>NW_024465582.1:20125000-25125000 GCF_017591425.1 Ochotona curzoniae
CACTTCATGCAGTGGTCCCAGAGCTCTTTTCAAAGCTCCTGACCTTTGAGTTTGATGAGGTAAAAATAATAAAAACTTGGAAATCACTTAAAATTTGAATCAAATCTCTGCCCTCATTTAAATGTGTGCGTTTTTATTTTTTTGTTTATTTACATTAGAGGCAGATAGAAAGAGCTCCTATCTCCTGGTTTGCTTCCCACTGGGCAACAATTGCTGGCACTGGGCCCAGCTGAAGCCAAGTGTCTATAAGTGAGTCCTGGTTCCTCCGTGGATGACAGTGACCCACGTGCTTCAGTCATTATCTGCTCCCTCCTAAAATGTGCATTAATAGGGAGATAGAATAGGCGTAGAGCCGGGACGATGAACGGAGGTGCTCCAACACGCAACTACCTAGTCTTACCCTGTCAGGAGTTATTCGAATATCCCACCCTGGACCCGGCGCCCTTTCCTCTTCCTCACAGCTCACGAAATTCGCGCCAGTCCAGCCGTCCACCAATCAGGCATTTCACCTGAGGGTCCCACCCCTCAACCTCCCAGCCCCACCCCCAACTCCGCCTGCTTACCAATCATTCTTAGACAATCACCCGTGACAGTCTCAGGCACCAATCCCCTGGGGCCTGCCCTCACTCAGTCCCTCCCACTCCCCGCCCCCCACACCTGGCAGGCTTACCTGAGTTCTGAGTGACAAAAAGGCGGCCCCCTGGTGCAGCTGGTGCGCTCACGCGCTCTCTCTCTCTCTCTCTTTCTCTCTCTCTCTCTCTCTCTCTCTCTCTTTCTCTCTCTCTCTTTCTCTCTCTCGCTCGCTCGCTCTCTGTCGCTCTCGCTCTCTCTTGCTCTTCTTCTTCCGGCCTCCCCACCACCTCCCCTGCCCGGTTCCGGTTGCATCTGGTGTTTTCCGCTCACAGTAAAGAACCAGGTTGCGGGAATTAGCTGCGCATAGTAATATCATAATAATATCGTAAGAACTAGAACTTTAACTGTTTTAAATAACTAACATACCGCTACTCTCATTTGAAGTAGACAAACTCTTTAGTCTTAGTTCTCTCAAAGCAAAAGTGACTGTGTTGTCTGACTTTACAGAAAACAGTATACGGCCTGGAGGCGTGGCCTAGCGGCTAGAGTCCTTGCCTTGAATGCGCCGGGATCCCATATGGGCACCGGTTCTAATCCTGCTTGTGGCCTGGGAAAGCAGTCGAGGACGGCTTTGGGACCCTGCACCCGTGTGGGAAACCCGGAAGAAGTTCCTGGTTCCCTGCTTCGGATCGGCATAGCATCAGCATTGCGCTCACTTGGGGAGTGAATCATTGGACAGAAGATCTTCCTCTCTGTCTCTCCTCCTCTTTGTATATCTGTATTTCCAATAAATAAATAAATCCTTAAAAAAAAAAAAAACAGTATAAATGGCTAGCACAAGCAAATTGATAAATATAGCCATATGAAAAGTAAATATTTTTACACAGAAATGATACAAATGGCCTCAGAATATTCATGGAAGATGGAAATTAAAGACGATGTTATATTTTCCTTTTTTTTTTTTAAAGACATTTATTTCTATTGGAAAAGCAGATTTACAGAGAGGGAGAGACAGAGAGAAAGATCTTCTGTCTGCTTTTTCACTCCCCATTGGCCACAATGGCCGGAGCTGAGCTAATCCAAACCCAGGAGCCAGGAGCTTCTTCTGGGTCTCCCACCCAGGTGCAAGGTCCCAAAGCTTTGGACCATCCTCAGCTACTTTCCTGTTGTGGGCTAAGGAGTTGATTAGCACTCCTTAAGCTGAGCACTACAGGAAATGGGCTTGTGGCTAAAAGCACCTGATCTAATGGGACTCATTGGCATTCTATTGTTTGGATAAAGGGCTTGGGGGAAAGAGTGCATAAGAAGTGATAAAGGGAGGCTTCAGAGAGACTTCCACCATCACTGGTCTCCTTTTGGTGCCTCATCCCCAGATCTTCGCCTTGTCCACGTTACTGGCTCTGCTGGCAGGCTGCAAGCAAGGAGCTGGATGGGATTAGAACCAGTGCCCATATGGGACCTTGGCGCGTGCAAGGCAAGAACTTTAGCCGATAGGCTACTGTGCCCAGCACTAGTGTTTTAATTTAAGGATCTTTAGCAGTGAATGATTTTGAATACCTTGACATGCTTATATAAATTCTTTTTACTTTTTTTGTAAATTTTCAGTTCTTAGCTATCTTAAAAACTGTCTATTTTTTAAAATTGGCTCGTCGTTTTTTTGTAAGATCAGTTTTTAAAATACCTTTGTAAGTTAGCTTCATTTTTCTTCCATTTTAGCTATGAAAACTAATGATTCATTATTTGTGTTTGATTTCTTTATATCATGGAGATATACTGTGTTTAAAATTATAAGAACATGCTGGAATATATAGACAAGTATCACAAAATATAAAGGTTTTCAAAAGTTCATGGGAAATAAATGATATATAAAATGTGCCTGGATTGCAAAAAAACATTTTACCAAAACAAATTTGCCTTTTAATTTCATTTTGCTATTCTATAAAATTTTGGGCCCCGTGTTGTGGCCTAGTGGCTAAAGTCCTCGTCTTAAACACGCCAGGATCCCATATGGGTGCTGGTAATATTCCTGGCAACTCCACTTCCCATCCAGCTCCCTGCTTGTGGTCTGGGAAAGCAGTCGAGGAAGGTCCAAAGCCTTGGGACCCTGCACCCGCGTGGGATACCTGGAAAAGGATCTGGGCTCCTGGCTTTGGATCAGTGCAGCACCGGCCGTTGTGGTGCTACTGCAACTCTCTAGATAGTTATTGTTTTAGAAAGCAAAGTATACATTTTCCATAATAAAGAATAAAGAAAAAAAAAACTCCTTCCTACTCTATGAGACTACATTAATATTATCTTGTGGTTATCAGCCACACAATTTTGCAAATATGTTGTCTAATAAAAAAAAAGGAATATCTATGAACTTAATATTTCTGTATTCTCTTTCAAAAAGGGGATTCTTTCAAAAGGACTTAAATCGTATCTGTCTCATATAAGGTAACCTTCATGCATGTGAGCCGTTTTCTGATGCTTTCCAGGCTGCATCTACAGGAAGCTGGCCATAAATACAGTTGCCAATACCTGAACACATACCAGTGTAGGGTTCAGGCAGCCAAGCAGCATCTCCACCTGCTGAGCCACAATGCCCAGCTTAAATAGGTTTTCATAAAGAATTTCTTGCTTACCTCAAAAAAATTGAATTTTGACAAGGAAGACCATTCTACAAACAAAACGAAGGGGTTTTGAGATTGGAATTTCATCTGAGAAGAATAAATTTAGGATCCACAACATGAGGAATTACTGTTGACCCTAATTCACAACACACAAAAATGAGCTACTGAATTTACCAGTCCTGTTAAGAACACTTTTCATCATTTAAATTTACTTACAAGATTTTTCTGGCAAATTTCTTTTTAGGGAATATTCTAAAGGATAAAGAACAGGCTCTAAGTTCTCTTTTGATATTTTTCCATTTTTGGAGTTAACATTCATCACGTTTGAAGCATGCAAGTGTGATTTAATCTGTTTATTAACTCTTTTAAGAGTCATTAACACAAGCAAAACAGTTGACATATTTCTAGTTAACCTAGTAAACCCCTAGATAAGGCAGTACTTAGGTCAATCTTTTACTTCAAGTAATCTTGGGAAAGCTGAGGATTGTAAATAAACCTTAGATATGATGTTCATCTTGGATTTTGTTTATCTGGATTTATTTTGTTCCAAACCCAGAACTCATAGTTCCAGACCGTTTAAGATTTTTCATGAATTGTGAATTCAATTAAATATTTAAATATAAAATTCTCAAGTACCAATGTTATTTAATTGAAAATTCTTTTTTTTTAAGATTTATTTTTATTATTTTTTTATTGGAAAGGCGGATATACAGAGAGGAGAGACAGAGAGGAAGATCTTCCGTCCGATGATTCACTCCCCAAGTGAGCGCAACGGGCCGATACTATGCCGATCCGAAGCCAGGAGCCTCTTCCGGGTCTCCCACGCGGGTGGGAGCCGTCCTTGACTGCTCTCCCGGGTCACAGGCAGGGAGCTGGAAGGGAAGCGGGGCTGCTGGGACTAGAACCGGCGCCCATATGGGATCCCGGACGTGCAAAGCGAGGACCTTTAACCACTTGCGCCACCGCGCCGGGCCCGAAAATTCTTTTGAAATAACTTCTGAACCAAAACTTTTGTGGTCATTATGAAGCAAGCTCTTTATATTTCTTAAAATTACATGTCATCAGTGGCTTTGAGTTTAAAAAAAAAAAGAGGTAGAGGTTAGTGTAAGATTGTCTTTGATTTTGTCAGCCATCTTCCATTCAGGAATCTTCATGAGAATTTTTAATGGTGATAGAACTCTCAGTAGCATCTTTTTAAAAAGATTTTTAACGAGGATGGCGCAGTGGTCTAACAACTAAAGTCCAGGATCCCATATGGGTGCTGGTTCTAGTCCCAGATAAAATAAAACATGAAGAAAGGAAGGAGGATAGGATTGAAATAGAGAGGGAAAATAATTGCGTCACCATGATGAGGTTCTGATCTCCCAGTCTCTGAAACGGGCACTAAGGAAGGAGTGCAGTTTGCTTTGAGTTGGGGGCTCCCGCCACAACGCAGACTTCAGCATTTCCATCATTTCACAGCACCTCGCTGGAAGCTCAGAATCCCCCTCTCTTTTATAGTGACAACAATGAGCCTGAACGTATGCTGAAGGACTTTGACAACCTAAGCTACATAGGGTGGGAGCCTAGGAGGGTGCAAGGTATGCAATCCATGTCAAGGGAGAAGCAGTACAAAAGCCCACCCAGGTTTGGCTGTGTGACATGAGGGTGTATCTTACAAAAACATAACTTGAAAGTTCTGATTTCCCTCTTATAATCTCTAGAGATACAACTAGGTATAAACAGCAGAATAATATGTTCTGGCAAAAGTGCTTTTTTTTTTTTTTTTTTTTTAACAAAAAGTGCAGCCTCACAAAATGGAGCAAATTTCCCAGTAAGGGAACTAGAGGTTTACTCATCAGGTCAATTACTCATATAGACGCTAGATGATTTCTGATCAGATGTGCTCTTTTAAATAGGTTTTTGCATTTTGTGGGAGAAGGTAGAAAATAAAAGAAATAAACGTTTCAACCTCTAAAGGCTGAGAAGATGAACATTCATTTCTCCAGTTCCTTTTTGACACCGATTCTTTCTCAGGCCTAGGATTTTCCTGTGAGTGCGTCTGAATCCACTGAAGGGACTGAAAGCAGTCAATTTCTTGGTTCTTTTCAGTTTAGATGAGCTGTGGATTAAAATATGCGTTGTTTGAAATTCATTAAGTAGTAATTCCCATCCTCAGTTATACTTCTGGGAACTCCTATCTTGACCAAGAATTCCCAAATCATGAAAAAGCATTTCCTCAGAACATTACAATATGAGAGATACAATAAATATTTCCCTATGTTTTTTCTTTCATTCACACTTCTCTTGCCATGCTCTCAACTGAGGCATTTGTGGGTTGGATTAGGGAAGGAAGGTGGAGAGATTATCCTAATCAGGGAAAACTTGGGATACATTTGCAACCACCAGATGTTCAATTCCCTGACAGCTGACTCCCAGGTAAGAAGGCAGTTCCCAGTATTTGTATAACTATTCCCTGTCATTCCTGTTACTGGGCACACTTTGGCTTTCTCTGATCAACATTTCAGCTTTTCATTATGCCTCTCTCAGAAATTTACATGCAATGTAAGGAAATTTGCAAAGTAATGCAAATCTATCAGGGCATCATCTGTAGGGTTCTGTCCTGTAAGTACTGTTTCCAGATGGAGCCCGAGTTCTCAGAATAACATTTGTCATTGTGTGTTCCTTAACCTTGGCTGTGGAAATGAAACAACACAGTGAATGGGATTTGGGCAGTTTTTTTAATCCTTTAAATTGATTTTCTATCATTAGACTCAATCATTTTACCAATAAAGAATATTATATTAATTGAGGCATGCACACATTTATGATAGCTCTATGAGTGCTGACAGGATTCCCTCTGCTTTGGGAGACATCTTTTGCTGTTACAGCCTTCACCTGATTGAACAAGGCCCACCCACTCACTCACATTATGTAGGAAAATCAGCTTCAAAGTGTACTGATTTAATTGCTAATATAATCTTTAATATGCACTCCCAAAGCATCTAGAAAAAAAATAGAAGCATTTATTTGAGAGGTAGAAATATAGATAAGTAAAGATTTACTTCCCATCTGCTGAGTCATTCTCCAAGTATCCACAGCATGTGGAATTGGGCCAGGCTAAAGACAAGAGCCAGTATCTCCCGGGCCTTCCACCTTGGTGACAGGAGCCCAATTACTTGATCGACCACCTTTCCCCCTTGGGATCTCTGTTAGCAGGAAGCTGAAGATAGGTGTTAGAACCAGATGTGAAACTCAGGTACCCCAGTACAGCACACAGGTACCTTAACTATTAGAATACATGCCCACCTTTACATTGGCATTTGACCAAATAAGTAGTACCAGGGCATTATGGTCTAGAAAAGTGGGCATGTAAAATTAACCACCCAGGTATTAATCTAGCAATCTGTTTTACAACTGAAATGATCTCAGACAGCAAAACCCTGATTCTACAGAGCAAAAAATCGAGTCTGTGCAGGATTAATATCCAGTTCCCCTAGAGCCACAGATGAGCTAGACTCCTGACTCACAGTCCTATGCTCCTCAATTGTAAATACTATAAAATGAATCAGCTATATGGTGCTGCTCCAACTGCTTTGGTTTCTTAATTTTGCTTTAAGGAAAAGCATCAGCACTTCATAGTACAACAGAATGCCTAAAACAATGTGCAAATTCTAGATAACTGTAGATTTAGAGACTCTATCTAGTGGAGTTGTGCATTCTGAATAGATAACAATCTAACTTAGATACCTGGACATGAAGAAACTTGCCATTAAAATGCAGTTATAGGGCAAACATTCGGCCAACAGTGTAAGATGCCTTGGGACTGACACTGTGGTACAGCAGGCTAGATCTCTGCCTGCAGCAACAACATTCTATTCGGGCACAGATTTGTGTTCCGGCTACTCCACTTCCGATCCAGTTCCATGCTCAAGGCCTAGGAAAGCAACAGAAGATGGCTCAAGTCCTTGGGGACCTTACACCCAAACGGGAGATCCAGAAAAAGTTTCCTGGCTTGTGTCTTTAGATAGGTTCTGCTGTGGCCCTTACAGCCATTTGGGAGATAAACCAATTGGATGGAAGATCACTCTTTGCCACTCCTCTCTGACTCTGCCTTTTGAAAAACAAATCTTAAAAAAAAAACAAAAAAAGGATGTTTGAGTCCCATGTCATAGTGCCTGTGTCAAATGGCTCAACTCCTAATTCCAACTTTCTAGCTATGCAGACCATAGGAGTCAGGGAATCAGTAGTCATATCTTAGGCAATTGGGTTCTTATCACTCATGAGGGAAAATTGCATTGAATTCCCAGTTCTCAGGTTTTGTCCCAAACCAAGGGCAACTTGGAAATTTGGGGAGTTGAGTTAGCAGATGGGAACTCTCTCTCTGTTTCTCTGTGTCACCCAATAATACTAACAAAATAAAATGTGGTCCATAATTTTAGCCAAGCTCCAATGGGAATGTATAACAGTGTGGGAAAGGGCACGATCTAACAAGTAACATATAATTGATCAGAATTCAATTTGTTGACAAAATAATATCTAGGAAGGACTTAAAGGAAGCAAAGGAAGAAACAAATGATATCTGGGGAAGAATATTTGAGGCAGAGAAGAGTCAGTAGATCGGAAATATGTCTGGTCTGCTGAGGAACCAGCAAGGGAGCCAGTGAGTGTGCTGGAGCTACTGGGTTACAGAGTGATGGGAGAGTGGTCAGTTAGGGTCCCATGCACCATTTGCCTTTTCCTCTGATTTAAATGAGAGATCCCTCTGCAGCGTTGAGCAGAAGAATGACATAAGATTTTTTTTTTTAAAGATTTATTTTTATTATTTTTTCATTGGAAAGGAGGATATACAGAGAGGAGAGACAGAGAGGAAGATCTTCCGTCCGATTATTCACTCCCCAAGTGAGCGCAACGGGCCGATACTATGCCGATCCGAAGCCAGGAGCCTCTTCCGGGTCTCCCGCACGGGTGCAGGGTCCCAAAGCTTTGGGCCGTCCTCGACTGCTTTCCCAGGCCACAGGCAGGGAGCTGGAAGGGAAGCGGGGCTGCCGGGATTAGAACCGGCGCCCATATGGGATCCCGGGCGTGCAAGGCGAGGTGAGGACCTTTAACCACTTGCACCACCGCGCCGGGTCCGACATAAGATTTTAAAACAATCCCTTTCGTAACTGAATTTAGGTCACACTTTGGTGATGGTGGTGTTAGAGTTGCTGAGTCAGGAGGTCAGTTAGCTGGGAAATGGCTGAAGTCAGCTAGGTGACAGGTTCTGGTAGCTCCCATCAGGAACTCCTCAACTCCTCTGAGAAGTAGACAGATCCTGAACATGGGGTGTGAGACACAGAGACTTGGTGAGGGTGACTTCAAAGATTCAAGACCTGAGCAGTCAGCAGGAGGTAGTTGTCATCTGCTGAGATGGAAAGGTCACCACTGTAACTGGTGCATGCTTTGGGAAGAGAACCACATGCCAAGTGTTTTGGGTTTGACAGGTTTATTAAACATCAAGGTAGAGATGCTCAGCTGGCATGCTGTAGAGAGTTCTGCCTTTGATATGTAAATTGGGGAGATACAACTTTTCAGTTTAATTATTTATTGGGGTGGTTAGGATTTAGGATTTTGGGATTAGAAGAGGCCTGGGGGAAGCCAATTAAAGCAGGGAAAGACTATTGTAGAAAACACAGCATGAAAGAGACATTAAAACGTTTGAAATAGCACTTTGAGCAGTTTCAGAGAGCTGGATGGGGGTGGAAGTGGAGATGGGGTTAGCGTGTTTGTTGGGGTTGAGAGTGAAAATGCATCCACCTGGGCAATAGGCTGTGGCCTGTTTTTGTTGCTCACTGGGAATAGATCATGTGCACTGGCTAAAATATATTTTCTTAGCAGTTTGGAAGTTGCTGGGCAATATTGGGGGACTTTGCTGGGCAATCAAGTTTCCACTAGCTTTAAAAAATTTTTTTTCCCAATTTCATTAGGTTTGGGGGTTTAGGTCTCAGTGGCCACATAGGTCCTGACCATATCCTGAGTAGTGACCTAGATCTTAAAAGCACACATATAAAGAATACAAGGTGTAAGGCCCAGCTGGGGTAGGTGAGGGGCAGCCCAGGAGGAGGTTGAGAAGGGTGGCTGATAAGGCTGCACCTGGAGAAGGCAGCCCCCTCCTCAGTCGAGCATGGATGTATGGATTCAGCAAGGTTGAAAGGAACCTGTAGCACTCTGTAGAACTGCATAAGATGCATACCTTTGCCTGCAAAGCCCATCCTTATAGTCCCATAATAAAAGCAACCCCTCACACCCCCCAGGTGCTACTTCTCTGGCCCACTGGCTGTATCAGATCAGTGAACCTTGCCTGGGGGCACTACTAATAAAGCCTGCTCTAAGTTGAACTGTATTCTGTGTGGATTTGGGGGTATCTCTGAAGGTTCGTGGGGAATCTAGTTCAAAGATTTGTTTGTCTTGATGAATTGAAATCCATGCCTAGCATTTTTAAAAATATTTATTTATTTTTATTGGAAGGTCAGATTTACAGAGAGAAAGAAAGATAGAGAGGAAGCTCTTCCATCCACTGGTTTACTTCCCAAGTGGCCGTAACAACTGGAGCTGAGCTGATCTGAAGCCAGGAGCCAGGAACCTCTTTTGGGTCTCCCACATGGGAGCAGGGTCCTAGGGTCTGGGCTATTTGCTGTCCTGCAGCAATGGATTTGGTGCACAGAGCTGATAATAACACATGTGGAGTGATGGTCAAGAGCTAAAGTTTATTAATAGCATCAGACATTTAAAAGAAGGTTGTCACATAGGCATCCAGGAAGGGGGGACTTGAACTGTTTACGTTTCAACAGCAAGAGACAGTCCTCCAATACAGAGCTTGTTTACCTAGCAGATCCTTCATCTAAACCTGTGAACCAGGAGGTTTCCTGCTCATTCATCTCCTCATCAACTGCTCCAGGGCCTATCAGAGGAGATCCAACTGGCTCTGTCTCCCTCAATAGCAAAGATTCTGAACGTTCTTCTACATTGGCCCATTCTCTATTGCTTCCCCAGGCCACAGCAGGGAGCTGGAAGGGAAGTGGAGCAGCCAGATCAGGAACAGATCCAGTATCCATAGAAGAGGATTTAGCCACTAGGCTACCAAGTTGGGCCCCTGTGTTTTTTTTTCTCCAAAATGTATATTTGCACTAACTTTTTGAAATATCCTCCCATAATTCCTTTCTTAAGGATCTCATTATTAATGGGGAAAGCAGACAAAGCAAAAAAAAAAAAAACCTGCAATATTGAATAAAAGCAGGTATAAAAGTCTATAAAGACATGGACATAGGGAGAGTTTACTCATTCCTCTTTGGGGAAGAGTCAAGAAAAGCTACAGAGAAGATGTAAACAACTGATCTGGAACTTGAAAGTCAAGAAAGATTTCTCTAGGTAGGTAAGTTAGGGTGTTCCAGGCAGAGTGAAACGCATGAACAGATGTGGTTTGGTGTACAAGGGCGTGCCTTCACTTGTAACAAATCAGTCAGTTCAATACCTGATAAAATTTCCCTTGTGATTTGGGAAAATACAAGGAGGCTATAAACCTATATGCCTGGTGATATATGACTTTGAGTAACTTGTTTCCGTGGACCTTAAAATTAAAGCTGCCCTCCAAATGGGTTGTGAGTTTGCATGTAGTTCTGTAATATTTTCTATTAGTTGGTGTGCCCTTTTCCGATGCTTTCTGTGAATCATGACCCCTTGTTAAAGACTGGACCGTAGCCAGAGAAGCGTTCTTCTGTCTTACAGAGCGGGAGGTAACAGCTGAACCCACAGAGAAAGCACGTTCATCCTTCTGTTTCACCCAGAAAGCATCTCATGGCTGAAACAATAAAACCTGGGGAAAAGTTTTCTTTAAGTTCACGTGACACCTCAGAGCAAGGGAGAGGTGGTTTTTTAGGCTCTGGGAAGGCAGCGGAAGGTCAGGAGGGTGGGGAAGACAAGGAGAAGATAGAGGTTGGCAGTGCCAGAACTTAAGAGCCAACTTGGAAGGCTGTCTCAGACAGGAGTGGAGTCAACATTTGAGGATGATCCAGTCTCCACTCCCTCCAGCCACCCCTGCCCTTTCAGTCAGCTTGGCATGTATGGACCACCCAGCAGGAATTTTTCCTGGCAGTGTTCCAGACTTTGCCTTCTCCAAGATTCTCAACTTTTAAAAAAAGCTCCTGACACCAGCAAGCGCCATCATGACTCCAGGAGAGTGTAGCATCCCAGGGAGCAAGGGGCTGGGGGTGAGCCTCAGGGAGGGAAAGCCTTTTCAGGTGGGACCGAACAGGGTCAGTTCAAAGTCAGTAACCATAGCACACACTGCTTCTGGGTAGAGCAGTGGTGCAGCACATGCCTTCTAGAATCTTCCCTCAGTTACTCATTCTTGGAGTTTGTCTGGAATCATCAGGGTACAAGCTACAACGGAGCTTCTGAAAAGACTGTGAGAAATAAGATTTCCTGCTGACTTGGGTCCTTTGAAGAGAGGGATATCTTCTGGGACAACTGTTAGCCCCAAGTCGTTGATTCAGTGCTCCTTCCCAAGGATTGCCCCCACAAGCATTTCAAGGCCAAAGATGCTTTATTCCATCAAAAGCAGCTTAGTTCCACTAGCTTATTGTTTAAACACTTCTCTTCGGGTATATACCCGGCTTTGTGTCTGTGAGCCCTATCATTTTTTTTTGTAAGCTTCAGCTGTGAGATGCTTCTAGAGAAGTGACGTTACAGCTGGTTGCCAATAAAAAGTAACTAGCCAAAGGATATCATGATTGGTTGCTCTTTCAGACCTGAGGCAACCTGGAGCTGCACCTTTGTCCTATGCTTGGAAAGTTTGATACTTTACGAAAACCACATAGTTCTGCACAACTTCTAACTCTCCCAAAGTGCATTACCAACATCTTGTCCTGCTTTATTTTCCCAACAGGGGAATGAGATAGGCAGGGCCGGCGTATGACAGATGAATTATGTTCAGCGAGAGGCAGTTAAACCCTCCCCTAGGTCACAGGCAAGGACAAGCCTCCAGCTGGGGCGCTGTGTTTGCTCGCCCTGCAGTCCAGCACTCCTCTTAGGTACACCTTTTCTGCCAACCTGCCGTGTGTGCATGGCAAACTGCTTAATCTCCATTTTCTGACCTCTAAAATAAAGTCCTGCCTAGTTTTTATCTTTTCGCGGAGTTCCAGACATTGGGGGAAGCGAGAGGCCACGTTTGGCTGGCTAATCACGCTTTCCTGGCTGTCTGGCTGAGTTTTCCTCCCATTCCAGCAGATAAGTAACTTTTCTGTAGGCGCTGCTTGGTCCACTACCCTGGGTCCAGCCTTCTTTTGGGGATGGGGGCGGGCGGAGAGGAAGGAAGTTTCCTGCAACTACCAATATTTTCCTCTAGGAGGAGCCGCGCAGCCCAGTGGAGAGTGACACGCACCGAATCCAACTCCTCGCTCGCCGGGAAGGCTTCATCCCAGCTCTCTGGAATGCTTAGCCCTGGCCGCGCTCGGCCTCTCGGCAGCGGGTCTCGAACCGGCCGCCTTGAACTCCCGTTTCCCTCCTTCTTGGCAGCCAGGATCCAGGGGACTGCGGGTCCGGCCCGGCGTGACCCCTGCTGAACGGCGGCCGCCTTTTCTCACCCCTCCCCTCCCCTCCCATCCTCCCTTCCCGTTTCACCCCGCCCCCTGCCTCCTCCCGGAGCCTGACAGCCCGCGAGCTGCCAAGCAGGGCGCAGCCATGGGAAGAGGAGGCGGTCTGGGGAACGGCGGCGGCGGCGGCGGCTGCTCCAGCGGCGGTGGCGGCGGCGGCTGCTGCTGCTGCTGAGCCCGGGCGGTGGCCGGGACCCCCGGCTGGGGCCACGCGGGCCCGAAGCCCCCCGCGCCAGCGGCCCCGGCGCGGACGCGAACCCGCGCTGTCTCCAGAGACGAGACTCTGAGGTACTGGAGGGGAGGTTTCGGGCTGGCTTCCCTCAACCCCCTTCCCTGCTGTACCAGGGAGCCTGGGAGTGGACGCTGGGGCGCCAGTTGTTTATGAAAATGAGGGGTGGTGTGGGGGTTAGGCTTATCTGTGTAGCGGGGTCATTTTTTCCGGATGACTTGGGGGTTGGCTTGGCTCTCCTCAGAGTCGAGGAGTTGTTTTCTGCCAGTGGGTTGTTGTAACCCGATCCACGCAGTGGACGTGTGTGTGTGTGTGTGCGTGTGTGTGTGTGTGTGTGTGCGCGCGCGCGCATACGCGCGTCCCTGGAAGTTAGTGGGTGGTCGCGAGGAGTTGGAGGCGACCCTCGAACCATCCCACGCTGATGCCTGATCCGGCCAGGGTGTGCGGTGCACAGAGGGAGATCTGCTGAGGAGCCACTTGTGTTAATAGTCGGAAAAGTTTTTGCGTGTGTGTTTGTGTTTGACATCAGCCGGGCTGGGGCGGGAACTGCAGAGGCTGCTCCTGCTGCTCCTGCTGCAGGGGGACAGGTCCCGGGCGGTGCAACTTGAAGGCCAGGCAAAGCCAGTTGTGAACGTCTGCACCTCACGCCTGTGGGCAAAGCCCACGACCCTTTGCGCCTCTGTGCAGACTGCAGTGGCGCTCTGGTACCAGGGGACCTGGGGTCAATAGACCAGTTCCCATGACCAGGGGTGGGTGGAAGTTGTGGTAAGCCAAGCTGCTCTCCCAGCCCTGGACACACTTGTGCTTATGAAATCAACCAGATACAAAGTTTTGACAAAACTGTCCGAGAGTTGAGAGCCTCGGGACAGCTGAGTGTCCAGGGAGAGGGTGCAGGGCGGGGTCATCACCTTGTGGGTGTGTGGGAGAGTCTATTCTGGGGCCAAGGCTTTATATATAGCCAGCAGGGATGCCCACTGGGACCGGGTGATAGGGTACGTGGGCTGGCACGGGGAGTGCGTGTGCACGGTATGTGTGCCCGCGGGTGTACTTCTGGGGAGGCGTGTTGGCACTTGAGCCAGTAGGCTGTGCAGGGGGAGGAGGCAGCCCTAGGGGAGTCGCCCCGCCTATTCGTGTCAGGAGACCTTGGAAGGGACATCGAAAGGTAACAGGAGGCCAAAGGTTTGGGAATTCTCAGGGGCTCCTGCGCTGGATTAAGTACCATGGACTTTAAAATAACTAAACCTGTTGCCTTCTGGAGGATGGAGAGCTGCAAGTGGCTCTCTCAGGGGAACGGCAAGATTGAGGTTTCCAGATGTGCGCATGTGTAGTAAGTGCAGAAGCCCAGACAGGGAGCAGTCAGAGCTACAAATCCCAGAGTGTCCGAGTGCTGCTGTTCATCACGCAAGGACTGGGTGGTCACCAGGCCGTTTACCTTGGGACACATGTGTGTGTCACCAATCTTCCAGCCTTTTCCTACAGACCTGCCAAAATGTGGCAGCTGAGGCTCTGTCTTTTGAGCAATTTGGTGTTCCAGGCTAAGTTTCCACCAGGATCACCCTAGAGGTCCTGGTTTCTGGGATGTTCCCTGCATCTTGGGGGTGGCAACTGTTGAAACATTTCCAGGAATTAAAATAATGAATAGAAACAAAGTAAGAGTACTTAGTGGACAGGGTTGTTGGTTTTATGGAGGCTGTGACTGGGGATTCTGTTTCCTTTTGGGAAAAGCAAAACTGAGGGCTCCCAGATGAGATGTCTGGGAGTTCCCAGTCACTGAGTTTCCCTTCAGATGAACCTTTGGATGAAGCTGGAAGGATGTGTTTTTAACACATCCAGTTCCTTGGAAAGTGATGGAAAGTGTCATTTGTAGCTTAAAAAAGTTTGTCCTATCACTCATCTCCTTCTAACTTATAAACTTCACATTAATCTGAAGAAGTTGGTGATTCAATGCTAAGGATTTTTTTTTAAGTAAATGTATCACGGTGACATTATATTTTTGATCTCCTGAGTACTGTGCAGAACCAATGCCTCATGGGCAGAGGTGGCAAGTGGAAGTCTATAAATGCAATGACAAAGTGACGACATGGGTACATTTTTCCTGAACTGCACATAACTTTGCCTTGCAAATATTTGTTCTAGTTAGAGTTTGAGGCTGTGTTTTAGATTATTAGTTTTTAAACAGCAGACTCCACACCATAAACCACTTTAAAATGGGATCTAGAGGCCTTCTCTGCACTGTCTCTGGCGCCTGTGTTAACAGATGTTTACGGTGCTTGGTAACCTATGGGATTGTCGTGTGGAATATCTTGTTAGCTCAGGACATAATGTTTATAGCATAATGTAATAAATGGAGCCATGGGTTTAGCCTGCTTCTGCCAAGTACACGAAGCACCCCAGCATGGGAACACATCCTGACATTTTTCCAACTTGGCCAGCCTTTTTGGCTATCTGCTGGTGAGCATTGTTAATGTAAAGATAAATCTGAGTGATACAGAGAGAATGTGGGGCAGCAAATTGTTTAACTTAGAAAAAAAGGCGTGGATTATGTTTTTAAAATATGCTAACCTGAAGATTAAGCTTCTTTGGTCATTCCATTGGTACATTGCACAATTATTGGGCCTGGACTGGATTTTAAAAGACAGAGTTTTTAAAACACTGCATGCTAATGATAAAAATAATTCATGTTTCTTAATGTGTGCAAGTGTATCCTGAAAATCCTTTGTTGCTTTTTTCTCTTGAAAAATTCTGTGATTTCTGTATTACACTACTTCAGTAATAAAAGCATTTAAATCAATCACTTTTGCATCTTGAATTGATCATTGAGATTTGAGATTTGGTTAGACAGGAGTCATTTCTCAGCCACCTGCTTAAATGGAACCATATGGATATCTTGTGATTTTGCTTCCAACCTAGAGCAGATATGAAATAAGTCATGTGCCCAATAAAATGGTAGTTTAGAGTGATAACTGGAGGGAAACTATTGGGTGGCTAAAATGGGCTACTTCTTCTATTGAAAAGAATCATTTGGAAATCTTACTTCCTCAGTAGCCTGTCCTTTTAAGGAGAACGTCATTCAACAACATTCTTTTTCGTACTGAATCAATGATTGCTTCATTGATTTTCCCACCCTCTAATAATTCATCTTTCTGTACATTACATATAAAGATAGCTTAATATTCATGCATATTTTTATCCATTTAATCATACTATTGTCTAATTTCAAACCTATACACAAGGTAACATTTTTTCTTACCATTTATCCACAATCATGACATTATGATAACAGGTATGGAATAGACTTGAAACTTTTCTGGTATATGAACTTACTATAAATCTATGAAAAGTGTATTTCTGTATGTCACAATGATAGTATATTAATTTCTCCATGCAGGAAATATCAAGTGAAGAAAAAGTACTGGTTGTAAAATGCTGTGGAGGTGTGTGAGTGGAAGCTGCATGTTGCAGACAGGGATTGCGATATGTTCTTTTTGGAGACTTCATCTACTTCCACGAGTGTGTGTCAGCACTTGCAATCAGCGATTTCTTGACGGCTTGTTTTGCACAAGTCCCGGAGAACGTGCCATCCGGCTTCCAATGAGGGGAAAGTATATCAGAAAAATGACTACTGGGTTTCCAGATACATGTACAGGATATGACTAACTCGAGCAACCTACAGGTTCTCAGGTGGTAAATGGCTTGCTAATGTTCGAAGAGCTCACAACCCATGAGCGTATCTATTACAGCATTAATACCGAAGTGAGGTCCCCATGTCCTCTTTTCTTCCCAGATAGTCTGTGTTAATCTTGGTTTGTCTAGTCCAAGCCACCTTGGAGGAAAGCACCAAAGCTGGTTTATACTGGGAAGAGGGTGTGGTTTTCAAAGACAAGCACTGTACTGACCTGTAGCTTAACTGTTTAAATCTGAGCTTTACTGCCTACTTACAGATGATTTCCTGGGAAATTCAGTTTCCTCCTCTAGCAATTGGAAGCCCTGCCTTCCAGAGTTGAGGCATTTTCACACAAGCTCTGTAGTGAACATGACTCACCTTCCTGATAAGATTGATTTCTCTTTGTTGTGTCTTTCTGGGGCTTGCCAACAAAATTGAGTCCCCACTGTTATCTGCTGGGAATCAACCACAGGTGTGTCATCCTACAAGAAACACTTACGGTGGATGATAATGGCAATGTTACTTTTTCAGCAACTCTGTTAAAGTAATGGCCATGTTTCTTGGCAGAGAGAGGGAGAGAAAGCCAACCCATCATACAGAATAACACTCGAGCCTATTAGATTAAGGGTGGACTTTCTATCAGGATATAAGGGCAATGATAGCCTTGTGTTCTTAGGTGTCATCATGCATACTATAGTGTCTCCCACTTTGTATATTTGTGTGTGTGTGCTTGTGTTTACTGTGAAATTCCCCATCTCATTCCTTTGCTTTGTGGTCTCCGTTCATACATACTTGTTTCTTTATTCTGTTCTCATAAAAGGGAGATGTATATAAAAATTTTTAAGGCTTTTTATATTTATCTTTATTGCAAAAGCAGATATACAGAGAGGAGGAGAGACAGAGAGGAAGATCCTCTGTCTGATGGTTTACTCCCCAAGTGGCCCCAAGTGGCCCCAAGTGGAGCTGAGCCAATCTGAAGCCTGGAGCCAGGAGCCTCCTCCAGATCTCCCATGCGGGTGCAGGGTCCTAAAGTCTTGGGCTGTCCTCAACTGCTTTCCCAGGCCACAAGCAGGGAGCTGGATAGGAAGCAGGGCTGCCAGAATTAGAACCAGTGCCCACATGGGATCCCAGCGCATTCAGGGCAAGGACTTTTACCACTTTGCTATTGCGCCAGGCCCTAAAATTCATTTTGTAAAAGTTGAAAAATTTTTTTTCACTTGTCTTTCATTTTCAGTTCTCCACCTCTGCTTTGAAAAAAACCCATTGCAATTTTCAAAGCAAATTTTTTGACTGAGGAAACATCTAAATTAGATAATGTAAAGAGAAATCGAAGTAGGTATTAGGAAACTTGGGTTCCTTCTAAGCTCTGCTTCTATTTAACCTTCCTGGACTTCATACTCTTATATGTTAAAAACAAAGAAGAGTAAATAAGATGTTGAATTTCCCTCTTTTCTCTGTTTGAAATTCTATGCGTAAACCTGATTTATTATTAACTTTCAGTTTCATGATCTGCTTTTTACACATCTGTCTTCATCTCTGGGATGCAGGTTCCTCAGGAAGAGAAATGAACTTGCGTTCATTTTTACATTATTTTGTTCTGTTAAATGCTATCAACACAGCTGGTGTGGGAAGAATGTTAAGTTGAATTAATGTGAAATGCTTACACAGTGGAGCCATAGCTTGTATCACTTGTTTAACCATATAAGCTTTCAGAAGATGTGTTTTTCATTGATCCTTAAACCAGTCAAGTACAACCTATGCAAAATGTTATTGTGGCTGTTCTGGCTTCCATTCTAAAGCAGTACACCTAACTCCTCATGATCTGAGGCAGAAAACTTCTGATGTAGTTTTCCTTTGCTGTTGGTTTTCTTTGAGTTCAAGAAAGTTCATGATGAGAGAGTCATTGTTTCTTAGTCTTAACTTTGCTCTTAGTGTTTCTCCTTATGTTGTAATAGAGGTGTAGAAAGCCTTAGAACAGACACTAATTTTACTTAGTAATACTCAAAGAGGTAATGATTTTTATCAGAAGTTGTTGGGTTGGGTACTTTAAATTATTATCTAAACTTACTTTCTAGTACTCAAACCCTAATGAAAAAGATCATTTCTCCTACATCCTCCTTAAAACTTTCAGCTATGTTTACTGATTGGGTTAGGAGTTGCTTTTTTTTTTTTTTTTTTTTGGTTAGGACTAGATTTCAGCCAGTTTTCTTTAGATTAATGTCATTGTAATCTCAAGGAATTAGATTTCTTAGATTGTGAATTGCTTGAACATAAACAAGTCTGTCTCCATCTGGCTGGGCTGCTAGGTATAAAACGGGTGTCTGGGGGAAGAAGGTCACGTTGGAGGGCTCCAGCACAGGTGGAGAATGCCCGATAACACGCTTGTTTGGCATTCAAACACCTGAAGATTTTGCGTATTGAACAAGTTCTTTTACGTATATATATATATATATATTTTTTTTTTGTGAGAAGTGTGCTGTGCCATTTACTCTAATACGTCTTTGATTGTTTCCTTCATTGTTCAAGCAGCCTATAATTTAAAAACTCCTAGCGGAAGCATCTCTTCTGCTCCTGTATTGTGTGTTACATATACGACAAAGTCATGTGTTTTTTTTTTTCAGAAAAATTCTTGTTCTTTTTTTGTTCTAAAAAAATTGTGCTTAAATATTTAGGACATATATTAAAATTAAAATTCCACCTTATTATATTGACCATTATATTCATCTTTTTTTTTTTACCTCTACATTTTTATATCAAAGAAAAAAAAAGTAGAGGGGTAGGCATTTGGCTCATCATGTCGCATGCCGGCGAACATGCCTGTATCCTAGCTGCTTCAACTGACAACTTGAGATGAGTGTCTTGGTACGAGCCCTGGCACTGGCTACTGACTCCAGCTTCCTCCTAAGGGAGACACTGGAAAACAGAAGGTGATGGTTGAAGTCAGTAGATCCCAACCACCCACATGGACCACATGCGCAGAACGCTCAGCTCCTGCTTCTGGTCCGGCTTGACTCTGGGTGTAAAGAGAGTGAATCAGCAGATGGGAGTTTCACTGCTTCTCTCTCTCCACTCCCCTTCCTCTTTTTCTCTATTTATTTCACACACACACACACATACATATACATAGACACACACACACATACCACACAAAATAAATGTATATATAAAAAATAAAGTATGCCATGATCATTACAAAGCACAGCCTTGGGTAGTTCTTTCCTGTGCTTATGAAAATGAAACATCAAAAGTGATTTGAGTCATTTGTAAAGCTTATTGAGAGTGTGGAGTCGGCTGGTGAAACTATGACTTTCAGTTTTGATTGCCATTGGTCAGGAAAACAGTGTGGGCCCTTGACCAGAATGATGGCACAAGATCTTAGTGTAGCTTCCTGGATGACTTTTGAGGTATGTGATTGTTGTACTAGAAAGCCTCAATTTCACCAGGCAAAATGGAGACTAGCCTGGCAAAGCATATCTGAATGATGGACTCCAAGAGCCCTGGAGAGAGATTCTCTATCTGGTGTTAGATACCAGCATCTCTGATAAAGATGATGATGGCTGGAGGAAAGGTGGCAATTATATGTGCCTAGTAAACAAGAAAGGTTGCAAAGGAGAACTAGAGAGGAATGACTTTTACCGTATCAGCAGTGTAACATCTGGTTTCCTTGACAGATACTGGTATAATTATGCTTGTCATAGAACAACTACTCTAAAAATATTTTATTGATAGTTGAGTTAAAATGGAATTTAAAGTGTTTGCAAGAACTATGTAAAGAGTTTGGAGGCAAAGGGATGCGGGTGGCATCAGGCGGTCATGGGGGTCTAAGCTCAATACACATGAGGTATTTCTGTGGACACTCAGACTCGACAAGCAACTTCCTTCTCCCAAAGATGAATCCTGTTCACAGCCTTTAATGCTTGAGACAAAATGGACACAGTCTGAAATTTTATGTAGAATTGAGGAGAACCTAAAAGACATGGGCACCTTGCCGTATCTTGGATTACACCTATTCATGAAGCAGAAAGTGTCTTCTTTTTTAAAAAGATTGATCTATTTTTATTTATTTTTAAAGCAGAGTTAGAGAAGGAGATGCTGAGAGATCTTCCATTTGAAAGAACTGGAGCTGGCACTCATATTGGAAGCTAGCACTACAGGTAGAATCTTAACTTACAATGCCACCTTGCCAGCTGCAAGAACCAAAAGTTGTAATATCTGTTGTCTTTATCCAAAAAGGGCCAATATTTTTATTTATTTATTTTGTTGAATATAAGATTATGTGAAAATTAATTATGCTTCCTGAAATTTATCTTGAAAAGAACTTGATAAAAGGTGCTGAGTACATCAGTTTCTCAAATTAGCCCACCATATGTAAGTTTGATTAAGTTGATGGTATTGTGGGTGTTGTGAAAAAGCAAAAAGCATGTGTTTATTGAGCCATTAATGTATTCTCAGGAATGTTCTAGTCACTGTGGAATATAAAAGTTGTGTAAGATGTGACATTTGGTTGGAGGATAACATGGTGGCTCACAGGCTAATCCTCCACCTGCGAGCACTGCTGTACCATACGGGTTCCAGAGTCCCAGGTCATGTCTTGGGTGCTCCACTTCTAATCCAGCTCTCTGCTTATGGCCTAGAAAGGCAGCAGAGGATGGCCCATGCTCTGGGTGGTGGTAGTAGAGGTGGCTAGTACTGCAGGTTACTCCTGTCATTTTTTATTTTCTGAGCATTCCATAAATTTAAAACCTCTGCATCAGTTTTCCAGGAATCTTATTAAAGATAACAGTGTAATCTTCTTTACAGAATCTGGTCTTGAATGGTAGCGTTGACCTGACGTTCCCCTTTCCCGCTACCGGGTAATATCAGGAGTCGTGCACTTCATAGAACTTACGAACATCCACTACGGATTCTCACTTACTGCTTGCTGTTGGATAGCAGCAGCTGGGAATATGGTTGTTATAATTGCTGCAAAGAGTTGCAGGCTTTTAGTGTCCAGAATCAGGGAAGCTAAATTTCTCCTTTGCTAGGAGAAGTCTTCCATGATGAAGAATTATTCCTACTCAAATGCTAGCAGGCATCTGCTGAAAACTTTTGAGTCCCCAGTGCGTACTTGGTTCGTAGATGGAGAAAAGGGAGTCCCTGAATGGTGGCCAGCCTTCCTTCTGGCAGTGAGACTTACAGCTCTTTGGTTCTTTTAGCTTCTAGTCAAGGGCTCTTTCTGCAACACCATGCTGTCTCCTACTAAGTACAAAGTAGCATGTTGTTTATCTCTGCCATTTATAGGGGAGATTGACAGTTAACTCTGTTAACTATGTGGAGTGGGTAGATTGTAAGATGAGACAACTGACACTTGACCAGCAGTTTTTTTTCCTCTGGCAACACACACAGATATGCCTGTAAATTATGCTTGGCAAATGCATCTGGTGATATCAACCTCGGCAAAAGCCTGCAGGTGGGTTGGCGTTCTGGAAAGGCCATGGAGCTGGCTTTGGACCTGTCCAAATCTGGCTTACTGGTAGGGATTTGAATTCAGGTCTGCTTATCTTTGCTATCTTTATAACTGGTTGCAAGTTAATTAAACTCTGTGAGCATTATCTGCAAAATTAAGATAGTAATTCTTACCTCACAAAATCTTTGTAGTTCAAATGCCTTGAAACAGGACCTGGCACGTATTGGACACTGTCGAGAGAGAGAATTTCCTACAACGTTTTAAAAGGCTCTTATAGACCTAGAACCTTTACTCATAAAAGATCCACTGGATATCAATTCTTGCTTTTTCTTCCCATTTTCCATAATCAACTAAATTAGGGTTTTAATGAGTTCACCAGGTGTTAATTTCACTTTTCCTTTTGCATTTTCCCCTTCTTTAAAAGAGCACGACTTCCCAGAACTTTGTATCTTGTGACTTTTCCATCAATGTGCCCAGGTTTTGCCATATAGGAAAGACAAAAGATAATATATCCAGATGGTTATTGTTTTATTATGAGAGTTGGATTTTTAAAGCAACACCAAAAGCATTCTTGGATGCTCAAAGAGTTTTCTATCTGCCAATGATACAAAATTCTCCTTTTGCAAGGTGGCATTGTTAGCAAATTAACTGATCAACCCAAAACTGGCCACTGGAGTCCTGTGGGTTGTAGTAAACACCTTCATGGATGAGGAGCAGCCTCTGATAATCATGTGTGCAGTGTGAGAGCCTCAGCAAACGAAGCGTAACAATGCTTTAGTCCTTCAAGGGATTTTGTAGACGTTGACACATACTGTGTGTTTCCCATTACTACAGCACAGTAAAATTGCCCATTATTGCTAAATGAGAATTCCCTGTAGAAGTGAAAGTGTGACTCCTATGACAGAAAAGGAAGACAAAGAAAAAAACATATTAATTACGGAGGGAGCCTGAAACACGTTGCTATTCTTTCAGAGGAGAAATCAAAGATAATAAAGGAATGTTGAAAACAATTTGTGGGCACTGATCTGTCGTTATTGCAACAATCAGTTACATTCACTGGACATGACTAATTTGCACTTACATGGATAATTGTTTTATGGCTCATTTTTACAAGTTGAATTTTCAATTCTGGCACAATGGTTTGATTAGCTAATCCTCCACCTAAGGTTCTGGCATCCCATCTAGGTGCTGGTGTGTGTCCTGGCTAGTTCACTTCCTGTCCAGTTTCCTTGCTGGAAACCTAGGAAAGCAGTAGAGGTTGGCCCAATGCCTTGGGACCCACATGGGAGGTCCAGAAGAGGCTCTTGGCTCCTGGCTCCTGGTTCCTGGCTTTGGACTGGCTCAGCTCTAGTCATAGTGCCCACTATGGGAGAGAATCAGTGGATGGAAGATCTTTCTTTCTGTCTCTCCTTAACTCTGGGTATCTGCCTTTCTGATAAAAATAAATCTTAAAATAAGATACAGTCAAATAAAATAAAATAAAATAATAACAATAACCTAGACGATGATCCAGATCCCTTCCTGAATTAGTTCATCTCTGGATGCCTCAGAATTCCCTCTTAAGAATGTCTAGTAATCTCTTTGTGCATTTTTCTCTTCAGTTGTTCTTAAATTGTCATGATTTATTGGCTATCAGTTTTGTTTGAGCTTCTCATTTACTGATGAAAATCTGGTGAGATTCCTATAATCTTGGGAATTCCCCATCTTGCCTAGATAAATACTGTACTATTAAATCTTTTGACTATGAAAATTAAAGCCTACACTTATAAGACAGTCTTTTCATCCCCTTGCTACCTATCAAAGTACCAAATTATCAATGGTTTAATTGTTATCAGTCAATAGTGTGCTGATGTTGTTTCATCTTTGGAAAGGTTTTTTTTTTTAATTATTATTCGGAAAGGCGGATATACAGAGAGGAGAGACAGAGAGGAAGATCTTCTTTCCAATGATTCACTCCCAAAGTGAGCGCAACGGCCGATGCTATGCCCATCCCAAGCCAGGAGCCTCTTCCGGGTCTCCCACGCGGGTGCAGGGTCCCAAAGCTTTGGGCCGTCCTCAACTGCTTTCCTGGGCCACAGGCAGGGAGCTGGAAGGGAAGCGGGGCTGCTGGGATTAGAACCGGCGCCCATATGGGATCCCGGGCGTGCAAGGCGAGGACTTTAACCACTTGCGCCACCGCGCCGGGCCTTGGAAAGGTTTTAAAACAAAACCACAGACATTTTGTGTTTCATTTATCAATGTAAATACTTTAGAATGTAAAATAACGTGTGTTCAATGCTTCATGGGAATGGAGATGATTTTGTATTAAAATATTACCCCAGACAGATCAATTTTACTTACAAAAAGTTTTTATGTTTTGATGGAGAGGGAAGTTTCAACAAAGTAATATCAGTACAGGAGTGTGTAAATATTCACTGAATTGTTTCTTGCCACTCATGCCTCAGCTTCTAGAAGGATCTTCTCTGTCTTCTCACTAAAGCAACTTTTCTCCAACCACATCATGCTATTATAAGACTGTTTTATTTTCTTGACAGCACTTAATCACTATCTAACATTACATATTAGTATTTTATCTCCATGACAAAAATGTGAAGAAAATGCTCCGTAAGTTTTGATTTATTGAGTGAATGAATGTGTTTTAGCAATTCCAAGCACTTTTGTTAGCATTTTTTCCAGATATTTATTTCCTTTCCACATTTCCAAAAGTATGTGATTTTTGTGCGTCAGTTCGGTATGGTTTATGAACTTGTGAGGATTCCTCATGGTATGAAGCGGAGCATCCTTTTCAGGGATGCAAGATAAGACAGTGCAATCATGTTATGCAATAGCCACTTACCTGTCAGCAGAGCAGCCAAGAAGAGGAATGTCTTGTCTGGATTTTCACCAAAAGTAGGCCTTGCATGAGACACAAGGATTCCAAGAAGAGGCATTTGCTTGGAAAGTGGAATAGAGACAAAACAGCAAATCAGGGATATAGTATGGAGCTAGTCAAGCTCATTGCAAACTGGAATCTTAGGTTTCTGGGGAGACTGGAAGTTGGGGCACACATACATTTCTGGGTAATCTCCTCGCTAATTTGAAACAGTTTGACCATTTCCTTAATTCCCTTCAGTCATTAATTCCTCAGCCTTGAAGCTGAACAGAGCAAGTATTTTCTAGGAGACAGAGTGAACTTTCCAAAAAAGAAATGCAGATGCTGGAAGTTAAAAATCTAGCAGTGTGAAGTAGTGGAGGTAAAGGGATGTTCCCTGCTGCTCTGTGAGCTGTCGCTGCAGCTCCGCCCCCTCCTCCATGCCACGCCCCTCGAGCCTGGCCACGCCCCTTAATGACTGGCCACGCCCACACGATTGAGCAGGCATACTCACATAATACAATGTGTTTTTCTTACCATAATCTTTTTACTTCAAAGGAACCTACTTATTTCAGATTGCTAGAAAGATTGAAAAGATTATGTAGACTTCCTGATATTCCCCACACCTGATTTCTTCTTACGTAAACATTAGAATTAAATTATATCCATCAAAACTAGGAAACAAACATTAACACACTATCAACTAAACTCCAGACTGTATTCCCATTTCTCCAATAAAGCAATGTTCTTTTTTTTTAAGAAAAAAAAAGATTTATTTATTTTTTGGGGGAAGGCAGAGTTACAGAGAGAAGGAGACAAAGAGAAAGACTCTGTCTGCTGGTTCACTCTGCAAGTGACTGAAACAACCAGATCTGAGCTGATCTGAAGCCAGGAGCCAGGAGCTTCTCACAGGTCTTGAATGCAAATGCAGGGTGGCAAGGCTTTGGGCTATCCCACAGTTTTCCCAGGTCACAAACAGAAAGCTGTATGGGAAGTGAGCAGCCAGGACACAAACCAGCATCCATATTGGATCCTGATACATTCAAAGCAAGGATTTAGCTACTAGGCTTTCCCACCAGGCCCAATGTTCTTCTGTTTTTGAAAATACTATTTATTTATTGGAAAGGCAGAATGACAGAGAATCACACTCACACACATACACACACACACACACACACACACACTTCTGTCTGCTGGCTTACTTCCCAAGAGACTGCAATGTGCAATGACTGGAGCTGGACCAACTGATGCCAGAAGCCTGGAACTCTATCCAGGTCTCCCAAAAAGGAGAGACCAAGTCAGCTGCTTCTTTCTTAGGCTCACAAACAGGGGTTTGGATGAGAAATAGAACACAGGGCTCTAACTGGCACTCAGGTATGGATGCTGGTATAGCAAGTAGGGCTTAACCTACTGTGCCACAGTATTGGCCCCATCATTCATGTCCTTTTCTGTTATTAAATTTAGAATATCACATTGCACTTAATTTTTATTGTTTTTAGATACAATGCATTTACTTTTATTTGAGTTCACTCATCCAACTGGTCTTTGCAATCAGGAAGAATGGGAGAATACAGGCAAGTTGATGACAGCATTATGTTGGATTAGGTTATAAAGCAAAACAAAACAACAAAAGAAAAAGAATTTATATAGTAATCATGAGTATGGGTAGCAGAGATTTCATTGTTAATCTAAGAAGTACATTAACAGTGCAATGACTTGGGAGAAGTTTGATTTATTTTTATTTTGTGGAGTTACAGAGAGAAGTACATACACACACACACACACACACACACACACACACACACACACACACACACACATTTTCCATTTGCTGATTTACTCCCCAGATGGCCGCAACTGCTGGAGCCATGACAATCTGAAGCCAGGAGCTTCTTCTGGGTCTCCCATGTGGGTGCAGAAGCCCAAGACCTGAGTCATCTTCTGCTATTTTCCCAGATCATAAGCAGGGAGCTGGACTGAAAGTGGAGCAGCCAGGACTTGAGTGATGCCAACATGGGGTTGTTGGTGCTGAATGTGGAAGTTTAGCTTACCATGCCATGGTGGCAGCCCTGAAGTTTGATTTTTGAACTTGTGAATGAACATCAAATAAACTCCTGATTTACATCTGAATTGAATGCCTATAATGTCTATGTATGATGTCCTTCAAAAGCATTCACAGAAATGTGTCTGGGCATAGATTTTAAAACTTTTTTTTTGTATTAAAATAGACTGATATTTTAATTCAATTTTCCCATGATTGTTTAAAATCCCTGTTGTATCGTGGAGCTACAGTTTAGATGTTGGATGTTCCCCTGAAGATAGTGTGTTAAAGTCTTGGCTTGGTCTCCATGGTGATGTTATTGGAAGTAGTGGGAAGACCTTAGGTAAATGGGAATGTGCCCTAGGGTGGTAGTTCTCATATGATATCTTCTCTTGAGAAGGTTGTTAAAAGCTTGAACTTGGGTTCCCCCACCTATTTTGCTTCCTAGCTGTCTATATAATCCTTGCTGTGTGTGTGCTCTACCTTATGCCGTAGGCTCTTGGAGGAGCCAAAGGTTGACCAGTGGGATTTGCAACCTCAACTAAGCTAAGTAAACTTCTCTGTTGCATTTCATTGTAGTCACAAAAAGATGAGTAATGTGCATATGGGTGATATGTATTCCTAATCCTTGACTGTGAAGAGCTTATAAAGTTAAGGGAATGAGACTCAGGGGAGTTAAATCACTTGTCCTGAGAGTCACAGTCAATATGTAACCAAGTTAAAATTAAAACATGTTTTTTGGCTTCATTTGTCACACTGTTAATACTGTATTCAGTATTCCACTCTTCTCCACTGACCTGACCACTTTTAGGTAGGGATTTGGTATTTGAAGATTCTGTATTAACAAATTGCAACTCACCCGAAGGCATGATATGTTAGTCAACTAAATTGTCAACCCTGAGTTTGTGGATTAATTTCCAAGCTTGCTCAACATTTGTAAAATGTGGTATCTTTTTTAAAAAAGCAGATATATTGAAATGGACCATAAAGTTCCCCAGAAAGTCATCTATACTCTACTGGTTAAAACAAAACAAAACAAAACAAAAACAAATGAGGTATGATACAAGGCCAATAAAGGCACAGGGCAAGGAGAAGGACAGGACATTGACATTTACTGATTCTAAGTATTTTATTAGTTTACTATATGTCTGAATTTTGGATGGTTGACTTCTTTTTCTGGATCTTTTTATTGCTTTTGTAATAGATGTTACATAAAGAAAATGGGAGATTCATTGAAACTGTTGCCTACTCTATGTATCAGCAGTGACCTAGCTGAAACTTAGCTATGGTTGCTTTGGAACACTGAGCTTGAAGTCCAGAAGCAGAAATTCCTGTAAATTATTAATTTTTGACTCTAGAAAGATAAACAACATTAATATATAGGCCAACCAATGCTCAGCTTCTAACCTCTAATTCTAAATTGGGAAAAGAAGAGGTCTTAAGAATTTTTTGTTTGTGTGTGTGGTTTTTTTTTTTTTTGATTCTAAGTTCTTGGAAGCCTAGAGTTATTATCTAATAGCATAATTTATGTAACACAGAAATTATTGCCTTAGAATGATATTTTAGAAGATACAGAGATAATCGCTCAAGTTGGGATTTTTAACTTATTAACAGAGATCATATTATTATTGTATGAACAGGGATGGACTGAAAAGTTATTTCTTTAGGTTCCAATATTTAGAACATGGCACACTTTTTAAGGAAGGAAAATGTTCACCTTTTAGAATATGTGTATGAAACCATTTTCCCTGCTTGTATAGTTACATTATATTGGCATAACTTTATACTGTGACCTTTGCTCCTTCCTGTAGTAATTACAGGTGCAATCTGTGAATTGAGTTCTGCAAACTCCTAGAGCAAGGCCCTTTAGGGGCCATGGAGTATACAGAGGACAGAGCCAGACTGGCTATTTTACTTGCCTCTACTCTGCAAAGCTCACAAAAAATGCTTCTGTGATAATTAAAGCTGAAGAAACAGTTCCTGTTCTAAAAACAAAGAAGACAACATAACTGTTGAAAATATAGTATATTTTTATTTATGTTGTATAGGTTGCCTCTTTCAGAATTTCTCTGATTTCTGTTGAAGCACATTTGCTTTCTATATCTAAATTTTAAACATACTGCTAGGTTGTAAGCTGTTATGGGACAAAGGACTGTGTATGCTGTGCTTAGTGGGCATTCTGCAAATGGGTTTCTTGACGAATTACTGCTGTGTAGGCAACATTAAAGAGTGCTTACAATGATCACAGGCTTTTGTCATTTGTTCAATCGCATGTAAAACCTCATTATCTTCCAATTATGCATTTGGTGAAACCATGATATATGGAAACTAAATAATTTCTGCAATTCCCTCAGCTAACACGTAGTAAAGTCAAGTTTCAAACCCCAATCATCCTAATTCCAAATGCATCTAATCCCCATGCTTCTAACAACCACCTGTGTGGTGGTTCTTTGATGTCAAGAAGTGGAGTCTAATTTCTGTCCCTTTGAGTGTGGGCTGAACTTGTGTGACTTGGTTCTAATGAATGGAGTAAAGCGGAAGTGAAGAGGTGCCAGCATCGAGACCTGGCCACCCAAGGGCACTGTGGTTTTTGTTGCTCTGTGTTATCCTATTGAATCTCTGGCGGGGAAACCAGTGGCCAGGAATTGAGCTGCCAAATTGTAGGGTCCACATTGTAAGGAGCTAAGGGAGTCCCAACAGCCATTGTTGGGAGAGGAGGCGAGGCCCTCACTCCAATAAGCAGTGTGAAAATGAAGCTTTTTGAAAACAAACACTAATCGGGACATGCTTGGAGGTGTAGGTGGAGCCAGAGCCAGCATCCCTGGCCATGCTTGGAGGCGACTGTGTCCTCCATCAACAGCTTGATTGTAGCCTCAAGAAGGGCCATGAGCCAGAACCACCCAGCTAGCTGCTGATAGACCCCTGACCCTAGTTTGTAGCTAGTTACTGTTTTAAACTTCTGTTTTGGGTTAGTTTGTTATGCAGCACTGCATAACTAATGTAACCTAATACTGCCTTGGGCAATTATTAAAAAATAAACTATCTTTATTAAGGGCTCTTTAAAAAAGATATTTATTTATTTATTTAAAAGTCAGATATACAGAGAGGAGAGGTAGAGAGGAAGATCTTCCCTCCAATGATTCACTCCCCAAGTTGCCACAATTCCCAGAGCTGAGCCAATCCCAAGCCAGGAGCCAAGAGCCTCTTCTGCATCTCCCACACGGGTGCAGGGTCCCTAGGCTTTGGGCTGACCTCCACTGCTTTCCCAGGCCACAAGCAGGGAGCTGGATGGGAGGTGGAGCTGCCAGGATTAGAACTGGCACCCATAGGAGATCCAGGCCTGTGCAAGGAGAGGAATTTCACCACTACGCTATCACGCCAGGCCCACAGTGTTAAGTTTTAAAATGTTGATATAACAAGGAGAAACTTTTCAGAAGAAAAGCTTACCCATTTAAGTAGTAAAATATGCCCAATTAATGTAACAGTTATAAAAACTTCCCTAGAATTGGGGATTTTGTACGTCAATGAACAAGGGCTTTAAAAAATCCATTTTTTCCAAAGGAAATGTATTAATGATAATCACATTACTGAACACAGCATTTTGAGCTTTAAAATGAATCCTCATGAGAACACTCATGAAGCATTCTGTAGGGTAAGTTATCATTCCTAGCTTTAGTTGTCAAGGATATGACTACACTTTTCGTGATTTCAAGAGAGACGTAGTATAAAGTTGAAATTTAACCTCTTCCCTGGTGATTTTACTCAGCTTTCCAAAGGGGTCCCCAGAGCTCATAGGTCGGATTGCTCTGCCTTACAAATTGCATTAACTCTGCTTTATGGCCACCTGCAGTTTAATAAATGACTTGGACTTTGATTAATATCTTTAAAGCTTAAGCCCTAGAGTTTGTACAAGACTTGGAATATAGTACTGTAAACTCATCCAAAGATAGACTGTAAGAGGTGGATATGGGTACATGTGAATTTGAAGCCAAGTTCTTAGGGAAGATCTTTGATGATTTGGTTCTTTATGAATATGTCAAAAATTTTACTTATGTATTCTACAAAATTATTTAGGTGAGTTGAGGAATTCATTCATGAAGTGGATATAGCTAGTTCTTGCTTATTATTCACAATTACTATAAAGCAGAAATGCTCGTTTTCCTTGTTGAAACTGGTGAATAGAGATCAAATCCTTCTAATCTTTTCCCTTCAATATTACTTTTTTTTCCGGAATGCAGCTTGTAGCCTGAGCTCTCAACACTTTTTTTTTTTAAAGATTTATTTATTTATTTTTATTGGGAAGGCAGATTTACAGAGAGTAGAGACAGAGAGAAAGATCTTCCATCCTCCGGTTCACAATCCAAGAGGCAGCAACAGCTGGAATTGAGCAAATCCAAAGATAGGAGCTAGAATCTAGGAGCTTCTTCTGTGTCTCCCACATGGGTGCAGAGTCCCAAGATCTTGGGCCATCTTCCACTGCTTTCCCAGGGCACAAGCATGGAGCTGGATGGGAAGTGGAGCAGCCAGGATTAGAACCAGCTCCTATATGAGATTCCGGCGCATCCAAGCCAAGGACTTTAGCCATTAGGTTACTGCACTGGGTCCTCAACATGAATTTGTATTGAATTTGACTTGATAGTATATCCGTGACCTTGATTCATGAGACTATGCCATGGAGGAAGACAGAGATGAATCGATGGCCTCCTTGTCAAGATCCATCATTTCCATTCACTAATTTATTTACTTATTAAATAAAAAGCACACTCCTTAATTCAATGGCTGTTTCTTGAGCATTTCACGCAGCAAAGCAGTGGATTAGTGGCTGAAATTTTACGATAAGCAATCTGGAAATAGCTTTTGCCCTACTGGATTTCATGGTCCAGGATGGAGCAGCACACTAACTGAGTGTAATTAAGAGCTGTTGTGTATAAAGCAAAATAAACGTGTAGGAGAACCAGATCCTGACCGGGGTTTAGTGGTCAGGAAAGAATTTCAGAAGAAGGGACAATTTGAGAGCTAAAGAGTAGAAAGGAGGGGGAAAGGGAAGAGTATCCTACACACAGGAAATGGGATTCAGGAAGGGACCCAGCACCTTCGAGACTGCCAAAACCAAGGTGAATTTGAGGCACTGTGCCAAGAACTGAAAGCAGAGTTCAGAAAGTGAGAAAGAACATGGTCTCACTCAAAAACAGTTTTAGGGAAACATTTCAGATTCGTGTTTAAACATGCATCTAGGCAGCATAACCTAGCCTGTCAGCACATAAAATTAATCTTGACACCAAGGAAGGTGTCTTCTCTGGACTAAATAGGAACAAGTAGCAAACCCTGGAGAGTGTTAAGACACTGTTGGGACACTCATGTCCCACATCAGTGTGTCTGGGTTGGAGTCCTGCATCTCCTGCAACTCCAATTTTCTGCTAATGCATGCTATGGTAACGGCTGCAGCTTTACCTGTTGGGCTCCTGCTAGTCACGTGGCAGATGTGGATCAAGTACTAGACTCACGTCTTCAGCCTGGCCACTGAAGACATTTTGAAAGTAAAGCAGGACATGGAGCATGTTCCCCGACCTTCATTTTCCTGCTGTGTCTGCCTTGGAAATCGATTTTTAAAAATCATTAAATAAATCATTTATCGAGTAATTGGTATATGTCAGGTGCTGTGACGAATATAAAAATTATTCTACAAATTGGTGATTGTTGGAAAAGACAAACATTTTTTTAGCATATCTCTACCCCCCACTGGTGCTATCTTGAACCATATGGAATAGCTATGTGCATGAAGAATGGCATGAACAAGGCATGAAGAATGCCCAGTGTCTGGACCAGAAACTATTAGGATGTGCTTGAAGCCAAAGTTTTGTGTGGCAAGAAGCCACAAATAGTTAATAGATTTCCATGTGACAGAGGCTGTAAACATTAACCAGAAGTCTCTGTGGTCTGTTTGCACCCCGCCACCTGGGTTAGAGCAGCAGCAATAACCTCAATAGTCTTAATCTACCTTCTTTAGCTCCATCTCAATATTACCAACTTAAAAGTATCATCATTCTGACCGCAGTCTTAAAAATCACTATATTACCTATGATTTGATTTCTTTAGATTCTTGCACAGCTTTTAATATACTTCAACCTTTTTTTTTAAATTTCTATTTTCTGTTGAGCTTCAAACTCCTTTGCTCTCAACATAGTCCATTTGTTTCCATGGAGCGACTCCATTCACGTTCTTCCCTGCACTGTGGCTTTTCTTTCTTATGTTTACCTTCTCTCCTTCTACTCACCTCTGTTGAGCACTGCAGGAACGCTTCTTGAGAAAGTTAAAGTGCATTTTTCATATCAGAAAAAACCGAATGTACAACGCTTCATATTAAAATTGCACTGCGAAGATCCATAGTGATTTTTCCTTACATTTTAAAGTTAGCTATCATATCCTTTAAAGTCCAGCAAATAGGAAAAGTGAATCCATCCTGAATCAGATGGATGGAGGTGTGCCAGCCACCGTCAAACCCTGAAGTGCTCATACGGATGTTACTAGAAAGTATCTCGCTTTGTGAGTGGCCCTAAATAGCTTTATACACCGTAAGAACAAAAGCCGTCTGTGGTTCTGCTGATGATCCAGCAGTCAATGTTAGATTGTTTGTTTTAACTTAGAAACTTGACATGGCTGTGCTTTTTTGTTGCATCAGTCTCTGTTGATATATTTTCTGAAAATATCCTTGGTTTTCCTCAGTTAAATCTCAGTTTGTAAATATCGAGAGACTGCTTAGAGTAGCATCTTTTGATTTGAAAAACACTTCAGTTCGATCAACAGTTATTTGTCTATTGTGCTCTATGCTGAATAAGGAAAGTCTGACTTGAGCTCAGTTTGCTTTAGAGAAGGAAGCTAATTGTTGTTTGTTGGCTTCTTTTTAATGTATATTGAGGTCGTTCCTCTGGCTGTTTTTGTTTTGTTTTGTTTGCTTGTTTGTTTTTGCACACAGAGGTCAGTAGATTCTCCTAATAAAGTGTTTGTACAGCAAAACTGTCTTGCTACAAACGCTAACAGGCTTATCATGGGTTGAAGCCATAGTGGCCACAGAAGGCAGAACTGCCCAGCAAAACCATCTTTGCCCTCTCATATACGAAAGTCGAACAGGGAACAGTAGAAGTATTTATTTGATCTCATCAGATCTGTGTTCCATGTTTGCCACTTGCATGGGTCCAGTTGTGGGGCAGCAACTTAAACACCAGTCTGGGCTTTAGGAGAACATAGTTTCACAGCACCTGTGCTCATAATTTAATCCAGTGGAAAGAGAGGCAGAAGTGAGGTCAGCAGACCATCGGTGACTGAAAGAATCATGGAAGACTTTCCTCTACATTTGGCATTGGAGTTGATTTTTGGAAGTTGTGCAAGAGCCCAGTATGCAGAAAAAGGATAGCCCTTAAACATGAAAATGCAAGAGATGATGTGTATTAGAAAATCTGGAGAGGGGCCTGGCACGATAGTGAATGGTTAAGGTCCTCACCTTGAACGCACTGGGATCCCATATGGATGCTGGTTCTAATCCTGGCAGCCCCACTTCCCATCCAGCTCCTTGCCTGTGGCCTGGGAAAGCCATGGAGGACAGTCCAAGACTTTGGGACCCTGCACCCACATGGGAGACCTGGAGGAGGCTCCTGGCTTGGGATTGATGTAGCACAAGTCGTTGTGGCCACTTAGGGAGTGAACCATTGGACGGAAGATCTTCCTCTCTGTCTCTCCTCTCTGTATATCCATCTTTCCAATAAAAAGCAAACAAATCTTAAAAAAAAAAAAAGAAAGAAAATCTGGAGGTGATCTGAAGTAGCTGGATCAGAGGATATTTGATGCTGGAGGGGTAGGCAGAGTTCATAAATTCTATCAGGATTCCTTATACTTTTTCTGGGACCAGTAAGTAGGTAGCCACCTCCTAGAAAGAGATGCTTGAACTGCATTGATTGACAGCTGGAGCAAATGTCTGTTTTCTATAATAAACCAAATGAGCAATAACTTGTCTTAGTCTTACACAATGAGCAGGATCCTGCCAATGTTTCACATGGATGAAAGGAAGCTACAATTAGTCACTAGTCCTTTTCGATGTAAATGTAACATTTAGAATGCTATATTCCATTTCTGGGGTTAACTATCCCTACAGTGTGTGAAGGGGAGTACTTCCAGGGCAGACAGACAGTGAAGGCAGCAGTTCTCTGTTCCATGTGGTCAGGAATCAGACAGGCTATTTCAGCTATGGCTATTGGTATTGGCAAGGGTTCGGACCTAGAGAAAATAAATTCACTGGGTTACTGGTGTTGATACGACTGAAACAAATAGATTGTCTTTTCTTTCTGTGTTAGGACAAGGGAAAGGAAACTTCAAATCTTGTAAGACAAGTTCTTATGCTCGCAGGTCTGCTGATTCTTCATTTATTATTTATACCTCTTTTTGAACAGTATCCTAAGGGACTCCTCCCGTTGGATAGCTGGGGTGTAATTATTTGTTTCCTCTACATGGGTTATACTTACTGACTTTTATGTGTGTGTGAGGTTGAATTTTGAACCTTTGTGATACTTTATTCCTAGCCAAATTTTATGGGAATAGAATTTTGAAAAGTTTACAGAGCTACTCATCGACTAAGTGTTTATTGAGGTGCTAGTGATGTACACTGCAGAGGGAGGGGCTGATAAGTCTTTTTGCCTTCTTGGAGGGTTCCATTCGGTGTAAATGGTGCATGATGGTCATTCAGGGGAAAAGCACTCCAGCATAAAAAATAGACACTTCTCACTTGTGCCAGAGAATATGTATATACACATATATGAATTTGCAGACTATGTATATATATACAATAGCTATATATCCGATGCATATATAATCCAAAGCCCTAACATATTGTAAAAAAAAAAAATAACATTGATATTAGCATTGTGCTAATAGTCATTTGGCTTAAGAAGACAAGAGACGGAATTAGGCTGCCTTCACTCCTGCTAGCTGTGTGTTGTTTGATTCTCTGGACCACTGTTTCCTCATTTTTAGAATTAATAAATAATATCAGATTATTGATCTTCAGTTGCTACTGTGTATTCAGATTCATCTTATCCTTGATCATTAAATCCAAATTCCCATTGAAAGAGGAGGAAAGTAGAGCTATTCCTTTTTAATCCTTTTTTTCATTGTTTTATGACACCATTTGATAGGCACTGGGGTTTCCCTTCCCCCTCACCAGGTTTCCTCCCTTCCCTTCCGTTCTCCCCTCCAGTCTTACAATGGGTGCCTTTCCTGAATTTTCACAAGTCCATCATGCTGCCACTGAGGTGTCTTCCAACAATGTAGGCTATTCTTAAAAACTCTCAAGTGGGTCCATTTTTTTTTAAATTTAAAATCATTAAATGTTTTTAAAAATTAATTGCCAGCATGAATTGAATAAATATTTTAAGCTTCTCTTGAAGAAAATGCTTGCTTTTTGAGTGATTAAAAATGCAACAAAGTAAGTCAAGCTCCACCTGACCACTTCATTCCTTTTGAGTTATTACTGCCCTAGAGCTTGAAGGCTTTGTCTTTTGCAAGCCTATGTTAGATGGTCTTTAAAGTTTCAAATTGTTGGTATTGTTTTTTTACAAGGTCAATGGCAAGCAAACTACATACGACTGTCTATAAGTAGATGGTGTCCAGGCGGAGCGCTGCATCTCAATAGCAGGACTGCTCCGGCTACTATGTAAAGGACACCTGCTTGGAGTTAAGAGGAAAAGAGATGGAGGATTTAATTTCTTTTCTAGGGAGTTTTAATAAAGCTTCCCTTCTTTTTCATCCTTTCCTATTTGGGGACTATTTCAACTGCTGGGATGTGGCTGCTATCAGAGGCTCTGCTGCGTGGCTCTGTGTTTGCTGCAGGAAGGCTCTGAGGTCCTGGCTGTCCTGTAGCTTCCCTGTGGCTCTCCCACGCCTGGCTCCTGGCTTTGTCTGCCTCAGAGCAAGGCCCTGGGTGGGCAGGACTGTGTGATTTATAGACAGCTGCCTGGTATAGGATTTTACTGGGTGTATTTGAATCAAACAGATATTATTTTTTACACTTTGAAAACACATACCGAACTGTGAAGGATTGACTATAGTTGAGTCACCCTTTGTGCCTTGCTCCATTAAAAAAATCATGTGTTATATACACGATGATGATGATTAAAATTAGTATTTATTGAATATGTGCCAGTAATGTTCCAGGTTATTTACATAACTATTTCATTTCCTTATCACAACATGAATTAGGTGTTGCTATTCCTGTGTTATGGACAGGAACAATGAGGCTCAATGCAGTTATTGCACTTCCCATGTGTCCAAGTCTAGGGAAGCAAGATCCGTTAGCTGTTATGGGCAAATTCAAATGTATAATGATTTTCATGAATACAAAGTACCCTATTTTGAAATCAAATACAGTTTTTTCCCCCACAGAATCTGTAGCTACTTACTGGATATGTTATGATCTTTTGATATTTTGCACACATGGTGAATTACAGAATTCCATGTAACATTGAAAATCTTGAATTTTTCCTAAGCTCAAGGCCTACTTTTCTTCTTCCCTTTAACTTCAAAAAAAATGGCTGGGCAGGTATTGCGGCACAGTGGATTAAACTGCCTGTTGAAACACATGCATCCCACAGAGAAGGGCCTAAAATTGAGTCCATTTAGTGCTTGCTATCTAGCTTCCTGCTGAATGCACCTGACAGGCAGCAGGTGACGGCTCAAGCTGGGTTTGTGCTACCTCACGTGGAACTCAGCCTGATCCAGCTTGGGGATTGAACCAGCGGTTGGAAATCATTCCTCTTGCATTTGCATGTGTTAGCTCTTTCTCTTTTTTCTCCCCTCTCCCTGTGTGTATGTGTGTGTCCTTCTCAGATTGTCATTTCGTCATTCAAAGAAACAAATACATAAAACATAACAGCAAAAAGAGAAAAAATGCCAACATTGGCATTGATTACTCGAGCAAACTATGTAGTAGCACACGGTCCCGGCCTGAACTATTCTGCCTTCATTTTTTGTTGGAAAAGTGATGATTTTAATACAAAAATATCTAGCCTTATTCCTCAGGGATATTTCCAGGAGCAAGTGTGATAACCAATGAAAATACATTTCGTCTATGGCCATACTACCCTGAATGTAACCGATCTTGTCTGAAAATGCATTTTATCATCTGTGAATGAAGACAATGGGGTTTATTTCTCAAATATGTGCACCAATTAGCAAACACAAAGAAACAGCCTTTCATCTCTAAAAGACACCCATCTGTATCTTAGGTTGTGATATATTTGATGTATTTGTTGTGGTGCAAAATATAAAGTATATGTTCTTCTGCTTATAGACAATGAGCCTTGGGATTTTTGCAGTTTGGAGATTGAATGCCATGAATTGTTTTTAGACTCAACAATGAAAATTATTTGTTGATTTAGTTATTGTCTACATAGGTCAAAAGTTTGTTTCATTCTTTTTGTTCCCATCCTGTGCTTTCTGGAGCTAATTGCTGCCAAGTTCTTTTCAGGGCAAATGGCTGGGGTGATATAGTAATTTCTCTTGTGAAAGCCATTTCTACTTCTTACTGCTAGAAGTTTACTTAGATGTGTGTTCACCCTCTTCACCAAGTGGCTCCATGAAATAAAGCTCATCTTGTGCAGCTCATGGTCAGTTCTTAGTAAGAGATTTATTGAGCACATGTGGAAAGCGGAGGGACAGTATCTCTTGTCTGCCAGGTAATTTCAATTATGAGTTGAATCTTTTATGCTTTATGTGTGGTTACAAGTGTGCCATAAATCATTATTGTTACACCACAAATAGGTACCTTTGACAAAAGTAAAGGGATTCATGTTGTGGAGCAGTAAATTAAGCTTCTACTTTTAGTAACAGCAACCCATACTGGAGTGTTGGTTTACATCCAGATCTAGCTTCTTGCTAACACATTTGGGAAGACAACAGAAGATGACCCAATGAAGAATGAAGTAGTGTATGGAGGATCCTATTTCTTTCCCACTTCCACCCTTACCCTCTGCCATGTTCTTTCTCTGTCACTGTCTTTAAAATAAATCTTTAAAAAAATAAAATTTAAAAAGCAAAAAAATTGGGCCCGGCGCGATGGCACAGTGGTTAAGGCCTCGCCTTGCACGCCCCGGATCCCATATGGGCGCCGGTTCTAATCCCCGCAGCCCCGCTTCCCTTCCAGCTCCCTGCCTGTGGCCCGGGAAAGCAGTCGAGGACGGCCCAAAGCTTTGGGACCCTGCACCCGCGTGGGAGACCCAGAAGAGGCTCCTGGCTTCGGATCAGCATAGCATGAGCCGTTGTGCTCACTTGGGGAGTGAATCATCGGACGGAAGATCTTCCTCTTTGTCTCTCCTCTCTGTATATCCGGCTTTCCAATAAAAATAAAAAATAAATCTTTAAAAAAAAAGCAAAAAAATTGAAAAGTACATAGTTTTCTCAAGCCCTATGTCCTATGTGACTGCATATAGTATATGAATATATATACATACGTATTTCCATATGTGTATATGCAAATTTGTGGTATATGTGCATACTTATATATTATACTTTTTAAATACTTCTGTAAGTGCATTTATATTTCTTAAAGTTTCTTTGAATTCTTATATTGGTTTCAGAATAATTTCAAGGGTTATATATTTTAATTTTATATTTTGTTTGTTTTTTCAAACTCAGTTAAGGAAAGTTGCTGCTAGAAGGAGACGATTTTACTTTCAACTCCTTCAGTAGAGTCTAACTTGAAAGAAAATGGTGCTAACTCAAGAAGCCATTGAAGTTACACCACCAAATACCTATTTTCTGGCAGGAGCAGAATTAGTCTTTTGAGTGGGTTTAACATAGCTATGAATCATCTGCTTGTTCCAGTTTCAAAAGCTGAATTTCAGCTATTACTTGTATTTCAGTTAGAGATTTTTATTAAAATTACTTTCTAACATGAAATAAAAAAATGGAAATTTGCTATGCAGTTGTGAAAAATTTCAGTTTTTCTCTATTAACAGCCTATAAACAAGGCAAAGATGATTAAGTAAATCAGTGGAAAGATCAGTGAGCAAGACGGAAGCACAATATAACAAATGGCTTTTCTTTGTATTTGATGATTGAGACAGAGATTTGATAACTGAATGTCATTGATTTACTGTGCTAATGGTTGTGTTCTAGCTTGTAAGGTTCAAACAGTTTTAATTATCACTTCAAGAATGACCCCATGAGAAGTAAACCCAGCCTAGGATTTTGAGGTCCAGTTTCAAATCTTGGCTCATCATATTCTAGTTATGTGTTCTGGCCTGGACATTTGTGTCCATCCTCCTCTGGTCCCATCCCTGATTCTATTTTGAAGCTCTAATCCCCAAGGTGACTGTATTTGGGCATAAAGCCTCTGAGAAAGTGATTAAAGTTGTTAGATTATAGGTATGTAAAGCTTATCCTATAGGGCTGGTCACACTTGTAAGAGGAGGGGAAGACACCAGAGTTTCCTCAGTCTGCGGTGGGAAACCACAGTGAAATGTGGTCATCTGTAAAGCTAGGAGAGATCCCTCACCAGGAACTGAGTTGAGCAGCATTTTGATCTTGAGTTTTCCAGCCTCCAGGACTGGGAGACATACTTTTGCTTACTGTTTCGCCTAGTATGTGGTGTTTTGTTAGGACAGCCAATGCAGACTAATATACTGTGTAAGCAGGTTTTACATTTACTAAATAGGTACATGGCTTAAAATTTCAAGTCCTGGTTTTATCTTTACCAACCACAAGCACATTACTCCAAACAGCTTTTGTTGTTTTTGGTACAACTCGATATATACTTTACTTATCACAGTGTAAGGCCATTGTAGGCCTGGAATGGACCTTACTTAGGCACATTGTTTGCCTTTAGGGGTACTTATTCCGCTTTGCAAAGGATGTAGCTCATGTTAACATGATCCTGTGACTGCTTTAAATATTTTGCATGATAAACTTACGTTTATATTTGCCTGGTGATAAATCTGTAGACACCATTGATTAACCCAGAAGCAATAAGGATTGTTTTCATTGCAAGAATAGGCATTTTCCTCCTTCACCAATAATGGAAAACAAAAGATGGTCGTAATTTATATGAATAGCCCTAGTGAGTAAAGGCCTGGCCTTCCCAGGATATAACTGTTCCTGGCAACTAGGGGTTAGGGACAGGTAGACAAACTGCTACATAAGCAGGCTGAGTGGATTTTGTCCTTCCTTTCCCTGTCTTGACCACAATTGACCAGAGTGATTTTTCATAAATTTAAACCTTGTTATTTCATTCATTCATCCCATACAATTTTTTAGTTGTTCCTCAGTGCTCTTAGAATAAACATCAGCTTCTCCCTCCCACCATCATACCACAGGTCTAGCACCTGTCTGCCATTTTCCTGCATCATTTCACAATGCCTCTTGTTGGCAGTAGCCACATTTACCAGTTTTCAGATCCCCAACTCAACATTTGCTTTTCACTGTGACCCCCTCACATTGTGACTGGCAGCCCATTTATCACTTTTCCATGATAGCTTCCCCTGGCCACCTGATATTGGATTGTATCTGCCTGTTTTGTGATTTTTTTTGGTATCATGAAAGTCTCCTTGGAGGCAGTTATCCATGGGAGAAGTTCCTGGTTGTATGATTATATGATTTGTGTTTGTCTTCCTCCCAATTGTTTGTCAACAACCCAATGATGGGATGATATGTGATTTTGCTATCTCTAGCAGTAGAGCTCTTTCGGTATTTTGGAAGCCTGACTTGGCCCTGGCCATTGTGGTCACTTGGGGAATGAACCAATTGATGGGAGATCTATTTCTTTCTCTCTTTCTATCTCTGACCTTCAAATAAATAACTAAACCTTTTAAAAATGCTTTATAGAAATGGAAAGTTAGGATGTGTTAAAAATTAATGTCATCTTTAAGATCTGAATGACAGAGGCCAGCATTGTAATGTAGTGTATAAAACTGCCACCTGTGATACTGGCATCGTATATGGAAACCCATTCAAGTCCCAGCTACTTTAGTACCGATTAAGTTTCCTACCGATGTGCCTGAAAACCAACAACAACAACAGTGCAGGATGCCCTGGTGGTTTGGGAAACCTGAAAAATGTTTCTGGCCCCTGGCTTTGGTCAGACCCAGATCTGGCTGGATGTAGCCACTTAAAGGGTGAATCAGTGGATGGAAGATATTTTTCTCTATGTCTCTCTTTCCCTCTAACTCTATCTTTCAATTAAACAAAATATCTTTAAAACAAGCATGAATGACAGCATGTTAACATAAACTTAAAAAAAACCTGAAAAGCAGAAAAAATTACACTATTAAATATTTTATAAGTTATGATTTTATGGCTCATACTGTAGTTTCTGAAAGATGATAATGTTTATTTAACCTTTGCTTTATTTAATTTTGAATAAGATTACTGTCATCTATCTAAACATTTATGCAATAATGTTTCATTTGCTTTTCCATTACAGGTTACTAAGATAAATAAGGAATCTTGGTGAATGACATGTAATTTAATGAGTAGGTATTTCCTAGTAGAAAGCTAATCAGCTCCTGCTACCAATGTATATTGATAGACAAGCTGAATGATTTGGCGAATGATAAAACATCAGCAAAAATGATTTTATGCCTCACTGGCTACATCTCTTAACATTTCTATTGGAAATAAATCACATCTCCAGATTTTGAGGATCGTAGAATTTTATAATTGGATGTTTCTATGCTAAATTGATTAGAAACAATATAAACTTAGATGTGTATTTTAGATTAAACCTGAGAATGATTTTTGTTGGACAGATATGTATGTGTGAACGACAATGGGAAAATCACATATTTTTTTCTGGATAATTTCCATTTAGGATTCGCAATCATCTTTCTGGAAATATGAAATGAAGAGGAGAGATGCTTGCCTGAATAGCAAGCCTCTTCAGGGGCTTTTCAGGCTTTAGCTATAATTTCTTCGTTTCATCCTCTTAACATTTTTCAAGCAGAATATACCTTAGAAAGAATGTAGTGATACCACATTAATTTTTACCAAAGGAAAAAAAATGAGCTCACATTAACATAAATCAAAAATCACTGCTACAAGCTGAGCATCCCTAATCCAAACATAGGAAATCCAAGCTGCTCCCAATTCTGAAACCTTCTGACTGTCAACATTAGGTTCCGAGGGGGAAAATTCCACTCCAGAAAGCTGTTTCATGAATAAAACTATTAAAAATAAACTATAACATTATGTTCAGGCTGTATACACAAGTTGTGTGTGAAACATGAGTGGGTCTTATCTACAGGATAGCTCATAATATGTGTGTAAATGTTTCAAATCAAGAGTCTCAATCTGTATTAGATGCCAGCTCTTCTGATTTCTAACAGATTTTTGCCTTTTCCTCTACCCTCTTGCTGTGTGGACCCTCAGTAAACTTCATATTAGTGTGTTATCTGAGTATCTACTACGTGCAGGCGTTGCTCTCAATGTCAGATATGTAATGCTCAATGAGAGCCGCCTATTTTTTGCTTCAAAACTCAGCTTTCCCTTTCCTGGTTTAGTTTAAAGTGTTCGTTTGATTTATCCCGAGTTTTTACTTTTGAATCTGTAGACATATGACTTTGGGGCCATTCCATCAGAAAGACCTCCACCAAAATCCAGATCTGATACACCATGTGGGATCTCTGACAGGTGGGAGCTCAAGAGGAAGAAATGCATCCTGGGAAGATGGCAGACCTACAGGACAGTAAAGAAAGAAGGGGGCAAGCACGTCATGCACAGGAAGAGCAGGAGGCTGTAAATCCATTCTGCCGTTGTGTGCTGATAGACTAGAAGCAGGAAAAGAACCAGGAACATCTCAGTTTTTAGGAATAACTTGTTTTCCATGGTCCAGTGGGTATTCGTGAACATCTTGGGCTTGGAGCAGTTGATGTTGTGGCATTACGCATTAAACTATTGCTGGTGAGGCCTGGAGACCTGCATCCAATGCGGATGCTGTTTTGAGTTCCAACTGTTCTATTCCAATTCAACTCCCTGCTAATGGCCTGAGGAAACAAGAAGAGGATGAACCAAGTCCTTGGGTCCCTGTAACCAAATGGGAGACTGGGAAGAAGCACCTGGCTCTCATTTTTTGCCCAGCCCAGCCTTGGCTGTTGTGGTGATTTGCTGAGTTGGAAGATTCTTTCTTTTTTTCTGTCTTTGCCTTTTTGTTATTCTGCTTTTGAAATAAGAGTAAAATCAGTCTTTTTTTTTTTTTAATAGAGAATGATTTTTCACTAGAAAGTGTTAGAGTTCCCAGTCTTGTGTGGCTCCGAGTCTGGTTTGTGTTAGCCTGAGTTACATACAGGATAAGAAGCAGTGCGTGTGTTGGCATGTAAGCAGCCTGGGAATCAAGAGGGAGAGCAGCACAAATAGTCTTTCTGAAGTTCAGTGTGACTATTTTGAAAAACAGCTTTTTTAAATGTTTACTGATTTTTTGTTTTATTTTACAGGCAAGAGATAGGGAGGGAGGGAGAGAGATGGAGATAGTGATCGGCAGGAGACAGAGACAGAAACTTTTCAGCCTCTGATTCACGTTTCCAATGACCACATTTCCAAGGACTTTGTACTTCAGCTACCACCTGCTGCCACCAGGGATGCTGCTGTCAGGAAGCAAGATTGCAGGCAAAGGAGCTGACAGTCAAAACCGGTGCTCTGTCATGGGGTGCAGGCAGCCCAGGTGGAAACTTAAATCTAAATCCCTGGTCCCAGTTTTTTTTTAAAAACTTATCTATAGATGTCAAACAAGGTAAATTTCAAAATGAATGTTTAATTCCATGATTATGAAAAAAAAATTAGTTCTAGTTAACTTTATTCTAGAAACATCTCTTGGTCTAGGAAAGACAGAGTCTGGGGGCTGAGACAAGACAGGTATTGTCTATTTTATCACTTGTGCTGTTGAACTTCCTTCTATTACTTTTCCCTGGGAGGGGAAAACCCAGGGAATTTAGCATAACCCAATAGGAAGTGAGTAAAGAAGAAAACTCCCTTATTTTTCTGTTGTCCATAAGTAATAGATAAAGGAAGAAGTATAGTGTCAGGGTTAACCATACATATGGGTGTTTTTCTGGCAAATTCTTGATGTCAAAGAAACACTTCAAATTTTCCTTCTTTACAGATAAGGAAATCCAAGCTTAGGCTTTTTCATATCTGGTATATAATACCTGAGGGACCTGTCAGTTGTTGGTCTCAGACTAAAATGGAAAAAATACAAGAAGAGAGGAAAGAAGAGTTTCCCAGAGGTGTGAGAGGGCCTGGTTTGCTCTTGCTGTCGTTCCTGCACACTCTTACCAAATATATCCCTGCACTTTGGCCTAGAGCTCCAGGAGTCCTTCCTCTTGGCCCATGTTAAGATGTCTTCCTAGGATTTGGATAGCCCTGGAAACAGGACCAGCCTGACTGGCAGGCCTGAGGCAGTGCTGAGAGGAGAGAGGACTGGTGACTTGGGACCCAAATGTGACTGCACAATCACTGCATCATACAGATGACTGGAAAATGGAGCTATTGTTAGCAAAACAGAAGCTTGAGCTATGTTTAAGTTCTCAAGTTTGGACTTCACTTGGGCCATTGATTTACCTTCTAAGTGATTTTTAAAATGTACAAGCTTCTTTCTGGAAAGTTCCATGACACTCAGTGGGGAAAATATTAATTTTGACTTTCAGAAAGTATAAGAGTTAGGCTGTTACAATAAACCTGAAAGTCTTATCTCCTAAATGGGGCTGAATGTTGAGAGTAATTGTGTGTATGAGTGTGTGTATATATATATATATATATATATATAATTTAAATGCAGTTCTTTTTAAAACATTTATTTATTTTTATTGGAATGACAGATTTGTAGAGAAAAGGTGAGACAGAAATATCTTCCTTCTGCTGGTTTACTCCCTAAATGGCTGCAATGGTTGTAGCTGAATCGATCTGAAGCCAGGAGGTTCTTCCAGGTCTCCAACACAAGTGCAGGGTCCCAAGGAATTGGGCCGTCTTCTGCTACTTTCACAGGTCATAAGTAGGGAACTATATTGGGAGTGGAGCAGCCAGGACACAAACTGGTATTCATATGGGATGTCATGCTTGGAGGTGTAGGACTAGTCAGTCGAGCCAGTGGACTGACCCCATATTTTATATGTCTCTATATATTATTTGCTTAGAACCATGAATTGCAATCAATAACTTCTCTTTCTCCATTTTCTTTTTCTAATGAAGACATGACTCTTCCTTCTTCTTACCTAAGGAAGAATATTTCAATTAGGCAAAAATAAAAATCCAAATTCAGTTTGGATTTCCATCCGCTTTCCTGTGAAAGCAGGAAATCTCTGGAGGAACCGTGCTGTCTGTAACGTTTGTTGAAGGCGTGTGTGTGATTGCTCTGTCCATTTCTGCTTCATTCACCTGACTTTTGGTCACTTTAAAGGTCAACACTACCTTTATGATAATTGGTGCTAATCTTCATGTTATTCTTTCAAAAATAATGTTTCCACTATGGAATTTTGAACTTAGAGACCCAGTTAACCCCAAACCCTAGGCTGGAAGATCCTCATCTTCTGCGAGGTGTGTGTTGTGAGAAAAATTTCTTCTTACTGAGTAACATAGTATCTGGTTGAGCTGCAGAATTCAGCTGGAATCCAACTGATTCCATACCCAAAACATACCCTCTGTGACTTCTTGCCTTTCAACTTTCTTTCTCTTTTTCTCTCTTCTTCTTCTTCTTTTTTTTTTTTTTGTGGAGTTTGTCTATAATTTTGGTGAGCTTGCTGGAATAATTGTGAGAACAATACATTGCAATGGACCATTTGAGAAAATGCCAAGAAATCATTGAGCGTTGAGGAAATAGAAACAGCAATAAACCCACTGCCTGCGTCTGACTCTCTATTCTCTCTCTCTCTCTCTCCCTCCCTCCCTGTGTGTGTGTGTGTGTGTGTGTGTGTGTGTGTGTGTGTGTGTACGCGCACATGCATGTGGAGAAACTGGGAGCTAGGAGGTCAGTCCTCAAGATTTTCTTATTCATGAGGGTCGAAATCCCTGTTGACACCTGCAAACTACCTGCGACATTTGAGTACCTGTCTCCCTCCCTTCAACTGGGCAAGTGGTTTGCCCTGGTCCCCCTTCTCTTCAATGTTTTTCTGAGGAAATGCGTCTTTCCTTTCCCCTGGGATTCGTGATGCCTGCTGTAGTGCTTTTTTTTTTTTTATTTGTAGTTGTTCTGGCAATAGGTCAACTGGCTCTCATGGTCCTTAACATTTCAAGTAACTACTTCCAACAGTTGTGACTGGAACAAATCCAAATCAGCTCAAGGTATTTGCATCCATGCTATGTTTAAGGTGCTGTACTTTGGGCAATTTTTCCACCAGTTAGCAACTTAAATAAAAAGACTCAGGAGGAGGAGCTACTGTTTGAAGAACTAGTGGAAAAATCATGGAGTTTTCAATAAACATGCTAAAAGATTTGTTTATCATTTAAGGAATGTGATTAATGATCTTTCTTCCTGGTCAAATATTATGGTGACAGAGCATGTAGACCGTAGAATGGCACAGTGGTTAAACACACAGTGCAGAAGCCTTCCTGCCTAGTTCAAATCTCAGCTTACATCACTCCCTAACTATTGGGACCTGAGTACATTAGTGAACCTTTCAGGGCCCCAGTCTGGTTTTCTTGCTGATAAGTACATTCTTATCTGTTAAGTGCCTGGCACTCTGCCTCTTTGGTAACATACAGCATGTCTTCGTTTTGAATAATACATGAAATGTTAGAATTGCTATGCAGAAAGAAGAGTCTGGAGTGGATGAGTCTTTCTAAAGTGACAGAGTTAGTTTATGGCAGAGGCAGTGATGTTATTAAGGTCCAGGACCTTAAAAGAAAGCTATAGTTCCTAAGGGTGATGTGGAGAAAGAAATATATAGATGAATGATAACAGTATTAAATGGAGAATAGAGGGTGGGAATTAGTCATTCATTTATCCAATGGCTTAGTCACTGACAGTTTAAGGCCTCCTGTAGGCTTCGGCACTATATTACCATTGTGGAGATCGTAATAAACATAAAATAAATTTATTGAACATGTACTTGACATGGGCTAGACAAGATCTGATACCATCTGCTGGTTTTCTCCCCACTGTAGGCAACTCTGTGAGGACAGTGGCCAGGAATTCAGACCAGGTCTCCCATGTACTTGGTAGGAACTCGGCTACTTGAACCGTCACTGCTGTCTCTCAGGTTTGCATTAGCAGGCAGCTGCAGTCGGGAGCTAGAGCTGGGAACTGAACCCAGGTACTCCAATAAATGAATGCATGCAACTTAATGCTTAGCCTAAAAACTTGCTTTGGTTAGACATTTTTTGGAGGGCTGATGGCTTAGATTGAGATTGCATGAGGACTTTGATATGTCATGTGGCACCAGGTTGACCTTGGGCAGAATTTGAAGATGAAAATGAACTTGCTAAAATTAGATTGATTAACTGTGCAGTAGGTCATGGCAGAGGTTCTAGAGAGGTGGGGATTGCTATGGGATTTCATCCTTTAGAAGTTACTTATCTCCTAAAAACAAGCATCTAAGATGCTTTTCCCTCTTCTGGACACATGTCATAGCCTTGACTTAGAGAACCTGACTCAGACAGTGTTCTGCTTTACATTATAATTGCCTGTAGGCTTAATTTGAGCCAACCATGTGGCACAGTTGCTTTCAAAAGTTAACTCAGTGGTGAAAGCATATCAGACAGATATTCCTAGTTAGAGGATATCTAGTGAGCGGCTTCAAGGCTAAATGAAATGTTTTAAGAGGACTAGTTTGGTTACTACAAGAGTTACCAGTTTGGTTTTAGAAAAGCAAGCTTTGTGCCTCCCCAGGCTCTGGTTTCTATGTCTTTGTATGCTCCTTCCACACCTTCTTGCTTGTCTATCATGCTGTGATGCAACCAGGGGCTGCACTGGAACTTCGTGACATCATATTTGGACTTTCTAGCCACAAAACAGTGAATTAAAGAAATTTAATTTTATTATCCATTACTTAGCCTCAGGTATTTGAAACACAAAAGGGCCTAAGTTATTGTTTTTTTAATTGCGAAACATAACAGATTTCAGCCATAATTGAATAATAATAGTTCTTTCATCTTACTAAAATTTTCAATTGTTGGTGCTCTTTTGGTGATGACATAAAAAGTGTAATTCTGTGTTTTTTTTTTCTTAAAAGACACTGCCTCTGCCTACTCTTCCTCACCAATTGCACCTAGCAGGCTCAGAAAACATGAATCTCCCTTTGATTTTTGGATTGGAGTGGGCAATGAATCAGAAGAAATAGCTTTGGGGCCTGGCACAGTAGCCTAATGGCTAAAATCCTCGCTTTGCATGTGCCAGGATCCCATATGGGCACTGGTTTTCATATGGACTCGGGTGCTTCACTTCCATCCTAGCTCCCTGCTTGTGGCCTAGGAAAGCAGTAGAAGATGGCCCAGAGCTTTGGGACCCTGCACCGGCATGGGAAACCCGCAAGAAGCTCCTGGCTCCTGGCTTTGGATTAGCTCAGCTCTGGCCGTTGTGGCCACTTAGGCAGTGAACCAGCAGGTAGAAAATCTTTCTCTTTGTCTCTCCTCTCCATAAATCTTACTTTCCAACAAAAACAAATAAATGTTAAAAAAAAAAAAAGGAAAGTGGAAATAGCTTTTGTAAAAATGTCAGCGTCTGAGGACAAAATGGCAGGCCTGAATGAGTGTGGATGAACTGATCTTCGTATTTCTGCCTGTGTTTGATGGGAAAACTGAACTCCTTGTTCCTGAAGTTCTATTTTAAGTCGGAGTGCCTTTTGCATGGTAATAGTATGATAAATACAGCAGATTAAATAATTTTTGGAGTAATGAATTCTTAATAATAACACAAATTAATGCTGAATTAATGATCAAAACAATAGTGCAGAGTTTATTAAGTGAAGAGGGAAATTGTTTGAATGTGATGCTCTAATTGTTAGCAATAAATCCCTGGTCGGGGGTGATTTGCTTTCTATGCCACATCCCCCATCTCTTGCCTCACATATTTTGGGCTCCTGCTGGCACTCACATGTACGCTTTGTCTAGTTGTGAGTATGGATAGCTTACAGATGAGAATTCTTCCCAGGGCCCAGAGCTTGGTGAGCAAATGTCTCCAGCCTCATCCAACAGTTTATCATTCTTTGAGACCTCAAACAAAATATTTTGTTTGGACATAGCAACAAAATACAGCACAGCACAAAATATTGCAGCACCCAAAGTAAATATTGTATTGATATGAATATTTAATTGAGAAAAATCAAGATGTTAATTAAGTTAATATTTAATTGGGAGGTCATGCATGATTACAACCATTTCCCAGATGATATTCAGTTCCCGTGTTAGGTGAGGAAACCAAATCCAAAAGGGATGCCCACTGGATAAGGTCCAGTGACACAGCAAGAGCTGCCGAAAGCTTGTAAAAGAAAGTTTTTGTGCATCTCTAAAACGTTATCATTAAGATTAAAATCAGGGAAAAAGAGGCTATGTGAGTAATTCATCCAGATCTGAATTTTCAAAAATTAGACACTATCATTTTGTTGAAGCAGTGATAGCGATGGGAATTTACACAAGGTTTAAAAACCTACAATTGTAACATTCTGGGCTGTGTTCCAAAGGCAGGATTTCAGGTTTTTATCCTATGTTTGGAATCGATTCACTGTTAACTCTGTGTTCAGTACAAAGTAGGCTTAGGAATGCCTGCTGGCCAGAGCATAGATCATGTTAAGTACAAATCTAAACACTTTACTTAAGGGAGATTGTTTCCTTTGTAGAGTTCATATTGTGGACATCCTTAAAAGACCAGAAAAAAAAAAAAAGGCTTTAAAACAGGCATGTGACTCATTACACATGAACTTAGAACAAACAGCTTTTTGGCAACTAAACTTCAAGGTTCTTTGGATTAAACTTTAAGGTTTATGTACATTAGCAGATAGTATGATTCCCACTTTGCCTTAGAAAGGACCACACATGCCCACCAACAAGGATACCCTTTAAATCTGGTAGTTTGGAAGGCTTTTAGACATTGCAAAAAGTGACAGATCAGAAACATTTTCCAGGAGTGATAGGTGTGCCATTGCAATTTTTCAGTTTGCCGCTTAGTCTTGGAAAAGTGAAAACAGATCAAAATGACAAAGATGCTTCCTTTGTATTCACTGTTAGAAATAGAAAACCCATTGCTCTTCCGATTTCAGTGTAACCAACCATGCTGCCTGAAGAGCAGCCCAGAACTACTTTTAAATTCATGAAGGCCCCTGCTTTCTGATCCCTGGGGTCCTCTGAGGAGTGAACCAAGGAACAGGGTGCTTAGCTAGGGCTCTGTGCCAGAGATTCAATATACGATTTTTTCAATAGATGGCTCACTTTCAAAGGTTAATCAAAAATTCATTGTAGTGTCGTCTTCCTTGCCCATCATGGGATCCATTTAAATCCTAGCCTCTGACCAGCAATATTGTTCAAATAGGAAGACAATCATTCTTCCAAGTGGTCCCAGAAACAATCTGTCTCTGTAGGTCAGGAGCACAGGAAGGAGAGTGAATGGACACTCCTTACAGATATTACACCTGCTGTTCTATTTTACAGCCAGGTGGGGGTGGCTGGGTGGCGGAATTCTGAGAGGCATTTACCCAAACTTCAATATTTATGAACTATCAAAAAAAAAAAAAAGTAATAGTATCCGGCATTGGCTGTTAAAGTTACAGTATTGAATTTGCCCATTGTTTTCAGGCTGTTGAGAATTATGTTTTAAAAAAAACCTCCCTTGCAGCCAATACGAGACTTTGTGCCTCAACACCATGTTGCTGTTCCAATTCCACACTGGCCTATTTCCATCTCCCAAGCTTGCTGGGTACTTTCTTAAGCTCCACTTGTATCCTTTCCCATCTGTTTAATCCTGGCCTAGTTCTACTAAGTCTTCAGTTATGAAGACTTACTTATTTTCTTCATTGAGAATGGACTGTGAATTGGCCTGAATGTAATAGACACTTTGCCTTGAGGTTATTTATATACTTTCCTGTTTCTCCTGCCTCCCTTGTTGGGTGAGTAAATGAATTCTGGATCACTTTGCAGACGAGAGAAGCCAGCTCTGAAGCTTGACAACCCAGGGCCACGATACTAGTGAGAAAAGCTATGGGCTTCACTGGCAGTATGGTTAACTTTTGTTCTAGTGACTCTTTCTCCTCTAGTGGTAAAGAGAAACCTTTTCTTCTTTTATTCCTTGACTTATTCTATACACAAGCAGCTTCTAAATGATAATTGATCTGTCATTCCAGGTCATGGACAGCTATGTGAAAAGCCGGATGCAGTTATACATAGACTCAGCTGTGCACAGACCTTAGAAGCCAGCTCACACGGAACTTTTAATTTGGAAAAGTATGCTAACTAAGGGCATATGAATGTCAGGCATTAATTTCTCACCTCCACCCCACATTCTTCTCTGCAGCTGTTTTAAATCTCCACATCTGAACTTCAGACCCATCCTCTTGTTCTCAGCAGCAAGGTTTAACCAGGGGTTCTGCAACTTAAATATGCAGCAAGTTTGAGAAGCAGAGTTTAGTGTTTTTCAAAGGAGGCAGGTGGAGGACACCAATGAGCCACCAAGATGGAGTTAGGTTGTATGCTTCTGTATGCTGATGAAAGATGGCTCCTCCTGGATATTTAGATGGCACATCTGGTTCATTGAGGCACTGTAGTATTGGCATCTCAACCAAAGCCATTGCAGCCTTTTGGAGTGAAGCAGTCTAAGGCAGGCACAGGAATGTCTGATGTACTTTGACACATTTCACAGGGAACCACTTTGTCCTTTATTGATTATTCTTCTGGCTTAAGGACTCTGCTGCAAGCAGATGCTTCATCCGTAGGGCAATCACTCACTCTTATCGTTTGTGTTTTTATCTCTTGATTAATCACAACTACTTATCACAATCTTATCTGACTGTACTTGTTGAGACACATTTCTGCCTGTATTGTTCATAGTATTCCATATATCCGATAACTCCTTGGCAACTGCCAATGCTACTTTTAAGTTATGTCTTGGCAAGCCGGTTTTGGCAGTGGAGAGCTCTACTCTCTGTGATTACCTTGACATTAAATTTAACTCCCTCATGCCTCAGTTTTCAAATTTGTTAATAAAGATATGCCTACCTATCACTATATGACTCATAAGTAAGTAGGTTTAAAATGAATAGAAATTATGAAGCACAGCACCAAAAAAGACCATGGTAATGAACCAAGGAGGAAATCACTGCCTATCAACCCGTAATGCCATCATGTCTGCTTCTTGGATGTGGTTTCTCTACAGCATGCCTCATTTATTCCTTCTTAATGTATCTTCTGAGAAACCTCCAAAACTACATTTTAAACAAGAGGCAGATAGCATTTGTTCTCTGGTGTAGGAAATAACTCTACACAGAGTTATTTATTCCATCCATCATTGCATAAGCAGAAATGTAATTAAAGTACCTGGATAATCACCTAAATATCTTAAAAACCCTCCAAATATTGCTGATATTTGTCAGGGGTTCTAAATGCACGCCTGTCATAAAACCCTTAGCTTAACACTTTTTCTGGTCTATGTTGACCGTGGTGGACTGGGACAGCTGCTTCTCTTCTATGCGACTCCTCACTGCTTTTTCCTCCTGCTCCCCAGGGCCCTGCATGAGATGCGCATGCATCATCTTTTTAAAGTGTAGCTCTTACACATCATTAAAAAAAGAGAGAGAGAGCAGCTTCAAGTTTGATAATAGACTTGAATTCTCTTGACTGTGATTATAACCGTCAAAAATACACTGTGTTATAAGTGGAAAAGTAGAGTAAAGGGTATAATAGAAGTAGAGAGGAAGCTTTACGTTTCTGTTAGAAATATAAATAATGAAGGAATGTAATGTTTTTGTCACATAATTTCTAAGTGGCTCAGTAAAACTTTTCTACACTTGAAATGTTTTAAATACACACACACACTCTTGTTCTATGCACATTTTCACTCAGCAACATATTTTTACTATTTCAATTACAGTTTCATAACATTTTTTAGATATTGTCATCAAGAGATGTTTCTAGGCTCATCTTTTTGTCTGCTGTCATTTGTTCTGCTTTGTAGACATTGCTTTGGTCATTGTGTGTTGGTATGAGTTAGCATTCACTAGTCTGGAAGTTTGGTTTTGGAATGGTTTGCTTTGCTTTTTACATTCAAAAGTTACATCCATTCATTTTTTTTAAAGATTTATTTTTATCATTTTTTTTTAATTGAAAGGCGGATATACAGAGAGGAGAGACAGAGAGGAAGATCTTCTGCCCGATGATTCACTCCCCAAGTGAGCGCAACGGCCGATGCTATGCCGATCCGAAGCCAGGAGCCTCTTCCGGGTCTCCCACACAGGTGCAGGGTCCCAAAGCTTTGGGCCTTCCTTGACTGCTTTCCCGGGCCACAGGCAGGGAGCTGGAAGGGAAGTGGGGCTGCCGGGATTAGAACCGGCGCCCATAAGGGATCCCGGGCGTGCAAGGCGAGGACCTTTAATCACTTGCGCCACCGCTCCGGGCCCATTCATTTTTGTAAGACTTTAAAAATTGGGCAAAGTAATAAATATTTGAGAGCACTGCTGCATTCACCCAAGTGAATACACTTCCCTTCTACTTGATTTTGTGCTCTACATTTTATTTAAATTCTTTTTTTTGCCACAAAGAAGACAAGAAAAAAAAATAGCCACAGTAAGAAAATTTGATTAAGAATAGCTTTACAGGCCTGATGTGGTAGCCTAGTGGCTGAAGTTCTTGCCTTGCATGTGCCGGGATTACATGTGGGTGCCAGTTCTAATCCCAGCAGTCCTACTTCCAATCCAGCTCCTGGATTTGGCTTGGTTTAGCTCTAGCCGTTGTGGCTGCTTACGGAGTGAACCAGAGGATAGAAGATCTTCCTCTCTGTCTCTCTTCTGTGTATGCCTGCCTCGCCAATAAAAATAAATAAATTTTAAAAAGTAAGAATAACTTTACAAAGATGGCTGTAAAAATTGGGAAAATTTATGCACCTGACCAGGAAACTTATGATTAAAACATGAAATGAACTTTTTAGCTTAAGAGATCTATGGATAACTTTTGATTTCCCAGGTTTTTACAAATAGTTAGGATTTGTAGATTCAGTTAATGGGATAACTCAGACTCTTTGGCTTCTCCTGTATTTCTTTTAGAAGGATGGGGTTGTGCACTGTCCAACACTCAGCTGCCTGCGAACCATGAGATCATCACATTTTGGAACACCGTGTTGTACAAAGAAGAATCTCCATAATATCTTAAAATTGTACAAACTATGATTACCGCTCTGTTGTAGAAATCCGAGTCACCTTGATAGAATCATGTTGAGTGCACTGATTCTATTTGCATTTGTGACAGCTGCTTTGCTGTGGTTAGGGATTTGAATGCAAAAGGCTGTACAGTCAGGGGACCTGTGCTCCATAAACACCTGTACGGACCTGCCCTGGTAAATAGTATCTCTGCCTTCATCTGACTTCTAATATTCTGCCTGGACTTTTTGAATTCAATAACATATTAAATTAAATTGAATAACAATAACAGATTTTTTCCTGATAAATATCATAATATAAAGTTTGCCTTTAAAGGAAAAAGATTTGCCTCCACACTAAACCAAAAGTGCTATAGTAGCATGCATTGTATCACACCATATAGTTGTACACTGTTATGCATTTTTTCCTGGAAATCAACTCTGGAGAATAGAGGAAGGGTATATCACAACCTGTATCATGCAGGTTATTTTGATGTTGCAGAGTCACTTTTCTAGTGAATTTCTTTCAACTAATAAAGGGGAAGTGAAGATTTTAATATGAACTAAGCCTGACATTTGAAGAGAAACATGTAAATCTTACCTAGAGGAAAAAAAAAACCCAGAAGTTTCATTTTGGAGACTGTAAATGACCATTGTCAGCTGTTATAAAGTGTCAGATATCTACTGGGGATTAATTGAAGGCCTAGCAAGTTGATTGGATGTAAAGAGATAAATGCTGGCCCGTAACTCTCTCATATTGTGAAATTAGAAGACCTCTGCAGAACTCGATGTCTAATTAACACTGGGTTCTCATGCCTATGCACTGTATATGTTGTGAGTTTTCAGCAGAAATTCTAATTCAATATTTTTTTTTATTCTGCCACTTGGTCCTTTTGTGGTCTAACTGTATATTCAAAAAATATAAATTCATTTGAAAAAAATGTTTACCTTGAATATTCATTAAATGTTCATGGAGTATGAACCAAGGACACCAAGGGTTGTAAGGCACAGACCTGATTTTAGAGACACTTTACTATAGAAATTCAGGCAATGTAGAATAATAAAACAGACACGGGTGACAAGGTGAATGGACTTAGAGTCCAATTCTGGTTCTACAAACATGTGGTCTTATGTCCGTATGTAAACTTTCTGAGGTTCAGGTTTCTTTTTCTCTAAGATGTTTATACTGGTACCATATTACAATGGTCTTCTGAGAATTGAAAATGTTTATATGACGCTTAAACTACCACAGAGACACTATATTTCTAGAATGAACATATCTCATACATTTTCTTTGAGGCAAACCATGGAGAGTATTAGATGAAAGATACATCCAGAAAATTCCCAGACACTCAAGGAGAAATGTGGCCTGACTAACATCCACACAATGGGATGAAGCCAGGGCAAGACCATGGGTGAGACTTCACTGACCAGGTGGAGGAAAAGTCATTCCAGGAGCAAGGGTGTGTCCTGCAAAGGCCTGGAGTCAAGAGAGTGTGTGATATTTTCAAGGCAAAAGATTTGGAAGTGTTAGATAAGCCTGGATAAAGAGACCTTGACAAGCTGTCAAACAGGAATCCATGAGAGAGTGACTGCTAGCTGGAGTGAGAGAAAAAGCACAAAGCTTCGTTCTCCCTGACCTCTTCTCTTGCCTCCGTCGTGTTCAGACAGTTCTGGCTGCTCCTGTGTTGTTCGTGTAAGCTGGTTAATGGAGACAAAATGACGAAAAGGGATTATGCTTAAGTCTGCATTTGGACAGTTACTGGGAAGGCTGCGCTTGTCTTTAAAGCACCAGATGCTGATCCTAGAGTGAGCAAGCACAAGGTCGAGTGCATTTGTAAGCCCAGCAAATCCACAGAGTAGATAGTGGCAGGGAAAAGCACAGTGACTAATACTGAGCAATGGAAGGGTTCTGATAGTGATGTCAAGGCAAAGCAGGCAGAGGCATGAGGAAGTGAAAGTTTGTGATTCCAATTCATGCCCTCTGAAAATAATATTGATGAATGACACAAAGAATTGATCTGGTATGTATATGTAAAACTTGACTGGAATCAGTTTCCATTGTCAATCTTTCTGAAAATAGGAATGCTTCTTTGTGAAGATACTGATGAGTATTTTCTGTAGATAACTAAGAGTTTTATGCAAATCCTTGCAGGTGACTCTGTAAATCAGGCTGTGGGTCTACATGGGCATGTGGTTGTGTTTATTTGTGTGTGGGGGGGTATCTTTCCAATAGCATTGTTATATTTACATTGTATCTATGAACTACATGGAATCTGTTCTCTTTGTATTAATACCGAATTTACACAATAATTGATGAGAATTGTGCTGTAATTATTATCATTGCATTTGCAGTGACCCTGAGAATCTCATGTACTGAAAAATTCCTTTAAAAGAATTAAAAAATAAGTGATGATAATGAATAAACCAACACTTGTGTAAATGCTGATTATAATCCAGATTTTATTTTTGATGTTGATTTAGAGGAATTTTTGAAGAAGTATATTTGAAGTAGTTCAATAAATTTTGAGGAACACACTTGGGTATCACAGTTTAAGGATACTTCTAAGAGAAAGCTGTACAAAATCCTGAAAATACACCTTTTACATGCATTCAATTTCAAGTGAAGAGAACGAGAAGCTTGTTGCAGAGCTAAAAGGGAGTTTCACAAATAATGCGTATAAAATGACTGAAAACATAGATAAGCCTACAAGTATGGTGGGTGGAGGCGTGAAAGCATTTGGAGGAGGTAAGAAACCATTTAGATCACCACAAATGCAGCAATGGAATGTGTAGTTGTGTAACAGGAAATTGGAATTCATGCTATTTGGAAAAATTCATATTGTTGTGCAGAAACTCCATTATTTGGTACATTTAAGATAAAATGGGAAACAGTGTTTTCAAAGGACTAGGCCTTTTAGTGGATGACTGCTTGGGGCGTATTCTGGTTTCAGTGATTCTGTAGGCAGAAATAAGTCTGGTGCCAAGTGTGTCAATGGAGGGCGAAAGATAGAGAATGCTCTGTGTTAAGTGAAAACTGTTGCTTAGAAGAAAACCAGCCATTTTTTAAAATAGTGAAGGAATTTGGTCACTATGCTATCCAGGAATTCTTCTTTGTTAAGAATAGATTTTGAAAATTACTACCTAAGTATTCATGTATTTTCTGCCTCTTGCTTTATTTTATTTTATTTTTAAAGAAAACAGGATTCTATAAAGGGTTACATGCCCCAAAATGAATTCACATGGGGTCGACACTGTGTTGTCGCACACTAATCCTCTACTTGCAGAACTGGCATCCCATATAGATGTTGATTCTAGTCCCAGCTGCTCTACTACCAATCCAGCTCTCTACTAAAGGTCTTGGAAAGTAGTGGAGGATGACCCAAAGCCTTGGGCCTCTGCACCCATGTGAGAGACTCAGAAATCCCAGGTTCCTGGTTTTGGACTGGCTTAGCTCTGGCTATTGTAGCCATTTGGGGAGTGAACCAATGGATGGATGATCTCTCTGTCTCTAACTTTCTCCATAACCCCAATTTTGCAAATAAAAATAAATACATCTTCTTAAAAATGAATTTACAAAGTTATAGGGATAGATAAGATGCATAGTTTCAGAAATGTGTTTGTGACTTTTTAGGAAGAGGACTATAACCAAAATATGCAGTTTTTGTTTTGCAATCAAACATAGTTTGAAAGAATATGCATTATTTGCTTTTGTTGTTGTTGATGTTGTTAACCAGATCCACATGCATGATAGCAGAAAGGAAAATAAACTTCGAGGGTCTGTTGATGATTATACATTTAGAGCTAACAAAATATTTCTAAAACACCACTTTTGTATACATATGCCCAACTGCCAGTTTGATACACATTTTTTTGCATGCTTGAAATATTTCTTCCAGTTCTCATTTGCCAAGATAGAATATAACATCCATGATGTCCAGCTCCCTGGGTGGATAAATTTTTCTGTCTTACCTAACCCTCCACCATGTCTTCTTAACTGAGGCAAGTCTGGCTGTCTAGAGGTCAACTAATGTGGGTTTTATAATCAGTGTATGGAAGTCATTGCATGGGCCTGACACTAAATTATTGAAAAGCACAAATTCAATCTTACAGTTTTGTAGGGGTGTTTCTCACTGAAGTGGAGAATGTGCTAGCATTTTAAGCAGTGGCTTAACCATGATGCTGGCTTCTCTGGTTTTTGTAGTGATCCACTCCTCCCCACTCATCATCTTTGGTTGCTTTAGAATGTCTTTTCATCACTTATGGTGTGATCAGGAAGAAAAGTAGATGGACCTTAAAGTCAGCCCACTCTAGACATATGGGCTGGTAGGAATACATAAGGACTCAGTACAGACATATGGGCTGGTAGGAAGACATAAGGACTCAGTACAGACATATGGGCTGGTAGAAAGACATAAGGACTCAGTACAGACATATGGGCTGGTAGGTTTATATGGACTCAGTACAGAAGTGTTTGTTTCAATTGTACACATATGTGCAGGCTTCAAGAGGAAATGTTTGCAGCAAAAGGAATATGAGCGTCTTAGCTTGTAGTTTGCCAGAGGAGGTGGAGTTGAGCTATCTTGGGGGTTAGCTCTGTATGTCATCATACATAGAAGATTATGTTGAATATTTTGTCTCTCTCTACAGATTAGCTTTGGTGCCATCAGCAAAAGCTCCCCTAAAGATTATGTTAAGCCTGTCTGGGTTCTCCTTTGTATACATAGAGTCATCCTTGACAGCAAGTATCTGGCTAAGTCTCTAGCAATTCTTTTAATTCTGTCAAGTAGGACTGAACCTTTCTGAACAACCTTCACTTTGTTTTCTTTTTTCCTTAAAAAAAAAAAAGTAAGAACAGCAAAAACTCCCTGAATACTGTGACAGCCTTTGGTGAAGAGTGTCACAAACTGACTTGGGGCCAGGCTGCTCCTCTGATTCATCTTTTCTCTTGTCAAGACCAGTTGAGGCAGCACAGTCAGAAAACTCCCTGCTTTGTGAAGAGGCACTTTATTCCAGAAGGGGAAGCAGGGCACAGTACCAATTAGGCTTTGCAAACAGAGAGAATTAGCTCACCACCCACCATTTAAGGTTAAAAGGGTGGTCAGCTCATTCAGGATGCCAGGCCGCTTCATTATTTTCCAAGAAAGGTTCTCTCTTTGAAGGTCAATGAGCAAATGGCAGTTATTTTCCTAAAAATATCCTAAGAGAGATAATGATGAAATGAAAAAATTAGGGCCTAAAATCTTTATTAAAAAAAAAAGTATTCGTTTATTTTAAAAGAGTTCAGAGAGAGAGAGAGGGAGAGAAATAAGTCTTCTGCTGGTTCACTCTCCAGATGGCTACAATAGCCAGTGCCAGGCTAGGCCAAAGCCAGGAGACAGGAGCTAGGAACTTCATCTGTCTCCCACATGGGTAACAGGACTCTATATCTTCTGCTTTTCCTGGGCCACTAGCAGGGAGCTGTATTGGAAGTAGAGCATCCAGTACACAAAATGGCACCCATATGGGATCTTAATATTGCAGGTGATGGCTTTAGCTACTGAACCACAGTAATGACCCCAAGGTCCAAAATCTTGCATGTCTCTATATAGAGATTTGGATCTGGAGCTCTGCTTATGTTGGAACCAATGGCAAATGGACATCCATGGATTGCATTGGGAAGCCTAGTTTTCTCAAAGCTGGCCAACATTATTTGGCCTATTTTTTTGTCAGGTATGTTTTGTCAAATGAACTACTTATTGAGGTTATTGAAAGGCAGATTGCCTTCAAGAGTGCTGGCACCCATAGCTGACTGAATACCCAGGATAAGAACTACCCTAACAGAAACCCACTTTTCTCTTATTTGGAATCTATCACCTTAGTTAAAACACCGATCCCAATTTAAGGTCTATCACTTTTCACATTCCTTTATATTGTCATGATTTTTTCCCCTGGGTCACCAATTTCATATCATTTTGTTACATGCCACCTGTTACATTACCACCTGAGGCTCAGGAGTGAAACCTCAATGAGTCTCTTTCTTTGGGCTGGAACTGGACAATCTATTGAGTTTAATGTTTCCAGTATAATTTTTCAAGATCATAAATATTTAGCTGTTTCACTTAGATTATGGATCTCCTTAGGAATAGTAGTCAAAATGTTTCCATTTACAAATGTGACAGTTGAAGATAGTGTTTATGTAAGTATCTGAATTTGCTCAGCTTATCAGTTGTGGGTATAGAACTGAAACATAGCTCTCTTCAGACAATTTTTTCCATCTAATTTATTTAAAACTTAGTTATTTGAAAGTCAGAGTTGGAGAGAGGGAGTCTGACGGATAGTTCGTCCACCTGCTAGTTCACTTTCCAGATGGTTGCAGCAGTCAGGGCTGGACAAAAGCCAGGAACTTCTCCCAGGTTTCCCATGTGGGAAATAGGGATCCAAATCACTTGGAGCATCTTCTGCTGCTTTTCCCAAGACATTAACAGGGTGCTGAATTCAAAGTGGAGAAGCTGGGACATGAACCAGCACTTTGCAAAACTCCCTTTGTCTTCCTCTCCCTCTCCTCTGGACTCTGCCCAACAATTTTGTAGTTGAAGAATGTGACTTGTTTGTCCTGGAGAATGTAGTTGGAGTTTTGCAGAGTGTTTCCCTGGAGTAACCTGTAATATTTTTCCTGTTTTAGTTGGTTGCTATAAGTTTGTAATTGTATATGAAAATCCTATGAACTCATTCTCTCCAGAAAATGACCATGTCAAAGGGGTGGAATGAAACTGTTGGCCTGAGGTGCTTGATCAGGAGGACTGGGTGAGGAGGAAGACTAAGTGACAGAAGATAATGTCAGGGTTGAAAGCATGAACCATGGAACCAGTCCATGTCCTGTCCTGTCCAGTCCTTGTCCTGTCACTTACTAGCTGTGTAGTCCTGGGAAAATTACTTAACCTGTCTGTACTTCAGTTGTCTCTTCTGTTTAGGTGGGTCACTGATAGTTCCTCTTTACTCAGCAGATTCTGCAAAACACTGGCACAGAGTTGACTGTGAATGTAATTCATAAAAGAGAAGTTAGGGTGGAGTTTAGAGTAAGGGGAATTGTAGAAACAAAGTACATTCGTGAGAGAGAGCTGCATAGCCTGGAATAGTCAAAACACCCATAGGGTTTTATTCATTTGCTCCACTGTATTTCCTATTCATCTTTCTAGTGCCTTCCTAAGTCCAATTCTATTTAAGTTATTGGCTACAGAAGATCCTTTCCCATGATTAAGGGAAGAAAGTGAAAGAGTGACTCCAATACTATTAACCTTGGGGCCACACTTGGGGGTCTCAGATGTTTCAAGAACATGAGTTTTAGGTATACATTCTGCTACTGGCATAAGACCTGACCTTTGGTTTGCCTCTTGTCCTACTTTTGTACTTAAAGAGTCAAAGGCTGAAATCTTATCAGTGTTTCCAGTTTAGTCCTAATAGTTACCATGGCTTTCATGTGGAATCACTACGCTGCGGGCTACACCGTATTTTATTCATTTGAAGTTATTTATCTTAACCAATTTATGAAGTCAGTCTGCATTCTGTGCCTTTGTTTGCTTATCACACAGCTTACACTCGTATTTGAACATTTGAGTCTCTGTACCTGGCAGGTACTGTTGCCAGTGTTGTAGGAATCTGTCTCTCCCATTCCACTTCTTTTTCTCTGACGGTTTTATCTCAAATCCTCTAGTTTGTTTCATGATAATGACTCTGTGAGAGAGAAATGTTTCTTGCTTGATTCTGTATAGTCCCAGTGTCCTTTATAACAAGGACCGTCAAACTATAGGCCACCTTGCTTTATGAGTGTGATTTCACTGGGATACGGCAATGTATATTCATTTGTGTATTGTGTCTGGCTACTTTCTCAACATAGAGGCAGAGCTGAGAAGGTAGTTGCAACAGAAACCTATGGACAACAAAGCCAACAATATTTACTATCAGACCCTTTACAGAGAGTTTCACGATCTTGGCATTAGAAAGTTCTCAGATTCATGGAGTGTCATACAACAGGCTAAAAAGGAGAAATAGTACAGTTTTTTTTTTTAAATACTCATTTATTTTTATTGGAAAGGCAGGTCTACAGAGAGAAGGCGAGACAGAAAGAAATCTGCCACCCACTCACTGTTTCACTTTTCAAATGACTGCAAAGGTCAGAAATGAGCCCATCGGGATGCAGAAGCCATGAGTGTCTCCCACATGAGTGCAGGGTCCAATGCCATCTTTCACTGCTTTCCTAGGCCACAAACATATGGAACTGGATGGGAAGTAGAGTAGCCTGGACACAATCTGTTGCTGATATGGGATGCCATTTCAGATTCACTTGGCAGATTAACAGTATTTATCCCTCTCTAATAACCTGAATTCAAGACAAAGAGCCAATAGAGGGATTGATTTCATTCTGACTTCCCTGGTGAAGCAAGGTACATACCAGTATGGAATGGCAAAGCCAAATGTCCTGAGCTAGGTGTGGGGAAGGATGATGATGCTCTTGTCTCCTCATTGTGCTCAGGCAACAGGTGTCTATATAAACCAGGGCAACAGTCTCTTTGGCGAAGGCATGGGAATCCAGGTTAGAGCTATGGGAACATATCAGCTTGACAGAGACAAATGTGTAGTCTATCTGTACTCTGGCTGGGTGGAGAAGCATTTGGCACCAGCCTGTTAATTGCCAGTTATCACTCTCCACAGCTCTTCATTGGTTGTGCATAATTTCTAGGCCTGAGTAATGCCTGTTATTGGAAAAGGAAAAGCTAGCAATAACACCTCTAAAATATAAATAGTCAAATGTGCAGTTTTCACGTTATGGAAATACTCCAAGTGGAATGAATGATGATCAGATTATTGAGCCCTTGCCCATACCTGTCTGTACATAGAAAAGTTATTATGGAGGGTTTATTTTTGGTGTCATAAAAAGAGCCTCAAGAGAACAGAGTGTCCTAAAAACAGGATTGTTTAGCCCGCAGAGGAAAACATCACCACTCTGTGTTGCCACCTATAAGGATCAATCACTCCAGGTGACCTGAACTTGTTTTCCGTCTTTCTGGAAAAAAAGGGCTGGCGTTCAGTTGAAGGAGCTGTGATGAGGAGAGGAAGGAAGAGGATCTTTTCTTTTTTTTAAATTTATTTTTAAAATTTTGACAATCTTTACATAGTTAATTGGGGTAGAAAGGTTCAAAGGCTACAGGAAAGTGGATAAGACTAGTATTTTTTCCATATTGTTTTCTTCATGTTTTAAGGGGGGTATTAAGGGAGAAGGCCCACCCAATTTCCCATCCTCCCCAGGTCCCGGATGTAGGGCATGCTCTGAGGTTCTTGCTCAATTGGTTTTGATATTTCAACAGTTATGAATCGCTGCCAGTCTTGCCACTCCAAGCACTATGAGGTCTTTGAAAAATCCACTGATTGACATAGTCCATCATAGCTGAGATGGTTGGTTGACCTGTTCTGTCTTCTCTCTTTTCTTGGTTAGGGTTCTGAGTCCAGCATTTAAATTAGGAAGATCTCCAAAGAAACTTCTTGTATGTGCTAGCAAGTACAGGGCTCGGCACAGTCCATCGCCCTGATCAGCTGGTGGTTGTAATTGCTGGGTTGGTTCTGTTTTCACTCCCGACTTCCACTGGAACCAATGGGTGTTGCAGTCCAGCCTGGTTCTGCCCAACACATACTTGGCCCTCACATAAACCAGTGGGCGCTGCAGCCTAGTTGGAGCGACCCGCAATAACCCCCAGTCTGTCCCACACCCCATTCCACCCCAGCCGCTGTCTTAGTTTTATGTCCTCCTGTGGAAGTGGTAACCCAAGAGGGATGAGCCCACTATTTCCCTCCCAGGCCTCTCCCACTCCCAGATTCCAGCTGATGCTGTGGCTAAGCCCAAACAACCCTTGCCCACTCTAATTTTGTTTGCACCAGTAGGAATAATCAACCCAACCCGGCTTTTCCCTGATCTAGTCCACATGAGGCGCATAGGTGTGGTAGCCCTGCCTAGTCTGGTCTGCCCCAATCCCAGCCTATGCTCTCCTGCGGGAGTAGCTGTCCAGCAAAGGAACCCTCCCTTATTCCCCTGCCGGCTCTGCCCCCTTCCTTCCTTGTTCTCACGCTGGTTGGGCACTGCGGTCCCTTCCGGCACAGGCAACCCCACCTTGGCATTCCATATTGTGCACTAGTCTTTGTTGTGACCGAACCTGGCTCGACCCACACTGGTGCTTGGATTTGCCAGTGGATGACGTGGAGATTCAGCCTGGTCTTCCCCCAACCCCTGCCAATTGTATGCCAGTGGGTAATTTTCCATGGCCTGTTCTGGGCTTTTTCCTATCATGTTTCTTGCGCTTACCTGCCGGGTCTGTGTCCTGCCAGAGGAGTTGCCCAGGCTCCTCCATCAGAACCTCTAAGGAAGAGGATCTTAAAATGAAATATCAGACATATGACGTGAAATTTTCAAAGGTCACAACAAACTTAGAAAGCCTCTAATATCTTGACAGGTCACATAAACACGTGAGCCCAGCCAGATGCATTTTGGTAAGCCTGTGCTCCTTCTAAAGAAGCTGTTGCCACAGAGAATATTGGAAATACTGATTCTAAACTCCTTCCTTCCCTAATCTACCACTCACCATCCCATGAATGCTAAAGCTTTGGAATTTTGTGTGAAAAACACAGTTTATCTCATGTCAATGACCAAGGGGTTACCTGGCTGCTTTGTCCAAATGAGGAAAATAGCCGTCCTTTTCCATGCTGATCTCATAGCTGTGCAGTGCAAGTGAAAACTAGATTTTTGCCTTCATTCACCCCTCGGCTGAGCCTTCAATCTCAGTGCAAACTGCTAACTAGACATGGTAGTCCCGAAGTTACTGGTGCTATTGAGCCAAATAAAACTTACCCATCAGCCATACTCAGTCCATAGGCCACCACTGAATAGTGTCTGTGGTTGTGGTTAAAACAAAGCTTGAGGATCAGGCTTCAAATCTGTTCTTCCTAAATGGAAAATGACTCAGTATGTCTCTGCCTTAGCCTTTTAGGTCTATAAAATGCAGACAAATACTTGAACCAAACTCTGAGAGTTAGGATGAGAATGAAATGCAAGAATGCGTGAAAACAACCATTCAGCCTGTATGTGGCACATTGTCAGCCCTTAATATTAAGATAATATCAGAGTCTTGTCAAAAGTGGATTTTGCAACTTCTTCAGTTTTTTTCCATGAAAAACTCCCAGTAGAGGATATCAAGCAGAGCGTATGTCATACGTTCCTGACAGCTTTCTGCTTCTCGGGGGATGCTTGTGCCTCTGTCTCCGTGACTTTGTGAAGACAGGGAGCTCAAAACCACAAGCACTGCTTGCCACATGGTGTCCTCAAGCCACAAGAACCTTAGCTAGGCCAATGTTCTGTTAGCATCTGCTGTCCCTGCAACTAATGCTAACACAGGTTGACTGCTGACAACCATAATAATGACATCCTCAAACTATTAAGAAATAATTAATTTCAATATCATCTGTTGAAAAAAAAGCCCAAATATTTGAGGAAAGAAGAATATTCTAGAATAATTTAAATGGAAAACAGTTTAAAATATTGGAGTTTAAAGCAACACATATTCAGTTATTTCCATGTGGAAATGATTAGAAAACTAAACCAGCCCATTATCTGTGGAGTTCAGGGCATGGGCACCCAGGTGGACACCATGTCTAAAAATTGTTGCAATTTGCATGTCAGATACAGCAGGTTCTACATAAACAATACTTGCCAGTGCTGAGACTGTACTAGAAAAAAGATGTCAGCTGGTTCCTCGCTGTTCACTCACCATTGTAGCATCTGTGCTTTGCTAGAAGGTTTAGACTGAAGTGAAGTTATACCCAACTCTGCTGCTCTGGTAGGTCCAGTTATGTCTAAGTGTTTGATGTTCATTAAGAAGGGTTGCCCTGTCAGACTCACTTTAAAACATACTTGGGGGGTCCGGCGCGATAGCATAGTGGTTAAAGTCCTTGCCTTGAATGTGCTGGATCCCATATGGGTGCCAGTGCTAATCCCGGCAGTTCCGCTTCCCATCCAGCTCCCTGCTTGTGGCCTGGGAAAGCAGTCAAGGACGGCCCAAAGCCTTGGGACCCTGCACCTGTGCGGGAGACCCAGAAGAGCTCCTGGCTCCTGTCTTGGGATTGGCTCAGCTCCAGCCATTGCGGCCGATTGGGGAGTGAATTGTTGGATGAAAGATCTTCCTCTCTGTCTCTCCTCTGTATATCTACCTTTCCAATTAAAATAAATAAATCTTAAAAAAAAAAAAACATACTCGGAAAAGAATGGTGAAGAAACTGTTTATTTTGCTTTACCCATCTTTTTTTAAATTAGTTTTATTCTCACTCTATTTATGTCTTAAAACAATTAATAGCCCTAAATGAATACAGAATGTATAGGACATTTGAGAGGACAAGGATTATCCCCAAATTTACTGTTCCCTTTCTAAAAAAAATTTATTATATTTTAATTTTATTTTTGAGTGACAGAGATTGAGAGTGAGGATGAGGGAGGGAGGGAGGGAGGGAGAGAGAGAGAGAGAGAGAGAGAGAGAGAGAGAGAGAGACTTCCATCCACTCATTCAATTCCCAAAAGACTACAACAATGGGATCTGAGTCAGATCCAAACCAGGAGGTTCCCTGCAATTTATGCTGCAGAAATACTTAGAGAAATATCCTCTAATCACCTTCTTTGTCAACTAAGCCTCACATTAGCCATGTGTTTCCTTGCATGCTGTCAGAGAAGCCAGTCTAGAAGAGTGGTTTATGATCCAGCCTATCCCCATCTGTCCTTTAAAGTATGCATGACATTGCTTTGCCATCAGCACTCATGTGTAAAAACTCAATATTGTGACTCAGGGATCCAGGAATTAGAGAAAGTGTTCAGAGATCTTCATGTCTGCTTCTCTTGTTTTAAACAAAAAGGCAGCGATGTCCAAAGAATGCAGTTTGCAGCACACATTGTTACAATACTGATGGTATTGGATGTAGCATGCAAGGTGTCACCTAAGATGCCTGCATCCCATATCTAAGAACCTTGTTCAAGTACAGGATCCTTTGCTTCCGCTCGGGGAGGTCAAGAGTTACGGCTGAAACACTTGAGTTCCTGCCACTCTAGAGAGAGACCTAGGTCGAGTTCAAGGGTCATGACCTAGCCCAGGGAATCTGGGGAGTGAATCAGAGACTGGATGATGTTCTCCTGTTTCTCTGTAATTCTCTTCTTTCAAATAAAATGAAAATAAATAAAAATGTAATAACCAAATTGTTGTGATCAGTGATCAGATTCTAGCATGGGGTTTCAATAATAAAGGCAAGAACATGCAATTGTCATTAATATGTTTAAAGTTATACTTGCATGGCAAATTTAAATATACAATAAATAAAACAACAAAGAGACCAATTTTTTTTTTTTTTTGGTTAAAGGCCCAAGAAATTAAGGATAACACCAGTGTAACTTCCACTTTAGGATCCAGAAACTTGTATTTGTTTAGCATCTACCATTAGTGAATGCTAGGTTACTGTTAATTTGCAAAATAGTTTTATGAATTATGCCTACTGAATAAATCATGGTTGGAGTTTGTAAGGAATAATAGTTTATAATTGATTTGCCCTTAAATCAGACAAACATTCTCTTGGTTCTTCTCTCTCCTTTTTTCTTCCTCCTCCTCCTCTCTCCCTGCGCATCTCCCACTCTGTCTCCCTATTCTTCTGCCTCTCTCTGTGCGTCTTTCTCTCCCTCCCTTGGTTATCCCACTATGCCTCGTCAACCCAGGAAGTAATCATTTGTATTGATTGCTCAGGTTCAATGATATCATTAATCTGGTGTGGGAAATGACACAACCGATTGTTAGCTGACCACAGGTCCTGGTCCAATTCTTCATTTCTTTTCATGGAAGAGGAAGTTGCTGAGTAGGGCCGAAAGGAAGATGTGGGCATTTTCTAGGAAAAAAAGCAGAGAGTTAATCACAGGTAAAATCCCGTGTTGCCTCCTACACCCCTTGCTGTAATACCTTCACCATAGTCGTCATTCTAAGAAATTGTACTTCTAAAGGATGTAAAGTCCTCCAGGATAGAGAAAAGAATGTTGTGCCTCTCAACCATAGTACCTTCCCAAGAGAGTCCTTGGAAATTCTCACCTTCTATTTTGGATCTCTTTATTATCTGCAGTGGGGCTTTTCTGTTTAAATGTGTAAAGTAGAAAAGCATCCACTGGCCCTACTCCTTTCAGCTAAGAATTGCTTGAGTTTTATGGGTATGTATGAATGCCTGGTCATAGATACCAATTGGAATTGGTTTCCCTGTTCCCAAGAACAGGTTGAATTGCACCTACCTACCTTGCAAGCTTCCCCTGCTTTTGGGAAATGTTCAGCATGCATGATGGGAAATGTTGACTGCTACTGAAAACAGGTCAGGCCTTGGATAAACCAGGAAAATGATTGGCTGAGGAGAATTTTGTCCCAGTCCAATCTGGGAACTGTTGAAACAAGACTGGTTAAGGAAGCCAAGAAATCCATTCCGATCAGAGTACAAGTCACTACTTGAGCAATTTTATGCATATTTTGCTTACATAATAGTTTAGTTTTCTGTTATTACAAGTCGTATTTTTTTTTCCAAAAAAAAATACCATGTACTCAACAACGGTACTTTGAGCATCTACATGGTGTCTAGCTCTCTACCCTGTATTTTTCACAATTGCTTTATTTGTAAAAAGGCAACAAATTTTATGCAAACATTTTTAAGAGCATAATTGTATTTCCTATGTTCCACTCCCTGTCTCTCATGCCCACCGTCTTGTCTTTTCTTATTTTTCTTTTAATTTTTATGATGACATAGTTTCAGTTTTCTTTAAAATCACAAATTTACTTCCCCTTCCAAATAAATAATTTCTAAGGAAAAAAATCTGTTTAAGAGTATGGACAAGGACTGTAAGCAAGAAACAGGTATCAGTATCACATACATTGCAAATTTTTGAACTCTGGATTACCACAAATCACAGAAAGTTTTATTTGTCTTTTTGAGACTTATTCTGCTGAACATAATGGTTTCCTAGTTGCATCTATTTTGCTGCAAAACACAGGGTTTCATTCTTTTTTATGGCTGAGTAGTAGTCAATTGCTTGCTTTTAAATTCTTACGAGTAATATTTTTTTTTCTAATATGTTGTCCTCTTTTTCCTTAATTTTCCATAGCAAAATACTTTCAGTTTATGGCTAACATGAACTGCAGCTAACCTATTTGTCAGTCCTTAGCAGAAATATAGTTTTAGTCTTTGAGATAAGAACCTATTGAACTCAAAGAATCTCTATAGAAATATGACCTTGACCTAAATTCACCTGAATAATGACAAATTTTCCCCCAGACATTTGAGATCCTGAGAGTCTGGGACCTCACAGGAAAACAGGGATATAGTCTTCAACAGTTGATCATTAAACAAATTCATTGAAAATTAACAGTAGTATTCCTTGACCTCAATTTTTATAGCTAAACTGCTAATCTTAGGTAAATATAAGATTATGTTGCTAATCTATTGACATTTAGCACAAATTAGCTGTCAAATGGACCAGTTGTTACCGACAGAAACTCATGAAATATCTAAAAAATACTTCTAAGTCCCTGTATACTTATTGCTCTGACACGGGATCTTAAGGGCTTTGGTTAGATCTGGAGAGCATTCCAAACAATCTTACAACTAGTTGTCTGTGATATCAAATTTGATCTGTTGCCTGGGTGATCAACAGTTTCAGGATCACAGTTAGTAGGAAAAGGCTTTCAACAAAGATGACTAGCTGTTTTCACAAGTATCCCTTGATTTGTGAAATGAAAGGCTTATCCAACAAAGCTATTTCAGATCTGGTTATGTTGATGTATGTTTCTGAACTCTGAATACTTTAATAAAGTATATATATTGACATACTCATTTAAACAAATGAATGAGCACATTACATGAGCTTGGGAATCATCATTCTTTCTTCTGTGGTTTCTTGGATCCAGCAGCATTAGTACTGAAATACAGTTATGAATTTATGCATGGTGAAGATTGAAATGTTGTCCTGGCCAGAGACCTGGCAAGAAGCAGAATTTAACTTGAAAGTTCAAGAGGCCCTAATGTAAGGAGATGCAGTGTGTGAATAGGGTTATAGTCACCAGTAAGGAATGTTGAGACACACAGACGCTCTTGTGATGGGAAATGGACACTCCTGGGCCTGGAGCTGGGAAGGAGATGGTATTACTCTAGTGCTGGGAAAACAGGAACTATGAAGGGAGGCCCATTTGCAGAAACTTCTAGAGTCCTAGAGAGATCTAAGTTGTGCCAGAGAACAAAGATGTGGTAAGGACATCCCTGGCCTCTCTTTCAACTTCCCAAACCTCCAATAGGAATTCAACCAGTAAGGGAGACTCAAATTATCTCTAGCAATCTGTCTTTTGAGTATAGAACAGGTGGAGAAGGACTCACTGCTGGTGGAAGGACTCACTGCTGGTGGAGGTGTAGCAGGTAGTGTAGCCACTGGAAATCTCTCCAGAGAACAACTATTAGGGGCAGAATAATTGTAGTAAGGAGCCTGGAAGAGGCAGGTGCATGGAAATGAGTTGTAAATATTTTCACAGCTGTGTAGTAATGGCCTGTTTTACCAGCTCTCTCTCTACAGCCATCCCCTGTAGCTTTTGCTTGAGAGCAGGCTGGGTGCACCACTTGTAATGAATAGTAAGTCTCAACAGATGTTTATTTTTGGTACAGATGGAGATACTACACATCGTGCCCACCATCCCACAGGAAGTGTATCTTTGATGTTATTGTTTTACCAACTTGAAAGAGAAAAAAATATTATCTGTTAAAGAAGAGAGAAATATTGCAGTGCATTGAAATCTGTATATGTGGTTTCCAATTTGCTGCATAATAATTAAAATTACACTGGTGTCAATTCTTCCAGTAACCAAGCAAACATGATGCAATGCTTGCAGTCTTCTAAAAAGTAAACACAATTGATCCTGTTTTCTTTTAGCCTCTGTTTCATTTTTCTATTCCTCTTTTCAGCAAAGGAGAGTTGTCTATACTGCACTGATTTGGATAGGACAAAACATGGAAATTGTGCCTGTCCTCTATGATAATTGTTCACCAAATATCAGTTACTAAACCCAGTAGCAAATCTTTAATACCCATTTTCATTGACTCATTTGCCCATTTATTTTTCTTTACTCAGTTTCCAGGTACCACCCTTTCCTGGTTTTCCTTATATAGATTCTCCTTATAAGATCTCTTTGCCCATGTTTTGCTCATCAGCCTGATTTCTTCTTTTTTTATGATTGTTTTTAGAATATACCTTATTCTATATTTTAATTTTGTGATACAATTCCATAAGCTCTGGGATTTCCCTTATCTCCTCCCAAAATTCCCTCCCCACCATTGATTTCTCCTATATTATTATAATAGCATAGTCCTTCAAAAACAGTCTTAAGTCCAGCACATATACTCAGGGAGACACATTAAAACTCTAGCAAAGCCCTCAGGCTAGCAAGTTATGTGCATAAATTTTGCAGATATAACCTGTTCTGGCTGGTAGTGGATTGAGGAAAAATCAATATTTGTTGGGAGAGTGGGCATTCAAGCTAGCTGTTAACACCTGCATTACTCAGTGTCCTTGAGTTTAAGCTCTGACTTAGCTCTTGGTTCTTGTTTTTGACTCCTCAGTTCCTGGGAGTAGAATTTATGGCTAGGTACTTGGATTCCATGCCACCCATGTAGGAGACCTGCACTGAAGTCCAGATTCTTGGCTGTGACCTGGTGAATTCCAGGTGTTATGGACAATTAAGAAGGAGACCAGTAGTTGGGAGTTCTATCTGTGCCTCTCAGATAGTTTTTTTTTTTAATGTTTGATGGAAATTTGAATACACTGCTTCTTCACCCTGTCTTTATGAAGAGTTAAAAAGAAAAGTTACTCCAGTTCTTCATGGTGGTGATCACGGTGTAGGTTTGTGCTGATGGTGAATTTTCTCTGATGCCAGATAAGACTTCATGAGGGTGGTGATGATAGCTGTTTGGAACCGTGGGCTCAGATGTTTTGGAGGCAGATAGTATTTGGAAGAGCATGCACATAGCTAAAGACCTTGAATGAAACAGATTCCCAGCAATTTCAAAGAGTGAGTGGTAACTGTGGGCATAGGCAGGGTGTAGGAGTAGACTAGACTGATAAAAAAGGAAGATGTATATTCTTGAAGAGTTCAGAGTTGAATTCACTAGGGAACCAACAATGGCTTTTGGAAATATGGCCAGACTGGTTCTCCCACTGCCTACCACTCCCAGCCAATCTCTAGATTCTTGAACTTATCATTGTGTGGCCATCAATTCTTGATCTTTACTTATACTCTAAGATCGAGTATAAATCTTTGTGGCCAGAGAGCCTGTCCCTGTTGCCAATACTTAGCATACAGCATATATAGAAAAATCTGTTTCATGTATACAAATGAACTGTCAATATTTATTTCTATGAACTTTACCATATGTCCCAATTCTTTAGGTCCCTGTACTTCACTAGCAGGCTAACAATTGAAAACTAGCATTACAAACTATTAATTGATTAAAGTAACAGCATACATAGACAGTAACATTTTTAAAACTTTGACCCCTTTTCCTTTTAGGTTCTTATATTCCTTCTAACAGTTACGATTTATGTTTTATGTCTAAACTATTCCTGATTGATTTTATTGGAAAGGTATATATTTAGAGACAGAGGAGAGAGAGAGAATCTTCCATCTAATTGTTTACCTTTTACCTTTCCAGTACATCTGGGCCTAGGTTAGACTGAAGCTAGAAGCTAGGAACTCAATCTTGGTTTCCCATGTGGGTAATCAGGATCCAGTTGAGCCATCACGTGTTGCCCTCTGAGATATGCATAAGCAAATTAGACCTAAACCCAGGAAATGTGATGTGGAAGACCTGTGTCACTACTGGGATTTAACTATTATGTAAAAACAAAAACAAACAAATCCCTGTCTTTCAACTTTTGATAGTATCACCATTTTCTGCTCTCCAAATGTTGATGAACACCTCAAGTTTTATTTCTTTGATTACCTGAACCCATGACCCTCAGAGAAATTTGTTTTTAACTGAGAAATAGAAGTGAAGATAAATTAGAGAGACTCTGAGGTTTATGAAAAGAGCAATACCCCACTGTGAGAGATTTTTACTTCTTGTCAGTGATGGGTTGTATACCATTGACCACTTATCTGCCCTTTCGGGATCTCAGTTGACTAAGCAGAATTTTAATAACTGATCATTATCACTTTATTCATGACGTTTTAATTCAAAGAAACTTTTTTAGGGGGGTGAGATTTCCTTGTGTAGGGACAGCTGCTTGGGAGAATAGGACCCTTTTAACTTGTCCTAATATCTAAGACTATGTGAAATAAAATTTTTGTGTACAATCCAATGCCTTTATGGATGAAACAGCCTGTATGCTTCTCCTTTCCCTGTTGAGGCCAGTTGTCTTTTGATGTTTCCCAGCTCATTAGCAGCCTAACCAGGGGTGAGGGAGAGGAAACAGATGAGAAGGAGCTTAAACATGTCACCTTGGTTATTTCTTAGCAGCTCTGATAACAGACTTAGCAAGATGAGGTTAAAATTCGATGAAGGAGACTTGGGGATTATCTGTGACTTTAGATCGTGTGTGTTGCTGTCTTCCCTTCCCCTTCTCTGTTTATTTCTAAGGATTAAGCATGAGTCGCCCGCAAACATTGAGAGGGTAATGTAAAACTCTTTACTTTCCTGAATATTATTTTTGGAAATGTTTTCACACACGGGAATAGAAAATAAAGTAAGGTTTGCTTTACCTAGAACTTGTTTTCCTAATCAGTGTGACATATTTCTTGATCAGGACTGCTCTTAAAGACAAAGAGCTAAAGCAAGGATTGTAGTGTGCATACAGTCCTCTACTTTGGGATCTGCATGTGCTGTCTGCAGATTTCCTGTAAACTCTTTACATTGACAGACTCAGAAAGTCTACATGGAGAAATTTACTCATGTTCCACCACTTGGTGGTACCTCCAGTTTTGCTCTTCTGATAATAAATTCTTTCTTATCTCTTAAGCCTTGGAACAGGTATTTAGCTTAGCAGTTAAGATGCCTATTCCCTACATGGCATATTGGAATGCACAATTCCATTTCATGTTAATGCAGACCCAGTGACACAACAGTAATCATTCAAGTGACTGGTTTCTGTCACTCATATGGGAGATTCGGACTGAATTCTGTGCTCCAACCCAGGCCCAGCCCCAGCCATTTTAGCCCTTCTTCCATATTTAGTAAATAAATAAGTAGAAATTGAGCCTCTAAGAGCAAGTTTATCTGAATTTATTTGAACTCCCAGATGCGTCTATGACCATAGTTGAAACTGGCTCTAGATGTAGGAAAGAAAAAAAAAAAATTCAGATATAAATATATCCTTAAACCAAAGTAAGTAGAAATTCCAGCAGAACCATATGCTGATTTGAGAAATTGAAGTAGAAGATTGGGGCAGGGCCTAAGGAGGAGCAGAGGCGAGGGGGGGTGATCAGCTTCATTAGAGCTGGCAGAAAGGCCATGCCTACCCTTGAAACTCAAAAAGTGAGGACACAGATGAAGGTTAAAGAATGTGAGAGGTAAATGGAAAGCAAAGACTGTGACCCCAGTTCCTGAACTATGCAAGATTTCCTATGATTAATCTGTAGTATCTGTTATAACCTCAAGGATTGATCAGGCATTGCAGGTTGGGAATAGCTCAGGTGACAGCTATGATCTTAAACAGTCTCATGAAACGTGGTCAGGAGTCACTTTCAATCAGGAGTGTACACTGCAATTGCAAAGGGTCCTTAAACCATAAAATATAATAGAATAGGAAGATGAAATGTTGTATCTTAGGCACAATAAACACTCAATATGTGTTTGCTAAATACATCTTAGGCATTGCTTTTTCCCAACTCTTGCCTGAGTTTCTTAGAGACTTGGGAGCCTCACCAGAAAATCAAAGAAGAACCCTAAAGGGAAATTATTGGTAGTTTTGCCTTGTTGATAACAAAAGGTTTATATTCCTTGTGGTATATTTTGGCATACGCCATTGTCTTTTTCATACAGACAGCTTCTGTTCATGACTGTTCTTATCATGTTTTTCCTTCTTTACTTTCCAGTTGGTTTGCTCCCTCCCCATCATTAAACACTGTCAGTTTACCAGTGGGATCAGCTTTATGAGCTGCAGTATTTTTTTTAATGAAATAGGATCAGTGTTAGGATTTATTCCATCTATATAGTGTTGATTTGTATACATTGGAGTGTTGTTGGAAGGAGAAAAAGCAGTGGTGGGGCAGTTGGAGGACTAACCTGATGATATCTTGCCTTAGTTGAGATCTTGATTTCCTTCTGTTGCATTGGATTTGAAACCTGCTGAGTTAACATCGGGTGGATACAAAAATAGTAAGCGAAGAACGTACTTCTAACAACTGTGGCTGTTTATTTACCTGGAGAAAATGTAGTTAGTGTGTGGTCCAAACACCATAAGCAGTAAGGACAGACAAAGGAGAGTGGTAGCAAGCACTGTGTTTCTTCTGTTTTATCACAATTTGTAAATTAGTCCTTTAGGTATATTGATCTTGCTGGCACTGAAATTTTAGGACTCACTTCCATAAATTTGATTAATTTGAGAATGAAGCCCATTAAAAGCACTTCCTGAGTAGCAACGGTGGATGTAATGGAAACAGAGATTTTGGTTTCTTTTTAGAGGGAATATAAAGAATCATGATAACATAATAGGTTTTATTTTTTTTTCCTTTGAATCATTGCAATTTGTAACTTTTGTCAGTGAAACAAAAGTTTGTCACGCAAGACAAAGATCCTTTGGTTGCAATCAACATCTAACATATTAACTAAATGCATCATTAATTAGATGTCTTGATTATCACTTTCATAACAGATTAGTGAAAGGAGAGGTTATTCTCAAGATTAGGATTAATGTATTAGGCATCACTGCTACTTTTGCACAAAACACTTAAAACAGTTCATATTTACATTATATGCTTAAATCAAGAGTCACTTAAGGAGCGGTAAGGCATGGTGAGAACCCTGGAGTGAGATAGAACGAGTTGGATCCTCACTCAACTTCTTCCCAACTGTATGACATTTTGGGCTTCAGTGTCACCTAGGACAGCTTGACATAATTACAGAGCCTTGCAGAGGGTCGTAAGTGGTTCAAGTAAGATAATACTTAAAAATAGCTCACAGGTCTGACTCTGAAGGAAAGGTAGGTAAGAGAAAATGGAAGAAAGAGAAAAGAGAACAAGGCTGGAGGGGTGATCCAGAAGGAAATGGAAGAATCCCTGATACAATTTGGCCAATTTTTACTTTTTTCCTGAAAAAAAAAAGACATATTCATGCATCTGAAAAATTTTGAAGCCCTATGGCAGCAGAGGTGCAGACCTGTAGGACTTAGGTCTTGGCTGATTGCCTGGTGTGCCATGTGGTCAGACTGATCCCTACTGGCCCAGTCAGAGGGTTTCACGGATAGCTGTTCCGGGCAAACTTTGAAACCTAATTGTTTACATCTGATTGCCAGAGTATGTAATGATTTACTGGAGTTGGTTAAGAATGGCAGAATAACCATTGTGGGAAGAAAGGATTCAGTTCAGCTTTTGGAGGAATTTTTTTGGACTGACGGCTTTCCCATTTGTTAGTTTAGAACTCAGTTTAGTGTGGAGCAAGCTTGCCTATAGATTAATTCACTAGGCATGTGCTATTTAGAAACCCATTACTTGAAAAACAAAGAAAAATTTTTTTTCATGACATAGCTCTTTAAGAATGACAACAACTGTGAGTTTAATATCAATGCATTAATTGGAGGAAGTTTTGGAAAGACAGTAATAACTTAAGGGTTTTCCTTGGATTTAGGTTTTCTTTTGAAAACTGGAATTGAGCTTTATCAAAACAGTAATTGAATTTAAAAATAAAAAGAACTGGGTTAGAAGCTCCAGGATATGTCTGTGATATTTATGACCGTAACCTTTGGGCTTAAATCAGTATACAGTCCAAAAGTAAGCACTTAATAAATGCTGAATGAACAAACACAGTACTCCTAGTTACATTAACATGGCTGCCCCTTGGAGTAATAAGTCAGAAGCTACTATATGTACATGAGAACCTCAGTCTGCATGCTGCAAATGTCATTGCTTTATAGGACCTATTATAGGACCAAATAAACAGGAAAATTATGATATGTAAGAGGCAGAGTGAAGTGTTCCATATTCATGTTAAATTTTGACATCTGCAAGAAGTTTAACATAAAAATGTCCTATACCCTAGTGTATTAAGTTGTCATGTATTTCTCATTAGTGTTATTAATTCAGACTTCAAGTGAAGTTCAGTTGCTGTCACTCATGAAAGTTGTATGTTCCCCATTTTTAAAATCTTGTGGCTTCTGGACATTGTCATTTGCTACAAAAGCTTGCATAGTTTCTCTTGTGCCTTGTTGACAACCATTTTAGGATTTCAGGAGCCAATGAGGACTCATTTCCTTCCTCAGGCATTTTTGGCTATTTTAGAATATTCCACATCCATTCACAGAACTGGCTCAGTTTTCTCAGTTCTCTGGTTTTCTCAGGTTAGATGGTTTTACACCTGTTTGAAATTCAGACATTGAGAAAAATTAGTTATCATCCTCTTCTTTTCTTTTAAAACAGCCTTCTGAATTCATTGGATTAATTCATCCATTAATGTGCATATTATCATACATTGTGATATACTAGTAATTATTAATAGTACTAGTTTTTAGTCATAGGAGCATGTTATGTAGACATACATACACAGAGGGAGAGAAATATTGGTGGGCAAGTTGGCTGAAACATTAATGATATAACTTTTTACAAAAGAATTTTTGTGTATGTGTTGTCCTTGTTTCCTTGTTCCTTTGGCAGCTCAAATAACGTAGTCTGAGCATATGGAGGAATATATACTTAGTAAGCATTCATTTTCTCCTCTTGGTATGTTAGACATATGCAAAAAGAAGGCAGGAACTCTTTTTCTCTTGCCAGGCCTCTAAAAAATAAAATTGCTGAAGAAAAAGACTCAAGATAACAAAAGCTTATGGTGCTTTCTGTTGGCAAAATTAGGCTCACCTTCCTTAGCTTTTCCCCTGCCTCCAAGAGGTGCATTTGGAATGGCGGGAGCTGAATGCCCGGCTTCCACAGTCAGTTAGCTAACCTTTGGATCGCCATCTCTCTCTGCCTTAGCGTGGAATATTGCATGACCACTCCTGACTGCTCCTGCCTGAGCACACTCAGCCTAGATGAATAAATCTTCACTGAGGGGTGGATCAGAGAATTTTGGCATTCACAGGAACCAAGTTGATATCTGATCTGCCACTGGAGAGAGGTAGCAAAGTAAGAGAGAACGACGCTTTGGGACTCTGAATATGTAAACACAAATACAAATTAAAGCTCAGCAATCTATTTGAAGTCAAAAAGAAGCCCTAAACTCTACTGATCATGTAAGTTAGTTTTGGCACTCAATGGAGCTGAGAGGCTCTTGTGGTCTGTTCTGGAAAGAGTCACTAACTCTCAGTGTCACCTTGGCAGATGGGTTCATCTCCCTGGGCTGTGGTGCTTGGTCCAGCTGCTGGATAGGATGAAAGCAAGACCTCACTGAAACCAGATGCTGTCTCTCTGAAAGGCTTTCAGCAATAAATAATATCGTATATACTTTGTTCCTGGCAGCAAATACTGAACTGTTATAACCTCCTGTTTTCACTTCTAAATTTCTGGAAATTTCTCCTTTGGGCTTGAATTTTTCCATGCTTGTCTTCAGCCCAAAAATTTTTGGAAAGTTTGACCAGTATTTCCCTTAGCTGTTTTTCCTGAGTTATGGGAGACTAAGAGAATTGCATTGTTTTTCAGCTCATAAAGTGCATTTCAGTTTTTTTTTTCCTGGTATGCCTCAGAAAAAAATAGCTGATCTGCTACCTTTAAAATATTTAAGTCTAGTAAAAGAATTATGGAATGGTAATGAATGTCGGCAGAAGACAAATTTAGATCTCTGAGTGTATTCTTCTGTCTTTAAACCAGACCACACACAAGCAGGACACACATAAAAACCTTGTCAAGTTTTAAAGATAGCCAAAGAGGAAGATTCCATATGTTCTCTAGCCCTTCCTCAATTACGAAGAAGAAACTGTAGTTATTAATTGTTATCTTTCAGGACCACCTGTTGTGTGTCTATAGACCTGCTTCCTAAGAAGATATTGTGATTATATATTGGCATTCATCTCTTACCTGCATTTTTGATACAAGTGGCCATTTCTTTCAGACGGCATTCAAAGGAGCCTTCTCTAATGTCCATAATAAATCATGCATTCCCTTCAAAGAACTTGTTACATAATTATACGTACACATGATGACTTTAATCGCATCTGCTGGCCCACTTGAATGAATACCACATCATGGCAGAGTCCATATGTGTGCTTTATTCACCATTGTATTTGCAGCACTTAGCTTAGCATAGTGCTAACAATCATACAGTAGGAGCTCGTTGTTGAGTGAATTAAATGAGCATGGTACAATTGCTTTTGTCGGAATTTGTTCGTACATTTGTCCACCCAGACATGCACGCATGTATGTGTTCAGTCAACAGGCATTGCTATCTACTTCATGCCAAAAATCGGCACGAAGGCTGGAAATCTATATTTGCTTTGGCGGGTAGTAAAAAGAACTTATCTTTGAACCTGTCTTACTGTGTTAGGTACAAGGAATAGTTACTAAGACCCTGTGTCTTCCAAGAAGTCATTTATGGATTAACATCAGCAGGAAATGCTGAAATAGCTGCAATACAAAGTAGAACATAGTAAACATGAGATAGAAATTAAGAACACGAGGGATATCATTATATCACATTATACACTGCGATGTTATACACGTTTTGTAAAGACAGGAAAAGCTTTTTGATGTTACCTCTGTGGTAAGAGATCTCATGAAGATAGACAATTAGTTGTAGTTTCTTTCTTAGCCCCATCTTAGACTCCTTAAACCTACATGCCACGCACTCTGTGTCTTCAACTTTGAGAAACTGATCAAATCTCTCAGCCCTGGAAAATAAAGTGGATGGAAATATACATTTTGACATCAGACATTGGGGTCATTTTTATGCACTTAAGACCACAAGATCTCTTACTGCTTTTATAGGTGTGAGTACTTTTTGGTGCCTAGATTTCTTTGTTTCACCCAGAGTTTCACAAATATATCACAGGGGTGTGGGTGTGTGTATGATCAAGGGTGACTGTATTGAAGATAGTTGCCTTGGAAAGTTGCAACACTGACTCTGTTCTGCTCCCTATCCCAGCACGCTCTCCCTGTTTAGAATGCTTCACCTTCAGAGTGTGGCCTGAGTGGCTCCTTCTGTCAATCAGGTCTCAATTCAGGCAAAAGGGCTTCTCTGTTCCCCAGTGTCATGAGTCATTCCCACATCCCACTTTATTGCATCACCCAATTGTGCACACTTCATAACATACATCCCTTACAGGTTTTTTGGGGTTTTTTTTCTCTTTTCTCATTTTATTCTCTTTTTATTTTACTCAATTTTTTCCCACTAGATTTCAGTTCTGTGAAACATGAACTTTTTGATATACGCTTGAGCAGTCTGAAAAGTACATGGTAAGTGATAGGTGCTCCCAGATGCATACAGATAACTGAATGCATGCTTGGTAGATGCGAGGAGACTGAGGGACTCTGTCTAGAGTGGTCATAAGCTCCTCGGCTGAAAAAATTTTCTTGCAGAGAGCATCAGCTATTCTGGAAGATGTCTTTTCCTTGGTTTGAACCCACACCTTCTCCCTACTTATTCTAAGTGAGGATTTTCCTCATTGTGCAGCAGTGGCACCAAGAACACATGCATTCAAACTTTGCAGATTAAAGGACAAAGTCTTAGATAAAAGTTCCCTTTGTGCAGTAACGTGACAGTTGCTGAAGACGTTACCTTTTTTCTTTAAATATTTATTTGAAACAGTTACAGAGAAAAAGAGAGAGAGAGAAAGTATGTGCGCATGAGTGCATGCAAGAGAGATCTTCCACATGCTTGTTTGTTCCCAAACGGGTACAGTGGCCAAGGCTGCATACAGGGGCCAAAGAGCTTGGGACTCCATTACTTTTGTAGACACATTAGCTGGGGGGAGGATTAGAAATGGAACAGCTGTGAAACACAATGCCCATATAGAGTTGCAGTGTTGCATTCTATGGTTTTACCTACTATGTCCTACATTTGGCCCTGGGACAGTGTCTTCTTCCTAACTGAATTCATATTTTCATCCTAGGCCTTTGATGTACTGTCTTCCAACTATAATTTAGAATTTGTGTTAAGGTTTGCAAAGCCATGTGTGCTATAGATATTCTTTGAAATGTTTTTGGCACCTTTTATTTTAAAATACCTGCCATTTTTACTGCTATGGATTTTTTAAATCTGAAAATGACCTTACCCAATTACAAAAAAGATCTTCAAAGACCTACTAGGCACATTTTTTCATACTTCTTGGGATAATTTGATTTTATGATTGTTTATATATTTTTGCTTGGCTTGGGAAATCTAAATATGATGAAATGGAAAACATGAACTTTAGAAGTAAGAATATTACATGGTTGAGAATTTCAATTATGTAAAATGCTTGAGTTCACAAATATATCAACAGTGCAGCAAATAGTCAATCATTAAAAAGAGTTCAGAATGAAAAGACTTGACATATTTATAATTTTCTTATCTGTTATTAAGTAAGGATGAACAGCTTGTTTGAATTTCCCAAGTTACAGATTTTGGCCAAAAGTAAAAAGATAAAGTTATGTTTCTGCTTTTGTTTTTTTTTAATTAGACTTTTAGGTGTTATCAATTTTAAGCAGTTTTTCATGGGAGAGCATAGATGAGTCCTTTATACAAACTCTTGCGCCAACACAAACACTCCATTGTTCCATAGTTTTGCATTACACATAGGAAAACATCCCTTACTTTATCCTATTATGGGGACACAGAGTACCAAATCTGTAAGAAAAGGCCACTGGTTGGTTGAGCCACTCTGTGTAAAGGGTGGAACATGTTGACTGCCAAGTTTCTGTCACCACAAGAAAAAACATTCATATATCAAGTATTTTCATTATGTAAGAAATTTATTCGTGTTAGTACATACCGAAAGAAATGTCATAGACATGTTCCATTTTTAGTTATCTGTTGAAATACTGTCTTAATTAAAGATGTTTCTATTTGAAAGTTAAAAGGGATCAAAGATGATAAATTAAATGTTAATGGATTGGTTTCCTAACATTTTACCATTTTGATCTGTTTGCCAACAATGTTAATTATGGTGACCAACATATATCCACCTGTAAAACCGCTGTATTTTTTATCTTCAAATTGTAAACACTTTTTCTTAAGTGCAGAGACAAATACTCTGCTTGTGATAACAATAAGACATGTCAACGCATTCCAACCACCACTCCCAACTCATTCTGGAAAAGGCATCAGGTCTAGACTTCATTAATCCTTACTGCAAAAATTTTGTTCCCACTATGGTTCCCACTCAAGCAATTTTTTTTACACTGCTAGCTGTTGCTCTTGTTTTAAGAAAGAATCTCAAAAAACTGAAAATTGTACACCTTGTGGTGAGATAGTTGACTATGCTTTCCAACAAAAGTCTTATTTATTGGAGTAGAGAAAACATACCATTTTATCATGGCCTATAATTTTCCAGGCATTATGCAAGATAATAGAAGAACCAAACATATGATCTGGCTTCTGGAGTCTTAGATCTGCTTTCCTTTGGGGACTGCAAGTGAGAAGGGAGAGCTTTTCAAATGGAAAACAAGATGACCAATGTGGAGTGTGTGGCAATAGTCCCTAAAATAAACAAGAAACAAATTCACTCTTTTTCATGTTGTAACAAAACTTTTTCACAGATTAGTGTCCTTCAACACGATACTAGTTACTCAGGATGCAAATTGAGTGGAACAATCCAATTGTGTTTTATTACAATGGGATTCAGTGAATGGTCCAGCTATGGAATTAGGTACTTAACTAATAATAGTGCAGATAACTGTCTGATAAATATGAGTAAATCATAGTTCAGTGTAAATACTCCTTGTCCAAATCCTGACATTCTCATTATCTGACAATTTGAAAATTCAAGTTTCCTTTGGCGGTTTCACGTTGTTGTACACCTGCAGAGATAGATATCTAAATCCTGGAGGTGGAATTATTGGCCAATTCTGAACATGACAGACTGTGTGAGTGGACATTACCTACCATGTGTAACTGAAACTCACAGTCACAGCCAAGTATGACTTTTGGATGGGTCTTTTGTTGTGCTTGGATGAGACTTCAGTGAGTTTTACATCTAGGATGGAAATGTCCTATTTGTCTAAAGCAGGCTTATGCAGTCTGCTTACTCCTGGCATCTTTTGCAACCCTAGAACACACAGTCTACAATTATCCACATTGCTTTATTACCTAAGCAGGGTTTCTCCACCTTTCTTCTCTGTTTCAGACGCTGGCCTCTCTTTACCTGAAGTAAGTGAAATGTAGAATTAACACCAAAGAAAAAAAAGAGTAAATTTGTTCCAGGATGAAATTAGGAACTGAAAGGGAATTAATTATATGTGAGAGTCTTAAAAGGTTCATGAAAAAATTTGTTATGAAAGCTATAGATTTTATTTAAATAAAATTAATTTAATTTTTGAAATATCTTCTGAAAAGCAAATCATTGTCTTTTACTTTTGCAAAACTTAATTTTTCCAATCTGCAAATAAAAATTGTACATCTCATGGTGTACAATATGATTGATATATGTATTCCTTTTTACAGTGATTAGTAGAGTCAAATTCTTCACCACATAGTTACCATTTGTGTGTGTGTGTGCAGATTGCATGTGTGAGTTGTTTCATTTTTGAACACTGGCTAAAACACAGTTAAAACTGTGATGGAAGAAGGAAAATTAGAAATGTTAACTAAACCTCAAAATCCAAGCCACATACATGAAGACTCTGAAAGCCCAATAGTGTGAATGCACACAGGAACTTTTACATTTCAATTTGCCATAGAATAAAATTCACTGCCTTAACAAATAACTCATGTTGCCAATTCTGCAGAATGAGTCCTGAATATAACTCAGAATGGCTGCTGTAGTGTTCTTGTCCCATACATGGGTTACTTCACTGTTTTGCTCTAGAGTGTAGACTAATAATCAAGACTCAGATAATAGAGGCTCCACTCATTCACAGTAAAAATGTATCACAAGTTTTAAATTTTTCTAAAACCTGATGTGATTCAGTTGGAGCTGTGACAATACTACTAGTGCAGAGATTCTGACACTCAGGGTATACCAATTTGCACAGAGTATGCCGTGCTCAGAGAGGAATTGTTGGCATCCACTAAAGCACCTCTTCTCTTAGTTTGGAAAAAAACATTTCAATGAGAAGAGCAGCTATACAGCATTTCTTTTTCTGGATAAGCACCTGAAGCTACTCTGCTCAACCCTTTGGAATACATTTGTAAAGGATATTATGTATAACATACATATACAAATGAAATGTTCCTGCAAATATTACGTTAAATATGGATGCCTACTTGGAGAATAGGTTCTTTTATTAAGTTACTGATTCTGATTTTTAAAGAGATTCTTTAGGGCTTCTCAATGATTATCAAGCATGAGTAGAAGAAAATCAAAGGTGGTGGTTTTCTCAGGATTGCCTGTGCAGTCACCAAAGCAGTGAGTGTGACCCTTTGGCTGTTTGTTATGTTTTTTCTTAAGAGCTCAGATGACCACAGATGTGTGAATTTCAGCCTGAATTTCTCTGTCCTTTGCACAAACTGTGCTGCCTTTCATGATTGCTGTAGCATTATTTTGATGTTTCTCAACCAGCGGAATCATATTCTACTTTGTAAACTGTTTTTGTTCTTGTTTTCATGGGTATTTGCTAGCAGGTTTCACAATGCTCCCCCTTGAGTAAAAGATATTTGTTGCAACTCAGGGTGATTAAACGTGTGTCTTGGGTCTCTCTAGTCCTGTTGGTCTATTTGTGACTTTCAGGGAAGAAGAGATGGAGAACAATTTGTTAATCATTGTGCCCCTAAATAGCAAATTTTCATTGGTGTGCTTGGAAACTCATCATATTCTTGTAGGCTAGTGAGGAATAAAAAAACCAAACAGCTACTGGTTTTTGCACTAATCAGACACTGCTGGCATCAGAAAACCTCTGGTAAGCTTAATGATAGGGTCCAACAAATCCATGTATTATTTGCTGCTCTTCTTGAAGGTCCATACTGCGGCATTTCTCTAAAATCTGAAGGAAATGTACCTTGGTGGGGGCCATCATTGTGATGTGGTAGGTCAGACAGCCACTTGTGACACTGATTTTAGTTCCTGATACTATGCTTCAGATACAACTCATTGATAATGTGCCTGGAAAACACAGCGAAAGATATCCTGATGCTTGGACCTTATCCATCCACATGGGCGTCCCAGATGGAGGTCAGGTTCGTGGTTTCAGTTTGGTCCCGACCTGGCTGTTGTAGCCATTTGTGGAGAGAGCCAACAGATGAAAGGACTCTCTTTTTCTCTCTCCCTCTGCCCTACAATTAAAGAATTAAGTCTTTTATTAAAAAGGAAGGAAGGAAAGAAAAAGAGAAGGAAAGAGAGGGAGGGAGAAAAGAAGGAGGAACATGCACAGATAGGTAGCTGAGAAGGTAGTTCCTTTGAGCTAAGAACTGGGACAGAAAAAGTTCCTTTATCTGACTGTACAATACAAGTTATGAAAGCCCACTCTGTTAAGGAGTGGTTAATACAGGATTAACATATGATTAATACAGGAGTGAATAAGGTGGACCGGGAGTTAAAAGTCATTATTCAGTAGTAGAGATGCATACTGCAATGTATCTTCACTTCTCCGTGTGCTAGTCTCTATTATACACTTTTTCTAGACGAATATATCTATATACATGTTTACCTGTATATTTGTTGGACTCCTAATGAAACGATTAAATGCATCTTAACAATAGGATGCTGGACTTTCTACCATTGTCTATACCTACAATGTCATGGTACACTAAATAACAGAAGGATGGACTTGTGACTATTGTTGAAGGACTATATTATTATAATAATATAGAAGAGATCATTTGCCGGGGAGGGAGAAGGTGAGGGTGGAAGAGAAATCCCTAAGCCTATGGAACTGTATCATGAAAAATAAAAATTAAAAAGAAATACAGCCATGAATTCCAGGACTTGAACTCACCTGAGTAATCATACTGGGCCAGTCTTCTTTAGGATTGCACACAGGGATACGTGGTCTGCATGTGAAACATCATCAGGAGCTCTGTTTTTCTGTGTAACCTTTGGTGGGATTGCTGTTTTCCAGCTGGACAAGCGATTAGGATTTGGAACTCTCTGATTTTGCTTTATCTTGTTATTTTTAATTTTTTGTTTTGTTTTCATTGTATGTCAAAGGCAAAGAGATGGGGAGACAAGGGGAGAGAGAGAGAAAGAGAGAGAGAGAGAGAGAAAATGAATGAATCTTCCAGCTGCTGGTTTACTTTCTAACTGGCTACAACAAGGATTGGGCCATGCTGAAGCCAGGAACCCAGAACTGAATCTTGATCTTCTTGTGAGTGGTAGAACTCTACCCACATTACTTAAGCTATGACCTACTGCTTTCCAGGTAAGCATCATCTGGAAATTGAATCCCAAGTAGCAGAGCTAGGATTTAGTCTAGAAACTTAAAATGTATTATTGTTGTCTCATACCCTCCTCTAGTTTTTTTTTTCTTCTAACTGTGCAAAGGATAATACACAAATATTGTTCTGGCCACTCAAATTAATACAACCCACACGGGATGCTGGGACTTGTAGGCAGAGGATGAGCCAGTCGAGCTCATCCAGAAATTGCTATTTTTACTGCTCTTTTGCTTATTATTGTATGCCCCTAGCTTATTTTGAAAACTTTATGTAAGTATCTCAGTTTATTCACTCCCATTTGATCATAACTTGAACCATTTTTTAAAATTTTATTTGTGCATTTATTTGAAAGAATTGGAGAGAAACTGGGATTTCAAAAAAAAAAAATCATTTATTTGAAAGCCAGAGTTACAGAGAGAAAGAGTGACTGACAGGGGGATCTGCCACCCAACTGTCTTCTTTACAGAGAACCATAATGACCAGGGCAGGTGCAAGCTGAAGCCAGGAATCAGGAGCTCGTTTTATGTCTCTCACTTGAGTGACAGAGGCTCCCTTACTTGGCCCATTGACTGCTGCTTTTCTCTGGCTAATATCAAGGAGCTGGATTGGAAGTGGAGCAGCTGGTACTTAAACCAACAGCCGTTTGGGATGCCAGAAATGCAGGTGATGGCGTTACCTGCTTCACCACAATACCAGCCCCAAGAGAGATACTTTTCGTCCTCTGGTTCACTCCCTTGCAAATAGCCACAGCAGCTCGGGTTGGGCCAGGACAAAGCAGGGAGCCAGAAACGCCATGTCTTCACTGTTATGGATTGTGTTGCCATCAGTTTAGGCTTGCGGGTCATTTGAGAGAATTCGGTTTTAAATTTCTTATTTAGAGAATTTTATCATTTTATGATATTTATATTAATTTTGCCTTCTTATAAAAATGGCTTAGTTATTTAAATAAGTCTCTAATTCATTTTCTTAGATTGGGGGCTTGTGTTCACAGTCACATGCGTACACAGAGAGTTTAATGATAGTTTAGGTAGGTATTAAAGTCTAAGTTGATGGTTATTATGCTAATACCTCAAATGAGTTCATATTTTCATTTAAATTGTGTCATCTGTTATTATTGAAGAAAAATCTTACACTAGAGCATTCCATTGGTTTCCCCTGAGGTCATATGCCTCTTTTTAAATAGCACTTAAAAATCTTTTCTGAATTTTAGTGCCCTTTGATAGATTTACTTTTTAAAAAAAAAAAAAGGTTTATTCTATTTTTATTGGAAAGTCAAATATACAGACAGGACGAGAGACAGAGAAGAATATCTTCCATCCAATGATTCACTCCTCAAGTGACCACTACTGCCTGAGCTGAAGCCAGGAGCCAGAAGCCTCTTCCAGGTCTCCCATGCGGGTGCGGGGTCCCAAGTCTTCGGACTGTCCTCTACTGTTTTCCCAGGCCTCAAGCAGGGAGCTGAGTGGGAGGTCAAGCTTCCGGGGTTAGAACTGGTGCCCATTTGGAATCCTGGCATGTGCAAGGAGAGTACTTTAGCTGCTAGGCTATCACGCGGGCTCTGATAGATTTACTTTTTTTATGTTCCTCAGTGTTTTAGTGCTACTATCTTAATTTTTAAAGATAAACTTATTATTGCAGGGTTTGGCACAGAGAAAGAAGTTCAAAGTATATACTTACAATGCCACGTTGGCCAGCAGTTGTAGTACTGGCTATCTTAAAAGTTACTTTTAAGGTTAATATATCTTTTCAGTTTGTTGATTCAAAATCAAGTAGAAGGAAAAAAGTCTAAATGTAGTCTGATAGAAGATTGTCAAAGTCGAGCTGATTGAAATGTACTCTTCCCTTTTGATCTTCTCCCTACACTCTCGTCTCTAGAGAGTAATAGGGGCCTTTGCTTAAGAAAGTATGTACAGGGCCCGGCGCAGTGGCGCAGTGGTTAAGGTCCTCGCCTTGCACGCCCAGGATCCCATATGGGCGCCGGTTCTATCCTGGCAGCCCCGCTTCCCTTCCAGCTCCCTGCCTGTGGCCCGGGAAAGCAGTCGAGGATGGCCCAAAGCTTTGGGACCCTGCACCCGCGTGGGAGACCCGGAAGAGGCTCCTGGCTTCAGATCGGCATAGCATCGGCCGTTGCGCTCACTTGGGGAGTGAATCATTGGACGGAAGATCTTCCTCTCTGTCTCTCCTCTCTGTATATCTGCCTTTCCAATGAAAAAAATAATAAAAAATAAATCTTTAAAAAAAAAAAGAAAGTATGTATGTACAGAAGAACAAGAAGGAAAAAGACAGGAACTGCCCCCAAAACTTGGAGGAACTAAATAGGTTATTCATGTTAAACCTTTTAAGAATATACAACCTAAATCTCAAATAAGTAAGTGTACAATGGCTGATCATTTTAATCTTGTCAATTGGCAACGATGAGAGGAAAAGATCTTTGCTAAGAATTGAAAGAGTGATTTGGGAGTTTTGTGCTTGTTTGGTCTGAGTCGGAATCAGGACAGTCTAAAAGCAATTGAGGGGTGATGTCTCTAAAATATCTTGTAGAGGTTCACACTTACATATAGCAGCATTATTTCTGAGCGTCAACCATTACACTGTAAATGTGATACAACCCAGGTGCCATCACCCTCAAGAGAATTTTATTGTACTGTTATAGTTTTAAAAATGAGAAGCAGTCTATATATATGATCTACACAATTTTTGATTGCCATATTGGCCTTAGAAAAAAAGTGAATTTTCATGGTTACCTAATAGACACAAATAGTTTTATATAAAGAAACCATCAGTTCCTTTCCATTCATTTAAACAAGCCATCAGAGTTAAACTTCACCCACTACATTGATCCTACAGTGTAAGAACAGGTTACATGTTGTGATGTTAAAAATGCTGACCTAAACGGCTGATAATAGGCGTAGGTAAAATGTTAGCACAGGTACCAAGCTGTGTTCACAGTTTTAATTGTCTTTTTGAGTTCCTGGATATGTGGTACTTTCCTTAAGTCAATAAGAAAGTGTTTCCAGGCACACCATGTAATGGGGCTTGACTACTACAATACTGAATCTGCTGCTATGACAAGCTTCTCATCCATGCGTCTCTCAACACATCCGGGCTCAAGGTCTGTCTCCTGTCTCTTGCCATTCCTCCAAACTGTTAGTAACCCCCTGAATTACTCAACATATTATTTCAGCCATTTTCTATTGATTAACCTTCACTATCACAACTTCATTCTCAATCTAATCAGCTAGTATTAGCTGAATCAGGTTAATTTTGTTTGAATCAACACAGAATTGCTGAAAGCTACATTTCCTAGAAAAGGCAGAAATATAATTGGCAGACACTTAACAAACTCTAATGTTACATGATAAAGTAAGAACAAAGCAAAAAGATAACTTTCCCTGTGGAGTCTGTTTTGCATTTTCTTCAGAAATCTTTTTCAGAAAAAGAATCCAAAACTTTTTACACTGTATGTGGTTCATGGAGAATACTTTGTATCTTTAGAAAAGCCAATCATGGGTTTCGTTTTATTTTTGCACTAAAATAAAATTTCCATTTCATTCCATTTTTCTTGAATGTTTTTAGTATTTTTCTATGTTAGTTGCCAAATTTCTATATAAACAACCATTGTGCATGAATAATCAGAAAAAAATGTCAAAATTGACTCTGTGGAAATTGATCATTTTGCAAACAAACATCATGTACTTCTATCCTTGAATTAGCTCATCTTCTTAATACAAACGTGAGTTGTCTGATTAAAACCCTGTTTGGAGCAGAAACTCTCATACTTGTTCTGCTGACACCGTCTCAGAATACATTGCACAGTGTACAATTGGTTTGTTGGTGGATGGGTGAAAATCCTGGAGAGACATAGCAAAGACTTGATTTTTTTCAAGGAACTTTGCTTTTCTAATCTTTTACTGTAATCATTACTGTTTGATAAAGTCCCTCCTAACTTGAGGTTTGGAAATTTGGTTTGGAATAGATGGAGGTGAACGCTACCTATTTCTATTTAGACCAAAATAATACTTCTGTGTGATAACAATGTTCATTTTCTTGTGAGACTTACAATTCTCCAAATTAAGCTGTTTGTGAATTCAAACAGTTCCAAAGACTTCTGGTTTCACTACAAAGGCAGGAGTCACAGCTGCTATAGAAGAGGAAAAGTCTGCTCTTTAGGTTCATAAAAATACTGGATTAAAATGTTGTGCGTTCTTGTACATTTACTTTCTTTATAGGTATCTGTGGTAGTTTGAGCTCATGTTTTTACAGGAGTCTGTATAATCACTCTTTGCTATCACAAAGTAAAAACAGATTTTTCTCTTTGAGCAGTAAGCTAGAAAAGCATAGGTGACTGTTCATAAAACCACTGTCTAATGGATCCTTTTTCCTACACGTCATCTTTCTATATATGTCCTACAGGTCTCAGTGGCCTTCACCCATGTGCTTGGTGATTTAGTCCACCAACATACAAGTCAGCAGTGGGAAGAGGAGGAAGCAGAGATGTTCATCTCTTTGAAAGATGAATATGCCACTTTTTATTCATGTTCTACCAGCTAGGACATAGTTCAGTAACTATAGGTAGCTACTGACTGGCTGTGAAATGTCATCTTTCACTGGATTCTATAACTAATTGAAAGTGTGTATTGGGGACAGCTATTAAATATGTTAGAACACATTATGGACTGTGGCATTAGTTCTTTGAGCAAGAAAATTCATTTAAATATTTTTATTTGAATGGTGAATGTTGTTTCAGAGTCTGTGTATGAGAGAGAGAGAGAGAGAAAGAGAGAGAGAAAGAGAAAAAGAGAGAAGCATTTAACTGGATATTGGGACATCTGTCAAGTCCACTAAAGAAATGGATTGATCTATAGCAGTAGAGAATAAAAGAGATTAAAATGGACTCCTAAAATGCTGAAGAGGTGAGGTTGAGAAGATAACAGGGCAGAGGAGGTAGAGAAATTATCCAGTTAATTCATATGGGCCCTGAGTTTAGTTTGAGAAATGTGCTTTGAGGCCTCTGGTAAACGGGTGGTTTGACACATCTGAAATATGATTCCTAAACAAATTTGTCATTCCTTTGCAGTCCATGAAATTCTCAATTGTATTCATTTTCATCTAATCAAATAAATTTTCTCATCTAATGGTTTCTTAATAGAGTTTGTATTATGACATCTACAGAATGGTTTATCACACATAAATCTAAGAAAGCTAAGCCAGCAGAAGAAGTCTTGTAGCCATCCAAAGGCCCTGATAAATCTGGCAGCAGTCATAAATCACAAGAGCCTTCTGCGTTGATAGTGTGGACAGGGCTGTTAGTCACACATGGGCACATTAGTCACACAGCTGGTGTGTAGGACAACTCGTTGATGGGGATCAACATAATGGCTGCAGCTACAGGTATGATGGCAAAGTGCTGAGCCAATAAACAATCCTTTGGGTTTTTCTTGTTTGTTTTTTTTTTTTTCCGCTTACTACTAAGTATAAGTCACAAGATATTTAGTATTTTTCCCCTTTTGTTGGATTTGTGATCCTATTCCTGGGAAAAAGATCTTTATCTTCAATGACAAGATAATTTGTTTTTTAATGAAGCTCAAGTTTTCTAAGTACTATGCCTTTTTATCCAAATGGCAAAAATATCTTAATTAGTTTGAGCTTGCATGTGTTGAGACCAGGGACCAAACAGTTAACATGTGGGAGATACTAAGGATTTTCTAGCCAATTATTTTATGCCACTAAGCTTGTATTTCCATGAAGAATTAAAATTCAAAATACTAGGATTTTAGGGGGTACTAATGTTTTGAGGTTTATTTATTCTTTCCTTACTTAAAAAGAAATTATGTAAGGGGAGCAAATTTAATTCATTTTATATATTCAGGGTTTTTTTTAAAAGATTTATTTATTTTTATTGAAATGTCAGATTCATGGAGAGAAAGAGAGACAAAGAGAAAGATCTTTCATCTGCTGGTTCACTCCCCAAGTGGCAGCAATGGCCAGAGCTGAGCTGATTCAAAGCCAGGAGCCAAGAGCTTCCTCTAAGACTTCCACGCAGTTTCAGGATCTCAAGGTTTTGGGCTATCCCTCACTGCCTTCCCAGGCCACAAGCAGGGAGCTAGAAGGGAAACGGAGCAGCTGGGATATGATCCAGCACCCATATGAGATCCCAGTACATGCAAGGCGAGGACTTTAGCCGCTAGGCTATTATACCGGGTCCCATGTATTCAGTTTTTAAGAGTGTAGTGTTACTTCCCACCCTATCCTCCTTTTCTCACTTGCCTCCAACCTTAATTCTTTTCCATTTCTTGTTTTTCTTTTAATGTCAAGGTTTGCTTATTGTTTGTAGCCATTGTCTGCACTCTTGAGAACCAATGATCTTTCTGTTTCTTCGTTTAGAAAGCATTCGAAATGCTAGACTCTGGATGTACAGACTCTTTCAGAGAGATATCCAACAAACACAAAAGATGGTTGTGATTCTGCTTGTGTTCTTGCACTCCTTTGAGAAGCAATGGGATTGCCTTCAAATACACCATCACTGTCCTCCGTCCATGCAGAGCGCTTTATTGAGTTTTAATGCTTAGCCCTTTTCTCAGCTCATCTGGCTGCCCCAGTTGTAGTAGGGCCTCAGGAGACTCCAACTCTAGCCTGGCCTTCACTTCCACTGGCAGCACTCAAAAAGTGTTGGGCAGATGTTCGTTTTTTTTTTTTTCTTTTTGATGAGGCAATCGGTTGAATCTGTTCCTCTGGTGGCAGGACGGAGAGAGACAGACAGACAGGGACAGAAAGATTTCAGGAGATTGATAAGATTCCACTGTCAAGCCTTCCATCTCTGCTGGATTTTCACAAAATTTGTGTAGTGTTACCTGCTTGCAAACATGGCTGAATGAAAAATTTGGAAAGTTTCTTAAAGTAAAGCCTGGAGGAATCTATCCTTGTGAAACCCCAGCTTCTGTTTCAGCAATATCTACCGGACTGTTGGTCAGTACTCCCTTGTTGTTGACTTTGATCAAAAAACTGATAGATGTGACATTTTTTCACTTTCTTTGCATTTTTCTAGATGTAAATCGGATATGTTTTAGACCATACAATTCACTGCCTTCTCCCGCTCTCCCACCACTCTCCCACCCTCTTCTGCCTTCTTCCAGCTTAGTTTTTGTTGTTATTGTTGGTTTGTTTTGTTTCTTGGTTTTCTCTTTCCTCTACTTCTCTGCCCTTTTGCATTTGACACTACGCAACATGTTTGGAGTGCTTGAGTTTATAAAATATTCTTTATAGGTGAAGCCTTTGATTGCTTTCATCCTACTGTGGTCGCTAAAGCAAGGTAATCTGGTTTTCTAAGTTTGTTCTCTGAAGGAAGGGGTGGTTTTCTGTGTATTTAACTATCTGATACTTTTGGAGGAAGCCCATTGAGATTATAACTTGCACCTCGGGAAACACTTCGAAATTTTGGCTGTGCTTTTTCTTTTACATTTCCATAGCCTGTGCCTCTACTGTTATGTGTTTGTTCTGAGTGACCTAATAGTCCATAACACTTTGGTACGTATGAGCCTGGAAGGACACACAACTTCTTGCTTCTTGTTTAATTTTTAAAAAGAGTAATTTTATTTTCTTGAAAAGGCAGAGTGACAGAAAAAGAGAGAGACAAAGAGATCTTCCATCCATTGATTTACTCATCAAATGGTTGCAATGGCCATGATTGGTCTAGGCTAAAGCCTGGAATCTGGAACTCTACCCTGGTCTCCCATGTGGCTTGCAGAAGCCCAAGCACTTGCGCTTAGGTGGGGGCTTAAGCCAGTACACTGCAACACTGGCCCTTGCTTCTTCTTAAAGTGCTTTGAAAGTGTTAAGATGGCAGGGGGAAGGCAATCTGGCATACTGAAGAAGTTGCTTGTAACAGAATAGGAGCCTGGGTTGTGGCTCCCAGCTTGGTGGAAATAAGCTGTGCATTCTTATATCCATCATGTCTCCTCTCCAAATTTACATCACATATAGAATGTGACCTGTGGACTAAAGTGGTCTATAGCACCCCCCAGCCAGCTCCTGGATTATGTGATCAACGTTTTGCCTCTCTACTTGACCCTCTGTCCCCTCATTGCCACTAACTTTGTGCTTCCTGACATTCTGATGAATAGAGAAATAATTATAGTCATTTGTCTTCAAACTGGTTATATTTGAAGGAATTTAATGTAGTGAGCATAGAATAATTTTCCAAGGAAAAAACCTGCCCTTGCCGATGACCAAAGGGGAGCAGAAAGTCACTTGTGCACATCTTTTCAGTTCCTCTGATTGTTTCCCCCTGGATTTCTCAAAGTCTGTCTGCCTTTCCCTCCTGCGAAAGGAGAGTGGAAATTGGGTGGGAATCCTGAATGGAGACTGGACTGAGGGATTGCAAAGATGGGGAATTCTAGAAGGTGAGAAGCTAAACGTTACCTCCTGAATGCAAAAGGGGCCTTTCTGCTGAACCCCAGACAGAATGTTGCCACACCTGTGACCTTCCTCAACTTTCTGAAATTCTCTTTCTTCCTCTATTCAACACCTTCAATTCTGGCTGCTCAGCACTATGCCCATCTTTTAATCCCCAAACTACCCTCTTTTCCCTTTTATCTAAACTCACTGCTCCTAGATATCTAAAATCTACAGGTAGATGATGATCTGAATATCCTTGGGGTGGGGGAAGGGACTTCTGGGGCTCTGATCTGTGTTTTTACTAACAACCCCCCTCTTCCTACAACCAGCACACATTCATATGCATAGCACATGTCTGTTTGCTCATCATGTACAACAAGGCACTTTGATAGTGAGAGCAAAGTGCAGATGATCATAAGTGAATGCATCTTATTCCGAGGAATTTTGCAACCAGGCACACAAGCACTGAGAACTCATTTATTGCATAAGCAGGAGTTCATCATCTTGAGACTTTGACACAGTGGCATGTTTTATTGCAGAAGTTAGAAAATCAATCTATGTAGACACAGAATAAGGAAGTTAAGTCTCAGGGGAAGTATGCACAGCTTCACAGAGGTGGTGATTTTTAAAGGTAGGTAGATTTCTGACTTGTCTGTAGCAGGCTTGATAGTGAAGTAAGGTAAGTGATGAGGGAGGTTGTTCCAAGTCTAAAGATGAGCACAGGAAGGGGACAAGGGTTGGAGAAGGAGCCACTACATTCTACAGAGGATTTTAGGGAAACCTCACCTTTTATGGTAACAAGTTACATGGGAGAGCAGTTGGAGTCACCAGGGATTGAGCTGGAGAAACTGGGTTCACTTGATTCCAATAAGCAAGATAGGAAAGATGTTAGAAGAATCTATTTGCTCACTGGGGAGGAATTGCTATGCTGACTCCCATCTGGGCAGAAGTCATTTGGGCATCCAGATATGTCATTTTCCTGTGCCTGAAGCACCTGCCTTTTAGTTCTTCAGCATGTAAATGTGCTACGTGTAAATTGCCCTTTGGGAATTTCTCAGAGCTTTTCTTCCTCATTTGAAAGTGAAATTTTAACTGGTAACATAACCCTAAGTGCTGGGGTGAGAAAGATTCATTTGAATTACTTTGCAAATTGAGATAAGGATGGATATTTCATCACTGTTCTACAAGACGTTAAATAACAGATTTCATTCAAGCTGATTGTAACAGAAGTATGCGAGCATTTGTTCCTTTGATTTCCTGGTAGCTGGACAGTCTATAAATCAATACTAGGTCAGCATTTTCTCTTTCTTTCTTTCTTTCTTTCTTTCTTTCTTTCTTTCTTTCTTTCTTTCTTTCTTTCTTTCTTTCTTTCCTTCTTTCTCTCTCTCTCTCTTTCTTTCTGTCTCTCTCTCTTTTTTTTCTCTCCTTCTCTCTTTCTTTCCCTGGGTTGACCTGAGATGTCACTGAAAGCCAAGGCCAGTAAACTAATGGGAACAGGATCATCAAGGTTATCTCACTTTCCCTAGGATCATTTCATGCATTAGCAAGTCCAAGAAGGCTTTTGTATCATTTGACCCAGAAGGTTATTAAACTTCAAGGCCTGGTTTATTTTAACCAGACTCAAGACATGCATCAACACTCCCGAATGCCTGTACCATTATCTATTCTCTGCTGCAATCCATTAAAAAAAAAAAAACACTAGACTTAGGAAATAAGATGAGAATTCAAGATCATGTGACAGTTATTTAGTGAGAACAGAGAAAAGAGCACCATCAAGCTGTTGTAACTGTATTGGAACGTTGTTATTTGTCAGTTAAGCAGTACCCTTTCCCCAGGTAGTTGGAAAAGGCAAAACCATATATTACTATTTTTTCAACAGACATAACAATTATTGGTTGGACTACATTATTTCTAAAATCATTTCTGGATCCATATTTTATGTACGCTACTAAAAAGTTCCTCTCTATATGGTTGAAGTGCTTCAGATAATCTATTGTGGAGGTAGGAAAGTTGAGGTTAAGAGAAAGAAATGACACAAAGTCCTATGATTAGTAACGGACTTGAAGTTAGATTCAGAGTAATAGGTCACAAGCAATAGATGTGTGGATTCATTGTATGTGGAATTCAGTGCTTTGTAATTATGTGAAAAATAAGTACTAAGAAGATCCGGATCACTCTGCTTCTTGGTTCTGCGAGATTGTTTCTAGGATTTTAAGAAACGATTGGGCTTTGCCAAATCTCTGTTCAAATTTCTCTTTTCAGCAGTTTAGCCTATGTTCTGAGTAAAGAAGAACAAGATATATTCTACACTGGCCAGGGACTGGCCACAATCTCTTAGCATTGTGGAGCTGCCTGGTTCAGTGCAGTAACCATTAGCTACATGCTGGTATTAGACAGTAGAAATCGAGCTAATCACAAGCACAATGTACAGTGGTGTAAAATATGCACCAAATTCAAGGCCTTGGTATGAAAACAGAGTTTAAAACATACCGTTAGTATCTCTGTATTGATGACAGATAAATGACAAGAAGTATATGTTGAGTTAAATAAGAAAACTTAAAATCATGTATGTAATTGGCATTTGTGGCTCAAATTATATTGCTGTGAGCACTGTGCTACAAAACATTGTATACTGAAGCTCTTAACAATGGATAGTCCGGGTTTCAACTATTATACCTCCTTTGTTCATGAAGAATGACATAGTACATATTGTAAACTTCCTGGAGATGAGACATGTCATGAGTCTGCCCTGTGTTTGCCATCTGTCTGGCAGCCAGTCAGTCTAGCCCATTAAGTGTAATTCTATTTTTATGTATAGGCTTAAAGGAGGCCTGGTGAGGCCCCTATGTCATGGGGAGAGCACACTGCACAGCTCTGAAATAATGCCCCCGGACGTGGACCAGGTGCTCTTTGAGTTTTGAAGATGTGGTAATGAGGATAATGCAGCTAGTGCGGAAACTGCTGTGTCATCAGTTAGCACTGTCCCTGACAGGCCCCAAGAACTGGAGTTTATAGGAGTCCTCTATAGTTTAAACCTAATTTTTACTTTCTTTTTTCCATGCTCTGTAATGTTTCCCTCTTCACAAGGACAACAAACATGTGCTTAGTCTGCCCCGTTTATCAACTGAAAAGATGATGACTGAAACCTACCCTTGGAGACATGAAGTACAGTAGTAAAACTTACCTGGAGATATATTCATTTTCTAAGCTGGAGAGATCTGCTTAGCCTTGTGAAACTCCTCTAAACTTCCAATTTCTCATTTGTAACATGAAGCTGTCCCTTGACAGGGTCTGTGTGAAGGATGAATGAAAGAATAAAATGCCTGCCACACTTACTCCTTGGGCAGATATTTTTGGTGGTTGTGTATTCTGTGGCAAGCCCAAAGCTAATTATTAGGAGTATAGTAATCAGTAAAACCACAACTGTTGCCCCCTGATTTGCTCACAGGTCAAAGAAGAAAAAGTAGCCTACCATGACATGAATAGTACTCAGTGGATAGCAGCTGTAATTAAAGCTCACAGGACAAGAGCCAGCTTATCACAAAATTGTGGAATGATATTGAAGCGAGGAAATTGAGGCCCAGGGTGATTCAAAGGCTACCAGCCACCAAGTATGGCAGTGCTGGGCTGGTGCCAGAATTCTATCTGTTTCTGTACCTTACCCAGAATATTATGTTGCCTTATTCTTGGTTTTCCAACTTGTTTACCTTAAGAGGACAGCTTTGCCAGACTTAAGGAAAAGGGGGAAAAGGAAGAGTTAAAAGAAAAGAAAGATTGTTCCCTAAGTTTTGTTCCATATATTACTGGGGCATGTTATTTACTCTGTCTTTGAAGGCTTGTATTTCTGCTATATCCGCTCCGAAGAAGGTAGGCAGACATAAAATTCTGTAGGACAAAAAAAATTTAAAATATTATGTTTGTTACATTAGCCATTGTCTTATATAGATAATTGTCGTATGTCAAGATAATGATTGCTTTTGTTTGAAGATAGTATCCTAGGAGAACTTGTCTCCAATAGCTAATTTATGCCTTGAATTAGGTGAAACAAAATTTTTTAGAATTTGAAAGAATTCTAAAAACATAAAATTTGTTTAAAGAACATTCGCAATGTTCTAATTGGTTGTAAACAGATTTAAGAGGGACTTTAAGTGATTTGTCATTAATAAAAATGCAGATTGTAAAATGAGTGACTTCTGAAAGAAAAGAAAGAAAATAGAAAGCCAGCAAGAGATTTCCTTTGTCAAATTGTTTAAATTGTTTTGGGAAAAGTGGCTTGGTAAATGAACTGGTGCAAAGGAAGATGATAAGAAGGAGCATTGAGGAACATATTTCTCATGTAAGTATCTATGCAGTTGATTTTTCCCTTCATGTAACAATCATACATATCTCATGAATCCGTAAGTACACCACATTCATCTAACTAGATGAGTTCACTCTCTGCCACAGCATTAGTGTGGTAGTAACATATCATAAAGTGCTCAGTGAATCCCATTAAACTTGGCCAGAATGCACCCCACATGGAGTTCTACCATAAACAGAGCAGCAATGACTATCACCTAGGAGCAGCACCAAGCATTTGGCAACTGGAATGCCCTTTCTTTTCTCATTTCTCAATGATGGAAGAATGAGAGACCTAGGTTTCCAGAACCAAACTACCTTCTTTGAGTTCCTCCAAGAAGAGTTAAAGCTTCAAGCCATACTTTTTATCATTGGAAATTTATCTTCTTAATTTTCTGAAAGGAAAGAAAAAGTTTTTCTAAAAACTCATGATTCATGAAACAGTGAAGTAGGTGTCAATAACATAGCATTACTATAGAGTTTGGTTGGGAGGTGAGAGTGGGAGAATCAGCTCCCTAAGTCTGTTCCACACAATTGGATCTCAGTTTGGAAGGCCTGTGCACCTAAACCCAAGCAGGGTAGCATTTTTGCCTTATTTTGGAAGATGTGCACTTTTTATCCTGATATTTCTGCCCTTTCCTGAACCCATCTAGAAATGGAACCTTAACATCCTATGTGCCCAAGGACACACTTTCTGCTCATTTTCTGCTTGTCAACATTTGTACTTTATGAGAGCCACTGTCCTAGTCCCATGGGAACATTGTAAAACATAATCTACTTCTTGTTATTGCCAGGAAGACTTTAACCAGGATGACAACTTTTAAAAGATACATTCCAAGTCAAAGTCTTTGAATAAATAACCTCTTCTAATATTGATTTTTTTTTTCAATGAAAAAGGAGAAAAGAAGATATAAGAGATGAATAAATTAAGTTTGACAAAGCTAATATTTAAACATAGCTTTTTCTGATTCCAGAACATATTCATTTAAGTGTAAAACTCAGCCCCCTCTGTAAAAGAAAACCAAGGACAGCATATGTGCTAAGACTGGTGCTAATGCCTGTAGACCCGTGAAAGGATCTCTCAATGATTATTCACACAGTGCAATCTGCTGACAGTGAGTCAGACGTCATCAAATGAAATCAGATGTCCCAGGTTCTCACAACACCACTGTCTCTTGCATTTTGTGTCAGTGTCAGCATAATGTTTAATCTGTTTCTGTTACCTTACATGATGCCTAGAGAGCATCATTCACGAACTTGGCCAAGGGTGTCTGGGGCCCAACATGTTAGCTTTGAGTCCAGTTACAGTGCCTTCACCATGGAGGCTTACAATCAGCCTTGGTGGAAGTACTTACACCACTGAGGTTGGCGTTTTCTCAATATTCTAGAGTCAGGTGTTACATACTTGCCAGTATGCATTATTTATTGCTCTAGCACGGTTACTGAGTGAACAGGAATACTTCTTGTGTTTTTAAGATTGATTTATTTTTATTTGAAAAGCAGATTACAGAGAGATTCACTCCTCAAATGGCTGGAGCTGAGCCAATCCACAGCCTCCTAAGAGTCAGGAGTTTCTTCTGGTCTCCCACATGGGTGCAGGGGCCCAAGGCCTTTGGTCATCCTCCACTATTTACTTAAGCAATAATCAGGGAGCTGGATTGGGAGTGAAGCAGCCAGGGTATGACATGTGCCCATATGGGATGCCAGCACTGCAGGTGAAAGCTTTGCCAACTGCGTCATGGTATCCACCCTCTCTCAGAGTTTTTTTTTTTTTTGATCAAAGATAAGGTTATCTTTTCATTCTATGTCTAAAACTTCTGAAGTTCTTACATGCATTTGTGTATGTATGTATGTATATATGCGTGTATATACATATATACACAAGAATTTATTTTACTTGAAAAACAAATAAATAAAAGTAAATATGATCACGTTAACACAAAAACATTTTTATTGCAACTAATATACAAATCATAAAATGTGTATGTAAATGTCAAATAGAAATATAATACAAGCCTCATGTATTTGAATTTTCCAACTAATCACATTGTTAAAATAATAAGTAGCAAATATGAATTTTAATTGTATATTTAAAGTCATTAGTCTAAAATATGATTTCAGTAAGAGTGATGGTACATCATTGAGATATTTTGCATCATTTTTTTTGGTACCAAAACTTCAAAATCTATGAATACTTTTAAAGCACATTCAATTTAGATTTTAAATTTTCAGCAGAAATAGATGATTTGAATTCATAAAATTAGCAGCTGGAAAGTAGATTCACACATCCAAACCATTTCAAATATACTAGTGAAGTGCTTATTTATTTAATTGAAATTAAATAAAATCTCTGTTCAGTTCCTCCATTGTTTTAGCCATATTTCAAGTGTTCAGTAGTCATGTGTGACTGAGAGTAACCAAATTGGTCAACAGATACAGATCAGGTATGTTTATTTGGTTTACAGGAGGCCTAGTATATACAGCACTACCCAAAGCTTTCTTTGTCTTCTGATACCTTACACACTTAGAATTCTCCTTTAGTGGCTATTACTACATTTCTGAGAGTGGAGAAATCTGAATCAAGCTGCATGACTTTACCAAAAAAAGTCTGTACATCTCTCCCTCCTCTCTGAGGGACAGCAAATAAATTGATCTAAAACATTTAGATCAGACCAGTTTTTACATGGTCAGCACCATGAAAAGGAAATAGCATGAACTCTGAAATGCAAACTGTTTGAATGAAATGTCTGGTGCTAATTGGAATGGATGGTTTCAACTTTTTGGATTAATCTTTTCCTTCCTTCCTTCCTTCCATTCCTTCCTTCCTTCCTTCCTTCCTTCCTTCCTTCCTTCCTTCCTTCCTTCCTTCCTTCCTTCTTTCCTTCCTTCCTTCCTTCCTTCCTTCCTTCCTTCCTTCCTTCCTTCCTTCCTTCCTTCCTTCCTTCCTTCCTTCCTTCCTTCTTTCCTTCCTTCCTTCTTTGTACTACATTCTTCAAAAAGCTCCACCAGAAAATCAATTAATTCTGTTTTGCAAGATTTCATTAGTAGTTGGCCCCAGCATCATAAAGTTCACATTTCTTGGGTTACCTACCTGGAGCCATGGGTTTGCAATGTAAACAATGCCATCATTGTTGCAATTGCTAAAATCAGCTCACACTTTCCGGCATGGTTGGAATAGCTTGATCAATCAGAGACTTTGGAGCAACTGATTCATTCATTTGCCAGGTTGGTGTCCTCCCTGCACTGCCTCCACAGAACTCTGGGCTCCTTCGTCTCTTGTTTGACTCCTACCATGTATTAACTTGCTAGCATATTTCTAGGAACGCCTCTGATCACTTCCCTTTTAAATACTGGACACAAATCAGAGAGTGCTTTGGTGGGTGACTCATATGAGCACATTTGCTCATGGATTACTTAACCTGCTGTTTCATTATCACTTTTGATAAAGGTGACGTGGATTTTTTGACCAAATAATCTAACCTTCACATTGAATTCAGCTATTACTCACCATCTTTATGTAACACTCTCTCATATTTGTAATGACCTCTCTTCCTTTTCAACCTTGGGTTTCTTACTTTAAGTGTCTCATGAGACATTTCTAATTTTTTTGTAATCTTCTAATTTCCTTAAACATCCAAACATCCAAAACATCAAGTAACCTTCCTGATTTCTGTCAATAGTATCGTCTTAGTCACTAGTATCTCCAGTCTTGTGATAGACCTGGATGTCTTTTGATCATCTTTTATGTCCAATTATTTTGTCATTATTTTTCAATGATATCACTTTAAGAGGGCAAGAGGAGCACATTTTATTCTAAGAAAATTTCACTTTTGAACATGTTATTTATATCAAAATCTCCATTCGTTTTCTATTCAATGTGAGTTGAAAATGATATTTCAGTCTGGTCCTGTCTTGCCAATCTGATTTTGTATCCCTAATAATTGCGGATTATTTTCTAACCATTAGCTTCATCAGAATATTACCCTGAATATACTGAGAATTCATCCCCATAGCCAGAACATTCATACTGAATTTTTACTCCTATCAAGTCAACAAAGCCTCCCATTTTTCCCTTGCCCCTCAAAAAGATCACAGGCAGAGACGCTCAGAGTTCACATTTGCCGAGTGGACAAGGATGATGCAAGGCCATCTGGCCAGTGCCTTCCAGGTTAGGAACCAAAAACATGGGTGTTGTAATAGCTGCAACTCACATTTTTTGAAATCTCACAGCTAACAAATTGTATTCATTTGCACTTTCACACTTGATCCTGTGGATGACTCCATGAGCAGTGTATCAGGGGAAGGGTTACTTATCACGTGTGGAGTCCGAACATGGGTGTTCAGGTGCAGGAAGATGTTGAGTCCATGAAGAGATATATTTTCTTAAATGAGAAGTTTATGAGAACATGCATATTCATGGAACAGAAAATAAATTGGTTTTCACTGTCAAGAAATGAACGTAGAAGACATCAGAAATTGTATACCTTTTCAAAATTCCATTGCTTGTTTGGAGAATCATATATGTTGACTCATGAAAGCGAATGTTGCTTATCATCTCTGCCTTATTTGAGATAGCAGGAAATTTGCACAGTGATAAACCTGAGGCTAGTGGAAACCCTGGCGGGATGCTCAGATACACCTGACTAATCTGTGAGTAGTGTGGCTTGACAGAAGCATCACCACTCAGTTTTCAAACAGTTGCTATTACTTATCAGATACAACCACAGTTCTAGAAGACCAGATGCTGAGCTGATGTCCAGCCAGCATAAACCTATCTCTGAATCCCTTGGGTATGGGTGCTCTGGCACTTTCTTTTCCAGAGGCTAATTTCTCCAAAGCAGCGTGTGTGCCATCCAAGGTGTGTTGATCTGCTCCCTGAAGGGCCCACCAACCTGTGATCACACCAGGGATGCCAATTGACTACAAGAGGCCACAAACCCATTCCTCTTGATCTCTGGAGTGTTCAGTTCTTGGTTCTTTCAGAGCCTGCAATCCTCATAAAATTAAAAGCACAGGGGAACTCAGTCTCCAAGGAAGGCCACCTAGCTAGCACAGATGTTCTGTTTTCTTTTGCACCTCTCCTTCCTTCTTCCCTTCTAGTTATATCTCCTTGGAATAGCAGACCAGCACAGTGTTTCCTGTGTTAATTGAACATTTTTGGTGACTATAAAATTGCCCTGAGTAATCTTATGCAATGAATTGTTTTTCTTTATGTGGTCTGTCCTTCCCAAGGCCCCATGCTTGGTGATACTGCGGGCTAGTTTTTCTATTTCTAGATCCAATTAAAGTGAGCCACACTAGCCTTGTTATGGAAGCAGTGAGTTGAGGGGAGGGTCATTGACTAGAAGGGGTTCTGTGGCCATCAGCCAGCAGATGAAAATCTCTAGTGTCCATGCTATTTCCTGAGGAGAACACTCACAGGAAATAGAATTTATTGCAACCTGCTGTTTGTACAGGAAAAGAATGACCATATGAGACTCGAAGGCAATGAAAGACTTACAAGCATTGCTTCTAGACCTACCTGTCAGCTCATTCATGGTTTAAGCAATCTTTCAGCGGTATTTCATGACAATGGCCTACTTGTAATTGTTACACTTTATCTTCTTGTGATTACAGGTCCTACAGGTATGGATCTCTGGCAGCTGCTGTTGACTGTGGCACTGGCAGGTTCAAGTGATGCTTTCTCTGGAAGTGAGGGTGAGTTGTGCTTTTTCTTTTTCCCCACTCCAAGCATTTTGAAGCAACAACAAATCTTATGTATCAAGTCCGAACTCTTTGGGTGGTTTTCCTAAAAGATACAAACTTTAAGTAGCAGCAAATAGGACACCTGTATTAGCTTTCAAATCACAAATGAGGAAGTCTTTTCTGTTTTCCTTGTAGAACAACAGTAGTCATCTCTGGCATCTGAGGTTTTCCCATCAAATATAAATGCTATAAATCATGCTGAGGACATTTATGTTGAAGGCAAGCCAGATCTCTGGCGCCTAGGCTCCAGGAAGTTATTGAAACCCCACTCAGCTCATCCATGACGAAGGATATCATAGTCTGTTTCTAGAACTCAAACTTCTGTCCCTTTCATTGTTTTCTGTGATAGAGGAAATTGCAGGTTTCAAATGAATTTCATCTCTCACTCTCAGTGTGATTGCCATCTGGCTGCTTTGGAGGGAACAGACTCCTGAGATTGTTGAATGATGTACCTAAAAGCGTGAGCTTTCTTGGCAGTCCTTATAATTCTCCTTTTTTTTTCTTTTTGTCTTTCTCCTAGTAGAGAAATCTCAATTTTCATGAAAGCGAATATATTTTAATTTCATGTTTCCATGAACTTTGTGGAGACCTCTTTTAGCATTCAGACTTCAGACTTGGGTTTCAGAGAGAAATAACTGAAAAAAGTGAGAGTTATAACAGAGGAAGGGAGACGAGATTTTTTTTCTATCCAGAGGTAAAGCTATGCTTATTAAGGAGATGAAACACTTTTATTTTTCTTTTAATTGTTATTTACTTATTTGAAAACAGAAGATGAAAAATGAGAGGGTGAGAGAGAGAAGGAGAGAGACTTACCCTCTCTGCTGGTTCACTACCCAAATGCTTACATCAGTTGGGGATGGGCCAAGCTAAACTCTATCCGCCTCTCCCACGTAGGTGGAGATACTCAGGTACTCCAGCCAGCACTCACAGGTGCATCAGAAGGAGGCCAGATCAAAAACAAACTAGCCAGAATTTAAGCCAACACGTCCAAACAGGATATCTCTATCCCAAATGGTGGCTAAATCCCCTGTGACATGCTCTAATACCTTCCCCTAGAAAGTTGTAAAAAAGATCACTGTGAATATTTAATTGTTTTTCCTTTATGGGCTTCCACAGAGAAAGAAACAACATATTCTTGCATGATATGACACAGAATTCAGTGTTGCTTTAAGGGTAGTTGACTCTGTGCTCACCATGCAACTCACCGTGCAAAACGCAGTTTAACGGCTGACTTAGCGCTTGAAGATATCCTCTCTGACCTTCTAGCCAAAAATAAATCCATAGTAGGGAGCTGCTCCTCGGGGTGACCAAAGTAACTCAGAAAGAGACATATGTTATTTTATCTCTTAAAGCAATTTTGAAATATTTATGGAAAAGAAGTCATAATTGTTTGAAATATTTGTGTGTCTCTCTGGTGTTCTAATGTCAACATTATGCAAGTCAGTGTGGAGAGAATTGCAGACTCCATTTCAGCAGCTTTTCCCATGGCTGATTTTAGACCCTGGTTTGGAGCCAAAGAATTAAAGCTGAGATCCTCTGCTCTTCCAGAGCCAGCCAGGGCAGTTAAATCTCTCCTTTCTTTGTTAAGGTGACTTTCACTCTCCTGATCAAGACTTGAGGAATTGTTGAAAACCTACGAAGTGAAGTATATGTCATGGGAATAGCTTAAAAATAAATAAATAAAAATGCATCTGCACCTGAGTTATGAGCTCTTGCAAGGAGCATCTCTTTCAACTGCTTTAACATTTTAGTAAGCCTTGGGCTTCATAAGGAAGAATGGAGAAAGAAAAAGACATCATTAGCTGGCTTCTAAAAAATAACCATTATCCTGTATATTGAAGATATATAATGTGATATTATAAGATGCATATTTATAGGATGATGGCTACCATGGTCAAACAAATTAACATATCTATCATCCTACATAGTTACCTGCTTTCCCAGCTCTACTGTAATATCTGCTACAATATATCCACTTGCAAAAATCCTGACAATATGTGCTATGGTTAACTATGGTCCTTGTATTGTGCATTATTAGATCTTTCAGCTTGTCTATCCCACATATTTGCTGCTCTGCATCCTTTGACATAATCTTCCTCATTTTCTTCCCTTCCATTGACACTGGTAGCCACTATCTTATTTGCATATTATTTGATCCTTTTAGATATTCCACATGTAAGTGTGACCATGAAATATCAACCTGATATCCAGGTCCTTCTGTCTTATGGCAAATGAAATGATTTCCTCCTTTTTAAGGATAGAATGATATATGTAATATATGTTATATACTTCATGTCTTTTTCTTTTATCTATTGATAGGACCCAGGGTTGTTTCCATTTATCTTGACTGCTTTGAACAATTCTGCAATAAACAAGGGAGTATGTGAAATATGTAAAGTGGTGTATCACGTTAAACCACCCCTTGTGATGCCCAAGACCAAGTCCCACCTGTGCATCCGAGGACAGAAGATCATATTCCAAGTGTCTGAGTCCTGGTCACTCACATGGGAGACCAAGATGGAATTATTGGCTCCTGGCTTTAGTTTGATCCAGCCTAGCTGTGAAGGACATTTTGGGAATGAACCAGTGGTTGGATATTCTCTCTCTCTTTCTCTGCTCCCCCACTTCATTCTCTGTCACTCTGCCTTTCTGATGAAATATAAATTTGGAAGCAAACATGGGAATGTGGATAACAGTAAACTGATGAGGTCATGGTTTAGTTTCCTTCATTAGCTGTGATTTTTTTAAGCGTCATTGTATTTGTTAGAAAGAAGGAGTGACAGAAAGAAAAAGGGGGAGCTTATGAAGAAATCTTTCCTATGCTGATTTGCCTCCTAAATGCCTGCAAAAGCTACAGCAGACCTGGCTGAGGTCAGGAGCCAGGAACTGTGTGTGGGTCTCCCAGATGTGTAAATGGGCCCAAGAGTTTCAGTCACCATCTGCCACCTCCCAGGATGTGTTAGCAGGACGCTGGATTGCATGCAGAATAACTGGGATTCAACGGGCACTCTGTCACAGTGTGTGGGCTACACAAGCTGCCGTTTAAGCACATTGCTTTTAGGATGACTGTTAGCCATCCCCATTAGCTAACATTTGCTTCCCTATTTGTTTTGTGATAGTTTTATGCTTTGTTTTTTGTTCGTGTGTTTGGGAAGGCCAGAGCTTAAGAAAATGCAATGCTTGATAGAAAACACAAATTGCAATATCCTATCAGGACTTACACATAAAAATTAAGTTAGCATCTAGTTTTTTTTTTCACATTAGGCTAACTGAAATTCCTTTGCAATATGTGAATATTTCATAATGCTTCCATAAAATGAGGGAAATAAGGATGGGATTTGGTGTTTACATAAGAAAATACAGATGAGCATGTTCAGGCACGTGTGTGCCTGCTGGTGTATCAGTAAGTGTGTGTGTGTTCACCAGTTTGGCCACCTATGGGATCAGCCAGAGTTTGCATCTGACTAGATATACATACATGTATTCTCACAGATGAACCTGACTAGACATGGATGATGGTCTTACATGACACTCATGAGCGTTGTGTTTCTCTTTCTGCCAGGTTTGGATCAAATCACTTTATTTTTACTTTCTCTCCCATTGTATACAGCACACTAAAAATATAGCTGAAGAATTTTTGAAAATAGAACAGACATGAGTGTAGTTTCACAAGCATTTTTTTTTTTTCGTATTTTCCTTGGGGCTGGCCAGCAGTTGTGGCCTCTCAGGAACACCCCCAGGAATAACAGACGGTGCGTGTGTAGACCCAGGGAAGCTTGGCTCTGAAAACCTTCTGCAGCACTTTCTCTTGTGCTGAAAGATGAACAATTAGAAATATACTAATCTCAGAAAGTTTACTCAGTTTAATTGTCCTTCAAGAAGGGTAATGAGACATAATCAGTAAACAAGGCTGTCATTCTATCACCCAGTTTCTACTGGATGTTCTCAGTACTGGTGCCATAGCTTAGTAAACTAATCCTCAACATGCAATGCCAGCATCGCTTTCTCCTTCTGAAACTCTGCCTTCCAAATAAATAAGTAAATCTTTTTAAGGCATCCTATGTTTAAAACTTGATTTTAAGATTATAAAGAATACAGTTATTTCTTTCTTCAGGGAACTTATTATGAATTAAATAAAAGAGTATGTAGAAGAATTACAATAGGAAACAGTGTATGTTAGTGACCAAAGTGGATATTAATGGTCTGAACCAGGATATGTTAAAGTAATGCTGAACGCAGACTCACTTTGGCTGCGGTGATTTAGAGAGAGGCTCATGGAAGAGAATGACATTATTTCAGTGAGGACTGGGATCCTGAGTTAAGATTTTCAAAGGCTGAGGAGGACAAGTGGCTATTAGAGAAGCAGCCACTGCGATAAATGAACAGCATCAACAGAAATTCACAACTGGAGATATGTGATGTATATTGCAAGGAGTTCATTCATACGCATTGTACAGGGCATTATACTAGGTCCTGAGTGATTCTTTGTGAGCCTTTTAAAGGTTTCTGGAAAACACATGTATGAAAAACCCAATCCCAAAAGGACAGATATCATAGATTTTCTCTGATAGAAGGCAACCTTCATGCAAGCCACAAAACAGATATATAGGTAAACATGTATATACATATATTCTCATGGATTAACTATATAATGGAAACTAGCATCTTGAGAAGTGAAGATAGATTGCAGTATGCATTTCTACTACTGAATAAAAGGAGGACTCTCAATGAAACAGTTAAATATGCAGAATACCAGATTTCTTATTATTGTTTATACGTACAATGCCATGTTAAATAGAATGTAGGACTTGTGACTGTTGTAATAATGTAGGGAAAAGCTAGAGTTTTGTCTTCAGAAACTATCGGTGACTTCTTATGCCATCCAGTCCTCCAGGTTTTCATTTATCTACTCTAAATGTTATCAAGCCCCATGATAAATTCACCCATAATGATGGTAGAGAGTGTTTTTAGTCTTTCATTTTAGATCCTGACTCTTCCAGGACAACACTAGTCCTTATCTGCAAATATCTTTATACCACTTTGGCTCAGCATTCCAAACTAAGACTTCTGTTAGGAGGTAGACAAGAGTCTGATGCAATGTGTTTGGTGTTTAGTCCTGGAAAGGGGCAAGTGTTCATGAAAACATCTGCTTGTCTACCTTTGGCTAGAGCTAACCTGAGTTTTCCAGTGCAGAAGTCCAAATCAGCTTAGATGGCCCAGCCAACCTCTGCCTGAAATCACCCTTCACAATGAAGGGCCCAAAACTCCTCAATCAATATGCCCCTTTCCTTGGGAAAACCTTCCAGAAGCATCTGTGATAGTTGATTTTTCCCTTGTCTGTGCTGATATTAACAGGCTATTTTCCCAGAACTGGTTCAGTTGAAACTTTGACTTGAAGTCTATGTAATAAAGAGTTTTAGAAAGTCTTTGAAAGAGTTTTAGAACCATCAACAAGGATATATTTTTGATAACTAGTCCTGTCTGCTTGTAATTGCTTGCTTTACCACATGGCTGTGCCCCCAGTTAGTCACCAGCAGCCATACACCCAAAGACCACCACCATCTTTCACGAATGTTAGCCATGGCAATCTCCTTCCAACCTTTCCAGCAACACTCATTTTTGTGTTTGAATAATGCCATCAACAGTGTCATATGCAAATCTTTCTGCTCATCTGTAGTTATCAGTATAAAAGCCATGAGAAGGTGAAACATAAGCACACTGTGAAATCTGATACAATTGATCATATAAAGAAAGTATTTCTTGGTATTGTCTAGCAGTTGCTAAAGAGGTTGGGAAACCGTGGAGCTTGGAGCATTTTGTTCAGCCTCAGGTGCACATCAGTGTTCTCCGGTCTCTATTTCCCAAATCTGTTCTAAGTAAATCCATTGTATTTCATCAGGCACAATTATCAGCAATCTCTTTCTGTTTATGTAACAACTTACTGGCCTGAAGCCTTAACCTCAGTGCTGAACACATTGCATTTCCAATACAGGATTGCAGGAATTGGAGCAGGGAGGATCATGTCCCAATGACAGAGAAATGTTTCAGAATGTTTTTACAGAGTCAGGACACAAGGGATGGCTGGAGTTGGAGAGTGGAGGGAGGTGTAGCATTTGTTGTGTTTCCGTCTTCTAAATAAAGTTATAACGGTTGTGTTACAAGCCTGTCAAATCTGTGGATGGAACCTGAAATAATACATATGAAATTTAATTTGTTTTAAGAAACTGAAAAATAACTACACATATCCTATCAAATAAATTGCTATGGAATTTAAACCGGCTGGACCTTAAACTCATGAAAGGTCTCTTGCCTGTCATTTACTCCCTATCTTCTAGTATTCTGTTGAGAACTTCATCAGTTGAATGCCTAAGTAATCAACATCTAAATAATCACCAGAGACTTCCCAGATGTTGTCACTCAAAATCTGTATGGCATCAGTGGAGGGTGGGGATTGAATTAAAAGCCCTGTATAATGGATGTGGTCTCTGAAAAGCTGTGCAACTACAGAAGCTGGCATTTATGGACTTCCTCTTGGGATAGATTAAGGTTTTGTCGTCTACTCTGGATTCTGTTAGAACCAGAACTTTGGCTTGAATGCTAATACCCAAGAGCCTTCCTATCTGCCCCTCCTATCTTTGCAGCCCCTTCCTAAGTGACTAAGTTCTGTACCCCATGAACTAGCCCTTGGCCAATGGCCTGAATTTAACGAACCTATCACCCAGGCCTATTCCCCTGACATCCCCTCTGTCTGTACTCTACCTGCTGATTAAATCTCCTCAAATATTGACATGGAGAGATATAATGAGGCCTGCAGATACCAATCCAAGTTGTCTCTGCCCCTTTGAACCTTGAACTTTAGATTGCAAAAGATCCTGATTGGGATTCTTTGGATACCTGGATTCATTTTCTCAGCGTCAGGCCTGTAAATGCTGGTCTTTCCTTTTCCAGGTATAACTCATCCTGAAGTATGAAACTCTTCAAGGTTAAAAGGCAATGTGATATTGTTAAAGTTCCTAATTTAAGTCTGAATTTGAAACAGAGGTGTTTTATATATCCTTTAACTTTTCAGCAAAGCATTGCAAATTTATAGAAGGGGAAATAATAATACTTAGAGTAGTTGACTTCTGGATATATGTTTTTTATACATCAGTATGAGTGGATTCACTCTAGTATGAATCATATTAGTAGATGATGTTTGCCATCCTTTATTTTGCAGGAATTTGGGCTTTTCCAAAACCGAGAGCTTATATTTTTGGAAAGGAAACTTTTGTGGCTGTCTAGAACACAGGAAATATATATTTTCTATCTATCCTGCTATTGATCCACTGCTTCTTTAGAACAGGGTAAGGCAGCTTTCCTTAACAGTAGCTGAGAGTGAAAGGCTATGCTGTGCTGAGAACAGGGAAACTAGGAAGTCCAAGGACTCTTGCCAGTGTCAAGCACAATTTGTTCAGGTTGGCCTGCCAAAAGCAGATTGGTCCATCTCAATGTGTAAGATGGAAGCACCCTGGGTGTGTGATGTTAGGCCAGTACTGTAGTCTTGATGTTTTTTCAGAACTTAATAAGCACAATCAAATGTCTCTCCCTCCCAAGCAGCTATCACTAAGCCTGATGCCTTCCAGAGAGACCCCTAAGGAAGACCAGAAGGAAATGGATTAAATTTTGTGTGTACCCCAGGCATATTTGTATATCAAATCATTGTGCATATAGATCTTATGGGTGTGGAAGACCAAATTATAGCTCCTTCCATTATAGCCTGGTGGTCTGATCTTGTCTTACTACTACTGGATAATTGTTTGAAAAAAAAAAATACCTTTCTTTTCAGCTATAAAGAACTTATTTTAAGGAAAATAATTGAATATTAAAGACAAAAGTAGAAAAATATTCAGTGTTTTCATGCACTTGAGATGGGTAAGAGATCTTCAAGTAGTTCATGGAAAATATTGTGAGAAAACAAACAGTGCATTTCAATCATTTTTTTTTCACCAAATAAACTCATTTTTAAATTTTATTTTCCCATAAACTTTTGAAATACCCCATATTTAAATGCAACTATCTCCTATTTGAATTTTGGAGGTGATCTCGCTAAAGTGTTGGCTAAAGTGTCGCTAAAGTTGGTGATTGTAAATCCAAAGTCAAAAGTGTGTGATATGGAGGAGAATTAAATTGATGCCTGAAAGCAGAAGATAAAAGAAAAAGGGTGAAATTCCAGGTTGAAATAAGGAGACTGTTGCTGCTGCTAGGCCACAGTTAGCACTCAATATGTGTTGTGTAGATCATTGATTTATTTCTGCAAATGGCTGCCAGGAGCTCTGTTTGATTTGCCTCCAATTATGCCTCAAGTTCCTGGGTCTGTGATCCTGCCCTTGACTATCACTTTGTTGAGTCAGTGCCCATCAGCCAGAGGCTCAAAGTGTGAGAAGATAAAGGAAGTCATGGGGGAACTCCTGGGAGAAGTTGATCAGCAACCTTAGCTGCCCCCTGGAAGCTGCAGAAACACATAGGGAGCAGTACCATAAGGCAAAGCCATCTTGCATTCACAACTCTTTCCAGCTTGCCTCTTCTCAAACATGATCAGGAGATGCCGCCTTGGGAATTCAGAGCAAGGATCTTGGGTTTGTCTCAAAACTGTATTTGAATTCCGCTTATGAACTATTGGATTTTTTTTAAGGTAGAGTTTGCCTAAAAGTCAGATGCTGAGACAAGGATGCAAATGAAGTCAAGTTTTATAAATGTTCCAGGGCATAATTGATAAGAAAGTAGAAGAAATGAGGCACAGAAGGTGAAGATTGCAAAGCAAGATTTCAATATCAAGGTCTGTGTCATGGTAAGCTGGGGCAGTAGACATGTGACCAGATTTAGCATCCTCCAGAAGTAGTGTTTCAAGTTGTCCACTTGAACCCTGAGTTGGTGGTTAAGAACTGACCTTAGAAGGATGTGAATTTTCAGATACCATCAGCTCTCTTTGTGTAGACAAAACTGGGGACAGTGCCTACAGACACAGGTGTTGGAGTTGGGAGCGAAAGCACACAGAATGGCTGTGTGCACGAAGATAGTGAAAGCACGGACATGAGCAAGCTGGTAGCATCTGCTGCAGTGACTAGTAGTGCCTTACATTTACTGATCTTCAGTTTTTGTAGCTGTTAAATGAGAGAAAAATAGCTAGCTTGAAGTCCTCAAGGTGATAACAGGAGAACTTTGAGATTGCCAGTAACTGGTAACTATTACTAGCCTCAAGTTGTTCTACTACAAATGCTGAAACCAAAACAAAGTAGACATGTAAAATGTGGTTTATAATACTATGTGCCTAAAAGAGGCAATTCAGTAGCACAAGTTTTGAAAGCTAATGTGAAAAATCACTACGAAAAACTTTCTTAAGGAATTTTACAATGTTGAGGATGTCAACAACGTAGCTAAGACTTGATCATATAAGTTTATATTAAACAAGATACTACTTTGTAATGTTAATAATAGATGTTTAAAGGGTGAATTTGCTGAACTCTTGCTACTCTTTGTGCTTGTAGTAACATCAGATCTTTCAGTGAAGGCGGATCAGTGGTTGAGTTGTCTCTGATGCTGAGTAATCCTGGCCAAGCCGTGGAAGCTCAGTGAGTGTTTATGATCTACCAGGCACTACGCCAGGAGGTTTGGGTATCCTAGTGATGAAGATACTTGAGGTCCACATCAGTTCCAGGCTCCACTCCTGATTCTAGCTTCCTGCCAGTGTAGACCAAGACTCTGCCAAGCAACCATGAAGGTTTAAGGAATGGATTATTTCCTCCCACATAGGAGACTTGGATTGTGCCCAGCCACTGCAGGCATTTAGAAAGTGAACATCTCTCCTCCAACCCTTCGTTTCTCAATCTCTCTCTCTTTCTTGCTCTTGTTGTGTGTGTGCCTCTCAAAAGAAAATATTATGTATATATTTAATTATCAGAACAATATTTGCATTTGAGTTCTCATTCCATATTAAAATCTTTCTGGATCCTGCTCTAAGTGTTCTAAATGCATCATCTAAGTTTGTATACACAACAAAACTAAAAGGAAAATTCAGTTATTACCTTGTTTTAGATAAAGGCACTAGGAGTAAATAACTAGCATACACAGTAGGTGAACATTGAAAATGCAAGTCCAGGGTGGGCATTGTGCTATAAGGGGTTAAGGGGCCATTTGTGGTACCAGAATCCTGTATTGGACTCTTGTTCTATTCCTTTTTATTTTACTTTCAGTTCTGCTCCTTGCTAATGCAGGTAAGAAAGTAACATATGATGACCCAAGTACTTGGATTCAGATAGTATAGCTGGCTCCTATCTTCAGTCTGGCCAAACTGTGCCCACTGAGGCCATTTGGAGAGTGAACACGTAGATGAAAGACCTGTGTGTGGGGGGGGGAGGGAGAGAAAGAGAGAAACTTTGTCTTTCAAACAAGCAGCAAACCTTTTTAAAAGTTAAAAAGTGAAAGTCCAGCACAGGCACTCTGAGCTCAGTATTGTGCTATAATGAGCACTGTGGGAGAGTGCAAGTGTATACCAGAGGTGAAGTGGAGTGGGCCAGGGAAGAGCTGCAGCTGGGGAGCTAAGTCAGATCAGGATCCTTATGTAAGGAGCTTGGTTGGGATGGTGGCCAGTCAGAACTGCAGCCAGTTGTTGGGCCAACATGTAAACACGGATAGTCATTTCCCAAGAGGCAGACACAAGAACATGGATTTTGATATCTGGGGACTCTGGATTGAACTTTTGCCCAGAAATCATCATGTTGTAACAGATACCAATGAAAATAAATTTAGTTGCCTTAAAACTTAGCTTTTACTGCAATGACAAATGTTAGGATTCTTATGATAGCCACCTGTTTATTCACCCCTCTATGAACTTGAACTAATTCCTTGAAGTAACATTTGGCTCACCTCATCAACCTAACTGAAAAAAAAAAAAATGATGTCCCAGTGACAAAAGATGATACCGTAAGCTGAAAACTATCTAAGGTTCGGATTCTTTATGCTGAATATGGTGTTTAGACTTTCAATGTTAGATCTCATCATTTTATATATAATATAATATAATATAATATAATATAATATAAATATAAATATAAATATAAATATGGTATGTCAGCTTACTATGGTGGGTTGAAACCAATGTGATTTTGGAGTGCTGACTCTATTTTTTATTTATTTATTTATTTATTTATTTATTTATTTTTATTGTTGCTTACATTGTATTATGTAGTACAGTTTTATAGGCGCTGGGGATCCCCCCCACCCCTCCCATACCCCTCCCCCCATGGTGGATTCCTCCACCTTGTTGCATAACCATAGTTCAAGTTCAGTTGAGATTCATTGCTTGCAAACACATGCCTAGCATAAAGTTCAGCGTCTTATTGTCCAGATAAGTTCAGTGGCCTCTTGGGGAGACCTTCTATGGTCTGAAGATAGGTCTAACAGAGTAAAGATCTGGTCAGTTAAAAGCCCCAACAAGGCCTCAGTATCAATATACAACATTATGGAATTAATTGACATAGTATTGGGTAAACAATATGTTAAAAATAATGCAAGTTCCATTCTTCGAAACATCTGGGTTGAGACAGTATCAATGACAGGTTCAAAAAATAACAAACAACCATACAAAAATTACAGGTTAAATCAAGGCAAACATGTGGTATCTAATCTTTTGGGATTCACTCATTTCCCTTAGCATTATAGTTTCCAGTTGTGCCCATTTAGCCACAAAGAACTGCATTTTGTTTTTTTTAATAGCTGAGTAGTATTCCATGGAGTAGATGAACCAAAGCTTTCTTATCCAATCTTCTGCTGATGGGCATTTCGGTTGCTTCCATGTTTTTGCAATTACTGATTGTGCTGCAATGAACATAGGGATGCATGTTGGTTTGTCGTAAAACAGGTGTTTTGGATATATTCCTAGGAGTGCTATTGCTGGGTCATATGGTATGCAGATTTTGAGTTGTTTGAGTGTTCTCCAGACTGATTTCCATAGAGGCTGTACCAATTTGCAGCTCCACCAGCAGTGGAGTAGGGTTCCCTTTTCCCCGCATCCTCGCCAGCAAGCGTCGTTGGTGTTCTTGTTTATGTGGGCCAATCTTGCTGGTGTTAGGTGGTACCTCATCGATGTTTTAATTTGGATTTCCCTTATTGCTAGGGAGCTGGAACATTTTTTCATATGTTTGTTTGCCATTAAGAAAATGGTTCAGAGAGGAGTGGACATGCTTTTCTCAAACAATTTGTATCACTTCCTGAGGCCAAATCCGTAGCTAGCATTTCTAGAGTAAATAGCAACCTCTACTCCATCAAAGGAGAGTTAGAAGCCGTCTGGACCACTGAACACATCCAGTGCTCAGGGCTTTCCTCCACAGTGCTAGGGAGGTAGAGAGCTTGTCCTAGAAAATCAACTCCTGGGGGTTTCTCTCCTGTCTTGTCTGTGTTCATGATTCTTCATCCACGAGGGAGGGAGAGTCCTCTTTGCTGTCTGTCCGGATTCACAGCATGCACCTCCACTCTTTCACACTCTTTGAAAACCTGTTTCTATTTATATGCCTTCTTAGCAAAACTTTTCCAATCCTCACAGCATTAGCATTTCTTATCTGTGTATAGGACTTTTATCAGGTGTACCATTGTTCTCATACCATCTTTCTGGTAGGATTTATCCACACAAATTAATCAACTTGTAGTTAAGCTTATGAGAATGGGAATCTTCAATTCATTGAAAGTTATTTTCTTTGATTAAGATTTGCTTATTTTTAATTGAAGGCCAGAGTGACAGAGAAAAGGAGAGACAGAGAGAGATCTTCCATCCACTGGCTCTCTCCCCAGATAGACACAAAGGTCATTCAGCTGGTTTGAAGCTGGGAACCAGGAGCTTCTTCCAAGTCTCTCATGTAGGTGCAGGGGCCCAAGAACTCCATTGCTTCCCAAGTCATTAGCAGGGAGCTGGATTGGAAGTGGAGCAGCCTGGACTAGTACTGGTACCCTAATGGGATGCCGGTGTTTTAGACAGTGGTTTAGTTTGCTATGCCACTGCACCAGCCCCTGAAATTTATTTATATTCATAATAATATTTTAAGAGGGAACATTATCAGAAAAGTATAATATATCAAGAATTTTTAAAAAGATAAACTATGATGTCTTTTTTTGTTTATTTATGTGTCATTGGAGATCTGTTTAATGATGTGATGGAAGAGCATTAACCAATTAACAACAGCTCTGGAGCATGAATCCAGTTCTGTCTGCATTTGCTTCATGGATCTTAGGAAAATTTCTTAATTTCTCCAGCTCACTTACTTACAAATATAACATTTTCAAAGCAAGCATTCTGAATATGTCTCTTATCTTCAAGATTATTGCCTGCTGTGATTTCTCAGATATAGATGTGACACTCAGAATAGAGAGCAAGATGGAGGAGCAGGGTGAGGACAGGTTAGAACGGATGCTGATGTGATACTCCAGAGGGAATTTCCTCGAGACAAGCCCTATCTATACCTTATGGTAGATTTCCTCCCAGGAATGTTTGTTTAAGTCCATGGTCAGCCTGCAGACAAGGAAGTCGGGCTCATTGGCCCACTGAGTGTGCCAAGTTGAGGATAGTTAGGGTGTGAAAGTGTTAGGAACAGGAGTCAGGACATCTTGACAGCCTACTGTAGAGGGTGAGAGCTAACAGCAGAAAATTTGGTAGAAGTAAATGAAAAATCCTCTTTCTAGATTTAAGAAAGTCAAATTCACAGAAGAAACAGGAGTTCTGGCATGTCCTGCCCTCCATGAGACACTTACGGAGTTCTCATGGCAAATGTAATGCCGCTGTTTTGTCATGGTGTCACTGCTAAGGCAAGTTAGCACAGACTGTCTCAATAGAAGTGGAGTGCCCAGAACAAGAAAAACATCAATGCTCCTCACTGTACTGGCCACAATTCTAAAATGAACTGACTTCCCTTCCCTGCCCTTCCCTTCCCCCCTTCTCTTCTCTTTTCTCTTCCATTCCCTCCTCTTCCTCCTCCTCCTTCTTCTTTCTCTTTCTCACACACATATTTCACGTATTTCATAATACAGATCATAGTGTTACCTTCTACCCTGCCCCTCCATCCACCAGCCTGCATTCCTCAGCCTCCCTCCTCCTGCCTTTTTTTTTTTTTGACTTTTACAATGACTTTTTTAAGGCAAAACAAACAAACAAAAAAAAAAACACAAAAAAAAAACAAAAAGCAATATGATCTTGAGATTCCTCTCTTTTCCCTGGTATATGTGTGCTTCTCTGTTCTTGGATCTGTTACCAATAGGATACACACATTACTGTTAGCAAATGAATTATTAAGAAAATCCACACGTGCTACTCCAACTTTACATGCTCAGAGATTTGTTTTAGTAAGTCATGGAAGGATGTTCAGTTATGACAAACGATAGTGATTTCTGGATATCTCTTTGGAGTTCATGCTTATGCCCTCATGTTGTTGTATGGTTTTTTCTCAGAGGCGAAAGTTCTGGAGTTCCTTTTAAACAGCTGACATTTAGATACATCAGACCTCTCTAACTGGTCTCCTAGGAGCTTTCATTATAAGAAACAGCTGAACTTGTAAATTTTGTCAATGAGTTCATTGTTCTTGAAATACATAGTCGTACCCAGGTGTTAGCTGCACACAAGTGCCTTTTCTAAAAACACAGGATTGGCAAACCAAACAGTCAGCTTGGGTCAGTGACTGGAGATGAAACCATGAACTTGCTACTCCCTTGCTTTCCAGTTAGTTTGTGTGTTTTTTGAAAATGGTGGCTGGAAAGTTTTTACATGATTTGCTACATTATTTCTTTTAGCATATGCATAATCAGAAAACTTATTTTGGATAATAAATCACACAACATATGGTTAAAAAGGTTTTCCGAGATAAGGGGCACAGATGAGAATTTTACAACTTTGGCAATATTGACACTTTTTTTAAAAGGTTTATTTATTTTTATTAAAAAGTGAGATATACAGAGAGGAGAGACGGAGAGGAAGATTGTCTGTCTGATGATTCACTCCCCAAGTGACCACAAGGTCAGTGCTGAGGCAATCCAAAGTTAGGAGCCAGGAACTTCCTCATGGTATCCCATGTAAGTGCAGGGTCCCATGGCTTTGGGCAGTCTTTGACTGCTTTCCCAGGCCAGAAGCAGGGAGCTGGATGGGAAGTGGGGCCGCTGGGATTAGAACTGGCACCCATATGGCATGTTCAAGGCAAGGACTTTAGCCTAGGCCAGCACGCCAGGCCCAATATTGACATTTTAAACCAGATCATTTGTTGGTAGTGGGAGATGACCTGTGCATTGTAGCACAGTTAGCAGCACCCATGACCTCTACCCGAGAGATAGTGCCCTCTCCTCAGCTTTAACACTCCAGAGGCCCCCCAGACATTGCTAAGAGCTGCCTCGAGAGCTGCTGCTCTAGATCCAGTGGTTGCATATTGATCTGACAGTGCTTCAAATTGGATAAAACATGGACAAGTGGTGTTAGAAGTAAAGAAGGATGGGCATTTAGCGCAGCGATTTTGAGTCTGCACTTATGTTCATGTGCATCCTGTATTGGAGTGCCTGGTTTAGTTCCCGGCTAAGGTCTTTCCTGCTGGTGCTCATCTTGCATGGTAGCATGAAATTCACATAGAACACTTGGGTGGAGCTACAAGCACCCGACTTTGGCCTGACCCAACCCTAGCTTTTGTGGTTCTTTAGTGGAGTGAACTAAAGGATGGTGGATTGCTTTCTGTAGCAGTCTCAGTTTGTTTCTGTCTGATAAAGAGAAAGTAAATAGAAGTCTTTATTAAGTAAAACTGTTTTTCATTTAGTTGTGGTATATCACTGATTCACTTATTCAACTCGTTTAACAAAAAGATTTATTGGGCCCGGCGCGGTGGCGCAAGTGGTTAAATGTCCTCGCCTTGCACGCCCGGGATCCCATATGGGCGCCGGTTCTAATTCCGGCAGCCCCGCTTCCCATCCAGCTCCCTGCCTGTGGCCTGGGAAAGCAGTCGAGGACAGCCCAAAGCTTTGGGAACCTGCACCCGCGTGGGAGACCCAGAAGAGTCTCCTGGCTTCGGATCGGCATAGTATCGGCCCGTTGCGCTCACTTGGGGAGTGAATCATCGGATGGAAGATCTTCCTCTCTGTCTCTCCTCTCTGTATATCCGCCTTTCCAATGAAAAAATAATAAAAATAAAATCTTTTAAAAAAAAAACAAAAAGATTTATTTGTTTTTCCTGGAAAGGCAGATATACAGAGAAGAGAGACAGAGAGGAAGATCTTCTGTCTGTTGATTCACTCCCCAAGGGGCCATAACAGTCAGAGCTGAGCTGATCCAAAGCCAGGAACCAGGAGCCAGGAGCCTCTTCTGGGTCTCCCACGTGTGTGCAGGGTCCCAAGGCTTTGTCCCATCCTTGACTGCTATCTCAGGCCACAAGCAGGGAGCTGGATGGAAAGCAGGGCTGCCGGGATCAGAACCAGTACCCACTTGGGATCCTGGCGCATGCATGGCGAGGACTTTAGCCATTAGGGTACCATGTCGGGCCCCACTCATTTTTAAAAGGTTTCTTTTAACCAGATGCTGGCAACCCATAAATAAATGAATGTTAGGAGTTGCAAAGGTTTCTAGGTAAAGAGGTTGTAAAAAACAAAGAGAGGAGGTGTGAGACTTTCCATTAGGAATGTAGGTTTATAGAATTCAAAAGTGTTGCAGGAACCCTGAGAAAGGAAAGGCTGTCCTTGGGCCAATTAGTCCATACAAGTGAAGCTACCAACTGTCACTAACGCCCTTTCCTTCAATGCTGTGAGCTCTTGCAGTTAGGGCAGAGTATTTCAGGTGAATGCTGGCAGTACACAGCTCAGTCTGTTGTTTCTCAGGGCCACTCAAATCTGATAAAGCCACTGAAGAACAGAAGTTGTCATCGAGAGCCATTAGTTTCTCTTTTTTCATACTTGCTCCAGTGATTGTAAACCATTGAACAACAACAAAAAAAATCACAAAACGAAAACAGATCTGACCTGGACTTGCTTAAGTTGAACAATCCTAAACAGATCCTTCAAGTGGAAGAATTGGGTCTGTTTTAGATGTATTGGTTCTAAAAGAAATGGTTAAATCATCTTGTATGTCTGTTGTATTCTCCAAATCTGACATTAAATATAGAGAATAAAGAATTCTGCATGTGTGATTACCAATGAAGTTTGGTTGATCACCACTAAAGAACCAGAATCTGCAAACTTCAAATTCGTACATTAGGTATTTATTAATACATTTCATATAAAAGATAATGTGCCTGATGCATGAGCCGCATTAACTGTAATGGCTGCCTTATTTTTGTCTTTAAACCTTCCCTGCAATTTGACCTGTTCCATGATCCAGAGGTACTCAAAGGTGGAGTGTAACAAGTGTTGTTAGCTGTAGCCTACGCTGCTCTAATGGTTATGAGTCACATTTGCTTTGGAATATCACCCTGAAAGCCCATCACTCAGGCTTGTTTATGCGGAATGTAACAACTTAAACATCAGTTAACAAATCCCAATGAATGCACAGTCACATCTGAGTGCTTCCAGCAAATGCTTCCTGCCATTTCTCCCTCTCCCGCCTAACAAATTAAGGGCTGATAGAGTGAACAGAAGGCATCCATAGCACTTATTAAAAGAAACATAGTGGGGCCCTGCACAATAGCTTAGTGGCTAATGTCCTCGCCTTGCATGCGCCAAAAACCCATAGTTGCTGATTCGTTTCCCAGTTGCTCTACTTCCCAACCAGCTCCCTGCAGGTGACCTGGGAAAGCAGTGGAAGACGGCCCAAAGCCTTGGGAGCCTGCACCCGCTTGGGAGACTCGGGAGAAACTCCTGGCCCCTGGATTCGGATCAGCTCAGCTCTGGCCTTTGAGGTCACTTGGGATGTGAATCAATGGATGGAAGCTCTTTCTCTCTGTCTCTCCTTCTCTCTATATATCTGTCTTTCCAATAAAAATAAATAAATCTTAAAAAAAAAACATAGTGGGATGGTATAAGTGTGAAGCTAGCTGATGAAATTAGGATAACTCATGTGAGATTAAATTTTATTCATCTTAAAATCTACTGCTTTCTTCCAGAGAAGTAAATCTGCCATATTTAAAGTTACATTAATATAGAATATTCCAAACTGGACTGTCACTTGCCTTTAAAATAACTGTGCCATGCTGTTTCTTTAAGCATTACAAGTGAAACAGACAGCTGACAGGTGTATCTATTGGTGCATTAAAGCTTCTTGTGAAAATGTTCCCAACACTACATTTTAATCTCAGTGTTATTATATTTATGAGAAGCAAGCAAGCCACATAAAACACTTGCATGTGTCAATAGTAATTATGTTCCAGCTATCAAATCTGTTTTATGATTCATAAGCAAGAGCTTAGTCGTGTCTTATCTCTGGGTTAAGCTGATTAAGATTCCTTCACTTGGAAAAACTACTTGTCACAAACTTAGGAGAAAATGTATTCCACTGATGTTTATTGAGCACCTGAGTATGAGTGTTGAGTTTGTCAGATTCTATTCCAGGTGCACACAATGACTCAGGGAACAAGAGAGGTACAAATCCTTGCTGTCACGGAGCTTCTCTTAGTGGGAGGAGTGCAAAGAACACACAGCAAGGCAGACATTTGGCCATTAAAAAATAAATTCCCAGTATTTTTGAAGGTGGAAAGTGCAGTGGAAAACTGTATTCTTTATCTGAGTAGATCAAGCCCCGAGTTGATGCCGAATGTTTGAAGTGTTAGCAACCTGTCAAAAGATTGTTTGAAGCTAAATCCAACTTCTTTGTGCTTATGGCCACTGGAAGCTTCAGGAGCAACTGTCTCCATTTAGTGATGAGGGACCGTGGGCCCTGAGGGTTAAATGATTCTGCTTCAAATTTGAAGCAGTTAGCAGCAGGGCCATAAGCTGATGCAGGCTCCTGCCCTTGTGTGTTTTCCTCTATAGATCAGCCTTTGTCAGCAAGCTTCCAAGTTGATAGAATCTATGTTAAAACAAACAAAAACAAAACAAAACGAAACAAAAACCTGTTTTGGAGCATTGCAAACTAGGAGGTGTCTGCTTCATCCTTCACTGATGAGTGACTATTCCCAGAAAAATGATGTTGAGTCCATGAGTTAGGTTGACAAGATCCTTATGAAACCATTGTGCAGTCTCATGTGGCAGAAGGGTGGCCCCTAACTCATGCACTGTTATTCATTTCCCTCTTTCACCAACTTGACCATTTCTTAGAATGAACTGGGAAGTTTTCAGCAAATGCAGATTTGCAAACTCCATTCTTAAAGATATTCATTCAGGAAGAGCTGGAGAGAAGTCCTGGTGTGATTTGTGTGAATTATGTTGGCTGGGTGGTTGGTTGGGTCTGCCAAGTCATTTGTAGGAAAATGAAACAGGAGCCTGAAGATTAGCTGGCTTGGGAACCCTTGTTCCGACTTCCTGCTGTTGATAAGCTCCTCCCCATTATTCGTGGCTTTTCTTACAAATGGAAATCTGTAAATGACTCAAGTTCTCACCTTTGCCACTCAGTCACCTTGTCTCCCTGCAACCCTTCACTTTGCACAACACTTGACAATTGTCGTTGTCAAGTATCACCATTAATCCTGCTGGGATTTCTCCTTTCCACCTGCTGCCCTCTAGTGGGAGTGCTGACAAGCTACAAAATATTTTACCAGGCCACCAGGGGAGTGGCCAGTGTGAATTGGCTGACTCACAAAGGTCAACGCAGGTCTCCACCAGGATGTCCACAGAAGATAGCTATGCCAGAAATCATTAGACAAGTCTCAAGCCGTTAAGCACTGTTTGCACACAAGTTACAGTTAGAGCAGAGCTTCATAAACGCCCTGGAACCTATTCAAGGGCTTTTCCAGGATTCACTTGTCCACCTAGAAAAAAAATGCCGGGGTATTTCTGCTCTTTGTCCCTCGTTTAATTCTTCTGTCATTTTCCAAAACTGCTCATTGCCAAAGACCGTTTCTCTTCCCTACCTCCTGCATCCGCTAAACTTTCCAAATCTTGTCCCCCCCAAAACTGGATTTTTTAATCCTTACAGATCAGAGACTTTCTGTGACACAGTGAAAGAGACACAAGAACTGAGCATTCCCGCTAGGTGATGTTTTGTCCTTGCATGACATCAAGACCTTTGTGGTCCTGTGGTGGTCTTTTATTCAGGAAGCAATGAAGTAAAGAGAATTTCAGAAGACTACGTACTACCACACAAGAATAAAATCAAGAACTGGAAAGCAGTTGTAGCTGATTAAAAAACAAACAAACATGTATTTCTTTAAACTATTGTGTGTTTGCTAGTTGTTTAGACTTCTGCTTAGTAGGAAAGAATTAACAATTTCATGGTAAATGACATTTTAGTCACAATAAAATCATCCAGTTTTTTTTTAAGTGCTTGTTTAATAATCAGTGTATCTATGCACAATACCCAATTCATTATTGTAATATTCTTGCATGCAGTGGGTGCCTTACACTTCTGCAAGCTTTAGGGGAACTACTTGTATTACCAAGCAGAGCAGACATTGTAGTTCACGATTGTTAGCATCATCGGAATGTATCTTTTGTTAACATGTTTTCTCTTAGAAAGTATAAACAATATGAGATTTCATTTGGTTGCTTTTTGCTTATCATCATTGTTGCATCTTTGTTGTAATCAAAATAATATCCTACACGCTACTCAGTTTCTTAACTGGAATGAAACATGTGTGTGTATATGCACTCCAATGCATGCATAATGCGCACGTACACACCCACCTGTAACTGCCTCCTCTCCCTGTGATGGTAGAAAAGAATGGCTGCCTGTGTATAAGAGAGGGTGTTTTGTGTCACATCTACCCATCACTCTCAATGGTTTAGTGTGGAAGGAATAGTAAGCAGCCTCTAGATTCCATTCAGTGTTCTCTCCTAATGTCATGTTTAAGCTTCCTTGCCTTGGCCCAGTAACATTCTGTGAGCTTCAGTTGTGCCTGTAAAACTGGGATCGTGTTACGTGTGTGTCTGAATGGAGCCAGCTTATCCGAAGGATTCCTGGAGGATCTTCCCAATTCTGTGAACTGTCCTTTAACTTGTGTAAGAGTTGAAGCCCATGGATATTTTCGGTGAAAACAGAATTACACGTAAGCAGTTATCGTTGGGATCTGGCTTTCCCCTGCTGGTATGAATGGCGCTTTGTCTTCTTTCTGATTTGGACTGTGCTCGAGTTCCTTCAGGCTGGTTTTCTCTCTTGTGGTTTTTCTTATTCATAAATATTCTATAACTAAACACAAAACTGTCAGTTAAATGGGCTTTAAATTAAACATTTTGTAAATCAAATAGGACTATGTGAATGATGATATTTTATTTGTGGTGTGTGAGTTCCCACTTTTCTGGTGTGTGGCGCATCCACTGAATGGCTAAAGGCAGAGCGCCAGGCAGTCCGGCATTATCCACAGCAAATGCCTGGAATGTTCCATATAACTTCCCAAGCTCTCTTCTGACCACTGAGCGCTAATGAGCCTGCAGGCTGTAAGCAGTGTATCCGCCCACCTTGTACTGCACATGGTTTTGTTGTTGTTGTTTTGTTTTGTTTTTGTTTGGGGGCTTTTTTTTTTTTGGCTTGTTACAACTTCCTGATTTTGAGTTAAAATTGAACAACAACAAAAAAAACTGTCTCCCAAACTTTAGTGCCTTTAAAGTTTTAAGATACCAAAGACTAACTATATATATATATATGCATAAATACTAAGCAGTATACAAAGGTGGTGTTTATAACAAATATGAGTCAATCCAAGAGAGAAAAATGCCTAAGATAGCAACACTACTAAGCCGACTAGTACCACAGGTGCCTTTGTGGCATGGAGTCGAGAAAGCATAACAAGATTGAGAGAACAGACAAGATTTGATTCCTGGTTCCATCATCATTAGTTGTGTAAACACGGGGAAATTACTATGAGTATCTCTGCTTCAGCTTCCTCCGGTATAAAAGGAGCTAATTAATGGCAGGTGCCACAGCACCAAAGGCTAAGCATCTACCTGTAACACCAGCATCCCATATGGGCATCAGTTCAAGTCCTGGCAGCTCCTTGCTAATGCACTTGGGAAACTTAGTGGAAAGTGTCGCAAATGTTTGGGCACCTGTACCCATGTGGGTGACCCAGAAGAAGCTCCTGACTTTAGAGGGACCTAGCACCCACTGTTATGGGCATTTTGTGAGTGAACCAGTAGATGGAAGATCTTTGTCTCCTTTTCTCCCTGTGTAAACTCTAACTTTCAAAAAAACAAAATAAATCTTTTTTTTTAAGGGAGGTAATTTTAAAAGGTGGCACACAAGGTCATTATGAGGATTGAATAAGTTAACACATGTTTAAAAAAACTTCAAAGCTATCTTCACCTAAATGTTCTGTCAGCCTAAGCTATTCTAAAATAAAGGGGCAAACCTTAAGCCACTCAAGTTTAGTGGATTGTAGAAATCAGTTTTTCTCTTCTGTTTTCTCTCACCTTGCTTTCCTTGCTTCCAAATCCACCCGTTTCTCATTTCTCCTCATCCCAACCTAGGGATAGTCTGTGAAAATGCTTAGAAGAAAAAGGGTACAAATATTTTTGAGTGTGCCAAGCATTCTTTTTGACCATGAAGCACACTTTTCAGCTAAAATAACTGCATCCCAACAGTAAGGAGATATATGGCAAGAGGAATCTTGTGAAACCTGTTATAATTTTTTGATAGTCTCTTCGAATGAGTAATTTCTTTGCAAGATGGAAATGAGTGCAAAGATAGGACACCGGACGCAGGGGCCCAAGGCATGACCCCCAGGAGGTGTCACATATGCTGTTAGGAGAGAAATTCATTTTCCCAGTTCATTTCTTTACTTCACCAATCTTCAACCTTATTTGTTCAAATTATTGTGGAAGTCAGACTCCAAAGACAAAAAACAACACCCCTCAAGAGTAAGTGAGAGAAGCTTTTGGGGTGTCTCTCCAGCTCTTCACTCATCACAGGGCCCCTACTGACCTCGAAGGGCCCTTCTTGCCAGCCCATGAAACACATCTGAGCCAGAGGGCTGGGACCACAGCCAAAGCTGATGAAGGTGCAGAATGTATGACTAAAAAAAGCCCAAACACGTGGCACCGAGGGTAGCAGATGTTTGTTGGAAAAATAGTTTATAAATAACATGGAAAGGAGAAGGTGATTGAGGGTCAAAATATTGAGTTGTGGGATATGTGAGATTAATCTCACTCTAATACTGAACTGAAAAGTTATTGTTAAAAAAAAGAAAAAGAAAAAGAAGGAGGAGTAAGAGGGGAACTCCCTACATAAAGCTAACTCCTCCACCTGGGTTTGTGTTTTCTTAGGATATTTGTAAACATTTTTGAACAGCATCTCCTTAATTTGGATAATGGCAAGTTGACAAGCATGTGTCTACATTTCAGGACAAATGAAGAAGAAAAAAATAAATAAATAAACCAAGAAGTAAAACCCATTAGGACTTTTCCCCCTCCTTTCTCAGGATAGCCTTTCTCAGGATAAAGTCCTGCAGAAACAGGAATGTTGCTGCATCTTCGGGAAATGATTTTCTCCTCCGAGCAGAGTGCTCATCACCAGGGAGAGAAGAATCTGGACACAGAACTAATAAATGTAAAACTGTATCAGTAACCTCGAAAATCTTTCTCTTTTTTTCTTTCTCTCCGTGGGTTTGTTTTGCTTTGTTTTCTTCATCAAAGCCAGAAGTGACTTGAAGTCTAGGCCAGAGCTCCCAAGCCCGGGGGACAGGGAAAGCCAGCCAGGAGCCCAGAGCTATGATCTCCGCAGTGGTCCACACGCCTCCACTCCCTCTCTGGGAGTCCTGAGCAAACACCACTGCCTGATCTTCTGGCTTAATGGCAAAGGTTTTGCTCCCTTCGCTTTCCTGTGAGAATATGAACTTTGCAGGATAGTTTTTGCTCTTTTTGGTGCTTGTTTATATATTTAAGAAGTAGAGTTATCCCTCTAAGAAACACTTTCCCTGACTCAGGAAGGCCTTAGACTCACCAAAGAAGAGGATGAGAAGCTGGTTAACTAGGATCCTATGCCCTCCTGTGGCGCTGACCTCAGGTAACCCATTAGCTAAGGCCTGCCTTCTTGATGGCGAATGAACTTTTTCCATGCAGATATCTGTGTTTTTTTCAAAGAGGGCTGCCGCAAGAACACTAGGCTCTTCAGTGTTAGAATGTATGTTATTCTCTCCTTGGATCTCATTCTCAAAGTGAGAAGGACGCCTGGAGTCAGTGGATGCTGATACACCTTTCACCCTCTGGAAAGCTGCTGTGACAGCACTGGCACCGAGGGGCGGTCGGACCCTGGTGGGTAGTGATCAGAAGCTCTCTGTACTTTTCCAGAAGAATCTTGAATTCAAACTTATGATTTGGTGTTTTCCCCAAATTAAAATATGTTTCATTCATCTTAGTCCTCTGATTGAGTCAAATGAAAACTTTACGCTGGAAATTCTTTTCTTCACTACAGAATCAATAATTTCATTTCCTGTATAGACATGATAAGTCCATAAGCATGCTCCTCCTTCTCTCACATTTTTTTCTTTTCGATCTTTTACCAGAACCTAATTTATATCAAAACTAAATTTCAAACTTTGTAATCTGCCCTCGAAGGTCATGCCACTGGCGATTCAGGAATATGTAATTAACTTCTTGGGTAATTTGTTTAACGCTGTGTGAATTCATTTATCTTTATAATTATTAAGGCCATAAGAATATGTTTTACTTATGGCATGTCATTAGAGACTACATCATTTGCTTCCCTGAACTCGAGAAACGTTAGATGTCCTAGAGCATGTCCATGAAAGGAAAGGAAGTACATTTCCTGTAATAAATTGTCCCTAGTGGATCCATGGCTGTGGGTTACCCATTGTTTCCTCTCTGGGTTCATAGAAACAACCTAATAACTCATTCTGGGATATTGCTGGGAATTCAGGTCAAAGGTTTAGTTTTTAAAAAATCTTAAAATCTAAAAGTTAACCTATGCAGACGTGAAATATCTCAAACAATATGTCAGAGATGACCAACACTTGATATCTAGAGTGAAACTCATCTGAGATTGAACACTGAACTTGTTATGATCTAGAAGAATGTGTTTTCTTGTTCCGTTGACCTTAGACTTCAGTTGTCTTAACTATGTTTATTCTACAGTTTTCTGTTATTGCCCTGAACTAAAAACAAAATGCTGGAAGCTTCCGTTTGCTTTTTCTTTATTTGTGTTAAACCTTCTTTTTTGCTGTTTTCTTAGTTTCAGGATTCGTTAGATGAGGCAAAAATGATCTCAGCTTAAGTCTTAACCTTTTAGGCAGAAAAGCTCTGAACTATTGATTGTGCCTTTAAAAAGATGTGTATAATAGATATAGATAGTTGTGTGTCAATCTTTTTCTTCATGATGAGTGTCTTTCTATATATACAGAGTATTTAAAAGGTCAGTTATGCGACATGAAAGAACACTTAGAGATTACTCATGTGTGAGGTTAAATTTCAGGTGGAGCGATTCTCTTCAATCAGTTTGTTTGGAATAAGTAGCGAGTGTTAACATCAGAAGGCATATATAACAAAAAATGAGATTAAGTAGTATTCCTTGGCAAGACCCAATAAAACCTAGATGACTAAATTTGATTGTAGAGAAATGGTAGAATTTCAGATCCAGAAAGTGCCAAACGGAGGTGAAAATACTTGTGAATGGCTTTGGGACCTAGGGGTTAGCCAGGAGTCAATGAAGAGTTGAACGGGAAGAAGGCAACATCACTGCTGTTGCACTCCATGTTTCATAAATGTTGTCTCGCTACACTTTCGCTTCACTGACAAGGATGAAGAAAGCACATCCTAAGAAAGTGAGAATCCATGGGCAATGAGCACTGTCCATCATGAGTTAAGCTGTGGCTACTTGTATAAGCACAGTTTCTTCTGTTGTGTAAACATGGGAAGCACTTCGTCCAAACTATGGGTAAGACTAAAATTTGAATGGAAGAAGTATTTCTGTAGGTAGATTTAAAAACCCGTGTTTGCTACTCATTAGCCACTAGCTATGTTTTGTTTGTTTCCATTGCTTGCTGTATTTCAGGAGGCCTGTGTGTTGGCGTCAGGGTAAAGATGTGAATCAGGAAAATGGAACTAGAATTCAATATCAAGAACTACTGTTATCTCAAAGCAATCACAAGTCAGCGGCTTTTGCCACATGTTCAGATCACAAAACTAAAAACTGTTCAATTACAGCTAATTATCCCCAGGTTTTAATACTTGCAGTGAGAAATGTGACTGAGGGCTAGCTTTTTAACAAAAAGACAGCTTGGTATTAAGAAACAGTATTATTCATAACAATAAATGCATGCTGTTGGACTGCTAACAGGAGACTCCTGCACACCCATAACATCATTCGTGGTTAGCTGTAGCTTGGGTATAAACAAGGAAAACAGCAGTGAAGTGATTCTTTTCCTTCTCTATTGGATTTTTTTTCAATCCAGCTCTGGCCTCCTACTTGTTTTTCAGTTTAGCACAGTAAAAAATGAGTAAAAGAGAACTCCCTGTTGGCCACCCACCTCATAGTCCCTCAAAGGGAACTGTATAGAAACACTCCAGGTTGGGCAACTGTACATTTCTGCCATCAATATGAAAAATACTTGAGCTAAATCATTTACGTTTGCTCTAGCTTCCAGTCATGATTGAAAAGAATGCAGGGAGCCCAACAAGTTGAAGCTGTTTTTGGCAGGCGAGGAAACAGCTGTAACATTGTCAAGTGTTGTCTGTAAAAGCTATGCAGGCTGCTGACAGCGCTGAGAATGCCCAGAAGTGGGGCAGGCGCTTTTGGCCTGTGGACCAAGGAATGGCAGTGGCTAAGTTCATGAATTGAACTTTTGATCCCCGACAAGGCAACAGTCTGTCAGGGACTTTGTCTTGTCATTCTTCAGACAAACTCTTCCATTCAGAAACAGAGGGTAGAATATGCGATCCTTCAACTGTGTCACAGGGGAGGAAATTGTGTCACAGATGGCACCAGTGCCCTTAAGGTGGACCAGTTGTCTAGGGAGAGTCCTGCCTTGACTTTTCCAGTGTTCTTGGGACATCTTACTTGCCTCACCCTCTGTCTTTCTCACTCTGCCCGCCTATCTCAAAAAGCCCCAGACTTTGGTCTCTCCCTTTTTAATACACAAACAGATTTTTTGCACAAACAGATTTTTACGAAAATCTGGTACTCTCCAAAAAGACTCAGGTGAGGTGCTTTATGACTGGTGTGACCCCGCTCTCATTCTCCTTAGTATATGTGCATTTTAGTAGAAAACCAAGATTTATCCAAATAAATACATTTCTGTGCTTTTCCTTGCAATATGGGGTCCTAGGCCAAGGGGGCCTGTTGAAACTCTTCTGGATAAATGTTGGTGTCAAAGTCACTATTTCCACTTACACAAACACAAGCACCTGCTGTGATGCACATTTGTAGATCTCCAATGGGCTTACAGCCCCTTGCTGATCTCTGAGCAACTCAAGAATGGAGCCTAATGATGGCTGTTGTCCTTCCCTAACGGAGTCTAGGTCTTCGTATGGAGTCATCTTTCACAGAGACCTGTCTGTGGCTAAGGAATCAAAAACACATGTCACAAAAGAAGTGGCTCAGCACAGGGTACCACTGAAGCTGGTGCCCTGGAATGTAAAAGCCAGGCACTGGAATTTAGAGTGAAGCCCTAAGAGGTTCTATACATTTCCCACTTGTGAGGGAATTTCCTTAGCTAGGAAAAAAAAAGTAATTTCAGATATTCCATCCAAATTCTTCCTCTTTTGAACTGAATAGACTTGAGGCACTAAAGCAGTGATGGGCCTTTCTAATTTGAACTTCAGCTGCCGATTTCCAAAGCGGTAGTTTTGAACCTGAATGGTGAAAAGGTAACAGGGCAATGAACAGATGCTTAGCCTCAGGCTTTGTATATCTAGCCTAGCTTTTCTCCTTGTCAGCCCCACATGTCATTGTACCTGCATCATCCTTAAAATAGGAAAGAGATCCTTGGCAGTGTCCAAACTCCTTTTTTCTATTTGGAAAGTTTTTTTTTTCATTGAAAATGTTTCCTATATGTCTTATCTAAATGGCATTTTGTGAATATTATCAATATTTGATCAGCATTTTGAGTACAATCTCCTAAGTATGTCTTATCTATCACCTCCATGTCCTTAACTTTTAGAACAAAAATTCCCAAGCTTCAAATATGAGCCCTTTTAGTTACTTCAGATCTTCTAGCTCCTTGTTGTACATTTAGTTGTTAAGGCATCAGACAATGCTTGGAGGTGATAGTGCTTCTTAAACTGTCCACTCTCCTGGGTCATTCATATCCACACAGGTTGGTGAATCCTTAGTCTGGGAAATGTCATTTGGTCTCAAATAACTCTAAACTTTCCCATAACTTTTAGGAGCTCTTTCCATACATGTTTGCCCTTCATTTTCCTTAAAATGTAAAGACTATATTGGATATATAATTAAAATAATTTAGTTACTAGGACTGTGTCACCTAGTAATAATTCCATTTTCCACTAGCTTTTTGAAATAGCTTCATATGTTTCTTCACCTGGTTTATTGTGTGTTTCATCCCTAATTGGATTGGGCGAATGAATAAGTGAGAAAGATAGAGATGTGATCCTGTTGAGAAAGGCTGCTGGAGTATCTAGCAGAGGTGGACCAAGAGCGTAACCGTATAAGATTTCATTCATGAAATGGATCTCAAGTGGAGATTAGGAGGCAAAAGAAGTGAGCTGCTGGAGGCACTGGCTGCTTCATGGGAGAGGCTGGCAGTTGTGGAACGAGTGAGTGATCTCCTGATCCCAGGAAGCAGATCTGTCGCACCATGGTACTCGGCTGATTGCCCTGTTATGCTTTATTTGATAGAAGAGGCAGCCGAGGGTAGAAGTTCTGGAAGAGAAGAATCCCAGCATCCTAGAAAGAAAGGTTTCCCTCTCCAGCGTATGAAATGAGTAAAATGGAGTAAAACGTAGTCTTGACAGCCACTTAAGGGAACATTCCTCTAAGGATGTTTGTAGAAATAGGTCTATCAATGGAATAAAGAGAGACTGTGAAGAAGATTCAATGGGTTGCAGTTATTTTTTGCAGTTGGTTCCAGATAAACTTAATTTCTTATGACAAGTGTTCATCAGCTGCAGCTGCACATCAGGTTTGTTTTATGCATTATTGTATATAAGTCCCACCACAATATGTGGACAGAGTAGGTCTGTAAAATGCATTGAATGGCTGAAATGTGTCCCTACTTCCAGAGGAAATAAAGATAAACATACAGGTACATAAATAAATGAAATAAAATATGCATCTGTCATATTGAGAATGTGTTAGGAATAAGGAAATGGGATGGAGCAACAGTGATTGGGGAAACCCATGACAATGGTAAGAATCAAATCTTCAACCACTTCGCCTTTTCACATCCTGGGTCAGTCATAAATGGTCTTGCAGGATCAGGACCTTTGAAGTCTGAGATTTTTAAACTATCTGATGAGGGAGCTAGCATTGTGGAGGAAGGGGAGAACTGACACCATGGACACTGGCATCCCAAATGAGTACCGGTTTGTAACATGACTATTCCACTTCCAATCCACCTTCCTGCTAATGGCCTGTGAAGGGAGCAGAGGATGGTCCAGGTTCTTGGACATCTGTCATCCCCATGGGAAACCTGGGTACAGATCCTAACTCCTGGCTTTGCCTGGCCCATCCCTGGTTGTTGCAGGTATATGGAGGTATAAGGGGAATAACTAAAGAATGAAAGATCTCTGTCTCTGCCTCTCGCTGTAACTCTAACTATCAAATAAATAAATCCTGTCTGATGAGAGAAGAATTGATCCTTATTCAATTATGATCATGGGCCAAGGTGCAAAAGAAAAGCATGCTGGAACTTTGCCTCCAGACTCATTCTGCTAATTTAATGTGTCTAGTTGAAGTTAGCATAAGCTCCTTTCCTTGTATGATTGAAGCAGGTCTAACACTTCAAAAGAAACAAGGCTGATTGCCTTGAACACTAGACTAGAACCCTTCCATGTCACTTGGCAACAAGCAAGTCCTATTTCTTGTTTTCAAGCTTGTAGGGAGGTCATTCTTGAGCAAATTAGTTTTTAGCTTACTAATAAGGTATCCTCAAGCATCACTTTCTACTCCGCTAAAAGTCTATTTAATTTCATGACATTGGTCATGACATCACTGCAGAGCATTGAAAAATGTAATTAGGAATGATAATGTGACAAGGTTATAGTACAGGTTGTGTATTCATGGCTGATTGACAAGAACTGATTGCAGTGGTATGCTAGTCAATGTTTAATAACTGCTCTGGATTGGAGGTGAGGTAGGGGGTAAGGACAGGAACACTGAATTATTATATTTTCTAGTTTCCATGGTATCAATACTCCCACTATGTTCAATTAGAACCCACTACTATGACTTGAAAGTGGATGAGAAGTGTGACACCATAGTGCATTGTTAAATGGTTTCTGTCATACAGATAGATACAAGCAACCTCAAGAAAATAGGTTAAAAATTAAATATAGTAAAATGACTATAAAGTAATAGATTTTATGTGTTCATCATATTTTGATATAAACTTGAAATCATTTATTTTGAATAAAAGCTGTTTTAATAACTGCCAAACAGTATTCTTGAAAATCTAACAACTAGTGCCAGTGAGCTTCTGAAGGCTGACTGTAGCACGCTGTTAGGTTAGAACACCCTGGCAGTGTTTTTTCTTCCATAAAAGGCACCAAGTCAGGCCTACATACTTCCAGGGCTAGAGTTGAGGATCAGGGATAGAATATCCCAAGTCATTGCACAGGTATCTAGATATTGCTTAAGGCTCTATGTTTGCCCTCTATGTAAACATTTTGTCTTTTAGGACATATCATTAATTGTTCCTAAGTGATACTAAATAATTAGAGCCCAAAAGAGGACTAAAAATATATACTGATGGGAAATTGGATTTTGTCTTTAATTATGACCTCTGCCAATGTCTTTACATTTATTCTATTCCTTTCCAAAAGGCAAATATATAATGCCTTTAGTCAAGAAAATTAATCTTTCTTCGTTTAAAGACTTATTTATTTGAAAGGCAGACTTACAGAGAGAGGCAAAAACAGGGAGAAAAAGATACAGATCTTTCATTCGCTGGTTTACTCTCTACATGGCCACAATGACCAGGGCTGATCTAGGCTGAAGCCAGGAACCAGGAGCTTCTTTCAGGTCTTGCACATGGGTGCAGGAACCCAAATACTTAGATCTTCTTCTTCTGCTTCCCCAAGCACTTTAGCAAGTAGCTACATCAGAAGTGGAGCAGTTGAGATACAAACCAGCACCCTTGTGGAATGCCAGCATCGCAGGCGGTGACTTTATCCTTCAGCCACAACACAGGCTGCAACAGGATATCTTTTTAAAGATATGCTTATTTGCAGTGGGAATGACAGAGGGAGAAAGAGAGACAGAAAGACATCAGGTTGGTCACCCTTCAAATACCAGGAGTCAGGAATTCCATTCTTACATGGGTGGCAGGAATCAAAGTATTCAGTCCCTCATCTGTTGTCTTCCAAGCACATCAGTAGGAAGCTAGATCAGAAGCACAGAGAAGTTACAGCAAAAACTGGCATTCTGGTCTGAGAGTGTGAGCATCCAACTTGCTACAGCACAATACCACTGTCCTTCGGTTGCAAAAACAATAAACTTGAATTTGCCAAATCCTCCTTCTACCTAAGTCTCTATAGTTTTCCATATTTAATGACATCAATAAGCATATTTCTATAAAATGGACTGAGAATTTGGAAAAATACCTGTAGATGGCAAAGCCTGTGACTACTATTTTTAAAGAGAAAAAAAAAAGATCCTGTTACATGAAAGGATTTTAAAAGGCAAAACTTAGAATAGGTGTGTCAATGAAGTGGGCAGATATGAATGTAAAATATGAAAAGCACTGGAGGCGGCAGTCTCCCAGGAGAACTGTTTCATTTAAAAATCACCATATCTGGCACTGTTTCGATGCTTTGTACTGTTTGATTTTGCTGTTAGAAAACAAGGTAAAAGTTGAAACATTGAGCTTTTTATATGACTGCTGCTACGTGCAGTAGACAAAGCTTTTCCATAAGCCATCAATGGTTTTAGTTCAACCCTTGGCAATGTTATATTCCATGTAGGAACAGATAGTTTGAAGTTAAACTCCTTGACCCTAGCCTGGAATTCTGACTTGTTGCAAAAATTGCACATATTTAATTTGAAAAACCACCCACTTTCCAAATAGCCTACTGTGATTGACCTCCAAGGGCCTTATGGACCAAAGAGATTTTATTGTAGGAAACATAAATTGATGTCCCTGGGCCGCATCCAGCACATGCACATGTTTTGTTTGGCCCACACAGCACTTTTATAAAGCTGGGTTGGTTATCATTTAAAATTTGAATGATTTGACAGTAACACAATTCTTATTTCTGATTTTTCTTTGATTAATTGGAAGGGGTAGACCTGCATTCTTTTTTTTTTTTTTTAAGATTTTTTTTTTTATTGGAAAGGCAGATTTAAAGAGAAAATGAGAGACAGAATAATCTTCCATCCTTTCCCCAAATGGCCACAAAAGCTAGAGCTAAGCTGATTTGAGGCCAGGAGTAAGGAGCCTCCTCCATGCCTCCCTCAAGGGTACAGGGACCCATGAACTTGGGCCATCCTCTGCTGTTTTCTCAGGAAATAAGCAGGTCACTGGATGGGAAGTGGAACAGCCTGGACACGAATCAGTGACTGGGATCCTGGCACTTGCATGGGGAGGTTAGCCAATTGAGTCATCTCACTGGACCCATTTGTATCTTTAAACTGTTTTCTGTAATTAAGTAGTCACTATTCTTTTAGATGGGACAGAACTTCTCTGTACTGTACTCACCTCCAGGTGCTTTTGGAGTTGGGGGAGTGAGGTAGGCTAGGATCATACTTAAAAGATGGAATTGCAAATATCATATGAACACTCACTCAAGCACCAGAATGGAGCCCTAATGGATAACTGTGCTGCGGTAGACATTAGTTCCTTAGTTATCTGGTCACGGAGAGGGGCAGAAAGTTACAAGGAAGAGACTGGTGAAACAGTTTGAGCAATGTGGTACTTCGGGACGGGTTGGTTCCTCTTTACCTATTAGCATTAAAGAATTGTCATTATGTTCAAAACCTGTGTCACAGAAAAAGGAGACTCTGGGGGCGGAGATCAGCATGCAGGATATTTAACAAAAAGTGCCCTTGGGACCAAAAGGAAGAAGCAGGACTGGACAGAGAGAGAAGTGAAAAGCAAGCTCTTTACCAGCCTACACCAACCTCATAAGGAGTTCAGGAGCTAAAATAGGCCTGTGTAAAATTATTTTGCATGTACCTACCATGGCCAGGCCATTCTGCCATCCCAGGTGTCACTCAGTGAACGCAGGATCATTCTCTTGAGGGGGACATTCTTCTGCCGCCAAGGCAGGCCCCTCGAAGGGATGAGAAATGAATATGGTTGCCCAGGAGCATCTGCAGCATTGAGAGCAGCAGAATAATTGAGAACGATTAGAATCCTCTTCTCTCTCTCAACCTGTAATTCCATTGTGTTTACTACAAAAGCAATAAGATTTATAGGACTGCTCTTTGTTTTTGCTGCACAACTTCTTACTCCCATATATTTATTTTCATCTCTTCCTAAGAACTGTTATCTGAGTATTTTAAAACACTACTTTATTTTAGGGATAATGCATGCAAAGGTATGGTTGGGACTTTGTCTCTATGATAGGTACATTTTTACAAATGATTCCAAAGTAGTTGTTCAAACTAAGAAATTATAGTTCTAAATGCACCATAGCTTTGTTATTTTTTTAATCTACAGAAAAAAAATGCAAAGAGATTTTCCTACTACTCTGCTAGCTATTCTCATTCCTGATAGGAATAATAGGGGGACAAGTGCTATGAACTCATCCCAGGAAAAACTAGGAGGTAGGCATTTCACCTGTGGCTTGGTACTGGGAGGTGTAGGGTGGGAAACATTGAAGCATGGGTGCTTCATACCTGATGAAAATTGCCTCTGTGTTTAGTGTGGTTCAGCAAATGCTGAGTAGCATTGGATTGCAGAGCTAGGTTATGCAGGAGCTGGTGCTGCAGGTAGGAGTTGTAGAAGTTGAGCTGCTACCTGTGTAATTCAAACTCTTCACTGCTCAGGGAGAAGCTGAGATTTGGATATTCCCTCCCTGCTGAAAGGTTCTGTATCCAGGGTAGGGTCTGTAGCATAAAATAACCAATTTGTTAAACATCATCTAGTTATTCTGTCCTGTGGTTGTGAAAGATAAAGCCATAAAAAAAAGATTTGCTATCCTTATCCTGACAATGTTTCTAGATTAATCAGGAAGGGAAAAAATGGACACATAGTTTAAAAAGAGCAAATGAGCAAGGCAACATAATCTGTTATTCAGTAGTTGTGGTAAATGTAAATGAAGGCAGAATTCGTAAAACTGAGAGTCTGGGTAGAAGCAAATGGTCAGAAAGACTGCAGGGACAAGAGGAACTTCATTTGGATATAGAATAAAGGACCGGGACTTGGACAAGAGGATGACGTGGACTGTTTCAATATGGTAAGAAGAGCAGTGGCACAGAGATACATAAATGTAACAATAGCAGGAAGCTGGTATTGGTAAAAACTTATTCATAACATTCTTCTAAGAAATCTCAGGGTCAAAACATCCGGTGGCCCAACCTACTTTGAAGATTTCCTGGTAAATTGAGGAAGGCAAGTATTTTTACTGTTTCAGAGCTGAGGCTGTTGACTTTTTCAGTTATGATTTGATCCAATTCTAATGACCCACTGACAACCTAGAAGTGTCAGAAGAGTTAAGACATTTGTAAGAAGATGGAAATCTGCATTGTCAAGCAGTGCAAGCATAGAAACTAATGGAATCTCCTTCAACCCTGACTTTTTCACGTAGGAATGGAAAAGGGAGTCATCTATTCTAACAGGTTGTTGTAACTATTAAGTTATGTCAGTAAATATAAAAATTATTTCTAAATTATAAAACAGTACAAATTTTAGTTAATATATTTTACCTCCATTAGGTCACACTTATATAAATAATTTTGAAATAAAAAAAGAATGCAAAATCCATGTTTATGTCATGCTTTTATAACTTTGTTAAATTATTTTTATTATTTTCTATGATACATTTTCGATTAATAGTATAGTATAATATAGCAGGTGTAAAACACACTTGTCATTTTCTTAACATTCACATTAACCTAATCAAAGGATACATTTAAGATAAAAATTATACTATGCAGGAAAGAGGGATTATATTGAAATGTATTTTTGATACCATATGTTTTGTATATTTTCTTATGTCTATTGGATGAAATTCTCTATTTACTTCTACTACCCAGGTATAGAAAGCCAAAATTTACAGAAAAATCTACATACCTAAAATCCTCATCCTATCCTGCCTTTTCTAACAACTTTAACATTTCCTCTTTTTGAACACTATCCCTCAGTCTTGTAGGGTTCAAAAATAAAATAAAATTTTTGAAGAAATCAGTGTTCTAGGAAGCAAAGAAATGATATATCCAAAGATTTAACTAGGCAGTGCAGTTTGTAAGACGGTTGATAGAGTTAAGGAAAACAGTAGCGGATGGTGACAAACCCAGAACCGATGATAATGGAGAGATGTGTTGTCCCAGGCCTCAAAGGCCCAGGTGTTCTAGATTCCAGATGGGATTCTGAACAGTGGAAGAACCACACACTTGGAGTCACTCTCATTAGGATGGAAAGTGGCATGAAGGGGACAGTGGTCAGTGGTTCCTATGATTGAATCTGGTTGAAGGCAGAGGGCCAGAAGCCCGGGTGACGTAATCTATATGTCGGTCTCCTGAGGTGCAGAAAAGAGGGAAAATAGAGTAGAAAATGGATTTGAGATAGCAAATGGGTAGCATCCAGCAGCCCATTACATAAATCATCACGTTTCATGTCAGTGACATATAGCTCTTCAATGTAAATCCAGTTTCCCCCCACACTGTTTTCCAATTGTTGGAGCACATATCTTTACTTACTTTAGCTAATTAGCACATTCTGCACTGTATTCAAAGAGAAGAGAAATTTACATTCTTTGTCAAATTATTTTGAAAATAACTAGAATTACAGATTAAGGTTTTGTTTTTTCGGTTTGATCTTTACTTCTTCTTATATAGTACATTATACTTTTCAGAAGAAATATCTGAGATACATGCAATCCTTTCTTATTACCCATGGTGGCTGTGTTCTGTGAAGCTGCCATGAACGTTGAATGATCAAATCCTGAATCATTGCTCCTTGGTGGAACTAGGCATTTCTTGGAGTCTACAATCGCAAACACTGCCAACAACTGATCGTGATGTGTCTATTTTATGGGTGTTTCTGTTTAAAGATACATTTCTGGAATATTATTGATTCAACATCACATTTATTGCCAACAGCATTGTAACTAGTGCTGAACCCAAGAATATCTAACAGATACTTTCCCTGTAAGGCATGTCATAGTTTTCTTCCCCTTTATAGCACCAGATAACACTTCATCACTGTTCTTGGGAGCCACTTTAAAAAACAGTATATTTAAAAAAAAAAAAAGGCAAAAATTTAAAAAGTGTGGCACTGAAACTACAGCAAAGGGATACTTGTTTGCAGGCTGACCGTTGAACAGAGTGTGTTTTTGTTCAGTAGGGTCAGGCACAGCAGAGGACTCAAATGTTTGCCATTCTGCACATGTCCACAAATGACCACAAAGATTTCACAAGTATCGATTGTGGGGTTTTGAGTAGGAAGTAGATAAATGCAGAATAAGAAGGACCAGATATACACAATTTAACAAACAAATCTAAGGAACACTGTGTTAAGCAAGGTCAATAAACGAAAAATTTCCAGAACTTCAAATGCCACCTGATACCCTCAAGCACACAGCCCAAAACTTGGTATAACTACTGTCCTGACTTTTATGTTTTTATGTCCTTGCTTTTCTGTTTTTAACCAACTATAAATGTGTTGATAAATAAGCTGAGTTTTGCCTGTTTTTTTTTCTAGTTCTTTTTTACAATGCAGACTTTATTCTTCCATTGTTATTGTTATTGTAGTACAAAGCCCAGCAAGTGTCCCACTAGTTCCTCAGTGAAAAAGAAAACATGAATATCTCTTCCGTGGTCCATGCACAGTAGTACTAGTTCATCAAATTTTAGTGTGTTGACTTTACAATGACTGTTTCTGGACTGTTTCATCTGCTTGCTTTAGGTGAGATGGCTGGAAATGATCAGATGTGGAGACTACATTTAGTCTGCAAAAAGAAGAGTCCACACAAGAACTCCCGACAGTCATAATAGTGAACAAATGCCTCTTAGTGCCATTCCAAAAGTGATTTTTAACCAAAGATATCTGTATGGCCCTTCCATATCGTTAGGATATATGAAAATTAAAAAAAAAAATAGGCCTTCAGTATAAGGCTCTGGGAAGATGAGCTTTGTCCTTGGCTTGACCCAGCATTTCTCACAAATGTTCTGCCAAGATGCATGTTGGGAAAATCCATTTACTTTTGTCATAAAGTTAATAACTTTCACAATAGATAATTTTCCAAAACTTTAGAGAATTAATACTGGAAGCTTTAAACTATTTGCTTCCTTCACTAAGTTCCATGGGTAAAGATACATCTCTGGCAACTTCAGGTTTAAAAACTTTAAAAAGCCCTTCTTGGAAGGAGCCCAGGAATTCATGATGTCTTTGAGTTAATAGCGTAAGCAGCAGATGGTGATTCTATCAGGTAACATTAACTGACAGGAACTAGAATGGAAAGACCATCCTACAGATGGTATTTACTGATTGCTGAGTTCTAATTTCTGAATCAGGACATCTCTGAGGCCATTTAATTGTTTTATATGTATGTGTGTGTGCTTGTGTTTGTATAAATATACATACATACTATATATATATGTGTGTATGTGTATTTTATGTTAACATACTAGGAATTGCTGTTTAAGTTTTAGATTAATAATTTTACAAAACTCCTGAATATTCAGAGCAATTCCAGTTCAAGCCACATGATTTAATGAAGTTGCAGGAAGGTCACTGGCTTTCCTGAATTGGTACAGAATTGTGCTCTCAGAGTGAACCCCTTACCTTGAGAAGGAAATTTGCATCTCACTCCAGGGCCCTGCCCTTCAAAGTGTTGTCTGAAATGGTCCCTGGTCAGATTCTCTTAGCCTGTCCCGCATCCAATGTAGTCCAGTAAATGTCCACTACTCTACGTAGGCCTGTGAATGAAGCCTCACTATTCACAAAATGCATGGAATCATTTCTAAATTGCTCTTCCAGAGGAGAAATTATTTCCTTTTAGAGTTATTTCTGATAGAGCTGTTTCAGAGTCAAGATAAATGCTTTGCATCTACCTGTGACTGTGCCTTTTTAGCATTTTTGTTTTTTTTAAAACGTAAACCAGCCTTTCTCCAGGGACCTGACCTCATCCACATAGCCTTCCTTGGCTGTTCTGATGTTCAACAGTGTCCCCCACATTATTGACCTAGTTAGCAACTCCATGAGAAATGCTGGGGAAAGCCCCCTCTGCAATTCTTGTTAATTCTGGTGGCTTCTTATTGTTGCTGCATATTGTGGAACTGTGTGCTCCTCGTTGGTCTCTCCAATTAAACTGTGAGCTATGGGAATGGGACTTGTCCGATAGCCCTTGTTTCTTATATTTGTAATTGATAATGACTGATCAAACACAAAACAACCACTTGACACGTGTTTATCAGAAGTACACAAGCTAAATATTTTCTCAGATGATTAATGTTCTATCTCAGTCACTGGGATGAAAAAGCTGTGTAATTTGAAAAGTTTTGCTTCAGAAACAAACAAAAAACCCACCTGTGAATTATTTCAGTGATTTGATTGACATCTTAAAAACAATTTGTTCAGCTACATAAAAGCAGGCAAAAGGAGTTAATGAGTGGCATATCCAGTGTCATGAAATGTGGAAATGATATGAAATGCTTGCTTCACCCATTTTCCTTCTTTGATCAAGGCCCTCTAGCGAGGCTGTGGGGAAGAATGAGGGTATTGGTTGTGGACAGATATTCCTGTTCCTTGGCCTACTGAATTTATGGATGTTAGGGGTGAAGGATATCTGGTTGGAAAATTAACTGGCAGTTTAAAGTGTGAATGGTTGATTAGAGTGCAGATTTTATAGACCAAATCAAATTTTCATAAATCTAATGACTTTTGAAGACTACTTGTACCCTGCCTGAAAAGACAGTTCATTGCTGTCATGGGTAAACCGTCCATAGGCTGTGTTTGGGATCTGAACCAAATGCTAGTCTTTCATTTCTCAAATTACAGCTTAGTGATCCCAGCTCAGAAGTCCCTCCATCCCCAATTTAGTAAAATTAGCAGCATAAATTTAGAAGCACAGTGGAGCTTATGCTTTGTTCCCTGCAGAAGTCATTTGTGAACTTTCTTCCCAGTGGAAGTCTATGTGTTACTTAATCCCAGATGTTGTGACAACTTCCATCCAAATGTCGCAGAAAGAAAGAAGCCCTTTCTATAATTAATTGGGTGTTTTTATAAATAAGATCTATCAGAAATGCTAGGATGAATCCTTGTGTTTGATAAGTGGGGAAAAAAAAGATAGGAAAAAACATCATGAGAAGTGCTTTTCAAACTTTAAAGTAAATGTGTATTAACTAAGAATTTGTTACAACCCAAATTTGAGGTCTGAAAGTGTGGGGCAGAGCCCCAGGGTCTGTTACTAGCTGACTAGGTCTACTGGTCCACAGACCACACTATTTTCAAAAGCAAACTCTGAAAACATAGATTCTACTGCAGCTTACAATTCAGAGAAAAAAAAAATCATGAAAATAATTTTTCACCACTTCTGAGTCATTTAATATGAATGGAAAGTGAACCCTAGCCATATAACAGCCCAAATGTGGCAAGAGCGTTTACTGATGCTTTGATTCATGCTTTGTTCCTGCCAAATCATTTTATTCTCTTGGCTCAGGGCTTGCAGGTCTATACCAGGACTTTCTTCCTAGGTCTGCTTATAAATAATGAGAAAAGGGTGGGCGTTTTTAAATTAAGGAGAATTAACTGAAATCCAAGCAGAAGCTACTCAAATTTGTTTTGAATGTTTATCTCTGTGAAAGATCTACAAAGACCCTCCCATGAGAAGGGAGTAGGAACCAGCGCTCCAGTGGTGCCTGAATGGAACGTCTCACCAACACCCCAGATTGAAGATTGACTTCAGATTCAGAGAATCAGAGCAATGCGGTGTTTTTCTGGGTGTCTTGATGACGTATAGAAAATTCATACCTGCTTCACATGAAATTGACGTGTGACGAGTGTATAAGCACAAGTCCTTTACGGTTTTTAAACTTAACAGCAGAAAAACAACAAAAACAAAACAAAAACCCACTCAGGAAAGCGTGAGTTTTCTCCAGCGTTAAACTTTCAGATTCTCATGTTTCTAATTACATCAGGTTGTTTTCGTGTGGCTAACTATAGAAACTTTCAACAAAAGTGTGTCCTCTTCTGCTTCCAGAACTCTTCTTCGCTCAGTTCTCAGCGTCTAGCCCTTAGCAACCACTAGAGGTGTCTGCTCTGCTCCTTTTGCTCCCTGACTAGAGAGGTTTCTAAGCAAGTGTGTTTTCTCTACTTGTCCTAGTCCTAATCTAGGAAAGAGCTAAGCATTTAGAAATTATTTACTGTAAATACAGTGACTGAAATAATTAAGTGCAATCAACTTACCATCACAATACATTTCCTTATCAAAAATGTATTTAAAGAAGACACTTTCAAGAATGTCTGCAATTCAAGAAATATAGATATATCATCCACTTACAATTATGCATGACTGGTGAGTAATAAGAAGTAGATACTATGGTAAAGCTGAAGAAATAGGATGAGTTTACACTGTAAGGCCGCATTCTATTAGTATGAATTTGAATACAAAATAAACATACTTATTTTTCACTAAAAACAATTACGTGACTAGAGCTTTTTTACTTTTTAATTGATACCTAAGTGTTCCAATCTCTGGTGAGAAAATGTCCATTGTTGGCAAACAATGTATATTTATTTCCTAGAAGCTTTAGATAGATTCTAATTATTGCGAAAATATACAACAATTCATGTTTGAATACAACTTCTAGAACTATTTTGGAAGTGCTAGTGGCCTCGGACACTATCAGACTACTAATTTACAGCATAAACATGATCATGTTTCCTGTTCGGAGAAATTATTGTAATGAGAGTAACTCTATAAAAATAATTTTTATTCCATGGTCCTGCTCACCAATCCTTTCGAGAAAAATCACTGATGGAGAACCTAAGTGACCATTTCAAGGATGGGAATGAAATGTCAGACTTGTCAGAATGAAACCAATGTCAGGGCAAGTTTTATAAAGGAAGGGTGTTAATCTAGTAATTTGTAGGTTTTGGTTGGGAAACGAAGACTGAACTCTTTCGAACTAAGAGAAGAGATGTGGAGTGCAAGCTTCAGAGACAGAAGAGAGAACATTTGCAGGCACTGTTAAGGCTGCATTCTTGCAGGAATGTGTGCTTGCATTAGCAAGTGCAAAGCAAGAAGTTGGAGGTTAAAATCTGTGATTTTTCACAGAAGGACACTGAATAAAGAATCTGGACTTCATGCCATAGGCGAATGGGTGAATGAGTCAGTAATCAGAAGTGCAGTAGAATGATAATGGCATTTTTGAAAGACCAGTCTGGAATCCCTCCACAGGTTTTGGATCTAAGACGTGGTAAAGAAGCAGGAACTCCTTAGGGAAGTTTGGGTGGAAAAGAAGTAAAAAGTCTAAGGGACACATAGAGGCAAAGAAAAAAGGCAATTTGTTCTAACAACTACTTAGGAAAAGGGAAAATCATAGTCCAAAATTTGAGTTGAAGGAAACAGTGGTACAGCAGGTGTTTCTCATGGTGGTTGAATTCCCTGCTTGGGATGTTTACCTCCTGTGTCCAGCTGCCCAGTCAGCATCCCAAAGCTTCCTCCTTTTCCAGCTTTCTGTTAAGGCACACCATGGGAGGTGGAAAATGATGGCTCAGATACTTGGGTCCCTGCCACCCATGTGAATGACTGTGCTCTGGATTCCTGGCATTGGCCTGTCCTTGCCCTGGCTGACTCAGGCAAATCTCTCTTTGTGTATGACTCTCTTTCTATCTCTCTTTCAAATAAAACTAAAATAAACACATAATTTTTTTTTAAAGTAAAGAAAGCAGTGATTGTTCCCATGCTGCACATAGGGAGAAGATATTATCTACTCTTTTTAGATTGCCAGCTCTTTGTTTTCGGAGATTCTGCTTATTGTAAGAGCATTTTGTGCCCAACTGAGCAAATTAGTAGCTAATCAGTTTTACTAAGTTTATAGGTTTGTTAAGGAGTTTCCAGGAAAGCAGTTATAGATACATCTTTAGAACACATAGCCTTAAGCTGTTTAATCTGTTTTAGAAAACCAACAGAAAGTAGATAAAGGCCCCATTATTGCATGACCAAAGGCTTCTTTCATACATTTACTCATTCCACAAATATTTATGAATGCCTATATTATACCAGGAAAATAAGTCTTTATTTTATCAGACCTTCTATGCTTGTAGAAAGAAGATAGGAAAATAAAGATAAATGCAAATAAATGATATAAGAGCCCAATACAAGAATAAAAGCTGTAACATAAATGAAACTTGGGATGCGTGTTCAGATTGTTTGGTCAGAGAAAGTATTTAAGGGAAGATATTCTTTAAACCAGTCCCACAAAATTATTCAGGTAGTCATAGCAACAACCTGAGACTAGACTGGCATGTTTAAAGCCTGGGGTCCAATCACGAGACTTTGGCTCAAAAAGTAAGAGAAGCAAACAAGGGCTATTCATGTAATGCAAGGAGAGAAACTGGCTGCCTCACTTACAGTGACTTAAGTTATAAGGAGACACTCTAACTCTTAGAAAGCCAGAGAAAGGACAGGCTTTGAGATTGACTAGATCTGGTAGCTCCATATTCATTTCGGAAAAGGTTTCCTTTCTTTGCCTTCTTGGGTATATCATCATCTTTATCTTAAGGACTGGGATGGACTAGATGGAGACAATGTCTATAACCTTCCTTTTCTTCAACTTTTTGGGGTCCCCAGCCAAGGTACCCCTTGAGTCTCACCCTCTTCTTGAATCAGTCACTCTAGGGGAGGACAGTAGTGTCCATCTAATTTTATATACTCTTGGTGTGAGGAGTTGGGTCAACTTTCCTCAAGCTTATGAATTGCTTGTGGGAGGAACAGATCTGAACAAACTGAGGACTCCATTAGAGAGAAAGAAGGAGAGAGAAAATCCAAGGCAGTCGTGTTCACAACATATCATGGTGGCCATGTTCAAATTTAGACTTTACCATGATTACCCATGAAGCCAGTGTGGAGAATTTCATATAGAGTAACGAGATATGATTTATGCTCTAAACCAGTTTAATATTTTGGTAGCTAAAGATGATACATTTAACTGAAATATATTGCTTCCAGGAAAAGATGGTATAACACTTTTGTGTCTGTGACACACGGAATATTTTTCTGCTTTAAGTGATGTTATGTGATGTTATATGATTTGACTATTTTGACTCCAAATTTAATTGTCCATTTTGAAAAAGCTAAAGTTATATTTAAGTTTGGCATCTATAAGCAATGTTTCTCACTGGAACCAAGCAAAGCACAATTTAAAAAAAGCATTCCAAACATGAGCATCAGGTGCCAGCTGCCAAGGCTCATGTCTGCGGTGTACTGCTGCCTTATTCATCTCCATCCGCTGTTGGGTAGAGCTTCCATTCATCTTTTGGAATGGGATTCACACTGGCTACAAAGCAACCATTCAACAATTCTTTTCCCAGAGGGAAAATGCATTTAAAAGGTTTGAGACAAGTATTTGAGAGACACTGTAATAAAGATTTTTTTTCTGGGCCTAGCATGATGGCTAAGTGGCTCAGTCCTCACCTTACAAACATTGGGATGCCATGTGGGCAATGGTTTGTATTCAGAATGCTCCACTTTCCATCCAGCTCCCTGCCTGTGGCCTAAGAAGGCAGTTGAGGATGGCCCAAGACCTTGAGACCCTACACCTCTGTAAGAGACCCAAAGGAGGCTCCTGGCTCCTGGCTTTGAATCAGCTCAGTTTCAGCCATTGCAGCCATTTGTGAAGTTAACCAACAGTTAGAAGATTTTTCTCTGTTTCTCCTTCTCTCTGTAAATCTGATATGCCTTTCCAATAAAAGTAAATAAATCTTAAAATATATTTACTACATATAAATATTACAATATATCTATGAAATATATGTACCTTCCCACTAGACTACTATACACTAATTTTAGTTAACAAACAATATCAAAAGTTGGTATTCATCAAAAAGAAAAAAAAGGAAAAAATCAAAAAGAAAAGTTAGTGAATTAAAAGATCATACTTCAGATGTTCATTAAGAGCCTACTGTGTGCTGTTAGAAAGTATAAAATGTGATTACTCCTTTGAACAGACTTGTCATTTAATTGAGAACACAAGAACATAAACTCATGTAAAATAAATATTGCAAGACATAGCATAGGGCAAAAGTAAGCATTCTAAGATTAGCATGTATAATAAGTACCACAAATGGACGGATGAACATAATCAGAAGCACTTACTGTGAGCCAAACACACTACAAAGAACCTCATGTGCATTGTTTCATTTTTCAAATTATTTCCCACACTCTGTGAATGGGGATTTCCTCTTCTTGTTTTGAAGAAAACAATCAGTATGGGATGAGTGAAAATTAGGGATATGCCAGATGGTGAGAAGACACACATTCATTAAGGCTACATTCAAAGGAAATAGAAAAAAGTGAACATTAGGACCTGACCAACACCTCCCAACTCCCGATTACTACATTAAATGATTGAAGTGGTAGGGACATGCAGCAAGGCCGGGTTGTGCCAGCTCAGTGGAGTCCGTTTCAGGCAATCTGACAAAGCAGTCAATCCACAAGGCCCCATCTTGGTGACAGAACTCTTTAAGCTCTAACATGACACAGTTTTTTCACACTCTACCTGTCTATCCTCCTCTTACTCCTTCTACTGCTGCCATTTAAACCTAGCTGCTTCTCAACACCATCTCAGAGCATAGATAGAGACTTGCTTCCATGTGCCTGGAATGTTTTCCCACAAATATTTGTGTAGTTCATTGCTGTAGAACTTTTAGATGTGTGATAGCCACTCTCCCCATGTCTTAATGCTATGTTTGTGGCCAGAAATGGAGTTAGGGTGTTAGATTAATCTGCTGCTAATGATGCTGGCAACTCATAGTGGAGTGCCACTTTGAGTCCTAGATGTTCCACTTCAGTTCCAGCTCCCTGCTAACCTACTTGGCAAAGCAGTGGATAATAATCCAAGTGCTCAGGTTCCTGTTACCCATGTTGGAGACCCATGTTGGCTTTGGCCTGACCTTGTCCTGCATTTGAGGAGTAAAGAGTGAATCATCAGATGGATTCTTTCTCTCACTCTCTCTGTCTCTCTCTCCATATCTGTCTTTCAAATAAAACATACCTATTTTTAACAATTTGTGGCAGGGCCCGGTGTGATAGTATAATAGGCTAATCTTCCACCTGCAGCACCAGTTCCCATGTAGGCACTGATTGTATCCTAGCTATACCACTTCTAATCCAGCTCCCTGCTTATGGCCTGGGAGAGTGGTGGGGGTTGGCTGAAGCCTTTGGGCTCCTGCACCCACTTGTGAGAGACCTGTAGGTAGCTCCTGGATTCAGATTGGCTCAACTCCCGTCATAGCAGAAATTTGGGAATATGAACTAGCAGAAGGAAGATCTTTACCTATGTCTTTCCTTTCCTCTGTAAATATGTCTTTCAAATAACAATAAATAAACAAATCTTTCTAAAAATTGTGTTGATTTTTGTTAAATAAATTATTTTCACTTTAAAAAACCTAAAATCTGTAGTTATTTTCATAATGTGCATTTTCTACGAGCTTTAGGAAGATGCCAGCATGGCTTTAATGATTAAATTCAAATATATGAAAGGCATCTGAGACAACATGGTAAGAGACGAGACTGAGTCCTCCACACACCTCATTTCTGATGCTCTCTCTGTCCTTCTGACCACAGTCCTATGCCCCTGAGTGACTTACCTAGATTAATATTGACTCAGTGCCAATCAGTGATTCTCTCTTAGCACTGCTGGTTCTGCTGGTCTCCTTGCTATCCCATGGCATGACAGACCCACTTGCTTCCTGTTGCCCATTGTTGATGCCCCTGCTGTTCTCCATAATGAGAGGCAGCTTTTGGAATGGGAAGGAGTAGGGCAGGCTGTTGGAATGCTGTTATAGCAACAGCAAGGCAAGCCTGAGGAATTTATGAGAAGCTTTGTAGAAGGAAGAAGCAGGCAAACTGAGCACCCACATTAATAGTAATTTCTCTCATATCTCCTCATAAAAATAGCATGACTGATGTGTTCTCAGAAATCATTGCACCTCTAAGTGGCCTGACTGTGCCAAAGGGCTACAGTTGAAGGGCAGATATCCTCAGTACTTGCTAAGATTGCATCAGTAGGATGTTTGTAAACATCTTCCAGGCAGAGAGAAATGAATTGATTTTTTTTAGGAAACAAGCACCTTTCTGTCTCTTGGAAGTGATAGGACCTGTGAGAAAAGATCTTTATTATCTTCTACTACAGCCTGATTCTTGTTATCCTGAAGTCTAGCAATGCTCAAAACAAGTACATAGTAAAATATAGGTGCTGCAGAGGTAGTTTTTGAAAAAAGGAAGACTTCTTTTAGTGACTTTGCTTCCTCTGTGCTTTTTATAGCTCATCTGACTATAAAGCATCAGCCTTTTTCCTGATAAAAAGTGTTTGCAATAATCCTCACACTTTGTTTTGTTGCTTAAATTTCTTTCTTTCATGTAAGATGTGCTCTTGATTTACTGTTTAAGTATGGAATATACTCCCTCATAGACGTGGGAAGAGACACTGTCCATTTGAAAGACTCAAAGATTTCCTATTCAGATTACATGGGTTTATTTAAGGTTGCCAGGAGTCTTAACAGGAGAAACTGGGTGGAAATTCAATTAATCCAATGAGCCACAAAAGAAGGAAATTCCAACTAGGAGTTGTCATTGCACTTGGGTGCGCAGCACTCCATGTGACAGGGGTATCCTTGATCAAGAAGACGGTTGGCACAGAGGACCTGTGTGGCAATACCAGCCAGTATCAGAGAAGGAAAGAGACCTAACTGGCCATATTTCAGCTGCTTTCTTGTGGTTTGAACCCAGAAGGGCGTTTCTATCCAAAGCCTCAGCAACCTAGCCCCATCAATAAAACTTCCCAGAATGTGTGCAGAGTTGAAATAGGCCAATCAACACTGCCTTCAGCAAACACCTCCTAAACAGCAACAGCTATGATGCCACAATGGGGAAACCCTAGAAATGAAATCATGTGGAGGATACAGTCACATTGACCACAGCAAAAATATGCAGGGAAGAATTCCCCAAACGTGTCTTGTCATCAGTACCGCCTGGCAGAGAAGAGGACTAGAGGGCCAGGACTTTGACAACATCCAGACTGACCAGAACCCTGGGGAGTCAGGGTGTGTGGATCCAGTGCAAGGCCCTGGACGCTGTTTAATAAAAGCTGCAGAGATCTAGATGATCTGTCAAGTTTGGGAAGCAATGGAGTGGGATGGACTAAGAATCTGCCTCTGGTTTGGATTTGGGCTCTACCAAGTTACCGAACATCCCTGAGTCTGGGATCCCTCCAACTAAAATATAACTGATGACAGCTGATACAGGTAATAATGTCTACTTCACAGACAGTTGTTGTGACAGTAAAGGGGGTAAATTCATACAATGTTCTTTGGATGGCGCCTGGTTCATTTTAAACATGCAATGAATGCAACCTATGTCACATGCCCATTTCTTACTTTCCTGTAAATCAGATCTGTCAGAGGCAGCTGGATGATCCAGGATGTGGCTTCAGTGTATTAGACAATGACCTTAAACTTGAGCTTTATTGTAAGGGCAGATGGGAGAGAGATAAGGGCTTTTAACTGGATGGTTTGGTGACATTGATCGTGGTTTGACAGAAAGCAAAGACAGGAAGCAGAGGTGGGTCTGGAAAGAACTTTAGAGGCTGAGAACTGAGCCGAGAAAATTTCTGGAATGTGGTCAAGGATAAACAGACTTCAGAAAGACAGAAAAAGTAGAAAAACAAACTTGAGATTTCCTAGGGAGACACAATTTCTTTAGAGTAAGGTATTTTTGAGTCCCTTTTAGTCCACGAGCCGAAGTGTAAAGCATGTGTAACTCATCTTTATCTACCTCACTTATTTAGAAAGTTTTTTTTTAACTTGTCACCATATTCTGTGTCATAACAAGTGTTACAAAGAGGAAAGCAGAAACTCATTGTGTACCACTGAACACAAAGCAGATAAGTGATGACAACAAGGAGAGGAAGAAAGGGGCCATTAACCTGAGAGGGGTAGTAAGCCAAAGCTCTCAGAAGTCTTGGAATAAATGCCATGACAGTTACAGTATGATCGTTATCATCATTACAACTATAAGCTAACAGGAATAACAATAGGCTAACATTACCAAATGCCCATTTTCTGCCAGATGCCATGTGAGACCCTTGAAATGCATTATCTCCTGTCATCATATAGAATGGTCGTCATATGCAACCCCATAGTGTCTTGTGTGTGCCCTGTCTATTCAAGACCAATTCTAATTGCCAATGCTCCATAACTGTGAGTTCTGTACATTCCAGAATATTGATTCTCCCACTCTCACTCCTGTGAATAATACAATAGAGAGGTAGAATTGACTGCATTTTACTTCAGGTTGAATCATTGCCATAAACAGATTTTCATTCTCTGTTACACTGATACCACTGCCTCAGAATTCCTCAGGTAAACAGAATCCCTGCTCCATCCTGCCTGGAGGGCCGAAGCACTGGGAGTCTTGCAGGACTTCTGGCAGCATCCTTTTCTCGTGTGTCTGAAGCTCTGAGCACACAAAGTCCAGTGTAAAAGCACTGTCAAATTCTTCCCCCCAAAAAGACATCCCCTACTGTGAGGTAGTAGCTAACAATAACAGCGATAACAATAGCAATGATAGAACTAGCTTAGATATATTGATCATTTCATATGTTATATAATTTAATGTTATAAATTATAATATAACCAAAATTATAATAATCAATTTTACAATTTCAGTATATGCAGATTTAAACCTTGTATGTGTAGATACTATGGCTCTCTCTATTCTATAAGTAGACACTGAGTTCCAGATATGTCTCATTGAAAAGTGGAGTGCCAAGTCAAATGGAAGTAGAGATTAGATCACAGTTAGTTTCTGTTCTACTGGGTAAGTTTACCATGAGGAGCTAGGTCTCAGAGTAGTATAGATCAATAGTTCAGATCAGTAATAGTACAATCAGTAGTTTTCAGCAGTCATAGGATCAGAAATAATTTGTTAGGGAAGATCTTCCCCAATGTGTCCCTGGCTTCTCCTCAAGTCAAACCATCCCCAACTTCTCTGTGCCCTCGTTCAATCCCAGCTGATCACAGGCTATATCTTACCTCTGCACCCTTTTGAATTGGCTCACTTGGCCCCAGCTGCTCTTTCCCTTCCTCTCCCCTGTTGTTTCTTCCAGATTTGACACCTGTCTGATGTAACCACCTTCTCGAGGAAGCATGTCCAGCTTTACTGAGGTTCTCGCCTTTGCTCCTCCAGTTTGACTAGTTGACCCCATGCATAAAAAACAAGGGACTCAGTGGGTCAGAGTTGCAGCTGGGTCATGTTGTAACTGACCTAATAGCTCCCATAGAAGTACTTACTGAAATGTTGGGAATTGTTGACAAATGGGATTCTAGCAGGTCATAACTGAGAACACATTTTATGATGAATCCATTAGTTTTTGCTACTATTGGAAGTTAATGGTTCTCTGTGTCTGCTTTGCCATTGTTTTTGTCCCTTACTGCTCAGCACTTCTTGCACATTAGAGAGATGGCCTTGACAGTAGTGGAAGCCAGTGACTGAATGTGACACCTCCTTTGCTAAGACAGCACAGTTTTCTTTACTGTGCTTTATTTCTATAGCCAGGCACTCACTTGGCATACATCTACAGTCCTTCCACCAGAATGACATTAGTTCCTTTCATGCCTTGATTCATCACGTATTGTGGAGACTGTTAGCTGAGTAAGGCATTTGCTCCATGAAAATATCACCAAATGCACCGGAAAGAGAAAAGCACCCGATGTCTGTTTGCAAGGAAAGCAAATTGATGGTTTATGAGTGAGCTGGGGATGACAGAGCTCCCCAAGCCTTTCTGGGTCTGAGGCTTGGCTCTGTACTAGCATGAGTCTCTGATCCACCACATTCAGTCATCATTCTGGAAAGGCTCAATAGCTTTACTGCTGATCTGAGGCCTGAACACTGTGGTCTCTTAGTTTTCTTAGAATCAGCCTTAAAATTGAGACACACTTACTCAATAATTTGGACCAGAATAATATGTGCCTTTTTGTGCCAGCCCGTGATTAGCTTACTTTTGCATCACTTTATTGACATACCAAAAAAAGCTGAATGTATGCTTTATGAATTTGGAAATGAGCAGACATATGTGAAATCATCACTATAGTTTGTTCCATAAACCTGACCATCATCTCCAAAATTTGCCTTCATTCTCTATGCATTATTTTGGATTGACTTAATTTTCTTCTTCCTTTGAGCTATCAGAACTTTGCTTTTGTCAGTGAAACAAAGAAAGCATTTGCAGTTGGAAATTATACAAAATTATACAAAAGTCTCTGAACATTGATCATGACTGATGCTCTTGGCCTGGGGCAAGGAGTTGGTGATGGTTATGCAAATTGTTCTAAACGATAATGGCAATATACAGAGCTAGCAAGTAGACCTGAAGGGTTTACCGCAAAATGTAAATTTGCTTTCTGAACACCTTAAAAATCTATATGTAATATATTATTCTAGAAAAATGTATGGGCTGTTGAGTGTGTGTGTGTGTGTGTGTGTGTTGTAATTCTTTATTGCACATGGCGGCAAATGAGTGTCTGCAGATGGATAATAGAATTCAGAATAAAAACATTTGAAAAATGTATCATTATAACAATTTAAAATATTGAAGCCTGTTTAAATAACTGATTAATTTGAGCCAGTGTTATGGTGTATCAGGTTAAGCAGCCATCTGCAACACAGGCTTCCCCATAGGAGCAGCAGTTTGAGTCCTGATTGTGGACAATTAGGGAATGAACTGGTGGATAGAACAATCTATCACTCCCTCTCCCTCTTGCCTCTTTTTACTTCTTTACTCACACTCTTTCCCCTTTCTCTGTAATTCTACCTTTAAAATGAACAAACAAAATACCTAAATTTATATGTATTTTTGCATTTATAATTTTTAAATGCCCTGCACCTGTGTGGGAGGCCCAGAAGAAGCTCCCGGCTTTGCATTGGCTCAGTTCTAGTCATTGCAGCCATCTGGGGAGTGAACCCAGTGAATGGAAAATCTTTCTGTCTCTTTTTTTTCTCTATAAACCTACCTTTCTGCTAAAAATAAATCTTTTTTTAAAAATTACTGATTCACTAAAGCCTGGCTACACTTCAGAAACACTTTGAAGACCATGTCTAGACTGTAAAAACCTACAAGGGTCAGCATTGTCAGTTTTTTCCTCATCTGCTTAGTTTTCTTTTTTATAAAAATTTCATTCTTTATTTGAAAGGCAGAGCTACAGCGAGGTCAAGACAGAGAGGGAGAGATCTTCCATCTGCTGATCCATTCCCCTTAGTGGCCACAATAGCCAGGTCCAGGCCAAACTGAAGCCAGGAAGCAATAACTCCATCCTGATCTCTCACATGGCTTCAGGGGAACCAAATTATTACCTGGACCATATTCTGCTACTTCCTCATGCAGATTAGCAGGGAGCTGGATCAGAAGTAGAGCAGCAAGGACTCAGAGCAGTGCCCGAATGTGGGGAGCCAGTGTCTCGGGTAGCTGCTTAACGTGCTTCACCTTAATATTGGCCCAAGTTGGAATTATAATTATGAACAAAAGAACCAACAGCTACTAACCATGCTGAGTTAATGAAAAAGCTTATTGACAAAGTGACACATGGGCAGGTGGCCCAGACCAACTCAGCTCTAAATCTCAGAGACATGGCAGAGAGTCAGTACCCTGCCTGGGTTATCTTCAGTTTCTTCCTCTTTCTTGTTTTACACCACAGGCAAGCTTTTTAACATGATTATCAAAAGGTTTTACTAATGGAAATGAAATGAGGATATCTGGTCATCAAGTAAAATTATCTGGTCACCAAAATGTTGGAAGTGGGGACGTAATTTCTTCTACCAGCAACCAGTTCTCTAATGGAAAATAAACCAGACGGGTATCCTCTGATTCAATCAATTCTGATGTGGTTTACCTGGAAATAGTGTCATGTCACAGGTTGAGGACTCACCCACCAATAAACTTCTCACATATAATCTTAATCAATTCTCTTACTACTTGGTATTCCAATGAGCCCCTCCATGTGATTGATTAGTTTGCTAATTTTTTTCACAGAGCTCAGGGAAACATGCGCACTTGCTAGTTTATTATACAGACTAGGACAAAGGTTAAAAACAAAGTGACAGATCAGGTGTAAGGCTTCCAGGCCGTACAGGTGTACTCTCCCAGCCTCACCGTGTGTTCAGCTTTCTGGAAGCTCTCTAAACCCTGTCCTTTTACATTTCTGTAGAAATTCCATTCTGTAGACATGATTGATTCAAATCATTGGTCATTGCTGATTAAATGAGTATCCAGCCCCACCCTTCCTTGAAGTTATGGGTTGCAGCTGAACAGTCTCAATCCCCAATCCTGTCCTGGTCATTCCTGCAACAAGACCCTAGCCATCGGTCAAAGTATTAGCATAGGGAAAGACACAGGTCAAGAAATAGGAATGCAAGACGAATGCTTCACAAAATCACAAGTGGCCTCACTGCCAGTGTTTGTTGTGGACCTGGGTAACACTGCCCCTTTGAGAATAACCCAGAGATATCAAGATCTGATGGGGACATCCCAGAAAATATCTTTCTCACCCAGACCAAACAACAGTTACACAGTGTTCTGGCTGAAATGCTTGTAAAGCAATCTCCTGTGATGATTCAAGGTATACTGACAACTATATTGATTATTTGCCTTTTTTTTTTCTGTTTTTAATGTAAGACATGTCTAGTGTCAATCAAATTCTGTCTCCTCAACAGATGAGCTCTAGTCCATGTCGTTTCATCTGTCGCCCAACTTTTTACTTTTCCTCATTCTTTCACCACTATCAGGAATGCTCACATGTTTATTTCGTTTTCTTTATTTTCACCTTGGTATTTTAACTTTTTGAGATAGCATACTTTTAAATTACATTGCAAAGACTTAATTGCTGTACTAAATAAAGTATTGAACAAATAAAAAGCCTGCAGTCTGGCAGGAAACTAGGCAAGGACTGAGAACAGTAATCAAATAAGAAGTTGTTCAACTTTACTCATATGAAGTGAGTTTTTTTTTTTAAGATGTATTTATTTTTATTGCATAGTCAAATATAGAGAGAGGAGGAGAGACAGAGAAGAAGATTTTCTGTCCGATGATTCACTCCCCAAGTGACCACAACGGCCGGTGCTCTGATCCGAAGCCTAGAGCCAGGAACTTCCTCCAGGTCTCCCACATGGGTGCAGGGTCCTAATGCTTTGGGCTGTCCTAGACTGCTTTCCCAGGCCACAAGTAGGGAGCTGGATGGGAAGTAGAGCTGCTGGGATTAGAACCAGCACCCATATGGATCCTGGAGCATTCAAGGCGAGGACTTTAGCCGCTAGGCCATTGCACTGGGCCCTGAAGTGAATTTTTTTAATACTGAGAAAATCGATACAGCAAAATAGTGTGTAATTCCCATTAATTTGACAAATATTTAAAGCAAAGTGTGACAAAACTATTTGCAGCAAAAGTAACACATAGGAGTTCCTCTTTTGTTGTTGTTTTGTTTTTAAACAATATTTTGACTGAACATATTATTGTTTTTTAAAACAATTTAAAAAAAGAATTTACGTTTCTCATTTTCACAGGAAGATTGAGTTTGGACACAAACAATAAGGGAAAGTCTTTCTTTTTTTCTTCTTTTTTTGTCATTTTTGAACACTGTGTTTAGGCCTAAAACCGGCGTGAAGATTAGAAGACTTGCATTTTTTTTCATTTTTATGTGTTTCTTTTTCTTTTTTTAGTGGGTAGACAAAATGGAAATTTTTGAAAGAGTGCGTACAGGTCATGTTATCAATTCAAAATGGTGCCTAAAGCTGCAGGTCATTTTTACAGAGGTAGCTAATGGTTTTCTGCTCTTTCTGTTCTAGCTACACCAGCTACCCTTGGCAGAGCATCCGAGAGTCTGCAAAGAGTTCATCCAGGCCTGGGAACAAGTAAGAATATCAATCCTTTTTCTACTTTCCATGACTTTTGAGTGTAATTCACACCACTGTGCTTTTTTTTACTTGTAATATTGGAAGAGTGTTTGAGTTGAAGTTTTACAGACAAGCAAAAATTTTCTGTCCACTTCTCTGCATAGCTGTTTCTTTATCTTCCTATTTTGCCGATGCTTAGAGGTTAAGCTAGGCTAGGCCAAATTAATAGGGAAAAATAGAAGGCATGATTTATTGTGAACTGGCATTTATTGAATTGAATAAATTGCTTTTTTTTTTTACAAATTCCTTTTAAAGCTATTATTATGATTTTGAAGTATGTATCTAGTGATTATACTGGCAGAAAGTTAAACTTAAGTCTCCAACTGTGTTACCTTACACTCCATAATTCTGCTTTGCATATGCTTACTCCTCTTAAAATGACCCTTTCCAATGTTTGGCAGTCTCCTCTTCATCCAAAAGACCGAGCTCAAATGCCAGCTCTTGGGAAAACCTCTCTAAATCCTCCAGCCTGAACAGTCTTCCTGTCTTCTGGACTTTCATGGAATTTTCCATCATCCCATGAAAGCGTTTGCCTCCTGTCATTTTAGTGCACACATGTACTTTTAAAGGTTTGTTTTGGTGGAAAACTTCTGCAATCCATGCATTTTCAAGGTCTTCAATAAGTTCATGAAAATTCATACTCTGGAAAAAACTGTGCCTATATTTCACAAAATATTTGCACCAAAATAAGTACATTTTTAAAAGATAACTTTACTATTGTTTATTATTGCTTTTATTATGAAAGGCAGAGTTACTGTTCCCAAGGGAGAAGATGAGAGATTGACATCTTCCATCTGTCTTCTAGTTCACTTCCAAATGTTTGCAATGGCCAGAGTTGGGCCAAGCCAAACCCAGGATCTCAGAACTACATTTGGTCTGCCATGTGAGTACCAGAGATCCAAGTGTGTAGACCATCTTCTGCTGCTTTCCTAGGCATATTAGCAAGGAACTAGATGAGAAATAAAGCAGGAAGAATTTTAAGCAGTACTCAAATGTGATGCCAGTGTCACAGGCAACAGCCCATCCCTCTCCCACAATGCTGCTCCCTAATATATCATTTTTAATTAATTAATTAGTTAATTAATTAATTAACCTACCTAATTAATTTATGGCAGAGAAATGGAGCTACAGAGAGAGAGATTCCATCCCCATGTTTGCTCCCTAAATGACTGCAATAGCTGGGGTGGGTGGAAGACAGGAGCCAGGAATCCATCGTGGTCTCCCACATGTGCACTAAATGTTTGGATCTCCTTCTGCTGCCTTTGCAGGAGCGTTAGCAAGATGCTGGATCATAAGTGGAACACTTAGAAGTCAATATGAGATGCCAACAGTGGCTTAACCTATTGTGTCACAATAGAAGCCCCAAGAACTTTTTGAAATATCCTTGAACATGTCAGCACTGTTTATAGAACTTAATGGATTGTGTGCATTTCATGAATGAATGAATTAGGCTGAACAATGCAAAGCCCATGTTTTATGCTTCTTCCAAACTTCTCACATCACTTTAGAAACATAATCATAGGGCACGGTGCGGAAGTCTAGAGGCTAAAATCCTCGCCTTGAACACACTGAGATCCCATAGGGCGCCAGTTCTAATCCCAACGGTCCTGCTTCCCATCCAGCTCCCTGCCTGTGGCCTGGGAAAGCAGTTGAGGATGGCTCAACATCTTGGGTTCTTGCACCCATGCAGGAAATCTGGAGGAAGTTCCTGGCTCTAGGCTTCCGATTGGCTCAACCCTGGATGTTGTGGTCACTTGGGGAGTGAATCATCGGACGGAAGATCTTCCTCTCTGTCTCTCCTCCTCTCTGTATATCTGACTTTCCAATAAAAATAAAATGCATCTTAAAAAAAAAACAATCACATAGGTGTGCTTTATGTCAATTTAAGAGTCCATATTATGACAGAGGGGAAACGGTCTATCTGATTGAGTTTTAGCTGCCACTGTCTGTTGGTGAGTGTGATGCCATAAAATCATAATTTGTATTTAATAACTAAATAGCAGGAAAAAGTGACTGATGTGAGATGTGAGATTTAAATATCATTTCTCTGGAGATGACCCAAAGGAGGACTGTAATTGTTTATAACCAATGTCATCCGCTTGTCAGTTGTGCCAGACCACAAACGTTTTACAATCCTCCTACTTTAGAAACATGTGCCATGATAATCTTCCCTAATGAACACCAGGGATTTTAAAAGGGGTGAATGTTTGGTTATGCTTGGGTTTTCCAGCCAGCATACTACAGAGCCTTCTCTCAAAGATGACCTGACCTATTGTTACTTTCTGCAGGGAAATGAGGCGGAAGGAGTTAAGAATGTTTTAATTAGTAGTGCGTTTTTCATTTTGGAACCATCCTCCAAGCACAAACATAATAGATTGTGCTCCTCTTTCTCCTAACGAGACAGTGTGACTTTTCTAAGCCATTTCCTGCATTAGGAAACAAGGTCTCAGGAACGTAAACATTGTGCCTTGTGGATATCAAACCTCTAGTTACAGTAGGTGCAGTGAAGAATTCCCATTCAGTCATTTGATGTAGGTTGACTTCTTGTCTGTGGTAAGTAAAAAAAGCTAGCTAGTTAGCAATAGTATGTAGAAAGCCACATAGCAACTCGTTTCCCCACATGAGGAAAGCCCCCGTCCTTCCAGCTTCTCATTGTCAACAATACTTATGCCCCAGGAAGGAACAAATAAAGTGTGTGTCTCTATCAGTGGGCACCTGTGATAATGCCTATGTTTGAGCTCTAGGTATGACAACGACCAAGTACCTACATTGCCTCACTGTATCACTATGTACATTACAGATATTGGATTCTCTTTTGTGCATCTAGAACTAAGTTCTGCAGGATAAAGGTGAAAGAATAAGATATTTAAAAATGGTTACTATGATATATATGTGTTCATTAAATTCTTCTTAAACACTTTAATTTAAAAAAGGAAAAACAGACTATGTGTCCTAGCATCAAAGGAATTCACACTCTAAGAAGACAATTTTACACATGTGTTCAGCATAAAAACGTTCTGAGAATATATAATTATAGTTACATGTTTCCTATGTGCACTTTTGTAAAGTCTCAGATTCAGAACAAAACCCAAGAAGGAAAAAAAGTAGAATCCTCTCAAGGGCAGGTGCCAGACAAAACGTGTCAAATATCAATGAGACAAATGCCGCCTTGAACTATCATAATACCCTTTTTGTTGCTGTTTTCTCCTCCCCATCCCTTCTTGCTTGGATCCGTTTTTCTCTGATCTACATGACACTAACTGTCCTCATTGCCCTCCTCTATATGTAACTGTGAAATCGCAAACCCTTGGGCTGGCATCATAATGCTAACCACTATGTGCAACACAAGCATCGTACATCAGAATGCCAGTTTGGAGTGCCAGCTGCTCTGCTTCCAGTCCAGCTGCTTGTTAATATGCTTGGAAAGGCAGCAGAGGATGAAGACTCAAGTGTTCAGGTCCCTGCCCATGGGAGACATGGTAGAGTTCAGGCTTCTGCCATTATTGGGTCAGACCAGGTTATTAAGGGTGTTTGGAGAGTGAACAAGTAAATAGAAGATTTCTTTCTAGTTCTTTCAACTGAATAAATATATACATACAAATGTACATTTACATGTGTATCTTTTTTAAGTTGCAAACCCTTCCCAAGACACTGTAAGTTACTACTCATTCTCTGTCCCCAGTCTGCAAGCTTGGAATACTTTCAGTTCCCCAGATGCACTGTGGCTTCTCTCCTCTGGGACATGCTCACGGCATTCCATCTTCAAGAAATATTCTTCCTCTACCCTACCCTTCATTCTGCAAATACAAACCTTGCCCTTGCTTTAAAGTTCAACCAAGACGCCGGTCTTCTTTGCCTGAAGTAATATTCTCCTTGCTTTTCTATGAGAGAAGCCATGCTATTTAGTACCGTTTGTGTTAAGTCTTCAGGATAGCCACAACACAGACCATAGACTGGGTGCCAAAAATGTGGAAATACATTTTCTCAGAGGTCTGTCAATGAGAGTCTGAGATCAAGGTGTTGACAGCATTGGTTCCTGATGAGCTCTTTTTCTCTCTCTCGCTTTTTCTCTCTTTCTCTCAGTGTGTGTGTGTGTGTGTGTGTGTGTGTGTGTGTGTGTGTGTGTGTGTAAGTGTGTCTTCTTGACTTGAAGGTGGCTTTCCTCTCCCCATGTCTACCCATGGACTATCCTGTGTGTCAGTTTGTATTCTTCTCTTCTTATGAAGATACATGATCTCATCTGATTAAGAACATCTGTGTCTTATTCAGAGTTTCATGTACTTTGGAGTGCCTAAAATGAATTTTATAAGAAATAAAGATATTGCAAATCAATGAACTAAATGAACAAATTGTTAACAGCTTCCTCATTATCTATTCTTCTACTCACTTAGCAATTCCCTCTAGCACCCTTTGTGATGGAGCCTTGTAGGCTGCCTGAAACCATTCATTCAGGATCAGATCTCCATACCTGGACACACTGTATTCTTAAGTGCTATGTGGTTGAAAGGACTCCTGGGAATATTAGGTAGTTTTTAGTTACAGAAAAGCTTTATTACAGACAAAGGATATAGAATAGAGGTGATGTGAGTTGACCAAGATATTGATATCTCATGGTCAGGATGACGATACAAGACACACTTTGTCTCCAGACTTAACACTGATACCTGCCTGCCAACCACCTCAGTGTCAGGAAATCCAAAATCTGGCCAAGGTGAAGTCTCCAATAGTGAGCAGGTCATGTAGGTTCAGTCTAGCTGTGTTGTCAGCTTCCAAATCTAGAAGGCAAAACAAAATTATGCACAAGTCATAAATCTAGTCACACACCTAAACAATACTAACAGGCTGGTACAGCCGTCATGAAACAGCTTCCATATCCAGGACCACAGAAGTTCTCTTACTTCTACTGAATATAGTCCTTCGCATTGGCCAAATGTCAGTATTTCTGGAGAGAAACATTGGAGTCAAACTAAACTAGGGAAGATTAGCCCATGCTACACCATTGGAAGAATTACCCTTTGCTGTAATTTTCTCTTCCTTCTCTTGCTCAAAGTCTGTTCCATTTTCTTTTATTTTCAAAATGTTCTTTTTAAAATGTTAATTTATTTGAGGAGTGGAGAGAAAGATCAGAATTCCCACCCACTGCTTCATTTCCTAAATGGAAACAACAGGTCTGGGCAAGCCAGGAGGCAGGAATACAATCCTAGTCTCCTACATGGGAGACAGAAAATCAGTTATTTGAGCTGTCATTGCCAGAGTGTACACTAACAGGAAGGTAGAATGAGGAGTTAGAGCAGGGAATCAAACCAGGTACTCCAACATGAGACTCAGGTACCGCACTCAAGTCAATCTTTCTGCTGGTAGAAGGATATAATTCATGCAAATGAGTGTTTTTGTACTGGTGAATATATACTAACATGCTTTGAACAGGGTGACTTCTTAAGAAAAGTTTTCGAAGACAGTGATAGCTAACCCTATGCAGACCCATCAGCTCACTCCACCCGTCAGCACATTACACTTTTGTAAAGACCATTACAGAGTAAGCCTGGAAAACCACACACTTGGGAGTAAGAATTTACAGTATACAGGCACATCCAGACAACTTGGTGACATTTTCAAGAAGCAATGTTGAAAAGCACCTTTTTTATTTGGAGAAGTTGGTAAGGACAGCTAGAGTCTTCTAGAGAAGAGCAAACCAATTTAGTATCCCCAAATAAGCAAGACACTTCACATGGAGTGTATGGTTCCAAATTCACTGAAATGATTTATTTATCTGTTTGATGCAGATTTGGGCTAAATTTGTAAGTTTATTAAATATCTATAGAGAGAAATTTTTAGACGACTACACATTTTCTGAAATGGATGACTTCGTTTTAAAGCCATTTCTTTGTTATTGAAATTTTTACATATTATTGTAGAAGTGAAAATTTTGTGATAAATAGCATTTTAATCCCAAAATAAAATCTATGCCCAACTGGAATAAAATGCTGTTTCATTTGTTGCCTTTTGGAGCATAAACCGGATTAAGGTTTTATGAACTCTGGCATTCTAAGCATAAACATTAATGACCGAGGTCAGAGTTAAGTTTTGGAAGGATTCCAAAAAATTATCATATTACATAGGCACAGAAAGTGAATTCCTTGCATTTTTTGAAGTTCAGTGACAATTTTCTTTAGTTCTGCATTATTTTCACTTCTCCATAGAAATGTTTTTGTGAGTTAAAAATAATAATAATAATATAGTAAACTTTATCGCTTTTGTTTAAGTTCTTACACATGATTACTGCCCCTACTTGCCTCATTATTTCTACCTCCTACTGTTTCCCTGTTCCTACACATCCTGCTCTCTTATTCCAGACTTATTCTTCCTACCTACAGCCGATCCGGTAGGACAATGATCTTCAATAATTTCCCACTGTTTTCTAAAAAATGTGACCCCTCTTCCAGGCTTTCAGGAAGCCCCCACAACACAGCTTTGGTGTACTTTCTCCACCCTACGTCCCTGTGCCCTGTGCATCGGCACATTTATGTTTCCTTCATTCTTATTCTTTACAGCTCTGCTTGTCGACTCCGCTAGAAAGTCCCACCTTTTTCCTTCCTAATAGGAAACAATCCTTTAAGGCCTGTTTTAAACATGACTTTATTCACAAAACTTTTTCCAGTTTCCCCAAAAAGACAGATGCTTCTATCATGGAGTCTCTGCGGGCCTCGTCTGCTTGCTTTCACGGATGAATGCTACAGCATAACAGTTATGACCTCAACTTCTGGAATGGACAACTTCAGTTTTTGTACCAATTCTACTACTGATCTCCTTTGTGACCTTACCTGTCTTAACTTCTTAAATTTCAAAATAGAGGTGGTAATGTTACCTCCCCACTAAGGCTGTTCTGAGAAATGCTGCTGATATTGCTGTGTTTAATTAAAATAACATCTGACCTCGTTGTAAACTTGTATAGTACTTATTCTATCATGGTTCTGTTTTTATTACTATTATTATCATTTTATGGTTCAGTTCCATAGGCTCCTGGAATTTCCCTTATCCCTTCCCAAGTTCCACCCCCATCCCGACCTGGTTCCTCTATGTCATTACTAAAGTATAGTTCTTCATACACAGTCATATGTCCATCATTGCGGGCATGGACAGTGGCAGAGAGTCCAGCATCCTATTGTCAAGATATAGTAAATAGTTTCATTGTAACTCCATCTTGGTCTGGAAGTAGAAGTGCATACTACATTGTATCCTCACATCTGGATATGTTAGTCTCCATTTCACAGTTACTGTACATCCCCTTAAATGAAAAGTCACAATACAAAATCAACAATAGGAAGAAAAAATAGAAATTTACAATGCCATGAAGTTAAATAACATGCTACTGAATGATTAATGTGTCACTGAAGTGGTGAAATGTGTCTCTTCTAGACAACAAATAGATGTGTTTTGTTTTTTAATCCAGTCTACTAATCTATGACATTTGATGGAGCTTAAGCCAATTACTTTCAGGGTTAATATGTATGGGTGGTAATTTGGTCCTGTCATTTTAGGAATCGGTTGTTCATCGATTTAGTCTTCTGTTGTCATTTTACTGGAATGTTCTTCACATTTGCCTTTGGTTTTGGTGGACACACATCTTGACAAGATGTCAAGAGAACATCTTGAAGTATCATTTGTAGGGCAGGTTTGGAAAAGGCAAATCCGTTTAATTTTTCTTTACTCTGGAAGAATTTTATTTCATTTTCAAAGACAAAAGAAAGCTTTGCCGGATATGTTATACTGGGCTGACAATTTTTTTCTTTTAGAATCTGAAATATGTCACTCCATTCCCTTCTTGCCTGTAGAGTTTCCTGTGAGAGGTCTCCTGTGAGTCTAACTGGCATTCCTTTATATGTCAGTTGATTTTTTTCACAGGCTCATTTAAGGATCTTTTCCTTATGTTTGATTGAAGAGAGCTTGATGATCATGTGTCTTGGTGAAGATCACTTTTGATCAAGTCTGTTGGGAGTTCTGTGTTCTCCCAGATGTTGTTTCCCAATTCTTTCTCTATATTGGGGAAAATTTCCCGTATTATTTCATTAAATATATTTGTAAAACCAGTTTCTCTTTCTGCACCTCTGGGACTCCCATAACTCATATTTGGCATCTTACTAGTGTCTTTCAATTCTTGAATACTTTTTTTGCCCTGATCTAGCTCTGCTTCCAGCTTTTTTTTTTTTTTTTTTTTTGCTTTCCCCTGGTGACAGGAAATATCTTCCAATTCTGCTTGCTTCATTCTATTTTGGAGACTCTCCACCATACTTTTAATTTGCTCTACTGTGTTCTTAATTTCTAATGTATCAGCCTTGATTTGCTTTATTGCTGCTATTTCTTATGTAATATATTTCTTAAACTCTTTGAACTCTTGTATGTGCTTCTCATTGTTGATTAGAAGCTTTATAATGAGTTTTCTGAATTCTGTGTCCCCCATTTTCTCCATGTCTTCTTCAATTTAACTCTGAGGTTGGCATATGGTTTTGGTCCTTTGCAGGGCAGTCTTCAGTAATATTCATTTTGCCTTTGTGTCTTCTTTTGTTCTTGATTATTGTACTTCTAGTTATCAGATTCTTCTCCTTGGGGCAGGTTTGTAAGCCAGGTGTCCTATATAGCTAGGCTGTTGTTGTGCTCCCACAGGTCTCCAATGCATTTTTATGTGTTGCAGTTGGTACATAGCTCTTTGCTTGCAGCCAATTGTGCCACTCCCTCCAGCGAGTTCCAGGTCTGGGTTCTTATGTTAGGTTTCCACCATGGTCGCCGTAGCCCCAACTCCTGGCTCACCAATCTCCACCTTCTGTGATACCGTGCTGAGGCTGCATTGTTTTCTGTACAGCCTTTCTTCCACTTCCAGTTGGAGCAGGTCCCAGAATTAGGGAGACACCAGGTGTCCTATATAGCTAGGTTGTTGTTGGTGCTGATCTTGCCAGAACCTGTTGGACGTTAGGTCTGGGTGCCACACAGACATATTTTGACCTGTACAATGCCACAGTCAGTATTATTTTCCTGCGGGACCAGTGCAATCTCGTGAACTCAGCACATACGCAGTTCCCTATTGTTCCCTGAAGACAAACTTTCGCCACACCTTACAAAATGGCACCTGACGCTTCCCAACTAGAGTTCTTGATCTTCTGGCCATCAGGTCTGAGGACTACCCAGACCTCTTTGGTGGAACCCATAGAATGCCACATTGCTGCAGTTCACTGAGTCAGAAATGAGTTCACTCCCAGCTCAGCATATGCTCAGTCCTTTCCCTTGCCTTTGCCTCCTTACACAAAATGGCACCCAATTCTCTAGGGGGCTGACTGGGCTGTGAAATCCACCCTGTTCTCACACTACCCATCTGGAGTCTGCCGCTCAGTCTTTGCTCCTGGTCAAATCAAACGGACGAACAGTTTTTGTCTGGGTTCACCTTCCAAGCTCCCAGTGAAAGTCCCTTCCCACCTGGTTGCTGGTGGAGTTCAAATCACAGCTGAATGCTGCTGGGGTATCAGTCACTGCAACACCACACTGTTGTTTTCACTGCTTTCCTGTGTCTGACAATCTCCAGGTACCCCTCTGCTGCTGTTCTGTCCTCTCCTATTTCCTGGAATGTGTTATCTCTGTTTCATCCTGATTTAATGTTTCTCCGCCCGTTTAAATGTGTCCTTACCCTATTCCGCCATCTTGATTCTCAGCTCTGTTTTTATGCCAGTGCATGTTAAATTGAATTATATGAAACTGCCCATAATCAACTTTTTGCTTTGGATCATAAAATCAACTTGTTATTTGCCTTTAACCTATTGCAGACATTCCCTTAAACTGTAGCATCTTTAGCATTAACCTTAGGGGCTCTATTTTATAGATTGTTATATCCTACAGTACCTGATTTCTGTAGACTTAAATTAATTGAGGGATTTTGCACAGGCACAAAAAAATTACAAAAACAAACTAAAAGAAAAAAATGAGGGGAAAGTTGGGTTCTTCCCAATATCTTAAGTACTTAAGTGTTCCTTGCTGTGTCATCCCACTAATGTGGGCAACAAATATGTTAATTTTGACTCAGTTTCTTATCTCCTGCAGAGATATAAATATTAAATGGAGAGATTAGAATCATGTGTAAATAGGAACAGAATTTATTTGGTAGTGAGGAAATAAACATAAAACTGCAGGCCACACCATACCAAAAAATATCCAATGCGAGTGGGTGAAAGAATTGCTCATAACTCAAAAGAGGGAAACACAAAAACAGTGCCCTGAGTTTGGGAAGATCTATCCAGGAGTGGGGTTAGCTGGAGAGAGGGAGAGGCTGTCAGACCTCCATGGTGGAACAGCACAGGAGAGCAGTCATTTGAGAGTAGCCATGATGGAAAGAAAGGAAATGGGAACAGCACCTCTCCGTGAGGTCTGCAGCAGAAAGAGAGCTCTCTCCCCTTTCTACCATTTCCTGGAAAACAGTGGGTGAAATCCAATTGGATAAGTAAGTGGGGTGTGGCCTAACTTCACACTGGTCCCAGATGCCACAGATGCATCCTGGGAAGATTGGTCTGTCAATCAACAGTTCAAGTGAGAGATGGCAGCATTTTACAGAAATATGAGAGTTCTAGCTTCCCTAAAATTAACCTTCCTGCCTACCTATACTGGATCACCATGAAAGAAGGTAGAAGGGTACATGGAGCTAAAACCCACTCCTCCAATAATGATATTAGTCCAACCCTGAGAGTAGAGCTCTAATACCTACCACAGTGCTTCTTCCAAGACTTCTAGTAGTCATTTATGAAAGGGAAGAAATGCAGATATACAGAATAGAAATATCTTATCCACCACTGAGTATAGATGTTTTCAGTCTTTTACTAAAACCATTCCAGGAACCCTAACTTCAGGTCATGGAAGTACTGTCATGGTCTGGTCTTGGGGTCCATTGCAGGCTATCTGATGGTGCTACTGGGATATCTTGTTGGCACTTCAGCTTCCAAGGCATTAGTAAGTAACCGTACTCCTGCCTGTGGCCTATCGCTACCTGGGAAAGAGCAGAATGACCCTCTCAGTTTTCAGCCTTCTTTTTCATCAGATGTTTCCATCCTTGAGGGCACATTAGCTGACAATACTTCCAGAAGAAACACTTTGTAAGGGAAGAGCATCTCTGCAGGGATGATGTCCCAGAGTAAATGTGTGGCATTTATTTGTCACGGAGAACTTGAACTTTGGACCCACAATAGAAAGAGTACTGACATTGGGCTGACACTGAAGCTGACTTTGGATTCTTGACAGTCTGTTTCTAAACAATTCAGTAAGTAAACATAGATTCTTGTGATCTCTTTTAAGCAATCAGTGTTTATGTTGGCAGACTCTTGCACCCAAACTAGTGGTGAGTCTTTAATGACTCACTTAGAGCACTAATCGCCAAATAATGCCAAGCATCCTTGGGATACTGTTTATCTCCATTCCTTGCTTCTCTGAAAGAGGAGGAAGGCAGGTAGAATTATACACTATGTACAAACAGAAATGGGAGTGCACATAAGACAACCTGCCTGAGTATCCTAATGAACCAACAAGAGCATAATATAAAAAATACTCAGGCAATGACCACCATGAGCTTTATAGATGAATATATATTAATAAATTATATATAAATGTATAATGTAAATATATAATGTGAAATGTCATGTGTTAAAATATGTATTATTTATGTTATTTTCATGCATTTCTTGCAAGTAAGGACTCTTTGTCTGATGAGTGTTATGTCTTATCTATTTCTTTGTTCTTTTACCACCAAAGTTTGCTGAGCCACAATCAGTACTACATATATATTTATCTCTTAATTTCTAGGAGGTGTATTTGTTTCTGTGTTCTTAGCCCACTGGAAATTAATCAGAAATATGTTTATCAGCATAAGCCTCTAAAAATTTGGATCTTAGAAGTGAGCAGCTTTAAAAAAATCTTTTTTTTAATGTTGCATACAGGAGTTGAGAAGGATGCAGGCTAATGTGGGCCATAGATTAGAATGGGGACAGTTGAGGCACGGAGGAAGGTGGGTAGGACAAAGGTTTCCATTTTTTTTTTTTTTCATTTTCTCTTGTATCTACAGGGGCAAGGCAGGATGAGCAGCCACTCCCTGCTGCCAAAGTACATCAGCACCTGGGCATGGGGAATGACCACTCAGCATCATCTTAGGGACCCTGATATTGGGAAGAATGTTCCAAGGGTGTTACTTGAGTTGTTTTGATCTGAGACACTGTTGATTTCATTGCACCAGGGTTCAGAAAAATCTTCCCAAGGTCCATTGGTTTACAAAGTCCACCTTAGTGCATCCATACATCCAGACACCTGTTGCTAAAGCCAGGCCGGGAGAGTGGTAAAAACTGCTCTGCTTTCCATCCTCTGACAAGGCACTCAACATCTCTGATGGCCTATGTGATCTGGCTATCATATCCCCTGTGTGCTTCTGGGCAGTCATTCCACTGCACAGGCATCAGCAACTGAGGAGGCCCAGTCCTGACACATGGACTCCTAGGTTGGATCAATATTTTGTGATTTTTCTTATGGCTGAAGTTTAAGTCCAGTGGTCTAGTTGGAGAATTCCCCAAGAAATCTCATCTGGGGTGACAAAAGACCTGACTCTTGTATAAGCCAACCAGTACAGGGTCCAATTTAATCCAACTCCTGCATCAGCCAATGCCCACAATGGTGAATGCATTGCCCAGTAAGTTCCACCCCCAGCCACATCTCCTATGCAAATCGATAGGAAGCCTGAGATCTGGGGATAGGATTGGGATAGCCTAATCCAGCCCTCCACAAATTCAGCCCTTATCCAGACCAGCAGAAACCACAGCCCAGCTGAGGCAACCCTCCAGTAACTCCAACCAGACCTGTCCCCAGCCTCAGTACAAACATGTACAAGATATTAGTCCAGTCCCTCCCTCATCCCATCTGGTAGTCATACACACCCATGAGTACTGCAGCTTAGCTCAGCCCAGCCCTACCAACCTCCTGGCTTGGCCCACACATACATCAACAGTGTTAGCGCCTTGTTCAGCCTGTCCTGCCTCCAGCCCTGGCTCTTATGTTCACCCCCCCAGGAACTGCATTCTATCAGAGGAGTGCCTATAGTCTCCCTACTAGGCTCACTCCTAGCCCCAGATCTTGTGTTTGCCAGAGGGTACTTCAGTCCAGGCTAACATGACTTGCACACAAGTCCTGGCACTTGCCTGCAGATGCTGCTGCAAAGCCCAACCAGCCTGCACTTCTTCTGCCTCTTCAATGTGCAAGCAGATGTGGTAGCCTCGCCTAGCCTGGCCCTCTTCCCAACCCAGCTCACATGTAGGTTGACAGCTGTTGCAGCTCTGCCTAGCCGGATCCGCCCCAAGTGCCAAATCTCGCACTCACCAGTGGGAGCAGTGGCCTAGTTTGAGAAGGATGATTAAGCATCTTCCTAAATATTCCAGTGTGCCTGTGTATTCCCTACATATCCATTCCTAGTAAGCTTCCTCTGCCAGAGAATCATACGCATTTTTCAAGGATGAAATCCAAGACAAACCTTCTTTCACCCTGGGCGACCCCAGTGGGTGGTGAACACTTTTCCATAACTCTAGAAAGTGAAAGTATCCCATGGTTGGTTGCCTTTGACATCTATGCTGAAGTCCTCTGAATTGCTACTTAGTCCCACAACCACTGCTTTCTGGACAACCCCTGCATATAGAAGCCTCCCATGAGTAAAGGACGCCCAAAACTGTCATTCCCTCTTTAACAGAAATGAATCAAATGCAGAGAAAACACAGCACACAGAGACATTTACAGAGAAAAATTTGTGGGCTTAACAAAGAGCTCAAACATAGTGTTGAAATAGAAATTCAACTAATAGTAGGCCTCTTGGCAAATATGAATGATATGAAATAACATATACTTTAAAAATGCCTCAAAGTATTAGCTACTAAAGGCCTTCACCACTTAGAAAATGTAACTTTCAAAGTGCTGAAGAATATAGGATTTTTTTAAAGATTCATTTTATTTTTATTATAAAGTCTGATATACAAAGAGGAAGATCTTCCATCCAATAATTCACTCCCCAAGCAGCTACAACAACTGAAGCTGAGTTGATCCGAAGGCAGGAGCCCAAAGCCTCTTCCGGGTCTCCCATGTGGGTGCAGAGTCCCAAGGCTTTGGGTCATCCTCATCTGCTTTCCCAGGCCACAAGCAGGGAGCTAGATGGGAAGTGGGGCCTCAGGGATTAGAACTGGCACCCATATGGGATCCTGGCATGCGCAAGCAGAGGACTTTAGCCACTAGGTTACTGTGCCAGCCCAAGAATATGAGATTTATTTGACATTTATTTGTGTATAATTCAAAACATATGTTGCTATGCAAGCAATTTTCCTGTTTCTTTCTTTGGGTCAAAATTATATAAACTAGAGGTTGGCAAACTGTCCCTCAAACCAGGTGTTTATTTTGTAAATAAAGTTTGATTCAATGAATAAAGCATCACCTAGTAATCTTGGTGGCCTGTGGATGCGTTAGAGCAGAATTGAATAGTAGAAATATAAATTATTGGTCTAAAAGCCTACAATATTTACTGTGTATCCTTTAAAAAAAAGCGTGCTAATCTCTATTCTAAGCATAAAAAGAGGTTATTTGTAATATGATACTTTACGGAATTAGTCGTCAAGTTCATACTGGTTGCTATCTTTTAGTCTCTCGTAGCAAATTATTTCTAACATAGTTGAAAATACAAGATTCCTTTTTCCAATCTACTTCATATTCAACTCTTTAAAGTAGAGTGCAAAGTGAGGATTAACCGTAACTGCTAAACAGATCGAAAATGGAAGGAAATTGTTTGCAGGTGTCTGAAATGTGTCATTGTTGCACGATATTAATCTCATGAACAGTCGGTGCAGCACACAGCTCCAGTTTGATTGTAAGCCTGACTCTCAGATTCATTGATCTTCTGTAAACCAGCTGCTACCACTGAATTCGTGCCAATGAATAAAGACAACTAGCTCTCCTTTTAGGAAATTGTGCACTGTGTATGACTCAGAAACCTGAAACCTCACAGCATCACCATTGATGTATTTCCAGAAGCCACTAAGGACTCCTTGAGTTATTCTCAAGGGTCATTTGTGTCTTTGTTGCGGTAAGTTAGAATCTGATTTTTTTTCACGTGTCATAGAAAAATGGCCTTTAGGGTTATCTGTCTTCTCTTGATTGTTTTGAAAAAATAGAATTTTAAGACCAAAATTTGCGTTATTACAAAGGCAAGCATTTGTAGAGAGGCCATCTGTGCTGCATGAATATGCACAGGTTCTGTGCACCTGCTACAAGGGTGCCCTGTCAGAGGACTGGAAAGCCCCTGATACACTCTGTACTGTGGCAGAGATTCTTCTTTCTGTGAATTGCAAACACTTGGGAAATTATGCACCTTTGGCAATGAGCAGCAGAAGCTGGAGCACACACAGCATCTGCCTTCCTAGTTTCAAGAACTTTGAGGATTTTGCTTGAATGTTCCCCAGCCTTCTATGTTTCGCTCCTCAAGGCCTAGCACACAGTGGAAGCCCAATCCTATTTGTTCAGTGAATAGCATGCTGTGTTCTAGGGTTTTTCTCAGAGTCAATGGAGAAAGGAAGTGAAAGAAAAGGAGTTTGCATAGACTTCTTGGTGTTTGCCTTTGGCATCTTCCCTCAACAATAAGATTATCAGGAAAAAAAAAAAAAAACCAGCCTTACAGTTTTCTCAAATCAAACAGATGCAGTTCCTCTTCTGCCATTTCTTTTTCCCTTGGGGAAAAAGTAAATAAGACGCTCCTATGAAAGTCTGACAGATCTTGTTATCGGATGGTAGCAGTTTGGCAAGCTCTGGAACTGGTTTCGGCTGACCTCACAGACTGTGATGAGGAGCCAGTAATTCACAGAGAGGGAGACGAAGTTGTGGCCTGGGTTTCCACTCCGTACACTATTAGGCATGTACTTCAATTTGCACATCTATAAGTGGAAGTGTTAACATTTGTATTGAAAAGCACTGTAAATAGCAAATGGGTACACAGGAAAATTCCTTCAATACATATGAATGGAGTAAGGAGTATGTATGTTACTGTTTTTGCTACTACTACTGATATGACAAGTTGAATATACCTTATCACCAAAAATGGGACAAGAAGTGTTTTCAGATTTTATAGTTCGCTTTGGGTTTTGTAGTATTTTCATACACTTTACCCATTGAGTATTCCTAGCAGGAAAATCTGAAAAACTCATAAGCATCCTAGAATCTGAAACTTTCTGGGTATCACGTCAGTACCTAAAAACTTTCTGCTTTAGTTTTCAGTTTAGGGGTGTTCAACCTGTACTATTTCTGTTGCTGCCTCTGAAAGCAGTAGCCTGGGGCGTTAGACACACCCCATGTACCCTTCACCTCCACTCACTAACACTTGCTCCTACTTAAGTTCATTTTTTTTTTAAGGTGTATTTATTTTTATTGCAAAGTCAGATATACAGAGAGGAGGAGAGACAGAGGAAGATCTTCCGTCTGATGATTACCACAATGGCCGGTGCTGTGCTGATCCGAAGCCAGGAGCCAGGAACTTCCTCTACGTCTCCCATGCAGATGCAGGGCCCCAAGGCTTTGAGCCATCCTCATCTGCTTTCCCAGGCCACAAGCAGGGAGCTGGATGGGAAGTGAAGCTGCTGGGATTAGAACTGGCTCCCATATGGGATCCTGGTGCATTCAAGGTGAGGACTTTAGCCGCTAGGCCACCGCACAGGGCCCTTAAGTTCATTTTTATTTTATGGCAGGCAACACCTGGATCTAGTACAGTGTCGCTCATAGTGAGTGGTAAGGTCTCAAGGGGACCAGGTATTTGGAGCAGTGACAGATCTTGGTTCGCTGCCACTCATATAAAGACTCTGGTTGAATTTCAGATTTCTGGTTTAAACCTGGATTGGTCCCAGTTTCATTGCAAATATATATAAAAGTATTTGTGAGTGCAGGGGAGGGGAGGGTGTAGATTTTTAAAAGTCAGAGAGATTCTAGAAACTGTGTAACATACCAGGTTAGGAAAATTGATTTTTTAAAAGATTTATTTTTATTATTTTTTCATTGGAAAGGCGGATATACAGAGAGGAGAGACAGAGAGGAAGATCTTCTGTCCGATGATCCAAAACAAAGATTTCTTTTAGTATTTCTGGTGTCTTCCAAACACAATTTATTTCTACATAAAAATACAAAAGTTCTGTAGCCCCAAAGACTCCCATTTGAGACCCTGTTGACATTCGTGTCCTGTTGACAGTTCCATCTGCTTGGCAGGTTAAGTTGTACCTTTACAAGTACAGAAGTGGGAGGCTCAAACAGGAGTCCTGAGAGGCTGCCAACCTGCAGCTACCAGGGCAGAAGATGTGGGCACCATGCCAAAAAGACAAGCACCCGAAGAGGTGGCCTGGAGGCTGGCTTAAATCCATCAGGGTCTTCTCTCAGGGGTGCCCATGAGCAAGATTAGGTAAGAATGCCTCTCCCAATGAGAAGAACTGGTAGAATTTTCTTCCATTTTCTTCCTCCTTCCCTGGATAAACCTGAGTTACAAAAAAAATGAGGCCACAGAGATAGTCAGAAGCTATGCCACTTAAAAAGGGGGGCTTGGGGAGGAAAAAAAAACTTTTTCTGCTTTTCTGAAGGACAGTTTTACTCTTTCCTGGATAGTAATCAAGACTCCATTCTCTGTGTTTTCAGACTGCTTACTGCCTGGATGAGACATTGTCAATAATCATGTACTGTTTATAAGATTTGTTTGTATGTGTGCACTAATAAGCCAGCAGAGTCTCTAATATTACAGTTATGTTTGCCTTAGAAATGTAAGGAGCATCCAGTGGCCCGGTGCCCAGGATAGCCTATGGCAGCCTGTCGGCTTATGCTGCTGGTGAACTGAGTCTGGCTAGGTGGCTGAGTAAGAGCTGGTGGGTGCTTGTGGAAAATCAACATTTTCTACATCATCTCATCCACCTTACTCTCTTTACACTCTGTCCCTTCTGTTCGACACTGCATGTCCTGCCTTTACTGACTGCAAGGACAATGAATCAAGTAAAACTTGTCTTTGTACATTCCCCAAATTTTAGTTTCTGAGTCAATCATCTCAGTTAAACATGAATGACTAATGTTGGGTATAATCAGCCTCATAGTGAGAAGCTGTTAAAACAGCTAACCAGAGTAAACCCACCCACTCCTTCCTGCTCTGCAGAGCTCTGCTTGCTGCTCTTACCAAAAAAAAAAAAAAAAGCATGTGCCCTGTTTATCAATCATTAGTTACTGACAGGACAAGAGAGACATCTCTGCCTCCTTGCCAAGAAACCAAAAAAAGAAACAGCACAACAAAAAGACCCTGGGAGACAACACTGAGTAAAAGGGGAATGATTGTAATAAGAAGTGACAAGTTCTCTGGTGAAGAGGTTTTGTGAATGTAGAGAACAGCTTTCTGGTAACCAATGGAAAGAAGGTAACTGATTCCAGAGGGATTAGCGATGGGCTAGAAGGAGAAGTCTTGCCCTAGAAAACCAGGACTTCCTACATAGGTAAAACAAAGGAAGCCTGGTATTATTCAGGTGGCAAAATGAGAACCACCTTCAAGTGTGATCTGCATGATTAACTAGACAAATGCTGATTTTTCTCTTTCTCATCTTTAACCACATGATTACCTCCTTTTACTTGCAGGGTGTTAGCCATCATCACTCCCTATAATAACTAATCCCTTTAAACCTCTCCTGGGAATGACCCAATATATTTCCTGGAGATAAAGGGCAGTGGCCTTTATTGTTGAAGCCAGAGTTACAGCAAAAGCCTAACATACTGGTGGTTTGTTGAAATAGACAGGCAGCCAACCTTTAAATGGGAAGGAAAGAGGGGACGTTATGGTTTTAACCTTCAAAAATATTGTGTAGGATTCATCCTTGTTCAACCAATGCACCATAAAAACCTTTTTTTAAAATTATTTTGGAAATTTGAGCACAAACTGATTAGTAGATGTTATTAAGAAGTTATTACTGATTTGTTAAGTGTCATAATGTTACTATTTTGAAAAGCATAGGATTTTTAGCTTTTAGATATACATACCCGAATAGTTAAGAGTGAATGAATGTGATTTTTTTTAAGGAGATAGGAGAAGTATACAAAATAGAATTGGGAAAATATGGATAATTGTTAAAGCTAGATGATATGCATATAGGAACTTATTAAACTATAATGTATATTTTTATTTGAAAATTTCATTACAAAAAAAAGAGTTATCTCTCATTAACAGATGTTGTCAATCCCAACATATTCCCACAAAATTATCCTTCCTAGTAACTGGCATTCTACCTCAGGAAAGTGGGAAAGACCAATGTGAACACATTCATTTGGAAAAGTACTATGGGAAAATCAGAAAAAGTTTGAACTCTACATAACTAAATATCGAAGGACTTGTGTTGTAGTACATGGTCTTAAGAGTTGATGTTGAATGATGCACTTGGTTTTTGTTAAGTGGCAAAGAAAAATAATGGACTTAACTGGATTTAAGCTATGGCTGCAGGTCACTGTCGAACTCACACTGAAGGTCTCATTTTGGCTGTTATACAACATGCTAGTCTTGGGTTACAACCCAGTACTGTTGATGCGAGCAGTTTCTTAGAACTGAAGTAATGTAACAACAGACACTTTATGGCTGTGGAACATTCACATTCTGCACCCTTGAATTAGCCTCTCATTAATAGGTTTCTGTTTTAATTATAGTAGGGCTTGGGGTGTGGGGAGGGCACTGGATGGGAAAAGGAAAGATAGCAAGAGAAAGAAAGGGAAGAGAGAAACAGCAGTTTTCTAAATGTGGGGTTTTATTTATGCCTTCTACTGATCCCTGAAGCTGTAACTTTAGAGCTTGCATTTGCAATCTGGCTACCCTTGCCCATGCTCATGGCACTCTGTCTGCTTTGTCCCCAATCATCGTTGCCCCACGTCAAGAGACTGAAGGCTGAGAGAACCAGATGGTATAGGCACTCAGCTCACGTAACCAAGATGAAATCCAAATGATAACCCGAAAGACTGAATTCCATTGCAGAGGCTGTCTACTTCTCTTAGTGTTGCTGACTGATTTCTACGAGCCCTGGGCTCAGCTGCTGCATATGTCAGAAACAAGGATCATCATCATTTCTACCACAAGCTTCCACGTGTTGATATGTGTTCCTAACTTGGCCACACAAACTAAGAAGAAAAAGAAAATAATACACTCTTTTAAAGATTTGTGTATTTTTATTTGAAAGGCAGATTTTACAAAGAGAAAGAAATGGAAAGAGGGCTTTCATTTGCTGGTTCGCCAAATGGTTGCAACGGCCGGAGCTCAGCTGATCTGAAGCTGGGAGCTATGAGCATGTCCCATATCAAAGGATCTGAATTTCATGCCCAGCTCCAGCTTCTGATTCTAGTTTCTGGGTGGAGTTCCCACCTCCCAGCTTTTGCTTGACCCAGTCCCAGTCCTCATGGGGATGTGGGAAGGATCCAATGGACGCGAGTGCACTCTTGTTCTAGCTATCCTCTCTCTCTTTCCCTGCCTCTTAAACAAATAAAAGTTTAAAAGTTAACAAAACACTCACTTTTACAAATGACATATTTAAATATATGAGTACTGGACATGGATTAAGATTATGTTTTATTACTTTACAATCCTATCAAATGATTCTGATAGTGGGAATGAAAGCTGGAATTACTGGATAACATGGTAATGTATAGCATATGAATAGCTTTCTTTGTGAAGCAAGATAATTATAGCATGTGATCGCTGTAATTGTTGTTGCCTTTTTGGTACCCTCAGATGGATTCCCCAAACAAGAGTATAACACAATATTTATCTTGAGTACATTTCCAAGCATTGTAAATTCTTGATTCAAGAATAGCTGGTGTCATCTTGTAACTATAAACAAAATGATTTTAAGGAATGGAAGGTTGTAGATCCTCATTAAAGATAATGATGTGGTTTACCATCTCAATCCTTGGGGAGTTTGCTGGGTAGAAAGTGGAGTTGTTGAACAGGTGAATAATGACGATGGGATTTGCCTCATCTTTCCATTCCTAGTATAGGGAATCCTACTGACTTTGGTATTAAGGAACAGTAAGGTTGATTCTGGGAGACTTTCAAGAATGAATAGACTTGAGCTTCCTATGATTGTATGGTAAAGAAACCACACTTTACAATGTTCCCCTGTGGTCTGCCTGGTTCTCATCCGAAAGGCAAAGGCCATACTTATTTTGTAATTGTCTGGTCCACAAATTCCCTACCAACCCCACCCAACCACATCTCTTTTCTTTGTATTGTCTTCCCATCATCTTGCAAATCTCAAGGGAATGAAGGAATCTCCAAGTTCTCAAGGCTGGCCTAAATTGTGACACCCTGGGCAGTGTTGAGAAGGAAATAGCAGCTTTGGTGTCTGCTAGCCTGGGGGTTGAGAGGAGCAGCTCAAGGGTTCCAGGTGAGTAGACAAGCCTGGGCAAAGAGGCTGACTCCTCTGGTCCTGACCACAGTGCATGCTGAAACAATGCAAAATGAGAAAGGGTGGACTTTAAATGGAGACCTGCTGAACTGTTTTTGTCTGCTCTCTCTTCTCCGTGTCCGCTTCCTGCCAAGTCTCGTCTACTTAGTAACTTTGCTTTCTTTAACTTTTTTTTAAAGACTAATATTATTAGCCCAGAAGGAATGATGGTATTTTATGAAAAACACAGGCTGATTCATTTGGTGAGAGTTCTGTATTGCCTCAAATTCAGTGTTAGGCATCAGTGCAAGTATTTTTAATGTGGTCCCAAACGTCATAGTATATTTCGCTCACTCTTGAATTAAATTCCCAAGTTAAAAAATAAAAACCAGAAAGTGCAAGAGAAAGATTTACTATTTAAAATTATGTAAATGAACTATTTCTTAAAATATGTGGGGGCATGATTCAATTGTGTTTATTTTTATTTAATGTCATTCTTAAAAAGTGGATTTCCCTTTTTTAAGAGAAAATACAATTTAAGAGTAGATACTATTTTATTGAACATATATACAATCACGCAGCTTTCAATTTCTGTATTATACACCAACAATTGTAGGGGGACAAAGGAAAATTCAACATGAGAACCTGATAAATTGTGTTTCAAGAATAAAATAGTGCAAACATTCCACTTCTACAGAATAGATGAAATGGAAGCACTCGGGTTTTTATGTCACAAGTAGGTGTGACAGCTACAAAGAACCTGAATTTCCAACCCTAAACTTGAGTGGGGTTTTGCCTTTAAAAATAAAACTGATAAAACTGTCACAATGTGACTTTTCAAGATTGTGGTCTTCATATGGTGCAGGAAGTCAGACAGAGTATACTTGACGGTTGCCTAATATTAAAAACCTCTTTTTATCTTTCTTTTCTTTTTCTTACCCTGTGATCCCCTTTGTCTAAAGTAGATTTTAGGCTGTTCACATAGGAGGCTGAAATAGGTTACTACATTAAAAAGAAATTGAGATATTTTAGTTTACAAAACTTTGATAAACTTCATCTCTGATATAGCTGTGAAAGTTCTGTAATCATTTTAAAAATATATAGACTGTTCTCAGTTCCAGTATTGAGGCATTCACCATCAGACGTACAGCCTGAAAATTTCTCATCCTAGTAGTATTTATGTAGTGCTTATCATGTGCTGTCTTAAGCACCTTACAAATTGTAAATAGCCCTCAAAACAAGCCAATAAAGCAGGGGATGTGGATCTCACTTAACAGATGAAGCCTGGAGCACAGGGAAGAGAAGCGAATTGCCCAAATCACAGAGAACTAGGAGTGATGAGTCTGATCCAAATCCAGGCATTCTGACTCCAGCAGCCTCACTCTGCGCCACCGAGCATAGTGCCTCTCTACATCCTCTTGGTATAGAAATCTGCAATATTGGGAGAGGACATGATGACAAGATTGAGAGTGTGGCTTTTAAATTAGAATTTCCTGGTAATAGAGCTTCCCATCTCTGGGCCCAGCCTTTCTCATCTTTACCATGGGACTACTGCCAGCCCACCACTCCCCCTTTGGTTTAGAAGATTGAAGAATATACAAAAAGATGTCAGAATAGGGCCTGACAGATGACAGTAACCAGAACACGTGAACTCTTATTACTGTAATAAAGATGTTAACATTAGCTTTGGGATGTGGACTACAGTTCCTGATGAGAGAGGACACACATTTATTAAACAGGGGTTTTTTAGAGTTTATCCCACAATAATGCAGTAAGGTCATGTACGCCATCCCTATTTCACTGACTTTAAGAAGTTCAGGCTACAAGGGAAGACATTTGCTTCCTAAAATTAAGTAAACTAGAATGAAAACTTGGGACACTCTGGATTCAAAACCTCAGGTCTTTCTACCATTGTTGTTTTGTTTTAAAACTCCAGGTTTGTTCCACTAGTCCCCATTGAAAGGAGCCCCAGTAAAAGGAGGGTGAAAAAGAGGAGAAAAATAAAGCTTGTGAGATTTCATTATTAATAGTCTAGCAAATGTATTGTGGTTGTGATCAGTGACTCGCACCTAACCTCTGTGGTATGACCTGTCTGACCATAAATAAAGTTCAACTAATCACTACAGCATGGTGAGAGACCACCCAGACAATCTTGATTGACAGAAGAAGTGACATCTGTGGTTCCTAATTGAAACATATTGTTTGTTGAATCAGTGCTGGTCATTACTCCAGGGAGTTATTAAGCCATCTCTGTCCATGGAAGATGTGAAATCCAACAGCTGACCTGCCCACTTGTCCCTGTTGGCGAGCCTGTAAATTTTCTCCTAAGCCAAGAACTCTGTGTTCTGTTCCTAATCCAATGACCAATTCCTGCTTGCTGACCTACAATTTTCATGGTACTAACTCACTGACTTAGAAATATTCCTGTACTCCTCTCTCTTGAAAAAAATTACTGTAACTTCATTAAATGTTGAGGGGAAAAGTTCATATATTGTCTTCTTGCCAAACAATGCTAGTCTCACTCTATATTCTTCTCTGCCTCTGTTCCATTCATATATTAACCAATGATGCCCTATATTTCAGAACAGGACAGAGAGGAGGAGAAGGATGAGGTTAAAAATTCACTAGCTATGAATTGTAGAGATCTGGTTTGATCTCACTGCTCTATCGTACAATCTGAATGATGCTTTCAGTTTTACATTCTCCATCTCTGAAATGAAGATAATGCTAATTACTTTCTATGGTTATGTTGAGCAGTGAATGTCTGTGTTTATGTAACTTGGTTATGTAATTTGGTAACTACTGATTACCCTTTGGTGAGCCATCGGTTCTTTAATTCTGACCAAAGCTTGTAATAGAAGTACAACACTGTCTTTTTTTAAAAAAAAAGATTTATTTTTATTGGAAAGTCAGATATACAGAGAGGGAAGACAGAGAGGAACATTCTCTATCCAATGATTCACTCCCCAATGGTTGGAGCCTAGCCGAACCAAAGCCAGCAACCTTCTCCAGGTCCCCCACATGGGTGCAGGGTCCCAAGGCCTCAGACCATCCTCAACTGCCCTCCAAGGACACAAGCTGGACAGGAACCGGGGCAACCAGGACCAGAACCAGCACCGATATGGGATCCCAGCACATCCAAGGCGAGGACTTTAGCAGCCAGCCCTGCACGCCGGGCTCACAATATTGTCTTCTAACGTGAGCCTTTCATGACCTTGGGACAGTAGAGGAGCCTCTGAACTTTTCGGCTATCAGACAGTACTTTCTGCTCCTAAACTTGAGTCCAAAAAAAAAAAAAAAATGTACAAACTAACTGTGCTCATCAAAATGGAGATTTCCATGCCCCTCCTTGAGAATTTGACTTAAGAACTCTTGGGTAGACCCCCAAGCCTGATATTTAATAAACTCCCAGATGCTTCTAAGTCAGGTGAACCACCCCAGGTCCACTTTCCCATCACCTGCACATACTTTTCTTAGCTAACTGCGTGCAGACTATTAATTACAGCAAAGGTCTGCAAAGAACCAACAGGTTAGACCATCAGGATCATGGAAACTTATTTAAGAGGAAAGCTCCATTCTGTGTACCCCTAGAAGGCCAGATTCACATTTTCTCCAGACTCACATTAACCAATTTTTAAACTATTCTTCATTTTCCTGAAGAGTTCAAAATTATAGATACATTTTTAGAATTTCTCTTGCTTTATGGATTTTCATCTAAGGAGAAATTTAGTTGTAAGTGCTTAACTTATCCTGTAATTTTCTACTCTAATATCTAGGCATTTTTTTTAATGTAGTTACATTTTATCTAATAGGCAAATGTCTTTTCTTTAATATTTCTATACTTTTACGCTCTGATAGAACGACTCTCTAAGGTTGCAGGCATTTAGAGAATGATAAGAAAATAAGAAGCCTATAATAATAAAAAGATGTAAAATAAGAAAAAAAAAAAAAGAAAATAAGAAGCCCAAGGGTGTGCCTTGGATTTTTGTATGTAAATATGCACCTGAGGACCGGCGTAGTGGCACCTGCAATGCCTAAAGCCTGTATGAGTACACTGGAGTATCAGGTGCACAACTTCTAATCCAGCTCTCTGATAATGCACTTGGGAAAGCAGCGGAAGATGTCCCAAAACCTTGGGTCCCTATAAGCACATAAGAAAAATGGAAGAATCTCTGACGTCCTGGCTTCAGCCTTGTTCAGTTCTGGCCAATACAGCCATTTGGGAGGTGAACCAGCATCTTTCTTTCTCTCTCTTTCTCCCCTTCTCTCTCTCTCTCTCCCTCACTTTATCACTCTGCTTTTTAAGTAGGTGAAAAATAATACACATCTTTAAACATGTACCTAAGAAGCTAGGGAAGGTCGGGAAGCCCAGTAGAATGAAACAAAGTAAGAATTCTTACTCAAAAGTAAGAATTTGGAAGTCTATACCTTATGCTGTCTCCAAAGGTCTTTAAGCCTCTAATATGGTCGTACTCATGCATTTGTAAAGGAATTTTGCTCAGTCATAAATAATCAAAATTTGCATTCTATATTCTGCCAGTAAATATTTACATATTCAGAAATTATATACAAAGTGTTCTGATGTATTTTGTTCCTTATGGAACAAATAAAAATGCAAATTTTAAAGTCTTAACAAAGTTGAACCAGGCACTATTTTAGAATAATTTTATGTTTAATATTGCAAAATACTTGCTGAAATGTGTTTAAAAATTTTACTTCTTTGAGGGTGGGACTTTTCAGTTAACAGTTTATGAAATAGCAGTTTGAAGGGTTGAGTCATGGTTCATTTATTTCTGTTCTAGGCTGAATCTGTCGTATGTTTGGAAAAGACACAATATACACCAAGTTGCAGGTTCATTCTAAATAAAGTAGAAGTAAACTTTATTTTAAATATTCTTTGGTACAATTCCTATTTTGGAAGTCAATTTCTTTTCTTATTTCAGTAGAGCTAGTAGGGTTTATTCTAGCAAGAAGGAAAGTGTCAGAGTGGCCACTTTCTAATTTTTTTACTTGGGTTTCCATTCTAGTTTTACCTTTAAATGAACTTTATTGACATGAATTTTTTTAAACCACTGATTTTATGATGATGAGTTAACCCAACCTATTTTCAATAAGATCTGTTTATATATTAACTCAACCATATCAAAACTGTAGTAAGTGCTCTAATGAAATGGGAAGCAATAAGTCTCAATTTTTCTGAATGACAATCTGGCCGCTATCCTGCACAGTTCCTATCACAGCAGATGGGAACATGTAACTCACACACAGGCTGGGTGAAAAGCCCCCTGTTACTATAGGCTAACTACTAGGAGCACATTTCTCTTCTTTCTTATTTTACATAAATAACACATTTGCTAAAGTGTTTTAATATTTTCTTCTCATTTCCAAACATATCAATCTAACATGATCCATGCTGAAGACAGTAAACAAGATACTATTTGGGGTCCCTAAGATAACTGTATAGCCTGCTAATTTTGCTTCCTTTCAAATGCTTTTGTTACCAATAGTCACAGGGAGGTGTTGTGGATGTTCTTTTCAGGCTTGTGAATCTTCATGTCTCATCCTGAAACATTCCCTCCTAAACCTGTCCTTTCATTTGTACACATCGCCCATCCTGTAATTATTCCTCTACTTATGATTGATGGCAACAAAATTCTGGAAATGCATATTGTTCCTCCCTACCTGCCTAGCATTCAGCAGTTGTACAATTCAAAGTTGTAGCAGTTTACCTCTAAGAATTTTTAGCACGATACTATATGTAAAGAAAAACCTTATTCTTTAAAAGAAAAAGAGGGGAGAAAAGAAGGAAGGAAAGGAAGAAGGAAGAATTATTATATTCTTACAATTGTACCTAGAAACTACATTGAAACTGTTCTTTTTGTTTCCATTTCATCTTAACATGAGAAAATTCACAGAATTGCAGTAATTATCATGCTTTGACATTGAGAATCCATTATATTAATAAATACCTTTAATAAAAATAAACAAAATTTTAAAGCAAAAAAGAAAACCACCTCAACATATGGGTCTGAATGTATAATAGTGATTAGTAGGGATTGGGAAGGTATGAAAGGAAAATAAAGGGAGTTGGAGAACAGGAACCAAGACACAGCTAAATGCAAGGAGTAAGTTACAACATTCCACAGCACAGTGAGGTGAACAACTTGCAACACATAATTTACAAGTCTTAGAAAAGAGGAGCTCAAAGTCTCCAAGAAAGAAATGAAAAGGAAATGGAAATATCAATTGCCCCAATTTGAGCACACATTGGTACAAGTGTTGAACTGCCATATATGTAATCCTATCAACACATATACATACTTTGTGTTAATCACAAATACTGGAATTTTTTAAATGCATGCAAGAAGAAGGGTAACTTCCTTAATATGGTCTTTGAGAACACAAGAATTTGATGATAAAGCAAATATTTACTTTATTCACATAGATTTTGACTCACTTTATGTGAATTTCATTTAATTTTAAATTTCCCAGTTAAATGACTACATATCTAAATACTGATTTTCTGCCATCTAGAATAATAAAATGTTTTGATTATACATGGAATTTTGAACACATTGAATAGTTGTATGTGAATATTCAAGATTGATTCTTTTGTAGTTATTTCTTGCAAGCTTACAAAATACCTTGCTATGCACCCATCTTACACTTTAACCCTAAACACAGTCTTAGTATTGTGTCATAATGTGTGGGGCTCAAGTTGAGCTTGGATTACTCCCTGTGCCAGTTCAACATAGGATGGGAACTTAAAAGTTGATGAGTATGAAGTACTAGGTATATAACAATTATAATCAAGCAGTTATCTGAGTTTGTGATAGATTTTCATTTCTTAGAACTAATAAAACACACAGTCAAGATTCTTAACAGCTATGTGGCCTTGGTCGATTAATATTTCTCTTGGGGACAATATTCTCTTCATTTGGATTGATGATGGATCTGACTGTCAAGCCCTCTTGCAGCTCTGAGAGCCTGTGGCTGCATGCAAACTATCTTCTCTTCCAAAGTCATGTTTGCAGATTCTTTGTTTAAGGCAAGATTAAATGTTGATGCTTAACCTCTTTTGTGGTCCATTTATCCTTTGCTTATGGTTAGAGGTAAGCAGAAATATTGATTTGCAACAGAAAGAGGCAAATGGGGACTGTGGTTTTATTATTTTCTTGATAGTGGACCAATGAAACGATGTTTACGAAAGGACAAATAGATACTCATCAGCGTGTGTCTAACCTCTTCAATCCCGATGCAAATGTGCACAATGCAGTGTAATATTTGTTGTGAATAATCAATATTCTAGACTCCAACCCCATTTTTTGTCTGTATCCTAGCAGAACTTCTCAGCGAAGTCTTTCATGTTTATTGTAGCTTGTATCTTTTTCTTCATGCGGTTCTAGGTACTGCCCTAAAATACACTGAGCTCATATGTACATACTCCTATTTTCCTAACTAGGCTGAAAACTTTGCAAAGACTTGGTTTGTCTTGCTTCTCATTTATGTGGGGTGTTCTGGCACTGTTACTTACTTAGTAGTTCTGATAGTAAGTTTTCCTATTTACTTTAAATAAATGAAAGTAAAAGATGAACAGATAAAAGCACAGAACCTTCTCAAATCCAAAGCAGAACAATTAATCTCTAATCTCTAGTCTCTACAAAGTATCTTTATTTTTTCAAGGTTCAGATACCTTTTATTACACAAGATTTATTTATTATTTATTGGAAAGTCAGATATACAGAGAGGAGGAGAGACAGAGAGACAGAGTCCGATGATTCACTCCTCAAGTGAGCACAACGGCTGGCCAATGCTATGCCATGCCGATCCAAAGCCAGGATCCAGGAACTTCTTCCAGGTATCCCACATGGGTGCAGGGTCCCAAAGCTTTGCGCTGTCCTTGACTGCTTTTCCAGGCCACAAGCAGGAAGCTGGATGGGAAGTGGAGCTGCCGGGATTAGAACCGGCGCCCATATGGGATCCCGGCGCATTCAAGGCGAGGATTTTAGTCACTAGGCCACACCACAGGGCCCTCTACAAAGTATCTAACAATTCATAGAAGCTGATAAGCATCTGAATCAGTGCCAAAAATTAACTTCAACATAAAGGGAAAAAAAAAACACACTAAGAAATCTCACAGCGTATGGAGACAAAGATTTTAAAGTGAGAAAAATCTGGATCAACATCTTAGCTTTTCTAATTACTAACTTAGTGGCTCATCTAAAAATTATCTAATCTCTTGGAAACTAAATTTTATTATATATAAAATGAGGACCTTAACACTGTCATTTCTTGTCCGAGTTGTGAAGAAGAAATGAAAAAGCATATGGTGAGTGTTTAGCAAATAATATGCTCTCGACCACTGCTAGTTGAAAAGAATTATTAATTAGATGCAGTTATAAAGTTTTTTAAAGCATCTATAACTGAGATATTATAAAGAGAGTAGAGCATTCCCATATGGCAGTCGTCCTTATCAGAGTGATTTTTTCTTCTTTTCATTTTATGACAGTTTCATAGGTTCTGGGATTCCCTCCAATCCCTCCCCAAACCCTCCCCCATATTGAATTCCTCCATATTGTTACAGTAGTACAGATCATAACCAGTCATGATTCCTTCACTGCGGGTATGGGCCATGCAGAAAGTCCAGCATCCTATTGTCCAGATAAATTCAACAGTTTCATTGGGAGACCGTCCCTGGTCTGAAAGTAGAGCTGGCAGGATAGCATCCCCTCCAATGAGATACAACTACACAACTTCAACAACAGAAATAAACATGGAAATTAACAACATCAAGAAGTGAATTAACATGGTATTGAGTGACCAGCATGTTAGAAAATGCACATTCTCAACCACATCCTGCAGCTACTTCATTGACATCTCAATTTTAGTTTATACACAACCAGGTGCTATAAACATTAAAATGGTTATAGGGTACTATTCACATATCTTGTGTCTATTTTCATTTTTATATTTAGCAGCTTATAGAATTCAAGTGTGATTTTTACTGAACTTCGTGAATTTTAGGATAGTCCAAACAGGCTTATAACTCTAACAAGCCATATGTTAATGACTGAGGAACAGAACAGTTTTAGGAGGGATGTGCAGAGAAATCTTCAGTACTTTAGTGAGGAATAATTGATCTTTGTGTCCTACCTAGTAAGGAATATGTGAATCCAAGACTTTTTCCTGTCTGTTCTAAGCTTTTCTTATTGTTCTCTCTGTCTATCTGATCTAATTTTGGGGGACTCCAAAGTGACCCTGGTGGTCATTGCAAGAGAGAGTGGAGAGCCAAAGTTGGAACCAAATAAGGACCAGAGAAAGCTCTTCTCCTGAGTTCCAAAGGAAGTTTGCTGTTCTGTTTCTGAGGACCCCTCACAGCTCCTGACTGTTGTTCTGATAACATTAGATTCTATGAGGAAGGATCTGGGCTTCTTACATCCCGTGTGGGAGATGCGATAGGGAATGGTTGACCTCAGAGTTCTTGGCCTACGAGGACACTCCGATTTTCTGTGATCTCCTCGACAAGGTGGGATATAGTCCTTGGTGCCCATACTGATAGTTCTTGGTGAGGTACTGGGAATCTCTGGGGTTAGGATACAAGCCTCCTCCTGTCTTCCTGTTCCACTCTGGGGTCCCCTCCTGCTCCATCAGAGTAATTTTGAAACCCGTAGGGGAAATTTTGTAACGTCTACAGATACTTCTTTGATTGTCACAACTGAGAGAAAAGGAGGTGCAACTGGCATCTAAGTAAAAACTAGAAATGATGATAAACATCCCACAATACAAAGCATAGGACAGCACCCAACACAAAAACGTACAAGATCTAAAATGTCAATAGTTTGCAAGTTGACAAACCCCACCATGAATAACCTAGGTTATACATGACTTCCTACTTAAATTTCTTCAAGTTAGTCTTTAAGAATATAAATTTATAGTTTAGAGTGACTGAGTGCATGAATTAGACAACAAATTCCGTTTTGGTTGTTCATGAAGAGATTTCCCTAATTCTAAATACCTAAAAAAACTATTCACTTTAAAAGTTGGCACAATGGGACTAAAGTCCTTGCCTTGAACGCACCAGGATCCCATATGGGCGCCGGTTCTAATCCCGGCAGCTCCACTTCCCATCCAGCTCCCTGCTTGTGGCCTGGAAAAGCAGTCAAGGACAGCCCAAAGCTTTGGGACCCTGCACCCGTGTGGGATACCTGGAAGAAGTTCCTGGATCCTGGCTTTGGATCGGCATAGCATTGGCCAGCCGTTGTGCTCACTTGAGGAGTGAATCATCAGACGGAAGATCTTCCTCTCTGTATATCTGACTTTCCAATAAATAAATAAATCTTAAAAAAAAACTTAACACAATGTTTTTTATGAACTTCTCCTTTTAAGTAAATTTTTTTCTGTAAGTAAGTTCTTCCATAGAAACTATCACTGTCAAACAGAAATGTGATGTAAACTATATGTGCAATTCTAAATTTTCTAATAGGCACATCACAAAATGAAAAAGAAGGTAAAGTTAATCTAAAGCATTTTATTTAGTTCAATGTGATCAAACTATCATTATTTCAACATGTAGTAAGTCTAATAAAAGCACTACTAATAACATATTATGCATTATTTTTTATAAGAAACTTCAAAATCTGGTTTATATTTTAACTTTATATAACAACTGAGATGCTAAATTTTCTCTTTTTTAAGACTTATTTATTTTTATTGAAAAAGCAGATTTATAGAGAGATGGAGAAACAGAAAGATCCTCCACCTGCTGTTTCACTCCCCAAGTGGCCACAATGGCCAGAGCTGAGCCAATCTGAAACCAGGTGTCAGGAGCTTCTTCTGGGGCTCCCACATGGTACAGGATTTCAAGGCTTTGGTTTTTTACTGCTTTCCAAGGCCACCAGCAGGGAGCTTGTGGGAAGTGGAAGTGGAGCAGCTGGAATATGAACCAACACCCGTATGAGATCCTGGTGTGTGTAAGGCAAGGTTTTACCCACTGAGCCATCGTGCCAGGCTTGAGATGCTAAATTTTCAACAGTGAAAGTGAATTGTAGTTGTACTTAAGGGAAAATATTTATGCCTCTTTCTGTTTAAATTTTAATTTAGTTACTTAAAATCTAATAAAATTCAGTTGCCCACACTAGCCACATTGTGAGTACTCAATAACCACACAAGCTAATGGCCTTCACATTGGGCAGCATGAATCTAAACTCTTAATACCCCAAGTAGGGTCCCCCAGTCAGCCTTGACAGCATAGCAAAACTTGTCCAAGATGCAAAAATCAGGGTCCCATCTGCTGAATCACATTTTAACAGGATTCCCAGATGACAGATCTGCATTGAGAAACATGTCTGTAAACTACAGATCTCTGCAACAAACTTCGCCAGACAGAAACTTGAATGAATAACTGCAGAAGACTTCGGAAATTTTCCCGAGAGGCATGGTGCCAGGGTTGATATTAATGACGTGCTCTGTGGATATAGGTTTCCCACAAATGCAAACATGTCTATTCTGTTTGGACTGACACAGGGCCATCCTAGAACTTGAAGTTGGCTTTGCTCTCAGGATCCATGCCAAAGAATATTACAATAACTTCCATGACTACCATACTGAAGGCAGCTGGACTCGCACTGCCACATATATTTGAAATTGCAACTATAGAATCTTTCAACACAGCTGTGAGCATATGTTTCTACTCCACACTAGCAGAATTCAAGACCAAAATTTCCTTGGAAACCTCAGCAAAGATCATCCACAGGGGAGTCCCTGTGCGGTCTGCTACAACTGCCATACCTTAGAGCTGACACAAACTCAACATCCTCATCCTATGGGGGTTAGCCCAGTTCACTTCAGGATTGAAAAATGCTCCTCCAGCTTTTTAAGCCTTATTTGGCTTGTTTTTCTACAGGTCTCAGTGTTTGAAGAACCTTTCAATATATTTGCTTAAGGAGTTCATTGTACTAGCCTAACATAGAAGTTCATTGTTCTAATCCAGTGGTCCTCAACTCTAGTTGCAGATGAGACTTACCTAGGGCGGTTTGGAAAACACCAGTGCCCAGGCATCTCCCCAGTCTAATTAAATGAGCTTTCTGGAAGATATTTGTTAAAGATCATCAGATGATTATTATATGAGCCAGAGTTGGTGGAATGAAAAAAAAAAAAAAAGAGCCCTCATCTGGAGGTCAGGAGCCCAAGGTCATGCTTCCCACTCTCTAACATGAAGTTGTGTACATGCCGATCCAGTAGGATGGGCTATCCTGTGAGTAAATATGTGCCTAGTGGTATTGGGTTAGTTAGCAGCAGCAGCCTGTTCCATCTCAGGAAAGTAGCAATACGTTAATCATCCTGTATTCACTGCTCTTGGAAACTCTATTCCTCTGGCCCTCAATTTCCTAAAGAAATTATCTCTTAACTATATTTTTGGTTAGTACTTTTTTTAAAAAGAGATTTATTTTCATTGGAAACGCAGATTTATAAAGACAAGGAGAGACAGAGAGAAAGGTCCTCCATCTACTGGGTCACTCCCCCAAGTGACTACAGCAATCAGAACTAAGTGGATCCAAAGCCAGGAGCTTCTTCTGGATCTTCCACATGGGCATAAGGTCACAAGGCTTTGGGCCACCCTCTGGTGCCTTCCAAGGCTATCAACAGGCAACTGGTTTGGAAGTGGAGCAGCTGGGACACAAACTCATGACCATATGGGATCCCAACTCTTACAAGGGAAGGAATAACCAGTTGCTCCATCGTGCTGAGCCCATTAGTTACTGCTTTTACATATGCACCTCTGTTACTAGATTTTAACCTTCCAAGGTAGAATCCATAATTCTTACAGCAACTAGTTTAAATACAATAAATGTTATGTGAATGTTTGATAATTAATTGAAACATGGAATATCTGATTGGAATGTCTTTAAAACTTAAAAAAAAACTTTAAAAAGCCAAGTTGTTTACTGTTAAGCAGAAAAGGCATAGATAGTCAAGAGAATAGGAGAGACTGGAGCTGTCAAATTTTATATTAGCTTATTTGGCTACATATTTATGTTGTAGAGGATTATTTTATAAGTTAGTGGTTTTACTTCTTTATATAGAACAGGTCACTCCCTCACTAGTATTTCTTATTTTCAGATAGATGAAAAACAAATAAGCAAACATTAAAAAAGAAACAATAAATATGCTCCACTTTGGAAAATGTCCTACCGCTTTAGATGACATACTCTGCCTGATGTGTCACAGTCTTGGAGCTGAATGCCTATTTCAGCAAGAATGATGTTAAGTTTAAGACTGCATGTAAGCAGGCATCCAGCGATTGCTTGTTGAATAAATGACCACAAGAAGGAATGTTGAATGTAGCTTGAAACCCTACAAGCTTTGAATGTGCTCATTACAGAAGACCCTGCTTTTTTTGCCTTTGAAACTTCAAACTTAAGAAAGGCAATTGTATAAAAAATGTATATCATCATCAAATAAAAGAAAAAAAACGACCAACAAAATTACAAGATAGGAAACATAAAGTCTCAACTGTCAATTGGTTTCTTCTGGAATAGGAAGTCTCCTCTTAAACTTCATAAGGTTCATATTTTACAGGAACAGACTTGACATTGGCAGAGCACTGCCATGCTGCACGCTTGCATTGGAACATCCCCACATTCACTTTTTTTCCTACTATTCCTGGCTAAGAATTTGACATGTGAGAAGGAGAAAAGGGGCTCCAGTGGTAGCAAGCAGGATGTTCTCTGAGCTCAGAAGGGCAAGGTGACAGAAGCCAGTTGTGTGCCAATGAACCGTTCAATGGTACACACTAAAATCACTGAGAGCTTTCAAGAATCCAATATTGAGATCATACAATTGCTGCTGGCATGATTTATCAACTAAAATCAAGTCTGAAGGTAAGCATTTGATGTGGCTCTGAAGGTGCCTGCACCCCATATCAGAGTGCTTGAGTTCAAGTCCAGGCTCCCTCCTACCTCCTGACAATGTGCAGCCTGAGAAGGTTTAAACATTCATCCCCTGATGGACAGTTTGATTCTTCTTTTGGCTGTTATGTATAATGCTGCAATAAGCATGGGAATGAAGATGTTTCCTTGATATATTGATTTCATTCATTTTGGATATATACCCACTGCTAGAATCGCTGGATCATATATTCTATTTTTAATATTTTGAGAAGCCCTCATGTCATTTTACACAATGACCATATTAATTTACATTCTCACCAATAATGTATAAGGGTTCCAATGTAACTGTATAAAAGTAATTTTTCTGCATCCAGAATGTTATGGCATATTACCAATATGTGATTCTGGAATACTCCCCATCCCCTCACCGTGGAATCCTCTGCACATTAGCCATTTATCTCAGTTTCCTATTGACCTCCTCTTCTAGCAAGTCTAATCTACTTTCTAACTCAACTCATTTGACTATTCTGAATATTAAATATAAAAGAAATCTCATAACATATGGCCTTTCAGAAACCAAAATGTTTTCAAGATCCACCTTGTTGTAGCATGTCTCAGTGCTTCATTTCTTTCTACAGTCGAATCATCACTTACATAACTGTGCCACGTGTTGTTTGCCCAACCATCATTTGATGGACATTTGTGTTGTTTTTAACTTTGGACCAAAATGCTGCAATGAGCGTTCTGGTACATATTGGGGGGAGGGGAGGATTATTTAGTAACTCTCTCTAGCTTATTGAGGAACTGTGAACTGTTTGCCACGGTAACTGTACCACTGTACATTTCTGCAAGATGAATATGAATGTTCCAATCACCCAATATATTCTATTTGACATCTCAAAACTCTGCTAAAATAGACATTTTGAAATAGTGAAGCTATAGCGTTCTGAGGTTCTGGCTGCGATTCTGCCTTGCAACTATTTCAGTCCTTGGAAGATTGCAGTGATGGCTCGAGTAGTGGGGTCTGTGCCACTCATGTCGGAAACCTAGGTTTGAGCTCCTGGTTTCTGACTTCAGCACGCCAGCAGTAAGGGACTGGGGAAGTGAGCTGGGAGATGAAGGCCCTCAGGCTCGCTCGCTTGCTCGCTCTCTCTCTCTCTCTGGAGGAAATTAACGTTTTTAAAAATCACAAATTGCTGTGAAATGTAAAGTAGAATGTTTACTCTGTATCCACTACCATTCTAGGAATCTTACATATTTTAGCTCATTTTACAGAAGAAACTAAACAGGTCAAGCAATTTTCCCAAGATTGCACAGATTGGTAATAATAGAGGGAGGATAGGAGCTTCAGGATCTGGCATAAAAGTCTCTGCTCCCCATCTCTACCTGGTGCTATGAAAAGTTACTGCTCAATAATATTCAGAATTAAAGAATTGCCATTGTAGTTAACACATTACAACATTCCAGGAAAGGGCTGCTGTGTGAATTATGCAAAGCTGACATGAAATTATTAATACTTCCAGAAAAAGTGGTGTAGATACAAAAAGCCAGTATCTCTACACAGCCCTACCAAATTACACCCTAAGTCATTGTGATAAACCCTGAGCCTGGTGCAGAGGCATACAAATGGTCAAGTGATGTGCACCAATTCTGCTAAGGATTCAGAAAATCCTAAAATATATTTTAAGGAAAAATAATTCCAAATAAAAAGACTTCTAAAATAAATTTCAGTTCTTTGGAAAATACCATTCTTTTTTTTTTAAGACTTATTTTACTTTTATTGGAAAGTCCGATGCACAGAGAGGAGGCAAGACAGAGAGGAAGATCTTCCGTCCGATGATTCACTCCCCAAGTGACCACAACAGCTGGAGCTATGCCAATCTGAAGCAAGACAGTTAGAATCAGACGAGATCAGGCATGTTCAGGGTGGTATGGCCGTAGTCATGATTGTCCAGGTAGAATCAAAGCTTTGTGCCACTTAAGAGCCAAGTGCCCTTGGGACATTAATTTACTCCCCTGGACCTCAATTAATCACAGTAATGGTGAGAATGATGTCTACTTCCATCTCTGCCTGTGAAAAAAAATTTTAAAGTTAATTATTGATGGACAAATGGTGACCTCTAAGAAGTGTCAGTGGCTATGATATTATCATTCTGTCCCTGTCTGAGGAGACTTCAAAACCTTGTAACAATGAATAAAATAACATCTTCCCATCATGACAGATTACATCGTCATATCTTCCTTCCTAAAACCATTGCAGATTATGAATGTTTGGTGGTATGCCTTGCCCATACATAAAGACAAAACACAAACATGCCTTTACCTTACTGACACATTTAGGCTAACGAGTCACCTAAAACTTGTTCCCCAAGGCTAGGCAGTGGACTAACTGCTGGAATCACCATCCCTTGTTTATTATTCATGGAAGGAACAGTTTCCCCATACTTGGCCTGGACCAGTGTGCTTTTGCAATCCCCCAGAACATGTGAAAATTATTTCACTTGACAATGAGCATTTCCTCACTTTGGCTTACATTCATCAGTGACCATTCTTTATCCAAACTGGGGTGACTGAGCATGTGTGAAGGTTCTCTTCCAACACTGAACTTGATTGACTGCATAGCAGATTTGTTACCAGAATCTGAATCTAGCATAATGGGACAAAGGTTGTTTGGTCCAATACATTTCTATTTTCATTGTTCCAAAATGCTTTTATTTCATTACAGTATGACCCTTTTCATTTTTCATGCACTTACAACCACATGCTCTGATTTGATCTTGCACTTTCACCATTTAGGATTAAAATCATGTTTTCTACATCATTTATACAATCTATAACATCATTTTCTTTAGTATGTTTTTATGCAAACTAATTCAGTGAGTTTTCTTAACCATATTAAAGAGGATTGCTGATGTCTTTCCTTCCAATCTTCCCTTCTCATTTCAAATGTTTTTTTTTTCCTCTACCCTATCCCCATACCTTCTGCAGATTGTGGAACTGTGTGTGATTTCAATTATTCTGTTTCTACTTTGTTGTGGGCTGAGATCAGAAAAGTGTCTCTACAAGAGACACCAGTGGCTCATGGAGTAAAGTGTCTCTGCTATGATAGAGCAGAGGGTCAAAACACAAGTCAATACTTTTGACGCCTACGAGCTGTTAGTTGTCCCAGGCCTTTTTAGGACAGTCATCTTACTGAGAGGAGAGAACTACTAGGGTAATAAGAAAGGCAATTGATTTCAGCCTGCCAAGACAGTCTGACATGCAAATTCGGTCATGGAGCAAGTAAGGTAATTGTTACAAACAGTAACACCTTCCAACTCCCTCGAACACTGCCTCTCTGTCATTGTAGCTGTGGGCATGCTACCAAATTTGATCAAGCTTTAAAAATTTGCATCTAGTGAAGTTCTCTTCAAGTTTTGTAAACAACAATTTGAGTAGGAATATCCTAAATTCTTCTTAATCAGTTCTTATTGCTGCTTTGTAGTCCATCCAGTGTTTCATCCAGTGTTGCACACATATCTCGAATGTCTATTAGTTTTCCAAGTGTTCACTGTGAAGCGCTGTTGTGCTTGTCCAAGGCAGTAATATCTGTGTCTTGTCCACTCCATCCTGAATGAGGCTCCCAAGCACTTACTTTTGAGCCAGAGCTCTGTTGGGACCATATGCAGAATTTAATGATGTAAGCCAACTTTTTATTTCCCATGTAACTTGTTTTCTCTATATTCATGATTTGCTGCATATTGCAAGCACCTGGTGAACTTTTGACAGCTCACAATATTCTGGCTGCACCCCCAGGCAATTTGACTGAAACCTCTAGGAATAGGCCAAGGCCTCAATATTTTTGAAGCTCCTTCATTGATTCCAATATGCAGTCAGTCCTGGGAATTGCTGTTCCTAAGGCTTGCCAGGCACTGATTTCTAAGGTTGAATTAAGAGAAATAATGGGGATTGTCTAATAAAAAATATGTTTTTCTGGTGCTAAGGCTGCTATCTTAGAAAATTCACTTATCTGGACTCCAGTTTCATTCACAATCCATCACACCTTCTGGAGTCATTGTCAGTATTGAATGAAATAATACTGTGAGGTGGTCGACATGATATAATCTGATGAAGCAGAATGGTAACTAAAATGAAGATGCAACTGCAAGTCAAAACCATGATTCTGAAAGTGAAAGCTCCAAAAAGGAAAGGAAAGTGAATTTTAAACATTGTCAATATTTCTGGGTTCTGAGAAATGTTAATGCTTTGGAATGTTGGTCAATCAGAGCGGTGCAGGGAGGGGAGGAGGAAATAGACATTAAAGAAGAATAAAAAAGAAAAATCACTTTGCTGCTCATCTTCCATGTCAGGGGTCCTTGTATAGGCGCACACTTCACATTAGCACCACAACCATGAATTTTCTGTTTCTTGTTTTAAAATGAAGATATAATATGGGCTCTTAATACATCTGGAGCTAAAAGGAAACAGAACACATATTAAAGTACTAAATTTAAATAAGCAAAATATGTTTCCCATTAGTTTTCTTTTTAAAGATTTTTATCCAGTTTGTTTATTTTGTTTTGATTCTTTTCCAAGTTTAGGAGGTTAGATTTATTATTTGAGGCATTATATGACGAGCCTATGAGAATATAGGAACATAAATAATGTTTGCATTTGATGTTCTTTGTTTCAGATCAAATGCCAAAATCACATCCTGGTTTTTGCTTATTATTCTTTACATTATTATTAATGCTTTAATACATACCAGTGAAGCTGTAAAGTGTCTTATATATCATCTACTACAATCTATCAAGGAAATTAATTCCAAAATTGCTTGGAAAGATCAAGGTCAAATCAAACTTAGAATGTACATCTCCCATTTCTAACCTAGTACATTTTTGCTTCTTATCTACTGTACAAATGACCAGGTAGAATAAGAAATGCCCTTCTCAAATGTGCAGGGATTAAAATAGTTATTAGGGCATGTATTAATCATCACTAATTTCCAAGATAGACTTTAAATTAAATAGTATCTTCAGTACCCAAGGTAATAAGAAAAAGGAGCTCCTCTTTGCAGTGTAATCAGTGCTTGCCTAACAAAACACATTTATATTTCAATCTTCTGTTTCACTGCACTCCAAGGAGTTAACATACATTGATTTAATAGAGAAGACCATTTGCCCTTGGTACCAAGCAACTTTTATCTGTGCTACAAAAATGTTGTAGATTTTCCAGGTTTTGCAGGAAAAGGAGTATATTCTACAACACTATGATTGCAGAGTCTGTGAGTCTGGGGCTAAAGACACACCTGCAACTCAGGATTTCCTGAAGAGCTGCTTGCTTGTGGTCTGGCCTTTCAGGATCACAGTGGAATCAAAGATATATTTCTTAAGTATGAGTTTCTGCCATGCAATTACATGGCTGTTAGTCCAAGGGGGTTGCATTCTGTATTTCCTACCTTATTATCGCTCCTTGTCTGTTCATTATTGTTTCCCCTACATGCCCTAGCCCCACTAGGATGGAAACCACTTCATTAGTTTTGCTCATTATTCTATTGCTAGAAGATACCAGTCACAAAACGAATGTTCCCTGTGGTTGGTAGAATTGTATAGACAGTTGATAACTTGCCATCCTTCATGAGTTTGTTTGTTGTGGTTTGGAACCTAAGATATGTGCTTGACATTTGGAATAAGGAATTTTTAAGTGTTTGCATACTATTTACTCTATAAATATCTTTAAAGTAGATTCATAAAGGCTGTTTAAGATTGTGAGTACTCTAATCTTTATGAATGAAATCTACAATCGGACTGAGACCTAATCATAGTTATATGCAGCCAAAAACGAATTAAAAAAAGAAACCTGACCACCACCAAAATTCCTGTGAATATGAGAATACTGAGCATTATGATAATAAATGCATGTTGCTTCAATCTTGCCTGTTGCACATACTTGCCACAGATTTCATAAGCCCAGAAGAACTTGGGATGGTATCCTAAAATACAGGTGGCACTTTCCATTTCCCAAATTAGAATTGATGCACATGTATTACATAAGTTCTGAGTTTGTGTCAGAATTTATGTAATAAACAAGCATTTCTGAGTTTAGCAGCTGGATCTTAAAATGCTTTTATCAAAAATCTATGAAAAGCAGGCAGATGTGCGCTGTAGGTTACGCTGGCACTTGGGACACCCACTTCTCATTAGAGTATCTGGTTTGAGTCTCATGCTTCCAATCCAAATTCCTGCCAGTGCTCCAAGAAGAAGTAGATGGTGGCCCAGGATTTGGGCTCATTCCTCTTGTGTGGGAAACCCAGGTTCCTGCTTCCTATCTTCAGCCTGACCAATTCCTAACCATTGAAAATATTTGGCGAGTAAATTAGCAGATGGAAGTGTGCTCGCACGTGCTGTCTTATCCTGCCATTTGAATATATAAATAACTATTTTTAGTCAGTGAAAAAATGGCTCTGTAGTGGATATTGTAGACTCTGTGTAACATATCCTCTGTCCACTCAGTGTCAACTCAGCCCTCTACATTGGACAGCTGCCACCATACACATTGCTGCATCCCCAGGTGCATGCCTTGGCAAAGATCATGACTCACCCTGTATGCATGTGCAAGAAGTTCATGGAGGTCAGTGTTTCCAAGGAAATTCTCAACCAGTCAGTTCTGGGAAGCTGGTGGATGTCCAAATCCACAGCCTTCTTTGAACAATGGTGAGGTACATTTTACACGTTTTCAAAGGCCTCAGTGAAGTTGGTCCCTAATTGGCTGCTGCAGGAACTAGCTCAATAACACATGCTATTAGCAGTCCAGTCTCACCAATCCCTCGTATCTCATACCTGGGACTGCCCTCCAGATGAACTACTTTAACTCAAGTCTTTAGCTCTAGGACTGGTTTCTTAAACAGGATCTAAGAAATGGTGCTTGAAATAAAGGCAAAATACTGTGTCTTTAGAATCAAGAGCTGATACTGGCATCATCATCATCATCATCATGAGCTTGAAAACGGCTTTACTGGAAGAAATTGGCGTCACCTCCTGGATATGGGGATGTGATGTTCTTTGCATACTTTTAGTTCAGGTTTCATTACAACCACATAAGACCCTTTTGATTTCACACTTTGCCTTTTCTTTTTATTCTGTAGATTCTTCTTGGAAGCCCAAATTCACCAAGTGCCGTTCACCTGAACTAGAGACTTTCTCATGCCACTGGACAGATGGGGTGCATCATGGTCTGACGAGCCCAGGATCTGTGCAGCTGTTCTATATAAGAAGGTGCAGCTTTTATGCCATTCTGGTTTTTGAAAGACTCTGCTTGTTATCTGTGTAGACAACAGACTGTGTTCCTTTAAAATTAGTTATCCTCAATACGTGAATATCCTATAACAGGAAAAGTGAAACAGGGTTCTCTCAATTTAGACACAATGCAAGAAGTTTATCTGTCATCCTCACATGGCGTTGTTTCCTTTTCTGTCCGCTCTTACAATGGATCATTTCACCTCTGTAAACTCTTGTCTTAAACACTTCACTATCTCTTACATCCAATTCCCAGGGAAGATCTAAGCCAAGAGGCATGGTTAGTGAGAACCCTTTACCTGAGGCTCTTGGTCATTGCCTCAAGGATGGTCATTGCCTCAAGCAACAGCCCTGCACCTCAGCCTGTCTCCTGTACTTTTACAGGAAGCTAATCCCTGCAGACCCTCAGTCTGGGTCCCACTCATCCTCTACATGAATAGGCTTGCCTCATGGCTTCTGATGAGTGTTTGTGAAAAAATACCTGGTGCCTCTAACATGTATTTACCCATGACAAGTATTCAGTAAAAGGTAGCAATTTTGCATATTGATATTTTAATCATTTTAAATATTAATGATATAGAAAAAACATTGTCGCCATTTGTTTTCTGAAGAAAAAGATTCCATTTTAAGCCAAACATCCATGAGCCATATGTCATTAAAATGGTAACACTTAGGACATGAAAGATAGCATGACCCCAGTTGGTTGCTTTTAGATGAAAGATACTTTTTTTTGTGCTTTATTCTGATTTATAAATATAGTGTTTCAATGGTTCTCTCACTAATTGGGAATAAACCTAAAACACTTAGCGACTGGAAGTGAGAGGAGAGATGGGTGTCCAAAAATCGACTTTGGTCATCAGTGCAGAAATTCTATCAGTGAAGGCAGGTGACAACATATGTTTTATGAGTTCATTTAGTTTTGAAAACACCACTTCCACCATGGAGCCTTCCATGAACAATCAAAATAGTTATTCCTTCTTCTGAACTCTTAGGGATTCTAATGGACACTGCTTGTGCGCACATAACTCACCCTGTTTTGTGATACAGTGTTTCATTTGTTCCTTCTGCAGCAGCAATAATTCCTTAGAAACTGGGGAGTCTTGCATCATTAATCCTCATTGCATATCAGTGATATGAATGTGACACCCCCCCAAAAAAAGTATTCACTTGGTCATTTCTGATTCATATTCTATCCTGACGTTGGAGACCCAAATCTTATTTGTCTGCCAGGAGTTGAAGATACAATCATCGGGCCCAAAGGCTGTTTGTTATCTGGGAATCTACATAAGTTGAAAGTTGACTCTTTAGACTATTTTAACAAATAAACATTTTTTTCAATCTTCTTACACTTTATTCATCTGTAGAATATAAATAATAAAATGGCTGCCATAGGAATCCTGTAATTTAGAACCTGGCAGAACGTGTGTACTCAATAAACAAATGTTTTCACTATAGGCAGAAATGCCAAATAGTCTCTTAACAGTCTTCAGACACTAATGGTATTGACTGCAGATGCGACACTTTTTGGAAATGTTTCCTCACAAAATATTTATGTTCCAATTTACGGGATCTGACTGACAAGCACCTCACTCTGAGTTAACCTGTGGCATCATTTTCACCCTCCATTCCAGGAGCACACAGGAATGGACTCAAGAATGGAAAGAATGCCCTGATTATGTTTCTGCTGGCGAGAACAGCTGCTACTTTAATTCATCGTATACCTCCATTTGGATCCCCTACTGTATCAAGCTAACTAACAATGGGGGTACAGTGGATCAAAAGTGTTTCTCTGTTGAGGAAATAGGTAAATCACAGGTTTGTGTTTCATTTGACAAAGCTTTAGACTAAATAAATTGGGATGGGTATGAGATCCAAATATAATCAACTAGTGAGACTTTGTAATAGAGCTCTAGAGATACTTGGAGATCAGTTTTACGGAGGGTAGAATCAGCTGGCGAGCAAGAGACAAAGGGAAGAGGGCAGGGAGTTTTACTCTGATGTAAAGCAGCTTTGAAGCAAGTGTTGCAAGGAAAAGAATAGGAGTCAGGTCAAAACCGGATTGTGCCACTGCAGGGCGGAAGCACGGTATACTCTCAAGATTCTTTCTTTCCAATTGTTAGATGTGATTGTCATATGAAAATCTATTGAAATCTGTTGCCCTTCTACCCAGTTCATTATTGCGGTCAGACCCTATAATGTCTTTATCTCAAAGCTTAACAATTCTGGGATTTTGCATTTGCACATCGTCTACAATCAATTTAAAGACATGTTTATAAGATCTCAAAACAAACACTGGAGATAGTCGGCTCAATGAACTAAGATCCAAACAAATGATGCCTTGCCCATCGTGCGGACACAAGGAGGAAGCAAAATGAAACCAAGCACTGTAACTGGAATGTTTCTGTTTATTTATAATAGTACACACAGAAAAGTAGAATCAAAGAAAGATTTTAAGTAACTGATCTCAATGCCTAGAAATCCATCCAGCAAATATCATTGGTTGCTTCTAGCAATTTCCTGTCGCTTCTCTCAGATGCGCTGGTTATTTGTGGCTTCCCAGGCATCATCAGATTGAGAAAGACTGGAAAGAAGTATCCAAAATTGCAGACAAGATCAAGTCAAATCTGATATCCTGATCTAGGGAGGGATGATAGAATTGTAAACAGAAAACATCATCCATTTTTCTAGTTTGGAGAGGATAATATGTCTGAGCTGTGTGAGTGTAGCTGTGTAGTTGAAGCTAAAGGGAGCACTACTGGGTTAATTAAAGCCTGTATTGTAAACCCTGTCCCTGCCAGCAACTAGCCACACCCAATAATCATGTTGAGCATTTGCCACATATCAGATACTCATAGGATATAGTGGCTACAAAATGAATAAGATATAGTTAAGAAATGGAAACATGTGTACCCACAGGTTAAATGCAGTTTAGCATGGTGGGTACCAGACTTGAGGGAATGCGTGATGGAGAATGCATAAGTTCCTAAACATGAGTGGCCTGAGCAGACAAGAAGGATGAGGAAATACGGCACAGGGATGGTAGAGATGATGCCATTTCAGTCATAATATGTCTGAGCTGTGTGAATGCAGCATAAATCATGAATGGGTATTGACTGCTTTCATGGTAGACTGTGCCTTCTGAAAGCTAACAAATAACACAGAATGTCAAGTTAGGCAGACCTGACAGCCAGTTGGAGGAGTCATCAATAATCTTGTGTGCCCCACAAAAGAACCTGAAATGGATTGTATTGTTATGATGCATATTTGTGTGGCTCAGGCAAGAATGCCCTGAAGTAAGTAGTAAGTTACACTCACGGAGGCTTAGCCTAGTGTTCATGTGACATAGGTTGTAATGTAACCCCCATTTTATAGATGGTGAAAGTAGAGGAGTTAAATGATTAGTTCAAAATCAAGCCAGCAGTTGGGGGAGCTCAGTTTAAGCCCACATATATATCCAAAAGAGCCTTATTCTGACTTTCTGTTCCTTCAGTTTTAATTAATATGAACTCCTTTACCAAGAGCTAAGGTTATCAGTGCTAAAAGTAGTATTTAATATAGCAAGTGTTCAGAAATGGTTATGGATTGATTCTAGACTCAAAAAGGAATTTTAAGGAATGCTTTTTTGCAGGTTAAAAACTAACCACTCATCAGTTTTAAAATACGCTTTCTTATAAAATGAGAGTTATAACAATGGGAATATCACAACTTTAGGAGTAGGGGTGATCAAAAACCCTAAAATCATTTGGTTTTTTTTTTTTTTTTGAGGAGAAAATGTTCCATTCATTTCAAGTTCTGTCTCTCTTTGTACTAATCTTCTGTTAAATTTCACAGTGCAACCAGATCCACCCATTGGCCTCAATTGGACTTTACTGAACATTAGCTTAACTGGGATTCATGCAGATATTCAAGTGCGATGGGAACCACCACCCAATGCAGATGTTCAGAAGGGGTGGATAGTTTTGGAGTACGAACTTCAATACAAAGAAGTAAATGAAACGCAGTGGAAAGTGGTAAGATGTTACAACCTGTTACACTTTTTTTCTTCTATGTCAGCAGCCCTTCTCTCATTTATAATTAGATCTTTTTTTTTACTTAATAACACCTGTCCAGCAATATGACCCACAATCTCTTATCAGAAAAAACTGATAAGAGAAACAATAGATGGTATTATTTCCAATAGGAAAAAAAGAAGCTTTCAAAAAATTCGAATTTTTGAAAATTTGTATTGGCACCCAGGAACTCGATGTATTCTCAGTGTTTGAATATTTTATTGATGAGGTTTATATTAGTACGGGTGAAAGAAATTTTAAATTGTGTAATAAAATATGTAAACGTTTAAAATCTGAATCGATCAGTGAACCAGTAATATGCAAATGGCCAATGCATGATGCAATTGAAGTCATTTATGGGAAATGATCCATTCAAAGTATGAGAGAAGGAGCACATTAACAAAATCAGTCCTTCGGATCCATGAAATATCTTCCCATTTGTTTCTTTTTCAGTTTGTTTTATTAGTGTTTATAGTGTTCAGTATACCAATCTTTCACCTCCTTGGTTAAATTCATTCTCAAGTATTTTTGTGGCAATTGTAAGGAAAATTACTTTCTTCCTTTCTCTTTTAGAATAGTTCATTGTTAGTATGTAGAAACACTGCTTACTGTGGTTATGTGGGTTCTGCATCATGCACTGAATCTATTTGAACTTTTACTTGAACTTTTTTCGTTGAATGTTTAAGGGTTTCTGTAAATGAGATCATATAGTCTTCAGGAGCAGAAATTTAAATTCTTCCTTTCCAATTTGAATACTTCTTATTTTTTCCATTGTCTAATTGCTCTGGCTAGCATTTCCAGTGTTAGCTTAGAGGGGGCTAAAGTGGTTGTCCTTGTCTTGTTCCTAATCTTAGAGGGCCCTGCACCTCATGGGGGACCCAGAAGAAGCTCCTGGCTCCCAGCTTCATATCAGCTCAGCTCCAGCCTTTGTGGCCATTTGGGGAGTTAACCAGCAGATAGACCCTTTTCTCTGTCTTTCATTCTTTCTGGAAATATGCCATTCCAAAAAAAATAAATAAATCTTTAAAAGGTTGTTTGTACTTAAATGTAAATAATGAAATATAATAGATAATAGAAGTATATTATCTCATACAGTGTAGTGTAAAAAAGTGCCCGGAAGGTTTAGAATATCAATAATAATCAATACTGAGTATGGTATTGGGACTGGAGAAGGAATGACTATTCTTAGGAACCATGCAAGAAAATTTGAATTTGCTGTGACTGGTTAAGGGAAATGAAAGAAGATGGAAAGGAGCTATGTCTTAACTCTTTGATTCTATTGTTGGTAAACTTACAAACAGTATTGGTGATAACAGAGAAATTAGAGCTTCACCAATGGAAACATAGGCTTCTCTTAAGAAAAATAAGGAAGTAAGCTGATAATTCTGCCTTAAAGATAGAATTTTAAGTATGCAGGTATTCCATATATTCTACGGCTACTATGTAAGATGTAGGTAACCGTATCATGCAACCTTGGGGGAAAGAGGCCCTTTGTAATTAGAAAATAGCTGGGTTGCTCAAAGCTGAAAACTCAACTTCTGATTTAATAAAACTAATGATGATAATTTTGTTTATGGGAAATTTCATGTTTACTGAAAAGGTGAGCATTCCAGGTTTCCTCTAAATAAGAACAAGGTTTTCTACCCTATAAATGTGTAAAGCACGTTGGATCCCCTGCTCTCCCTTGTGGGGGGAAACGACATCCCACAAAGCTCTAACTCTTTCTGGTACTCTGTCTTACAAGTCTGGTTCCACCCTGCCTTTCTTTGGGGAGGTAAAGAATCTCCTGGCTTTGAAGACAGTGAGACCTTCATGTGTTTTGATAAAATGGCTTGTAAATTTTCTTTGCAGATTTTGAATACCACCATTATTTCTAAAACAAGCGGATTAGATCATGTGGTTGCTTCTAATGCACTTATTTGAATGTCCAGTACAATGATTTTTTTTTCTAATTCTTTTTTTCAATTTTGTGATTATAAAATAATGCCCGGAACCATAAAACAACAATAACAACAAAAACACAGATATCTAACTCACTGTATGTGGAAAAGAAGTCTATTTTTCTGTTGCTTTGCTGTCTCCAATACATAGTTTTAATGTCTCAGATAATTAGGCAATATAACTGTAGTCTTCTTTATACCCACCATTTTTCATAATAACTCAATTATGTTTGCATCTTAGTGCAGTATTTGACAGCCTGATACAAAGATCCAGCTGCGTGTCCTTAAGCAAGTCTGCTGTACCTTTTGGTTTGCACCAAAATGAATTTGGAGACTATCATCTATTTAACAAAATGATTATTTCACCATTATTTTCCCAGTTATTTGTCCCTTTAAGTAGCAAACTCCTTCCTGAATTTTAAAATAGCATTCATTTTATAGGAATCACTTTTGAAATCAAATGATAGAATAACAACAGGAACTATTTGTTTCAATTATTGGTTGTGATAAGCTTTTATATTTGTCTTGTCTTGAAAGATGGACCCTGTCTTGTCAACATCAGTCCCAGTGTACTCGTTAAGGCTGGACAAGGGATATGAAGTGCGTGTGAGGTCCAGACAACGAAACTCTGAAAAATACGGCGATTTCAGCGAGGTGCTCTCCGTAACCCTGCCTCAAATGAGCCCATTTGCATGTGAAGAAGGTAAATACCTAAACAAAATGAAATAAAATATCGAAATGGTAGCTAACATGACTTTTGGCATAAAACAGTTGATACATGCCTACAATGTTGATGTGTTATCCAAATCAGAATATGTTAATAGCAAAGAACATTGGAGACCCCTCAAGTTCATTACGGCTCACAACGAGAATTGAGTGTCAAATTATTTAACTCAAGACAGGTCCCAAGGAAGGTGAAGGCTTGGTGAAGAGAATACTGTGGTAATCTCGGAAGAGTGGGATTGCATACGTTTATATATTTCTAAAAGTTTCTACAATGAGGTTTTTTTTTTTTAATTCATAATCAACGGGCCTGGTGCTGTAGCCTGGTGGCTAAAGGCACCACCTTGTGAGCACCAGGATCCCATATGGACATCGGTTCATATTCCTGTGGCCCTGCTTCCCATCCAGCTCCCTGCTTGTGTCCTGGGAAAAAGCAGTTGAGGACAGCCCAAAGCCTTGACAGCCTGCACCTGCAAGGGAGACCTGGAAGAGGCTCCTGGCTCCTGACTTCAGATCAGTATAGCTCCAGCCAATGCCGCCACTGGGGGAGTGAATCATACCACAAGATACAAAATGGTTATTTTCTCACCTGCTAATTATCACATATTCCTGAGGGATTTTAATAGGTTACTACAAGAGAAAAGAATATTGTAGCATGTAGGCCTCATTTTAATAAAGCAACATTAAGATAGACCCTGTGTTAAAACCTAATTTACCTGTAATGTTCTTACCTCTGCCCTCACGGTAAGAACACTAACAACCAGCAACCGAGCAGCTAGAAGAAATTTATTCTTAAGGAATAATGGAAATTTGAGGGCCAGAATTGCAATAGTGATCTTTCAACCAAAGGTGATGGTGTTATTCACACACACACACACACACACACACACACACACACACATACACACACACACAAAGGTATTTCAAGAAGATTGTAGCAAGGGAAATTAAAAGATAAGTGTACTTTGGTGCAAAATGTTTTTGAAATCTCATGCATAAAATTCCAATACTTTGCATTGTTGTGAACATGGAAAGATGTGAAGCTGTAAGGTTTAGGTTCTGCGTGCCTCAGAAGTTTCTGTTGTGATTCATAAGTACAAACAAATGTGATGTCTTCCCTCACCTGTTGGGTAAATTCTCGAGCCAGAGGTGAAAAATCACACAGCATTTTAAACAAGCAGCGGACAGCGTTTCGGTCCTGTGGTTTGTGGACAGTGTTATCTTCTGAGAGTGGGAAGCCTTTGGTGACGCTGCACGGACAGGCAATGTACAGGGGAAAAAAAGTGAAAGAAAAAAGAGAGAGAGAGCACAAAACCATTGAGTTTGAACTGTGTGCTTTTCATGTGGAAGTTTTGCAGTGTAAAAGGATTTGAAAAATGGATGGAGATGTTGTTCTGAAAAAGGGAAAAAAAAAAAGCCTCATCGAGTCACTGCATTCTGTTTCGGTAGTTACTGAGTGGAATCACTGTTTTACTAGATGAATGCAAATTAAGAAATGTTTTCATGGGGAAAAGGCGAGTGAGATGTAAACTTCAGCTGTTCACACATCCGTGAGTGACATATTCTTGTGTGTTTCAGATTTCCGGTTTCCCTGGTTCCTAATTATTATCTTTGGAATATTTGGACTGACTGTCATGCTGTTCGTATTCATCTTTTCTAAACAGCAAAGGTAGGAATGAAGTCATCTTCTTTCAAATGTTATTGCCAATTTAGATTTTCATAGTGTTTCTATCTACAACTTGTAATTTTCTTTTGTAAATTATGAGTAGATTAATTAACCTACAGTTTGCAAAAATTAGACTCATACAATTTCATTCCATCCTTTTCAGAGAGTTATGCTTTATTTCTTTGAAAGGCAGATTTACAGAGAGAAAGGGAATGAGAAAGACTGAAAACAAGGCGGGGAGATCTTTAATCTGGTTCACTCTCTTCAATGGCCGCAGTAGCCAGGGCTGTGGGTGTCTTACGCCAGTAGCTTCTTCCTGGACTCCTCTGTGAGTGCAGGGATCCAAGCACTTGGGCCATCTCCCACTGCTTTCCCACGTGTAATATCAGGAATCTGGATCAGAAGTGGAGCAGCTGGACTTGAACTGGCACTTATATGGGATACCAGCAACATTAATGGTGGCTTTACTCACTATGCCACAATGCCAGCCACCATATTCCATTTATATAAAATATCAACTTGTTATATTCACTATAGAAAACTTAAAGTTTCAGATTCTATCTGAGAAGTTGCACAAGACATGAAAAGGTTTAGGCATACTTTGGGATACACAGCTCCTTATCAAAAAGCTAGCTCTTCCCCTCAATGCCAAAGTGCACTTGTTTGTTCCAGGACCCCAGCGTGTTGCTGGGCCTTTGACTGAGTGTGAAATAGTTCTGGAGTGCAGGCAAATTTCAAGTACAAAGCAAAGGCTATTTAGATAATTCAATATAATCAAACCTTTTTAGACTTCATATAATAGGGTTTGCAAGTGAATTTGGGTTTTACTTAAATCATTTGGGCGTGTGTGATTTTGCATTTCTCCTATGTGTAAAGTGATATATGAAGGTGTCTTACTTCTGCAGGCTGCTATCCAATTGTACTAACAATATTTGTTGAAGAGATCATCCTTTTTCCCTGGACTATTTTCAGTTCTCTTCTCAAATATTTCTTGGCTGTGCATGTCGAGCTCTCTTCTGGGGATGATATTCTGTTCCATTGATCTTCTCTGCTTCTGTACCAGCACCACACTGTCTTGATTACCACTTCCCTGCAATGTATTGAGGTCTGGAATTGTGATTCCTCCAACTTTGATCCAGAGCTAAACAAGAATGTCCACTCTCACCACTGCCATTCAATATAGTAATGGAAGTCCTTGCTAGAGCTAATAGGCAAGAAAAAAAATTAAAGAAATTCAAATTGGAAAATAAGGAGTTAAAATTATCCCTGTTGCAGATGACATGATTCTCTACAGAGAAGCACTGGGACTCATAGGAGAATTTGGCAGGGTGGCAGAACATAAAATTAATTAACATAAATAGATAGTGCTAGTATGCACAAATAATCCCATGGCTGAGAAAGAACTTGTAAGTATAGTCCACTTAAAAATATAGGAGAAGAATCTCAAATACCTTGGAATAAACCTAACCAAAGATGTGGAAGACTTCTTTGGTAAAAATTACAAAACATCAAAAATAAATAAATAGAAGAAGACATTAAAAGATGGAGAAACCTACCATGTTCCTTGATCAGCAGGATCAACATCATCAAAACATCCACATTACCAAAAGTAATATACAGATTCAGTGTCATCCCAATCAAGATCCCAGCAACATTCTTCTCAGAAATAAAAAAGATACAAAAGTTCTGAAAACACAGGAGACCCCAAATAGCCAAAACGATCCTGAAGAATAAAATAAAAGTGATAGGATCACAATTCCAGTCTTCAAGACATACTGCAGGTCAGTGATAATCAAAACAGCCTGGCACGGAAATGGAGAAGATCAATGGAACAGGGTAGAAACTTTGAAACAACAAGAAAGCAAAATCCCTGATGTGGAATTTCACCTCGTATTTAAATTTCTAGTATCATTTCTGTTTTGCACAAAAAGTTATTTTAAAATAAGGTATGTATTTAAGTAATATCAACAATTAAAATATTCTGTAAGATCTGTACAGTTGGTGGGCTAATTTATATGGAACTAATTTAAATATAATAGGTGTAGATAAACTTACTATATGTAAGTGTTATCTCTTAACGTTCACAGTCAATTTGGGGTCATTTTGAAAGCCAAGTAATTATGCTACTTGATTATATTAGCCAACAACATTAGCAAGAAAAACTCATCCTTTTTTAAGATTTATTTTTATTAGAAAGTCATATATAAGAGAGGAGAGGAGACAGGGGAAGATCTTTCATCCGCTGGTTCACTCCCCCAAGTGGCCACAACAGTCGGAGTTGCGGTAATTTGTAGCCAGGAGCCAGGAGCCAGGAGCTTCTTACGGGTCTCCCATGCAGGTGGAGGGCCCCATGGCTTTGGGCCATCCTCAACTGTTTTCCCAGGCAACAAGCAAGCAGCTGGATAGGAAGTAGGGCCATCAGGACGTGAAACAGTGCCCATATGAGATCCTGGCACATGCAAGGCGAGGACTTAAGGAATTAGGCTAATTGCACTGGGCCCATAAATCATCCTCTTAAAAACAATATTTCCAGTCAAATATAGTCATGCTTGTCTAAAAGAGTGTTTTCTCCTAAACTGTCGCACTTGGTCGAAATCACCAAATTATAAAATTGATGATGTGAAATCTTTGCTGTATTTCCAAATTTTTGGCTTTAATTTGACTTCTTTGTAGAAAAGAATTTGTGTTTTAGACTCCCATAAAATCCCTTATCCTTTTCTAAATGTACATGATCTAATGGAGATCAGAAATTATCTAAAGTAGCAGATATAGAAAGACCACATAGTTCCCACAATTAAGACGATGTTCCAAAAAGTAAGATGCTTCTACCAGTCTTTCCCAGAGTTGCAGGTAGTTCCTACTTGTCTTTTGAAATTTTGAGTCCACAATTCATTATCCAAATACCTTCTCCCTGACTCAATCCAGATAATTGAGTCATTTCTAGAAAAACATAAGCTCTTTTTTTTATTTATTTAAGTAAAAGCCCAAAGAGTTTTTTAGTCAAGTGTTTTGATCCCCAGCTGTCGCCAACTCTTAGTGTGTGGCTTGAATAAGATCCTCAGTTTTCTAAATCTTTACACAGATCATGTCATCTGCCAGCGCAGAAGATGTAAGGATTAAATGAAATGCTTAGTTCAGGTCATACGCTCTCAGTCATGCCAACTTTGCCCTGTGACATAAGCACAGCCATCAACAGTAGGTAATTGCAATAAAACTTCATCTAATAATTGGTGACAAGTAGGATTAAGGTCCACAGGCTGTAATTTGCCATCCCTTAGTTTTAAAGCAAAGTGTATTTCACAGCATCTGGTTTATCGGACATATTTAAATAACATAAGCATACATGATCATTTATATGTATTTCTCTATGTATTTATCAGATGAAATTTTAATGCTTGCCCCCCCCCAAGTCAGCAAAGCAAAGACTCCTCATATCAACTTCTAATGTGAAATTTGGCAGTTTCCTTGAATTGGTAGATGGGTGGAATTATTGAATAGCTTCCTTATTGACAAGACTAGACTGTTCAATCGCAATAGACAGGAAAGCAGCTGATACGCAAAGATCAGGCCTCCATCTCTAACCCATAGTCACATCTCTGAACACTTTGGAGTTTTATATAAATATAATGAATTGATTAGAATGAGTGATCACTGAAGTTTTTTTTCCATAGCTATTTTATTTAAGATAACAATTCTGGCGATGCAATTGACAACATAGACAAATGATTATTTTGGATTGAGTAATTTATGAAGCACATTCCTTGTGCCAAGAATTGTGTTAAGTGCTGAAGATACTTCAAGACACAAGGTTGGCAGGAAAGACACTGAGATGAATTATGATATAAGAATATTTAAACATTTAAAACAGAAAATGTGAATGCATTGGAGTTATGTATATAAATCTATACTGATTGTTTACAGATGAGTCCTGTTTAGTTTGTTCCGCCTGAAATGAGCCCTGTGATAACATTCTAATTAATGAGCTCATCTTAGGTAACTCTATAAATAAAGTAAACTATATAATGCTAATATACCCAAGTCCCTGCTTTTAAAAGGCTGCCAAGTAATTTTGGCTTTTTTCTTTGTTTCTGTATTTTCTTTGCAAATTATTGATTAAATGTACATTAAAATCTCCCTTATAATTCACGTGGCAATTGATTTCAGATTGAATTAAATCACTTACTCCCAAATAATCAAGTTTGCTGTCCATAAGAAGCCCAAAGAAGAGAAAGATGAAAAGAAAACTATATTTTGTTTATGTGGACTTCAGATAGGACTTTTCTTTGTTGTTGGTTTTCTTTTCTGTAGTTTTTTCTGTTGTTGTTATTTATCATTTACTATTTTCTTTTCCTGTCTCACATTGAACTTATGTAAAATATCAGAATATTTGGAATAAGTAACAATACTGCCAATGTTTTGTTTCTATCTTTTGATAAAAGATAATATGTAATGTTTAAAACATGTCAAACACAATTTTGTTTTCAAGGATTAAGATGCTGATTCTGCCCCCAGTTCCAGTTCCAAAAATTAAAGGAATTGATCCAGATCTCCTCAAGGTAATTAATAAATATGTCTAATTGTGGGTAGCACTAATTAACAGCTGAAGAATTCTGTTCTTGTGTTGAAATGGTTCTTTTATTTTTGCCCAACTATATGTACTATGTTCACATTTTTTCTACCTCACTCTTGGATTCTTAAATTATGATGTCATGCCCATTTAAAAATCTGCACTGTCTCATTTCTGTTACCTTTTTTTTAATTCCTGTTGTTCTTATTGTTACCAATATTGATCTCTGAATACTATTTATTAAATTACTTAATCCCTGGGTTCCTTTTCACGGATCTTTTTTCTTTCTGTGTCCTAGGAAGGAAAATTGGAGGAGGTGAACACGATCTTAGCCATTCATGATAGCTATAAGCCCGAGTTCTTCAACGATGACTCTTGGGTTGAATTTATCGAGCTAGATATAGATGACCCTGATGAGAAGACCGAGGGGTCGGACACAGACAGACTCCTAAGTAACAACCATCAGAAGTCACTGACCATCCTCGGGGCAAAAGATGACGACTCCGGCCGTACCAGCTGTTATGAACCTGACCTCCTGGAATCTGATTTCAAGGGTGACGAGATCTCAGAGGCTGCTCAGCCACAGAGGTTAGAAGGGGAAGCAGATCTCTTGTGCCTTGACCAGAAGAATCAAAGGGACTTACCTTACCAGGACATTTCCCCTGCCGCGCAGCAGCCCCACGTCGTCGTCCCCGCAGAAGACAAACCGCGACCGCTTCTTGCTGATGAAATCGAGTCAACTCTTCAAGCTGCACCTTCTCAGCTCAGCAATCCAAATTCACTGGCAAACATCGACTTCTACGCCCAGGTTAGTGACATCACGCCAGCAGGGAGTGTGGTCCTTTCCCCGGGCCAGAAGAATAAGGCAGGGAATTCTCAGTGCGACGCTCATCCAGAGGTGAGCCCATTGTGCCAAGCCAACTTCCTCATGGACAACGCCTACTTCTGCGAAGCAGACGCCAAGAAGTGCATCACCACGGCCCCTCAGGTTGAGCGGGAATCGCGTGCCGTGCCCAGCTTTAACCAGGAGGACATTTATATCACCACGGAAAGCCTTACCACTACTGCGGGGAGGTCTGGAGCAGTGGCAGCCACATCGGGTTCCGAGGTGCCCGTCCCAGACTATAGCTCCATTCATTTAGTGCAGTCTCCACAGGGCCTCGTACTCAACACAGCACCCTTGCCTGTGCCTGTGCCTGTGCCCTTGCCTGACAAGGAGTTTCTCTCATCGTGTGGCTATGTGAGCACAGACCAACTGAACAAAATCATGCCTTAGCTCTTCTTAGATTTCCCAAGAGCTACTATGTCTTTCATGGCAAAGGATTGGCTGGGGCATGAATGCTTAAACCAAATCAATGTGTAAACCTTGCTAGGGGTGCAATGACAGAATAGGAGGTGGATTCTAAACGCCTTTTTTGGAAATGTTGAGACAGGATATTAAAAAGGAAAAAAGAAAAAAATTAGAAGAATGTTTAATCAGATAGCTACTCCTATTGTGAATTGTAAATATTTTAAAGAATTGTCTCAGACTGTTTCGTGGTAGTGATAGTCTCCTTGTGGTGGGTGTTAATTTTGTGATACTAAGCATTGAATGGCTATGTTTTTAATGTACAGTAAAAATCATGCTTTTTGAAAAAGCGAAAAATCAGGTGGCTTTTGCAGTTCAGGAGAACTGAATGAGAATCATAGCACAGGCTAATTTTTGTTTTTCTTGTTAAATAATTGGGACTTGAAAACTATAGGGAAGAAGGCAAAACTAGTTTGGATATATAAAATATACAAAGCATTTATTTTGACATAAACTTGATAAAGATATTTTTAATAATTTAAACTTCAAGCATGGCTGTTTTATATCACATTACACACTGTGTACTGAAGTTGGAAGGATGCAGCCACAGAATGTGGCACCTGCAGTTGGAAGCTGGCTTAAGGCTTTTGATCGGCGCGCCTAAGGAAAAACACACAGGTTTTTTACAAGACCCTTTTTATACCTCCTCAAACTCCTTGATTCTAAAATGACTCTAGAAAGTTACATATTGGAACACACTTATTTTATCAGAATTTGCAATCAAAGGTTTGTGAATTTAGAAACATTTTTAAGTCTTTGCACAAATACACCTACCATGAACCAAAAACACAAACAGCACTTCTCTTCACCCGATCTTGGTTCACATGCCACAGAGTTCCTGGCCAAACAAAGTGGATGTCACTGCTGCTTCACGGCAAGCAGGAGACCCACGTGCTGGGGCGGCCCGCAGCACGAGCTCTCAGAACACCCTGCCATCTTGGCAGCAGAGCCCTGGCAAATGGAGTTCTGCTTTATTTTGTACTGAGCTGAAGCAGGTCAAATGAAGCTAGCTGGTAAAGAAACGAGCAGATTTAAGAATTAGGTTTTGTGTACCTTGTCAGTATTCGTGGTAACAAGAAATAAAACAAACAGGGCTCTCTGTACCCACAGATAACTCAGAATGCTTAACCCAGGAGTAGAAACCTTCTCACCAAGCATTTATTGGCTTTGTTTAAGCAATGAAAGGAAACATTTCATTTTTTCTTCATTTTCCCTCAGAGTAGGCTGGCCTCAAAGCAGGTAGCCAGAAAAAATAAATAAATAAAATAATGAAGGTAATAAAGGGACTTGAGTAATTTATACAGTATTTAATTCTCTAATAACCTATGCATCCTTCTTAGAAGCATAGGCACAGTTCCCAAAAAGATTAGAAAAATGAAAATTCTTCCTATTTTAAGGATTTTTTTTTTTTAGTTCAAAACTTTAAAGTTAGCATTCACTTAAATAACATTGGCCGTTTAACTAGGACCCTTTTAGGAAGCAAGCAAAATGACTGATTTGTTACTTCCTTCTTTGTTACAGGAAAGATGGTGAGAAGTTAGATGGTGTTTAAAGTTTACCATGTTACCTTGTAGTCAATGTTTAATAGACTTTCTGCTACCTTGCTGCTATGGTCTTCTCCAAGAGCTACATAATTTAGTTTCATATACAATATCATCACTGTAGAATCTAATTCAACTTAAAACTATGTGTTTGGAAGAACTATCTTACCATTTCACAATAGGCTAACAACATTTCTATAGCCAAAAATAGCTAAATACCTCAATCAGTCTCAGAATGTCATTTTGGTACTTTGCTGGCCACACAAGCCATTATTCACTAGTATGACTAGTTGTGTCCTGCGGTTTATATTTAACTTTCTTTATGTCTGTGGATTATTTTCCTTCAAAGTTTAATAAATTTATTTTCTTGGATCCCTGATGTTGTGATGTGATTGTCCAACACCAACATGAAAAAAAGCGACTATTTACTTAGCACGATTGGTGTGCGTGGGAAGTTTTGTTCTAGGCTGGGATGCATACAAGAAGAGACAGTTCTCTGACTTCTATTTTTGAATATACAAATCCCCAACTCATAGTCCAGCACAATAGCCTAGTGACCCTTGCCTTGCATTTTCCAGAATTCCATATTGATGCCGGTTCATGTCCTAGCTGCTCTACTTCCCATCCAGCTCCTTGCTTGTGGCCTGGGAAAGCAGGCAAGGACGGCTCAAGTTTTTGGGACCCCGAATCCATGTGGGAGACTCAGAAGAAGGTCCTGGCTTCAGATTCACTCAGCTCCAGCCATTGCAGACACTTGGGGAGTGAACCAATAGATGAAAGATTTTTCTCTCTGTGTCTGCTTCTCTCTGTAAATCTGACTTTCCAATAAAAACCCAGGCCACAAGCAGGCAGCTGGATGGAAAATTATATAGCTAGGACATAAACCGGTGCCTATGTTGGGTCCAAGCACTTGTGAGGTTAAGATTAGTCAACTAAACCATTGTGACAGGTTCTAAAATACACAAATCTTGCAATTAGGTTGGATAAAAATGCTCAAAAGGAGCAAGTGTAAGAACCCTGTCAAAGGAGGGAGAGCACTTTTTGTTGCTTCACAGATGTTCAAGGCTATGAGATTTCCTTTCTCAACATCACGGCAGCACTTGGCTTGATCATAAACCATGAGAGCTCACGGTTGTTAACTTAAGTGCAGCAGATGTCATTAATCTGCTCACACACTCCACCGCACTCTGCAGTAAGTAGTGTAAGAGTACTTAGTTGCCCATGAGTGCATTAGCTGGAGAATCTGAAGAATCTTGTAGTTGCTCTAGAGCTTGGCCAGTGGTCTGGGCTAAGTCACCCAAGGCAGCAGACATGCATCTTAAAATGACTCCACAGTATGTAGTAGCCCATACCGGGCCCCTAAATCAGCAATCTTATTCCTTTGGAATGCTTTATACTATTTTCCCATCCATTTAAGTGGGTCACTTGCAGAACCCTTTAAGGCCCAAAAGGGCTTGGCTACTACCCTGTGTCCTAAAATGTAGACGCTATAGAAGCTTCCATTCCAGGAATGTGCTTAGTTATTCCTTGACTGATGACCATACATGCTATATGACTTTCTTTTTTTTCTTAATTTATTTTATTTTGTTGTTAGAAAGGCAGAGATACAGAGAAAGGGAAATACAGAGAGAAAGATCTTCATCTGCTGGTTCACTCCCCAAGTAGCCACCACAGCCAGAGCTGAGTGGATCTGAAGCCCGGAGCTTCTTCCAGGTCTCCAAGGCAGGTGCAGAGTCCCAAGGCCTTCGGCCATCCTCTACTGCTTTCCCAGGGCACAAGCAGGGAACTGGATAGGAAGTGGAGCAGCTGGGATATGAACCAGCACTTAGATGGGATCCTAGGCAAATGCAATATGAGGATTTAATCATTAGGCTATCACTCCAGGCCCACAATACGACTTTCTTATGTTTGAGTGAGAGGGAACCATTTCATCAGATCAGGACACATTGTAAGTAGACTACTTCCTGTTTAGAGATCTGGACTTCAGGTGAAGTAAATTCGTATCCTTATTCCCTTACCAAAAAAAAAAAGAAGAAAGAAAGAAAACTGAATTGTGGTGTCATCCAAAACCTCCCTAGAAGAACTGAAAATGAGATTATCACTTAAATATTGCAAAGTATTTCCAAACTTTAATTTGAAAAGTCTCAAAAATCTCTTGGCAAGAGTTGCAAACAAGTGAGGGACTGTCCAACTATACTTTTGAGTTGAATTAATCAATTCAATCAAGGATTCTGGGAATAAACATATAAAGAAAAAGGATTCTTAGAAGCCTAACATTGCAGTGTCTGGGCTAGGTAAGTATAGGAATTTTGTATCATGGATATATGTAGGATAAAATCTTCATTTATGTCCCTGAACCATTTATAGAGCAAAAGCATTTGATACTCCCCCTAATGGACTTTAAAACGAGAATACTGCAGAGGGACAAGTATGGAACCAGGAATCTATAATTAAGAGATTTATAATCAAAGGTTTGAATCCCTGCTTGGCTTCTGGTATTAAGGGATATTGATATTGAGGAGAAATATCTTACCTGTCTTTTAGAAGATCTAGAACAAGAGCAGAACATGTGGTCTGTCTATGTATGCCCTGAACCCAGCGGTCACTCTGTTTTGAAGATTGTCCAAAGTGGGTCTTCAGTCAGAACTCATCACTGACATGACAAAGATGTAGATTTAGGGATGATTAACCCAACAGAAGTGCCCAGGAAACAGGATATCTCTGCTGAGCAAATGAGCCTGACATTCCAGCACCCCCATCTTTTGTCTGGCAAACGAGCTGCAAAGTAAGTTGTCAGGAGCAGCACTTGCCACCAACTCCCATGACAAGAGCTCTTTCAGGATGGCATCCTACATCAGAACTCAGAACAAATCAATGGCTTCCGCATCAATTAGACTGATGATATTCTTAACTATGACATACAGGATGAAGAGGGGCTCTAGGAGTGTGATGGTCATGTGGGCTCCCATGAAAGCTTTGAGTCCACAGGCCCCTTCCATCCCTGAATAAGGAAATTAGGAAACTAGGAGTTCTCCCTTCCCTTCAAAGCTAAGGGCCACCCCATTTCTGCTTATTCTCATTTACACTGGAGACAAGAGGCTTGGCAGACTTTTCATAAGATGCCATACCTTATGTCAGTATTGTTCTTTTGGACTATTGCCCATAGTTGCATGCCCCTCTTAATGCTGACCCTGAGGTCACAGGACGCTAGCTACCGTGACTACTATCATACAAGCCTATTCTAAACTGCTGCTTGCTACACTGCAGTCCCTTTCCCCCTAAATTTTATCTGTTATCAGCAGACTGCCCAAATACTGTGTCTGGCTTCTGATATGGTCTGCATTCATTTTGTGCGAGCCTAAGATTCCACAGCAAACACAGCTGGAAATGTTTGCTACAGCTTGAACGAAATTTGTGTTTTCTCATCACTGTCTTTGGTTCCAGCCTCTTCCTCCATCTGCAGATGTCCCACTCAGCACTCCTGTTGGAATCAGCCTTCACAGCCTCCTTTCAGAAGCAGCCTCCGATTCTCTCTAGCCGTTCCTGATCATTGCCTTCTCCAAGCCTCTTTTCCTGGCGTTTCTATTCCTCTACTTGTTAATTCACCTAATAAGTGTCAGTAGATACAAGGAGTCTTTTGCATGAGGTTTCATCAAGCAATAATTCTCAGAAGGAAGTTTCCCAGGGGAAAGCTTTATGGACTCGCTATACGTAAAGGACGCAATGGAACAGGTGAGTTCAGAAGAGAATTGCCTACTGGAAAACCAAAGTGCTGGAGCTTTTCTGGCAAGGGTTAGGGAGTGTCCAGGATGTAGATGAAGAGAATGGGCAGACCCTGCTATGCTTGAAGTGCCTTCAAGCATGGTATATTCAGAAACTCAATTCAAGGAGCTGCTGCTTTTAACTCTAACCTTTCTTGTTTATGTCCTAGAGCAAACCCTGAAAACAACGTATGATACTACTACTTTCAAATTGTTTGTCTGGCCATGTTCCAGCACCCTCGTTCTCCTAGATTCTCCACTCTTGGTTACATAACCACCCAGAATGGATTTACCAATGTGTATTCTGGGGGAATACCAGATATCTAAAGTTTTCTTAAACGGATGATTCCATGGTCATGTAATCCTGGAAAACACCTCATGCCGCATTCCCCTCGGAATGAATCACAGTGTAGGCTGACAACAAGAAGCAGTGCTCCCATCTACACACATCTCTCTCTCATCCCTCCTCTCCTGCCTGACCCTCTGCATCCCTACCAGAGGCCTACACATGAGTTTGCAATCTCTATACCCTCATCTCTGTAATGGACATTTTAAAATTAATGATTTTTTCCAAAAATCATGAAATTAAAGGTAAAGAAAAAGAAGGAGCTGGTATGATGGCACAATGGCTAAATCCTTGCCTTGCACTGGCCAGGATCCCACATGAGGGTGCCCACATGAGCTCAGCTCAGCTCCAGCCATTGTGGCCACTTGGGAAGTGAACCAGCACATGGAAGATCTTTCTCTCCACTCTTTCTCTCTGTAAATCTGCCTTTCTGATAAAAAATAAATTAATAAATAAATCTTGTTAAACAAAAAAGAAAGAAAGAAAAGGAAAGGGAAATTGGGCCCTGTAACTAATCCAAAGCACCGGAAACAACTTAGTACATAATATTGCTTCATGGGAGGAAGTTTCTGACAATTTCATGGTGAAGAAGAAATACAAAGTGAATTGTTTTATAACATCTGTGTGTCCACAAACACACTTCCTGAAATAAACATTCTTTTTCTGATAAACTTGACTAGTGCTGTTCTCTTAGTAAGTTGACAACAAGTTCCTGAAGGACATCATTTTCATGGTGTCTGTATGCGCTTAGAGCAAGAAGGGCCCTTCTGCTCTCCTCTGTACCCGCCTAATCTTTGCCATGAAAACCCTGGCAAACTTGCAGGAACTTAAGTATTTGGGTCATCATCTTCTACTCCACAGGCAGGCTGGCAGAAAGCTTGATCAGAAGCGCAAAGTAGCTCAGACTTGGACCAGACACTCTAAGATGAGAGTGTCCCATGCAGCAGGCTGACACACTGCACCACCACACTTGTCCTGTAATATATCTTACAGTCAGTGACAGTTTTTGATGGAAAACATAAACGGCAAGATGATGGGGAGGGATAGAATACAAAGAGACACAGACGATGAGTGCGTCACTGATGAGGCTGTGTTAGAAATTATGAATAAAACAATTCCCTGCTCAAAACACACAAACAAAATAACGTCATCATGGATTGGGCCTCGAAATTTCTGGGGCAAAAATGTTGTCATTTCTTTCTTGGTAACGTAAAAGATCCTTAAAGGGATGCATGACTCTGCAAGCCTCGGGCCCTTTCGACCTTCTTTACAAACCCCTCTTCTCCGGTCTTGAATGTACGCCTCCCCCCAGATCTTCTTTCCTCAGCCCCAACACCGGCTCTGCCTCATCAGGGCTGGTCTAAGCTTTGATCTGGCATCGTTGCTTTTTTTTTTCCCCAGGGAGACCGTACGGTGACCGTACGGTGACCTCCACGTCAGGTTAGCTCTTCATGACAATTAGCACAGTTTTGTTAGTACTTACGCCTTTCTTTCTCCCTTAATTTGAGAACAGGCATTACATTTACGATTACTATTTTCTGTAAGCCTAGCAGGAGATCTAGCATGCACTATGTGCTCAATTAATATTAAATGAATGGATGAATTCCAGATTTGAAACTTGCTAAAAACTTTCTTGATATCTTGTACGAGGTGAAACTGTGTCCTATCTCCCTCTAAGTCTTACGAACGCTTCAGGCTAAAGTGTGTATTAAAAGTGACATGTATTATACAGCAGGTTTTATGGCGGAGCCATAAAAGATAATTCACCTTCCTCCTGGCTCCCATAGGATACACCCTTTGGAGGAAGTCAGCCACCATATAAGAACTCTGACAATACTGAAACTAACATGATAAAGACCATTGGCAGGTGCTGCAGACAGCAGTGTGGGCGAAACACTCTGTCCCTGTCAAGAAATCAACAAGCAGTGACACCATCTCAGGCCTTTTACTCCAAGCCATGCCCTAATGTGTCACTGAATGACCTGCTTGCTGATGCTGTAACAAGGAAAAAGAATTGCTCAGCCACATGTGCTCAAATTTCTGTTATACTAGTTACCTGAAATAAACTAAGGAGCTTATTGTAAGCATCATTAAATTTTGGAGTGCTTTGGTTTGAAGCTGGAACATTCAGAGACTAGAGAAAATTACTATAAAGAAGGTCTGAACACTTAGAGCACCTACATATACCAGATAAAGAGTGCAAGAGGGTGGGCCCGGCGCCATGGCCTAGTGGCTAAAGTCCTTGCCTTAAACACACTGAGATCCCATATGGGCACCGATTCTAGTCCCGGAGGCCCCACTTCCCATCCAGATCACTGCTTGTGGCCTGGGAAGTTAGTCGAGGACAGACCAAAGCCTTGGGACCCTGAACCTACGTGGGAGACCTGGAGCAAGCTCCTGGTTCCTGGCTTCAGATCAGTGCAGCACCAGCCGTTGCGGTCACTTGGGGAGTGAATCATCGGACGGAGGATCTTCCTCTCTGTCTCTCCTCCTCTCTATATATCTGATTTGTAACAAAAATAAATCTTTTTTTTTTTAAAGAGTGCAAGAGGATTACACATACAACATGTTACATCTGTTTTGCAAAGTTTTTAAGTTCCAAGAAAAAACACGCACTCATATGCAGAATTTGAGCTATCAACCTGTCTCCTACATTATAGAATGTTTTAGCACCTCGGATGATATTTGGATACTAATTTAAATATATACCCCATGCACTTTTCGATCCCAAAACATCTTTATGCACGTAAAAATGCACAAATACCTAAACTCATTCCCCACAGACTCACCATAAGTTAAAGCACATTCTTTTCATAACCACAAACATTGAAAACAGAAATAACAAGAGAATTACAGGGCTGAATTTTCATACTAATTTAATCACCTTTTAAGACTTCATGTTAAAAACCTCCTTGAAAAGTTTTGAATTTTACTGAGCATGTGGGTTTGCTATCAATGCTTAGGTTCAGAATTATAAATCCTTACAAACTCCTTCTGGAAGATAGAGAGGAAAGGAAAATATGCATAATTATAATAATTTATTATATCTCTTAAGGTAATAAAAGCTGATGATTTTCCTCTTCACTGAATCTTGAAAAATTATCCTTTTACAATACTTCAGAACACTGCATTCCAAACTTACGAGATTGCAAAGCCATCAGAAATGCTCTGAGAAATATGCAATTACAGCGAGTTCACCAAAACTTTTTTTAATGAAATTGAGGAAATGGAAATTCTGATGGAGTTCTCAACATAGTATTATATGCAGTATAATACCTCACATTATTGCAAATTTTATCAGGACTTTTTGTTAGGTATAGGCCTCAACTATTTTTCAGTAGCTTTGGCCCTTTTTTAAGCCATGTGTTGTCCTGTTTGGACAATGACTGTTTATTTTTGCTTGGAAATCTCAACTTCTAGATATGTACTGTATATATAAGCAATGTTACTTCTTCCATCAATCAATAACACCAGAATTTATGATGACCCAAGTTAGAAATACCTAAGCCACAAAATACCCATGCTCCCAGTCTGCAAATAACCATCCCATAGAGATCTCTAATCTTCTTAGTCATCTTATGAAGAATTTGTGAGAGCTTCACTCTCATAACTTACTTTCTAAATTCCCCCACCTTCAGATACTATGCATTAGAGAATGATTTCATTCTATGAATTTGGGAGCTGAGGAACCACAATGAAGGCCCACAACTCAATCCTGTGCTGTTATTCTAGCTTGATGCTCTTAACTTTTGAATAGTATCCCTGTGTTTTTATTTTGCTTGAGGACCCACAAATTATACAGCAAGTCTGCCCACAAAGAATGAAAAGCTAGGACACATTCTACAACAGACTTAACATTACATTTTCCTGAACAACTTCTTTTTAACAGTCCATCCCCAGCCAGAAACTCTCCCAGTTGCATTTTCCCATGAAGTCATTTATAAGTCATTTTCCCTATGCGTCGGTTATTTTGCCTCATGCTGAATTTTTTTTTTTTTTTTTTGTCCAGAGACTTCAACAGGTGGAGAATCCAACACTGGTCTTGCTAGCCCACCAATAGAACAATGTCCAACCCCTTGGCTGAGTCTGCGTTTTAACGCAGGAATCTGTGGTCATTTAGGTTACTAAAGGAGATGTTAGTGTTGCTGATTCTCAACAGTATTTAGTTCTGTTAAGTTCTGCAGTTGGCTTGGAAAAGGCTTTGAAAGAGTACAGTGTTTTTGGCAAATAAATAATACAGCCTCTGATATTTTTCAGGTTGCAAGGTGAAACTAGCTAGTGGATTCCAGAGGAAGAAGGGATGTCAAGAGACTATGTTGCCATTTTGACCCAAATTGTCCCTTCAAAGCCTAATATAAACTCTACATGAGTTATTACCTTGAGGTGTGAACAGAATGGGCGTACAGATAAGAGCCATTCAAGAAAACCAGTGGGCAATACAAAGGGCAATCTTGGTAGTTAATTTGCTGTTTTTCATGTTTTTCCACTCTCACTTTCATCTAATCCACTGAAAGACTCGCTCAGACAGCTTCTCAGAGTGAATGTTTCATTCACCCTTTAGATCAGCACATCCTTATTGGCAAAAGCTACATTCCAAGACCCTTGGCAGAGGCCCGGAGCCATGGAAAGTACTGAACTCTATATATGTTATGCTTTCCCTTCACATACACGTCACAATAAAGTTTTATTTATGAGTCAAGCACAATAGAAGATAAACCACAGTAGTTAATAATAAAATGAAATATATTTTAATAAACAATAAAACAGGCCATCATTAAGTAAAAGATGGGTAATTTGAACACAAGCACTTGACTCCACTGACAACTGATCTCATACTCAGGAAAGTTGCTAAGTGGAGGTCAGGAGTGCAATGTACAGAGTACGGCAATGCTGGACCAGGCGATTATGTCCTAAGCACGGTGTGATTTTTCATCATGTTTCTCAGTGTAAACTTAAGTTGTAAACTGTTATTTCTGGAATTTTCTATTAAATATTTTTGAGCCACGGTTGACCAAAGATAACAGAAACCTTAAACAATAAAACAATGGGTAAGGGGAAACTACTGTGTCAAAAGTTTATGGTTTTTTCTTGTCACTAATTACAATTGTTCTTTTTTAGGTTATTTGTTAGTTCCTTATCTATTTCCCCTAAAAATCTGTAAGCTCTCCGGGACGGAAAACCAGGTCTACTTTGTATTTTTCTACTATTCTTACAGATCTCAGAACATGCTTAGAATTCAATATTTCTTAAATAAATAAATAAGTGTTGATAGTAATAAAAAAAAAGGCAAAGGAAAAAATAAAAATGAAAAGCTTTCTTCTTAGAAGACCAATGCTTTTCCAGTGCTGTAATCAATCAGAAAATGAGCACTTTCTGAACAAATAATCAAAGAATTCCGTTTCTCGATTAGATGATTAGATGAATAACAAAACTGTGAATCCAACTATGAGTTATTCCCTTTTGAAAGATGAAACATTGGAGACTCATATATTTTCTCACTGATAGACATATTTTGAGCTCACTAAAATTCTCTGAAAAAGAATGCTTACATTTATAAGTTGGAAGAGAAAATTGTGACTCATTCCAAAATGGAAAAAAAATCAAGCTACATGTTCCGTACTTGTTTTTAATGCATTGGTTCATTTTTATTTTTTTCTGCCTAGACAAGGTATTTTAGAGAAATACACATACAAATAAAACAGAATTCCTCCTCCAGAGAGGCCAAAAAAAAAAAAAAAAAAAAAAAAACCACAGAAAGATATTAGTTCAAACAGCTGTAATACTGCCACCCAAAGGCTGACATGTCCCACGAAGAAGGGTGAGTCACTGCTGATTAGCATTTGTGTTAAGTGTCATGAAGGCAGTTCTTTTGATGAGTCATAAAAGAAAATTGTTTCAAAACTTAATGTTACATGAGTCACTTTTCTGTATGACATTGTATATATGCTAATTTGACAGAATCTGCAATTTGGGCAGCTGTTTGCTCTCAACATCTGTATGCTTCATACCAATATGGGGAAAACCTTATTTGAACAGAAGAGTGAAGACCACACTCTAAATTTTTCTTTTATGACTTCTCTTGCACCATGCTGGAACAGCTTTCTAATAATACAATGTGAGTTTTTCTAGCACTTTTTTTTCCTGCTAGCTGAATTTACAGCCCATTAAAAAATTAAATTCATAAGAACAAATCTCTCATCATTACTCAAGAAAAAGCTAGATGAGACGAAGTTGACAGTAAAAGCATTTCCAAAATGCTATTGAATAACATTTGAAAATTACGACGATCAGTTTTTAAAGACTTACTTTAAGTAAGGAAGTCTATGAGCCCCGAGTGCATCATTTCATTCATGCATCACAGCATCCTAAGAGGCCCTATTATCGATCTGTATGACACAGGTATAGCAGCTAAGGCATATGTAATTAAAAACTTGCCCCAGTTGCCCATGGATAAATAGAAGTGAAGCTTTAATACACACAGCAGCCCCGTCCTTAATCTCTAAACTAAGACAAAACTCTGCAGATGGGAAACACTAGTAAGAGTGATACTTCGTAAACCTCTGTATAAGCCAGGAAAATAAATTTAGACTATTGTTTACTCAATGCTACAGATCCATAAATCAAAGCTTTACTAGTGTGGTCTACTCTTTCCTTTTCAAAAATATTTATTTATTTATTTATTTATTTATATTGGAAAGGCAGACCTACAAAGAGTAGGAGAGACAGAGGGGGAGATCTTCTGCCTGCTGGTTCACTCCCCAAGTGGCTGCAACAGCTGCAGCTGAGCCAATCTGAAACCAGGAACTTTCCCCCGGGTCTCCCACGCGGGTGCAGGGTCCCAAGGCTTTGGGCCGTCCTCGACTGCTTTCCCAGGCCACAGGCAGGGAGCTGGATGGGAAGTGAAGCAGTCGAGACACAAACCGGTGGCCATAGGATCCCAGCGCATGCTTAGGCAAGCGTTTAGCCACTAGGCTATCACGCAGGACCTGTAACCTACTCTGGTAAAAGACACAGTTACTCATCTGGAAATTACTGGTGTGGATCCATTGTAGAAATCATGTGAGAGAATACCTGAAAAGCAGGAGAGACACAGAGAGGAGAGAAGGCCACGTGGTAGGAACGCGGCGGGTGGGAACTCTAGGACAGGGCCCTAGCCGGGAGGGGCAGGCCGGACGCGTTGCTGAGGGGACTCCGCTGCCCCGGAGAGGACGGCAGCCAGGGACGGACCGGCCCAGGGAGAAGGCAGGGAGAGGCCTGGAACATCAGGTACGCTCCACGTTCTTAATCCGAGGTTCCAAATTCGCGTTTTTCCCCCTTGGAGACTCTTTTCTTCATCCCCTCTCTGTCCCAGGCACACGGTGGGTTTTGTCCCAATCAAGCGTTCTCACACCCACGAGTCCTCAGCCCTCCATACCCGACGTTTCTGTTGGGCCCCAAGGTGGACCCAGCTAGGATGGAGGGAATTTACAAAAGGCAGCGAGGAGGGGAGCGGCAGGGACCGAAGCCTGCCCACCCTGCGTCTGCGACGAGCGGCAGGCCTCACCCGAGGTCAGGGCGAGGGATCCAGGCAGGCAGGAGGCCGGGGAAGGACCCTGGGCTGGGGGCTGGTGCAAGCTGGGCATGGAAGGCACGATACGATGTGGCCGGCATCTTGGTAGGTTGGAAGCCTCGCTGCTCTGCTTGGAATCCTGACCCCTGCACCTGCGCCCAGGAAAGCCACAGAGGAGGGCCCACCCGGAGCTTGGGCTTCTGGCACCCACGTGGGAGATGCGGAGGTCGTTTCCGGCGCCCAGTTCCTTTGGGGGAAGTGAGCCAGCTATCCAGAGATCTGTCTCTTGCTCTTTCTGTGTGTCACAGCGTTTCAAAAAGATCTTAAAAATGACAAGCAGTACATTGCGACAGTGTGGACATCTGTTCTCACTGGGCAAGAACACCTTATGTACCAAAAGGCGGTTACCCCAAATGGGAGCCGTGAAGATGCCTAGGAATGAATCTACTGACTCAGCAGTGCGCAGCGCTCCAGGGGTCATCTTGGCATCTCGGGAGAGTGTCAAGCTCAAGTGAAAAAGCGCTTAGTTCAGGACTCAGGTTCTGAGATGAAACTCTTAGCTTCAAATGTTAAGGACTCCAGTGAAGAAGTTGACTGAACTGGGTTTTGCATTTACTTCTTCCAATTACCTTGTAATACTGTTAAGGCACAACATCAAATAGTGGTGATTTTTTCCATTTTATCACAAAATGAGTTTTACTATATTCATTATGAGGAGATATCACAGTTTTTTTTTTCTTACCATGTAGATTAAGTTTTAATTAAGGGATTTAGTGTTTCATTCATATATGTGAAGTAAAAGATAATTCGATAAGATGAAATTTTGTGGTTAAAATTCAGACTTAAAAACCATTAGTAATTAGCAATGTAAAGATAACAATAAGAAGGACATAGGAATTCTTAATATTTTATAGTCAGGCAAGCACTGTTTCAGTATACTTCCTTTTAAAGGCTATCCCTTCCTCTGGGCCCTGCGCAGTAGCCTTGTGGCTGAAGTCATAGCCTTGCACGCTCCGGGATCCCATATGGGCGCTGATTGTATTCCCAGCAGCCCCACTTCCATCCAGCTCCCTGTTTATAGTCCAGGAAAGCAGTCAAGGACGGCTTAAGGCCTTGGGACTGTGCACTCAGGTGGGAGACCTGGAGGAAACTCATGGCTCCTGGCTTCGAATCGGCTCATCTCCAGCAGTTGTGGCCACTTGGGAAGTGAATCAGCAGGCCAAAGATCATGCTCTCTGTGTCTGCCTCTCTCTGTAAATCTGACTTTCCAATAAAAAGAAACCTTTTTTAAAAATGTCTTCCTCGATTGGTTTTTAATCATTACTTTGGGACTTCCAGTTAGTTGCCAATTTATTAAACCCAAGTGTTGGCTCATGTTCTTTCTAGAATGTAAAATGTCTGAATTCCAAATTTATATCTGCCCTCCTTTCTGCTGGACAGACACCTGAAGGCAAGAGTCTCGTGCTTTCAGTCTGTCTTCCTGTTTCTTTTGGACATCTTTGTTTAACAAATGTGAGTGCTGAGCACTTTGGTGGAGTACTCTCAGCCATTAAAAGGAATGAAGTTCTATCATTAGCAACTAAGTGGTCCCAACTAGAGACCATTATGCTCAGTGAAATGAGCCAAATCCAAAAGTATAAATATCACATCTTCACTCGGATTAAGGCAACTTTCATCCAAATTACAAAATGAAAAGATATAAAGGTAAATAAATGTGCACTTACAATCTCACAAAGGATGTAACGGAGACCAGGGTACCAGGAATCAGAGATAACAGTAGGCATCTCTACTCTTGAATAAAAGTTAGACCTCTGATAAAACTGCTAAATATACTTAGACAACAGAACTCTAGACTCGCTACCATTGCTTCATCTTTTAATGTCATAACCCATGTCAGGATCGAACGCTGGAGTTTACAGTAAAACACAAGGACAATGAGGAGGGGAGAAAAGGGAAGAAACCCTATACCTGCAAAACTGTAAGACCGAAAATAAGAATAATAAGGAGAAAAGCATTCTCTCCATCCTCGATGGAAGAGTTTACTTCTGTGGGTCTGAGGAATTCCTTACAATGGATTTTCTAACACTGAAACTGAAACTTTTTCCTTTCATCAGCTGGTTGGTTATTACTAAAAGTTCAATCTTAATCAAATCTTAAAAGAACAAAAACACAAATCAAGCATTTTAATCTCCATGTTCCTTTACTTCCAAATAAAACAAAATATGAAAAATAAGCCCATGAATAGAAAGCAATTATGACATGCTAATGAGTGCAGTTAATATCTTAAACAGAATACTTACACATAAAAAGCAATATCTTGCATTTAATATGCATCACATTTTAGTCCAACCATATTGATGACAAAGAGATGAGTGCAGCACAGTGGCATCACTGGTTTTAATTTTTTGTTTGCTTACTGGGATAAATATTTCCTGTTATATCATTGTACTAATTTTATTTTCATATGGGGAAAATTCTGCTTAGGAAATAAAAGGTAGAGAAAACAGTTAACTATTGTTAGTACTGAGAAGGACAAATCCTTAAGTGCAATAGAGCTTAAGGTGGGTACTCCATGAGTCTCTAAAGATTAGGTATTTGACTTACGACCACTTTTGAGATACTTTAGATTATTTCTTTTTCACTATTTACTTGCTCAGGCATGGACCAAAACAGTGAAGGATGTATGAAAAAGATTGGCAGTGTGAATCTTGACAAGCTTATAAATGACTTCGCACAGATGGAAAAGGTATGTAAAGCTAGCACATGGTTACAACATACAAGGAAAAATGTAGTGAATTTTGCTAATAGATGAAGTTAGGAAGAAAAATGCACCCAAAATGAACAAGATAATGATAATGAACATTTATTTTGCTCAGACTTTTCTCATTTTGAATCTGTACTTACGATACATTTAAAGCTGTATTTAAATTTTTGATTCATTTGTAGTACTACATTGAAATGTTTCTAAATCAAGGAGCAAATAATTGATTTTAGAAGTTACATCCTAAATGCCTGGGATGTCCATATGCATAGTTTTCTCCTAGCTTATGTGTTCCGTTTTCCTTTTCTTTTGCTTAAAACTAAAGCCAGGTGTGGGTGTTTGGCACAGCAGGTAAGATACAGCTCGGGATACACAAACCCCATAGAGGAGTGATACAAGTCCAGGTCCTGTCTCTGATCCTCCTTCCTACTAACCACACCTTGGGAGGCAGCGGATGACTCATTTCTTAGTTCCTTGGCCACTCTCTAGGGACTGAATTCAGGCTCCTCACTTCAGCCTGGGACAGCCCGGGCTGCTATGGGCATTTGACAAGTGAGCCACAGGATAAAAGATCATTTCTCTCTCTACCTGTGTGTGTGTGTGTGTGTGTGTGTGTGTGTGTGTGTGTAAATACATAGCCCACATGCGCCTCTCCTTGCTTCCTTTGCTGCTCCCCTAACATATAAATGGAAGCAAATAATTAAGAAATAAAGAAATGCCTCTTCTCCATTCTGTACACAGTCAACCAAACCCACAGGTATAAGTTGCACTGGGGTTGTCCCCCTTCTCTGCCAGACAGAGGAGTAGAAATAGATACATTGCAAGCATTTAAGTAAGTAAAGATTTGGGCGATAGAGTTATGGAACAGGAATGGGAGAGAATATAAGGCCTACCTTGGGTCCAATTTAATCATTCTTTTTATTCTTTTTCTTTCCTTTGCATGTGTGAATACATGCTCTCTCTTGCTCTTGCTCTCTGCCACTCTTACACACACACACACACACACACACACAAATGCCATTAAGAAACAGTTTTCATGATGATGGGTTTTTGAGGTAATATGAATTCTTTTTAAGTAATGACCTTGAGGTTGCTTAGCAAAGTGATTCTCAATATAGGAAGAAAGAAAAGAGAAAGAAATAAATGCTGGTGATTGGAGAGAAATTAGGACAAAGCTTGAAGATTAATTTGGAAATGCCATATTCTTAACCATTCTAAGGAGAAAACAATCGTTTTTTTATACTTAAGTGGTTTTTATGTCATATTTGAAGGGCTTTTAGATATGCATCCAGATGACAGTATTTGCAGATGAAATAGTATCAGGAAATAGCTTTGAGATAAAGTGGCGAGGCTAAAGATGTGGGTAGAGTTATCGATAACACAAGACAGGTCATGAACTTACAATTTTTGAAGTTGTTTGATGAATAAATGTCCATGTGATATCAAAGATACAAGGTCAAGAATTTTTATGTTCCTGTAATAGCAAAATAAGCAAAAATTCTCTTCAATAAAGTTATGTAAATTACAGCCTATTCCAAAATGAGACAGTGCAGCTGTTGGAAAAGTTGAAGTAGACACGCACATACTTACGTGACGTCATTCCGCTAATGGTGCCAAGTAGAACCCAAGTTGCAGAATAATGTGTAATATCATTTTTACAGTTGCATATTAATACATTTCTAAAGATGTATATACAAGGCATGGTAACTCTAGAACTGAGGAATGAATACTGGGAAAGAAAGGGCTTCCGGGTAGGTCATGCGCTCACTTTTCATTGTAACTTTTTCTAACAAACAGGAAGTTGAATTATTTAACAACAGATGCCCAATTCATGTTTATACTTCCAGTTATTAAGAGGTTTTCATCAGCCTTTCAATCTGCAAGAAGAGAGTGAAAATAGTAGCATGGATTCGGAGATGACCTGTGTTCTGTTTCTTCTCTAGAGAATGTTAGACACCAGTGGGAAGAACAATATACTGGACATGAAGTTGGAAAGGACGAAATGCCTACTGAAGGTGACGCAAACGAAGGAGGCTGCGGTGAAAGAAGGTGGGCTCTTTGCTACCTGACGAAATCCTAATTCTTTCTTTAATGGTGGCACCATTTTTCTGTAAGATTTATTGGTTGTGTATTGCAAAGGTGGAGTCACAGAGGGAGAGAGGGCACAACACTGAAAGCAAAAGGTTTTGTATTCTCGGATTCACTGCCCAAATGACCACGGTGGCCAGGGTGGGCCTAGACCAACACCTCCGGCCTGAAACTCCATCTGGAGCACCGTGTGGGTGCCAGGGACCCATGCACTTAGGGCGCCTTTCACTGCTTTCCGAGTTGCATTAGCGAGGATCTGAATTGGAAATGGAGCAACCAGATGTGAACCAACTCTCGATATAACAGACAGCAGTTTAACCCACTGTGCCACAATGTTTGCCTTAAGAAATAAGAATTTTAATGAGAGTGATTTTTTAAATATTTATTTTTATTGCAAAGTCAGATATACAGAGAGGAGAAGAGACAGGAAGATTCTCTGTCCTATAGTTCACTCCCCAAGCGGCTGCAATGGCCAGAGCTGAGCCAATTTGAAGCCAGAAGCCAGAAGCTTCCTCTGGGTCTCCCACACGGGTGCAGGGTCCCAAGGCTTTGGGCCATTCTCAACTGCTTTCCCAGACCACAAGCGGGGAGCTGGATGGGAAGCAGGGATGCCAGGATTAGAACCGGCGCCCGTATACAAGTTTTTGCATGTACATAATTTTGATTCATTTGAGTAAATTTCAAGGAGTGCAGTTGTTAAATTGGATTGTAAGAATTTATTATTATCTTTGTAAAAAACTGCCAAACTGTTTTCCGAAGAGGTCATACCATTTTAAATTCCCCTCAGCAATGAATGAGTACTCAATGCTCCACATCCTTAACAGCATTTGATATTGTCAGTGTTTTATATTTTGGCCACTCCAATAGATGTTTATTAATATCTCATTGCTTGAATTTTTAATTTCCTAATGACAAATTTGGTGAAGTATCGGTTCTGATCTTTAGTTATTTGGGGTTGTTTGTTATTCTGTGCTTGAGTTCTGAGAGTTCTTTGTGTATTTTGGATTGTACGTATTAAGGTGTCAAAGGGAATTAAAATCCATCATTCTGTGTTAGCCAATGGCATCCTACCTAGTGAAGGAAAAATATGGTTAGCACGCCACCTTGTGTTCAAAGGTTGAATGCACTTTTTAAAACTACAGTTTCAGATGCGGGGCTGTTTTCAATTTTCTGATTACTGAAGTAACTTCAACTCTAACCCCTGTAATTCATGAACCGCCATATTCAGTACTCCAAACACACAAAGGAAAGTGATGGCAGTATCTAGGCTTTTGTAGATTTTGAGTTGTAGCATCTAGCACAATAATATACGTGAAACAGTAAATGCCAATAAATGCTTCTAAATACTGTTAAATAGCACAGCAGAGAAAGTGGAGGCAAGTGGGACCTATGACTCAAAGACAGTGAGGATAGGAAGAAGTGAAAGATTGCAATCGTACAACCTGATATCTGCATTAAAAATTTGCAAAAATACTTTGCTTTATATGCATTATTGAATGAAGCACATGGAGACAGCAGGAAAACCTTTCATTGAAAGGTGAGAGATTTTGCACTATCCCAGCACAGTGTAGATTCTTTCACTCAGTCAATTAGATAAATGGCATTTTCGGGCCAGAGCTTGCTCCGTTTATGCCCCTCCTGTTCTAGCTTACTGAGATATTACCGTCAATCAGTCAATAAAGGTCTATGGATTGCCTACTATGTATCACACTGTTTCAAATAATTGGATGAAATGTGTAACAAAATAGAAACAGTCTTGTGCTGTGGTGAAGTTAATCGCACAAGTAGACTGCTGAAACCACAGAGATGTCTGCTGCCACTCCCACCAAAGATGTGGCACAGTGAGTGAAGTCACTGCCTGCAGAGCCGCCCCGTGCTGCAGCTCTGCTTCAAGTCCTGGCTGAGCTGCTTCCAGTCCAGGTCTCTAACGATATGCCTTGGATATGCCCACTGTGTGAGTTCCTGCCACCACAGCTGAGAGCCAGATGGAGCTCTAGACCCCGGCCTGCTTCCTGGACCAGCCCTGATCGCGGGGGCCATTTGGGAAATGCACCAGTGGGTGTCGCATCTGCCATACCTCTTTCTGTCTTGCTGCCCTTTTCCCTCTGACTTTCAAGGAAATAAACAAAATCTTAAATATATATTATATAATACTTACGTATACATGTATTTGTGATTTTGTTTATGTAGCTGTTGCTAGTGGTTCCTGAGTATAATCAAGGCTTGATTATAGCACACTAACATTTCAGTAAATACTCCATCTCCCTTTACATCGGAAGCTGTTGATATCATAGTTTTATTGCTATTCTCTTGCTCTGAGACTCAGGCATGCCCATATGGGAGACCAGAGTGGAATTCCTGGCTCCTGTCCAGCTTGTCCCGAACCTGGCTGTTACAGTCATTTGGAGAGTGAACCGGTGGATAAAAGATTTTCTGGTTTTCTGTTTCCCTCCTTCCCCACTTATCTCCTCCCTCTCTCTTTCTCTCTCTCTCCCTCTCTCTCTCTCTCTCTCTTTCTCTCTCTCTCTGAAGCTTGGCCTTTCAGATAAATTAATATATGAATCTTCTTTTTTAAAAAAAGGAAGCATGATGACAAGTTAGAGGGCAGTAAGGAAAGCCTCTGTCACCTTCTCACCAGCTCTGACCATCTGGCTTTGCACAAACATTGGTGTATTTGATTATCTTTCCTGAGGATATTCTTTCATAGAAGACTTTATACGCCCCTCAAAGCTTCCCACACATGATGAAGTATGACTTACTCATAGGGCAGAAGTTTCTAATACATGGGAGGATCCTAACTATACTCTGTTTTTAAGAATTCATTATGAAATCTTAGAATCCATTTGATTTGAAAGGGTGATTACAACTTGACTGTATGGAGTGGGCATTAGACACAGTGGTCAAGACACCGCTCAGGATGGCAGCGTCCTGTGTGGTAGGGCCTGACTTGGAGTTCTCACTCTGTTTGCAGTCCAGCTTCTTGCTAATTTGCAACCTGAGAGGCAGCAGGTGATGCTCAAGGACTTGTGTCCCTGCCAACTGTGTGGGAGATCCAGATGAGCTCCGGGCTCCTGGCTGCAGCCTCATCCAGCCCCAGCTGTTGAGGGCATTTGGAGAATGCACCTGCAGACAAGAACTGTCTTTCTATATCCCTGCCACTCTGCGTTTCAAATAAAGCAAATAAATAAATAGAATTTCTAAAATATTACAGAATTTTCTTTCAGATGCCTGGTTGCTTTAATATTTAATTATCAAGTAAATATTATTTTAGTTATTATTCAGTGACTTCAACTGAGAGAGTGATTCAAAAATGAAAACCTTTACAAGCAAATTTACTTGTTTTTTATTTTTAGAATGTGCTGCCCTTCATAATATGATAAAGGGGTTACAGCAGACCATTGAATACCAACACGGTTTGAAAGGTAAGGTGACATGATTTGCTTGGGCGCCCACAGTGAATTTTCGTATCATTAACAATAAGTTCCTTTTCATTTGATCATATTCAATTTATTATCCAAGGATAAGATAACGATTATGAAATAAATGCTACACGGAACAAAACAGCTGAGTAACATTCCGGCAGGTATGTCAGGGGAAGCTCTGTAATAGTTCATAATAGTTCTTTTTATTAACTCAAATGTTTGCATTTTTAATGTTTGGTTTGTAAGGGCTCATTGTTCACTTTGGAGCAGGGGGTGTTTGCTGGTTAAGCCATGACTAGTCCCTGCAAAACTTATAATAGTTAACCATGTAATTTTTTGTCATAAACTAGAGAAGCCAACAGATTCAGCATACCATTTTTAATATTCATCTCTTTTACAAAATCCACCTTGAGAGACAGAGAGAAAGAAAGCATGGATGCTCATAAGTTGCCATTTTCATAGCATATAAATATATATATAATATATATGTTATATATAATGTGTATATATAATCTGTCTGTTTGAAAAGTGATAATTTTTTGGTTTTTACATTCCAAAGGTTTATCACAGTGCTAGAGAAGATTTGTTGAATACACATAGGAATAGGAGCTAAAATGTTAAATGTTCCTATACTAGTTGAGAAGTGATCCGCATGTTGTTATTTCTATACAGGTGAAAATGAACATCTGAAAAGAACTGCTGATCTTATAAAAGAAAGGTCGAAATCACAAGAGCAGGTGAATGTATGCATCATTGTGCTGGACCTGGGAAGCATTGTCCTTACAAATTAGGCAAAAGAGATTGCTTTATTTGTTCTTAAAAGCTTATTTATTTTTTTTTAATTTAAAAGGCATATTTACAGAGAGAGAAGAAGCAGAGAACTAGAGATCTTACATTAGCTGGTTCACTCCCCAAGTGGCTGCAGTGGACACAGCTGGCCTCTCCAAAGCTGGGAGCCTGGAGTACCTTCTGGGTTTCCCAGATGGGTGCAGAGGCCCAAAGACTTGAGCCATCTTCAACTTCTTTCCCAGGCCATTAGAAAGGAGCTGGATCAGAAGTGCAGCAGCCGGGGTGCAAACTGGTGCCCTTATAGGATTCTGACACCAAAGTGGAAGCTTAGCTTGCTATACCATGGTGCCAGCCATGATTATTTTTATTAATAAGCACAGGTAAAAATATACACGGAAGTACACACACATGCAAAGGGTCTTCAGAGAGTTTATGGAAAACATACATTACAGGCAAACTATACCTGAACTTCAGATTTATTTTGCAATAAAATAAACTTACCTTTTGATTACATTTTCTACAAACTTTGTGGGAAAAAAAAAATCATCATCTTTAATAAGTGAAAATTTACTTTAAAACCAATACTGATTTTGAAAACTCTAGTCTGTTATAAAATATACTTAATATATTGCATGCACTGCTGCTCTTCTTCCAGAAAGGGAATCAGTTATTCTGCTAGATGTTTTTCGGTTGTCTTCACACAGTTTTTACTCTTAAGAAGCTCTACTGATGAGCCATTTTAAATTCTTGTGTAGTAGACAATTGCGCACCCTTTGTGAGCTGGATAATTATTGCACCATCTAAACAAAGGGGCTCTTTTATATGAATCACAAATTAAATCCTTCTAAAGGACTGTTGTACCTATGGGAACAGTATCGTGGTAACATTTGTACAACACATGAGGGCACTTCAAAAAACTTCATGGAAATTTAGAAGATAAGCTTATCTTGGTGCAAAAATATTAAACTCATGCATAGTATCTTCATAATTCATGTTTTCATGAACTTTTTGAAAACTTGCAAAATGTGCAGATTTCAGAATGCTTTAAACCAAGGCAAAATTTTATTTAAATTCCGTATTGCATGAACTTCCTGAAGTATTCTCTTATAATTAAAGGGGGTGTTGGTGCACACTGACTAGCATTAGGGCATGGGGAACCCTCTGCCTGTAATGATAGCATCCCATATCATCAGTGGTTCGAGCAGCTCCACTGTCCATCCAGCCCCCTGCCAATGGCCTGGAAAAAGCAACAGAAAATAACCCAAATGTTTGGGCCCCTGCTGCCCATGTTGGAGTTCTGGAAGAAGCTCCTGCCTCCTGGCTTGGGCATTCCTAGCCATGCAGCCCTCTGGGGAATGAATCAGTGGATGGAAGATCTCTCTGTCTCTCCCTTTTCCTTTTTTTCTTTGTTTTAAAAGATTTATATATTTTTGTTGGAAAGTCAGATATACAGAGAGGAGGAGTACGGGAAGCCAGGCAGTTGGGGCAGATGACCCAAGGGTGTAACGGGCACAGCTCCTCCGTTAGCAAGGCTCCGGGGAGTTTCTGGCCGTGTAGCAAGGCCCAGCAGGATGGCTCTCATCAGCTCATGGCTACCTCACCCCATTGTATGGACACTGATTACCTCTCTGATATTTCATGAAACTATCTTGAGGGTGTTTTTCTGCAAATGTGAAATGATTTCTGTAACTGATTTAATACTGGAAACTGATTTTAGCAATCATGTTATGATAAAAGGGTCTTTAGTAACTTAAGACAGTGACACACAGCTGAAAGCATACACTACTACAGTTGAGCCCACATTGTTCCCATTTCATGTGCCACCTTTATCCTAGAACTTGCCCTAACATACGTTTCCCAAACATCATATTATGTGCTCACCTTTGTCCTGGAACCTACCCTAAAATGTGTGATGTTTTCCTTAAGAATTGGCTTGATAATATCTTGGAAACAGATGGCAATTTTGAAAGTACAAAGAGTTTCTTTACTGTACAGCCTCGAATTACTGCAAAACATGAAATGACACATTTTGGCTTCCCGCCACGTAAAGCAGAAAGCATATGGACATAATAAAGAATCTATAATATATACCTTTATAAATTCCTTTCATTTATAAGCTTTTTTAAAATTTTGCATTCTTGATATTTTAAGTATATTAGTTTAGGTTTAATGAAAACTGATTTTTGGATATAAGTAAGACACATGTAACCACATGTGCTGCCAACCATGGAATTCTTGGCTTCAGCCGGGTGACTGCAGGTTTGAATGAGTAATGGTTTGCTGAAAATGCTTTCTTTGAAGTAAACTGATAATAATGCTTTTTAGGATTGTTTTTGTATTCTTTTAACAATAAAGTAAAAATAAAACAATTGGATGTTGTGCAAAAGCTTAGGATGATTTCTGTATAAATAAACAAGGCAACTATTCTGAGTTATCCATTATGAGCTCATCGTAGTGGTCCACGTCTGTTCTTGTCATCTCACCAATCCATGCATCCTTTGCAAGCTCTGAAGTCAGCTGGAGCTGGTCTCCAGCAGAAGAGAGACAAAAAGATCTTTCAGCTGCTCATTCACTCCCCAAATGGCCTCAACGGCCAGAGCTGAGCTGATCTGAAGCCAGAAGCTTCTTCCAGGCCTCCTGTGTGGGCCCAGGGTCCCAAGGCTTTGGGCCATCTTCTACTGCTTTCCCAGGCCACAAACTGGGAGCTGGATGAGAAGCAAGGCTGCTGGGACACGAACTGGCACCCATCTGGGATCCCAGCACTGCAAGGCGAGGACTTTAGCCACTCATAGGCTACTGTGCCAGGCCCTGGCTCTTCCTTTTTCTCTATAACTTACCTCTGTACTTCAAATAAATAAATAAATCTATAAAGACAAAAAATAGATTTTAAATGTTCTTACCATAAAAAATAAGTGTGTGAGGAAATAGATATAATAAGTAGTTTGATTTGGTTATTCCACATGATTATGTGTACTTAAAACAACAGACTGTACAGCATAAGGCATAATTTTTGTCAACTGAAAAACCAAAACGGTTGCGATATTTAAATATGTTCACTGTACACATACAAAAAAAGAAATAGGTCAAAAATTTGTACACTGCAGATAAATGCTGCCCCTCCCTGATGTAAATACACAGCAAAAACTTATATAAACTGAGAAGTTTACCTTATTCATTAATCAAAAGTTAGTTATATACTAATATAATTTTTAAAAGTTAATATACATTTTCTCTCTAGGAATATAAGAATAAAATTGCCAAACTTTTAAATGAACTGAAAATCAAAGAGGATGATCATAAGTTAGAAATAAGCAATCTTTATCAAGAAATGCAGAAAAAAGGTGAGATTGTTTAAATTTACTGAATTTTAAAGACATTATGAAATGATTTTAATGTACATGTTTATCTTTTCTGTTGTAACTAGTATTCATTAACGTATTTTACTTTCTTTTAATTTTTTTTTAATCTTTTTGTATATTTATGTTATATAAAGATAACATTTCTACGTTTTGATTCATGATTTTACACTAAAATCATCATTACTATCCTTTTAAAACTAGGATAAGTTTTATGTGATATAATATAACTTTTGTATTCATTTACTAAGCATATTGAATATAACTTTATTAATAACATTTTCTTCTTTCAGTAAATTAGTTCTCACAAGACTATATTGAAGGTTAGTTTCAGGTGGCTAGTAGATATGTTCCTTAGTGAACCCGTCTCTATGCATATCATATCCTGGAGTCAAAAGATCAATAAGATTGAGAAGGAAAAGCTGGATGTGAAGTAGGAAAGAAAGAGGATTATCTGGAGCTTGCATCTTTTCCTGGACCTCCATCAACCTTGCTGCTATGGCAACCAGCAGGAAAAGTTGCCAGGAGTTACAAAGACATTTGGCCTGAGACTCACAAAACCTGAAAGAAGATCTGGTGGGAGCTTCAGATGTGATGAGATCCAGTGCTCCCACGCAGCAGTGACGGAGCCCAGTGGTTAGTGACAGCTTACAGGAATTGCAGCGTGGCCTGGTGCTCTACACTGACCAGACGCCCATGGCTGCCGCTAGAGTGAGCCGGAAGACCAGCAGCATCTCCTGTCAGCCGCAAAGCACCTGGCATTCTCCACTGACCTGCAGAGGAAATTAGTTTCTGCTTTACTTCACATTCCAAATCTTGTGAAAATTTCTCTTGTGAGCAACTCTAAATTAAAACTGTAATAAGAAAGGAATGCTTAAAGAAACATAATTCTAATTTAGTCAATACAATAAAAAAAAGTTTAAAAAATATAAGAAACAGTAAATGGCATTAAAGTATTGTGAGGTATTTATTTTTATTGGAAAGACAGATTTACAGAGAGAAGGAGAGGCAGAGAAAGATCTTCCATCTGCTGGTTCACTCCCCAAGTGGCCACAATGGCCAGAGCTGAACCGATCCAAAGTCTAGGAGGCGGATGCCTCTTCCAGGTCTCCCATGCAGGTGCAGGGTCCCAAGGCTTTGGGCCATCCTCGACTGCTCTCCTGGGCCACAGGCAGGGAGATGGATGGGAAACTGAGCAACCAGTACACAAACGGGCACTCACATGGGATCCTGGCTAATGCAAGGCAAGGGTTTAGCTGTGGAACCATTGCACCAGGCCCTCATTGTAAGAGTTTTATAATGTCCATAAAGTGGTAAAAGTATGAATTTTATTAGATTCTAATAAGTCAAATATACCTGATCATTAGGATAAATACAAAGGAAGAGGAAAATAAAAGATCAAGTTATGGAGTATAAAGGTCAAAGAGAGGGCCCGGCGCGGTGGCGCAGTGGTTAAGGTCCTCGCCTTGCACGCCTGGGATCCCATATGGGCACCGGTTCTAATCCTGGCAGCCCCGCTTCCCTTCCAGCTCCCTGCCTGTGGCCCGGGAGAGCAGTCAAGGATGGCCCAAAGCATGGGATCCTGCACCCGCGTGGGAGACCCAGAAGAGGATCCTGGCTTCGGACCGGATAGCATCGGCCGTTGCGCTCACTTGGGGAGTGAATCATTGGACAGAAGATCTTCCTCTCTGTCTCTCCTCTCTGTATATCCACCTTTCCAATAAAAAACAATAATAATAAAAATAAATCTAAAAAAAAAGGTCAAAGAGAAGAAAAATGGAAAATAACATTCAGTCCAAATGAAGGCAAAAAGAGGGACATAAGAAACAAAACAAGAGAAAATAATCCTGAGTATCTAAACCCAAATATGTTAGTAAACATATTAAATTAAACTTAAATATTGAAATTAAGACAAATTATCATATTTGAGTACAAACTAAAATCTAATATGCTGTTTTCAGAAAACATACCTAATATAGAAGATTCACAAATACAGCAAAAGTTGGAGAAGGATTTCCCAAGCAATCTGTTTCTTACCCTTTTTTTGCAAAAGTATTTAGAAAGAGAAAGGTCAGAAACTGTGGCTAGGACTAGAGCCTGTGGTCTCTTAGTTGTCAGAGTAAGCAACTGGGAGTTAACTGGAGGTCTTTGAGAAGGGGATGGCATCCTTGGGGGAGTTCTTTAGAAAGAATGACCCGGCAATGCTGGATGGGCGGGGCCTGGATAGAGACGGGACAATCCACAGGAAGAAACAAGTATCCTGACAGTACGTAGGATGCTGCTTATGTGTGAAGTTTCTTGAGTCACGCGGTTTGTGGACTAATTGACTCTTTTTTGCTGTAAAAATTAATTTTTTCTTTAACATCCCATCCTGTATGGCAGGAAGCCATTAACAGAAATAAGAAAGTTCTGAGAAAATTGGATGTGAGAGAGGTCTGATTACATAAAAGGATACAACAGGACTGTGAGGGCTCTCTGAAACTAAAGGTTTGGGTCTAGGATCCCAGGCTTCTGTCACTCGCCATCTTTTTAATCTGTTTATTTTCTAGGCCTTAGCTATGTGAGGGTATTGATAAGTGACCATTGTGATTCAGATATTGCTTAGAGCTGTGTTAAAAGTGCATAGAAGCTACCCTAAACATAAAAACTTTCTAAAACGTATTTTATTTCGCAATTTTATTTTGTGGATTTTTAAACACAAATCACATGTAAAACATTAACTGAATTTTATTTCGTTTTATTTAGTTGAGTTAAATGAAGAAAGATACAAAGAACTAATCAAGAAAAAGGAGATGGAGATTTCAGAGTTAAAAATAAAATTAGAAACTCAAGAAAAAGGAAAACAAAATGAAATAATCAAACTACAGCTAGAGGTAAGTGTTTACTAAAGGAAACATTTCTTACTGTAAGCCCCCCTTTGTTTATTTTTTTTTTTTTATCACAATGAGACACATTTCAGGACTAGAAACAATTCTGTGGGTTCTATACTAGCTCGCCCTGCAGCAGGTGCCACGGAACCACTCATCAGCTACGCTTGACCTGAAGGTGGCACTCTTGCCCTATTCAAAAGGCCCTTGCTTCCTCTGGGCAAGGAGACAGCTAGGTCATGGATTACCCACATTTGACAGCCACTCCGTGTAGACTTCAGGGACTAGCATTCTAGGAGACTATTGCTTTCTCCTTGGCGCACATTATGGAAAGTTGTAAGCCAACTAGAAATTCCTCTTGTTTTATTTGGGATAAAAATAGATTGGGGGGGGCAGGTAAGGGAAATTCTAGAGCCTATGGAGTTGTATCATGAAATAAAAAGTAAAATAAAAACAATTCAAAGATTAAAAAAGCAGAGACAAAATTGTCCCTAATCCCTGAAAAATATATATATACGTATACAGATAAGCTAGACCAGATCCCTCAATTAAAATGTTTAAGGGACTTCAAATAGGACATCTTATAGGCTGAAACTCCTGCTCTTTGCTCTGAACCATTTGCAGTTATGTCATTGATGTCACTCTCCAAAATTACTGATATTTTGGCAAGATACTTGTTCTCAAATTTTTTTCTATATTCCACCCATCTCCCTTTCTGTCATTCTTCCATTGGCTTCCCCAGGATCGATTTCTACTTTACCTTCTGTTGTGCAGATTTACAAGTATTAGTTAAGTTACTTAGTTGATTTTCTCATAACTTGTGTACCTCTGATGTGTTTGGTACGGTGCCATGTGTGATCATTAGGCAGAAGGACGTTTCTATTGGCTATAGAGGATGTTGGCTGCAGCTGCCACTTTTAGCCAAGTGTACCCCAAGCAGCAGATAAGGTTGCAAGACCAGCTACAATGTCATAGGTCTCATTTCTAGATCTACCACTAATTCCCAATCTGCTAGCTGGGAATTTGCATTTTCTTCACCGTCTGAACCCTGTCGTTGGACTACCCCAAGCCTGTTATATGATTGGTAATCAAAACTCTGTTGGTTTTCCTCATCATAACTACCATTTGCTCTCCCCAAACCGGAGCACAGTGTCACAGAGTTTATTCCTAATCCATAGAGACTACAATAAGCTAAATCTGAAGAGAAGAATTTTAATAAAATGTTCTGCAAAAAGTATTTGTCCACTAAGCATGTCATCTGAGAAATTTTAAAACTGATTCAATTAAATTCAAGCCAGCAAGAGTTCAAAACACGTCAGCACAATCTCACCCGATCTCTCACATTAAGTTTCCGTGTTTCTACAAAACTGTGATGAATTGTTCTCCCATGCTGTTGATTGCCCTAGGTGTTCTTTGCAGAGGCAGGCTCATGGGAACGGGAGACTGCTTTTATCCATATTTAAGTTAAACTAGCTTCTCAACCCTGGTGGGCGAATAGTCACCTGATATTTTGGAGAAAAGATGGTACTTGCTACATCCTAGAATCTCTAAGGTGGTACCCAGGTATTTGATCATTTCAAAAAGCTCTCCAGAAAATTTTAATATGGAATCAGGGTAATCTTATTGGAGTGTTTTTTACTTTTTTCTTAAAACTGTTTAATTGTTTTCATAATATGTTATGTAGAAAATGTACTTAAATTAACATGGTGTATACTTGTATTTATGTAAATGATTGTTCCTAATTGTTTTAGAATGTTCTTAATAACCTACTTCTTAAACTTGGTTCAGTTTGATGCCAAACTAGCAAGAGTTCAGACCAAGGCCAAGCCGTACCCGGACGCTACCCTGCTGCCACAGAGCATCTACAGAAGGGTACGTGCGCCTTCCCCGGGACCATTGCTTAGGAAAATAACATCTTCTTATTTCACTTGTATAAAAATTATTCTGTCAACAGCCTATTTCACAGGGGTTGCTTTACTTTTAAGTAACTCAAAGCTGAAACTATAAAACTTTCAAAGGTATATTTTTAAACACAGATTTAAACATGAAAATGTATTTTTATTGTTGCCTTATTGTTACTTGTATTTAGTCTTTTATTTCTGAATCGAGATAATATATTTTTTTCTCCATTGTTAGAAGCTTCAACATCTTCAAGAAGAAAAAAATAAGGAGATTGCCGTTCTTCGTGCTACCATCCATGATTTAGAGCAACGCCTTTCTGTCGGCAAAGATGCTCATGTTAAGCGTAGACGATTTTGAGAAGAGCAGTAAATTCATTTGTTACTCTTTAAGTTCTTCAAAAGCAATAAAAGAAATTTGCTTCTATTTCCAATGTAAGCATACCACCCAAATAATAAAAAAAAAAAAGACAACTTTAAATGTTTTATTGAGCTTTTTAAACAAATCCATATGTCAACCAACTGTAACCTACATTCTTTCTTAATAGTATTTTCCATAAAGAAGTTCAGGTTCACAGGGTTTAGTTTACCTGTTAAACCATCATTGACATGGAAATACTATCTGAGCAGTCCAAAGCTAACAGCATTCTTTTCTTTCTCCTTACATCTTTCAAGATAACCACTAAAAATCCAGAAGAGTGTGATAGAATGCTAGATAAAGGTAAGATACAAAGGCTTTACTTATATATGAAAGTAAAAATAGAATTATGAGTTAGATATCAAAAGATAAATGTATGTTTTCAATGTAGTCTTAAATGCTTGCTTTTTTAGTAGGATATATTCACATGTTAGGTGTTTCTGGATGTTAAAAACACAATCTACTTTCTTTAAAAACGTAATCAGTTAAAATTTTAAGATTATAAAGGTAATATTTTGTGAGAGTTATGTAAAGAAAAATGGAAAACACGTCTTTGTTGTTCTTTCTCCATTCTAAATTGCTAATTATCCAACAGAAACCCCTAGGTCATAGTTTACGTTTCTGTTCTCATGAATGCAAGTAGAACGTTGGAAAAAGAAAAAGAAAGACGTATTAACCAGAGACTGCAGTCACCATTCAGTTGCCCCATAATGAAAGGGATATTTTTGGTTCAAAATTTCTATGATGTATAATTTAATATTTGGAAGCCAATCTATTAGAATTCTCCATGTTTGCACAAGTCCAATTCTTTTTCTTTTTTTTTTTTCTTTTTCTTTTTGGCTCACTAATTAAGTCGCTTATAAAAATCCTGGAAATAGAATTGTTTCGACACTGACTTTAAGGGGGTACTCGGGTAGCTTGGTTTAAATATTTAGTTTGAAGGTCATTTTCACTTTTTTGCCAGATTTTTTCAGTTTCAGTGGGTGCTGCTGGTGGGCTTGAGCTGCTGCTGCTGACCGGGCTGTCAGGCAGCGGGAGGCATCCGTCACTGACAGGACTCAATGACGTTCTCCTCCGCCAGACGCCCCTGTCAGCTACACAGAGCGGGCAGGTTTTCTCTACACTGTCAGGTGACTGCAGATCCCGTGTTTTCAAATATCAGATGTCGACAGTGACAGCAACAGCTACCTGTAGCTTGCTCAGACTTGGTGAGCATCTTACACTGTAGCTGATTTATGCATCCCCTTCGTCAGAGCTTCTTCTGTGCAAGTGAAAGCTGTGGACTTTCACTCTCGGGCATATCTCAGCTCTCCTGGTGACCCTGCCTGTGCTGGCCCTTGTGCTTGTGGTGGTGGTGGTGGTGAGGGCCTGCGAGAAGGGGATGCGGAGGGATGGAGGCCCCCGCCTGCTGCTTCTCTGACAGCTCGCTGCTGCCCAGATGCTGGTGCCCATGCTTGTGGTGGTGCTTGTGGTGGTGCTTGTGGTGGTGGTAGTGATGCGGAAGCAGAATATCCACTACTCTTTCCTGGGGAGCCGAGGATACATTCTTACAGAAGACTTCGTCTTCTGGAGCCTGTAACGCAGTTACAAATGACTTAGTAACTGTATAGATTTACCAGGGATGCCAGAGCAAATATTTACAGCAGACACATGTCAGAAATTACAACTAGTTAATTAGCATAGAGTTGACTTCACTTTTCTAGCATCAAATTAATGCAAAACAAATGAGATGCTAGTCTCAACAGCTATACCTTTTACTAGATACTTAAGAAAAAGCCAAACTACTGTATTTATACCTGTAGAAGCAAAACTAAAAGAATTGAAGTCATGGTGAAATCACCCAATATCAAATCCTATAAAATCGCCAGAATTACATGGAACCTGTCACTTGTGGGCCAATGATGCGTCTAATAGAATACTATATTCTGAAGTAAACTAGTTCCTGGTCATTTAAAAATATTTTTAAACTGCTGAAATGATTAGTTTGTTATTCTTCCCACATCCAGGAAATATTTTAACCTCACCAGAGCTTTAGTAATACGCCTGTACCATAGTACTTTCAGCAGAAAAGAGCAAACTTCTGCCCATTTCTTATTACTGTAAGGTAACATTCTACACGATTCTGATTCTTTAATTTATTGAGTCTTCATTGTTTTTGTAGTGCCCACAAATCAGGATATGAGCCAACAGATATCACAATGTAAATCTAAACCTCAACTTAAAATTGATTTGCAAATAAAATTGCAAAATTAACTTAAGAACCCAAAGATTCACTAAATGGAATGTTTTAAAAAGTTGTAAGTTCCATTTGACCTTAGCACATGACTACAAAGTGCCAATTTTTAAATTATCTTAGAGTAGCTTATAGATAAGAACTTAGAATGTTGTTATAAATAATTTGAAAAGTGCTTAAAATACACTATATACTGTTCTCATCTTTCAGTGATTACTCAGCTGGCCATAGTACTGGTAATCTAGTTGATCCTTCAGTGATTTTATCATGTATATATTTTTCACCTTTCGATGTTTTTAAAACTAGAATGCATCCTACTCTCAATGGTGTTTTAGAATTGTGTCCTACTTTAATTGGAAGCTTTTTCCCCAACAGCACATTCCTAATTTGACATCATTTGATGTTTTCTAGAAAACAATGGGATCAAATTCAATTTGATGAGGCATGTCAGATATGATTACACATTAGTATGATGTATAGGTGTCTCATAAATTTTAAGCATGCCATGGAACTTTTTTCTCCCTTTTCTCAATGTAATTGAGTATATGTATAAATAGAAGGCATTTGCATAGATGAAAAATTAACAATACCAAAATATAAGCAATCAGTATAGGTAGGATATATTAAGTAGTGTGGATTAGACATTGATGTAGTATTTTATTTGCATTAACTGTCTCTTCATCTTTCCAATCATAAAGTAACTTTCATTTAATAATTACAAAGAATAAATGTAAAAGTGATAGTTGAAATAATGTGTTACGCTTCTTAACAATAAATTCAAAGATTTTTTGAAGTTTAAAATAGCTTGCTTTAGAGCTGGCAAAAAAGTCTGAAGAAAATACAGCTCACAAATAAGACTCAGAATATTTTAAAATCAGAGTTCAATCTGCTCTATCAGGAAAACATTGTTTGGAATTATTTGTTTTTCAACATGAAGCTAAACAAGTATAACTGATAGAAATTAAAATCAGTGATTTAATCTTTTCATAGAAAATATTCAAATCTAATGCTTTTTATAACACAAAGTAAATATTGTCATGGATGTTAGGAAATAAATATCAGTAATGAGTAGAAAATTTTCTCAATTTTCAAGTAAATTCAACGATTCTAGTTGTAGGGTAGTTGATAAATTAGGTAGTTGCTTGGCCTAAGTTCCGGTGCAGTATTGCCATGGGTAAGTTTGGCAGTCACTATTATCTTCTGTGGACATGTTCAGGTTCCACAATAATATTGTTCTATACATTGACTAAATTCTTCCTGTGCTATGCGTATGTAATATCATTTGGTGATAATTGGAATATGTGATGTATATTGATTTTTATTTTCTAAAATCCTGCTAAATAATGGAAGGAATATAGATCTTTAAAATGGTGCTTTAAAATGTGTGTTATATAATAAGAAAGGTATAACTATAAAGTTATTATTTATTTTTAGTACATATACAAAAAAAGCTAGTTGATCATGAAACATGAACTTCTTTAAATAGAGATCTTAAAAGATGGCCCTTTTTTCTCAGTAAAAACAAGAACAGTACCGTGAGCGAGCAGTTTCCACATCTTTCTTCACAGTAAGCAATCTTAATAGCTTCTTCCACATATGGGAAAGTTAAAAAGGAGTAAGGCAAACCAAGATGATATACAAGGCGGCCACATCTGAAAAAAAAAAAAAGAATGCACAAATATGATGTTATGATGTTATTTTCCATATTATGACTCTACTCAAGCATATTTGGGACAGGTATTATAGGTGTCATGGTCTTTTTCTCATTTTTATTCTTTGCCATGATACTGTTTTGTCTGTCATGATCTTATAATCAAAATCTTTTCACACCTCCAAGTTTTCATGATGTGGTCCACAAATGAGTGCCCAAGTCAGTTCATAGAAGACTGTAAGTCTAATACTAGCATTTTCAAACATAATAAATACCTCATAAAGTAATATTTTTAACACATGGTATAACCATGTGATTTGGCCAATTATGATTATGTAATTAACATAAATTCTGGCAGTATGCAAACCACATGTGCTATAACTTGAGCTCTGAAAACGACATGAGGTTTTTATACCCAAAATGCCAATCCATAGGAAAAAAAATGTATCATCAGATCTCTGTGTTTCCTGACTGGAATGGTGAACACATTTTCATGTCTTGCTTTCAAAAAAGTCATTTCAGAAATATCAATACCAGCCTATACAACTGTATCATGGAATAACAGATTAATTAATTACAAAATTAAAACCAAACTCTCAAATGGAGTTTTCCTGAAACAGAATAATTCATATAAAACAAAAGTAAATGTCTTGTTTTAAATCACTTCTTCTTAAATATCACACAGGAAGGAATCAAGTAAAGATTAAAAATCAAGAAGAGAGGTAATTAGGAAGTAGTTTGAAATAGTGCTTATGAAAACAAGATAAATACACCAAGGATCTCGAATCCGAAGTTTGATCCACCCAAAGTAGAAGCTGCAGTATAAGTAGGTGATAGTCACATGTGCTCTGATAGGCTGTTATCAGCAAGGCCACCACACTTGGAGCCTGGGAGATCCTGATGATCTCATGGAATGACTGGCAGGAACGTCGAGGATCATGACATTGATTGCCCTAATGGCTGGTTACATCCATCTCAATAGGGTTGCTTTATGTAATTTGCACAAAGTTAAAGGTGAAGCAGGTTTTAGGAAAAGCTATATCACTCTAGGTTTGAATTACTGAATTTGAGAAGTTGTTGAATGTGTCTGTGAAGTAGGCACAATGGAGTGGAATTCGGCCATTGTGTTTGAGCTTTGTAAATATATTTGGGATCGTCAGATTATATAAGAATCTAGGTTGTAAATGTAGCCAAGAAATACATGATGTTGTTTGGGGAGAATTGCAGAGTGTGGAAAGGAGGAAATCTAAGCAGCCTTGCACAACACAATGATTCAGAGAAAAAGCAAAGGAAGAGTGAGGAAGGGGTGGGTGGAACGCATCAAGGTGTGGGGGAGGAGAAATACGGGGGAAACCAGCCGAGTGTATTGTCGTGAGAACAGAATGATGAGAGAGTTTCAAAGAAGTGATTTTCTCCTCTTAGTGGTGACGAAGTAGATTGAGATCAGGATCAAAACATGGCACCATATTTGATTTTAAAGGAGACAGCTCTGGGCTGTGTGTGTGTGTGTGTGTGTGTGTGTGAGTACACACCTGTCATAGATGAGGAAGTCGTCTTTGGTTCCTTTTAAAAGAGTCCAGACATCTGTTTGACTTTCTTCTTGTTGGTAGACAGGAATATGGTGAGAAACCTTATTTTTAAGGTGTATGTATTTTAATTGAGAATCAATTCCTTGGTGATTAACGACAATATAGGAAATATTAGAATATCCTTCTTTTTCCAGTTTTATTCGCAGGTCTTCCAATCTAAAACATTGGGGGGAAGAAATACGAAATTGATCATTGCAGTAGTGGTTTCTTCTTCCTTATTGCATTCCCCAGGAGGCGCTTTCTTACTTTTGACTGACTCATACCTGTTTTGTAGATGATTCTAAAAGACTCAGGCTTGCATTTCTAGAATTCCTTACAGCGTGTGCTCAGCTAAAATCCTACTCTAAATGCTGTGCAAACTAACTCACTTAGATTTCAAAAAGCTTATAAAGTATATATATTTTAATTAATCTTATAGATGCAGAGAAACCTACCCAGTAAACAATTGCTGCATAAATCAACATGTATTTATGTATGCATACACTTGCTAAATGACCCAATGCCTTTGACAGCAAGTCTAGTGTTTATTCTACTCTGCATTTTTATTTTGAAACAACATTTATTTACAGCAGTGCATTTTAGGAAACTTTTGCTACAAAAGCTACATATATATATATATAGTGGGATCTTATAAAACACAGAGCAACAAACAAAAAGTTTCCATAACCCCAGGAAAACCATTGTAAACATTTTAATGCAGATCCTACCATTTCCTCCTCTAACATATTCCATACAAACATGCACATTTTTTTTCAAAAACTGTGATTTAACAAATTTACTGTTTGCATGGTTACCTTAACTACATACGTATTTAATGCCTTGACCCTCAATATATCCTAACCCACAGCAAGATGAGCTCACCTGGATGCCTGCAGAACGCACAGGTATCAGCTGGCTTGGAGAAGAGCAACCACGGTCACTGAACCAAAGGAGTTCAGCATGGGATCCTCCTCTGCTATTCTCCATGGTGGCGGTGGCTCACACACAGAGCTTTGACCCTGGCTCTCTGTTCCTCCCCAAGGAAGGAGACAGAGAGCCAGGGCAAGCCCCAGGCTTCTCCACATTGTTGGGGTTGTATCCTGTGAAAGAGAAAACCTGTAGTCTTCATTGATGACTTCTCAGACCTAACTATGAACTCCTGGAAATCCATCAGGTAGATGTTTGCTTCCTAGGAATACCTAGGCTGCTGATCCTGTTTCAAGCTCGCTGATTTTGTTGAACTCACTCTCCACTGTAATGCAACAGATCATCCTGTAAAGGGGAAGGTGTCAACCCAAGGCAGAGGCCTTGGCAAAGCAATCACAACTAAGTCCTGGCAAGATATTCTTGGTTAGGCATGCTATGGAGATCCACCTGATCAGGAAGCTAGACTCTTCCCTAAAAATAGATGTATTTTATTTATTTATTTATTTTTTTTTTTAGATTTATTTTTATTATTTTTTCATTGGAAAGGCAGATATACAGAGAGGAGAGACAGAGAGGAAGATCTTCCGTCCGATGATTCACTCCCCAAGTGAGCACAACGGGCCGATACTATGCCGATCCGAAGCCAGGAGCCTCTTCCGGGTCTCCCACATGGGTGCAGGTTCCCAAAGCTTTGGGCCGTCCTCGACTGCTTTCCCAGGCCACAGGCAGGGAGCTGGAAGGGAAGTGGGGCTGCCGGGATTAGAACCGGCGCCCATATGGGATCCCGGGCGTGCAAGGCGAGGACCTTTAACCACTTGCGCCACCACGCCGGGCCCAAAAAATAGATGTATTTTAAAGTGTTCTAACACAACCAGCTTTCGTTTGAGATGCAAAAAGTTCTGACTGCTTCTTTCACTGGCTGCTGCTCTCAGAAAGGAAAGGAGCCCAGTGCAGTAACCTAGTGACTAAAGTCCTTGCCTTCCATGCATCAGGATCCTATATGGGCACTAATTCATGTCCTGGCAGCCCCACTTCCCATCCAGCTCCCTGTTTGTGGCCTGGGAAAGCAGTCAAGGTTGGCACAAAACCTTGGAATCCTGTACCCACATGGGTGACTTACAAGAAGCTCCTGGCTTCTGGCTTTGGATCGGCTCAGTTCTGCCCATTGTAGCCACTTGAGGAGTGAATCAGCAGATGGAAGATCTTTTTCTCTGTCTCTCCTTCTCTCTGTATATCTGACTTTCCAATAAAAAGAGAGAGAGAGAGAAGAGAAACAGGGAGATTCAGTCCTGGAACTGAACGAACTACCCTAGAACTCAGAAAGAGAGGAGGGAAAAGCAGAAAGGGCACAGTATCAACATGGATATGACTCATGCTGGGCTCTCAGCCCCTCCGGTACAGGCCTTCTATATTTATAAATACATTGGGAATAGTCCCCTAGATTTCTTTATGCCTCAAAGTCTGGCTATTGAAATTTAAAGAATTGAATCCCAACAGACTAAAAAAAGAAAACTTCCTGCCAGAACATAGGACAAAGGAGGGGAAAACCTGACCAAGAATATCACAGATCATTTAAGACTCAGTGAAATTTACACCCAGTCTATTGGTTTTGGAAAGTTCCTAGAACTAAACAGTACGTTCACACACAGAAACACACACACACACACAGAGGTAAGTTGCAAGAAAGTGAAAAGGAACACATTCAATAGAAATGAGCAAAATTCACATAGGTATTCAGCTCTTTTTGATATGAACATTGGTGGGGAGAGGTCTGGACACAATTGCAAAACCGGAAAGTTGGTGCATTTTAGGTAAAGTTAAGAACAAACACCAAAAGCAGTCTTTGCAGGCTGGGGACTGAGGGGGGACAGTTAATAATAAGCCACCTAGAGAGAGCCCAGTATTTAGAAGCAAGCAGAGCAGCAGGAATCCAATTGATCCATTCTCTAAGGCACAAATGGATATAGACGGAACTTTTGAAACCTCGTTATCCTTTATAGTTTAACACCTCCAAACTCCTACTAGATGGAATATTTCAGTAATAGTCAAACTAAAGGTGGCCCATTGAGGTCATTCCAACTATTACTGTATTAAAAATTCTAGTGTTTTAAAAGGGAAGCCATACCTGGACTAAATCTGGGAAATTTCTTTAGAATGGGAGATTTACACTGATAATTATGTTTATTATAGCTACCATTCATTGAGCATTTGCAGAATTATATACAGGTGTCCCCATGCACTTTCATGTGTCATGTCAAGTTAGTCCTTAGCACTGCTGTGACTGTCACCCGTTTTCTGTTAAGGCAGCTGTGGTGGCTAGGAGTCGGGCACCTTATCTGTGATCCTATCGACAGTGAAGTCACAAAGAGACTGGATTCAAAACAGTTCTGCCAAATCTTATACATGAGCTCTTTACTCCGGCATATGATAATTATAGCATCCGGGTTTGTTTTTTATTTATGCCCTAGGATGGTCAAGAGAACAATGATGCTCAAGCTCTTTTATTTTTTAATCGAGGGGCTAAATTATCCCTATTTTTAATCCGTAAATTCAGGTGTTATAGAACTTGCAGCATGTATTCCACACTTGGTACTCTCATTGTGTCATCAGGCACACAGTTAACTCAGAGGGAATATAAATGAAAAGACTATTTTCCTAAGAGATACAAAGAAAAAGGAGGCATTCAGAGAGAGAGAGAGAGAGATCTCCCATCATCTGATTCACTTCCCAGATGAGGCAAGCAGAAAGCAGGGGCCAGGAGCCCCAGCTGGGTCTCCCACTCCGGTGACAGCAGCTCAAGTACTGGGCTGCTTTTCCCAGACACTAACAGGGAATTGGATCGAAAGCTGAGCCATGAGACTTGAACTGGCAGCCATATGGAATGTCAGCCTGGCAGGCCCTCCGCATCAGATTCTTGGATGAAAAACCAAGCCAGTGTCAAAGGGTATAAGCTTACAGACTTTATACTTCTAGGTTTTCCTGTCATTACAGGCAACAAGCTGTTCAATTTCATTTTCTTAAAATTATTCCTTATACAATGAACTTTTATTATTATAACTATGGCTATCATATAGATTAAAAAAATAAGTCTCAAAACTGAATATACTAGAAGTTGATCCAATAAAAACCAGAAATTAAAATGTACATCTCAGTAGTGAATTTCAATTACAAAATCTAGCTTTAATGTCCACCTACAGACCTACATCTGTTCAAAAGTCCCCTTTAAAAGGCAGAGCATGCAAAAAGTTCTCCTTCCTTTCCGCCTAACTTCAGACCAGCATCTGAAAGCCCCGTATTTCCCAGAAAGCCTCCATTCTCCACTTTGTGTCTAATCACCAAGCACAGATTATAATCAGAACTGCAACTCCTTTAAGGAGGACCCCATCGGCAGCGTGCACTAGCTGCTCTGCCCCACTCCTCTCCTTCAAGCTGCTCTCTTGTTTTTCTGAAACCACCTGCCCTATTCCTAGATAGCGCGTTTCAATCTCTGTTTTCCAAATCCTTGTGGCTATTTTTTCCCCTGACAGTTCTCACTCTAATTTACTCTCACTCTAATTTCACTCTAAGTAGAACATGTTCAAATGTGAACATGTACTGGTCCCTATATGATAGCATAGCTTTCTGTAAAGTCCAAGCTCTGGTTTTCCCAGCTCCCCAGCTCTGCAGAAGGCAGGGGAGAAATCAAACGGGAACTGTCAGCTTGCCCGTGAGAACTCCACACCCCACACCCACAGTCAAGATCTTTTTATTAGTATTAGTTTGTTCTTTCGTATTTAAAAAATTTGATTTTCCTTCACTCACTTTTCTAAATCTATTTGGGGGAAGAAAAAAAAAAAAACAAATTTAATCAGACTCAAAGTATTTACCCAACTTTAAAGAAGCATTGCGAAACACAGATATACTTACACAATCGCCTTCCCTGGCCTGCTTCCTTTCTCTCTGCTTGGCTGGGGCAGCTCCGTGAAGCTGCAGCAGAGCCTCTGGTATTTATAGTCCTGTTGTTTATGTTCCCCTCAGCTGGAGTGCAAAGTTCAATGCTCACTTTTGCGGTGACCTTGCAAGCCCTGAACTGGTTATGATTATTCTGAACTTAAAGCGACAAGTGCCACTGTGCAGGAAGTGGAGGGGAGAGTCTAGCAATCTCTCCTTTAGCCCTTGTTCTTTTGCAGTCTCCCCAACCTCTAGGATTTAATGGTACAGTCGGGGGCGGGAGGAAGGGCCTTAAGTCATGCTCTGTTCTCAACTACAACAGGGCAAAACATCTGCTGAGCCAGCCAGTTACGCTCTTGCTTTTCTTTTTTTTTAAGTGTGCTTTTTTTTCTCTCTCTCTTTTTGCTTTGGGGTGAGGAAGTGGTGGCGGAGCGAGCTTTGGCCAAGCGAGCTTTGTTGTGAAAGTCACCTGCTGTTTCAAATTGCTCTGGTCTCCCTGGTACAGACCTGTGTGCAAGGGGATCTCACAGAATCATTGCTCTTTTCCTTTCCATTTAAGGAAAGGAACTAAGACAATAGAAGCCTCCTATCTGAAGGAAACCGGGCTTCATTAGTATGTCACCAAAGTTGTGCTCCCTCGAAGACCTGTATCCCACGGAGTCGTGTGGGATTCTAATGTAAAATCGCCACAAATAGAAGTACTATGCAAATAAAAGTTAGTGATAGTTTTTGGACATGGAAATTTTAAATACACGACCAAAACAGAAAATTCTTACTGCTTCAAAAACAGGTCAACTCCTCCCGATAACCCTTGCAAGATGGCACCCCCATGATGAGTGGGGTAGGAGTAACAGGGGGCTTCCACCAGGCCCCTTCAGCTCTGAGCCGTCAGCAGCAATCCTGTGTCCTGATGCGGGAAAAAAAAAAGTCACGGAGTGCCGCTCTGACCAGAAGGTTTCAGCCTAAGCCAGTTCTTGAACATTCCTGGCCCTGATAAAGGTGGTTGGGTTGTTGCCCAAAATGCTTCAGTAAACTGGTCCCTGTCCTCACCTGAAGCCCTCACACCTTCAGATAAATTCCCTACTCTCATCCCATTACTGCAGACAGCCTGGGAGAGCACCTAGCTCCCCTTGCTTTCTTTCCCAAGGACATGTTACGTCTTTCTCAGCTGCAAAATGGTCCCAAGTGGAGACCACTACGCTCAGTGAAATAAGTCAATCCTAAGAGGACAAATGTTAAATGTTTTCAGTGATAGAAGGCAACCTTCATGCAAAATACAAAATCAATAGAAATAGAAGTAAACATGTACACACATATACTCCCCTAGAGGAACCGTATGATGGAGACTAGCATGCCAAGAAGTGAAGATGGTATGTTGCAGTGTGCGTCTCTAGCTCCTGAATAAAGGAATCCCAGTGAAACTCTTAAATATATCTTGACAATAGGATGCTGGACTGTCTGCCATTGTCTATACCTACAATGTCAGGACACATTTAGATAGCAGAATTTGGACCTGTGACTGCCACTGAAGGATTATGCTATTGTTAGAATATAGGGAGAAACTTAGGAGGGGAGGGGGAAGTGTGGAAGAAGTCCCTGAGCCTGTGGAACCGAATCATGATAAATACATATTTTTTTAAAAATGACTGCATCAATGAATATGTTCCTTTGTGAACAGGCGGTGGTTACTAATCACATCTCCTGGCCTCTCGTTATGGTCTGTATTTACACTTTAATTACATTGACTTTCTAATATCATATATATTAATCCTTTATTATGGAAACTTCTGACATGGATAAAATAAATAGGAAAGTATGATGTTGCTCTTTCAACCTATCAAAAGAAAAAAAACCTCTAAGTGACCCGGCTCAGTGCTGTGGCTGCTCACCAGACACGCGCCTGACTCCCCTTGCCCGTCTCAGGATGGCTTGGGGTAGGCACTTGTCGGGGATAGCTTGCCTCTGTCTTGGCAGTAACTCTTGCCACAATTTGTAGGACAAAACCCAGTGGTAAGTGATGTCATTCTTGGGTGATTTTTCAAGTCAACTTTGCTCTTCTAATCCGTGTATTTTGTCCAAAGAAACCCCTACTGATTGCTGTGTGCTGGGTGTGTAAGAAATAGGAAGAGGCTCGGACATCTTCCTTCTCTTAATATTCCTATTTGAAAGTCAAATTCAGTTTACTTGCACTAAACAGGAGGCATTAGCCTTCTTTGGGCCTCAGAGCCCTTTGCGACAGGTAGGGGTTGGGGGAGAATCTAGTTAAAGGGTCCAGCGTGATAGCCTAGTGGCTGGAATTCTCACTTTGCTTGCACCAGAATCCCATGTGGGTGCCAGTTCATTTCCCGACTGCTCTACTTCCCTTGCAGTTCCCTGCTTATAACCTGGGAAAGCAGTTAAGGACGACCAAAAATCTTAGGACCCTGCACCCATGGGAGACCAGGAGGAGGTGCCTGCTTCGGATTGCCTCAGCGCTGGCTACTGCAGCCGCGTGGGGTGTGAAGCAGCAGAGAGAAGATCTTCCTCTCTGTCTCTTCTCGCTTTAAATCTAACTTTATAATAAAAATAAATATTTTTTTAAAATCTAGCTAAAAGTAACTTAATTCCTTCCCAGAAAAATGCATAATATATGTATTAGCTTTTTAAACATGTTTATGAATACAGAAAACAGAATTCCTGTATTTGATAGGTACAGCGCTAAAAGAGACAAGCATATGCTTTCCTTCCTCTTCCTGTCCTCTCCTTCCTTTCCTCCCACAATCCCACTTCTCCATTCTTTTCCTTATTTTCTTTTAATTTCTGCAAAGGAGAACCTTTTACAAAATCTCTGTTCAAGGCGTAAAGTCTCTAATAATTCATTTCTTTGATAAATTTAAATGGTCACCTAAGTCTGTCTGTGGTAGAAGACCAAGGATTTCATTGTCTCCTCCTCGCTATGTGTGTGGTTAGCAGGTGTCTCCTACCTCGAAAAGGTTCCCTCCAAGAGTGTACCAACTCTAAAGAAAAATACCCAGGATTCTGAGTATGTGGAGGCCATGTTGGTTTAAAACACCCTGGTGACAGAAGGAGAAGACACGAATCTTATAATGCTTTAAAGGAATACCTTCTTCTCGGGGGGATGGGGAGATCTCCCAGCTACTGGCCCACTCTGCTAATGCCCGCGACAGGCAGCACTGGGCCAATACAAAGCCAGGGTACTCAAGCCAGGTACCCCGGCAGGAAGTGGTAGGAACCCAAGTCCTTGAGCCATCGCCTGCTACTCCTCAGGATGCCCATCAGCAGGAAGCTGGAAGAAGAACTGAGCCAGAAACCAAGGCTGGGCGCCCCGCTCTGCAGGTGCATGTGTTCCCAGGGTTTTGTGAACCATTGTCCCAGCACCCAACACAGGATCCAGTCCTAGGAATGCCTCTGCCAGGCAATCTGGGAGTAATTAGTATTTTAAGGAAGAATTTTTTGAGCAAATATGAATTGAGACCTAAGTCAAATTACATTGCATCCAAAAAAGGCTTACTGAGTGCTCCTGCTACAAAGAATGCTGGATTTTGAATTACAGATGTTAAAAAAAAAAACTTTCTCTTCCTTATTTTCAAGGACCTCAAAAATCTAATAAGAAGATAAGTTAGCAAGAAAAAACAGCTGACCATAAAATGTGATCCTGCCTCGAATGGCTGTAAACATCAGGTTCTGTTGGGAACTTGGAACTGAAACAAGGAACACTGAACCCAATCTGGAGACATCAGCATGCTGAACCCAGCATGCTTCCAGTGAAGTGCTCTGGCTCTCCATCCTGGGCTTTATCCTCTGCTGAACCAGAAAACCAGACTATAGCCCGGCTGGCCAGTGATTGTAATTGTTTCAGTTTTTATAAACAACAACAATCTCCTGACAGACGGGTCCAACCACTGAGATTACTGAGGTTACTGAGATGACTGGAAGAAACTAATTGTTGAGTTGAGCCTGTTCTAAAGATCTCAGCTATTACAACTTCCAACCCCAGAGCCTCAGCTTCGAGCTTTCAGGCAGTGTCATTCCCCCATGCTCTTCATCATTTATTCCTGGTATGCTTATGCATATATTTTATCCATGCTTTTAATAATTCTCATCTTCTTATGAGCAGCAGGGGATTTATATGGAAGAGTCGAGCCCCGAGGATCGTGAGTCTGGTCTGCTTGAGAGAGAGTATGGATTGTAATTTTTAAAATCAGTTTATTAGATGATAATAGCTTAGCATAGACACATATCTTGACACCTATAATGTCTCAAAATGTCGGGCAAAAGTATAATTACTCTATGAGGTGCCAGTTAAAATAATAACTAGGAAATAGAGACCTTCTCGGTGTTTTTGGTAACTTGTACCTTTCACCTAAATTGTCTTTTCTTCTCCTTTGTGTATATCAAGAGACACCTTTGATGTTGTCCCAAGAACCATTCTAATTACACATCTTTTGGGCAGGCATATTGAAAGGTTAGGAAGGCCTTGAATATACAAAGGGTGCTTTAAAAAAAGGTTGCTTTAAAAAAAAAAGCAAAATGCTTTCCAAGTGAACAAGACAAGTAAGAACAATAACCAAAGGAAGGCATGGGAGTAGCAGTTTGAATCAGATAAAAAAAAAAAAAAAAAACAGTTTGATCTTTTGGGATTCATCTGAAACGGAAATCTGCTCTGGTGGGAGTTTTTCTGGAAACTCTTAGTTTACAGCTCTCAGAATTGTTCAATATTCCAGACATGAATGCAGTTGAGGGATAGCCACACACGTTGCCAAATTTCTTGCAAGATTGAGCACATTCAGAGAATAACAAACACTAAAGGAATTTTTGCTTCGAAGGAATGCTGTTCAGGAGGTGAGCGGGGTGGGAAGCTTGTCAAGGCCAGAGTCAGGACCAGCAGCTCTTTGTGGGACCGTGCCAGCGTTAAGAAGTAGGAAGCATGGAGAGTTCTCATCATTAATCCCTGGAATTAGTGAAACATATTAGAAAATATTCCATTCCTGTTTTGGCCTGCAACAAAACTAGAAACACATGTATATATTTTAAAAAGATTGTTTGGGGGGGAGGGTATTATGGCACAGTGGGCTAAGCCACTGCTTGGGACACCCACATCTATTTTCAAAGTATATGGTTGAAGTCCCTGATGCTCCCTACTTCCAAACCAGCTTCCTGTTGATACACCTGGGAAGCATCTCACCTAGACCAGCAGGGGAGGTCAACTGTCTGGCCAGAGGGTGGAGAGCAGAGCAGGTTGGTCCTGGCCAAGCTTTGAAGCATGTTCCTGGTTCTGTGGATAAACTAAGGTGGCCTTTGACAACCAGTAGACCTTGGAAAGATTTTCTCAATCCTACAACAGCAAAACTGACGTCTCAGGGAGATCGAAACCACTCAAGTAACCTCCTGGGAACGCTTTTTCCCACACTGGGATCTCCAGGCATCAGCAGAAGACTAGCTCCCATCCTTGGCTGCTGATATAGTTTGACTCCAAGGAGTGGCCTTCTTCCTTTTCACCCCAGTGGACACTGGAGGAAAAAAAAAAACCTAAAGACTAAGGTATGTCCCACCCACCTTCCTCCATACCCTCCCTACCCTAAACAGAGCTCTGCACAGGCATGCATCTCTCAATTATGTAAACAATATAAAAATTTTTTTTTTAAAAAAGAAGAAACCAATAAATAGAGTTTAAGCAAGACTCCCCATAAATGCCTGGGTTTGATGAAGGACTTCTTCCGTTGTTTTCTGGAAGATTTTTTGTCAAAAAAATTTCTGGAATACTTAAAATTTATTTTTCATTATAATAATATCAACCAACACTTATTCCATTATTCAAACTGCTATTTACATTGGACTTTATGAAATTTCTTCCCGAGTGGCCCATCTAGTTTTCTCAAAATCTACAATGAGGTATTATCCTTATTCGTATTCTTGCTTTATCTGATACATGGCCTGCATTCATTTTACTTTCCTTGAACACATGAGTTGGCTAGCCCAGGGGCCAAGGACTCTTCAGGGTGAGGTGACTTGTGGATTGTTTCAGACCATAAGCTGTGGCAAACACTGAAATCCAAGGAGCCTACACAGCTAACATTTGAATCAGAAATCAGTTTACAAGGTCCAAGTACTGAATTGGAAAAAAGGAACAGAGCGAGTAAATTACAGAATTCAAGAACAATATGGAAGACCTGCCTGGTCAAACACTTAGACAGGCATGGCTGAAAGCACTTGCTCTTACATGTTCAGCAGGGCAAGGTGAGCAGGATCAGAATCGGGTTCTGTTGGACCAGCTCTGCGAACACGATGTGGCTGCACTCAAGGCCATTGTCACCTGAAACAGTGGAGACACACCAAACGGCTTAACACAAATAACTGATGCATGGGCATTTGTAGCAGAATGGGTAAATGAATGATGCATTCTTCTGCAGTGCTTAAGAACTGAGAAGTCCACCTTCTAAAATTCTGGAAATTTCCTGGAGAATGCCTATGAAGTTTCTTGTAACCTAAAGAGGGAGGCAAGCTTAATGATCCTTTGCTGGTCTCTATCTTGAAATTATTTGTACTTGGACATTTGCCATAGTCAGAGGCTGTTTTAGTGCTGGTGAGGTTCCAGTGAGTATTCATTTCCTCACCTATCATATAAATGCAAAACATAAGTCTCTGGTGCATTGACTCCCAACACTAATAAAGCTTGGACCAACATTTGGCACGATGGGTTAAGCCACCACCTGCCAATGAAGAAACTCAAAGATCAAATTTGGAAGTGATGTGCTCCAGTGGAAAACATCTCGGTTTCTTTGGTGCTCTGCGAGTCTGGGGTCATCATGTCCTTTTCAAGTGCCAGTAACATTCCTGGGCTGCTTAGGAGACACAAGTACAAGTGCACACAGGTGTTTGGTGTGTAACGTTCGAGGATTGCAGCTCCTCTGCTCTCTGACTTCAGACCATCCAACATCGGCCTCCAGCTCCTGCGTTTGTCAGAGTGCTGGGCACAGCTGCACCTTCAGAACATCCTGAACCCAAACGTGGCTGCTGTTTCTTAGGGTGTTCCCACTGCCGCTTTTGATTGGCCGTGGACTCGGTGTTCCAGCTCTTTTCGTATTTGGCATTCCCAATGCACTGACCCTGGCCGTTTTCCCTGACTTGGCTTTTTTCCCTCCCAAACAAGGTTCTTAACTTTTGCCAACATTTGCCCATTAATGTCATCTTTATTTCAATCTTAGTAGTGACAAGAGTTTGATCCTGAAGGCTTAACCAAACAGATGGCTTGAACCCAAATCACTTTTCCCACTTTATTTCCCACCACTTCATGGGGTGACCCCCCCCAACAGCAGCTCTAGGGCCTCCCTTGCACATGACCCCCCTCTGCACCCATCACTAACCCTGTTCCCCAGCCCCAAACTGCTGCTTCCTCTTATTTTCCAGCTCAAGTCTCCACGTGGGTCTAAAAGTTCAAGCCCTGTACATCAGACTGCCTGTGTGTGCATTCTACTTTTATACTCATTAACTCTATGACTTTAAGCAAGTTACTGAATTCTCCAGGCTAAGCGTCCGCCCATGAAAAGTGAGAACTACAGTAGAATCTATCTGAGAGCCATGGTGTTTGTTCGATGTCTCTTTCCTTCCTTCTTCCTCATTATATAATTCTATCCGAGATTATACGCTCAGAGAAAATTACAAAAGCAAATCAAAAAAGGACTCTATTTGTCTTCCCAAATATCTTTGAGGTGTCTGTGGGATCCGGTTCTAACCAATGGGGTGCAGCAGAAGTCTAAAGCCTCCAAGGAAGCCCTTATTCTCTCCCTTGATTACCACTTCTCTCTGGTTGCCATTCTGATGTGATATCCCTGCACTGGCCGAAGTGGGTCAGCCATTTCCTAATCATGAGGCTAGACTCACACTGAGCAGTGTGAAGCAGAAAGCTAAAAAAGAGGGTGAAACCTTACTGGTTTCTTTTTTTAAGATTTTGTTTTTATTGGAAAGGCAGATATACAGAGAGGAGAAGAGAGAGGAAGATCTTCTGTCCAATGCTTCATTGCCCAAGTAGCTCTAGAACCAACCAGAGCTGAGCCAGTCTGAAGCCAGGAGTCAGGAGCCTCTTCAAGGTCTCCTACATGGATGCAGGGTCCCAAGGCTTTGGGCCATCCTTGACTGCTTTCCCAGGCCACAAGCAAGGAGATGGACAGAAAGCAAGGCAGTCAGAATTAGAATCCCAGCATGTGCAAGGGGAGGACTTTAGCTACTAGGCTACAGCGCTGGGCCCTGGTTTCTTAAACATTTGTATCTTCAGCCCCAGATTGCCTACTCCTGAACTTCTTATTCTATGAGGAAAGCTGAGTTACCCAGCTGAAAGGGCTGGTACTGTGGTGTGGCAAGCTAATTCTCTGCCTGCAAGTACCAGCATCCTGTATGGGTGCCGCTTGATGCCCCGGCTATTCCACTTCCCATACAGCTCTCTACATATGGTCTGGGAAAGCAGAACATGATGGTCCAAGTCCTTCGGCCCCTATACTCATGTGGGGAACACAGAAGAAGCTTCCGGATCCTTGCTTCGGGCTGACTCTTCTCCCACAGTTACAACCATTTAGGAAGTAAGCCCCAAATAGAAAATCTTTCTCTCTGTAAATCTGCCTTCCCACTAAATAAATAAATCATTTTCTTTAGAAATTTATTTTTAAGTATTTGATATATAGCAGATATTCCACAATTATCTTTATTTTTTAAGGTTATTAAATTTCATCACTTTAGATGACAAAGTATAAAATGCATTAAAAGGGCTCGGTGCAGTAGCCTAGTGGCTAAAGTCATCGCCTTGTAACCTCTGCACTCTGATGTAGGCTCCGGCTCATGTTCCAGCCGCTCCACTTCCCTTTCAGCTCCCTGCCTGTGGCTGGAGTGGTTAGCTCAGCTCTGCCCCGAGGTCATGGGACCCAACACCCATGTGGGAGACCTAGAGGAAGCTCCTGGCTTCGGATTGGCTCAGCTCCGGCCATTGTGGCCACTTGGGGAGTGAACCAGTAGATGGGAGACTTTTCTCTCTGACTCTCCTTTCTGTAAATCTGATGCCAAATTTATGTTTGAGTCCCCACTTTTGTGTCACCATATTAGGTCGATTTTGACTAAATGTCTCAGCTCATTGACTCTCTATTCCTACAATTGGAAAATGAGGATGAAAGTAACAACCTCCTTGGATGATTGATGTAAGATTGGTTGCCCTGGGTCCGGCGCCATGGCCTAGCAGCTAAAGTCCTCGCCTCGAAAGCACCAGGATCCCATATGGGCACTGGTTCTAATCCCGGAAGCTCCACTTCCCATCCAGCTCCCTGCTTGTGGCCTGGGAAAACAGTTGAGGATGGCCCAATGCTTTGGGACCCTGCACCCATGTGGGAGACCTGGAGGAAGTTCCTGGCTCCTGGCTTCAGATCGGCACAGCACTGGCTTTTGTGGTCACTTGGAGAATGAATCATCGGATGAAAGATATCCCTCTGTCTCTCCTCCTCTATATATATCTGACTTCACAAATGATTTGTTTTTTAAATTCCAGGATGTGGGTCCGGTGCCATTGCCTAATGAATGGCTAACGTCCTCACCTGCACACACTGGGATCCCGTATGGATGCTGGTTTGTATCCTTGCAGTTGCACTTCCTATCCAGCTCCCTGTTTCTGGCCTGGGAAAGCAGTGGAGGATGACTTAAAGCTTTGAGACCCTGCACCCACATGGGAGATCCAGAAGAAGCTCCTGGCTCGTGGCTTCAGATTGGCTCAGCTCCAGCTGCTGCAGCCACTTGGGGAATGAATCAGCAGATGAACAATTTTCCTCTCTGTCTCTCCTCTCTGTATATCTGAATTTCCAATACAAATAAATAAATTTTTTAAAAAATCCAGATTACCATTCCAAATGAAAACAGAAGCTCAGCCAATGGAACAGAAATGAATGATTAGTGCAAACAAATCTTTGAAACTTTCTGAGAACTATTTAAGTTAAAGCAACAACTGTGCCATTGGCATTTGAATTTACAGCCATCCGCACGTTGAGGCCCAAGGAGCCTTCTCCCATGGACTGATAGCTGGCTCCCTGGAGGAGCTAACTACAAAGTGTACAGAGACTAAAGGCCAACTGAGAGCACAGCCTCGGGAGGAAAATTCCAGAAAGACTCTTCAGTCGTCCCTTTCTCCTGGATCCATGTCCAAACGTAATCAGTCACTTCTACACGGGAAAAAAAAAAAAACATGGCAAAGTAATAGACTATCACTTTGAAGACTCCCATTATCTCCTGTCTTTTTTCTTCCACTTTCTTGTTAATTTTAAATGAAGCCCCTTCCTGCCCACGGTGCTCTGGGCCTCGCTTTGCAGAAACCCAGGCACCACAAAAGTAAGAGCAATAACCATAAAAAATTAATTCTATCAACAACCATCATTCCTAACTTTGGGAGCTGTTTACGTTAGACATGTGTGGGATAGAAATTGGTTTTGGCTTGTTTGTATCCCCCTAAAATGTGGATGTCCTAACCCCCAGTATCTCAGAATGTGACTTGCAGTTGTCAATTAAGGATTAATGGAAGTAGGGTAAAATAAGGCCACATGGATGGGCTTTTCTCCAAGCCTCTTATCATGTAATTTCGTGTGGCTTTCCGACTCTTGTCCTTTTAGGAGTCTCTTTTGTTTGGGAAAACTTCCAAAGCACAGATGGGGTTGAGAGCTTCCTGAAAGTTAAGAAAAGAGAACTGTTGATGCTGGCTCAGCACACAGCCGCCAGATGCCTTGGTTAGCTTGCGGAAAGGAACACAATGGAATTGGGAAATGAAATTCTTTGAAGGCCACAAATAACAGTGGCAGAAGTGAGGTTGCTCCTTGGGTATTATTCATTGCAGTTCAAGGCTCACATACGTCTCTCTCCAAGTCTGAGCAACCTTTTGCTGGGTGTGATACGCTAATACTAGGAGACTCCACTCAGGGCACCAAGGCACCAAAAAATCTTCCCTTGAGGTTTCCTACACCATCACTATCATCAAAAAATAACCTCCAGGCAGGCAGCTTCAATCGCCACATGGGAAGCCCACATCTCATAACACAGTCTCTGGGATCGAGTCACGCCTCTGCTTCAGATCCACCTTCTTGCTAACACATCCTGGGAAACAGCAAATGATGATGGTCAAGTGCAGGTCACTGTACCCCTATGAGATAACCAGATTGAGTTGCGAAATCAACCTTAATTGTTGAAGACATTTGAGGAATGAGCCAACAGATTAAAGCACTCTCCCTTCCACACCCCCACCACATACACAGCTTTCAAATAAAATGGAGCGTAAAAAACAACCTCCACCTGAAGTGTTTTTTAAAAAAGATTTATTTATTTTTATTACAAAGTCAGATATACAGAGAGGAGGAGAGATAGAGAGGAAGATCTTCTGTCCAATGATTCACTTCCCAAGTGAGCGCAATGGCCAGTAATGTGCCAACCCAAAGCCAGGAGCCAGAAACTTGCTCCAGGTCTCCCACGTGGGTGCAGGATCCCAAAGCATTGGGCCATCCTCAACTGTTTTCCCAGGCCACAAGCAGAGAGCTGGATGGGAAGTGGAGCTGCCAGGATTAGAACCAGTGCCCATATGGGATCCCGGTGCGTTCGAGGCGAGGACTTTAGCTGCTAGGCCCCCACCTGAAGTTTTGTCTAGGTTGATGAGACAAAGAGAACAGCTTGAGAAAAACCATGGTACCTGTCAGTAGAAAGACACAAATCCCAAAGGGGCAAGAGAATGAAAAGGAAGATTGGAGGCTGAACCCTTAAGCCTCCACAGTTAAGTCCAACTAAGCAAGAGCCTATAGACGCTGTGCAGGGGAACGGGGTAATGGGATGGCTAGTGAAGGTCATTTAAAATACTCCATCACCACCAATCATAAGGAAAAGCTACGTGCTTATGGGGCATTAGAATAACTCCTGGGTACATGCAGGGCGAGACTGCCTTGATACAGTAAACATCTGGTTTTATCTACAGCACTTTATAGAGTAGCATTGAGACCTATAAAAAGTCCAAAACTGGGAGAATAGTCAGATCCTGCCTGGGAGTGGCAAATTTTTCTTTCTGGAGTTCCATTTGCTCATTAACCAACTCAACAAATATTTGTCAGGCATCAGCTATGGGCAGGGCTTTGCATGAAGATACAACTGCCTAGTGCAAGGAAAAGAGTTAAGAGTTTCTTTTGTGCAACAGCTAAAGAGGGTTTTGGCAAGGGGGTTGTAAGAACACCAATAACAGTAAGACTTGCACAGGGATCCGCTGCTTATCCCTGCAAGGTTGACCTCCAGAAGGGGCGGAACTCAGGACCACACAGTAAGGTTTTCCTGCAGCCATATTTTTTTTAAATAAAAGCAGCATATCAGTTTCTCTAACCAAGATGTGCAATTAACATGGTTCTTGGAATCTCCCTAAGAAACAGATGTGACTATTTATTTCCTAAGGGATAGATATGGTGGTACAATATCCTCCAATAGCGGAGCTGAAGGCAGGCTATTGAGACAGTTGCTACACATTTTAATGCTGTGGAATTTGTTTTGCAAATGCCCCACCACTGGGCTGCACTCTCTCTTCTTGTCTTTTCCATCAGGGTTTGGAAGGAAACACAGTCTATTGTCGGCATAAACTTTACATTGGGAAGGTGAAACCTCTAAAACGACACAATTCTCTGAGTATTGCTCACAACCAAAAAGTTGCAGGGATTCTCTTCAGTATCTCTTCTGACGCAGATTTTGCATCTGAAAACAAAATGCACATTATTCTGCTCAGATGGGTCATGATGCGCCCTGCGTCTACTGTTTTCTTGCAAAGGGAACATCCAGGCAGTGCCCTGGAGCAAACTCAGTCCCAGTCATGGGTCCCAACTCTGGCTGCGTGTGATAACCACTGGAGAGTCTAATGAATCTTGATGGAGTTCAATTTTAAATGGCATCACAGAAGATTCTATTTTGTGGCCTCAGTTAAGAATCTCCGCTCCAGAACATTCCATAAGCAAAGGTGGCCAGGTGAAGTACAATGTTGCTCTCCCTCCCCTATATGCAGTTACTGATGTTAGTTAATCAAAGAGACCTTGCCGTCTTCTAAGACCATCCTCATAGTCAGAGCTATGCTAGAAGGACTCAAAGGACTCAATATATGCTGGGCTCATGGCTGAGGGCTTACAGGGCTCAACACATAATTGGACTCATGATTAAGATTTATTGCAGTGATGTGATGGTGATGGTATTCACTCAGGACATAATGGAGAAGCCACAGGCGGGATCTAGAGAGATTCACGTTCAGCATTCCTGTTTTCCTCCTTCTGGGTGTGTGACACTTTCTCCAGCAATTAAAAATGTGGCAGCCTACATACAAAGTTTCTGCCAAGAAAATCCTACCAGCCTTCAAGATCTGTGAAGGGCTGGCCACATTTGCTCTGTCTAGCATGGCCCCAAATTCCAGACTTCCAGAAGGAAAACAGTTGTTCAGCATAAATCACATTGTTTGCACAAACAGCCTGGACACAGTGAGCCACCCATATCAGTACTTAGGAACGCCCAGCACCAGCCAAGGGCCCAGTCTTACAAGCAGGACTTCGCAAAGGAAAGCAACTGCAAGCCTGCTCTGTTCACTCCTTTCGCACATGCCCAAAACAGATATGATGATTACCAGATGGCGTGGCACAAACTTTCTCAGAGATACGGACCTGAGGACTATGAAGAGCTTCAGGCAGCTGATCTTGAGCGAAGTGCTCAGACACCATGGCAAGCAAAGCTGAGAGCATAGCTCAGTCACATGGGTGGCAATGCTCCAGTGACGAGAGCTGGTGCCAGGGAAGAAGATCTAGAAACACGCTCCAGCTGTCAGCGCTGTCAGGTCTGTTTTCCAAACACTACACCTGTGCCTGCCCTGCCTCCTTTTACCACAGTTCTTTCTTGGTCTCTGTGAATTGCCCTTATGTCTTTTGGCCACTTGCATCCTCTCTATTAATCTCAATCCTTTCTCTCTCTCTCTCTCTCTCTCTCTCTCTCTCAATAAACATCAAGTGCTGTTTGAACAAAAAAATGTAAGAATCTTTCTCATCACCTGACACCAGTCTATTACCACCATGGATACAGAGAAGGAACAAGCAGCAACAACCAGCAACAACCCCAACAAGGAGAAGAGGGAGGCGGAGTTGGTCACCCACTCTGAGCTTCCCCAGGCCACAGCCACCATGGCTAGCCAGACGCTACTTTTCACGCCAGGGGAACTTCCAGCTGACACCGTTGTAGAAAAGACTGAAAGTTGGGTAGTTTGAGTAATCTATTCTGATCAGTCTATTTCTTCAGTTGATTCTTCAATTGCACAATTTCCCTTTGACCTGAAAGCCAAACCATTAGAGGTTTCTGCTGTGATGCACAGGAACTACCAACCAACTATTGGCTACTTGGAAGTTGTTGGCTGCTTTTCTATCCAAATTTGTCTGCGTACTTTGCAATGCATAGTTCAGCCTCATTCTACTGTTCACTCCAATACACAGACTGTATACATTCAGACTATTCTTGTTTTTCAGTATGTTCAGATGAGTCCTAATAGTCAGCTATCATTTTGTGGCTTCTTGGTATACATCACCAAAACTACTGGAACAAATGAAGAGCAACTTAAGAACATCAGAGGAGTCCATCGTAAATATGCTGGCTTCATAATTTGACAAACTTGCATGTGGTACCATCTGTTAGGACATAATGTTTTTAATTCTCGCTTTTTTTTTTTAAAGATTTGTTTATTTTTATTGGATAGGCAGATTTACAGAAAGAAGGAGAGACAGAAAAAAGTATTCTCCATCTGTTGGTTCACTCTCCAAGTGGGCTCAGCCAGAGCTGAGCCAATTCAAAGCTGGAGCCAAGAGCTTTTTACGGATCTCCCACGTGAGTGCAGAGTCCCAAGGCTTTGGGACTGCTTTCCCAGGCCACAGACAGGGAACTGGACGGGAAGTGAGGCAGGTCAGACATGAACCGGTGCCCTTATGGGATCTAGGTGCGTTCAAGGCGAGGATTTAGCCACTAGGCACTGTGTCAGGCCCTGAATTCTTTTTTATTTTGTAACTAAGAGTAGTTTCAATAAGTAACGTAATATTTTGACTTTTGACTTTAGAAAGTTTTAGTGCAAATATCCAAGGAAAAATTCTTTGATACAATACATCTGAGAGATTTACTATTCACAGAAATTTTTTGTCATGGAAATCTTAGAGACGTCATCCTAATGAATACTTGGGAATCTGTGAGAGAGTCTCTGGTCCTAGGGAATTCCTCTAATTACAGTTTGGTTTCAATCACTTCATGTTTAAATGGGCATTTTCTAGGATCCCCAAAATCTTTTTGAGTAGTGAAATAAGCACATACTATTCAGAGCAGATGCTATGAAAGAGTTTAGGTTAAGGGACTCTCCTCCGCTCTATAGCCCATTTTTGCTGTGCTAACATTGTCCATCTCCATTATATATTCTTTCTGTCTTAGTGGTTGCTACTTTAAATAAATTCTAGAAGCATACAACAAGAAGAGATATTATAAATTATCAAAAAAAAAAAAATGAAAGCTTCTGGTTTTCAATGTGAGGATCCAGAGGCCAGGTAAGATTTTAGACTTGCTCAAGGTCACGAAGGTGTCTAGAAGGCAGGGCCCGAATTAAGACTGAAGAGTCCTGACTCTCAGGCCAATTTTTTACTACTCTGAATCTCTACTCTTGGTCTTTATCTGTGCAGTAAAATTTAGACTCACAAGTGAGCCTTTACAGCTCTTCTCTCTTCCAAACTCTGTTGTCATTCCCAGAAAATATTAACATTCACAAGGCTGTGCATTTGTGGTTGCGAAATAAATAAACAATACAAATCTGCCGATGTTTGCAGACTGAAATCATGTGTCTCTAAATAACAGGAAGCTACACTTGAAATTTGTACTTTAGAGTCTGTTAAAAAGACAGCACAATGGGTTGTTTGTCACAGTTACACTTAAAGAGAATGTGATTTTCTTTCACGGGTTTACTTTTAAACTATGACATGATTGTATTCAAGTTAAAGATAAGTGAGTGTTACCTGTTCAACAACTTCTTTGTTCACTCAGTTAGGCCTCCACTAATCTTTCAGGCATCCCTGCAGGAATTTAACTCAGGATTGCTAAGATCAAAACATTGTTCTAGGGCGGAATATGGCGGAGGAGGCAATGCAATAGAATCCAAGGTGTTCTCAGCATTCAATGTGCAAAACCATGCAGAGCACAGACACTGTGCCAGGGAACGTTAAACACCATGCACTAGAGCATGCAGCAAATCCTTCATGAGAACTTAAGGACGAGAGGCATCAACAGAGACAGGACTCATCCAACGACTACTTGCAGACTTGGAGTTCAGAACCCAGAATAGCTGAAACCCTTTTGCTCTCCCGGCCGTCTCAGCAGCCCCAAGGAACCACATTCTACTCTGTGGTTATCACTTGGACTCCGTCACTCCAGCAATCTTTCAAAGTCCTTCTCAAGTCCGTTAGTCCGTGGGTACAATTTTCAGTTGGGTCATTTTCATAAGATGATAGTGTGCCTGCATGATCACAGTCATGACTTATAGTCCTTGTAAAGTTAGTTATTCCAACCCTGCCTGGCCACAGGTCTGTTACGGTGGTTTGGTTGAACAAGTCCTCCATACCAGGCTAATCCTTCAAGTCCCAGAAGATGAAGCTCAGAAGAAACAGATTCTCTCGCTTCCAACCTGTGAGAGACAAAATGTCATCTCTGGCCCCGTCATTACCTCCATTCTGTGATGTAACACATACATTCCTGAGATGTTACAAAGTGGAAGTGGCATCTATGAAGCTTGTAGAAAGTAGTAACCATGAAAATGTCATGTTTTATAGACACCAGGCTTACTGCCTGTGTGACAGCATAAGCACAATGCCCGTGGCACTGGAAGTCATGCCTCCGGGCCATTCTGCTGTCCTCACTGTGGCATTTCATGATGCCAGGCTGCTGGGAGGGTCAAAGGCTGCTGGAAGGGAAGAGTGTAAGGCAGAACTCAATTGTTTTATTTGTTTTTGTTTTTGTTATTCTTGTTTGTTTGTTTGCAATCTTCACATTGCTGATTGGGGCACAAGGCCCACAGGTGTTGTAGCCTTGCCAGGGCAGACTACAACATCACAACGTTGTCAACATAGCTAAGTGCACCACTTGGAAATTATCAGGGTTGCCTAGGCCACCTGCTGTTAGAGTAAAGATGTGCTGAACTGGCAAAGACTTTGAAGACACAAAGAATACCTAGATCTAATGTGTGAGGGGAATTTTAAAAGGTTGCGGAAAAATGGGATTAACAGATTAGTTTATTTTTGTGCAAAAATGATTTTAATTTCATACATTATTTTGTGCCTTTACATACTTAAATAACTTTATTCTGTCATTTATCAATAACTTGCTCATTAGTAATACTCAAGGATTAAATATGCCGTAAATATCCAAAATTCCACATCTGAATCTCTTTGTTATAAAAATGTGATGCCTGTATAATACAATGACCACTGTGGTTGCTGCCTTTTCTCTTCACTGAGTATTCACTCCTCCTCTGGAAGTCCACAAACTTAGATCACTTCTCACCTGGGAGCCTTTGGTCCTACACTGGGGACCTTTGGCAATACCTGGAGACATTTTCAGTTGTCATAGTTGGAACAGAGAGATTTCTAGAAACTCATGGGTCGAGGCAGGAATGCTGCTGAGTATCCCATAACGCACAGGACAATCAAGAACTCTGCAGCCCCTTTGTCACTCACACTGAAGCCAAGAAACGCTGGTCCTATCAGTGGGCCAGGTGACTCTCCAAGTGTAAAAATCATTATCCCATCTGCTGGTGAGTTGTCGATTTAGAGTGACCAGATTACCATTAATGCCCAGTGAACCTGAAAAAGACATTTGTGAATGTGACTGAGAAAAAGAAGCTTCCTGACGCTTGAGAAACATTTTGCAAGTAACTTTTCAGGAGTCTACTGCCAGCTATGGGCCAGTTTTATCTTCATGTTGAAAATAACTAAACTACACTTGAAAATACAGAAATCTGTGGCTTGAAATAATTAGTTATCAAGCTATGAGTGACAATGGATCTCTGAGAATAGAGGAAAGAGGAAAAAACAGTATATCAGTGAGTTATGGGACAACTTTAGCAATGTAATTATATGAAGATGCTTTCAAAAGTTCATCGAGGATTGGGATTAAAAGATAACCTTTTGGGGGGAGGTTAAAAAGAATTAAAATCAATGCCTAGTTTTTTCAGAATATGCATTTTCCATGGATATTTTTCTTAAACCTCTGATACAGATTGTTGAACTAAATGGTGAGGGATGTGAGGGGAGATTGGAAAAGAAAAATCGTAATGAGTGAGCTTTGTGGACATCAATTAAGACAGCACTTGGGATGCCTGTGTCCAGTGTCAAAATGCTCAGCCTTGAGCCTCAGCCCCGCTGCCCAGTCCAGCTTTTTGCTAGTGAGCAACCTGAAAGGTAGCAAGTGATGGCTCAAGTACTTCTGCCCCTGACACAAGAAGGGAGACAGACTGAGTTCCGGGTTCCTGGCTTCTGTCTTGCCATCTACAGTAGTTGCAGGCTTTGGGAAGTGAGGAGCAGACAGGAGATCTGCTTCTCTCTCTCTCTGATTCTCTGTGTGTGTGTGTGTGTGTGTGTGTGTGTGTGTGTGTGAGTAGATGAGATTTTGTTAAAAATTTAAAGGGCAAATTTTGTGGCATAGTAAATAAGGCTGTTACCTGAAATGCCTACAGTGCTGATAGGTCCAAATTTATGTTCCAGCTGCTGTACTTCCTACCCAGCTCTCTCTACGAATGACCTTGGCAAAACAGCAGAAGATGGCCAAATGTTTGGGCACCTGCCACCCATGTGGGAAACTGGCTCCTGGCCTCAGCTTGTCCGTGCTTGGCCATTAGGGCCATTTGGGGAGTAAACCATGGATTACAGAGTTCTCCCCTCTCCCTCCCTCTCTCACTGTAATTTTAACTAGTTAATTAAAATATTTTGAAAAATCAATGGCTTCAGAATTTTCAAGTTTGGTGTCAAAAATGTAGAAAATCAAATCCAAGAATTGCAGTGAACGCTAACTACAGGAAAAGAACAAAGAGGATATCATGATAATCAAAATAATTTAAATCAATCGTAGAAATCTGTGAAGTATTTTCTCTTAACAAAGGGTGTAAAAGAGTTTTAGGACCAGTTTCCGATTATCTTCTCTGAATCAATACCACCCGTTGGAATAGTGTGATCTCTGTTTTAGCAGAACTCAAAACTAGCTTGGCCGCGTGAATAGATCTCGTTGTTCTGCTAATGCATTATTCATCACAGTCACATGGCCAGGCCAGGCCAAGTTTAAACAGCAGCCAAAACCCCTGTACTGATTTCAATGATCTGTTTCACCACAGCTATAAATTCTGTCCTCTTTTACTGTGTCTATTTAGGAACTTGACTCCTCTGTATGTCAACATACTTTAAATGACCTCTGCAAGCCGTTCCGAGTTGAACCAAGCAGACATCTTTTCCTCCTTAACGGCTCCTATCTTCACATGTACTTTGTACCCAGAATCTCCTCTTGAGTGCTGACTCCTCCCCCGCCCACAATACACACATCCAATTGTCCAAGAATACAGGAGCTTCTAAGAATCATGTGATGAAAGAGGGAGAAATGGAAGTTTTCACCAGCCCAGTAGCACCGCTGCCATACTTGGCCCCTTTCCCTCTAACGTTCACTTGTCCCCTACTCTGGGTTCCAAGGTTTTCATCTGCTTTACTTGCACATGTCTAACCTCTGATATTCAGCTATTTTTTATGTAAAGGCATGAGGTTCTTATTTTGAAAACACACACTGTCCTGAAACCATCACTTGCCCGAAACTGTGAAGCCCTTTCATTAAGTCTAGAGTTCAGAGACGGCACCAGAAATGGATATAAAAACTGCTGACTAAACTTTGACCTCTTCTTGTTGGCTCTGCCTGTTTACTCTCCCACAATCTGTCTTCCCTGGAAGCCCAAAGTTCTTATCTGTTGTTTTTTCACCTCTCTACACAAAAATCTTCTGCTAAGATGCTGTATGAGCCCACGTCCTTAGCTTCCTGTGAGCTGTGTATCATTAAGGGGTCCAGTGGATTTGCACCATGCACCTGCAGTACGTAAGGCACACAGCAATCGTTGGTTCAATAAGCATCCAAGGCCAACACTGGGGAGTCATGTGTAACTACTATGGAAAGGAGACAGATGTGCCCAGGAAAAAATGGATTGGTTCTTCGAATATCACAAGGGGTAATCATGTAAACAGAAGTGGGGCAGGAAGACACTAGTGCCCTGCTTGGGTTCTCCTACATCTGGACTCTCTTAACTTTTCCTCCCTCTGGCCTAATGTGCCCAGAGGCATTGGCTGCCTGCCTGCCTCCCTCTCTGGCAAGCTCAGCAGAATTTCCACTGGCTTTTTTTTTTTTTTCAATTCTCAGTGGCCAAATGAGTTAACTCATTGGAGAAAGGGAAAGAAAAGAAAGCCATGCGCTGACATTTAGCCCAAACCACATTCTTCTCTCTAGTTTTTCCATCAGTAAAATTGGCAGTTTAAATGTTCAAAATGTACTATTTGCAAGGCCATGAAAAAAAAAATCAGTAAGACTTTAACTATCAACATGCTGACTCTCTGCTTACTTGCTAAGTAACCTCAACACGCAAGCTACGGATGACTTCTTTAAACTTTCTCTAGAGCACATGAAGTACCTCTTTCCTGACATGTCTCTGGTTTCCAGAAGTAGCTGCTTCCCTTTCCCCAAATGGAGCTGCCAGATCTGAAAGCTGAGAAGCTCCGTGGGCTGCATTTTGAGCTCTGCACTTAGGTCCACAGTCACAGGTCAGGCTTCCTTGTTGATTTAGCAACATATATGTCAGTGTTTCATTGTTTGCCTCCGCTTAGGACCTTGCCCCCGTAACCCAGACTGTGTACTTGTTTATAACACACATTTCAAAAGTGCAGTCTACTCAACATAGAAAGCGCAGGCTCAAGAGACAAGACTGGATTGGAATAATCTGTGTTCAAGCAAAGCTTTCTGGTCGTTCTGTCTTAACTTGCCTTTTGGCAAAGCACTTGAATAAACACCACCTCTGTCAGGTTTTGCTTTGCAAAGGGAGCCAACAATGAACCTTTAACACCACCCCTAATCCCCTGGTTCCCCTATCAAAAACATCCATTGGTCTTCCATGAGACACCTTACCCAGAACAAGTGATTTCTTGGACAGGTCCATTAGCCAATTTCTTTCTTCCTCAATGAGATAATTTCATGTCAAATTCTTAAGAAAAAACAGTTGAGAACCACGAACTCTTGCAGTCTTTACCAAGTGTTTTGATTACATATCTGCTGGCATTTAAAAAAAAAAATCAAATCTAACACAAACCAATTTTCTCTCACTTCTATTTGTGGGGGTGGTAAGTGGAGTTAAGCACTTATTTATTTGAAAGAATGACAGAGAAAGAGAGAGAGAGCCAGGAGCCTGGAACACCAGCCAGGTCTTCCATGAGGGAACCCAGACACTTGTACCAGCTTCTGCTGCTTTCCCAGGCCCATCAGCAGGGAGCTGGATCAGAAGCAGAGCAGCCAGGACTTGAGCCAGAGTTCATAAAAGATGTTAGTATCACAGGCGGTGGCTTAACTTGCTGTGCCACGAGCCTGATTTCCATCACCACTGTTTGCTTATGAAGTTATTTCCATTCTTCCTAACTCTCAAGTACTGTTTTACGGAAATCAAGCTGCACCTCTGGGGACACTTTTTGTCATTTGTCACTGGACAGCTGCTCTCACAAGGAGTCAGGGATCTGACAAATCAGACAAACCCTTTCGAAGACTCCTTTCTAAGAAATCCTCCACCTCTGAAGAACAGCGGCTATAAGGACCATAGTGACAGGAGCCCTGCCATCCCCCATGTTAGCTTGACAAGTGCAGCCAACACCCCCATACACAGCCCATCCTAATATTCACCAACGTGAGAAAGGAATGATCTATGCAATAATGGTTCCTTACACCTTGGACGTTTATCCTTCTTTTCTGTGTTTAAAATCACACACAACGAACCAGCCAGTGTTGTTGTATAGCAGGTACCCTCCACCTGCAGTGCTGGCATCCCATATGGTGTCAGTTGGAGACCCTGCTGCCCCACTTTCAATCCAGATTCCTGCTAGGGTACCTGGAAAGCAGTGAAGATGGCCCAAGTGCTTGGACCTCTGAACTCATGGCAGAGATCTGAAGGAAGACCCTGGCTCCCTGCTTTGGCTTGGCCCAGCATCAGCTACTGTAGCCATTTGAGGAGTCAACCAACAGATAAAAGATCTCTCTCTCTCTCTCTCTCTCTCTTTCTCTCTCTCTTGCACGCGTCACACAGTGTGTTGTTGGTGATTTCTTCTACTATTTGCAGTTGTCAATGGTTTTGACCCCTATGAAGCAACAGGACACTCTGGCTTGGTATGACACACGTTGAAAGGGTAGAATACAGAAGGATACACCCCTTCCTGCTGCTGTGTTACTGCACACATGCTTTCATGTTGCTCATAAAATATCTGATATTGACAAGGAGTTAAAGTTCATACTCTAACCTAAGGAGGTGCACATAAAGGTATATAAGAATATATGGAATTTTCTTCATTCTGATGTAATGAAGGAAAAATATTCAGCTGACAATTCAGAGATGGAAATTATCCCAAAGATCAAAGTCTCCCAGAAGCATGATAGCTGAAAATTAGACTTCACCCTGACTCTGCTCTGTAATTTGCTAGCTTCTGTGCTAAGCCATTCATGATGAGAGCACTTCTCAACCCCAGGATAACTCAACGTGCATGCGCAAATACTCCAAAATCGGAAACATGTTTTGTCCCAAACATTTCAGATAAGAGATGCCCCACATATGTCAAAATGTATTTTTAAGCAGAAATGGTATATTTTCCTATTATTTTACAGCTCATTCATCCTGTCTCACAAGAATCCTTCTCTGGATAAAAAGGTGTAGTCTTTATGTCACTACACACCCAAGTTCGCACAGCACCCTGAAGTCACCAAGGCATGAGAAGGGTAATTAGTACCCAATATGGACATACTCTTTAAGATTTCATTTGTTTTTAAAAACAGAATCTCTGGGGAGGGAGAACGGAGGGAGACACAGATGGAGAGGTCTTCCACCTGCTGGTTCCTTTTCCAAATGGCTGCAGCAGCTGGAACTAGACCATGCTACAGTCAGGGAGCAAGTCCTCCAGCCAGCCCTCTCACATGAGTGGCAGGGGTCCAAGTTCAGGGATGTCTCCCAGGTACGTTAGCAGAGAACTGGATCAAAAGTGGAAAAACTGAGATTTAAACCAATGCCCAATGGGGATGCCAACATTACAAGTGAACTTAACCTACTGTGCCACGATGCTGCTCCCAACATGGCTATTTCCGATCCTATTTCTCCTGATCATAAACTGTTTGCACTGATGTGACACTTTGCAGTGGACAGAACATGAACAATTAGTGGGGAAACCTGGTGTTAGGATATAACGGAATCCTGGAAGTGAGTGGTGTGTCATCATTTGCATATTTCCTTTGATTTTCTGACAGCCTATGTTTCTGGATTTTTGTGTCCCATGTAAATCACATGGGACTAAAGACAAAATGTGTGTGTCTCAGGCTGTGTCCCCAGGGAGCCCACCCACCCACTGTGAGAGACATGGGCGCTCTTGTGTAATGACTTTGTCAAGGGAGCATTCTCAGGGAGTAAAAGGAACAGAGGAGCAGACCAGGGGGCCAGTACTGAAGAGGGCTCCGCTATAGCCTTGCCTCAGCTGAACCCAGGGACAGCTGGGGCAGCAAGGACGTAATGGAATCATTCTGCCTTGGAAGGAGGGAAGGAGGTGTCCTTGGCATCTTTGGGAAGGAGGTTCTCCAAACCAAGGGCAAATCCCTCGATAACGGAGCCGCTGTGAGCTGTTTGTGAGCAACACTCCCTGCAGCTGGGGACTTGGCCTGGGGCGCATGCTCCAGCCAGCAAAGGGCATCAAGGTAGGGACCGACAGTGTCTGCTACATGGAGCACCCAGAACAGCCAGCCCAAGTTCTCAGCTTCTGTCTCTTCCGTGCATGAAGGGATTTCTAGTTTCTAAGCAGTGATCTTTAAAGTCCACTAGGACTGAAACGAATAAACAAGCAGAACTTCAGCCTTTGCCCACGTCTCCTTGTATGTGCTTTAGGATTGGGGTTCAAGTAAGATTACAACTGAATAAAGGGCGACCTAACTTTTTTAAAAGTTATATATGATGCACAAGCATGTTGATGGCAAGATCCCTGTCTGTTGAGAAGACGTGGATGCAAATAACACCTGCCGCTGTTAACCATTTAATCCTTACAAGAGCTTTGTAGGAAAACCAAAGCCAACATTGGCTCCCACACTTAAATGTTCTTGTCACGTTAGCGGGGAACACAGTTTCTGAGGTTTGAGCAGGCTCTCGCAGGTCACCTATGTGGCCTGAGGCATCCCTGATGGGTGGAGAGTAAACGCCCCTACTCCCTACCTGTGAAATGGTGCCCAGCAGTAAATAAACAGCAGGCATGACTTGGAAAATCGGTGTACCTAATGCATCCAGCAATCAACAAATCTGATGTTAGTCTTTGATGTCAAATTAAGATGGAAACCTCCCATCGGCCCCTTCCTGAACAGTGTGGAGGACGGTTGTCATCCTCTCCACGCCCCTTGCTGGCCACGACGCAGACTCTCCGGCCTTGACTCTGATCTTTTCCAAGATCCTTTGATCTGGTGGATTTGCTCCCACATACCTTCCCTCTGGCCCTCAGTTTCCAAGCATTTAAGATGCCGGAGTCAACTCTCAGGATGTCCACTCCCTGTCGCAGCCAGAGGAGCTGACTCGACTACCTGTACACGCTTCCTGTTTTCTTTTCTCAGAAGTGCCCTTCCTGTCCCTCAGGCCACAGAAGAGAAGGAGGAGGCCGAGCTCCAAGGTCAGAGCCTGAACCTGAGTGAAAAACAGGAAATTAAAAAGTATAGGTTGCAGTCTACAGCGGGATTAACCCAGGGAAGCAGTTATAGTGGGCTAACCCTCTGGAGATCTACACCACCTGCTTCCTGAGAGAGCACTTCAAAAAGTTCGTGCAAAAGTAAACTTTTTAAAAAGTTTATTTCTGAGGCCTGGTGCAATGGCTCAACATCTAAATCCTCACCTTGTAGGCACCGGAGTCTCATGTGGGCACCAGTTAAGGTCCTGGCTGCTCCACTTTCCATCCAGCTCCCTGCTTGTGGCCTGGGAGAGCAGTCGAGGACAGCCCAAAGCCCTGAAACCCTGCATCCACAAGGGAGATCCAGAGGAGACGCCTGGTTTCCGGTTGTGGATCAGTTCAGCTACAGCCATTGCAAGCAATTTGGGGAGTGAACCGGCAGATGGAGGATCTTTCTCTGTCTCTCCTTTTCTCTGTACATTTGATCTGGGTTTCCAATAAAAATAAAGAAATATTTTTTAAAGTTTACTTCTGATGCAAGAAAACCTTGAAGCCCATGCATTTTGCACTAACTTTTTGAAAGACTCAGTTATAAGCCAGCAGATAACTAGGGGTGGGTAGTACCACTCCTAGAGCAAGTAGGCGTCCCTCTGGAATGTAATTAAGCAAGAATCAGAAAACTGGATATACTTGATGTACTTGATGGCTCATTTCTTGGGTCTCTGCCATCGACACGGGAGACCTGCACACAACAAAGAAGAAAACAAAAAGCAAGACACCGAAGCAGACATTTGAAGAGAACAGCATTATAGGCACTGCTTGGTTCCCTTCTAAAAGCCAACTGAGACCAGTTGGTCATGAAGAAAGGGAGGGATGATCGTGAAACAGGGGATCATTAAACATGGCTCACAGTTTAATCAGGGTAATCATAAATGCCCCATAAATATACTGCATTTGATCAAAACCTGAGCTTTAATTATTAACTAAGAAATCGAGGAAGGGAGTAGACATCTGGCACAGTGATTAACACATCATCTGAGATGCACACATCCCATATCAGAACGTCTAGGTTCAAGTCCCACCTCAGCTCCAGATTCCTTCGTTGTTCATGTGCAGTCTGGGAGACAACCAGTAATGGCCCAAGTGGCTGGGTCCCTGTCACCCACATGGGGGACCTGGATTGAGTTCCTGGTTCCTGGCTTTGTCCAGTGCAGCCCTGGTTGTCACAGGCTTTGGAAAGTGGACCAGTCGTGGGAAATCTCTCTCTTTCTCTGGCTCTCACTCAAATGAGTAAAATAAATAAAAGAAATAAAAATGGATACATAACCTTGAAAGGACACTGTCTTCACTTCAATCAGGAAATTGGGTCTAAATATTTTCTCTGCCCTTCTCTAACCGGGTAACTCTGGGGGGCTCAGTCACACTGAGTAATAAATTCCACGTAAGCAAATGAGAGAATAATACCTGACTAGTGAGGAACAAATTGAGTTAGATAGCCTATTCAATGCTGCAATAAAACCATAGGACCTTAACTTTCAACGGGCAGTAAGCTTTCCTCCTGTCTGTAGGGCTTCAGACAAAGGTCAGGTTCATGAAAGCAGGAGAGAAGAAGCAAATGGGGAGGGAATTGCATTAGTGAGAGAGATTTAGAATGGACAAATCAGACCAGAGACTCCAGGGCAGAAAGCGAATTCAGCTCTTACTCTACCAAGTGCTTTAAAAGGACAGGGGCCCTGGTAGTACAATCAGTCAGACTGAGACACACACTGGTCATCTACACGTGCAGGTGGCCGAGACCAGGCTACACCTCCAAAGAGCAGGAAAACGGGAAAGCTCTTTCCTGTATAACTTAATCCTCCCCTAACCCAGGAGCTAGCAGGTTCACCTCCCCCTTCTTGCCTTTGTCTAACATTAGGACCTTGGTGAGGCAGGGGTCCTCAGAGGTGACAGATTTATACCTCCTGGAACACACACTACCCTAAAAGGCTTGGATACCCGCTCCATATCACACACAAATCCAATCCGATCCCGGCCTTGACATGAAGGTGTTATTCTGCTCCACCCTGTTGTATGTGGTATTTACCCTGTGCTTCCCTGGAGTAAGGGAGAGGGATTCTGGCAATATCCTAAATCAATAAACTTTTAAAATTAGAATTAGAGTTTTAATCCAGGCTGTCATGGCTGAGTTGTGCACTGCACTGAGTTCTGTGGCATCTTTTTCAACATGCCCACATTCTTGACCACTGCCTATTATTGTGCATAGTTACCGTGTCACAGGGGTGGTCCCTGCAACTGTTTTTTGGTCAGGAGGTGCTGGCACAGTCCAGGCCTGGCAAGAGCCAGAGTTGCTACTGAAGCCATGGGACATCTAAACACACTTGGCCTCTAAGCAAATGCGTCAGTAGGAGCAGACAATGTGGCAGGCAGGACCAGCTGAGCTACCCCGGCATGGAGCAGAATTCCTCTGATGACACCACGTGCTCGCTGGGACACTAAGGATCATACTCCATATTCCAAAAACAAAGTAGAAGAAAAAAATCCGGAAAAGAAAAAGAGAAATAACCATAAAATTTAGTCAGCATCAGATTTCAGCATTTGGCCCCTTGTCAACTGCCATAGAACTGAAACTAAACAAAAGTTCCCGTTCCTCAGAAACCTGACGGTCCCTGTGCCTCTGCAGGTTGTCTGCCAGAATTCCAGTCATTGTTCAGTTGGGCAAAATACAAATTCACTTGCGTCTTGAATTATTACAATCCTAAAGTTAGCCAGCCAGTATTTCTTTTTTAAAAAAGAAAGCCTTTGGGGGAGTTTTTGAAGGGACGATTTTAAAACTCATAAAAAAAAAAATATTTTAAGGATTAAAGCCAACAGCTTGGGTGTTAGTTCCTTTGGTATAAAACTCAGTGATTCCAGCATTTAGCTCTTCCAGCGAGCAAGGAGAGAAGGTTCAACAAGAATAGACGACAACATGGCTATCTTGATCTTTAGCTCTTCCTTAGATAGAACCCTCATCTGAAATGATGCCAAAAATGAGAAACTGGGCCCAGTGCAATGACCATATTGGCCAAACCTCCCTCTTTCAAGTGTCAGGATCTCATTCAGGTGCTGGTTCGTGTCACAGATGCTCCACTTCCCTTCAAGCTCCCTGCTTGTGGCCTAGGAAGACAGCAGAAAATGGCTCAAAGCCTTGGGACCCTGCACCTTCGTGAGAGACTTAGAAGAAGCTCCTGGCTCCTGGTTTCAGATGTGCTCAGTTCTAGCCATGCAGCCACTTGGGGAGTGAACCAACAGATGGAAGATCTTTGTCTCTCCTCTCCTGAAATCGGCCTTTCCAATGAAAATAAATAAATCTTTTTTAAAAATGAAAAATTGCTTTGTAGTCTTACGCTTGCTGAACTGTGTCTTTGAGCCTACCTTCCTGCTCAGAAGGTGTGTGTGTGTGTGTGTGTGTGTGTATTCTTTTACTTCCTGACTCCAGGGAGAGATACATGAGCCTGTAGTGGAGGAGCAACCTGAGGCATCAGAGACAGGCACAGTGCAGAGGCAGGCAGTGTGGGAAGCAGGAGACTAAGACATCCCTGAGAGTGGAAAGCGAATGTTACCGATGCTCTTCCATCCAGCTGACTATTCTTCCGCAGCATGATCAGGAGCAGCGCATAGTCCGTTCTGACCTCACAAAGCGAAACCGCATTCTATTAATTCTAACCAGACACCCGCCTGTGGAATCTCCTTGTCAGAGTGTTATCTCCAGGGGACTTTTCTATGACCTTAGCTACCCGCCTGTTTTATGATCTCTAGGTTACGGAGAGTCAGACATCAGAAGGGCGATAATGATGTATTATCAAGGCCCTCGGCTAGATTGGCACCAAGTGACCCAAACTGACCTTCTAAGAACACGAACTATGATCCCAACCACTGGCGTTTAATCTGGTACCTTAGGAAAGCCGGAAAAAGTTACTTTAAGATAGAACTTAAAAACAGAAAATCCAAACACTTCTTCTTGTTCCTGTTCTAATACTATAAATATTTACTAGAGTCCTAAATTTGGGGTTGTAGTCAGCTGGCAATGGGTCAACCCATTTTAAAACACAAATAATTTTAAGGTCACCACAAAACCCAACATGCAAAAAAATCCAGATATACAAGAATTTCTTATGTGAGAGAAGGATTTTCTCTACTTCACCAAGATACTCGGTACTTTTATGTTAGTGTGCTCTTAAACACGTTAGCCTTAGAATGTGGTCTTAGGCTTTTTAACCTTACGTATCGAACCATGGCAAGTTTACAAGGATAGCTCTTCCAGGTCCCTTAAGAATTGTGTTGTCATAGGTACTAACACAAATGTTTGCATAGCTACACTGGGAGATAATCTAATATTATTTTTCTAAGCCAGGAAATTCAATGAGGATAAACTAAACATAATTGTTCCACTTCTACATGAAGTAATGGACAATCTTTTCCTTTATTTTGATAGTGAATTTGAACAGTGATAACATGTTGATTTTCTCAGAATTTTTCACATTGATTTCTCTTGCATGAAGTATTTCCATTGTTAGTAAAAAGAAAATAAAAATGTGTACAAAGAGATTAAGGGCATCGGTGGAGCAGGTGTCTGCCTCCTCTCCTCCCATAGGCACAGGGTAATTCAGATTGGACGGGCGGGCAACTGCCCCAGCAACTGGATTCTGTGTGGAATGACAGGGCTTGGTATAGTTTCCACTCAGGAGACTTTGTTCTTTGCTTCTTTGCTCATTAGAATCTACACACTGACAAGTTGGAAATTGGCCTTAGCAGTTTAGGCATGTTCCACCCCTGGTCCAAGGATAGCCACAGTCAGTGTATAACCATTCCTGTTCAAGCTTCCTGTCCAAAAAAAAAAAAAAAAGGATGTCTTAGCATTTCCAGGAGATAACATGGTTCATATGGGGGAAGGAGTCTTAATTATTCTCATTTTCTTGGAATAATCACTCTTCTTATCTTCTGAAGTATCTTGGGAACAGGTCTGGAGAGCAGTGTGTGACCTTGGCATCTATCACGCAGCTTGTTGCAAAGTGTTCAGCAATGCAAATTAGGTGATGAAGGTTCTTAATGAGCCCAAAGTACTCTGTGGGATAATAAAGAATCCTTTTTTCTTTTCAGGCACTTCGCAGATTAATTCAATGAGATAATTAAATTTTAATATGGTGATTGAATTTGTTTTCCTTTGGCAACATTCCGTAAGGCAAATATTTGATGTGAAGAATTGATCTAAAAGTGTCTTTCAGGGAGTGAGACAAGGGAGCTTGGAAAGTGAGATGGAGAAGGAGGGTGGACTAACCGAGAGATGCATGACGTAGGTCCTTGCCGCTGGGAAGAGTAAGGACCTCAATTCTTCTTGGGCATCTGAGGACTGCGAATAAATTTTTCCTGAAACAGGAAAACAGAGTAAACCCTCTGTATTCCTTCTTCTGGGGTTAGCCCCCAGGTGCTTGAATCCCCTTGCACTTCTACATGCCAAAGAAGTGGCCACAGCAGAGGAGACTAATGTTCAGAATGAGGAGACAAAAAGCAGGAACAACTAAGTCAGGCCTGTCCTGAGAGCAGTGACTGAACCAAGCCATGGACTAGGAAGGTGCCATGGTGCCCCTATGGAATCACCTGTTGTGTGACATAGATAACCAACAGAGTGTCCATTTATGGAGAAAAATTGTGTGACAATAAAACAGCAGATTCTCTAAGAACAGCTGAGTAAATACTTTCAAGACGACGAGGACACGGTGAACGCATTGGGAAGCCGAGCCACATGATGACATTGCTGCTGCTTGCTTCTGCTAACAGAGCTTCTTCCGCTTGCAGGGAAACCATCCAAACGTTAAAACAGAGCTGACTCCAAGTTAAATGAATAAATCAGATCAAGTTACCTCGTTACCTTGGCATATCAAGACTGATAAGCTAAGGAGAACCATCCATGGCCCGTGGCTTCTCTTCCCAGGGTCAGTTACGGAGAGAATGGCCCTAGTTTCCACGTGAAGTTACAGATGGTGAAAATGTTGGACACCCTGGACTGAATAGTTCTTAGAATCAGAGTTAATCTTAGAATTCTTGATTTCTAACCATTAAATTCTGTTTTTGCTAAAGCTAATAGGGGCAGGGGTTATGTCACAATGCAATATACCTCCCTATTCTAAAATTTGTATACAATAGATAATATTACTCTCAAACAGAATGATAAAATTCACCAACTGTTAATGGCGGGCCTATTTGGATTTCTTTAGTTTCAAATTAATACGATTACTAAATAACAAATGTTAAAACACAGACTCATATTCCCCACATTTGTAAGTGTTTTTAATTAGAGACAAGGACAGCCCCTAACCCAGTTTATCCTTCAATCTCATTTTAACAGCCCTGGGCCTGGCCAAGGAACCAGTGCCAGACACTCAGTCTTGGTCTTCCGGGTAGGTGGCAGGAAGCTCATCCTGTGGGCGCAGCTACCTTCTAACATTGACATTGACAAAGCCTGAGTCCGGAGTTGGAGCCAGTTATCCAACCGAGGCGTGCCAGCAGACATCTAACAGCTTCTGAAGCCCTAGGTCACGTGCCTGATCCATGGAAGCTCGGACTGGGAAGTTCCGGATTGCACATCAGATCTTTCGCTGAGTATTTGCAACTTCAGGAAAAACATTAAAGTGGTTCTTACTTCATCTCTCTAGAATCTCCATGTGAAAGATTAGAAAATTAGAATGTAGGCCTTTTTCTCTACCTTCCCTTCTTCTTTTTTTTTTTTTTAAAGATTTATTTATTATTATTGGAAAGGCAGATATACAGAGAGGAGAAAAGACAGAGAGGAAGATCTTCCGTCCAATGATTCACTCCCCAAGTGATTGCAATGCCTGGAGCTGAGCCAATTTGAAACCAGAAGCCAAGAGCTTCTTCCAGGTCCCCCCAAGTGGGTGCAGGGCCCCAAGACTTTGGGCCATCCTTGACTGCTTTCCCAGGCCTTAAGCAAGGAGCTGTATAGGAAGCAGGGCAGCAGGATTAGAACCAGTGCCCATGTAGTATCCCGGCTAGTTCAAGGCAAGGACTTTAGCCGCTATGCTACCGCACCGGATCCTCCCTTCCTTCTTCTACCTCTCAATCTCTTGTCAGAAGAATATAAATTTTTACAGTTTCATGTTTAATCATGTTTAGGTTTTGATCTGAGATTTGTGTAATTCTAAAGGATCAAAGGCTCCATCAGTTAGTAAGTCATCAGAAATAAAGCCCTCAACTCGATGCTTATGGTGTTTTCTTATCTCTGGGAAAGATTAGAATCCACTAATTGGGGTAAAATCTGCATACACAGCAGGCAGAAGAGAAACCAGCTTCCCTGTCCCTTCCTCATCCCTGAAAGAATGCAATCAAGAGTCTCCTAGGCAAGTTTCTGGTTCCTGCTAACAGCCTCACTCCAACCCTTCCCTATAAGACAAAGACGTCTTCCTACGACCAAGTTTTTCCAGGGCCAAGTTTATGACTGGATCACAGGGTTAGTGCTTTTCTGTCTTTTTTTAAAATTGATTTTTATTAATTTTATTTAAAAGACAGAGCTACAGAGAGGAGAGACAGAGAGACTGTCTATCCAGGGGACCACTCCCCAAATGGAAAACAATGGCCAAAGCTGAGCCAATCTGAAGCCAGGAGCTTTAACCAGGTCTCCTACGTGGATGCAAGGGCCCAAGGACTTAGCCCAACCTTCACGGCTTTTCCAGGCCATTATCAGGGAGCTGGGTCAGAAGTGGAGCAGATAGAACAAGAACCCCCACCCAAATGGGATGCCAACACTGCAGGCAGAAGCTTAGCCTACTGGATGACAGTGCCAACCTCCTCTGCCTTTTTAAGAAAGGTATTTAATGTTTAAGGGCTGTCTAAGGTGTTAGGCCTGGTCAAGGCAAATCTATACCACATTTAAATCTGCCTGTTATCTATGTACTGATTTTTAAGCTTCAAAACCAGTAGAGAATATTTAAGCTGTTGTGTCCATGTACATATTGATTAACACAGAGCTGAGCAATGGTTTGGATTGCATTTCCAAAGTCCAGATCCAGTGGCTTCTCTCTTCTCACATTCCATCCATCCCTCCCAGTCAGGAGTATCTATTTATTTGCTTGCTGTAGAGCTGGGCCTTGACTTTCCTATATTTGATCATTTCTTAAATTTTTATGAAATTTCTAAATACCACACTTTTGCCTTTTTTAAATCATGCTAAGCCTCCAGGTTTTTTTACTCACAGTGTTTCATGAAATCTGCTCTATTTTTATTAGAGTTCCTTTACTTTTAAATCTAAAGGGACCACTGCTTTCTAGGCCTGTGTCTTAGGCAGTTCAGTGTTAAAAGAGTTATTTGACTCCTGACTCTGGTAGCTGACCAATTGCCTGATGCCGGTGACCTGGTACAGGCCCTCTGGCTGCATCCCAGCACCAGCACGGCAGAGAAACAGCAAAAGGAACAGTTCCAGGGAGGACTGGCTAGGGCAATGGGTGGCCTCACTTGATGATAACCCACTCCTGTGAGAGCTAATCCAATCACAGGGGAGTTGACTCATTCCCTGGAGATAGCATCTACCCCTCCCACACACACCCGGAGGCTGGCACCCTTGGGAGCCTCCCCGAGGCCCTATCTCTTAAAGGTTTCACCTTCAGCACAGAATCAAGGCTATACAACATAGGCCTTGGGAGACAATCTGCACCCAAACAACAGCCAGCTCTTCCATGCGGTCACCCTGTTCCTTCTCTTCATCAGACCCCTGAATGCCCTTCTCTCTTATGCCCACACATCCTGCCCACGTGCCTCCTGTACACCTTGTGTTTTTCAGAAGAAAAATGAGCCCATGAATGTCTAAACATTTTTAATCTTGGTTGACACTGATTCATTATGTTGTGGTTATAAAATAAGTTCCAAATCATTTCACCAATAGTTTTTCATTGGACAGAAAGACTGAGTGAAGGCTTGCGATGCGTGGCAGAATTTATCCACAAGAGGCTGGTGTGTGGTGCAGTGAGTTAAGCTGCTGCCTGAATGCAACCTTGCATCCCCTTTCCAAGCATTGGTTTAACTCTTAGCTGCTACACTCCCAGTCCGACTTCCTGATAATGCATCTGGGAAAGCAGCAGAAAAAAGGTTCTGGGCTCTTGTCACCCATGTAGGAGACCCACATGGAGTGGCAGCTATGTAGGGCATAAACCAAGGGGTGGAAGATCTCTCTCTCTCTCTCTCTCTCTCTCTCCCCCCCCCCCTCTCTCCTCTGTCTGCCTTTTAAATAATGAAATGAAATATTTCTTAAAGCTTTATTTTAACTGCAAAGGTAGATTTTACAGACAGAGAAACAAAGAGAGGTCTTCCATCTGCTGGTTCACTCCCCAAATGGCCACAACGACCATGAGAAGAGTTTTCAATAAGCACTCTGTCTTCAGCACCCACTTCTCCAGCTGAAATTCTTAACTCAGTGGCATCTAGCATGGCAGAAAATTTCATCCATCACAAGTTTTCCACCCCGGGTTATGCTCATTCCTACTCTTCTATCTGTCCAACCATCCAGCATTTCTTGAAATCTCTCATTTACTGCTTTTATTTATGCAAGTTTCTTCACTATTAACTAAATGACGTACTGAGAATATACATCCTGATACCTTAGGAGAACTAGCATAGCTCTCAACCACGGTGAATTATGAAGGGGGGCAAGAAATGGGACCCTACTATGTAGGACTCCAGTAAGACTTTTGTAATCAGCAGCACAGTTCACACGACTCAGCGCCAAGGTGAAATGCAGAGGAAATGAAGCCCAGGCACTGGTTCCTATGTAGACCCGGATCCGTCTACACTGCAAGCACAAGAGGTGTGGACGGCAGCTGAAAGTCAGGAGCTCCTAACCCCAGCCCACGTGACCAAGTCATGTCATCACGAACTTGTGCCATAAGATGGAAGGGGAGAGTTTAAAACATTTGAGGAATTGCTCTGTAATTTGTGTTTTTTTATTTAAAAAAAAAAAAAAAACTAGAATTTTATTGGGGATTCATCAGTCATGTCTTTGACAGGCATGTCTGTATTTAACATACAGGGAATATATTGTGACCCAAAGATAGGAAGGTGGGGGAGGTGGAGGGTCACTTGTCTAAGTTTTCAGAGACATTTCAGAGAGAAAGGAAGAGAATGGAGGAATGAAGGAAGGAAAGAGAGGAAAGGAGAGGAGAGGAGAGGAGAGGAGAGGAGAGGAGAGGAGAGAAGAGAAGAGAAGAGAAGAGAAGACATCTTCCTTCCCCTTTCTTAGAACAAGGACTTTTGCTTTTCACTGAAAAACCTCTTTTATTTAAATAAGCCTCTGGCCATGAGACCCCACACTGTGACTCAACAGGTTAATCCTGCCCTACTACTACAAGCATTCCATATGGGTGTTAGTTTCTAGTCCCAGCTGCTTCACTTCCCATCCAGATCCCTGCTTGTGGCCTGAAAAGGCAGTGGAGGATGGACCAAAGCCTTGAGACCCTGCACCTGCATGGGAGACCTGAAAGAAACTCCTTACTTTGGGCTTCGGGTCAGCTTAGCTTCAACCACTGTGGTCACTGGGAGAACAAACCAGCGTATGGAGAATATTTTTCTCTCCATCCCTCCTTTCTGTAAATCTGCCTTGCTAACAAAAATAGATAAATCTAAATAATAATAATAATAAGCTTCTCGCTAGCTTGAGGCCCAGGAAGGCATCATGCCAGGAAGGCATTTCTCAAAGTGAGGCATCATAGCTTTAAAATTGAAAGCAGAAAGAGAGGTAACACCCCTTTCTCTCTGTTTTTGTAAAGATAAGGGCCTTGACCTGAGTTTTTCTGCTGGGTAAGATCGATTAACTAAGAAGCATGGATAATCATCCTGGCTACCAGGTGAGCTCTGTACATAGTTGTTGTTGTGAAGAACCTAGATGTTTTCTGCCTTTTGTGATTCTGCCTTAATGGCTTGGCTGGGGGCTGTGTGAACTCCAGGCCTGATCGTCTACGTGACACCCGGCAGGACACCTGGCAGGTCACGTAGGCAGACCACTCCTCAGGAAGGAGGTACCTGGTATTTGATAAGATTCACAGCCCAATAGCTAATCGATTTGTATTTTTTGAAAGTTGCTTGTTTCAAACCCACCAATAGAAGCCTGCTAAATCATGACTGTATAATTAATAGCCTGAAATGTATAAGAACTGGGGGGCTTAGGCTCTCTCTCTCTCTCTCTCTCTCTCTCTCTCTCTCTCTCTCTCTCTCTCTCTCTCGCTGGCTCGCGCTTCTTTTTTTCCTCCCTGCTGATTCTGCAGCAGCCTCGGCTGCGGCTGCCCCTCCCCCAGCAGCCCTGTTGGCCTGGGGGAGGTGGCTGGGAGACCTAGGTTAACCTGAATAAACCACCTTTATGCCTTAGCGCTGACTGCAGACTTGATGATTATCTGGGGATTTCAAAATCCGGCACAACAGTTGTCAACTCTAACTGAAAAACTGGCTGGTTACCGTTTATACTGAAAACACAGATGGAAGCCGTGGTGTCTGCTTGACTGATTACCAGAACCAAGCCAACACAATAGGAATCAGAGTCAATGTCAGACATGAGATTCCTGAATCCAGGTTCCCTGTAGAGCATACCCTGGAAGGCAGGGGACATGGCTCAAGCCGGAGCCTGTCCTTGGCGGAGACTCATCTGCTGTCTTTGTGGAAAGGTTTCTGAGTTGGGAGATGTTGTTTGTATTTCCACAACTGCGGTATGCCTATACACATAAGTAGTCATTACTGACTTTAAAAAGAAAAGCCACAAAAAGCCTATAAACTCTGAGAATGAAATTACGTCTGGAGAGAAGGTAAAGCAGTGCGCGTCTCATGAAGACACATAAAGAAGTTATAACGGGGCCCGGCGCGATGGCGCAAGTGGTTAAAGGTCCTCGCCTTGCACGCCCGGGATCCCATATGGGCGCCGGTTCTAATCCCGGCAGCCCCGCTTCCCTTCCAGCTCCCTGCTTGTGGCCTGGGAAAGCAGTCGAGGACGGCCCAAAGCTTTGGGAACCTGCACCCGCGTGGGAGACCCGGAAGAGGCTCCTGGCTTCGGATCGGCATAGTATCGGCCCGTTGCGCTCACTTGGGGAGTGAATCATCGGATGGAAGATCTTCCTCTCTGTCTCTCCTCTCTGTACATCCGCCTTTCCAATAACAAAATAATAAAAATAAATCTTAAAAAAAAAAAGAAGTTATAACGGTGTGTGATTCTCTTTCCCTCTAACAGATTCCATGATGCTTGAGCACAGGGCCTGCATCTAAAACATCACAGTGGGGTTGCACACGGTTTGTAAGGACCGTAGTTCAGAGACTGTATTTTTAAGTAGGAATTCTGAATTTTTCAGGTGTGAGCTAAATTATCAGGTGTATGTTTATTATATAAATATTACACAAATATTTTTAAAGCGTTCATCCATCTTTCCTCCTTATATAATTCTGAATTTATTTTCGTTTTATGATCATCCAACTGGGCACCTCACTTTGCTGTAACTGAGTATTTACATGCATCTTTTCCATGTATTCAAGATGTCATGGATTCTGCATCAAATTTAATTGAATGAGTGTACTGCATTGGTTTATTGCTTATTTAGCCTTGGAAGCACTTAAATCATTCCTAATCCTGGCGTTTTTCAGTACCAAAAATTACATTAGAAGGAAAAGTTGTGTGCAGCAAGCTGAATCACAGGACATAGTCACAGAAATTAAACTCAGCAGCAATTTTCCGCCTTTTCTGGTAAACGGATTGGATGAAATACATCCCATAATATGTGCTATTTACTCGTTCGTCAGGCTCTGTTCTTAGACCACAAGCCATCTCTGTACAAATTTGATTTTCTATAGTGACACCTAGTGTTGCAATCAGATCACATTGATGGAATGCCTCCAATTCACTGTGCTATTGTCGCCAAAACTCTCACATGGTCTTTCAGAATTGCCTGTGCAGGAAATCGCCTAGAGATCTTGTTCAAACGCAAGTCCTGACACAAAAGGCAGCGGATGGTGCCTACATTGCTGGCCAGTGAAGCCCACAAAGAACACAGCTTTAGAGCGCTGCCCCCAACCCTGGTACACATCATGACTACCTGGGGAACTTCAGCAACAAAGAATGTGATACCTGAGTCCCAGCCCCAAGAATCTTAAAACTCTCCCAAAGGTGCAAATGTGCACCCCGCTAGAGAGCCACAGTTCTAGCTACCCTACAGCTTCAAAAGTTGTCACCTGTAGGGCCCGGCGGCATGGCCTAGCAGCTAAAGTCCTCACCTTGAAAGCACCAGGATCCCATATGGGTGCTTCCCATCCATCTCCTTGCTTGTGGCCTGGGAAAGCAGTGGAGGATGGCCCAAGACCTTAGGACTCTGCACCTGCATGGGAGAGTTGGAGGAGGTTCCTGACTCCCGGCCTTGGATCTGTACTGCTGCAGTCACTTGGGGAATGAATCATCGGACAGAAGATCTTCCTCTCTGTCTCTCCTCCTCTCTGTATATCTGACTTTGCAATGAAAATAAAATAAATCTTTTAAATAAATAAGTAAAACAAAAGTGATCACCTGTTAATTCATCTATCATCACATGCTTTAATCAGGCTCTGTAACAGGATTCTTAGTGCTCCTTCTCCCATGAGGTCAGTGCACGCTGACTGTCCCTGTGAGATGGGGATAAACAGGACTGTCTGGACATCTAACCAAGAAGAGGAAGAAGAGAGAAGATGGAGCATTGCATCTGGAGGTCCTTCCTTCTTAAACCTGCGTTGTGAAACAGGCACGCGGATTTCCCCTAAGGCATCACATCCAACTCAGTGTCCCTGGTCTGTCATGGTGCGTAGACATCAATCCACACACCGACAGCTCAGACTTAGTTTTTCAACAACTCTGGGGAATAACACATGTGGGGTTACCAAAGGCTGCATGACTGGCTCACACGATGGGAGATTTGTTGTGAAACTCCGGAATAAACCGGAGATCCGAAGAGCTTACAGGCATGTCCAATGCTGCTGGCCATTCTGACACGGCCACTGGGCCCCATGCCATCCCTGTGAGCCAAATTCTCCAGCAGAATTTTTGTATGAGCTTCCCTGCAAGAAGTAAGCTCTGCCCTCCAAGTCTTGTATCTTTGCCCTTAAAACTAAGCTCTTTTGGCCCTGGCACAATAGCCTAATGACTAAATCCTCACCTTGCTTGCACCGGGGATCCCATATAATCGCTGATTTGTGTCCTGGCTGCTCCGTGTCACATCCAGCTCCCTGCTTGTGACCTGGGAAAGTAGTCAAGGATAGCCCGAAGCACTTGGGATCCCGCACCCACGTGGGAGATCTGGAAGAAGCTCCTGGCTTCGAATCAGCTCAGGTTCAGCTGTTGAGGCCACTTGGAAAGTGAATCAGCAGACAGAAGATCTTTTCTCTAAGTCTCTCCTTTTTTTTCTGTATATCTGTCTTTCCAACAAAAACAAACAACAAACTAAGCTCTTGCAAAGGGAACCAGAAGTATCCCCATCATCTTCCCACGCTAACGCTCAGACCCAAGTCACTCCACCCTCGCAGTTTATTTCAGTCCTCACCACCTTTACACTTCCTCTGCTGCCATCCAGTTAGACCAAGAATCACCATTGTTCACCTTCATCCGTGCAGTACAGATCCCTGATTCCTTTCTGGCCTCTCAGTGGTCAAGTCTCCAGAACGATCGTCCTGGCCACAACACTGCCCTATGGGAAGCAGCCAGCCTTTGCTTGTTCATCCAGGTTCTCCTGGAACTCCCTACCTTACACCCTCCAGTGTGGCTAAAAGAGCTGCTCACTCTTCCCGGAACAAGCCACATGGTCCTGAACGTCCCTCTCCCCAGACACTCATTCCTCCCGTCTCTGCTCCGTGTGTCCTTGCCAGAGACCTTCCCGACTCCTCTAGCACCACTCCTCACCCCACTAGCATGTGGTACTCCTTCTTGCTTTTCCTAACATTACGTTATATGTGCATTTATGTATTATTCTTTTTTTAATAAACCTTTTTTAAGCTTTTTTTTAATTGGAAAGTCAAATATACAGAGAGGAAGATCTTCTATCTGCTGAGTGACTCCCCTAAGTGGCTGCAATTGCCAGAACTGAGCTAAGCCAAACCCAGGAACTTCTTCTGCTCTCCCACATGGGTGCAGAGTCCCAAGGCTTTGAGCTGTCCCCAGCTGCTTTCCCAGGCCACAGGCAGGGAGCTGGATGGGAAGCTGGGCCACTGGGACACAAACTGGTGCCCATATGGGATCCCAGGCATGTGTAAGGCGAGGACGTTAGCAACTAAGCTACTGTGCCAGACCCTTTTTGTTTTTTTATTTTTTATTTTTTTTTATTTAATGGATTTATTTCACTTTTATTGAAAATTCAGATTTACAAAGAGAAGGAACCAGAGAGAAAGATCTCCCATCTGCTGGTTCATTCCCCAAGTGACCTCAAGGGCCAGAACTGAGCCAAACCAAAGCCAGGAGCTTTTTCCAAATCTCCCACATGCTTGCAGGGTCCCAATGCTTTGGGGTTCATGTGCTTGATTGCTTTGCCAGACTACAAGCAGTAAGCTGGAAGGGAAGTGGAACAACTGGGGTATTAACCAGCATACATATGGGCTCCCAGCACATGCAAGGCCAGGACTTTAGCCATTAGGCTATCTTGTCAGGCCCTGTGTACTATTCTTTCTCCCTTGCTAGTACATAAGCTTCCACAAAGGCATGGGGAATTTCTGAATGTTAAATGCTATATGCCCAGCACCCAGGACTGAGGCTGGCATCTGCCTCATAAACATCCATTAGGTGAGTAGAGATGGATGATGGAAAGATTGTCAGCAGGTAAACGCAGGGCTGCACATGGAAGTCCAGGAAGAAATGAATTTGCTGACAGTGACTCTGTTTCAAGGAGCGGCTCAGTTTTCCTCCGACCTCGTGAACCTTCTGTTGAAATTCACGAGGGGATTTCTGGTGAGCATTCTTCAATCCTGCCTCTGAATGGTGGCTGGAAACCAATAGCCTCAATATCCTTTTCAGAGAATAACAGGAAATAGAAGAAGCAGCCCAATGGCCAAAGGTATGTGAGAAAAGAAAACTTATATGTCCCCATATGAGTTCATCTTAGGATTTAGCAAAGTGAAGAACATGGCACAAGGAAATGAGTCACAGATCACAGACAGAAAACAAAAGCCCGACAAACGCAGTTTGTCCTGATGGTAAGAAATAAAACCCAAGCCACACTTGTGTTTGCAGGTTCAATTTGTGTTGATATTTTCAGTAGCAAGGCTGGCTTTGGATCCATTCACTTCTTCTTAAACTAGATCATAGATGTTTTCTCTTCATTTTTTTTTCAACATTTATTTGTTTTTATTTGTATTTGAATGGAAAGAGATAGAATGGGAATCTTGCAGTCACTGGCTCACTCCGCGGATGCCCTCAGGAGCTGCAGCTGGGTCAAGTGGAAACCAGGAACTTTTCAGAGTCTCCTAGTGGTGGCAGGTACACAAGTCCCTGGGCATCATCTGCTGGCTCCCAGGGCATACAACAGCAGAAGCTGCATAAGAAGCAGAGGAATAAGGACCCAAATGTAGGCACTTCTGTAATAGATGCGCATCCCAAGCAGGGTCTTAACCAGTGCCCAAATATCTCCCTCTATTGAGAGACAGGAGAAGAGAGATCGCCTTTACATATTTCCATTTCCTTAAACGGCTACAGGGATCAGGGTTGAGCTGGGCTGAAGCCAGAAACTCAATCCAGGCCTCCCATGAGTAGCAGGGAGCCTGCTGTTTGAGCCATCACAGGGCATTATCAGGAAGGTGGGACTGAGAGCAAAGACAACCCTGGAACCCAGGCCCTCTGGCATGACATGCAGGGGGTCAAACCACCCTCCTCAATGTAACTTTTTCAATAGGGATATTTGAATATGTTACAAATTACCATGAGAATCCTTCCAAACATAGCAAAGTAAGTTTTGCAATGTTTCTGATGTGAGAATTGAAAAGAGCTGAACACTTCAAGCTATCATCGTATAAGGATCTGCAGAATTGTGGAATCAAAGAGGAGGAGATGAGCTAAAATCCCAGCGATAAGAGGACCGTCTCCAGACAAGTTGACAAAGGCCAGTTACTTCCTGCTCCACACTTAAACACACAAATGAACGCGCGCTCACACACCTTTTACTAGATGCAGACAAGAGGCCATGGTCCTGCGCAGGGAAAATAGAAGCCCTCCAATGCCAAATTGAAGAGTTGCTGTGTCTCAAGCACAAAGCCTTTTCTCTCTAGGAAACATTTGCCAAATTCTGGGGCTATCTGACAGCCTGGGAGCTGGGTAGGAATCTTCTAGAAGACAGAAAGATTTATCCTGGTCAGTAAACAAGCTTCAGCACGTAGCCAACCTCCCCCAAGACATTGGTGGGAGCTTCAGAGGGAAGGCAGCTCTGGAGCTTAGATGAGAGCCTCTGAATCCGGCCCTTCCTCTCCATCAGTCTCTTCTTTTTTGAAGTGTGATTCTTTTTTTATTTTTATTTTTTATTGGAAAGACAGATATATAGAGAGGGGGAGAGACAGAGAGAAAGATCTTTCCTCTGATGCTTCACTCCCCAAGCAGCCACAATGGCCAGAGCTGATCTGATCTGAAGCCAGGAGCCTAGAGCCTCTTCCAGGTCTCCCACATGGGGGCAGGGTCCTAAGGTCTTGGGCCGTCCTCAACTGCTTTCCCAGGCCACAAGCATCCCAGGCCACAAGCATCCCAGGCTACAAGCATGGAGGTGGATGGGAAGCAGGGCCACCAGGATTAGAACTGGCACCCATATAGGATCCCTGGCATGTGCAAGACAAGAACTTTAGCCACTAGGCTACCACACCGAGCCCTGCATACTCTATTTTAAAGGTTTATTTATTTATTTCTGAGGCAGAAAGAGAGAGAATCTTAACATCTTCCTCCCATTGTTTCACTCCCCAAATAGTTTCACAATAGCCAGAGCCAACTCCAGGAGCCAGGAATTCCGTCTGGTTTTCACATATAGGTGTTGGGGCCCAAGGACTTGACTCCCAATGTACATTTGGAGGAAACTGGATCAAATATGGAGCAGCAGGAACCCCATAGTCTAGTAAGAGATGCTGGCACCACAAGCGTCAGTTGAACCTGCCAAGCCGCAATGCCTGCTGCTCTTCTCCAGTTGTGGGGGTGACACTAACCAAAAGCAGACTGTAGCCTAGCTTCTGTGTTCCTCCTATCTGCTCAAGAAGAGGAAAACCCACGCAGGTGATCATTGCAGGGCCTCACACTTTGAACACTACATATTAATTCACTGCTAAAAAGTCGTTTTTTTCTCTGTATGTATTGATTGATCCCAGTTTAAAAGATAGCCGCAGAAAGAGCTTCCATCCACTGAGTCACTTCCCAAAAGCTCACAGTGGCCACCGGAGCCTGGTCCAGGCTGAAGCAGGGAACCAGGAATTCAGGTCTGCCTGTGGGTAGCAGGGACTCAAGTACTTGAGCTGTCACCACCGTGACCCAAGGCACAGATGAGCAGTAATGTGGAATGGGAAACAAAGTCAGGATTCAATTCAGACATTCTAACATAAGGTGCATCCGTCCCAAGCTGTGCCTAGCCTACAGCACCACTCCATAATTGCTTTTGTTTTTATGTTTCTTTCCTTCTGGTGTCTGAATGTTTCGATGCCTTAACTCTTCTTTGTAGTTTCAATATCTAGCACAGGAATGACACGTAATACTGCTCCAAAAAGTGTCCTTGAAAAGACGCGAATTGTTTATTAAAGATTTGTTTTTATTGTTTTTTATTGGAAAGGCGGATATACAGAGAGGAGAGACAGAGAGGAAGATCTTCCGTCTGATGATTCACTCCCCAAGTGAGCGCAACGGCCGATACTATGCCGATCCAAGCCAGGAGACTTTTCCAGGTCTCCCATGTCTCCCACGCAGGTGCAGGGTCCCAAAGCTTTGGGCTGTCCTCGACTGCTTTCCCGGGCCACAGGCAGGGAGCTGGAAGGGAAGCGGGGCTGCCGGGATTAGAACTGGCGCCCATATGGGATCCCGGGCGTGCAAGGCGAGGACCTTAACCACTTGCGCCACCGCGCCAGGCCCAAGATGTGAATTGTTTATACTCAGTAAGCTACATAGTTCCCATCTCCCATACCCTTTGTCAAACCCTAAAAATTAAGAAAGCACATGTTTTCTTAATAATGGTTGACTATTTAGCGCATCTTTAAGTTTGTTGAAAATCCTTTCTGAGGTTTTTTTTTTTTTTTTTTAGATTAGAAAATTAGAAAATTAACACTCTTACTTGGTCCAATGGCGCCACCTGGTGTCACTGTCAGGGTGATGGGTAACTCTCTTGAAACAACCAGGGCCCGAAGCAACCTTTTTACCCACCCAGGTCATGATTAGCAAACTCGAAGCAGAGTCTGTCATTGGCTGGTCCTGACATTCTCCTCACTGGCAAAAGAAGGAAACGTTTTTCTCTAAAGAGGAAAAAGGAAGCCCCACGTTTCACTGGGAACTGGATATGTTAGGAGTGTGACTAGGCACAGACAAGATAGCCTCTCGGTCACCTCCTGCTTTCCCTTCACTCCAGTGCTAAGAAGTCAGAGAAATGCTTCTGCTCCCAGTGTGGGAACAGGCGTCCTGAAAGGGCGTAAATCCACACAGCAGTGCAGGCTCAGGTCTTCACAGGGGAAAATGTGATGAAAACTGAAGACAAAAAGAACCCAAGCCAACAAGCTGCTTCTGTTGACGTCTTTGGTAGATGCCCAACATGTGGCTTCTTCCAACCCAGCCCCAGAAGGCCTGCACCAAGCTAACTGCCTGATGGCTTGCTGGCTTACATGTCCAATCTCCTAACATTGCTAGGCACTTCTTTCGTTTTCCTTCTGCATTTCTTCCCAATCCTTGAACGGAGTGTACACAGCCCAGATGAGCTGTTGGCGTCTTGATCAGCTTCAGCCTTTACATTCAAGAGAATCTGCTCGATACAGCAGATAGTACCACCATCTTGAAAACAACAACAACAACAACTAAACCTGTGAGGGCACGGATGAGGTCAAGTCACACTTGGACAGCCTGCATCCCAGACTGGAGTGTCGGGGCGGAACTGCGGTCTATGCCTCTGATTCCAACCTTTCCCAGACTGGAGTGTCTGGATGGAACTGTGGTCTATACCTCTGATTCCAACCTTTCCCAGACTGGAGTGTCGGGGCGGAACTGCGGTCTATGCCTCTGGTTCCAACCTTCTACTAATGCATACACTGGGAGGCAGCCATGACAGAGAAAGTATGGACTCAAGTCACTGCCGCTGGTGTGGGAAGTGTGCTTTGACAACTCGGCTCCCGGCTGCAGGCAACCCCAACTCCCGTTATTGCAACCATTTCATGAGTGAATCAAGAAATAATATTATTTCCTTTAAAATAAGTAAAAAATAACAGAGGAAGGTGATATAGAAGACAAATACCTACACTGGGGCCCGGCGCGGTGGCGCAAGTGGTTAAGGTCCTCGCCTTGCACGCCCGGGATCCCATATGGGCGCTGGTTCTAATCCCGGCAGCCCCGCTTCCCTTCCAGCTCCCTGCCTGTGGCCTGGGAAAAGCAGTCGAGGACAGCCCAAAGCTTTGGGACCCTGCACCTGCGTGGGAGACCCGGAAGAGGCTCCTGGCTTGGATCAGCATAGTATCGGCCCGTTGCACTCACTTGGGGAGTGAATCATCGGACGGAAGATCTTCCTCTCTGTCTCTCCTCTCTGTATATCCGCCTTTCCAATGAAAAAATAATAAAAATAAATCTTTTTAAAAAAAATACCTACACTGTAAAGGGAAAACCAAAACAAGGAGGGGTAGAGGCACCACAATCTGTCCACTGTCATTCCCATTTCTTCAAATTCATGCAGGATCTCTGTTACCTAGTTTAAGGGATTGTCGCATAGTGGGGGCTGTCTCACACCCGCGTGACCAAGTAGAGAAGAGCCGGAGAATCCTATATTACATGGAAGAAAGACTTCCTGATGTGTAGTGACTTTCTTGTCCCATAACACTCAGGGTATCCCTGTCTCAACGACTGCAATCAGATTCCACTCAAGGTCGGCCATCTTTGCATCTGATCACAGTGGGAAATACTGACAAGGGTCAGAAGTACATGGGTGTGGAGTTGGCGACTTAGACACAATGAGTCCAGGTTCCCAAGAAGCCCCACTGGGAACTGACCTGTCCCTTGCACTGCCATCTCCCTGCGGCCCCTCTGAAGCCTCTGTCTGCAGAAAGATGCAACAAGCAGCAGCTCCTCAGAAACAGGCGAAACTGAACCTACAACGAAGGGATGACCTGCACCCGCATCTTCCCACCCCCACACAGGCCACTCCCTTCCCACCCTCTCCTCATCTGCTCCAATCCCGAGGCAGTCCCAGATCCACTTGAGGCCTCCGTCCCATCACTGTGATGAGATCTACATCCCCACCCTACAAGTATGGTGTAATAACAGATGCCGTCCTTTTGCGGCTGGCTCACTTGCACTCTCTCCTACTCAGCCAAGAGGACCAGGCTTGTCCTGCTGGGGAGGCAGCAGAAACAATGCTCCCTCCTTCCTCCTTGGAAGAACCCTGGGCCAGTTCGGAGCCCCACATGCCTCCTGGCCTGAACGCAGAACAGGCCTGGGCCTGGGCCCTGGACAACTTCGGTGCACTGAGTAGCCACTCATGCCAGTGTCCTGAGTCCTGCGCAGATGTGACCTCGGAAGCCAGAGCCCTGCGCCGTGAGTCTTATGCCAGCCTTGGAGCCAGACCCACTACCCCTGTCCGATATGGACAGAAGCGCTGCTGGGAACCAGATATGCAAGAGTCGATGAGCAAGATCACCGAAGACATTCAGACATCTCACCAGGCCCAGCCAGGAGATGGCCGCCCCCGTGGAGCAGGACAAAACCAGGCCCAGAGCAAGCCCTGGAACCCCACCTGCCCATGGAAGATGCTCAAAACCAAGGCCGTCGGTTGCGTCAGCTGCGAGGACCCAGGAAAGGAAGCGAGCCCAAGCTTGGAGCAGAGCCCACGGCAAGCCCCTCTTCAACCTGTTGCCTGGATGGAGCCCACAGCCCTGATGTGGGGCCCCGCATTCTGTCCCTGTGGACTTCTGCACTGGAATTGTGCCCTGCACACCCAGGAGCCCTGACCTCAGCAGGGGCTCTCTCCTCACACCGTGCTTCCCCTCAAGGTGACTCTGCGCCATTACAAAGTCTTTCTTCTTGGAATTAAGGGAACACGGAGGAACTTGACAGCTTTTTTTATTTGCTCCTTTGCTTATAAATTTTCCTTATTTTTCTTTTCAACAGCAGATATACAGAGAGGAGAGACTGAGAGAAGGACCTTTCGCCTGATGGTTGACTCCCCAAGCGGCCACAATGGCCAGAGCTGAGCCAATCTGAAGCCACCAGCCTCTTCTGCGTCTCCCACGCAGGTGCAGGATCCACACGGCTTGGGCCATCATCCACTGCTTTCCCAGGCCACAACCAGGAAGCTGGATGGGAAGTGGAGCAACTGGGATTGGAACCAGCACCCACACAGTATCCTGGTATGTTCAAGATGAGGACTTCAACTGCTGCGCTATCACGCCGGGCCCTGGAACTTGACATCTTGCAGTTGTCATGCTTTCTATTGTCATTGCTGTGATCAATAAATAAATCTTTCCCCCTATTCTCTGTGTGATTGGTTTGAGTGGGTTGATGTCAGCATTGGAAGCTGAATGTAAGTGAGCATGGGGTGGGAGGGGATGACGGATTAACAGGAAGCAACTGTGCCAAGGACAACCCATTCTTCCAAGCTGGAAACATTCCTTCTGCTTCTGGAAGGTCCCATTTTCTCAGGGAGATGCTCCATAGCAGGAAACTGAAGTCCACGTGTTAGGGGTCGGAAGACGCAAAGTGACATGGAGGGCAGATGAAGAGGGCAATTGGCGGAGGCGGCTCTGCCATCAGAAGGCTTGGGATTTTGTACTGAGTCACCAGAGCAGGGCCATCTGGCCAAGGGATGCAGTCGTGGCTGCGGTCGTGGGTGCGGTCGTGGCTTGGGCTCTGCAGTGATGCTGTCCTCTGTGCAGGAAGACAAGCACTTGCAGCAGCTGGTGGGTCCCAGGCACAGGGTTCTGTGCCCCTCCAGGGTCTCAGGCTGCTCCGCGCTATTCGAATGTACCAAGCAAGTGAGGATCCCCGACAGTGAGTTCTGTGGAGAGTAGAGGGCAAGTGGAACAGTAGAGGGCTTTTCCAGTACTCACTGAGGTACAAATAGACAGCAGCCAGAGCTCAGCATAGGCTGATCTGAGCACTGGCAGAATCCAAGAACTTAGGGATGCTGACTTGGAGGTTTTCTACATACGACCAGTGAAGTAACAAGAACATGGTTGCATTGAGGTGGATGTCTCCAACAGACATTGGCTGATTGGCTGCGATGCAGACATCAACCACCTGCCCCCTTTATTGTACAGCTCAGATCTCCTGGGGTCCTATCAGAAAGCAGGCACTGGATGTGATGATTAATCCTACCAGTCCCAGATCTGAGATGACGGGATAGCGGGAAAATTCCCATCACCTGCAAAGAGGTGATCTAGAGTCATTAGGTGGCTTCTCTTCACACGAGATGCATGTCAACCCACTGTAACTGAGTGAAGATGCATCCTTAGCTTGAGGGGGAAATGCACTAAAGTTTGTTCTTTTGAGAAAAGTGATTGCTGAATTCCAAAAAAGCCAAAGTGTAAGCAGAGGAATGAGGGAGGGAGGGAGAAAGGCAGGAAACCAGGAAGCCATAGAGGGATGGAGGGAGATAAAGAGGGAGAAAGAGCTCAACCATCCACTGCCTCAAATTCTCCATGTCCCTAGCAGCCAGTGCTGGGGCAGCCTGAGCTGGGAAGCAGGCGCTGCAACAAGCACTCTCCAAGGAGTGGCAGGGATCCAAGTGGGAAGCCACTGCCTTTCCCCAGTGTGTTAGGAGGAAGCTGGATCAGGACACTGCCTAGAGAGCTTCAGCCAGCACTCAGGCACTTCCCAGTGGGATGCAGGCATCACCAGAGTTTAGCCCTCTGGAGCACAGCGCCTGTCTAGACGTATTGATTGAGAGGAGCTAAAATGAAACATGCAGGATTGGAGTGCTACAGGGTATAAGGAGAATTTAGGGGGTGAATGCCAGAAGCGAAACAGGAAGGAATCCTGAGAATTTCTGTTCAATCTGCCTTGAGCACCAGTGCCAAGAGTCCTGAGAAGAGTGGCCTGAGGGGGGTCATGGGAGACTTTGAGAAGGACTCAGAGATGGGGCTGCAGGTGCCTGAGCACCTGTGTCTCAGGCTCAGCGTGCAAATGCAACAGCGGTTCCATTCCTTTGTGTATGTCTTTGAGATCTCCCACAGACACCCAGTGTGCTTTGGAACCCTTCGTGCCCTCTGTGTCCCCCCGTGGTAAGTCATGGAAGGTTGTGCACTGCCTGGATGCTGGTGCTCAGCTGCCCTGAGCCTTGCAGCCCGTATTGCCCCCACAGACAAACAAACACACAGGAGCAAGATGCCATTTCCATCCGTTTTATTGAGGCAGTGAGACAAAGTGTCCCAGAAGCACAATGGCAAGTGGCAAGCACGATGCTCTCCCAACATGGTCACTATGACACTGCATGATGACGCAGGGGATGAGGCAGATGGTGGAAGATTTCAGGTGTGCTGGTCCCAATGGAGGAGGAGCTGATGCTGTCGGGGTTCTGAAGTCTCCTGCGGGCCGTGTCCTCGGTGTTTCCAGTGCTCTTGTCGGCGCTGGCTGGTTGCAGTGGCAGGGGCGTGTCCATTCCATTCGTGGTCAGCGTCTCAGGAGGCAGAGGGGAAAGGAGGCTGTGGAGCAGGCATCTTTGGCTCGCTGGGCTCCTTGGTCATTGGCTGTGTTCCGTTGAGGGGCTGACGGCTTGTGCTGGGTGGAGGGCAAGGCGGTGGTAGTCCAGCAGAGTATTCGTTGGCAGCAGAGGCGTGATCAGGTGGCAGGCGGGCTTCTGCTGGTTGCTTGGGCTCCTCTTGCTGTGCCTCGTGGGCATCCGCGGCAGGCTGGCAACTCTGTGGGCCTCTGCACTGTGCCTGGTGTCGCAGGCAGGAAGCTCCAAGGAACCCAGAGGGGCAACACAGCAGCTTCAGGGACCAGCCTTCGGGTAACCCCCAAGGCTCCCCCAGCCGGGGACCGAGTGGGAGCGCAAAGGGCCCAAAGTAGGGATCTTGCAGCAGCCTTATGGGCTCCTCACCATCCTGGACAGAGTCCCAGGCTTGGCGCACGCAGCAGCAGGCAACAGGCTTCTCCATGGCCTGGCTCTGAGAGCTGTGTAGCTTTCCGGGAGCTATGACCTCACACATTTATAGTGTCCTGGTTGCTCAGGGAGCCAATCGGGTGGGGAGTAGGGTGGAGACCTCTTCCCAGGTATAACTCCACCGGGGAACAGGATTTGTTTCCTTCAAGGGGCAATCTGATCAACAAGGCTGATCTTCTTGCACTCCTCACTAATCTCCTTGAGGGATGAGTTTCAATGAGAAGAAGGGATTTGTGCAGAGGGGCTTAGATTCGACAACATGTAAAGAAGTTTCCGTGTTACCAAGAGGACACCATGTGTGTCTCAAAGTTAGTGTGACGAACTTTGCATCCAGTGAGTCTCAGCCCAGTTCTGAAGTGCGCCATCATATTTCACCCATTGACTGAATGGAGGGTAGCTGGCTGTGTTTGGAAACCACCGGAAAGGGCAACGCTGGAAGGCGGCTCTGCCCTCAGAAGGCTTTCAGTCTTTTTCTGTGTCCCTAAGGAGGGGTGTTGGGACCAAGGCAGGCTGAGAGTGCCAGCCTGCAAGCGACAGTGCTGGCCTTTGCAGGGAACACAGGGGCTTGTGCCGGGTGACAGATGGTGGGATTGGGCACGGGGATGTGTTCCCATCCTGAATCTGCAGATGCAGTGTGCACTGGGAAGGGCCCAGGTGGGTGAGGATTCCCTGTGGTGAGTCCTAGGGAAGGTGGAAGGCCAGTTGAACACTGGGATGTCCTAGAGAGCTCACTGAGGTCGATGTAGGAAGAGAGAGGACAGGGGTGCACATTGGCTGACCTTGGCACTTGTAGATTCCAGGAGCATGGTGATGCTGGGGTGGGGAGGGAGTGTTTCATAACTTTGCCATGAGGAGGGTAGTGCGTGGCTCGATGGAGGAAATATCCCTAAAAGAGATACTGAGTGGACAAAAACCAGTGCACAGTAAGGAATGCCAAGGTGAGGTTGCCTGTACCGGATCTGACCACAGCACCCAATCAGCACGTGTGAGAACCAGGAAGGGAGTGGGCAGAGTTGGCAGGGGGAATATTGGGTGTGGGGGTGCCCCTTGCTGGACAGCTGCTCCACTGGAGAGTATGGGCTGGGTTGGGGACAGTCCAGACTAAGCAGGGCTACAACACCTGTGCAACTCATGTGGCCTAGATCAGGGAAAAGCCAGGCTGGGCTGATTATTCTTACTGGTGCAAGCATAAATTAGAGTGGGTGAGGGTTGTTTGGGCTTAGCCGCAGCATCAGCTGGCAGAAGCTAGCACTGGGGCTAATTCTGTCAAGTCAAACCACAGAACTACCTGAAGAATGCATATACCGGGAGTGAGAGAGACCTACCTGGGAGGGAAATAGTGGGCTCTTCCCTCTTGGGCTACCACTCCCACGGGAGGGCATGAAAACTAGGGTGGGGGCTGGGGTGGCTAGACAGAGAGGCACCCAACCACATCCGTGAGGGCTGGATAATTGAGTTGGTTAGATGGAACTAAGCTTCAATACCCATTGACATGAATGAGAGCCAAATGGGATGTGGGACAGACTGGACTAGTCTGTGGTACATACGGGCAAACACAAGAACCAGGGTAGGGGGCGGGCCTGGTGGGGATTATTGTGGGTCGCCCTGACTAGGCTGCAGCTCCCACTGGTTTATGTGAGGGCCGAGTACGGGCAGAACCAGGCTGGACTGCAACACCCATTGGTTCCAGTGCAAGTGAGGACTGAAAACAGAACCAACCCAGCAATTACAACCACCATCTTATTGGGGCGATGGACTGTGCTGGGCCCTGTGCTTGCTAGAACACACAAAATCTGCTCTGGGAATACCTCAAAGTTTCTTTGGGGATCTCCCCATTCGAAATGTCAGAATCGGAACCTTAACCAAGAAAAGAGAGAAGACAGAAAAAGTCAACCACCTCACCTATATGTTGGCAGAGAAATACTGGGCAAATGGAGACTCTCTGATAGACTCTGTCAATCAGTGGATTCCTCAATGACCTCATCGTGCTCGGAGTGGCGAGACTGGCAGCAAGTCATACGTGGTGAACTATCAAAATCACTTGAGCAAGGATCTCAGAGCATGCCCCACATCCGGGACATGGGGTGGGTGGGAAACTGGTTGGGGCTTCTCCCTTAATATTCCCATTTACCTCAGATAAATGAAGGAAACAATAGGGAAACAATAGTCTTACCCACTTCCCTATAGCCCTTGAACATTTTTACCCTAATTAACTATGTAAAGATTGTCAAAAAAAATTTTTTTAAAAAGCTTTAAAAAAAGCCCCAGATACTGAGCGGGTGGGATGCAGGCATACGCTACCTTTTGCGTTTCCACACAGCTCAGGTCTCCTGGATGGCCTATCATAATACACACATTGGTCGGGGACCTTAATCCTGCTAGTCAGTTACCTAAAATGATGGGATAGATGCAACGCTATCATCGGGGATGAGTTCACCTAGACTCACTTTGGCTGATTCTCTCTCTTTCTTTCAACACATATGTCCACCTCCTCCCCTGTAATACAATACTGCTTTTCAAAATAATAAAATAGGGCCCAGCGCAATGGCGCAGTGGTTAAGGTCCTCGCCTTGCACGCCCAGGATCCCATATGGGCGCCAGTTCTAATCCTGGCAGCCCCATCCCACTTCCCATCCAGCTCCCTACCTGTGGCCTGGGAAAGCAGTCAAGGACAGCCCAAAGCTTTGGGACCCTGCACCCGCGTGGGAGACCCCTAAGAGGCTCCTGGCTTCAGATCGGCTTAGCATCGGCCATTGCGCTCACTTGGGGAGTGAATCATCGGGCAGAAGATCTTCCTCTCTGTCTCTCCTCCTCACTGTATATCCGCTTTCCAATAAAAATAATAAAAATAAATCTTAAAAAAAAATAATAAAATAATTTAAGATATCTTAAGATTTAGTTGTCTTTCTAACAGGCATGGTGACAGATAAAAAAGAAAAACTCCTTGGTATCCACAGCCCATTACAAGAGCATTATAATGATAGCAAACACCAATCTTTTCTTAAAAAAGGATTTTCATTAATAGTGAAACAATTGATGAAATATTGCAAAAACTCCAAAATTATACAGTATGTGATGTGTCCACACACCAACCAACAATTACTCTGGAGTTTCACAGCCAGAAAGTTTATGGTTCTATTCAGGACTCTTGCTAACAGTGCACCCAAATAATTCCAAGTAGTCTGTACTGCACTTGGCAGGAACCACTGGAAAGCTTGTGTGTGTTGGGATCCCACCGCGGGGGATTGAGAACACCTGGTCCTGATGTTCTGAAGCCCTGCTGCACGTCCAGGACAGCGTTCACTCAGCCAGGACTCGCAAGCTGCTGAGGTGACTTCAGACAAGGAGCACACTGCAGCCTCACAGCAGTCCAGGTGGAATGAGGCCTTAGGTTCCCACCAACAGGTGCACACAAAGAATGGGCTCCCCGAGGAGTCGTCACTGCTAGCAGTGTCTCCAGATTCTCCTAGTGACTCCCAGCAAATGGGTTTAGAGACTCGTCATTTGCTGTGTGAGTTCGAGGATGCCTTGTCAGCTTCCTGCAAAGGTTCCTGGGAAAGTTCGCTGTATGAATATGAGGGTGCGATATAGAGGATCTTCAAAAAGTTCATGGGCAATGTGTAGTATAGAATAAATTTATGGGCCCAGTGCGGTAACCTAGCAGCTAAAGTCCTCACCTTGAGTGCACCGGGATTCATATGGGCACCGGGTGTAGTCCTGGCAGCCCTGCTTTCCATCTAGCTCCCTGCTTGTGGCCTGGGAAAGCAGTCGAGGATGACCAAAAGCCCTGGGATCCTGCACCCACGTGGGAGACCCAAAGGCAGCTCCTGGCTCCTGGATTTGGATCTGCTCAGCTTTAGCTGTTGCAGCTGCTTGGGAAGTGAATCCTTGGATGGAAGATCTTCCTCTCTGTCTCTCCTCCTCTCTGTATATCTGACTCTGCAATAAAAATAAATAAATCTTTTTTGAAAAGAGTCAAGTTGTACAAAACGCAATGTGTACATCAAGCTAAATGTGTCTTTTCGTCCCACTTTCCCCATGAACTTTTGAGGTACAGTAGTGAATTTCATGAACGTCCAGTACTACATACTGAGTTCATTTCTGATGAAAACTTGCTAGGAAATAAAAGACGAAAGTAGATCTTATGGCGGAGTCAGGCTTAGCTATCACTCAAGGCAGTAACAGCCCACACTCCCGTTCCGTTCCAGCTTACTGCTAACGTGCCTGTGCAGGCAGCTGATGACGATCCAAGTGCCAAGGGACAGCGCCACTAAGGAGACCCAGACCTACTGATTTCCTCATGGACTGGCCCTGGGTGCTGTCCCCTGTAGCTGTCCCCGATCCCCACACTTGCCTTGTCATGCTGGCTTACAAATATTTTTTTTTTTCTTTTTTAAGAAAGTCACCAGATTGGAGCTGTGCTTGAAAATGAGCCTTCCCAAAGTCTATTTTGGGTCAAGAGGAACACTAGCCCCGCACTACCAAAAAAAAAAAAAGTCACCAGGAACTTCCTATGACTGTAGCAGGTGGAATCCAGTCAGCTCCATGCAGTGTGAAAGGCAAGGGACACTGCCTGCGGAGTCCCCCCCTCCCCCCCACTGAGGACCTTGGGCCACAAAAGGTCAGGGCTTGGAGATGTCTTCAGAGACTGGGGACAGTTCCAGGAGGCCTCAGTAGAGTGACCCAAGAAAGGCGGGAGAGCCCCTGAGAAGGACTCAGAGCTGGGGCGGTGGAGCAGGGGTGCTTGTGTCTTTGGTTTAGTCTCTGGCTGCCACTGCGTCGTCGCAAGGTGTCTTGTAGTCCCCTGCAGACACCCAGGTCAATTAGCCACCACAATCCCAGGCTGCCGTACGGTGCACCAGAGACCACTACCGGCGACTACCACTAGAGGTCCCGCACTGCAGGGATCCTGGCGCTCAACCCTCCTGACCCTTGCTCCTCTCCTTCCCCCACGGCCAAACCAGAAACACACAGCAGAAAGGATGGAGACATTTTTGTGAGTTTTATTAAGGAAGTTACGCAAAGTCTCACAGATCCACAAAGGGAAGGCCCGTGAGAATACGGAGGTCCTCGTTGTCAAAGCGTCAGATGTCGCCAGCTGACGGGTCTCGGACTTCTGGGCTCCGGGATTCCTAAGGCAGAGAAAGAACGAGGCCGGTCCCAGGTATTCCTGGCTTCGGGCCACGGGCTCCCCATGCAAGCGGCGTCTTCATTCATCAGTAGTTCGCGATCCAGGGATGAAAGGAGGCTACGGTCTGGTGGTGTGGGAGAAACCTTATCAGATAAGCAATGTGCGAACATTTTTCTTGTATCAAACATCTTTTACATTGTTTATAGTGCCTTTCAATCCACGAAGAGAGATTGTTCTGCTAGTTCCATACCCAGATACCCACAACAACCAGGGCTGGACAGGAATGAAGCTAGAAATCTGGAACACCATCTAGTTATCCCAGTCGCTGTCAGTCTCCCCAATACTTCCCTCATCATTCCAGGCACCTTAGCCACAATCTGAATAGGAAGAGGAAGGCAGTCAGATGTTTGTATACAAAGGATGGCTTAACCTGCTGTGTCCAAAGTCAGCCTCTGCCCTTTATTTCCTAGAGTTTTACAGAAGAAAAACACTAAATCAGTATGAACTAAAGGTAAATTTTATTCATGAATACAGTTGCTTGTTTGTAATCATACTTTGAAAACTCATAGAGGAATGGAAGCCTAATAAATTAAACCTCCACCTGCAGAGCTGGCATCACGTGTGGGCAGCAGAGCTAGTCTCAGTTGATCTCATTCTGATCCGGCTCCCTGATAATGCACCTGTGTAAGCAGCAAATGATGGGCTAAACTCCTGGGCCCCTCCACCCACATGGGAGACCTGGAAGAAGACAGTACAAGCCCAGTTTCTTTCACTATGGTCATTCAGGAGGAAACAAACATGAGAGATCTCTCTCTCTCCCTTTCAAATAAAATAAATCTTCATCGAGAAACAAAACATCAGTTTAGTTAGATGCAAAATTAGAGTTTCTTATGTGCTTATTCCATAACACACATTTTCCATGAATTTCTTCAAAACCCTTTCTATGTTATCCTCATAGTCATGTGGTGAATTGACATTTCTAAATCTTTGAGGTGAAATAAATTAAATACTCTTGATTTCACACGGCAAATAACAGTGACAGCTCTCTCTGAGCTCACTAGTAGAATGTGGACTACAGTTTTACAATGTTTAATAGCAGTCCCCAACTGCAAAAGTTTCTGAAAATGATCCGTTTTATATGCATTTTGGTTGTTTAGCTCAACGTGGACTAAAATGATGCTGTAGTGTGTTCTTTGCTCCAGAGTAACCTAAGTAGCATGGGAATGAGTGCGTAGTGAATAATACATTGCAGGCTTTCAGAATAAGTTCTTCTGGCCACTTTATGTTCTCCATACTTAGGATTCCACCATACACTGAACCTCAGTGCTTCTATTGAAAGTGTTAGAGTAGCTGTAATTACATAGGGCTTATCTGAGAAACAATCATCTTTAGAATATGAGAATGTTTCTGGCTATGAGGCTGAAAAGCAAGTAACTGAGTACTATTTAGATACACTTTATTCCTTAGATGTACTTTACTGTAGGATTCTGAAGTCACTGCAATATTTCATTAATTATCATTATTTTGTACTGACTCTTCACAGAATAAACTATTGCCAGCACTCGTAATTCTTTCTCTAGTAATGGGTTACATGTGCAAGGTGGTTTCTCTCTTTCTTTCTTTCTTTCTTTCTTTCTTTCTTTCTTTCTTTCTTTCTTTCACTCTCTCTCTCTTTCTTTCTCTCCTCATTTTAAGTATACAATTCACAGGGTCGGTGTTGTGGTATAGGAGGCTGTCACTGCCCGTGACGTCTGTATTCCATATTTGCATGTCAGTTCAAGCCCCTTCTGACCCATCTGCCTGCTAACACACCCTGAGAGGCAGCAGAGGGTGGCTCCAGGGCATGGGCCTCTAGGCAACATAGGAGATGTGCCTGGAATTCCAGGCTCCTGGTTCCAGTCTGGTCTAGTCCTGACAATTCGGGCATTTGTGAGTGTACTGGTGGATGCAAGAATTCTCTGTACTTACATCTGTCTCAGTCACTCTCTTTTTGTTTTTCTGTCTTTCAAATAGATGGAGGCAGATAATAGAGTATTTTTAAAAGATTCATTTATTTGAAGGTCAAAGATACAGAGAGGAGGGGAGATCTTCCATTCGCTCCTTCACTCCCCAAATAGTCACTACAGCCAGGACTAGGCCAGGCTGAAGCCAGCAGCTAGGAACACCAGCCAACTTTCCCACATGGGTGACAGAGACCCAAGGACTTGGGCTACCTTCTCTTGCTTTCCCGGGCACATTAGCAGGGAGCTAGATGGGATGTGGAGCAGCCAGAACAGGGATTGGCACTCATGTGGGTTGGCAACAGCAGACATCACTTCATCCCATTGCACCATCCACAATAATAAATATTTTTGGAGGTCATAATCAAAATATTATTGACAACCAGATGTTAAAGCAGGGAATAATTTTGATCTAGCAGCTGAAGTCTTCCCTTTAAACGTGCCAGAATCCCGTATGGGTGCTGGTTCTAATTCCAGTGGCCCCACTTCCCATCCAGCTCCCTGCTTGTGGCTTGGGAAAGCGGTTGAGGATGGCCCAAAGCCTTGGGACCCGGAAGAGACCCAAAGCCTTGGGAAACCAGGAAGAGGTTCCGGTCTCCTGATTTTGCATCTGCTCAGCTCCGGCCACTGCAGCTGCTTGGAGAGTGAATCACCAGATGGAAGATCTTCCACTCTGTCTCTTCTCTCTGTTTATCTAACTTTCCAATAAAATCAATCTTTAAAAAAAAAAAAAAAAACCTGACATCAAGAGACTGGCCCCATGACATGGTAGGTTAAACCTCAGTTTTGCAGTCCCAGCATCCCCTACAGGTGCTGATTCTAGTCCAAGCTGTTCCATCTCCCATCCAGCTCCTTAGAAATGTGCCTAGTAAAGCAGCAGAAGATGGTCCAAGTCCTCAGGCCTCTTCACTTACATAAGAGAACTAGACAAAGCTTTAAGATGCTGGCTCAGAACTGGCCCGGTTCTGGTCCTTGCAGCCATTTGGGTAATGTGGAAGATTCTTTCTCTTACTCTCCCTCTGTCATTTTCTCTCTCTCTTTCTCTCTATAACTTTGCTTCCAAATAAAATCAATATTTTAAAAATTGACATCAAGATATGAAATAGCTTGTGTACCTTAAAAAAAAAAAACAAAATATATTATCTCAGTGGATTGACCAGAATCACTGGATGTATGATAAAGCTTTCTGTGAGAACACACAAATCCGGGAAATTACGTGGGTCACTAGTGTTGCTTTCGGCCAGAGGAGCAGTGTCTTTTAGATGCCTTTCTTTCTGTTCACTTCCTTGTTTATCTCTCCCACTCCTGTAACTCCAACTTTCAAAATAAGAAAATGAATCTTTCAAAATCAAAACATAGCTAAATGAGAGCTCTGCTGACACAAAAACTCCTGGCAACATTTAGAGGCATTTCACTTCTTTATAAGGTTTAGTAGTCTTGCTGCCTAGAGAGAGAAGTGAACTGCAAATTTCACGTAGTGGCACAACTTGATCAGGACTTCAGGGGAATGCTGCTGGCTATTTTTTGGTCCATTGAGCAGGAGCATCCAGAGCAAAGATGGACAACTGGATACTGCCACAGGACAGCCAACCAGGGTTCACTGCCATGGGCAGGGGCACGCATCCTTTGATGGGGTCACCATCTGCTAGATTCCAAGAGGCAATCAAATCCCAGTGCCCAGTTGCATGCCAGAAGAGATGGGGCTGTAAATTTCCCAATTGTATGGAAATACTGAGTATCATGTTTGCTATAGTAAATGCTGTCATCATGCAGCTGCCGGTTCACATTCAATATCAACTGGTAACTCAGATAACTTATTTGTTAATTTTTTCTCAGATAGATAGCTTCTGTTAAGGAATTCATAATCAAGTCTCTCAGATAATCTACGGCTTTATATTTTGTTGCTTCAAAGCTTAAGTTATTGCATTTTTGCAAAGAACTTTCTGCGCTTACTACACATGAAGTTTATAATTCCAGTGTTTACAAATGCACTGTAAGTTTAATTTCATCTTTAGATACTGTGTGATGCTGTTCCATATTTATCGTTCAAGTCAGGCCCAGTCACTGACCAGAAGAGTGTACATAACCCAATATGAAGATTGGTGGTACAATTGAGTCCTAAGGCCAAATATATCTGCATTGGGCAAATTAATTTGGTTTTCATTCCAGAAGTTTGAACATCATGTTATTTTTAATTTTTTAAAAAAAGAAATGTGCATTACAGGACCAATGGGATGGTTCAACTGGTTAATCTTCCCCTGCAGGTGCCAGCATCCCTTAGGTCCCAGCTGCTCCACTTCCCATCCAGCTCCCTACTTGGGGCCTGGGAAAGTTGTGGAGAATGGCCCAAGGCCTTGGGACCCTACACCTGAAGAAGTTCCTGACTCCTAGCTTTGGATCAGCTCAACTCCTGTCCTTGCAATCATTTGGAATGTGAGTCAACAGACAGAAAATCTTTCTCTCTGTATCTGCTTCTCTCTGTAAAACTGCTTTCCAGTGAAAATTTTAAAAACTAAAATTCTACCATTTGCACCAAAGTAGTCCCAACTAGAGACCTTATGCTCAGTGAAATAAGTCAATCCCCAAAGGATAAATACCATATGTTCTCTTTGATATAAGGCAACCTTCATGCAAAATACAATGTAAATAGATATATAGACAAACGTATACATACACATATTCTCATAAATGAACTGTATAATGCAGACTTGCATACAGGGAAAGGAAGACATGTTGCAATTTGTATCTCCAATCCCAAATGAAACTGCTAGATGTATCTTGACCACAGGATGCTAAACTACCATTTTTTATACATACAACGCCATGGTACACTAACTGGCAGAATGTTGGACTTGTGACTCTTGCTGAAGGATTATACTATTGAGGAGAGGAGAGGAAATTCCTTTTGCCTGTGGAACCATATCATAAAAAATAATAATAATTTTAAAAATAAACAAAAATAGGGTTTAAAAATACATGCTCTATCAATATGGCTTTTGCCTCTACAAATAGTGAACTTTTCTTCTATTTGGGATTAGGTTTTGGAACTGAACACTTGACCCTCAAGGTTGCCTCCCAAATCACGCTTCCGGATTCTCTCCCACTCCACCCAAACCTCAGCACCCCATGCCTGCACCGTGCCTTTCTCCCTGAGTTTGAGTGTAAGCTCCATGCAGCCACTGTTTGGTTCACAGAGTTCTGCAGAGCGGCATTCAAACACCGCTATCTCCTCAGTATTTGGGATTCCCAATTGGCTAGTGGCGGAACTAGTACAGCCGGGCAGACAGGGTCTAGCCCCAAGGGACGCCTTCTCTCAGCGACCGGCATTCCGAGCTCTGCGCCTGGGTCTTACCTCTAACAGCAGCGGCAGAAACGCTACAAGAATTTAGCTTAGGGACGATTTCTGTTAAGAAGGCGAAAGCGACGTGAACACGTAGATCCAAAAGGTCCCCAATTTGCGTCTCGCAGGGCAGACGGGTTCCGGTCCCCATCTGCTCCTGCGGAATCCTCTGGCCAGAGATCCTTGCGGAAATCGCGAGGCTTCCAGGCAGCTCTGACCAGAGGAGAAGGCAGCACGCCACTCCACTCCACCACCTGCAGCGGCTGCCAGGAGTCGGCTCCACCACCTCAGCTCAGGATCGTGTCCTGTGTCCCCGGCGCGCGGCGACGGAGCCGCTGGAGGCTACGGATGCGGACGAGGCTGGGGCTCCGCAGTGGCTCCGTCCTTTCCGAGGGACGGGACTCTGCACCCCTCCTGAGTCTCAAGGTGCAGTGCGCCCTGAAACATCGCTGGATCTGTGACGATGCCCTGTGCAGAGTTTCCGGGGAGTGTGGAGGACAGGTCCTCTCGGAGCAGTCCCTGGAGAAACAGAAAGAGAGCCGTCCGGGTACCGCGTAGACCGACCCGACCGCCCGAAATTAGAGCAAGAAAGCCAAGTCGGGTCTCTCTACACTGGAGCCCGGAGAGCGCCTCCAGCGCAGCGAGATTCTCCAGGAGACCGAAGGCTCTAAGCTTCTGGGAGCCTCGCTGGGATCCGCCGCCCCTGGAGACGCAGCATCCTGGCCCCCAAATCCCTGGCTCCTGTTGACCTGTTGGGAAAGAACTCCCCCAGGAAGCTGGGATAATTGTGCACTTACTGTTGACCTGTTGGGAAAGAACTCTCCAGGAAGCTGGGATAATTGTGCACTGACTGATACCCTGTAAATAATAATAATACAGATTATCCGTGGGAAAGAAAAATTCACAATGTTTAGTGGGGGACTCCCCGTTTCAACACTAACAAAAGCTTCAGTAACAAACCACTGTGGTGCTGATACACAAACAGATAAACAAACCCCAAGGCATAGCAAACCTATCAATGAGCGTATAACAAACCCACCTAAATAATGGGTAAATTATTTTAGACAAGTTTAGGAGAACTATACAATGAAATAAAGAAGTCTTCTTGGGCCCGGCAGCGTGGCCTAGGGCTTAAGTCCTTGCCTTGAAAGCGTAGGGATCCCATTTGGGCACCGATTCTAATCCTGGCGGCCCCACTCCCCATCCAGCTCCCTGCTTGTGGTCTGGGAAAGCACTGAGAACGGCCCAAAGCCTTGGGACCCTGCACCCGCGTGGCAGACCCTGGAAGAGGTTCCTGGTTCCCGGCTTCAGATCAGCGCAGTACCGGCCGTTGAGCTCACTTGGGGAGTGAATCATCGGGCGGAAGATCGTCCTCTCTGTCTCTCCTCCTCTCTGTATATCTAATTTTGTAATAAAAATAAATAAATCTTTAAAAAATAAGAAGTCTTCTTAATTAACTGCACACATTTTTCAAAGTGTAAGTGCACATCGAAAATAGTGAAATAGGACCTACTTGTAACACCCTGCACACCAATTCGAAGCTGTTAATAAGCACTAAAACTATAGACTTTACAGCAGGAGGCAAACTGCAACATGCTGGATTTGCAAGAATTTTGTAATTATGACTCCTAGAAAACTGCACTGCAGGTGAAATTCATGAGTATGACAGGCTACAAAAACAGGAGACAAACTCTACTTCCTGAAGATGTAAAGCTTGACATGCATTGAAAGACACTGTCAGTCATGTAAAAAGATGTATGACGGGAACAAATAATTGCACATGGTGACTCCAATAAAATGTTAATGTTCAAAATATATAAATGACTATTATAGCCAGCAGCAAAAAAAAAAAATTATTAGAAAATGCCCAACGGGATTGAATAAACATTGTTCAACTTTCTTGTAAGTTATTGACTCCATGTCGATACCTCCTTCCTTCCTTCAAGACTTAAATGTATCATTCAATCAAATTAATTCGTTTTCATATAATTTCAATCACAACGATTTATTGTCCCTTAAAATGGTCAAGTCCTAGATTGGCCTCCACACACTTGCACGCCTTCTGATTGGTTCAATGAGTCACCAGGAGTGCATAAAAGTTTGAAGTCGCCGCAGCTTTTGCAAACCTTTCCTTCTCTGACAGCCAGGCCATGGAGCAACCTCTTCCCCGTTGCGTGCGGGAGGCCTGGGACTCTGTCCCAGAGGCTCCGGAGACCAGGGCGTTGCGTTTCTTGAGCAGTGTCTGCTCGGGGCCCTGGCCGCTCCCCTTGTATCCCAGGCTGGGAGAAGCGAAGGAGCAGCCTCTTCCGCGCTGCGTACAGGAGGCCTGGAACTCCGCACCCGAGCCTCAGGGACCCAAGGCGCTGCCACCCCTGAGCAACCGCTACTCTGGACCCTGGCCGCTCCCGCTTTACCCCAGGCTGGGGGAGCCTTGGGGGCCCTTGGGGGACTTGGACGTGAAGCTGCTGTGTAAGCCCTGCGGGCTTCTTGGAGCTTCCTGCCCGCGACACCTGGCACAGCGCACAGCCTCTTGAGACGGTGTGCAGAGCCACCAGCCCGCCCGACGCCCCTGAATTCAGAGACCGAGGCACACACCGTCCTGGAACCTGGCAGACACCTGCCCCGCAACTTGCATTCGCCTCTGGATCCCGAGCTGCTGAGGAATGGAGATTCGGCTTGCCCTGGGGCCACAGTGGCCGGCTGCAGGATCCTTGACGGAATGTGACCCAGGACGGTTCCGTGCTTTCTGCCTTTGGAGCCCTGAAACCTGAGATCTCCTTCAGAAGCCTCCCTGTGACATCAGATGGTTGTAACAGCAACGATCTCCGATCTCCATGCAGCATCGTGCTTCTCTTGATGACTCTGTGAGACTTTCTGTTGCTTCTTGAATAAAATGCATGAAAATGTTCGTTAAAATGTAAGATAATGTCATCATCCTTTGTCCCATGTGTCTGGTTTGGCTGTAGAGGATGGCATGGCTGAGCACCAGCATCCAGGCAGTGCAGGACCCTCCGGAGCTTCCCTCTCCTGGACTGGTGTCCAGCAAGTCTCTGGTGCACAGAAAGGCAAGCAGGAGTCCTGGCTGATTGTTGACCTGGGTGTCTGGGTGGGACCTGCTTGAGATCCAGCAAACAAGCAGCCTTATACAGTTAACACCATCCTAAACTTAAGTCAGGATTTTAGTATATCATGAAAATTTCTTCAGACCATGTTTTAATTTCCACGCTCTGAATCCTAACATACACTGAACCATTAGCTCTACTAAAACTGTTAGAGCAGCTCTGGTTAGGTATTGTGTCAGGAACAATCACCTTTAGAATCTGAATATGTTTCTGCCTATAAAACTGAAAATCAAGTGCTGAATATTGTTTAGGTACACTTCATTGCTTAGACGCACTTTATACTGTAGAATTCTGAGGTCACTGCAATAGTTCTTCAATTATCATTGGTTTGTAAAAAAGCTTTTCACAGAATAAGCTATTGCCTGCACTTCTTCCTTTGGTAATGAACTATATGAGCAAGGTGGGATTTTCTTTGTCTCTGTCTCTCTCTCCCTCCCCTGTCTCCTGCTGTCATTTTGAGTGTAAAATTCACAGGGTGGGGACTATGGCACAGGATGATGAGTCACTCACTGTTTGTGATGCCTGCTTTTCTTCATATTCTTGTCAGTTCAAGTTCCTGCAACTGCCTTTCTTACCAACTTCCTGTTAAAAACCCTAGGAGGCAACAGAGGGTGACTCCAGGCCATGGGCCCCCAGGCAACTTTGGGGATGTGAACTCCAGACTCCTGGCTCAAATCCTGTCCGGTCCTGATAATTCAAATGTTTGCGGGTGAACTGGTGGAAGCAAGAACTCGCTTTTGTTTTAAGATTTCTTTATTTTTTGTTCAAAAGGTAGACTTACAGAGAGAGGGGAGGGAAGACGGAGATAGAAAGATATTCAAGATGCTAATTCACTCCCCAAATGGAGCTGAGCCAATGCAAAGCCAGAAACCAGGACCTTTTCCTGAGTAATCTTGATGGTTGAAGGGTGCCAAATTTTGGGGCCATTTTCTACTGGTTTCCCAGGACACAAGCAAGGAGCTAAACAGGAAGTGGTGCAGCTGAGACTAATTGGCTTGCATATTGGATGCCAGCACTTGCAGGGAGGAGGATTAACCAATTGAGCCAAGCCCTGGGCCCAAGAATTCTCTGTGTTTACATCTACCCCAATCAATGTCTTTCTGTTATTCTGTCTTTCAAGTAGATAAACACAGATAACAGAGTATTTTAAACAGAGTATTTTAAATTTTAGATAAAGGCAGATAACAGAGTATTTTAAAAAGATTTATTTATTTATTTTTAAGATTTGTTTAGGGCCTAGCAGATAAAGTCCTCGCCTTGAACGCACATGTCCATATGATCCATATGGACACCAGTCCTAATCCTGGCAGCTCCACTTCCCATCCAGCTCCCTGCTTGTGGCCTGGGAAAGCAGTCGAGGATGGCGCAATGCTTTGGCACCCTGCACCCCTGTGGGAGACCTGGAGTTCCTGGCTCCTGGCTTCGGATCAGCATAGCATCGGCCGTTGCGCTCACTTGGGGAGTGAATCATCGGGCAGAAGATCTTCCTCTCTGTTTCTCCTCCTCTCTGTATATCTGACTTTGTAATAAAAATAAATAAATCTTAAAATAAAAAGATTTGTTTAAACACAGAGATACAGAGAGGAGGAGAGATCTTCCATTCGCTCCTTCACTCCCCAAATAGTCACTACAGCCAGGACTAGGCCAGGCTGAAGCCAGCAGCTAGGAACACCAGCCAACTTTCCCACATGGGTGACAGAGACCCAAGGACTTGGGCTACCTTCTCTTGCTTTCCCGGGCACATTAGCAGGGAGCTAGATGGGATGTGGAGCAGCCAGAACAGGGATTGGCACTCATGTGGGTTGGCAACAGCAGACATCACTTCATCCCATTGCACCATCCACAATAATAAATATTTTTGGAGGTCATAATCAAAATATTATTGACAACCAGATGTTAAAACAGGGAATAATTTTGACCTAGCAGCTGAAGTCCTCCCTTTAAATGTGCCAGAATCCCGTATGGGTGCTGGTTCTAATTCCAGTGGCCCCACTTCCCATCCAGCTCCCTGCTTGTGGCCTAGGATAGCAGTTGAGGATGGCCCAAAGCCTTGCGGCCCGGAAGAGACCCACGTGGGGGACCCGGAAGGGCTCCTGGCTTTGAATCAGCATAGCTTTGGCCATTGCAGCTGCTTGGAGAGTGAATCACCAGATGGAAGATCTTCCACTCTGTCTCTCCTCCTCTCTGTATATCTGACTTTGCAAATAAGTAAATAAATCTTTTTAAAATAGAGAATAATTTCTATACCTTAACAAATAAAAACTATGTTTTTTTTTTTTTAATCAAAGTAGATTCACTAGAATCAGAGAACTTAGAAGGAGGTTTTGCGTAAGAACATGAAAAAACAGAGCAGGAAATGTTGTGGATCCTTCCTCTAAAGTAGCAGCCTGCTGTGACTCCAGCCTGTCCTCCCCTGAGCTGGCACATACATGGCTCAACAGCCCACCCAGAGACCAGCTGTGTGAGCATGGCTGACAGCTTTAAGGATGTGCTAGCAACTTGCACATCTATATTGCTATGAGAATTGAATCTCGGAACTAGCTGTTGTTTTTTGTTTCTTCTTTTCCTCCTCCAAGGCAGGATGTAAAAACTTGCAAACCCAAAGCCTGGTAGACGCTTCCCTGGGACTGTCAGCCTGGCTTTCCCTGCCTGTGCAGGACCACTTGAGCCTCAAGCTTCTCTCCCTATCAAGCTTTTGGAGTCACCACCCAAACCTTCTCTCAAACACGTGCTCTGCTTAGCCCCCCTACACACACACACACACACACACACACTGCTCTCTCTCCTCCATTGTTGGATTTCAGCCTGTCCTCCACAAGCCCATGACCTTTGGTTCACAGTCAGAATTCTACAGAGCAGCATCTTACTGCACTATCTCGGTATTTTGAATTTCTCCCTGGGTTCCATTCTAGCTCAGGAATCGCTGCCAGCAGCGCGACCAGTACAGTGCACACAGACAGTTGAGGTCTCACCTTCACTCAACAACCCCCTAGTCCCGGCTCTGCACCTGGTCTTGCCCCCAACAGTCACGGCCCGAATGCCACAAAAATTTAGCTTAGGGATGAAAGAAACCTAGATTTTAAAATTCAAAGGTTCAATTTGCCTCTTCCATCAGCATTGCAGACGTTCCTGTCTGCTCCCGGCAAGTCCCTCTGTGCAAAGATATGAAGATGAAATCTCTGGGCTGCTGGGCAGCGCAGGCGGGAGGGGAACGCAGCTTTGGCGTGGCGGATCCCACCCAGCTCGAATCCACCGCAAGGCAGTCGGTCCGTGGTTGCTCCAGAAGGAAGGAGTTACCAGTGACACTCAGGCGCGCCCTCGGCCCAGGAAATCGCCTGGGTCTCTAGCAGGCTGGGGCGGGCAGCAGGTTGAGACTCAGCGCTCCTCCGGGGTCTTAAGGTTCGGTGTGTTCTGGGAAGATCCCTGGTAAAAGACCAAGCGAAGAGTCTCGGAGAGTGTGGCGGGCAGGATGCCGCGGAACTCTGGGCTGTCCCTGGAGAACTCGAGCAATTCCACACAGAAAGAAAGCGTCCAGGGTTCGGCTTAGGCTGACCCGACGGCTTCCAGACCCTGTTGGCCAGATTGCACGCTGGACGCCACCACGACTAAGTACAATGACCGAAAGGATGAGTTCTGCCGCCGCCACTGCAGATGCAGTTCTGGCTCCCAAATCTGTGGCTCTATTGCCAGGAAGGAAAAGACCAAAGCTGCAGAACGCGTCAGGAAGCTGGAATAATCGTGCATTTTTGAGTTCCCTGTATATGCCAATAATTTTTTTTCTCTATCAAGAATATTTCTAAATATTTTAAAACATTAGCCAGCTCACTCCCCTGTGCTGCTTCTAAACTTAATACAAAGCTTCAGCAACAAACCGTTGTCAACTGGCACACAAACAACTTCAGTAGAGCGAGCCTTCCTTGGGAGGGAGCAGTGAGCCCATAACAGCCTATTAACAAACCCTCGTAAATGTGTGCAAATGATTTTAGACAAGACTAAACTATTAAGTGGGGAAACGAGTCTTCTTTTATTAAAAAAAAAAAAAAACTTACTTATTTTTACTGAAAGGCAGTGTTACACAAAGAGAAGGAGACAGCAAGAGATCTTCCATGCGCTGTTCACTCCGTAAACGGCCACAGCCTGCAGAGCTGCTCAGGCACACACTCAAGAACCAGGAAATTCCCTTGGGTCTCCAATGAGGGTGCAGGAGCCAAAAGGCTTGGGCCATCTTTCTCTGCCAAGGCTGGCACATTAGCAGGCACCTGGGGCAGAAAGAGAGGGAGAAACCAGAACTTCAGTTGAGGTACACATGGAATTCAGGAACCAATAGGAAACTTACACTCCGATGCCATGACACTAGCTACAAGAAATGGTCTTCATTCACTGCACACTGGAAAGTGTAACAAAGAGGTACACGTGCAACTCCATGAAATTGGACCACTTTCTAACACTCTGTAAATTCATGAGAATTAACTCAAAATGTTTAGTATAAGCACTAAAACTATAGACTTTAAAACAGGAAACTTACACCAAAACTCCTAGATTTGGCAAGGATTTCGAGAATATGACAGCTCCACATAGGCTACAAAAGAGACAGGAGACAATTGGACTTCGGAAAAATGTAAATCTTGGGGCCCATCCATAACCTAGTTTCTAAAGTCCTTGCCTTCACACGCTGGGACCCCATATAGGTGCCAGGTCTAATCCTGGCTGCTCTACTTGCCTTCCACCTCCCTACTTGTGGTCTCCGAGACCAGTTAAAGAGTTAAGGATGGCCCAAAGCCTTGGGACCCTGCACTGTGTGTGCAAGACCCAGAAGAAGCTCCTGGATCCTGGCTTCAGGTCACCTCAGCTCCAGTTATTAGGGACACCTGGAGAGTAACCCAGCGGATTGAAAATCTTCATTTTTGTCTTTCCTTCTGTCTGTTTATCTAACTTTCCAATAGAAATAAATTTTAAAATATGTAAATCATGTCATGCATTGGGAAATAATATCAAACATGTAAAAAGATACATGATCAAAAAAACCAATAAAGTATTCATATACAGAATACACAAAGCACTCAGGTAACTCAGTAGCTAAAACAAACAAGAAATTTGACAGCAAAATTACTAGAATGATTAATTACTTTTATAATGAAGGCATACTAATTGCCCATAAATACATGAAAAGATTCCCAGCATAACTAAGTATTTGAAAATCTAAACCACAATAAAATCTTCCTTACAAACATTGCATGGCTACTATGAAAACCAAATGTTGGTGAGAATGTACAGAAATTATACTCTGTGCCCAGTTAGAGAGATAGTGCAATCATAGAGCTGCTGCAGAAACACTGTGATGGCTATAAATTTAAAATATTGCATTACCATATGACCCAACAGTTCCACTCTGAGTATATTTGTAAAACATTAGTTTTATTTCAAATAAATGTTTGCAAAATCATGCTTAGGGCAACATCATTCCCACACAGAGTTAAAACACGCAAGACTCCATCAACAAAAGAATGAAAAAGCAGAATTGACATATTAGTGCAGTGGACTAATGTCCAGCCTTAACAAAGAAGGAAATTTTAAAGCCAGCTTTGTGGAATTACAACCAGAGTTTTCTACTTAAGCACTTGTACCACAAGCTGATGTGTTTCTGGAGAACCCAATCTCTACACTTTCCCTAGCAATCCACCAGTTCCACCACCACTGGACTGAAACACAAAACTATCAGGTCTCAAGGAGATTCTCAATTCCCAGTGCACACAGGGAACTCACTGCTGACAGACAGAAGAGGGAGATCAGAGAAAGTATTGGTCTTGAAGAACTCTAGGCATTGTGAAAGTGGGTCTATTTGCTAATATTCTGAGCTCCAAACTTACTGGTTAGCTAGGACATCATACTTCTCAAGAGAAAAAGCAAGTAAAAGCATCCGCTCCATCATAGGGTCTAAAAGGTAAAAAGACATTTAAAAAAAAAAAAACCTGACAATTAATGGCTCCAGAAACTAGCCATCTTTTCAATGATCTCAAGCAATATGAGGAGCCAAGAAAGCCCATCAGAGAGCTTCCATTCCCTTTGGCATCCAGAGATTCCCTGACCCTGGAGACATGCTGGTCACACCCTGATCCAAACTGAGGACAGGACACACAGGGTCCAGCAAAACCCGTGCAACAACAGACTCTGCTCATTTGTGTTAGGACACCTGAAATCTTGCACCACCTGCCCCATCCACTGGCCTTGTACACCTGTGTCTTCATACATTTTCTTTCTTTTTTTTTTTAAGATTTATTTTATTTTTATTGGAAAGGCAGATGTACACAGAGAGGAGAGACAGAGAGGAAGATCTTCCGTCCGATGATTCACTCCCCAAGTGAACGCAACGGCCGATGCTATGCCGGTCCAAGCCAGGAGCCTCTTCTAGGTCTCCCACGCGGGTGCAGGGTCCCAAAGCCTTGGGCCATCCTCGACTGTTTTCCCGGACCACAGGCAGGGAGCTGGAAGGGAAGCCGGAAGGGAAGCGGGGCTGCCGGGATAGAACCGGCGCCCATAGGGGATCCCGGGCGTGCAAGGCGAGGACCTTAACCACTGCGGCATCGTGCCAGGCCCTTCATACATTTTCAAAGTGAGCATCACCCTATAATATCACTAGGGCCATTGCCCTTTTGCATCTGTCACTGCCTCAATAAAATGGATGGAAACGGCATCTTGCTCCTGTGTGTTTGTTTGTCTGTGGGGGCAATACGGGCTGCAAGGCTCAGGGCAGCTGAGCACCAGCATCCAGGCAGTGCACAGCCTTCCATGACTTACCACGGGGGGACACAGAGGGCAGGAAGGGTTCCAAAGCACACTGGGTGTCTGTGGGAGATCTCAAGGACATACACAAAGGAATGGAACCGCTGTTGCATTTGCACACTGAGCCTGAGACACAGGTGCTCAGGCACCTGCAGCCCCATCTCTGAGTCCTTCTCAAGGTCTCCCATGACCCCCCTCAGGCCACTCTTCTCAGGACTCTTGGCAATGAGCCCCAGCATATTAAACAAAAGTTCTCAATATTCATCCCCCTTGAGCTTATGACAGTCACCACAAATTTTCCCATAAACTAAAGCACTCCAATTATCACGTGTCTCTTTCTGTCTACTCTGAATAACTCAATTGTCAGGATGGGCGCTGTGCTCCAGAGGGCTAAACTCTGGTGATGCCTGCATCCCACTGGGAAGTGCCTGAGTGCTGGCTGAAGCTCTCTAGGCAGTGTCCTGATCCAGCTTCCTCCTAACACACTGGGGAAAGGCAGTGGCTTCCCACTTGGATCCCTGCCACTCCTTGGAGAGTGCTTGTTGCAGCGCCTGCTTCCCAGCTCAGGCTGCCCCAGCACTGGCTGCTATGGACATGGAGAAACTGGGGCAGTGGTGATTGAGCTCTTTCTCTCTGCCTCCCTCCCTCCCTCCTTCCCTCCTTCCTTCCTTCCCTCCAGCCCTCCAATAATCCTCTGCTGTCAGTGTGCCTTTTCCCTAAATCAACCGTCACTAATCCTGAAAGTGGAGACTTTCTAAGTATCGCAATTCACTCCAAGCGTGTGTGGAGTACATCTAGTTTGAGGAGAATTGGCCAAAGTGAGTCTAGGTGAACTCATCCCCGATGATAGCGTTGCCTTTCTATCCCATCATCTTAGGTCATTGGCTAATAGGATTAAAGACCCGCCCAGTGTTTGTTTTCTGATAGGACTTCCAGGAGACCAGAGCTATATAAACAGAGAACAGACCTCAGGAGACACAGTGCCTCTGGCTAGGCTTGGTGGAAAGGTCTTTCTGCTCCTGTCCACACTGGTCTTCCTCACCATGTCGAGAGGTGGCCCTGCACGGAACTACGACTGCACTGTCTACGTGGGGAACTTACCGACAGACATCAGAACCAAGGACATCGAGGATGTGTTTTACAAATACGGCGCTATCCGCGACGTCGACCTCAAGAATCGCCGCTGGGGACCGCCCTTCGCCTTCGTCGAGTTCGAGGACCGGCGGGACGCGGAGGACGCGGTGTACGAGCGCGACGGCTACAATTTCGATGGAAACCGTCTCCGGGTGGAGTTTGCACGGAGCGCCGGTGGTTCGGGTGGATGGGGTCGAGCGCCCCGAGACCGCTATGGCCCCTCATCCCGGCGGTCTGCCTATCGCGTGGTGGTCTCTGGACTGCCCCACACTGGAAGCTGGCAGGATTTAAAGGACCACATGCGGGAGGCAGGTGATATATGTTATGCCGATGTCCACCGAGACGGCACCGGTGTCGTGGAGTATGTACGGAAAGAAGATATGACCTATGCAGTTCGAAAACTGGACAACACGAAGTTTAGATCTCACGTGGGAGAAACTGCCTACATCCGGGTTAAAGCGGATGGGCCCGGAAGTTCCAGTTCTGGCAGATCTCCATCTCGAAGCAGATCTCGTCCTGGCAGCAGAAGCCGCAGCAGAAGCCGCCGCAGCAGAAGTCGCAGCAGGAGCCGCAGTTCCTTCTCAGGCAGAAGCAGAGGATCGCCGCGCCATTCTTACCGTCTTAGCAGATCTCGCTCACGTACATAAGATGCTTGGGTTGGTAACACTTATTGTATACATGTTGTATACAATTTTTTTTATTCGGTACCATCTTCCTTCCTTCCTTCCTTCCTTCCTCCCTCCCTCCCTCCCTCCCTCCCTCCCTTCCTTCCTTCCTTCCTTCCTTTCTTTCTATCTCAATTCAAACAGTTTTGGTGCGAATGGGCTGTTCTTGTGTAAAATCCCCTTGCTCCTAACAACTACATCCCCCTCCTGTCTCTGATAAATTGTATGTTAAGGGGTGTCATAGACAGGATTGTTTAAACTTAGTTAATTCTCCATGCCCTTCAGACTGCGACATTGCGATGTCTGTCTGTTTGCTCTGTTTGGATGAACTGGGATTTGGGAACTGTTTGTGATTATCTGACCTGGGGACGTTCTTTTGCTTATCTTGCTTTCCATGTGTCTTTCTGCAGACATATCTGAAGAGATGGATTAAGGATGGACTTGGATTGTGGAGCACATCTCAACTATTTTGGGATGGCCAAACGGAGGATTGAGGAGGATGGGCTCAACACTGGAGGCAACGTTATGATTTCAAGTGTTATTGTCCCAGGTGAAACTGGGATGAAAATACAAAGGTTAAAATTGAATATATTTAACTCAAAATATTTGCAAACTGCTTCTTAATGCAGTTACCCTTGGCTACAATTGCAGTGTTGTCTACCTTGGCAATTATGGCCTAATTGTATTGCCCATTTGTTAACAATTCATTTTGCTCCCCTCACCCCCCCCCCCTATTTTTTGGTTTGTTTTAAAAGGGACTAATTTGGGAAAAATTGGTTAATGTGTCTCAGAACTTAAGTTACAACTGTTATGTGTGACCTACTGTTGGTGTACATATGGGTACAGGGTGTCAGTGATTCCAGTGAGACAGAGCATACTATCAATACTGCTAAACCTGCATGTCCTCTGTGTGACTGATAGAGCATTGCTATATCGTTTTTTAAAGACAAAATGAAAGCAGAATGTTGAGTTCCAGCATTTTGGTGTAGATAGTCTAGCGTCACATTCCCCATAAAATAGTGTCCATACTTGACTCATGTTTGAAACACTTTAATTTACAAGTTAGATTGCAAATGGAAGAGTCGCATCTAAGTTAGGCTTAGGTGGGTAGCAATACCACTTAATTTTACAACTACATAACTTTGCAACCACAAAATCTGTAATGTGCTGTTAAGAAACTAATGTTGGCATTGGACTGTAAATAGAAGATGCTGCTTCAATTAGTCTCTAAGATGGTTAAATTTCTAAGGTTTATCTGATCACCATTCAGAAACTTGTTTTGGGGACTTTGATGACTATTTACATCTGTTAAAGTGATGACAGACATAATGCATCATTCCCCAGAAACCCTTTTTGATGAAAGTGTCTAACCTTTTGCCTCCTCTGTTTTGGCTTTGCTGCTTCTAAAGGTTTGGACTGGAGAGGGCTCACTGGATTCCAATGCTTGGAGCTGGATCATTGGATTCAAATCATGATCTGGGGAGGATATGGAGGATGAATTACAAGGATTCATGGAGTGAGATCAAATGTCCAGGAACATTGGGGTGGATTCCTGCCTCAACCAAACCATATTTGTGTGGATTTTTTTTTTTTTAATTCAACTGAATTGGTTATTCCAAAGAACTTTTTTTTCTTTTTTTTTTTTTTTTTTTTTTTTTTTTTTGGCTGATTGGGGCCATTAAGATACAAGATGGAATTGTGTTTTGCATTTTTTGATAAAAGCAGCAAAGCGAGGATGTGGAGATAATACACTGGAACAATCTCCTTGGAAGGATTCAGCACGAGTAGATGGTAAACATTCAAGGGACAAAGGGACTGGTTGTTTAAAATAGTAATCAGTAAGTCACTTCTAAGTTTAAATAAAACACAATTGGAGTTGAAATTGTTTGCAACTGACTATTGCTGTTATTCTTTAAGAGAAAATAAATTTTTTTTTTTTTTTTAAAGAACTATGCCTGGTTGTCTTTTTTGCTTTTCTTGCAAGAACCTAACTGGGTTGACTAGTCTATCAATACTTTGAATTGATAAGGCTCTTGATTCTTGAGTTTGTTTAGTAAATTGAAGCTTCTTGAAAGGCAATTACTAATAAATAGTTTTAACTCTCGTTATTGACTGTGAAAATCTTAAGATAAAAGATGAGATAATGCAGTTATTTATATGTAATGAGCAAATGGGTAGCTAGTCTTCAAAGAAAGAACTCAATTCTTTGCCTAAGAGTGAATAAGAACTTGATGGACTTGAGTGTGAAACTGGTTGATGGGTAGTAAATTAACGTTAGCTTGAAAATAGCCTTTGGGGGCCCGGCGCGGTGGCGCAAGTGGTTAAAGGTCCTCCCCTTGCACGCCCGGGATCCCATATGGGCGCCGGTTCTAATCCCAGCAGCCCGCTTCCCTTCCAGCTCCCTGCCTGTGGCCTGGGAAAGCAGTCGAGGACGGCCCAGAGCTTTGGGACCCTGCACCCGCGTGGGAGACCCGGAAGAGGCTCCTGGCTTCGGATCGGCATAGTATCGGCCCGTTGCGCTCACTTGGGGAGTAAATCATCGGACGGAAGATCTTCCTCTCTGTATATCCGCCTTTCCAATGAAAAAAATAAAAATAAATCTTTGAAATACAAAAATGAAATGAACGGGCACAGAGAATAACTGGAAATGATAGCCTTTTTGTGGGCCCGGCGCGGTGGCGCAGTGGTTAAGGTCCTCGCCTTGCACGCCCAGGGTCCCATATGGGTGCCGGTTCTATGGTTCTATTGCGGCGGCCCCGCTTCCCTTCCAGCTCCTTGCCTGTGGTCCGGGAAAGCAGTCGAGGACGGCCCAAAGCTTTGGGACCCTGCACCCGCGTGGGAGACCCGGAAGAGGCTCCTGGCTTGGATCGGCCGTTGTGCTCACTTGGGGACTGAATCATCGGACGGAGGATCTTCCTCTGTCTCTCCTCTCTGTATGTCCGCCTTTCCAATAAATAAATAATAAAAATAAATCTTTTTAAAAAATGAATCCAATCTTGGTTTTCTCTGCCGGGATCTTGGTTCTCTACCAAAACAGTGATGACTAGCTTGTTTTATGGCCCCTTAGATGCTTGGGGTTTTTGTTTTTGTTTTTGTTTTTATTTTTTTTTTCAATTTATTTTTGAAATTTATCATACAATTTTCTGTAGTCTGGCATTCCCCTCCCCAGTTTCCAACCCAAATTGCTTTTTCACATAATGTCACAACTCTTTATAAGGAGTTACAACTCCTTCAGTCTGCTACTTAGGTGTGTCCTGACATTGCTAGTACAGACACTGTCGGACAATCCTTCATCCCGTTGTGTAGATATATCCAACACTTTCGTTGGGAGTCCATCTTTTGTTTGGAAGCAGAGATGCATGTTGCATTGTATCTTCACTTCTGGATATGGTAGTCTCCATTACTCCACCACTATACATTCCAATATGCATGATGGATTTTTTATGTTACAAATAACTAAATCTTAACATTTCCGTTGCGTGCTGATTCTTGTGGGAAGCTGAACTTCAGGTAATTTTAAAGCTGGAGAAAACCTTCAGTAATTTTGGTAGTGAACGTGAACTCCAATAGTGATGCCCACAAAGTTACTCAGTAAGCTCCTTTTAGTGAAGCTTATGCAGTCTCAGGACGTGAAAGGATGTTGAGAACTAGGATTTAAGTGCATAGTGTAGTGCACTAGCTGTTCTTGTGCAAGAATTAAAATGCAATGGCCAAGAGGCAGAATTCCATGTGGCATGCTTAATTTCTAGTACTGCTTTACATTAAGTAGAGAACCCAGGTTATAGATAACCATGATTATGAAAAGTTAATGAACACTAGATTAAACAAGTATAAAATCATCTATGTTGAATGTTCATTAATCGGACCACAGTAGCCTTCCTTCAGGATTGAGTCTTAAGCTAAGCTCTAATCCCATTTTGAAATAATTAAACCTGATTGACTATATATATATAGGTTAATGGTGAAGATAGAACTCAAGAATACAGTTTAAGAAAACATTTATTTTTATTTTATTTTTATTAGAAAGTCAGATACAGAGAAAAGGAGAGGTAGAGAGGAAGATCTTCCATCTGCTGATTCACTCCCCAAGCAGCAATAATAGCCAGAGCTGCACTGATTCAAAGCCAGGAGCCCAGAGCCTCTTCTGGGTCTACAATGCGGGAGCAGGGCTGCAAGGCTTTGGGCCGTCCTCAACTGCTTTCCCAGGCCACAGGCAGGGGAGCTGGATGGGAAAGGGGGCCTCCAGGAATAGCACTGACACCCCTATGGGATCCAGGAGCTTGCAAGGCTAGGACTTCAGCCACTAGGCTACCGCTCTGGGCCCTAGAGCATGCTTTTGTAGTTAATGTAATAAGAAGCTAAAAGCAGCCAGGCAGGAATAACTGCCCTTTTTCATGCTGATTTTAGTCTTAGACATATATTTAAAAAAAAAAAAAACAGCCATACCTTTTTTGCGCTACATAAGCTGCCTTGGCAGCATTTTCTCCATTTCATTTTTGTATCAATAAAATATTTTAGGGAAACTATTTTATTTTCCTACTAGGGAAAAACAAAGTATTTTAAGAAACAATTAATTATACCATCACATTGAACAACTCAGCTTACTGTTCAGCCCACATTCTATTGCAGAACAAAACCTAAGGCCGATTTTCTGGCTCCTAACTGAATGGGATCTGAGATTTGTTTTACACATACTACACTTTTGAAGGATTTTGTTAGGAAATTCCAACAGTGTCGCACTAAAACTCAGTTTTTTTTCTCCAAAGTGTTAAACACTTAATAAATTTTCAGTGCTCTTCTAACAACATATTCACTGTTACATTTTAATAGGATTTTTTCCAGAATTTCCATTTTTTAAAAAAACTATTTTTTGTCCTTGAAACATGTTTTGAGCTTCAGAACTTCGGTATTTTCAGGCTGTGTGGTCAAGATAAATTCCTTATGTGTGCCTATTACCTTCCCTTTCTATGAAGATTATAATGAAATAAGTAGTATACATGTATTTATCATAAATAGTATAAAAGAGGAAAACATAAAAAAAAAAAAAGGAGAGGGGGCCAAGCCGGCATCCCACCCACTCAGTATCTCTTTTAGGGATCCATCTTCCATAAAGTCACACTTCCCCATCTTCATTGAAGTCCCTAGTCCTGACATCACCGTGCTCCTGGAATCTACAAGTGCCAAGGTCAGCCAATGTGCACCCCTGTCCTCTCTCTTCCTACATCGACCTCAGTGAGCTCTCTAGGACATCCCAGTGTTCAACTGGCCTTCCACCTTCCCTAGGACTCACCACAGGGAATCCTCACCCACCTGGGCCCTTCCCAGTGCACACTGCATCTGCAGATTCAGGATGGGAACACATCCCCGTGCCCAATCCCACCATCTGTCACCCGGCACAAGCCCCTGTGTTCCCTGCAAAGGCCAGCACTGTCGCTTGCAGGCTGGCACTCTCAGCCTGCCTTGGTCCCAACACCCCTCCTTAGGGACACAGGAAAAGACTGAAAGCCTTCTGAGGGCAGAGCCGCCTTCCAGTGTTGCCCTTTCCGGTGGTTTCCAAACACAGCCAGCTACCCTCCATTCAGTCAATGGGTGAAATATGATGGCGCACTTCAGAACTGGGCTGAGACTCACTGGATGCAAAGTTCGTCACACTAACTTTGAGACACACATGGTGTCCTCTTGGTAACACGGAAACTTCTTTACATGTTGTCGAATCTAAGCCCCTCTGCACAAATCCCTTCTTCTCATTGAAACTCATCCCTCAAGGAGATTAGTGAGGAGTGCAAGAAGATCAGCCTTGTTGATCAGATTGCCCCTTGAAGGAAACAAATCCTGTTCCCCGGTGGAGTTGTACCTGGGAAGAGGTCTCCACCCTACTCCCCACCCGATTGGCTCCCTGAGCAACCAGGACACTATAAATGTGTGAGGTCATAGCTCCCGGAAAGCCATACAGCTCTCAGAGCCAGGCCATGGAGAAGCCTGTTGCCTGCTGCTGCGTGCGCCAAGCCTGGGACTCTGTCCAGGATGGTGAGGAGCCCATAAGGCTGCTGCAAGATCCCTACTTTGGGCCCTTTGCGCTCCCACTCGGTCCCCGGCTGGGGGAGCCTTGGGGGTTACCCGAAGGCTGGTCCCTGAAGCTGCTGTGTTGCCCCTCTGGGTTCCTTGGAGCTTCCTGCCTGCGACACCAGGCACAGTGCAGAGGCCCACAGAGTTGCCAGCCTGCCGCGGATGCCCACGAGGCACAGCAAGAGGAGCCCAAGCAACCAGCAGAAGCCCGCCTGCCACCTGATCACGCCTCTGCTGCCAACGAATACTCTGCTGGACTACCACCGCCTTGCCCTCCACCCAGCACAAGCCGTCAGCCCCTCAACGGAACACAGCCAATGACCAAGGAGCCCAGCGAGCCAAAGATGTCTGCTCCACAGCCTCCTTTCCCCTCTGCCTCCTGAGACGCTGAACACGAATGGAATGGACACGCCCCTGACACTGCAACCTGCCAGCACCGACAAGAGCACTGGAAACACCGAGGACACGGCCCGCAGGAGACTTCAGAACCCCGACAGCATCAGCTCCTCTGCCTTTGGGACCAGCACACCTGAAATCTTCCACCATCTGCCTCATCCCCTGCGTCATCATGCAGTGTCATAGTGACCATGTTGGGAGAGCATCGTGCTTGCCACTTGCCATTGTGCTTCTGGGACACTTTGTCTCACTGCCTCAATAAAATGGATGGAAACGGCATCTTGCTCCTGTGTGTGTGTTTGTCTGTGGGGGCAATACGGGCTGCAAGGCTCAGGGCAGCTGAGCACCAGCATCCAGGCAGTGCACAACCTTCCATGACTTACCACGGGGGGACACAGAGGGCACGAAGGGTTCCAAAGCACACTGGGTGTCTGTGGGAGATCTCAAGGACATACACAAAGGAATGGAACCGCTGTTGCATTTGCACGCTGAGCCTGAGACACAGGTGCTCAGGCACCTGCAGCCCCATCTCTGAGTCCTTCTCAAGGTCTCCCATGACCCCCCTCAGGCCACTCTTCTCAGGACTCTTGGCACTGTCTCTGGCAGATTGAACAGAAATTCTTAGGATTCCTCCTTGTTTTGCTTCTGGCATTCACCCCCTAAATTCTCCTTATACCCTGTAGCACTCCAATCCTGCATGTTTCATTTTAGCTCCTCTCAATCAATACATCTAGACAGGCGCTGTGCTCCAGAGGGCTAAACTCTGGTGATGCCTGCATCCCACTGGGAAGTGCCTGAGTGCTGGCTGAAGCTCTCTAGGCAGTGTCCTGATCCAGCTTCCTCCTAACACACTGGGGAAAGGCAGTGGCTTCCCACTTGGATCCCTGCCACTCCTTGGAGAGTGCTTGTTGCAGCGCCTGCTTCCCAGCTCAGGCTGCCCCAGCACTGGCTGCTAAGGACATGGAGAAACTGGGGCAGTGGTGGTTGAGCTCTTTCTCCATCCTTCCTCATCCTTCCCTCCTCCCTTCCCTCCATTCCTTCCTCCATCCTCCATCGTCTCTGCTGTCAGTGTGCCTTTTCCCTAAATCAACCGTCACTAATCCTGAAAGTGGAGACTTTCTAAGTATCGCAATTCACTCCAAGTGTGTGTGGAGTACATCTAGTTTGAGGAGAATTGGCCAAAGTGAGTCTAGGTGAACTCATCCCCGATGATAGCGTTGCATCTATCCCATCATTGTAGGTAACTGACTAGCAGGATTAAGGTCCCCGACCAATGTGTGTATTATGATAGGCCACCCAGGAGACCTGAGCTGTGTGGAAACGCAAAAGGTAGCATATGACTGCATCCCACCCACTCAGTATCTGGGGTTTCCGCTGCTTTGACGGGTGGCCAGTGGGGCTCAGGAGCTTGCTCTGGGCCTGGTTCTGTCCTCCTCCACGGGTGCTGGCATCTCGTGGCTTGGTCAGCCTCCACTGGGCCTGGTGAGATTTCTAGGAGTCCTCAGTGGTTGCCTTCACCAGATATGCAGATATGCATCTGCATATGCATATCTGGTTTTTCGAAAGTGCTTCTGTCCATATTGGATAGTGGCTGTGCCTCTGGCTCCATGGTTCTCAACAACCTTGTGAGACTGTTCTAATATGACTAATATATCTCCTAAGAAATTAAAAAGAAAATCAAGAATCTTCTTGTAGAAAACCATGCTGCTCTATGGTCTATTAGTCAATGCAGCTGAGAAATCTTCTCCAAGGAGAAGAATCTTTTAACCAGTAGTAAAATCACCAAGAGGAAAGAAGAGACAGAGGCATAATCAATGTTACTGAATACTCTCCTGCAAAGGAGCAAAAGCCATTCCCAACCTCAGAGTAAACAGCGGAATTCATTAAGAAAATAGGAGGTATAGAATTCAAAACACTTGTTATAAAGCTTCTTATCAACAATGAGAAGCATGTAATACATGAGTTCAAGGAATTTAAGGAATATGTCACACCAGAAATAAATCAAAAGAAAGCTGATACACCAGAAATTAAGGATAGAGTGGAGCAAATTAAAAGTATATTGGGGATCTCAGCGCCTCAGCCTAGCACCTACATTTCTCACTTACCCTGTGCTGGGATCCTATATGGGTGCTGGTTCTTATCCTGGTGGCTGGATTCCCATCCAGCTCTCTGCTTCTCGCCTGGGAGAGCAGTCGAGAGCCCAAAGCCCTGGGAATCTTGCACCCATCTTGGAGACCCGGAATAGGCTCTGGGCTTCTGATTTCAGATCAGCTCAGCTTTGGCCATTGCGGCCGCTTCAATAATGAATCAATGGACAAAATATCTCTCTGTATATCTGACTTTGCAATAAGGATAAATCTTAGAAAAAAAAAAAGTACAGTGAGGAGTCTCCAAAATAGAATGAAGGAAGCAGCAGAATGAATCTCAAAATTGGCAGCACACAGCCCACACAGGCCCTCCCTTCTCCATCCCCCTCTCTCTTCCCTCTTCCCTCCCCTTCTAACCTCGCTCTGGCTTGTCCTCTGCCATCCTGTCCCTTCTCCTGCCCTGTAGGCCCCCATCCTGCCACCATAGCAGATGTGTCCTTTCTGGTTCTCTCCCCTACTAACCCTGCTCACATTCCTACCCAGTTGAAATGAAAGGACCTCAAACAACAACAACAAAAAAAAAAAAAAAAAAGAGAGAGAGAGAGGAGAGAATCTCAGAATTGGAAGATATTTCCTGTCAACAGGGGAAACAAACAAAAAGTTGGAAGCAGAGCTGGGTCAAGCTAAACAAATATTCAAACATTGAAAGACACTGTTAGGAACCCTAATATAAAACTTATGGGAATCCCAGAAGGTGCAGAAAGTGAAGCTGGGATTAAAGGTGTATTCAATGAATTAATGAAGGAAGGAAAATTCCCCTAATCTAGAGTAAGAATTGGAAAACAACATCCAGGAGGGTCACAGAACTCCCAACAGACTTGACCAAAAGTGATCTTTACCATGACACATGAAAATTAAGCTCTCTTCAGTTGAATATAAGGAAAATATCCTTAAATGTGCATGTGAAAAACATCAATTGCCACATAAAGGAATGCCAATTAAACTCACAGGAGACCTCTCATAGGAAACTCGACAGGCCAGAAGAAAATGGAATGATATATTCCAGATTCTAAAAGCAAAAAATTGTCGGCCCAGGATAACATATCCAGCAAAGCTTTCTTTTGTCTTTGAAAAGGAAATAAAATTTTTTCCACAGTAAAGAAAAGTTAAAAGAATTTGCTTCTTTCAAACCTGTTTTCTGATAGGACAACCGGTACACCTGAACTGTATAAAAAGAGAACAGGTGGCCTACGTCTGCATCCCAGCCACTCAGCGTTTTTGGAGCAGCCGCACCTGGAGGGAGCCACACTCTACCCTCTGCATGGCTGAGAGAAGAAAATCTCCTGACCCAGAGTCCCTGAGGTCCTGGAATTCACCAATGCCCAGGTCAGCCTATGTTGGGCCCTGGCCATTGCCTTTCTATTTCGATCTCAGTGAGCTCTCCTGGAACAGCCCAGAGTCCGACCTACCCTCCACACTCCCCAGAACTCGCCATGGGACACTGTTACAGACCTCATCCCTTCCAAGGGAACACAGCACCTTGAGACACGGGATGGGCACAGAGCCACATGACCTGGGTTTGCCATTTGTCACCCAGCAGAAGCCAATGGAGTCTCCCGGAAAGACTAGCACCAGCACGGAGCCAGAACCACTTCAGCACCTGCAGCCTGCCTTGGCCCCTTCACCTTTCTCAGGAGACTCAGAACAGGATCCCCGGTCTTCTGAGGGCAGAGAAGCCTCTCAACACCACCCTCCTCCTGCTCCTGGCAGCCCCCACAGGAAGTGTCCCGGCTGCTGGAGGTGGATTCGTTCACTGTGGATCCAAGACGGCACAGCTCCATTCAGCTCCTGCCTGCGCAGCCTGAGAGCTTGGAAACTACAGCCCCGATCGCTGTTCTGTGGGGTTCTTAGTGGGGAAGATGAGGCTCAGAGCCCGGACCCAAGGCAGCACTGGAGAAATGAGTTTTGGGAGCTGGGTCACATCGTCTGGTAATGCCAGGCCCTCCTGGGCCATGGGGGAGAAGGAAGCGTTCGCTCTCCCATCTGGGTCTCTGGGAAAGAAAGCACTGTCTCCTGCATGTGTGGAGTCTCTCAGAAAGCTTTAAGCTAAATGTAATGATGCTATTAATCAACTAAGGTGATGTAATTTTTTTAGAATTGTTTAGGTATGTAAATTATCATGTGTTATAATGTCTGCTCTTCAATAAAGTTAGGTGATTTACCCATAATATTTATTATTGAATCTGGTGCATAGAGTGTTACCTGCTGTGCTGTCATCAACCCACAAGAGCCTAAGTTCATAGTCAGCTGTTCCATGTCTTCATTCGGTTGCTGCTAATGTGTCTGGGCTAGCCACGGAAGCTGGCTGAGTCCTTGGGTTTCTGCCATGCATGTACATCACAGGGTGACACCTGAAGGGACTTCTTATCCCCTAATGCTCAAGGCATCACAGTCTGGCAGGCAGCTATCACATTTCCCCTAAGGTTGGCTACTACTGTGTTGAATCACAGTAACAAGTAGTAATAAATGTCAGAGGCACATGACTGTGGGAGAGATAGGCTATTCAGAAAGGATGAGTTCAGGTGACAAGTTCAGCTCCACTGGGAACTGGCCTGTCAACAGAACTGATGAGTCCCTCTCTGAAGCCTCGATCTGCAGAGTGAAATGCAGCAGCCAGCAGCTGCAGGCTCCTCAGAAACAGCAGAGACTGACCCTACAGTGAGGGAGTGACCTGCACCCGCATCTTCCCATCTACCCAGACCACTCCCTTCCCACCCTCTCCTCACCTGCTCTTATCCCAAGGCAGTCCCAGATCCACTTGAAGGCTTAATCCCATCTCTGTGATGGGATCCGCATCCCCACCCTACATGGAGGGTGTAATAACAGATGCAGTCCCTTTGCGGCTGGCTCACTTGCACTCTCTCCTACCCAGCCAGGAGGACCAGGCTTGTCCTCCTGGAAGGAGCAGCAACGGTGCTCCTTCCTTCCTCCTTGAAAGACCCTGGGCCAGTTCGGAACCCCGCATGCTTCCTGACCTGAACATAGAACAGGACTGGGGCTAGGCATTGATAATTTCAATGCACTGAGCAGCCACTCATGAAAGTGTCCTCAGTCCTGCAGAGGTGTAACCTCAGAAGCCTGTGTCATGAGCCTTAAGCCAACCTTGCAGCCAGAGCCACAGCCACCATCCAATATGGACAGAAACACTGTTGCGAACATGATATGCAGAAACTATTGATTGAGACTACCAAGGACACATGGACTCTCACCAGGCCCAGTGGAGGCTGACCAAGCCACCAGATGCCAGCACCCGTGGAGGAGGACAGAACCAGGCCCAGAGCAAGCTCCTGAGCCCCACTGGCCACCCCTTCAAAGGAGCAGAAACTTGAGGCCATCATCTGCACTGACCCAGGAAAGGAAGAGAGCAAAAGCCTGGATCAGAGCCCACGGCAAGCCCCTCATCAAGCCTGGTCCTGGAAGAAGCTCAAGGCCTCGAGGTGGAGCCCCTCTTACTGTCCCTGTGGACTTCTGCGCAGGAACGGCCCTGCACGCCCAGGAGCCCTGTGTTCAGCATGGGGATCTCTCCGCACAGGGTGCTCCCCCTCAAGGTGACTCAGAGACTGCACCACTAAAGTCTTTCTTCATGGAATTAAGGGGACACTGAGGAAATTGACATCCTGCAGTTGTCCTGCTTCTTATGGGAATTGCATGTGATGAATAAATCTTTTCCCTTATGGTCTGTATTAATAATTTTAGGGGGTTGGAATCAGGAATGGAAGCTGAATGTAAGTTATTGTGGTGGAAAGGGATACAGAGTCAATAGTGCGTTACTCACAGGAAAACCTATACCTCTAGGCCCCAATCTGTGAATGTCGATGTCTGTGGAGAAGCTCAGTATCAGGAACTAGGCACCCCTGGGTTAGAGAGCCTGGGAGCAGTAGAGGGATGGAGAGGACAGGGGACTGCTGAAAAGACTCGCAGTCACCCCTGACACTTCTGCAGAGGGATTCTGTCTCCCAGAAGACCAAGAAGAGAGCTGCTGCTCCTAACATCCCTGGACCTCCACACTCCAGGTGACCAGTGATGCTGCTCCCAGACAAAGCATTTCTCAGCTCCGTTCCCTTCCACACAACACCCTCCAAGCAACAGCACAGACAGGTATTTGGTATGAAGAGAAAGTGTTTATTCAAGGGGAAAAAAGCCTGATAAGTGGTACATTGAGCAAGAGCCTCTGAAGATCCAGCATACACAAGGAACCATAAGCGCAGAGGATTCCTTTCCTTGCCAGATCCCATGGCCTACTCAAAGAGAAATCAAGGCCGAGGGCTTTGCATCTCAGTTTCCAGAGGCCAAACCTGTATGTATCCTTGCCATCTCAAATACACAGCACTGGCATCAACCACCAACAGTCAGGGTGTTTCCCATGGTGGCAACCAGAATTAGGCGGAGTGCAACGCTGGAAGGCAGCTCTGCCCTCAGAAGGCTTTGTCTTTTGCTGTGTCCCTAAGGAGGGGTGTTGGGACCAAGGCAGGCTGAGAGTGCCAGCCTGCAAGTGACAGTGCTGGCCTTTGCAGGGAACACATGGGCTTGTGCCGGGTGACAGATGGTGGGATTGGGCACGGGGACCTGTTCCCATCATGAATCTGCAGATGCAGTGTGCACTGGGAAGGGCCCAGGTGGGTGAGGGTTCCCTGTGGTGAGTCCTAGGGAAGGTGGAAGGCCAGTTGAACACTGGGATGCAACAGCGGTTCCATCCCTTTGTGTATGTCCTTGAGATCTCCCACAGACACCCAGTGTGCTTTGGAACCCTTCGTGCCCTCTGTGTCCCCCCGTGGTAAGTCATGGAAGGTTGTGCACTGCCTGGATGCTGGTGCTCAGCTGCCCTGAGCCTTGCAGCCCGTATTGCCCCCACAGACAAACAAACACACAGGAGCAAGATGCCGTTTCCATCCATTTTATTGAGGCAGTGAGACAAAGTGTCCCAGAAGCACAATGGCAAGTGGCAAGCACGATGCTCTCCCAACATGGTCACTATGACACTGCATGATGACGCAGGGGATGAGGCAGATGGTGGAAGATTTCAGGTGTGCTGGTCCCAAAGGCAGAGGAGCTGATGCTGTCGGGGTTCTGAAGTCTCCTGCGGGCCGTGTCCTCGGTGTTTCCAGTGCTCTTGTCGGCGCTGGCTGGTTGCAGTGGCAGGGGCGTGTCCATTCCATTCGTGTTCAGCGTCTCAGGAGGCAGAGGGGAAAGGAGGCTGTGGAGCAGGCATCTTTGGCTCGCTGGGCTCCTTGGTCATTGGCTGTGTTCCGTTGAGGGGCTGACGGCTTGTGCTGGGTGGAGGGCAAGGCGGTGGTAGTCCAGCAGAGTATTCGTTGGCAGCAGAGGCGTGATCAGGTGGCAGGCGGGCTTCTGCTGGTTGCTTGGGCTCCTCTTGCTGTGCCTCGTGGGCATCCGCGGCAGGCTGGCAACTCTGTGGGCCTCTGCACTGTGCCTGGTGTCGCAGGCAGGAAGCTCCAAGGAACCCAGAGGGGCAACACAGCAGCTTCAGGGACCAGCCTTCGGGTAACCCCCAAGGCTCCCCCAGCCGGGGACCGAGTGGGAGCGCAAAGGGCCCAAAGCAGGGATCTTGCAGCAGCCTTATGGGCTCCTCACCATCCTGGACAGAGTCCCAGGCTTGGCGCACGCAGCAGCAGGCAACAGGCTTCTCCATGGCCTGGCTCTGAGAGCTGTATGGCTTTCCGGGAGCTATGACCTCACACATTTATAGTGTCCTGGTTGCTCAGGGAGCCAATCGGGTGGGGAGTAGGGTGGAGACCTCTTCCCAGGTGTAACTCCACCGGGGAACAGGATTTGTTTCCTTCAAGGGGCAATCTGATCAACAAGGCTGATCTTCTTGCACTCCTCACTAATCTCCTTGAGGGATGAGTTTCAATGAGAAGAAGGGATTTGTGCAGAGGGGCTTAGATTCGACAACATGTAAAGAAGTTTCCGTGTTACCAAGAGGACACCATGTGTGTCTCAAAGTTAGTGTGACGAACTTTGCATCCAGTGAGTCTCAGCCCAGTTCTGAAGTGCGCCATCATATTTCACCCATTGACTGAATGGAGGGTAGCTGGCTGTGTTTGGAAACCACCGGAAAGGGCAACGCTGGAAGGCGGCTCTGCCCTCAGAAGGCTTTCAGTCTTTTGCTGTGTCCCTAAGGAGGGGTGTTGGGACCAAGGCAGGCTGAGAGTGCCAGCCTGCAAGCGACAGTGCTGGCCTTTGCAGGGAACACAGGGGCTTGTGCCGGGTGACAGATGGTGGGATTGGGCACGGGGATGTGTTCCCATCCTGAATCTGCAGATGCAGTGTGCACTGGGAAGGGCCCAGGTGGGTGAGGGTTCCCTGTGGTGAGTCCTAGGGAAGGTGGAAGGCCAGTTGAACACTGGGATGTCCTAGAGAGCTCACTGAGGTCGATGTAGGAAGAGAGAGGACAGGGGTGCACATTGGCTGACCTTGGCACTTGTAGATTCCAGGAGCACGGTGATGCTGGGGTGGCGGAGTGAGCGTGTCATAACTTTGCCATGAAGAGGGTGGTGCGTGGCTCAATGGAGGAAATATCCCTAAAAGAGATACTGAGTGGGTGGGATGCAGTCATATGCTACCTTTTGCGTTTCCACACAGCTCAGGTCTCCTGGATGGCCTATCATAATACACACATTGGTCGGGGACCTTAATCCTGCTAGTCAGTTACCTACAATGATGGGATAGATGCAACGCTATCATCGGGGATGAGTTCACCTAGACTCACTTTGGCCAATTCTCCTCAAACTAGATGTACTCCACACACACTTGGAGTGAATTGCGATACTTAGAAAGTCTCCACTTTCAGGATTAGTGACGGTTGATTTAGGGAAAAGGCACACTGACAGCAGAGGACGATTGGAGGAATGGAGGGAAGGAAGGAAGGAGGGAAGGGAGGAGGAAGGGAAGGATGGAGGGAAGGATGGAGAAAGAGCTCAACCACCACTGCCCCAGTTTCTCCATGTCCTTAGCAGCCAGTGCTGGGGCAGCCTGAGCTGGGAAGCAGGCGCTGCAACAAGCACTCTCCAAGGAGTGGCAGGGATCCAAGTGGGAAGCCACTGCCTTTCCCCAGTGTGTTAGGAGGAAGCTGGATCAGGACACTGCCTAGAGAGCTTCAGCCAGCACTCAGGCACTTCCCAGTGGGATGCAGGCATCACCAGAGTTTAGCCCTCTGGAGCACAGCGCCTGTCTAGATGTATTGATTGAGAGGAGCTAAACTGAAACATGCAGGATTGGAGTGCTACAGGGTATAAGGAGAATTTAGGGGGTGAATGCCAGAAGCGAAACAGGAAGGAATCCTGAGAATTTCTGTTCAGTCTGCCTGAGACAGTGCCAAGAGTCCTGAGAAGAGTGGCCTGAGGGGGGTCATGGGAGACCTTGAGAAGGACTCAGAGATGGGGCTGCAGGTGCCTGAGCACCTGTGTCTCAGGCTCAGCGTGCAAATGCAACAGCGGTTCCATTCCTTTGTGTATGTCCTTGAGATCTCCCACAGACACCCAGTGTGCTTTGGAACCCTTCGTGCCCTCTGTGTCCCCCCGTGGTAAGTCATGGAAGGTTGTGCACTGCCTGGATGCTGGTGCTCAGCTGCCCTGAGCCTTGCAGCCCGTATTGCCCCCACAGACAAACAAACACACAGGAGCAAGATGCCGTTTCCATCCATTTTATTGAGGCAGTGAGACAAAGTGTCCCAGAAGCACAATGGCAAGTGGCAAGCACGATGCTCTCCCAACATGGTCACTATGACACTGCATGATGACGCAGGGGATGAGGCAGATGGTGGAAGATTTCAGGTGTGCTGGTCCCAAAGGCAGAGGAGCTGATGCTGTCGGGGTTCTGAAGTCTCCTGCGGGCCGTGTCCTCGGTGTTTCCAGTGCTCTTGTCGGTGCTGGCTGGTTGCAGTGGCAGGGGCGTGTCCATTCCATTCGTGGTCAGCGTCTCAGGAGGCAGAGGGGAAAGGAGGCTGTGGAGCAGGCATCTTTGGCTCGCTGGGCTCGTTGGTCATTGGCTGTGTTCCGTTGAGGGGCTGACGGCTTGTGCTGGGTGGAGGGCAAGGCGGTGGTAGTCCAGCAGAGTATTCGTTGGCAGCAGAGGCGTGATCAGGTGGCAGGCGGGCTTCTGCTGGTTGCTTGGGCTCCTCTTGCTGTGCCTCGTGGGCATCCGCGGCAGGCTGGCAACTCTGTGGGCCTCTGCACTGTGCCTGGTGTCGCAGGCAGGAAGCTCCAAGGAACCCAGAGGGGCAACACAGCAGCTTCAGGGACCAGCCTTCGGGTAACCCCCAAGGCTCCCCCAGCCGGGGACCGAGTGGGAGCGCAAAGGGCCCAAAGTAGGGATCTTGCAGCAGCCTTATGGGCTCCTCACCATCCTGGACAGAGTCCCAGGCTTGGCGCACGCAGCAGCAGGCAACAGGCTTCTCCATGGCCTGGCTCTGAGAGCTGTGTAGCTTTCCGGGGGCTATGGTCTCACACATTTATAGTGAGAAACAGCTACCAACGCCCAGACTCATTTGCGATAAACAGAAATATCTGCTTGGCTCCTAGGTCTTTGCCAGGAACTCCACTCTGTCCTTTGACGCTCCCCTTCTGTTGCGGCGCGAGGAAGATCATCACTTTTGTCCTGCACCATCCCTTCCCACTCTGCTGCTGCCAACTCCAAGCATTCCTCTTTGCCGACTTTGCTTCATGAGGGACTGTGGGTGTACGTGCAGGTTTCCACTTTCTGGCTGGTGTCCTGGGTTCATCATCTGTTGGTCAGAAGTGTTCAGAGAAAAGGAATAGGTGCCACACTGGCTGAGGCGGGCACTTACCACCAGAGGGCAGCAGCACTCCGGGTTGCAGGGTATGCCTTTAGTCCAGGGTCATGTGACAAACTGTGTCCTCAAAGGATCTATCTACGTGGTTGCTGCGAAGCCAGGCAGGAAGAAGTAATCTTGCTGCCCAAGAACAAAATGAAAGCAAATTCCGTAGTGATGTGATACGCAGCAGCCTCTGCTGTTAGTAAAGGGAAAGAAAAGCTCAGGGAGCAAACCAGCCAACGTGCCTGTCTACTTCCTTGCTTCCTGCATCTAGCACACTGCAAAGGATGGCTTCAATCCACCCATAGGGGTGGCCTGGACTGATTTCCAGGCTCCTGGCGCCAACCTGCTGCAGCTCCAGGGCGTTGGGGAGTCACCCAAAACTGCAGGTTCTCTCTCAGCCTACCTATCTGTCACGTGTAAATAGAACAGTCGATTCATTTTAAAATGCAGAAGGTATCTCAAGAAGATCTAGCAAAAGAATAGCAAACTCGCTTTCCGACACTTTAGAATGCCAAATTGTCAAAGGAGAATTTTAGCCTTAAAAACAAATGTCAACAAAAATCCAAAGATAACTATGACCAGGGCCAACCCAGGAGTTAGGGAAGATGCACTTGACTCAACATTTCCTGCAGGGGAAACACAGCAAATACAGAGATTCAACCGCAGAACTAGAAGACTGTGAGTCATCACTTCAGCCCGTGTTCTGATGGAGTGTCATGCGTGAACACATTCCTTCCAAAAATAACAAAACTGCTCTTCAAAAGCACAATCATATCGTACTGTATTTTGATTTCTGAAAAAGCAGTAATTCATAAAAACTATTGAGGATAGGCCACACAGATTGGAAATTGTTTTAGAATGCCTTGATTTGTATTGTAAACAAGCCAGGAATCTCTTAAAAGGAAAGCAGCCTTCTGGGTCTCTCAGAGGCCAGACAAGAGCCAGTCTTCAAGAAAGCTCCAATCTCAGGCACAGAAACCCAATCACGGGTCGGACATGGAGCAGCCAGGACACAAGCAGCACCCAGATGGGATGTGACACTATAGGTAGTGGGCCAATTTAACATGCCACAGCATGGCAACCCCTAAAACTTTGATTTCTAAAATTCCCACTTGCTTCATTATATTTCCCATTACTTTGGTGGGTTTTTTTTTTAAGAATTTAGTATTAAGCATTTAATAATTCATCATGGAAGTAATTTTTGCTGACTTATCTAATATCTAATTGTGGTGGCAACATATACTTACTGTCCTGGACATTTAGCTCGAAAGTCTCGTGGTTCTTCTTTGGGAGACTGAGTGATTTTTAATACATGATACCTAGTGTTTTCATCTGACTCTGAGTCATCTGACTCTGGGTATGACTTGCACATTCTGCTTTCATTGGTTCTTCATGATTCCTCAGGGGGTGGGATCCGGCTTTCCTACTGCCAGATAGAGAAGTCCAGGGTTTGCACCTGAGCTCTTTGGCCCTCAAAGAGGAAGGTATGTCTGATTATTACAGGGTGTCAGTAGGTGTTCTTGAGACCTGCACGATGCCGACACTGCACACTCTTGCTGCTGGGCAACTAGAAGTCATGACTCTGTCCTCCTCTGACATCACCCAGGACCAGGAAGACGAGGGTCTTGTTACTTCTGGGTGTCATGGAAGTCTTGGGATCATGCCTGGGCTTCTCTGCCAGCACTGCTGGGGTTAGGTGCCAGCCAGGATGCCTCACCATTGCCTGAAAGGGGACAAGTGCAGGTCTCTCATGGAGCCTCGGCAGGTGTGCATGGGCCGAGACCACATCATTTCCCTCTGTTGTTTCTTGGCAGAAGTACATTTTTTTGAAAATTTTCTGTCATGTCATTTTGATGTTTTTTGTTGTTTTTTGCTTTTTTTTTTTTTTTTTTTACAATTTATTTTTATTTGGAAGGCAGATTTATGCAGGCAAGAGACAGACAGCAAGATCTTTCTAGCTGTGATGTCCAGGGATTTGGATCTGGGTAGTTCTTACTGATGGTTGCTGTGCTTACGAGAGGAGGGCGGAGCTAGTTTTGAGCCCAGTACATCACTCTGACCTCAGATTGAAACCGGGAAAGGACAGCAGAAGTCCGGCGCCCCTGCAGCAGTGGAGCCTCTGCTGCGATGACCGACACCAGCCAGCTTTCCTCCCCAAGCCAGGACCGACGGGACACCCGCATCAGCTTCCACGTCGAAAGGGGCTTAAGACCCCCTGCATGTGTCTCTCCTCGCCTTTTCTTGTTCTTCTGTAGCTCCCTTCTTCACGTCTGTATTCCTCTACATGGGGAAGAATGGCCCAAGTCAGAGTTTCTTTGAAAAAAGACCACCTATATATTTTTTTATACTTGCCTGATATGTTCCTTCACGAGTGGTCAGCGAATCTAACACTTAGTAGGAGAAACAAAGAAAGTGTATTTACATTATCTTCGCATAAGTGGGAGCCTTACATTGTTTTTGTTTGTTTGTTTGTTTGTTTTAGAATTTCTTTCTTTATCTTAAAGGTAGAGTGACAGAAGAGAGATTGAACGAGCTTCTATTCATTGATTCACTGTCGAAATGGCCAAAACACCCGAGGTGGCACAGGCTGAAGCCAGAAGCCAGGAGCTCTGCCCAAGTGTCCTCTGTGGGTGGGAGGACACAAGTACTTGGACCATCATCCACTGCCTCCAAGGCACATTAGTATGTAGCTGAGTTGAAGACTAGACTAGTCAGTCCCAGCGTGATAGCCTAGCAGCTGAAGTCCTCACTTTGCACGCACCAGGATCCCATAAGGATGCCTGTTCTAATCCTGGCAGCTCCACTTCCCTTCCAGCTCCCTGCTTGTGGCCTGGGAAAGCAGTCAAGGACGGCCCAAAGCCTTAGGACCCTGCACCTACCTGGGAGACCTGAAGGAGTTTCCTGGCTCCTGGCTCCGGATTGGTGCAACACCGGCCACTGTGGTTACTTGGCGAGTGAATCACAGGATGGAAGATATTTCTCTCTGTCGCTCCTCCTTTCTGTATATATCTGACTTTGCAATAAAATTAATTAATTAATTATTGATAAAAAAGGAAAGTTAAAAAAATATGCCTCTTCCAAACCTGTCCTACAAATGATACTAGAAGATGTTCTCTTGAAAGAGAAGAGGAATCGCACCCACCAAACCAAAGGCAAATGTGCAGTACATCCCTGCAAAATAACAGAAGACTAAATCAACGAGCAACCATGGCTAAAATGCCTGCACCAAATTGCCACCCATTCATATTAACCCAGAATGTAAATGGATTAAACTCATCAATCAAATGTCAAAGATAAGTAGACTGGATTAAAACACAAAACCCTTCTCATCAACAAATAGCAGGATTTTGATTCTATAACTCAAGGATTTTGATGTTCTTGTTTTTAGTGTTACCTTTTCAAAATTCTTTTTCATTAAGTTCTTCACTGACTCATAGATTATACAGGAACATCATTTTCTTCAAGAAGGTTCTCAATTTTTTTTCATTTCTTCCTGAACGATTTGTCATTCAGTGGCATGTTATTTAAATTATAGCATTGTGCATTGTAAATTTCTTTTTTTCTTCCTGTTGTTGATTTTGTTTGTGGCTTTTAAGAGGCTGTACAGTAACTTTGTAATGGAGACTATCATATCCAGTAACATGTTATTTAACTTTATGGCATTGTAAACTTCTTTATTTCTTTCTCTTGTTGATTTTGCATTATGGCTTTTCATTTAAGGGGATGTACAGTAACTGTGTAATGGAGAATATCATATCCAGATGTGAGGATACAATGCAGTATGCATCACTACTTCCAGATCAAAGATGGACTTACAATGAAACTGTTTACTATATCTTGACAACAGGATGCTGGACTGTCTGCCATTGTTCATGCTTGCAATGATGCAATGATAGACATATGACTGCTTATGAAGAACTATATTTTTGTAATAATTTAGGAGAACTCAGTGGGAGGAGGATGGGACTGGAAGAGGGGTAAGGGAAATCCTGGCTCCTAGTTATGGATCGGCCATTTCAGCAGTGAGCCAGCAGATGGACGATCTTTCTGTCTGTCTCTCCTTTTCTCTCCTTTTTTTCTATAAATCTGTCTTTTCAATTAAAGTTAAAAGAAAAAAAGACACTACCTCAGATGCCTGCATCTGTAGAGCTGGCAGCCAGCTCTGCTGCTTACTCCAGCTTCCTGTTGCTGTGTACCCTGGGAGCCAACGATAATGGCTCCGAGGACTTGGGCTCTTGTGACCCAGTTGTAGATGGAGTTTCTGTGACAGGTAATTCAGGGGTGAACCAGCTGGTGAGAGTTTCCTCTGTGTCTCACCGTCACTCAAACAAGTAAATAATGATAATAATAATAACAATAAAGATGCACTCATTTGTTGATCCATAAATAGTTTTTTGGAAGTCTAGCAGGTGGAACATAGCAATAATGACTATTTTCTGAAAGCTGTAATCAACCAGGTACTCATCTAAATGCTTTCCATGTGAAACCCTATTTGTTTCCACTATAGAATCATTTGAAAGTTTAGAACACGAAATCTTAATGAAGTTAAACCATTAGCCTAAAGCATCCAGCTGTCTAATAGAACTAAGATTTCAACTCAGGCTCTTTGAAGACAGCGTTGTTAACTGTCACACTATCCCGATATTCTCTGGAAACATATGATAGGCTGCCACTAAGGTAACCAAAATCATCAGCCACTTTTCATTGTTTTGAAGAATGGATTCCAGAGACAAATCTATAGGCCTGCCTGTCATACTGGCACATTTATATCTACCAGATGATGTTATTGCATATCCTGTTGATGATGTGCCCAAGATAAACTCCAAAGTTTTTCTGTTGTTTCAAAGCATACAACTTAAATCCAGATGGGAACATACAACGCAGTATGCATCTCTACTTCCAAACCAAAGATGGACTCCAATGGGGGAAAAAAAAAAGACACTACCTTGCATATGAAATCTTTAAATATATCTTGACAATAGGATGTCAGACTCTCTGTCATTGTCCATACCCGCAATGTCAGGATATGCGTAAGTAGCAGAATGATGGACTTAAGATTGTTTATGAAGGAGTATACTTTTTTTAAGATTTATTTTTATTGGAAAGGCAGATATACAGAGTGAAGGAAATACAGAGAAAAAAATCTTCCTTCCACTGGTTTACTCCCTGAGTAGCCACAACAGCAAGAGCTGAGCCAATCTAAAGCCAGGTCTCCCATGCAGGTGAAGGGTCCCAAGGCTTTGGGCCGTCCTCTACTGTCTTCCCAGGCCACAAGCAGGGAGCTGAGTATGAAATGCAGCAGCTGGGACACAAGCCGATGGCCACATGGAATTTCAGAGCATGTGAGACAAGGATTTAGCCACTAGGTTATTGCACCAGGCCCAGGTCTATACTGTTTTAAGAACGTAAGGGAAAATAGTTGGGGGAGGGGACTTTGGAAGGGGAGACGAAAAATCCCAGAGCCTTTCAAACTATGTCATAAAATAATTTTTTAAAAAAGAAAACATAGAACTTGTGATTACTTTGTCTTTTTAAAAAAGATTTATTAATTTATTTAAAAGGCAGATTTACAAGGAGAGAGACAGCAAAATCTCTTTTCCACTAGTTTACTCCGTAAATGGCTGTAATGTCCTGAACTGGGCCAGACCAAAGCCAGGAGCCAGGAATTTCATAGGGTCCCCCATGAAGGTACAGGGGCTCAAGGACTCAGGTCATCTTCTGGTGCTCTCCCAGGTTATTAGTCAAGAGTTGGATCAGAAACGGAGAGGCTGGGTCTTGAACCAGCACCCGTGAGATGCCGCACACTTGATGGTAGCTCTTATCCGTGACACCACACTGCCGGCCCCAGCCCCTTCCTTGTTTTAAGGCATTTCTTTATTTGAAGGAGAGAATAAAAATGACCAGGACAAGGAAGGTCATAGCCAATGCCCCAGCTCAAAGCTTCATCTGATTCTTCCACAATGGTGGCAGCAGTCCGAGTATATGTTCCTTTGCTTTCCCAGGCGCATTAGCAGGGAGCTGGACTGGAAGTAGAGCAGCCAGCACCCTGACTGGTGCCCAGATGGAATGCCAGTGCATTACACGCCAGCTTTACTAGCTGCACAACAGTGCTGGCCCCCAGTGATTTAATGATCCTGTCTCAAGTCATTTGTGCCACTTGGTCATTATCCTTCTTTGAATCTGGCCTGGACCTAGTGACTTGTTATTAAACTACACAACATGGCAAAAGTGATGGATAACACTTGTGAGATTATGATAAAAAAAAATGGCTTCAACCTTCTTTATTTTTTATCATTCTGATGAGCTCTTGCTGCCATGCCATAAAGAAAGCCTAAAACAAAGTCTAAAAGCCTAGAAACAATTGAATTCTATCAAGCACTACCTGGGGACTGGTACCATGGCATAGTGGTCTGGGACTCGGCCAGAAGCACTGGCACCCCTATGGGTGCTGCTTTGAGTCTCGGCTGCTCCACTTCTGATCCAGCTCGCTGCTAACGGCCTGGGAAAGCGGCAGAGGATGACCCAAGGCCTGGACTACTGCATCCATTGTGGGAATCACAGAAGCTCCTGGTTCCTGGCTTCGGATCAGCCCAGTTCCAGCCATTGTGGACATTTGGGGAGTGAGCCATTATACAGAAGATCTCTCTCCCTGCAACCGCCCCCCCTCCCCACTGTAACTCTTCCATGTAAAATAAATAAATATTTAAACAATATAATTTTTTTAAAATACAGAGATTTCTTGGGCCCAGTGCGGTGATCTAGCGGATAAAGTCCTCGCTTTGAATGCGCCAGGATCACATATGGACGCTGGTTCTTATCCTGGTAACCCTGCTTCCTATCCAGCTCCCTGCTTGTGGCCTGGGAAAGTAGTTGAGGACGGTCCAAGGCTTTGGGATCCTGCACCTGTGTGGAAGACCCAGAGAAGAATCCAGACTCCTGACTTCGGATTGGTTCGGCTCGGCTCCCGCTCTTGCACCATTTTGGGAGTGAGTCAGCAGACTTAGGATCTTCCTGTCTCCTCCGTATATCTTCCTTACCAAAAAAAAAAAACAAATAAATCTTTGTCTTCCTCATTCATTTGGTTCAAAAATTGCTCTAAAGGAAAAGCAGTCCTCCTGACTGGAATTCTTAAAAAGGCTATTTTTATGGGCAACTTTGTCTTTAAAATACTGTGTAAAAGGGAAAATGGTAATGACAGTATCATTTTTTCATATATTTATTTTTATTGGATAGGCAGATTTACAGAGAGGAGAGACACAGAGGGAAAGATCTGCCATCCACTGGTTCACTTCCAAAATGGCCACAATGACCAGAGCTGAGCCAATCTGAAGCCAGGAACTTCCTCAGGTCTCCCACACGGGTGCAGGGTCCCGAGGTTTTGGACCATCCTCCACTTCTTTCCCAGGTCACGAGCAGGGAGCTGGATGGGAAGTGGAGCAGCCGGAACACCCACACGGGATGCTGCTGTTGTAGGCAGAGGCTTAACTTCAAGGAGCAGTCCTGCTAATTTTTTTCTTTTAAAGGTATCTTTCCTTTTATATGTGAAAGACTTGCGGCTAGTATCAAGTACTGTTGTGAAGGAAAACAGTGCGGGAGGGGGAATCCCCTAGTCTGTGGAAAGTATAAAAAAATGGATCTTATTGTCTCTGCACATGCCGCCCAGCTAAGAATACACAGACTTCATACAAGGCGCTGTTTTGCTTTTTTTTTTTTTAAGTCTTAAACCTCAGCACAAGGGCAGCTCCTGCTCAACCTATCTATTGCACCAGATCCAAGAATGTAGCAATCTCCAGTACCACTAGATTTCCCAGTCCCTGAAAGAGCGCCTACCACACTGTGGACTTCACCTTCACGCTTATCCGTACCTATCAGAGCTCTTTCCTGTTGCATCATCCTCAGGGAGAAAAAAAAAAAAAAAAAGCAGCACGCCTCGCAGTGGAAGTATGAATGAGCCGGTCACGTGCGGCCGTGTGGGTCCCGGGCGCCGGCGGGGGCAGCCGCAGTCACTCCGAGCCGATCCCGGGCCCCGCCGACACGTGCCGCGGGCCCCGCGCGGCCGGGGGCGGGCACTGGGGAGGAAGGTCCCCGGCGGCCGGGACGTGCTCGCGCCCGTGGCTGTCGCAGCCGGCGCCGCGGCCGCCGGGGTGTCCGGGCGAGCGCACGCACACGGAGCGCCCGGGCCGACGCGGGCAGCGTGGGGTCCGAGCGGCTGCGGCCGTCGCAGAACGGGCCGGGCGGACCGAGAGGTGCGGGGGGCCCAGGATGCCTCGGCGGGGACGAGCGCGGAAAGAGCGGCTGGAGGGCGGACCGCGAGCTAGGTGAGGCGGGCCGACCGCGGGCTGGGAGGAAAGTGGGCGGGGTGGGGCGTGGCTGCCGGGCCGCGCGTTATAAGCGCCGGGGGCCCCCGGTGAGCGAGTGTAGCCCGCGCTCGTGCTCTTCCCGCGCCGGCGCCCGGAGCAGCGCGAAGGCCGCTGGAGAGGCGGAAGCTGTGGAGAGGCGGCCGTCTCCGGCTGCCCGCGTTCCCCGGCCAGCTCGGTCCTGTGGGGGCGCCCAGCGCTCCCCGCGCAGCTGCCCCGTCTTCCCCCGGCAGCGGCGGCGGCGGCGGCGACGCGCGCGCGCGGCCTGGCCCCCTTCCGGTCGGCGCCGGCTCCCCGGGCTAGGCTGTGACTCCGCCCCGCCGCCGCCGAGCGGGGCCGCCGGGGGCGTGGCCAGCCGCCCTTCTTCCGGTCGGCGCTCGGAAGGCGGCCGCGTCAGCCCCGAGGAGCCCGCGACGCGGTGACGCAGCACGTCGACGTCGGGGCTGACGCGCAGGCCCGGGGCTGCTCCTCCTTCCCCCGTGTGTGAGTGGCGGCCCCGGTTGGGGCGGGGGAGAAGAGGGAGGGCGGGGGAGAGAGAGGCGACCCGCGGCGTCGTTGTGGGCCGCGGGGCCGGGCCGCGTCCCCGGTGTGGGGGGCGGCGGGAACCGGGGCTGGACGGAAGGGGCTCCGCGGGCCGTTGAGAAGCGGGGAGCCGCTGCGGCCGCTCGGGTTCCGTCCCTCGCCGGCCTGGGGTGCCGTCCGTCGCCGGCCTGGCGCGCCCCGGCGTCCGGAGCCTCCGGCGCCGTGCCCAGCCCGCTCTCCAGCTCGCGTCTCCCGACTCGGATTAGGTCAGGCTCGGGAGTCCCGCGGCCGCCGCTCCGGCCCCCAACGCGCGGCGGCCCTCCGGCTCGCCTTGTCTTCTCCTCCCTCGCCTTCCTCTTCTCTTCCCTCGCCCTTCCCCACCCCCCACCCCACCCCACCGCCCATTGCTTTTCACGTTGCTGGGTTTTGTGTTGCGGTTGGCTGTTTTGTTTTTGTTTTCTCAATTTTATGCTTCTGTGGGGTTTTTTCTTGTCCGCCCGAGCTCACGGGTGCACATTATCATGCTCCTCTTTCTGTAGAGCATCGCGACGGCCATGGAGGCCGAAGAGACGATGGAATGCCTTCAGGAGTTCCCTGAACATCATAAAATGATCCTGGACCGATTGAATGAACAGCGAGAGCAGGACCGGTTCACTGACATCACCCTGATTGTCGACGGTGGGTAGGGGCCGCGGGCCCGCGCGCCCATCTGGGGCTTGGCTTCTCTTTTGCCCTTCCACCACCGCCGCCCGTGGGCTCCCTGCCGGAGTCCCAGGCAGGCGCGTGTGCGTGCTGGGACTGCAGGACACTTGTCAGCAACTGCTCCTCCTGCAGACGGCTGCTTGGCCAGCCCTCCCGGGCATAGGAGGTGTGGGTCACATTTCTTACCTGCTCTCAGCCGGTCCGGTTTACTCCGCTCCCTGGAGTGCAGGGTGCGGGCGGGGATGGGGGAGGCCGACTTCCTTTCTAGCTTCCCTGATGGCTTGGGAGGGTGGGGAAGGGAATGTGGCCTTCCTGAGCACCACCCCACTCCCACTCCAAAGTGGGGACTTCGTTGAAATTAGGAGTTGTCAAACTAGTGGAGGTAAGACCTGCTTGGTTCTTCTTGTATTTTTTTCCTTTTTTTTTCTAAATACTCTTTGATCTTTTTATGTTATTTTTGTATGTAGCAGCACCTTAATGCCACTCACTAATTGAAGGTAATGGACAATGTTAGACTCCTGACCCAAACTGGTCTTTGTAAGACTGCAAGCCTTTGAAGTGAAGGTTTGGCTGTGTGTCTGCCTGAGGCTACCATCTGCCAGGTTACTTGCCAGGGGTACTCTGATTGTAGTTCAATAATTTGTCTAGAAATTATGAAGAAACATCTATCTGACAATGCAATTTTTTTTAAAGATTTATTTATTTTATTACAAAGTCAGAGATACAGAGGAGGAGAGACAGAGAGGAAGATCTTCCATCCAATGATTCACTCCCCAAGTGAGCACAACGGCCGATGCTATGCCGATCCGAAGCCAGGAGCCAGGAACTTCTTCCGAGTCTCCCACACGGATGCAGGGTCCCAAAGCCTTGGGCCGTCCTCGACTGCTTTCCCAGGCCACAAGCAGGGAGCTGGATGGGAAGTGGGGCTGCCGGGATTAGAACCGGTGCCCATATGGGATCCCGGGCATTCAAGGCGAGGACTTTAGCCACTAGGCCATGCCACAGGGTCCTGACAATATAATTTTTTAGCTTATAGCTTTATGTTTGATATTTGTGCATATGTTTATTTATTTATTTTCTTAATATAGGACACCATTTTAAGGCTCACAAGGCTGTTTTGGCTGCTTGCAGTAAGTTCTTCTACAAATTCTTTCAGGAGTTTACTCAGGAACCTTTGGTGGAGATAGAAGGTAAGTGCAATACTTGGTAAACATAGTAGGCTCCTGAGTTTGTGAAGATACAATGGGAAGTGGGAGTCAGTATTCCTGTTAGGTGTCTAGGTAAATTGTTCTTTGGCTGTCTTAGCGTTCTTAGTCTCAGTAAAGTGCTTGGTAGAACTATCTACCAGAGAAAAGCCTTACAAGGTAGATGCTGGTGTCTAAAGGAATTTTAAAATTTTTTTTTATGATTAGTTTTATGGGCTTGGAGATTTCCCCTTTCACCCTCCTTATTGCCCCTGCCCCACTACTGTTTTCCCCATAGAATAGTCCTTCAGCAACAGTCACAGGTCCATCATTCTACTTACTGAGTCCTGACATGAGTTATGGGTGCAGACAATGGTAGACAGTCCAGCATCCTGTTGTCAGGATACGTGTAACAGTTCCATTGGGAGTCCTTTTTCTGGGGAGTAAAGATACTGTATCTTCACTTCTCAGTATGCTAGTCTCCCTTATAGAGTCCTTCCAGGTTGCCTTGTATCAGAGAGAACATATGAGATTTGTCCATTTGTGATTGGGTTATTTCTCTGAGCATAATGTTGTTTAGTTGGGACCATTTTGTTGCCAACTGGTAGAATTTCATTCTCTCCTAGCGTCTGAGTATCTGAGTAGTAAGGAATTATTTCCATTGCTGAAACCAGTGATGCTCGTCTTGAAATCGTGCACTACAAATAAGTGATCATCTTCGCTGAGTGGGCTTGTGGTTCAGGTTGGTGGGGGGCTGAAGGGTGCAGTGGAGGCCTGCAGTGGCAGAAGTACCAGGTGCATACGACAAAGTCCAGTGTGACTTGGGCTGCTGTAACATGAAAGAGCCCAGCGGAGGTGAACTGATGGTGCATGCAGAAAAATTCTAGATTAAGCTGAGTCTGGCTGGGGCAGAATGAATTATCCACTAGGTACTACTTGAACAAAAAGTGATTTCTGTACTTGGTTGACTGTTTTGACAATGACTGCCAAATGGAAGACACTGTGGTCTATAGTTTGTCTCTCATCCAAGACTTTAGAGCAGTTTTTGGAAAAATTATTGGTGGTATTTTCTAGTTTACGTGTCAAGAAACATTGCTTAGTTAATAACGAATTGAGTTCAAATTCAGTAAATACTCTTCTCATCACCTCCATCAAAATCCAAACGAGTAGGAAATGATTCCGTTTGCCTGCATGTATACAGAATTTGAGCAGCTTCTCAAGTTCTTCTGTTTTGGTTTGCATCTCTTTTTGCTGTGTGTACATATCTTTGTTATGAACAGGTTGCCTGGAAACACTATTCCCTTGAAAAAATTTGATGCCTAGGGGAGTAAAGGAAAAACAGAGTTAAGAATATCTATTTTGTTATATTTCAGCTTAGTGTTCCAATTGCTACGTCTACAGCTAGATTATTAAAGTGAGTTCAGCTGCCAGAGGATGCTGGGTTTTAGCAAAAGGAAAGACTCCATCAGTTCATTCACCTGAGACTTACTGTTGCCTTACCTCAATCGCACGTTTAGCTCATTTGCAGTTAATAGGCTTATAATTATTCATTGAAGTAATGTTCAGAATGCCTCAGGTGTTTGGTGCATTACCAAACTTGAGATCAACAGGAACTTAGGTTGAGCATCTGTTACATGTTGTACATTGTGTTGCACTCCAAAAATGAGAAACCTAAGGACCCCATACATCTAATTGTGAAAGGCACCTGGTAAAGCACCAGGTAAATGTAGGCCTGGTGATGGTAGAGCAAGCTAATCCTCTGACTGCCACACTGGCATATGGGCGCTGGTTGGAATCCCAGGTCCCATGCAGCTCCTTGCTTATGGCCTAGGAAAGCAGCAGAGGATGGTTCATGTCCTCGGGACCCTGCATCCATGTGGGAGACCCAGAAGATCCTGGCTCCTGACTTACCCAAATCCAGGAATGCTTGATTGATTGCAGGTGCTGTTGCGCCCCTGAGGGAGTGAACCAGAGGATAGAAGGTCTCTGTAAAATGCGCCTTTCAAATAAAAATAAAGAAAAGAATGCAGGAAGAGTTGTAGAGATTTCTTTTGGCATGTTGTTACTTAGGCAGGAAAAGGGAAAGCTTAGCTTTTCTTGGAAAAAGAACATTTCAAAGAGGAACCTGATTCTGAGCAGAGTAAAAGGAAAAAAAAAAGATGGCCTTTTCTCCAAATATTTCTGACCACCATGGCTGCAGGTGAGCCAACCCAAAACCAGGAGCTTCCCCGGGTCTCCCATGTGGGTCCCGGCTCTTCAGCCCTCTGCTGCTTTCCCAGTCCTCAATCAGGACTGGATTGGGAGTGAGCAGCTAGGGCTTGAACCAGTGCTCCTGTGTAATGCCAGCACCATAGGTGGAAGCCTAGCTTACAGTGCCACAGTGCCATTGCTGATAAAATGCTCTGACCAGGTTCCGGCTTAATTAGTTTAGCTTGGTGTCTTAAGCCCTTTGGGGCAAGAGATTAGGAAACCCGAGTTCTAGTCCTGCTTTACTGTTCACTGATTGTGACCCTGGACATTTTGGCTTCCTTTTTGTCGTCTATAAGATATGGCAAATTTTGGATTATGTGAGACATTCCGAGTATTAAAAAATTCTCTGAAAAATGTGTTTGATTTTAGTTTTATGTATTCTGGCAGAGAACCTGACCTGAGCGGCCTGTGGATCTAAATCGAGTTTAATGTTCAGATTCTTTGTGGTGGTGTTTTGGTCTCACGTGTGCCACCGTGGGACGTAGGGGGTAGCCCACGCTGTGCTGCGGTTTTCCAAGCCTGTGGTTTTCTACCTTTGGTCAGTTCTCTGCCGAGCCCGAGAGTACACAGATTTCCAGTCGTTCTTACTCTGAGGCTCTCAGTACCTTTCCTAGCTTCTCTGACTTTAGCCTCAGTAGTGCTCTGCATTTCTGCACACTAGCAAAGTGCTGAGAGACAAAAAGTGGAAGAAAACATGAATTGGCTCTATACTTTTCAGATTGTAGTGTTTTCTTGTTTTTTTCTTCCTAGTTCTCTTGTCAAGAAATTTTGAGCAGTGGCCACAGCCACAGGTGTGCAGCTTGGAGGCGAGGCCTGTCTAGAGTCCCAGTGAGAAGGCAGCTGTCCTCTGTCTCTGGGCCGTTCTGCCACATTCACCATAATCTTTTCCTGGTTCTCTTGCCAAAAAGAGTTCCTCCTGGAGCCTTTTTTCTGTCTCCACCCATGGGATTTGGGCTCTGCTAGCTTGCTTCTGTTTACTTTTTTTTTTCCTCCAGAATCCTTGTATATTTGCTTTATGTTTTCTCTGCAGGATTTTTAGTTATAATTAGTGAGTAAGATAGGATGGAGTTTGCTACTTTTTTTTTTTTCTTAAGATTTTATTTATTTGAAGGCCAGAGTTAACTGAGAAAGGTAGAGAGGTCTTCAGTCCGCTGGTTCACTCCCCGAATGGCTGCAGTGGCCACAGCTTGGCTGGGCTGAGTCCAGGTGCTCCGTTTTGATCTCCCAAGCACTTGGGTCATCTACTGCTGCTTTCCCAGGTCTTTAGGAGGAAACGAGTTTGAAGTTGAGCAGCCTGACTTGAAGCAGTACCACATGGGTTACTGGCATCACAGGCTTTATCTACTGTGCCATACCACTGGCTCCAGAAAGGAGTTTTCTCCTTGTGTCTTAGCCAGAACTGAACCCCCATCTGTAAATTATAAAGAATGACTTGTAGCGATGCACATTAGAAAGACCAGGGTAGTTTTTGCAAGCACCAGTCCCCAGGGCTAGGATCCAGGCTTCAGTGTGTGGAAGTTCTAGAAAACCTTATTACGCAGGGTGTTTTCTGAACATTGGCAAGACATGGAGGTCATCTGGGTGCTTGCTGGAACTGTGGACTCAGGTTCCACCTAAACCTACTGAACCAGAACAAGAATAGCCGATGATTCTTGTTAGAGCAGATAGAAGAGGCGCTGTCCTGAGACATTCCCAGTGTGCAGTCGCTGTGGAGGACTGCCACTTTACAGGGTTTTATAAAAGCAAATGACAGGTATGCAAAAGAAATTTAAATCATAACATACTCCAAGTCATTAGGTGCAAGCCGAGCTAGCTGTCCCTGTTTTCTGTGCCTCTGGTAAGGTGAATTATGTTTGATTAAAACCTGGTTCATTTTTTTTTTATGTCCCCTAAATAGCACACCTGTAAGTACTTGGTTTCTCCATAGTGGAAACTGTCATTATGTCCACAAATTTTGGCACCTACTATCAACACATCCAAGAACGTAACATGTTCATAAAGTTTTTGCAGAAGTGTTTTTTTGTTTATTTTTTAAGTTTATTTTTATTGGAAAGGCAGATATACAGAGAGGAGAGAGAGAGAGAGAGAGAGGAAGATCTTCCATCCATTCATTTACTCCCCAAGTGGCCACCATGGCCAGAGCTGAGCTGATTTGGAGCCAGGAGCTTCTTCCAGATCTCCCATGTGGGTGCAGGGTCCCAAGGCTTTGGGCCATCCTCAACTGCTTTCCCAGGCCACAGAAGGGAGCTGGATGGGAAGCAGGGCTGCCAGGAATTAGAATTGGCACCCCTCTGAGATCCCAGCACATGCTATTGCTGTGTTGTAGACGTTTTCCACCAGTTGGGAAAATGCTCTTTTTCTTTAAGATTAGAAATGCCAGGATGCTTTTCAGTTTGACTTCTGAACTTTGCTGTCAGGGAAAATATTCAGGTTAAGGTGTTCAAATTAACATTTTCTTTAGATACTCAAATCATTGTATACTCTTGTATATCTCCATTATGAAAGGAGTAGGAGATGAGGACAGTTTTGACATTTCTGTTACTAAACTGGTCCTGGAAGAGAGCAAACTATTTTCCTAATTCTGTTTATTTTATTTTACCTACTTTGGCACATGTTAAGTTTAATTCCTGCTACCTGAGTATACAAGCCCTTTGTTTATAATATAATGTTGGACTGGTCACATAGGAAGCATATAGGATGCTTACAAAAACTATCGCAGGTTTCAATCCAAAGATTAGAGACAAAATCTATAGGTAATTTTGAGCAACATGGAGAATTAAGTCCACAACTAGTTATTGGAATGTGGATGCCAGACATATATAACAAGAGTACTTCAGAAAAATTGTGAGAAAATGGAATTTAAAGATAACTTCATTTTGGTGCCAACTTTTTGAAATCTACATCGTTTTTTCATAATGTTTTCCACAAATTTTTCTCAATTTCCCGGGTTTCAAAATTTTTCCATGTACTTCCAGTAATACTTCAGTGTGTGTGTGTGTGCTTCAGATTTATTTATCTGTACTTGAGAGAACAACAGAGAGAGAAACACAAGCATATTCCTTCTGCTCGTTCACTCCCCCAAATGGCCACAGCATCCAGAGCTCCGCCTATCGGAAGCTGGGAATCGAGAGCTTCTTCCGAATCTTCCATGTGGGTGTGGGGGCCTTGGGCCATTAGAAAGAATGTTTGATCTAAAGTGGAGCAGCTGGGCTTCAATCAGGCGCCCATATGGGATGCCAGCACCATATTACCTTACAGTATTACCACACCAGGCGCAGTATAGCATGTTTGTATTTATTCTGAATGAGATGAATAACATAGTTCCAGTCAATTTTACTGCCAGATTTCTAACTTTTGGTTATAAGAGATTTGAGAAGCTATGGGTAATATAAATACAGTATATATGCCTGAGTGGCAATAGAGTGCCAGAGTCGAAACGATCTGTCATTGGTGCAGTGTGGTGACAAGGGAGAGGAAGTGAGATGGGTAATACAAGAGTGAGAGCAGATTGGAGAAAGTCACCTGCATTACTGCTGGAGTAAGTTTTAGATCTCCACACAGTGGCAGGTGAAGTGATGAAGGACCTTGAGCAGCAGCAGCAGTGAAAGGCTGGAGGGACTGCTGGGGCAGAAATGAGTGTATGACTGTCCCTGCTGTGAAGTGAGCAAAAGACCTGTTAAGTATAAAAAATATAGGCAATGTGAAATTCGGTACTAAACATTGGGTGTTGTCATCTCTGACTAAGTCTGTTCACATAAATAGATTAAAAAGCATGAGTGACAAGTGACAAGCATACAGATGGATGACTAGAAGTAGTAAACTTTTAAAAAAAACTATTTTTGTTTGCTTTTAAGATTTGCTCACTCGTTTTAAAGTTAAAGTTACAAAGAGAGGGAGAGACAGAGATCTTCCATGCACTGGTTTACTCCCCAGATGGCCACAACAGCAGGGAGCTGGCTGGGCCAGGCTAAAACCAGGAGCCAGGAATTTCACCTGCAGATTCCCATCAGGCTCCCAAACACTTGGGTCATCTTCCACTGTGTTTTTCAAGGCCATGAGCAGGTTGCTGGATCAGAAGGGGAACAGCTGGAAGTTGAACAAGCACCCATGGGCCTGTCGGCAGCTTTACCTTAACACAGCATTGACTGCCTGCTACGCCTTTCAAAGAAATTTACAGGACGGGTGTTTGGCCTAGTAATTCATCTGCAGATTGGGACACTCACATCCCTGTTGAGTACGTGGGGTTGAGTCCTTGCTCTGCTGCAGTTGCCAGCTTCCTGCTCATGAACACCTCGGGGACAACATCTCAGGTAATTGGGTTCCTGCTGTTGGTGTGAGCGCCCTGGATTGAGTTCCTAGCTTCTGGCTTCACAGGGATTGAGCCCAAAGTGCTGTAGGCATTTGGGAAATGAACCAGTGGATGGAAACCTTGCTGAAAGGTAAAACTATTTTTTTCTGAAAACCTTATCCTGGCTGCAACCAGACTTTGTTTTTCTGAGTGTTAATAGTACTGGTTGTTAAGTAAGAAAAATAATCTGTAATTCAGTATTTAAGGGACCAATACAGTAATTCTTTAAGTTACATCACAGTCCTGGCACATGATGAACACATTATCTGGCGTTTGCCATTTTATCCAAATAAGAGGTCTTGAAGACTGCCAGTAGGCATTTTGGATTTGTCCAATAAAGCAAAGGAATTAGGCAGTTAAATAAACCTTTTGTTTTGTTTTGTTTTTTAATTTCAAAAACAGTGTGGAAGAGGGAGAGGAAGTGACCTTCCATCCGCTGGTTCACTACCACACCAGGAGCTTCTTCCAGGTCTTCCAGCATGAGTTCATGGGCCCAAGTACTTGGGCGATCTGTTGCTGCTTTCCTAGGTGCATTTAGCAGGGAGCTGGCTCAGAAGTGTAGCAGCACAGATTAAGATCAGCACCTACATGGGATACCTGTGTCACAGGTGGCCTTAGCCCCAGTGCCACAAGGCTGGCCCCAGTGCATTCTAAATGCACTCGAGATCCCTGGCAGTCTTACAGGTTTATGGGTAAAGTAACATGAGTCCTGTCTGCAAGAGTTTAGCAAAGCAGTTCCAGTAGAAACCTTAATAAAATTCCAAGTGTAGATTGATAGAATAAGCAGTATTTCATTCATCCTGGCCTCTGAGGATAATCTGAAAGGGGCTGTGTGTATCCAAAAAAAAAATCATGGGGACTTTGCAGTTAGGCTAGGAGATCATTGATCTGTGGTCAGTGAGACTGAATATTCATTTTCCTGGCAGGAAGGGAGAAGGTAAAATCTTCATCATTGTCATCCTGCTTCAAAGCTTGATTTATCACAGACTTAGAAGGAAGCTCTTCTGAATATGACCCTACTTCTGTCACTTTATAATTTTCTTACATACTTGTCCTGTGGATTGAGTTAATACATGAAAAATATTTAAAGCCATACCTTTTATGTAATTAGCATTGTACATGCATGTATGATTAAATCAAATTGTTTAGGAAATATTTATGCATAGTTTTACTTGTTTGTTTTTGCCTTGTAAGACTTATTGGAAAGAGTTTGAGAGGGAAAAACAGGTCTTCATTTGCTGGTTTACTCCCCAGGTGGCCGCAGTGGCCAAAGGTGAGCCTGTTGGGAATTGGGCAAGTCTGAAGTGAGGAGTTTCCTCAAAGTTTCCCACATGGGCACAAAGGTCCAAGCATTTGGGCCTTCTGCCGTTTACCCAGGCACATTAGCAGGGAGCTGGATTGAATATGGAGCAGCAGGGACTCAGATTGGCACCTGTATGGGATGTTGGTGCTGCAGGCTGAAACCTGGCTCACCATATTGCAGTGCTGGCCCTGTTGCACTCTTTAATTTTAATTTCTGGTTAGAACTATTAAAACACAGCAAAATCCAATTGTTTTCCCTCAAGCTGCTGTCATATAAAACAGAATAACATCCAAAGACAGCAACAGGGTCATTTCTGCCATATTTAGTAGCATGCAATTTGATTGCATTATGTTGGAATTTGAGTTGTCTTAATATTCCAATTGACTTCAGGCATTTTGAGCTCATTGCCTGGTCTGAAGTATGTAAAAATAGTGTTACATGCAGAAAGAATCAATTTGAAATTAAATTTTATACAAGCTTTATAAAACAGTTGAAATCATAGGATTGTGCCTGCCTTGTAGGAGGCACTAATCACTTCCCACAGGTAGCTTACATCTGTCTGTGAATTAGAAGTATCAACACATACAAAGCAGAAAGCAGGGAAAAGTAAATTGTTTCATTTTTAAAACATGAAGAAACAAAGTCTCAGCAGGCGCTAACTACTGTTGAATTGAAGCAGTTATTGGAAACCTTGCAAAGAAAAGCCTGGGATCAAGTGGCATCACAAGTGAATTCAGCCAACAGCCAAACAATTCAAAAATTTACACACTTTTTAATTCTTCCCCTGAAATGTGAGCACTTCAGAGTTCATTTGACCGCAGCATTACCCTGAATCAGAAGGAAGACTTTAAAGGTCTGTGTCTCTCTCACACATACACACACACACACGTAACTATGGGTCAGTACTTCTGATTAAAGATGCCACTTGGGATGCCTGCCTACCAGGATGCCTGGTTCAAGTTCCACTTCTGATGGAGCTTCTGCTAGTGGGAGGCAGCAGTACTTGGGTCTGTGCCGCTCATCCAGGATGAGGATTGAGTTTTTGTTCCTGAGTTCAGCCTGGCCTACCTTTTGACTGTTTTGAGCATTTGAGGGAATGAACCAGTAGATGAAAGATGTCTCTCGGGTCCAGCACGGTAGCCTAGTGGCTAAAGACCTTGCCTTATCATGCTGAAATCCCATATGGACACCAGTTCTAATCTCGGCAGCCCCGCTTCCCATCCGGCTCCCTGCTTGTGGCTTGGGGAAAGACCTTAGACATAAGTTGTCATTTCTTAGGTAGAACATCAAAAGTTCAGGCAGCAAAAAATAGACAAAGTGGTGGTACTATGTCAAATTAGAAAATTTGGAAGTCAGCATAATTGCTCAACTGTCTAGCCCTGGCTACAAAATGAAATTTGAAGATAGTCTTCTAAGTGGAAAAAGCCAGAAAATTTAATATTATATATTCCCACTACAATATAAATAATGCTTATAAAATCATGGGATAGAATAAGGCCTAGCAGAGTCAGGTGTAAGAGAAATAGGCAGTTATTAGTCACCAGGCACAGTGTACCCACAATCAGCAATAATATACACTTAATTCAGAAGATCTCAGATTTGTTTTTAAAGTACTTCGGCAGGTCATGCTGGAATTTGGTTACTGTATTGTACAGTTAATGAATTTGGAAATAATTTTCAAAATGACGCATACTGATCAAGTACCCAGCACTGGATTTTTTTTTTAAACTAAATATTATAGGCATTAAATTACTACGAATGCATGCTAAAGTATATCTTCTTTACAGGTGTTAGTAAAATGGCCTTTCGTCATTTAATTGAGTTCACTTATACAGCAAAATTAATGATACAAGGAGAGGAGGAAGCCAATGATGTATGGAAAGCAGCAGAGTTTCTACAGATGCTAGAAGCTATCAAAGCCCTTGAAGTCAGGTAATTACTTTTTTCTTTTAAGAGTTACTTCCTTGTCTGAAAGGCAGAGTGATGGGGGAGAGACAGAAGACCTTTCATGTGCTGGTTCACTCCCTAATGTACATGCCGGCCAGGCCTGGGTCACACCAGAGCCAGGGGCTTGGAATTCCACGTGGATTTTTTCTCTGCAGTGGCAGAGATCCAGGTACCTGGCCATAAATCCACTGTCTTCCAGGCACATTAACAAGAGATTGGATTGGTAGAGTGGCCAGTACGGGAGCCAGAATTCTTTATAAGTGGTGACTTACTGTGCTGTGCCGCAACCCTCAGCCCTATTTATTTCTTTAGTGAGGGCCAAATGGTCATTCTCATCCTACTAGTCAAGAGTTTACAGTTTGTGTCATGTCGCAGAGAACTGATCTGAAAACCAAAGATCTATAAAAATCTTTGAGGATACTTGCTGTTTTTTCACTTTTTATTTCTTATCCTATGTAAAAACTATGTTAAGATTAAAGAAGCATTTTGTTAGTTTATAAAGCTATTTAAGAGGACCTCCAAGTCTCGCGTAAACTATTTTTGTTGGATTCAAGTTGCTGATTATCTGTACCAAATTTTATTCTACAAAGGATTAGGCTTACAAAGATTAACATGGCATTGTTTAAAAATAAGAAAATTGGTGAAATGAAATAGGCCAGATAAAGGATACTCAGTCATCTCAGAGATGATAGAATGCTAGCTGGACTCTGTCTAGCTGAGTTCTGAAGCACCTTGTACAGAGGAAATGAAAATTATTTCATTACAAAATTTGTTGTTGTAAGATGGGTAACAGATCAATTGCTAAGGAAACATTTCCGTTAGACTTTATCCTAGGAAGTGTTAGGAAGACTTTATCCTAGGAAGTGTTAGGAAGACATTAAAGTGTATAATGGACAAAGCTAACCATTCTCACTTAATGAATAGTGACTGTAATACAGTGACCAAGAACAGGTTTGGACTCATTGTCTCTGGGTTCACATCTGAACTTCACCGCTGTACACCTGTGATGACGTTCAGCCTCCTGTCAGCCTTGTCCTTGTTCATAAAGGTGGATAGTGGCTACTTTCTGCCTGGGAATATTTTTGAGAAATAGTGTATAACCCAGTGTCTAACACATAGTACTCTCAACTACTGCTTTTATCTACTGGTACTGGCATTTTTTTTTAGTAGTGGCCTACAATATAAGTCATTGAAATAACGTACAGTTTGGTAAAATGACAAGTGAACTAGTACAACTCACTGGCATACTTTCATTGGAAGAGGAAAAAAAATAATTAATTGTAACTATCTATAGATACCATTTCTTTTAACTAGTTTGATAATTCAGATTTTAACTTTTCTGACAAGAGCTTGGTTGTTGTCATATATTCTTCGATGTCCAGCACCTGGCACCCAGCAGGTGTTCAGGGCACATTGTGAATGGGTAGGTGCTTCCTTGTCAAAATCAGGACTCTGGAGAGTATTTGAACATGGAGAAAATAGAGGTGCATGTTGAGCACATGTACCTGATTAAGCTTTCCCTTGTCAGAATGGAGCTAGACTTAGGGGTTGCATGTAAATAGGATTAAATCTTGAGTGAGACTCTGCTGGAAAATGTTGCTGGGCTCTTTTTCTGCTCATGATAGTTTATCTCACTGTAGGGAGGTTCTTAGCAACGGAACTGTGAAGCATAACATAGTGGCCTGGGTTCGATTTCGGAGGCGTTTGATTGAGTTCACATGTATAATCATTAGAGAGGTAATAACTGGGTGTTGTTGCTTTTTTTGGCCTATTTAGAACCTTTGAATATTTTTTTATATAGACATTTATTTTTAATTTGAGATTCAGAAATAGAGCTACTTTGCCTGCCTCACTCTCCAAATGCAAATAATGTCTGTGGCTGGGACTGCGACAAGGACAAATCTAAGATCCAGAGAACCCAGTGCAGATTTTCCATGTGGGCAGCAAGAACCCAGTTACTTGAGGCATCGCTGCTGTTGGTTGCTAGAGAGTCAGAGCTGAAACTTGCCCCCAGCCATTCTCATATAGAATATGGTATCTTAACCACTAAGTAAAATGCCTGTTCCCATTAGCAGATTTTTTGTTGTTGAAGAGTAGGGTCTTGGGCCCAGCGCAGTATCCTAGTGGCTAAGGTCCTCACCTTGCACGCCCAGGATCCCAGGGGCACCGGTTCATGTCTTAGATGCTCTACTTCCCGTCCAGCGCCCTGCTTGTGGCCTTGGAAAGCAGTAGAGGACGACCCAAAGCCTTGGGACCTGCACTGGCATTGGAGACCTGGGCATTCACACAGCATTGAGTGTGTTTATTTCCTTCTAGGTTTTCTAGAATCTGTATTTTTTTCAAAGTGCATCACAGGCATATTCCCAGATTTTTCCTTCATGTTTTTGATCAGCTTTGCAGCCCCAACTGGTAATGCCATTTCAGTAACTGCAATGATGAACGTTCACTCTTGGTGCTTTTTGTTTGTTTTTAAGAATAAAACCTTGCGGCTGGGATATTTAAGAAATTTTGTCAAATTAAATCTCCAAATATTTTTTTTCTTGTTTTGGGTGTGTCTTTTAGTATGTGTGACGCCCTCACAGCAGTGCCTGTACCATTAGATGATGCTGAAGTGCATGCACTCTGTTCTTAGCTTGGGATGACTTCCTGCCTGTGTATTGGCATAGTCCCACTCATCTTCTGTTCACGGCTGGAGAGCCAGCCATCTGCTTTCTGAAGCTCTCCGAATGACTGTTCCACACAGATTGACTTACATACTTCTGAAATTGTATTTTCGTTTTATAACTTATTTTCTTTGTTAAGGCCAGTTTATTTGTTACCGCAGTTTTCCAGTTGACTAACCTCTTTGAGCCAAAGATTACCTGTTTTTCATCTTGAGATATCATTTGAATGGGTTTGAAATGCTACCACTCAAACGGAGTCTTGGAACAATGAATTGCCAGATTTCTCTGCTTTCCTCCTTTACAAGCCTTTAAATCTCTTGTCTTGCACCAGTTCTAAAGATAAGCTGCATTATTGCACTCTGAAAATTGTAGAAGGCTGGTAGTTGCACTTTTGTTCTTGAGTTACTCCTGTTTGAGAATTAGTCCTGTATATCTGGATTTACCAGGTCATAGCCATAACTAAAACAAGTAAAGAAGACTGGTTAAGAAGTGGTTTATATTTTACCTTAACACTTTAAACACTTCAAAATAACAGGAACCACACCTTTGTGTGTGTTATTTCACCACTTTGCAAATAAGTATGTTTTATTATGTATATATATATACACACACACATATTTTAAGATTTAGTTCATTTTTTATTGGAAAGTTAGATATACAGAGAGGAAGAGAGACAGGAAGATCTTCCATCTGGTGATTGACTACCCAAGCAGTTGCAGTGGCCGGAGCTGAGCCATCCCCAGCTACTTCAGGCCACTAGCAGGGAGCTGGATGGGAAGCGGGGCCGCCAGGATTAGAACTGGCACCCATTTGGGATCCCTGCGTATGCAAGACATGGACTTTAGCCGCTAGGGTATCCTACCGGGCCTATAAATAAGTATACCTTATTCCATGAGAGCCTAAGCAGTAATCATGGTTTGGTTTCATTTAAGTCGTTATATGTAAGGTTCTTTGTATTACTGATACCAGACAAATTGAGTTGGTCACTTAAAATGTCTTTCACATGATTACCCAGTGAACTGATGTTAAAGCAAAATGTTAGGGAATGGGAATTGGAGCTTTCCAAAATAAGGCATTGTTTCATGTTTATGGAGAAAATATATGTCATCACAGGAGCAACTGCAAAGGCAGTAATGGGGGCTTTACAGTTCCATAGCACGACATACGACTTCACAGGGTAAACAATTTAGGAATACAAATTAACTTAGTTGTCATCAAATTGACTGCTTAAGCCAGCTCTGTTGAGATTATTGTGTAAATCTTGCAGATGCAGAAAATGCAGGAGGTGCTCTCACATATGCAGTAAGAATTATATTTGAAGTATAGACAAAATTTCTTGAGTGACAATGAAGTAAACACGGGGGCCTTACTGGCTTTGCTGGCATTGCACCTTTGCGTATTTAGAACTGTAACAGACATCTCCTGTTACTTGTTAGCGAGTAACAGTTGCCATACGAATTTTTCCTCCGTACCCTGTTCATGTAATTTACATAAAATACCATTCATTCATTCTAGTACAGCGTTTGAATTTTCATCATGTATACAGTGTTGTAACCACTACCACAATCATGATAAGAGAGGGAACATTTCTACCTCAAAGATTTTCTCACGACATTTTAGTTTATCCTGATTATCAGTCCAGATCTGATTTGTATCTCTGTAGTTTTGTCTTGTTTGGAAAATCATCTACATGGACTCCTACAATAACAATCTTTTGTGTTTGACTTTATTTGCTCAGTGTTGTGTTTTACAGATTTGTCCATGTGCTGGTAGGGTGTGTGTTCCTTTTCATTGCTGAGTAGGAGTGCATAGTGTGTCTATCCCACAAGTTGTGTATCTTGTGATGGATTTTTAAGTTCTTGACTGTTGAAATAACTGTTTTTGCTACCCACCAGGAATTGAATGGACATGTTCTTTCATTCCTCCTATTAAACATCTAGAGTTGGGATATAGCTGATTGTAAGGTGGTTTGGTATAAGCTGAGTTGTTGGAAAATAGTTTGGCTGTTCTTTAAAAGTGTTTCTATTGTTTATATTCCCACCTATAAGGACTGTTCGTTTATATGATGTATTCACCATCAAGGATTTTTTTTTTTTAAGATTTATTTTTTTATTTCTTGGAAAGGCCTATAAGTAGAGGAGGAGAAACGGAGAGGAAGATCCAGTGATTCACTCCCCAAGTGACATCAGTGGCCAGAGCTGAGCTAATCTGAAGCCAGGAGCCCACAGCCTCTTCCAGATCTCCCATGTGGGTGCAGGGTCCTAAGGCTTTGGGCTGTCCTCACTGCTTTCCCAGGCAACAAGCAGGGAGCTGGATGGGAAGCAGGGCTGCCAGGATTAATCCCAACACATTCAAGGCAAGGACTTTAGCTGCTAGGCCACGCTGCCGGGCCCCGATAAATAATTTTTTTTAAGGAGATGCCAAATTATTCTCTAAAATGACTGCCAGTTACATTTGAATCCCTTGTGTGTGTGAGTGTTCAGGTTCTCCAGTCGTGGCTGATACTTGATATGCCTTTTCATTTTAAGTTATTCTGGTGGGTGTGCAGGGGCTTAAATCTACATTTCTCTATGACTAATAGTGTTGAGCATCTTTTCATCAGCTTTTTACCATCTGTTTATTTTCTTTGGCAAGGTATCCATATCTTTTGCCATTTTAATCATCAAGAATATGAAGTATATTGAGATTTTGTCTTGCTGCAAGCTAGGAGGTTAGGTTTTTGTTTTTAAGATATATTTATTTTTTACTGAAAAGTCCGATTCCAGAGAGGAGGAGGGACAGAAAGATCTTCCGTCTGCTGATTCATTTTGCAGATGGCCATAATGGCCGGAGCTGAGCCAATCTGAAACCAGGAGTTTCTTCTAGGTCTTGCAAGTGGGCTCAGGGTCCCAAGGCTTTGGGTCATTTGCTGCTGCATTCGGAGGCCACAAGCAGGTAGCTGATTGGGAAGTGGAGCAACCAGTTCATGAACCAGAGCCCATACGGAATACCAACACTTGCGGGTAGAGAAGTAGCCAATTGAGTCATCATGCCAGTCCCAGATTGTCATGAATGCTACCAAAAGGCACTACTGGGTCAGAAAGGACTCAGTTATTCATGGCAGGACTCTGGAATATCTGGTTTGCATGTGTGTCATAAAAAGCCTGTGAAGTCATTTAGTCTGGTCCCCCTACAACGCAAGTGCAAGACAGACTCAAACCTGTGACAGGATAGTTTTAAATGGTAATTTTTATTGCCTGCAAATAATTTTATAAATATCCAAATGGCCTTGGCAGAAAAAAATAGTTCCCAATCCTTGATTTACAGCCCAGGAAACAGCATGAGTTCCATGTTTATGCCCAGTTTCTTCCTCTCCCCAGTCTCAGGTATGACCCAGTGGCCAGCTATGTTATACTTACAGTGATTTGTGTCATAGTCAAGGAACCCTGAACTTTAGAAAAGGAATCTTTCTTGATAAGCTGCAGACCTGACTGACATTCATCTTACTGGAACTGTAAGTTCATAGAGAAATAAATGGGACTTTAAAAAAATATATTTATTTTTACTGCAAAGTCAGATATACAGAGAAAAAGAGAGAGGAAGATCTTCCATCCGATGATTCACTCCCCAAGTGAGCGCAACGGCCGATGCTGCACCGAACCGAAGCCCGGAGCCAGGAGCTGATAGAATCGAAGGCCAAATGATGTGGTAGTTTTGCTTTGACAGCCGTTAAAGAGCTGTCACTTGTTCGTGTCCTGGTCAAATTAAACAGACCAGCAGGACAGGCAGTTCTTTGTCCGGATTTGCCTCCTGAGCTCCCAGTGAAAAATCTGTTCCCACCTTGTGGAAGGTGGAGTTTCAGTTGCCAGTGTAATTCAGATCACCACTCGTTTAATGCTGCTGGGGCATCGATCACTAAAATCCACACCATTGTGTCCACTGCTTTCCCATGTCTGTCAGTCTCCAGGTACCCTCTGCTGCCTTTCTGTCCTCTCCTATTTCCTGGAATGTGCTCTCTCTGCTTCACACTGGCTAATGTTTTTGTCTGTTTAATTGTGTCCTTACCCTATTCTGCCATCTTGATTTTCCAAATTTATTTTTATTTTGAAAGCAGAGTTTCAGGAATATGGTCAGACATACTCTTCCATCTACTTGTTCACTTGCCCAATGGTCAGAGCTGGACCTGTTCATATCCTGAAGCCAGGAGCTTCCGGGTCTCATGAGGTTACTGGAGTCCCAGAAAGCTGGATGGGAAGTGGAGCAGCTGGGACTCAGATGGGACATGAATCAGCATCCATATGGGATGACAGCACTGCAGGCTCAGGCTTAGCCTACTACACCATGATGCCAGCCACAAATCAGAGATTTTTGTTGTTGCTATTAATTTTTATTTTTCATGATAAAGTTGCATAGGCTGAGGGATTTCCCTTCTTACACTTCCTATTCCTTCCCCCCCATACACAGTTTTCTCTTAACATTACACTGGTATAGTCCTTCACTAACAGAAATCCATTGTTCTGTTACTTAAGTGTATCATGACACTGTACACACAGACAGTGGTAGACAGTTCAGCGTCCTATTGTCAGTAGTCAATATATATTTAACAGCTTCATTGGGAGTCCTTTTATTTACTAGTAGAGATGCACACTGCAACGTGTCTTCACTTCTTGGCATGCTAGTCTTCATTATACAGAATACATGTATATACATGTTTTGCCTATTTCTGTTTACCTTGTATTTTGCATAAAGATTGCCTTATAACAGAGAGGACATGGTATTTGTCCTTTTGGGATTGGCTTATTTCAGTGAGCATAATGGTCTCTATTTCAGACCATTTTTTGTTACAAATTATAGTTTTCATTTTTCTTAATGGCTGAGTAGCATTCCATACATACACCAGAGATTCTTTATCCATTTCTTTTCAACGGGCATCTGAGTTGTTTCCATGTCTTTGCAACTGTAGATCGTGCTGCTATAAATGTTGGATTATAGATCTCTTTCCTACATGCAAATTTCATTTCCTTTGGGTATGTTCCCAAAAGTGGGATAGCCCAGAGATTTCTAAAATACCACTTCCATCAGAAAAGTGACACTTGTTGGATATTTTATTCATCCACAAATGAAAAATCAAGCTAAAAAACCTCCCAGGTGTCTGTGAGGCATCTGTTTCTAGAGCCCTACCACAACTAATCATTTCCTTTCCCCACAGGACTAGATAGGATGGTGGGTAGTATAACTCAGTTTGCCAGAGCAGTAGAAGTGTCAGTCCTCTGTTTCTGAGTTTACCAAAGCATATTTGCAGGGCATGTGTTCCCCCTTTAGCCCCCTTGAGAGCCAGGGACACTTTGGCTCCATCCCTGCTCGTGCTTTCGCCTTGATGTAGATCAAGTCAAGGTAGAAGGAAAGGGGATGGAGGAGCAGCTCTGGAAGGAGAAAGGGCTGGCAATAAGCAGGGCACATTTACTTCTGTTTCAGGCAGTACAGATGTCAGGCTGTGGTGTTTGCTTTTAAGATTTATTTAGCTCTTCCATCTGCGGGGTTGATCTGAAGCCAGGAGCTTCTTCCAGGTCTCCCACGTTGAGTGCAGAGGCCTGAAGTCTCAGGCCATCTTCTGTTGCTTTCCCTGGCTGTAACCAGGAAGTTGGATCAGAAGCGGAGCAGCCACGGCTTGACCCTATTTCCACATAGTATGCTAGCACCACAAGCAGAGGCTTAGCATACTATGCTACTGCATCAGCCCATCCAAAGGGCAACAAGATTTTTTTTTAAAAGAAAAGTTAGAGTGGGAGTGGTCTCAACAGGCCTGCAGCTACAGAATTTTGTATTACTTTGAATCATTTTTTCATTCCCCAGTGACTCCTGTTTATCTTCATTGTAAACACAGTTGGACAGGAATGGCTTTCTTAATGCCCATCTAGGGTTTCCCATAGGAATTTTGTACCAAGGTATTTCCGTAGGAAGATCAAACATCCTTGTAGTAGCCAGATTCCATATTAAATTAAAAAAAAAAAAAAAAAACCTTGGGCTGTACCTCAGTTAAGGCCAGTGTCCCATTATCGGAGCACCAATCGGAGCACCAGCAGCATAGCGAGTTTGGGCTGCTCTACTTCTGACCCGCCTCTCCGCTATTGCACCTGGGAAAGCCACACAAAATGGCCCAAGTACGTGGGAGACTAGGAAGGCGCTTCTGTCTCCTGCCCTCTGCCTAATTTAGCCCAAATCTTTGTGGCCATCTAGGGAGCGAAGCAGCAGGTGGACGATTTAAAGACCTTTAACTGTCACACACATATAGTTTAAAAATGGGCATGATGGGCTGCGGATAGGTAGCCCAGTTAGTTGTTACTCATCCTGTGTGAGGTCCAGCCAGATTCTTATAACTCAACCAGTTTCTGTCCATAAAAATTGTGAGTTTCCCTGCTTTCACACCGTGGTTAAGTATATGTGATTGTTAGCAGTGAGAAGCAGAGCACTGCCTCTCCCCCTAATGGAGTTCAGTGCTAGTTGTCCAGCCAGTTGCCCACCACGTTGTCAGGGAAGTCCCTCCCTCTCCTAAAGCAGACTGGATGGGAAGCAGGCCACTATTCAGTGCCAGCCCGTGGATGTGTGCCATCCTCCTGCGGCTGCATCCTTGGCTTTGCTTTGTTACTAGGTAATTTGGGTTCCTAAAAGCTGTCATTGTTCCTTAGAGTAACACAAATTGTGTGTCTCAAGGCACGTGTATTCCTGTTGTCGCTAGCCATTGCAAGTCTCTGCTTTTTGTAACCTGTTTCAGGAAAGTTTTCAATAACCACTGCCATCAGTATTCTTCTTTAATAGTTCTTAGATTTAAATCTGGTCTACGTTTTTGTGTATAATTTGTAAGGGTTATTTTATATACATACCAGTGCCAGGACCATTGTTAAACAATATCTTTCTGCCTTGAATTGTTTTCTGCCTTGAACTTATTTTATGGAAATAAGTTCAATGTACAAGTGTGAATCTGCTTACTTTATTGTGCTGTATTTATATTTTGCCCAATGTCATCACCTTAATTTTTATAGCTTTACAATAAGTCTTAGAATCAGATAGTATAAGCTGCCCAACTTTTTCTGCTCTTTCCTCTCAATTTTATTGGCCTGTCAGTTTCTTCAGAAAAGCCTTTTAGGATTTTTATCCTACAGGTTTTTAAAATACACACATTATGTGTTTCAGAAACAAAGAAAATTCAGCTCCATTAGAGGAGAATACCACAGGAAAAAGTGAGGCCAAAAAAAGGAAGATTGCAGAAACTTCAAATGTTATCACTGAGTCATTGCCATCTGCAGAATCAGAACCTGTGGAAATTGAGGTGGAGATTGCCGAGGGTACTATCGAGGTGGAAGATGAAGGCATCGAAACACTGGAGGAGGTGGCTACGGCCAAGCAGTCCATCAAGTACATCCAGAACACAGCTTCCTCTGATGACTCCGCTCTAGCACTGTTGGCAGACATTACCAGCAAGTACCGCCAAGGTGATAGGAAAGGGCAGCTGAAAGAAGATGGCTGTGCCTCTGACCCCATAAGCAAACAGGTAGAAGGTATTGAAATTGTGGAACTTCAGCTGTCACATGTGAAGGACTTGTTCCATTGTGAGAAATGTAACCGTTCATTTAAATTGTTTTACCATTTTAAGGAACACATGAAATCACACTCCACTGAGAGTTTCAAGTGTGAAATATGCAATAAAAGGTATCTTCGGGAGAGCGCGTGGAAACAGCATCTAAATTGTTACCACCTTGAAGAAGGTGGGGTCAGTAAGAAGCAAAGGACTGGGAAAAAGATTCACATATGTCAGTACTGTGAGAAACAGTTTGACCACTTTGGACATTTTAAAGAGCATCTTCGAAAACATACAGGTAATGAGCAAATACTTGGCTAAAACTCTGACTTTTCCACATTCTCCTCACAAATCCTTTTTCTTAAAAAGACTACAAAACCACTTTCTATTTTCTGATGTGTAGTCTAAGTATTCTCTGTGGGTTTTTTTTCCCAGTAATATCTTGTTGAAATAATGATTCTTTAAGTGCAAAACAGCATCAGCCTCAAAAGCAATTACCACTCTTAATGCTTTGCCAGTTTTTATGAATACATTAAATAGTTTGATTTAGAAATGATCATGAGTTTTTAAATCCTAATTATACTTGAGGCTCTACTGTTTGGGGTGTGTCTGTGTGTATATATATATATATAATTATATATATATATTAAAAATTTTATTTTTATTGGAAAGGCAGATATACAAAGAGAGGGAGATACAGAGAGAAAAATTTTCCATCCGCTGGTTCACTCCCCAAGTGACTAGAGTGGCTGGAGCTGAGCCAGTCCAGAGAAAAGAGCATCTTCTGGGTCTCCCATGCAGGTGCAGGGTCCCAAGGTCTTGAGCCATTCTCTACTGCTTTCCTAGGGCATTTGTAGGGAGCTGGATGGGAAGTGGCACAGCTGGGATACAAACCAGAACCCATACAGGATCCCAGTGGATGCAGAACGAGGATTTAGCCACTAGGCTATCGTGTCAGGCCCATAGTTCATATTTCTTAACGTTACGTAAGTAAGTTGTACTTGGAGTCTGACATACTTACACTTTTTGGCATGCATCTAAACTCTGGGTCATTTTAGACTGTTTTTAGGAAGAGAACTATCAGATTAGATTAACCATTCTGGTCCAGTAGCCATATTGGCAAAATGCATGATTATCTCCCTTCACCTCTTCAATGGCAAATGTGTCAGTCTTGGTGGGAGGAAGAGGGTTCGGTGTTTATAGTGTTCTTCAGCAAGGAGCCATTGCATGTGAGAGATGTTTCAGGAAACCCACCTCTGGACCCCTGCCCCTCAGAGTTCTGCACCTCCTCCTGCCTACCTTGCCCTGTTCAGTTCTCTCTCACCCCGAAGCATTCTGGGCTCGGTCTCTGGCCAGACACAGTAGTTCCCACCAATGCCTTGACACTCTGGATGGTCATCCTAACCTGCGGTAACGAGAGTAAAGCAGTTACTGCAGAGTGCTGTCAGACTTGTCAAACTGCAAATTCAGTATAGAGCTAAAGGGCTTAAGGAGTTAGTTTGGGTAACTAACATGAAATCTTTTCCAAAGCATACTTGCTGGTGTCAAACCTATTTTATATTTGGAAACACTAAGGTTGATTTTTTTTTTTTTTTTTTGGTACTTCTGAAACAAATACATATTTTAGCAGTCTGGGTTAATTTTGCAGGAGAATCAGTAAACCAGAGGCAGTAAACATGGCAGGTAACTTTCACTTGTTTGAAAACAGAGTAACATGGATCACTGTGGAAGTTGTTCAGATCCTGTGTTTATTTGAGAGTGGACAAAAAATACAAGGCTGCAGTACACTATGTTCTCTTCTTTCCTTCCCTTCAAAATTATGAGAGAGAAATCAAAGTTTAATTGTTACAAATTATGCAGTGTGTCTGGCCATTAAAGGAACAGTTTAGTACAGACAACAAATTGACCTTTTATTACTTGTTACTGTATCAGCTAGTGACAAGGTAGTTGGAATTGTGATTAACAACTTACTGAATTCACTAACAACATAAGTAAGCAGTTTTAAACTATTTAATGAAACCTGGATCATTTTTCCCTTAACAAAGGTGAAGAAAAGAAACAGTTTTGTTCCTGTTTTATTGCCCTCAAACCAGTACACTCCTCAGTTTCTTTACGTCTTTTTTTTTTTCCTTAAGATTTATCTATTTATTTTCATTGGAAAGTCAGATATACAGAGAGGAGGATCTTCTGTGCGATGATTCACTCCCCAAGTGACCGGAATGGCCAGAGCTGAGCCGATCAGGAGCCAGGAACTTCCTCCAGGTCTCCCATGCAGGTGCCAGGGTCCCAAGGCTTTGGACCATCCTCGACTGCTTTCCCAGGCCACAGGCAGGAGCTGGATGGGAAGTGGGGTTGCCGGGATTAGAACCAATGCCCATATGGGTTCCCAGCGCACTCAAGATGAGAACTTTAGCTGCCAGGCCTCCGTGGTGGGCCCTACATCTTTTTGTTAACATGATAGTTTTGTTCCTATGTCCTCTTACTTTAAAACAAAAAGGGTTTATTTAAGAGAGAAAGAGATCTTCCACTCACTGGTTCACTCCCAAGGTGGCTGCAATGGCAAAAGCTAAATGGAGCAGAAGCCAACAACCAGGAACTTCGTCCGGGTTACCCAAGTTCTTGAGCCATCTTTCACTTTCACTGCTCTTAGCAAAGAGCTGCACTGGAAGTAGAGCAGCCAGGGCATTAATCCATGTTCACAAGGGATTCCAGTATCACAAGCAGTTGGCTTCACCTCACATGCCATGACACTAGCCCCTCTTAAATGTTCTTAAAGCATGTACTATTTTGTAGTATCTTAATTGGTGAAAGTTTAGCTGCTACCTGTCCTGGATTTAATGTGGCTGAGGAAGCTGGAAGGACTGACCTCATGGCATGCTCCTAGGAATATGTAGTGTCAAAGTGATTTAAGAGGGAGAGTGGTGAGAGGTAAAGCCATGATCGTGTCGTTATTTTCACAAGTGTTATTATCTTGAACTCCAGTTCTGGCATTTTCCAGCAAGATCAACTTGACTGATCACTTCACAGTCACTATCAGACTTCTCTACATGAATAAGGATAATGATACTTACTTTGTAAGATTGTGACACATAAAGCAACCATTCCTACATCTGAAATAGTCAATTTATTGCTACTTTAGATTTTAATGAGTGTGCGATGCTAATTTTTAAACAGCTCAAGTGGCCTACAAAGAAAAGTGAGTCTCTTTCCTACTTGAGTACTCTGCAAAGCAACTGCTCTTGCTGTCATTTTCTTTCCAGTCACATTCCTTGCATTTCCAAGCAGCCACAGGCACACACTTGAACATGCAGGCTTTTAAGAACATTGCACACCGGAATGATGGCATAGTGGGAGACCATTTAGTTTATCTAGGAGTCCTTTCTTTTTTTAAGATGTATTTACTTTTATTGAAAAGTCAGATTTACAAAGAGGAGAAACAAAAGAAAAGATCTTATCTGCTGAGTCGCTTCCCAAGTGGCTGCAATGGCCAGAGCTGAGCTGAAGGGGCAGGGGGGAGCTGCCTCTTCCAGGTCTCACGCGGGTACAGGGTCCCAAGGCTTTGGCCCCCCTCAACTGCTTTTCCAGACCACAAGCAGAGAGCTAAAAGGGAAACAGGGCTACCAGGACACGAATTGACAGCCATATGGGATCCCTGCGGATGCAAGGGGAGGAATTAAGCCACTAGGCTACCACACCAGGCTCATCTTAGAATCATCTTTAAAAAATTTCATATATATATATATATATATATAAAAATCATTTGTGAATATCTACCTTTTGGTTTTGTTTCATCTCATTTTACTATAGTTGCCCCCTAATTCAGTGTTTCGATGTGCCATAATTAGTCTTTTTTATGGGCTTTTAGGAACACAAAAGACTGCAATATTATTCAACTTTTTTTTTTTTTTTTAGGAGCAGAATTGCTAGTTTCAAGAATGTTATATTTTAAATCTTGGCAGGTATTATCAAATTGCCCTTTAAAGAGGCTATGCCAATTTATATGCAGGATTCATTGATAATAGAAGTATACATTAGTAAAACCATAAATCATAGACATCTTATTGAGTGGCATCAACTTTTTTTTTTTTAATTTCTGTATCAACATGAAGTCTAGGTAACTAGATCTTCTGGCCTTTTTTCCCCCTTAGAAATCTCGGTTCTGTAACCCGCAAGCATCAGCCTTGCCCTGACTTCCCTCTCCTCTTCCTACACATCTGCACTGCACCTCACTCAACCCTCCTGTCACTCGGCACCCCTTGTCCCTTGTCAGTACACGTGTTTGACTTCTCGTTCTTACCTGAATTCCACGGTATGCCGCCTGAGTCATCTTTTCTTTTACTCTAAGCACCTTTGCTTGCTCACAGGAACCCTACCTGATTTAAGAAGCCCTCCATCCTAGAGTCAGTGCGATTTGAGAATATTTAATCATAAGACCTTAGGTTGGCCTTTTGCTGTCTGACTTTTCCTAGTTACAAGATCTTCACTGCAGTACTCAAGACTCTTAACCCCTGCAAGCACTGTTAGAGGATACATAACCATCTTCTTACCCCCAGCCTACCTGTAACAGCAGACATCTCTTTTATTCCAGAGGAAGACTTCCTTTTTCTTAGATGTCTCCGGAGAGTGTGTCCTCCGCGACGTGCATTCCTACCCCTTTCCCTCTCTGCTGTCCATTTCCTCAGCAAATGGATAATGATGTTTCATGGCTTACAGACCTATTTTCTCCCCTCTAGATCTCTGCTTTTTATTATTATTATTATTTATTTTTATTAGGATGACAGATTTACAGAGAGGAGGAGACAAAGATCTGTCCACTGGTTCAACCCCCCCAAATGGTCGCAGCAGCTGGAACTGAGCCAATTGAAGACAAGAACCAGGAGCTTCTGCATCTCCCACATGGGTGCAGGGTCCCCCGGCATTGGGCCATCCTCTGCTACTTTTCCAGGATATAAGCAGGGAGCAGGATGGGAAGTAGAACAGCTGGACACATGAACCCATACCTATATGGGATGCTAGTGCTTGCTGTCAGAGGACTAACCACTTGAACCATCACACCAGCCCCAACTCTTAAAAATTGAAATAATTTAGAGACAGTAGAGATCTATTGACTGGTTCAGTCCATAAGTGCCTACAGCCATGAGGACTGGGCCAGGCCCAAGCCAGGAGCGAGGGGTTCAGTATAGGTCTCGGCTTGGAAGAGGGATGTCCAAGTACTGGAGCCATTGCTTCTGCCTCTGAGGGAATCAGGGCAGGGGAAAGAAATATTTTTTAGCAAAGAGGTAGGATCAGAATTGGGGCAGGAGCTAAACCCAGGCACTCTAGTATGGGGTCCATGTGTCCCAAGGGCCGTCCTAACCACTGTGCCAAACACCTGTCTCACCAGAATACTAACTGCTCTGTTACAAACCTCTTACTGCTCTGTTACGAACCTCTTACTCATTTTCTCTCATCAACAGAGGAGTCTGACTTCTGATACTACCGACTACTGTAGTTTTTTGGTTCTGTTTTTCTTCTAGCCAATTTCTCTTTGTTTTGATAGCTCACCTGTTTGCTGTTTTTACTCGATATTTTCACTAGGTTCTGATCTTGATGTAGTATTACACAACATTTTCTGACACACCAGAAGTTTTCATCACCTTTGAAAATACCCAACCTGCCCCATTGCATGTCGCAATCCACCCTCTGTTCAGCTCCAGAGCTGTTTCTGTAACTGTCTATCCAGCAGCTGCACTCTGCGCTTCCAAGCCGGCAGACAAAACTGTGAACCTGCGGTCTTCTCCCAGGACATCCTGTTGCAGAGCTGCCTCCACTCAGGTGTCTGCATCCTTTATGCTGAGTGCTCATATCACTGGTGTGCAGAACTCATCCAGATTTTATTTCTTCATCATAGTTACTATAATCACTAAATCTTGTTTCTTCTACCATAGAAGAGCTTTAGATGTGGTGAGAGCATCTGAATTAGAAATTGTGATTTCCTCCTCTTTATTCTTACTGTTTTCTTAATTAATTTCATTTTTTCCTGTTAATAGGAGAAAAGCCTTTTGAATGTCCAAATTGTCATGAACGATTTGCTAGAAACAGTACCCTCAAATGTCACCTCACTGCGTGCCAGACTGGAGTGGGGGCGAAAAAAGGAAGAAAGAAGCTTTATGAATGCCAGGTATGTCATATTCTTTTTTGTAGTCCTAAAGCAAACAAAATGCACAGGAAAAAAAAGGAGAGAGGTGAAAGTCAAGTCAGGATGGCTTAGCTTAGAAGTTTTTGACTTCACAATGCCACAGGAGAGTATTTCCCCCAGTCGCCGTTTTCAGTAGGTTATTGTCACAGCGCTGCACTGGGAGGACACTGCAGGCAGGCGGTCGCGAGAGTAACTGATACTCTACCATGTTCTGTGTTGCTAATGTACAATATTAAATAGCTTGAATTTATTCAATGTGGAAATTAGAATAAAGAACATTTTCTTGATTCTTTTCTCATGGGTTTTGGGATTTTTTTTCCACCTAACTTTAGATGATATCAGTTTCAAAAGGAATTATTCCTAAGTAACAGATAGTATGAAACCGTAGTTATTAACACAGAGCAATTATGATTAGTGTATTTTTATCCCAAATACTGTAATGTTTTGAAAGCTGGTGTTAACAGGAGAAAGCACAGTGTCATTTTGTGTGCCCAAAACATTCATGATACTTTCAGGCAATATTGACGTGTTTCCCAGAATGTATTTTCTCATCATAATCAGCTGATCCAGAGAATTACAAAAGGTTTTTATACTAGAATATTGCCGATACTATATTATATTAGTAACATTTTCAGAACAAACCTTCAGTTTGTTACGAATATATTCTGCACAAAATAAATGCATCCTTACTACTTCCAATTTGAATATAAGTAATGTTAACGTCATGTTTGGTTATTTCAGGTATGTAATAGTGTGTTTAACAGCTGGGACCAGTTCAAAGATCACTTGGTAATACACACTGGAGATAAACCCAACCATTGTACTTTATGTGACTTGTGGTTTATGCAAGGAAATGAGTTAAGACGGCATCTCAGTGACGCTCACAATATTTCAGAGCGGCTAGTAACGGAAGAAGTCCTTTCAGTGGAAACACGTGTGCAAACGGAACCTATGACATCAATGACTATTATAGAGCAAGTTGGGAAAGTGCATGTGCTACCACTGCTTCAAGTCCAGGTGGATTCAGCACAAGTGACTGTGGAACAAGTCCATCCAGATTTGCTGCAGGATGGCCAGGTGCATGACTCGCATATCGCTGAGCTTCCAGATCAAGTCCAAGTGAGTTATCTAGAAGTAGGTCGGATTCAGACTGAAGAAGGTACTGAAGTACATGTGGAGGAGCTACACGTCGAACGGGTCAATCAGATGCCGATGGAAGTACAAACTGAGCTGCTAGAAGCAGACTTGGATCATGTAGCCCCTGAAATCATGAACCCGGAAGTGAGTGAGCCTGGCCACACAGAGACTGCGGAGGAGGCCAGGGAAGGTCACGGAGCTGCCGAGAGTTTAGAGACCAAAACAACAGTGGAGTCCGAAGCTGCAGACACAGCGGATGACGACAGAACAGCTATGCCCATTTTAGAGTAAAATAACAAATGAATATATTTTTAAATTTACATGTCGAGCATTTGAACTGATGATGGGCAGTATGACTGTCCTTAAGCTAACAGACGTGCGGACCAAAGTTAATTTTTTTCATGTTGTCCTGAGCTGTTTCTATTGAAATGGACTGATTCTGGTTCCTTTCCTCCCACTTAATGCCACAAAAGGAGAATCTTTCCCATAAATGAAGGGGAGCTTTGAGAAGTATATTTCTGAAACCTTAAATGAATTATATTCTTATTATATAGTTGGGTATGAATGTATCTATTTTCGTTGTGGCAAGGGTTCTCCCTTTTCTCCAGGTCATGTCCTCTTTCAAATTTTTTTCCATGTTATAAATCATACGTAAAATCATTAGAATACAAGTTTGTGTATTCTAATGCATGTTAGAAAATGAATATATAGGAAGCAAAGCTGCATGAAGAAAAGTGCATTGTTACTGTGCAGTTAACGTTTGGCTCTGGCTTTCTTTAGTTTGAACATTGTCTGCCCCAGCAGCCACAGATGCTGTTTGCATCAGAAACAGAATGATGGCGGCAAAACTTACAGAATGTTTAAAAAAAAAAATCCACACCCATGTGCCTTTCAAAACCAACTGAAACTTCTATAAAGCTTCTCTGGTTCTTTCAAAGTTTATGTTGTAAACAGGAGCAGTGTAAGTGATCTATAGCACTTCATATTTTTGCTTATACCAACACCGCCATTTCTTTTTCATTTAAGCTAGGTTGAGAAATTTCATTTATTGGCAGCTGCAGGGCCATTTCAATTGGAAAATTTGTTTGCATCTGTGGTAAACTTTATTTTGATAAAAAGTTGCACTAGTATTTTACCACCAGATGAAAAAAAATGGCATCCTTCAAAAATTAATGTATTTAAAGTACAGAGAAAAACATGTATATAATATATCAGGCATTGTTTTGAATAGAATCTTTTTCCCCCAATCTTTAATGTAAAGATCTTGTGCTATAACTTTTAAAGCCATACAAATAAGAGTGCTAAACTGTGGACTGAAAAGTAGGTGTGTAAATATTTTTAATCAGTATTACTTGGAAAATAAAATATAACAACCATATAAAAATAAGCCAATGTTATTTTCTTTACCTGTTAAGTACTGGGATATATTTACTTTTTAAAGTAAACTTTAAAATTCTGTATTCATGACTCTTTTTTTTAATTAGTGTGCAGTTGATTTATGGTCAGGTGTTTTGTCATGTATCTTTATCTTTGGTTTTCCTTAGGGTGTCTGTGCCCCTGGTAAATCTGTGGGCTTTTTGTGTTTTAACAATCAGTGATCTCAAATCTACAGATTACTAGGATCTAGTGCATTGAATGCTGAAAACAGTTCATGCAGTGTCCTTAAACCAAGTGAAACAAGGTTCACTTTGAAACAAAATCTTGGAAGAGCTCTGACCCCAATGCGGAGATCAGAGGTGAAGTCACATTAAAGTGCTGGAACTGTCATTTGAATTTTCATATTTGGCAAAGCCTTCCAGATGACTAAAGGACCTGTTTTGTTTGGTTTTTGTTTTTGTTTTTTTTTTTTTTTTCAAAAAGTATCAGCTCACTTAGAATGCTGGTAAATTTGATGATAAAGAAGAGGAAAACTACTGATGATAAACCTTTGTTAACACTTTATAGTTGACCACGCACTTTAAAATAACAGCTGTTAAAAACCGGTGTGTTTTTCCTGTATATTGGTAACTAGTAGTTACTCTCCCACTAAATTCTTCCTGGGTTTTTAAGCTAGGTCTCCTTTAATGAGAGTTGTGGAGCAGTAGAAAGGCACCACTCCCCTCACAGATACAAATCCTAGGTGCAACGAAGAATGTGTTCCGTTGTTCCGACACTGAATTTCTACATCACTTTCAGTGCCCAGAAGTTCAATTCTGACACGGCCCAGATGTAGAATAAACAGGTGAATTTACTCAGTTCTGCAAGATTGCCCCCGCTTCAGACACCAGCCATAGGTGGAGTTTGTTGTCGCTCACCCACACCTTAAAACCAGTCATGGTTCTTACGTCCTTTACTCAAGTACAATTGCTAGAACAACTCCAAGAACTCAAGAAAGCACTATCCTTAGATTTGTTATAGAGGATACAACTCAAAAATGGCCACATAGAGGAAGCATTGGGTAAGGTGAGCATTGGAGAGGTGGAGAAAGGTTCCATGCCCTCTTGGCATACGAGTCTCAGCAGGTTATGTTCACCAACTCGGAGTTTTCATAACCTAGGCTGATGAAAACATTGGCCTTTGATGACACATCTCCAGCCTCTATCCAATTGTCCTTTAACTCATGACTGAGTTCGCAGGCTGTCCCTCACCTTGGAGCTGTCAGGGAACCCCTGCTGTGAACAACACAGGTTGACACACAGCACACTTCCCACAAGGAAACTAAAGGAGACTGCCCCTACATGCAAGTGCACAAGCACTTACTGGAGGGGTTCTGACCATCTCTGGGTCCCAGCCAAACACCCCATCTCACTGACTCCAGATTCAGAAAATCTAGTTTCCTAATTGTCAGAAACTTGACCTTGCTGGTCCTTGTCACTATGCCTGGAGTAGAGATGAGGAAATGGGCTACGAGATCCCTGAAAGCAGTGTCATGGGACTCATCCCTAACTGGTGGTACTGGAAAGCAAGGGTCAGTGCTGGGATTCAGAAGTCTGAATTTTAAGCCACTGTCAAGTGTTTCTCAAAGCATAGAATCTCAGCTGCATTAGAATCATCTGTTTAAGAACATTCTCATTTCCTCCCTGCCAACACAGAGTGTAGGGTATAGAACAAGAAATTTGGGGGATGGAAAGTGTGACATGGCATAGTAGGTTAAGCCTTTGGCCATATGGGCACCAGTTCAATGCCCTACTGCTAATGCGCCCGTGAAAGATGGCCCAAGAAGGACTCACCTGAGAGATGGAAAAGGCTCTGGGTTCCTGGCTTCAGACTACCACCCCAGGTCTAACCATTGCAACTATTTGGGGAGTAAGCCAGCAGGTTGATCTGGGTCCTCTGTAATCCTGCCTTTTAAATGAAGTCTTTTAAAAAGTTTTTGTTTTTGTTTTCCGTTTTCATTGGAAAATAGAGCTTTCCCTGGGGGATTTGGGGGTGGAGGGTCCAGGATACTGGGTCTCCTGGCCCAGGTCCTTGGGCCTGCCTGTGCCATGAGTGCTGGATCCACAAGCCCCAGGGGTGGGGGGAGGCCCGGGTCTCCTGGTGGAGGTCACTGAGCCCACCTGCATGGTTGGGGCTGGGTCTACGAGACCCAGCATTGAGGGGGTCCAGCATGGCCCAGGTTGCCCGGCACAGGTCCATAATCCTACAGAGCAGAACCAATTCTCAGAGTAGAGTGCTGGACAGCAGATCATGGAGGACTTGATAGCTCATTGGGGCCTGCAGAGTACCTGTGATGCCGTAACAAAGAATGGATAACAGGACATACGGGACAACTACCCCAAACGATGACAGCAAATATCTGAGCAAACGGAGACCATAAGGTCGACTGTGTCAGCCAATGGACATTGTAAGAGATTCCTCATCCGTAGATCATCAAGGTCAACAGCATTTTGAAACTATGGCATCCACCTGGACAGAACCTATGGAACATGTGCCATTGTGACCCTTGGTTGATACTGGGTTGCCTTTCCCCATCCTTGGGTACTGGGACAGAAGGGAGGCTTATCTCTCCCCTCTCAGAAATGGGATTCCTGACTTCCAAGTACATAAACGCATCTTAAGATTAAAAAAATTTTTTTTCTTTTTGTCTCTGAGAGGCCCTCCCTTTCAAGATAAACTATCCTACATAAATAACTGTTCTGGTAAACTAAGGAGGCACCCGTTACAGGTTTTGTTTTCTTGCCAATACAGTGTCCAGAGCATGGAGCTGTCCAAGGTTTTACTTCTTGCTCTCCCTAAGCCCTTGAATCACAGGACCAGGAAACAGCAGAGTAGAAAGCGCATGGATTGGGCAGACGTGCTGCACAGAATGTAGAATGCCACAGCTGGGGTTTGGAGCAAGTCCTCTAGCTCCGGGTGACAGTCCCTGACTCCTGGATTGTGTGGGTTGGAACAGTGACTTCGTGAAACTAGCCAAAATAAAGGGGAGGGGAGAGGGTACTGAGCTAGTGTCTTCGGGCTCCTTAATTTCCACCACAGGAGAATTTCATATAGGATGTTTTTCTTCTCAGCATTTCTGCCTCTATTAGTATTGTTCGGGCAATGAGAACTACAGGATGGAGGAGTGTGAGTAGATGCAAAGACCAGTCGCAGAACCGAATCTGAGACCCTCTCGAAACCTCTCAATTGTTCCCTCCTCCGTAGGATGAAGGGCTGATACGTCACCAAACAACCTCTCTGCCTCTATTTCGTGAACCACATTCCCAGCTCCGTACTCCACCAACCACCTAAGCTTCCTTGTCTGTAAACTGGGAAGCACAGTATTTGGTATTTACCAGTTAGCCCTAAAGAATCTCAGCCGGGAGTCCATCGGGAGCCGTTGTGGAAGCGGCATCAGGGGAGCCAGAGCCAATGGACGCGAGGAACCTAAAGAGGACGAACGCCAGCGCTTCTTTCCGCAGAGCCTGGACCCTGCGGGACTCACCCGGAGAAGCGGTCATGGCGTGTTGCTGTAAACTTCGTTTCCATTCGGAGAACAAGGAAAGCCTGACCCTGGAGCTCGCCGCGGTGAAGTGGCAAGGAGGAATGTTCCCCGCCGTCTGCTGGCTCGCCCAGGAGAGATGCTCTGGGCCGCAGGCCCCAGCCGTCTCCCGCGTGTCTGCAATGGGTGTCCCCGCCGCCGCGCGCTCCTCCCCCGCGCCGCTCCCGCCCGGCTGCCATAGTAACAGGCCTGGGAGGTCCAGGCCCGCGTCCCCTCGCCGGACCGGCCCTCTTTCCCCTCCCCCGGGCCGGCCCTCAGCTCCCGATTGGTCCTTCGGGAACCGCTGCGGGGCGCTCGGGTCCTCGCGGCCCATCCCGCGCAGAGGCCGGCGGGCGGGGTCGGTCTCCCCTGACAGCTCCGGTGCCCCGGGCACCCCCACGCACCGCGCGCGCCTGCTCCAGTGCCTGCCGCCGGGAGCGCCTGGCCCGGGCGCGGCATCCCGGAGCCCGCGAGGCGGCCGCGCACCTGAGGTAAGCGTGGGGTCGCGAGGAGGCAGCCAGCCTCGCCACCCGCCCACCTTTCCTGGACCAAGGCTGCAGACCTGGATGGCCGGGAAGGGGACGTGTCCTTTCCTCGAGCCGTGTGAGGCGGAAGGGAGGACAGGACAGATTCCGACGGGGTTCGGGGATGGGCCCGGGAAGGGGTCACGAACAGGTGGTGAAAGGCTCTTTGGGGTGTCCGCAGAGCCAGGGCGAGGGGCGCACCGGCGCGTAGGGGCTGACGCCCTGTGGCTGCGCGTGTGTGCCCTGTGTCCCCGTGTGTCCTCTGTGTGTGCGCGCCCACACGTGAGCCGGGAGAGAGAGGCTTCGCCCTGGACCACAGCTAGCCTGGGTGACCTGCTTCGCGGGCGCCCGCCCAGGGCTGGAGAGCCGTAGGGAGCTGGCGTCTCACCGCTGTGACCCGGGAGGGAACAAACGCGCCCATCACGCCCCACCGCGCGGCGCTTGCCAGGACGTGGGGCTGCGGCGTGAGCAAGAGCCTCGTCTCTTCTTGCCAGAGATCCCTGCAGGAGCAGGGGAGCTGGAGAACCCGGCGACCCCACCAGGGGCGGGGTCTTGCACAGGCTGGTGCTGAGCAGGCGGCGAGGCCCAGTCTAGGTGCCTTTGGCCCTGCTGAGGACCGCAAAGCCTGAACTCGGGGCACTCTCCCCCCCTTGCCTGCCCTATTCAGTCGTCCGAGTTTAGCAGACAAGAGGGCTCTATGTTGGAACCCATTCTCCCTCCCCCACCCCGTACCTCCCCAACTCCTGCTTCAAAATAAGAGCGAATGATTCACATTCTGAGCTCTCACCCGTGTAATTCAGACAACTTTGGAAATTAAACAAATGCTATTGGCGCTGCATGCCACGGAAAACAAACAAAGCCACAAACACACACGCCAAAAAAAAAAAAAAAATCCATTCCAAGTGGAAGTTTGAAACAAGCCTCTGTTTATGGCACTGTGTGTGTGTTTAAAGAAATGCTTGAGAAATATGTATCGCACAAGCTTGCATCATCAGTCTTCAATGTGATTCAGAAGATGGGCTCTGTTAGTGTTGCAAAAGCACTCCTAATTCGGGTTGCCATGGGAACTGAAGAAGTCGCCCCACACTTTGAGTGGCAGCCTGGCTGGAACCAGGAACTGCTGTGGAGGGGATTCCTCCTAACCCCTTACATCACCATGGGAATAAGCGAGCTTATAAAAAAAAAAAAAACATTTTTTTTTTTTAAAGCTTGTTTCTTTAAAGACTCCCAAGGCTAGCTGCTTGTTTTTTAAAATTTTGTCTCTTCAGAGCTTTCCCTTTGTGTGGTAAGTCTACCCTCTCAGAGAGGAGACATCCTCCCGAGAGTTCCTTGCAGAGCTGTCTGTGCTGTGTTTGATGTTCACGGAGTCCTGGCCTTGGACCAGAGCTCCCCCCCTCCTTTAGCATTTACACTGGGGGTTTGTGTGTCAGGATTAGGAGATGGGGAAATGTGAGTGGGGGGTCTTGGAAAGAGGGAGTTGGAGAAGAAGCCAGCCCAGCCCTCCCAGGCCTAATGTTTGATGTGCTGTTCAATTTGTCTGGTAAAGCCATCATGGGTTTATTTTTGGCTTGACCACTGGTAAGTGGTAAGCCTGGAAAAACCTTCTGAGAGGCCTCTTTCTGTGTAAGAAAAAATGCGGGTGGGATATTTGGTTTGAGGGGTGTGTGAGTGTGTGTGTGTTTTAATAATCAAACTGCACTTAAAATAAAGACTGGGTTGTATGAAAAACCTCAATTCTTCAGCACTCACGGCCCTTTCTGTTCTTGGCTATCCCTGGGTTTTAGCTAAGAAGGTTCTGCTTGGAACAGACGGTGGTACCATCTCAGACACTTTCACCAGGAAATGTTGATGTCTTTACAGAACCACAATTTCCTAGGCCCCCATAATCCCTTAGTTTTGGATCCTATAAATCAGTTTTACATGTTGCTAGCATGTGGTTTGAAAATCGAAGATTTTTATCTTAATAGGTTAGTGTTTTCTTAAAAGCTGAAATGCTTCCATTTTGAGAAACTTCCAAATTAAAGCATAATATGAAATCCAACTTCACTCTTTAAGTCTGGCCCTCATATTCCTTGAGGGATTATGAAAGAACTTTAATTTATAGACTGAATTTTACTTGTTAAGGTAGGCTGTATGTAAAATTGCCTTTCTCATCCATATCCAGTTATTGCCTACTATCATTCTAGAAAAATTTCCCCAGACTGAAGTCACAAATTGTAGAAGAAGAAAATCTTCTGAAGGGACTCGCCTACCACTTGAATTAAATATGGCGCATATTCTTAAAGTGCGTACTCTTAAAGGTTTCTGCTTAGCTTGGCCATTATTCGGCACACTGAAGAAGAGGAGGCAGCTTTACTGATGGGGAACTTGTATTCCAACACAAGTGACTGCAGCTCATCACTCTGAAAAGCAGGCCTGTAAATAGAAGGATCAGTCAAGCCTTGAAAGAAATGAGAGGGTCCAGGGCTGTGGCTCAATAAGTTAATCCTCCACTTCCAAGCACCGGCGTCCCACAGGGGTGCCAGTTCACATCCCAGGTGCTCCACTTCCCATTCAGCTCCTGCTTGTGGCCTGGGAAAGCTGGGAAAGCAGTGGAGGATAACCCAAATCCTTGGGCCACTGTGCCCATGTGGGAGATCCAGAAGAAGCTCCTGGCTCAGCTCCGGCCACTGCAGCCACTTGGGAAAAAAAAACAGCAGATGGAAGATTTTCCTCTGTCTCTCCTTCTCTCTGTAACTCTTCCTTTCTAATACAAAGAAATAAATCTTGAACGAAAGCAAGCCAAGGGGCCCGGTGCAATGGCGCAGTGGTTAAGGTCCTCGCCTTGCACGCCCGGGATCCCATATGGGCGCCAGTTCTAATCCCGGCAGCCCCACTTTCCCATCCAGCTCCCTGCCTGTGGCCCAGGAAAGCAGCTTTGGGAACCTGCACCCACGTGGGAGACCTAGAAGAGGCTCCTGGCTTTGGATCGGCATAGTATCAGCCGTTGCGCTCACTTGGGGAGTAAATCATCGGACGGAAGATCTTCCTCTCTGTCTCTCCTCTCTGTATATCTGCCTTTCCAATAGAAATAAAATAAATCTTTAAAAAAAAAAAAAGAAAAGAAAAAAGCAAGCCAAAGTGAGAAAAGAGTGTAAGGGATAGCAGAATTTATACAATGAGGAACAAGAATCTCAATAGATTAAGGGAAAGGGAGCAAGAAAGAAAGCATGAGTGTAAAAAGAGTTGCAAAGAAGACAGTTTGCAGAAGAAGAAACTCAAAACTCTTCCTCTTCCTTGGACAGAGTCCACTTTTCCAGCAATGCCAGGTACCTCCTTGCTCTTTTCAGTAAAGTCCTTGACTTCCTCAGCATTCCTTTGGGAGGCAGATCCGCAGAGGGAGTGTTTCTGGCATTGTGATTCATTTCTGTTTCAAGACTCTCCAAGTACCTGACGTTGTCACCCCTTGCTTCATATTTTTAAAGATTTATTTCTTTTCAAAGATTTATTTCTTTTTGTTGGAAAGGCAGATATACAGAGAGGAAGGGAGACAGAGAGGAAGATCTTCTGTCTGATGGTTCACTCAGCTGGAGCTGAGCCAATCCGAAGCCAGGAGCCAGGAGCTTCTTCCAGGTCTCCCACACGGGTGCAGGGTCTCAAAGCCTTGGGCCATCCTTGACTGCTTTCCCAGGCAATGAGCAGGGAGCTGGATGGGAAGCAGGGCTGCCAGGATTAGAACCAGCACCCACATGGGATCCCAACGTGTTCAAGGTGAAGACTTTAACCTCTACGCTATCACACTGGGCCCAAGACTTATTCATTTTTATTGCAAAGTCAGATATAAAGAGAGAAGGAGAAGAGACAGAGAGGAAGATCCTCCGTCCAATGATTGGTTCTTGATTTATCGATTCTAGACTGACTGTAAACTTGTTATACATGAGGGCATGCTGTATGGTTCTCCTTCTTCACCCCTTCCAATCCCCTTTGCCCATTTTTGCAGCGTACTTTGTGGCAGGAAATCAGCCAATGCACTATTAGCAAAAACCGTTTCTCCGTCAGTACCCAGCCTGGAGAAGCTCTTCTGAGCACCTAGCTAGTGGGTGAAGTGTTGCCTAGGATGTCAGACGGAGCAGCCAAAGTTCAGCTGGCTTCAGATGGAGATGTTCATGGATGTTTCTTAGGAGAGAGAGGGGTTGCTCTTGCAGATTAGCAGCTGTTGTTTGAGTAACAGATTTTTATACGAAGGGATTGGATGCTGGGGTTGTGTGCTAGACACTGAGGGGATGTCGCTGCAGGGAATACAGGGACTTGCACAGAACACGCTAGGAAGTTCTAGCCCTTCAGTGTCTCCTCTAACTCTCACCACGACTTTGATTAAATCAGTGCTGACTTTACATTGTTACGAATGTGTGCTTATTGTTCACTGCAGAGTGTGATTTATTTATTTTTTGTCTTTGTGCAATATGTTTTTTGAGAAAAGAAATTGCTTTTTCATTGGTTCAATTTTTCAGGAAGCTTTTGCGGTTTCTTTCCTAAATGTCCGAATGGATCTGTGTGTGAGACACCGCTCCTTGGTGTCTCGGTCACAGTGAAGTGCACCGGGCCCCCACTGGTGCCCCTGGGCCCCTCCCCCAGCCCGCCACAAGGACCGTCATCCTCCAGTCTCAGTCGCCTTGTAGCCCTGATGCACATTCACATTCCGACATGTCCCTTCCTTTTCCTTCTGTGAGAATTCCCTGTTATGATTTCCCTTTTGTTGTGATTTGTTATCTCACTTTGTACAGTTTCTGATAGCTAGCTAAGAAAAAGTGATAGTGGGCCTGGCGCGGTGGCCTAGTAGCTAAAGTCCTCACCTTAAACTTGCCAGGATCCCATATGGGCGCCGGTTCTTGTCCCAGCAGCCCCGCTTCCCATCCAGCTCCCTGCTTGTGGCATGGGAAAGCAGTCGAGGACGGCCCAAGGACTTGGGACCCTGCACCCACATGGGAGACCTGGAAGAAGCTCCTGGCTCCTGGCTTCAGATTGGCTCAGCTCTGGTCATTGCAGCTGACTTTGCAAGCAAAATAAATAAAACTTAAAAAAAAAAAAAAGTGATGGTGGCCAGGTACTTGGCAGCATTAAGATGCCCGCATCCTCCAATTCTGATCCATCTTCTTGCTACTGGGAACCCTGGGAGGCAGCATACAAAGGCTGAAGAGCTTGGGTCCCTGCCATCTGTGAGGGAGACCCAAGCTGAGGTCCAGCAGCTTTCCTTCAGCATGGTCCAGCCTGGGCTCCTGCAAGATTTTTCTTTTTCCTTTTTTTTTTAAATAAAGGTTTATTTATTATTATTGGAAAGGCAGATTTTACAGATAAAAGAAAGATCTTCCATCTGCTGGTTCACTCCCCCAAATGGTTGCAATAGCCAAAACTGAACTGATCTGAAGCCAGGAGCCAGGAGCTTCTAGGTCTCCCACGGGGGTGCAAGATCCCAAGGCTTTGACCATCCTCTACTGCTTTCCCAGTCCATAAGTAGGGAATCAGAAGTGGAGCACCTTGGGCACAAACCAATGCCTATACAGAATGCTGGGGCTTGGAGACAGGATTAGTCAGTTGAGACATCATGCCAGCCCTGGGTATAGGATTTTAGATGGGAAATTAATTCTCATAAACTTCTGAAGAGATTGGTTCATTGTTTTCTGGCTTCCAGTGTTGCTGAAACATTCAATTCCATTCTAATTTTTTTTTTTCCTTTTCTGTAGAATTTGTAGCCTTTTCCCCTTGCCTAACAGAAGTTCAATGAAGCATGCATTTGCTTTGTTCTACCTACTGGGCCCTTCGGCTCATTTAGAAATGTTTCTGGCTGAGACTAACCAAAGAACTTTTCTATTTAGTTAAAGGTTTATTTTTCTTGCAGAAGAGGTCAGGATAGGCAATTGACAGTTTTGTTTTAGCTGACATCACTGACTCGGTTTATGTGTCTTTCTCTGCTGCTCTCCTTGCTTTTATCCTAGCATTTCTCTCTTTTTGATCTTTAGTTGACTGCTATCTCTCCAGCCAGTTCCACGCAGGAAGAAAGGGAAAGAGCAAATGCTAGCTGCAACTGTCCCCTTACAACAGGAGAGAATGTGTAGTGAGAAATCCCCCATTAGCTCTCACTGGCCAAACTCTTGTCTCATGGCCACCCCATCTGGGAGAAAGAAAATTGGATTTTCCTTTTGTCCTATAACAGAACAAGGCAGGGAAAGGAGAAGGGAGATAGTGTAACTGCTGAGTGAGCCAGTCTTCAAAAATGCCTGCCACGCTGTCACTTATTGGCAGGGCACCTGTTTGTCCTCATCTGTTGGGACATCCCTGGTTTACACCTGTTGTACCATAGTGATTATTCACAGCACACCATTCTACTCTTTTAAATGTCCTGGTTTGAATGACATGTGCTCTGTTTTCCTTACCTATTGAGTCTTGGCTGTTTATTGCAAGTTCACATTACATAGTGGCTATTAATAAGACGCATAGAACCAACCATAAGATAAATAACAAGCCAAGTTCCCGAGTGGTGACTGGCTGGGTGATGCAGGCAGGAGGTGTAGGAACTTTCCACGGCAGAGAAGTGAATATGCACCAACATACTCACCCATGTGGGTGGCCCAGAAGAAGCTCCTGATGGCTGGCTTCAGATTGGCTGAGCTCCATTCACTTGGGGAGTGAGCCAGTGGATGGAAGATCTTTCTCTCCATATCTCCTTCTCTATGTAAACATGCCTTTCTAATAAAATAAATTTTTTAAAAAATTTAATGAATGCTACATACCAGGAAGTCCAGCTAAACAAATTACCTCTTTCTATTTGTTTATTTATATATTTAATTTATTTTTGTAACAAAGAGGAAGTATTTCCTAAGCAGTATGGAAGAAAGATCAGTGTGAAAAGAAATGGAATGCTAGATGGGTGGAAGATTGAAGGAAAAGAAAGACACTCTGTCCAGCGCACACACCTGTTTCTGCGTTCAATGATCTAACAGAGATGATGGTTATAATCTCCAGAAAGCCGAGACCCAGACTTAGCTCACCTATTGCAGAGCTTGTGTGCTGAGATGATCTGATGGCACCCTGCAGGCCCAATCACTTGACACAGTCTGCTACTGATCCTGTAACAGCACCGCTCGCACCCTCATTGTACTGTTACCCTCGTGATTCTGTCTTCTGTTTTCACCTGTCATCCATGGTTGCTCCTTTACTACTTCAGAGCTTCAAAAAAATGTCTGTCAGGCAGTCTCCCTTCAATTCCCCAGGACCTACCCAAAGCCAGGAGCCAGGGAATTTTTCTAGGTCCCCCATGTGGGTGCGGGGGCACAAGGACTCAGGTCATCCTCCGCTGCCTTCCCCGGACAGAAATGGGAACTGGATTGAAAGTGGAGCGGCTGGGACGTGAACCAGTGTCCGTATGATGCCAGTGCTGCAGGTGGAGCTTATTGTATCATGTCCCCATGTGTTGTCCAGAACTGTGTCAATTGCAGTGGGCATAACAACTTCATCACAAAGTTTAGAATAAAGGGTAATTGAATTGGAATATTGCGTATTACCAATGTCATCAATCCCAGAGATTTTTGTCAGAAATCAAGCATTCAAAGACTCTTTGCCAATTTTCCTGCCCGGCCACCCAGCAGTCAGCCTTCATAGTGGTGGCCTGTCCCACTGCATTGCAAATGGATGCAGCTGGAGGGAGGATTGCAGGAACCCACACCCCAGTTCCAGCCCTTTCACTCACTGGTGTCTGAGTTTAGACAAATTCTTCAAGCTCTATCAACTTTAATTGTTTCATCAGCCCATTGGAAATTTTCATGTCTGTCTTACAGGGTTTGTTATAAATCAATGTCTGGTGGATACTAAACAATTAATAAAAGTGGCTGTTAGTCAGCTTTCACTGTCACAGTGAATAAAATGCTAACAATACGACTCTAACACCAAGTGAGAGAATGACTGCTTCCAAAGTCCTTGCAAAGGTACTACTAACTGTGTCTTCTGGTATAGTACCATTCATGTACTTTGTTTATTTTTGCTGGTGTGTATTTAGCACAGAGCATGTCCTGGGTTGCATTAACTGTCAGGAAGGTCATGAGGAGGACGAATGAAGAGAGGAAGGTCGGTTCCAGATAGGCGGTGGGGGACTGCCATCATCAAGATGTGAGCGGCATTCAGGGCAAGTACCAAGTGTGGAGTGATGAACTCTGCGTGACTAGGAAAGAAAATACCAAGCAGGTGATGTGCTAGGAGGGCTTTGAAGGTGCGATGAGGAAAGAAGTGCACTTCAGGAAAACTGTCTACGTAAGGCCAAATGGCAAGAATGGGTTGTGTAAATCAGTGCAGGCCTCAGAACTTTTCTTCAAGACTTGCTACTTGACTCTGTTTGCTCTTTGGGGTAAAAGGGACTCGGGACGCCTTGGAATGCTGGATAAACACTGACCCTCTAGTGTAGCAGCAGTGAGATTTACTGCACTGGTAATTGATGTCGGTTTTGGCTGTCCCGCGGAAGAGTAAATACAGAGGCACCCAAGAGGGAGGAGGCCACAGGCAAGCGCAGGGCTGTGGGGACTCTGTGAGCAACACAGTCTTGAAAACAGAGGAGGGATTTCTCCTCATGCTTTAAAATAAAACACATTCTGCCTGAGGCCACTAACATATCGCAGCCTAAAAATACAGAGAGAAAATGGAGCCCTTTATTTTACTCTTAGCATGCAGCCATCAAGAGTAAACCACAATTGGGTTATTTTTATTGTCTCTGGGCTGGAGCAAATGCTGCTTTGTAAATATTTTGATGCTTCCAATTCAAATCGCCTTCCTAGGAATGTCCACCGGCATTTGCGACAGGTTTCCCTGGGAACTTTAAAACGTGGGGCAAAAGCAACATTTCCAGCCAGAGAAGCTCTGAAGAGGGATGCTTGTAAAATAACACTTCCTTGTTTCAGCAGAGAGGACTACAAGTGGTTTTATGCCTTGCCTTTGTTTTTAAGGTTGGTTGTTTTTAAAATTTTGCCTTTTCTTTTTTTAAATCATGCAATAGTTGTTTGTCACAGGTTTTCTTTTTCTTTTTGGAAACAAGGGGAAAATGGTGTTTATAAGAGAAATCTTTATTTTTGTGTCTTCTAAGTTTCAGGCTTTTTTTTTTTTATATAAAAGATCTGTATTATTTAGGGGAATAAGTGCAATTCAGCTTGCAACTTAGGGTCTCATTTTTCTAGGTGTTGGGTGTCTTGAGTCTTGAAATGAAAAAGGTCGAGGACCTGCTCTATAAAATTCTACAATAGAAAAGGCAAGCTGGTACCCAAATAACTCAAACATCAGACAGGGTTTAAAGATTTTTGGATGGCAGGGTAAAAGAAAAAAGATGAAAAAGGAAGGGAAGAGAAAGAATAACTGGAGCCAGGCTTAAATAAAAGGTAGAATTTTACCCATACGATACTTAAGAAAATGAGCAAAATTAATTTCTTGTAAAAGAAAAAAAATAATTGGAGTATGTACTTTGCAACAAAGTACAGCTGGTTTGAATTCATTTCTTTGTCTATTTTCTATACAAGTACTGACTACCTAGCATACACCAGGCACTATTGAAGAGCTGGAGATGAGTAAAACTTCGCTACCCTCATGACTGTTTTCATCTTAGAAGGAGGACAAAGAACAATGCCTTAGAGGCGTGATTGGCAACAGAGCCCAGAATGCTCTGGGAGCATCCCACCCACGGGCATCAGAGAAGGCTTCAGAGGCAGGTGGAGTTTTGAGGCTCCGTAGCAAGTGGTTTGAGAACAGGCCAGGCTCAGAGACTCTCCTCCACAAAGGCGCTGAAGCTAAACCCCCCGGGGTGTCTGTGGGACCTCTAGTATTTTGGTGTGCTTAAAATAGACGTACATGGAAGACAGACAAGTAGGAGCAGTGGAAATGAGAACTGGAGGCAGGAAGTACATCCTGAAGAGCTTTGTAGACCATGATCAAATTGTGACTTGTAGATATTTGGAAAAAGGATTTTAAGCAGAGCATGAGCATGATGGAATCTACATTTTGAAGCAATGACACAGGTGATTTTTCAGGGGAATAAAGTTGAGCTGAGTAAGGCAGGGCGTCGGAAAACCTGTGAGAAGCCTGTTTCTGCCAACTAGGCACAGGGTGAGCTTGCGAGAGACGGGGTGTTTAGTGGCTAAGATGCCCAAGTCTCATATCACGTACCTGGGTTCAGTACTCAGCTCTGGCGCCCACCTGCAGCTTCCTGCTAATGCTCTCACTGAGGAGTAACAGCTTAGATAAGTGGTTCCTACCACCCGTTTGGAAAACCCGGCCTGACCTTTCAACTTCTAGATTCAGTCCTGACCCAGTTCCAGCTGTTGTACCCTTTCATAGAGTAAACCAGCTCTCTCTCTGTATCCCTGCTTCTCCCCTCTCATCTCACTCCCTCCAAGTCCCCTTCCCCCTCCAAAAACACAAACAAAACAAAACAAAAAATTGGGAAGCTGTCAAGCCTCCACAAGCAATTTGAAGTGAAATTTAAGCAAGACAAATCTTAAATGTAAATAAAATGATTTTTCTCAAGATGATTATTTAGGTGCATTTCAAAACATATTACATATAAAAACATTTAAACACTTGTGTCTCTCTACCTGCTTGATTTCCCTGGTATGTTGGTACTCAGAAGCTTATATATCTCTACCCAGTGTGTCATCCAGCCCTGCCTAGTACAGGGCAGCTTAGGGATGGATTAACAGAAGGCTCAGGTGAAGGGAGAGAGAAGCCCGGGATAGCACCTTGGTTTGTTCTTTGGAGCAGGCAAGATGCACAGTCTTTTGGATTCTGTACTCATTACTCCTGCACTTGGCAGGCATGCCCCAACACCTGTTCCTGCTGCAGAATCCCTCCATCCACTGCACTGAGCCCAGGCTCCCATGACTATTTTAAAATGTCCCCAATATAAGGGCCCCCCGATAAACTCTTCCACAGCCTTTAAAACTCTCAGGTCCAGGTACAGCCTGTGACACATCTGTGGCTTCAGTGCAACTTCTGACTCAGGACAAGAAGTTAAGCAACAGTCCCTCTCCCGCCCTGCCCCCACCCCTTCATCCTCTCTTTCATCCTCCCGCTTTTATGGAGGCTTCTCCAAGCAAAGCTGACCTGGCCCCCCTGCTCACTCTGAGAGCCTGCCTCAGAGACAGGAGGAGAGGCTGTGTGTCCCAGCAGCGACACAGCTTCCTCCCATTGTGGCACACAGCTAAGCCACCACCACTGAACCCTACATTTCCCCATATGGGAAGCAGGCTCCAGGCAGTAGTGAGATCCTCCTCTGGGGTTGTCCTGAATATTTGGATGTCCTGGTCATCCAAATTTGGGGGGTGTTTGGGGACAGCGAGGGCATTTGTAGCCTGAGTTCGGTGGCTGGTGTTCATTACACGGTTTCCTTTTAGGATATGAACCTCAACTTCAAGAGAAGCAAAAGTACATTCCGAGTCTAGCAGACATCATCTTGCTTATAGTTTCAGCTTCTTTGCAGTGCTCCCTTCTCCCATGCCCAGAGTACCACACAGGCACCCAAAAGTGCCATATGTGACACAGCACACAACTTTTTGTTTCCTATCTGTCATTTCTTTTTTCTTTTTTTTTTTTTCTCTGAGATTTATTTATTTTTATTGGGAAGGCAGATTTACGGAAAGGAGAGAGGCTGATGTTCCATTCACTGGTTCACTCCCCAAATGGCTGCATTGGAGCCAGGAGCTTCTCCTAGGTCTTCCAGTGGGTGCAGGGTCCCAAGGCTTTGGACCATCCTCCTCTGCTTTTCCCAGGCCACAAGTAAGGAGCTGGATGGGAAGTGGAACAGCCAAGACACAAACTGGTACCCACACGGGATTTTGATGTTTGGAGGTGGAGGACTAGTCATTTAAGCCACCACGCTGGTCCCTATCTGTCATTTCCACACTTGGCATCTATTCCCACATCAAATGTTTTTCATTGGTGTGAGAGCACACAGTTGTGCTTCGGGTTGTATTCTAGAATTAGTAACCATGTCACCATTTCAACCACCTGTATGAAATCCAATATCAATTCTTTCTTTCCAAGTGCTTAGATGTTTGAATTCAAACCTTTCAAATCACAGTTTGGGAGCACTGAGCTCAACAGTCTTGTGCAAATGGGACAGTTTCTTGTATCAAGAATGAATCCCATTTATAAACACAGTTACCAGAGAGATCACATTCCCAGCTAGGTGGCAATATGGATAAGTGTCTATTTTTAGGTCTTAAACCAAGAAAATCCCTTGTGTGGTGACAAGAAGCCCAAACAAGAAAAGCATGCATATGAAGAGGTATGCACCACAAAATGTCAAGGAGTTGCTTGAATTTTCCATGATTACCTCCCCAGTTGAATTCCTCCGGCCCTGCCTGCCAGCAGCTGGGTGCTCGCATGTGCAACTGTTCCTGCACATTGCAGACACCCAAGAGCTATGAAATGAGCTACTGCTATCTCCAAACTCTGGTTTTCTCTGTGCATTTTTTTAAATCTTTACAGTCTTTAATTCTTCATAGAATGCAAGCTTAGCAGGGAGCAGGGAAGCTGAGTAGATGTAAGCACAGCAGAAACCTCCTTGACTCAGACTTTGGGGTTCATGTCCCAGCTGCTCCACTTCCCATCCAGCTCCCTCCTTTGGCCAGGAAATCAGTGAAGGACAGCTCAAAGCCCTGGGAGTCTGCACCCATGTGAGAGATCTGGAGGAAGCTCCTGACTGCTGGCTTTAGATTGGCTCAGCTCTGACCCTTGCGGCCACTTGGGGAGTGAACCAGTGAACGTAAGATCTTTCTTTGTCTCTTCTTCTTTCTGTAAATCTGCCTTTCCAATAAACTGAATAAATCTTTTAAATAATAATAGTAATGCCTGACCTCCAGAGAGCAAATCCTGCCAGTGAGCTGCCCCCCGGTGAGAGGAGAGGATCTCATTATCTACTTTCACTTGCCTCCTTGGGGAGGTTTTTCCTTTTCGGCCAGAAATACTGGGTCAATTAGCAGGCATGATGGAACAGCATGTAATTCTCAAAAGTGGCTCCAAAAGCCCTCTGGCTCCCTGGCGGGCAACACTTAAAATGCCTCTCCATTATTGTGTAATCACTTCTTCAATCAGCCCCAAATCGGTTCTGCTCCAGGGAAGAAAGTGGCTCTAATTACATTTACCTATATTTTCCTTAGTCCAGCAGGTCTTCTGCATAGCCACCTAGGCCCCAGAAGCTCAGTGCTGCAAAGCAGCAGCCAGACCCTGAAGGATTCCTCCTGTCTTGCTAGTTTTAAAAAGCTTCAATAGGAACTTGCCCCATCCACTGCATGCCTCGACCTGGTATTGCAGTCCCTCCAGGAATGGTGCACCCCCTGGGGGTAGGAGTAGAGGGAAATTTCATTTATTTTTTGTTGTATTTGGAAGGTAGATGGGCAAAAGAAGAGATGAAGAGATCTTCCTTCCAATGATTCACCTCTCAAGTGCCCCCAGTAGCCAGGAAGACAGGAGCCTAGAATTCAGCCAGCCTTCTCATATGGGTGGCAAGGATCCCCTCAAGTCCTTGAGCCATTTCTTCCCACCCTCCAGGGTGCTCATTAGCTGGAAGCTGGAATGGGAAGTGGAGCCAGCACTTGAATTCAAGCTTTCTGGGATAGGTAGCTGGCATCCCAACCAGTGATGTTTTAACTGCTGTGCAAAACACTTGCCCCTTTTTTCTCCTTTTAGAGGGCAGTTTATTTTGCTTTTCCAACCTAGGTAGGCCAATGCAATTCTCAACTTCATGATTCATGTTCTTTAATAGACTTATGTCATTATTTAATAAGCTGCCTTCAGATTTATAATCAGTTGGGTTTTCACGTAGTATCTCTTCATGTAAGGTCCAGAATGACCTCTTGTGCCTACATGATATATGAATTTCTTGAGCCCCCTAGAGAGTTTTCTATTTCCTATAAAAATGAATATATATTGGGGGGGAAAAAAAGGTACTCTTTGGGCTTAGCACAATGGCTTAATTGGCTAACTCCTTACCTTGCAAGCACCAGGATCCCAGATAGGCGGGTGTTCCGGCTGCTCCACTTCCCTCCCTGATCCCTGCTTGTGTCCTGGGAAAGCAGTGGAGAACGGCCCACGGCCTTGGGACCCTGACCTACTTGGGAGACCTGGAATAAGCTCCTTGCTTTGGATTGGCTCAGCTCTGGCCATTGTGGCCATTTGAGGAGGTAACCAGCACATGGAAGATCTTTCTCTGTATCTCCTTCTCTCTGTAAGTCTGCCTTTCCAATAAAAATAAATAAATAAATTTTTAAAAAACAAAATGACAATGACAAAAACTTACTCTTTTGATGCTGGTATCTTATAGGTTTAAACCTATAAAGAAATGCAAATGAATTTTGTTGCCACTTTCTTTAATTCAGAGATGCTGCATTTATATGGCCCCAATAATGTGTTTTTCTGAAGGCCTCAGAAATGGGCTGCTGTGAGGTGCTTTGAGGGGAATGCTTTCTGTGGCAGCTGAGAAATCTGTTCTTATGTTTGCTCATAGTAGGTCCTGAGAAAGCCCTTCCCTGAATTCTGAAATGTAGTTCAACACTGTAAACAAAGGCTGAACCTCCAGAGAAATCAGACACAGTGACCATGAGGACAAAAGGGCTGCCTTTCCCTGCAGGTTGCTGGATTAGAGTTGAAATGGGATCTCTTGAGAACAATGCATTTGATACCTTTCATAGAGCAAGAGACACAGGTATGGGAGCCTGGGTACCATGATACAGAAATATCGGTACTTAATGCATGAAGACATTTTGGAGGAGATGAGCAAGGACAAAATGTTCTGTGCACCAAGAAGTCATGCGTCCTTTCTTGCCTTTCTCCCTCAATCCACAAAGTGGGGTGTGAGTGGAGAAAAGCACCGGCCAACTGGGATATTTTGGGTCAAGACCAGTTGGCAAGATCTAAATAAAAGTCTGAGAGTGAAGCAATCAAGCTTGGAAGCTGGGGTGGAAGACACAGGCAGAATTGAGACAGACAGAAAGGAAACAAGAATGGTCTGGGATTAGGAAATTCTGTTTAATTGACAAACGTGGTTCACAAAAATGGTCATAGTATTAGGAAAAGAATTTGGGCACAGCTTTCTGGGTTCATTGCATTAAGTGAATGTTTTCCAGTCTAACACTTTAATTCCTTTCATTTTTATTTTTCAAGATGTATTTATTTATTTGAAATAAATCTGCTGGTCCTATCCCCAAATGCCTGCAAAAGCCAGGCTTGGGCCAGTCCAAAACCAGGAGTCCAGAACTCTACCCAGGTTTCCCATGTGGCTGCAGGGACCCAAGCCCTTAGGCATTCATCCATTGCTCTCTCAGGAGCACTAGCAGGGAGCTGCATCAGTAAAGCAGCCAGAACTTGAACCACAGCTCATTCAAGATGTTGACATCTCAGGCTGTGGCTCAGTTGCTACAGCACGTTGCCAGCCCATAGGTATGTGTGTATAAAGCAGGTGGAAGCAACAATTCTCTTCTGTAGGTTTGTTTCTCCTGTTAAATAAATGATTGGAACAAAGAATTATTTTGTACCTTAGAAAACTCAGCTCCATTCCCGAGATTTCCAGAGAAATCTCTGAGAAAAATATAAAAGTCGTGAGAGCTTTGGGCCCCTGGATGGAAAGCAAAGCAGTTGCGTTTCTTTCCAGTTAGGTGGCTGTGAAAGAGTTCCTGCTTGAGATTGAAAAGCTTTGTCAGATCCTTGGGCTGGAACTGGAAGCACAGGCAGCAACAGTTTCTAATGTAAATGCAGGAGTCCTTCAAAACACTGATTGGAGCTTGGTCCTAGTTGGTTTTATCATGTAAAATAGCAGCCTCAGGAAAGATTCTTTTTGAGGCTTAAAATAAACATATGGTTAAGAAAGATACAGTAGAAAGGTTGAGTGAATGATTTTCATTACTGAATGCAAGAACCTACATTTGCCTCCACTTGACACCAGCCCATCAAAGTGTTTCATAACCTCTTTCCATGGATTGGACCCCTGAAGGACAGTTTATTTATACAATGAAGATCTGTCCTATGCAAGAACTGCAGGTTCTTTTTCTTAGTGGAAGCACAGAGTGCCCTTTGAACATTCACATCTGACCTTAGCTCTTTGTGGAGAGAAGACACTGAGGTCTCCATAAAGTCATCATTGGAAATGGAATTCATAGCACGTAATGCTTTATTATGATGTTTGCTTTATTTTTTAAAAAAGATTTATCTTGTTTTTTTTTGGAGGGGGAGGGAGAAAGACAGATTTACAGAGAGACAGAAAGATCTTCCATCCACTGACTCGCTCTAAAGTGACTGCCAGAGCTGAGCTGATCCATAGCCAGAAGCCAGGAGCTTCTTCTAGGTCTCCCACGCAGGTTCAGGGTCTCAAGGCTCTGGGACATCCTGGACTGCTTTCCCAGGTCACAATCAGGGAGCTGGATGGGAAGTGGAGCATCCAGGACTCAAACTGGCATCCTTATGGGATCCTGGCGGTTGCAAGGCAAGGACTTAGCCACTAGGCTACCACACTGGGCCCAATATTGACTTTATGTTATTATTTGAGAGGCAGGGAGATGGACACACACACACAGAGTTCCCATCCACTGGTTCACTCGCTAAATGTCTGCCATGTTTGGGAATGGGCTGTAGTCACAACCAGGAGACTGAAACATAATCCAGGTCTCCCACACGGATGGCAGGAACCCAACCACTTGGCCCATCACCTCTGCCTCCTTAGGGCTTGCTTCGGCAGCAAACCGGAGGCAGGAACCAGAACTGGTCATTGAATCCAGGTACTCTGATATGAGACATATATTGATATGGCCTTTAACACCCTAGATGCAATATCCATTCCAATACATGATTAATAAATGTTTCGGTTTAAAAAAATGTTTATTTATTCATTTGGAATGCAGAGCTACAGAAAGACGGAGAGACACACAGAGAAAAACCTATCATCTGTTGGCTCACTTCCCAGCTGACTGCAACGGCCAGGGCTAGCACAGGCCGAAGCCAGGAGCCAGGAGCTTCACCCAGATCTCCCTGTGTGTACAGGGGTACAGGGCCCAAGTATTTGAGCCATCTGCTGCTGCTTTTCCAGGCACACTAGAGGGAGTTAGATTGGAGGTAGAGCAGTAGGAACATGAGGCTGCACCCATATGGGATGCTTAGCTTAATACACTATACCACAATGGTGGTACCTAATCAATATGTATTAAATGAATAAGTGATGGTGATGATGAAATGAAAACAAATTGATCATTACTAAAAATATTCTCTAGAGGCCAGCATGTGCCACTGTCTGCAATTCTAGCATCTCATGTTGGTACCAGTTTGAATCCCATTGTACACTTCCGATCCAGCTCCTTGTTGATCGCCTAGGAAAAAACAGTAGAAGATTTCCCAAGTGTTTGGGCCCCTGCCCCCCGTGTGCGTGAACTTAAAGAAGCTCCCGACTTTAGCCTTGCCTAACCCCAGCCATAATCCCTACCCTCAACACGTTTACCCTCAACACGTTTACCCTCAACATAATTTACTACTATGATGAGAGAGACAACCTGACACGTGAGTCATAACTCTATGAAATGATGGACAAAAGTCACTATGCTAGCCAGACCTAATAGGAGTGTAAAACGGGTCTCTGTATGATTCATGCTATGTGGGCGATGTAAGATTCTTAAAAGAGGTAACTCTGAGATGAGCCTAAAGGGATCAGTAGAAGTTTGCCAAAGCTGGGGGCATGCCTGATGTCTTCACGCAAGCACCGTGAGAATATTAGTGTGGCTGGACTGGTGTGGTGAAGTAAGGGGAAGATAACTTCAGAGAGTTCTAGAACCACATTGCACAGAAGGCTGTTTCAGGGTGGCAGCTTTTACCAAGTGAGATGGGAAACCATCGAAGGCTGCTCAGCAGAAAAGCGACATGACATGACAATTTTTAGAAGGATCTCTCTGGATGCTTAGTTTGAAACTCACCCTATTGGCAGAAGCTCTGAGACAGCCTCCAGAGGCTCTCACTGACCTCCCTCTGTAACCTGGCGGTGGCTTGCACCAATAGTGAGTGTGTGTGTTCTGAACTTACTGTGAAGGCGGAGCCATTAGGATCTGCTGGGGGATCAAGCATGAGGTGTGAGAGAAAAGGGGAGTCAAGCTAAAGGATGTGCTGCTGTGTGCGAAGATAGAAACTGAAAGGAACAAGGCTGAGGGAGAAAATCAGAAGCCTGGTTCTCTTACTTTAAAAGTAAACATGAGAGGGTCCGGCATGATGGCTCAGTGGCTAAATCCTTACCTTACACATGTCAGGATTCCGTATGGGAACCAGTTCACATCCCAGCTGCTCCAGTTCCCATTCAGCTTCTTGTTGTGGCCTGGGAAAGCAGTTGAGAATGGCCCAAAGCCTTAGAACCCTACAGCCACATGGGAGACCTGGAAGAAACTTTTGGTTCCTGGCTATGAATTGATTTAGTTCTAGCCATTGTGGCCACTTGGGGAGTGAACCAGCAGATGGAAGATCTTTCTCTGTCTCTCCTTTCCCCTGCAAACCTGTCCTTCCAATAAAAATAAATACATCTTTAAAACAATAAAAAGCAAACATGAGAAATTATTGTGCAAAGTACAGGTAGTTTCCCCTAAGGAATCCAGATGGAGGACATGAGCAAACAGGAAGTCAGCATCTGAGCTGTCCAGTTTTTAGCAGGGTGCCAGGCGTGGGGCCTCCAGGGAAGGCGGGGACAGTCAGTAAGGGCAGCCTGCTTGGCACGTGAGCTTGTGTGCAGGCTTGATTCTCCCAAGTAAAAAAAGCAAAGGTCCAGATCGCGAGTGCCACAGGCCAGAAACAGCAGAAGGTAAGAGTACAGCCTTCGCAAGGAAGCGAGCCAGGAGCCAGCTTCCCAGGATGGGAAAGGCTTGGACCCAAAGGAAACAAAGCCACATTGTGAGAATAAACCAGGACACAGAAATTCCACACCTTCCTGGCAGAGTGGAGTGGAAAAATATTTTAGAATCTGTTAAAAAGTAAGAATTTGTTCCTGGAACATAGCAAGCACCTGATAAAGGACAGCTGACAGTCTGACAGTATTTTTTTTTAAGATTTTTTAGAAATTTTTTATTTTTATTGGAAAGTTAGAAATACAGAGAGGAAGATCTTCCATCCGATGATTCACTCCCCAAGTGACCACAACGGCTGGAGCTGCAGCAATCTGAAGCCAAGAACTTCCTCCAGGTCTCCCACACGGGTGCAGGGTCCCAAGGTTTTGGGCCATCCTCAATGGCTTTCCCAGGCCACAAGCAGGGAACTGGATGGGAAGTGGAGCTTCCAGGATTAAAACTGGTGAACGTATGGGATCCCGGTGCATTCAAGGCGAGGACTTTAGCCTCTAGGCCATAGCACAGGACCCAATTTCATTTCCTTTTAATGAGTATTTTTTTTTTTTTGGTAAACAAAAAAATGTCCAACATACTAACAATATTTGTAGAAGTAGTGATTTAAATAAATATATAAATAAACTTTAGGGCCTCTTAATAGATTTTAATGCTACTCAGAGCCAAAAAATGTCAGCTTTCAATTCTTCAGTATGAATCAGAACCGTGAAACTAGTACGTTGTTTTACCAAATTTCCTTCACATATCAAGTACATTAAAATATCAGCTTCACAAAAACTCATCAAAAATATGATTGCTGGGAGATGTCTTTTCAATATTTCTGTTTTTAACAATAAAACATTGCAAGGTTAGACCTCAGAGATGTGGGTAACTCCCATTCAGCCTGCTGCATTTGCAGGCTACTCTCAGTTGTTTTCTGTCCCATTGTGTACTCATTTTCTTGTTGAAATAAAAATTTTGACAAATATTTCATTGGCTTTATTTATTTTGTAGTTTGTCTAGCTCTGAGATTAGGGTTTTAAGGAGAATGCTAATACCCAAAATGATATCTCCTGAGAATGAAGTCAGGGGTTAATAGGGGAACAGACAATAAAGACAGTGCTTGCTAACTTCTGCGCTTTGGTCGCTACAAGGCTGTAAGATGCCAAGGCACATATCTGAGCAGGCTGTAAGAGGCAGCATTCCTAGATGTGCCTGTCCGTAATGCTATGGATGTCGTGTCTCCCTCTGTATTTGGAGGATTCTTCCGTGAAGTCTGCAAGTTGATAACCTGAGAGTAAAACCTGACCTGCCAGGGCACTTTCAGTTGATCTTGCTCTGTTTTAAAACTAATTTAAAAATAATTATTCCACCATTTGCAAACGGAGTCTCAAGGTTCAAACAAGGAACCAGCCCAATAGCCTAGTGGCTAAATCCTTGCCTTGTGTCCTCAGGGATCCTACATGGATGCTGGTTCATATCCCAACTGCTCACTTCCCATCCAGCTCCTTATCTGCGGCCTGGGAAAGCAATGGAGGATGGTCCAAAGCCTTGAGATCTGAACCCATGTGGGAGACCCAGAAGAAGCTGATTCTGGCTTTGAATCAGCTCAGCTCTGTCCATTGCAGCTACTTGTTGAGTGAACCAACAGATAGAAAACCTTTCTCTCTGCCCTTCTTTCTGTAAATCTGCCTTTCCAATTAAAAAAAAAAATATTTTTAAAGTAAGACTTTATTCCATTTTGGCTACCCTTCCTAGGACTGAGCAAAGGGTGCCTCATCATGCTGGGCATAGGAGCTGCAGTTGGTCATAAAAAAATATGGAACACCGGAAAGACTCTGTAGACATTTGTGTCTGTGACCTTAATGGCCAAGGGGTGGTAGAACTCCATGTGGAAAGAGCTGATGCAAGTCCATCAGACTGGAGATTGACTAAAGAGAGAAGATATGTGTACCATGGAGGAGACCTGGGCCAAGACAGTAGTAACCTATAAATTAAGCAAGGGAGAGAGGTAGTGTTACAGAACAACCCTGCAAACCCCTCAGGCACAACCAGCTCCCACTGATTTTTCATTTGCTTCAGAATTCTCCGCTTCCCCACTGTGAGCATGTGTCCCTATGGGCATATGTGTGGAGAAATGAAGGATAAAGCCGAACGCCAAGATGGTACAAATGAAGGGTGTTAGTACTAATTCCCTGGACAGTGCCCATGTTGGAGTACTATCTGGGTCTGGGCATCATTGAATCTTTTATGCCACACAGAAGGAAAACCCAGATTTTCCTCAAAGCAAGCCAAAGTTTGGCCTTGCTAACCAACAAGGAGCTTGTCTGAAAGACTTGCCCAGAAGTTTTGTAATTTAAACTCGGACAAAAGGGCAAGATGATTTTCTTTGATATTATTTTCACAATGGGTTGCAAGTCAATAAATTAAATTACAAAGTAAGCTCTATTTTTCTTTCATCTTATTTAATGCATTGTTATGCAGCAACAGTAAGCTAATAATTAAGAACCATTCTGCCTCTTCCAGGGGCTTTGATCTGCAATGATGTGACTCGTGGACTTGTCTGATTTGGGTTTCTGAGTGCTCATTCATGTCCATAAAATTGTTCAAAATCAAAAGAGTGGAGCAGGCACAATAACACAGCAGGTCGGGCCGCCCCTGGGAATGTCCTTGTTCTACATCAGCATGTCTGGGACTGAGTCTTCCACTTCTAATCCAGCTTCCAGGGAATGTGTATCCGAAGATGCAGCAGCACATATGGGCCAAGGTTACCCTTGGTTACCCATGTAGGAGACCTGGATGGAGTTCATGGCTCCTGGCTCCTAGCTTTGGCTGGCCTAGTCCCTGCTAATGGCCTGGAAAAGCAGTGGAGGATGTTCCATATGCTTAGGAGACCCAGAAGAGGCTCTTGGCTTTTGACCAGTCCAGCTCTGGCCTTGGCAGCCATTGGAGAGTAAACCAGAAGATGGAAGTTCTCTCTCTCTCTCTCTTTGTAACTCTACCTTTCAAATAAATAAGTGACCCTTTAAAAAAAAATGTTTCTAGTTTTTAGTGCAAACTGATGCAGCAGTGACTACTTATTTGATTTATGTCAAAATACATGCATCTAGATGTGGCTGGCCCAGCAGTTAAGATGTCTGTGTCCCATATCAGAATAGCTTGGTACAGGTCAAATAACAGCCCCATATTCAGACTCCTGCTGTATACAAGCCCTGGAGAGCAGCAGGCATGGCTCAAGTAACTTGGTCCCTGCCACCCACATGGGAGGACTGGATTGAGTTCCTGGCTTCTGGCTCAGGCTTAGCCCAGCTCCAAGTGATGCGGACATTTGGGGAGTGATCCAGCAGATGGGAGCTCTGTGTGTCAGTCAGTCAGTCTGTCTCTCTCTCTCTCTCTCTCTCTCTCTCTCTCTCGGCTTCTAGAAAGAAAGAGAGAAAGAGAGAAAGAAAGAGAAAGAAAGCGAGAGAGAGAAAGAAAGGAAGAAAGGAAGAAAGAAAGAAAGAAAGAAAGGAAGGAAGGAAGGAAGGAAGAAAGGAAGAAAAGAAAGAAAGAGGCATCTTTGTGTAATTCACACAAATTCTGAAAAAATTAACTGCTGAGGCAAAAGACAGGCACATTCGTGATTCAACAGCTGCATGCTTCTTGCCCTGCAAGCACTTGTACCAGGTCACGGTGTCAGTAAGAGTGGAGTTCCTGTTCGCATGCTTTATCTCTCACCAGTGCGTGATCGCAAGTTTTCCGTAGTTCCAAGTTTCATGTGTGAAAATTCTAATTTCAGTGTAATTTTATGTGCATTCCTTTGAGGTTGGTTGTCTCTATATATTAAGAATTATTTGTGTTTTCTGTAAAATGTCTGTCTGCTCACTCACCTTTTTTTTTTTTTTTTTTTTTTTAAATATATACCAAGAGAAGGAGAGAGAATAGAGAGGAAGGTCTTCTGTCCCATGGTTCACTCCCCAAGTGGCGGCAACGGCCGGTGCTGCACCAATCTGATGCCAGGAGTCTCTTCCTGGTCTCCCATTTGGGTTCAGAGTCCCAAGGCTTTGGGCCATCCTGGACTGCTTTCCCAGGTCATAAGCGGGAAACTGGATGGGAAGCAGGGCTGCTGCGATTAGAACTGGCACCCACATGGGATCCCAGGGTGTTCAAAGCGAGGACTTTTGCTGTTAGGCCTCCATGCCAGACCCATATAACTGATTTTTAAAGATTCATTTTATTTATCTGAAAGGCAGGGTCACAAAAGGAGAGAGAGGCAATGTGAGAGATCTTCCACCCGTCGGCCAGATGGTTGCATTGGCTGTGGCTGGGCCAGGCCCAAGTCAGGAGCCAGGAGCTTCACCTGGGTCTCCCACGTGGGTACAGAGACTCAAGCACTGGAGCCATCCTTCGCTGCTTTCCCAGGTGCTTTAGCAGGCGGTGGGATCACGAGCAAGGCAGCTGGGGTGTTGTCACCATAGGCAGTGGCTTTACCTGCTGTGCCGCAGTGCTGACCCTACGACGTTTTTGTTTTAGAAGATTTATGTTTCTATTCGAAAGGCTGGGACTTGAATGAGCACCCATATGGGATGACATTGCTGCATGCTGCATCTTGATGTACTGTGCTACAGTACTGGCCCCTCAAACAAATATTTGAAAAATAAAAATATTTTCCTCTTCTAAACCATACCTAAGTGTAACAGGATAAATAGCTAAGTTTCATTTCTTCCTCAACCAAGTTTTACCAACCAAGGGCCAGGCACTGTGCAGAACTCTGGGAGAGAGAAAGATACAAGTTCCTGCTCTCTAGGTTTCTGTCTAGTTGGAGTTCAGACAGTCCAGGGACAAGGACAGCACAGTGATGAGGCCCTCTGAGAGGACAGGGGCCATCAAGTGCTTCCCGGGGTTTGCTAGAATGTGAGCAAGTAAAGCCCCCCGTCTGACATCCTCATTCTCTCGTTGTACAAATGAAGCTGAAGACCCTTTCAGGATGTTCCTGCAATTCTAGTCTCCTGTCAGCTGTCAGGTATCTTTCCTCAAACATCACAGCCCAGCTGGCTCCACTTGACCTTCACACAGGGTCTTCGCTTGAGGCACAGGGTTGAGCTTCAGCCCTGGGAACCCTCTTAAACGGCTGCCCACTGTGTGGGTGTGCATTTTATCCCTGGGGATGGAGTCAGGGTTTTGCTAGAATCTCAAGGGAGTCTGTGACCCAGGATGGTAAGAACCAGGGACGCAGTGAGTTCAGAGTTTGGTGTGGTGGTTCCGATGCTCTGTATGACAATGCATGTTATCCTGGAGACATGGGAAGCAATGCCTCTTTCCTGCTCCTGGACCTCCAGCTCCTTACAGACCTGGAGAGGTAGCACCGACTGGCCTCCTGGCACTCACATGGGGGACCTGCATAGTTTCCGCATCGTAACTTTTGCCAGACCCAATTTTAGCTGTAGTAGACTAGTAAACGGAGTTCTCTCTCCCTCTCTGCCTCCCAAACTTAAAAAGAAAATTAAAATATTTAGTGATGTAGTGTTTCTGGATCCTAATTAAAGATTTCTTCACCTAAAAATTTCGAAGACATCCTAATCAGACTCTGATCTGGAGATGTGTTTCACTACTGTTGCTTGGTCCCCTTTTGAGCCTCTGATCCATCATTGCTCTTCCAGAATCTTCTTTGGTTATCCAGAAACAGGGATAGTAGTGAGAGTCAACCTCCTCTTTGCTTTCCTTGTGTGTGTGTGTGTGTGTGTGTGTGTGTGTGTGTGTGGTGTTTGACAAACCCATTTTTTTAAAGATTTGTTTTATTTTTATTACAAAGTCAGATATACAGAGAGGAGGAGAGACGGAGAATATCCTGCATCCCATGATTCACTCCCCAAGTGAGCACAATGGCCAATACTGTGCCAATCCGACACCAGGAGCCAGGAACTTCTTCTGGATCTCCCATGTAGGGGCAGAGTCCCAAGGCTTTCCCAGGCCACAAGCAGGGAACTGGATGGGAACTTGAGCTGCCGAGATTAGAACCAGCGCCCATATGGGATCCTGGTGCGTTCAAGGCGAGGACCTTAGCCACTAGGCCACTACGCCAGGCCCAACTAATCCATTTTTACAAGAACGTAAAAATGAGGCCGGTGCTGTGGTGTGGCAGGTTATGTAACGCTGCTAACATCCCGTACTGGTGCTGGTTACAGCCATTAGAGTAGTGAACCAGTAAGTGGAAAATTCTCTTTCCTCTCTCTTTCTCTCTCTGTCCCTATGCCTTTCAAATAAATTAAATACATTTCTTTAAAGAAATAAAGTAATAAAAGACCTATAATGTTTGACTACATGTATTCAATTTTGAAAAAGAACAGTAATGAAGAATCCTTTCTGTCATAATTGATATATTATTTTTAACTCTAGTTTTAAAGCAACCCCAATGGCACACTGCATGTTTTCCCACACTTTAAGAAATAGGAAAATCATTTTCTCAGAAATATTTGCAGACTGTAAGGGCTTTGTAAAATGTGGGTTGAGAGGGGAGTGCACGTGCATTTTCTTCTCCCTAAATTCACATGCAAGCTGACATTTACTGCCTTAATGTGCAATGCGCGTTTGCACAGACGTTTCCCACTCACCCTAAGTCCCGTTCAGTACATCGGCAGGGGCTGCTAAATTTCTTTCTCTCTGTTCTCAGGACGAACCAGCACCGGCTAAATTTTTGAGACAGCTCGCGGCTTAGAGGAGATCTCATCTAAATAAAGGCCGGCTAAAGTGACAGCGCAGGGACATAATCTCCCCGTGGCTGCGCGTGTGACCAGAGGGCTGCTCGGCGACTCTCCTTTTCCCCCGGTCTCCGGGGCCCTGCGACCGACAGCAGGAGCCGCCCGAGATGAAGATCAGCTCCAAGAGGCAGCGGCAGGCACTCTTTACTCTTCAGCGTGCAGCAGTCTGAAACAACTTTGAAAGGAGACAGCCCACTGGAGCCTCCGCCAGGGACACAGCCCTACCCAGTTCAGAGCTTCAGCCCGCCGGTGCAGCCGGAAGCCTCTCCCCGAGCTCGGGCGAGGAAGGGCTATGGTGACTGGACGTGGACCTGAGTGTACCCCGAGAGCGCAGACACCCCCGTGAGAAGGGCGGGAGATGTGCCGGGCGAGGCGGGCGGCTCTGGCCTGGGCCGGACAGTCTCTGCGCCCCTCTCCCTGACGCCGGCTCCCGCGGACACCGCGTCGGGGCGCCCGGCCAGTGCGCGTCGCGCCCACGGGGGCCTCCCGAGCTCCCCCGCAACCTGCCCTCGCCCGGTGGCCCCGGCTGAGATGGAGACGTGAGGGCTGCGGGGGTGGTGGCGGGGGGCAGAAGGATGACGGCAGCCCTGGCGGATGGAGGCGGCCTCGTGCACCCTCACTGTGCCCGACGCGACAGCGGGGAGAGCGGCTGCCAGCCCGAGGGCGACCCGGAGGCCGAGGAGGGACAGCCCCGGCAGCTGACGCCCTTCGAGAAGCTGACACAGGACATGTGCCAGGACGAGAAAGTGCTGAGGGAGATCACGCTGGGCAAGCGCGTCGGCTTCTACCGCATTCGCGGCGACCTGGGCAGCGGCAACTTCTCCCAAGTCAAGCTTGGCATTCACTCCCTCACCAAAGGTAGGATCTCCGTCGCCTCCCCCACCCCGCCCCCGCCCCGTGGGGATGGGACACGGTTTGGGGGGCGGCGGCGGAGGAGGCTGGGGGCCCAGGGAGCGGCTGCGCCCAGCCCGGAGTTTGCCCCCTCCACCGCCCTCCCCGGTACTGTTCACCGTGACCTTGCGAGCTCCGCGTGTTGCTTTCCAGGTAACGGGAAGGAGGTGAGTGTAGTTGCAGCCTTGCAAACCCGGGTCAGGTGTTTGGACTCCTCAACCTCTCCCACCGCGCACAGCTGGCCCGTGCACCCTCCAGCGAGCCCCAGAGGCGGGACAGGGTGCAGCCTGACCCTGGTCACAGCGTCCTCAGCTTTGATATGTCAGTAACACGGCACGGGGCGGCCCGGGAGGATGGAGGGCGCCGGATGGCCAGCGTCTCTGGAGCCCAGCTCCCCTTGCAACCCGAGGCTGCTGCTCCTGCGGCGTTTGTGCCCGGAACCGCCTCTGCTCCAGTCCACACCGCTCTCACTCCGGCGGGATTCCTTGCCCGTCGTGTGCTGACTGCGGGTCACTGGGCGGTTCTGGACCGGCCACGCACAGTGCTCTGACGCCGGGGGCTGGGCGGCCCGGGAGAGGCCACGCTCCTTGGCCCACGTGGACACTTCCCCAAGGCACCTGTTCCTTGGAGGAACCCAGAGATTACCAAGGAAGGGTAAGGCGCAGCAGGGAAAGTACACCCACAGCTAGTAGTTCTCCAAGTTCCACAACCTCGTGGGCGCTGCTCTTTCCTGAGGATCCTGGGCCAACAATTATCCACTTTGGATTCAGCTGGCTGCCGCCTCTCCAAAGGCTGCTCTTTCTCTCCTCTCTCTTTCTCTCTCTCTCTCTCTCTCTCTCTCTCTCTCTCTCTATTTGTTTATTCTTATTGCAAAGTCAGATATACAGACAGGAGGAGAGACAGAGGAAAATCTTCTTTCTGATGATTCACTCCCCAAGTGGCCGCAAAGGTCAGAGCTGAGCCAATCTGAAGCCAGGAGCCAGGAACCTCCTCCAGGTCTCCCACGCTGGTGCAGGTCCCAAGGCTTTGGGCCGTTCTCGACTGCTTTCCCCCAGGCCACAAGCAGGGAGCTGGATGGGGAGTGGGGCTGCCAGGATTAGAACTGACATCCATATGGGATCCTGGCACATACAAGGTGAAGGCTTTAGCTACTAGGCTGCCGTACTGGGCCCAATTTTTACGTTTTTAATAAAAATATTTATATAAAAGGGAACAAGCTTCATATATCTCATTTAAGTACATAATGATTTAACTACATAGTCATTCTTTCTTTTCTTCTTCTCTCTCTACCTCACTCACACTCATCCTGCTTCTCTTTTCCTATTTTTCTTTCACTTTTTACATTGGCATACTTCAGTTTATAAACACAAATTTAACCCTCCACTAAATTTAGGATACAGCAAGCAATAAGTAGAAAAAAATCACTGTTATCAAAAGCTATAAACAATAATCAAATCTCAAAATACCAATTTCACTCTAATATATATATATATATTTTGTGCTCCATATATGAGTTACCACTGATCAGAGAAAACATATGGTATTTGCCTTGAGGAACTGGCTAATTTCACTAAGCATAATGCTTTGCGGTTGGATCCATTTGGTTGCAAAAAACAGGGCTTCATTCTCTTTCATGGATGAATAGTATTCTACCATATATCCCATATATATATATATATACCTAGATACCTAGTATATATACACACTGTGGCTTTTATGCTGTAATCTCTTTCACCTAGCTGGCTCCTGACTCCCAGCTTCAGATTGACGCAGCTCTGCCTGTTGCAGCCATGTGGGGAGTAAACCAGAGGATGGAAGATTTCTCTCTCTCTCTCTTTTTTAAAATTTATTTTTTATTGAAAGGCAGATGTACAGAGAGGAAGATCTTCCTCCAATGATTCACTCCCCAAGTGACCACAACGGCTGGAGCTGAGCCGATCCAAAGCCAGGAGCCAGGAACTTCTTCCAGGTCTCCCACACCGATGCAGGGTCCCTAGGCTTTGTGCTGTCCTCTACTGCCTTCCCAGGCCACAAGCCGGGTCACCGGGACATAAACTGGTGTCCATATGGGATCCCGGCGTGTGCGAGATGAGGACTTTAGCCACTGGGCTACTGCACCAGGCCTATAACTTTATTTTTTAAATAAACTTATTCCAAAAGGAAATTTTATGGTAAAAACAAATGTAAATGTATGGTAATGGTAATCATTATGTGCGTAGTGCAAATAAGCTAAAAGTGTTTAAAGGAAAATGATCATGTCATTTCGCTTAATGACAGGAAACAGTTATGCAAAATACCACTGGACAATGTTATCGTTGTGCAGGCCATAGAACATGCTCACACACACCAAGAAGGTTACAAAGTCACCAGATGATAAAATCTCATGGGAGTCACAGTCACACCTTTGACCAAGATGTCCTTACATGGCGCATGACTCTACTAGTAATTTTTAAAAATGTTCCAACCAGCCTTACACTTGTGTTTGCCTTAATTGGGAGAATTAGAGACTTGAAATAGAGACACTTCTTATGCTGTGATTCGGTGCTATTTCAGGTTGTTTTTCATGCACTCAAATAATTTCAAGCCCCCAGGAGAGTTCCAAGTTCCATTTCGGAAACACTGGCTTCACCCAGTCCCCCTGCGTTTCACAAATGAGGAGACAGAGGCCCAGAAATGGCTGTCCCGAGTCACAGCAGAGCCAGGTTCAGAGCTGGACTTTTCCTCCTACTCCACCAGGCCACTCGAGGGTTTTGGTCCCAGGGACACCTGTGGAGGACACAGCTCTCCCACTTTGCCCAGCCACCAGTGGGTGATGTGTGCCCCGACAGACGCTCTTGTGCCTTTTGATAATACACCCAAGAAAGGTCAAGGAGACTAGAATGAACCAGAAGGATATGTAAGCTAATCTCTGGAAACAGCATAGGCCCTTCTTGCAGCCAACTGCCTGCCTGCTCTGACAGTGTCTAGGAGCCACCAGCAGCCACGTCTTCCTGTGTGTGTGATCACACACATACATGCATGCACACTTCCTCCTGTGTGTGTAATGAACTCTGCGACCTTGCATAAGTTATTTTAACTGTGCCTCAATTTCCCCATGATTGCTGGGAGGAAGGTGAAACATTTTACAATCTAATGTATTAAATATTATGTATCTAGACAAAACATGTGGTGAGTATTCATTAAACGCTATTGTTGGTCTGCCTTTCGTGAAAGCTAGGTCTTGGAGGCTTGACCTATGCATGGAATAGAAGCCCAGATGAGCTCAGATGAGAGCAGGTGTTTTCAGTATAGGGCAATTCTGTGGGAATAAGATCAGGCCTCAGGATGTTACTGTCTGCAGCTCAAGAGTCTCTCCTATCCAGTTCCTGTACTGAGTACGGTCCTTCCACTTCCATCTCCATGCAGAGTGGCTTTCTTCACTTACAGAGGTACACCGTGACCAAGATGCCCCCATCTACATAGCCTCTCAACCTCCTTGCCCACTTCTAGCCGACTAGCTTTGTTCTGCAGCTCAACTCTCAGAGATGCTGGCTGGCCAGCTGTTAAGAGGGACATGCCTGAGTCAGTCAGCTGCAGCCGTAGGCGGTGTGGTCTGCTACTCTCTCAGCAGGACCCAAGGTTCGAAGAAGGGTCTCTGAGAAGGAAAGGTGGAACAGCAAATGGATGGATACGTCCACCACAGAGACAATAACCAGCGAAGCCGAGCAAGGACATGCCTGACTGTGCAGACAGGCGGCGTGTAAGGGACACGGTCCTAGTGATTGCTGTCTATGCCTGCTGTGTTATAGAACTGATTTCATACTAGTCCCCTTGCAGCGCAGAGACATGTGGCATCACCTGGTGAGGTCTCCTTGACACGCTGCCCTTGTGTTTTAATCTGCCGTAGAGGAGCCCGTCTGTCAAAGGAGCAGTGTCACCCCTGGGCAGGGGATGCTTTGTTAGAAGATTATTCGTGGTGGCCTGCGACAAGACCAGCTTGTCTGGAATGGTCTACGTGTTTTCTAAGAAATACAAGTAATCTAGATAAGATTCTGGAAGAGGCTCCCAGAAAACACCTCCAGGTCAGCAGACACACACCGCCAGCAGCAGCTGCCCGGGGCATTCCAAGGAAGGTTTGAACACCGGCCTCTGCTGCTTGCAGTGTATTTTTGTAGCTAACAGCTCAGGTTTCCTTGACCCCCCCCGCAAGCTGATAGGGCTGGCCGAGAGCATGACAAGCCCCCTTTTAGACTGATTATAGATTTCTCCAAGGGGATGATGTGCTTGACTTCTGAATATTTTATGTCCCATCTGTTGCCACCAACAGAAGTTTAAAAAAAAAAACAAAAAAACAGCAGGTGCCTGCCAGTCCCTGTGCTTCCTGACCTCTTCCTGCCTCTTACTCATATTTCAGGCTTCTAGGATCTTGTATTCTCCTCAATTTGTTTATTCTTGGGTTCATTCATTTAGAAGTGTATATGTATATAATTCATGCCTTCTGAGCACATACTTTGATCCAGACCTCACAAAGATGAATACGACACACTTCCTGCCTGATAGGAACTCACAGTCACTGAACGGAGACAGGCGGGAAATAGTGTGTTTTAGTGTCCAAAGTGAGGCCCAAGGGGGTGCTGTCCTGTGCCCCGGGGAGTTCAGAAAGCTCAGCTGAGCAGGAGAGGGTTACACTAGCTGTCAGGGCTTGCAGAAGTGTTGTTACAGGACATGGGGAGAAGGATTCCAGAAACAAAGACAAGCTGTAAAGTGTGTGAGGGTGTGAATCAGAGTGTGTGGGGGGGTGCTGTGTTTGGAAATGTATAAGTAATTCAGTAAAGCTGGAGAATGGCACCCACAAAGCTGCAGGGAATAAGGTGGGAGGAGTGACCGCGTCTTGGTCACCAGAAATCTCTCCTGTTTGGATTTTGTCACTTAGGGCTCAGGGAGCCGCTCAAGAGCATTACACAAGCAGTTCATATAAATGAGTCATAGGATTTGACTTCCGTGAGGATAGTGAATTGCCATGAGGAAGTGACACAAATCAAAGAATTCAGGAAAACATTTCAATCGTTTGGTTCAGATGAATGATGATGTCTGAACTTACGGAGTGGCAGTGAGGACAGAGAGAAGGAAATGCATTTGAAACGCATTTAGCCTACTAAAAAACCTTGTGATCAACTGGACGGGCAAGAGTAGGAAGGAACAGAAAGAGGAAGAACTGAGAAAGACTCCTAGGTGTCCAGCTGTAAAGGCTTAGCAGTGGGTGGGCAGTGGAGGTGAGGAAAGCAATGTGGAGGTGAGAAACTTGGAAGCCACCACCTGCAGGTACGTGCAGGTCATGAAGTGAGTGAGCCTCAGTCTGGGAGCTCAGGAGAAAATACGGCAGAGAGCCTAGCAAAAATCTTGGGATGCCCAGTTCCATCTGTTTGGTGTCAGATGCTATATTGGTCCGTAGTGTCCTACCACGATACTAACCATTTCATGAGCTTTTTGAAGTGCCATCCTCTGTGGGGGGAAACACGTGGACAGAAGGAACAGCAGCGAAGCGAGAGGGTGCCTGCCACAGCTTCAAGACAGCCAAGGTGGGAATGAGGGCAGAGGGGGGCAGGTGGCGAAGAGCCCAGTCAGTCTTCACGATCCCCCGGCTTTCCCTGTGAGTCAAATAGAGTCACTTGTGGAAGGCCAGGACTGACATGACCTGGCTTATGCTTTAATAGGATCACTCTGGCTGCTTTGTTGAAAATAGACTCCAAGGGTCAAAGGCAGAAAAGGAGAGGTCAGTAAGGAGCCTATTGCAATAATCCAGGGAAGATGTGATGCTCGCAGTAGGTGCCGAGAACTAGTTAGAATCTGACTGTATTTGGAAGGGAGAGGGTAGCAGGGTCTGATGCTGGATGGAAAGAAGAATATTCAAGAGTATTCAAATACTTGAAGGTCTGGGGTCTAAGTAACTATAAACAAGGGTTTTCTGTTTACTAAAAGGGAGAGAACTGTAGGGGAAGCAGATCTGGGTGAGAGGAGATGAGGAACTCAGTACTTAGCAGGTTACATTGGGCACACCTGTTACACCGCACAGCAGATGCTATTGCTGCCTCTCTCCCATATCCTTGGGCCTTAACACAGCACAGGCAAGCCACCCTCTCCATCTCTCTGTCTCTGGGGTCTCTCTGGCTGTTTGTGCCTGCATGTGTGGCAGGTCCAAAGAGCAGGGAAATGAAGACCTCCCCGGTGGAAGCCAGAAACCAATTGCTGGCAGGAGCTGAGTTGTGAGTACACTCTTCCTCTCATAATAGAACTTTAGACACCTTAGACATGCTAACTCCTAGCAGGTTAACTGACAGCTTGCTTAATAAGACACCTTTTGTTGGTTGCCTCACTATCTCATCTTCTCATGTTTCTTGGTGTTCGTGGGATTGCTTCCCTCTTTTGCCCCTGCACTCAAATCCCTGCTTTCAGATATGATTCTAGCAAAACCAAGACTGAGACAGCGCTGAAGAGGAGATGGCACATGTTACAGGTGCATTTACGCACCTGGAAGCTCCAAGGAAGGGATGCCGAGAAGAAGCTTGTGAATATCCAACCTTTACACGCCAGGACCACGATAAGAGACGGCAGGGTCTATAGAACAGATGGTAAGGCGTAGGAAGAACACCAGCAGTGTGTGTGCTGTCTGGGGACACGCAGGTGATAAGGGTATTTTAAGGAGGAAGCCTGAAAACAGACGATTGATCTTAGCAACTTTGGAGATTTCAGGTGGACCTGGCAAGTGCAGTTTTAGCAGTTGTTCTCGCTTAAGTTCAGGAAGCGATGAGGGAGAATTGAATGCAGTGAGGTAGAAGGAACTCTTCAAAGGGGTTTTGGTGCAGAATGAGAGAAGCATGATGTTGGACAGGAAAGTGGGTCGATACAGATTTTTTGGTAACTGCAGGAATTTTTTTGATAGTTGTATATATCAATACAAAAATGTATGCAAATCCTAAATGTGCAACTGACTGAAGCGACCCTTGTTACCACCACCAAGATCTGGGAGAAGGACAGTGCCCGTACCACAGGGCAGTGCCACTCTTTCCCCCTTCTAGTCGCTGCTTAATCCTTTGACCTACTTTCCACAGCTGATATAGTCTTGTTTTGGTTTCTGTCACAAGTAGATCCGAGGCAAGGATTATCCCCAATCCTGACTTCCAATATCATTGATCGCTTTTGCCTATTTTAAACTTTATACCCATGGAACGGTACAGTATGTGTTGCATGGTTGTCATTTCCTCTGTATTTGTGAAAACTGCCCATTTATTTTGTTATTCAAGTGCCCATGTTCACTGCCATTTAATAATCCACTTTGTGATGATGCCTCAGTTTGCTGATCTACTCTGTTACTGATGACGTGAACAGTTTCCACTGGTGGAGCTATTATGAATAATGTTATGTTCACCTGCTTTGTGCTGCTATAAGAGAATGCCTGAGACTGCATAACTTAAACACAACGGAGACTCATTTCCTCACAGCGCTCTGGAACTCGTGAGCTTTGCGTTGTGGTCTCACACGGCAAGAGAAAGTAAACCCACTCCCACAGTCGCGTCTGCAAGAGTATTAAATCTGTTCATGAGAACAGAGCCCCCGTGGCCTCAATACTCCCCAAAAGTCGCACCTTGCAACATGGTTGTTCTCGGGCTTCAGTTTCAGCCTGAATTCTGGGGAAGCATTCAGATCAGAGCAGTTGCTGTGAACTTTCCAGAACAAGGCTTTTGGTATACCTGTGTGTGCGTTTCTGTTGAGAAGCTTTTTTATAAGATGAGTAAATAGCAGGAATATTTGCTGGTGGAAATGATCGAACAGAAGGGGGAAAAATCGGCTTTGTGATAATGTACCTGGGAGGCAGCAGTTGATGGCTCAAGTACTTGGGTTCCTGTCACATATATGGCAGACCCCCATGGAGTTCCTGGTTCCTGGCTTCCGCCTTGTGCAGCCCAGGCTGTTGTAGCTATTTGGGGAATGAATCAGAGCATAAAAGATCTCTCCTTCTCTCTCTCTGTTTGTATCTGCCTTTCAAATAAACATTTTAAAAAAATTGCAAACCAGGTTTAAAAGGTACAACAAAAAGGAGGAAAGAATCAACAGTGCAGCAGAGAGGTTTTGGAGAAGGATTGCTCTCTCTTTTTAAAAAGATTTACTTATATTTTTGTATAGTTTCAAAATAATTTTACACTGAAATAAACTTCAGTTTTAATTGCATTTTCCACTAAAAAAAATTTACTTATTTTTTACTTGAAAGTCAGAGTTACAGGGAGAGAAGAAGAAAGAGGGAGAAAGAAAGAGATCTTCCAGCTGCTGGTTCACTCCCCAAATGGCTGCAATGGCCAGAGCTGAGCTGGTCTGAAGCTGGGAGCCAGGAGTTTCTTCTGAGTCTCCCATGTGGGTGACTTGGGCCGTCCTCCTCTGCTTTCCCAGGTTACCAGCAGGGAGCTGTGCTGGAAGTGGAGCACTGGGGACTTGAACCAGTGGCCAGATTTGCAAAGGGAGATTAATCTTTCTTGAATCTGTCTCCTTCTCTCATCTTCCCTGCTGTCACTGAAAGAAACCTATCCCCAGGCCTGCAGTAATCACCTCAGAACCTCTGACCTGCTGCCCCACTCTCACACGACGCTCTTCCGTGTTTCCCACGTGGCAGCCAGATGGGCACCAGTCTATAACACTCTGCAATAAGATCCTGTTGTGTTGGGTCCAGCGTGATGGCTTAGTGCTGGATCCTCGCCTTGCACACATTGGGACCCCCATGTGGGCACTAGTTCATGTCCTAGCTGCTCCACTTCTCATCCAGCTCCCTGCTTGTGGCCTGGGCAAGCAGTAGAAGACAACCCAAAGCCTTGGAACCCTGCACCTGTGTGGGAGACCCGAAAGAAGCTCCTGGCTCCTGGCTTCGGATCTGCTTAGCTTTGGTCGTTGTGGCCACTTTGGAAGTGAATCAGTGGATGAAAGAGTTTTCTCTTTGTCCCTCCTTCTCTCTGTAAATCTGCCTGTCTAATAAAGATAAATATATCTTTAAGGAAAAAAAAGACCCAGTTATGTTGTCTCATTTTCTTAAAGGGAAAGGCTGAGTTTGCTTTTAAAGTCATTCATTCATTTAATGTTTTTGAAAGGCAGAATGAGACAAAGAAAGAGACGGAGGGAGAGAGAAAGAGAAAAAAAAAAAGGAGGAGAATCTTCTATTTGTGGGATCATTTCCCAAATCTGCCCACAGCACACTGGACTGGGCCAGGTCAAAGTCAGGTGTCAGGAACTCCATCTGGGTCTCCCCGGGGATGACAGGAGTCCACATGATTGAGCCATGATCTGTGCCTCCCCTGGTGCACATGAGCAAGAAACTGGACCAGATGAGGAGGTGGACTGATCCTGGGCGCACTGATAGGGGGTGTAGGTGTCTCAAGCAGCTGCTCAAACCACTGGAACACAATGGCAACTCCAAAGGCTGCATTTCCTAAAACAACTCCAAGGCTCTGGTTCATCTGACGCCTGCGCAGTACCATGGGTGGGTTTGGGGTCACTCCACATCATGCTCCATTTCCAGCACAGTGGGCTCCTCTTGGGTTCTCAAGTACAAATGTTGCATCTCCACAAGACTGGTACACACACCGCCTCGTGAGCACCAGGCCGCTCTCCTCACTTCCTGGATGGCTCAAGATCTTTCCTCAGGGAGGCCTTTCCTTATCTGCAGCCCCTCCTCAAAGGCACCACACACATGTGAAAGATTTTATTTTGTTTCAGCTTTGTCTTTTTTCACTCCCCAGTGCACAGGAGGTGCCCAGTGGACACTAGTGGAAAGGGGTAGAGCTGTGACATCCTTGCTTTCTGTGAGTCAGCAGTTCGAATGCTGAGTGAGAGCTTGGAACGCCAGGGTGTGTTGAGTGTGTTCCATGGTAATGTACTCATGTTGTGAGGGATGTTCTACACGATGTGACTCATCATTGAGTCACCTTGGGCACCTGCACTACGGAAGCACTCACCCTCGGGGCAGCTCACCTGCCTCCCTCACTCTTAGTCCTGGCTTGTGTGGGAAGCTTTGGCCAAGAACCATAGGAAGAAAATAGAAAACAAGAAGATGAAAGAGAGAAAAAGAAAACCAGGATGGTGCTGGGGGAGATATGTGACAGGCTAACCCCTGGCTGTGTTCTTGACCACTGGAGCACTGTCGCGTTGCTGCTAAGCGCCTTGAGAGCTGGAGGTGGGGAGGTCCTAGGAGGCAGCTCCATGGGGTGGGGGAGAATCTGCACCCCCTCGGTCACCTCCCTGCCCCCCTGAACTGGGCCTCCTGCTGCTCTGTGTTGTCTCCACGCAAGGAAGGAGTCACTGGCTGCGTCAGAAACTGGGGAACCCTACCTCTTTTCTTTTGGGAAGCTCGAATAATATACGCAGAACACTCTGTTTTAAAATCAGCATCATCTCTTTTTTTTTTAAGATTTATTTTGTTTTTATTAGAAAGGCAGATATACAGAGAGGAGAGACAGAGAGGAAGATCTTCCGTCCGATGATTCACTCCCCAACTGAGCACAACGGCCGATACTATGCCGATCCGAAGCCAGGATCCAGGAACTTCTTCTGGGTCTCCCACACGGATGCAGGGTCCCAAAGCTTTGGGCCGTCCTCGACTGCTTTCCCAGGCCACAGACAGGGAGCTGGATGGAAGCGGGGCAGCCGGGATTAGAACCGGCGCCCATATGGGATCCCGGGTGTGCAAGGTGAGGACCTTAACCACCGTGCCACCTACTATCCCAACATCATCTCTTTTCATGTCAGTAACCATTGTGCCAACATTCTCCAACATGTTGTTCGCAAGTAGATCAAACATGATTCTGTTCTCTCAGCTTAATTGCCTGATAGTGTCTTTTCTACCTAATAAAAGATCAGCTGGTAGAGGGTGAAGCAAATATACAAATGGCATTTTACTTTATGGTTGAGAGTCATTCGTTTTTCTTATAAAGGTTAATTTATTTTTATTGTAAAGGCAGATTTACAGAGAGAAGAAGAAACAGAAGGTCTTCCATCTGCTGATTCACTCCTCAAGTGGCAGCCATGGCCAGAGCTGAGCTGACCTGAAGCCAGGAGCCTGCAGCTTCTTCTGGGTCTCCCACGCGGGTGCACAGTCCCAAGGCTTTGGGACATCCTCTACTGCTTGCCCAGGTCACAAGCAGGGAGCTGGATGAGAAGTGGAGCATCGGGACACAACTGGTGCCCACTTTGTAACTCTAAGTTTCAAGTTGAAAATATATAAATCTTAAAAAAGAAATAGGTGTTAGGCCCAGCATGATAGCCTAGTGGCTAAAGCTCTTGCCTTATACACACTGGGATCCCATTTCAGTGCCGGCTCGTGTCCCCGCAGCCGCGGTTCCCATCCAGCTCCCTGCTTATGGCCTAAGAACGCAGCCCAGGATGGCCCAAAGCCCTGGGACCCTATAACCATGTGGGAGACCCAAAGGAAGCTCCTGGCTCCTGGCTTTGGATTAACTCAACTCCAGCCATTGCAGCTCCTTGGGGAGTAAAACCAGCAGGTGGAAGATCTTCCTTTCTGTCTCTCCTCTTCTTTGTGTTTCTGCCTTTCCAATAAAAATAAATACGTATTTAAAACAAAGAAATAGACATTCTGAATTTATTTTCACCATTCATTTTGTTGGATACTTAAGCTAATCTCAATATCACTAATATCTTCTTTCTCTTTTTTCAATCTTTCTAGCATTGTTACCGCCTTTTTTTATCAGAGAGAGAAAAAGAAGGAGGTTCCCATCTCTGTGTCATTCCCCAAATGCTTCCAATAACTGGGCCTGGGTTAGGATTGAAGCTGGGAGTCAGGAGACCAGTCCAGGTGCTTCCCATGGGTGGCAAGGGTCATTTCCTTGAACTGCCAGTGCTGCCTCTCAGGCTTTCCATTGGCAGGAAGCTGCAGTTGGGAGCTGGGCCAGGAGCAGGTGCTGCAGTGTGGGAACAGTCATCCCAACAGGCATGTTTCATGCTGCACCAAATGCCTGCCCCCACAGAGGTTTCCTCACACCTGTGTCCTTGCACAAGTGTCAGATTGTTCACTTAAGATTAACTGATAAGTGAGAAATGGCTGAGTTAACACCTGTCACGGTTTTCAGGGATATCCATATGTAATGCCAAACTGCAATGTAAAACTATGGACCAGTTACTTCTCCCCCCAGCAGCAGAGGGCTGCGCCAGGCTTCCCCATGCCCTCACAGCCAGAGTACTCTGCTGTCATGTACTTTACAGTACCTGATTGACAAAGTCAAATAACACGAAGCCCCTGCAGGGAAGTGAGAAAGAATGAGAAGACAAAGAACAGAGTCAGCATTTAACAGCTGAGGCAGCAGCTACCTGTGGCTCTGAATTCACCGAACCTGGTCATGATGTCATGATTAGCCTAGCACGAGTATGGTAAAAGGCTTCCTAGAAGAGGCTTGTTCATTTTTAAAAATAACCTTTTATTTCAAATCCATTTTTGCAAAAATTATAAATGTTCTCAGTTATTGGTTTTTTTTTCACTTATTGGAAAGGCAGAAGCAGATAAGCAAAGATCTCCTAACTGTTGCTTCGCTTCACAAATGTCGCAACAGCAGAGGCTCTGTGAGGCCGAAGGCAGATGTGTGCAACTCAATCCAGTTATCCCAAGGGGGAGGCAGGGACCCTTCCACCCGAGCCATAACCCGCTGCTTCCCAGAGTGCATGTTAGCAGAAAGCTGGGATGAGGTGAAGAAGTGGGACTTGAGGCTGGGTCCTGCAGTACGATGTGGATGTCCCCAGCATCACCTGTACGGCTGTGCTAAACGGCAGCCCGTGGAAGAGGTGAAATTTCAGGCAAGCCTTGGGGACCTGTCAAGGGATAACTCAATAAAGAACGGGGAGAAGAGGGATGGAGAGAATGGTTTAGGTAGAAGACAGATCTCAGGCAAGAATGTTTGTTATCTCAGGGAGCGATGAAAAGTTCTGTAATGGCTGGGCTAAATGGGGCCTTAGAAGCTGAGCACAGTGGACAGGAAGGACTTAGGCACAAGGGAGCCTTGAAGAGATGAGCCAGGGCTAATCAAGAAAGGCTCTTGGGCTGAACTGAAGCAACTACAGTTTGTCTGGAAAGTCAGAGAGAGATCATTAAGCTGAGCATGCAGGAGCTGGCATCAAACCTGTAAGACTCGCATCGATCCAAAGGCGCAGACCAATATCAAAAATCAACGATTTTTTGATCATTGCCAATGAACTTGGAAACAGCCACTCAACCTCTATATGTGGTGCAAGTAGGGGCTACTGTAGGTCCCCTCCAGTTCTCAATATCTATTCTCCTTTGAGCTTCCCTGACATATTGTTTGTTTGTTTTTTCATTCCTTCCAGAAAAGGTGGCCATTAAAATCCTAGACAAGACCAAGTTAGACCAGAAAACGCAAAGGCTGTTATCCCGCGAAATCTCCAGCATGGAAAAACTGCACCATCCCAACATCATCCGCCTTTACGAAGTCGTGGAGACTCTGTCCAAGCTCCACTTGGTGATGGAGTACGCAGGGGGCGGGGAGCTCTTTGGAAAGATCAACACGGAAGGGAAGCTCTCGGAGCCTGAAAGCAAACTCATCTTCTCCCAGATTGTATCTGCGGTGAAGCACATGGTGAGCTGGGGCAGGCAGGCAGAGCCTCGCCTGGGGGGCCCTGGGGAGCCCTGGGGAGCATGGGCCCTGCTTCTCCGCTCCCTTAGCCACTCCAGAGGACCCCAAGCCTCTTGGCGCATGATGCAGCCCCTGCTGCATCAGAAGCCTCCTCGGGACTGCGCCCTCTGAAGTCACATGCAGGCCTTAATCCTTTTTCCAACTTCCTCCTCCATGGCTCAGAGAGTCAGTGCCTTTCTGCTCCTTGGCGTTGGGTTTTTTACTCTGCCTAGGACTCCCTCGCCCAGCCTGACTCACCCCCGCCCCAAACCCAAACCTAACCTCACTTTTGGGCCAACTCTGTTGTTTCTCTTTGGAACTTTCTGAACTTTTCTGGAACTTTGGAAAGATCTGCCCACACTCATCTTTCCTACCTCAAGTAAGCTCCCCTAGCTCTTTCTCTCTCTCTCTCTCTCTCTCTCTCTCTCTCTCAGCATTATACAAAAGAGAATTTTATTTTGTTTTTTTGCAAAAATGATCTCTAACTTGTGGCAAGTTTATTCATTTGAGAGAGAGAGAGAATGAGCATGCACTACCTTCTATCTGCAGGGTCACTCCCCAAAAGGCAGTAACCGCCAGGGCTGGGCCAGGCTGAATCCAAGAACCCTGCCATTTTCCCCAGCTCTCTGGTCTCTGAAAATGTGATGGGCCCACATTTTATGGAGTCTGTTTATTTACCAGGCATATGCTGAGCATTATCAGCCCCACATCATCTTCGTTTCTCACATCTGCCTTACGGGTTGTCATCTGTACCCCATTTCACAAGGAAGGAAACTGACATGCAGGTTGCACAGCAGATACAGTTGAATCTAGAACTGACACCGCCTGTCAGATCACAAAGGCTGAATTTTCACCTCAAGGGGCCCACTGGGAAGAGTAGCATTAAAGCGTTTCCCAAGAGCCCTTGGGACCGAACAGGTCAAGGATCTTCATGAGATTGCTTGGATCCAGAGAGCCAGGTTGGGAGTGGGACACGTAGTCACAGCCCTCGGTGGCACCTGTTGCTGGAACCTTGCCAAGTGCAGCCCCTTTCTTTGTTGCGTGGTTGGGGAGGGACTCTAAGACTCTTGCTTTCAGCTCCTGTTAGACAATCCGTCAGTCTGAAAACCAAGTAGGGCCTTCAAAACTAAAGACTACACTTTCGTTGTATTTCAAAATGAGGAGTTTCATAAGATCTGATCGTCTTTATGGCACTAATGCCTGAGTCTGCATGTCTTACTCTCACCACACACAAGACCAGAATCTTCATTTGGGGAATGTGGGCATGACATGAACCCTACAGCAGGGTTTGCTAACATGATTTAAGTTGATCTCCATTCTAGATTTTGCCCTTACACCATTACTATGACAACATTTGTCGTTTCAAAACAACTCATGTGTTTTTGTTTTGCAACTGACTTTTCTCCACATCTTCACCCACAGCATGAAAACCAAATTATTCATCGAGATCTGAAAGCAGAAAATGTATTCTACACCAGTAACACCTGTGTGAAGGTAGGCGACTTTGGGTTCAGCACAGTAAGTAAGAAAGGAGAAATGCTCAACACTTTCTGTGGCTCTCCCCCCTACGCCGCACCTGAACTCTTCCGAGATGAACACTACGTTGGTGTGTATGTGGATATCTGGGCCCTGGGGGTACTCCTGTACTTCATGGTGACTGGCACCATGCCATTTCGAGCAGAGACCGTGGCCAAGTTGAAAAAGAGCATCCTTGAGGGTGCATACAGCGTGCCTCCACATGTGTCAGAACCCTGCCACCGCCTCATCCGAGGCGTCCTTCAGCCCATACCCACGGAGAGGTATGGCATCAACTACATCATGAACAACGAGTGGCTGCAAGGGGTGCCGTACCCCACCCCTTTGGAACCTTTCCAACTGGATCCCAAGCATTTGTCAGAAACAAGCACTCTCAAGGAAGAAGAAAACGAAGTCAAGAGCACGTTAGAACATTTGGGTATTACCGAAGAACATATTCGAAATAATCAAGGAAGAGATGCTCGGAGCTCCATCACAGGGGTCTATAGAATCATCTTACATAGGGTCCAAAGGAAAAAGGCTTCAGAAAACGGCCCGGTGATGATGTTCCCAGACCCCAAAGAAAGAGACCTAAAGAAAGGATCTCGTATTTATAGAGGCATAAGACACACATCCAAATTTTGTTCAATTTTATAAATTGCATCTGATTGCTGGTAATAAACCAAGACCACTGTTGCTGCTTTTTAATTTTTTCAAGGGTAGAGACATTTTTGTAATTTTTAAATAAACTTCAATTTGAAATATGCACTTTCTATTAGCTCAAATTCCATTCTGATGTGTTGGGCTTTTTGTTATTCTCAAACTTTAGCACTCATTCGTGCAATCAAGAAGTGTCTAGTCAAGGAGTGCTGTGTGCCAGGAGTGACTCTTCAGAAATGCCAAGACATTCCATGACGCTAGGAGTTTGAGATTGGGTTTCCCCACCGCTCCCCAGTACAGGCTAAGACAGATGCTTCCATATGAAGTAGTTTACTGGGGAAGTGACCCCTAGGCAGAGATATGAGAGACAAAGGAAATAGGGAAAGGCAGTACAAAGGCAAGTTATCAAGTTGGCCGGTGCCACTGTAACTGGTGTTTGGACCTGCAGGATCTGTTAAAAAAAAACCTTGTGAAACACATCTCAAGTGTCTGCCCAGGGTGTGAGAGGGGAAAACGTTTATCCACCTACTCCTCTTCACTGTTGGTCAAGAGTAGCTCATGGCTCCGTCTTTATTTCCAAATTATGCTGTGTTGATGCTGCATGAGTTCCTGTGTTTCCCGCGCCTTCATGCCCGAGTTGTATTGGGGCAAGATGGAAAAGGTTAACAGCATTGACCTGAGGCAAGACAATCAACAGGACATGCACAGGCTTTTCCAAACTTGCATGGAAGTGATCACTGCCCCATTGTCTAGAGGAAATAGTGTGGTTGGAGAGACCTGAGGTGGGCTCCAGGGCCATTCATTCTATATAGCCCATGACACCCTGGCTCTACTCAAAGCCACCCTCCATTGAGTGCATTCATTCTGAGAGTGGGACCTGGAAGGGCTTCATGCAACTGAGTCTAGGAGCTGCAGGAATAACTCTAAAGCTCAAAAGCATCAGAATCACCTGGAGGATCATATTAGCTTTTCATTGCCAAAATTCCTGCCACAGTGAAGGAACAGTTTATTTCAGTTTATGGCTTTGGAGATTCACAGTCCAAGGTCAGGCAACCCAATTGCTGTGGGTCGTGGATGGTGAAGCATCACATGGCAAACCAGGAAACCCATCTCTCAATACCTCTAATGATATAGGGCCTCCTAAACATCACAGCTGGACCAAGTATCCCAGCTGCCAGTACCATTAACTTGTGATTTTGGAGGTGAAGCATCTTCATATGTTGGGGAACCAAATTATTTTCACAATCTAGCAAAGGCCTTTAAAACCAAACTAAGGCACCCAGACACACCCATAGTTTTGTATTGAGTACACTGGGGGTAGGACTCAATAATCTACATTACTAACAAGTTCCGAGGTAATACAATGCTTTCAGGGGTCACACTTGGAGACCACCGAATTCCAGGCATTATTGTAGCTGGTCCTGAGGTTTGAATAGGACCCGGTCTTTCTTCCTTCATTACCTATTCTCAATTTCCCCTGCCTTTGGCCAGCATCTCGACTAGTCTGGATTGGATGATGTACCCAGACCTGTCCTATCAGCATCTGAGTCCTTAGTGATCAGACTATAATTCCATCTTCACCTGTATCTAGAGGTCCAAAGTTAACAGATCAATGACTCCTTCAGGTTTCATACATATTATGCTTTTTTTAGTTTCTTACAATAATCAGAGTCAGTAATCCCGATCAGCATAAAACATGTGTTTTTTCTCTGACAGCTTGCCCTTTGTCTCAGGAGCCCAAGGGACCTCTACTTCTCTAGGATCCAGACTCCCTAGTCTAGCTAGGCCTGGGCTGTAGGTAAGCGTAGTACAAATTCTTGAAGAGAGTCAATATCAAGATGTTGAGAGGTCAGTCCTGTTTCTACCTATTGGTTTCTAGACCTGTTATTTTAACGATAGGGGACATGTATCAGCCATGATTTTTAAAAAAAATTATTTGCTTGAAAAGCAAGGGGTTATATGTGTGAGAGAGAGGAGGGAGAGGAAAGAGAAAATGAGGTCTCCCATCCATCTAATGGTTCACTTGGTTCATCCCCCTTGATTCCTGCAACAGCCAGAACACTGGGTCAGGATGAAATCAGGAACCGGGAATTTTATCTTGTCTCCCACAGGGATCGCAGGGACTTGACCTATCATCTTTTCCTCCCAAGGTGCACATTAACAAGAAACTGGATCAAAAATGGAGGTGGGGGGCCCAGCGCGGTGGTGCACTGGTTAAGGTCCTCACCTTGCACACCCGGGATCCCATATGGGTGCCGGTTCTATCCCGGCAGCCCCGCTTCCCTTCCAGCTCCCTGCCTGTGGTCCGGGAAAGCAGTCGAGGATGGCCCAAGGCTTTGGGACCCTGCACCCGCGTGGGAGACCCTGAAGAGGCTCCTGCCTTCGGATTGGCATAGTATCGGCCGTTGTGCTCAGTTGGGGAGTGAATCATCGGACGGAAGATCTTCCTCTCTGTCTCTCCTCTCTGTATATCCGCCTTTCCAATTAAAAAAAAAATAAAAACAAATCTTTAAAAAAAAAAATGGAGGTGGGATTCAATCCTAGGAACTCGGATATGGGATGCAGCTGTCACAAGAAGCAGCTTAACATGTTGTACCACAACTCCTGCCTCTACATCAGCCATTGTTAAATACATACAGCAATAAGTCTACAGGCTAACCTGAGCCATTCCATTGTTCTGTTAATGCCACCTGAATCTGCTGCATACAGTAAGGTGAGGATATTCTGCAAGCACGTTGTTCTACCTCCTTTAGGAGTAGTCCTTGAAGCAGTGTGATTGGAGACACCAATGAGTCGGGTATTTGCTATGTTTTAGCATCATAGTATTGGAGACAGGAAGGGTAAAATGTATCCTGAGTAGATTCAGTTCCAATAAGGATGAGTCATTGCTATGCCCATCTGCTTCTATGACTCTATGGATCTGGTAAGGCATGGCAATTCCATATACCTGATCCCTCCAGATTCCATAATCCAGTGCTTAGGTTCTAGGTTCCAGTTGCTCATCAGGAGAATGAGCGGGTCTCTTGCAGATAACACAGCCTTACTCCAGGATCCTACAGGGCTGTGCTGTAACCTTCTACTGAAGCCGGCCTACAATCACACTGGATTCTTAAATGCATGTACATAGCCTGGGTATCACATCAGTTGACATTGCAGCTTGAAACTCCCGTGGTATTTCTTTTGTGGGGTCCTCTTCAAAGTGGCGTCTCTGAGGAGTGGTTTGGAGGAATCTGCTAAGTACAGAGTATGTACTTCCAAAACTGACTCTTCTGTTTCTTTTTATTTGTTTGTTTAAGATTTGTTTATTTTTATTACAAAGTCAGATATACAGAGAGGAGGAGAGACAGAGAGGAAGATCTTCTGTCTGATGATTTACTCCCCAAGTGACCACAATGGCCGGTGCTGCGCCGATCCAAAGCCGGGAACCAGGAACCTCTTCCGGGTCTCCCATGCGGGTGCAGGGTCCCAAGGCCGTCCTCAACTGCTTTCCCAGGCCTCAAGCACGGAGCTGGATGGGAAGTGAAGCTACTGGGATTAGATCGGTGCCCATATGGGATCCCGGTGCGTTCAAGGCAAGGACTTTAGCCGCTAGGCCATGCCGCTGGGCCCAGACTCTTATGTTTCTTAGTATGAAGATGGAGAGGGTGAAAGAAGTTGTCCTTTCCTGAAGGAACATTCAGACATACCTCAGCTCATTGGCTCTCTAAACACTTCATCAATGAGGCATGCCAGGATGTTCCGAGTTTATCGTCTACACTCTGGTGCACATGTCCTAGCAGGAAGTCAGAATCTGGAGTGGAACCAGGACTCAAACCCAGGCCACCCTAATGGGACGTGGACGTCCCAAGCAGTATCTTAATAACTAGTCCAAATTCCTGTTCTTTAACTGCTTTTGGTCTTGATTTCTGATGGAAATTGAGAATGCATTTGTCTAATCAATAGCCACATACCAGGTGCCAGATGCTTCTATAGATACACATCGGGCATGGCAGCCACACCGGAGATCGCAGTAGCCATCATCATTCTTATTTGACTTTTTTTTCCTTTCAGGAGATGGTAAGTTGAGATTAAGATGTATTCTATCTCTTAAAATTTTACATCCCTCAAGATTTTTCACATTGGGGGTGCCTAGCCTAGCGAGAATACCTGGGGTTGATACTCAGCTCTTCCCTCCAGTTCCACCTTCCTGTTAACACAGGTCCTGGAAAGCAGCAGGGAGTTCCCCGGGTGCCTGCCACTCAGAGGCACACAGATCTAGACTGAGTTCCTGCGTCCCAGGGTTAGTCTGGCCTATTGCCAGCTGTTGTGGCCATCAGGACAGTGAGCCAGCGATGGGAGTACACTGTCTCTTAAAAAAAGACTCTTCCTGGTGACGCTGACAGCTGAGGTTCTGCATGCGAGTGCTACAGTTCATCAACACGGCCAGTGGTAAGCTTCCATGTGGCACTTCCCCACCAGATAGGGAGTCTAAATACATTTACCACAGATATGTGCGTGAAACTGGAGGAATAATTGCAAGGTGGAACGTATTATCAGATGACTTTGGCCATCACCTAGTTCCTATGAGCCCAACTACACATAAAGCCGTAACAACACCTAACAGCCCCGCTTCCCATCCAGCTCCCTGCTTGTGGCCTGGGTAAGCAGTTAGAGGATGGCCTAAAGCCTTGGAACCCTGCACATGGGTGGGAATCCTGGAAGGGACTCCTGGATCCAGATTGGTTCAGCTCTCTGGCCACTGTGGGCCACTTGGGAAGTGAATCAGCAGATGAACAGATCTTCCTCTCTGTCGACCAGACTTTCCAATTAAAAAAAAAAAAGCACCCCCCCCCTTTCCCCGGCATTCACTGTGCCTGGAATTGACAGTTGGCTATCAGTTAGCCAAAACCACAATGTGCACATTCACCCCATGGTGAGATGAACCAGGGATCTGGTGGAACCATGCTGGCGTTTGGCTGCTGCCTCGGTGTAGTAGTTAGGACCCTCTACACTCCTGCCTGCTGTGGATGGCAGTAGGCAGTTCTCCATTTGCTTTTCTTTAATTGCCAAACCTTAGGATTTTAAGGAAAACACAGTAACTTACCACATACATATTTTATAACATACTCTCTAAATCTTGATCACGTAACTTTAGAATTTGTTAGAAGCGTACTACTAAGTTATCAGCATAAATTCCTACATACAAGATGATTAATTCTACTTTTCTTTTACTTCTGGGACAAGCAAAGCTGAGTGTCTTGCTCATATCAGGTTTTCACATGTTTCATAAATGAATGGAAATGAGTGAACTAAAATGTTTAAAAAGCCTGTTAGCCAACTCCTTTTCTATAGTTAGTTCTAGAGGGAAAAGAACACTCAGATCTCCAAAATATTTCTCTAAAACTTTATTTCAAAGTTATTCACCTTGCCAGTAAGGTGTAGGTTAATGCTGTGCCAGTATCACCAGGCCTGCCCATTGCCGGCAATGGACACTGAGAAAACCCATGTTCTGGCACCCCAAACTTAAATTACTCCTTTCAAAACCCACTGAGCTCCCAGTGCTTGCAAAACTATCACATGCATCATTTTCCCACCATCCTTAAATCTGAACTCACATTATTACTCTACATCAGTGTATATTAAAATGAACTCACCTTAACAAATTACGACTGTACAAAGCAGAACACTACTAGTTCATATTAGACAAGAGTATTTTACAAACACTACATTACATAATACCTTGCAATCTGAAACATTACATATTTTTGTATGCTTATTTTAGATAACTGAAACTTCACAGAATGTATAGCGAATAAAGTTTAAAAAATTTACTTCTGTACATTAGTTCCAACTATCTATTTTACAGTCTATAAGGCTCATGTCATGGTTCAGCACCAAAAAGATCTACAAAACCGTATGACCCATCTTACTCAGCCCATGGGGTAGTTCCTGCGTGTTTTATTTTAAAGGTGAAAGTCTGAGAAAATGCTTTATAAATCCTACTTCCAGAACTTGAAGTGCAATATTTTTGTCTAGTAAGACTATGTAAAAACTTCAGTTGTAGCTTCTTATTGAGCAGACACACACACACACACACACACACACAAAATCAAGAAAAAAGAAAAAAAAATAACACTTATACCTTTCATGAATTTAGGTTGTCAGTCTTTAAGCTGAGTTTTAACACTGAAGCATCAAAAGTAACCTAATAATGCCCCTTCTTTCATTTTGTTTTTGAAAAAGCAGCCAGAAAAAAATGTCTCATTTATAAGGTACGAAGCAGGGCTTCAACAACAAACCTCCTCACCTCACCCCCAGGACCTTCTCGCCGCTGCTCGGGGAATCCATGAGCATCTTCCCAGCTGCAACCATGGCTCCCAAAAGTACCATGCTTTCTCCACCCGAAGCCTGCTCACTGCCAGCAACTCTGTGCAGACAGCCTCACCATGATGTGTGTCACTGTTGGCCTCCCTAAGGCAACATTCCAGATTCCCAAAACAGTGCTATTATTCCAACATTTTTCCCCCCTTTAGTATTTATAAGTATTGCCCCCCAGAAGCAGGTTTGTTTTGCCAGTTTCAAAGAGGGTTTGTGCATACCGCATTTTTTTTTTAAGACCACACTTCCTAAGTTAGAAAAGTTGTTCACAAATTGCAGGTTCTTTCAGTAATCTGGTTTGTCCAAAGTATAAAATTCTTACACATTAAAAAAAGAAAAAGGTTTTAATTGGAGACTGGTGCCTCTTTTTTCTTACAGAAGCACACGATTGGTTATACCATGTTTAAAATCTAAAATTCATGCATACAAATGGCCAAAGAGGAATGACGTCTTCACAGAGCCCTTAACGTCATTTGAGGACACAGAGCATTGGCCAGACCGCAACAGGAAGCACAAGAGCAAATTGGGCAAAGAGACTTCCCCAAGAACACTAGAGCTTTCCAGGCTCCAAGTCAGTCACAGAAAAATTGAAGAGTCGTGTAATCCTTTAAAATTGTCCCCAGAAGCCCCATTCCTGGAGCCAGTTCCATGCCCCACCCCCACCCCAAAGCCCACACAGAAGTCTTGAGCATCCCAGAATGTCTCAGTGTTCCCCGTTGCTAATGACAGCTGCCTCGGGTTCTGCTGCTGTGGCAGGGAGTCTTGGCACTTTCTTGGCAGGGCTTGGAATATGCTAAAATGAAAGGGAAAAACTGTTGGTTGTTGTGATTCATTACAAAAGGCAGGGTTAGAGGCATTTACACTAAATATACATTAAGTCTCCATTCTATACCTTATAGTAAATGTGATCAGGAGGAAGGCCCCAAAGACCTACTACACACAGCTCAACTAACTGACCTGACCTGCCACTTAATTTATATAATAGTAAGAAGCAAGTCTATGCATTTACCACAATTGCGACACACAGAAAACATAATTCAAGCTTATAAACTTCTCAATCTGACCTAGTTTCAGTTATCAGCTGTGATCATGGGCAAGATATTTAACTTCTTGCAGCTTTGTCTCTCATCTGGGAACAGAATCATTTAACAGTCTCAAATGTCATACGGATTCCAAAGAGACTGCATGAAGGGCTGAACTACAAAAGGACTGCAGAATAGTCACTCCTGTCGTTCCTGGACACTGTGGAGACGGAGGTTTACAATGCGCTCAGATGCCACCCGAGGTGCATCACACATTGCCAGCCATGCCTCCTCCCCACTGAGACTTCACAGATGTGCCCCTTCTGTGGCTCAGGCGTCCTCGAAAATCTGGCATTATTAGTAGAGTCTAGAATTTGCCCTGCACTTTCTACAGTGAAACTCTAATCCCAGCTCTCTTGCTCCAGATTTTTTTTTTATTTACTCCTTTACATAACTAGATTTCAATTAGATTTCCGAAAGTGTTGAGATTTGTGGATAGGAACTTCTACCCTGCTAAAGAGTCAGGCTAACCGGTAGACTGTTTACCTCAGTAGCTGTGCTCGAGTGGACAAGCCCTCCTCCCTCAACCAGAGTGTCGTCATTTGGAGAGGGGCGCCGAGCATACGTTCTTCTGTGCTTCTCATCCACTCTGACAAGGTACCACGTGCCTTCAAAGAGTGAATCTACTGGAGACTGGGGAATATAGTTGGCTGAAGTAAAGGCAAGAATACAAAAGATTAGTTATGAAATACAACTCGTTTGGTAATAAAACTCAAGAAGCTTTTTGTCTTTCCCTGCAATTTTCACTAATACCAGGCTAGTGCTAAACAGATACAGCGTTGCTATCGCTTTATATGTAAGCACATTTAATGTTCTCGTAGCCTTCCAACAAGCTTCTGGGTCGACCGAAATAGAACTTGATATTTTTACCCAGGTGATGAGTGTCCTCTCGGAGCTTCATGTTTTCTGCAAAAACATCCGGTGCCACGCAAGTTCTTGAGTCAAGTCTTGACTTAAGATCACATAAACTTGCTGTTATTTTATCAAGGGCAGACCCTAAGACAGTAGACAGTTCCAACAGTGAGACTAAAAGTAGTATGTTCCAAAGAAGCCTAAATGAAATAAACTTGTCCTTTGTGTTAGAACTATTGCAAACCTACTACTGCTGTTTAGTTAAAATGCAAGACAACATTTATTTGGCATAGGTTCCTAGGGCCTCTGATGCAACACCTGTTCATTGCCAACCGACAGTCAAGTTAGCAAACAGGTGGGATTTGAAGCTAAATCTATAATTTTAAGGTAATACCGATTTTCATTAGATTTTGCCTATAGTTTTGGGGTTTTATTAATTTTTAAAAATCATTTAATTTTACTGGAAAGGTAGATATACAGAGAGAAGGAGAGACGGATCCTCCATCTGCTGATCCCACTTCCTAAGTGGCCGCAATAGCTGGAGCTGAGCCAATCTGGAGTCAGGAACAAAGAACTTTCTCTTCCGGGTCTCTCACACAGCTGCAGGGTCCCAAGGCCTTGGGCTGTCCTCTACTGCTTTCCCAGGCCACTAGCAGGGAGCTGGATGGGAAACAGAGTAGCTGGGACACAACCAGGCACCCACATGAGATTCCGGCACACGTGAGGTGAGGATCCAGCCACTACATTATCGCACTAGACCTTTGTCTATGTTTTTGTTCCTTCCTGCTCAAGAAGGAACTCGAATTAAAGTAGATTTCTAGGATATAGTCAAAACGTAGCGATGAACATCCTGGTGTAGTGGGTTAACCCATCACCTGTGATGCCAACATTCCATGTGTGTGCTGGTTCAAGTTCAGGCTGCTCCACTTCCTAACTTGCTCTCTGACATGCACCTGGAAAAGCACCAACAAATGACCCACATCTTTGGGCTACTGTACCCATGTAGGAATTCTTGGCTTCGCCCGGCCCTGCCCCCACCATTGTGACCATTTGTAGAGGAAAACAAGCAGATGGAGGGCTTTTTCTCTTTGCAACTCTTTCAAATACAAAAATAAATCATGGGGAAGGGGAGAAAGGAATTAAAAATACGGTTATTTTGAAGTAATGAAGAGTAAGATTAAAATATTGTAATGATTGGTCCATGGAATATATTCAAATATTCCCTGGAAAAGCCTACTGAATAGACCTCATCCCAGCAGGATCTCAGTGCATTCCAGCTAGTTCAGCACTTACCTGGTGTGGCATCCTGGGTAACTCTCAGAGAGTAAAGGGTGGCAGCCAGACCAGAACCATAGGAGAACACACCAATCCTCTTCCCTGCCAACTGCTGGGGTGAGTACCTGTGTCGGGTGATGACGCAATGTATGAAAAGTCATCTTATAAAAAGGAATCAAAATGCTTAACTATAGTTCAATGTAGAAATCTAACTTAAAATTCTTAAGAATCTAAGATTTTATTATAGTAAGCAGACTGTGAGAATCATGGTATATATTTATATTTTAATATCATAAAAATATAAGTTACTTTGTCAACCAGGGATTTATGTCTCAACCACAAGTCAAGAAGAAAATCATGAAAAGAGGAAAATTAACATGAAATCATGAACTGTTTCTCACAGAATCCTAACCTCAAGCCTCACATCCTGCAAGTTAAAGGACTAAGGCAATTCCAAAGACAATCTGATCATCACCAACAGTCCTGACATCTGAATTTGGAGATCTAGCTGGGATTTGGTCTTAGAAATGTAATATAACCAAACTAAGAGAGTTAAGTAATTCGGATTCATACTTACTGTGCTAGGACAGAAGCAAGGGAACCATATACTGAGGATGTATACATATTTCCATTCTGATTTGATACCAGTAAGGAGGCCTTTGTTTTCTGATTAAAGAGTTCAGAACTAGCCTTCATAAATGCTTTTTCCACATCTCTGTCAAAGTAGGTATCTTCTAATTTAACATCCCTGAAAGGTATTAAAATCGACAATTTCACAGTGTTCAAAGAATGCTTTTTTTTTTTAAAGATTTATTTTATTTTTATTGGAAAGGCAGATATACAGAGAGGAGAGATAGAGAGGAAGATCTTCCGTCCGATGATTCACTCCCCAAGTGAGCACAACGGCCGATGCTATACCAATCCAAAGCCAGGAGCCTCTTCTAGGTCTCCCACGCGGGTGCAGGGTCCCATGGCTTTGGGCTGTCCTCGTCTGCTTTCCCAGGCCACAAGCTAGATGGGAAGCAGGGCTGCTGGGATTAGAACAGGCACCCATATGGGATCCCGAGTGTGCAAGGCAAGGACCTTAACCACTGCGCCATCATGCCAGGCCCCAAAGAATGCATTTTTGTATTAGTGAGCCTTTATAAATGTATTGTGGTTCTGCTTTCCCATTAATTAAGTTAAAGAGCAGCATCATAATTAACCTGGATGACATAAAAGTTCTACATATGAGGTCTCCCCCACTATATTCCTTCTTTCTTTCCTGATTCCCATCACTTCCTTGTTCTCTTTATGTGAAAGAGACAGGGACCTCCCAACTGTTGGTTTGTTCTCCAAAAGTCTGCAAAGTTTCTGGATGGCTAGGCTAAAGCCAGGAACTGGGAAAACTCAAGCTGGGTTTCCCAGGTGGCTGACAGACTTGATCACTTCAGAAGTTACCTCTCAGGCCTGCATGAGCAAGTAGGAGGAGCTGTGACTCAAAGCCAGGTGTTCCAACACGGGACACAGGTGTTCCAAAAACCATCTTCACTGTTATGTAATGACCATCCTTTAAGGTCTTTTATTGTCATATTTTGACAACTTAATACTCACCGGTTTTGTGACAAACACAACATAAATAATAATAATTAGTTAGAAATGCCATGATATTCTAGAAGCTAAGTCTTAAAAGTTTTATTGGCTAGAGAAGGGACATAGATGGGAAGAAAAAGAATGAACTTAACATGTATAGCATAGTAAGGAGCCCAACAAGAAAGAAAAGATGCCTGGAGAATGAAAGAAGACTTCAACAGTGGCAATGTGCTGGCAGGATGAGTGTGGGGTGCAGGCCTTCAGAGAGGCCCCTGGAGCCCACAAGCAGCTGTAACAGTAAAAGAAGAAAAACACAAAATCTTGGGTAGAAATAACTATGGAACTCTCTGGGAGGCGTTTCTTTCACAGGGGGGATAAATGGATTAGACTGAATGACTTCTAACATCCTTGCAAGTCTGTACCAATAGTTTATCAAGTGAAAGAGAATGTAGTACAGAAGGGGAAAAAAGAAAATAGTTTCTCTTACCCAAAGGCTTCCAGGCCACTGTAGATACTGTTTTTATCTCTGTTCTGGTCATTAAGGAAGTCATTCAGCAACATCCGGGCTAGAGATTTCTGAACCAATTTACAGTATGGAGAGTGAAAGATCATGAAGCCAAAGTCATTCAAGGTGAAATCCTTATCATTTCCCTCTGAAAAAAAAGTCCAAGAGAATTTCTTATTCAGGCTACACTTTTTCTTGATGTTATATAAATACTACTTTAAGCCTCTGACAAACTCTAAAAACTTGGACTATGAAAAAAGTGTATTTTCTATAACACTGTGTATTAGAACAGTATTAACTCAAACACTGTCCATTTCAGTGTCTCAACAACTATAAAAGAGCTAAAGACTGAAATTAACCCTGACACTAAAAAAGCAAATCCAATTCAAAAAAATCAAGTACAAACATCGTTGAGGGGAAGGAGATCTCTTCAGAAACTTATTTATTACAGCTTTCTCCATATCACACTTACAAACTAAAATGAAGTCAGCAAATGAAAAGTCAAGCTATTTTCTCTGCCCTTTATTTTTTCCTACAAGGGACAAATCAAATAAGTAATTTTTCAGAGATACGTATCATTTCAAGCTTACTCTGGTTTTAACGCAGTAGCAGGAACTCTAAGAAAATGTTGCATGGTAAATGAGGAAGAAACGATACAGGAGTAGCAAAGAAGGATGCCCACAAAGCAGCCTCTCAGACAACCAGTACTGCCTTCAGCAGATACCAACACCAAGGGGAGTAGGCAGAACCCACCTTTTTGCCACCGGGCACGGATCTTCTTCCGGTAGACGGAGTAGCAGCGGTCTAATGCACTGAGGTAGCACTGTATAGAGAGCTTCCCATCGACTATCGGATACTCAGAGAGCATATCGGGCTTGTAAAAGTCATAGGCATGCTGCATGTGTGTCCCACGAAGCCCTGGTAAACCAAGAAAGGAAGATGTTCACTTATTTCTGCTTCTTGATGATTTAGCAGTAATATTATACTATTCAAAGATTTTTCTTCACTATCTAGTCAGCTCTCACTAGTTTGTAAGCATAGAAATTGCAACATGAAGAATAAATAATTAAAACAAAATCACCATAGACAAGACTCCTTTGGAAAACCAACTTCTCTTTGAGTTTCATAAATCTAACTGGGAGATCACAGTTGCTTCACTGAACTGAAGACAAGTTAAACTTGTCAGTAACTATAGGCAAGTTATTACTTCGTTGCTTAAGAATTAAACCCTACTTTATCCCATTTAACTTCTCCGTGAAGGGGAGATGAGACCAACCACCTCACACAACTGCTGTGTACACTGAATGCGGTAACACACACACAGCAGGCAGCAGCTATCGCCTGCACTTAATGAACACTTGGGGAAAGGTAGCTTCTGTTTCTGTTTAAGTTTCTCAATATATTTGTGCTAATTTCAAAAAAGTTATCAAACACTTACCTCGCTCAAAAATTAAAGGAGCATTTGGCCCAATCAGCAGAGCAACAGCTCCAACTCCACCTGTAGGCCTGGCATTTCCAGTGGCATATATGGCAATATCTCCTGCAACCACCAAGGCATATCGGCCTGAAAAATATTTTTTTTTTTTGTTATTTCACAAGGTGTCAAAGTACAAACATCCGACATGTAAACTAAAGTGCATTGTAATTTCCCTAGAACACACTTTCCCCATCTTTGATTTTAAAAAAAAAGTCTTAACTAAATTTTTAATAGACCATTTGTCATTTAGGTTAGGACAATCAGCTCTCATTTCAGCTAAGCTGAAAGTCACAACTATCTTTCTGAATCTATTTGAACAAGAGTTAGTTTAAATATACATGAGGCATTAATTTAAAGGTTACTTGGGTCCCTCTGTTCTCAAGGAGAGGTTTTGTGGGGGGGAAGGGGGAAACAGAAGCATACAACATACCATCCCAAGAGCTAGATTCAATCCAGTTGATAGCATTGAAGACAGCAGCTGTGCCTCCATAGCATGCATTGGTTGTATCTATCCCTTCTATATCTGTATTCCCAGACTCCTCAAACAGTTGCATCAAATTAGTCTTCACTGATTTTGATTTGTCGATGATTGTCTCTGTTCCAACTTCAAGCCGCCCAATGCAGTCATAGGAGAGGTTATTTCTTTCCATAAGATTCTGAACCACAGTCAAGCAAAGAGAGTTGATATCTTCTCTGTCTGTGCAGAAGCCCATCTTGGCCTGGCCCAAGCCAATGGTGTATTTCCCAGCATCCACACCGTCATATTTTTCCAGCTCAGCTTGATCAACATATTGAGAGGGAAAATAGATCTCAAGAGCAACAATCCCCACATCTTTTGGCCAACAGCCTTCTGCATTCAGTGGAAGTGATCCTGGCATGGTGAAAGAGCTTCGGGACACAAAACAGAAAAAAAGAATCTTAGGTTACAAGTCACTGATTTTCAAGTTTAAGATTGAGACATATGTTGAGTTCAATAATCACTTAAAATGATCAGTTTTTAAAGAAACTACATTTACAGATGTAGTTTACTAGAAATTGTTGTATACATAAAAAATTGTTATTTAACATTTCAGACTTTCAGAAAGGCTTTCACTTTTTTCAAAATTAGGCATCATTAGATTTAAAACAAAATGATTAGAGGTAACAACACTCAAATGACATTCTTCTAGGGGCAGGTGTAGTGGCTGGGCTGCCACTTGCGATATCTCCATTCCATACGGGAGCACCATGGGCCCATACTCTCACTGGAGTCCTGGCACTACTGGAGTAAAGGCGAGAGCCATGGGCCCACACTCTCACTGGAGTCCTGGCACTATACTGCTGAAAGGAACCCAGAGCCCACCCTCACTGTGGCTGCCATCACAGGCAACAAAACAGCACTGTACTTCCAACAGCACTCGAACTAGAACCCAGCTGGCCTACATATTGAGGAAACTGTATTATGACTTTGAAGAGTGACACAGCCCTTGGTTTTAGAGAATCACTTCCATATACTATTCATTTTCCTTCTTAGATATGACATAATCGGATGGTGTTATTTTAGGTGGCAAAAATTTCAACTCTTCATGGAACTAAGGTCTTGGTTTGTGATAGTTACTTGAGTGAGGTGGACTAACTTTTTTATTGTGCTTGCCAATCCGTCACTAATTTATAAGCCAAATATGAAGTCCAAAGTCCTATGAGAATCTCTAGAGTAGAAAGGCTGTTAAGTCATAAAACATATCTTTGTATCCATAGGTCATCAAGTTATTAATATATTAAAATCTAAAAAAGAACCACCTTGAATATACTCCCTAACTCTAAACAGACAGATATAGATATGAGCCTTAACACTTAACATAGCTAGTTACACTATATTATGGAGAGTTTCATAAACCAGTCTAGTGGCGTGGAAAAAGTATGCAGAAAAACTTCCTGACTACGCACACCTAACTTGAGTCTTACCAATGTGTAGAAGCAATCAGAGAAGTATTACAAAACAGATGGGTAACAGACATGACTTTCCAAAGGGCATTTAATGCACAAATGTTGGTTTCTGCTTTTTCACATCCTTTCTAGCCCTGGGTCTCATTTCACCAATAAAACCTTTCTAAAACCAATACAGCTCATTATCATGATTGGACAATTACTAACCATCTTTGGCATTTATTACTTATCATTTTGTGTACTATCATATTTCATCAATTATAAGTCCCACTGCAACAGTCAGCAGTCTTGAAAAACATAAAGGAACACTCTTTTCACCCCCTAGAACTCATATATCTAGGGAATGGAAGGGGATATAAATCTTTTCATATTTTATTTTATTTTTTTAAAGATTTATTTATTTATTAGAAAGTCAGATATACGGAGAGGAGGAGAGACAGAGAGGAAGATCTTCCATCCGATGATTCACTCCCCAAGTGAACGCAACGGCCAGTGCTGTCCCGATCCAAAGCCAGGATCCAGGAACTTCTTCTGGGTATCCCACACGGGTGCAGGGTCCCAAGGCTTTGGGCCATCCTCAACTACTTTCCCAGGCCACAGGCAGGGAGCTGGATGGGAAGCAGGGCTGCTGGGATTAGAACCAGAGCCCACATGGGATCCCGGCGTGTTCAAGGCAAGGACTTTAGCCGCTAGGCCACGTCGCCGGGCCCTGGAAGGTAAATCTTTAAGCAGTAGTCAAAAGTGGGCTGGTTTTGCATTTCTTGTTCTTTCATGATCTCTTCAAAAGGATGCTGTATCACTAAAACACTTGGTGATACATAGGATGTTTGTAGAAAATTACACATATCAGCAACTCTGTGTCAAAAAAATTCAGAAATGGTAAATTCTACATGTGAAAAATTCGGTAATTCCTTAAGACTCTTTAGTTGTATTTTCCTTTTCATTGAATATGTAAGCATGGCATATGATAAAATCATAAAGAGCACTATACCATTATATCTTAATTTAATTGGCAATGAAGCACTATAAATATAGTGCACTGATTCTTTAGAAAGTATCCAGGATTTCCAGTGCTTGACTTTCCAAATGCCTGTATTACAGACTGAACCTTTACGTCATCCTGAAATTCACACAATGTGAATTTCAGTGTATTGTAACCCTCAGTGTGATGGTTTTTGGAGCTGGGGGCTGTGTGAGGTAACTAGATCCAGATGAGACCATAAGGTCGGAACCCTCAGGATGGGATTAGTGTCCTGGTAAGAGAAAGTTCTCCTAGGTCCATCTCTGTTCCTGTCTGTCAGCAGCGTGGAGACACAGCAAGAAGGAAGCCATGTGCAACTCAGCAAGAGAACCCTCTGCAGGAGCTGGCCATGCTGGCACTCTGACTTCAGCCTCCAGAACCATAAGAAAACAATGTCTCCTGGTTAAAACCACCCGAGTTACTGTTTGTTACCGTAGTGCCCAAGCAGTGTGTTCACTTCAACCAAACCCAAGTGCCTGAGGTTCTCCTATCTTGGATTTCTGTATACCCCACTTTACCTAGCAGATCAAATATGTACTGCTATTATTCAGTTCCCCAAAAGAAAAAAGAAGTCCTAAATACAACAATCCGATGAAGGAAGTAATTCTCACTTGGAAGAAGAGAGAGGATAGTTCCTAGTCTATTACTTTTAACTGTTCTTTAGCCCTGTGTCCTGCACTGTGCTCGCACCATCTCTTCAGCAGACCAGGGCTACATTAGCAGGCAAGACAAAGCTGCTGAAGGTGTGAGACGTCCACACTGCGGTACTGTCTACCCTGCCAGAGAATCGGCATGCTGGTTAAATCCATGAACCCCAAATAATCATATTAACAGTTATTTATCATCAAAAAAATTTTTTCCTAAACAGAATACAATTTTTTAAATCTAACAGGTAAAAAATTGCTTATGCATTCTCAATTTAAGAAGATATTTAGTTATTTTTTAAAAATACTATATTTATAATAAAACATGTATACTGAATAATTTTAAAGGAATTAACTAAAAAAAAAAGATGTCCTTTTCCCACAGAATTCCTCAGACCTTCCTAATCTTCCAATAAGAAAATACCCAGAGAAATTTTTTCCCTTACCCCCTCTGGTGGACAAAAGGAGTTCCAAGTTCCATTTCTGAAGTCAGCAAAGCAAGATAAGAAAATCTTGTTATTGTGTTCTCAGTGCTTCTTGCCTAAGGGCAGGAAAAAGAGCTGTCTGACCCCCTGAGTATCAATCTAATGGAAGGAGGCTGGGCAAGAGGGGCAGGGCCAGAAAACCAGCCAAGGATGCTGGTGCAAGGGGAGCCCCACCTGCTTGCTGAATGGCTATGCTCTCTGCCCTGTCCTACACACAATGTGTCTCTTTATAAAATGCACATCTGGTCATTCTCAAGATACTGTTTCCAAGTCTTCCAAGTTTCCTCTCTATTGTTTAGGATTAGCTTCTCTACACCAGACTAGAGACTTCTGGGGAACAGAATTGCATCTTGCGCTTCCTTGGATGCTGGGTACCCACTGCTCAGCACACAGATGCTGAAAGCTGAAAGAAGGAAACCCTACTAACTTCTACTCTACAACCATCAACGGCCATAGGCAATCAGAACGCTGAAATAAACAACAACAACAACAACAACAACAACAACAAAATATATATACAGAAAAAGGAAAGAGAAGTGCTCCATGGTAATACCAGAAAGCCATCATTACAAACAGATCACCAAATCAAACACATTTACATTGACTATTCATTCTCATATACGTTTAAACATTCATCCAGAGCCCAGATATGTATCTTTGTGAGGCTGTGATTTAAAAATCACTATCGGCCAAACTTGCTCCCTGTGTTTGTTTTGGCAGACTTAGAACTTTATTTAGTTCTCATTCACATTGGCTGTAGATTTTTGAAAGTGGCGACAGCTGCATAGGGAACCACAGTACAGAGCTTTTCAGGCCAATCCTCATCCTCAATACATTCTCTGGACAACTCACATGGATGCGGCACGGGACGTTCCTTACCCCTGTGGCCCAGAAAGCTTTGCTGAGCCTGGTGTCAATGCACACATCTGGAGTCTCCTTCTCTTTCAGGGCAAGCTTATGCACCTTTCTGAGCACCAAGGAGCACACTTCTTGAAGCCCACTCCACGGGTGCACTTGTAAATGTGGAATGTGCACCTCACCACCTCATTGATGGCAGCGAGGCCCTTCTCACTGCCCCTCTTTGTGGGAGCCATCTTGCAGGGCCCCAGGAAAGCCCTGGGACTGTTTCTGATGGAGTGGTTTATGCATTACATTATATCTTCTCTTTGTGAACAAACATCAGCTTTTTAGTTTCTATACATTAAACACTAACAAATATGAAATTGGTCTCCTGAAGTACTACGGCATTACAATGTTTTTCAAAATAAAGTATAGCTCTGACAGGGCCCTGCGCCCCCGTCCATGCGCAGACACTTGCCTCAGCAGCATGCCAAGGCCAGGTGCCGTACCTGTGTGAAGGGCAGAGAACCGCAGTCTCCAGGTCGGTCACGGCTTCCTCCTTCCGGCACTAGGAATGTCAAAGAACTTCTTTTAAAGTCATAGATCACCAGGTGAACTCAAATAAGCCAGCTCCAAAGTGAGTTACATATTATTTACAAACAAAATTTGACATTTGCTTAGCCAAAAAAAAAAGGGGGGGGCACTTAGAGCTTCCCTCATTTATTAGCCTTATAGTGTTATGTCCACTCTTGGTAATGAACTAAAGAAAAGCTAATATCACTGACTGAGACTTGAAACTAAGTGTGTTCATTAATTTGGGACTTCCAAGAACTGAGGGGAAGGAACATAAATAGGTGTTACTCTGGGCAGCAAATTTTTGAAATAAAGAAACGTGCACATTCAAGAGCTTGTTCTGCAAATACAACATCTGCCCTTGCCCAAGTAAATGACAACTGCATGTGGATACTATCCAGTAAATCTCTACTTCTTTCCCATTAGCTCACTGAAGAGTTTTTCCCACCTTTAGTTAAGTCTCTTTTATTACAGCATTACCTACTCACTTTGGGAAAATAAATTTCTTTCTGTCCTTTAATATCTACCTCAAATTATGCTTTTTTTATTCCTCTGCATATTAAGTAGACCATAGGGAGCGGTTCTCAACGATTGGGGAAAATACATAATTCCCTCCCCATGCTGCCACCACCTGCATAACTTACTAATAATGTATCTTCTTGAAGCCTTGCATGCAGATGCATTTGATACTACTTGGGAGAAAGAAATTTCTCTGTAATGTAAAATATCCCTCTACTTGCAATGTGATGTTTAAATTGAAGAGGAAGATCAGATAGAGGAGAGACAACACTAGAGCAAAGAAGAAAACAATATTCAGAAGACTACTGACAGGAAGACGACCTGATCAAAGCTCATAGATCACTTGGGAAAGCAGCTTCTCAGGACAGAGAGGCCCAGAGAGCCAGGACAGGACATGGAGATGGGAAATGGCAATGTGGCCAGAGCCAATCAGAGAGGAACTAGCTTTTCTTTTCTCTCTGCAGTTGCTAGGTTTCTCTATTGACTCAAACCAGTACCCCAAAACCCCAAGCAGGTCTCTAACATGTCTTTAACAGATTTTTCAGATGCAGGAAAGCAACATTTCTGGTCAGGAAGCAATTAAAGCGTCTCAAGCAGCCATGCAGGTCACCACTACATATGTTTAAACTCCGAAATCACAATATGGGCAATCTGAGTTTGGCAAAAACTAAAAATCAAGAACGGGGAAGCAGGGCTGGTGTTTCGGTACAGCAGGTTAAGCCACCGTGGGCAATGTCAGCATCCCACATGGGTACTAGTTTTCAGTCCCAGCTGTTCCTCTTCCAGTTCGCTTTCCCACTGATGCACCTAGGAAAGCAGCGGAAAATGGTCCTTAGGTCCCTGCATCCATGTGGGAGACCTGGACGGAGTTCCAGGCTCCTGCTTCAAGCTGGCCCAGCCCTGGCTTTGCAGCCATTTGGGAAATGAAACAGCAGAGGGGAGTAGATTCTCTCACATGCCCCTCTTTGTAACTATGTCTTTCAAATAAATAAAATTTTTAAAAGGAATGAGGAAACTACCTTGAGGCTCCCTGGGGACAACCAAACCATGCAATGGCGCTTTCTTCTGGGGTTTGCTCGGTGCTCTGATTTCCTCTTAGTAGTTTCCTCCTTAGCTGAAGTTTACCCAGTACATATTTGTGTGCGAGATAAACCACGTGAAGCTACCTGTTGATCTGTTTCACGGTTATGGAGAGACATTCAGGAACTCAAGAATGAGCTGGTAATTGTTCCTTCTTAGAATCACGCAAGCAAAAAACTCTTCAGAAAGCCTTTCTCCAGCTGAACACTCTAAGTAAAAAATATGGGTATATCCCTAGCACTCCCACCTTCAGCCCTAATTCCTGCCCATCAGAGTCTCTTTGAATTCCAAGGCTCTGTTCCTATTTCTTCCTGTCTTTCCAGGTAACTCATCAGGAAATGGTTTCCTGGTGAAGGACTTCAGCCACAGTTACATCACTGTCATCCAAACCTTCACAGCCCATCCTCTATAGAAAATGAATTACGAGGCATCTCCTATATTATTCTCTTCTATAGTCCTCCTTTACTGCTTTCAGACCTTGAGTAGTGGTATGCAATAGCAATTTTTTTTCAGCAGGGGAATTTGGTGTCATACCCTCAACACTTAAGGACTAATCTTTTGGTTTCTGGTACCTGTACCAGCCCATACCACTAGGTTCTTTCAGACATCACTTTTGAGATAAGCTGTGGCACCAAATATCCAGGAAACTATCTCTCTGTTGCTACTGTTAAAAGCAAATAGGGCCCGGCGGTGTGGCCTAGCGGCTCAAGTCCTCGCCTTGAACGCGCCGGGGTCCCATATGGGCACCGGTTCTAATCCCGGCAGCCCTGCTTCCCATGCAGCTCCCTGCCCGTGGCCCGGGAAAGCAGTTGAAGACAGCTCAAAGCTTTGGGACCCTGCACCCATGTGGGAGATCCGGAAGAGGCTCCTGGATCCTGGCTTTGAATCGGCATAGCATTGACCATTGTGCTCACTTGGGGAGTGAATCATCGGATGGAAGATCTTTCTCACTGTCTCTCCTCTCTGTATATCTGACTTTCCAATAAATAAATAAATCTTTAAAAAAAAAAAAAAAAAGCAAATGGCAGGTGGATTTCAACTGCTCCCAGGTCCTAGTCTAAAATATACAAGGAGCCCAAAAGGAATCAGGAGAGGCTATTCAACGGCTGCGGTCATTCCCACATGTACACACTCTCACACAAGCTCATCCCCTGCCAAGGTGAAGACTGCAGCATTCACTTTTCTTCTATCGTTCTGACAACACTCAGTGGACAATGACATATGCCAAACATTAGGACGGACAGATAAGAATCTAGTCCTAGTGTGCTCATTAGACTTAGCTAACATGTTTCTCAATCTTGTAGACCCTATACCACCTCTTTGAGACACACAAAATGCCTCTCACTTCTATCACTGGACTTTATACTAATAACATAAATTTATAAGAATATATTCTTGGGCATGGCGCAATGGCTCAGTTGGCTAATCCTCCCCCTTGCAAGCACCAAAATCCCACATGGGTGCCGGTTTGTTCTGGCTGCTCGACTGCCATGCAACTCCCTGCTTTTGGCCAGGGAAAAGGGCCCTGCATCCATGTGGGAGACCCAGAGGAGACTCTTGTCCCGGCTTCAGACTGAATCAGCTCCGCTCTGGCTATTGTGGCCATTTGGGGAGTAAACCAGTGGACAAAGTATCTTTTTCTCTCATTCTGTCTGAAAATCTGCTTTTCAAATAAAAACAAATCTTTAAAAAGACGAAACTAGAAGTTCTGCCAAACAGCCCAGCCAGCTATCAGTTCCCCTCCCCCATTGTCTCCCCCATCCAGTTCCCCTGGAGGATGGAAGTTTTAAATCGCCCTAGAGGGCCTAGGAAGCACATGCGTTATATGTCATCTGGAAAAAAAAAAATGAAACATTTCCTGCAAAAATTAAAATAAAGAAGACGTAAACGCAATCTAAAAGAATACTTGACAAAAATATGGCTCCTCTCCAGACCCCCCCCCCAAGGGATGTAATGATTGACTAAAACTAGAATGTAATTGAAATAAAGGGCAAACGCACAAACACAGAAGAAAAAAGAATCATCTAACAGGGTCTGCCGTATACAGAAGGCAGCCTTGCCCTCTAAGCAGAATTAGCTATACTCTCCTTGCTCTCTTGTCTCCACACAGAAATAACTAAAATTCAAAATCAAAGTTTCAGTGAACAACACAAACTTCTGAGACGTGTCTATCAAGCTATAAAGAACCACTGCCCCTCACCTAATGGAATCCATGCCAAGAAACTAACCCCCATCTCAGAGAAACACCGGCCAGGGTACAAGCACTTCCACTGGTCTTATTTCTTTATGTTTATATTGCCCATGTTTGTCATGCATGATTCATGCCTGAAAGGGGAACAAATATGTAATTAGCAGCAATCAAAACACATGCAGCCGCCCCACGGGCTGGCAAGAGCATCCGCAGGAGGGAGGGGCTGCAGCAGGAGTGGCCACGTAAGGCCACAGGGACCAGCGCCAGCAAGGACACCCTCACATCTCCCCTTTCAGAGTGGGCTACCCCTGCTCTAAGCAGCATAGACACGTTTCTGAGAGTTTGAAATGTCCTTGGTCTAACCTCAAACCTGGTGTGTAAGATCGGATGCCTGCCGATGATACCCCCAAGGTCGATCCTTGAAGCCACGGGTGGGGAGCGAGGTGGACATTAAAAAAAAAAAAAAAACAAGCAAAGAAACAAACAAAAAAAACGAATGAGGAGGCAGGTAGGAGGGAAGCAGAAATATGGGAGCCAGGGATGTGCGAGATTTGAAGCAAGCAGACCTTAGTCGTCCACAGCCCCAGGCCCCGATCGCGTCCACATCACCCAGTGAGGTTTCCTGAGCTGGGGATGAGCAGCGCTGTGGGACACACCCCTAGCCAACCTACAAACCTCCACTTCGGGCACCTCTGCCCCTCCCTCGGCAGCGCCCACCCGTAAGCCAAAACTCCCAGCTCCTCCAGGAGGCTCTCTCCAGCCCTCTGCTGGGGGGTCGCAGACACCCCTCCAGCACCCCTAAACTTCTCACTGAGTCACCAGAAATCTCGGCCCTCAACGCCCTTTCACCCTCTCGTCCCCGCCACTCGCTCGCCTGCCCCACCGGGATCCTCGACCCCCTCCTCAGATTGGCGCCTGCCGACCCCACGTCACCAGCAAGTGGGGCGCCGTACGGTCACCCGTGCCCCATCCTCGTGGGCCAGGTCCACGCCTTCGCCCTGACCCGCAGCTCAAACTCTCCGGGCCTGGTCAAGGACACCGCCTCCGTCCGGCCCACACCCCCGCCTGCCCGCGGCTCCTCAGCAGTTAGCTCTCCTCCCCCGCCTCGCTCCGGACACTCACCCAAACGTGACAGGACAGTGGCCTGGCCGAGGACAAACTGCGAGCTGTGAATGAACAGAACGCGGCGCCTCCCGTCTGCCACCACCTTTATAGCCGCCAACCCACCCGACTCCGGCACCGCCGGGAGTCAGTGGGAGGCGGGACAAAGGCTGTAGCAGCCAATCGCGACCGGCAGAGTGGCCCCAAAGCTCCCGCCCCCTGGTCCGGTTTCTACTAATCGGAAGGAAACTAGAGGCAGTGACTTGATAGGGTTTTCCCTCGCGGCTGGAAGGGCGGGGGAAAGGGGCGGGTACAAAGTCGGAAGGCCGAGGCAGTGGGGTGAGGGAGTGACGTACGGTGGCCCGAGAGCCCGTCTGCCAATGAAAGAGCGGCGAGAGACGGCGAGAGCCAATCGGAGCGGAGTGAGAGCTTCTCCCACCAATGGCGGCTCGGTGAGAGGAGAAAGCGGCCAATGGAGACTCCGCGTCCCACCACTGGGGAGAGATGGTCAAGTGTGGGAGGTGAGTTGGTCCCTGCTGGAGAGAGGCTTTGGGGTTGCCTAGCAACCCGAGCTAGGTTTCACCCGTAAGCGTCCTCAAATAATAACAGTTTGAATTAAATCTTAACGTTTTTCAGTTTCCAGAGGAGCAAAATGTGCTTACCTTACAGATGGAAGCGGAGTACGTTTTGGAATTTTGAAATTTTTTAACTATCGTATTTGTCAATACCTAGTTACTGCTTTCTCTGTGTAAAACCACCTTAGCTTTTCAAGATATAGTTATAGAGAAAACTGGTCCTGGATAAACCCAAAACAGGACATTTGCGGCGGTAGGCATCAGTAAGGAGGATGCTCTGTGTGCAAGCACTTTTGCTGGTCTGCCTTCTCTGAAAGGACTCCATCTGAGCTTGACCTGCAGTAAAAGGAAGTGAATAGCCCCATCGTTCTGAGCAAATGCATAGAATAAGAAAATCTTTCCAGAAAAGAGGAGCAATTCAAGGGAGAGAGAAATCACTGGAAGAACTATTTGGAGTCCAAAGGAAGACAGAAAACGATAGTGTTCAGCTTTGATGGGGGTGGGGGACTTGAGCAAGATCTCGGTTTCACCACTACCTAGTCTACCTAGTACCATTTGACAGCGGGGCGCGGGGGGGGGGGGGGGTGCGTCACTGGTCCTGCTATGCTTCACTTAACTACCGTCATGTGGAATGCGTTATCCGCTAAAGATGCTGACTTTTAGGGGACAAGTCTCAACAACGAAATGTTGAAAAAAAATTGTTTGGAAGGGAAGCACAGTGAAGCGGTGCTCTAAGCTGGCATCATAGGAGCACGGGTTCCAGTCTCAGCAAATGCACTTCTGTTCCAGTTTTCCGGTACGTGTCTGGGAAAGCAATGGAAGATAGACCAAATGCTGGGGCCACTGCAACACACCCACGTGGGAGACCTGAGTAGAATTCTAAGCTCTGAGTTTGGGCCTGGCCCAGCCTTGCACATTGCAGTGATTTGAGGAGCGACCAGTGAATAAAAGATTGTGTGTATGTGTATCTTTCCCTCTATATTCTACCTTTCAAATAAATAAATCCTTTTTAAAAAATGAACATTCAGAGGCCCAGCACAGTAGCCTAGTGGCTAAAGCCCTTGCCCTGCATGCACCAGGATCCCCTAAGAGCTCTGTTTCACATCCCAGCTGCTCCACTTTCCTTCCAGCTCCCTGCTTGTGGCCTGGGAAAGCAGTCAAGGACGGCCCAAAGCTTTGGGACCCTGCACCTGTGTGGGAGACCTGGAAGAACGTCCTGGCTCCTGGCTTCGGATCTGCTCAGTTCCAGCTGTTGTGTAGCCACTTGGTTGACTGAATCAGCAGATGGAAGATCTTTCTGTCTTTGCTTCTTTCTGTAAATCTCACTTTCTAATAAAAATAAATAAATAAATCTTTAAAACACACACAAAATAAACATTCAGGACTGGCACAGTGCTGTAGTAGGCCAGCCCTCACCTTTAATGCTGGTATCTCAGCAGGTGGTACTTTGAGTCCTGGCTGCTCTACTTCTGATCCTGTTCCCTGCTTGTGGCCTGGGGAACCAGCAGAGAATGGCCCTGCACCCCCAGGGGAGACTTAGAAGAAGCTCCTGGCATCTGGCTTCAGATCAGCACAATTCTTGCTATTGCAGCCATTTAAGGAGTGAACCAGAGAGTGGATGATTTCTCTGTTTTTCTTTCTATATATAACTCAGACTTTCAAGTAAGATAAACAAACCCTTACATTAAAAAGAGAACATTCAAGTATGACCTTGGTTTCACTGTGCTAGTGTCAAATCAGAGCTCAAAGAAAAAACATTTGCAACTACTTGGAGTATATTTATGTACACACACACACACACACACACACACACACACACATATATATATATACGATGGCCTTCAACTTCACTAGCCATAGATATTTGTGTAGCTTGGCATAACCTACTCTATTTCCAATTTTGTATTTTTGTATTTCCAATTTTCTCAGAGTCTGGTCTTTAAAAAGATACTGTTTATGTAATTACTAGCCTGTTTCATTATCCATTGCTCAGTTTCCTAATAATTAGCAGCTGTGGTTACTTGGCTTCACTGAAGATAAATTTGATCAAAAGGACAGTCTGTGCTATGTGGGAATTTCTAATTACATAAATGATCATCCTCTTGACTTTGTGGCTAATCATTTCCTGCTGTGTACTTCTGCAGCTGAAATCATTTACTGTCCCTTTCCAAGGATACAGTGTTATCTTCTTTCTGTTTATCCTTACAGCCTTCCAACACAATTTGATATGCCAAGAACTTTAATGCTTTATTCCAAATAGCTGCTTACCACAATCTGACAGGTTCTGTTTCTATTTATCATCTAGTTAAAAAAAAAAAAAAAACCAAGCATCATACATTTATTTTCTTAACATGTAAATAGGTTGATAGGTTGATAGAGAAAAATCTTCCATCTATTGGTTCACTCCCCCAAATAACCACCACAGCCAGGGCTGGGTTAGGTTGAAGCCAGAAACTTGAAACTCATCCAGGTCTCTCCTGTGGGTGCAGAGGCCCAAGCTCTTGGTGCAGCTTTTGCTGCTTCCTGAGGATATTAGCAGGAAGCTAGATCGGAAGTGGAGCAGCCTGGACTAAAACTGCTGCTCATAGGCGATGCCGGCATCACAGGCAACAGTTTAACTTACTAGATCACAGCACCAGCCCTTGAATGTTTTAAGACATGTTACAATCTGCATTATTACTTTGTCCCTAGATTTCATGCTAAGCATTATTGGTCAATTACTAAAGATCTCTCAGATCAAAGTCAAATTATAATTTCCTTATTATGCTACTTTAAGAGGAAATAAAAGCATCTTAAAAGGCAAGAAGATATCATATTTTAATAATACCTTTGGTAGTATACTATCATCTATTGAATAAACATTTTCCGTTTATCTGCTTTGTGGCAGGAATTATATTAGACTCATGCTGTTAAATAAAGCAAACTCTAGTAAAATCAGCTATGGAGCACAGGAAAGCTGTTTAGTCCAAAGTGACTATAAGTACAAAATGCACACTGGATTTTTTTCTAAGATTTATTTATTTTTATTGGAAAGGCAGAAATACAGAGGGAAGGAAATACAGAGAGAAAAATCTGTCTGCAGGTTTACTCCCCAAGTAGCCACAACGGCCAGAGCTGATCTGATCCAAAGCTAGCAGCTTCTTCCTTTTCTCCCAAGCAGGTGCAGGGTCTCAAGGCTAATCCCAGTACTGGCACTCATGTGGGATCTCAGCAGAAACAAGGTAAGGATTTAGCCACTAGGCTATCATGCTGGGCCCTCCATACTGGATCTTAAAGATCTAGTACCAAATACATAGAATTAAATATCTCATTGATCACATGTTGCAATGACAGTATTTTGGCTATATTGGATTTACATGCTATTAAAATGATTTCAACCTTTTAGGTTTTAATGTGGCTACCAGAAAATACAAAATGACTAATGCTACTCAGGTTTGAGGTTTCCATCCTGCTAGCCAACAGGAAATACCTAACTGGAAAATACAGATTCTCACCTCAAAGAGTGCAAGGTCTAAAGTTTGGAGGAGAAGCAGGCATTTGGCACAGCAGTTAAGACGTTGCTTCAGGACTGGTGACATGCTGTAGCAGGTTTAGCTTCCAGCATTCCATCTGGGGGCTGATTAGAGAGCTTTTGTTGCTTCCTTTCAAAGAAAATAAAAATGAATGAAGTAATAGAGTGGGGAATATGGAGAGGGAAGAACAAATATAACAAGGAGTTGGATTTCACATTACAACTCAAAAAGCAAAAAAAGAATAGGTCTCATTCCTGTTAGTTGTTGGTGAAGGGAATCTAAATCAATAAATCATGGGTAGGAGGGGTGAGACATGAAGAACCTTCTAATTTGACAATTAATACTACCTGCCTCTTTTGAGTTTAAGAAATTTAATTTGACCTCAATATTTAGTTGCTGTAAACTGGTATTTCCTGTCAGGGCTATTTTTCTCCAAGCCCATTTGTAGTCGGCAAAATGGCATCCAGCGGTGACAGAGTTTACTATCCCATGAGAAGTGAAGGTTTTGGTCCCGGCTGTTTGTTAACCAGCGTCCTGGTTCTGTGTGTGTGTGTGTCTTTCTCTCTCTGTCTCTCTCTGTCTCTCTCTCGCTGCCAAAACCTAGGCCTACCTGCAGCTTTCCTTTACTGCCTTATGCTGCAACTTGCTCTCAGCAATCCTACACCAACCCTAGGCCATAGGCTCCCATCCACCTGCCAGCCTGAAGTTCAGCTGTCTTCTTGCTCCTGCATGCCTTGAAGAGCTGCTGTAGTGTTTGCGCACCACTCAGGAGCTGTGGGAGGTTTCTATTCTACTGCTCAACACCAAAGGAAGCTCGTCCCAGCGGCATGAGCTCCTCTCTCCAGTTCCCTGGCCAGTAGGTGATGGGCGAGAATTGAAACTCTCTAACAATTCAATCTTGTTTCCAACTCTGCTTCCCTGGAGATTTGTCTCTTGCTCTTTCTCATCCTGATTGTGCCCCAGAAAGGATTTACAACCATGGGATCATGCAACAAAGATCTCCTTAAAATGGCACAATAAGCAATTACAATATAGTTCCAAGTGTTACACAAAGAAGCATGCCCAAAGGACAGCGGAAATTCAAAGCAGGTGGGGAGGAGTCCCTAATCTAGCCTGGTAGTAAAGGAAAGCTTTCTAGGGCAGAGGATACTTATTTATTTATCAATGTATTAATCTTCATGGAGCACTACTGCATGCCAGACACAGTTCTGGATTCAGGGGTTCTACTCATATGTAAAGAACAGGAAAGACAATTTCAGATCCAGTCAAGCTTTGTAGGGGGAAGACAGACATTATGTAAGAAAAATAAGCTGAGGTCTCTTCAGATGGTGATGATACCACAAAGGAAATAATGCATTGTGATGAGCTAGATGACTGTGGGGTGGCTTAGTGCAAGAGGCAGTGAGGAAACAGCTCTCCGAAATGGTGACACTCGACCTGGGGCATGAGGGCTGAGCCGCAGCCGATCCCTGAAGCTCTGGGCACAGTGATGCAAGTCCTTGAGATGGGAACGGGCTCGGCTTGCTTAAAGACCAGGAAACCAAGAACCAGGTACTAAGGAGAGGTTTGAGGGACTTGCTGGAGTCATACGCATTGCAGACCAGGGAATAACAGGAGAGGAGCAAGAGGGAGACAGGCAGTGATTTCAGGAAAAAGGATCTATTAACTATTCCACGGTGTGGGAACCAAAATTTCATTTATTTTTTAAGAATTTATTTGAAGGGCAGATACACACACACACACACACACACACACACACACACACACAGAGTTCACATCCCAAATGCTCCAGAGTTGGACCAGGATGAAGACAGGAGCCAAGAACTGTGTCTGAGTCTTCTGCATGGGTATTCAGGACCCAGTAATTAGCTGCATTACTCATGCCTCCCAGAGTGCACATTAGCAGGAAGCTACAAGTGGACGTAGAGCTTGTATTCCAACCCAGACCTGGGCTGCTAGCCTCCCAAGGGTTATCCTAAGCTGTGGTTTAAAGCCAAGCTGTCTGAGATAGGTGTTTAGCTCAGCCATTAAATGGTAGCTTGAGATACCTGCATCCCGTAATAGAGTACTTGGTTCAATTCCTGACTGCTTCACTTCCAGTCTAGCTTCCTCTAATGCCTGTCCTGGGAGCAGCAGGTGGTAGGTTAAGTATTTGCATCCCTGCTGCTCCTATGGAAGAATTAGACTGAGTTCCAGGCTCCTGAAGTCAGCTTGGCTCAGCTCAGGCTGCTGTGAGCATTTGGAGAGTGAGCAAACAGATAACTACTCTCTCTCTCACACACACACACACACACGAATAGATGAAAAGGAAAGCAAACTTTTCTTTTTTTTTTTTTAAGATTTATTTTATTTTTTTATTGGAAAGGCAGATATACAGAGAGGAGAGATAGAGAGGAAGATCTTCTGTCCGATGATTCACTCCCCAAGTGAGCGCAATGGCCAATGCTATGCCGGTCTGCAGCCAGGAGCCTCTTCCAGGTCTCCCATGCGGGTGCAGGGTCCCAAAGCTTTGGGCTGTCCTCAACTGCGGGGCCGCCGGGATTAGAACCGGAGCCCATATGGGATCCCGGGTGTGCAAGGCGAGGACATTAACCACTGTGCCATCGCACCAGGCCCAAAAGCAAACTTTTCTAATGCCAAAACTTATCTTCCTTTTACTATTCTACATAATTAAAAAAAGATGGCGGGGAAAGCACGGGAAGGGTGGTGCTGTAGTGTAGCAAGCTGAGCCCCTGCAGCCTTCCATATGAGCACTGGTTGAACCCTCAGCAGCTCCACTTCCAACGCAGCAGCTGCTCATGTCTTGAGAAAGCAGCAGAGGATGACTCAAGTCCTTGGGCCCCTATACGTTTGGGAGAGACTTGGAACAAGATCCAGGCGCCTGGCCTCATACTAACCCAGCTCCGGCCATTCTGATCATTCAGGAAGTGAACCAGTGGATGGAAACACTGTATCTCTCCTCTCTTTGTAACACTGCCTTTCAAATAAAAAATAATATTAAAAAAAAAAAACACAGATCCAAGATAGGGTAGACTTGGGTGGAGAGTATATGTTGAAGTAAAGGTCATTAATGTCTCCCAAGAGGGGTCAGAAGATACCATTTATTATCCTGATTAAGCTGACTATGGAAAAGGTTTGCTTTAGTAGCTTGCTAAAAACAAGTTCGTCTCTGAGGGTTGTACTACAATTAATCAAATATATGTTGCATAAAGTTAATATGCGGGTTTGCTATCTAGAGTACAAAAGGAACCACAGCCCTTAATGTCTACATGTCTTACACATGAAGCCAAGTCATCCCTGAAAACGTTGGTAAATATGAAATTGGGATGACAGTGAGAAACACAGCTCTTTCAAGCTGCCGGGCTGAGATAACAAGCTCTATCCATTTCCCAACAGCCTAGTCTTCCCACCAGAGTGGAGAAATGTCAAGGCCATAAAGCTACTCATTGCCTTCACCTACCCCACTGATAAGGCTGGCTTTACTAATGAGAATGGTGTGCCTGAGGTTCACTCCTAAGCTTTGTTCTGTGTGCCCTACCTGTTTAGTCCTGCTAATATTGAAATCTATAGTGCCCATTTTGTATGAGTGTGTAGCTAAATACCTCCACGCTTCTCCCACCTCCAGCCTTCAATTCCCTTAGCAAGTTAGTACCACCCATTAGATGACAGTGTACTCTTCTCTGCCTGAGTGACATTTGGCTCCTTCAAAGTGATTCTCTCTCTGTATCACTATGTGTGAATTTCTCAAGCTTAGTGTTCAATAGATGCTCCTGTTCCCAATCTGTAGTTGGGTGCATATCTGTAGACTACTCTGCTGAAGACCCCAACCATTCTCTCAATTGCGGTGGAGAAACACTTCAGGGCAGCAGCCAGCTCACAAACAGCATGAATTATGCAACATGGTTTATAAGTGATTCATTCTAGATTATTTAGAGGACATGGTGGGTGTGAATTTTGAGCCCAAAGCTGAGAAATAAAGAGGTACTAAACACATTAAAAGAGCAATGCTGGGGCCAGATACCTTCCTTGAAACACCCTCTGAACTGGTGAAAGAAAAAATGTTCTATATTCAACCACTTCCTGCCTCATCTTCATGATCTGAAGGAAGGAGAGAAGGCGAGAGCAGGAAAGGAACAAGAGCCAAAGTCATTACTCCTGGGAGCAGGGCAATCTTCTGGGGAAAGAATAACTTCTTCCTGTTCTGTGAGGCAGTTGATACTTGCCCTACACCGCCTAGGTCAAATAAGATTGGGGTCATTGCCAAAAAGATGAGTCTGATATCTCTCGCCTCCCCTGGCTGGTTGCTGAGCTGCAGGGTCTACAGCCTGCCCCACTGCTGCCATAGGAATATCATGACAAGAAGGCCAAGCTGTGACATGCTTGACATGTCATATGCATCTTGGAAGAGTTTGACATGCATCCTCTGAGGAAGAGGAGAGCCAGAGTTAAACAGAGTGATACCTGCTCTGGGTGTGCAGATTTCTGAGAATACGTCAGATGGTTGCATGAGGAGAGGAGGAGCCAAGTGCAATTCTTTCTTCTAGAACTTTGGGAGAAGTGGATAGTAGAAGAGGCATAGATAGTAGCGGAAGTAGAAATAGATAATAGATATATGTACCCTGGGACACCATAACATGAAGAAAGCATGAAAGGGTATTTCAGTGGTTCCCACAGCTTCGTATCAAGGCACTTCTAGTTGAGAAGGAGCAGGAGGTAGGTGGCTATGAAGCATGAATTCTGCTAGAGCTTTGCTTTGCCACCCCCATGGCATCATGTGGTTTTTTCTTTAGGCTATTCCTTCACATTACAAGCTTGTTGCAACAGATCTGTTCATCATATGACCACACAATATCCATGGCTGGAAGAAGAGGAAAGGTAACCTTGCCTAAATCCCTTAGGGAGAAGAGGGGGTGAAAAAAAGGCTTTAAAAGTTTCTATGGGTTTTCCTTCATATCTCCTTGGGCAGAATTTCATCATTTGCCTTTCGCAAGTCAATGTCGCAGGGAGAACATTTAATGTCATATTTAGCTACTGTGATCCCTAAAACAATATTCAGGGTTCTGTTTACAAGGAAGGCAAGATCAACAGCTGTGGGGAGAACCATGACGCTGCCCGTCAGGTGGAACATTCCCCAGCCCACTCCCGCAGTGGAAGTAGGCGTGCCGAGGAGGCTGTTTGGAATTGCAACAGTCATAGGACTCTCCTGCTGTGCCAACACACACTGCTTCAGTGCTAATTGGTTGTTGATGGGCTTAATTTAGAGATTTTATTTATTGGTGTATTAGTCAATACAGTTGAGACCATCCAGGTCCTCTGAGGTCTTGGCCACACCTTCAGGTGGGCGGTACCAGCGTTGTCCATCCATTTCCTAATTAATCAAGAGATCACCAATGGGGAACATCTCACCTATAGGTTCCCCGCCCAACAAGGAGGGGTCACGGAAGGCTTAAAACCCCTAGACCCTTCCTCAAACCTTTGGTGTCTCTCTCTCCCTCCTCTTTTGAGAGCACCCCACCTCCCAGCTTCTTTTCCGGAGGTGCTTCCCCTTCCTTCCCTTCCCTGCTCCCTGGTCCCTTCGCAAATAAACTTTTCTGTTTGCAACAGATTCCCGGCTTTTTATTTCTATACTAAGCTGAGGAAAGAACCCACTGGGCATTTCTGGTAACATAGTCAGTTGCCAAGAATATAGAAACCAACACAAACAAGCTTGATCAGTTGGTTCACATCAGGAAACATCCAGGAGCTTCATTTTGTGTCTACCAGCATTGGATCCGAGACGTCCTCTGATGTCCTCAGTGCACTATATTGTATTCCCTAAAAGTGTTGTCATCTGCTGGAGTCCAGCTCCAGCCGAGTTCGGAACTCGGGAAGGATGCATCGATTAGGCGCAAAGAGGAAAGAAATGGACCACTATGATTTCATGATCATAATGGACAATGTAATACAGCTGTCCGTTTTATACAGAAACAGTCAAACTCTGACTCAGAGTTTTTATGTCATGGTCAAGTGGGTGTTTCTAAGGATGATTCTGCCATTTGTTTTTCCTAAAAACAATAGAAGTTCCTACTACAATTCTTATTCTACAACTCAATCTTGTATCACAAAGAAAAGGAGAACCTAAACATTGAGGAAAGAATGAAAGCCTAAATATAGGTCCCTTGATTAGCATAAAGTCAATGGGGACAGCCAAGACAGTATAATAAAAGGCCCTTTTGCAAGATGTTATTATTGACATTAACCTCCAAGCTCAAATTGAGTAAAAAAGTCAACTCCACAGTAGCAAATAGTGCCTGAATGGATTGGAATTTTTCCGCAGGGTGATCCGGTGTCCATGCAAAGGAAGGTGGAGCTGCATTCTGGTGGTTGTAGAGACATCCGAGGGGCCCTGCCATACAGCGGGAAGTTCCTTGCGGCCCTGCCTGCAGTGGAACAATACCCTTCACACCTTCGTGTCCCCCACATCCACTGCACGGACCCCAATAGTCGTCCATGTTGACATTTTTCTTTGGAAGGCTCCTTCCGTGCTCAAAATCCCCATTGGATTGGATGATCAAAGGAAACTAAGTTCTTGTTCCTCCACAGAACTTATTGTCTAATGCAGTGAGGAAGAACAGGAGAAATGTGTAAGCAAATAAAAAATAATTTCATAAATAAGTTGAAATGCTTCAAGTTAGAAAGACTGTTGTTAACGAAATAAAGTTAGGGCTTGATGTAGTGGTTCAACAGGCTAATCCTCTGTCTGCAAGTGCCAGCATCCTGTATAGGCACAAATTGGTGTCCCTGCTGTTCTACTTCTGATCCAGCTCTCTATTTATGGCTTGGGAAAGCAGCGGGGAATGACCCAAGGCATTGGCACCTTGTGTTCAAGGGGGTAGAGGCTCCTGGCTTCCAATCATCTCAGCTCCAGCCATTATAGCCATTTGGGGAGTGAATCCGCAGATGAAAGATCATTCTCTGTTTCTCCTTCTCTGTGTAAATACACATTTCCAACAAATGAAATAGATCCTGAAACAAAAAGAAATAGATCCTGAAAAAAAAAAAAGAAAACCAAAATGAAGTTGGATAAAAGGATAGAATTTGGTAGAATAGGATAATAACACATAAGATGGTTAAGAAAACATTCATTTCTTATGCCGGTTGAACCACAAATCATGATTTTTTTCAAGTCAGTCAACTGAAGCAACAAAAGGAACAATGAAGTTTACAGGCCCCTTGGGCCATGTAAACTCAACCTGTTTGAAGAACAGAGAAGAGGCAAATGTGATTGGCCTGAGGTTTAAAGAGGAGTTGGCTAGATGTAGAGATGAAAATGTAGGAGGATTGAAATTAACTTCAGACAAAGAGAACAGAAGCATGTAGCATGTAAGAACCAACAGGGGGGAAAAAATCATTTCATTTCCCTTAACCACAAGGCTGAGAAGCAATAAGAGAAAATAATCTAAAAAGTCCAACAAAACTTGTGAAAGTTGTAATGAGTGCTATAATTTGAACAGGATTTAGCTTCCAAACTTAGACATTTAAAACCCAAAGTCAGGGGCTGGTGCAATGGCTCAACTGGCTAATCCTCCATCTCCAAGCATCCCATGTGGCTACCAGTTCATGTCCCAGCTGCTCCGCTTCCCATCCAGCTCCTTGTCTGTGGCCTGGGAAAGTAGCAGAGGATGGGCAAAGTCCTTGGGACCTTGTATCCATGTGGGAGACCCGGAAGAAGCTCTTGGCTCCTGGCTTCAGATTGCCTTAGCTCCAGCCATTGCAGCCATTTGGGGAGTGAATTAGTCTCCCCTTCCCTCTGTAAATCTGCCTTTGCAATGAAAATAAACAAAGAAAAAAAAAAGTCAGGTGGAGAAGCTGGCTTAGCAGTTAAGTTGCCTAAGTTAAAATTACCCAGGTTGGATTCCTGGCTTCAGTTCCTGACTCAGCTTCCTGCTGTTGTGCATCCTGGGAGGCAAGCTCAAGTAGTTCATTCCCTGCCACCACTTGGGAGACTTGCATTCAGTTCCTGGATCCTGGCTGAGCCCCCTAGGGTTGTTCAGTCCTTTGAAGAGTTGACCAAAAATTAGAAGCTATTTCTCTTTCTCTGTCTCTCCCTTTCTCTGTTGCTTTACCTTTTAAGTAAATAAAATAAATATTTAAAACAAAAGAAACTTTGTATCTCATTTCCCTTGTGGTTATTTAGGTCATACATAACACGAAAGTATGGGCTGAAGGCATGATCTATTTTAACCCATACAAATATTAGGGGTTTTCATTAAAGGCAAAAATAAACGCAATGCAGTCGGTGCTTTTTTCCCTTGTCTTCTTGGCATATGGACCTCTTTCCTACACTTAGGAAGTTCCCCATGAACCCTTCTCCATATCTTTCTCACACAGTCAAAAATGACAACATCAAGCACTTCCCCAGCTCATCCTACAGGTCAAGTATTTATCAAACGCACTCGCTCGTGGCTTTGAAATCTGACGTGAGAGTTACAAAAAGTAAGGCAAGTGGCTGCCTTCACAGGGGAAGCGAAGGTTGCCCTGAGAGGTGCTTGGGACCACAGACTGGGGCTGCAGCACCAGCACCCCGAGAGGCAGCAGATCAGGCCTGGCAGATAGGATGCCAGCTGCTGGGCTGGCTGACTGGCAGCCTTTCCCTTGCCCACTTTCCAATTCTGGATCTTCAGAAATTCTCTGAAATGCCTAGTAGCATTTCAATAAAATCCCTTTTCTGTCTAAACCAATCAATATTGCTATCTATTACTGTGATACATGGGCTAATTGATAGGGTCAGGCCTCTTTAACTTTGTTTGGAAGGCAAGAGACAGTCTCTTATTTTAAAAGTAGGCAAGATGGGCCCAGTGTGGTGGCCTAGGAGCTCAAGTCCTTGCCTTGCATCTACTGGTATCCCATATGGGCACCGGTTCATGTCCTGGCTGCTCTACTTCCCATCCAGCTCCCTGATTGTGACCTGGGAAAGCAGTTGAGGACTGCCCAAAACCTTGGTACCCTGCCCCCACATGGGAGACCTGGTAAAAGCTCCTGACGCCAGGTTGCAAATCACCTCAGCTCTGCCTGCTCTGGCCACCTAGTAAGTGAGCCAGCAGATTGAAGATCTTTCTGTATCTCCTTATCTTTGTAAATTTGCCTTTCCAATAAAAAACAAATAAATTTTTTTTTAAAAATAAGAATACCCGGCAAGGTAGCCTAGCGGCTGAACTTCTTGCCTTGCACACACCAGGATCACATATGGGCACTGGTTCTAATCCCAAAGGCCTTGATTCCCATCCAGCTCCCTGCTTGTGGCCTGGGAAAGCAGTTGAGGATGGCCTAAAGCCTTGGGACTCTGCACCCATGTGGGAGATCCAGAAGAGGCTCCTGGCTCCTAGCTTTGTATTGGCTCAACTCTACCTGTTGCGGCCACTTGGTGAGTGAATCAACAGACGGAAGATCTTCCTCTGTCTCTCCTCCTCTTTGTACATCTGACTTTGCAATAAAAATAAATAAATAAATCTTTAAAAAAAATGATTCTATTTTATTTACAATTAATTCAATTTGTAAAAATAGTATTCATACCAAAATATTTCTATACCATTTCTAAGTGTGTGTGTTTATCTATGTGTGTGTGTGTTTGAAGATTTCTTTTTTTTTAAAGATTTATTTATTTATTTTGGAAAGGCAGATATACAGAGAGGAGAAGAGACAGAGAGAAGATCTTCCATCTGCTGATTCACTCTCCAAGTGACCTCAATGGCTGGAGATGAACCAATCCGAAGCCAGGAGCCAGGAGCTTCTTTTGGGTTTCCTATGCAGGTGTAGGGTTCCAAGGTTTTGACCCATCCTCTGCTGCTTTGCCAGGCCACAGGCAGGGAGCCGGATGGGAAGTGGCGCACCCAGAACACAACCCAGCACCCATGTGGGATCCTAGTACTTGGAGGTGGAGGATTAGCCAACTGAGCCATCATGCCAGGTCCCAGATCCTGTGTGTTGCAAGGTGCTTGCATCTTGTTTTATTTAGCGTGTACCTGCTGGGATGGAGCAGCAGCATACATGCTGGCAAGGATTTGTGGGACGGCATTAATCTGGCCAGCTTTTAGTCCCAGACTTCCTTAGCAAGGAGCCACGTTGAAAGTAAAATGACCAAGACCTGAACCAGGCCTTCTGATATAAGATACAGGTGTCCCCCAAAAGACACTTAACCTACTATGCCACAGTGCCTGCCCCATGTGTGTGCATTTTAAATAGCTAACCCTCTACCTGTTGGCGCTGGCAACCCATATGGCTTGAATCCCAGCTGCCCCACTTTCAATCCAGATCTAGCTCCCTGCTAGTGGCCTGGGAAAGCAGCAGAGTGTGATCCAAGTCCTTGGGCCCCTGAACCCATGTGGGAGACCCAGAAGAAGCTATTGGCTCCCAGATTCAGACTAACCCAGCTCTGGCTGTAATGGCCATAGTAGCCATGTGGGGAGTAAACCAGCAGATGGAATTTCTCTCTTTCTCCTTCTCTCTTTTAAAAATTTGCCTTTCAAATAAAAATAAATACATCTTCAAACAGCAGTTGCCAACCCCACAAAAATTCATGTAGCATTCTTAAAATTTGGATTATTCATACAGTGGTCATTGCGAATATATTAGGTCCAGATAATTGTGTATATATGTATGTAATATATATGTATGTAAGTATGTAATATATATGTGTATATATATATATAGTCTGTTTTGTCTTTGTCTTTCCTACTTCTGACATTGGTCTGATTTTGAAATTTGTTTTAGGAAAGTAGAAATGGTATATTTCTCCTCAACAACTGAAAAATAACCTTGGGAATGAGATGTTGCTAATGGAAAACGCTGACATACATGTATTAAGTGGCTTATACAGCTAAAATAGAATTTGTTCAAGCATGTGCTTCTAGGAAATAGGCATGCTGCAGCTGTCAGCTGTGAGCCATATGATTCACTTACTTAACCCTTAAGATTTGCTTTCCCTTCTTGGGATGCAAATGTACAGTTATATTTGTTTCATTTCTTTTCTCCAGTCAGTTGGAAAAAAGTCACTGAAGTGACCTGTTAGTCAAGGTTTCTCCACATCCTCCACCTGAAAAAGAACTGGTCCAAACAGAGCACTTCTGTCTTCCAAATACTAGGTAGAGAGAGAGTTTGGAGCCCACAGGCTGGTTGCTTTGGCTACAAGAACTTTCAACCCTAATGCCCTGGGGAACCTGGAATTGAGCTACCTGGTTCCTTGATCTGCACTCTGGAATAAACACCTCCTTTTTTCACCACCATTGTATCAGTGATTGACTTTCTATACCTTGGGCAAGGGCACTCAGTTTGGGGGGTACTGTAGCATTTGGGGTTGTTCTGTATCGTTAGGAATCGATGCCTTGCCTGCCTGTAGACTTTGGAGGGTTACCTGACAAGTGTCTCTAACTCCAATTTGAGTAGCTCAGGTTAGGGTGTTGGTTCTTCTCAGAAAGTTCTGGGTTCCTTATGCAATTACTATGCGTCTGCTCCTCCACAGGTCAGTGAAAGAAACTGCTGTTAAGACGTAAAGGGAGATGAGGACATCTCATTGTGCCTTTTTGCAAACTGAGGCTTATGCAACACATAGAAACCACTCAAAAAGCCTTCAGAGGACAACCTAGGCCTGACTCACCATTTCCAGCTTGCTTCTTTTCTCTGCCTAGGGGGAAAAGAGGGGCTGGTAGAACTGCAACAATAACCTGCCATCATCTTTGGACAGATGAACCGTGCCACCATGTGTATAACCTTCATTTTATAATAAATATTATAATATTTCAAAAACTAGAGCAACACAAGGCCAAATGATGATCTAGTGGAGGAAGTACTGGGTGGCAGGGAAGGACAGTACCTTTCCACAAGGCCGAGTATGGTGTGCGTTGTATTGCTTTAGTTTGTTTTATGCTGATGTGATAGAACACCAAGGACAGGAATATTTACAAAGAACCAAGGTTTGTTTCTTGTTCCAAGGTTAGGAAGTCCAACATAATGGTCAAGACTTCAGAAAGCCTTCTTGTGTAATCATGTGGTGGGGAAATACAGGTGCAACAGAGCCAAACTTATCTTCTCAATAGGAGCCTGGTCCAAAGCCAGGGACCTTGAGCCTCTTCCAGGTACCCCATATGGGTGCAACGGCCCAAGGACTTGGCCACCTTTTGCTGCTGTTGTTGTTGTTTTATTTGTTTCTTTTCTTTTGCTGTTTTTTTCAGGCACATTTTCATGGAGCTGGATTGGAAGAGATGCAGCCAGGACTGAGCTGGCACCCTTATGGGTACCAGCACTATATGCAATAACTTTACATGCCACATCACAGAGCTGTCCCCACCCCCCCAAACCATAGGAGCTTTCAACATAAGTTTTGACATGGACAGCCAAAACACGGGCGGTGCTGTGTATAAATATCAAATATATTTCTATATTTTGCCACTACATGTTTCATGTAGGACATTTTGGCTATGTTAGCCTATGAAGTCTAGACATGATTATTTCTAATACTCCCGTGAGTATCTTCAAGTCTCTAATCATAATTGATGATGGAGTTCAGCAAATAAAAGCCCCGCCAGGGAGCTGTTTGTTAGTGTATGTGATGCAGTACTGAGAAGTGGGTCAGACTTCAGCAGTTCGCAAAACCCTCAGTTGGATTCCAGGCTCTGACCCTTAATAGGTTTGTCTTTGGGTAAATTGCTTAATCTCTCAGAGCTTTGCCCTTCCCTTTTGCAATATGTGTGTTTGTTTGTGTTGAGCATGGGAAAAAAAGAGCCACTATGTTTGCAGTTTAGAGGAAGAAGTTGGTTTTATACTTCATGAGAATTTTGCAAGCTGAAATGTGTTTAAAGATAATCCAGAGATGGTATAAAACAGAAAAATTTGGAGGGAGGTGTTTGGCATAGTAGTTAAAATGACGTGTGGATATCAACATTCATATCCATTTCATCCACTTCTTCCAGTACTAATAACAGTTTTAAATGGACATGTGAATACAAACTAAGAAAGTATATACTATCTTTTTTTCTTGAACTTGGGCATTCAGGTGGCTAACCCCTGGCCAATGGCATATGAGGCCAAGTATTACACATAATTTGTAGATCATGCACATAAAAGAACATTTCTGGGGCCATTGTTGTGATGTGGCCTGTGATACTGGCATTCCATAGGGGTGCTGGTGTGAGCCATTGATTGTTCCGTTTCTGATCCCGCTTCCTGCTAATGTACCTAAGAAAACAGTAGAGGATGGTCCAAGTGCTTAGGTCCTTGTACCCATGCGGGAGGCCAGGAGAAGCTTCTGGTTCCTAGCTTTGGATTGTCCCAGCTCTGGCTGTTGCAGCCATTTGGACAGTGAATCAGTGGATGAAAGATATCTCTCTCTCTCTCCCCACCTCCACCTCTGTGTGTGTGTCTAAGTAGAAAAAAAAAATTATTTCTCCCTTATTCCACCATACCTTTCTTAACTCAGAGATGAACTTCACCCTCTATCCTCTATTCAGATTCTTGTGTTGAAGTCGTCATTCTTTAGACCTCAGGATATGACCCTGTGTTGGAAATAGGGTCTTTTTCAATAGAACTAGTTAGCATAAGGTCATTAGAAGGGGTCCTAATCCAGAGTTGGTATAAAACAGAAAAATTTAGAGGGAGGTGTTTGGCATAGTAGTTAAAATGACGCGTGGATATCAACATTACATATTGGAGTTTGAGTCCCAGTTCTATTACTCCAATCCAAGCTTCCTGCTAATGATGCTCACCCTGCCCAGCAAGGACCAGGGGTCAGTATGTGATGGTTCTTTTACTCAAATCCCTGCTACTGAAGTGAGAGAGTTGTTCCTACCTTCTAGGTTCAGCCTGGAGTGACTTGGCAGGTGGAAGATCTCCTTGTTTCTGCCTTCAAACAAATAAGACACCAAGCTGAACTAAAAATGGAGATGGGGAATTTGGACACAGACACTTGTGAAGAGATAGTGAGAGAAGATGGCCACCAACCATCTGCAAGCCGAAGAAAGATGCTGGAATAGATCCTTAGCCTTGATTCCCCTAAAGAAACCAAGCTAGTTGGCAGCTTCTTTTCATACTTTTAGATTCCAGGACTGTGAGAAATAAATTTCTATTATTTAAGCCACATCAGTTTGCCATGCTGTGCTAATAGACAGCCTCAAGAAGCAAATATGCTCCTTGACTCTTCCCCACTCACCAAGGCTAAGACGTGGCCCCAAAGCATGTGGCGTTGAATTGTATTCGACCATGTAGACAAAGAGAGAGTAAACAAACATGGTAGGCAGCACCACGAAACACGACTGTTTCCATCCTGGGCTACTCATGCTTGGAGCACTGTGGGAGGGACAAGGAAATGTTCGTCCGGTTTAAACTGGTTCTTTTTCCCAAAGCTGAACCAATACCTTGTTTAAAAATATGTCTTTGTTTTTTCAAAACAACAAAAGCATTAATTATTTCATGTTCATCACAAAGATGAAGGGATGAGGATTTCAGACCTTATATGGGTCCCCAGGAAGGGATGGAGAAAATCAGAGACAGGAGGGTGAGAGGGATGTGTCTATGGAGGGAATGGGGAGCGTGGAGGGTGCGGTGGGAAGAGACAGCACCTGCTCCTTGCGTGTAGAAGGACATTGTGACCCTAGAAAGTCAGCGAGCACAGGATTACAATTGATTGGATAATACTTGTATGAGAACAACCAAATGGATACTTTTTGTATAACTGATTGGATATCATTTGCATGAGACCAGTTGAGTGGACAGCATGTGAATGAGAACACTTGGTAGACTATACAAAACAAAAGGAGTTCCAAACGAAAGCATAGAAACAGTTGATGGGTTTTGTCGATAAGCTCAATACCTCCTCCCTTATCCCATATCACCCTCACGGTGTATAAAGTCTGATGCCCCTAATGAACTTCGGCTTTCAACCATCAGTCAAAGTCCACACGTGTTATTATCGGCTCCGTGCACCAAGTCCATGGCTGCAGGAAGTGACATTTTTATCTGTCCTCACAGGGGAGTGGCCTTGTTCTGTCCCTTTGAGTTCTGAGGTCTGGTGGTTGTCTATATCCACCTTAGAGTCTCCATAGGCTTTGCATAGAACTTGGCCTGAAGTGTTGTACCAGTTTGCTTTTCCTTCCATCGTTGAAAGGGCACTCAGGGTCTTCTACTGGATTAGAAGATCCAGTTGCTTTATCTTTCATGTGCATGTGGGTATGCTCTACATCCTTTCACTGGGGTCAACAAAGGTGGGCGCACAACACATGTTCTGAGGTCAGACCACGTGGCCACGGGATGTTCCCAGAGATTGTGGAACCTGTCAGACCAATATCTTAACCCAAATAACAAGTGTTTGAGGGTAGCTCTCTTTACTCCAGGAAGCTGTGGAGATAGCACCCAGCATACTCTTGGCCAGGCAGTGTTTTCATTTAGAAGGAGGAGATAATATGGGTTGGAAGTAGGAGGCACAATCCTGTGAGCTAAATGCAGCCATTCATGGGCACAAATTTGGAATTCAGTGAATTGTTCTCAGCGTGTTACATGCTTCAATAAACTGACCTCATCCAGAAGATTTGTTTTAATAACTGGTTCTCTTGCTAGTTAAATCAGCTTCTATGGTAATTATTATAATTATTTTACCTACTAATTATCATCTTCCTCCACATTAGAGCATTTTCTTTCTGGTATGTGTATTTTCAAACTTTTGCTGTCCTATTTGGAATTTTGACTTCTCAAGGAGTAGCAATGATTAAGGTTTCTTTGGTAGCAGCCATGCTAGACCTACCAGACTCAGAAAACGTCACATTGCTGTCTGGATTTGTGTACACAGCTCCATGGCACCATGTCAATAACAAGTGATTCAACTAGATTCACGTTGGTAGTTGTTATTGAAACTAGCCAGAAGTGGGAACTAATCTCTCAATATTTTTTTTTCTGGTATCTTTAGAAAAATCTCAGTTTCTAAAAAATTAACTTATTTGTATTTGAAAGGCAGATTTACACACACAGACACACAGATCTTCCATCCACTGGTTCATTCTCCCAAATGGCCACAGCAGCTGGAGCTGAACCAATCTGAAACCAGGAGTCAGGAGCTTCTTCCATGTTTCTCTTTTGGGTGTAGGGGCCCAAAGCCTTGGGCCATCCTCTGCTGATTTCCCAGGCCATCATCAGAAAACTGGGATCAGAAGTGGAGCAGCCAAGCACGAGCTGGTACCCATATGGGATGCCGGCACCCCACATGGAGGATTAGCCTGCTTATCATCTCACAAGCCCTGCAATCTTAGTGGTTCTGTTTTTTGTTTTGTTTTTTTGTTTTTTTAATATTTACTTACTTTTACTGCAAAGGCAGATATACAGAGAGGAGGAGAGACAAAGAGGAAGATCTTTCATCCATTGATTCACTCCCTAAGTGGCCACAATGGTCAGTGCTGAGCCAATCCGGAGCCAGGAGCCCGGATCTTCTTCCAGGTCTCCCATTTTGGTGCAGGATCCGAAGGCTTTGAGCCATCCTTTATTGCTTTTCCAGGACACAAGCAGGGAGCTGGACTGGAAGTGGAGAATCCAGGTCATGAACCAGTGCCCATAGGAGATCCTGGCACTTGGAGGTGGAGGATTAGCCGATTGAACCATCACACCAGGCCTTCTTTGTATTATTTTATCTATTGTTGCATAACAAATCATCTCACAGTTTATTCATCTTTAAAATCTTTATCTGATAAGTGAAGTTACAGAAAGATGGAGAGACACAAAAAGAGATCTTGCATCTTCTGGTTCTCTTCCCAAGTAGTCAGAATGACTGGGCTGGGCCAATTCCAATATGGGAGCCAGGACCACCACTCAGGTCTCCTGTGTGGGTGTCAGGAGCACGGATGCTTGGGCCATCTTCTGCTGCTTTCCCAGATGTATTAGTAGGAAGCCAGATTAGAAATAGAAGAGCTGGGGTCTAAAACTTGCACTCACATGGGATGCTATCATCACAGGTAACGGCTTAACCTACTGTGCCACAACACTGGTCCCAATCTCAAAATTTAGAGACTTAAAACAGCACATGTCTATTACACTGTCATTGCAATGGATCAGTGTCCATGAATGGCTTCCTGGGGTCCTCTGCTTTGGGATCTCTAAGCAGACGCAAGGACTGAGCGTTTGACCTGGCAAGGTGGCTATGTCCCACGTCAGAGTACCTGGGTTCAATTCCCAGCTCCAGCTCCCGACTCAAGTTTCCTGACAATGCAAGTCCTGGGAAGTAATGAATGATAGCTCAAATGGTCATGTTTCTGCCACTTACATGGAGACAAGGATCGAGTTACTTGTTCCTGGCTCCAGTACAAGTATTTGTGGATGATCAGTAGATGGGTACCTCAGATATTAAAGTGTTTTGGCAAGTGACCGACTATATTGTCAATAGGCTGTGCTCTGGACTTCTCCCCAACACGACAATACCCACTGAGCTTCTCTTTAGAACCATATCCTTCCATTATTTATACTTCCATATGACTCCCCTCTCCTCCTGGCCCCTCAGAGATCCAGGTACCTCCTGCCACCACAGCACTTTCTGCAGTATATTGAAATATTCTGTTGCTCCCACTCCTTTTCTCGCTTCCTCGAACGTCGTCTGAACTTCTGGAGGAAGTTCATCTTTGCGTTCTTAATGACTGTTACACTAACTGGGAAGACTGATAGAATGAATGATTGGCCGAGAAATATTTTCATGTTTACTACGGAGTGAGGTGTGTTTTCTCTGTTAACTGGTAGGAGCTGATGGCAAGTAATTGGCATCTTGGCATTAAGCAAAGAACACAGACCTTAGGAATGTGCAATTAGCCATGAGAGGTTGGAGCTGCCCCTCTCAGGAGTAAAGGGAGAAGCCCAGGAGGCCAAGACACACACACTGCTTCTTAGTAGTTGGCCTGGTGCACCCTGGGAATGGGACAATGTTATAGACCTCTAAATATCAGTGCTTCTCCTGAGTATCTCTGTCTATGCATGCAGGAAGTGATGGCACCTGAGGCTGTGATAAGAAAACTGCTGCTGATCTTGTCTTGGAGTGATGGGGCGACTCAGTGGCCCCCGTTCTTCCTCTGTTACTGTTTGCCAGGCAGCTCCAACTTCCGCCTGAGAAGGCCCGACTCCCCTTATGCAGTAGAACGGGAATCCTACGTGCCACGCGTGTGTTCCAGAGTTCTGCTCTTTCATTTCTCCTTCCTTCTCCTTCACCTTCTTCTTACTTCTCTTCTATTTCATTTTTTCTTCTCATTCTTCTGGCTTTAACTGTCACTGTTTTATATACACACAGAAGAGGAAGATATTGTAATTTACAGATAAGTGTTTTGCAAAGTAAAGAGTCTGATAACCGCACCTATGTCAAGAAACAGAGCATGGTCAAACCTCCAAACCTCTCTCTCTCTCTCTCTCTCCTTGCCATGCCCTCCTCCTCATACTAATCATTGCCCTGAAGAGAACAGTGTAATTTAGTTTGGCCTGCCTTTGTATGTTTGTCTTTGAAATCATACACAACGACTGGTTCCTGCTGCTGCTGCAATTGCTTTCCCCAAAGCTTGACTTCCGGTACTCATGCCATGGTGTAGCCCCTTTCCACTTAGTGTCAGGATTGGTCTCTGTGCCCCACAGAATAGCATGAAGTGGTGATAAAGTCACTTCCACGGCCTGGTCACAAAGGCATTGAGACCTGGGAGAAGATCTTGGCTTCTGATTTTCATCTGGCCCAGTACTAGCTATTGTAGACATTCAGGGCGTCAACCCCTAAGAAAGAATCAACAGCTTTCTTCTCTCTCTGCGAATATTTAAAATAAATGTTTAAAATAAAACAAACAAAAAACCATAGACTGACATTAAAGCTGTAAGGAAGAAGTGTCAATGACATAAAACTTCTAAAGCAAAAAAACAAAACAAACAAATTAAAAAAAAACTAGAAAGCACTGAAGTCTAGTCCCTGGGCTCTTTTTCTTTTCTTTTCTCTCTCTCTTTAAATATTTATTTATTGGCTCCAATACAATGGCTCAATTGGCTAAATCCTTACCTTGCAAGCACCAGGATGCCAAATGGGCTCAGGTTCATGTCACAGTTAACCATTTCCCTTCCAGCTCCCTGGATGTGGCCTGGGAAAGCAGTCAAGCATAGCCCAAAGCCTTGGGACCCTGCACCCACATGGGAGACCTGGAAGAAGGTCCTGGCTTCTGCCTTCAGATCAGCTAAGCTCCTTCTGTTGTGGCCACTCGAGGAGTGAACCAGTGGATAGATCTCTCTGCCTCTTTCTCTCTGTAAATCTGACCTACCTTTGCAATAAAAATAAACTCAGAGTTCAGAGAAAGAGACCTTCCATGTGCTGGTTCACTCCCCAAATGGCCACAATGACCAGTGCTGGGTTGGTCCGAAGCTGGGAGCCAGGAGCTTCTTTTGTGTCTCCCACCTGGACACAGGGAGCCAAGGACTTGAGTCATTCTCCTTTGCTTTTGTAAGCCAATAAGCAGGGAGCAGGATCAGAGTGGAGAAGCCAGGACATGAACTGGCACTCATATGGGAGGCCACCACCTGAGCCCCTCTCCTCTCCTTTCTCTGCTATGCTTTTTTTTCTTTCCCTTAGGTCCTCAGAGTTGGCATTATGGCACACAGCAGGTAAAGCCATGGTCTATGGCACCAGCATCCCATAAGGGTACCAACACAAACGCTGCTCCACTTCTGATCCAGTTCCCTACCTAGGTGTTGGACAAGCAGAAAATGTTTGTGTGTTTGGGACCCTTCCACTTGAGAGGTCCCAGTGTCAATCTTCTGCCTTTCCCAGCCCTGGTCATTGAGATCACCTGGGGAGGGAACAGCAGCTAGAAAATTCCTTTTCTTCTCTCTCTAACTTTGACCCTTCAAATACATAAATATAAACATTCTTTAAGCATTTCATTTGAGATTGTGGAAGTGACACTAAAAGAACTAAAACTTTTTAAAAATTAAAAGAAATTGTCTCAAGAAAATAAGTCTGGGGACAGGAAAGACAGGGCAAAAGGATATTATTTTTGATTACGTATTCTGTATCTTTGATTTTAAAACTACACATCTGTACTATGTTACTATGACTTTCACAGAAAGAAAACTTAGGATGTTAGCTGGGGTAATTTATTCCTAGCATATTAGCTTACAGCACAATAACAACAACAGAGTTTATTCTTAGTACAGTAACAGCTCAGAGTACAGTAACAGCAACCCAGTCATGCTTACTAAGCACATGTGACAGCCTTCAAAATGGTGCTTCTTCAAGAATCTAGACTTCTGGGCACTCGGTCATTAAAATTTCCATGATTTGCATTACAGTAAAGTACATATCAAAATGCCATGTGAACCTACTGTCAGTTATTGCTCCCTTCCAACTGTGAAGAATTAGGAAACTGGAGTAGACGGAGAAACAAAATGAAAAATAAGTCAAGTTGCTGGTTGAACGGATTAAAAAACAATGCTGTTTTTATCCTAGTCTTTCTTTAATATTGAATACTGTGAAAAAAATTGTTAGATGCCTCATTTTGAAGTTACTTTCATATTTTATTAATACCGCTTGTTGAATGTTGCTTTCTTTAGCTTTTGGAATCTGAAATTTGATGACAGTGGATGACGGCCATAGAAGGGCATTGGAGGATATTGTTTTCTTTGGGATCATCTGTATTGCATTATCATGTCAACAAGCATGATGTGTTGAATAAATAGGTGAATGCTGTACTTTTTTTTTTTTTAAATAAAACCTGTGTCTACATTTTTAAAAAAAGAGAGAGAGCTGCTGAGGGAACCCTTGCAAATCAGTAGTTGGAAATTGTGTGCAATTTCCTTCAACACCTAGTGAGTGAAAGTCCATAGCGCCGGGGGGAGGGGGAGGGGAGGTGGCAGAGCTGTTTTAATCTACAGTTGGTGTCACTGTCAGCAGCGACAATGCCAGGGCAACTTGTTTCAATTCTAGGCTTCCAAGAAAGCCCTGTCCGTGGGCAGAGCTTCGCCCCGGTCAGGCCCAGTCACACATCTTGATCTGACCTCCTCTTCCCTGTCTCGCTCCATCTGTGTGTTCACACCTTTCCTGCTTCTAATCCGGGGGCTGAAAAGAGAACTGGGGTCAGGCTTGTTTCTGCCAGTTATCATACGACTTTGGAGAGTGACTTAACTCTTTGAGATTCTGGCTTCTTCCATAAAGTGGAAACATCCGTACAAAGCGCCCAGAATTGTTGAGAATCACCTGCTGCCGTGGTGTTTTTGAGGAATGTTAAGCAAGAGGCTGGTGGCATGTGAAGGCAGCAAGCAAGCCCGGGAGAGTTGGCACCTGGGCACGTGGTGCCTGCTGCTGCTCCAATAGCTGTGAAGACTGGAACCTTAGCGCATGCCCTGAAGCCTCTGTGGTGCCTTATTTAGGAAACATATCACTAGGCCGAGGACTGACTCTAGATCCTGCTGCAGCTGCTCAGGGAATTTACTGCAGCAGGCAGAGGGAGCAACAGGGTGTTTTTTGATTTTCAGCACCAGATTTTACCAATCAAGACAATAGGATCCAGTCAAATTGGACATTTTGAAGTACTGTTTACATTTTCTGTTTGGAATTTAGACTCTCATGTTCATGAACCTCAGATGACACAATAAGAATTATACGCATTTACATAGGAAATCCTCACCAATTATGTAAAGCCTGAATCTGCTCACAAGGAAATAAGTAAGCAAACCTCGATGTGGAAGAGATACTGGCTGAGATGCTTCCAAAAGGGCAAATCCATGGGAGGAAAGATGAAAATACAACAAAGCCAGATTGAAAAATGCCAGAGGCAGATATTCAGCCTCCAGGTGAAGCCACGGGTCCGGACGCCCATAACCCGTGGGAGTGCAGTGCCCGCCTCGGGCTCGTAATCCTGGTTCCTGCTAATGGGGACCCTGAAAGGCAGCAGGCGAGGACTGACCCACATGACGGACCTGGGTTGAGATTTTGGCTTTGACCTCAGCTCAGACCAGTCATTGCAGGCATTTAAACAGTGACAAAGAGGCTGGGAGTTCTTGCTCTAACTTAGCATCTTTGTCTCTCAAATAAATATGTATTTTGAAAAGATATCAAATATAACAATTAATTTGAATGTATGGACCTTGACTGATTCCCAGATTTTGAAAACGTTATATAAAATAATCTGGAAACATGTTAGGAAATTTTGAATATGGTACATACATGTTAAATGAAACTGTTAAGTTTTTAGGTATAAAGCTAATAATGTGAGTTCATAGGAAATGTCTTTATTCTTGAAGGATGCAAGTTATAATGTCAAAAAAATTTAAGGTGAAGTGTCATATGTCTGCAACTTATTTTCAAACAGCTTGTCAAAAAAAGTTTGATACATATATGTGTGTATGAAAATATATATATGAAAATTATTCTGTATACACACGAGAAAGAAGAAAGTGAATGTGGCATATTAGCAGTAGTGAATCTAGGTGAATGGTACACAGGTGTTCTTATACCATTTTTTCAGCTTTTCTGTAGCTTTGGAAAAGCTGATAATAAAACACTTGGAGCAATTATACGCTCCTGCTAAAAGATTATCTGAAGATAAATGCTTTCCTTCACCGCAGGAATCGTCTCTGTGGTCTTAGGCATCAGCTGTCCTGTGAGACGTCTCGTGGCCACCTGTCACATGCTTCCCGCGCCGCGCCCCTTGATGGTTCTTCTTGGGGTGCTTCTTCTTACGGCAGATTCTATGTTTACCATTTCCCTTGGCTGTTTGCTCTTTCATCCACTCCCCGAGGGCAGGATTCTCTGGGCTGATGCAGTATTTTCTGTGCCGGACATGCAGGCTGACAAATGGAAATACATGAGACCCATACATGAGTCCAGTAGAAATACAAATGAACAAAACCCTCACGACTTACAGGTAACTCCCACTTTTGGACACTGTACCCTTACGGGCTGAATTTCTTTGTTTGTTTGTTGTTTCTTTCTTTCTTTCGTTCGTTCTCCCTTTCTTTCTTTCTTTCTTTCTTTCTTTCTTTCTTTCTTTCTTTCTTTCTTTCTTTCTTTCTTTCTTTCTTTCTTTCTGTATTTATTTATTTTTAGTGGAAACACAAATTTACAGACAGAAGGAGAAACAAAGAGAAAATTCTGCCATCCGCTGGTTCACTTCCCAAATGGCACAGTGGCTGGAGCTGAGCTGAAAGCCAAGAGCCAGGAGCTTCCTGCAGGTCTCCCATGTGGGTGCAGAATCCCACGGCTTTGGATCATCCCCAACTGCTTTCTCAGTCCATAACCAGGAAATCAGATGTGAAGTAGACAGTTGGGAAATGAACCGAGCCCATGTGGAAGAGCAGTGTGTATAAGGTAAAGATTTTAGCAACTGAACCATTGTGCCAGTTAAAGGCCCTGTTTCAAGTGGGAATTTGGCAGTTCAGCACAGACATGGGGTGAAAATTGTCCAAACAATAAGCCTGATTTTGTTTGCAACAAAACAATCAGTTAAATTTTATAAACATTTGCTTAGCTGCAATGTAGATCCTTACCATAATTCAGAATTTGTTTTCATTTTCACTGTATTCTATGAAGTTTCACATTGATTAGAAGAACCCTAAGGTAACAGACAAACTTGTTGGTAACTGAAAACACTTCTTGCCACAAACGATATCAATCACTTTCAGTTCTCTGTCAGATGCCATACAGCTCTTAGTAAATATCACGCATTGTATGAGTTCTACGCAGATACTATTAAACTGAAACCCTGGACTCAATTATTTGCAGGGAAAATGAGAAACTGAGATCAGGCTATTGACTCTTTAGATAATCCAAGGGGCGTCACTGTCAGCTAATCCCGGGCTCTTCAATGAGTGTGATTTGGAGTGGTCAAAAGAGTGAATAAAGCCAGCGTGCGAGGGAATGTTCGAAAGGAATATTCTTCTGAGGCATCTCTTTAAACTTACAAGACAGAGTCACAGAGAGAGGGAAAGAGAGCCACCTACTGGGTCACTCGCCCAGTAGCCACAACAACCAGGGCTGGGCCAGGCCAAAGTCATGAACTCCATACAGGTCCCCAATATGGGTGCTGAGCCCCAAGCACATGGGTCAACTTCTGTTGGCACATCTTTTCCCAAGTGCATTACCACCGAGCTGGATTGGAAGTGGAGCAGCTGGGACTCAAACCAGCACTTAAATGAGACGTCTTCTGTAGCTTAACATGCGGAGCCAGAGCGCCAGGAGGATAACTTCTTAATAAGCAGGCATCCTCCGAGTGTGTTACATAGAGAGGTCGTCCAAAGAAAAAAATCAGTTCTCACTGTGATCAGCTGCTTTGCTGATGTAGTGGAGCTGAGTAGGAAAAAAACCAAACCAAACTAAACCAAACCAAACCAAACCAAAACAAAACAAAAACTGGCAATGAAACTCCTGCCCTCTGCAAAGGTCTGAAAGGCTCTCCCCTCCCTGCGCTGTCAGCAGGACCCTGAGCTCACAGGCCACACCTGCAGCTCAACCCCAGGAGGAAGATGGCGAGTGGGGAGTCCAAGGGAGGGCTGGAAGAGAGGACTGGATGGCGGAGCAGGAAGGATTCATAGTTGTGGGGGCACAAGAAAATGGGGAGCAACCAGCATGTGGTCCCTGTTCCAAAGGCCTGCTGGGAGGGACTTCACATTCTCTCTTTTGGTTTTTAAGATTTATTTATTTTTATTGAAAGGCAGGTTTACAGAGAGGAGGAGAGACAGAGAGGATGGTTCACTCCCCAATGGCCACAACGGCCGGAGCTGAGCTGATCTGAAGCCAGGAGCCAGGAGCTTCTTCTGGGTCTCCCACATGGGATGTATGGATCCAAGGCTTTGGGCCATCCTCGACTACCTTTCCTAGGCCACAAGCAGGGAGCTGGATGGGACAGGACTGCTGGGATTAGAACCAGTGCCCTTCCTACCACATGGAAGGTGAGGACTTGAGCTAACTAGGCTACTGCACCGGACCAGGGACTTCACATTCTCAATAAAGCTCAAGGAAAAATCAGCTGTCAGCACATGGCTCCCAGCTCTGAGGTGCTGCGATGTTTCAGAGCTTGCATTTCAAGGTTGCTTAACCTGTAACTTACATCCCAGGCTTATCCCATCAGGGTAAAAAGTGATGATGCAATGTTGGGAAGCCCCATTCCACACTTTGTCCCCTACCACCATAGCTAGAATATTCCAGCAGGCACGGCCACATCCCACAATGAATTCTAAGAGGGTATAAGACCACCCCCCCCCCAATTTTCTCACCCACATAAAGTAACTGGAGACAGTTGAAGGGATTCCAAAAAGTATCCTGGCAGAGTCTGCAACCTGGATTGTTTATTAAATTTAATTTTGTTACCATTCCTCTCAATGCAACATCCCTTCACAACCACTTTGGAAAAAGGATTTTTCTTTAATATCCATAATTTTTCCTTAATAAATTTCTTTCATAATCTTAAATTTTATTCTTAGCAGATAATCTCCATGTGCTTTCCAAAACCTCAGAACTCTGCCAGAGATAACCAACTTCTCATTGCGGCTGTGTTTAGAAGCAGCCAGAACTTCTTAAGTAAGTCACGACAGATTGCTTTGAGCAAAAAAGCTGCCATCTCAGGCCTCAAAAATTACTACCATCTTCGGGATGACACTCTGCCAGCTCTACCTTCAAACCAGAGATGGTCTCCCTAAGAAACCGTTGAATTTATTTGGACAATAAGATGCTGGACTCTATGCTTGGTATATGCTTGCAATGAACGAATCTCAGCTGAATTTGAACTATAATACTGCAACAAGGTGGAGGAATCCACCATAGGGGAGGGTTTAGGGAGGGGTGGGGGGAATCCCAGAGCCTATGAAACTGTGTCACATAATGCAATGTAATCAATAAAAAAAATTACTACCATCTTTCACAGATATTTTAATATATTTTATCTATATATATCTTTTTTCTCTCTCCTTAAAAAATATTTTTCCTTATTTTTGATGTGTATATATGCATATATATACACAAGGGCCCATCATGGTAGTCTACTAGCTAAAGTCCTTGCTTTGCACACACTGGGATCCCACATGAGCACCAGTTCATATCCTGGCTGCTCTGCTTCCCATCCAGCTCCCTGTCTGTGGCCTAGGAATGCAGTTGAGGAAGGCCCAAAGCCTTGGGATCCTGCATCCACGTGGGAGACATGGAAGAAGCTTCTGGCTTCTGGCTTCAGATCTGATCAGCTTTGTCCATTGCAGCTGCTTGGGGAGCGAACCAGGCTCTCCCTCCTCTCTGTGTTAATCTGGCTTTCCAATGAAAATAAATAAATCTTTACAAATATATATATAGACATATACATATATACACAGTCTTACGCCTCTGTGGATGGAAGATTTCTTTTTCTTTCCTCCCTTTTGTAACTAATTTTCAGGAAAAATAAATAAATCTCTTTAAAAATTAATAAATAAAGCTAAGGGCATTTAGAAGTGAAAACTCATGGTTTGGGTCATATTTTTCCTTCTTGACATGAGGACTTACACTGCTGTTTTGTTCCTGGTTTATGTCTCTAACACCTGCTTGTCTCAAAGGAATTTCTCTGAAAATCCTTTTTCTGATGTGTCCTTAGAATCTGCCTCTCGCCCTAACGTCCTCACTCTGGCGGGGCGCCCCTGCTGCCAGCTCCCACACCTCCTTCAGTCCGAGGTGACAAATGCCCACAAAGCAGAAGGAGCAGAGAACAGTTGAAAATGTAATGTTTCTGAGAACAGCTGGAGTAACCTCAGGCATTTGCGGTGTAGCTGGGTGGACACCCCACCCTCCCGGGCGAACATCCACTATCTGTTCGTGAGCTGTCTACAATGATTTTACTCTCAGCTATTTTCAACAGTGTTCATTCAGATGAAAACACTAGACTGGCATAGCCTAACCAGACTTACAACAAGAGAACTTGAAGCAATCTTCAAGTTAGGGTTCCCCCTGGACCGCCGCAGATGGTGCGGGATCCTGAGGGGTAAACCCCCACAGCTGGTGGACGTGGCCTCGTGATGTGATCCACGCAGAGGCTGAGACAGCTCTCGCCCTCTCTCTTCTCCCACACTCGTGCTGCTTAAAAGTTTGGGCCAAGAGCGGCCCCCTCCAGAACATCGGACACCAGGTATGATTTTAAAGTTCTGTTACGTCTCAAGTACATCAGAAAATGGATGGACCATCTTCCCAGAAAAACGCCCACATTTTCAGATAAAACATTTCAGTCCTGTAGCTTGAAAAAAAAAAAACCCTATCAGTGGACAACTTACAAATTCTTCCTATGAACTTCCACGGCCTCTCAACATTGTGTAGTGTTTCTTGAGTACTAGAGTCCCCCGAAACGGGAAAAACCCTCTCTCCCATCCCAGGGATCACAACAGACAGAGACATGTACTGAAGGCAGGTAGATGAGAAGCCTCTGGGACCTGTCCTAATGTCGCCGCACAGCCATTAAGCCCAGGGGAGTCTTCAGCTTTTGGTAACATTGGGTGGGAAATAGAGAGGTTCCCCATAAGCCCACATACCAGAATGGAAGGCAGGGAAGAACATTTGCAATTGGATTGCCCGCAACATTTGTGAGCGCTACAGGTATTACTACACTTCAGCTTGAGCTTTGTGGTTCACTTGTAATGGATGCAGAGAGTAAAAACAACAGCCACGCCCATCCTATACTTGACTGGGAAAAGTTACAGCGAAAGCCATGAAATGAGACGCAGTCACCTTCTGTGCACAGTTGCTTTTTCACTCGGAGCCTTCCTTGTTTAGCTTAAGAAAGTCATGACTAACTACACGGCAGGAGGGTGTTGAGGAGGTTGGAGGGCTAGCGTGGGGTTCCGCACCTCCTTGAACACATAGGTTGTGCATTTGCTCCAGGCCACCTGGAGTCTAAAGACAGACTCTTCCGTGGTTTTCCTGCGTGTTTTGTTCCAGGCAAGGCCTTTCCCACCTGTTGCTCACTGAGTAGTTAGACCTCCTCGCTCGAGAACACTCACACGATGGCATCCAGATCGCAATCTCCATCGGCTCTCTGCAGGTGACACGCATGCGCCGCTCTCAGAAGCCTTCTGGAAACGTGCGGAGAAACCTTAGTGCAACAGCTGGAAGCAAAGGGCAGTATGGCTAAAAAAAAAAAAAAGACAAAAGAAAAGAAGGGTCAGATCACAGGGTGTAAAGCACTGGCATGGAGCTCATCTTTAGGATTCCACAGAACTGGAATGTTCGTTAAGGTTAGCAAGAGGCCCTTACCGAGGGCTTTGTGAAACAGACCAGGGCAGGAAAGGCTTCTACCTAGTGCAACTTAAACTGCGTTTGGAGAAGATAAAATGAATTTGGGCAAAGGCACAAAATCAGCGAAAAGGCGATGTGCAGCGCCGCTCATGGGCGCTCACACTGCCTTGCTCAAGGATGAGAGCAGCTGGGCAGGTGCAGATCTGAGAGCAGGGATCCTGCGGGGTCTGGGAGCACATTTCGGCGGGAAGGACTTGGCTCAGCCTGGACCGCTGTGCAGGGGCGGAGGGCAGTGAGGACAGACTTATCCAGACGGAGGGAAGTCACGCTCAGAGCCAGGAACACCCAAGGCACGTTCAGAACCTGGAGACCAACAGCGAGCTGAGCGAGCTGTGCAAGCTGAGCTGCCAGGAAGGTGCTGAGGCAACACTGCAGTCAGCCCTCGGGGCAGACCCCGGGACCCTCAGCGTTCACGCAACCGGGACCCCCAACTCTCAGAAAGCAGAAGGGTTTCTGGAAAATCTGGTTGTCTTTTCAATGACTGATGTGTTGATCTTTATAAAACTATCATCTCTTTGCTGCCTATTGTCTAAATTAAACTTCTTTAATATTCCAAACAAAGTAAAATATTGAGTTTAGCCATCTACAGGTGATCAGCTTTCAAGGCATCATGCAGGCCACCTTGGTTAATTGAGACCCAAGTAGCTAACTATGGGATGTATCCTCAGAAGTAAGGTGGGAATTAAGAAGCAAGAGCAAGAACAAACCTAAGGAATTTGAGTTCTCCAAGTGCAGACACCAACCTAAGTCTAGTTTAAACAAGAAAAGCCCCGGAACCTACACTGATTTAGTAAACTGGATTGTACTTCTCAGATTCAGAGGTGAGAAGTCACATTGACTAACAAATGACCGGAGGCAGCCCAGAAACTGGAACGTGTTGACAGGAGTTACTGGCTCCCTCTTTAAACAGCCAGGAATATAAAGGGCAGCAAAAAACCGGGCTCACCCGGGGAGGGGGCCCTGAGGGGTGGAAACCGGGCTCACCCAGGAAGGGGGCCCTGAGGGATGGAAACCGGGCTCACCCGGGGAGGGGGCCCTGAGGGATGGAAACCGGGCTCAGCCGAGGAGGGGGCCCTGAGGGATGGAAACCGGGCAGCTGACCTGGGGCGGCGGTGAGACTTGTTAGGTAACACTGCCCCCTCGCGGCTGTCCCATGAAAACGTCTAGCTTTTTCATTTTTAAAGCGTGGCCAACTACTCTCTTGGATTTCAACTATGGCTCCACAACTTCTATTTAGGCGACATTTAGGAGTGCCGAGTAAACTGAAAAAGACCACGTCCTCTTTACACAGCTTATGCAGATGAATTTTTGTTTGTTTAGAAAGGCAAGTTGATTTGAGATGAGGTTCAAGAGGCTGAAGCCTTCCCACACAGGTTCCCCTATTGCCACCTCTGGGTGTGGCCAGGGGTGTGAAGGGCAACAAACTGCTTGTGGGCTGAGACTGGCATTCACCCAGACGCAGGCGTGGCTGCTGGACTAGGGACGCCCTAAAGAGACATGTGCGGGATGCCCCAGAGTCATGCGTGAAGCTTATTGTATTTCAGAGTGCGCTCTTGCATCTGGAGGTGGACCAAGCAGCAGCGCCCAGAGGGCTGGGAGAGCCAGGGTCTGGGGTCCCTGCAGGACTGCACCCGAGGTGCAGCAGCAAATTCCTCCCTGTCCCCTCCAGCCCACCTTCCAATCGCCCACTTGCCTTGGGCAGGATATAGCCCAACAGATTCACACTGAAATTTTCTTTAAGAACTCGTTTGTAACTTGAGCAGAGGGATTTCTCTGCTGGCCTGAGAAACGGGTACCCAGGCGCCATCCCAGGGAAGAAGGCGCAGGCACCAGTCAGCGACAGGGGGCCCAGCAGAAGGACCCTGAAATGAGGATGGGGCTCTGGGTGGGTGAGAGACTGGAGAAAGGTGGTCTGCCCTATCCAGACTCGGAGGGAAGGGAGTGACACAGAACACGCACATCCCACTGCTCGGGTCAGACTGGCAGAGAGCTGGGCGGAGCTTGGGGGTGCGCCTTCCCCCCACTGGTGCTGCCATACCGCAGCTTCAGGGTTCCATCACCATTCACTTTGAAATGTCGACGATGATGAGGCGGAAACGGTCGCATTGGCTTACTTTGTATTTCCCCAATGGTTTGAACAACTGGCCATTCAAATATGTGGGTTGAACCAAATTCTATTTCGTTAACTTTTCCACATTTATTTATTGCAACGGCTAGAGTGTGTTGTTTTCATTGGAAAGATAGAGGGAAGGAAGAGAAACAGATCTGCAAGTTCCCATGTGCCTGAAACAACAGGGCTGGGCCCCTCGAGGTGGCCAGGAGGCTGGAACACAGTCGGGGGGTCTCCCGGGGGGTGACAAGGACCCTCCACTCCCAGCACTTGGGCCAAAAGCTGCTGTGTCCCAGGCTGTGTACAAACTTTGAACCAGACAAGCGGACATCAGAAGCTGCGAACTCACGAACCAAACCGACGCCTGAAAGCCTGCCCCACCACGCGTTGGCGTCCAATGGGGCAGGGGTGGAACAGGTGCGTGGCCCGGAGGCAGGAACGGTGTGCGGCCCAGCCCAAGCCTCAGGGAGAGGAGCCAGAGGGATGCAAGAGGCAGCCGCAGGAAAAGGGCGGGCGGGTGGTCTTCGCCTGGGCTCAGCTGTGGCCCTCCGGCGGTCTGTTTTGCATCCACAATGGAGCATCTGCGGGGCTTGTACTCCGGGGTGCTCCAGCAGCTTGGAGGATGTACCTGGTGCTGGGTACCAGGCCTGGTCGGCATGGCTTGCCCTACCTCAAGCTGTAGGAAAAACCATCGTTCACTTCCTTCCCCACTCGTAGGTGTTTTGAAATTGCCCAATTTGGGGGGAGAGGGGATATTTTTCATGATTCCTCCCGTAGGCTGCCAGCAGGAAGACAATTTGGGACCCAGTGAAGCCCAATTTTCTCCACTTGTATGTACCTGCTGGGCACAGTACTGTCTCAGTCTGACGCTTCTTTTCTAGGAAACTTCTAAATGACAGGTGGCACTAGTGTACCAGCTGAGCCTGGCAGTCCCCGTGGCCCTAAAGCTGGAGCCTAGGGTGGTATCCAGGGTCCTGATGTCAGGCAGTCTCAGGGCTGCTGAGTTCTTGGAGGCTAGGCCAAGGAACAAGAAGTGGCTTCGTTTTCAGGAAGCCTGGCCAGGCTTTCAGGAACACGAGCAAGTCCCTGGAGGTCTGCCCTTGCCCATTGGGAGTCTGAGGTCATTGACTTGCCTGGGGCATCCCTCAAGCCTACAATTTTTTAAAGATTATCCAGCAGTAGCTACAACATAGAGTTTTACACAAGGAAAAAAAAAAGTAGAGTAAGTTTATTTGTTTTTTTAACTAATGGAAGGTAAAAAAAAAACAAAACCAGTCAGGCTCACAAGGCTATGGATTCAAATGGTCTAGCCCGGACACTGGCACTGGCTGATGGGCATGCTTCTGGATGCAGTACTGGCCACGTCAGCAGATGCAGAGGACGCCCTAGCTTTGGGTGGACTCCAAGTCCTTTCCTTGTGAGCAGAAGTAGCTGCTTCCTCATTTAAGCAGAAGGCCTAGGGATGCCAGCTATTGAGCCAGGACATCAAAATAGCCATTGGAGACACCATCCAGAGAATGGAAGTGCTTGCTGCCTGAAAGCCCTCGGTGCATCTGCCAAATCCCAAACTGGCACGGGCTACTTCCCTGTCCTCTTGCCCCTACAATCGTTGCCAAGGCTGCCCACTTCCCACTCCTGCCAAGCCCTCCCCACTCCCATGTCACTTGGTCTTCCACCCCTCCCTGGAGCCTGAATCACCAGCTCACAGGGCAGCCAGTACAGCCAATACACCCAGACTCTGGAAGGTTGCTGGGGGAAGCAGTGCTGGTGCCCCCCTCTCTGCTCCATGACTGAAAACTGCCCTCTTGCGTTCCAACCCAAGTCACTTTTGTTAAAATGGCAAAAGGTCGGGGTTTTCCAGGAAATACGGTTTTCTCATAGCCCGCACCAAAACCATAAAACGCACCAAGAGCCTTGGGGGCCTCTCGGCTCCCCTATTTCCAGTGTATTTGCTAGGACCTTCCCACGGGAAGGCTGCTCCTGGCTGTGGTCCAGCCTCGCTCTGTGCCCTGTGCGCTCCCTGCCTGCTGTTCCCACTTCTACAGGAGGGCGGTGCTGCTGCTGCCCTGGCTGCTCTGGGAACAGCTGGAAATAGGTCAGGAAGCTGGCAGGAGGCACACCTTACTTCAAAACTTAATGCAAAGAAGAATCAGGAAAAAATTGAGTTGGCAGAGATGCCAAAAGTACGTGCAGAGCATTAGCAGACAGTCTTTGAGAAACAGTGATGATAACCCTGGAAACTTTAGTGGTGCTTTTCTCAGGGGAAAAAAAAAGTGCAGGAATATATAAAATGACAGGTTTGTCTGTACTTGATAAGATAGAATGATAAAAGGTAGAAGAGGTTACCCATATTTTCCCCTCCCAGTTATCTAGATAAGCTCTGTTCCTCGGTGCTAATTCACTTCAAGCAGTACTTGCAGGTATGCACTGAAGAACCACGGTTGCCAGATTAGCTTTTTCAAAGCAATTTTTAAAAAGATGTATTTTATTTTTATTGGAAAGTTAGATATACAGAGAGGAAGAGAGACAGAAAGATTTTTCGTCCATTGAATCACTCCCCAAGTGGCTGTGGTGGCTGGAGCTGAGCCAATCCAAAGCCAGGAGCCCAGAGCCTCTTCCAGGTTTCCTACGCGGGTGCAGGGTCCCAAGGTTTTGAGCCATCCTTGACTGCCTTCCCAGGCCACAAGCAGAGAGCTGGATGGGAAGCGAGGCAACCAGGATTAAAGCTGCTGCCCATGGGATCCTGGCCATTGCAAGGTGAGGACTTTAGCCATTAGACTACTGTGCCGGATGCTTCCTTTAAGGATTTATTTTATTTTTATTGGAAAGTCAGATATACAGAGAGGAGGAGAGACCGAGAGGAAGATTAAAGGAATTTTAAAGTCCAATTATACTCATATTTTTCAACCACAAAAGTGTGTACATGTGAAATGTTGTTCTTAAACAATACTTTAAAAAAAAACAAACAAAATTCACATTCTACCTCTGTGCTGAACGCATCAATTTAGGATCCAATTTAATACAATACGTCATCAGCCAGGTGTTATCAGGTGCCTACCTCTAACATTCCCTGCGTGCACCAGTGGGCACTCCTGTAAAGCAGGTCCCTTCCTGTCCTGGTGGAGTTACAATCTCCCGCTACGTGCTGGCACAAGCCGCAATTTAAATGCCCCAGATACAGTTTGTGCATTTACGCCCTTTCCTCCTGCTCGCCTTTTAAAGATCAGCTCTCCCTAGGCAGTAAGTACCCTGTCCGTCCTGACTCTGTTTCCACTGTCTTCAGAGAAAGGAATGCCAACCCAAGGACCTCCTTCTCCAGGTGGTAATTTGCATGTACTGTTCACATGGAATTGCCTTCCTGAAATTCCCTGGAGACCTAGATTCTAACATATGCCATGCCCTGGTGATCTTTAGTCACAGATCATTGAAGAGGGAGAGTACTGCCCTGCCTCCTGTCCGACAAGCACTGATTTCCCTCTGTGGGAAGCCTGAGCGGCCGCTGTCCCCACTCACCTTCTGCAGGGCGCAGAGCCACACAGGACACCAAGACCATCAGGAAGAGTCCCACGCACTGCATGCCTGCCTGATCCGCTGGCTCTCACAGCACCACCGGGAAGGCTGCAAGATCAGGAAGTGCAGCTGAAGGTGTCCTTTGGAGCTGATATAGAGCTGGGAGGGAAGGCAGGCCAGGTAGCCCCGCCCCCGCGGCACTCAGGCCAGCCCTGCCTCCTGCTGCCTGGTCCACCTCCTGACTTGCTGCACACTGCCAGGCAGCAGGGGGTCTTGGTGCCTCCCACACAGCGTGAGGTCCTTGGGTGTTGGAGAGGGCCACAGTAGAATCATTGGGACCTGTTTGAAACTCTAGCTATCTGCATGAACTCACCTGTCAGCTGGGATTCTGGGGAAGGGAGCCAGTGATGTGAAGTTTGTGAAAGCCTCTGTGTAATTGTGATGGACACTTGCTGAGAACCATTGCCTAGTGGGACAGAATTATTCCGTGGTTTGTCGGAACCCAGTGATTCTGGGGACAAGGGTGACAAGTCATAAAACACTGTCTCTGTGCGAAGATGGGGAAGCTGAGTGTGACTGCTCTGGGTTGGCATCCAGATGGTTCCCAGAGCCTTTTTAGATGAACTGTGAGGAAGGTAAGACAGGTAGGGCACAGAGCCTCCCAGGAGAGAGCCCCAGAGCAGCGGGAGCCCTGGGTCCTTGTGCAGCTTTGCAGCTCCTCAGCTTTGTGAGTTAAAACAAGGGGTCTGGTGAAGATGCGTTCTCATCCCATCGAGGCCACTCACAGCACAAAGAAGGACATATTCTCAAACTTCCTGTATTTGCGTTGATTCTGCAATGAACAAGTCAGGCTGGATGACCTCCAAAGTCATGCCATGCTTCCTCTAGAATGTTCTGTCCCATGTGGTAGCCAACAGACCACACGTGACTCTTCAACCCTGGATATGTGGCTAATTCAAATATGCATGTCCCATGAGTGTAAAATATAATGTGGACTTCAAAATTGAGTATGAGAATAGAGTATCATATCGATTTCATATCGATTGCATGTTGAAGTGAAGTTTTTTGGATATATTTGGCTTAAAATGTATACTTAAATTTAACCCGTTTCATTTTTTAAGAGATGATTTTCCTTGAAAAATGGAATAACAGAAAGAAGGAGACACAGGAAACTCACATGTCTGTGACAGCCAGGAGCCTGGAACTGAAGGTGGGTCTCCCTCGTGGATGTAGCCACCCAGAGTTGGAGCTGTGCTCTGCTGCCCCAGAGTGCCTTAGCAAGAAGCTGGAATGGGGGCTGCAGCTGCAACTTGAGCCCTGACACGCCCACACCCTAACCAGGTATCTTAATTACTTGACCAAAACTTACCCCAAGTCTGTAGCTTAATCCCAGATATTTAAAACTTATATGTAGATCATGTTTTTGCACTCTGCTTTAAGGTTTTCGAAGATCAACAGACTGAGGCTTCCATTGTCCCTCTAGTTGAACTATGCCTTGTAACATGCTTCAGTTTCACCATCAGGAGCTGGAGTTGGGGCTGGCTCAACAGGCTGATGCTGGACCCTGTAGCACCGGCATTTGATGTGGACCTCAGTTGGTGTCCTGGCTGCTCCACTTCCGATCCAGCTGTGCCTGTGGCCTGGGAGAGCAGCTAGGGATGGCTGAAACGTTTCAGAGCCTGAACCCACATGGGAGACCCAGAAGGGATTCCCTGCTCCTGGCTTCAGATCAGCTCTGCTCTGGCCATTGCAGCCATTTAGGGAGTGAACCAGCAAATGAAGGATGTTCTCTATGTAAATTTGCCTTTTAGATATAAATAAGTAAACTTTTTTTTTTTAAGAAGAGCTAGAGCTATAGCAGAAAGGGGAATGGGAGATTTGCACGTGGTGACCTCATGAATGAGAAGACAGAGTCAGCCAGAGCAGCAATTCCAGCCTCTGCCAGCAAGCCAGGGACCTTGCCACTCATGCAGAGCCTGCAGGGGTGACTGTCAGAGTCCCTGGATTCTATGTGCGTGTCCCCCTTCCCCCAGCCCCTGCCAGCCTCAATAACCACGACAGGCTCTCTGGACCAAAGTGGTATACTCTCAAAGTTAGAGTGAAGGAGGCTGTGTAAACATTATAGTCCGAGGGACAGGCATTTAGCACAGTGGTGAAATGTTTCCTGGGATGCCTGTATCTCATTTGAGTGCCTAGGTTCAAATCCTGGTCTCTCTTCCAATTCTAGCTTCCTAGCAAGCTAGCCAGTGATGGCAGCTCACATGTTCGGGTCTCTGACGTCCTTGTGGGAGGATGGAATTGAGTTCTGGATTTCAGACTTGGCCTGCCCACGCCTGCTGCAGGGAGCTGTGGAGTGATCCAGGCAGTGGGCGGGCCCTCTGCCTCTGTCTCCATGTCTGTCTCGCTTTGCCTGTCTACCTTTCAAAAATGTAACAACAATTAAGAGTTTTAAAAATTATGATCAGAAATACAAAGATCTGTGGAAATATCACACATACCCCTAAACATTTACCAGACTGCCAGGCACCCAAAATCACCACCTCAACAGTCCCTCCCGAGTAGCAAAAGCTTCTGCTTAGATGAAATGAAGGATGACTAGCTAGTAACAGGAGGGATTTTTTTTCTTTTTAACATGGAATTGTCAGACAACTTGAGTTGGACTTGAGTTGGCTGGGGCCGGGACTCGATGGGGTCGTGCACTGTTGTACCTCTCGCTGCCTTCCCTGTCTGACAGCACAGCTTCTTTGCACTGTGTGATTCTCCCAGAAACACCACCGTGGCCCCGCTAGGAAGAAGGCAGCAGGACAGGATCCAGGGAGTGCTTGAGCTAATTTACTAGCACATCTTATCACCTTCTGATCCCATCCTTGGGCCACCAGAAGTGGGTAGCAGGTAGAAGAAGGTTGAAATAGTAGGAAAGATAAAAACATGGCAGCATTTAGGAAGTTACCATTGTTGGCTTTGGGGCAGATATGTATCACCTTGTTAAAAAAAGCCAACTGACCTTCACCAGCAGGATGCTAAGGACCACTGAGCCACACATCATATCACTTTTTACCAGGACAACAATAGAAGCAATAATGAGCAGGTTTGATTTTGATTTGGGTGAGGGAAGAGCTGAGGGATGGGTTTTTTGTCCGGTAGAACATGGTGCAAGCTGCAACTTGGGGTGTATGAGAGAGGGCCGGTCCCTAAGCAGACACAGAGCAGCATTAACCTGGAAGGAGCCCCAACAATGATTTTAAAATATGTGAATCTTGGCTTGGAGATTCTGCAAAACTGAGTGAGAAGGAGGCTCTGAATGTGTGCCTTCAGGCCCTGGATGTTTGAGAGTAGAGTCATGGGGTACAGAATTTGAGGACAACTGAAGGTTTGCCTGGTTTTGTGTTTTCCACTGTGAAATGTTCCTGGCAAAGAATAGCTTGCTGCACTTTAGGGATTGTTTTTCTCTCTAGGTATTAGGCAACTCCCTAGGTTGCCTCGTACCTAGGCAAGTGTTACTCTGCTGAGAAAAGCAGCCAAGGCTAGCGGGCATTCTGGGTCTGGTTAATGCCAAATTTGTGCTAACTATAACAGTGCACTCACTTAGTTTCCTATTCTGTTTAATTTTTGTTGTTGTTTTCAAAGACATGTCGGGAAGGCGAGGAGCACCCTGCCCCACTCCCGAGGGGTGGGGCAGTGGCTGCACAGTGCCTTGAAATGGAGGTCTGGGGGCGTATTGGAGTGGGAGCAGGGAGGGCATGTTTGACTGGAGGAATGATTCCTGGGGACTTCCCGGACCCATCCACCACACTCACTGGTAGGTGAGGGAGCTGAGACAGGAACCCACCTGACGAAGGAGCCTGGGCTGCGGGCCAGGCTGCAGCACTTGCAGCACATGAAAAGGCCAGGGCTGACAGCAGACCATGCCTAGCAGGGCCTCAGCACCCGCACAAATGAGATTCTGGACCCTGTAGGGGAACTTGAAGGACTTTCTTGTTAGGCTACAGCCTAGCCCAGCCTGTCCCATACCCAAACTGGCTTTTGTGAGCACTATTGGGTGCTGGGACCTAGCCCAGTCTGATTTACCCCCAATCCAGCAACCATGCCAACGTGTGCTATAGTCTTGTCCAGTTTGGTCTGCCTCCAGCCCCAGTTCTTGCATACCGCAGTGGGAGCTGCAGCCTAGCAGGAGAGTCCCCAAAGTTCTACCAGGCCCATTCCCAACCCTGGAACTTGTAATAGCTAGCAGGTACTTCAACTCTACGTGGCATGGCCCACCCATAGTTTCAGCTCTCACAGGCAGGTGTTACAGCCTAGCCCAGGTAGGCATGGCACACATCCTGTCCTGGCTCTCATGTGTGCCAGTGGGAGTACAGCCTGTCCTCAAACCCAGCCCATACATATACTTATGAGTTCTTATGAGCCTTCCTGGCCTGGGCTACAGCTCCCCCTAGGGACCACCATAGTTGGAGCTGGGGAGACTGAGTAAAAGTCATGTGAGGCTGGACTGTAGCACCCCCTGGCAAGCATAAGATTCAAGGCTGAGAGTGGGCCTGGTAGGGAGAATGCAGGAATGCCTCTGATTGTGAGCACAAGAGCCAGGGCTAATGCAGACCAGGCTGGACAAGGGGGCAGAGTCTATCAGCACGCATGTGAGCTGAGTCTGGATGTGGATTGGGCTAAACTAAGCCACAACACCCATGGGTGTGCCTGAGAACCAGTTGGGATGTGAGATGGACTAGGCTAGGCTGCAGCACATGCTGGCATACATAAAAAACCAAGGCTGGGGGCAGGCCTGGTGGAGATCATTGGTGATCACCCCGTCTAGGCCCTGGCACCTGCTGGTAGGCGTGAGGACTGGACCTGTGTTGGGCTGGGCTGGGCTGGGCTAGATCACAGTATGCCTCAGTTTGCATGAGAGATGGGGCTGGTGTTGGAACTGACCAGGCAACTGCAGCCACTCGTATGTGTGTTGCCTGGAACAGGTGACAGACTGCACCTGACCCTGCCCTAGCTGACACACACAAGTCATGAGGTCATCCCAGGCAAGGTTTCCTCAACTAGACCATTGAACACAAACTCTGGCCATAGGGAAAATCGCAAGATTTTGTGACTTTGGAGTGCATGTATTGGAACTAAGACTCCTCTGTAACTGATCCCTGAGCAGTGAACAGCATGCCCAGCATGGGGACACGACAGCCAGCCCATTTAGGACAGCAGAGGATGTTAAGTGCCTCACCAGAGGATGGAAGCAGGTTGGACAACTGTCCAGCCCAAGCTTGCAACATGCTCCTGGGTCTGTGGATGGACTAAGGTGGACTTGGTCAGCTAATAGGCCTTGGAAGTATCTCTTCAACTCTGGTGCAATGCAACCGATGTCGTCTCAGAGCTATCAAAACGACTCAGGTAACACCCTGAGAACGCTCCTCCCCACACCAGGATCTCCAAGGTGTCACTAAACGACCATCCCCCATCTCCAGGTGATGATGTAGTTTGACAGCAAGGAGTGGCCTCCTCCCCTTTCCTCCCTGTGGATACAGGAGAGAAAAAAAAAGTTGAAGCATTTGTCCCACCTATCTTCTGCCATACTTTGACCCTGCACTAACCCCCCCCCCCCCCCGCGCTAATTAGAGACCTCCATGGGCATGCGTTTCTCCCAGCTATGTAAACAATGTCAAAAAATAAAAATTTTAAAATAGCTTTCACTTTTTAAAAATTTTGCTTTATTTATTTATTTTTACTGGAAAGGCAGATACACAGACAGAAGGAGATACAGAGAAAGAGCTTCCATCAGATGATTCACTCCCCAAGTGGCCGCAATGGCCAGAGCTGAACTGATTTGAAGCCAGAAGCCAGGAGCTTCTTCCAGGTCTCCCACACAGGTGCAGGGTCAAGGCTTTGGGCCATCCTCAACTGCTTTCCTAGACCACAGGCAGAAAACTGGATGGGAAGTAGAGCAGCCAGGACATGAACCAGCAGCCATATGGGATCCCAGCAAGTGCATGACGAAGACTTTAGCCACTAGGTTATCGCACTAGACCCATAGCTTTAACTTTAAGGTTAAGTAAAGTATAAACATTAGGCTAGACAAGGTTCTCAACTTGTTCCATCCCAGCTCAAAAAGTCCTCTTTATTCTTTTTTTTTTTCTAAAAAATATCTATTTATATTCACTTGAACAGTGTATTTACAGAGAGAATGAGAGAGAGATCTTGCATCCAATGGTTCATTTTCCAAGTGACCACAACGGCCAGAGCTAAATCAGTCTGAAGCCAGGAGCCTTTTCCAGGTCTTCCATGTGGCTGCAGGGTCCCAAGACATTGGGCTGTTCTCGACTGCTTTCCCAGGTCACAGCCAGGGAGCTGGATTGGAAGTGGATCAGTGGGGACACGAACTAGTGCCCACACGAACTAGTGCCCATATGTGATGCCAGTGCTGTGAGGCAGGGGATTAGCCTGTTGAGCCACTGTGCCAGTCCCCTTTAGGCTTTAAGGTGTGGTTCAGTGTCGCCCTGTGCATCTCCCTGCTTCCCGGCCTCCACCAGGTGACTTTGCTCTGACAGCCTTTCCCAGCCCTGGACAGCAGGAAACCCTTCTCCATGGCTTTGCCTGACCCGGATGCAGCTCATGTCTGACACCCCGAAGATGCTGTGTTCACGTTGCTAAAAAGAATGTCTGTTGAACCACTGGCACCCATCACAACCCTGTGCTTTAGACAGATTTATGCACATTAAATAAAGCATGTCCCTTGTAAGATGTTTATATGAAAATAATTATCTTTAGGAGTATAGTATATGTTATATGAAAATGTAAAATGATTTTAACCAGCTATTTATATTATAAAGCATTAAATAATCATTTATATACCATTAGCTTAATCATTTATAAGCCAAAACAAAATCAAATGTTGATTTCTTTAACATTTGGGTGTATCTTTTCAGATTTTTATTTGTATATAATTATACTTTATCGTTACAGAAATAGCATCTTATAACACTTTCTGATGTGTGTCTTTTTTTGCTGTGGGCTAGGATGTCTTCCGGAGCCATATCCATGGATTGGCATTGCTTTTGTTGTTCTTGTTCCTTTCTTGAGTGATTTTTATAGCACTAATGCAGCTGGCTTTTCCTGGTGTATTTGCTTCTTTCTTCTTCTTTCAGATTTATTTTAGTTATTTGGAAAGCAGAGTTTCAGAGAGAGAGGGAGAGACCCAAGGAAGTCTTGCATCCATTGGCTCACTCCCCAGTGGCCACAGCTGTTGCGACTGGGCCACATCTTGGCCTCTTCTCCATGCCCATGGCCAAATCGGCAAATTTTGTCTAAAGTTTCAATTTTTGCGAGGGATTGTCCTTTGCATCATACTGTAAATTTAAAATTATACATTACCAGAAAGATTACTTCTAAAAATACATATTATCAGGTGATGTATAGGTTTGAAACAAGAGCTAAAGGTTGTATGTGCATCTGTGTGCGTGCACAGAAGGGGGATGTTTGATATTTCAGAAATCTGTGTTCTTTAGCAGTAAGAGCATTTTCCAGAGGGCAGGATGTCTCTTGCCATGCTGTGCTACATGACCTATAGACCTATACTCTGTAATAAAATGCGGGAAGGGGCTGGGCAACAGGGATGCCAAAGTAAACAGAGAAGAAAGAATGCAGGACTAATCGGTCGGAACAAAGTTTAAACCTGGAGCCAAAGCGGGACTTTCCCTTGAAGAGGGTTTCTGATTCCTGGTTAACACTATAAGCTCACTTTCAGATTTAAATTTTTTTGTGTTTTTGGATTCAATGCTTCTTCAAATGTGTGTTTGATGTGAATCTACTCCACTAACATCCTATCCATTTTGTTATGCTGAGCAATGACGCTACGTAACTCAGAAAGGACAGTCAGCAATTGGGCAGTCAGAGAGCAGAATGGCATCTCAAGCCAATAAAAAATAAAACAATGCTTCTAGGAAAATCTGGAGAAGCATAGCAGAGATGAGCAATCCGGGGTGTGCGTGTGCGTGTGCGTGTGTGTGTGTATGGCATGCTACAACATATTACAGGAAGCAAGTATTTAGCTTACTAATTGAGATATTGGCATTCCAATTGAGAGTACCTGGGTTCAACGCCCAGCCCTGGTTCTTAACTCCAGCTTCCTGCTCTGTGATGGCTCATTTGGTGATTGACCTTGGTTCCCGCTTCAGCACTATTATAACCTCGGTAAGCAGCGAGGGCTCCACTCATTGGCTTCCTCCTGGGAGATGTATGTTGCTTTCCCAACCCTGGCTTCGGGCCAGTTCAGCTCTCACCGTTTCAGGCTTTAGATTATTTTTTCCCTCTCTCTCACTCGCACACACAGTCTTCTGCTGTCATTCTGTAAGACAGCTGACCATGCAAGGGATTCTCCAAGCTTCCTTGTCTGCTGGTGAGACCTTCACTTCTGGCCTGCCCCACAGCTGGGGGAAGGATGCTGTCCAGAGGCACCCAGATCTGAGCACTCAGGCTTTACAGGGCTTCCCCGCTCATCCTGTTGGCATCAGCTGATGTGTTTTTTGTTTGTTTGTTTTTAAGATTTATTTACTTAACTTGAAAGCCATTGCTACACAGAAAAAAATTTTCATCTGCTGGTTCACTCCCCAAATGCCAGCAATAGCCAGAGCTGATCTGATCTGAAATCAAGAGCTTCTTCTAGGTCTCCATGTGGGTACAGAAGCCCAAGGACTTAAGCCATCCTCCTCTGCTTCCCTAAGTCATAAGCATGGAGCTGCCTCTGACGTTGAGCAGACAGAACTTAAGCCCGCAGGGGATGCCGGCACTGCAGCTGGAGGATTAGCCTGAGACGTCAACATGCCGGCTCCTGGATGATACCCTTCTGTCCAGGAATACTCCTACAAGGCTGTCGCTGCCTCTAGAAACCTGTGTGTAAACATGGATAGTTTACCTTGAGCTTTAGGGGTCTTCCCTGTGAAGGCTCCTATGCCATGTAAAACCATGATAAAATGCATTTATTGTGCATTTCTCTTGTTAACCTTCTTGTTAGCAGAAATGGCTGGAACAAAAGTTCTTATTCCCACAAAAGAAAAATGAACAAATGGAGGGAAGCAAGCTAGTCAAAGTTTGACGAAACAGTACACCTGACAGGCTGGGTGGGCAACTCAGCAAGGAGCTGAATATCAGCTGGAGTTGAAGGGATGCTCTCCTTCAATCATTCCTTCGTCCCCTCCCTCCTCTTCTGGAAGGAGACAAACAGCAAAAACGTTGTGTGTTGGATGGGGCTTAGCGCATTGGTGAGTGCCTGGGACTGGCCAGCAAGGACACCCAGGACACTTGGCACCTGGTCACATGGCACCTGCAGATCGTCAGTGACTTGATGGAGACTGGGTTCTTAGTGTACGTCCTGAAGCCACCACTGTGGCTTCTTACCTAGAAGAATTGTAACGTCGTCCCACAAAGGCTCAGCTCTAGGCCCCTGGCTGGAGCTGCTCAGGGAATTCACTGCAGGATGCAAAGGGAGCAAATGGGGCATTTCAAAAAAAATTTTAAGCATCAGAATTTATCAGTCCAAATAACAGGAGCTGCCCAAATTGGATTTGAGTAACTTGTATTTTTTCTGTTTAGAGAATAAGCTCCCATGCTTATGAGACCTAAATGACACTATAAGAAGTACACAAACTTACAAAGGAAATGCCTACCAGATATTTTAAACCTGAATCTGATCATAAGGAAACAAACTGGCAAACCTAGGGGTCGACCAGATGCTGGCTGAGGTGCTTCTAAAGGAATTTAAACATGGGGAAAAGAAAAGCAAGACAACAAATAATGGAGGATGCTTAGATTGAATGATGCTGGAAGCAGACTTTCAGCCTCCGGGTGAAGCCACGGGTCAGGACGCCCATAATCCGTGAGAGTGCAGTGCCCGCCTCGGGCTTGTAATCCTGGTTCCTGCTAATGGGGACCCTGGAAGGCAGCAGGCGAGGACTGACCGCTGGGCTGCTGCCACCCACATGAGGGACCTGGGTTGAGATTTCGGCTTTGACCTCAGCTCAGTCTCAGCTGTTGCAGGCATGTAAAGACGGTGGGAGTGCTCTGTCTTACTCTCTTGTTGATCAAATGAATATTTTTAAAGATAAGATACTAAAGAAATGTAACAATTAGTTCCAATGTGTGAACTTTGATTCCCAGATTAACAGGGGAAAAAAAACTACTTAAAATACTCCGGAAAAAGGAAAATTTGAATATATATGTAATGTATATTTTTAATAACATGGTTAGTTTTTAGTGCTCATGTTATCCCCATAAGAAAATGTCTCTACTCTTAAAGGATCCCAAATTATAAAACTAAAGAGAAATGGGGCTGAAATGGCATCATATTTGCAGTTTCTTTTCAAACGGCATAACGAGAAGGTTAGATGTGAGTGTGCGGGTTGTTTTCTGTATGTAAGCATAGACTGAAGAAAGTAAACATGACACAATACTAGCAATGACGAATCTAGGTACAGATGTTTATTATATCATTCTTTCAATTCGGAAAATCTGATAATAAAGAAGTTGGAGCAATTATATGCTGCTCTTAAAACATCATCTGAAGATAAGGGCTTCCTTTCACTAGAGGAGTCATCTTTACAGCTTCGGCGTCAGCTGTGTGTTAAGAGGCTGCGGGGCCACCTGCCGCGGGCTCCTCGGGTGCGCTCCTAGCCGGTCGGCCCCGGGTCTCCTCCAGAGCGCAACCTGCGCGCATGCCCTTTTCCGTGGTCGCCTGCACCCTCATCCAGCGCTGGAGGAAATAATCCTGCGGGGAGACGCAGTGTCTCTCCCGTCCGTAGTAAAGGCTGTGAGGAAAGGAAGAACAAAATCAGAACGTTGGAATCAATGCAATCCTAGCGACTCCTTTTGGATACTGTGTTCTTCGAGACTGGAGGTCTTCTCAAAGCAGCTAACACACAGATCCTCCACAGCTGGCTCACTCACCAAATGCCCGCAAGAGCCAGAGCCCTCAGCAGTGTTCAGCCCTACTGACGATGGGACACAGTGGGTTGTCAGGAGAGCAGCCGGCGGTCAGCCCCTCCACGGCTTTTGCATGAGTGACTGTGGACAACGGTGAGCCAGTACTCTGACACAGCTGTCTCCTGCGTGCCATGCCTTCCCGCCAGCATTGCAGGGTTTGATCCACAGCATGCACGTGAGGTTTGAAAGCGAAGGTGAGTGTAGACCTTTCCGGAGCTCATCTGGGGCTGAGGTGGCAGGTGGGGCGTTCAGCATGAACCCAGAGTCAAAGCAAAGAAGGGCATTCGTGACTGGATTGCCTGTGACCTTTGTGACGGGTACAGATATGACCACGCTCCAGAGTCACAGTGACAGCCACACAGGTATTTGTCTGAGAACGGTTGCTGGGAAAGCCACGGACAGTCACCTGCTCTGTTAGAGTCACCTTGGGTTTGAGGTTTTGTTTCGTGGCTTGGATGCTCGCCTGTCAGGTTTAGAAGCATCGTGAACACTTTCTGGTGACTGAGAGCGTTGAGTACTAACCACAGCACTGTGGGGGAGGGGCTGGAGAACCAGGGTGGGGTTCGGGACATCTCTGAACAACACAGAGGTTGTGGGTTTATTCCAGGGAGCCTATCTCGCTTGTTGGGGCAAGCGTCTGCCCGTTGCTCCTTGTGTAGGGTTCCAGCTCCCTGCCCCAATACTCACATGATGGCATCCACCTTGCAATGCTCGTCAGCTTTCTGCACGTGGCACGAATGTACCATGAGCTCCAGAAACACCACCGAGACGCGCGGAGCCACCTCAGTGCAGCAGCTGTAGTCCAAGGGGACGAGGGCTAAAAGACAAGTGTCAAGACTCACAGGATTCCGCAGAGATGCGATGTTCGTTAATGTTAGCGAAAGACCCTTACTGAGGGCTTTGTGAAACAGACCTGGGCAGGAAAGGCTTCTACTAGTGCAATTTAAAGGTAAGCGAGCTGGACTAAGTGGGGAGTCCCAGGTCAGGAGGTCAAGTGAGAAGGAGCGTTCATTGTCCAGAAGTGAGGTTAAGGGAGCACCATGATGGAAGGGAGCGCAACCCCGACTTGAGGGCAGGTGTGCAGCTCCTGCAGGCCATTGAGCACGAGGTGCTGTGTGTCTCCCCTGCTGCAACTCTGCCTCACAAATACAATATTCTCTAAAAACCGTAGCTGTGGGACCGAAGGCGTGGCCTAGCGCCTAAGTTCCTCACCTTGAACGCGCCAGGATCCCATGTGGGCGCCTGTTCTAATCCTGGCAGTCCCACTTCCTATCCAACTCCCTGCTTGTGGCCTGGGAACGCAGTTGAGGACGGCCCAAAGCCTTGGGACCCTGCACCCGTGTGGGAGACCTGGAAGAGGTTCCTGGTTCCTGGCTTCGGATCAGCGCAGCACAGGCTCACTTGGGAAGTGAATCATCGGATGGAAGATCTTCCTCTCTGTCTCTCCTCCTCTCTGTATATCCGACTTTCCAATAAAAATAAAACAAATCTTTGAAAAATTTTTTTTAAAATTTTAAAAAGGATGAAGAGTAGAATGATACTCTGTAGAACACCTCCTTTAGTTGTGACCCAAGTAGCTAACTATGGGATGTATCCTCAGAAGTAGAGTGGGAATTAAGAAGCCAGAGCAAGAACAAGCCTAAGGAATTTGAGTTCTCCAAGTGCAGACACCAACCCAAGTCTAGTTTAAACAAGAAAAGCCCCAGAACCTACACTGATTTAGTGAACTGGATTGTACTTCTCAGATTCAGAGGTGAGAAGTCACATTGACTAACAAGTGGCAGGAGGCAGCCCAGAAACTGGAACGTGTTGACAGGTGCTGATTGAAGCAGCAAAAAACCGGGCTCAGCCGGGGAGGGGGCCCTGAGGGATGGAAACCGGGCTCACCCAGGAAGGGGGCCCTGAGGGGTGGAAACCGGGCTCACCCAGGAAGGGGGCCCTGAGGGATGGAAACCGGGCAGCTGACCTGGGGCGGCGGTGAGACTTGTTAGGTAACACTGCCCCCTTGCGGCTGTCCCATGAAAACGTCTAGCTTTTTCATTTTTAAAGAGTGGCCAACCACTCTTGGATTTCAACTATGGCCCCACGACTTCTATTTGGGAGATAATGGCCTCAGCTCTGGCTGTTATGACCTTCTGGGGAGTGAGACAGAAATCAAAGATCTTTCTCTCTGTCCTCTCTGTAAATCTGCCTTCCCAATAAAAATAAATAAATCTTTTCAAGTGGTTTGCCCCCTTCGTCTCCCTCTTTCCCCCCAAAACAAGAAGACATAGCAAATTTAGAAGCAATGAGTATCCAGTTTTCCCTAAACCTCGATCCTTCCCACCCTTGATCCACCATGTAATCATAAAAAATAAAATGTATTTTAATAATGCCTACACTATAGATGTTAAACCAAATCTCTTGAGAAGTGAAGGATTTGTGAAGCTGGGACAGATGCTCATCAGAGGCGGGCTGGGTCCCAGGACAGCTGTCCACAGCTCAGCATCAATCCACAGGGCAGCTGGCAGTGTGTTCACCAGGCCAGGCCCAGGAGCACTTTTGTGTGACAGTTGGGTGAAGGCAATGTGCATTGTTCCTGGTGCTATGCTGATTGGGAGAAAGCTTTGGACTAGGAGGCAGTCCTTAAGTGAAGTACTTTGTTGCTCCTGGACTGCTCTGGGACTAAGAGGATGTTTTTGTGCCCAGCAGGTGAGAGGCTTGGATTGGGACATACATCCGGGAATGTGGGATAGTACATATTGTTGTGGGTGATTGAGCCAAAATTGTTAGCTGGTTAATTCCCCTTATCTCTCCGATCTCCCATCCTCTGGCCCTGTAACTAAATGTAGGACATCACAGGGCTTTTCCCTTACCATGAATGTGATGGCTGGCTTTTGCAATCAGAACCTAGGAAGCTTAAGCTAAGAATTCAGTAGAATTGAGGGACTAGAGAGGCAGTGTTTTAATTTGAGGAAACAGTAGTGAGAAACTGACGGGTGGGTCAGCTGCTTAGACCAGCTCTCCCGACGGTCACTCCTGCTGAAACGGAGCAGCCTGAGCGTGCAGAAAAAGTGTCTAGCCCAGATGTGTGTTGTTGGTCGTCCTTGATTTGTGTCCTCTGACTGAAACCAGAAAGAAAAGTCTTCTTTTAGGCAATGAGCTTCAAATCTCTAGCAAGTATGTGTGTGTGTGTGTGTGTGTGTGTGTGTGTGAGAGAGAGAGAGAGAGAGAGAGAGAGAGAAAGAGAGAGAGTTTAATGATCAGTCTTCCTCTTAGAAGTTCTGTGGCTCAGAGAGTAGCATCTGCATTGTTTGGCGAATTAAGGGGTTGGAGGAAGGAACTTCTGAAACCTTAAACACAGGCTCGGAATCAAGGTCCTTCGATGGTAGAGCCCCGTCCACCCTCCACACCTTCTCTTAGGAATTCCTTTGTCTGTGTTCCTCCCAGCACACAAGAGGGGACTGCCAGCTGCCTTCCCTGTCCACTTTCAAATTTCATCAATTACTGAGGGAGTGGGCGGGAAGGAAAGAGTAAAGAAAGTAATTCCAACTGAATAGATGTCCCAGCTAGATAAGACCTGACTCTCTGGCCCAACTCACATTTCAAAGAATCCTATTGAAAGCCAGTGGTGTCCATGATGTTTGCGCTTTTCACTCATCCCCCTAATAACTGTTACAACCCCTCAGGGATTGTCTGCACTCTCCATCGCTCCATTCTCCCTCCCTGCTCTAGAAAGGCACTTATGAGGGCCTGGTGCAATAGCAGAGTGGCTAAAGTCCTTGCTTTGCATGTGCCGGGATCCCATATGGACGCCAGTTCTAATCCTGGCGGCCCTGCTTCCCATCCAGCTCCCTGCTTGTAGCCTGGGAAAGCAGTCGAGGATGGCCCAAAACCTTGGGACCCTGCACCCATGTGGGAGACCCAGAAGAAGCTCCGGGTTCCTCACTTCAAATCAGCTCAGCTCCTGGCGTTGTAGCCACTTGGGGAGTGAATCAGCAGATGGAAGATCCTATTGTCTTTGCTTCTTTCTGTAAATCTCACTTTCCAATAAGAATAAATTGATAAATGAAAACATTTTAAAAAGGCATAGGTGAGTTTTCTACACTACGGTGGTTGCTGGGTGTTCACACTGTTCAGATTCTCCTCTGTGCTGTGATTCTCCCCTTTGGCACCTGAGTAAATGTGCTTGGTTTCTCTTCTATTTAATGTTCTTTTCAGTTCTCAAGTGGATCTTGAGCCTGCAGTGACGAAAGTTCCCACTACGCAACCTTAGGTTGCTATCAGGAAGACAATTTGGGACCCTCTGCAGGAACATCTCCCAACTTGTACACGGGAGGCCCGGGGGTCCTTGCCGTGGGAGGCCCGGGGGTCCTTGTCATGGGAGGCCACAGTGGCATCCAGGGGCCACAGTTACAGTCATGGTTGGGACAAGAGCACAAGGAGTGGTTCCTTGTTCACCAAACTGGCACACATGTTCAAGGCAGAAAAAGCAGGTCCCTGGAGCAGACCCGTATCTCTTCCTGTCCTTGACTTCCCTGGGGGCATTGACTTAGCATATGAGTTTAACAATTATTCTGCTGGGCCCGGTGCGATAGCATAGTGGTTAAAGTCCTTGCCTTGTATGCGCCGGGATCCCATGTGGTCACCAGTTCTAATCCCGATGGCCCTCCTTCCCATCCAGCTCCCTGCTTGTGGCCTGAGAAAGCAGTTGAGGATGGCCCAAAGCCTTGGGACCCTGCACCCATGTGGGAGACCTAGAAGAGGTCCTGGCTCCTGGCTTCAGATTGGTTTAGCTCCAGCTGTTGCGCTCACTTGGGGAGTGAATCATCGGACGGAAGATCTTCCTCTCTGTCTCTCCTCCTCTCTGTTTATCCGCCTTTCCAATAAAAATAAATAAATCTTAAAAAAATTATTCTGCTGACAAACCAGACACCTGGTGTCCAGCAGAATGGGCTCAAGGACAACAGGGTAGTTGATGTCTTGTCAGCCTGAGTGTGAAATGTTCCAAGAATGTAGCCACCAACATTCAAATGTCATCGTGACCAAAGCTCTCCGTCATGCAGAGAATGCTGGGAGAACAAGACTGGCCAGGTGCACACAGTGACTTGCAAAGTGACCGGGGCTGGGATTCTGTGCTCTTGGCCTCATTAGGAAACTCTCCATAGAGGACCGCTGGACAAAAGCAGGCCAGACCCATGCCATCCCACAGCTGCTTGACAGCTGGGACACACTAAACAAAACCGGAGAAGCCCCTTGTGACAAATACTCCGCAACAATAAGAGAGTCTGGATTTTGGGAGAAATAGGCTAGAAGGCCTGCGAGAAGACAGGCTGCAGCCTGCACAGTAACCAATGCCTTTGTTCCCGGAGATAACACGGTAACGACCTACAGGTACCCGGAGGTGGAGAGCCTCCAGGGCTGGTCCTGTTTACCAGCCCTTCCTACCTCATTGTTTGGAGCTTCTCGGTTTCTTTATTTTTTTTTTTTAAAGATTTATTTTATTTTTCTTACAAAGTCAGATTTACAGAGAGGAGGAGAGACAGAGAGGAAGATCCTCCATCCAATGTTTCACTCCCCAAGTGGCTGTAACGGCCAGTGCTGCACTGATCCAAAGTCAGGAGCCAGGAAACTCCTCCAGGTCTCCCACATGGGTGCAGGGTCCCAAGGCTTTGGGCCGTCCTCGACTGCTTTCCCAGGCCACAAGCAGGGAGCTGGATGCGGAGTGGGGCCTCCAGGATTAGAACTGGCGCCCATATGGGATCCCAGCGCATTCATGGCGAGAACTTTAGCCGCTACACCACTGCGCCAGGCCCATCTGTTTTTCTTGCTTAAATGAAACTTTCTTTCTACTCTCATCATCCCGTCTGAGCTCTGAGAAATCAGCATAGACACAGGGCAAGAACTGTGCTATCTCACCAGCTTGCCTGCAACGTAAGAGCAGTAGGAGAGACTGCTGGAGAGCAGCTTCTTCCTGTCCACATTCAATTCCCATCTACCCTTATATGCTGACAACTCAGAATTTAAATACAGGTACCGTCCATCTGATTTACTCTCTTTCCTCCAGATTTAATATTCACAGGGCTGATTTTGCATGCGAAATCTACAACATGCACAACCAGTTCCTAATTGGTGCAGTCTCTATGCCCAACGGGAAGGTGCCCACTTGCGTTTGGAGAGTTTAGCAGGTTGGAGTAATGGTCTTTGCGTCAGCCTCGAAGATCTTGTCATCAGGGAAGGAAATCCCAACCCACGTTGCACCTAGAAGGACTTCATTCTTCATTCATTCAGGCATGTACGCCTGTTAACAATGAGGCGCCTTCCTGAAATTCCCTAGAGATACAGAAGCTAACGGAGCACCATTCTCTAGCAGATCATTAGAAACTACTGGGACTTCCCACCTGAAGACACAGAGTCCCGTCTGCCACACTTCCGTCAAGCACTGATGGATGCCAAGCACTGTCTGGTTCTGGAGAACATCCCCTTCCATGGAAGCCTGAGCGGCCGCTGTCCCCACTCACCTTCTGCAGGGCGCAGAGCCACACAGGACACCAAGACCATCAGGAAGAGTCCCACGCACTGCATGCCTGCCTGATCCGCTGGCTCTCACAGCACCACCGGGAAGGCTGCAAGATCAGGAAGTGCAGCTGAAGGTGTCCTTTGGAGCTGATATAGAGCTGGGAGGGAAGGCAGGCCAGGTAGCCCCGCCCCCGCGGCACTCAGGCCAGCCCTGCCTCCTGCTGCCTGGTCCACCTCCTGACTTGCTGCACACTGCCAGGCAGCAGGGGGTCTTGGTGCCTCCCACACAGCGTGAGGTCCTTGGGTGTCGGAGGGGGCCACGGTAGAATCATTGGGACCTGTTTGAAACTCTAGCTATCTGCATGAACTCACCTGTCAGCTGGGATTCTGGGGAAGGGAGCCAGTGATGTGAAGTTTGTGAAAGCCTCTGTGCAATTGTGATGGACACTTGCTGAGAACCATTGCCTAGTGGGACAGAATTATTCCGTGGTTTGTTGGAACCCGGTGATTCTGGGGACAAGGGTGACAAGTCATAAAACACTGTCTCTGTGCGAAGATGGGGAAACTGAGTGTGACTCTGCTCTGGGTTGGCATCCAGATGGTTCCCAGAGCCTTTTTAGATGAACTGTGAGGAAGGTAAGACAGGTAGGGCACAGAGCCTCCCAGGAGAGAGCCCCAGAGCAGCGGGAGCCCTGGGTCCTTGTGCAGCTTTGCAGCTCCTCAGCCTTGTGAGTTAAAACAGGGGGTACGGTGAAGATGCATTCTCATCCCACCAAGAGTGAGGGTGAACAGCCAGCATAGTAGCTCAGCTGGCTGATCCTCCACCTTCAGGCTTCTGTATCCCGTACGGACACCAGTTTGTGTTTTGGCTGCTCGGCCTCTGATAACAACTCCCTGCTCGTAGCCTGGGAAAGCAGAGGAGGATGGTTCAAGTCCTTTGGACCCTGTATCCACCTGGGAGACCCAGAAGAGGCTCCTGGCTTTGAATGGCCTTGGCTCCGGGAATAAACCAGTGGATGAAAGATATTTCTCTGTCTCTCCTCTTTGTAACTCTGATTTTCCAATAAAAATCAATAAATCTTACAAAAAAAAAAAAAAAAGAGTGAGCGCCTTGCAGCGTGGCCTAGCAGCTAAAAGTCCTCAATATGAATGTGCCAGAATCCCATATGGACGCCAGTTCTAATCCTGGCAGTTCCACTTCCCATCCAGCTCCCTGCTTGTGGCGTGGGAAAACAGTCCAGGACGATCCAGAGCCTTGGGACCCTGCACCTGCATGGGAGACCCAGAAGAGGCTCCTGGCCCCTGGCTTTGGATCAGCGCAGCACTGGCTGTTGTGATCACTTGGGGAGTGAATCATTGGGCAGAAGATCTTCCTCTCTGCCTCTCCTCCTCTCTGTATATCTGACTTTCCAATAAAATAATAATAATAATAAAAAGAGTGAGAGGGAATGTATAATAATTATAGTCTGAGGGGCAGGCATTTGGAGCAATAGTAAGACATTTCATGTGATATGTGTGTCCTATATCAGGGTCCTTAAGTTGAAATACTGCTTCTTTACCAATTCTAGTTTTCTAATCATGTGAACCCTGGAAATGGTAGTGGCTCATGTTGTTGGGTCCCTGCAACTCATGTGGGAGAATTAGACTGAGTTCTGGACTTCTGGCTTGAGCCTGACCCAGCCCTGGCTGTTGATTTGTAGAGTGACCGAGGGGGGTGAGAGATTGCTCTGCCTCTGTCTCCGTGTCCCTCTTTCATTCCGCCTTTCAATAAGGAACATTGAATGGTTTTAAAAATTGTTATATGAAAATGTGATGAAGAATTGGCAATTATGTCACACACACCTAAACATTCACCATCTTGCCACACCCCTGAAATTACCACCCTCAGTAGAAAAAGGTCTCTGTTATGATGACATGAAAGACAACAAAAGTGATTTTTAATCCAGAGGGGCAAGATTTACAGGGAATTGTCAGGACACTGGCAAGGAAGGCTGGGCTTGACACTGATGAGCCTGGTGTCCAGCAGGCCTACACAACCCTGCACCACTCTGTGGCTTCTCTGGCTGAAAGGCTGCCTGCTGCTGCACTGTGTGCAATGCCACCATAGCCCTGCAGGAAGAAGGCACAGAGCTGGACAGTATCAGCATCTACTTCCCACTCTTCCTTTGGGGCATCAGAGGAGATGGTCTATATAGTGGTCAGTGGAATCAGTGGAGAAAACACGTAGAAGGAAAAACATGTTAGCAGTTACTATCACTGATTGGAATCATGACCGTGGGGTAGATGTGTGTCACCCTGGTGCTCAAAAACAAACTGACCTCCACCAGCAGGAACCTAAGGACCACAGAACCACCCCAATCACAGCAGTTTTTACTAGGGCTAGCTCAAGTTTATTTTGCAGGTCCCTGGGGAGGAGAGCCACCCAAAAAGAAACGAGGGACAGTATTCTCTTGGGCAACTGACAACGTTTATTTCCAGGATTCTAGTTTGTATACACTCGACAAAACAATAGTTCAAGCACAACTCAGACTTAGATCATGTCTGTAAGCAGGGAGTTGAAGGAGACTTAACAAGATGCCTTGGGCAGAGCACTTCTGAAATGCGGAAGCACTGTCCTTGGTCAGCTGGCCAGACAGAGCACAGATGTTCTTCGTTCATCAAGGAGTGCATGACGACACCCCCAGCATCATGCATGGTGCATGAGGGGCCCTTCACCCCTGGAGCCTCTTCTCAACAGATTCTCAGCTTTGCATCTATCACCCCAACTTATCTTGTTAGATGTGTTCCAACAACAGCAAGAATAGGAGAAATAATGAACAGATTTGATTTTGATTTGGGTGAGGGAAGAGCTGAGTGATGGGGTTTTTGTCTGGCAGAACATGGTGCAAGCTGCAATTGCAGGGGGTATGAGTGCGTGAGAGACGGCCGGTCCCTAGGCGGGCACGGAGCAGCACTAACTTGGAAGGAACCCCAACAAGGTGGATTCAGAATAATTCCAATGATTTAAAATATGTGAATCTTGGCTTGGGGCTTCTGCAAAACCAAGTGGTAAGGAGGCTGAGAATGTGTGCCTTCAGGGCCCGGATGGTTTGAGAGTACAGTCATGGGGCACAGAATTTAAGAACAGCCTAAAGGCTTGCCTGACTTGTGTTTTCCACTGTGAAAACACTTTGAAATGTCCCTGGCAAAGAATAGCTAGCTGTGTTGTAGGAATTATTTTTCTTTTTACAGAAAAAAAAGCAACATTTTCACTTGAAAGGTAAGTACTTGCTGTCATAAAAATACCTGCTTGTGTGCATGCTCCGGGTGAAATGGCCTTTTGGTATTGGAAGAATGAACTTTGCTAATCAGTGGTTCTCACAAAGATATAATTAAGGCGGTGATCCTTCTTGATAATGTTCCTTGAAAATCAATATACACACAATCTGGAAATGGATACCAACATTTACATGCTCTAGGATAATTTACAACATAATGGACCCCTTCCATATATCATTTAGCAGTGCAAATAATGACCTTAACCTGTGTGCCACATGAATTCTGAGCTGTACATGTGCTAGTCGGCTTTTGTCATGACAATGGGATATCAGAGCAACTCAAAAGAGAGGGCTCACAGTTTGGGGGTTCAAGCTCCGGGTTGAGCCCCCCCAAGGCCCCTGTGAGTGGGGCAGATGGCAAAGGCAGAGTGTGTGTGGAGATTCACCCAATGAGCCAGCAGACAGAGAGACTGGGGACAAACTTGGACTTTTCTAACAACTGTCTCAGCACTGACACCCGGGGGCACACCCCCTTGAGGAAATGACCTCCTTCCAGCCCCTGCCTTCACTCTGGGGTCACGAGTTGAACACAGGGTTCTTTAGGTCCAACTTAATATGCAAGCCTAGCAGTTGGTCATGGATTGATTAAAACATGATGGAGCCAAGCCAGGGTCTCCCGTTAAAAAGCAGAGTCCCAACATTCATTACAAGCTGATGAGTTTCAATGTTTAAAAATGGTGTTTTGTTCTCTTTTGGTTACAGAACTGGAGTAGGGCATCTGGACCGTGTTAAAAGAAAATAGGAAAAAAAGTTTAAATAATTGGAAATGGGTTTCTTAATCTATTCCTACAGTCTCCTTTCTGTGTGTATCTTATCATTCATTGAATCAACCTTGATAAAAAGATCTACAATGTGTAAAACACCATGCTAGATCTGAAGGACAAATGGTGAGCAAAGAGACATGGTATCTGCTACAGGGAGGACTAATGATTCAGCAGCCATAGAAATAGGCTGCTACATGCCAACACTGGGGGGTACAGTGGTTAGGATGCTCCAGGGAGGGTATTCTGTCTAGTCAGTGCGTCAGCCAGCTCTGAAATAGGATGTTTACCTCCTGCTTGGTTGAGTATGTCATAACAGAACCAGCTGCTGCTAACACTGAACTGTAAGAATGCAGATCTGAGTGTGGCCGTTTGGTGCAAAGGTTAAGACACCATGTGGAAACCTGTCCTGGGAATGCTATGAGAGGAAGGAGTGATGAGAGTATGGCTCATGGGGACACGGGGATAGGAAAAGTAACTTCATGTTGATAGCAGAGTGTGACTAGGGTTAGCCACAATTAACTGCATATTTCAAAATAGTTACTAGAAATCTGAATACTTCCAAGAAATGATGATGGGTGTGTTAATCAACATGTATGTATTGAAATATCACATTGTACTTCATAAGTACGTATAATTATTATGTGTCAATTAAAAAGAACAGTGGGTTGACAGGTTGCCCGTTTGTCTGGGAAGAGGCAACTGGGAATGATGACTTGGTGGGCCAAGCCTGCGTTCCCTCCCCTTATTCCATCTTTAAAGCCAGAAAAGGCAGGCCAGTTCCTTTTTACATTACACTTCCTCAGTCTTTCATAGATATAATCTACCTCTGACCACAGCCAGGCAAAAAATTGGGTTGGCTCAGCTTCAGCCGTTGCGGTCGCTTGGAGAGTGAATCAACAGACAGAATATCTTCCTCTCTGTCTCTCCTCTCTGTATATCTGACTTGCCAATAAAAATGAATAAATCTTTTTAAAAAGACTAAAGATCCTTCTTTACAGTACGTTTAAAATTTTTTTGAATTGTGTTGTATGTATGTGCTACACTTTATTTTCCCAAAACAGTATATATGGTTCTACTATTTTGCTATTAAAAAAGGATATTATAATGAGATTCTTTTCTTACAGGGTTGTAAACATTTTAAATCACAGCATAGCGTCTAATAATGAAAGTCTTAAAGTATATCTTCATTTCATATTTATAATATGCATTTTCCAGAAACTATTTCCTTCTATTTTAATTCTTATTTATTTAATGGGAAGGCAGAACATTGCTTCCCCTTGCACGCACTGGCTCACCACCAGTGAACCACCAGAACCAGTTAGTTGGCTTTTCCTTCATCTGCGTAAATCTGTCTAAAGCACAGGGTTGTGATGGGTGCCAGTGGTTCAACAGACATTCTTTTTAGCAACGTGAACACAGCATCTTCGGGGTGTCAGACATGAACTGCATCTGGGTCAGGCAAAGCCATGGAGAAGGGTTTCCTGCTGTCCAGGGCCGGCCTGAAAGGCTGTCAGAGCAAAGTCACCTGGTGGAGGCCGGGAAGCAGGGAGATGCACAGGGCGACACTGAGCCGCACCTTAAAGCGTAAAGAGCAGTTTTGAGGCTGGGATGAAAGAGGCTGGGAAGATTGTCTAGGCAACGGAGTCAAGATCAGAAACATGAGAACGGGGAGACCACACTGCCCCGGATGGCTGTGTACACACTGCATGGCATAAGGCTACCTTTGTTTTATTTACACCCACTCTCATCTAAAATGAGGTGTTGAGAAGGACGCAGTGGGGTTGTAGGGCAAGGTGCTCCATGATTCACATTCTAGGCACGACAGAGTCTTTTCTAGAAAGATTGACCCAGGGCCCACCCATATGTTGTGGAAGCCAGATTACATAAGAACAGCCCATGCCAATCAGTTTCTAGAATCTAGAACCTCTGTTGGCCAGAGATCCAGTAACACTGAGAGTGTATTGTTAGACACTGGGCAGTCAGCCATGGAAGTCCAAGAAAGACCTGGTATTCAGACGTGACACTAAAAAAGATACCAACCTCAGGAAAATAGCTATAAATTCATAACAAAGCTGGATCCAAAACAACCTCTTACCATAACTGTTACTGTTCATTAGAATTAGGCTCACTGTGCCATTTAGCACATGGAACAGTTATGAGCCAATAATTGAGAAATTAAAAATTATAATTAAGAACTGTAATTAATTATTAAGAATTGTAATGAGGTAATTGAGAAATGAAGAAATCAGTAATTGAGAAATTTTTTCAGCCTCCATGGAAATCTCCAATAGGGAAATTCCTTAGAAAACTAGACACGGACCACATCATGCATAGTAGGTTAGACTTCTGCTGTAGCACTGGTATCCCCTATGGACTCTAATTCTAGTCCTGGCCGCTCCATTTTCATCCCAGTCCCTGTTTATGACCTGGGAAAGCAGCCAAAGATGGCTCAAGTCCTTGGACCCCTGCACCCATATAAGAGGCCTGGAAGAAACTCCTGGATCCTGGCTTCAGCCTGGCTCAGCTGTGGCCACTCTGGCCTTGTGGGGAGTGAACCAGCAGATGGAAGATCTCTGTTTCTTCTCTCTCTGTAATTCTATCTTTTAAATAAAAATCAATATTTTAATACATATATATGTCCAAAATATATGAAATTATAAAGAGGTATCTATACTACCATGTTTATTTCAGCACTAATCATAACACCTAAAATATACAAATTACTAACATATCAACAGTAGATGAATTAATAAAGAAAATATATATATATTCACGGTGTACTATTGTTCAGCAACTGAAAGAATGAAATCTTGTCATGAGCAGCAAAATGGATGGAACTGGAGGTCATCTTGTTACGTGAAATAAGTTAGACACAGAAAGACAAATACACACCTATGCATTTTCCAATTGTGGAAGCCGAGGAAATGCAATCTGGAAACAGAGTGGTGAGTCCTAGAGGCTGCCAGGGGCAGAAGGTGATGGCAGAGTCTGATAGTGGGAATCAGAATTGGAACAAAGAACCAGGGTGCTGTGTCACGCAGCCTGTGAGGATGACTGTAGTGTGTAACAATCAGATCGTAGGAGCAAAGAGAAGCGAGGTCATCCAAGGTTCCAATCAGAAAGTAAAGTCAGAGCGAGGGAAGTGCCGGCCACCTGGATTTCATCAGTACACGCTGCATACATGTTGTCCGAGCTAGCCTTTCCTTCCTTCAAAGAAAATAACAACTGCAAGGAGCTTGTCCTCAGAAGGAGAAGTTGAAAAGTCTTATTTCACTAATGGTTTTGGGGTTCACATTTAAAACCAGGCAGCCCCATTTACTCTGCCATCTTGTGGAGGCTGACCACAGTATAGCAGGTGTGACAAACTGCCACATGGACCCCTGAAGCGTAGGGAGAAGCTAGATCAAATTTTTAAATAACCAACAAGGACAGGATCCATCCACTGATTCACTCCCCAGGTGGTTGCAATGGCCGGAGCTGAGCTGATTCAAGGCCAGGAGCCAGGAGCCTTTTCTAGCTATCCCACGCAGGTGCAGGGTCCCAAGGCTTTGGGCTGTTCTCGACTGCTTTCCCAGGCCACAGGCAGGCAGCTGGATGGGAAGCGGGGCTGCCAGGATTAGAACCAGTGTCCATATGGGATCCCGGCGCGTTCAAGGCAAGGACTTTAGCTGCTAGGCTACTATGTGCCGGACCCATTAATAAAAAAAATTTTTTTGGAAAGAAATTCCTTTAGGGCATTTTGAATTTCACCAATAAAATGTAGGTCAATATGTTTTCTTTGTGAATTTCTATTTGCTCGTTTTATTAGTTTGATAGATCTGGGAGAGGTCTCTGCCACACATTGGACTGCTCCCCACATGCCCAGTACAGCCAGGGCTGGGCCAGGCCAAAGTCAGGAGTCAGGAACTCAATCCAGTTCTCCCTCAGGGATCAGGAGCCCCATCACTACAGTCAAGGGGTTATCTGCTAGGACGGACAGTAGCAGGATGCTAGACTAGCAAGTGGGTCCCAGGCTCATACCCAGGCTCTCCAATGTCCTGTGTAGCATCTTAACTGCTGCACAATTGCTACAAACTGCTACAAAAATTGCTTTTTTAAAAAACAAAAGATTTATTTTAAAGGTTAATTCACAGAAAGAAGGATATACAGAGAGAGAACTTCCAAGTGCTGGTTCACTCCCCAAATGACTACAACAGCCAGAGCTGGACTTGTCTGAAGCTGGGCGCGGGGCAGCTGGGAACCCAGGAGCTTCCACCAGGTCTTCCACATGGGTGCTGGGACCCAAGGCTTGGACTAACCTCCATTATTTTCCCAGATCACCAGCAGGGAGCTTGATCAGATGTGGAGCAGCTAGGACTCAAACTGGCATACATATGGGATGCAGGCGCCACAGGGGAAGGACCAGCCTGCTTCACTACCACACCCTTCCCCATTTTCTTTATTTTGTTTTGTTTTTTAAATCATGATTTAGCCTATAGGAAAAACTATAGGGAAACAAATGGAAATTTATTTGCACATTCATCGCTTAAGTTATTATTCAATCAGCCATATGTACAGTTATTTCCCACTGTCCTTCAGAGATAGGTTCCAGGATATCAAAATCTGTGCACACTCAAGCCCCTTCCATATCGTGGTGTAGGACAGATTTTGCAAACAAGCTAGGTACACTCTCCTGGACAGTTTAAATAATGTTTAGATTGCTTATACTATCTGACACAATGAAAATGCTGTGTAAGCAAAGGTTATGGTATTTCCTTAGGGCTTGATGACAACAGAACACTTTCTGAACATTCAGTGCAGGTTACTTTTGAATAGTTTCTCTCCATGTTGGTTGATTCCGGGACTGTTGAATCTGGAGATCAGGACAGCCAACTGCATATTGTATGTCCCAGTCTGTACATCGAGAATTACATAACATGCTAGACATCATGTGGCTAGAAGCTCTGAAACTCTAGTGACATCCCCTTACATTTGGTGTAACAGCTTTAGCCGTGGCTTGTGGTGTTGGTAATCCTTGGCATCAGGTCCTGGCTACTTTGCTTCCCATCCAGCTAACTGCTAACACTCCAGGGAAGGCAATATAAAATGGCCTAAATCAGGGTCAGCTCATTGGCTCGACTGGCTAATCTTCCACCTTAAAGCGGGGCATCCCATATGGCCTCTGGTTCGTGTCCCAACTGCTCCACTTCCCATCCAGTTCCCTGCTTGTGGCCTGGGAAAGCAGTTGAGGATGGCCCCATGCCTTGGGACCACTTGCATGGGAGACCTGGGAGAAGCTCCTGGCTCCTGGCTTTGGACCGGCTCAGCTCTGGCCATTGCAGCCATTTAGGGAGTAAACTAGCAATGAAAGATCTTTCTCTTTGTCTCTCCTTCGCTCTGTAAATCTGCCTTTGCAATGAAAATAAAGAAAAAAAAAAAAAGCCTAAATCTTTAAGCCCATGCCACCCACGCAGCTGACCTAGATGAACTTCCTGGCTTCTGGTCTCAGGTGGGCCTAGATTTTTTGAACACTGAAGCAGTACATGGAAGATCTCTGTCACTCTTCCTTTCAAACTCATAAAGAAATCTTAAAACACCATTATATTTCTGTCTGCCCTACACAAATGTGTAATGACTTCTAGAAGGCACAAAACATAAGCAGCCGTGGACACTGCCTGTCAAACAAAGCAGGAGCATAGCTGCCTTCAAACTAAATGTTCTCAGATGCAGCTGCTCAATTATCAATAAGTGCTTGCTCACTGTGGCTGAAGTCCTCCACATGACCCCCAAGGATCCGGGCTTCTTCCAACCCCTGTGGGAGATCCGATAGTGAATGGTTGACCTCAGAGTTCTCGGCCTGCGAGGGCACTCCAATTCCTCGTGGTCTCCTTGGCAGATGGGATATAGCCGTTGGTGCCCATACTGATAGTCCTTGGTGAGGATCCAGGAGTCTCCAGGGTTGGGATACAAGTCTTCTCCTGTCCTCCTGTTCCACTCTGGGGTCCCTCCCTGCTCTATGTATACGATCTCCTGTTAAGGGACTGCCAGGATCGCTCTTGGAACCCACTGTATGACACAAGCTCCATTCTGGATTCTAGCTTCCTTCCATTGCCAATCCCTAGAGGTGGCAGATGAGAACTCTACAACCCCTGCCATCTATGTGGGAGACTCAGCCTGAGCTCCAGTTCCTGCCTTTGGCCTGGCCCAACCCCAGCTGTTGCAGGCATTTGGAAAGTGAACCAGCAGAGGGATCTTTGTCTCTCTCTTTCTACCTTTCAAATACACAAAAGTAAACTTTTAAAAAAGCATAACAGATTATAAATTCTCTTGCAAGATGCAAAAGTAGGCTTGAAATGACTGGACTACTTCAGTTTGAAGACAGAGTCCAGCATTGAAGGTCGCCAAAGCTCTGGGAAACACAAACTCTGGCAACTATAAACCTCAGTAAAATATTTATCTTCCCACAAATGCCCTGGTTGAAAATTCCCTGGGCTTTGGTATACATTGCAAATTTAACTTTGAACACTCCTGCATACTCCGTGGCTTGTGCTCTCTGCTTCTCTTCTCCAAGATCCATCTTGATCATCCCATTGTTCAAAGCTCCTTTTCAGACCGTTTCCAAACACTCTCACCTGCTGTTAGTTGGCAACACTCGATATGAGCAGAACATTGTTCAAGCCAGCATGAACCGCACAGTTCAAAGGAACAGCAGATGGGGAGGTGTGACCGGGGAGACAGTCAAGGGCGTGAGTGGGGCGTGCCTGTGGGATGGACTGCTTTATACAAACAGTGCAGCCCAATCTCCAGGCACAGTGTTGTGTCACACCAACTCTTTCACTCAACACAAGAACAACAGCTTGGGGACTCAGCTGCTGGTTTTCCAGAGGTTACAGTCACGACTTTCAGGGACCACAGCAGACAGACTAACGGTAGGAAATGAGATCACCCACACAAAATTTGTAATTAATTTTTAATCAAGAGGTCACAGTCACAGCAAATTCCTATTCTAATAAAGGAAAGTCACGGCAACCCCAGAATTACCAATGTGATAATCTAAAATAAGACCCAATGCTTTAATACTTTTAATGTGGAAAAACAAAAAGATTTTATAGTTTAAAGGTACATAAGACTTTATTTCCATATATTTCTTCAATCAGATATTTCATTAAAAAATCTCTAATATAGTCAGATTTACTACTGTTGTATAATAAGTGCTATTATATCAAACAAATTCATACAATGACTACTTAGGAAAGAAAAGAAACAACAGATTATAAAATCTAATAGACTGTAAAACATATTGCAATAAACATGTTAGCAATAAAAGAAAACAAATTACTGCCCTAAAGACGTGGAAACTGCATAACCATTTTCAGTGCTCTGTTTAACTTCATCTATAAGAAAACTCTGCTTTGGATAAGGAATTGCTTTATGAATCAGTCACCGTTTCTCAGATGATAAGGCACACAATCAATGGCATCGTAAACCACGGATCCATGAGAAAAGCCGCAGCTAGCAGATGGTACACGCAACCCGGCAGGAAGAGCAGACACCTCTGCAACACTGAGGTTAATATCAGAGCAGCGAACAACCGTGCAAATGGAAAACTCACAAGAAGCCCATCTTCCTTCTCCGGCAAGGGCTAAGCCTGCTAGCAGAAGATCACCCTGAAAGACCCACGTCATAAAGCAAATCTCCTAAAATACTTTGAAAAAAAAGTTTTCTTTCACAGTATGAAATGCCAAATTCCAGGCTTTATGCTTGAAGTGATATTTCTGCTAATTATGTTTTTGTGCAAATTGAAATTCTACGGTCATAATCTAGGTAACAATATTTTGTTAATACTTTTTGTTATATATTCCGTTAAACATAGCTATGGTTTTAAAAACAGCCAAAATTCCAATGTGAGATTCTTGGGTAAAGATAATAAAAAAAACACACTATTTCAGTAAATTGCTACTGTTGTCAACATATTATAATAGTTATTTTCTCAGTTGATTTCTGGAATAATAATCAAGACTTAGAGTCTCTGTCTTTATGAATGGATAATGATGGTCTCTTAAGAGAGATCGAAGCAGATTTTGCTAGTAATCCTAACTCAGAGTACTTTGCAAATTAGGATCCACATACATGAAGCAGACAGTGTCAGCATGTCTGACTCATGAACGCATTCTGGCCATTTTATAGTTTCATGTCCAAGAGGCATGGGGGTTCAAGTACAATGCTGTTTCCACAAACAGTCACCGTAAAGTCTGAGTTAACTGTCATCAGGAAATGGCCTTAGAGGTATGTTCATCTAACTGAACTACAAGTAAAGCCACATAAACAGAGGCAGAAACAAAAACATATCATGCAATAAATGGAACTGAGATACTGCACCAGACTGTCAAAGGAGAGAGAAATGGTTATAACAGGGCCCAGCGGCATGGCCTAGCAGCTAAAGTCTTTGCCTTGAATGCCTCAGGATCCCAGATGGGCGCTGTTCTAATACCGGCGGCCCCACTTCCCATCCAGCTCCCTGTTTGTGGCTTGGGAAAAGCAGTCGAGGATGGCCCAAAGCCTTGGGACCCTGCACCCGCTTGGGAGACCCAGAAGAAGTTCCTGGTTTCCGGCTTCAGATCAGCACAGCACCGGCCGTCATGTCTCACTTGGGGAGTGAATCATTGGACGGAAGATCTTCCTCTCTGTCTCTCCTCCTCTCTGTATATCTGACTTTGTAATAAAAATAAATAGATCTTAAAAAAAAAAAGAAAGAAATGGTTATAACAAATATAATTTTTAAAGAAATTGTACATGCCTCCTGAGCAAGAGGATCAAAGAATAAATAACAGAAGCAGCCAGCTGCGTTTCTGATATTCACTTTAATGTTGGCTACCCTTTTCTTTTCATCATCTGAGTCCCTGCTTCTTTTCAAGAGTTCCTGTGATAACCTCAGACATCAATCCGAATTCCATTTTTTGAAGACATCACTTGTCTGGTCCCTGCTAAACACATGAGGAATGAGCAGAGATGAGGTAGCCACGATGTAGCGATCACATAAAGCCAGAATGGCAAAGGAGAGGTTTTTCCAAATGGGCATATCCATAAACCATGACGGATTCCATCTCGGATATGGTGGGAGGCCCAGGATATAAACAACATCCATGGAAGAAAACACCAGGAATCTTTGAGCTTCAAAAGATGCATAACCAACTTCAGGGTCAGGACGGCAACAGGTATCACGGTGGAACAGTGAAGGACAGGTCTTCGTGGAAGACTTAGAGCAGCCTGAGGGGAGAAGTGAGAGTCATTTCCTTGCTGGTGAAGCACAATTTCATACGCAAAGCTTCAGTATTACATTCTCCAGAATCAATCAGAACTTCAGGGCAAACTGTCTTCTGTGCCACCTCAGAGCACATTTCCAAAAACTACGTAGAAAGCAAAAAATCAGATTAAAATGTGTGAAGGACCTCCTTTGCATCAAAACGAAACCAAGGCCTCTTTCCAGGGTCATTATTTTATTTGTTTAGACACCAGCAATCACGGATTCCCTCCTTATCATGTTCCAAAGTAAAACAGGTGTTTTACAAGGAATGCTTGGTACTTGACACATAACAGGAAGAGGTGGTCATTTCTCATTTTTTCAAGTATCTACTGGACATCTATTAGATGAGCCGGGAGCTGTTATAGCCTAGCAGTGAATGACATGGAGAAAAGTCATTAGTTTGTGAGTTTATATTTCTTTCCTGAAATATTTATAGACCATGAATACACTAAAGGTAGGGAAATCGGACATTCACATAGGCTTGGGCATTTGGCAAAGTGGATAAGACACCTGCATCTCAGGCCAGTGTGCCTGGGTTCAAGTCCCAGTTCTGTTCCTGATTGCATGTTTTTGCTACCATGCAGCCAGGGAGGCCCAGGTGATGGCGCAAGGGCTTGGGTCCCTGCCGCTCCTGAGCTCTGGATTGAGTATCTGGCTCTTGGTTTCTACTCAGCCCACTCTTGGCTATTGCAGGCATTCAGGAAGTGAGACACAGATGGGAAATATCTTCTCTCTCTCTGCCTTGCAAGTAAAACTGAAGTTAAAAAAAGAAAAAGGCAATACCCTCGTCACCACTTTAACTGTATTCCTGTGTGGGGTAGGTCACTGCATTGCTGAAGGCCTCAGACTGTGCACCAGAGGCTGTGCCCCAGCCGGTCCACTGCAGTGCAGCCAGGATACAAACTGGTGCTCATATGGGAACCTGGCACATGCAAGGCAAGGACTTTGACCACTAGGCTATTGTGCCGGGCCCAGGAAGAAACTTTAAAAAATTGAATGAATAGGTTTTCTTACCTAAATAACTAATCCCTTCTAGGTCTAAATGATGCTGGAGAGATCAGTATAATGGTGTTAAAGGAATTAAAGGAAAGACCAGACATTCATGTTTCTTACCTTTAAAGACAAGGATCTAGCTAGCAAAAAATGGTCTATGTCAATAACAGAGGCTAGAAATCCAGCTAAGACAATTTCTCCAACATCAGTCTTCTTCTTGATCCCAATGACTATCGCCCAGGACCACATGCCAATTACACAGTGCACTGCATTGTCTGAGAGGGCGCGAATCCAGTCACTTTGTTGAATTATGGAAAACTGAAGTATCCTGTCAGCTACTAGGCAAAATATTCCCAGACCAAGGCTGGAGAGAAGAGATTCAGTGCTACAGGCCTGGAGTGAAGCATGCGTCTTCCCTGTTTCAGTTGCCATTTTACACAGGTCAGCACATAGGAAAAGCCATCAGGAACGTCTAGTCTTGTTTTCATTCCTGGCACCCTACAACAGCAAGAAGAGAAAAGAGAAAAACACTCCTGAAGATTACGTGCTACCGTATCATATTTCATCAAAGTAATATCACAGTAATTTCACAAATTCACAACCACATTGAAAAAATAGCATCTCCCACATTGTTATAATATGACAAGGCTCAGTAAGAGATTAACTTTGAGGCTGGTGTGGTAACTCAATAGGGATTAACTTTGTAGAAACAACAATTTAGTATAGAGCAAGGGATACTTGAGAAAGCCTGCTGACTGTCATCTGTTGCTCTGAGGTCGTCAGAGTCCTCTCAGTGACGTGTGTCACATGCAGTGAAGGACACCCAACAACCGTGTCCTATACTTCTCCTGACAGCGAAGTCTTCTTCCTTTGGGAAACCTGCTTACCTCAACACCTGAACTCAAGAACTGGGCGATTCGTTTCCTCTCTTCCTAGGTACTCCGATTCATCTAGTGATGAAGGTAACCCAGTTGGGCTCCTTCCCAGAATTCTCCCAGACAGAGCAGGTGGGGAAGCTATCTCTTTTTTGGGGATGGGGTGGGGAGGTACGGGGTGGGAAGAAATTATTCTCCAATACATGACACAGCTTAGAACAATGACATCCCAGAAACACAGAGAACAATCCGAGAGCATCTTGACAGCATCGAGGTCTGAGGTTTAGTCTCCATGGTTCTTAAAGTTGATCAAATTCCTCAGTTTATCCCTTACTTTCCTGAGCAATTCCAGCATTTCCCAATAACTCGTCTTTTCATTTTTGTTGCCTCTAACCAGAAAATCCTAAGTGAAATAAAAGGATGCAGAGAGAGTTGTTGAGTTCAAACTTGGTATAGAAAACTGAAATCATTCCTCTATTTATAATTAACACTATATGATAACTGAGTTTTTGTATTATATTGCTTTAATTATGAGAAAAATGAATCAAATGGTTTGTTGAGTATGACTCAACTTCTGTTCTACAACAAAACTGTACATGTCATTATGTATATTTGCAAATTTACATGAAAAGATGAAGGACCCAGAATAGGAAAGAAACACTGAAACACAGGAACTAAGCTGAAGGAAAAGTGCTCTCTGATTTTAAGTCCAAACCCAGGAGCCAGGAGCTTCCTCAGTATCTCCCACATAGGCGCAGGGGCCGGAGCGCTTGGGCCATCTTGTGCTGTTCTCCCAGGCGCATTAGCAGGGATTTGGATCAAAAGTGGAGCAGCGCCCATACAGGATGGTGGCAGAATGTGGCAGCTTTGGCCATAGCACTGGCCCTAATTTTAAATCTTATAGTAAAGCTTTAGTAATCATGATTGTGGGGTTGGTATGAAGATAGAGAATTAGATAAGCAAAACAAGATAGAAAGTAGAATCAGAAAAAGACTTACACATGGAGTCAATTTATCCTGACAAGCTAATACAAAATATCCTTTTCTACAAATGGTTCTAAAATAACTGGGTATTCACATGCAAATATAATGAACCTCAATGTATACCTCACCCTAACATATAGTTCAAAATGACTCACATTGCTAGATGAAAAATATAAAATAATAAAATTTCTGGAGGAAGCTTTTGTGTCCTTGGGTTATATAAAAAAATCAAGTACATTATCAAAAGATTGATCATTAAAAAATACACTGGACTTCAAACTTAAGAATTTCTGCTCTTAGACACTCTTAAGAGAATGAGAAAAACATGTCACAGCTTGGAAAAATATTTGCAAATTTCATAGCCAATAAAGACTTTGAGTTCAGAATATACAATTCTCAAAACACAGTAATAGAAAGCCTAGCAACACAAAAATGGGAAAAATATGTGAAAAAGTACTTAACCAAAGACGCTGTACAGCCAGCCAGCCAGCAAGTACACTAAATATGCTCAATGTCATTATTACGGAAATGCAAATTAAAATCATGGTGTGATATGAAATGTACTTATTAGAATGGCTAAACTTAAAACAGGCAGTCCAAGCATTGACTGGGAAATGGAGCAAGTGGAATTTTCAAAACAGGAGGGATGAAAAACAGTACAACCACAACCACTTTTGAAAAAGCCTTGCAGTTTCTCAGATAGTTAAACATTCTCTAATTCTAATCCAGTTACTTCACTTCGAGGCGTTCTCCAAATGAATGTGTATATGTACATAAATAATGACTGGACATTTACACAAGTTTATCTGCATTAACTGCCCAGCAACATGTGAATAAAGAAAAATGGAATATAAAGAAGTCATATAATATAGATATGATAAACATCAAAATAATTATGCTAAGTAAAAGAAGCCAACCTCCTTATCTCCAAAATGTACATATTAAAACCCCAAAAACCGGGTCCAGTGCCATGGCCTAGCAGCTAAAGTCCTTGCCTTGCACATGCCAGGATCACATATGAGCACCGGTTCTAATCCCAGCAGCCCCATTTCCCATCCAGCTCCCTGCTTGTGGCCCGGGAAAGCAGTCAAGGACAACCCAAAGCCTTGGGACTCTGTACCCACAAGATACCCAGAAGAAGCTCTGGCTCCTGGCCTTGGATCTGCTCAGCTCCAGCCATTTCAGCCACATGGGGAGTGAATCACTGGACGGAAGATCATCTTCTCTGTCTCTCCTCTTCTCTATATATCTGACTTTGCAATACAAATAAAAATAAATCTTTTTTTAAAAAGTGTAACAAAAAAGTAGGCACATATTTTAACATGATTAATAATATTAATAAAACATGATAGGATATAGCATTCATTAGCATTAAGAAGTGTGTACAAGCTGCTAAGCTCCTAAGCCAAACCAACAGTACAATATAAAATACAATACTTTTTTTGGAGTTGGTATTGTGATGCAGGGGCTTATGAGGTCACCTGCAATGATAACATCCCATGTGGACAGCAGTTTGAATCCCAGCTGTTCCGCTTGCCATTTAGTTCCCTGCTAATGTGTCTGGGAAAGCAACAGAACATGGCTTATGTTCTTGGGCTGCTGCCACACGAGAGACGCATAATGCTGACGATTATGGTGGATGGACTGGTGGGTGGAAGATCGTTCTCCTTCTGTGTGTATGCATGCGCACGGCCATCTCCCTCTCTCGGTAACTCTGCCATTCAAGCGAATATTTTAAAAATGTAAACAAAAATATGTTCATTGTAATATATTAGTTGATACACGATACATTAAGCTTCTATGAAAAATGTCTCTATCTACTATTTTTTCTTTTTTTTTTAATCTATTTTTATTGGAAAGGAAGATATACGGAGAGGAGAGACAGAGAGGAAGATCCTCAGTCCAATGATTCACTCCTCAAGTGACTGCAACAGCTGGCGCTGAGCTGATCCAAAGCCAGGAGCCAGGAACTTCCTCCTGGTCTCCCATGTGGGTTCAGTAACCCAAGGCTTTGGGCCATCCTCGACTGCTTTCCCAGGCTACAAGCTGGGAGCTAGATGGGAAGTGGAGTTGCTGGGATTAGAACCGGTGTCCATATGACATCCTGGCACGTTCAAGGCGAAGACTTTAGCTTCGCCACCACTCTGGGCCCAGAACAGCACTATCTCAATAGCGGTTCTAAAAGTTCAGCTTTCTGGCATCTGTTCTACTCCAACTGTTTGTATAGACATGTAACATTTCTAGTAAGGTTTTGAATATTAGAGAAATGTAACAATTGTACTTTCTCTACCACTTATTGTCTGGTCATGACACCCAAGTGTATCCATTTCTTGTTCTCATCTTTCTTCTTAATCATTTTCTTCCTGTTCTATTTCTTATTCCTCCTTCCACAAACAAAATGGACTCCTGAATCTCTTAAATTCCCAAGCTTTTAACTGTTGTTGGGAAGGTGCCTTCAGAGCAATGACTATAATTTTCCTTTAAATGTGTCATGAATAAAACCTACAGTGCCATCGCTGTTTAATGAATATTTCATTATACTGTTAGGAGGAGTCAATAGATTAAGCACCGGCCTACAAATGGAAGCTGTTGTATTGGGATCTCTGCCTTTAGTCGTTTGGATCACGTATGTTTCTCTAGGACACGCAGGGACCATTCCGCTCCGATCAAACCGAATCAAACCCTTTCCCCATGACAGCAACTGCCCTCAACCACAGGCCTCTGGATGACATGCGCAACAATGTCTCCTCTTTCCTTAGCTCTCAAACACCTGATTACGCAGTCACTTTAACTATGCGGTTAAAGATTGGCCGGTAATAGTCTCTTAGATAGTATTTCTTCCATAACGAGAGATCTAACACATTCCCAAGGCAAATGTCATCTGTTTGCGCACTCCCCTCTCCCCACAACTCTCACAAATCATTTACAAAAATTTGTGGTAAAAGCAGTCTGAGATCCCAAAACTGCCTTTATTGTGCCTTACTAATATATTCTCTTGCCTCAATTGTAGCTGTGGCGAAAGTTCAGGTGCTTCTTTAAAAGCCAAAACATAAAAATGCCAAATGTGACGCAGCTAATCGGCAGAGAGAGGGAACACAGTTCTTGCTTTCACTCAAACTTTGTACAGCCACCACATCTCTCCAGAAAGAATGTGTAGCTCCTGTCACCGCTACAAACGAAACAGTTCTCAGCAAATTCCCAGAGTCGCGCTTTCCCGAGGCGATCGTGGTTGTTTTTAAAACGTCCGTTTCCAAGAATGGGGCAGAACGCTGTGACGCCTTGAGGGACGGGAGCACGTCACACAGGACAGCACCGAACCGTCTACCAAACGGGGCGCTAAAGGGTCTTTGCACCTGCCGAGGCTCCTGGCCCGGGCGCCTGGGAAAGCGCTGGGTGATGGCGGGACCCAGAGGGCGTGGAGCCAACGCGCACCCCGAGGCACGCGGCACCTGGCGACCCACTGCCCACGCACACCCCAGCTCCGGGCACGCCATCCACACCCGCACCCGCGGCCCTCCCGGCCCCCCAACTCGGTCTCCTGCCGCCACCCGGCCCCGTGCGAAGCTCGGCAATACCCACCCTCTGCGCTGCCTGCCGGAAGCAAGCGCCAGGCCCGCAGCAGCCGCGCCTCGCCTCCGCCCCCGGCCGCGCACCGAGACGCGGGCGCCGGCCAGAGCGGCTGCCGCGCGCGGGGCCGCCGGAGCGCGCCCAGAGGGAAGGAGGCCTTGGCGGGGCCGGGAGATGGCCCATTCCTCCGTCATTATACCTCCCCGAGGAGCCTGGGTGACAGGCTGTCCTGTTGGTTCCCTTCGCTCGGTACAGCCGCTCCTCCGGGGACGGTGAGCGCTCAGGGAGCTCGGCGGCTCCACCGTGCCCTAGGGGATGCCTCCTCGTCAGCGGTGATGGGGCTGTCCTGCTTTGTGATGACGTGGAAGCGTCTACCTCCAATGTAGTCTGACTCTAAAGAACTGGACCCCCGAGATGAGTTTGTATGATGGGGGCCAGGCCTCATTCTACCTCCCTGCCTCGGAGTGCTTCGCGTCAGAGACGTCCCGGAAGTGTCCCTTTGCAGGGACTTTCTTAGCCCCTTCCCGCTTTCGGTTTAAACAAGTGGCAGCTGGAAAGCAGACAGCAGCTGTGCATTCTTGAACAATCCGACGGCAAAGAAAACTACCACACTGAGAGCAAACTCCTAGACTGTTCGTACCACTTGAGTTTAAAAACTGTAGAACTTTTCTTGTCACACTTTTTTTTTTAAACAATGGGACTCAGCTTGGTAGAAAATTATAAACATTTTAACCTTCACATAATTTAAAAGCTAAGTTAAAAATTGTCATTATCATTTATTTATTCAAAAGGTAAGCAGCAGGGATCTTCCACTTACTGGTTCACTTCTCAAATGGTAGTAATGGCAGGTCATGCCAGGGTGAAGCCAGGAGCCAGGAACTCCATGCTGGCCTCCCAACATGGGCAGCAGGGCCACAAGTACCTGAGCTGTCTCCCACTATCCCAGATGCACTGGCAGGAGGCTGGATGGAAACAGAGCAGGTGTCGGGTCTGGCACTCCAGTGTGGAATCTGGGTGTTGGCAACCCATGGCACCACACTGCCAGATTTAAACCCTTGAGTGCTTTTATTCACATCAAGGACGTATTTTTCTCAGTTTAAACGCAGTAACAAAATTTGTCTTATAGTCCAGAACTTCTGGGAGGACCAGCAGAAATGGCATCTGGTAAACCAAAGCAGAACAGTTTCTTGTTTTCCGTGTAGCAAGTCTACCGCCTCCTGGCACCTGTCCCGAGCAGCAGCGCTTTGCCAGCGGCCAACATGCCGGGCGGTAGGCATGACTGTAGAGTGATTTATGGAGCCATGTTCTAGCCGTAAGATCTAGAAGCACAGACTGTAAATTAACAAGGTTGTAATAAATAGCATTTTGGTAAACTCATTTCTCCTCAAGATTTTGCTGTGTTAGTGTTTTCATATATTCAGAAACTTGGAATCTGTTTCATGACACAGCTTAGATGACATCTAATATTTGCTCAAGTGCTGTTCAGCTTGTACTAGGCCCTGGATAAAGTTTTTCACTACTGAAATTTGGTTATCTCTCAGTTGTTTTAGAATATACTTGGAGACACTAAATGACAAATGAACTATTTTCCTGTATATTAACAAAAACTAGAAGATTAATATTGATTTCTCCATTTATTAAAAAAAGCTCGACAATTTTACATGATATTTTCTGATAAATTGGAAGAAAGCAGTTCAAAATTTCAAGCTTTTATTCACAGTATAAATATATATTTTCTAAAAATTTATGAATTATATAAAATAGATACAAAGTTAAATATTCTCATACAATCATTGTACAGAAGCTAATATATACAATTTCTTGGCTTACTAATAATTTTATATCAGTCACTTGGAGTAACACCCCTAAAATTTAATAATGCAATGATTCTGTTTTTCACTTTTTAGAGTTTGATAGAAGAAAGTCAATATCCTGTAGGATTTGAGAGGTTTTTTTCAATGCTACGGATACTCTTTTTTCATGAACTTCCTCTGGTGAGGGTTCTGAAGATAATTTAGAGTGATCAGAAGACTGCCTCTTTTTCTTTGTAGAGACCTGATTTAGTACACTGCTGTTCTCCACTAAGACTGAGTCGCTTAGTTAAGGAGTTTTTTTTCTTCATGTTATACCATATAAATGCTCTTCTTTTCACAATTCCTGGCTTTCACAGTAAGCTATGACCCCTTAACTGAGAGGCAGATCTCTGGGATCCACAATCCAGGCGAGACTGTGGAGTTCACCAAGGCCGCCTCCTATCAGTGAGGAAATCAGGGGAGGGAGTCAGGACAGGACAGCGAGCCAGACAGTGCGGAGGTAAAAAAGAGTGTTTGAAGGGTGGGGGTAGAAGAAAACAGAATTAAAATTTCAGTAACACTTAAGAGTGGGGACTAAAAAATATGAGACAATATGATTATAAATGATGTGTTGATACCTGTACTTTTTAATTTAAAAAAGATGTAGATTGAAAAGAATCCTGTCTTCTGTTCTAGAATGACTTTATTATTTAACATTACAGAAAAATCATAAGAACAAATTTAGATGAATGCAGTGCAAATATACAGAACAAAAAGTTTGTAAATAAAAGAAATCAGAGATAAGTATTAAAAGAATGGTAATCATTTAGAATTATATGAATTCCTAAGTAAAAAATTCTCCAAGGAGATTATAACCCTATTGCATTATGTTTTGTCTAATTTAGGTCCAAAGAAATGTATAAATTAACAGTGTACCTTCCATAGATAAGAAATATCTTAAATTACAATTTTAAATATCTGTTGACTCAACAAAGTTCAGTAAGAAATAAGTACAGATCTCTATAAAGTATAGATGTGAATTAAGCTAAGCCTATAATGGAAGACAGAATGCAGAAAAATACACCCGATTTGAAGGATACAGTTAAACCTCCGTATCTTTTCAAGTTCAGAAGCAACAGACCTATACAAGAAAAAAAAGTTCCAGTTGGTGGTGTGTTTCCTATACATTCACGAAATTTTACATAAAGCAAATCTGACTTTTTGCATAAAGGTTAGAACTTTAAAAAGAACCTAAAAGAATTCTCTTATATTTGCAAACAATCAACTGGTATTCACTGAGTGTTTTGCAAGGCAAGTGAATAAAAGTCCCTGTCTCAAGAATTCTCTGTGACTGGGCACAGTGGCTCAAATCCTCACCTTGCCAGAATCCCACGTGGGTGCCAGTTCATGTCCTGGCTGCTCCACTTCCCCTCCAGCTCCCTGATTATGGCCTGGGAAAGCAGTAGAGGATGGCCCAAAGCTTTGGTACCCCACAGTTACATGGGAGACCCTAAAGAAGCTCCTGGCTTCAGATTATCTCAGCTGTGGCCACTGTGGCCATGTGGGGAATGAAACAGCAGATGGAAGATCTCTGTGTCTCTCTTTTTAACTGTGATTCTGATCTGCCTTTTCAACAAAAATAAATCTTTTTTAAAAAGTGAGCATTCTTCTTATTATTAATATGAGCTTTCCAAAAAAATTTTACAACAACAAAAAACAACAAAACAAAAAGCCTTATCAAGTGCGATGTTTGAAGGCAATGGGCCTTCTATGACTTCTTAGACCAAGACCACAAAGTACTTGAGCCTCTGCTGTGCATATGGGAGACTCGAATGGAGTTACCTGCGCTGGCTTCAACCTGGTCCAGACATGGCAGTTTGTGTTCACTTGCAGAATGAACCAGGATATGGAAAAATCTTAGTCCTTCTCGCTCTCCCTGTAACTCTGCCTTTTTAAATAATCTTTTTAAAAATGTTTTGTGTACTTTGCACATATAATACATTATATATACTGAACTTTTACAGAATGGATGTTTGTGACATCTCAGTTTTTACATAGTTGAATTATGTGTCAAAGCATAATAACGTAAAAAAATTCCTTCTGGAGTCTATTATTCATTGATTTCTTAAGCACAGGGCACTAACATCAAACATTAGTTCTTGCCATAGTCTACAGAAAGAGCTACTGGGCCACTGGAGTTGGGTAGAAAGCTGAATAAATAGTCCTGGAGGAATCCCTTACATATATGTCCTCCATTAACTCATCAGGCTACAATGAAAGATATGAGCAGTGGCATAAAACTAAAAAGAGTTTAACTTGACAAGCTTCCTACAAATGTAACGAGATCACCAGAAAAGGCTATTTCACTGTTCACAGCAGGAGCTGGCCTCCACTTTACTGGCTTTCTTACAATGAACCCTGGTGTACATTCATTTCTTCTTTGTATTCCAGCCTGTGGAGAAAGTCCTTCCATCACTTTAAAAATAGGCTGTAGAGAACTTGGACAGGACTTATTCTAAAGCCTGCTGATTCTTCAGCATTAGAGAACAATTTGCTGGGCCCGGTGCAATCGCCTAGCGGCTAAAGTCCTCGTGTTGCATGTGCTGGGATCCCACACAGGTGCCGGTTCTAATCTCGGATGCCTTGCTTCCCATCCAGCTCCCTACTTGTGGCCTGGGAAAGCAGATAGAAATTTAAGTAGCTGTTTTTTTGTACAGTACTGTTCCTCTATCAACTCTTGACAAAAACTTTCACAGTGGTGCTGCCTTGGGCTTTGCAGAGAGAATGGCTCTGCTTTCCAGTTAATTTGCCTTGTTTTTCTTTTGCTCACTATTTCACTTTTCAGTACGACTCATAATTTTTATTGCTTGTTTTCACACAAAAAGGCTGGTATTTTACAAGCTTTGCTTGCTGAGCAATGGTGAACAGTTTTCATAGCCATGCACAATTTTCTTTTCTCCTCTGATCCCTGCCTTTTTTTTTTTTCTTTTTGACAATTAGAGAAACAAGGACAGAGTTCCCTTCTACTGCTTTACTCCCCAATAGCTGAAACAGCCAGGGCTGGGCCAGGAGCAAGAGCCAGAACCCGGGAACACAACCCAAGCCTTTCACAAGTGGATGGCAGGATTCCATCTACTGAAGCCATCACCTGCTGTCTCCGGGGGCCTGCACTGGCAGGAAACAAACTGGGAGCTGGAGTCGGAAACTGCATTCAGATACAAGATGGAGGTAATTTAATTCCTACGTCAAATGCTTGCACTCCACCCCTGTACTATTTTTGGCTAGCTAACTTTTCTGCTCCTGAACAAGCAGTGGCAGCAGGATGAGAAGTCTGGAGAGCAGGAGCCTCAGACACCGAGATATTCAGATAGCACCCATGGATGTGATGTGAGAGAGAATTCACCCAGAGGTGGGTGATCTACTATACTATACTAAGCTACCTCACAGCTGAATTTAAAATTGTTCCTGGTATCCTTTTTACTTCCTGATATCCTTTTCCCACTGTATTCAGACAGTGCATTCAGTGACTTTAACCTCTTGAATAACCTTTCTTCCTATCATTTGTTTTTTTTTCCCATTTAGGAACTTTAACACCCGAACAGCATTTGCTCCAATGTCAACAGCTTAGTTCCTTTATTATTACTAAAATATAAATAATATGTCTTAACTTGTCCCATAAAGTTTTCAGGATGAATCTGTCACATAAAATAAACCCCTCATTTTGATGTGAAGTTTTCAATGCAAAGTTTCTAACTTTCAGATAAGACATAGTTTGGTGAAATATGGAAATCCAGATGTCTGGTTTACTATTAGTTGGCTTTCTTACACAAATTAAGTTAAAAAGAAATAAAGATACCAATTTTCTTCAAGAACAGAAGATGAAGTATGTGTGGGCAACTCTCTTGCACTAGTCTGAGTTAATCTTCTGCACCAGGACGTTACTGCTGTCACGTATCTAGGATGGACCCATTGAAAGAAATAAGTGAACTTTCACTTGTTATTAAAAATCCACAAAAAAATAGAAAAAGACACTAAGATAATTTGAGAGTGAGAGATCTGCTAGGCAGTTTTCAAAATTGTTTACATTGCACATAGGAAAGGCAAGTTTTCTCCATAATTCATCAAGAATAAAATAATTTACTTACATGTAAGATTACTAAAAATACTTAAAATCAAATCCAATATTTACATTTTATTTGAAGTTTAAATCAAATGTTAATTTTCTATTTAAAAATAATTTTCATTATGTTTATCATGAAAATGTCTACACATACAACTAAGGGAGCATTCACTCACTGAAATTTAAATGACCCAGAGCCTGTGGAGCTGTTTTATAAAATGAAATTAAAAAAATAAAAAAGAAATAAAAAGAAATTTAAGTGAGAAAACATGCTAATGCATCCATAAACATACATAGGGGTCTTTAAAAAGTTCATGGGAATGTGTGCGTGGTTTTCAAATGTTCTGTGTGCCACAAAGACTTGTATTAAAATTTGTGTTTGCACAGAATCTAGAGGTCCTAGGGAGCGTGAGCCATGGTTTGCAAAGGGCCCTAACACAGGAACATGAGTTCTGCTCAAATTACAGCAACAACAAGCAGTACATTTTAGGTGAAGAATGGTGAAACCATTGGTACTTAATAAAAAGTTTAAGACAATACCTCCAAGATATCAGTTGTTTACAAATAGATAAATTCTTTTTAAGGAGATAAGATTATGTTGAAGATGAAACCCACCATGGAGACCATGCATATGAATTTGCAAAGAAAACATTAATTCTGCTTCTGCTCTAATTGAAGATGAAAGATGGACATTATTGACATCTCAATTTTTTGCCTTCAAACATTCTGGCTAAAAAATTAAACTTTCTCTATGATGGGTAACCAAAACCATTGTACCAAGATTGGCTACAGACAAGACATTTTTTTTTGAAACAAGTGAAATTAATACTCAAAAAGCATTTCTTCAAAGAACCGGTACCTGTACAGTTCTAAAGACAAAGCATGATCAAAGATACCAAGACATGGAGATGATACTGTCAGAGCGGAAGAGGCTTTGTCAAGAGAAAGGTCACGGCAGCTGCTTTCAGGGATGTTCAACTCACTTTGCTTCTGAGCTCTCAGAATGATACGGTAGCATCTGCTCATGATCGAAGTGTTTTGAGAAATTATCTAAAGCTTTAGCAGACAAGCACCTGGGAAATCTTTACCAGACAAGCACCCAGGAAATCTTTACCAGATAGCCCTTCCTCTATCGTGATACTAATCTTATTGATTCTTCTCATTGAACAACAGTAGTTTTGTCAGTTTTGGACAGCAAATCAATAAGCATCCTGATTTGGTCTCTTTTGAGCCCTCCCTCCCCCTCATAAAATCTTAAGTCTTTAAAGGATACCCATTTTTCTTCAGTTAGATATACAAAAAGGTACACTGCAGTAACATTCCAGAATCTCAATTCCTGTGGATGAACTAACTGGCTAAATATCACTAAGGAAATGTTTTGGCTTTGATGGACATTACATGAAAAATACACTTTGTATTTTTTATTTTTATCTATTAATTCCATTTCCATGAACCATTTGAAGCACTCCTGTATATACACACAAGTATTATATATAATCCACTGTATATACAAAAGAAGTACTCAGGTTTAATAAAATAAATGGGCTGAAATGATTGGCTCAAACAAACAGTAATAGCTACTATAGATACTTTTAAAGAAAAATTACTCAAATAGCATTGCCTGTTGCAGCATTTGGACCAAAAAAAAAGGATAAAGTCAAACAGAAAAATCAATTCAAGTAGGATTTAAAAAGCAATCTTCTATGCACATTATCAAGTAATATTACTAAAGTGTAAGATTTTCAGAAACAGAATTACCCTTTCAAATGATATACACAAGTGAAAAAGCATAAACAGCTGATTTTAAGAATTTTCTCCATTTTAAGAATTACCATCAGCTAATTCAATTGTCTAGTTTGCAGAACTGCTCATGATTTTAGTTATTTGTGGTAGAAAACCTTATTTAAAATTGGATAAGGGATGAGTTAGTTGGTTAACATGCTGGCGAAAGTGAAAGCCAGTATGTCTAGAAGATTTCATTCCGAGCATCACCTGTATTAGCAAATGGATATGATCAGAGCTGACCCTATCTATTTAGTTGTGCTAAATGCCAATAAAAGTACAAACTTTAAAAACTCACTGAAATGGCTTCATTGACATGGAAAATCTAAGTGTCAATTAAAAGTAAAACATGAGAGAAAGTTGCTTTTCAGTACCTTTCATACGGTCCAGGGTATTCAGTTTGAATTAACTGATGCTGTCCATTAGGAAACGTTAACTTACACCAACCTAACTTGAGACCTTGTTTTACCTTAAGAAGCAAGAAGAAAAAGTACAGTTTATCATTCTAAATCTGAATACAAACATGTGAACAATCTCTTCTTACTGCATTATAGGTTTTAAAGATAAGCAGAGGCATCATTAGAAATTTTGGTAATTAAAATGCTGTATTTTCACTGGTTATGGGTATTTAGCCACCACTTTTATGGATAAATATTAATGAGGATAAATCTCACTATAATGGACCATCTTCATAAAAATAACGATTTGTCACACTATTCTGATTTTTTTCTGGGAAATCCATGAGATAAGTAAGGCATATAGACAGATTTTATGTCTCATAAAACAAATGGAGATGGCATAGTATTTTCTTTATTCTGCTTCCAGAAAAATAACCAGTAAAAATAAATTTGGGGGCCCGGCACGGTGGCGCAAGTGGTTAAAGGTCCTCGCCTTACACGCCCGGGATCCCATATGGGCGCCAGTTCTAATCCTGGCAGCCCCACTTCCCTTCCAGCTCCCTGCCTGTGGCCCGGGAAAGCAGTCGAGGACGGCCCAAAGCTTTGGGACCCTGCACCCGCGTGGGAGACCCGGAAGAGGCTCCTGGCTTCGGATCGGCATAGCATCGGCCGTTGCGCTCACTTGGGGAGTGAATCATCGGACGGAAGATCTTCCTCTCTGTCTCTCCTCTCTGTATATCCGCCTTTCCAATGAGAGAAATAATAAAAATAAATCTTTAAAAAAAAAAATAAATAAATTTGAGTCTAAAGAATACACACCTGTTCATTTTTATCATCAGAAGAGCTCAAGTTCCAACTTAGGGTTAGAGTAACACCATCTAAGAAGATGGCGTGTACTTTGTCATCAGAGTAGGCAAGAAATCTTCCCAGGTTAGGTATGAGTGATTCTTTCAAAAGGAAAGGCAGGATGCTGCTATCATTCATCCCAGATACCTAAGCTCAAGGCAATACAAATAACAGATATACAAGTGCTATATGTCAATCAACAATTTAATAGTAATTTAAAAATTTAAAAATATGAAATATGAATTATCCACTGAGAAGTTCAAAACGAAAATTAACTCTGAGGTAACTTCAAGGTCTTATTCAGATTCAGAAGTTGAACATTACAGAATTTTTATCTATTTTAATTTTTCCAGAAGATACTGAAAACAATCTATTTATAAGCACATGAAGCTCTAATATTTTGTGAAGTCACTGTTCTGAACTTCACATAGATAGAAATTAGTAACAGAGGTTTGCATTTAAGCCAATGTAGATATAGCAGAAATCACAGTCTGAGAATCACTTCCTCCAAATTATTAAACAATTTAGTTTTACACTTGTGAAAACATGGATTACTCTAAGGGTTTATAAATGACCATTTTTGCATAAAACCCAGTGAATTCCTGGCCCTTCTTCCATCAGAAAAAAAGAAACATCTATACACAATAAAGTATAAATAAAAAGCCTGATTTTTTGGTATTTGTTTATTAGGTGGGTATTTTTCTGAAAAAAAAAAAAATTGATATTGCAAATAATTTCTTATAGGACCGTAAATGAAGGAAGGTTTAACTCAGAAGTATGGACTAAGCAGTGAAACAAAAATTTCTTGCTTCTAAAATAATTTTCAAAACATACCATTTTCCAGCAGCATAGGTGATAGTTATGGCTTAAAGAAAGCCTCATCCTGGCACAGTGTTGAAGAATTCTGTAAACATGAAAAATACTTAAGCATTTGGAAATGCCATTTCCCACACTCAATGTCTTACAACATTTTAGACGGTCACTAAGTTGCTCACTTCCACCAGCTGCATGGAAAACTCTCCTCGCAGACAACATTAAGCTTCCTGAAAGGAACTACTGTTTCCTTGGAGCTTCTTAGCTAGCTGAGATCTCACTCCTTTTTTAGGATACAGAAGATCCATGGCCAGGAAACTTGGTGGAGCTGTGACTCAACCATGTCTATCACATCCAGCTACAGATTCTCCTTCAAACCTGTTTCAGAACTTTATTTATAAACTTATAAGGACTAAGAAAGTATTAAAAACATAGAAACCAAAGAACCAAAATAGAGCATTTCTTTATTTCAGTCTCAGAAATCTTGATTGTTCTGAGTATGCTCAAGCTGTATAAAAACTTGAAATACGCCATCAGATTTCCAATTGACTCCAAGGAATAAAAAGTATGTCACATGTACCCAGAGGAGGTATTTATTTTCTCTCAGAACTTAAACATGGATGCTTTTCGGGCCCGGCGCGATGGCGCAGTGGTTAAGGTCCTCCCCTTGCATGCCCCGGGATGCACGCCGGTTCTAATCCCAGCAGCCCCACTTCCCATCCAGCTCCCTGCCTGTGGCCCAGGAAAGCAGTCGAGGACAGCCCAAAGCTTTGGGACCCTGCACCCATGTGGGAGACCCGGAAGAGGCTCCTGGCTTCGGATCAGCACAGCATCGGCTGTTGCGCTCACTTGGGGAGTGAATCATCGGTTGGAAGATCTTCCTCTCTGTATATCCGCCTTTCCATTAAAAATAAAATAAATCTTAAAAAAAAAGGATGCTTTTCTATATTTAAAATTTAAAACAAAATGAATTTATCTGAGGTGGAAAGACAGAAAGAGGCACATAGAAGTTCTGGTTCACTTTCCAACGACCAGCATCGGCCAGAACGGGGCTGGACTGTACCTGCCCCAGGTGCATGGCAGGACCACAATTACTTGAGCCTTCTCTGCTGCCTTCCAGAGTTCTGCTGCAGGTGCAGCCACTAGAGTCCGAGCTACAGCTGGATGTCAAATCTAGAACTGTGGTGTCTTACTTTTTTTTTTTTAAAGATTTATTTTATTTTTATTGGAAAGGTGGATATACAGAGAGGAAGATCTTCCGTCTGATGATTCACTCCCCAAGTGAGCGCAACGGCCGATGCTATGCCGATCCAAAGCCAGGAGCCTCTTCCAGGTCTCCCACGCGGGTGCAGGGTGCCAAAGCTTTTCCAGGTCTCCCACGCGGGTGCAGGGTCCCAAAGCTTTGAGCTGTCCTCAACTGCTTTCCTGGGCCACAGGCAGGGAGCTGGAAGGGAAGCGGGGCTGCCGGGATTAGAACCGGCACCCATATGGGATCCCGAGCGTGCAAGGTGAGGACCTTAACCACTTGCGCCACCACGCCGGGCCCTGTCTTACTTTTTAAACACAAGAAAATGTGTCCAGGTTTCCGGACATACAACACTTGTTTTAACTGAATGTAAAGAAATTACCTGGTGGCCTGGTTGATTAGAGAAGACACAGAGAACAGACTTCCTGGTCGATCTGGAGGTAAGTTATTTACTGAGTAAGTTTTCTCTTCTCTCTGAAAATTATTTCAAAATGAAAAATCTAACTAATAATAAACATTGGTACTTATTACTTAGTAATTATTTTCTTGAAATATGTATTTGCATAGTGATAAGCAGTTTTTTAAAAAAATCTAAAACCCATAAAAAGTTATATTGTTTCCCATTTTCCCATTATACATTCAAGTTATATTCTAGTAGCCTATAATTTATCATGCAATTTAAATCTTCTCTATACCTAGCTTAACATAACACATTAGCAGAGAATTTATCAAATAAGTGCCCTTTTCCCCTAATACAAAATGACTTATATAAATTTTAAAAATCGTGATTAAATAAATATATCTTGATATATTAATAAAGAACTATCACTACAGTTTGCGGAAGTTCTTGGAATTTTGCCAAGATTCTTAGAATTTAAAAATGTTATTTTATTATCCCCTTTTCTCAGACTTATGTTTCCAAAGGCATGTTTTTCCAGGCTTTTCTTCTGCCTTTGGGATTATTTTTAGGTAATCCTAACAGGGTCAACATAAATATAACAGAAACATTTATGGAGCAGATTATTTTCCACACAGGAGCACAGCTCAAACCTAATGGGGAAAAAGATACGCAGATGTGAACTCAAAACACAGGGAGGCCTGTTACTGCCCAGAAAGCCAGGGTGGATTATATGACTTTTCTAAATTTCAATCCATGAAAGGGGACAATGCCTACCAGTATCCTAAGGATCAGTGATATTAACACATAGCTCTCCCATTCTGTCTCTGCTTCTCAAACACATTTTTAAAAGACAGTAGTGCGGGCCCGGCGCGATGGTGCAATGGTTAGGGTCCTCGCCTTGCACACCCAGGATCCCATATGGGCGCCAGTTCTAATCCCGGCAGCCCCGCTTCCCATCCAGCTCCCTGCCTGTGGCCCAGGAAAGCAGTCGAGGACGGCCCAAAGCTTTGGGACCCTGCACCCACGTGGGAGACCAGAAGGAGGCTCCTGGCTTTGGATCGGCATAGCATCGGCCGTTGCGCTCACTTGGGGAGTGAATTATTGGACGGAAGATCTTCCTCTCTGTCTCTCCTCTCTGTATATCCACCTTTCCAATAAAAATAAAATAAATCTTAAATAAAAAAAGACAGTAGTGCAACCTGAGCTATCTACTATAGTATAAACCCAACAACTCTGAAATATTACTAACATAATCCACTCTGTATAAAGAATACATTTGTTTTATACTATTCTGAAAAACAAAGCAGTGTGATGATTTAGTGATCACTACAAATAGGTAGATGTCGGAGGTTAGATTGGGAATAAGCAAATTAAAACTCATTAACAAAATATCCACATGATGCTATAGCCTAGTAAACTTATTATCTATTTCACTATTTTAAGTAACAAAATAATCTTAACCGCTGTCAAGCAAGTGACAAGAAACTTAAAAATTAGGTTGTTAATAATGACCAGGTATCCCGTCCCCCAGAAACAAGAAGAAGAAATAGCAACTTTGGGAACAATGAATTCACCCAGTTTTCCCTAAACCTTATCCTTCCCACCCCGATCAATCATATAATCGTTATTTTTTAAAAAATGCTTTAAAAGTACACTTCATATTGGGAAAACCATAGCTTTTATGCAAATATTAAAGAATATTTGTAAAAATTTAAAAAACAAAAGAAAAGAATGACCAGGTATCAATTCAGGCAGTAAGACTGTATTAATTTTCTAGACTGGAGGATAGGAACCTGTTACATAAAAGACGAAATTTCCCACATACACATGGATTTAGAAAGAGGTATATAACAGGATTCTTCTGGAGATCCCATTGTCGCCTACCTCCTCTGATCCTTTGTGACTGCAGTAATACGTATAATAGCTCCCAAAATAAGTTCCTTCTGATTTGAAAATAGATCCATCTCCAGGATAAATCTCTATTGAGTTCCCATTTTTATGGGTAAGTCTAAGGAAAAGAATTATTAAAGCATTTTTTCTCCTGTGATCAAATAACCCAAGAAGTCAGCCATAAAAAAAATAGCAAATCAAGAGTCTTCTTGTTTAACAGAAATGCAAGCCATATTTTGAACCAGTGGCTAAAATTAATATTCTTATAAAAGATGAACAGACCACACAGAATTGATTTATGAATTAATTTTAGTAACTAAACTCAGAGATTCTGGAATTTAGGCATCTTCTCATCCACTTCGTGTCCTCACTGCCAACCAGAGGTTGGCCTATATAGCAGTCACCAAAGCAATATCTACTGCATAGGATTTGTTAAACACTACATTTCTAGAACAGGAAAATAAGAATATTTTGTAAAAATGAGATTAGAGTCCATAATATGACAAATGAATTTGACCATTTGTATAAGAAGCCATTTTTTAAGAGATTTATTTATTTGTTTATTTATTTATTCGAAAGGCAGAATGATGAAGAGAGAGAACAGATTTTCCATCTTCTGGTTCATTCTGCAAATGACCACAATGGCCAAGGTTGGGCAAAGCCAAAGACAGAACTCCATCCTGGTCCTCTGTGTGAGTGGAAAGACCCTCCGTACTTGAGCCATCTTCCACTGCTTTCCGAGGCACACTGGGGACGCTAGATTGGAAGCAGAGTAACCAGGACTGAAACCAGAGCTCAGATATGAGATGCTGGTGTTAGACATGACAGCATAACCTACTACTTCACAAGTGTCCCCAAGCAGTCATTGGTAGGAGAATGTGACTGAGAGCACCTGAACAGCCAGGTACAATGAAGGCATTGCATATATACATATAAAAACATAAGCCAGGGAGTTGGCATTTAGCCTAGCAGTTAAGAAGCCAGCTAGCCTTTCAGCCTAGGTTAAGCCACTGCCCACAAGGCTGACATCCCCTACAGGCACTGGTTCAGATCCCAGCCACTCCATTTCTGATCTAGCATCCTTGCTGATGAACCTGGGAAGGCAGTGGATGATGGCTCAGGTGCTTGGGACTCTGCCACACACATGGAGTCCAGGATGAGGCTCTTGAATTTGGTCTGCTCCAGACCCACCCACCAGGGCCGTTTTTCTATGCAACTCTTTCAAACAAGTTAAAATCAGTTTTAAAAAAAATGCCACCTGGACTGCTCATATCTCATATCAGAGTGCCTGCGATTACATCTTGGTTCCACTCCCAATTCTAGCTTCTTGCTAATGTATATCCTGGAAGTCACGTTAACAGCTCAAGCAGGTGGGACCCTGCCACCAAGCAGGAGACCTGAATGGAGTTCCCAGCTTCCAGATTCAGCGTGGCCCAGCTCCCACTGCTTCAGCTATTTTGGAGAGTGAACCAGCACATTTTAGTTCTCTGTATCTCTGTTTTCTCTGCCTCTCAAATAAAGATAAATAAAAACTTCAAAGTCAATTTTACTGCAACATACATGAAGACTGTTATCATCAAAAGTGGTGAGGCTTCATGCAGGGAAAGCTCACCCCTGGGCTCACCGCAAAGTCATCAGTGTCATTCCAGTACTATTCTTGAAAGAGGAACTTGGCATCTGCCCAGCACTAGAACTGTCTTGGATTGTGGGGTACAATTAACTCCACCAAAGTGCTAAATGGAGGGTGCTAACTATCAACAAATAATTGCGACACAATGAAAGTTGAAATCTCCCTTTAGCTCTGCTCAACTTTAAGTCAGACTATTTAATTCAGATGTTTTGAGGAGTATCCTAAATAACTGATATAAATATCCTTTGCATTAACAAAATTGATCTCTTACAGACTTTGGAGCCGACACTGAAGTCTTTTAAATATAGGGTTAATATGAGTCACAAGACCAATTTGCTAATAAAAGTAGTCTTGAGACCTGTAAAACTCAAACACAGGAGCATATTCCCCTCCTAGCAACACTGTGTCCTCTTGTGGAAAGTCTGCAAAAGGCCAGGTTCATGTCCTTGCTACCTATTCAACCCACATGCCTTACCTGTATGTAACACCCCTGCACCAAAGCACCTTTACTGGTTCAGGATAGGAATATTCTTCATCAAATTCACTCTGCAAAATTGAGTCACCAAAATTCCACCTGTGAAGGTTAACATACAAGCTCTTAGTTCTAGTTACTCCACAAAATTACCTTTAAAAGTCAATAAAACAGTGCTACTTGTAACAAGACATTGTTCAACTCTTTAGACCAAATAAAAACAGCAATTAATATAAAAGTATATTTTACAATTAAAAGGTTATTTTTTCATGTTTTTTCCCAGTGTTTATTATTGAATTGCCACACAATTATGAGTTAAAACTTTAGTAACCTTTAAAAATTAAGATTTAGCCAAGCAACAAATATTTACTGAAACGCCTCTGAGGGCACCAGGCACTGTCTGTATTCTGGGGACATAACAACCCCAGCCCCTCTCCCAACCCAGCAGGTAAAGAAAAGCAGACATGGTCTCTATCCTCGACAGAGATGCCTACACGGCAGGAATGCTAAATACCAAACATTTATGATTTGTAAAGAAAAGGAAAGACTGGATGTTATGGGATGTACACGGACCTAACTTTTCTAGGACCTTCAAGGAAACGACCCTTAAGAAGTTAAGTTTCAGCAGAAATCTAGGAATGACTACAAGTTAACCAATTGAAGAGATGTAGGGCTTATGCACCTGACAGAAACCAGGGGAGGCTCGACGGCGAAGGCTTCAGCCAGCGCTTTAGGCAGGAAATGAAGGCTGTTAAGAGAGTGGTGAGTGACTGATACAGGAAGACACCAGAACAAGGAAGACCTGGTAAGCCAAGGATAATGGACTTCAATCTAAAGCCAGGGGTAAGTTACTGAAAAGTATTAGTGGAGAAATATGACATCTCTTTTCATTAATTATATAATGCCAATTTTTCACTGTTAACCAGCTAATCATAGCAAGGCTGCAAATCACAGAGAATCCAGGGGATCAGTTCCTGACTCTCTATGAATTAGTTGTGTATCTTTAGTAATTTAACATTTCTCCAGTTGTCAACAAAACACAAACAACAGGACTTACCTCATGGGATTACTATGAGAATTAAATAGGTAAAACACAACAGCATCTGGCAATATAAGCACTTTGGGTGCTAGCTAGCATCTTTATTACTTGTTTTTTATATGCCATTCAAATGACAAATCTATATCTATTAAGCTACTCATGTCTTAGAGGAGGTAAAGTTTATTCATTGCCATAGAGCTGTTTCATGCATACCCCTTTTGCAAATGGACATATTTATAATCAGGTAACCAAAGTCAGGGTAGCCAGCATTATAACCTGTTGAGATCCGTGTTCCAGGAGGCAAGGTCATGGCCTCCAGCCAGCAGATGCTCCTCTGGGCCGGCTCCTGCAGATCCCTGGCAGGATTCCTGACCCATTTCTTACCACGTTCTAAATATTCCTTTTAGAGGCAGTGCCCTTCACTAGACTACACTGCCAGAAAGCAGGGACCACGTCCTCACAGCAGTCAGGATGCTCAACAAAGTAGCTAGGGTCAAGTCAGCTTTCCTGAACATCCCATGCCTGAATACAGACTAAAAAACAGAAAACACATTTGCTGGGGGAAATTATTTACTGCATAAGTGATACTTACTAAGTTACTATCTAAATGTAAAGTCTTGGGATCAACTAAATAAACTGTCCTTATGAACGGTTTCCAAATCTTTCAGATTTAGAAAGGAAATTATCCTTAGAGAATGGTGTTGGCGAAAGCTCTGTGACTACTACTGTGTTCTTCCTTTACCTGTGCAGATGTGGGACAGGACAGCTAAGTGACACAGCCTTGGGAAGAACAGAAATCTCTTTTTCTCCTTCCTTGGAAACATCAGAAGGTACAATTTCACTCTCGGTGAAATCTGCCTCATTATTAGACACGTTGCTCACTTTCTGATGAAAGCGCAGCGCTAAAGACAGAGGGTATTTCCATTCCTCTGGGCAGGCGGCCACAGACCAGCACTGCTTTACCCATGCGTAGGTGTACTTGTGTTTGGTTTCGGGGGGAGACAGTTCCTCCTGGCCTTCACTTCCACAGCCTGTCTCCTTGGGAGGTTCTCGGCACTGCATGAGGCGCCAATAAAGTTCATTTTCTTTATTCTCCAGTCTCTGTCCTGACGGACTTCTGTATGCACAGATTTTGCCAGCTCTCCCAATTAGCTTGTCTTCGGAGGCTTGATTATTTCTTTCCAGCAGTGCTGCCGATGAGGCTGGCTTCTGGCTAACTTTGCACAAGAAATGCACTGTGAACTCATGCTGGGATCTGGGCAGGCAAAGAGTGGCGTGACCATCAACAGAAGTGATCTTCACAGCGCCGCTCTCCAGACAGATCAGGCCATCATCGGAATCAAGACGGGGCCACCTGACTTGTGAGATGTCAATGAGGACACGCTGAATTGAGGGGTTGAAAAGGGATAGTGAATGTCCAATATTATGTTTTGTGCTCAAGTTTTAGGTTTGAGTTCTAGCTCCTTCACTCCCCACTCAGCTCCCTGTTAACATGCACCCTAGGAGGTATCAGATGATGGCTCAAGTACTTAGGTCCCTGCCAGCCATATCAGAGACTAGAATTCAGGGTTCTGTCTCCTGGTTCTAGCCAGCACTACTTTCTCACTCTGCCTCTCAAATAAACAAAAATTTTTTTCCACTGACAGGTAAACTTTCTATGACACAGTTTCCACAATTATAAAAAAAAAACAAACAGATATATCTATTCTGATTGGTAGGATATTCATTTTGATCAGCAGGGACCCATGCCATACTGATGTTATTAAATGTCTTTAATATTATTCCTAGGTCTTGGCACACAGAAAATCCTCAATAAATTACAGATATTATTCATAAAATTCAAATAATATGCAAAAGAATAAAACTTTCATACTCTGCCCAACTCTGAATGACAATATGTAAGTTACTAAAAATGGTCACAAAATTCCTCATGTTTCTGAGAATGAAAAAGTCTCCAATGTGAAAACTCTGATTAGAATTCCTAGGTACAAAGAAAATGGTACTACGAACTTCAACTTTTGTAACTTACATGTTCCCACATCCTGGGAATTATATAGACCCAATATAGCAACATGTCTATCCCCAAATGTCCGGAGGGGGGCAAAAGCCTAACCAGTAAACTACCCATTTGTCATCACAAATATAACTTATAAAAATGAGACTTAAAATATTACCTTTTTTCGGGCCCGGCGCGGTGGCGCAAGTGGTTAAGTCCTCGCCTAGCACGCCCGGGATCCCATATGGGCGCCGGTTCTAATCCCGGCAGCCCCGCTTCCCTTCCAGCTCCCTGCCTGTGGCCTGGGAAAGCAGTCGAGGACGGCCCAAAGCTTTGGGAACCTGCACCCGCGTGGGAGACCCGGAAGAGGCTCCTGGCTTCGGATCGGCATAGTATCGACCCGTTGCGGCTCACTTGGGGAGTGAATCATCGGATGGAAGATCTTCCTCTCTGTCTCTCCTCTCTGTATATCCGCCTTTCCAATAAAAAATAATAAAAATAAATCTAAAAAAAAAAATATTACCTTTTTTCTTTCTGATGGTATGAGGTTCTCAGATAAAAAAAGGCAAGTAGCAGAAGAGTTTCGAAACTCTAAGGCTCGCTGCAGTTGCTCCTATATAAGGAAATACAAAGCATAGTCCTAAAAATAGGGAATGATTTGAAAGTCCATTGGTATGACAGTAATATTATGATTTAATATTTCATTTAATATTCATTTAATATATTATCATTTAATATTCTGGGCCACCTTGGCAATATTTTGATATTTAAAAGAGTACAGTTTGGTGACATTCACACTTACTCGGTAAGTGCTAATAACGAAGTGCGTCCTTTGACGAATTCTTTGTGGTTGCTCTAAAGGATGTGATGAAACAGGAGGTGGCTTTTCAAACAAAAATTCAGAGCCACAGGGAGAAAGCTGCAATCTAGAACCATCTACATACTGTACTTGCACCGAGTCATCTTCATAAAGTATCATTTGCACTTCAGTTGTCATTGTTGTGACAGGATGGTTTTCCAAGGGGAAGACTGAAGGGAATTAAGAAATTTAGTAGTACAAACAGTTCTCTTTATGTGACAAAAGTTCAATCAAATATAAAGATATTTATTTTCTGGAACCAGTGTGGTAGCCTAGTGGCTAAAGTCCTTGCCTCGAATGTACCAGGATCCCATATGGGTGCCAGTTCTAATCCTGGTGGCCCTGCTTCCTGTCCGGCTCCCTGCTTGTGGCGAGGGAAAGCAGTCAAGGACGGCCCAAAGCCTTGGGACCCTGCACCCGTGTGGCAGAAACTCCTCGCTTCGGATCAGCTCAGCTCTGGCCGTTGCAGCCACTTGGGGAGTGAATCAATGGATGGAAGATCTTCCTTTTTGTCTCTCCTTCTCTCTATATATCTGCTTTTTTAATAAAAAATAATCTTTAAAAAAAGATATTTATCTTCTAACAACAGAAGGAAAACAAACTGACTACTATTGTTAGAGGAAAAGTGATCCTGGTTCCAATGCTTACATGGTCAGAATTTAATGTTCTTAGCAGAATGCCTGGATTAACCCCTAGCTCTTGACCTCAATAACATAACCTAGACGGAGAAGACGGTCAGTTCAGACAGTGCTAACTAGCCTTAGAATTTTAGTATTACTTCTCCTAATATGATTTCTCTATACCACGTTCTCAGGATCTCATGACAAGCAAATTCTATCGTTGCACTAATAATGGGAGACGAAAGGTACCTACAAGGCAACAGGGAAAAGAAGCCTGCAAAAGAAACGCCAACACCTAGAGGCTTGTCCCTGCTCTGGTAAGGAGCCAGCTCCTGTTGCACACCTGAGCAGTAGGAAGACAACTGATTAGATCTACAGGAAGATAACTGATCAAGAAAGCCTGGCCAGTGTGAAACCAGGGATAGTGGCAATCAGTAGGGAGGGCTCCAGGAGCAGTTGATATGGAAATGAACAGGCCAGAAACTCCCTAGTCTTCAGCTTTGGATAACAGATCAAAGAGAAGTGCTTCCTCTCACAGGCAGAGGTGTGGGCACTCCCAGTTTTCATTTTCAGTCAGCTCCTCAAACTCTCCTCCCAGGTGCCTACAGGATCCTCTGTCTTTAAAGTCTGATGCTGTTGGCCCCGGCGCGGTGGCGCAAGTGGTTAAGTCCTCGCCTTGCACGCCCGGGATCCCATATGGGCGCCGGTTCTAATCCCGGCAGCCCCGCTTCCCTTCCAGCTCCCTGCTTGTGGCCTGGGAAAGCAGTCGAGGACGGCCCAAAGCTTTGGGAACCTGCACCCGCGTGGGAGACCCGGAAGAGGCTCCTGGCTTCGGATCGGCATAGTATCGGCCCGTTGCGCTCACTTGGGGAGTGAATCATCGGATGGAAGATCTTCCTCTCTGTCTCTCCTCTCTGTATATCCGCCTTTCCAATGAAAAAATAATAAAAATAAATCTTTTAAAGTCTGATGCTGTTAATAAACTTCAGCGATTGACCATCAATCAGTAGTCCACGTGTATTATTATTTTTTAAAGATTTATTTGTATTTTTATTAGAAAGGCAAATATACAAAGAGGAAGATATTCCATCCGATGGTTCACTCCCCATGTGGCCGCAATGGCCAGAGCTGAGCCAAACTGACACCAGGAGCCTCCTCCAGGTCTCCCACGCAGATGTAGGGTCCCAAAGCTTTGGGCCGTCCTTGACTGCTTTCCCAGGCAACAGGCAGAGAGCTGGATGGGAAGTGTGGCTGCTGGTACTAGAACCGGCATCCATATGGGATCCCAGTGCGTTCAGGGCAAGGACTTTAACTGCTACGCTATCACACCAGGTCTCCACGCGTATTATTACTGGCCCTGTGCACCAAGTCCATTGCTGCCAGACACAGCACACTGGCAAGTTCATCTTCCTGTGCTGTGATTTATCCTCCTCTTCCTGAAGTCAACTTCCTCTTCTTGATCTCTCAAATGTCTCAGTCTTTACCCAAACTCTGTGAGGTGAGGCAAAAGGGAAGCCAGAATCGAGGTTCATTCAGTGGCCATTTACCCTTGGGTTACTTCTCTCCCCACTTGTAAAATGGGAGCAGTAACTTGATTATGTGAGAATTAAAGAAGACATACTCAAACAGCATTGCAAATGTGACCTTGCGGAAGCTCCACATAGCTTATGAAATGCTTGGATTCCTTTACAATGCCACGTGCATTCCCCCTACATTATGCTTGTCACATAATTCAGGTGAATTGAGTTATCAACTGTCAGAAAAAAAAGTAACTTTTGATAGTACTGTCTCTAGCTTGCCCCATTTCCTACCAACAGATCTCTCAGGTTTAGTAGTCGGTCACTACACACTTTCTGTATCAACCATCAGCTGTCGCTCACTGACATTGTTTAGCAATGGGCACCAGGGCTTTCCCACACCCGATGACTTCCCATGACAGCGTGTTCCATCTTCCCTGGCACCCCACTGCACTCTTCCCACTCCACCCTTCAGCCAGAATGGGCTGCACTGGTTTCCCTCTCTGTTTATTTTCACTTCTGTTTTGAGTGTAAACGTTGTTTTTTCATCAGTCCCTGAAATCAAGGATTTTTTAAGACCTAACCATGTTTTCCATTTCATTTCTTCTTTCTCTAAGCTCTTGTCACCGAAGCCTCACTTTTGCTTTTTAAAATCTTACTCCCTTTTACTGTCAGTAATCAGCTTTATGTGATATACTCTAATACTTTATGGCCTATTTCAGAATATAAATATTTGAACATATGGACTCTCCACAGGAGACTAACAGACCTCTAATTTCTGTCTCTAGAGAACTTGTAAATCTACTTGACCTCTAACGTTTTCAGCTAGCTGCCTGCTAAACTTCTCCCCGTGTCCTTGTCCCACAGTTAAGTAAAACTCAGCCTCTCCCACCACAAGCAGACTTCAGTAACATCCCTTAATTTTACTTTCACTCTTGCTTCCTGGATTCCTGTCTACAAACAACAACCAGAGGAATTTAAATAAATAAACAAATAAATAACAATCCAATCACAATCAAATCTTTTCTTCCCTGGCTTAAACCCCAAGAATAGTTTCCATTTGCATTGCAAATCTAAACAACTATCATTTACTGTGGTGCGGTCGTGCAATCTGGCCCTACTTACCTCGCTAAATTTCGTCTTCTTTCAACCTTCTTAAAATGCCTTTGTGGCGTGTCAGTAATTTAACCAAACCCTTTCCAGGTCGGAGTCTCTGCACTGCTTTTCCTGCCTAGCTTGGCCTTCTGCCCCATCACCAGGGTGGCACTTGGCCTTTGCACACCTGAAGCCCTAATCTGACCCACTAAAGTTGCTCCCAGCCATCTTCCAGTCATTTTTTTCCTACCTCATTGGGTTTCTTTGTTTGTTTTTCTCCTCACAGAACCTGCTAACACAAGACAAGTATTGTTTACTTCCTTGCTTCCTATCTTTTCTCAGGATGATGTAAACTCAATCAGAGCTGGGAGCATATCTGTTTTACTCAACTGTGCCTCCAGTTCTAACACACAGGGGGCAAATGAAAGGACACAAGGGAGCCACTGAATAATGAACATGTTAGATTCTTGGTCCTTTTGAATTTGCAATTGAACTTATTGACATTTCAAGGCGAAGACCCGAAATTAGCAATATGTTCTCAGTCTGTTTTCTTTTTCATCGTTGTAACAAGTCCTGACTCTTAAAGCTGGTTCTGCTCTGCTCACTTCCTGTCTAAAACCTTCTCCCTGTAATCCACGTTTAGTCCTGTCGTCATCCGTAACTGCACAAGGCAGGCTACACCAACAGCTGTAATCTGTCCTGTTGAGGCACTTATCAAATGTCAACAAACTCAGGCTAACTTGGCCCCTCACGCATGAGACCACGCACGGACACACTGGATGTGTCCATCTTCGGCCCCTGTACCAGGTATCCCGAGGGACGACTGCACTCGACTTCAGGCACATGCAACAAACCTTAACGTCTAGAGTTCCCAAAGGACTCCCGATGCGGCGCCAGCCCACATTCCCGGCTTCGTGACTTCGACATTCATACAAGAATCCCACTTCAAGGAAACGGCCGCCAAACCCCACGCACTCACTCAGCGGTTCTGAGGCGACACGTTGGCCGCTCAGCGGCTCCTAAGCTTTCAATGGCCAAAGTGCTGGAAGTCACTGGTCTGCACCTCAGGTGTATCCGGGATGCTTCCAGAATCTGACAACAGACCGGGCGAAAGTAACGGCAGAGGGGCTTTATGGGCGACGGAAAACGATCGACGCCGTGGAAAAGCGTGGTCACAGGGAGCGTGCGCTGAGACAGAAGCCCACCGGGTCAGGGCAGCGGAAAAGCGCCGGTGGCGAGCCAGCAGGAAGGCCAGGCCAGCAGGGAGGACACGCCAGCGCAGCCGCCTGGCCAGCCGCCTTTCAAACCTCCCGGCGCCTCTGAGGACGCCGGATGCGCGGGGCAGCAGAGCGGAAGTCCGTCGCTGGGCCACGCCCCCGGGGCGGGGCCCGAGCCTACGCGGTGGGAGCTGGCTTTCCCACTGCCCAACGGAGAGGTAACCTGGAATGTAGGTTTCAGTGGAGTGATGTTTATTTAAATAATCTAAATAACTCAGTGTAGCGTTTAAAAAAATTACTTGGCCAAAAGTAAGACCTTTTCATTTCCTACTTTAGTATCAGAAAATGTCCTCACGCTGTATATGTATTCCTAACCCCTCTCCAAATAGCAAGTAGACATGTTGGCTCTTAGACGGGTGCCATTGAGCAGTCCTTAGTGCACGCTGAGGATAAAGCAGCTGAGAGGCCCACTGCCTCAGCGGGACTGAAGTTAGCCGTTGGATCATAGTTGTGGTGGTAAGTGTCCCTGAGATGGAAATGCAGAGGTCCTTGAGCGTGTGCACTGGACCGATGTGACTGGGGTGTAGGACACACCTCCTCTGGAATGGCAGCAAGGCGCTGAGGCCCAATTGAAGGATGTTTCCCCAACAGTTGAGGCATGAGGAGCGAGGAGCGAAGTCTGGAAGAAGCCTGCTATGGCTAGTCCCACTTTAGAGCTTCATGGAGTTATGATTTAGACTTCAAAACATTTTCTGGTATAAAGTTAGAGATATTTCTAAAACCAAGTTGTTTTCAACAGTTCTATTGAGATATAATTATTAGAGGCTTTATGGGAAGGTGGGAGCATCAAAAGATGGGGCACAAACCTAATATGCAAGTGGATTGCAATCTTATGTGAAGGGTTAATACTGTCAGAAAACCAGTTCCACTGATGTGTTAACAGTCTACAGTGCTAGGTTAGGTCCTACTTCATCCCTTCCTTTTCTTTTTCCACTGAAAACTTCACATATACAATTCTACTACAGAGTTTTGTGACTATCTTGCCTTTTACAAAGACTTGGAACTGTTGAGTAAGGAAGGGACTATCTATTGGATGCAAAAGTAGATGTGGAAAAGCAGGAGAATGGCAGTACTCAGTACCTGGGGAGATAGACAGCGCAACTTAATAAAAGTTGAGGGGTGTGATTCAATCAGGGGCTTTAAGAGAGGCAGGAATCAAAAACACTGCCAGGATTTCTGGCTGGAGTGAGTCAGTGGCAACACCATCAATGAGAGGGAGACAGAGAGATAGCAAGGATTACACTCTTAAGTTCAGCTGGTGGAAATAGCAAGTTCAAAAAGCTCTGGGATCACAAAAAAGGCGAGGAGAGGGCAAGGGTGGGAGAGGAGAAAGCGTTGTCTGTGTTAAAGACTGCTGAGCAACTTGGTTATCTCCAGTAATACACAGGTAGGTTTGAGGCCATCTTTGAACAGCAGTCATCACACAAGCTGGGGGCCATAACATTTTTATAGCTGCTGCAGGACCTTAGAACAAAATATTTCCTGTTGACTTTGCAGCTGGCTCTGGCTGTCCTTCCAACCAAAATTGCAAAGCAGCTGTTTCATCCATTTAAGCCAAATTTCATTCATAAACAGGTTCTGACTGTTGTCAAATATTCTCTTGCAAGTGTCCTATCTTCCAGTCATCTGAGTTCAGCTTCCAGCCATGTGAGATGATTCCAGATGACTATGTATCTTCCAGGCTGCTTGAGCTATCACTGGCTCATAATTTTTCCATGTAAGGCCTCAGACAACATGCAGCAGGGAGAAATTATCCCACTGTGTCCTGTATGAATTCCTGAACCATAGAATCCATGAGACTAACAAAATGGTTGTTGCTGTAAGACACTAAGTTTGTGTGGCTTTTTAAGCAGCAGCAGTATCTGGAATGTATCTTGCTCCTCTTCATGGGTACTGTGAATATAGCATTGTTGAGCCAGTGAACAAATACAAGATGGTCATTCCTAAATAACTGCTAGGAGGCTTAAGGTATATACAGTGAGCATTCCCTGGTCCAAGGTACTACCTCTTCCAATACCTCCTTACCCCACAAATTTATATTATGTGGTATTTTCAGAAAACTGCACATTATGCTAAGGGCTATCATGCTAGAAGAACAATTTTGCAAAAAAAGTAATAGAATTCAACTTTCCCAAACCCAATATTCTATACATTCTCCTTTATAATAAGGAATCAAAGTTTTAATGTTTTTTAGTTACTGGTTCCTCTAGCAGATTAGTTACTGAATTGAATTCTTACTCAACAAACACTGAATGACCTATCTTCTGTTTTAGTATAGTTTGATTTTAAACCTCATGTCATATAAACAAGTTCAGTAATTTATTTAAAATGCCATAATGCCACCTCAAAAATTTAGAGGAAACAAAACTATTTAAGTTTTATTTCAAAATCTAATTTTAATTCAGACTGAACAAGCAAGCAGAAAAGTGAGAAAGCTAACTGTATTAGCAGACACAGATGTACCAAATGTAAAACAGTGGGTTATTAACCGAACTATTTACATGCATATTTACAAGCAATCCTTTTGTACAGAAGTTGCCTTTAGTTGGAAAAAGATTTGACAGTCAGTAAAAATATTAAATAGAGTTGAAGTGGTACCACATTCTAGTAAAGTGTATCAGAAAAGTGATCTTCAGTGTGTCTGAAAGTGAAAATTTGAATGATCAATATCTAGTAAAATTCTCTAGTACAAAAGTTAATGCAACCCATGCTACAAAGTGCAAGTGAGAAAACCATATAGATAAAGTGGAACAATGTTCCTGGCCTTAGGGTCAGGGAGTGAACATAAGTAGAAAAACAGAGCAATCCTGGAATTGCAATTAATCCTCGCTAGAGAGTCTTGGTTGCTGAGCTAGGAGTTCTCTAAGCTTTTTATTTATTATTTTTATATTTATTATTAATCTTTAAATGACAGTTTAAAAGCCCCCTTGGTATCCAACAGCATGTGCAGATGTAAATCAGTTGTCAAGGATATATTCCAAGATTTTGTGAAGATTTCCATGTTGTAGTTCATATTGGAAACTCAATTACTGATACACTAAATGTCAAACTTACTAGCTGTAAGACTTGTATCTTGAGGGGAAAAAAAAAAGAAGGTTGCTAGGTCGCTACATTTTTGCGATTATATGTATTTCCAAGGCTACGATTTTTTCTCAAGAAACTAGGTTTAATGTGTCTAACCAGCTAGCAAAATTTACTTCCAACATTTATTTCAAAATCAATTTTATTGCAGCCAAAACAGAATTAACTGTACATAATAATCTATTTTATATATATACACATTTTAAGTTATAGGGAATAAAGTTTATTTTGGCAGATAAGTGTTAAACAAAATTAAAGTTGCATACATTAGTAACGTAACTCAAGATCCTTAATTTGATATAACAAATTTTCTTGCTGTCCTGCATTCTGCTAAATCACCATACCTAAACTGTTTTATAAAACTGATACACTGAAATTTACTTTATTGCTTTCGCTTACGCTCTGATTCCAAACAAAACTTTTCATAAGCTTCTTCTATCTCTGGGTCCATCTCATCATCAATATCATCCAAGTATCTGCAAAAGAAGCAAAATGTCCCATGAGTTTACTGCTTTTCCATTTGGAAAATCTGAGATGCTAAGCAATGAAACCCAAAAACCCTGTAAACAACTTTCTTAGACTGATTAATTATGTAAGTGGCACTCCTCAATCAAGGGTATAATTTGACAAGTCAAATTCACACTGATTACAAGTCCCTATTATTTTAGGCTATAGCAATCTTAAAAGTTAAAAACTGGACATTCTAGGTAAATTTAAAAAGCTCATTAGAAATTCAATTTTAAGTTTACATTGGCACAAAAAACATTGAAACCTTTATGTGTGATTTTTTTTAAAAGTTACTGACAAATGTAATCATAGGGAAAACTTTCCACGGATTTCACAGTTCTGTGCTAACAAACTTTACTTTCATTTTCAACATAGTTTTTGAAGCTTCTATATATAAAGTTGGGGGTTGGCCAATAATAATGTAAATATATAAATTATCAAGAAGCAGTTACACTACCTAGAGACATATCTTCCTATTAGCCCAAACATTTTTATATAGTAGTCTGTTTTTATTTATTTATTTAAGATTTTTATTGGAAAGGCAGATTTACAGAGAGCACAGAAAGATTTTCAATCCACTGGTTTATTCCCCAAGTGGCCACAATGGCCAGAACTAAGCCAATCCAAAGCCAGGAGTTTCCTCCAAGTCTCCCGTGTGGGTACAGGGTCTCAAGGCTTTGAGCCATCCTCCACTACTTTCCCAGGCTGTAAGCACAGAGCTGGATGGGAAGTGGAACAGTTGGGACTCGAACTGGCACCACAGAGGTTGCTGGCACTTGCAGAGGGTGGTAGCCAGTTGAGCCATCATGCTGGGTAACCTGTTCCCTTTACTCTTGTTCCTGTAACAGCTCAAATCTGAGACTTTTTACCATGTGCCAGGAGGCTGTTGAGCATCTGAAGTTTTCTCATTAGGCTCTTAAGAAAACTTAATGAGGGCCCAGCGCGGTGGCGCAAGTGGTTAAAGGTCCTTGCCTTGCACGCCCGGGATCCCATATGGGCGCCGGTTCTAATCCCGGCAGCCCCGCTTCCCTTCCAGCTCCCTGCCTGTGGCCTGGGAAAGCAGCAGAGGACAGCCCAAAGCTTTGGGAACCTGCACCCACGTGGGAGACCCGGAAGAGGCTCCTGGCTTTGGATCGGCATAGTATCGGCCCGTTGTGCTCACTTGGGGAGTGAATCATTGGACGGAAGATCTTCCTCTCTGTCTCTCCTCTCTGTATATCCGCCTTTCCAATGAAAAAATAATAAAAATAAATCTTTAAAGAAAAAAAAAAAGAAAACTTAATGAGAAATACAGTGTTTTAAAGATGGATCAGCAGGTAGAGTAATTGCCCCAAATCTTAAAATATTGGAAGTTATTATTTTCACATCTAGGTATAACAGTAAAATATTCTTAAATGCATATTTATTTTTACAAATGGACAAAATATAAATAGTTTTTTTCTGGATCAACAAATATTCAGAATCACAGTATAACAATTTTCTGACAATTTGTATTATATAAACATACGTATAACATACTGTAACTTTCAAATCCAATGCCACTTTTTCAGTTTTCTTTTCTCTAGCCAAATCTCCATCCACAAATTCGCTATAGAAATTTCATCATGAAATCTAGTAACCTTTCAAAAAAGCAACTTACGGATCACCAGCCCCGGATAAATCTGTTCCATTTTCTTCATAATCTGGGAAAAAATCTTCTCGTTCAAGTAATTCTTGATATTTTTCTTGGTAATCTAGGAAACATTAGAGAAAAACTAAATGCTGAGGAGAAAAATATGAAACAACCTGATGCTCCTAAAATTTTTTTTAATATTACTTTCCATTTAAGTAGGTCCAATGTTTAAACAGCAGAAAAGTCAGAATTATAGAAATGGCTTTTAGAAAACTTATATTCGAATATGGCTTGCTTTTGTACTTCCACAAAGTATTTGGAAACATTAAAATAATGATATAACTACCCTTCTAACTGGGTTGAAAATCAGAGGCACTGTACCACACTAGGTCTAATCTAATACTGTGCTGCCCTCATTCTTCACTGTTCTCTTACACGCACAAGATTGGTTATAGGACTACTGGGGAAGAAAAGCCTTCCTAAGCTGTATTTCCTTCTAGAAAGGGCACCAATATCAAATACTCCTAGTTGCCAGCTCTCCATTACTATTGCATAGATGGTAAAGGAAGCTATCTGTAGTAGCTAACAGAAACCGGGCCATGTTTCCCAATCAAGTGAGGATTAACTGTCAAGGCCCTGAGCACAGAAATGATTCTATTCTACCCTTAGACACAGTAGGAAGGCAGCTACTTGGCAAATGATTTAGCTTTGCCAATCTTCCCTGAATTAGATACGCCTAAGCCAGACAGCTTCTATAGCTCTCTGCCAGCCAACTGTTTTGGGCAGTTACTGTGTACCTTTTAAAATCAGTGTTTTAAGAAGTCACTTGTACTAGTGTTGTCCTGTAACGATGGCACCCATATAGGCACCACTTTGAGTCCTGGCTGCTCCTCTTCTGACCTAGCCCCCTGCTAATGCCCCAGTAAAAGCAACAGAAGATGGTCCAAGTATTTGTGCCTCTTGGGAGACCTAGAAGAAGCTTCAGGCTCCTGGCTTCAGCCTGGTCCAGCCCTGGCCATTTGTGCCCATTTGTGTAATGAACCAGTGGATAAAAGATTCTTTGTGTCTCTTTTTTCTCACTGTAACTCTACGTTCCAAATAAAAACAGAAGCCACATCAAATTTTGACAGCATAATTACACTGGATATTTCAACATCTAATTTTGGCAATTTAGAGACAATCTTTTTTTAAAAATATTTATTTTATTGGAAAGGTAGATATACAGAGAGGAGGAGAGACAAAGAGAGAAATGTCTTCCGTCTGATGGTTCACTCCCCAAGAGACCACAAAGGCCGGTACTGCGTCGATTTGAAGCCAGGAGCTCTTCCAGGTCTCCCATGTGTGTGCAGGGTCCCAAGGTTTTGGGCCGTCCTCGACTGCTTTCCCAGGCCACAAGCAGGGACTAAAAGCCATCTACAATTGCTGCTCATGCGGCAAGGAAGATGACAAACAACACTGGTCTTAGGATATAAAAGGGATCTGGATTTGAAAACCACAAAATGGTCGGAAGGCAAGATCTTAGGCTCAGGTCAAACAGAAAGCTGGGATCCATGCTCCACCTCCCTCTTTCCTTGCAAATCTTTGACCCTTCAAAGACTGTTACCTTAAGTAAAAGGACACCCATGAAAAAAAATAAAACGGGAATCTTCTTAACTGGCAGAGATGGCCAGGAATCCTGGCTGCTTCTGTCTGAGTTTGCAATGGGGACAGAGCACTCAAGAAGGGGAATCTCCAGGAAATTTTTAATACTTGCCCTGGCACTTCAAATTTCTACTGCCCACATAAAGAGCCCCTTGACAAGAAAGTAATAACTTGTCAAGTCAGCAATATCCCTGTGGCTACTAGCAGAAGCAGACCCGCAACCATTCTGGATTCGCGGGCCTGAAGTCCAAGCCAGGGGGAGTTCTCAAGAAGACAGTTAAAATATGGAAGTATTCATACAAGGCTGTCGTCTAACTTAGCTTGCAAATGCTCTGGAGAGAGCACAAGTAACAAAGTGAACAAAGTGCTAGTTACATCCGGTAAAGGGTACATGGATATTTTTTGTACAGCTCTGTTTTTGTTACTTTTCTCTCATTGGAAAATGATTTAACTTTAAAAGTTTAAGGCAGACCATTAAAAATAAGCTTATAATAATGACATAAGAGACAACTCTTCTGAGATAATCTAACACAAAGATCTGGGATGAGAAAAAATGATCTGAAAGGGTCAAGATTATTTGAATAAAATGCAGAAATGAAATTCAGTTTGAGAAATGGGATTCCTATAAAAAAATAGTCACTGGAAATAGGATACACAGATTAGACAAAGAATCACAATGAAGTCAAAGCAATCTGAAACATCAGTGAAGAGGAAGAGTTGGCTTAGACACTGCATTTATGACAGCAAGGAAGGACAACTTCAGAGTGAAGTCTTGGCGTAGACAGAGATTAGCAGAAAAGAGCTCAGCAGAGACACAGGATTGTAGGGCAGTTACATGTTGCACAAAGAAAGAACTGTTCATGCCTGTTGCTAAGATAATAGCTTAGGGAAAAAATATTTTGACTCCATTATATCCTATATATAAAAATATAGCCAGGTGCGTAAAGGAGCTAAATATGAAAATAGCAAAAGTATCATTCTTATGAGAAAACTCAATTTGAAAGTGTTAAAGTTTTTCAGATCACAGAAAGCCAAAGCAGGAGTTATAAATTTTGTTTACATTAAAACAAAGCTGCTGTATGACGACACATTTAGGAATGCAAAGTGGAGGTGGAAAAGATAAACCGAAACCCTCAGCCAATTAGGAATCACTTTTTTCCAAGTTGTATAAAGAATTACAAATAAGACAAATTAGCTTAGCAGATACAGGGGCAAAGAGGATAAAACAGGTAATTCTTAAAGAAATCAAAAGGTCAACAGAAACCAGGAAAAGAAATTACCACATGCCAGGGAACTAACATGGCAGCAAGATGAAGAATACACTATCACACTAACAAAAACTAAGTTTAACAGAAAGAGCTGTCAAAGACAAGCAGCAGGAACTCTCACATACTGTTGCTGGGAATATAAGATGGCAAATTCATGCAGAAACCAATGCAGCAACATTTAGTGAAGGTGACAACATTCACAGCCTGTAACTTAATGCTACATTCTCTCCTTAAAGAAAACACCTTTGTTTTAGACATAGAAGATGGCCAATGACTGCTCTCCGGAGGAAGGTAATGGGAAAACTGGACAATAAAGCTGGTTGTAATTTGTACTAAGCAGGAAAAATTTCTCTTGCTGACCTTATAGTGTCGTTCATCACAATGAAAACAGTGTTTTAAACGCCTGTGTCTAGAAAAGGAAGCATGCAGATGTAATTAACTCTGAATCATCGGCTGGAAATCAACTCTCAGTTTTAACCCATTTTGGTAAATCGCTAACTATGGGAAACCAGGACCATCTTTTCCCTCCTTTCTAATCAGTAAGAGTACTACAAAAATGGGTGGTAACAATGGTGGTATTTCATTGAGAGTTCCTCCTATCTCCTACTGTAAAGTGCAGATCAACACTACACAGTCAGATTTTCATCTGAAATGGCACACATGGTCTCCAAACAATACAGGAGACAAATCTTTCTCATGTGGAATGATGTGACTCTGTGAAACAGAATTCTGTGGTGGTGCTGATGGGCTTTCTAGGATACACTATTTACCAAAATCTTGGGAGAAAATGATTGAGAAAACATACCTGGATCAGCTGCGGTGAAGGGAACACCATCGGATGTATAAAATGTTGGTTCATTCTAGGATGAATCAAAGTGATTATACACTTCTACTCATTATAGAATCTCTTAAAGTACATGGATTAATAAATCATAGCTAATATCACATATCTACTCCTGACAATGCAAGAATATGACAAAACAAACCAAACCTGAGACACAAAAGGACATTTCTTAGCAGCCATTTTCACTTTCCCAGAAAAGTCTATGGTTTCACATTTTTCCTCTATCATCTCAAGTCCTTGTGACTCTAATCTTGCTACTTATTGTCTGTGATATTTACTACCAATTGTTCTATTGTGCATTGTTTCAGGCTTGGTTAGCTTATTTTCAGGTATGATTTTCTTTCCATCTTCCATTTCTTTACTGATTCCCAAGACCAGGTTCTAGGGGCACTCTTCCACAGCCATTCACACTGGGTCATGTCAGCAGACTGAGGGCATCCCTGATTGTTTTTATGTTATTTTACTTTAATATTTAACACAATATGGACCAGTCTAAGATGCAGATCTCTGGTTCTAACAGCTTCCTGGCATCCTTTTCAGCCTCCCTTGTCGTTGATGGATCTTTTAGTCTGTCCCTTTCTCTCCCTAGAATTTAATTTGCTTCCATTTATGTGCTAGGTTGGAAGGTAGGTGATCCTAAGTCAAACAGGAATAACTGCATAAAACTTATTGAAATTCCAAAACAGAACCAACTATGACTACAAACATACCATGAAGTAGTTAGGATCATTCTCAGGTGTTGCTTCTCTGTAGGTTGAAGTTGCATGGACTCTACCCCAGTTACTCGACCGGAGCTCCACCAGCTTCAGGAGCATCTGCTTTACGTCTCTGCGACAAGAGCCGAAAATGAGCTAAAGTATACTCACTGTAAGTGTGGCAGGCTTTCAAATATCACAGATGCCTAAAACCTTATTCACTAAATTTAACAGATACTACCAATGCTTTTTCTGAACTTTTCCCATGACATAAATTCACTTCAAAACAAAATCAGGTCTTGAAATTTGCTCCATAACTGTGACTACATGGTTTTTAAAGATAGTGCCTATCCTTTCATTTTTCTCTTCTGTAATACTTCTGGTAGTACTTTACCGAAATATTTTTTGAAAGGCTGAAGTCTGCATCTTTATTTTTCACTAAATTCAAATCATTCCACAGGAAAAAATTCTAAATGAAATTGAACAAAAGTGGCTATTGAGCAGAAATCATAGGTAAAATATTATACCGTTAAAAAAATTTTATCAATCTGCAAGATATCAATTACAATTGTCAAGTACAGAATAGAAAACCACCGCCACACAGGAAGCAAGAGAAGGAGTACTGCCCACCCACACTGTCCCACCTGCTGCAGTTGGCATCGAGGACAACGTTTTCAATTCTCTGAATAATTTCTTCCATATCAGTCTTGGCTTTTTCCTTCCAGGCATCTTCCAAAACGGATCCTGTCAACTAAAATGTAGGCATTTGTAAAATACAGTATAGAAATTCTCAGAAGTAAAATATTAGAGGCAGTTCAATTATTCTTGTGGATTAATTCGATATGTCAGATATTCAACTCTCTGCTCATCATTTAGTCAGATGCCCAATTTTTTTTTGGCTACCTAAATTTTTAAACTAATATTTAACAGATTCAGTGATTTCTAGAATTACTTTTTTATTGATGAAGGGAAACTACAGTGGAACTCTAATCGTGGCTAATGTACACAACCTTTTAGCTTCATTTTCTCAAAAATTTTTGAAGGCATTTATATTCCCTAAATGACTAAGGCTGGCTATTACATTTTAATAATATTGTTTGAAATAAGCAGCAAGTTACAAAAATAGAAAAATCTAAACAAAAAAAGGAAAATCTGCTTCAAGAAGTTAAGGATATAAATAGACAATTCATAAAATTAGTAAATGGCCAATAAACATGAAGAAATGATTAAATTAGTGATCATAAAATGCAAATTTACACTCAGGATCTATGCCAAAACAAAACCCATAACTGATTAAATCCACATACTTCACCATTGGTACGATACACTCTGGTCTGACACTTGGGACTAGTGCACCTCGTTACTTATCACTATAAAAGTGTACAAGAGGGCCCAAGCGATAGCGTAATGGTTAAGGTCCTCACCTTGAACATGCCAGGATCCCATATGGACACCGGTTCTAATCCCGGCAGCTCCACTTCCAATCCAGCTCCCTGTTTGTGGCCTGGGAAAAGCTGTCAAGGATGGCCCAAAGCCTGGGAACCTGCACCCGCATGGGATACCTGGAAGGAAGTTCCTGGATCCTGGATTGGGATCGGCACAGCACCAGCCGTTGCGGCCACCTCTCAGTATATCTGCCTTTCCAATAAAATAAATATATCTTTAAAAAGTATACAAGATTCCTGATTCCTCAAATCTATCTTTTAGAATCTAACCTGAAGAAATATCTGCATTAGAAAGATTAAAGATTACTAGGGGATAGCACAATAGCTCAACTAGTTAATCCTCCACTTGCAAGCACTCATATGGGTATAGGTTCATGTTCTGACTGCTCCACTCTCCGTCCAGCTCTCTGCTTCTGGCCTGGGAAAGTAGCAGAGGGTGGACCAAAGCCTTAGGACCTTGTACCCATGTGGAAGACCTGGAGGAGGCTCCTGGCTCCTGATTGGCTCAGCTCCAGCCACTGCAGCCATTTGGTGAGTGAACCAGCAGATGGGAGATCTTTGTCTCAAAATCTGCCTTTGTAATAAAGAAAAAAAAAGGATGAAAGAGTAGTAGCATTGTAATTCAGTAGCAAAACTGCAAACATTCAAATGAAAAAATGACAAATTGCACACAATGGGGTACTAAAAAGTTACTCAACAAAGTGGTTATCTGTGTTCCATGGAAAGATTTAAGAAATTTTATCAAGTGACAAATAAAAAGGCCACAACTAAATAAGACCTTATAAATGGAGTTCACACTCAGACACAAGGAGGGAATCACGGGGAGTTTACAGAGGTTGATGGACGAAGGACTTTCACTTTCTCATTTCCAAATTTTGTTTCTTAGAGTATATGAGAGGACTTCAAAATGATAATGGAGAAATTAAAAGATGTCTAATTTATTGGTTTTTAAAAGATTTATTTTTATTGGAAAGGTCAGATATACAGAGAAGGAGAGACAGAGAGGAAGATCTTCATCTGATGGTTCACTCCCCAAGTGACCGCAACAGCCAGAGCTGAGCCAATCTGAAGCCAGGAGTAAGGAACTTCTTGTAGGTCTCCCAAGCGGGTGCAGGGTCCCAAGGCTTTGGGTCGTCTTCAGCTGCTTTCCCAAGCCACAGGCAGGGAGCTGGATGGGATGCAGGGCCACCGGGATCAGAACCGGTGACCATATGGGATCCTGGAGCATGCAAGGTGAGGACTTTAACGACTATGCTATCGTGCCAGGCCCTAATTTATTATTTTTTAAAATGGTTTATTTTTAAATTTATTTTATTTTTATTGGAAAGGCAGATATACAGAGAGGAGGAGAGACAGAGAGGAATATCTTCCATCTGTTGTTTCACTCCCCAAGTGACTGCAATGGCCAGTGCTGTGCTGATCCAAAGCCAGGAGCCAGGGACTTCCTCCAGGTCTCCCACATGGGTGCAGGGTCCTAGGGCTTTGGGCTGCCCTTGACTCCTTTCCCAGGCCACAGGCAGGGAGCTGGATGGGAAGCAGGGCTGCCAGGATTAGAACTGGCGCCCATATAGGATCCTGGGGCATTCAAGGCAAGGACTTTAGCCGCTAGGCCACTACTCCGGGCCCAAGATGTCTAATTTAGTATCAGAAGTCTCCAGATGTAGGTTTCAAAAGTTCAAGGAAAATGTGTACTATAGAAAAATTATGTGAAGATTTAAAAAAAAAACACACACTCATCTTTTAACAGTAGTTTCCCACTATTTTTTGAAGGACCCTTGCATATTTCTTTTGTTAAAAAACCAAGTTAAAACATCAGTATTTAACTTTAAAGTAGAAATCTAGTTATGTACTACAGTTTTCCTACAAATTATAAATTAAATGAATAAAAGATTTATTTAAATGCCTACCTTCAGTAATTTCACTGCACAGATTAAGTTATCATCCACAGGATTAGAAAAAAGCGCATTCAGCAACTCTCGAAGACCCACTTGAAGAATATCTGCTCTCATAACCTGTCCATTTGTTCCCTTGATCTTTTAGGACAAAAGAATACAAGTGATGATGTTAAAATATAATGCATATAATTAAATGCTAAGAAACTATTGGTAAAAGTAGTTACTTTAGGTCAACAAGAGACAAGTCACAGCAGCACATATTGGTACCTTCACCGAATCACAATTGCTTTATATGTAATTAACTCTAATAAAGCTACTCAGCTATAAGTAAAATCTTATTTTCATTTTTCACATACAATTGCCAGGGGAAAAAAAAATTTAAAGATTTTTATTGGAATGTTAGATATACAGAGAGGAGGAGAGACAGAGAGGAAGATCTTCTGTTCGATGATTCACTCTCCAAGTGGCTGCAACAGCTGGCCAGGAAAATTTCAGTTCATCTGATGTCACCATTTCAGAAAGCATTCTCTGACCATACAACACTGACACAGAGGTATCTTCCACCTGTTGGTTCATCCCCACCTGGAGCTAACTGTTGGGCTAGGCCAGGCCTGAAACCTGGAACTCAATCAAGGTCTCCCATGTGGGTGGCAGGGTTGCTAGCACTGAGCCACCTCCACTGCTTCCCAGGCACACCAGTGAGGAACTGGAGAACTACACCGCCTTTACGTTCTCACAGACATGGCTTATTACTTCCATATGGGAAATACTCAGAGGAGCATTCTTAGAATGATTTCATGAAAGGTACATAGTAGATCAGCACTCTTATTTTGACTTACATAGTCTGAAAAAGAATAAGATATGCATTTTATGGTGGAGTCTTTTGTCTTGATGTATACATTATGCTGTTTTTGACAAATTCTCGAAGTTTAAGAAGCTATAAACTGAGGGTTGTCATTTAGTACAGCCATTAAGTCAGTACTGGGGGGTGAGGAGGCTGCCATTGTGGAATAGCAATTTAAGCCTTCACCGGTGATACAGGGATCTCATATAAGCACTGGTTTGAGACCTGGTTGCTCCATTTCCAATCCAGCTCCCTGAAGGCCTGGGAAAGCAGAACCACCCCTACCCCCGCCACATGGGAGACTCAGAAGCAATTCTGGACACCTGGTTTTGGCCTGGCCTCAGAATTGCAACCATTTGGGGAGTGAACCAGTGGATGGAAGATGTGGTCTCTCCTCTCTGCAACCCTGCCTTTCAAAACTAAAAATTAACTGTGAAAGACCCTGCTGGGGTATTCACATCCCATGCCAGAATGCCTAGGCTGAGTCAGGCTCTCTAGCCTCCAATCCAACATCCTGCTAATGTGCCTCTTGGGATGCAGAAGGTGATGGCTCCAGGACTTGGGACCCAGCCACCCACACGGGACACGGGAGACCCAGACTAAATTCAGGCTTTTGGCTTTGGCCTGGCAAGTTCCAGCTGTTGCAGACATCTGGAGTGAATCCAGCAGGTGTCCTCTGTCGCTCAAATAAAACTGAAGTTGTCTTAAAGCATGTATTTTATAAAAAGTACATGATTCACTAAAAACCCAAGTAAACCCATTGCACACTAATGTTCAGGTATATTACGTAGACATATTTAGCTAAGGCTACACAAATGAATTTTGTGACATGTGTATTTATATGGACAAGTAAGGACTATTAGGGGCTGAGAATTAGAGATTCTTCTTTCATTTAGGAATAGCAAATCCAAGAGATTATACTTTAGTTATTTTTAATAATACAGTATATAGTTGAAAATTACAAACAGATGATTGTTTCTTTCAAATATTTATTAAAAAGCTGAGTTAGAGAGAGGGAGAGAGAGAGCAAAGATAATCCATCTTCCATTCACTCTAAATGGCTCCAAGAGCTGGGACTGCACAAGGCCAAAGCCAAAATTTTCATCTTGGTCTCCCATGGAGAGGCAGAGGCCAACTCTTCTTGGCCTATCTTTGCTGCTTTTCCAGGTGCTATAACAGGCAGATAGATGGGAAGTGAAACAGCTGGGATTTGAACCAGCATCCACGAGATGTTGGAGTAGCATTCAGCCACTTAACCTACTATACTACAACACTGGCTCCAAAATGTAGATTTGAAATGTATAATGTTCTTATCACAAAAGAAATTCTACCTGTCAACTTAAAAAAAAAAAAAAAAGAAAGAAAAAGTTAAGCAATTAAAGGTGAGGGGCCAATGCTGTGGCACAGCACTTTAAACCATTGCTTGCAACATCAGCATCCTATACAGGTGCAGTTTCAAGTTCCAGCTGCTCCACTTTGAAGCCAGCTCTCTGATAAAGTACTTGGACCCCTTGCCACTTATGTGCAGAAACCAGGATGAAGTTCCTGGGTCCTAATTTTGGCCTGACATAGGCCCAGCAGTTGGGGCAATTTAGAGAGTGAATCAGCAGAGGCAAATCTCTTGCAAAATAAGTAAATCTTAAAAACAAAAAAAGGCGGGGGGCCCTAGGTGAAATCGCAGCGAAGAGTCGGAAACCTCTGGCCTCTGCATGTACAAGCTCAGGGCAAAATGCCATAGAACTTCTATTAAAGTACTGATTGTGAGGAGGTGCTGAGCCATTTTCTTTTTTTCCCACTCCCCTTTTTGTTAAAGTTAAAAAAAACCAGCATTCTCACCTCCAGGTTAAGGAAGAGTTCTCCGAGGAAGAGGACAAATGCATGAAACCGTTTCCGAGTCACTTCATCCCCTTTCGCAGCTTGATCTTTCACTTCATACTCAGTCCGACACCTAATAAAGACAACTTTTGTGATCTTACATTGCTTTGTTTTTCTTAAAAAGCTAAACAATACGGCCATTTGTTGGTTTGGCTGTCCACAGCAACAGACAGTAACCACAACGTCCCACTGCCCTGACCCTCTATTTCCAAAGGAAAGAGCTCTCAGTCCAAAGCTGTGCTCATTAACCTTTCCCAAGAAGGCGCTCTGTTTTAAGAAGCTGATAGGAATACTTAGTTCATCTTACATTGTAACTTACAGCTTGTGAATATTTTTTACCTTTTTGGATGTTAAGAACTTTGCAAGATCTTTAAAAATATATAGAAATGCATGGGCTCCAACAACGTTGAAAAGAAAATGAATTTTTAAGTCCACCATTCTTATAATTTCTATTATATCAGAAAAGCATTACAGTGAAGAAAATCTCCCAATTGGAACCACAACACAGAAAGCTGCTAAGTTGGTTTCACTTCCTCAGCATCTGAATGCGTCAACTGATTTCCGCCCCTCCTCTTATTTTCCTCTGAATTGGCCCAATGCCTCAGAGAAAAATCCCAGAGCTCATGATCAGGGCTGCACAAGATACCTAAACTAACCACAGTAGGTTTCCACTGTTGGTCAAAAGCAAATTAGTATCAGCATCTATTATACTGAGATGGATTTATAAAAACTTATAATTTGGGTTTTAAGTACTATTTAATTTTATTGGTAATGTGATGAGAAAATGCTACAAAATTCATTTGTTCTCTAAAGCTTTTTTTTTTTTTTAACAGTTCTTAAAGACAAAGAGGAGAGCTTATGGAGCATGCATGGATTTCAAATTGCCTGTTAAGTGTTATTTAAAACAAAAAACAAAAAAACAGGGCTCAGCAGCTAATGTTCTTGCTATTTGGGCACCGGTTCTAATAATCCCTGTTGCCCCACTTCCCATCATCTCCCCGTATGTAGCCTGAGAAAGCAGTGAGGATGGTCAAAAGCCTTGGGACTCTGCACCCACCCACGTGGGAGAACTTCAAGAAGCTCCTGGCTCCTGGCTTTGGATTGGCTCAGTTCCGACTGTTATGGCTACTTGGGGAGTGAATCAGCAGATGGAAAATCTTCCCCTCTGTCTCTTCTCCTCTCTGTGTATCTGACTTTTCAAAAATAAATAAATCTTTAAAAAATAAATTCTTGCCCAATAATTTATCCTGGGAAAGTTTGGGAGCCAACAATAACCCCAGCATAGCTTCCTGTGCCTGCATACCAGCTCCAATGTTAGCAGCTCTACTTACTGAGCACTACCTTCTGTTTGTGTTTTAGGCACTTGTTGCTTTCTCATTAACTCCTCATCAGGAAAACAGCAGGAAGCAGATATTTGTAAATGGTACACTGTGGTTAATAATGAAAAAGAGCAGTTAATTAATGCCAACTCAGCCATATTCTCACCTTGTTGGCTGCTTTCCTGTTAAAATGCTGGAACTTCAAGTTTTTAAGAAACTTGTTTTTTTCCATAAATGCTATGAATACAAGGGTACTTGAAAAAGTTCATGGAAAATTAAAGTTTAATCTTAACCATGTGTATGAGCAGTCTTCAAAAAAAGTGTGTAGAAGGCCCATTACGATGGCTCAATGGCTAATCTTCACCTTGCTTACAATGTGATCCCATATGGGTGCCCGTTTGTGTCCTGACTGCTCTACATCCCTTCCAGCTGCCTGCTGGTGACCTGGGAAAGCAATGGAGGATGGCCCAAAGCTTTGGGACCTTGCACCTGCCCAAGAGACCTGCAAGAAGCTCCTGGCCCCTGGCTTCAAATCAGCTCAGCTCCAGCCACTGCGGCCATTTGGGGAATGAACCAACAGATGGAAGATCTTTCTGTCTCTCTGTAAACCTGATCTGCCTTTCCAATAAAAAATAATTAAAAAAGAAAAGTCTGTAGAGGGGCAGGTGTTGTGATATGATGGGTAAAGCCAGTAGGCATCCCTTTTGGGTGCCGGCTTGAAACCCACGGCTGCTCCATTTCCATTCCAGTCCCTGGGTAACGGCCTGAGAGAAGCAGCTGAAGTATTTGTCCTTTGCCCCCCACATGGGAGACTTGAATGAAGTGCCTGGCTTTGGCCTCGCCCAGCCCTGGCCTTTGTAGCCATCTGGGAAATGAAACAGTGAGTGAATGAAGAGCTCGGCCTATCCCTCTATGTGTGTAACACTGACTTTCAAAATAAATCTAAAAAAAAAAAAAAAAATTCATGGAAATCTAGACTTAAAAAAAAATACTATATGGATTTCAAGTTTATTTTGATGCAAAAATATCATTTAGCCCATTTTCCAAAAACTTTGAGATACCTTCACATTGGTTTTTATGAGACAGTAATTACATACCTGCAAAAGTAAATCCCTACCCCTCTATATGGCTACAACCTGTGTGAAGACCCTAACCCTTTTGAAGCTAAAAGCCTTTAAAGTTTAAAACAGAAAAGTCTAAAAAACAAAGTCATCCCTAACACTACTTTAGCCATAGCTAAGTGCTTAAAAGATAACTTCCATTGTCTTTTTTTCAATTTCAAAGAGGCAGAATGATGTGTTTACTTGTTATAACATGACCATTTTTCTACATTAACATTCTTAACAGCATTAGAGTGCCACAGAAGCTTACACTGGGAGAATGAGAAAAGCTATTCTCAACCCCGGCTACACAGCAGCATCACTTAGAGGGTCTCAGGAAACCATCCCCAGGCTTCCCTATGATCCAATTACACCCGAATTTCCAGGGACTGGACCAGATGTGAGTCCTATTTTAAATATCTGAATAAGCAGAAGGCATCACCAGGGTAAGTAGTGGTAAACAGAGTTAAGGGAGCATTTCAGGCATCCTATCTCCTAGAAAGTCATTCTTTCCTATCTTTCAGGAGCTGTAGTGTGTGTTATAATTATACATCAGGTTTGCTATTTATGTTTTTCCAAACTGTATCTATTCAGAGCCATTCCAAGGATTTCCATAAGACAGGAGTCTTACTCCTAAGAGGCCCCTTTTTCATGTAAAGCAAAAGAGCTCATTGTCATGTGTTATAAATTTCTTTTATTTCACTTCATATAACTTACACCTTCCTCTCCTAAGTTATAATCTTTAGTTACATAAATTCATTTCTCCGAGTTTGGGACCTCTTGGTATCTTATCTTCCTTCAGGGGATTTTACCTAAGAAAAATTTTTGTTTAATTTTCAACTTCCTTCTTAACATCTGCTGCTTCAGTTTAGGGGTCTGCCATGTTTGGAATTTATTCTGGTATAAGCACTGGGACAGAAACACTTGTTTGTTCCCGTAAAGTGGCTATCCAGTTGTGCTATCACACTTATCTTTTGCATGTGTGTTTCAAGTACCATACGCATCAAAAGCTTCATTTTTAAGTGTCTTCATTTATAATCTTAATTCTATTCCACTAGTTTAACCATACAACGGATCACAAGTAAGGAAAATATCCTTAAGAAAAGTAATAGAGAAACTTTCAAAATTGAAAATAACTTTTTTGCCTAAATTAGATTATAACCATCATCTCTCAAATATCTATCAAATAAAGAAGGTCCTGGGATTTCACTCATTGTAAAGTTCATTGGTAAAAACAAGTCCAGCGGAGACACTTTCATGAAAAACCAAAAACAAAAACACCCTCCCAAAAAAAGATTAGTTATTTCTAATATTAGAGTTTCTGTATAGCAATTATGACAAATTATGATAAAAGGAACAGAATGAGTGATAAGTGGAATATAAAGTCCAGAATCAAACTGCAAATATAAAAATGCAACATGATAAAATGTAGTTCAAACCACTAAGAATAAATTCACTTTTATTCTTACCTAAATCAGATCCTCAGAAATATTAAGTGACCATTTTTAAGATCTTAAAAAATGAAAGACTCTTCTAATCACAAAACCAAATGTAGAGACTATTAAGTAAAAAATATTGACAAATCTAACTTAAAAATTTTAGGACTGTGCAAATAAAAATGATGTACTCTATTTTCCCTTATAACTTTCTGTAACAGATAGTCTTTAAGAAAAAGGAATGGTCAAATTCTAGTACGTTTAGGAATAGATTTCCTTTAATTTTCATATTCACACTGACCTTTGAAGTAGCAATTGACGAAAGTTGCCACTCTGTGGGCTAATTGTCAGATGATGGGACAAGTAATTACACAGGCGAGCTCCCATGTAAGAGAAATTGGGGATAGACGTAGCCTTGTGGAAAGAAAAGTTTTGTATGACACAGATATCATTAATGCAAACACTTAGCAACGTTCTAAAGAAAAACATTCTGGCTTACAAAACTGATCATGTTGTACAGAGAAATGTACAAGTCTAATTAATAAGCATAAGAAAATGTATGCCCACTTTCCCTCCCAACATTTGTACTTTCTCACTTTCAATTTTGAGCTAAAATGATTTTAATCTCTATACTCCATGAGATTTTTCAGTTTAGATGTTCCTAACTAGATCTCCAATATGGAAAATGAGTTTTTAGCTTTCACCCTGCTTAACCTACCCCACTGTATTATTTCCAACCTCTTCCATCTCATAATATTATTTTACTGTGATTTTTTTCAGTTGTATTTCCATTTGCAACCAAATATTACATTATTTCCCTTTTCTGTATAACTATGCAACTTCAAAACTTATTTTTCCTCCTTTGCTTTTACATGCTTCTGATTTATTCTTAAACTCACCAGGTTGTTAATTTCTTCCTAGTGCATTCAAACACAGCATATGTCATCATCTTACCTTGCCTGGCGCCTCTGACCTATGCCAGCGGAACTGGCTGCTTTAGACCTTCTGTGAGGGTTGCTATCGTCTTGGAATCTCTCACCATAATCTACATGGTTCACTTGGCCTCTCCTGTAGAAATTTCATTTCCCTGGTTCCCATGCTTTTGCCTGTGGTTCAAGTCCCCTTGCTAGTAATACAATTCCTTTGCTAATTTCCCAAGAAGTTCTGAGTAGTCATTTAATGCAGAAACAATCCCCAAGACTCTCAGATTCTCTACCAATTTTTTTCACCTCATTCCAGCCCTGCTCTACAGAGGCAATTCTCTGCTCTTGCTGCAGCCAATATGGGGTCTGCCAAGACAGTTAGCACTCAGCCACTTGTGTTCCAGTCTGCAAAATGAAAGCTCTCCTTCCTTCCTTCCTTCCTTCCTCATGCACCTCTAATCCCAAAACTGTCATTGTCAGTGGGCCTGGGGGGAGGAAACAAAGTTGAAGGTGTCCAGATTAACCCATCATCTGTTAAAGCTAGGAATAATCATCTGTTAGTTGCTAGGAATAAATTTCCATTTTATTTACCTTAATGAAGTCTAAAAGCTATCAGTGAATCTGTATCTGGTCAATGTATTATTGACTAAAGGATGTTAAACCTTAAACAATACAGATGGCATCCTGAAGAACTGGCTAAGAAAAACCATAGAACTGTATTATCAGGTTAAAAACCCAACCCTAATTAAGATTATTAAAAAGATAAATAAATGAAAACCCAACTCTAAAGAACAATAATCATGCAGGCTGTTAAACAGTTGAAACTAAATAGAGAAACAAGAAAAAAAAAGTATATTCCTCCACTTATTTCTTAAATCCAATTAAAAAATATAAGAAATCAGAGTAGAACAGTTCTATCTTTGGAAAATCTCAAGCACTTCCTAAAATCTGAAGAGTTGGCTAGATAAGCCTGAGGTTCAACAGTGTAGAGCAACCTAGAAAAGTGTCCAAAAGACACTTGCTATTGTACTCATCTATTCATATATTCTATTCTTTAAAAAGTTATTTATTTGAAAGAGTTGCATAGAGAAAGGGGGAAAGATAGCAAAGAGCCAGCTGGTTTACCCCACAGAAGGCCTCAATGCGCAGGCCCGCACAGGCCAAAGTCAGGAGCTTCAGCTGTGCTACCTGCATGAACAGCAGTGACCAAGTACTGACTTAGCTCATCTTCCACTGCCTTCCTAAGTTATTAGCAGAAAGCTGGGTTGGAAGTAGAGGAGCCAAGGGCTCGAACCGGTACCCAAAAGGGACACTGGCACCACAGGTGGCAGCTTTGCCTACTGCGCTACAATGCCAACCCCTATTCATATTCCAAATTTGAATTACTCTTTTAGTAATGATTTAAAGGACAATAAAGTTGGCGGCTAGCGCTTTAGCATAGAAAGTTGAGCCATTGCCTGCAGTGCCAGCACTACCCATGAGGGTGTCAGTTTGAGCCATGGCTGCTCTGCTCACCATTCACCTTCTTGCTACTACGCCTGAGAAAGCAGGGGAGGATGGCGCAAGTGGCCTGGCCTCTGCACCCACATGGGAAAACTGGAACAAACTCCTGGCTTCACCCTAGCCCCTTCAGGCTGCTGCAGCTATCTGGGGAGTGAAGCAATGAATGAAAAGCCTGTCTCTTCCTCTCTCACCCAACTCTTTCAAATAAGATAAATCTTAAAAACAAAAACCCCAGGGGCTGCTGCAGTGACACAGCAAGCTAATCCTCCACCTGTGGCACCAGCATCTCACATGGGCTCTGGTTTGCTCCAGCTGATCCACTTCAGGTCCAGGTCCCTGTCTGTGGCCTGGGAAAACCGTGAAGGATGGCTCCAGTCTATCACTGAACCCACGCGGGAGACCCAGGGGAGCTCCTGGCTTTAGATCAGCTGAGCTCTGGCTTCTGCAGCCATGTGGGGAGTGAGCCAGCAAATGGAGGGCCTCTCTCCGCTGACTTTGCATTTCAAATAAAAATGAATTTTTTTAAAAAAAAAAAAAACTTTTTGTTCCTCTCCTACTTTAAGTTTGCCTTCCAAATAAAAATAAGCCTTCAAAAAAAAAAAAAAAAACTGTCTTGGGCACAGGCAGCTAGCCCAACATTGTCAGCCACCTGCCCTAGTGGAGTGCTTGAGGGTGACCCCCAGCTGCAGTTCCTGATTCCAGCATCCTGCCAAAGCAGATTGGGGAAAGGCAGTGGCAACAGCTCCGGCGGCACCAGGCACCTAAGCAGGAGACCCAGCTAGCTTTCCTGGTTCCTGGCCTTGGTCCCAGTCCAGCCCTAGCCACTGTGGAAATTTTGGGGAATTCCAACTTTCTCTGTCTCTTTGCTTCTCAAAACTTTTTCCTCAAAAAGTCCGTCTTAGGGCACAGCATGGTGGCCTAGCAGCTGAAGTCCTTGCCTTGTACGTGCCAGGATCCCATATGTGCACCGATTCTAATCCCGGCTGCTCCACTTTCCATTCTTCTCTCTACTTTGGCTTGGGAAAGCACTCGAGGATAGTCCAAAACCTCAGGATCTTGCACCCTTGTGGGAGACCCGGAAGAGGCTCCGGGCTCCTGGCTTCAGATCAGCTTAGCTCTGGCCTTTGCAACTGTTCAGGGGGTAAATCAACGGACAGAAACTCTTCCTCTGTGTTTCCCTTCCTCTATGTATATCTGACTTTGCAACAACAACAACAAAAGGTCTGTCTTAAGATGCCAGTGTTGTATATTATGTTTTTCAATGCTTAATATGCTGGGATCAAAACCAAAAGTGTGAAAAACTGCTATTAAACTTCAAAGGCATTAAAATATAAAATCATAAATTTGGGGGCCAGACACCATAGCATAGCAGGCTAAGCCTCTGGTTTTGGTTCTGGCATGTACTCCAACCATTGTGGCCATCTGGGGAGTGAACCAGTGGATGCAAACTCTATCCTTCTCTATAGCTCTTCCTTTCCAATGAAAAATAAATTAAAAAAAAATAAAAACAAATACCCCTTTCATCCTAAATGAAATAAAAAAATGTGAAGATTTAAGATACGATATTTTGTAGTATGACTTTTTTTTGTTGCAATACTTTTTAAAAGATTCATTTATGATGGAAAAAGTTTGCTGCTTTTTGTTTTCTCAACCACTACAATGTCACATAATTTAAGGCAGGAAGACAAAATTGCAACCTTTCCTGTATATTGTTCATTTCAGGTCCTACAAAACAGAGAGAAGGGGAAAAGTGATGAGACAGTCTTCGTTATAACACCTCAGATTTCCTTCTGTACTTTACTGCCCGCGTAGGGCCATGGTTCACAGATAAATGTGCTGTCTAGCCCAGCTCTAGCTTCAATCCTTCACTACAGCAATCTAATACAAAGCAGACCTAAAAGTATGAGCCAGAAAGAGTTATTAATGATGGAGACAGATGAAGATGAGGTCTCCCAAGGACTAACCACTATACAGAGAGTGTGAGACTCTCAGCCAACCTACCTGTTGATAGATGAGTTCGACAAGTTCTTGCAAAGCATCATCTGTTGTGACCCAACCATTCAGGGTCTCTGCAAACTGTTCAATTTCAGTTTCAAAACTGCCAGGCTGTTCTGTGAGATGATTCAAAAAGTCCTGAACATATTCTGATAGAGTGGGATATTCCTCACACCCATCCTCATAGGATTCCTATAGATTAAAAAAAAAAAGTTATTCCATGCATTTGGTCAAAAGCAGCAGCCCAACGTAAATTCTCAACTGGCATTTCTAGTACAGTTTTATGCTAAAGCTCAGCAATGTTCTTAACAGAATGAGGTACACTGAAGTATCTTTCTTCTTTGCATAACAATTTGATGTATTTTAACAACTCCAGTTATCTGGATGGAATGGTCTCTTCTCACTAATAATTTACAAGATTAAAGTAAAAGTTAAAATTCATTTCAACACAATACTAATGTCAACATTAAGAATATTACTGGGGCCCAGTGCGGTAGCTGAGCGACTAAAGTCCTCGCCTTGCATGCACCAGGATCCCATGAGTGCTAGTTCATATTCCAGCTGCTCTACTTCCCATCCAGCTCCGTGCTTGTGGCCTGATAAAGCTGTCGAGGACAGCCCAATGCCTTGGCACACTGCACCTGCATGGCAGACCTGGAAGAAGCTCCTGGCTTCAGATAGACTTAGCTCTAGCCGCTACAGCTACTTCGGGAGTGAACCAGTGGATGGAAAATTTTTTTTCTGTCTCTCCTCCCTGTAAATCTGATTTTCCAATAAAAATAAATCTTAAAAACAAAAACAAAAAAAGAAATATTGCTGAAGCCAGTTCTGTGGCACAGCAAATTAAGTGGCATCCAGGAGTGCCAGCACCTTATATGGGCACCCATTAGAGTCCCAGCTGCTCCATTTGCAATCCAGCTCCCTGCTAATGGGCTGGGAAAAGCAACAGAAGAGTGGCCCAAGTCCTGAGCGCTTGGCATCATGCGGACAAGCTAGCAGCACCAGCCCTCTGGGGAGTGAACCAGCAGATGGCAGATCTCTTAAACTCAGTTTCTCCTCTCTTTAATTCTGCCTTTGAAATAAATTTTAGAAACTTAAATGTTGGGGTTCAATGAATCCGAGCGAGACTCCAAGGCAAGTGAGATGATTTTATTGTTTAGTCCAAGGAGCAACCTCTTGCCATAAGCAAGAAGCGCCCTGAATGAAATAATCGTGGCATTTTCATAGTAAAAGAATCAAAAAGCTACATGACAGCGAGCAAGTACATGATTAGGGGCTAGCAGTGACACGAAACAGAAAGCATGCGACAGGAATTTACAACGTACAGGCTTGGGGGCCCTGATCATATCACTTTAACGCAGACAGTAATAAAAGAGCATGCCTCGAAGGGAGCTGTCATTCCGGCAAATCCAAAAACTCCCAGATTCTCCCTTATCTCCTGCCTGCCTCCAGGTCTTTCAGGAAACAGGAGCTTGGCTCGTAACAGGAGGCAGGCATCTCTGGAGATTCCAGACTCCCAGGAGTAGTCACCTTTACAATTAGCCCTTTCACTTAAATTACTAAAAAGAAAAAACAATATTATCAAGAATGAAATAAAATCTGGAATTTGCTTCAGATTGGAAAAGGATGTATAGAACAGGGAGGGATACAGAAACAAAATGGGCCTATGTCACTTATTATTGAGGCCTTAAGTCTCATTTTATCATTTTCTACAGAGATGTTTGACAGTTTCTATATGGAAAAATTCCAGTAAGGCTTGTCATCTGTTAATTCCCAATGACAGAGAAATGCATGTAGCCACTCGAACAATAAATGTCACCACCGTATAAATCGCAGGAGATTCTTCCTCCTGTCAAAGGCTTCTAAACACTGACAGGAGTGACACCGACAGTGGCTAACGTTTCCAGAACTGTCCAACTCTGTCACCGCTGTCAGGCCTTAACCTCTTCATTAAAGTTGGGAGGCTGAGCAAGATCATTCTGCAGAAGGTCCTTCACCACACTAGCAACCTTAGTACTCAATGTCCGGAACATCAAAGCATTTCTAGTTGATCGAACAATTATGTCCTAGGAGCAGCTATACTGCTTGATGAAAAGTTCCCTTCTCCAAATGGAGTCAAATGAGAAAACACATGAAAAAAACTGTGACAACAATACAGAAACATTTTAGAATGAGGCTAAGTTTCAAAGTTAGTGAATAAGGAAACAAAGCAAAAAAAAAAAATTATATATGGCCATATATGGCCAAAGCAACCCTTAGAAAAGCTGCAAGTCAGAGCTACATACAAAGCCTTTGTGTCTACTGACACACCTTGTCAGTGATTTTTTTTTTCTCTCTTTAAGGACTAAAATGAAAGGCTTTGGCTTGGCCCAGCAGTTGGGGTGCTTTTTGGATACACAGGTCTGTTGTTGGATGCCAGGGTTTGAATCCCAGCTCTAACCCCCGTTCCAGCTGAGATGTAAGCTGGGAGGAAGCAGATGATACCTAAAATTCTTGGCCCTGCCATGCATGTGGGAGAACGAGACAGAGCTCCAGGCTCTCAGCTGTGGCCTTGCCCCATCCTAAATGCTATGGGCATTTGGGGATTAACCCAGGGAATGGAAAGTTCTCTCTCTCTCTCTTTCTCTGCCTTTTAAATAAGAAATTCAAAAAATATATTTGAACGTATCAATAAACAGCTCGAAGATAGTATATTAAATGAAAGGAATACAGACCATATCTTAGAACTGTATATAATTTTTAAGAGATTTACTTGTACAGGTGGAGAAAATCACTGAACAAAGGGCAACAATACCTCTGGATAAAGAAATGTTCCTACTATAGATACTGATACTTTATTATAATCTTATGAAAGCCAAGACGCCTAACAAATGTACACATTGACATACCTGACGTCAAACATACACATATGAAGTTCAGTGTTTTATAGACATGTTGCAAGGACAATGAAAACAAAACCAGGAAAGCAGATCTGCAGGGTCTTAGCTAATGATTATACTTTTTTTTATCAAACATTACTCCATAAGAAATGTAGTCTAGTCTAGAGCACTAATTGCCAGTTTCCCACATTATGTTTTTTTGTTTTGTTTTGTTTTGTTTTGGTAAAATCAACAAAACTCAAAATCTGAAACTTGCTTAGCAAAGCATATGTTTCGTGGAACAGGAGCCGCAGCACATTCTGAACAGAAGAGCACTCTGGGATGTTGGATGTGAAGCCTGCTGTCCTGCTTCCTACCCAGCTGCCTCCTCATGGCCTGGGAGACCTTGGAGGATGGCCCAAGTGCTTGGGTCCTCCTGTACCCTTGTGGGAGCACCAGACGCTCCTGGCTTTGGACTGGCTCAGCTCTGGCCATTGCAGCCATTTGGGGAGTGAACCAGGGGATGTAAGATCTTTCCCTGTCTTCTCTCTAAAGTCTGTCTCTAAATGAAAATAAATCTTTAAAAAAAAAAAGGAAAATGAAATTCTATTTTACAATTCAAGCTGATTATGAGCTCCTCGTGAAGAGGTGAAATGGGAAACTCAGCCTGGAATTCCAAGAAAGAATCAACTTCAGGATTACTAGGACATGAGAAAGTTATGGGCCAATCCTAGGGGATCATTAGGAGATAATCAGATGGGAAATAGGGACTTGAGGGACTCCACTGTGAGTAGAAAGCAATGATGTGCAAGTTCCAGGGCAAGAAAACTCACAGAAGCTGAAGTGGAAGGTAAATGACGGACATGCACATGATGTGCATACAGTTGTAAGAAGTCTAGAAGAAAACGATGCTTGCAGTCTAGTGAGCAAAGATGATTATATGCAAGGCGGAAAGAAATCACAACAAACGACAAAGCTACAATACTTAGCTCTTATAAGAGAGAAGCCTTGGAAAGACTACAAAGGGTACTTACCCTAGCACAGGCCCTTGGAACATCTGAAACTTCTAAAATGTTGCTGCTGTGTTCAGACATGAGGGTTAAGCAGACAGCAATATGAAAATCAGAAGAGCAGCATTAACTTGCAATTGTAGTAGCGACACATGGAAGGGGATGAGACTGCAAAGGTCCGCACGGTCCAGAGAGAAAACAGCGCAAACAGTGAGAAGGTCACCGATCCCAAGACGGAAAAACTGACACTTAACTTGAAATGGCACGTTCTTAGAAAGAAAACTGGGTGTGGTCCAATAAATGTCTTATGAATTCCTTTGGAGAATTTTTGCTTCTGGTAAGTGAACTATGATTAAACATTGAAGGGGTAATGGTTTATTTAAGAGGCACAGACCAGAAATAGATGGATATGGAACTGACTGGTAAACAGCTATGGAAAACAGGAAATCATAGGATCAGGATTAGAAGGTCTGAAGATAAAGGGGATGCAGCTTTGAAAGAGTCAAAAAAGGAGCAAAATGTTACCCTTAAAAGCTGTCAGAAAAGGGTGGCATTCCTTGTGCAGACCTATCTCAAGGATACCAGAAAATTGATTTGCATGTGTTGAATAAGAGAAAAATGAGGGCAGAAATATAGCCTAGCCAAGACACCTGCATTCCACATCAGAATCCGTGAATACCCACTTCTCCCTCTGACTCCTGGCTCCCTGGAAAGCGTCAGTAATGCCTTTAGTTATTGTGTTTCTGCCCCATGTGGGAAACGCACCTGCCAGCTTCGGCACTGCTGCTTGGCGGAATGAACTGGGGGAAGGGACTCTGTGTCAAGCAGATTGTTTTTTTTTTAAATGTGATGTCATAATCTACTATGATATCAAACTACTGTGATGTAATAATCAGTTGTGAGGTCAAAAATATGCAGTTATAAATATACCAATGAGGCACAATAAATAAAGCATGGGATATTCATAAAAGGAAAAAAAAGCAAAACAAAGAATTTCTGGAAACTGAGCTGAGAAATGACTAGATTAGAGGTTCCATGCTGCATGTCCAGGGCTTTAATCAGGAGCGGTTGTCAACATTTACTGAATGCATGAGTGAGTGTATCCAACTCTGAATTACAGTTACTGAATAACCATAATCAAGAACTTACAACAGGTAAAAACAAGACTTCTGCTTTTGTCTAACTGGACTGAAAAAAACATTGGCCAAGGATAAACATTAAGATGAGCTAGTAAGTTTAGGCAATATACCAAAACTAGGGCTGCAAGTCTAAATGTTTACAGAATTCAGATGGGTTTCAAACGAAAGGAGGCAGGGATCAATTACAGCTCAAACAGTCCATCTAAAGGGAATGCCTGGGCTGGTCCACAATGCCACAGGCTAATCCTCCACCTTCAAGCACCAACATCCCATGTGGGTGCCAGTTCATGTCCCAGCTGCCCCACTTCCAATCTAGCTTCTTGCTTATGGCCTGGGAAAGCATTAACACATGGCCCAAGTTCTTGGGTTCCTGTATGTGGGAGGATCCAGAAGAGACTCCTGGCTCCTGGTTTCAGATCAACTCAGTTCCAGCCACTGCAGTCATTTAGGCAGTGAACCAGCAGATGGAAGATCTTTCTGTTCTCTTTGTAAATATGCCTTTGAAAAAAAATATATATATATATCTTACATATAAAAACACATTTAAAGGGAATGCCTCATTGGGAGTCCATCTTTTAGTCAGAAGAATCCCAATCAAACTGTTGAACATATCTTGAGAATAGCACACTAGGCTTTCTACCACTGTCTATATCTACAATGTTAGGATGCATTTAAATAGCAGGATGATGGACTTGTGACTGTTTTTGAAGGACTATATACATTGTAATAATAAAGGGAAGTCAGCTGGGGGAGGGGAAGTGGGAAGGGAAAATCCCTGAGCATACAGAACTGTATCAAACAAAATAGTTCAAATAAATAAAATAAAGCGAATACGGCTATTCAGCTCCAACCAGCTGCTTCTCCTCTATCAAAGTACCAGTCTATGACAGCCAAATCATACATGCTTAAGTCTGACAGAACTTGTGTTGGTGACGAATTAAAACCTAATTTTAAAATTATTTTTCAAAAACAGCTTTGCAAACACAGACATACACACACACAGAACCCATCACCAAGACTCAGCTGTGCCGAGTTCATAGACAGGTGTGGTGAGCAGAAGGTGCTGACCTACTGGGGGAAGGCAGAGCTTTCATCACAGCCCAGGATTCATTGCAAACACGGAAAAACAGCCAATTGGGAACTACGGGATGGGGACTGGCGGGGACACAGACACACAATGCTCACCACAGGACAACCAAGGCAACAGCAAGGAAGGTGGAGAGTTCCGTAGCTGCTACAAGACAAGCATCCTCCAGAGCTTACTCAACTACTCATAGCCTTCCAACGGCTCTTTACCTCCCAGAGCAAAATACCATATTGTGGCAAGAGTAAGTTGCTCTCATTTCTATTTTATAAGATAAATGGCCCATTTCACCCCATGTCAACCTCCTTTTCCTATTGCCTATACCTTTTCTTTTACAAGGAAAGTATGCATAGTTTCTTAGAGAGTACAGCTTTTCAAATTTGTCCTGTCAAATAAGAAAACATAAAGGTAACAAAAAAAAAAGATATGCTGAAAGTTGCTGTTGCAGCATAGCACACTAAACCTGTGCAGTGGGCATCTCATGTGGGCACCAGTTCAATTCTGGCTGCTCTACTTCTGATCCAGTTCCCTGCTACAGTGCCTGGGAAAGCAGTGGAAGATGGACCAAGTAATTGGGTCCCTGCACCTATGTGGGTGACTCAAAAGAAGTTCTGGCTTCCAGAAGGCCCAGTCCCAGCCCTTTGGGGAATGAACCCCCAGATAGAAGTCACCTCTTTCTCTCTGTCCCTGTAACTCTTTCATATAAAATATTTTTTAAGAAAAAGAAAAGCATAATAATTAGTTGCAAAACCACAACCAGATACAATAAACAGCGGTATGGCTGAACAGAAAAATACTAAGTGCTGATAAGCAAGTACACGAACTAGAAATCTGAAAATCAGATCCAAGAACACACAGTGGGACAATCTCTGAAAAAACATTTGGCAGTCTCTATCATGGCTGGGTACATTATATTGCAGCAACTTACTCCTTACCATGAACCAAACAGAAATGAAGGCTTCCATCTACCGAAAGCGACAGGAATAGCAGCCCTATGTGTGGAAGTGCTCCAGTGTTCACAGACAGGTGGACTGGGATACAGCCATGTGATGCAAGGCCATCAGAATAAACTGCCTCCAATTACACACTGGAGAGGTTAACTCTGACACTGAATGACAGACAATACATTTTGTGTGATTCTGTTCACATCAACTTTGAAAGCAGGCACAAGTTCAAAACAGGGTTACTCTAAGACAAGGTGATAGAGGGCTTTGAGGGGGTGTTAACATCATTTCCTCACTGACACTGGTTACCAGCATACTAACTTTGCAGAACACTGAGCTAACCCTAGGACTATCATTCTGTGTTACACTTTCCTAACACTAAGAGAGTATTATGAATCACCTCTTCAACCTGGAAGAAAAACTGCTCCCTCCACTTTTCCTTCAATCAACCCCCAAGTATTTACTCATCTAGGCTAACCTAGCACAGCACTCTTTTCTATACAGCCCAACTCAGCTTTACATTTTCTGTGCTTTAGAAAAATGTGCCTAATTTTTTTAAAAAAGGTTATATAATTTATATGAATGAAATTTTAAATTTAAGGATTTATTAATGTTATTTTTATTGCTAAGTCAGATAGGAGAAGAGGAAGATCTTCCATCTGATGATTCACTCCCCAAGTGGCTGCAATGGCTGGAGCTGCACCAATCCAAAGCTAGGATCCAGGAGCCTCTTCTTCCAGGCTTCCCACGCCGGTGCAGGGTCCCAAAGCTTTGGGTCACCCTCCACTGCCTTCCTAGGCCACAAGCAAAGAGCTGGATGGGAAGTGGGCCAGCAGGATTAGAACCAGCGCCCATATGGGATTCTGGCATGTTCAAAGCCAGGACTTTAGCCACTAGGCTACCATGCCAGGCCCTAAAGGTTCTTTTAATCTCTCTAAACATTTGTGAGAACTCCTTAAATCTCTGCATTTAGTAGTTAACTGCACCGGAAACATTTTTATTTTAATGTAATGAAGATAATTGTTAAAAGAGACACATGTGTATTCTCAAAATTCAAACAGGCACCAGAGGGGAGGGGCTGGGCACAGGTGTTAGGCTGCTGTTTGGGATGTCCACATCGCGTAGCACAATGCCTGGTTTGGGTTCCGGCTCTTTCTTTCCAATCCAGGTTTCTATCACATAGGATGCAGCAGGTGGAAGCACATGCATAGGTCCCTGCCACATGTGGGGGATTCAGACTCAGCTCATCCAACCCCAGCCTTACACACATTCGGGCAGAGAAGTGGTAGGTGAAATTGCATATTTTCATCTATTGGAGAGGCAGAAAGAAACAAACACTAAAAAAAAAAAAAAACTATTAGCTTGGTCTGGCGGACCCATGAAGTCTGGAAACAGCCGTTACTTTTAAAAACACAAGGTGTCCTTGTCAACATCGGATGCCCCAGCCTACAAGCACTCTAGGAGCTGGGGCACCGCAGGCCTCCAAGGACAAGCCTGCCTCGTCTCAAGCTGTATTCTGACACTACCTTCCAGAGTTGGTTTTCTTTCCTCCAGACTCCAAGGAATCCGGAATAAAGTGTTTTTCTGGGGAGTAATGAAGCACCAGCACATGGATCAATGAAGTCACAGCCCCGAGTACTGGAGCCATGTTTTAGCCCAGAGTTGGAAGAAAAGTTTGTACTCACTGTGTAATTAGAATAACCTGATGGGTAGAATTCAGGGGCATTCGCAGACAGCTTGGACATTAACACGGGCGCTACAACCACCTGGGGTTTAGCCATTGCTGACTCCGAGTTCTGCTGTGGGATTTTATCCTGTGAAGTAGGTGGAGCTCTCAGGGGCCTTGCTTGTTCTGAGAAAGAAATAAAGGGGAGGGGGAGGGCAGGTCTGTTAGAGGCTTCCCATTCCTTTATACACCGATTTACTAATACATAGGGAAAACATCTGGGGACCACCGAGATTTTAAGAGTTAAACGGGAACCATCATGAAACGTAAGGATATATTTACAGAAAGCCTGCGAAAGGGGAACAATAGACTTGCTGGTAGCTCCTTAACCAACACACCTGCCTCCCAAATGGACGCTTGGGGGCTCCCCGCCTCCCTCTTCTTTTTTCTAAGAGTGGGTTAAGAGGTGGTCGGGCTTGGCGGGGCTGGGGAGGAGGAGAGAGGCGATCTTGATGCCCCCCACCCCTCCGCCCCCAGAACGGCAGAACTCGGGAGACCCGCACGGCCGGCCCCTCCCCCCCGCCCGCCTGGCCGCACAAAGGATTCCAGCGGCCACCTTCCAAGCCCGGTTCCGAGTCGGTCCCTGCCCCGTCACAAACGGGTCCCTCGGGGAGTGCTTTGGGAAGGCCGGGGGAGGCGGTCGGGTGGGGGTGCGGAGAGGAGACAGGGCGCCAGGCCCAGGGCACGCGCAGAGGGCCGGGACGGGATGGGGGAGACTGGGAGGTTGGGGTGGGGGGGCACGGAAAGGGAAGCGTTGGCCCAAGGCGACAGGGACCCTCCGCGAGCCGCTCCGTACCTGGGAGCGCCCCGGGCCGGGGAGGCCGCTGGGAGCCGGCCGGGGCCTCGCACTGGACCCCTGGCGGCGGGGCCGTCCTGGGCTGGCGCAGCGGCGGCGGCTGCTGGAAGCCCGAGGCTTTGGGCTGCTGCTGCTGCGGCGGCGGCGGCGGCTGGTGCCGCGTCCGCTCGGAAGGCCCCGCTCCGTTCGGAAAACCGCCGCCCTCAGGCCCGCCCCCTCCGCGGCCCAGGCCCCGGCTCCGGCCCCGACCAGCACCTGGGGCCCGATCGAAACCGTCCGACATGCTCCTCCTCCTCCTCCTCCTCCTCCGGGGGCCGCTGCCGCTGCGCTCCGGGACAGGACGCAGGAGGAGGCGCCGCGGCCCGGCTCTCGCCTCGGCGCCTCACTCGGGCCTCATGGAGGAGGAGGGCGGCTGGCCCCCCGGCTCGTCTCTTCGGGCGCTCCGGGCCGAGCCGACGGCAGCCTGAGCAACCCGCCCCCTTCGGCTGACCGAGTCCTCCCCTCTTCCCTCCCCGAGCCAGGCTCGTCCGCTTTGAACGCGCCAGGGGCCACGGCGGGTCACAGCGGCCCCCCGCGGCCCGGAGGCCCCGGGCGCGCCCGCCGCGGCTCCTCCCGTTTGCGGCTGGCCGGCTGCCGCGGCCCAGCAGGCCCGCCGTGCGAGCGGCCTCCCTGCCTGCCGGCCTCCGCTCTGCTCGGGGCCGGGCTCGGCGGGGGGATTATCTTGGCTTGGAGGTGCCAAGCTGGGGTCGATGGGGCAATGTGGGGCCGGGGGGCGCTTACCCCTTGCGGGCCCGACCTACTGGATGGTGGTTCTCCGGAGAGAAGTGCGAGAATGACGGTTGATGGCAGGAAAATAAAAATACGGGGGGAGGGGGCGTGGACCCAGCGCCGGGGTTCGCGGACGCGCACCTCCGTGGGCGCGCAGGTGTCTTCAATGACCCCGCTCCCGCCGAGACCCGACAACTGGCGGGAGACAATCAGGGAGGCCTGAAACAACAACAAAAACCACTACCACTTGTTCCGAAAGCGGCCGGAACCGGGAGCAGGAACGGCATCAAAACACGCCGCCCCCGCCTCCATGGCCGCTGGGTGTAGATCTCGGGAGATCCACCTCCCGTGTCCACGCTTCAACTTCTTCCCCTCTCCCCTCCAGAAACATCAAGAAAACGTACTCCCTTTAATTGCAAGTCTGCCCCCCATCCCGCCTCGTTTTTACCTGCTAATAGGACTGGCCAATAAAGAGACATAATGAGAGACCACAAATGCAAGCCACTTATATAATTAGGAATTTTCCAGAAACCACGTTCCTAGTTTTTTTTTTTTTTTTAACGGTGGAAGAGGTTTCTTTTTTAATGTTTTCTTTAACCCAATATATCAAGCATGAGATCTTTGATGATGATGATGATGATGGACTTATTTGAGAGTCAGAATATTCCATCAGCTTCTCAAATGGCCACCAGTGGTCAGGGCTGGGGCCAGGGCCAGGCAAAGCCAGGTGATCCGTATCCGGGTCTCCCGCGTGGCCTAACCCCTCGCGTGGCCTAACCCCTCAGAGCATCTTCAGTTGCTTTCTCAGGTGCATTAGCAAGAAGCTGGATGAGAAGTGGAACTGCCAGGCGCTTGCTGTTTGGGAAGCTGGTGTTATAGACAATCTCAACCCCCCTGGCCCCTCTCTTATTTTTAAGTACTAGCAGAAAGGCACTGTGTACATTATATTCATGGACTGTTTCAGTTGGGATCAGGACCCTTTCAAGAGCTCAGCAGCCACAAGTGCTACAGTGGCTACTGTATTAACACAATTCTAGACCTTATTGATATATACGTGGATATTTTTGTCATGCCTGTTGGTGTTCATAACAAATGAGAGCAAATATAAATAATCAAAAGTAGGGAGAGGACCAGCCTAGAGGCTAAAATCCTTGCCTTGAACGTGCGGTGCTCCCATATCAGCACTGGTTCTAATCCTGGTAGCCCTGCTTCCCATCCAGCTCACTGCCTGTGGCCTGGGAAAGCAGTCAAGGACAGCTCAAACTCTTGGGACCCTGCACCCGTGTGGAAGACCTGGAGAAGTTCCTGGCTCCTGGATTTGGATTGCCACAGCACTGGCCATTGTGGTCTTGGGGAGGGAATCAACAGATAGAAGATCTTCCTCTCTGCCTCTCCTCTCTGTGTATCTGACTTTTCAATAGAAGTAAATCTGCAAAAAAAAATTTATATATATATATATATATATATATATATATATATTAAGTAGTGGGAAATAAACTATTTACAATCAGATTCAACCATCTTCACAAATTGATTTTAGCCTTATGTTTTGAGCAGAACTTAATGTTTTTAATGTTTTTCAAACTTCTCACCTTAAGAATCAGTTCAGTAACAATCTCTTGTTAGCCATTTTCTCTTCTCTCTAGAGAACATCAATGTCTTCACTTAAATCAAGGAGAAACATGGCTTTCTTGAGGGCAGTCAGGAGTAAATGATTTGTGCTGTTGATTTTAGGCAAAAAAAATAATGAGGTCAGCGAAAGAAGCCAGGCAGTAAACGTGCTGCTTTGGTGTAAGGAGTTGGGATTTTAGCCTTGACTGTTGGTGGCTCGGTGCTCTAAGCAGGTCAGGAGTTTACCCTCTCTAGTCTTCAGTGGACATTTTTAGTTTTTTCAATTTCAGTTTTATTTTTAAAACTGGTCGCAACACAACTTTTGGTTCACTTTGCTATTTTATAAGCTACAAGTGAAGTAGGTTGTTTGAAAAGTGAATAAAACTCCATGAAAAACAAATACTCTCGTAGTTCCCAGAGGGACACAAATGAGTGTGACCCCACCTCCTGGTCTTCCACATTTCTTCACTAACCCTATTTCCACAGTTATTTTTTTTTTCAAAGTGGCAGTAATTATGTTAAATGGGCACTGAGTATTTGCCACAAACATTACAGCTGCAAAATTAGGTGACGGTCGTAATGTTTTTTAAAAATGTACCAGTGTATGTGATTGTCAATTCTTTTTTATTTTGATTTCTCTGTTATGTAGGAAGACCTAGAAGGTGTGTACAAACAGAGAGAGTATGCTAGAATGCTCTGGTGAATACCGGCCCCCTATTTTGTTCCAGGCTTTTGCTGGCATTCACCCTTTTTGTTTCACCTTGAAATGTGCACAGCAAGTAGCACCTTTACTAACAGGTGGGGCTTCTGTGAAGACAGGGCTATTGTCTGCAGCTTTAGAGCTTCTGTTTGTTAGATAAATTAGCCAACCGAGCTCTATTCTTCATCTTCTCTCTGTCTGCTACTATGTAACTTTTGCCCTATCATTGTGATGTGTGAAAGGTGCACTAGAGTATGTTATAAATGAATTTAGCATCATGAGAGTCACAGCTAGTATTTATTATTATGTGCCAGATGCTCTTGCGTGAATTTTATTTCATTTAATTGTTATGTCCTTTAAAGCTGCCGTTTTAATATCTCCATTTTAGGAAAGTGCCAAGATAACACAAGGCCTCAGATACATCTGGAGACTCTTGTAGGGCTAAGTGCCAGATAGTAGGTGTTTCAAACTGGCAAGAGACAGAGCGCCAGCCCCCTCCACTCCAAAACCACTACATGGAGCTCCCTGAAAAGAATCATTAAAAATTATTTTCTGCATTCATGCCTTTTGAAAGTAATTTATAGTGAAAGGAGAATTAAGTTCTGAGAGGTTGGAAAATACCTATTGTGGGAAAAGGTCCTGCCGTGGACTATAGCCTCGAGGAGTGCTCTCCCGGGTGACTGTTCCAAGGTTTCTGACCTTAGAACCCCTCTCTGCTAACAAGTGCACCATGGCAAACTTGGTCTTGAGTATCAGTATTTGGTTTAACTGCCTCTGCCACTCAGGTAACTCCCTAAAGGTAGAAAATGGCCTTTAATCTCTCCACCTTTAAATCTTAACCTGGAACTTATTTCACAATGGACATTTAACAGTAATTGGACTCACCTGAAACAAAAAAAAAAACCTTGCTATTCTTCGGCTCACTTATTAAGGAAGAGCGATTTCTCAAAACTTAATTATTGCAAATCAAAGTCAAAAGCATACTTGTATCCATAATATACAGAGAACTCTGTAAACCCAACTGTGGGGGCAGCACTATGGCCTAGTGGAGTAGGACTCCACCTGTGGGCACCAGTTCAAGGCCTGGCTGCTGCACTTCCCATCCAGCTCCTTGCTGATGGCCTGGGGAGGTGGAGGTGAGGCAGCAGTGAGCAGTTAAGGCTCTTGGGCCCCTACACCCACATGAGAAGCTGAGGCAAGCTTTTGGCTCTTTGCTTCAGACCAGCCCAGTTTTGGCCATTGGAGCCACTTAGGAGAGTGAAACAGCAGGTGGAGGATCTCTGTTTCTCCTCTCTGTAGCTCTGCATTTCAAATAAAAATAAGTCTTAAAACAAATCCAACTGTGAAAGAACAATTCATTTAGAAAATGGCCAAAATACTTGAGTGGATATTTCATCAAAAGCAAAACAAAACAAAAAAACCCATACAGATAGTATTTAAGCTTACCAAAAATTTCAGCATAATTCTCCATTAGATAAACAAAAGCTAAAACTTCAATAACATTTCATTACTTGCTTATCATAATGGCTAAAATAAAACATATATACAACACTTAATGCTCAGAAAGCAGAGAAACTAGAAACCAATTAATTCCACATTGTTAGAATATAAAATGACATAGTTACTCTGGAAGTAGATTGGCAGTTTCTTTAAAAAATTATGTACAAAATTACCATGCAACCCACTAAGTGCCCTCCTAGACATTAATCCCAGAGGGAAAAAAAAAATACATGTTCACACAAAAACCTGTATCCAGATGTTCATAACAGCTTTATTAATAACAGCCCCAAACTGGAAGTAACCCAGATGTCTTAAGGAGTTTTAACCTGTACTATATTCATACCACAAGAATCCTGCTCACCAAGAAAAATAAATTGCTAAGGGCCACTAGGAAGGAAACACACATACACACACACACACACACACACACACACAGGGGAAGTAACTGTAAGAGCCCTGAGGGACGGGGAGACAAGAGATGGGGTAATGTATACAGTGTAATCTTCAGATGTCAACTCTGCACACTCCTGAGCCTAACAAGCTACTCCCATTTCAGTTCCCCTGATTAGCTCATGCAGCATGTCTCATTAGCATACACTTTCAGTTTTCCTGATTGGTTGTCATCCTTGCCTTGGCTATTATTCTCAACTCTTGATTGGTTGCTATTCTGTTTCTCTCCTGATTGGTTAAATCTGTACTCACATTTCAGAAAGGAGCTCATCAGAGAGAACAGCTTTGTGTATAAAATGTTCCCATTTGGCAATTCCTTCCTTGGGATCCCCTTTCCGATTGCTGCGGCAGGTGGCTTCTCACCGTGACTAAATCTTGCTTTGCTTGTTCCCTGTTGCTGTCCATGTGACAAGGACTGTGTTTGCCCTCATTGCCCTGCAAGGGAACAACCACCGACACAACTTAATTGGAGCTCAAAGAAGCTATACTTAGCGAAAAATAGTTTTGAAATAGTTTTATATTATCATATAATCCCATTGATATAGCTCTGAGGTGACAAAATTGTAAAGATGGAGAACAAATTAATGCTTACCAGAAATTAAGAAGAAGATGGGGGATGCAGTCCCTGCAGGTGAGCACAGGAACCAAGACAAGGAGCAGCCCAGATCTGGACAGGTTATAGTACCCACCAGCATATGTCTTAGTCAGGTAAGGGATGGGGACCAGACTAGGCCAGTTCATAACACCCCTGGCAGATTTGAGAACCAGGATAGGGTGTGGGATAGGTCAGATTGGGCCGCAGCACCAGCCAATTCCCATCAGGGCTGGGACTAAGGGCTGGCTGGAACTGGGGACAGAACGGGCTAGGCCAGGCTACAGCACCTGCCAGCATATGCCAAGGTGGGGCAGGCCATGCTAGACTGGGCCACAGCACCCACAAGCACACATGTGCCCCAGGGGGAGGGGCACAAGCCCTACACAGGAGGTGGGGAGGGAAGGACTCTCATGCAGGGCCATTGTTCCTGCTGGTGAGTGTGAGAGCTGGGACTGGGGGTAGACCAGGCCAGGAAGGGCTACACCACCTTTTGGCCTGCATGTGAACTGGGTTATGGGGAAAGCCAGGCTGGGCTAACCCACTGTATCCACTGATGCAGGTATAAGCCAGAGTAAGGGCAAATTGGTCAGGCTTTGTAGCAGCATCGGCTGGCAAGTGCTAGGACTGGGGGCAAGTCCTGTTGAGCTACACTGCAGAATCACCTGGAGAGTACAAGATCCAGGGTAGGGAGTGGGTCCAGTAGGGTAACTGTGGGCACTTCTCTGATGCGCTGCAACTCTCACTGGTGAGCACAAGAACCAGAACTGGGGGCAGGTCTGCCTAGACAAGCTGTGCCACCTGCTAGCATGAAGGAGGGCTAGAGGATGAAGTTGGTTGGGTTGAGTTAAGCTTCAATGCCCAATGATTTGCATGAAATCTGAATGGGATGGGATATGGGATAGACCAGACTAATCCACTGCACATGCTGGCAGGCACAGTAACCGGTGCTAGGAACCGGCCCAGTGGGGAATATTGGGATCGCTCTGACAGGGTTGCAATTCCAAATGGTAGTCATGGGAGCTGAGTGTGTGATGGATGAAGCTGGGTTGTAGCATCCACTGGTTTGTGTAAGAGACGAGGTTGGAGGTAGATCTGACTTAGCAATTGCAGCTACCAGTGTGTGTGTAGGCTGATGTGGGTGACAGAATGAGCCGGACCCTGTACTGGCAAGTGCACACAGGAGTCAGGTCTGGGATCATCTTAGACAAGATTTCTTTAAGGATTTCCCCCAACTAACCTGCTGAACTCAGAACTCCACACCGTGGGGACAGTGACAGAATCTGTGATCTGACAGTGGAGTGCCTGTGTCTTAACAGGGTCTCTTCAGTTGCTGAAGATGGTTCAATGGACAGCAAACCCAGATGCCCAGGGAGGATTAGGCAGCTCATTGGAGTCTGCAGAGAACATCTGGTACCTTAGCAGAGGAAGGATGGTAGAACAAATTGGTCAAACTAGCCCAGAAAAGCTTGACAGCTAATTTATGGGTGAATGGAGACTGGGGTGAACTGAATCAGCCAATGAACCTTGAAAGGTTCTCCTCATTCTTAGATCTGTGAGGTCAGCAGCATGTCAAAACTATTAAAACCACTTGAGCAAAACACTCAGAACATGCACCACATCAGGACCCTGGGATGACATCAGGTGGCCGTTCCCCATCCCTGGGTACCAGTTGGGAGGCTGGGTGTGCCTTCTCCCCTAGTTTTCCCCTTACCCTCAGATATTGGAAGAAGGATGAGGAATGTGTGGAAATAGTGGTTTCACCTGCTTTACCCTAGGATCTCATATGGGAACTGGTTCATGTCCCAGCTGCAACACTTCCTATCAAACTCCCTGCTTGTGGCCTGAGAAAGCAGTACAAAATGGCCCAAAGTTTTGGGACCCTGCACCTGCGTGAGAAACCTGGAAGAAACTCCTGGCTCCTGGTTTTGGATTGGCTCAACTCTGGCCACTCCAGCCACTTGGGGAGTGTACCAGCAGATGGTAGATCTTTCTGTCTCTCCTCTGTAAATTTAAAGGACTGGGACAACACTCTGAGCCATCTTGCTACCATAACAACCTGCTGCAAGGGCCAAGAAGCCCGTTACCAGAAAGGTAATTTTGTTTTGTAGCTAAGGCAGAAAGATAAGGGCAGAAGGAGCTGGAAGACAGTTCATGGTTAAGGGTAACTAAAGCATTAAAGAGGGAAGACAGAAGACAGATTGGAAGAAAAGAGGAATCAGGTAATAGACACTAGTAGTTGGCAATAAAAAGCAGAAATAAGAGGAATTGGAAATTTGGGGGGACTTTGAGTGAACAGTTACAGCATGAAATAGTCTACTAGTTGCATAAGTCCACTAATTGTACTGGCCAGCAGCGACGTAATAGTTGGAAATGCTTGTCAATCAAATGATGTCCATCGCCCATGTGTGGCACTGGAGAAACATGAGTGTCAATGTTTACAGTGTAAATGTCAAGCGAGAGGTGTCTTGCCACTGGCAGTTCTTTTTCCCTATCTCCAGGTCAGTCCATTCACTGTTCTTGGTGTGGAAAGCAGTCCGAAGTCAGCTGCTTGGCTGTTTCAGTTCCTGTAGGAGACTGGCAGCTATAGCGATAATGGCACTCAGGGAGATGGCAACCTCAGCCTGAAGAAGTTAACTCACGCTGTCCCACTGTATGTCCTTTAGGAAATGAACCACCCTGTGGCTTCAACAAGTAGGCAGCAGCCAGCCTTCCTAGATGGCATTCCTTCTGCTGATTTGGATACCTTCTCAGACTCAAAAGCCTCCTCCACCCCGCCTCCATTGCCTCAGTTCTATGTGTCTGGAGAACTCCAGGGGACACCTGATAGAATTAAGGAGCTGAGAGCAGCAAATGAACTTGGTGCAATTTGCCCTAAAGCTCTCAAGCCAAAGGAAAGGCTCGGACAAATGAAGAAAGGTGCTGACAAAGGAAGCTGCTGTGACACTGTTTAGGAAAGGGAGAAAAAGCAGGAAGCAGAATGTGGGTTCAGCAGACACATTCTGGAAATGTTAGCTAACACTGGTTCTGAGTGTGAAACCCTCAATGCCCTGGAGGATGCAGAAGTTTGGCAAGGGCTGAGAGTCGATGCCAACTGGCAGATTTCCCTCAGCTGTGTGGTAAGAGGGACCCCTGGGAGGACTGGATGTTGAGGAACTGGTGAACTACTGCCCACACTGAGTAGGGAAAATCAGTGAATGAAGTTGGTACCTGCCTAGTGCCAGGAATATTTACTTCCCACGGAGCAGTTCCTGACTCAGAAATGGAGAGGACTAAGAAATGCTTCTTACCCAGTTATACTTGTGTGTTTCACAGGCCCCTGGCAAACAGGTGTGTGTGTGTGCTAGGTGTTTTTTTTCCCCACCAAAATCAGAATGCAATACCATCTTTAAAAATTAAAAAGAAAAAAAAAAGACATGAATAAGCATTTGGGTCTTATAGTGCCTATCTAAACTTTGAATGAGTTGGAAAGGCTTCTATGGGAATGCCACACAACTCAAATAAAATGAACATTAAAGGTTTAATCCAGGAAAATGAATGTGGGGGGCAGAACGAGAAGGACTTTGGCCTTTTAATGTTTGCACAAGAATCATCTCCCCCATTCTCTGAATGGGTCTCTGTCTTCCTTGCATCTTCATTCCCATGGTTGTTCCTTTTACATCCCCTCCACACCCCCCAGGGCGTTTTACCTCACAAGGAATCACCAGTTTATAATTAGAAGACTTATATTTAAGTCAAAGTTCTATCTCTCATGGGTGTGACTTAGTTCCCCTGACTCAAGCTACACTTCCTCCATCTTAAAATGAGGATAACAGTACCTATTTCAAATGTACGTAAATGATCGGTTGAGATAATACATGTCAAATTGTTTTAAAGCTGTGAAATATTATGCAGGTTTTACCTATTCTTCCTGTCCTAAGGCAGCATACTTCATGCTTTTGTACTATTAAACTGATTATGGAGATTAAGGTAGAATTTGTAACTATTAATACGACTTTACAGATATTTTTCAGGTCTACCTAGTTTAAGCCTCTAAAGTCACTGTTCCCTGAAGGTATTGAAAATATTTGACCTAATTCTGTAAGTTATTGTAATTTGTCCTTGGGCCCAGTGCAATGGCTCAATTGCCTAATTCTCTACCTTCAAGTGCTGGGATCCCATTTGGGCTCCAGTTCAGGTCCTGGCTGCTCCACTTCCCATCCAGCTCTCTGCTTATGGCTCTGGAAAGCAATGGAAAATAGCCCAAAACCTTGGGACTTTGCACCCATGTGGGAGGCCCAGAAGAGGCTACTGGTTCCTGGCTCTGGATAGGTTCAGCTCTGGCCATTTGTAACCACTAGAGGAGTGAACTAGCAGATGGAGGATCTTTCTCTACATCTTTCTCTGTAAAGCTGCCTTTTCAATAACAATAAATACATCTTAAAAATAAATGAAAATAATTTGTGCTTTACTGGATGATATATTTAATCATCTGTTTGAAAGGCAGAATGACAGAAAAACAAAGATTTTCCATCCACTGGCTCACTTCATAAATGGCCACAACAGTGGGGACAAGCCAGGCTGAAGCCAGCAGCTAAGAATTTTGGTCAGGTTTGCCACTTAGGCAGCAGGAATTCAGGTACTTGAGCCATTACCTGCTGCTTCCCAAATGCAGGCTACTGGATTGGAAGCAAAGTATCCTGGAGTCTCTGGTATGGATGCAGGTGTTGCAAGCAGCAGTTTATCTGCGGACAGTATCCATCTCTCTACTAAAAAGCCCCAACAGAGGTTTTAACATTTGGCCTCATGGTTAGGATGCTGGTTAAGATGCCCGCATCCCATATCTGAGTGCCTGAGTTCAACATTCACTGCCGGCTATAGGCTGCAGCTCCCTGATGATGCAGACACTGGGAGGCAGCTGCGCGATGGCTCAAGGATTGAGTTGCTGCCTCTCAGTCTTCTCCTTAGCCTGGTCTTACTGTGGAGTGAGCAACTGGAAGGGAAAGTTCTCTCTCTCTCTCTTTCTCTCTCTCTCTCTCACACACACACACACACACACACACACACACACACACACACACCACCTAGCCAGGCTGTGGCTGCTGAAGTATCACATTGTATTATAATGTGTTAAGTGATGCAATCTTTAGTCATACTGTAGCTAAAAAGACCATCAGGAAAGGACTTGGTAACTAGTAGGCCAAAAATAAAAAACATTGAAGAGGTGGGGAGTAGGAGTTACAAAAACCTCTTTATCCCTAATTCACCATGATCTCTACCATCAACATTTGCTTCCTCTACGTCAGGAAAGCCCCAGTGATGTAAGAATTAGTATAAGAATTCATATATAAGAATTGCCTTCTTGTTTTATGGGCAACTTCAACTGGCAAACATAACACAGGAAAAGATGAACTTATGAATACTTTAAAGTTTATTTATTTGAGAGGTAGAAACAAAGCACTTTCATCCACTGGCTTAGTCTTTAATGCCTGTGATGGGTGGAACTGGGCCAGGCAGAATTCAGGAGCACGGAGCTCAGTCTACCAGATGGATGGTTGGAACCCAATTGTATACGTCGCCTTTGGAATCAGGAGTTGGACGTAGGATTTTTCTTAAAGTAATCAATTTATTTACAATGTAGAATTACAGAGAAACACAGGGAGATCTCCCTCCCATTGGCTTACTTCCCAAATGGTCAAAACGAAGCCAGGAGCCAAAAGCTTAAACACTTGTGCTGGCTTTCTGTTGCTTTTCTAGGAACATTACAAGGAGCTGGGTGGAACTGGAGCACCTGAGTCTCAAAACAGTGCCGATATGGGTGTTGGCATTGCAGGCTTCCGCTTAACCCAATAGCCACAACATGGAACCTGGAGGTAGATATTGAACACAGGCACTCTGAAATATATTCTGGGCATCTTAGCCTGGTATCTTAACCGGCAGGTCAAATGCCTGTTCCTTCGACACCTTTCATGAGGGTGAATATACATTACTTTTATCCTTTAGATTATGCATGGGATGCAACTTGAAAAATTACAATGGGGAGCATTTTTCTTTTTCTCATTCTAATAAGAAATACAGCTAAATGGGAAGAATGTTATATATTCACATGCCATACCTATCACCTAGATTCTACCATTAAGACTTCGTTGTATCTACCAAGCTTGTTTTTTAATCAATCAAATTACTTGAAAAGAAGATAGATACAGAGAAACACTGAGATTGTCCCACTACTGGTTCGCTTCTCAAATAGCCAGGGCTGAGCCAAGGCAGGACAAGGATCACTGAACGCAGGCCACGTCTCCCACATGGGTGGCAGAGACCCAAGGACCTGAGCTGCCACCTGCTTTCTCCCAGGGTCACATCAGCAGGAATCTGGACTAGAAGATGAGCCAGGACTCAAACCAGGCACTCTGACATGGGACGCAGGTATTCCAAGTAACATCCTAACTACTATGGCACATGCTCATCATGGGCTTCATTTTCAGTTAAGCATTTTATTTTGACATAACTGTAGATTCACATGCAGATGGGTGAAATAGCAGAGATCTGTGCTGTTTAGTCCAGTTCACTCAGTGATAACATCTTGCAAAACTACAGTACACTGTCACAAACTGCTAACATTGGCACAATCATGATCCAGAACATTCCCATTACCACTACGATCCACCAGGTTGCCACATTTACTTCTCCCTCACCCTAATCCCCTCCATAAACCCTGACAACTGCTAATCTGCTTTTCATTTCCATAGCTTTACTATTCCAAGAATGCTATATAAGTGGAATTATACAGCCCCTGGTACAAATGGCTCAATGGCTAAATCCTTACCTTGCAAGTGCCAGGATCCCATATGGGTGTTGGTTCATGTCCTGACTGCTCCACTTCCCATCTATCTCCCTGCTGATGGCCTGGGAAAGAAGTAGAGAATGTCCCAAAGTCTTGGGACCCTACACCCACATGGGAGTCCCAGAAGAAGCTCTGTCTCCTGGCTTTAAATTCCAAATGGCTATAGCAGCACAGGTGGGGCTAGGTGGAAGCCAGGAGCCAGAAACTTCATCCAGATGTGCCACATGGGTGGCAGGACCTCAGGTGCTTGAATCATTATCCGCTGCTGCTGCAAATATGATTAATTAAGGGTCTCAAGATGAAATGACACTGGATTTGGTTAGAGTGGTCCTTTCCTCCACTGATCAGCATCAATATAAAGGAAAGGAGATTTGCAAACACACAGACAGGCAAACAGATAGCAAGGCAATGCGAAGATGGGGTTGGCTGCACCTACGAAGAAGGGAACACTGTGTGTTGCTGACAACGATCTGAGGCCAGTAAGGTGGCAGGCAGCAGTTCTTCCCACAGTACTTCTAGAAGAGATCCTGCTGAGGTCCTGGTTTTGGGCTGTTGGTCTCTAGAACTGTGGCAGAATACATTTCGTACACATTTTTTGTTGTTGTTTGTTGTCGGGAAGTTTTAAAATTTCCCTCTGGAGGTTCCACTTTTTAGTCTATAACATGACTGGCAATAGACAGATTACCAGGTAAAAAAATGTGCTAAGGTTTTAGGTGAAAGAAACACAAGATCCACACAAAGTATGAGGCTGGAAGAGGGATCCAATGGTTTGAAGTGTAAATAACTTTTTGAATGACAGAAAGAATTAGTTTGCTGGAGGAGAGAGGTGGAGACTCAAGTTACAAAAGGATGGAAGGGAAATGCATTGAGAGATTTCCCTATTATGAAGCAAATATTCCCAGGAAATTATCATCGGAAGGTCACCTTTGGGAATCTCTGTGTGGGCTGAGTGTTAGACCCCCAATCTCTTTCCTACGAAAATATTTTCTACTTTCTGGTTCTTTCCTGAGACACCTGTCATAGATGGAATGGGCCACAGCAAAACTTAGAGCCTAGGGCTCAGGCTTGGTCCTTCACATGGTTGGCAGGGATCTAACTACTTGACCTGCTGTTGCTCAGGATGCAAATTAGCAGGAAGCTGAAATTGGAAGCAGAAGCGGGAGCTAAACTCAGCACCCATGATAAGTGACGCAAGTGCTACAGCAACAGCTTAACGAAGCGCTGCTCCAATCGCCTTCCCCTGAGTTGGGCTTTTTAGCTGAGCTAGGTAATTCCAAATGAAGGCTAGTTTTACTTAAACAGTTCTAACAAATCGCCAGTGTTATTAGTAATGGCAGCTGAATGTCGGTTCTGATTCTTTTCCAATTAACATTGATTAGCATCAGCTTAGTTAGTCAATATTTATTTCCTGAATCAAAACACTCTTTGTGAGTTTGCCTGGGAGAAGAGGGCAAGACTGAATCAACACTGGGTCTCTTGAAACCTGTCAGGTATTTGCACTAGCAGACATTACTAGAGTTCCAGAATCTTAGCTTTGTGGAGCTGTTCACTTAGTAATACTAGTGTCCATGGTCCTCACAAAAAGGAGGTTTGGACAAAAGACTTTAACAGAATAATCACACTGAAAGTATGTGAAAGCTACATAAGCAGTTGCTAGATTTTGGAGACTTAACATTTCAGGCTCATCTTACATTTAGATTTTTTGGCCCGTGGGCTTGCTTCGGTTCTAGGTTTCAAAGCAGATTCCAATGGTTTATCTTTTCTCTCCAATGGTATTACACTCCACTCAAGATTGTGTGCTTTTGGCTTCTTGAGAGATTAAGGTCGAATATTAAATAGTGTCTTTAGGCATTGTGACTCCCTTTCTGAGAGGTTTCATTTTGATGTGTGTCCTAATTTAAAACCATATTTATAGTTAAAGTATCGAGTGACATGATGATCTGTAAGGTCAACTGTGTACACGTGGAGAGGAGGGTTTGGAAGCCAGGACGAGCGAGCAGGAGGCATCACACGTCTCAAGGCGGAAAGCCCTTCCAGTGCAATGGGAGCACAGCATCTTTACAAGAAGTTTATACAAAACAGCATCTAGGATTTGGAAAAAGCCAACTGAAAACTTTGGAAACAATCTCATATTTGGGGGAATCCATCTTGAAGAACAGCACTATGTGAGGACTCAAACTGATACTCTGAGAAGGGAGGCCCCTGTTGTTAGTCATACATTCATGCACAGCTCCACAGTACTGGGGGAAACGACTGATTTGTTTTAAGATTGATCTACTTTCATTGGAAAGGCAGATTTACAGAGAGAAGGAGAGACAGACAGAAAGATCTCCCCAAATGTCTGCAACAGCAGGAGCTGAGCCCATCTGAAGTCAAGAGCCAGGAGTTTCTTCTGGGTCACTCACATGTGTGCAGAGTCCCAGGGCTGCGAGCCATCTTCCTACTGCTTTCCCAGACAATAAGCTGGATGGGAGGTGGAGGGGCCAGGATAAGAACTGGTATACATATGGGATGCCAGCACTTGGAGTTAGATTAGTCAACTGAACCATCATGCCCGACCCTATTGATTATTATTATTATTTTTTAAATCTCTATAAGAGAAAGAAGGAGTTGCTTCTTCCTCCCCCTCACTTACAAGTAAGAGCATAGTTTATACTTAAACAGATCAGTTCTCTTACCTGCACTAGCATGGACCTGTCTCTATGGTTGTACCCAGGAGAGTTCATTACCATTTTGAAACACGGGCCCACGTTCCTTGCCAATGGGAACTCTTCCAGGACGGGGTTTTCACCTTGTTTGGATCACACTGCAAATCCAAGAGTTGAATGACTTTCTGCGTCATTAATCACAAGACACGCGGGCAAAGTAAACGTTTCTCTGCGGTTCCTTTGCTTTTAAAAAGTGCAGCCCTGTTTTGCTTTATGCCTTTCCGTTTTATGATCCTTTTACTTGTCTTCAACACCTCAACTAAAGTGAACACGAGCGACTTTACACTGAATTTGTAAGATGACTCATCTCTGGGTTGGTGAAGCATTTTGTACACAGTGCATGATTCCTTCCTGCCCTTTATGTCAGAATACACCTGCCTAGCGCTAAGAACGACGTGAAAAGAACAGCTAGGTCTTAATCGGTTTGCATGGGCCACTTCAGGAAAAGTAAGATTCCTTGCAGCTGCAGGAGTTCCGTCTGAACTCGGGCCTCCTCCTTGCTAGCTACAAGGTTGGAGACAAGTACGAAGTTGCGTGTTCATTTTCGGGCCTTGACATCGGATCTGAGGAATTTAACTCCACCTCTCCCTGCCAGAATGGAAAACAACGCCCCTTGCCCGCCTTCGCCTCCTCCCCTTTGCTTTTCCCCCAGTGGCTCACTCCCGTTACAGAAGTTCTGATTTTCTTTCCTCGAGAGCTAGAAGAAAGTCTGGTACCCACAGTGGAGTCAAAGCCTCTGCTCCCGCGTCCCGGTGGGAGAGGAGAGAGAGGAAATCCCACTGGCAGCTGGTTCTGCAGCGGGAGAGGACGAATGGACGGTTGAGAACTTGAGCGGCCTCCAGGGCACCAGGTTTGACTGACCGGCCGAGGGGAAGCGCGGAGGCGGGGCGGGGAGCCGGGGCCCGGGCGCAGACAAAGGCGTTTGGGCTGTGCCTCGGAACGTGGAAGGACTCTTTGGGGGTAACCGACCTTGGCGCTCGGATGGGGGTGCATTTCGTCCGAAGCCTTTCCGGGACCGAAAGAGGACAGGAGATCTGGCATTTGGTGGAGAAGGAGGAGGAGGAGGACGGCTCCTCGGGAGCGAAGGAGGCCGGGGGGCGGAGACGGGGGTCGCCGGGCTGGAGTTGGGGGGCCTGCGCAGCGGTCACGTGGCTGCCGCCTCGGGTTTGGGGCTGTTCTTCCGGGTTGGAAGCGCCGCGCCGCGGGGCTCGAGCCCGGGTCCGCCAGCACGGCGATCCCGCGGCGCGCAGCGCACGGCGCGCGCCTCCCGGGGCAGGTGAGCGTGGCGGTGCGGGCCTCCGGGGGCGTGCAGCTGCGGCACAGCTGGGGACAGGGGCTCGGGGCTCAGCGCCGACCACCCCGGCCCCCACCGGAGCCGAGACCTGTCAGAGTAGCCGGAGCGCGGGGGGGACCGCAGTGCCCCGGGCCCCGGGAATGCAGGGACGCCTGCAGGGCCCAGTGCTGGGCCGCCCTAGAGGGAATAGCGTGCTTCGGCGGCCCCCCACCCCTGTTTATTGCCTTCCGTTGGGGCAACGCGGGAGGCAGTGGGTGGGTGGGTTCGGGAACGGTGGGCCAGCAGGGCAGGGAACGAGGGAACAGCTGTGCAAGTGCAGACAGTGGAGCTTTAGGGAACCAAGAGTCGTCCGGGGTCACTTGGACCTTCAAAAGGGGGTTGGGGATGAAGGTCAAAGAGAACTTTCCAGATGGTTTGCAGTTGGCTGCCCCGAAACTGAGTTTGAATCTGGAAGGGGTTAAGAGAAGATGTCCAGTATGGGACATTGGAGTGGGAGAAGGTGTTGAGTGCGTGTCCCAGCGGACGCGCAGTGGCTGTGCGAGCTTCCACAGGACTGAGAGAGGGACCCGGACCTGAGGGGTGCGAGGCGTATGGTGGGGGGGGGGGGCAGAGACAGCGGGAGGGGCAGGCTGGTACAGCCTATTCAAACTCCAGAGAAGGAATGACTATTATGCAGCCTGGGCCAATAGGCTTCTAGAGAAGGTTATAAATAGCGGTCTCGTGGCTGCCAGCGGGTGCAAGTTAGTTGCCAAGGGAGGGGCGGCACCAGTGGCAATGGCCGAGGCACCGTGGCTTTGGGCGAGGTCATACTGCCTGGCGGACTAAGCTGGTCGGGGTAGGGTATTGTGTCCTTGCCAGTATTCGCGCTTTTAGAAGCCTGCCTTGTTTACAGTTACCAGGTGTCCTTTATTCGCCCTGGGGTGCAGGGCAGTTCTTTAAGCCCCGTGTTTGTTAGTCAGGAGTCTGGTAGAACAGAGTATTCAGAGGTGTGAGGCTTCACCGCCTATCCCCTCTTCGGATTTAAAGTGCCCCCCCCCCCCACTTTCTCTAGGACATCCCTCTTCTTTGCAATACTGGCTGTCTTATTTAGTCTTAAATTAAAACAGTTTGGACTTTATCAGCAGGTGTGCTCAGCTGCCTGTGTTTGTTTACAGAAATAGTTTGCCACGGGGCTACACGAATATTTGATTTGCAAAGGAAATTTCCTGATGCGTCTTAGAGAACGGATATCCAGCGGATATCTAAGTTTCAGGTTATCTAGTGTGTTAGCGTTTCTGTCTTTCAACAGCACCCTTCCCTCTACCCCCTCTCCCTGCCCCAGTAAAAAAAAGGCCAAAACCAAAACCAGACCCAAGCCACCCTTATTTTCCCTTACTTTTTGCCAAGCCCTGGGTCAGAGGTAGTAGTAACATGTATGGAACAGCTCAGGATACTGTGCTCTTTTAATCCTGACAACCCTAGGAGTTCCATGCTGTTATTATCCTCTGGAGTTGGGGAAGTCACTTGCCAAGGTCACGCAGCTTCCATTCCTGAGCTCACCCTCCCCTTCTCTCCTTGGTGTTCTCCCTTCCTGGGGCTATCCCCCAGGATTTTAAGGATAAAAATCCCCCAAGGATTTTAAGACCCGTTGGGGTAGTAGTTACCCGAATAAGTCATATTGCACAGTATGTGAATGCTATAGCGTATGGGGATATAAAAAGTTGTTTTTTTTTTTTTTTTCTTTCAAGTATCAGCTGTAAACTTCTCCACTCATTGCTTCAAAGCCTTGGAAGCACGTGGATAAGCAAGCAAAGTGGTTTTTAAATAGAAATAGGAGCAAGCGTGCCAGTTGACACCGAGCACTATACTTGATGTAAATATGTACTGGCAATTGGTAGAGCAAATTGTCGATTGGTCGTGCGGGGCCGTTGGTGTTTGGTTTAGGCTTAGTGATGTGGGCTACTCTTGCCAGTACACTGTCTCCTGATGTATGCCCCATGCCTTCATACCTTAATACTTTAATCTAATACCGTCATACTTTAATAAAATAGAACTTTTTTTTTTTTAAAAGAAATTGACTTCGGAAGGTCTTGGTCCTTCTGATGGTGAATGCCCCATTCAGGGATCTGCTTAGTAATCAAACTATTATTTTCCATGGAAGCGGGACAAAATCCCTAAAACTGGAGACCATAGGGTGGGCTGCAGCTCCTGTGCGCAGCTTCCTGTTGATGCATGTTCTGGCAGGCAGCAGCAATGGCTGAAGCGGTTGGATTCCTGTTACTCAGGCGGGAGACCTGGACTGAATTCCTGTCTCCTCGTTTCAGCCCGGCCCAATGTTGCTTTTGTGGGCGATTTGGAGGAGAACTGGCTGGTGGGAGCTCTCTCCTTCTCCCTTCCTCTCTTTTCTCCAAAAATAAATTAAAAATCATATTTAAAAAGACCAATATTCCAGCTTGGAAGCATCGCAGAATCCCATCAAATAAGATTTCTAGAGACCGAAAAGGATGCCAGCAACCTGCTTTCCTATTGCTGATAGATGAGCAGACTGGAACTCGGGGAAGCTCGGGTCAGTGTGCGAGTGGCAGGCTTGGACAGTGCGGGGCTGTGTGACAGAGCTGTGCTCATTGGCTGCTGAGGTCTGGCAGGGCTTCGTGATCATGTGAGAAGGGTGGTTGCTGGGTAGCTAGGACGTCCAAGAAGAGAAACATGGGGAGGCTGGGAAGGGAGTAGGTAATTTAGGAAGGTAGAAGTATCTCCCTGAAGGCAGCAGTTATCCTGTAGGGGATCTGTGTATCTCCCTCGGTTTTTGACATAGACTCGGCAAATGTGTTGAGCCTGTGGCTGGATGTTGAACGAACTAACTTGCTCTCCTCCATTGTCAGTCATGAGTAACCCTAGCTGTGATCCATGAATGAATGAGAAGGATATTTTTGAGACTTGGAAATGCTTCAGGAATGAAACGAAAAGACGTAGGCGTGTGTTGAAAACACTTTGTGAATGTAAAAGTGTCTAAACAAATGCAGGGAATTCATCTACACATTTTTAGTTACCTGCTTGGACACATCTTTCATTCCTGCTCTCCTCCCCCAGCATTTTATTCCTTCCATCTTGCCTCTTGCTTGCTTCCCTGAGCCTCCTGAAAGCACGTGATCTTCTTTGTTCCCTGGATGAACTCTGATCTTGTGTTACTGGGCTTTTACTTATTGACTTTTCTTATCTCCAGTTGTGTAGCCCATCCCAGCCTGATTTGATGTGGGCTGCTTAAAGGCAGTCCCTCTGTCTGAGACGCCGTCTTCACTGTTTACTGAATTAAAGTGCATCTCCTAAATAAAGTTTGTCTGGATTGAGAATTTCTGTAACTAATGTTGTTTTCTGGTGTATTTTTTTAAAAAAAGTTTATTTTTCTTTTCATTGGAAAGTCAGATATACAGAGAGAAGGAGAGACAGAGAGAAGATCTTCCATTCACTGATTCACTCTCCAAGTGGCCACAACAGCCAGAGCTAAGCTGAGCCAAACCCAGGAGCCAGGAATTTCTCCCAGCTCTCCCACGTGGGTGCAGGGTCCCAAGGCTTTGGGCCATGTTTGACTGCTTTCCCAGGCCACAAGCAGAGAGCTGGATGGGAAGTGGGGCTGCCGGAATTAGGACTGGTGCCCATATGGGATCCCGGTGAATTCAATGCGAGGACTTTAGCTGCTGGGCCACCATGCCAGGCCCATCCTGGTATATATTTTTTAAAAGATTTATTTATTTGAGGGCAGAAAGAGAGAGAAGGGGAGACACAGAGAGATCTTGATTCTACTGGTTCATTACCAGATGGCCACAATTGCCTGGGCTGGGCCAGGTGGAAGCCTGGAACCAAGAGCTTCATCTGGGTCTCCCACATGATTGATGGGGGCCCAGGACCATCTTGCTCTGCTTTTCCCGGCCAATTAACAGAGAGTCCAATGGGAACTGGAATAGCTGAGACACAAACCAGTGCCCGTATGAGATGCAGATGGCAGCATTACATGCTATGCCACAATGCAAGTCTTGTGGCAGCAGCTCTGAGATTAAATATAAACCAAGCCTCTCTTCCTCTGGATTTGAGAAGTGTGTTTATAAAATCTGGGACCAGCAGGACACAGCCCCGAATGCATCCCTGTGTTGAGTAAAGTTTTAAAGGCAGAGTTCATGGCTTCAGCCAAGCTTGACTGACAGAGACTCAGCATTTTTCCATTCTTGAAGGGAAGAGGAGAACATTTTGAATCTTGGGATAGTGGGGGATCCCTTCAGTGAGTCCCTGGACATCTACCTGGGAAGGCAATGGAGGGAGTCACTAAAACCCCAGTACCGACAGGGGTCAGTGCCACCTCCCTTAGTCCAGCTGGAGTTGACCAAGTGGTCTGGTATGAGAAGCACTCACCGAAGATTTCATATTTGGCTCCTACATCTGCAGGTGCAAGCCTGTGTGATCAAGACATCATGGAATTCTTTCTTTTCTATCCTTGAAATTACTTCTTTTTTTTTTTTTTAAAGATTTATTTATTTTTATCAGAAAGGCAGATATACAGAGAGGAGAGTCAGAGAGGAAGATCTTCCGTCAGATGATTCACTCCCCAAGTTACTGCAATGGCTGGAGCTGAGCCAATTCAAAACCAGGAGCCATGAGCTTTTCTGGGTCTCCCATGCGGGTGCAGGATCCCAAGACTTTGGGCTATCCCTGACTGCTTTCCCAGGCCACAGGCAGGGAGCTGGATGGGAAGCAGGGCTGTCGGAATTAGAACCGGTGCCCATATGGGATCCTGGCATGTTCAAGGCGAGAACTTTAGCTGCTAGGCTATCACGCCAGACGTGGAATTATTTCTTATTCATGTATCATTTTCTTGAGAAATATCTGTGGCAACCATGGCTCTTGGGCTTCTTAAGCTTAGTCCCAGAGAGCCTCACAGGAAGGGTATTCTAGCAGGCATTTCCTGTGTAACCTGGGAAAATGGAAAGTTGTACTGTATTGCACAGCATTATTGATACTTAAAGAGAAATTCAAAGGTAACTTGACTTGTAATTTTTTTCTAAACGGCTGACTCAGAAGATAACTTTTATTGCACCGTGTGATGATGTTCTATGGTTATATGTGATTCTTTCCAAACTTTTCATCCACATTAGGGATCAGACAGATTTAGGTGACCAAGAGCTTGAGATTACATAATGAGTTTATAACTCCTATTTTGGCAGGGAAATACCTGAATTGGAAACAAACTTAAGAGATTGCCTCTGCAGGTACTTGAGAAATTCTTTGCATATGCCCACATACTGCTATGTGGTAACTGCTATGCTCTCATGACTAGTAATTTTCATATTTCTTGATGTTCCAATGATACTGTTTTCTGAGTATATAAACACATTTTTTCCCCCTCCTTTCAGTGGTTTATCTCCAGGGAAATTGAGGAACCAGTAGTTGGGAGCTCGTCTCGGCATGGCGAACCTGTTGAAAACAGTGGTGACCGGCTGTTCGTGTCCCTTCCTGGGCAGTTTGGGGTCCTGCAAAGTTCTACCCGGGAAGAAGGATTTTTTACGACCATTTCATACTCACCAGGCACTGTGGTGTAAAGCTCCTGCTAAGCAAGGTAAGGCAGCACTTCAGCGTTTGTAAGTCAAACCCTCAAAGTCACGGGAGCTAAGAGAGGAATCGCCTGATGATTGGTGAGCAGAAAACCGTGCAGTTTTGGAACCTGGTGCTACTGAGTGATCAGTGTAGATAGAAGAACAGTGAATGGAGTTTTATATTTTCCATGTAGAGAGAGGTTCCTGATCGTCAGTGCTAACAGAGGAGAAAAGATGATGGAACCAGCAGAGTTGTACCCAGGTACACTCATTGCTCGTAGTGACCTTGTTCCATAGCAGCCCTTGCAACTAGATAGTGTTAGGAATTTTGCCATATGTGGCTCATTTGTGCTCAGGAAGTAAGTGCATTAACTGAGCTGCTTTGGTACTTTCCAGTTTAATAAGTGATGAAATTGTCACAGTTGCTCAAGTCAGAAACCTTGGCATCATCAAGCATCCTCTATCTCATACCCGTCTGTCCTTTCTTCGTCGTTCCTTTTGTCGTTTTGGTTCATGCCGTCACCGTCTGTCACATGGATCAATACACAGTCACCCAAACAGTCTCTGTGCTTCCAACTTCTGTCTGCTCCCTCAATGCTGCACACACGAGACAGTTTTTAAAATACAAGGTCATTGGGGCTGGCATGTAGTTCAACTGGCTAGTCCTTCACCTGCAAGCACTGGCATTCTATATGGGTGCTGGTTCATGTCCCAGTCACTCCACTTCCCACCTAGCTCCCTCCTTGTGGCCTGGGAAAACAGTGGAGGATGGCTTTAAGTCCTTGGGCCCTGCACCCATGTGGGAGACCCAGAGGAAGCTCCTGGCTCCTGGCTTCAGATCAGCCCAGCTCTGGGCGCTGTGGCCGTTTGCGGAGTGAACCAGTGGGTGGAAGTTCTTTGTCTTTGCTTTTCTGTAAAATATCTGCCTTTCCAATAAAAATAAATCTTTTTTGAAAAAGAAAGAAAACAAAAAGAGAGAAAGAAATACACAAATAAAACATTTAAAAAAAAAAACAAGATCATGTCACTCTTCAAATTCAGGACTGCCTTCTCAGTTGATACAGAGAAAGGGCTCGAGTCTTCTGTGTGTGTGAAGACCTGGGGCCTGGCATGGTCTCTGATTGCTTCTGTCCTGGGCCGGAAGGAGGAGGACAGTGAAAGAGAGCCCAGCGAAGTGTGAAGCCACACACTGAGTGTCCCAAGAACAATCCCCACCCTCTGTCTGCCCTTTTGTGGCCAGCACTCAGACATGTGGCCATTTGTAGCTGTAACAGAGATTCAGACATTTAGTCTTTTATTCCTGAAACGTATCCAATCAGAAATGGCATTCTGTCACTAAGGCGGAGAAAATGAATGGACCTTTGGTGAGCAGTCTTCGCCACAGAGAATAATGCCCTTTGTTTTTAAAGTTTGTAGTACCGTCTGTCTGGGCGTCTGGTCATTCACCGAAGTTTGTAGTACTCTTTGTCTATTCATCCTCAAATGCTGGGCGCTTTGAATTCTCATGTCTGCCTTGAGTACATTGTGTAGGCTTTGTTGTTGTTGCTTTAAGGAAAATTTGGAGAGGCTGTTGCTTTGCCTGCCATGTGCTTTTCCTGCCGGAGTTGAATGAAGCTTTAAAAAAAATACTTAGATTTTGAACGTCAAGATACACATGGATTTCAACATCTTTGAATATGTTTTATTGCATTGCTATTAATTAGTATTCTCTTGATGCTCAGGTTATCTCACTTGGTCAGTGGAAGACCCTTTGTTTTTGACATGACTTCAGTCATCTTCTTTGGTCCCTTATTTAATTTTTGGCTGAAAAATAATCCTGCATTGTCAGATAAATGAACTTCAAGTAAATGTATATTTTGTAAATATTGCACATCAATCCCAGTTTTTGCTGGCTTTTTATTATTTTTCTATAAGTTATAGATTTACTTTTATTGGAAAGGTAGATTTACTGAGAGAATGAGAGCCAGAGGAAAATCTTCCACCCACTGTTTCACTCGGCAAATGGCCGCAATGGCTGGAACTTAGCAGATCTAAAGCCAGGAGCCAGGAGCTTCTTTTGCGTCTTCCACATGGTACATGGATCTGAGGCCCTGGGTCAACCTCTGCTGGTTTCCCAGGCCACATGCAGGAAGCTGGATGGGCCCAATTTGACTCTTCTTACAATTATATCCATAGTACAGTTTAGATAGCAAGAATAATCAACATCCTAAACTTTATTAAAACTTATATAGAAACAGCTGTTTACACAAAAATGTGTTTAAACCCACATATTAAGTAAGTAAAACATCAGGAGAAATCAATGTTATTTTGCTACATCGTATGGATTCTTTTGGGTTGCAGGGCACAGAATGTTACATTTTGTGATATTATATAGATTTTAGGGGTGGCATGCAAAACCTAGAGACCTGCCATCCGGTGCTTGAGTAGTGGAACATCATATTGGCTTTTGTAGTAAGAAGCCTGTTCTCTCTGTACATGTCCAGCACTGATGTGTCTCCATCATGCACATCATTACTAGTAATTTTCATGCCATTTTACGCTTTTTGCCTTCTCTATGAATCTGCCATTCAAAGTCTTTGAGAGTGAACCTGATTAATCTGAGTAATCACTGGCTAATATAGAGTCTTGGCACAGCATTCCTGGTAGGTCGTCTTACAGGTGTGGCTTTCTGGTTTTCCACATGTCTGCCCCATAGATGTTATCTTCCACCCTGTTGCTCACCACTTGTTTCATCAATCATGGCTGAAGTATACGCTATCAAAGATACAGCATCTGGAAATCCATGAGGAATTGGCTTTGGCCAAATTGCTACGGTGGGGACTTTGGATGGGGCAGATCATCAGTGTTTCCAAGTACGGAATTGTTCCTCAAAACAGTGAATTAGGAGCAGGTGTGGTGACATAGCAGGTCAAGCTGCCACCTGGCACACCTCTGTCCCATATCTGAATGCTTCTGCTTCTGATTCAGGTTCCGTGAAAGGCTGGAAGGTGCTGGCCCAAGTCCCGGGGTTGCTGCAGTCCAAGTGGGACATCGAATTGGACTGGCTAGTGTCCTTTATTGTGACTGTTTGGCAAGCGAATCGGGGGCTGGAGGATTTCTTGATCTCTCTTTCCATCAGCATTTCTCTGTTTTCAATAAATAAATAATAATACAATACAAAACAAACAAACAAAAAAATGCATTGCTTGTCCTTGTTAAAGAGACCATAACCTGAGACAGTTAGTTTCCAAGAGGGGAGTTCGCATTTTGAGTGATCTCCCAAACTTCCAGTTGTTCTCCTAAGACTAAACTAAGCTTGCCTTGTGCCTTGAAGGGAGCCATTTGATTAAGAAGGATGGGAGTTTAAGGAGAGGTGGGAAGAAAAGTTTTTCATCATCTGTTCCAAAAAAGATGAAAGAATTATGATTATGATGCAGACACATCAGTTTGAACAGCAACCTGTGTCTGTAATGTATTTCGAAGAAGAGAATACACATTTCTACTTTCTAGAATCTGGTTATTGAGCACTTTGTTACTATTTTTACCAATGCCTTTTTGCCTTTCTTTTTTTGTTTGTAGGAATTCCATATAAGCAGCTGACTGTTGGAGTCCCCAAGGAGATCTTCCAGAATGAGAAGCGGGTGGCATTGTCTCCTGCCGGTGTGCAAGCCTTGGTTAAACAGGGATTTAATGTTGTGGTAGAATCTGGTGCAGGGGAAGCGTCCAAGTTCTCTGATGACCACTACAGAGCAGCAGGTGCACAAATCCAAGGAACAAAGGAAGTGCTGGCCTCTGATTTGGTGGTCAAAGTAATTATTGCTTTTTCCTTTCCCACTTACACTTATAGCACACTGACTTTCTGAAATTACTTTCTCTGTTGTGGTTGTTGTAGACCTCTGTTTCTCTCCCTTCCTTCCTATGATAATCATACATACATACATATGCATATAGACATGGACGTGATATAAAGTAATTATATATACTCAAAAGCTGCAGCGTGATATTTTAACACACACACAGAATGTTTAATGATGAAATCAGTGTGCTTAGCATGTCTGTCGTCTCAAACACTTATCGCTTCAGCTTTTCCCGTTTGTAAACAATGTCCTTTTCTTGAAGTATTTCTGTGTGTTGCCATTGGGGGATATTGCTCATGTTTCCCAATAACTTTTGTCTGGCTGTGTGGTCCATGTTTAAAACCATGAGTAGAGAAAAGATGATCTTTATATCTGCTGTGTGAAAAATTCTCTTGTAGTTAGGGAAAGTTTTCAGGATATGGTCCAAACATGCCCAGAATTCCCACAGGTGAGTATGTACTATTAGAATGGCAAGATGTGGGCCTTAGCCTGAGTCTGCATGTACGGTGATCTGACACCTGAAGGCACAGTGGGTGACACGGACCTAAGTGCTGACTCCAAGAGGGTGAGACTACCCTGAGGAAGGCAGCATGGGACTGAGTGGCATGCAGCCTTAGGATAACGCATAGATGAAATCCGACTGCTGAAGGACTCTGGAGTTAACGCTGGAAGTCAAACTTCACATAGAGAGTGGGGGAGAGACTATACATAAAGAATCCAGCACAGATGATAACTGAAGTTGAGTACTAGATCCTAATCCTTCTTGAAGCTAAGGAGATAGAGACTTAGGGATTGCATAAACACGATTATTAGATCAGGATAAGCTCACCTTTTCATCAAAGACAGTTTTTTTTCCCCCTATGTTTCTCAGGGAATTAATCACATAGTTGTGTGATTGTGTCTTGGTAGTGTCTGGTGAATCATTTGATAGACTCTTTATCCTATTATTTCAAAAAATAAAACATTTTATTTTTCATGCTCTTTACATATTGAGAAGGATGTATGCCCATGTGGACCAAGAATGAGAAAGGTTGAGGTGTCAGGGAAAGTGGATGAGACAATTGCTTCCATTTTTTTTTTTTCTTCTTGAATCTGAGGGAAGGTAGAAGAGAAGGGGTGAGGACCACTCCCAGCCGCTTAACCAGGGATGGAGGCCTGCCACTCATCCTAGGGTCCCCGATGTGGAGCATGTTTCGAGGTTACTGCTTAAGTGGTTCTGATAGTTCTGTTGATTTCATTGCTCCAAGGTTGAGGAAATCCTTCCAAAGTCCATTGATTGACCCAAAGTCCACCTTAAAGACTCCACTCGCCCAGATACTTGCTGTCAAAGCTTGAAAGGAAGAGTTGTCCAATTTGTTCTGCCCTCTATCCTCTCCCACAGTACTAGACATCCTCAGCAGGCCTCAATGAGCTTGTCAGACTTTTGAATGTTGTTTTTCTGCAGGAGACATAAAGCCATTTTTTGCTTTAGAAAACAAATAGAATTTATGTCATGGAAGTGAATTGTAATCCAGCTAAACTTTTTAAAGTTCTAGACTTACAGATATCTAGTAGTAATAATAGCTTAGTATGAAGTGAAAGTATATTGAGAAAACAAAAAAATAAGGATAACTCATTCCAGTGTGTGTCCAATGTATGTTCCTGGGTTCAAGACTTTTTGAGATGTACCTCAAAAAAGGCTTTATGGGTGCATCTGAAGTTTGAAAATACTGTGGAATTCACAATGTGAGTGAGCATATTAAAATTGTGCTGAAATAGGCAATAATACAAGAATACTTCTAAATGCAGAAAAAATGCAGTTAAAAGTATGAAATCATTTTGCTGCAAAAACTTGTTTCGTAATATATCAAAAATGTGTATAAAACTTATGTATGATTTACAAATGTTTTTGCACAAGGTTGAACTCATACATGTAATTGTTCTTTTTGGAGTTCATTTGTTAATGAACCTTTTACTAGCATTAATAAACATGATATTGGGCTTCCTGCTAGTAACGTGAGGTCATTCAAGGAAACATCCTCTTGGCTGAATTTACTCAAGGACCAGTGGAATTAATTTACAGTTGTCTTCCATTTTTTTTTTCCCACTAAATTTGTTTTATAGATTTTCATGGAGAAAAACTACACCTTGTCAGAGAATCTGCAAGTGTAGAACCTTAGAACCTTAATTCTGAGAATTCATTCTAGAACCTTAAATCAACAACTGCAATGGGAGTAATAGCCCATGATGTCTCCTAAGTATATTGAGGCAGAATTCACAATAGGATATGAATGACCCAGAGATTTTGTTTTTGTTTAAAACATACATCCCGGAGGCTGTGTTTCCCGTGTTTATTTGCCTGAAAGAAATGTTGTGCACTAGTAGCTAGTGAAGCGATATGAAAATTGATTTAAATTTGGGCAAAAATATTTAAAGTACTTTTAAAATGGAGTTTTGCAAATTTGGCTTTGAAGAGTAGGCAATTGAAACTTACAAGCATTTGGTGTATTTATTGATTCATCTGATACAGCATACAACAATGTGTGTTACAACCTTTTGATTAAACGCAGTTCAACAAGAGTGTTGGTTTGAATCGTGCATGTCTTTAAATAGTCACTTGAGATTTTAAAGTGAGAAATCTCTTAACACTGGCAGCTTTATTCTCCAACATTCCATTCCGAAGTTTATGATTGCCAATATTAGCAAAGGTTGAATCTTTAAACATGCAACAAAAATTTCCTGGTCATTTATTGTAACATTCCTTAGCTTTACCTGAGTGATAGGTTTTAGAGGAAAGGTTTGTTGTACATAGTTGCTGCCCATTAACAGGTGTGTGTGCTGTTTACTGAAACCACGCAATAGGTCCTTAGTTTGAGACAGGTGATATGTGCCTGTATATCACCTTGTTACTGAAGTTAATCAGACATCCATTGATGAAATATTTATGTCTGGAATATTATTTTAATAATGACATATTATCCAAAAATGCTTATTTACTTAAAATATACTTAAGGTATGTGTATTTTTTATCTTTGTCTTGGCTTTTGTTCTCAGGTGCGAGCCCCCATGGTTAATCCAACATTAGGTGTTCATGAAGTTGACCTTTTAAAGACATCAGGAACCCTGATTAGTTTTATTTACCCAGCTCAAAACCCAGACTTGCTAAATAAACTTTCCCAGAGAAAAACGACAGTTCTGGCAATGGACCAGGTTCCAAGAGTCACAATCGCTCAGGGATATGACGCGCTCAGCTCCATGGCCAACATTGCTGGGTAGGTTCATTTTTTTTTTTTTTTTTTCCGTTTCCACTGAACAGAAGCACAATGGCAGTACAGAAACATCCACACTGTGGCTCTTCTCTCTTACATTGAGCTTACTTGTAATAATTGCTAGAGATTACAGGCCTTGAGGGGGGGTGCTCTTAAATTATTTTTAAGACTCATTTTATTGTTTCGCAGTGCTTTGGTTGCAAATGAACTATCCTGTTCTCTGATATAAAGCAGTATCCATGCAAAACACAAAACAACTAGATATATAGGTAAACATGTATGTACATATATTCTCATGGATGACATGTGCAGTGGAGACTAGCATACTGCGAAGTGAACATAAGTTACAGTATGTGTCACTACTCCTGAGTAAAAGGAGGACGCCCAATGAGACTGTTACATATAACTTGACAGTAGGGTACTGGATTTTCTACCATTGCTTATACCTGCAATACCAAGAGCACTTAAAGAGAAGAGTGTTCGACTGGTGACTGTTGCTGACGGACTGTTCTATTGTAATACTGTCAGGGAAAATGTTGGGGTTGGGGGAGAGAGAGAGGGAGAAAGAGGAGAGAGAGGGGGAGAAAGAGGAGGTTGAGTGGGGAAACTAGACCTAGAAAGTTGTATCATAGAAAACAATAACAATAAAAAAATCATGAAGTAAACAAAGCCTGAATATTGGCAGTTTCATATGGTTAAGTATAATATGGATTTTTTTTTGCCAGATTTATGATCTTAAATTCATAAAATATGCACTGAATAAGAGAAGGATTTGCACCAGAGAAAGTTCCATTTGATGTCAGACCCTGGACTGATCATTGAAAGCTAGTTGTGTCCTCTAACCTTCAAGGCCCAGATGGTTGGAAGCTTCACTTGCCTGGCAGGCACCAACTCATTCTCTATTTATTGCTTGCAGGGCCATGTAGGGAAGGATTCTTAGGTTCATTGTCCTCAGAGGAACTTGGCCATGATTGAGTAATCATGTCTGTCGTGGATGGGAGAGAGGAGTGACTGTATGAATGTAGTGTCTTACTGACTTTGCCTTGGCATGTAGGAAACATCCAGAATGGATGATACTTACAAAATCAGGCCGTCTAAGAAACTAATTGACTGCAGATTGAACAGGAAAACTATTAGTAGTTGACAAGAGAGATAAATGAAATTTCATTGAGAGAAAATACGAAGCAAAAGTACAAATGCATGAGAAAAAAAAATGACGTGAAGAAACCCTTTTGTAGCCTAATAGAGATAACCTGAAGGTTTGTTTAAATTTTGTATTTTCAATTACGATAGATCAAACATGCTACAGATTTTATTTTCTCTTTCAACTATTTACTTTTGCTACGGATGAGATGCAGTGATCAAAAATGAGCCATTCAAGATAGGTTTTGTTGTCCTTGACGTAGTATGAGAAATGATTTGAAGAGTTTTTTTGTGTGTGCTATAAAAAATATAGCAAGGAACAAAAGTAATTATTTAGTTTGTAGAAGAGTTACATTATGTAATGTGGAACTTGAAAATGTGTATATAATGTGTAAAAAGACGCAGGATCTTAAAGAATGCCATTGGTTCTGTCACGGGGTTGCACATATACAAGAATGTGCTCTGGCCCAGTGGCTTTAGTCGCCCCATCTTTGGAGCGAAGGAAGCAAGATGCGGCAATATAAATGAAGCCAGCACAAGCGGAGTGGCCCTGGTTGCATTCAGCGTGCAAGTTCTGTCTAGACGCATGCTTATCCTGTGTCCCTGCTCCCCTGGCTCGGTTTAGTCTGAAGGCCCAACTCTTTGAGACGCGTGGGACACAACGTGAAGGATCGCTCCCACGTCCTGGGCTGTGGTGTACAAAGGGCATCATGGGAGATGAATCTAACATACGTGCCACGTCATGTGTGCTCAGCTGTTTGGTGTCACAGCCACATTACAGGCAAGAAGGACTTCATTCCTTGTTAGTGTTTGTGCTGAGTTTTTACGTGTTCATCAAGAACAGGCCCCGTCAGCCCCCTTTGCTCATGGTCACTGTTTTCTTAGTTACCTGTGTAATCAGTCGGTTTTCGTGATTTTTTTAGGATACCTACTGACTCTTTGAAAATTCTAATTTCAAAATTAAATTATTTTTGGAGATTTATTTTATTTTTATTGCAAAGTCAGATATACAGAGAGAAGGAGAGATAGAGAGGAAGATCTTCCATCCGATGATTCACTCCTCCAAATGACCGCAACGTCCAGTGCTGCGCTGATCCAAAGCCAGGAGCCAGGAACTTCCTCCAGGTCTCTCACATGGGTGTAGGGTCCCAAGGCTTTGGGCCGTCCTAGACTGCTTTCCCAGGCCACAAGCAGGGAGCTGGATGGGAAGTGGGGCCGCCAGGATTAGAGCCGGTGTCCATTTGGGATCCTGGCATGTGCAAGGCTAGGACTTTAGCTGCTAGGCTACTGCACTGGGCCCTCACCTATATTATTTTGTTTCATCCCCACAACACCCCTGTGAAAGCTTTTTTGGTGTTAACGTTATAGATGAGGAAGCCAAGGTTTAGAGAATCACAGAGATTTTCCCAAGGTTGAGGAACTAGGCTGTGAGCACAGGCCCATTGGTCTTACGTTTCTAATGATTAGAGATCCCAGAGAAATGTGTTTTGTTCACTGCAGTGGGAGACTTAGCATTTTCAAGCATGTGGATAACCTAATTTTTTATTAAACATTTTCCCTCACTGTTGACTATTACATCAAAGACAATTGGGATGCCATAGTGAAGGAAGCAGAATGGAGGATGTGTCATCGCAGCACATCAAGCAAGCTTTTAGCATTTTCCCATCTTTCCTTCATTAGGTGTTCTCGGTGGGTCTTTTACAGTTAGCTGTCGAGACTGGGCAGCGTGCTGGCTAAGACTCTGCCTCCACAGATGGGTCTCTCCCGCAGACTCTCACCTCGGACACTTGCTTGCTGAGTAACCTTTCACAAGTCATTGTTCCGCCTCTCTCCTCTCTGAACTAAAAAAGAAGGGCAGTAGTTGCCTCTTTCTCGGGCTTGTTGTTGTAGAGGTTAAAGGAATAAGCATACAAGTGTATATCCAGGTTAGACCTGTTCTTGCCACAGAGTGTTATATCAATGGTAGTTGTTCTTAGTTTTTGGCAAAGTTTAAATGTTGATTTATAATGACATAAAGGTCTAAGTTTTCATTTTATGGAATTACTTATCTGTTTATTTTTTTAAGTTATAAGGCTGTTGTCCTGGCGGCAAATCATTTTGGACGGTTTTTCACTGGTCAGATCACGGCTGCTGGAAAAGTTCCTCCGGCTAAGGTAGGTACGCTTCTAATGTTTCCTCCTCATGTTGATTAATGAAAGGGAAAAGCATATTAAGCAGATTTCTTTAGAAAGTTCATGGAAAAATAAAATGAAAAACTTGTTGGTGTTCAACATTTTGAAATCGATTCATAATTTTTTTTCATATATTCTTCATGAACTTTTTGAACCTCATGCATGATTTTAAAAATGATTCTTGCAACGAGATGAACTTTTGTTTTTCCACTAACTTTTTGAAGTCTGCTTAGATAGTCTTAAAATATCATTATTAAAAACTTCTATTACAGAGTAGCTTCACACTGATGACTTTTGTGGTACAAATATATGGTTGAGCCTGGAAGCTGAGCATGTCAAGTGATCACAAATTGCAATACCCACATCCCAGTGCATTTTAGCTCCTCTCTTTCCAGTACCTGGGTGATAGCCGATGATGGATCAAGTGCTCAGACACCTGTCACCCTCTTGGGAGACCCGGGCGGAGCTCCTGGCTTCTGGGTTTGGCTTGGGTCAGCCTGGCTGATGTGGGTGTTTGGGAAATGAACTAGTCCATGGAAGGTATGACTCTCCCTCCCTTCCTCCCTTCTTTCCTTTTCTCTTTCAAGTAAATCAGAGCACATACTTTTCAAAGATGCTGGACACTCGCAATTGCTTATAAAAATGAACTTTCATCTTTTTCTTTTTCAACTTTCAGTGTAATTTTCTGTTTTTGACTTATTCGCTGAAATTCTTAAAGGGAATTCAGATAACTTGTTTTGTGTGGCTTGTTTAATACAATTTTTTTTTTTTTAAAATCTAGATATCATTTTTCAAATTCTGGGTTTCTCAATCATTGCAACATTTTGGTTCACAGAGAAGACTATGGTTTCTTCAATCTTTGTCAATTTTTAGGACACAAGAAAAGAACATGGAAGATGGTGTAATCAGGGCAATTTGGTGGTGCAGGAAAAGGTTTTTTTTTTGTTTTTAAATCCAGATTTAGAATCTAGAGAAGTTAACAGTGAGAGGTGGGGATAGCTAGATGGAGGAATAGAAGGTTGCGGTGTAGCTGTTTAAAACTACGGGCGCAGAAGGAGTGTTCAGGCAAGGCGGGACTGACAGGGTTGTCGACGTTCTCTTCCGCCCTTCTGTCGGGTGCAGGCTGACCTGGGGCGGCTCTGTCTTCAGCACTTTGCTGTATAAATCCAGAGTCCTCACGCAGCATAAACCAGGAAAAAAAAGAAAACCAAAACCAAAAAAAAAAAAAAAAAAGCCAAGAGCAGCTCTGAGAAATCCCAGTACATGGAAGCCAGAGCACTTGGTGTGAAAGGCTGAGTACCCAGCACAGGTGCGATATGTGAAGTGATTGCATTTTGACTTCTCCGAAGTTATAAGAAAATGTGTGGCACTTAAGGTAGCAAAATATCTAGTGCTGCTGTTCTTTTTTTGTTTGTTTTTTAAAGATTTGTTTATTCTTTTTATTGGAAAGTCAGATACACAGAAAGGAGATACAGAGAGGAAGATCTTCCATCCACTGATTCACTCCCCAATGGCCACGATGACCAGAGCTGAGCTGACCCGAAGCCAGGAGACTGGAACTCCCTCCAGGTCTCCCACATGGGCACAGGCTTTGGGCCAGCCTCGACTGCTTTCCCAGGCCATCAGCAGGGAGCTGGATGGGGAGCGGGGCAGCCGAGACAGGAGTGTGCCTTGCAAAGGTGAAAGTGATTATCTTCAATGAAATTCCAGTTGTGGCTCAAGGTCTTTGATTACATGCTGGATGTAATTTTTTGAAACTGAGAATTTGACATTATGTGGTGAGCTTGCATGCTGTTTTATTTGAGTTCCCTTTAAACATGGAGGTTTACACTTCTCTAGAATGGATTAAAATCAGTCAGCTGAAGCTTTATAGATGACCTCAACAAGATAGACAGCCATCCCTGCTGTGTAAAATGTATATTCCTGCAGGGGTCACAGTGAGTAGCCAAAAAAAGCAAACAAAAAAACAAAAAAACCACACACACACACATTCACACAAAATAAATAAACAAGAAACCTTAAAACAAACAAATAGGAGATAATTTTAGCTATAAAAAAATATAGATGATGTGAGGGTTGAGTGATCAGGACAAGCCAATTAAGTTAGGTGCATGTGGAAGACTCTTAGGACATTTGAACGGAGACCTGGAGGGAGAGAAGCCGGGTGTGCAGGGCTCCAGGCACAACGGAAAGCATGTCTGAGGGCTCTGAGATGGGCAGGCCTTTAGTGTGCTCTGAAAGCAGTCAGGGACGCCCTTGGCCTTGAAACATAGTGGACAAGGTGGAGGGTGAGCCAATATGATATCTGGTTGAATCACAGGGACCCTTCTTATCATTTGTTATTGCAGATAAGGGAAGCGCCCCATTTTGTAATTTTTTAAAAAAATCATCAGGTTATTTTGTGGGCACTTGAACAGAACAGTGAAGGCAAGATCTGTGGGGGACAGGTTGTAGCTGGGAAGCTGCTGTCCCTGGAACACACACAGTACAGTGTGTTAAGACACCACTTGGGATGCCGGCATACCGTGTCAGAGTGCTAACAGGAGTTCTGGCTTTTGTGCTTCCAATCCAGCTTCCTGCTGATGCTCCAGGAGGAACAGTAAAGATGTGGCCAAGTCCTTGGGACACTGTCACCCATGTGGGAGACGCAGATGGAGTTCCAGGCTTTTGACTTTGGCCTAGTCTAGCCCTAGCTATTGTGAGCACTTCGGCAGTAAGCCAGTGTGTAGAGCTCTTTCTTCATCTCTCCTCTCCCCAGTCTCTCTGTCTTTCAAGTAAATATACAAATCTTAAAAAAATAAATTATGGGGAGCCTGGCACAATGGCTCAGTGGGTAAATCCTTGCCTTGCACACACTGGGATCCCATATTGGTGCTGGTTTGTGTCTCAGCTGCTCCCCTTCCCATCGAGCTCCCTGCTGGTGGCCTGGGAAAGCAGTCAAGGTTGGCCCAAAGCTTTGGCATCATGCACCCATGTGGGAGACCCAGAAGAGGCTCCTGGCTCCTGGTTTCAGATCGGCTCAGCTCCAACCATTGAGGCTACCTGGGGAGTGAACCAGCAGGTGGAAGATCTTTCTGTCTGTCCTTCTCTCTGTAGATTTGCCTTTCCAACAAAATAAATCTATCTTAAAAAAATTGTGGGGTATTTAGTGAATATGGGAAACCCTTAGCGTTTGGAGAGAAATGACACATGGATGACATCTGTTGTAAAACTAGACGGGAAATCCATGTGAGGGTGGGGAGTGAGAGGGACCTCGGGGAAGGGGATGGGCAACCCCAGAGCCTGTGGAACTATGTGATAAACCAGAATAGAACATGTTTTAAGAAAAAGTCACGTGGCATTTCGTAAAAAACTAGCTTTTCTACAGTGGGGGAGAGTGTGTTCATCTTTAACTCGTGTCACACTAATTGTGCCTTTATCCTGTTTCCACTGGTACACAACAGGCTCCAGTGGACAGGCTATTTTTATGGAAGATTGTTGGCTTTTGCCAGCAGTTGTCCCTTGGGTAAATTTTTAAAGAGTGATTGGCTAAGGAAGAGTTTGTCTGTTCTTGACGTGTGTTGGGAGCCGATCTCCGCCTCCACCATAGCGCTGCCGTGTGTTGAAGGCCCACAGGGCACACCTCTAACTGTTGATTTTTCCTATAGCCAGTTGATAACGAGCTTTATTCCAGACATGACCGGTTCTGCCTTCTTTTGCCAGATTCTCATTGTTGGTGGTGGTGTTGCTGGGCTTGCTTCTGCAGGTGCAGCGAAATCCATGGGTGCGATTGTTCGCGGCTTCGACACTAGGTAAGAACTCCGTCAGCTGTGGGAGGAAGACATCTTGCTTCAAACGTGATATTTTACACTGGCCTTCGGATGTATAAATGGAAATAGCACGTCGAAAAGGATCTATAAGCCCTTTCCTTTAAAAAAATTACTGCTTTGAAAAAATAAAGTGAAAATGAATTTCTTACTGGAAAAAGAAAAAAATATGGGGGGACCTACCTAGCCTTAGTATAGCATTTTAAATAATGATAGTAATAGTTAAAAACATTAAAGACTCACAGCTCACGGTTCTGTTTGCCTGCATGGAGTGGCCACAGCACCAGTTGTCTCTGTCTTGGGAACCTAACACGAGGACCCTAGCTGCTAGGCTAATGCGCCGGGCCCAAGGGAATATAATTTTCATTTCATCCTTTTTTGTTTTCTTATTAATTGTAGACATTTCTGAAAAAATTTGAAGAGAGTTGTATCCCTGTGGTTACATGAAATGGGAAATACCAACTCAAATCAGCTCAAACCACAAGGAACTGTATTGTTGCCTCTTACTGAAAATCTGCAGGGAAGGGCCCCCTTTCTCATTAGAGTCAGCAACACATTGGTGTTGCCAAGGACAGGATCTTTCTGTCTGTCCTGTCTGCCATCCCAGCTTTGGCTTCCTCCTGAAGCACAGAACACCCGTGATTGCCACTTGACTTCCAGAAGCAACCTGAGCTACCAGACTGTTGGAGGCAGCAGCGAGAACATCTTGTTCAACAATGGACTGTGCGTGCACTCAGTAGGATGGTCCTTAGGGAGCTGTTGGCTTTGACTTCTGTTTCCAAAAATGACTGGTAGCTCTTGCTAAAAATGCAGCTGCTGGAGATTAGAATTCAGAGGGTCTGAGGAGGGGCCTGCAGGCTTGACTGTTTAGGTTGTTATTAGGGCAGTTTAGAACTTACCATAGAGGAATGGATATTATTGCATTTAAACAACAGCATCACCAAGCTGAGGTTTTTGTTGATTGGGTATTCCAACCAGGATAGAGTGACTAGGTAACATTTTTATAGTTTTAAAAACTGAGCTTATCATTACGTAATTTGAATTTGCTAGCATTTTACATTTAATCATTTACTGTCATTTATTGGTCGCTTCTTCATCAACATAGTTTAGTGAGATGGGAGCAAGATTGCTTTACTAAAATGTTTCCAAGAGAGACATTTATGTGGGAAAAGTCCTCAATGAAAACTTCAAGTGGAGTGATTTGAATTCTATCAGAGGTGACGCGTCATCATCCACCCTGGAGCCACAGGAAATGTGGTCCATTGCTGGATGGTGCAGCTCCCTTAGCAATTAAAGACAAAGTTGAAATTTCCTATCGTTTTCCTTTCTCATAAAAATATTATCATAAAATTGTTACCTGCCTTTAGAAAAAAACAGTCATCTAGTGAGAAAATTGAAACTTTTTTTTAAAATAACACTTTTTATTTTCAGTTTGACAGCAACTGCATCTTATTTATTTGAGGGGTAGAGATAGAATTCTCTGGTTCATGCCCTGAATGCCCTAACCGGGGCACATCTGGATTGAGCGAGACGGAGTGCCGTAACTCAGTCTAGGCCTGTCACGTGGGTGGCACTGGTGGCACCTGTCACGTGGGCACACACTGGAGCCGTTACCTGCTGCTTCTTGGGGTGTGCGAGCGAGGAAGCAGGAAGCAAGAATGGGGCTGAGAGCGAAGCGCAGGCATTCTGGTAGGAGCTGCAAGGATCCTCACGGTTGCTGGGCCGAAATGCCTAGCCCTCCCTTCACTCCCAAACACATTGAATTGTTTTTCTTAACAATGTGAGTGAAAACGATGGTCTTGATTTCTGTATGACAGGATTCATAGAACCACATTTTCTTTCCCACCCCCCCTTCACTAATCACCCTTAGAGCTGCGGCCCTGGAACAGTTCAAGTCTCTTGGGGCTGAGCCCCTGGAGGTGGACCTGAAGGAGTCTGGCGAGGGCCAGGGAGGATATGCGAAAGAAATGTCCAAAGAGTTCATCGAGGCGGAGATGAAGCTGTTTGCTGAGCAGTGCAAGGAGGTGGACATCCTCATTAGCACGGCGCTGATCCCAGGTAAGCTCTGACGTGCTCGCCCAGCTGGAAGCACCGCGCCCGTGGCGTTCTCAACGTCAAGGTGAACAATTATTCAATATGCTGTTTTCTTCAAAAAAAAAAAAAAAAGACTAGTTTTCTACTATAAAAGTTCTAGGCAAAGCAAAAAGATGTCACAAGAATCACTGCCATTTCCAGAGATGGCGCTCCTTGACTACCTGCTGCGTTTGCCTTCGGTTTTTTTTTTCCCCTCCTGGGGATTTTCACAAACTATAGAAATGATCCCTGAAAGTATAATTTTTTTCTGTGTATTTTGCATTTTGCTATAATTATTATTTTTTTAAAGATACACTTATTTTGTTTATCGGAAAGTCAGATTTACAGAGGAAATGGCATGCTCTTTCCTGTATCCTCTGATTACACAGGTGAAAGGTGAGCCGGCCTTTGCAGACACTCCCGTCCTACCAGAGTGGGTGAGATGAGGCGGAGAAGCAGGGCCATTACCACCGCTAAATCTGTGGGAGCATCTGTGAGTGCAGAAGCGAGGCCCCTGGTGTGCAGGGGGCAGCAGGTCAAGGGGCTTAGCTTGGTAGTTGTGAAATGTGTCAGTGGGTACAGAACTCAGCCTCAAGCCGTCACAGGAGGGTATTTTGGGATACGTCCTCTCCTGTGGCGGTGGCTCCCGGCTCAGCTGCTCCCAGGTGGCTCTGAAGGTGTGGAGAGATGTGTATTTGGCTGACCTTTGCAAGACAGGCAGCTGCCTGGGCCGGGTCATGTGTGAGCTGAGGAGATGCAGCAAGTGGCCAGCAGAGGGAGGCACAACATTTACTCCTGCGGTAAATGATACTGCGTACTCTTAATAAAGAACTGAGGATAGATTGGACATAGTGGATCTGTTGCTGATTATAAAGGCAGAAGTGATAACTCAAGCCTTGTTACTGCCTTTTAGGGTGTGCCTTTCACCCAGTGATAGCTTAATGTTTCTAAGTAGTTTCAAGTTGGTGTACTTTAATAAAGGGTCAAGTTGTGGTATAGTTTTGAAGACTGCTTGATGAGATTTTATTTATACATTTAAAATTAAAATTATATTTAAAATGAAATCAACCTCTCCTACTTTCGGGAACCACGAACTTTACATTAATCTTGCACAAAGCCCTGGGTCAGTACAGACCTTGAGCCATCCAATTCTGCCTTCCCAGGTCCAAAAATGAACAGAAAACTGGGTTAAAAATAGAATAGGCAGGACTAGAACCAAGCGCTCTGATTGGCCCACAGTTTGGTCTTTAAAAAAAAAAACTTTCTGAGAAGGGACTTATTTTTTTTTTCTGAAAACCAAAAGAGAAAAAGAAACAAAAGAGAAAATGTTATTAGGGTATTATAAGGAAAATGAAACATCACAGGAAGTTAAAGTTGCTTTTTGGGAAATAGGGTCGTAGGCATTAGACTTCTGGTTTACACTCCGAGCCTCTGCCTGCATCCGAGGGTACATTCACCTCCGGTCAAGCTCTCAGGGAAGAAGTTGCTCTCAAGTTTTCCGTGAATAGATTCCAGGGGACTAAGTCATCAGAAATTCTTGAAGCTGAGAGCCCATGGACGCACAGGAAGCTGGGTGAGGACTTGGCACAAATCAGAGTGGTCACGTAGCTCATCTCAAGTAGCCACCTCAGAGAGATGGCAGATTTTCATTGCACCCACGTCTACCTCAACCCTGGACTGAGCGGAAGCCAGGAGCTTGGAATTCAGTCTGGGCCTCCCAAATGGATGACAGAATGCCAAGTACTTGAGCAGTTACCTGCTGTTTCCCAGTGTGCACCTGTGCAGAAATCTGGAATCAGAAGCAGGTTCCAGATGCTCCAATATAGGGGCAGGTGTCCCAAGTGGTGTCTCAACTGCTAGGCCAAATACCTGCCCCTCATTCAAGTTCTCTACAAACTCTTGAAGGTCCTGAGAATGTCGATTACGTGTAGAATGAAGCAGTTCTGTAATTAGCCAGTTTTTGTGCTGCTTGATGCCTTATGCCCTCATACGGACCCCTGCCAGACAGGGTTATGAATTAAACATGGGACTGTCACTTGGTAAAGATACAGCAGGAAAGAGCTGATGGGCCCATTGTGTGACACTCTGAACTTCAGGAAAAGCTCTCCGATTTCCCATCCAGCTCTTTGCTCTTTAGCTCCGCCGTTAAAAATAAGTTAGCTTTGAACACTGGTCACGTTCAGGCTGTGTTCCTAATATTTTCAGCTAAAATATCTTGTAACACGAGGCATTTTTCAGCCTGGAGTATTTTTAGAGAGACTTTTGCTATAGGCTTTAAATATTTAGTTAGCAGTGGGCTGAATTGGGTTGGAAATGCATTCTGTAAGTGAGAGAGGAAGGGAAGAATGCTAATGATTTTGCACTGAGTGTATGTTGGACAAGTTTTGCCTAAATCCCCCTGAGAATTAAGGGTGCTGTGGGGTAGATTGTAAATTCGCCTTTGTTCGAACTGCATTGCAGGTCGTTCCTGATGGCTACTTAGTTAAAAGTCATGCGCTCCATGTGCTGCTATAGATTCCCTGCCCATCCCCTCCCCATCTTACAGCTCGTCCTTAGTAATAGAATTGTGATTATGGCAAGGCCTGCCAGTCGAGTTCCCAGCATCATCAGGCAGAGGCATCCACAATGGATTACAGCTTCCTGTCCCCCCAGTACCAGAGCTATGGAGTTTGTACTGTTCAGTAAGGTATTTATATTGCTTCTGATCTAGCATGCGGGTCTCATGTTAAACTAATGTCTCTTTCCTGGAGCCCGATTTCAGGCAGGCTGGCTGCTGTTACCTCTGCAGAAGCCCAGATACTTCCATGCCTTTGCACATATTGTTTCTCTTTGCAATGTTATCCCTGCCCTTTTAATCCAGTTCAAGCCAGTTGCTACTTCCTGCGTACATTTACTGCCTCCTACCCCAGCAGCATTCTTTTTTTTTTTTTTCCTGCACTTCTAGCATCTTGCTAGGGCTTCCTATTGCAATGCTGTGTCCACTCACCCCTCACATGTTCTGCCTTTCTGCAGTGTGGCAGGCGTGTGCTGGTCATGTTGTGACCCGTGTTGTATGCAACAGTAGGTCCGGAAAAGCTGAACTAAAAAAAAAAATCTGGGCACTTTTCTTGAGTCTTGATTAGCAGAATCTCTTTTATTTCTTCCAGTGCTGCCCAGGGAAAAAGAGGGCACACGCTGGCTTGCTTTCCAACAGGAACATTTCAGAAGCTAATTCGACAGTAGGAACTTAGCTCTGTTCAGTTATTCAGAACAAGGATAAAGGGCCAGTTTGTCATTTGAGCTTTCAGGAGATAGAATTAGTAGTGGCAAGTCTTTGTAGGAGTTAGTGTCTTTCTGGACAGGAAGTAAGTCATTCGTGACTTCATTGTAAATTATAACACCGTAGGACTCATGTAATTGAATCTCAGACACAATGCAGATGAAGGTAGCAGTCCTCTTTTTTAATATTTATTTTACGTTTAATTGTAGCAGTTAAGATCTGTGAAATACACGCCCCCCCCCCCCAAAGGACCCTGGTGGCAATTTTCCATGACCTTTAAGTATTGGGAGGGAGAACTTTTTCTCTGATATTTTCCATACATTAGAGTGAGCCAGAGACATTTTACAGTCTCTTGGAGAAGCAGCATTTGTACTCAACCTGATGCTGCCTGTCTCCTTGATTCTGTCTTGAATACATCTTTGAATCCACTTTTACTACTGGGAGTAATGTACAAAATGATTTTGGGGGCTGATGGTTTGGCATAGCAGACTGAACTGCAGCTTGCAATGTTGCATCCTGTTTCAGAGTGTTGCTCTGAGTCCTGGCTGTCCTTCTGACCTAGCTTAATGCCGGTGTATCTGGAAGAGCAGTGGAAGGTGGCTTCAGTGTTAGGGCCCTGACTGCTGGCCTAGTCTGGCCCCTGCTCCCTCACTGGCTCTTGTAGCAGTTGGACAGTGAATCTGTGAATGGGAGATGTCTTTTTCTCTCTGCTTTTCTCCCTCTCTCTTTTTTTTAAAAAGTCTGTTTTTCAAATACTTAAGTGAACAAATGAATGTTTAAAAAATAAAAAGAATGATTTTTCCACAGTAACTTTCAAACTTATACTTTGAGGCAACAGAATAGTCATTGATGCTCTCCATTTGTGTAATTCTAGAAAGATTGTTTTTCTTCAAATAAGGGCTTGTTTTTCAGATGGTTCTTTTCCTCCTTCTATATGCATTGTGACTTGTTTGGAGATAAAAGTATTTGCTGTAGATGAGCAGTGCCCACTTTTTGGTTATGTAGTAATAGTTTTTACTGTTGGATTCATCAGACACCCTCTTCTTATATGTATTTCCTGACTGTATTGCCTTTTTGAAATGTTACTTCTACAAAGATTCATCTGTTTGGAGAATTTTGAAGGACAGAGAGAAATATTTGCATATTACAACATCAAGGGTTGGTGACCACAGGCTGTCTACATACCTCTTGGTAGCTTTCAACACAGACAAAGCAACTTGTCATCAAGGAGATGGTGCCAACATTGTGGCGTTTTCCATTGCCATTTGTCAGTCTTGATTTCTTAGGGTGTGTTGAAGCACATTTATTGAGTGAGTGGGCCAAAATTGAACAAACACTCTGTTAGGAAAATTTATGGCATGGGGTTCTATTCTGGTTTGGTCTGCTATTTCTCCAAAGTATGTTGCAAGATTGGCAAGCATTTGGGCCTGCCGCCTGACAGCCCCCTGCCTTCCAGAGAGCAGGAAAGCTGAAGCTGGCTCTGGTACGAAAATGCTTCTGGTACCGCCCACTCAGGGGTCTCTGTGGCCCTTTCATTGCATTTCCCTATGTGTTCTTGTGTATTCGTGAGGATGACCAAGCTTTCGCTATATAGCTGTTACTGCAGTAGATCAACCCACAAGTCAGAATGTATAATACATGCTTGTTTTAATTTTTAAAGGACTTTGGTAGCTAGTAAACATCTATACATGGATTGAAGGGCATACAAAATGGTTATGGTTTCCACAAGAGTATTGTTTATGTCCATATTTGTGCTACCAGTTGAGCTTGGTATATTGTTTTTGTTTTACTGAAGAATTCCTGTAGCTTATTGAGTTTCGGTAAAATATGAACTAATTTAATTCTTATCTATACAGAATTTTGTAGCTATAAGAAGTAAATTAATACAATCCTTTAAAATGTTTACAAAAGTGTTTCTTATGGTATGAGAATTTTTAGTTTTATTATTTGAATCTTCAAAGATTGTTTTCAATATGCTGTAGTGTGATTGAATCATCATGTTTAGTACTGCATGTAGAGATATCAAGGCACTCAGTTTGTGAAAACCAACTATTCGGCACCATGACCTTGATTCCTTATAACAGATCATTAATTATGCAGAGAGAGCCTTCCTCTAGTTCCAGGGCTAGAACTCACATGTAAAGTACTCGAAATCTGCGTTAGAATTTCATCCTGTTCATGGACTAGCTGTCTGTACCGTCCCTGGTCATGCACCAAGCGGTACAAGCTGCACCTGGAGCTTGCTGTGTGTGCTGCCTCGCTGGTTAAATCCCATGGTCAGTGGAACAGAGATTCAGCAGTCTTTTCCCCGCCCCGTCTGCTGTGTGAGCAGCTGCCTCTTCTGCTCATATACTTACACATGCAGATGAAAACCTTTTGACCTCATCACTGTGTTTCTTCAGCATAAGACTCCATACTTTAACTCTGTCTGCGATTCTGAGATTCCAGAAGAGCCTTTGGGGTATGTGTGTGTGTTAGGATGCGTTATGCTGCCAGAGACAGCAATTCAACACAGACTCTTCTGCCTTAAGGTAGAAGATTTTCTTTTTGAGTTATCCCAACAGAAAACAGTCTAGTTGTAGCTTTGGGTTGATGTGGGTTAAGGCATGGTCCTCTGGAATCTGCAGAAGGTGGTCCCTATTCCAGGCCTCCAGCAGGTGTAATACCACACCAAGAGCACACTGCAGGTCACTTCTGACGGCTCCCTCTTGAAGAATAAGGAAACTCCTTGCTCAGAACGTTCAGTGACCTTTCTGTTGCCCTTCTTACCTTAACTGGGTTACATGCCAATTCCTGAACCATTCCATGTGGAATAGGACAATGAGATGCGGCTCAGCTCACACCTGGGTTTCTGATCCAGGCATTAACGGCCTGAAGACCATTGAGAGGCTAGGCAGGCCTGCCTTGGGATTGTTTTCTCAGGTTGTCTGTCCTGAAACTCATGAATTGTGACAAGAGAATGGAGATGGGAGTGGGGACCAACGGAGGAAATGGATCCTGGGTAGATAAGTATTACAACGCTCAGTGTAATGTTGTAAACAGTTTCTTAATGAGTTAACCCTGAAGTTCAGGATGCTTGGCTTTCATTGGTTGATTTGTTGTGTTGTCTTTCTAGTACTTGTTCATCACAAGTATATTTTGATTTGGATTTGGATAAATGTACTTTATAATTTATATTATTAATCATTTGCTAGGGTGGAGTCAAAAATACCATGTGCTTATTAAAGCGGAAAGTTTTTTTTCTTGATACTTTGTTTCATTTGATAGCTTACAGGCCAGGAAGTTAGGAATTTCCCCATTTGATTATATGCCATTGAATTATTCCAGTAAATAATGCTAACTACTCCTTGGAATCATTTGAAAATTTTGTGGTGAACCCATTTCATCTTGGTTTGTTGTTGTTCTTAACATTTTTGGTGGTTTATTCTTAATTTCATTCTTTCTTTTTTTTGTTTGTGGTGTGATTAAAGTTGTCTGTGAGGGCTTGATTCTTCCCACAAAAAGATCGAATCTGAAAATTGATTGGTTCCAGATGATCATGTTAGGTCTGACTAATTCAGAGAGATATCATAGACTTGCGTTAACAAGACTTTTCTGGTAAATCCTTAGCCTTTGCTATTTAGTTAAAGCTAACTCACTCTTTGAATTTAGTGTTGTAGAGACACCAATAATGCATTCTTTTTACTACGTAGCAGTAGACTTATTTTTAGAAATTAGTTGTTTTTAGCAGCTTTTAATACTTTCTGAAATTATATATTAGTATCCGTTTAAGAAAACGCATGATTTTGAAAAGGTACTTTAAAACTTGATAATATTAAAATGAACTGACAAGAGTTGTATCCTTATGTAACAGTGTACACGGCCGAGGCGTTTCTTTCGTCAGTAGTCACTTCTCTGTGCACACAATTCAAGGTACTCTACTCCCCTGCTCATACCAAATCAATGAGGCCAACCAAGTGCGAAACTCTTTAATTAAAATTCTTACGTGAGTGTTTCAGTGATACATTCATCTGTTTTAGTAATAAATCTGTTGACAAACTTTTGAGTACAGCTTTCCTTACTTACAAAATATTGGGTCCTAGAGCTACCTGTCGAATTTTCCTTCCCATCTGAGCTGTTCATGGGCAGCATGAAGCATTAGGTAAGTCAATGAATGAATGAATCTTTGCGTGGTGCCTATGGGAGCGCTGTGGCCCACAGTTGTCTTGGCAAAAGCATAGCAGTAACTCCCAACAGAGAAGGAACTGCGTCACCGTAGAGGGGAACTTAATGTTCACAAACCAGCAGGGAGCAAAAAATATTTCATGATTTCATGAGGTTGGACATTGCACCAGATATTTTTTGTATTATGCCAGGAAATTAAAAAAAAAAACATTTTTCTCTCCTTGTTGATTTTTTTTTTCTGTCAGAATCATTGCTGTTTTTAGCGAGGGCTGGTTTTATTAAATGCCATGGTGTTTTTGCGTATGCCACTTATTTCAAATAAGTGATAAAATGAACAGAAATGAGTTTCAAAAGCCAAAGCTCAGTTGTGCCTTCAGCTTTCATCTACCTTCTTTCATTAACTCTTCCACGTTCTTCTGCAATTAGTTTTGAACATGTAAAATAATCATGTTGTTTTTTATTCCTGCATCTAGAACCTTCTCAGGGCTGTCTGTTGGGTATATGGTTCATCTCAGCGTATTTGAACGATGTGCAATAAATTTCAGGTGTATGCTCCTGTGTGGATGAGTGTACACATCTCCTGTCAGCTATGCATCTTTACTTGTGTCTCTGCTTTCATGTGTTTTGCTTTAGTTTTTTTTTTTTAATCTTGTTTACTTGAAAGGTAGAGAGGGAGGAGAGAGCGGCAGGATGCTGGAGTTGGAGCAGTGCTGGGAATGAACCCCAGGCGCTCAGTATGCCATGCAGTGTCTTAAACAGGACACCAAACACCCGCTCCACTTGCACCCTAGGAAAGTCTGTGCTGATGACATAGCTCATTCACAGTGACTGGAAGTTTCTTTGTAACAGGAAGGGCAAGTGAAGACCTTTCAGTTGGCAAGTAAGCAGGTTGACCTAATGCTTTTTCTAAGTGATTCTAATCTTTTAGTACCAAGTCTGAAACCATGTGTTTGACTCAAAGGAGAAAGCGGTTGTGAGTTTGAAGGAGTACATATATTATATATATTTTTTTATAAAGATGATGTGTGATTTTTGTCAGAAAAGTACAAAGTAAAAAATAAAGAACTCTGGTGATCCCTCTACTTAGTGATAAAAACTGCTAACATTTTGCCACTTCCTGTTCAATCTTTTTCCAGTGCATTTTTAATAATGTTGAGACAAGATACACTATCTCCCTTTATTTCTTTAATTTAATATCATAAGGTTTCTCCCTTAATATAATAACTATGAATCACCAGAAATTCTTTGTAAGACATGTATTAATGTTTCGCAGAACTTTTCTTTTGGACTTACTTTGTTTTATTTGACTGCTCCCCAAAGTTGGACTTGCAGTTTATTTTTAATTTATATTAAACATAGTGCTCCTGTGACAGTTTTCTTCTGTGTAATGTTTATGTTGGTACTTTCATTTATTTCCCCAGAATTAATTTTACTTTAGAAGGAGAATAAACTAGACAGTAGAGTGACTAGATGAGTGGATATCAATAGTTTCGGGCAATTGATAAATGCTTGATAAACTACTTTCCCTTTTTGTTTCCGTTTTGTTTACTTATTCATTTGAAAGGCAGCATAAAGGAGAGGTAAGGAGGTTAAGAGAAGGAGTGATGGGGCAGAGAGGGAGACAATTTCCCATTTGCTTGTTTGATCTTTAAATGCCCACAAGGAACTTGGTTGGGCTAGGCTAAAGCCAGGAGGCGGGCACTCTATCAGGTTCCACTGGTGTGGGTGGCAGGGTTAGGGTCTCCTGGCATCTCCTGCTGCCTTTTGGGGTGTGCATGAGTAGAAACCTGGACTGGAATCGGAGGTGGGACTCAGTCCCAGGCAGTCAGAGGTGTGGAGTGAGGGTCCTGTGTAGCAGCCTAATGTACTACTCTACAAACCCTGACCCTAAATTCTGCTTTCTGAAAAGATTGTGCAGTAGATAATTTTAGCAGTTGGTGTCCAGCTAATTGTTCATTCCAGCATGAAGTACTATGATGTTTTGACACTGCTGTTTTATGAGGCAAAAAAAAAAAGTGTCTTATTTTTTGTACCAAAGTTCTTTGATTTTTAATGTGTTTTTTTTTTAAATTGACTACTTGTATTTATTGACCTATTTTGATCTTAGTGTTTTGAATTTTACATTTCTGTGAGAGTTTTGTTACATTTTTCTCATGTGTTTTGTGGTCCTTAGTGTCTACATTTTCATATTTAAAATTGATATTTTTCGTTGTCATTTTTGCTGTTTTAATTTTAGGATGTCTTTACTTCTTTCGTTCCCCTAGTAGATGGGTAGTTTATTCTCATGAGTGATGTACTAGTGTTTTATTTTCTTAATCCACAAATTAGAAAGAGATGCATCAAGGTTTTCTTCTGTTTTATTCTTTTGCTTTGCGAGTTGCATCCCTTTCACCATTAGTTTTGATCTAGTTAATCATCTTACTCCTTTTGTTCTTTCCAGTATAGAGAGCTACAATCCATCATCCATTCAGTTTTATCATACCAGCCTAGAAAAGTAGATATTTTGGAAATTAGAAAACTAGAAATTTTGGAAATTGCCTTCTCAGGCTTTCCCTTTCTTGACCTAATCTGTTGAGGATTTGCTCACTTGCAATTTTTATTCTACCCTGCTGCCCTTTTGGCTCTATTTTTCCGCCTCTGTTTTTAATTTTTCATTTCTGTACTTTCCAGATTTTCAAAAAATTGGTCCACATGTGAGTACTTGAAGCAGCTGCACTGTTAACATTCATCATTTTATTCCCTGTAGCCCTTACTAAAATTTCAAAATTAGAACATTTGGAAGATAAGGAGAAGCACAGAGAAGGAAAAAGAACTTAGTCTTGACATTCAAATACATCCTGGAGTTGTTAAACACTGTATGATATTTAATTCATCTTGAAATGCCACAGCATATGTAGTGTTTTATGTGTTAAGTGTATGAAGTAGTTGTGTATATATTTTAAACAGAAATATTTTATTATTGGCTTTTATTTATTCTATTATTATTCTTATTTCCCACGATGTGTTTTAGGTACAGGGATTCCCTCCTTTCTCTCCCATTTCTTCATTCCCATTTTCTGCTCCCAGCATTTCCCTAATACTGTTGCAGTAGTGTAGTTTTTAAGTAACAGTTACATATTTAATATTCTGCTATTTAAATGTGTCACTGCATCGTAGGTATATGCCCAGGTAGAAAATATAGTGTCATATTGTGAAGACATATTAACTGTTTCATTGGGAGTCCACTTTTCACTCAGGAGTAGAGAAGCCTACCATAACATATCTTCATTTCCCAATGTGTTTTTTAGAGTTTTTTTTAAAAGATTTATTTTTATTGGGAAATCAAATACACAGAGAGAAGGAGAGGAAGAGAGGAAGATCTTCCGACCAATGATTCACTCACCAAGTAACCGCAGTGGCCGGTGCTGTGGCAATCCAAAGCCAGGAACTTCCTCCAGGTCTCCCACATGGGTGCGGGGTCCCAAGGCTCTGAACCATCCTTGACTGCTTTCCCAGGCCACAGGCAAGGAGCTGGATGGGAAGTGGAGCTGCCCGGATTAGAACCGGCGCCCATATGGGATCCCAGTGCTTCAAGGTGTGAGGACTTTAGCTGCTAGGCCACGCCGCCGGGCCCCTGCAGGTCACACTCATCCTGCTTTTTCCTTAAAATAATGACCATTCTCTTGAGAGGTCTGTTGGCTGAGTTAAATCCATCTTAACTGTTCAGTTGCTGAAGGTCCAGAGAATGGCGCATTAAGAAGAATTATAAAACTGTAGAAAATTGTAATATAATTTTTTTTTTTTTTTAGGTAAAAAGGCTCCAGTTTTGTTTAGTAAAGAAATGATTGAGTCCATGAAGGAAGGTTCTGTTGTCGTGGATTTAGCTGCTGAGGCTGGAGGAAACTTTGAAACCACTAAGCCGGGAGAACTTTATATTCATAAGGTATATAAGAAACATTGTTCATTTATGAATGATTTTTCATATCTTTAGAGATTTGTACGAGGCCATTTTATTCATATTTAGCAAACTATGAGAATATTTTAAAGACCTGAAAATATTTTAAATAGGCCAATTTAGAACTTTGGTTACGTGTGTGTATCTGAGTTTGTTATGTGTGTGTGTCTGAGTGTGTGTGTATTTATATGGACACATAGGTTAAAAACTTAGTTATTGTGAATAAGAATTGTCCTAGAAGGAGTGTGAGCACTGAGTAGCAGACCTTTCTGACTATGACTTGTTTCTTTAGGGAGTTACCCATATAGGCTATACTGACCTTCCTAGCCGAATGGCCACGCAGGCCAGCACCCTGTATTCCAACAATATCACCAAGCTCCTGAAAGCCATCAGTCCAGACAAAGACAATTTTTATTTTGAAGTGAAAGACGACTTTGACTTTGGTACCATGGGTCATGTCATTAGAGGAACTGTGGTGATGAAGGTAGGTGATGAGCTATGTCCCTCGTGCGGCTTTTAGCATGTAGTTGTGCTAGAATTTCTGTTGAGGAAAAAGTCCTCTTTTGGAATTGGGTTGTATTCTAAGGTGTTGATGTACCAGTTTATACCAATGTAATTGTTTAAGCGTGCAGAAGAGTGTAAAGAAAAATATTTTAGGGCCAGGCACACATGACTCACTGAAAATATATGTTAATTTTAAGAAACAGAAGCAAATAGTTGAATAAATATTGAATCTTTTCTCCACCTACCTACTTTCAAGGGTTTGAGCTGTATTCTTTCACATATGTCTTAGAATATACAGGTTATGTATCTATGGGTATGTAACGTACATCCTGTATTTATAACACATTTATGTAAAATGTTATGAAGTACATGTATTTATACAAAATTGCATTTGAAAGAAAATTTTTTTCAGCAGTAAACTGCCTTCCATAAATGTTTTCAAAATGCCATTTTTTTTAAAAAATGCTAACTTCCAATCTGTTAGGATGGTGAAGTGATTTTCCCAGCTCCCACGCCAAAAAATATCCCTGAAGGTGCCCCAGTAAAACCGAAAACAGTGGCCGAGCTGGAAGCTGAGAAGGCAGCGACCATTACCCCCTTCCGGAAGACGATGACCACGGCTTCGGCATATACAGCAGGTGAGTGCCCGCTCTCCGGCTCAGCCTGACGGTCTCTGTAATACCTTAGTTGATAGCATTGGTAAATGAAGTGCTGTTGTTGTTTTGATCCCATTAGTGGTCAGGCCTGATGGATTTGACTTTCCACCCGTGTGTGGCTTGTCCCCTTTTTGTACAGTTGCAGACTGTGTTGATTGATTGCCTTGGTACTAATACTGAAATGAAAACATATACTTTATGTACAGGATATTAATAGTTTTTCCTCTTAGAACATGTTTAAGCATATGCATTCATATTTTTGTTTATATCAAATGTACTCAGTAATCATGTGTGAAGATATTTTACAAAATTTATGCAAAAATGAGATGAAAAGATGTATCTGGGAGTGGGTCTTTGGCACAATGATTAAACACTCCTCGGAGCAATGACATCCTGCATTGAGTCCTTGGTCTTGGCGTGACCCAGCTAGAGGCTTAGCAAGCTGCTTATACGCAGTCTGGGAGGTAGCAGGTGATGGCTTGAGTCTTTGGGTCCTTGCCACCCACAGGGGAATCACAGATGGAATTATGGGGTCATAGTTTCTGCCTGATCCAGTTCTGTCTGTTGTAGTCATTTGGGAAATGAGCCCAGAGATGGGAACTCTCCTTCTGTCTGTCATCCTGTCTTCCAAATAAATAGGTAAAATAATTATGTGAAAAAAATAATGTATGGTGGAAAACTTGAAATCCATACGTAGTATTTCTATTATATGCATTGTCCTTGAACTTTTTGAAGAATGTGTGTGTGTAGATGAGAACTATTTATTTGGACCAAAGTAAGCTTATCTTTTAATTCTAACTTTTCCCTAAACTTTTTGAAATGCCGTTGTGTGTCAGATTATGCTGATTTTAATTGTATATAAATCTTATGGGGGTTTTGTGCTTTGTAAAACTTGAGGTGTGATTTTCTGTACAGTTGGGTAATACTGGAAAACCAAATGCTTGCTTTGAAGGATACACACAATGATATAAAGTAATGTCCATGAACATATTCAATAACATTCTAAGTTATTCACCTAGTGACAAAAATCTAACATTGTAAGTTGGTTTTCTTCCTTTTGTTTGAATTTCATATAAGTTGCTTATCTAATTTTTAAAGGTTTATGTTTTACTTGAAAGAGTTATGGTAGGGAAGTGGGGAGACAGAGAGAGATCTTCAGTCGCAGGTTCACACCTTTAATGGCCAAAATGAGCAGAACTGGAGCGATCGGAAGCTGAGAGTCAGATCTCCAGCTTCTCCTGGGTCTCCCACATGGGTGCAGGGGCCCAAGACCCTGGAGACATCTTCAGCTGTTTTCCCAGGCTAATAGCAGGGAAGTTGGATTATAAATGGAGCCGCCAGGAATCAAGCTGGCACCGTCACAGGTGAAGGATTAGTTTGCTGTGCCACCTCACTGGCCCCACACTATTTTTTAAATTCATCTTCATGAAAACACTAAAAACGTACTGTTGAGTTGTGATGAATATTCAATTTGCCCATGTATTATTACAGACTGAAAAATTTTTGTTTGACTTTTCTTACATACAGTGCACTAGAAATGCTACGTAGATCTACGTAGGGCTAAAATAAAAAGAAAACAAAGGAAATGATAAAGAATTAAGGACTGGTACCAGATAAGCAGAATTCCTTTCACCTCAGGTTCCATGTGGGTCTTCATGCTGTGTGCTCCTCCTTGCTTTATCTTGAACTGCCTCTTTTGTATTAAAAACAAGATTTTTGTCTTCTCTGTGTGTAGAGAATCTATAGCAGATCTTTCAGAGAATGTGACAGACTTTAGTCCTGTCACGGTCCTTTCTGTTATGACTGAAGACTTCATTAAATAGTATCACCTTTTAGGTGTGTGATGTGATCTCTGTCTAGATGCTTAACACAGGAATTGTTGAGTTACGGTAATTCAGTGCTTCATGATTAATGTGTTTATAATAATGATGAATATTTCAGTGACTACTAAGTGGGAGAGGAAGAGAGAGAGAGAGCGAGAGATCCCACCTGTAGCTTCATTTCCCAAATTCCAACAGTGGCTGGATTGGCCTGGGCTAAAGCCAGTGGGCAGGAATTCAGTTTAGGCCTCTTGTGTGGGTAGCATCAGCCCAGTCACTAGAGCTGTAACTGTTGTCCTGCAGGTGTGTGTAGGCAGGAAGCTGGTGTCAGGCACTACAGAGATATTAACCATTCTTAACCATAAGAATGTTTAATTTTTAACTGGAAGGCAAAACAATATTTTATCAAATTTCACTAGAAATGATGAACAGATCATGCACAGGAACCTTGGAAATGTAGTATGTGGCTAGGAGAGTATATTCAAATGACGGTTTTACTGAATAATTTAAAGTAAACTTAATGTCAATGCTTAGATGTTTTAGCTGTGCCACTTACAAGCTAATTCATGCCAAGTAAAAAACTGTCCCTGATTCTGGAAGGTTCATGTCCTGCCCCCTGGTCACTCACTGTCATTGTGTTTCTGTTGACCACCAGGTAACCCTTTCTTCTGTTGCAGAGCGATCGTCACATGTTCGCCATTAAGGAAGGCGATAATTAAAGATGTATGTTCGGGGCTGACTGTTTGTGTTCTGCACATTCTTCACTTAATTTGTATTTTTCCCCTTTTCTTTGTAAAAATCCTGATTGCTGACTTGTGTTGAGGCTGGAGCTGACCGCCCTGGCCAACAGTCCTGTCCAGATTCAGGAGCAGATTGCAAAACCTCTGTCCCGGGTGGGTGAAAGCCATGTGTTTTAGGGAGTTGCTGGAGTGAATGAAATCCTTCCTACTCTGCTAAAACTCCTCTGCCTCAGCCAAAGCTGAGAGTGACATGAAATTGGCCTTGTAAAGCCTCTGTCTTCAAAAGGTTATGTCTTTCCCAAGTAGAAAGTGCTTTGGTAGGGCCTCTATAGGCGTATAATTCTGTAATAAAAATGCTGTAATAAAAACATGTGGCATTGTCAGTGAAAGTTAAAATGGAAGAAGACAAGATACGTGGGACAAATGTGCAATTTATCATTAAGGTGACTCATCAATATCACTTGGTTTTTGTAGTTTGCCTGGGGAGGTCAGTTGAAAGTTGAATTTTGTTCACAGATTTCTTCCTCACCCCCACTTCCCAATTGTGAAATATGTAAAATACCTGTGCAGTTCTGGCAAGGGGGTAGAGTTTAATACATTGGCTGTTCCAGGTGTTGGAGTGTGTGTGTGTGTGCATTTTTAATATGATTGAGATAACAGTTATCTTAAAATCTTTATCTTCTTTCTCTAGGTCTCACTGGAATGCTGGGATTGGGCCTGGTGGCTCCCAATCTAGCCTTTTCTCAGATGGTGACCACTTTTGGTTTGGCTGGCATCGTGGGCTACCACACGGTCTGGGGTGTGACTCCCGCCCTGCACTCACCACTGATGTCCGTGACGAATGCCATCTCAGGTCTGTTCCTCTCTCGGGTTTCCTCATTTTGCATTTTCAGAGACTCATCTGGAACTAGGAATGCTTTCAATGTGGCTTAGAAAGTCTTTCTTTTTCCAATTGTTTCCCTTCGTGTTTCGGGCCACATTGTGGTAATTCTGAGGCTCTCAGAGGGTGTAAGATGTGGGCTTGTGAAGTCAGAGGGCATGGGAATGTGTCAGCCCTTTGGGCTGCTCCCATTTCAAGTAGTGCAAATCCACTGGTATTTATTTCAAATATGGTTTACTTTAAGAAAAGGATTCCACTGGTGAAATGTGAAAACCAGAGTTTCTCAGAACCATTGTTGCAACATCCTTAAGGGATTCCTGTTAGCTTTGTGAGGTTGGATGTTCAGTTGAAGCTACAGTTGGCCACACATGGCATTGACTTCACTGTGAGGCTCATGGGACTGGAAGCATGGCCTGCTGGTGGGACAGCAGGGGCTTCTCTTTGGTTTTAGTCTACACAGCAGTCCATAGGCTGCCCAGGAGCTCTTCCCTTTGTCTTCTATTGAAGCCTCCAGTGTCAGGGAATAAGATCCACAATGGATGGGCAGGGGAGTTGCACTGGCCTCTAAGCCTCAGGGTCCACAGACTCCCACAATACTGCTGTGGATTCTAGCGTCTCTGCAGGGAATAGCCCAGCACCCAGGGAAGCCCAAAGCCCTATTATCTTCATCATAAATAGTTCTTTCCAGTTCAGATATATGTATCCACCAGCAGTCACTTTTTTGCAATAAGCAATGCTGTCGAGAAACCTCAATGATTTATACCTTTTTCAGTAGAATAGAGCTGGAAAGTTAAAGGCAGGTTGTATCCTTACAGGGAAGGTGAAAGCGTTTTGTAAACCCTTTGCTTGAAGTAGTACTTTAAGGGAGAAAGAGGAGTGTTGTCAATAGCTTTCCTCAGGAAAGTTCATTAGATTTGGCCCTGCACTTTCTGATGTTCTATGTAGATTCAGCCAACCGTGTCTCAAAAATAGTCAGAAAAAGTTACATCTGTACTGAACACTTACAGCCATGTTCTCATTGTCACCAGTCCTAAACAATATAGTATAATAAATGTGTAAGTGATATTTACATTGCATTATTATTATTATTGTAAGTAGTATAGAGATTATTAAGTATAGAGGAGGATGTGTATAGGCAATATACAAATACTATGCTATTTTATATAAAGCACTTGAGTATCTGTATCTGCATATTTTGATGCCAGTAAGTGGTTTTTTTTTTTCCCCTTTTAATCAGTCCCATGAGTTTGACAGTGTAGCATTTTAAGGAAAGTGGCATGACAACTGTTTTGCTATTGAGAGCCTTTGCCTTTCTGAGTGTGTGAGTGAGGTGCCGTTGTGACTCTTCACTGGCTACGCTTCCCTTCTAGGACTGACGGCCGTCGGTGGCCTGGCGCTCATGGGAGGACAGCTGTATCCGTCTACAACTTCTCAGGGCCTTGCTGCTCTCGCCACCTTCATATCCTCAGTCAACATTGCAGGTAGAAGGAGGATGGGAGAACCCAGGAGGCTACTTTTAGTGGAGACCTACCAAAAGCAATTCATAAATTAGTTTCAGATAGAAATTCTGATCTTAAGAATTTACCTGGGGCTTTAGAAAGTCTTTCACTCAGGCCATAAAGTTTTTTTTTGGTGAAGGCAAATAGTTTTGCTTGTCTGTAATTTTTAGAAACTAGGATAAGAGAATAAGACCCCCCCTTCCTTAATATTCCAAAGTAAACAAACATAATAATGCTGCTGCAGTTTAACTGGAAAGTTATTAACTGCATAGTTTTTGGTTAAGCGACCATAACAACTACAAATGAGAATATTTTTAGATAACATTTTGGTTTTTCCCTTTATTCCAGCACAGCCAGTGTTTATTTTTGAAAATTGAAAGTGTAGCACATTACTCATGTGTGAGACCCATTTGATAGTATTTTATAGCTAAAAATCCTTTACTGTGTCCAAGAATCACAGGACTTATTGACATGTTTTTCCTGTTGTTTATTATAGGTATTAACAAATATAGTGACTTATTGGAAAACAACCTAATCTTTGATTCTTTTTCATTCCCAAGATTTTTGAACGGCTATTTACTTTTAGTCATGCATAAATAGTTGATTTTGCATTCAGATGGCAACTTTTTCTTGTTTTTGGGTTTTTTTTTCCCTCTTTCCCCACTAGAAGAATTGGCTTCAAGAGTAGAACTTTTAGTCTTGAAGTTCTAGAATGTTATGTAAAGTTTCTGTTAATCCCTGGGTAATAAAAATAGAAAAAAAATGTAATACTTCAAAAGGTCTTGGGTCATTATGTTGTTAAAATTATATATGTGAAATACACAAAAATTGTTCCTTTTGTGTAAATAAAAATGAATCCTATTCAATGTCTGTTTCTGTTCTGTTTGCTTTGATAAGGTGGTTTTCTGGTGACCCAGAGAATGCTGGACATGTTCAAGCGTCCCACAGACCCTCCGGAGTACAATTACCTGTACCTGCTCCCTGCTGGCACCTTTGTGGGTGGATATTTAGCCGCTCTCTACAGTGGCTATGACATTGAACAAGTAAGAGTGCTTACTGAATGCTTTAGTGTTTTCTACCAAAAATTCTGTTTTCTTCTTCATCAGACTTAACATTATTGTTAACCAGAATTCAAGCTATCAAGCAATTTTATCCCTGGAGATAGCTTGATCGGAGTATTCCGGTCCGCTAAGGATCTGGCCCCTGCATCCCCGAGAAAGATTTGTCTGTAGCATTGGTTTAGCTGAGTGTTTCTCTCATGTAGAAAGGTTGTTGCACAGACCCCTCGGTCAGACTTGGTCCATTCTTGTCTCATGCATGAAGGAACTCAAGGAGGAGTGTGGATGGAAGAGTGTGGATGGAAGAGATCAGCAAGATGTGTCTAAGGGCAAAGGGCGAGTGGACGCTCAGAGGGATGTACAAGTAACCGCAAAAGGGAGGGCTGCAGTTAACACGGTTTGGGTTCTCCTTGCATAAAGTAGGCGAAGGTGTCTGGAATAAGGCTTTGCTGAATATTCAGATGTGGGCACAGGTTGCTTGGGGCTGAGCCCGGCCCCGCTTCCCCCTGTTTTGAAGTCTCAAAAATATCCTGATACGTGATGGGGCTGTGGCACGTGGTGAAGTCCAGGACGTGTCATGGCATCTGATACACAATGGAGAGTGAGGCTGTGATCTGGAATATCTGGAATGAGTTCTTTTTTTTTTTGCAGCGTTTGTTCAGGTCTGATAGTTTCAGATCCAATCATAACTGTTCTTGTTAACATATTTTTCTATGTGTTTATGCATAGTATGAAATCCAAATGAAACTAGTCTATTTAAATGATGCGGTTACTATTCCTACTGGATGGGAAATATATCTGTTCTCAGACATTCAAGCTTTCACAGGAGAGGTCCTTTGTAAGTTAATAGTAGGAAGGTTGTAATAACGTCTCTCTCTTTCCCCTTTTCTCTGAAAAGATCATGTACCTAGGCTCAGGTTTGTGCTGTGTTGGGGCCCTGGCTGGGCTTTCCACCCAGGGAACAGCACGTCTTGGCAATGCACTCGGCATGATTGGGGTTGCTGGAGGTCTGGCAGCCACCCTTGGCGGTCTAAAACCGAGCCCAGAATTGTTAGCGCAGATGTCCGGCGCCATGGCTCTGGGCGGTACCATTGGTAAGTATTTGTGGGCATCTACTTTTATATGAGTGTATGCCCTTCAAACCCCTGAAGGCAGTTGGGTTCGTAGATTGAGGAGTACTGTCTTACCAGTAATACCTTTTAATAACAGCGTATTAATTGTTGAACATATGTTTCTCTCTGAGATACATAGTAACGAAAGAATTGTATTTCCTTAATGGCAGTTGCTTCAAAAAATATGTATTTTGGTAAAAATTCCAAACAGTTGGGAAAATTCTCAATCTAAAACACAAGCAAAAACATCATATGCATCAAATGAGTCAAAATAATGGCTATAGATCAGCCTGTGTATAGTTCTTTGATTTTAAATTTTATTGTGAATATTGTCTTCATAGTTGAGAGGGATACACTGGAAGGTGGGCCTCTGATTATGGTGGGGATGGTCAAGGCCTGTTGGAAAGTGGGTGGGACAAATGTTCCTTTTTTTTTTCTGTCCTGTGCTTGCGGTAGGGGGAAGGGCACGGGGTTGGTTTTTGTTGTCAGACTAAATCAGCACCCAGGGACCGGTTGTGTATAGCCGTTATCTGCAAGGAGTGGATGTAGGTCATGTTTTGTTCTGCAAGGTATAAGTAACAGCAGAAGGTGTTAGCTCAGTTAGTTGTTAAAAACTTTAAAATCATGTGGGCCAGTAGGAACACTACTGCTTTAATTTTGGTATGGGACTGTGCTGACTTTCAAATGTTTTATAAATTTGCGTACTGGATTTTGAATACAGCCATTACCAACAATTAAACTTAAATGAACTCAAAATTAAATAAATTATGCTATAAACAAGGGTAAAAATACAGAAAACTCATGTTTCTAATTGATTGGGTTTTGTTGTCTGTTCTTGAGGTCATTTATGTCTATTTGTATGTGTGTAGTAGAAATACTGTGTGATGAAAAGGTTATTGTACATCTTCTCCCAATTCTATACTCCAAGAAATCACTTTGGTAGATTAGAGTCAGCCTAAAGTGGAGCACTTACACTGTGGAAATAATCAAGTGCTACAAGTCTGGACTTGATTTATTATTTATTCTTAAATCCTGAGAAAGTGATTAGATTTATTGATAATGCAGCTTAAATTTATAGCTTTGCTGTAATGTAATGATTTCATTTTGAATAGGAAAAAAGAAAAAAAGTTGAGCAAATAGTCTTTCTGTACTTGAAGACTATTATCAGAGTTGATGAAGAAGTCCCTTGCATTTTTGGGAAAAGAATATATCTCACTGACAGGAACATATTCGTATCACAAACTCAACGTCTCACTTTCATCTTGTTAATATGAAGAAACATATCAGTCGAATTTCCTATATTTGAAAAAATATATATTTGAAAACTTATATGTTCACTGAATATATCTAGTTTGAAGTATGCTTGTTGATCAGTTACAGACACTATGGTAGCTATAAGTATAGGAGTTCAGCAAAAATCAACAAAGGCATTCTATGAACATCATTTATGTATTTGGAACTTATAATAAAAATACTGTGTTATTACTATTGGAAAATTGTGTGCTATATACATTTATCTCTATAAAAACACATGTGTTTATATGTACACATTTTTTTTTCCCTCTGGAAACTGGTTGCTAAGTATTTACAAGCCTGAGTTTCCTTTTGTACCTTCCCAGGAAGGATGTGAGTCTTTCTGTGTTTGGATGATACCTAGAAAGGCATTTGAAGAACACTTGGGTTTGAAGAAAGTTGCTTGTGCTGAAAAATGAATAGTAGGACACACTTCAGACATGATCCTAACAAATATTCTGAACTCTATTCCTCTGTAATCTATCTGTAGCAAAAACACTTTGCTGTCACCTAATTTAGGCATTGCCAGTCAGGTTTTTGCACTTTTCTACCTTTGACCTTTGCTCCCACCCATCCACAATGCTATTGCACCTGTATATTCCTATGTGCACAGCAACGGGTCCTGGCTCTATAGGGTAGAACCTGTGAGATTTCTGGAGGAAAATGTCAAGGGATCTGACTGGGGCTTTGAGTAATGTGTAAAAGCGTTTCGGCCCTCCGCTCCCTGGGGAATTGGTTGGAATTAGTACCGGGAAGAGACAGTCATGGATGCTGTGTGATCATGCTCATTAGCATAGGTGTTGGCTAGCTGAGCTGGGTATATAGATAAGAGTTAAGGCTTTTACCTTCTGTACAGTCCCCGTAGAGTAGTCCATTCAGGGAGCAAGGTCATGTTTCTTGGTCATAGTGATGGGCGTCCCTTAAATGTGATCTGGGTTGTGGCTGCTCCTCAGAATTCTATTAAGTTTTAATACCTCTTTGACCTTCATTTCCCAATAGGATTGACAATTGCCAAACGCATCCAGATTACTGATTTACCTCAATTGGTTGCTGCTTTCCACAGTTTAGTGGGCATGGCAGCTGTACTTACTTGCATAGCTGAGTACATCGTAGAATATCCACATTTTGCCATGGATGCAACAGCAAATCTCACCAAGGTTGTGGCCTACCTTGGCACTTACATTGGTGGTGTTACCTTTAGTGGGTCTCTTGTCGCCTACGGGAAATTGCAAGGTAAGTGACACAACATAACCTATGGGTAAATATCTGCGGTTATTTATGGGTCTCTTTCAATTTCGGAAAATACTGAACTGTGAAAACTGTTAGGTGAGGAGTGCAAGGTGCTCAGAAATAGGTAAACATTTTTTTCTTCCCTCTGTGGGTAGTTTGACGTTGCTGCCCCTTACAAGTCTCAAAATGCTTTGAAGCTATTTACTCCTGCAGGCAGCCACTGGAGGAAATTAGAGAATGGAAATTGGCAATGGAGGAAATTAGTGAACGGAAATTGACCTGGAGGGACTACTTCACATTTGATAATACTTATGAGCAAAATAACATCTTCATAATCTTTGGTTAGAGATGTTAGCATGGAGCTCATAGAATTGAACCTGGTACATTTTCCAGAACAGAGAAAAGCTTGTTGAATGAGATGGTGTGATTGATAGACCATAATTTTGAAAGTAAATGCATATTTCAAGGCTACAGCATGGCAACTTTCATTTCTGCTAAAGTAAATATGAAATTGGAAGTGGAGGAAAAAAGCCATGGTGGCTGCTTCTAGTGTTTTAACAAAAATATGAGTGTCTAGAGAAACTAGTTAATGATCATAAAAATGTGGTTTTGCTTCTCAGTAATAAAGTCATTAAAATTAGGTGGGGACTTGTATGAAACTTAAAAAGCATAAAAGAACTTCGAGTCTACATTCTTGTTTCATGCTTTGTCCTCAGAAACAACTGACAAATGAGGATTCTGCTCCCTTGGGCTCCATTGATACAATCAGGAAGGCTAATGTACTAGGACTCCAAATTGAAGTTTTAAATAAGTAAAACCACACTTAACAACTTCTCTATTGGTCATACAGGAAAAAAAGTACTTTTTAAGATTCTGTAATAAAAAGTAGGGAAGTGTGATCAAAGTCAGGAAAAAAGCAGTTGCATGGAGCTATGCTTTTCCTGTCTCCCTCAAATGTTATGTGTCATAACTTTAATTTGTTTTCATGTTTCATATCTGGTGGTATAAAATGATGTTTTAATAATATCCTGGTATTATTCTAAGAGCAGATTTTGGTAGTTGAGGTTTGAAGGATATACACTTGAGTATGTCTGACACATTCTGTGTGCTTGGCTCTAGGTATCCTGAACTCTGCCCCTCTTCTCCTGCCTGGCAGGCACTTACTCAACGCAGGTTTGCTGGCTACTAGTGTGGGTGGAATAATCCCATTCATGATGGACCCAAGCTTCACCACGGGCATCACCTGTCTGGGTGCTGTGTCCGCCCTCTCTGCTGTCATGGTAAGAAATCAGACTGCTGGGCACACGCTGAGGCAGGCCTTCAGCCTAGGAAGCACATTGGCGGGTCTGGGTTTGACCCTTATGTCTGGGTGGCCGGATCCAGCTTCCAGCAACCTGTTAATGCCTGGGAAAGGCGCTGTCCCCTACCCAGTGGATCAGGATTCAGTTTGTAGCTCCTAGCTTTGGCCTGCATGTTGCAGGTGTTTGAGGAGTGAACCAGTGGATGTGAGAGCAATCTCTGGTTCTTCCACTGAAAACAAGAAAAGAAAAAAGGTAAAGAAGAAACATATACATTTAGAAATGGGGAATGCTTTGTTAGATTACTTTCTAATCATATTTCTAGCTCTTTAAGACCCCACTAATGGAATAGAAATATTTTAAAATTGTTTCATTTTCACATTTTTGGAATCTGGGAAATGACAAAAGAGTAAGAAAAAAGCCTGCTTTTTCTCTCTACTATTCATTTTCATGTCACAAAGATACTTTTATTGCTCTGATTTCTTCGTTGGATAAATATGATGGTGAATAAGAGTTTTAAAAAGCCAAGGCTTTCTATTCCAATCATTCGGTGCCTACTGTATGGCAAGCCTAGAAAACAATGTTTGGCTGTGCATGTAATATTCAAAATTTAATCTTGGAAATAGTCAGGAAACGTTAGTCTCCACCCATCAGTTGGTCATTCATTGAAAGACATGATACCAGATTAGATAATTATATGAAGTGAAATGCAGTTAATTACCCTGTGTGTCCGGTGAGGGGCTTTTGTGAATGCCTTTTGTGATAAGCCAGATATTCCTCTTCCTCACTAATTTTTGTGTTTAATATTGCTCAGTAATTCCTGTGCTTAGTATTGTTACAGCGTTTTTGTTAGTTATCTGTGTGTATGTTACAGTTTAGCACTTTATCACACCAGTGTGCCACTGGCACGTGCCGTAGTGTGTTCGCTGATAGCTTTGTGTTCCTCTAGTATATGGTATACTTTGCAGGCAAGATTTACATTTTCCATTTTTAGAAAATTATATGCAGTGTCTGGCACAAAACTGGGCGCCCCATAAGTGTTTGCAACACATTTACTGTCTCCTTGACTGAGAAACACAGTGGTGCTTCTTTTTGGGTACTTGTAAGAATCGGGCCATGATTTCAGATCAGAAGGTTTGACACATTGAGGAGATCTTCAAATTCTATCTTTATAGGAATGCTAATGATCCAATTTCATCCTGGCTTAGATAGCACTGGTTTTGTTTTATGTTAATAGAAACATAATTTTGGCATTTTTAATGTGATCAAGCGGAAGAGTTAAAGTCTGAACACCGAGTCTATTGTTCAGAACTATAAAACTTTAAAATTATTTGTTTTTTGAGAGGCAGTGAATATGATAGTTAAATGGACTATGTGTATTGACTGTATGAGAACGCTTGAGTAAGAAGAAATATTTTTTAGAATTTTTTGCTTTTGGCTAAACTAAGTAATATATGAGCACATTTGCATTGTGAAAAACACAAAAAACTGTAGGAGCAAGAGGAATAAAAAGCTAAAAATGTTGTCCCTACCATCCTTTTTCTTTCCTATATTTCATAATCTTGGATTGCATGGGGGACATTGTTAATGATACATTTAAAATTTTTGTGTGTGTGTGTGTTCACCCAGAGAGAATTAAGTATAATTTTTCTTCATTAATTTTTATTTGCAACTAACTTGGCTGAATTTAAACTTCAGATTTCTTTTTGGTGTGGTGGGGGAATCTGATATCTGTGTTACTTGAACAGGACTGCTTAGAATCTACCTGTCATACATATAATTGAAGAGTCAACCATACACTTTGGGTAGGGTTTGCACATGGGATTTGGCACTCTCTGTAGTTTGTTCATTTGTAGCATTTTCTTTCTCACTCTTCAGCTGTCTTGGTTATCCCAAACCTTGTTTTGGGATCTTCGCACGAGTAAGACTGTGGACGGGTGTGTTAGTTTCAGCCACCATACGTGGTATCTGTAAGGACCTACCTTCAGGTCTAACGTGGTAAATCTCACCTGGGAAATTCACTTACTGCTGTATGGTTTTCCCTAGTATGGACCCTCTGAAATGTCTGCCCGTTTTGGTCACTGGCTTTCTTTAGGGATTTTTTTAATAGTGGGGTGGAGTTGAGTTGTTGCATTTGTGGGAGAGCTGGTCGTGCAGGAAGTACTTGGTTGTTACCCAAGGTACAACATCTATGCGCATGTGCTCATAGGAAATGACCCAGAAGTAAGATGTTAGAGGTTTCGTTTTAATATTATCCGTCTCCAGTTCCGCTGTGATCTTCATCCCAGGGTGTGACTCTGACGGCGGCCATTGGAGGCGCTGACATGCCTGTTGTCATCACGGTGCTCAACAGCTACTCGGGCTGGGCTCTGTGTGCAGAGGGCTTCCTGCTCAACAACAACCTGCTGACCATCGTGGGTGCTCTCATCGGCTCCTCTGGGGCTATCCTGTCCTACATCATGTGTGTGGTAAGAAGCCGTGCTCTGGACACGTGCATGTGTTTGCCTTTGCAGTAGAAACAAGTACCGAAGTTTTAATTGTAACAAAAATCCCTTCAGTAACATCCAAGACAATTTTCAGAGTGTACTGCTGTAGAGAATTAGTAAAATTAGATATAAAGGTGAAAAATATGGGCGGCTGTGTAGTGTAGCGGTCAAGACGCTGCTTAGGACATCTGCGTTTGATCCTGGAGGACCCGGGTTTGAGTCCCAGCTCTGCCTCTAGTTTCAGCTTCCTGCTCACGTGCACTGTGGCAGGCAGCAGGGGATGGCTTGCATGGCCATCCTAGTTCCTGTCATCAGCCTGGCCCAGTGCTGGCAGCTGCAGACAGTTGAGGATATATTTTTTTTTTGCATTTCTGTCTCTGTCTCTCCATCTGCCTCTCAAAGATAAATAATTAAATAAATAAATACAGTTAAAAAAAAGCTGTCATGAAAAAAAATCTTGTAACATCTCTATATCTGGAGATAAACACATAAAATTCTGGTTTATTTTCTTCCATGATTTTCTAGTGTGTATGACATATCTGTACATTTATTTATTTGATCATCTTACATCATATATTGCTTTTCATTCAATTAAAAAAATCTTGTTCTGTTCCTGACTTTTTAGCATTAAAACGCTGTAACGTTATTTGAATTCATACTATTCTATCATATGATATGCAAGCTTGATTTTTCACTAATGCTGAACATTTTAGACTGTTTGATTTTTTTTATTTCTCTTGATGTAAGTGTATTTTGGCATTTATGATTTTAGTCTTAAGTTGTATTCCTAGAAGTGGAAAAGGTACTGATTTTTATAGAAATAAAAAACTTTTTTAAGTTTTATAGATTCTGTCCTTGAAATAATAGCTTTGAGTTTTGTTCAAAGTATAAATAAATATAAAGCCAAATAAAATGATTTGCCATTGATAAATAATTTAGACAGAAAAGAATATTGTACCTTCATCCTTTTGCTGCATTATTAAAAACACACAAGTTAGAATTTTCCTTATGTTGTAACTGAAAATCCCGTCATAATTAAGATTATAGAATTGCTTTTGTTTCTTTAGCAAAGCAAAGGATCTGATGTTACAAATTATCAGGAGATTATTTTAAATGAAATCATCTAAAATTTTCAGGGTTTTTGGAAAGGTAGAGGTTATTGATCCTGTTTCAAAATGGGCAAGCTTGTAGGATTTTAAATACAAATGTTTTTAAAGAAGAAAACACTATTTGAGTTTATTAGAAATTCAGGCTTCTTTCAAAACAAACATTAAAGCCTTGGTTTGATTTTGCTTTGCTTGCTGTATTTGAAGACCAGCAGGGGGCAGCAGATTGTCATTATTGTTTAAATGTGGTTTGTCAGAAAACAGCCTTTAAAATCAAATGGGAGGACTAGAAGTTTGAGAAAGACAGTGGCAAGCTAATAAGCATGAGGATGAAGAGAGGTCTTATATTTTCTTTATTTTTACCTACTTATTTATTTGTTTATTTTAAAGTCAAAGGAGGTTGGGGGTAGTACGGAGAAGAGGGAGTGGTAACTCCCATTCCTTGGCTGACTTCCCAGTTGACTGCAGTGCTGAGGCTGGGCCGTGCTGAAGCCAGGGGCCAGGGCCACAGTCCAGTCTCCCGCCCAGGTGGCAAGGACCCAACTACTTGATCCACCTCTCACTGCCAGCTTCCGTCGCCAGGAAGCTGGCACGATTGAACTCAGGCACTCAGATGGGAAGTCAGACACGATGATATGCCTTCCTGACTGCCCTGCCCAATGCCTGGCCTAGTATCCAGTTCTAGAAATGTTATCATGTATCTTCTTGCTCGGATGCTTTTTTTTTTCTTAAATGATTTTCCTTTTTATTATATTTTAATTAAAAATTTTTTTTTCATTGATTTGAAAGGTGGAGATAGAAATACAGAGAGAGAGAGAGAGAGATCTTCTTTCTGCTGGTTTGTTCTCCCCAAATGTCCACACAGCTGCCGATGCACTCCCCAAGTGTCTGCAGTTGCCTGCCCAGCTGGGCCAGACCTAAGTCTGGAGCCAAGAATGCCATCCTGCTCCTCCACCTGGGCAGCAGGAGCAGTGTCCAGATGCTGCAGATGTCTTTTGATGCCTTCTTAGGTACATTGGTGATAACCAAAGTACAGTAGCCGGGACTTGAATCATCAGTCAAATATTCCCATGTTAGTGTGGCAAGTGGCAGTTGCAATGCAAACAGTAGCCAAACCCTCAGTGCTACAAGGCTGGCTTCAAAAAAAAATTTTTTTTTGGATTCATTTGGAAAGCTGAGACACAGATGATGAGAGCTCCAGTTCATTTGTCCACTTCCCAAATTCCTCCAAGGGTGGGGGCTGCCCCTGGCTCCAGGGGCTCAATTCAGGTCTCCCATGTGACTGCAAGGGGATGCAACTACTCCAGCCGTTACCTGCTGCCTCCCAGGGTGCCCATTCACATTGAAGATAGAACTTTTTTTTTTCTTTCAAATTTTTCTGATTTATAATTTTCAGATTTTTTTTTATTAAATCTTGGCCTGTGCTTTTTGTCGTAAGACATTGCTTCTTCTTGGTAGTGCCTGGCAGAAAAAAAAGATAGTTTGTAATAAATAACACAAATGAAGTCGCTACTCAGAATTGGGCATTAACTCGGACTCCAGGTGTTAACAAATTTTGGCTCATTTCCTCCTTTCTTGATTCTGAGGGTAGAGGTAGCATTTTTAGGTGCCACCTAAGATTTGCCTTTGTGTTTATTGTGGTGGATGTAGCATCTGGCATCAACACAGGTAGTGTTTCTTAAATGAATGTTAGATGGGTATTTCATATACTAGTTCATTTCAGGCTTTGGAGTTCTCTAAATAGTTTTGGTAGCAGATATACCTAAGTTATTTTGATATTAGTATACTGATCTTGATTATTATTTATGGAAAGAAGCATCCAACTGGTAACCAGAGAGGGGTCGTTTTGTCATGTGAGAGAGAATGAAATGCATACCAAGTGGCTAACCAGCAATTCCTGAAATAGATTTTTTTTGTTTTCACAAAAAATTCTTTTGCATGTCCTACAAGTCTACAAAACTCCCATTATAGAAATTGAGAAATGTTTACAGAGACCAAGTAGCCAGCTCAGATGAATGGCCTGATTGATATTCAGCTATTCTGGCGTCTTCATGTTTTTTATTGGGTCCACTACTTGGGTTAGTGTCCTGATTGTCTTATAGATAGAAAACCTGTGAAAATGGAATGGTATTTTTAAACCAAACTTTTTGATATTTGCATTTTCCCTTTCTTTCCAAATGAAGTTAGAACAGGAATAAGTGGGTCAAAAAACTGCTCCAGAAGTAATATCTTTTGCTTTGCTTTTTAAAATTTACTTGTGGGCTCATGTCTTGGTATAGTGGGCCAAGCCTCTTTTTGTAGCACCAGCATCACGTATGGTCACCTGTGTGTGTTCCGATTGCTCCACTTCCACTGCAGCTCCCTACCTACAGCCTGGGAAAGCAGAAGAGGATGACTTAAGTCCTTGGGACCCTACAACCATGCGAGAGACCCAGAGGAGGCTCCTGGCTTCATGTCTGCCAAGCTTTGGCTGTTGTAGCCATTTGGGGAGTGAACCAGCGCACGGAAGATCTCCCTATCTCTACTTCTCTCTCTGATTCTGCCTTTCAAATAAAAACAAATAAATCCTTAAAAAAATTATTTGAAAGCCAGAGAGAAAGGGGAAGAGAGAGAGAGCAAATGAATGTACAAGCTCCTCGTCCACTTGCCTTGCCTGGAGCTGGTAGTGAGGAATACAGTGCAGTTCTCCTGTGTGGGTGACAGACTCAACTTCTTGAGCCGTCACAGCCTTCCTCCCTCACCCTGCACTGTGAGTAAGCTTGAATGGGGAACCAGAACCAGGAATTGAACCCTGATACTCGGATGTGGGCTGCGAATGTCTTGGACACTAGACCAAATGCCCATATCCCCTTTTTTGCTTTGTGGTTAATTAAATTAGTACCTACAAAATATTGAAATGAGAGATGCTAGTAAATAACATATATGCTATTATTGCTTTGTCTACTTTATGGTCATCCTTTTGTTTTTAGATTTTTGTTTACAGCACACTCAAAATTATAGGAATTAGGGATCTCTTTAATGTACAATATAAATTTCATTATAGGGCTTAATAGCTTAACAGGAATGGTCTTGGAGTATGTCGCAAATTTTTTTCTTTGGGAGCTGGGAACTTTTCAATATGTGAATCAGTGGTCACAGCATAGTCTCATTAATCACTTAAGCAATCAAAAAAAAAAAAAAAAGGAAGAAAGAAAGAAAAAGCCATAAACTGTAAGCATTTGTTGAAAATGTGATGTTGCAATGGCAAATTTAGAAGTGAAAAAGAGACCACATGGAATTAACATAATGGTGGTATAATTGTGGATATGTGTTTAACAAGTTGACTTTATTGTTAAGCTACTGTGTTGTTCCTGTTTCTTGTCCCTAAGATGCCATCAGAACTAGGTACACATTAATTAAATATCCTCAGAAGTTCCTCTCCTCTCCTTCATGGAGTTTTGCGGTGGAAATAACGGGTCCTTTTGAGCCTTGTTGGAATAATGTGCTTATTTCCTTCTGTATCTGCTCCTTCTATCCTTGAGAGGGCTGCAGGATACGGTAATGGAGCCTCTGTGTCCACGTTTCCTTTCTTAGAAAAGTCATTTGTCATGGAGATAACTTAATGGCAAAACCAGCATTTTGGAGCAGTCAATTTTTTAAACTTCTTGTTCTTATTGGAAAGTCAGATTTACAGAGAATCGGAAATATGGAAATAAAGATCCTCTGTCTGCTGGTTTACTCCCCAGATGGCCACAGTCACTGGAGCTGAGCTAATCAGAAGCCAGGAGCCTAGAGCCTCTTCTGGGTCTCCCATTTGGGTGCAGGGTCTCAAGGCTTTGGGTCATCCTCAACTGCTTTCCCAGGTCACAAACTGGGTGTAAAGTGAAGGAGCTGAGACATGACATATGAGATCCTGGTACATGCAAGGCGAGGATATATATGCTGAGCCATCATGCTGGGACCTATACATTGTTTCAAATTATATTTATTTCGTAGTTGAAGGGCAGACAGAGAGGGTGTGAAAGAGAGGTGTAAGTGATTACTTGGTTCTTTGTTCCCCAAGCTCTCACAACACCCAGGGCTGGGCTAGAGCGAAGCCAGGAGCTCAGAACTACATCCTGCTCTGTCGTGTGGGTGGTGGCAAGGCGAGTACTGGGCCCATCACCCACGGACTGCTGCTTCGCAGGAAGCTGGCTCCGAAGCAGAGTGACTGGCACTCAAACTGACACTCTGATGTAGCCCGCAGGTGTCCCAAGCATTGGGTTATGCTGCACTGCCACGATGTGTGCCCCTGAACAATCTATTTTTTAAGGGAAAAATTTGGTAGAATACATTTATTTCATAAATTATTTTCAAAATCCTGTAATTCAAAATCAGGAAGGATTCATCAAAATGAGCAAAAGTTGAGTGTGTGAGAATTCTAGGGTACAACCTTCTGAGCTTTCATTAAACCTTGGATTTAAATATGGGAAGGTATGTCAAGAGTGCAAAACTTCATGTCCAATTGGATGATGAACTTCATTAAAAGTATTAATTTTCCCCCAGCTTTCCCATTAATATGATACATAAGGCTAGTGCAGGCTTCGTTTTATTTGTAGCAATACACATTTTTGTTTTTAAATTGGACCTTTAGTGCTGAGAATTGGGTTTGCATCTAATGAACAATTTAAAATCCACTGTAGTCAGTAAAAATCTGTGTTTCTTTTTTTTAAATTAATTACATTGCATTATGTGACACAGTTTCATGGGCTCTGGGATTCCCCCATCCCAGCCAACATGGAAAATCTGTGTTTCTTAAGGGTGATTTTATTGACGTGCCAGCTCTTTGTTGATCTTTATGTTTCTTTTCCTTGCTGCCTTTGCCTGGCTTGTACTTCAGCCATCCTATGCCCTCTAGGATGGCAGCAGGCTGTCCATCCATGGATGAGTGGTGATGTTGTTGCTTGCTTCCCCTTTATGTCATGTTTATGATGGAGCATCCCTAGGTACTTAAAAAAATAATACGTTGTCTTTTAAAATTATAGGTTGACTCTTAGATAGCTTTTAAATGATGTGTTGGATCAATGATGTATTCTCTTAAGAGAGGGTTTCTCCATTTGTTTTGTAACCTTGTCTAAAATGATTCAGTTAGGCTCATTTAGCTCATGTACTGTAGGTTTGAGTTGGTGAAGTAAGCTTGAGTAACATCTAGCTTCCCTTCTGTTACGACTGAACTTGCAGAGGTGCACGAGTGAGCCATTTTCAAACAGCTCAGCTACTGTCACACATTTTGGTTGTGGCATTTTCCCGGTCCATCCTTGATTGTCTGTACACAAATATGCAATGAGAAATGTCTGTTATTTTTCTCATAACATTTTAAAAAAGATTTTGGTGTGGTTCTTAATTATACAGAATTTGTGACATTATTTATCTATCTCTTTGGAAGGAAAGTATTTTGGAATTGCAATGATGAACGTTGCTACATTCCTATGTAGGCACGAAGTTTTATGGAGCTGTAATGCATTTGAAAGCTGATTATCAACCCGTGTTTCTGGTTTGTTGACGACAGAGGGCAGCAGAGCCCTAGATGAAGTGATAGGCATTCTTTCCAGTTGCCTCTTGATGATTTGTATCTGCTAGCAAAAGTCAACCCATGGGGACACCTTGTAAAATTTTTTATTCTTGTCATTCTCTTTGTTCCTCTTTGACTTTAGTGAAATACATGCACATATGTAGGCAGGAGTTAATCAGTGCACTCAGGCAGTAATAACTAGATGCTAATTTTTATTCATTTTTTGATTTTACTGGTAATTGTCCATGAAAACTTTTGTTTTCATTTATCTTTTTATTTGTGTATCTTGGGGTAGTTGATTTGGTAGGGAAAAGTTAGGTGGTTCTCTGATGTCTTCAGTCATTTAAAATATCAAGATAACTTTCATAACTCAAATTTATCCAGTTAAAGTGTTTTAAATGATCAAATAAGCCTGTTTAACTGATTCTGAATATGACATACACAAATTGGAAACCATTTCCCAAAAGTTACTTGGATCATAATTTCTCAGCTAATCATTTTGTTCTGTAGGCAATGAATCGCTCCCTGGCTAATGTGATCCTTGGAGGCTATGGCACCACTTCAACAGCTGGTGGAAAACCCATGGAAATTTCCGGCACTCACACAGAAATCAACCTTGACAATGCAATTGACATGATTCGAGAAGCTAATAGCATTATTATTACTCCAGGTAAAAAGAAAAAGCAAGGAAGAATAATAGATATTGTAGTTGGTTGTAGTTGTACATTAAATTGATCTCTTGTAATAGGAATCACAGAGGTGGAATTTCCTTGTTTTGAAAATATAATGAAACTAAGGCATTGTTGAACCTTTGTTACTTTTTCTCAATGATAGTTTTTGGACCTATTGTGAAAATCAAGTTAGATATAGTGTATGAAAGTGTCTAGTTCACTCATTAGACCCACTCAGAAATTGTTAACCTTCATAAAAAAAGTATATAAAAAAGTCAAGGGTCATTTGGATTTCAACAATGTTGAAGCCATGAGTAAAGCTGAGCTGTTCAGGTAGAGTGGAAGGCTAGTGCTAGACCCCTGGCACAGCTTTGTCATTGAAGAGGGAAAGTAAGAAGAGAAAAGTTGGAGAAGCTGGAGGCATTATAATGGCAAGGTTAGGGGGAGATCCAAAGGCTGCAGTGTCATCAAAGCCCAGGTATAAAGAAAATTGGAAACATATGGGCGGGAGAAAGAGAGAGAGAGAGACAGACAGAGACATGACAAGTGTGTGCGTGGTGAGTGGGGAGGGGGTGTTCAGCTGTGCCAGACACCATGAGAGATTGAAAGACTTTAGATTTTAACTTTCAAATACTCCGGGTTGGATTTACTTTAATTTCTGCTTCTGTTAATAGATTGCCTGTGTTGGCGTGAAACCATGTTTGGATGCTGTGAGAATTTGTAGTTCACATGATTTCAGAATAGAAAACATGTTCTTCTTTGTTCTCCACGTTCCTTGCAGGCTATGGTCTCTGCGCAGCCAAAGCCCAGTACCCCATTGCTGATTTGGTAAAGATGCTCACAGAGCAAGGCAAAAAGGTCAGGTAAGTGTTTCCAATGAGGAGCTGCAGCTTCTCCAAAGACGTGTCAAGAAAAGGAAGCGGATGGCTTGTTTTTAGGACTACTCTTTCTTCAAGTGACATTATATACATATAATCCTAGTCAAAGAAGCTAGGTTGCTGTTCATCCCTGCTCCTCCCCCCAGAGAAACCCTATTGTGGTTTTAGCTTTATTTGCTAAGTAGTTTTTGTCTAATACCATGGACTCTAAATAGGGACTGATTTTAGGAAGAAAATTTTGTTCTAAATTCCAGGATACTTAATAATGGGAAAGAAGAGATGTCTTGTTCTTCTCTGATTTGAGCTGGAGAAGAAGTTTCAACAAATCAAGTTTTGTTTCTTGGTTTCTTTTTCACGTTGAAGACAAACAAAAGGTCTCTAGTGAAGCCCAGAAATAAATTTGTGGAATGGCAACTGTTCTGCCAATTTGCAAGATAAAAAACATGAAAAGTGTTCCTGTTCTAAGGCCATCCTCTGTTGGAAATATGCATTAGAACGGCTGCATTTTCTGCCTTATGCCTTTTGGGCATTAGATTCTGTTCTTGGGAGGATTTTTAGTAAAACTTCCAAGTTAAGGGACCCAGATGAAGGATTTGAGGCATGTACAAATGGGAATATTGATGAGTGAACCTGGGGACCCTTGTTGTATTTTGCATCTGTCCTGTTCATCTCTGGCTCCCCATTCAGGACTGTGATGTCTGGACTCCTTGCTGGAGGCCACCTGTTGCCTATTTTGTGGGGCAGCTGCTTCAGAAGCAGTTACATGGGCGTAACACAGTGAGTCAAACATGCAGGGCAGCTCATCACCTAGAGCCAGTTTGTTCACCAGCACGGGAACATTTGATGACAGAAGGGTTAATGTCTGTTTGCAAAAATCCTTTGAGATGTCACCGGATCCATGTATGTGCAGACAATTAATGAGAAGATAAGCTAACTAGTACCTAGAATCAGTTGGAATATCTGTACCAGAATGGATACAGGATCCTAATCTATGGTTTGATTTTTTTCCAGTTGTTAGTGGTGGTAAAAGGACTTAGCTGATGGTAACCCAAGAATTAAACAAGCTGTCCAGGTGGTGTCAGCCGTTTTCCTTTCTTTCCTTCCCAAATTTCCTTTCTTCCTTCCCTCTTGCCTCACCACTTCTTACAACCTTTAGTGTGCATGGAGTCAACATACAATTTTGGGGGAGAGACCACTGTACTGTGACATGGATGATTTCCATGAATAGTGAAACTCTTAGATAAATTGAAGATAGACGGTGAGAAAAGTTATTGTATTTTTCAGTGTTACACAAAAGCCTTCTTTGTAGTTACTCATTTCCATTTTCAGAGTATTAAGCTTTGCTACATGGTCACAGTCTTGCCACTTAGAGCATTTGCAGACCTGCATGTGAGAAAGATGTGTATGATTTCTTAAAATTCTGTATGATTTCCTAAAATCATAAAAGAGAAGTTGTTTTCATTATGCAGTCTGCATGCGAAAAAGTCGTAACATGTTAGCAAAACATTTTATCACCATATAGATATTTAAGAGACAAGTGACGGTCTTAATGCAATGAAAGAAGATTGCTTCCACGTCTTAGGTCTCCTTCGGGATGGGGATGATGAGGTTGACACATCTCTCATCACCCAAGGTCAGCTGAAGTCAGTGAGACATCTTGGTGTGATTGGTGAATGTAGGATAGAGGAGTGACATAAGGCTGAGAGTTGTTTGAGGCAAGCCAGGATGCAAAAGGAGCATGTAAGACAGAGAAAAATGGGAACAGAAAAGGGGTAAGGCAAGTAGTGTTTTTATTTCTGATATAATATACACTGCTGTTCTAGAATGATTGCTGTCACTCTGCATGAGAATAGTAATTATTTGACCTAAAGCGTATGAGAAGTATTTAACTGAAAATATGTATGTGAATAATTTCTCAGTTACACATTATTTTTCATTGAAGCAATTTTGTAAACATAATAGCAGGCTCTTCATGAGAGAACTTTTGTTTCACATTGTTATTAAAGTTTGTTCAGATAACTTATTAATAAGTTAATCATTGATTAAGATCAGAATAACATTGATAGTCTGATTTCTGAACTTGTGAGTTAGGAAATGTTAATTACTTAAATTCATCCATCTTTTATATTGAAGGTGAAATGATCTATTTAGTATACTGTAATTCTTTTTCCTATAGTATGTGATTTTTCAGCATGAACTTTGTGGCATGTTTTATGTAAATCTTGAGTTTCAACTAAATGGGGGGGTGACTATGCTCGCTAATGGGGTGATAATACTAGCTCATTATATTTTTGCTTTTCTCCTTTGTAGTTCCTGCATGAAAATTTTGTTTTTATGTTTTTTTGTTTTGTTTTGAAAATCTTAAAAATTTTGTTGGCTTCACTTTATGTATACACCATCATCTTTTTATGGAGATAGTGCAATTCCTTGTGAAATTAGGAATACGTATATATTTATGTATATGTGTGTGTATATACATATGCACAATTATGAGCATTTTTTTTCTTTGAGAAAAATACAGGCTGTTTGAACAAGAGATGGTTGCAGCAGTTACCTCGTATTTTAATGAAATAAATCTGTATTTACAGTTTGCAGTAATTGAGTCCTTTCATCACTCTGCGGAGCTCCCACGGTGTTCATTGAGTACAGCTGCTGGGCCTCTGGTTTGAGTAGGTCTTTGTGCCTCAGGACCCCAGCATGCCTCGCATCCAGATGTGGTGACATATTCGCACACATCCCCCGTGGAAATGTGCCAGTGCGGACATATGATTGTCATCAATTAGTTATGCCCAAGTGGTGCCAAGAAAAATTGCATATGTCATACAGTCTGTCTGGCTTCATGGCCCATGATTGAGTTAGAGACACTCCTGTTTTCCTTTACTTTGGCCATAGTCAAAACATGCGCACAAAGAGCTCAGATTATATAATGGAGCATATGACATTTCATGACAAGACCTCGTTTTAGAACGTCATCAAAGTTCATAAACTTAGCTTTTGTTTAGTGGCCAAAATATCATCATTTCTTAGTTGTCCGGAACGCTTGTACAGCTTGCCTCACTTATGTTTGGTCTCTGAAAGCATTTTATGACACAATTTTGGGAAACAAGAGCGCAGGCATGTTTTTTCTTAACTTCCTAATCTATGATTGATTATGTGAAGATGATAGGCTCTTCATAATAATGTGAAGCTAGTGTTAGAAAGGGGTGAATTTTTCTTTGCTTTTGTAATTAATCACTACTTGATATTTCTTATATAAATAGTTATCACTTGACTTGCATTGTTACAGAAATCTTCTGAATTCTGAAAACAACTTTAGCGTTCTTTGACTTACGTCATGATCGCTTCTTATATTAATAATTTGTTAATAGGACTTATGTGGGGCTTATAGAGTAAAAGTGCTTAAAATTCCATGGAAATGGAAATAAAAGAGAAGTTTATTTTGGTACAAAGACATTTGAAGTTTGCTCATATGCTTGGATTTCAAAATTTTCTGCACCAAAATAAGCTTGCTTGCTTGCCCTTTCTTTTCTTTTTCTTTCTTTCTTTCTTTCTTTCTTTCTTTCTTTCTTTCTTTCTTTCTTTCTTTCTTTCTTTCTTTCTTTCTTTCTCTCTCTCTTCCTTCCTTCCTTCCTTCCTTCCTTCCTTCCTTCCTTCCTTCCTTCCTTTCTTCTTTTTTTCCTTCCCTCCTTCCTTCCTTCCTTCTTAATAAAACATTTATTTCACTTAGGTCATATACAGAGAAAGAGGGAGAGAGAGAAATCTTCAGTCCCATGGTTCACTCCCTGGTGGCTGCAATGGCGAGAGTTAGGCTGGTCTGAAGCTGGAAGCTAGGCTTGCTTTCAGGTCTCTCTTGTAGGTGCAGGAGCCCAAGATTTTCGGTCATCCTCTGCTGCTTTTCCAGGCCATTAGCAGGGAACTGGATTGGAAGCAGAGCAGCTAGGACACCAACCGGCCCCTTATGGGGTTGTGAGCCTCTGCAACATGGGCAGAGGATCAGCTTATAATGCCACCCCAGCCCTTGCTTGTTTTTCCTTTTTTTAAAAAAGTTAATCATGTCCTTAAAATTTAATTATCTTAATTAATTAATTAAAAGAGATAGGGATGTAGGGCCTGGCACGATGGCTTAGCAGCTAAAGTCCTCGCCTTGAATGTGCCGGGATCCCATATGGGCACCGGTTCTAATCCTGGAGGCTCCACTCCCCATCCAGCTCCCTGCTTGTGACCTGGGAAAGCAGTTGAGGATAGCCCAGAGCCTTGGGACCCTGCTCCCATGTGGGAGACCTGGAGGAGGTTCCTGGCTCCTGGCTTCAGCTGTTTTGACTCAACTCCAGCCGTTTTGCTCATGTGGGGAGTGAACCATCAGAGGAAAGCTATTCCTCTTTGTCTCTCCTCCTCTGTATATTTGCCTTTCCAATAAAAATAAATAAATCTTTTCTTTTTTATTTAAAGATAGGGATGTAGATAGATATGGGGCAACAGAGAGAGACAGTGAGAAAGAGAGAAAGAGAGCGAGAGAGAGAGAGAGAGAGCCCAAAAGCCTATAAGCAAGCTGGGCCATAGCAAGGAACCTAGAGTTCAGTCTGGATCTTCCAGGAAGTGGCAGAGATTTACCTACTTGGGCCATCGCCTGCTGTCTTGCAGAGAGCTCGTTCAGTGAAGGAGGGATGGGGAGCAGATGGGTATGTGGTGCGTTTGTACCCCCGTCGTGATACTTACCCTCATTCCATTTTGCATAAACCCATTATAGTTGTACAAGGATGTATAAGCCCAGGTCTTGCTCTTGAAAGTTTCTAGCAGTGATGGAAACAAGTCTATAAGCGTACACATCAATGAATGAATTCCATGTCCTGTGGTGACAGTATGTTAAAAATACAAGTGTATAAACATTGGTTAACAATGTGAAGGATAGGTATAATTAGCTGCCCAGGGATATTTTGTTTTTATTTATTTATTTTTAATGTGATTTCTGGTTTTGGGAAACAGACAGAGTGGAAAGGCAGCGTGGCACCTCCTGTGGCCAAGAATATTTAAAATGTTTTAAACTTTTAATAAAGTGACTTTTTTTTTTTACAGCTTTAAATCTCTCTCTCTGTTCCAGATGCTATCTTTCTCTCCCTCTCTGTCTGTTTTTCTTCCTCTGTCCATCTGATTGCTTATAATATTTGCAGCTTAATAGTGTTTTATAGTCTTGTACAACATGGCTGTAGAATGTTTGTCATTTTAATGAAGAAATAAATTTTTCGAAGATACTTAAAGATGAATTATTTGGTTCATGGATTTCATGTAATTCAAGTAAACAGAGTTTAGATTTTTTGGATTTGTTATGCTTTGGGTGGAGAAAGAACTAAGACACGCACACTTGTGAAATAATGAAGTCACAGGCTTTGAAGAAAGTAGAAAATAATTTTAATCAATAAGCTCCTATAGTTTTTTTTTTAAGATTTTTAAATTTTTCTTACAAAGTCAGATATACAGAGAGGAGAAAAGACAAAGAGGAAGATCTTCTGTGCACTGATTTACTCCCCAAGTGACCGCAATGGCCGGTGCTGTGCCAATCTGGAGCCAGGAGCAGGAACTTCCTCCAGGTCTCCCACATGGCTGCAGGGTCCCAAGGCTCTGGGCCGTCCTCGACTGCTTTCCCAGGCCACAGTCAGGGAGCTGGAAGGGAAGTGGAGCAGCCAGGGCTAGAACTGGTGCCCATATGGGATCCCGGTGCATTCAAAGCGAGGACTTTAGCTGCTAGGCCGTGCCGCCGGGCCTGCTGCTGTAGTTTTTGAGCAAGAAAAACCAGTATTTAGCAGATTCATGTCAGCTTTGTAATAACCTTTTTCAAAAAGACTTGAATGTCTGTATCAATGAGCGTTCATTGCACAGTATAGTATAATACTTTGGGCACACCAAAACCCATTGTGTCCCCTTTGAAGACGATCAAAAAAGAGCAGCTACAGAGTACATTATTGCACCAGGAATTCCAAATTGCAGCTGATATTTTTGGTGATGAATTGGCCGGGGCTTCCACTGTTTTTACAGAGTATAGTGTGTTTTTGCACTTGCACTGAGCCTCCCTTCTTGAACAGTGTGGTCTCAGGAAGGTGGGTATTATGGGATTTGGGTAATTGGGCAATGTAGTGAAACTTGGTGGAAGAGAGGAGAATAAGGAAATATGTGTGTTTGGTTATAGCTACATGCATGTTCAATCTGTTGCACAGCACTTCCTGGAATCCCTCAGATTAAAGGTGTTTGATTTCTTCCTAGGAATTGACTGTCTTTATCTCATACCGTTTGGCTTTGTGTATCTATAGCCTATTGGTGTGGTGGAACTATAAAAGCCTGCATTTTTGTGTTCTGGAAGGTTCCTTCTAGCCATAGCACTCTAGGACTCACTTCTTACAAATTCTTGTCACAAGCATACCAGTGGCCTGAGCAAAAAAATTCTCACTATTGCTGAAAGGAGTTCTCTAAATATGAGGGTTACAACTGAATTGTAGTTTTAGTATTGGTTGTGATAAGCTCTTTAAGCTCAGTTTCTTCAGCTGAAATGGCAGAACGCCAATAAATGAAAGCGTTCCTCTCATTTTATGTTTGAATTCTTTGGTATCTGTCTTTTAATTTTCATTTTAGGATGCTTATTAGCCATTGCCATCCAAAAGCCATTCTACATCATCATTCAAGTTACTCAGTCAGGAAGATGAAGTCATGTATAATTTTAACTGAATCTCCAATATATTGCAGACTATAATATTCTAGAACATGAGTCACAAGTTGAATTTTTGATTCTCTTCTGACATAATTTTTCATAACCTTGTGATTTTGAAATAAAAACAGTGTTGGTGTCATACAGTTTCTAATCTGGGCTTGTAGCTAGATTTGGTTCAGTGATGGAAAAGCCAGATTTGGGTCTGATGTCTAATTAATCTTGGCGTGGAGCAGTAGCGTTTGACTGAGTGGATGTTTGCCTTGGATCATTGTACCTGGTCTCCTTTAGATGATGTCACTCGTCTCTTTGGGTGGCCTCTGCATTTCAGAGCACTCATACAGATGGAAAATGTGACTGTGGCCATAGCCTGTCAAATATTTCCTCATTCGCATTCCTAGGACAGGATCTGCTATTCTGCATTAAAAGAATAGTTCCCATGAGACATTTTCATAAGTTCTTTGCCTTTATAATTTTTTTTGAAGAATGGAAAACCACCGAAGAACATCAAATTGCATACCTGGGGTAACAGTTTAGTATTTACCTGATTTCAAGTAAATGAAGGAAATTGTAAACCATTCTGTGATTCTGGCTTCTGGAAAGTTCTAGGAAATTAAATGCATTTTTGTTGTTGTTGTTGTTGTTGTTTGGAATTGTGTGAGTTTGTCTGAGTTGCTATTTCTAAGAACTATCCTTAAGTTTAGAAAGCTGAATATCTGTCCTTTCTCTAAGAAATACCATTCCATTTCCTCAAGAATGAATCGATCCCATTGCCTTTCTTGTTAAAACATACCAGTTTTGGCAGTCTGCGGGCAGCAGTTGTGCTATCTGGAAGCATCCTTATTTTTTTTTCACTCCACTGCAGTATTTGTTCTCTTTTCTTCGTCTTTTTTTTTAATACTTGTATATTTTTATTGAAGGGCAGATTTACAGAGAGAAGGAGAGACAGAGAAAGATCTTCCGTCCTCTGGTTCACTCCCCAACTGGCCGTAATGGCTGGAACTGAGCTGATGAGGAGCCAGGGGCTTTTTCCCCGTTTCCCATATGGGTGTAGAGTCTCAAGTGTCTCAGTCATCCTCTATTGCTTTCCCAGGCTACAAGCCGGGAGCTGGAAGGGAAGTGGAGCAGCCGGGACAAGAGCTTCTGCTGAGATGAGATCCTGGTGGATGCAAGGCGAGGATTTAGCCATTAGGCTATTGAGCTGTATTCCCATTTTCTTTTAAGATTAAAAAAAATTTATTGGGAAGGCAGATCTATAGAGAAAAGGAGAGACAGAGAGACAGGGTCCTCTATCCATTGGTTCACTCCTCAAGTGGTTGCAACGACCAGAGCTGAGCCAATCTGAAGCTAAGAACCAGGAGCCTCATTTGAGTCTCCCACATGGATGCAGAGTCCCAAGGCTATGGACCATTCTCTGCTACACAAACAGGGAGCTAGGTGGGAGGTGGAGCAGCCAGGACACAACTAATGCCCTTATGGGATCCCAGTGCTTGAAGAGTGAGGATTAGCTGATGGACTACTGCCCTGGGCCAGTGCAGGATTTCTCTTCAGATGGATAGACTTGCCCCACAAAGTTGCTCTGGCCTTTAGTCAACAAGGATAATTTACATAATGTTCGCCTTCTGATTTCATGTTTCAGAAAGTTGTATTCCAAACTGATTTACTAAATCAAAGAAAAAAAATCTCTTGTGCCTTTAATGGGTGGTTTGTAACTTAACCGGGTAAGTGACAAACCAAAAAATTTAACCATTTTACTCTATCACCTTTTTTTCTGCAGGTGAAATGCATAATCATATATAAAATTATAGAATATGATTAAAATTGTTTTGTTACCTCCAGGGTCCCTCCTCATAGTGGAGCATTGCACTTACAAACAGAATACGAAGGGTCCCTGTGTTGGAATTTCTTAGCTTTGCATGTGACAGAACACTGTACATGTTTCTGGTGTCATTATAAAGTGTTTCTGCCTTGGGAAGTGGCTGGATTGGAGGCTCTTTGAGGTCTCATCCTGATTGCTGTGATTTTTCCTCTACCTGGCCTTAAGGTTTATCTAAAGAGCTTGGCAATAAATTCTATTCCTGCCCTGGCAGGGCATGAGGGGAGGTAGATAAAGGTGTTCACAGTGTGTCTTATAAGGGGCATATCTTTATCCTGGAAAATGGCCACACACATGTCCTTCTGGCAGAATAGTGACTTCCTTTGGCAGACGTCTTTTATGGTCCTTGTCTGAACCTGGAGGAGAGTTAGATTCATAGGGGAGACAGTACAGTAGAACACAGGGCGCAACAAATGCAGACCCTATCGCCTGCAAGTCCCAGAGTGAAGCGGGCTGCTTATGAGAGCGAGTGGGAAGATTTGGAGGGGAGGCGTGCTATGCTCCACCAGTTGTTGGTGGTAGTGGGGTATACACTTGAGAGGGAGAGAGTAGAGGAGGATAGAGAGAGAACATCAACTCCCAAACCTTTATTGGAACCCAGGGTGATACTCAACCAGTCTACTTCCAGGAAGTTCTGGTTGACAGCTTTAGGCAAAACAGAGTCCACAGTGGCCTTAGGTATGGTCACTGTAGGCTGTCCATATAACAAGTCTGTGTGTGGTCTGCTGGTCAGTGGGAGAGTCCTATAGATTGTATCTGTGCGAGGGGATTTCAAAAAGTTCATGAAAAATGAAATTAAGCTTAGTCAGCTTATTTTTGTAGAAAAAAAAATGAAGTTCATACTTTTTTCAAAATATCTGTTTCAATGAACTTTTCACATGCATGGATTTAAAAAAACTGGGGGGCCAAAAGAAACTATTTGTTTCTTTTTCCCCCCAGGGAACTGTGTAAAGTACCCAATGTGTACCGTGTGAAGTGCTTCCCAATCTTTTATGGATGTGGTACCTGGCTTTGTGGGGCAGATATCTGGATCAATGACCAGGAGTCGTGGTGGCTCAATAAGGTAGACACCTGGAGGGAAAAGGCAAAAGCTACCAAGTTTTGCTTCTTGTATAACACAGTTAATTCTTTACTCTCAGTGGGTTTCAAGACACCACAGACTTACAAATACTCATTACAAAGGTTCTGTTGGTGTACAAATATTTATAGCTAAGCGCAGGAGAATAAGCAGGTTTTCAACAAATGATTACTTTGTCCTTCTACTAAGTAGTCAGAATAACATATTTAAGAAAATTGTGGGATGAAATTGTGAAAGCAGAATTATGAAATACTGTCAAAATTCTATATGCAGTTTGATCTTTAAAATATAAGCCATAATAAAATAAGGGATGTTAATTTTAACCCTTTGGATATCCTAAGTGCAGAAATAAATTTGCATAGTGACTTCCAAAATTTATAACCAGACAATTGAAGGTTGTGAAGAATCTCTTAAAAATACGCAAATAATTTTTATTATTTGTAATGACAAGAGGCTGTAAAATGGGGAAACACTTACTACTTCAGAAGGGAACCTAATTGTCTCTGCAGTTACTTTGTGTAATTGTTGAATTGGGTTGCCTAATTCAATAAACCATTCCTAATGGAGCTAGATATCTGGATATTTCCATAACGCCCATAATGCAAGAAGGAAAATATCATTTGTTTGAGCAGTTGTGGTAGGATCTATGTGGTGAATGTTTTGTACTCTCTAATAGCCCCACATGCTCAAGAATCACTGCTTTAATGTACCCCATTTGGGACATATTATTTCTATGACCTGTGATCTTGCAAATTCAAGTTGTAGTGTTCCTTTAAAATATGTGGTATCTGTGATCTAATATGAGGTTGCAAGAAAACTGCAAGAATGGGGTTTATGTGTTGCAGAAGAAGCTTTTAAAAATATTGCTCTTAAGTTACTTTTTCCTCACCTTTGATCCATTTACTTGTTATTTATGAATAGTTGTGTATACTCTCATTTGTTTCTATTTCTTAATTTAAAGAAAGGTCAGGTAGTTTCATAACAGTAGATTATTCCCACCCTTTTCTCAGATTAGGCCTTGATATATTCTTAATGGATGACTGAGCCCTGAGCTTTTAAATTATATTATGTTTTATAAATGAAAAAAAATCATTATCATATATGAGAGTTATTAGAAAGATGGCAAAAAATGTTGAATTTTTTTTTGTTTCAAGATATTGAAGAGATTGCCCTAACTCGATGATGATGTTCATGTGTTTGCCAGGGACCAGAATTACCTGAGCTGTCATCCACTGTCTTCTAAGCTATCTGCCAGCAGGGAGTTGGATTTTAGAGGAGGCAAGACCTTTGCTCACATGCATAATGTCTCATTTTTTCAGGAGGTCTTTTGATATAGTTGCAAGTAAAAAGAGCTGCCTTTCATTGGGTTAAACTGATGGTCACTGAGATTTCAAGATAAAAAAGTCAAAAAGCCACCCCACCCAGAGAATATTTATGTCTTATTTATGTTAAATATTTGTCAGTTTTATTTATTTAAAAGGCAAAGAGAGAGAGAAATTGTCTGTCTACTGGCTCATTCTTCAAATTGTTACAACAGCCAGGGCTGTGTCAGGTTGAAGCTAAGAGCCAAGATTTTTCTTCGGTTTGCCACATGAATGCAGGAGGTTGAGAACTTGGGCTGTCTTTCATTGTTTTTCCAGTCTCAATCACAAGGAGCTGAGGAGCAGTTGGGGCTTGACCTGGTGCCCATGTGGAATGATAGCATTGTAGGCAGTGGCTGAACCTGCTATAGGACAATGTCATTCCCAGAAAGTGTTTCTATTAAAGCAAAGTTTGTTTTTGATGTGAAACTATGTATCTGTTTGTATGGGGTCATCATTTAAAGAAGCACATTTGTTTGAAACATACAGATGAACATTTATATTACAAAAAGGTGGTGTTTGATACAATATCATAATTGTGGTAAACATTTAAAGAAGCACATTTGTTTGAAACATACAGATGAACATTTATATTACAAAAAGGTGTTTGATACAATATCATAATTGTGGTAAACATTTGATACAATATCATAATTGTGGTAAACTAGTGCTTATGTCTGCCAAGCACTAGTTTAGATAGAGTCCTTTGTCTGGAAAATTCTTTTCATGAATGATCTCATTTAAATCTCACAGTAGTCATCTGAATAGGCTTTGCTGTCTGTCTGATTGCAATCCTAGGAAACAGTCACACAGAAATAACTGGTCTGGATGCTTTGAACCCCGGTGGTAACAACCTAGACCTCTTAACTGCTCCCCTGGATTATTGCCCCAAGTAGAGATACAGAAAGGTCATGCATCTGTATGCCTTGCAATGTATCGTTCGGCAGTCCCTTCCCTCACTAACTCTCTGAGTCCTTACAATAGAGTTAAGATGATAAGTTACCATAGGGTTAAGTAAAATGTGTTTTCTGTTCTCAACGAGCTTCCAACTTGGAGAGCATGGCCTTGTCAATATAGTTACAATGCTGCAATATGCGAAGGAGGAGATAAGTTAAAAAAACAGTTTTGGGAGCGTGGAAGGCTTTTCTGTGATCTGATCTTGGTAGTTGTTTTCCTTCAGTAGAATCTTGTCCTAGGGCAGCCCGTTTTATTTTCTAAGCATGTGCCTAATAAAAGATAATTTTCATGGTTCAAAGGAAAGAGCTGAGAGGCTGGTAGGTATTGCAAGACGGAATTCTGAATATTCTTCATGTGATGATAGAACATTGGTGAGCTTTGGCCATCAGATCCTGGAAATTGCTGATTATGGCCAACCAGTGTCTGATATAATTAATTTTAATACATATTTTGGAGATTAGCCAGTTACATGGGCCAGAATTGTTACAGACTTATATTAATTCATCAGTGTGCACATATATTTCTACAAAATTGGGTGTGTTCTGTTATTTCTCTCAGAACATTGGCAATCTCTTTTGATAATCTAGCATGTATTTTTTTTGACCTCAGTTAAAGTTTAGTGTAATAAATTATTATGCAAACAGATATAAAATGATCTGTCCTTTGGGACATTCAGCACAAAGTGATGGTTAGCTTGGTGATTATTAAACCTTCACAACTAGCCAAACAGAAACATTGTCTTTGTGCCGTCTGCAGCTAATCAAGGCATTTCAATAGAACTAATATATTTAGAGGTCTTTGAATTTTCATTTGGTCCAAGAGACTCAGTTAAAGCAAAAAGATGATAGCCAGATGGATTAAGGATGACAAAGGCACTGTTGAAAACAAACTAAAATTGAACAACAACAAATTGGAATTAAGGAGGGATACAGAATCCGAATCCAAGTGTATATTGGGTTATTTATCTAGAATGGAGGCTCTTGTCCGTGGAGGACAGGGCTTCGTTGCAGACTGAAAATGATCCTCTCAAAAGTGTCCACATCTTGATCCCCAAAGACTGATTGATAAAGAGAGATAAACTCGGATTATTCAGGTGATTCCGTGGAATTGGTAGGGTCCTTAAAAACTGGGAGGCTGCTAGAATCAGAGGAGGGACTGTGGCAGTGGGAGCAGAGACTGCAGTGATGTGGCTGTCAAATGCAAGGCACGGCAGCAGACTTCAGGCGTCAGAAAAATCAGGGCATGCATCTTCCCTGAGAGTTTCCAAAAGAAATGCAGCCTGGCCAGCATTTTTTGTTTTAAGCCCAGGGAAACTGATTTTAAGCTTCTGATCACCACAACTATAAGGTAGCAAGTTTGTGTTGGAATTTTTTTCTTAGGAGGAGTTTGAAAGCAGCTGTAGTAGTGTTGAATAATATTGTTATGAACCTAAATTGTTGGTGTTTGTCTTATTTCCTTTGTTGTCAGGAGTGATTATAAACCCAAGTTGAGTGTATGTGATGACGTTAGGATAGTGATGTCTGTTAAAGGAAAGAGCAATTAAAAAAGATTTATTCATTTATATTTGAAAGGCAGGTTTATAGGGAAAAGTAGAGATAGAGAGGTAAGGTAGGAGGAAGGAAGGAAGGGAAGAAAGATAGAAAAGAAAAGAAAAAGAAAGAAAAAGGGAGAGAAAGAAAGATGGAAGGAGGGAGAGAAAATGAAAGAAAGGAAAGAGAGAAGAAAGAGAGTGACAGAAAGAGATAGTATCTTCTCTCTACTGTTTTGAGTCTTCACATTTCCTCCCCAGTTGGGCTATGATGTAGCCTGCTGTGTGGGTGGCAGGCTTACCAGCTACTGAGCTGTCACTCGCTGCCTCCCAGGATGTGCGTTAGCAGGATGTTGGAACTGGGAGAGGAGCAGGACTCCAGCAGCGCTCGCTGGTCAATGTCGTGTCTTTAACTGCTACACCAGATGTCCTACAGTCTGGAATGATTTTTAACTTTTAGTTAAGCGCTGAATTATCTGTTACATTCTGAAAAACAACAGGAAAATTTGTGGTTGAAGGACTTATAAACTGCTTAAAGATGGTGAGACTGGTTGACCACATTGTGGAGCAAATTAATAAATACCCTTAATATTATTCAGCAGGAGCCCACTGAGGGAAGAGAGCTGATAGATTCCTTTCAATGGTCTTAGATTGTTAATAGCTCATTCTGTGCTGTTCAGTGCCATTTACTGTGATGAGAAGAAATATATATTACCTATGTAGACAATAAAAAAATCATAGCAGCTGTGTAGTGAGAGGGTTGGGTCTCCAAGGAGGGGAAAGAGACTGGAGACAGAATTCAGTTGCTAGTGACCAATGATTGAATTGAACACTCAGTCACCCCCATGTACTGTAGTCTTTATATCGCCCTATCCCTCCAAAGGGAAAAATGAATTAGAAGAGCAGGTTCAGGCTGGTGGAGATGTTGAATGTCTTGGAGTCTGACCTAGGAAAACTACTCATTGTATTGTTCCCCAGACACTGTATGTGAGTATTCCATTATTAGGCTAATCCTGATTTTACCCTTTCCACTAAGTCAATACATTTCAGGAAAGTATTTCCTGGAGTTTTGTGAGTTGTCCTATCAAGGCAGAGAAGGGTGTCATTGGTCAAAAGTACAGATGTCAACCTGAGCCTTGTGACTGGCATGTGCTGTGAGGGCAGTCTTGTGAGGTCAAGCCCTCAACCCTGTGGGGTGTGACATTTACCCCAGTAGCTAGTGCCTGAATGGAATGGGAGAGGGTCAGCTCCCATGTGCTTTAATCTTGTCTCAGCAGGGCCCACGTTTAGAGTTAGAAGGCTGGGCTTGGCAGCTGTACCTGTGAAAGGCAGCAGGGCATCTAACATAACCGTCATTGTGTACGAGCCAGCCCTGAATGCTCACACAGACCTCGGCTTTACCTGTGAAGGCTCAGAAGGCTTAATTTTCCTGCTGTGCCATGCACGTGTACATCTCCTTTGGCACATTGCATTCATTCTGGAGGACTGAGGGTTAAGTCAGATGTGGACAAAATGGGAGCAGGCAACTCAGGGGGTGAGTCAGGGAGCCCTGTCCTTCACTGGACAGTAAAAAGAACGCTTAGTAAGCACACTAGGATAGCTGAAAGGAATCTGCATAAAAAGAGGCAGAAGAGCCATAATGTTCTAGATGAGAAAACTGCAGACCTTGGCAACCAGTGTGATGAGATTTCTCTTTGGCTTAGAGTTGTATTTGTGTCTGTGCATTCTTACGTTGGACCCACGTAGAGTTTAGTTCTCATTGGATTGATATGAGTATGTATTCACATAAATGAAGACATTTGTGAATATGTGCATATGCATACATATTTCTATGGTCTAATTACGAAATAGGCTTAGAATGGAGTTAAGCTTATTATTTTGTACATGTATTATCATTATTTCAAATTACTTATTTAGAATGCTCACAGGTGGAGTGCTGTATTCATTGACATCTCTGTGGGGGGATGTACCAAACAAAGCATATAGGCATTCCACAAGCATAGATCAATTTGCAACTGTGTGTGTGTGTGTGTGTGTGTGTGTGTTTGCCCTGGAATCTATTTTGAAAAACACTTCAAAAAACTTTTGTATGTTTTGTGGCATTCAATTTCATAAGAAGTAAAGTGTAAATCATTTTGGAGATATACTTAAATCTTAGTATGTTTTAAAAATTTCAAACCTTTGTAATTTTATACTTAGTTTTCTCTCTTTTCTTCTCAATAACCAAACCAGGATATATTTTTCTTTCATCCTCCTACCCCCGAGTTTTGGTTTCCAATCACATTGCATAGAATAGGTTGGTCATTACAGCATCTTGGCTAGCTAATGAGATGGGAGTATTTTTCAGAAGAAAGTTTTAGACATTTATTTATGCAGCAAAGGAGCAGGTAAGGTTCAGGTCACTGTGTTTAAGCTGAGGTTGGGTGGCTTTCTATGAAGAGATGCTATAAAGTGCATTTCTTCATTGAATTTATTCACTGACTTAGTCGTTAGGAAACAACTGTGAAGGAAGCAGATGAAATTAGTGGTCAAGAAGCTGGGAAAAGCTGCCAATACTCCATTGTACGAGGACCCTCAGAAAGTGTACAGAATGCAAACTATTAAAAAAAATAAATGGATTTCAAATTATCTCTGCACTAACATAAACTTACTTTTTAATTCTATTTTCCACGAGGTTTTGAAATACATGTTTGTGGGTTGAAAGAAATTGCTGCTGCTTCTGTTTCCTTTGCCTTAGTGTCGAGCTCTGACTAGACTTTCCCTACTGTGTCCTTAACACACTGTAGAGAATGACTTACCATACTTTTTCTGGGAAGTGCAACTGACACTTTAAATCCCTTTTAAAAAATACTGTAGACCTTTTGAAAGGACTATTTACAAGATGAAGAGAGAGACGGAAAGAAATAATTTGATTCTTTACACGCTTTGACTCACTCTCCAAATGCCCCCAACAGCTGGGGCTGGGTCAGGTTGAAGCCAGGAGCCAGGAATTTAATCCAGTTCTCTCAGGCAGGTGGCAGGGGCTCAGCTAGTTGAGTCATCGCCTGCTATGTCCCAGGGGTGTGCATTAGCAGGGTGCCAGCTTTACGAGTTGAAGGTTGGGCTCAAATCCAGTCATTCTGAGACGGGATATGGGGATATATCCAAGCAGTCTTGGGTGCTGTACCAAAGACCCACTCCAAATTATAATATGTATTACAATATTTTATTTTTCTGTCTTTGAATGAAGGTAAAGTTGAATGTAGAATCAGTTTTGGTGGGACAGTGTTGACTGTGTTCATGGTAGACATTTAATTCCAGTCTAACTTAATGTATGTTTAAAGAGTCAAGATTTATCAGAAAGTATGGTAAGCAAATATAATACGTTTTAAATTTAAGGTGATATTACTTAATATTTTTGAAAGTTCACTGTGCTTAAAGCATATGGAATAATCAGTTTCCAGAGTTATGCTTTTATTTTTTCTGAGGGAAATTTTAGTTTGTTTATGCTAAGACATTGAATCTCCAACTTTGATATTTGGAGATTGACCACATATCTGAACTAATTCTACTTCTTCCCACGGAGATCAATACTATCAGGATTAAGCAAAGGTGCCAGGAACACAGTGTGCGGATTTGAGGGTGACAGTGCGATCGCCTTTCATTTTGGCATATCAAGTAAAGCCAGCTGTTCATTTGTTTCATGTCTAGGTTTGGAATTCACCCAGTTGCAGGCCGAATGCCCGGCCAGCTTAATGTGCTGCTGGCTGAAGCTGGGGTGCCATATGATATTGTGTTGGAAATGGATGAGATCAACCATGATTTCCCAGGTAAGTGATGGGGATGGTGGTGAAATTTAATTACTCTTAGGGTGAACAAAGCCATACCGGACTAAGAATATGAATTGGGGAATCAGTGAAGGCTGTGATGATGATTAATGCATACATAGTAGATGTGCAATCTAAATGAAGTACATGAAACACAGTTTTGAGTAAGATGCAAAAGTTAAGCAGCAGGGATAGGTGTTGTTGCCCTGTGAGGAGCTGGAGGACAGGGCACATTCTGAGGCAAGGTGCAGGATGCCAACGGAGGAATCCGACAGTCCTGGTGTTGGAATTCAGGCCCTAATGCTCAGGGATTTGCATGCTGAACCTTAAGCTGTTCATTTTTCGAAAATGCTTCTGTTGACTATTGGATGTCTGATTCTTGTCAATGTTGGAGAATTTACTGGTTTCCCATTGTGTCGGTGCGTGACCAGTGAACTCGTCTTTCTCTCATGCACTAGGACCTCACTAGATAAGGAGCTGTGCTTTGTAGCTGTCACTGGGCAGATGTTGAATAGTAATGACATTTTGGCCCAAGATCATGTTTGTTAAAATTAAGCCAGTTCCCTCTGGCAAGTATCCACTGTAAACTTAAAAAAACATTGTTTATTAGAAGAAAAAAAAAAACAGAGAAATCGTGTGTATGTCTAGATGCACATGGCATTTTTGGCACCATTCTAAGGTAGTTTATTTTATAGTCCTTCAAGAGAGAATTCAGGCATTTTAATTTTATGCCCCTTTTCAAATCTTGCTGTTGCTAAATTACGGGTAAAAACCAGCCAGTTCCAGAAATTATGGGCACAGATTTAACACAGTACAGACTTTTACATCTCTGTCTTTTAGACATCAGAGTACATCTTAATTGATGCTTTTAAAGTTGCAAACAGTATGCAAATCTTAGAATATCATGTGACTAGCAGGATCTTTTGGGGATAATAAAAGATTTATAAAGTCAAATTAGGTAGATCCATTGGGAGACTGAAAGCATAATAATGCAGGCTCTTGGTCAGAAGGCTCAAGTTCAGAGTAGCTTCTTAGCTGTGTGACATTGGTTAGGTTGCCTGACCTCTCTGATCAAGTTCTTTGTACAGTGCGTTCACAAGTGAGTATTCTATAAACATTAGCTTTTGTAATTGTAATTATGAAGTTACATCATAATAATTTACTTGAACGGAAGTGAAAATGACAACTTGAGAAGTTTATGCATTTTTTTCTTAATTGCTTTTTGCAGACACTGATTTGGTCCTCGTAATTGGAGCTAATGACACTGTGAATTCAGCAGCACAAGAAGATCCTAACTCTATTATTGCAGGCATGCCAGTCCTTGAGGTGTGGAAATCAAAGCAGGTAATGCATTTCCTCCTGATGACCAAACACACGCAAACACCTACACACTCGTATACTCACACATTCATACAAACATGTACACACACAACACACACATGCTCTCACATACTCAGACACACACCTACTGTCACAATACACTCACACACATGCTCACATACATACATGCACACTCAAACATACACACTCACACACACACATGCTGTCACACATATACTCACACAGGTACCCACGCACACACACACATACACATACTAACACACACACACACACTGTTCTTTGGTCATTTGATGGAAACCATGATGTCCTGTAGGAGGCCCAGGATAAGAGCCTGATTAGGTACCCATCCCTAAAGCCGGCTTCTGTCTAGTCTCTGGCTACCTGAGAACCTGTGTGAATGCCCTCATCATAAGCAGAGCCAGATGAGATTTTGTGGGAGGATTAGCAGAATCTGTAATCACAGCTGGAAAAAAGAGCTGTGAGCTTTTGGAATGAGTTTGGCTGGATTCCAGATGGAGTCCAGCAAAGCAGATGGCTTCCCTCTGGGACAGTGAGTCAGTATCATCGCCTTCATATACCAAGATGAGCACGTTTTTTTTTCATCTAAAATTTTTTAGAGGGAATTTGTGTGTTATGGAGTGCCTAGAACTAAGGTGACTTGAAATCCAAAGAATAACAGAAATAGGGAGCAAGCTTTGCTCACATGCATTACTTCTGAGGAGGCTGATGGCTATGTTTGGAGGATCAAAGACTGATAAATTTTCCTGTGTCCCAGCAGAGTGGTATCTTTTCACAGTTCTGGTATCATGTCTGCATTATAGGATTCATAATGATAAAATGGGCACTTTCCCTATAGTTTTGTTTCCCTCTCTTTTTTTTATATATGTGTTATATATACATATATATATAAATATAGTCACAGTGTTTGTGCTGAGAGAATAGATACTAAATACACTTGTTCATGGGTGGATAAAATACTCCTCCATCAGTAGTTAATTGTATTAATGCTATCTGAAATCTGGATACATTTGCACTGGTTCCTTTTTTGAGTGGATTCTACATCTTAGAAAACTACAGAAAAGCTTTTCATCTCTTTGGAACTGACCTGGCCTTCAGCAGGATAGCAACTGGGGTCTTAAAAGTGTTGGAAACAGCCCAGTGTTACAGATTGACTTATCCCTTCCATGCTGCTTTGCTGGTGCTTTCTGTTGGTTATTAGCTTCATCCTTATGAGAAACTGGGTTGTTGGGTCTTTCTGATATACTTTAAAATGGCTTAAAAAAAATCATACCATATCCTTGCCCAACCAGATTTATTTTAGAATTTGCAATGGGGCCTTATATACTGCTTATTCTCTTTAGTATAGTCACAGAAAGATGCTTATTTCTCTTACTAGAAAATATTATACATGATTATATAGGAAGGGATTTCCAATATCTTAACATTGGTAACTGCTTGAAGTTTGAGGAGCTAGATGTGTTTACCTGATTGGATATTACCCAATGGTACGCCATTAATATGTATGTGTCAGTTATAAAAGCAGTATTATTTAAAAACAAGACAATTAGGCAGAGCTGTGTTTCTGTGCTGAGAGGTCGTAGCTTCTGTTATATACACCCTCTCACTTAGTGTTTGGTTCGTTCTTAGGTCATTGTCATGAAGAGGTCTTTGGGAGTTGGCTATGCTGCAGTAGACAATCCAATCTTCTACAAACCCAACACGGCCATGCTTCTCGGGGATGCCAAGAAGACATGTGATGCATTGCAGGCAAAAGTTAGAGAATCTTATCAAAAGTAAATGCTAAAGATGAAGTGAGCATCTGGAAAAGCAACCTCTTCAGTTGTGGGAACAGGAAAATGGAGGAGCAGTGTAAGTGACTGAGACATGTCCATGACGAATCTCTTGAAGAAAAAGAAAACTGAAGAAAGCAAAGCTAACAGAGGGAGCTTTTTCAAAAACAATGATCCTTTCATTTTTTAAAAAAAGATTGACAATCCCGAATGTATTTGTGCTGAGATATTGTGTTTGAATCAAAAGCATTTTATAAAAGGGAAAAGAACCATTTCAGTTTTTTATGTAATCCCATTGGATTTTTAAATTCCTGTTCAATAACCAGAAATATTTTTAAGAAATTGAGGTTCAGGATTTCAGAATTGTATTACACTTGGGTCTGAACAATCTGGCATGTGTAAATACTACAGACACTTCCAATTATGTTTTTTGACAAATGTAACGATTTTGAAACTTTTATCAATTCTTCAACAGTCCAAGTGAAACTTAACCATAGTTTGAACTGACTACATCAAAGCAGCTTCGATTTTTCTAAACGTACTTCAGATTCTAGAGTTCAAGGGTATATTTTCTCACTTGCATTTTAATGCATTAGGAGACCAGATCATCTTTTGTGAAATTTGGGAAAAGTCATTTGCTGTATGTTCCATTGGAAAATGAATGAAATGTGTGAGTTGGGATTAATAATGCTTGTTGTGTTTTAAAGAAACCCATTTCCAATTACAGATCTTTTTCTCATGCCAATCAATTTAAAATATGTAGTACTGTATTAAGTGCACTTGAGTGGAATTCACCTCTTTGACAAATAAAATCAGTTCACCATATTTGCAAGTGATGTAGCAATTGTCTCTGGTGAAAGATGCTCAATCACATAGTTCTGCTTGTTGTTAACCCCCAGGGAAGATTTTCTACTACGAAACTATGAAATTAACTCGCTTAACTGTTTATAAGGAATAATTTTTTTTTTAAAAAAAATAAAAGTGTGTTTGAGGCCTTATGTAAATTGTAGTATTTGAAGGGAATTGGGGCACTTTTTTTAGCCACCTCTTTGTTTATGCAGGCCCTAGAAAAGATCGTGTCTTCTTGTAGTACAAGTTTAGATTGTTTTAGTGATTGCTGTTGTGCCAGATGCTCCAAATATGGGAGAATGTGTGATGGATGCATAGGATGTATGATTGATTTGGTACTAGGCTTCTGAAAAACAATTATTAACTCATTAAAATTTTCTAAACTAGAAAAAGAAGTATCCATTACAATTTTTTTTTTTAACAGTGATGTTCACATTTTCTGAGTACCTATTGCTTTGGTGGTCAGATTTTATTTTGCTGTGATTAAGATTTTGCATGTTTGTATATGTGTGTGTGTATTTTAAAGCAAAACAGACTTTTTTTTATTACAAGGTCAGATGTACAGAGAGGAGGAGAGATAGAAAGATCTTCTTTCCGATGATTGACTCCCAAAGTGAGTGCAATGGCCACAGCTGTGCCAATCCAAAGCCAGGATCCAGGAGCTTCCTCCAGGTCTCCCACACAGGTGCAGGTTCCCAAGTCCTTGGGCTGTTCTTGACTGCTTTCCTAGGCCACCAGCAGGTAGCTGGATGGGAAGTGGGGCTTTTGGGATTAGAACCGACGCCCATATGGGATCCTAGCATGTTCAAAGCAAGGATTTAGCTGCTAGGCCATTGTGCCAGGCCCTGGAGTTGGAGATTTAAAAAACAGCCTATTGCATCAATCTGAACTACAAATGATCACATTTGAATATTTTGAATTTTTTAAATTTATAATTAAATTGTTACCTGCCAATCCATGTGATAGTTAACTTGAAAATTCATGTGTATTTGGGTTTAATTTCCTTTATTGGTTAGGATACTTAAAGGATATATATATATGTGCATATATATATATATATATATACAATTTCTTTTTTAAAAGATTGATTTATTTATTTGAAAGGCACGGTTAGAGTGGGGAAGACAGGGAGAGAGACAGAGGAAAAGAGAGAGAGAGAGAGAGAGACCTTTCATCTGTTGGCTTGCTCCCCAAATGGCTGCAGGGACAGGGCATGGCGAGACTGAAGCTGACTGCCAAGAGATTCATCTGGGCTCTGATGTGGGTGCGGGGTCCCACGTGGTTGCCTCACCTTCTGCTGCTTTTCCAGGCACATTAGCTGGGAACTCAGAGCAAAAGTGGAGCATCCAGGATTCGACCAGTGCCCACATGAAATGCTGGCATCCTGGGCTTAATCTACCACAACACTGGAGCCCGGCATAGAATTCCTTACATTAATGCTCTAAAATTATTGATCATGGAAAGACCTAAAAAATAACTGAAATTATTTTTATACATCTTATTTTATTATTCCTCCTCTTTTGATAAGTCAAATAAGTGGTAGATCTAACATTACTTTTTTATTGTTTACTATATTTGTTGATATTCAACTATACTCTAAAAAGCCTGTTGTACCCTACACAGTTCAGCTGTCTTTTAGCTCTTATTTTCTATCCTTTTGTTTGTCTTACTTTGCTTAAAATGCTCATCTAACTGAAAAGTGTACATAGGAAATGTGTAAGTTTGACAGTTATGTATCTATATCTTCATCTCCTTTCAGGGGATCATTTGTGGTAGAGAAACTGTTGTCCATGCAGTAGACTTTTGCTGGGTCAGAGAAACCCAGTGAAGTATTTGATAATGAATCTGGAAAATGGGCCTTGCCCTTTATAATTCCACCCAAGTCATGACCCAAAGTTTGACATGTTGCTGTATTTCGCTCTTCTCACACAAATATGGAATGTATTAGGTGTAGGGCGCTTTAGGGTTTATATTCATTTATCTAGTCCCAAAGCTTTATTCTATATAATTAATAACTTATAACCCTTATGGTCACCTAGCTTAGAGGCAAAAATTCAAGTCCCCCAGAGCATGAATCTTGAGAATTAAAGTATTATAGTGTTGGAAAGCTGGACAGTTCTTTTGTATAGCTGGGGAGAACAGTTGAAGTATTTAATTTATAACTCTTGCCAATTTTTGAGAGCCTTTGCCAACAAATATTATTGTGTCAGTGTAGTTAAAAAACAAAGCCCAAACCCTTTACTCCAGTGGCAGTCACTTGCACAATAGAGTGACTCTTTAGACTCTCAAAGGAAAAAATAATAAGAAAAAAATTTTAAGGGACGCTTTTAAAGTGTTGGTTGGTGAAGCGCCAGAAGTGGTCATGTATGCACTTTTTAAAAAAAAAAAGATTTATTTATTTTTATTGGAAAGTCAGATATATAGAGAGCAAGATCTTCTGTCCACTGATTCATTCCCCAAGTGGATGGAGTTGATTCACTCCCCAAGTGGTTGCAAAGGCCGGAGCTGAGCTGATCCAAAGTCAGGAGCCAGGAAGCTCCTCTAGGTCTGCCATAAGGGTGCAAGGTCCGAAGGCTCTGGGCTGTCCTGGACTGCTTTTCCAGGCCACAGGCAGGGAGCTGGATGGGAAGCAGCGCCTCCGGGATTAGAACCAGCACCCATATGGGATCCTAGTGCATTCAAAGTGAGGACTTTTTAGCCGCTAGGCTACTGCATCGGGCCTGGAAAACACATTTTAATAGATAATTTAATTGGGAGAATAGCGGGAGATCATATTGGATAGGTAGAGATAGCTCACTTTGTGTTAATGGAGAACTCGTGAAGAGTCCGGCTGGTTCACGGTGGCGAGCGGAAGCCACGCCCCCACCTGTGCAGTAATTTTTGCCCACCTGTGCGGCCGAGGGCGCGTCCTGCCGTTACGTGGGCCCCGGAGGGGCGGTGCTGCGTTGGTGCGTAACCACGCCCCTCTCGGGTCCCACGAGGGCCGGCGCGGGGACGGTGCGCCCCGGTGCTGCCGGGCTCTCTTCGGCCTGTGGCGGCCTCGGCTCTCTGTCTCTCGTGTTCCTGCTTGTTCTCTTACTTCGCGTGGACAGACGGCAAGGACAGAAGGTAGCCATCTTTCCCTTACTCTTTTGCTTTCTGGCTCGCTGTCTCAGAACACGGCCTACGTATGTCTGCATTCCTCACTCTCTGGATAAATGTTGCCACTGGTTCATGCCGCGAAAAGGAAGAACCTAGCAAATATTTGGCCCAAACCTAGACCACAACGCGCTGGGTAGTGGGGGGATACTGTTATCTTTGGTTTATTGCTTGCCAAAGCATCTGTCTACCTCATTTGAACTCCGCTTTACAGTTCATGCCGAAAGTGTGTTTGTAAAGAATATTAGTGGAAGAATGTTTTCTCCTGAAGATTTTGTATTTTGCCCATAGGTTAAATGAGACTCCCAGAGAGGTGGGTGGTTGGGCTGGGTTATTTGCATCATTGTGGAAAAACAAAGGCATAACAATGATTATGTTTGCCTGCAGTCACTGTAAATTCTGGGAGAAACGCACAGGTCAGCAAGAGAATAGAAGTGGATTGTCGTAGACTTTGCGAATCAACGAGAGGATTTGGAGTTTTGGATTTGGGGAAAGCAGTTGGTTCTCGTTTACTCTTTGAGACTACAACGTAAGAATGGAAAGGTCTCTGGACAAGTGGGAGTGTTTGGTCCTAAGTCATGCAGAGTTAGGAGAGAGATGTTTTCTTCCCCCACAGGGACCAAATGGTGTCCGTACTTTATTTTCAGGATGTTTTGTCGTGGGTGTTTGAACCATGGTGTCAGAAATTGCTCCTTTCCAGAAAAAATTTTTTTCAGGGTTACTGATTCATGGAGAAGTTTGTGCTTTAAAAATATGGCCAGCTCCGTGGTTTTGCTCAGTTGGGATGTATGTTTGTGTGTGGGAGTGTGGATGTAGTTTGGTCCACACCCTTATATGTTATTGGGAATATCTGTTGCATTTGGGGTGGTTGTAGTAATTTGGACCTATAGTCTTAGGAAAGATTGTAATACCATTTTTGTAAATGAGACCAACGGACTACCCAAAGAATATGAAAGAAAGTTTATGGGAGCACCATCTATGTATAAGGACCTTAGAGAATTTATTTTGGTTTTGAATCTCATTGTGGTGCTTCATACCCAAGATATTGTGTGAACAAGTTGAATCAGCAGGTGCATTTTAGTGATAAATTTGGGATGAGTATTTGGGTAGTGGTATCACTGTGAAAGATGTCACCATTTCTTGCATAATGAATGACTTTTGGTCGTGTTTACATGCAATACCTAAGCAGCATGCAAATGTTTAAGTTGATAGTGTTGCATGGCCTGCAAGATGTTGCAAACATCCAAACAGCCCTTGGCAGAAACAGCTTTCCCCACCCCCATCCTAAGGCTTCTGTCAGTCAAAATCTTTGTGCTGTGGATTTTTATCTCTTAGGAGCTGTGAACTCGGATGTGCCAAGATCTCTCTCTCTCTCTATATAAGTATATATATATATATTTTTGGGGGGTATAACTAGATGAGCTCCTCTTTTCCCTAGTGTTGGAAATGTAATTTCTAATTCTTGGTGTTTTTCTCTGGTTTGACTCCTGGGGAACATGAGTCTGAAGGCAAGGCCAGTGTCATCTCGTCAGTGTGAGTGAAGTGAGCTGGGTCCTTGAGCTTCACCTGTCCAAGCAGACATTCCCCAGCCCTATATTGCCCTGTCAGACTTGGTGACTGATACATTCGCACTTGGCTGTCTTCTGTTTTCATGTTTGATGTAACTAATGTAAGAGGAGTGACAGTGGGTTTAAAGCAATATGAAATGGAAGAAATACACATGGGTATAATCATTGCAACATATCTGGATAATTTTTTATTCCATTTAAGTTTGGCTTGAAACTTTTGAAAATCTTTATATGGGAATGGAATATTAGTGCTATTTCAACAAGCAAAATAAGTAGATACTTTCTTTAATTATTTGGAATGGAATTGAACCAAACACTTCAAGCGTATTATAAGGAGGAGCCATTTAATTTGTCTCCAGAGAGGAGCAGAATTGCTTCAGAAATCTCGACTTTTAGATATTTAGTGAGATGTTGAGTTGTTTTGGGGAAGGCCTCCCTCACTATTCTATGAGGAATAAAAACTGCTCTGTCATTGAATTTGTACTCATTTATCAGCAATGCTTTGCTATTAACTCTGTAGCCAAAAAATTGAAAAGAACCATTTATTCATAGTTGGAGCATATCTGAAACAAAGAAAGGTCAGAACAGCTTTTCTTGATAAGTACTCTCTTTTTTCAGAACATAACTTAGCATTTCTAGTTCATCCAATTTTTTGTACTGATGTATTATTCATGAAATGTTTTTTTTTAATGATTCCTGAGTATGTAATTAATTGTAATTTTCACTGGAGAAATTGGAACACAAAACACAAGCTTCCCACAGTTACCGTATGGCAGATGGAACAGCAAAACAATCTTCTGCCAATGTTTTTTCCCCTTAAATTGCAAGTGCGTGGTCATTTCAGTAAATGTCATGGTTCCCATTTTATCCACGTATTCTTTTCTGCTTTGGCATGTCTTCTTCCCTGTAGAATAAAAGGAAGTTGAGAAAAAATGGAACAATACAGATAAAGATGTTTAAAGTTGCCATGATTCATTCTTTTCATATCGCCACCCTAGCATGTAGTTAGAGGTTGTCATAGAATATGCAGTGTGAGAGCAGCTTGTCAAGGTGGAACACGGGTCCAGAAAAGTGATGAGAACCTAGGGACCTTCTCATTTTCCATGAGATGAGGAGGAAAGCCCCTATGGCAGAAGAGCGACCGGAAGAGCATTGGGGGAGGGAGTGAAAATCAAGCCATGACAGTTTCTTTAGATTCAGAATGGACGTAGGGAACATCCAAAGTGAGAAGAGCCAGAAAGATTATTGGCATCAGATTCTGGGAAAGGATGTGGAATAAGCTGTCAGTTTCAACTAAAAGAAGCCCTATGGTAACAGGAAGTGATGAGGTGCCGGAAGAAATTTCCTATGCTTGAAGCGTTGCAAATTTCATTCTTTCTGCTGTTGACTTGGTTTGGTTTCCCCATCTACAAAATGTATGATGAAGTGACAATGGCAAGCCCTACCATTTGTTTTTGTGTTTACCTTGAGCTGTACCTGGTAACAAGTGAGTACGACATGATTCTGCTCTAAAGAAACTTGCAAAATGGGATGCATGTAAGGATGATCAGATTCTGCTTATTGAAATAAACAATTGACAAGTTATGGAAGCAGCTCATAGAAGGAAATGAGCCTCATTGTCTGGTGGTCCCTGCAGAGGGGATTCTGGGACATTTTTTGCAGAGCAATATTGTGGGATCCAAGGAAGGGGTAACCGGTTAAGCATTTTTAATGGAGGAGAAAGTAGGTGAACATTCACCAAATCAAGAAGGAAATCATGTTCTTTTAAACATGTAATGTGATTAGATTTTTCAATTCGTAGATTTTGTGTTCCACTAATTTTGTGAGAGATCTGTGTCCTTTTGATGATACTTTGAGAAAGGAGATTTGGACTAAGACTCCAAGAATACCCACAATAAATTGTTGTGAATATTTGTCAATGTTGGTATTGGCCAGTTTCTTGTACCTTGTTTTGTACAATCTCAGGGAAAAATAAAAAGCATCCTCAGGTTTTTGTTTTCTTCTAAAATCTGTTCTTGAGCCACTCTTCTGTCACTGTGTGAGTGAAGGAGGAACACTCTGTTCTTTGCCCTACAGAAGGCTCAAGTTACCAAGAACATCTCCTCTCAATTGAAACCAGGCATCAGCAATTCAGTAGTACCAGTTTCTGTACCTTCTGGGGGTTTTCTGTGTCTTCTAATTGGATCTCAGATCAGTCTGTTGGGCAAGAAGTGACTCGGTGTCTGATGAGAGCTGGGCATAGTTTCTGTAGTTCTGGGTTTTCTTGGCTTGCTGGAAGTTTGTTTCTCAGAATTCCCTTCCTCGGTTGATTTTGGGCTAGCTTCAGGAGCAGCTCTAAGAGAAGCCCCGAGAACAATTGTATGAGATTTTGAAGGTAATGGGAAGTAAGCACCATTTTGCCCTGAGGGTTTGTTCCTAGTCCCAGGCACTTGTTCGCCTGGTGTGGTTGCTGGAACCACAGCTTCTCTTTTTGCTCAGCCTCTTTGCACCCTAGGGAAGGCTCATGGACAGCCCTGTCTGTGAGCAGCAGCTTGTGCAGGGCACCTGCAGGGTGTGAGGACAGTGTGGGAGGTGCCTGGTTCATGTCCTGATGGCAGTCCTGCTCAGCTGTTATCATTTAGGGCTCACCAGCAGGAAGAGAAACTTTCATAGACTTCTTCCTCTGTACCCATGATTGAAAACAGCCTAATAAATACACTAAGTCTAATTCCTAGTAAATGTTATTATTTGTGGTAGCTCCAAGTCCTATGATGAACCCTTACTGATACCTTATAGTCTGTCGTGAATACCAGCATAGCTAACTTGTGATTACCGATGGTGATCAGGAATTGGGATGGCTTGAATTAATAACACTACAATCAAAACATCTCACCTAATAATTTCAACCGTTTCTTCTAACAAATAAAGAAATGCAGTGGCTTATCCTCTTATTTTATTGCTTTTTACAAGTGAGTTGAAACATGAATACGGTTAATAATTCTCCCATGTCAATGATTGGTTTTTGTTTTCTCAAAGGGGACCATTTCATTCTGATACTTGTAAAATTTTTCTTATCTACGAGAGAGAGTAGCAATGTGTGGGAGATGTTTACAGATGTTAGAGAAGGGGAAGGTTAAATATTTTTGGTGATAGTTTAGTGATAATATGTATACACACAGAGAAAGTTTGACATCATTTTTGAAATCCAAGAGCTCTTGATCCTGCAAGTCTTAGTCCTTTTTGATCTGAGTTTGACCATGTGATTTGTTTTAGCCAAAAGGACATTGACAAATGTCCTCCGAGGAGAGGTTTGGTAAATTTTGGTAAAATTGGTTTGTTGGAAAGTTTCATTTTGGAATCCAATTATGATGTTGTAAAGAAACTTGGGCTTAATTATGAGAAGCAATGTGGCCAGAGCGTTGGAGGCTTGAGGTTGTCTTGAACATACCAGCTGAAGATAGCAGTATGAACCAACATTACGTGCAGTAGGAGAGCCATCAGCCAGTCCTTGCTGGAATTCATGGAAAGTGAAATTCCAAGAAATGATAAATTGTTAGTTGGGGGTGGTTTGGTACACAGCAGTGGAAGACTGCAACAAGCTGTGACCGAGACTTAATGACAGATTTCATTCTTTCTCCCTTAAAAAATAAAACCAAAATGATCAATTAATGTAGATCTATTTCCCCCTTTAATTCTGAGTTTCCTTTTAGTTTCATCGCCTTGTCTCCACTTTCCCTTTTTCCCATGCAAACCTGGGTGTCAGTTCTGTAAGCGGTGCCAGCTGAGAGACAGCGACGAGCCTGTTTGCTCCAGAGAGACCTCATCTGCCCGTCCTGGTACCTGAAACTTCAACCTGATGTAAATGATGGACCTTTTCCTGTGTCTTCAGAATTTCTATCTGAAAGAATGAGCATGCATATTTTAGAAATATGTCAGTTTCATTCTCTGTCACCACGGAGCCAGGATCAATGAGTAAATTTGCTTTTCTGGGGCACAGCCAAGGCAGAGAGCGTGGCAGGAGCTTGCTTGTTGGAGGGACTCACCTGCACGCATGCCTGCCAGACTTTTCACTGCTCTTCCTTCATTTCCTGATTTCATTAATGTTGGGGAATTTCCTAACCCCAATAATTAAGTTAACTTGTCCATTATGGGCTGAATAGGAGCTGGTATCTGCTTTTTGGAGGACTTGCTGCTATTCCATAATTGTATTTGTACTCCTTGGAACTGTTAGCTTCAAGAGGGCACCATCTTGTATAGTTTTCCTTCTAGAGTCGCCTCTTTTCTGCCAGATGTACATACCAAGACCCCTGCGGATGCCCGAAACTACAATTGGTACCAAACACTACAGTGTTTTTCCCATCTATACGTACCTATGATACATTTTAATGACTAAATTAGGCTCAGTTATTTATTAACAAAAGCAAATAGGAAAATCATAGCAGTGTACTGCTTTGTACTGTTTTGATCTTTGTGTTGACAGGATCAAGAGGAACACTGTTATTTTGGGGTTGTGGTTGGTCCATGGGTACTTGAACCAAGCAAAGAATAACTGCAGAGAAGGGAAAGCTACTATATTCCTGATGTTCCCTATAAACTCTAATACCTGGGGTCAACTCCATATTTGTTGGGTGAATGAATGAACAACTCGAAACAACTAGCTTCTCTTTCTTACTTTCTTCCTTCAGAAATTCTTGTCTTTAGAAATTCTTCATGTTTTATTGCCACAGGGGGCCAGAAGGCAGGCACTTGGCATCCTGAAAGCCCTGTGAGATGTTTCAAGAGGGGACATTAAGGCTCAGCATGTTATGCTGAAACAAAGGCTTTTGAGGCCAATGTGGACTCCCTTACAGTGCCCGCGCCTTTTAAATTCTAGCCCATGAATAAAGGCATTCCCAGAGGCAGGAAAGCTAATAAGAGCTAACATGCATGGTACTAGCATGCATTGTAAAAACATCACTAAGATGCCATAAATATTCTTCTTCTTTTTCCGTGCAATAATAGTTAAAAGCTTCCCCTTTCTTTCATAATTAAATAAATTCAGATTTCTTAAGGAAGAGCTAAAATGCTTTCATATACTTTGCAGTTCTTAGATTTATCTTCATTAAAGTCTGTAATAATTAAACACAAAATTTATTTATTTTGGGTTTGCTAATATGAGCAGAAAAAAGGAAGTGATGGAAATTTAGATTTTATTTTAATATTGCTATTCTGACTTTGAATGGGTTGAGCAAGAATAGCAGATCATGGCTTAACCACTATCCAACTTATGAATAGCATTTTTATGGCTCTCTGAGGGGTCAAGTCAAAAGCCTCCATTTGTATTCCCCTGGGGATCGTTACTGTTTGTTTGAAACTGACAGGGGAAAGCATTTCTCAAACAATAGTGGTAGTACCAGGTAAGAGGAAAATGCATTCTATGGTCACACAAATTCAGGAAATACTAGATTAAGTAGAATTGAAAGAGGTTTATTTTTAATCGCAGGATTGACAATAATGTGTACTGTTAGTTCTCTAAGAAGGATGGATATAATGGGCAGTACTTCCCATTGTCATCTAACTCACTGAATTTTTAAGTTTCATTAGGTATATTTTGTTTGCTTGGCAAGTTCTATGGAACTGAAATGTGTTCTTTGTGTAGAGGTATATATGTGGCCACATCCCAGTTGACATGGTCTTTGTTCTTTCCCATAGCTGTAGTTCTATGGTCCTCCAGTTCTAGGAAGTACTTCCTGTGCTTCTGTTTTTGTGATAGAGTTAATGATCAAAACAGCTAACATTTGTTGAGCACTCACTAAGGACCACGTAGAGCTCTGAAAACTTTCATCAAAAGGGATCCTTTAAGTAGGTGTCCCAGTTTTACATATATGACTTTAAGTAAATAGGTGGGGGAGTCAAAATTTTACCCTGAGAGGTCGCCTTCACTCTGAAGCACAGTACTATTCTGTGACAGAACTGATTTGCCAGCTATTTTTGAGAAAACAGTTTCTTAAGTAGGGAGCTACTTAACAATTTGTGAATTCTCCAGGCTGTTAACTAAAGAAACGAAGTAGTTTAGTGTACCAATTTGACATTTGCTTAACTTTATGCATGTGTTTGGCAGAGTCAGTTTTTCCAGATTTCTTCACCTTTAGGAAACACAGAATCTGTCGTTTTGGTGTGATGCCATGAGAACGGTCGTGTGCTTTGCTCCTAGGGCTGGGCTTCTGTTTTGAAGTGTAGGCTGCTTGCTAGCCTTCCTTCCTCTTCTCCAAGCTTCCCTTCCCTTCCCTTGCAGTTTCTCAGTTCTGGTGTTGACTACCACTCTTTCCTCACTTGGAAGCGATGAAGCCCGCAGTCCAGCCCTGTCCTCCTTCTGTTTCTGGTCCTCTTTTCTGTATTCTTTCTACTCTTCCAACCCTCCTCTTTGTCCCGTGCTGGTCCTTGCTTCCTAAAGATGTTCCTTCTTTACAACAGAGCCAATAGTTTGTACAGAAAATGATCTATTGTTGTTCACAGTGTAGACTCCATTCATCTTAAAAAAACTATTTGATTGATCGGTGTAGAGATAGGTGAGCTCTTGCTTCCTGCAGTTCATGTCTCAGTTGCCTGCCAGAGCCAGGGTTGAAACAGACTAGAACAAGGAGCCAAGAACAAAATTCGGATTTCCTGCCTGCGTGTCAGAGATGCAGTGGCTTAAGCCGTCACCTCTCTCCCAGGGTCTGCATTGGCAGGAAGCTGACATGGAATGTTCTCAACCCAAGAAGCATCTTAACCACTACACCCAACGCCTGCCCTCCCCTCTTTGTGCGACTAGTCAGAATTCTCTGTTAAAACATAGTTCCTCTATGTTACCCTAGGTAATAGTCTTTCAGATGTTTAATGACAGAGTAAATGTAAAATCAAAATAATACACATAGTTATTAGAGACAGAGCATAGCTGAAACTGGATAATAATCCAGGATTACTAAACATACAGCTGTTCAGTTTTCATTATTTATTTTGCTCTAAGTTACATAAATTATATCGAGCTTTTCTTAAAAAAGGAGAAGAAAATATCGGCCCAATGTTCTTTATCTTTTTGCTTTAAGGATATTTTATTTCTTTATCAATTAAAGCACTACTCATATTCTCTTCGGAAACACCTTTGTCATTGGTAATTTGCCCAATTATTTACTATAATTACTTTTGTAAGTTGACAATGATCTCCTCATCACAAAATGTAAATTTAAGAATGCATTTTCTTGATTGTTTCTGTAACAGTTTACACCAGGAATGAGCAATTATTGAAATGTTTCCTGTCTGGTATACTGTTACTTTAATTAATGTAATCTGTGAGCTCACTAACTCTTGATATTTCTTTTTCCACAACTGTTATTGACTTTTCTCCCATTTAAACATCCATAGCTTTTTTGTTTGACTCGTTCACACCCATTTTCTATCATTTGGGATCAGGTTCCTGAGCCTGCTGTTCAGGGAGTTGGCTAACATTTCTGAATTCCTGTCACCAGAAAAGATGGCCTCATTTTTGCATTGACTTTAATGAGCAGGAAGGAATGTCCTCATTTTGCAAAGTGTAGGACAAAGTGAACACATGCTTCAAACTCCTCTTGAAGGCTGGTGTTGCCTAAAGGAACATCTGCTGTGGAATATGAAACACTCCTTCACCAATAAACTCGGCAAAATGGCAGCCAATTTTATTTGACCATTCTTATTAGGATTAATTCTACTCTACACTCTACTCAGTTGTACTAGCTGAAATACTTTTTTCCTATTGCCTGAACCTACTGGACTGTGAACTTCTTGAGGCTTCAGTGAATGGGCAGGTGAATATACTAAAAAAAAATTATAGTGTGCTAAATGAAAGGGAGGAGACAAGAGGCAGAATATGAACTCATTTAACAAGCAGATTTCCAAAATGATTGTAGAATGATGGTATCATGAAATGTACACTCCTGTACCACCTGAGACCTCAGGCATTGGTAGCAGAAAGGGCAATAAGGTGCTGAAATGGAAAATAGATGAACTCTTAATTTTTTTTTATAAAGTAAAGCCAGTAGAAAAAGTTGCAATAAGTATTTTTCACTATTAGCTGTGATGTCTGCATTTAGCAAATCTTGTTTCATTTTAGAGTGATGATAAACCGGTGCTCTATTAGGCTCTGGTAGCATGGATGAATCAAGGAACCCTGTCAGGAATGTGTGTAATTGCTCTGTTTCGTCACTAGATGGTGCTTGTGAGCCAATGAGAGGAAAGAATTTATTTTCTGTTCACTTAGGGGAATACTAGAAATTTGTGAATTAAACGGAATAACACAGTGAAAAATTAGAATAATTTGACAGTCCTTCATAGTTACACTAAACTACCTCAAGGAAATAGTGGTAAAAATGTTAAACTCCTGGAAGGAAAAAATAACCCACTGATCAACACTGTTACAATTGCCCAATTCTGTATGTTTGGTGAAGTTAACTCTGAAAGCCTAAGGAAACTAAGAGATTCTTTTTACTCTCCTTAAAATACAGCAGAAATGCTTGGAAGAAGAGTCATTTAAACCCTTATGAGGACAGCATAACCTTGTCACCTAATGTTATTATGTGACATGTATTCAGATTTTAATATTGTTTAATATGCAATATTATTTACTTTCTTTTTTTTTTAAAGAAAGATTTATTAATTTTTATTTGAAAGGCAAAGGTGTAAAGGGAGAGGGGGTGGGGAGGTACCTTCCATCCACTAGTTCTTCCCTAAAGTGTTTGGAGTGGCCGGAGCTGGGCTGGTTTGAAGCTAGAAGCTCGGGGCTACATCTGGGTTTTCCCATTGGTGCTGGGGCCCGAGTTCTTGATCCATCCTTCTCTGCTTTCCAGGGCGTTAGCAGGGAGCTGGTTCAGAAGTGGAGCAGTTAGCTCTTGGGCAAGTGCTCATGTGAGATGCTGACACTGGAAGGGGAGGCTTAGTGTGCTGTGCCACGGTGTCGGCCCCCAGTGTTTCTTCAGGGTCATTAAAATGTAGAGGTGAAAAGTCTCAACCCATCCAACTTGAGTTTGCGTCTCAGGTCTGCCACTGGGCAGCTGTGTGATCCTGGTACTTCTCAACCCATTGTTGCCCTCATTTTACAAAATGAGGGTATCATAGTTCCACTGTCCAAGTTAATAGTATAGGCACAAGAATTAGGAGAAGAAAGACTAGCATCTGGATACATGAATCCAAATGAAGGCAAGCAGTAAAATGCCCAACTATAGCTTCTGAGTCTAGCTTCCCACTGAAGCAGGGACTGGGAGACATTGGTCAGGGTTCAAGTCATTGAGTTCCTGCACTTCATGAGACACGGCTAGAGCATCCCTGACTCCAGGACACACCCCTAGCTGGCCTAAGTCCCAACCTGGCTTAAAGCCCCAGCCTGGCCTAAGCCCCAACCTGGCCCCAAACCGGCCTCATCCCGGCCTTAACCCCAGCCTGGCCTCAGCCCCAGCCCGGCCTCAGCCCGGCCTCAGCCCCAACCTGGCCCCAAACCGGCCTCAACCCGGCCTTAACCCCAGCCTGGCCTCAGCCCCAGCCTGGCCTCAGCCCCAACCTGGCCCCAGCCTGGCCTCAGCCCCAACCTGGCCCTAGCCTAGCCTCAGCCTCAGCCTGGCCCCAGCTTGGCCACAGCCAGGCCCCAGCCTGGTCCAGCCCAGCCTTAGCCCCAACCTGGCCCCAGCCTGGTCCAGCCAGGTCCCAGCCCAGTCTCAGGCCCAGTCCGGCCCCAGCCCCCAGCTACTGTGAACCAGGGAATGCTCTTGGTCTGTAAGTCTCTATCTTCTTCTTAAATAAGTGAATTAAAAGTCAGATACTAACTAAATCCTATGTCCGCATCTGGGAAGAGTGAAGGACAAATTTATGAATCAGTTTTTTGTTGTAGGTGAACACTTGCACTCTAATTCACAGGTAACAGGACCTGTGGGACTTGCACTCAGAGATAGGACATACTATGTAAATATACAATGAATTGTTTTTTTCATGGATGTCAATGACTGGAGGGCTCCAGTGTGACTCCGGGGTGGCACTGGGCCATGTGGTGGTAGGCTACCTACACGAGCCATGCTGTCTAATGCTCACCACCACTCCACAGCATAGCCAGGATCGTTGTCCTGACTCCAGAACTGAGGAAATTGGGATTTGGAGAATTAAATAACTTAAAAAAAAGATTTGTTTATTTTTATTAAAGACAGATTTATAGACAGAAGGAGAGATAGAAATATCTTCCATCTGCTGGTTTACTCCCTAATAAATGGCCACAATGGCTGGAGCTGAGCCCATTGAAGCCAAGAACCAGGAGCTTCTTCTGAGTTTCCCATGCAGGTGCAGGATCCCAAGGCACTGGGTCATCCTCCCACTTTCCTAGGCCACAGAGAGCTGGAAGGGAAGGGGAGCAGCCAGGACATGAACCGGCTCCCATATGGGGCTTGGAAGGCCAAGATTAGCCAATGACACCGTTGCGCCAGGCCCAATAATTAGGTAACTTAGATTATAGGGCCTGTGATGGCGGGACTAGCATTGAAACACAATTCTGTCTGAGTTCAGAGCCTTGGTGTTTACTCATTCTCCTGAGATGTCATTTCAAACAAAGGCATTGCTTCAGTTGATTCTGAAAGTATAGGCAACACCCTAAATGACACATTCTATAATTGGTCTTCACTTATTGAGACATTAACTTGTCAACAAAGGGTATTATCCTTCATTGGTTCCCTGCATGCCTGGGTAATTAAGGAATCAAACTGTCCTTCATAATTTGAGGATGATACTACCACATGTGAGCCTGTGGCTGAGGAAAACCAACATCTGACAAACAGCTCTTTCCGCATCATGTATACATGCAGATTGCTCTTTGGTTTGTGGCTCAAGCCTCTGCTGGCAGAACTAAGCTTCTGTATTTTGTTCTGCCAAGGCATGGTTAAGCTGATCCTACGTCCTCACCACGGCCTCCACTGTCATTGTCCCCAGCCATTCCTGGCTTTATCTCACCCTCCTTGGAATGGCAGGGTCTTCAGATGTCTGTCAGCCTGTCAGCTTCTATATTGATTCCTGTTTGGTGTGCAGTGGTTTATTTCTAATAGATGCCTGGCATCCTAAATCTGAGTTGTATGATTCATTCTTTTGAGGCTAATGGATTAAGTGAATGGCCAATCTTTATGGTTGATTGGATATTGGATCTTGCATTTATTCACATCTGGTAGGAGATGGTGGCCACCTGTTAGAGTAATAGGGAATGTATTTTCTCACTCTTCCTCTTCTGTAACATATCATTTTGGTCATGTATCTGAGTGTTCATCCATACCCACCAGGTTGCAATTCTTGTCTAGCCCCCCTGTGTCTGACTGTATTTGTAGGTGGAGAAGTGGCAGGCTGGGTTGTGGGGGGTGGGGTCAGTGACATCAGGCCAAGGTGTCTTGGTCCTCACCGCAGAGTAGCTGCAGTGAGCTCATCTGCCTTGCACAGGTACCTTCCTCCTCCTTCTCTCTTCACTTTTTCTGCCTTCTTCTACCTCTCCTTTTCTCTCATCCTCTTTTGGGATGATATTTGTTGAGTACATGCTGTGTGCTAAGCTCTAGTCTGAGTCAGGATTGTGCAACCTCAGGCCCTTCTGCATTTTGTTCTAGGTAAGTTCTGTGGAAGGCTATCCTGTGTGTCATGGGATACTAACAGCATCCCTGGTTTTACCAACGATACCCGCGTGACAGCATCTCTACCTCCCCAGCCTTACAGTCAACAGTGACCCCAGACAATTCCGAATGTCCCCTGTTGGGGAAAAATTGCCTCCAGTTGAGAACCAATGTTCCAAGGGCATTTCCTGATTTAATTACATAATGGCTCTGTGAAGTAGACAGAATCAGTTTTTATAGCCCATAGAGGGGCTTACAATATTAAATAATTTGTCCAAGGTCACATGAAGAGTACATTTCTGGAGCAGAAAACAGCACAAATCTAACCATAGAACCAGATGTCTTACCTATATGTCATGCTCACTACTATTATATGAATTTTGGGCTCTATGATTTATCCAGAAAATATGTCTTCTGATAATTTGTAACTTAAGTTGAAATCATCTGATCCCAAACCTTAACTGCTTTGCATGTCTGAATGTCCTCATATTGCACTTTTCATGATTCTGTGCCTTCGCATAAGTTGTTCCCTTTGTCTAGAGTAGCTTTGCATCTTTGTCCACTTACAGAAAGCAAATTCACGGTTATAATCTAAGCAATGCTGCAGTGTCTTTTGCAATACTTGAGTTAGCCACTACTCCCATACCTAAGCACTTTCATTCTGAAAAGTTGCCCTAGTAGCTTGTATTTATGGGTAGATTATGGGTGTCGCAGTAAGTGACAAAGAAAAAAGGAAGCAGTATTGTACTCTGATAGTTATGACATATAACTAAAGCATACAAACCAGCTTAGAGGTTATACAGTTACTTTACTTTGCTAAGAGAACAAATGGCTGTCTGGTTTAAAAGCCACATGGAGTCCTCCTCACCTTGTTTAGGTCTTGACTTCTGCACCTGCTCACTGTATGGATGCACGGTAGTCTAGGAGTCATAGGAAAAGACTCTTTGCTTCATGTGGGCTGGCTGCATACTGCATGCAGGCCACACCCACAACCTAGGAAGGTCCTCTTTTCATTTTGTGTCCTTGTACCTTGTGATATTTCAACTCTACTCAGGTGCACCTTTTAAAAATGAAATATCTATTTTTTTTTATTGCAAAGGTAGATCATTTTCTCTCCCATGTTTATATTCTTTTACTCTTCTTGGCTGCAATTCTTATTCTAGTCTCTCTGTATGGGTAGCTTCCTCACGTCTTTCTTCAATAAGTTCTGACTTCCATGGTATATATCAGAGAAAAGAAGAGTTCAGCGAAAAAAGAAGATGGGGAATTGTGAAAACACAGATGACATTTACAGGCCAAGGCTCACCTGGGAGTGAGAATAGACAGACAGCAGAAGAGGTCTTTGTATGCCCACAGTTGAAATTTTGGAAGATAAGGAAAAACTAGTAAATGAGTCTGAGTAAAAACAGCCTTTCAGATGGGAATAAAAACCATGGAAGAGAGTGATGCCCCACATGTCAAGGGAATGAAGTATTATAGGAAAATAACACTGATCATTCAGTATAGAGGAAAGCTGGTGATGTGGAGATATACAGACGATAATACCCTCGATAAAATGAAAACGGATGGGGACCTTGTGCAAGGGGAGGAGTTGGAGCTTGATAGAACCAGGAATATTTACTCTTTGTAGCAGTAAGAAGATAGGGTCTATAGAGAGGAAAGTATGATGGGGCAACCCCTGAAACTTTCTCTCCTGTTGGATTTTATTTTTTCAGTGAAATTGGACCTTAGGCCAGAGCCAGGAGGGAAGAGACCCAGAAGGTATTTGTATTTTAAAGTGATAAATACTTCTGGGGGATTTGAGGCAATGAACTAGAGAAGTAAGAATAGCCAGACATTATCAAGAGCCTGTTGTAGCTTACAAAAATTAAATGTAAAGTGTGATTCATTATGAGGTGGTTCCCCTAGCCACACAGAATAGCTGAGGCTGTTGTGCATTGAACAGACTGAGCAGAAAACTAGGAGGGGAAAAGAGAACTGAGAGTGTACAAAAAGGTGTGAACTCAATGATGGGTCTTGGAATCATCTGTTCCATTAGCAGAAAACTGGATCAACATCTATATCTTATTCTTTGAAAAATAATTTATTATTTTAGTTTTTTTTTGTACAACCTATGACAAGCATTGTTGTGTGGGTTAAGCCATGACCTACAACACCAGCATCCAGTGTGGGCATGGTTCAAGATCTGGCTCCTCTGCTTCTGATCCAGCTCCCTGCTAACGTGCCTGGAAAGCAGCACAAGGTGGCCCAAGTGCTTGGGTTCCTGGCTTGGTTCTCACACAGCCCTGGCTGTTGAGCCATTTGGAAAGTGAACTAGCATGTGGAAGATCTCACCCCTTTCCTCCTCTTTCTGTAACTTTCGTGTTTTAAATAAATTGAAAAAAAATTTAACAAATAATACCTTCTTTATAAAATTTCGATCAGAGTTAGACTGTTTAATGCACTTTAGGCAGTTAGGGATATTAACACACGACAAGTGCTCAGTAATTGTGAGATGCTATTGTTACAGTGAATGCAAACTAATACAAAACGCTTTGGGGACTCCCATGAAGAGCAGTAAACTGAAGGCATGTCTACACTATTAGCTTGTTCAACCAATGGAACAGATAAAAGCAACTGTTGCTTTTGTCTGTGCAACATATTTGCATGTTAGGAATTACCACACTAATAGATCTATGAGATGATACGGTGTAAAAAATGGACACTCTACTGTTTGCATGACACAGAGGAAAAGGTAAATGCACTATAGAAGTCTGATAAGGGATGAAGACACAAGGAGGTCACAGTCATGGGAATTACACATCAGGCTGGACAGGAACTGATGAGAAGTGATTGAAGTGATGTGCGATGGACCAGTAGAAATTTTGTGAAATGGTAGCAGGAAATAGCGAGCTGAAATTTCAAGTCACGAACTTGTTCTCTTTACTGAATACATTCTCAGTAATGTAATTTTGCCTTGTGTTTGTAGAGTTAGATATCTGTGTCTACCACATCAAGGAAACATGTATTTTAGTACTGATAGATGATCAGTAAGAGTTCTTATGTTTTGTTATGCGTCTGAAATAGTCTTAAACGTGGTTGATTGGAGTTCCTTTTCTTTTAGTGTCATAGAAAGTCATTTTAAAAGACTCCCATTTTAATTGGATAGAACATTTCATAAGATTTTTTTTTAATTTGTGTAATTGTAATAGCTACAGTTGACTTAGAATTTGTTTTTTAAATGTTGTTAGGCACTAATGTGTGTGTGTGTAGTTTTATCTAATTATCACAAAATGCTAGGTAAATGGACACTTTAATATCTCTATGGCAAGAGAAAAATTGAAATGTAGAGAAGTTAAACAGCAGTGGGATACACATCTGGATAAGTGAAAGAAGTAGCATTTGGGAGCAGGTTCACTTGATTCCAACATATGTGTGCTTTCTATGAGTATAAAAATATTCTTTCATGAAAGTTCAATTTTTGTTCTTAAAAATAGCATAATAGTGTTCTTACAGCTGGTCTTTATGTCACAGTTTTTACCTCTCCTCCCTCCGTAGTACCACATGTTTAAATGGACTGAGAATATTTTTGGGGAGTCTTTTGTCAGTGATGTTTGAACATCTAGCTCAGCAGCCTTGATGTGTAAGAGGTCTGCAAAATTCCCACACAACTTTGACTATGTATTTTTATTTTAAAAATATTTACTTATTTTTATTGGAAAATCATATTTACACAGAGGAGAGACAGAGAGAAAGATCTTCTGTCTGGTGGTTCTCTCTCCAAATGGCTGCAATGGCCCGAGCTGAACCAGTCTCAAACCAGGAGCCAGGATCTTCTTCCAGGACTCCTATGTGGATGCAGGTTCCCAAGACCTTGGGTTGGCCTCTTATGCTTTCTCAGGCCACAGGCAGGGAACTGGATGGGAAGTGGAGCAGCCAGGATAAGAACTGACACTCATGGGATCCTGGCAAATGCAAGGTGTGGACATTAGCCATTAGGCTACCACGATGGGCCCTATATATTTTATTTCTAATATGACTCTTCTGTGATGCAGTCCATAGAGAATTCAGTAGTAGCAGAAAGTAGGTAATAAATCTGGTTTGTGAATTTTGGGCATGGCCCATTTTCATTCAGCTTTGAGATCTAACTACGGTCATTTTTCTGGAATACCTAGAATAATTGTTCTATGCGTGCTGAAAAACATCCAACATATGCAAGCTCAATATTACCTTAAAGCTTATCAAAAGCTTTCATGATGTCACTAGCCTGGGGAGCCAGCTGACACTCATAGAATATTATTTTTCAAAATATATTCAATCTCTTATTTCCTTGACCTGGGGCAGTGTAGAACTGGGACACTTGATGAGTAAGGAGGATGGCGGATGAGTAGAACATCATGTGAGTGTGTCAGGTATATGACAATTATGCTTCTCAGATGGACTGAGGAAGATTGTTTAGCACAGGCTCTGAAGTTGTTGTTGATGATTGATCATGTCACAGTTAAACTCAACCAAGAGTTTACAGAATCTTGTTATGTAACTTTCCAACATCTGTGAGAATGAATTGGTGTATAGAAATGCAATGTATTAATCACTCAGTTCCACAAACTGTTAGCAATTTTCTCATTTTAGCTCCTTGCCCTGTCCCTTCTGTGACTTCCCTCTCTGCCTCCATAGCAATCGCAAGCAAATTCCAGACTTAATATTATTTTATCTATGAATGCTTCAAGAAAGTATTGTTAACAGATAAGGGCTTAAAATTAAATATTGTTCTTAAGCCTAACAAAACAATACCAGTTCCTTCATATCTTTTAAAATGTAAGGCCACCTGTATGTTTTTTCCAGTTTCCTCGGTAATGTCTTTTTCAGTTGTTTTATTTGAAGCAAGATTTAAATGATGATCATGAAGTGTTCAGCTTTCATTCTGTTAATGCAATACATTGCGTTGATTATCAACTAGCAATACTGCTAGGGACAAATCCCATTGGATCACATTGTATGATCTTTTTGATGTGTTGTTGAATTTGGATTGCTAATATTTTACTGAGGATTTTAAAATCAGTGTTCATCATGGCTACTGATGTGTAGTTTTTCTTTTCTTATAATGCATTTTCCCTTGCCTGGATTATCAAGTTGATACTGGCCTCATGAAATGTATTTAGAAATGTTCCCTCTAGGTCTAGTATTTGAAAGAATGTAGGACGTACTGAAATAACTTTGAATGCTAGAATTGGGCAGTCACAGGAAGTCTCTGATTACTTCTTCAGTCTGTTATTGGTATGATAAGGCTTCATTGTTTTTCTGATTCAATCTTGGTAGGTTGTATTTGTGTAGGAATTTATCCATTTCCTCTGAGTTACCCAGTTTGTTGACATGATTCTGCATAATATTCCTTTAGGAACTTTACTAACCTTTCCATTTCTAAGGCAGCTGTTGTAATATCTGCACTTTCATTTTTATTTTTATTTGTTTCTGTATTTTCACTTTTTTTATCTAGCTAAGGAAAGATTTGGTAATTTTATTTTGTTCAAAAAAAAAAATCCGACTTCTGGTTTGTGTTGATATTTTCTGTGATTTCTCTGGTTGGTTTACTTTGTCCTGATATTATTGTTTACTTCGTCCCACTTTGGAGTTAGCTTGTACTTTTTATCATTTCTTGAGGTGTAGTATTAGGCAATTTATTTGGGGACTTTCTTTCTTTTTAATTTAGGCGTTCATTACTATCAGCTTTCCCCCTAGACTTGTTTTTGCTGCATCCAATAGGTTTTGCTAAGCTGTGCTTCTTTTCTTGTATGTGTAAAGGTATATTTTTATTTTAAGATATTTCACATTTGTTTCTATGTCAAGATAACTTTAAATTTCCTTTTTTTCTTCTTCCTTAAGCTTCTTGTTACTTCATCTGTTGTTCAGCGTTTACATATTTGTGAACCTTCCAAGATTCTTGCTGTGTTGCTTTCTGATTTCATTCCATTGTAATTGGAAACAATACTAGAGATTATTTAAATCTTTTGGAACTTGTTAAGATTTGCTTTGTGGCCTAATATGTTATCTATCTTTGATGACTATATAGTGGCAAATAATATTCATCCTGTTACTTTTCATTGGAAAGTTAGGGTTAGGTCAATATGAACTAAAGTACAATATAAGTGCAGTATTTTCTTATTAATTTTCTGCGTGATTTAACCATCAGTAAAAGTGGGATATTAAATTCCATGCTATTTTTGTTTTATAATTCATTTCCCCTTTCATATCAGTAATATTTGCTTTATTCATTTAGGTACTCTCATGTTAGTTGCATAAGTACTTTTTGTTTTTATATTTGCTTTAGCAATTGACTTTTCTATCATTTCAATGATTTCCCTTTTTCACTGTGAAAGTATTTTATTTGAAGTTCATTCTCTCTGGTATAAGTGTTTCCATCTCTGTTCTCTTAGCATTTGTGTAGAACATCGTTTATTTCTTCACTTTTAGCCTCTGCAAGTCCTTAACCCTAATGTGGGCCTTTGGAAGCTACCACATGGCTGGATTTCTTTTTCTCAAATACATTCAGTCACTTTATGATTTTTTATTTGGAGAATTTAAAGCCTTTTATTCCATGATATCATTGATAGGTAATGATGTCCTATTACCATTTCATTATTTAATTTCTGGATGTTTTATAGAACTATTGTTCCTTTTGTCTGATTTTAGAGTCTACCTTTGTGATTTGATAATTTTCTATAGTACTAAACTTTTATTCCTTTTGTCTTTCGTATATTTGCTACGGTTTTTTCTTTGCTTTGTGATTATCTTGATGTTTGCAAAAATATAGTTACCCATTTATCCATTTCTGATAGTCTATTGTAAAGCTTCCTCTTCAAGTTGAGTTTTACTAAAGTGGTAGATATGCTTTAAAACAAAGAATAGCATTAATTTTGTTGTTATTCTATTTTAATCGATAATTTTTTTAGTTTTTTATTTCAAAGGGAAAATTTATTGATAAGATTTTGTTTTGTCCTTTCAAACTGTCAGATAAAGTGACGTGATAGGTCAGCAGTTGTGGATGTTAAGTGCTGGCTTGGGAGTCATACTGCTAGGGATCAAATCTTGGCTTTCCTGGTCTCTGTTATGTGACCTGAACAATCAGGCAACTGATGGTATCTCTAAATTCACAGCATTGGTCTGTGGATTAAATGAGATAATATTATGAAAGGCTTAAGAGCAATGTTTGTGACAAAGCAGCAAGTCATAGAACTATTTGATAAATTACAAAGAAAATATGTGCACTCTACTATTCTTGTCAATCAGTTTGATTTAGATGAAGGTAAGACAAAGCCAGTGTCAGAAATGAGTAAGTGTATAGGTGAAGGAAGAAGGCCTCAGCTGGAGTCTGTCTGATCAGTATAGGGAGTAGAACCCTTCTAACTGAAGGTGGAGATGGTCAGGTTCCTGTACCAGAAGGAAATCCCTGGAAGCAGAAACAAGAGTAAAACCATGACAAGTCAGCAGAAAGGCTGCTGTAGTAAAAACAGAGTTAACCCTGTCAACTCATATTCTGCTTAATGGACTCTTCAACCACTTCCCATTACATGGAATGCTTGTTCCAAGCCAATAAACAAACTCTGTTGACTGAAGCTCAATTCCATACGCAAACTGTGAATATTTGTAAATAGGGGATAATGAGGCTGGATTTCTTTCCAGTTATTGTAGATTCATAGGAAAATGAGAAACAATTCAACACAACTCAGCAACCATTTTCAGGGTTGCTTTTGATACTACACCACAACGTGGAACAGAATAGCCTTCAGATGTGGGTATATTTTGTCCACAGTGTTGTCATTAGTCTCCGCTAACAATTCTGCAGTTCAAGCTCGGGGATACCACAAAGGGTGAAATTAAATGGAAAATCAGGCAACTGTGTGCAAGAGTACAAATGGCATAATGAATCCTTAGGGCCATTACACAATTGTCTGCTTTCAAAGAAAATGTTTACTGTCTGTGCTTGTGGAGAAAAGTTAGTAACATAAAATACTAATATGAAATGAAGTGTGCGCTGGTGCCAATTCAAGCAAAAATGCCTCCAATTACAACTCTCCTCAAAGGTTCAAAATTAGTTGCACTTTATTTATCTCCTAGGATTCATTTTCTAGTCATTTTTGTGCAGTAATTTATTTATTCATTGAAAAAATATTTAGCTATTCATGATATGTACACTGTTCTGGGAACAGATCTGTGGAAGACATGGTATGGGGCTTACATTTTAATGATGGAAAACAAATAATTATGTAATTTAATAATAGAGTTCCAGGTAGTTATCTGAGATTCAAAAAATATAACAAGTTTCGAGAGATTTTAAAATACATTCCAACTAGGGAAGGCTTCTCTGAGGAGAAGACGTTTACAAGGAGGCTTGCTTAAGCAAAGGAGAAACTTGAGGACTTCTCGAACAGAGCTTTCAGCCTCCAGGGAAGAGAAGCTACAAGGCCAGTAGCTGGAGGATTCCTAGTGCAGTTGGGAATAGCACGAAAGGAAGCCTGGTTGATGGGAGTAGGGTGAGGGGAGTGTCAGAAGGTGAAGTTGGAGAATGAGTCAGTGGCTACATCACACAGGGCTTGATTGATTGTGACTTATCTGTATGAATGGAAGGAAGCTGTTAGAAGTTCTTGGCCAGGGACTGAAATAAAATGTTCATTCCTTTTAACATCTCATTGGTTATTACGTGAAAAAAAAGGACGTAAGAGGACAAGAATGAAATCAGAGATTGGTGAATGCTTCATGGTTTGTGCACTGATGCTGGGTTAGAAGAGGCATAAAGGAGTAGAAAGTGTCTCTCCATGATTCTTTGTTGGGTTCTGCTTCAAGGTGGCCTCAGTATTCATTTGGCCAGAGGGAGGAAGATCTTGTATACATTTCCTTTGGTGCTTTATTTCTACCTGGATGTTATTATTTCGAGTAGCAAAAGACAAGAATCTAAGTGATACCTAAAATATCCAAGGAAATGGTGGATTAAATGGCAGCAAATCCTTACCATAGTAATGTTCTGTAGGACAGCAGAGTGATTGTAATCTATAAGACTTTATGATGTATTTTATGAGGAACTGGAAGAGAAGAGTCCAGAAGTTCTCCACACAAACAAATGGTAAATTCCTGAGGAAGTGGAGATGCTGGGTAGCCTTATTTGGTCATTATACACTACATACATGTGTTGAACTATCACACTGTACTCCATAAGGATGCGCAATTTTTATTGTCAATGAAAGATAAATAATACAATTTAAAATCCTTGCCATGAATTATGTGTGGTAAAGTGTGTAAAATTTTCAGTTAACAATGTCTTGGGCATAACTGATTCAAGGAAAGATTTAACTCATCATCTGCACCTATAACAAATACATAATATAAATGATATAAATATTCTGCTGAGCATGTTGAAGAGTGAAATGAATAGGCACTGATACAGAACTTGCAGGATTATCGAGTAGGAAAGGAGATAGCTTGTTACAGATAGATTTCATGCACTTGGGCTGGGACCTGCTTAGGAGAGTTGTGGCCATGCCAGGCTCAGGAAAATTAAACTTGTATCATGTATTTTGGGGGAACTTTGCTTCTCTCTATGATCTACAGCCAGTGTTTTTCCCATGAAACCTGTGTTTAAGCAGGAACACTTAGTCCCTAACAATTGTTATGAAGTCAATGCCTGTAATGGAACCTCCGTCACTGTGACCATGACTGCATTTAAGGAATTCTGGGAAGAGGAATGATTTCTTCATCTCCTGAACTCTGGCATGCGCCCTTGATTGAGAGACTGTGCATCCTAGCTAGTACGGTTAAACACTTGGCAGCCTAGCTCACTAGTGACCAAATGGTCCACTTAACAAGCTCTGTTGATCAATGGGCTGTAATTCTTCATCTGCTTTGGCTTTTAAAGTGATTACATGTGAGTAGTATCTCATGCGAGATTGAGGAAAAGGACGAGATTGTTTTACCTTTTGGAAAATCTGTTCGTTTAGTTTCCTTTTTTTTTTAAGTTGCCAGACAATCCCATTGTTTACAAATTTTTCTGTTGTGTTGTTTATTTGCCAAGAAAAATCTTGCACCATACCAACTTGTGTTAATAAAACAAATGGCTCTTTTCACAGTGCAGCTCAGTGTATTTGTATATTTACATGAGTTTTCCAGCACTACTTTGGGAGGAAAGATTCAGCTACATTTGCACATATTTTGTTTTCCCTTGTGTGTAAGCTTTGACCTTCCCAACTAGCTCCCAAAGAACCCACAGGCCATGGATTAGTTGGAGGCATTCTGCTAAGTCTTCAGTTGGAAAGAGTTTTTGTTGGATTCCCTGAAATAAATAGGGTGTATTTAGGGAGTTTGAGCTAATTTTAGTAAATTGGTGAATTATGAGTGAACAAATGACAAGCCTATGCCCTATGGGCTGTACCTTGCTGAGAAGACTTGAAGGTTATTGTCAGTTAGTTGGCCAATATTTTATTTGTGTAGATTAACAAATAAACAACTTGGGACAGATTCAGAAATGTGTTGCTATCCTTTGTCTCTAAGCCGGAAGCAGATTGGAGTTGCCTCTGTGGAGTTGCCTACACTTTCTTGATTATTCTAAATTTCATGATTGGCCAATAAGTAGGAGACAAAATTTTCAAAAGTTTTAAATAACTTGCAGTTATATGGTGTATTTCTCCAAGGAGTTGAGAGAATTTTTTCAGTAGCTTTGCCCTTAACATTTTATACCTAACCAGTCTGGAGTTGAGTGATTTTTGATATATGACTTCACTTCTCTGGATTTTGGTTTCCTCTTCTCCAAAATGTGTGCAATATCAATTTCACAATCTTGTTGTTTGGAACAAATGAAATAAAATGAAGCATCTAGGCTAATAGTAGGACATAGCACACTTTCTGTAAAAAGGAGTGCTGCTCTTTTTACCACATTTTGATTAGCTGTGGCTAAGATAATATTAGTTATTTCTGTGGATGCAAGGCGCAGGTGAGTGAATCTGGGTAAGAGTGAAATAATATGTAGGTAGGTGGTTACTCCCTCCACAACATACCAAAGAGGTATCTGGGCACAAAATTGAGATGTTCTGGAAGTATGTATCAATCACTTAAGGTGTTCCATTCATAGCGAGAAGAATTTGACTGTCTCTTGAGATGTATTCTAACCTTGGACCAGAATCAACTTTGACGAAGTTTTGGAAGTCTCAATTCTACACTGTGAAGGAAAGCATCCTACTTTCAAGCACACTGTTTAGCATGTTGAAGTTCATTGGAGCATGACCACAACTGACCACATTGGTGCCAAGAAAAAGGCCAGCACAAACCATCTTTGTCTTAAGATGAAATTTTTAACATTAGCTTGACATGTTGCCAGTTTTGGCCAGTGTAGAGAGGCCTGTTATTCTTACCCTGTATTGTTGCCATTAAAGGATGGAATAGCATAAAGTCTCAAGGCATTTTAAGTCAGTTCAGCTTCTCTTTGTGTCAATTGGCAATTGAGAAAGTGTCATTGGGGAAAGAGCCAAGTAATTCTCCACATTGTCTTTGGAGTGATAGTTAAGATGGCTACTAGTGCTCTTGGAAAACTCTACTGTGTCATGTACAGGATTTTTTGAATAGAATATTTCTGTGAATAGAGATTTGGTTTTCTAGAAGCCAACTTCATAAGACATTGTAATAAATCATCCAAAGCCATAGTGGGATGTATTGGCTATTCTTGTAGCAAAATGAATCATTTCCCCTACTGCTCAAGGCAGTGGATTTTCTTCTGTAGGGATGCAAAACAAGATTGTGTCGTCAGTAGAGTTAGGTGTAGATGACAAGTGTTATTTGATGGCACTCATGATCATCCACCTCTGGAGTGAAATACTAGGACAGCTGGTTTTCAGGATGCAAATCATGAATACTTCTGTGAGGAGATTTCATGGCATAGTGTAAATCAGGTAGATATAAATTTATGATAAAGCTACTCTTTCAAGTTAATTTTTGTATTTAGAAACGTGGGGACTAAAGCTGAGGATCTCAGATGTGATCAGTGACACCAATGGTTGCTTGATCAAGATTTCTGTAATCTTCATTTCAAAAACAACTTTCAGACCATTTCAGTCTAACATCCCGATTCTACAGGTAGTGTTTTGTGCCTTGTGAATGTATTGATTTATAGCTCAAAATTGTATTAATAATCTGTGGTATATCTTTGGCAAGAGAAAAGATATGGCATGCATGTTGCTGACCGAATTTTATTTCCCTTTCCATTTCTTTCCCTAAGTTTATGTGATTCTTTTCCTTCTGTGTTTTAAAGTTATTGTATCTTGCTGTATTAAAGTTTCTTTTGAAGCTGCTATAAAATGCTGTCTGGAATAAGTCAAGTACCAACAAACAAATAAAAAAAATTATTCATTTGTAATAATTAGACCACCCAGTTGGAAACATGCTGGTAGTTTTTTTCCTTGAAAGGACAATAGAATTGTTATTTCATCATTCCTTCTTCCTTTCTTTGAAACCATTATTCTGTGGCTTTGAAAACTCCCATAGAGGAACAAATAATCCATTTGATTCTAGAGTTGCCAGCAAGTAGCTTGTATATAAGCAGCAGAAGTGTAACTTTCCTCCCCTGGTTTTCTTGATGCCTATGAATTGAGGTCTATGTCATATCTTACATGGTACTGCATTAATTAGGTTGGCTGTTCTTCAAGTTCTTTATCCCGTGCATGACACCGTGCTTAATCATGTCAACTGAAAATAGGCATTTGCCAGCATGTGGGATGGTTCACGAAGTGGTAAAAACACTACGCTAACTTGACAGATCTCAGCAAATAGCAGATAATAGAATGTGGTCTCCCTTTACTATTTTAGCAGTCACTTATATTCAAGAAAAGAAAAGGAAAAACAGATTTAAGCACTGGACAATGATGCCATAAATGAAAATGGAAATTGCAGAGGCTTCTCTGTTAGTTCATCTGCCAAACACCTGTAGAGTTGTATTTCAGTTTTGTGTCTGGGTCAGGTAGGAACTGGGTGGTTTCTGGCAATGGTCTTTCCAACAGGACGTTTCTGAGTGGGGGAGTTGCACAAGAGGGTAATGTTCATTTCCTATGAAAGGAACTGAGGATGTTAAATTAGATGGGCAAGAATCGGGCAAGCATCTGAGACATTGGCTTACACTTCAGGAAAATGTGTCAGCAATTACAGAAAGTGGAGGGAAGGGGGTCTTTCACACTTAACAACTGAATTTCAGTGTTTTACTGTTGGAGGAACATCAGGAGGTGGTTTCTTTCTAAAAACATCCTCAGTAAAAGTGAAGTCAAGCAGTCACTGATTTCATTATTCTACAGACATCTGCATTTGAAAAATACTTAAAATTCTTCTCATATCAATGGATTTAAATGTTATTCACTCGTAATTCTTTGGGTCTTTGAAGGTTTCAGCTGAAGTTTTGGCCTATGACTCAATGTTACCTTAAGTTATTGACTATCTGTGGCCATCTTTCATGTCAGGAAGCTCTTCATTTACTGAAACTATTTGTTATGATATGCTGTGCATTCCTCCCAAAAGAAAAATTGCTTTAAAGTGATCTGTCCAACCAAGCTCATTTGTTATACTCATGAATTTTCCCTTTGATTTTCCTAAGGGGAGAAACACATTTAGTATTGATGAAATGAAATAAATATTGAGGTATACACTTATTTTGAATTTTTAAAATATTATTCTCCACATGAAATCTATCCTTAACGCATATTAGGAAATGTTAGAACTGTTTTCGAAACAGAACTGCAGATATTGGCTATAGAAATTCCTATCGTGTAGAGATATATATATATATATATTTTTTTTTTTTTTTTTAATCTGGGATTTGTTTTTGATAAACACTTAACAAAAAAATCTTAGTCTTTAACTTTCGAACTGCATTCTACATTTATTTAACAATTACTTTGGGGATAAAAATTGGAGTTTTTGTTTCTCTGTGAGAGCATTCCCTGTACTCAGTGTAGATGACATGTTTCTCAAGGATCAGCAAAGTCAGCTCGCAGGGAAATCTAGAGCTAGCACATTTCATCAATGAGAATGCTGCTGATTAAATGCATCTTCTGCTGCAGTCATGTCATGCTAACTCACCTGTGTGTGAAAGCAGTGTTGCAATCCAGGGATCTTAGCAGTTTCATTGTCTCTGGGGATGTTTAACTTTTGTCCTGTTGCCTTAATGATGGATGCATCCTGGTGTTGCTGACTCCAGCAGCCATTCTTTTCATCACCCTGACTTCCACAATGGAGATGAATGTGGACTGTTTCATGGAGTAAATATTCACTCCTCAGAATGATCTATATGCTCTCTAGCACTTCCCTACAAAATCGGAAAACAATGGTACTTGGGAAGGAGAGTTAAAAACATCTACTTACATCTGTTTTCATATTTTGATTTTGTGTCATCTGTATCAGAGCGTTTCGTTAGGACTGTTTAAATCTCAAGTGCACAGTTTGAAGTCTCCATGAGTTCTGTAGATGATGGAAGTTTAAAAACTTGTAATTTGGGGTTATGATATTTATATCATTCCATGAATATTGCTTTTACTGTATATTTAAACATTGTATTAAGGATGAGTGAACTGACCTACACAGTGTCAGCTTGACACAAACCAGAGGCAGACAGAATGAGGGGCCTGGGTACTATATCTTCCACAAGAATAATGTACCATTGGCAAAAACACTACATATTTCACTGTTCACACAATAAATGACCAATGGTGAACTTTGAGACAGAAGTGATTCAGAGATGTTATGTAGAGATTTTAATAAAAACTTAATGTAGAAACCTGTGTCTTACACATTGAGGAATTTCACTTTTGATATCATGATTGGAATGGAGTAAAGTGTGGAAGGTTGTAGCAAATATTTTAAAGTGCTTTAACTTGTCTGTGAGAGAGAGTGAAATATTTGACAGTTACAGAATGCCAATTCCCTACAGGATTAGCATTTTTCTTGTGAAAGCTACACTGCATAATACAACAATGAAAATGTAATTCTAGCAAGTGTATTTCCACATATGTGGTTTGTGCAGTCAATTCCTTTTTTTTTGAAACATGTAGCTTTACAAACTGGTAGGAAAAATATAGTTATACCAAAAAAATACAGTTCCTGGTCAATTCCTCAAATCACTTTAGCAATAACTCTTCATGAAATGACCAGCAAAAGTTCTTTTTTCTTCTACTGGATGTGGAAACAATTTTGAAGCTTCTCATCATTTCTTCATTAAATTGAAAGATTGGCTGAAGTGTTTCGTGATGCCTTCTGGTTGGCATTTGAACTGCATGGTCTAAAAGCAAGGGTCATAGCCAACAGAAAACATGCCTGCGAGTAAACCTTTCTCTAATAAGAACTTCAGGGCTAAATGGCACTTAGAGTCTTTGAGGTGAACCCAAACTGGGTGTTTTTCAGACAGTGGCAAGGCAGTTTAGGATGCAGATTCAGCAATTCGGCACCAAGCTGAGATTGTAAACATGCCCATGGCTGGGGGATTCCAAATGTGTTTATCAGGCAACCTGGTGGGTGGGAGAAAGTGGATTTGTACTCAGAGATAGAGATTCCTGATTGGGTTTAGGAAGGTTTAGGTATGGCAGCCCTCCAAGTGGTGTCTTAACCTTGCATCTCTTTTATTAAAAAAAATTTTTTTTAAATTAGAAAGATTTACAGAGAGAAGGAGACACAGAGAGAAAGATCTTCTGTCTACTGGTTCATTCCCCAAGTGACCACAATGGCCAAAGCTGAGTCGATTTGAAGCCAGGAGCTAGGAGTTTCTTCCAGGTCTCCCACATGGGCACAGGGTCCCAAGGCTTTGGGGTGTCCTCCACTGCTTTCCCAGTCCATGGGTGAAGAGCTGGAATGGAAGTGGAGAGCTGGGACATGAACTGGCACCCATATGGGATCCCCGTGCATGCAAGGTGAGGACTTGAGCTACTAGGTTTCTGTGACAGGCCCTTAACCTTGCATCTCACCAGAGTCATTCCATTTGTAATGCTTTGTGGGACATCCATGCTGTTTTGCATAAAAGATGAATCAATTTACAATCCCATGAAGAGTATGTAAAGACTTTCTCTACATCCTGCCAGCACTTTTTGCCTTTTGTGTTTTTCATAATAATCAATTAACTGGAATTAGGTAGGATCTCATTATTTTTTTTTTGAGTTGCATTTCCCTTTTTAAAAGATTTGACCAGAGACATACAAAATGTAGATCAAAAACGTGGACTTGATGTTATTAAGCCTGGTGGTCATTGAAGGTGTTTGCCTGTGCCTTAGTAGGATTTCAAGTTACTGCTTGTTTTAAAATGATAATGTAAAGAAATAATTGGAAAAACTTTTAATTATGCTCAAGGTAGTAACTCTGAATGAGGAGGAAATCTGGATCTAGTAAAGAGAGTCCAACCGGAAGAGGGGATATAATTTGATAGAAATATGCAAATCAGATGGTACATAATTTGGAAATTCTTGGCATCTGGACATCTCTTGCTTTTATTGCTGATGGGTGAAAGTTGGATACAGTATTACATAGATGTTAACTGATATATGTGTCATGTAGTTTTCTATTTGCTATTACTGTGTGAAAGAAAACATAATGTGGGGAAATAGTGAAATATCTTCTTCTGGATGCTTGGAGTCATCCAGGAAGTCCAGTTGGCTGAGCCCACCCCAAATGTGAATTAGAGACTCAACAATATTTTGGACATTTTTTCTGTCATTTGGACTGTGGGATTCCACACCACACTTGACCTACTGGGGTCTTACTCCAATTGTATGGCATTTTTAATTGTTTTGAGTTTATAGTTATATGATTGCTAGATTTTCATATTCACCTATGAGACTTCAATGTTTTGTGGAATTAAATCTAGAAATTTTATCTTGTAAATTTCATTACCATAATCCTCGGATCAAGGAAGGGAGGGCACCAGTTGATGGATAATAACACATCAATAGTTTAGCTCCCACATAGCAGATCTGGGAAAAATTCACCCAGGAGGAAAACCCAATTCTATACATCTAGATATAGTTCTTTAGAACAAGCAGAAAGTCCTTTCCTCCCCGCACAGCCTTACCACTCTTAAAATGAAATTTGTGGAATAACTGTAATATAAGGATCACAGATCTGAGGTCACCCAGGTCATTTAAAGTGACCCAGGAATTTCCAGTTCTGAACCTAATGCTGTGGATCAGATTTGGTTCTTCCTCAGCAGCCACACACTTGTCTTTTCTGAGAATTCACTCCCGAGTCAAGTGGGTGAATTTCGTTGTCTTCTGTCTGGGTGATCCTTTTCTTCATCCATAGCTCTATTAGTATCTACTTCTCTCCCGATCAGGAAAGAAACTGAAAGTTCTTCTGTTCCCAAAGAACAAAATTCTTTATTCCCCCTCGCTCTAGTTTTTAGACACATCACTAACTGCCTTTATATTCCTAATGTAATTTTTGAATTTCTGTGTGATTTGATTTTCCTCTAGCAATTATTAAGACAGGGCTTAGTTTCCTTTTGGCAGTAGCTTCCTTGAATAACAACCTTAGTAACGTTTAAAAGCAGGTATATTGCATTGAGCACCAAAATCGTAGCAAGTGCAACTACATTTTTTGAAAAACATATTCATTTATGTTTTTAAAAATCCTGCCATCGGGGAAAGTAAATCTTAGTTAATAGACATTCATGGATATCCTTAATAGTGACAGCTACAACTTACAGTATCATTTTTGTATGTGTGTGCCAGTCATGAAGGCTTTTTGAAATATTCATTCTAGTCCTCTTAATTATAATGCATATTAATACACATATGGATTTTGTGTAAGAAAGTTGAAACCTGGAAAGGCAGCAGGTAGTATATAGATAAGATGGTGCTAAAATATAAATTCTTCAAAAGATACCCTATTGATGCGTGAAGCGGTTATATAGAGAAAGTGGTCTAGAACCTTCAGCTGACACAGTGTGTGTTAATTATCTGATGTGTCTCCTACTAGTGTTGCTTGTTTGACAATTCTACTCTTCTACATCTTCACTGTAGCCTAAAATAGTTATTGTGTTTCACACATATGCCAGCATTTAGTTAGAAGGGAGGGGTGGGAAAAAGAGGAAGCTGGTAATTTATTTAGGGTTTTTTCAGTGCTGATAGATGCTTTGCTAAGACATGGTTCTTCCCATGTATACTCAGAGCCTACTATAAGTCATTTTATAGTAGCTTATGAGTGAAATAATTAAGACTCTGAAAGGTTAAAACCTGCCATAAGTCAAAATCAGAAGTCACGGTGAGAATAGAAGTTACAACGAAGTCTGTGCTTGAACCTAATATTCTATCTCTCTAGCAAGCAACAGGCAGCATACTTTTAAAAAATGTAATTGAAGGATAGGGACCTAAAAAAAATCTAATTGTAGTTAATTCATTTAAAAATGATTATTAATATATTTATTTTATTTATTTTTTACTTATTTTTTACTGGAAAGTCAGATAAACAGAGAGGATGAGAGACAGAGAGCAAGATAATTCACTCTCCAAATGGCTGCAAATGGCTGGAACTGCGGCGATCCGAAGCCCCCAGGAGCCAGGAGCTTCTTCCAGGTTTCTCACACAGGTGCAGGGTCCCAAGGCTTTGGGCCAGCCTCGATGGCTTTCCCAGGGCACAGGCAGGTTGCTGGATGGGAAGTGGGGCTGCCGGGATTAGAACTGGCGCCCATGTGGGATCCCAGCGTGTGCAAGGCAAGGACTTAAGCCACTAGGGTACTGCACTGGGCCGTAAATTAACATTAATATAAAGAGAAGAGGTATCATGTATTTCATAGGTACAATTCTAAGACAATTATAATGTTCCATTTCCATCCCTCACCATCTTCCTTCTTGCTTTTTCCTTTAATTGTTGTAAAAGCGTCATTTCAGTCTTTTATCACAGCCTTACTGAACTATTAAGCATAATATTCAACAAGTAAAACAATAGAAAGACCACAAGTCCCTGGCAAGGAAAACAAAGAATAAAAACAACAGTCCAATCTCAAATGTCAAGAAACACATTTCATTCGTAGACTCTTTTTTGTATCCTATTCGAACTGCTGCGCATATGAGAAAACATGTGACACTGTAAGAGACTGGCTTATTTCACTAAGCATAATGGCTTCTGGTTGCATCATTTTGTTTCAATAGCCAGGATTTCATTCATTTTTATGTCTGAGTAATATGCTATCATGTATGTATACCATATTTTCTTTATCCAGTCATCAGTTGGTCACTATTTGGTTGATTTCATATCTTACCAATTGTAAATTGAGCTGCCTGAGTCACAATACACCATACTGCATTTATCTCCCTAAACCTTGATGTATGTGACCTAGGGAGAAGAACATTCATTAATACAACATTAAAGAGAATTAAATTAAGGAAATTTAATAATTTAACATTGTAGTGTTTTTAAACCTATATTTCATATTTTAATTTTTCCTTGTCCAATAATATCCATTGTTTGCCCCTTTTCAGATAGAATTCAATCAAAATCCATAGTACACTTAGATGTTATCTTTTGGTCTTCTTTCATTTGAATCAGTTAAGTTTTTTTTTAACCTTTTTTTTAAAGATCCATTTATTTTTATTGCAAAGTCAGATATACAGAAAGGAGGAGAGACAGAGAGAAATATCCTCCATCCAATGATTCACTGCCCAAGGGACCACAACGGCTGGTGCTGCGCCGATCCAAAGCCAGGAGCCCAGATCCTCTTCCAGGTCTTCCATGCGTGTGCAGGGTCCCAAGGCCTTGGGCCATCCTGGACTGCTTTCCTAGGCCACAATCTGGATGGGAAACAGGGATGCCAGGACTAGAATTAGCGCCCTTATGGGATCCTGGTGCATTCAAGGCAAGGACTTTAACCGCTAGGCCACAGTGCTGGGCCCTTAATCTTTTTAAAATTCTGACATTTTAAAAAGAAAACAAGCCATTTACTAAGATGTCAGTAAATGTGGGCTTGTGTGAATATTTCCTAATGATTGGACTTGAGTTCTGCATTTGTGGTCAGACTATAATTTATGGCTATCTTATTCTTTTGAAGCTGTCAGAACTAAAGTATGTGATGTTTAGTTTTCATTGGTGATGTTTACTTTTTTTTTTAAGATTTATTTATTTTTATTGGAAAGATCTTCTGTTTGATGATTCAATCTCTAGGTAGCTGCAATGGTCAGAGCTGAGCTGATCCAAAGCCAGGAGCCAAGAGCTTCTTTCAAGTCTTCCACTTTGGTGCAGGGTCCCAAGGCTTTGGGTCATCATCTACTGCTTTCCCAGGCCACAAGTGGGGAGCTGGATGGGAAGTGCAGAAGCTGGGACACAATCTGGTATCCATATGGAATCCCAGTTGTTACAAGGCAATGATTTAGCCACTAGGCTACCATGCTGGGCCTGGGGATGTTAACTTTGGGCAGTCTGTTCAGAGTGTTCTCTGATTTCTCTGCTGTGCTGTTTTGGTTTTCTGTTCTGTATCTAATATGGAATCAGTGGGAAGAGATTTTGAGACCATGCAAATATGCTGCTTCTCATCCAATGTTAGCATTCGTCGATGATCATTGCCTGTATCACCTTTATCATAAACCAGATCTCCATAAGTAGTTTTCTGTTTTTGGTTTCTGTCTTCTACTCCACTGGTCTTTCTGTCTATTCATGTGCTAGCACCATGCAGTTTAATTTACATATTTTGATCACCTTTTACTGATGAAGAAACAGAAGCATAAAAGGCCAAGTGTCTTATCCCAAACCGAGAATGTGTATAGTCAGGACTAAATACTGTTCCTGGGTTATGATGCAATAGTTTTCCTCTTACCCTGTGCTGTTCTCATCTGCTGTGTTTTTCTTGGGAGTGGAAAGTGTAGTTATGTGAACAAATCCACTTTGTGGAGAGAATAACAGCCCCTGGATTATATTGCTGTCGGGTTGGATTCGTAGAAAGAATCCTGAGGCCCATGGCTGCCGCCTGGCCTGTTCTCTGCAGAGTTTGAACAGAAGGGATACAGGTTGTGTGGTAGGGAGGCCGTCTGCCATCAGGAAGCTTAGATGTGGAAGGGTTAAGTGATAAGGCCAAGGTCACATGGGCACGCTAGTGACAGAGCTTTTGTGTTAACACAGATGCCCCAGTAGACTGCCCCAGGGCAAAAGTTTGACAGACACTTTTTGAACAACTGCTTCTTTTATGCTGCTGTACATTAATGTGTGTGCTAAAATTTGACCTTACTGTATGACATCTGGCACAAAAAGTTATTGGTAGTCTGCCTATACTTTACTCAAGTTTCTGCTGAAGTTTTAACCTAAAGAATGAAGAAGTTGTTGGATGCGTTTGGAGAGACAATTCTTATAAATAGTGGTAAAACTTCCTTTTTATATGGACCTGTTCAGCTAAAATCTAAACAACAAAGACATTTGATTTACTGCAGGCATTAGATTGGAGTGTTAAGTGGTTGTTTTAATTTCAGAGTTTTCATAAAAGAGCTACTCTCACCCTAGAGTTGATAACAATTTAAAAACAGAGACATATGATTTATGATAAACAATGTTTTTTGAGGACTAAACTTTTTTTTCTTGAAGAACTAAAAATATGTATTTCAAAAAATTTCAACTCCAGGGGATGAGGGACCTGACTCTTTTATTTCCTCCTCCTTTGGAAATGGTGTGTGACCATTGAGTTTTAAGTGACCAAACCTTGATGTCATCAAGGAACAGGAATATTCTGGGTTCTGCATTTGTGCTTCCAGCAACAGGATGGACTCTACAGGGAAGGCTAGATTGCCTTAGTATGCCCCTGAGTCGCTTTGTCCTTTCTAACTATCCCCTCCCATCCAGTCCTTCCATCTCTGTCAATAGATCAGCAACAAGAATATCACAGGTCAGTGTGGCAGGCTACACCATTCAAACCTGACTCTGTAATCCTTGCCATACAATTCTTTAGTCTTTGAGAATGCCAGTATCCAGCAGAAAAAAGTGTACAAAAAGATACAGAATTCCAATTAGATGGAAAAGATAAATTCAAGAGATCAATTGTCCTGTGTGGTAACTATAGTTAATAATGAAGGTGTATATTCTTGAAGATCACTGAGTAGATTTTAAGTGTTGTACTACAAAACAAACAATAAGTAGGTGAGGCCATGCAACGATTAGCTTGATTTAGCCCTTTCACAATCTTTGTTTCAAACATCATGCTGTATATTAAAAAATATGTGATTTTTACCATTTGAAATATTAAACCAACAAATCATCTAATACAGAACCTGGTGCAAGAAGGAGCTCAATCATTTCCTTTTACTTCATCATATCTCAGTTCTCAGTCTTCCTCCCCAAGGTGGGGGCACAAGGCCAGTGCTCCAAGCTTTGTACTTTCCATTTATCTGGGCCTCTGGGGCCTCTTTGGTCAGCAGGTTAAATCCGTGTGCTAACTGCTAAGCCATAAAATGAGTGGTAGCCCAGTGGGTCCAGTGGGGCTACCCATGAGAGATGGCAGGTGGGAGGGGTGGATAGCTGGATACCCCTGACTTCCTTCCTTTCAAACAAGAATAGAAACATCTCATCATCAGAAACACATACAGAAAAAGGTGAAACTGGGAGATGTGGATGGAGCTCCTGCTGAAGTGCATTCTTTGAAGAGAACTGAGTTCTGAGTCACAGGAGGAAGATGGCAGTGGGGTACACTGCCTTTAGGAATGTCCCTGGCAGAGGAAAGCTGTAAACGATGGTGTTAGCCATTTTCTTCTTGTTTCTTGCAGAGAAATAAATGGAGCTGCCAGGGTACCAGAGGAATCTCTTTTTCCTCAATCTTTTCCTCTCTCAGGGTTTGTCATGTGTTCTTTTCTGCAGCAGTAAAATAATAATGATGCCTTGAACTGGTTTGCTTTACATCTTTAATCATGATCCATGAATACCTTTATTTGTAGATTAACCTGCCAAAGGGGAAGTATGGAAACAAGAAGTCAGGAAAATCACATTTTGGGGTTTGTAATTATGAGACTTGAGTGATGGAGAGTTCAAATAGCATTACTAAAGTTTGATTTATTGTTATAATGCTCTTGAAAATATAAGTTAGAATGTAAGAAATCAAAATAATAAAAGGTGACCAGCCTAGGGAAAACTCACAAGGTAACAGCAGATGAAGGTAACGTGGGACTGCAGTGTAATTTTTTGTGTACTGCATATCTAATTAATCTTTAGAATAAGCAAGAAGCAAGTCCTATAAAAGCTTACTCTGATGTTGCTAGCCCATATCATGGTTTCAGTGCAGTCACTTTGGTCTCTGGTCAGTGTTGTTATATTTGTTCAGAAAGTAGAGAAGGATGATTTGAGTCACAGAAAGAGCACATCATTCCTAAAGAGGAAGTCTGTATTTCATTGCTAGCTTGCTATGATTTAGGCAACATTAGGTAGATTATTTGTCCTGTGTACTTCAAGGTTCCTCTTTAGCAAAATATGCTGTAAATGATGGTCTTTGAAGATCCATTCAATACTGATATTCTCTAACCACTGGCTATCATGTCCTTTTCTCCAAAAAAGAATCCATGGGTATGAGAAGTCAGACTTCTGACTCATTCTACATCTTATGTTTTGCCAGTAAATGGCCAGAATGTAATGGATTTTGGTTGTGATTCATTATTTCTGAGATGTGATGTCTATGCTAAAAGGCCAACGTTTGTCTTCAATTTATGCAGAAACCTTCCAACAGTGCTATCTGAGCAAAGCAAGAGCACATAGTCTCTAAAAGTTACTATACTGGACGAAGAGATGACTAACCAAATAAAACCACTCTTTCACATCTCTGTCCCTTCTTTCCTGTCCTCTTTATCCTTGAAAATTTATGTACAAGTCTTGTCTTATCATTGGTGATTCTGAAAAGACATCTAACCTCTTGTTGATATCTAAAAGAGAGTTTCACTGCACGAGACAGAACCATCTGGATCATGAGAACATGGCCTATCCTACACTCACTCCATAAGTTTATCATAGTTAGTATGATGGATACCAAGATGTTATGATGGCTATTTGTAGATATTTAACAATTTGTTATCATTAGGGGGCCGCCTGACTTGGGTACGACAGATGCAGCTAAATGACATCTGGAGGCCTTTTCAGGGCTGTTAACTCTGTTTCCCAGATGTTGGTATTGTGGTTTACAGATGCTGTAATCAGGAGCCACATGCAAAAAAAAAAAAAAAAAGGGGGGGGGGATACAAATGCCCTTTATGGCATCTCTATATCTCTTTAATTCTCGTGCTTTTCTAGAAACAAAGAAGTTAGTTGTGCTGGCAGCAAATGGTAGTGAAGACATTGGCAATGAATAAGGGGTATGCAGACTTATGCAAGGCATGGAGCTGAGTCTCCAAAAAAATGTTTTTGAACTAGTTTCATTTTAATTGCTCCATGCTTACTGTCTGTTAAACTAGAGAATTGTCTGCACAGGAAACCTACACAATAGCAATGGAATATTTTGTTTTCATATAATGGATTTGAAAATGAATTATGTTTCTGAATTTTTATCATACTTCGCATCATTATATTTCAGTGTCCTACTCAGTCTTAGCATATTAAAAAATTTAGAGTGTATAAAGCAACTATGTGCAATACAATGAGACCTAGAAAACAGCCAAGTTCAGTAGAGGGTTAGGATTCAGCAGAGGCAGTAATTGTGGAATATGGTGAAGAGAAATCGACCCAGTTTAGTGTCAGGAAGTATAATGTGGAAGACTAGGGAAGTATTCAATTGAATTGGTAAGTCATATCAATTGAAGCTATTTTTTGGGTTGTAAGGTATGAATATTTATCCCTTGAAATAATATTTAAAGTCTTATTAAAAATAGAGGGTTCTTACATAACTGAAAGGATAAAGAATTTCTTTATTGGTGGAAAAATGATTAATTACCAGGTCAGCTACATAGCTATTAAATTTTGGGCAAGTTCCCAAAGGCTTTGTTGAGATGAAATTTCTTCTAGGTTTATTTCTACATTTTTAAAATTGGAGATTAGATGATTTCTTTAATCTTTTTTCTATTAGAGAGTTTTATGATTGTCTAACAATTAATGAATTCAGTATTTAATATGTGTTGAGGATTGTGATGAGCCAGTAATTACTCTGGATACAGAGACAAATGAGAAGTAATATGGCCCAGTTACTGTTTCAGTAACTATTTCCTTTCTGTGTTGGCACATGTTCTGCAGTGGTTCTTTAGAATTGCCTTGTTTAAAAATTTATATACAAGAGAAGCAAAGATGGAAAGAAATCTTCCATCACTAATTCACTTGTCAAACGCTTGCAGTAGCCAGGGCTGGCTCAGGCAAAAGCCAGGAGACCGGAGTGGCAGGGATCAAATAATTGAGCCATCACGTGCTACCTGCAGGCAGTTAGAAGTGTAAGTGGGGCTGGTATTTAAACTTAGGCACTCCACTATGGGATACAAGTGTCCCATACAGTGTCTTAACCCCTGCACCAAATTCCTGTCTTAGAATGATTTACCTTTCTATTCACATCCAGAATCCTTATGTAATATGTTGTTGGGGCTGTCTCTGGTCATGAGTTACAGAACAGGAAATGTGAACATTAATCGATAGTGATGGAAAAGACTGAAATAAGCAACATGATGGCACTTATATCTTGAGGAGTTAACCTGTTTTTGTCCTTTTCTGAGATTGAGATCAATTGAAGATTTAGAGTTTGTTTTCTGGAAAGAGACAGATAATGTTATCAAATGTTCCAAATGGTTTCTGTTCAGTTCTGAATTTACAGTCTGTGGTCTTGTTGGCAGTGGTGGGCAAGGAAGTGAGCCACAGGAAAATGAAGAGCAGCCAAGGTATCAGTGGAATGCTCAGGGGAGGAAACACATGTTTGAAGATGTGCTGGGAAGATAAAGGCTCTTCTTGGTGGGAGCACATGACTTAAGTCCATGAGGTTGTAGAAGGAATAGTTTAGGAAGGCAGTTGACATTTCTATATTTCAGTGCATCAAAACTTGGGAAAACCTTAGGGCCTGGCATGGTAGCCTAGTGGCTAAAGTCCTCACCTTGCATGTGCCAGGATTCCATATGGGTATCACATCGTTTACTGGATGCTCCACTTCTGATCCAGCTCTCTGCTTGTAGACTGGGAAAGCAGTGGAGGACAGCCAAAAGCCTTGGGACCCTGCACCTGCATGGGAGTCCCAGAAAAAAGCTTTTGCCTCCTGGCTTCGGATTGGCTTAGCTCAGGCTGTTGTGGCCACTTGTGAAGTGAAGCAGCAGATGGAAGAGCTTTCTTTCTGTCTCTTCTCTCTGTAAATCTGAGTTTCCAATAAAAATAAGTAAGTCTGTTGAAAAATTTTGGGAGACCCTTTGAGGAGTGATAAACTTCCAGAATAAAAAAGAACATTATGAGTAGCATCATGGTTTTAGGGGATCCATTGCAGAATGATAACATACTAGGCAGTGGTTGAAAATAAATTAATGTGTTATGAGTAATAAACAAATTGTTAAGGAAGGCTAACATGATTGCATTGTGTTTTGAGAAGATAAATGTGTTTGAAGGTTTATGCTAGAGCCAGGCTGTGTGGGTCATAGAGCTCATTGAAATTTTCATGTTTTTATGAATCAGCTTTTATTGTCAGGTTCACTATATTTTGTATTTCAATATCTACTATATATTATGTTGTGTGATGATATGATGTTTGTCTGTGGATGCTTAAATGATCAGCATAATGAGCTGGGGTTAAGTGTGTGAAGAATAAATGACTGGGTTTTCCAAATATTTAGTTGTAGAATTTGCTCATGGTTTGAAGTGTAGCTCAACAATTTGGCTGAGGTTTCCACAGTTGTTCATTACTTGTTGAACTTTATGTTTTATCAATAAAAATTAATAACTTCTGAGTCAAATGTTTTAGTGTACACTAACATAGTAAATCATGCAGAAAATGTGCTGAAAATGCCCTTCTTTCCAGATGACGGTTTAGGAAACTCCAGCTGCGAGTTGACTTTGTAATGAGAATCTAGATACAAGAGATAAATCAGGGTTTCATTACTTCTTCTGTCTTTGGAGTGTCTTAAATTTTTCTTCTTTTCCATTTATTTTGTATTTTGAAAAATTGAGAGACACAAAGGCAGAGAGGGAGAGAGAGACAGACACACAAAGAAGCTCCCATGTGCTGGTTCAGCATCCTGGGCCAGAACCAAGAGCTGGAAATTTGATCTGGGTGTCCCATGTAGGTGGCAGGGACCTCTTTACTTGAGCTATGACCTGCTGTCTCCTGAGATGTGCATTACAGGAAATTAGAATCAGGAACAGAGAGAGCCAGGACTCAAATCCAGGTACTCCAACAGTCTACGCAAGGATTCTAAACATCATCTTAATTGCTCCACTGAATGCCTGCAGCTGATTATTATGGATGACAGTAAACATTTATTTCTATAAAATGATTATATAATATTTTAATGTGATTATATATATATATATATAATTTCCAAACCAAAAAATAAAACTAACCATAGTTATGGCAGACATATCTGTTATCTACAATAAGGCATAATGTGGAATCCAGGGCTTTTTAATTTGATATGAATTACATAGAATAAACTTGCCTAACTTATTATGATTTATAATGGAATTATAGTCGAGGTATGGTGGTTTAAGCACATGTTCACAAATTCTCTGTCATTCTTGCTACCTCTGAGGAGTGAGTCATCCAAACTGCTTTAACCCGTGGAGTGTGAAATTGCTGTTACTTGGGTGGGACACTGATTCTGCTGGCTTGCAACAGCCTAGCCTGGTGATCTGCACAGCTGCTTTGAGGGGTCTGCACTAGGAAGCAGCTGAGAGTCACTCAAGGGGGAAAATCATACAGAGAGTCCCTGGGGCTCCCAGAGGAGTCAGCTGCCAGCAAACCTTCAGCTCGCTTAGCTCTGCTGACTTTGGTCAACAAGTAAGTGAAACCCTTGGAGCCAGAGCAGGCCAGCTAAGCCCTTTCAGAGTTGTCAACTCAAACAAATCGTGAGAAGTAATGACGAATATTGCTTTTTTTCAGGCTATGGAATTTTGGATAGTAGTTGGGGAATAAGAGAAACTGGGACAAAAAGGAAAAATAAGAGATTAAAAACTATTTAGGGAAGGGATTTTTAGTATTTTATGAATGATATAATAAGTTCAGTTTGAATATGGCAAAGATTTGAGTATAATGTGGACTGCTTAAACTGTTTCTGAGTATATGGAGCCAAATGCTATGAAGTGGACAGATATAACCTATCAAAGCATTTGAAAACAAGCTTTGAATTTCTTTTTGAAGTTGAGCACTGTATGATTAAAGGTAAAAAGGGTTTTGAGAATAAATTAATAAAATATTGTTCAAAACCACATTTTAGACTTAGAGATGAAAATATATGTCTATGTTAAGGAATAATGATGGCATATTTATTATTTAAAGAAGCTAAATTATGTTTGTAGCTTATAAGAGCTAATTTTTCTTGTGGAATGCTTTGTAAGTTTGAATTCACTAGTGAATTTGTAATTTTCAACCCTTTCAGTGTCCACACAAATGAACAGAAATATAAACACACTATTTTTTCTTGCCAATGAAAGTTGTTTTAAGAGTTTTTAATTTGATTTTAATTTGATTTTATTTATCTTCATTTTATTTGAAAGGCAGATATATTTATATCTATGTCTATATCTGTATCTATATCTATATCTATACCTATATCTCTCTCTATATCTCTCTCTATATAGAGAGTCATTCAGATAGAGATATCTCGTCTGTTGGTTCACTCTCCCCATGCCCACAACAACTGAGAGTGGGTCAGACTAAGCCAAGAGACAAACTCAATCTTGAATGCATATGGGGTAGCAGGAAGCTTCAGCAGGAAGCTGGATAAAAAGTGAAGCTTGGACTGGAACCAGCTCTATGATAAAGGATTAGGCATCTTACAAGGCATCCTAACTGTTGTGCCAAGTACCTGCACCCATCTTTCATTTTCATTTAAAAACCAGTATATTTCTACAAACTTTCTGCAAACACATCCATCCTATGGATTTTCTTATTTTAGAAACTTTAACATATATGTATATCTATGTATATCTATCATAAAACACACATATATCATATACATAATATAATATAATATAATATAATATATAATATATATTATATTAATATATAATATACATAATAATATAAAAACATATATATATGTTTATTTGAAAGAGTTACAGAGAGATAAGGAGAGAGAGAGACGTATTTTCTGTCCACTGGTTCATTCTCCAAATGATAACAAGGGCCAGAGCTTGGCTAGTCTAAAGCTGGCCAGCAGTTTCTTCCAGGTCTCCCACATGTGTGTAAGGACCCACGCACTTGAGCTATCCTCTACTGCTTTCCCAGACTATTTAGAAGGGAGCTGGATTGGAAGTGGAGCAACCAATACTTGAACTAATGCCCAATGGAATGGGAGTGCCACAGGTGGAAGATTATTACTCAGAATTTTATGATAGCTTGCTGTAATTCTTCCCTGGCCACAAGAAACAAGTTAATTGTTAAGATTGTATCTGTGAATTTTGGTGGATGCCCATTTAAAGGCAACAAAAACATTTCCTGGGATTTAAAGGCTTTTTAAGAATTTCTTTTTGATAGACTTAACACTCTGATTACTAGTGTTTTAGAATTCGCCAAAATTAAAAATATGTTGAATTTTAAGTTACTATTGAGTGAGATAAGGTGCAGTATCATTTCATGTATAGTTTTTCCATTGTTTATTTAAAAAATTTTCTAATATTTTATTCCCAAGGAATTTTAAAGATACATAAGAAAAATTGTGAGGTGGTAAAAGAGTTTCTGTATACGTCTGGCCCATTTCCTATGATTTCTAAACCACATAGCTTTTTATTGGCAAACATCCTCAGAAAACATGTTCAGATAAAGAACATGCCGGAAGTGTGTTAACCTCACAGCATCCATACAACCATGGAAAATACTGAATTCTTGGAGATTATTCTTTGCCAGTGATCTTCCTCCTGAACTGTTTTTTTTCCTTTAGTTTTATACTTTATATCTTTGACATTTATTATCAGCACCACAGTGAAGAATTCAGTATGAAAATTATATCACCTGAGAATGTATCAAGCAGTATTTACATTTCACAACACTCATGCTTTTCTTAAACATAATAAAAGTAAATTTTGTATGATAATATTTTATTTTCCAAGTAAAAGAACTAGATGAGGATGTGAAAAAAAAAGACAAGGTCCTCAAGAAAGCATCTTATGTAACTGTGAAAGATTTCTTTGATAGCAGAAAATTCACACAAAATATTAGAAATAATTCTGAATCATTTTCACAAATATGTTATTACTCAGAATTTCATGATAGGCAAGAGCTGTGAAAATTTAACTTAATGTAAAAATATAGATAACTGAAACACTGATTTGGAATTTGCACTTTTTGTAAACCTTACATTGAGCTTTTTATATGTGTTTCTAGAGAAACCTCTTTCCTAGTTTATAAGGTTGATATTAAGTTACTAACTTCTGCAGCAATATACTTCCTGTCTTCTCTTGCTACTATTAGTGCCTTTTGTTTAATATGATAATCTAATGTAAAATACATTTAATGACTTAACAGTTTAATATGGCTATTACTAAAAATCAACTAAATGTAGTTTAGTGTCATCTTATGTTGAATGTTGTTGGTCAGGGGAGTTGCATGCATAAAATTTATCCATCATTTATGAGAATATTGCTATATTAGATTAGGACTGTTAAAAATATTCATGTCACTAAACAAGGAGAAACATTGTAAGGCTCAAAGTTACAGTCTCATATATCCATACCTTAATAATAATTATGATCCTAAAATGTATGTTTTTGAGATTATATTAGCAAGCTGTTTGTGATCACTTTCCAATATATTCTAATAAACGTATCAAAATTAGTCAAGCGATAAGATGGCTTTCATGTGTTCAAGGATTCAAGAGTAAATGTTGGTACAAGGTTATGCAAGTGTTTAATAGTAAAAACATAAGTTAGGAGCAGGATAGCAAGAAGAGAGGCTAAGGCAGTAATGGGTCAGCTATGTGATGATAACGTTAATACCACAAGCAAACGTTTTCCATGAGAATAATCTATTGGCTAAATGCTAAGGTATTAAGAGCAGAGCTTGATGATACAATCCTCGTCTCCCCTTCAGACCTTGTAGGTTTGTGTTTTGCTGATTTTCTGACAGAAAGATTAATCCTCCACAGCTCTGTTTTCTCTTAAAGAACAAGTTTATTACTTTTTGAACTCTTATACCTTAGAGACCTTTTTACCGTCTCCAATACCATCTGTTTGGCAAATATCATGCGCTGCCATATTAAAAAGAACCACCCATCATCAAATATGACTGCAAAAGTGCTCAAGTTTGTAAGTTTTTATGTAAGGTTTCTGGAAAATGTCTTGCATAATAGAGCAATATTACCTAAATTATTCTGAGCATCACATCTGAGAAAATAAATATTTATTCATTTGAAAGACAGAGAGAGCAAGGGAGAGATGCATGGGTAGATATCTGCTGGTCACTTCCCAAATACCTGCAGCAGCCATGACCACGTTGGGCCAAAGCCAGGAGCTCCACTTGAAATCTCCCACATGGGTGATAAGAACCCAGTGCATGAGTCACCATCCATTGCCTCCTGGGCCCATTAGCAGTAAGTTAGATAGGTGGAGTGGAGTAGCCAGGACTTGAACTGGCAGTACAGTATGTGCTGTGAGTGTCTGGAGTAACATCTTAACACACTGTGCCACAACATTTGCCACCTCTGAGAATATTGGTAGGAATCTATACAGCAAGGAAATATAGATGTGTATGGGGGTGTGTATTGTATGTATGTGTGAGGTGGCTGTTGGGGAAATAATCAGAAGTTCCAAGACAACTCCAAGTACCTAGGCCTGATATAAAGTCAAGGAAAAGATCTAGAGGCTACTTTTGTGTTCTTGGTGATCGCTTTTGTCTGGGATGCTAGGTGGGGCTCAAGAACCTGAAGATGTGAATCTTGATTCCATGGTTCTCTGGTTAGGAGACACTGGAAAGTTAACTTAATGTCGATAAATTCCAATTTTCTCATTTGTAAAGTTAAATGAAAGTGACTGTAACAGTAGTACTATTCCAAATAGATATTGTGAAGATAAAACAAGATTGCAGCTTAGCCCAATAATTTAGCAGTCGGGCTTATATTCTACTGTTACCATGGTTATTACTAATTGCAGCTAGTGTCACATGTTTAATATCTGGTTGGCAAAACAAACAAACAAAAAAACCCTTTTATTTGCCAAGGTGTAAGCATTGTGGCTGTGGCTGCTACATGTGCCAGTGTTGTTGCCATGTCGATGATGCCTCCTGCTGTGAAGGCAGTGGAAGATGGTTCAAGTCCAAGGGCTCCTGTACCCGTGTAGAGACCTGGATGGAGTTCTAGGCTTCTGACTTCAGCCAGGTCCCTCTTTCTTTCTTTCTCTCTCTTTCAAATAAGGAAACAAAAAAATTTTTTAAAAAAGAACACAGATAGTTTGGGGTTCTCATAAACTGTAAATTTACTTATAAATTGAAGATGTACTAAGATTATTTTTCTAATTGGTGACACATAAAGAAGGCTAATAATGATCTTATTTAATTGGATTTCAAGCCGGTGTTGTAGTCTGTTGGTGATTGCTGTTTATTGCTCATGACTGATGTTTTAAAAGAGAAAATGTATTCAGAGAATTATTTGAAGAATTGAATATATTTGGAGGAAAAATGCGTAATTTTTCTTTTAAAAAACCCTTTGGAAATATATCACTAACATTTTTGTTCTAAGTGTCATTTGAGTGGTTACAAATGCTTGATGAAAATGACATCCTAGTCATTCAGGATGACAGAGGCCAAGCTCTAAAAAATAAAGAAGAAATGACTTGAGAGAAATATTTTCCATTCATTACCTCACTCCTCCACATATCTCCCACAGATGGGACAGAGGCCATGTCCAACCAGTAGCATGGAACATGATCCAAGTGTTGCACATGAGGGACAGGGATCAAGTGAATGAGCCATCATCTGTGTTCGCAGGCAGTTCTGATGGGGAGCAGGCTGGGACTGAATGCACGCAGTTTGATCTGGTCTGCAGGTGTCTTAACCATTGTGCCAAAGGCCTGCTCCAATGGCCCAATTTATATGTTTCTGTGTAGATGTTTAACTGTTTGCATTGCTAAACATTTGGAGCTATCTCACCTGTAGTTATTCATTATTTTTTATTGTCCACCTACTCTATTAAAAGAAATTCCATTTGAGTAGGAATTACATTATTGCTTTGTTTATATTTTATTTTCACTATCTAGAAGAGTACCTCATCTGTAACAGATGCTTAGCAGATAATGAATGCTGTAACTAAAATGTACAAAGAAATCATTTCCTTATTCCATTTGGGGATGCGACTTTTTTTCCCAACTTTTGGTGCCTTTAAAAATTTATTTCATGAGACAAATAAGAATATGTTCAATGAACTCAGAAATTTTCAGTTAGAAATTATAGTTAACTACTTAATTCTTATTGCTTATCTGTCAATTCTCCCTAGCGGTTGAGTATAAAGTGAATATAAAGGATCTATTTCCTGTGACAAAATGTGTAATTGTCTAAGTGGAAATTTGTAGAAAAATGTATTGCTGATTATATACTGCATTGGTAATGAAGTAGGTGGGCAGGATTCTCTTAAAAATAAATTATGCCTGATTTATAATGGAAGGTAATAAAAAATATACATTTTTTTAAATTATAAAAACAGATTCAGGTGAAGATACTGCAAGTTATTTTGAAGTCTTTGAACTCTCTAGACTCACAGTTGGAGTTTTCCAAAGAGCTACATCATTTTATGTTTAAGATTATCTAGCAAGCTCAATTACTCAGATTGCCAATATCAATCTTCCTTTCATTTAATTAGCCTGAAACGATCAAGGTCTGAAATTCGTTTAGGGACTTTGGGACATTTTTATGTGGTAGGCAATCGCTTGATGTATCACCATTTAGTGCATTAAGTGGTCTTTAGGGACCAAATCGTTAAAGCATTTTACCAATATTGTGATTACTTTCTGAGATTAAAATTCATTCCCAGAAGAATTTATATTCTAATATAAAGCTAACTGAAACCAGAAATTTACAATATTTTGAGCCGTGGTGATGCTAAAATTGGCCTTGGAGATTCTAACTTTAAGATGTCTTAAGAGAGGACAGAGAAGAAAATAAAGTTATCTGGTGTCTTACTAATGACACTCACGAAACAATTTCATACAAGCTGCTAGCTAAACGTATGGAATAATTAATTTGGATCAGTGTAAATAGTTCAAAATGGCACACATTTCAAAAATGAAAATACATGTTATGATTAGCAAGAAATATAATAACTATAATACATATAACTACTATAAAATAATTGCTATATTTTTTCCCATTTGTTTTCTCAGAACACATATTGAATTTCAGACCAGATGGTTCACTCTTTCAGAGATTAAAAAAAAAAAAGAATTATGTGTTATTTTAGAGAGGAAAATTTTGGAGTCTATGGAATTTAGATTTTTAGCTGTGCATTATGTTTTTACTCAAAAGATAAACTTTCTAAAATATTCTTTACTCAGACATACTGGCTTGGAATTCCAAATAAACCTCATTAAATTGTAATGCAATCTTAAAACTATGTCAAGATGTGCCTTTAATAATTTATTTGTGCCATATGGAAGAGGGAAATTATGTCTCATCTACCTATCCTGTGTATCTATCTACTTGTCTATCATCTATACTTCACATTATTTTCTATCCATCTGTAAATGTTAAGATAGTAGTTCAATTGATATATAGATGATTTTAGGTAAAATAAATGTCATGTTTAAAAAATTATTTTTTTGTGTGTGATTATGTGCACATATTATCTTACCTATGTACTCACTATCTGGTCTATTTGTGATTTTTGATCTCATATGGTCTAAAATGGGCTTTCTGCATATTTATCAATTGAAGATTGTATGGGGCTTTATGTATTAATTTAAAATAATAGTGGTAAATCAGCATCTTGAGCTTCATAACACTTAAAAATGGAATATTTTAAATATTTCATTTTAGAATTATTTTGTTTACAAAATGAAGATTATAAAGTGATAAGAGTTCCAAGATATTCCTCACCATATTTCTATCTAACGTGTCATATTTGTTCACAGTTCATGATCCACACTCAAGGTTTTAATTTTTTAATGTAAACTCTTGTTTTCTACCCTTCCTAGCCTGTAGTAGCCAGTCTGTTTTATCAATCCGTATTCAGATAGATAAAAAATTAAGGGAGAGCATCTGGTATTTTATTTCTGTGTCTAGCTTATTTAACTGAATAGTATGTCCTCCAGTTCTATATACTTTGCCACAAATGATAGGATTTTATATTCTCTCTCTCTCTCGGGTGAATAGTGTTCCATTGTGTATATATCTAACACATTTTCTTTACCCACTCATCTGATGATGATCACCTTGAAAGATTACAGTTATTTCGACTATAACTAACATTTCTGCTATAGCACAATGAAGCGGACATCTCTTTGATACAGTGATTTCACATGTTTAGTTATGCACCCAGTACTTGGATTGCTGAATCACATGGGGATTCCATTTATAGTTTTTTTTTTTTAAATTTTATTATATTTTGACAATCTTTACATAGTTAATTAGGGTAAAAAGGTTTAAGGGCTGTAGGAAAGTGGGTAAGACTATTGTCTCCATATTGTTTCCTTCATGTTTAAAGGGGGTATTAAGGGAGAAGGCCCACCCAATTTCCCACCCTCCCCAGGTCCCAGATGTAGGGTATGCTCCGAGGTTCTTGCTCAAGTGGTTTTGATATTTCAACAAGCACTGTGAGGTCTTTGAAGAATCCACTGGTTGACATAGTTTAGTTTTTTGTTTGAAGATTTATTTTATTTTTATTGCAAAGTTAGATATATAGAGAAGAGACAGAGAGGAAGATCTTCTGTCAGATGATTCACTCCCCAAAAGACCGTAACGGCTGGTGCTGCACCGATCCAAAGCCAGGAGCCATGAACTTCCTCCAGGTCTCCCATGTGGGTGCAGGATCCCAAGGCTTTGGGCCGTCCTCAACTGTTTTCCCAGGCCACAAGCAGAGAGCTGGATGGGAAGCAGGGCTGCTGGGATTAGAACTTGCACCCATATGGGATCCCAGCGCGTTCAAGGCAAGGACTTAAGGCACTAGGCCACCGTGGCAGGTCCTATAGTTTTTTAAATAAGGATTTATTTTATTTATTTCATAGGCAGATCTGGGGGGAGAGAAAGAGGCAAGAGAAATGTTCCATCTACTAGTCCAATCCCTAATTGTCTCTAGCCATCAAGGCTGAGCCAAACTAAAGCTAAGAGCAAGGAACTTCATCTGGGTCTCGCACATGGTTCAGGTGCATAATTCTTGGGCCATCCTCTGCTACTTTCCCAGGTACATAAAGAATGTGATGCTCATATAGAATTCTTGCCAGCACTAGAGACAATGGCTCAACTTGCTGTGTCTCCCACTTCTAGTTTTCAAATAAATTTTGATCCTCTTCCTCTGCGGCTGCCCTGATTCACATCCCTACCCACAGTATATAAGAGTTCCCCTTTATCCACAAGTTGCTAGTGTTTGTTGTTTTATAGTCTTTTAATGTTAGTCATTCTGATAGGGATGTAATTTTTACTTACAATCGCCTGATTACTAGTATTTTTTTATACACTTGTTGCATACTTTTTTATACACTTGTATTTTGAGAACTGTTTCTGCAGGTTCTTTGCCCGTTTCTTAACCGCATTTGTTGTGTTTTGTTTCTTGAGGTTTTTAAAAATTATTGATTCATTCTGAATATTTTTCCTTTGATAAGTAGTTTGAAAATATTTTCTCTTATTTCATTGGATATCTGTTTACTATATTGTTTGTTTTGCAGAACAGAAGATTCTGGATTTTATATAAACTAATTTATCTAGTTTTATTCTTGTTGTCTTTAATATGGTAGTGGCATCCCAGAAGTCATCCACTGTATGCCAGTATCTCAAAGTGTTTCACCTTTATTTTCTTTTAGTAATTTCATACTTTCAGATCTTACATTAAACTATTTGATACATTTTGAGTTGATTTTTATATGTGGTATGAGGTAGGCCTCTAATGCCATCTTCATCCTGTTTTGTCAGCAATAAATATTGATAAGGCTATCTTTTCTGCAATAGGTGTTCTTGTATCTTTGTCAAAAAACAGTTGGCTGGGTCCGATGTTGTAGCATAATAGGTAGATCTATTACTTAAATTACCAGTATTCCATGTGGATGTTATTTCGAGTCCTGGCTCTTCCAGTTTCCTTCTAGCTTCCTGCTTCATTTGCCTGGGAAAGCAGTAGAGAACTAGTGCTTGCGCCCCTCCACTCATGTGAGAGACGTGGAAGAAGCTCCTGGTTCCTGTCTTTAAACTGGCTCAATGCCAGCCATTGTGGCCAAATGGGGAGTGAAACGGCAGATAGAAGATATTCTATTTCTGTCTGTCTCTGTCTTCTGACTCACTTCTGAAATGGATATGGCTGAACCAGCCTGTAGCCAGAAATAAGGAGCTTCACTTGAGTCTCCCACATGGTTGGCACGTTTTTTGGTAGTTATTGAGAGTGGAATTGCTTTTTTGACCTCTGTTTTAATAAGATCCTTTTTGCTATTGTTTTGTATGTTGATTTTGTAGCCTGTGATTTCGCTGAGTGGCTTATCAGTTCTAGTAGCTTTTTGTTGGAGTATTCAGACTTTCACATGTACAATATCATGTGAACTGCAAACGTAGATATTGGACTTCTACCTTTCTATTTGTTTATTTTAGAAAGATTCATTTACCTGAAAGAATTGTAGGTGGAGAAGGACATTGTGGAAGAGAGGGAGGGGGAAAAGAAGGGTAAAAAGGAGGAGAAAGGGGGGAACAAGGGGTAGAGAGGGAAAGTGAGAAGGAGAAAGAAGAGCAAGAGAGAACTATCCTTCATCCAAAGCTTCACTGTGCAAAGGGAGGCCACAGCTGTTGGAGCTGGGTCAGAAACCGCAAAGAAGGTCTGGGTTTCCCACATGGGTGGCAAGGGCCTGAACACTTGGTTTCCTTTTCTGTTGTTTTCTTGGGTTCACTAATAGGGGGCTGTATTAGAAGTGGAACAGGCAGAACTTGAACTTTGCTCCTGTGGAACACCAGTAGTAGAAGTGATTGTTTGATCCGCTGTGCTGCAATGCCAGCCTTCCTCCTTTCCATTTAAATACTTTGTCTTCTTCATAATTGCTGTTGCCAGTTACATTGAATTAAGAATGGTGAAAGTAGATATTTTTGTTTTGTTACAGATCTGAGGAGAAATGTTTGATTTTCCTTGCTCAGTATGATATTGGCTGTGGGTTTTTCATATATAACCTTTATGCCTTTGAAGTATGTTTCTTATATGACTAATTTGTTCAGGATTTTTCTTATCAAGATATGTTGAATCTTATCAGATTCTCTGTATCTTTTGAGATGATCATGTGGTTTTTGTTCTTCATTTTGGTTGTGTGACTTATGACATTTATTGATTTGTAAATGTTAAAATTCCCCTTGAAACTTTGGGATAAATCCCACTTATTGTGATGTATTATCTTTTTCTTGTAATGTTCAATTTGTTAATAGTTTGTTGAATTTTTGGATATGTTAATCAATAGTACCGGTCTATGGTTTTTATATTGTGTTGTTTTGTTTTGAAATGAGAAATGTTGGCCTTTTAAAAAGAAACTGGCAGTTCTGGCACAGTAGCCTAACAATTAGTCCTCACCTTGCATGTGCCAGGATCCCACATGGATGCTGCTTCGTGTCCTGGTGGCTCTGCTTCCCATCCAGCTCCCTGCTGTGGCCTGGGAAGGCACTAAGCACCAACGTCTAGGGTGGCCCAAAGTCTTGGGACCTTGCACCTGCTTGGGAGACCTGGAAGAGGCTCCAGGCTCCTGGCTTCAGACCGGCTCAGCTCTGGCCATTGGTAACCACTTGGGGAGTGAATGAATGGACAGAAGATCTTCCTCTCTGTCCCTCCTCCTTTCTGTGTGTCTGATTTTCCAATATAAATAAATAAATATTAAAAAATAAAATTGGTACAGTTAAAATCTTTTCAATGTTTTTGAATAGTTGGAAAATATTCAAGTTAATTTCTCAAAGTGCTAAAAAATTGAATATTTTCAAAAATCAAATTATCTGACAGTCCATGATTCTCAAATTAACTTATTTTTCTAGTGGTGACTTTTTCATAGTATTTGATTAAATTGAAAATGGGTTTCCTGGAGAGAAGAATTGTTCTTTACTCTTTTGGAACCCAGGTAGCCTCACCCCTTTCCTTCCTTTGAACCCCTCACTGTTCCGTAACTCTGATCCCTGTGTCAGTACCTCCCCGATGCCCTGGTTTATAGCTTGATTTTTTTTTTTTGTTTGCTAGAAATAGTATAATTGAGCTTGTTCAAGTAAAAAAATATTTATTTAAATGAATCAGGGAGAGAGATTTTCCATCCACTGGTTGATTCCCCAAGCTGGCTGCAAGGACCAGGGCTGGGCCAAGCTGAAGCCAAGAGCCTGGAGGTTTTTCTAGGTCTCTCACATTGGTGACAGTTGGTGAAGGATTTACGTGATCTTGTGCTACTCTTCTCAGACCATTAGCAGGGAGCTGGATTGGAAATGAAGTAGCCGGTACATTTACCAGCACCCTATGCTGCCTGTGTTCCAAGCAGTAGCTTTACCCACTATGCCACAATGCTGGCCCAGTCTATTCAAATTTTAAAAACCAAAAACCAAAATTATAATGCAACCTGTAAGCTTTTAGAACACCTGTATTTGCAGTCAGCCACCCCAGGTCTTTCTTATTCATTTGATTGCTGGAAACGTACGTAATCTCTTTTTGTTTCATTTTCTTTAAGATAATGTCTTCATGGTTCAATACATCACTAGAATTCAAAATTTGATAATACAGTTTACACTCATTAATTAGTATCTAACTCAGCCAGAATTTGTAACACCAAATTAGTTTAATAGTAGCTTAGGAAAGACTTTATTTTGTACAATCTTTAGAGTGTAGTTAGTTAGTGAAACATTGACCTTTAATGCATTACAAGGAGTTGTATTCATAGATTGAGACAGAGAAGTTAAAGTACTATCTCAAAGTCATTCATTGATTAATGGTGGAGCCACTACTACGGCCCCAGAACTCCTGATTCCCGTTCACAGGCAATTCAGAAGAAGAAACGGGTTTCAGGCAATTTAGAAATTCCATCTGTGTATAGAACTTGCTGAAAGCTTGTAATTTTTTCTGATTCATCTACTTTGCTGTTGTGCATGCCCCCTCTACTCCAAATAACAAGATGAGAATATTTCACCCAATTTAGAGGTACAAATTTCTAGCTAAATGAAGTTTGGAGATAATTGAGGGAGTGAGAAGACCTTTAAAGAACTGTAGTATCATTGTTAAGCAAGTCAAAATTGAATTTAGTCACAGGGTAAACTGATATGAGGAATGTGGCTAATGCTGTCTGGGGAAATGGAAATACAAGGAAAAGGTTTATGAAAAAGATCAATAAGGGGTTATGGAAGTGTTCACGCACTTGGACGTAAACTGGCCCACAGGATGTTAAAAGAAATCATTTCAACTCCAAGTTTGTGTACATGTTGGGGAACTGGTTGGTTACTCAATATGGTCTTTAAAGGAACAAACAAGAAAGGAAACGATTTATGTCTGTCTTTTGAGTAACACAGAGGAAATGATCAGTGATGTAGACATAAGGGACTGTTTAACGTAGTGATAGCCATCGTAATTCAGTTAGATTGTAATGGGGAATCAAGTGAGACCCAGAAAAATAAAACTTGGGATGATGATTACCAAATTGAAGCAGAGAAAATGCTAAAAGAAAGGCGATACTTAGACTTTCAATTTTGTTCTCTCCTTGATTTTATAAGAAATTGTCACCAAACTGCTGAACAATTTGTGTGTGTGTGTGTGCTTTTGTGTGTTTTAGAGGAACTAGGTCACTTTTTATAATCCAGCAAAAAAAAATATAGTGTGTGAATAATAAAGTGGGAAATACTGATTGGGGCCAGGAAATATTGCAGAATGAAACTAAATCTATAAACCACAAATAAATTTGTACGGGCGAAAGTAAACACGATTGTATGAGAGCTGACATTAAGGAATAAAATCTTTGAGATTTCAGTGTGCAGAATTTCATGAACACCTTTAACTACCCCTAGAAAAATGACAAGGAAAACTTAAGGGTAAAAGAGGTGAATATACTGTTGAAAATAGTAAAATAATATTTGAGTTGACAACATGCTTGGCCTAACCCGTCTGCTTAGCTTTGAGGATATGGATCATTGTTCTACCAGCAGCAGAATAAAGATCGCAATTTGAATGTTAGGGAAGTTCTGTGTTGGACGTCACATAAAAAAGTGGCATATTACTGGGCATAAAACTTTGCAACCCCTTGATGAAGGAGGTGGTACTTCTCTTTGATAGGAGTGAGGCAGTGGAGAAAATCATAGCCTTGGAGTCGGTAGCATGAGTCTCAGCCAGGTGTACCAGATAGCACTGTATCCATTTAGACAAATCATGTTAATTGTGGGATGTGTTACTTCTAAGTTACTTGTTGCATAGAACCATCAGTCTGTTCCTTGTGTGTTGAGTTAGATGAAAAGCAAAGTATCAAAATAAAACCCAAATCCCCCTTCTCCTGATCCTGGACTTGTAACAACAGAAACTCAGGACTTAGAAGGAAGCACCTAAACTTCTGTCTCCCCAACCCTTTCTGCCACAACCTTTGAACCTGCTATGCTAAGGACTCTTAAACCAAAAGACAGAAGAGGAATTTTCGTCACAATTTGAAGTGATCTGAGAATAGGAATCTGTTGTGAATATCAGAAAATGTCGCCATTGTGTTGGATTCTTGATTGTGGATAAGCCCTGTTGCCAGAAAGATTTAGCATGTCTCCCCTTACGGTAGTATAAAAATACTTAACAGACATCTGCACCCTTTTGGACAAATCACATCACTATTTGTGAAGATCTCATTGTGAGCAACTGGAAAGCAATGAGGCTTTCTTATGCCAACTTGGGTATTTATCCCAGATACCCTGTCCCCATTGAACAGGCCAAGAGATTATTGGATAGGTTAAGCTGAATTGTCCTTTCTGAGTTCTCACTAAGAATAGGAAGCTGAACAGTGGGGGCAGGGAACAGACCAAAGTTTGTCTAAACAGTATTGCAAAAAGTTTATGAAAAATGGAATTAAGTAATTTGGGAGCAAAATAATTTTAAAGTTTATGCACTCAGAAGAGTCTTCTGACAGTTCATGGAAAAATGCAAATTTACAAAATACCATGCATGAAAGTAAAAGGTTATCTTTGAATTTAATCATTATTTCTTCAACATTTTGAAGTGCTTTCCTATTGTCTACCCATCACGGACAATCATAAGCCACAGGAATAAATAATTGAATTCATAGTGATGGGCAAGTTGGACAAACAACTGTTATTACAAATGGGGGCAGGCAAGAACATTCACTAGCTGTTGCTTTGAAATAATCATATGATCTAAAGCACGTGACGCTTGGATGTAGTCATTATTTGTCTTGTTTTGTCCTTGTGTGTTTTTATATTATTATTCCACTAAGAATATAGCACACACATAATTATAGATATTTACCTATCATGCAGCTGAAACACATGCTCATACAAATTTAAAAACATTATGCATTGCTGAAAAACTGGGTTTGAAGTGATATATACAGGGAAATTTTGGCCAAGAATATGTAGAAATGGATTTTGGGTGCCAAATCTGATTTGGACAGCAAATTGGGAGTTGCTGCCAAGAGTATTTGTTGTAAGTCAGAATTCTTTATGTAAAGTCACAGAAAAAATTTCCATAGCAGGTACATGGTGTGTCATATGACTAAAATCATCCTGAAATGAGCTAATAAAATATTTCTTTGAGCTAATAAAATGAGCTAATAAAATATTTTCATATGACTAAAATCGTCCTGAAATGAGCTAATAAAATATTTTCTTTGAAGCTAATAAAATATATGCACATATATAACGTATTTAACTTAAGTAGAAGTCTATTCTGCAATAATACCATATCTGACTATTGGATTTTTCTTCTACAAATGATTCATCTATTGCAATAGTCTGAATGTTTATGTCCCCCTAAAATTTATGTGTTAATATTCTAACCCCCCAAAGTGTTGCTATTAGAAAGTGGAGTCTTTGGGAAGTGATGACGTCAAGTAGGCAACGCCTTCCTGGATGGGATTAGTGCCCTTGTGAAAGAGATTTTCGACTCCTTTTCTCCTCTGTGACAACACAGAAATAAGGAGCTGTCTATAAACTAGAATAAGTGTCCTCACCAGACACAGCATTTCCTGGAACTTCAATGTTGGGTGTCTTAGCCTTTGTAAGAGTGAATCATTCTGTTTATAAGTTACTCTAAGATTTTTTTTTGTTATCAAAGACTGAATGAGCTAACACTTTCTTAGATAGCTGTTTATCATTTATTTATCCAGCCAAAGCTTGGGTAACTTGCAAAGAAATAGATGAATGCAAATTATAAAGTAATACAATGATGTCCTGACCCAGCCTATGGGAAGAATGGCAAGGAAAACTTTACCAAATGGTGAGAAACACATTGCTTGGCCTAGCAGTACATGATCAGGTTACAGTAGGAGACTCTGTGGCAGAAGTTGTGCCGCAGCACATGAAGCCCCCATATTAGAAAGCATGGAAGTGAGTCTCAACTCCATTTTCTGTTTCAGTTTCCTGCCAGTGCTCACCCTGGGAGGTTGCAGATGATAGCACAAAGTGCTTAGGTTTCTGCCACGTGTGTTGGAGAGATCTGAGTGCAGTTCCTAGCTCCTGGCTTCAACCTAGCCCAGCCTTTGAAAGTTGTGGGTGCTTAAGGTGTGGGATAGAAGTAGATGGAAGATCTCTCTCTCTCTCTCTTTCTCTCTCTTCCTACCCCTTCAATTAAAAAAAAAAGAATAAATAGAAACTTTAGAAAAATAGAATGTGTAGGCTCAGCAGTACTACTTAAGTAGCTGATGTGTGAACTATTGGCTAAGATTTCCAAAGAGATATAAAGCTGTGCCAGCATTCAGGGAAATGTCCTGCTTTTCATCAAGAAATACTGGCTACCAAAAGGAAAAACAAAAGCCAGCTGAAATGCTCACACCATCATTGAGAAAAGCTGCCTACCAGCAAGTAGTGAGCAGCGTGCTTAGCGACCCATCTGCACCCTCTCTTAGCAGGTCTTTACTGTCTCTCAGCAACAATTTGTACACCAGCTCTGGAGTGGGGACCACAAGACTGGCCACAAGAATTTAAGTTGGAGATCACTAAATAGGTTAAACAAAATCAATGCAGTATGGCCAATAAGGATAGGAAGAACAGTTTGGGTTGAGTAAGTATCTAGAAAGAACAATAAAGAGAATGTGGGGAATAATTGGTAATGGGGATGACAATAAGCAAAGCAGTGTTTGACTATTTCCAGAATTTTGGCTTAGGTAACTGGTGTTTCATCAGTATTGGCATACATTAAATCAGGTTTATTGGAAAGATGTTGATGGGGTCAGTTTGAATGTATTGGATGTGAGGTAGAACTGTGGAATAGTCCAAGATATATATGGAAATGCAAATCATGTCAGGTTATACGTTCTGACTGGTTGATGCAAAGGTCACTGGAATTAAAAATAGGTGAACTATTGATTGCATGTGAGCTTATCCAGGGCGTGTAAGTAAAGTAGGAAGAGAAGCAAGGATTGGAAAGGGCAAGACTGTGGAGACTGTCAGAGCTAATGCTATAATGAGCTGCAATAAGAAGGATTAACAGGGTCCAGTTCTCTAGGTAATGGCTTGCATAAGTCAATGGATTTGAAAATTGTTTTGTTATTGAGTATGCATTTACCTGGTTTCCATTATAAATGTGTTAGATATTGGTGATTCCACGAGGAACAAAAATGAATTTGTTCTTGCTCTCACTGAACTTACAGTTCATGAGGGACAGAGATGTTAGTTGAAGTGAGACAGGAGGGCAGAGGGAACAGAGCCACCCGGGAGCAGTTTCTATTATTTGGAGGCCCAGAGGACAGCGGCTTGATTCTTTCTGATTGGAAAGTAAACAGCTCTGTTTCGGGGGACCATGACTAACCTACATTAACTCACAGCTCCTTCTACTCTCTCACTGTAATGCAGACTAGTATGTTCATGAATACAGCTGCCAGCTGCTGTGATAGCAAGCATCCCACTACATAAGGAGCCCAAAGGAACAGGAGCTAGATCCTAGAAAATGTCCACTTCCCAGGAAGATCATCAATAATACTCCCCCCCCCCTTTACTAGAATGGACCTCCGCTTTCATTAAATGGTCCATAGAATGTTAAGCATAGGGCAGGCACAAGCGACTCCTGTGGAGTGTGGGTTTGTGCTTGCTTTCTCAGTAAGATGCTTGCTGCTTGCTGTTTGTGATTTTCTGACTCATTTGTGAACTCTTTCCTGAGGTGAAGTGAAAATCCTGGGTACTGGGTAATGCTGCTTCACTGTCCTGTGCCGAGACAGCTACTAAAATAAACATCAAATCACAACCCTGATAGCTTCTATGACATGAAGATAGAAAGTGACCTTAATGAAAACAGCTTCAGTGAGATTGTAAAGACCATCAGTTTAGCAAGTCCCTTTATTGAGCACTAGCTTCTAACAAGCTCCTCTCATAAACATTGATCCATATCTTCTACTAAAATAATAATGATTTAACAAAAATATAGTCCTCCTCAAATGTCTTAATTCCCTGAGTTAAAATTTAATAAGTTGAATAAACTTAGGAGAACTCTCTGAGCCTCAAATTTTCTCATAGGGCTTATTATGGGAATTAAGCCAGGTGATGCATTTGAAATTATGTCCCTAGACAAATAGAAGAGGTTAAAAAAAAGCAGAAGATAAATAGGATAAATATTAGTAGCTATTTTATTTGGTAGCTATAGTGAACTTTAGCTATTAGCATATTATTGGTTTCATCAGCAATGGTATATGTGGTAGTCATTTAGCATTTTTTTGCTCCCAGTTTATTCACTGGTAAAATGGAAATAGTATTTACTTCACAAGCTTTTGGAAAGAAGGAAAATGCTTGGCAAAGCATTCGGTCTGGATTGGCTGATCAGATCTCTGCAGTAATGGTTTCAGGCCCTGGGTTAATAATTTGTAGGGGGTTATTTAATTTTAAGGAATAGAAGATAAGGATTGTGCACCTTGTCGTGAGCCCAACCTGCCTATGCAAACAGTGGCTTAGGGTGAAATACTTGTTCACTTTTCCAGTCTCCTTTGTGGTTATTGCCCCACTAGCTCTTTGGGTTCTGCTGACTAATAATTGTGTTTGGTTCTATGTTTCTGTGAGAAGTATCCTTTGCAAAATGATGCTTCCCTTTTATTTCCTCCAAAGAACTCCTACACATTCTTTAAGATTAGATTGGAAACTATTTCCCGAGATAGAATTATATGTGACTCTTTATAGAATGTGCATGTTTCATCAGAATTACTTGTTTCGTCATCCTCTTCAGAGATAAAAGATATGTCTTCCTTTTGGTGCCTCTACTATCTGGCACATAATACATGTGCAGTGAAGGAATGTGAGAGCAAAAGCTGCTCCTGAATTAAATAATTAGAAGAGTGGAAAAATGATCAATCATAGAGATAACTGCCATCAAACATACTGAGAATTTAATCATGCTGTTGCCATCGTATCCTATATGCTGGTGATTACAAATGTCTATTGTTTTAAAATTTATATTGACCTATAAGAGATAATTTTGATTTTGATTTTTCTGCTTAAAGTGTCTGAAATCTTATTTAAGGAGTCTTAATTTTTCAACCTTTGGGAAATTCATCACTTTCCACATACTTAAGGGGACAAAAGATCATTTCTGTTCTTTGGAGCGGGCAGTTACTACACAATGAAGGAATACCGTTGATACTGAGATCTTCATGGCTTCGTGAACCTTGGCTGGAATCCCTATGAAAGGAGGAAACGTTGTCAGTTAATCCCTGGCATTATTCTCATCAGGTTTTCTGCCAAATGTGAAAATAAAGTTGTGTAGAAATAAGAGCATAACAGGCTTGTGGCCAAGGGGGCATATGGAAATAAGTTAGTGTGGAGGGAATGAGGACAGGAGCAGCTTAGGATCTGTGCCTTTGTGGCTGCTACCATAAGGCACAGAGTAACAATCTTGGGAAAGGGTTGCATGCGTGTGGAGAATTTATGAGGGTTTTGATATTTGGGTTAAACTAAATGGGCTGTTTTTCTCTGTATTCCAGTGCATATGTTTGTTCCAATTCCATGTATGAAATGAGGATGCAGATAGAATCTCAAGTTGGTGAGAAGGAAAGAAGAAGGGGAAAAAGAAGAGTTGGATCCAAAATGGGCCAACTAAGGGTGGAAATGGTTGTAGTTTTCAAGGTCCTTAAAGCCTTTATGAAATGATTATTTGAAAGGGAAGAAAGGAGGGGGGAAGGAGGAAGAGAAACAGAGAGAGACCTAATTTCCATTACCATCAGATTGGAGGTTATAGTTTTAATGTGAATTTGAGAAAATTGGATGCTCAATCTGTAGCAGTGCTTGTTCTTGGATAGAAGTTGGAAATTCTGTTGCAATAGGAATGGAGATAAATATTGATAATTATCAGTCTTTGTGACAAGAGTTATGAAGATGATGACTAAGGTGATGGGGTAGGCTTTTTGTAATACTTAACTGGAAGGTAATTTCTGTTGCTAGGAATATAGCCTGTAATTCAGTAACTTAATCAACATATTTATCCACTATGACAGGTACAATGATAAGCATTATGGAACTTATTAATATGTATAATAAATATGGTGAATGTTACAGAGGAAGAAATACTAAGTTCTGAAAGAGACTGTATACTAGATCAGCCTGCTCTGGCAAAGGCTTCCCTAGATGAAATTTGAGCTGTGGTGTTAAGAACAACAACAAAAAAAATGGAGAAAGAACACGTTAGGCACTGGACAGTGTGTATACAAGTGTCCCGAGACAGAAAAGGATTGTGTTTATTGGAATTTAAAAAATTTAAGGATTAACATAACAATTGAAGGGATTATGGGTACCTAGTGAAATTGTAGGCATAGAAAGGAGTGGTGGTAGCGAAAACATCTTAAAGATATCTCATGTGATGCTATTGAAGTACTTAAAAGTTATGGCTACTGACACATTTAGATTTGCATTTGGAAATTCTTACTCAGGTGGTCTGAAGGAGAATGAATTCCTGCAAATATATACAGACAAGCAGAAGATTAATGGATGGATCCATATGAGAGATGATACCATCTGTTTCAGAAATAGTCAGTAGCAACGGTGATGGGGAGAAGTAGATGCGTTCAGAAGACAATTCGATTTATGAAAGAACCTCAGCACACCTTGTAATATAATTCTGATTGATATCAGAGGAATAGGATATTGGAGAGTAGGTAACAGGGATGACTTTTTTTGGCTTCTGGTTTAAGTTACTTGATGAATGGTGGTATCATTCACTGATTGGGGAGGGAGGCTTTGGGAAAAAAAGTCATTTTCAATAGAAAGATCATGAACTGGGTAGGTTGAAGTTTAGGCCCTATATGCTATTTAGATATCAAAAAGACTGTGTAATGGCCAGGAGTGCAGAGTTTAACCTCTCTGGAAACATAGCTAGGGAAGCATTTAAAAAATGGAAATTAACCGAGGCCATACCTGAGGTGATCCAGAGAAAGAAAAATATTTAGGGAAGGGCTTGAAGAAATAAAAACATTTAAAGACTATTCAGGAAATGGAGGAAACAACAAAAACATAGAGATAGAAACAAGGCAGTTTGGAGGTCGTGGCATTAAGGAAGACCAGAAGAAGAGAAGTTTAATGCTGACACGGACTCATCTAAGATGAGGGCTAAGTATGTCCTCTGAATGCATTCAGTGGTATTAGGGAGAGTCATTTAGGATGCATGAAATCCAGTATACTGAGAAGCACATGGAGTAAGGGAGGAAACGCCATGAGTTACACTCAGAGAATAGACTGAACTTTGATTTTTGTTCATGTTCTGCCCTTACCCCTGGCCCTAAACAGCTGGCTCTTTTCTTTCATTGGTCACAATTTAAAAAATTCAATTGCACCCATTTGAACTTTTCTACTTTTTAATTATTGTTATGTTTATTCATTAGAAATCTTGGGCTTTTCTTTTGAAATTAATTACTAAATGCTGTCATACTAAACATGCTCCTCTATTTCTTTAACTTCTCATGTTGTCATGTTTTCCAGGTCATCCGTGTGAATTACTAGTTTATGGCAACTTGTCAGTGGTAGGAGTTACCTCAAATTGTTAATGGAAAGACTCTTGGAGACCATCTCCCATTTGTCTTCCTCTTAGATTTCAAATTGATTGAGTAAACTTCCTGATGTTTCTGAGAACATCAGTAAATAGTAAGATTCTGAGTCACCCAGTTCCATGGAAGTAATAGTGTTAAGCAAAATGAATATGTAGTTTATATTCTTGCTTATTTGGTTGTCTTCCATTTCATTTCTATTGGTCTTCGTGGTAATTTCATAATCCTATCATTCTCTCTTGCCATTAGCTATAAAGTATTTAGACAGTATTTCTTTCCTAATTACATTCTGTGTTATATATCTGAAGGTGTTTTAGTTTACCTGATTGGATTCAGATAAATCCATGCAAAAAATAAGGTTTTAAAGAGCTCTTTAAGTAATAAATCCAGATTATAAGTGATGCATATTAAAGGTTTTTTTGGGGAGTAGGGTTCCAGAGTAACCCAACCAGTATGTGTGACACTAAGTAGCATGTAGACAGAGAATTATTTGGACACTAATCTCTCCTTACCAGGGATTTGTAATGATTTGATAGACTGAACTTGTTTTCATTTTTTTCTAACTATTTTTTAATGATGAATCTCATTTTCTTTTAAAATGTTACTTATTTATTTATCTCCAAGGTAGAATTCCAGAGTGGGGCGGGGACGTACACACACACACACACACACACACACACACACACACACACACACACATTTCAGGGAAATAGGGAAACAAGAAAAACATTTACAACCATTAAAAATTCAGTGGTGAAAGTGATTTCCATGCATTTTGGGATCAAATTTTTTAAAAATAAATTGTTTTAGCTTTATACATTTAAAATTTTTTATTTATTTGAAATTCATTTACAGGGAGGAAGAGAGGGAGAAAGAAGGATAAGAAAGAAAAGGTCTATGTCAGACCGAACCCAGGATTAGGAGTTGGCATCTGAGTCACCCACTTGGGTGGTAAGGGTCCAAGCATTTGGGTCATCTTCCACTGTGTTTTCCAGGGTGTTAACAGGGAGCTAGATTGAAAGTGAAGCAGGGGCCCGGCGCAATAGCGTAGTGGTTAAAGTCCTCGCCTTGCACGCGCCAGGATCCCATATGTTTGTGGGTTCTAATCCCGGCAGCCCTGCTTCCCATCCAGTTTCCTGCTTGTGGCCTGGGAAAGCAGTCGAGGCCAGCCCAAAGCCTTGGGACCCTGCACCCATGTGGGAAACCTGGAAGAGCTCCTGGCTTCGGATTGGCTCAGCTCCAGGTGTTGCGGTCACTTGGGGAGTGAACCATCAGATGGAAGATCTTCCTCTCTCTCTCCTCCTCTCTGTATATCCTTCCCAATGAAAGTGAATAAATCTTAAAAAAAAAAGAAGGTGAAGCAGTTGGTACACAAATTGGCACCTATATGGGATGCTGGTGTCACATGTGGTGACTTTCTCTGTCATTCCAAAAAGCCAGTCTCAGTATCCAGTCATTAATAACTGTGACACCATGATATTTAGACACCTAGGAGCCCACTGCTTCCCACTTTATACGCTACCATTATGTTACTCCTGTTATTTCTGCCTCTAGTGCTCTTTATACTCCTGCTTATCTTCCTCTTTATAAACATCAAGTTCAAATATTCTAAAAAGTGGTATAGTTAATCATCACCCATTTTAAAAAATATATATTTTATTTTTATTGGAAAGGCAGATTTACAGAGAGAAGTGGAGAGACAGAGAGAAAGATCTTCCATCTGTTGGTCCACTCTCCAAATTTGAAGTCAGGAACCAGGAACTTCTTCTGATTCTCCCATGCAGGTGCAGGGTTTTAAGGCTTTGGGTCATCCTCCACTGCTTTCCTAGGGTATAAACAGAGAGTTGTATGGGAAGTGGCGTAGCTGGTACACAAGCTGGTGCCCATATGGGATCCTGGCACTTGTGAGGGGAGGATGAGACAATTGAGCCATTGCATCAACTCCCTCCCACCGTCACTCATCTTTGATCCTCTTTTCTACCCAAGCATGGTCAAGTTCCTAGAGGAGCCCACCTCATTGTCTTGAAGTCACTTTCTAATAACTGCATCTGAGTGTGCACCTCACTCGTTCAAATACTATGACCAAGGTGTGAGGATTCTCTATGTGTAAGAAAAGGAGAACTTAGCTGGAGTCCTAGCCTACCTTGAAGGGGTGTACATTACTAGGAAATTTCTAGATTGACCAAATATGTGTTACGTCTGTTTTACCATTCATGTAGGAGAGACTTACATACTTCATCTATATGTCTGTGATAATTCTGAGCAATTGCTTCAAAACTAGAGTAGCCAGCTTGTCCTGAGGTCAAGTATTCAAAGTCTCATACCTTGAGAAATTGCTCAGGCTAAGGAAGATTGGAGACCAGTGATTGGTCATCTTAAAAGTCCATTCTTCCCTCCACCTTCTTCCTTCTGTCTCTCTCTTTCTTCTTCAATGTTTTCCTTTTACTTCCCTTCTCTCCTCTCCTTCTTGTCTTCCACAAAGATTGATTGAGTGTCTATTATGTAGTCTCTGGCTAGGTGGTGAAGAATAATAGCGAATTGGAAAAATGCATTCTATGTTATTTTTGAATTTATTGGTTTATAGTAGCAAACAGAACTGAACAAGTCATTCTGAATGTGGTGAGCAAGTGGAAATGCGAAGTAGAAAATATCCATAATATTGCGACCTAGAATAGCCTTCATTCGATTTAGCTCTATGGAGGGGGTGGGTTGTGAGGAAACAGTTGATTACAAGACACACAAACTCTCACTTTCATGGGTTTTCATTCATGGCTTGCATTCGTGTGTGTGTGTGTGTGTGTGTGTGTGTGTGTGTGGTGAAGGAAGGGTGCTAACCATCTGGTAAAGAAAATGAATGCTCTGAAACAAATAAAGCCAAGTGATGAGGTAGTCACTTGGCAAGAGGTCAAGTGATCAGAGCAGTTCTCAGTGGGATTGTAAGCTTTTGGCTTATAGTCACAGGGCAGAGAGAAGGCAGTGCTCCATGGGAAGGTCAGTGTTACAGACACGAGAGGAATGAGTAGTGGGAGATGAGGCCAGAGACACAGGCAGGATTCAGACCACATAGTCTTCAGTTTATAGACCACGGGCTGTGTCTTGGATTTTATACTAGAAGTAATCAAATAGTTTTTTAAAAAGATTTATTTATTTTTATTGCAAGGTCAGATATCTCTCTCATATATATATCTCATATATAAGGAGGGAGAGAGAGACAGAGAAGGAGAGACAGAGAGAAAGATCTTCTGTCCCCAAGTGACCACAATGGCCGGAACTGTGCCGATCCAACACCAGGAGCCAGGAGCCTCTTTCATGTCTCCCACATGGGTGGGTGCCGGATTGCAAGGCTTTGGGCTGTCCTCGACTGTTTTCCTAGGCCACAGGCAGGGAGCTGGATGGGGAAGCAGGGTTGCTGGGCTTAGAACCGGCGGCCACATGGGATCCCAGTGAGTGCAAGGCGAGGACCTGAGCCTCTAGGCCGCTGTGCCAGGCCTGAGCATATAGGTTTTGTGCAGAGAAATCACATTATTATTTCAAGAGACAGTTCCCTCCTGTGTCACATGACTGAAGTAATGCCGACCTTGCTATGTGAGCTAGATGTTAGGAGGCTGATGGTCAGTAAAGGCCACAGAATTTGGGAAGAAGCCGTAATTTACAGAAAAAGAAATTGTTTCATATTAAGCATGTTAAGTTTCAGATGAGTGGTGAAGCATAAAAACTGCTGGCTAACAAATCTGATGTAGAACTGATCTTTAAGCTAATATTTGGAGGGTACCATGTGCCTGTTTTATTGGTTGGAGAAATTATCCTATTATTTTCTTACAGCAGTGAGTACATATGAAGAAAAGCAGAGAATCTAGGACATGAGAGGACAATTCCAATTTTACAATGTTAGAATTTGAATCTTTTTTATGGGACAATTATAATAACAAAGTGGCTTGAACTCAGCAAATAATTACACTGTAACACTAATATACTTTCTATAACTTTCAATTTCTATGTAGACCAACTATGGACAACTTTTGCTTTACATAAGAGAATTTGTTTTATAGCTTTTTAACTAATGGTAAACTAGTTGTGTTTGGAAACACACAATCAAAATTCAACTTGTCCACTTAAATAAAGTAGATGACTAGATAGTATTCTTTCTGAATGGACAAAGTTTTTTTTTTTTCAAAAAAGTTTTATGTATTTCAAAATCAGTTACAAAGAGAGGGTGAGGTAGAAAGAGTTTTCTATCCGCTGATTCATTTCCCAGATGACTGTCATGAGCAGGTTGGATCAGGCCAAAACCAGGAGCAAGGAGCTTCATCCTGATTTGCCATTGGGTGTCCAGAGCCCAAGTACTTGGGCCATCTTCTACTGTTTTCCCTGGCTCTTAGCAAGGAGCTGGACCAGAAGTAGAACAGCTGGCACTCAAACAGGCACTCAAAGGAGATGCTGGCATTTCAGGTGGCAGTTCTACCTGTATGCCACCATGCTGGCCCCCAGGATGAACAGATTTTAAACAAAATTTTAGAAAAAATATGCCAACCGTGAATATTAATAGGAAAACTGTAGACAACAAACATGAGCCTGGCCTAGATCAATTCACTAGTTTTTATTTGGAGCAGCCTGTTTTTGGCAAAAGAGAAGTCTTTCACTAGGAAAATAGCTGAAACAATTACAGATACCTTCCATCTCAGTGGTCTTGAATCAGAAAGACCAGACTGGTGTGCAGCTCAGCCATCAAGAGAAAAAAGGAAGCAAAGGGAAAAGAAGTGGGAAGGGAAGAAAGAAGAGAGTGATGTTCTTAGAGCTGGGGAATAGGGATCCAAGAGTGGGGCCTGATCTAAGATGCTGTCTTCATGTTAGATAGAGGGGGCAGGAGAAGGAAAGTAAAGGAAGAATCACAGCATGAGTCTAGGTGTCCCTCAAGATATGGGGAAGGGGGATTTGGGATATGAAAATCTGGAAAACTTGGATGGTCAAATCCAATATGTTCTAATACTGGCACATAACCTACACATATTTTCTTGCATACTTTCAATCGGTTTTAGACTATATATAATACCTGATACAGTATAAATACTGTATAAATAGTTGTTAAACTATATTATTAGTGAATAATGGCAGGGAAAAATCTGTAGATATTTCTAGAATTCACTTATTTCTTGAATGTTTTGGGGGGTGGGTGGGTAGGCAAGTCACATAGATAGATAGGAAGGCAGTTAGATAAATTAGGTAGTTAGAAAGAAAACTCCCATCTGTAGGTGTTCTCCCCAAATGTTTGGAACCAGTAAGTTAATCCAGGTCTCTTTTGGGTGGCAGGGACTTAATTAAGCCATCACCTGATACCACTCCAAGGGTACATTATTAGGAAGCTGTAACCAGGAGTGAATCTGGGACTTGAACCTGGTACCAGCATAAATGATATAATCAAACGTTCTCTCCTTCTATTGTTCTGTATCAGTGGTTTGTTGATCTGTTGATGTAGAACTCGTGGATATGGAAACCCAATTGTGTAAGCTAGGACAGTCATGCAGAATAGGATGAGTGGAAAATCTTCGACTTTTCAGGATTTTATAATAGGTGTACTGATGTCTGAAAGGTAGATTTTCTTTCTTTCTTTCTTTTTTTATTGATTACATTGCATTATGTGACACAGTTTTATAGGCACTGGGATTCCCCCCTCCCCTCCCCTTCCCACCCCCCCCATGTTGGATTCCTCCACCTTGTTGCCTTACCACAGTTCAAACTCAGTTGAGATTCATTGATTGCAAGCATCTACCAATTATAAAGTCCAGTATCTTATTGTCCAGATAAATTCAGCGGTTTCTTGGGGAGACCATCTCTGGTCTGAAGGTAGAGCTGACAGAGTATCATCCCAATCAATTAAAAGCCCCGACATTACATCAGTAACAATTTATAATGTAATGGAATTAGTTGACATGGCATTGAGTAACCAACATGTTAAAAGAGAGAGAGAGAGAGAGAGAGAGAGAGAAAAGAATGCAAGCTCTGAACCACAGCCTATGACTTCTACATTGACATTTCAATTATTAGTTTATATACAACTGGGTTCTATACACCTTAAAATGGATATAGATTACTATTCAGCTGTCTCATGTCTATTTTAATTTTTAGTATTTAGCAATTTATAACTTAGAAGCATGATTTTGTGGAACCTGGCTGTTTTTCGGGTAGTCTAACTCTATAACTCTAACAAGATAAGGACTGTAGATTTTATTTCTATTGTGGACATGAGACAAGGGCATGTGACATAATGTGTGCAACATCTCTAAGACAGTACGTACTTGAGGCAAAATGAGAGCTACGATAGTCATGTGCACTTTGTTTTCTAGCAGTCATTACTTGAAATTTCTTCTTAATGATACCCAGAAAACATGGTTTGTGAAACCATATGTTTAACTTGCGAGAAGGCACATGTTTTAGGTCCTGGCCAAGCAATCTTTCTGTTATACTTACCACATTATTTCCCACAGGGAGTCCATGAGATTTTGTAACTTTGACAGATATTACTCTATAAGGGGTTTACCCAACTGATATCAAGCAGAGAAAAGAAATTTTTCTCACAGTTGGGATGATTTACCCCTAAGTTAGGAGTGACCACAGAGAAATGTGCGTGAGATGGGATTTAGGTAATATGACTCAGTCATGTTCTCCAAAGTGGCAGTTATTTACTTAAGCAATAAATATTGTGGAATAAAAGGAATCAATGGTTTTGTATAGTGGAGCACAGAAGCATTTCATCTTGTTAACTAAAGTGTTGAAATATTTTGCCAGTGTGGATACAGAAAATATTAGAAATAGGACAGAGATGTAGAATATCCTGGGAAGAACCCTTGCATGGTGCTCATCTACTTATTCTGCAGGTTAAGAATGCCATTTGTAGTTTAGTATAGAAAAACTATTTTGTCTTAAAAGAGAGTAAGGAGTGATCATTAATGATTTGGCAAAGGAGAATTTCAAAGTTTAACACTGGTGTAAGAATGTAAGGCATGTACAGTTTGAAGCTGAGCAATTCAAGCAGGTGTGGAGAGAGTGTCTTTGTGAAGAGTCGACTGAGGAGCAATATCTTGTCTTGAATGTAGGTACTATGTAAAATGAGGATCCAAATTATGAACAGCACAAGCCTTTGGAAGCTTAACAATTTTGAACTGAAAGTTTCACTGGTAGGCATGCTCTCTGATTTTAAAAACACAAAAATACTTCAAAAGATGCATAAAAAATGAATAAAAGAATAAATTGATTTTGTTGCAAACTTATTTTTGAAATGCATGCATAGATTTATCATAACATACATTATCATAAACGTTTTGAAAGGATTTCACTTTATATGCATTAAATATATTTATCTTCTATTTTATGTAAACTTTTTTTTGAAATATGCATGAGTGTTTTGTAGGGAACATTTTATTTGAGTGAAGTTTTTGCTAAAAGTATAGAATGTCTTGTAAGCTGGGAATAATTGAAAAAAAAAAAAAGGATCTTCTAGAGACGTACGGAGCCATTTGGCATTGCTGGAGAAGAGATAATGGAGTTTCTACAGAGCAAAAATCTTAGAAGGGCCCTCAAGAAACTTGGGTCTCATCCTCTTTATTGGTCATTAGTGTGAAGAACTGCTCCATTTGCTTTTGACGGTTATCTTCCTCTATGTCCTGTCTCCTATACCATTCATCCAATTCTCATTTCAGAAAAATACTTAAACAGGTTTGAGCCTCCTTGTGTGTTCTCACAGAGTTTTAATTTCTAATGATCCTATTGTAATTCTAATTTGCAAATTTGAATCTTTCTGCTTCAACAAATGGTTGTCTTTAGCTAAACTGTAAAGAAGTCCTCTTAGCATGGAGGGAATTAAGAGATTAGATAGTGGGGCATTGGAATTGCCATCAATCTGGATATTGAATTCACTGAGAACAGTGGCTCACAGTGGAGTGAGAAGCAGACTAATGGACAAAAGCTGATGGTATAACAGAAAGTGTTCTAGAAATTTCTAAAGGATGGAAAATATGGCTAGGAAGGGGTGGAATAAATGGGAAGTTTTTCCTTAGAACAACAACGGTCACTGATGGGGCTTTGCAAAGTGGTTTGGGAGCAGTGAGTAGAAGGAAGAGGAGATGTGCATTGAGAAGCCCAGGAGTGGGATATTCAAGACTGAATATATGATCATGTCCTTTGTGAAGAAGCCCCAAATGGAGTCTTCAGCCTGTGGAGATACCAGTGGATTTTTTTCTGATTGAACAAGTCTTTCACAGAACACTATGGGATGGATCTATTGGGCATATGAGGTGTTGGTGTTAGAGGGACAACATAATTTGAAGGTTGGAGGTGTGTTCAGAAATGAGGAAAGTGAATAACTAAATCAGAAAATATGGGAGATTAGAGAGAGTTCAGGGAATAAAGTAAGAAAAGGAAGAAGTAAATGTGAAGGAAATTTTGACTTTGCATTTTAAAATCTGATTATTGACTGTGTTTGAAATCATTGGGTTGTGGATTTCAACACTAACTACGTTAGCTAATAGTTGAAGCTAGTAAATTAACATATTTAAGCCCATTTCTTAATCTTTGAAATGGGGGTAATAAGATTTACCAGACATTTCTGATAGATTGTCGTGAGAATTATATTAAACATGATTAAATCATTTTAAATAAGATCCTATTAAAATATATGTTTAGAACAGAAAATCTTATTTAAGTGAAATTACATGGTAAGCTGTAAATAGCTCTTTGGATTCAATAATTAGGATTAGTTTTCATTAGAAAAGTTAGAATTATTGGCCCCAAATTTCTTTTTTTAATTTCATTTTGTTTTAAATTTGTTTTAAGCCCCAAATTTATGAATGGAATGCTAGAGGAATTAAGATTTGATTATTTGGTGATATGCATTTGAAGACATGACTGTCTCTGCCTAAGAAATCAATATTTCCTTTTCCTGTGAGCTATATCCTATGATTGGGCATCAAGACTTGTCAGAGGGAACTGGATCCTGGAAGCTACTGAACGATGGAAGAAGACCAAAGTTAGTGTGACCTTAGGCACTATGTATGTTCTTAGATCTTGTGGTTTTCTTGCAAGAACAAAAATAAGGAAACGATTCAACAAGGAAGAAGAAAATAAAAAAATGTAAGCCCCCCCCCCTTTTTTTTCATTTTAAAAGCAGTCTTCAGATGTCTGCTTCTTCCTGTCATGGCCAAGCTGGTCGTTTTATTGACAGTTGTTGCCAATACTATGTGCTGTGTTTAGGAGAAGGGTGCTAGAGGGGAGTAATTACAAGTACTTCTGGTCTTTCATCTAAACCCAGGAATCTTAAGTGACAGCTGTTTGAGGGACTTGTCATTCAATTAAATGGTTTGAAACTCTTCCAGTGGTTAAGAAACCTGTGGTTCCTATGAGTGTGCAGCCACCAGCCCCACAGTCTCACCACAGCACTTGCATTTCATTGGAAACCACTGCTTTGTTGGCCAGAAGGATGCTGGGCAGACATCCTGACCATGTTGTTTATTTCTTGAGGGCAAAAATCACAATGGAAATTGGACCTGAGTCTAGCAGAAAATGATTCTCCCTCCCCCCCAAATGTATAACATAGCATTTAGAGATGAAATGACTGTAAATATGTGTAGACCTTTGGGAAGATACACAAAGGCTTAGTGCAAGAGGAGATTTTCTTTTATTCTTTCTTTCACACCATATGAAGACCCCATTCAGACTTTAACCCACAGTTTTTAACCTTAGTTTTGGTGAATGTTATTGCACATGGTGCATAGGGTATAAAAAAGTAAGTAGAAGGCATGGTAGCCTACTGTCGAAAATTCTCACCTTGAACATGACAGGATCCCATTAGAGCCCAGGATCTAATCTCGGTGGCTCCACTTCCCATCCAGCTCTCTGCCTGTGGCCTGGGAAAGCAGTCGAGGATGGCCCGAAGCCTTGGGATCCGGCACCCGTGAGAGAGACCTGGAAGAGGCTTCTGGCTCCTGGCTTCTGATTGGCTCAGCACCAGCCCTTGTGGCCGCTTAGGGAGTGAATCATCGATTGAAAGATCTTCCTCTCTGTCTCTCCTCCTCTCTGCATATCTGACTTTGCAATAAAAATAAATAAATCTTCAAAAAACAAAATGGAAGTAGAAGCCTAACTGCTTTCCAGAATTTGTGGATAATGTCAATTTCAAGGCCAGTCCCTAAATTGCAGTAGGGCCCTCAAAATCCATAGCGTTTAGGAAGCCTGAGAATTTTGAAATGGCCTCCTCCAAATGAGGTCCCTTTTGAACAGGTGACAAGAATGAGAACAACCATTCAGTCCATGGTGGAAGAGGCAAGCGTAAAATTACTCTGATCAAGTTCTCTAGGGGTCAGTATGACCCATTTCTCTTTGTTGCCTGGATTTAGGTTGGTTCCTCTTGCCATTATTTTCACCTTGTAATTGAAATATTTTATATATCAGAGATCCAAAATTACATTTAGTAGTCATTCTTTCTCCATCTGATTGATAAAATATTGTGTCCTAGGATTGTATCTGTGAGCTCTGTTTGTTCGGATAATTTCTTAATCTTAAGAACTTTTAGTATATGCACTAAAACCTTTCAAATCCTTATTATGAAAACCTTTAAAGCCATGATAGAGGCAGCTAGATTACTTTCTTACCTACATTTTATGCCACTGTAATTTAACAGATATTTTGGATGAGTGTTGCTGAACTTGTGTAAATCAGAGATACTGAAGTATAAGAAGACAAAACAAGGTTAACCTGTCTTCATATTTTATGTCCTTTCTTGATGTCATCCACATTATACCATTGTCAGAATAATGTTGCCTTTATTTTAAATGTGATGATCAGGCAGGAAGCCTTTATCAATATCTGTCCTGGCATCATGAATTAAAGAGGCTGATTCGCTGAGAACAAAGGGCAACTCCATGCAAAAAATTGCCCCCAGTAACCCTAGCCTGATACCTGTTTGCCTTTACGCCTTCCTGAGAATATCATTCCTCGGGCACACAGAGGCATCTCCTCTGCCAGCGCCACATTTATCAGCAGAAAAAAAGCAAACATGGCCATTTCACAGGTACACAGTGTCTCCACACCTATTACAGGGGAGGCCAGTGGTGACCTTCCCCTGGCCCACACCACCCACGAGTAGCCTTTGATGTTGCTGGAGCCTCATGTTTTAATACAGTCTAAACATCCCATGTTTGAACTGCAAGAATCCTGTTTCCCATACTAGAAGCGGTATTGAGGACCTTCACATTTTCATGATCATTCACCCTAGACAGGGCAACAGGCGAAAGGAAGTCTGATGAGGCTGCTGTTTCCCTGTTTTTAACCTCCCTTGCCCATCGGCATTCCATCTCTCCTTCCCCACACTTGAGCCACATTGTCTGTCACCAGCAGAAAAGACTGGTTCTGGGAAAAGAAAGAACCCTCAGGGAAAATGAACCCACTTCTTTTTACAAGTTAAAAGAACACTCCACAAGAGACCGTTCAACATTGACATTTCCCAGAAGAGTGGGTGACTTTCATAGTTGGGGTTAAGCACTTGGTGGATTTACAAGCCTGTGAGAGTCCTCTCAGGAGGAGGGTGATTAGCAAGTGGGCCACAAAGCCAAGAGTTCCAGGTTTCATTTTCCAGGCTTCAAGCTGGTGGTCATTTGAGCAAGAAGAAAGTGTGACAATCATCATATACCAGAGCTACATGAGGATATTCACGGTGCCACAGTCAAGTCTTTATTGGAAAAGATGTTGGGATCAAGTTTTATCCAATACAGGATGGTGTTGGAAAGCTCTATAGGCTGTCTTTCTATATCTCTGTTTGTATTACACAGAAGAGTTAAGCCTCGACACTTCAAGGTCATTCTTGTTTATGGATTCAGAACAAGAATATACATATACTATGTGATTTCGAGTTTCAGGCTCTTCTAAAAATTTAACTAGATTTAGCCCTCACAACAACCCTGTGAGGTGGGTATGGTTATTGTCATTCCACTTTTCCACATGGCACTATTGAGGCAGAGAGAACTGAAGAATTGAGCTCAAGGTCTTTAATCTAGGAAGTGGCAGAAGGCCAAGGCCAGGCATTTGGCTGCTGAGTCCATGCCCTTAGCCATAGTGTCATGCTGTGTCTCCTACCTGATTGAGGCAGATACCTAAGTTTTACAGTTTTTACTGGTATTAAATTGAAATGATCAGATGAGCTGAATTTTTTTTTTCCTTGAAGACTAGTATGCTTTGCTGTTTGTGTTGCTGCAGTCTTGTCTGTGTAATGATATGCAAATATTCCATCGATAAGTTGTTTGTTTCCGTGCTCATCAACATGTACACAAGGAAGAATCCCTTACGGAGTTTTGATCTAATTGTCCCATGTGCAGACTGCTCTGTAAGGAAAAACATCTTTAGACGCTTCTTGACAAGACTTTGAAATTGTTGAAGCTTTTTATTTACCACTGTACATTGTTAAAAGTAAAACTTACCCTGTGCTCTAAATGTTGGCCCAGCTGGTTAATCTTTCAGGAGTGTTGAAAACAGGGCCTTAATTAGCAGTTTTATCAGTTAACCCAGTCACTCAGCTCCGGCTCTTATCTGAGTGCTCAGTAGTGCAGGCACTTAGGGACTTCAGAAAAGGGCCGACTTGTCACTGTGACAGTTGAGAGGACTTCTGTGGACGGGGATAAAAAGGACTTCAGAAATGGACAGTATTAAATGGAATCTGATACCAATGCAAAAGAAATTATCTCACCAAAAGAACCTAGGATAGGACTTGGTTTCTCTTGTATTTCTCTGTAATCCTCTATGGTATGTCACCTTTGTTAGTCAAGACAGAGTCAGTAGTCATGAGCAGTGTGACGAGAGACCTGAAACAAGTGAAATTTCAGAGCCAGTCGAGAATAACCCCAGAGTTGTTCATCATTCTTCAAAACCAAAGTCTTTGGAAATTAACCTAGGGCTTGAGATATTCTAGTATTCTAACACGTGTAAAAAAAGATTCACTTTTTGCCTTCTCTAATGCAGTGTATCCTAAGAAGCCTGAATCTTTTTCCTAACTTGAGTTAATTTTTCCCTGTAGTAGTGATTCTTCTTGATTGCATTCTTGATTCACTGAAAGTCTTATTTTTTTCTGTAGATAAACTACATTAGAATGCATCATGGTCTGGGAGTATACTTCTACTTCTTCAGAAACACAAAGCCAGTCAGCTATTAAAAAGAAGATGCATAATTTCATTGTCTCAGTGTGGACCTGCTATGATGGCAACAGCAGAGCAAGAAACAGGGGGAAAAAAATCCATAAGGGAAACATTGGAGCCAAGAGATATTTATGCTTGCCTAAGCAGTTCTGATGATTTGATAGTTGAAATGTTTATGCTTTTGTTCACTTAGATAACATACTTAGGACATCTATTTTAAACAATAGATAATCGTAGTGGTGTACTGTGGTGGCTGACATATTGGTTGTTCATATCTGAGAATTATTAAACAAACGTAGAGGGTTTTAGCATAGGGTGACTACTTTTGGACAAGCAATACTTAGTATTTCATGCTAAAACATGATAGTGTTTTAGCCTAATTATAAAACTACAAAAAACACATTTTTCTTCAGAGGCATAAGCATGGAACATTAGTTAGAGCTTAAGGAAAATGTGCATTGTTCTTGTTTTCCCTTCAATTATGCTTGAAAAGTAGAATTGGCATATGACTTTTATTTCATCTTTTGTTCTGAAGTTGTTTTTTCTCTTTATGGTTTGACCTAATTTCAAAGTAACTAAAAGTGCCAAAATCAAAGACCAGGTTAAATTTTCCCCGAAGGATATTGAATGTCATGGCCATTATTCTTATAATAAGAGGTTTGTTTAGCTGCTTTGACTTCCACATGCTTGATAATCCCTTTTCTCAGGAAAATGCCCTTTGCCTAACATTTTCTCACAAGTAAGCAAGCTAAATATCATGCTGATCTTCACACTTGCTGTAAATTGTAATTCCTGGTGCTTTTGCTTATTTATTGAGATACAGGGAATTAGGGGCAAATAAAATGCAGAATCTAGCTCAACAGATTTATTGTTTGTATTTTTTTACAGATAAATCCTATAGAAGATTTTAATCTTATACCCTCTAGTTCCAATGACAAGACTGGAAACAATATTTCTGGCTGTTCATATATAGGACTAAGAATTTCTCAGGGTTTGATTACTATAATTATTTACAGTAACTACATATAAAGGCTATAATGACACACACATACATATATGTAGTTCTATATTTATAAATATGTGTGTATAATGACTAAAGCTTCAACTAGTAAGCTTAGTCAAGCTTAGTCATCTGCCTGACTGACTGTTGCCTCCTAATTTCCCAGTTCACATCCTCTTGTACCAGCTCCTACCCTGATCTGCTGCCGATCTGCTACTGATCTGCTGACACAGTCACATTCATTGTTCCTCCCCACTTGCGTGGTCTTCCTTTTTTCATTGTCTGGCCTAAACTCTGCAGATGTAATCACTCACTTGCATACGTCTTTACCCTTTTGCCCCATCTCATTGTCGTAACTTGTTGCCCCCTCTGCTTGTTTTAAAGATTTATTTTTTTTATTATTTTTTTTATTGGAATGGCGGATAAACAGAGAGGAGAGACAGAGAAGGAAGATCTTCCGTCCGATGATTCACTCCCCAAGTGAGCGCAACGGGCCGATACTATGCCAATCCGAAGCCAGGAGCCTCTTCCGGGTCTCCCACGCAGGTGCAGGGTCCCAAAGCTTTGGGCCGTCCTCGACTGCTTTCCCAGGCCACAAGCAGGGAGCTGGAAGGGAAGCGGGGCTGCCGGGATTAGAACTGGCGCCCATATGGGATCCCGGGCGTGCAAGGCGAGGACCTTTAACCACTTGCGCCACCGCACCGGGCCCACCCCCTCTGCTTGTTATAGACTGTTAGAGAGCTTCAGGATGGAGCTGGTCGCTAACATGACCACGCCTTGCAATATGTGAGAATAAAGGTGCTGGAGATGGAGTTAATCATCACTGGCCATCATCATGTCTGTAATGTGAAAAACCCACTTGTTGGAGTTTGGGGGAAGAGTTTGAATTGACAAACACATCCAGATACCAGAAAGCAGGTTCATACCAACTAATAAATAAACAGGATGGGCTCTCTTGCTGCTAAGTGATGCTTTTTCACTCATGTTCACTTTCAGTATTTCTTTTTCTACTTGTTTTGCAGATTCTGTGCTCTCCTCCAAAGTATGTAACAAGACTTTGCCTCAGGAGAGCAAAATAAATGACTACCCTGAAAAAAACAAAACCAAATGAACCCAATGAAGTCAACACAAAAAGCAACCTAAAGCAGACATCGTTGTTAACAGAGTTCTTTGGCTGTTCTTTTGGGTCAGCACATTCTCAGAGCCATTCCATTGTGCAGGGACTGCCTGGCAGGTGTCATTTTGCTGTGGCTATCTCACACTGCACCTTGGATTGCCTTGACCATGCCCTTTCTTCAGGTTTAAAGTCTTTCCCATGGCAGAGACTCCTACAGCCATTCTGAGAATAACTTGTGAGATATGACTCTGCATACATTGAAAACTGAGCCTTTAAAATCATTGAATAAATAAATTATAACTGTTAAAAATTATGGAATTGTACAAAGAAGTCCCATATACCCATACCCAGCTTCTCACATTAGGATTTTTATTGAAATTCATAAGCCACAGCAACTTACCCAATTTTTAAAAATTCAAACTTCTTCCCTCCTCCTACCATCTAGTAACCAACCTTTTGTGTTAAAATTAAGGCTTTTTTTTTCTCAGTTCTACATATGAAAGAACATGTGATCTTTGTCTTGTTTGTGACTGATATTTTCCATAATATCCTATCCTCTAGTTTCATTCATTTTGACACAAATAAGAGAATCTCAGTTTAAAATGGATGAGTAGTATTTTATTGTGTACATATACCATATTTTGTTTACCCGTTCATCTGATGGACACCTTGGTTGATTTGACATTTTGTGCTATTGTGAGTAGTGCTGTAATACACATGATGGAACAGGTGCTTCTTTGGTAACAAGAATATCATGCCTTTTGGATATATAGCTGGTAGTGAGATTACTGGATTATATAAAAATTCCATTTCTGGTTGTTAAACAGATCTCCATACTGGGGGGAGGCTAGAATGTATAAACTCCTTCTAACCCGGGAGACGCTTTTTCCCCTTTCTCTGTGGTTTATACTGGCATTTAATATATTTTTTAAAAAGATTTATTATTATTATTATTTTTTTTTGGAAAGTCAGATATACAGAAAAAGGAGCAGAGACAGAGAGGAGCATCTTCTGTCTGATGATTCACTCCTCAGGCTGCCGCAAGGGCCGGAGCTGAGCTGATCCAAAGCCAGGAGCCAGGAGTCTTTTCCAGGTCTTCCATGTGAATTCAGGGTCCCAAGGCTTTGGGCTATCCTTAACTGCTTTCCTAGGCCACAAGCAGGTTCCCTCATCCTTCGATTTGTTAGATCGACAGCATTTCAGAACTATAGAAGCCACTTGGGCAGGACTCTCAAACCCTGTACCACTTTGGGACCATGGGTTGATTTTGGATGGCTAGTCCCCAGCCCTGGGTATCGGGGCAGTTGGGTATGGCTTCTCCCCTTGTACTCCACTTCCCCCAGTAATATGAAGAAGGAATAGACAAAGTGGAAACAATGGTTGCAACCATTTCCCCCTAATCCTCAATCCCTCCCCCCTGATTAACAATGTAAGCATCATTAAAAATAGCAAATAAATAAATAATAGGTTCCCTTGCCGAGGCAAGGTTCATCTGTGCTATTGTGACTGAGTTCAGTAATGAGCTTTCATGTGTCTTGCAAGACTTTCTGCACTTTTTATTGTTATTGAGTCTTGAAAAAAGTTAGCTGTCTACCTGTTTCTAATACTATCCTAACTGGTCAGATCTTGCCCATGGTGTTTGTTAACATGTTCAGTTAAGTGCTTTTTATTTTGAACAAATCATTGGGACTTTTGAATTCTTCAAAATTCTAAATGAAGTCTCTTGACTTTGGGGTTTCCAGTAGGATCCCTGGAACTCTCAAAGAATAAGACTCAACTTGGATGATATGTTGGTCATTTGAGTTAATTTAAATAGTAAAGTTATAAAATTTTGCCAGATTTATGTTGTTCTAATGTCACTGTTTATAATTAGAGCTGTGCTGTAAAAGAAGCAAATTCTGCATGCAAGCTTGTATGTTCTACCAAAGTGAGGAAATATTCACATCGTTTTATGAGTTTCTGGTAAAGTTTCAAAAGTGGCTGATGTATATTAGTGTCTATGTTTGCTGGTCAGGATGTCTTCTGACTATAACATTGTTCCAAGTTGTGGGATAATCACATGTGTTCTTATCTGCAAAAAGCATTGTTTGTAAGATATTTTGTCCTAGAGGAAAACGGTGAATTCTTAAAGGATGTGTGGTATAACTGATCATATGGTTTACTGCATTACTAAATTTGTCTTTGTTACATGGAATTAAACTCTGATCCTTTGTTGAAGCAAAACAGTTTTAACATTTCATTTTAAGCGTTTTCCATCTTATGGTGAGTAAATCTTTTAGTTAGCTGCAGTAAGTTCTAGTTCTGACTCTGTTAAGTTGCTCTGAAGGAATGAAATAAACCAATGTGCTAGCTCTTATCCAAGAGTTTATGTTCATTTTGGTGACAAACCAGATACATAGCTTTTTTTTTTTTTTTCCTGTTGAAAAGACGTTCGTGTTTTCTGTGTCTCACCGAGTTCTCTTTATTTAGGAATGGCATCATTGTTAAATGTCAGTTCGTTCTGTCAACATGGGTCACTTCTCTGCTATATTCTGGGCAGTTGAGCTATGTGTCAGTGTTTATGTCAGTTCTGTTGTTTTAGTTGCAAACAGTTAACAGTATGCTTTGAAATCAGGTGCTATAATACCTCTATATTTATTATTTTCCCCCTTTCAGGATTGCTTTGGATATGGTGAGTCTTTTATGGTTCCATACAAACTTCAGGGTTGCGTTTTTTTTTCTAATTCTATGATTGATACAGAATGTTAGGGCTGGTGGTGTAGTGCTGTGGTTAAGCTGCAGCCTGCAAAGCTGGCATTCCACGTGGATGCCTGCTCCTATCTGGCTGTTCCACCTCCATCCAGAGCCTTGCTGATGGACCTGAGGATGCAGCAGAAGGTGGCTCATTACTTGGGCCCCAGCAAACCAGATGGGAGACCTGGCAGAGGTTCTTGTCTTTGCCTGGCCTAGCCTTAGGACGCTGGCACAGTCTGGGAAGTGAACTAGCGGATGGAACATTTCTTTTTCTCCCTGTATTCAAGACTCTTTCAAGTAAATAAAAAACTTTGTTTCAAGAACGCTGTTGGTATTTTCATAGATATTGCATTAAATCTATAGATTGCTTGACTGACTGCTGTAGGTAATACGAACATTTTAATTTTTTAATTCTTTAAATCTGTCCTCATGGACATTTTTGTGTGTGTCCTTAATGATTCTTTTTCTTGTAATTTGCATTTCAGATTTTCACTTAGGTTAACTTTATTCCTAAATATTTATATTTTTATGCTACTGTGGAATTTCTTTTCTGATTTCTCTTTCAGCAAGAACATGATTTGTGCATAAAAATGCTACTGTTTCCTTTTGTATGCTGAGTTTGCATGTGTTGCATTCTGTGACTTTACTGAAAATTTTTCTGTGGTCTTGGTTTCTTTGAAGGATGAATTTTAAGTGCAACTTCTGTCTCATTACTTGTTAAGGTTCTGTAGAGACTCTGCATTTTCTTGTTTTAGTCCCGTTAGATTATACATACCAAAAAATCTATCCATTGTTCTGAGGTTTTCCCATTTGTTAGCAGGTAGTTGTTCATAGTTTCTTACGATCCTTTGTGCTTTTGTAGTATTGGTTGTGTTCTCTCTTTTTTCATTTCTAGTTTTATTCGTATTTTTCATTTCATTAAAGTTTTATCTTTTGTTTATCTTTGAAAAAAACCCTGTTTTGTTAATCTTAATTTTTCTTTCTGTTTCAATTTCATTTATTTTGATTTTTATTATTTCTTTTATTTCTTAACTTTTACACTAATTTTGGTTTAATTTGCTCTTATTTTCCAAGTCCTTTTGGTACTTTATTTTCATCTATTTCAATAAACTTCATTTATTTCACACTCTATTGTTTAGTCACTCAGGGACATGTGGTTCAGGTTCCATGCATCTGAAATTTTTTATTATTGTTGATTTCTAGTTTTATTCCTTTTTGGCCCGAGAAAATATATTGTGTGATTTTTAACACTTGAAAAGGTACTAAGACTTGATTTGTGGCCTAATTTATAGTCTATCCTAGACAGTATTTCATGTGCTGAGAGAACATGTATTTTGTAGCCTTTGGGATGAAATGTTCTGTAAATTTCTGTTAGGTCCACTTGCTCTGTAATGCAGTCAAACTGATACACCTTTGTAGATGTTGATGTTTTGACGTCTCACTATTATTATATTGGCGTCTATCTCTCCCATTTGCTCTAGTGATAGTTGCTTTACATATGTTAGTTGTCATATGTTAGGTGCATAAATTTATAATTATTGTATCTTTAAAAAATGTATTTATTTTTATTGGAAAGGCATATATACAGCTAGAATGAGATACAGAGAAAAAGATCTTCCATCCACTGGTTCACTCCCCAAGTGGCCACAACGGCCAGAGACGAGCCAATCAGAAACCAGGAGACAGGAGTCCCTTCATGACCTCCCATGTGGGAGCAGGGTCCCAAGGCTTTGGACTGTCCTCTACTGCTGGATGGGAAGTGGGGCAGCTTGGACACGAAGTGGTACCTACTTGTTGTGCATGCAAGGTGAGCTTATACTCACTAGGCCATTGCTCTGGGCCCTGTAATTGTTACATCTTTTTTAGGTATCACTCGTTTTATCAATACAAACATCCTTTATCATTTTTTTATAGTTTATGATTGAAAATCTGTTTTGTTTGTCTGATATGAATATAGCCCTTCCAGATAATTTTGGTTTCCATTTGCATGGTGTGCATTTTCCAACCCTTCACTTTCAATCTGTGTATTCTTACCCGTGATTTGGGTTTGTTGTAACATAAACTTGGTTCTAGTTGCCTTTTTTTTTTTTTTAAATTCATCTCTCCAATCTGTATCTGTTGATTGTGGAATTTAGTTTATTCACATTCAAGATTGATATTGATAGAGAAGAAATTTTGTCATTTTGGATTAGTTACTGAATGTTAATGAGGTTTTTAATGTTGTATGTTTTCATGATGGTTACTTCTAATATGAGACTTCAGGATTTCTTGTACGGCTGTTCTGGTTGTGATGAATTCAGGTTTTGCTTGTTTAGAGAATGCTTTATTTCCCATTAAGTTCTAATGGATAGCTTCACTGGATATCATATTTTTGGTTCAAATGGTTTTTTTTTTTGAAAATTTTAAATATATATTCTCACTCTGTAGGATTTCTGCTTAGAAGTCTGTTGTTAGTTTAATGGGCTTTATATTTAATTTGAAAAATTTCTTCCACTGTGTTTAGCCTTGAACACAGTGATCTCTGGTTGAGTCTGTTTGGAGTTCTTTGAATTTCTTGCTTCTGAAAGTTTGTATCTCTTTTAAGACTTGGGAAGTTTTTCACTACTGTTTCATCAGTAGGCTTTTGATGCCTTTTCCCCTCATATTCTCCACTATCCCTATAATAGGAATACTTACGCTTTTTAATTGTATCCCTTATGTTGCAGGCTCTCTTCATTCTTCTTTTTAAATCTTATATCTATATATTTGTCTGGGTTATTTTAATAGTTTTTGTCCTGAAAGTCTTTCCTTTGCTTAGCCTATTCTGTTGAAGCTCTCAAGTGCATTTTTTATTTCATTGGTTACTTTTCAGCTCTGAAATTCCATTTTGGCTCTTTTAAATACTTTATTGAATTTGTCATTCATGCCATCTATTGCTCTTCTCATTTCTTTAAAGCTCATACTTATGTATGGGAGATTTTGCGCTAGTAAGGGTGAGTCCAGGTGGGTGTAATGCAGTTAGATTCTTCGTAGGTAAGTTTGAGCAGTCTAGTGCTGGGGGTCATAGTCCTGGAACTGGAGGATGCAGTGGGGTTGTTACTATTCTTTTACAACTGTGTATTATACAAAGGCTAGAGTGATAATGTTGTTTTCCTTTTGAATTTATGACTAGGCTCAAAGAGATGTTTTGTAACAACTTTCCTTACAAACTATCAGAGGAATGAACCGTTTTATCAGAGAAAGTGACATAGTGGACAGTATTAATTCCATTGATTGTGAAGACATGTTTCCATTTGGAAAGAGAAAGTGTATTAAGCTTTGCAAAAATTTGATTCATGTTTTAATTTTTGATTTAGAATTTTTGATTTGATTTTAAAATTGTTTGTTGTTTATGCTAATAGAGGTCACTGAGCAGCTAATGAACTTGATACCAATGTCTAATGGTTCACACCTGTCCATTTATTTTGTAACATTTTAAAAGACATTTATTAACTTTCACAGGATATCTTTGTATGAGATGTCAGAAGTTTTTGCATATGAAACAAACTCAAAGAAGGATATTAACTTGTGTGGGGTTGAACATCACACAATCAATGGTCTGTTACTCAGAATGGCAACTGCAGGTCAACTAATTACCGTGATGAAGAAACGATCTTCCTCACAGTAACAGGATCAGAAAAATACTTGAGTTTTGTACTATCTAATATTAAAAAGAATTTATATAAAATTTAAAATTGACATCTCAGTGTAAACTCTGTTGTGAAACTAAGGTGTAGTTAAACATGGTTATATTGAAAGATTACATGAATGTGAGAAATTATTTACAGTATGCTGCCAAGTAAAAGACCTGAATGATAATGCGCATGATGCTTTATACTTTTGGAAGCAGCCGTAGAAATACACACCTGAACTTGTCAGGTGCTTATCTGTAAGAAGTGGTGTGTTCCTTGAAGTCACTGCAGTCACCCCACTGATTTTACTGAACCACTTGTAGGCTTGAAGGGTGGGAATTTTTCAAATATTTAAAAGTTTCAAGCTAACATAGATTCTACTGTTTTTAGTGCATGGTTTCCAGTGCCACAAAAAAAATGAGTCAGTTGGTAAATGGGGATGAGAGGGAATAGAACATTTTAATGGGGGAAGGGCTAGTTTATGACACTTTTGTCTCACTTTTGACACTTTCTGCAGAATTAAATTGCATGGACTCACATATTCATAAGGGTGGTAGTAGTTGTGTGATCTGTCTGTGCAGGAGAGAAAAAGAAATGAGTTTTTTTTTTTTTTTTGGCTGCAGAGCAGTGCCTGCATTGGAAATGTATTTAGTCACTCACATAGTTTGCTCTGGTTTTAAAGTGGCCATTGGATTACTGTGTCTGTTTAAGTCAGCAACAAGACCATCAGTTGAATTTGTACCCATTCTCATTACCATTTCTGACACCAGAACTGGAGAGTGGTGACAGTGTTGAATCCAAGGGATCTAACTCAAGCACCACATAGTATTGGCTTTTTGATATAGCAGCAGTACACTCCCACTCTTTTTAATCTCAATCATTATTGCATTGGGAGTCAGTACTGCTATGTTATCAGTCTCCTGAGCTTGACCAATCATTAGCCACAATAATAACATATGGTCACAAAATAAAATGGTCAATTGCAACAACACGGGATGTACATATGATAACAAGCTTCCATCATGAAGGCCAAGTGAGAAAAGCCTCTGCAATTACAGGTAGAAGATCCTGTTTCTAAACAGGCCCAAGGACATGTTCACTAGATGTTTTTTAGAATATTGACACAAGGAATTTCTCTTCTCCTTTGCCTTTCACCCAAAAAGGGAGATAATAACAGTTGCTTTTATCCCTTATAGCCTTGTGAAGGCCAAGTAGTTTTCATTTTTCACATGTGTGTGTCAAGGATGTGTCTGATTTATGCAGTTTTAGAAATATGGGCTTTTACAGTGTTTAGCTAAATCCTACCGAATATTCTGTATTTGCCTTTTAAGATCTATTTTCTAGTCTATTCTAGTCTGTTCAGTGATGGGCTGATATACATGTGACCGTGTACCAACAGGGAAGGTCCTGAAAGGAAGGGTCTATAACCATCTTTCCTGTGTAACTTTTGGTTGCTCCTCAGGAAGTTGTGTTTGTTTTCTGAAGATTTCACTTTTGGTATCCTTCCTTCCTAATATTGCTTTGGCGTAGCATAAGGGTTTAATATATAACGAGATTGACCCTATATCCCAGTTTCACTGGGACAATTTAAATTTAATTAAATTCCAGTTTAATTATTAGCAGCAGAGACTTGCAGTCTTAAAAGTTTCCCAGTTTGGATAATGTTTTAGTCTGTTTTCTGTTGTTAATAGCGCACTACCCCAGAATGGGGAAGTTATGTAGAAAAGGCGTTTATTTTTCTCACGGACTTACTCCTCGGTTAAAGGGGTGCATCTGGTGTTGAACTTACTGGGAGAATTCTCAGGCCTCACAGTGTATCATGTGGTTAGCTGGGAGTATGGGAGAAACCTAACCAAGCTGACTTTTATAGCAGATTCACTCTTGAGACAGACCATCAACCCATTAGTCCATTAATTTCAGATACTTGTTCTCATGCTTTTGGGCCTGATTGCTCTCTGTAAAAGCTACAGTTTTGCTTTCTTACTACATTCCTTCCTTCAATTCATCAGCCTGTTTCTCTCACTTTCTGTTGCATGTAAACATACATGAATTTAAAGCTCACTTCACAATATAATTGTCAACTCTGAGAGATGGCAGAGTTTTGACCTCATGGAATTTTGAGTAGAGGAATTTTCATGATATAACATTGAAGACTTATGGGATAAGAAATTGTAGGCAAAATTTTATGTGGTATTATCACACGGAGATTAAAAGCTTACTCTAAGATAAAATGTGTGGAGATTAAATAATCTAATAACTGCTTGGTTTTTCCCTCTAGCAAATAGTGTTTTTAAAATAACCACCTAGCCATGAAGCACATCATCAATAAAATGTTTCACTTGTTTAAGGATTTTTTTAAAAGATCTAGTTTTTTAAATCAAAAAGTTAGATCTACTGAGAGAAGGAGAGACAGAAAGATTTCCTGTCCAATGGTTCACTTCCCAAGTGGCCACAACGGCCAGAGCTGAGCCAATCTGAAGCCAGGAGCTAGGAGCTTCTTCTGGGTCTCCCACGCAGGCTCAGGGTTCCAGGACTTTGGGCCATCCTTAACTGCTTTCCCAGGCCACAAGCAGGGAGCTGGATGGGAAGTGGAACAGCTGGGACATAAACTGGGTGCTAGCCATTAGGCTGTTGAGTCGGGCCCCACCTGTGTAAGGATGTTGACTAAGTATCAGAGTATCTGCTGCCTTCATTTATTCCAATGTTCATGTGCTTATATTTTAAAATTATTTTGATTTCTCCCAAGATTAATTCTGTCAGTCATGCACTGAGCATTACTGCATGTCAGGCATGGTGTTAGGTAGTGCAGATAGGAGTGAATGAGAAACCGGTACATCTACTCCATGGAACATTACTCAGCCATTAAAAAGAATGAAATTGTATCTTTTGCAATTAGATGGTCCCAGCTAGAGACCAATATGTTCGGTGAAATAAGTCCGTCCAACAAAGACAAATACATTATGTCCTCTCTAATAAGGAAGCCATCCTCAAACTGTGAGCTCAGTAACTTTTTCCATACTGTTTTTGCTGTATCCTATGTGTTTTGATGTATTTTTATTTCATTTTCATTGCTTCCAAATGGTCTTTTTTCTCTTGTCAAATTCATTGCTGGCTCATGGATCACACAGTGCCATCATTTTACCTAAGAGGATTTTGTGTTTTCTTCTCATTACTCATGCATTGGTTATTCGGTGGCATGCTTTTCCAACTTCGTGGTCTGTAATTTGTTGTTGTTGCTTTAACTTCATACCTGCTGTTGACTTTGCTTCATATATATTCGTTTAAGGGAATATATAGTGATGGCATAATAGAGACTACCATATTCAGATGTGAAGATACAATGCAATATGCATCCCTACTTCCAAAGCAAAGATGGACTCCCAATGAAACTGTTGGACATATGTAGACAATGGGATAATGGACTGTGACATTGTATCAGCAATGTAGGGGCACATGTAAATAACAGACTGATGGGATCATGACTGCTTATGAAGGACTATACTGTTGTAATAATAGGGGACAAATGAGTTGGGAGTGAGAATTTGGGGGTGGTGGATAATTCCGGACCCTATGGAATTGTACCGTAAAATAAAAAATAAATAAAAAAGGAGTGAGTGAGAAAGACAAAAATCATTGTTCTCAGGGATCACACAGTGTCATGGAAAATAGGTACTAGAAGAATAATGTGTTGAGATAAATACCAGTATAAAAGCTGCAGCTTCTCAGATGCTTGGGGTGAGACAAGGTTTCTTGGAACATGTCCAGTTCATTCTGTGCCCTAGAAAGAAGTGAGAGTTGTTAAAGCAGAAGTGGAATGGGCTGGGAGAATAGGCAGAAAGTGTTATGGGAAGAGAGGATGATATGTAGGGACACATATCATTGGTCACAGTTAGGGAGCCAAACATTCTGCTGAAATGTGGCATGTAAGGAGTAGGAAGAGGTGAGAACAGGGTTGGAGTTAAGCAGGGGAGTGGTTGTAAGTGAAGAAGAGGGATAAGGAGTTAACGGTGAGAGCACAGAGGTGTATGAATAACCTCGTGTTCAGAGCTTTCTAGTGAGCATCCTCTGGCCGAAGACTTTCCCTCACCTCCCCCCTTTTTGAAAATGATCTTCCTATTTACTAATGTGTGCTTGAGAATTCAGTCAGAGCAGATCATGATCTGTTACTCTTCTCATTCATCCCCAGGGCCTGTATTCTCTGTGCAGCTTGCACTGATTTTCATGGTTGAGGAATGCTGTCTTCCTGTTTTGAATTCCCACAGCTCTGTGCTAATCTCTTAGAGTCCTACCCCATTGCTTTTATGTTTATGCTATGTGTTACCTCCTTTCTAGATAGCATTTTTGAGGCTGAGGGTCTGTCTTTTTCATCCATTTTATCTCTGATAGCAAGTTGTACATGAATTAATACTTACAAAATTTGTTTGGTTTAGACTTAGTATTTATAACCAATGAATCTGTTGAAAGTGTTCAATCTCATACAACCAAGATCCTTTTAAGACATCTTTCCTTATCCATATCCAAGTACAGTTGCAATACTGTTGGCAGACAGGGACAGATTAGAAGAGCAGGCCTCTGTGATCTCATGGCACTAGGAGCTATGGTGCTTGTAGGGAGCAAAGGAAGTGTTGGCGCCTTTGTTGTTTTGTGATTGGTGCATCATTATCTTGAATCAGAGCTGAAGAAGAAAAAAAATTGTGCCACAGGATTGATATAGTCCACTGGACTGGATCTGTGAATTCCCAGATATATTTGAAAGTAATTGCAAGGAGAATCCTGTGAAAGACATAGAAGTTAAGCTAGTGAAACAGCTTTGTAGGGCTACCTTTGTGTTTCAGTTTGTACCCCACATTTGGGATACCCACTACAGACACACCCCTAACTGCACACATAAATGTCCTCCAGCAGAAGGACTGCAACTCTATAGGACTTTTGAACAGCACAGTTGAAGAAGTAGGTTTCTTTCTTGCTGTGGCTAGTAGCTGGGGTACAGCAATAATATGGCATTGTCTCCAACTCTTAAATTGTTTGTGAGTTGTTTGTGAATCTGAAAGAGAGAAAGAGAAACACAGATAAAAATGTATTCTCTTCACTGTTTGATCGCCCAATTGCCTATGATGAGCTTGACCAAAGCCAGGAGCTTCCCCTGGGCCTTCCACACATGTGTGGGCATACAAGCACTTGTACCATGAGCTGCTGCATATCCAAGAGCATCGAAAGCATCAGCAGGGAGCTGGATTGGAGGAAGAGCAGCCAGAATTTGAACAGGCACCTGTAGAAGATGGTGGTATTACAGGTAGTGGCCTAACTTGCTACCCTATACATAACTTGGAGGCAAGGAGTTTGGGGAAATGGTATTAGTGGCAAGTCATTTGAAAAAGACAAATCATTTGGGAAATTTAAAACAAATGTTGCTTTATTTTTAATAACTGAGAGATTTAGAGAAAACTGTGAGTCAGAGAAAACTATTGACTCCAAACTCTAAAAGGAAAATCACAAGAGCATGTGGAGGGAGTAATATGATGGGATGAGATGAGGCAATTGTTCTACAACACACAGAGGTCATTAAAGCATTATTCTTGGATGGTAAAATTTCCTGGTGGCTGCCAAACTTCTATGGCATATCATTGTATTTAACATTTATTATTACCGGCAGTGCATGAGTTCTGGGGGAAAAAAAAACATTGCCTTGAGAACTTACATCTAAATCAAACCACTTCCAAGCACCACATACATGATAGCTTTAAGGAATGCCAAAATGATTCAAGATGAGATGCTTACAAAGGGCTTGCAATGAGCAATCTTAAAGTTGCTTGAGATAAAATTTTGCAAAGAGTAAGAGAGATATTTTAGATAAAAAGTTAATTTTCTGAGTAGTTGACATCTGGTATGTGAATTGCTTGTTTATGTGGAATGTGATATGCAGAATTAAGGCAGTGTTCCATACAAGATAATTTTAACATACCAATGCTTTTAACTTTAGACATTTTTATTATTATGTATCACATTCCTAACTAAGGATTTCAAATAGAAAACATTTGAAAGATGATTTAATTCCTTTTGGAGTCACAAACGTAAATACCAGCTATTAGTCTAGTATAGAAACAGCTATATCCTAAGTAGAATGGAGTTTTTAAAATTTTTCCAGCTTCTTCCTTGGAAACTTAGCATTTATAGATTGGTTTCCCTTGTCTCTGTTAAGAATATGGTTAACTTATTTAAAAGGAATTAAATAATAGAAAATACATGTGAAAAAGAATATGGTTTTTCAGGATTGCCATGGTGTATCATGACATGCAAACAATAGTTTTCATGAATCATTTTCATTCCTGAGAGAACCTGAGAATAATTCTGCTTCTCCTGAGGAAAGTGTTGTGTGTATATTGTTGATATGTTTTTCTGTTGCATGCTTTTGAAATCTGACACAAAAATACCTGTTTAAATATTTATCTTGTCTGGTAAATGCTTCTCTAATTGCTTAGAAGATCTTAAAAAGTTTCGATGTCTATCATTTACCTGTTAAGGCTGTTTATCCATGACCAGATTTCCAGAAAATAAGGATGTATTTGAACTTCAACCTGATCAATGAAATTGGTTTTCAGTTTGCTGACATTGATGATTGGAAATTTATAATTTGCAGAATTGATAAGTTAAAAATCATAACTCAGTTGCTCTTAAATTTTGATGTGTTTACAATGTGATGTAAATTGCTGGGTGGTTTGTTGCTGTCTAATGTGACGTATCACTGAACCATACTTTTCATCTGTGGTTTCTGAATAATATTATCTGGGACATGCCCTTGTCAAATCTACTTCTTTTTTATACAAGTTAAAAATTCTACTAGACATTTTGGTTCCTAGTCTTGTTTCTGAGACTTCCTTGAACAAGTGGTTCTATTTAAATTTTTGCTTCATAGGAGTGTAATCTGATGAACTTAATCTGGCTTTTGTATAATAGGTTCTGCCTAGAGGTTGAAGTTTGCTGTCACAGATATACCTCTTTGGTACCTCATTTTTGCTGACATACCAAATCTCTGCCATTAGTTCCTTTTTCAAGATTAAGTATCATTGTCAGTTAATTTTGATGTCTTTACAAATACTGTGCCTTTGAAGCTCACAACTTTTATTTTAAAAATTCTTAAAAGTTTAATTTGAAAGAGTTACAGAGAGAGAGAGAGAGGAAGAGATAAAGAGACAGAGAGACAGGGAGAAAGATCTTCTGTTCACTGGTTCATTCCCTAGATGGCCACAAGAGCCAGGGCAGGCCAGGAAAAATCCAGAAATCCCAGGAGCTTTGTCCAGGTGCCTTACAGGAGTCATAGGCCCTCAAATACTTCGGCCATTGTTTGTTACTTTTCTCAGACACATCAGCAGGGAGTTGGATCAGAACTGAAGTAGCTGAGACACGACCCAGTGCACTCATGGGAGTTTAGGTGGTTAGCGCACCCAGGAGGATATGCATGGGAGAACAACCTTCCTTGATAAAGATTGGAGGTGGGGAATGGTGTGAGCCTTGGGGCTGTCTTGGAGAGCTGTCCAATGTGGTGAGTTAGCACTGGCATGCAGTCCAACTCTGTCCTTTCACAACCCTGCCCCTCTCTTTGTTTACTCTAAAGAGGTAATGATTATCCTATCTATGTATCTCATTTCCTCAAGAAGTATTTCTTTAAGCATCTTGTTTTGGTCTTCATATTAATGGAGTCATACTATCGTAACTTGCTTTTATCAGACAATATTATGTTTCTGAGATGGTTATGATGTGTATAGATCTATTTTATTCATTCTTAATGTTGCAGAGTGTTATGTGAAGATAAACAGTTCTCTGTGAATATTTAGATTTATCCAACAATATAAAATTTGATTGTTTTCTGCTCTTGCTATTTTAGCAATGCTGCTTTGAAAATTCTTGTAAAACTCTTCCTGCGCACATATGCTAAAATTTCATTTGGGCATGCTTTTCAGTCTGGTTTGTTACACATTCTTTACTAGATTATGAAATCAATTTAATGAATTGTGAGTACGATAAAATGCATTCTTAGAGCGACTAAAGTAGAATATGAAATGTCAGCTGCATTTTACCTACAACATGCTTTAGCAATGTATACTAGAGCTGTTTCCTAACATTTTGCTTCAGTTTATGTGACTTAACATAAATGTAATATGTCTATTTGGATTTGATGGTGATTGAAAATATATTCTTATGGGGTCATGTCCCCAAACTTTGAGAGCTAAGCAGTGTGTAAGAAAACTAGCTATACTGGCCAATGCTCAATATTTTAGACATTAGTTTTTAAAAAAATGATTTATGAGAGAGGGAGGTGAAAGAGGAAAAGACATAGAACTCTTATCTGTTGACTCACTCTCCAAGTGCCTGCTACTGCTGGGATCGAGTTGTTCTGAAGGGTGATGGAGACTTGATGCAGATCTCGCACACGGAAGCCAACCCATTTGTACCACATCTGCTGCCTCCCAGTATCACCTCTGTAGGAAGCTGGAGCAGGAGCAAGAGCTGTGGATTACTCATGTACTCCACCATGGGGCATGGTGTCTTAATTTTAGTTAGTGTCTTAATTTTGAGGCCAAATGTTGGATCCAACTTTGGTATTTTAATAGTCTGATGTGTAACATAGTATCTCTTAGTGGTTTAAATTCTCAATTCTGTGATTATAATTAAAGTGGCGTTTCTTTTCCTGCTTGTTGTCAGGTTCCATTTTGCCCTGCATGCTGAAATAAGCAATAAAATATTTTTCCTATTAAAAAAGAATAGCTTACCAAAATAAGATGGTTTGAAGATTTCTCAATCTTTTATAAGCTTATGCTTTTCACAAAGATTTCTGGAAGAAGCTTGATGAATTACAATTTGAAAATACTGCCCATCTAGTGAAGCTTTTTGTTAGATTTTTTATTGACCTTCAAATTAATTCTACAATGATGTGGATGATAATGAAAAATTTTGGAACAAGCACTTGGCATAGTCAAACTGAAGACTTGAGAAAAACAAAGTAGTAAGGCATTAGCTGTAAGCATGGAAATGAAAATGATCTCATCCCCATGAGGAGGGCCATTATCAAGAAGAGAGAAAATCACAAATGCTAGCAAACATGTGGATAAAGGGGAACTCCAGTGCACTTTTGGGTGAACACAAATTGGTACAGCCACTATGGAAAATCGTATCAGCTTCCTTGGAAAAGCAGAAATGGCAGCCAGTGCTGTGGCATAGTAGACTAAGCCTCTGTCTGTGGTGCCAGCATCCCACACAGGTGCCGGTTCTAGTCCCTGCTATCCAGCTCCCTGCTAGTATGCCGAGAGGGCAGCAGTTGGTGACTCAAGTCCTTGTGCCTCTGCATCTATACGAGAGACCTCGATGAAGCTCCTGGCTTCAGACTGGTACTGTAGGATTTTAGAGGGTGAGCCTTCCAATCCCTCTCTGTTTCTCCTTCGTTCTTTCAAAAAAGAAAAGTGTAAAGAGGACCTACGTGTTATCCAGCCATGCTACTACTGGATCACCGATGGATATGTGATCATTTATGAAAGGGAAGCCTGCTCCATTATGTGTCCATAAACAGATGACTAGGTAAAGAAAAGGTGTCATATATACATATAAAATGAAATATTACTCTGCCATTAAAAAAAGGTAAAGATCCTGGCATTTGCATCAAAATGGATTATGTTAAATGAAATGAGCCAGACTCAGGAAGACGAACACCAAATGTTGTTTCTGATATGTGAAAGTTAAATATATCATATAGATTATATATAAATATTATGTATTTGTATATGTGTTTTCAGCCCAAGTTTAAAAATAGTGATTACCATGGAGTGGGAAGGGAGAATTGGTGGAGGTAGGAAGGAGATGGGAAGGGGTTGCATAATGGGTACTGAAACACAATGGGGTGAATGTCACTGATTCTGGTGTTTTCAGTACCGTGGGGTGAAAGTGATTATCGCTAATGTCTAATATTCTGAAGGAGGAAGTGGAAGAGAGGAGCTGGTGGGCTCCATACACAAAAGATAAAGAAATGGAAATGCAGGTTATTTGATATGGTTGGTTTCTCTGTGTGTTTAAGTTGCATTCCCCTTAAAATGTGTTACTAATACGTGTTAACCACAAGTTTAGAAATAATTAAAAATATGAATATTTGAGAACTGAGTTTGTGTAGAAATATTGAAAAGGGAAAGAGCCTACCTATTGGAAGAAACTGTTAGGAAATGTCCTAGGACACTGATATGCTGTCTCTCTGAGGCACAGACTAGAATTCCAAGTTCAGGTCAAAAGCTGTTTACCTGCTAGTAAATCCTAGCCTGGGGCTTTGTCCAGATCCTAACCTAATCTCTCATTTTCTTTTTCCTGTGTTTCCCAAGAGGCACCAGGTGAGGAATTGTGGAAACCAGCTGGAGTTTCTGATTTTTTTTTTCCTAGCTTGCTCTCTCTCTTTTTAAAGTAAAAAAATTATGCATACTTATGCATTACCATATGACCTTTGAGCACACGTAAACAACCTGTACCAACTGAATCAAGATAATGGGTCTTTCCACTTTTATGACGTCGCTTTGCTGTTTTGGAGCTCTCCTCTGTTCTGACGATATATATCAGATTATGTAGCACCAAAAAGTGCTGTGTAACACTAGAGACCTGTTGCTTCTGAAGAACTGAATTGGTGTTTGTTACCCAATCTGCCTTTACCCCCTCTCCCAGCCACGTGAAATCACTACTCTGTGTTCACACTGAGGATCACTCTGTTCATCCCTTTTTTTTTTTAATTTCCACACACGCAGAGCATAGAGTATTTGTCTGTGTCTGACTTAGCATAGTAATCTTCAGTCATTTTATAACAAATTCCAGGACTTTATATTTCAATGACAGTAGTGCTCCATTCATTGTGTGCATGTGTCCTATTTTCTTTATTATTTCACCTGTTGATGGATTCCTAGACCGATTCCGTATTTTTGCTATTGTGAATAGTAATGTAATGACTGTTGTTTCCTTTGGATATGTAAACAGAAGGCAGAAAGCTAGGTTACTCTGTGGTACATCTATTGTTAGGTTTTTGGGGAGAGTACAAAATGTTTTTCACAATGGCTGTACCAATTTTCATTTCCATCAACTGTATATAAGGGTTTCTTTTCTCCATGTTCTCACTAGCATTTATATACCTTATTCTGATTTGATTTGCATTTTTCTGATGGCTAGTGATAGCAATTATTTTTTTTTACAAGTATTTGTTGATTATATTTTTTGGGGTTATATCTGTTCAGATTCTCTGCCCATGTCCTAACTGAATTGGTATTATTTGTGTGTATGTGTGTGCACATATGTGTGTTTTGAGCTCCTTATATATTCTGGATGTAACACTTTGTCAAATGAAGAGTTCACAAATATTTTCTTTCATTTTGTTAGTATTCTCTTCATTACATTGATTGCTTCCTCTGTGATGCAGCTGTTTCTTATTTTGATACAACCCTGTAGTCTATTTTTGCTGCCTCCCATGGTATGCATTAGAGGGAGCCTGGGTTGGAAGCATTGTAGCTGGAACTTGACCCAGGTTCTTCAGTATGGGATATAGGTGCCCCAAGTGGTGACTTCAGTTGCTGTGCCAGATGTCATCTGCTAAGTAGTATTAAATTCTGGTGTTGCAATGTTTCTAGTTTTGTGATTAAAGATTGTATTTAGTTTTATTTGAAAGGCAGTTACAGAGTAAGAAGAAGAGACAGAGATTGTCCGTCCAGGAGATACCCTTCAGATGTCCTCAGTGGCCCGTGGGTTGATCTGTCTCCAGGAGCCAGGTGCTTATTCTGAGTCTCCTGCAGAATGCAGAACTTGAATCTTGAAACTTGAATCTTTCCATGCCTTCCCTCCCAGAGCAGGGAGCTGGGTCAAAAGTAGAGCAGCCGGAATTGAAAGTGTTACTGATATGACATGCTAGTGCCACAACTAGATTCTTAGCCTACTAGGTCACAGCGCTAGCCCCTCTAGTTTTGTTCTTAATATTCAAGGTTTCTTTGGCTATTGTTGAATTTGTTTTTGTCTAAATATGAATCTTACAACCTTATTTTTGAAAAATTTTTTTTACAGATTTGTTATTTAGTTGAAAGAATCATACACATAGAGACACACACACACACACACACACACACACTGAAAGATCTCCTGTCCGTTGGTCTACTGTCCAAATGGCTACAACAGCAAAGGCTGTCTTAGGCAGAAGCAAGGAGAAAAGACCACCATTCTGGTCTCAGAGGTAGCAGTGGTCCACGTACTGCCTTCCCAGGAGCACTGGCAGGAGGACAGAAGGGAAGTAGAATAGCTTCGTGGCCTTTTGGCTGAGATCAGGTGTGGAAGTTGAGTAGATGGGACTCAGCCACTTGGGATTGCGATGCTAGATTGGAAGCAGAGGTTGAACCATCTGTGCTACAATCCCAGCCCTTCTCATTGTTATTTTTAATGAAGTAACTTTGAATTTGTAAATTACTTTTCATTATTTGGGCATTTAAACATTAATTTTTCTAACCCATGAACATGGGAGATATTTTTATTTCTTGTATTCTGTTCAAGTTCTTTCAGTAGTGTCCTGTAATTTTCATTCACAAAGATCTTTGACAGTTATGTGTAGGTACTGTAAATAGAATTTTCTTATAGTTTTCTATTTGCTTCTGAGTATTGATTTTGTATCCTGCAATTTACTGGCTTTGCTTCTAAGTTCTAAAAGTCCCCAGTGGAGTATTTTGGTTTCTTTGCAAATGGAGGAAAATAATTTGCAAATGGGACAATTTGACTTTCTCTTTGACTATTTGCATCCCATCTCTTTTTTTCTCATGCCTAATAGCTCTGCAAAAACATCCAGTTGGTGATGCCACTTCTCTCAGGCTCTCAGTGCATGTTACATGCCAGTAATGATTCAAGGCATGAGTGCCATTAACCTGTAGAACTCTGTGTGTGTGTGTTTTTTTTCCCTCTTTAAAACAAAGTTACAAGGAATCAGCCACCAAACCTACTTTGTTGTCAGTTAGTTTGGAAAACTCTAATTCTAGACTTCTTCCCTATCTTTAATACAAATTTTAGTTTTAAATAGTCTTAACGATAATTCACAAAAGAAATTTATTTTTGCCCAACATTTCCAGAATACATTGACCATAAAAATCTCTTTTAAGAAACTTTTACCCACAGATTTCACTGAAACAAGATTGAGAGGTGCTGCTTTACTGTATTATGATTCATTTTCTTTGCATTGCATGTCTGCTGTATCGTTTTGCCAGACACATAGTAGGTCCTTCAAGAAACTGTTGCTGAATATAAATGAAGGAGAGAGGAAAAGTAATGATCCCCATGTTTAGAGCTTGAAAAGGCAATGACTTTTTGATTTCATATTGCCACCCTGAAGTTTATTGGCATAAAACTTTTGTTTTAATGCTCATGCTTGTTGTGAGTTTGGAGTTAAATAAAAGACATTAGAGATGACTTGCCTCTTTTACATAATATCTGAGATCTTTGCTGGGATGTTGCAAATAGGAGGGCTAGAGGCAGGAAAAAGCGGGGCTGGGAGGACCCACTGACAGGATGTTGTTTGTTCGCTTAACTGGCTGGGACAGCTACGGGGGTCCTTGACAGTGTTAGAATTGCATTATGACCCAGGGATTCGAGAGTGAGTCTTGTCAGGGGGCAAGACCCAATCCCAAAAAGTTCAGTTATGTGAAAAAAATTTGTGGCCTTTGCTCTGAGTTCCAGAGTGGCTGTGAAAATAGTAATGCTTCTCTTAGTACAGATTCAATAGAAAAAATTTCTGAGTTGGAGAGAGTAATAAAACATGTAGTTTTATTAATGTAAAGCATAGTAAGCATACTGGTGGGGATGTCCAGAGGCAGTCAGGAGGGTGTGTCTAGAGTTCGAGAGAGAAGGTATTTGAAAGTGAAGGCTATGGTGTATGCCAGGTGGGTTTTGTAGCACAAAGGAGATTCTTTATGGAGAATTTGCAAAGGAGTGGAAAGAAATTTTGAAATAGATCCAGGAATACCAACTTTAGAACTGGAGGAACATAGAAGGGTGTGGGGCCTGAGAAGCTGTAAGTGTGGTAGTGAGAGGGGAAGGACAGAGTGGTCCTGAGTAACCCAGGTGAATTTCAAGGTCAGGATGGTTAACATATGCTGCAGGGAAGTCGGATAAGAAGGCCTGAGAAGTGGCCATCCCATGTGGCAATCATGGAGTTGCATAGAGGGTGAAGAGGAATAGCAGCCAGAGTTGGTGATGGGGGACCATTGCCGGAAGCTGCTGTGTGGGATCCCAGGCGAGGCAGTAGTTCACCTGGCTCCAGGCTCACAGTTGGGCTTCATTCAGGTGCTAGAAGCGCTCCTTTTTTCCACTCACCAGTCTTCCCTTGTGGTTTCATTATAGAGTGACATGGCACCTCATTCACCATTGTTAGAAATGTGTAAAAGTCATTGAATGGGAAAAGCTTTTAGGAGCATAAGGCAGCCAGAGTGGATCACATAACAGCCCAAACATGTGACACATCCCTAGATAAGTCTGAAGCCACAACCAGTAACAGCTCTGTAATCTGCCAAGGAGTAGCTGCTGTGAGGAGCAAATAGGCTTCCTCTGTTTGGCATCTGCTAGCTGCGGGGAAAGGCATTTAGCAAAGTCAGTGTTCCTGAAAGGTTAGGAGTCGTGCTGACTCTGTTAAAGATACATCTGCGTGTGGGGAGTAAGAATCAAGGGGACAGGAAGGTGCTATGTCATCTTGCACATTATACCAGTCCTGCTGACAATTCCCCTTTAGGAGAAGCAAACACAAAAATCACGTGTTGATACTGAATGTTTTGATTTTCGTGGAACTTAAATGTAGCTGTTGGAGAAAGATTTTGGTTGATAACAACATTGTGATTAAACTGACTAATGTGCATAAAGCTATTAAGACAGTGGTTGTTCTGAGAACAAACACTACATAAATGTAAAGTGTTATTATTTAATAGTTTTTTATTATACACTAATGAAGGATTATAGTTTGTTATTAAAGGAATGCTACTTTTCCCTTATTTTGTATTTCATAGCTAAGATAATTTTTTTAAATTACGGGACTTTTCTGGGAACATTTTAAAGATAGCAGCAAAATTTCTTTAACCCTGAATAAGAGCCATTACTAGAAAACAAACTGGCAATGATCTATGTGTGGGCAAAATTGAGTTTCAATGTGACAGTTGATTGTTTGTATCTAACCTAAATGAATGTCTTTTGTAGCTGGTGGGCTTTGATTCCAGGGACTTGGTTTTTGTTTTTATTCTGAGTATCTAGGTTGAGAGGGAATCCTTTGGGAAGAGCAGTGTGCTCAAATGACCCAATGTACAGGTGTAAAGTGATCTGACTTGAAGGTCTACTGAAAATCAGCAGTCCTTTTGTGCAGTCTGGGTCCCGGTAGCTCTCTAGAAGGGAAGGAATGCTAGCAAGTTCAGGTCAGAAGCTGTTTACTTGCTAATAACTCATAGCCCAGGGCTAAGTCCAGGCTTCTTGATCTCTCTGATTTCTCTTTCCCCGCCGTGTTTCCCAAGGGGGAAACAGGTGAGGAGTCCAGCAGCCACCTGCGGAGGTCCAGAGTGGTATGGAAGGGGGGATTATCTTACTCCTTTATTCCTACTCTGACAATACAGTCCTGTCTAGCAAAATCTTCTTCCCATGCTTTCCTTTCGAAAATAGGACTGCAGTTTGATTTAATACCTGCAAAAGTTTGATACAGATATATGACAAGCTATAGGAAAGAAAAAATAAAGATGGAATAATCTTATGCACACCTACACAAATATGAAAAATGTGCACTTAGAAGCAGGAGGTGTTTATTTTGAAACCTTAGTTCTCTGATCAGAAAAAAATAATGGGAAGATTTATATAAGCTTAGAAGGATGTTTTAAGAAGATGAAACAGACTATGAAGGAGTGAATGCAATGAATTAATAGTCAAAGACTTGCCGAAAAGCATTCCTCTAGGGACTAGTGTTGTAGCATAGTGGGTAAAACTTCCCATGGTATTGCTGCTTTTCCATATTAGTATTTGTTTGAGTCCTGGATGTTTGGCTTCAGTCCACACTGGGAAGACAGTGGGTGATGGCCAAGGTTCTTGAGCCACTACCATCATTATGAAAGACTTGTGTGAAAGTTCCTGGCTTCTGGATACATATTCTAATATATGTAATATACATAATTTAGTAATATATACAATTTTATTACTATTAATATACACAGCCCTGATCATGGTAGCCATCTGGGGAGTGAACCAGCACATAGAAAATCCCTCTCTGTAATTGTGATTTTCAAATAAATAAATAAATCTTAAATTTTTTCCCACTAGATAGAAATAGTCTTGCAAAGTATTTTGGATGGAACTAGTTTTATAAAATTATAAAAGAGCATGAGTATAATTAGTCAGAGCTATGAGATGCAGTCATGGGGGTTTTCTAGCACTTTTCTGAGGTAAGGACCAAGTAGGAAGAGGTCATCTACTAGAATAAGAAGGGATGACTTGGCCTCACAGATTATGGACTTACAGTGCTAGAAAATCTAAGTAGGGTGGTCTCTGATCCTTAAGTATGGGATTTAATTTAATCACAGGGATAATCCATGTGTTTTGCACACAGCAGGTGTTCCTTAAGTGCTTGTTGTTCATGGACTATATCTGAATTTGTGAGGGTTTCATTGATCTTAAATTCCTGAGATGCCTTTTTTCCTTTTGCTGCTACTGCTTTGTGAAGTTAAGCTGGGTCTTGGATCTTCATCAGAATATATATGTGTGTGCTTGAAAACCTGGGAACTACTGTACTATGTCTGTGTTGGAACAATGGTATGTCTATTTCCTTTAGCCCTCTTGGCAAATAAAATGAAGTCTGCAACAAGGCATTTTCTGGCCATAAACACCAGTTCAAGTGATAGGATTATGAATATGGGTCCTTACTAATTTTCAAGACTAGGGGCTTCCACTCTCCACAACGATGTGGTTAAAGTCAACTGTTCATAAGCTCAGTTTTGTGGGATCAAGTGTAGAATTAAGGTTTATGAAATTCTTTTGCCTCTGAAACTTACATACTTGTTGATTTATGAACTAGAGCTTAAGGTTATTAAGACATGAGCCAAAATATATTGTTGATGTATAAGCAGTAAATCCAAACACTCAAGTCAAATTTTTTCTGATTGGTGTGTGTACCAAGAGGAGGTGGAGGAATATTTCATTTCTAATTTAATTTTTCATTATCCGGTTCAATGAATGTACCAAGCACCTCTCATGGGGTGATATAAACTCTCAGTGTGTGTGTGTGTGTGTGTGTGTGTTATTCAAATTCCTCTTAGAATTTGAGTGAATCAAAGAAGAAAGCAGTGCACTGTATTGTGCTGTATTTATATCTAAAATATTTGTTTGAGTTATCCAGCATTAACAGTAATAATATTTTACAGGGAGGCAGAAAATTTGTGACAGTAATTTTTCATCATCAGACTGTGCTCAGTGGTGTACGGAAAGGTGTGCAGTAGGATGGGCACAGCCTACCCATACAGAGGCACTGAGCGCTTATTCAGCTGCTAGTGCAGTCGAGGATTGGAATATTTAGTTTTATTTAAATTTATTTTAAATTTAAAAGCTGGTACTTAGTTTACGTAGGGAAACTTTATGAGTTTGAAACAACTTAAGTGTAATTTCTTTTGGCTTTGATCTTTTTGAAGTCTAAATACAGAACAAGAGCCACCATTTTCTGTCAAAATTTAGTATTTAAATTAAGATATGCTATAAGTGTAAAACATACAATTATTTGGAAACAATTCAAAAAATATAAATTATCCCATTAACAGTTCCATTACGATTATTCACTGAAGTGACATTAGTTTGTATATATAGATAAAATATTTTACTTCATGTCAGGGGTTTCTTCTAAGGTTTTATAATGTGATTACTACTAAGTTTAAGTCTGCATGTGTTTCTTTTGTATTTGTGGGGGAGTAATTCATTATGGAATATTTCAAAACTAAAATAATTAATAGAAACGTGGGGAAGACCTGGAAGTAGCTGGAGCTTTTAGATACACAAATATGAAGAAATACTGCAGATGGAGGCAGTGAAAGCTGTGGAGAGCTGAGGTGGAAGTGTCATTTCCTTTGGGGGTTGAGTGTGTCCATTGATTAATAAGGGCAGTTGAAGGTTGGTTGCAGAGTAGGCCCTGGCTATGCAAGATCCTGGATGCTTGGCTAAAAGGCTTAGGTCTTTTTCTCCAGACCGTGAAGAAGGAGCTAGAGATTTTTGAGGAGACTATTTTATAGAGGTTAATTTTGCTATATTTGCATATATAATCATTTAGAAGAATATTGTGTATTCATAGTGTAAACAGGTTTTGTTTACAGTTGGGTGGTGGTGTTGGGAAAAGGGCTTAGGTGATAATGAGAATGATGATAAATAATAATACTTGTAACGTACTGATTTTCAGTCATAGTTGTGCCAGATACTTCACACAAGTTATCCTTATGACTCTTCAACAATAATGAAGTCACTGCTATTTTCCTGTCTACTTCACAGATGAGAAATTGGAGAAAACTAAGCAACTTGGCCAAGATCATGCAGTTAGTTAGCGGTGCAGCTGGGGTTTGACTAAAGTAATGAGATTTACCAGCAATAGGCTCATTTGGAGAAATAGGGCCTCTCACCCATTTCATTGAACTTTTATTATAGAACAAGGAAAATGGGAGTGGGATCTTCCTTCCCCTTGTCTTCCAGGCTGCAGTTTGAAGAAGCTCTGAACTGGTGGTGAGGGGGTGCTGGCTCCTGGATTTAGGTGACTAGTCATCAAATCATGTTCTCGGACTTGTTTTCATCTTCTTGTTTGTGCTCACCAATGCAGAAAGGTGGGCATAATAGTTCTACAATGACAATCGAAATATTTGAGTTCAAGTTTTTATATTGACACATAGTAGTTATAAAACTGTGTGTGAGATGAGATCTCAGGAAGAGGACTTTGAAAATGTAGCTTGTGTTGTCTACAGTCAGGGTCCCAGCAGAACAGCAAGTAGATTTTTGCAATTGAGGTTTCACAATATATATTTCTTCTATCAGTAGACTCTTACTGACTCAAATACCAGATAACATGAAAACTGAATCAAATGGTATTTTTTTTCTATCACTGAATAATTGTTTCATCGATTAGTTTTGCTACAACTAGCTTTGCTGTTTACAAGCACATACATTGTATAATACGAAAGTACTCTTTTTATAAATGAAATTAAGATGGTAATATCAGGTGTTTGTTAACCAGCAATGTCCTACAATTGCTCTAAGGTCAATATAGGTGCAGTCCAGTTTTTTTCAATTTATTTTTTATTTGAAAGGCAGACCTATAGAGAAGGAGGAAGAGAGGTTGGGGAGAGAAAGCAGAAGGGAGAGAGAGAGAATAAGAGACAGAGAATCTTCCATTCTTTGGGAAACTCCTCAGTTAAGGATGGCCCAAAGCTTTGGGACCCTGCACCCATGTGGGAGACCTGGAGGAAGTTCCTGGCTCCTGGCTTTGGATTGCCACAGCACCGGCCACTGCGGTTACTTGGCGAGTGAATCATTGGTCGGAAGATCTTTCTCTCTGCCTCTCCTTCTCTCTGTGTATTTGATCTCCCTTGACTGTTTTCCCAGGCCACAAGCAGGGAGCTGGATGGGAAGTGGAGCTGCCAGGATTAGAAGTGGCGCCCATATGGGATCCCAGGTGAGGACTTTAGCTGCTAGGCTACTGTGCCGGGCCCACTAGTATTTTCTATATTCAAAAACTCTAACCCTTATTGTCACTTGTGATAAGAAAAATAGAAAATGCAGCTGCATTGAGGGTACCATTTTTATCGATCACACTGGTAAAGATAAAAAATTCGGATAGTACATGATCCTGGAAGAGTGTAGAGAAGTTGTTGTATAAAGCAGTTGTGTGAGTATAATTGACTCAGCCTGTTTGGAGGACAATTTGGCAAATATTTACTGAATTTACAATTGTAAAATATTGTGCCAGAAATTCCACTGCCAGTTTATTTTACAGATATTCTTACAGATGTAAGATGTGGCATTCATTCAAGACTTTAGTAGTTATTGCAGCATTGTTTGTAATAGGAAAGATTGAGAAACAATTTAAACTTTTCTCAGTAGTGGACAGATGTGTAAACTGTGTGTCCTTATATTGGAATTTGATGCAGACATAAAATAAGAACAGAAAATATGTTTATGTGTTGATTGGGCTAGATCTCTGAGAAGCACCATTTGGTAGCAGAACCAAGCATAGAACAGGATGCAAAGTTTGCTATCATTTGTGAAAAGATCCTGTGTACATGATTTTTTATATGCCTATGATTAACACGTTTATATCTATATGAGGGTATTTCAAAAAGTTTGTGTAATTTAAAGGCCCCAGCGTGGTAGCCTCGTGGCTAAAGTCCTTGCCTTCCATGCGTCGGGATCCGACATGGGTCCTAGCTCCTGCCCCAGCTACTCTACTTCCCATCCATCTCCCTGGTTGTGGCCTGGGAAAGCAGTCGAGGATAGAGCAAAGCCTTGGAGACCTGGGAGAAGCTGGCTTTGGATTGGCTCAGCTCTGGCTGTTGAGGCCACTAGAAGAATGAACCAGCGGATAAAAGATCTTTTTTTCTGCCTCTCCTTCTTGCCACAATGGCTGGAGCTGACCAGAAGCTTCTCCTGGGTCTCCCATGTGGGTTCAGGGTCCTAAGGCTTTGGGCCATCCTTGACTGCTTTCCCAGGCCACAGGCAGGGAATTGAAAGTTTAGTGGAGCAGCAGGGATACGAACCGGCCCCCATATGGGATTCCAGTGCAGGTAAGGCAAGGACTTTAGCCATTAGACTACCACACCATGCCCTATGAAATCTTTTAAGAACACATTATTTGAAGGGTGGCTTGCTATTTTATTTTTCACATGATTCTCTGTTTCAGTTATGACATCTATTTATATACAGAAAATGAAAATATATGAAGAATAATAAAATTATTTATGACTTCAAAATTGTTTAACCAACAAGTGGATATTTTAATGAAATCTAAAAAATCATAGTTTAGTGATTGTACTAAATAACCTATTTCACAATAATTTTAAATAGTCTACAACATTTTCATTTGTAACTACTTCAGAAAAATAATGTAATTTATGACAAAATTTTGTCAATTTTGATGTGCTTTATATCGACATACTTGCATTCAGTAATGCTCAGTAGTATATTAAATGCATTGTTCAGAAGACATTTAAAGATAAGTTCAAATATATTTCAAATATAATACTAATAAATGTTAAATGTGTTGGTGAAACTAGCATGGTCCAATAGTTTTAAACTCCTGATTTGTTTCTAGATTTTTATTTTTTCCCAGATTATTTATTTATCCATCTATTGAGCTGTGGATCAATTTCTCCATGTTTCCATCTGTGTAGACAAATAACTGTATTCTACTATTGGTGTAGTGTTTATGGAAAAAGTTATATAGTTGTTGAAAAAAAACCCCTAAAGTGATTCTTTTAATTTAACCCTGTTTTGGTTCCATTACTTTCTTTTGGATTCTGAACAATTAAAACCTTGCTTTGTCTTATATATTTATTTTCTGTTCAATTTTGCCATAGTTCCTGCTCCCTTTTTGTTTGGGGACTATATAACTACTATACCCGATAAATATGTTATCATGCATGTATGTTGAAATCAGATCTCAGAGCAATCCTTTTAGTTTCCTTAAAATGATATCAACTGAACTTGTGCTAAATATTTACACATTTTGAATGTAGAGTCTGTTTTTTAATGTTATTTATTGAACTTTCTAAAGTGTTACCTGTCAATAAACTCATTTCTACGAGTGAACAAATGGTGTCAATTTCAAGATTTCTAACACATAGTCTTGAAACACTATAGTGGTATTTTTTGTTGGAACAAAGTACTAGTTGACAATTCAAAGACATACCTGTCTCTGAATGGTGTATTGTTAAGAGGAAATGCTTGTGAACAAAAGGTGGAAATAACCAAAGGAGGAATCGGGTATCACAGGTCGAGAATAAGAATAGCAGATAGAATATATGGGCAAAGCCTAAGGGTTTGAATGACAGCTCAAAGACAAGATGGGATTTCACCCATGTTCAAAACATTACTTTTGTTCTCTACTTTAAAGCACCTGGCTGTCTTTCTTTAATTCAAGTTATAGTAAGTGCTCAATGCTTGGACATATAGATGAGCTTTCCTTGACTCAAAGGTGACTTCATTCAGAAGCTCGATCTTTTTTGAAAGATAAAACTCTAAAGTAATTTTCTTATAGATTCGTTCTTTCAATTTATGTGCCTCATTGATAACTTTTTCCCCTCACTTAAAATACTAGAATTGTGGTACTGAGAGGAAATATTATAGTCATATTTAATTTACACTATTATGTGATATAAAAATACAAGATCCAGTTAATGTATTCAGGCATATAGATAATCCCTACTAGTTGTTCACTTTTGAGAAGACACCAGGGAATAATTTGTACTCTTTTGTGATTCTAATTAGGCTATTTTTAGTGACCTGGAATACGCTGGTCATATTATTACCAGAAAAAAAAAAACGGTTCAGACATGTATTTTTTCTAAGCAGTGTCTTTGTGTGTGTGAATAAAAGATAAATATTCATCATGAACATGTGAGGACCCAGACACAGAACAAAGTTAGGTAATGAAAATAGGCAAAAGATCACACAAGTTTGAAAGATACATCAAGGACATCATTTGGAGCAATTATATCTATTTTGGAAGAGTGGCAATTCAAACCAGTCATCATGAGAGAAAAAAAATAAAATAACTGGCATTTGGGTGGAAGCTGAGATAGGGTTTTGGAGCTGAAGATAATTTTTGTGTTAGGAATTTGTGATGTAATCTGAATAATGAGAATATTTACGATGTATTTCCTGTTTCTTATTAAAACTAGGAGCATTCTGATTAGCTAAGTCTTTTCAAGAGGCATCATCAATTGGTTAGTGTTGATATTTTACTGAATAGAATATAAGAAACATTGGCTCAAATTTAGTTGACCACAAAAATTTTAATAGAGCAGATTAAAAAGAAAATATAAGCAAGGGTGTCATCCTCAAAATATTCGTGCAAAGAGCCTTTTTTGTGTTTCATTTAAGGCAGATTATAATGAAAGCAACAACGAAGTGATTCTTCTCTGACAAAATGAAAACCCTAGCTGTTTTTTTATCTGAATAAATTTTCATTTCAGTTTGAACATTCTTCATTACTTAAAGAGGAGCCTGCATTTTAATCATTTCAGTGATTCACAGGAAGGAGCAGTTTACCATCACCCTCTAGAGTTATTTTAAATGGACCCTGCTCTGCTGCACACTAAGCTGGGACTCTCGGTGTACATTTGAAAGTGAAATCAGAGAAGGAAGGAAAAATCCTTCACATTTTAGAGTCCTGAACTTTTAGAAATAACCTTAAGAGGACCCTGCGCAGTAGCCTAGTGGCTAAAGTCCTCGACTTGCACATGCTGGCATTCCGTGTGGATGCTGGTTCGTGTCCTGGCAGCCCTGTTTCCCATCCAGATCTATGCTTGTGGCCTGGGAAAGCAATCAAGGATGACTCAAGGCCTTGGGACCCTGCACCTGCATGGGAGACCCATAAGAAGCTGCTGGCTCCTGGCTTCAGATCGGCTCAGCTCTGGCCATTGTGGCCACTTGAGGAGTCAGTCAACAGATGGGAGATCTTCCTTTCTGTTTCTCCTCCTCTCTGTATATCTGACTTTCCAATAAATAAATAAATAAATAAATAAATAAATAAATAAATAAAGTATATATCATGAATTAAAAATAAATAAACGTAACAAGCATTTACTCGGCCTGATTTTGAAAGTGGTGAGTGTAGTGTAAAGGAATGTGTGAGGCCCAAGGAGATGAAAGAACTTGTTCATGTTCATGTGCACGGTGGCGGTGCTGTGTGGTGACTTGGGCCTCCAAACTTCCTCCTGATGTAATGGTGGTTCCTTAGAACGTTACAAACCATGCACTGTGTCTTTTACCTTCCTGCCTGGAATGGTAGCTTGGCATCTGATGGGTGTGTTTAAAATGCCATATTAAATATTTAACCTGGCAGTCATTCACCATTTCCCCTTCTTCATTTACATCTATCCAGTCAGTTTGAATGACAGTTGATCCAACAGTGCTAGCATTGAATATCCTTCAGTGCTCATTGTATTGGAATTTAATTTCTATTTTGAGGTTTTAAGAGGGTGGCAACTTAATTGAGTATTATGTGTAAAGGTGGAATTTTAGGGAAGTGATGAAAATCAGAGTAGGCCAGGCTCAAGCAGCTGGCTTCCTGCTCCTGAACTGAACTTCTAGCTCCCAGCTACAGCCCTCTGGTACATTCTATAAACCAGCAATTAAGTAAACCCGTCACACTCTCGCAAATATACATACACACATGATTTAAAAATTTTTAAAGAAAAACTCAGACCTATTCATGACAAAGAAGCAATGAAATCCATGTACTTTGTGATTTTAAAAAAGCTATTAATAGGCTGTTCCTTTTGTCTGAGAGTGTAACCATTTCTCTTATTGTCTAAACCATTTATCTGCCTGAAGTGGGATTCAGCTTACTAGGGAAGGTATGTAGCGTGAAAGATTTGCGTCACAGTCACATTTTGGTGCTTTCAAATATAGCATTTTATGAGAAAAGGATCTGGCAAGGTAGTTGCATTAGTAAAGCATTTCTTTGTCTCTTCTTGTTCCACTTGTCCCATGGACTAGACTACATTCTGGAGCCCTAACACAATGCAGGGTGGCAGGATCATGAAATGTGCTGCTTTGTGGTTAATTGGATAATAGCTAGTCTCTTTGGGCACAAGTGCGTAGTCCTACAGCATAGGAGAGATGCGAGTAGTAAACAAGACATGATCCTGATTTTGCCCTGGAGAAGGAAGACAGATTAGACAAGGGTGGTAAATTCTCTCTTCTATAAAACCAGCGTTTCTGGTAGTAATTACTTACTAGAAATACTAAGTTAAAATATGAAAAATGATGTTATATCTAGAATAAGCAGAATTAGGGGTTCTAATTCATTTCTGAAGGAATGAGAAGGTCATCCTGGGTAGTATGTCAATTGAATGATTAGAAAAGTCAATTTTTCCCAATTTCATTACTTCTATGAAGACAGTGATTTCTAAGATAGCTCTAAGACTTCTGCCAGCAACTGGTTTCATGATACCACTCTGCTGTTCCGGAGGGGCCATCTTCTATCAGTGTTTCTAACACTTGCTACATCGTTCATTTTCAGTTCTGTAACTGAATACTTCAGTCTGGGATACTTAAAAGGACTTCTTGCTGCGTTGTAATGTAATAGAGAGCATTATGTGGTGAGATAAAGCCAGATTACCAGCTTGGATCTCTGTTTTAGAAATCTTCTACTGCCAGCATAGTGGTCCCTCTCTCATTTGATTGTAATTACCTCCCAACAGCATCACTTCCAAATACCTTGAACACATCACCTCCAACATGTGAATTTGGAGGTCACATTGAGATCATAGCAGATGTCAATCTTTCTTAGTTACTTCAAGTCTTTCCTTCCTTCCTTTCCTTCATTCCTTTCTCTCTTTTTCTTTCCTTTTGTTTTTTTTTCTCTCTTTTAAAAGATTTATCTTTTTTCTTTTGTTGGAAAGGCAGATTTACAGAGAGAAGGAGAGGCAAAGATCTTCCATCTGCTGATTTACTCCCCAAATGTCCTAAGCCAGGAGCTTCTTTTGGGTCTGTGATGCGAATGCAGAGTCCCAAGGTTTTGGGCCATCTTCCACTGATTTCCCAGGCCACAGTGAAGTGCATGGGAAGTGGAGCAGCCAGGACACAAACGAGTGCCCATAATGGGATCCTGGTGCATGTAAAGTGAGGATTTAGCCATTGAACCACTGTGCTGGGTCCTCAATATTTCTTATAAAAGAATTAAGATAAATAGTAACTAATATGTTGTGAAAGTAAATGTTAATAAGCATAGTAAGAATGTGGACTTAAAACATACACACACACACACACACACACACACACACACACACACACACACACACTTTTATTTTGCCCTAAACCATCCATTGTAAGGGTTACTCAGTGCTTTTTTTGAAAATTTCAGGAAGTTAGGAACTTGATGTTCATTCAAGTCCCTGTGATCTATGAGGAAGAATGAAGTGGAGAGCACATGTCATAGAGTAGTGACAATCACTACTGCTTTTGCAGAGGTGAATAACCTCTGGCAGAGTTCTTCTCTATTCATTTGGATTGAAAAGCAAGGAATGAAAAAGTGATTTCTGTTGGGTAGGGTGCTACGGTGTTGCTCTGTGATTAAATATAACAAAATTCTTTTAGGAACATGCGTTCTAGAGTAGGGATCAGGAAAACAATTGGTTGCAGAATCCTCAGCGGTAGGCTATCTCCCCTCAGTTCTCCCTGAAGGCCACGATGAAGCCATTGCAGAGTATAAAGATGTGGACAATGCATACCAAATAAATTGTCATCGTTTTGATCTTCAAACACAGATCTCATAAAATGAAATTATTCTAAAGGAGGATCGAATACAAAAAAGTGGCTTTAAAGTAAGCCTGTCTTTGGTATACTCATTTTGTATCCCCTTGCTAGTGGATTACAAATGCAACAATTTTATATTCAGTAGTTAATTTTAGAACATTCCTCAAATTTTGTTCCTTAATATAAAAAACTTCCACACAATTTACACCCTAGCAAACTCATCATCTTACCTCTTCTTTGCGTTTCTATTTTTTTCTGTTCTTAAAGTTGGCCACTTAGCATAAGAATTATTGGGTTTTTTTTTTTCCCCTTCTACTTCTTTTAGAATCCTGGGATTTATATTTTTTAAAATTGACTTTTTGTTGGGTGGTTTGATGTGAGTAGAGTATTTTAGCCCACAAGACAAGTTTATTAGTCTTATCTTTGTTTTTTCAACAAACTTGCGATACAAAAAGTTTAAACACACAGTACTCCTTTACAACAACAAACAGTAGCAATGGAAGCCTGACTGGGGAAATGAAAGAAGAGAAAGGGCATATTCTCTTTCTTGTAGATCTTTGTTATACTTTAACATGGTAGCTGTTTAATTCTTTGGAAAGTTTAAAAATGCAATATATCTGGGGAATGCATAGTGGTTCAAGTTGTGCAATATTATTTATGTCTATTTAAAAGAATAGTAGCTGGCATGTACTTTGGACTCAACTGTTGATAGTATTATGTGGAATAAATTTAGTAAACTCATCACTTTGCTTCATCTTAAAAAGCTTTTAATTTTTTTTTATTTTTTAAGGAAGCTTTTGGAGCAACATATCAAAGATAAAACCTAATAAAATCTTACCTTCGGGCAAGCCTCTTGTATATAAAATCAGAGTCCGTAGTGCCAGAGCTATTAGTACCATCCATTTTGTTAGCATTTTTCCAATTTATCTTGCGTTACTAACTCTCAGCGTACTATGCCTATTGTAAATATTTAAGCATTACTGTTGACATAAAGATAATACTGACAAATTGAGTTAACATTTCTGCTGAGGATTACTGACCATGTGTAGCCCAGAACAACTTTGACACCCGCACCAAACTCTATACTCAAGCCAAATTGTGTTTAGTCTACAATGCAGCACTGCTTCCAAATTAATTTTTAGCTTTGATTTACACAAAATCATGAAACAACCTTTCTTGCATCAATTAATTGTTTGACGTTTCTAATATATTTCCATTTTAACTAGATGATGTCTATATCAAAGGAAAAGAAAAGTGTGCAGGATTGTCTGTGTCCTGTGTAGGTGCAGCAACCCATTCTGTGGCTTCATAACTTTATATAATGAATAAAAGCGAACTGTGTATCCCTTTTAGCATACTCACCTGACACTCCCCTTCCTCTTGTTCCTCAGGTGATTTGAGTGTTCACATTGTGATGGCTGTATGTGTTATTTGACTACCTAAAAGGAAGATGAGTTAGTGAACTTTGAAAAATCCTGTACCCAACATTGAAACATTACCAGGCAAAGTGAGAAAAACACTCTAGAGTCTCTAAAGGGGAAATCCATCCAAATATATATATATCCATATATACATATATGTACACACATATATATATGGGGAGAGAGAGAAATTTATTTATGCATATTTCTGAAAAAGTGTTGGGAAATTTTTTTCTTTTACTACCCAAATGACCAGACAATGAACATTTTGATCTTTAATTGAGCCTTTTGTATCAGCCTTGGCTCCAAATTTATGACATATCATCACTGTAAGAAATGTATCACAAAACGAAATGCAATGGCATTCTTACATATCACTTAATTATGGAAACATTTTAGAATCCTGGTCTTTTCAGACTCCAATATGTTAATAAATTAGTGTGAACAATTCTCTTTTCTGTTTTGATTAAATTCAACTTCCATAGAAAACTCACAACTACCATATTAATGGAGTTCAAAACACACATTAATTTGAGTTATTTTCCTTTTCTTAATTCACTGACTTATTTGGGAAAACAGTAACAAAAGCCTGGGTTACATCAGGAAAGCAAAATTATATTTTGGTTGAATTGCCTGTTTCTCAATTACTTTGCAATTTAATTTCCCTCATTGCTTCAGTTCAGAGCCCCAGGCCCTATTTACAACTGTGGCTTACTCCGAGAAGAAGAAAGCTATACTCTTAATCTTATTCTTATGAAATTATTTCTGCATCTACTGTTTTATTTGTTTGAAATTTCTATAATAATTATCTAAGCCAAAGATACCTTTGATTGCCACTAGCTTTTTTTCCTGTGTAAGTTATTTTTCGCCAAAGTGCACAGACATATCATATGTGGTTACTTTTGAAAAGTGTCATACATATAGGATCTAATTAAAAATAGAAATATTCATTGCAAAGATTTCTTTTTTCTCAGATAGTATACGATCCTGTTTATCATAGAAAAATCATGATTAAAGTTTATTGAGAATGTAGACACAAAATGGATATTACATTGAGAAATGTTTGGCTAATGAAACTATTGAGAACAATTTCCCATTGAGATGCTCTTCCAAAAAAAAAAAAAAAAAAGAAAGAAAGAAAGAAAAAAGATTCAAATGGGAAGAAATTTGTGAGGTTCAAGATGGCTGAGGTTCTATCTGACTTCTCCATGACAAAAATCCATGAGTTTGAAGATGCCAGAGGTTCGTTTCATTATTTCTTGGAGAGACCTACATCCTTATATCGGGAAGTACATGACTTTGTTCAGATTCATCAGGCTTTGTGACATCAAATAGCTCTTACAAAACAATAGTGTTTTGAAGAATCAGAAACAGATGGGTTGAATTTCCCTTGAAGCACAATAAAACTTAAAAATGATGGGAAGAAAAATATGATGCCAAATACCCAATGCTTGAAAAAGGGCTTGAGATGTTTCCAGCCTCAGATCAATGTTGGGTCCACTTATCACAGTATTGGGGCAAAGGATCCTGCAGAAACCTACCTGTTCCTAAGAAAGTCATAATTGAAACAGTTATTGATCTGGTATTTGGTGGCTGACCAGGTGATAGACACAGACTTCCAAATGACGTCAAACTGACACTTGATACTAAGCTGCAGTTTTTCCAAATCAAAAGTAAATGATGTTAGTAGCATTTATGAAATTTACTTATTTATTTTGTCATTAGGACTTTTAGGACTTTAGGAACAAAATGTGTTAATGCTTGTTTTTGTCCTCCTTTTGTTTTGAGCTGAAAGAAAGACCAAAAAAGGATGATTTCCAAGGCCCAGAATGCTCGGAGCAGATGACAAAGTAGGGAGGCATCTTGTATGGTATTTTCAATACCATCTGAGCAAGAAATGTTTTATATACAGATAGTATGAGTCCTGGGAGAGAAACATTCAGAGAAATAAATGGTGATTATTTGGGTGGTTAAATAAGTATAATTTGAACAAGTCAGTGTTACGACCAAGGTTCAAGAATGGCTTGGCTATAATATGATGCCTTAGATATGGATAAATTTTCATTAGTTTTGATTATGATATAATACTTTTTACGTGCATTGTGATATCTCTCTCCCTTAACCACACTATGAAACTATTATCGTTATCCCTGTTTTCTAGATGAAATGACTGGAGCTTAAGAAGTTAAACTTGCTAATGCCACACAAAGTGGGTTAGAGCCAGCCCTGGAATTCAAGGCAACATTTTTCAACATGTTGCTGTGCAAGAGTACATGGTATAATACAGTCACCACCTGAGATCCATGGAGGGTTTGGACACCAAAATCATGATTGCTTAAGTCGCTTATATCAATTGGGTGGACATTTTGCATATACTCCACAAAACTCATTGCATAAGACAACTCTGAATTCCTTGTATTACTTAATGAAGGGTATATGCTGTGAAGATTATTGTTGTGTTACATTGTTTCATGAAGAAAGACAGGAAAATGTCTCTGTATTCAGTACCATTTACTGTTTTTGCCCAAGTGTTCAGACACTGGTTTAGTCCACTGCTTATACTAACAAACAGGAAGGCCAGTTGTAAACAAACTAAAGTGTCACAGCTATTAACTCAGTTGTGAAGACTCTAGAAATGAAAAATAACATGTTTGTAGTGAAATTGAATGAAAAAGAATATATCAATATTTTGAGCTTAGGAGACTGATGGAGAAATCCAGTGTTTTGAATGCAGTGATGATGAGAGGATAAACTGATTCAGAGGTAGAAGAAAGAAGGTAGTAGATTCTGCTTTAGATATAAGTTGAATTTCATGAAACTGTGATGCATCTGCATGGAAATGTCTAGGAGATGGATGAAGTTTAGTTTATGAGAGCTGGTGGGCCTGAATGTGTGGAATATTAAGATTGTAATGAAAACAGTGGGGATAGATGTACTTGTGCATGTAGTGAACAAGAACAGGGAGGAATCAAGAGTAAAAACTAAGCTGTGATGGGTGGCGAACAAGTAATAGCATTGATTTTGTCTTAGAATATTTATCTGCAGCATTTAATATGAAGAGGAAGAATGTTATCAATTGCTCCAGTGCCTCTGGGTAATGTTTTGATTGCATAGAAATATACTTACTGATTAATTTTGTTATATTTTTCTTTAACCATGATTTCTGCATCATTATACCTCTCCCATATATATCAACTCATCTCATATTTGTATCATTCTCTTACTGTTATTTTGTTTTTGAAACAGAAGGAATAGCTTCTACTTCTTTTTCATTCATTTTCCAGTAAATTTAGAAAGTGAAATGTGAGGGAATCTTGTTTGAGCCATGATTATGCCATCAGTTTCTCAATATGAAGCTCCCAGTGTTTTTTATCATATGATGTAAGAAAGAAAAAACCACACCACATTCTTTCTAACAAAATGATGACCACCATGTTATTTTATGGAAACAGATACTCTTCAGAAACTTTCATAAAATGGAGCAATCATGGGGCAAATGAACATTTTGGTTAATTATGTATAAGCAGGAAATATGCCAGTAATTTACACAGATCAGTAGGATGGTTTAGGAGACAAATCAGTAAATCTTGACTTGAGACCAAAGATATTTGGGTGAACAATTATGTAACCCACAACAATCTACCCCATTTTCTGTGCTTCAGTATTATGAGATAATTAACGAACTGTCTTCATTTGCTTTTTAGACTTTTGTGTTTGTTCTCTGTGCTTGCCATTTTAGCTCTTTTCTGGAACTATTGTAAGAATTTGACACGTAGGCTCCATTCTTCTCCTTTCAGCATTCTTCAGTTTATTGGCTTATTGCTGCAGTTTGAAGATTTGAGTGAACATTCCATTGTCCTGTCCTTAATACTAGACTATTTTCCTAACAAATTATACCAAAATTAATACACCAGTATAGCGTGTAACATTTGATGACCTTTATTTAGTTTCAGCACTTTCCATGAACTTTTCTCACATGTCTGAATTTCTGTGAAGCTCTCCAAATACCATCCTCTATAGTCCTTCATTATAATTACTGGCAAGCCAGCCATTTCTGTTGTCTGCATTCACCACTAGTTGATTTTATATAGGAGAAACATGAATGAGAAATTTCCTTAAAGACTTTTTAGCTCTGAGATAACATTTTACTCCAAAAAATGTGGAGAGCAGGAGCAGTATCTCCTACATCTTTGACTTTTTCCTTTCATAGCACAATTTCTGACCCATACAAGACATTGAGGAAATGTTGGTTGATATGAGTTGTGTTTCCTTGGATAGTTCTGGATCCTCGGAGTAAGTATGACAACATAACAACCAAAAAGGCGGCAGGAACCAAAGGCTAAGAAAGCCCCCAGTGGTTCAGAAAGAACATATGAAGCTGTCTGTTCCGGAGCATTCTGGCTTGTCTCTGATCAGAAGTCAGTTTTCAGGGTTCCATAAGATAACAGAAGGCATGGTCAAAACAGATTCAAAGGAAACAATTTAATGAGGGGGTATATGAATGATGGTGTAATAACAGAGAAACCAACAAGGTATGATGATAAACCCATACTCCAGCAGTACTAGGGAGTAATGACTTTCCACTTACCAGAATAAAGTTTGTTCCTCAATGTTACTCGCCAGAATAGTCTTTTGCCAGGAAATGACACTTGGATATCATAAAATCTCTCCCATCAACATCTTTTTGCCTTTATTCTATTCAAAGGAAACTATCCAAAGAAGTCCAAAAGTGCTTTGGTGCTCTTTATGTAGCCACACATCTTCCTGAATGTTAATTGGGGCAATGTGTTTGCAGAAACATTAAAAAAAAAGCTACATATACAAAAATTCTGCTTACAGATTAAGAAAAGAATTCATTGGCCTGAAAAAAAGGTAACTGTGATGTTAAAGTTTTTCTTAAGTGTACTAACTCTACTGCAACATCTCCACAGGCCCGTGAAGCCCTCCACGTTCTTTGTGAGAGTACAAGGTTTAAGGATTTGTAGCTATACAGAAGTCTCTCTGAAAGTCTAAGACAAGATAATGGAGAGGCAGAGGTTAATGGGTTGACTTTCAAGATTGGCTTCTTTAAGCTTCTGATCTCTGGACTGAAAAACTGGAAAACGGTGTTTATTTGACTTGTCTGTATTATGAGGTCAGTAAAGCACCACAAATACCATCTTATTTTTATTTATGAATTCCGTTTCCTAAAAGCAAGGAGACACTCATTCCCTGCCGTATGTTGTTAGGCTGTGACTGCATACTTCAAGTGGCTAAATCAAGTTGGTTTGGAGTTTAGTGACTCATCACACTTATACCATTCATCAATTAAGGCAGTACTGCTTGTCTGCTTGCAATTTGGCAAGCAGGATTCAGTCTTCCAGAAGCACTCAGAGGAATTCTTCCATCAGAAGTGAAAGATGAAGAAAAGTGTCCAATGAAATTAGCAAGACAAGATAGATATTTGTTCTAATTAGACAGCAGCCATAAAGTTTCTACTAGGGTGTGTTTTCCATGGTGATGGTCGTTATTGTGTATAAGGAATGGGAAATGTATTAATCTTATTATGCCTCAGTCTTTTGCGCAAAATGAATAATGACATCTATGTTGGGAGCATAAAATAGATGGTGATTTCCAAAGGAAATCTGTAAGAGGAAGCTACTGCATAAATTCATGCTAGGGGTTACATTTATTGTTATTTTATGTTTGTACTGAAGGATAAATCATTCAATTGTTTTAACAATATTTGGCCTATTTGCAATGTGGCATAAATTAAGTCTTTCACCTGCTTATATCCCTTTTTTTGGGAAAGATTTATTCTGCTTTTGAAAAGCAGAGTTACAGAGAAAGAAAAGAGAAAGGAAGAAAGAAAGAAAGAGAAAGAAAGGATAAGAGAGAGAGTTCCCAAATGCTGATTTATTTCCCAATTGACTGTAAGGCTGGAGTTGAGGCAGTCCAAAACTAAGAGGAGCTTCTGGGTCTCCCACATGGGTGCTGGGGTTCAAGATTTAGAGTCATTCTTTACTGCTTTCCCAAGCCCTAAACAGGGATCAGGATCAGATGTGGAGCAGCCAGGACTTACTGGTGCCCTTTTGGGATACCAGTGCCATCATCGGTGGAGGCTTATATACTCCAACAAAGCAGTTATATCTTTGCTGTCTCTCCAGTCCTATATCCTTCTTTGGATCCCTTTACTTTATAACACTCTAGTCATCATGTTCTTCTTCTTTTTCCTTTGCCAATATCCTCCAAAGTCCTCAATAAATTAAAGTGAACTTATAATAGTATCCTTCGGGTGGGCATTGTGATGTAGTAGGTTAAGCTGCTGCTTGGTCTACCCACATCCCATATCTAGTGCCACTTCTTCCTCCACCTCCTCCTTCTCCTATTCTTCTTTTTCTCCTCCTTCTTTTTTCTTCTCCTTCTTTCCTAATTTTTCTTAAAAGGTAGATTTACAGGGGAAATCAAGACAGGGATCTTTCATGCACTGATTCATTCCTGGCTGCAAGCCAGGCTGAGCTGATCCAAAGTTATAAGCCAGTAATTTCTTTCGGGTCACCCATGTGGATGCAGAGGTCTGAGGACTTGAGCCAAATTCTGCTACTTTCCTAGTCCATAAGCAGGGAGTTGGATTTGAAATGGAGCAACCAGGACTAGAACTGGTGCGCCTTGGGGAAGCTGCAAGCAGTAGCCTATTGAGCTGCCATACCAGCCCCCGACCCTGAAGTAGCAATTCTTTTCCTGGTTCCTTGGCTTATGATCCAGTGTCCCTGTAACATGCCAAGGAAGATGCATATTGCTCATGTATTGTAGGCTCTGTCATCCCCAAGGGAGATCAGAATGGAGCTCCTAGCTCCTGATTTGGCCTTGGCGCGCACCTGGCTGTTGTGGTCATTTGGGGAATGAAATAGCAGGTGGAAGACCTTCTCTTTTTGACTCTCTCTCTCTTTATACCTCTCCTTCTCTCAGCTTTTCTCTGTAACTAACCTTTTTAAATAAACAGATGTCTAAAAAATCCTTTTATGGTGCAGGAAGAAACTGGGGAGGAAGGAGGAGGAGGGAAGGGAGGAATCTATACCTACAAAACTGTATTATGGAAAATAAGCAAAACAGAAAAAATAGCCTATTGTGTTTGTGTTTTAGGAAACAAGTAAAATAATAAATGATTCTTAATGTCATAAAAATGCAGGTTTAGATCTTGCTTTGTATCTTTCTTTTGGGTCCTGGGTTTATTTCATCTTTCTGATTATTTTTTTCTTATCTACAAGCTGGGTATAATAAAACACATGCCCAGTGTCTCTTTGTGGACTAAATAAGCATGTGTGGTTTTAGCTCAGAGTCCTGGTGACACTAAACAGTTGGAACGTATTATCAGACTGAAAACTGCTACAGTTACGTTTTCAATATTATATTTGACTGAAGTTTGAGGTTTATTGTGTTTTATAGGAAATCTTAAGACAGTTTGAATTATCTTTTTACCTGCTTGGGGCTTTGTAGTTATTGATTCTTTTTTCTTTTTAGCATAGCTTCGGATTTATCAGTTTATAATCAAGTATCCACACCAGTTCTGTATACATTTTCAAAATGCAAATAAAAATAATTTTTTAAATAAACTGCCATACCCATGAATTTCTTTTTATAAAATCATGCAACGTAATGTTTCAGTCAATGACTACCCATACATAGGGCAACGATTTTTATAAGAATATATTGTCCAGCGACATCATAACCATCTCAGAACATGTTAAGTGCATTCTATGATATTTGTGAAAGCACCTAGTGACTCATTTCTTGGAATATATCTCCATTGTTAAGTGAAACCTGTCCCTTTTCGATAGGCCAAAGGGAACCATGACTGACTATTCTGAATCAGAAAGTTAGCTCTCCCAACAGTATTGTGGAACACTCAGGCTAGGTGAGCCATTGAGACAGTTGTAACTCCATTGGTCAGATAGATGATAAGATCCTAAGCTAAGTGTGGGTGGGGTGGTCTGCAAAGGAGTGAAATGACCAGGGATTTGGTGTCTAGGAGCTGACATTGTCTATTACTTGGGGCTTAGTTTTTGTATAAACATAATTAATCTGAAATGTTGATTTGGAACACATGATTTCTTCCCTTGTAGCTTTGCCCTTAGTCAAGTCAGAGTTACAGCTTTCCTATTCACCTCTGGGAATAGATTACTTAATATAGTTATTAATGACACATACATATCAGTGACACACATGTATGTTAGTGACACACCCATACATATAGAAACATGTATAAAATTATATATACAATTGTAATATATATTATGTCTTGTGTTTTAGATAATTTGAACATGAAATTGGTGCTTATGAATTTATATAGCTCTCCTAAAATCTGATTGTAGAGAAAACCAATTTTTCATGTTTTTCCTTAATCTAAATATGGATTTTTAAAGGTACATTTCTGGATCTGAAGCATTGTATTCTGTTTGGCTCAATTATTTCTGTTTGAGAAATAAGAAGTGGAAGCATCTTAAAATCTGTAACTTTCCATGTGGTTTGTGCTCACTGAGAAAGAATCTCTTGGCTAATTTGGGAGAAAAGAATGTTTAAATAAGGAAGTTAGAAGTGAATCAAGAATAACACTTGAATATGAGAAGCCAGAAATGCCCACTTCCTTTAATTATGAAGTTACTTCTGTTGACTGTAAAGAATTGTAAACACGCATTATCATCATCAGTTACATTGTGTAGTCTGTGTCAGTGTTTCACCAGTCTCCATATTTGGACCCATTTTCTGCAGCTGTATAAGTATTTTGTAAGAATGTTGAAGACATAGAAATCATCTTCCATTCTCCCATTTATTTTCCTCTGGCTCTCAATATTTACTAAATTGAGTAGTTGATGCTAGCTATTAATATTACTCATCAACTCACATGATGTAATTAGAACTGAAATTGGTAACAGTTTTTCACTTTGTTGGTGATGAGTTTTAAATAGAACATTCGTTTGGGAAACTAGATTTAGTCTTTGTCTAAGTTTTTAAAATTGAACTACAGACTGAGAAACAGAGAGAGGAGAGAGAGAGAAAGAGAGAGAGGAACTTACACTGCTGGTGCATTCTTCAAGTGGATTCAATGGACAGGGCTGTGCCAATCCAAAGCCAGGAGCCAGGAACTTCATCTGGGTCTCCCACTTGGGCCATCACTGCTTCTCTAGGTGCATTAGCATGGGACTAAATCCAAAGTGGATCATCCAGGTCTCAAACATGTGCCCATATGAGTTACTGGCACTGCAGATGGCAGCTTAGCCAGTGAGCCACAGTGCAGACCCTTATTCTGGGTTTAAATGTTAGTGATGTATCACATTAGGTAAGGCTGACAGTGATGTAAATTTTTCTCTCAGAATTGTTATATATCCCTACAATTGGTTTATGATTATTGTAATATCACAACAAGGTTATTTCTCAATTTTATGAATTTCTTGTCCTATGTAAGCTATATCATCTTCAAAGACAAGCTTGGACCATCCCTTCTCCATGATGCCTTATCTAACAATTTAGGTTCATATTGTGGTTTCTATTATTTAAACACTTAGAGAAATCTGTGATTCATATCATACCATTTCTCTTCTGACAGAATACATGATGGATTTGCTTTCTGAGCAAGGGATAGGCAGCCTATGGTATGCCTCCCTGGCGCTATATGTGCTTCTGGACACCCACACTCAGGGTAGTTTCCTCTCCTTGAACGTGAATGGCAAATTCACTTTGGTACCCAACAATAAAACACAGCAAAAGTGAGAGCTTGTCGATTTTATTATGTTGCATCAGACTTCACCTGGCCTGCAGATTTGCATTTCTGTAGTCACGAGGAAACTCATTTTGCCAACAGCCTGAGTAAACTTGGAAGCAGATGCTTCCTTGGTTGAGCTTCCAGATGAGTAAGCAGTCTGCCTAACATCTTGATTGCAGTTTTGTGTAATCCTGTGCAGAATTACCAGTTAAGTCATACACGGACTCCTGGCTAATAGAAGCTGTGGGATCATAAAATGCGAGTTGTTTTCAGTGGCTTTGTGGAAGTTTGTTACACATCCATGAGTAAGAACTATAGGTGTGATTGATTGCCCAAGAAGTTTTGGAAGACCTGAAGGACTAACGTAGTTGATATCTCAGGCAACACCAAACTTGCTGAATGTTTTATCGTATAAACTATTGAAAATGCATATATATACATGTGTGAATTCAGATCCAATATTCAGATATATATTTCTCTTTTGAGGAAAGAGATCCTGAAATATTCATCTTTGTATCTTGTCCACCTAATAGGGATATGACACATGGTTCGCACTGAATGTATGTTGTCAATCAAGGTTAGTAAGGGCGACATAGCCACTATGAGTTATAAGCCAGTAAAAGGTAACCTAGTGGTCAAATCTGACTCACTCCCTGTTGTTCAGTTATTGAGCTAGTAGCAGCTTTCACAGTTTTAGTGTCATAAAACATCAAAATAATTTTTATATGGAAATGATACGAAATTCAAGTTTCTGAGTCTCCATGTAAATTGTTACTGGAGTACAGCGCGTTTATTCATGTACATTATGGATGAGTACTTGTGCATCTGTGGTGTGGCTGAATTGCTGTAAGAAAGAGCATCTGTGGTCTTCTGCACTCCCATGGCTTTGTCCTGCTACTTGGCACATTCCCAGTGGAGGGATGTGGTTGTTACTGGACAGTGTTTAAACTGTCATGCATATTGTCAGACTGCAGCACTTTGTTTATTTTGTTTTACTAGAACGTATCAACTGTGCCAAAAGAAGAAGGCTGTACTTTGAATATTGCTCCTTTAAGGTACAGTTTAATGTGTTTATCCTGCTATCAAATGAGATGATAGTATTGTTGTATTTTGTTCAGTAACACAAAAGCTGTGCTAAAACACCACAGTATTGTTGCTATTGTGAAAGGAAAAAGGTCTATAGATATTTAAAATAAATAATTTTTCCCCAGAGTATTCTATCTTACTGCTTTTTGAATACACAGTTGTGGATTCTACAGATACAGAAAAGCAATTGCATTTTCAATTTTTAAAATGCAATGGAAAGGAAAGTTGAGCAACTGTTCAATCATAGCTGAGTTTGTTAGCAAAAGTAATGAATTTTTGGTTATTTCTTATGTTAGCCATGAAAGCTGCTTGTAATAGTAAACTAAATTATGGTTCTCTGTACCAACTGGAGATATTTGTTAAAAAATGATTTGTTTAGTGCTATTAAGGTTTTGATGTGCAAAATTTTTAGGACAGCAGAGGATATTGGAAGCAACATCAGGAAAAAGGTAACTGACTTAACTGGCTTTATGTGGCTCTTGATGCGTTAATAGAAGATCCTTCCAGCTGTTATGGCTGTTTGAAATAAATTCCAAGTCAATGGCAAATTAGAGGTGACTAGAGAATTAGAAACTATGAATAGTCTGGGTATGACAGTTGCAGGTGAGAATACTGTTTAAAAACCACTCATACCGTACAACTTAGTGAAATCTGCTAAGAAGTTCTACAACTGATGGTGGTAAAATATGTATGAAATGGAAAAAAATTAATTGGACAGTTGTAAAGAACTACCAACATGTAAGGTGTTTTCAGTTTGTGGTTATATTTATGAGACGTCTTTTATACACAATTGGAGTTTGTCAGTTATTATTGAATCAGTATCAGCAGTAATAAATCTCATTAGCTTTCAGGAATGAGTCATTTTTAGTTGCAAAAATTTTTGCCAGAAGTGTGAATTCAAAACTCGATTTTTTTCTATTCCACATCAATTCATTGGACATGAGATTCCTTGTCTAGCTTATGGAAAAGAATGAAATTATTGTGAGGAAGTACTCAAATCTAGTTTGTGTGTGTGTGTGTGTGTGTGTGTGTGTGTGTGTTTTCTTTTTTTTTTTTTTACATATTTTCCTGGATTTGGAAATTAGCTTGTGCTGGTGACTTAGTGATGTTTCCTAAAAAAATTGATTTAAAATCACAAAGGCAAAAATAGCACGTACATCTCAAACTTGTTGGTTAATTATTTGACTCCTAAGAAAAAGAATAATGTGCACTATTTTCCTCATTGAATATGTTCAAATGTAAAATAACAATTGAAATTTTCATATCAACATAAATTTGCTGCAGATGTGTTTCCCAAGGTCAAACTATGCTTACAGAATCCTCCATATTTTATATACGTAAAATAAAATTTATCATGTAACCATTCTGATTGTATAATTTAGTAGCATTAAGAACATTTAATTTGTTGTACAACCATTGTTACCTCCTATTTGCAATTTTTCATCATCTCAGACACTCCATACTCTTTAAGCGATAGCTCATCATGTACTCTCCCTGACCTCATTCTGTTTTCCAGTTTCTGTTGATTATGTCAATGCTCAGAGGGAGCACGACTGCTAATCAACCCTGGAAAGCTGCAAGAAGTGGTTTTGCGACAGAGTTTTCATCTCACGATGTATGAAGATGTACGTTGCCTAGGCAGGAACAACACTCCTGCTTTCCCTTTTCTGCCTCCTGGATGTATATTGCAATCACAAAGGGCTCTCCTAGCCTTGTTCACATTAAGGACTTTCAATTCCTAGTATAAAAGCCATGACAAGCTGCTTTTCAGGCAGGTGCTTTGGAGAACTATACTTTCCCACTGTCTTCTTCACTCACATTCATGTAAAACTTTCCTTTGAGCAATTCCCAAACAAGACAAACTTTTCAGCAACACACCAAGCAAATAGACTCCTTGTGTTCATTAACAAAATTGGCAACACAGTTGACTGTCTTTAGCCTTCAGATGGGGTATCTGGGAACCAAGAATGAAATGATTGGCAGCATCAGCCCACCTACGGTTTACCTGCTCTTGGAGAACGGTTCGATCTATTTGCATGGAAGGGTGCACTTGGTATCTGTCCTGAGCTGTGATCTGAGAGATCCAAGAAATGAATGGTCCCTTGGATTCATTGGAGTCTAGCAACTCATACAAAGACTGAGTGAGTAATCTTGGATTGCTGTTCTGATATGTGTCTAAGACCTGCTGCATGTGTGAAAGGCAGGACAGAAAGTGCATTATCAAGAGGCAGCTAAGAGGTAGAACCTTTTTCAGGATACTGGAATGAGTCAGGTTTTATTCTGGGAGACTGAGTCACCAGAAGAGAACTCCAGTAAATCTCCAATCTGAGCTTCTATGCTACCCGACTGTTTTTTTGTGTTTCATCGACAGGGTACAGCTTCATCCAGGTTTAGGGATCTCTATAGGGATGGATGAAAAAATAGTATGGAATTTCATGCTTTAGAATTGATAAAATTTATGATGTCTTGGACTTGTCTCTCCACTGCTTCTTGGTAGTATGTCTTGAATTCAGTTCTTTTTAAAATCCATTCCCTAATGGTTTGTGCATTTTGCTACTTTTCTTTGCCTATTCAGTTGGAAAGAACTTTTGCCCAGCATGTCTACTGGAGTACTGTTGCTGGGTTTAGGCAAACTTATCCTGTGTGGCCTGTGTGGTACCACCCTCATCAGAGTGGAATGTCTGGATTTTGGGCACTTATCATCTGGTTCTTTATATAACTCAGAATAAAGAGAAAAAATTAATGAGAAATAAGTCTTTTCTTGGGAAAAAATGCTTGAAAGAGGATCTCTTTAGGCATGCAAGGATAAGGAGAAAGTGGACAGGCCTTGTCTCTGGTACATGAGCTTCGAACCTGAACCCTCAGATTCTATTGTTGGTAATATACAAAAAATAAAATCTCATCCTACTGCCCTGACTTGTGGCTGTTTATCTACAGGAACAGCTCTATCCCTTCTTAATAGCTTAAGCAGAATTACTGACACAAGACAAGCTATATGTGTGGGAAGGTGTGTTTCCATCCATAAGGCTCAAGGTAGTAAACAAGGACTGAGAAATGAGAGTAGACCATTTATCACCTGTGACTTCTCTAATTGCAAGTTACATCATAAAGGCCTCAGAACAAATCCAAAGGAAATCCTGTCACTGGATATAAGCATATATTTCCAACTCATACTCCATTGTGGGCGGATATTCAAACCTTAGTTACCACCCTCATGGTTTCCGAGGAAAAGTCAGCTGTGTTCTAAAGTGTTGGAGAAGAAGCTGACAATATGAGAATCAACCTGAAACCAGGTATGAAGGCTGATTGAGGAATAAATTCCCAACCAGTCCTATACTGTGACCTGATTATATCAAAGGACTCAAGAGAGTAGAGGATTAGCAGAACATGTTGCTAGGTCAAGCAGGAAATGAGTACCTTCCTGATCCAAATTGGAGTAAACTAAGAGATACAGTAGAAATGAGGGGGAAAAAGTCTGCCTACCTAGAGGGGTAAAGAGAGAGCCTGTTAGTATATTTCTTCATTATTTTTAGTCCTAAGGAAGGCAGGTATCTTTCTATCTTAGAGTTCTTTGAACATCCAGAGAAATTGGTTGTCAGTTCAGACACCTATCCCTCTTAGTTTTTAGTGATTATTTTTGAGGTTGTTCAATAACTGAGACATGGTAGAACACAGGAACAACAGCAGCAACAACAAAATAACAAGAGACTAACAAAAAGAGAGTAACAGCCATTGTGCTCCAGTCTGCTCCAGATAACCCAGGAAGGTCAGGGAAGCTCCACTAGGTAAGTAATCCTGGCCCCCACTGCGGTACCAGCAGCAGGCTACTAGCTAAGTTATGGCCTAATTGGTGTGCACGCTGCATGTAGGGGTTAAACAAGAGTGTGTAAGCCACTCCCAGAAGGGGGAAGACTCAGTGCAAACACAATTTCTTTCACTTCCCTTTCACAGTTGAAGAAAATTGATGCGGTCCAGGGGTACCCTGTTTGGCTCTGCAGAGTAAAAATCCAAATTTCCCCCAAGGAGTTCCTGGTACTTTATAGAAAGAAGGAGAAGCAGTAGAACCTTGCTCAACACCACAGTCACATTCTCTGCCTTGATTATTGAAAAGGGCTAAAAGGGAGACTGACATTAAAAGACTGGCAGAAAAGGATATATGAAGAGATTGATGGAGCATGTGACCTGCGAAGTAGGTTCTAATGTCCTGACTCACTGGTGTGTGTCCTTGTATGTCACATCTCGCTGTTGGGAAGAGAGCTTTAAGTAAATTAAGCTCGAAGTGTACAGAAATAGAGATTAAGTAGAGATATAAGTCCCAAAAGACCAGGGGCGGAATTCTTGGCTCTTCTTTGTGTAAGGATCCTGGTCCTGGGTTGGTCCAGGAATCCTGGTTCAGGGCCAGCTGGGATGAGCTGTCAACATCTGATCTGTAAAGGTAAATTTTCTCTTTTTCTTCCTGTTGTATTGTTTGGTGGCTTTTCATTTAAGGGGGTGTACAGTAACTGTGTAATGGAGACTAGCATAGGCAGATATGAAGCATGCATCTACTTACAAATCAAAGACGGATCCCCAATGAAACTGTAAAATATATCTTGAGAATAGGATTCTGGACTCTGCTGTTTTCTATACTTACAATGTCAGGATACACTTAAATAGAATGATAGATTTATGATTGTCGTTGAAGGACTATTCTATTGTCAAAATATGGGGAAATATGGGGGAAATCAGTGGGGGGGGGGGGGAAGAAGGTAAGGGAAATCCATATCTTATAGAATTGTATCATTAACAATTTAATAATAAATAAATAAATTTAATTTAATAATAATAAAAACGATAATACTTAAGCAGACCCAGACCAAGGGTAAGCAGTATCTTCTGAAACCCAGAACGGCAGCTTAAATATTACCTGTTTTTAGCAGACCTTTTAGTTCTACATTGATCAGACCCTATAGACATCCTTGTAAATTTCTGTGGTTTCAATGAAGACACCCGCATGTGATAATTAGAATGTGTACAGGGCTTGGTGACTACAAAAGAAGCAGTTCAGTACGTTAATCGCACAATATCCACTTCCCATCCTCTGTTGGCCACTTTATAAGAAGTTGTCCAGTTTTTACATTGTTTTAGACTTGAAGAATTTGTTTAAATCCTGAGCCTCAAGAGCTGTTTGTTTTTGATTGGGAGATCTGAAAAGTCAGCAGAAATTACAGTAGGCTAGGCTGTCATAGCACAAGAATTTGAAAACACTTTTACAGTTTTCAGGGAAATGTGGAGTAGAGATCCAAGGTGGCTGCAGCTGAAGAACAGGACATTCCTCTACCACATGGATGGTATCCTTATCACAAGCCTCAGAGGGGACTTACACTAAAACTCCAGCGTTAAAACCTTGGATTATCTGGCCAAGAGGGATTAGGCATGAAAAATCCTCACATTTCTGAAGAAGTTCTGAACTATTTAGATTTTATAATAGCTCAAGGACAAAGGAGTGTAGGCCAGGAATGTAAATTGGTAGTCTGTAAACTTGGTGTTGTGTGAGACCAGAAAACAGTTATGAAGATTCCTGGGAATGACTGACTTCTGGCAGCTTTGAGTATTCAATTTTGAGCTAATAGCAAAACATCTTTTCTCATGTCTTTTTGGCCATTGAGATCTCTTTGGGATAAATGTCCATTTAAATCCCCTGCCAATTTTTCAGTTGGAGCTTTTATTTATTGTGGAGTTGTAGTACTTATTAACCAGTGTGAATATTTTCTATTTGATCCATGTATGTTCCTGTCTATACTTTGCAATTTTTTCTTCCCACTCATAGCAAGTAGTTTTTATACCTTGAGGCAAGTGTAAAAGGAGATTTCCATTATTTCACAATTTGTTTAACTATGGATTTTAGAAGCTTTCATCTGTACTTCAACTGGGAGTAATTCATATTCAAACTGATGATATAATTAAAGAGAAGAATCCATTAGATATCCATAAGTAAAGCATATGAACTTGTATTCATGGGGTTAATGAATGCTGATTTCATTTTCCTCCTGGCAGATTTTCATTCTTCTCATTAGTTGTTATGGATTCTAAAAATTGCACTCACTTACCATCTATTTTGAATTTCACCTGTGGAAATATATTGATATTGGTTTCTTTGATGTATAAATATCTGCATACTATCTCTGATTTTGTTTCATGATGTACAATGGGGAAAACATTTGTTATTTGCTTTTATATTCCAAAACTTTTGCCACCTTATAGCATCTCAGATTTGTTTTAGAAATAAAATCAAGTGCACAGTCGTGGGATGAGTTGGGAAGGCATTAGGGGAGGAGGAGATGGTACTTCGGGATGATTCCACACCAAGTCTCTAGTGGCAGATCTGGCCGCCATCAGCAGGGTTAGCTGCAGGTTAGGATCATTTGAAGCAGTGAGTGCTTCTGAGCTCATGACTGCATCTAATCACAATGACCTTCAGAAAGTAAGGGCACTGATTGTTCCTGCACACTCCTCTCAGCCAGGGCTGCCTCACAGCAGGGTGCTGGGGAACTTTCCAAGGGAAAAGTTCCAGCTCACCAAACCCACACACTCAGATATGTAAGTATATTAAAATGTTGGAAGAATAAAGGCATAGAGAATAATCTTTGCCTAATTAGGTTGTTTTTGAGTTGACAACCATATTCCTAACATAAAGTTCTTTTATCATTTCTTTTTATAATGCAGTTTTAAAATAATTTTATTGGTATATTTATAAAACGATGAGCTAATTTAACTGTATATTTAGATTAGCTTCACCAGCTGAACATGTAACCACCACTGCATTCAAAATGTGAAAACATGTTTTTTCCTAGTCTCGTTAACCAGCCACTCTCTGCTTGACCTAGGTAGCTACCTATTTCCTTTACATTACCATATATTAGATTGCCTCTTGTAGAATCTTTTTAATATGGAATCATGAATATATATTCCTTTATATATATATACTCACATATATAACATATAGTACATGCATTTGTGTGTACACATATGTATATATGTAATATATCTAACTAAATGTAATATAAGTATATATGTAATAATATATATTTAGGCTTTTGTTATACATAACAAAGTTATCTACATTGTATCAATAAACAGTCCTTTTGATTTTACAATTTCATTGTTTGAATAGAACACTTTTTATTTACCTGTTCACATACTATTTGACATTTTGATTGTTCCCAAATTTAGGCTATTAGGCATAAAGATGCTATGAATATTTATCTTCAAGTCTCACAGTAGGCATGAGTATATTTTAGTTTCTTTTTGTAAACATTGAGGACTGGAATTTTTTATTAATAGTACTTATTAATAGTACTTGTAAAAAGTTCTTCAAAGTAAGGACATCATTTTACATACTTTATATTTCAACACCAATATAAGAGTGTTTCAGTGGTTTGGATTTCCTTGATAAACTCTGAGACTATGAAACCCTTAAATTTTAACTTTCTAATGATAAATGATAATTTTGATGAGATTTTTTTGATGACTAATAATACTGTGGTCATTTCATATGATTATTGTACATATGTCATTTCATGTGACTATTGTACATTTATATATTTTCCATACTAAATAACTTGCACAGCTTTTTTTGTCTATGGAAAAAATGTTGGTTGTTATTTTTTTTTATTAAATTTTGATTTATTTTATATTCCTAACATATTTGTCAAAATGTTAAAGATATTTTCTTCCAGTTTGTGACTTGACTTTTCATTTTATTTATTTAATATTATGAAAAGCTCTAGTTTTTAATTTGATGGTCTATCTTGTTGCTTTTATTAACTTAGAGTGTGTGTTTTTGTTTAAGGTAGCTTTGCCTAATATAGTGTTCAAGAATATTTTCTCTTATATTTTCTGTTAGAAGTTTTCTAGATTGAGATTATAGGTTCCTGGTCTAAGATCATTTTTTTTTCTAACACTTACTTAAATATTTTTGTTTGAAAGTCAGATTTTACAGGGAGAGGAGAATCAGGTCGTCCATCACTCGTTGATGGCCGCAATGGCCAGAGCTGAGCTGATCTGAAGCCAAGAACCAGGAGCTCCTTTTAGGCATGCAATATAGATGCAGGGGCCCTGAGGACTTGAGCCCTTCTCTGCTGCCTTTCCAGGCCATAAGCAAGAAATTGGATTTGAAGTGGAGAACTGGGACTTCAGCTGGCACACAAATGGGATGTTGGCACCACAGGTGGAAGATTAGCTTGCTGTATCACTGCAGCAGCCCTTATGGTCTAATTTTTTTTTTAAGATTTATTTTTATTATTTTTTATTGGAAAGGCGGATATACAGAGAGGAGATACAGAGAGGAAGATCTTCCGTCCGATGATTCACTCCCCAAGTGAGCGCAACGGCCAATGCTATGCCAATCCGAAGCCAGGAGCCTCTTCTGGGTCTCCCACGCGGGTGCAGGGTCCCAAGGCTTTGGGCCGTCCTGGACTGCTTTCCCGGGCCACAGGCAGGGAGCTGGAAGGGAAGCGGGGCTGCTGGGATAGAACCGGCGCCCATATGGGATCCCGGGCGTGCAAGGCGAGGACCTTAACCACTTGCGCCACCTCGCCAGGCCCTATGGTCTACTTTTTAAAAAAGGATTTATTTATTTTTATTGGAAAGGCAGATTTACAGAAAGAAAAAGATGCAGAGAGAAAGATCTTCTATCTGCTAGTTCATTCTCTAAGTGACTGGAACAGCCAGAGCTGAGTCCATCTGAAGCGAGTAGCCAGGACCTTCCTCTGGATCTCCCAAGTGGATAAAGGGTTCCAAATCTTTTGGGCCATTGTCTGCTGCTTTCCAAGATCACAAACAGGGAGCTGGATGGGAAGTGCAGCAGCCGGCATACAAGCGAGTGCCCATGTGGGATCCCAGCACGTGCAAGATAAGGATTTAGCCACTGAGCTATTGTGCTGGATGCCTTATGATCTATTTTTTAAACTTAATTTTTATGCATGAGATGAGGTAAAGATCAATTTTTTTTTTCATTTAGGATTCAGCACCACTATGCTTCATTTGTTGAATTATCTTGACAGCCTCTTAATAATTAATTTAGTGACACGTGTGTTGATGAACACTGTTCTGTTTTATTGATTAGTGTATTTCTCCTTAGGCCAACATTGTATTGCCCCACATATTGTATCTAAATAATAAGTCCTGAAGTCAGATAATGTAAACTCTTCAACTTAGATTTGATTAATCTAGGTATGTGGTATTTCTGCATAAATTTTAAAATAAACTTTAATTGCTGCCAGAGATCAAAACCAAAATGAAACCAAGGAAAACATATCTTCCTGTCACTTATGAATAACACTGTGTTGAGTGTACACATTAGTTTTTGAACTGACGTCATGTGAATTTCAATAGTTAAATTCATGAAGATCCTGTATGTATTCATCTGCTTAAGGTCTCCTCTAAGTTGTTTCAGAAGCGTTTTGTATCTCTCAAAGCACTGGTCTTCCACTTGTTTTCTTAAATATTTTTCTCTAGATTTCAGGCTTTTTGGATGCTTGTAATAGATACAAATAAATAGATATAAATTTCAAAGTTTTGTATTTCCTTCCTCTTTCTGATGGTATATTGAACTTAAGTCAATTTTTAGATTGGCCATGTATTCTGTTAGCTTGCTCACATCAATGGCCAATGCTTAGCAGGTTTGGTGATCTTACAGTTTTCAGTATGTCATCATCTCGTCACTGAACAGTTAGTAGTTTTTGTGACAGTGTATGTGAGCATTCAGATCATTTACATATCATGCAATGTTCTGTTTTACTGGGGTTCAATTCTCTTATCTTTCTTCTGCTCCGTTTACTTTGTGTTCTTTTGTCCCTCTTTCCCTTTGTTAGTTAGTTACCTTTTCTGTGAATTGCTTTTTAGTGCTTTTGTCTCCTAAATTGCTTCACCAGCTACACTAACCTGCCCTGTTTAGTGGTTTTTCTAGCAGTTACAGTGTGTATTTTTCAGTTATCACAGTCGTTAAAATAATGTCATGCTGTTTCTCGGGCATTTTTTTTTTATTTATAAATTAGCTTCTAGTTTTTTTCTTTGCTAATTTATTGTTGTTTCACAATGGTTATCACATTGCTGTAATGATTAAGAATTTGCTCTCTTTTTAACAAACGTGTCCATCTCCAGTGTTTTGCTCTTCTTTCACTATTTCTCTTGGCATGTGTGTCCTGTATATACAATCACCCTTGGCTGTGGTTCTCTTTATTTTCCAGAATGAGTCAGCATCATTCCTACCAGGCTTTACCTAATCTCTTCCTGAAGTTCTGCAGATGTTCACTTGAACCATCTTCTTGAGCAAGTTTATAGCCAAGACAGCTGTGCAGAAAGTGAAGACGAGGTATCGCTCAGGGCCATTTTCCATCTGCTGCTTTGTTCATTTTCAGGGAGAGGACATTGACACGTTTTTCCCTTATTTTACAGTCTCCACTCATTTGATTAGCAAAAAAGCGATTACTGTTTTCATGGAGGGAAAGACTTTCACACGGAGGGCTGCTCTTAACTTCTGAGGCACTTTGAGCAAGTTTCTCATTGAATGTGACTCTATGACATAAGTGTTCTCATATTCACTTGTATAAGCAAAATCTTTCATCTAATATGGTCTTCAAAACAAAATGCCCTCATTCTTTTCCAAGGTATCAGTACAGGTAGGGGCTCTTTATGTCATAAGTTTAATTAGTTATTAGCTGAATAGTGCTGATAAACAATTTAACACTTTGAGATTCTGTTTTTTTCTATAGAGACAAACTTAACAAAAAGGGTGGGCCCATCAAGGTAGCCTAGTGGTTAAAGTCCTCATCCATATGGGTGCTGGTTCACGTCCTGGCACTCCACTTCCCATCCAGCTCCCTGTTTCTGGCCTGGGAAAGCAGTCAAGGACAGCCCAAAGCCTTGGGACCTTATACTCACTTGGGGGACCTGGAAGAAGTTCCTGGCTCTTGGCTTGAGATAGGCTCACCTCTATCCATTGTGGTCACTTGGGGAGTGAATCATCATACAGAAGATCTTCCTCTCTGTCTCCGCTTTGTATATCTAACTTTCCCAAAATAAAAATAAATCTGAAAAATTCTTATGGATTTGTTTATTTGTTTGAAAGAGGAATTAAGAGTGGGAGAGATGTAGAGGAAGAGACTGATTCCCTGGTTCATACCGCAGACGGCCACAGTGGACACGGATGGACCTGGTTGAAGCCAAGAGCCTGGAACTCCATCCAGGGTAACTGTGTGCGTGGCTGGGGCCCGAGTATGTGACCATTAGCAGGGAGTTAGATCAGAAGTGGAGCAGTCAGGACTTGAACTGATATTCCCCTGTAGGATGCCAGCATTCTAACCATAAGTTTAATCCACTGTGCCAAAACACTTTCTCCAGCGTTTGATTTTTTTTGTGTGTTATGTATTTATTACATCATGTAGTTAATAATTTACCTGTGTGACTCTTTTATTATTACATTTTGATTTTGAATTTTACCATGGTAACTGAGGAGCTTGTTACTCAATTTGGGGAATAAAAAAAAGGATCAATTATGGAATTTGATTGGGTATTTATTTACCAGAAAGAACAGGAAATAGAAGTATTAAATCGTTCTGCTTAACGGAAAAGCCTGTTGCACTGTTTTTTAAAGAACAGCAATTACAACAGCAACCTAGAACCACTCCTTTCGGGAAGCTCAAGTTATTAATAGTTGAAAGTCAATTTGGATTTTCTTTTTGAAAAAAATCTTTTTCCAAATATTTGATGTTTGCTTATTTTCATTACACAATTTGACATTTATTTGCTTTTGACGAACAATGGGCAAACGAGGGCTATTCAGTTTCCATTAATCTCTGCTCCCCATCAGTCCTTTCCCTTTTTCCTGTATTTGGAGTTCATAGTAAACTCATCAAATAACATCTTTATTGGTTTGCCACCATTTTATTATTACATTTGTTTTTTTTCTTTGTATAGCGAGAATTAGGGCTACAGATTGAAGTTGGTTTGTTAGAACAAATTTCCTCTTGTCTGGAGGATGTCTTTGTGGATTTTACAATGTTCGCTTTCATGATGAAAAGCGTTTCTCTTCTCAACTAAATAAGAGATAGGCTTAGTCTGAGGAGCTGGTGCAGTAAAATGACCAGATGTTGGTAGAAATATACTTGAAAGGATTATTTGCTTGATTTTGCAATTGATAAATTTTTTGCTTTGAAATTGTTTATGATATGATAAAAACATTTATAAAATATATAAAAATGTTATGTAAAATATCAGTTGAAAAATTTTTCATACAATCAAATGTCACATTTAGTTACTAATCTATGCTCATGGCTCTTGAATTATCTATGTTTATAACTACAAACCATAGAAAGATTTTGAAGGTTCTAGCTGTGTAAGTAGAAATGAATAGGCTGGGTTAATTAAAAAATGGGTTAAAGGACAAAAAGTAAGCATTGAACTGATGAAGTGTGGAAGGCAGCTCTGAGCTTCCTAATCAATGAGGCATAGAGGCATTCAGGAGTAACAGACATTTTTCTTGTGATACACTCTAAAAGGAATTTAGTATGTGGATGCTATTCAAAGATGCCCACATTCTGAGTAATCTTGTAGAGGGCAAGAATCAGTCATCACGCAGCCCCCTCTACATTTTTGCTTCAAATTTGAATGTCCACCTGTGTTTTTAGACATCTTTCTTCCTTCTTGATGAAAATCTGGTCCATTGAGTTCTTGCACAATCCTCTGCTGGGTTCAAGGCCCACACAGAGCAAATTCAGAGAAATTACAGCCAGAGTACAAAAGCTATGGTTCTGCAGGTTAGGGTGGGGTGGGGTAGTGGGATGGGGGTGGGGACTGAGTTAAATCCTAGTTTTTCTGTTTTATGTAGGTTTTGAATCTCCTGTGAGTCACCCAAACAGGGCTGTTGGTTGGTTTTCTTAAATGTGAGTAAAGAATTCTGCATTTGATAAAGAAAGGTTGTTGCAAAGATTACGAATAGCCAAATTGAGTCACTCTTTAAGTGCATACTGCTCAATAAATTGTACTTGTTATTTGATAACTGTAATTGCTTTAACCTCTATTTTGAACTGACCAGATTCCTTTTTATTCCACATCTTCAAATAATTTTCTTCTCCTTGATTTATGTAAGGACTCGTGGCTCAAATGCTGACAGTACTTGTGGGTTATATTATTTTATATTGCACTAAAATTCCTTTGGTGTGTTCTTTATTTTGCAAATGTGGATCAGGGAATAGATTAATACTTATGAACCTGGCCATTTCAGCCTGTCCTACAGACTTCCTAGTATTCATCTAGAAGAAACTGGCCAGTCATGTTTCTGGATCTCTTCATCTAGAATTAGGGCAATCAGTGATGAGAAACCAACGATGACTGCGAGTGAAAACACTCCAACCATTATTTGTTAATTCTGTATTTAAAAACTTCCTCATTAGTGCGTGGGCATTTAACCTAATAGCTAACATGTCAGTGTGCCACATTGGAGTGCCTGGTTTAAATTCCCAGCTGCAAGTGTTGGCATCATGGCTTAATAGGCTAAGCTTCTGTCTGCATCTCTGTCATCCCATATGAACACCAGTTTGTGTCCTGGCTGTTCCACTTCTGATCTAGCTCGCTACTTTGGCCTGAGACAGTAGCAGAGGAGGGCTTAAGTTCTTCATCCCCTGCACCCATGTGGAAGGCCCAGATGAAGCTCCTGGCTGTGGATTGGCTTATCTCTGACCACTGTGTATGTGTGGGGAGTGCACCAATGGGTGAAAGATCTCTTAGTAGCTCTGTGCATGTGTCTCTTCTTCTCTTTATAGCTTTGCCTTTCAAATAAAAAATGTAAAAATAAGTCTCTTAAAAAAATTCCCAGCTCCAATTTTTGACTGACTTTCCACCAGTGGGGACCTAGGGAAACAAAAGGTGATGGTTGAAATAGTTGCTTTCCTACCACCTATGCTGGAAATCTGAACTGTGTTTCTGCCTCCTGGCTGTGGCACCAGCTGGGCCTTGGCCACTGTCAGCAGCGAGGAAGTCAGCCAGTGCGTGGAAGCTCTCTCTCTGTCAGATAAATAAGAAGTACAATAAAGCAAATTAATCATTGTACTTTTGGAAGTTTCATATTTGTACACCTTGATTCCTTAGTAAAATTGTGAGGGTGAATCAATGGCTGTTTTCATCCTTGAATTTTGTTGGATTTGTAGCAAGTATTAAAAATATGTTTGTAGTATTTAAGTATTGTACTTACCCAAATTTTCATCCACATGGTATGGCTAAAAGTTGGTCATTGCTTAGAAAAACAATGTATTTCTTGTAGAACTTACTGGATACCACATTGAGTGTATTTCCAACTCTCTCTGGTTGTTGTCAGGGATCCCAGAAACTAGATGGTAGCAAGGGAGGATAAATGTCAGTTCTTTTTGTTTTCACCCTCTGGCTTTTCTCTGGCTCTCATCTTTTCAAAAAAGATTCAACCCATGCAGAAATCCTGCAACTAACAGGATGGGAGATTTATTAAAGTTTATTTTTAAGTGTTTCATTCATAGAAACTCTAATGAGATGGAAGCATATTTCATCCACATGACAACTCATTTAGAAAAACATTTTGGGGGGATATGATTGGAAGTTTTCTACTTTCGGTGGAACTAAGTAGTTATTTCAAGTTAATATCAGCTAAGGTTGCAGGGCTCCTGTGTTCTCAGAGAGCTGATAAAAACAGAGCCATCTAGTGGGCACTGATTTGGTTTGTAGTCATGTGACTTAAATCCACAGAAACTATGGACAAAGAATTGGTCTTCATTCAGAGAACCCGAGGAAACAGCAAGTTAATATGATATTTGAACTCTGGGACACATTTACTATGCAATACTATAATTGTGAAAAAGCATTGATGCTGTGCTATATGTGAGCTCTCTCTTGAGAAATATTTGTTCTGTGTTCCTTATTTTGGAAATATTCATTTCAGTTAAAGGTTATGTATTTAATCACTGTTGTGTTTGAATTTTCTTCCCTTGATGTAATAAGTCATTAGTCTTAATGAAGTTTATTTTTAATTTAAGCAGACAGAGACTTCAAAGAAAAGAGGGTGGGGTTGCAAATGAGTGAGAAGAGATGGCCAAGTTGATACAAAAAGTAGCAAAACAGTTAGAAAAATATCAACATGTCTTGCACAATCAATCATTGAAAACATGTCAATAAGAGTGAGGCCAGATTTGTTAGGTACAAATACTCACACAGCTGAAACATGGTGAGAGATTTTGGTAAAATTCCTACACTCGACCCATTTCTTAAAAGAAGACATTAGGCAGTGAAACTTCTAGTGACTGAAAATTTGTACAAATCACAATTCAGCAGAATTATTTCTTGCAGTAGGATAATTTCAGTCCTAAAATTTAGCCATCTGGAATTATTTTTAAAAGATCATATTATTAAATCTTTGGAAATAGAGAATTTTCCTTTTAATAGAAAATCTGTACTTGATTGTAAAGATGGAACATTACGTCCTTAGCCTGGCTGTTCTTGAATTATAGGCAGAACCTATGGTAGAGCCTGGGATCTAATAAATTTATTTCAAGCAAGAAGGCTTAGAGAAATTCATACAAATATGTTAATAGAGGGGTATAACAATGTGATACCCACTTCTATCATAATGAATTCCACCCAAGGGTTGCCATTAGACTCCTTGTTTTATGAATAGGATGCTGTGAGAATGTAGTAAGTCAAGGATGTCTGTAATTAGCTATTGGCAAATTCAGGCTGTATAATGAGATGCAAAATAGCTCGGTGGCAAGTTTACCCACTACAGCAGTCTGCCAAGGGACAATGCTCTGCTCTTTTAAGGGAAAGAAATTATGTTCTTACTCTAAGAATACATGAATCTGTAACACAGAGAGCAACCTTAAAGGAAAGCCAGAAGTTTAACTCTGATACTTTTTTTTTTTTTTAAAAAGAGAAGGTTATTCTAGTTTTTGTTTTAGGATCTTTTTCAAAAGGTTAGTAAGTGATGGCTGGTAAATCTTCAGTGAAGACGACCAGTTTTCAGGATAAATCAGAAAGGTGGAACAAGATTTATGGAAACATCCTTATGAACGTTTGGTGTCTAATCATCAAGTGTGTGGATGTTGTCGGCTGTACCCACAGGTAGCTGGTCTCACTGGAGACTGTGGGGGGATGGGGATATCAAGGAAGATGAACAGAGTGCCAAGACGAAGGGCTGTGGGGGAGAGAATGCTGTGGGACTACTTCTGATAGAAATTTCAAAATTTCTGGCCTGACAATCTTTTAACCAAACCTTTCAGAATTTTAGAGGATCATTCTCAGGCATTTAGTTTTAGAAATTTAGCAGGACATTAAATAAGTGAAAATCCGTTTTGAGAGACAGCTATATTATTTCGAGGTTGAACATCTTCCAGTGATTTCTTGTTTGATACCAATAATTTTTGAGCATGCGACTTTCCTGTTGATTTTGAAATCAAGGTTATCTATGCTTTAAATAATCTCGTTGGGTATGTTGAAATACAGAAGGTTAAGTAGCTTGTCTAAAATCACACATGTAACAAATAAAAATATTTCTGATATAGAAGAGAAAAGTAGGAAAGTTAAGCAAATTATGGTTTTGTCAGAAATTTTGCCTAACAAGATCTGAAAAAATTCTTATATAAATCCAAGTATTGCAGATTTAAGTTTAAAAGTTTTATTGTGTTGAAACCAGTCTGAAATTTCAGTTACACAATCTCACAAGAAAGAAAATGGTACAAAATTCCAATATCAGAGCTATTGTAAATGCTCAAATGAGGTGTAAATATTATGATAATTATAAGGAAGTTAAGGTTTTGATAACAGATGGTAGACCTATTTGGACGGTGTTACTCTAGACAATACTAAATATTATTAAGTGTAAAATTTTTAAGTACAGTTTCTTCTATAAGAAATAATCACCTTAAGATGCAAAAATATATGTGTTAGTGGAGAAGAATTATCTTTGGGTTCACAACTTAGAATTAAATCATACGTCTAAAATATGTATTTTGCAAGTTAAAGAAAGATATAGATGGAGCCTATAGTTTAGATACACCATGAGTCCAACTGTCTGTGCTCATGTAACCAGATTTCAGCCATTTGAATTATCCAACACAAATGTTCTAATCCTAAAACTTGTGCTTTGTAGCCTGCATCTTAGAATTTGTCAGTATGATTAAGTGAAACTAAACTGATCAGCTATAGACAAATCAGTTTAAATATTTCCATTTGCTCTGAAAATAATGCTGCATGTATTGTGTCAATTATAATAAATGTCAAAATAATTCCCCCTTGTGCATTCTGAGCTGCTGCATGATGTTGTGAGGGAAGTTTTGCACCACTTTCATTCAGCCACTTCCTGAACTCTGCTTTTGCATGAACAATACGTGTTAAATCCTTCAACTTTTTTAACCATTTTAAACTTACAATCATGAAATTATGAACTTTTGCCATGATTTTCTGTGGCTACTATAGCAATGTAGCACAGATTTAATGACTTAAAACAACACAAAAATCTTCAATCCTTTTGTTCTGAAGTGCAAAAATGTAAAATAGGTTTTTCAGGGCACAAAGGAAAGTGTCAGCAGGACCGTGTTCCTCGTAGATACTCAAAGGGAGAATCTTTTTCCTTGGCCTGTTCTAGCTTCCAGAGGCTGCCTGCGTTGCAGAACTGTTAGTCCCTTCTACCCTCTTCAAAGCCGGCAGTGACGAGTTGGATCCTTTCCTCATTGTATCAATTCAAATAATTTTTCTGCCCGCTTCTTTCTACTTTCTTGTGAAATCGTGTTCATAGGGTTCAGGGGTTAGGACAGGAACATACTGGGAGATGGGGTAGGGTTAGGAGTGAGTGGTAGCGGTCATTTTTCTGACTGCCACAATTATTGTTCAGTTAATATTTCTATCTTATGAGACTATAGATTTTACTGAGAAAGAAAGATGAGATGTTCTTGACCATCAAGCAAATCTGTAGCTGTATCAACTTTGAGATTATTCAGGTTTAAGAAGAAACACTAGTAAAGTTGGAAGAGTTGAGCTGACCTGAGGTCAGCTTTGGTACTCTTAAATGACAAATGCTGGATAGTGTTTTGCAGACCTTAATGCCACGTGGACTTCCATGTATTTTTCTAAATCAAGGGATATAAAATGACACTTAAGATTCATATTATGTCAAAACTGGTGATAAAATTTTCTCTCATGCTCAAGTCCCTTATTGTGACTGGTGCTACTGCTTTCTTTTCCATGTAAATGAAATGCAGAATAAAGTGTGCAATCATAACATTTTGGAGGTTCTTAACTTCATGATTCAGTGGACCAATTGACATCTTGGAATATGATGCTGTTTCTTTAGCCTCTTCTTACCAATTTATGTGATTAGTTAACAAGCTCATAGACAACCAAGACTAGACCAAAAGTATGATAGGACACAGTTATGTTTTAAAACAGCCTTAAACCTGGATTTACTATGTCAGGAGAGAAAATCAGAAATGAAGAAGTGATAGAAACAAAAAGAAGTGGGAAAAAAAGGACTATGGGAGTATTTTGATTAGTGAGTTAAAACAAGTATTATGAAGACATGGTATCTAGAAACAAAAATGATGGGGCCAAGGGAAAAAAATCACTGGAAAATGATAGTTATAAGAAAGTGCAGAAACTTAAAGGGTTTGAGGAAAACCAGATGTAAGAGGGAAAAGTACAAACACCCAGTATTGGGCAATGCAAGAGAAAGTCCAGTAAGATGGTGGAGCAAATATGAGCCAAAAAGACAACAAAGGTTAAAATAATGTTTACTTTGCTTAGCCTACTAACAGGAAGGTTTTCTGCCATCTTATAGCCTTCTATCCAAAGGTAAGCAACTATGGCCCATTCTACAATGCCTCAGAAATCACTCACTTCTAAAAATTTATACTTTTATATAAAAGAAAATGACGCCATTTGAAAAAGTTCATGGGAAAATTTTAAATGTAGATTTATTTTGCCACAAGAAGTGTTAAGTCCGTGTGTAGTTTTTTCATATTATGTATTTTCCATGAACTGTCTAGGTATGGAAGAGTTCCTAGGGAGTTACCACTGTGTTTTTCAGAATGAGTAGAAGTGAACTATTTTTCAGGTATGAAAATTAACACACTGTATAATGTCCCCTTTAAGAAATGAACATTTGTATGGAGCTGGTGCTATGGCTGAACAGGTTAATCCTCCACCTACAAGTGCCAGCTTCCCATCTGGGTACCAATTTGTTTCCCAGCTGCTCTACTTCTGCTGGCTTTGAACTAGACCAGTTCCAGCTGTTGCAGTCATCTGGGGAGTGAAACAGCAGATAAAAGATCTCTTTGTCTCTCCTCTCTGTAGAATCTTCCTTTCTAATAGAAATAAATAAGTCTTACGAAAAATGAAATGAGAACAAAATTTTTTAAGTAAAAAAAAAAATCTAAAAAAAAGAAAAAGGAAATGAACACATGTAGATTGACTTAAAACTAAGAAAGCATCTTGGTTGAGAGGGAATTGCCAACAATGAGACCAGTCTGACTAGGCGTAGTGGAAATGCATCCTGCTTGCAGGCAGAGATGGATTAAATGGCATTTTGGAATCTCTTGTTTTAAAATGACCAATATCACAAAGTTCTCCCTTTTCCAGGCCTGATGCTTTGTTCTCCATTAGGAGTTTTATAATTTTAAGTTTTATGCTTGAGTCTTTAGAGCGCTTTGAGATGAATTTTTTTGTGTGATATAAGATAAAAATCTAATTTCATTCATTGCCTGTGGATATCTTGTTAGCCCTTAAGCATTTGCTGCAGAGATTAACCTTGGCATCTCTGTCTAAGACTAATTGACTGTGGATGGATGGGTTCATTTGTGCAAACTGATATTGTTCTGTAAACATACAAACAGGCAGAGACTAGTTGCCTGCAGAACCTCAAGCAGTGATGGCTACTTCAAAATGGACATTTTGGGGAACAGCAAGATGGCTCAATGTAAAAAAAAAATGGGTGTTTTCATTAACAGGAATGACATCAAGGAAGAAATATTTGGGTACAAGACTGCCATAGAGGGGAAGAAATACGTTTTAGGAAATGATGAGACTGACAACAAAGATGTAGGAACAGAGTAAGATTTCCTGTTGTTCCCATTGCCACCCATGCTCTTCCCATCTTTCTTTAAAAATTTTTTTTTACAATGGCATATTTTTCTTTCTTAAATTCATTTTTTATTGTATAACTTTTATTTTTGATGCTTTTTTACATATTTCATTAGGGTGAGAAGGGTCAAGGGTTAGAAGAAAGTGGATGTGAGCATTGTTTTGACATTCTGTTTTTTCCTTCCTGTACCTGGAAAAGGGAAGAGATACAGGGAGAAACCACACCCAGCCTCCCAACCACCCCATGGCCCCTGATGTGGGGCATGCACCGAGGGTCCTGCTCAAGTGATTTTAATAGTTCAATAGTTCTGTATTGCTGCCAGTCCTGCCACTCCAATCACAATGAAATCTCTCCAGAATCCATCAGTTGACAGTCCACCATACAGTTTCCATTGCCGAGGTATTCACTGCCAACTCTTGGCTGGAGTAGTTGGTCGATTTGTTTTGTCCTCCATCCTCTGTTATAATATCAGGTGTCCTCTGTAGGCTGCAGTGTGCTACAATGGCATACTTTCATTTCACTTTGCTATTACAAGATTACTACTGCACTGGCTAAAAATTTCAAACGAATAGCAAGAAGAAAAAAAAATCCTAGTATTTCTTAAAAATACAGATTGTGAACATTAATCAAATCTCAATATGCCAATTTTGCTCATACTGATTACAATTTTTGTACTCTGTGTTATTAGTAATTACAGACATGGTTAAAGATTTTGGATTGTTTCAAAGCTGTTCAAATTGAGACTCTGAAGAAATTGATTTTTTGTTTATAAGAAAAGAGTACAACTTGATTTCTTTCACAAGTATTAGCAAGCTTCATGTACCTGTTAATAAAGGTCAGGGAACTCCTTCAATTCTTGTGTGTCTGCAAAGTGTTTATCTCTCCTTCATTTTTGCTGTATATTTTTGATGGATATTTTCTGGAGTATGGTGTTCCTAGCAGACTTTTCCGCACCTCCCCCCCCCCCGCATTATTTCTGTTAGATTAGCCACTGATAGCCTTTTAGTAGTTCCCTTATACAAGTGATGCTGCTTTTATTTCTTTCAAAATTATTTTGCTCTTTATGGTTTGTTCAAAGTATGCGTTTGTATGGACTTCTTCGGGTTACTCTTATATGGATCTGTTAGGCTTAATAGACTTAAATCTCAGGTTTCAGCTTCTTCCACAGAATTTGGAGGCTTTAGGCTATTATTTTTGAGTAACTTTTCTGATTTTTCTTTCTTCTTTGATACTCCTGTAACATATACATTGTTTTTATTGATGGTGTCCCTTAGAATGTTTTGGGTATTTAAATTGTTGTTTTCTCTCTGGTTTAATTTCAAATGACCTGTCTTTATGTTGAGTAGTTCTGCTGGAGTATGTCAGCTGTTGAATTCTTCTAGTGAATCTTTTGTTTCAGTTATTGCATTCTCCAAGTTCAAAATTTCTCTTTGATAATATTTTATTTTCTACATTTGTGTTAAAATTCTCATTTGATCTATAAGTAGTTTTCTTGAGTTCACTGAACATTAATATGATTGTTTATCTTCAGTTATTTTTTTGCCAAATAATATATATATCCTTCATTTCTTTGAGTCAATTTGTATGGATTTATTTAGCCCCTTTACTGTACCATTTTTCCTGTTTCTTTGTATTTGTTGTAACTTTCCATTGATATACCTGTATTTAAATTTTTTTTAAAGATTTTGTTAGTTTTATGAACTGGCCTCAAACGGGAAAACCTTTAATAGTCTCAGTTGGAGATTCAGAGGGCCTCATATCTTTTCTGTGTGTTTGCTATGTCTGTCATGGGTTTGTAGTTTTATAATTCGAGGGTTTTTTTCCTTTACAGTTTAGAATTTCTTGCTGGTATGGTATGTCTGCCATACCACAGTTCTTTGGAGTAGCAGCATGCCTCTCATCTCTTGCCTTGTTCTCAGCAGCTCCAGGAATCTAGATAATGCAAAATCCTAGTAGTGCTCTCAGACATGCAAGACAAAATCCAGCTCCTTACATGGCCCCTTTGAAAAGTGAGAATCTTGCATGTACAGTTCATTCATGTTTTTCTTTTCCTCCCAGGGAATAATGGGATCAGGGAGTTCCCTTCTAATAATGTGATTCTGAATCTGTGGGAGGCACTTGGCAAGAAGGTACCATGATTTTGCTTTTGAATTCAGTGCGTTGATGTGCCTGTTCGAACACTGCTGGCATGTAGTCTGTTAACCTTAATCCTACTTTCAGGCGTAGCAGACTATGCAATATCATTCTTTAAAGCCTCCTAACTTACATCACACTGGTAGCATCTTGCCTCAAGTGCCAGATTTTTCTTTATCAGCTTTCTCAAGTACATCAAGTTTCTAGCAGATACGTACTGCTCTGATGTGCAGAAGTGTTAATACTGTTGTGGATGAATCTTCAACTGATGAGACAGAGGAAAGAATGGATAAATATTCATATTCAGTTCTTGAGTAGACAACTTTGAGAAGCAGCTTATATGTTTCTTACAAAATCTAAGGTGGAAACAAGTTGTGTTTCCTTAGGTTATTGTTAGAAATGACTTTGATTATGAATCCTATTTTTATTCTTATCAGCCAGTTGGTCCTTTGAAATTATCCATATGTAAAATAAAGAACAGTCTTCATGATTACAGTGACAGCTAAGTCCCATGATCTGCCATCTGATTCTAGAGACCCAACACCAAGAATGCAATTCCAGTACAGGTCCAATATTAGATACCATGGGAATTGATGGTATAAATTTGTCCAAGGGAGACCAATGTTCAAGATCAAATAAGAAGACTGGGAGTTCATGTTTTGTTCTTCAAGTCCTCAATAGATGTCTTCCAATGTTGAAACAGGCAATCTACTGCACTGAGGCATAAATTCAATCTCAGCTTGTAACACACTCACAGATACCCCCAGAAATAATGTTCTGTGTATACCTGCTATGGCCCAGTCAAAATTACATGTAAGATTAGCCATCAGAAGTCTATTTGTTGTTAGCTCAACTCTCAGACATATTTTATCTAACCATTATTAACCTCCAAAGAAAGACAATAACTAGGTCACAGTTTTGACTAACATGTGTAACACTCCTAAATATGATTCTGCAGAAGTCTTCAAGTGATTCATTCTTCTTTTTTGTTTCCTGTAACTTAATAATCATGTAGACTTAGCAATACTTATTTGATATAAAGCCAGTCTATTTTATGTCACATGATAAGGGAATAAGAGCTGAAAGAATAAAAGGCAAGCATGTGCAAGCACACACTAACGTATTCATAACAAAATACTCTTGAGGTGAAATGTTCATGACGGTTAGAGTCTACATTTTTAAAACTGGACATGTGGTCATAGCTGCCATCTATAATCACCTTCTTCTTATACCTATTGTATCATCTCTTTGCCTTCAAAAGGCACCTCAGCTTGTTGTGTTCCTTATTTGGTAGGGGTGACCCAAACTTCATTCCTGCAGGACATCGGCCAAGAGTAATTTTGCTTGTATTTTTTCGTTTGCAGTTTTCCATTTACATTAATCACAGGACATGGTAATACCAAGAGAAGTCCTAACGAGTTATTTTTGGGTTGTTGTAATAAAATATCTTAGGCTGGCTAATTTGTAACAACAGAAATTTCTCACAGTTCTGAATGCTGGAATGTGCGAAGTCAAAGTCCCAACAGATTCAGTGTCTACTGACTGTTCTCTGATTCATAACTTATTCCTTATGGTGCCCTCCTCACATACAAAGAGGGACAAGCAAGTCCCCTCAGGTCTTGATTATATGGCCACAAGTCCTGCAAGCACTGATTTCATGTTTGGTCATTTCACACTGCTTAATACCAATAGTTTGGAGAATCATAGTCTTTCTCAGTGTTAAATCAATGGAAAACCTATTGAATCTTTCATTGATCTGTATAAGCTGAAAAGTTGTAGGCCAAGTGAACAAAGTCAAACCTTAGTCCTAAAAACAGAGCTGTGCCAGTCAACTTCCAGAGTTGAGTCAAAGACCCAGAATCCCTTGAATGAATAGAAGGTTGATTCTCCTTGAGAAAGAGCCCCAGTACACTACTTACTCTTCATTTTTCTCCAAAGCTTCCACTACAGATAACTACAAACCAGGGGAAAGGAAAGAACCATAGGCTTTGAAGTTTTCTTGGAAACTGATGCTCAACTGACAGTAGTTTCTAAATACCCAAAAATCTCATCACAGTTCATCAATCAGAATAGATGCTTATGGAAACAAAATCATTAACAAAGTTTTAGCTCAGATCTGTTTTACAGTGGGCCCGGTTTGTCTGCAAATCCAAATAGTGTTTTTATTTCCTCCCAAGTTGAAGAGTGCATAATTAGAAAAGACATCCTTAGTATCTGGTAGAATTCCTACCACATTTTCATCTATTAATGTGGATTAAGGACTGTTGGGATGAGAAAGCTCATGTGGAAACTAGCAGAGCTTCCCCTGCTTAGGAAAATAATATTTCATTCCTAGAGAGATTGCAGAAATGACTGCCACCATCAAGGATATAAAGGATACAGCGATGGTAATTCCCAGCATATTTACGCTCAGCATACCTCTTTGGCCTGTGCAGAGCACGCTGGATCTAGAAAATGACAGTGGATGATCACAGGCCTAATCATGTGGTGTGTCTGATTGCAGTTGCTGAACCACCAGTGGTTTCACTGCTCGATCAGATTAACACCTCCTTGTGCTGATGTGCAGCTGCTGACCTCACAAATGCTCATGTTGAAGTTGCACTTCCCAATCCAGTAACTGAAGTTACCATTGGGAAGTCAGGCAAACAGAAAAAAACACAACCGAAGGATTCCTTGCTTCCCTTACTAATTTATTTTTCAGTTGCAATGAATGATACATTTCTGGACTAAAAAGATCCTAAGCCTTTGAATCCCTTTCTCTATGTTAAGCCAAGCATGTCTAGTATTTTCAGCTCACTCACTGTGTACTACCCTTCATCCTTGTTTCAGCCAATCAAGCCAATAAAATGTTAGAGCTCCTTCCGTTTCCCTGAGCTACAATGTAATATGCATGATATCTGCTGAGTGAGCCTATATTCATAAATTCATCCTGAACCAACTTTATGTTGTTGTCACCATTATGCTACACAATTGGTATTGTTTCTCACATATGTTCCCCGATTTCTGTTTGTGTACGTTAGGAACTTGATGTAGTAGTTTTAGAGTTTGATACATTTCCTCACAGATTGTACACCTAGGGTAAGACAAGATTGTTCTCTTTACCTTAATCTCATGTGTTAAAATCAATAATATCAGTGAGGATTTAAAAATTTTTCTGTTAAATGATGAGGCAAAAACTATAATCTACAATTACGACCCATTAACCTTGTACAATCCATTAACCTTTAGTACATAACAAAAGTGAACTGTTCTATACCAGACATTTTAGGAAGATTAATATCAATGTCCAAACTAGAGTTGAAGTAACAGGATCCTTAAACCACATAACACAGACTACCTACTCTTTCCTTTGTGCCAAAAATGATTTTAGATCTGAATCTAATCCAGGCTATTGATAGGGAAAAAAATCTATTGACATTTATATTAATGAACTTAAAATGTCTTTTCTTTTTATCTATTCTTAGGTTCTTTAACTCCTAAAATTCCCTGAAAAAGTATGTTAGTGCAGACTAGAGAAACTGAGTGTTCCGTGGGAGTTGGAGGGCCTTTATAGAGGGCTGTCTTTGTGATGATCAGGGCAGACCACTGTGTAAAGATGTGAGTCATGAGTGAGGTTGGCTGTGGATGTGTAATCCAACCTTGCCATCAGTCTACCTCCCTCTAAGATTGTGACAGAGTGGTGTGGTTCTGTTTTGTTAACAGAGGATGAAGCCATGCTGAGTGTTGCTGTTTTACATCCATTTTTACATTGGTTTCCAAGTTTTCTGGAGTTAATTCTCCGGATGTCACATTGACCAAATCCGGAAGTTTCATAGCAGTCCTTTGGGACAAGTGGCTCAACATTTACTCTAGGAGTTAGTTGAAGACAATTGCTCTGTTTTCCCCACTGGCGTCTTGCTTCCTATTCTTGTGGCATCATTGCTTTGATTCAGTGACTTTTCATCCTGAAGGAACATGTTCACACTGTCAATATCCATGAAGTATGTTGGTTTGATTTTTCAGTTCCAGCTTACTAAGCAAGTCATTGGTGAATGGTGTGGACCCTAGAATGCTTCCTTCTGACCCACAGAGAAACGTCTTTCTCAGATGATCCCTAACAGCAATTTGAAAGCAGCTCTAGATGCTCCAGGCTGCTTTGATTATAGCCCTCAGTGCAGTTATGAGTCTGAATTTATTTAGAATGCCAAACAAATAAAAATCTAGTTGTTATAATTTAAAATTTTACAAAAATATTACAAACTCTAGTGCAAATACTTAAATATAGCATGCAAAACTTAACAAAAAAGCATTCCTTGGATGACGTAACCAGAATATATAAGCACTATAAAATTTGAAGGGGGAAATAAAATGTAACAAGACTTTTCCCTTCATGTTGTTCATAATTAAAACTAAATAGTGTCTTCTTAACAGTCTATTTTTCTGCATTCTAGTTTTTAAATTTTGTTTTCAGAACTTCAAAGGAGAGACCAGCATTGTGGCTCAGAGAGTTAAAATATATCAGAATGCTGGTTCAGGTTTGGGCTGTCCCACTTCTGCTCCCGCTTCTTGCTAACGTGCCTGAACGCAGTAGAGGATGGTCTGAAGACCTAGGCCCCTGCTTCTCTTGTGGGAGACCCAGAGAGAGTTCTGGACTCCTGGTTTTTGCCCAGACCAGCCCTGGCTGATGAGGTCATTTGAGAAGTGAGTCAGTGGATGAAAGTTCTCTTTTTCTCTTTATCTCTCTGTCACTTTTTCAAGTAAATTAAAAAATGTAATCAATCTGAAAAAATAACACAAGTGAGCATTTTGAAAGAACATTTGGGGGTTGATGTGGTGGCATATCCCGATAATCCTACGCTAGCAGCACTAGCATCCTGTATGGGTGCTAGTGCATACAGCGGCTGCTTCACTTCCACTCCAGCCCCTTTTTGTGGCTTGAGAGAGTAGTAGAGGATGACCCAACTCCTTGAACTCCCGCACCCCTGTGGGAGACCCAGAAGAAGTTCCTGGCTTGGGAAGGGCTCAGCTCTGGCCATTGCGGCCTTTTAGGGAGTGAATCAGTGATGGAAGATCTTTCTGCCTTTCCTTCTCTCTCTGGAACTCTTCCTTTCAAATGAAAAAAAGAAAAACTTTTATTGTAAAAGTTTGATAATTTAGCTTATCTAAATTATTTCATATTATTTTCTTATCAACAATTGTGACAGTTTGTTACATTTTAAAGATGCAAAGCAATTAAGTTTGCTCATATAGCTCACAAATCTAGCAAGCACCGCTAGGAGACAAATGGTCTTTTCTGTTTCTAAATCGAGATTCCGATTTTCAAAGAAGCTGCATAATGTTTCTGAAGAAAATGGAATTACAAAGTTTATTTTCCGTGAAAAGTTTTGGAATCCATACACTGCATTTTTTATAGCGACTTTTGCTGTGTGCATTATCCGATTTATTGTTAAGATCTGATTTGTGAGAGATTTCTCACACTGGAAAGGTTTATCGAGTTCCTCTCCTGAGTGTGTTGATGAGAACAGAAGCATAGATTTTTTTTAAAAAAAGATTTATTTATTTTTACTGGAAAGTCAGATATACAGAGAGGAGAGACAGAAAGGAAGATCTTCTGTCTGATAATTCACTCCCCAAGTGACCACAGTGGCCGGTGCTATGCTGATCTGAAGCCAGGAGCCAGGAGCTTCTTCCAGGTCTCCCTCACGGGTGCAGGGTCCCAAAGCCTTGAGCCATCCTTGACTGTTTTCCCAGGCCACAAGCAGGGAGCTGGATGGGAAGCGGAGCTACCGAGATTAGAACTGGCGCCCATATGGGATCCTGGCATGCAAGGTGAGGACTACACCACTATGCTGTTGCGCCAGGCCTGAAGCATAGAATTTTATGGGAAGAGCCTTTCTCAACCTGAATTGGTGTTCCTGTGATTTCAGTCAACTTACAGTTGTCTCTGGTGAAAACTTCTTATGTGTAAGGATTATCCTGCTGATCTGAAGGTTTTCTTTTTCCCGTTGCATTCAAAAGGCTGCTGCGTCTTGCTGACTGATACCTTCCCTGCAATGGAGTGTGTTCCCAGACACATTGGACCTCTCTAAATGACATGCCTTTGGGCTTCCTGAGGTTTATTCTTGACTTTCTAATTGGCCCCAGTTCATGCTTTCTGTGGCCTTTCTGGACTCTCTGGTGACAGCTCTTTCAGTCTCCCAAGGAAACCTGACATCTTCACCTATTCAGTACCATAAAAGAGAAAGTCTAAAAGCTCCATCATGGGAATCTAGACAACGTTGGAGCTGTGTTCATTTTCGCTGACCTTGGGGGTGTGTCCTGAGCTCCAGGGCTATACCGCCTTGCAGCTTCCCAGGAGGTCTGTGTCTTTCTGGGGGCCTCTGCCAGGAGTAAAATTCATAGACCAGCAGTGGCTGAGCTGCACGGCCCCTATTTGATGAGGAGAAACTGTGCACACTGTATTTTCACAACACACCTTTTTCACAAAGATTTTGAAGACCTCTTATGTTAATGAAAACTGAATTCACCTATATTTACCAAGAACTTGTACGTACAATTGCCTAATAAGTTTGACAAATCAAACTGTAAAAGTGGCAAAGAAGACAACACTTTTGGGTCAACTTTTAGTTGTTCATTATTATATCAAAACTCACATAATAAAGATCATTTTAATAGTCTTAAACTGGTTCACTTGCTCTCCGTGGCTAGGGATAAAATTTCTTTGTGTGCCACCATCATCCCTGAAGGCATGTGCGTCTCCTGGTCTGTACGAAGCACTTTCCCAAGTCCTGCTGGGCTACACTAATTCAGAGGAGAGCACAGTGTAAGTCACACACAGTCACAGGGTGGGAGCACTCGAAATCGACTTCTGACTTCAAAACTCTTGTTTTTTCCCTTAGTTCTGAGACCATCCACACTGGGAATCCTGAATTAAATTTGTGGCCACTGGCTTTCGTCCTGCCCAGTTCCTCCCATTCTGAACATTGGAAAGTAAATCCAATGCTTTCTCTTCTTCTGTTGATTTGTTGCACTCTCCAATTAATTCATTAAAGAAATCAAATCAAATCAAGTGTTTGGAGCAAGATGAGGTGGCAGTACAAAATAGATGCCAAATTACAAGGAGAAATATGAAAAAATAATCCTGTTTTAACTTTTATATTGATTATATATTTTGAAATGAAAGTATTTTGAATTGGACTTGACTAATTTCACTTGTTTTTTTATTTTAAAAGTATGGCTATGAGAAAATTGAAAGTTACATATGTGACTGGCATTATAATTCTGTTGTACAAAACTGATCTATAGGGTATATCCTGAGTCTTTTTTTTCTAAGCTTTCACATAAATCAAATATTATGATGGAATTTTACTTACTGTTTTATAACGTGCTTTTTCATTTATTAGAGTATCAAGAGTCTTTTGTGAAGCTATTACATGTTTTTGACATCATTTTAAAACCACTAAATAATGCCCTTTCCCTTTAGCTAAAGGCGTATTTTTGTAACAAATTCCTTGTTATTTCCAGTATTAACTCCACAAGGAATACTATTATTCATGAAGGTTTTTTTTTTTTTTTCTGCATCTGAGTTTATTTATTAGAAACAATTCCTAGAACTGGGATTACTGTAAAAGTTCTAAAAATGTTGGAGGCCTGTGTTAATTAGTGCCAACTTGCTCTTCAGGGAAGAAGTGCTACTCCACACCCTTGCTGTCGCTGCTCGAACAGCCTTGTTTCTCTCAGCTGGCTCATTTTTCTGTCCACTTAAGCTTTTGCGAAGGGATTTCACTTAGTTTCAAACGATGCCACACAATTTCATTTGGAAAAGAAAGGATTAATCTTTGCAAATAATTTCTGCACCGTGAGGGCCCTCCAACTGACATTCAGTCAAGTCATTCTTTTTTATCTTATTTATTTATTTGCTCGGAATTATTCTTGAGCTGCAACTGCTGGGATAACAATCATGCTTTTTTGAAGTTATTGACCAAGTCCAATCTCACACAAAGACTCCATATGATGGTCAGTTAAAAAAAAATTCAAAAAGACTGATTTTTTTCAAAGCAGCAAGTGAAAGAGTTACCTGGACTCCCATGCTCACTGCAGGACAGTTCATAATACTTCAGAAATGAAATCAACCCTAATATTACTGGATGACTAGATACAGAAAATGTGGTAAATTTATACTGCGGAATGCTACATAGCCATAAAAAGAAAGAAATCTTGTCTTGCTACAAAATGGCTGAAACTATCATGCCGAGTGAATAGGCCATTCCCATGAAAACAAATATGCTTTTAGTGATATGTGGGCATTAACACAAGATATAAAAATATGTATAGGAACTAAAGAGATGGCTTATGTTATGATTATTGCTTTTAACTCTTGTTTATATTGCTGTGAAATTATGGTTTTCCTACTTTTGGTAAATATTTTGGATAGTGGATTAATCCAGTGATTATAGAAGCAGTTGGAATTATGCCTAGAGGAAAAAAAGAAGGAAGAAAAAGAACTGAGGCAAGGAGGAAGGAAAGAGGGAAGTATGGTTATCACATTAGAACTGTATCCATGAAATACATGAACTTGGGCCTGGTATGGTGCCCTTGTGGCTGACGTCCTTGCCTTGCATGTGCTGGTATTCCATATGGGAACTGCTTCATGTCCCAGCTGCTCTACTAATCTTCCAGCTCCTGCTCGTGGCCTGGGAAAGAGGTAAAGGATGGCCCAAAAGCTTTGGGATCCTGCACTTGTGTGGGATACCCAGAAGATGCTCCTGGTTCCTGGATTCAGATGGGCTCAACTCCATTCATTGTAGCTATAAGGGGGATGAACCAGCGGACAGAAGGTCTTTCTGTTTCTCCTTCTCTCTGTATATCTGCTTTTCCAATAAAAATAAATATTCTTTTAAAAAGAAATACATGATATCTTCTCTTTATATTAATGAAAAAATTTTAAAAGATTCTGATTTTTTTCAGAGCTCTATTATTGATTTCACTAAACTGTTTTTTTAATTGTGTATGCCTAGTCCATCAGTAGTTTAATTTTTCTCCTGTTCTTTAAACCAACAATATCAGAGAAAGTCTCCACTTTCTATTATGTGTAAAATAATTGGATCTCTGATGGAGTTTATGGGCTGCTTGAGTAGTATTTAAACCAGTTGGTTCACTAAAGGTAGAACATGCTGTTTCTGTCATATCAGACTCAGGCCAATCTGATAAACATACTGCACTGCTCTGCTCTTCCAGCAAATCGGTGCTAACCCTGGTTGCTGTTTGTCACAGTCAGAGCAGACGATGTATCCCAGGTGTGATTTGGCTTTCCTGGTGCTTCTCTATGGTCAGTTTGCCTAGAGTTCTGGCCTACACCTGGAGCACCGTGAGCTTCAGCTGGCATAGGCGATGGTGTTAAGACTCAGGCTGAGCTGAACCCAGTCATTACAGGACATGAAGGGGAAATACCATTTGTGTTGGTTTTTATTTCTGTTAGACTGCCTCTGTCGGCACTCCCATTTATTCTGGACACTTCAAAATGTTTTAAATTTATTGGAAAAGCAGAAAGCCAGAAACAGGAGTTTAGAATAGACAGGAGAGACAGAAAGAGAAACAGTGATGGACTGTCTGCTAGTTGACTCCCCAGATGGGCAGAACAGCCAGTCTAAAGCTGATGAGCTCCATCCGGGTCTCTCCTGTGGGTGGCTGCCTCCCAGGATATGCATCAGCAGGAACTTGAAAGAGAGAGAACTGAGACCAACTCAGGTGCTGCAGCAGAGAAGTAAGCACCCCAATTAGCACCCCAATTAGCAGCCTACCAACTACACTAAAAGAGACCATCTTTCCAGAGCAGCAAAGTCCTAGTGATGAGAGAGATTTTAAAAAACCTGTTTCTTCCAGTCTTCCTCCCTCCTTTTCCCTCTCCCTTTCACGTCTCTCTCCCATGTCTCGCTGTGTGTTTGTGTGTGAAAGAGAGAGAGAGAGAGAGATTTTAATAGACTTCTAATGAACTTAACTGGTTTGGGATTTGCTAATGTTGTTGTGACTAGATGAGATGGACAAATTGTAAAGTCGATTTGAGCACAAAGTTTGCTGTCGTAATTTTAACAGGAAATTGAAACCGCAGGTGAAGGAAATTTATTTCTTCCGTCCCTAGCCCAGTGGCTAAATATCTCACATTTAAAGAAAGGTTGTTGTGTCTGTTGCTTACCTAATCTGTTGTTTTTTCATTGTATTAGGACATTGGGCTTCCGATGTTTAATTCTACCAGTAGTGAGGATTCTTCTGCTGTAGCTTTCTCTGCAGTGTAATCTGATAACTAAAGGCCAGGTGATCAAAATACGTGTCTCTTTAGCTATCAGCATTGAAAAAAATTAAATGAAGTTACCTGTAGGGTATGGTTTGTGTTTATATAGTACAAGTAGGATGGTAATAAAACAATTAGCAAGTAAGAGCACTTTCCCTCCGTATACAAATAGGTGAGAGTTCTTGTTACTGATAAAATTGCAACACTCTGAGAATGTTAAGCCTCTTATTTTGCTAATAGTTGTTGGCTAAGAATTTCTCTTATCCAATCTTATGACAGAAGCACTTTGTTGTATGGTAAGTACTGAAAATATCTGGCTACAGAAGACAGTATTATTAATAAAATCTGTAAGTGCATCAATTTTTGTATCCAAGGGGATTAAATTTTTTTCTTTATGGCAAGAAAATTTAAAGGGAACTTAGAGATATTTAGAAATAAGTTTAGGGTGAGGCTGTTGGGGCAGTAGATACGATGTTGCTTGAGTCAACGTCATTCCTCGGTTGTGCCTTGATCAAGTCTTGACTCTACTGTCCCTTCCTTTTCTATTACTTTGCAACCTGGGAGGTAGCAGGTGATGGATGAAGTAGTTGAGTCCCTGCCACCCACAAGGGAGACCCGGGTAAAGTTTTAGTTTCCTGGTTTTGGTCTGGTCCAGCCCTGACTGAGAGCATTCAGAAAATGAACCAGCAGATGAGAAATATTTGTCTGGTTTTTTTTTTTTATCTCTCTCTCTTTTTAGTTGTTAAAGAGATAAAAAAAAATAAAAGATATGTTTAAAATATCAGTTCTTTTAGCACAAGAATCTTGAAATGTATGTGTAGTATTTTTGTGCAATGCATTGTCCATTGTAGGAAATGGGTGAATGGACTAGATCCTGTTTTCTAGAAATCAGTGTCTTACTGCTTATTTGAGCTAACACAACAATGACTGGTCAACTACTGCTTATTAAGCCCAAATAGTCATTCTTTTATCCAAAAATATGTGTCAAACATCTCTGATATGCATAATAGACTTTTAATTTAGGTGAGTGTTACAGTAAAAAAAAATCAGCTATTTTGTACATTGGGATATTTTTTATTTTTAAAAAGATGTAATTATTTATTAGGTAGGAGGAGTGTCTAAGAATAGTGTGGAGGAAATATTCCATTTGCTGATTCACTCCCCAGATGGTCACAATGACTAGGGATGGGCAAGGCTGAAGCGAGGACCCTGGAACTCCATCTGAGTCTGCCATGTACATGACAGTGGCTCAAGCTTTTGGACCCTCTTCTGCTGGTCTCCCAAGCACATTCATAAGGAACTAGACAGGACATGGAACAGGAGAGTCCAACTGGTGTTCTTTTGGCTTACCAGTGGCATGGCAACACTGGCCCACCTAACGAAGATTTCTGGTCTCAGAAGGTGGGAAGTCACTGAGATAGTTGAAGCACTGACTTAAGTATGAGTTAGATCAGTGTAGGAGCACATTAGTAGCCTGTGCAGGGAAGCTAATAAGGGAAAACACAGAATTGAGAATGGAGGCATGGGATGTATGGTACAATCTTGCATAATTGCCACAACATCTATGATTATTTTGGTTCTAGCGTTGCCCAACTCCAACCTTTTGCTCTTACTTATAAAGACATTGAGTCCCAAAAGAACATAAATCTGCTTGTGGTCGGATCAGAGTTATGGCTGGGTCCCAATTGCTCTGGACCCCTGAGTCAGAGTGCCTCTGTTAGAACAATTTAAGAGTTGGACTCCTGGGCCAGCCCAGCCCTTGGTTGCTAATCTTTTGTTGCTAATTTGTCTGTAGGATTTTCTGTTTTAGGTTTAAAGTTTGTATTTCTGGCTTGTTGTTATAAACTGCCTTACTAAGGAAATGGATGGCCATTATATGTCAATTTGCTCTGCTCTAAAAGTGATTTTCACTGAAGCAGCAATGTGGATTTGCAATTCAGGATAGGAACATGGGAAGGAAAATATTTTTCGGGTTTGTCACTCGCTCTTGTCCCTAACTTTTCCTGGTCCCTTATGACATCCGTTTTGTTTTTCCCACCAAAATGCATCTTTCGCTAGCACTCATATGCGGCTGTATTATTTTTTTTTTTTTCTTTACAAAGCCTACCAGGAAAACAGTGTTTGAAAAGTTCAGTATAGCCTCCAATCTCAGGCTTTATCTTTGAAATTTTGCACACTGAGTTAAATTATTGCTACATTTGTGGCCTGGGATTGTCCCTGCTAATTCTTACGAAGTTAGAGTGCCAAAGAACTCTTAGAACTCCCCTTGTGAATTTGCTTGGTGAGCGGTTCTGGACTTGGTGTTTTAATCTCTCCATCGGGATCAACGTGATCCTGCATGAAAGCCAAGGTCAAATGGGATAAGCAGTTGAACTTTCTCCTTCGTTTTGCCTGGCTCATTGAAACATGTAACCTTTACAGGCTTGCTTTCTGCTTTGGAGGGGACTCTGAAGTTCAAGCAGATGTTTCCTTCCTTCTTTTGAAAACCCCTTTTCATTTTACAAGGCCTCGTGTCAAAGAAGCAATTGGGGGGTAGATTAGGTAGGAGGTGGAAGGTCAGTGCTTTCTTTGCTAAGATTGCAAAATACCAAGTTTTTGTGTTTGCTTATCCTCATTTTCTGCCAATTGGGCCACAGAGAACAGATTGCTCGTTCTAAAGATGTAGGAGTAGATTTCCTTCATGTGTCAGCGATGGCTGTGCAGTCAAGGTATGTGAGGCAAATCCAAGGCAGCAGTCAGCTGACCCCTTTTGGTTGGCAGAAAACTAAACCCTTATCCAACCAGCTGCCGCATCTTAATGCCCCCCCCTTTTATTTTTTCCAGTGCAGTCAATGTAAATTACATCCTTCCCTGAGAAAACGCTCTGATTTCTTGGGTTACTAATAACCTATTAACAAAAGAGTAGCCAAGCTGCTGTTCTTCTAATGCATTCCCACGTTTCTCTTAAATGAACTGCTTTGCACATAATTGTTTTTAACAACAAGTGACGTTTATTGTCAACTTTATAGCTCTGTCATTTCACGTGGTTCCCTAACACGTCCCTGAAATTAACTGTCCTTTAATAACCTCAAGTGTCTGGCTTTCTGCTCAGAACAGCACATTTTACAGCCTATCAAAAAAAAAAAAAAACCCGCAGAAAACTATTGTCTCTCAATTCAGAATTTTATACGTTTTTTCCTGTACTTCTCTGCTTGTAGGGAGTAATCTAAAAACTGTAGTTCATCTTTTTCGCCAAGGCCTATGGCAAACGGTAAGTAAATTTTTTCTGTCTATTTCTTAGGCACAAAATCACTATAAAAACAAAACATGGAGGACATATATAAAGAATCTAGAATTTTTTAGTTGTGAGGAGATCTTTCTTTGAAATTGCAAATATTACAGAAAATAATGTCCCAGAATTATCACCACATTTTGTGAGAAAATAACTGTGAATTCATCTGTAACCTTTTATTTCTTACTTTGCCCTCTTGTAGCAGCCGACGTTAGCTTTCCATCCTTTGTCATTAGCTGGGAAGTACTGGCAAATCCTTGAGTGGACAGGTGGGATAGCACAGGTGGGGGCAGAGGGGTGTATGTAGGAATCGCATGGGGAGCTTTTACGGCACATTGCTCTGGAATTAATTAATCTGATCATCAGGTAGTGGGAATGGCTCTGACTTTCTTTCTTTCTTTCTTTCTTTCTTTCTTTCTTTCTTTCTTTCTTTCTTTCTTTCTTTCTTTCTTTCTTTCTTTCTTTCTTTGTTTCAAAGATTTATTTTGTTTTTATTGGAAAGTCAGAAGCACAAAGAGGAGAAAAGACAGAGAGGAAGAGCTTCTGTCCAATGGTTCACTCCCCAAGCAGACACAATGACTGGAGCTGAGCCAAACTGAAGCCAGGAGCCAGGAGCATCTTCTGGGTCTCCCAAGCCAGGTGCAGGGTTCCAAGGCTTTGGGCCATCCTTGACTGCTTTCCCAGGCTACAAGCAGGGAGCTGGATGGGAAGCAGAACTTCCAGGATTAGAACTGGTGTCAGTATGGGATCCCAGCGCATGCATGGTGAGGATTTTAGCCACTAGGCTTCCATACTGGGCTCTCTCTCGCTCTCTTTTCAAAATATTTTATTTTCAGTTGGAAAGTCAGATATACAGAGAGAAGGAGTGATAGAAAGATCTGTCTGTCTGCTGGTTTACTTCCCAAATGGCTGCAGCTGAGCTGATGTGAAGCCAGAAGCGAGGAACTGCCACCCAGTCTCCTATACAAGGTCATCTTTGACTGCTTTTCCAGGCCAGAAACAGGGAGCTTGAAGGGAAGTGGAGTAACCGGACACGAACCAGCAGCCATATGGGATCCCGGCACGTGCAAGGCAAGGATGTTAGCCACCAGGCTACCACACCAGGCCCGGCTCTGATTTCTTTTTAAAGGTTTCCCAGTTAATTCCAGGAGACTAAGATTGTGAGAGTCATGCCAGCTGGAGGATTTAGAAAGTTGTGTTTATGCAAGACATGTATCAAAAATTATTTATTTGTTTTAAAATTGTATTTGAAAGGCGGAGAGACAAAGAGACCTACTACGAAAGGACTGCTATTGATTCACTCTCCGGATATTCATGATGGGCCAGGCTGAAGTCGGAGCCTGGAGTTTCCTCTGGATTTATCCTGAGGACATTCTTTCATTCTTCTCCCAGCAGCAAGCAAAAGCATAACAATAGTGGAGTCATTTATTTTTCATTAGATTTTTAATTACCTAGTTTTTACTTACATGATTTTCTGAAATTAAAATGAAAGTTGTGGCTCCTTTTTTTTCATGAACAAAATGTGTACAGTTCACAGGCAACTGTTTCTGCTATACAGTTTATTCTTTGGACCTGGAGAGCAAGTTGAAGTGAACTGAACATTTTTTACAAATGCGAACCAATGGAGTTTCTTTTGTGCCTTAGCTAACTTTGGGTTTCTCCTGTCAATTACCATCAAAAGAATGCTGCTTTAGTATATAATTACAAATTACCTTTTTGATGTGGAGAAGGAGATTGGCAACTGGAGGCAAGCGTGAAGGCTTCATGAAAGGGGTATAATCTGACCTGAAACAATGTAGATTGCAGAGTTACACAAGAGCATGTTGAGGGAGAAGTAATTCCCTCGCTTATCTGGATCCCAACCTGGGTGGTTAAACAAGCTTTTTAACTGTGATTTTTTTTTTAATTTAAAAAATTTAATAAAAATGTAGCTATAAAAGTGTATCACAGTTTCCTTGTCTAAGCACAGGGGTTCTTACTAAAGGTACATTGCAGTTATGGTGGTGTTGTTGTTGCTTTAAAGTAGGACATAAGCCTCATACTCCTGCATCTTTTTTGAGTATTCTACATTTTTAAAGTGTTTTCAAAATGAACATATAAATGTCTCCACCCTTGATTTTATGTATTTCTAGCTAGACTAAGAGTCTCTTGAAAGTGGTTTTGATTTCTTTTGATTTTGTTCTTTGCCGTGTGTATCACAGCATCACAGATAGTTAATAAACACTCCTAAAATGATTCTTTTAGATTGTGCAGAGGAATTAAATATTCACTTTACAAAAGATGGAAAAGTAGCTCAGTGGGCATAGAATATGATTTTAAATCTAAGGGTGAGACAATTGAAGATACTAATAATGAAAATAGTGACCACAACAGTAAAAGCTGAGCTGAAATTTTATAGTTTTAAGTGCAGAGATTTAAGATTTGGAATAAGATTATGAGCTGAACAAGTTCTAAAAACAGATTGAGAGTTTCTTATTTATCTGACTAGCTTTAAGTGCAAACTTTATAGTTCTTTGCTAATTGTGAGTTCTGGTAGTGTGGTCTGGCACCAGTTCCATAGTCTGTGGACTCAGACATACTCAAGTTGAAATCTTACCTGGACCATTCAATTGGAGGAGGATATTCAACAAGCTAATTGCCTTGTTTCCGATACCATCTTGCTGCATGCAAATTAAAAGTACAATTATATGAACTTTTAAGGAAAACATGGATTTTGAAAAAAAGTATGGTTTTCTTTTAAAAAAAAAACCCTTCCCTTATTATTTGACCATTATCACTAAGTTTTTTGAAAATGACCATTCTGTGGAATCCTTAAGAGAGCACTGTACATTTTAAGAGGATGCCCTGGTCAGTTTCCCCTGAGTAACTAGAAATCAGGTATGTGCTACGAGGGTCAGAAACATTGCAGGGGTTATTGTAATTCAGCTTGTTACATTTGCTTGAAGATGTTATGATAGAATAGGGTTCAGATCTGAGGCTTGAGGTTCAAAACCCAGCTCTGACAGAGCCTCCTGTTCTTTTATCTGACACCACATGATTTTCTTTCATTAAAATTTATTTATTTTAGCTGAAAGTCAAAGTTATAGAGAGGGGGAGAGACAAAGACAGATGATAGACAGAGAGAGAGATTTTACATCTGCTGGTTCACCCTCCAAATGGCTGCAGTGGTCAGAGATAAGCCAATCTGAAGCCAGGAGCCAGGAACTCCTTCATGAGTACAGGGACCCAAGGACTTGGTCATCCTTAATGCTTTCCCAGGCCATTAGCAGGGGGTAGAATCAGAAGTGGAGAGGTGGGACCTAGACTAAATCTGTGTCCATGTATGGGATGCTGGCACGACAGGCAGGGCCATAGAGCTGGCCCCACCACAGGATTCTTAATTGCCTATTGATCCAAAGTGTTGTTAGGGACAATAATGACAAGAAATGAGAAAGTAACTTCTCAGTTGTAAAGTGATTGCCAAATGCAGTTATCTGCAAAAGAGCATTCCTGTTTCTCTACTTCAGAGAACCTGGGAATGGAGACGGTTGGGGCTAATCACTCAGATTCGTTCCCGGGATGGTGAGCTCACTATCCAAGATGCAATGCAGAAAGTGCTGTTTGACTTGCTCAAATCTTTTTTTTTTTTTTACTATGTCTTGGAAATAAACTTGAGGTTCAAAAATATCTTTGGCTGCATAGTCCTGGGGATGACAAAAAAAAATCTAAAAAGAGTCTCATGAACTTATAAATGACATCAAAATTGTCACTTGGGTACAGTGACCCAGCAAATTATCCCTTTATTTGAAGGTAATTGCCTACCTTGTGGCTGACATGTTTATAAAATAAACTCAAAGCATTTAGTTTCCGCTTGCTTTTGTTTAGTTTTGTTTTTTCCGTTGTCTCGCCCTGGGTCTAAAGAAAGACTGCACATAATAGGAATGGCATGGGGCTATTTACGAAAAAAAAAAAAAAAATGTGACCAAAGGAGGAGCTAGTGCCGAAGAACTGCCACTGCACAAATAAACAGCATCTTTTTCTGACTTGACTTTAATACGATTGGGCCTCGTAGAATGCCTCCCACCCACGGTAGGAAGGCCATCACTGTCCCATGTTCACATTCTGCACTTCTTCACCCACCCAAGGCACCCTCGGCAAATCTCCATCCACAGCTAGGAATGTTTGCTTCTCTTAGTGTGCAGGTTTGGATACACTTTCTTTCTGGAAATATATCAAAGCCAGTCTCCAGCCTGTGGTCTAGAGTGTAGAAGAGTTTAGTCATAGCTTGGTCCAACTTCTGAACAAGGAATTAAGCTTATGATTTCTGAAGTGTTTACGTTAGCTCTAGCCATGCTGTTTGCTGCAATTGTTGACACTAACACTGTTCGGTCCAGATGAGAGAACAAGATCAGCAACTAAGATTATTTTGTGTTGGAAGTTGTACTTGCAGATGTCCTCAAACTAATGAAAACCAGAGAGTATTTCTTTGGTCACGTGACCAAAAATCAAGATGGTTGGGGACACTCAAGAAAGTTTATTTTTCCAAGGTTAGCAAATTATGGGGTTAAGCAAGAGGTGGAGAGATAATGAGACTCCTCATTAGACATTACCTGAGTGATTTGCTTTCTTGGATATATGAGTATTTCAGAGGCCCCTCAAGTCTGTGTCTGTAGCAAAGAACCCTCTGTGTGTAGTATCTGCTTTGCTAGTACTTCCAAACTCAAGAATATGACTTGTTTGGGTATGTAAAACAAGCATTTGAATTCAAGTAGTTTTCAATCAGCTAAAAAACTGCTTTATTTTCACAACACTTTGGCTCTTGAAGACATGGTTTTGGAGCATACACTGCCTGGTCTTAGAAATATGCATAGAAAGAATCATGCTTCATTTTTCCTTTTGGCTTTCATTTGTTTAATATTATACTAATGGACAAGTTGGGCCAACTAAAGAGACAGAAAAAGAGAAGGGTGATTTTAATTAACTAAGTCTTTCTAAAGTTGCTGAAATCTGTCCCTTGGATTGGCAAGGCCTTAGCATTAGAACCAGATAGACCCTGAAAAATCTTGAAATGTTTTTTTAACTTCGGATTTTTAAAAAATGTTATTTGTTTAATACGTGATCATTTAATAAATGATCTTCCTATAAGGCTTCTAGCATTATTCTTGAGAGGTGGAATAGTATTTTCATCAGTACTTGAAGAAAATTATATGAAGATATTGGTGAACCACATGGACCTTATGTTATAATCAACATGACCAGCAGAGCCAGCAACATGGATGCGGAGAGGGTCTGGGGATGAAGCACCAACAGGAGACTAGTGATGGTAGAAGTCTCTCTGAAGCCTCCCTTTATTACTCCTTTTATACTCTTTCCCCCAAGTCCTTTAGCCAAACAATAGGATGCCAATGAGTCCCATTAGTCCAGATGATGTTAGCCACAAGCCCATTTCATGTTGCTGCTCAGCTTAACCAGTGCTAATCAATCCTTAGCCCACAACATCGATGCACGCCACAAATTGTCTAACCACCATGTCTTGCACACTTTTCATCTTTTTTTTTTTTACAACAGGATAATAATGCAGTGAATAAATTTAAAAGGTAGCTTGAAGTTTGTTGTAATAGGATTTGAAATACATCTGATTAAAATTTTGTTCTACTCTACTAAGTATGAATAATTGAACAATGTTTAAGAAATGTTTATATTTTAAGAGGCATCGTATTAAAAGTATACACTGACATTATCTTTTTAAGATTCTGTTTATGTAATTAGTTGTATTAAGTTTCTTCTATTGTATTTTCCCTTTTAACATATACAAGTTTTTCTAGTTGTATCAAATCACAAATCTGCAGAAAAAATATATATTCACCTGCCTCACTAATGAGGTGAATGTACTCTAAGCAAAATGTCCTCATTTAAAGAGGAACTTTACTGATAGTGGTAATTGTCATTTATTGAGTATTTGTTATATAATAGGAGGCATATAAGACTTGACACATGTATTGTGCCAGATTCAGTAGTTTTTTTTTCCCCAGTCTTTTTCCTTTTCTCTCTGGCAATCCAACTAGAAATGTTTCCATACTCAGTTAATTATATGTGGCAAGTGAATGCCAGTTCTTTCAAATAACATGTGAATGCTGATGTACGCCATCTTTAAGTCTTGCCAGTAAAATTCTCTCACATGCCATGCTCTGCATGCTTTATTTTTGTGCTGCCTTGATTAATATAAGCACAACAATCTTAGAAGTAATATGCTCGAAAGGTGTGACGACCGCTGATGTTGCAGTATAGAACAGAGCCCATCAGAGCCCAGGACTGTAGCCTAGTCCCTGAAGTCCTCACCTTGCATGTGCCGGGATCATCAGCATTGGTTTGTGCCCTGGCTACTCCATTTCCCATCCACCTCCCTGCTTGTGGTCTGATAAAGCAGTTGAGGATGGTCCAAGGACCCTGCAGTCATGTAGGAGACCCTGAAGAAGCTCCTGGCTTCTGGGTTCAGATCAGCTCAGCTGCGGCAGTTGCAGCCACTTGAGGAGTGAACCAGCAGATGGAACCTCTTTCTTTCTGTCTCTCCTCTCTGTAAAACTGATTTGTGAGTGAGACATTTTGTTTGTATATTTCTTTGTTATAATAGCTAGCTCGGCTTCAATACATGTATGTTGCTTATGTATGGTTTTAGTCTTGGAAATCAAGTTAATATTTATCCTTTTTTGCATGTGATGAAACTGGTTGATAGAAAGAAGAAAAAAACCACACTAAGTCAAACAATTTAAAAGACTGAGACTTGATCCATGTTCTATGTGTGAATGTCTTTTACTCTTGCTATAATTATCAGATATGCGTTTCCTATAAGCTCCAAATCCTATCCTTTATGCTATGTAGGTATACCTTTTAAGATAAAAAAAGTGTGTTTTGCATACTGGACAGTAAATTCCTGTATTCACAAACCTTTTCATTCAGTGAAATTCAGTGAATTTCAGTGAAATTGCTTGTGCAATTGGGATGGTTTTTCAAAGCAATGTAGGACTTACTTAAGTTCAAATCTTATAGATTAGAAAAAGAATTAAAAGAATCAAGCATATGTATCTAGTATACATGCAAGATGACTCCAAAAAATTTCTAGACAATGTGGACTATACAAATCTGAATGAATGTTAATTTTTGTTATACCAAAATAAGTTCGCCTTTTAATTCCACTGTTCAATGAACCTCTTGAAGTCTCATTACACATATACATAGATCTATTATTCCTACAAGTCTACAGTATATATTTTCTAAAACATTGTTTAAATTATATAAAATATTAATAACAACCACTTTTATTGCTGTTATTAATATTTTACTTAAGTTATTTTTGCTGAACTTTTATGGTTCTAATCATAGGAAATCTTCATCATCCTTTTGAATATGATGAGTTTTGTATTTTTAGATTCCTGGGTCTCATTGACATTCAAGAGACTCTGGGCTTTCCACATCTATCAAGGGATAACACTGTAACTGCATCATGATGTTTGGATCATTGCAAAAGATGTTTTGAACTGTTGCCATAATATATGCACAATCAAGTTAATAAGCACAGTGAATGCATCGCAGGATAATATGGTTTCAAATGGAGAGACTTTGCATGCTTTATTGGAGAAAAAAAAACCTGTAAGAACCAATATCTGAAATTTTGGATGCTAAGCATGTGACCAATGGGAAAAACTTGAACATCTATTAGAGAAAAAATAGCATTCTCAGGGTCAAAACAAGTAGTAAATGAAAGCTCTAAGCAAGCTTACAATCCATGTAAAAAATACTTGAAATACCAGAGGAAATACACTTTTGCTATTGTGTTATGAAAGAGCGTATTTATTCCTAGTTGGTAACATTCAATGCTAAAGACCAAAGTCCTTCATCTTCTGCTTGAAATGTTGGAATGGTTTTCCATAATAAAGGACAAAAACAAAAACTCTCTACAATAACAAGCTGATGAGTGTTTCCCTGAAAGGCGTTGCTTGGCAGTTTTCTCTTGATCTCACTCAAGACTCCTTGCAAATTCTCAGCATTACCTGTTACTTTTGACCCCGTCGTGCTGGGAGTGGAGTCTAGTTTATGGACCAAACTTCCTAGAGGAACACTACGTCCTATTTTTTGCAAATAAAGTTCCATTTAGTCCTGGCAACATTAGGCTTTCTGGTTCAAAGAGGGAGTCTTATAAGACTTCTTGGACACCAAATAACTCTTACAAAACAACATTTTGATGAATTAAGTGTAAATGAATCAGAAACATATGGATTAAATTTCCTTTGAAATATGCATGCCTTTTCTGAATTAAAGGGGAAATGTTTGGCAAAATGTATTTTGCTGAACCCAAAATACTAGAATAAAGCTCAGTGTTTTCCTGGACAACCAAATTATGCTGGAGTCTCTGTTCTTTGAAAATTAATTAATATTTAGGCCTAATCCTGTTGATGTTTTCAGTTTGAAAACGGCTTTGCTTTGATTTCTAGTTACTTCTCTGAATTTTTACTTTGTTTAGTTGTTGATAAAACTCATGGGATGGGTTTGGCCAACAGTGAATGCCAATGTAGAGGACTGAGTTCAACATGGCAGTGTCTGGATTTGCGATCCAGCTCCAGATTCTGATTCTATCTTCCTGCTACTGCAGATCTTAGGAGACAGTGGAGATAGCTCAAGCCACTGAGTTCTGCCACCCATGTGGGAGACCCGGCCTGAGCTCCTGGCTCCCAGCTTCAGGCTGCTGCAGTAATTTGGGCAGTGAATCAGTGGATTGGAGCTTTCTGAAGCTCTTTGCCTCTTACATAAATAAATAAGTAAACAAAAACAAAACAAAAACCCTGAAACTTACCAGTATGCGTTTAGGTTTGTATCAACTGTCAAACTTTTAGAAGAAGAAGAAATATGTTCTGATTTCTATAAAAATTGTGCAGTCTGAATTTCACATCTTATTCAAACTTAAAAGTCCTTTGCAAGCTTTGTAGAATTTCCCTTCTTGCTGTTGTCAGTTGGAAAAGACATGAACAAAACATAATTTTGATGATGTAGAACAAAAAGACATCAGGTCCCAATTTTGCAGAGATAATCCTAGGTATGCCATTTGGTTCTGCTGCTGTAAAGGGGTCCACCACTCCTTTTTTATCCTCCTTGCTAAACCATGGCGATAGGGAAGGAGAGAAGCACAGTGGCTTCATACTAGATTCCATCTTTGACTTAACTTACTTTTTGGGTGGGCTTAGGCTGAGAGGAGACAGAGCTGTGACGATGGACTGAATTAGCTCTGCAGTGTGTATTCTCGCTGGAGATGTCACTGTTATTGTACTTTCACCACTAAGAACTAGATAAGGAATGCAAGCCTTCTGATTTCTCCACCCTGATTTGGTCATGTTTTCTTTCCTTCTATAAACTGTAATCAGACAAGTCTCCATTCTCTCATTGAAACCAGTCCCTTCTCACAAGGCCTTTGCACACACTGTTCTCTCATCCTGGATCACAGTCTTTCTTCCCAGCTATTCCACGGCTAATCATCGTCAGCTTTTGAGTCACAGTTCAAATGTTACACACACTGGAGAAGCCTTTCCTAAACAGTTTGATTCTCTACCAATCCAAATCTTTTTTTGCTGTATGGCATTTCAAAGTCCCAGTTTGTAATTAGCATATATAACTATTTTCTTATTTCATATCTATGTCTTCCATAAAGGCAAAGATTGCATTTCCCTTACTTACAATTTTTCATCTCTGCCTAGATAAGGACCTTAGTTAGTTAAATGTTTCTAAAAAGGGTAGAGCACCAAGCATCTGATCTTTCTCCTTTGAGGCTGTGATGTCTAATTTCTGTGGCCTTCCCAGGTACACGAGTAAGGAGCTGGAAAGGTAGCAAAGCAGCTGGGATTCAAATCAACATTCTAACGTGGCATGTGGGTGTTGCAAGTGCTATTTGGCACCACCACAATTCTTGTCCTCTGCTGCCAGTTTTTGGTTATCCTGTTTAACTCATGTGCTACTGTTGATTTAATAAATTAGTGCGATAGTCTGTGGGACATACACATGAATCAGAGTTTTTAGTCTATATTATTACAGATTGTAGGAAAATTACCAAGGTGTCTGGAGAAAATCAGGAATTGTTAGGGCTTGCATGATGACATTGTGGATAAAGCTGCCGCCTACAACACTGATATTCCACCCAGACACCAAATCAAGTCTTAGCTGATCTACTCCATCTACAGTTACCTGCCAATGGCCTGGGGAGAAGCTGAAAAAGACCCATGTCTTTGGGATTCTGCTACCTATATCGGAGACCTGGATAAAGGTCCTGTCTGCTGGTTTCAGTCTGAGCCAGCACTGGCCGTTGCAGACATCTGGGAAGTGAACCGTAAGATGGAAGATTCTGAATCTCTTTCTCTGTAGCTTCATCAAGTAAGTGAATATGTATTTTAAAAATTTTATATTAATGATATTTGCATAGTTAATTAGGGTGGAAAGGGTCAGTTACACCCAGCCTCCCAACCACTCCAGTACCTGGGGATGGAGAACAACCACCCGACAACATCACCCCAGGGTCCACAGTGTGGAGCCTGCTCCGAGTGTTCTGCCTCAGTGGTTTCCGTAGTTCTGAAATGCTGTTTATCTTGGTGATCCAAGGATGAGGAAATCCTTCTAAGGTCCATTTGCTGATATAGTCTACCTTAGAGTCTCCATTCATGCAGATCTTTGCTACTAACACTTGGCTGGGGAAGATGACCAACTTGTTCTGCCCTTCTTCCTCTGTTATGGTACCAATGTCCTCTGCAGGCTCCAATGGACTGCGTTATCTGGCATGTGCATCTCAGTATGTCATCCACTGCTTCGTCGAAGACACTGAGGAGGCCCAGGCTTACATACACACTTCACAGTCAGACCACAGATCCTGTGATTTTTCCCATGGTTGGGGGTTCTGAGTCCAGGGGTTCAGTTGGGGGAATCCCCAGAGAAATCCAGACCTGACTCCTGTGTGCGTAACAGTATAGGGTGTGGCTTTGTCCATCCCCATATCAGACTATGCACTGGTAGTTGCAATTGCTGAATCAGTTTTGTCTCTTACTTAAACCATGGATGCTGTGGCTCAACCCAATCTTGCTCACCACACACTCAACCCTCACGTTCACTAGCAGGAGCTGCAGCCTATTTGGAGTGACCCCCACCGACCCCCACTAGGCTAACTCCCAGCCCTGGTTTCTGTGCATGCTAATTTGTGTAGCTGACTGGTCTGGTCTGTCCCACATTCCATTCAGCTCTTGTACATGAATATGGGCACTGAAGCCTAGCTCAACCCAACAAACTCCACTGTGTCCAGCCCACGCTTATGCTGGTGAGTGCCACCACCTGTCTAGCCAGGCCCACCCCCAGCCCTGGTTCTCATGCTCACCAGTGGGAGTTACCACCCTTAAGAAAATTGCCCACAGTTTCCCTACTAGGTCCACTTTCCAGGTGATTCTGCAGTCTAGCTTGACAGGACTTGTCCCCAATCCTAGCACTTGCCAGCTTATGGTGTTGCAAAGCCCAACCAGCTTGCATTTACTCTGACTTATACATGCACCAGTTGGTAGAGTCAGCCTAGCTTGATTCTTCCCTCACTGAGCTTACTTGCATGCCAACAGGTGTTGTAGCCCTGCTCCGCCTGGTCTGCCCCATTATAGTTCTCACACTAGGCAGTGAGAGTAGTGGCCCAGCAGAGGAACCCCACACAGACCTCCTGCGGGGCCCCTCAAGCCCTCTTTCTGGTCCATGTGTGCTTGTGGGTGCTGCAGCCCAGTCTGGCATGGCCTGCGGCATCTGCTGGAGGGTACTGTATCCTGGCCCAGCCTGGACAGCCCCCAGTCCCAGTCCTGATGTAAACTGGCTGGTGTCATGGCCTGACCCTGCCTGTCCTGCACTCTGTCCTGGTTCTCAGATCTGCCAGTGGGTGATATGAACTGGTCCAGCTTGCCTGCCCCAATATGTATGCCTGTGGGTACTGCAACTTGGCCTAGACTGAGCTGCTCTCAGCCTAGGTTATTGCACTCACCTGCAGGGAGTGCGTACTGACAGAGGAGTTCCCCAAGCTCCTTTATTAGGTCTCTTCCTAGTGGCAGATCTCACACACACCTGGCTGACTTTGTCTCTCTCCTGTCCTGGCAGGAACAGTGGCCTTGCCCAACTGGCCCACACCTATTCCGGTTCTTACTGTTGCTACAACCCACCCACACCTGGTCCATGCCTAGACTTTAGCTCTTGCATGGTTTAGTGGAGCAGAGATCCAGCCCAGCCTACACCAACCGTGGTTCTCAAAACCACCAGTGGGTGCTGGAAACTGGCCTAGTATGACACACCCCAGACCCAGTCCACACCCGTGCCAAGGGACACTGTAGTCATTTCCAGTCCAAATCACTAACCCTATAGTTGCTGTCACCAATGGGAACCACAATCCAGCCATGGTGTCCTCTTAGCTCTCAAAGCAGGCCTGTTTCCAGCCACAGGTCTTGCTCTGAACCAGCTTGGCATAGCTCATCTCCTGTCTTGGCCTTTGCCATTGGATGCTGCAGTCTGGCCTGGCCCATCCCGTCCCCAGTCCCAACTCTTGCTGGTAGGTACTGCAGCCTAGTCCTGCACAGTCTGCTTCTGTCCCTGGCTCATGCAAACCAGTAGGTGTGATAGTTTAGCCCAGCATGACCTGTACTCCAGCCTGCACATGCCAGTGAGCTAAGGTTGTCCCTGTCCTGCCTGGTCCATCCTCCTCCAGAACCACCCAAAACACTTGTTGATGGGTGGTTACCTTGCCTGGCTTGACCAACAACCAGGCCTGGATAACATGTCCACCAGCAGGAGCTCCGGCCCACCAGGGGAGTTTCCCAAGTTCCCCTACCAGGTCCATTCCCAGACCCAGGTTGCACTTGTGCTGGTGGGTACTAGGCCCTTGCCTGGCATAGTCTGTCCCTTCCATCCCAGCCTTTCTGTAAGCTGGTGATGTTGCAGCTCAGCTCACCCCAAACACTATTTGGGGGTGGCCGGTGAGTGCTGCAACTTGGACTTGCCCAGCCTGTTCCAACCCTTAGTTGGAGGGTTCTGTCATCATGCCTAACTCAGCGCGTCACTACACCCCAGCTCTTAAGCTAACCAGCAGAAATTGCAGTTCCACAAGGGTAAGTCCACAGAACCCCCACAGAATTAGTCCTAGGACCTGGTTCTCCCATATTCTGGTTGGTATAATGACCCAATCTAACATGACTGGTCCCCTGTTCTAACTCTCACTGGCAGCTACTATGATCTAACCTTTCCAGGCAGACCTCAGGCCCAGCGTTAGAGTGAACTGCTGAGTGGGAGATGGCTGTGGTCCATGCTAACTAGCCCAGCTCAGGTCTTCCAGGTGATTTGGTGCATTGTTCTGGCCCTTAGAGCTCCTCTGGCCTCTCTGCTCCGAACCATCTGGTCTCAGTCCCCCTGCTTACTTGCAAGTACAGTGGTCTTGTCGGTGGGAGTTCCTCAGAACTCATTCCTCACCTGCAACACACTCCCTCAGTGGTTTTCCTGCCCCTTTACCCCATTGCTGGGTGATCAATCCATAGTCCCTGACCAATCCACAGTCCCTGCACCTAGCCGTGCATGGGTTCCGCAGCCCAGCCTCATGGCTTGTGGCGTATGTGCTAGCCTGGGACTCTATCCCTTCACACACCCAAGGTATAGGCCCATTTGAAGTTCCTCAAACCCAATCACCAGCCCACCGGGCCAGCATGCTAACCTAAGGGATCTCTCTTCCCCATTCCCTACACCACCTGGGACCAAGCACCTATGGAAGTCCCTAGCCTTGCTCTGCCTGTCCAGGTATGAGCCTCCAGGCCCTTGTACACCCGTGCCAGCACTATCCTTCATTTCCCTGCAAGCCTGCACTTCCAGGGCTCCATGAGCTGGTGGGGGGGAATAATGGTGGCAGAGGTCACCCCTAAATATTTTTTTTAAAAGAATATGAATTATGCTCTGATTTCTCTATAGATCTTATAAATATTTTGCTTTTTACTAAATATTTCTATGTAAAAGAAAAGGAATGTGTATTGCTGTTTGTTAAATGTAAATGCAATTTTTTTCTGATATATTGATTGGGATAGAAAAGGGAGCTTTTGGGCCTGGCGCCATGACCTAGTGGCTAAAGTCCTTGCCTTAAATGTGCCAGGATCCCATATGGGCACTGGTTCTAATCCCAGCAGCCCTGCTTCCCATCCAGTTCCCTGCTTGTGGCCTGGGAAAGCAGTCGAGGACAACCCATAGCTTTGGGGCCCTGCACCCACAAGGGAGACCTGGAAGAAGTTCCTGGCTCCTGGCTTCAGATCAGTGCAGCAGCGGCCCTTGTGGTCACTTGGGGAGTGAATCATCGGATGAAAGATCTTCCTCTCTATCTCTCCTCCTCTCTATATATTTGACCTTGCAATAAAAATAAAATAAATCTTTTAAAAAACTGCTTTTGCCAAATTACTAGTTCCGTACAGTGTGACTGAAGCTGTGCTACTCTTTTCTAATGACATCTGATAGCATCTGATAGCACGGCTTGCCTTAATTTATGGTAATCTGTGTACGTTAGCCTGGATCCAACTCTGCTAAAGGGAATGAACTAGAAAATTAAGTTGAATAATGTTATGAACTGTTACACTTTAATCTTTTTGGAGCCAATCTCTTCTTCTTAGGACATAATTTTGCATTTTTTATTTTGAGTAAATAGTGTAGGGGCTGTTGCAGAGGCTTTCAGGCCATCTCCATTAAGACAGTTTTAATGCCACATGCCAATGGCTGTGAGAGTTGCTCTAGCTATCAAATATGTCACTGGCACTCATTTATTCAGGAATTCAGAGGAGTGAATGCACACAGACTCAGTGGGTCCATTGTAAACTCAGGCTTGCCTAGGATTCCGTTTAACATCTTGCCCTTGTGTGTCTGCTGTTCAAACAGTGAGGCAAAGGTGGTACATCTGGTCTTAGGGCAATGGTGTCAATGAAGATCCCCAGTTAATACCTCATGAAATGTTTTAATATTTCTCTAGCATAGCCACCTGTGCAAAAGGCCACACGATTCTTTCGAGAAGAACTGAGATGATGTTTTCTTTTATGATTAACATGATGTAGATCTTGGAAAGATTATTTATTTGAAGAGTTACAGAAGGAGGCAGAGGGAGACAGGGAGACAGATAACCTTTCCACTGGTTCATTCCTCAAATGGATACAGCAGTGAAGCTGAGCTGGAGCTAGGAGCTTCTGCTGGGTCTTTCACGTGAGTGCAGGGGCTCAGGCACTTGGGCCCTCCTCTTCTGCTTTCCCAGGTGCATTAGCAGTGAGCTGGATGGCAACTGGAGCAGCCAGGACTTGAAATGGTGCCACAGCAGGAGTGCTCAGTACCAAATAGTGCATTTCCCCCCCAGCAATGTTGTGTTCTGGGTAAAGAGTGCAAATGTGCTCATTTCCCCTGAAAGGAGGTTGGGGGTAGACAGAGAGGAGATACAGACAGATCTTCAGTAAGGTTGCTGTTGCTGGATAGTGGCTTCTACAGGTTATTCTTACATGTGTGAATTGCTAAGTGTTAATAGGAAGGTCTAAGGCACCCTTGTAGATTCTGAACAGTGAGAATAATCTGATGAAACCAAGTCTTGACAAATATCCACACTGCAGTTTCTGTTTCATGCAGTAGGGCCTCAGGAATTTCCAATTAGGACCCTAATTTTGGCAGGACAGACTTGATCCAGCTGACTTTCAATCTTCTTTGAAACTCTTAGACTTCCTACTTAATTCGGAGATTTGTCTTTAGCTTTAGTTGCTCTTCTATTGTTGGAAAAAAGAGAATGATGGTTGTTTTGTGAACTGCCAAAGATATCTTGTAGCCTTCATAGTTAATTTCAGTTCTTAGTTGCCCTCAGTTTTTCATAATACTTTGTAGAGTTCAATTCAATGTATTGACAACCTCTGAATCTGTATACAGCATTCTTCCTTTAGGAGCATACCTGGATAATTTCATGGAAAATAGAAGTAAAAGATAAGCTTATTTTTGTGAAAGAATTTTGCAATCCATGATTGATTTTTTATAATGCAAAATGCCCAATAACATTTTAAAGTCTCCACATGAGCCTGTACTAAATTTGCGTCTGCATAAACATCTTTTCAAACACCTGCATTTTTCAACAGCTGACTTAGTAGCCTACTAGCAAGGTGCTTCTCTCCATGGTCCTAAGATCTTGAGTTACAGACTTCCTGTGTCATATATATATCACTGGGGACCCATCCCATGTTGTCAGTGAGAGTATGACTGATTATCAGTCAGACAGTAGGTAATCCAGTTCCCCCAAATCTATTTTACTTTGTACTTTCTTAGACTATTAATTTTCTGCTATGTTATCCTGACCTTCTGGAGAGCAGAGCTAAGCCAGATTTAGGAGAGAAAGAATGTTTTGAAGAAAAACACCTTGGAAAGCAAAAAGGAGGGAATAAGCCTGGCTAGTATACTCCTCAGTCCAATGAAGAATTGGAAGCAACATCTGCTTCTTCCAGGGATCTCTTCAGTTGAGTCTTAAGTAGCTGAGCATTTTACCATGGTATTTCTCGGTCATTAGTTGGAGTCATAGAGACAACATGACTTAAGTGCAAAAGCTGAGGCTGACATGAGTTAACAACCCTAGAGTGGTAGGGAATGGTATGGTATACCTTCTTTTTTTGTTTTTTAGATTTATTAGAAAGGCAGATATACAGAGAGGAAGATCTTCCATCCGCTGACTGACTCCCCAAGCAGCTGTGATGGCTGGAGCTGAGCCAATCCAAAGCTAGGAGCTTGTTCCGGGTTTCCCATGCAGGTACAGGTTCCTAAGGCTTTGGGCTGTCCTCGACTGCTTTCCCAGGCTACAAGCAGGGTGTTGGATGGGAAGTGGAGCAGCTGGAATTAGAACTGGCACCCTTATGAGATCCTGGGGTGTTCAAGGCGAGGACTTAAGCCGCTTGGCTATCATGCTGGGCCCTGGTGTTCCTTCTTGACGAGTTTCTGAGTGATAACTTTCTGTCTCCCAGGTAAGGTGAGTGGGTGATTTATTATTGTAAGGAACACAAAGGCATCTTGAGAGTTTACTATTGTAAGGAACACACTTACAGCTTAAGTTCAAGAAATTCTACTTCCATTAATTGCAGTGACAATAAAACAGTTTGGTAAAGATAAACATAATGATTGCCATTATTATAACCGAGCAGTAATTAGATAATCTGACACATTTATGTACAATCAGATGCCTTATTAACTGTAATAAATTTTCTTTCCTTCTCAGAAATCTTACGTCTAATTTTATTTGTGAGACAGAGTGAGAGAAAAAATGCTCTAGATTTCTAGTTCACTTACCAAGTGCCCACAACAGACCAGATTGAGCCAGGGGTGAATTTGTGAAATGGAGACTCTATTCAGATCTCCCAAAAGAATGTCATGAATCCAGGTATTTGGGGGTCTCTGCAGTGCCTCACAAGTCCTGCACTGGCAGGAAGCTGGATTCAGGAGACCACACCAGCAATCAAATCCCAGCACATCCTTCTGACTTTATCTGAACATAACAAATCAAGATTCTTAGGCTTATTCCTGACTTTTTAAAGATTTCTTCCAAGTTAATGTATTTTTTAAAATGATTTTTACTGTTTTCTCACTTTCTTGATGAAGGATCAAACCAATTATGTATATTTTTTGTACAGTATTTTCTCCTTTTCCTCTTTGGCTTTGCATACATAAATTATTATTACTATGTAATGATTTGTGCGGTTTTTGCAATAGTCTGTGATGTTTCACCAGGGAGAGTGTGCAAGAATGGGAATCTCATCCCACTTCAACTAGGAGAGTACCATGAGACTTCTTCTGAGTCTTTATTCTTTATAGCACACATTCTTAATATTTTGTTCCTCTAGGTTTTTTTCTCTTTTAAAAGAACTTGCTTAGTGGCAATTTATACATAACATGCACTGTCTATAATGGTCTGTTAAGTTTTGCAACTTAAATATTTTTATTGAGTTATTTTTAAAGTAATTCCAATTTCATTCAGGAGAAAAAAGTAAAAATTTCATTAGGATTTTGATTGCCAGATTTCTTTTCCTGAAAATTATGAGTTTCTGGAGTTTTGAATTAATAGTCTCCTTGTGACAAAAAAAATAAAGGGAGGGGATGAGCAAAGTAATAGGGAACAGTTCTGCATTTGGGCAGTGTTTAGAAAGAAGAATGGGTATCAATATAAATTATTACATTTGTTTTTAGCTTTGCAAATGAATATTTCCAAGGCAATAAAAATAATGACTTCATAGCCACTGGCAAGGTTTGATACCAAAATGAGAATCATAAACACAGACAGGAATTTTGAAATGGGAATTGAGAATTTTCAGCAACTGGATTGAAAGATGCTGTGTCTGTGTGTTGACAAGTTCTGTCTTTGAACCTGTCTTTTGGAAGTTCTTAATTAGAAAGTATGTTTTATAACATTGTAATAGGTCATAGACTGCTATATCCTTTTGTTTGTTTTCATTCAACATCATTCATGTCAAAACAATTATTTTCCCCATTTCAATTGCTTGTAAAATGATTGGGAGCAAATTCATTATTTTTGAACAACTCTACTAAAATTGCTTATACACATACACATTCAGATATTCTTATCACAGCTAACAGCAGATTAAAATATTGTATCGAAGTATTTATAGCAGTACTAACATAATAGTGATATTTCTCAAGTGTCTAGTTTTCCCCAGGCAAGCACAGAACTCATTATGTTTTCATTATTTTTTCCACTTCTTGTTCAACAACTTTTACTATTGCAGATGTGTTTTTTAATTACTCAATATAATTTTAAGCATAAGATGGGAGTTATTAACTAAGACATTTTTTGTCTTCTACTTAAAATGAAGCCTTTATTAGAATTCAGGTTAAAATCACAAATAAAGATATGTAAATTCTAACCCTAGCTTTTACTTTGACTCTAATAAAAATCTAATGCTTAATATGATGATGCTTTTGAAATGTATATTAATGTATATTAATTGCCTATTTACCCGATAAGGTTATAATTTTTTGTATCTTTAGGTCTTAGAGAAAGGAGGAATCCTTTGGATGATTTGGAGGGAGTAAATAGTTTTCACTGCTACTTTAGTTTTCTATTTATCTAGGAAAATGACTGAACTCCTCTTAGTATCTTAGCAATTTTCTTAATGATAGATTTCTCCAGAAATTCTCAAGAACATTGTTTTTCATAGATTTGTGGAAACATGTGATCTCCTAGAATATGAAATATACTGAGTAAGCACTGAATCCCCCTTCTAACAGAGATAACAAATGGTTTAAGAACTTATTTTTAGACTGCTCTTAAATAATATTTGATAGATGATTACATCATTGTTGACTTGTACACAAATGATTTAGGACAAAGTAATGGTAGTTTCTTGTTTTAGTAATTTTTCCCCTATTTGTTTTCTTGCCTGAGTCTTTGAGGCATTTTGTGATTTGTTGTTGTATCATTAAACCAAAGAGCAAGGAGATGCACACCGTTTTTAAAGATTTTGTCTGTAAAAGTAGTACATGAACAAGAGTATTTCTGATGACCAATCACTAGATGAACTTTGGTAAATCTCACAATTCAGTTTTCCATTCTTGATGTGTAAGGGCCATGTTGGTTTCATGTGTAGCAAATGTACTTGAACTATGAATTTCTAGAAGTAAGTACAGTGTTTAGAAGCATGGAAAATAATGGTAGGAGCTTGATCTATATTTCTTTAAATAGATTTACGATTTAGAGATGAAGCGTTTTTGAGTATAAATTGTTTCCAAATAATCACTTTTTAAAAGTTCATCTTCCCAAAATGCTACATTATATTTAATAATGAAAAATGATCAGAAACTAATTTCAATGTTTCTGTGATGTTACTGGCACAAAGATGTTTATAAGAGAAAGTTTTGTTTTTCTTATTAATTTCCTCACTGACTCATAGTTCACACAATAATATCATTTGTTTCAGGAAGGTCTTTGAATTTCATTTCTTTAGCGACACATTGGTCATTTAGTAGCATGTTATTTAACTTCATGTTGTAGATTTTCTATTTTTATCTGTGTTGTTGATTTTATGTTATGACTTTTCATTTAAGGGGATGTATAGTAACTATGTAGTGGAGACTGTCATATCACATACAGATGTGAAGATGCAATACAGCGTGCATTTCTATTTTACAAATCAAAGTTGAACTCCCTATGAAACTGTTGAATGTATCTTAACGAAAGGATGCTGGACTCTCTGCCACTGTCAGGAATACACTTAAGTAGCAGAATGGTGGGCTTATGACTGATGTGAAGCATTATACTATTGTAGTGATATGGGGCAGGAGGGGTAGGAGGATTGGCAGAGGAAGAGGTTTGGGGAAGGGGAAAGGGAAACTCCAGAGCTGATGGAACAGTACCATGGAATAATAAAGCAAATTAATTATGTATTAAAAAGTACAGTGATTGTATATTTTTAGAAACTGTATTGTTCCTCATAAAATACAGATTTTTTTCATGAAGAAAACCATAGTTTAATAAAGCAAATATAATTCAGTTTGTGAACTGGCAGTTGATATATAACAGTCTCAGATTTATAAGAAAATAGAATAAAAATAGGAGGTTTTGTGACTGTGAGAGAAATAGAACTTTAAATGGTTAGTAGCATGGGTGACATGTATGCAAAGTAAAAATTTAAAATAAAATCTTAGTAATTGCTAGAATTTTCACTTCATAACAGTTAATATGGTCATGTAATTTTATTGAGTGTCTAAAATGCCAAGATTTCTATTAAATTTAGAGTGAACAATAGCACAAGCAAAAGTTTCACTTTTGATATCATTGAAACGTTGTCTCATAAAGTATGTTATATTTTTGTGCCTTTCAATTTCTTCTCTTCAATATAAAATTTACATGAAACATGTTGCATTCATTCAAAAACATTTTCTAATCTCCTTTTCTGCTTAGTAAGATCTCTCTGTAAATATTTATGAGTTTGCCCTTTAAAACAAAACAAAAAGAACTTTTAAAATTCAAAGCAAAACACAACAAAAGAAACAAATTAGGAAAGTATTTTTTTCTTGGCAAGACGTCTTTTTGTGAATATTTGGTTTAGTACACTATTGAAAGTTGCGACATTCTAGTCTTCTTTGGGGGCAAGGACTTCCCTCTTCCTTCCTTCGATGTAATTCTGGGTGCGGGTTCTGATCTCTGTTTATTTTAATGCAATGATGACAGTACATCTTTATGTTGACCAACGATTAACCAAAAACATTTTTACGTAAGCAGTGACACTCGTGCTAACAGATCATTTTTCAGGCAGTAAATTGAATCTGCTGTGACAGTCTCCTTTGGTACTATCTTCCAAATTCCCCATATGCTTTTCACTTTATCCCACTTTCAAAGTACAAATTACTGTAATTCCTGGGAGTGTTGAGTATTAACCTCTTGTTAAATGTATTAACTCCAGAGATGACAGAAGACAAATGAAGTCCCTAACTCTGACCCACTTGTTCTAAAACATTCTCGTTCCCTGCTTCTCGTCTAACTTGATGTTGCTAGTACATGATCACACAACAATGCTGCAATTCTTTTGAAAAATTGATGTAATCAATATTTCTGCGGAGATAGTGCATTAAGTTTCTATTGCATAAAGTTTAGAAACTATGTTGAATTTTATTGAGTTGGTAGTTTGAAAATGTCCCTCTAAAATTCAGTGGTATTGGAAACTTAATTCCCAATGGGGACTAATTGGGATTGTTTCTTTTTTTAAAGATTTACTTTATTTTTATTGGAAAGTTAGATATACAGAGGAGGAGAGACAGAAAGGAAGATCTTCCTTCCAATGATTCACTCCCCAAGCAACTGGCAACGGCCTGGGCTGTGCCGATCCAAAGCCAGGAGCCCAGAGCTTTCTTCTGGGCCTCCCACGCAGATGCAGGGTCTCCAGGCTTTGCATCATCCTCCACTGCTTTCCCAGGCCACAATCAGGGAGCTGGTTGGGAAGCAGGGCCGCAGGGATTAGAACTCTAGTCCATATGGGATCCTGGCACACTCAAGGTGAGGACTTTGGCTGCTGGGCTACTGTGCCAGGCCCAGGAGTGTTTTATATTACAAAAGTTCCACTCACATGAATGTAGAATTGAAGTTCTTTTGGGAGCAGATTAGTTCTTCAGAAAGTGGTTTAGTTATTGTAAGACCCTATTTCTCCCTCTCTTGTATGCATGTTCCGTTCTATCCATCTATCATTTTGTAACACAATGATGCTTCTCACCAGAAACAGCAGATCAGTGGCATGCTTATCCACTTCCCAGCCCTCAGAAGCATGAGCCAAAATAAATCACTTGTCTTTATAAATTACCTGATCTGTAATATTGTGTTCTAATAGCAAAAAATGGACTAAGATTAGTGTTCTTGAAGGTGTTGGTTGTAAAGTAGTTGCTTAGAAGTAACAACATGAATAAGCCACATGAGATGTTTTTGACTTTTTGGTGTTGTGCTTTGTAGGTAAGCCAGGAAGACCAGAAACCATGGTTCTATCTATCTATCTATCTATCTATCTCATTAATATAAGACTTTTATTTTCATGACAGAGAATCAACGTATTTGATGATATCTTAGGAATCATTTATAAAAATTTAAGATTTGTAAAGCACTTTCAGTTTTGTGAAGAGATGTTCAGTCAGTATCTGTTGTTAAACATTGGGACAACTTTAGGTAGAAGACTTCCTTTAAGCGGAATTTCATTTATTTATTTTAAAAAAAATGTATTTTATTTAGTTGAAAGGCAAAATTATAGAGAGAGGAAAGGAGCGAGTTAGCAAGGAAGTCGGGGGAGAGAGAGATCTTCCAGCTACTTCCAGATCTTTGTCGCCTCAAATGGCTGCAACAGAGATGGCTGAGATGGGCCAAAACAAGGGGCCAGGAACTCCATCTGAATGTTCCATGTTTGTGTCTGGGGCCCAGGTACTTGGACCATTTTCTGCTGCTTTCCCAAATGTATTAGCAGGGAGCTGGATTACAAGTTGAGCTGTTGGGACTCGAAGTCATTCTCACGTGAGCTGCTAGTATTACAGCAATTGCTTAACTCACTTGTCCTATTAGGTGGTATTTTAGACTAGATGAGATATTCAGCTTGTTCAGTCTCTTTGAAGTATGCAAAGACAAAGGTAAGGTATACTTCTTTTAGAGATTTGCTGTATTTTTAGCCACTGATTATAATATACAGAAATTAATGCTATTGTAATTATTTTGAGGAATTTTAGCCTACTGGGATATAAATATGGAGTATATATATGTATCTATATTATGTATGTGTGTGTGTGTATTTCTACTATCATTGTGTTTTTGTATTCTCCATAATTGTTTTCTTATGTTGCAAACTTCTTTCATGACATCTCAATTTGGTTCTGCAAATTTTCACTCAGTTTTGGGGCCTGAGAAATTGTTTTCTTTGGCTTGAGAGCATCTTTCTTCTCCCCCTCTGACCCACGTTGTTCCTCTTCTCCAGTTCTTGCTTGAAGGTTAGACTAATGACTTGGCATGAAGTTTTCACAAGATGCACTCAGATTTCCAATGCTTGATTCCCATTTCCTTTAGTTTACCCTTCGTGTGCTGCTTGTGACTGGGATGGAGAGAAGCAGTGGTTTCCTTACAAGATTTTGCTTGTCAGTAACATTTCCTTTTCCTCGTGTAATGCAGTTTCTTTTCTGGATTTTCTGTCTCATTGCTTGAAGCTGGGTTTCAAGGGATGTGATAACCAAAGAGCTGCTAGGAAGAGACTGTGTGCACTTGCTGATGCTTAGCCGTGTGTTCCCGATGACACCCAGGGTATTAGTCTCACACGGTCTTTTTGGTTCAGGTACCTCTTTCTTCACTTTCGTAACACTCAGCAGAATTTCATTTGATGTTTCTTTCATTGGTTCAGTGTATTTGCTTTCTTGGGCCCCAAAGCCAGGCTACAGATATAGCTATCCATTGTTTAATATCATTGGAGAGGGTCTGGCATGGAAGCCTAGTGGCTAAAGTCCTCACCTTGCATGCACTGGGATCCTATATGGGCACTGGTTCATATCCCTGCTGTGCCACTTCCCATCAAGCTCCCTGTTTATTGTCTTGGAAAGCAGTTGAGGATGGCCCAAAGCCTTGGGTTCCTGCTGGCTTTGGATCTGCTCAGCTTGGCCATTGCGGCCACTTGGGGAGTGAACCAGTGGATGGAAGATATTTCTTTGTCTTGCCTTCCCTCTGTAAATTGGACTTTCCAATAAAAATAAATTAATATATATATTATATATATATTTCATATATATAGAATTGAAGAAAATAGCAACTTTTCTCCTAATGGTGTTATGTGCTTTTGTCGGCATGTTGTTAAACTTGGGGAAAACATATGAACAATATTTTGCCCCTTTAGAACTCTACAATAAGATCTTAGATAAGGGAAAATGTCTTCATATTCGAAATTAATCACTTTAAGTACATGAATGCCAGTTAAGTGGCCATTCCAGTTATACCCTACTCCCCATTTCTCTCTGCTTTTTCTTTGAGGTTGTTCACTGTATCTAGGAGAGCATTGTTCCCCAAGGACTTTGTCAGTGTTTGTTCCTCTTCCTGATCGAGTTTTACCTTTTGTCAGAACCCTGCAAAATAGACATGATCTGTTTAAAGCAAGCAGGGCATACAAAAATGACCTCATGTATTTACTAGCTCTTCTAAGCTAATGAGTATGTATACATTTTTTCCAGACTTAGATTTTCAAAGACTTATGAAGATATGAAAAATATTATTACTAAATCTGTGTGTAAGTAGTTGTCATGGGTGATAATGGGGCTCATGCAAGACGGAGATATCTTTGCTTATTTTTATGCTTTTTTCTTTTTCTGAGGAAAATCTTTTAATCAAGTCTACCTACACAACGTTTATTCAAAATTCAGAACACATGGAATTTTCTGAACAGAAGCTTCATTTCCTTCTCTCTATATTAAGTTGTGACAAAAGGGCAAGGAAATAAACAAAAAAAGCTGGGTGACTTGAATGTGTTTCTCCCAAACCCAAGTGAGATGAAACTTACTGTTCACTGCCTGCTTTGGTAGAAAACTGTTCAAATAATACATATTTAAAATATCATTCCAGTATTAGCTTTATTTACCTAAACAAAGTAGGAGTTAAAACTAATTCAACATGAGCAATTTTTTGATGAAGAAAAAGTATTTAATTTGGGGATGAGATAAGAATAATTTATAGTGTTTTCTGATTAAGAAAGAAAAGACTAAATAGATAAATGATCAATTTCTATACAATGAAGCGTTTTAGTTTTTTATTTACTTAGTTATTTAAAGGCAGAGTTATAGAGAAATAGCGATGGAGAATGAGAGAGATCAATAGAGAGGGGGGAAGAGAGAGAGAAAGAATATCTTCTGTGTTTTCTGTCTGTTGGTTTATTTCCCAGATGGCCACAATGACCAGAGCTCTGTCAGGTGGAAGCTGCCAACTTCATCTAGGTCAGCCATGTACGTGGCTGAGACCGACACTAGGGCCATCCTTTGCTGTCCTTCTCTGGACACTAATAAGGAGCCAGATTAGAGTTGGGACAATTAGGATATGAATCTGCAGCCACATTGGTTGACAGCATTACAAGAAGCCATTTTATCCACCACACCACAATACCGGCTCCTGTATTTGCATTTAAGGAAATATTGTATCTGTGAAAAGATCATTTTTACCTTCTTGGGAAAAATCTAAAAATCACTTCATTGTAAGTTTTGATTGTTTGAGAAGGTTTGCATCGTTTTTGATGTGATGCCGTTCAATGAAGCTCCATTCCTGGCTGATCCTTCTTTAACTCCTGTTTTCTACACTGGAGTATAAAATTGCTTACTGCCACCTACCTCAGTATCATCATTTAATACTGAGGTTAGCTAACTAAATCTGAAATTTTATGTGTGTTAAGGGGTCTTTAAAGTTTGGCATCACATTTCACCGTGAAGACAAATGAAAGACAAATATTTATGAATTTCATAAGAAAAGCACACTAAAAGTAAGATACTCAGAGTTCTCTCTCTTTCTCTCTAAGATTCTACTTATTTTTTACCAAAAAGGCAGATTTACAGAGTGAAGGAGAGACAGAGAGAAAGGTCTCCGTTGGCTAGTGGCTGCAGTGGCCGGAGCTGAGCCAATCCAAAGCCAAGAACCAGGAGCTTCTTCCGCGTCTCCTAAGCAAACACAGGGTCCCAAGACATTGGGTCATCCTCTGTTGCTTTCCCAGGCCACAAGCAGGGAGTTGGATGGGAAGTAGAGCAGCCGGGACATGAACTGGCACTCATGCAGGATCTTAGCACTTGTGATTGAGGATTTAGCCACTGAGCCATCATGCAAGGCCCTCAGAGTTCTCTTAACCAGTAATAATTGCTTTTTAATTTTAAAGAATGATGAACTTGAGCCTAGAGCACCACATTTCATCACAAAACACGAAATGCCCAACACTTATGTTTAGAAAGAAGTTTTGTTTCATTAAATTTGGAAGCAGAATGTCTTCCTTGCTCAACTCAGAATTCGCAGAGTTATCTGGACACATGGTGAAAGGGTTGATGTTGTCAACGTTAGCTTGTCTTCTGCATGCAAAGCATTATCTGGATTAGGAACCCTGTGTTGCATTATCTGGACATTTGTGAAAACTCATGCACTTATTTGGCTCATGCTCTCCTTCTTTGTGATGGTCTGGACCCCACTGAGTATACTGTTTCAAAATAACTGCCCCAGAATAGCCTCTGAAAAACAAGCTCAAGAAATGAACTATTTCAGTTTCTCTGCCAGTGTTCTACTGCCTAAATCCTATACTTTTGGTTACAAAATTCGCTTTGTTTTTGAACACCTAAATGATCATTTGTCAGAGAAACATAAGTGAAAAGTAACTGCAGCTAAGTTTTAGATTAGCTAAGGTTAAACGACCTTGATGGGCAAATGTTAGAAAGGATGTGAAGAGCAGAGTCATATACTGCTTGTGGAAATACAAAATTATACACCTGCTTGGAAAACAGTTGGACAGTTGTTTAAAGGTTTGTTTCTTTCTTTATTTAAAAGGCAGTTACAGAGAGAGGAGGAGGAAGAAGAAAAGAGGGAGAGGGAATCTTTAATTCCCTGGTTCACTCTTTGAATGGCAACAATAATCACTTCTGGGTGAGATGGGCAGCAGGAGCCCAGAGCTCCATCTGGTCTCTCAGGTGCATGCAGGCCAACCATGCCATTGTTTTGCTGCCTTTCCAGCCTATTAGCAATGAGCTGGATCAGAAGCCAGAGAAGCTGGGTTTTGTGACAATGGTTGTATGGAATGCCAGTGCCACAAGCAGAATGCTTAGACTGCTATGCCACAAGATCAGCCCTTTCACAGTTTCTTAAAAAGTTAAGTATCCACCTCCAGACATTCTTCTCCTATGCATATGCCTACAGAAATGCAAGCAGGTACACAAAGCCGTAAATAGTAGTTTTATTTCCATTAGCCAGCAGCTGGAAACCACCAAAATATTCACTAACAAGTGACTAAATAAAGCAGTTGAGCTGTAAATGTGCTTGACCATGAAAAAGCAATGAATAGCTAATATATGCCACAATGTGGCTGAAATGTGTGCATGGAAGAACTAAAAAAAATAGTATTTGCTGTATAATTCAATTTATACAAGATTGTAGGAGATACAAGCTGATCTGTAATTGTGGGAAACAGATTGGTGATTACCCAGGAAATAATGCAGTGTGGAGATAAAAAATAAACACTAAAACATTTGGGGTGAATGGATATGATCTTCATCTTGATTGTGGTAACGATTTCTTGAACGTTCATTCATTTAAAATTACACCAAGTTGTATACTTTAAATGGGCTCATTATTGTACATGAAATATGTCTCCATAAAATTCTGATGTGAGCAGTGAGCATGTGGTATGCTACTTGGGATACCCATATTCCTATCAGAGAATCCGATTGGAGTTGTGGTTGTTCAACTCCCAAGTCCAGTTTTTGCTAGCACACTCTCTTAGAGGTAACAGGTGCTAACTGAAATATTTTAGTTTCTGCAAGTCATGTGAGAGGCCTGGACTGGATTCTGAGCATCCTGTCTCAGCCTGGGTTGTGCATTTGAATAGTGAACCTCTTGTTGGAAGATCTCTGCTAGTATGATTCTCTGCCCATGAAATGAGAATAAATTTTTAAAATATTTTTATAAATTGAAGGCAAACTTATTGGAGAAATAAAAGTACAAAAGCAAGCTTTGTTTTGCCCAATCCCCAGTAGCTGAAAATCTATAATTCTGTAATATGATTTCTGGAAGGCGTTAATGAAGACAGGACCAGGGAGGCTGAGAGAGTGTGGCAGAGCAGTAGCATATGCAGTTATAAGAGAAAATATTCTAACATGGTAGAGCCATTAGGGAGAATCATGTGTGCTGATTTTTTTAAAAAAAAGCTTTATTTGAAAGACAAACTTAGAAATATAGAGTTGGGTTGGGTGGATCTGAAACCAGGATTTTTTTTCCAGGTCTCCTATGTGGGTGCAGGCCCCTGGCACTAGGGCTGTGCTTCACTGCCTTCCCAGACATTAGTAGGGAGCTGGACAGAAAATAGAGAACCCAGGACTTGAACTTGATGCCATGCCACAAGTGGCTACTTTACAAGCTGCACCAGTGTGGTGATTTTTTTTTTTAAGCAAATTACTTCACTACTAGGTAAAAACTAAATGTCAAACTAAATTTTTGGAAAGTTCAAAAAAATGGTTCCTTTCCCTTTGATTAAAAAAATTGACATGAGAAAGAACCGCGAGCATTATTTAAGATTTATTGAACTTAATTCACTAGAAAGCTTTCATCTATGGGTGCTTTTATTATTAACTCACATGTTCAATACATGTTGTTGGGTAACAATTTAAAATTGAGAAATTTTTAAAAATAATAAAGTTTTCAAATTGTGGTTATCCTTTAGACTGTGCTGCCAAATGCCTCTAGATGATATTGACTAGATTAGAATTTTGAGTTTCAGCTGGCCTTTTAGTGTTTGTTGTTTGTTTATTTGCCTTTGCTCTCCTTAACTCAATTATTTAATTTAATTTTTCCAATCTGTAATAAATTCACATGGCTCAAAATTCATGAAATAGAGAATTCACACAAACATCTATCTTTTACTCATTAATCTTAACCACTCTTATTGCCATAGATAGCCCACATATTTCTCTGTAGGATATTTGTCGTATATTATATGTCAATATACATGCGCATTTTTCTCACTTATTTGCAAAGTTGCAGGAATATGTAGTGTTAGTTTTTGGAATCAGAGGTGAGTTTATTTTGGAATGAAAAAGTTTGAAATCTATGCCAAGTATTTTCATCATAAGCATTTTTTTACTCTTTAAATTTTATTATTAGAGTAAGCACAGAAGGGCTGGTTGTCACGTAGATGTCATAAGTCAGTAATGACAATATTTACTAATATCTGCCTGCTTTTAATATGATAGCCACACCTTTCAGTACTGCCTGTGTATGTATTACTTTGCATATACAGCAAAAAGATGTAATATTTGTCTCCCTGTGTCTGGCTTATTTCTCTTAGTATCATAATCTCCAGTTCTATTCATTTTGTTGCAAATGTCCTGATATTTTATTATTTTCATGATGGAGTAGTATTCCATCATGTCATACACTCCATTTTCTCTACTCTGTCATTGGTTAATGAATGTCTAGGATATTCCATATATTTGCTCTTGTGAATTGAATATTATTACGTGGTTTTCATCTGTTGATTTCAAAGATGTTTTGTTGAATTTTCTGTGCAATCTCTCTTTGACATGCCTTTGCATTACTGTAAATATGTCATGATTTGTCCAGTTCTTTCTTTTGGAAATTTAAGTATTTGCTAAAAATTTATTTATTTATAAAGATTTATTTATACAAATGTATTTATATGAAATTATCATAATTTATTAATTATATGAATTATATTTTGTTAAAGATTCATTTATTTATATGAATGGTATAGTTAGACAGAAGGGGAGAGACAAAGGGAGAGAGAGTTCCCATGCACTGATCCAAATCTTGGAGCCTATAACATTCTTTGGGTCTCCCACATGGGTGCAGGGGCCCAAGCCTTTGGGCCATCTTCCATTACTTTCTCATGCAGTGTAAGCAAGGAGTTGGAGGGGAAATGGATCAGCTGAGATGTAAAACTAGTACCCATGTTAAATGCTGGTGCCACAAGCGGCAGCTTTATTTACTACAACATGGCTCTGACCTCAGAAATTTAGATTTCTATGCTTGATTTACATGCCTATCTATTATTCTATTCTTTGTACACAACATGATATATTTAACCAGTTATTTACTGTTTGTTATTTTGATTTCCACGTTGACAGTTACAAAACATATGGGGTGAATAGTCTTTGCCTACTAATTATTTCATTCCTATATATACTTAAAAGTAAAGATTTTTGTTTGAAGGAGATATGTATTGTAATTCTGATGCATATTGCCAATAATTGTCCAAATGTAGACTCCTATTCAATAATACAAGAGAGTGTATTTTTGAGGTATTATCTAAAATGGGGAAAGAAATAGAGTATGTAATAAGTTTAAATTCATCCCAGCAGTATTTTTTTTAAGATTTATTTTGTTATTTTATCAGAAAGGAAGGTTTACAGAAAGAAGGAGAGATAGATTTTCCATCCTCCCATATGGGTGCCGGTTCTAATCCCGGCAGCCTCGCTTCCCATCCAGCTCCCTGTCTGTGGCCCGGGAAAGCTTTGGGACCCTGCACCCGCACAGGAGACCCGAAAGAGGCTCCTGGCTTCGGATGGGCATAGCATTGGCCGTTGCGCTCACTTGGGGAGTGAATCATCGGACGGAAGATCTTCCTCTCTGTATATCTGCCTTTCCAATAAAAATAATAAAAATAAAAATAATTCTTTAAAAAAAAAAAAGAAAGTGGAGTAACTGGGACATCAATCAAAACTTATATTTGATTTTAGCATTGCATGCAGTGGCTTTACCCACTATTCCACAATGCTGGCCCCTTTCTTTTCATTTTTGAAAGAGAATCATTTATGAGCATAAGTTTAAGGTTTCCATGACATATTAATGATTTTTCTGTTGCTACTGCAAAATACTTGAAGTTCACTCATAAAGACAAGAGGTTTACTCTACCCGAAAAAATCTGCAGTCAGGAGCATGGTGCTGGCATCTGTTCAGTTCTGACTGATAGAACCACAGTGGTATGAGCACTGTGAGAATGGCAAGCAGCACGCATGCGAGAATGGGTGAGGCATAGTGTCAGGGTCACCTACAGCACCTTGTTCTTTTAGGAACTAATCCATTGCAGTAAGATCTGTTCAGTTCATGGGAGATAGTATTTAGCTGTTTATGGCTGGAACCCTCATGACCTAAATATCTCTCTGGATCCTATTTTTTTTTTTTTTAAGTTCTCACCAGCTCTTGAGATCACCTTACTAAAAATCAAATTTCCAGCACATGAATGTTTTGGGGGAAAAGCTGTATCCAAACTATAGCAGATGAAGTTCAATTTTTCAGGTTTTTGCTTGTGGTTTGAAGCTGTACAAGTCTTAAGTCTTACATTTTCTTCCTGAAGTGTTAGGTTTTTAGCTTTTATTTTCAGGAGTAGAAGTCATTTTGGCATTTACTCTATTGTGAGATGGAGCCCATTGTTCTGTTCCTTTCCTTCCTTTTATTCTTTCTTTTCCTTCTCCTTTGTCCTCACCCCCTACTCACTCTCCTCTTTTTTCTCCTCTTTCTTGCACTCATTAAATTTTATGAACACATTTTTAAAATTATTTATTTGAAAGCTAGAGGCATTACAGAGAAAGAGGGAAAGGACAGTTGGAAGGAGAGAGAGATTTTCCGTCTGCTGATTCACTCCTCAAAGGACTGCAACAGGTAGCATTGGGGCAGGCTGAAGCCAGGAGTTTCTTCTGAGTCTCTCACTTAAAAAATAATTGTTCATCAGCACAATTCTTAAGAATCAGCACATTCATAAGAATGATCTCTTACACATTATATTCACTTGTTACCTTTGTCAAAAAATCCATTGGTCAGAGGCAGGTAATTAATGCAAGAGGGAAGTGATTTGTGACTCCCACATCCATGTCAGAGTGCTTGGTTTATGTGCAGGCTCTTTCTCTTCCCTTGCAGCTTCCGCCAGGCAGCAGGTGGTGACGACAAGTACTTGGGCCCCTGCACTCTTGGGGAAACCTGTACTGAGCCTGGGACAGTGTAGGATATTGCTGATATTTGGGGAGCGCAGCAGCTGATGGAAGATCCGTTTTTGTCTTTCCCATGTCTCTTTACCTTTTCATTGAAATAAAAATAAATAACTAGCACTTAAAAATTTTAAATGTCAGTTGGTCATATTTGTATGAGTTTATTTTTTCAATCTCCACATTCTGTTTTATAAATCTGTATATCAGCGTTTTTATGAGTATCACACTTCTATAATTATTAGAGATTTAGAGTAAGATGTTAAGCCAGGAAAATTAATGTCTCCCAAAATACCCCATTTTTTCCCCCCAAATACCTCTTCTAGTTTTCTTTTGTGTTCATTGTAATTTTTGATATAACATTGAAATTCATCTAAAAAGGGTGTTGGTAGTTTGAGATCGTCTTTGAATTTTACATAACGTAGGCAAGAACTTAGGTTTTAATGAGATTCGGTGTTCCACACCTTTAGCATGATATATAAGGGATGTTCAAAAACCCTATGAATGCATTTCAAATTATTTTTTGTAATGAAATAAACTTATCAAGTAGTCCAATTTTTCCAAAAGCATTTGAAGCACTCTTATATCTTTGATTGTGTAGGTCTTTTTAAATTTAGTACAGGTATGTTTTGTAGGTTTTAGTGTATAAATTTTACATATACTTTGTTCAAATTATTCCTGCTTCTGAAAAAATGTCAATTGACTTGATTCTGTAATCTTGCAAAATTCATTTCTATTATTTTTTTGTAGGTTCCTTAAAAGGTTAAAGCTCTGGCCTACAGGCCAAATTCAGATCTTCATCTAGTTTTCTGAGTTTTACCGAACAGAACTAGACATTCATTTACATATTTTCTAAAATGCTGGGTTTGAATTCAGTGCTCAGAAAAGGGATTGCATGGCCTTCAATGCCATATTTATTCCCTTGACATATTAACAGATTCTAGAGATTAGGGTGTAGATTCTTTGGGTTCATTTATATAGAACTCTGGCTACCACTGTTATGATTGTATTTGAATGTGCTATATTAGTATTTACTTTCTAATTCTGTACATATGAATATGTATATGTGTATGTGTATCCATGTGCTTTTGTTCTTCCTATTAGTTTTTGTACTAATTGTTTTAATGCTTTTTTAGCTTCATTTTCAATGTTTTTAGTGCTTATTCAAAAATGTACAGTATGTAGTTTAAGTTATTAATGTCTACCTTCACAATATGGCGTTTTATATACAGCAGGAGAACCTAAGAACGATCCATGTCCTGTGAGTTTTATGTCGTTGCATTCTTTTTGTTTCTTTAAATATTTGGGCTTTGTTGTGGGATGTCATTGAATTACTCAAAATCCCTTTGATCCTTTCAAGGCTTGTTTTTAATATTTGCCAGGGCATTTCTAGAACATTCTTTATTTGAGGGTTAATTGGGCCCCTTCCTGTGACAAGGATTGCTGTTTTTGTGTGATTTCTTTTTCTTTTGGCACTTTTATTGAGATATTTTTCTATTGACTTGTCTTCAAATTGTGTAGTTAAGTTTTCCATTCTGTCCCATCTGCTTTTAAGTCTATATAATGTTTTTAAGTATGGATCAGGTATTTTGTCTTCCTACAATATATTTTTCATGGATTTTAAAGCACTGCTATAATTCATGTTTTTTGTCCATTTTGTTCATCATTTTTTTCCAAGCTGTAGTTACTTGCATGCTTTCCACTTCTAATTCTATTTATTATTGTGTATTTTTTACTGAGACATAAGCTTTTAGTAGTTTTTGATTGCATAATTTCGGGTGTTGGTTGTAGATGTTCTAATTTGCATTACCTTCTAGAGAATGCTAAATTTTCTTCTCATAAGGACAAGCATTAGTTGCAAAGTTTATTTTATTTGGACTCTTCATCCCTGGGCATAGGCCTTCCCTATAGGGAAAGGATTTGACTTCATGCCTAAAATTTGGTACTTCTGTGTTTTAAAAGAATGCATTTGGTCTAACCACCTGAAGAGATGTCAACTATGTGGCCTTAGAAATTTCTACTCTCAGGTATCTTGGTGATTTATGTCAACTAAATTTCCAAAGCTTTATCCAATATGCACACGTCTTAGAAGCTGACTTAAGACTTGAAGGAAAATGTTACACAAATCGTTGTGGTTAACTTTTTGAGACCCAGCTACTCTAATCCCAGTTCTTTTGGTTGCCCTGCATTCTGATCTCAGTTTCTGCTGCCCAGTCGCTACCCGTCTTTACTCAGCCTCTATTTCCCTGAGCTGTGGTCTGGAAAATGCCCCCAGGGAGAAATCTTGGGTTTATGTGATGTTTATCTTGTTTGCCTCTTTTTCTCTCAAGGACCATAGCGCTGCATTGGCTGCTGTCCAATGCCTGCAAACAGTTGTTATATATGTTTTGTCTAGATTTTATACTTGTTTATAGCGAGAAGTTAAGTCCAAATAATAGCTACTCCATCATGGATGAAACTGGAACATATTCCCTTCTTTAAAAAATCTTTCTTTGCACCATCACTTACTTTTGAAATACCTTTGCTCTACCATTTCAATGATCAGACGCTAAGCTGATATTTTTTTTTTCTGTAACTGTCATGTAAACATATGTAAATGTATTCTCTACAAGTTTAGTTTCTGAGATTGCATTATGTGGATGTGAAAAATTGTAAAGGAGATCACGTAACAAAGGGTCCCTATTGTCTTAGAATAGAACTCTTGCCTTCTTCCAGACGGTAGATTTCTACTCGTTACAGTTATTCTTGTAGATATTCTTCTACCTAAGCTGTTTGAGTAACTCACTTCTGCATTCCCACTTGATTTTCAGTTACCAGAACTTTCTGTGTGAACCACTAGCTGAATCTTGGCTACTGACGGGTTCATCTTAGCTCCCACCTCTTTTATGTACTCTTGTGGTTTCTATTGTAATGTGAACAGAAAACAGTTGCTAGCAGGAAATCTTTTTTTTTTCTAACAAATTATACTATTTAGATTTTATAAAGATACTTAGTGGGTATGTTTACTTCCTTTCGTCTGTGTAGAGTTCTATACTTTTGTTAGGAGATCTTGTGAATGAGTATGGAAAAACCGTTGAAGTGATCTGTTGCTGTGTAATTGATAACAATTAGGATAATTGATGAGGTTGTAAGAAGTTAATGTGGAAAATAAAAATAATTGGTTTCTTTTTTGTGCGTGAATAGTGGGATAGGAAAGGGAGCAGTACCTTTGCTATGTGATAAGAGAAATCAAATGTATCAGAGGTATGCTAACTCAGCTACAGCTATCGTTTAGAATATTTACTTGATGATTATGTCATAAAGTCTTTGTGCATGAACAAATAAAAATGTGGGAATTTTTTAAATACAAAAACTCAGAGGTTCTGGGAAAATAGTAGTTCCAGAATGAAGGGTCAAGGATATTAAATTTCAGTGCTCTATTGGCTCCAATTATTAACTTGATATTTATCACGTTGTCTTTATGTAGTTTCTGCTAACATATTATAGGAAATGATCATCTGAAACCAAATTTGGCTGTGGTTTTATATTGCGGTTCTTCTATCATTTAAAAGCAATAGTTTCAGAGTCCAGCACACTAAGCGTAATGGTTAAAGTCCTAGCCTTGAGTGTGACAGGATCCCATAAGGGTGCCGGTTCTGATCCCGGCTGTCCTGTTTCCCATCCAGCTCTCTGCTTGTGAACTGGAAAAGCAGTGGAGGACTGCCCAAAGCTTTGGGACCTTGCACCCGCATGGGAGACTTAGGAAAGGCTCTTGGCTTCTGATTGGCTCAGCTCCAGCCGTTGCAGCCGCTTGGAGAGTGAACCATCAGACAGAAGATCTTCCTGTCTCTCTTTCTTCCTCTCTGTATATCTGCCTTTCCAATAAAAATACAATAAATCTTTTAAAAAAGTAAAAGCAATAGTTTCAAATGATATGATTTTTTCAAATTTTTGGGCACTTTTATTACATTTGCAGAGATAAATATTTTTTCAGAAAATAAGTAACTTTCTAAAATAAAATGTGATTGTATTACCACTGTTTTACTTTAGGGAAGATAGTGTCATTTTTTATTTAATTTGGAATATATTTGAACTTGTATGTTCAAGATCATGTCATGAATGAGATCTCAATCAGAAGACTGAAACTATTTTCTACATGTTACTATAGTGTTGGTAAACATTACTTCTGTATTTTCTCATAGTTTGTTCTTATAATTTTGTTTTGCATACAAAAAAATAAAGCCTATTAATCTAGGAAAACAAAACTCATTTTAGTACAGTTGGACTGAGTTTCGACTAATCAGGTATCTTTATGCTAAAAATTGTAAATCTTATTAAGAATTTGCATCACAATTCTTAAATTCATCAGTAGATCTCTGATCCATTGTCTTACCTATTGAATGGTTTTTTAAAAAGTTTTATTTATTTTAATTTAAAAGTCAGAGTTACAGAGAGAGGTAAGGAGAAAGAAAGAGATCTTCAGTCTGCTAGTTCACTCCCCATTTGGATGCAATGGCCAGGGCTGAGCCAGGTCAAAGCCAGGAGCTAGGGGCTTCTCGCAGGTCTCCCACGTGGATGGCAGGAAGCCAAACAGTGGGACCATCTCCTGCTTCTTTTTCCAGGCTGTGACGAAGGAGCTGAGTTGGAAGTGGAGCAGCTGGGATGTGAACTGTTGCCTAAAGGGAATGTTGGCATCACGAGTGGCAGCTTTACTTGCTATGCCACAATACTGGCTCCTGATTTATTTTATGTCAAGGAAAGGATTGAATTGATTGGCTTTAGAAGATATATCAATTTATGAGCGCTGCTGTAACAAACTGCCACAGAATGACTTTCAAACCAAAGTTCATTAGCTTTGGAGGCTGTGAGTCTGACAGCCAGATGTCTGCAGGGGTGGTGCCTTCTGGGAGTACATTAGTTTCATGCCTCTTGCCCGGTTTCTGGTGGTTGTTGGTAAGCTTTGGCATTTCTTGGCTCTTAGGAGCATTACCCAATATGACATCAGCCGTTGTGGAATCAGATCCACTTTAATGACCTCATTCTCATTTAATGACCTCTGTAAAGGTCCAGTGAACAAACAAGTTCGCCTTCTAAGTTACTGAAGTGTAGGACTTTAATATAGGAAGTTTGTGGTGACACAGTTCAATCTTTAACAGAAGGACTTTCAGAGTGTTAGTAATCATAGGCCTTTTGCTGAGAAACTGTTTCTCTGTTCTTTCAGATCTCAAGATAACATCTTACAAATAGAACTTCATAATGCTCCAATATCTTTTGCTGTTTCCAAAAGCTAAGCACACGAAGGCAGGAATGACAATTATTTTCTTCTCTTTCTGCTTTTAGGAAATAATAAAGTTTTTGTAAGTAGTTAATTGCTGTTTTTTAAAATTACCTAATTATATTATTTTTAAATATACCCAGAGATAATAAGTATGGAGAAAGTGTTACAAGATGTGAACTACCACAGAATTATTTCAAAATTGAGTTGTGCTGTGGTATGGTTGGAATCACCCTTACTCCAAAAAAAACTTTGACCAATTGTAATTGTCTAATGGTTGACTCATTTTAATCTCTTGGAAAGAAACTCCAAATGTTTAGTGAAGCACTTACAACATTATGGAATTTACTCATATATAAATCTTTACAAAGAAAGAAAAATAATAGGGAAAGTACCTTAGAAATATACACGGACATGCGTGTGTACCCAGAAAACACACACATGTATTTTCAGGTTATACTGAAGCGGTTGTAGTGCATTCTATAGCTGGCATCATCCTTTCCAGAAACATGTTCATCCACTAGTTTTCTGCTTTGTCCATGAATTCTCCAGGCTTGTGGAGAAGAATGATTTGTAAGTGGTCTCCCACCAGGTTCCCTATCATTACAGTGATAGTGGTTGAAGTAGTAACAGTGGACCTCGTGCAATGGTCTAGTGGCTAAATCCTCGCCTTGTATGCTCTGGGATCCCATATGAGGGCTGATTTGTGACCCAGCTGCTCCGGTTCCCTTCCTCATTGTGTCTGGGAAGGCAGTGAAGAATGGCCCAAAGCCTTGGGACTCTGTTCCCACATAGGAGACCCAGAAGAAGTTCTTGACTACTGGCTTTGGATCAACTCAGCTCCAGCCATTGCAGTCGGTTGGGGAATGAACCAGTAGATGGCAGATCTTTCTTTCTCTCTGTCCCTCTTTCTTTCTGTAAATCTGATTTTCCAATAAAAATAAACAAATCTCTTTAAAAAAGAAATAGTAACAGTGGCCAAGGGAGGCTATTTCTAAATTAGAAGTTTGACATACTAGTTAGTTAACAGGCACATGGTAGGTGTCATGAGGCAAGGTCAAGAAGTCTCACCCACAAAGGTGACACATGGTGCACTTGTACAAATGGGTAAAGACATATACACATACTGTCTACATGACATAAATATGACTGCAAGAGAGGCTTCTGATTTACCTTTTCTTAAATCATTTTCTTTATGTTCAAACCTCATGCCTATGTTTGAGGAAAATGAGACTTTGTGTTTGTTTCATAAGTTAGATTGAATCCATGACTTCAAACAAACTATTGGGGTTAAAAGAGCAGATTAGGAGAAAGGAAATGAAAAAGGAAAGGGAATGGAAGAGGAAAGAGAATGGGAAAGGGAAGAGAAGAAAGGTAGGCAGAAAGGGAGAAGGAAAATGGAAAGATGATGCCATGAGTTACATGAGTGAAGAGTGGATGGTCTGGATTAAAATGCTGGCATGTTGCATCACCACTGACCTGTGGGCTCTTGTGAACCTTCCAGACATTTCTGGGCTGTCACTGTCCCTTAAACTCCACAATTCACGAGAAAAATCAACCCGGGATCTGGTAGTTCTTGATGACAAGAATTTTCTCCTTTTCTTTTGTTCTGGACAGTAGCAGTAACCTATGAGTTGTTTTGTCTGTGTGGTCCAGTAACAGAAATGCAGAAATATTGGTAAAGTCAGAATCTTACTACTGCAAAATGCTGAAGCTTCTTATGCTTATGAAAGATAAAAAAAAAAAAAACCTCCTACAAGGTAAATATTTTAAAAAATAGGTTGGCATCCAGGTTGTGGGGACCCGAGTAGAGGTTGTTTTAGAGATTGGCCCAGTTTTCAGCATTTGTGTTTAAGTGTGTGGCAGATCGGTTGAAAATGTGGCATCACTGTTCTTTTAGCACTGGATATTTGACATTTTAGAAGACTGGGTGACAGAAGGTTGTTTTTTCTGACATAAAAATTGCCTCTCATTAAATGTGAACACTTTAGTAAGTGGCTTATCGTGAAATTTGCCAAACCTCTGAAAAAGCAACAGTTCAAAATGAGGTTGAGAGAGTAATTCTGACCAGGATGTCCCATTTTGTTGGTTTGGCTGCTTTGATTAAAACCTTCTGTGAGGCAAACGGCCCTTGCGTGATAGGCCCAGACGCAAATTAAGAGGACACCCGTATGCTGACCTACTAAACAGCACAACAGCACAACTCTTAAGTCCGAGCAGATAGAGTTACTTCATTGCCTACTGAAAATTGCAGCCCTCCCCTCCCCAAACCCCAGTGGAAAGGAAAAATATATATATAAAACCAAAAAACTTTCAGCAGTGGCTTCTTTGGGGCATATGTAAATCCCTTCATGGAAAGTTACAAAACTCCAGGAAATCCCACCTGTGAATGATTGTCGTATTTAACCCTGAGGTTAGTTTCTACAATGCTCATTTCATGAAAAGCCTCCCTCCACCCCCATTTTTCGTGGTTAGTTTGTATAAGGAAAGCTCAAAACTGTAAGCCTGAAAACCACAATTTTCCCAAACAGGCAGGATTTCCAGTGATATAGTGTGAAGGCGACAGGGTTAGCAGGTTAACCTCATAACTCAGAGAAGCCGAAAGGCCCCTCTGCATCTGATGTTATACCGCCGTGATAACCTCAGCGTCCTCGGAGTGAATTTTTGCGTGCGACATATATCATCCTATACACAGTCAGGGCAGTCATTAATCTGTTTTTGGTGTGAAGATTCTATGTTTATATTTTAAAACTCCGAATACTGCTGTTGTCTCTGCACAAGGCCTTTTAAGTGAGCTGTTGGCACAAAGACACTGTGGCATTCTGGGGGTCACATGCTTGGCAATTTACCCAGGAAAAGTTTTTTTTTATCATCCTTATTTTTTTTAAATCACAGTTTTATACAAAAATTGTTTAATCTGTCTTCTGCTGGTACAGTATTTACAGCAGAAAGGTTGTATGTGAAATGGTTGATTTTGCAAGCAACTCAAACACCTGGTTAGCATAAATCTTTTAATAACAATTTCACTCCATTAACTCTTGAATTTCCAGAACTTTTCAGAGTTCCCTTGGCTAGAAAGCTAGTGAGTTGACTGGCCAGAAAAACCCCAAATACTTCATGGCCATGTAAATTAATAAACACATATGTATACAAATTAATGAAATGTTATAAGGGGAAACAAACCCAACTTCTTCTGGCTTTGGGTTATTAATCTTATTGTCAAATTGTCTGTTTAGTTTATGACTTCATTTTCCCATTTCTGAATTCCATATTCAAGTGCAGTAATGATTTCCATATTGGAAGAAATTTCTTGGAGGATGGAAAATAGCTTTTCCCATTATTAAAACAAATCCAAAATGATAAAAACAGAAACACAAGAAAGAAGCACACCTCTAAACATCTTGTGTAGTGAAATCCACAGTTACATATATATTTGTCTGCATGTAATGAACCAAATATAAAGAGATTAAATCAGAATATAAATTTTTGTATAGTCTTATGTAATATTAAAACAATGCAGTCATTTTTAGTATCTTAATGACACTTATGTATTGCACTGTAGATAAAGTAACTTGGTTACAAAAACAGTAATGTATACAAGTTGTATTTTGATAAAGGAATTTAACTTGCTCTGATTTTAAGAAAAATTGTACTACCCAAGTGTATGATAAAAATATCCTTGTGTTGTGCTACCTATAAAACTATAAAACAGATAGAAACTGGGATGGTAGTATGCAAAACTCTATACATATATTCACAAATCAGTTACTACAAATCATAATATAATTAATAAAATAATTAATGTAAACTATGCTAGTGTTAACTACATAATAATGAGTGTCTACTTTGTTTCCAACAAAAGATTCGTTCTGGGGATGCTAATAAAATACTGTGAAAGATAAATGATCTAGCATACAGCAGGGAGAGATTTTTAAAAATTGTATATAAGCAAGAATTTTGATCAAAGTAAGCGTGGGAACCACCTCTTCATGACTGACTGTAGATCTGCATCTTAACTCTGCTGTTACTCCCATCTTTATAATATGCCATACTTGTAATTACTGTATATATTTTGAAAAATATTATTAAATTAATTTGGAATAGATACATTAAGAGCACGGTCTGCTCCACTTATCATTGTAGGTGTTAGCATTCTTAGCTGAAGGAGGGGCTGAAGATATCTTGTAAAAATTAATAAATTTCTGTCTATATTTTTTTAACATATATATATTTATTTTGATAATCTCTACATAGTTGGTTAGGGCTCAAAGGGTCAGGGGCTACAGAAAAGTGGGTAATACCATTGTTTCCATATTCTGCTTTTTCCTTCCTGTATCTGGGGAAAGGGGAGAGACAAAGGGAGAAGCCACACCCACCCTCCCAACAATCCCAGGGTCCCCATTATGGAGCATGCTCTGAGGGCACTCCTCAGGTGGTTTCGGTAGTTCAAACTGTTCTGAATTGCTGCCAATCTCGACATTCAAATCTCGACATTCCAATCATGATGAAATCTCTTCAGAATCCACTGGCTGACATAGTCTTCCTTAGTGTCTCCACTTGCCCAGATTTTCACTGCCAATATTTGGCTGAGGTAGTTGATCAATTTGTTCTGTCCTCTGTTGTGGTACCAGGTGTCCTATGCGGGCTCCAATGTACTACCATATTCTCCATGTGCACCTGAATACGCCGTCCCTCTGTCTATACTTTAAATGTCAATTTTCTAGGCTTGTAGATTTTTTAGAAAATAAACCATGTCCGTAGGCAGAGGTTTGTAGCAAAATGAGGCTAATAGAAGTGCAAACAAGTATTTCAATGGGATGTGAAAAGGACTATGATTACTCCATGACTTACACAGAAGGGAGGTGGTGGGTAGCTCTGAAGGCATGAAAGAAGACTTTCTGTAGAGAGGGATTTTCATAGAGGCCTGGAAAGATGAAAAGTGGTGGATGATATGTGAAACAGAAGGGACAGTAATGACAAAATCCTAGAAACATCAAAGTAAATAGCCAGCAGGCTACCTGGAAGGAGTCTGGCATCGCCTTAGCCAAGGAAGTACCCAAGAACAGAGGGTGTCAGGCTGTACAGGTTCCTCTGAATAGCCACAGGCCATCTTCTCATGCTAATGCCTGTTTTGCTAGTTTCCCCATTGCTGTTGAGTCCGGTCATAGTTGCATTACACTTGGTTTCTAATTCAATTGAAATTTCACCAGGTTCCTGTTGGAAGTATTTTTTTTAAATATTAACATTTTCTCCCCAGCAAATTCTGGAATCTTAAAAATGGAACAAAAAATAATACAAATTTGACCTTTGAAAGATTATTGTGACTTCTGTCCCCTGGTTCCCATACTATAGCATGTTTATTAGGATATGTATACATACACACATACACACACAGCACACACACACATATATAAAAATATATATATGTGTATTTTGATGCATGTATATATTTTATATGTACATGTATGTGGAAATGATATGCATATGTGTTTTAAAGATATACATATAAATATATATTGTATTATTATCTAACACACACATCTCATCATGTAGGGTCATATTCCAGCCTTGAAAGTCCTTAATTGAAAAGTAGAATTGCAGGCAAATCTCATTCCAAGAAGCCATTCTACCATTAAGGGCAGTACTGCTTCATGATGATAAACAACAGCAAATTCTCTGGATGGTAATTCCTTGAATTTCACTGTATATTCAGTTCATGAATCAGAAAGTATTGTAGAACTGGCACAGTAGTATTTGAATTCCACATTAAATTGGGAGCTGTATGCTAGGTCTGGCATGAGAGTGTGTGAGGAAAAAAAGGCAGTGTCTTATTTAATACTAACCTTGGGCCTGGCTCAATGGCTCAATAGCTAAATCTCCACCTTTCAAGCACTAGGATCCCATCTAGGCGCCTTTTCATGTCCCGTTGCTCCACTTTGTATCCAGCTCCCTGCTTATAAGCTGGAAAGCAGCAGAGGATGGCACAAAACCTTTGGACCCAGAATCCATAAGGGAGACCTGGCTTCTGACTTTGTATTGGCTCAGCTCCTGTCATTGTGGCCATTTGTGGAGTGAACCAACAAATAGAAGATGTTTCTCTCTGTCTCTCCTTCTCTCTCTCTTTCTAACAAAAGCAAGTAATTCTTAAACAAACAAACACTGATCTTTCTATGAAGGAAAGGCTCTTCTCATTCAGTAACTGAACTTTTACATGGGGTGTGGAATTGTGTAGGAAGCCCAGAAGGGGTCATTCATTGTTCCTGAAAAATTGGCTACTCAGAAATAGTAAGAGTGTCTGTAAGGAGTCATGTTGAGCTTGTGTGGCCTCCATCTTTGCCACACCAATTTCATGAACCTGCTGAGCAAATACCAGAGACTTTGAAAGGACATCAACTGAAATACTCAAAGTGGCCATCTTGTCTACCCATTATTAGTATTTACTTTTCAATGAATATTTTGGTGATTATCCACCTGGCAGAAATTGTTTTATGTTTATTTCAAGAACACCACCATACAACACCTCTTTAAAACTTGTTAATATACAGTACTGTCCCATTCATATCTGTGGACATTTCATCAAACATTTTTTAACTATTAGTCAGAAAGTCATGTAAATCTGTTCTTTCACTTGTGCTTCCTGAAGAACTTGCGTTTGTTAACTAAGTTCTGCCTCCTTCACAACCAATTTTTCATTGCATTATATCTCCACATTGAAGACTTTCAGCTAGTGTCACAGATATCTGGAAATTATGTTTGAGTGTTCTCTGTCAAATGTTTATAGCGATCATCTTATAAGGCTTTAAGTGTGAGTTGAAAAATGGGAAGCAGTGCTGTAGGAGTGGACACATAGAAAGCACGCATGACCTGCCCCTGAAACTATCTGACGATGTGATGTTTCTGCACAAGACTGATTGTATGGATAGCTTCTTCAGAAAACACAGCCTGTGGCAGACTGCTGCGTGTTTTCCCTGATCTTTTCCCCTGTTTTTCTATATTGCCAGAATTTATCTGGGCACGTGGTTGCTTCAGATAGAGAACATAATTCTCGGGATCCTTGACAGTTAAGATAAGCATGTATTTAAGTTCTATTAGTAGAGTGTGAGTAGAAATAAGGGTTTATTCCACTCTCTTAAGAAAGTGTTAGTACTGGACTTTATTTGGCCATTTTAAAAGGCTGATCTATGGCACCTAGGTAGCACTAATTACACATAAAATGAATTCATGTGAAAGATAATGGGATTCCCAGAATCAAGGAGTTGGTAAGAGAATCAGGGTTGGAAAACTGAAAGTGAGGCAGTAGGAAGCAAAGCTGATATTGCAGCTATAAGAAGGCTCTGGTTATCATGTTACCATCCTCTCCCTTACTGCGCTCTACCATTCCCAGATATTGGACGCTGTGCAGGGGGCACTACAGGCTAGCCCCAGTGAGTAATTTCCTTTAAACCACCCCTGTGACTCGATGTCCAGGCCATGGATCTCAGGCTTTGCTGTGTTGCTTTACTCAGGCTACCAATATCTTGATCTCTTTGCCCAAAAGCATTCTGTATCTCCAAAGGCTGTTCTTACCTGTCACAGACTGAAAGTACTAGTGAATTAACATCTTTCAGCCTTCAACCAATGACTGATGGGAGTTGGTGTATAAATACACAAGCTTCCTCTCTTCTGGGGTGGAATTACCCTAATGTGTTTGTTTTATATCATTTTCCAGAGGAAATTAGCCTTGGCCAGCTCACAGTGGTAGCTCACTTGATGACACACTCGCTATTGAATGCCTCTCCTTCCCTTGTTTTGCCTCTTCTCTCTCTACTGGTATTCTTACGGTTCCAAAAATTAATTTGTTGATTCCAGAATTCTTGTTTCAACAGCCAGTTTCTGGCATAATTCAACTAAAGATGACACTACTCATTTACTAATCAAATTTAGGTATTTATATCTGATTGAACCTAGGCTAGGCTTGGGGAAAATATATGGAGGAAAGAAAATCTGTGTGGTATCTTTATCTTTCAAAAAGCATGGCATGGATCCTTATCTCCTTCCACAGCTCATAAAATGAAGGCTTCAGGATTTGGAAGAGACCTTTGATGCTGAGGATCAGAGCTACTGCCTGTCAATTTATTATTTAAAAAATTTTCTGCAGTATTTCATTGTCTTCCTGATTGATTTCGCCTAACATTAAAGAATGAGAAAGAAATGGAGGGAAGGTTACATGACTGAGAAAGAACTCCTTGCCTTTATGTAGCGAGCTCAACACTCATTGTCAGCTCTTTCGCCAAACACTGCTTTCCTTATTCTGTTCTTTGCATGTAGTCTCCTTAACTAGGATAAGCCTTTCCGCGAGGGGTTAATTTCCAAGGTAAACGTTGGGCTATCAATGGTTGTATAAGCCACTTCTGTCAAGCAACAAATTTCATGTGTTGCACCAATGTGTTGCACAGATATGGTGAGATAGTGCAAAAATTGGTATTTTATGTGCCAACCCCATCTTAAAGAATGCAGCATTTGAACTGCTAAATGTTAGCAAAAAAAGGTGATCTCTAAAAACTCAGAAGCTTCACACTTATTTTCTGAAATCGATGGATTTTGGTTTGTCAAGAGCAAGCTAAGTGTCTTTCCTGCAGTCCCCCATCAATTTGCATTTCTCTTCCATCATTTTTATGGTGCTCTTAAATTTTTATGTGACTTGAGACACTATCAGCATGGTGTAAATGTTTGCAGCTGTACAGTGTCCCTGCCAGGGAAGAGTGGCATCCTCTCACTGTCCCGTCATTTCCCCCAACGGGATTAAAAAAGTGTTCTACTTTCAGTTAATCCCCTTCTTACTTTGGAGAAAAAAGTTGCTTTAGCTGACTCCTTAAGCTAACACTAGATTAAGAAGAACGGCTGGCATTCCAGGAAACCAACTACAGCAGCCCCCGTTATTTGCAATCTTTCCCCCAAAACTTGCTAGTGGGAGGTCCTTCATTGTGTGGGAGCTTCTAGCACCTCAAAAAAATCACTTCCAGAACTTTGGTTGTTAGTCACCACATTTCACCTGGTATTTATCTAAAACTGTTCCCTTTAGAAAAAGCAAATCATTAAGAGAAGGAAGGGAACGGAAAAGGTATACAGAGAAACATGTGTGACATGCATGTGTTTGGCACTTGTTTTGAACCAGAAGGAGCCAGGGTAAGACTTAATTTGTTTTGATAGTCTGTCTCTAAGATGTTCATTCATTCATTTATTCACTTGTTCATTCACTCAATATTTACTATAGACTCCTTGCCATGACTTAGCCACTGTATGAACTAGTAGAGATAGAAGCAACCATAATAATCAGGCTATTCAATTCATGTACTTTTCTTAAATTGGAAGCACGTGTAATGAGAGACAGTAGTTTTTAAGGGTAGTTTTAACTTTCATATGAGAAAATAGATGTGTTTTGTCGTTTTTTTCATGCTGAATCATATCTCTGTTAATGAATAAATCATATATCTGTAACCAAAATTTAAGGTGAAGAGAATTAGATTTTTCATTTTTATTATCGGAGACAGTGAGAAAGAGGGCTTTCATCTGATCGTTCATTCCCTAAGTGTTTAAGACAATAGGGACAGGACTGAAGCCAAAGTTAAGAACTGGGAACACAGTCCAGGCCTCCCAAATGGGTGGTAGGAACCTTCTTCACTGCTGCTTCCCTGTGTCTACATTGTCAGGTAGCTGGAATCAGATCTGCTGGTTCACTCTCCTAATGGCAACAACAGTCAGAGCTGGGGCAGGCAGGCCAAAGTCAGGAGTCAGAAGCATCTTTTGAATCTCCCGTATGATTAGAGAGACCCATGTGTTTGGGCTATCTTCTGCCTTTTTCCTGGGTATGTTAGTGGGGAATTGTATTGAAGTGGGACAGTTGTGTCTCAAATCGCCACTCATATGGGTGGCTGGTGTTTCATCCACTCTTCAGCAAGTCTGGCTCCTTAACAATTCTCTAAACTTTATTTGTTTAAAAAGATGTATTTATTTTAAACCCAGTGTTACAGAGAAAAAGTGAGAGAGAAATTTATCTGTTGTTTCACCCCACCTCCCCCCAGTTGGCAGCAATGGCTGTCATTGGGCCAAGCTGAAGACAGAGGCTGGAGCTTCATCCTGGTCTCCCACAGAGATGCCAGGGCCTGAATGCTGATGTCTGGGTCATCTGCACCTGCCTCTCTATGTCATTAGCAGGGAACTTGAGTGCAAGTCAAACATCCAGGACACAAATCAGCATCTATATGAGATGCAAGTATTGTAGGCATTGGCTTTACCTACTATGTGACAGTGTTAGCCCAGTCTTTCAGATTTGATGTAAGTTGGAATCTACCATATACCATGCTATGGGGTCATGGTTAACAGTCTTTTAAGGTGGCTTCTGCATATGAAATACACGGAAGGATTGTGAAAGCATGCACAACAGAGCCCTGAGCTCTAATTTACCTAGTCTTTCATATAAAATGCCCCTGTTGGAAACTCAGAAAGTGTAGGGTTTATGAACTTGTCTTCTGTATAGAGCTTAATTCATTGTTGGAGTTTTGTAGAAAAAAATGAAGAACATTTCCCTTTGTGTAGCAAAAGCCTTGCACCGAAACAAATTCATTTGGAAACTTGGTGCTGCTCAGTTCCCTCTGGTTGCAAAATATTTGAATCTCTTGTACTCTATTATTTACCTCCCTATTTGGCATATCTTTTCACAATTATGTCTGGTTTCTTAGATACATAATAACATGAGATAAAAATGATCTCTCCCACTCTGATTTTAATGACTGAAAAGGTACCTGCTTTGCATGTGTTGTATGGTGGCAAGGGATGGGTACAAAATACTAACTTATGACTGTTGTCTCTAGTTGCATCATAGTTAATAAATAAAAACAATATGTATCACTGGGTCCTCCTGTTGGAAGGGTGACAGCTTCAGTGGTGTTGCAAATACAAGTTTTACTGGACAAAATGAGTTGCTATAGATTTTAAAATGTAGTGATAGAAAAGAGTTTTGAACTTAGAAAAAAATAAGGCTTGATTGTCCATCAGGATTTTTATTTTTCAGCTCAGACAGTTATGTATTTTGATTTGTTTAGGTAAAATACAAATGCATTTTTCTCATATATAATTTTATGCTCATTATTTCAGATTGCTTTGTGCCTTTCCTTTATCAGAATCTCTTGCCTTTTTACAAAAAAAGCATGTAGAGAAAGGGTAAATTTCTGTTTGGAGGACTTGAAATGAACACTAATTCAAGTGTTGTCATGAAAGTAGAGCTTAATATTTTCTGTAGAAGCTTCATTGAATCACTGCAGTTATTAATATTGATGCTATGTATTCCATATCATTTTGAAGAGAAATTTGAAGATATCCGATTAATGAAAATTTACCCAGCGTGGGTAAATTTAAAAATCTTGGGTTGGACATATCTTAATGATCTAAAGTCAATTAATTTCTAATACTTTTAAATGCATTAAGCTACTAGTGCTGATTTTTTTTATTTATAATCTGGTAAAAGACCAAGCTTTTCTCTTCCCAACAAATTCAACTTCTCTCTTCTGATAGGCACTTTGTGTCAGCAGTTGGGTTCGTCTAAACATAAATTGACAGTTTGAGTAGTGTGGTTTACCAATTGAGAGAAAAAAATGGAAAATGTCTTACAATATTCATAGTCTCAAAACTAAATAAGAAGAATTCAATTGTTTATATGTTACTCTGAACACCAATCTCATTCATCGTTCTAATTTAAAATATATCACATGGTATTGTGCAGGAGTACATTTTGTGAATTTTGCAAACTGAAAATTATTTTTTGGCAACCAGACAGGTATCTAATTGGATGGATGTATTGGAATAACTGTTTTATGTGTCTTCTTATTTTTACCCATTTAAAAACAAGGTTTGGCTCCTAATAAGATGTATATGACCAAGGCCTACATTCCAAAATAGAGTATTTCATAGAAATAGATAATCATAGTTAGTTCTTCCAAATACTTAGCATGAGGAAAAGATATTTCATATGATTATAAATTTCTCTATTTCTGATAGATTTCTAGATTTAAGGAGAAATATGTTTCAGAGAAAGCATAGCAATGATTTCATATTCTGCTGAATGTGCTAGACACCTGCTATTTGTTAGGTACTACTCAAATTTCTCTAAAATAGAACTTATTTCCTAATGTCTCAGTGAAAGTGCCTGCCCTGTTCAATAAATGATAAAATTGTGGCAGAGATCAAATATCTCATAGGAAACCTGAAGGCTTTTAGTTTTCCACAGAAGCAAGAAGAGCAGATGAAGATAAGAAAATCTTCATGGTGGGAGCAGGACAGACAGCTGATTGAAGGGTGCAAAGAAATGACACGAAGCTGATTAACCCCACGGTCAGATTTCAGTTAGAGATTCAGTGAGAACCAACCACTCCTGGATCTGCTTGATCTTGTGAGCTGACGAAGAATCAGCAGTGTTTGGATTCCCTTGATCCAGTGAAGCCTTTTGAAATTCCTGCCTTTTGTGTGCTGCTCTACAGTATTGGACTGGGGCTGGGTACTCCAGAATGGAAGAGTCAAAGTCATTCTTCAGGTAGTAACTGTAGATCTGTGTCCTTCTCAGAAAGGAAGTGTAGGAAGGTACGTAGCAGAACGGACTGAGCATGGTTTTGGTTTTTTTTTCTGGCAAAGCTGCTCCCCCTCAAGCATGTGTGTACAGCGTCTGCTCCCCTAACACTCCATCCAATTTACTATTTGTTGACTTCTCCCTGGAAAGTTCAACTTATTTGAACCCTGGGGGAAGCCGGGAACAATTTCCTGACTGCTATTCTCTGGTAAATAATGCAATTTTTCAGCACTTCTTTTACTGAATATTTCTAAGACTATCTGCAGAAAGGTCTCACCAGTTGAGGAAAACATGCTGTGTGTGTGTGTGTTTGTGTGTGTGTGCTTCCATCATAAAGTTTCCTCTTAATAGGCTGAGTGAAATCCCCATCAAAATAAGAGCAATTTTGACGTTGAGGAATATTTTTGTGTATAGCTTCACTGAAACTTGTTAGAGAAGGCAGTGATTTTCAGCTTTATCACTGGTCTCCTCCCTTTTTATTTTGGATGTCATCATGACATCCTCATGAAAGACTTGAACACCAAGAAAAAAACTTCGACAAAATTTCTAATGCTGCAATTCCTGTATAATTTTGCTCGTACATGTATGGCTTTTCCGTGTAATTTGTATGACTTCATCATTTAGAAGGAAAGTTTTATATATTAAAAAGGAGTCCCATGGTTGTACTCTGAGAGGGAAAAAAAGAAACTGGAATTCATCGAATAGTTATTAGTATGTAAGTGCTATATAAAGTTTTAAATAATTTATTTCTGTGTGGCAGAGTTATGGAGAGACAAGGAGACACAGAGAGAACTTCTATTAACTGTTTCATTTCCCAGGTGTCCAGAGCTGGGCTGACCCAAAGTCTCCCCTGTGGGTATGCAGGGACCTGAGGACTTGAGTTTCCTTGTGCCACCTTCCCAGGCCATAGCAGGGAGTTGGATTGAAAGCAAAGCAGCTGGGACCCGAACCAGTGCCCAAGGGGATGCTAGTGCCAAAGGCAGAAGCTTGGTTTTTTATACCATGGCACCAACCCCTAGGTTTTACATGGGTTATTCTGTTTTAATCGTAATTTAACCATGAACATGGGATTTAGAATCCTCGTTTGACAAATAAAAAATTAAACCTTGAGACTGAAAATGTTTTCAAATTCCAGTTCTTAGTATATGTATTGGATGTGTTAGACAGTAAACATAGCACTGTTTATTTATGATTTTACTTCCACACCATACTACATCTCTCCTGTATCACTTATTTTAGTATTTATCTACAGATATTTATTACTTATTCACGATAACACTATAAAACCATGTCAAATTCTAAGGATAGAGCAATGTATGACCACTATATATTTTTGTGAGGTAGAAATTTCATTAGAAATCAGGATAAAATACAATTTCTATTCAAGGTAGGAAAGATTTGTTTGTATGTAATGATGTCATGCATAAATGCAAAAAAATGCTACACAGTAAATTTAATGCATGAACAGTTGTTTGTGCTGCATCACAAATCCTTGCTGCACAATCTTATGGCAAGAATATTTGATGTGGGTTGATAGAAAACAAGAATCTTGTTTATGTTTAGGCATATTGATTTTGCAGGCTTTATCTATTATTTTTAAAAGTGAAACCTCTAGGAGGAGTGAATTGGTCCAAACGGGTTTGGATTTTAGCACAAAGAGACTCCATTCCTATGTAGGGGGTGGTGGGAAGTGGAATTCAGTAGTGACTATCTGTGTTTGCATTTCTCACACTTGCTTGTGTTGATCAGAATCTTGGAAAGGGCCTATTTGGGCTCATTCCAGAAGATTCTGATTCAGTAACTCAAGGGTGACTACTGGGAATTTATGTTTCAAAAATATCCCCAGTGATCTTGATGCTACTGATCTGGGGCTCACATTTTGAGAATGTTCTGTGCAAAAATGGTTTCTTATCTCCTTATACAAAAAAGGAAAAAGGTAGTGTTTGATTTATTTCCTAGGCAGTGTGTTCCAGCCACCATCAACTACTGCTTTGTCTTCACCTGTGAGATCTGGTGTTCCATCAGTATAGTTACATGGAGCCCGAAAACCCACGAGATGAACACAAGACTTTCTATTGATGTAAAAAACAAAGAAAGAAAAATTTATCTATTTTTGTCTTACGTCTATAACTTGGAGATTTTTTTTTATTTAAGCATTCATTGACTTTAAAGCTGGGGAAGAGCTTTGCCTAGTACTTAAGGTGCCAGTTCAGAAGCCTTCATCCTGCAGTCTGCTGTCTATCAGTCTGATACATATCTCTGGCTCCTGCGCCCAGTGTCTTGCTTACGCAAACCCTGAAAGTCAGCAGTGGTGGCGCAAAGGTTTAGGTTCCTGCTGTCCTATCCACGTGGGAAATGTTGTTTGTGTTCTCTGCTTTTGGCCTCAGTTTTTCTCAATCCCTGCCAGGATAGTCCTTTGGGGAAACGGATCCAGTGCGTTTGTGCTGTGATTCCCTAAAAATTTATATAAACAAAAAAATATAAATATAAATAAATATATGAATGTAAATATATATAAATGTTTAAAATATATAAAGAAACAAAATTCAGAAAAACACCTGAAACCCTTGCTAAATGATAAATTGTAAGGAGTTAACAGAAATTCCCCTGCGTTTTCTCATCACCCCTAAAACATAACCAGTTGTGCTAAAAACCTTTTGAGAAAACAGATATGTCTGGGTTGATTGGGTACACATCTGGGCTACAAAGGGAATTTTATTTACTTCAGAGGAAAGACATGAACTACAAAAGGAGAGACACCTCTCCATGCGGCAGAGGAGCAAACTTGTACCTGGCATTTAATCCAACCATCAAACCCAATGGGCATGCATTTTGCTAACATGAGTGAAGTGATAACTAAACATTTCAGCCTCAGACTGGAGTGTTTTGGTAGAACATATAAAGTGCATTCAGCCGAGACCCTAATCTACAACATTCTGCTCCCTCCCCCACCCCTTGATTTATGTTTAGTACTTTGTTAGAAGGTTCCCTTTTCATCTGATTCCACATGGATGCAATGTTTCCTGTCTCACAGCCAAAGTCAACCTTTTAAGGCCTACAGGGGTGTTGCAGACATATAAATTAACAAAACAGAAAGAATGCTGGAATCCAGGACCACATGGATCGCCCATAGCAATTCCCAAATCATAAAGGTTTGTCAGTGTTCAGAAGGTCAAAATGAGGAGGACTTATTTTCTAGGGCAGAGCTTTAGAAACCTGGCAGCCACAAGGCTGGTGGAAGTAGCTTTCCTTAAAATGGAAGGCAGTGGGTACATTGGTGTAATCAGTGTAAGGTTAAACAGAACTGGGATGTATTAGTCATGGATGTTAAAAGGAAGGGTGCTTATTCTACATGGAAAAGAATTTTCTACAACTTTATTTCTAAAATTTGGCAACCTGAAGAGGTAAAGGGGCCAGAAATCTTACGTGAGTTTTTGCTAAAGATTTTCACCTGTGGTGAGATTGGAATCCTGAAACATGGCTATGGGAGAGAGCCAGGGATGAATTAGATCCAGTCAAGTGGCTTTTCTAGATTTGTGTAATCAAAAAAGAAAAATTACAAAAAGTTTTCTGGCTTTCTGATTATATTCTTATTAGATCTTCCCAACATGTCTGAAATTTTCAATGTGTGCTATATGTAATAGTTTATAAACAAAGTCTGTTATATTGTTGATATAGGATATGAGGCAGCAGATGCGTTTGATAAACAAGTTTAACACTTCTGAGACAAGATAATAACTTTCTGCAAGACAATAAAGTCACGAGACTTAAAGGGGAAAAATCATTGATTCAATGGAACTTGGACAACCAGAATGAATTATTTACTCCCTAAAGAAAGCATTTAACTTAAAAGGAGGGAAAATACCTTTGCATAATTTGTGTCACTACTCCTTTTTCACCTCTATCAGGAATGTGGGGGTCAAAAAAGCAAAAATTAAAAAGAAAGCGAGAGAGAACTGGAATGTTTACTATAATATGGCCAAGTATTTGTAGGGTCTTACCAAAAGCAATGAAACTGTCAACATGGTTTCTTATAAGTTTATTATGCATCTATGAACTGGCACATGTTGTACATTTGTTAGAGGAAGTTTTCTAGTATTCACTTTTAGAATTCCTTTGCTGTAAACAACTGGAAATTCTAAGGCCTTTAGGCTGAACTGGATGTTTTATTGGATGTGAGGTGTCAGCTACTTCATCAAAACTGCTCCTTCATCTACACAAAAATTAGTGTTGAGCAATCTCCTGGATCAGGTGTTGCATTATCTTTCTGAAGTTTTTGTTTTTTCGAATTGATAGAAATTTAAGATTTCAAAATTTATGATGAAAAATAAAAGAGATAATAATGTGTGATTTTATTTTTTGACTGTAAGTTATAGTGACTTCACTGTGGATTTCAGTTTTGCTACCTGAATGGTAGTTAATGGGGAAGTTGACCTCTTTCCTAGGGATGACAGTAATGATTTAATGAGGATTGTAAATATTTCTAAGTTTAAATATATCTCACTCCACAAAATGAGGAAGTGGGAGACTGTTTGTGCAATCGGTCTGTCTTTTCTTCCCCCATAAGGATTCATATGCTTTTATCACTGATAACTCCTTTTTTAGTTTTCTGAGATGTTTTTGGTACAGAATTGATTTTCCTAACCTGTCATGCTTAAGCAGATTGTATCTTAGAGCTTGCATCTAACCAATTCTATTAACTCTGTATGGTTCAGCTTCATGGTTAATTCTCTCTTGAAACACGAAGGCATTTAGTTTGTCCTCTTCTGTTGAAGTACAGAAGATGGAATTTTGCAGAATAGACAAATTTGGGAGATGAATTCCATAGTTGTTGTTTTTTTTAAGTCACCATCAGTAGATAGAGACAAAGTATTTTTAAGTTATAGTTCAAATGTTTAGGATCCAGCACAGTAGTGTAGCCTGTTAATGCTGTGCCAGTGGCAGCAGCATCCCATGTGGATCCAGGTTCCTGGCTGAATGCCTTACTTCTGATCCAACTCGCTGCTTATAGATCGAGAAAGAAGATGAGGGTTCAAGTCCTTGGACCCCTGCACCTACATAAGAGACCCAGAGGAAGTTCCTGTCTCCTGGTTTCGGACCAGCCCACTTCTGGATGTTGCGGTCTATTGGGAATTGGACCAGTGGATGAAAGATCTTTGTTTCTTTTTCTTCCTGTAAAATCTGACTTTAAAGTAAAAACAAATCTTGTAAACAATGTTTGTTGAAGAAAAATTTCTATTTGATGCTAGAGGTAATGCTCCTTACCTTTGTATCTAACTTGGTTATTTCTGTTTATTCCATCAGGATAGGATGTGCCATTCGTCAGTGTCATGGAAATGTCCTCCTGATGAGGTAAGGAGCAAATCTTTCATCACACTGCCTAGCACTTTTTAAATATATTTTCATTACAACCTGTTAATTACGTATAAAAATTATGTCAATATAGCAAAAACTATTTTGGATTGAGGCATTATTTCTTCTTATTAGAAAGTCATATTATACAATGTTAGTAAATATTAAAAATAAAAACAAAATAGAACATAAGAGATGCTACAGAGATGCATAGCAAAATGATGTCACCTTGCCTAGGAGCCAAGGAAGGCTTCCTGGAGCAGAAGTGTGCAGCCTGAGACATGAACCGTGAATGGGTACTTCCAAATGAGCTCAAACAGGTTCTGTATTTTGGATCATGGCAACCAAGGGGACATGTTGTTTGAAATTAGACCAAAGAGGCAGGCAGAGCCTGGACACCTTTGGATCCTTTTTGCAACAGTCCATTTTTCCTGAACAAAATGAGGAACCATCAAACACTTATCAGCAGGGGAGTGACGTTGTTGAGTTTGCATTTTTTTAAGGCTCACTATATTCAGGCTGTATATGGAGGTGGCTGAATGTACTGGTGCATTCAGTATATACTTGAATACTAACTTATTGATAACCCTCTTTTAATGTATATATTATTAAGGAGTAGCAAATATTGGGAATTTCTTGGAAGGGAGAGGGTGAATTGTGGGCTCTGAAATAATAGGGATCAGAGTAAGGTATAAGACACAAAGGAAAAAGGAGAACACATATGATGAACTTGAGTGGAGAGAAAAAAGGGAGAGGTGGAGAATGAAGCAAGAAAGAAGGCAAACAGATTAAAATAGATGCAAATTCATTTAACTCTCACTATACAGTTTGTGAGAGAAAACTGAAATTTAGAGCAGCTGAAAGTGAAGAGATATTTGTTTTCCAAAGACTGAATCACAGATGACAGAGTTGGGGTTTTAATTTAGATTCTCCTACTATACAATCAATAGTTTTTGTGATAAAGCATCTTGTCCTTAGAGGTGGAAGCACACCCCTAAGTATGAGGTTTTGACTGTATACTAAAGTACAACTAAAGATACATTATAATCATATTTCAGTTACTGTGGAACAGTGATTAATCCTTACTGAATGATAGATTTCCTAGCTTAAATGCTTCCCACACGGTGGGAGTTCTGTGTGATCCCTTCTGGATGTATGTCTGTATAGTTTCCAAGGTAGCAAATGACTACTATTTCAGTGCCCTTCCCTTTCAGGAGTCCTCATCCGCAATAATGTGTGGACTGCCAGCTGCTGAACCACATCCATGGCTTTGCCACTTTTTGTTCCTTTTAAGAATGGCTTATCGATTATTTGAAAGGGAGAGTTAGAGAGAGCATGCTTCCATCTGCTGGGCCACTCCCCTATATGCCTGTAAGAGATGGGGATGGGGTAGATTGAAGGCGGGAGCTTCTTCTAGGTCTATAGGGGCCTTAGGAGCCCACGTAATTGGGCCATCTTCCATGCTTTCCTAAGTGTGTGAGCAGGGAGCTGGATTGGAATGGGAGCAGCTGGGACTTGGCCTGGAACTCACTTGAGATGCTGGCACCGCAGGCCATGATCTAACTCATTGCACCATAGCTTTGGTGCCATCATTTCTGATTTGATCACTTGCTATTTATTATGCATTTCAACATTGTTTATTGAGTCCTAACATATTCCAGGCTATGTTTTAGGTTCTGGAAAACATTAATGAACAAAAAAATTTTTTTTTGTTCTCATCTTTTTTGTGCACTTATATATTTTGGTCTCCAAAGCTCTGTGGCAAACATTAACAAACTTCAAATTGATTCAGACTTTCCATTTTCAGACTTGAAGGGCTCATATGTATCCTCCATCCCTTTCCCCTGTCCCTGACTTCAGCCCTAGAATGTTGGGAATGGTGAACAAGTATGTGCTACCCACCAGTTCACTGGGGATTTTGAGGATGCTTTCTTCATAGCTTTCATTATTTCAAAGGGAGGAGAAGTAAAGTTCTTTTTCTGCTGAAACAAGCCATGGTGTTTGACAAATATTTGCCTCCTGATTCAATTCTTGCTCTTTCTGTGTGATGTTTTCCTTACTCTTTTGCCTTTTACGGCAATATTGGGTGTGATTTCCCATTCTTTTGTGCCTTTATTGTAGATGACGGTAGTGATTTGCATATGTAGCTTTAGCAATAAAGGATTCAGACAAAATATTAGAATTTGATGAAGTCGTTCCTTTGTGTATCACGTGAATTCATTTTTATGTAACTAATTTAAGAATCTCAAACACCTGCCATTTAAACAAAAGGGGTTAGTATACTATTTGTCACAGCCAGAATGTTTTGTGAATTACAAGAGGTGAGTCCTATCTTGTGTTAGCTTCAACTATTCTGTTTCTTACTTTAATATGCAAATTGTAACACTTAGTTCATTATTAATTAATGCATGATCAATTTCGTACTTGCTTCCAGGAAGAAGTGTTCAGACATTAAAGTGATGCTGAATTGGAATGTTTATATATAATTCCTTACACTAGCTACCCCAAAACATTATCTTTTGGGGGTTAGATTGTAGTATGTATAGAACCTTAAGTCGGAAACCCTGAATAACTCCTTACTTTGTATTCATTGGTCAGTCTATTTGCGACACAGTGATTGGGGCAGCTGCTAGTAGATAAGGCTGGGGTCCTAAGGCTATTTATTGATCAGAATTCAGTACTTGGGGGAGGATATTTGATTGCATTCTTACACGTTCCTGATGGTTACCAATTGCTATGCTATTGACATCACCAGAGGGTAGGCCACAAAAATGATTCCCAGAGAGTCGAAAGATTTACAAGAATGTTATTCCTTGCTCTTTACTTTTACTGAAATAATTGTACAAATAATTTTTGGACTGAGACTTGTGGTGTATTTCCTGTTACAAAGAGGAAATAGCATCCAAAGCAGGTAAAGTGGCATGTGTGGGAAGCATCAGTGACAGAACACAGACTTGAACTGTGTGGTGACAGGGCTGTGTATCGTACACTTGGTGATTTTGAGCCATGGTTTTAGGCTAAGGCAGGAACGTGTTTTCTCTTTTGATTTCATTTCCAAAATTGAAATTTTTCGGCATTGTTATTGTTATGTCAGTATTTGCTGTAGCGCCACCGTGCTTGGGAACCTCTAAGAAGAGGATGCCCTGATTCTCTGGTCTTTTCATCATGTTTCAGAGTTTAGGTATATTCTGTGGGAGGTTAGGATTTCTATTTCTGGAAACCAGCTGCTGTTTTGGACATTCTCTTAGGGTGGCTTAACTACCAATTTTCCACTTTTTCATGATTGTTTTAAAACCTCTCTAAATACATGGAGAGAAAGTAAGGGAAACAAATATGTATCTTTTTAGAATGGGAATTTTCTGGCATGGTCAAGGCTGAATCTCCAGAAAATTGTTTTTTACACTTTTCCTTTTACTAAGATTTAGTTCGAGGTTTCTAAAGCAAATTTAGCTTCTATGCCACTATTTAGTATTAAAATCAATGATAGTAGCCTATGGAATTGTACCATAAAATTAAAAATAAAAGGGAGGAAAAAAACCAGTGATAGCATGTATTAAAAATGGTGCCTCTATGGATGAATCTTTCAGGTTAAATTCTTTCTTCTCCCACTGTACCTGGTGAGAGTGGATCTCAGAAGCCAATATATATAGCAGCTACCTCTAACCTAAATTATCTCCCCCTACCAGTAGAGTCCACAGCCAATCATAGATTCACCTGGGAGAATGAAACTTGTTTAATGTTCCTTTCCATAGGAAACTGTGTTAAATCTTGTTAATTCAGGAGGAAAGATTTCTGTGGTTCTTTTCCTGGAATTTGCATATATAACCTATCCTCTCACTGGGGTAGTATTCTAAGATTTACATTAGTTTGTTCCTTAAAAATATCTTAGGAACTAGTACAGTGGATTAAGGTAGAATTCCAGCACGCTATGTGGATGCCAATTTGAATCTTGGCTGCTCAACTTCTGATCTAGAATATCCTGTTAATATGCCTGGGAATGCAGTAGAAGATGGCCCAAGTGCTTGGGCCCTTTCACCAATGTGTGAAACCTGGAAGAAACTACTGGCTTCAGTGCTGCCCAGCCATGGTTGTTGTGGCCATTTACGGAGTGAACCCAGTTGATGGATGATCTCCTTCTTTTTCTCTCTCTGACTTAAAAAAATAATAATTAATTAAATCTTTAAAATGTTTAAATTATGTTGGAAAATTGGACCATTATTACTACTTTTGAGTATTATATTACATACGCCTCCACTCACTGATACTTTTATTAATAGTCCCAAGTAGTTCCATTCAAGGAATATTGTGAGTGTCACATTCTTTCATCTTGTTAGTCATAGATAGAACTTGAATATGGGATGTTAGTTGGGGGCAAAACAATTCTTTTGGGAATCTAATGGTAATGAAAGCTCTAGTTTATCCATATTAAAGTTGAAAGTGAGATTGTAGCTAAAGAAGGTTTTTGAGAAGGGCAGACTGTGAAACAATTCATCTGGCCACTGTTGACCCTATTGGGAAGACATGAAAATTTTGAAATACCTTTGTTTTTATGTTTAGCTTGTCAGTTTTTCCCACGCAGGTGCAAGGTCCAAGATCTGAGCCATCCTTGAGTGCTTTCCCAGGCCACAAGCAGGGAGCTGGATGGAAAGTGGGGCATTGGGGCATGAACTGGTGCCAATATGCAATTCCAGGGGATGCTAGGTGAGGATTTTAGCCACTAGACCACCACGCTGGGACCCAAGGATGGAAATCTTAATTGCTTGTACTGTAATCCATCATGGTTGCTTATTATTATTGAGAATATTATTTTGTCTGTTGTAATCAAGAACAGGGGAGGGAATCATGTTCACCTTTCTGAAGCAAAACGCTGGATCAACTCTTACGGATATTCCTTGAATATGTCATAGTGTCTTCTCTATCTAAAGCTATCCTTTTTAATAATACTCAAAAATAATAGATACTGTCAGACTTTTCACTTGTGGCCATGAACAACTTGCTCTCTGTCTAATGACTTGAGCTCATTCCTTACAGGGCTGTGTGTCTTGTTTTGTGGTCAACATGATCATAAAATGAGTTGTTCTATCTTTAGAAACTTCACACTGCAATTCCAGCTGTTCCTTTTTACTTAAACCACTCTGATCTTGTGACTTCCAGCTGTAATCTCAAAGGCTAATTGATTCCTAAGACTGGATTTTCAAATAAGCTTAATAACCTGCTTGATCATTTTATATTCACTGTTGACTTGTTAGAATTATACTTTTTCTCCAATTTAAATTTGCTTTTCCTAGTAGTCTTTAAAGCTACCTTTGCTTTTTTATATTCCAGATAAAAATGGCATTTTTCAATTTCTTTTGTAACATTCTATATATATATTTTAGGTAACTAGTACATTTTGTCATTCTTTATGAGAGAAATACCATTCTTTTTATGATCCCCTCCGGAAAACTGGAAGAAAAATATTTAGGCAACTAAAGTTCAGTTGTGACACTGAAAATTACACTTGGGTGAGAGACACATTGGTTATGATGCTGCTTCTGATGCATGTCCCTAGATTGGGCTGTAGTCAAGGTTCTGCTTCCAGTTCCAGCCTCTTGATAATGTGTGTCCCAGGAGTCAGTAGGTGATGGCTTAAGAACCAATGTGGGAGCCCTGGCTTGAGTTCTAGCCTCCTGGCTTTAGCCTGTTCCATCCTGGTCAGGCCTGGCTGTTGCGGGCTTTGGGAGGATACACCAACAGTTGGAAGATTCTCTCACTCTCTGTTTAGGCTATGTGCTCTGCTTTTAAAAACCAACAAATTGCCTTAATAATATGTGGAATCTGTTTTTGTTTTTTTTAATACATAGCACTGCAAGGTCTTGTCAACATGAAATCTCAATTATTTGATCTTTTTTACTTGTTAGCTTGATTATTTCTTCCTCCTCATTTTTTTCTCTGAGAATGAATGATGACTACAGTTAGGTATCACTGTAATTTCTCTTACGTTTTCAGTTAATTACTCTTCTAATGATCCATTTTGGAGGAAAATCTATATAAGTGCGATAAATGTCGGCAAGTTTGCTGATATTTAGAAATAAAATTAGAAGCATACAATGATACGTTGCTAGGAATTAACTTCAAATTATGCAGATAAAAGAAAAATTTCAAGTTTCACCATTTAGTCTGTTCTTTTCACTAAAATTTGAAAAAAGCATATTCATTAATTATGTGTAACAATATTCAGAAATATTGTTCTTTTTTAATGCATTATTTTAATATTCCTAAGTAATGAGTCTAAAAACTAAAAAAGATTGAGCATAAAGTTCTATTAAATTTCAAATAACCTATTTCAAAGAAAATTTCTGATCTTAATTATATCTTATTTGTTGAACATGATGATTTTTGAGCAAAGTATTTTAAAATTCAACACCAAAGATTTTGTTTTAAGGTGCAGTGTTTGACCCAATTACTCTTAAGGTCATGAATACAACTCTTTCCTTTTGTTTGGAAACTCTGCTTATCCAAAACGTTGTGACTTAATCTTTTTTTTTTAAAGAGTTATTTTATTTTTATTGGAAAGGCGGGTATAGAGAGGAGAGACAGAGAGGAAGAACTTCCCCCCCGAAGATTCACTCCCCAAGTGAGCACAACGGCCGATGCTATGCTGATCCGAAGCCAGGAGCCTCTTCTGAGTCTCCCACGCGGGTGCAGGGTCCCAAAGCTTTGGGCCGTCCTCGACTGCTTTCCCGGGCCACAGGCAGGGAGCTGGGTGGGAAGCGGAGCTGCCGGGATTAGAACCGGCAGGCGCCCATATGGGATCCTGGGCGTGCAAGGCGAGGACCTTAATCACTGCGCCGTCGCGCCGGGCCGTGACTTAATCTTATTCCCAGTTCTTACTACCTCTGGTCTAGCATCTGCTCAGAGTATGTGTGCTTTTCCGTCGCTCTTTAGTCTTCTCATCAACCTGGTATCTTCCTAGTTGTGTCTTTTAAAAAGTTCTCAAATTCATTTTTCAAAAATGATTTGATTTATTTATTTGAAAGGCAATGACATATATATATGACACACACACACATATATATATATATACTTACATACATACATAGAGAGAGAGATTCAATCTACTGGTTCACTTCCTAAATGGCTAGCTGCAAAAGCACAAAAAGAGTGGCCCAGGCTGAAGCCAGGAGCCAGGAACTCCATCTGGGTCTCCCACAGGGATGTGAGGGGCCCAACCTAACAACTTCTGGTACTTTCCAAGGATGAATAGCAAGGAGTTGGATCAGAAGTGGAGCAACCAGTGATTCAAATTGCTACTCTGCTAAGGAATATTAGTGTCACAGGTGGTGCCCTAACTGGCTGCATTACAGGCACCAAATGCCCAGTATTTTTGTCTAATGATAGATATTCTTATCAGAGCTTCATAATCTGTTTGATTTGTATGTGCTTTGAAATTTCCTTCAAGTAGGTGGCATTTTCTTATATTATATCTTAAATATTGTATCTAATCTATTAAGGAGCAAGTGTGAACTACATTTCAGCTCAGCTGCAAAGTTTTGATGAACATGATTTGATCTTCATCTTTTGGTTACTTTTCTTTGGATTTTATGGTTTTCCTTGAGTTTTTGACAATGAGTTTATGAGTCATTCACTTTTAAGTAACATTTAAAAAAATATTTTCTGGAGATCTAAAGTTTACTTTTGCATTAATTATTTATGATATTTCAGTTTTTTATGTTATTGTCAGCTCTTATCTAGTTTAAGTGGTTTAATGTAGTTGTGATGTAACATTCTCTTTATTCAAAGCAAAGCTATTTTGACATATGACAAAATTCAACACTATGCTATTGAGCTTTTTTCCTTTGGCTGTACTTCAGACTTATTATAGACTCTATATTTTATTTTAGTCTTTGTGTTCTTGTTTTCTTGTGTGGGAAAACATTCTGGGCTAGCCATTTTCCTCCAAATTGGGCATTGGTTTTCTGCTGGCTTCCTGGGATATACCTATTACTGTAGTTCAAAAGAATTTAGAATTTCCTACTCTACAGTTTCCAGCTTGAAATGCTTTTGCATAAAATTTGTTAAGTTTTTAATTGTATTTTAACAAATTCAATGTGATTTGTAGATACAGTTCTAAGAATATAATGGTATTCTATTCCTCCCTCCTTTTTCCTCTCTTATTCTTGCTCTCCCTCCTTTCTCTTCCATGTTTTTTCTTCCTCCCTTTTTTCTAGTTTTTGAGATAGCATGTTAAAATTTTACATTATAGCAGAAAGATTTAACACTTCACCGGTCGAGTTTAACAAGTAAGAAACACAGACTCCAAGGTAGTGGGGTCCATTCTGCAACTGTCCTACTGCCTTTTACTCTGGCTCAGTGAGCCCTGCTGCCTTTGCTTCTAGTGGAAGGAGAGAAGATTGGCGCCAGAATTAAGGGGTACATACTGTGTGACCTCTAGGAAAAAACAGTACAAGGCCTGACATGGTCCAAATACCCATACTGCCAGCCCAGTGTTGGTGATGGCAGACCCGTGGCTTCTATTGCAGTGTCTGGGGCATGGTCATTGCTTGGGTGATTGGTGGATGAGCTAATTCAGCAGTAGATGTACCATGTAGGAAGGATCTGGATTTGCATCCCTCAGGGCACCTGTTACTCTCTGTATTCATTTAGACTGCCCAAGAAAATAGGAAGTTAAAAGTAAACTTTTAGAAATGGTACAATTTGAGAGAGAAATATCAAGTAAAGGGAAATAATTCATATTTTAATACCTTCAAGGCATTTTAAAATGACTCTTTGAACAAAGCTTCTGATTTTCACCCTTTGCATGTCTCCACAAATTATGTGTCTGGCCAACACTATGAATAGTCTCCCAGTGCCACCTCTCAAATGCTAGCCTACAGAGCTGGTGATATAGTTTTCATTTACATTTTATGTTATCAGTACATACATTCCTTGGCCTCAACTAAGGCACACATGAGTAGCTGCAGGGATCTTTGTTTCTATACATTTTTTAAAACCACAAGTGAGATCACGTTCTTCAGAGTGCAAGGAAAGAAGTAAGCCGTGATCTCTTCCGCAGTGGATTGCATTTTTTCCTCATTTTAAGGAGGAGATTGCCCTAGTAATGGGAAAGTCCACCACGATCTGGCTTTGGATGGCAAGAGACTTTTTTTTTCTCTTAAAGTGGCTTTTCGTATAGCTGATATGAAATGTTTCATGTCAGTATGTTTAAGTAGGATGTTTCACTCCTTTCCCACACCGTCAGTGTCTTCTAGAAAGCATATTTTTTAAGTGAGAGGGTAAATTCTTCCCTGTTGAAGGAGCTAAAACAGCTATGAAGTAGATGAATTAGAGAAATCCAGAGCACTTGGATTCCTTGCCTTTTCTTGTAAATATGCTCTGTGGTTTCGGTTTCCGCCATCATTCACTCCAGCTTTCATCCCTTTTCTCACTAAATTGGGGAGTGTTAATGGGATTTGACATGTTTTCCTTCACATATTTTCTGTCATACTACATTACACTCCTGAGAATATCAGTTTACTTAACATTGTACTAGATATGGAAAAAATCACTCAACAGTTAAAATAGATGATTGGCATGATTCGACAATTGCTTCCCTAGTGATGAGGTCATCATTTTTCCCATATTTGGGATCATCTCTTTCCCTTGTAGGGTGTGGAACCGTTTTTCTGCCAGGGCCATTGAATATTTAAAACATCATTCCAGGGCTATACAAAGTTGTCAGCTTATAAATGAGCCTACTATACATTTCTTGAATTTTGATTTCTTCGGCCAGCACAGTGATGTAGCCAGCCAGGCCTATGCCTGTGGATCTAGCATCCCATATGGGCAATGGTTCAGGTCTTGGATATGCCAACTTTGATCCAGCTGCCTGCTTATGGCATGGGAAAGTAATGAAGGCTGGCCTAAGTTCTTGAGTGCCTGTATTCACATGGTAGATACAAAAGAAGTTCCTGGATTTATTTTGACTCAGCCCAGTTCCCACAATTGTGTCTATTTGGGGTAGTGAACTCGTGGATTGGAAGATCTCTTTCTCTCTGTAACTCTGCTTTTCCAATAAAAGTAAATTGAGAGAGAGAGAATTTCTAGTCCTGCTTCCAGTGTCTTTGGCAAAGTTAGACCAAAAGAGTTGTGTACCTGCTATGGGTCACAGAATAGACATAGAACCCTACTTCTGAAGGTGCTCGAAGTGACATGATTTATTGCTATCTTTGCTGTTAGTCTTATAATTCTACAATCCTGTAAAACTAGTGACATTAATCTAAACAGGTAGTAACATTCCAGTTAGCCTAAGACATTTAAGTAATCTCTTGATACTGGGCAACAGTAACTTGGTGATGCTTTTTTCTATCCCAGTGAGGATTACAATAGACATTCAGATATATATCTTTTATTGAATTACAGATTATATCTTCAAAATTGGTTTCTCAAATTGGAATTACATACATAGGTGTAAATCACTTTATATAACCACTTCATTTTACAAGAAATAATAAACCAATTTAGATTTTTATCAGTATCAGTTTGCCTATCCAATAATTCCTGGATATTATCACTTTATTGATGACAAGTAATATCCTTGAGTAGTGAGAAAGTAGTGAGGTAGAAAGTTTGTTCAACACTTATTAGCTCTCTGTATTTCTTCTTTCAGGCTTCTCTTGAAATACAAAAAGGTTACACTCTTCAGAGCCAAGTAGGTTTGGCAAAATGCACTAGACTAGATCAGTCACAATTTCATCATAAGTCTTTCACATGTGTTAAGGTACACAACTGGGAAAAATGTATCTTTTTTAAAAAAGGATGTATTAATTTTTATTATAAAGGCAGATTTACAGAGAGATTGATATGCAGAGAAAAACACATTCCATCTGCTAAATGGCTCACTCCCTAAATCGCTGCCATGGCCAGAGCTGAGCTGAACCAAAGCCAGGAGCCACAAGCTTCTTGTGGGTCTCCTATGAATGTGCAGGATCCCGAGGACTTGGGTCGTCCTCTGCTGCTAACCAAAGCTGTCATCAGGAAGCTGGATTGGAATTTGAGCAGCTGGGATTAAAGCCAGCACCCAGATGGGATGCCGATGCTTACCGGTGGAGGACTGACCTAGTAAGCCACTGCTTTGGCCCTGGGGGAGAAATATGTCCTGATGCAGATGTCTTTCTTGTTTGTCTGTAATAGGTAGAATTTACTAATTCTACTGAGGGCAAACTGTTGAGGGTCACCGGCTATCTAAAAAAGAGATCTAATCAGCAAGACAAGAGTATATAGTACAGCTTCACTTTTATTTGTCTACTCCTGCTACCACCTGTGTAATTTTTTAATAGTTTGAGGTATTATATTTACTTGGAAATGAAAAGTATATTTTCACCCAAGTTTCCTTTGGAAGTTCATATGTGCTTTATAGTTTACACAGATCTTGAGTGATCACTCCAATCCAGTATGTTTTTTGAGATGGAAATCTAATTAAGTCTAATTAAGTGACCATTGGAGATGGGGCGGTTAAAAATCTAGGGGATATGTGTAACCACATGCACATGGCACTGAATCAAAAGTGTAAAAACAGGCCCGGAAATTTTGTTGAAATGAGAATCAATGGTAGAGTTCTGAGCAAAGGAAAGACTTGATATTTTATAAGAATGTTAATGGATTGCATATTGAAATTATGCTGTAGGAGATAATGTTAAGAATTCAGGCAAGATGTAGTAATTGGCTGGACCAGGATGATGGGGCAAGTAAAGGTCACTTCTTGCAAGTATTTTAAAGGTAGTACTGGTGTGTGGTCAGTTGGCAGCAAACAGTTCGTGATGATTTTGTTTTCTTGTTGCTATGTAGTCTCTGGGTATCTGCCCTCTTAGCTTTTTTCTTGTTGATGAGGTCTCCCAGCATCCTCCTCAGTCTAATGAGTCTGTTTTTGATCATCCGGGTCTGAAAGGCTGATGCAGATCTACCTAGTATGGAGGCAGTATCCCTCTGTATCACTCACCTGGTGTCAGGTGTCTAGCTCCAACATTTGAACCTGACCCTCCATCCAGTCCTCCTTGATGCCGCTTGTTTGTGCTGGTGCTGGTTCCTTCTCCATCCATTTTGGGCGGTTGTCCTTCCTGAGAACTGTTGGTAGTTGCGAACGTATGGAGCAAGTGCCAATTAGAGCTGCAATTATTATTGGTTTATTAGTTAAGCCGTGATGAAGGTAGGGTTTTTCACATATAATGAGACTTTCATTTTATCAATGTCTGATTAAAAAAACCAAACAACTCTATATTCACATGTCCGTATGTTGAATGAAATATCCCAGCAAAGTAAGATTATTCAATAAGGTTTCAATCTTTTTTACATCATTTCTCCTATAGAGGACCAAAAAAAAAATTCCATTTGGCTATGGAAATTAAATTTTTCTAAATTCAAAGCATGTTGAAATATAACTGCTTTGTGATTTGGTTAGTGGATAATTGAGATATTTAAATGGCTACAAGTGAAATAAAATTAATAAACTACTAATGAAAAATAGCTCTTGTGCAATCCTGTTTTGTCACATTGAGGGAGAAATTTTGGGTTTGCTCCATTCACACAATTTACTGGTACAATCTCATCTGAACTCCATTTGACCTCATCTTACTTGAAATGGACTGTATAGGAAAGCAGCAAAATACTTCAAATAAACATCTCCTAAAATGCATTTTAACCTTGGATCTGGAAATCTATAAAAGAATACTTTTTTTAGGACATTGATAACATGGAGAGAATTCCTTACAGCTGAAAATTATGCTATTTAAAGGTTTCAAGATGTCTTTCCAGGTTCGAGTTGGCAGCAAGCCAGAGCCTGGATGCTGTATTTTTAAAGCCTGCCCTACCTTTATATCCTTAGATTTTCTAAATTTTCACATCAGTTTTTACTTCCAGAAAATTTTCAATATGTTCTTCAAAGTTCATTCACTTTTTTATGACTTTGTGCACAAACTTTAACTCAAAAGACATCTTCGAAATGTATAGAAGATAAAGCAAACCCTTGCAAATACTACACATCCTAAGCAACGCTAAATATATAAGCACAAACATTTTAGTTTAGCTCCTTATAAAAGTTAAGTAAATGTTTACATAATAGTCTTAGTATAGTGCCGTCGTTTCAGATCAATTCCACACTGGTTGGTGTGAGTGTGTGTGGCTTGCTCAGCAATCTCAGTACCTTAAAACATCTGTTAGATGTAATTTAAATACCTTTGAATTGTCCTTCCATAAACCATTGATTGACCACAGAATGGGGGACTTCCAAACCCCATTTTTTTGGACAGTGTTCCACATCCCAGTGTATGAACTGAAATGTGGCAATATCCTATCCAGCCGAGGATTTCACTGGGTGACTACATGACTCATTGTACAAGCACTGGGAATTTTACCATGAAAGGAAGGGAAAGAGATTTGTAAGATTCCACAAAAATGCATTTTTGGTGTGTCTAAATAATATTCTTCCAAAATCAATGATTTTTAAAATTTTACTCTCAGGCCAAGGAAAATTTTTTTTTTTAAAGTTGGTATTTGTTTTTTAGATTCTTTAAGGATTTGAATAACTGTGAATGACTTTGCCTCCTGCGGTCATTTGCTAATGAAATCTATAGCAGAGGGTATCTGTGTGAACCTAGCTGGGGAGCTTTTAACTGCAAATTCATAAACTGTGTTAACTGGCTTTAACAAGCAAGCAGAATGACAGACAGTGGGAGAACATTTTAAAATGAAGAAAAATGCAATAATTACAGAAATAATAGATGATTTTTAAAAACATAGGTCACCATAATATAATGTTGATTTTTCGTTCAAAGTTGAGAAACAGAGACCTAAGGAAACCTGGTGGTTGTATATTATGGTGGATTCAGTTCGTTGAAAGAGGGCTTGATTTTACCTGGCTCTCGTCTTTGGCTTAGAAAATGCCTCATATGTGCTAATTCTTACCCTTTTAAAAACTGGTTTACTTCTTCCTCTTAGAATACCCCTGGTCACTAATTCTGCAGCAGAACATGGTTTAGCTGTGTGTGCATCCTTTCCCAGTTGTTGCATGAGCTTATAGTTTAGCTTTTGTATCAAGCTCTTTGCAAGCAAAACTATCTCCTGTTTTTATTCTGTTTCTGTCATATTAACAAGTATGATAATCTTCCCATAGGAGACTGTGTTGACTACATTAGATAGCTCAACCAGGCATGTTGTGTCTCGGTGGATTACTCACTGGCACTTTGAATAAGACAGTTTTTGTCCTCTGGAATTTCTCCCTCTGCCATTATCCTTTCTCATACTGCAGAATTTTTGACATTTCAACCCTAATCCTGTGTGCCAGTAATCTTCTCAAGTCATTTACCAACCCATCATGCAGCCTAGGAAGGTGTTATTGCTGTATTTGAGATTTGGTTCTTTTCAGAGTACCTAAACATTTGGAATTATTTTATTCCATGGCTATTTGTTTGTCCAGCTCTCATATGAAATTGAGACTTAAAGAGCTCAGGTACTGAGTCTTAGTCTTTTGTTATATGTATTACAGTGGTTGGGATAATGCTTTGCACATGAAAGGTTCTTGGTGATTTATAGAATAAATGTGTGCCAAAGCCTTTCTGTGAGTCTCTATACAGTATTAAAGTAGTAAGTAATTTTAGCAACAGTTTGCTAAAGAGTCTGTAGTTCATTTGACTGAAACAGTGTCTACTAATTCACACTGAGGAGTTTAGATATTGGTAGAATGTGACTTTCATGACATTTTACCTGTAAGCCTGGTATGTGAAGTTGAGAATGTTAAAAACTTTTTGTTATGCCTGGTTTCTCTTATAGTGTAAAATAATTAGTAACACTTGTCTTTTATCTGCAATGGTGACTCTTAGGCCAACAATAATAATCATTTTAAGAGATCAGAAAAAAAATGGCTTGTATGTAATAGAGAACCTTAGATGGTCATTTTCATTTAACAAGTTCAATGTTGCCATCTTTCAGTTGTGAAATAATAAGAAATGCACATGTCTTTAAATGTTCTGCTTGGTTGAATTTTCAGTGAGTTAAGATTGGAGCTTACAGAATAAGCATTATCAACAGAACATCTTATCATCACCACCCAGGTACAATGTGGATGGTTATCAACTTTAAAAACGTTATATTTGACTCTGTTTCTTTCTTTGTAATCAGCTTGTCAGGTGTTGTGGAGTTAACTAACGCTGTCCTTTTTATCACCTCTGTCACTTTGAAGCAGGAACAAGTCCTGCTTCCTAGGCACTTTCCTAAGGTGTCCCCAAGTCTAGACCCGTCTTTGATTTTCATTTCTGAAGCAGAACCTCAAAGGTCAGAATTTGTTCATGATACATTCATCTCAGGGCTAGTGTGGCACAGCCAATGAAGGCTCTGGCATTTCATATTGGGATGCTGCTTCAAGTCCTGGCTGTTCTGCTTTCAATCCAGCTGCTTGCCTTTGCACATGGGAACACACTGGAAAATGACCCAAATATGTAGGTTCCTACCATTTACATGAGAGACCCAGATGGGGTTCTTGGATCCAGCTTTTGACTCACCTAGCCCTGACTGTTGTAGCCATTTGAGGAGTAAATGAACAAATGAGTGCTGTCTCTTTCTGTCTCTTTCTGTCTCTCCCTTCTCCCTCTTGGCTCCTCTTTGCTCTCTCCTCTCTTTCAATTCATACATCAGATAAATAAATCTTTAATCTTTTTTTCTAAAAAAATGCATTTGTTTGGTTTTTTGTTTGTTTGTTTTGTTTTTGAGCACAAATTCCCACTGGTTGTGTATGTTCTAGGAGTAGTAGCTGTTTAAACTTCTGGTAGCTTGGCAGCATTATTCCAGAATTTTATTAGGCTTACTGTTTTGCTGAAGGCTTAACAGGCTCATTTTCTGATTCTTAATCAAGAACAAATTTAATGATTAAAGGTAATTATCTCCAGATTAGAAGGGCTTTTAAAACTTTATCAGCACTCCAAAATTTAACAAATAGCTCTCTGATAATCTCATTAAAACCCTGCTTTTGCTGCCAGACATTTTCAAGCCAGACACTCATTCAACCTCTTGTAGAATCGTTATCCATGTAAGCCGTTTCTGACAATTCTGACATAGAAGTTGACTTGTGTTAATATTCAGATTGTTCTCTGAAGGAGAAGGATCTGCAGCGATCAGATTTGACTCCTTTTACATTTTTTGAAGGGAGATGGTTAGTTTTCTATAATTACTAAAAGACTATATCTGTCATCCACCAGTTGAGAGTCCACTGGTTGTGTAATATACCTACGTGTGCAGAGCAGACAAAATTATTTCCAGCAGCAAATCAGAGTCAGCTGCTTTGCATTGTAGTGAAAAGCCTTTCACTTTCCATTAGATTTGCACCTTACACGGTAATTAAATTTGGGGACCATATTGTAAAGGAATTTGGTCTAGTTGAGAACCATGGAATTTTGATGGATAATTAAACACGTACAGAAAAAGCCCATGCTATTTATGGGAGCTGTTTATATAAGCTGGGGACAAAATTATTTTTTTTATAGCTCTGAAAATAATTTTCACTTAAGTAAGCCTTATTTATACAGAGATGCTCACTAACCTATTAGTAAACATCTGTTGGGGTGAATATTTGAATTCTAACAATGGGAGTTCTGTACCATCAGGCTGTCGGAAAGGCCTCCTCCGTGACTGAATGGGGGCTGCGGGAGCACAGTTTGCCAGGCCATCCATGTTTGTTTTCAGTTTTCTTGCTCATCAGAAAGTTTGTGTTAATATTTTCTTGCCCTTCGTACTTTTCCAGGGGATTTGGTGGCAGGATTGAAAGTGGATGAGGCTCGGAGACAAGACACACAGGGCAAGGCAGCGGTTCCAGACTCGGCTGTGCACAGATTTATGTGCTTCCAATTATCAGTGTGTGGGAGTTTTGTCAAAAGAGCTGGCCTTGTGGTCCCTTTTGTTCTCTAGTGTCTATTGTGGTTTCATGTTTTAAATGGGATGCAAATGTGATTTATAGTGCATGGCGTGATGCAGTTAGAGAAAATTGGACTTTACAAGGCAGGACAAAGTGGAGCAGGGAAGGGCTGCGCGTGAGCAACATGTTCCTGTGGGTGACGAAGGAACAATGCAGCATGACTCTTGGTGACTAGAGAGTAAACAACATGTGAAAGGATTCTCTGTCCAGAGATGACGCTTTTTTCCCTGTGGTCTGGAAGAGCAGGGCTGCAGCTCTTAAAACTGTTTAGAGAGCTGTTAAGTAGCATGCCTGTGCGGTTGAGAAAAGAACATATGTGTACACAATAGCGACATTTTCCCACTGGGCAGGATTGCCTCCAGCAGACACACAGAAACCTCATTCATCCCCATTGCAGATAGCCAAGCAGTCACATCATCTCATTAGCAGTTTTTGATGCCATCTTCCCAAAGATGTTTAAAAAGTGGCAGGTAAGCACCCATCTTACCCTTTCATCCATTGGAATCAGGTGTCTTGAAAAATTGTGCTAGGTGCCTGAAAAATAGTTGGTTAATACTAGATTTTGTTCTGCTTTTGAAAATATACCCCACACTCCAGTATTACTAAACGCCTGTTTCCTTTACCCTTCGCCTCTGGCCTTCTACACCTTCAGATGATAGAAAGCTTCTGGATCAAGGTTTGCCTTGCTGCAAGCCACATCAAAGCGGTTTACCATAGTGTCATTCTATAATAAAGCACAGGTTAAATTGTCTTTTCTTCTTCTTGAAAATCTGAAGTTCCCCCTCAGGTTGAGTATTATTATTATTTTAAATTTACTGATTTTTATTGGAAAGGCAGATTTTACAGATAGAAAAGGAGAAACAGAGTGAAAGATCTTCCATCTGCTGGTTCACTCCTCAAACAACCACAATGACCAGAGCTGAGCTGATTCGAAGCCAGGAGCCAGGAACTTCTTCTGGGTCTCCCACATGGGTGTGGAGGGTCAAGGAGCTGGTCAATTCTCCACTGTTTTCTCAGGCTGCAGGGGAGCAGTTGGGACACCAACTGACATGCATGTGGGAACTGACATTTGCAGGCACAGGGTTAGCCCGATCTGCCACCACACCGGACCTGGGTTGATTTTTCTCAGAATCCTTAGATTCAGACATTGAATGTTAGAAGCTGTAACATTTGGTAACTGAACAACATGTAATAGCTTTGGATCTATGTTAAGAGTCAGTTAAGGCCCATCCTCTTTCTAACTTTTAAAAAATTTCTATCTTAAAAATTTATTATTTAAATTTTAATTTTTCATGATATAGTTCCATAGGCCAAGAGATTTCCAGTACCCCAAGAGGAAGATCATTAGTAAATTTCTAAGCCCCATCCATGCACACTGATCTCTTTCTAACCCAAATGTCCACCGATAAGTTTTCCACAGGAATATTTTTAAAGTATCAATTTACTGTAAATGAACTTGATAGCAACCACTTATTCTAAATAGCTCACACATACTAGTTCCTTACAACAGTCCTATGAAATAGATGGAATTTTTAATATGGACAAAAAAGACACTTAAAAAGCTAAACAGTTTTTCAAGACTCCCACACAGATTAAGTGGCAGTGGTGGTATTCAAAATCTAGCTGCGTCTCCACAAAAGCCAACACTAGCTCAATTTCCTCATCGTACCAATGGAAATCTTCAATATACAGAAACTCTTTATTGTTTAAATAAGACTCGTACAACCATAAGGGTTAAAAGCAAGGGTTGGGTACTTTTTTCAGGTTCATACTTTTTAAAAAAAGTTCAAATCCTTCTAAACATTTTCCTTTTTTTTTTTTTCTTGCTATTGAGAAATATTAGTTTCCTGGTTCATGGACAGTGCTCTGGGTTAATTTGTTGAGTCGCTGAATGAATTATGCTTCAGTAATTTGGTTCTATTCATTCCCTATGCGTAGACACTTTTGAGTTGACAAGCTGGATTCTGTCGGCGCTCTCTACTCTTTAAGGATCATCATCCATACCGTTGCTTCACATGTAGCAAATCCATTTTAAAGAGTGGCAGGGACAAAGAACACAGAATGTGTCACTCAGCCAGGCAGAAATAAAGCAGGGTATCAAAAGAAGACTTGTTTCCAAACCTCACCTTGGTTTCTCCTGCCCAGAGAATTTTGTCAACTCTGGTTTTCCTTTCCTTGCTTAACTAAATGAAGCAAGGAAGCAGCAGCTTCAGAGAGCTGATTCGACTGGGTTACAGCAGCAAAGCGAGGTCTGTGATGGGGAGTCTCTGGGACTTACTCTGTGCCCACACCAGCTGGATGCGCAGCTGCATCACCGAAACACAGCAGAATTCAGTACAGGTGTCAATCCACTTGGCTTCAGCATGCGGCTTTGCCCACTTAGCTTGATACAAAAGCAGCCGTTTAATCCTGGTGCATAGCTTTTAAAAAATTATCTCAGAACAAGACTGGCTAGTGTCAGGTATTTTAGTAGCATTTTTAGGTGACACAGTGGAGTGGGCCGAGTTGGTCTATACATCTTGTGTTGGCGACAAGAAAGTTTCATGAAGCAATGTGAGAATTTTTGTCATCTTTTTAGTTCTTGGATTTCCTTCTCATTCTTCCTCTTAGAATATGCATTAATCTCATAATATCATATATAGCAGTTGGTAGACTGTTTCGATATTTTATTAGCTGATTGATAACAAATAAGTATGGAATTTATTGATAGGTTATTGAGCTGATTCTAACGAATCAATAATTGACCCTGTAAAAGATAAGGATTTTTTCCAATAAAAAACTGTCTATATAGTTAATTTTATACAAAATAGTAGTTCTTTTAGCATACATATTATACAGAGCTTATATGCTATTTAGTGAATAGTTGGCTGTATTAATAATTCATCTTTTAAAGTCTAAGTTGAGGGCCCGGCGCTGTGGCCTAGCAGCTAAAGTCCTCACCTTGAACACACTGGGATCCCATATGGGCACTGGTTCTAATCCCAGCAGCTCCACTTCCCATCTAGCTCCCTGCTTGTGGTCTGGGAAAGCAGTCGAGGACAGCCCAAAGCTTTGGGACCCTGCACCCATGTGGGATACCCGGAAGAAGTTTCTGGATCCTGGCTTCAGACCGGCATAGCATTGGCCGTTGCTCTCACTTCGGGAGTGAATCATCAGATGGAAGATCTTGCTCTCTGTCTCTCCTCCTCTCTGTATATCTGACTTTCCAATAAATAAATAAATCTTTTAAAAAAAAACTCTAAGTTTAACATATGATAAATGATAAAAATGATGTGCTACTTGACTTCTTCATGTTATTGTCTCAAAAAATATTTTACAATTAAATGCCAGTGCTAAAAGTAAAAGTACTTTAAAATTCATGGAAAATGAAATTAAAAGATGTTTATTTTTGTCCATGAAATGTGAAACACATGCGGATTTTTTTTACCAGGCATATTTTGCACAACCTTTGGAAAATCCTCTTATTTTTTGTTTTTGTGAAATTCAAAGGTAATAGTTACTTTCTATCTAATGATTATTGAAATGAGGCTTTTCAATAGTGACTTCAGACTTGTCTTTTACTAATGTTAGGTTTTGAAATAGCAATTAACAAGCTACAGGCATTTGGACAATGACAGAAAAACCACAGAGAAGTATGATATAGCAAGAGTCACTAGAAAGCAGCAAAAGGAAGCTCTGAATAACAGTTTAATGAATTATGTTTGCAGAGATGACATTGCTCCACTGCTTCTATAGAGAAAGCTGATAACTGCAGTGTTATCTGTAAAGAAAACAGCTCAGTTTTCTCATTTTTCTTTAGCTATTTTCATTTTTGCTGTCAAATATTCTTTGTGGTTATTTGTCTTCTGAGTTTAAAATATGGGCAGATGAAGGTCACACTGGTTATCTTTTGTCTAGAAAACTTGCAAATCTTGAAAAGATCAAAGACTCCAGTCGTTTTACTATCAGCCTTAATGTTTGTTTTGTTGCAAACCAGCTCAAAACCTACAGACAGAAAAAAAATCCAGGCATTTTATCTAGGTCCTAGTTGTGTGGATCAGCTGGCAGGTTGCCTGGTGACTGCCCAGCCTTGAGTGGCCTCTCCTGTGTGTCCAATTGGGTTAGCGACTTGTCTCTATTTCCGCTGTCCTCCCACTTTGTTCGACGTTATCTTAGTTCTCTTTATATGGTAGGTTTCAGGGTTCCAAAAAGAGGATAAGGGTAAGCTCCTACATGTGGACATTTGCTAAGTCACTGTTTATTTCTTATGAACTGATGCCAAAGGAGGGAGCCAAAGCAGTCCTCAAAGCCCAGTTGAAGTAAGATGGAGGATTTAATGCAATGGAAGTAAGTGGGGAGAGGCACTTTTTGTCTCCATTCCTGTGATATTAAATAAGAATAAGTTTTGAGCCATAATTTAACATAGATTTTTTACCTTGCATTTTTCCTTTAGAAAATTATGAGAACTTAAAAGTATTCGTTGGAAATTTGAGTTTTTATGGCTACTTAAATATTAAAATTTACAGTGGTATCATCATTTACTTATTTATTTCCACACTAGAAATGTAAAGGTATATTTTTCTGTATTCCTTGAAATATGTCTGAATAAACAATGACATGCAGCTTTAATGATTTTGATAACTAACACTGAATTTATTTATATAAACAATCTTGAAGTTCTTGATGAAGGCTGAAAAAGTACTCATCCATTTGACTAGAAAAATTGAAGCAGTATTCTCAGAAGCAACATTTTAAAGTGGCATGAATCCAGATTAGCATATTTTTTAAAACTTTTATCAAGTTATAGACAGAAAGATATATTTGCAAATAAATTTAATATGTCTCCTTAACTTGTTTATTTATGCAAAGCATTTTCAGAAAACGTTTTTCCATTGTAATAAAAATTAGATTAGTCTATTCATAGGAATAAAGTTAAGATAGAAGAATGAAAATGGATATTCATATGACAGAGAAAAATCACAAATATTACCTTTAATCTTTTTGTCCTCATGGAGTTATTGCAATTATTAGAACATTGAAAATGTTTCATACCCCAGTGCTTGAAGATGGATCAGTACATAGATACTGACATGTTACAGGAAAATTTAAAAAATGAGTGTTCAAAAAAGATGGGAGTTGTAGGAAAGTTTTTTCATATGGGGACTCAAAATACCTATCATTTTTTAAAAGATTATATGTTTGAAAAGTAGAATGAGAGAAGAGAGGAAGGCAGAGAGAGGGAGAGCACACACAATCCTCTGGTCCATTTCCCCAAATGGCTCCACCAGCCAGGTCTATGCCAGGCTGCACTCAGGATCCAAGTGTTTCATACTGGTCTCCTGCATGGATGACAGGGACCCTAGCTTATTACTAGGAACCTGGATCAGAAGCAGAGCTGTTGATGCTTGAGTCAATCCTTGATATAGGACCCAGATACTATAGGCAATGAATTGACCCACTGTACCATAGTGCTAGCCCCTCAACAATCTCCAGAACTTACTAAGCAGATAATCAGAAGCCGCTTTGCAGTAGGACTTGGAAATAAAATATGCATTACCTTTCTAGTGTTGGACAAAGATACATTGAATGTAAGATGGATTTTTTCATCCTGAATTTTGCTTCTCATTTGAATCTTGGTAAAATATAAAGAATAAATTCTAGAAGTTTTGGGCATCATAGAATGTCAGAGACACAGTAACCACACTGAATGTGTATAATGTTTTTGATCACAGGTTAGGTGACAATAATTCAAATTTAATATACGCAGTCTTTGCAATAAGTGTGATTTAATGATGTGAGGACCTTAACGTTTATAGTTCCTGAGTTATTTCATTGCATAAAGAAAATTTTCAAAGCATTTTGAAGTGTAACTTTGAAAAACTGAGGGTTGGACAGCTGACACATGAAAATTGCTGAAGCTGCGGGCAGGGAGGCGCACGAAGGGGCTTCTGATGGTGACGGCATGAAGAACTGTTTATACTCCCAAGTGAACTGACTGATGTTTCAAAGGTGGGAGAGGTACTTATTCTCATTAGCAGTTGGTGATTTTATGGCACATCACTCTAAATAGGAAAAAGGAAGAGAGGAGGAACAGGAAGAATTTGAATTGGATTTAGGAGAGAAGGTAATTCCTTCAAGCTGTCCAACTGCATGGACTGTGTGTCTTGTGGTGAGCAGGAGGATGTACACTACGGGAAAGAAACCACTTGTGAGAACTATGCAAGGAAATAACCCTAGCGGCAGAAAACTCACCTCCTACGTCCAATGTGTCTACCACTGTACCAAAAACAAAAGTACTTTAGCCTTAGGATGCATGTTTTAACAGTGTATATCCTTCTGTTTCCTTCATTGATATCTTTTATTTATTCCAAATTGTTTGCAAACATTTAATTTATGTGTTGCAACTCAAAACACATGGCACTGGTGATCACATGCGGTTTGTGTTTTCTCTCTCTTGTAAATGTTTCAGGTATTTGCAGTCTCTCCATATCCTAGCATCACGTTTCTTTAGTTTCTAACCTTGAGGACCAAGGGATGTCTAAGAAGTGAGTGTCATACTTAGATGATGAGAATTCAACTTTCTCTTTGTTTACAAACATTCACGACTAAAACTTGATCGCTGCATTCTGGGTATGTTCATGCAAAAGCACTCGTATAGTTCCTTCAGTGTTGTTTTGAGCTAAAATATAATTCTGGTAAGATATTTTCGTTTTGTATTTTCAGATAGTGTAATTTTGGTTTGGAACACCAACCAAATACCAAGTATTCACTCAGAAGAGTAAGAAACATAAAATAAGAACAATGAGAATTCTTTTTACTCCTTACAAAGCTGTTGTAGGAATATCCCTTGCCCATTTTTATCTCTTATTTGTGTCATGTTTTTGCAAAGTAGAAATAGCAGTAATGCCTCTGAAGTGTGAAAAATATCTTTCTAAGAAGAAACCTAACAAAATAAGCATTTAAAGCTTAGATCACTTTGAGAATATGTCATATAAAAAAGTCTGAAATATGTTCTGTCTTACAATGGTATGGTCCTTGTTAACCCCTTAAGTCATTATCATTGCTTTGTTGTACTCTTTGTTAGTTTTTGGTTGCTCTTCCTCCAAACTCTCCCTTGTCATCATTCAATGAAAAAAGTTAATGTTCATTGTATCAGAATCAAATCCCATTGCATTTGATAGTAACCTCAAAATGACTTAATCGTCCTAGAGATTTAATTCTTTCTCATCTAAGTGTGAAGATATTTCAGAATTACTATAAGAGCTTACTGGGGTCTGAAATCTTTAGTTTCCATTCCACATTCCTTAACATGCAGTTTTCATTTCTAAAGCTAGGCCCGACCATCACATTAACTGTTTTGGCAGTTAGTCTGGAGAAAGTAAACAGGGCAACAATGGACAAGTAACACAATTGTGTGTTAGCTTTTAATGGTGTTTCCTAGAAGACAAACATAAACATTTACTTATGTCTGATTGACTAGAATTCAGTTGTAAGTGAGGCTAGCACTTTTATCATGATACAGATACTTGATTTCTGTTAACAATTAAAAAAGAAAAGAAAAAGAATTTCACATGTCTCTTGCAGCTATATCTGCTCTAACAAGGACGGTTACACTTTTGGTTCAACACAGAAGAACATCTATAAATATTTGTATATTTGGCAAATTGAGAAAACTCTAAGAAATTGTCTTTAATATTTGTGTCTTTATCTACTCATGCCACTTAACCTTTTTGCAACACTTTCTCTTCTTGATTCCTGACATTGGATGGACTTTTCTTACCTGATCATATTGTAGAAAGATTATTCAGGTGTTCTGGGAAGTAAGCCAATAGAAGTTTGATAATCCAGAATCTTTCTTATCGAAAATGTGGATTAATTGAATACTGAGTGTGTACATCGGTGCTATGAATGGGTGTCAGTTGTCTCCAGAGTGTGTGTTGACATGCCATGGTGACATTATCAAGAAGTGAGATTGCTAATATTGGTTAAACCTCATGACTATCTTAGCACCAGTATCTTGGGAGTGATTTTGCTATAGAAGGGTATTTGGTGTTCATGCACACTCCACCCCACCTTGCCTTCTGCCTTTTGTCCTGTGAAGACAAGACATTCTTCTACTGTGTGATAATACAGCCTGAAGGCCTCTGCTAGGTGCTAGTACCTTGATCTTATACTTACCAACCTCTACATCTGCAAGGAATGCAAGGAATCACCTTTCCATTTGGTATAAACAACCCAGTGTGTGTCAATGTGTTTAGTAATATAAGACAGTTAGGAATGGAAACCGTGTGTGGAGCATGCCGTGAGAGTAGCTAGATGGGTGATACGGGAAGACAAGGTCAGTGCCTATGTAAAAATGCCACTGATGATGAATGTGAAAAGTGAGGGATCTAAGTTCTGCTTGTATATATAAAAAAGGACTTCTCTTAAGGTTTATGTATGTGTTCAGACGAGTTGCAGTGGAAAGGGTAAGGACAGAAGAAGAGGTCTTCTTTCCATTGCTTCGCTCTCCAAATGGCTTCAGTGTCCAGAGCTGCGTCAGGGCAAAGCCGGAAGCTTCATCTATGTCTCGCCCATGGGTGTTGCGGACCCAAGCTCTTGAGCCATTTCTGCTGTTTTAGCATGAATATAAAGATTATAAACTTATTTTTACTTAAGTCCACAGCACATGCAGCTAACCAAATCTTCAGGTTTAAACATTTCCAACAAAATTCGTATTACTTCTTGTAATTTGGGGCTTACACCCAGTATTAAGGATCCTTCATCAGATAGCTTCCCTTCCTTTAAATTCTATTCTATTGCTTCTGAATATACTGCTTGACCACAATTAAGAACATGTTTGAGTACATATTGTCACGTCCACTGTGTTTTTATTTCTGTGATTCTCACCCACAAGGACTCTTCCAGCTTGATTTTCTTTGTCACTATATTCTTCAGATCTAGATGAAACTGATTATTTTTTCTACAAAGGTTTTGTGAGCCAAACCCAAATTGATGGTTCTACTAGCCTGTACTCAACATGAAATTAATATTTACTGTCTAATGATTTACAGTCAGCATGCTTTGCAGGGCTTTTAGAACAAAAGGTTTATGTACTCCCTCTAGCAGTTCTTGCCATGCAGCTATGCCTCTGATGAAGGTGATTCAAACAGACTTTTGTTTTGACCCTGACCCAATCAGAGAAAATTTTAATAATTTTGCAGAACTCAACAAGTTTTTAAAGCCTTAGGCTCAATGTAAAACCTCTGATCTGTAATTCTATTCCAATGGTATCCATCAAATCCTTGGCCAGATGTGAAGCCACTCACAAAACTCTGCTTAGATATTCTCCTAAACAGGAATTAACTAGGTCTTGCACTAATCCTCCACTGATCACTATTAATCTATTTGCGTAAATGATTCTGAGAACAATTTCAGTTTCGGGAGATGGGGGAGTTGTTATCTCTGTAACTGAGTGTATACATGTGAAAGACATATTTTCCTCATAGATTTTCAGCTGAGTCCTTGGTTCATGTCATTCTCATTTTGCAAGAGGAGGCTCTGTTTGGTCTCCTGTTGCTGTTATCTCTTTTCACAAGTTGTCTGACTGATTCCTGAATTTCTCTGAATTTCATCTTCTAATCAATACTAACAAAAATCCATAGCCTCACTCATGCTCTCCTAGCTAGATTTGTTTTTCTGTCATGGCTGCTAGGTATGGCCTAGTGATTAGCTTCTGGTTCTTACACTACAAACATAAACATGTTCTTATTGAAAATAAAGTCATTGTGGTACCTCCTGCTTCCTCATTATTATGATGAGTGAGTAATGAAGACAACCAGAGGCTTCTGCTAAGAATAGGAAGGTAGGTTTCAAGGATGGGAGCCATCTGCTATTCTGGAACTATTGATCTCTGAAGTGTTATGTGACAGCAGTAGATGTGATTTCTAAGTCACTAGTTTTGTTTGTGGAGGAGGAAGGGAAAATGTGAAAATGAGTCTGCTTCAGTAGCATTGCCTTTTATCCTGAGCAACAGATCATTTTAGTTTTAAGTTCTACTAGTTATATTTTAGTTTTTTGGGGACAGCTATTTAATCTTTCTAGGTTTACTCAACTATAAAATGCAAATAATGGTTTCTGTTTTCAAGGATGTGAGAATCAAATCAAATAGCATGTGTAAATTAAAGCATTTTGGAAGAAAGAATTTAAATACACAGAATAAAAATAACAGAACTGAGTTTAGTTTCAAGTAACTATTTAGTTCCAAGTAACTGAAACATTTTTAAGAAAACTGAGCACCTTGGTGTTCTCAGAACGAGCAAATAAGATTAAAGACATATAAAACTCACTGCATAATTTCATAACAATAAACTTTCAGTATAGCTTACTTTAATATACAGAGCTTGAAAACAAATAACTGGAAGTAATATTTGGGTGGCCTAACTTTCAGAATGAGAATCTTAACCATAGGCTCTCTACTGACCTTTTAGTCGTCTGATTCTGTACTTGATTTGGGGACAGACTTATCCAATCCTCTTTCTGTTGTTTTCTCTAAATTGAGAGCACTTTCGAAAGTTTTTGGTCTAGCTGATGATTTTGAGGAGTTCTAACTATAGAAACTTATTATCTATAAATTAAAAGTTAGAACATATGTAAAACATACTAAGATGTTCTCTGCTGTCAAGATACTTACCCTGCAGCTCCATTGTGAAAGAACTATTTATAGGGGTAATCATCACATTTTCATTAGCTGAGAGAGACCTACCACCACCTCATTGACGATTGGGAGACACATTTTCATTTAGCAACATTTTTACTTGTGTGGTCTCTTTTTCTGAGTGTTTCTTATTCTCATGCACTTTATTAATTCTCCTAAGCATGAATGATTTCTTTACTTGCTTGAGCTTGTACTACTATTTTCATTGTCTCATGACTTTGCTCATGAAGCTGGGCTAAATCCTTATTTACAATCATTAAATTTTAACTTTTTTATCCTTTTGTATTTACAATATTTTTGACCAACTTTGTGCCACATATGCAGGTGGAGTTCTCTATACTTCGCAGTGCTAACCTACTACTGAGATAATTTCTAAAATATGCTTTTGGATATTCAGTGTTACTAAAACCACTTAGAGTGTTATCAATGTCTAATAAGTCAATTATTTATTTGTACACATGTATGATACACTATAACTTAGAAGTACCACAAAATAATTTATGAAGGCATGCTATAAATTTTTTTATATTTTAATGAATTTTAATTCATATATTATATACCCAACAAACCTGGAAAAAAAAAGCTTGCATTACCAGCTCTGTATGCATTGAAAAACCTAAGAAAATATCACTGATTATAAAAACATTTTAGGACTGAATATTTTCCATTCAGTTAGACTGTCCATTATTACAAATCTTTTGGGCTGAAGACCTACCCAGTGGCTCTTTAATATATGATTTTATTTGGGAAAGAGTACCTTTATAAAGGTAACCAAACTGAGCCCCTGAGGTGGGCCCAAATAGAACATGACTGCTGCGCTAATAAAGAGGGAAAATTTTAACACAAATCCTGCACAGGTAGGGGACAATGAGAAGAGATATGAGGTGAAAAAGGTTCTCTATAAGCTAAAAGAAGATGCCTGGGATGCATTGTTCCCCCACAATTCTCAGAATATGTTCTTGCAGCACATGGTTTTACATTGCTTGTGTCCAAAACTGTGAATCAGTTTTTTTAAACCCCCCTGTCTGCAATTTTGTTATTGCAGTCCTAGCAAAACTAACAAAAAAGTTAGTAGAAAGTATATTCACAACTGCTCTATAGTTTTTAAGGAAATATGTATAATGTGTGTTTATAGATGGCAGTACATTCCAGTTAGTTGGCCAATGAGAAACCTGGAAACTTGTCATAGTTTCTTTCTTTTATGCCCATATCCCAACTTGTACCAGATAGTTCTTAACTAGCATCTAGTAGTGCTAAGAGGTCTTAACTCCTACAATACTTTGGAATATTTATTGGTCTTCTGCTTGCTTTCATTCTCATTTATAAGCTATTTTTAATGAAACTAGGGTGCTATTTTAATAACATTGATCTCCCCGTGTTTCATCCTTCCTGTAGTGCTTCTATGGTTTCCCTTAGTTCAGGGAGTGAATGAAATCAGATATCATGTGTGTCATTTTCCAGGTCCTGCAGGATCTGTGACCTCCATTTCTCTCAAAAACTCAGAAGAGGCCTGTAGCTGCAGCTCTGAGGGGTCATCTAGTGCCCAGCTGTTCCCTTGACATTAAATGACCACAAAACAAGAGCAAAGAAGTGATAGAGCTGTTGTGAGATGTTTTGCAACAGTCAGTGTGGGGTGGAGAAGGAAATAAACAAGCAAAGCTTCATGATCGTCTGGATTTTCAAGAGGAACTTTCTGGGAAAAGAGGGTCAAACAACGCAGTCTGTCTGAGAGGAAGAGAGTGTGCTCAGCATTGCAGGCTGCAGAGCAGTTAGACGTCGAGTAGAGTACTGGAGGGCGAAGGAGATTTGCTAAGAAATTGACGTAAGAAAACTTTCTGACTTTGGCTGAATATGTATGTAGAGGGTGAAATCATGAGGTCAGAGGGAAAAACTTGGGATTAAAAACAACCACCAGAGAATGTGGAGGGGACCGTTACACAAAGCAGACACTGAAGCACCAACATCAAAAGCAGTAAAGCACATTGCACACAATGGGACAAGAATATTCACTGACATATTTTTGGGAACTGTAAAGTTAGAGGATAACAATCATTCTTTAAAGTTCTCAGGGAAAAAAATAACCAGACCAAAATTCTCTTATCAATAAAAGTGAATTAAAGAAATGAGAATAAAATAAAGACCTAATTGGGTGGCTGGCATGGTGGCACATCAGTCTAGTTCACCTTGTGGTGCTGGCATCCTCTATGGGCACAAGTACATATCGTGGTGCTCCAGTTCCAATTCAGCTCTCTATCTGTGGCCTGGGAAAGCAACGGAAGATGACTCAGGTCCTTGGACCCCTTCACCCACATAGGAGACCCAAATGAAGCTCGTGATTCCCAGCTTTAGATCAGCTCAGCTATGGCCATTGTGGCAGCTTGGGGAATGAAACAGCAGATGAAACACTTTCTCTCTCCCCTCTCTGTAAAATCTGCCTTTTTAAAAAAATTGAATAATCAATAAATCATTAAAAAATAAAATAAGGGGGCCCAGTGTGATGGCTCGGTAGCTAAATACTTGCCTTGCAAGTGCCAAGATCCCATATAGGTACCAGTTTGTGTCCTGGCTGCTCCACTTACCATCCAGCTCCCCACTTGTGGCCTGGGAAAGCAGTGGAGGATGGCCGGAAGCCCTGGGAACTTGCATCCGCATGGGAGACCCTTTAGAAGCTCCTGGTGCCTGGCTTTGGATGAGCTCAGCTTCAGCTGTTGCAGCCACTTGGGGAGTGAACCAGCTGACAGAAGATCTAACTATATTTTCTTCTCTCTGTAAATATGGCTTTCAATAAACATAAATAAATCTGTAAAAAAAATGACATAAGCAAACATGCAAAACTTATAAAGGAATTAAACTGTAGTGCCTCACTAAATGGAATGTTAAAGAAACTTATATGGCAGAAAAAAATAATGGCAGATAGAAATTATATGAATATTATTCAAAATGTTCATTTCAACTGCATATTATGGAAAACTCTACCTGCACTTAAAAATATTTTGTACAAACATAAACTAGTTTTAATTCCCTTTTCAGAATATTCTCATACTTTTTAAAGAAATAGAGAATTTCAGAAATTGTCATTTTGCAGACAATAAAATATTTGAGATAACTGACTAGTGCAAAATCATAATCATGTCTTAAAACATTTACATATTAAGTAGCAGAAAAATTGTAACCACCTTAAGGTAAAGAATGGGGAAGGGAAAATAAATGGAAATACGTTATTTCAAGTTCTTGTATCTAGAATGGAATAATATCTATCAAAGCAAATTATGAGATATTTAATATTCATATTGTTGTCCTCAAGACATCATAATCAAATTTATGAAAATGATAAAAATTTTTCCAAACATGCAAAGAAATACGTAGCAATGTAAAATAACAGGTGACATGGGCTCAAGCCCCAGCTGTTCCACTTCAGATCAAGCTCCTGCTGATGTGCCTGTGAACGCAGCAGATGACCTAAGTGCTTAATCAAAGCCATCCGGGAAACCCGAGTGAAGTTCCAGGCTCTGGGCTTCAGTCTGGCTCAGCTCTGGCCATCGTGATCTCTTATGAGCTTCACAGTGGGTCAACCTATAGATGCAAGATCTCTTTCTCTCTATAACTCTACCATTCAAATAAGTAAGTAAATCTTAGGGGAAAAATAGGAAATGGAACTTGTCTTTGTGACTCTTTTATTCTAGTTTGAATATCTTAGTTTATTTATTAATCATAACTGCAATGGGTGTTACCCAAAGGCGACAGGCAATGCTATGTGAAGGTGAAATACTTGGACAGATAGAGAAGGGAAAAGTCAGGGGATCATCTCTGGCCAGCTACGGCTGAACTAAGATCTAAAGGAAAGTCAGGCTCAGGTAGGCAGGGCTGGAAAAGATGCTTCCTGGAGGAGCATAAGAGTACCTTTGCAGCTGGAAGGGGCACAATACATCTGAAAAAAAAGAAAGTCCCATTTGGCTGGCTCACTTAGTTGTGCAGCTCAAATCACACAACCCTTTCAAAAGTAAAAATTTTCCTTCTCTGGAATGTGAATTGCCTGCCTATGATAGCATATATTTTAAACTTTAGATTTTTCATGTCACTTTTCATCTTTGTTACTGCTTTGTAAACTTCCATTTGGGGTTTAAGGCATTTGAGAAAAGGTTAGGAATAACCAAGAGTGATAGCACGTTTTCCTTTAAATCATGCAGATTCAGAATCCAGACGCATTTTCATGAATGCAGCACAGGTATCATTTCTATTGTGGTAGCTGAGATGCTCGTATTATACAACAGGCGTCAATGCAAAAGAGGTCAAATTGGAAGAAAATTCTAGAGCTATGCATTTTTATACTGCACAATGTTGAAGACCAAATTTTTATCCCATCTTTGATGTGCTTACCAGCATCTTATTTTAATATATTTTTCTTTATCTTTAGCCAGCAAATACAGAACAGCTAAAACACAATGTTAAAGACTCAGCAGTGCATATCTGATTGAATAACCAATAAACAAGATACAGTGTCTCATTTTTCCTACAACGGAATGTCTCATTTCTGCAAAGGCAGATTGTACAGGCAAAAAAACATGCCCGAGAATTTTAGCATTTAATTTGCTTTCTCTTGAATTTCTCTATTGTGCTCTGTCAGTTTCTGTTGTGAAGTCTTCTGAAAGTTGCTCAGAAAGTCTGTATGAATCAGAATAAAGATTTTAAATCACTCTGTGTTATTCAGATATGGAATTTGCTTTAACATGGGGCTGTAGAAAAAGTTTATAAGTGCATTAATTTAAGAGATTCACAAACAGATGGATTTATACATCTGTCTTGACGTGTAAATTATAGACTAAGAGAATAATATGCACACCAATATTGAGTCACAGGCATATTTTGTTGAACCTACAGCATGTTTTAGAATTGTTTAATCAATTAACTCTGAAAATGGCAGTGTGATTCCAATGGAAAAAAAAATTTGGTTGTCAAAAAAAAAAAATCAGGTAAAATGCAGCAACATAGGGCCCAAAATAATTCACTAGAATGGCAGCTGATTGTTTTAAATAGAGGTTGAACTATCCAATTTGTTTCCATCACTACCAGACCTCCATTTAATTATATCACCTTCAGAATACATATTTCATATTTTTAAGCACCATTAGGCAATTGCTTTTCAGTGCTTATACTAGGCTTGCTTGTTTTCTGTATAGAAGAACTAAATATATCAAGAACTCAGAAATGTCTGATTCCACTGATAGCACCCATCAGTGGATCTTGCCCACAACAATTACAATTTTAGTACTACTGGTGATTTTCTAAGTTCCTGATTTAGCCTAGTGTTAATCATATTGGAGTTCCTGGGTTTGACACCTGTCTGCAGCTCAAGACTCCAGTTTCCTACACATGCAGATCCTGGGAGGTAGTGTTAATGGTCCAAGAATTGCATCTCTGCCAACCACATGAAGTTCTGTATTGAGTGCCTGGCTCCTGGTTTTGGCTTTGTCTAGCCCTGTTCACTGCAGGCCTGTGAGAGTGAGTTAGCACTGGAAGAACTTTCTTATTCCTAACATAATTTGTATTCATACCTTCTTTCACATCTAATAGACATCATTTTTCCTAAAGAAGCAATTTCTCATTTTTCTTCTCAATCTGTATTTTATATATCTATATATATAGCAAATATATATAGCTTAAATATATATAGCAAAATATATATATTTAAATATATATATAGCAAAATACGTATATAGCAAAAGGATTAGTAGGTTATGCAATATCTATAAAATGATCTTCTAGGTAATCATATAACTTTTTATTTATTGTTAGAGAATCATACAACATATTAAGTGAAAATGTCAGTTTTTAAATCCCTATGTGTCTTTGTATCTGTGTGTAAAGCACTTTTATAAACCTCAACATCAAAATGCAAGCAGTTTTTCTCTGGTGGCACTATGAGGAATCTTTATCCCTTATGGTGTTTATCTGCATTTTAAACATTTATATTATGAATATAATTTTATGATGCAGTAAGTGACAGAATCTAAAAATAATTATAGTTCCTACTGAGACTTCAACAGTTGGTTAAGTCTTCCAGACCCCCCAAAAATATTCTTCTATTCCTTTTTATTATTTGTGTTATAATGAGATAGCTATAATTGATTTACAATATCCATGAGTTATTTTCTATGTAGCTTCGTGTACAGTGAAATAGTGAAATTTGAACCAGTGTCACATACAGTAAATACAGGTTGGGTTGCTTTAAGTCTCTGATCACAAAGTTTGCCTCAACTAACCAACACATAGCCTGTGTGGATGAGAAAAGATACTGTATTTAATGTTGTTATATATTTAATTTTAAGTCAATATTTAAATTAATTATTCAAATCATTCAAGCAACTAGATAAAAAACATTCATTGTTATTTAAGTTAGTATTTAAATATTCAAACATTCAAATATTAATCTAAACATTTAAATAATCGTTTAACTTGTTTAATGCTTAAATTTAATGTTTATTTAATGTAATTGATATTGCTGTCGTTAACATTGAGTTTAAGAAGATAGCACTCTTCCTACTTCTCGTGTCTGAATGATACATATGCAACATATCAATCTTCTCAGCCATATAATCTTGTAGTGAGGGACCCTATAAGGCAAATTAGTACTATGCAGGGGGCATTTTAAAGAGCTTAATCACCAACAAAAAAACATACAAAAAAACTGCTGTCATAACAGGGCACTTGCATATATTTACAATTTTTATATTTGTTATATCTCTGTATTTGAAAGGCTCAACAAGAGGTGTGTGTGTGTGTGTGTGTGTGTGTGTGTGTGTGTGTGTGTGTGTGTGTGTCTTCCATGCCTAGTTCACTCTCCAGATTCTTTCCACAGCAAGGCTGAATCAGGCAAAACCAGTTGCCCTGAACTTAACCTGCATCTCATGTGAGTGATGCAGACCCACCTTGCTGGGCGTATCTCCTGTTGCCTTCTCGTTTTCACATTAGCTAAAACTGAAAGAGCCAAGACTCAAACTGAGACAATTCAACATGATATGCAAGTGTCCCAAGTGCTGTTTTACACTTTATGCCAAACACAGGCCACCTATTTATTTATTTATGTTTTATTTATGTTTATTTATTTATGTTTTGAGAATCCTCCTTGTTTGTCCTCATTGAGAGATTGGTGCAAAGGGCACCTTGAAATTTTCACTGCTATGAATGTCCCCAAATGGCTACAAAAGTACCTTGAGTATCTGTGTTGGGGTTAGGAGGATATTTTAGCCAGTTGGCAAATTACAACACGGAATTTATAAAGAAGGATGGTCTTAAAACTCTGTGACACAACCTTCTGACCAGGTCCTGGGAACTTCATCATCTAGCAAAGTGCATTGGAGTTGTTATTCTGTCAGTTTCACTTTGTGGGAAAATGGACTGTATTTCTTGTGTGATTTTTCTAATACCCTAGTTAGAATCTCTTATTTTGATCCTCTTGCTAATACTGGCTCTATGGCATATCTTAGAAATTTCTTTTTGTAAAAGAGTTATTTTTTATTGCAAAGTCAGATATATAGACAGGAGGAGAGACAGAGAGGAGGATCTTCTGTCCATTGATTCACTCCCCAAGTGGCCACAACGACTGGAACTGAGCCAATCCAATGCCAGGGGCCCAGAGCCTCTTCCAGGTCTCCCATGCAGGTGCCAGGGGAGGACTTTAGCTGCTAAGCTACCATGCTGGGCCCTAGAGGTTTCTGGAAATATATTCAAGCCCCGGTGATGAAACTTGAAGGTACACTCAGTCTCCTTCTGTGCCCGCAGTTAAGAATGCATTCAAACATTTTGTTTAAATGCTGAAGGAATCTAGACTTTGCTTTCACAATCCACACCCTTGACAGTGAGGATAAGAACAACAGCAAAGCGTAATTTTAAAAGGAATCTGCTTTGAATGGATTCCTGCTTGAGAAAGATTTTTAAGATGTGTTTTCTGAATAAAACAATGTGATACTTGAAAAACCCTCTGAAGTTATCTGAGCAAGCAAAGCTCCATGTGGTGGAAACGAACAAAACTAGCACAACTTAGCAAGTTTATGTCCTTAAAGTGGCTTCCTGCTAAGGCTTCCCTATTCCGTTATGTGTGGTTGAGGTATTTTATTTACTCCACTTTGAGCTTAATTGTGAGAAGACTTCCAAAGAGCATCTTTTCGTTATTAATTCTGATTCCTTAGTCATTTTGCGTAAGTATAAATTAATTTGAAGTACTCAGTGCTTTAGGAACCAACAGATTTCCTTGCCATACTTTGATCTAATTTTGTACTTCTCCATCCCTTCCTGCACTGCAATACTGAAATATGATCATATGTCTGTCTTCAATTTTTCCACTCTTTCTCATACATTTCGAGTCATTTTTATTATGTTAGTGGGAAGTTAGGGTATACTCCATAAAACAAAAGCTATTTACTCAAAAACAGACAAATGATCAGACAACCCTTGCAGGAAATAAAGTGTGTATTTATTTATTAAATTTAGGATGCCTCCAGGATGAATCTGTGTGTTTAAGAAGCAAACTGTGCAATCCAGTGCTTGGCCCTTGATGACATCATTTTTGGATGTGTTTTCAAATGGTCTTTCATAGTTATGAACCATGAATGCCCCAGGAAGGAAGAGATCCTTTAGTCCCTGGACTGAAAGTTCTCTGACAGTTGATTGATAAATCATGTAGACTACCCAAGGACAATTTCAGTTAGCATTAAAATATGCTAATTAGTGACATTGTGGACAGAATAAATTAGTGAATTTTCTATGAAACTCTGTGTCCTGTAGTATTCAGTTCACTTAGTTTGGGGAGAAAGGCAAGCTACCCTGTTTCAGTTTGTATAAGAGAAGAAAATTGACATCCCTGTGTGTCATTTAGTACATTCAATTTCTGTTAAGGTTATTGGACATTGAAGAACATTCATTGAAAAAAAAAGGGTAGTTTGTTTAATGGCATTGCAACTTTTGAAGCCCACAGGAATGCTTTTATTCAGGACATTGGTTGTTTGTTCCTTCTCGAGTGCTTGCTCTGATGAGTTGAAAAGGTTTTCCAAAGAACTGGGAACAGATTTCAGCATCAGGTTCCAAGTCTTTTCTCGAATCTCTTAACAGTGTTGCATACAAAGAATTAGGTATCCCTGGATCCCATTCATAGCCTTGCTTTACTTCGCTAGCAATTGGGAGGCGATCATATGAAATGCTGTCAACACTAGCATGACCAATATATCATTGTGGAATAGGCTTATGACCTTGGTAAACTTTTCTTGGCAGCCCAGCCTTCTGAAATATTTGCCAGATTTCAGGTCTGTTGATGGTGCCAAATGTTTTCATGAGGTCACCATGGAACTCTGGGTGCCGTTCTTTGTAGTAAGCTGCAGAAGTCACATTTGGTATCACATGCAAAATGCTGGAGTTAGAACAGGCCTTAGAAATTATCCAGTCTGGCCTTCATGTTCCTGATGAGGAAGTAGAGGTCTGATTGGGTGAAGTGCATTTTCGCAGATCACAGAACAAGTTAGTGATCATGCCAAGCCCACTAATCAGTTCCTTTGGGGTTCAACTGCCTTTTGCTAATGTTTGTTCCACTGCTAACTGTTGTTGTTCTTGGCCAAAAGACACAGTGAGCAGGTAGAAACAGACCAATCAGTAAGGCACACTTATTTTTTATTATTCTAACTCAGATTTTAAAGGCATTTATTTCAGCATTTTTCTGTAAGCCTCAGTTAATGTAAGGACCATTCTCCAGTTGTGTTTTTCTGATTACATTTTTATACTGTGATAGTTTTCATACAGTAAAATGCTCAGATATGAATTTGGAATTTTTCATAGATATATCCATTAGCCAAATCAAGATACAAAGTATCTCCATCACCACAGAAAGTTCCCTTGTACTTTTTGGGAATCAATCCATACGCTTATGCCTTCCAGAGGCAATTGCTATTTTGATTCCTATCACTACAGATTGTTTTTGCTTGTTTCCAAACTTCATATAAATGACATCATACACCGTGTGCTCTTTCTACAGTGAGCTTCTGCTCAGCCAAATGTTTTAGAAATTCTTCAGGGTGCAGCTGTATCGATAGTTTGTTCACTTTATGGGTGTGTAATATTCCTACCACACTTAATTTATCCATCCTTTAGCTCATAAATATGTTGATTTCAATGGGGGTTATGGTGAATATATCTGCTATAAACATTTTTATATTTTTGTTGACATATGCATTTATTAATCTCAGAAACATATTTAGGGTAGGATTTCTAGGTCATAAGGTGAGTAACCTTAGACATTGCCACACATTTTCCCAAGTGACTCTACTCTCTCACTCTTCAACCATTACATGGGCATTTCAATTGCTCCACATGTAAACAAAAAGCATTATTACATGATTAACATGTAATAGTTGTACATTTTTTATTGGTTATGATGCAAGATTCGGTACGTACCAGTACTACCCAATTTAAATTGGCAACTAGCATTTTCAAACCTTTTCTTTGTGTTTGGAGCCTGCTCTATCAGCTATATTATGTTCATTGTGTAGGATAGAATACATTATTATGAACTATAATCATTCTGCCTTGTATGGAACCCTAGAAAGTATTATTTGTATCTGTCTTTCAGCACCTATTATCTAACCTTTTCTTTCCCCCTTTCTCTCTGTTGTTTCCAGTCCCTACAAACTGCTACTCTAATTTTGGATATAATCTTGTTTTTTTTTTAACTTGTGTATCTGAGAGAGAATATGTGGTATTTGTCTTTCTGGATCTGGCTTTTTTTACTTAAAAAAAATCTGCACACTCTCCTCTTTGCTATGAATGGCAGGATTTTAATCTTTTAAATGATGAAACAATATTCTATTTATATATATTTTATTTATATATCATATATAACATGTAATATATGATATATAAATGTTTTATTTGTCCATTCATTTATTGGTAGATATCTAGTTTAATTCTGTACTTTGACAGCTGTGAATAGTGCTGAAGTGAACATACAAGTGCATGTATCTCTTTAGTAGTCTGATTTTATTACTTTGAAAATTTACTCACAAGCAATTATATATTACATATATAATTATATATTAGATATTTTTATCACAGTATTCATAACTACTATAATTATTGTTATTAAATATACTTCATTATGTGATATTGTTTATATACATTATTTCGAATTTCTTCTGTATGACATTTATATTATTAATTTTTGACCATTTAGTTCACAATGCGTACCATATTCAACTTGCCCTTATTTGGAAAATTGCCTATCTCATCAGTAGCTTATTTAGCAACATACTATGGCTGGCCCTCCTATAGGGGGTGCCAGCGATTCCATCAAATCTTAACTAAACCTCAAAATATTCCATCTTCTTATTGACTAATGGCCACAAAATGGAGTTTCACAAGGAATTCTATTCATTGCTCTGATGCCTTTTAGAATCTGAACTAGAGAATATGGGTGTGAAGATTCATCAGTAGCAAGTAGTCAAGCTACAGAAAGGAAAGTGTCATTATGGAGACAGTAATCAATCAAGGATAATGCCATTTTGACAAGAAGGGTTATGACAAACAAGGTAGTTGGTGCCTGGGGAAATTGTCTTAGTTTTGAGTAACTTCCTACTTCTAATTCCAATTACTTGACCAAAGCATTTCTCAGGCTCAGAACATACTGAACCTTTGTTTTTACAACCAACTTGATGATTTGCTTCATGTGTTATATATCAGAAGCCTTTCATTCCTCCATGGGATTTGTGGAATTCCAGAATATTTCGTACACAACTTCCTTACAGCATGTATCCCAATAATTTGTATTGTCTTCCTGATATACCGAGTTTTTTTTTTGTTTTTTGTTTTTGTGTTTCCAGTATTATCTACATTCAGGAGGTAAGGCATCAGTTCTGATATATGAAAAATAAATAGATAAGTAAGTGAATTCTTGCATTTCATTCTCACAGAACTCAGGAAAATATGCCAATTTTAATGTTAAGTGACTTGAAGTAATGTGTCTATATTTTAAAGGAACAGGAATTTGTTAAGCTTCTCTTTAAAATACTTTGACTAGGTTCACTGTGTCCAGGTTAAAGTGAGCTTTCCTTTACCTTCCGTTCTGATAGACAAGTTAACATGGGATATTACGTGATTTATTCCTGCTACGTGAATTGTGAAAATGGACAAATCTGAATTGCACTTTAGTAAGTGCAGGAGTTTGGAAAAATGAATCATCTAATTAAATTCTGCACTCTAATACTCCATGAATTTATAGGGTCCATTGTGTGATTAGTTTACAAAAGAAAGAGTATTGGAATTATTTATGACAGATGTTCACCTAACTAAAAACAGGAAGTGTATTTACTTCTATGTAGTTATTACGATGTAATTAAAAACATAAAACCACCTTATCTGAATTCCAAAGCTGAGAGTATATTTATTCTTCTGTCCTTAGCCTTCTTGACTGCAGTTGCCTTCACTGGACATACAAGAGTAATAGAAGGAGGCTGCAGGTTGGCCACTGTGAACTTGTCAGATATCTTATCCTTTCATTGCATTTTTTTAGGGCGGTGATTCAGATAACTGTGAAAAACCATATGCTTGTTAGTAGAAACCGAGGGTATGGTCAGTGAGTAAAGTCTCTTTTGTGCCTTTGTGCTGGGAGTGGTTTGTGAGGAAACCAAGTGGTTAAATCAGCAGAATTTAACAACAGCAACAGCAGAATCTGAGATTTATGTATGCATATTTGATATATAACATTGCTGTCATGATTCAGGTCATAAAGAAGCACATATACCACCATCCTGAAATCTTTCTATCGCCTTTGCAATGACTGTACATATCTTTTAAAATTTGCTGAAATGGTATATCTACAATTAAGCCTTTTACCATTCCCAGTCACAGTGGCTTAGGACCTACCCTTTGCTAAGTGTGTCCCCTAGCAGGAAAGCTCTTGTGGAATATAGTGGTTGGGTTTTCAGCAAACATGAATCATCTCTTTTTTCAAGGCATGGGGAAACATGCCCAGATGTCATGTGTCTGCTCCAATCAGTTCAGTTTGTTCCAGCCATAAGTATTTGCTTGTTATAGGAGATTTTCAACTCTTCTCTAATGGCTCACATGGATCAGGGCAATATTTTTCAGGGATTTGACAACATGTGCAAACTCTTTTTGAATTAATTTTCAAAGCCTTTTGTGACTGGTGTCAATTTGGCAACAATGTTTTTTTTTTCCATATTTGTAGGCTCAAGGTCTAAAGTTTAGGGGTTGTTAATTTTAAGAATTTCCTCTCCAATAGCTTCACCTTCCAGAAGACAGAGGTACTATGAGCATCCAGAATATTAGAGTTAAAATACAGAGAAACAACTGAACGTTTGGGATTATGAAGTTGACTTTTTTTTAACTCTAAAAAGGGCTTTTAACAGCAACATAATTTGAAACTAAGACCGGAGCTTAGAATCTGCCTCATTCAAGGCCTCCAAATTCTGGCAGAAAGAATAAGAAACTGTTCGCTTATAAATGTGGCACTAATTATCCAATGTATAATTCATGCTATAAAAATCACCATACAGTTGTATTATACAAGAAATGTGAGTTAGTTGGAAGGAGATGAAATGTTGGTTAATTTAAAAAATTTCTGTTAAAATAGTTTGTTTACTACAACTTAACAATGAGAAGCCAACGGCATGGTGTTAAGTAGGGTAAGCCTATACCTGTGGCATTGGCATCCCATATGGGTCCTGGATAGTTCACTTCCAATCCAGGTCCCTGCTCGTGGCCTGGGGAAGCAGCAGAGGACAGCTCAAGTACTTTGGCCCCTGTACCCAGAAGAGGCTCCTGGCTCAACTCTGGCCACTGGGACCATTTGGTGAGTGAGCGAGAAGATGGAAGTTCTCTCACTCATTTCCTTTCTCTCTTTAATTCTTCCCTTCAAATAAAAATGAAAAAATAAAATCTTTTAAAAGTATTAGAAAAAATAAAACAGTTCAAAATTTAGTTTGCTCAATATCATCCTGAAAAAACCCTAGGAGAGCCTAATTTCTACTGTTCTTGGTTGAATGCATTTTAAAGAAAACTTTGTACCTGTTTGTCTTCAAGACTCTAGAGTTAGACTTGGAGGACGTGTGAAGTTCTGTGACCTAATGTCTCCGGAACGCCTTTATTGTTTTTACTGGAGAATATACACCATGACGTTGTTGAAGAGAGGGAACGGAAAGCAAGACAGTACTTTAGGCAGTATGGTAGCTTTTCTACACAAAGCAGCACCCATTATTGACACATTAATTATAGGCACATTCACGACATTTCTTCATGGGTGGGGAAGCTTAGCGAATCTTTTTTTGCTGTTATCTTGCTTTCATAAGCAAACATACAGATTTTTAACATATGATTCAAGGTCAAATGTAGATTTTTGAAATGAGGTTTTAAAATCTTCATGTTAGTTTGATTTAGAAGAAAAATGCAGCATTGCTGTGCCATATACTATGTTTTTTGTAAAAGCACATACTTGCTATTCTTGTAAAAGCAGAGCACATATAATCATGCATAGTAAATAATACTTCAGAGTGATAATAACTGAATGTGTAGGTGGTTTGTGTATTTGCCATACTTTTATTGTTATTGTAGAATACACTCTTTCTTCTTCTTATGGAACCTTTACTCTTAAATTGTAGGCTGTGTTATGTTGGCAGAGCTTCCAGCATGCAGTGTTTAAAATGTGTCTTGATTAAGTTAATAGAATGTGTTGTATGATTTATCTATCTCATCAATGTTTATATAGGTATAACCTATGATATTCACAATGAGCAGTTTCCTAATAATAGATTTCCTAGAATGTATCCTGTCATTTACTGTATGTGACTCTAACTCTACAGTTTAAACAGGTTAATAAATATACATGAAAATAATTGGAGGTATATTTGGATATATTTTTAAATTTAAAATAATGGAAGATGCATTCTATGCCAAAAACAACAAGTGAAGGTTTAAGAAATTGTGGCACTTTGATGTAATAGGATCCCATTGAGTTAGAAAATCTCATGTTTTGAAAATGGACCCAAAATTCAAAGACTGCATCCATCGGGTAGGAAATACATGTGAGTTGAACAGTTAAAGTGCAGCACTATGCTTATATATGATTCATACAGATCATCCTCAACTAGAATTCATATGGTCTATTGCTAGATAGCTGTCTAGTCATCTTTGTCTCCTAATGGCACAGACCATGTATTATCTAATTTTTTGAATTTATGAAACAAATATAAATTGGTAAATCCTTGGCTTCTGATTATTAGCTCAATTTTTAAGAATCTCTACGAACAAGCATAAGTGGTAATCTAAATTGATGAGAAAAATCAATGGTTTTCACTTCCTGTTCGGAACGGAACTTCGGTTCTCCAGTTGCCTGTTCCGTGTATTTACTGCCAGCTCCTAAATTTGAGAAAGCTGGTTAAAAATAGCAGATATCAGGAGTGATTTCTCCTGAAGTTAAAAATAAGTAAAGCCTGCTCACTTTGTTACTGCTTTGGAGATTACAGCCAAAACTTTCAAAAAAGAGAGCATAAATAAATAAATAAATAAATAAAAGCATGGTTAAATGCATATATGCACAGAAGATGACCCATCAGTAATGGAAAGTAAAGGTAAATTTTAGTTATAAATGTTAAAACTCAACAATTCTACTTGCAAGAGTAATTCATGAGAATGTGGTAGGTTATTTGCATGATATATGGATTCCAGTATGTTAAATTAGAAAAAAATAGGAACAGTGTAATTCTGTAGCCTTGTTGCATGAGTTAAGCGAATTTGATGTGGTCCCACTATGCAGTATTCTTTGATCGGTATGATATGTACATGAGTACTGCAAAATTTACCAAGACAGCTATAACATTTTAAAGTTTAAAATACTATAAAAATACTGCAAGACAGTCTTTATGGGATTATCAAAGAAAACTGTGTGTATGTGTAGTGTGTGTGTGTGTGTGTAGTGTGTGAGAGTGAGCAAGAGAGAAACTATGTTAAGCTTCTAAGTTGCTTATTTCTAGTGGTAGGTTTTGAATTTTATTTTCTGCTTTACTCTTTTGACAAATATAAATTCTCTGTATGACAACAAAAGCACTTAACATTTTATTTTTAAACTTCAAATTTTATGATTTCAATAACAAATGGATTCAACAACATAGATTTAATTTTACTAAAATATCAGTCTAGCTTCTGTTTATTAAGCCATAGTGAATTAAATCACTAAGGAATTTTTTTAAAGGAAAGGTTGTCCATGAGTGTCAAATGACTCAGAGAAGTCAACAAAGATCAGTACTGAGGAGTGTTTGTGGGACTTGGTAATTAGTAGGTCATTCATTGTGACCCAGCAGTCCCATATTAGGAAGGGGGAAGTTTGTTTTGTTCCTGGAATCAAAGAGAGGTCATTTTACCTTGTCTAAAGCAATTTGTTCAGATTTTATGCTGCTTGATAATGAAAAAAAAAAAAAGCTTGTGGATTGTTTTTATCCTCCTGCTTACATTAAATACAAAAGCCATCTAAAAAGTATCTTTGTCAGGACTCATTTTGCCCAGATGTTTTGTAAGATATATTGATTATTGGCCATAAATGAGTAATGTCTAATGATGAGAAAGTCATGTTAGGATTAAATATCTGACATGAATGCATTCTTTCAGTCATTTTCATTAAACACATGCTACCTACCATTTGTCCATCATCGTTCTAGAATAAAACTGACAACACGAAATCCTAGTGCTTATATTTTAGTTTGGAAAGATGGGCAATAACTGCGAAACATAAATGCTCTAAAAAGAAAAACATGGAAGGACAGAGGAGTGTTTCAAATATTACATAGGGCAGGCATATTACATAGAGCACTTGAAAAAGTTACCTTTGAGCAAAAGCTTGCCAAAAGTGATGGAATGCGTTCTGAATGTGCAGAGAGAGTTCCTTCAAAGAGCCAGGCAACTGTGTTTGTCTGAAAAACAGCAAGCCTGAGCAATAGGCCAACAGTGGTTCCAGAAGAGGTGAGAGAGGGAAGAAGTGAAACAAGAAATTAGGGTAAATGCTAAGCAAGCCCATGTAGACCATTGTTAAGATTTTAGCTTTTTCCTTAGTGTCAAGGGGAGCCTTTGAAGAGCCCGGTAGAAGATAGATTGTTATTTCTGTCCTTTGTTTCGTTTTTTTTTTTTTTAATGTGTTTAGTAAAAGAAAGTGTATGTGAAAAGAGTGGGAGAAGTATGGATACAGGCACAGATCCGGAACTCTTCAAAAGCCTGGTTCAGCTGGGGCTGGCCAAGATGTTAGCTGGGAATTCAACTTTAACAAGAATATGTGAGCTTGAGCTACAGCTTTCTGCTTCCAGTCACATGAATTAGCAGGAAACTGATGCTGGAAGAGGAGTGGGGACTAATTCAGGCATGGAAGTATGAGATGTGATGTCCCCAAAAGGATGTTAACTGCTGCAACAAATGCTGGCCCCTGACCTGGGTTTGCAAAAATGGTTCAAGGTTATTCTTTCTAGAACAATGGATTAAGCTGCTGCTTGGGAAACCTGCATCACATTTTGGAGTGGCAGTTCAAATGCTGTCTCTTCTGCCTCTGATTCAGTTTCCTGGAAGGTAGTAGATGATGGTTTAAGTAGTTAGCTTCTCAGTACCCATGGAAAGTGCCTGGACTGTCTTTGGTCCGGTACTGCACTACCAATTGTGCTGACTTGGGTAGTGAACCAGCAGTAGTCTCTCTGCGTTCTCTGTTTTACTCTCTTGTTCTATCACTCTTTCAAATAAATAAATGAACCACCAACCAACCAAATGAGTATTTTAAAACATTTTTAAAGAGCTTACTGTAGTGTTGAGAATAGACTGCGCTGGGAGTCTGCTTGCCATTGTTTCAACTGCCTTTCCAGACCCAACCTCTGTACTTCACTGCCTGCCTCCTACACCTGAAGCTGCATCCCTGGATTGCCTTGTATTGACCTTCACATCCACATAGATGCATGCCAAAAAAGTAGATGCATGACATCTGATGGAGATGATAGGAAAATTGGGCTGCTTATATCATCTGTTGCCCTTTCTTCTGTGTCCATGGTTTTGGTAGTGTCAAAACCTTTAGCTGTTACACCTGCCACTTAAAATTTTTAACCAGCTAACATGTCTAAATACTTGATTATTTTGCGTGTATTTAAACCTAATTCCTCTTGGTGTCACTTAATCAGATTTTTAAATACACCTTGTCCTTCACTGCATCTCTTCTTTTACACAGCTGCATTTCAGTGGCCTGGTGATGGGTTTTGTACCTGTTATACATTCTTTGGCTAGATAGAAAACCTGTTGATCACATACCTAAAAGTGTTGGTGGCAAGGAAAGGTCAGTGTAACAACCCTGGACATTTTGGAAGGTGCAGGTAGTCAGGCACCATGGCACTTTACCCAGATTTTTACTCACAGTAAAGACATATGCTAATAACAAGAGCCAGCTGCTTCTCTTCTTCATTGCCCACATGGAGTCCTTAGCCTAAAGCTTTCACTCCCATCCCATACTAAAGCTTGGGGAAAATCTCTGCTAGTGGTGCCAATGCAGTGTGATCATTTCCCTTTTTACTCTGGGACAAAAGAGAATTTGCCCTTTTTGGACAAGTTTCTCTGTGGTTTAAATTTACTGGTGGCCTTTAAATGAGACCAGTTCTAGACTGAACCTTTCTTTTCCCCATCTGGGCTCAGTTATCATGCAGGTTCCTTTTTTTTTTCAGATTGGTTTTCTCATTCTTGGTCTGCGGCTGACTTCCCTCTGGGAGGTTGGCAATACCGCCCAGTAACTGGAATGAGTGCCTGATTAAAGATTGCAGCTAATGGCATTCGGGATGGACACGATGTTATGCTTTCATGTCCCTCTTTTTTTCCTCCTTCTTCTAATAGTTTCTTATTAGTTAAAACCTTAAGTAATGCGTGTGAGTTTCTTGGAAACATTAAAACATTTCTTTTTATCTACTATACTTTAATGCCAGATTGTGCATAGGCTAGTGACCCAGAAAAGCCATTTACTGATATATGCTGTGTAATTTAGCCAAACTGGTTTGATTACATTACTGGGCATGATTTAAGCCCATAGAATAGTCAACCAGCAATTTGATTGAAGCCACACTCTGCCTTGTCATCCAAAAACCAGAACAGAAGCTTTAATTAGCCTGGTTGATTAAGCAAAAATCCAATTATAGTTGGTTACCCAGAGAACTATATAAGACAAGTCAATATGAACTTGAAAATTATTTCTAAGAGAGTAACAGTCAGCGAAATATCTGTATTTGCTCTCTTGTTTTAGATTTGCTTTGTAATGACGCAGCATCTATTTTTTTTTAATCCAGTGACACCTGCTACTGAATCATGGTTAGGAGCAGAATGAATTTGAATTTATTTGCATCATCTTCTGTGCACTTTAACCGGATGGCATGCACTCCTGAAGAGGGGCTGAGTGCTTTAACGTTTGTCATTTTAAGAATTGAGCTCACATTGTAAGGCAACCATTGAGAGATTCAAAAGGAAACTAGCCTTGGGATGGGTTTGGAGCTGCTCTGTTAGATGTCAGCTCCCTGTATTGGAGTGCACGGGCTGGAGTCTTAGCCCCAACATCTGATTCTGGTTTTCTGCAAATGCAGACCCTGGGAAGCAGCAGATAACAGCTCAAGTAGCTGAGTCTCTTCTTCCTGTGAAGTGATCCAGATTGAGTTCCAGGTTGCCAAAGTTGGCCTGACCCAGTGCTCAAAGTTGTGAGCATTTTAGAGTGAGTCAGTGGGTGAGTGATTGCCCTTTCCTTCTCTCCTGCTTTTCCCCTCCCTCCATTTCTCCCTCTTCTCTCTCTCTGACTTTTAAATAAAACTAAACCTAAATTAACCAAAGTTATCATTGTGATATATTTGGGAGAGGGTTTTTCCTATGGATGACCAAAGAAGTAAAATAGTAGCCTATATTAGGAAGATGTCTTTTGTTTAAATAATTTTAAAATTATTGGGCATGGTGCGATAGCCTAGTGGATAAAGTTCTCACCATGCACCTGCGAGTTACCATATGGGCACTGACTGCTCTAATTTGCTCCCAGCTCTTTGCTTGTGGCCTTGGAAGGCGGTAGAGGATGGCCAAAGCCTTGGGACCCTGTACTTGTGTTGGAGAACCTTAAGAAGCTTCTGTCTTCGGATTGACTCAGCTCCAGCCATTGTGATCACTTGGGGAGTGAACTAGCAGATGGAAGATGTTTCTCTGTCATTCCTCTGTAAATCTGACTCTCCAATAAATATAAATTGATCTTGGGCATGCTGCAGTAGCCTAGTGACTAAGGTCCTTGCCTTGAATGCTCTGGGATCCCATACAGGCACCAGTTCTAATTTCAACCTCCCAGCTTCCCATCCAGCTCCCTGCTTGTGGCCTGGGATAGCAGTTGAGGATGGCCCAAAGCCTTGGGACCCTGCACCCACAAGGGAAACCTGGAAGAAGCTCCTGGCTCCTGGTTTCAGATCAGCACAGCTCCAGCCATTGTTGCCACTGGGGAGTGAATCATTAGATGGAAAATCTTCCTCTCTGTCTCTCCTCCTTTCTGTATCTGACTTTGCAATTTAAAAAATTTTTAAAATCTTTTAAAAAGAACATTAAAAATAATATTTTTTTAAAAATCTATTGATTTTACAATTGGAAGACACAGAGAATATTATAATCCAGCTAATACTTTTTTATACTATTCATTTTAGAATTTTATGAAAAACTTCTTCCATCTTAACAATAATAACAATTTTGCTGGGTTTAACTATTAAGATTCTTAGTGGTCGTACTAGTGAGCTGTGTTCTTTTGTTAATGACTTACTAAAAAATTTATGTTACTTTGTGAGATTGCATGGAAGAAACTGGACTATTCCTTTTAGTCAGTACCTTGTTCTAAAGCTTTTATTAGTTTTTGAAACAAAAATATATTTCCTATTTGCAGGAACCTTTTGAGCTGTTTCACTTTGGGTTTTATTTTTTTCTATTTTCTATTTTTGTTTCATTTGATTTTTGATTGGGAGAGAATAACTATCTTTGTTTTGACTTCTTCCTGACAATACCTATGTTTTGTAGATAAACTTTGCAATATACTAGAAATAAAAATATGTGATTTTTCTCCAAAAAGAAATAAGCTATCACACAAATTAGCACATCTTTACAGAAATATGCATCATCCACGTTTATGGCTCTTAACATAGTATTATTAAATTAATAGAATTTATTGAGAAATAATGGCATTAGGAGTGCTATATTGTGTTGTTAGCTTTGCCACTTGTTAGCCCACAATTTAGACCAATCATTTTCTTTTTTTACAAATAGTGACACAGAAAGGATGTATTATTCTCTGAAAGGAATTTCTAATATCTGCTCCAGTTTATCCTAGACTTTAATTGACTTCACCACCCCTCATTTTACTTAACCAGAGAACCACCCCAATCAGCATTCTGTTGAAGGAGAGATCTTCACAAAGATATTAAATCAATACTAGAAAATATGGTCTTTTTTTATTTAACGTCTATAGTATCATGTTTTTGATAAAACAAAGATAGAAAAGATTTCATTTTGTTCAATTTGGATACCTTTAATTTTGTGCAACAATTTTCTAAATAGTTATAAGAAAAAGGATTCCAAGAACTTACCTTTTATCAGATAGGATGGGAAGAATCAATACCTTCCATGTATCTAGCCCATTTCTTTGAACATAATTACAGATATTAAATGATGTTATCCCTATTTAGAGAGTGACTTTCAAATCAGGGAGAAATTAAAGTTTACTTGGAAGAATAAATGAAAATGTATTCTTGGGAATTTTCTTTGAATACTACTTGAACTTTTTTTATACATTTGACAAAACCCCAGCAAAAACTTTACAGAACCTAAGTTTCCTCTCTTGGCATTTGCTTAGGAATATAGACACTCTAGAGTGATTTTTTTTCTTTTTAAATTCATATTAAAGCAATCATGGGAAGTGAGCCATCATCAAAACTGTTTTTTAAAGCAGGAGATGTGACTGGTCTCATAAAGGTGAGTGGGCGGAGGAAGGAGTTAAGTAATACTGACCATAATTCAGTTAAGTTTGTAATCAAGACTAACTGGAGATCAAAAAGGAGGAAATAGGGATTTACTCTTTATAAAAAAGAAAATGTTTAAAAAACAAGGGGCGACTGGATGAAATTGAATAGGCTACAGAGAAGGGGTGAGGAAATGGCAGGAGTGGAGACAGATGGGAAAGAGAGAAATGCTAAAAAACAGACTCGTAAGGATGCACATGCTCTGACTTTTCAAGTAAAACTTTAGAAACATTCAAAAAAATTTGAGTGCAGAATGATCCACAAAGTTTGGTAGGAGGATAAAACAGTTTCAAAAACAAAAACAGCTATGATGTTGTGACTCCCTACTTTTTAATCCTTCTGCAGAACCTACCTGTAAATATCAGGCAATTCTGCGTATAGTTTTATATCATTGCATCTCATTTGCTGCAGCAATAATTGGACAACTGTTAATCAAGTGTGATTCTGAATATAGTTCTCATACTTAATTTAAATGTATGGATCAATTAATTATGTAAATATAGCAATGTTTAATCCTTATTTTTAGAGTTTTTTGATTGGCTATAGCAATAATTTCAGACAATTCCTCAGGATGTGCAGTGAAAAGGAGTCACTACTCACTACTCATACTCCATTGTTTTACGCAATAGTAAAATTGAAAGAACTGTGTAATAGGCACAAATATAGCTAGCAATAGTCTTGCATGGAAATTTTACTATATTTTCTCATTTATATGATTATCTACCTCTGTGTTTTTTGGCACTCATAAGGCTGCATTCTCAAAGGCAGGATAGACTTGACAAGAATTCACGTCCAAGTTCATTCAGGTTGTTGATGAACTCCATTTTATATAGTTGCAGGAATGAGGGATTAATCACTGTCCAGCTGTCATTTACCCTCAGGTGCTGACAGTTGCCCAAAGTTCTATACTGTGTGCCTTCAGTGCAGACAATTCAAAGCAAGACCATGTGCTTCTGTAATGTCACAGAGTAACCCTGCAGTCTCGGTTTGCTAAGACAGAGGTTTTTGCCATTGCACATAATAAAAGAAAGTCTATTGCATCACTTTTGGCATACTGGAACTTTTTCCCTGCACATTTGCCATCTTATATTGATTAGAGGCAAGTCATAGGTTCTACTCATTTGGGGTCATTTTAGGGTGTGTCACTACAAGAGGCAGTTGGAGCAAATAACAACATATGATCCTCAGAGAAGGCTGGATCCAGGAAGCTGATGTACACACCAGTATGACCTTGGGAGTTCTAGCACAGGGGCAAATAAATCAGAAACTGTAGTCCTCCACCCATGGTGAAGTTTGGCTATGAATACTCAGCAAAAAGAAATGAAGAAGTTCAAAGCTATGATAAAGAACATTTTAGTGTGACTCAGATTGCTAGAGAGGTCAGAACAGAATTGATTGTCTTAAATTATGAAAGCCTATTAAATGACAAAGCTTATCAAAAAGCCAGAAGACTTCACTTATTCACTCCACTAGAATTATTCAACAACCCTTAGCACTAGAGATAGAGAGATGTGATAGTAAAACATTGGTGATTTCATCTCTCAAATTTGACACCAAATTGCCCTAGTTTAAATCCTGTTTATCTATTTATTGATTATGTAAAGAAGAAACTTATGTAACCTGTTTTTGTGATTCAATTTCCTCTTTTTAAAATGGGATAGACAATGCTTTTTTATAATTATGAAAATTTAAATATTGTGTATGTCTAGATTTTTGAATGTGTTCTTGTCATATATTTTATTGGTGAGATAAATGAGATCAAGATATCAGTCTGTATAGATAAGTTTTATTGTCTTCTAGGGGTAAAAAAGGAATAAATAGCTCATTTTAATACAATAAAGCGATTGATTTATCATCAGTGTATGAATACCATATTTTGTTGCTGTGCAAAAAAAAACCCAAGTTACAGAGGTCCCATTTATTTCTTGTTTAAGCTACCTATGTCTGGAGGGCAAGACAAGTGTTTTGTCTGATACTGTCTTTTGGGCATTTTATTTAAGTCTTCTTCATGACATACTCTTCCATGATCATTGTGCCGTGTAACTAACGTATAACTTCTCATCTTTTTGAACATAGCACATCACATGGATACTCTTAAAATTGGAAGAGGAAATTCAGGTTTACAAATGGAAGAGCTAAAATTCTGTATAGTCTGAATGTCTGTAATCCTTGCAGTATTGCCAGTAGTCCTGCTTACTGAGAAAAATGTCCTTCCTACGTACATAATACCTTCCTTCCTCAGGGGAAAAAATATTGAGATCCTATCCAACAGCAGCATTTTCTCAGATTCCAGGCTCTTTGGGTGATATCTGACAGGGATGTAGTTCCTGTTTTTCCAGAGACCTTAATACTAAAATGATCAATTACATGCTTCTCTTACATATCCTATGACAATACTGGTGCCCAGGCTCAGGGAGCCACAAGAAATTCACTTTGCTGTTCAAGAAGGGGAGAACTGGAGGAGACATGCAGCAGATGCACAAACACAGGCATAAATTGACAAATTTTGTTGGCTACTCACTGGATGGACTTCCTAGTCTGAGAATGGAAAATATTTCCTAATTAGGTCCAGGTTGTACCCCTGGGAAAAATTTATCACATTGCACTGCACGATTCTTTGATTCTTATGTGTTTCTTGTGACAGTTTCTCCCTCCCTTTCCTCCCCTTCCTTTGTTTCTTTCTTTTAACCCTCTTCGGCTGCCTCTAAAGTAGGAATTAGTAAATATTCTCTCTTTAGGGTCGAAATAGTTTCTTCAGCTTAATTCTTCCATGGTTGTTTAAAGTCTTGAATACTTCCATAAGTCTCAGGGTGATGGTACTTTTGACAATACAACCCAAAACTTGTTGGTTTCCTCCCTTCGTGCTCCTTGTCAACTACTGCAGTCAAAATTCTTTTCTACATAAGATTCTCATATTTATTTATATCATTGTTTCTCTCACAAGTGTCTTTGTCCCCAAACTTAATTGCATGTCCTCTAAGCCCAACCACTTTGGGTAGGATGGTTGCAAACTAAGCTATTTTCTCCAGTTAAAAAGACTTCTATTCTCAGATAGCTTAACCAGTCTAGATATTTTAACAGTGCGGATGATGGGTACTGCTGTGCTTTGACTAATGTATAATAAGGCTTAATTATTGTCTCAGTTGAAGTTTACATTCACACATTTGAGATGCAAAGAAACTTTCTGAACTGCTTTACTTTTCAGTCTTTCTTACCATCTGGTGGGGGGAAGGTCATTGGCTGTCTCCTCATATCTTGCGTCATCCATCTCCACTTTTTCTACTTACTTTAGCACTGATTACATCTTGCAAATATAGACACATACATTCAAAATAATAAATGTGTAATAATGAATTAAGGGTTTCCATCTTTGTAGGATTGAAGAGGATATGATAATTCCTAAGCAGAAAAGAGGCAGCTTCATGGGAGCATTTGAAATTCATTTATCCGGAAGACTAAATCTAAGTGCCTCACATGTAGTATAGAAAGTCTCAAGACCGTACTCACTGCCCTCCTCTTTCTGGCTTCATATGATGTCGTCTCCTGGGCACAGGTTTACAAAAGGGCAAGCACAAACAGCTGTAAGGAGATCACATAGAACTTTCCTCCAGGTTGTTTCTGCAGTATAAAATTCTCAAAATCTTTTCCCAGTTGCTCTTTAATTCTGTCACAATTTAAGGATCTCATTTAAGATATCCCTGACTTTAAGAATTTGGATGATAAGCTTCTTTTCTCTTTAATCTGCCAATTGCATCACTATCACAGTTTGTTTCACATGTGCCAATAACATGAGTACTAAACCTGTATATTCCTGATATAATTCAGTGTCTGAATATTTGTTGTGATATAAAATAGAAAAGAACTCATCAAAACTATAGGGAAATAATGCAGCATATACATAGAGGAAACATTTGAAGTATAACAAAACAGTTTCTAGAAATGTTAGAAATATAAATATTGTTGAGAAGCAGTAGGTGGAAGCACATCATATGGTTAAATGTAACTCTCCAAATTAAAAGTTATAAATCAGAACTAACAATAAATCTACTATAGCAATGCTAACTTTGCTAAGAAACTGCCAACATTAAACATGAAGAAAAAGACAGAGAAAATACAACTCAAAAGAAGCATGACATAGCAATTAATGGAAAAGAGGCAGACCACAATATAACTTAAAAATTATATTTTATGTTATTAAATATTTGATAAATAAAATGACAAGGAATTAGCCTGAAAAGAAAGTTCAGTGAATATTTAAAGAGGATAGTATTGTATAAATAATATTTTCTGACACTATTATATAAAATGGAACCAATAACTGAGTCAATTACACATATACACACACATATAAACCATAAATTATGCATAAAAATCATCTCCCAACAGTAAAGCGTAAGGTGTATTGAGGAGTAAATGACTATATTAAAGGTTATGGGGCACAAATTAAGGAGTATTTACAGAATCATCTGTATCCTCAGAAAGTATATGGTAAGAGAAAGACAAATTTATTACCTGCTTTTAAAGCAGAAAAACTAAGAAAAAAATTAACGGAGTACATAAAATTAAAGCATAACAAATGTAACTGTAAATTTATTTTTGTAAAATATAAAATACCAAAATAGTAAAGAAGATAAAAAGAATCAAGAGGTAGTTCTTCAGCCATATTAATAAATTTACTGTAGCAGGAGTAATGAAGAAAAAATATTCTAGTAAGCACTGCTTAAAAAAAAAGGAAGACTCCAGGAAATCATATGAGAATTGTGTGAAAAAAAAATGTAATGGCAATGTTACTAGAATAAGATTAATGACAGAGCTGAAATTCTAGGGAAACGTGTTATAGAAATAAAGGTGGGGAGACTAACACAGAGGCTCAGCTAGCTAATCTTCCACTTGCAAGCACCAGCATCCCCTATGGGTTCCAGGTGGTCTCCTGGCTTCTCCACTTCAGATCGGGCTTCCTGCTTGTGGTCTGAGAAAGCAGTAGAGGATGGCCCAAGTTCTTTGCACTGCACCTTCAGATCAGCTCTGGCAATTGTGGCTATGTGGGGACTAAACCAGCAGAGAATGTCTTTTTCTTTCATTCTCAATGCAAATATGCCTTTCAAATTAAACTAAGTAAATTAGTCAAAATAAATAAATAAAGGATTATCATAATTTTATTATTTCCATTTTATTATGCATATCATTGTGTTTTAGTCAAAGATATCTCTCGCTTTCTAAAGATTTATTTATTTTTGTTTGAAAGGAGAGAAGGAGAGAAAAAGAGACAGAGGAAAAGAGAAAGGGAGAGACGTTTTATCATCTGATAGTTTTCCAAGAGACTGGTCCAAAATGAGGAGCCAGGAGCTTGTTCTAGGTTTCCCACGTGGTTTAGGGGTCCACGGACTTGAGAAAATCTCCACTGCTCTCCCAGGTCATTGGTAGAGAGCTGGGTCAGAGTGGAGGAGCCCACATACAAAGAGGTTGTCCATATGGGATGCCAACATCAGATAGAGCCCACTGTTCCATGGTGCTGGCCCCAAGATAGCTTTATTTTAAAACAGATAGATTTTTAAAGATTGAAAAGTGGGGAAAATTATTTTTCATCCAAATTTTACTCTATCCTTTTGCATATGTGGTAGTACAGCATTCTATCATATTATGGTCCTCAAATCTCTCACTGCAAATCATACACAATGTGATACAATAAGGACAAATACATGTGTATCACATGGTGCATAAGTAAAAGATCACATAAAACAGTGTTTACCATTTTGATAGTAGGTGATGTCTGACAAACTTATTTTTACTCTGTGCTAATATTCCATATAATTCTATTTGATTTCATTTTTTTAAAAGCTTCATTTATTCTTGACTCCAGTTGGAAAACTGATATTTAAATATATATCTCGTAGTCACCTCTTTTTTGAAGATAACTCCAGTGAAAACAGCCTATTGAAACTAAGAGGTTGCAGCCAAGCAAAAGAAAAATATTTCTTCTGTTGGGTTCCAGAACAGCAAGCACTACAGTTTTATGTTCTGCAGTTGAGGAGCTCTGAGTGTGTTGCATCCAGACTTTTCACTTAGAGCTGGTCGAAGAGGGCCACCGGCCTTTCCGGTTTCCCTCTAAGGACCCTGAGTAGGAAGAATGACTGCAGGGAGCTGTGAAGGGTGAGCTCACCAGCGAGATGGGAGGAGGCTCTGCTCCATTCTAAAGTGTGAACTTATTAAATCCAGCTGAAGGTTTTGGACCAGTTTTTGTCTTCTTTTTAAAAAGGCAAATTATCAACAAAAATTTGCAAGTAAGCTATTTAAATAGAGATACTTCCACTTTTTTTTTCCTCATTGTAGCTTTTAGAATGCACTCGTGATGAGAATCAGCATAGTTCATGAGAGTGTCAAGTATCAGCCTTGTATACAATGAGAGGTTTTCGTTTGCTGAGACAGATTTAATTTTTCATATTTATATTCATTTTCAAAACTAATTTTAATGAATATTGAGCCAGAAGGTCTCTTTCTCTTTCTCTCTCGTTTAATCTGGATAAAGGTAAATGTCTGGCCTAATATTTAGCTTATAGTTTATGAGGCCTGGGTCCCACCTGGGTCAGTTTTCATAGTGTGGCTCCTGACTCTAGTTGTCTGCTGATGTAGTGACTGGGAGGCAACAGGATGCTCCAGTTATTAGGAGGCACCAATGTGGGGTATCTGCACGAAGTTACTGGTGCACTTTTGCCGTGACCCAGCCATGGCTTCCAGGGCATTTAGGAGTGAAGCAGCAGATGGGGTTTATCTGACTCACTCACTGGTTCTCTGTCTCTCTCACACATGCACTCACACACAAACCCACATACAAATCCACCTTATACATATATTTATACTTATGTATGGTTTTATTTTAGGAGTGGACATTTCTGCAGCTGAGACTCTTGTGTGGGCTGCTTGTATTCCATATTAGAATGCCAGGTGCAGTCATGGCTTCTGTTTGCTAGCCCACTCCTCAGGCTGCCTTTGCAGCTTCAGGCTGCTGCGATCTAGGAGGGAGCAGATGCTAATCCTGGTACTTGAGTCCCCGACACACATATCAGAGGCCAAGAGGGAGTTCTTAGCTTCTTGCTTTGCCTGACCCAGCCTCAGCTGTTGCAAGCATTTGGGAACAAACCAACAGAGTCAATCTGTTTCTCTCTTTAGAATAAACAAAAACAAACCAACACTAAAATATGTAAAACACGTAAGTGATTGAGTTAAAACATACTTATTCCAAGCACAAAAGCCTGCTGTATAGAAGGACAGATAAAGTATATTAGCCAAGGCTTTTGAAAGAGAACCAATAGGACGTAAGGGAGATAAGTTACAGGGATTGGCCCATGTGGCAATAGAGGTTGAGAAGTCCCATTGTCGGTCGCCTGGAAACCTGGAAGGCTGCTAGAGTGACAGTCCAAGTCTGCAGGGGGATATCAGTGGGATAAATGCCTAGTCTGAATCTGAACGCCAAAGAATGAGGAACACCAGTGTTGGATGTTTCAGCTCCAGCAGGAAGTTCCTCTTTACTCACCTTTGTTCTCTGTGGGCCTTCAGTGGGTGCATGACGCTGAGCCACACTAGCATGTGCAATCTTCTTTATCAGTTTCCAGTTGAGATGCTAGTCTCTTCCAGAAAAACTCTCACAGACAAGTCCCAAATAACATTTAGATAGGTCTTTGGACATTCCTTAATCCATACCAAATTAACCATCATTAATGTAAAATTAATTCATTTAAGTGAAGATTTGCTTTGAGTAGTTTTGACTGGTAATGGTAACGGTGTCAATACTGTGTTATACCTAAGCACCATGCTCATTTCATTGCACATTTTTTATCTTAGCAAAAACCATATGTGACAGATAATAGTAGACGGGCAAGCTGAGGTTGGAAACTTATGGAGAGGTCAATATACGGTGCAAACTTGGTATGTGTATCTCTCTACAGCCTGAGATCTGGAGTCAAAGCATGGTGCAGTGTGTTAAGCCACTGCTTATGATGCTGATATCCCAAATCGTAGTACAAACTCAAGTACATGCCTGGGAAAGCATGTGGGGGATGGCCTAAGTTCTTGCTTGAGTCCTTGCTCTTCCACATGGGAGAACAGGATGGAATTTCCATCCCAGAAGTTTGCTCAAACCCTGTCTGGCTCTCGGGTTCACTTGGGAAGGGGACCAGCAGATAGAAAATACCCACCCACCCAAATCCTGTAAAAATAAAAGAATAATAATAAAAAATTTAAAAACTGATCATTTGATTTCAAAGGGCACACATTTTTAAGAAATCCAAAAATTAATCAGGCACACAATCCTTAAATATTACTCAGATATTTTTTCTGTGTTGTAGGCTCTGCAGCGATGCATAGAGAAGGTCTAACTCAATACATTATCTTTTCACCCCTGCTTGCCTTTCCTCAACCCTTGACCTCCTATTCTTTACAATCCAACTTCTTGGAAATTTTCTTTTTCTTCATTTCAATAAAGAGCCTCCCTCCGTTATGTAAATCAGCCATCTGGGAGACCTCTTTAATCTACTGTGCTCCTTAATCCTATAATCACCTACACTCCACTCATATCCTGTTGTCCCTCAAGTCTTATTGATGTCCTCAAGGCTTGTGGATTCTTCCAATTTGGGCTGCTAATACCTGGCCAAAGAAATCAGTCTTTCTCATCAAGTTGTTCTTGGTCATTGTCATGGTCTTTTACTTCATTTTAACTATGGCGTTTTTTTCTGTTTTTTTTTCTCCTATTTATTCGTTACATGTGAGATTCACTGATCATTATGAAGCAGGTATCTTTCTTGGTCATCCCTTTTCTTGCGTCAAATCTTCCTATGGCGACTAATTTTCAACACAAAGCTAGAATCTTTGCTCTGACATACAAAGTCATTCATCTGTAATCTCATCTCTCTCCAGTCTCCTATGCCTAATCTTTTTTACACACTGATAAACATGTTTGTTTATTTTTAGATTCATTTGTTTGTTTTTATCTGACAATGAGAGAAAGAGATTGATTTATAATCTGCTGGTTCATGTCCTGAGTCACCATAATGACCAAGGCTGGTCCAGGTTGAAACCAGGAGCCAGAGCTGTATCCTGCTGTTCCATGTGGGGATAAAGGGATGGGGCCCACTTGAACCATCTTCTGCTATTTTGCCAAAGATATTAGCAGGGAGCTGGATCAGAAGCAGAGTGGCAGGAATCTGAATAGGTCATCAAATACGGGATGCTGTCATGGTAGGTGACAGCTTATTTCACTGCGTCACAGTGCCAATTCCTTTCTATCTACTTCTAACAGCCTAAAATTCTCCCTCCTCTTTCTCTCTCCCTCTTAAAAAATCTGAAGTATATGTTCTTAACAGCAGTTCTCATACTACCTTAAAATAATCCAGTTTCCTGCCTGCAGTGTATTATGTAGTCCTTTAGAGAAGTCCCCATATCTTCTTCATGTTTGTATTTCTGAAGCTCTGTAAAACACATGGCAGTAAAACAGGGCAAACCAATACATTGTGTGTAGCACAAAAATTCAGAATATATTTATTGAGCAACCTTTTCCAGTCCAGCAAACAGTTATGAATAGCTTGTAAATGAAATCAACCCACAAAACGTATTTGATTTACTTGTAGGACTCTAAGCATTTCATTTCCAAAGTGAACATTTTTTGTAAAATTAGAACAACTACCATTGCTTACCCTGTTTTGAAAAATAAATGGAGACAGAATAAAGGTCAAAGAGAAATGTATGCAAAGGGTATGCAGTATTTGTTTAAAAAAAATTAAACATTTGAAATGATACCACTGAGTCTGGATTGCATCAATAAAGTTGGAATTAAAAGGCTCTAGTACGATTTATAAGCCTACAGTGAAGCTTGAGAGAAAACTCAGTATGAGAGCTTTTGTGAGCTATTCGACTCCTGATCACTAGGTCCATGTATAATCCACTCAATAAGGTCCTCCTGAGTGCTGGCCTGTAACCCAGAGTCCGTGGGATAAGGTCCCATGCTATGTGTAGTCTATACATCTCTCCACTGTTGCTGGCTTTCTAATGATCACTGCATGCAACTTAACACTCCTAGTGTTCATTGTAGTAAGTGGAAGATGGCAGGTACTCCATATAGTTGCAGAATAGCTATCAAATCCGTGTTGATATATGGTCTTCTTTACTATCAGCTACTTGAAGAACCACATTACAAATCAGTGTTATACAGACTCAAGTGTGTTCTGTTACTTGATATCATTTCAAATGTTTCAGTGTTTTTGATAAATCAACATTTCTCACATCTTGAAAAAGAAAAGAAATATTTAATGGTAAATTAAGTTTGAGGAAAAAGACTTAAAGTATCCCAAAGGATCACTTATCTTCTATTTCCAGAATCTTCTGATTTATTTTAATTTTTACCACTTCCCTCCTCCTAAAAATCATAGACTTTGTTTCAGTTAACTGTGTTACTGTGCAAAAAAGTTCATAATTACCAAAAATTTTCACATATAATACAGAAGTTATCTGTATGTTTCCCAATGTCAAGATTGCACATAGCTCATTAATTTTAATTTAAGATGAAATAGAAGGTAATATGAATAGCTGTGTAGTGGGAGTGTCTAAGGGAATTATGTGATACCTGTTGAAATAAAATAGAACATTTTTGTTTGAAGGCCAAAAGGAGGAATACTGAGTCAATCATAGATGATTAGTTATGTGGAAACATCTGAACTTTGCAGAGCAAATCTGAGTCTGAGAGCAATTAAGCCTTATAGATACATTGCTTGATTTGAAACAAATCCTATGGTAATGAACACACACAAAAAATATTACTTTCTGGGAGATGCCAGGGAAAGGAAAACAGTGAATAATGGTATTTGGTGTACAAAAGGGTTGAAAGGGGTTGAAGCAATTCTATATATGTAGAATTGACTGCAGGTGATGGGCTATGATTAAAATTAACCATACGGAAATATACATGCTTACTGCAAGGAAATTATGTAAGTCCACTTGAAACTAAATTGTGGAAATATTTATTTTTAACTGAACATATGCAGAGATTTACTTGTGTTGTAAAGAGTTATTGCTTTGAAATATAATTATTTGCTTTCTTATGAATTTAATCGTTTGAGATTCTTTGCAGCAAGATTTGTGCCTGATAAAGAAGTAAATTATACACACAAAACTTATTACTCAGATTCTCACAGTATAAAAATATATTTTCTATGACAAATAGGTCTATATAGACAAGTATTTGATATTTTCTACCACTTACTCCATGTGTGTTGCTTTCCTTTACAATATTCTTACTGTAGTATAGAAAATATATGATTATCTGAACCTGTAATACTCAGGTATTTCAGGTTAGGCTGCTTCTGGATCAGAACATAATAAAGAAAGCTCACGAATAAATTTCATGGCGCTTTACTTTTCTTATTGAATCACCCGAAATGTTCACCATGAATCTTGGTTTTCCCAGGTGGATGGAAGTGTATCTCGTCCACTTCAGAACACCAGCCGGGTTTTGTTCTGAGATACCCATCTATTACTCGAGGGAAAGTGGCTGCCTGCCCCAGATTCACTGTATGATCTTGAGCAAGTCACCTCACATTCTTGAACCTCAGTCAACCCATTTGGAGAATTAGGTGAAAGCTAAGCCTTAGTGAGAAACAGATGCAACATCTGAGATGAGTTTTCCTGTGTAAACAAGTAATTCTAAAGTTTAATTCCAAAGAAAGTGGCTGTGTGGCTGGCCATGGTATGGAGCCTGTGCGAGGTAGGCAGTTGGGTCACATGCTACCTCTTAGAAACGATAACATCACAACATTGTATTTCTACTTCTTAAAAAAAATGTGTTTATCTGATTTTATTCCCTGTTACTCATGTACTAGACATAGTCTGATTTTTATATAAAACATAACTTGGAACACATGCTTTTTTTATATAAGTTAAACTTTTAATGGATTTAATTTTTAAATTGTACCTCCATTAACAGTTGCCAGGTATGTGCGAGAATATAATCCAAAAGAGTATAGTTATTACCTCATGAAAATTAAAACATTTTCTTTAGGGGATAAAAGTTAGCAATCTTAAAGAAAAAAGGTTTTACATACAATGACCATATGTGCATTTTAGTAAAACTCCCAGTAGATTGCTTGCCATTTTGACACTCTTACATTCTAAAGCACTTTGCTGCTACTAAGGAGATACAGAACTTTAATAAATGGAAAATAATTCCTCAAAGGAAAGAAAAATACTCTTGAGAAATGTTGCTCTAAGTGGACTGGTTGATTTCTATTCTGTACAACCAATCCTTGTCTGATTGAAATAGCTATGAACATCAGAGTGAGATTTGTGATTCCAGAAAGCTTAAGCTTGTCATAGCTCTAAACTTATCTTTCTGTATTGACTGTATTTAGCGCTGTCATGCGTGCACAATTCAAAGCTTCAGGTTAAATGTGCTGTGGTTTTCCATTGCATAAGTTCTTGTGTTTTAAACTGAGAATAAATAACATGTGAATCAGCCAGCTAACAGGGTCTGTTGACAAGTCTGCTGTTGGCTAGTGTGTAATTCTGTTTTGTTTTTTTGGCAACTATCGTGTTCCTGCAGTTGACATTAACTAAGGGAGCAGTAGCTTGGCCTTTCAGTGGAAAACAATCCAGGAATTTCAGAGGAGAGGAACTAGCAACAAGAGGCCTGGAGCTATTATCTTCTGAAGAGATGCAGATGAAAGCACCCCTGTCCCTGTGTTTTGTTGCTTGCCTGCACAGGATTCTTGTGACTTCAGTGTTTGAAGAATACATCTGTGGTAGAATTGGGCCCTGGGTTTCTTTAGAAACGAAGTGATGTTCAATTGAGTGAGATGCAAAATAGCTTCACTGGTGTATGGTCACCCTGGAACATCAAGAATGTGGTGGGCATAAACTAAAAGCTTGTGGGATGCAGGGAATATGATGGAAGTCTAAATTGAGATTTCATATCTAGAGATAATATTCAGTTTATCAAGAAAGAGAGGATGGAGGTGGAGGAAGAGAGGTGAGGTTGGAAGCCAGGAACTCAGTCTGGAGCCCTCAACTGGATGGCAGAAAATCCAAGACACATTACATCCGAGGGTATGCGGTAGAAGCAAGCTGGATTCAGGAGCTGGAGCTAAGAATTCAACCCAGGCACTGTAATGTGGGATGTGGGTATCTTCACCACCAAGCTGAACTATATTGGTCATATTTGAGTGAGTAGAATTTTTAAAAATTTTTTCTCTTTAAAATTTGTATGTGAAGGATGTGAACACTAGAATCAAAACAATAATACGTATTGTCTTCGTATGTAATATATATGTGTTTATTGTATGATATATCACAGTTATAATGCTTTATATCATATCTGTAAATACAGCATGGATATATAATACCCTTAATGTGCATTCAATGTCTCTCTGTTACCAAAAAATATTATTTTGGTGTATAAAAGGCTAACAGATTTCATCCCAGAAAAGGCTACATCCTTTTCATGCAATTTTTTTAAAATGTTAAAGTGAAAAACTGAAGTGAGGCATAAACCTGTTTCTACTGGAATACTTGGCAAAAGCTCAAGCCGGTTTCATATAAATTTAGAAACAAACCTTAGTTCTGTATACATTTTTGAGGAAACTTCTTTCTGCCTACAGAGGTCAACATGTAGTACACATTTTAGCGATGTGCTGATGTTCACATTATATACAATATTCAGTGTAAAGGTAGGATACATGTTAATTTAACAAAATGCCAGTCACAAAGGAGTTGTTGCTCTTTTTAAAAAAAATATGTGACTTTAAAATTGTGACTGCAAATATACTTCTTTTTCTTGCAGTGTTTAGAATCTATATAGCTTTATGTTTCTTCATGTTAATATCTTTAACCTTGATTTTTCATATTTTGAGACTTCTCTGAAAAACATACAACTCTCTGATTAGAATCACACCCAGAAACATATACATCAGGGAATTTCCAGAGTATATGTGACGTGGAGAGTGGGGAAAGATAAGTCAGGTAATTTAGCCATTAGGTGAAACGCAATCTTTTGTAACCAACAGCTTCTTTTCACTTTTTTTTTTCTCTCCACTTACAGCCAGAGTTGGCAATGTGAATGAAGTTTGCCCATCAGAACATTCTATTCCTCTAACCACATTGATATCCAGTGCAAGTTGATGGTATTCAATTCTCAAACTTCTGTCATATGTGCTTATTTTAAAAAGTTATCTCTGATGGATGCATTAAATTTTGGGAAGATGCTATTGAAAGTGGGCAAATGATCAGAAAATAGGAGCAATACAGCATAATGCATATTGGTATTATTTGAGTGTGTGCAACTAGGTATGAAAATAACGTGTTCTGTACTCTATAACAAACTATAACTCAAATAACTTGTTTTAGCTCTAAATACTTCCTAACATTTATGTACATATTTAGCTTGATTCATTTCACGTTGAATTTCTAGCATTTGAATAAAAAAAAAATACTCCATGCATTACATTCCAAAGCCAATTCTGGTTAGTGTCACAAAAAAATACCAATATACTTCTTATAATGTTTATTAATGAACTAGTTGAAAACTTTCTACAATCTGTAATGTGTGGAATGTGTGGTGTCTTCCCCACAATCAGTTTTGCCATCATTTTGTTTTGGTTTTAAAACATGAACTATTATAGAATCAGAGAATGTTCAAGCTAGAGGAAATACTTTAAATCATTTTCTCCAACCCTTTCATGTTACCTGGCAATGTTCTGCAACTTGGAAAGTGTTAGCATATAATGAGATGCTCTGAAACAAAATGGAAAGAGTACAGATCCAATTCATCTTTACTTTTTGCTTATTAACTGAGTAGTCTGCATTCTCTGATTCTATAATAGTTCATGTTTTAAAACCAAAACAAAATGATGGCAATCCTTATTTTTGTTTCTAATTCTGATTTACTACTTAAGAGATCAGAGAAACAAAAGAGTGAGCTTCCTATCACTGGTTTGATCCTCAGACACACCGCAGCTGGGGTTGAGTCAGGCCAAATCCAGAAGCTGCTAACTCAGTCCAGATCCCCTCACACTGGTAGCAGAGGCCCAGCTACATACGTCCTCACTGGCACCCTCAGGAGTATATGCACTGGCCAGATACTGGGTCAGAGTGGGAAATGGAAGCCTCAAACACAGGCAAAGTGAGGCATCCTGTGGCTGTCCTCAGGGACATCGTAGGCACTACGCCACAAACCTCCCCGTATTTTAAATCTTTGTTTAACGGTATGAGGAATTCTGTGCTAGTTTTCACCATGATTATACCAATTTACAACAGTGTTCAGGGATTCCTGTTTTCCCACATGATTGCCATGCCTGATATTATATATTTTATCTCCGGTCTTGGTGATGATATTTCATAGTTTTCTTTTAGGAATGTTACAGTTTGGGTCTTAAATTTATATTTGTAAAATTTTAAATCCATTTTGAGTTAACTTTTGTAAATGATGTGACACAATGATTTGTTTTTTACTTTTTGGAGATTTATTTATTTATTTATTTAAAAAGTATAGTTACAGAGAAAGAGCAAGAGAGAATCTTCTGTCCTCTGGTTCACATCCCAAATCGCCACAAAGGCTGGAACTGGATTGGACTGAAAGCAGGAACGAGGAGCTTCCTCTGGGTGTCCTGCTGGGTGTTTGTATTCAGGGACATAGGACATCTTCCTCTGCTTTCTCAGATGCATTAGCAGGGAGCTGGATGGGAGGCGGAGCAGCCGCACTGAGTCACTGACCCTATGGAATACTGACCTTTCAGGTGGTGGCTTTACCTACTGTGCCACAATCCTGGCCTTATTTATTTTGTTTTGACTGTATTTTTCCAACACGATTTATTGGAAAATCATCTTTTTCGCATTCTGAATTCCAAATGCCTTTGTTAAATATTAGTTGGTGGCATGTTTTTGCATGTGTCTGTTCCTGAGTTTTGTATTCGGTCTCATTGGTATACGTGTCCATGGAAGCACTATGGTATTTTAAATAGTATATATAGCATTGTAATATAGGTTTTTTTTATAAAGATTTATTTTTATTATTTTTTCATTGGAAAGGCGGATATACAGAGAGGAGAGACAGAGAGGAAGATCTTCCGTCCGATGATTCACTCCCCAAGTGAGCACAACGGTCCGATGCTATGCCGATCCGAAGCCAGGAGCCTCTTCTGGGTCTCCCACGCGGGTGCAGGGTCCCAAAGCTTTGGGCCGTCCTCAACTGCTTTCCCAGGCCACAGGCAGGGAGCTGGAAGGGAAGCGGGGCTGCCGGGATTAGAACCGGCGCCCATATGGGATCCCGGGCGTGCAAGGCGAGGACCTTAACCACTTGCGCCACCGCGCCGGGCCCTGTAATATAGGTTTGAAATTGCCAAGTATGATGCCCCCAGCTTTGTTCTTTTGGCTCAAAATTTCTTGGACTATTTCAGACTTCGGTGTTTCCATTCAGGCTTTAGGGTTGGTTTCTATTTCATAAAAATGTGTGTATTACTTATTTTACCTTATTTGGAAGAGAGACAGAGAGAAACAGAAATATTCCATCCACTGGTTCACTCCATAAATACTTACAGGAGCCAGGACTGTGCAGGCTATAACCAGGAGCCAGGAATTCGATCAGGAACCCAGTTACAGATTCATATACCTGATGCCTCCCAGGGTGTTAGCTGGGAGTTGGAATGGGAAGTTATTGGTGACTCAGATTTACACAGATATGGAATGTGGGCACCCTAAGCTGCATGTTGACTAATGTCTAAATGGCCTGCCTCCAGTTTTCTGTTTGTGTTTGTCAGTGTACTTCTGTGTTGAAGCATCCTTTATTTTACTGAACAGTGATCCCCCGGTGAACATATGTATGGTTTAATACAGTCTGGATTGAGCATCCACTAGAGTTCTTGGAATATATTCTCATTGGAAGGCTGAAGATTACTCCAGTTAGAAAACTAGTAAATAAATTAGCTTGTATAAGCTGTCACTGAATAATTGATAGTTTTTGAATTTTACCTTTAGCTGACACAAACTATACATATGTTTCTATTCATTTATACGCTGCATAATGTCCAATCATGGCAAGCAGATCTCAAACATTTCTTTCTAGTGGAAACATTCAAAACTTTTCCTCTAGTAATATTTTTCTTTTAAGAATAGACAGTGCATTATCATTATCTGCAGTCGCCGCATTCAGCAACAGAACACCAGAACTTCTCTTTCCTATATAACTGTAATTTATTATGTTTAGAGTAACCTTTCTCCATCCTTCCCTCGTGCTTATTCTCCCTCGCCTCTGGTAACTGTCATTGTACTCATAACTTCTATAAGGTCAGCTTTTTATATCTTACATGTATGATTCTATGGCTTTGTCGTTCCATGACCGGCTTACTTCACTTAACATAATGTCCTTCCGTTCCATCCATATTATTGCAAATGACATTTCATCCTTTATTGGTGACTCAGTGGTATTACTTTATGTCTGTGTACCACGTTTTCCTCACCCTTTTGTAGGTTGGAGGATATCTATATTATTTCCTTTTCTTGCCTGTTATGAATTCATTTCCCTTGGATCTGGGTATTGGGATTGCTGGATCATATTGCAGTTTCACTCCTTTTTGAGGAATGTCCGTACCATTTCCCACAATGGCTGCACTAATTTATATCAATACGGTGTATAAAAATTCCCTTATCTCCACATTCTTATGAGCATTTGTTGTCTTTTATCTTTTTGATAATAGCTGAGCTAACTGGAGTGAGGTGATACATGTATTCATTTCTGTAGCATTATAATGGAGCTAAGATTTTTACAGCTCTTAATATCATCACATCTAAATTCACAGTGGTAAAATATTCCATCCTATGTGTATGGACATGGTGTATAAAGCACTTCATGTCTATATGCTTAGATGGAATTGCTGTGTAATGGAACCTTCGTTCCTGGAAACCACACTTTGTATCTTACACACTGGTGATAATACTGGTTCCTAGGTCTCTGGATTTGATGTGCAGTAATGGAACACAGTGCATGGTAAACTGGGTGGGAAACACACAGTGTTTAACAGTGTGAGCAGTCATGTTAAAATACCAACTCTGCCTTCCGGGAGCAGGGTGAGCACGGGTCAGGGATACATGGACTGCTCTGTCCTTGGTACCCGGCTCCCTGAACACATGCACTGAGTTTTCACCTCTATTTACTATCGTGGAAAGTATTGTTGCTGCAAGAAATCACATGACTGCTCATGGAGAATTTCATGCACAGAACTAAACCTGTGCTGTTTCCTTCTCATAATGTTGAAGTCAGCGTAAAGAGCAGGATCCTATCCTCAAGAGGGACCCAGTTGCAGTGGTGCCTGCTGTGTTTACATGGGGGATTGAATCCCAGGGAAATGGGACATGCATCAAGGGATTATTTTCTCGGAAAGGCAGTAAAGGTAAAGTAAGGGGAAAGACCATGTTAAATACATGCTTATTCTTCTCATAAAATACGTGGTCTTTTGTCTGAGAAACATGCAAACGAGAATGAGCCACTGTTTGCAGTTCAGCCTGGACTTTCTCGACTTCTTAAACAACTGTCTCATTTTAGATAAAAGACAGGGGTTTTCTTTAGAAGCATGAAATGCTGGGCATTAGCAAGGTTTTTATTATTTATTTTCAGAGCTCCGTTATGGCTGATGCTGTCTCATTTTTTCCATTATAAATCCCTTCTTCTCAAGGGGCTGTAACTCCCCTAATAAAAAGAATGGCTTCGGGCAAACACTTGAAGCATTTGCTCTCAGCTTAAGAGGACTTTTGTTCTTCCAGGCTTGAAAATGAAATCCATTAAATTTACCTTAATTATAGGAGTGTAAAAGTGAAAACAAACAAACAAACAAATGGGAATTACTACTTTCACGTGTATTACTACCTGTGCTCTACATTTTTTTAAAATGGAAGTTTTTGCAGAGTCCCTCTGATCATATTTACAAGGCCCTGTTATCAGAGATGACTTGGTAACTCTGTTCTCTATGGAGTCAATTACTTTTCTTAGAGATGCTTGCTGGACATGGTTTGATGAATGGTAATTTGGACTATCTTATCTCTTTTCTGTTAGATGAGCCAGGATCTGCCAGAAGAAACCAATCCTTTATTCCCTCAGAGAAACATGGCAGCACACGTCCCCTGCTGCCCGGCATGGCAGTGAGAGTAGCTCATGTTACTCTAAAGGTGGAGGTGTGCACCTGTGTTTGCTTCTAGAGAAGTGGTAATCTGCAGACGGTTCTAGGATCCTGGGTTAGGCAACACAGAGAAATTCGGACTGGAGATGAATGCTTTGGAGGCACGTCTCAGAGGGTCCCTCTACATGTTAGGTCTGTCTGTGAGTGGAGTTAAAGACACTGCTAAGGAGAGAAGTCGTAGGTTTTTGAATGTTGTGTGAAGAAGGCCTCTGAAGCCCATAACACAAAGGACCCAGCCTTATTTACGTAGTTCTTTTCTCCCTTTGTTTCCTAGTTTAGGAATAGGTCAGAGTGAACATGTTAACAACAATGTTTCTGGGAATTCAGTGTCTCTGGAACACACACACACACACACACACACACACACACATTAAATTTCCTCTACCTACTTCTAGCCAAAAGAGTTTACCACAGAGAATGTCTCCTTTTTCAGCGTGCCACAATTGTTTGTAAATATCACTTTGAACAAAAGGTTATAGGCAATTGTAGAACAGTGATAACAAATAGGTTCATGAAAATTGGTTAAAGGAAATAAATCTTAGCATATAATAATGTAAAAGTAAACTAGTGGGGCCCAGTGCGGTAGCCTAGTGGCTAAAGTCCTCACTTGCACACGCCTGGATCCTACATGCTGGTTTGTGTCCTGGCGGTCCCACTTCCCATCCAGCTCCATTCTTGTGGCCCGAGAAAGCAGTGGAGGACTGCCCAAAGCTTTGAGACCCTACACCTCTGTGGGAGACCCAGAAGAAGCTCCAGGCTCCTGGCTTCGGATTGGCTCAGCTCCAGCTGTTACTGCCTCTTGGGGAGTGAATCATCGGATGGAAGATTCTTCCATTCTGTCCTTTCTCATCTCTGACTTTATAATAAAGATAAATAAATCTGAAAAATATTTATATATAGATTAAAGAAGGAATTAAGACTACATAATTATAATGTTGGTATCATAAAAATAATAATTAGTGGTGCATTTTTTACCAGTAGTGATAAACCTGATACGTGAGAATAATTAACAGTAAACTGTAATGAATGTCTGTGAGGATGGAAGGGAGGAAATAGGGTCATGATCACAGGAACCAATATTGAGTCTTCATCCAGTATTTCTTCAAAAACAAAGAATTTGGGGAAAATGTAAAACGTTTAGATTTGATAAGGCCGGATAGTGAAGGTGTGGGGAATACAGAGCCCACACCTTAGCCTTAGCCCTTATAAGAGGTATTGTCCAGGCCAGTATCTTAGGGTGTTACCCTATGCTTTCCTGCAGTGATTTGAGGATTTCAAGTCTTAAGTTTAGATCCTTGATCCATTGCAAGTAGATTATTGCTTAGAGTGTATATTTGGGATCTTGCTTCTTGTTTCTGCTTGCACAGATCCGATTTTCTCGACACCACTAGTTGAACACACTGTTGTTTGTGCAGGGAGTAACTTGAGCTCATTTGTCAGAGATTAATTGGTGATAGATCTGAGAATTAAGTTTTGGGACCTGTAGTCTGTCCATTGATATTCTTGTGCCAATACCAACTGTTTTGATTATAACGATTATAGTTGAACTATAGTATGTCTTGAAATCAGGTACTGTAATGCTTCCACTTTAACTTTATTATGTAGGACTCTTATTTAGGGTCTCTTGTGTTTCCAAATAAAATTTAAGGTCTTTTTTCCCCACAGATCTGAGATGAATGCCTCTGGCATTTTGGTTGGGATTGAATTGAATCTGTAAATTACTTTGCGTAGTATGGAGATTTTGTTGATATTATTTTTTCTAATTAGTAGCTAGATATTTTTTCCATTTTTCATGTCTCCTTTCTTTTTCCTTAATGTTTTGTAGAGACCTTTCACATCTTCTAAGGTCTGGTCATCTGTCACTTTTATTTCTGTCTCATGACTTGAGTATTTTGCTTCCATGCATAGTAAATATAGTTGGCTGAAAGGAACTTTAAGTTTCTTGCTTTAAGTAAAGGAAGAGATTGTAGGGTGACATTGTTCAAATATGTAGAGGCTGACACCAACCCACTTACATTTCTTCATTAATTCATTTCGTGTGTGTTGTAAACCGTGCAGCTGTCAGGTACTGTGTTGTTGGTGCAAATACATGCTGAAGGAGACTCAGTCCTACTCTCTCTACATTTGTGTAGATGTGGGATCAGGCTGATAAGTAAAGAAGTCCCCAGAATGCAGTGTATTAAATCATGTGACAATCTGCTTAACTGATACTGTCAATTATGGGTCAGATTGTGCTGCAATGACTTTGCCCCAGATGTCTTCCTTTTACCAGATGGAGCTTATTTTACAGTCACTCAGAAAGTGAAGCCTCGTTGTTTTTTTAATTGAGGAAAAACAAAACCCAAAATACACATATGAGGCCACAATTATTTGTAAACATATATGTTTCAACTTTTCTATTTGGGGCAGCAATTCTTAAACCATAATTGCCTAATTCTATCTTCTGTCATAAGTGTGCATCCTCCTTGCAACCAAAGGTAATTATCTTTGAGTACATGAACCTAAGATTTGGATTAGAACTGCCAAAAACCACTCGGAAAGTGCTGAAACCACAGTATAAGGAAGAACAAGTACAATACCAGTGTGGGTTGTTTAACGTAAATACCAAGACCTGAACAGAAACAGCATGAGTCAGTACTGTAAGCAGGATGTGTTATAACTACAACTGACAAAAGTCTGTTAGTTTTCATTTAATCTTACTGTTTAAAAATAGCAGTTTGGAATTTGCTACTTTCAAAGTTAAATAGGCCTGGGCTATAGGAGTGGATGGTTTTTGGTTTTTTTGTTTTGTTTTGTTTTTATTTTTTGTTTTTATCTCTGTCCTGTCTTCTCTCTTCCTGTCTGTCCCTCTTTCCTTATCTCCCTCTGTTCCTCCTTCCCCCATATCGCTCTCTCTCTGTCTCCTTCTCTCTCTCCCCACTATTTCTATTATCTTTCATATAAATATATATTTAATCATAATTTCAAAAGCTTGGAATGTAAACAATAGGTCAGTGTGACGGTTGAAATGATCAAAAGTGTTTTTTCATATTTTATGAAAGGCAAATTTACACGTGGCTCTTAGTAGAGCAAATGGAGCTCACCAATATTCTGTGCCTTGTGCAAGGTGGTGCATCTCTTCAGTAAGTGAATGTGCCTATGTGGCCAGTTAGGAAACCCGGGACCCAGAAGCAAAGGTCTAGGTCATCCCTACCTCAGTATCAGTAAAGATGCAGTCATGACAGTAAAATCAATGACAGAAAGTAAATTGTAGGAAATTGAATACGAAAAATAACTAAAGGTTGGAAGAGCTCAAAAGAGCAATCTGGGGTAGTAGAGACAAATCTAAGCTGAAGAACTACAGGAAACCATCATTGCACGTAGGGCTGAATAAAGAAAGTGAACAACCTGTGTTTTTCAAATGGATTATCTTTGTATCTGTGAATTCATCTAATGAGTGTGTTTTGCCTCTTGCTGATGTTTCACTTCAGAAGAATATTCTATATAAATGATACAAAAGTTTGAAATTTGCTATTCTGGACCAACTCACTTTTAAGCTGAGATTTGATATCTTTCATTATTATATTATTTTCTATTTTCAAACTAGTATGTTTTCCTTCTTAGTCAAAAGTTATTACTAATGTATTTTTTAATATAAGGAATTTGAAGTTCACAATCTTTAAGAGACATGCTCAATAAGCTATAGGTGGAAGATTTGACCTCTAGGACTTTGGAATTTGGACTTCTAAATTGAAGAAAGAACCAAGATTTCCAAGTTTGCTTTGAGGAGTTTTGGGATGCCACAGTTGATGTAAAAGAACATCACTATTTTACATTTTCAAAGGGCATATTGAAACAGCTTATGGATACTACAGGAACAGTTGTTTTTAACGTTAGATTTCTGTGTTCTAGTTTATGAAGCTGGGTTTTCTATGATTGAAAGCAGACACTACACAGAAACTAAAGAGAAAATGTAGGTAACACTGTCCCCTCTGATTCCAAAGTTTGAGAAGTTGTACTGTGTTCAGTACTCACTAAATTGTGAAGATTGAAGTTGTTTAAATTTAACTACCCAATAAATGGATCTGTGAGGTATTTCCTTAACATGACATAATTACTGTGATATTAAAATAAGTAATTGAAAATTTAAAGGTTTTTTTTTTTTGGACAGCATTACTACATTAAGACAAAAAGCAGTACCTGAAGAAATAGAGATTGGGGGAAGTACATAGGAGTTATTAGGAGAAAAGAACTGAAAAGTCCATTGGTTTGAACTTTCAGCTTCACCTTGTGGCCAGACCCTTGGTTTGCTTTTGTCTAATGAATAAATGATAGGTTAAACTGGAGACGAGATGACATCTAGTTCAACATAGGAAAGTGAAGGCCATTATTTCAAAGAAAGCTGTGTGTAGCCTTAAGATGTTCTTATCGTGTCCTTCAGCTCAAGCAGTAGAAAAATCTGATAGATTTTTTCTGGGTTATCAATACCCAAAGACTACTGTAAGACCAGCATGGTACAGCACCCCTAATACAATCTGTCAGTGCTTGCTCTTATCTCAAGCTTTGTCAAGGGCTCACTTGGGTAGCTTCACTGTGGCAGTAAGATTGCCATCTCTGTAATTTGGATGTTAACCTTTCTCCCCTTTGCACAATTTAGTTCTTGAAACAACTTTATGTCTTGAACACTTTTTCATTATCTCTGTATAGGCCTCTAAAATGTGCCTTACAATGCAAATTACACCTGAAAATACATGTTCCAAGAAGCATAGTCATATTAAAAGATCAAAGAAAATAGAGATGTTACTTTAAACAAAAATGGGTGAAACTGACATTGCACGGCATTATGGAGTGCTAGAATGTTTTGTACTGAAAGAACTAAAGAAATAAAAACCTTGAAATCAAAAGATGAGGAACAAAACTTAGAAAAAAATCAGTTTCAGTGTTCTACAAGCTGTTCCCTTTGGGTGAGTCAGTGTGTAACTAGGGTCAATATAGTCCCAGTGAAAGGATTTTCACTTTAAATTTTTAAAAATCTACATTGCGAAGCATTATGAATTCTCACTGCAGATATTTTCAGCCTTACTTATCAGTCAAAATCATTCCTGAAAAACTATACAGTTCTCTCTCTCAGATTCATTAAATCCCTGAAGATCTTTAATCTGTATGTAAAAACACAATTAGCATCGAGTCACTAAATTGGGAAATGATTGTTAATAGATGTGCTCAGGTTTAGGACATACACCAGCAGCACAGAAATTGCTTGTTAAAAAGGCTTAGTATTAGGACTCCACTACACTAGATCTAGAACATCCGTATCTGCAGCGACAGGTCAAAAGATTCCCAACGATTTGTATTCAGGTTCTTTGAGCACTGGGATAGGGGAGACACAACTAGGCTTGAATTTAAAGCTCTGTGTTCCATTGCTCTGTCCTCTAACCAAATCCTCCTCATGTGTCTTCTGGGAGTCTATATCTCCAGCTAAAGAAACAGATGTAATTATACCTCCACAACACATTCTAAGACTATTGTAAGGATGTGAAATGGGAAATGGAAAATATGTGGAAGTACTTCAAAAGATAGAAAGTGCACTGTTTATGAAACCATTACTCTAATGTGGTCAATAGAATCACAGATGTGAAGAGCTACTTGGCTCTTCAGTTTATTCCACCTCTGTATTTCCAGCCACATCCTTGATTGCTGCATGGTTAACCCCACACATTTATTTAGCCTCCTACTACAAATGCCCAAGGTAACATTGCATTACTTTTTTCTCAGGCCTTTTAAGTCACAAGAAAGTTACAAAAGAATGAACAGCTCATTAGCTGTCCATAGAGTGCCTGGTAATATTGTTTGTGCATGAATACTGTGGGGAGCAGGTACTAAGCCGCTCCTGGGTTTGGGAAGGGCCGTTGTAAGATGGTGGCTGGCCCAGGGCCAGGAGGTGGAGTTGGTCTCGCCAGCAGGTAAACAGGTAGTCACAGGGATAGGCTAATGCCCTTGCTGTGATTATGTCATTGCTACTGGCCTATCACATAACGCCAAGTGAACCCACGGGGAGAAGTGATTGGTGGAGAACACGTAAAAGTAGCCATTGTAAAAGCTGGGAGGGATGGAAGTATGATGACGAGGCCAATGGAGAAAGTATGGGAAGAAGGGTGATGGAGAGAGGGCTGGAGAAGTGGGGAAGGAAGCTAAGACCAATGGGGAAAGGGGCAGTGGAGAGAAGGGTTTAAATGCAGCCGCTTTTGGCAGTGAAGCATCCGGTTGTGGTTCTGGCTTTTCCCAGACTCTCAGAGTATGCCTCGTTATTTTAGTGTCGCTGCTGGGTGGCAACAGAATACGACATCATATTTGATAATATTTACAAATTAATTATTTTAATAAAGTCAATTTAGTATTCTACGTTCCATAGTTGTTCTTGAGATTCATTAGAATTTTAAGGTGAATTTCTATTTATTTATTGTATTTGAAAGGCAGAAACTAGAGAGGACCTCTAGGTGTTGATTTATTCCCCAAATGCCTGTAATGACAAAGTCTGAGCCAGATTGAAACAAAGACCCCAGAAATCAATCTGGGTTTTCTGCATAGGTGGACGGACCGGAGTGTCTGAGCCATCACCACCGCCTCCCTCAGTGCACAATAGAAGGAAGCTGGATGGGAAGCAGAAGAGTCAGGACTTGCTCACGCATTTCCATATGGAGATGGGCATCCCAAGGGACATCTTTAACTGCCACCCCAACCAAATGCCTGGTTCAGAGATTTTATTTATTTATTAAATCATTTTAATTATTTTCCATGATATAGTTTTGTAGGTGTAGGGATTCCCTCCTTCTCCTCCACTTTCTCCCTTTGAACTTTCTGCTCCCAGAATTTATTACATTAGTAATACATTATTATTACATTAGTATAGTCCTTGAGGAATAGTTAAAAGTTTAACATTCTTCTATACATGTGCATATGGCATTGTAAGTATAGGTAAAGGAAGAGAATCTGTTTTTAAATACACAAAAGATTATGGATTACAAATCTTAACTATGTAATGCTACAGACCGTTTGGCAACCAGCATGGTTAATTTAGAATTCACATGTAATGTATCGTTTTAATTTAATCTCTGCAAGATTTCAAAGGGTTCCTTTCACACATTATTTGGTGTCTCCTTAGTAGTTAGAAGGAGTTAGGTAATCAGCAATCATGAGGAGATACCTATTATTGAAATATGGAAATTTGTTAGAGAAGTTAAAATTAAATGAACAGAGGACAAGTGGATGTCACATGATTTCAGCCCTTCCATTTGAGCTTTAGTTTATGTGTGAGCAATTTTTGACAGAAAACTGTGCAGTATGCCAAGAAATCGTGCCTCATGAAAACATGTGTAACTTCTCTGCTCTGAAATTCTTTCACTCTTAGTGGGATCCATTCTGTTATAGTTTTCTTCTCTCCTGTAGCACAACTGAATGATCTCCGTAGTCACCTCCTATGTTGACTAATAACTTGCGTAACTGATACCATATTAGGAAAAAATGATTGTGGTTTCTGAAAGCAGATGACAAAAGCCACGGGGGTATCTCTTTCTTGGCTCTTCCATGGCTACTTGACTTTGGGGAAGTCAGAGGTCATGTTCTGAGGACATGACAACGCTTCAGTGGTGAGAACCTGAGGCTTCCCGCCTGGGAGGAACTGAGGTGTTTGGGGGGAGTGGGCGTGAGAGGGAGAAATCATGGAAGCAAATCATGCAGGCACCGCCAAGCCCTTGGTGACAGCAGCTGGCCCTGGTTGACATTTTGAATGGCATCCGAGGACAGAATACGAGCCAGAACCCTTCAGCCAAGTCACTCCAGAATCTCTAGCCCATGGAAACTGTGAAATAATAACTGTTGTTTTCAGCAGCCAATTTTTGAAGTAAAATGTGACATAGCAATGCTGACCTAATGCATGGATGCTGTACCAACAATGGAGACATCTTTGAACTGAAAGACACAAAGCAGATACAAGTATCAATTCAAACTTGTAGAGAATTACCCACGTCTAGTTTATTTATGTTTTATACATCTCAAATAAAATCAATTTTATTTCATTTTACGTTTTAAGACAAGTTTAACAAATTTTAAAAGATAATGTTATAAAATTGCATATGGAAGTGATTTTTAAATAATAAATACAGATGTTCTTATTTGCTTTAAATAATTATAGAAAGTTATTGTATCTCCAAATAATTGTATAAATCAGTAATCATTGCTCACATTAGTAATTTTTAGGTATATTAAAGAAACTGCAGTAACTTAATTTAAAGTGCCATTTGCTAATATTTTCCAGTTCTGTGTAAATTTAACTGAGCATATAAACATATTTTCTCCTGCTGTTGACTTTTATTGTTCTGAGCCTGCAGTGAATGTGAGGCTGCTGTGCTTAAGGGTATAATTTTTTTTTTTTTGCAGGAAACCACAATATGGTCTGGGAATAATTGCCCAAAAGACACGGATGAAAAGATAAAGTAAGCAAAACTCTTTTGACATTCTTATCTAAGTATGTTCTCTGAAATGAAAAATTCCAATTATTTCTTAAATGATGAAATCAATAATAGAGGAAATACTATGGATTTGAGTTTGGTGCATAGACTAGCAACATTTCTATCTCTATAGATCTTAAATCTTGGAGTCTTAAATCTTGGTTGGGTCAAACTGTTTTTAAAATGAAGTGGCTATATCTATAAGAATGAAAAAAGATTAGGTTGTTGCTTTCTTTGACTTTAAATAGTGCTGTCATGCCCCACCGTGCCCTCGCCCACAGCATCTTTTATGCCTAATATTCTTATTCCATTTTGTTTATGATCTTATGGAAAATAAAATAAATTAGGGCCAAGTGGTGTATTATGAATTGACGAGGTTTACAGCCATTCCTGGAACCCTGAAGGCAGTCTTGGGATGATTTTCCTGATCCCCAAACTCTTTTAGTTTAGATTCCAAGGAACCCAAGGAAGTAAGGAAATCCAAGAGTCATTTATTTTTGAATTTTAATCTGGAATACTTAAATTGGCACAAGGATTTTTCTTTTTACTTTTTACTGTAGCTGATGTGGACTAGTAATTATGAAGTGTAAGTCAGCAATGTGGGAGAGTTCTGAGGAAATGTGTGCTTGGTTCTGTCTGTGTGTGTATCTCAAGGTTGTGGGTGGGTTACAATACAGGGATGTTCTCTGTCTATTTTTTTTAAATTCACACTTATCCTTACATGCTGGAGACCCTTCCTTGGCATAGTTCATTAGGACCAGACACTTTTACCCGAAGAGTTTAAGCGAGAGATTTCATATACGTAAGACTTAAAAGGGGCTGCTATGGCTAGGTCTTTCTCAGAAATCTCCCTTGAGCATTGTAACATATATTGATATGAGAAGAATGGGAATGAAGAGTTTGATTTAAGAAAAACAGGCATCTTCTCCCCCCCAAATATTTAAAATTTAATGTAACCCACACTATATGCACAGAAGACATTGTAAGACTTACTTGAAATAAAAAGTTCAACTCCTCAAACTAAATAGAAGCATAGATAATAAATAAGAATACAGCATGTTAAGGCACTGTGTTGTTTTATTTTCTGAGGAACCCTTGGGCTTTATTGTGAAATTATTACTAGAAAGATATCATGGCAGTTAATAGGCAAAGACAGTGACAGGGCTCCAAATGGTTGGGAGGTGTCAAATTCTGTGGTGTCTATTTCAACACATGAATCCATAATTATTTGAATAAAACTGCAAATACATGATGACATGATCAACATCACTTGTTCTGACTCTGCACAGAACAAGATTGGTATTGAGTAGGAAAACAGCGAAACAGTGAACAGTAACTACAGCTGGTCAAAAGCCAAACTCCTGTTTTCCACAGACTCATAAAATCGGTTGAGAGTGGCCAGTATTCTGGCCTGTGCCGTGGTCTGGGTGTGCTCTGTTGGTTTCTGTTACCATGTCCCGTCTGCAAACCAGGTGCACAAAATATCACAAGGAAGTGAAGTCTGGCTGCTGGTAATTAATAGAGTTGTTTGGCAAATGAACATCAAGCAGTAGTTGTATATTATACTGAAGAGTGTTAGAAGAAAAAGCATGTTCCTGAAGTTAAAACAGGACCTTGCAAACGAATGCTTCCAAATTCAGTGAGCTGAGATATTCTTATACTCATTAAAATCCGATGTCTGATTGATCCCTTATTCAGGCAGGGGCAGGGGAAGGGATTATGTAGTGGATAAAATGTTCCTTATAAAGCAAACAGGGCAAAATGATTAATGCTGATGAACTCTGAAAATCATGGCCTCCTAAACATCTTATTGTATTGAAATTAAAATTCTATATGCTTTCAAATGTATGCCTTTTGGAAACGTTTGGCTAATGATTGGTGCTGAAATATGTATTTTGTATTCTCCCATTTTTGAAATGATATTGCCTAAAACAATCATGATTTAAATCATTTTCAGTAATGAATGAAGTAATTATTTGGAAGAAATGAAAGTGTTAGGAGTTTGGTTGTAGATGATCTGATTTCTTATATGGCGTAACTATGAATAATCAGTTGTCCTTAATGGTTTGAAAACTAGCACATTTGGAAGGTTTATACAATGAATATATGTAAGCACTCTTTTTTATACATATATATGTGTATGTATATATATATATATATGTAGTATATATAGTAATGTGTTGAAGGATAAGGGTTACGTTGGTGCAACACAGTCCTGCTATTTTGACCCAAAGTCAAATTACTAGACAGAAAAGGAAATACAAACGTAAACAATTAAGAACAAGAGAAAGCAAATAGCCTGCCTTACTAATTAGAAAACTGCCTCCCTGTTATATGCATCAAATGTTTAGTCCAAGTTCCAGCTGCTTTGAACTGGAATCATTAACAAATGTGTATCAGCATTAATAAGTCTTTTCTTTTTAAGCTTATTTATATTTTAAGGCAGATAATTAGAGAGACAGAGAGAAAATGGATAAATGAAAGAATTTCTGTCCTTTCTTCTGGTTCTCCATAATTGCTCATTAGAACTATGTATGGACCAGGCTGAAGCCAAGTCCAGAAACTCCAGCTTGATGTCCCATAGAGGTATCAGAGACCAAAGTACTTGGGCCATCATCTTCTGCTTCCCAGGGCAAACATTACCAGGAAGCTGGAGCAGAAGCACAAGCAAGTCTCCATCCAAGGCAGAACCATGTGCATTGTTGGCATTCCAAGCAGTTGCTTACCTATTGTGCCACAAAACCTGTTTCAAGTACCTACTAGATCTTCAACATTGTGGAAACCGAACTTCTGTGACTGTAACAGAATCCTCTGGGCTGCTCCTAAATATACATAACTGGGCTGGGGCACCCAAACTTCTTAAAAATTTACAAGTTTATTACTGCTCAGGAATCATCATGAAAAAGTGAAAAACTGGTCTTTCTGAAGGGGGAGGAGGAGGAATGTGGAAGACAACTACATAGCTTGGAAGGCTAAGCCTTTACATTGATAGAGCAACTAATCTGCCAATGATTTGCAATTTGCTTCTATGAACCATCTCTTTTTATTAATTAGAGCAATAAACTGATTAAAATTCAGTTAATAAAGATGATATGTCACTTGCCAAGATAAATGGTTCATAATCTTTTCCTTTTTGATCTCAGATGTATTTGAAACTTCTAATTTCAACAAATAGGGGAAAATTAAAACCAGGCTATGAATATTTGAACTGTGACAGATACATAGATATGTAAAACATAAGAGAAAATAGAGGAGCAGTTCTTTAGTTTCTCTGGTAAATGAGGGAGGGAAAGTGGGAAGGGCAAAAAGAGGGAGAAATCTTCCATCTGCTGGTTCATTTCCCCCAAAAGGCCACACATAGCAGTCAGGAAGCTGGATGCCTAGACTTGAGGCGTCTATTCATTTGGCAAGAACATGACACTAGCACCTTTGCAGAAGGACTGCAGTGTACTCAGATGTAGGAATGATTTTGTTTGTAGGAAACGAGATTATATGGGATTACTTCTAAGAACTGGTCAATCCAGAAAAAACAAAGTTTTCAAGTCTATAGATAATGAAAGACACAGATTAATTCCCTTATTATAAAATGTTAGAAGACATAGTCACACATCCTCATAACCACCGCTGTTGTAAGAATGTGAATCTCATGGCCAAATTATATGTATTTCAGAGAAAAAAAATGCCAGATTAAGTATATAAGGTAATTAACATGTAAAGTGTTTTCAGAAAAATAGAGGAGTATGTAGCTTACTGTGACTTTCTCAAGACAATTCATAACAACCTTTGAGCTAGAGAGGAGATTGACTTTGAAGGTTTGTGTCAGATCATGGGCTCATACTTTGGAGTAATAGCATCAACTGGGAAATGGGAAAAGGAAGAACTCAGCAAACTAAGTCTAGGAGTTTATGTCAGCAGTGGTTGACATTCATGTCCTTGAATTCTGCTTAACAAAAGGAAAAACAGGGTCAAATATCAGAAATATTTTGTGGGCAGCTCATGTAGTTCAAAATGTGTCTACGCCTTCATTGCTAACTCCTTTTAAGCAAAATCTTGTGTTTTTCCAGCCACAATAGCCGCACTATTGTTCAATAAAGTGCACTTTCTATATTATAATATTAATAAGTAGCAGTGAATAGTTACCACAAATGTGGAGAAGAAAAAAAAAACTTAGAACAAACGCATTTCTTTTATATGAATGATGCCATTGGAAAATGGAATTTTATAAAATTAGAGGCAAGACTTGGTACACATAAACGGCATCTATTAAGTTTTACAAGGTTGTTTTGAACTCACAGTTTAAGTATGGGAATCTAGTTAGCAGAGGACAATATTAAAAACCAAGATATGAGGATCTCATTTCAGATAAAACCAGATATATGTAAATGCTTAGCAGTATTTTAGAATTGAAGTATTTTAAAAACTAGCAGATATAAATCAAAAACATCACTTTGATATTACAGATTCAGACTGAAGACCTTGTTTGTAGTCAAAGGAAATTAATTTCAACTCCAAGAATTCTTGTAATAGCTATGGGAACATTTTTCCTGTTGAGTTAATTATCCCTGCAGTGAGAGACTATTTGAATCAGCCCGAGATCAGCCCTAGAGTATGTAATCCTGCATTGGTTTGAAGTCAGAATCTGAAGTTATTGTAAGATGTAAGCTTTCAATGGCCATAAGAAAAAAAATTAAGATAGTAAAAATATATTTCCTGAGAATTTCCAACTTTTTTTTTAACCTTAGGGGCTAAGCTAGGAAAGAAGGAAAGAAGGGAGAGAACAAAACTGATGGCAAAGAGCCTGCTGTAGTGTGCTCAGGATGACAGAGTTCAGGTTCTGAAAGTACAGGTGTAGTGTAGTCAGCATGGTGATATGTCCATTCTAGGAACAAAAGGTTTTACTTTGGGAAGATAGTCTGCCTGTCAAATGTCAAGTTGGTGGTTATAGAATCTGCCTGTACGGTTATGGAAAGCAGTAGCATAGCGCCTGATTCATACCCTGGAAAATAGCAGATCCCCAAATGTTCTCTGAGTTTTCCCCTTTCCTGTTTAATCATTAATGGTTCAGTGTGACAGTCCTACTTTAAGCATGCTGGATTTGAAGCATAAGCCATCTCTCAGTTATTTGTATGTACTCAACACTTTCATCATACATCTGGTGATAGTGGGATTTGAAAATTTTAAATGAAATTAAGAGAATGTTTGCTGTTTAGGCATTCCATGAAGAGAAATATCATTTAAAGTCCTTAAGCTACCTGTATATTACTGGTAGCAGTGCAGTAGCAGTACTCTCAATAAAGAATCAGAAATGGCTTTGAAATGCAGAGAAGAACTTAGAAATCTATGTAGTATGGCTAAAGAAAGATATTTTTCTAATCAATAGTTAAAACTATCCCTTAGCTCTCAGCAGCTCAGTAAGAATCAAAGGTATACTTGACTTTTTGAACCATGCTTGCTCCAAGAAGTTTTTCCAAGTTCTCTAAGTCCAGTGAACTTCCCCTTTTTGACTTGCTGCCACATTCACAACCAAGGTCATGGTCATGGTCAGTGACAGTTCAGTATTAACAGAACTTGTTGCTGCTAAGTTCCAGGAACTGTCCTGCTCCCTGAGGATACTGCTGAATGAAGCAGTCAAGGCCACGGCTGCCATGGAGCTTACAAGCTAGCTGCAGAACTGACATTTGGCTCAAATCTGGTTCTTACTTAGTTCCTCAATTCACGTGGATAAATTTTAGCTCCATTCTTTTCCGAGCCAAGAAAACTGCCCCATGAGAAAAGAGTTTTATCTATTTCTTCCATGGCATTAGTCCACGGCAGAAATAAACATTTACAAAACAAAACCGACACCTGCTTGGTACCGTGAGAAAGTAGGTCTCAGTTTTATTTTCTCAGAATTGCTATTTCTTATTTATTTCACATGGGTAGATTGATTTCAGGAGATATAAAATAATAGCCTCGGCATGTTCCTAAATAGGAAATTCTGAAGAAAGGTGGCTAACTATAAGAAAAAAAAAAATCTTAGGAGTGCTATGTTCTTCAGGTGGTGTTCATGGACACATTATTAGTTTTCTAAATTACTGGTCATGGTTTTCGCCACATAAGACAATATGAGAGAGAATCAGGAAAAACGAAAATGCTGAATTTTAGTTAGAAAGTATAATCTGAGGAAATTAAAAAATCTTAAGCATTCCTAATTATTCTACAAGTTTTTTTGAGATAATTTTTTCTGCAATGAATTGTTCAAAATAGGGATTAGATAATTTATAGTTGTGAGAGTTCAAGTTTATTTTATAATTTACTAATCTTTGGTAAGAGTGTTATCTGATACAAAAGAAAAACACAAAATAATTTGCTAAGTATAAAAGTTCTTTGATAACTTGAGACAACAAAATTTATGAGATTTCCTAGCAGAATGGAAATTTGACAGTAAAACAAAAATCTTAAAACACCAAAAGAATGGCTTAAATATTAAACTATTCCAAAAATAAGTTATCAGTTTACTTAACAAGCAGATTAACCTGTGACCAAGAAATAGAATTTATTAACAATAATTAATGTCTATGCATAAAGGAAGGTCAAAGGATGTTTTAAGGGCCCAGCATGGTTAAATGCTGTTTGCAAAATGTCTGTCGTATTCACTGGTTAAATGCTGTTTGCAAAATGTCTGTCTTATTCATTATGGAAGATCTTTTGGGGTGAAACTGAACTTTGGAATAGAATGGAAGCCTTAGTTACAGCTTCTTACCTGCCTTAGAGAGGGCAAAGAGAAGGAATTTCCTTGCCCTGATGGAAACCATCACTCTAAAAGGAGGCAACTGATGAAAACATGAAGAGGTTTGCCAGTCTCCCTGATGGTCTAGGGAAAGAATTTGAGTGGAAGTGAAGCATTTTTTCTGCCACTGGTATTCTGAAAAGATTTTTCTTTTATGTCCAGGAAAATGCTTAGTGAGTAAAGTTAAAAGTAATGTAAAAGTACAAGTCATTTCAAAGTAGCATTTTATCCAATATTAGAATCTATTTTAAGAGCCCAGTGTAGTAGCTTAGCGGCTACTTGAGTGTACCATGATCCCATATGGGCACCAGTTCTAATCCCAGCAGCCCTGCTTCCCATCCAGCTCCCTGCTTATGGCCTGGGAAAGCAGTCAAGGACAGCCCAAAACCTTGGGACTCTGCACTTGCGTGAGAGACCTGGAAGAGGCTCCTGGCTCCTGTCTTTGGACTGGCTCAGCTCCAATCATTGCGGCTGCTTGGGGAGTGAATCAACAGACAGAAGATCTTCGTCTCTGTCTCTTCTCCTCTCTGTAAATCTGACTTCCAATAAAAATAGACAAGTCTTTAAAAAAACTGTTATAAAACACCCATTGATTTCTTGAACTCTATTGATAGTGTTAAAACATATAAAGATTATTTGACAGTCTGGCTGAGGCAGCAGGGGAGGATGGCAGCTGCTGTTCCACAGTGGGCATGGACCGTGGAGCAGCTGCACAGCGAGCAGTTGCCCAAGAAGGACATTATCAAGTTTCTGCAGGATCACGGTTCAGATTCGTTTCTTGCAGAATATAAGTTATTAGGCAACATTAAAAATGTCACCAAGGCAGCCAACAAGGATCATTTGGTTACAGCCTATAACCATCTGTTTGAAAGTAAGCTTTTCAAGGGCTCTGAAAATGTAAGTGTCTGCGCAAGTGAAAAATGTGAAGCTTAATGAAGATAAACCCAAAGAAAACCAAGTCCAAAGAGACTCAGGATGAGGGTCCACCAAAATATACAAAATCTGTTCTCAAAAAAGGAGATAAAACCAACTTTCCCAAAGAGGAGATGTTGTTCACTGCTGGTGTACAGGAACACTACAGGATGGTACTGTTTTTGATACTAATGTTCAAACAAGTTCAAACAAGAAGAAAAACACCAGTCCTTGAAGTTTTAAGGTTGAAGTGGGCAAAGTAATCAGAGGATGGGACAAGGCACTCTTGCCTATAAGTAAAGGAGAAAAGGCTTGACTAGAGGTTGGACCAGAATGGGCTTATGGAAAGAAAGGACAGCCTGGTGCCAAAATTCCTGGTGCCAAATGCAAAACTCATTTTTGAAGTAGAATGAGTGGATATTGGTTGAAATAGCAGTGCTGCAGATATGAAGATGTCAGCAATGTGTGAAAACTTGGCCTTGAGAAACTTGTGTAACTTGTTGCCATTGTTAACAGAAAATGAAACTGGAAAATTAGGAGTTAAAGCTTGTTAACTTGATCCCAGTTTTTGAGAAGTGTAACTCCTTGTAAATCATGAAGTCTAAAGTATTTTACTACAACTATAAGATATTAGGAGAACTGTTTACTTCATGTGTAAACTAAAAGGCTCAATAAACTTACCTACTCTCAAAAAAAATAAAGATTATTTGAAAATATAAATCCAACATGACAGCTTTCTGCATAACTTTCTGTGTAGTCAAAGAGTACTGACTTAAAAAAATATGTTAGAGTATGAACGCCTGAAACCAACAGGGCAGAAGTACTTTCAATGGTCCATCACAGTTGTTACAAATTCTAATATCAGTAAAGGAAAGTAGTCTTTTGATGTGTATAGTATATAGAAACCGTGGACCTAGAGGCTGAATGATGTGTTGCTGTGAAGGAAGAGCATCAAGTGTAAAGACTGGGAGGCAGCCAAGATGAAGGCGCACTCAGGAAGCTGAGATAGATTCAGCAAGGTTGAAACTGAGGTTTGATTTAACAAAACGTAGGAGCATTTCTATAGTGATATGCAGCAGGTGATTTCACTCAGTCCCTGATCATGATCCGTGGATAGTCACGTGAACTATAGCTGTGCGTATGCTACTATCCCTTGGTAAGAACAACGATGTTAAATAAACATCTTTTGCTGCGATATAAAGGCAAAGAAAAATTCTAAATGTAGGATAATTAAGTGTCCAGAAATGAAGACCATCAAGCAACAGTAGTTTCAGAATATAATTGTTCTGTGTTTTCTTCAAATATTTCTTTCATGCCCCACTTTTACAGCCATAAAATAAATAAACATAATGTTTAGCCTACAATCACATGAGAAGCAATGTCATATAATAACAGACTGCACAACAGAGCAGGACTAGACAAAGCACTGGGGTCTCAAAATTAAATATTTCATTTTTATGCAACTTTGATTATTACTTTGCTAAAATAAATAATTTGAAATACAGTGTCAAAAAAAAAAGAGTGTATGCTAAACTCCCTTTAGGAGAAAGAAACATCCAGAAGTGATTGTCATGAGAAGAATAAATACACAGTAAGTCAGTGGAAAACACAAAGTTTTGGGGACTTTGGGAAAGAGCTTCACATTTAAAGCCAGGCTTCACAAAGTCTTGTCCCTATCATCACTTAATTCCTCAGGCCTTTTGTTTCATCACTTCTCAAATGAGTAATCTCTAAAACTTCTGGCAATATAACATTATATAAGATGTATATATCTGGAAAATTCAAGAGCCAGTCTTTCCTTGAAGCCTCATATCAGTAACAACCCCTTTACATTTGTCTTTTTCATAGTACATATTGACCATTTCCCCATGAGTTTCAGTTCATGCAAGAATCAGCATACGTGTGGGCCAGGCATCCACTGCAGCATCCACTGGCAAGTGCCAGGACTGGGCACAAGTCAAATCAGGCTGGCAATACACAAAATCTAGGAATGAAAGTAGGCTTTTTTTTTTTTTTTACAGAAATTGTAGGCACTTCTGTGCTGTGCTTCAGCTCCCACTGGTGAACATGAGAACCAGAGCTGGGGGTGTGCTAGACTGGACAAGGCAGCAACGTCTGTCAGCATTCATGTGGGACAGGTCAGGGGTGTGTCAGGCTGAGCTAAGCTTTAGTACCCATGGGTGTGTATGACAGCTGAAAAAGATGCTGGAGGGGCTGGACTGGTCTCATGTACATGCCAACATGCACAGGAACCAGGAGTGAGGTTGGCCTGGTTGAGGTTTTTGGCGGGGTGCAGGGGGTTTCAGCACAACCAGGCTGAAGTTCCTGCTAGTGTGCATAAGGGCCAGGTTTGTGCTGAGCTGACTTGGGATAGGCCACAACACTCTCAGTTTGTGTAGAAAATGGTGCTTGGAGTGGAGCTTCCCAAGCAACTGCATTCACCAGTGTGTGTGTAGACTGATAGCCTGTGTCTAACTGAACCAGAAACTGTACTAGATGATGCACACAGGTCAGTTCTGGGGTCATCCCAGGAGAGGTTTCTTGGGATACTCCCCAACTAGGCCACTGGATTAAAAATCTGGCCACAGGGAAAAATCACAAGATAATGTGGTCCGATCTGGGAGTCCATGTGTCAGAACTGGTCATCCTCAGTTGCTGATGTTTGTGCTGTGGACAGAATGCCCAGAAGTACACAGGGGACATGATAGCAAGATCATCTAGTCCAGTAGAGAATCTCAAGGGTCTTGTCAGAAGGTGGAAAGAAGGGCACTCTCCTGGCCTAGCTTTGGCAGCAGATGTCTGGAGGTGTGGATGCACTAAGATGGACTTGGTCAGCCCATGTACCTTAGAAAGATTTTCTCAACCCTGGTGCAACAAAGCTGACATCATCTCAGAACTATCAAAACTATTTAAGTAACACCCTCAGAACTTTCTTCCCCACATCAATGTCTCTAAGATGACATCAAGTGGCCATTTCCTATCTCTGGCTGCTGATTATGTTTGACAGCAAAGAAAAATTCTCTACCCTCTGTCCGCAACCAGCAGACACCCTCCCCACTCTAATTGGTGACACACATGGGCATGCATCCTTCTCAACCATGTAAACAAGATTTTTGCAAGAAAAAAATTAAGTAACAAAATATAATTCCTATTTTTCCTCAATAACTGACCTTTAATTCAGTTACCCTCAATAACTGACTTTCAATTAAGGTTTCTCTGACTCCATGTTCTCAGTGAGATTGTTGAGGATTCCTTGAGATTCTATTGAACTAACAATTTTTTAAAAACATATTTGTCATGCTTATTTTTGAATGTACAGGTGATATTTAAAAGACACAAGAAATCATAGTGATTTTTTCAATGTACAATAATATACTGTTGCATTATTGAAAAGTCTAGGAAGTAATTATCCTTTTCAAACTCAGTAAGTTTGATTTCTAAAGTAGACTGTAGGACAAGCAAAGTGTCCGATGTTTTCTACAGGTGTTTATTTTTTATTTTCCTGAGTGTTTGAGAACTATTGTATGTGTGTGTACACCATCATGTATATTTATTCTGGAATCTGTAATTCTACCTAGGTGGCAACAAATCTGTTGCATATTTCATGCTCAATTAAGAAGAAATCTTAAAGATTTCCATGTATTATGGAAAAATCACCATCTGTCCCCTATTTAATTAGGACCATCCTGATTATGTTAAAAGTGTTCTGGCTCCTGTTAAGCAAATTCCCTAAATATACATGAAGGAGAAGCTTGTTAAAATTGAATTGTCAGCAAAAACCAGCAGAGATCTAAACAAGGAAACTTCAAGGAAATTTTAACAAAGAGAAATACCTCAAACCTGAATTCTTAGATGGATAGAAATAATAGCCTTCTGCCTGTCCCTGTTGTGACTAATCCACACCAAAATGCAAATGAAACATGAAACTGATCATTTTAGAACCTTCAGGAGTTTGGTTATTTTTTCTTCCAGTAACTTTTCACTTTGGAACACCTTTAGGCTTTTGGGATCTGACTGAAGCCAGGAGAGGAAATGCCAAAATACTACAGGGAAGACTTGGTCTTGGGGTAATTGAGACCTCATTTGAGAATGTTACTACAAATTTCTCAATGAAAAACTTTCTGTGAAATTTCTAGCAAGTCAAACAGATGTAAGAATTTCACATGATAAAACAAATTCAGATAACAGAAGTAGGAACAATGCACCAGAACACGCTATTCTAGTTGCCAGGTTGAGAAGGTGCTGATGGCTGTGCAGATCACCGAGAGAAGGTGGTCTGGAGACATATTGAAGTAGGGATGTGTGAGAGAATGTTTGATAGGGAAGAATGATTTCTAGGGGCTTACACAGACCCGGGCACTGAGAGGGAGTTGGGACAGAGTGATTTAGAGGGGAAAAACTGGAGGACATCTCTGGGTCAAGCCAAGGCACCTGCCCATTTGGGAGAGCTGGGCTGGGTTAAGTAGCATTGCTCACCACCCACTGGGACATGCAAACGCTGGGGTTGGGGAGCATGCCTGTCTGGGCTAGGTCAGAGTACCCACCCACAAGTGTTGGAGCAGTTGGTATACCATATCAGGATGGGTCACAGAACCCACCAGAACACAAGAGAACCATATCTGGGAACAGATTCTATTGGTGGAGTTGTCGACTTGCCTCTGTGTGTTTGTACAGAGAGCTGTGGGTGGTGATGGACTGAGCTGGACTAGACAATGGAATGCACCTGTCAGGAAATCACCTGACTCTTGTGGGGGCTAGAGGTGGAAGGAGACTGGACAGAGCCAGGCTGCAGCACCCATTGGCACATGTAAAGGCCAGGACTAAGGGCAATTTTTGCCAAGCACGGCTACCCGCTGGCAAATGTAAGAAGCTAGGCCTGATAGAGGAACTTGAGAAACTCCCCTGCTTGGCTGCACCTCTTGTTTGGGTTCACAACAGCTGGGCTGGGGTGAGCCAGGTCCAGCAAAGCTGCTGCACTCATCAAAGTTTGTGTGGCTGTGTCTAGGGGCAGGTCAGTCTGGGCCAGGCCACAGCACCTGCTGGTACGCACCAGAGCCAGAACAGGGTAAAGGTCATGCCCAGGTGGCCTGATTGCAACACCCACTGATGAGAGCTGATATTGTGGGTAGGCCATGTTAGGCTGACTGAAGCACCCACCAGCACATGCAACATTCAGGGTTGGCAGCAGGCATAATAGAACAGAATCGTTAGAATGAGTGTAGGGCAGAATGGTCTAGGCCACAGCACTTGCCAGTTCACATGAGAGCCAAATCAAGTCAGGGCTAGGCTGTAGCAAGCACCCAACAGTGAGAGCTGGAATTTGTGCAGGTCAGGCAGGCTAGACTGCAGTACCCACTGGTGGAGAGCCGGGTCTGAGAACTGGTCATATAAGGTTGGGCTGTAGGACCCAGGGTTGAGCCACACCAAAGCTGGGAGGCAGGAGCTTCATCCAAGTCTCCCACTTGAGTACAGAGGCCCAAGCACTTGCGCAATCTTACGTGCCTTTCCCAGTACAGTAGGAGGTAGCTGCATTAGAAGTGGGGCAGATAGGACTGGAACTGCTACCCAAATGGGGTACTGGAATTATCCCAGTATGGAGGCTTTGAATGCTACGCCACAATGGTATCCACAGAAACCTTATTTTAATAAGACAAAGAGATAATTGAAAAGAATCATTCCATAATTAAGCTGTGCATTTGAATAACTCAATCAAAATCCTAGAATGTTACTTTCCTTTTCTATTCACTGTTTGCAATGCCCTTTCGTTTCCTTTCTCTCCTCTCATTTTCCTATGCCTCTACTCTCCCCTCCAAGGTTACATGCTATCTGATTTCATTTACATAACATTCTTGAAATGACAAATATGCAGAAATGAAAAACAGATTACTGTTTTCTAGCTGTTAATAATGGGGTGGAATTAGACATGACACTCTGTGTGTGGTTTCTTTAGAGATAAGTGTGTTCTGTAGCTAGCTCTATTAATTCCAGTATCTTCATTGTAATTTTTACTTTAGCTTTTCTTGATTGAGGAAAATCATATAATGAATATACAGTGTCTTTCTGTACTCTATTATATCATATCTTATATCATATTATCCCTCAAACAAATATGTGAATTTACAGGTCTCAGAGCTAACATTTACTTTAAAACGGAGAGTTTCATACTTCTAGGGTGTACCTTGACACAACTCAACTTGTTCATTCACAACACACTTCTTGTTCTCATGCTGCAATGTCTACCTTGGTACCAAATAGTCTCTGGTATCTTTTTTTCCTTGTGTGGCAAAGCAACATTATCATAACTAGAAGTCATCAACATTCACCAGCACAGTCAATCTGTGATGTTATGATAAGTTAAACGTTCATTAAGATAGATGACTGTAGCCAGTTGATGACAAAAAATTTCAACCAGATAACAAAAAATAACTGTAGAGGAACAAGACCGATTGCTTTGAAGACTTATGTAGAATAGGAAAGGAACAAGAAGCTTTTGGGAAAGTATTGGTAAAGAAGTTGTTTTCTGTCGATATGTCAGCAGTACATGGTTCTTTCCATTTTAACAAATCTTTTCCAACACTAATTTTTCCTAATCTTAAAAGTGGTATCTTCTTGCTGTTTTCCTTTCTAGGAATCTTTAGGTGTTCTGGAAATATTCTTCAATATTAATATTTTCCAAACACATGCAAATTCCACTTGTCAATGCATGTCAACTGAGTTTCTATACTAGGAGATTTTATCTTCATTAAAATTTAAAAAAAAGATTTTTGTCTGAAACTATTTGGGATTTAAAAAAAAAAAGACTTATTTGCTACAGAGAGGGAGAGAAACTTCTGTTCACTAGTTCACTCCCCAAAGGGCCGAAAGGGCCAGGCCTGTGCCAGGCTGAAGCCAGCAGCTATCATCCATTTTCTTAAGCTAAATCATTATTTACACTATCTGACCAACTCTAGAACTTGTTTCATTCCAAATTCCTACATTTATTTCTGAATTTGGGTTTTTGACACATTTTCTTCATTCATTTTGGTTTTCCAGTTTCAAGACCCAAGTGTGACCTAATATCACAGACTAAAGTGGCATGTAATGAGGTCTCTTGAAAGTTTCTGAATCTCTTAAAACTTTGCTTTCACCACTACCTGCCAGTTTACCATGCTGGTGAAACTAGACATCAAGTAATGAAAGAGCCTCTCTCTGTATTGCTCCCTCTCTCTCCAACTCTACCTTTCAAATAGTAAAACAAATCTTTAAAACAAAGTATCCTGAAAAAAGTTGCTTCCTTTGATTGGCAATTTGATGTTGAAGTTGAGGAATAAATCCACAAATCACTGTCATCTAGAGTGTCCAAGATGACAGTGCCGTGTCCTTTGGTCAGATCAAATTTTGCTTTTTAATTTCTAAACTGGACTTAGCTTTTATTTCCCATTTCCCTTCCATTGGCCTCTTTGCGTGCTCTGCAGATGTAAAGCTCCTTATAAACAAGGGCTTTGGAGGGTAAGGTTGTATGTGATGAGGATGAAATCATAGCAAATCTAGGAGCTATGACCCTCTGTTTTGCATTTTAATGAGAAGTTGGATTGCTTTTGGTAATGCGAGCTGTTCTATTTGGGACTTACAAGAATGAAATTTCTTTGAAAATGTTTCATAGAAATCATCTTACTCTGTGTTTGATTCTGTATTTTTTCAGAGCATCCAGGGTGTGTTCAAGGGAACATGAGCTGGCAAATACTACTGTGCTAAATAACAATGTGGAGAGCCATTTGACTTGTAAGAAGCATTGTACCTCATTTCTTTGACTGGCTTTTGCTGTGTGGTAATTGTTAGGGAAACATCTGGTTACTGTCACATATTTTAGTATCCGATCTCATTGCGTGACATTTTGTTCTGTGACATTTAGTTCCCACTTGGGACTTGGAATTGGAAACCTAAAATTAAGTTCCATTTCCAACATAATAATAGAGAATTGTCCTGCATAATGATGTTTGAGGCTCTCAGTAATGGAATTTCAAAACAGCACATTGGAGGAAAAAAAAATAATAGCAAATTGTTATCAGTTATTTTCTTTACAACGCAAATATGTAGACAAATCCCAGAAACTGGAGACGTTTTTCTGTAACTTTCCTTAGTTTTCAGAATAGTCCTTTGACTGTTGAATTCAAGGTAAATTCAAATGAACCCTCTTACAATGAAGCTATAGTGAGGCACATCTTGTTTTCTCTTAAGAGCACCTCCTGTTTTCTGATTTAACATTATCTCTTTTGAATGTTTGAATATACTTTTCTAAACAACAGCTTCTTTTTGTTAATTGTTACATAAAGCAACAAGGAGAAAAACTAACAAAATTGCCATTTGTCTAGGCCTCATTTGGGTAATCTTAGTGCCCATGTATCTCTCGTTCGTATCCTAGAACTAGGTAAATCCATTGCTACTCTCCTATGCTGTGTCTCTAAGACAGTTCAAAACTTGCCACGTCCATCCTTGATTGGCTCCTAGAAAGTGTGCTTTCAGACTTCTCCTGTAGGTTTCTAAAAGTCACTAGAGTCATATGGAGACTTTGAGGATGATCCAGCCATCATTTTTGCTGCATAAGAACATTTTTCAGCAATACCCACAATTGACCAGCATGAAGAGAGAAATCCACCATGTATAGAGCCTTTCTTTATTGCTTCACAGGCATGATGCAAGTCAGTAAGCAAAAATAACAGCTTCCAGTTCTTACGGCTGTCCTAAGTGCTAGCAAAAATGCCCAGCTTGTCTTTGGTTTACTCATTTTTACCTTAAATGAAGCAACTTTTCTAAGTTTATTGCTAAAAATTGGCTGAGCTAAGGATGAAAATTTATGTTTCTCGGATTCAAAAGTACACGCTATTCCGTCCACAACAAGTATCCACAGGGAGTTGAGTTGTTAAAAATCAATGGCCTTAATTGTCCTTAGAGTTTCTGAAAAATTGAATATTGGGTTATAAAAGATAACATGTTTAGGGGTTTGTTTTAGTGGAATGTCAATAGATGGGCAGAATAGAGACATTAGAGTCAGAAGACCTGCTTCATTACGCAGAGATGAGCTCTGGGAAAGAAAAGGAAGCTTGGTTTTCTCATATATAAAATGAGTGGCCATTGGGGCCACTTGGGGAGCGAACCAGCAGATGGAAGATGTTTCTCTATGTCTTTCCATCTCTGGAAATCTGACTTCACAATAAAAAATAAAATGAATCTTAAAAAATAAAGACAATAACTCCAGGTAGGATAACTTTCTACATTACATTTTCTGTCCTATGTCAACTCCTCGGTCTTGCATGTTAACACACAGGTCCAATGCAATGATCTGAATGTATCATGTTTGGAGCCATTCTAATTAGCATAAAGAAAAACCCTGAAAATATGACATGATTATATGGACTTTGCAAAATTCTAAGTTAAAATGAAATTAGTATTTACTGTGCAGCTCCTCCTGGGCTTTTCTCATGACATGTCCTAGGAGCTTGTTAAGATTGCTTTATCGATGTGAAGGATTGTTGTCAAACAGTTCTGTTGTGCTGAATGAAAGCCTTATGCTGCCAGCTGAGGCATAACTATGAGTTATGGGGCCTGTAAGGAAGCCAGTGCTGCAAACTGGGTGTCTGAAAGAATAGAAACGTGCTGTCTCGCAGTTCTGCAGCTCGGAAGACTTAAGGCAAGGTGTAGGCAGAGTTGGTTCCTTCCGAAGGTTGGGAAACAGAATGTGTGTCAAGACACTCTCCTAACTTCTGGTTTGCTGGCAATTTCTAGGTGCTTTGGCTTGATGATTCATCATCCTGATCTGTGGTGTTGGTACTACTGACTGAGTTTGTATTCATAAGAATTCCTATGTTAAAACATAACCTTTGATATGCTGGTGTTTGACCGTGGGGCCTTAGGAGGTGATTATTATCATTGTATTAAATTAGGAGTCACCGTATTCTAGTTGGATCTTAATTTATCTAATTACATTGGCAATCACCTTGTTTCCAAATAAAGCTACATTGTAAGATACTGGGAATTAGGACATCAACACGTAACATTTCCCATGTTTTCATTTTTAGGGGTTTTTTTTTTTTGTCTGTATAGAATTAAATACTTTAAATGATTAGAAATCATTCATTTTACCACTAAGAAATATTGTATGAAGACAAATAGAATAATCTTTTAGAAACACATAGAAAGAGCAATATAAGGCTTGGCACGGTAGCCTACTTGCTAAATCCTTAATTCACACGTGCCAGGATCCCATATGGGCTCTGGTTTGTGTCCCAGCAGCCTGGCTTCCCATCCAGCTCCCTGCTTGTGGCCTGGGAAAGCAGTCAAGGACGGCTCTAAAAGCTTTGGGACCCTGCACCCACAGGGGAGACCTGAAAGAAGCTCCTGGCTCCTGGCTTCAGATCAGCTCAGCCCTGGCCATTGTGGCCACTTGGGGCATGAATCAGCAGAGGATCTTGCTCTCTGTCTCTCCTCCTCTATATATATCTGACTTTCCAATAAAAATAAATGATCTTTTTTTTAAAAAGTGGAATCTAACAGTGATCTTGGGTTCCTTGTAAGAACCGATTGCCATTGGGAATCTGATGTTTAAATACCAGATGTTTGTAAAATATTGATGTTGAACTGAATTGATAAGTGACCCCCTAACCCCAATGCTTCCCATAACCATAAAGGCAGTCTTTATCATATCTCATGAAATCCTGGTTTTCATTTATTTCTCCTTAAAGGGCCTCTTGGAGAGTATTTGCATTGTTAGCAGGTTAAATTGACCACAGAAATGACAACTAAATAATTTAGAAAATTGTAAGATGACTTAAGCTTTTAAAATGTGCATAAGGTAATTAAAACCAAACTTCATGAAGGCAAAGGCCACACTGTAGTTAGTTATTCTACAGCTAGGGTCACTGCCTAAGTTGTATGAAGGTGTACGTCCCATTTATGGCTGCAGTAGAAACATGGGATATTAGGATTCTTCATTTGCTGTGGTTATCTCTAGAGGATGCAACTGTCTATATTAAACATGATCATGGGGGCTCTTTTGTGGCAGATAATAAAAGCATAAAATAGTACATTTCATATGCATGGATAATAGGCTGTGCCTTTCTCTCAGTAGGGCCTGGAACTGTTAGTTGCTGTCATGGAAATGTTCATTAGTCACCAAACAATGAAACTAATTCCTTTGATCTCATTAAATTGATCATCATTTTTTCAAATACATGGTTTTTATAATGGTGTTTTTGGTAGATTATTCATTTGAAGAGCCATTGTGCACATTTTTCCCCTAATCTGCAAAAGGAAAGCAAAATACAGCTTGTAAATTTTTCCTCTAAGAAAGTAGTTTTTTTTTTCTTTTCCCTTTTTTCATCTTAAAGTTAAAAATGAATGGGATAAAATTTCAGTCTTTTTTCTTTATGTTGATGTACTTAAAAATACTAGTATGCCTTGTTGGGATAAAGTTAAAGAAATCGTTATAATATCATGTTGTGGTATAGGCTGATGTTCACTAATAGAATCATCTATTTGTCAGTGAAAACATTTGTTCCTCCTATTATCAGTCTTATCAACTTGCAGAACCACAGTGTGAATGTCTATAACCATGGCCCTATTATTTGCTCATACAAAAACAATAAATATTTTTAAAATATTCATGAAACAAAAATACTTGATTTTCAGTGAAAAAAAAAAGTCAAAAAAGGAGCACTTTCAAGTCTGTACTGTTAGTAGATGCATTTACCAACATTTCAGCTTGGTACCTGCTTCCCACTGCTTTTCCTCAGAACATCGTCCCTCACACTCGTGTAGGATATCAAAACCTGAACTTTGCCCTTTTGTGGTCATGCAACTTAAAACCGATCAATCACAAGTATTTCTTTACTGATGGGTTGAAAAGTTGTTGTTATCTAAGTTTGATCAGTAAGAGCCATATCTGGGACTGTTTCTAAGTTTGAATCTAGAGGAAAAAAGAGAGTTGGATTTTGGAATCGGAAAAAAGTATATTAGGAGCAAGCAACAGCCAACCAAATGATGCCAATCTGAGATGGAGTGAAATAAGTGTCTCAGAAAAAGCGAATTTTAATTGCTCCATTTTATGGTTCTGCTATTTTCTATTTTATTCTGCTGCTCCCTTATCTCTTAGACAAAATGTATACCTGTTGAAGATTTTGCTAATGTGGAAAAGGTAAATTTTCCTTTGTTGAGTAATCATAAGTCTTCAGTGAACAGACATTTAAATTTTTAGAACTGTGCGGCATTAAACCACGTCCATAAACTTGGTGAGACTTTGGAATCAACTTGTGATATTAAGCACGTTTTTCCCTCTCTGCTTTTCAAGTCAAATGCATTGGTCTACTCCCTCCTCTTGAAATCAGACTTTGCAGCATCCTGGCTTTCCTCCAGAGTCTTTCATTGTTTCACAAGCTATCCTTGTTTTCAATTCATTCTTCTTTATACACTTGTGTAAACTAGGTGGACCTGAATACTTAGGAAAAATCAAAAGCATTTGGTTGTTATTAAAGATAGACAACTCACACATGTGAGACATTAAAGAAACCTTACAGATGTTTGAGTAGCGTATTTTTTTTTCTGTTGTTGTTTGGTGCTGTGGGGTATCTAATCACATCTCATTCTACTTAACACTCTTGCTAATAAAACAAACACTGACAATATTTTTGTTTTCTTTTCCCAGTATTTTTATTGTTTTTATTTAATTGTAACATACTGTACACCATTCAGCCTTTTGGGAGGTAGGAGAGGAAGTGATTCTGTATCTGTTTGAGGACTCTCCTCAGATAAACACTCATACAGATGCACATGAACTTGATAGGCCAAGCCCCCCTGTCCCCCATGCTTCTTACAGAGACAGAGCGCCCAAGAAAGTCACTATTTTTTTTTTTTAAACCTAAAACAGTCAGGGCTGGAACTGCTTTTCTTTCAGTAGTTGCAAAGAGGACTAGAGTTAATTATAGCTCAATATTTAGCAGAGATGCCATTTTTAAATGCAGGAGATTCTTGCTAATCTGTATCAAACTATTCCTGTCATGATCTCCATCAGGGTGTTTGTGGGATGGTGGGTGTCAGGGGAAAGGCAAGGAGATGTTTTGTATTTTGAGCCTTTGCAAACTTCGAGACATTTTGCTAGAAGCTGTTTTGGTGTCTTGAGTCCTATAAAGAGGATTGTTTATACAAGGTCTCTTTGGTAATCTAAATGGTTATGTGAAATCAGAATCCAGTTTGTACCCTATTTGCTGTTACTGTGGTCATCTAATACTATATTTGTCTCGCCAAACATTTAATTTTGAGTGTGGGTGGTCCATGTTCATGTGTCAGGTACAATCATTATTTAAAAAAAAAAAAATGAAGAAAATATCTGGTTCTTCAGGAATGCATTTTACATTATAGCTCCCAGACTCAGTTACCATAAATATTAGCATACAATATTCCAACTACAATCATTAGGCATTTTTAGAATCCCATTTGTCAAAAAGCAAGTTGGAAGCAAATTACCATGAAATGCTACTTTAGCCATAAGCCAAAATACTGTGCCTCAAATACACTTCTTTTGAAGCAACCACTTTTTTAAGGAATGAGAAAAATATGAATTTTATGAGAAAATGTCTTAATAAAGCAATTTTTAAATAATAATAACAAGTTTACTGGGAGTGCTGATTAAGCGTTGACACAAATAAGTTATAAGAATCACAAACACCAACCTTTCTAGAAGTTAAAATTTTAGTAAAAAAAAAAAAAAAAGACACATGTGGTAAGCCTTTTCCTTGTACCAAAATACTGGGTCGAGACAATAAAAATTAAGCAAACTTTTCAAAACAAGAAATATAAAGATAAAACTGCAGCATCAATATAATCTTATAGTTATCACTTAAAGTATTTAGAACAAATAATATTTTTCTACATTTTTTAAAATCACTACAGACACTGCAAATAAGGCTTATGTATTTATTTAGTGGAATACAATGTGATGATGACCGATAAACTCTTACGCGCTGTTTTCTATACCTGCTCTAACAAAATGAATTTCAATATGATTACGTTATGAAACCTTCTAAAGCTCTTTAAATTTACAGAAAGTAAGTTTCATTTGGTTTTTAAAGACAGGATCATACAAGTTGAACAGGTTTTGGCATATGGTTACACACATGCCAGGATATATTTGTTCAGGTTAAGCCCCTGGGACAGCTGCACTTCATGCCAGATTTCCTAATGGTACCTTTGGGGAGACACATTATGTGAGATCCACACAGGTTTCTTATCTATGCATAAAACCTCTTCATCATGATGTATGGGAAGAGATCATCAGTAAATAATGAGGCTAGTCTATTAAAACATGCTTATCCATTACTTTTCCTTCTTTCAGTATATTCTTAGAGATTTACTAAATAGACTGAATGAGAAGGATTTGGCCTTCCACTCTGTTTCATTGAAAGGAAGCCTCTGGAGCAATATCTGTTTTTAAATGATGGTAGCCATCTCTCAGTCAAGCCATGTTTTTGTTTGGTTTATTGTTGATGGTTCTTGTTGCAGAAGTGCAAATCAAGTCCACTGATAGCACACAGGGCATTCATACGGCTTCCCTAATTTCATCTATTTTTCATGTATTTCCCAAGTTGTCAAAACACTTAGTCATGAACATGCATGTGGTGTGCTCAAGAGAAAGAAAAGGGTATATAGCAGAGGGTAGCTTCTGAGGATACTCTTTAACACCCCAAAAGATATTTAACATCCTATTAAATAAATAACTTAGAAAGAAATAGAAAGGGTTGAAAGCAGAATGCACAAGCATACCACACTATTTGTATTGTTAGAACAGTTTCAACTAACATGTTTATGCTTTTTAATTCTATCCAATTCTTCCATAGTGCCACACCCAAAGCTCCTTTGGCTGTGCATATGATATGGCCCACGTGCTTTCCAGAAAATGCTTGTATGTCTTTCTGCTCATTGAATCATTAGGCTTGAATGAGCAATGAGAGTCTTTGATATGAGTTCGTATTCCATAAATAACTTTCCCGAAGATCATTCTACAGATTGTTCCATGTCCTTTAAGTTCTATCTCAGAGGTTCAAAAACAAGAACAAAGCTTAACAACAACCAAAAAAAAAAAAAAAACCCCAGCCACAATATTGTTCGCTTGGGAGTAACTTTTATCCCATTTGATCTGCCTACTTCTTGATTATAAGGCATGACAAAGGACTAATTTAAAGAACATCATATGTCAGCAGTGAGTACAAAAAGCTTGAAAGGCTTCTTTTGGTTTATGTGAGCAAACATCTGCCATGTGTCTTTGCCTTTTGAGCTACTGTCTTCATGAAGAGTACCAACTATCCTTGGCAAAACAGCCTTTGGTTCTACCACATCCACAAACATTGCCTTCCTCTATGAGTGCACCACCATGGGAAGAAAGTGAGCTGAGGTGTTTTTCCTTCGTGTTTTCTGTCCTCTCCTTGGAGCTCCTTTTCCGTTCAGTGCGACATACATTTGTCTTCCATTGTGTTGCCAGTTAAAGGATGCATAGGTGTTGTAGCCATTTTCCTCTATCCTCTCCTTAAGCTTGCAGTCGTTGTTAAATTCTTTCTGCAAAGGAAACACATAATATTTTATCCCTGTGGTGATGTTGCTTGATTCCATTTGACATAAAGCATATAAAGGACTTCAAAGATTCTGGTCTTGTGGGTGCCAGTATCGTACACTCAGCAGCAGAAGAGGGAAACTCAGAACCATATGACTAGATAGCTAAAAATTAGGGATGTGATCCTTTCTTCCAACTGCCATTTTTTCAGTTTTGCTATTTATAATTATCCATCATTGGAATTGGGATTGATTTTGCTTTGAACTCTAAGGATGATTGAAAAGTATGGTCCTGCTTTGTGAATTTTCATATCAAATAAAGTGGGAAACATTACAAGTAGCAGTGCTCATGTTATATAAACCTGAAGGCTGTGAACCTGAGACCTCTTCCCTGCAGCCATAGCTCTTTGACTTGGTTCAAAGTGGTCAAATGGTTTTATGGAGAGCTGTTGGGACAAGGATAACCCTTTTTAGTCCATGAATCCAGCGTGTTGCTTTGGATGTGACAACAAACAAGAGACTCCTCACTGGTCCCGTGACTTTCACTTTGGAAATATCCCTTTCCACTCAAACTAAATCAGTTAAGACACCATGGGATTCAGCTCTTGCCCTCCCATTTTCAACTTTTCCACCTACACCAAAGGCATTATGGACATTTCTTTGACTAAAGTCTGTCTAAGCAATTTTTCTATGGGTCTTTGAAGTTTCTACTAGACTCCAAATTACTAAGTATAGGTGTGTTTACAAAGCTGTGTTTCTGTGCAATAAGTCATATTTTTTATTTTATTATAATTATCACTAGCTGCTGTATTTTATATTGATATTACCAGATTACTTTACCTTTTTTGGAATTTATTAATCATAAGTGCTTTTCTCCTAAGAATTAAATATAATACTTAAATGTTATATTTATTTACTTAACTCTCTAAAAGTAATAAATGCTACATTATTTAACATAAGAGCCCTAATCAAAACAAAACAGCTATGATAGAAATACATTTAAATATATATTATGGATTTATCAGTTTTCTACTCAAATTTATCTCTGTATTAAACTATGTGATATGTTTTTTACATAGGTAATTACAGTCATTTCAATACAGAGTGTGTAAATTATAGACCAATAGAGGATTAAAATTATTTCAGATAATTTAATATCTGAAGCAAAGCTGTGTTAGAAAAATAAGAATAACTAATTATTTTCCCTACCATAAATGAACTTAAAGAGCAGGGTCTCTTAAAATGAAAGACACTATATCAACCTCCTCATCTCTGGTGTATTGATACTTGGGCCATGATACATTCATCTAAAGGTAAATAAGAAGCCTATGAATCTATGTTGTATATTCTTTAATAAGAATGTAGTCTAGGGTCCATTCTATTTGTCTTGTTTTTACTTAATTCCATCAAACAGGAGAAAACTGAGAATGCAACAAATGCATTGTTCAGAAGGTGATCAACGAGTATAACAAAGAACTATGTTTTCCGAAAAAAAAAGGAAAACATTCAAGAAAGCGTAGACACAGAGCTGGTTTAATCAAGAATTCTGTTTTTCCACCTGACACTTGTAAGGGTGGAGGGTATCTTACAGAATCAATGAGCATTGTGATTAAAAGGAGTTACCATCTGGTACACAAAACTATATTAGGTATGTGCTTGTGAATTTTACGGATATACCCTTAGATGAAAAACTGATAATCCTATTCCACTTGGAAAGGGCATTCGAAAATTTTCATATAATTTGAATATGGCATAATTTTCACTATTCCTTATAGTAATGCAAAATCACAAAAATAGAAGTCGAGTACTTGTACTCTGAAGGATTTAGCTGCTAAAAGTGGTCATTAGGTTTGTGTATCCTACAATTCTATGCTCTGTTGCTCCAAGTGCTAAGCATAGAATGGGAGAAAAGGTTTCTCTCTTGGGAGAAAAGTCAACAATGAATACCTTAATGAGAGAAATAATTAGGATAGAGCCATTGCAAACTGTTACAATGACGGGATGTGACAGAAAGCATCTGGACATCGTCTTTAGATAAAGAAATGGACTGAGATAATTTACTAAGCTCAGAGCTCAGGAAGAACCATAAGCATGGTGCATGAGTTGTGTAGTGATAGAAGAAAAAAGTGGGGAATTGGGAGGAAAAGTGTTAAAAATTTTACCTCACTCTTCATGTGAGAGTTAATCTTTCCCTGAAGTGCAATTTTAAAAAGCTATTAATTTGAAAGACAGAGATGGAGAGACCCTGGGAAGACAGAATATAGGGAAGAGAGAGAGATAGAGGGTGAGCGCACTGATTTTTCAACTTCTCAAATGCCGGAAAAGGCATAGTCCAGGTTTTCCACAAGAGTGTCAGGAAGTCGATGCCTTGACCATTACAGTTGCCTACAAAGCAGACTGTGCATTAGAAAGAAGCTAGAGTTGGGAGCAGGAAATGAACTTAGCCACTCCAATAGAAGACATGGACATTTTAATCAATAAATTAAATGATTACTCCCAGATATTAAATAAGTACAATTTATCAATTAAAAGTGTTTTTACCCTTTACTTCAATGAAAATTATTTGTGTTCTTCAGTCTAAATTAGTGCTAGCTGGTCTTAGTTTTGAGACTATTTTCTTAAACATTTACATTTTAGTGGACACATAAATTGTATGTATGTATGTAATTATGAGGTATAATGTGACATTTCTATGTATGTATTCATTGTGAAATGATCAATGCAAAGTTAGCTTTATCTTAAAGCGTTAGTTTTTGGCTAAATTAGTAAGTGTCTTTTCAATGAATAAATCTATTCCTCTCTCCCAGTAATCCTAATATAATAAAAGTAATTATTATGTGAACTTCTAGAATTAATCACTTATGGCAGTCCATTGGGACCTGCAGAGAACATCTGGTTACCATAGCAAAGAAAGGAGGGCAGAACAAATTGGTCCAGTGCCCCAGCCAACTGTTGACAGCAAATATCTGGGCAAATGGAGACTCTGATGTGGACTGTGTCAGACAATAACCATTGGAAGGATTTTCTCATCCTTGGATTGGAAAAATCGATGGCATTTCAGAGCTATCAAAACCACTTGAGCAGAACCTTTAGAGCATGCTGCACACTGGGGACCCTGGAATAACATCGTGTGGCTGTTCTCTATCCTTGGTTACTAAGGCAGTTGGGAGACTGGGCGCAGCTTCTCCCCGTTAACTCCCCCCTTCACCCAGTTATAGGAAGCAGAAAAAAAATTTTTTTGAAACAATAGTCTTACCCACTTTCTTCTAATCCCCGACACTTATCACCCTAATCAACTATGCAAACCTCATGAAAAATAAAATTTAAAAAATAAAAAAGTAATCACTTTTTAAAATGGCTCATTGCTTTTTTAGATCCACTACTAGAATGATGCAGATTGGAGAAATTTTAGTGGAGAAAACCCACTAAAAGTAACATGATAAGAATAAAATGCAAGACCATTCTATGTTTAAACCAGTGGTTATCAACTTGTGGTTATTGAACCAACAATATCAGGAATTCTTATAATCATTTTAGAAGCACAAATTCTCAAATCCTATTACAAACTGAATCAGGAACTTGGGTATATGAAACTACGTTGTGTGTTTGAGAAAATATTTTAGATTTACATCATAATCAAAGATATAATGTTCCACTAAATAAAGAAGCAGTCTGAGGAAAAACAAGACCTCAATTTGGCAAAAATATAGGCAAGGGTTATAAACAATAATCAAATGGAAAGATCCTATTTTATGCACGTGCAGTAAATTTTAAAATAACCACAGATCATTAAAGCTATAGAAATGTATTGTTCTTAATTTGTTTTACAAAGATTTCAAATAAAGCTTGTAAAAGCACTATATTTGCAGGAAACACTTTACAACGTTGGTATAGGTGATGACTTCATGGATGAAACACCCATAGCGTAAGAAACAAAAGCAAAAGTAAGCTAATGGTATTCTACCAGATGCAGAAGCTTCAGTACATCCAAGGAAGTAATTAATAGTGAAGAGACACCCAACAGACAGAAGCATGATATTTGCAAGCTGCTTATTTCTCAAAGGATTAATATCCAGACTGTGTTAGCAACTGAACCAGTTCAGCAACAATAGCAAAAATGTTGAAGGCAGTTAAGAACTAGGCAGAGGGTTTCAACAGTGCTCAAAAGAAAAAAATACAAAAGGTGCCCACAATGATGGAAATTTGACTGTTTACGAAGAACTATACTGTAGTAATGATACATGGGAACTCAGTTGGGGTGAGGGGTGGGGAAGGGAATTGGGGGAGGGAGTGAAGGAAATCCCAGGGCCTGTGGAACTGTATCATAAAATGATAACAACAATAATAATAGAAATTAAAAAAAGAAGAAAAAATACAAATGGCTAACAAGCATATGAAACAATACTCAATGTCATATATCAGGGAGATGTAAACCAAAACCACCATGATATCACTTCCCGGCATCAGAATGGCTCAAATCCAAGACAAAGAACAAGAAATACTGTTGAAGAAGTAGAGAAAGAGGGATTCTTAAACAAGAATGTTGGTGGAATGTAAATTAGTGCAGCCACTGTGGAAAATAGTGTGTAACTTTCTTTCAAAAACAGAAATAAACTTGCCACATGATCCAGCAATCCCCTGACTGGGTATATACCCCCAAAGACATGGACACATTGTACCAAAGAGATACCTGCACCATCATGCTTATAGCAGCATAGTTCACAACAGCTGAAACTGGGAATGAACCAAGGTGTATTTCACTGGATGAATAAGTAAAGAAAACTTTAGTTCTGATGTCTCCTCTCAAGTCTCTAGAGCAATTAGCATGGGTTGAGGGTGGGTGGAGCTGGGTCACTACAACCATCCTAATATTAACCAACAACATAAGCTTATTTACACATTTGAAGTGAAATTTGTTTCACACTTAAAAAGTATTTGGAATTGAGGTCCATTTTCTTTCTTGTGTTTCTTTAATCTGTAAAACAATACCCAGTGTATTAATGTTCATATGATTGGTTGACATATTCTTAAAAACCTGAACAGGATAGATGGCTACATTGAAATTTACTTTTAGTCCTAAAATAATTATTTGCTTTTTAAAGTGAGAATTCAGCCAAATGAATCCAAATGAGTTTGATCCAAGTTTGTACAGGTGATATTCAGAATACTTAACACTTGACATAGAACAAAGTTATGAAAATTCTCAAACCATTGACTTAGTATCAATTTCAAAGGACTCTGTTGCAATGAATACTATATGTGTGTTTATGTCTGTACATGTGTGCGTATTCAGGCATAATTTGAATTAATGACTACTGTGGGTAAATAACATGCTAGAGTTGATTAAACAGCATACAAAATTATTATTAATTTCTTAAAATGTTCATTCATTTCAGAATTTAACGAAATACAATACATCTAAGCTCTGTTCTATCTTTAGCAGTGACACACATGTACTTGAGTATTTGAGTCAATTCATGATCTTTGTTTTTAATGATCCTTCTCCAAGTTGTCTGCAGCTCTTGTGCCAATCTGACCAGATGCTTCCATCAGAGGCTGACTGGGTTATTCACAGACAAATGCCAGCAACAGCCTGTGTGGTAGACTTATGGGTGAACAATAAGCAGATTATAATGTTGGAAAGGCTGTTTTGCCAAATCTGAAACTCTGGTGACCAGCCCACTATGGCTCAATTTACCAGCAGCAGCATGAGAACAAGCTGTTCAGTGTCTAAAAGAAACATTCCAAGTCGTCGGTAATGGTTTTTTGAAGTGGATTTTGAAGAATAAAATAAAAGCAGAAAGACTTACTGAACCATAGAGCTTCCCCTTCTTGTTCATGGCTAAGTAATAGTTGCTGTTAATGGCTTTAACAGCAACCACTCCAATTTCCACGGATGTTATCTCCAAGATGCCTAAAATACATCATTAGAAAAAAAAAAGTTAGAGGATCACATACATTTAGTTGACATTAAATAAAATAAAAAGAAAAAATGGCTGATTTTCATGGTTCTAAAAACAGAAGACTCCAAAAAACTGGAGTAATCAAACAAACATAGCTAGTACTTCTAATGTGAACCAAAGCCAAGCAAATATGTTCATCAACTGTTTGGAAACAAGACGTATGGTTTTATCATTCCTCTCCATTTTACTCTGAGCGTTTGTAGGAAAATATTGTTTTAATTATAAGGCTTCCTTTGCTAAGTCTACATCTTCAACCCCATAAATATTGAAACAACCCTCCTCATCTTAACCTAGATTTCACAAAACCTTATCAGAGCACACATCTGTACTATGGTATTAAATTAAATCTACAGCACATGCCAACAATATGTCAGATTTAGCTCAATCTGTATAAACAGTGGCAAACGATTTCTTCTTTGTAGAACACTTAGATAAACCAAATCTCTTACTCACATTTAACTGATAAATTCATTCTTTGGCAAATGTGTTGCTATTTTGAGACTCAGAGAGACAGAGTCCAATATCCAGAATGTCTTAAAAATTGCCACACTGCTGAGTTGGGAAGAAAACCCATCAACATTTTTTAAAGTTTTTTTTTTTTCTTGTCAAAATAGTGGAAAGCTGAAGAAATAAGAGCTGATATCAAGTAACCTTTGCATACGGTACATCTACAAATAGTTTTCTCAAAAATTCTAGGCAGCTATAAATAGTGCATTTGATATTCTATTTAAAGTTAACAATGCAACAAAAAATATTGCTACTTCTTCTACAACCTTCAGGCATTGAGAGTATGATGTTGTCTTTGGAATCAGAGTGGGATTTACCTTTGATCCTACATTTATTAGTGAAGGAAAAATCACCTATGGGAACTAACGGTGAGAAGAATCCTGTGACTCAAGTTCATTCACAAAACAGAAAACCTAGGGAGGCAAATCCTCCACCTGCTGAATGGGAATGCCATAGGGTTACCAGTTTGTATCCTGGCTGCTCCACTTCCCATCCAGCTCCCTCCTTATTACCTGGGAAAGCAATAGAAATGGTTCAAGTCCTCGAATCCCTGCACCCATGTCAGAGACCCAAAGGAAGTTCTTGGCTCCTTGCTTTGGACCAGCCTAACTCCAGCCTTCGTGGTCATTTGGAGAGTGAACCAGTCAGAGGATGGAAGATTCTCTCTCTGTCTCTCCTCTCTGTAAATCTTCCTTTCAAACAAAAATAAATACTTTTTAATAAAAGAAACATAATAGAATTTTCTGGTTATCTTCTTATGAAAATAAATCAGAAAATGCATATAAACGATTAGAGTTTATCTAAAGTTCAGTAGTTTATTGTTGTTACAGGGAACTTCTCTAATAACTGAGGATTTAAGAACTTCTTTAGTGGGCTACATAATGGAAAATAGAGCATAAAGTGGTACTTTAGTGTAACTTATCTTAAATTCACACAATAGCTCTCTGATGAAATAGTGCTATTCTCTATTACAGATTAAAAGGTTGATCTGGTGACTCAAGTCAATGCTGAGGGAACCAATGCCTGAACTTTTGGACTGCCTTTCTCTCCATCTCTATTTTGCTATTCAATTGTACCTTCCTTCTCTTTTCTAAATCCATGGGGTATGCTATTTGAAAGTCGTTTGACAAAAAATCAACAACACAGGCTTTCAATGATGGAGTGTTGTCTTCCTCCCATGGATGTTGGCATGCCACAGAGGATAATGCCTGGGAATCAGAAAACTAGATTTAAAATACTCTTCTGAAGTCACAAGCAGAAGGTAGGATTCTGGAGCCAAGTATTTCGGCTACTGTAAACTCTACCTATCCAACTGGGAAAGAGGTTCTATCACTAAGTTGCAAGGTGTTCCCTATGTGTGTTTTCAAAACTGGAAGTTAATGAAACAAACAGGATGAAAGACATTGGTAGCTAGAATACAGCAAAATTTCTGAAGATGAATGAGAAATAATGGATGGAGTCATAATAACAGACTTGGATTGGACCAGGGGAACACATAAGTATTGCCAAATCTGTACGCACTCTTTCTGAAAGTCCACCACACATGGTAGATCTTATTCAATGTATGTACCTTGAATTTTCTTCCGCTTTATCCAAAGTAGCAACTTAGCGTTCAAAGAATCAGTCAACCATTTTGTCTGCTTTGTGACTTCACGTGAGCTTAAAAGGTTTGTTATTGCATCAAAATGGAAAGAAAGTGTATGTAACTTTAAGGCTATGTTGAATTTTGAAAATTCACATGTATCGTATGTCATAAAATATAATTTAGTAATACTGTAGCTAATCAATAATGACTGCATTTATTTCAAATGTTGGTGCGTATGTGGATATGGCTGTGTAAGGGATGGAAACCTTGGGGATTCTTCCACTTAAAAATCTGCTATTTTTCCTATTTGGTGAAAGATGAGCGTGTATGCCTATAAATTTATTTTCGGAAAGGACCTCCATATTTTCCTTAAGATTTTCAGATCAGTAATCTTACAGTTCTGTATTTATGTACTTTCTAAAAAATGATCTATTTATTTGAAATGCGAAGTTACAGAGAGAATAGGAGAACCAGAGTCAAAGAGACACCTCACATGTGCTGGCTTACTCCCTAAGTGGCCATGATGGGCAGGACGAGGCTAGACCAAAGCTAGGAGCCTAGAACTCAATCTGGGTTTCTCACGTGTGTGGCAGTTTGCCTAAGCACTTGGCTGTCTTCCACTGCTTTCCCAGGAATGTTTGCAGGGAAATGAAGAGAAAGTGGAGCAGCCAGAACTCAAACTGATGCTCAGATGAGATGCTGGCACTATGAACAGCAGCTTCATCTGCTATACCATACACTGGTCCTTACATTTACAGACTTTATTACAGAATGGTTCATTGAAACAGCCTCCTAGAGGAAAAGCATGGGAAGAGTGTAGTGGATATTTTTGTGTCTCATAGAACTTATATAACTCTACCATTATCTGAAACTAAAACTTATAGCAATAGTAACACCTAGCAATTATATCATCAACAAAAGGAAATATAAATTGCATTTCTGATTTATTTAAGTCAGATGTTTTGTAAATTTGAAGATGTTCTTGTAGTGAAATTCTGTTATTTATATTAAATTGTAGCCATATAAGCTTTGGTGCTCCTCTGAAGAAAAATGTCCTTGGTGACATTATAAATCTATTTCAAGACCTCTGAATGGTCTAGTTAAATATTGAAGAAGATGTAGGAGGAAGGCAATCCTTAGAAAATGTAATTAGAAAGTTAAATAAATTGTATATCCTCCCCTGAAAAGCTTATCTCCTACTACAAATAAAATACAAATACAAAGGTAATTACAACATAATGTGAAAGTAAGTACTCAGATAAAACCAGAATTATGGAGCTAAGAGGAAGGCAGCTTATGTCAACTGGGGTCACAGGGCAGATTTCTCAATGATGACTGTAACTGTGTTTTGAAGGTATAGTAAGATGTGTGTGGAAAGTAAGTGTGGGAAGGCATGGACAAAATTGTTAAGGTGAAATAAGGTGAGACTTTCAGAAAAATCCTAATGGGTTGCTGCCGTGGTGGTGCAGCCAGTCAAGTTGTTGCTTGCTGAGCTGACCTCCCACATCGGAAAACCAGCTACTCTGCTTCCAATCCAGCATGCTACAGATACACCTGGGAAGGCAGTGGATAATGGTCCAAGTACTTGGGTCTGCCACTCCAGTGATGTAGCTGAGTGTGGTTCCTGGCCCTGATGAAGGATCGTGGCCATAGGCCATTCCTGCCATTTGGGTTGTGAACCTGAGATTTCTTTCTCTCTTCTTTCCTCTCCTTTTCCTTCTCTATTCTCTATTTCAATCAGTCTACTTTTAAAATAAATTCTTTAAAAACAAAAATCATACAGTTTTGTTTCACCCAGTACAGTTCAAGGAAAAAGCAGAAAATGGTGAAAAGTGCAGTTATGTCAGATTCAAGTTAGTCTAGAGTCTAAACATTTTAATAAAGGGAAGTATTTTACCTAAAATATGAAAGTGTTTAAGTAACTTTCAGTAAATTCTTTAAGTAAACGGTAGCAATCACTAAGGTTTGCTTAAGATCACATTTGAAAGTTTACATGGCAGGGTGTTATAATCAACATCAAAACATTGCAAATGTGATTGTCACAAAAATCAGCTCTTCTTAATTAAATGGGTCTTTGTAGGCAAGTATCATCAACATAGTAATTGGGAGGATTTTGCAGACTGATGAATTACAAATGGAAATAACCTAAAAGCCAATTTCCGCGTAAATCATCTTTTGAAAGGCATGAGAGGGTAGTTGCTAGGGCTGGTTATGTTTTGATGAATCACTGAGCAGTTCTTCTGAGGAGGTGGCCGTTTGTAAGATTCATTCTCAACTTGTACATCTCATCCTTCTCTAGGAGACAAAAACTCTTTTGAGTCAAGACAGATTCCTTCTGGCGGGCTAAGACAACAAACAAGTTATTGATCTAGCTGTAAAATTTTTTTTTAAATATTTTTCTTGCACGTCAGAGGGAAAACAAAGCAAATGCAACTTTCACATAATAGCATGGGTAGAGAAAGAAGGAAAGCTAGATGCAAACATGAATGCAAAATCTATTATCCTCTCCTAGATAAAGTAAACATCATGTATAAATAAGTTCTAGAAACGCAATAAACTGATTGGCTGCAGTGTAGTAGGCTTCCGTGTGTGCCGTTGATGTCAGCTCTCCTGATGGAGCATGGAAAGGCAGGCAATCGAAGAGTCTGAGCTAAGGTACAGACACAAATACAGTGAAAAATAAGACGTAAAACACATTGTGTTGGCTTTCAAGAGTAAAGAAGTTAGGTTAGAGACCTAGGCAGGGCTGAAGAAGACAATTGGTGGGAATTTGGGAAGCAAAGGGGTAGCATTTTTTAAGCAGTACAAGTTGATATGGAAAGACAAGGAAAGCAGCAACGGTTCGGCAGGCAGTTTGCTGTGATCACTTTTGCTAAAATTACGGGGTTCTGCCTCATGGCAAAGTTGTGCTTTCTTAGCAAGGAATGCACTTTTCCAGACAATATTATTGGAAAACTTGGAAGCAGCTTAATCCCTGTCAGAAACTTGTAGATTCAGAATGAGCCATGATTGCTGACTTTATCTAAACATTTTAACTCATAATGGATTGCGATACTATGTAGCTTAATGGTTTTAGTCAATGTGCTGAAATGTAGCATGGTTAGTACAATGGAATGCACAAGTCTCTCCTTCTCATAAATTACTGTCAATGTCCCAAGCTGATATAGCATATCCTAACATCAGAAGACTTTGGAGCTTTTTAGGGGTTAACACCACAATTCGTATTTTACACCTCCATGATTTTCTGTCACATCCGGTCGTATTAGACTAAATGGATGTAAATGTGGTCTTTGGAGTCCCTGGAGAGTCTTGTCTCTTTAATTTGATATCTTCTTCTAAAAATTACACTAATCACAATATTTCTTTTTTCGTACACATACTATGTGTTCAATATGTATTTACTGAATGAGTAGTTAGTCTGTTGATTGAGTAAAAGGAAACTGTATTCATAGGTGACAGAAAGGTGATATTTATAAAAACTTGAGACAAATTCCCAGCTCTCTTTCCACATAAAGCAAAAACAAAACAAAACAAAACAAAAAAAGCAAAAAAGACACCAAAATGCTATGTGCTTCAAAGAGAAGGAGAAGTTAGTATATCACAGAATACAAATATTTGATATCAGTTATGGGTAAATATTGGAAATCTGAGCATCCTTTTGTTTAGTTCTACAACTATTATTATTAGTTGGAGAAAATAAATTTTAAACATGAATTAGAGATTATATTTAAGATGTAAGATTCCTGTTCAAAAGAAAAACTTTCACTCGTGTTTAAGAAAAGCACCATTTGGGGTAAACCATTTGGAGTTTACAGATGGCATATAAGAAAAAAATCAAGACCTAATTCAGACTATCAAGTGCTATTTACTTCTATCGCTCATTCTTATCTCTTTCATATGCACTTTTTATAGAAACTTTAGTACCCCTTTTTGGATAGGTTCTCAGTTAAAAGAAAAATGAAAAGTTATATACGTGTGATGCTACAATTCTGGGAGATTCATAGAAAGATTTTTATGGGCCCGGCATGATAACCTAGTAGCTAAAGTTCTTGCCTTGTACACGCCAGGATCCCTTATGGGCATATGATTCTAAATCCCAGAGGCCCGGCTTCCTATCCCGCTCCCTGTTTGTAGCCTGGGAAAGCAGTGGAGGACGGCCCAAAGCCTTGGGATTCTGCACCCGCGTGGGAGACCTGGAAAAAGTTCCTGGCTGCAGATTGGCTCAGCTCCGGCCATTGCGGTCACTTGGGGAGTGAATCATCAGACAGAGGATCTTCTTCTCTGTCTCTCCTCCTCTCTGTATATTTGATCTTCCTGATAAAAATAAATCTTAAGAAAAAACAAGAAGTATCTTTTATGACTGTAGTAAAAAGTATGATTTTTCCTATGTTGGGGAAATTGTAATTTTCAGAAAAATTGCAATTAATCTAATTCTGTTTTTGCCTAACATACACTGGAATTGAAAAAAATGCATATGAACTGATATTTTTGTGTGGTGGTTCCTGACAGCCTTGAATTTGTTAAAACCAGGATTCCACTTGATCTTGGTTCAACAGCAAAATGTTCCTTTACCTCCAGAATGGCCAATAACCTCTAACTCTCTACACTTAAAAATATATACCTTTCATTATCTGTTTTTAACTTCTAAATGAGTTCCAATTATAATGATTAGGCATATTTCAACTAGCAATGTTTCCAGTTCCTTAAAAAAAAAATTGAGTTGAGATAGATAATTCCTATCTGCAGTTCTAATTCACAAATTCCTCTGAGAGTTATGTCTGAGCTGAGGCTGAGGACGAAAGCTGGGAAAGTAGTCCGGGTCTCCCAATGGGTGGCATGATCCCAGTTACTTGGATAATCACCTGCTCAAGTCATTTTGTAGGGTTCACATTAGCAAGAAGCTGAAGTCAGGAGCCAGAACTGTGAATCTAACTTGGTTCTCTGAGGGACACTTTGGCTGTCTTAACTGTCCTAAATTTGTGGGTAGCAGGTGTCCATAACAGTACCACGAAGGGTCCAGCACAATTTAGCCCGGTGGCTAACTTCTGTCCTTGCATCTGTTGGAATCCCATGTGGACATGAGCTCATGTCCTGGTTGCTCTGCTTAGCACACAGTTCCCTGCTTGTGGACTGGGAAAGACTGGAGGATGGCCCAAGGCCTTGGGGCCCTGCACGTATGTGGTAGACCTGGAGGGGTCTCTGCACCAGGTCCCACTCACCTATTTTTAAAGAAAGCAGAGACCAGCATTGTGAAACCAGCATAATACATGGAGGCTGACTCGTGTCTAGGTTTGTCAACTTTCAGTCTAGGTCCCTGGGAAAGTATTGCAAGATGGCTCAAGTGTTTGGGCTCCTGACATGTGGGAGACACAAGGGATGCTCTGTGCTCCTGGCTTTGGTGTGTGGCAGCAGCACTAGCCACTGTGGCCAACTGGAGAGTGAACCAGTGGATGAAAAATCTCTCTGTATCTCTCTGTCTCTTATTCTCTGTAACTCTTTTAAAATAAAAGGATCAATCCTAAAAAAATAAAAAAAAAATCCCTGATAAAAAGTAAAGGAAACAGCTAAGTCCCATTTCATGTAATTAAGTCAACCGAGAGGCCTGGTTGTAAATGAGAGGGAACTAATTGGTAGCTCTGAAACAGCCTTCCATCTCAGTTCTGCTATTTAACTAAAATGCAACCTTTGATAAGATATTGTGCTGTGTCTTGGTTTCATTGTCTGCAGTGAATACAGGGCTGCCAAAACTGGGTGTTGAATGTATATTTACTATCTGTTGTATTTCCATGAGCGCCACGTTAATGGGTGCAAATGCTCCCTCAAACTCCTACTTTGGAATCATCTGGAAGCCTGTTGAAGGATTTTAAATTAGGAGATCTAGTTTGGGGCCAGAGAATTAGCCTCATTAGGTTGGCCCCAGGCCGTTCTGATACTGCAGGTCCAAGGACCACACACTGTTCTATACACTGCGGTTCAGAAACAAGCACAGCTTTGATGTGAAAAAGTACTGAGAGAAACATGTCCAGAGAGGCAGAACCACAAACAGGAACAGAGGTAAATAACAGCAACGCTTAATTTGAAGAGGAAGAAAGAGAGAGAGAGAGAGAGAGAGAGAGAGAGAAAAGAAGAAGAAAGTTACACTTAAAAACTTCAACCTTTTTTTTAAGACTTCCTGCATTTAGTTGAAAGGCAGCGTTATAGAGAGGACACACACACACACACACACACACACACACACACACACACACACACACACAGAGGGATGGGGAGATTTTGTATCTTCCATCTTGTGCTTTGCTCCCCAAATGACTGTACCTGCTGGGACTGGGCAAGACCGCAGCCAGCAGTCTAGAGATTCCTCTTGGCCTACCACACGGCATTAGGGATTCAGGCATTTGGGCCATCCTCTGTTGCATCGCCAGGCACATTAACAAGAAACTAAATCAGAATTGGAGCAGCTGGGGCTTAGGATGTCAAAGGCAGTGGCACCACATGGTCAGACCCTCAAAACTGTTTAAGTGCAAAAACAGGTAATGGACTTTCCTCTGCTTGTGGGTTTGTTTTGTTACCTGTGGGATTCTTCATACCTGTATAAATGTGATCGTGTGGATTGCTTTGTTGTCTATTGTTAAGGTTTTACTGGAACTTTTTTTTCCCCTTCAACTGGAAATATAAGTAGAAACTCAAATAGCTTTGTGAAAATAATTCAAAATGTCTTTGGTTAATAGAAAATAAAGATAAGATTAAGTATTAAAATTTTTTGAAGTCCAAGTGATTTTTTTTTTAAAATATGAATTTTCCAAGAACCTTTTGAAGATCCTTTCTTTAGGTATTCTCAATGACCTGTGTGGCACTCTTAAGAATGTTCTGGGCCCAGCGCAATAGCCGAGTGGCTAAATTTCTTGCCTTGCATGCCTTGGGACTGCATATGAGCACCAGTTTGTGTCCCAGCTGCTCCACTTCCCATCCAGCTCCCTGCTTGTGACTTGGGAAAGCAGTCAAGGACAGCCCAAAGCAATGAAACCCTGGACCCACAAGGGAGACCAAGAAAGAAGCTCATGGCTCCTAGCTTTGGATTGGCTCAGCTCTGGCCGTTGTGGCCACTTGGAGTGCGAACCAGCGGATGGAAGGTCTTTCTCTATGTCTCTACTCCTCTCTATATCTGATTTTCCAAAAAGAAGAAGAAGAATTAAAAGTCCGTTTGGTTCCCTTATAGCTATGCTCATGGCCAAAAAATGAGTTTGAAGCAATGGGGATTCACGTTACTCCCTCTATACCACTTTATGGAATTGTGTACGAATATAGATAATGGTCTATCAATATTTTATTTGGATTGCATTTATGTTCTCTGTACCTAGTGTATTCACTGTGAGATAAAAATGGCATATTTCTGGGAAAGGGATTATTTAAAATTCCTGAGATTTTCCCATAACTATTACTATACACTTGACTTCCAAAGTGAGTGGAGGTTCTAGAACACCTAGAGAAGTGTGAGCACTGCCCATGTAAGGAATCCCTGCTACCCGTTACCAGTAATTCAGGAAGAAAAAGAAACAGATGTGGAGTCAGTTGCTGTGACCCAAGATCACAGAAATTTGGTCCTCTTCTGCAACAGGACAAACAGCGGAAAACAACGGAAAACACAAGAGTGGAATTGTTAGCAACCTCCAAAACCTCTGGCAAGTGACATTGGAAGATGATGAAGCCATGGCCAGGTGCAGAGGAATTCATCAAAATATTTTTTTTCCTGAAAGTTGAACAGAGTTCTGTATCAGAGACTATATTTACAAGAAAGTTCTGTAAAGCTCTGTGTTGGACTTTTTCACCATCCCCACCATTTCACTTATTAGATGAATAAACCCTTCAAAAATTCTAGAAAGTTAGAAACCCTAGAAACTTGCCAGGGCATCTAAGCTCATCTCCATTTAAGCACTGTATTTATTATGAAGATCTTTCCTGCAGGCACATGTTTGAGGAAAAAGTTAAGGAAATTGTAATGTGACTTGGATCTCTTTACTGAATATTGCAAGAAAGGAAAACCAGCCATCAACCATGTAAAACCAAGGGATGATCACTTCACTGTTGCTACTTCTGCAAACTTTATAGGGCATGCAAGATTTTAATTTTTATTCTTTGTTTTTTTTCTCTTAATATTTGAAATGTATTATGTCCCAATAAAATCACTTGACTCCTTAGATTAGACCTATTATAACTGGGAGATTTTGGTAAACATGTCATTTGTTATAATTTCTGATCCTCCCAGAAACCAAATCATTCTAAACCCGTTGAAGAAATTTTTTGTTGTTGTTCAGTCAAATCCTCTAATCAGTCTAATTTAATGTGTGGATTTCAAAACCTCAAAATTATGAAAAACCATTTTTTTTAAAGAATAGTTGTTACTGAGAAAGTTCACATCACAGAAAGTTTAAGAATGACTTGTAGTGTCAGAGAGGAGCTTGAAGAAATTTAAGATTGTCTGCTTTATGTCCGAATCTCTTCTGTAATAGATGTCACTGGGAGATCAAGGGAGATTGAAGGGTTTATCCAAGCACCTGGAGAAAGTTACTGAAATAAATGCTTAGTCCTCGTTGTTTCTGCCACACCATGAAGCTCCTATAAACATTTACAAATTGCTGGCTGCCAGGCAAAGGTTTTATATTGACTTAATGTTTTATAGACTAATTTATCTTGTTCATTACACAGAAACAATGCATTCTATTTGAGTTTGACCTTTACATATTATTATAAATGAAGAAAAAATTTAAAGCTAATGTAAAGCACTAAAGAAACTGCTGCATGGCATGTGTCAATACCTGGCTACCATATTACTGCAGATATTGACCCTGAAGATATACATGTAAAATGTCTACATTTCCTCAGGGTCTCATGAATTTCTTTAACACAATGATTCATAATATAGTGTACTTTTGTCCTCGATTAGTAAAAAGAACAAAATGCATCAGTCGAACACATCTTGATATTGTGGTTCATAAGAAAATCTTATCGGAGGCATTGAAGTATTCACAAATTATGTAAATATGAACAGTTCTAAGTAGTTTAAAATATTTTATATGGAATAAGGTGGATAGATTCCACCTGAGAACTCAGACTCAACATAACTTGCATATTATCAATTTGACAATCTTCCAAAATGGTATGGAATAATACATAATCAGCCTTATAACCCAAAGATTCTTTCCACAGTTACTTAGTGCATAATTGTAATGCTTACTAAGCGATGTAAATGCTATTATATAGTAAGTGTATGGATTTTAGCTTGCTCATGTGAAAGATGACAAAATTATAAACACTGACAAGCTACACCATTGATTAATTCTCTGCATACAGCTATTTCTGCAATTCATGGTATTGGTAATAAGGAATTGCTCATATGTCCAAATTTAAAAGTTTGCATAAGATAAATAGTTTATGTCAGTGTTGATCCCAAGTAATGAACAGGAAAACTTGGCAAAGCTTTACAAACTGAAAGAAGGGCCCAATGTGATGGCCTAGCCTAAACCCGTGCCTTGCACCCACCAGGATTCCATATGAGCACCAGTTAATGTCCTGGCTGCTCTACTTCCCCTTCAGCTCCCTGCTTGTTGCCTGGAAAAGCAGTCAAGGATGGCCCAAAGCCTTGGGACCCTGCACCTGTGTGGGAGACCCAGAAAGAGCTCCTGGCTCCTGACTTCGGATCTGCTCAGCTCCGGTTATTGCAGCCACTTGTGGAGTGAACCAGTGGATGGAAGATCTTTCTCTCTGTATCTACTTCTCTGTGTATCTGGCTTTCCAATAAAATAAATAAATAAATAAGAGATATGCAGAAAAACTTTCTATTTCATTATGTGCATGCACATTATTTCTTCTTCATCTTATGGAATTGACTTGATTTTGTGTATCTTATATAACGAAAAAATGTATTAATTGTGCTAATTATAAAAATTGTGACCTTGTTCAACTCAAATATCCTCCAAATCTATTAAGTTTGAAAGAAGAAAAGTAATTATCTCATAGTTCTTTGTGGTCCATGTAGGTTTACCTAGACAAAAACTCTTAATACATTGTTGTGCAAAAAATGTCTTCATTTACATTTTTCAAAATCTGAAAGTATTTCCTTCTAAAATACATTCTTACACATAATACATAACAGAAAGAAATTTGAATTATCTTGCTCATTTGTGTTGGCTTATAGAACATTGCCAGATAAATATTAAATACAATTTAAGTTAAATAAAATAAAACAATACAGAGTTATAAAAAGAATTTTATAACTAGGTAGGGATAGGAGAAGAAAAAAGCTGGAAAAGACTGGGCAAATTTGAAAATAAATTCACAAATTGTCATCACATTGGAAAAACACAACTTTAAGTAGTTGGCTTTTTAGTAATTTGTGTTAATACATTAATGTACACAGCTATATAGAAGAATATGAAGCATCCCACAGTTTCGTTCTATTCTGTTTCTACTGTTCCGCTAATTTTGGAAGATCAGGAGAAAAGCTACAACCTAATTAAATTTACTGAAAACATTCAGACTTTTCAGTGTAGATTGTTCTTGGGTAAGTTTCAAAGTAAACCCTGTTTTGTTTCATATAAGGATCTTACAAATGATGTCCAAATAGATGTCAAATTTAGTGTCATAATTTAATTATAGAAAAAGATATAGTTGAAGTCCTTATTTTTTATCAAAGCAGATTAAAATTCAGACCCATAATACAGCTCAGATTTAGTAATCACTGTTATCCAAAAGATATGTAGGTAGACAAACATGCACATCTGTCTCACGAAGAAAAAGTGAAATAGTTAAAAATAATTTTTGAAAAAAAGCTAGCAAAACAAGCAAATGAAAATAGGCATGTCCTTACTAAGATTGAAAAATCTAACCATACCAGACCATGGAAATAGAATTCTGGATTAGAACTTTTAATTTTTACTTTCTGCATGTTTTTAAGCTACTGAGTAGTTGAACTTATTTCTTCATGCACTGACAAAAACCACTAGGCATGTTTTCATTTTAAAGAGAAATGGTCATTTTGCACATTTCAGATTCTTTCAAAACTTGATTTTGATTCCACGGCAGAATGACAACTATGATGAAGAAAGAGGAAGGAAAATTTAGCTGGAGGTAGAAAGAGATCCAATCTCAGCCAATGCTTAGTGAAGTCTAGTCTCTCCATGTGTGCCTTGTCTGTCTCTTGATGTTGCGCCATCAGCACTTGGTCCAAAGCAGGTGCCTAATAAATAACCATGATATAAAGAACTGGCATGATGGCTCAAGAGCTAAATCCTCACCTTGCACATGCCAGGATCCCATATGGGTGCCAGTTCATGTCCTGGCTGCTCCTGCTGCCTAGGAAAGCAGTTGAGGATGGCCCAGAGCCTTGGGACCCTGCCCCCATATGAGAGACCCAGAAGAAGCTCCTGACTCCTGATGGGCTCAGCTCTGGCCATTGTGGCCATAGGGGGAGTGAACCAGTGGATCTCTGCCCTTGCTTCTCTATGAATCCTGTCTATCTTCCCAATAAAAATTAATAACTCTTTAAAAAAAATGATCTAAAGCAGCTCATCTGCCAACTACTCATTTAAACTTTTAAACTTTTTCTTCTGCAAAGAAAAAAGAAAGCAGGCCGGGTTTTCATTTTTCTGCTCACCATGTTTCATTGCTCAAACTGAAAGGGGACACTACGAAACACAAAACTTCTCTCCCCTGCAGGGATCCTCTCTGTGTGCCAGCTGTTCCCAGGATGCTCTGGGAGAAGAATCAGGGGCCCTTTCATCGTAGGTAGGAATAAAGAATAACGAACCACTTATCTCCTGACCCTCACTGTCCCATTTTGCCTTCCATTCTCAGCATAATCACTACCCTAAAGGATCACAATATTTTGCATGTGGGTATCCTACTCAAGGCGATGAAGGCTAGTCCAAAGATGAATTCTAGCTACCAAATGTAACTCTATGAAAATCTTATCACATTCACAGCCTTTTAAAAATCTCGCAGAAAATTTTTATTATGGAAAAAATTTGTATGGACTTTAAAACTGCACAAATATCAATATACCTTTCACTCTCATTTTCTGCAAATATTTGGAATCCCTTTGTATTTGGTCTTTCCTACTGAGAGGAAGAGCTCCTGTGATGTGCATGGTGCAGAAAGGAAAAAAATAAAAACGGAAACCCAAGTGCAAGCCAGAATCTTTCTACTCTGTACTTTCCTATTAACTCCAGTTCCCTTCAATTAAAAGCAAAAACAAAAAAGTCAAGGATCACTTTGTTTTCTTTCCTTTCACAATCATGCATTCAAATAATCTGTTTTAAAAAGTCCTCAATACAAACCCAACATCTCAGTCTACACCCTAGCCTCAAACATCGGGCCAGTGATGTCAAGATAATGAAGTCTGCCGGAAAGTGACCAGAAAGAAACAATTGTTTGTTGATTCTAAAACCCTGTTGAGTGTTTTCATCTTGAGTGTTTATCCTCTTCTGACATAGTGGGAGAGCCTAGATTTCCTCCTCCTCAATTAACAAACAACCTTCTCATCATCCTTCTTTGCCTGGTCAGTCATTCAACACTTTGACTCTGATGAGAATAACAGTCTTTTCTCTAGGTAAAGACTCAAACACTACTAGGAACAGTCCAACTATTTACGATCCTTCCTCTTTCATCATCATCATCAGCTTCCCTTTTTATTGTCTTTTTGCAACTTGTTAGTTGACACACGATCACTAATAGTTATGTTTGTGGCACTGGGCTCCATGATCTAATTGCACTGGCTGTGCCACATGCCTTGTCCAGTGCCATAAACTTGGTTCCTTAAAAGGAAAACTTCAGGGATGTTTTTGCAGATGTCTTCCCATCCAGAAAGGTCAAGAGATGTACACAATGTACACAGTATACCATTAAAGAGTTACACTTGAAAATAGTTTTCATGGCTTTTTTCCTTTACCTTCGTTAAACTCCTCCAAAAATGTTAACATGTCACTCACTGGAATCTCATAGTTTCCACCCCCCCCCCCCAATTAACCTTGAGAGTTAACTACTAAAAAGTAACCACATTGCAATTTGAGGGATAATTTCTAACTTTGAAACTGAAGCAAAATATTGACACATGAAGTCTTTCCGGACAACATTTGATGACAAATTCATGATCAGTAGAAAATCTCTTTGGTCATTTATTTCCTTTAGAAGATACTTATTCAGATGGATTTTGCACATTTTCTTATTCTAATGTCTGTTGATAAAATACTTTTTCAAAGCCTAGAGAGGGGAAAACTTCATAAGGAGGGCTATTTCAAGTGAATTCTTAGCTAGAAAAACTGGTTATCATATGAAGGTACTTAAAATGGTTTATGGAAAATTGAATTAAAAGATAATGTTCACTTTTCCTGAAATTGAAGACACTTGTATTTGACCAACTGATGACACAAACTTTTATTTTGGTTAGGAGTGCTTTACTCTCTGTGTGTGTGTGTGTGTGTGTGTGTGTGTGTTTTATTGGAATGGCAAATATACAGAGAGCAGAGACAGAGAGGAAGATCTTCCGTCCAATGATTCACTCCCCAAGTTAGCCCAACGGCCCGATGCTATGCCGATCCAAAGCCAGGAGCCTCTCCTGGGTCTCCCACGCGGGTGCAGGGTCCCAAAGTTTTGGGCTGTCCTTGACTGCTTTCCTGGGCCACAGGCAGGGAACTGGAGGGGAAGCGAGGCTGCCGGGATTAGAACCTGCAACCATATGGGATCTCGGGCGTGCAAGGCGAGGACCTTAACCACTGCGCCACCGTGCCGGGCCCCTATGTGTGTTTTTTTTTAAACTTGTAGAATCTGATCTTTCCCTAATTGGCTCAGATGTTTTTATCAAAGCATTTAACTTGGTGTCACTGTTTTCTATCTCATAAATATCTTGAATGCACATGATAATTTAACCAGAATTCATGAGCGTGTGATAATTTATATGAAAAAATATCACAAAATGAGCATGCATTTGACATCAGAAATATTTGCTTTGAAATTGATGGCTAAGAGTAGTTCAGGAAAAGTTACCATCTAGTCTCCAACATAAAACATCTGTTTTAGGTGGCAAAATCTAGTCAAACTAAAGCACTCAATCCTTAAGAATGGGTAATTGGCAAGACCTTGTTCCCATTCATCTTTGGTCTCTGCTGAATCTGGGCAAACAATTGTGAATTTGCACCACATTTCTCTTCCTATCCTAGGCAGTCTGGCTTCTCACAGTAACAGTTTCCAAAGTCTCTATCGGTACAAATCTGTTTAGGATAAAGCATATTCACAGCAGCTTACTCTGCATCGTCATTTTATATCTGTGAGCTCATACCTATAAGTTAAATATTTTCTAAACATTTTTTGCTACTTTAAGGTTTAGCTGTTTATTCAAAAGTGTAAGTTGTTTAATCCTTTACTAAGTAGCTTTCCAACATTTCTAAATGTGTTGCATTTTCAAAAGAAAGTTGGTTCCATGAGAATTATAAACAAGGTGTAAGGAAACAGTGGCAATTGATATTCTCTTTCTCAACATATGGCTTATGTTATAATTGAACAAATCCTCAATGTTTATCTCCAGGAGCTGTGACACCGTTCACTGACAAGATCTCATTATCTAATTAATTTTTATTTCAACATCACCTTAGTAAGTGTAGCAAAGGTAGGCAGTTAGTGTTTGCAAAGGGGTCCACCTTTCATCCTACCGCATGTCTGGGAAATACACTGTTTAAGACCAGGTGCAAACCTTTGGCTTTAGCTACCTTAAAACACTAAAATATCACCAGCAGTTTGCCTCTGTTTAACAAAATTAAAAGCACATTTGAGATAAAAATATGATTGTGGCACAAGTATTACTGGCAATGATTAATGCTTGAGTGCTATTCTGTTTTCATGATGGAGGTAGAAAGATCATCTAAAATGAAGTAGGATGTTTAAATCTAAAAGATAATACCACTGCTCTGAAAGAATACATATACTTTTTTTGAGAGTGTTAAATAATATATTTATAAAAACATTTATTTATTTTTATTGGAAAGGTAGAATCAGAGAGTAGGAGAAACAAAGATCTTCCATCTACTGGTTCACTCCCCAAATGGCTACAATGGTCAGAGCTGAGCCTTTCCGAAGCCTACAGCCAGAAGCCAGGATCCAATTACAGGTTTCCCATATGGGTGCAGGGTCCTAAGGATTTGGGCCATTGTCTGTTGTCTTCCCAGGCCACCAGCATGGGAGCTGGATGGGAAGTAGAGCAGCTGGAACACAAACCAGTGCCCATAGCACTTGGAGATGGATGATAAGCCAGTTGAGCCATCATGCCACCAAACCCCAAAAGTGTTTAAATACTTCCATTTTACTTCATGATGATTGCACTATTATTATGGTACAGAAAACACATACCCATTATAAATAGTACAAAGTTTGTTCTATCCATTAAGAAAATACCATAAATTATAAATTAAACTGTTCAAGTTATAAGCCAGAGATTAGTATTTAATCAACCAAACCACAATGCATTGGTAAGATTATTTACTATTTTATATAAAATGGAAAAATATAGGATGCTCTCCTCAGATGCACTCAATCCTCGTGATTGTATTGGCATTCCTATTTTTGATGATTAAAGATGATCTCATGGGGAAAACAGAAACAGTTACTCCTAGTAAAACATGACAACTGATTATTATTTCATTTATATATGAGCGTTAATGCTCAAAGGAGAGATGGGAGAATGGCTACATTATCCTATAGTTTGAAGACATGACTCAAAACGTTGATTGGAAACCAGATCTGAATCTCCCACAAGCCTCTTTGTTAAGGTAGAAATCAAGCCAATTCCCTTACTGACGGAGTTCCTTTTTGCTGGGGTTACTCCACTAAGACTTTGCTTTATTGCATGTTTTATGGTGGATCTTTAGAACTTTAGAACTTTCAGTTCTAGACATTCCCATAAAATACTGTTAATATCCAAATGCTTATGCTGAGACTGATTTTAGTTTCCACCCTTGGTTAGCATTGAGAAGAGAGACAAGGAAACTGAAACTTTAGCTTTTTGTTCCTTTAATGGAGTTACTGAATTTTTTTCTGAAACAGTTTCCATGTTTCTTTCAACATTTTCTAAAAGAGAACTGACATTTAAAACAATCTTTAAAAGGTCGCTTTGAAGAAATGTGGGTAAGTTGTTGTATGTCCAATTAGGATTCTTTGTAAAGCCTTGCCAGTTTCCTAGATGAATGAAGATTCACCAGCTGTTTTCAGCACATTTTACATCTCTAGGTCTGACATAATTTTTTGATCCTGTTGTGTGTGCAAAAAAAAAAAAAAACAAAAAAACATGTGGGATTGAGAATTAAGAGTATTTACCAGCCAAGCTGTTATAACACACGCAACTAAAGACCACCAAGAGCTGAAATCATTCTAGCGTTGTGCTAGAAAGAATGTGAAAGTGTGCCATGAATATTATGCTTACTCAATAGTTAGTGATTGGTTGATACTTACATGTGGACACTCTGGGTTTGACATGGAGACATCCAAGCTGTGCTCCGGTGGTAGCACAGCTGAACATAAATAACTTGAGGGGGAAAAAAAGAAACTTACAAATTCCTCCTTCTCCATTTCCCCACTTCATCAGAAACAAAGATTATGAGTATGGAACTTAACAGATGTGTAAAATGCACGTATGCACCCCAGTTTTACGATGGTATATACAAAGACATGTGTAACATCTTGTTAAAAATTTTCTTTGCTTTTGACAGAGACTCTGTTAATAGCAGTTGCAGTGTTGGTTTGGCAAACTGTTAAGTTGTACGATTTCAGAGGAGTCGGTTAGCCTCTTGGAGTCTCCATCCACATCTGTAGAAGGAAGAAGCTGCCCCAGAGGTGATTATCAAAGCCTCTTCTAGCTTTACAGCTCTGCAATCTAGAAACAACAGCCAAAATTACAATTTAGGATTTGGCATCTGATTTTATACTAGGCTAGTGCCATGGAACTGCTTATTTAATTAATCTCACATGTTGGATTTCTTTTTGTAACCTGGTTTGACGTGGTTGTTTTTCCTTTAAAGGAATGAACCATACTATTCTTTGGCCACTGCAGGTGCTTTGAAAAGAACTTTTAATCATAGTTGGGAATTAAGTACAATGTCCAATGGTGCATATGTGCTACTGCCCTCTAGTGGGTGAAACCATATCTTCCCTAGATTGGTTAAAATGGCACATGCTAAGATGGTTATAAATTCCACAGATGGGGTAAGATGACACCTCTCTCGGTCTGCATCAATCACATGGGGTGAAACCCTAACGACTATGCTACACACTCCTGGGTGACTTCAGTCCTGCAGGTCGTAGGGCCATACTTTGAGTTGCACGAGCCTAAGTCATTCATGTTCCTTGGTGCATAACTGTTTCAAATAGGGAAGGAAACATGTGGTGTCAGCGAGTTTCTGTTTTGGATAAAATGAGGAGGGGAAAAAGAAGAGAGAAAGCACAAGTAGAAGAGGGAGAGAAAGATGAGAAAGAATTAAGTCAACCTTAAGAAAAGGACTCGTATGGCAAAACCCATTGCTCTTGATTAGAGCCAGTCTCCAGGAAATTTAAGTCTAAACCTAATAAAACTATAAATACATTAGAATTTATGAAATGCCCTGTTTATTCTTTGTTGCAGTTTGGTAAATAATACCTTAAACTTATCTTGCACAAAATAATTTATATTAATTGAACCAAAGCCAGAGTTCTATAACTATGTAAAAATATACATTGAAATTAGTTTAGACAGAAAGTTTTTACCATTTTGGTATAATTTTTTAAAGAACTAAGTTGTACCAATGGAACAATGAGTATGGATAGCTGGATGCATTGAATTCGGACATGGTGGGAGTTTTTCTAGATGAAGACAATCATCTGAATTTAGGAACAATGAACAGTATGTTTCAAACACTGAGTGGTAGAAACCCAAGCAAGGAGACCAATGATGATTTTTGCCATAGGTTTATTTTACAAAGAGGAAGATAAAATAAGTATATAACTATTTGAAATGTAGCAACAGTCCTAAGAAATGAGTAATATCTTCTATTTATGAGTACCACCACCCACTGGGCCAAGCACAGTGTCTATTAGGATGATAGTTCCATTACCCACATGAAGGAACTGAAACTGAAAGGAATTAGAGTTAACATACTAACTTAAGAACCCCATCATATGGAGCTTCTTATGTAGTAGATCATACTATTTTTCTTAATGTCCAAAATGCTGGGCCCAGCTAATTGGCAACTGAAGAGGTAACTTCCCTTCCATGTGATTTAATTTTTTTCTCGAATAACAGAAGATGTGCCTCTGGATCTTAGCATGGCTTTCTTGGTGTCCTAGGTCAGGCGTGTGCCTGATGGAAAAGGGTGGAGCAAGCCGGGAGAGGGATTGTAGCAATAGCCTGATACTGGGTCTGTCTTGGCTTTGGTTTTCTGCTCTAAGCCCCTCATGGGGAATATACATTCTCTTCCACTACCTGTGCCAAACTTATTCTCTTTCTCTTCAGAAACACATGCTGCAAAAGTCAACACTCTTCTCTAGGAGGGGTGTACACCCTTGCAATATTGCAAAATTTGTCCCAAATGCATCTTACACCTTTTCTACTTCTAAATAAACCTCAATTGTCTTGAAATTCTAATACTTCACATTTGTCATCACACCATCATCACCATCATTATCATTTCCAGTTAAGGATCCAATGCCCATCGTTTCCTACTTGACCATTTTATCCCTATAATCTGGAATAAGGATTTATTTGAAAAGATTGTTTCTTTTAGCCGTTCTAGAATATTTTATGTCTGTGTCAGGAATGTTCATGGGTTTCTTCTACAAATATCCCCACCAAAAATCCAACACCAATGTAAAGATTCTCCCTATTTACTTAAACAGAAAAAAAGGCCTACCGCCTTCTTACCCACTTCATGGAGATTGGATTGAACTCAGAACTGCCCCTAGACTTGGAGCTGGTGATGCCTTTTGAGGCTGTATTAAAGGATGTCATCCATTTGGATTGGATACCATGTGTGCTCACTGCTTAAGGGATTATCTAGCCTGAGACAAGTGGTGACTGTCTTAGGTGAATTTTTAAACTCAAACATTTTACCTTCCTTCTATTAGCTCTAGAAAAACTGCATTGTGGCAGTGTAACTGCCAACTGAGAAGGTAATGCTGGGACAACATAGAGTACTTTGCTTGATGTTGTCAAGTCAGTCAGATCCATCAGCTGGAAAAACAGGTACCGGTCCTAAGTCGATCCACGAAAGCCTCAGTAGAAATCAATCATAAATAACGGGAGGAGGGAGGCATAAGATCCTAACTGAGCACAAGACACATCACTGTATCATAGAACTTAGCTTCTTTCATTTCTTCCTCAAATATTTCCTCTGATTAATATTTGGGGTATTTTAAAAATGACATTTTTTTATAAGATTTAATCTTTTCCATATACTGCCAGACTCAGGATAAGTTAGAATCTTAAACAGTTGTCTTTGGCTATTTATTAATTATTATGACTTCTGCTCATATTTAGGAATATATGTAGATCATGCCTTACTAATGATTATTCAGGACAATGATAATTCACTAGGAGGTATTCATACAAATGTTCCTTAATGATGGGAAGAAATTACCTCCATTCCCTCCAGGAGAAAGCCCACAAATGCTTCAAAAGTCTCTAGTTCTCCTTTTTATATCAAGTTATATTTCAGTTATGGCTGTATCTCTCATCTTATTGATACCCGGCATTCTAAAAAATATCAATTATACTTATATGTGTGTATATATATGATATAAACATAATGAAAGAAGTTCGTTTCATGACTGGACAGTGCAAAAAATAAAAATAAACAAAAGTCCTCTTGGAATTTTTCCTGGGAAAAACTATTTAGATTTTATGATTTCAAGGCTACTTGCCAAAATACTTTTGGCCTGAAAAACTTATTCATTTATTTACAACTTGAGCATCATAAATGAAAAGCAATACTGTGTCATTCATTCAGGTTCCTATATTAAATTATTATTTTAGTTCATGGAAGCTAATCATCAAAAGTAAGCTTTTATACAAATCTATATACCAAGTAAGCTACAGAATGTGATTACAGTTTGTCTATCTAGGTTTAGCTTACTGTTTTCCAATCTATGCCATACATGGTGACAAAATATACGCTAATGACGTCAACAAAGTTCTGAATAAGACAGGATACCGCTATGGATTCATTGACAGGCTAGAAAGTGAATGAGAAGAAAATACAAACAAAATAACGTAAAATATGTAGCATTTCCATATGGATATTGGCCAAAGCTGTGGATGAATAACAGATGAACGAGAGAATCTGTAATACCTACATTTCATATTAGTGAGCTCGCATATTTTAAAAGACAGGTTTTTGTCAAAATTTCATTAATACCCTGACAAATCTATGGTTCCCATTGTTGTTCCTGATTAATCCATTTGTGAGTCTGAGTTCCTTATGTTTGCTTTCTTTTTTTAATTGCTAACTTCTTCCAATTGTTTAATAAAAACAACTTAGAGTATACAGTTGTGTTTCTAAAACTTATTTAAATTATTTGAGAAACATCAATATTTCTCAAAATAGCTTTCGTGATGTTTGAATTCATGCTTTTGGACCAGTTTACGTAGGCTTCCTTAGACCTTGCTCTCCTGAAACCCTTGGGACCAGAAGTGTTTTGGGCTTTTTTTCAGATTCCAGAATATTTGCATACACTTAATGAGGTATCCTGGGCTTAGTTCCTAAGTCTAAACATAAAGTTTACTTATTTTTATATGCCCTTTCTATAGCATATATATATGTAAGATGGTGTGTTTGTGTTTCGATTGCAATTTGTCACATGAGATCAGCTGTGGAATGTAAAGTTTCAGACTTTGGAGCATTTTGGATTTCCTTTGGTTTGTTTTTTCAATATTGAGAAACAGGTCACCCCAAACACTTACTATGACAAAACTTACTGATCCTCAGAATTTTTCCAGTTACAATCACATTGCTTCATTTCTCCTAACCTTCTTCTGTGGGTATGCATAGGGGATGATTTTCCCCAGGAATGCGTAATAAATAATAAAACGGGTGTGTGGTGGGGAGACTTTATAATGCAAGACTTCTGGAGTTTGCGTATTCTAGACTGCTTGAGTTCAAATCCTGGCTCTGCTGCTATTTTTTTAGGAGGGGGGAACCTTGTTCTGATTATTTAAACTAGCTAAAACCATGAGATTAATAATAAAATTTGAAATTGTGATATGAATTAAATGATAGTATCTTTGAAGAATGGAGAACAAGGGTAATAACAGTAAAAACTAAAGCTAATATTTCATTATTACTTCCTTTGTTATGTACATTTCAGAAGTCAGAAATTTGTGTCTGAATTATGCCCTATGTAAGGTGAAAGTTAGAGGAAAAAGCAAAGTATTTACTAATTTAGAAAGAGGGAAAAAAACAATTTGAAGAAAATAATGATTTAAGGAATTGCCAGAAAGTATAAGCTTTAAATATATTGCTATTGCACATTTGAACCTAAAAAACGCTATCATTCAGTATATAGTCATACCTATTTAATTCTAAGTCCCATGAACCTTTTTCTTATATTCCTGTGTAGTTTTTGTACTTAAGCATGCAGGAAGAGAATCTAAAACATCATTGGGTGCTCTGAGAAATGGCTTTTGTTGGTGATTTTTATTTTCTTTGTACTGTTATTGTACATTCTCTGCAACCAATATTTAGAACCCTTCTTTCCAAACACAAAACTAGTTTTCAGAAAATATGACTTAACTACAATTGATAGATGTGCAAAAGACACGAAAATTGTGAAATTCTCTAGACCTTCTAGTCCAGAGTCCCTGCAGTGACTGGCCTCCTCTCTGCCGTTTAAAGCAGATAAATGCCCTATATGCTAAAAGATGCAGTGCAGATATCACTCAGGTCAACAAAAGCATTTGTATGGCATGTTTAGCTTCCTAAGACTTTGATGTGCTTAAAAGATCAGCAAAGCTTTCTCATCTCCTCATGGCAGCTCCAAGTTCAAAGAAACATGAAGAGTCTAAATCGTAACAAAAGCCTCTCCATGTACCTTTGAATTACAAGTAAAGATTCTATATGGTTTATCAGAAATGCCAAAGGCTGAGTTAAAGTGTTCTATTAATTTTCATCAGTTGTTAATGATTAATATATTTTGGTCCAAGTATCAAAGACAAAAGAATGGAGACATTTGATTGTTATTCAGTGAGGAATGTTTAAGAAATAACACACAAAATTAATTAGAAAAGCAAACTATTTCTAGATTGAGATTATCTGATCAGCTAGGTAATAGTGAATTTAAAGTATGTTAAAAACATCAGTTAGACTGTGGATAGATGTTTATGTAAAGCCAAATCAATGAATCCAATTCCCTGCTCATTTAGAACCAACTATTTAATTTTAAAAGCCCATTGCCTTTTACTCTTTTCTTTTTGAAGGTAATCAAAACACAAAATGAACATAATTTAAAGAGAATTTTATGTTCTTAGTTATTTAAGTATTTCTTTAAAATGTATACCTCTTAGTATCTCAGTGTTGTGAAGTGATGACCAGAGAGTTAAATAAGTTCAGAGTTCAGTAATAGAAATAATGGTAGATTCACCCATCTTTCAAAAAAGATTACATGTATTTTTATTGCTTTTGAACATTAAATGTACAACTGCTACTATATGACAATACTGTCCTAACAGTACAGTAACGAAGCTTGAGGGCTTTAGAAGATTGAGGGCTGAAGAAAAACATAATTAGATAATTATGAATACTTAGTATAGAGCCATTTATGAATATTAAGGAACTTATCTTTCTTTAGATGAATTCACTTTGTTCTGTCACAGCAAGACAGTTTCCCTTGTTATTTATCTGCAAATGTTCTAAAATGCAATGAAAACCTCCTATCAACACTCTGCGTGTGGGACAGTAGCCAACGGGGACCACGCTGTGAAAACGCCTCTTCTTTTTCCACTTGGAGCTTCTTTGACTTGTGTTTTCTTATCTGAAAGGTTTCCTCTGGTCATTTGACCCCTATCTTTAATGCTGTGCGTCCTGCTCTTTGCTCTTTAGCTCTTCACCTTCCCACTCTTGGATAAATTCTTGGGCTCTTTCAGGGTCCTTATTATCTCAAACAAAGAACTAGTACTTCAGGCCATCTGTTCCTGTTCTTTTCATGTCCCTGTCAACACCCATCTCTGCATGTGAAAATCTAGGTCTCTATTCTAATACACCCCTCTTGCAACCTTGCTCAGTTTCTTTAACTTCTAATTTATTTGACTAAAAGCACAGAAAATGACAAGAAATCAGGAATCATATTTTTTGGTCAATCACCAACTTTGACTGCTGCCAAAAAAATCATAGAATTTTCCATTTCCCATGTATATACTATTTTGGACAACATAGGAGGAAAGGTGTTTAATGAGAAGAATATATGAAAATGACAGGGTGAGATCAAAATAGTGAGTGGAAAGGGAAGGAGGGGCTCGAGTCAGTGCCATGTTTAGGATGACACGGGAAGTGGCCCAAAGAACAGGAATACCATTTCTTGGTCTTTCTATTCTAGTCTCTTTAAGAATTGCCCGAGACTTATAAAATAATTTAGTATCACTTTGAAATCTACCCTTGTATCCCTCCAGTACCAACTTTTTAGTTTCTTAATGTGGTTTGTTTACTAAACAAACAAAAAAAATTGAACTAAAACAAAAGATTATGAGACAAACTAAATATATGAAAGTTGAGGACATAATATATGTAGCCATTATACTAAGAAGTGTTCATCTCAGGTCCTGGTTTAATGTTTCTTTATCACCGTTCCTTGAAGGTATTGTCTTTGTCAATGTGATAGTTTTACTTTCTATTGATCTGACAATATTATATAGTGTAAATAGTGTGAAAAGTTGATAGTCTGCAGTGTTCACTCTATGATGGGAGAATAATGCCATCAGACTTGAAACGCTGTAATAAAATGCCTTGAGGATTTAGGGTCCAATAGAATAGCTATTATTGACACAAAGCCAGCCTTATTTCCAGGATTTAGAATCTACGACCTTAGGTAAATTCATGAACATAAAGAAGAAAGGATAATTGGTAATTCCTTTTTCCTTTAAAGGAAAAAAAAAGGATGTGACAATTTAAGGTAGGATTGCTATTGTTGGTTGCCATTTCTATATGTAAATCTTAGAAATTAACCAGAGAAGCACTTAAGGAATGGCTCGCACAGTGAGTTGTAATACAGTTTCCATGGAATAGGAGGAAAACATAATCTAACCATGTCTTCTTGTGCTCAAGCTTTTCTGCATCTCTGTGTCTGATTTCTAAGTTTCAGAGCAAGTCTGCTCATAAGTTCTAGATGGAACAAATCACAATAAATGTTTGCCCACTCACTATTTTAGTGCATTGTTTTATAGTGGAATTTGCTTCATTCCTATTTGTATTGAATAGTTTCACTGAACATACCTTCTTATAAATTTGATATAGGTAGTAAGTACTGAGTTTTGCAAAAATTTGTTAGATTTAGTTATTATGGAATTCCTAGACAGGAAAAAGAATCTGAAAAAAAGAAGAGACCACTCAGTTTTACCTCATTAGCTCATGGATTTGATTAGAATAAAAGGTCAGCATGGTATGGCTTATTACATGGCATATGCGAGTAGATGATAAATAGTCACTGCTATTCCCTCAGTCCCCTTTCTCCACCGTTAGAGGACAATAGCACAAATCTTATATGAATCTTTAAGTAGGTGAATTCTTTTAAATTAGTTTTTAGAAGAATTCTATGAAATATCTATAATAGTTCCATTGCAGAATACCCTATTGAAGACCTAAATCTAAACTGCAGTTACTATAATGTACAGCCCTGCCTAATGTAACATCTGGGACATTCCTCAAAAAAGACATTTTATGACAAAGAAGAAATCATGGGAAAGTGGATTGACAATAGAATTTGGAATCAATTCTTCCTTTTACTCTTGGATGGTTTTGAGTAAGCCTACTTCATATGGTTTATATAAGGAATACATGAATGTATTTGTGAAGACTCTTCCATAAATGCTGCCTTATCATTGTATGCCATGACAAATCCAGTAGGTTTTGCAAAATTATCATCTGGTGAAGATGGAAGGCAGAACTGGGAAGACAACAATGCCCTTTCAATAATAATCTTCAAAAACAAAATATAAAAGTTAATAAGTCCATTAACTACACCATCACAAATATTGAAACCCATTGAATTTGCATATTCAGATCATGTTACTTTTTGTTGTGAATACTCTACTCAGTTGTTTTTTCCTATAATATTGTATTATAGTCTTAAAACCTGATCTTGTGCCTCACAGATGAATCACAACCACTTACGAGGTGCCACTTTTTAAAGGGCAAGAAGAAGTAAAAGTTGCATTATAGCATCTAGAGCGCGCTCTGAACTCAGCTGCTGAAATTCACAGGACATTGGTCTAGACACATTGTGTCAAAGGACTAAACAATTCTGGAGAAATTAATACATATCTGATACAAGTGTCTAGAACTAATCTTTTATGTATGTTGTCTAACAAATTGTGTAAGTAATACTCTTAATAGGAGTTGAAAAGAATGAAGACATTAAAGTAGAAAAGTTAAGGGTTTATGGAAAAAAAGAAAATCCATTGCTCAAAGTATTTGCTTTCTGCCATTTATAGGCCAATCCCTGTGTTTGAGGGAGCCAAAGAATTTTAGCCGTGAAAGACATTAAAATATTTAAGAAATCACAGACAAGCTTTGGGACATTTCAATAATCTGAGTTTGAGAATGTCCATGGATGTTTCCAAATTTACAGATGTCAATCTCTCTTTTCAGTGTGTAAGTAGATTCTAGAACATTAAGCCGATTCTAGCAAAATAAAAAGTCTCCAGATTTCCCACTTCATGTACTAAGTCTAAAGCTTTATCCTCAGACCATACTTTGGAAATTAAAATAATAATTTCCTTTCCAAACCCAGGCAAAAAACATCTGCAAGAATAAATACAGATTTGAATGAGGCAGAAGGAGTGTGGTACATACACTTGCATGAGCAAATAAAAATAACTCGTCTGAAAGCTATGTTTAGTAGTATGAGTTTTCTTTACAAGAATTTTTTAATCTAGAGTCTCTATTTAAAAATGAATTTTTCCATTTGAAATCTCCTTTTACATATCAGCTAGTACACAAAGAATTCAGTCAACACTGAAAGGGATGTTAGAAAGTCTATTACAGTTCTTATCAAGTGACAAAGGAAGGCGAACCATCACACTTACACCTTGGATCCTTAAAATCAGAAGATGCTTAATGGCTACTGCTAAATCACAGAAAAGGCAATGGAAGATGCTACACTGCCTGATGACTTTACCCGTGTTTACCACAAAATCTATGATGGACAGTTAATATGACAATACAATTTCCTAAAATGTGGGGCACATGGCTTGCTAAATGTTATGTGACAGGTGAGGGGGGGGACAAGAGGTGAATCTGAGATAACACCTGGACATGATATTGCATCACTATGGCTTCAGTCTTCTGATTAGGAAAGTCTCAACATCGTGCTAATATATCTTAAAAGCTTCCCATTCTAACAAATCTGAGACCTTGGACTTACATCCTTTTGCTAAAGCACAGCACGTAGCTGGAATCTAAAAACAGTTTTATTTTCACTGAATTTTGGTATTTGATTCCCTTCTATGGCAAAAAATGTTGGCCTTCCACTTATGAGCACAACATAATGATAAATTTATCTTTAGAATAAAATGAGTCATTTTAAAGAAAAAAGTGGTTGGTATATAATTGGATAGAGGCTAGATGTTTATGGCAAAATGTACGGCAATGTTTTTTAATAACTGGAGATTAGAAACCCCTCTGCATGCAGGCAGATCAAGGTACTACAGCTGTGGATGAATGGACAGATGTGAGTCCAGATGCATGGCCACAGATCAGTCAGAAAACAAAGGATATCCTCCAAGAAACATGAGACAGGAGAGAATGAAGATGCAGAAAAAAGAATCATCTTGAAAGCTGAAGCGAGCCGCTCTCCAAGTTCAAGTGCTTTAACTGCATCCCATTGCCATAGACTAATATTAGGGCACACTGCACATCGTGACAGTCACGGAATAAATTCCAGCACACGATGACACAAAGTATGATGAAAGATAAAATGTCAGGAGAGTTGGCTTTGCAAGCAGCTGTACTTGTCACGCATTGAAACAAAACCATAAGGCATGTCATCTGACAGTTGCTGAAAACATTAAATGAAAGGGTGTATTCTTTTTTCTATATTTTAAACACAGGAAAAATGTCAGAGTTGAGCTGAGTTGCAATTTGGGAAAAATTTAAACCTTCATTTAACCCAAATTAGGGTTTTACTTAAGTTTTAAACAACTTTCTTGCCCATTTCTGGTTCCAGAGACAAACATTTTGTATTTCCAATACTTGGGATTGCGAGAGTACAGTTTTCCTTCAAGATTATTTTCTGTGGAACATTTGTTAATAATAACAGGAGGTCTCAGCATTGTTCTGATTCTATGGTATGTACTGGGTCACTGGTTTCCAGGGGTCAGTAAAGGAAAGGCAGTGTTTTGGATTTTCAAAGGATTTCATTTGAAAAATAACTTTTTGACTTTGGATGAAAGCATTAGTATATTCCTAGGAACTCCCCTAATTCAGATTTCAAATAATAAATATAATTATTTGTGGGTTCCCTTCTTTTTTCACATTATATACAGAACACTAATCTGTGGCCTTTGAGTACTCAAGATATTTCATTCATTATAATGGATAGTCATATTGGGTCTATAACTTTAGGAATATATCTTACATCTGCACATCATGTTTCAAATATATACAGTTGTTTTTTGGTAGTAAGAAGCCAAATACTAACAAACTGGTATTTCTTATGAAACATCCATAATCACAGATGCTAGTGATCCTACATGGGAGTCTGCAAATATTTTAAACCTAAGAATAGATTTCAAGGGCCTGATGTAGTAGCCTAGCAGCTAAAGTCCTCACCTTGCACACCTGGGATCCCATATGGCTGCCAGTTCAAAGATCTCTGTCTCTCCTCTCTGTATATCTGACTTTCCAACAAAAATAAAATAATTTGTTTTATTAAAAGGAAGAATAGATTTCAAATGTCACATATTTGTGAATTATTGGTGGTATGCTATTTGCTTTATTGAAAAGCAACAAATGATAGAATGAGAAAATAGAATATTCAGATTTGAAGATATACAGAAGGACAGAGTAACAAAAATGAAAGTACAGGAAAATATCATTTCCTGAGACTGTCAGATTTTAACCAAACTTTTATCCTTCCCTTTGTAAGAATATGAAGACATTGGATTTCTCATTACCATTAGACCTACATTCATTTAACCTAAGAAAATTATCACTGCCATCTCCTAAATATCTTCCAAATGCAGGATCATTCTCTGCAACCTGTTTGGCTATCTCATCTTAAAAACACATTTCCTTTAACCTTAACTTTTCCTCTATATTTTTCCCTTTTTTTTTTTTTTTTTTTTGCTCCTTTATTCAGGAAAATTAAAGTTCTCTGTATGAGGATTCTTCATTGTCTCACGTTTCAGTCTTTTCCTCAGCTCAGTAAGGCTGGAATTCTAGTGTCTTTTATAAAGCTCCAAGAATTCTCATGCTGCTGAATTCCAACAACGTTTATTCATCTTTCCAAACTATGTAGTTGGTATAGTTGATGCCCCACACTCCTGTCTTCAGAGATACCACACACCCTTGACTTTGCTACTAAACTTTGGTACTCCTCTGTTTTGTGTTTTTGTTTTAACTTATTTCTTTGTTTCTTCTCCATGTGAAAGTATTGAGTTGGCTCTGGACTCAGGCCCAATCATATATGGTCTAAATTTTGCATATATCTGGAATGCCTTTTCCTTACGTACAAATGTACAACTGCCTAGGAGTTTCCTTGCAATTTTATTAGTGAGCTTAATGTCCCCCCAAACTAGCTGACTTTACCTGCTAATGCTGTTAGTTATCCTACTTGCTTCTTCATCTCTGCACAATGTTCCTCTTTCTCTCATGCGGTACCTCCCACCACCATTTACAGCCACACATGAAGACTGACTTACTCCACCTCCAAAATCTGTCTTAAATCTATCACTTCTCGATAGCTGCACTGTTCCCACTATCTAAAGGCATTATTTTTCCCCCTGCATAATGTTTTAATTTTTTCCTTTTTTTCCATCTCTTAGCCCCATGCCCAACATTAATCCTTTCACTGGGTTCCCAGAATAAATGTCAAGATCTCTGACAATGGCCTATGATTCCAAAGTCTGCTTTCCAAACTTTCTAGTTCCTCTTTGTCATTCACACAACTTTCTGCAACCCAGCTGGTCTTCTTTTTACATTCTTGGCCATTCCAATTCATTCTTCAGGACTTCTAGACTTTGTGTGACTTTTCTTGATTGTGATACGACCTGCTCTATCCCACCATTCAGATCTCAGTGCAAATATCTCTCTATAAATAATTTAATGTAAATAATGTTTTAAGCTACATGAATATTAAGCACTATGGCTAGTAGATACTGCTTGACTATTTGTGGATTTACTAGATTAAATAATGAGTGGGGGAATCCATCTTCCCACGTCTGGTTGAAGTCAGCATTTTGTAATAGTATCTCTGGTCTAGACTCTTAAAATGACATGCTCCCAAGACCTGTGCTTCATTCAAAGTTCCTTTCTCTCACTGCAAAAGTGATCATTTGGAGTTTCAAATGTGGTCAGGTCACAGTATCTTATTTAAAACACTTGAGTTTTTGTGTCAACCTCATGAGGAAGTGTGAACATCCCTTTATAATATGGCAATTTCTGCTGCTTTATCTGGCTTAATCATTCTATACTCTTATGTAATAGTAATGTAACAATTTTTAACAGATTTTCAAGCAGCGTGAACAATACTTCCCTTCATGTCTGTAAAGCTCCCGTCCATTCTACAAAAACCTGAAATTGTCTGTGTAATGATTCTTTACTGATAGACAGCCCTTATCTCACAAAAAATTGCTCTACAAAATACTTTGAACATTTCTTACACCTTGCCTATACACTGCTGGATGCATGAATAGATCATATTTGACAGTAGAGGCTGTGCCTTACTTTGTAACATTTAACACTCAGACGAATCAATAACTGCTCATACCATAATTTGAAAGGTGTCTTCCATATAGTAATTCTGCAGTATGTCATTTTCCCCCTAGGGCTGTTATAATTCAGTATAGAAAGCAAAAAGAACATTCCTGAGTGAAAATATTTAATAAATATGAGGATAGTTAACAGAAGTTGCCAAAGATTTCACTTGCTTCCTAGCTATACCATGGATGACATGGCTAATAAGGCAGTAATAGATTTACAACAGTTCTTTAAGGAAATGTCTTTGCTGTCCTAAGCTATGCATTTAAAGATGGGCTAAACATGAGTTATTAAAAATATAATTTTCTTTTATGAAACCACTGGCAATAGTGGGATGAAATATTCTATAAGTATTAAACAAAGTCAACGCTAATAAAACTTACTAATGGAATGGTCTTGCCATAAATGGAAGCAGAACTAGAGACAGAAGAAAGGGCACTTAGCATGGGATCTGGATTTTATAATCCTTCTGACACTAATTGTGCATATTTGTGTTCACCAGACCCTCTGAGTTGTAAAGAAAGTTCAGAGCAAGTTTCTATCACTCCCTTCCCAGATAAGATGGAACCTGCAGTCCTCTCCCATTATCTCTGGGGGTTCCAAGGAGCAGGTTGCCAGAATCGGTGCATAAAAATGCAGAATTCCCAATTAAATGTGAATTTCAGATAAACAAGACCTGGTTTTCTATTTTAAGTGCAATATTCTGGACATATTTATACTAAAACTCATTCATTGTTTATCTGAAATCCATACTGAACTGCAAGTTCTGCTTTTTTATCTGACTACCCTATGTGAAGAGGATGGTTAGAGGTGGTGACTTATGTTTCTCTTCATTGCTTTTGATTTTAATTTCTCACTTACTCTAAATACTCAGTTTAAAGTGTCAATCAAAATGTTTCTTCCACTTTCCTTGACATCGTCTTCTTTATGTTTTGTTAGCTGTGAAACAAGGCTCGTGTTCTGTAATGCATCCCTCTCCCCAACAGGAAACAAACAAACAAACAAAAACCAAACGACCTTCATCCGTAAACGTAGCAGACATTGTTTAGCATGGGTAACTGTGGCAGAAATACAGATAATACCAGCAGGAACACTTGAAGGTGGAATCAAAGATGAGCTCACTTTCCAGATTACTTTGATCATACTTGCTGGCCTGCTCTCACTTTCCACCATGAGCAACTGTCACACTACTTATCCCCAATCTTTTCCCTCCTTCTATTTTGTTTCATCCATTCTTTCATTCTTCAATCGCTTCTCTTTCTACTTACCTCAACATGCAGGAACCTATTAAGTTCATATGCAAAGCAATTTAACTAGCTCATCCTTTTTCACCACCACTTCCCAAATTAAGGTCTTTTTAACAGTGGTACTTTTTCCTTAAGAGAAAGGAAAACTCTTCCTTTTTCTATGTTCAGAAACACTAGGAGGTATATGTGTATGCATATATATATGTGTATAATGCATATGTCATATATATCAGCATTTCTGAAGAGTATTTTCCTAACTTCTGTTATTTTTCCCTTTGCCTGAATTTAGTTCTTTATTTTGAAATCAGTGCTAAGCACATCCTAGTCAGTTTCAGTCATACTTAGCTTTCAAAATAATTTGACAATCTAGTTTTGCTTAGTTAAATGTCTTCAGAAATAAAAAAAGAAAATATGTTTAGGAATATCTGTTAATAAGTTTAAAACTTTTAATTATCTCCAACCCAGAAGTCTGATTTCTAGAAAAACACTTAAAGATATTGATGTTGAGTGGTTAACAACACAGATTTGGAATCATACAAAATTGATTAAATCCTAGTTTTGCCACATGACAACCACTAAAAATCTGCCTCATTTGTTTGAAAACTGAGATAATAAGAATACTAAACTAATAAGATTATGGTGAATAATGTTAGTGATACATATCTTCTAACAATATGAACATACATATAATATGCATAGTTAAGTATAATATGAGTATAAGAATATTGAGAAAGTTTTAAATTGCTATTTTAATGAAATTTTTAAAAACTCTTGAAAAAAGATATTCCATGAGAAAATCACAACAGTCACCACACCAAATGTATGATGTACCCTATGTTATCCACTCCGAGAATCCACATAATATAGAGTTATATATTGGGGTAGGCGCAGCAGCCTAGTGGCTAGTCTTTGCCTTGAATGCCCTGGGATCCCATCCCAGCAGCTCTGCTTCCCATCCAGCTGCCTGCTTGTGGCCTGGGAAAGCAGTTGAGGATGGCCCAAAGCCTTTGAGACCCTGTACCTGCATGGGAGACCTGGAAGAGGCTTCGGGCTCCTGACTTCAGATGTGCTCAACTCCGGCTGTTGTGGCTGCTTGGGGAGTGAATCAACAGATGGAAAATTTCTGTCTCTTGTTTCTCCTCCTCTCTCTGTATATGTGACCTCCCACTTTCTGATAATGAAAACTTAGGAGACAATAACTGATGGGCATAATGGGTGCATCCTGTCACTCATGTGGGAGACATGGAGGGAGTTTTTGGTTCTCAGCTTGGGCTCACTGCTGTCCAAGCCGCTGAGGTCCCGGGAACGCTCAGGAATGGGAAGTCTGCTTCTCTGCTGTCTCTCAATTTAAAACATTTATAAGGAAATGAGAATGCCTACTAACTCCCTTACGTAAAGGAATGGCTTAGATTTAGGAGCCAAAAATAGGTGAATATATCAATGATTAGTTCTCATGTTCTTGATAATCAGAGGTTTCTCAATAAAAGAGATTGTGTTCTATGATCTATCCCATTTGATATGATCTAACTTGTTTTTTTAATGGTTCATTGGTTTTCCAAAGATTGAAAACAGAAAAGTTTCAGAATTTGAGAACTGTAAGTGAAGTTTCAGTTGCAAAAACAAATTAATTCTGTTTAGCCCACATTTAAACCATTGATCACAAAAACTATCCTAAATTAAACATGTAAATATGCTACAACATGAATTTGTCTTGTGAAAACCAGACATGCATGTATTCTAAAGAGCCTCAATGTTGGCATCAATTTGCTTAAAGGCAAAAGACTTCGAGGTTACCTCCAAGTAATTTCTATGCTAGAATTTCAATTTGTATTTAGCTTCTGATATTGGATTGAACCATGTGATATCTCATTTTTAAAATAAGTTTCAAAAATATATAGTTCTTTGTGTATAGTTTGATGTAATAATTTATACCAAAATACATACAATAGGCATGTTCTTTTCTTCACATTAAAGACATACAAATTAAGAATTTACTGACTTTTATCTGGGTCTTTTATGTTAAAGTCTGAATTTTAAAAGTGGGAATTATATTTTAATTTGAATTGAGTGGCCAATGGTATAAGCTAATAGATATTTATAAAATCACTCTGATTCTTATTAGTGATTTTGTCTCATGCTAAAGAGAACTACAAGTTAATTGCAACCATAGGTCAGAATAAGAGATCTCCAACTAGGAATCCACCAACTTGTGAGCCAGTTGCTATCATCTAGCATAGGTCAAAACATGGTACATTAATGCATGAATGAGTGAATGAATGAAGATATCATACTACTGATCCAGTTAGCAGAGTGAAGGCTCTAAGGGACTTTATGGATGTTCTTTATGCACAAGAGTAGGATACTATTAAATCTATGATCATAGCTCAATCATTCAGTTAAAGCATAGCTTGGTTAAATCTAAAAACCCAACAGGAGGAATACATGCCTGGGTCTTTCCTACATCAAAAAGGCAGCACCTATTACACAGGTGGCATGATTCTGACCTGGGTCATGGTACAAATTGGGTTTTTATATTTGAGAAACAAAATATTAACTGTGCATTTCAGGAAATGTATATGATTTCTATTCATCTTCTCACAGAAGCCTGATTGAACCAACTAATCTTTGAGATAGCAGTCTAGCATCAAAGAATATCCAGCAAGCTATTTTAGGACCCATACTCATGTTAAGTATCTTTGGTGTGTTTAGTTAGTTGCTTTCATTTGGTTCTGGAAGACAGACAGAAAAACAGAGTCTATCCTCTGATTTATTTCCCCAAACACCTACAGTGGCTGACGCTGGTCCACAGCTAAAGGTAGAACCAGTACTCAATTTAGGTGTCCTGTGAGTGGCAGAAAGCAAATGACTTTAGCCAGGAGTCAGGAGCCAGAGGTAGATATTGTCCAATGTTACACAGATAAGAGATGAAGCTTTCCTAACCAACATCATGAACACTAGATCAACCACCCACCACCTCCACTTCCTTCCCCAGGTACTATAATTAAGGAAACCCAGATTTCTTTGCTGAACAAAACTTTTCAAATGCATTTCACTTTTACTAAGACAATCTTTCCAATTTAGAAGAGACTAGAGAAGCTGCCGTGGCATTTGCAAAGAACCTTCTGCATTTCCTCTGTGATTATTTTTCTCATAAGTAAACTGCGGATATTAATTACATATAAAAAAGGAATGTTCTAAATTTTGAATAAGTTAATTATAATACTCTGCATAGATACTGACATACATGATCTTTTGCTGACAGCAAACTTTTAGGTCTCTAACAATATTGTATCCTAAGCTTGTCTCAAGAATGGTTGGCAGCCAGTTCAAGTCCAGATTGCTCCACTTCCAATCTAGTTCCTTGCTAATACCTGGGAAAGCAGTACAAGATGGCTCAACTACTTGGGCTCCTGTATCCATTTAGGAGACTTAAAAGCAGCTCCTGGCTCTTGTTTCTCCGTAACTCTGCCTTTCAATTAGATAAATAAATCTATTGAAGAAAAAGAATGGTTGAGATAATTTCCTCTTCATGTGCCATAATGCCACATGTAGGTTCAATGAAATTACGTAGTCCACATTCTCATCTTTCTTGGGAAGATGCTATTCACTTTGTTGCACTTAAATGAATTAAATTATGTAGATAAAGCGCCTAGAACACTGACCAATTAATCAATCCTTCTTAATTGAGTTAGTTTCCATTTCTGTAATCCATACTCTTATTTACTCAGTTTGCAGTGCCACTCAGTATGTTTTTCTGGCCCAAATGACCTGACACAATTGTTAGTTCTGTGGTTTTGTTTGGTTAGTTTTGTGTTTTGTTTTTTGTGCTTTGCTTTTTGTTGAGAACTATATGCTTTGTTTTGTTTTTTCTTGCTTCTTTGCATTTCAGTAAATTTCAGCACCTAATAGTTACCATTGTTTCCAATAAAATTATTTCAACTATACCCTTATTATTTAACTTTTTCCTTATTTCCTCACTTAATGGTTTTTGTCTTTGTTTTGTATTTTTATTTTGAGCTGTCTCAAACTCTTTGCTAATGGAAAGTATACATTAAAAAACAATTCTTGAGAATACTTCCCAAATATAACAAGAGCTTTATGAAATAAAATGAAACTATTAAAAATGAGCCAAATATATCATAAATATTCACAACACTTTTCTCTATTTTTGTTTTTCAAACTAGTAAATGAAAAACTAAGTAACAATGTAAAACATAAAGGAAGATGATAAATTGAGCTATAATCTCTGGAGTAGATTAAAATGTCATAGGCCCACTTTACCTTTGCATACAACAAACTTTGCTTTTCTTAAGAAAATGCAAAGAGATCATATAATAAAGAACTTGCAAGATTCTTAACTTGTACCTCTAGTAACTCCTTTTCAAGGAAAATCCTTTAATACAAATTAAAGTAAGGACGGTATGTTGATGCTCAAAATTTTAGTCCTTTTGAAAATGCTTTTGTCTGGCATATATGTTCCCTGTTATGATAATTAATAGCTTTTCTCACATTAACAGGAAAGAATATTTTAAATCATGAGGGATTTCAAATCATCAAATATAAGACACTCCTTATCGATTTACATTTAATATTTCATTTACTTGAATAACCTTATACTAAAATGCAAGTCTATTGGATTTTTTAAGCCAAGTAATCAGTTTATTCTGAAATCTAACAGCTTTGAAGACCTTGGCACACACCAAATTTTGTTCATTGTTACAGCAAAGCTCCAAGCATCACCTAACATACATCTTAACATCCTATCCAAATAAACCTCGGTCCTCTTACAAAGGTTAAAGTTTTGGGAGGAGGAGCAGGTTATGTATAGGAATTCATTCTGTTAGAAAAGTTACAGTGCAGCTGGAGTTTTAATACCTAGTCTCTAATGGATAAAACCCAGGGCTACTGGTTTGCTACTGCCTGCCCTGAGTCAGACTATCTCCTCTTTAAAACACACGCAACATATTAATTAGTGCACATTCCTGCCTGCTTCTAAAAACCTCACTCCCAGATGCCTTTAGTTGACTCTTGGTTTTATTAGCTTTCACAATTCACTGCCATTATAACACCAGTTCCCCTTTCCACTCATTAGGCTTGGTATCTGACTAGGCGGTGTTGATGTAAACTCAAGTCATATAAAGTGCTGACTTTCATCTTCTTTGCATATTTCCAGTCTCCAAATTATTTCTCCATACTGATATGATCTAAAACTATGGTGAATGGAACTTGTAAGAACATCTATTCCACTTACATTTAAAACTGGAAAAAATGAGGTGACAAAAAAGACAATTTATTAAATACAGCTGTTGTCCCCTGAACATTTCAGAATGTGTAAAGGATCATGTAACTAAACCATGATGGTATATGGTAGTTCCAATGTAATATTAAAAAATCATCCCTCCTATGCAGTAATGATCTTGCTGTGGCTATGAAGAAATAAAACATTTAAATGAAGACCCAAGTAGAATAGAAAGTCTGTTGAGAACTCTAATTGTGGATATATCCTGTCTTACCTTGCAGTGTATGTGAAAATAATGTCATCTTCTAAGGAAACAATAAAACTAAGATTCTTGAGTACAAAATGAAAGAGGCTAATTAATGGTCCATGTACTGAAGATACCTTAAGAACAATAAGAAATCAATGGTCCATATTTTTGTGCAATATTTAGCAAGACCAAGATGATAAAAACCAAATACGATACCTCATGGAAAACTTCTAGGGGCCAGCATCATGGCAGTTTTATGGGCAGATGATGTCTCTTTCTCTGTCACACTGCCTTTCAAATAAATGTCTTTAATTTTTTTAAAAAAAGAAAGTACATTTTATGACTAACTCTACGTGGCTATTTTGAAAGCAGAGTGCATTTATATTGTAAGCAACATGATTCAATTTTCCTATTTTACGTTTTGTAAGTAGAATAAATTGAGGTAATTTATGCTAAGTGGTACATTGAGCCAAATATTCAAAGCACATCACTGTTTATCCCAAGAGCCTTACTCCACTAATTCTTTAACAAGAGAATGCTGATCATACAACTCTCAGTGTCAGGAAAAGGAGGGAGGTGAAGTTGTTAAAAATTTCCCCTAGGAAATCAATTATGGGAGACTAAGGATTTAATTTCAGTTCCAGTCCCACTTTCACCAACTCCATTGTAGCTCACAGTCCTTAGGTCAGCCAACAGGGACAATAAAAATACATTTCTTGCCAACTGCATTTTAGCAAATTTGGGAGTCAAAATCAATTAAACAGATGACCATTAGCAATTTAGTCAAGATGAGCCAACTTCTCCCACTGAAAGGAACTGCTCCCACAGGCAGTATGCAGATAAAGGATCTCACCCCTTATTATCAACAAGAAGTTGGGTATGTTTCAGTTTATCAGAATATCAACTCTCTTTGTCCCTGATGGGGAAGCAAATTAAACCCAAATTCAACTTAGACTTAAGTCTAAAATAAGTAATTTTATTAGCTGATCTACCTAACACTTTATTACACAATGCATTCAGTGTTGTAAACATGATTTTTGGCACTGTATTACTTCAGTGCAAGAACCGAGTTGGAAAACACTGGACAACATTTGGATAATGACAATCTCATCTTGTCTTTCTTTGGAGAGTAATAATGTAAACAAAATGAACTTTACTGGCAGCCAAATGCAATGAGGTTTGTGTCTGTTCCTTTTCTAATATCAGTGTCCCAAGGCAATTCTGTGAGCATGTTTCTGGAGGCACAGAGACACCATGTCTCTAGTCAGTATAAGGATTTTATACTTGGTTTTTAGCAAATGTGTCTCTCAGAATCGTCTAGTAAAATATATTACTCAAGAAAGTCATGTATTTATCTGCTCCTTCAAAAAGTATTTCTAAAGTTCTCTGATGCTTTAATGGAGGGAGTGTCCATGCAAAGGTGTCTAGGATGGCCTGGGTTGTTAAGAAGGGCAAGGGATCCTTATCAAATAGACAAAGTGTTACCCAACGACCATGCTGAAGAAGCAAGAATGAGGTGTGAAAGAACAGAATTACACACTTCAGACAAACCAAGTGACCTTATATCTCTTTTCTTCCAATACACTTTGCTTTCAAAATTCTAATGTTTTATTTCTTCCTGTTTGAACTGTCAAAACTGTTAGAAAAAGAAAGTTACAAAGAAAATACATGTATATGTAAGTAAAAGATACCACTTTAGATCACCAACATTACCTATTATTTTTGAAGATTTTATGAAAAACACATTCTACTGTAATTTGGAAACATGAGTTATTTGGGGGTAACTGGGTATAGACCTGAAAATTCCTATAAATGTCATTTGCTTCAGCCTCCTTGTTTTACAGTTGTGCAAATCAAATTCAAACCCCACAAGCTCAAGGAATTGTGAGAAGTTAGAGCATTCTAGCACTGGGACCTGAGGAGAAGATTATGCTATGTTTTGTGGAGTTTTTCACTTTATCTAAAGATAAATGATTAATAATAAACTCAGTATTGAAGATACTATATGGAATTTAGAATTTCCATTTGCTGGACTCTTACCAGGTGACACACACAAAGCCATTTAATCGTCCTAAGATCTCTGAGAAAGTTGTTGTGATTACCAATATTTCACAGAGTTAAAAGGCATTAAATTCAGTAATTTGAGCAGTCAAGTTGGGATTAAAATTTGGTGTGTAATCCCGTGTCCTCGCTCTTAATCGCTGTGCAATTTAGTCTTTCTTTGTAAAGTGCTTGGCTGGTGTAGTAACAAAGATGTAGACATCAAACAAACTTCTCTTACTTTCTTTCAAACCATTTTTAAAATTAATTTGAGAGACTGAGAGCTCTCATAAATTGTTTCATTCCCCCAAATCTCTCTGAAACTAAACTAGTTAAATCCAGGAGCCAAGGAATCAGTCTTGGACTTCTGCATGGATACAAGGGCCCCAACAACTTTAGCCATCACCTGCTGTTTCCTAAGGTGTGCATTAGCAGAACACTGAAACTGAGAGTGCTTACTGGAACCCAGGCAATCCAACGTGAGACGCTGGCATTCCAAGCAGCAGCTTAACCGCCAACTCAAAATGTTTGTCCTGTTTCTGCCTCTTAACATATTGATAGCCTACATCTTAACAACGCAATCACTGCCTATGCACCTACGAGGTTATCAGGATTCTAAAACTTCCTAATTTTTTTCTCCTGTGGAGCTTTTAGGAAGATTGCGGGCATTGTACATTTCTCTGTTTCTTCCAGAACTTTTAAGCCCACCATGTTATCAAATGATAAAAGCAGAGTGCCTGTGAGAAAAATGCAACTGGTTTACCTCAGAGACTAACCAGAGCTAAGACAGGTGTGGTGGAGAGAGGGCAAAGGCAATTCTGGGTGTTTAGATTATTAGATTCTCAGTGTTTTTTCCATCCTTCCTTACTTTAAGAAAAAAGTGTTAACAGATGACATTATGGTTCTTTGGGAATTAGGAAGAATCTCTGTGGCACAAGGTCCACCAGCTAAGACACAACATAGTCAAGGGAGGAGCTCCTTAACTTAAACTCATTGGCCAATTTGTTTATAAAACTTATGCAGTTTAGGATGGCTTCCAACACATCCCTATATTCTTTGAAATTATGGGTAAACACTGGCATGCTTTCCCTGAAGTGCAAAGGGATGCTTCCTTGGGGCACACACTCTTAAATTAGAACTGTTCCCTAATATAGAAAAATTGTATTCACAATTTTGTTCTTCTTGGTTGTGAATTATTTGGCTTAATAAGGACACATTGGATTAAACATACATTAAATAAAACAGAAGGGCTATTTGAGTCAGAAGCTCTAAAAACTGAAAGGACATTATGGAACACAGACAGCTAGCAGCTTTCTTGCTCTGCTAATAAAGGTCTCTCTCCAGACTGTTTATGTAGTATGCACAGAGTGTCAACTGATGTGGATTGTACTGGAAACTCTCAGACATAATTAACCTCAGTAGCCTCATAAGGCAGTTTCACCTATAATCCACAGCTCAGCCCGCACCCCAGAAGAATCTAACAGCTAGCTCACCCCGGGATTGCAACATATCATGAAGAATCTGTGATTAAATCCAGACATATAGACAGCAAGAAACCATGTGGTGCATATTATCTCCACCCATTAGTTTAATGGTACATGCTCTACCCATGACAACACTAAAAGGCAGTACATTGTATCTTAAATCGATATATGTATATTAAAAAGCCAAGATAAAATGGAAATTATGTAATTAAAGGGATTAGCCTCTAAAAATAAAAATCTCAGCATATTCTTTGCAATAGGCCCACTTATTCTTTGTGTGACATAATAAACACAAACACAAACCTAAGTGTGTGCAAATGCTCAAGCCTCTTGGCAGCTTATGGTGTGCGGTCTTGTGCTGCAGTCAAAGCCTCTGACAACCCCCCATGTGCCATGGAGGCCGAGTGCCATGTGGAGCATCTTTCAAACCACTCACAGCACCTTGAGTACATCTTATATTAGGTTGACATGCTAATTAAGTCTTCAGAATTTCTGCCGTACTATTAAGGATGTTCTGAATTCGCATGTTTTTGCATAATGGATTTCATTAGAAAACATTCTGGCACATATTGTATGGCAAACATTGCAGAAAATCAGACGTCCATTCAAAGATACTTCCATGTAATATTCTGCATCTCATTGGGACAGTGATCTTTAATTATTCAACCTGGTGTTGGTCACTGTAGTTTTCTAGAAAAATAAGTGAATTACGGAAACTTTCACATCCTTTTAGAGGAGGAAGTTTCTCTTGACTCATTTGAGGCTAATCCTGCAGATAGAATAAGAGGAAGGATAGTGTAGATTCAGCTATTCAGTGAAAAATGCTGGGCTAAAGTCATACATTTATTACTTAATTGATTTACAATTCAAAATTTCAGCTTTCCTAATTATTAAATGGGGATCATTTCATATAGTCACTGGTCTATTGCAGAGATGGAAACATTAATACCTTTATATCCTTTGCATGTTGCAAATTTTCCTTAATAACTTGCTTACTTGGCTCCCCAGTTAGTGATATTGGTTAGATATGATTTGGTATGGTCCCCCAAGAATTTATGTGTTAGAAGCTTGATCACTATTTTGGCGGTGTTGGGAAGTGGTATGCAATCTTTAACTGTTAAAACATGGTAATATGCCCTAAGGTCATTGCCTTCTAAGTTACTGGTTTAATTTTCATCAGATCCTGGTTAGTTTTCATGAGAAGGTGACCAAAAGAGCAAACCTGGCTACTGTCACCTTCTCTGGCTTTCTCCTTCACTATTCAATCTCTATTTCTTACATACACTCCAATTATTGTGGTGTCATTTGCGATGAGGCTTTCATGATACTCCAGGAGAAACCAGCCTTATGCCCTTTAACTTCCACACTGTGAACCAAAGAGGCTTCTCTTCTTTGTAAAGTACCTCACCTCTGATGTTTCATCACAGTAACAGAAAACAAACTCACAGAAGTAGCTGACTACACAGAGTTGTTCTCATTTTACCAGACTAGAAAATCTAGTTCCATCCTGAAAACGTGATGAAGGTGTGTGTAGTGGTGTGATTGTTAAGAAAACGACACCTTCCTGGACTAAATTGCCTGCTTGGAATGCCTAAGTTCTTTTATGGACCCTACAGGCTGCCCTTCGAATTATTCGAATCCTGAAAAACACAAAAAGAATGTGCTTTGATAGTTATTCAGTACTTTGTTTCATAATGACGTTTCATGACATCATGGAATAGCTTTTGCAAAGATTCAACTGGAAAATTTTGGAATTCAAATGTAAGAATTAATCATGCCCCTATAAAATGATATTTTAATCATGAAAAAAATCTTTAAGCTGGATATGATTGAATTACTTAAAATACACTTCATCAAAAATAGCTCCAAAGAGCAAAGAGATTTAACATGTTAAAAAAGCTTTTCTACTTAGCCTGCATTGGAAATCCTCTGATGGTTTTTGATACCCCTGCTGCACTCCGAACACTCTCTCATCTAGGGCAATCATTCATTCATCCACAGGCATCTTTTTAAGTCCTTGAGTCCTGAACATGTCAAATTTAAACAAGCACCACTGCATTAATTCCCAGCAGCTCCTCCTCTTTAATTCACGCTTTCTTCAAAGAGCATTTCTTGATCCAGCTCCATCACTCTTCACACCTGCCTGCTTGCTGATTTTACTATATCACACTACTTGCCTTCACTCCGAGATTAGGTGTGAAGACTCTCAAGCATGGTAGCCGGAGTTTTATGTCTCCATCTTATGCCTCTACCGTAATGAATGTACTGAATGTTCACAGTGCCTAACAATAACCATTACTGCAATCACCAAAGAAGTAAGACACCTCTAGCAACCCAATATTCCATTGAATGATTTATAAAGACTATTAAAAGCATGTCTTTATCTAGAAATAACCTGTCTTACCAATATTTAGAGATTTGGATCTTCTTAGGAGGGCTTGCTACTGTTAAAAACATGGGTGGATTTCTGATTCTCCTAACTTCTTCTTTCAGCTCTTTTGAATGGCTGTCCTGGTTTTCTCAATGTTCCATTACAGAACACAAACCAAAGTGCCCAGGGATGTCTATGTCAAAAGATACTCGGTATACTTACAGGCAATAATAAATTTTTTCAATGGAAAGACTTGACTTGCAGCAGCAACTCTGTGTCAAGATTATGTCTGAGTGTTGAAATCTTGACTGGAATGATGACAATCACAGGGTTTACTAGTTCAGCTAAAAGCAGCTTCTGCTGCCCTACGGAAGCTTGCTGGGGCTTCTTAGTTTGTAGTTTATTGCTTTATGAGTTCAAAATATTTTAAGTTGGAGAAATAACAGCTGAGGTATTTCAGAAACTCATGGGAGCCTTCTATTTTAATGCTGAGGCATTTGAAGGCCACTGAAGGGGTCCTCACATCCATGTCCTTTCCAGGGACATACGCCATAGAGTTAAGAGGCTGATGTTTCTGTCTCTAAAAACCATTCAGGACATGGGGATAATCCATCTGTTATTTAGGACAGCAAAATTGGGTGCATCACTGTGAAAATTAATTGGGGAGTAAGAGTCCTGCTCCAGATGACTGATCATCAAACAATAACTTGGAAGGGGTCACAGCATCTAGAATTATCTTTCCAGATAATAGCTCTATTTAGGAGCTGAGCCAAAGAGGCGAGAGGTATCTGTCTTGTATAGTCTGGCAACACTTAGAATCATTAGGCTTCTACAGATTCATTGTGCCTTACAAACTCATTTTTTCTGTTGCATTTAATAAATCTGCTTCTGATATTTTCTGTGAGTTTACTTGAAAGTTTTCTCTGATTTGGTTTTGCTGCTTCACAGTTTTGAAGTATCCATTTCCTAAACATCTAGATAACATTTTCATTCCTTTTCTCCATATTTTAAAATCTCCCTCTTAAATAGACATAGACAAAAAGCCATCTCTTACCACTCTACCAATTGCGTCTATTCAAGAAAAGTGATCTGTATTTATTTTTCCTAAATACCACAACTTTATGCTTCCCTCACTCATTCATAAATGTTTATACTCTCCAAAAAGGCACCCAAGTCAGATAAAACATGGAAAAGAGGGATGATACTCCCTAATGACTGGGTTCAAGTTGACTCAGCTTATCCTGAATCTGGACTTATTTTCAAGTTAAACAATTCAATTCTCCGCAGAAATGAAACACTATTTGTTCCATATTATTTTTGATAAAATTAACTATGACATATCGGAAAGCTTCTAGAACCTAGCACACAGAACTGGCCTATTTCCACATATTTGATAAGATTGATAGTATCCACAGTAGTTGATTCTGTAAACACTTAGTCATAGATTATACACTGTATAGAGATATCATAGAGTATAGATGGATACTATGCATTCTATGCATTTATGTTTGTGTGCATAATTGTGTTTATATATGTATATATATAAGAATAAATAAACTTTTTTTGTTTTCCCACATCACAACAAGTTTTATGTGCCCTTATTACAATAGTGTTTCAAGAACTTCATGGAAAACTCACAACTTCATTTTGCTATGATATTGTAAAACTTTTTTTTTTATTTATTTGAGCTTTATCTAAAAAGAGAGAGAGAGAGAGAGAGGAATGAAGAGAGAAAGAAAGAGGAGAGAGAGACAGAAAAAATGGAAGACAAACCGTCCATCGGTTCACTTTTAATGCTCTTGAAAGTCAGGGCTTGGCAAGATCAAAGCCAGGAACCTGGGTCACTGTCTGCTGCCTTCCAGCACACATTAGCTGGAAGATGGACTGGAAGGAAAGCAGCCAGTACTTGCATTCTGATATGGGATGTGGGCATTGCAAGCAGCTGCTCAATACATTGCTTTACGGTTCCTCTCCCTCACGTAGGTTTTGAAGTCCCCTTGTATATGCTGCTGACCCTCTGCTCACAAGTCACCAAAGAATTGTCTTGGATGTCTATATATTTTTTTCCCTTTTTCCCTTTGTTACATGTTTTCTCTTTTTCAAGAACTTGAGCTGGCCTGGTTTGAACGTTTCAATACCAAACACCTAAACCTTAGCAGTGTTAGCTTTTCCTTTTTTTTTTTTTTCTTCTTAACTACACCCTGTTACTCTAGCACTTTCTATACTACTGGATTATGTTACTTAAGTGTCTTATTGACCACCCCATGTAAGTAGTAGATTTTGCTAATTTTGTTGTCTCTAAATTATTTCACTGAGTTTGGAGTATGGTTAGTACTCACTAAATATTTGTTGAGTAATGAATATACTTCCCAATAAAATGTGCTGTGCCACTCTTCACACAATGTTCCATGAAAATATCATTTTTCAGACTTTGAGAGGAAAATAAGATAATGTAATTTACTTTAAAATTACATGCCATAACATGATAATACAGGTTAAAGCTCACAGTAGATAATGACTATTTATGTAGAACTTTGCATCAAACAATTGCTGAATCCCAATTAAAGCGAGTTTTCTTTTTGTAGCTAATCATGAACGTCATCTAGAAATTCAGATAAGTAGAAGTTAGTAAAATAGCAAGTTAAAAATCTGCATTGAAAAATTTAAGGCATTTCAAATAAAGTGTGACTACTCTAAACATTTTGTTGTCAGTGCTGAACCAGGCAAGTTTCACAGTGTCTAGGAGTTCGCACAAATTATTGTGTATAACCAAGAAGCACTAAAAAACGTGCATTTGTTGAAGTGTCAAGCTAGAGCATGAAGAATTCAATCATTCATTTTTGACTGTGACTTTTCATTAAGACCACTGACAGTATCTTTCTTCATTGAAAACTGCTTTGAAAATACAATGAAAGTAATTTTCAACAACCTAGCATTTGTTCAGTGTCATTAGTAAGTTTATTTCTAAATGAGAGAATGGAATGTCACTGGTTACATATCCACTTGAAATCATTCATAATTTTGTTTATACTTTTGGTGTGTGGAAACCCTTATTGTTTTATGTTAGTTGTTTCCTCAGTCACCCTAGTACATTTCCACAGTTTGTGCCTCCCTAGTCCTCACATACAATCCCAATCACACAAATAAGATATTCCTAGACCACATGGTCATGAAGCAACAAATCAGCAACTGGTAATATGCCTGGCTTTTTTATGTTTAACTTACACTGTAGAATTCTCTGTGTATTTCTGAGTCTCCTGAATTCATAGAGCAAAATAAAACAGAAAGAAAACTTTAGGGCTTAGGTCCTAACTGTTTAACTCAAGGCTTAGGTGGCTATGAGACTTCGAAAATTCATCTGAGCTTACGTTTTTTTTATTTTGCAATTTTAACATTTAAGGAAGGAAAAAGAAATAGCATTGCTTATTGTGACTCTGTAAAAGAAAGGTGGAAGGCTACTTTTAGTGTATTAATGGAAGTAATAGAGCATATCCCCTGTGAGTGAACAAGTATAGTAATTTCAAAATAAGTTATGATTCAACCATCCTATGCATATTCTTTGGAAGATGTTCACCTAACATTTAAAGAATCTCCTGATTTGAACTTAGGTATTTGAACATAGGTATTCTCAAGATAAACTTACCAATACCTCAGCCCATGGCTATGACAAAAATTAATTTTTAGTTATCACAACTGAGAGAGTGATACTCTTGGTATCTGATGAGACTTCAGGTGCTGCTAAACATTCTAAACAATACATGAAGATGCCTCCTACACTAAAGAAATAGCTAGTCCAAAATGTGCTCTAGCTAACAAACTCTGATGGAAGAGAAATAGTACTGTCGAAAATTATTCAAAAGAAATCGAAAGAGAATATTCTAGTTTAAGTGCCATATGATGAGTTTTGTCACAAACGTAATGATAAATTATTACCCGTTCTGCCTAAGATAGAAATAAACACTTCTGGGCCCGGCGCGGTGGCGCAAGTGGTTAAAGGTCCTCGCCTTGCACGCCCGGGATCCCATATGGGCGCCGGTTCTAATCCCGGCAGCCCCGCTTCCCTTCCAGCTCCCTGCTTGTGGCCTGGGAAAGCAGTCGAGGACGGCCCAAAGCTTTGGGAACCTGCACCCGTGTGGGAGACCCGGAGGAGGCTCCTGGCTTCGGATCGGCATAGTATCGGCCCGTTGCGCTCACTTGGGGAGTGAATCATCGGACGGAAGATCTTCCTCTCTGTCTCTCCTCTCTGTATATCCGCCTTTCCAATGAAAAAATAATAAAAATAAATCTTTAAAAAAAAAAAAAGAAATAAACACTTCTACAAAGGTAGAAATCTGGTGATTTCTGATGAGTGGTTTTATATAGAATATATAAAGATTTTATATAGGTTATTGAGATCTATTTCTCGTAGCCACTGAAGAGGAGCCACAACAAGTGAGCTGGAGCAGGTACTGTGGCACATAGGCTGAGTCACGCCTGCAGCACTAACATCCTATATGACATCCTATATGACTGCTCCACGTTTGTTAAAAAGATTTATTTATTTGTATTACAAAGTCAGATACACAGAGAGAAGGAGAGACAGAGAGGAAGTTCTTCCGTCTGATGATTCACTCCCCAAGTGACCACAATGGCCAGTGCTGTGCCAATCCAAAGCTGGGAACCAGGAACCTCTTCCAGGTCTCCCACACGGGGGCAGGGTCCCAAAGCTTCAGGCTGTCCTCGACTACTTTCCCAGGGCACAGGCAGGGAGCTGGATGGGAAGTGGAGATGCCGGGATTAGAACTGGCGCCTATATGGGATCCCGGAGCGTGCAAGGCGAGGACTTTAGCCTCTAGGCCACGGCGCCGGGCCCGGCTGCTCCACTTTTGATCCAGCTTCCTGCTAATGTGCCCTGATAAGCAAAGGATGGTTCAGGTTCTTGGGTCCTTGCATGCACGTAGGAGATGGAAGAAACTCCTGGCTCCTGGCTCGTGGCCCCTGGCTTTGACCTAGCCCAGTCCCAGCTATTGGGGTCGTTTGGGGAGTGAACCAACGGATGGAAGCCCTCTCTCTGACTCTCCTCCCTCTCTCTGCCCTTTCCTGTCTCTGTAACTATGTCCTTCAAGTAACAACTAAAACTAAATTTTTAATCAAAATGAGCTAAAATTAGGGGATCAGAGGTGTGTGTTATAAAAATGGAATATACATTCAGATCTGTAGATATGATGGCTGAATGCTAGAATTGGATAGTAATGAGTACTGTAGGCTCTCAAATTATGATGATTTTTGCAAAACGAAAGCATAGATGAGCAAAGTCATAAATGACAACGAGTGCGGTTTGTGGATAGAGATTGAAATGACTTAACTGACCTCCGGAAGCTCCTTCCATGCCTCAGACATCCACTCAAGATTTTATACCCCAAGATTAGCTGTCAACAGGCTTTGGCAGTTGTCCTGTAGGATTCCAGACGCGGCCACATTGAGGAGCTCTTTAATCAATTGTCTCCTTTTGGTCTTTTCATGCCTTTTTAAATGGTAGTCAATTCTGTTCTTAAATAATTGAGGGAAAAAATGTTCTTCTTTTGTTATTGCTTCTTTCTTCAGACACCCCGATTCTGTAATACTGTTTAAAAATACATTTGGAAGGAAACTCAAAACCTTCTTCTTGCACCTCCCCCTCTTGCTCCATAAAATTCCTACTTCATTCTGAGCCATGACTAATATGTACAGTATGCTTGCAATGAAAAATGTTCCCCCCCACACAAATGTCCTAACTCCAGATTTTCACTCTTATAATTCTAAGCCTTGATTAAGATATATATTGAAAGGATCTATATTCATTTCTCAGTCTCAGGTTCCTTCCTTTGTCACGAAGATCTTTGGTAGGAAGCTCTAGTCTAACCAACATATGGCAGTATATTTCAGGGTGGAGAACCACAGATAGCCAATGCTACTAAAGGAAAAAATACACAAGATGCAACAAAGGGTAACTAAAAATAAATATAATTTTCCGCAAGTGTGACTATGAGTATCTGCTTATCAAAGTCAGTGAACATTTGGCTCTTCCTTCAAAATACAAAAAAAAAGTAAATGTAAACATGAGAAATGTTAAAAAGGATATAGTATGGCACAACCAATCACAGTTGGACAATTTTGGCTACACAGAGTTAAACAGATTATTTTTTCCTCCTTTCTATTAGAATTGTATCAATCATCACTGATTCAATCCATCGGGATTCTTCATCTGTCATTCCGGTATTCCTAGATTGGAGCTAATCCGATATTAAAAGCTTCCCATCTCACCTCTCCATCAATTATTTCTTATTTTGTGCTATTTTTATTTTTACCTCCCTCCCCTAATGGAAGCCAATGGGAATGATGAGGGCAAGAGGTTCCATCTACATCTAGCCCGTGCCTCTAACATCCCTAGTTTTTATGCTTTGTTGAGATCAATGGTGGAAGGTAGACAAGAATACCCCCTTGTATATACTTTCATTGCAAAATAGAAGATGTCTAACATTTTTCACATATGTGACATCTGAAAAATCTCAGACATGGCCACATTAAGGAAATGATTGCTTCTTAGTTTCATGTTTAATTGTCAGAGCCAGGAAAAGAAGGAGGTGAAGAAAGAAGGCAGGACTTGCATGGGCTGATGCTCTTTGAGGGCCTGGGCTAGAGCAGGCATGGCTTTCATTATATTTAAGTGAATTAGTCTGTTTCCTTTAAACAGGAGAGATTAACAAGCCACCAAGGGCCTGCTGTGGGATTCTGACACTTTTAGTGGCTTGTGACATATGATTTGTGAATATCAATTCGCCTTCAAAAGCAAAAAGCAAATCCACCATTAGCATGAGCTATGCCCAAAGCTGATTCTAAGGTTAGCTTGGTTGAAATTCATTAGGAAAGGCATTTACTAAGATAAGGAAGTAAATCTCTTATTTGATCCAGTGTTCAAAATTTTTTTTAAATTATCCTTTAGACTTAGAAAAGGCCACATGTAGATGTGGAATTTAATATAAATTACCTTCTTTAATAAAGAGAATTCTTTAAGTCTTAAACTTGGGAAACTATGAGGATATTAAATAAAAGGGAAACTATCAGGAATCCTAAGTAAACTTCTGTTAACATTCTGCTTTCTTAGTGAAAGAGCATGTCTTCAGGCAGTTTGGCATCAGGTCAAATATTTCTCAAACTGCAAGAAAACAAAATATTTTTCCTCATCTGTGAGGCGAGCAAGAACCTTTCATATTAAATAAATGACATAAAAATTTTAAGCTGAAGCAACTGATAGGGAAAAAAAGTGAATTCTTCATAAAGTTATTTAAAAACATTTCAAAATCATCATCATTGAAAAAGTTACCTCTGGAAAAGATATATATATATAAGAACCAGTTGCTTTTATGCCAGCTGTTGTGAATATCAACCTAAAAGGGATCAGGAGCCAGACTTTTCCAGTTGCAGATAAAAATGGCAAAAAAGGTATTTTATTTTCTTTAAGTATATAAACTCCAGAAACTACAGAATACTATATACGTTTCCTCTAGCTATGAAGTCTAATTTGCTGATGTACCTTGGTGCCTCACTGGCCTCTACTTGACTGTGGCTCACTGAGGGCACAACAGCATAGCCATGAGTACACACGAACTGAGGCCACAGTGCGTGGGTGCAGATTCTAGCACCCATGGCAATTCTAAGATACCGGGGAAGTTCATCAGTCCCTTAGCAGTTTCAATACACTTTTTTCATCCAAGAAATGAGATGAGCCAGTCCATAGATTTTACAGTTGTTTTGCAGATCAAATGAGTACCCATGTGGGATGAGCTAAGCTTTGAATATTGGACACTACTACTGTTATTATTTTACCCCATCCTAAAAAAAAAGAGAACATAAAAATGATCAAACTTGAAAGCTGGATAGCTGTAATAAAGACCACTCACCTAGTTTATGTCCGTTGGACAAGCCTACCCAATGGAATTCTTGTTCACTATTGTTGTTCTAAAAAAAAATTCTGTCTGGTAAGTAAAAGGATTATCTGTATATTACACAAAAAGATTTTTAAAAAGACACATGGAGGAATAATCTGTTCACTGAACTAGAGGTCTCAAATCACTGAGATAGTATATATTATCTTTACAAAGAAGCATGGGTTTTCTTAAAAACCTAAGACACTATAGAAATATTAGTAAATGCTTCATTCATATGTAAAGATAATGAATTTTTCTCTACTTCATCATAAAATTTCACTGTTAAAAGGTTTATTTCAGTCACACAGTAGGGACATGTGAAGACATCGCAAGTTATTATTCTATAGTCACCACTACCAACAGGAGAAGCAACACATAAAATAATTGGTTGGGCCCAGTGCGATAGCATAGTGGTCAAAGTCCTCACCTTTACTGGGATCCCATATGGGCACCGGTTCAAATCCTGGCAGCCCCGTTTCCCATCCAGCTCCCTGCCTGTGGTCTGGGAAAGCAGTAGAGGACAGCCCAAAAGCTTTCAGACCCACGTGGGAGACCCAGAAGAAGCTCCTGGTTCCTGGCTTCAGACTGGCTCAGCTCCAGCCATTGCGGCCACTTGGGGAGTGAACCATCAGAAGGAAGATCTTCCTCCTCTCTATATATCCGCCTTTCCAATAAAAAATAAATCTTAAAAAAAATTGGTAGATGTCATTTTTCTGGTGGATAAAATTGTCACAGAGCAATTGTGATTGTACAATAATAAAAATAATTTATGTCTTCTTTGGAACACAAAATATTATGACAAAAAATGCCTTTGGCCAAGTGCGTCACAAGACATAGCACAGAAGGATATAACAAATAATTTCCACTCCCCATGCAGTCTTAGGGGACCGTGAAAAACCACATTACTTTAGGTTGGTCAGCATAACAATAATTTCAGACTAATAAATTATGAGCATTATGCATGGTTATGTAGTGCCAAACTCAGCTGAATATATCTGATTAAGCTTATTAAATGACTTTGAAGCCCAAGACACACAAAAAAACCTGTTTTAATGAATTGGTAAAGCAAAAGTCTGTATCTGAGGTATGTCCATTCTTTATTAACAACTCCAGATTCATATTCTCTATGACTGTGCAAGATATATTCCATGAAATACACAGGACATAAACCTGGGATGAGATACCTTTTGTAGGTATAGAGAAAAGTCTTTGATACCAAAAGCGAGCCCATACTTTGCATTAACGTGAAAACAACCAGGGTCACAGCTTTTATTGTAATGCCAGCTTCAATCATCTGAGAAATGAATCCCATGGAGCAGCTGAAACTCAAGTAATTTTCACAACTTAAAGGAAGAATCCCTTATAATAAAAAGGACTTTCTCTTAATCAAACATAAAGCCTTAAGGAGATGCTTCAGTTAGCGAAACTCCCAAGGAAACCATAGAATCTCATTGATACTCTTTCTTTGTTGTTTCACTTTGGAGATGTACTCTGCAGTCAAGAGATCATCATGAGGGTTAGGTTCCTGCCGACATGGCACGGGGGAGTCGGGGGCGGGTTAGAGGCATCCATGCACAAATTCCTGTGGCTTGGCGGGGGTGGTGGGGGCAGGAGGAAGAAGAAGAGGAAGAAGAAGCAGGAGCCACTTCTGCAGCAGCAGGGAGGAGTCCTGCTCTCCTATTACCTTGTTTATCAGTTGCCATTTGGTGTGGCATCCACAGCTCTCCCCCCGCAAGGAGCAGTGGTAGAGAACTCTGACAGGGCAAGTAGTTAGCTCGCTACACAGAACTTGGTCTTCTCTCCTTCCCCTCCACTTGTGGCACACATGCACACAGACACAATACCAGAATGAAAACTGAGCTCATCTTAGATTTATCAGAAAATCTCTCCCACCAACCAGGCAGCACTTAAACTTGAGCATATGTTTTAACTTATGTTAAAAATCACTTCCTTTTTTATAGAATAAACTATCACTTTCTCCTTTTCCAGATATGTGCAAAAATGGAAAATGTGTAAACACAGAATATGTACATGAAATTCATTCTACCAGTTTTTTTTTTTTCCACAGGATTCCAATCTCAAAACACCTTTGGCCTTTCATCATCTCCACATTGAATGTAAAGCCGCTCTTCATTTCATAGTTACTTATAGGTTATTTTGGCAGTAAAAATAACTTGTGACTGTTTATTAAATTTTAAATTTCTATTCATTCATGAATCTTTATTTCCTTTATTTGTACCACTGCCCCCAGTGTACTACTTCTGAAGTTAGATTCACGACTGACATTTTGAGCAGGCTTACTCATTCATTCTGATCTTGTAGTTCATAGATCCAAATTTAAAAAGTATCTATTATTGCTTATCATTAATAGCTGTTTCCCAACTCAGCTTTTCTTGCTTTCTGATCCCAATCACTTTTCTAAATGTGTTTTGAAAAGTGATCCTTTCTCTTTTTTCATGAGAAATAGGTCTAGATTTCAGGGGCTAACTCTCACGTCAGAATGCACCAAACTCTTTGTGGCGATCCTACCATTTTGAAAACTTCAGAATCCTTATAGAAACTTTACGGAATGTGGCCTCATATCGTAGAGGCCAAAACTGTTGAAAGTCATCATGGTTACCAGGCTTGAGCTCAGGCTGCTCTAGGCAATCCTGCATGATTTTTCTTTGTTTCTTTGCAGTATTTCTAATTGAACCCACCTTTCCAAGAATGGCTGTCATTTTCCATCTTCTCAATTCCTGCAGACCCAGCTCTCAGTGATTATGAAGTGTTAAGGAGAATGAGGGTGAACTCCATTCACAATCAGCTTCAGCTTGGCAAAAACCCCATGAAGCAAAGATTTGATAACAGCACATGTATCTACTGTTTACAACCTCATGCACTCCAGTACTATGAGGAAAATTAACTTTCTGCAAAAGGAAATGCCTATTTTACAAGCATACTTTTTTAAAGGCCTTAAGAACTCAAGTTCAATAAACAGACGTGATACTAGATTTTAGAGGAATTACAATATGGTGGAAACATTTCAGGATGTGAGACACTTGAGTGTAGGATCTTAAATGAATTCTGTGCATAGTGAGAAATGACAGTGATGCAGTAGATCAACTTTAGAAAGAACAAATGTACGGTAACTTCAAAGTTCATTTTAATTCTATTAATTGTCCTTTTAAAAAAAAATTAGCCTCTGTCACCCTAAACAATAAAAGGTTCCCTTTAAAAGATTCTTGTGAGTTTAGCATGTGGCACCAGGCAAGGGGCATTTGGAAAAGTTCAGAGACAATCTTTGCTTGAATGTATCACCCACTGGAAAACAGATCACCTTCTATAGCCATGTTCTGCACCAGCTAAAGCCCTTCACTTCTGTAAAACATAACAGCCAAGGTGATATGAACAAATAAACCATTAAAAATGTTTGATAAATATGTAATCAAACTTGTTATCTCCATAGACTCAACTAAATTTTGAGGTTAAGAACCTCAAGTTCTACTAGTTCGGTTTTTTTATATAAATTATTGTGTTGAATTCTCACAGGTGAGATAAGGAAAAAGAAGCAGAGAGACTTATTTTAATCATACAGCAAACTAAGAGGTGAATAAAATATTAAAACTTACATTTGATTGAGTTGATGCTTAGTACTTTCTGTCATAAAATATTGCTTTGTTTTTGTCAAATCCTTCTTACTTTTGGCCAAGCAAAGATGTTATACATTACTGTTTAAGTTCCTAGGGCTGTTGAAACAAATGGCCACAAAGTTGGTGGCTTAAAATGATGGGGTCCTGGAGGCCAGAAGTCTGGTAACCGTTTCCCTGAGCTGAAATCAAACTGTGGGTAGATACAGATTCCCTTGTGCATCTCCCCATTCTTTGCTTCTTTCAGTTCTTGTGCTCATGGCCCCTTGACTATAACCCAAGCCAACAATATAGCATCCTCAGATCTCTGCTTCCATCCTCCAATCACCTTCTGCCTTTCTATGTACAACTCATCTCCCTCTGTATCTCTTACACAGGCATTCGTGCTAGCAACCAGGGTCCACCTGGATCATTCATCGTCACCTAATCCCATCTGCAAAAATTTACCATATCAATAGAATTCAGAGGTTACTGGAATTAAAAGCTGATGCATTCCAGTGTACACTTCCACTTTCTGCACAATCACTTTTTTTTTAATTTTACTTATTTTTATTTATCATTTTATGATATAGTTTCATAGGCCCTGGGATTTCCTTTATCCCCTCCCCAGTTCCCTCCCCCTTCACTGAATTCCCCTATATCATTACTATAGTATAGTTCTTCATAAACAGTCATATGTCCATCATTGTGGGCATGGACAATGGCAGAGAGTCCAGCATCCTATTGTCAAAATACAGTAAACAGTTTCATTGGGAGTCCACCTTCTTCTGGAAGTAGAGATGCTTACTGCATTGGATCCTCACATCTGGATGTAATAGTCTCCATTACACGGTTACCGTACATCCCCTTAAAAGAAGAGCCACAACACAATCACAATTTATAAGCCCCATGCAAAATCCACAGCACACCTCAACCATCTAGCTATGATAGAATACATTCAAGTCCAAAATCATGTTTACATATCAACTCGAAAAACTCAAACTTTATCATCTAAAGATTATGTGTGAATTCTGAGTATGACCCATTTAGGGTAAAATTGTTATCTGTCACTGAACCTGTAAAATTAGAAAATGACTTCTGTAACGACATAGTAGAACAGTTACATGCAGTTCCATTCTACAAGGGGAATAACGTAAGAAGGAAGGAAGACACCAATACAAAACGATTTTAAAATCCAGTGAGTGAACTTCATCAGGTTTCAAACTAGGGCTAATCCTCTTGAATTGAAGCTGCTGCCACTGGGCCCCTGGTTAGAGTCTCTGCCTTCACACCCATGGCTCTGCTTCTGTGCTGGGAGTGTTCACAGTGATCCTTCCCTTTTCTTTAAAGCGAACACGTGTTTTCAACCCAACCCTTTTCTGGTCAATAGAATCCTGGGAATCTTACAGACTTCTTTTACTTTGGGCCTTCAGTTCAAGGTAACGGTATTTCTGCTGAGAAAACATCTCTCAAAAAAATATATGGCCCTCCTGTGTGTGTCATGGATTTCCCATCAGCAGAGGTTTCCTGGGTAATCACATCTTTGTTCCTACTTTCTGTAGGGCTGGCTGGTGGTTCTATCAATCACATGTTTCATCTCTTCATCACTAGCGTAAAGTTATCCAGCCACACTGTTGACCTTCACTGCAGTGCCTGCTTTGCTAACAGTGAAATTTCTCACGTATCATCTCTTGCAAAGTACATAGGTTAGGAATTTCTTAATCATCAAATGTTGCTTGGATTTTGCTTCACAGTTCTTTCCTCATTCACATCCTTCATAAGCAAGAAATGATCAAGCTAATATGTCAACACTTGGCTTGTAAATTTCCTCCACAATTTATGGAAAAATCATCACTTCGAAGTTCTGCTTTCCACAGTTAACTAGGACATAGTTCAACTAAATTTGGTCTCTATCTATCAAGGATTAGTTTTGCTGCAGTTTGTAAATAATATGTCCCTTATTTTTTTTTTGAGTCCTCACTAAAAGCACTAATATTCCTATTTTTATCAGTATATTTGCTTTTCGTTTTACTTGAAAGGCAGACACACACTCATAGGCATGAATGAGACAAAGAGAGGAACAGAGTGATCTTCCACCCATTGGTTCACTCCTCCAGTTCTTGGAACAGTTAGGGCCTGGCCCAGTTGAAGCCAAGAGCTAGAACTCAATCCAGTCTCCCACCTAGGTGGGTGCAGAGCTGGGACTAGAATTCAGACACTCAAATATGAGCTGGGGGCGTCAGCTGCCACACCAGACACTTGCCCCTAGTGTTGTGTTTGATGATACACATGTTCTTAGTTGATGTGCCATAACTATCGCATGCAGCAAAAAATCCTTCTAATCTGTTTTGTTACCCAACTCCCAAGCTGACTTCACATTTTAAGTCTTTGTTGCATTTTGGAAAAAAAACTGATATGTGTATTAACTTTCTAGGTCTTTCATAACAACTTATCAGTAGTAATGTCTGTATTAGCTTATTTTCTAATTTCTTGAAATCATAGAACTTAGAACTGAATGGAACTTTGAGATCTATTTTTCAAATAGTTAACAAATCAAGAGTTATTGTTTTGCTTCTTCATCCTTCATTGCTGTCCTTGTTTTATTTTTCTTTTGTTCTCTTATTGTTTATGTCCCTGAACAAATTTGTTATCTGCTATCCTTTATTTTAGTTCCTTGCTCTTTCTTAAGTATGTTCCTCCTCCCTGCTTCTTTCCTCAACTCTTTGTGCTGTTGATTCCCACTTCATCAAGTAATCTTAGCAGTTGTCTTCCGGATGCTTTCCTGATTCTCCTGAGTCAAGAGGAAGCAAAAAGAGATCCGGGACAATGCCTCGATTGGCTTGGCTACCCCTCTGCCTTGCAAGTGCCTGGATCCCACATGGGAGCTAGTTCATGTGCAGGCTGCTCCACTTCTCATTCAGCTCCCTGCTTATGACCTGGGAAAGAAGCTGAGGATGACTTAAGTCCTTGGGCCCTGCATCCACATGGGAGACCCAAAGGAAGCTCCTGGTTCCTGATTTTGGACTAGCAAAGCTCCAGCCTTCATGGCCATTTGGGGAATGAACCAGTGGACAGAAGATCTTTTGTTTTCCTTCTCTCTATGGTGGTACCTTTCCAATATAATAAATAAATAAATAAATAAATAAATAAATAAATAAATAAATAAATAAATAAATAAAACAGAGGAAGCAAGAAGAAGCAAATAGTTACTTTTTCTATATATACCATGTATTTAGCCTGTGTCCGGCACCACTAATGTGGTTTATATGGCTCTCCCATTTCTACAACCTCTATCAAGTCCAGCCTCAACAGGCCTTCTCTATACTTGCTAGAGAAGGTACTGAACTCTCCCCATGAAACCCCTTTCTCCTCTCTCTTCAGAAGGCTTCTTGAGCCCTATTTAGAATAGTTCACTGTTTGCTTCTGCTGAAATATCCTGTTTGTGTCTTCTCCAGCCCTTACCTCAATTTTTAATGAAGTTATCACTTAGTTTACCTTGGCTATTTTTGGCAGTATTTGTAGAGTGTATTTTCTATGAGAACAGAAATAGCCATTTTTCTTAACACCATACTTAGCCACAAGCACTTCACATTACTATCTGACACGAGCAAGCTTTTTCTGTTGAAGGAGTCAAGAATGAATCAATGATCTCATTTGATCTTTATAACTTATTCAACATAATACTCGTGCCTGCAAGTCTGTATCCAAATCTGTGGCTTCAAAGATTTCCCTCCAGGCCCATACTTTGAATCAAAACCCACACTTTCAATCAACCTACCGGCCTGCCTTTTGAGCGGAAACTGGTTTTGAGCCATGCTGACTGATACCGTGCTGTGATTACTTCTGTGAGATTCCTCTTGGAGCTCAGGTTCCCAATTCAGTTAGTTTAACATCCAATTGCATGCCAGGGCTTGGGTTATATTTCTCTCACACCTTTCTTGTCATGTCAGACCTTCTGTAGTGCTACCCATTAGCCTGGTCTCTTTCCTGGGAGTTCAAAACCCTTGTCCTCATCACTCCAGCACAGCACTTCACCACCCTTCACGATGTGTTCCGCAGCCTCTTCTGCTTTTCCACCTTTACTCTGCCTTCCAATACACTCCATATGTGTTTGTTTATTTATTTATTTAGTCCAAACATCTTGCTCTTGGAATACTGGCATATTTGAGTTTTAGAACACTTCTATGTTCTTGTTCAGCAAGTTTCTATGTTTGAATCAGATTAAAATCCTTAGTATTTCTTTTTTTCATATTTATGCAATTCTTTCTATAGATATTCAAAAAAAGAAATCTGGGAATTACTAATGTTAAGATAATGACAAATTTCACTTTAATTCATAATTATGTAATTCAATGCCATGTGTTAGCATTGTCCCCTTTTAATAATTTTATCAATAGATGCTGTAAATCAAAATTTAAACAACTGAAAAAGTTTTTCTGATTATTATTAGAGAAACAGAGCTAGCATGTATAGAATACAGTTGAGTAATCTAATGCAGCAATCACTGCTGAGGGCTCCTTTTTAAGCAGTAAGAAAGGACATTTATGGTATTGATCCAACATTCTAAAATAGTACAAATAAAGATGTGCATTTTTTTTTTTTTTTGCATTTGGCCAAACTGGAGTACATCTAAAGCTTTTGTTTTCCCACTGATAATCAGTGTAAATGAGAAGATGGGTTTTGTTTTTAAAAGTTTCATACATTTGGCAGGGTATCTAGAGAGAAGTTCGATAATCTTTGACATTCTGGATCCTGGGACAATCCAAGAGCTCTAAATCAGCATTCACCTCCTCGACATAAATGATGACTAATGTAGAGGAAAAAATACTCAATTTCACTTTCCATTTTTTTTTTCTTAGAGGAGTTCAAACAAAGAACAAAAGAGAAAGAGAATGGCAAACTACAGGGTAAATGTTGTTATAAAAGAAAATAATAAGGAAAGGTAAAATGAACCTGCTGGGAGAGTAATGGAGGCAGGCATTTAACCTGGGGGGAAAGGGCTGGATGATAAGCCAGCAAAAGTGCTTCTCCACGGGGCTGCCTACTTCACTAAAGGCAGCAGTGAAAGGAAATGTACTTTAAGTGCTGTGATAAGGAGATGCAGAATAGAAAAGGCTTCCGATAAAGTAGTCTAACGTTGTATCATTAGAGCTATTTTGCATAGTAGAATATAAAGGCAAGGCATCCAAAAATGTGTAGTACTCTGGTTTTGAATGTCAACAGGATGCTAAGTAATGCTAATGAATGACTTTCCCTAGACTCAAAGGTCTGTAGTGGATTTGGAAACCAAGGAAAAGGAGGCAAAATCAAGCAGGAGACAAGAAAGGCACAGGGAAGAGATGATGAAGTATCAGAAACTCATTAATGCTCAGAGGTAGGCTTGTGAGACACTTCATTGAACACAAGTAGAGGTTCCATAATGATGCCAGTGATGATGTTAAATTGGACTCGACACAGGAGCAATGCTATTGTTAATGCAGAGTAACATGCATGTTCACTATTACAGTGTCTTAACACAGAATCTCTGAAAGAAGCTAAATATAAATATACAAAGTGTAAGAAACCTTCTAAAAGAAAAAGCTCTCAATCTTCCAAGTTACCCGCCCCCATTCAAAATTAGGTTCCAGATTGTGGCAAAATCTTTAGCTGTGCTTTGTTGACAACTGTTTGGAGTTTGGGAACATCAAGTTAATCAACATTTCACCTTCTGTTAGGTTTACTTAAGTGACGCATTAACCTCTCAGTGACGTCATTCCTGGTAGGAAGCATGCCAAACATTCAAAAATTCCTCATTAATGATAACACCCATTCTGACAGATTAGGTATAGGCAAAGGTAGACAGATTTGGGTTGAAGAATTATTAGGTGAACTATAAAATGAAGCAATGCTTTACTGCCAGCACTATGAATCTATCAAATGGTAATTGGATGCACGTGTTAGCAGCAGTAAAAAGTCACTGTCCAGTTGCCCGCCTTACATGGGAATCTACTCCGAGTGTCTTCTTTGATTTATTGTTCCAATTAGAACATAGTGTTCAAAGAAGGATCACAACTGACTAGTTTTAAAAGCAACAGAGCCTCTAGGGCTGTTCGTTTTGGGGTGACCTGCATCCCTTTCAGATATGGCTAAATTTTCTATTGGCGTAAAATCTGTACAAATTAATCGCTGGCTTCTAAATTGATTCTGTAAAGCATAAATATTTTATATTCATTGAGTCTGTATCACCTTGTCATTGGTGGCTTCCCAAATTACAGGTGTATTTCTTTTCACTTTTCTTAAAAGGACCCTTGCAGTTTATTTATTTATTTATTGGCAGGCCAGCAAGCTTCATGTGCACCGAGGAAAAAGAGTGCCAATTTTCAAAGGCAAATATTTGCTCCATCTGCCAAACCAGGTAACAAATGCCATTGGGTTAATGGCAAATGTAAATGATCTTTTTTTTTTTTTAAGATTTATTTATTTTTCATTACAAAGTCAGATATACAGAGAGGAGGAGAGACAGAGAGGAAGATCTTCCATCCAATGACTCACTCCTCAAGTGAGCGCAATGGCCGGTACTGCACCAATCCAAAGCTGGGAATCAGGAACCTCTTCCAGGTCTCCCACACGGGTGCAGGGTCCCAAGGCTTTGGGCCGTCCTGGACTGCTTTCCCAGGGCACAAGCAGGGAGCTGGATGGGAAGTGGAGCTGCCAGGATTAGAACCGGCGCCCATATGGGATCCCGGCACGTTCAAGGTGAGGACTTTAGCTGGTAGGCCACGGCGCTGGGCCCAAATGTAAATGATCTTAAGTGCCTGGTGTGATAGCCTAGTGGCTAAATCCTTGCCTGGCATCTACCTGGATCCCATGTGGGCACCGTTTCATATCCTGGCTGCTCCACTTCCTATCTAGCTCCCTGTTGTGGCCTGGGAAAGCAGTAGAGGATGGCCCAAAGCCTTAGGACCAAAGCCCCACGGAGACTCAAGAAGAATCTCCTGGCTATGGATCAGATCCATTTTGGGTATCTGGGAAGTGAACCAGCAGATGGAACATCTTTCTCTCTGTATTCTCTCTGTATATCTGCCTTCCCAATAAAAATAAATAAATAAATAAATACCTCTTAAAAAATTTAAATGATCTTAAGTCATTTCAATATAGTATGGTAGAATTAAATATCTGTATAAAATACTTAAAAGTGAATGAATTTCATTGCATTTCTAGACAATGACAAAGCTATACTAAAACTGATGTAAACATGCATCTTACACATCACCTTACTTCAAAATTAAAGAGAGGTCTTTAATTTCAGGGAGGAAAATGCTAATGTTTTACTTACTTACATTAAGGAAACATCAACTATTAAGGTTGACAAGTGTTGGAACCATAATACTAAAACTGTCATCTGAATTACTCTTCATTGCAAAGTTCACATAATTAATGTTAACAGATTAAAATCACTTTGAACTAATACACATGTATTTCTCTTCTGTCAGAAGCATAATAAAAATATTTGTCTGCAACTTTGGATAAGCATGAAAATATTTCAAGCTTAGGGAAGATGTAGATATTCTTAGGCAGCTCATAAATGTAAGGAACATTACTTCCATTTCAAATGATATGTCAACTTTTTTCCAACATTTTGGCTTGTAGGAAATTAGACATTTGGATAACAAATGTAGTTTTTGCCTCTGAACAATTGAGGCACTTATACAGGAGTTTAAAGTGCTCATTCACGTTCTATGTAAGTTCTTTAATTTTGGAAGAAATGTACTGGAGTAAGACTTTTCCTCTAATCTGGATAATAAGAGTATAAAAGACAGTATGACTACAATGCTTTTTTTTTTTTGTAACACACAATTCCCTTCCTTCTTCTCTTTGCTTCCTCCTCCTCCTCCACAACCTAAACCTCACTTTTTCCTTTTCCTTCTCATTTGTCATCCTCCTTCTGCTGAATTTCTGTGCTTACCAATCACTTTGACAAAGCCTGATTTTTAGAGTGTTTTATATTTTGAATAAAAAGTTGACAAAATACCCAAGACTTAGAAATTGGTGTTTCCAATTTTCACATGCCAACACTGACATGTGATTTCTGCCAACTGTTTTCTTCTGATAGGTGGTTATAAATCAGGTTTATGAAGAGGAAACTCTCCAATTGTGCATTTTTAATGGATTTATGATAAAGCCTTCAATGTGGAGGGTCCATATGGCAGGAATGCAGTAAAGGGAACAGGACAGTGTCACATAAACATTAAATACAGTGCCTTCCACCTGCATATATCCTTATGCTCCTGATTAAATGCTGCCGGTTATAAATTATGCAACCAAATTCTAGCAACCACCACAACTTCAATAAGACATTAGTGGAGGGTATAAATTGTCTACAGGTTTTGCTTCTAAGAAAACTCTTATTTACTTACAAGAGATAATAATTGAGACCCTACTTCCTCAGCAATTATTCTTCTCGCTTTATTTAACTTCCTACAACAACCTCTAGTCCTGATTAACAATTCTAAAGAAATAATGCAAACTTGTAATCCTAGATAATAATCTGTCATTTTTATGCGGTAAAGTACCTTTTTGATTTACACACTCATTTTAATGCTTGCTTGTTATAAATAGCTTTAGGTCTCTGAGACACTGCCCCTTTTTCAGAGTCATATATCAGAAGTTCCCACACTAGCCCAATTTCCCCTGGGTATTTACAATCAAATTATTTTATTACACATGGGAACAATTAAACATTTGGCCCTCAGCTGTAAACAATTACTATACACAATGACATTCATGAATTTTTCTTAAAAAGTCATGTATTCCTAATGACCTCTGTTACCATAAGTGAGATTGATGTATGTGTACTTTGTGTGTGTCCATAAGCAATTATATCCCCAAACACAACAAAGGGATCTTTACCTAGAGACTACACAGACATTGTATGATACCGTGTATTTTGTTTCTCTTCCTCTGTCATTTACTTCCAGTCCAAGAACCATTGATATTACCAGTAAAAAGCAAGTAATGTTTTAGGTAATTTGGCTTTTTCTTTTGTTTAGCAGTTTACTCTAAGTAAGTCTAAATCGATGTTGGAAGTAACGGAAAGATGTAACTTATAATAAGGAGTTAGATAGGCTCAGGCGTCAATCCTGGTAGTCAATTTCTACTTGAACACCCTTGGTGTTCACATTTATGGGAAAAGTATGGATACTATGTCTAAACAGTTGGGCTGCTGTAAGTGTTCAATCATATATAAATAATTCTATATGACAAGAGTAGGCACATATTGCATATTCAGGATCTTCAGTACTCATAGATTTCTTTATTTCCAGATCTCACACAATGCCCCTCTCCCACTCCCAACACTGGCCACTCCTTTCCGGACAGGCCCAGAAGCACTTCAGACTCTATTTTGGTATATCCATCCTTCATTGTCTCGAACTGAAGGATATATTTTTCCTTTTATTATATTGTTCTTTTCGATAAGTGACAACCATGGGAGAAGCCCACAGCTGTTTCACTCATGTCCGGAAATAAGTCAACCAGTCCCAGTGGCAAGGGTACCTGACAGCTGTATGCAGCCTTTCCAGAAGGTCAGAGCCACTGGTAATGTTTCAAGGGCAAAGCTCTAGATATAAAGAATGATAAGACAAAACCTAAATGAGCCTGCACATATCTAGTGACAGACACACCACAGCTATGCTAAATTATTCAAGCTTTCTCAGACTTCTAGCAGGGGAAGCATAATTTAGCTCTGCTTTCTTTAGTCTACTCTCATATAGTGGCAAAGGGCAAATGAAAAATACATCCCTTTGCCCTACAAAAGAAGCTATAGTAATCACCACAGTTGTGAAGACTTTATTTAGCATATGGAATATTCTTGAAATCATTTTGTTTCTGGGAACTAGCTTCAGATATAGAGAATGAAAACAATTTTGCAATACTTATGGGTGATTTCCTTACTTCCCTTTTGTTAGTATTTTGCTGGCACAAAGCCAGTAAAACATTTGTTAAATTGCCCAGAATATCACAAACATAGAACCTCCTAGATAAGCTGTTACTGTATTTTACCAGCAACAATAATTGGGTCAAAGGTAACAAAGAGAATTAATGTTCAAATAAACAAACCTCAAAAGAACTGCTTTGGGTATTGAGAATAATTAATAACTTGTTTAGGAAAATGTTACTGAAATGTGGTTTTTGGACAAGGAACTAGCACTCTGCAGAGGTTAGATATCCTAATATTGAAGAGGCTACCATTTGGTGAGCTGTCTGGCTGGCTACCCTGTAGGCACTGGCAAATGTTTGTTCACATGCAATGATGCAACATTCAGACACTATCTTAATGATATCATGTGGTTCAGCTGAATCAGTACAGCTAGAAATTGTAATAGAATTTGGGTGACAGCACCACAAGTGAAATTAAACCTTTTCAACCTCGAATGTTTACTTGTCATGGGAACTTCTAAGAAGCCTGAAACACTTATGGTTTGACAATACTTATCAGGGTAAGCTCCTCCTCTTTTTGATTTTTTTTTTAATCACTGCTCCAGATTGTTTCACTGTATAAGAAGGCATTTAGCTTCTAATTTTAAGAGGGACTAGTGGTATATCTAAAAACGCAGAAGAGAGATTAACAAAATTCAGATAGGATGAAAATTTCCTACTGTTGTATAAAATAAAATTCAAAAAAAAAAATTCAAAAAAAATTAAATTCATGGTATGGCCTAGCGATCATTTTACTAATAGTCACACCGAGATTATTAGTTTAGAAAATAGTCAAGTAAGTTGCATAAATTGATACAGATTGTGCCTTACTTCACATTACAATGACACTTAAGATATAATGGGCAAAATCAGGTTAGTGTCAAACATTTTTAATAAGAGAACATGTCTTCAAGGTTAACACCCTCACATTTTCTGGAGTTTCCTTCATGGACTTAAAGTACAAAGAAATTCAGTTCTTGGCAATTTTATTCTTTAATTCTCAGCTCACACTCTTTTTGGGCCAGCAGTTCTCCTGATCTTCCTTCCTGGGTGACATCACAATTACTGCGTTTAGATGTCAACAGAAGTATTATAATTTTAATCAACAACCATTAAAGGGATATGCCAAGTCTAACAAATGCAAAGAAATGACTTTCCAACAGAAAGAACCATTGTCATTGATGCCATTAGGCCAATCAGTCTCTATGAGTCAGAATGGAGGAAATCAGCTTTTCAGTATTTCTAGTACTCAAATACCAAATGGGACGTTTTGAAATGCTTCTACAACTGTTTTCATGACTTGTAAATTTACGGCTAATTTTAGTAAATATATCAAATAACTGAAAAGGAACAAAGTCAGTGTGAATGCATCTGAGTTCGCTGGAAGAAAACTAAGTTACTCCCTGTGAAAACTTTAAGATAAAATGCTGAATTCTGATCAGTTGCCTCTCATTTGTACCTGAGACTTTGTGTATTAAGCAGTCTTGAAATATGTGCCCTCCTCCCCCGCCCCATTTAAGTTAGCTGATGAACAGAAGATTGAAATTCCCAAACAACTGACACTAAAAACAAACAAACAAACAAACAAACAAAAAACCCTTTAAAAGGTGAAGGGGTATTTACCACTGACATATGCTAAATGGGCGTTAAAAGATGTTTAAACGTCATTGTCTACTGTCTTCGGTGTGCCGCTACGTAGTCTAAGAGATCCTTTCAAATAACAATCAATAGGGAATGAATAAGCTCACCACTTGAAAGTAGCTAGGAAAGGAAGCCAACAGAATAATCTGGCTTTGCTGAATTGATTAAAGAAAAGACACAATATCCACCCCTTCTCTCCTGGTCTCCCTCCCCCTTAGCAGCCCACACCCTTGCAAGCAAGAGGGAAAGAGAACAAGGGAAAAGGTAAGAGACAAATACAGGGACCCTGTCGTCGTCGTTTGCATCAAGGAGAAAGCCTCATCCTATGGGATTATAAACTATAGCCATGGAAACAGACGTATGACTCTTACTTTGAAAATAGCAGAATGACAATGAAATTTGTGTGAGGTCTGTGCGAGTCTAGTCCCAGATGTTTACAACGCTGTAGTAGTACGGGTTCTGCAATATGAGAGGCTTCAGACGAAACAGTACAACAGGACACCACAAAGCAGCGCATATGCTATTGACAATGCAGACGTGAGCATCATGTTACCCAAAGAAGGCAGCGGAAGACAAATAGCAGCGGTGTTGCCTGAAAAGCTCATTTCATGAGTTGCAATGGCTCAAAACAAGAGGGACCAAAAAAAAAAAAAAATCAAAACCAGGAAAAAACTTCTATCTCGGGAATTAGGCAGCCAGTGTAAATGACTTTTCTTTCTTAAATGAAGTTCCCATAAAGCCCTTATAACTGACAGCGGATAATCATTTTCAGCTTGGGGAGGCCGTCCCAAAAGTCTTCCCAAGATTGCCAACGAAAAGAAACACAATGTGTTTACTTGAGCCATTTCCAGAAGGGAGGGAGAGGGGACCTTCAGACGCGACGTGGGGAGGGCGGTGGGGACAGAGAGGGGGCATCCGTGCTCTGCGCAACTCTGCAGCGCCCTGCGCGGTGCGCCGAGTGACAAGCCAGGGAGAAGGGACGGAGAGGGTGGCAAGGGGGTGGGGAGAGGTGTGTGTGTGTGTGTGTGTGTGTGTGTGTGTGTGTGTGTGTGTGCGCGCGCGCGCGCGAGGGGAGCGCGCCTAGGGGAGGGCACACGGCAGCACAACGTATACACGGGCGGGGTAGGGGTGATTTAGTGTGAAAGTATGCCACTTAATCATTTTACAGGGGTTGGGGACGTAAATATTTAGCTGGCCACATCTGGAACGGATTTTCCCCCCGCGTGGGGTGGGGGGGTGGATAATTGGCAGGAGGGCAGCACGCGTTTGTTACTTACTGTACGGGCAGTTCTCTTTCTTGGTACCGCTGACCTTCCCGTTCTTCTCAATCTTGAGAAAGTACTTGGTGAAGGAAAAGAGCTTTCTCCAGCGCACATCTCCTTGGAGGTGATTGTAGCTCCGCACATGCCTCCCGGCACTGGAAGGAGAGGAGAAGGAGGAGGAAGAGGAGGAAGAGGAAGAAGAAGAGTTGGTGGCCTCTGGTGACACCATGTCTTGACCAAGGGCTTGGCAGGTGACAGGGACGGAAGACACCAAGAGCAGCAATAAGAAGCAGCAGCAACAGCGGCGTCCGGGCAGGTGGGGAAAGGCTGAGGCACAATGTGTCAGTATCCATTTCCACATTGTACTGAAGCTCTAGGCACTGGAAATTGTCTCATCAGAAGGAACATACTGGAAGGGTGAGACCCGGTGCGAGGCTAGGAGACAGCTGGAGGTGGCGGCTGCTGGTTAGCTCCCTCGGGGCGCGGATCTGGCCAGAAGTGAATGCACCTACATCCATAACTCCTCGGAGGGGCCGGCTGCCTCTGCTCGCTCCGTGCGCGGATCCGCTGCCTCTCTGAGCCTCGTGGGTCTGCCGGCGAAGAGTGGACGTGGGTGGCCGCGGCAGCGCAAGCCGGCGGAGCGGGTCACCGGCGCGCTCTTCGCTCCCCCAAAAGTTACTTTGTTCTCTTCTTCACTCCCTTCTTCACCATGTTAGATGCCAAAAACAAAAACAAACAAAAAGTCTGAAAAACAGATGACAGCACGGTGAACAAAACCTCAAGGGGGGTGGGAGGAGTGTGGAGGGGAGACCTCTGCGCCCTTCCGCGGTGGGCACCTTTGGGTCCCTCTCTGCTGGCCACTTCAGAAAGCGTGTCCCCCCTTTGGGGATGTCAGCCCTGCAGGCAGCTGCCCGGTCGCGGCTGGCTTTCTTCTCCCCTCTTCCTTGCTCTTTTTGGTGGTGCCTGTTGATTTGAAGCCTCCAGAGAAGTCTCTTCTTGCTGGGGGGGGTGGGGTGGGAGGGGGGTGGCGGCTGGTGTTTTGTTTGGGCCCTCTCCCCCACCCCCCTTCCTTTGGAAAGCCCGCTTGTAAACAGGTTGAAGCCCAGAGTCTAAATGTCAGTGGTTGTGAGCCAGAGGTGGGCTCTGCCTCTGCTGGTCAAACCTCATTTGCAGGGGGGTGGAGAAGCGAGCGGAGGGGAGGGGGGCGGGGGAGGGGGTCAAAAGGCGGTGGGACATCTGAAACCCTCGGCTGCTGGGAACGCCGGCCCGGGGCGGGCGGGGGCGGGCGGGGGCCGAGCCGGGGGAGCCGGGGGAGCCGGGGGAGCCGGGAGCCGGGGGAGCCGGGGGAGCCGGCGGAGGCGCGCGGCGCGAGCGGAGGGAGCGGAGCGCGCAGCCCGCGCCCGGAGCTCGGGGGCTCCGCGGGCCTTCCCCGCCGCCGCCGCCGCAGCCTCGGCTGCCGTCTCCGGCTCGAGTCGCCCGGGCAGCGCCCCGGGCTCGATGCGCCGGCCTCTGGCTACCCGAAGGATGCCCCCTTTCCAGCCCGAGCCCATTCCCTCCTGGGAGCTGCTTTCCTCGCTTGTTTGCTTGTTTTCCAGCCTTGGCTTGGTTTGGGTTTTGTTTTCCTTTGGGCAGGGAAGCTTTCTTTTTTTTTCCTTTTTTTTTTTTTTTTAGAGCCACCTGGAGCCTGCAAACTTTTGTTTATTTATTTATTTATTTTCTCCCAAACCCTCTCGTTTCCCGAAGGGAGAGAGAGAAAAAAAAGGGGGGGAAGGGGGTGGTGTTGGGAAGCTAGCAGAAGATGCTGAGGGTAGACCCTCCCAAAACAGCAGATTATAAACTGGTGGGAGCGAGCGCGGCAAAGGGAGACTTAATGAGCTTCCTTCCCTTCTCTGCTGTCAGCTTCCAAGGAGGTCTCCGCTTTAATGAACACTGATTTCTCGCTTCCGTTGCTGAAGTAAAAAGTTCACACTTTGGCCCTCTCAGCCTTTTAAGCTCAGGGAGATTTATCGTCACCCTTAAAAGTCGCCTCTCTCTTGGCGCAAATGAAATCGGGGACCCAACTGACTGAATTCTAATTGCTAACATGAGTCCTTTACTGAATCACGCGTGCGCTTCAAAGCGAACGCACTTTATGGAGATCGCAAAGATTCTTCCCCTACTATTGGACCAAATACCCCGCTGTCTGTTTTCTTTTCTGTGCAATTTCCTTTGCACTTTGCCATGAAGCGCCTGTTTCTGTCTTCCAAGGCGATGTTTAAAGGACCCTGTTTGACAACATAACTGCACCGTTAGCGCTCCCTTTCTCCACTGCTCCAGAAACTGCACTGCTTACAGAAACTCACTCAAAGCCCAGGGATGGAGAGATAAATCCAAGGGCTAGAGGCTCTGCCAACGGGTAGGAGGCGCAAGGGAATGCTGTGAGAACTCAGCTGCACTCTAAGTAAGAAACAGTTTCTCCAGGACCACCACTTTAAGCTACTCCGACCTGGGGAAAATTTCACTGGGAAAAAAATGCCTCAACTGATGTTGGTACGAAGCGTTTCTGTTTATACAAGGCAGTTGGACAATTGAGTTCTTTCGGAACATCCACAATGGTCAATATTTGATCGATTTGATCTACAAAAGTAGCCATTTCAGATGGCTACAAGCTTGTCACTGTAGGACGAAGATACAAGGTGACCTTGACAGCGGAACCACTGTGGCTATTCCTTGCAGGGAGCCCGGAGAGCAGAAGGGCATGCAGAACCGCTAGGCCGTGCATTGGACTGCAATCTTCATTGTGCACTGCAGAAAATATAAAATAGTTAAAATGTTTACTTTTAGAGATGGGTCTTAAGAATTCTTGTTACCCATTAGGTGGAGTGACTGGAAAATAAAACTTGATATGGTTACTCTTATAATAGTTTTGAGTACATTCAAAGCCTTTGAAATAGGACCATTTGATATTAGAATCAGGACCTTAATTGCACGATTTAGAACCCATTACAAAGTTTATTCATTAGATTTCAACAGCGTGGTAGACATCACAGTAGATTTTTATGTTTAATATAATTAGCTCTGATTACTGTAGCTATTAATTGGAAAGTTAGGCAAATACAGGGCATACGTCAAACAAGTCTTGCTCTTTCATTAAAACGTGGATATTGAAAAATGACTCCACAGTGCTAATTTCAATTTCCTGGTTCACAGTTTTATACCTGAGCAGACAAATACCAAAAAGAAGGGACTGTTTCTGCGGGATTAGCGTTTCGGCCCAACAGTTTAAAAGAATTCAAATGTCCAAATTGAAAACTAATTAAAACTACATGCTTTTTAAAAAAAGAATATGTTTGATGGAACCATAAAATAAAGATTCTGCTGTGAAAAATTATGAAATACAGGAAGTTATTATTCTGGGGTTTTTCTACACTGGGAGCCAACACTGTTGATGCCAGCTTGGGATTTAAAACAATTTTTTAACCCACACCAGACACTCCTCCAACCCAATGTTGGTCTCTCTCACTGTGTCTCTCTCTCTGTCACACACACACACACACACACACACACACACACGTAGCAACTTGCTGTTCCAGTAGAAGCAGCTATTCAGATTTTTAGCTAGAAATTCCTAATTTTGTTTCTGTCCATAATCGGGGAAAGATCTCTTTAAAACTTTCCTATGAAAACTTGGTTGCAGCAGGTGTAGGGGTTTGAAAGTTGCAGAGTTCCTTTCGCCACTCCTTCTGTATAACATGATGACAGGAAGGGCATTTATAAAACAGTCCAAAGGAAAAGCTGACATCGCTTTTTAGATTATATCTCATTCCTTTTTTTTTTTCCTTTTCTGTGCAGCCTTTCTTTTATAGCACAGTTGAATCCCTAAATACCTCACTACTTTGCATTGTTAGGTCACCTCTTAGGTTAGCCTGAGAAAGCCTGAGAAAAGTTCCGCAGGAAAGATGCACTATTTAACGGAATTCAATCTCTCCCAATAGATTTGAATCACTAACATAAATGTATGAATGTAGATTATATCTCTGTAATGAGGCCTGAATCATTCTCAATTACTTCAAAGGGCTGAAATTCTACCTTCCTTTTCTTAGCAGCAATAATCAGGTCTTAATGGGCTCCTTTATTAATTGTTTCTCTGCTAGGATTGAAAAGGGCAGTACAAGCTTCAGATCAGAGTGGTACCTTCTGATTCTAAAAGGCCGTTTTTCTCTTTTGTACAACCTCTGGAAGGCATGGTTTATTTCCATTTCCTAAACATAATCAGTGATATTAGGCTAAGTTTTTATTTCTGTTTCCTAGACATATTCGGTAATGTTAGGCTAAGTCTTTATGGAGAAAAAAAAAATCAATGTGGTCATTTGTTAAAAGTGATGCCTTGAGAAATCATTGAAGCTTTTTAAGGCAAGATCAAGGCAGCAGCTACTGATGAATAGTAATGCATGACTCCTGGACCTCAGAGAAGCAATTTGTGTATGTATTACCAGACCCTTCGGTAGTTATTCTGTTTGAACAGTTTACATTTTAAGTATGTATTTCCTGGATTCTTTATGTTGTTCAGCAGTATCTGTGGTTCAGTTACAAGATATGTGTTCCATTATGTGTGATGTTATTGACAGTGTCAGTAAGCGGCCTCAAATACTGTTAAGTCAGGTCAAAAGTCAGCCCGGCTGTTCGACAATTTAGACATGTGCAGGCCTCATTTTTGCAGCCTGTGGTAGAGCTTAGGAGTTTGTGTTCCAGCCCGTTTTCCCTTTTGGATGCAGGAGATGCCAGTGGGAAGGCGTTGTTAGGGCTTGTGGTCTTCCCAGGCTGCGACTAGAAATGCTGCTCATAATCAAGGACATTTGGGGCACATAAACTAGTGATTACTTCTTCTTATTATTTTTAAACTAGGAGCTTCAGGCAAAAGAAAATGAGCTATTACTCCACAGAGAGTAGTGCAATACTTCAAACAGTGAAGTCTTAGCCGTACGGGTTTTTGTAGCCTTTATCTGAAATGCTAGAGCTCACGACTGTTTCAGATTTGGGAATCTGTTTGCATTTGGAAATATTTTCATATCCTTATTGAGATATCTTAGAGACTTAGCTTCAAGTCTGAAGCTGAAGTTGATTTACGGTTCATACACAATGTGTGCACATAATCTATACAATGTTTTAGTGCACCTGATTTTTGATTGTTGACTAACTCATGATTTTTGACTAACTCATTGTGTTAAGATCTGTGGTGCCCTGTTGGCACTCGAGAGCTTTGAGTGTTTGAAGCATTTTAGATTTTGGGGTAGGGATGCTTGTAAGGAAACTGAATCTAAATCATGCATTTGATACACAAATAGACTAGTGTCCAAGTAATTCAGTGCTAGAAGAATATTTGAAACTCCTCTTACTGAATTTGGGCAATTAGCCTAATGTTTTACAACACCTGTCATGTCTGTTTTCCCTTTTATCCCTCCCTATTGCTCCTTTCCTTATCATTGACCACTCATCACTCCATTATGTCTGAGATGCCAGAGTGGAAGTGATAAGAAGGGTTGGAAGGCTTTAGTTATGGTAAACCAATATATCTTTGATGCAATAGATTTCCCAGAAAAAAGTAACAAAATAGTTGAGTGTTGAATTACCAACTGATTAGCCAGCATGAATATGAATATATATGTGGTAAAGAGGACTATTTTAGCAATGCTTTTGAAATAAAGGCAATTAGAAAGTAATAAATACTTTATATTTTCAGTTAAGGACACACACACACATATATATATATACGGAAGTTACAGGTTCCTCAGGAAATTGATACACCTTATACAAAAATAGACATATATAATAATGTGATTCAGCTTTCTCTGTCGTGATTTTTTTTTCCATAAAAAGCATGATACTTTAAAACACAGGTATTTGCTTAAACAATTTTTCTGTTCAAGTTTGAAACCAAGATTTTTTTGTATTTTCTCATTTTCAAACAGACGTAATGATCTGTTATTGAGAAGATAATATGTCCAAGATGATGAAAGAGATCTTTTGAAAGAAAAAGAAGCTTATATAAGAATGTTTAAAATACACCAAAAATCACCATACTTTCCTGAAAACCGAACTATGTGTCTTGGTATCAAACACAAACAAGTGTATTTCCACAAAGTTGTTGTTTGTACCCTCTGAGCTGATGGTAAACAGAACCTTCGCTTGACAGAGATGTGAAATCTCCGAAGAGTTTTGTTTATTTTCTGTGCTCCCAGCTGTCCCTGTTGTAGACTGTGCCTCCTTCTGCTTCAGTCCCTCTTAGTCCTATTACTTTTGTCAACATCTTAAATATTTCAATATTATCTATGCTTTTGAATTACTGACTACATTTTATTTCCTTTGAAGTTTTGATATTTATCACAATAGAGATTTGCAATATGTGGATTTCTTCATCCAGCCACTTTGTTGGCTTTTATTCAGCTAACATTTTTTTTTTTTTTGTCTGTTATGTGTTGGCACTGTGGGTGATCCAGGATTTTTTTCAGCAAGTAGGACAGCAGTTTTCTCTAAAGATGAATGACTGAATGCATGATTTTAGACAATTTCCCACTTACAAGGGACACAGTAGGAGTCAGAAAATGACTTGGGAAGACAAAGAGGAGTCCCCAAAAGTTCTTTGTGGATGTCCTTTCCTACAAAAGTTACTCAGGAAAACTGTGACTTTTCATTGACTTCAGAAAGAGTGGAGATTTGATCTTTCCCTAGTTTATGTCCCTGGAAGAATTCCTCGCTCTAGATCTCTTGTACGGCCTGGGACTTTATCTTTTCTGTCAATTCAGTGTGACCTCCTCTCCCTTACCTCTGCTCCCCGATGCTCACATACAGTTTTTATACTTTCTATTTGATTATTTTAAGAACTTGTCAGTAAAACTTCTCTCTCCCATCTTTTGTCCTTTATGCCTCTGTGTTAAAACATACATATTATCAAATATGTAAAAATGCGACCCGATACACATTTTGTTTGTCAGCTATTGCCTCTATAAGGTAGATTTTGATAAAAGAGATGTATAATCTATGAATCAGTAATAACAGAAATATTGAGTTTGGTTGCAATATTTGCTGTACACCTTTTTTGGGGGTTTTTCTGGATTGAATCCAGATCCACTTTCTTCTCTCACCACCGAGAGCTCCGTGCTGGCATCTGCCACGTGACCAGCGGCCTTTCACAGATGACTGGCAGTTCGTTTTATCAATTGGAAAAATGGATCTTCAAAAGATCAAAACACAGGAGAGAACATTCTGGGCGTTTCCTCCTCTCCTCTTCTTTGGTTCAGCATCACTTTTCTGACTTACCTCTCCTGTAAGACTCCAGTTATCACTGTGGTCTCCAACCAATATTTCTTCCTCTCATCTCTTTGAGCTCAGTGCGTGGTAACAGTCTGTCTTCACAGCCTAGCATCGTCATCCCCTGCTTGCTGCTTTAACTGTTCCTGTACTCTGTGACCGGTGGTTTTGAGGAGTCTCTTTGCTTGACTCATGTGGGATGAATTCCATCCTAATCAGGAGTTACTGTAGACTCCTGTATAGATAATCTATGCAGAAAGAAACTTGTACATAGAAATGTAGTTTTTGTGTATATTTAAAATGTTAGAGAAATGCAATCTGATACAATGTACGTTGATGTTATGTTACATTGGTACTTGGTGTTGTGCTAGATTCTTTCAACTATGCAAAAGACAAGGACGCATGGCATGAGATGATACTGGATTTTCATTAATTTCTGAAGAACCTTACATTTAGCTAATGATTTTGAAGCCTACAGTCGAAGACTCAATGATTATGATTTTGGAGTGTTCAATGAAATACTTTGACATAAGTGACTTTAGAAAAGGAACTCAATAAACCTAAAGATTTCTTAAAACAAACCTTTGTAGTCATTATATCTTGTGAGTAATCGTACTAACTTTGGTTTATAAATTGGTGTAGAAAAGAAAGAGGGGCATTTTTCTAGCTCTTTGACTATTGTTTGCATCTTTTGTTTTCATTCAAAGACAGGTTTCTGAAAGGAAACTCAGCAAACTTGAATCTTACGTTTTGCATAAAGTCTGTATTTTGTAAAACAACAACACAACAAAAAAATCTCCAGACATAATACACATACAGAGGATTTTGAGTGTAGATCACTGTCTGGACACAATTTTTGCAGTCATGACTTCGAAAAATCAGTATAAGCTGGAGTCGATGTAGCACAGGTCAAGCATTTCTCTTTCATCTTCTCAGCTTAACACTGAGCAATTGCAGGATTTGGAAAATTTACAGCCTGGGACACAGGGCTCATGGTGTTAAGCTGCTCCTTAGTCATTAACCTTGCAAATGACAACAATTTTAGACTTGACGTGAAGGGATGTGATTCACTTCCAGTATCAATAGTGGCCCCTCCTGAAGCTGTGGGAAAGAAGAAAAAAAGGGGTCCGTAAGTTTCTGGGGCATCAGGCCTGTGACATTCGGAGCATTCTGAGGGTTTATGTAACTGAGTACCTTTAGATCGTTGCCTCTGAGTTGAGAACATGTTGGACTACACAAATCTCTTGAATCCTAAATAAGCAGCTCTCAGGATTGTTTCAAAAACATTCCATTTTTCAAATTCATTTCTACTCAATCATCTATTCCGACTCTTTCTTGCCCTCAACATTGAGTCTGTATTTTGGTTTGCTTTTTCCTTTCAGTTATCAGTGAAGTTTGGGTATTTGGCAAAATATTTGAATTTTTATTGGAAGATAAGTTTAAAAAAACCTTAGAGCTGTTTCTTTAAACATCTGTGCGAAAGCAATATTCTTTTGCCTTTAACTGTTGAAACCATTCTCATTTGTGTGTGGATTTGGTTTATTCTTCCTGCTTGACAGCAATGGACAGCAACATTTGTTATTTAGGTAATATTTTTAGATGGTATTTTCTTAGCAATACTTTTTATTTAGATGATATTGTATATGTTGTTTCTTCTTTATTTACTATGAGTAGAAATAACAAGATAAATGTGAGAAATATTTTAATCTCAGGTCTCCTGCATCTGAAATGTAATTGTGGGCGGTCATTCCACTCATTCCTACCATTTTGCACACATACAACACACATACACTCTCTTAAAAACTTATTACTGTGTAGCTTTCTTTACCATCCTTGAAAAACAAACCCTGTCAGACCAGTTGGAATTGCATTAAAATGATAATAATGAAATACAAAGACATACTTAGACTTCTTTTGCACTGTTCAATAACAGATAGATGTTATTTCTATGAATTAGTGATAGATTCTGCCTGTTTCAGAGGCCAATTTCTAGACTGACAGAGTAATACTAGTAAAATATTTTAAAATTAGAACAAAATAGTTCATTATCAGTGGAATGTGAGTATAAATATTTTTATAATTAAGACTTTTCAATGTTATAAGTGAGGTACATGAATTCTTTGCCCTTTAGCAATGATGGAGAGGAGGTGGAAAGGGTCATGGACCCTATGTTTTAAAGATTTTATTTATTTTTACTGGAAAAGCAGACTTATATAAAGAAGGAAAGACAAAGATCTTCTATCCACTGCTTCACTCCCCCAAGTGGCTGCAACAGCCAGAGCTAAGCCAATCCAAAGCCAGCGAGCGGCCAGGAGCTTCTTCCAGCTCCCCATTTCAGTGAAGGGTCATTAGGGCTTGGGCCATCAGCCACTGCTTTCCCAGGCCATACGAAGGGAGTTGGATCAAAAATGAAGCATCCAGGAAATGAACCAGTAACTTGCCCAAGAGGGGAAGCAAGAATTTATTCCCGTCCAACACAATCTTGTAAGCCCTGTACTCTGGGTACTCCATTTCAGCATTTCAAACCATACAGATACATGCACCAGTTGGCAAAATGGGGTACTATCAATCATGGTAGAATATGAGCTAAGCAGAGTGGGTCCTTGCATTCCTGCCTTTCTATTTTTGCTTTTCCAATGTCTAATGGCATCATTTGCTCCAGAATGGTCGGGGTTCTGAATACAGACTCCGTAAGAGCAGTTGCTCTGCTTCTCAGTTCTGCTCAGAGAGGCAGAAGTTTGCTCAGCCCCTCTGACCCCTCTGTGGGATTATCATCACACAGCAGCAGTGGGAACCTCACCCTGGACACGCAGCTGTGCTCTCAGTGTCAAGTTACCCTTCTTATTCTTGGGACACAGATCTGACTCCTGGGATGCTTTTGTGCCAAGTTAAAAACAACCTATCCACTTGCTTTGCTTAGAAAAGGTAGGCTGGATGGTTGGACAGGGGTTCTATATAATTGGCAGACAACCAGCTTTTCATGCTAATTGACAACCCCTCTGAGTACCAGAAGCTCCCTTCAGGGAAAGAAACTTTATTATTATCTATCCACTTATTTTACTTGAAAGGTGATCTCCAAATGCCCACAGCAATAAGGGTTTAGTCAGGCCAAAGCTAGAAGCCTGAAATTTGGGCCTCCCACTGTGGTGGTAAGGACCCAACTACTGAAACCATAATATGCTACCTTCCAAGTGTGCGTTAGCGAGAAGCTGGAATCCAAGTGGAGCTGGACGTCAAGTCTAGATATGTTGATACGGCCTGGGACAACACAAAAAATTCTTCTAACCACTTCTCCAACTCTCCTCCCAGTGGATCCCAGTCTGACCACTAAGGAACTGAGGCATCATGCCAGTTCATTTATTTTTCTTTTTTAGAAAATAAAGCAGGCTGAGAAGCGAGGGGGAAAAATCCTGTTTACTCCTTAGTTAGAATGTTAGGTAATAAACTACTGCCATCTTCAATTCTGTTTTTGTATTTTGAGTTTTGAATTTTAGTTAATATAGTTTTAACTTAAGTAAAATTTTAAATTAGAACAAGCGTAATTACCTCAAGGCAGGGGTGCAGCTTGGTAGCCTATTGGCTAAAGTCTCCGCTGTGCATGCTCTGGGATCCCAAATGGGCACCAGTTTGTATTCCAGCCGCCACACTTTCCATCTAGCTCCCTGCTTGGGAAAGCAGTGGAAGATGGCACAAAGCCTTGGGACCCTGTACCCATGTAGGAGATTTGGAAGAAGCTCCTGACTCCTGCTTTCGAATGGGCTCAGCTCTGGTTATTGCGGTCACTTGGGGAGTGAATCAGCAGATGGAAGATCTTTTTCTGTCTTTCCTTCTCTCTATATGACTTTCCAATAAAAATAAATAGATCTTTTTTAAAAAAATTACCGGAAGACCAGATCTTTTAAAATCAAAGTCCAAATAGAATGATAAGACTAAATGTAATTATAATTGAGCAGAGCCAGAGGAAAAAGCGACTAGTTTATCTTTTGGTAAATAAGCCAGGAAAATGAAATGCAGACAGCAAGGAAGCCACGTATTTAGTAAAGATAGAAACCTCAGGCTTTTTCCAAAAGTAAAGCAATGTCCAGATTTAGTAATAGAAAGCATAATGTGTTTTGGTACTTAAGAACATTCTGTTGATAAACACTATCCTTTTAAATCTACTGAAAATACACATAGTTAGATCCACGTGACAGCAGATAAATGTTTTAGGAAGGAATCAATTGTATTAAGTTTTTCAGGTGTCAAAACATTTGCTTTGTCATTTGGACAGAATTCTTTTTCCTCATCTAAATGAATTTTAGTGTACTCTAGTGAAGGGCACTGCCGCTAAAAGGCGTATTTAGAAGGTGGTAAATGGGCCCAGCGCCATGGCCTAGCGGCTAAAGTCCTTGCCCTGAACATGCCAGGATTCCATATGGTCACCGGTTCTAATCCCGGCAGCTTCATTTCCCATCCAGCTGCCTTCTTGTGGCCTGGGAAAGCAGTCGAGGACAGCCCAAGGCCTTGGGACCCTGCACCCGCGTGGGAGTCCTGGAAGAGGATCTGGGCTCCTGGCTTCAGGTCGGCTTGGGGTCACTTGGGGAGTGAATCATTGGACGGAAGATCTTCTCTGTCTCCCCTCCTCTTTGTATATCTGACTTTGTAATAAAAATAAATAATTTTTTTTAAATCAAATGTTTAGAAATGGTTAGTCTAATCACTTTGTTCATTTTTTTTTTTCTCAATATGGTTAGGTACTAATCTACGACCTCCTTGCCCTGGAATGGTCTCCTTTTCCCTTATCCTTGAGATGTATATGCTTTGAATTTGAAACTGACACAGATTGCATTCCCACTGGACTGTTTCTGCAGGAGATGAAAATAAAAGCTAATTTTCACTTTATGAATTTCCCAATTCTGCTTTAAAAAAATATCTGCTAATTAATTTTAACAACAAACATTGCTCAATTTTGGGGTCCCCAATTCTTGGGTTAGTCTATATGAATAGTGTCTCCTGAAATTTTGTAATGCAGAAATTTATTATGCAGACACTGCTGGGTTCTTTTGTTAGAGTTATTACTAGCTTTCTTTCTATGACAGCCACTGATTAATTTGGTAAACCCATCCTTCTTAAAATCATCTAGCTCACTGAACCAAAAACAATGTACCACTGTCTTTTCTGGTGATTGTTCTTTGTGTTGGTTTGTTTTGAAGATGTGTTTATTTGTTTTAAAGGTGGAGTGACCTAGGGATATGGTAAGGCCCAGAGAGTGATACAGAGAGAGAAAGAGATGTTTCATCCATGGCTCAGTTCCCAAATGCTCACAACAGCAGTGGTAAGCCAGGCTGAAGCTAGGAGCCAGGAACTCCAGAAAGAGCTTTCCGTTACAGCCCGGGAAAGCAGAGGAGGAGAGCCCAAAGCACATGGGACTCCTGAAGGAGGCTCCTGGCTCCTGGCTTCAGTTCAGTTTAGCTCCATTTGGGGAGTGAACCAGTGGATGGAAAATCTCTCTGTCTCTCTCTGTCTGTACATATTTCCAACGATGTCTGTACATCTTTCCAATAAAAACAAATAGACATTAAAAATAATTCTAGGGGCCTGGCACAGTGGCTTCACGGCTAAAGTCCTTGCCTTGGACTCGCCAGGATCCTATATGGGCACCGGTTCTAATCCTGGCAGCACTGCTTCCCACCCTGCTCCCTGCTCCCTGCTTGAGACATGGAAAAGCAATCAAGGACAGCCCAAGGCCTGGAGGAGGTTCCTGGCTCCTGGTTTCAAATCAAGCTCAGCTCTGGCTGTTGCGGTCACTTGTGGAGTGAATCACTGGATGGAAGATCTTTGTCTCTCCAACTTTCTGCATATCTGACTTTGCAATAAAAATAAATAAATCTAAAAAATATATAAACTATAAAATATAGCACGATATTGGCATAAAAAATTCTAGCATATGTGTATTTGATATCCCCAAAAAGAAAAAGAAAGTTTGTAACAATAAATAAATTAGTTAATACATAAGAGAATATATGGTGGACAAAATTTCTCAAACTAGTTGAAAGATTCAAATTAACAGATTTACAGAAACTCAGTGATTCCCACATTCATGTGAAAAACAGCCCCATATTTCTCAAAGAAACTGAATTTGTTATAGAACGATCTAGCACCAATAAAATTACAAGCCTAAATGTTATATATGAATTTTAAGGAACATTGATGAAGAAGCAATTAATAATTGCAGAAAATTTCATTAAAAAGAGAATAAAGTATTAACTAACTTAAATTCAGTGACTAAGAGAAATTCTGGCAAAGACAAATTAAAATATGAAATTAACTTTCCTGTAGCCCTTGAACCTTTTTACCCTAATTAACTATGTAAAGATTGTCAAAAATATTTTTAAAAAAATGGAAAAAGTTAAAAAAAAAGAAATTAAAGACCACTAACCTTCCTGAATGTCAAAACAAAAATATTTATCATTTGAACTTTAGTAATATCTATCTATCTATCTATAGATATATGTAAAGTTCAAATTGGGAAAACCTTTTACTTTTAAAGATTTATTTAATTTTATCAGAAAGGCAGATTTACAGAGAAAAGAAAAGACAGAAAAAGATCTTCCATCCATCTGCTAGCTTACTTCCCAAGTGACTGCAGTGGTCCAAGCTGAGCAGATGCAAGGCAAGGAGCCAGGAGCTTCTTCCGGGTCTCCCGTGTGTGCTGGGTCCCAAGGTTTTGGGCAATCATCTGCTGCTTTCCCATGCTTCAGACAAACAGGGAACTAGATAGGAAATGGAACAGCTGGGACATGAACTGGCACACATTTAGGATCCTGGTGCTTGGAGGTAAATATTAGCCAATCAAATCATCATGCTAGGCCCATATTTTTTCGTAATATTAAAGTTTATATATCTGTTTCTATCTGTCTATAAAGGTATATCTGTCTTAAAAGGTGTATTTAAAAATATGCAGTTAGTATAATACATAAGGATAAAATGAAAATGTAACATTGAATGTAGCAAAAGCAGGGAAGGGGAGAAATTTACAGATGGAGAAAAATATATATAGATATATTAGATTAAGAGGAAGATTTACAATAACCCATATAAATTAGGAAAAAAGAGTAAATTAAATTCAAAATAAGTAGGAACAAAGATATCACAAGACTTAGAGTAAAAGATCAATAAAATTTTAAGCAGGAAATCAATAGAGAAAGATCAATGAACTCAAAAGGTAATTTTTAAAAAAGATTAATTGAATACATTTTTGACCATCAAGGAGAAAATATAAATGATAAATGTCAAAAATAAAGGAGGAAATTACTATAGATCCTATGGATAGTATAAGGGAAAGAAAGGAATATTATAAACAATGTTATACCCACAAATTTGATAACCTAGATGAAATGACCCGATTGCTTGATTACTGTCAGTATGGCTAAATTTATGCAAAAATAGGTAGATAACCGTATAGATCTATACTTATTAATAACATTGAATCAATAACTAATTAGCTTGGAAAACAGAAAGGTCAGATGGATTCACTGATGCATTATGCTAAACATTTAAACAAGAAATGACACTAATTCTTTACAGACAATATGATCACAGGGAATTCTTCCTAACTTATTCTATGAAAACAGTATTACCCTAATGACAGAACTGGACACAGATATTGTAAGAAAAGGAAGAGATCAATATCTGTCATGAACATGGACACAATACTTCTCAAAGAATGGAAAATTGAATGCAACAATATACACAAAAAGCATGCATCATCCCTAAGTGGTGTTTAATACCACACAATTCAAGACTGCTCAAAACTTTAAGCCAAAAAATGCAATCCATCAAATCAACAGGCTAACAATAGGCTAACAAAGTAAAGTAGCATGATCATTGAACTGTGTACATAAAAATCATGTTAAAATCCAACAATTCTTCATAATTAAAAAAATCTTATTAGAAAACTCAGATGGGAGACAGGACTCTGTCAGTTAATAAAGAAAATCATGGGCTGATTCTGTGGCATATTGGGTTAAGCTTCAATCTGCAGTGCTGGCATCCAATATGAGTGCGCCGGATCATGTTCTGGTTGCTAGACTTCCCATCCAGCTCCATGCTTGTGACCTACAAAAACAGTAGAGGATGATTCAAGGTTTTGGGATCCTGTGTGGGAGACCCAGAGGAGGTTCCTGGCTCCTGACTTTGGATCAGCTCAGCTCCAGCTATTGTGGTCAGTTGAGGAGTAGACCAGTCGATGGAAAATCTTTTTCTGTGTGTCTTCTTTTCTCTGTAAATCTGCCCTTCAAATAAAAATAAATAAATCTTAAATATATATATAAATCTTAAATGTAGATATATTAATATATATATAGATCATTTTCTGATCTACCAGGAAGGTACAAATAGAATTTGGAATTGCAACAATAGTGTTCACATTTAGAATCCTCTGAAATGGAACATTTAGGAATAAATCAAAAAATACATGCAATGTTGTTATGAGCTCAATTACAAATCTCTAAATTAAAAAAAGCAAATAAATAAATAGACACATATTGTATGCAAATGAATCAAGAGTTTTCAAGATAACAGCTTCTTCTCATATGATCTGTATAGTCAAGATAATTCCAATTGAAATCCCAGTAATCCATTTTTGTGGTTATTCGCAAGCTAATTTTAAAGTTTGAAGAGGGAAAACCTGTGAAGAGTCATCAAAAATATTTAAGGAGAATGCTAATGTCGGAGGACTGACACCACCTGAATTCAAAGTTTACCATGAAATTGCAATTATCAAGACCATGTGTAAAAGTGTACTGTTCTGTTTTTTTTTTTAATAGCTAATAAGTAAATCTTCAAAAACAACAGTACCCTTGTATTAGGGACAGATGTTGGTGCAGTGAACAAATGCCTGCTTAGAATGCCCATCTCCACCTTAAGTGTCTGGGTTCTGCTGTCCATTCCAACTTCCCGCTCTCATACATCTTGGGGAGGCAGCTGGGGATGGCACCTGAACGTGTGTCCCTGCCACCCACATGGTAGGGAGTTGAATTGAGTTCTATGCCATCAGGTCAGGTCTGGGCAAGTCCTGGATACTGCAGGCATATGAGGAGTGAACCAGTGTTTGAGAGATCTCTTCTGCCTCTTTCCTCTTCTCTCTCTTTCTCCTCCCCTTGTTTTTGCATCTTTCTGACTTTAAAATAATTCTCAAACAAATAAAAACAAAAACAAGATCTTCTATTAAAATGGTTATTTAAGATGACTTTAGTTTCTGAACCCCTGTAAGAAAGTCCTTAACTTTGAGGTGGATGATAGCTTAGTAATTGGAAAAATGAGGCAAAGTATAAAATCAAATGAATTCTCCAGTACAAAGATCTTGCTTAAAGAAGAATTTGCTGATGCTAACACTTTTTTAAAACGTGAAATATTAAGGAAGAAATTATGCCTGGAAATAAGAAAACACTTCCAAGGATACAAGTGGTCATCGATGCTGTCCAATCCAAAGAGGCAATCGAAGAAAGAAATTCGGGAAAAGCTAGACACCCCTGGTACATCTTTGTAGTTAGATTCAGGACTCACTTTGATTGGTGTTAAGATGGAGGCTTTGTCCTGATTTATGAATCCTTGGATTATACTAAGAAAGATGATTTGTAAGACATGACTCGCCTGATAAGAAAAAGAAGTCAAGAAAACACTGAAAGGTTTAGAACAGGATAAAGAAGGTCAGGAGAACCGCCAAGGCCAACACTGGAGATGTAGATTAGATAACAGCTGAAGGGCAAACGTTTTACGGTGACTGTCTACGGTGACCGAGAGAATTTTTCATGGGAATTAATACACTGTAATAGACTTTTCAAAAGAAAGCAATTTCATTCTTAATTTTAAAAAGTGAGAAAGAGAGAGATAGATTTATACAAAAGACAGAGAGAGAGAGATCTTTCATCTACTGGATTACTCTCCAAATGGCAGGAATGCCTGAAGCTGGGCCTGTTTGAAGTCAGGAGCGAGAGCTGCTTTTGGGTCTCCCATATGGGACCAGGGTCATAGGACCAAGTCATAGGGCCATCCTCTGCTGCTTTCCCAGGCATATTGGCAAGGGGGTGGATGGGAAATGGAGCAGCTAGGAATCTAACTGGTACCCATATGGGATGTTGTTGCAGCAGGCAGTGACTTTGCCCATTAAGCTACAGCACTGGCCCCCACCCATCATTTGTATGATTATTTGTGTAGTATGGGGGTTAATTTTGTTTATCTTGATTAGTCCAAGGCAATCAGATATGTAGTAGTGACTATCAGTAGTACTTTAGCCATTTGATGGTACTCCAAGATTGTTTCAAAATTTAGAACCCTATCTTAACACCAAGTTCAGTATTCTTTATTTTATAGTTGGACAAATGCTCTTGCATCTCTTGCTTATATTCCAGCTGAATCCATGCAGAGTCCAATTCACATAGCGTGTGTTGGGGGGAAAGTTAAATTATACTGGTATTCTGTGAGTTCAGGGAGGTGAAATCTAATCAGTGATATTCAGAACTTTGAATTTACTTGTTCATGTTGTTTAATAAGAGGTTTGGTTTCAATTCTTTGTATCATCCTTTCTGTTGTTATATCTACTATTGTCAGGAAGCCTATGTGTTAGATTTCATTTCATACAAAAAGCACATGGGGATTCTTGGTGAGTTCATTTTGTGTAGTTGTTCAATAATCCATGTATAGTTTGTCTTTACATTCATTACATTCAAAGTGATTTGGGGATCAGGGATTTCAACTAGTTATTAAAACCCACAGGATGTCTGTGTCCCACGTAGGAGTAGCTTGGTTTACGTCCCAGCTTTGTTCCGGGGAATGTGCAGCTGGAGGCAATAGGTGATGACTGAGGGCTTGGGTTTTTGGCATCCATGGAGAGACATGAGTTAAGTTCCAGCTCCCTTGTTTTCAGTCTTAACCAGTCCTGGTTATAGTAAGCATTTGGGGAATAAATCAGTGGATGGGAGCTCTCTTTCTCCATCTCCAATTTCTTTTTAAAGAATATGTAATTCTTTTAAACAAAATTATTTGGCTTTGTACGCAGTATCTCCGCTCTGTGTATAAATATCTTAGAAACACTGTCATTGAACTTTACCATTCTCTTGGTCTCCACAAGTATAATGACTTCTTAAAAATGAAGAAAATACATAATTCATAAACTGGAAAATAGACTTCTGAGTAAATAAGTTATTGACTTATTGCTGAGTAGATATTAGGAATCCACAGACCTCATTTCACTGTAAGTTATTATTATGGTGTATACATCCTCACATTCATTATATGACTCAGAGAAAGTCCCATGGATTTGACCTTAGGAGTACAGCCTTGCCATGAAATGATTCCCTCCCCCTGCCCATTAAGACTCTTTTGAAAATTTGGCTCCAAAACTGCTTGAAACTTTACCTGCTTAATCATGATGCATATTATTAGCAAATTCTCCATGATTTTTTATTCAAATTAAAACAGATAATTGAAACATCATGATATGGTATCTGACTAGCATTATTTGAAATGTATACAATATGTTTGGGATTAAATGGAAGTTTCTAAACTGCAATTACATATTCCCTTTTCCTTAAACTACAAGTTATTATTAAAGTGTATGAATAAAAACTGATCGCTAAAATTCAAATGAATACAGATTATTACTAATAATTAGCTCAAGTAACATTTACCTAATGGAGCTGTAGATTGGTTGGCTCTTCGTAACAAACATAATTCATTGATTATAAAACAAAAGCATGTATCCCAGCAAACAAGTCTGACAACAATCAATGCAGAGGATATTTTAATTACCAGACCTAAGTTTCCAACATTACCATTTTACCCTTCTTCACTGGAGCCCCAAAGAGGGAGGTCCAATCACAAGATGATTCAGCAGAATAAAAAGGAACAAGACTGGTACACCCTCTTTCTCTTTTCTGAGTATTGGCTTCATTCTTTATTGCAACTGTGGGCACTTTTCAAAAGAAGTATTTTCAGCCTGTAATAAAACAATATTTTTGGTTTGTTGAATGACTTCCCAGTTAGCATAAAATGGGAAGAATCTGACAAGAGAGCCTGAGGATGTCTCATAAAGTCTACTTAGACATGTGATTTCCAAGTTTCACTCAGGAAAATTTCCATGTACTTTTTGGAGAGGAAAGCTAACATCTGTATCTTTGAAACTCTGAAGGGAGAAGTTTGAGAACCAGATTAGGCCAGATTATATATATTATCAAAAAAGAAGTAGGATATAATTATATAAAGACTTTTAGTAGTACTGAAAAATATTTTAAAATATTGACATGTTTACATATTCATTACGTGAGATAAACAAATTGAAAGGTCAGTTAACAAAGTTGGTAAATGGTGGGTGCCTCATTACTCCCTGCATTCCAGAAGTTATAAGAAAGGAATGGAGGAGAACGCCAATTCCTGGCAGATTTCGAACATGATGTCATCAGACATTGCAATGATAAGAAGGCACAGTGAAAACAGTTGTTATCAGTGGTCATGAGACAAGGTCTTTTAGGAAGTCAACAATGTAATATGAAAGAAATGAGTTAAAGAACATATAACCACAGATTAAAATGGATATACCAGGGTTATGTTAGCTATAATTATTAATATAATTCTGATCTGAGAAAGTTTAAAAAACATTGTGTATATAGAAATACCGCTAACTTACTTAGTATGCTAATTATTGCAAGCCATAGCATATCCTAAACCTTCAGTTTGGGTTAGTTAATTTGAATCTATTCAAATAAGCAGCTGTTGAGAGTTCTAACGTTTCTGTTTACAGTGTAGCAAAAGCTATTATTCCATGCACAGATCTGCCAGCAAAAGCCAGTTTGAAAGATCATTCTCCACTTTCAATAGGGGTGATTTGGTTAAAGACAGATGAGAAAAATGGTATCACATGGATTCCCAATGAAACTGTTGGACAAATCTAGATAATGGTGTGCTGGACTGTCTGTACCAGCAATGTCGGGGCACACTTAAATGTGTGACTGATGGAATTAGGACTCCTTATGAAGGACTATACTATTGTAATAATATGGGGAAAATCAGTCAGGGGTAGTGGGAATTTGGGGGAGGGAAGAAATCCAAGACCCCATGGAACTATACCATAAAATCAATAATGATGATAATAATATTAATATTAATAATAAATGATATCACAGTGACCTTTCAGAATAAAAAGGGAAAATCAGGAGTCTAAACTGCCCTAGTAAACAAAGTTAAATGATCGCAGTTTTTGATCAGGAGAGGATTCTAAAGAAAGGAAGGCGAGGAAGAACAAACATTGAAACATACATGGTTGAAACAAACACATAAACATACAGTACTCCTCAAGGCAATTCTTTAGTAAAGCATCTTCTACAGGAGTGGTGACTTTTTTGAAAATTCCAAAAATGAGTCCATAAAACCTGAGGATCAGGCTTCTAACCAGAGGACTGATTTTAACTTGGGATTGCCGCTGGAGTATTAGAAGGCTAAGTCTCTTTGTGCAGTGCCAACATCCCATATGAGCCCTGGTTCATGTCCCTGATGCTCCATTTATGACCCAGCTCCCTGCTCATGAGCCTGGAAAAGCAGCGGAGTTTGGCTTAAATCATAGGGCCTCTGCACCCACGTTGGAGACCAGGAAGAAGCTCCTGGCTTTGGGTTGACTCCTGCCCTTACGGTCATTTGCAGAGTGAACCAACAAATGGAAGATTCTCTCTCTCTCTCTCTCCCTCTGTCTTCTCTCTGCAACCCTGCCTTTCAAAAAAGGAGGAGGAGTTTGAAATTGTTATTTGAAAAAGGCCCAAGTATTAGTGCTGCTGCCACAGATGATACAAATGATGATGATAATACTGGATGGCATTTACTGTTTACATGGCAGCATTCCAAACACGTTACCTGTCTTAAGCAATTTAATATTCATAAAACACTGTGAGATAGTTGCATTATTATCTTCATGCCAGAGATGGAAAAACTCAGGCACCACAGTTTCATTTGTTTATTCATGTAACCTATAATAAGAGTATTTCGGACAACAGAAAAACTGATGAAAAGTCAACAAAAACAGAAAAAATATTCACATCTATTTATATTCTACATATTTCAAAACTGATTCACTTAATGAACAATGCTTTATATCATATACCATGATCATACTAAATTCCAAATACGCAAAAGTTGAATAATTTAGAAACAGGTGTTAATATTTCTGAAGTTTGTCATATCAATGACACCTGCAATCTCACACTTAGTAAATTTCTTGCTTGCTAATTTCAACATTAATTATTGAACTGGAAGTATGAGATTTCCAGCAGAGATAGGGAGTGAGTTGTTTAATATTTAGAGAATAGTCAGGTATCTGATTTTCATTGTCAGTGAATGAAATAATTCCTGACTGGTGTGTTTGTCCTATGAATGAATGCTTGGGCTTTTTTTAATGTGATAACAGTCAAGACTTCACTATGAAACCCAAAATATTAAGCTTTCAACCAACAGCAGCAACTTACCCCTGATGACCTCCACATGCAGATGGACAAAGTATAGAAAACACTTAAAAGCTGTTGTAGGGTTTATCCCAAAACACACCCACGTACACACACAATGAGTTAGGTCATAACATCTCTGAATCTAATATGGTTTCTGACTGTATTTTTGAAGAGGATTTGACTTTATTCTATTTTAAGTTAAACATATATGTTATGTATTAAGATCCACTTGGAAGAAAATGTATTCTTTTATGATAGAACCATCATTTCACATACTTCATCCTTATGTTTGTCTTTCTTTTTTTTCCAACATGTTCATTTTCCAGATAAAGTACAGGACACTCAACTTAAATTTGAATTTCAGATAAATAATAATTTGTGTAGCTATAACATTTCATTCTTATTTGATAAATCTGATAAATTTAAAGTGTTTTCCTATTACTCATCAATTCATTCATCTGTATATCTAACTAGTAGTCATCAAATGACAGTTATGATTATATATGATGATAGGCTAACTGAATCAGAATGAGATTATTAAAAACTTTCGAGTGCTGTATAAACACACTGTATTACAGAAGCAGTGTTTTAAGTTGACCAGATAGAATCATATTCTCAAACATTCCCTCATTTCAATCCTCCCAAAAAGCCTTTCTTGACAATCAAGTTGATAGACTTCTGGAGGAAAGTAGTTTAACTCAAGGCAAAATAAAGAATTCATTAAGTAGCCAACTTTTAACTGAGTATTAATGACAAAAGTAGCCTCATTTGCCAAGGGCCACTGTGTTTGAGGAATTTTAAATTTCCTCATCTTATTTAATAACCTGGATATATCAATGGCACAAGTACAATGACAATTCCCTTTTTATAGATGAAAAATTTGAGATCAATGTCACAATTGGCTTCTTGTTAAAAATCAGAGTACCCTGCAGAGCCATGTTGTATGTTCTGAAATCTTTCATTTACATTGATTTTGTCAAGTTGCCTTTTCCCTTGATAGCATGAGATGTAAGAGACTACAGGGAAGTTGGAAATTACCAATACTGCTTTATTTGTCTTTCCTCTGAAGCCGGGCTAACTCCTTTGCTCTGCTACTGTTGCCACCTGTCAAGATTCCTGCCACACCCACCTCTTGTGCACCAAACATTCCCTAACATTGTAATCCAAACACTCTCCTTCTCTCGGTTGCTTTAATCATTAATTGCTTGACACAAACTTTTCCATAACATACTATCTCACCCTTAATCCTTCCGGCTTCTGACCATGTCTGGTTATTTTTTTTTTGCGGGGGTGGGTGAAGGACCTTGTCTTGATCTTTAAATCTGCATTTAACACTGTTTTCCATTCAACTGAGGTCCAGATTCTTCTGCCTGTTACAGCATTTTAACTTTTTAGGAAAACACGACTTCTAATGTGAGCTAATTCTATGCCCCTTTGGGGGGGTTGTAATTCCAAGATCCATTCATTTTCTTTTTCAGCTTTTTTTGTTGTTATTTTTGAGATAGCATATTTATGTCATAGCGAAAGACTTAAGAAATCCGCTAAATAGAGTTCAGCAAATTTAAAGTAGAAATACCATAACATATTAGGAAAACAAGCAAGGACTATAAACAATAATCGAAAGGCAGGTTAGACTTCACTCAGTTCTAATAACTGGAAGAAAACCTTTGAGTAAACCATAGAACATTCTCTCTATCATTTAACTTTTTCTTGCTCCTTTATTTTCCTAGGCTTTTCTCTTTTGTACATCAAAAACAAGAGCTGGAGAATGTTACACAGGTTGTATCTTCATGATTTGTAGAATTCACCAACATTTTCTTGCAAGTTTTTACTTGAACAAACTATTCATCTTCATTGCTGTGATCATGCGTTCTAATCTCAGTGTTTGACTGTTGTGATTTATGGTCTGTATAGTCTGATCCTCTGCATACCCTCATTTGACCCTCATTTCAGTCATTTTAGCTATGAATGATTTTTGTCTGTACTACTTCCATGACTTGTTCTTTTGTCACAGATTCTGTTCTTCACATATCCAGTTTTATACTTTTATTCAACAGTGTCCTCTCCACTGGTCCTGATTTTTTCGTGCAAATCAACTGACTTTCAGATTCTGTGCAATATGCTCTAGGTGTTAATCAATTAATCTCTTATACAGAATTCTTTATCTATAAAATCCTCATTTATAAAACAGAAACATGGATAAGACCATGCTGCCAACAAATCATTTCCAACATCATGCTTCACAATTCCCGAAGAATCCTCCACCCCAAATTTCTTCTGTTTGTGTTATTCATTGCCACTTAACATGATCAGTTAGTGGTGATGAACCTGAGGTCTTGTTAATTTGTTTTCTTATATTTAAACTACAATTAATAACTGACTAATTTGCTCCTGGTACAGTGTTGGATTGGCAAATTGATAAGTTTCAGCCAATTCTCCACAGAATAGCTATTGATTTTCTATGCAAGTTCAGAAAATGGCTGTCTTTCTGTTTCTTCTTTGTATATCCACTAACTATATATCCTTCATATTTCCAAACTCTAGAAGATTCCCTTGTCTTCCCAAGGACATGTGGCATATGGCTCTCTTTCCAGAAACTATATCTCTTCCTGAAGGAGCCTCCCAGTGGATCGCAATTTTTGCTCTTTTCTGCCTCCCATTGCATGAAAGTCTCCCACACATAGTACTTGATGAGATTTGAGTTTCCTCTGCCTTAAAAGTTGTTATATTTGCAGTTCCTTTTCTATGTTATTCAGCAAGTCGGGTTTTTCCCTCTGAAGTGTAGCAAAGGCTAAAAATTCACTAATTCTGTTGTTTTATCAGAAACTGCCTCTGTAACAGTATTTCCAGAAATAAAATGAGGAACATAGTCTTTATATTAGGCAACCCTTTCCCCAACACCCACGACCAACCTGTCCCCAGAAAGTTTGATAAACAAGTTAATAAATAGGCTCTACAGCTCCTTTAAGTGGTTCTATCATCTTCACAATCTGGGCTTCCTTCCTGAAGTTCATCAGTGCCTGTCAATAGTAGGATAGCTTTTAGACTAACAAATACTAGAATCAAGAATGATAGAAGTCAGCAATTAGGTTAGCAACAAAAACAATCCTGTAAAAAATACGAACTTGTTTCTCTCACTTTTTCTCTTCCTATTTTGCTGGCATCTGTTACATAAGCTTCTCATTTGACTTTCCATTCTCAAGGGTAATCTTCCAGGATGTGGTGCTTTTTTAACAAACCACTTAAACAATCATGGTTGAAAATAATATTTTTCCGGGCCCGGCGCGGTGGCGCAAGTGGTTAAAGTCCTCGCCTTGCACGCCCGGGATCCCATATGGGCGCCGGTTCTAATCCCGGCAGCCCCGCTTCCCTTCCAGCTCCCTGCCTGTGGCCTGGGAAAGCAGTTGAGGACGGCCCAAAGCTTTGGGACCCTGCACCCGCGTGGGAGACCCGGAAGAGGCTCCTGGCTTCGGATCGGCATAGTATCGGCCCGTTGCGCTCACTTGGGGAGTGAATCATCGGACGGAAGATCTTCCTCTCTGTGTCTCCTCTCTGTATATCCGCCTTTCCAATGAAAAAATAATAAAAATAAATCTTTAAAAAAAAAAAAAAAAGAAAATAATATTTTTCCAATTGCATACTGATCATTTAAAAGGAGATTTCATAGTATACAGTAGTTGTCATATGGCCTATTTAAACCAATCAATGTACAATTATGAAGAGATTAGCCTACTGTAACATTTGTTGCAAAGGCAAAAAAAATTAATTCCCGTATAAAACCTGAAATAAGATTAACAATGTGCAAAATAAACTAGCATTTTATATACTTTATTGTGGGAAGTCTATTCTCCTCTTTCATTTATATGCTCTTTGTCACATGAAAGCCGAGATGCCTTTAAATTCTGCTTTATGCTTCCAGCTTGATGATGGATTAGTGCCTGTGTGTCAGTATCAAATCATGTGTACCCTGTGCTGTTCATGAAAGTTTTGTGTGAGTCGCAAAACAGCTTCTGCCAAATATGTATGACTCATGAAATTCATGAACTTTTATGTCTATCATCCCCTCAAGACAGCTCTTTTATGAAAGGAATCGGAAATTACAAAATACCTACATTTAAATAAAATTAAGAGTGTAACACAAACTGAAGTTAGCAAATAAATTTTTAATCATGTGTGGTTTCAGTGAAGAACTGTGTTGCATTTAGAGCTCTCTGGATCTTTTGTGACTTAATTTAGAATCTTTTCTTTATTTTAAATGAAATGGATCTCCTATGACGCGAAAGAAGTAGTTGGGCATGGAAAATTCTGAATTGTAAGTATTATGGATTTCACAAAATTGGAAGTCCTTCAAAATTGGTCTACCAGAGACATACATATTGGATCAATAGAGTTGGAGACATGTTTCATTTAACCAGAAATGTCACTGTAAAATTAAGGCAGTAGTTTAGTGGCACACAAAAAAGGAGTTTTGTGCTTCACAAATGTAGTAAGTTCTAATCTTAACCACTAATTTACAAATAAGTTCAGGATTAAAGTGCTCCCTTTGTACTGTGTAAAGTGTCTGTACACCTGTCTTAGAAGTTTCGGTAACAGAGTGGTTTTTCCCACCTAACAAAACTGAATCCTTTTTTGTGTATGTGTAAACATAGCATCAAACTCCCACTCCTAGCTTTATGTGTGCACGTATGTGTGGTGTGGTATGTGTGTGTATCAGCTAGGTCCCTGACATCATATATCATAAGCATTAGAAAACTCCATATTCTAAGAGATGTCACGAGATGGCCTATGTAGTTCATCAACTCTCATCCTCACCAAAGCTTCCATTCTCTGTTAACAGAAGACTAGAGCCAGATGAAAACTGGATTTACTTATATCTGTTAACTTTCAGCCTAGCAGACAATGTAGCAGCATCCCACTTTCTTTCCAGCTTAACGAAGAAGGTCAGTTTCTCCAGTGCCCATATGAAAAAAGACTCAAGAGACTATCTCATGAGCATTGAGATCATAAAAGAGCTATTGAGAAAAATTGACACTTTCCATTTAAAAACAGATAGGACATACATTTTGTTTCTTATTTATTCATGCTTAATTTTAGCTATGTGGACCAGATTAATGTAGCTTCCAAAGATGTTGGCAGAATAGCAGGCTTTGCCATTACTTAGCATGAAAATGAGATATGATCCCAGGGCCGTGGGCATGTGAATAGACAATAGGGTGAATAAATGTAGTGAAAGGTAGTCATGCTGAAACCTTCTAGAAAATGATCTGTCAGAGCAAGGTATGCCAGTGTCAAGTCACCTCCACATGGTTAGAGCCAATGGACTAGGTTTTCAGGAACAGAGTCTGAAGATGGACAGAGTCAGGATGGACAGTCATGTGAAAGATTCCTTCATTTATTGAGAATATGTATTCCCTATCTTTGGGAGAATTGTACTTACTCTTCTATCAACTTCAGGCTTCCTTGACTTGTGAATGGTAAGCAAAAGTACCAGCTAATACTCTCAGTGAAACCATTCTAGAAGTTGTAACCTTCCTGTTGTTTCTCTTGTAAATGTAGTAACAGGTGCCATTAATGGTTTGCTTTTCTTTATTATAAGTCCCAGAATGCAAACGATACTGATGGGCAGAACATAGTTACATGTAAGTCTTTGTTATTGTAGTCACTTAAGATATGAGTTTGCCTGTTGGTACTGCAAAACTCTAGCAAAATAAACAGAAACCTTAACCCAGAATGAGCAATACTGGGTGAATAGTATGGAAATGTTGTATGCAAGTCTTTAAATAATTGAGAAGTTTATCCCACAAAAGAGCTTAAATTTAAGTGTTTGCTCATAGGATTCAATTATAACTTTGGTTAAGAAGGTAAATATATAAGTTTTTCTTCCCTGTAACATTCTCTGTCTCCCCCAACATACAGGTGATAAAACAAATCTAGAATCAGGGGTATTAATAAAAAGAAAGAATTAAAGATGTAGAGAGAAGAAAAGTACAAAAGATCACACTTTATCCCTCTCTTTAGCAGTGGTCTAGGCATGTGTTTTGGAAGCAGGAAGACATTGTACTTGGATGTGACATAAGAACTGACAGTTAAATTGAATTTGGGTCCTGCAGCTAAAGTCCTTGTCTTGAACACGTCAGGATCCCATATGGGCACTGGCTCTAATCCTGACGAACCCACTTCCCATCCAGCTTCCTGCTTGTGGTCTGCAAAAGCAGTCAAGGATGGCCCAGAGCTTTGGGACCCTGCATCCATATGGGAGATCTGGAGGAATTTCCTGACTTTTGGTTTCAAATCAGCTCAGCTTTGGCCATTGCGGTCACTTGGGGATTGAATCATGCTACCAGAAGATCTTCCTCTCTGTCTGTTCTCCTCTCTGTATATCTGACTTTGCAATAAAAATACACAAATCTTTAAAAATAAATAAACAAATAAATAAATCTTTAAAAAAAATATTTAGATTTGACTAAGTTTTGTTACATAAAAGTGAATCTTACTGACCAAGATGATGCTCTTCATATAACTGAAATATAGACAGCAAAATTGTGAACTATGACTGATTAATGAAGAACATAGATCAAGATATAGACAAAAATATTCAGTTTCATTGATCATATCACACAAGATAAATAGCATTCATCTAATCTGTTATAGTTGTGTACTTTATGCATGATACAATTGGAATCAGAATCTGGAAATCCTAACTACAGTACTATTTGAGCAGCTTGCTTATTAGTATTCTACTCTATGTCTTAAAGAACATTGTGGAAAGTTAAATTGGACCGTTGGCTCCATAGCCTATTGTGGTGAATTATGTTGTGGACCACAGTGCTGGCTACAACTGTAGCAAATTTTAATACACAACTGATACCAGAAATATTAAAATTTTATTCTAGAGAATCTGAGTGTACAATCACCGGCAGATAAGTCATTGTGATAATTGTTAAAAACTTTTATTTCACGATGTGTTTACCATGTATTTTCTCTCTAAAAAGGCTTTATTATGTGTTTTTCTCAGCATTAAACTTTCAACCACACAAATAAGTGTTGACTATGTACTGAGTGTCAAGAACACAAGTAATTCTGTCAACAAAACACTGAGAACACGTAAGTTCATATTTAAGAAATAAAGGCTATCAAGAAATGGAAAATGGCGATAACCTTTAGATCTCACAGGAATGCCAGATCACTGAACTTTTATTCATAAAATTTTGGTTATGTCTCCTAGTATTTGTATTCCAGAATAACTGTTTTATCAAAGGATTAGCAATGAAATGTCTTTGTCAGTTTCTGCTTTCGACATGGATTTTAACTAAGAGGAAAATATTGGAGTTCAAACTGTTCTAAATGACTTTTTAGATACATGAACCAACCAAAGCACATTTGTCAAGCCCATGTTCACTGTTATGGCTAACACAATTTTAGATTAGTGAAAGGAGTGACCATTGACTTAAATTTTATTGTAAAATAAACACTGGTGGCTTTTGTGTAATCCAAGACTAGAGTATATTTATTCTTAAATTTTTTTTATTAGATTTTCCTTTCAGTAGAAGTGAACAGTAAAGTAAGGCTAATACTGCCTAAGAAGTCAGAAAATCTGCATTCTCCTTCTTCATTTACAGTTAGCTATACAACAACTCGGGCAAGTTGTTCAGTCATCGACCCCTTCTGATCTAGTGTAAAAACAAGGATTTTAACTAGCTAACCTATATTCTGCCTTCTGACTTAAATCGTTATGATTCTGATATAACACTAAGTATTAAAATCTCTTACAATTGGTGAAGATACACAACAGAAAAACTCAGCAGGTAGTATTTAGAATTGACAGATATGGTGATAATTAAATTTCTTCCCAAAGAAAAATATTACCTATGTTGACAGTCGTATCTCTTAATGGTTGTTCACATGTGCTGAACAAATATTAAATGTAGTGTTATATTGAATAATTTTTTCTGTTTCTCCTTGCTTTGAAGATGTCGGAAACAGAAATATGATGTAATTGTTGCCATCGTTTTCCAGAGCTTTGATGGCAAAGTATTGCAAGCTGTGAGGAATATACAGTAGAAATTTGTCTCATATTTTTGCAGCCTAGAAATTGGACATTAAGATGCTGATACTATTGATTCTTTCTGAAGCTGGTAAGGAAGAATTAGTGCCTTTCAATTGGTTTTTGGCACTGAATCTTTGGTGTTTTCTGATCACAGTCACGTTACTTCCATCCTTGTCTTCATTATCACCTGGCATTCCTCACATGTGCATGTCTGTTTTCAGATCTGCCTTTTTCGGAATAGCTCCAGTCATAGGGGACTAGAGATCTATTCTACTCTTGTTTGGTTACATATTAACAAATTATATCCATAATGATGTTTCCAATTTCATACTCTTATGTTGTAAGGGTCAGGACTTTAGCATATGATTTTTCAGAGGTATTCAATTCATTCTGTAATAATTATAATCCATGATGTATTTTTGAAAGATTGTCCTAGTGGCATCATCATGGTAGGCATACTGTAGACAAAATTTGTATTAATGGGAACAGTAGGGAATATCTTATTATAATCCAGGAAATTAAAAATATTGGATTGAATTATAGCAGTAGCTACAGAGATGCAAAACAGATTTTAAATTCAAGAGGTGGCATAGAAAGGTTGCATAAAATTAATCTTTTATAGAGCTTCATGGCGTAAAAGGAAATTGGATTGACTTTCCTACAAGATTAAACAAACTGTACAGTTACAGTGAAATTTTGTTGGAGGCTTGAGAAAAATCATGTGGTTAGTTTTGAATAGTCTGTGGTGAATGTAGCCAAATCAGGTTAAGTGGACAACGAAACATGTGAGTCAAAAGCTCAGGTTAGAGACTACATTCGAAGATCACAATAATATAGATAAGCAATGAAAGTAAAGAAAAATACGAATTCAGAAGCAATTATAACAGTTGGTTTTGTGTCTCTCAGGTTTGGATCACCACTCACACGAGCTTATATTTCGTACCCAGTGCCCCATTTGATTCCCAGATGCTGATTCAGCTTCCTGCTAATGTGTCTGAAAGGTGCAGAGTCCCAAGGCTTTGGGCCATCCTTTGTTGTTCTCCCATGCCGCAAGCAGGGAGCTGCATAGGAAATGGAGCAGCCAGGACAGAAACCAATGCCCATATGGGGTCCCAGCACTTAAAAGTGGAGGATTAGCCAATTGACCCATTGCATCAGACCTTCATCTCCATTTATTCTATACTAATTCAGTTACATGTAATCAGCATAAGTAGTAGTAGTAGTAATAATAATCATTTAAATGGTGTGGGCCACTCAGTTTGATGGGGATATTACATACATGCCCAACAATAAACATAAAGAGAGGTACACATTTGCTTAGCAATTACTTGTGATTATTTTACTGTGTATATGGGGACAGGTTATGTACTATTTTTTATCCATCACAAATTTGGTCTTCAGATTTATCACTTACTTACCCAATGTGCCACTGAAATAAAACAAAACAACCTGAGCACTCTTTTGGGTTTTTTTTAGATATTTTTTTTTTGAAAAGTGAAATATACAGAGAGGAGGAGAAACATATAGGAAGATCTTCGTTCTTTGAATTACTTCCCAAGCAGCTGCAATGGCTGGAGCTGTGCTGATCTGAAGCCAGAAGCCCAGAACCAGGAGTCCAAAACCTCGTCCAGGTCTCCCACACATGTTCAGGATCCCAAGGCTTTGGGCAGTCCTCAACTGCTTTTCAGGGCAAAAGGCAGGGAGCTGAATGGGAAGCAATGCTGCCGGGATTAGAACTAGTGCCCATATGGGATCCTGGTTCATGCAAGTTGAGGACTTCGGCTACCAAGCTGGACCCAAACAGAGCAATCATTTTACACAATAAGACAGAATAGATGAGATAGATTTTAGAAAAACAGCAAACTTACAGAGAGAAATGTCTTCAGCATGGTCATTTTTGTAACACATTTTTAGAAAACCTGCTTCTGAGATCTTTGGCTTGTGTGTTCACTTTAAAAGTACTTCTCCATATAACTTAACTCCATCTTAGCCAAAGCTTGTGGTGTCTAACAAATGGCAGTGTCAGAGATGATGCAATCACCCAATCTTCAGAGAATAAATTGTAAGTGAAATTAATGGAAGATAAGTAAGTGATAAAATAGAAAAAAATAGTTTATATAAATCAGTTTAGTTCATTGATTGACTCAAAAAACAACTTTGGTTTCAAAAAACTATTAATGGTATTTATACTAAAAGAGATATTGTGCTCAACAGCATTAATTTTTGTGAACCCAAAAGACTTCTTTTTAAAGATGTATTTATTTTTATTGAAAACACGGGTTTTTATGGAGTATTAGAGACAGAAAGATCTTCGAACTGGTTCATTCCCCAAATGATCCCAATGACTAGAGCTAGTTTGAAGCTGGGAGCCAGGAGCTTCTTGTGGGTGTCCCATTGAGTGCCAGGGCTGAAGGAGTTGGACCAACCTTGCTGCTTTCAAGAACTCCCAGGCAATACCCAGGGAGCTGGCTTGGAATTGGAACAGCTGGGACACTCAGGGGCACCTATTTGGAGTGCTGGTGCTTGCTGGTACAAGGTTAGCTTACTATGCCAGTGTATTATAGTCCCTCAAACCTTGCTAAAAGGCTTTTTTCTAGTTTTGTAAGACTCATGTTTATATTGTTCAAAATTTTGACACCAATCCTTCAAAGCCAAACAGGATGTTATACGCGGGTTGTCACACATAGACCAGTCTCAGAACTGGAACCATGAATAGGAAGTGAAAATTAATTTCTGTTTCATATTAAAAGCATATGATAACAATAGCCTTGGAATAGTGTATTTCTAGAATTAAGACTTCTCGATTACATGCTTTCAGAGTAATTTTTGTTGACTACTGATTCCGTGAGCTGTTAGAATTTTCTAGAAAAAAATAAGCAGTTATGATTATTGAATATTCATGAGTGGAATTCATTTTAATAATGAAAGGATGTTTTAAATAAGTTTCCTTGGACAAAACATTTCAATGGTGATTGGTGGCTATAGGGTCAAAAAAGAGAGGTTGGTATACGGATTTTGAGCTTGTTATGAAATAAGGAGTGAAGAGCGACAATGAATGACTAATTGTGGGTATGGAAAAATGTTATAATGGTATTCCTATGGGGATAATTGGGATCAAATAAGTCAAATATATTAAAAACAGAGTGTTGCAAGGGGAAAACTTTGGTACTGGCAAACTATTTAGTCTAACAAAGAGTAAAGGGAAATCAACTCCAGAGTTCTATAAAAAGTAGTAATTGATCAACACAATAGCAGCTAAATTCAACACAGACAAGTGCCATGGAAAAACAAAAACAAGAAAAAAATCAAGTAATTTATATATCCTGGTAGTTTTTTAGTATTCTGTGACCTTCTGGTACAAATATGTACAGTACGTCACTTTATCCTTGGTTTCTCTTTCCACAGTTTTCAGCTACCTGTAATCCAAAAATAGGTGGAAAATTCCAGAAAGAAAGAATTCAAATGTTTGAAATAACTTATTCCAAGGCATCGTTCTAACTCTTCTATTGCTGTATTGTTAAGCTCTTATTGGGATTAAAGTTTCAGTTAAACTTGATCATAAATATTTATAGCGAATATCATAATTTGTATTTGTATTGGGTTTAGTGCTATCTGTTGTTCTAGGCATTGGCTAGTGGTCTTAAAAAGGACTTCTAGCAGATGAAATGTGACTATGAATATGCTCTTTAAAGTAGGCTGATTAGAAGATGAATTTAATGTTAAATCAGTAAGAGAGAAGTTATAGAAGGCTTTAGTAATATGCTAATAAACTCTTGGTAGGTTACTAGCTAAAAGGAAAAAATGAGGGAGATATTTTCTCTGATTCTGAGAATTTCTACCCATAATGATTAGTTCTATTAGTGTTTTTCTTGCTGCTGAGGAAATATCAACACCAAGAAAGGATAGAGGAAGAAAAAGAAATGTAATTGGTTAGAAATCAAAATCTCTCTGAGAAAAGTTCACACCAAGGGAGGAGGAAACCTAGAGGAGAGGAGTACCCTGTTTCTGTTTTCCTAATAATGAACTTTCCTTTTATTAGAGTCTTACTGAAGGAGTGAAAACAAACACATTCTCCTACATACAGACACATCTTTAATCACATTCCTCGTGCTTCTGTAAAGCATCTGCATAAGTACTCTCACAGAATCCTATATATTGGTATACATGCAAAAATTATTGTAATGTAAGCATAGATTGAATACATGGAGAACATAGATGAAAAGGGTACAAGGCCAAGGTTTAGAGATATGGGTGAGAGAGGAAATTAAAATATTTTAATTGATGTGATATGGGAAACACACACACAAATATTTTCCTTTTATTTTGAGACAATGGTGATAGTACTATTTTTTTTTTAAGGATGTATTTGCTCGGCCTGGCCCAATAGCTCAGTGGTTAGATCCTCGCCTTGCACATGCCAGGATCCCATATGGGTGCCAGTCCATGTCCTGGTTGCTCCCATTCAACTCCCTGTTTATGGCCTGAGAAAACAGTTGAGGATGGCCCAAAGCCTTGGGACCCTGCACAAGTGTGGGAGACCCAGAAGATGTTCCTGGCTCTTGATTGGCTCAGCTCTGGCCATTTTGAGCACTTTTTTTTTTTTTTGAAGAATATATTTACATGAAAGTCAGAGTCACAGAGAGAGGGAGAGACAGAGAGAGATATCTTCCATCTAGTGGTTCATCCCCAAATGGCTACCAGAGCCAAAGCTGAGTTAGGTTGAAGCCAGGAGGCAAGAACTACTTCCAGGTCTCACTCCTGGATTGCAAGGGCCCAAAAGTTGAGCATGTTCGAATGCTTTCCCATTCCATTAACATGGAGCTGGATTGAAAGGGGAGCTGCCAGGGAACAAATCAGCACCTGTATGGAATGCTAGCCTGATGGGTGGGTATGTTAACCTGCTATTTTACAATGTCTTCTCCAGTAATTCTTTTTAACCCAATTATACAACCTTATCCTCGTACATGGGAGCAATGACAGTTAAAACAGATTGCTTGATTTATGTCTGATCTCCTTAAAAACTAATCGATTTTCTCCCATTCTGTTGGTTACCTCTTCACTTTTGAATCTTTCCTTTACAATGCGAGTTTCTTAATTTCACTTAATCTTATTTTTTAACTTTTCCATTTATTGCCTGTGCTCCAGGAATCTTTCCCAAGATTATCTTTGCCTATGCCAGTTTCTTGCAGAGTTTCCCAGATTTTTTTTTTAAATAACTTGAATCATCAAGTCATAGACTAGACCCATTAGCTGTCGAGTTGTACAATGTTTAAGGTAGAAGGTCTTGTTTCCTATTTCGGCATTGGTAAGTAACTGCTTTCTCAGCAGTTTGTTGAAGTGTCTATTGTTCCTCTAGAAATTAATTTTAGATAGTATGTTAAAAATTAGTTTGTTGTAGATAATGTGAAATAATATCTGGGGTTTCTGTTCTTTTCCTTTGTTCTACACGTCTATTTTTGTGCCAGTATCAAGCTGTTTTTTTTTTTTCTTTTTGATTTATTTATTTTTACTTAAAATATTTACAGAGAGGAGAAACACAGTGAGATATCTTCCGTCTGTTGGTTTACTCATCTGGTGGCCACAATAGTCAGCAGTGAGCTGATCCAAAGTCAGGAGCCAGGAGTTTCTTCATGGTACAGGAGCTCAAGGACTTGAGTCATCCTCTGCTGCTCTCCCACTCCATCAGCAGGGAGTTGGGTCAGAAGTTTGGCAGCCAAGACATGTACCAGCACCGATATGGAATTCTGGCAGTGTAGACAGAGGATCAGTGTGCTGAGCCAGCGTACCAGCACCAATACCAGCTGTTGATATTGACTGTCTTGTAGTATGTCTGATTTTGCTAAGGTTTGATCTTGCTAAGGTTGCTTTAAATATTTGAGATTTCTTGTGTTTTCATATTATTATTTAGCATTTTTTTCTCTTAGGAGAATGTCGCTGGTATTTTGACAATGAATGCATTGAACCTATAAATATTAATTATATGTTAATTCTTCCAACTCATAGACACGGAAGATTCTTCCATTACTTTGTGTCTTTCTATACTAATCTGTTTAATTTTCACTGTAGAGATCTTTCACATTCCTGGCTTAATTTACTCCGTGGAGCATAAAACTGTATAGCTACTGCAAATACCTTATGCATGGCACTGATCTTTTTAAGTTGCTTCTCAGCCATGGAAATGTCTGAGTGTGCAAAAGCTGTTCATTTTTGTGCTGATTTAATATCCTGCAACTTTACCAAAGTCTCTAGTAAATTCTGGTGGTCTCTTAGTAGTCTTTTGTTTTCCCTATGTGTAGAGACATGTCACCGGTAAACAGGACTAATTTGATCTCCTCTTTTCCAATTTATATCCTTTTTATTTCTTTTTCTTGCCTAACTCTTTGACTGAAACTTTCAGGGCTATATTCATCCTTGTTGGGTTTTGAATCTTAGTGGAAATGCTCCCAACTTTTCTCTATTCAATATGATTCTTATTCTGCCTATGGGCTTGTCATATATTGCCTTGATTGTGTTGAGGAATGTTCTTCTGTTCCCAGTTTGCTTAAGATTTTCATATAAAAGAATGTTGTATTTTATGAAATGCTTTCTCTACATCTATTGAGATAATAATCATGTGGTGTATTTTTCAGTTTGTTAATCACATTTATTGATTTAAATACAATGAACCATCCCTACATATTTTTCAAAATTTCCGTTTGGCCTGGGTGAATGATCTTTCTGATGTGTTGTTGGATTCAATTATCAAATATTTTGGTGAGGATTTTTGCATTTGTGTTAATCAGGGATATTCGTCTATAGTTATATTTCTTTGTTGTTATCTTTTTTGGGGTCTGGGCTTAAGGTGATGCTTGCCTCATAGAAGGTGTTGGGGGAATTTGTTTCATGGCAATTGTTTAGAATAGTTTGAGAAGAAGTGGAATTAGTTCTTCCTTAACAATTTGGTAGAATTCTGCAGTGAAGCCATTTGGTTCAGTTCTGTTCTTGTTGAGGGGGTCTTTATTAGTCATACAATCTCAGTCTTGGTTATTAGTGGGTTTAGGTTTTCTAGATCTTTATGACTCAATTTTGGTAGATTGTATGGGTTAAAAATCTACTAATTTCATCTGGATTTTCCAATTTGTACATAGCTAATGATTATTTCTATTTTTTAAATTAATTAACTTTTTATTTTATTGGGAAGGCAGATTTAGAGAAGGAGAGACAAAGAGAAAGATCTTGCATCTTTACTTCACTCCCCAAATGACTGTAACAGCTGGAGTTGAGTCAATCTGAAGCAAGGAACCAGGAGTCTCCCACAAAGGTGCGAGGTTCCAAGGTTTTGGGCTATCCTTCAATGCTTTGCCAAGCCATATTCAGGGATCTGGATGGGAAGTGGAGCAGTCTAGACATGAAACTGTTCCATATGGATCCTAGTGCTTGTGAGGGTAGGATTAGCCACTTAAACCATCGTGCCTTTACTTAATTCAGTGTAACACAACACCTGCTTCAAAGAGCCAATTTTTATTGTGTGAGATTATGCAATTGATTAAATTACATCACAAAATCCATCTTAGAGAGGATTCAAGATGACTGAATAGGGTATAGATGTGTTGATTTCGACCATAGCAGGATAATAGAAGAAAAGTAGGGTAACTGCATTTGTAGGGTCGAATTAGAGTGAAGTTTGCAGTGGAAATTCTACAGAAACAAGAGAGATACCACAGAGCAATGTAGACAGTACAAGACAGGCAGCAGTGAGTGGGGATACCATCAGTGGCTCCCAAAGCTGATAGCTGGAGAAGATGCCATTTTCTTTTGAAAGAAGTGAGAGGAAATCTATGTCAGCTTGTGTCACTGCTAATGTTGCCTGAGGGAGAATTTCAGAAGCCATATGAATTTGAGTGCAGGTCAGAGTTTTGGCAAGGGGCAGGGGCCCCACCTGATCCCATGAAGAGAGAGAACACTGCTTCCTTTCCGTCTCCTAACAAGATGCCCAGCAACTAGTAGGAGAGCAATATCATCCTAGCAAGGTGAATAGAGGCTGCTGCAACTTGTACACACGTGCTCTGAGGAGATTTAATCAGAGGTATAAATCCATGGTCCCCATTGATTTTCAGTTTGGCCTGGATGGTTAGCAAGAGGCAGGGTGCCCATGCAAGCCTATGAGGTGTTCTCATTTCCTTGAGCTACCATGAGTACCTGGGCTCAAACTGTTAAGGCAGAGCACTGATAACTGGCTCTGGAATCCCTTGGTTCTCTCTGTGAAGGGCAAGTTCAGGGGACTGAGAATGGATTCCCTTGCTCCCTGTGAGTTTGGGAGCCCTGTGTGCTATGATTGTGGCAATTCTGTGATGGCATGGTAGGGTGTGGAGTAAAGCTGGGTCTCCAGCCATCTCTGTGTCTGACTTCAGAGGCTCTAATTTCCCTGAGTGCAGGGGAGGGTCATTGCAGAGGGTTCCAAGCTCACACTGAGAACTGCACAGGTCTTTTGTAGTTCGTATGCCCATAGAGTGGGGCGTATAGCCCCCCTGTGGTCTCAGCCAAGGCACTGACTACCTGGCAAGAGAGGAGGTGAGGCTGTGATCACACTAGCCAAAATGCTTATATCAGGCCATCTTGCTGACAACAGAGATCTACCATACCATCTTGAACGCCACCCTGGACTCTTACCCGCCATTCAGCACTGACCTGAGCTTCTTTGTTCCACCCAGCATGTGCTCTGAATATCCACTGAAAGAACAGACACTCCACTAACCCACAGAAGCATATTTAAAAGCTAAAACTATCAGAGGAAGAAACCCCGTTTTTCCACAAGTACCTACAAATAAATTCAGAAAAGCAAGAAACATGGACAAAGAAAACCATAGACTCTCCTAAAAGGACACATATGCATTCCAACATTACATTGTGAGGATGAAAAAAACTGATGAAATCCTGAAAAAGGATTTTAAAAAGGATCATTTTAAAAAATGATCATCAGGTTTCTCAAACATGCAGAAAGGCATCGCACATGAGTTAAAGAAACCCATACATGACAGGGGTGAAAATTTTCCTGGAAGACTGAGATCTGAAAAAGAAATTAAACCTAAATATTAGAAATGAAGAATTCCACAAGAGCCAGGTCTGACATCACCTCAGATGAGGTGACTTGGGGGACTGCACAATTGGACCACTGGATTCAGATCCCAGCCATAGGGAAAACTACCAGCTGTGTGTTCTGCCCTTGGAGTGTGTGTGTCAGGACTGGGTCTTTTCACTTGCCGATGCCTGCGCAGTGGACTGTATGCCCTGATGCACATCAGGGGCATGACAGCAAGCTCATCCAGGCCAGCAGAAAACTTCAAATGCCTTGTCAAAGGATGGCAAGCACAACAGGTTGCACAACTCTCCTGGCCAAGCTTGACAACAGTTCCCTGGGCCTGTAGATGCACTGAGATGGACTTGGTTAGCCAACAGACTTTGCAAAGATTTTTTTTTTTTGCCCCAGTTCAGTAAAACTAACACCATCTCAAAACTATCAGAACCACTCAGGTAACACTCTTGGAGCATTCTTCTCCACATCAGAATCTCTAAGGGGTCATTAAATGACCATACCCCATCCCTAAGTGCTGACGTAGCTTGATAGCAAGAAGTAGCCCTCCACTCAGAACCAGACAGGAAACGGTCAGCGTTAATTCACATATACCTTACTAGGTAGGACACAGAGATTAGATATTCCTCACTGGGGAATGGAAGATTTCTCTGCACACCCCTCCTAAAACAGTTCTGCACCTCAACTGTTGACATATGCCTTGCTAGAGTTATAAGCCAGTTTAGACTATCCTAAAATCTGCCAAGTTCAGTAGAATTATGCTTCAATGTTATGGACTGCTAAATACTAAAATGAAGATAGACACGAGAATAGTACCCTATAGCCATTTTAAGGTGTATAGAAGCTGGTTGTATATAAACTAAAATCAAAATGTCAATGAAGTAGTCACAGGATTTGGCTAAGAACTTGCATCTTGTAACATATTGGTTACTCAATATCATGACAGTTAATTCCAGAATGTTGTAAATTGTTGTTGATGTTATGTTGGGGCTTTTAATTGATCAGGATGATATTCTGCTATCTCTACCTTCAGACCAGAGGTGATCTCCCCAAAAAACTTGAATGTATCTGGACAATTAGATGCTGGACTCTTTGTTTGGTATATGCTTGCAATGAAAGAATCTCAACTAAATTTGATCTGTAATATTGCAACAAGGTGGAGGAATCCACCATGGGGAGAGGGAATGGGGAAGGGTTGGGGGAATCCCAGAGCCTATGAAACTGTGTCACATAATACATAATACAATGTAATTAATAATAATAAAAGAAAGTAGCCCTCTCCCATGCCCTCCGTGCAGACACAGAAAAAAAGAAAAAGAACAGAACAGAAATATATTTGTCCCACCTACCTTCTTCCATACCTCTATCTTCCCCCCATCAGAGCCCATCCCTTTCAACTATGTAAACAATATTAAAGATAAAATAAACAATTTAAAAAGAAGCAAATGAAGAATACAATAGTTCAAATAAAAACTGAGAAGCCTTAACAATAGACTGGGTGAGTCAGAAGAAAGAATATTCTAGCCAAAAGATGAATCTTTGGAAATATCTCAGGCAGACCAAAAACAACAACAACAAAGACCCAGAAATTAGAAATATCTGAAAACAGTGTTCAACATTTACAGGATCATATTTGATATATATATATATATATATATTAGGTTATTTGATATGATCCTGTAAATATAAAATATATAAATACATATAAAATATATTTCCAATAAAAATATATATATCAAATAACCTAATACATATATTAGGTTATATATATATAATATAGAAGAGAGGGGAACAGGAGAGGAGAGGAGAGGAAGGGAAAGAAAGACAAGAGACAGAGAACCCACAGAGGAAGAAAAAGAAGCATAAAAGAAGGGAAGAAAACACAATGCATGAGTATTTAGGTACAACAATATATACAAGGCAATTTATTGAAAACATTTATGACCACGAAAACAATCCATATGTTAAATTGAGTACTGTAGAGTAATGTCAGCCTCTGTGGAACTCATAAAATATTACCTTTAGCAGATGTGAAATTTAACCCAAGAATTAAGCGAAGGGATAAGAATAGAGAACAAAGGCAGTGAAGCATGACAAAGGGCAGGGAGGATGTTGTGTAGCAAACAAAACAAAACAGAGAAAAATGTTTGTAAGCAGACAAATTTGGTCCTAATGTACCTCCCCGACTGCCCCTATCCCCCCAGGCTGGAATTGGTAAAAAGTACGATGATTATGCAGCAGAACAATCCAGGTGGAGCCTAGGAAAGAAAAAAGAAAAAGGCTTTGCAGCTGGAGGAATCTGGGGGTTACCAGCCAAGAAGACATTTACTGAGAGGCTAAGGTTAGTTGGCATCATTATGTATCTATGACACAAGAGGAAAAGGTTAAAGAATTCTAGGAATGGGTAGGCGTTTCTATACAGAATGTTTCTCTCTAATCCTCAAGATTTCTAAACTTGAGAAGAGTTTTACAAATGTGTCTTAGAGGGTAAAGAAGATGACAGTGGGGAAAGAGGGGGGACACATCAGAAGAAATTATCTTCATGATAAAAAGAATTTGGAGAGATTTCCTTGACTGGGATTAAAAGACTCACCTTTTTTTCCCCCTGAGTTGGCATCTAAAGAACAATAGGATTCAGCGATTGGGCTTTTTAAGCATGGAAAGACACACAATTTCTCATTATTTTGGTTTTTAAGTTTCAAAATCAAACTACTATAACTCAAAGCCAGCTTAAGTGTTCAAATTAACATTTGCTACCAATTAGTTCATAACAAGTGTTTGTCTGGAAGCTTAATGACCATAAGAGAGATTTTAAATAATAATTTAAAAAAAAGTTTTATGTTTAGGACTTATGTTACACTGCCTGACTTCTTATTGTAACCAAGTTGATCACCCAAAGAGAGTTCATAAGGTTTCCGACATAACAACTTGGTCCACAGCACGAAGACAGGGTCCTTGCCCCTCTCTGACATCCAACAGAGGAAATCCTTTAAACAAAGGGTAGATCTCAATTGTTTGTTTTGTACTTAAACCTCACATTAATCCCATTGCCATGAATAGAAAGTCTGTCGATGGATTGGCCGTGGGCTGCCCATTCACAGAACTACAGAGAAAAGGAAATGCCCCTTTATTTCATCCGTAAATCCAGTTTTCTTTGGGCTAATTAGTACCTCAAAAATTTCTTCCTGACTTTAAGAATACTTATGTAGATTCAGCATTAAAAACCATTATTTATTATGTCTTCCTGCTTAAGCTTTTTTAAAATTTTAACTCACAAATGAGTAATTTTATTGAAGGCCAGATAGCAAGCTTCCACAAGGTCATAGAATTTTTGTCTTAATCCATTAATGTACTTATATCTCATCTTAATTTCTATTTTAATTTGGAATCACCCTTGTATTCCATGGCAAATTTACTTGGTCATGATTTTCATATTAACATTTCTGATTTTATTTCAGAGCTATTTCAAACTGAACTAGACAGTTAATTCTGTGTTGGATATCATGCTTATGCTAGTCTCAAAAATTAGCTGGGGAGAATTCCCTATTTTTCATCTAAAAATCTAAAATTCTCATCAAGTTGGTTGTAGAAATTCCTTTCTAAGGCAAATTTACAAGGCTTTATGTGTAATTGTGTTCTTTTAAATTTAGAATATTAATTTACTGTTATATGTTACTGTTTTGTCATTCTTATACTAAGAATAATATTATCTAGTGTTACTTTGTACTCCACTAATTTCTGATTTTTAATTTTCAAGCTCTTAGTTTGTAGAATTTACCTGGTTTTTCTTCTCTAACCTCTTAACATTGGCTCATTAGTTTCTTTCCTGTATATGTATCTCCTTTTAAAGAAAGTACTACTTCCTATACTTTAAAACTCTTATTATTATTATGTTTTTTAAAAGATTCACTTTATTTTATTGCAAAGTCAGATATACAGAGAGGAGGTGAGACAGAGAGGAAACTCTTCCGTCCAATGATTCACTCCCTAAGTGACTGCAATGGCCGGAGCTGAGCCAATCTGAAGCCAGGAGCCAGGAACCTCCTCCGGGTCTCCCACGTGGGTGCAGGTTTCCAAGGCCTTGGGCTGTCCTTGACTGCTTTCCCAGGCCACAAGAAGAGAGCAGGATGGGAAATGCAACTGCTGGGATTAGACTGACGCCCATATGGGATCCCGGGCGCATTCAGGCAAGGACTTTAGCTGTTAGACCACAGCGCCAGGTTCCTTTGTTTATTACTTTTAACACATGACTTAAGTAATAATTTTGAGTGATGTAACAGAATTTCCTTTCATATCCTTTACAGTAATAACATGATATGCATGATATTATTTCTAGATTTGGTAAATAACTCTTTTATGCTACATTTTATTCAGTTTTGATAAATAATTGTATGAAGATAGATTAATATTTTAGGGTACAAAATTCCCACATAAAATTATTGGGTTAATAAATGAATATATTACTTGATTCTTTTTTCTGTGTAGTTTTGTTTGTTTGTTTTTTGCTTTTGATCAATCATTTTTCTTAAAAAAATTTGACTAGATTTCTTGATTTATAAGATTGTTTATGGAAAACAGATAAATTGTTACTCATACTATTCAATTCTTAAATTCTTGACATTTTTACAGAATTGTTTTAGAAGTCAGCATTACAAAGATGGAAAGTGGAGAGGGAGAAATGCTCACTCCTCAGATGGCCACAGTGGCCAGCGTTGGCTAAGCCAAAATCAGGAGCTGAAAGCTCCCTCCAAGCAGTGGTGCCTGAGTGGCTGAGATCCAAATACTTGAGTTATCCATTGTTGCAGCCTTGCAGGGTGCACGTGACTAGTAAATTGGAGCAGAAGCAGAGTAGAGGCTTGAGACCAGACACTGTGATGCGAGACCCATGAGTCTCAAAAGCATGAACAGTAGCATCTTGGCCACGACTATGTATTGGTGCTCTGCATCTTAACCATACTACGGTGTTCATCGCTGTTTCAACTGTTTTTAGTTTCTTCTTGTTGAAATTTAAATGACATTCAGAGTTTTCTACCGATAAACTTTCAAGTCTTTGCATATTTGAAAACATCTTTAAAACAATTTCAACATCCATGTGTAGTTTTCTCATAGTATATTTTTTGTTGAAGTTTTGGGATTCCTTGGAGATTTATTTGACAATGACATAGAGAGGGAGATAGATACATATAGATAGATGAATAGGGAGACAGATCTTAAGATTTTTTTGTTTTTGTTTTTTAAAGATTTATTTACCTTTCTTGGAAAGTCAGATCTACAAAGAGGAGAGAAAGAGAAAGATTTTCTGTCCAGTGATTCACTCCCCAAGTGGCCAAAACGGTTGGATCTGAGTCAATCCAAAGCTAGGAGCCAGGAGATTCTTCTGGGCCTCTCATGTAGGTGCAGGATTCTTCTACTGCCCTCCCAGGCCACAAGCAGTGGGCTGGAAGGGAAGTAGAGCAGTTGGGACATGAACTGGCATCCACATGGGATCCAGATGGCATGCAAGGTAAGGATCCCATCCATTAGGCTACTACACCAGGCCAGATCTTAAGATCTTATGTACTTATTCACTCCCTAAATGGCTGTAATGGCCAGCACTTGGCCAGACTGAAGTCTGGAGTATTAAGCTCCGCCTCGATTCCCACATGCATGGCAGGGGACCAAGCACCAAGACCCTCAGCAACTGCCTTCACAGACACATTACCAGGGAATGGAATGAGGCTTGATCTCTTTGCTTGTCTTCACTTCCATCTTTTTGACCTCAAGCAAGAAGGGTTTTGGTGGTTCAATGTCAGCTTTTCTGTTATATTCGCATGATGATCTTTCTATAGAATATTTATGGCAGATATTTGGCCTCCATATCCAGATATGCCTTGGGTTGTGGTTTTGTTTCTCCTGGCTGACTTTATCTCGTCTCATAACTTGCCCAACATTCATTTCTGGGCTAACGTCCCAAGTTAGTGAAAGATTGTTTCTGACCTCTGTTAATGTGGCAACTGAGGGTGTTTCTGGACCCTGTCAATGAGATGGCCACTTTTCACTTCTCAGCATCGTTCAAAGGATGCATTCCAAGTCCCTGTCCTAAGCAATGACTGTGGCCTTGATCTCTTAAAATTTTACTCACCACCCCAGTTCCCAAGCCTCCAATATGGTGCAATTACCAACTTGCTTCAGATTTGAAATTTCTTTTCATTTTTGACACATAGAAATTGTCCCTATTTGTTTACAAGTTCAGCTTCATTAACAATAATTTTGTTGCATTTTTGGCTAGTTACTGTATGTGCTTGGGGTATTTGGTGTATTTTGTATCTTTGCTTTTCTATACGGATCTAAAATGCTTCAAATTATTTTTGTCTTGACAGTAGAGTAGGAAACATTATTTCTGTTTTCAGTGACCTTGACCGTGTTCCTGGGTTTTCTTCTGTGCCTTTGTGCATTTTATTTCCAGGAATGTCTATTCTGTGCTTTCAGTTTTTCTGCAAACCACCATCACCTAAGGCCCTCCCAGATCCGTCCTCAGGGATTGCCATTTCCTCCTCATTGTAGCTAGATGTGAACTCTTCTTTCATGAAATTCCTGTGGTGGTAATTCTGTAAAGGCATCATTCTTTGGTTGTTTAATGTTAGCCATTAGTTTCTTTTCAAGCGCACATATTTTACCCCACCATTTACTCTATAACGCTGGCAGGGTACAGGAAATACTCCACCAAAATATGGTACCCTGGAAAATTGCGAAATAGCAGAAGCAAAAAAGGTCACTCTCTGACCATCTCCTCTTTCTCCCATGTGTAAGCACTGGCCATTTTAAGAATCTCTTACTACCCCGAATGCTTGTCTTAAGACCTTTACGAGGATAGTATGGAGCATTCGACCTGCAGAAAAGGAATAAAGCCACAGAGACACCAAGAAGAACCTGAACAAACAGACCGTTCTAAGTCCCCGCCCCAGTTAATTATCATTTGACCATATGTACATTTTTCCAATTGCACTTCTACATGACTGCTTCCACTTCATCAAACCTAAGCATACAGTTTTCCCCATTTCTTTAGTTTTTCATTTCTAAAAGTGTTCCTTCATGTAGACTTTTATTGAATACATTTGTTAAGCATATCTTTTGATGATCTATCTTTTGTTGTAGGAATGGCATCCGTGAGCTTTGTGATGGATGAAGAAAAATTTTACTTTTTAAATTCTACAGTTTCTTCAGGGGAGGGAGCATGGGTCTTCATAGCTTCTGTTTTAGTATCAAATTCAGTGCGTTATAAAATTTTCTGTAGTAGATGCTTAAAAATTCTGGTGTGATGACTCACTTAGCTAATCCTCCCCTTACAAGCATCGAAATGCTATATGGGTGCCGGTTCTTGTCCCAGCTGCTCCACCAAATGTTAGTTATTTAAAAGCACTTGAAGTTCTTAAAGTTCTTACTATATTATGCGCAGCTAATTCCTGCAGCCTGGTTATTTTACCGTAAGTCGAAAACACCAGACACAGCGAGGTATCTTAGTAGGGCAGGAACAGGACTGAGGTGGTGGGAGTGCTACGAGAAAAGAGGAAGGGGAAGCGAGTGCTAGCAGGCACCTGCGGGGCCCTTTATGTCATTCAGGTCCACAAGGAGTGGAGGGCGGGGGATTGGGAGGGATTGCGGGCAAGCCCCCAAGGGATTGGTTCCTGAAAGTGTTGCCTAGCAATGATTGGTAAGTGGGCGGGGTTGGGGAAGAGGCTGGGAGATTGGGGGCTGGGATTCTCAGGTGAAATGCCAGGTTACATCTGATTAGTGGACAGGTAGACGGCTGTGAGGAGGAAGAAATGGTTACTAGGTCCAGGGTGGGATGTTCGAATAACTCGTTACTCCCACGCCCCTTATTGTACCTGGGTTCAAGTCCGAGATCTACTTGCAATTCGATGTGCATACTAAAGTGTGTCACAGGAGAAAGTCACGTTTAGATTAAGTACTTGAGTCTTCCTCACGTGGGAATCCTGAAGTGGGTTCAAAGCTTCTGACTTCAGACCCATCCCTACCTCAAATGCCCTATTGGAAAAGAAAAATGGAAATGCTAGAAACAAGGATGCAAACATTTGGATGGAAAAAAAAGATGAGATGGGGGTGATGTCAGCATTCTGGCATGGTGATTAAGCCACTATCCTTAAGCCAGATAAGCCTCCATTGTCCTGGAAAGCAAGTACCAAATATGGGCATGGCTTTAAGCCCCAAGCTGCTTCCCTTCCTATCCTGCTAATGGCCTGGGAAAGCAGTACATGATGGCCCAAGTCTCCGGGCTCCTGCACCAATGTGGGAGACCCAGGTCAAGTTCCAGGCTCCTGAATTTAGCCTGAGCAAACTTTGGCTGTTGCAGTCTTTGACGGAATTAAGTAGCAGATGGAAGATCACACTCCTTCTTTGGACAGTATGCATGATTAATGCTGCATGGGTGACATTATGGGTTAAAAGTTTTTAGAGCTTGAGAATTTGCAGAAGACTTCCTTGGCGAGGTGTTGAGATTTTCAAGTGCAATTTTGAATTTTGCCTTTGCACCTCAATTACAAGAATTTGTCATTAAAACACTTAAACCAATTATTGTGAAGCTAGGTTTCAGGGAACCTCCTATAAACAAAAGATTTTTTTAATGTATTTAAAAGTCAGAGTAAAAGGGCCCCTTGTGGTAGCCTAGCTGTTAAAGTCCTCACCTTGCATATTCTGGGATCTCATATGGGTGCCAGTTCGTATCCCAGCAGCCCCACTTCCCATCCAGCTCCCTGCTTGTGTCCTGGAAAAGCAGTGGAGGACGGCCCAAAGCCTTGGGACCCTGCACCCACATGGGAGACCTGGAGTAAGTTCCTAGCTGCTGGAGTTCCTAGCTTCAGATCAGCTCAGCTCAGCTCCAGCTATTGCAACCACTTGGGGAGTGACTCAGCAACAGGAGATCTTCTTCCCTGTCTCTTCCTCTCGAATAAAAATGAATCAATCTTAAAAATAAAAGTCAAAGTAACAGAGGGACAGAGGGAGAGACCGAGACAGAGAAAAAGAGAAAGAAGCAGAGAGAGAGAGACAGAGAGAGAAAGGTACATCCCTCCCTGCTGGTTCAGCTCCCAGATGGCCCCGACAGCCAGGGACCAGGCCCACACTGGGAGTTAGGAGCTTTATCTGAATTTCTCATGTGGGTGGCAGGAGAGTAAGTACTTGGACCATCTTCCACCGCGTGCTTTTCCAAGGCCATTAGCCTGGAAGCTGGATCAGAAGAGAAGCAACAAAGTTGTTGGTGTTGCAGTCAGCAGATTTACCTGCCTAGACTCAAAACTATTTTTTAATGTTCACAATATATTCAATAAACAAGTAAGCAAGTAAATATACTGTCATTGACATTGAAGCCTTAAAAAAGAAGCAATGGTAGATGTTGTACAAATAGTTCCAATTCAGTATCACTTGCTTACTGGAAGCCGTAATCAGGATCTTGTGTATGCTTAAGGAGGTAGTACATTGCACAATATTAACGATGCCATTCACGTCATTAACTATTTTGCACAAGCTTACTGGTCAACAAAGGAGCATCATTCACAACATTCCTCCCTCATGTTTTAATCAAATTTGTTGGTCTTAATTTTGTTATGTTGCAGGTAACATGCATAAAGTTTTATCTGGAACTTCATCTGAGTGTTTTATGACTCTTAAGGCCTTCCCAGAAAGTTCTTTAGATGATTGGAATGAAAAAGAGAAACTTCTGTTACTCCCCTTTTAAACCATTTTATTGCTGTAAAATTGACACGCTTTAAAAAATCACACGGTCGAATGCATACAGTTTGACGACTTATACAGATACATACACAGTGGAAAAATCACGAGGATCAGGGCAACCAGGGTCATCTATCATCCCCACAATTTTCTTGTGTCCTTTTGTGCTAAGAACATTTAACATGTAGCATTTTTAAAGTGTAGAATACACCAGTATTTACTGTGTGGACTATTCTCTATATCAGGCCTCTAGAATTTACTCATCTTGCATAACTAAAATTTTATACCCATTCGGTGACAGCTCTTCACTTTTTCCTCTTCCATCTCCTGGAAACTACGATTTTACTCTCTGCTTCTGTGAGTTTGACTATTTTAGATTCCTTATCTCAGTGTAATCAAGCAGCGTTTGTCTTTCTGCAACTTGTTTATTTCAGTTAGCATAATGCCCTTTGGATTCACTCTAGCTATCATGGCTAGCAAGATACCATTCTTCCTTCAAGGTAATTAATATTCCATTTTATGTATGTTTGTTATTCTATATTGACGAAGTCTTCATGTATACATTTTTCCAGGTCGTATTAGTTCTAACCATGACAGCTTTCTGCTGAGGCACTCATCTGAGTACCCTGGATTCTATGTCTTGGCTCATTCTTCTCTTCATAAATGGACCATGTAAACCAAGTCCAGATTTTCAGCTTACTTTGTTTTATATCTCTTTACCTTTTCCAAGGTTTTTGCAATGGGAATAATAGATAAACCAAAATTGACATTCTCTCTCCTCTCTCCCCTCCCCTCTCTCCTCTCTCTCTTTCTTTGTCTCTTAGCCACAGATTCCTTCTTTTTCAATTTCTTCCCCAAGGGAGTAATGCACAGCTAATGCTGCTTGATTTTCTTTCTTTAATCACAGTGGAAGAAATACTGTGTATTACATAGGGACCAGATAATCATTTCATAAGTGTGATACGGACTGGGAAAAGGTTCAGCCAGTACTTTGAGGACATACAGAACTAGGATCTAAGATGAAATTCCATTGTTCTACTGCTTACTGACCATACAGCCTTGACTTTGTTTCTTATTTTGTGGCAACTCAACAGCTTTATCAGCAAAATTCAAGTGATTACAACGTCATTCAATGCAGTTGATAATTTGGGGGTTTGAAATAAAAAGATGCTTACAAAAACCTTGGCATGGTACCATGTTCACCACGCTTCTCTAAAATCGTGCTGATTCCAAGTTCGAGAGCCCTATAAAATCCAAGCTTTTTGGCAGAATATTGAAGCCTCCCTAATGTTCTTTTTAAAACTTAGCTTTTTAATCTTACCCATAAAGACACTCTAGTATCAATCTAAACTAATCAACCTGTTACTTTTTGTTCCCTTAAGTACAGATCATATATAAATTATTGCTCATGCTCTTCACTTAACTTTGATGCCTAAAATTGTATTAAATAATTTACAAACAAAGACTCCATTAAGTTGTTTTATTGCTTGAAAGAAATTAATCTACAGTTTGCCAAGAAAGCTTTCTTTGGCTATAGACTGAGGTATACTTCCCATGTAACATCTAACCATTTGAAGTGTATTGCTAGATGAGTTTTAATAAATCAATACAATTACATGCTAATGCCAAATGCAGTCTTAGAACACCATAATCACCATCTAAAATTTCTTTATGTATGTTTGTAGTTTATCCCTGCATTCAGGTTTAGCTTCCAGCAAATTCCTTTTGGGGAATCAACATATGTGTTGTTCCTTTACATTTACCTGTAGGTATGTATGTATACATTTTAAATATGTCTTCCTGAAGAATTAATCTTTTTATCAATATGAAGTCTTCTTACTTAAACTGTTCATTTTTCTTTTTTTTTTATGAACTATTTTTTCTTTATTTGGAAAGGCAGATTTATATAGAGAAGGAAAGACAAAGAGAAAGATCTTACATATGCTGGTTCACTCCTCAAATGGCCAGGAACTTTTCCCAGGTCTCCCACACAGGTACAGGGTCCTGAGGCTTTGAGCCTTCCTCTGCTATTTTCCCAGGTCAAAAGCGGGTTGCTGGACAGGAAGTGGAGCAGCTGGGACATTAAGAAGTCTCACTTTTGAATAAGTTTGGAGAAGGCAGCATTTGTGATGTAGTCTATTATATTTACAGACATTTACTGCATTCAGTTCAACATTTTTTTCTGGATATTTGAGTGTGCTGAATACACTGTTTTTTTTTTTTTTAAAAAAATGGATTTCTTTAGGTTTAATTTATGTTTGGCGATTTTTTTGTTGGTGGTGGCAATATTCTTGGTTGGCAATTTTCTTCCTTCCTCTCATTGCTCTGTGGCTTCTGATGTTTCAGATCTGAAGTCAGTGATCAGCTGAGTTACTGTTCCCCAGTACATCATTGTTTTTTTTCCCCCCTTGGATTATTTTTAATACTTTCTCTTCCTGTTTGGTTTTTAATTGTTACGTGTCTGGATATATCTGTCTGTGTTTATCCTAACTGGTGTTATTTGTACTTCATAAATCTGTATTGCAACTGTTTTTGATCAAATTTGTAAAGACTTCCCCTTTGTCTATCTGGCTCCCATTCTTTTTCCTTTGCAGGTTCCCAATAAGCACATGCTCTGGTATTTGATTCTGTTTTGGAGTTTTCAGAACTCTTCCTTTCCTCTTCATTTCTCCTTTACCACTTTAGATATGCTGCTTATCCAATCTAGTAAGTTATTTACCTTTATTATCATAATTTTCATTCTATAGAATTTGTTTCAATAGCTTCCCTTGATGTACTAAGCCTTTCATTTGAACCATGATAGTTACATTACATAAAGTCATTAAGCTTAGTTCCTTTTCCTCATTTGAACATGTGATAATTGTGTTGACTTCTTTGCTAAACGTGACATCTTGGCTCGCCAGAAGTTTATTTCTATGCATTGCTTTTGTTTCTAAGAAAGATTCACCATTTTGTGTTCCTATACATATCTTAAAACTGAAATTGTAGGTGGTATATTACAGAATCTGTACGTAGTAAATGTTTTTCTGAGTTTATATTGCTTTTTCTGTAACTTGCCTCGAGCTAATAAACTGCTCAGTCTGCTCAGTTTTTATTCTTATATTTAACTTCCTCAAGGTCATCCCTACGTTAGCATAACTTTTGATCAAGGCTGTACTTTCACTCCCTCATGCATGAGGCTTCTACCCTCTGCTGCTACGTCTGTGTGTGTTTGAGGGACATATTCAGAGTTCATCTAATTATGAAGTCCACTTTACCTGTCATTTCTGTAAGGCTACGATGAGTCGCCTTCCACATGTGTATAGTTCTCTGCTCAGCTACAGCTTATTTAGTTGTTCTATAGTTCTCCTTTTTTTATGAGCTCTTTAGTTAAACTTTGATGCTCTCCACTACTAACCTGTAACTAAATGGTAATTAAAGTTCATAAATGTTTTATTTCTTTACCTTTTTCTCTATGAAATTCATTCCTGAAGCCTCACCCCAACCCTTGGTTTGCCCCTATAGCATTCATGATCAAATCCACCAAAATAAAGCTGTCAGCTTTGCAGATTTCTCTGAGTTCAGGCAATGTCATCATCCTAGCTAAGAAGGACTCAGGCTTCCGCTCTTATTAGCAAAAGCTACAAGAGTTTCTTGTACATAGGAATGGCTGACTTCTCCATGCCATAGCCTGATGGAATCAGCACAAATGTAAAACAAATTGATAATAGATTAATATACACACTTATTATATGAATGGCATCACAGGAAACTGAGTAACCAATTACCCAGTGAGATCTAGAAGCTTATCTTTGATTAAGAAAAATGGAATTGTAGGTAATTGTATTAAATACTGATTTCTGCTAGACTTTATCCTATATTTGGGAACAGCGGGCAGCTTTGTTGCTGCTAGAAGCCCCCAGAACCAGAGTGCAAGTGCTTTCAAAGAAGAAGAGGAGAGGGAGAGAAAGAGCAGGAAGAAGAGGAGGAGGAGGAAGAAGTAGAAGAGGGAGAAATAATGAGCAGAGGACCTGAACAGCCACTACAAATGGCCAGCAATTATGTTAAAGAATGCTCAGTACTGCCGGAGTTCAGCTCCAGCCGAGTTCGGAGCTCGGGAAGGGTGCGTGGAGTCGGCGATAAAGAAAGACACAGACACAGACACTTGGTGCGTTCTCACAACAGCTCAGGAAAAAACTGTCCTTTTTATTTACTCAAACCCCTTCTCAAGCTTCTGCACAAGCAACTATTCTATTTTTTTTCTTTTCAAAATTAAGGGGGCATGTACAGACATTTGGTCACTCCGTCTGCACTTCAAGGCTAAGCAGGTGCTCCTAAAGATAATTTTGCAAAATACTGTATTCATATTCTTCAAAGCAAGCTATTGTTTATTCTTCAACAGTAGCCATGGAGCAGCAGCCAGGACTCCAAGGCCAAGGCACATGCGATTACCTGCTAATCAGTAGTACTTTCCCACCACATTTTTACTTCTACAATTTACCCATCATTTAATGGGAAAATAGGTTACAAGGGAAAAACCTAAAATCTAAAACAGAAACTTCAAATGTTAAATCTCCCTACAACTATAGACCCCTACAACCCCATAAACAATAAAGCAATAATCAAAAGCATTTTTCTGTTAATAAAACATCCTTAATTCCTCTAGCTAAAAATTATAAAAGCAGCTAAAACAATTACATTTTCTAGGCTCCAAAAAAATTGCAAAGGCAGGCTAGCCTTTGAGACAACAATAACTATATTTATTGCCATAGCAGTTTCAGCTCTCACTCCCATCACTTGCATTAATATTTAGGATATTTTCAAGCCCCTTCCCAGAAGGTGTGCTATATGTCTGGGCCCGATTTCAGGGCAATGGGTAGGCACACAATAAGGTGTCCAGAAATGGCATGGGTTTAATTGTGCTCCTGTGTGTAAATTGTCAAAGGCCCACTCACCAAGACATTATTAGTGACACTAACTCTCAAGCTCATGTTGGTGATAAAAGCCATCCCACAGGGGCAAACAATGCCTCAATAGATTACAGAATTCTTAGTGGGGTGCTTGAGTGTCCTTGCAAACAGGTGGTAAAACTGTGTCAAGGTGGTCAGAGAGAAGTCCGCTGGGCCTTGCCTAACAGCTGGAAACTCCCCCAGGCCTTGCCGCACAGGGGAGCTGTTCTCATCACACCTCGTGTCATCCACACCCACTGCGCGGACCCCAGCACAGTACCTGTAGCCATCAGGGAAACATAAGTCAAAACCATAATGAACTGTCTTTTCCCTCCTTCTATAATGACCATCATCAAGGCATAAAATAACAGAAAACAGTGGATGTATAGTGAAATGAAAACTCTTACATGTTGGTAGGATAGTAAGTTAGTATAGTATGGGGGTTCTTTAAAATCTAGTACTACAACTACCATTTGAAACAGCAATCACTACCGAGTACATACACAAAACACATTAAATCATTGTTTCTAGCAGACATCCTCTTGACCTTTTATCACAATGTTAGAAGAGGATGGGGGAAATCTTCATTCTTGTCTGGCATTGAAGAATATCAGTGCACAGCGCACAACTGATGGGACTGAGACCTAGTGGTTTGGAGGGGAGAGACCTAAAGATCTTGATGGGTCATATTGATAGAACAATCCACATGGGAGTCCTGAGTAGGGCTTGTTAGCATGGAACATTGCTAACCACCAACAGGACGGTAATACGTGAAAGCTAGGGTTGGGGACCTGTCTAGCAGGGCTAGATCCCGTACCTGAGTAAATGTTGGAACAGGGAATGTGGCACATTAGGCAGGGCCATGACACTAATTAGCAAGTGAGAGAACAAGGTCTGAGGGTAGATTCTGTGGGAGATATGTGGGCCCAAACCTGTAGAAATACAAGTCCTGTTGGTTAGCTCAAGAGTTGGGGTAGGGATAGGCTGAACTAGGTGGGACCATGGAACCTGCCATCACTCATGGGTACAGGGACTGAGAATAGCCTGGACAGGTCCAGGCTGCAGCACCTGCATGAGCATCCTAAAATAGTGTGTGGGGCAGGCCAGGCCTCAACATTTATCCCTCATATTAGGCCAAGATGAAGGGGCCGTTTATGCCGGGTAAGGACCTAGCACCCGCTAGTATGCGTGAGATCTGGGTCTGGGAGAGGGCCGAGTGGGGGGATATGGATAACTATTCTTTGTTATTATAAAGAATGAAATTAAGTAATTTGCAGTGCAATGGATGAAAGTGGTGGGCATACAGGTGGTGATAAGGTGATTAATCACACAAATAGCAAACATTATGTGTTGATTACTAGAGTTTGAAAGGAAGGAAAAAGATAGTAGAAATTCTGTATGGCCCATTAATCATGACAAGCATATCGTTGCCAAAACAGTATGTTAAAATAAAGGATGTTGAGTGTGGTTTATTGATTATGAAAAATCTAACCTAGCAATTTAAGAGAATATTAGTAGCAGAAGTTAAGGGTGGGGTATATGAAAACTCTTTATACTCATTCACAATTTTTGTTTTGTAAACGTAGAACTATTTTGGAATAAAAAGCTTAAAAAACAAGAAATCAGGAGATACTCTTTTGAGAGAACATTCTGATGAAATAGGGCTAAGTTAATCTTGTAGGAAACACTCTGCGTAAGTTACTCTTAAAATGACAAAAGAATACAACCAATAATTTGCGGGTGGAGGTGCTTGTGAAGGACGTTGGGAAAACATTAAACATTGGATGTAACTGTTGTTCCAAAGCACTGGGAACTGTGTTTTTTTTTTTTTTAAGGACTTTTAAACTTTTGAGATTTAAGTGACCTAAATTGAGTCCTAATTGCTCTTCCTTTGGAGGAAAACACTGACCCCCCAGGTGGGTGGTTGCTCTTTTTAATGAGACAGTAAGGTAAGCCAGCTACTTGTTTTAGAAAAACATCCTGTTTTGGTTTTCTGTCGCTCCAGGCAGTGGGCAAAGCTCAAGTGGGTAAATTTGTTTTCTGAAAGGCATATTAATTTGAAAGCTCATTCTCTTTGGCTTTTGAAAACACTCACACATCCACATGTTTTCTTTCCCTTAGAGCACAGGGATCAGGAAAAAGAGCTAGCAGATGGCAAAAATCCCTCAGCAAGGATCCATGCACTTCAGACAGATAGACCTCCAACACTGGCAGTTTTCAGTTCTGAGAAGGAAGAGTTGGCCGTCACTCGGGAGGTCTAGCAGGTGGAAGCAGCCCAAACATTGGCTTCCTGATGAAAGAGGAGTGTTTGGTGAAGAGATATGCCAGTGGACTGATTTTATTCTTCAATGAAATCCTACCCACTTGAGTTTCAGGGAGAGGTATGCAGACCAATGAGAAGCCTGGGGCATCTTCCTAAAGCTCTCCAGTTGTTTTCTGTTTATTTATTTTCAAGTTCATAGTGTCGAGCCTAGTAACTAACACGCATGAACCATGCATTAGTCCTATGGAAAACTGATAAAAATTGATTTGTAAGCAGTTGTATAGTGGGTTACAATTTAGGTGTTTACAGCCTTAAAACAAATTATTCTTTCAAGCTATTTGGGGAATCTTTTGCAGTGTTGTTTGTATCTAAAAATTGTCAGAAATGCTACGTAATCTGGGCTTTCAGAGGTTTTTCAGTTGCCGGGGGTCTTTCAGGACATCTCTCTCTGTCCACTACTCTAGGACATTCCAGGCCCACGATGGCCTTCTTCACACACAGGTTTCTTTGAGGAGGCGACTCATCCCTTTGGGAGGTTGTCAGCTTCATCTTTAATACTGTTGCACAGTTAGAAGTATGTCATTGCCATCCTAGAAATAATTGGTGTAAACAAGTGACACCAAGTGCAGAGCAACTTTCCTGTCCTAGCTCCAGGCATACTGGGTATTGCATGTTCTGCTTCCAGCAATCTTGGTGTGGATTTTTCTGTTTCCCTCACCACGCTGGAGCAGGAGAGCTAAATAATAATTAGGAGCAGAGATTCCAGAAACACTTCCTTTGCTAGTTGTATGACAACATTCTTATCTTTCATCTCAAACTATTAGTTTGGGGCTGAAAATTAAATAATGCCAACATTTAGTGCTTATTTGTCAGACATGATTTTAATCTCAATTTCAACACAGTGGAGGTGTGAAGTGTTGTAGGCCTGGAGGTAACAACCAAGAAGGAACTGTGATTGCTACACTGGCTGCAGCCTTGCACGCAGCGCAGTGTTGCCTGCAGGGTCCACCTCCACCCCCTCGCAGCAGTGGAAAACTGCAGCTTCTCTGGCTTTTCCTGCTGACGACCAGTGCCAGCTAAAAATATCCAGCAGGGCTGCCAGCTGCATCCTTGCAATGCCCTTTAGCTTCCAGAACAAATGCTCCTATTGCCTTCAGACACCTGCTGCCTACCCACTGCCTCCAGAGCCTCTGAAGCCGTGGACCCAGACCTTACCAAGTTCAAATCTTCTTAACAGGTCAGCATTTCTTCCTGAGTGCGCAACTTGATTTTGCACTACAACTGTTCTCTTAGCATTTACGTGGTATTCAAATGTCCTAAGTAATTTCGATATGGTTTTTTTGAAATTATCATTATTATGATGATCTTTACATAGTTGATTAGGGCACAAAGGGTCAAAGGCTACAGGAAAATGGATAAGACCATTGTTTCCACATTCTCTCTCTTTTTTTCTTTCTGAATCTGGGGGAAAAGGGGCAGATAAAGGGAGAAGCCCCACCCAGCCTCCCAACCATCCCAGGGACCCCCATGTGAGGCATGCTCCAAGGTCTAGATATGATTTAAAAATCACTGAATTATGTGCATAGTGTCAGTGTTTACCCGCAGTATGTCCTTACACACGGCTAATCCCTACAGCCAAGTCCTCGTTTCACGATTAGTTTACTGCAATCGGAAACACCAGACTCAAGGAGGCAACTAGGAGCTTCTCTTTTCCAACGAAGTAGGAATGGGAGGGGTGGAGGATGAGAGAGAGAGAAAAAAAAAGGAGAAAAGGCGCACCTGGAGGATCATTTATCCAACTCAGGTGAGCCTGGGAGGTGCGGGGAATTGGCTGGGAGGTGCTGCGCGCAGGTCCCAAGGGATTGGTGCTTGGGATTCCAGGTGATTGGTAAGTGGGCAGGGATAGGGGAGGGGCCTCATGAGATTGGTGGATGGGGTAAGACGCCATGAGGTTACATCTCACTGGTGGATAACTGGAACAGTGCAAATTCAGCAAATCGTGGGAAAAGGGGAAGCAGAGGCCTTCAGGGCTGATATTCAAGTCACTCCTCACACACATAGTGTATACGGATCTATTATGCCATTTTCGCAAAGGACTTGAGAAACCTCCGGTTTGACTGTCCAATAAGGGACATGAATGTAACTCCTTGTGGATTCTTGGAGATTGTTTTGTGTGTGTATTTCATATTCGCTATATTCATAAATATTCGCTAACTACTTGTCATATGGTGGATATTATGTTATGCACATTGGACATATGCCAGGAAATACAAGCTAACCTTTATGTGGATTTTGGGTTTTTAAGTCTCTCTGGGAATATTGCGGTATTTCTGTTTTTCCATGTTGATTTGAAGTACTTGTGTGGATGAACGTGTTATATGTCCCAAGGAGAAGTTCATGACGTGATTATGATTTCTTTGAAACTTAGTTGTTTCATCCATAAAAAAATACGAGTTGGACATGATCAGTATCTCCTGATGATAATCTAAATCCATCAAGAAATAGTACCCAGAGGTGGGGCTTTTTTTGTTTCTCTTTAATGAGGAGATGGATTTGTGTTCCTGTCTCTCCTTTTCTCCTATGCCTCCAGTGATCGTAATAGAAATTTTAGGTGTTGAAGCATTTACTGAAAAAATATAGATGATATCTAAGTTCTCTTGCCATTATACAACATCCCAGCATCTGTGGTTTTTATGTCCGTATTGCTGTATCTTTACTCATGTCATCCGGTTCACCACATCTTATTAACAATAAAAAGTAACTTGTAGAAATCACACATTAGGAAAAACAAGGCAAATTGCAAGAGAGAGTTTGTCTAGAAAATGAAGAGTAAAGGAATTTGATGTGGTTAGTTTGAAAGCACTCATAAACAAGGGTGTACGTTTTTGTTTGTTTAAGTGCTTTAATTTTTATTAGCATTTGGCAGATTTTCTGAGTGGGAGAATGGATAAGGAATAAAGTATGTACACACTATACAATGATAGCCTCATAATATCAGAGCAGAAAATATGCCATATTTTTGATATATGGAAAAATAACCTCTAGCCTTTTCCATGAGAAGAACCAAATCGTACATATTCACAGGAGAGGGCAACTTTTAGCCATTTTCTATGCATTAAAAAATACCTATGAAAATCTGACAAATTTTGCTTTGTAACATTGGTTATTTCCTTTCAGTACTTATTCAGAGCATTGATTATTCCCATTAGAAACAGTAAAACATTATTTCCTTTAGATTTTAAGTAAAAACATCACCGTTAAAATTGCTGAAGTTCTTGCTGATATTCTGCTCCTTACATTTTCTTATTGGAAGTATCTATTTTAAATATTTGTTCATGTATTTTATTTTTAAAATGTTTAGAATGTTTTTCTTAGTAAAGATGTATCTTTTATTTTAGGTTTCCTCTGTGTATACCTAAAATGTTTTTTAAAAACATCTGTATCTTCATAGTAGTCTTAATGTCATTGTTCTATAATATGGTTATTTTAGATAACTAAACCCAACAGAATCTAAATCGCAATTACGATTACTGGTCACCTTGATTGACAAAAGGATAATTTTTCTCTCCTATAACCTGACATATGATGGATTGTGCCGCAGTGGGTTTATCTTACCTATTTAGGTATATTTCAGATCTGAAATACTGAAGTGTTCTTTAGGCAAGTTATTATTACACTCAAAATAAAATTCTAGAAGACCTCTAAAATGCTGGTTATTGCCATGGAGCTATAAGTAGAAAATTGGTTGATTTTGGTATTTGTAAGCTGGCTTGGAGAAGGACAAAATTTGGACTTGAAGTTATAGCTCTTATTTTAAGGAAACTAATTTCCTCTACCATGTTTATAATGAAAGATGAGGACTATGAAAGAGTCGTAATGGATCAAATGACTGTTTCCCTGAGTTTTGAGATCATGTTGAATTTTAAAGTCTAATGTTTCAGAGTATTCGTCTGCCTCCATTTTTAAAGTTAAAGATGGATACCAGATGGACACCATCTGTATCCATCATCATTGGACTCATGTTTCCTTAGAATATGTCAGAAATACAAAAATTTAGAAAAAGAAGGCCTCACAATAATGGACTCCTTCTCATTATTTCAGGCCAAAGGAAAATATATAGCGTAGAAGCTGTACCCAATGCTAAATTGTATACTGCTGTAAAACATAGGTAGTAAGTATTTCAACAAAATAAAACAGAATTCTTCAGAGATTGTAACTTAGTTCTATATATAGCTAACATGCAGGTCACAAGTCGATTTTCAAAACAATGGTGAAGATGGTACAAAGTATACATTATTTTTTTTTCCGAAAAGTGTAACAAGGAATCCTTAATACGCCAAGCTTATATCTTCAAGAGCATCCATTAATGGGGGAGTTATAAATCTTAGAGGTCTTTTCCCTGAAGTGATTTGTTATGACTTCCATGTTTCTAAATAAAATGAATTCCTTCGGGCCTGGCACGATAGCATAGTGGTTAAAGTCCTCTCCTTGCATGCAGCGGGATCCCATATGGTTGCTGGTTCTAATCCTGGATGTTCCACTTCCCAACCAGCTCCCTGCTTGTGGCCTGGGAAAGCAGTGGTGGACGGTCCAAACACTTGGAACCCTAGCCCTGTGTGGGAGACCTGGGAGAAGCTCCTGGCTCCTGGTTTCGGACTGGCTCAGTTCCAGCTCATGTGGCTGCCTGGGGAGTGAACCATCAGGCAGAAGATCTTCCTCTTTGTCTCTCCTCCTCTCTGTATATCTGCCTTTCCAATTAAAAAAAATAAATCTTTTTTAAAAAATTGGATCTAAAGAAGTGAAATGTGATTTTCTAATTATCCACAAAGTAACATATAACAAATTGAGATATGATAAAGAATGCTGAGAGGTGAATCTCTATGCAAAATAATTATACATTTTAAAAATGGCAAACAAAGAATACAGCCTAACTGGCATGCTTTAGGTAAAATTTGGCTGAATTATGTTGAGAAAGTCATTGATTGTAAGTTTGCTAAAACTTATGAAGTAGTGAAACATAAATAAATAAATAAATCATTTTCAAAAAGTAACTGCTAAATGGAATATCTTCTATCACTGTCTTTCAAATAAAAATGAACGAGATAAAAAAACTAGAAAATCAAGCATATATATCTAGGCAATATTGATGCATATAATGATTATATCATGCTTTTAAACATTGCTTAACTGATCTGCCTGATATTGGTGTTATCACATTTTTATAATGTAAGAAAATTGTTCAAACCAGGAAAAATAAAACCTTTTAGAACCATAAAAATCTCAGGGTTAGAGCCTGGATGTAGTATGCAAAAACTCTATTTGCAGCATCCCATATGAGTGCTGATCTGAACTCCGCTGCTTCACTTCTAACTCAGCTCCCTGACTGTGGCCTGGGAAAGCAGTGGAGGATGGCCCTAAGCCTTGGGACGCTGCATCCGTGTGGAATACCCAGAGGAGACCTGGCTCTTGGCTTTGGATTAGTTTAGCTCCAGCTGTTGCAGCCATTTGGGGAGTGGACCAGCAGATAGAAGATCTCTCCCTCCCCCGCCCCCCCCCCCCATCTCTCCTTCTCTCTGTAAATCTGAATTTCAAATAAAAATAAGAAAATCCTACAAGAAGAAAAAAAGAATCGAAAAATTCTGAAACCACATAGAACTGTTTTATAATCCATCCGACTGCTGCAAACTTTATCTTTTTCAATAAACTTTCTTTGCTTTGCTCATTCCTGTCCTTGCCCGTGTGCCTCATTCTTTATAGTCACCAGAAGACAAACCTAACAAAGATGAGCTGCAATACTACTTGTTGAACCTGCCAAAGAAGAGCAGCTGCAGCGTAAGAGGCCGTAACGTGAGAGCTGTGCCCTTTTAAAAAAGTCTGGGCAAAGGAAGACTCAGTCATATTTCCTGGGGACCCTGCAACTGGAGTTACGGTCTCTACCTGCCTATATTCCTGCACCACACTGGTGAGAGAAGAATTATTAGGGCCAGAAATTTAACCCTGCCAAGTAAAATTAACTGGAAACCTGACTATAAAGTTTGTAGAAGAGTCATGGACAACTCAACTCCAATCTGGCTACCTCTCAATGCAAAACAAGTGTGTTGAAAGATGAATAGAACCACATAAACCCAACGGCCCTCTTTCAGTGCAGATCTCTGAAGCCTCCTATTATGTCTCTAAAGGCCTCAGCATTCAGAAATCTATTGAGGTACCGTCTGCCTTGAGCTAATGTCAGTGTTTACTCATAGAGCTGTTCATAGAGAAATGCAATGGAGTCATATTTGTAGGAATTTGTAACATTCCAGGGCAGGCAAATTTTTCTGGAACTTTCCAGCTCTTAGATTTAAAAAATCTGTAATTTCCAGGGACTGGGATTTGGGGCAGTGTTTAAGACACATCTTGGGATGCCTGCTTTCCACATCAGAACGCTTGGGTTTGAATCCAAGCTTTGCTCTTGATTTCTAGCTTCCTGTTGATGTGCACCCTGAAAGGCAGCAGATCATGATTCAAGCAAATCTGTTGCTCACATGGGATATTTGGATTAAGTTTCAGGCACTTGGTTTCAGCCTGGCTCAGCCCTGACTGTGGTGAACATCTGGGAAATGAATTAGCAAATGGAAGATTCTCTCTCTCTCTCTCTCCCTTTCCAACAAAAATGAAAATAAATTTTAAAATTTCTAAAATACCCAAACATACAACTTGCCTGGAAGTGAATTTTATTTTCAAAAATTACTTATTTGAAAGGAAGAGAGGGAGAAGAAGAGAGGAAAAGATGTGTAGAGCAGGATCCATCAACTACTAGCTCATTTCCCAAATGGCTGCAGAAACAGGTGAGCTACATGACTGGCAGAGGCTCAAGTCCTCGGTCCATATGCTGCTGCCTTCCCAGGGAGATTACTGGGGAGCTGGGTTAGGAGCAGAGCAACCAGGACTTAGATGGGCATTCTGACATTGGGTGCTGGCATGCCAGTAGCAGCTTAGCCTGCTTAATGCAACACTGGGACTTTGGAGCACCTGGAAATGATTCTGTTAACCTATTTCCATACCCTATCTTTGATCACTGCGAAAAGGGTGAATCAGATTAGAATGCAAATGGATCCTCATGACGTGAAATAATCAGCTTTCTAGGCGCTTATTTCCAAACTTCATTATTGGTCCTATGGCTGGCATTCCTATGGAAGGGCCCAGGAAAATATCTCCCTATTTCAAGTTACTGCCCATAGTTAACGTAAAATGCATTCTCCTACAGTTTCTACCCCATCAATGCATTAAGTAACAAAGTGGGCATTGTTGGACCAGGCACTCAGCCTCTGCTCTTGGTGTGAACTCAGCGGCTGCCCCTGCTCTCCAAAGAACCCATCATTTGCACTGGCACACCCCTTTAATTCACAATACAGCAGGTAGATAAAAATCACCCAGAGACTACAAAATGTGTTACTTCTGGCACTGAAAATTAGAATTGGGATGATGCTAAATAAGCCAAAAGGAGTCTGGATGTGCAAAGAATGCTTATTAATATATCAGATGTTTGGACTTCTTGATGGGCAATCGAAGAGGTAAAAAGAATGAGCTAAGTTTACAGTTGTATCCTCCAGGGCAGACTTTTTTTTTTGTTATGTTTTGGCCGGTGCTTCTTTTTTACTTTGATGCTGAAAAATGAAACCTCTTCCCCTCCGTCACTTCACCAAACTCCTTCGTAATTATCTGTAACTCAGAATCTGAGTAAACTTTATAAAGACGAACTATAATAGTTTTCATAGTAACGGTAGTTCTTGCTTAAGAGTAGCTTAAGCTTGGATTAGATATTTGAGAAATAGTTTGTTTTCTGACATTCAACCTTGTATTTTAGGTGAGTATGTGTTACATAGTGACAGACATTATTCGCATCAGATGAGATCTTCTGTTCAAGTGGAATCAAAAGTCTAGAAAAAGGAATAGCCAGCTTGTATTTCAGATTGCATTAAATTGCAAATATACTATATTTGTATTGTATGTTTATATATGTGAATGCTGCGTAGTAAAATGTGTTAGGACATTATCACTTTATCCATTAGAGACAACTACTTCTATATTTATTGTATCAATACTATTTACTCAGCTTTAGGAGGCCAGCTACTTGCTTCTATATTAGAGGTGCCTGGATGGCCATTTTTTCATGCTTACCCAATACTTACAGGACCCAGATCCATGCCATTTTTGAGACAAATCTAACCAGAGAAGAAAGGAGGAATAATAAAATAATAACAGACTTTTTTTTTTTTTACTAGATGTTTATGCAATGGGAGGTTTTGTGCTTCCTTTTAGTTTCTCTTCACCATTGCCCTGTGTTAAATCTGGATGTTATAATTTTGTCTATTTCACAGATGAGGTAATTGGATCTCAAACAAATTATCTCATTTTCCTAACATCACATTACAACAAGTCGTGAGGCAGGAAGATTCTAGAACCATGCTTCTCATAATCCTACCATTTTGCTCTACTAGAAGATAAGAGCCCACGATTACCTGTGTTGGAGTCTGATATGTCTGGGACATTCTATGTCCTTTATCCTCAAACTGTTGTCTAACTGCTTATCTCTGGCACCACACTTTAATTCTATGGCGTGTATTTGTGGCTTCATTCTAACTGTAAGCATCACCCTAATAGTCTGAGGTCTTGAAAACCTACCTGTTCTTGACCAGGCTGTCTGTGGAATCTCACTCAGCGGACACTGCCTGTGTGAGGGCTGGTCTGAAAGCAGTTCAGGTTAGCCTTTCTGTATTGTAATTTGAGGGGCTGGTCATTGTTAAAGAAGTGAGACCTATGCTTCTTTTCTCTTCTTTTTATGACACAGTTTTGTAGGCTCTGGGATTCCTCCAACCCTTCCCCAAACCCTCCCCCCACATTGAATTCCTCCATATTTTTACAGTAGTATAGTTCATATCCAATCATGATTCCTTCATTTTGGGCAGGGACCATGCAGAGAGTCCAGCATCTTATTGTCCAGATACATTCAGCAGTTTCGTTGGGAGACCATCCTGGAACACTTATGTTTCATAGTTTCTGCTCACTGTTAAAGAAACAAGAAACTGTTTCACAGATTCTGCTCTTTTCCAAGATAATCTTTTAAGAGATTTCATCTCTTAAAGCTGAGCCCATGTGAGTTGTAAAAGACATTGCTTTCACCAATAATAAGCATCTTAATGACAGATGTTTAGAATCACTGTAGTTTATTCCATCCTGGATAAAATCTGAGATATCTATATTAGTATTTTGTTCTACTCCAAGGTTTCTGAATTGACTACTCCTAAAAATAACACATCTCAAATAGTGGCTGCATGTCATATGTTGTTACTTGTATTGAAGGTGGCAAATACTTTTCATTCTGTAAATTGGGTAACAGCATTTCACTACTCAGACTATTTTTTTTACTTCTTGAAATTCCAGTATGGTTCTTACGTTGCAGGAAAATATGGTAATAAAACAGTTTGTTAGCAAACCATGGATTACACCTCAAATTCATCATACATTACACAAATTGAGCATCTTCCAATCAAAGATCCAGTCTGAGATGCTCCTAAAATCCACTGCAACCCTTAGAGTGCTGGCTGACATCACAAGTGGAAATTGTGGTCAAATGACAGGAGCACTGAAAATACTGTATACAACAATTCTCAGACAATGTTTATAAGATATGTGAGAAACAAAAGTGCGCTTGTATTTAGGGATGGGTACTTGATACGGCAGTTTAAAGGGCACTTGGGATGTCCTGTGTGTTATCAGAGAAACTGAGTTTAAGTCTTGGCTGCCCTGATGATTCCAGCTTTTTACCCATGCACACTCCAGGAAAGCATAGTATTGATTCAAGTCCTTGGATCTATGCTGCCCAAGTGGGAGCCTTGGATTGAATGTCTGGTTTCTTGCTTTTAAGATGCCCAGACTCAGCTCTTGTGTGTATTTAGGGAGCAGACCAGTAGATGGGAGAAATTTGTCCGATTCTATCTCTCTTTCAAAAAAATTAAATACTTTTGAAGAGTTCGTGTTTATACATACCACATTATGTATAAAGAAGTATCTGCAATACTTCTGGTTCCAAGCACGTGAAATAAAACATACTCAATCTGCATAAAATCTCTAACTATATAGGCTTGGTGTATATTCCCATTATATGATCATGTCTGCGTCTTTTTCACAGGAAAGAACATCAGAGGGAGTGTATTAAAAGATTTGACAAATTCCCCAATAGGTCACAAGTAGTTACATTAACTCTTTTTTTTTTTTTTTTTGAAATGCTGGATGGCACCACTAGTTAAGATTTTGTTACAGTTGACTTTCTTATTTGAAACATTGTAAAGAGGTATATGAAATAAAACATAACCTTGACATTTGGTGATTAAATGTTTGTTAGAATAAAATTTCAGAGTAAATTTTCCTTAGCATGTTAGAAACTTTCATTGAGGAAATAATGTAAAACAAAATAAGAGGATAAGAACCACACAAAAAACATTTTAGACTTCATGATTCAGTATAAAAATCCAGGTGCGTTTATTTCGCTGGTAGCTGGCTGTAATGCTTTAATATCCAGTAAGCAGTTATTTAAAAGAGACAGCAGATTGGAAATATCTGTTTGTAGAATTCAAGGTCCTCAGAAGAGTTGCTTCGCTTTTATATACCCATACTATTCTTCTAAGAGTATTGTCCAGTAGCCTTTCTCTTAAATCCTATATTTGTTTTTAAAAATGTAGTGTAACTTCCTCTTATTTCTTGTGACTTCATTGTATCAAAGCAGTATCCCATTTTTAGGTAATTTACATTTAGTTGTTTATATAAGTGAGTATGTTTTCTGGTAAATAGCAATATGTTTATACCGAAGGACAACTGAAACTTTGTGACAGAGAATTGCAGGATCCCGAAATTCTTTTACATAAAAATTTGTCTTAAAATACACTTATACAGTGTTATGGTCTGTTCCATTTTTATGTTTGGTTAGTATCAAATACCAGCCTTTTGTTTATTGTATAGCAAGCTTACAAAGGAAAGGCAAATTCTTGGCCATTTTTTATGCAGGCGTTTGAATACTGTGTTTTAATGTTTGGGTCTCTCCAACGGAACCTATAGCATTCCAACCATTAGCTGGGTCACTAGCTAGGCATTGAGGAGCTCACCTGGGTAACTTGAGCATGCTCTCAATCTAGCCCTTTGATTTGGCTTTCACAGACCAGTACTTTTTATTTCTTCTCATCTGCCTGCTATCATGTTAACAAGCCAAGGCAGATCTCAGCAGCTCATTGACAATGTAGTAAAATGAGATTAGAATTTCATCGCCAAAGAATGGCTTACTTTGGAGCTTTAGACTAGAGACTAATGTTCTCCAGTGTGCTTCAGTGATCAAATAAGAAATAAAACAAAACAAACAAAACAACAACCAAACAAATAAAACCATGAGATCACCCAGCAAGGAGCACTTGCTCAAGTCAGTTGTGCCTGATTGAAAACCCAGACAAAATCCAAACCCAAACAACACAACGTCTTTTGTGACTGGCATCTTACCACCACCTTCATTCTAGTGTTATTTCTGCAGTGCTAATAACTGTTTTCTCATTTAGATTTTGTCACTATGAATCCCAGGTCCAGAAAAGCCAGTTGCTGACTGGTGGAGCTCCTGGTAGACCACTGATTCATTTTAGGAGTTCAGAACAAATAGACGGAAAGTGTGATAGCTGAGTTCCTGAAATAGATATTGTACTAAATACTTCATGGCTACTGGAGATGTTGGCAACTTCTGAAGGCGTTTTTAACCAAAATAAATAAAGCTTTCAAAAAGAAAAACTGGAAGGAAGACAATGTTGTTTATTGTGCAAGAACAATCAAGAACATAATGGAATACTGTGAAAAAGATGTACAAATTAATATCTAATCTCAAATACAAGGAAGACTTTTATCCTTCTGAGTAGGTTGACCCAAAATCCTAAAACAAACTGTTTTAATTATGTTTATATTTTTAAGCCACATTTTCCATATGCAATTAAGTTATTTAAAATTCAGCAATTGAAGTACTTGTCTTTAATAATAAGGTCTGGACATATTTGATTAAAATGTGATTTGGCATAGTTAGATGTCTAACATTCTAATTAAGGAAATTGCATGTGCTTTCTTGATATTTGCCTTTACTGTAACCCGTTGTTTTATCAGTTGCAGATGACACGTAAACACACCTTGAAAATTAGTTTATTAGTTATTCCTTATTCTGCAACATTGAGAAAGCAGAAAGATGTACAGGATATGTAAATAATATGTCTGTTTATTATCTTGCATGCAGTATGAAGTTAGGTAAATCACATGGCTTTAACATGCTGTATTCACTATTCATTAGTGCTACAGAAGAACTTAAATGGCCCAAGCCATTGTAGCAGGAATAAAAGATGTTTTTAAAGGAGTAGCAGTCTTGTAACAAATCCTATTTCTCAGCTACACTAATTGCTTTTATGCATTTAAATCCTAGCTAGCGCTGAAAGGTAAAAGCAAGTTAAGAAGCTGCATGACTGAGAAACCCAAACAATTCTTATTTTTTTTTTCTTTTCCAGTTATGTACATACAAAATATGCCATCTGGATTTCATATTGTATATTCAGTTTTAGCTTTTGACGTTTTTAAACAATAGTGCTGTAGCATTTTAGCAAGCTGTCTCATGACAAAGTGTACAATGTAGTCAATTAAGGCAGGTAAGGATTTTGAAGTCCTTAATGGCCCAAAGTGCATGGTACGGACAGCCATTGCCAGTTTGGTGCTGGTACACCGCAGTGCATTGCTGATAATGGAGAAAACATATATTATCAGCAATGCACTCACTGGTATTTAGAAGGAAGACTTCAGAGATACATTGAATTTTCATTTGCTTTTCACCTTCTCAAGGTTAATTAGTATCGAAGTGACTAAGATGCTTTATTTCTCTTAACTCTTTCATCCCAGAGTGATATTTGCCTGAGGTTGAGCTGTTTTTGATTAACTCCCTGTAATAATGAAAACCATGAGAATAGTGGTGTGTAGGAGTTCCTTCTTTCTGTTACATATAAAACTGCGGAAGTCCTACAATATTTAACACTGAACTTCATTTCTTGTCTGTGCCCTGACCTCAAACTAATTAGGAAAGTGTGAGGAGTGATCCTATCTAAAGCTGTTTCTGTAAGGTGTACTGAAGTGACAAGTTCAACTGTTTTTATTGGGGTGAAGAAAAACACATTCTAATGAGTGTTCTTGACCATTTTTGTATTCTCCAAAGACGGGGAGGGAATCAAATCGGCAACCATATGTAAATGATTGACACAAATGGATCTGTGCTTCCTCTTTTGTCCTGATCCATGAATTTTCAGCTAATCATTAAAGAGTATTTGTGCTGCCAACACATTCTGAATTTGTACTAACTAGGGAATGACTGACTTGATAAAATTATTAAAGTTGTTCAAGGAAGGCTCAGAAAAGCAAATTTTGTTTTTCTTACAGAAACAGATTGTGAAAAAAGGAAATCTCTTGCCTCTATTTTATTTTATTCTTGTTTACTTTTTCATCTCTGTCACGTTTACTCCATTGCCAACCCATCTTTGTCACTGCCATAGCCTCTCTCTTTGGTAAGCAGGAAAAGAGAGGTTCCAATTGGTTAGCTGTTCATATCTAGATTGGACACATTGGTCAGAGCTTCATCCACAGCCTCCTTGCAAGATCCTCACTTTAACTTGTTTTCCAAATCAATCCCAATTGGCTGGCCACACACAGTAAACTAAACGAAATAGCTAACTAGATAACTAGTTAACAAACTAAGGCAATTCTGCCATGACGAATATGTTAGACAAGAGTTACAAGCTTGACAATGGGTCTGAGATTTATCAGACTGCTAATAAAATAAACATTTGTTTCATGTTATTAAAATTTTTCTGCTAGCATTTGGGTTGTCCAAAATATGAGTAATTAACAAGTAAAAACATGAAAAAAATAATAAATGACTATACATATGTTAACACTGGATTCATATTTAATTAAAGGTATTTGTATGGTTTTTTGTTGTAATCAGCTGACTGCCAGAAAGTACTTTTTCATTAATTGCTGAGGACTTCTAATGAAAATTGACATATGCCTGCATACTTGGATCCTTTAATTTCCTTTAAAGAAATTTAAAAGAACTTGAGTCACTGAATAAACGAATTCTAAGAATTTAGTGACTGTTTAATGGGCTGTTTCCTACACAGCACAACAAATGGAACACTTTTCAAAAGGAAGAAATGTCATGAAAATGCTTACAGACACAAAAGAATAATAAATTTTTACACTACAAAGCTAATAAACTAGATAAACTGGTGTCATGCGAAGGAAACCCATCCTGCCTCATTAAAGGCTAACATTGGAAACCACTGAGGATGTGTTCCTTTTCACTACCATCGCACAAAGGTTCTAACTTACAGGCGTTGGATGAACTCCTCGATCCATTTAGGCTGAACTTGACTTGAAGTGCTGTTATATGCATTCAGAGAGATGGCTCTCTGTGAACAGAGCTTCTGCAAATTCAGATTACATTCACAGCTACAAAAATACACAGCTTGATACGTTGCTGTCAGATCCAGGAGCCTTTGACAGATAAAAGTACTCATTGGTCTCCATTGGGCACCTGTGGGGATGCAGCACTGCGAATGCCAGCATCAATAATTGTCAGCATTCACTTCTCAAAGGTCTACTTTTTCTTCGGTTTATTCTGCACAAAACCATTCTAAAAGTCAGTATTTAAAAATATTTTATAGCAACATAACACTGACATTTTTTTTAATTGAAATACTCATAGCAATGACTTGGTGAAGATTTAATTTTTCTCCCATACTACAGATTATATGATTAAAGACCAACCACTTCTGTTTTATATTCATGGCATGTTTTGCCATGTCATATTTTACCTTAATCTCATTGTTCCGTAAACATTACCATTTAGAATAATCTGGTTAACTAGTCCTAATACTTTAAATCTCATTGGATGTATTATTTTACATGAATTAATTACCCTGGACCTTACTTTTTACAGCATAAACACAAAATTGGAAAAGCTACATGTATGTTATTTATGTCTTTGCTGTGGGAAATGTCCTCTTTTAGGAATATTTACTGATGAGAAAAATCTTAGAATATAAAAAGGAAGAAATATTTTCCTACTAATTAGAGGTCTGTCTTTTCTACAAATATAGTTTTCTGAACCATTTTACTTCCTTTAATACAATTTTTTACAGTGATGGGAATGGTCTGTCTCTGTGTGTCTATAAACATTAGCTGATATGGCTTTCTTTCATCACTTAAAATATCATTAGTACAATTGAGCAGCCAAAATTTTAAGTTTAAATTTTGATGTTTTTTAATCCCTTATTTCATGTAGCTTATGATGGACTGCTCCAACGGATGTCATAATTCACAGTACTGACTAAATGGAAAGAACCATCTCCTTAGCATTGGCATTCATTGTCACTAGGAAAAAAGAGATGTTATGTACAGAATTGTAAACATTTGGATACTCAAAAAATTGAGTATGAGAAGACATTTGTGCCTAGGTAGCATAAGAAACACTGAACTTGAAAATGACATGTTTGATATTTGGGAAATGTCCTCCAAGATAATTGCCAGGTGCAGAGTAACTTGGTCTTTAAGTCCCTGGGAAAATCCTTAGAAACAAATAAATATGCAGAACGAACTATAAGCTGACTATGTAACATAAAATCCAGTACCTGAAAGAAGTTTATTGGGTAAGTCATGCAATTCTTAATAATAAACTCCATTTTAAAACAAAAAGAAAACAACCTACATGTCCTTAAGTCTACACGCAATCTTATCGAATTAAAATAAATAAATATATCGCACAATTATTTCAGTAAATTCCAGAATCATAAATCAGTGTCAATAAGCTAGTCATTTTTAAGTTGCTGATATTAATTCTGCAAACTTGTGTACCTGTTGGTGTCTCCTTCCCTCCCCGGACCCTTCTTTGCACAAACCCACTTTGTGCACAAGCCCTATTAGTCTTTCCCTCTGGGTATGTTGTTGCTCCCTGGTTTGCAGTAAAGGCTCCTGGTTTCTGTGTTTCTAATCAAGGTTTCTATTAAACAGTCAGAGAGTTTATTGTTGGGTTATGTTTGTCGTTAGTGACTCTTAGCTTTATCTGCTTAGTGGTGGTTTACAAATTCTTGCTAATGCTAAATTAGAACCGTAATTTCTGGTGGCTTCTACTCTTCTTTTTCCTTTCCCCTTACTCGATTGCAGATCAGTGATAGGGGAGGAAGGGAAACCACTGAGAGATGAAAAGCTTCAGCAAACTCACCCTGGAAGGCGGTGGATAAGGAAGATCACAGTTGTTTGGTCTAGGATCTGGATCCTGTTAATGTCACCAAGCTTCCCTAGTCCTCAGTGGCAGCAACCTGGATTCTTGCTGCTGTTAACAGCCCTTAACATGAACTGAAGTTCACTAAACTCCCGATAACTAAATAAACTGAAAGGGAATGAAATGTCCCTGCTTCATTTGACAGTACAAGGAAGAGGATGGCATTGTATCACCACACTTGAGTTCCATGTCCAAAAGCTGACATAAGCCACAGCATGCCACTGGCTTGGGCATGCTCTCAGTCCTACATGCCTCCCTAGATTAGTATGTTAAAACATTTGGTTTTGTAAAACACGAGGGTATAACGTAAATGTATTTGTTGCATTGTTCTTACTCTTGTAGTCTAAACAAAAGCAAATTCTTGCTTTTGCAGTTTAACTCACTTCTCAGTTATTTCAAGAAAAAGGTAAAAGGACTGTTAAATATTACATAGGAGTAATGATCTTTTCACTGTTGCTTTATAATGTGTTTATTAATAAGTAGAAATTTTCATTGCATTAAGCTTCAAGGTTTCTTTTTTTAAAGACTTTTATTTATTTTCTATTGAAAAGGCAGATTTACAGAGAAAAGGAGAGACAGAGAGAAAAATCTTTCATCTGCTAGTTCACTCCACAAGTGGTTGCAATGGCCAGAGCTGAGCCTATTGAGAAGCCAGGCGTGTCCTTGGGGTCTCCCACGTGGATGCATAGTGCCTTCTCAGGCCACAGGCAGGGAGCCGGATGGGAAGCAAAGCAGTTGGGGCATGAACCGGTACCCATATGGGATCCTGGCAGATGCAAGGTTAGGAATTTGGCCACTAGACTATTCCACCAGGCCCAAGCCTCAAGATTTCTGATGTACACAGTAGTAATTCAGTAAATACCATGTGATTTAAAAGTGCATGCATAATAGATATGTGTGTACATGCACATATGTATAAGTGTAATCTTATAGCATATATCTGATTTAGCAAGATAACACATTTTGCTGTATTTTGTTATAATTTCATGTCTCAATCTCCTTTAAGTTTGAACATCTTCTAAAAATATTTCATTTCTTTTGACACGTGTTTTCCACTCAAAAAGGGCTACTAGAAGTTATCCTGTCCCTCAATTGGCAGATGTTTAGCATGTTGGGACACTAGAGGGAAACGCTATATGTGTTTCATCATTTCTCCTAAGGCTTTCTGTTGATGTTCCCTACACCACCTTCCCAAGACTAATTAACCACCAGATGCCCTCGGCTCACCTCCACTCCCTTCGCTTGGATCCAACTGGGAGTCTCATTTGTCTCTTGTGAATTATCTCATGTTTTATTTGGCCACACCATAGACCTCCATGTTCATTTTAGATGCCATTCACTTGTTCCCAATGGAGTAAAAGTAACTTCATCCCTAAATTCTGTCTCCAGAGTTGAAGTTTCATAGATGAATGCAAACAGTACGCTTTGGTAAATGTTAACTGAAGACTGCACGAAGTCCGAAGCAACCTCACGGTCACAGTAATCACATCTCACAGTCACCTACAACGGCTGCTACTTAGGACAGTAGCATTTCACAGCTGCTGATAAGTTCAGTGAGGAAGTACAGCTGCCGACTAGCACAGAGAATAACAAAAACATTCCATGGAGTGCAGGAGGCAGGAAAAAAAAGGAGTGCAGTGAAAAGAAGATACAGGCCAATGTCCAATTTTTGAAGTATTTTAACGAAGACATGAAAGTACAGCACTCCACCTTTTAAGGAACAGACATCACAATCAAACCGATGTAAAACTAAAATAGAATTTTGCTCATTGTTTTGCCTTGAATGGATTTTTATATGATTTTAGACAGACTGTAGAACTTCATGACATAATTTGTTACAAGCAGAAGAAATAATTTAACTGAAGTTCTGTATTTTCTAAAACTCTAAGTTAAATTATTAACAACCTCAACATGATTTCTTAAAGATAAATTTTTCTTCAAATGACTATTGAAAGTTAACTTCATGTAGTGTATAAGGACTGCAAACTGTTGTAATACAGGCCACGATTATCATCTGATCACCACTTAATATTGTAACAAAGAAGATAACACCCACTTTGGAACTTGCTCATTATAATTGAGAAAAAGTTAAGGATTACTAGCTGCAAAATAATTATTATTACTCTCACATATTGCTATATTTAATAAATGTTTCAAACACATATTTCAAGGGAGACCAGTCTTGGAATAATAGGTTGAGAATAAACCATTTGCCTTCAATATTTTCATTTCCAGTACATTATTCTAAAGCAGTGGATTTTATCATATGTATAGAAATGTTTGAGAATATATTTGACCACATTAAGCCATTAGACATTCTAAGAGCTTCTTATGTTAACAAAAGAAGAATCTGCATGTATAAGCCATTTTTATAGTAACATATGTCATGAATCACAACATTTTTAGTGTTTATTGAATGAAGTCATGTTACCAGCTTTTCTCAGATTTAGAAAAGATTTTTTGCTTTGTCAAATGGATTGTAGAAAATGCTGATAGGTGGCTTCTTAATGGGGAAGTTCCAAGAAGAAGGGGAAATGTTTCTGTTTAGCCACTTTTCATAGATGACTTCAGAATGGCCACAATGATTCCTTTTCTTTCCAGAATGAAACCAAACAAACAGACTTAACATTTTATGAATTGTCACAAAGGCAAATATTGCCTGATTTTATCTCAATGGTTGTACTGTCTAGAAAGAAAATCTTTATGAAGTAGGATTAAATTATTAACAAATTGAACTATGTTAGATGGTCTTCACGTCATCCCATGGCTTAACAGATAAATTAATACATTATTAATTAATTAATACATCAATACATTATTAGACCTGAGTGGTTTTATAAGTAAGAATTTCAGTTGTTGCAAGTCAGTTTATTTTCTGTTCATATCTAGGGACACAACTGATATACAAATGATTCCATGGGATTTTATTTTTCTGTGTTGGGAGTATGTGCCTTTTTTGTCCTTATTTTTCAAATGTTTATTTAGTTATTTGTTTGAGAGACATGCACAAATGACACATGCATACAGGTTGAGAGAAATGTATGTGTGTGTGAGAGAGAGAGATTTCATTTGCTAGTTAGTTCCCTACATGACTGCAACAACTGGGGCTGGAAAAGTCCGAAATCGGGTCCAGGAGCTCCGGTACTTGAGCCCTCACCTGCTATTTCTTTGGGTGTGAATTAGTAGAAATCTGCATTGGAAGTACGGGTAGGATGATAATCATGTACTAGAACATGGAATTTGACACTCCAAGCAGTGGCTTAACCCAATGCAACAAAATGCCTACTCCTTATTTTATAAAAGAGAGAAATATAAGTTAGATTCCCAACTAAGTAGAGGATGCTAACCACATGATTTGAGGCTGTTACCCCCCAAATTGGGACATAAATGAGTTAGGAACTTACTAGAAAATGTTTCCCATTGCAGCATTGTGAAAATTCTTAATGCCAAAAGTGCAGGTGTGGCTGAAGCATTCTTTTTGGGTGAGATGGGAAATTTCATCCACATTCCAAAAAGACGTGGCTAAAGCAGACAGGAACCATAACATTCATGTGTCTGCTAAGTGAGGGTTTTGTCCTCTCCCACAAGGGGCAAAACCAGTAACAGGGTTTCTTTACTCCTTCATGACTGATTGCAACTGCTGCTGGTGGTCTCCTAGTGCAGTTCTACTCTTGCCTAGCCTAACTATCTGTTGCACCTGACTTTGTTTTCAGCTCTAACAACTGTATATATGAACAACTGTGTGATGACCTCATGTTAGAGCTGAGCCCTTGGCTCTGCTGTTGGTGTTTCTCCTCATGATTCCTTAGGCTCTTCTTATACTGTTGCAGTTTTTCAGGACAACTGTCGATGGCTGTTGCTCTTTTTGAAAGTGTAGGTAGACAATGGGAGGAGCTGTTGGAGAGCTCTGGGTGACCTGTGCGGCAGTGCAGGTCCCAGATGGACAGCCGAGCTAACTGTTGGACAGCTCCCATAGGCTCACCTTGTGGTGCAGGTAGCTCACTGACAGCTCCTGCTGTGGGACAGCTACAGCTGGGCCCTGTATGATAGCCCAGCATGGCCTGTTTGGCACCTCCCTTTCTGTACTTCACGCAAGCCGTTCTTTGCACCATCATGGTCCACCTTCTCTGCATTCTGCAAACTTAGAACTAGAACTGGCTGAAATCTCCAGTATGGCTGTGTTGCCTCTTCCCCATGACTTTTGCATTATGATAATATCATTGTACTAAAATTAGTCTGTGGGTGATAAGCACTCCCACATCCATGGTGTATCTGGTGCCATGACACTTCCAATATTTAAAAAACAAAACAAAACAAAACAAAACAAGGACAGACTGTTTTTGAGGATCCGGTTAAGTTCTATTCTATATATCACCCTTGATGCCTCCTAATGGCTGCTGTGCTTTTGACCCAGCTCCCTGTTAATGTACCTGAGAAAGTAATGGAAGATGATTCAAGTGTTTGGGACCCTGCACCCACATGGGGGAACCTTGACGAATCTCCTGACTTCTTTCTGGCTCAGATCTGGCCATTGAAGCTATTTGGAGTAGTCCTTGTCTCTCTAACTCTGGCATGCAATAAATAATAAATATTAAAACGTTATTTTTGGGAAACATAACTATTGATTGTCAGTTCTGTGAGTGATTCTAGACAATTTTGACAAATATATAAGTATGACAACATAGAGGTCAAGGAGCATTGAGAGATGTAACATTAGCTTTAGCCTCCCTGGAGTGGCGTTGAGGAGAATCCTGCAGGGAGTAGCGATTTGTGTTGCTTTCTTGGTCCTTGCTTTGCAGCCTCTTTAAACCACCCATTACCTCAGTTAGACTTTAAAGGTGTTTTTCACTCTTTTCTTACGAAGGCTTCCTTGACTGTTCACCTCCCAGCCCACCCAAGGCGTTCCCTGATGACATTGTGATGGCATCTTTTCTTCCCCCAGGAGATGGGACAAATGAAGGCCTCTTCCAGAGTTGTCAGTGTTGCACACGTTAAACTTTGCAAGGTCATATCTGAAGCATGTGCTGGGTTGTCAGTACATCTGAAAGCACTAAGTTGGTGGAGACCTTCATTCTTGAGGTCAGCTTTTAAGGAAACAGTAGCGACTGTTCAGTTTCAGCAGATTTGTGTTAAGGAAATACAGGCTCAGTTATAGCAAATCTTCTGAAACGTCCAAGAGAAATCAGAGACCTAAGAAGGTTTTTTTTTTTTTTTCTTAAATTATGAAATCCTTCACTTTCTAAAAGCTGTCACATGTGTTATGTAAAACTCTGATGTGGGCCAAAGAAAACAAGTCTGTGGCCTTGATTTTCCTGATGGGCCACAAGTTTGTGGCCTCTGCAATAAGAAGTACCATTTATTATCTGGGTGATGATGGGTGAGACACTGTGTTCATTGGCTTACATAACTTATCCTAAAAGCAGTTTCTCCTTTCTCTCGCTCCCTCTTTCTCTCTGTGTGTTTGTGTGTACACATGCATGGGAGATACTTTCTGACAAACTCTTCATTCGTCTTATGCAACAGTACCCTCTCCCTTTGCATCTATTTGAACAATTGGCATCAACTTGTCTTTTCAATGGCTTCACGCATACTTCTGTTTTACTAATTTCCTTTAACTCTGAAATTTGTTTATTCATATCATCTGTACTTTTAATTTACTGTTTAAGATCCACTATGTTATAGCTCAGTCGTTATCCAAGATTTCTTTAAATGTTATTTTTTATTTCTCAAAGTATATTACAAGAATGTCAGTGAAAGAAATATATTGATTTTTTTAGTCAGATGTGTATATATATATATATGGCCAGTTTAATAAATACTTGGGTGAGTATGCTTAAAATAAAAACCTATGGTAGAATATCAATAAATACTTGGTTTATCATTTTTAAGATTTATTTTTATTTGAAAAGCAGATTTTAGAAATAGAGAAAGAGACACACAGAGAGGTCTTTCACATTTACTTCCCAAATGTCTGCAATGACCACAATTGACTGGCTCAGAAGCCAGGAACTTCTTCTGGGTCCAACAGCTGGCTGTGGGCATCCGAGTACTTGAACTGGACTCCTGTTGTTTTCCAGGTCATCAGCGAGGAGCTGGACCAGAAGGGAAGAAGTCAGGACCCGAGCCAGTGCCCATATGGGATGCCAGTGTCACAGGTAGAGGATTAACCTGTCAATGCCACCACACTGGGCCCTGACTTGGTTTCTCAATTATGGCATTAACAGTAACTACTGAGTTCTTGTGAGGTCCTATAATGAAGTTTTCATAATTTTATTTGTTAAGGAAAGTTGATTCTATTTTGTATAGGTAAAAGGAAGAATCATAAGACACGAAGAGTTAAAAATTTTGTTCAAATCACATGTAAGTTGTAGAGGTGAAATGGACTTTGACATTCAAAGTATTAGTAATAGTTATTAAAATGAGCGTGGAACATGAAACTAAAAAAGTAAAAGTCTCAACCATGGGAGATCATATCCACAATCTGGAGTTTAAATGCACATCATCTACCTTAAAAGGATTCATTAATTCTTTCAAAATCTAGAGCAGTGAACTTAGAGAATCAGGAATTATTTGGTCTAAACTGTTCATTATCAAATGAGAAATAAAGACCAAGGAAGAGAATTGTGCAAGTACATGTCATTCAGAAAACAAATATTTCAACCAGTACTACATTCCAATAGAACCAAAATTAAAAAAGATGACAATGTTTCTTAGGAAAGCAGCACAGTTTACTTTAGATAACTTGTAGAAGCATGCTGGGCCTTCATCTTTTGATTGACATAGAACAAACACAAAAGGATTGTCAGCAGCTGATTCTACACCTTGATGGAGACAGTTCCCTACTTTAACCTGAGCCATTTGGATGGAGGGCGATCGAGTTTATTGCTTGTGATGATCAAAAGGTGCCTGAAAGGTTTGTTTCTTAGACTCAAGGAAATAGAATTGAGTTCTTCAAAAACAACCACTATGTAGTTGCATATATAGCACTTATTCCTCAAACAAACAGTCACAGTTTTTCTTCTGCTTTGGATCCAATAAATATGTAATGATGGCATTGAGTATACCAGACATTGTGCCTTGACATTTCACATCATTAATCTAATTTATTTCTCATGGAAAAAGAAAACTGAACACACACACACACACACACACACACACACACACACACACACACACTGTGAAATAAATAAATGAAGAGTCTCCGTTTTTCAGATAAGGCTACAAACTCAGTCATGGTAGTTTCTCTGCTGCCGGTAATCTGTAAGGCTGATGCTGTAACACTTGATTCCAATTGCAGAATCCTTCATGACCTGCTACTTTCATTCTCACAGCATTTGTTAAAACATTTTTTGAAGTGGTTTGAGCAAACACTATACTACTAGTCATTGGTGTGGATATACATTATGACCATCTGACGGGAGGGAGCCATGGGGGATGGTGACAAGGTTGGGAGTGGAGTTTGAGACAGACACACTTGATCAAAACGTGAAACAAATATTGCCCTTCAGTTGGAGATAGAAAAGCCAGAGAACAATAGGTTTAAAAAATTTTTTTTAATTAAATTAAATTTTAATTTATTTTATTTGGGATTTCCCCCCCAAACTCCCACCTCCTGACTTATTTCCCCCATATTGTACTGTACAATAGTATAGTTCTTCATAAGGAGTCATAATTCCATCAGTCTCTTAAAGTGTGCCCCAACATGAGCAATAGGGTTTTAAGGCAACAATAAGATGCAATACCGCCTTTTCCTCTATAAAAAGCCACAGATATTTATAAGCCCCTGAGTTGGGAGAACAAAACTACATAATACAATAGACAACACCAAAATCACTGTGGAAGCATATTCTGTGTGGAAAATTTGGCACTCCGGTCCTGATTCTGATCTCGATTGTAGCGAACATATTTCTTTCATCTTGTGAAATCAGGCACATGGCTGACATTAAATATGTTGATGGGTGAATCTTAGAGCGAGTTGTAAAGATGGGCAAAACAATAACAAAATTTCCTAATAGAAGAGGATACACAAGGAAGACAAGATTCTTTGCTTCCAACTACTTAATCTTGCTTTATAATCGAAGTTAATGGTTACTATGAATTTGCTCTTGTTAAAAAAACAAACCCTGCTGATAGACTGATTTAAGGTCATCAGAAATGTGCATTAAATCATGTGCTTGATCTAACTGTCCTGTCATCTACATGGCTATATTTGTAGTGTCTGATTCCAGTTAGTCTCATCTTTAAATCATGTGGCTATTTTACTATACAATGAAATAACTTGATCATATGGTTTTTGAGTTCCATGCAACAGATAGTAAAGCCTGTCTTTGGAGAATAGATACAAACGCAGCACAAACTGGGTTAATTTAAACTAAACAAAAGGTCAGTTGGCAAAAAGCAAAGACCTCTGTGACCTCTTGTTCAAGTCCTGGAAGCTATAAATCCCACTAAACTACTTAGGGCTTTATTAAGCAAGCCCAACAAAAGATAATCAACATTGTAATTATTGTTCAATTACAGACTGAATTATAAGCCTGGTTTTTATTTATCAAAGCAACAGGCCCTAAGTCATTTGCAAAAGCATTCTAATGAATGGTAGAAGACTGTAGGTTACATAAGCAATTAAGAAAAATCATAAAACTGAACACTTAAAATCGATTAAAACCTTAGAAGTATTCGTCAAGCTTTTTGAAGCCCAAGGTTCAAGGGTGACGAAAACGCAAAATGCAAGGACAAAATCCATTCAGGTTTCACAATCTCCAGTGTCATTTTGATCAAAAAGTTCAGCCAAAGAGAGAAGAAAAACCTGTAGGACTCCAAACCGCAAGTGACCTTGGGTTTTCTTTGTGAAGTGGCCCAAAAACAAGAAGCAGGATGTTCTGTAAACCAAAAGTTTAAAATCTGGGTAACACTTTATGGTGTCTTTTTAAGTACTTAAAAACAATTAACAAATGACTGGAAGAAAATCCTATCCTTAATTATTTTAAGATGTATTTGGGCCTTGTTGCTCATGCAACACATCATGCAATGTGCCTTACAAAGCCATTGAAACTGATTATTAAATAATTATAAAGCATTATATTTCCTGAAAATATGTTAGACCATAATATGTAATGGTTCAGTGGGAATAATTTTTAAAATATATTTTGTTGAATTCTTACATTCAATACTTCACAGTGGTTGAATTTGTGCATTTTGCTTGTAAGTAAAAAGCATAGCTCCCCAACTAATAACTCTGCTTTGCTCTCTGGAATGTTAGATTCGACGGTTTGTGGAAAAGCTGACTTAAAACAAGTTTAGGGCAAACATCCTGATACTATGACTTTACTTGCTGCTTACAATGACAGCATCTCATATCACAGCACTGGTTTGAGTCTGTGCTTCTCTGCTTTCTTAGCTTCCTGCAGTTCCCCCAGGGAAGGCAGAAGATGGCCCAAATGTTTGTGCCCTTGCCACTCAGTGCTGGGAGACCCATATGAAGCTCCTGGATCCTAGATTCAACCCAGTTCGGTGTCAGTACTCAAGGCCACTGGGAAGTGAAAGGGGATAGTATTTCTCCCTCCCCATCTGTCTCTAAGGCTTTGCATTATAGATCAATACATCCTTTTCCCCCTAAAGTTTTGGTATAAAATATCTGAAAAACTACGCTTAGATTTTACATCATAAGCATTTCCCATAAATTGTACAAAGTATTCCCTTATAAAACCATTGTTGGGTAAGAGATAAAAAATGGAAGGGCAGAATGACACTCTTGGAGTGAATCAGACCCTGGCTTGTGATGTAAACTACTTATCTTTTTGTCTTCATAAATATGCTTTCAATATCAATTGTCTGCATTTTGACATCACATTAAATATTACAAGAGCAGCTTATGGGTGAGCAATCCCCAAGGTATCAGAAACCTTGTATAAACATCCCGTTGGCTAAATGTCCTAAGCGCAGCACACAACTCGAAACCCCTGAAGCATGCATTGATGATCAAATGAGAATAGTGTCAACTGACCTTTGGGGTTTAGTACTGTTTTACCTTGAACGGGAGAAAAAGAAAGCTTTCATTAAATATGAAATGCGTTGAAACCTGGTTTTGGCATTTTGATCAGGACTCAAACCTCTGGCAGAACACAACATTCTGTTTCTAAGAAAAGAGGTTTGTTGCAAAGCTCAGAAAACCTTGGACATCACATAGCTCTTACAAAACATTTTGATGATTTAAGTGTGAATGAATGAGAAGCATATGGATTAAATTTTTCTTAAAATACACATGGGTTTGAAAATTAAGGCAAAAGTGCTTAGCTAAATAAGTTTTGGGCTTGACTGAATCCAAAAGATTTGAAAAATGGTTGATTGCTTGACAACCCTGAAACACCGCTGACTTCTTTAGTATTACATTAGTGGTACCACCAAATTTTGATTTTGGGTGCTGGATTTTCATTCATTCAAAGATTGGGTTAGATGCATTCTTGACACTGAAGGCAATTATCAACTAAGTAGGTATAACAATGACTCAAGTTTATATTATCTGTGAAATTATGGAATGGCTTATTTGTGTCTTTTTTACATCTAAATATTGTATTAATTGTTTAATCATTCAAGGAAATTAGTGACTTTCCAGGATTTTGAAGTCAAGTTCTATGCTTTGCTACTCTTGAAATTTTTAAAACTGCTGCTGACTACAAATGCTAATATGTTCAGCAACACTGTGCATGTCAGCCTTCAGTTCCCTTTTCAGATCTGCCGTGTCAAATCCTTTGGAAGCAGGGATGTGAATTTCCGTGTTCTGCAAGCTCTCACTTTTATGCTTTCCAAAACTTGTAACACATGTGACAGGTACTATTAGACCTCTTCAGAAAAGAACCGTTATCATTTTTCGAATGGCTGGTTAAGGTGTTTCTATAGTTTCTAGACTGAAAGGTCTCCACTGACTGGGACTGTGGCCACAACTGCCACCATTGCCTAACTCCTTGTCCAGTGGCAGGAATGAAACAGGCCCTCTGTATTTACATATTTAAAACAGTGTTGTAATAAATTCAATGAATCAAAAAACACATGATTTTCTCTAAAACATTTGCATGTAGTAATATGAAGATATTTCAAAATATTATTGGAAAATGAAATTAGAGGATGCCTATCTAGTGCAAAAAATTTGAAACCCCTGCCTAGAATTTCCATGCTTTACATTTTCCATAATGTTTTGGAAATAGTTTTTGAAATGGTGTGAAATATTAAATATTGTTGTAGTCAGCATTTTATTTTCAAGATGTAAATGAGACAACATTTAAATAACTACATATGCCAAAATAACAAGAAATAGTTTAACAAATTGCAGCCTTTGTCCAAGTAATATTAATCCACCTAAATTGATACCCCTCTGCTAAATCTCATGAATAATTCCATCCAGGGAGTAAATGTTAAATGCAGGATACAGTGTCTTTACAAAGTTACATGCTTAATGACTCCCTGTCTGTATCTGGTATCACAGGAACAAGCAGAAAGTTTATCCCTGTAAGCCGATACGACAAAGGAAAAATAAGTGATGAATCACAACCAGTTAAAATATTTATGCCAAAAGATACAAGGAAATGTAATGATAGGAGAATAGTTAATACCTGTGTGATTCCAAGTATTCTTTGAGATCATGCTTTTGAATTTTAACATGTTTGTGAAATTATTTTATATTCACAAAGATTCTGTTAAAATTCAGGCATATTGTAAAAAAATTTCCACTAAGTGTTTTCATGTATTTAATTATAGCTCAGGCCAATATTGTCCCTTATATTTTCAACATTAAAATATATTTGTAGGTTTGGTTGTGTGGATTATATTAGCCCTTGACAAGTTTTTTTCTTTTTTTTTTTTTAATATCATGTTTCTGATGGAATGCAAGATATTATTACTAGAATTTTGGAAAAAGGGTTATAGATATGCATATGAAATTAATTAGCATGCTATTTCTCCTATCAACATTTGATCTATGTTATTCAGTTTTGTAATGTTAAACATATTTTTATTATAAAAACTGTCACATAATTGGATATTTCTTGACTTCGTACACATTTTTCTTACTCTCCACAGAAATACCACTTCTTAACTTCTTGTTGGTGATGATTATCATCAAAATCCTTATTTTTTAACAGAAAAAATGTCTTGACGATTTACGCTTGGGAAGTAGACTGTTGTGTTTAAATACAAGTATATACCTACTACTAGGAGCTCATTTTTATTTTTGTTTCAAGTATTAGAAATGTACATTGCCTGTACCAACAATGTCAGGGTACACTTAAGTAAGAGACTGATAGAATTATGATTCCTTACGAAGGACTTCACTGTTGTAGAAAAATTGGGAAAATCTGTCGGGGGTGGGAGTTTGTGGGGAAATTCCAACTTATACAAAATTGTACTACATAATTCAGAATTCAAAATAAAAATATATTTTAAAAAAAGATACCTATTGAAAAAAAAGAGAAATGTACAAATCTCTCTATTAACTTAAAATATGTAATAAATCATCTGTGAACATGGAAAATGACAAAAGTAATATCAATATAATATAATATAATATAATATAATATAATATAATATAATAATATAATTCAGCTGAAACCAGAAATTGGTGGTTATAGAGATTTTCTGAAACATCAGCCAGCCTTTCTTTAATTGATTTGTCTTAAATTCTTGGCGAATAACACTGGTTTGAGCTTCCTTTCATAGTTCACTAATAATGGTAAAGTGCCTCTGTAGGAATTGGAAAATACTTCCTCCAGCCTCCTGCCTACCACATCCCAGTCTACCCATTGTGTCTACTCCAGGGTCCTTCTCTTTAGGAATTTGGGTGGCTACAATTGCTGTAGTTAATATATTGACCACCCAGCAACATACCCCAAAAAGTATTTATTAGGAACTTTGTTGAATAAATGAGCTTTCTCCAGCATTCACAAACCCAACAAGCATGACATCAGAACCACCTTCTGAGGAACTCTGAAAAATTTTCTCAGTAATCAAAGATCCTTTAAAAACATTTATTCTTAGCCATACTCACTGCAGGAATTTTTGTTGTGTTTATTTGTTTTTAAGATTTCTATACCAAGTTTTTGGCCTTCATTGTCTGGAGTTAAAGAGTCCAAAGCTGGAATGAGTGGAAGTTTGGCAGAAGTCCCACCCAGAGCAATACAGCAGCTCTTGTAGCAGTTAGGGCACCTGTAACCCTGCCCTCCTTTTCATTAACTTTGACATCATGTCTCCCACCAACCTTCTGCACAGCTACTCCATCTGAAAGCTTTGCTAAACATTAGCTCAATTTTTCCTTTTCACATTTTCTAGCTGTGATATCTAACTGCTCCAAAATTTTACGAATGCGTTTTTCAGTTTGAGCCTGCCACTTTTTCCTTTCAAAAGAATGGCACTGTGTTTGCTCACAATGACTTTTCAGACTTTTTTTTTAAGTCGTGAGGTCAAACACCTTCAAGATCTAAAGTCTGTCATTCCTTTCCAAACATTGTACCCCAATAGCAACAACTTTATCTATTTACCTGGTTCATGCTATTGTTACTGACACTTGGAGTTTTGACTGTGACAAAAAGAAGATCGAGCTGTAGTCTTCAAAATGAGCTTCTTCATCAACATCTTCACTGATTCTAACTCAAGGCTTATGGTGGTGATGAGAATAATAATATTGGTTAATAATATTTTGGTTGCAAAGACTGTAACTTTAATTGTTTTCAAAGATGTATTTATTTATTTGAAATAGAGTTATAAAGACGGGGAAGACAGAGAGGTCTTCCACCCATTGGTTTATTCCTCAAGTGGCTGAAACAGCCAGGGCAGAGTCAAGTTGAAGCCAGAGACCAGGAGCTTCACTCAAGTCTCCCAATTGAAAGGCAGGAGCCTTTATCACTGTTATCTGAAGTCTAAAATTTCACTAAATTCTCACATTTTATCCTCATCTTAGAGACTAAAACTATTATTAAATGGTTGACCTCCAATCTTCTGTTTTCTGATTTATATACCATTGATTACTTCTTTGTTTCCTGTATTCAGTTGGCTGTTTATTCACCCCAGAAGTTGGAACCAGTAATAACTGTCTGTAGAGACCTTTTTTGTCCTTTTGCTCGGTGCTTGATTTTGGGTTCACCGCTCGTTTCTTAATCTCTGCTCATTTGTCACCCTTTGCCTTCATAGCTTTCTTTTAGACACTGTCTCTTGGGGGTTGCTTATCCCCAAGAACTTTTTTTTTTAGGTGGAAACATTCTTTATTACTATTTTTTTTTCATGATAGATACAGTTTTGTAGGTATGAGGATTCCCACCTTCTTTGTTCTTCCCTATTTCCCCCTATGTTATTACAGTAATATAGTCCTTTAATAACAGTTATAAGTTTGACATTCTGCTAATTGTGTGCATCATAGCATTGGAGGCATAGGCAATGCTAGAAAATCTAATACCAAATGTAACTGTTTCATTGGGATGCTTCAGTTTGTGAATAGATTGCAAACTGCAACGAATACTCTCATAAATGAACTGCATGATAGAGGCTGGCATACCTGGAAATGAAGTGACGTTCGTTCTTGAGTAATCAAGTAGTTGAAAACAAAAATCTAGGTTGGCAGTCATTTTATGTCTTTGAAAGTTTGGAAACAGTTTCTCCCTGTGCTTTAGGTGCCAAGGAGGGGAAATCTGTCATTCTTGGTAATCATTCAGTTCCACATACTGTGCTCCCTATATTTGGGCTTTAGGACTGCAACTAGATATATGTTGGATCTTCTCATTTAATTCTTTTTTTACTTCTTCCTTTAAAAATTACATTTTTCTCAGCTTTGCTGTATTTTACATGAATTTCTAACATTTATTTTTCTATTATTTTTTCAATTATAATCAATCTCTTAGTGACCCAAATCATTGAATATTTGCTTTCACCTATTTTCTTATTCCTTAAATTTTTAAATTCTTGATGATTGGTTCCATATCAACTTTAATTTCTTTGGTAATTTCCTAAAATATATGCATACACATATGTATGTACATATACACATGCATACATATGGATTTATATAATATCAATGGTATGTAACTTTCCTTTTCAATATTCTTTAATATGGGTGTTACATTATTCTCCATGGGCTGCCATGACACAACACCAAAGACTTGGTGGCTTGAACAATAGCCATCTATTTTCCCAAAGGTCTAGAGACTGAATTAGGGCATCAGCATGGTCAGCTTCCTGTGATGGTACTCTGGGGCTTGCATTTACCTGTACGGTGTGTCTTTACAAGATGGACAGAGCAATCTGATGTCCTTTCCTGTTCTCATAACGTCACTAATAGCATCATCAGGACCCCATCCTCTTGCTTTTATCTAAACCTAACTGCCTCCCTAATGCCTACATTTCCAAATGGTACCACACTGGCATTTATGTGTCAGCTTAGCCGTTGTGGGAGGCTACAATACAGTCTGTAGTAAGTGTCCAAATAGCTTGTATTTTATTTCTGTCTTGCTTTATTTATAGTGGTTTGAACTGAGAAAATGTTATTCCAGAGGAGGATCCTGGTTGTCAGAAAAGCTCTGCACCCAGGATCCCTTCAGCTCTCTTCAAAGCAAGAAGAGCTTTCTCACTTGCCTGTCGTTCTTAGCTTCCTTCTTCACACAACAGTGTTGTAGGTAGAATCTACGAGACACCTACAGCTGTGGCTCCCCCTGGTGCAAATGGGTTTCCTGCGGCTCTGATTCTGTCCTCCAATCCCTCACTCAGGTCCAGGTATTCAACTCCTGAAGCCCTGGATTGAACTCCTTCAGCTTCTAGTGGAGGAGGTATTCGCCTGAAAGGCTTAAAGTGTAGGCACTCAGAATTTCTGTATGCAAAATATCTTTAAGAGTTTTGATCATTCTGTTCATTTCTCATGTGTATTTTAAGTAAGATTATAAGTAAAATTAATATTAATTTATGTTTTTAGGATCCTTCACAGAACTGCTATTGGAGCAGGGGACTGGAAGGTCTGCCAGGTAATTCTTATAACACAACAGCGATTTTAGTATCTAGTAATATGCGCCTTTACTCCAGCTTTCAGGACTATAATCTAGCAAGGTAACCTAAAAATATTTTCCTTCTTTTAAGTGTAAGCATATCCTGCTTAGTCTGAAGTGAATTTGCTAAAGGAGAATACAGTTATATAGGAAAACAGACATGGTGCAAGGTAAAGTTATAGCTTACGTTCAATACCTCTTCTCTTTAATGCGATGAAATGATCCAGGACATGTTGATAGTTTTGCATTCTTTTATTTACTTACATCCGTGTGCATTTTAAAATTTTTACAGTTTTTGTGTTTATAACAGAATCCAATGACAAAGCAATTGTGACATAATAACTGAATACGCAAGAATACAAAATTGTAAAATAATGCAAGAATTTCATATGATTTTATTTAATATTCCCTGATATTTATCATCTTTAATTACTTTTGGGAAATGTAAAATATGGAAGAATTGAAACAATAGCGTTAGAAATATCATTTTAACTAAATTCTATAATTATAGTGTTCTTTCTATTTGCTTCCACTCTGCCTATCGCTACACAAACACTTTCTTGAACACAGTATGATTTGAAAATAACAGTGATTTTGATGTTCTGCTTTTACAAGCTTTAAGATGCATCTCTTAAAAATAGTAACATTAAGAAAATGAGTACATTCTTAATAAAACAGTTTTCATATTCAGATTTGTTCAATTGCTCTCAAATGTTCTTTACTGATTTTATTTTCTATCCAGTATGCAATAGATAACATGCATGCAACTTGGCAGTTACATCTGTTGAACCATTTTATGTCTAGAATAATTTTTCAACTTGGCTTTTAAAATTTTCTTTCTTTCTACCTTTGACATTGGGCTTTTGAGTTCCCAGGACACTTTTGGTAGCATGATAAATGTTCTCAATTTGCTGATTATTTTCTCATAGTATGGTTGAATTTGGTGCTCTATTTTATTAAAACTGGAGGACCAGAGACTCGATTCAACTAAGTTTGAATATTTTTGGCATTGATATGTCAGGGATGATACTGCCTGGCTCTGTGTTGTACCATGAGGTGACTCCATGATAGCATGTTCCACGCCAGAAATGCACAGCTTAGCTAATGAAGGTAGTGATAAATAACTCTCCTTTGCTAAGGTAATTGTTTTCTTTCTTGCATGTGGTGTTTTTGATGGTTATATTTTGGCACCATGTTTAGGATCCTCTGCTAAATTGAAAACCAACTCCTTTCATATATAGGACTAAAGCTAAATTTCCCATGGTTGATAAGTTAATGATCTTGTCTTTGGAAAGCAGCTTCAACTTTTGACCATAACTATATTTGATAGACCCCCGTCTCTCCCCTGAGACTGATATCTTGTACACTTTACATACTGTGTGGAAGCTTTTACCCTTAAGACTTGATTTCAGTACCCTTCTTCTTTCTGCCACTTTTCTCTCTTTCTTTTTAGCTTGGCTAACTATTTCACTGCTGCACATTGATGTGTTTTGCTGCTAGGGGATCTATTTAAGCTCATTTGGATCCTAAGATTGTGCCACTAGATGTGTAAATTTGGTAGACAAATCAGGAGAAAAAGAAAGAAATCAGAGAAGAAGGAAAAAAGAAAGGAAGAAAAGAAAGAAAAAGAAGGAAGGAAATGAAAAGGGACAGGAAAGGAGTAAGAGGAACAAATTAATGTTCTATTAGAAAGCGTTTTTGAATAAAACAAGTGTTTATTTGCAGTATTGTATTGCCCCGTATTTTCTACTATCACAAGGACCGTGGTCCATCGGTGGGTTCAGCTTCTGGAGGCAGCCAAATCACAGGTGCTATGCTTTGTCAGAAGCTACTGACTGGGGCAAGAAGATAAGTGGAAAGTTTGTGCAAATGACTCTCAGACATTTGTCTTTGCAAGCTGGAGCTAACTCATCTTGAAATAATTAGTTCTTTTAATAAAAATCATGGCTATAAAAGTGGAATTTCTTTTATTCCAATACATTCAATAGAAATTATAAATGGACTTTGATTTCTCTACAGCTTTGAACCTCTTCAATGTTGAAATATTTTCATTTTCTGAAGATGAACTTGGTTTTTGAAAAGAATTGGAACTTGTGAACTATGTTTGGTTATTAAGAACTATGAAATAAACAAATAATACCAATTTGGTATTATTAAAGCATTTTAGTGAAAATATGAAAACTACTTAAATGCATAAAGGGCCAATTATGGTGCCACAATTATGACTATTATATGCTTGTGATACATCAAATTTAGTTTAATAACAATATAAATAATCATTATATTTTCATTACAGCTGTTGGAAAATTTGAAAAAGCATTAAAAATTATCTTTCAATTAAAAACTAAATACATGGCTTCTTTCCTCCATTTTCTCCATTGCTACCCTTCCTTATACTGCTTCTGTTTTCATTCTACTGTCCTTACTCAGAAATATCTTGTATGCTGATATGATTCTTGGGTTAAGCACAAGTTAAAAGATAACAAGTGAAAGTTCAATGGTACTTTATAGAGCATACAATCCAATTCTTTTTCTTCATGAAAAAAAAATAAAAACTTTAGGTTAACAGAATTGTAAGCCAAAGTCTAAACTCTTAGCCCAAGATGTTAAGTTAGATTTATTTGCAACCATGAGAAGGCAGCACAGGGAATATTAGACACTTGAAATGGCATAGCAAATATTGTGATAAGGACTTGAATGCAGGTAACTTTTTGAGGCAGTTCCCACAAGAAGTGCAAGAGGCAAAAGCAAAGACAGGGAATGAAGCTGGACTCAGAGAGAAAGTGATTATGAGCGAGCTCTGGCTTCTGGGACAGGGAGCTCAGGCTCACTGAGGACCCTCTGAACACTGAATATGCTCCACAGTATTCCTCAGGAGAACATCGCTGTTGGGTATTATTCATTGGGCCATGAAATCCCCTAATTGAATCTAGTTCCAAATTAGAAGAGTCTGAAGCAGATCACTAGAAGCTAGAGGTGGGTCTCAGCCGTAAAATGGGGAGACTTCCCAAGAGCAGTTATGGGAAATGTCCACATTAGCTTCAGACAAACTCAGGAACACAAGGGAGTGTAGAGCAAGGTAACCATGGCACCTGCTACGTGAATGGCCAAAGATGCTTTTGAGATCTGAAACAAAATATAAATATCACTTGCTTGATACCCCTGCCCAGTGCCATACTTCACCATGGTCACTCGTATAATTTTGTATATTCTCATTGTCTGTTATTCTTGTGCTCGAAAATTACTGGCATACAAGGATTTTCTCTTTCCATCAAAGTCAAATGTTCAGTGTATTTACAAAATGACATTTAAGCCAGTTACAGTGATTCTTGTTATTCAGTTTTCTCACATAAGAAAGTTTTTCTCTGGATTTCTGTTTTCCCAGTCTTTGTTGGAGATGTGTGCCTTGGACGCCTTGACTGCCCCAAGCTGCAGTAATTTTGAAACTGAAGACAGTAGTCATTTTCTTTTTGCCCCGGTACCTTTGAGAGACTAAAGGTTTTGCCCAAAGGGTTAAACAAAGTACAAGCATTCAGTTACTTACTATTCAGTAAGATTTCTTAAGCACTCATGAATGACTCTATATTTCTTTGATTTGAAAATCTAAACAAGTTGTCCCAGTACCATTTCTGTGTTTGTAGATATGACTTGAGTTAGCAGCCCAGGGAGGAACTAGTTTGTTTCATTTGTTTGCCTAGTTTTTGTTGGTTTGTTGTGTTTGTTTTGTGTTTTGTTTATTGGTAGATGCTATTTTGATACTTCTAAATTGTGGTTTGAGTTCAGTCCATAAAATTAGAGAGTATAGACCTTTTATGAAACTAAAGTTCTTGCCTTGTACATGCCAGGATCCCATACGGGTGTCGGTTCTAATCCCGGTGGTCTCATTTCCCATTCAGCTCCCTGCTTGTGGCCTGGGCAAGCAGTTGAGGACGGCCCAAAGCCTTGGGACCCTGTACCCGCATGGGAGACCCAGAAGAGGCTCCTGGTTCCTGCCTTCAGATCGGCTCAGCTCTGGCCGCTGTGTCCATTTGGGGAGTAAATCAGTGGACTGACTTTCTTCCTCTCTGTCTCTCATTCCCTCTATATATCTGATGTTCCAATAAAAATAAAATAAATCTTAAAAGAAAGAATGTCAGGGTAAAAATTCAGCATCATTTGCAATCTGGTTAATTCCTGCACTGTGCAGTTCTGTAGAATAATCTCTGGTCTCCCTGCCTTCCATTTTCTTTGATATATGTTAATATCAAGAAGCCTTTGCTGATGACTGTATTTTCCAAACCTACATGACTCACAGAGCTCTGAAAAGTCACTCAGGTAAAATAACATTTTGCCCAGATATTCATTGGGCTATCATTTATACATAACTGCATAAACAGGAGGAGAAAAACCCTCCGAGCTTTAGCTTCTCTATTAAACACAGAGATGCAAATTTAGTACTAGATAATATCATGTAAACTTTATTTACCAAATTCTATGATTTCATAGGTGTTGATGACTCTTGCCTTCTTATCTTTCAGAAAGAAAATCTTGAGATTAATAACCTAGGTGCACTTTCAGCTCAGGAGCACAGGGGAGAAAAGACTCTCCAGCAATCTTTACTGCTGTGCTCATTTCCACTGCAGAGATGGGTCTCGTTCATCTACGTTTTAAGACTGATTAATCTCCTAAAAATGGAAATGGATTGAAGATTTGTTCCCATCCAGTATGCAGCCTTCTGCAATCTCCTGCCTTTAGGGGACAGAAGGGAGGGACGGGAGGAAAAAAAAAGTGAAGGGAAAATAGGGTAGAAATAGCAGGAAACCACCTTCTCTGTATTCTTCTAGTACAGGAAATTGAGTCCAGGGAGCAGGGATGATTAACCTACAGAAAACACTGACCATATGTCCTGGAAGTCCAGCCATCTCAGGGACCAGAAGCTTTCTTACAGCTAATTAAACTCAATTAAATAATTACCACCAGGTGGAGCCAAACTGCAAGTGAGATCTGGTGATTTAGAATCCTGTCTTTGAATCATGTGATTTTGCTGGCCATTTTTAGAACCTTACGTTTTTGTTCACAATCAATTCCATGATCAATGAGCTCAATTTCTATAATTCCTTCTTGCTGCCTATTGTGAAAGTCTCAAACCTTCAGTGCTGTCTAAAATAAGGTCTTCTTTTTCATATTTCTTTCAGCTGATCTCTCACATTTCAGCACAAGAACACACCAATCATTTGCTAAATTTCTGCTTTTCTGTGCTTTTGTAAATGACCTTTCTCTGTCTGGGCTGATTTTCCCTGCAGTCTTTGTGCTCCAGATCTAATTAAAACCTGTTGTCCTGGAAAAGGCCAGCTCTGTAGTCATCCCCTTCACGTTGTTCTCTGTGAAACCCTTTGAATTGCTTCCACTCTTACGAAGGGCAGGGACGATTCATCCAGACTTTCTGGCTCTCTGAAGTGTGGTTGTAAGAATTACCATACCTCACATTGAATATCTTTGTTATCTTTGTCATTCTTCCACTTAGAACACAGCTCATTGAAAGACAGGAACAAACCAAACCCTTTGTCTTGTGTCATCACACGCTGGTACCACATGCGTTCTATACTAGAGCATCTGTAGTTGTAGTGTGAGCATGTAGCATAGAAGTATCATAAAAATGTGTGTACATCTAGATTTGACTTAGTTTTTTTTTTTTTTTTAAATTAGGGCAGCTAAGCACTTGATGGAAGCAAACGATGCTATCTTTCTAAATCATATGTTCCTTTTTTTTTAACTATGGGTAAGCACTGTGTTCATTTTTTGTTTGTTTTGTTTTTGCTTTTTTTTTTTGCCTACAAGATGCTCACTTAGAGCAAAATATTTTTTAAAAGATTAATTTTGTCGGAAAGTCAGATTTACAGAAAGATCTTTCACCTACTAGTTCACTCCTCAAGTGGGCACTACAGCCGGGGCTGACCCAATCAAAAGCCAGGAACCAGGGGCTTCTTCCAGGTCTCCCATGTGGCTACAGGATCCCAAGGCTTTGAGCTGTCCCTGACTGCTTTCCAAGGCCACAAGCAGGGAGCTGGATGGGAAGTTAAGCAGCTGAGACATGAATTGGTGCCCATATGGGATCCTGGTGCACGCAAGGTGAGGATTTAGCTACTGGACTATTGTGCCAGGCCCTTACATCAAAATGTTAATGAGTGTTTTATTACATTCATTTACAGTGGTCCAGAAATATATATATGTCTTGTTCTCAGAGTTAATAGGATTTGGTGATGGGCAAGTGATCTTTTACTAAAATCTACTAGAGGTTGCCATGCCATGTCTTCACTAATTTTATTTTTTTCTGGTCCAGTTCTTAGCTACATAGATTACCATTGAAGATTAAGGGCATTTACAGATTATAATTATTGACAATTAAAACAATATGGCTACCTTCAATATCAGAAGTACTTTATTTGAAGAATTGAAAAACACCTTAGTCCACATCTTTCATCTAACAGCTGAAAGAACTTTGACACAGGAAAGTGAGATAGGTCCCACGCAGCTCGTTAGTGGCAGAACTGCAAGCACAAACCTTCTTACATCCCTCCACCCTGCAACTTGCCTCTGACCCACTGAGTAATAGGCCATCATGATTTACTTAGTTTATGAGGTGGATTAACAAATGTGAACATTGATAGGAGAAAAGCATCCAAATGGCACATTAAATTATAAATCGTTAACACGAGCCCTCGATGGAATAAGAGGTGTAATATTTAATAAAGGTTGAAAATTAAAGTATGGATTAGGGGGGTTGTTTTGATATGAGAGGAGGAGGTTATAGGTTTGTAGAGGGATTGAAGGGAGAGGGAGGAGAGGTGAATGAGTGGAAGGGTGAGGTGGGGGGGATGAGTTTGGGGTAGGGGAGTGGAATGGAATATTTAGGGGGGAGGAGGTGAGTTGAGGTGATGAGTATATTTTATGAATGGGGATGGGGGTTGATGGAGGAATAAGTTGGGGGGGTTTGTGTAATTAGAAGGATAGGGGTTGGGGTGGATGTTTGTTTGTGATGAGGAATTATAAGTTAGGGAGATGGATGGGGGTTAGAGGAGGGTTTGAGAAATGGGGGGATGAAGAATGGAGGGGGGTGTGGAATTATTGAATGATTTGGGGGGAGGGTTGGTTGGAAGGAAGATAGGTATTATATATGTGGTTAAGATGTTTATTGGATGGGGGGGAGAGTTGGGGAGAGTAAAGAGGGTATGGTTTGTTAGGGTTATTATAAGGAGGGGAAAAGATTTTTTCCACCTGTTTCCTCTTTTCTCATCCGTACAGTGACTTGTATAAAAGTAATTCTAAAAAACATATCCTATTGCCACAAGGTGTTTGGATGAAGCGTTGTGTTCTACAAGCATACTACTCTGTGTGCCCCCTGAGGCTTTGTTGGATGCATAAAAGTGCTGATACCAATTTTGCAACCTGGCTAAACCCTGTGGATAATCCAAGACCACAAATTCCACTAGACAGGCCAGACCACCTGTGAACAAACCAGAAACACACACAGGATTTGCAACTGCTAGTCAGATGAAAATAAGACCATTGATACCAGGCGTTTCATACATTGCTGTACAATCTCACGAAAGGAGAAATTAAGAGAGCAGAAAGTGGACAACTGCAGGAACACCTGAATCTAATACAAAACTGGAGGAGTTTCAATTGGCAGAAAACTTGGACTTGGAAAAAGAAGAGTTTTGTTTGCCTTTAGCCAGTGAACAAGTGCTACCCTGTGATGCTGTTGATTGGTGGGATTCTGACCTCATCAAAGTGCATGGCACAATGCTTCTTGCTTCCCACTGAGTGAGCAGCTAGCAGGTGCCTGGAAAGGACCAAAGCTGTTTCTTTCTTGCTTTTCTTTCTTTTTTTTTTTTTTTCAGATCTTATTCATTTATTTTTATTTACTTGAAAGATGAGAAAAAGAGAGAGAGAGATCTTCTGTCTGCTAGTTCATTCCCCAAATGCCCAAATCAACTGAGATTGGTCCAGGCTAAGATTAGAAGCATGGAATTCAACCTGGGTCGTCCGAATTGTTGGCAGAAGAACAGTGACTTAGGCCATTGGCTGCTGTGTGTAAGAATACAGGTTGTCAGGAAGCTGGAATTAGGAGAGGAGCTAAGACTTCAGTCTAGACACTGCATGTCGGCATCACAGGCGGCATCTTTAGCACTGCACCAAACTCCCACCCTGTGGTGACTTCTTTCATGTTTTCTCTCATAATTCAAGCGTGGCTCCTAAACACAGATTCTTGACACATGACAGCCCAATGCTGGATTTTTGTCAGTTGGAACATACAAAACTCAGCAAACCGTTCATATCACTAAATTACTTAAGAGCTGTGCATTTTTTGTTCTATTTTTATTTGCTATTAAAATGCCCATCCCACTAAAAATAATGGAGAAGACAGTAATTTTAATCTTAAAAACCTTTCGTTGACAAAATTACAAATTGGGGAATATGTCGGGGTTTTTGGTTTGTTTGTTCAATGGTTCTTTCAAAAAAAAATGAGCCAAGGAAGTGATGATGTCCTCATTGGAAGCTTCAGGTGTCATTATTAGTCAAAGCCTTTTCTTTCTCTGTTTCCTTTGTCCCCTACAGCCATTATCTCTGCTGTGTCCTGAACATCAGCATTGAATCTGGCTCCTTAAATTCTTCTGTTCTGAAAGTCCCAAACAGTTGTCCTAGGCATCTTACATGGGCTAGTCCACTCTTATGTGCGTGTGTGTTTCTAAATATTATTTATTTTTTTATTGGACAGTCAGATATACAGAGAGGAGGAGAGACAGAGAGAGAAAGATCTTCTGTCTGATGATTCACTCCTCAAATGAGTGCAACGGTCAGTACTGCGCCAATCCGAAGCCAGCAGGCAGGAGCCAGGGGCTCTTCCGGGTCTCCCACGCGAGTGCAGGGACCCAAGTCTTTGGGCCATCCTTGACTGCTTTCCCAGGCCACAAGCAGGGAGCTGGATGGGAAATGAGACCACCGGGATTAGAACTGGTGCCTATATGGAATCCAAGCTTGTGCAAGACCAGGACCTTAACCACTAGGCTACCATGCCAGGCCCAACTTCTGTTTCATCTTACAAATTGTGTTTCACAGCTAATCTCTCCCTGTCACTTCAAAGTCCCCCAAATTAGTAGGTGGTAAAAATGATGACCAAAGAAATATATTAGGTGAAGAATATCTTTTGTTTTTTGCCTCCTATATAAAATGTGGGAAACAAATGAATCAGAATCTATATGTTCACAAGAACAATAAACATTGCATTAGAATTTGTAAAAACACTGGCCGCTGCAATTCAGTTTCTGGTTTTGAGTGTGACAATGGCATGTACCAAGTCACTCCGATTCTCTGCGTCTGACTTCTCTGTACAGTGAGAGAATTGAATTCTGCGATTGGTGAGAGCTTTTGGACTGACATTGTGTAATGTGTGTTTCATATAACTTATAAGTTCATGACATAATCAGAGACAGATGGAAATAAATATAATGATAAATCCAATAGTGGGAGTATCAGAAGGCTCTTATGAAGACAAGGACGTAAATGTCAAACCTAGCCACTCGGTTTAAATATGGGGGGAACTGAAGTTCAGAGGGTTTCAGAGTTTCAAGAGATCATGCAGCAAAAATACAGCTATACCTGTCTCAACGCCAATAATGTCTAATGTTCTACTATGCCATTGTTGAGAAGCACATAATACATGATCAAGTCGTAAGATAGAATTCGGCATCACATAAAGAGTATTCAGAAGAATTAAAGGAAAGGAAGTGAGGAAATATTCTCCCTTTATCAGATAAGGGGGAAGGCATTAAAGAAATGACACAAAGAGAAAGACCTTGTCTACCTCATTCTTCCCTCTTAAACATCAACCGTGAGGTAATCCCTGGAGCCTCCTAAAAGTGTGAACAGATAACAGGACCAACTCAAATGGGAGATGTTAAATCTACAGATCTCGACAGCTTTCATATTAAAGAACTGGCCACAATCACAGCTGAGTTGTAAACAATTATCTTTAAGAACTAAGAGAGGCTTAACATGGCTCCAAACTGGAAACTATTTTATCTGTTTTATCAAAGGAGGATTATGGACCGTCATGGATATCGCCATAATGCTTGGGAAGAAAAAGGGTTGGAAATGATATTTGAGATATAGAATTGTAAAACTTTAGGCTGAATATGACCCTAAGGTCACATTCATAGTATGCTGCCTTATATTAAAGAACAACAAACTGAATCTTAGAGACGTAGCTCATGAATTTTTTTTTAATGCTTAGTTTTATTTGAAAGGTAGATTTACAGAGAGAAGGAGAAGTAGAGAAAGTCTTCCATCTGCTGGCTCATTTTCCCAAATGGCTGCAATGGCTAGAGCTGAAATGAGCAAAGCTGGGATCCCCGAAATTCTTTTAGATCTTTCACATGGGTGCAGGGTCGCAAGCACTTGGCCATCCTTCCCTGCTTTCCCAGGTCTTCAGTAGAGAACTAGATGGGAAGTGGAGCAACCAGGACATGAACCAGCATCCATAAGGGATGCTGGCACCACGGAGTTGAAGATTAGCTTGTTGAGTCACGGCACCAGCCCCAACTATACATTTTTTTTTTAATGTAAGTTTTGATCATGATTACATGGTTGAACAGGGTGGGAAGGATTGAGGGTTAGGAAAAAGCAGGTAAAATCATTGCTTAAAAATTCTCTATTCTTTAGGGGAAAGGGAGAGTTAAAAGGAAAGCCATTCTCAGCCTCCCAAATGTCGCAGTACCCAGGAATGGGGAGCCACCACCCAATATCAACCCAGAATCCCACATGTTCTCAGGGTTCTGACCAAGTGGTTTGGATAGTTCTGAAATGCTGCCAATTTCACTGATCCAGGGGTGAGGTAACCCTCCCAATGTCCACTGACTGACATAGTTGACCTCAAGTCTCCACCTAGATTTTTGCTGTTTTTGTTTGCTGGGGTAGTTGTCCAATTTACTCTGTTCTCTTTCCTCTGCTGTGACACCAAATGAGCTGGCATGATCTCTATGTGCATCAGGGTCTGTGTCCACTGCTCTGCCTTTTGCACTCACAGGCAGGTCCAAGGACCAGGGTCAGGCGACCCACGCCCCACCAGATCCCCAGCCCGAGGACTCATGAACCCGGCACCCACCACTCAGGTGGGTCAAGGAACCAGAGCCGGGCAGCATGAACTCTGCTTTGTTCCCCATCCCTGGGGCTCAGGAACCAAGCATCCACCTCCCAGGCAGGCCCCAAGACCTGGGCAAGGTGACCCAAGTCCCACCAGATCCCCTACTCCTGGGACTCATGAACCTGGCACTCACCAAGCAGGTGGACCCCAGACCCTAGGCCATGTGACCCGGGCCCTGCCAGGATTCCCACCCCTGTGTGGCTCATGAACCAGGCTCCTGCAGACTTCAGGTGGCATGGCTCAGCTCAACTCAGCATACCCAATGTGGGCTGGCTCATGTTGCACCTGAGTTGGCCCCTTCCGTACCTCATCCTGGTTCTCAGATCTGCCAGTGGATGTTGTGAACTGGTCAAGCCTGGTATGTCCCCAGACCTGACCCACATGTAGGCTGGTGGGTACTGTAACCTGGCAATTTGGTAATCCAAATCAGCTCTATTTATCGATCACATGCTTTGAGAGTAAACCTCATGTGATCTATTTCCGTTTTTGCTTAGTTATGTTTGTAGACACGAAGTTTAAAAAGTGCTTTCCTATTTTCTAAGTATAATAATCCAAAGAAAAAGAGTGTATTATGTCAGAAATGGGTGTGTATATATATATATATATATACATATATATATTTCTTATCCATATCTTCTATGTCAGTGTGGCACAAACCACACACCTCTTGAATATGATATCTCTTCAGATATATGTGAGTATAATTTTCATATTCCTGCACACCCACTTTCCAGGGATTTCATATATACGTGCTACTTTTTATCTTGGAAAGTTTGCCTTACTCTGGAAAGCCTACCTGCTAATGCTTAGCAGCTATGCACGGATGAAATAAATGTCAGGCAGAATTACAAGGAGTTTAAATTTTCTACTGAGGTCAAAAGAGTGTAAGAAGATAATGCTGGGAATTTTCTGGTTAGATATTGATTCTTCCAACTCAATTTGTGGAAGTCTTCACTTACATCCACCTGCTTGACTAGATTGTGGGAAGACCACAGACAAGTGATTTAAACTTGAGACGTTTCAGGCAGTGCATGCTATTTCTTACTGTAAAAAATAAGGAACATTTCTGAGTCATTGCAGTCTTGGAATGCAATACCAAACAAATGAGAACCAGACCACAAACAGTGGGGCCAAGTACATCATTACTGAGTGAGTAATGTGAACAACTTACATAAACTGTGGCTGAAACTGAGTTTCTAGCAGACAACCATAACCTTTTGATTGCATCAAGAACAGTTAAAAGCTCTTTAATCTGCATGATGTCCTTCAGGAAAGAAAAACTCACCAATCCGATTCATAGTCTCCAAGACTACACGTTTTTCATTATGATTGACCCCTGGTTTTCTCTAAGTCTTCGGCCCAGCAACAGAAGCAGGTAGAGACTTAGCTAAGGCACAAGCGTCATTTTTCCCTGTTGTGACAGAGGAAACACAAAGCAGGTAATAACATCTTCCCGCTTCATGTGTAACACCATGAAGTGACCTGCTCCAAAACCTGTGCTCATAGAATAATTGATGTCTTTCTTTTGAATACCCATGTCATATAGGAAATTTCTTATCTTTTGGGAACTAGAGATTCATTCATATGAAGATCATTTCTTCTTCATTTTTAAAAGATTTATTTACTTTTATTGGAAAATGAAAATAAATAAATTTATTGGAAATGCAGCTCAGATTTATGGAGAGAAATAAAGGAAGATTTTCCGTCTGCTGGTTCACTCCCCCAAATGGGCAAAACAACTGGAGTTGAGTTGATCTGAAGACAAGAACTTCTTCCAGGTCTACTATGTGGGTACAGGGTCTCAAGGCTTTGTGTCATTCTCTACTGTTTTCCCATAAGCTGGGAGCTGGATGGGAAGTGGAGCAGCTGGGACTCAAACTGGTGACCATATGGGATCCTGGCGCTGGAAAAGTGAGCATTTAGCCATTGAGCCACTCTATCAGTACTGATCATTTCTTCTTACTCATTATAACCACATCTTGTTCACAAACTTATTTCCTTGAAATGTGTCATTTGCTTTTTAGAACCAGAAGGTTAATAGAACACTGAGCTAGGAATCCACAATGGGAACAAAGATCACTGCTAATTCTTTCTGGAAAGGAGACTACAATTCTTCCTTTCTTGTTTTGTTATTTAAACAAGATATACATGTTAAAATCATCACATTAAACAATGGTTTATTTGAAAGGCAGAGTTACAGAGTGAGAGAAAGAGAGGGAGTAAAAGAGAGAAGGAGAGGGAGCGAGAGCTCTTGGGTCTGGTTCATACCTCAAATGGCTGCGATGGCTGAGCCTGGGCCAGGCTGAATTCAGGATCTCTGGGTGTCCCCACAGGAGTGCAGAGGCCCAAGGACATGGCAATCTGATGAACAGGGACCTGCATCAGAAGTGCTGTAGCCAGAAGTCAACCTGGTGCCCACATGGGAGTCTGGTGTTGCAGGTGGTCGCTGAGTCACAAGGCTAGGCGAAATGCATTGAAGTTTAGACATTATGTATCAGGAGTTACTGGTAACTATCTCATAGCTAGAATAATTTTAGTACTTTAGATACTTTATTATTATTCTCTTTTCATGTTTACATGAGATTCTAATTTGATTCTTTTTGGTTGGGAAGAAAGCAAGAGAAGCAACAGCAACTAAGGAAACAAGATGTTTTCTGACTGGTAGGTTCATGTTTTACTCTTGAATCTTGCATCCAAATTCTCTTGTTCATTGTAATTTGTGTACTATAGTTTAGAAGCCTCTTTTCTTCTAAACGAACTGCACCCCAACTACAAAAATCTGATTTTCATATACTCCCAAGGTGATTCACAGATACACTAAAGTTAGGTGAATGATATTCATAAAATAGCTAGTTATATTCTCAGTTGAAAGTGCTCATGGTCTCATCTCCTTCACCTTTTCTATTCATTTTCTCTTCAAGTTTCCAGTACCAATTCACTTCCACTATCACTATTTCAGAAAGAAGACTGTATGTTCAATATCCATGAACAGGATCTTTTTAGTATCCTGACTTTTCAGTTCTTTGAACTTCTCTCCTCCACTCACCTTTTAGTTCTCCCATCTCACTATTTTATCTCACTGGCAGTCTTTGAAACTCTGCCCAGACTAACCATCTGCCCTTATGTCAGCTTGGACCATCCTTGTCATTGTTACCATTGACTGTAGAAGGCACTCAAAAGTCGGTGAGTTTTTGATCCCACTATGACTTCAAATTCATTCTTTCTTTTTAGTTACTTTCAGTGTATCTCGGCTGTCTTGTTTATCAGCCCTGAGTCCCTAAATCCCATGGCACATCCACACATCACTGTTTTATCTATCTCCAGTGTCCTGGGACTTTGTGCTGTTATGCTCACTTTATCAAAGTCATCACTCACGAAACTATATTCTTTACCTTCTTCTTTTAAGCCCCAGATGGATTTGGATGGGAGCCCTCCATTCACGCTCATGATCTTAGGTTAGTTACAACCATTCTATAATCTCTCCCCTATTCAGATCTGCAAATATTATCTCCAGCACATTTTCATTTCCAATGATCTTGTATCCTCCACACTCACGTTCAGTTGTGATTTTGCCTCTTCTTTCACATGTAAGTATAGAAACAAGTAGAAGAGAGTTTTCTTCCAGACACGTTTGTCCGTTCACTTAGATCTGAGTGGCTTTTTTCCCAACAGAAAATGTGAACTGTCCTTAGCTGCTGGTAAATCCATTTCTTCACCTGGGCCCTCGATGCCCATTGTATTGCCTACCTCAAAACTAACCTCTGGAATTTCTCCTCTTACATGATCATGTTTTTTTTTTTCTGTGTGTTGAATTCACAATATGCCCTTTAGTATCAAAGAGTCCATTATAAATTGGTCTGCGTTGATACTCATATCTCAGAAGTCATTATGACATATTGCTCTTTCTTTCTGTAAGTTGAAAACTGCTTGAAAAATTTATTTAGATTTTATCTCCAGTGTCTTTTCATTTCCTGGTTAAATTCAATCCAAATAGAGCATTTGTCTGTAGCTCTCTCTTATTTTCTTTTTTGTTGTAATCACTAATGATCTTCATGTTTTTTTTTCAATTGCCAGTTTGCCATATTTATCAAAAGTATGTGATATAATTGTGCTGATTTCTTTTTTTTTTAATAAGCAATTTCTTCACTAGGCTCTCAGGGGGCCACACTCTACTGGTTTCCTTGCTTCATCAGCTCCTTCTATTCCATTTTCCTAACTGGCTTCTCATTGCTTCCCTGACCTCTGAGTATGCACAGGTCCCTGAGCCCAGTCTTTGACCTTTTGTTCATTTGTGCACTCTCCCTTGGTGATATTATTTATCCTTAATATTCTGTGTCAAGGCCTAAACTCTTCCCTGGGCTCTAAGCTCACATATGCAACTGCCTACTCAACGTCTCTACGTAGATGCTGAACAGACATTTTGAACTTAACCTGTCCGAGCATGACCTCTCAGTATTCCTTCCCAAACCCACTTCCACCTACAGACTTCCACATTACATTAGATGGCGAATTCATTTGTCCAGTTGTTTAAGCCAGAAAACTAAAATCATCTTTGGCTACTCTATTAGCAAATTCTGTCGGCACTATTGTCCAAATGTATTCTCAATCAGACACCTTTTTTCACAGTTACGTCCTTTATCCAGCTCTCCACTGTTCCCAGTTTGTATTACTGCAAAAGTCTTCAGACTAGTTTTGCTTCTCCTGCTTTTGTCAACATACCCTCCAGTCTCTTACTGCAGTCTTTTCACTTTAGCGTTATAAAAGGTCACTGCTAGTGATGGTAGAATTTATTCCTCCAACCTTCCTAAGTTTCTAACGTGCTCATCGTACATAACATAAAATCCAAATTTATTACCATTATCTTTGCCTTGCTATATTTTACCACATTCTATTGTTTTTATTTTTATTGCAAAGTCAGATATACAGAGAGGAGAGACAGAGAGAAAGATCTTCCATCTGTTGATTCACTCCCCAAGTGTCCGCATTGGCCAGAGCTGAGCCAATCTGAAGCCAGGAATCAGGTGCTTCTTCTCAGTCTCCCACGCAGGTGCAGGGTCCCAAGGCTTTGAGATGTCCTTGACCTCTTTCCCAGGCCACACGCAGGGAGGTGGATGGGAAGTGGTGCCACCAGGATTAGAACCAGCGCCTATATGGGACCTTGACCATGCTAGGCAAAGGCTTTAGCCACTAGGCTCTGGAGCTGGGCCCTACTCATGCTATATTTTTACTGTCTGAACATTTTACTCTTTGACAATTCTCTTGCCTCTACTCTTTCGATTTTCTTTGCATTGCTTTTGTTCCACAGACATGTATCTACCCATATCCTTATCATAGATACCCAATGAGAGCTAGAAACTGAGACACATTTGTCTAATGCGGCCTCTTTGTACTTGCCTGCTGTCACACACTTATTTGTACCGAATGTGTGTTTTATAACTGGCTAGATGAATTTTCAGTTAGTCCACTTCTGAGGCGCTAGAGTTGCTTATGGTCTAAGCTTTCTGAGTTATCCAGAGATTTTCATCAATTGTGGATGTACATTTTTTAAGTGCTTCAATGTATCTCAATATCCTTTCCAATGATGGAATGTTTAAAGACCCATTTCTCTTGAATGGTCACTGAATACACTTGTCTAAAGGCTCCTCATTGATAGATATTCTCCTTTGTGTGGATTCAGCACGGATGAGTCACAGGAGTACTCTTGCTGTTCAACTCCCCAGGTCAGTTATACATTGCAGCGATGGAAACAAAACCTCTGTCACCAATACCTTTACAGATTTTTGCCAGAGCCTGGTAAAGTGCTGTGTACCCTGTGGGTGCTTAATAAATAGTTGAGTAGTGACTGATTACAGTAATTGAATCCACTTGAAATTAATTATTTTTATCTTGATCATTTTTCCTTCAGTTTGGCAGCAAAGCAAGCTTGTTGTAATTTGTTTGGGTTGTAATATACAAGCACAGTGCCCCCTGGAGATCCCAAATGTATGTTAATTGATGATAAAATGGATAGTGTTCTCTCTGGCATCTGTTATAGATTTTCAAAGAAATCTCCCTAGTATATTATCATAGAATTTATTAAATGTAGAAGCATTTCCAAAACATATGTTTATAGTTTTGTGTTTTGAGCTGTTCCAAGGCTGGCTTATCCTTGCTGGTATTCCAGCCTCCCGCCTGTCTCCCATCCAATCCATCTTGGTATTGCTGTTGAGGTACTTCCCTGGTCATGACTTCCCCAGCCATCTTCTTGCAGGAGTTGTATTGATGGTTCCCTACTGAATGGCAAACGAAGCCCAAGTTCATCACCAACTATGCAAAGCGACAAACTTTACCACTAGTTCATAGCTAACATTGAATATCGTCCAAACGGTGTTTTGTGAAACATTTAACTGATAAGGGATATTAATAGTTTTTCAGTGAGGAAAATGATTAGAGCCCAGGCATGTCTGGCAAATGCTGAGTTAACATAAAGTAATATTGTTTTTATTTTATTGGAAAGGCAAATTTGCAGAGAGAAGGAAAGAGAGAAGGATCTTCTGCCCACTGCTTCACTCCCCAAATGTCTGCAAAGACTAGAGCTGATCTGATCTGAAGCCAGGAGCCAAGAGCTTCTTCTGAGTCTCCTATGCAGGTGCAGGATGCCAAGGCTTTGAGGCCATCCTCTACTGCTTTCCCAGGCCATATGCAGGGAACTGGAGTAACCTGGACACGAATCAGTGCCCATATGGGGTCCTTAACACTTGTAAGAGAAGGATCTAGCCACTGAGCAATTGCTCTAGACCCACATTAAGTAAGATTTTTAAGTTCAAGACTGGGTAATTATATCTGGCAAATATTGAGTTAATATAAAGTGGTGTTTGGAGTTCAAGATTTTTCAAAGCTTTAAAAATTCTCAGTGTGAATCTCTACCAAGGAGTCTATTTTTATTATGAAACTATATATAGTTTTAGGAGAACTTACGTTAAAAGTTATTCATTCCCAGGCTTGGCGTGGTAGCCTAGTAACTAAAGTCCTCACCTTGCATACACTGGGATCCCATATGGGTGCTAGCTTATATCGCAGAAGTCCCACTTCCCATCTAGCTTCCTGCTTGTGGCCTGGGAAAGTAGTAGAGAATGGCCCCAAAGCCTTGGCATCCTGCACCTGCATAGGAGACTCAGAAGAAGCTTTTGGCTCCTTGGTCGCCATCTTGCTCACCACGTGTAACCCAGTGACCTTGACTGTTAGTTGCCATCTTGCTGACTTAGTGACCTCTTCGTCCTTTGAGCCTCACAAATAATTATTTGTAAAGTTAAAAAAGATAGAAGATATCCTATATTTGTAATTGTGGACAATTGAATCTATTTATAAGTTATAACTACATGCACAAGTATATTTTTTAATTAAAAATGTGAACTGTCTCCAAAAGCAGAGAAGATAAAACACTGCTAGAAAAAGGTGTTGCTTTCATTGTGCATAATGCAGACTATGTAGAAACTACGTTTCGTCCTTTTGAAAGTATGTATGCTTCTTTTAAGACACATACTTACTTTTTAGTGTAGACAATGTTATTGAAAAAAAAATGTTTTGAATTGCTTTAGTAAACATTTCCATGGGCTTGTGCTGCTAATACATTCACTAAAGAGTGATTTCATCAATTCTTTAGCAGTCATGCCTTAAGGTAATTTGGCAGAGTGATGCAAAGAAAGAGGCAACAGTGGATCTAAGGAATTTTTTCATTTTACTGCTCCTATGACTGCCCAATATGGGCATTCTTTTTTCTGTCGATGAGAGATGGAATTGATCCCTAAGACTCTCAAACTAAGAGCACAAAAGGCTCTCTCCTCTCTCACGGAACCATCATTATCTCCTCTCAGGAAACAAACAACAACAAGATAAATTGTATTCCAGTTGCTCTTGATGGTTACATGCATGAAAATGACTAGTTTTCCTAATGTTTTCTGGATCATCCTGTTCAGCGATGTGGGAAATATAAATCTTAGTTTGATAATTTCTGCCACCAAACAATTGTTCAATATAATTGGAAAAACAAGATAAACTCCCAAATAACCACAAAAACTGTGCAGCCAAGGCACCTGCATTTTGAATAATATAAGGTACTTTAGAGTGCATGGGAATTGCTTCCATATAGACTTTTCAGGAAGGTCTTTGTAGAAAAAGGGCCATTTTAACCAGACTATGGATCAACTTTGTTACAGAAATTTTGAAGACTGAGGAAAGTTTTAGGCAGACATAGTGAGTGGACATGGGGATGGAGATGGAACATGAGGAAACGTGGCCATGAGCTGTCCTGTAATCCAGCTAACATGAAGTGTGTATTTTGGGTAGTGACATAGTGGCATATCAGACGAGAAGATGTTTTTAGATTAACAATGATTAGAATCTTACATGTTAGACTCATTGTATACTTTCCTTGCTTTCTTAGAAAATGGAAAGTCATTAAAATATAAGGAGAAAAAAATGCCATGATCTCTTCAGTGGATACCTACCATTGCACACAAAAACATATATGTGAAACATTATCTCACAGACGATAGCAAAGAGCAGTACGTGACACACATTAATTCTGAAAAACAATTCTTCAGTGTAATGTACTACATTAAAAAGATTAAGGGAGAACATATCCATCTTATCAGAGATAGAATGAAGGCTTTGAAATTACTACTCACTACAAAAGTTAACAAACTAGAGCCATAAAAGCACTTCCCAAGTCTTCTAACGGGAAGCAACTGATAACCTGCAGGGAAAGTCATGCTTTCTGGTGAAACTTTAGAGAAATTTCTGTTGAACTCAGGAACAAGATAAAGATTACATCCTTTCTAAAGACGGCTCAGTTACCTAAGGTGAGGGGAGCAGGGGACAAAGAATATGAAGGAATCAGACAAAACAAATACCATTTTTAGGTAACATTATGTCTATAGAAAGTTTAACATTAGGGTCCATTGCTTTGGCTCAATGTCTAGATTCTTACGTTGCAAATGCTAGGATCTCATATGAGCACCGATTCGAGTCCTGGGTGCTCCACTTCCCATCTAGCTCCTTGCTTGTGGCCTGGGAAAGCAGTGGAGGATGGCCCAATGCCTAAGGACCCTACACCTGTGTGGGAGACCTGGAAGAAGCTCCTGGCTGCTGGCTTCAGATTGGCTCATCTCTGGCCATTGCAGCCATTTGGGGAGTGAACCAGTGGATGGAAGACCTTTGTTTCTCTCTATATATAGGTTGGATCTTCCTTTCCAGTAGAAATAAAAAAAATGTTTAAAAAATTATTCAATATCAGTAGTAAGTGAAGCTCCAGAAATTACAGAAGACATCAGAAAAAAGTCTAGCTACAAAATTAATGTAAAAATGCACTTCTTTATAGGATTGCTGTTGCTGTTTCCTTTCTTTTTGTATAACATGGAAAGTAACATTGCTCCATCTTTCATACAGTTAGACCAAAGCATCTGGCTGGATCTTTCTGATGCTGTTTCTCTAGGAATACTTTCCAAATGTAACACTCGTCTTGTTTTTAAATGACCACTGTCATACATTATTCACAATGCCTATTCTGCCTAAAAGATGGAAATCATCTCACACACCTGACACATACTTATAGAACCAATTCTCCCAAGGATATTTTTTACATTTTACAAAAGAGATTTTGTGGGACTTTTGTGGATGCCATGAATTAGGGTCCTGATATATTTAAACCCTACCAATGAATATAGCTCAAATTCTGTTTAGTAAACCTGATAATAACAAATATCTACATTTCCACTGAGATAAAATTAAAAATTCTAAATAAAAGCAAAAACTGATAGCTAAACTGGCTGTTTCCATTGAGTAAATTTTAAATGTGGTTGCAAAAAATGTATTGTCACATAATGCAATGTAATTAATAAAAAAATTCTTGTGAGGGCAGCATTCAGCATATATCCTATAATGACACGAACATTCACTTTTAATGGATGCAAATGTCCCTGATACAATATAAAGCACAACCAAAAGTTTATTTTAAAATTTCAACTATTAAAGGTCAAAATATTTATCATATTTGATGTATTTTGTTTCTCTCCTAATTCTACTTGTACTTTTAAACGGCCTTCTTCTTCTATTCCATAGCTTTTCAAGATGTTTGGTTATACAAGTTCACTGAGAATCCTCAGGGAAGCCAAGGCAGAATCAAAGTTTTTTTTCTTAATCACTGTGGAAAAGACAACTACTGATTTCAAAAGATGTTGACTATGGCTATATTCAAGGCATTTGTGATGATATCCATAGCCAGTGTGTGTGTGGAATAATACATTTGTCCCCTGTACTGTAGTTATTAATTCAGGCACCAGTCTAGGTACCGCTGGGAAGGGAATGTATGTCAGTATTAACAGTTTTCTAGTGTCACTGAGCCTTTACAGACCCAAGGAGTGGCAGAAGCGGAAGTCAGGGAAATCCTGGCAAGGGAAGGATGCCATGTGTTGTTGCTGGCTTTCAGATGAAATGGTCTGTATGCAAATGCTGGTCAGAGTCCTCAAGGAACTGAGGCTGGTCCCTATGTGACCATCAGCAATGAAACATCAGTCCTACACTGGCAAGGAACCCGATTTGCCAACAACCTGAATGAGCGTGGAGGCAGATCCTTGCTGGTGTCTTGTGGTAGAGACCATTGACTATATCTTTGTGGGACCCAGAGCAGGAAAAAAAAGTGAAGCCAGTGTAGATTTCTGAACTTCAGAAACAGGGGATAATTAAAGGGTGATTTTTTTCTTGTTACTCGTTGTAAGTCTCATTATTGTTTTAAGTTGACAGCCAAGGTAAGAAGGGAAATAGATTTCCTATGTATTCCCTACCCGTCATACATGCAAAGCTGTCATCACCACTGAATATATAATTATATTTGGTGAATATATAATTACTATAATTACTTTGGTGAAACTTGTATCCATGAGGTTAAAACACAAGATTTTCATTTTATCTTTATAATTTCAACTCAGATGCTCTTTCTTTATGAGTGATTTTCCAAGTGATACAATTTTTCCTTCCCCACAAGAACTGTCTTTTTTTTTTTTTTGAAGATTTATTGACTTGAAAGACAAGAGGTGTGGGGATAGAGACAATTATTGATGCACTAGTTCATTTTCCAAATATCTGTGATAGCCAGAGCTGGGCTGGGCTGGGCTGATGCGGGAGACATGCCAGTCTGCTATACTGGTGGCTCAAGGACTTGAGCCAGCGCCCAGTGCTTCACAGGTGCCTTAGCCAGGGGCTGGACAGGAAGAGGCATGGCTGAGAGTCCAGCTCCACGGGGGTTGCTTAGTCCCAAGGGACAGGTGAACCCACTGTGTCACCATGTGTATTGACATTCTTTCCAACGTATATTTATCTATTTGAAACACAGAATGACAAAGAGAGAAAGTGGTAGAGAAAGAGTTTTAACTGTTACTTTTCATATAGATCCACTACCAATTTTATCTGCAAAAGCCATTATTTGTCTTTTGTCATTGCAGGGGAATTTCATATGCCAAAGAATTCTGGATAAGCATTGTTTTCCTGTCCACATTTTAAATATTTCTCCTTTACTCTTTTTTGTTTGTTTGGTATCTGAGATGCCAAACACAGTTTCATCTTTTTTTTCCCCCTCTGTAGGTAAGGTTTTTGCTTGCTCTTTATCTTCTTTTAGAATTTTTTTATTTTTAATTTTCTACAGTTTGAAAGTGATATGCCTTGGCATAGCTTTGGTATGTTTATTTGCTGTTTTTATTTCTTGGGTTTGATGCTGCTTTGGAGTTATATGTTCTGTTCCCTTCTTGCTTGTCATCCTGGTACTCCCTGTACACGCATTCTGTACCTTCAGTAGTTGTGCCACAGTCCTTGATATTTGTTTCTCTCGGCCTTTGCAGTTTTCACAGCTTCTATTGGTCTGCCCTCAAGCTTGGCAATTCTTTCCTCAACTGTATCCAGTCTATCTGTACGGCTCTCTTCATTTCTGTGTAGGTATTTTACTTATTATTTATTTTGATAGGCAGACATGATAGGGTAGATAAGGAAATGTGTTATAAAAGTAATGTGGTGATATGACGCAGGCTCAGGAGAAACGTAATCCTGAGATTAGCTCTCAGTGTTTTAATAAAACCTGCACACATAAACTTCATAACTGTTCCTAAGTTTTTTTTCCTGACTCTGTTAAGGTATAGTTAGCTGGAGTTGGTTAGAATGGTTGCTTTTCTCCTAGGTTAGGGAAAATAGTCTCCTTTATGATCAGAATACCTTGGGATATTTCACAATGGTCCTTATTGTATTTATGATGCCAGAAGCTATGGAAGATATTTCCTCTAACATTTACTGTGGGAACCTGGTTGAGTTGCCAGAGGTAAAGCTCACATTATTATAGCAGCCTCTCTCTGGGACGCCCAGCCTTGCCCACACTGAGCCCTCAGCAATTCATCAACTGCAGGTCATGTTTTCCTGCTCTGTTTCCGGTCCCCCTCGAGAGGTCCTGCTCGGGATTCTGCTCAGGTGAGCCAGGACTCCCTGTTTTTGTCTATCTGCTTCTCTAATTGAAGGCACAGTGGTTTTCCGTATGTCTTTACTTCTCCTGCAGACTGAAACAGAGATATTGATTTATCCATCTGTTCAGCCAGTGTCTTCTAAGCCTCTTAAACATAACTCTGGAACTTAGAAGTCTTGATATGTTATTTAGCTATCAGGTTTTTAATAACATGTTATCTAGCAGTCAGAAATGAATTCAGCTAATAGAGCATGTATGACATCATTCTAAGACCTAATGTCAGAGAAATTCCTAAGTCCATGCTGCACCCTTTCAGGAAAGATTGTAATAAATCATTCTTTTAGTAGAAAAATACGACAGTGAGCATACACTTAATTTAATAAAAATGGTTAGGTTAGGTACACAAGTACAGCTCAATTTTACATAAAAATTCAAAAGCTGGATACAGCTGTGGATTTTGGTAAGCTCATTTATGCAAAATATCTACTTTCTCTAAGCAGAATCTTGGAATACTTGAACTTCTCAAAACTGCTTATATATTTCATATAATTATCTGTTTTTCACTTAGTTATTGCTTTTTAAATTTTATTTGAAAGACAGAAAGTGGAGGAAAGAAAATCAGAAACAGAGATTCTGTACCTTCTTGTACATGCCCTGAAAACTTCAACAGTGCTGGTCCAGATCAAAGCCAGGGTCCTGGAACTCCACTGGGGTCCCCCATGTTGGGTACAGACGTCTAAGTACTTGAGCGCTCATTTGCTGCCTCTCAACATGATCATTAGCTTAAAGTTGGAAGAGAAGTGGGAGAGCCAGAATTTGCAGTGGCAAATTAACCTTTGTTCCAAATGCCTGCTCTGATTCCCTTTTCAATTTTTAAATCTGTTAATAGCTGCCCAAGACAAATATGTTATACATAGTTAGCAGTTTATAGATCATCTAGTATCAACAATTCATTATTTGAACTTAATAGGCTTTTAAATTAGTTATTATTGGCACCAACTCCAGGAAATAGGTTATAATAGAAAGAAGAGAGCTAATCCTTTAACTTTGCTGATTGCAGAACATCTGACATGGTACCTGGGATTGTTGATTGAAATAAAGTTGAAATATCTGTGCTGTATTTTCATCTAGTGGAGAATATTTGTTTTACCTACATCAACAGACTAAAAACTATTTGTCGTCTGATGAAAGATCCTACATGAATCTTTTCTAATAAGAAGGAAAATGAAGAGGGAGCGGCTATTTGGTCGTATAGTTTAATGACTACTTCAGTTACATAGTTAAATCAACTTGGATGAAGCAAATGCTTGTGTCACTAATAATTATGTTTGTGGACTCTTTCAATTGTGCTGGATTACTCTGGGGAGTAATTGGCATGGTTGTTTGTTGGCCTGTGGGGTAACCTGCACTTTCTGACTTTTCTCCATTTCCTGTTCCTCCAAAGGAAATATGACCTGACATGCTTGAAAACTCTGTCTACTGACTGTGACCTTGTATTATGTGGGTTTGCAGGATCTACTTTGAAGAAGTGGTCTGCCTTGCAGCAGATCTCCTGACTTAAGAAAAGGAGCTAATTAGGACTAGGAAAGTCTCATTCTTCTGAGATTGAAAGCATTCCATTTTGTTTTGTTCACAATCTAATGGTCTGAAAGAGTTAATGGTTTTAAAAAAGAATGTCTCCTTGAAAAATAATAAAGGCTTTGTATTTATTTGGATTATTTTTTTAGAAGAAATCAACTTGTTTTATGTTCCTACTGCATATTCAAATTTAGGAAAATTGTCTAGTTTTCTGACATAATTATTTTCCTATTAGACGCATCAGACTTTTCTATATTTTTAATGAATCTGTGAGTTGATTGTTGATTAATTTAATTATTGTTGGGGTTAGTGGGCATGACTTCATTTGGCTTCTCATAAGCTACTAGAAAAAAATCAAGCAAGATTTTAACTCCTTTAATAACATGAGAGAAATCTGAAATTGCATTATGAAGAAAGTATATAGCAATTATTCTTTGAATGTTAGCAATGCTTTCCATTTGCTTCTGTTTTTCTTCAAAGTAAATTTGCAAATGTTCCAGGAAATATCTTATTACTTCCTATAAGAGTTGCAAAGGAAAAGGATCATTTGCATCATTCAAAGCCAGACATATTGTTGAGCTTCTGTGATATTTATTATTAGGCACTTTTTGGTCCATATGTTGGAAAGAAACTTTCCTCTAGTTGTAAACTCTAGCCTGTTTGTCCGTGTAAGGACTCAATGAAATGTGATCCAAGATTCCCATTTGTCCAGCCAGCCTGCCCTTCCTCTACAGCTCACTGTTTATTTCCAATTTAAACCGGTGTCAAACTCTCCCTGGCTGATGACCCAGATACTGCTGCACTTTACTCTTGTCTTTAGTGGATGGGGATGAAGTTTCTATTCAGTCCTAATTAGCCTGTCTCCTTGATCAGTGATGGACCCTGGATCTAATTACCATAAAGGCTGTCCATCTTGATGCACACCAGAGATCCAGGGCCTGGAGAAACAAGCACAGAAAGGACTCTGACTGCTTGATTTGACTTGTTTTTCACCTTTCTACACTCATTTACTCTTCTTTCCTTTGTAGAAGTAGAAGTTATCAGCTAGTCCTTTGGACTTACCCAATGATGCACTGTGGCTGAAGAGAGAGCTGCTTAGCAAAGTAGACTTTTCCATGCTTAGAGGGCAAAATTAGACTCTTTGTGGCTATCAAAAAGGCTCATCTAGTAATCAAGCTGGTGATTAACCAGGTCAAAATGGCAAGTATGTTAGACTATGTAAGTTGTCTGTGGAATAAGAAAGTACTTCATCAGTTACTACAGAGCAGGGGCAACTACAGTCTGTAACAGAAGGGCTATGCTGTTGCCTGGTCAATAACCAACTGAATCCTCAAGTGTTAATTTTTCTTTTCGTGTCCAACTGACAGACTCTTGACACAGTTTAATTTGGAGACTTGTCTGAACTACTTGCCTTGGGATTACAAGAGATTTAGCAATACTTTTGCCATATGCAAAAAATTGCCACCCTTGTTTGGCAATAAATTTAGCTTCTGCATCTTAACCCCTTCAACTTAGCTATAGTTCCAATTTTTCTTCATTCAGCTTCTAATCAAAGCATTCTCTTTTCTGTATAAAGGCAACTGCTGAAGCTGGCCAGCAGGAGATGGGAGGAGGTGGGTTTATGCAGTTCAGATTGTGAAAAAAGAAGAGGAAAAGAGGGAAGCCTTTGGTCTACTCACAGGACAGATAAAGACAATTTGACCTTGAACCCTGAGAAAATTAACATCTGACTCAACAATGTGTGTGTGTATATATACATGTATGTGCACACATACATACATATGTGTGTGTCTACACATGCATGCTATTGCTATGGCTGCATGCCAACTTTCCTAGCTTTGAGTGAAATAATGGGTTGAATTTGAGGGGTGACAGTAAATATCAGAAAGAAAAAAAAATACTGTCATGATACTTGAAGACAGTGTGTGTAAACTTGCAACCCTTATATTCCATACGAATGTAAACATTTTGAAATAGGTCACATAGATGTAGAACCAAGTGATAGACTGGTTTGATAGTATCAACAACAACATAGAACAAGAAGGAGGACCGAAGGCTCCTTCTGTTACGGCGGTCATAGTAAATAGCTCCGACTTGGTGGTTTCATCAACAGGAATTTGTATTTTCTTACAGTTATGAACACATAAGTCTAAGGTCAGAGTAGAAGTGTATTTAATTTCCCTTGAGGTCTCTGTCCTTGACTTGCAGGTGACCATTTCTAATTGTATCTCCAAGTGGCCTTGTTTTGGTTCACGTACATCTCCAGGGTCTCTCTTTTCCCTTAGGACCCCCTTCATATTTGGACATGACCTCACCCTTATAACCTCTTCAAACCTTAGTTAGAGCTTCAGTAGAGTCCTACTGGGCGTTAGGGCTTCAGTACATGACTTCAGAGCAAGCAGAATTCAGCCCGCAACAACTCTTGCCCTTGCACTCTACACTGTTGGATTATTTATTTCTATGATGTTCAGAATCTGGCTCATATCTATACTGTTTCCCGAGTTTTGTCATCTAATATCTGTAGAAGGAACCCTCTGTTTCCTACTGAGGACAACAACCTTAACTGGCCACAAATTTCATGTGATCTCTTCATTACCTAGGGGGGAAGTACTGAGTGTTTGATCAGAACTCATTCACCCTACCCCATGACAGATATGAAATGAGAAAGGTGGGCATGGATCAATAACATTCAAGTTCTTCAGTGTCCACGTCTGTTACGGGAATCCTTTTGTCATCCCCCAAGATTTTGATTTATATTTTAAAATAAATTAAATCAAAACCATGTTCAGTCCTTGAACTCAGAAGTGACAGTTACAACGTTATCTTGTGAGAAGGCAGGGACAGTTTCCCTCAAGATGGAGCTCTGGGCAGATGTAAGCAGCCGTTGTGGCTAACGTGAAATTTGTTAGTTGTATATCTGTTAGACTCGTGGCACCTTTTGGTGTGTTCCACTATTCTCTTTTCCAAGAAAATGAAAAGGAGCATGATATCAGACGCTATCTTTAGATGCTTTTCTGATAGACGTCAAGCTTGGGGGAAAGCATTTGTTGATTTCAATCAGATTGCCTCTGTCTTCACATAACACAGGGCAGAATTTGGCACCAGGAGACCTGACTCTCAGTTTGTGCGCTATCAGCAGCTGTCTGCTACCAATCTTGGTGAATATTTGATGTAGCAACATTCATAAACAAGGCTCCACTCCAACAAGCAAAATGCTTCTTATTTCACAAATTCCAAAAATAAATTAAATAAAAAAAACCTAAAAGAGATTAAAGTTTTGGAAAGCAAAGCAGTTTATATTAGAAGCAGAGAATATCATAAAATTGTGTGCCAGCTCTTAATAACAAGAAAACACACACACTCACAAGCAAAGGGACCTATCTCATGCTTTCTCAATTTCTGTGCATCACATACATTCTCATGTTCAATTAAGAAACATTCTAACGTGCTTTCAAATATTTAAGAAACATATAAAAAGAAATACAAAAAACACATGTAATTATGATCTTTCTATTAATCATACATTCATATCTTTAAGCAAATGTCATCCACATTCATATCTATTTACACATCTACATCTGCAATTACACCATTCACTTTATTAAAATCTATGTGTATGTATCTGCATTTATCTGTGTGCTAACAAATGGAGTTATTGATGAAGCATTTGATGACTCTATGGGTAGGACATTAAAATGTGTGTGTGTCCTGGGTTTATCTTATATTCCCTTGTGTATATAAATCCTGCTCTCACAACCTGAGTATATAGCTACTGACTTGCCAAAAATCTCATCAACTCACTTTATAACTAAGTGAAACACTTAAATAGTAATACATCGGCAATAAAAATTCAATTTTACTTACACAATATGTTTTGAAAGACAGCCCCATGATCATTCACCTGTTTCTACTGTACATGGCCTACTTGCAGGTTTGTGAAGGTTCTAAGCTATTCCTATTTGTATATATTGAACAGATAATTATTGGTCAATAATTTCATATCTCCTGAATATATATTCATTCTTCAAAAGTGGCTTTTAAAATAGACTTATTAAAAAGTCTGCAACTGAGCTCAATGGAATGGCTCAATTGGCTAATCCTTCCCCTTTAAGTGCTGGGATCCCATATGGGCATAGGTTTGTATCCCAGCTGCTCCACTCCCCATCCAGCTCCTGCTTGTGACCTGGGAAAGCAGTAAAGGATGGCCCAAAGCCGTGGGACCCTGCACCAGCATGGGAGACCCAGAGGAAGTTCCTGGTTTTTGTCTTCAGATTGGCTTAGTTCCAGCCATTGTAGCCACTTGCGGGAGTAAACCAGCAGATGAAAGCTCTTTCTCTGTGTCTCTGCTTCTGTGAAAATCAGACTTTCCACTAAAACTAGCTAAGTTTTTTTTTAAAGCCTACAACTGATATTGGCTTCATAATTTCCGATTGTTTCTTTTCCTTGCAGAATGTAGTATTTATGTGTGAACATGATTAATGAGGGAGGGGGTTGGTAAACAGTGTAAATATCAGGAGAGTAGGACCTGCTACTGTCCAGGGAGCATGATTGGCACCATGGTCTTCTGGGACAAGCCACTTCTTAGCCATTTGTGTTTGAACTCATCCTATTAAGCTTGGGACAGTATGCTTTTTAAAGATAGGGATCTTTTGGCTTCCAAGGAACTTGAACTTGGCCTGAGTTAGGGCTTCAGCTATATACTCCTTGCTCTGCAGCTTGTTTGGGATCCACACAATGATTAAGCCAATGTGAACCCAGGCTGCATTGCTCTGGGACCTTTCAGAGTTATCTTGCATACCTATGTGGCGCCTACAGTGGAAACAGCTGAGGTTAGAGCTACAAAGGTCTTTGAAAAAGCTGTTGCCTGCATCCCTGAGGGAAACCAGGTTAAGCAATAATCTGTGAATATGACTGAAGAGGCTACTGTTTGACATCATTGCACATGGGCCCCCAGCAGGCAAGGAGGCTACTTGCCTCCTTTGGCTGCAGGTCACCTCACATCTTCACACATCATTAGTGCAGACCCAAATGCTCCAAGATTTCTCCAATCCAGGAAGTGTTTCACTACCCACAGTGACAGGAGTCCCTTGTGTTCAACTGTAAAAACAAAACAAAACACCTTATATTACACACGTGAGAAACAATTCAAGTTTACAAGAGTAATAACAAACATAGGTAAAAGGCAAGATATACATGGCAAATCAAGGGGAGTCAAAGTAAGCAAGGAAAATCATACTCCTTAAAGGAATGCTATACATTTGAAGCAAAAGAAAAGTATAGACTATGTTCAGAAGACAAGAGGAAGCAATGTACTGACATTCATTTCATTGGTTGAAGATGGAGCTTTCAGAATACTTGGCACAACATCTTTTGACTAGGGTGGAGCTGATTTCCCCCGTTATGGTCTTTCAGTGGATGGACAAATCAGCAGGCTGAAATTACACTGTGTTCTGTGAGGCAGCAGGTGATGGCTGTGATCACTGTTTTCCTGGCACTTACCTGAGAAACTTGTGGTGAATCCCCAGCTTTAACCTCACCCAACCCTAGCCATTGTGGACATTTGAGTTGTGAGCCTTTGTTCCTCTTTGCATTTCATTAGTTCATTCATTCATGCATTCATTCATGTTATACGGTAAGAGATATTTGAGAGAGCAGTCTAGGTGACAGGTTGGAAAAGCTTCCACTCAAGCAGCAGGAAACCACAGTTGCTAGGAAGTAAGGATCTGTGAGTCCTACAATCTTACTCCTGATTTCCCTGGTTGTATCAATAACCCTGAGATTATTTGCTCTCTGTATCATCAGTTTTATTTTTTTAAACTTGTTATTAATCAGTTTTGGATGCTCTAGATTATGTCCTCTCCCCCCACCCTAATTCTTTGCCTGGCTTTCTTGCTTCTTGTAGTATGAGCCTCTGGACATGGAGAGAGTGTCTATAGTGCAAGTAAATATGGGAGCAGCCTATGGCCTGAGTGGGGTCATTGAAATGAGTTTACAGAGAGTGGAAGGATTTGAATTTGTCACCTGCATTTGGAGTGGTTACCCTGTGTTAAGAGATCTGTTTTAATTCATAGCTCTGGAAATTCACAGTGCAAGACCTAGAAAGCCACAGTGGTATGATCTCTGACTAAGTATTCTTTCTGATAGGGTCCCAAGACAGCACAACACAAGCAACAGGCAGTGTTTCTCTCTCATTCCCTCTCCTTATAAAAATAAGCAATCCAATCATTGGAACTTCATCATAATGATCATGATCTTCCAAAGGACCCATTTTTAACACCATTAATTGAATTGTTTCCCCCTTTTAGCATCATTAACACAATACCGTGCGAGCTCAACTTCGGTGTGGGTTCTGGGGGATGGATACTCAAATCACAGCATTAGGGGACAGAGAAGTACCTGTATTGGAAAATCCAGGTGCAAATGTTTTCAACACTATTTGATTCCTCTGAGCAAAATGTCTGAATTAGAATATGAAGGGACAATTTGGAGACAGTAAGATACTGTCTGGATAAAATCAGACATGACTAAGATTTAGGCTGTTGATGGTAGGACAGAAAACTTCGAATCTGCCGTGGAAAGTCTAATGGATGTTTTGGTGTAGTATTAGAAGCAATTTGAGAAGAGACAGAACTTATTATGCTAATGGTAAATATAGTTAAATGCAAAAAAATATCATTTGTTTTTCTTACTAACATTTAGAATTCTTGTGTCTATGTCTTGTTTATTCCACCAATGTCCACTTGCTATCTCACAACTGCATAGAAATCCAGTGGACTCTCGTTTTTTCTGCTTCACTATACATAAAGCAGACATCTCTGGAAGCTCTAGAAGAGAAAAGGTTTGGTTTGATTACTGCTGAGCTGAAAGGTAATCCCATCTCAACGCCACCCGTGTTCCTTCGCTGTGGCTGTCTTCATTTTCAGACGAAATCGGGCGCATTCAGGGTGGTATGGCCGTAGACGACTTTCTTCATTTTCAAAGAAAGTGATTGAAGTTCAAGTCCTTCTGCTTCTTCTCCTCTGGCTCTTCTGTTACCGGTCTTTGATTTTGTTTTTCAAATATTTATTTCTTCATTTATTTGAAAAAAAGAATGACAGAAAGAAAAGGGAGGGAGAACGCTAAAAAGAGATCTTTTCATCTGTTGATTGACTTTCCAAAGAGCCACAAAATCTGAAGCTAATTCAGGCTGAAGTCAGATCCCACAACTCCACCTGCGTCTTCCACATATGTGTCAAGGATTCAACCACTTTATCTGTCTTCTGCTGATTTCCCAAGCTCATTAGCAGTGAACTGAATAGGAAGTGGGACACTTGGGTCTCTGGCACTCCAAAATGAGATGCTGATGGTATAAGTGGTAGATTCTGTCACTATGCCACAACACTGGACCCATAGTTTTGACATTAGAAGGAGAGAGTTCTCTCGGGATGTAAAAATAATCTCATAAAAATTGTGATTAGTTGCCTCCTTGGAAAATCTGCATATATTTTTTTCTAGGAAGGTATCACAGTACATACATGAATGTATGTATGCATGTGTATATATAATGATAAGAAGAAATTGTACTTGTTCATTACAGATGCAATTTTTCTAGAATGTTTCTTATTCAAGGTTGCCTGAAACCATGGATATGGAAGGCAAAATATGGATCCATATGTGTGTGTGTGTGTGTACTTATAAAGTCAGTTTAAGGGTAGGTTCAATGAAGACACATTTGTCCCAAGTTGGAGTGCCTCGTTTCAGTTCTCAGGTTCTCACTAGGGTAGACTCTGGAAAGGCCAATGATGGTGGTTCAAGCAGTTGGTTCTTGCTGCTTCCCATTTGGGATACCTATATTGCGTTCTTGGTTTCTAGATTTGGATCTTGACCACTGTAAGCATTTTTGGGAGTAAATCAAGGATTGAAATTCTGCCTAGCTTTCTTTATAATATGCATTTCCATAAACTTTTGGGGAATCCCTTGAATCATGTAAAACAGTCATATAAAAGAGTAAAGTATAAAGTATATATAAAAGTAAAATTTTTATTTATTCTGTATTTATTATTTAGGAAAAGCAAGGAAAGATTTTACAGAGAAAGTAAAATTCAATATGACAGTGGTGATTAGGAGAGAATGAATCTAGGATGAAGAAAGTAACATGTGACCACACATTACAGGGGAATGGAAATGTTCATTATGAACAAAAGTTTCAGCAAGAGGGGATTGATTTGCACAGGAAGCAACAGGTTAGCACAGGTACAAATAGCTATTCAGCATTTAAAAATAGAAATAAAATATTATTTATATTGTAGATTGAAAACTCAGGTAACAGGGTATATATTGTAACCCAATGGTGCAAGCCATCACTTGTGCTGCTTGTCTGCTATATCAGAGTGGCTCAAGCATAACTTCTTGCTACTGTGTAGACTGGGTGGCAACAGATGATGACTCGAATATTCTTGTCCCTGTTACCCATGTGGGAGACACAAATGGAGCTCTTGTATGACTTCCAGCCTTGCTGTTGAGAGCATTTATGGAGTACACCAGAACCTGGACGAGCTTTCCTTATATGTGTATATTTCTTTGTGCATAACTTTTAAAAGACAAAAAAAGGGAACTCCCGGAAGTAACAGATTAAATTTCAGGATGTATGAAGGGTGGTTACGATGGGAGATGGTCTATGAATGAAGAAAGCAGATTAAGAGCAACTGTGATGAAATAAGCTTTCAAAAAGAAGTTACCTGTAAACATTTTTTACCTGTTTTGTCTGTGGATTCTAGATCATTAGAATTTGGCTGGAGTTAGAAGAAATGGCCAAATGTCAGAATAGACCTTCAATATGATGGGAACACAATTTAAAAACATTTTCTGGAGGAACACACTATTATCTTAGTTGGAAACAGCTTCTGAAAAAAAAAATCTGCTGTTTGCCACTCAGTGAGAGTGAATGGTGATCAGAGGGCAATGTTAGATGTAACGAGCTCTTCAGCTAAGAAAATTGGTATGATTCTAGGGCACGGTTGAAACAACCATCTCTATATATCAATGTAGGCTAGAGAAAGAAGAAGAAAAAGGAGTCAAACTTCTCAGTTATGTGAAATGTACAGAATATCAGGAGGTAATTGAACAGCACGTACCACGACCAGGTAAAGCAAGTAAGTCAGAAATAAAGGCAGAGAAGTTCATCGTTAAAATATCTGCTGGAAGAGAACAGGCGTTGGTGATGTGAGGAATGTATCTGGCAATTGAGGGGGAAAGGAAATGAAAATGGAGAAAGGAGAGTACGAGGAGAGGAAATTCAAATTCACACTACAGCCTGTTCATGTTTTATTGGGTGGAATTTTAAAGCTAGGAAACGGGCTGTCATGTTGCCAAGTCAGAAAATCATTTATGTGCCTCATAGAATCCAGTGACTCTTTGCCAAAGTAATAGCGCGTCTATTTTTACTTGCTCTCTGGGACTATCAACCACTTGGCCATTTTGACGGTTTAATCACCTGTAACCAAAGAGGGGGTGCCATTAGCTGGAAAGCAGTATTAGTGTCATCTCAGAGCAGTCACCCTGCATCCATACGGTGACGCCCATAGGCTAGTGTTTATGTTCATCATGGCTGCTTGCCTTTTCAGGTATTTTTCCCTTTTCTTTGCATGAAAAATGGACCACTTGGTCCAAAGTAGCAATTTTAACAAATTCACATTCATGAAAAATATATTCTTCATAATGAAAATTGTAATTACCTTTCCATATCTGGAACTGTGTTTATATCAAAGTTTTTTGCATTAATGAGGAAAATTTCCAGAAAAAAGTCCAGTCTTGATTACAGAGGGTTTTTTTTATGATTTATTTATTTTTATTGGAAAGTCATATTTTACAGAGAGGAGGAGAGCCAGAGAGGAAGATCTTCCATCTGCTGATTCACTCCCCAAGTGGGTGCAATGGCCAGAGCTGAGCCAATCTGAAACCAGGGTCCCAAGGGCTTGGGCTGTCCTCCACTGCTCTCCCAAGCCACAGGCAGGGAGCTGAAAGGGAAGCTGGCAGCTGGGACATGAACTGACACCCATATGGGATCCTGGCATGTACAAGATGAGGATCTTAGCTAGAGGGCATTGTGCTAGGCCTGTTACAGAGTTTTCCAGTATTTTGAGTAGGGATTTATGTTTATTTTCAAACCATGCTGCAATCATTCCAGTGACTTATAATTACTTCAAATATACATTATGCTGGTACCACATTATCTCCTATCTGACTATCTTATAAAACATTAGTATCATGTATCTCAGTATTAATTGAAAGAATGACAGTTGCCAATGGATGAAATATTTCTAGGATAAAAGATTTTCTAAAAGTAAAATGCCAACATAATTTTTTAACACATTGTATTTTATACCAATGAAAATTTTGCTATTTATATCAGTTATTTTTCTTTCTTTCTTTCTTTCTTTTTTTTTTTTTTTTGAAAAAGGGAAAGAGAGGATAGAGATGGGGGAGAGAGAAAGCGAGTAGAAGAGATGGGAGGGATGTTCCACCTGCTGATGTTTTCTTCATTTGCCCATGAAATTTGGAGCTAGCCATGCTGAAATCAGGAATCTAGAACTCATTCTGAGCCTTCCTCGCACGTCAAGAACTCAGCTACTTGAGCCAGCACCTGCTAGTTTTTCAGGGTGCAAGCTGGAATGAAGCTGTAATTGGGAGCAAAGCTCAGAACTGAGCCCAAGCCCCAACACAGGTTGTAGGCATTCTATGAGGTGTTACAGCCATTTTGACAAATGGCTGTCCCAGAGACAATTATATAAATAAGTTTCGATTCATTGATGCCCAGACTCCTCTGTTAGGAAATGTTAAAATAGATTTAGCAAAACATGGGATTGAGTAATGATCCAGTATAAACAGCAGTGTTACTCATTTATACCAAGTGCCTACACTTTGACTGCTAGATGGCCACTGGCTGCGGTTTTCAGTTAAGAAATCAGGAGTTTCTTACTTAGATGGTGACTCTTCTGGAAACTATTCTAAATTAATTTACTTTAAACATAAGGGATCATTTCCAGGAAATAACTGAGTTTTTTTCTGGCATGAAATTTTAGCATCAGAAATTCAGACATTAAAAAAAATTTTTTTTCAGACATTTTACAGAATGTAACAAATAAATAAAATAAATATACTCAATGGCAATTTTAATTCTAATTGAAGTCCACCTCACATTTTTAAACAAATGTTGTATAAAAGATCTTCTCCCCACAATGTGGTTGTAAATTTGGAGGTAATATCCTCTCTAACAAGAACAGCTTGAAGTATCTGTGATCAACTGTAAATGTAATGTCTTATGTTCAACATGTGAAACCATTGAAGCATGTTTTAGACTGGAACAATTTGAGCAGATTTGCTGCATTTATTTCTTGAGAAATTAGTTAAAGGGAAATCTTGTTCCAGTGACTACTGGATTTCTTTGATATAGCCTAACATTTCACATAATTATAGGAATGTGTTAGATTAATTCTGAAGGCTTCCTTAAGATCACGCCATCTTGAGAATTTTAGGTCATCTTTGGTAGATATGCCATTTCCTCTCATTCCTTTTTCTGGGATGGATCCATTCTTCCCTTCCTCTCCCCATCCTACAAAAGCTGAATTTTGTTGATTCCAAGATGCAGACTAAATTTGTTCTCAACTGGGTTGAAGTTTTTCCAAAAATTCCACTTTCACACTGGGTACTCAGAAAACCATCCTCACCCAGCCATGAGGATGTAATAGGTTTGTTTCCATAAACTTGCTTCCAGCTTTGGTTGTACTGCCTCTTCACCTTTCGCATCCCAGGGATCTCCATTTCACAGTGCGTGCAGTAAGTAGCCTTAGGTAGAAGTGACCAAAGCAACCCCTATGTAAGTTTTTACACAGTGTCAACAGCTGTCATGTGTTCACTTTTTCCCTCCTCATCCTTCTTGATGCCTCATACTTATCAACCAGCAATGCTGTTTGCATTTTCTTCTCCCAACATATTCTTCCCAAAGAATCCACTGTGTTTACCGATTCACCACTCCCAGAATGAGCCACACCTGGATTGAGTTCCGGTTCACAGTTTTAGCTTGGCTCAGCCCTGGCTTTTTTGAGTGAACCAGCAGAAGGAAGATATGTGTCCATCTGTATTTCTCTGTCTTTCCAATAAATGAAATAAATAATGAAAGTGCTTAAAAACTAGGCAATCTTTCTCCCACCTATCATATAAGCACATTCTATCTTTGAGTTCATTCACTTTATTCAACGTAACATTTTTCCATGGAAAAGGCTTTCTTCTAATTTTAAATTAGCCTCTAGTTTGCTTTCATTTGGTCAATCAAGTCCCTATTTTAAAACTCATTTCGGAGAGAAAAAACATGCAAAATTTCCGAAACATCTCCTCAAGTGTATATTTTCTGGATTTTGGTAAAGTCTGGATTTTGGTAAAGTCTGTGTTATCTAATGGACAGAGAAAGGCATGCAACCTTAAGTATCATTTATCAAGGGAGCCTGAGGTGCATAAGACAAGTTCTGATGGAAACTAATATATAATTCTTGGAGAGTTGATCATACCACGGGAGGCAGCCCAGAACTCTAATACTTGCATGTTAGGGAAAGCCCCTTACATTAATAGGTGTGCATTGTTGTTTCATTACCTACGCTGATGCAGGGGTCCCTTAGATTTTCCTTCTGGCCACGTATGTTTTATTTTGTTTGAAGTGTGATTATACCAAACTTCTTGCAGACTCACAGATCTCCTGATCTCCCTATGTTGAATACTGCTAAAATGTTCATATATTGGACACTGTAATATGAAACAGGAGTACAGCCAAGGGATATTTTTGCTAGAGAATTTGGAGACTTTGGCATCTTTTTTATATTCCCAAATGTTATTTATTTGTTTAGAGATTATCATCTTTTAAAGGTTTGTAGGGCAAGTCTTTGGAATTCCATGGGACTTTGTGTTTAAATCTGGAAACCTGTATCTAAAGACTAACATTCTTGTTAGTCTCTTTTCTTCTTCTAGTAATCTAGGGTGACTCATTGAGCATTGCTGAAGCTCAGTTACTCTATTTGCTAATTGAGACCAATCCTTTTAATTGGGTACCATTTGCATGTTTAGGCCATTCATATCGTTTATACTTATAATGAAAATAATAAATCTGGGGAAATCAGGAAATTCATTTTGTTATTTTATTTAGAGACAGGCATTTGGCTTTACAGTAAAGATGCCACCAATTCCACTTCCAATTCTAGCTCCCCACGAGTGACCACTCTGAGAGATGGCAGATAATTGCTCCATTAATTTTGTCCATGCCAACAATGTGAGAATCCTACATTGAGTTTCTGATCGACCACCTGCTTGTACTTTCCCATCACAGACCTTTGGGGAGTGAACAGATAGAGGGAAGAATCTCCCTGTCCCTTCCAGTCTCTAGTCCTGTCTTCATGACCTTGAGATAAATAAAACTTAAGAAATAATAATGACTAGGGTATGTGTTTTGTTCAATATTTTTCTCTACACATCTGTAGTGACTTTTTTCAAAATACTCTGTTCCTAGTGTTTGTTACTGATTGGCATTTTTTTTTTTTTTGCTGCATCTAAAATATTTTTTTGATTTTTTTTTAAAACCTCATTAGGTCTTCTACCCAGAGATAAATTCATATCATTAAAATGTTCAAGTCTATCTTCCACTCTCTACTGAATTAGTGTCCACGGGCCCTTTATTAATATTATTCCTTTGCATCTCTCCTTAAACCCATGACTCATTCTTTGCCGTATTCACATGGAAATGTGTGAACGCCGTATGAATCGACCTATCTGTCTTCTCTATGCCAAAATGTAAGTGCTGAACATTGTGAGAAATGGACATGATGCAAGGAAATCTGCGTAGCTGACTTTTTTACACCCAAGCCAGTAATATAAACTCCTCCCTCCTTAGAAGATTTACATCCGTCTCCTTCCTAGGGCCCTTCCTTTGCTCCTGCAGAGCCCTGCCTGTTAGACTGTCTCATGCATAGAGCGAGAATGGACATGATTAGTTGGTGACTCCTTCCTGGTCTGACCACTAGTTTCCTGTTTGTTCAGCCATTCCTGCTGCATCATCCTGTCTCTGCAGATTAAATGCCCTGCCTCTGAATCTACCTGTGTGCCTCTCCCTCATCCGCACGTGTACTTTCGTCTTTACCCAGGTTGAAATTCAGATCTTTGATTTATTGTTAGGCACAGATGAAGGGTTCCTCATAGTATGTGGAATTATTCTATACTACTTTATGGAAATATGTTTTCAATTGTATCTGAGATAATAAATCACAACTTCTCACTGAAATATGAAGTAAATAAATCTCACCTTGAGCTGTAAGAACTCTGACCAGAGACTCATAAAAAATTTTTAGAATTTATGAATGTTATAATTTTATTTTATTTTTTATTGGATTTCCATTCCTGAGTAAAATGTTACCGCCCTAGTATTATTAGAAATCATATAAATTTGTGTGTTTCTACTTTTATGGTGGACAAAGATATGTTTGGCAGCATGCTGTGTTTTACCTAATTTATCATAAACTAAAATTCAGGTTTCTGTTCTTGCTTGGGTAAATTCCAAATAACTTTGTCTTGATCTGTTTTCTGTGGTTATAACAAAATCCCTGAGATTTGAGTCCTAGATTTATAAAGAAATTTGTTTGGCTCCCAGTTCTGAAGGCTGGAGCCCAGGAGTCCAACACTGGTGTCTTGCTATTCCATAACATAGTACAGAATATTGCCAAATGAAACAGATCAAGCATGTTAGTTGGGGTGTCTTCCTCTCACGTATGGCCACTAATATTATCATGACCTCATCTAACCCCAGTTGCCTCCCAAAGCCCCCTCCTGCAAACACCACTGATTTATACATCTGGGGATTAAGTTTTTAATGCATGTTCGGACACACATTCAGAGTAGAGCATTGCTTACTCTTTTGTTCAATCACTGCAACAATTACCTTTTGGAACAGCATGGGCTATTATACAAAATTCCGGAAGAACTCCTTTGCATTCAACAGACTAAGCCAAAGCACAAACCCAAGAAAATCTATTTGAAATGTCATAGGTGAGGAGCCCTTAGTGACCTACAGTCACTACAGGGATTTAAAACATTCCCTATGGAGGGCTTGGTGACCGGGAAGCAAATCATCCTGAGCAGTTGTTTACCAGCTCTCCTTTGATTGTGCGTTATGTTCTTGCACCATCCTGACTTTTTAAAATAATGAATTGTGGTGTACTAGTTAGTACATCCCTTAAAAAGTTTATTTGTTTACTTTTCACTTGAAAAGCAGAGTGACATAGAGAGGGAAGGAGAAAGAGATATTTTATGCACTGGATCACTCCCCAGAGGCCGCCAATAGTCAGAGCCAGGCCGAGCTAAACCAGGAGCTCCATCCTGGGCTCTCACATGATGGAAGGGAACCAGCTACCTGAGCCAGCACTGACTGCCTCCCAGGGTATACGTGAGTAAGAGCTGGTTGGAAAGAGAAGTTGAGACTTGATTCTAGAAACTAATATGAAAAACGGGCATCTCCAGAGACAGTTTGCCTCACCAGGTCGTAACACCCACTCCAGGCACACACTTCTTACTGAAGTTATTCTGATACTCTATATGCTGAAAGGATAGTTTACATTTAAGAATAATTTATGTGAAGTTTATATCTAAGTAGTTTCCCAGATTTTTATTATGATCCATAGAATAAATAAATTAGTAAATACAAAACTGAATATATTTAATTTATGTATGAATTTATGTATATAAACATATAGAGATGAGAAATGCATACAAACATTTACATAACATATGCATTTATGTAATGCATATTTTATTATGCAAATATACATATTCATGTTGTATATAATGTATATGTGCATGCATGTATAGGTTTTGTATACATGTACATATTTACAGAGAAGTTAGAGAAAATTTACCAAAACAAAAACCTAAAGAAAATAACACCCTTAGAAAAACAAAAACAGGTACCTTTACTATGCTGATTATAATTTTAATTGTTTTGTTTTGTTTGTTTGTTTTTCAGTCACATTATATAAAATATACTGGAAGTCTATAAATATATTAGTTTGAAATGTGGACTTCAATTTGAGAGAAGGGTATAAGGAAGAATCCATTTTTTCTATTTCCAGAATAAGTGTTGGTTGTAACACCAGATGTGCAATTTTGTGTCTATCAACTGCTTTCTGCTGCCAATATTGATAATGTGGTTTTCTTCTTCTCTCTTCTGCTTAAAGTGAAGAAACATACAGAAAGCTTCAAAGTGGATAGCTCAAGCAATGAGCTTGGCAAAAGGGACAGAGCCACCAAAGCTGCTCTTTATGCATCGTAACATGTGAGCTTGCCAAGGTCTTGTACTTATCTCTGAAATATCTTTGCGACATACTTTCATCTTGCTGATTGGTCAACATGATAGAAAGTTCAGGTTTCAGTCTGAATGTTACTTGTTCCCTAACACCACAGTGGCATAAGTTAGACAACCTCATTGTAGCCGTTTCCATAGATCCTGAGTGGTCGTGTGCTTATTTGTTTAACATCTAGCTCCTCAGCTCTACTGTGAAGTGTTAAGAACATAAATCTCTGATTTATGTAGTTGGATACCCAATCTGTCACATAACACCTGGAGCATAGCAAGTGTTCAATAAATATTTCTTGAATAAATAAAGTTAAAATTGCATGAAATGAACAAGAAAGCTGGGTGGTGAAATCTAATATGGCAGATAGGGACTGATCATTCAAGTCAACGTCATGCAAGTTCATTGTCGAAGTTCTGTTAGAATCTCAGAGGACACCTTACCTTTCTCTCCCATGATGGCAACCTCCCCAGTTTGCACTCATAAATCTTTGCTTGGTTCTTAGTCAAGCAGAACATTTTGAATCATTCTGACTCCTTTTTCTCTCTTTTTCCACCCTTAACAGTTGTGTTTTTTTCTAAAGCCCAACTTTCTAGAAATAATGTGTGTTTTCCTGGTATCAATATTTTGTTTCATCCTCATTTTCTGCCTGGAGTTATTGAATTACTGGGAGTGTTTGCTGATTCTCCTCTTTATATATATGATATTCCATGAACAAATATATATATTTATTATATATACATTTATATAAAATATGTTTACATGTGTATTCCATGAATAAAGTCCAAAACTCTCTGTTAGAACAAGTTTTGCTAAAAATAGAATCATTTTTATGTCACTTCCTTTTTCAAAATTTTGCAATGACAGGTGTCTTCAGTAAAGCGCCATATCTTGACGTTTGAATGTGATGTCTTCCGGGAACTGGCCTCTGCCAATCATCCCACTTCTGTCATTGTGCGGTCCCTGAAGGTGCTATACGCTCTCCCCCTGGTACTCGCTCCACTGCTTCCTCTTTGCTTAGAATTCCCTTCCTCATTCTGTCCTAAAAGAAGTCCTGTTCATAGTTCACAGATCGTTTCAGTGGTCTTCATCCACATCTACATATGGCAACCATTGCAAACAAACAAATAAACAAAACCATTGCATCATTGTTCCCTAAAAAGTTATTCTCTTTGCTTCTGCAAATGTCACTCAACACACAAAACTCTGCATTATGATGATGTCACATAAGTCTTTTTCCGGTAAGCTAGCAGATGGTTCCCAGGATCATGAACTTTCAAATTTTCTTGGGATGTTAAGTGCATGTTCCAGAAACAGACTACCTCAGGTCAAATCACAGCTCAACTATTTTCTACCCTGTGACTGTGAGGATCAGACAGTGTGCTTTATACTTCTGCACTTCAATTTTCTCTTCTGACACTGAGTATCTATTTTTTAAAAAATCTTCATTTACATTTTTTTATTGGAAAGTCAGACTTACAGGGAGAAGGAGAGGAGAAGGATTTTCCACCAGCTGGTTCACTCCCCAAGTGACTGCCATGGCCGGAGCTAAGCTGATCCACAGCCAGGAGCCAGGATTAACTTTCAGGTCTTCCATGCAGGTGCAGGGTCCCACGGATTTGGGTCGTTATCTACTGCTTTCCCAGGCCACAAGCAGGAAGCTGGATAGGAAGTAGAGCAGCTGGGACATGAACCGGCACCCATATGAGATCCTGGTGTGTGCAAGGCAAGAATTTTAGCCACTAGGTTAACACACTGGGTCCATTTTTTTTTTTTGGCAAGATTTACTTATTTTTATTGGAAAATTAGAAATATTGACAGAAGGAGAGACAGAAAGAAGAATCTTCTGTCTGGTGGTTCACTCTTGTCTGCTGAGCCAATCTGAAGCCAGGAGTTTCTTCCAAGTCTCCCATGCAGGTGTAGGGTCCCAAGGCTTTGGGCCATCCTTGATTGCTTTTCCAGGCCACAGTGGAGCTGACTGGGAAATGGAGCTGCCGGAACATGAACTAGTACTCATGTGGGATCCTGGCTCATGCAAGACAAGGACTTTAGCCACTAGGCTACTGCGCTGGGTCCAACATTCAGTATCTTAACAGTTACACTTGGGATATCAGATGATAAGAGCAGATAATACATTCGAACCTCAGAGAATAGTATCTGATATTTATTAAGTGCCTTACCTATGTTTTATTGCTTTGTATTAATGCATGGTCCTAATGACTAGCCATAGCAGAGAGTAATAATCATGGAAATAATCACCATCATTAAGGCTGTAATTATTAATGCCATCATGGACAGCATGGTTTTGTGAACATGAACCATATGGCAAACTTAGTGGTGAGGGATTTTCCGGTGTTTCGTTTAAGCCTAAAATTGTGATGGATGCTGCTACTATCCTCACTTGTAAGAAAAAAAAAATAAGATTACTTTCAGGGGTCAGTTTTTCCAAAGGCACATAAGGAATGAATGAGAGATCCAGAAATGCAATTGTCCTGGTCCAATTTCCTCTGCTAACCACTCTTGCCCAGTTTTTCCCTGGTGGCTAAACAAGTACGATACGATGAGGCACTCGAGTGTGCTCACTGGTGCTGTTTTCTCATGATGTTGATACTTCAGTATGTGGGGCTGCTGTTACTGGAAGCATTTCTGTTCCTGAAACATATGTATGCTTGTAATTTAGCGTTTCATAAGAGGGCTTCTTACAATGTTAGCTCCAAACAATTGGCCAGACTTCATGCTAGAAACAAATGGAGAACTGTCTTTTCTAAATTAATAACAGTCAGCTAAATTATAATTATGCAATTTTATCATCTGAATTTTTTCCAAAGCAAAATTAATGAATTAAACATTTATATACTTTGTTTCATTGGTTTTAACAGTTGGTGACATTCATAAGAATTATTTTAGCAGCGTAACAGGGATGGAATTTGTTTACAAGTGAGTTAAAGAATGGATAGGAGATAACTAAATAGAGGTGAATTTCAAGACTTTTACTTCTTTGTTTTTAAATTAAAATTTGATTTTTAATATTATTTACATAGTTGGTGAGATGCACACCCTGTGGGCCTCTGATTAGGGTGGAGAGGGAGAGAGGGTCAAGGCATAAAGGGACAAATGTTCCAGTTCTTCTTTTTTTTTCTCCTGTGTCTGCAGAGAGGAAAGGGAAGGGGCCTACTTCTTGCTATCATATCAACACCTGGGGTGGGGGACTGTCATTCGATGATGCCTTAGAGTTCCTAATATGGGAAATACGTTCTGAGGGTATTCTTGAGTTGTTGGATAGTTCTCACACATTGTTGGTCTCATTGTACCAGGGTTGAGAAAATCTTTCCAAGGTTCATGGGCTGACAAAGTCCATACTAGCGCACCTACACACCCAGACACTTGCTGTAGAATTTGGCCAGGAGAGTTGTCTAACCTGTTCTGCTTTCCATCCTCTGTTGAGGCACTTGATGTCCTCTGTTTACCTAGATAAGCTGACTGTCAGTTTCCCGTGTGCATCTGGGCATGTTATCCACTGTATAGGCATCAACATTGGAGGAGACTCGGTCCCCATATATGCACTCTAAGGTTGGAACACATGGTGAAGTTTGCTCCTAGCTTGGGATCTTGCAAGAGCCAAAGGTGCTGCTGCCCACCCAGGCATGGCTGGCCTCCAGTTCTGCCTTTCACTGGAAGGTACGATACTCTAGCCTAATCTGGCCCTGCCCCAAAACCCAGATCAGCCCCAAACTAGGCTCTCATATGATCCAGCAGGTGTGTGCTTAAACTCATGCCAAACACACTCTATAATTCTTGCCAACTCTAGCAAGTGCTGGCACACCTCCAGATCCTTCCCACATACACACCAATGGGTGCTGCAGCATTGCCCAGCCCAGTCGTCTCACTTCCCTGGCTCTGGTGCTCAACACTGGGAGCTACAGTCCGGCAGGGGATTCTCCCTAAGTTTCCATATGAGGCCTGTCATGAGCCAGCACGTGTTATGGCCCAGCATAGCACAGCCCACACTCTGGTTTGGTTCTCTAAGCTTTCTCTTGCACCAGTGGGCAGCAGGAGATGCAACTCAGATTAGGCCTGCCCTCCCACATGGGTGGATGCCTTGGGCTGACCCAGACACGTCCTCTGGTTTCCCCCCTCTAAACCACTGCATGTCAGCTCTCCTTCACCTACCTGAAAATGCAGTGGCCTGCTCATGGAAGCCCTTGAAAACACTTCTCACCTGTCAAACATGCAGGTTCAGCAACCCCCACTCTAATACATGGCCAGAACCCTTCCCCAAGAAATCTGCAGTACCCACTCCACAACAACACATGCCTGGGGTTCCAGCCCAGCATCCCTCGCCTTCCCCACATCATCATCTTCATCATCATGGAATAGGCAACTATGCTAGCACGCTGACTTCGTTAACACAAAATGGGCATTAACCATGCCAAGAATGTCGACCAGTCTCGGCTGCTTTCTTTCAGCAATATAACATTTGCCTAGGTACAAGGCAGAAGAAGAGTTTGAGTACCTTGAGACGAGTGGAAGTTACAGGAAAGGATGAAACATTAAGAGAAAAAACTGTAAGTTCAGGACAGTAGGAATAGAAGTAGAAATGTATATTAAATGGCAGAGGTACCAGTTTCAGACAAAAGGAAAAGAGGTAAAAATTGTATGGGTATAAGCTAAGTGTGTGTGTGAAGGCACACACTGAGTGAAGGCAGCGAAGAAAGTATGTCTATCAACGTGTGCAGGCGGGCCCTTTTAAAGTGAAAAGTGCCAGTCACGGAGCTGACCTGAGTAGGGTGGCAGGTTGAAGAGAGATAGTGTTTCTGTACAAATACTCCAAACGTGTCATTTTATATTCCATGCTCTTTATTTGTACACACTTAGTATTATTCTTAATTTGCATTTTAATATGGTGTCTATAATTATGCCAGACATTTTGCTATTTCAATTTTCCAGATGTATTTAAATTTTGTATTATTACTGGCTCGATACAGAAATAAAAAGAAGTAACAGTGAAACTCTAAATTCAATTAAGTCGAACTTATTTGATAAAATGGATTCCTATAAAATTTTGGTTATGTTGTTTCATGTAACCAAAACATAGCCCAAAGTAGAAAATGAAGAATTAGAAAGCAATAATTTCATTAGGAAATTTTTGAAAGAATTTGATAATGTTGGCTCCATATGTCAGCAATGTGGGAGGATGTCATTTTTTTTAAAGATTTATTTATTTTTATTGCAAAGTCAGATATACAGAGAGAAAAAGTGACAGAAAGAACTTCCATCCGTTGATTCACTCCCCAGGTGGCCACAATGGCCACAGCTGAGCCAATCCAAAGCCAGGAACCAGGTGCTTCTCCTTGGTCTCCCACACACAGGTTCACGGTCGCAAAGCTTTGAGCCGTCCTTGACTGCTTTCCAAGGCCACAAGCAGGGAGCTGGATGGGAAGCTGGGCCTCCAGGATTAGAACTGGCACTCACATGAGATTCTAGCGCACTCAAGGTGAGGACTTTAGCCACTAGGCTATTGTGCCGGTTGGGGAATGTTAGTTTTTATCTGAGGTTTTTAACTACTATTTCACTCCCTCATGAAAGTTGTTGTCACATGCTGTGTGTTTAGACAATTGAGCAGCCTGGGCACTTTAGGATTGCGTGCAGAAATAGACAATGTAATGAGCTAAGAACATAATGTCTGATCTATAAATTAAACTGTCCATATTGAACAGTAATATAAAGCTGGCAAATACCTGAAATATGAAACACCATATGAAAAACTTTTGCTTCATGAACTTTATAAATTATTATTTTCATTGAAGTATTTTTTCAGCTCATGATCCAGCACTGTTCTTAAATATATGCTCATCGCCTTTCTGTAAAACTCTCCTTGTCATATTTCCAAAAAGAATCCTAATGGAGTTAAGATAGTGGTTTTTAAAAGTTAAAGTGCTCATGAGCTGTTTTGGATAGCTTGTGAACAATCGGGATGGTAGAACCCTTTTCTCAGAAGTTCATGATTAGAAACTCTCGCCTTCAACTCGCCGGGATCCCATATGGGTACCGGTTCTAATCTCGGCAGTCCCACTTCCCATCCAGCTCCCAGCCTATGGCCTGGGAAAGCAGTTGAGGATGGCCCAATGCCATGGGACTCTGAACCTGTATGGGAGACCCGGAAGAAGTCCCTGGCTTTGGATGAACTCAGCACTGGCTGTTGAGCTCAGCTGTGGCTGTTGAGCTCAGCTCCAGCCGTGGCGCTCACTTGGGGAGTGGATCATCTGACGGAAGGTCTTCTGTCTCTCCTCCTCTCTGTATATCTTACTTTGCAAAGCAAACAAACAGACAAACAAATGAAACTCACTTTTGTAGCAAATCCTTCTGATAGTTTATCTAGCCATTGGGATGCACACCTGGTGGCTAATATTTCCTATTTATTACTATTGATTTAGCTGGAAGCAGAATACATATATCCATTTTAGTTAATATACATTGGTGATTTTGTTTTCTCAGTTGTTGAAAATCCTCATTGACCCTTTGAAATACACTTCCCAAAGGGTTTTAGAAGTTATGAATATCATGTTTGTTTGCATGACTTCATTGATACACAATCTGCAGTGTCTTGTACATAGCATCTGTGTGTTCATCTCTAAATAACACAAAATGATACCAACTCCAAATGTGTTAAACATGTCCTTCCTTTTTTAGACAAAATAAATTGAGTACAATTTAAACAATTCTTATTAACCATCTCTGTTCAACTACTCATCAACATGAGTTTTGCCTGATTTTTACTTTTTGCATCTTTCCTATACGTAACACCGTTAGCCCCTGTGCTCCTGCTCACACGGCATGTGGCATGTGTTTCCTAAGTTCTCTCTAAGGTTTCGCTTTGGGGAAACCAAACTTTTTTTTCCCTCTCTGTGTTGGAATGATACCAGCTCTTATTCTTATAGATGGCTTTCTACTACTGTCTTAATTCACCCAGTGAATGTAAAACATTTTCAGGAAAAACAAGCATTATCCTCATACATGCTCAAGTCTGGTCAACTGTGGAATAATTGAGTTATATGTATAGGAGAGAGCAACTCAAGAGGTTGTGAATAATCTCATTGGCTTATTATAGGAGATAAAAGCCATTCCTGTAGGATGCTAAAAACCTGTTGGGCATTACTGAGTTTCCAAAAGTCGTGATTGATGGAAGACAAAGTTATTGTAGAATGCTGTCTACAGCATTCTATAGAAGTGAGTGTGTCTCCTAGAGCTGAAGCGCTTTCGAAGACCCTGGCAGTCCGTCCTGAAGTGCTGGGATTTGCCCCTTGGCTCATGACTCCTGGTCCTGCTTCCCTGCTCACACCGAGCCTAGCCAACAGCAAGTGGTGACTCAACTGCTTGAGTCCCTACGACCCATGTGGGAGAGCTGGATTGAGCTTCAGTCTTTGATTCAGCCAGCCTGTGGCTGCTGTGGTTATATCTGAGGATTGAATCAATCAACGTGAACATTTTCTTTTATACAAAAAAGACGTATTCTCCATCTCTACACATTTTTATATAAGATTTCCATCTTGTAAACCAGTAATGTTCCAATTTTCATTTGAATGTAAAAAAGTTTAAGTAGGCAAATATACTTATTAAGAAATCTAGTTGGGGTCCAGCACAGTAGCCTAGCAGCTAAAGTCTTCACCTTGAACATGCTGGGATCCCATATGGGTGCTGGTTCATATCCCTGTGGCCCCACTTCCCATCCAGCTCCCTGCTTGCAGCCTGGGAAAGCAGTCCATGACATCCCAAAACCTTGGGATGCTGCACCTGCGTGGGAGACCCGAAAGAAGCTCCAGGATCCTGGCTTTGGATTTTAAATTTTTATGTGAAAGACAGATTTATGGGGAGAAGCAATGTTGTCCATCCACTAGTTCACTCCCCAAATGGCTGTAATGATTGAAGCTGAGCTGATCTGAAACCAGGAGCCAGAAACTTTTTCCAGGTCTCTCAAACACTTGGGCCATCCTCCGCTGCTTTCCTAGCCTATAAGCAGGGAGCTGGATGGGAAGTGGAGCAGCTGGGAAACAGACCAGCACCCACTTGGGATACTGATGCTTGCAGGCGGATGATCAGCCTGTTAAAGCACTATGCTGGCCAGAATACTTAAGTGTGAGCCATATCTCCACTCCTGATTTCAGTCTCTTGCTTCCTGAAAGATAGCAGGTTAGGACTCAACTAGTTGGGCCCCTGCAACCCCATGGGAAAACTGAACTAGGTTCTTGGCTTCTGTCTTTGAGCGTCTCTAGTCCTGCCATTGCAAGCATCTGCGGCATGAACCAGTGGTTGGGAGTTCATCTGTCTTTGTCTCTGTTGCTCTGCCTCTCAAGTCAATAACTAAACACAAATTTTTAGTCAAATACCAATGGAAAACAATCTAGATCTTAAAAGAATTTCCTGAATTAAGAATGAAAGATTACTTTTTACACATTTCTATATTCACGTCATATAATGGTTTGCTTATATTTGCTGTTCATTTCTTATGTAGTAATGAAAATCATGGTGGAAAAAAGTCTAATTATACTGATTATTGTATATGCTGCTTTAAAAAAGTCTCTTTTAGCATTCTTCTCAATTTTCTTTATAGGAGTTATTTACAAACTTCTCATTACATCCAAGAACGATTTCTGTGTATCTTCTGATGCGTTCCAGGTAGGCAAGAGCCTTATGACTTCTTTGCTGAGTGAGTACATGGAAACTGCTATAATTGCATAGAACCACACCCTTCATGTAAAGCATGCATTCTACAGTCCTTAAGTGGAGAATATAAACAACACATAGTATAAATTTGATTTAGACACATTCAACGTATCCAACAGTTTGGGATGCTGATGACAAAGGCTGAAGTAGATTTATGCACCTACAATTTGCCTCTGCCTGTCCTTTGCTGTTACCACAGGGGATTAGGGATGGGTGAACCCAGCCATGTTTTGGGTCTGTCAAACATCTTGAACTACTTTTCCAATGTTCTGGGTTAGGCAAAACCCAAAATGTGTTTTGCCAAGCACATTTTCTCTTAATTCTTAAGCCCAGGAGTATTTTAAGGTAAATTTAATCCATATGCTTCTGATTCATTTACACTAAACTCATCAAAATGTTCTGTCTTAGGAGTCATTTGATGTGTGAGAAGCGTTTTGAATATTTTATGAGCCTTTTAAAGTCCGATGTGTTGGGTTTTTACATTCATCTGGGCCAAGAACAAGTGAACTTAAACTTTAAAATAGCCAAGTTTGGCTTAAGAGCTCAAAACATCAGGTTTTGTGAAGGTTCTAAACTTGGTTATGCATGTTTCAATCCCTGGTAAGAATATATATTATTGTTATTTTTTTGCAAAATGTAGATTGTGTAACACAATGAGTAGTGAACAAATGCAAAATAGGGCATGGAAATATAAAGAAGCCAAGTGACAAATAATTCAAAGCAGATTGAATGTCTGTTCTTTAGCAAGAACCATGCATGAGCTAACGTAATGGAGGATGACACTGCATCTGTTTTCATTTTTCTTTCTTTCGGGACGACTTTCTTCTCTTTGGACTCTATTTGGATTTTTCTGCAAGCGCTTTCCTCTTTCTATCTTTTGGGCAGCTAGTTACAGAACTTTCAGCTATCATTGTAGTGTTAACATTAAATTTAAAAAAATGATGTTTACTATAATAAATCACAAGGATAGTTTTTTATTCACTGAAAAGGTCTTAATAGATTGCTAGCTTTAGTTAAGATGTCACAAAAGTGTAATTTGTAGGTTGGTAAAGCAATAATTACTTTGTGGTTCCTTATTAAATGCCCTGTCGAATTTACTATCATAATCCAAACTCATGCTTTCATCTAGACAGTAGTCATGGATATCTGAGATAACAATATTCTGTCATTTACATATAGTTTTGTGTTTCTCATTGTGATAGCTATATAATTCTGTAAACTAGATTATATTCAAAATAGGTTTGTAAATATCAATGGATAGGGATGTAGCTATGTAAATAAGAAAATTATGTACTAAGGCAAAATAAGAGAAGGTAGAATTAAAAATGGTCATGGAGGAATCCTTTCTCCTATGCTAAAAAGCTCAAGTCTTATTTTTCAGTTGCAGAAATTTCTAAAATGCAGGCCCAGACACTTCATAAAATTAAACAAATATCAATAATAATTTTAGCATAAGTTTTGTCAGTTGCGCATGAAAAAGCTTGTTTTCCCAACTATTGTTAGCCTAAAATCAGCTCCAGTTCCCTTCCTGCAACTATTGTTAAGCTCTATATATTATATTGTAGTCATACTTGCATGTAATTTTAGTCTGTTGTAATGACACAAACAATAATATCTTTATAATCATTACCTCAGACATCCTATTTTATCTTTCATTTTCTCAAGAATGTTGAGGAATGACCCTGATGAGCACGTCAGTGGAGGAATTGGAATAAGAATGATACATGGCAGTGAGGGCGAGTATGTTTTTATTAAAGTGATACACTTGAATATTTCTATTTCCTTTCTCCCTACGTTTACATGCCAACTTTTATCTTAAAATATCTTACCAGGGATGATAGCATTTAAACATCAGTGTTTGGCATGAAAATATCTTAATTTTTAACCCTTACTAACTGGTTGACATTGATAGTTTCTAAATTAACCTTCAATAATGTAGAATTCTCAGAATTATCAAAATGAGATGCTTTAACTCGTATAGACTTTAGGACACATGATGCATCTCAAATAAATAGTGTGTTTAAGATGAACAGCCTCTCTTTGTGTGCTCTGTGAACACATCACCCACCGCCAGAAAGGGTGGAGCACTTGCATGTCTTCAGGTTTTTCCTGCTTGCAAGTGTCAGCTTGGCAAGACCGTAGCCTCAAGTTATCCAGGTGTTTCTATAAACGAATTCTGCAGATGTGACCAAGTCCCATAGCCACTTGAGTGAGAGAAGTCCTAGGTAACCTGCTTGTCTCGATCCTATGCATTGAAAGAAAGGCAGAGCTGAGATTTCCCTGGCGACGAAACTCTCCGGAGGACAGCAGCAGCAGCAGCTCCTGAGAAGGAGGTCCAGCCTGCCCTCTGGCTTTCAGACATGCCAAGCCTGGCCTCAAAACTGCATAAGCCAGTTCCTGCTTGATACGTATTGCCTCCTCATATTCACTAGCTTGATACATATTGTCTACTCCTTCTGCCTCTCGGATGAACCCTGCTTTGTATGAGGTCCCCACACAAAAAAATCATGGAGCTAACACCTATCATGTTGAAAATAAAAAGTAATACTTTGAGGTAGAAATACAAGGACATAGAGCTTTATTTTCATGCTGTCTTTGCTAGCATTAAGATGGAAAAAAATGGATTTTCTACGTATATTGTCAAATAGTGAATACAGAGCACTCATGTAATTATCAGTCTCAATTCTTTGGATGAGATTTGGATGAGAAATATTTAATCATTAAATGTGTTTATCAGGACAATGAAAAGCAGCTTTGAAAAATAAAGGCATTCTTATCATGAAATAATGCCTACACATATTAAAAATGTGAGTTTCGGTGGGCAAGCTTTCGTATCTGTTTTCCATTTAAATTTTGAAGGAAATAGATAAACTCAAGGTCAGTAGGCAAATTTAAAAAGAACAAAACTCATCCAATAGAAAGTGCTACAACCAATTCATGTCTGTTAAAACATGACTTCTGGTTTTCCTGTGCTGTTCCAACACTATACTTGAATTACACGTGAATTACACATTCACATAAGTTCACACTGTTCCTCATTTATAATTTCACGAAATTCTCTATAAATTAGCCATTTTACTGGGAAAAAAATCAAATGAATTTTCCCTCTTTTCCTACTCATACTTCTGCCTCCTGCTCCCATGACCAATTAATGCAGCATTCATATGCATCTTCTAAGTTTCAAATTGTCAGGCCCTTAGGTGGCCAATTCCCAGCCTGGGATGTTTTCATTATTAAAAACAATAGCTTGGCACAAGAAAGAAAGATACAAAAGCATTTTAATCATGGATAGATATTTCCAAAATTTTTAAATTAACTTTTATAAATGTGTTTAATTACTCCAAACAGAAAGGAAATATAATAGGAGAATCCCTGTTTTCTCAGATTTTGACAATTACAGCTTGAAAGTAATAGGCCACTATTGTGGTGTACCGTGTAAAGCTCTTGGCAGATGCTGGCGTCCCACATGGGCAGTGATTCAAGATCAAGCTGCTTCACTTCTGATTCAGCTCCCTGCTATTGGGCCCAGGGAATGCAATAGGAGATGGTCCAAGTGCTTGGGCTGGTGCCACACCCTTGGGAGATGTGGGTGAAGTGCCTGGCTTCTTGCTTCCAGCTGGCTCAATGCTGGCTGTTGTAACATCTGAGGAGTGAATCAGTGGCTGGAATATATCTTTGTCTCTCTGTCTCTCCCTCTCTCTGCAATTCTGAATTTCAAAATAAATAAATGTAAGAAAACTGACAAACGAAACACTGAAATTTTTAAAAATAAAAGAAAGCAAAGGTTAAAGAGTGTTGTGAATTTAGGTTTCTTTTTTTAAGTAAAGGATATTTGCTGTACAGCTGGAAAATGTCAGTAGGAGGTATACTAGAGAATAAGCTTTCTGTATTTAGGATTTACCTTGTATAGTTAAACAGATTAATTATGATAAAATGGAAGCCAGTACATTTGTTATTGATATTAGAATTATTGCTGGGGTCAGTGCGATAGCCTAGTGGCTAATGCCCTTGCTTGCATGCACACGGGGTCCCCTATGGGTGCAGGTTTGTGTTGTAGCTGCTCCATTTCTCACCCTACTTGTGCTCTGGGAAAGCAGTTGAGGATTGCTCAAAGCCTTGGGACACTGCATGTGGAAGAGGCTCCTGGCACCTGGCTTTGGATTAGGTCCGCTCTGGCCATTGTGGCCACTTGCGGAGTGAACCAGTCGATGAATGATCTTTCTCTCTGTCTCTCCTTCTCTCTGTAAATTGGCCTTTCCAATAATAATAATAATAATAAAAAAGCCCACAACACTATTGCTTATTGTGGTACCTACCAATAATTGTCGTGAATGGGCTGTTGGTGCAGCACATTTGGTGTTCTTAACTTTCTCAAGCATTTTAACATCACATTTATTTAAGTACTGATAATTTAATATTCACTTAATTATATAATATAAATAAATCTTATGAATTAATTTGACCATATTTTGCACAATCATTCCTAGGGCTTCTCAGTTTACTCCACTGTGTCCCACAATGACTGTTTTCTATCTGAACCATGATGGGAAATATGTGCCGTTTGAGGCAGCATGCTTTTCTCTAATTAGTTTGCTTTTATTGTCATTTGAAAATACAGGTGTTCACAAAGTAGTAGTGATAAACTCCATTTAATTATTAAGAATTTTTGAGTTAAAGAAACAAGACAGTCAAAGTCCATAGTATCTCCTTTAAGTTTATATGATTTACAAAAAGAGTGATCCCATGTTACTTTATTTTTCATTTTCTTTTCTTTTTTTTTTCTCTCCTTAGATTTATTTATTTTTATTTGAAGAGCAAGTTTTTTTTTTTCAGGGGGAGGAGAGACAGAGATCTTCCATCTACTGGTTCACTCCCCAAATGGCTGCAAGAGCCAGAACTGAGCTGATCCAAACCTGGGAGCCAGGAGCGTCCTCCAGGCTTCCCACATGGGTGCAGGGGCCCAAGGACCTGGGCGGTCCTTTTGTGCTCTCCCAGGTCATAAGCAGAGAGCTGGAATGGAAGTGGATCAGCTGCCCATATGGTATGCTGGCACCACAAAGTGGAAGATTAGCCTCCTGTGCCACCATGCTGGCCATGCTTTTTTGATTTTCTTCTTCACTAATAGGTTTATACAAGTAAAACATTGCTCATGACCAAATGATAGAGTAATATCATGCAAGGCAGAAAATCTAGAAAGATAATCTGTAAGTAGTTAGGAGACAGTGGATTCTTGAGCCTTCAACAGCTTGGTCCGTAATGAACAAATCATCCCAGACCATGATAACTGGCTTGTTCGATAATTACAAAACTAATTGGATGAAGAGGATACAACAGACGTCATGGATTTGGGCTCCAGCGAAGCATCTGAAACAGTGAATTTTGAACTTTTACTGACAAATTAATCATTATTATCTTGGATGGGAACAGAATCACATGGATTGGAAACTGGCTGAAAGGTCATGAACAAAAATAATAAATGGCAACACATCCTGCTGGAGGATAATTACAGCAAATTTTCACAGTGGTCAAAGATTTTTGAATTTTTATATATTGATTGAATATTTTTCCTCTCCAGTTTTGAGGTTGATATAGTTTCGAGGGTCAATGTGGTAAACAAAGAAAACAACTAGACCTAAATGTAAGATGCCATGTGAATTAATAGGCAACTTAAAATTTATGAACTTCACTTTAGTCAGCTTTGGAAAATGTTTGCCTTGGAAGAAGTGTGCACACGTGATATTTAGGTAATGGCACTTTTAAAGATAACAGGGTACTTCAACCGGTATTCTGACTTCCTGGATACTTTTGATCAAACATATTACCTGCTTATTAAAGCAGACTCATTACCACCTCCACTAGAAACACATGAAACAAAGAATTGTATTTCTAATTTTTACAAATGTACGCTCATAGTGGCTCCATATTGTTTAAAATTAAATGTAACTACTTGTCTGGAGCTACTGTTGGAGACCCTCTGAACTGACAGGATGACAGAGAATCTGCCTCCTATAGCATACACCATAGATTTTAAAAGATTTATATATATTTTTACTGGAAGGACAAATTGACAGAGAGAAGGAGATACAGAAAGATCTTCCATCCACAGATTCACTCCCCTAGTGAATGCAAGGTCCTGAGCTGAGTCAATCCGAAGCCAGGAGCCAGGAGCTTCCTCCTGGTCTCCCACACAGGCTCAAGATCCCAAGGTTTTGGGCTGTCCTCAACTGCTTTCCCAGGCCACAAGCAGGGAGCTGGATGGGAAGTGCAGCAGCTGGGACATGAACTGGTGCCCATGAGGGACCCCTGTGCTTGCAAGGCCACTGAGCCATCGTGCCAGGACCATAACAGATTTTTTTGTTAAGACTCATTATTTATTTGAAAGGCAGAGTTACAGAGAGGCAAGTGGAGATAGGACAAACAGACACACATGCTGAGAGAGAAAGAGAACTTTCATTTGATGGTTTATTCTACAAATGGCCACAATGGCTAGTGTGGATAGTCGTCCGTGGATCTGGGCCTTCTTGATTTGCCAGCAGGGTCTTGGCAAACTCAGACACCGCTTTGACCTGATGGCTGACAGGTGGCCCAGGACGGGGTGTTTTCTCCGCTTGCAGATTGCTCTCTTCAGGAAGGATTGTGTGGCCAACTGCCCCTTTCAGTTGATTGGTGGCTATGGGGTTGGGGAAAGACGGGAACCAATCGGGTTACTGCTACTAATACTCTGGGCTTCCGGTTTGTCATCCTGCACATAAGCTTCACCAACAGGCCCACTAAACAGATCGGTTGGTCGGTTGACTGTTGGTTGTCTCCTTCCTGCGGTGGTCTTCTGCGGGGCCTTGGTCACCAAACTTTGAGATATTTCAGGAGCACTGCGAAAAGCTACCTCAGGCCAAGGGTTGGCCAGGCTTAAGTCAGGAGCTTCACTGAGGTGCCCATATGCTTACAGGGTTCCAAGATCTTAGCCCGTCTTATGCTGTTCTCCCCGTACGTTAGTAGGAAGATGGCTCCAAAGAGGGGCTGGGATTTGAAAGGGTGCCTGCATGGCATACAGGCAGTGGTTTATCGCGGTGTGCTATACAACGGCCAGTGCAATAGATTTTTATCAATGAAGGAAACTATCAGAAAAAAAACTTGGAATCTCAAAATCTTTGATGGAAGAAGAAAACTATTCATGGATTTATGATAGGATATGGTCAAACAATGTGGACTGCAATTGTAGAAATTCTGCAATGTTTAAATTGTATCTATTTATACACATTAAGGGAGGAATCAGCAATTAAATCCATGAGATAAATATTACTTAAAAATATATGCCAGTTAAAACAAGTATGTCTTTCCAAAAACTGTTAAATGGAAAAAGGAATAGCACATAAAGTATGATCAATCTTCAAGTAATTTACTGTTGTTGTTTTAAAGGTTTATTTATTTATTTTTTTATTAGAAAGGCAGATTTACAGAGAGAAGGAAAGCAGAAATAAAGATCTTCTGTCCACTGGTTCACTTCACTAGTGGCCACAATGGCCAGAGCTGAGCAAATCTGAAGCCAGGTGTCAGAAGCTTCTTCCAGGTCTCCCATGCAGGTGCAGGGTATTAAGGTTTTGGGCCATCCACCACTGCTTTGCTAGGCCACATGAAGGGGATACAAACTGGCACCCATATGGGATCCCTGCAGTTGCAAGGTGAGGATTTAGCTACTAGGCTATCATGCTGGGGCCAACCTTCAGGTATTTTGTATGTAAAAGATTGGTTTGGGAATGTTGTGAAAAAAATTCAAAGATGCCTTACCCATTGAAACACAGATTTTTTTTTTAAGATTTTTTAAAATTGGAAAGTCAAAGATACAGAGAGGAGGAGAGACAGATAGGAAGATCTTCCGTCTGCTGATTCACTTCCCAAGTGGATGCAACAACCAGAGCTGAGCTGATCTGGAGCCAGGAGCATCTTCCAGGTCTCCCATGTGGGTGCAGGGATCCAAAGCTTTGGGCCATTCTTGACTGCTTTCCCAGACCACAAGCAGGAAGTGGGGCCACCGGGACTCAAACCAGCACCCATATGGGATCAGGCATGTACGAGGCAAGGACTTTAGCCACTAGGCTACCATGCAGGGCCTTGAAATATAGATATTTTTAATGAGATAGAATGGTAATATTTTGAAATGGGCTCAAGAGATATGTTAATGAAAAATAAGCTTAATATGGTAAACCAACATGTAACATTCCACATAATCCAAAATGTCAGTATGCACAGACGATTCATTTATTTAAATGATAGTCTACTGAAACATTTTGTCTCTCAGCAAGAGAACACGGAAAAATTTCTTAAAATTTACTAGAATTTAACTTCCCAACATATTATAGCCCTACTGTTTTCCCTTTCTGATTTGACTTTCAAACATTCACAGAATAAAATAAAAGTATATTAATCCTAGGCTCGGAAGAGCTTTTGTCACTGTTATTCCTATCTTCAAATGAAAAGGGCAAAATTATATTTATCACTCAACTCCTATTGCATGAAAACTACCATTCTGAGATTTTATGACTGTTAGTTTTTGTTTGTAAAATCTAAAAATACAGAGGCATATATACATATATATATTATGGATAAAGTAAAATGCACACTTTGAGGGAAACTCAGATTTAAAAATTTTTCATTCCAGAGGAAGCAGAGGAAAGCTCTGGGTTGCACAATGGCCTCCCAAGGGTAAAGGTGTAATTTACATCACTGGTTGTACTTAAAATTCACCCTGATGAACGCTGAGGCTAACATTTAAGAGAGTATTCTCACAGGAGCGATTACGAGACCTGTCATGCATTTTCCACTTCTTATTTACATGATTTTTGTTGTCCTAATTATTATTCATTTGGAAAACAATTTGCTGGCAATCTGAGGGATTTTAGTTGCAGTCTTGGGAATTGGCTGGCCGTGTTCATCTAGCGCTGAGCTTTCATCTCCGCACATTGAAATTAGGAAATGGTACACCATTGAATCCTAATCTGCCCTGGACATTTGTACTTGCTGAGGCAATTTTAATAAATCTCAGATTTTGGTGATGAAGAACGTGCATCCCAGCAGACAATAAAAATGGAGTAGTTGTAATGATATGAACTCCAACGGCAAGTATCTTTTACATTATCATTCTTTGTATGAATAAGGTTATGACTTGAAACATTAGTACATATGAATTAATCTGTTAATTGATCTTTCACTTATGAGATATTTTCTTAAACATATACTCTGGTAGTTGCACTAAATTTTGAAGACACAGTGATAAAAAAATGGTGTACATCCTTGATGCCATTGGAGGATATAATCAGATGAGTGAACCTCATAGTCTGGGTGTATGCACCTTGTCAACATTAACGTGTAATGATTCTAGTTCCCAAGCAGTACAGAAACAATGGCAGTACAGAAAGTGATACCTTTGGATGGTTGTTAGGTCATGAGGATGGAGCCCTCATGAAAAGAATTAGTGACTATCCCAGGAAGGCCAGGGAGAAGTCCAGGCCTCCTCTAAAATGCTATACTATAAAACCTAGGCTTTTCTAAAAGTTTCAAGAAAAGAGAGAATGAAATGTGAAAAAGATTAGAACATGTTTAATACACTACCGAGTGGAGTCTGAAAGAATTATGAAAAATGAAACTGAAAAGGTTCTATAATTTTTGAATTATTTATTTATAAAACAAAATGACTTAGAAATGCACATACACACACGGGGAGAGAGAGGAGAGAGAGAGAGAGAATATGCCAGGATCTGAGAAGGACCCCATTGGGGTCTTGCACATGGGTATCTAGGGCTTAATCAGTCATTATGTTCCCAGGTACATTAACAGGGGCCTGGATCAGAAACTGAGCAGCTGGGACTGGGGACCAGTGCATCTCCATGTTGGATGTTGGCATCTCCAATAATGGCTTAACTCACTGCACAATGGCACCAGTCCCAAGGGGGCTCTGTCTTAATGTGGTTTTGCTGCTCCAAAAGAATATACAAGATTGGGTAATTCAAAAGGAAATGGAAGTGTATTGGTTCACCATTCTAGACTGGCTTTAGAATATGGTTGTGAGTCAGAGTTAGACAAGGCAAAGGGAGACTGAACATGTCTCGTTATAATGACATCAATCCCACTCAGGAGGCTGGAACCATCAGGCCACAATCACCACTTAAGAGTTCCACCTTTAATATTGTTAAATGGAAGTTATGTCTCAACATGAGTTTTGGAAGGGGTAAAAACACCTAAGGCACAGCTGTTCCAACAGTTGATTATAACTCCAGTAGGACCCTTCATGTAGACCATGACAGTCAGATTAGAAAAATTCTGATTCAAGAAAGAAACAGTGAGACTGGAAAGAACTGGATTAGCCAAGAAACATTTGGCAGGTAAATTAAACAGGACTTAGTGATTAAATTTTGGGAATGAGTGAGGAGAGATGTTTGAACAACTCGATTTCAGGTGAAAAGATCTTGAGATAGTTGTAATTTGCTGACTTTGTCTATGGGAACTAACAACTTATTTCTAATAGATAGCTAGAAACTCAAAATTTCAATTTGGAAGAAATTGGATTTTATGTATTTTGAATACACGGCTATTTGTGTACTGGCAATCAATGAAGACTGTGACTGGAGAATACATAGAGATCAGAAAAGGATTTAGGAGTTGGCTTTGTGCCATAGTTGCTACTTCTAGCATCCCGCATGGCTGCTGATTCAGGTCCTGGCTGCTCTGCTTCTGTTCCAGCTTCCTGCTAAGCAACCTGGCAAGCAGTGCAGGGCAGCCCAAGTGCTAAGGCCCTTGCCACCCATTTGATACTGGAATTGAGTTCTAGGCTTAGTTCAACCCTGAGCTAGTTCTGCTGTTGCTGCCGTTTAGGTTGTGAACAAACAGATGGAAAACCTCTCTCTGTGTCACTTTCGTAAGTCCACCTTCCAAATAAATTAAATATATACATGTTTTTTAAGAAAAAGACTCATCCTACACTGAAGATTGATATCAATTTGAAGTACCCAATAGGAGACTGCAAATTTAACATGACTTAAAACATTGGAAAAATGAGAATTTAAAAAGTTGATTCGTCTACTGAAACATGTAAAAAGATAGCATGTTCCTGAAAAAAAAGCCTAGAAATGAGTATTAGTTATTTTTTCATTTTTCTGTTTTGGATAATATTATTATTCTATAGTTATGGAATCTTAATTCTATAATAATTATTAAAGGGATATCTACAGGAATAGTTTTAATAGGTCACTTCAGTAATCCATGTTGTATCTTAATTTCAATGTACTTTAGTAACAGGTTTATTGTAAATTAATACATAAATGTGGAAAACATACATAAGTAGAGAAAATGAGTCAGATTTTTCTTTCTTACGTACATATGTTTATGTGTGTATATGAACATACACATGCACACAGAATCAGGTAATATTAAACATAGTTCTCATATACTTCTGTATTATATCACATATTATATTTAGTACATTATATAATAATATATAACAATGTAAAGTATTATAATTAATATGAATACTAGCATTACATATCTATTATATGTTATTGACTAATTTTGATACCTGGACTTAGAACTAATTTATTCTTTATATAAAGTTTTATCTACTTTATCTGAAAGACAAATGAAAATGAGAGTCTATCCACGTTTTGCAGATGGGTAGCTTTCCTAGGCACATTAGCAGAAAATTGGATCAGAAGTGGAACTACCAGGACATGGACTGGCAATTTATTATAGACTACCAGCATTACAGACCTGTGACTTAATTTCAACCACAACACCTGCCCAGTATCAGTTTCTAAGAAGTAAATAAAGTCATGGATGAGCATAAATAAAATATGTTCCCACAAATTCCTTCAAATATTAATGTTGTGTCCATTGAAAAACATGAACAGAGATTTCATTTTCCTCATCCAAAAATACCATGCAAATAACACTGAATAATATAAAATATAATAATACTGACAAAAGCAAGAAAAGCCAAGAAGCCAAGATTAAAGATGAGGTTTTGTTTGTATTCTCTGTAAACTATAAAAATTATTTACTATTCTTTAAGTTCCTCGGCAACATGGAGAATGAAAGAGACTTCAGCACACCCACTACTGCTTCTAAGACAGATTGCTCTGAACAGTGGAACATAACCCGGCACATTGCTCTGAATGTGAAGATGGTCCTTGTTTTGTTTCTATCATTGGTATGTGATTGTGTATATAGAAATCCCAAACAAGTGAAGTAATCAGTCCATCAATTGGTTATTTTGTTTACACAAAATCAGAAGAGTTTGTTTGATTGATTCCCCCTCCCTGTATGTTTTGGCATTAGAAATGTAACCCAGATGTCAGATGGAGCACCTTGTCCCCCGAGAGTTCAATAAGTTGGCTGGGATCCTGCTATCTAAGTTTCTGGAAGGCCAAGATTCTTTTAAAAATACCAGCGAGACACAGGTAGCTTGAGTGCTAATGATTTCTGCTCCTGCAGCCTCTTCCTTCTCCATCTATAAATTGCTGGTATCATACAAAGAAAGAGTTATCATGACAGAGTTTCTCATTAACAAGAGCCTACTGTTTGTATTTCATATAGGGCATATTGTTTAACATGGGCTTGCTTCTATATCAAATACATAAATCAATTTCTGTGCAAGAAGTAAAACTGTGAAAATTCTATAGAAGAAAACAGACCTACTGCAATGCATTCATAACTTCAGATTATTTCCTCACACTGGCTTATAGAAAATTTAACATGCTCTAATAACTGTCTTTTGTTTTTATATGAGCAAGTTACAATGTAGCTCAACGAATCAGGACATGCAAAATAAGCAAATTGTCTTGTTGATTCATTTCCAACCTGGCATATTAAAATTAACACAAAGATGACATTAACCAGACATGCTCAGAAAGTTTAGCATTTTTATGAGACTATGCTCAACTATAAAGTATAACATAATTCAATATTTATAAATTCATTTTGAAAAAATTCCAGTTGTCATAATGAATACATATTAACCACAGACACAAGGAAATGTCACAATGTATCCACATGAGTATTGTTTGAAATTTAACTAAAATGGTAACGAATACATTATAAATTTGAACTTTTGTGATATTATTTTGAGAAAATGTAAGTTTTATTTTGTTTGTTGACCCTGCACATACTTTCATTAAAAATACAGCTCTGCTCTATAACTCCTCTGTAAAAGAGTTTTTCTTTAAATTTATTTAAAACAAGTTTTTAAAAAAATAAATCAATTCTAAATTCAGCTATCTGAAATTGTCTAAATGATACCCGTTTTTCTCCATCAGTATATAGGAACTATATATTGTCTGACTCTGCTTTTAAAAAATCCCACCCACATGTATTCTGTGTGCATGTATATGTTCATATACACATATAAACATACAGATGCAAATTCAGGTAGCGCTCCTGGGGGAGAGGGCAGAAATGCAGTTTAGCTATGGAGCAGAAAGGAACTCGCTAAGGGGCTTATTCAAGGTATTGTGTAATTGCTCTCGCTAAGAAACATGTCCTAAGTAGTTTTTATCTCATAGACACTGTACAGTTTGTCTCGAATTATCCAGAGAAAATTGGGCCACCCCTTAAGAGAGCTATGGCATTCACTCAAAGATTCAATACTAGTAATATTGATTATGTTAATGAAAAATTTCCATCATGGACGAAAGCATATGCATGAATTTCAACTGTTTTACAGCAGAATAAACTTGTTCTGTCACTCTACCGTTTTTCATGAACTGTTTGAAAATGCATCTACTATGTACACTGTGTGAAAGTCCTTTCTCCTATTCGGACCCTTTAAACATGACTAATGTTTAAACACGGGAAATTACAGAAAGAGAAAATAATTTTGATGTTTCCAGTTAGGTGGCTAAGTTACCTGAGAGTGGAAGCACACTATTATGTTTTACTTCCTTCTTAACTGAGTCATATTTATGTTTGTACTAGTAGGTGCTTCCCAAAGCAAATACCCTATATCATTGTACCTCAAGGGAAACTTTTACTGATTCACCCGTCTACTAAGTAAGAAATTCACTCATTCAAAGCTTTATAAATGAACAAACTTTTAATGTATTATGAAAAATAAAATTCAAAGCAGTTACTACCTTATCCAGTTCCCTATTTTTCTCAGTTCAGTTGTTTTCTGAAAGGCAGGGTGCTGAATGTTGATACTCAAACTCAAGGCATGGTGAGAAAGCACATTCGCAGTCTCCAGGAAGATCTGTACTGCGCACTCCAGCTTCACGCCCTGCCTCCCTCCAGGGGTGTTGACAGATGCACATCTCCTCAGGCTCTCCGTCCCTTCCCCCCAGGGCACTGGTTCAGTTCATCTGATCAGCAAAGTGTTACAACCACAAATCCAAAGTCGAGATGTGCTGCTTTTTATTCTAAATTTTAGGATATTACTGAATAAGTATTCAATGATTGCACTTCAAATTGTTGTCTGCCCTTCTATGTCAGAAGAGTATGAGATATTCAACAAAGAGAGGTCTACGGAGCTTCCGGAAAACAACTGTAATATAAAAGCCTGGCTACAATGACTTCTGTTCTGGATTACATGGGCGCTCTTTGTGTCACAATTTCACAATGTGGCAGGCCCTAGTAAGTGAATCAAATGACAAATCAGGAGTACTTTAAAAATCTCATTTCCTTTCTGATAAGAAACTTTATATATACCTAGCTGTTGGTTCTGCTATCCCTCACTTTAACATCATTTAAATATAGAGAATTTGAAATTGGAAGTTGAAATACTATTTCACCTTGTCTGACTATCAAGCAAGCAAATACAATGTTTGAGAAGAAATTGGAGCAAGTTAAATAATGTTCTCAATTTATAGATAGCCTTTGTCATTTAAGATATAATGCATAACTCAGGAAAGTTGGAATTAATAGACAAGTTCATTTTATTCCAAAATACCAAAATTGATGCACCCAAGGAATCCTCAGAGAATCATGGAACATTAATAGTATTTTAAAAACTGCATAAATGTTTTAATTTGTTTTTGTTTTGTTTTTCTATCAAAGTAAACTTACTTTAAAATCCATTTCCATGAGCCTTTTGTAGTTCCTTAGTATATGCTCATTCTCTTAAATGGGCTAATTGCAGTCTTAACTGAGTGAGCGTATTTTTTTTCTGACTTACTAGGTTAGGTATTAGCTGAGGCAAAACAGTGCAACGAGTGTTTATTTACCAGATGGGGTGGATAAGGGAACGGAGCTCTCATAACCCACTGGACGTGAACAGTGTGTGCTGCGCTCTTTCCTTTGGGACTTCAGCAGCTACTAAATCCTGCTGTGCTTCCTCCTGCTGGCTGACAAGAAACAGAAGCCTCTTCCCACAAGTCACTGGTGGCAGATGGATCAAGCCACTGAAACGCTGCGCCCTGCACTTTCACCTGTCCAGCTGACGGGGTCATTACAAAGTTTGCTTTCACACACTGCTTCTCTTAAGGCTGCGATTTATGTGTAGGGCGGGCCTTGGTTAGTTTAATGCAGTAAGTTTATCTTAACCATAGACTGGACGCCTGGCAGTTTATTGCATACCTTCCAAAGGTGAGAAGAGGCATCTACATAACACACGAGCTTGTTGAGTTTAATTTTTAAATGACAAGATTTCCTGGTCCTCAGTTTTCCTGTACATGACCAAATTATTTGGGAACAATCTGTGAACAGTTTAACTGGAGGAATAAACAGGGTAAATATGGGCAGGTATTTGGGGGAAAATGAGTGATACATTTTAAATCTTAGAAGCTTTGCATCTATTAAAATTAAAGTCCTGGATATTATTGTTTACTTATTGATTTAAATTCAGAATTACAGATGAGAACAGTTTTTATTTGGTTCTGAGTTCTTATCTTTCTATTCATTTATTCATCTTTCCATCTGTTTATTCATTCATCCATCCTTTATTAATTAATCTGCTACTTATTTTAATCCAACATTTTTCTTGATTGGAAAAAAGTCGCACAAATCTCTCCTAACGTTTTTTTTTTTTTTTTCCTTTTAAGCCTCATTGTTGAGGAAAACAAATAGCTCTGGATCAAGCATATTGCCTGGAATTTCCACTCTAAGAAAGCAAGCTCCTGAACAGTACTGCCTGAAATGGAGGCTGGCAGAAAGAACTGAAATAACAACAAAAAATTGTGATTATTTATTTATTTATGCTTGAGAGACAGGGAGTTGAACAGACAGGGGGTGCCCCCATCCTCTCATTTGCTCCTCAGATGTCCACATTTGGGGCTAAACCAGGAACAAAACCAAGAACCAAGAATTCAGCGAGGGCTGGGCTGGGCTGAGCAGGGACTGGGGTATGCAATGCATGGTTCCTACATGGTTGCCGGAACCCACTTACTGGAGCAATCACTGTTGCTTCTCAGGGTCTACACTAGCCAGACACTGGAATCATCATGAGGCAAGCTGGATACTGAACCTAGGCACTCTTATATGGGCACCTGTCTCCGTGACAAGGTTAAATGCATCCTCCATGGCCTCTGATTTGTTACATCCATACAAAATTGTATGTCAGTGACATATGTTTGAAGACAGGCATTCATTTTAATTAATATATGGGAGACATATATATATATGCACACATTTATATATAATTCTCTATCTATGGAATTATAGACATTCAACACATTAGTACAATCTCTTTTTCAAATTAGAATGAACATATTACAGGAACTCATAATTTGCTTAGAGCTTTGAAGAAATTCAAAATGTTTTTTAAATAAAGGAGTTAAGCAGAAGTGCAGATTGCAGTGGGAGCCTTGGTAAGCCCCTGTGGCAGCTCTACTTCCTATCTGCTCCCTGCTTGTGGCCTGGGAAAGCAACAAAGGATGGCCCAAAGCCTTGGGACCCTGCACTCACATGGGAGATCCAGAGGAGGATCCTGCCTCCTGGCTTCAGACTGGCTCAGCTCTAGCTATTGCTGTCATTTTGGGAGTGAACCAGCAAATGGAAGATTTTTCTGTCTCTCCTTCTATCTGTAAATTGTTTTCCAAATAAAAATGTATACATCTTAAAAAATAAAGAAAATAGAGCATTGATCAGAATGTGAAAGAAATATTAAGATAAGTTAAGTGGCAAAGAAGAGTACTTCAATTGACACAACATGAAACTAAAGGACAAATGTATCTTGTTGCAAAAAACTTGAAATAATGTATAATTTTTTCATGATACACATTTTTCACAAATATTTGAAAACACGTTGGATGTCAATTTTTCATGAGAATAAGTTTATCTTTTAAGTTTATCTTCTGTGAACTTTCTGAAGTATCTTTGTGTTTACCCATTTTTCAAGAATTTGCTGTTTGGAACACGTTAACAGACCTAGATTGATCATTGAGGATGCTGTGGCTCTGAGCTACTGAACCTGATGTACTCTGCTGCTATTTGAAATAAGCTGGTTCATCCCTTGACTTTTAGACATAGGTAACATTGTTTACAAGCTGTGCATTCCCAGATCACATTCAGAGAACTAGGCTCAGGATGTTTGATAAAGCCTGGGAAGTTATCTTTTGGGGGTAGCGTATCTGCAGACGTTGCAGTGGATTCTGCCAATCAAATCATTAACCAGTGAGTATGTGTGATTTATGTACAAGATTGTGAACTACACAAGGATTGATTTGGTGAATCAATGAAATCGTGGGGGGCCAATATCCCAAATATTTTACTTTCATATTGCATTCCAGAATGATATCTTTTTGTGTGTGTGTCCAAAACATAGTCCAAAAATGGCCCTCAGCCTCCCCACATTTCTGGGAAGAAGCCCTTTCGTCCTTTCGAGTCATTGCTTTCTTTTGTCATCACAGTGAAAAGTGATCCCTTTTTAGACTAATAGAACTCAGACTTTGAAAAACTCAATTTTTATTAATATATGTTATGGTAGAATTATGTATTGAGGAAAATGCCTTTCAAATCATGTGAGATCTACCCTTGAAAGTATGACCGCTTGCTGCAGATGGTATAGGAGAAAAATAAGCAGCATAAATTTTGCAGTCAGACTGCCAGTGTCTGACTAAGATCCTAATGATGTTATTGATAAGTTGTATGACCTTGAACACGTTACTTGGTTCTATTATTTGCACCTTCAAAGGTAAAATGGATGTGATTATAATACCTTCCTGATGGGATTATCGTAAAAATGAAATGAGTTCATGTTAACATGTTTAAAACAGCTCTGGCACTTTATATTTCCTATAATTATCATTGGATATTGCTATTATTTACTAAAAGCAGTTGCATTTATATTATGAATTCTGAAAATCAGTCCATCAATTTTCTCTTTTTTTCATAGACTGAAAATAGATTTTTGGCCAACTGTATAAATTGGCCACAAAAAAAAAAAAAGACATTTGAGCACTGGCTCAATTTTCTGTCTCCTCTTCTACCCTTGTCCCAATTAACTTGTGCAATTTTGTGTAATTTTATAAATTACTGGAGATTGCCTGATGTTCTTGATGGGAAGGAGATATGTAAAAATAAATATTTTTTTGTTATCCTGCTAAGTAAGCTGCAAAAATATGAAAGAATTAAAGAATAGCTGAACTCCAGCATCAAGTGAAATAGAACAGAATGGTGGCAGAAGAATTTGAGAGAAGGTATTCCTAGACAAAAGACGAAAAGGCATGACGTAGTGCTGGACTGTTTTCCATCCTGTTGCTCAGGGAAGCATCTACTGCTTGGTGCATCATCCTGTGTGATCTCGCGTATCATTTTCAGTGAAACAGATTCCACTTCTGTGACAGGGGATGGGATTTCAGAATTACTGACTGACACTATAATGAAACTCATCTGACAATTTTGGAATCCCCACGTCATAATGTCAAAAGGCCTCTGAGTGTGCAGCATTTTTGCGTGCTTAAAATTTTAATCTTACGTGACATTTTAGAATTGCCTTCCCCTGCAAGGTTTCGTGATATGAATCACAAGAACAGTCTCACTGCCCCCTTTGTAAATAGTGCTGGTTGACTACGAGTAGCTTTGTACCCTCGAAATCCCTTAAAGAATCAGGCAGATTTGTAAACCGCAAAGCCGTACTTCTCCACGGGAGCATTATGTCTGTGGTTTGCAATGTCATCTGGATTTCTTGATTGATTCGCTGCACAGTTATCCAGCCATCTCCATTCATTAACTTAAGTATTTTTCTCAGCTTAAGACACGTATCTTGCCAAATCTATACTTTTCTTTGGTTCCCTGCCATGGGCTGTTGCATGAAATCTTGCAAATTCCACATTAGTGAAAATGTCTCTAATTTTTCCAGTGATTCCAACTTTTATTTAGCAAAATTTTTATTCTCTCAAATCACTGTGTGAAAATCGGTGGAGACAAGTTTTGAATCGGGAGGGTAAAGCCATCAGAGATGACACAGACCCGTTGACGCAGCCCCAGAACTTCAAGATCACAGCCAGCCTCAAACCTGTGGCAAAGTGTCTGCTTGAAATCTAGGCAGTGAAGCATTAATTTAGTTCACTCCTACTTAACTCTGCTGCTATTTGTTTCTTATGTATTAATCTTATGTTTTCCAGTCATTGGTAATTGTAGAAACTAAATAAATCTGTCATTTTCAAATGTGTTATTTAACTATGATTACAAGTAGCAGTAGTGATCTTAGGATTTATATATTGGTGCGCAAATAAGTAGTGATAGGAAACTACAAAAGAAGCTGTACATGTTAAATAAGGCACAACTACTTAGTAAAATAATTATGTAAGGGGTAAAGTGGAAAATGAATATATTTAACAATATTCTTGGATATTCATCATTGGCTATCATATAATAGTTGTATAGCACACAAAGTGTCAGGGAATATTTTAAGAAATTCTTTAATGTGTCAAAATCTTGGTTACCAGCATATTTTAATTTTAGTTTTTAATGTTCTTACAAAAGCTTTGATTTTAGGGCAGAAGTTTTATATGGCCCATTTGAGAGAAAACCACGATGAGTATGCATCTCAGAAAGCTCTTATTTTCGATGTAGACATTAGCCTGAGCTTTGCAAGTGTTTTATTGAACCACTGTGAGCAACATTTGGGCAAAGAATTTGCGTTTGGAGTTTAAACTCAAAGAACAATGTAAATAAAGAGTATAATTTGGAATATAATATGGAATTAATTTTGAGTACTCTTACCTAGAATTTCATTTAACTTTTACCTTCTCTTAACCTAGAGGTTGGCAGAAATAAAAATGTTTTCTTTATTTAAAATTATAATTTTTCTTTACTTTATGCACCAGTTCCTTCTCCTTTTGCAGTTTTTTGCAAAGTAGTGGAGAGATTATAACAACGAAAAAATTTGAAATTCAAATAATCATTGTGTATCTTTTCAGAGATAATATGCATTTTCAAAAGAAAATAATTTATCCAATCTAAAAATTTAAGTTGCTATTGTAAAATAACATCCAATCTGTATTTGTATTTTTTGTTTATAAAACCTGAGACATTAGTATCTTCTTGGAACATGGTTTTTAACTTAATATATGTGCCATGTTCACTAAATTTTGAAATACTTGCAATATTTATAGGAATAGATTTAGAGAAGGAATTAAACAAAGCTTGCAATTTCAGGAGGTAAAATTATTTTTATTAAAAAATTTGAATAAATTATACTGTTAAGCATGAATTAACTTTATAGATACATGGTTATTCTCAAATGAATGCCTGTGGAAAATGGTGATTATGGTATAAAAGAGAAAGAGGATGCATTCTGGTTACAAAATCGATGCCCATCCTTAGCGTCAGAGAATTCTCCCTTTGGCTATAACCACTGAGCATCCAGTCTGAGCGACTGAAACCCACGAGATGCATTCAGTCTTTACGTCCCTGGATCCAGTTACAGCCCACTTGCTGACTGTTAAGCATCTCGCACTGGCAATGAGCTCTTACTATTCTTCTCACTCTCACTTTGCTATTTTATCGGTTCCTTGCATCTTTTCTTATATTTCTGAACATAAGAAGGGCCCCATTAATACATGGCTGTGTAGATCTCACTGGTTAATTATATATATCATTTGGCATTTCTTTTCCATCTGGTGAAAGCCTATGAAGGAAGCAGGATCAGCATTTCTCTTGGCTAAATGTCTTAGCAGTGTCAATATCAATATATGTCTGTTGAAATTTAGACCTGGGTAGTATGTTTGAGGCACGAAATTTGGGTAAGTTTCTTAACCTATCCTAGCTTCAGCTTCTCCATATTGCTAACTGGGCATGATATTAACCCGGTACACATTGTTATGTTAAATAAGACAAACATCTCTGACAACAATACCTTGCACTGAGGAATTAATGAATGAAAGCCCCCCCTGCCCCCCCATTTGGAATGTTCTTACAATCTCTGTTTTCTGTTTTCAGCCTATCACTTCTTGTACTTGGTATCACACTAGAGTTTAGCAGTCTCTATATGTATGTGCTTTCTATTTCTTGGGGGGCAGGGGACGATATGTTAAGGAAAAGAGCACATTTCCTTGTACTCCACCCTGCGCATTACCTTGTCTTGTGTGCTGTTTAAAGAATGATTCACATTGGCCAAAGCACCTTACAAATATATAATTTTGATATATAAATATCCTTGGGATATGTTCCCATCATCCTAAATTGGTTTGGATTTGCCCATGAAAATCACATCTGTAATAGTACTTACATTGGGTAGGTGAAGATCAAATCTGAGGCTAGAGAGGAAGAAATAATTAATTATTGGTTAAATGGAAACATGTTTTAGGCTATACGCCTTTGCCGGAGGTCACCTGAAGAAGACAGCTTGAGGTGGAATGAGAAGGATGTGAACTGGCAGTCTTGGAACAGAAGTTTCGCATGGTGATGCTCATGCGAGTTTAGCTGATAAAGGAGGCACATCCTACCTCGCCCTTTCTCCTCTCACCTCGCTCCCTCCCGTTCCGCAGGGATTTTCTGATGGCCCTGAAGACAGGTCAGCACAGTGCTGACCACCTGGGGAGTAAGAGCTGCCACGTGGGTCTCAATCTGAGTCTGGGTTCCTCTTGGCTTGGCAGGAACAGGCTCCTTCCCCCACCTTTTAATCTTACCTGTCTCTGTCTTCTTAATTGCACGTGGCTGCCTCTTTAATGCTGTTTTGGGCCACAAAGGCTGCAGCACCTGTTCATGTGATCTGACTATAATGTAGAAACCCTTTCATTTTTAAAAAAGATTTATTATTTTTTTTTATTACAAAGTCAGATATACAGAGAGGAGGAGAGACAGAGAGGAAGATCTTTGGTCTGATGATTCACTCCTCAAGTGAGTGCAACAGCCGGTGCTGCGCCGATCCGAAGCTGGGAACCAGGAACCTCTTCCAGGTCTCCCACGTGGTGCAGGGTCCCAAAGCCTTGGGCCGTCCTCGACTGCTTTCCCAGGCCACAAGCCAGGGAGCTGGATGGGAAGTGGAGCTGCCGGGATTAGAACCGGCAGGCGGTCAAGGCGAGGACTTTAGCCGCTAGGCCACGCCGCCGGGCCCAGAAACCCTTTCATTTTTAGTGAGAGTTTCCTATCTGCTTGGAGTGCCTAATTATGCTACACAGTTGGAGAGGAGCTTTCAGGGATGGTGGTATGAAATTGTCATTAAAGATTTATCCACCAAGAACAAAAATCTAGAGGAAATTTAAACTGTTAAAATTCACTGAAATGATCACGTCAGCTGCACATAATTGTTTTTGGATTTTATGCCATAGGATTTCAAAAAAAGGAAACATTTAATTCACATACTAAAGCATGCAATTTATTCTTTGATGATTGTGAACACATGGAAATTATGCTTTCCAAGTACGTTGAGAGGATTCATTTATTTCATAATAGAATTGATCATATTCTGACAAAACATCTACCTCACAAAGTACTGCTGGAAATAGCCTATACATTCTCTTCACTTACGAAGTAACTGAAGCTTCTTTTTATCTAGTTCACAAAAGTAAATCTTCTTACTTGTCTTCACGGTCTAGAAACATGTAGATCTGCATCTAGAACACACGAACAAAGAAGTGTACATTTATAGCTATTCAGGCATTATCAACATAAAAATTCAAAGAACATCATCTCTCTCTCTCTCTTTTTTTTTTTTTGGTTGACTTTTTGTCTGTAAATAATATCATTAAAGGCAAATGTAACTTCTAGGGTGGGATGTTAAACTTGCCCACCACAGGTTGGAAAGGGGATTCTGGAACATTTCAAAGGTAAAGGAAAATAGGACATGACAGATTAAAGAGCTCAGGACTGTACACACCTTCCTGAGACCACCCTTTATCAGATGGATTAATGCGTTGCTACCATTGGGAAAGACAGGTTGCTACCTATGACAGTAACCAAAGAACTTACTGACTATGACAGGGCATTAGGTGGGGAAAATGGGAAATGTTTATTTCCCTCTGTCACTATACCTGAAGAAGCAGGCAGCTTACGCTGCAGTTTAGCTTATTAAAAAGAAAATGGATGCACTAGATCAGAGTCATCCCTAGATTAGTAAAATAGAAAAAGCATTGGGAATACAATCTTCTTCATCTATTGATTAGAATATTTTACAAATTCTTTCATTAACTTTAGTAAGCTCTGAATTTTATGAAGTAAAAATGTATGTATTTCTAAGTATAAACCTTGATGAATCTTGCGTGTAACCACTGTGATAAAAATCTAGACTGCTTCTCTCATCTAAATATGAAAAGTCCCCTAGAAGCATTGTTCTGCTTTGCCTTGCTATAGATTAAATTGTCTTCATTAAGATTTTGTCTAAATGAAAGTAACTCCATGTTCTATTCTGTAAATGACTCATTTTACTCAATATAATGATTTTGAATGTTACTCATGTTGTGTGAATCAGTCGTTTTTTTTTCCATTTTGATTGATCGGTATTAATTTTATTGGGTGGTGATTGTATAGCTTGCTGAAATTCTTTGACATATAATTCATTGCACCCAACCTTTTTGCTAATGAAAATAAAGCTACTGAGGGTATACATCTCCCTGTGTGGTCATGTTTTAATTTCAAATGGAAAATATCCAAGATGAATTGGTGAGTTAATTGACAGTTAAAATTTTAACTAGACAATAAGCTTCTAGAATTTTTTTTAAAAAGATTTATGTATTTATTTTTATTACAAAGTCAGATATACAGAGAGGAGGAGAGACAGAGAGGAAGATCTTCTGTCCGATAATTCACTCCCCAAGTGAGCCCAATGGCAGGTGCTGCGCTGATCTGAAGCCGGGAACCAGGAACCTCTTCTTGGGCATTGGGCCATCCTCAACTGCTTTCCCAGGCCACAGGCAGGGAGCTGGATGGGAAGTGGGGCTGCCGGGATTAGAACCGGCACCCATATGCGATCCCGGGGCGTTCAAGGCGAGGATTTTCGCTGCTAAGCCACGGCACCGGGCCCAGCTTCTAGAATTTTTTTAGAGTGATTATACACTTTATATTCCAAACAACATTATATAAGAATGCAATCAACTAGTTAGATTTTAAAGACTTATTTATTTTTATTGGAATGGCAGATTTGCACAGAAAAAGAGACAGAGAAAAATCTTCTGTCTGCTGGTTTACTCCCCAAGTGGCCACAATGGCTAAAGCTTAACCAGTTTGAAGCCAGGAATTTCTTTCAAGTCTGCCACATAGGTGCAGGGTCCCAAGGCTTTGGGCCCTTCTGTGCTGCTCTCCGTTTGTGACCTGGGAAAGCAGTGGAAGTCCGGCCAAAGCCTTGGGACCCTGCACTCACATGGCAGACCTGGAAGAAGCTTGTGGTTTCCATCTTTGAATCAGCTCAGTTCTAGCCATTGTGGCCACTTGGGGAGTGAAAGTATGTCTTATGAAGAACTCATTTCAGTACAGCAGTTCTTTTCCCAGTTTTTGAAAGTAGGTGGTTACATTTTAACAAAATTCCACTTATCCATTTTTAAATGATCTTTTGATGCCACTTAAAATATTTCCCCAAGACAAGGACACAAAGAAGTTCTGATGTGCTTACTTCTAGAATTTTTATAGTGATATTTCCTGTGTTGAAGTTGATAATAAACCTGAGGTTGACTTTTGAATATGGTATTATGTAGAGCTGAGTTTCATTATTCCATACTTATGTGTATACAACTGTTCCAGTACCTTAGCTGAAAAGACTTTTGCTTAAACATATAATTATTATGGTCACTTTAAAAAATTCTGTTGTACACGTGTGCACTGGACTTCCTTTTCTGCTTCATAACTTCTGTGGCATTTACACATTATTTTGATGACGGTACCTTTGCATTACATCTTGAAATATGATGGTAAAATTCCTCTAAACTGGCTTTAGATCACTCTCTCATAAGCAGATTTCATTGCATTTGGATATATTCCCAGGGAAAGGGCTGGATGGGAGTATGGGCAGGAAGAAAAAGCAGGGGGCAGGAACAACCCCGATACCTGCAAAGCTGTATCACAATCCATAATAAATATACTTGAATTTTAGAGAAAGAAAACGAAAACTGGTTCAAAAGGAATGGCGGGACTATTATAAAGTAAATGCAGAAGCAGTATAAGCAAATAAACTGATTGGTTAGCCCGAACTACTATCTTGCTTAGAATATCCCAGAGGAAAATATCTGATTATACATGAATACTTGGTTGGCCACTTTATATTGGATAAGATTAAATTTTGTGTTTTGGGCCCGGCACAGTAGCCTAGCGCCTGAAGTCCTCGCCTTGAATGCGCCAGGATCCCATATGGGTACCAGTTCACTGACTCTTTCCCCCTTTTTTTGTATCTCTCAAGGATGGACCAGAAAGGGTACAGTCCGTTCTAATGGGAGAATGATCTGTCTCACCTCCAGTGTGCAATGTTTAAGCATATTATTCTCAGTCAATAAATTGCCCAAATTTTTATTTAAAAGATAAAAAAGCAATTAGCAAGCATAGGAGGTCCAGTTCTTTTTTTTCCCCTTTTTTATTTATATTTTTTACAATCTTTACATAGTTAATTAGAGCACAGGAATGTGGGTAAGACATCATTTCCACACATTTTTTTTTCTGTATCTGGGGTAAAGGGAGAGGTAAAGGGGAAGTTCCATCCAGTCTGTCACCCACCCCAGGTCCCTGATGTGGGGCATGCTGTGAGGGTCTTGCTCAAGTGGTTTTGATAGTTCAACAGTTAGTTATGAATTGCTGCCAATCTCGCCATTCCTAGCACAAAGAAATCGCTGCAGAATCCACTGGCTGACATAGTCTGTCTTAGAGTGTCTGTTTGCCCTGTTTTTCACTGCTAACATATGGCTGGGGTAGTTGATTAATTTGTTCTGTCCTCTGTCTTTTCACGGTTAGGGATCTGAGTCCGGGATCCCTAAAGAAACTTTGTCTGAGCTGAACCCAGACCAAGTTCTTGTGTGTACTTGCAAGTACGAGGCCCGGTACAGTCCATCGCCCCAATCAGTTGGTGGTTACAATTGCTGGGTCGGTTTCCAGCCCTGTCTTCCACTGGATCCAATGTGTGTTGCAGTCCTGCCTGATTCTATCCAGCACACACTCGGCCCTCACATAAACCAGTGGGAGCTGCAGCCTCGTCGGAGTGACCCACAATAACTCCCACCAGGCCCGCCCTCTATCCTGGTTCCTTGTGGTACCCTGTGTCATTTTGTGCAGCAGACTAGCACAGTCTGTCCCACATCCCACTCAGCTCTCATACATGTCAATGGGCATTGAAGCCCAGTTCCATCTAACCAGCTTCACTGTCCAGCCCACACACGTGCTTGTGAGATTGCTCAGTCTCCAACATACTTTTATTCATATATTAGAGACATTTCTGGATGAATTCTGACTAATTTGTTCTAAGCGTCATGTTGTATCCAATTTCCATTCCTAACATGGTTCTTATTTCTGTTAACACTTGAAATACATTTGAGTTGTACATTAAAGGCACCTGGACCAAACATAGCTGTTTACTATTACCTACCTTTGTAACCTTGTGCAAGTTGGTCTTTCTAGTTGTTTGGGAACTGAATTTAATCAAGAGCAAGCAATGTTTATCTAAGGGTAGATCTAGGATTTTTAATGTCAGTCACTGAGAACTGTTGGTAATAACAACTTGTATTTACTTGGGAACTGATTGATAATTATACTCTATACACTGCGTTGAAGAGCTTCCAAGACTATGCAGTTGAAAACAATAAAAAGGGAAATGATTGAAAATAAGGTATAACTAAAAGTTACAAAAAATAAGTAGGCCCAAAACTTCAGGTGCAATTAGAAGATGTTTGGAGGAAAGCTGAAGGTTAAAGGGTCACACCAGTTTTGCTGTGGTAGAGGGATGCATCTCCCACCCCTATGGAGTAATAACAGTCTCCAGGATATACGGTAGAGGGGTGGTAAGAACGTTACTGGGTTTCATCTTTCAGATGACTGAGACCACACTTTGGTCACAATTCCCCTTGCCATCATAGAAAAATCTATTAGAAAGAGATGAAGATTTCTTCAGCTCCTGTACTGTCCATGTAAATCCATTTGCACCTCTAAGAAGGTTGCCCTTTTGGGGACAAAAACAATAGATGAAAAACCTCTCTTTGCTTTCAAATAAGAATGAAAATAAATGAATTTCTAAATTTAGATCCCTTAAGACAAAATCAACATGTTAAAAATGAGATGTGATTTGCAGCAGTCACATTTTAAGTGCATCAGAGGTACTGTACTGAACACCACAGGTGTAAACCTCTTGTCATTACATAGCATCCTATTTATTAGCGATGCTCCAAGACAGCTACTCTGTCAATTTACATTACTGAATTCTTCCTGCCATTTCAAACTACAATGTTAAATAGATACTGTAGATACTGAAATAGTTTTCTGTAGTGTATTAGTTGAAAATCCACCTCCCTTCTTCAAAACATAATGAGACTCCATGCGAAGTGGAGGAGCCAGATAATCTGCTTTATCCATAGCCTCAGGTCTTAAACTCTTTATTTTTTAAAGATTCATTTATTTATTTTTTATTAGACAGTGAGATACACAGAGAGGAGGAGAGACAGAGAGGAAGATTTTCTGTCTGATGATTGACTCCCCAAGTGGTCTCAACGACCAGATCTGAACCAATCCGAAGCCAGGAGCCAGGAGTTTCTTCCAGGTTTACCATGCGGGGTCCCAAGGCTTTGGGATGTCCTTGACTGCTTTCCCAGGTCACAAGCAAGGAGATGGATGGGAAGTGAGGCCACCAGGATCAGAACCGGTGGCCATATGGAATCCCGGCATGTGCAAGGTGAAGATTTCAGTCAGTAGGGCATCGCACTGGGCCCCACGTCTTAAACTCCTAAGGAGTTCTGAAAACTAAGGACCACTTTTCCTTACACTACAAGTGTACGTGTGAACACAGACCATCTTGTAAATAATCTTTGAAAATTGCCAGACCATCCCTATGATCATTTTGACCCCATAGCAGTCCACTAACTCTGAATTAAAAACTCTTCACTTTGTATTAGGGGTTCTCATTCTTATTGTTGTTAAAATACTAGGTGAAATGTTCCTTCTTGGTCTGACAACCTGTGCTTTGCATGGACATTTACCAGCATTTAGGGGCCCCACCCTCTAGATTCGAGATGTAATTCCAATACTGAAAAAATATCTATAGGCATGGCAACTATCTGCTGGAAGACGTATCACTCCGCTGAGAATCACTGAGCTTGATTCTTGAACTAATGCCAATTTAAGTAAACATTTGGTAGCATCTGTTCCATCCCAGTGAATAGTAACCAGTAAATAAGGAAAATGTCATAGAAGTTATCCATGAGATTTACTTTTTCATGTGCTCATTCATATCTCCAGGTATCTTTCTTACACACACACGTACACACACATGTACACACATACACATACACACCTGAATCTCTTTATGACCACATGAACCTTACTCTCCAATCCTGAATATGCTGTATTTTCTTCAGGCACACATACATTTACAAATACTGAGCCTTCATTCTTTTATTCTAAGTGCTCGCATGTATGTTTTAAATTCTAGTCCAAACTATCACCTCTCCAATGAAGTATTATCCATTCCCACTTACCAGTGATTTACATGAGTAGGCATTTTTATTCTGTGCCAAAATGAACAAAGAGAAATTTGTGCAAAAATGTGTGACTCTTTCAAGACTTCACTGGGGTTAACTGTTTGTCAGAAAATCATTTGCTGTCTTCAAGACATGACCTCAATGAAACTGATTTCTATTTTAGTGCTGTGCTGCAAATGGGACAAGGCAGAGTTCATAAAGGTAGGATGTCTCGTCTGATATGAGTAAAAAGATATCACATTAGAGGGAAAAATGAACCTGTGCTAGGACTAGGACACTTGATGAACTCAAGACTACTGACTCTGCAGTTCTTCTAGCACCAGCAGTTGCTACTCAGAGATTTAAATGTCCTGTGAGGCATCAGTAAGTTGGGAGAGAATAACTGATGAAACTGCAGATATCCAGTTCCAAGCCTTTATAACTGGCATGGCATCAGTGCACTCAATCAGCTTTCAGGGTGACTTCAAAAGGGAGTGAGGAGAATGGCAATTTTTGGTTGAGATTTTTGGGGATTCTGCTTAAAATCTCACTGGTCTCACACACACACACACACACACACACACACGTGTTAAGTGATCATTGTTTTGGCAAACACAATGGATGAATGGATGAGGTGGTCACCGTGTTCCTATTCCTATTTTCAGACGTTGTACCAAAACCCAAGACAATCCTGAGGCAGATTTCTAAAGTACACTTGTGAAAGGAAAAATATATGTGGTTTCACTTGAAAGCTGAAAAATAAAAATAAAAGTTTAAGCCACGCTTTAAACTTTGACTAAATTTTAAAACCTCCTCTATTTTAAAAAAGAAGCCAAGAAATTTAATATGCATAAAATTATTTTTTTCCTTTTGTCGAAAATTGCCTCCAATAGGTGCACCTGCCCACCACTGCCTAAATCTACAGAATAAATTTAATTGACATTGGTCCTCAAAGCATTGTGGACTATGGATTTCCCTCCATCTTCTCAAAGTCTGCCAAAGGGAAGGCCATAATAAGGGCATCTTGGTTTTCCTTGCAGCAGCACAAGAAATCAATGCCTTGTGGAGTATATATGTTGGCTTCAGATTTCTTAGTTTAATAATCAGTCATCGACAACTTCTACTGTGACACGTGCTACAACTCATCTCTCTCTCCCCCTCCCCAGACCTATTCCTGCGCTTTCTAAAATTCTTCACTTGTGAATTATGTTCTCATAGCCTGAACTGAAACAGAATTAAACTATTTTCCCCGAGAACCTTCAAATGGACTCTCTTGGCTCTGTTTATTTCTCACTTATGCCAGGACCAGGTATTGTGTTACCTGATCCTTGGTGCTGGTTTACCTTTCAACTGGTTGAAATGGCCAGGGCCAGGTCAAGCTGAAGACAGCACCTGGAACTCCATTCAGGTTTCCCATCTGAGCGGCAATGGATCACATACTTAGGCCATGATAATACTGCTTTCACAAGCCACACAAGCAGGGAGCTGGATTAGAAATGAAGCAGTCAGGATTTGAATTGGTTCTCCTATGGAATGCCAACCTTGCAGGTGGTGGCACATTGTGCCCCAATGCTAGCCCCTCCCTTTGACATTTTGATTCATTCTAATCTCTGTCTCCATCTCACTACACCAAGCATTCTACTTTTAAGGTCACCCAAACCATCCTGCTATAAGTCCCAATGAATATATTTGTTCATCTTCGCTAATGCATTAGTAACAGTATACACATAACATATTCCTTAATCCTTAAAGCACTGTTCTATCATCCCTCACACCAACAATTCCTGCTTTTCACTTTATTTTTAATAGCCCAGGCTTTGTCTTCACCTACTTTGCAATTTATCTTCTTTCTCAAACATTCACTTCAATGCCCCATATTGTAGTTTTTCAGTCCCATTTTCTGAGAGAGCTACTATTTTTTCCTCTTTATATTTTTCTCTATGTGATATCACCCAACCTCTGGACTTATACACACTCAAATACTGATAATTTTCTTGTTTCATGTTGATGCTGCCAGGCCAGATCATGCACTGAGTTCCATATTTGTATATACAAGTGTCTGTTTGATGGATGACTCTAAGTTATCAAGTCTAAAATGTACTGACCCAGAAATCTGTTTCTTATCCAACTGTCCTCATTTTAGTTAATGCCAAGCAAGTAAGCCAACAAGCTAGGCGCTCTCATTTTCTTTCACCATGTTTCATCACAGACATGAGTCTATCATCAAGGCTTTCTTGTGTCTATACCCAATGGATGGCAGTAATTCATGTATCTTTCCCTATGTCTTTCTGCTGCTGCCATGCTGGTTTTAGCTATGCTGTCTCTCAAGTGGATACTTGCTCTGGAGATCTTTACACTGTTAGGAAAGCTCAGCGCTTGTTAGAGGAATTGCTGATGGGAAAAGGGTAGTATTGCTAACCTGGGGGCCTAACGTCTCAGATCTGTTCCTTTATTGGTATCAAGCAGTTTGCTTTTTTGTCACCATTAGTCTCACAATTATCTCTTTTAACTATTTATTATTTATTTGAAAGACAGACTTACAGAGTGGGATGGGGGAGAGAATCTTCCATTCATAGGTTCACTCCTCAGATGCAACAACCAATGCTGGGTCAGATTGAAGCCAGGAGCAAAGCATCTTCTGATCTCCAGTGTTGGTGGCAGGAGGGACCCACGCACTTGAGCTGTCTTCTGCTGCTTTCCCAGGCCATTAACAGGCAATTCCACCCAGAATGGGAGAGCTGGAACTTGAACCGACATTTATATGGGATGCAAGGGCTCAGGTAGTGTTTTAATTCACTGTGCAACTACAGTGGCACCACGATTTCCTTTTGATATCTTGATATTATTGTAAAAGGAGAAGCTATTGGTTGTGTGGGTTATTTTATTTTGTTTTGTTTCTGACATTTGAAAAGGGGCTCAAATGACTGTCCTTTTATCTCAGGTGTGTCTGTATGAGAACTTTACCTAAATGTACTCATGCTTTCCAGATTATCACAAGTGGAAGCACAAAATTAAAATAGTAAAGTTTAGCTTTTGTAACCGTTTTTACAAATTGCATTGCAAACGCATTGTCATTCAGAAAAATGAAAAAAAAAAGTTTGAAAGTCTGTTTGAAATCAAAGACTATCTTAAAGTTGTTAAAAACAGAATGAGTTACAAAAGGGTCAGTTTATGTTGAATTTAGAGTATTTCAGGTTTCCAAGGAAACAGAATATATCGGAATTAAAAGCAGATGTTACTAAATTGATGCTCTGGAAACCCCCCAAGAAGCTTAATCCTCTGCAAGGTAATATTGCTTGCCCCAAAACTTTATTTGCCAAGTTTTTTTTTTCACAGTGTGAGCTTTCCAGAAACACACACACACACACACACACACACACGATACATATATCATGATATTCTAATTCCTTGATTATTATTGTCTCTCATAGTATAGAATAGGCTACTTACTGCTGCCTCATTGCGAAATAACAACAGGTTAACTTTTTTCATGAGAAATCAGACCAAATTTAATACCTGGCAACTTAACTTGTAAACCTGTAGCTCTATTTACTATAAAATATATGTTGGCTAGGATTAACTGAAAAAAAAAATCAAACATTTTTAGTCCCTAGCTATTTTGGTTTGTATTAAAATCATTTCAGCAGAAAGAGAAGCAGAGAAATTATTCAAGTCAATGAATTCTTTGGATTTAGAAGTATATCAAATTTTGAGATATACAGATGAGATCAGTCAATTCTTACAGAGATCCTGTATCTATTGAGGATGGGATTTGACAGTGCCTGAGAAGATAAGAAATTTGTTAATTACTTTTTTTGCCACAAAAATACTATTTGACATATATGAAACATTATATTCTCTTGAAATGTATTTTATGCATTAAAAGAAACAGATGGGGGTGAGGGAGAGAAAGAAAAATATAGAGAGAAATTTTAAGCTCTCATCTGCTGGTTCAATTCTCATGTGCATACAAGAGCCAGGGCTGGTTCAGTAGGAGCTTGGGATTTAAGCCAGGCATCTCATCTGGCTGACAGGGATGAGCTGTCTGAGCCATCACATGTAACCTTCCAGGATGTTCCTTAGCAGAAAGCCCAAATGGGAAGCAAAGCCAGGACATGAATCCAGGCACAATGGTAGGAGACAAGGACATTCCAAGTCAGGTCTAAACTGCTGTGCTAAATGCCTGGCCTTTACAAACAGTTTAAAATCTTTAATGTTATGTTTGTAGCCATTGATATAGGAAGCCTAATTGGTGTGGGGGTGTAAACTCAAGGCCAGCACCATAGTTGTGTGAAATCTGTTCTTTCTGTCCTGTGCCCCACCCCCTCTTTTTTTTTTTTAATTTATTTTTGATGTTGTTTACATAGTTGACCAGGGTGGAAAGGACTGAGGATTAAGGCAGTGTGAATGAGACCATTGTTTCCAAATCTTTGCCCTTTTCTTTCTGTATCTTGGGGAAGGGGGAAAATTAGGAAAGAAGCTGCACCCAATCTTCCACCACCCCAATATCTGGGGATGGGGAATGGCCACACGATGCCTTCCCAAGGTCCCTGATGTGGGGTCTTCTCTGAGGGTTCCACTCAAGTGGTTTCAATAGTTCTGAAATGCTGTCAATCTCACCAATCCAAGGATGAGGAAATCCTTCCAAGATCTATCTGCCAAGATGTATCTGCTGACACAGTCTATCCCAGGGTCTCCATTCGCCCAGATATTTGCTGTCAATGTTTGGCTGGGCCAGTTGACCAATTTTTCTGCTCTCCTTCCTCTGCTATGACACCAGATGTCTTCTGCAGGTCTGAATGGACTGCCATCTCCTCCATGTGCATATTGGACATGCCATCCACTTGTCTATCTTAGCCACTAAGGAGGTCCAATTCTGATACATGCACTCCATGATCAAACCACAGATTCTGCGATTCTCTGCATGGTTGGAGTTCTGAGTTCAGCAGTTCAGTTGCAGGGGGGATTCCCACAAAAACACTGTCTAATGTGATCCCTGACCTAACTCTTGCATGTGTTTGCCAATATGGGGTCCGGCTCAATTCATCCCCCCCATGTCAGCCTATACACACACTGGTAGTTGCAGTTGCTGGGTCTCTTATGTAAACCCAGAGATGCTGTGGCCCAGCTCAACCCTGCCCACCACACACTCAGTGTTCACATTCACCAGTGAGGACTGTCGCCTAATCAGAGTGATCCCCAGTAACCCGCATCAGGCCCGCTTCCAGTCCAGCCCTGTTGTGGACTGGTTTGTGTTGTGGCCCAACTTGGCCTATCCTGCACCCTGTCCTGGTTCTCACATCTGTTCCCAGACTTGATCTACACATATGCTCATGGGTATTGTAACCTGGCCTGGTCTGGACTGCTCCCAGATGTGGTTCTTTTGTTCACCTGCAGGGACTGTATCCTGACAAAGGAGTTCCACAACCTCCTCGATCTGGCTTCCTCCCAATGGCAGATCTCATACACACACACGATGGGGTCCTTGGCCCCAACTAACTTAGTCCCCCTCCTATCCTGGTAAAAATAGTGGTCTTGATGAACTGGCCCACATCCATTCTGATTCTTACTTTTAGATATTAGAGCCTGGTCACACCTGGTCCCACGCAGATACAGCTCTCATGTGATTCAGCAGGTGCCAAGACCTAACCTAGCCCATCCTGTACCTACCCTGGTTCTCACGAGCACTAGTGGGTGCTGGAATCTAGCCTAGTCTGACACACCCCAGACACAGTACACACCTGTGCTGAGGGATACTGCAGTCATACCCAGCCCAGACTGCTGTCCCCATTCTGGCTCTTGTGCTCACTCACTAGAGGGAACCACAACCCTCTGAAGTGTCTCCTTAGCTCCCCCACCAGGCTGGTCCCAGCCACAGGTCTTGTGCATGCAAGTGGTTGCTTTGTTCCTCTTCAGCATAGCCCATCCCTCAACTTGGCCTGTTATTGGATGCTACAGCCTGACCTGAACCAGCCTGCTTCTAGTCCAAACTCTTATTGGCTGGTGCTACACCCTATCCCTGACCAGACTGCTCCCATCCCTGACTCATGCAAACCTGTATATGTGATACCCTAATCCATCAGAAGCTGCACTCCAACCTGGCTCCTGCACATGCCAGAGAGTTAAGGTTGGTCTGGCCCTGCCTGGCCTGCTCCTCTCTAGAACCAACCCACGCTCTTGCCGATGAGTGGAGATACCTTGCTAGCCCGACCAACACCCAGGCCTGAATCACATATTCACCATCAGGTGCTCCAGCTCACCAAGGGAGTTTCCCAAGCTCCCCCACAAGGCCCACTCAAAGACTCAGATCTCACATGTGCCAGTGGGTAGTAGGATCTTACCTGGCACAGTCTGTCCCGTCTGTCCCAGCATTTCTATTAGCTGATAGATGTTGTGCCTCGGCATGCCACATACCTTATTCTTGGGTGCACCTTTGGTTGTTGCAGCCTGGACCAGCTCAGCCTGTTCCCAACACTGGTTCCCATGAGTGTTGGAAGGTTCCATAATCATGCCTATCTCAGCCTGTCACCACCCCCACTTCTTAAGCAAAGCAGGGGAAATTGCAGTTCCATGGGAGTAGGCTCACATATTCCCCACAAAATCTGTGCCTGGATCTCATTCTCTCATGTGTTGGCTAGTGTCATAGCCCAGTTTAACATTACCTGTTCCCTGATCAGACTCTAGCCTGCCAGGTAGGCCCCAAGTCCCAAAGCTTTAGTATGCACTAAATTGAGTGGTGAGTCAGTTGTGGTCCATGCTAATTCGACCAGCTGAGATCTACCATGTAGATTGGTGCATTCATCTGACCCATAGATGTCCTTCAGTTTCCACCTTCCAAACTGCTAGGTCTCAGCCCCCTTGCCAACCTTCAAGTACAGTGGCCTTATTGATGGGAGGCCCTCGGAAGTCATTCCTCACTTGCCACTTACTCTCTCAGTGGTCTTTCCTCCCACACATATCCTTACCCCCTTCCCTGATCAATCCACAGATCTTGCACATGGGGAAATCCCCAGGCCTGCTCCAGGTCTCCCCATACCTCTGCTAGCAGCATCTCCTAGGGCCCCAACAAGCCTGTACTACCAGGACCCCATGAGTGCAGGGTCCAGCACAGGCCTAGTGTTGGGCTGGGTTTGGCCTGGCCTGCCCACCTGCTCCACAGGCAGCCAGCTGCATGGTGGCTGCTTCGCCACAGAGTGCTGACTCAAGGCTGGCTGTGGTGTCCTGTGCCATTTTAGTGCATATATGAAGCACTGCCTTCTAAACAGCATAAAATTATTTTGAAGGCTGAGTCCAAGCCAGCAATTCTATTTTTTTTCTACCGTCTTGCAGATGGGCAGCTGCATTTTAGCCACCACATTTTCCACGGTAACTGGTGGCATACATCGTTCACATGAAGGCTGATATTCAGCATATATGTTCATGACTGTAGAGATCCCAGCTCTGGCACCACTGCCATTTTTGACTTAATGATGTTTTGTTGTTAGTGGATGTTCTTTTCATTTTAGCGTATTTTGTAGTGTCTCTCATCTGTATTCACTGGATGCCAGCACCATCCCCCATTCTAGCAGTGAAGGTTGATAATGCCTTCAGATACGTCCAAGTGTCCCTTGGGGAGTGGGCAAGATCAAGCTACTTGAGGTACAAGGAAATGTAACAGGTGCTGTGGCATAAAAGTGTCATTCAGAAAGTTATATTTGGTGGCACTGGAGAAAATGTGAAGAGCAAGGTGAACTGAGAAGAGGGTTGAAAAAAGAAGTCACTTCACACTAACCATCTGGGAAATTAAGACATACTTGACTTCATTTTGGAATGATTACTGGTTTAGTCATCTCTTCTTAGTATTCTTAGTTTATTTTTGTAGATATTTAGACCAGTGATGCACTAAAATTGCATTCTGGTAGGAGAATTTGGAAAGAAAGCTTAGCTGTAATCATTTAGAAATTGTAGAAATGGAACGCAGCAACTGATTCAAAGGATCATGGGAATAAACAGTAAAACTTCCCGGAAGATTGATCTATGAGCTAAGTCGAAGAATTGGTCACATTTACAAGGGCATGGAAAGGATTTGGTACTTATAGGAAACAACAGAGATGTGTAGTGTATGGTGTGTGTGTGGGTGTGTGTGTGTGTGTGTGTGTGTGTGTGTATGTGTGTGTGTAGAAGATAAAGATAGAGACAAATAAAGAGGCATGCACCACAAAAGAATGATGTATTTGGGGAACTATATGCAGCTGGATTTTTGATGGAGAAATACAGAGATAAAACTAAGAAGAAATCAGAGCTAAAACCACGAAGGATCTTGGAAACATAGTTTTCATCTACAGAGGTGTAAATAGGCTTGTGACCTAAAAATGATCTAATGGAATTGATCATTTTTACAAACAACCTCAACTGAGGATGAAATGGTGAGAAAGAAGAGGCGTAGGTGCATTGGATAAATGAGTGTAGACAGAATCCAGAGAACAGGGATGAGGTAATGGATAAAGGAAGAAAACTGTTGGGACAGTTCCAGGTTTCTGGCTTTAAGTGATTGATGGTATGATCAACTCACTTATGAAACAAAAGAGTAGGGGAGGAAGAAAAGAAAGTCATGCTTACTGGGAATGATGATACATTCAGTTTTGGGTGCATTAAATCTAGATTACCTAGAGGCTTTAAATAGGAAATTTTTAATGGGTCTTTGGATATTTGGTTGTGAAGTTCAGCAAAGGTATTTTGTTTGGAAAGTTTGATTTTAAAACCACTTGTGAATACCTTATCACTAAAACCAGGGGTTTAAAGAGTATTATTATGGAAGAATGAATGTGAACAGAGCAAATATGGAAAGAAGTCACCCAGCTACTTAAGTAGAACACAGCCAAGAGTGGAATCATGGCTTGTGGATCCATTCTGGACTTTGAACTCCTGTCTAATCTTAATTATTATTGTAAGCACCTACCCAACACTTATTCTTAGATATGATAACTCAATAACTAGGGCTTATGTGGCCTTTCCTCCATCCCTCTAGCAAAGCCAAACATGCTTTTAATGGGACAGGTTATACTAGTGGTTATCATCCATGAGCCTTACATGGAGTGGCTGGCTCTGGCTCCTGACTCCTGCTTCCTAATGCAGACTCTGGGAGGCAGCAGTGATGACTGAAGTGACTGGGTACCTGCCATCCAGAAGGATGCTTGAAATGAGTTTAAGGCACTGAGCCTCAAATCTGTTCTGTCCCAGCCATTACATGAGGAGTGAAAAAACAAATAATAGCATTTAATTCCTTTCTTCCTTTCTTTCTTCCTTCTTTCTTCCCTGCCTTCCCTCCCTCTTTTTGTCTTCCTCCCCTCTTCCCTCCTTCCTTCCTTTCTCTCTCTCTTTTCTTTCCTTCTTTTTCTTCTTTCTCTCTGTCTTTCTCTCTCTCTCTTCCCTCTTCTTTTTTCCCTCTCTCCCTCCTTCCCCTTTATTTCTGACATCACTGTTGCTCTTGCATATCCTTATTGTACAAGTCAATCTACTGAATTGCATTTAATTTTACATCAGATATTGCTACTTATGATTAGAAGATAGCTTGTCATAAAAAGATTATATTTTCTGTGCATAAAGATTACATGCAGTTGCTCAATAAAAGTTTTTGAAAGATTCTGTAAGGTGCCAGAACAATGGTCAACAGGCTAATCTTCCTCTGCCTGCCAGCACTGACTCCCATCTAGCTCCCTGCTTATGGAAAGCGAAAACAGAGGAAGGTGGCCAAGTGTTTCAGCCCTTTGTGGGAGGCCAAGAAGAAGTTCCTGACTTCAGATCTGCTCAGCTCTGGTCATCAAGACCATATGGGAAGTGGACCAACATATGAGAGATTTCTATGTCTCTTCTTTTCCTTTTGTAACATGTGCCTTTCAAATAAAAATAATAGATTTTGCTCTTTTTTTAAAGGAGTCTGTAGGATATAATGTGAATTAAGAGGAGTAGGTTTTTTATGAGATAAACTTTAGCCTTAAAATATTTTATTCTATATTTATCTTAAAATAAGTCTGCACAACCAGCCATAAGCCATTTATTTACCCAACAGTCTTTTTTGATTAAATTATTATTTTGAATTCTTGAATTTTATGGTACAATTTTGTAGAGACTGGGATTCCCACCCTCCAATCCTAACCCCCAACTCATTTTCCCCACATGGCTACAATAGTATAGTCTTTCATAACGAGTCATGATTCCATCAGTCTGTTATTTAAGTGTCACCCGACATTGGGTCTGCTGGTACAGACAATGTCACACAGTCCAGCATCCCATTGTCTACACATTTCCAATAGTTTGACTGGGAGTCCGTCTTTGATCTGGAAGCAGGGATGCATATTGCATTGTATCCCCTCAGTAGTCTTATATTTCAGCTTTATGCTGCAAATTAACAAAAAGTTTAAGTAGAGAACCAAATTTATAGAACAGACATAATGACACAAGGGTTATCTAATTGCAATGCCTCATAGTTTGCAAATGAAGTTTTATAATATGGTTAAAGAAGCCAAATTTTATTAGTGAGTTGTTTTGGTTCAATCACTTTCAAAGTGAATAAAGTTACTATCTAATAACTTAGAAATAGGATTCATAACAACTCAATCTATCTTTTGTTATGGTGACATATATTTTTACTATGGAAGAATGCCAAGGTAAACCAATAGGCTCTTACATTAAAAAAGCATGAAGTATAGAATTTTCACAAATTTTAGGCATGTTATAGAAAACATTATAAATATAATTTATTAAAATATTATATGTGAGTCTGTTTTTGAAGTTCTTCAGACATCAGCTATGGATTATGACTGAGAGTAATATTCTAAAATTACTTGCTAATTCTTCCCTTCTCTGAGCATAAATCCTGTGATGTACTATGAAATATTGACCAGATGAATTATATGCTAGGAAAATATCAATTTGAAGTGGCCTTTACCATTATACTAGTAAACCAATGTATGTAATTGGCCTTGGTAGTAGCAGATTGCTACCAAATTAATAAGGCTCTCAATTTTCTGATGATACTAATGTTTCCCAGAAGATTTTCAATTTAGCTCAATATTCAAGTACAGAAGTAGAAAAGAATCTATTTAAAAAGATCAAGAAAGATGACACAAACCCAAATCATGGTCTAAGGTAAAATTTCTAAGCTTTTCAACTGCAGTTAGTTCAAGACACCAATGTGGGAGTTAGTCTTGGAATCTAAAATAAAAGGCAAAAAGAACAAGCTAGGGTAAAAGCTACTCTGTGTTCTGATAAAATTTGTTTTCAGGGAGATTCACTAAATTATTATAATACTATTCATCACATTCTAAATTTTTAATTTATTTTATTATTTTAAAAGATTTATTTATTTTTATGAAAAGTCAGAAATACAGAGAGGAGAGACAGACAGTAAGATCTTCCATCTGCTGATTTACTCCCTAAGTGGCTGCAATGGCCAGGGCTGAGTCAATCCGAAGCCAGGAATCAGGAGCTTCTTACAGGTCTTCCACACAGGTGCAGGGTCCCAAGGCTTTGGGCCGTCTTTAATTGCTTTCCCAGATCACAAGCAGGGAAATGGATGGGAAGTGAGGCTGCCGGGACATGAACTGGTGCCCACATGGAATCCTGGCGTGTGTAAAGTGAGGACTTTAGCCAGTAGACTACTGCGCTGGGCCTGCTCATCATACTCTAAAAACAGACACCCAGGCAATGTAAAACGCCTGTTGACTACCAGTGCAGAACATGGTACCACAATTTCTCAACATATTAAAAGACCTCCTAGTAAAATCTGAATTTGGTGAGATTGATGGCCAGGCATGATGCAGGAAGATGACGCAATGGATCAGTCAGCTGGCCATGTGCTTTGAGTTTTTTTTTTTTGTCATGGTGCGAGATTTGAACTGATTCATCTGCACTTTCTCACCCAGCCTGCTTTGTGACCAAAAGCACATATTTTGGGGACAGCTGGCTGAGACTAGTTGTAAAGTCTGTGGCCCTAGAACAGAGGAATTCTAACTGACCAAACCCCACAGTCTTGGCCTCATTAGTGCTGTGCTCTGACCAAGTGAGCTGAGTGGTGGCAGATGCAGCCCTTGGGGCTGCACATATTTGGAGACCCATCTGAAAGTGGCCCATCAGATGCCACTGGAGGCAAGGGAATTCTTACTCATTTGCGTTGAGGCCAAGGAAAACTGTGCTCCATGGTCTGGCTGCTCTTGAACATCCATCAGAATTGTCTGTCACTTCCGTGTTTATGGCTAAACGAGGCTCAAGTCATCAGGCCTCACTTAGGACATAAGGTTTTCATCAGTGGAAAAATGGAAGCAGATGATTCCGTCATCTTTTAAAGTAGTGATATGGGGTGATGCTGACATCATGTGAAATCTGTGTTGAAACCACCTTCCTACCCACCAATTATTCCTTGAAAAAAAAAATTAATGCTTTAAGAATTTCATGTAAGCTTTCCTGAAAGGATGGGGATTCTAAAATATTTAGCTTGGAGCTGTTCCTCTTGAAAACTGTCTTACCTTGTTTCCTCAGATTCTACCCTTAGGAACTTGTAAAATTGTTTTGAGACGAAGAAGGGCTAAATGATATCTAAAATGGATGCTCAGGTTTGGAAACACATTGGAAACCTCCGGTGATCTTTAACAGGCGCTGATGCCTGCTCTAAGTGATTCCTGGTATGCTCTAGGCCTGGAGAGGTCCAGCAACTCTCTGAGCAGTTCTAATATTGGGTCACACTCTAATGGGCCACACTGTCTTACCATTTTTCATGTGGTCGAGTGCTTTTTACATTCCTATGCCTTTAACTAGTTAACACTATTACTATATGCACATTCCATGTGCAGTTATATCAGTGGTAAATTCTATGTGGGATTTTTCTAAACATTTGTTTTTCTTACAGAAAAACCCCAGAGTTCATTAAGTAAATGTCCATGCTTTTGAAAATTGTTAGGCTTTAAATCTCACGCTTACAACTCATGCGAGATCCAAATATTAGAAACACAATGCTCAAATATTATATTTAGGATAATATATCATCAGTGGCTTCCTGCCACTTATTTTCTAATGACTTTTTAGAGGGAGCAAGTGCACTGAATTTTTGAGTTGAAAATTCGAAACTCTATTGCTTGCATTGTCCACCTGGGCAGTTATCTACAATTTCTCATCATCTTCTGATTCAGAAAGTTACACAGTTTTATGACACTATTTTTCAGAGATCTTCTAATATTGATCAGGAAAAAACTGAGTAATTCAAATGCTATGCAGAACCTTAAGGATAGTATTCATGAGTGATGATGACATCAAACACCATGTTGGTATGTTTCTATAATTTATTCATTGTCCATGAGAATCAATGCTATTGTCCTTATATTACAGATGAATAAATTGAAGCATATGATGATTAGAACATTCATGTTGGTCACACAGCCGTTGGATGGTCAAGGTATTTTTGATTAGAGATCCGAAACTTGAAATCACATCACCAGAAGAGCTGGGTTAGGGCAGTGGATTGTGTTCCTGACACAAATGAGATGATTCAGCCTCTTTAATGGGACACGTGAGACCGCTGTCGCATACACACAGAGAGTTAAAGCCTAGCAGGCAAGTTGCCAGTGAAGACACCCATGGCTCATGTTTGAGTGTCTGCATTCCATTCCCAGCTCTGCCTCCTGATCCCAGCTTCTTGTGCATGTAGAATTGTTGAAGTCCTAGCAACAGCTTCGTTTGTTGGGTTTCTGGCTTGGCTGTGGGCAACTGGAGAATGAGGAGATGACAGCTCCCACTGGCCATCTGCCTTGCTCTGTTTCTCAAGTAAAAGTACATACATACATACATACATACATACATACATACATACATATAGGAATCACATCTAAGAGACAGTGGCTAAGCCCTTGGGATGCCATGTGTCATATGAGAGTGTGTAAGTTTGAGTCCTGGCTCTGCTCTTCCTTTCAGTCTGTTTCTGTGTGTCATGGGAGACTACAGTGATAGCTCAAGCGCTTGGCTCATTGCCATTCACTTTGGAGGTTCTGACTTACAGCTTTAGCCTCATCCAGTCCTTGTTCTTGTAGGCATTATGGAAGTGATTTTTAATTAAATAAAAACAAATCAATAACATTTACATTTTTTCCATTTTTTTAAAAAAAATTTGTTCATTTTCTATTCGAAAGCTAGATATGCAGAAAGAGATGCAGAGAAAAGTCTTCAATCTGTTTGTTCTCTCCCCAAGTGGCTGCAATTGTCAGAGCCAAGCCGATCTGAAGCTAGGAGCCAGGAGCTTCTTCCGGGTCTCCCATGTAGGTACAAGAGGGTGCCAAGGCTTTGGGTTATCCCTATCCTTGACTGCTTTCTCAGGACACACGCCAGAGAGATGGATTGGAAGTGGAGTAGCCAGGATACAAATTGGTGCCCCATATGTGATCCTGGTGCTTGCAAGGTGAGGATTTAACTATTAGGCTACCACACCAGACTAATCAATAACATTTTTAAAACATAAAAACACACTATTAAGTTAATGTAAAATATTTTGATAGTACTTTCTGTGTTTCCTTTATCTGTATTTCTATGTTTTAAATACCATTCATTTACCAAAGCTGAAGCTGTACCACATGTTAGAGGACTTAAATGATTTGCCTATGCAACAAAGAGTGGAGCAATAAATTGAAACCTGGCTTTCTGACCTGGAATTGCAGATTTATTTTTACTATACCACATCTAGGCTCAGACATTTCATAACTGTGCAACTTGAAGCTAGCTATCCAGTTTCTATATATCTTATCTTTCCCACTTCTAAAAATGGGGAATTTAATAATGCCTTCTGCAGCAGATTGTTGTTGGATTTGAAACTCACGCATGCTACTGCTTAGATCAGGGCCTGGTGCACCAGTTAATGCAGGTGCAATAACTGTTTGCTTTCATTTTTGTACTATATGTCCCCAACAATTTCAGAACTATACTAGAATGAGAATACCATGCCTTTTTAAGCAGCTGAATCCTTACAATTGGCATATTCTGTGAAGCTACATATCTCCAACTATTTAAGTCACTCAAATTTAGCCCCAAATGGACGATACATATGGGTTATTAGTGTGGTAATTTCATAGTCTAGTGAAGCTACTGGTATATTCAGCTTCTTATTTACATATTCAGTGAACCATAATGATATAGGTCTGATGATATTCCATAGCAAGTCAGCCAAGTAAAACAAGATAATAATCTGAAGATGTCTGAGTTCTTATATTGTTTTAAGTCCTGTCTTTTTTTTAAACAAAATCAATAAATCCATAAATTCAGGCTAATTGCAAAGTTTTAAAAACCTCATGACAGATTCAAGCTTAGAGATTTCAGGTTATTAATGGCAGAAGCTACATTTGTGGCCACATTCTTTGATACAGCTAGTAGCGTCTGCCCATTGAATCAGATGGAGGTTGATTCCTGCAATTTGCACCCAAAAGTTCAAAGGTGGACATCTTTTCTACAGATTAGTATCCATCAGTTGCATCATTATCCAGAATGTCCATCATTACAAGAGAAAAAGTTCTGATTAGTTATATGTGGTAAACTTGGTAGATATCGTTGAAACTAAACAACCTATAAACTTCCTCAATTAAGAAACAGTATCCATGCCCACCCATTTGTATTCTATGTCTATAAATATTTCATTGAAATACACAGAAAAGAGTAAGACTAGACAATTAATTTTAAATGAAACTTAAATTAAAAAGCAAAATTAAACAAAAAGTTGTCCGAGCAGGTGCATCACAGATTTCTGAATTCTTCCCCCAAAATTCTGCTACACAACCAATAGGGGACTAATATCCAAGATTCATAAAGAGCTTCAGAAACACAGGCACAGTAAAAAACAAAAACAAAAACAAAAAACCCTGTGAAGAAATGGGCAAAGGAAATGAACAGATATTTTTTTAAAACAACAGATTCAGATGGCTAACACGTAATGAAAAGATGCTCAGGCTCCCTAGTCGTCAGGGAGATACAAATGAAACCACATTGAGGTTCCACCTAACTCCAGTGATAATGGCCTACGTTCAGAACTCTACTAACAACATCTGCTGGTGTGGATGTGGGGGAAAAAGATACCCTCCTTCACTGCTGGTGGTAGTGTAAGCTAGCACATTCATTATGGAAATCAGTATAGAGAGAACTGCAAATAAACCTGCCATATGACCCAGCTATCCTGCTCCTAGGAATATTCTCAAAGGAAATGAAATCTGCATATGAGAAGAGGATGGATCTGCAATCCTATATTCACAGCAGCACAATCTACAATAGCAAAGACATGGAAACAGTCCAGATGCCTGTCTAAAGAAACTGTGGTACATCTACTCCAGGAAATATTACTCAGCCATTAAAAAGAATGAAATTATACCATTTCCAACTAGATGGTCTTAAGTAGAGACTATTATGCTCAGTGAAATAAATCAACCCCAAAGGACAAATGCCAAATGTTCTCTCCGATATAAAGCAGACATCATGCGAATTTTAAGAACAATAACTCTTTCCATATTATTTTTGCTGCATTACATGTGTTTTTGTTTCTATTTTCATTTCTTCCAAGTAAGTTTTTTTTCTCTTGTCGAAATCATTACTGGCTTATGGATCGCACAGTGGCATCACTTTACCCAAGAGGTTTTTATGTTTTGTTTTGTTTTTTCATTTCTTCGCCCATGTGTTGCTTATTCAGTGGAGCATTATTTTTTTTAACTACTGGTGCTGTAAATTTTTTGTTTTAACTTCACACCTATTATTGGCTTTGTTTCCTGGCTTTTAAGGGAATGTAGAGTGACAACGTAATAGAGGCTACCATATTCAGATGTGAAGATATGATGCAGCATGCATCTATGTCCAAGTCAAAGATGGACTCCCAACGAAACTATTGGATACATCTAGACAATGTACCAGCAATGTCAGAGCATACTTATATAACAGACTGATGGAATTATTAAGACTATACTATTGCAATAATATGGGAAAAATCAGTCTGGGTGGCAGTTTGGGGCGGGGGTAGGGAAATCCCAGACCCTATGGAATTGTACAATAAAATTCAAAATTCTTTACACACATACACACACACATACATATATATCATAAAAGAAAAGTTATAACAAAACCCTGTAGTTTTCCACTAAATGCCTTTTAATTCAAGCACATCTTGGTATCTTTATTTTAATTATAGATGCTATAAGGTGTGACATGGCTTTATATTATTTTGTGTATATTTTTCATGACTATATCTATTATAAACAATTTCATTGAAAAAATTTATTGAACTTTTATATACATTTTCACAGCTTGAGTATGCTGTATGACACATGAAGACAGCTGTGAGATTCAAAAACACATATATTAATAGAAAGAGAATAGATTTCATGTCCTTCAAAGGTACAATTCTAAGAAGATAACCATAATCCTCTTCCCTCCTTGCTTCAGTTCCCCACTTTCCCTCTTTTTTTCCTTCAATTTTTGCTAAAAATATTTCAATTCACTCCATAATCATAGCCCTAATGCACCACTAACCATAACATTCTCCAACTAAAAAGTAGAAAGGCCACAGTCAGAAGCTTTTTGGCACTGAGTATTTAAAGTGATAGGTAATGGACCGCCTATTTAATCATCCTATTCCACCTTTCAAATCTTTGAAAATTCCTTCTTATATTGAGACATAATTATTTCCTACAACTTTCCATCCTATTTCTACTTGTTTGTGCCATCAAAGTCTGGTAGACTTATTCTCTTAGTGCTTTTAAATGTCAGCTTTTAAAATACAAAACAAAAACCATGTCTTCTCTAACTCTCTTTACTGCGTTGTATCACGAATTATGACGGTAATTATATAGCTATTTACAAAATTTATTGCAGACTACATCACTTTGAATGACAGATAAATCCCCAGATCTTAACACAGTATGCAATATGCAGGGCATATTCAAACTACATTTGACATAATACACATATGAAATGTAGTGGATTATATTTTTATGTTCAAATATTTACTCTCCCTTGTTGTAAGAAGGTTACATGGCCCTTCCTGCACTTGATTGTGTGACGGCACTTGTCCCTGCCCACGGAGATGTTACACACACCATTTTCTAAGCAAAATGTTAGGAATTCTGTTTCTCTGAGCCACAGAACAGCATATTCCAGTACAGGCTGCTCTTATGCTTCTAAGACAAGAAGTCTGCAGCTCTCTCCTTCCTTTTTGGGTGAAGCTGCGTTAATTTCTAGACCATCATTACGTGAGATGTCATATATGTGTTTATGCACATATATACATGCAGCAAATTTAATTAATACACATGTTCCAATAGCAAAACTTTCTTTAGGAAAGAGTTTTTTGATTTCCAATTGAAAGAAATTATAATCACTCATGTCTTGAAAATAAGGATACTATTTATTTTGCTTTTGACTTTCCATGATCTTTTCACGTTTTCCAGATAGTTACTTAGCAATCTATTTTGCGGTTTTCTCAGTTTCCTGAGGGCTTGACCTTTCTTAAAGGGTAGATAATTATCATCGGAATGACTACAATCGGAATGTACTCCTACTGATGTTAAAGATAACTTTACTCCATATTACGTTGAAGCAGTAGAAAAGAGAAACATCTTATTTTCTTTTGGTTGGCCTTTAACACTGGACTATTCACCAGTGTCGAGACACCATGGACACATTTGTGAGCTCTGCATGTATTTCAATATTTCATATACAAAAAATGTTCCAGGTGGGATAATGAAATTCATTTTATACATAACACTCTGTAAGGAAACAGAAAATGATATAAATTGACGTAAATGCCAATTGATAAGGAAATAGGTAAGTAAATTATGGAACATTAACCAGAAACAGTACTGGTTTGATGCTTAAATTGTAACCATTTACTAAACTACTGTGAGTGCATTCTAAAATTTCTTTGAAATCCACATAAAGAGAATTCATCACACTACAAATGCTGGTTTTCTAGCCTTAAAACTATTGCTGACAGTATTTCCAGGCCACACCTTTTTTTATCTGTCCTTACTGCATGGCATAACTGAAAAAAACTGAATAAACACAGTGATGTCTGTAGATTCACGTGAAAATGAAGGATCAGTGCATCGATGGAGTTATGGCCCAGCAGAGAGAGCGCCACCACTACAGTACAGCTTCTATGAGTGGAGGGGTCTCTCATTGATCATCCTGCCCTCCCCAGTTCCTCCCTCATCTCTTCCTATCTGTATGCATGATTCGCAAACATGCTCTTTCGGTAAATAACACGGACCTCTGGGTATTCTCTGTAATTAATATCGACAAATCTGAATACTGTAACCAATGTTTTCAATTTTATTTGTCTGTTGTCTTGCCTGACTTGTAAATTATACTTAGGCTTTTGAGTCACACCCTTGATATTAAACATGAAAGCAGTTGGGAACTTAGCAAATATGAAATGAGCTCTTACTTCTTGCAGTCTCCAAAGTCCTGCTGGCTTTGGTCCAACTCTCCAATGCGTGCATTAGATTCAAAAAACCATTCCTGGTTCTGAGTGTCCTAAACAAACTTTGGAATTAACAAAGGAATTCTGCTTGAATCCAGACTACGGGACATGAAATAAGTGTTCCTGAAGTGTGTGTTTGGTTCAGTGCACCCTGGGCTTTAACTCATGCCTCTGGTTCTAGAATTTGGCACTGCCACTCACGATGTTAAGCATGTGGGCTTTTAGGCTTTTCAGAATGCTGTATACTTTAGGAAGGTCAGCACTTTGTAACAATTTTCCAAAGAAAACAGTCTTTGTTGCCATAACCTTTTTGTATAACCAAGTTCACAGAGCCTGGAAGCATTTTGTAATTGTATTGAAACAGCAAAAACTGCCCTTGGGGACCACCCAAGGGACAGGGATAAATTGGTTGACTCCATTAAGTGATCTGTAAGCATCAAATTTTAGTAGAAATGTTGGGGAGTAAATGATCACTTAAAAAAAAAAGGTTGCTTGAGGTCTGAGAGTGCAAGTTGGCCTATATTTAATAACTGCAAGGTCACTGCATGAAATCAGTAAGAGGAAGCTGAGTGAAGTGGGTATCTTGTTTCCATACTGTGCTCTGATGGCTTGTGATGTCAGCAGACCTTCAAAATGAAATGATTGCCTTCAAAATATCATATCATCTTGTTAACCAAAAAAAAGATCAAAGTATTTACTCCAACATGCAGTCATGGCACTGTAATTTAAAAGTGCTTTGCAATGATTTCCATCCTAAGACCTCAAATTCTTTTTCTTAATTAATTTCATTCATCGAACCTGCTCTCAGGGCCAGAGATTTTATGGTTCCTTCATACAGGAGGCAGGTATTGTGGAGAGTATTCTCAATTAGGCATGCTAATAATGGAGGAAATAAAGAGAGACAATCATCCTTAATAGTAGATAATCCCCAAATCCTCTCCTTTGGAAGGCCTGCTTTTATTCACTGCTGCTTTTTTGTTGTTGTGGGTTTTGTTTTTGTTTGTTTGTTTATTTTGCCATGAGACACTGAACAGGACAGTGACAAAATGTTTCACAATGGGAAATTCACCAAACCCTGGTTGAAACAACCAACAAGCAAATCCAATACAAAGCAAACAATAAACTCAAAATGAAAAATCCCAACATATACATCTTAACTTTGTATTTTCATACAGGAAAACAGAATTCTTCCCATTGTTTCTCTAACAAATTAATAAACCTGGTCACTGGTTTATTTTAAGTAGACTGCAAAGGAAAGCATTACATTCAATAAATACTTATATTACAACTGTGAAGTGTTACAGTTTTTAAAATGCCTATTTTTATAAGATATGTGTGAATTTTTTTTTATCAGGTATAATCTGATTGAGTGTTTTGTTATGGGATAGTTCTTGCTGATGTTTTTAAGTGAGTTCAGCAGCTAATAGGAAATAGAATGTGAAATGAGGGTTTTAAACAAATAGTAGGGATTTGGTTAAAAATGCAAATCCTCCTAGGTTTTCATACTCTATGACATATCCTACAGAAGGTGTCATTATCTTGGACATGTAATTCTTAAACACAGTTAGATAATCCTTATATAAGCTATTATTAAAATGAATGTACCATGCCTGATGCAATAGCCTAGTGTTTAAAGCCCTCACCTTGCATCCGCCGGGATCCACTGGTTTGTATTTGGCTGTTCTACTTCCCATCTAGCTCCTTGATTGTGGCCTGGGGAAGCAGTAGAGGGTGGTCCAAAGCCTTGGTACCCTGCACCCTCATAGAAGACCTTGAAGAAGCTCCTAGCTCATGGCTTCAGATGAGCTCAAATTTAGCTATTGCAGCTGCTTAGACAGTGAACTAGTAGATAGAGATCTTTCTCTTTGTATCTCCTGCTCTCTGTAAATCTGACTTTCCAACAAAAATAAATAAAAACTTTTAAAAAATGGATGTACCAAAATATATGCACTAGTGAACTTGGCATGGTGGCCTAGTAGCTAAAGTCCTCGTCTTGAATGCACTGGGATCCCACATGAGTGCTGGTTCTAATGCCAGCAGCTCCACTTCCCATCCAGCTCCCTGCTTGTGGCCTGAGAAAGCTGTTGAGGATGTAGACTCCTGGCTCCTGGCTTTGGATCGGCTCAGCTCTGGCCATTGTTGCCACTTGGGGAGTGAATCATCAGACAGAAGATCTTCCTCTCTCTCTCCTCCTCTCTGTATATTTGACTTTGCAATAAAAATAAATAAATCTCTTTTAAAACTCACAACCATCCTCTTAAGTGGGATGTATTTCTTCGTATTCCTACAACAAATATTTGATGTTGAGTAACTCATAAAAAGCATAAATATATTTTCTCACGGGCTCTAGAAACTGGGAAAAACAAGATGAATGCACTAGTAAATTCCTGTCTGTAGAAGTTTGCTTTCTACTGCCAAGTTCGCACCTCTTTTTCCTTGCCATGCTGAGGGACACAAAAGGCACAAGGTATAACCTTCAGCATCTCTTGCAGAAAACACTTGCCCATTCAGGTGGGTGTGACCTTCAGACCGTAATCACTTACCATGTAGACCAAAGTTCTAGGACATTCTAGGCTATTCTAGGAAGGACTGCTCAGTGACCAAATGTACGAAGGTAAAGGAAGAAGACACAGATAAGAATGTGGCACAAAGAAGTTGTTATACTTGGGAAATGGGATTTATATAATGTTCCCATGGAGATAAATAAAGAGAATAAAGGAAAGCAAACACCCCACACTATACGGAGACTTCATAGGACTGGAAGACAATCCTTTCTCTAGGCTCATTATCTTGCAACTCTCCAAGCCTAGAGTTCTTCATCCATTGATCATGGTTGATTGAAGGGTTTGTTTTACGCACAAAGCGTTTTAAAACTGGCAGGACAAGGTTTAATGTCTTAAACGATTTGGCAAATGGTTTCACAGTTATTTTGTTGTAGCCATACCTGAGTTCACTGAACTAGATAGCGTTGGATAAGCCATAATTGTTATGTGACCAGCATCAGAAAGCTGTATTAAAAGCACTGACGTAGGTTTTACCAAATTCATTGTTCAGCACTATGCAGCTGTTAAAGAATTACAGTTACCTATCTCTACACTGTATGTATTGCAGCCTGCCCACAACCAAATATTCTGCTAGTCCATAAACAATGATTATGAACTGTATTTGTGTCCTAAGTGAAAACAGAAGTGCCAAGCTACTTGCTGCTCTGCCAGAACTAGCTAAAGAAACAGAAAATCTGACTTTAAAAATGTGAACGAGTTACAAAATGATTCCAATGATTTTCTATGCTAGAAATATCAATATAAAACTTTACACCAAGTTGTCTTTTCCAAGACCAAAAAAGTTAAGAACTTTGTTCATGTGTTTAACCTTTGTTAGCTATCCTCTATATGATGCGACATCAAAGAAATTCCTCTACAGAAAGCTAGATAATCAGGTTTGTGGCGGACAAGCTTTCATATGCCATCATCATTAGTCACCAAAATGGAGTGGAGTATAATTTTGTAAGCAAGGAAGGATCATAAAAGATGTCAGAAATCCTTCTTTCCCTGGTTCTTTAAACTGATCCAAACAATGTTAGATTTTTATCTTCCATGACAAATCAGGTGTCAAGGTGAATTTGATGACCACTTTCTTTGAATGAACTTCTCAATTAGATGACAACTGAATGATGTGTTCGACCTGCTCTAATTTAACAATATAGAAATAAAGGTCTTTAATCTCTTATTTCCTTCAGGATTCTCTTGGTCCATTTCTTTACTAGTGAAAAGAAGATTTATGTCACAAATGTTTTTGAGAACAAAGCATCAGCTTCTTTCATTAGACATTGGGAGTTTAGCTGATTTAAGCATGCCTCAATCTCAGGTAAACTAATGTCTGTCCCCCCACCCCCCCTTCATTCCTGTAATACTTTGATGCTTACAACAGAATGTCACCATCAAACACAAAGATTACCATGGGTGCCAAACTGAATGGAATAAAATTTGATCTTTGTTGGGTATTATAGGTAATAAGTTTTGTGTTTCTAGTCTTGGCAGAAATTATACTACAAAACTGAAAATACAGAGTATCTACAGAAGTAACTGCAAACAGATTGTTCAAAAAGTAAGAATATTATCCATTTACTGCTATATAAAAAAGTTTTGATAGTCCCCATACTGCTTTATGCTTACTATCTTTAAAATTTTTAACATAATAATTATGTGGGATCATGCAGATAAACTTCAAAACAAAGACAGGCAAGTGTTAAAGATGTTCTCTAAATTTTATGTGCAGTACATGCAACAATATCAGAACAAAAGAAGGAAATCACTAAAAATATAGTATTGTAAAACTGTTTTATATTTTGGCAAACCAATGCTTATGAATGCTATATTACTATAGTTTTTTTTTTTTTGTCTAATCTTTCTCTCTTCCATGCTGTCACATAATGATGTTATCTACCCTGTGACATGCCATGCCATTCTCTGGAACTTCCAAAACAATGAACTAAATATTATTTCTTCCTTTAAATATTGCCCAGCTACTGGTATTTTGTTACAGAAATGAAAAATTAGCTGACGCAAAACATTTCTGGAAGTTTTGCTAAGGTAGTGGGCTATTCAGCTTGTTGTTTAACTCAAATCAGATAGCGTGTAAGATTTAGGAACATGGCATAAAAAAAGGTAAATGGGCTTAAAACTGAGTTCTTTAATTTAGTAGCTAGGTGAATTATTTAAAAATTTTGACCTTAATCCTGTTATCTATCAATCTCCTCTTCATAAGGTTGTTAAGAAGATTCTATCACCTGACATATATAAAATAAAACATTTTATATATGTTCAGGGGCCAGCCCTAGATGTATGGTAGCACAAAACACAATGCAAGTTCAAAATAAAAATATTAATGTCACAAAATCGTGGAATTGCTGGCAGCATTCTATACAAGTGACCAATGTGCTTCCTGGAAATTTTTTTCTTTGGACTTATATAAAATTCTGCCTTTCAAGTTTTCTTTCCCCCCAAACATCAGCTGAAGTAATCTCTGAAAAGCACAAAAGAGACTAACCTGTTCTATAGAAGGAATTGCTTCCTTTCTCTCCATTGTAACGTAATATGTCTGAATTCCTTACAACTGCCTGAAAAGTCCATCTACTAACTTCCAATCTTCCTTCCCTCCTATTAGCCCCAGTTAGATTTCTTCCTATTCCTGAAACACAGGAGTACATTTTAGGATGGTTTGCCTAGTTACTTCCTCTGCATGGGATGGTCTTCCAGTAGGCTACTCAAAGCTGGTTAAGTTTTTCCATGTTGATTTAAGCCTGATGCAAGACTTTTTTGCCTCTATTCACATCTTACACTTGGTAACTATTGTCACCGAGGTGGGTGTAGGATGGGTCTGGCGGTTTATAGCATGCTTAGTGATGTTCCGTTACATGATTATAGCAACATTCTCCATTTCATCCTCTCAAGCTGCCACAAGGAAAAGACTTCCAGAAATTGCCAAAAAGACCACCCTCGCCCCCATTTCAAACAGTGACTTCTAGCTGCTTTCTCAGAGCCATCTTTCTTCATTTCTTAGTCAAAGGTAGTCACTGAGTCACTGGTTTTTATCATCTACCACATCTTTAGCACAAAGCACTTTGAATACTTACTATTTTCTTACATAATGCTCTAAAGATTCTCCATGGGATGAGACCAAAATATTCCTAAATGTCCATCATAAGTGATCCTAAGTACTAAACATGATAGCTTACTGTAAACTTCCCCCAAATACTTACATTTACCTACAATTGGACAAAATCATGAGATGAGAAGCCTATTCAGTAATTTTAAGTATTGCGTGTTATTTATTGAGTATTACACAGTGCTGAAGATGAAAAAAAGAATGGCTGAATATATTTTCTTATCATTGTAAGCCAAAAATCATACATTTAGCTGTTAAGAGTTAGAGGCCATCTGTAATTGGTTATTATTTATCTTATCCAACATGGCGTAAATGTCTTATAAGCAAAATCCATTCTTACCTTATTTATAGCACACATATGTTAAGAAATATATTTACAAAGTCTGTAGTAGTTGGACAAACAGATTGATGAATAAATATGTGCAATCTGACCTCATTTAGTTTTCATTTATAGGTTTGTAGATTTATGTATTATTTTACTTATTATTTACTTGATCTCTGTGCCAAGCAATATTGTTCAATAAAAACAAATGACTATTTGGTTCTGTAACATGTCTTCCATTTAGTCTTCTTAATCTTTTCACATTTAATTCTTGTCTGGATTCTGTATTGAGCCGTTTTATATGTGATCTGACTTTTATCATTTTTACTCCATATTTAATGACATTCTTACAAAACATCTCTTACTGTTTTTTTTTTTCTTCCATCTGCTAATACTATTAACTCTAGTTTGCAGATCTGGCACTTCACTTCCAAAAGACCTGTACATGTCAGAAAAATATCAGTATTGTTATGTAATTTTCAAGAGTTAAAACTCTCCCAGCTAATTTTGCATAGCTTTGTTAGCATTTAAGTATGTTTAGTTTAAGTTCTGTTTTGGACTGCAAATACTGTCAAAAATAATAAAACACCTACAGTTAGGAAGGAAAAAAATTATATTTTAATTGAATCACAAGTAATTTCAAGAACAATAAAAGCCTGTGAACGGTTATATAGGTTTATATTTAATATTAATATTGATGATATTAATATTAAAATGCTTAAAGCCAATCTGAAAAAGGGTACTAATAACACGTTGTTAAATCCGTTACTAGCTACTCCCCTTCATCAAATCTAAACTTAACATACTGATGGATTATATACATGAACTGCATGAAAATAAGTAAAATTTTGGTGGGATGGAAGGGTGAGATCATGAAAATCAAAGCTTCATAAATGCATAACACACTTTTGCAATATGCATTTGCTATAATTTATCACTGAATTTTGCCTACAGAGGTGATCTAATATAAGAGAATGCATTTTTCAAAAGTATAAGCATATTTTAAATAAAATAGTTCACATCTCTGGTGTTTTGCATTAATCTGTGTTTTATTACATTTGTGCAAATACGTGGCTGCTAAAACTGAAAAGGCCTGTGTGCTTAACACTTACACCATGAAGTTCTTAGAAGAACATGCCAAAGACCTTCAGGAAATACTTAAAGTGGCAGCAACAACTGCACTAGGAATGATAGTTTGAGGAACATCTGTTCAAAAACTCAGAACATCTGGATAAATAAGTCCTAAGGCTCCTGAGATTGGCAGAAACGATTCTATCATTAAGAGGTTTGGAAGCTAGAGGGAGACGATTTCATTTGACTTAGAATAAGAAGCTAACTTGGGGCATATGCTAGCCACACTGTACACCACTGCTTCACATTTGAGGTGTAAAACATTTGGGATGACTTTTTTCCACCCGCCACAGTTGGTCTCTAAGTGGTTATGCTATTAATATACTTCTTGGTTTTTATTTACTTTTTAAAAAATATATTTTTATTTTGAATTTTGAATTGTGGTACAATTTTGTATAGGCTGGGATTCCAATCCAAACTTGCACCCCCCGTCAGATTTTTCCCATTTTGTTACAATAGCGTAGTCCTTCATAAGGAATCTTAATTCTATCAGTCTCTTATTTAAGTGTACCCTGACATTGTTGTCGTATTTACTTTTAGCAGGAATGTAAATCTTTTCTCTGAATCATGAGTTTTACTTAATGTGTTCCACATAGACTTAAGTCTCTGTTTTTTAAGATGAAAATTTTGGTTTTGAGAGTCAAAAATCCTTCCTATACTTAAGATTTAATATCTGAAGTGCCAAAAAATGGCTGTCTTTGAGGCAGAGCTGTGTGTATGTGTGTGTGTGTGTGTGAGAGAGAGAGAGACAGAGAGAGAGAGAGAGAGAGAGAGAGAGAGAGAGAGAGAGAGAGAGAGAGAATCGGAGGCACAAAGATATTCCAGAGAGCAAATGCCTAGTGTCGCACTGGAGACATGTGTGCCACACATTGGAGCGTCTGGATTCAATCTCTGGTGCCAGCACCTGACTGCAGCTTCCTGCCAAAGCAAACTCTTGGAGGCTTCAGCGATGGTTCAAGTCACTGGGCTCCCGCCACCCATGTGGGAGACCTGGATTACATTGCTGCCATGGAGCTCTGGTCCCAGACTAACACCAGGCATTTGGGGAATCTGGGGGAGTCAACAAGCAGATGGGAATTCCTGCTGTCTCTTTTTTTTTTTGTGCCACTCAAGACTAAAACATAATAAAAAATTATACTAAAGTATATGAATTTCATAGAGAATATCAAGAATAAAATGTGCTACACAACTTAAAATGAATGTTAGCCTGCTACTCATTATATGGCATGTTTTCCTTAAAATGTGTTCTATCCTCATATATTTTTTAAAAATAATGCTCACTTTCCTCTTTGTAGGTGGCTTCAGAGTAAGAATGCTTGCAAATAACATTGATTCTGCAAGTTTATGAAGTAGGTTCTAAAGAGAAGTTTCTAAATAGCAAAGTGCACTGTTTGTAACAAACATCTTCTCATTCTTTTTTCTTTAAGATTTATTTATTTTTATTAGGAAGGCACATGACACAGTCATTTTGAGATGTGGTATGTAGATATAGTAAAAAAGTGCATATTTTAAAAAAAATTTATTACTTTTTATTGGCAAGTCAGATGTATAGACAGACGAAGAGACAGAGAGGAGGGTCTTCCGCCCCATGATTCACTTCCCAAGTGGCCACAGTGTCCAGAGCTGAGCTGATTCAAAGCCAGGAGCCAGAAGCTTCTTCTGGGTCTCCCATACTGGTACAGAGTCCTAAGGCTTTGGGACCATCCTCGACTGCTCTCCGTGGCCACAAGCAGGGAGCTGGATGGGAAGTGGGGCTGCCGGGATTAGAATTGGTACCCATATGGGATCCTGGTGCGTTCAAAGCAAAGACTTTCAACCACTATGCTATTGTGCCGGATCCTGGAATTAGCATTCTTAAAGTCTCTTGAGAAAAAAACACAACAATATTTATGCTTAAAATGAATGAAAGTCTACCTATTTGACATCACTTATAATGAATAAAAATGAGTGTGAGAAATGTTTAAATGTTTTTTGAGATTAAATACACAAGTGTGCAAGCTGAGGACTTCAGCCAGAAGGCTATGGCACCAGGTCCAATAAGCATCTTTTTAAAAGATTTATTTATTATTATTGGAAAGGCAGATTTGCAGGGAAAAGGAGACAGAGAGAAAGATCTTCCATCCACTGGTTCACTCTCCAAGTGGTTGCAATGGCCAGAGCCGAGCTGATGTGAAGCCAGGAGCCAGAAGCTTCTTCTATGTCTCCCACATGGGTGCAGGGTCCCAAGGTTTTGGGTCACCTGACAGCTTTCCTTGGCTATAGGGAGGGATCTAGATTGAAAGTGGAACAGCCGGGACATGAACTGTACCCATGTGGGATCCTGCCGTGTGTAAAGTGAGGATTTAGCCACTAAGCCATGGTGCTAGGCCCTCTTCCTGTCATTCTTAACATGTTACACCAAGACCAAGTCAGAGAGAGGAACAAGGAAGCTTCTTTGGCAGTGTAGGCACAGCCTCAGGGAGTCTTCCAGGGGATGGGCATCCTGATTTACCCAACCAGAACAGATGCTGTAGAAAACCATTGTGCCACTGGAAACTACCATTCTGGCATGTGAGATGAGTGTTGAAAGGGAATGTGGGCTGTTTTTATTGCTTTTCCCTTGTCTCTCATCCTATTTGATCCTATCAAAACACAATTTAATCACAAGTATCAGAAGAGATAAGTACAACACACAAGCACAACTAATCCATAACATATTTTCTGCCTCTGGTCAGAAGCTCCTACACAAAATTCTTTACTACAAGCCTTAAAGAATGAAGAAAATGCACCTTGTAAATGTTAGTTTGAGGTGTATACTAAAATGCATCTACTGAGTACTAAATGCTAAAATACTAACATGGATCATGGTAATTTAGAAAAACCAAGCTTAAATTGTTAGAGTTCAAATCATAATAGAATATTCTGAAAAAATTTATATTGTTACAATTGTTTTAAGAATATAATTGACTTTGTTAAGTAGCAAGTATCTTTGAGGATCTTAATTGGATGAGAAATGTTCTAATGCAGAGCATCTATATGGAGTTTTAAAATATATAACTTTCTTCAGTTTTTACAAGAACTTTATTTGAAGTGCCAGACCCTGGAGTTTTTAAATATATAAATTTCTTCAGTTTTTACAAGAACTTTATTTGAAGTCTCTTTTCAACAAAATTATACTTTGTTAAAGATAAAAATCTAATAAACTTGATAAAATCATTATCAATTTTCTCATTAAGAATACTTCTTTTTTTATCAATTAGTAAATAAATAATAAAAAATCCCAACTGGACAGATATTTCAGATTTTTATGAAGAGAAGATTTAAAATCAAGAAAGCAAGAAGTCATGCTTGGGAAAAAAATTAAAGGTATCACATTTAGGATCAAATTAATAAAGCTACGTAATGATCTTGGCTTTTGCAAATAAATAAATGGCGTAGAGAATAGATCAAAATTAAGCTTAGGAGTACGAAGTTTCAGAACTATGAAATATGTGGTCAACTAATGAGCTACATAAGGAGATATCATCACGACTTTCATCTAATAGAAAAATAAAATTACCTTGAAATTAATTATAAGTTTGAAGGCTGATCATATGAATCTGAGAAAAAGCACAAGATACTGCCTTTATGAAAAAATATGCATTTTTAATGCATTCAAATTAAAATGCATACTGTTTAAGGATATCAATAAGAAAATGGAAAAATTGTAATATGTTTTAGAGATACAATTATGATAATGCCACGTGTGGGTGAGAATGTAGAGGAATCAGAACCTTTAAATACTACTGCCAGGATTATAAAACGGAGCAACAACTTTGCAACAGAAATCTACCAGTTTGTTCCACACAAGTAGCCAAGAAAATACATGCTCATTCAAAATCTTGTATACAAATCTCAGTAGCGGCATTTTCCAAATAGCTAAAAAGACAGAAGCAACCAAATGTCCATCAATAGGTAACAGAATGTTACATCTCATACCACTGCACAGTATTCAGGAATAAAATTAAATTAAGCACTGATGTTGCTGTAATGCAGAAAAACTTTGGAACAAAAGAAGCCAGTCACAAAGGAACACACATGGAATGGTGCCACATTTCTGTAAGTCCCACAACAGGCAAGCACACAAAAAGAAAAAGGCCATTAATGGCTACCACACACTTAGGGGAATGGGAGGGGCATGGTGTAGAGATGTGAAAAGCAGCAGTTTATGGGAGACGGGGGTTCTTTTTGGAGCAGTGTTATAATATTGGTTGTGGTTAGAGCCTCACTGCTCTGTGAACTATACGATATGAATTAAATTTCAATGCAGCTGTTAGAAAGTACAATTACCAAACAATGCCATATTTTTTGTGAAGACTTAGGCTCCCCAAACTTATTGAAAAGGGTTATATATACGAAAAGTCAACAGTGGGCCCAGCGTGGTAGCCTAATGGTTAAATCCTCATCTTGTATCTTCTAGGATTCCATATAGGAGACATTTTATATACTGGCTACTCCACTTCCAATTCAGCTCCCTACTTGTGGCCTGGGAAAGCAGAAGAGGATGGCCCAAAACCTTGGGACCCTGCACCTGCGCGGGAGACCCAGAAGAAGCTCCTGATGTCAGATCAGTTCAGCTCTGGCCATTGTGGCCCTTGCGGAGTGTACCAGTAGACCAAAAAAATCTTTTTCTTGGTATCTCCTTCTCTGTATATCTGCCTTTCCAATAATAAATAAAATAAAATTAAAAATATTTTGAAAAAATGAGAGGGTAATAGACTTGAAAAACACATCCCCCAAAACTAATTTAGCTATATTCTTATTTTAATTTGCTTTTTTATGTAGCATGTAGTTTTGTACTATTAGTATGATTAATTATTAGTTCTCAAGTTATTTTGCTAATGAAGGAGTCTTCTACAACAGACCTAACCGAGGACTTCTACAAAATGAGGCCCAGATTTCTCCATCCCTCTTCCCAATCAAATGTCTCACCACTAAATGTTGTAAACAGACAAAAAAAACCCCCAACATGGGTGAATATGTTCCTTTTCTTGCCAAGTATAAAGTGGAAATCCTGAGAAGTGCACTAAAGTGCAGCCCCAAAGGCTACTCTTCGGCTGAGCAGTAACTTGATCTTCCCATAATGTATGGTGACAGCCCAAGGCTCATGTGTCAAGCTCGCCCCTTTTTAGCTGTAGACTCTATTAGGAGTTTTGTTCTGTTTCATCAGAGAGCCAGGGAGTAGCTTTCTTGATACCTGACCAACATTTCTCTCCACCTGCCCTCTCTCCTTTCACCTCCAACTCCAAACTCTGTGACAACTGGCGGCTAGGATCTCCAGTCTCAAGTCACATTAATAAGAGCGACACAGAAGTGCTGGCTGCAACTCATTTTGATCTATGAAGATATGCTACTTAGTAGGAGGTATACCTGGAAGTTGAAAAGATTGATTAAAAAGTTAAAGAAGTTTAATGTGAAAACTCTGAAAGAACATAAACTACTCTGTTATAACCACAAAGTGAAAATTTACTCCTATAAATCTTGGAAGAAATGTCAGTTTAATGAACATATTAAGATTATACTGTGCAGTTTATATAATACCCAGCCCAGCACTTCAAAAAATCTTTTTCTCCTCAAAGTACTGTAGAATTTAATTCATAACATCTTGAATTTCCAAATTAAAATCACCTTTAGTTAAAGAATTTCAGCTAGCCATAAAAACAAGCAGTGCTATATTCTCTAAAAACAAACAATTACCATGTTTATCACGGCTCTATATGTATTAAAATGAAATATCTTTTTTAAAAAGCCAGAATTTTGTTAGCCAAAAAGCAATTAGTCTCAGGTGTTTCCTGTTAATAAATTGGGATAAACTTGGGACTAGACTTGTGAAACAATTTTCCTTAATTAAAAAAATCAAGGGCTTAATGTTTATTCTCTTTTCCCAAGGTGAACTGGAAAGTTATGTTCTTAACTAAGCAAGAGAATGTAACTGCATTTATCCTTTGAGCTTTGAACCACCACTTTATTTTTCCAAATGACCAGGTGGAATATCGAAATAATGTAGATTATTTGGAAACTGAGAGACCACAGTTTTCAATCAACTGTTAATTAGTGCCAAGCTCTTTAGTATACATTGAGAATTCAGTGACCAACACACTATTTATTAAGCATGTCTATTGCTTCCAATGACTTCTAATCTAAGATAAACAGTATGGGCCCACATTGACTCCGTGGTATTTTGTAGGATACACACACCACCTTTTATTAAATGCTGAACAAATCCAGGCATCATGTTCCTCAAGGAACACTGTCATTAGAATCTGAGACTTGGAAGATGGATGGGGGATCCAGAGAGGATGGGATGGAAGAGGATGCCAGACAAGCCAATCCTCAAAGAACCACACCAAGCCCAGAGAGTGTATCCCAGCTTGAAAAACAAACACACAAAAAGCCCAATGTTTTCTCATGGGACAAAAAAGTGAACATAATACAGTGTGGGGCGGGGCCAGAGCGCGGGAAGTAGGCGAGGTAGGGTAAGGTCTAGGTATGACAGATTTTAGAGTAGAAAAGGGACCCTGTCAAAGTTATGGGTCATGATCAGGTTGGCACTAATATTGCAAAGGGAATTTTCTATAAATAACTCTAACATACTTTGACAATGTAAAAATGGATTAAAAATTGCAGCGAGAATGCTACATTTCTCTGACTGCTTACTGTAGCATATGTCCAAGAAGGCAGACTTACAGACCTACAGGTAAGTTGGCACTTTTAGAGCCACATAAGCAGAAATGAGATCATGAGTTAGCCTTTAGAATATGTTGTGTTTGTGGTTATATAAGGGAGAGCCCGTTTGAAAAATATCAAGATATATGTAAATACACCAAGAGTCTAGATGAGAAAAATCTGGAAACCCAGACTTCAGAATCATCAACGTAGTGGAAAAGGAAGCACTCAACAAACAGAGCTGAGAGCCAAAAGCTGAAACTTGGAAGTGTCAGTAGTTAAAGAAGTGGAGCCAGAGATGAAAACAAATAAGGATTAATCAGGGGAGCAGGAAGCCAACAAGAACAGTATTTCACAGAAGCCAATGGGGTGAGGCAGTTCAAGAAGGGTGGGGTCACCCATTTCAGATGCTACAGAACCATCAAAGAGAACGAGCGGAAAGAGAAGCCCTCTGGGAGTCGGAGTTACACACAGCACACATGCGTACAAGTCATTGGTGACCTAGGAAGAATGTGCGTGGTGAAGTTTTAAAAATTGCACATTGAAAAGCACAAAATTTGATTTACACTAACATTTAACATGCTGATTCCGATTCTTCAGGAAGGAGTAAAAGCTGCTTGATCTGGCATTTGTGTTACTATCTGTTGCCTCAGTATGTCGGGAGCCTGGTGGAAATGAATTTATAATAGGAATTCAAAATTATTTAAAGTGAGATTATATTCGTTTAAAAAAAGGCACTACATACAATTACCTCTACATGAAAGTGTACAAAAGCGTGCCACAATAGAAATCCAAATCCCACCTCACAAGCCTGCTAGTTCATTTGCAGCCAAAAGATAGAATAAATCTGCAAAGGCGAAGATTGGCTAGGCAGTGATAGCTTTGGTGTATTAAGTATATGAGCATTCCTTTTGTCCAAGTGGCACTCTGTATTAAAGAGGCTCTTTAATTCTTCAGAACGCAGTGCCAGAAAGAGTTAACAGTGGTTGGAAAGAAGTAGAGTCAGTTAGGAATCTATGACTGTTAACTTAATTACAAAATGACTTTCATAGGCTTATAATTTTTTTCCCTACTTTTCCTAACAAAGCTGAATTGCTTTATCTCTAAAACCACAACAACATCATTAAAGTTAGAAATGAAATTAATAATATTCCTGGGAAATGGCTCTCTCTTGACCATAATAATATTTTATTTTATTTCAAGCAAGAGAATGTATTCCTTTAACAAAAACAATTATCTTGGGAACAAACCTGGTTTCTCTCACCAGTTTCTCTCCCATTTTATCACATTCCTGTACCACTTCAGGAGTTCATATTCCTGTCTTTTAAACAGAAATGATTCTAGCTCTCCCTGCCCTATACATCTCATAGACATTTTTTTAAAAAAGTAGAACTTAATGAAAAACATGTAACGCATTAAAAGAGTATTACCCAATAGAGATTCAACCAATCCTTTCCAAGCTTTAAACAACTATTGCTAAAAACATTGATATACAATCCAAATGTAGTTTCAGGAAAACAGGCAATTTTGCTGCCAGTTCTCACACAGTGTAAACTTAGACCAATTAATTATCAAAAGTAAAATACAGTTTGATCATTTTTAGCAGAAAATACCTACTCATAATGGCCTAGTTCACTGTTGTCAGATGGATTGTTGACAAAGGCTGAAACAAGACAAGCTTTCTCCATGGGTGGCTAGTGTTTACAGTACAGCAGATTATGGCAAGGCTTGGAATAATCCCTTATGATAATGTTGCTTCAAGTCCCACTGCTCTACTTCCCATTCTGTTTCTGCTATGGTGCCTTGGAAGGCAGCTTAAAATAATCCAAGGACTTGGACCCCGGTAAACCATGTGGAAGTTGAAGACATTGTTTACAATTCCTGGTTTGGGGTTGATCCAACAACCCTGGTTCTTGTGGCCATTTGGGGAGTGAACCAGTGGACGAAAGAGTCTTTCTCTTATACTCTGCCTTTCAAATAAACAAAAATTATGGCTGAAATATTCGTGTTCATTACATGTTATACATGTGGGAGACTCAGAATGAGCTTCTGGCTCCCAGCTTCAGCCTGGCCCAGCCCAGCCCCAGCTGCTGTGGGCATTTTGGGAATGAAGGAGCGGATGGACTCTTCTCTCTCTCTCTGTCTCTTTCTCTCTCACCTCTCTTTCCTCTCTGCTTCTCTGCCTTTCAAATAAATGTAATTCATCAATTAAAAAAAAACTTGAAAATGCTTTGCTCCTGTCTTTTCTCTCATTCTTCCTTGGAGGTTTGATCACCTTTGCAGCCAAGCCTGTGTTCTGAATTCTCCTGTGCGTATCTGCACCAGAATGTTTACATTAGCTTGTCAGAATGGAGTAAAGCCCCAAACCACAAGAAGCTTGGTTAGCTCACTGGGGGCGATGGCTGAGCTCCCATTAGAGGGTTTTTATTGTTGGCAGGAGTTACTGCTCACTCCCTGCAACCAAAGAGCTTGTTCTGTGTTTGGATGCCCTCCAAGCTGCCTCCTTTAGTATATGAAACATTACTCATCAATGCATATGGCCAACTAACATTTGAGACGCTGAACACAGGACAAAGCTGAACACTCCTGAGGAGGACACTGAGGTTATACAAAGGCCATGAGGAATTTTAGGAATAATAGATTCTCCTAATGAGGCTTAACTGGGTATCAATTAATCATTATCAATAAAAGGTTCATTCTTACCAAGTAATTTGGCTGAGTTGATTTAGTTTTTACATTAACCAACCACTGTTAATATATCCCCCTCCCTCAACTCCACGCACACACCACCACCACCACCACCACCTTCTTTTATATATAACTCTGGGATGTTTCAAAGAACTACTCTTTAATCATCTTCATTCTTCCTGCCAATTCTCCCCTCTAGAATCTCTCAAAACATTCATACTAATATCACCACATATGCTCTTTGAATGCATGCAAATATATTTTGAATACAACATATTTGGCCTTATTTGCACCCTCAATCAGGTCACTTTTCTTCAAATGTTTTCTTTATTTGTCATAAATTTTCATTCTTTTTTTTCTGTTACTAACGCTCCACTCTTTCCAAGCAGTTGTTGGAGACATCGATTGCTAAAACCCACAGCATCTAAACAGAAATCTCAGAGGAATGTGATGCTGTTTTGTTTTAATTTTCAAAGCCTCAGAGCTTTTAAGATATTTTATCATTGCTTCACATCTCTAAATCTTCTATCAATTTATTTCAAGAAAATGTCATTTAAAAATTTTAAAACATAAATAATTACAAATCTTCTGTTAGACTATTGTTTATAATCTATATTGGACTTTGATTATAATATATCTAAATTAACCTGGAAATGAGCTTTTTATTCTCTTACATATGAGTTAACACAGAGTTGCTATTTAACTATATTTTTAAAGATCCTTTTATTCTTTCTTTTTTTACTGCTGGGTCACAAATTCCCACAAAACTCATTTTTTATTTCAGAGCTCTGTAGCCTAAAAGTCTGGCCCTAATTTCATTGGCTTTTTTGGCTCAAGGTCTCATATTCTCCTTTGACACATGGACTAGGGAAAAATCCATCCCCAAATTTACTCAAGTTGTTGACATAATCCAGCTACTCATGGATGTGGAACTCAGATCCCAGGTTTCTTGCTAGTTATTGAGCAGTACGGGATCTCATGTCTACTACAGGGCACTCTCATGTCCCTGACATGGCTATCTTCTCAATGCAGCAAACTGTTCCTTCAAAGCCAAGGAGATTCCTGCAGTTGTTACTTCAACTCTTAGAGCTTTTCTGACTAGGTGAGCCCCACTTAGGATTATTTTTGCTTTGACTATATTAATATTATTAGATTATAGAAAAATCACTTGTATAAACCCTTTAACCTCTGCCTATCAGCATTGACATTATAATTATTATACTCACACGCCCTGCCCATATTCAAATACCTGTTATCACTCAAGGACATGGATGACTAGGGGCATGAGTTTTAGGGTCATCTACTTAACCTTAATTAGAAGAAAGTAAGTCTAGGATTGATATTGAGACACAGCAGGTTAAGCTACTGCTTCACAGCAATTCGAGTTCTTGCTGCCCTGCTTACAATCAAATCTCCTGCTAATATGCCTGGGAATTCAGCATAAAACGGTTCGTGTGATTGGGCATCTGCCTCCTGTTCAAAGACCAGGGTAGATTTCATGGCTCCTGACTTTAGATTAACCTGTTTCTGTTTATAGAATGAACCTACACCTACAGATGGAAGATCTTTCCATCTCCACCACTCTTTCCAGTAAATTTTTGAAAATTCTAATAAGACAAAACTGACATTGTTGTTGATGTTCTTGTTGTTCTTTCCCTGGAGTCTACGTAGCAAGTAACTATATTCTGCAGGAAATTTCAGTAGATCTTAACTTGAAACTTTTGCCTTAGTTCATAAAGTAGCCATGATTATAAGCTATGATATTTTTTAAGACTGATTGCTGTAGATACTTGAAACCTTATCCTGCAATAAATCAAGATATTTAGGGAGCTGAGACAAATGCAGGATATGATTTGTTCCCTTAAAGATGAGAGTCTACCAATATTGGCTTTCCTCTAACATTGCAGCCCAAATTTTAAGTTAATGTCCTAAGAATGTCGTCATCATATTTATGATGTGGTTGATACACACTTTATTACATGGGTCTGTCTTTATGAAAGAAATTTTCCTCAGGCCTCAGTACAGAGTCTTCTGGGAAATTAGTTTTTATTTTACAGATGTTGACTTCTATAACTGATTGACATTCCAGGTTTTTATTAGTTGCCATGAACCATAAAAGCAAATTTACAGCATACCCTTAGGAAATATATAAGACATTTTCAATACAACCTTTATCTAAATTCTTACCTGTTTTTTTTTTTTTCATCTCTATTTTCTTTTCTGCTTTGGATTTCTTCTCTTATTTTTAGTGTTTTAGTTCCATAGGATTTTTCTTTCTAAAATTTATAAATTGTCTGAAATCCTTTTTGAAATTAATTAATTAATATTTACTGAACATCATAAATCAATCCATTTAAAATTCTATACCAGGGACTTGAAAGCCACATTTTAATGAGTCTAGATATTCAGCTGGCAATATAGTTAGGAAAGGAAATAAAGGGGTCTTTAAAATGTATTAAAGAAAATATAGATAGGGTCTTTATGCATTCATGGAAAAATGTGTTTTCTGAACAAGGTATAGATTTAAATTTTTTGCATCAAAATAAACTTATCTTTTAATTTCACTGTTTCCACAAATCTTTTGAGGTCCCTTTGTAGAAATGAACACCTACAAGGCAACTATGATACAGCAGTACAACAATTCACAGTGTGAATACCTACTTTCATGTAAGTTCAATAGCATCAGGCTTCACATACACACACACAGGTTCCTTCTCCACATGTATTCATGGCATGCCTCCATTCAATGCCTACACTGACTCTTGATGAATTCCTTCAAGAGTGCCTCACCCTAACTCAGTTTGTCAACCACAGTTCCCACTGGTTCTGTGTCTTCGTGGTCCTCCTTCCAGCTCCTGTGAATGTCCCATGACTCTTGCTGCTGATACTTCTTAAAAGAAGTTGCCTCAGTGCAGGTGTTTCTTGTGAGACACAGAGCATTTAGACAAAGAATGATTTCTTCACTTACTTCCAAGCTGTCCTTTTGTATATGATCCAACTGCTTCCATGTTCATCAAAACAGAGAATGATTCTTTGTTTAACCTTGAGCCATACTTTCTCATCTGGATGATGAATCATAACTGGTTTTACCTACACTTTACAATGAGGCATTACTCCTCTAAATACCAAGGTTACAATCTTTTTGACATAACTTTATGGGAGGCTTATATTTATTTATCCTCCTCCAAACCTTTCTTCCCTCACCCCTACCTTACCCTAAACCACTGGTTCAACAGACATACTCCCTCCCCACCCCCCCTTTTTTTTTTTTTTTGGAAATAAAGAATAACGTCATCACCAGTGTTTAAGGATAACTCAGTACTTCACAGAGCTCAGTGATCTACTGGGAATGAATGCACTGAAGGATTAAAAGCTTGCATTGATCTAGTAAGTGGAGGAAATGGAACCCAAACTTAAAAAGCTAACGGTTACATACTGACATACTGCATCATTGCCTAATTTAAGCATACAGGCAAACACAGTCATATAGTCTGTCTGCAGCTATGCTATTATCTGATTTCCACTTGAAATCCCAAATTCTGTATAACAATAACCCCACAAAATCTCACCAACCTCTAACAGGAAAAGAAAAATTATTTTGCTAAAATTGCACATGGAACTACTGATAAAGGTAGATCTGTTGGGTCAACATCTAAAAGTTAGTTACTCATCTTCATGACTCCAGCACCTGGGAAAATGATAGCATCCCAAATGCCCTCCATACATTTCAGATGGATGAATAAATGCACTCATGGCGAATAAAATCAGTAATAAATGATTCCTCATTCAATGTGTCTTTCTTTATATCATAGTTGATCCTATGATGACAACAATTTTAAAAAGTGTTGCTGTTTGAAGTTGTACATGTCTAGCAAAATATTGATTTATATTTTGAAATCAACAGAGTATTTTTTGAAGACCAGAAAAGAAAGAAAGCTTATGTGGATGCAATGACATAAAGCAAGGTAACAGAGAAACATGTGTCTGTCAAGCGTGCTTCACTTAAAGCTAATTCTGAGTCAACTAAGAATCAAATCTTCATACAGTGAGGGACCTGCTGACAGAAGCCTATACCTCTCCAGTTCTGTTTTTGAAAGAAAACAGTGTTTGGAAATACTCAAAATATTATTATGTTTATTGAGCAATTTTAGAAAAGTGTGCAGAAAGTGTCCTGAGACCAAATAAAGATCAATGAAGTGTTAAAATTTCTAATGAGTTGCAAATCTTTCATTAGGGAGTCTCACTGTGTTTTGAAGTGGGAAAGGGACAATATTTACAAGCATCAAAAAATAAAAGCCAAAATCTCTGATTTTTATATGTACAGAAGTGTCTGGATTTTATTTACTGGTATTACCAGTTTACCACTGTGGATTTTACCTTATAAAAGTCACTGTTCATAATCTTATGAGAAATCCTTGGTTTAGAGTTGCTCAAATTCTACAGTTCCAAATTTACCAGTCCATTAATCTTTTCAGAGTCCCAGTTTTTTAAAGTTCTTTTTTTATCTCAAATTTATACCAGGGTACTACGTGTCTTCTCTCTTTCTTCTAGTATATTCTTTATAAAAAGCATTTAAATGACACAGCATATGATCAGTTGGTATTTGATACTGTAAGCCAAACAAAACTAACACTGAATATATCAAGCAGACAGTGATTTGTGATAAAAGCATTAGATAGTTCACAGGCTCTCCAGTATGTTCATAGGAAGACCACACAGCCAGGGGAAGGCTCCCAAAAGCATGCAGCATAACAAGTCAGAGGGGAACTCCTCTGCTGTTGCTGCCAGCCTGGCTAGAAATCAGCTTTACCCAAACATGACATCAGAAGCTTGGATCAAAATAATGCTCCTTGATTATTTTTCTCTGTGGAAATGGATCAGCATTTGTCCATTGTAAATGTTCTCATGTTCAGAAAGAATTTTGTAGCATTTCATGTTGGGATTTTTATTAACTTCATATTCCAATGTGTGATTTCTTTGGCAAATGGTGGAATATGTCACCCCTAAGAAGTTTCTACTTAAATTTATCAGGGTTGATGGCTCCACATAGCATCCTATAAACACTTTGTAATGATTCCAGTGGACTGCAGGGGCCACAGGCGTGGGCTTCTTTCCTTCAGGCCTAACTCATAGCCATATTTTGATCATACAGCACACAAATTGGTCTGTTGATGGGTTTAACCCTTTTACATTCAGGGTTAATATGAACAGGCGGTAATTTGGTCCTGACATTTTAGCAGTGGGGTATTCATTGTTTGATTCAGTCTTCTGTTGTTATTTTACTAGAATGTTCTTTGCATTTGCCTTTGATTTTAGTGCGTGCTATTCATTTTGTCCATCAAGAGAACATCTTTAAATATCATTTGTAGGGCAGGTCTGGAAAAGACATAATTCTTTGAGCTTTCCTTTAATATGGAAGAACTTTATTTCATATTTACACACAAAGGAAAGTTTTGCTAATATATTGCTCTGGGCCAAATTTTTTTCTTTTAGAATCTGGAATATGTCACTCCATTCTCTTCTAGAGTTTCCTGTGAGAGATCAGCTGTGAGTCTGATTGCCATTCTTTAATGTGTCAATTGATTTTTTTTTCACATGCACATTTAAGGATTCTTTCCTTATGTTCGATTGAAGAGAGTTTGATTATCATGTGTCGTGATGAAGATTGCTTTTGGTCAACCCTGTTGGCAGTTCTGTTCCCCTCCTGGATGTTGTTTCCCAATTCTTTCTCCAGATTAGGGAAAATTTTCTTTATTATTTCATTGAATACAGCATTAAATCCAGCATCTCTTTCTGTGCCTCTGGAACTCCCATAACTCTTATATTTGGACTTTTAATAGTGTCTCTTAATCCTTGAGTGCTTTTATTTTTTAAGCCTGACCCAGTTCTACTTCCACCTTTTGGTTATTTCCCCACAGTGACAAAAAATATCTCCCAATTCTGAGATGCTTTTTTCTGCCTCTTTCGCTCTATTATTGAGACTCTGCACTGAATTTTTAATTTGCTCTACTGTGTCCTTCATTTCCAATAATTCAGCTTGATTTTGTTTCAGTGTTGCTATTTCTTCTGTAACATACTCCTTAAATTTCTTGAACTTCTGTATGTGCTTCTCATTGCTGATAAGAAGGTTCATAATGAGTTTTCTGAATTCTGTATCCCCCATTTTCTCGACGTATTCTTTAGTTAACCATTTAATAAGCGATGCTGTGCTTCTGTTCTACTTGTGTGTAAGAGAACCTTAGGTTAGCGGCGTCCTGCAACAGGATTTTAAGATTTATTTTTATTATTTTTTCATTGGAAAGGCGGATATACACAGAGGAGAGACAGAGAGGAAGATCTTCCGTCCGATGATTCACTCCACAAGTGAGCACAACGGCCGATACTATGCTGATCTGAAGCCAGGAGCCTCTTCTGGGTCTCCCACATGGGTGCAGGGTCCCAAAGCTTTGGGCTGTCCTCGACTGCTTTCCCGGGCCACAGGCAGGGAGCTGGAAGGGAAGCGGGGCTGCTGGGATAGAACTGGCGCCCATATGGGATCCCAGGCATGCAAGGCGAGGACCTTAACCACTTGCGCCACCGCACCGGGCCCTGCAACAGGATTTTAAATTGTGACAATTTCCTTGGGTCTTTGTATTTTTCAAAAGAAACAAAACTGGCTATATCCCAACAATGTGTTTGTAGGTTTATAAGTAAAAATTTACATCAATTACAAATGATACAAAAAAAAGTAGTCATATGATCCAAAGTATCAAAAAAAGAGACAGTTGATTAAGTTGCAAGTATTCATTCCCTTATTTCTCTTAGTAAAGTTGGTAGATGTTGAAATTAGAATAACTGAAAGAAAATTGATATCATTTGGTTAAAAATTTAACTATTAAGTTTGGCCTTTATGGTAAAGTACATCAGGGAGTGCATTAAGGAACCGACGGGGATAATAACATTCCTGTTGAACAAGCAACCAGCCAACGCATTCCCAAAAGGAGGAGAATAGAAATCTCAACTGTACTTAAAAAAATTGATAGTTTTCCCCTTAGAGATGCTATAGGATCATCTGAAGTTTTGTTTTATCATCTATTGTAAATGGAGTTTGTTTTGTTCATGTCAAAAGTGACCACACACCATCATACAAGTAATCATTGCCACGGTTTCTTAGGGAATGAACATCTGGCTCATATTTGCTAACGATGCTTATGTTTACATGTTATAGCCAGACTGGGCCTGCCACACCGCTGCAGTGATTTGGGATATTTTCATGTCTGCTACCACTAAATGAAACATGTGACACAGTAGACTGATTGCTAAGACATCCTAAAGGATGCGATGAGTGATACCTTCGTCCAGTCTTCAATGTTTGTAATGTTCATTAACGACAATATGCTTGAGTCCTCACATATTTAAGAAGCATCATACTTGTATTTTTCATGAAGAATAGTGCTCAAATCTCTAATGTGACTTATTTTTTTTAAAAAAAACATTTATTTATTTTCACTGGAAAGGTGGATATACAGAGAATAGAAGCGACAGAGAGGAAGATCGTCCATCTGATGATTCACTCCCCAAGTGGCCACAACAGCTGGAACTGAGCCAATCCGAAGCCAGGAGTCAGGAGCTTCTTCTGGGTCTCCCACATGGGTGCAGGGTCCCAAATCTTTGGGCTGTCCTCAACTGCTTTCCCAGGCCACAAGCAGGGAACTGGATAGGAATTGGAGCTGCTGGGATTAGAACCGGTGCCCATATGGGATCCTGGGCATGCAACTACACTATCACGCCAGGCCCTCTAATGTGATGTAATCCAAGATCATTATTGAAAGGGTTTCTTTGCAGTAGCTGGTGTGTTTCATTTGGGAACACTTAAATGACCAGCAAATCAATCTGACATTCTGAAGTTCGTGACTTCCCTGAGATGAAACTGACCCACAAAAGGAAGGAAGATATATGTTTTTTTTTTTAAGATTTAAGATTTATTTTTCTATCTAAAAGGCAGACTTACAGAGAGGGAGATATGCAATGCATGCGCGTGCACGCGTGCACACACACATACACACACACACCCACACTCACACACCACACAGGGTGTGCGTGCATGAGAAATGATCTACCTGCTGGTTCTCTCTCCAGAGGGCTGCAATGGCCAGCACTAGGGCAGTTAGAAGCCAGGTGCCAGGAGATTCTCTGGGTCTTCCATATAAATGTCAGGATCCATGAACTTGAGCCATCTCCTGCTGCTTTCCCAAGCACATTAGCAGCAAGCTTGACCTGAAGGGCAGCAGCCAGGACTTAAACCAGCACCCGTACAGGATTGCTGGTGCCACAAGCAGCAGCTTTACTTGTTATACCACAATGCCAGCCCCAGTTCTGTCTTATTTGCTTGATAATTTTGATCCAAATATAATGTTCTCCATGATATGAAGGTATTGATATGATTTCCTTGGACCCAAAGCATATAAGCTAACAGAAAAAAAGCATTTCTTTACTGAGTATAGACTATGCGCCTGATACTACATAACATCTGGCATAAGGTGTGAGAATCACTTCCCAAATAATAAAATATTGAGTTTAAAAATAGCCTTCATTGTAAAAATCAGGATTTTAAAAGTGCTTGTTCTATCCATTGTACAAAAAACAGCAAATATTCTAACAGCACATTTTTAATCTTTGATTTCTATAAACATCAGCAGATGAACCATGAATTTCACAAAGGACCTAAATAATTTTGTGGAAATTTTAAATTTCTTTAAACTGAAAACAAAGGCAACAAACACTCATAGAAAAATTGTAAAGAAAAGGACCCAAAACAAAGACAAAAATGAAGTGACCAAAAGAGTATAAAATATAATTCCTTAAAACAAAACCTGAAAACTCTGGGAAAAAAAAATGAAAAGGAAGCTTAAAATTACAAGTTAAAAGAAAAAGACTGGCAAAATAATGTTAGAATTCATGGAACATGAAACCGCAAATAACTGAAAGAAGAAAATTGTGATGAATATAAGTAAAAATTATCCTATTTAGCTAACATTTATTAAGTACTCACGCATCTGGGATTGATTTTGACCAAAAGAAAATCACAGACCTGACAGAGAAACAATACATACACACTGATATGTTTAAAGCCTCTAAGATTTCTTCCGTGGCTTTATATGTTTGTCACACTACAAATTAGGAAGTAATCTGCTTAGTAAAACTTTAAAGTATTATTATATTATGCACAAATTCTCTTAAACATTTTACAGAACTGTGTTTAACTGTTTTCTTACAAAACACGTTCCTCTGACAGCTCCAAGTAGTCACATATCACCCTGGTTTGGACACCACCTCTCATGATGATGGTCCTTTTTCTAGGACCTTCTCAGTCCCTCCATCCTAACTAATGGGACAACTGCTTGCATAAACAAGAAAGGGAAGACATTTAAAAGCTCCGCTGCCCCAATAAAAGGACTTCATTTTGAATTATTGCGCCTCTAAGTTGGCACTTCACGGTGAGTGACAGCGTAGATGCTTCCTTTCCTGTTCGGATGCCCCCTACAACGACACTCGCTTCAGTAAACTTTGAGAGTTTTCATACATTGGCAGTTAAAGTCATCTGGCCTTTGACCTTGTGCCTTTCAGGGATTAGCAGTATTGACTTTGGGGGAAAGATTAAATTAACCATAGCTAAACCAAAGAATTGCTCAACAAAATAAAAAGACAGAAAGATAAAAGAATGAAGGAACACATTGGCTGATCAAATGAGGAAGTCATTAAACAAATGAAACCTTAGATTGAATAAATGGCAGAATTTCCTGAAACAAAAGAGGGTTCTAACATTCTTAAGTGTGGTCATTCTGTGAGCCAAGGATCAAGCAACCACTCAGGTCAGGGAACTTTGGATTGCCATGTGTGGCAAGCTCACTTGGGCCAACAACACAGATCAGACCAGAAAAAGTCTTTGGTGATTATCACACAGCTGTATTTCTGGGAACACAGCTGAATTTCTGTTGTTTCTTTTTCACCCTCCACAAATACCAAAAAAAAAAAAAAAAAAAAAGCTCAGGTATCTGTACCAATTATCAATCTTTATTGTTCACCGTGAGAAATTTTGTTTTCACATTTCAGACTTATCTATTCAAGGGAGGGTAATTGCTGCCCTTGGTCACTAGCACATTGCCTGGCATCATGAATGTGAATGATTATAAATACGTACCAAAATTAATCTTAAAGGATTTCTAAATATGTTCTAATTTCTGATTCTAGAACTTTCTGATTTAATTGCCTGTGCTCCTGAAGAAATTATTCAAAGAAAACTGTGGTCATTTGTAAACGGTTATTGCTCATTAGATGTTTAAATTTCACTGTATCTCACCACACATACTTTCCATGTAAAATTTAACAGGACACAGGGATATTTGTTTTTATCTCCAAGCTCGCTGAGGTGCCATTTTTAAAGATCTGTATTCAACACTAAAGTGCACCTAATAAATGAATCCAGATGGAGTGTATATATAAGACAGGGTTGAGTGAGTTCATGAGATGGAGACCACAAACGTTATACTCAGTGGCTCCATAAGATGCCACATGGCCTGGGGCAATTTTCCGTAGAAAAATCTAAATAACATTGTTCATGTGTTAGTGATCTAAATATTATAATTAGGACATGTTGCTGCTATAGAACTCTAATTATTGATAAAAAGCAACTTTCATCATGACCTTCTCTCGTTTAAAGGAAATGGTCATTATACCTAACCCGAGTCTTTCAACCCCTTGATCATTCCAATAAAACATTTCTGAGAATGCCAAACACATTGCCTGGTTTGCGATTGCTGTTCTAAGTGGCAACTAATGATTTACGTCTTCTTCAAATCTCATACACTTAGAATCATTACCAGGTGGGAGGCCAAACAGCGAAGAGTGGATGTCTCAGCCACCATTAGACACATGCTTTCGAAGTTTCAATTAGCCACAGTGCTACTCTGACAAAACAGGGAATTCTGCCTCTTTCTTTCACTTCATTTCATGCAAGAAGCACTGTCAAGCAAGCCGAAATCTTTATCTAATCAGGATCACATGCAGCCACACTTAACCCCACTGGCTTTCTCTGCAAAATATGTCTCTACATCTCTAGATAACATCAGGCTAGACTAGCTGTATGAGTGGCTTATTTATATGATATAATATAATCCTTGTCTGCAAACTTAATCTTCCTATTGTTAAGTATAATTCCTGATGATACACTAAGAGAATCTCTTTAAACTGGTGTATCCCCAAGAATAACTCAAATATCCATAAACGAAAACCATGAGAACCCATATCAGCTAATTTCATAATTGGGTGACAGTAAACTGTAACACTTTATTCTGATACACAGAACCCCAAATTGTCATTGTTTAATTCATTCAGTAGGTGCCAGCATGATAGCTCAACTGGCTAATCCAAGTACTGGCATCCCATGCGGATGCTGGTTCATGTCCCAGCTGCTCCACTTTTGATTGTCTTGCTTATGGCCAGGGAAAGCAGTGGAGGATGACCCAATGCCTAAGGATGCTGCTCCAGCTCAGCTATGGGGGTCATTTGGGGAGTGAACCAGCAGATGAAAATCTTTGTCTCTCCTCCTCTGAGTAAATCTGCCTTTCCAATAAAAATAAATAAAATCTTAAAGAAAAACCATTCAGAAACTAAGCGTAATCAGGCACATGCTTAATTCTAAGGGATAATAGTGTTTTGATTCATTAAAAAAAATGAATGTTATTTCTGTATTCAGAGAGCATAGCATTCACTGCAGGAAACAGGAAAGAAATAAGATAAAGTAGAAAAGTAACTGACAGAGAGATATTCTCTTCCATTGTCACACTTACAATGCCATGACACATGTAAATAGCACAGTGCTGGAATCGTGACTGCAGCTGAAGGGCTATATCATTGTAAAATACAGGGAGGAAAGGGGGTGGAGGAAAAAAAGAGGGAGGAAAGGTAGGAATGTGGGAAGCTCTCTACCTACAAGCTTGTATAATGGAAAATAATAAAAGACAAAAAAAAAACAATACAAAAGAAAGATACTAAACCATAAAAACACTTGAGCGGGGCAACTTCTCAGACGAGCTTGACAAGGGTAACAGGGAAGCTTGCGAGAGACCAAATAAGAACTAAATCTCAAAGGCGTCACCCTGGAACATGGCCTTACAGAGTTCCATATGTCTTCCCATGTTATATTAATGAAAAAAATACTGTTACCCTCCTTGACTCACCGAAGGTCAAGAACAGTTATTATAGTCCTTGAAAAAGTGACTTCCTGGATACGACGCTGGATTTATTAGCAAGGCCACAACATGACTGGTGAGCTAACAGCGGGCATACACCATTTTTCTAACTGGGATCTGTGTAGCAATTCAAGAGAGTAGAGGGTTTTTTGGGGACACCCCCTCCCCTCAATCCTGGGTTGTTTAGGAGAGCTTCCCTCTCCATACAGGGCCTGAGGCTCAAGCTTTGTTCAGGGATTCTGGGACAACAGATAAGATTCCGTTCTTTCCACCTTCATAAGAATAAGTACTTGGCACATAGGATAAATTCTCCTCAGGTCACTACTTCATATACTAACAACCTATTTTCTTACCTTGGGAAATAGCTCATTATATTTCTGATCATGTTTTAAATGCTTCTTTCTTAGAAGTGTAATTTTCTCAAGCAAAAATACATTAAATTCCATAGTTAATTTTCACAATAGAATACAATCCAGTTAGAAAAATGAATATGGAATTTAATTACACAGCTCCTGTAAATTAATTTAGCGCGCTCTCATCCATGTAGGTCATAAGTTTAAAAATGCTGAAGGAGAAGAAATAAGTTATGACCAATAGATTATATCCACACTTTATTATATTAAAAGTGTCACTTCTTGAATTACATTCTGTGAATAATGACTCAAATTTCCAAGTTTTGAAAAAATTACACTAACAAAAAGTACTACTTTTCACATCCATTTGAGCTTTTAAGAATAGCAATAATTCTGCTATTTTCCTTTATAATTATCTACAGTCGTTACATGAAGATGAAATTATAAGTCTGAAGGGAACAAACACGAATTGGGTCAAAACATAGGCTCACAAGAGAATTCTTTCCATAAAATTTTAAGCTAAATCATTCTTTCAAACCCCTAAACAGTGTCCAAAGTCATGCATCTATGTGGAGGAGGTACAACTAAGAGCAGAATTGTTAAATAATCCTGAAAAAGTAAATTACTTCAGAGGAGAAAAAAAAAAAAGGACTAAGGTCAAAACAAACTTCTTGAGGCTTCCCACTGAAGTAGAATAGGAGTGCATGGTCTTCCTAGACGGTGGTCTTCCTTTCACTATAGCAACGTGCCTGATGCACAGAAGAGCAGACAGCTTGCTGTGTGATAGGTAAGAATGAGGCTCTCCTCATCTGCAGACCTCATTACTCCTCAGCCTGTGTTGTAACTGAGAGAAATGAATTATGTCAAAAGTGTCTTTGAGCGTCATAATCAGAACTGTGAACAAGAGACCTGCCACCCATATATATAGCACATCTACAATGAGTTCTTGGCTTTTAGTCTAAACCTTGGCCCAATTCATGCCATTGCAAGCATTTGGGGGAGTGAATCGGAGGATGGAAGCATTCATTTCCTATATCTCTCTGCATTCTGCCTCTAGGATAATGTTTAATGAAATGTTGTAATGAAAGTCAAAAACAGAGATTCTTGGGGCCTTGCGCAGTGGCTCAACTGGCTAATCCTCTACCTCCAAGTGCTGGCATCATATTGGGGCGCCAGTTGGTGTACCAGCAGCTCCACTTCCCCTCCAGCTCTCTGCTTGTGACCCAGGAAAACAGTAGAGGACCGCCTAATGCATTGGAATCCTGCACTGACATGGGAGACCTGGAGGAAGCTGCTGGCTCCTGGCTTTGGGTTGGCTGAATTCCAGCCATTGTGGCCATTTTGGGAGTGAACCAGAAGGTAGAAAATCTCTCTCTGTGAGTCTCCTTATCTCTGTAAATCTACTTTTTCAGTGAAAATAAATAAATCCTTTAAAAATATTCTAAAGATACATAACTAAGACCATAATAAGTCAGTAGAGAAACTCACATTCTGAAAGTTGATTCGGTTATATGACGACTTATTAATAAATAAGATATCTGCATAATAAGTTCTTTCTTTTTCTAGGACTAAAACTACTGCTTTAAAGATTAAGCTTCTATTCGATTTTCTTTGGCATCAAAGTTTCATTATTTGGAAGAAGTGCCCATTGCATGGAGAGCTGTAAATTTCAAAATGTTATTAAATGGCCAAAAAAGATCTTCGGATTTTGGAACATTACAATATATCCTAGCGTTAAGAAGTTGGCAAATGCAGGTGTAACTTAAAGCTCATTTAAGGCATCAAATCTGTGGCATTGGAGTTTAAGCTGCTGCTTGCAATGCTGGCTGACATACTGGCTGCTCCACTTCCAATTCAGCTCCCTGCTAATGTGACTGAGAAAACATTGGAAGATGGCCCAAGTGTTGTGGTGCCTGTAACTGTGTTGGAACGCCAAAGAATCTTCTGGCTCTGTCTTTGCACAGGCCCGGTTCTGGCCATTGACCAGAGAAATCTTTCTTCCTTTCTCGCCCCTCCATTGCTTCTGTGAACTCTGCTTTCTAAGAAAAGGAATAAATCTTAAAAGTGAATTTAGAAGGACAAACTAGATTTATGACAGTCATAGTTTTCCCCAGCAATTACTTCTGAATTTTTAATGTGATATAATATTTCATGCTAAAATAAGTCATCTTTATCTTTGAAGTAAAGAACATAATGATTCAAGGAATGGTGAATGAAAACAATTTTTTAAGTCTTCTCATTCAGTTTGAAAATAGTGTTCTTTCAAATGATACCAGATTTTCTACCTTTGCGTATGTCTACAATGACACAACACACTTAGATAGCAGAATATTAAACTTGTAACTGTTGTTAAAGGATTATACTACTGTGATAATAAAGGGGGAAAGTGGTGGGAGGGGAAACTGGGATTGGAGAAAGAGAAACGAGAGTGAGGAATTCCTATGCCTACAAAACTATATCAGGAAACTTAATAATTTAAAAGCGTTAAAAAATAAATTAAAAACTAACAAACCTAAAAACAGAACTTTCTTCTCATGAACTATTATCTTAAAGTGCCTAATTACTGATTGTTCTGAATCTTGGAAAAGACAAGTAAGTCCAAGAATTAACAGTAGGGGGAAAAAAACTGTAATGAATTCTGTTATTGTGCTATTGGGTGTCTTCCTACCTTAACAAGTAGGCAGTTTGCTTTTCTAACTTTTTAGACACTGAGATGAGGATTTCAGTTCAAATAGTGTATTTAGGAGGTTTTCCCCCAAAATACAATGTAGGCAGGGAAGAAGAGAGATAACGAAGGTGAACAAGCCCATAAAAAGGGTCAAAAGTCAGGTAGGTGCCTGCTGTGAAACACGGGGCTCCGTCTAGATCGGAATATGGAAGTAACAGACCATGCCTTAGAGTTACTCCACCTAGAGTAGTTACTGCCAACTCAAATCAGAGGAAGCATAGGCTTAATAATGAGGAATCCATTCGCGGGATCCAGAAACATGAAAAAAATATTGAGGTATTTTTATAAAACTATATTTAATTAAAATATGAATATAACATTTTGTAGAAAAACATGAAATATTGCAAATTAAATATAAAATCTAAAAAAAATTGAGAGCATTTTCAAATATAAACTTGGAAAAAAAAAACCACTATCTTTGGATTGAGTCACAGGTGAAGGTGAATAATCTTACAAAGCATGGAAAGTTCCAGCACTTTTAAAACTTTTCCAGAGTGTAAACTGACAAAACTTCTCACAAAGTACATATGGATATATCATTTATGAATGTTAGTGTAAAGTCTTAAATAAGTCACATAAAAATAATTCTGCAGTGCATTGCGAGGTTAATATAAGAAAAACAAATATAGTTCATTAAAAAAATATAAGGATGATTTCAGTATGGGAAAATCTGAGAATGTATTAATCATATTAATCAGTTGAAGACCAAAGTATGTTATTTGCTAAAATTCAATATTCTTCTCAAAAATGTCAGGTAAAATTTGGATAAATGGGCAAATGATTTAAAATCTGGAAAGTTTTTGCAAAAAGTTTGGAACAAACTAAAGACGCCCGTTGCATCAGTAAAAATAATCTTCTATCTATTGCTACATAGAAAATCCTCACAAAATTCAGAAGTGTAAAAATTATAGTGTTTCTCAATATCTTGTGATCAGAAATTCAGGAGCACTTAACTGGTTGTTTCTGGCTCAGTCTGATAGTTGATCTGATAGCTGATTGTGACTATAAACATGTTAAAGCTTGACTGCCTGATATCTACCTTATACCTTGAACTAAAATAAAATCTCATTGTCAAGTTTTAACACATACACACTAAAGGTAAATACAATTTCTTGTTTCAATCTTTGATAGGAAATGCCTTTTAATATAGGACTCAAAGACCAGAAGTCATAAGAATTGGTACAGTTAATTTATAACTGCATTGAAATTATCTGTCTTTCTATATATATATATATTTGAATATATATATACACATACACACTTACATACTTGAATGTATATATATGTGTGTGTGTGTGTCTATGTATGTATGTATATATTGCCTTTCATCTATTTGAATCACTAAGAGAAGTGAGAGAGATCTTCCATATGCTGGTTTATTGCCAAATGCCACAGATCAGCCAAGGCTGGTCTAGTGGATACCAGAAGCCTGAAACTCCAGCTGTGTCCCACATGGGTGGCAGTGGCCCAAGCATTTGAGCTATCAGTTGCTGCTTTGCAGGGTACATTATCAGGAAAATCTATCAGAAGTGGAGTAGCCAAGACTAGGACTAGCACTCCATTATGAAATGCAGCCATCACAAGTGAGTGTCAACCAACTGTAAAAGGTGAAATTCTGTGAGGTTGTGTTATTGTGGGTTCTAGGACTGTGATTCAGGAAGGGAGAAAGGTTACCTTTTCAATCTACTCTCTATGAATGGTTTGACTACCAGAATTTTAAAATAAGGACAAATGTTTGGCTCAATGGTTACGTTCACACATAGCTAAAATGAGTGGTTCTGAAACAATCTGGAGACATTCCAAGAGGATATTGGTTGGCTGACTCCACCCTAGTGGCCATGAACCTTCTTGTTTCTCTGGGACTTCGTGGAATATAGAGAAAGATGTCCTTCCCTCAACGGGAAGGTGTTCTTCTGGCACCTGTGATGGAGAAAACATCTCCCTGGCACCATCAAAGCAAAATTATATTGTTGGGAGAAGGATTGTCCTCAGCAGCTCAGTGAAAACCTTGTTTGAATGTTTCAAATGACAAAATCCTTTTGATACCATAGAGTGGGACTACTCTGTAGGTGTACCTTTGGTGGTATTGTTTATCTATGTTTTTGTTATTGGACTTGAAAGGTCCCTGTGCCACAAACCTGAATTGTCTCCAGTCCCTGCAATTAGAACGGATATAGAGGAAGAAATTGAAAGGCACAGAGCAACAGTTTGCCACATCTTTTTTTTTTTTGACATAACTTGCCTGTGTATTTTCTAATGAGAATTTAATAAAACCACAAATCAGCAATAAAAGGTAGCATATTATAAATTGAGAAACCCTCGTAAGCAAGTCTTGAGTGAAAGAGAAACAAAAAAATTAAATTTATTATGAGATGTATAAAGCTTTACCATGACAGGATTTATAACCTAAATGTTTAAATTATTTCAGAATTATAGGGAATGTAATTGAACAGGAAATACATAAATGCCTATATATAAGGTGAGTGTGGTTTGGTGTTGCATAAAATCATACCTTGCAATGGAATCATGTATTTGAGTTTACATAAAGCCTCTCAATTATATACCACACCCTCAGTTGCAAGCAACAAGGGTCTAGCTGGGAAATACACATTAGCTCAAAATGACAGCCCTTCATGGAGTTTGGGATGATTATAAAGTTTACTCTACAGAATTGGTTAAAGAAGGTAATGAAGAAATTGATTATAGGCTTAGTAATTATCCATAGGTAAATTATTTTATGGGAAACCTAGATTTAAAAAAAATCATTCGAAGTGAAAATATGGTGGCTGTATTATATGGTGGCTGTAATTAAGAAATCGTCAACATTAATTTTGGGGATAAATGACACATTTGTCTTACATCATGCAAACGAGGTTTAACTGTGTCAGGAAATTCCAATTGAACCATCGTCAGGGGATTTAGAAAGTGCTGCATCTAAAACAACTTAAAAATGTGAAGATTATATCCGTTAGGAAGAACTTTGTGAGTCATTTTGTGGAGCTAGTGGTAAAAAAAAAAACAGTGATTTCAAAGATTCATATACATAATTCACATAAAATTGTTTCAAAAATGTGATAGTGATTGAAGCACTGCTTGGGACAACAGCATCCCTTATCAGCGTGCCTTACTCAAGCCCTGTCTCCTCCACTTCTCATCCAGCTTCGTCCTAGTACTCATGGCAGCAGTAGCAGTTCAAGCCTTTGAGTCCCTATCACTCATATGAGAGATCTGGATTGAGTTCCAAACTCCTCCGCCTGGCATAACTTGAGCTACTGCAGGCATTTGGGAGGTGGACGAGAAAATAAGAGGTCCAGTTTCTCTATGTGTAAGTGCGTGTACGTGTGTGTGTCATTTTAGATTAAATCAAGTAAAAAAAATCATATTTTTAAAAATTTAAATGTGAGAGAGGGGAGAGTTATCTTCCTAAAACAATTCATGTTTCTGGATCCTGGCAAAAATGGTAGCTGATTTTCAGATTGTATAACTAATCAGGAAAATCATCTAAAAGAGGAGATGAGTATAGAAAATGGGTACATGTAATCAAACAATACTATCCAGTGCTACAGTAGAATGAAATCTTGACATGTGCAACAAAATGAATGGGAGTAGGGAATTTTAAGTTAAATGATATAAACTAGAAACTGAAAGACAAATAGCACATGTTCTCTTTCACATGGACATTAAAAAAAAAAAAACCAGTGGATCAGCATGTAAAATGATTCCTAGATACCATGCTGGATGAAGGGAAGGATACCCTTTGGATAATAGCACCAAGTCGGAGACAGAGAAACTTCTAGTGTCACACAGCACAGTGAGGTGAACACAGCTCATAAGAACACATTGTTATGGAATACAAAAATTGAAAGAGTTGGTAGGCTCCCAAAATAAATGCATGATAGGGAAATGAAACATCTGTTAGCCTGACTTGATCTGTTATGTCATGTAAATGTGTTGAAATAGTGTACTTGACAACATAAAAATGTGCAGGTAGTATATGCTAATCAAAAACTTCTGAAAGAGTTGTAAAAGATGAAATTAAAAATGAATTTGTTTTTGGTACCAAAAACTGCTTAGTTTTTCAACCATATGTACGTTTTTTTTTTTTTTTAAAAAGACTGATTTATTTTTATTTGAAAGGCAGACTTAGAGAAAAAGAGACATTTTCCATCAGCTGGTTCATCTCCAACATGGCCACATAGGCTGGAGCTGAGCCAGTCTGAAGCTGGGAGACAGGAGTATCCTCCAGGTCTCTCCCATGGGTATAGGGCACACAAGACCCAGCAATCCTCTGCTGCCTTCCCAGGCCACAGGCAGTGAGCTGCATGGGAAGTGAAGCAGCTGAGACACAAACTGGTACCCTTAGTGGAGGCTGGTATTGCACAGGGAAGCTTTAGCCTGTAGAGCCACCCAACCAAACAGAAAGATAAACTAATATATATATTTTTAATTATCATCAGGCTATGGTAGCTTAATAGCTAAATTCCTCGACTTGCACCTGCTGGGATCCCATATGGGCACCAGTTCGTATCCCAGCTGCTCTACTTCCCATTCAGCTCCTTGCTTGTGGCCTGGGAGAGCAGGCAAGGATGATCCAAAGTCTTGGACTCTGCACCCATGTGGGAGACCCAGAAGAAGCTCCTGGCTCCTGGTTTTGAATGGGCCCAGCTCTTAATTAATTAATAAGCTTAATGAAGTTCAAGGCAGGATTGTGACAAGGATGCTCAGTAACATTACCATTATTTGATGCTGTATTGGAGCCCAGCCAAAGTTCACAGAAAAAGAAATGGGTTTAGAGATTCAATTGTCATAATCAAAAACTAATGTTTATAGATTGTATTCACATAGAAAACCTCAATAAATAACCAGAATTAACCGATTCAAAAAATGTTATGTAAAAATCAATAATATAAGTAAATGAAATATAAGTACATCATTCATATCAAGAATCCTATTGAACACACACACAGAGCTGGGAAAATAATAAAAGCTATATTTAAAAGAAATAAAAGCTATCAAACAAAGCCAGGGAGCCAAAACACAGAAAAAGAGGGGATCCGCTATTTCTCTTTGTTCATCTATACTTCACGTTTCTGCTCCTTCCCATAGGACAGAGCTCACCTGCACGCACAGGAGGGTCACCTGCATGCACAGGAAGGTCACCTGCTCGCACAGGAAGGTCACCTGCACACACATTAACAGCCTCCTGTTGTTGGGTAGAAATTTATGGCTTTAAGTATATAGAGTGGAAATTTATTTTTCAAAAGGAGCCATAAATAAACATCAAATAAAGTCACAGGAAAAGTAAAATTTAACAGCAGAAAGTAATGAAAAAGCAAACAAATGTAAAAACAACAAAACCAAAAGATTTTTTCCCCTTTGGAAAAATCTGTAACTCTGTTATAAACTAATCGTAAAAAGGCACTAAGAAAATTACTATCCCTACAAATTATATATAATATTATTCCTCAAACATTGGGTATTACTAAATTTTACACAAATTCATATGCACAGATTTAAGGTATGAATGACATAAAAAGGCACAGAGTTTCAAATTAGGAATAAGAATACATCACCTCTCAGCCTTTTGGCTAAGATCAAGTGTAGGAATAAGAATACAAAAGAGGAATAACAATGCAAAACATTGACATTCTTTTACTTAATAGAATTTGTAAATAACGTAATTTATAGGAAACTCCAGATTATAGTGGTTTCAGTGTGAGTACTGTAGAAAATACTTAAAGAGGAATAAATTTTGTCTAATATAAACATATTTAGAGATTTTAGTAACAATAATAATTAGGGCATTAAAAATGATCTGACCTTTTTATGAACATTAAATGCATTAACTGAAAAAAAAACTATAGAGGTTGTTTTATGAAAAGTGAAGCAAAAATCTTAACCACATTGTTTGGAAATTAAACACAGTATTATATAAAAATGGAAAGTTATCTCAACATAGAATCAGTCAGGAAATTTTAAAAGTTGTTCAAAATTTGAAAATTTTTAAGTAAGATTTATAAGATTTTATATGATTATAAAACACTTTATAAAGTAGAAATAGAAAAATATTTATGCAACTCTGATAAAAATATCATAAATCCAACAGTAAATATCACCTATGTTGGAAATTGACAAATTTCCCTCTTAGATGGCAGAATGGTAAAACCTATTACTGACTTCACAAAGCTTATTTTAAAAGTTAGCACTAAAAGTCAAGAAAAATTAAATTCATGACTTAGAAGTAAAACTGCTGCCATTTTTTTAGTCAGTATGAGTGAATATACAGAACATTTCCTTGAGGGAAGCCCAAAGACAAATTAAAAAGATTAACACAGGAGTTTCGCAGCATTGTTAATTCAAATTCAGTGTTTAAACATTCCACATGTGCACATATGTATATATCAGGAACTTCAAAATATAAAAATTACAAAGGTATATTTTCTTACTAAAAATGAGATAGGCTAAAATTGAGAGAAATTAAAGGACATGCATGCCTCTTCATGTGTCATCTCTCTCTATTCTCTGAGTTTACTGTGTGTTGTGTGGAAACCGAGAAACCCAGGACTGAGTCCGTCTGTGTGATTTCAACTTACAAAGTTGAGAACAGGACGATCTGTTCTACCTTGGTTAGAGGCCAAGGTAGTGATAAACACTTCTTAAGGATGAGGAGTGAAAAGGACAGGGCAGGAGAAGGAGGTAGAAGTGTTCTGTTCTTTAGTAGCTTTGTTGTGACATGAATTAATCCAACGGGTGCTTATGACTCACGTAATTTTTACTCCCATTTCAGTAAAAGGAACAGTTAAAAATCATAAAAGATAAATAAATATTTAAACATATTTTTAAAATGCAATTGTATATAATTAAAGATATCTATTAAAAAGTGTAATAATAATTTGAAAAAGATTCATAGTAGCCATAAAGGAAATAAAATGTGTCCTTTCTAATAAATGTTTTTCAGTGGTAAGAAAAAACAACACCCTTTATAAACTAATTAAAGTGAAATATACTAAATGAGGTAGAGATTTTCAACAGACAAAATTGAGTTTCAAGGCTGGTGCTGTGGCAAATAGGTATGGCACCCAATATCGGCACTGATTCAAGTCCTGGCTGCTCTAATCCGCTAGCAGCTGTGCTAATGTGCCAGGGAAAGCAGCAGAAGGCCCAAGGGCTTTGGCCCCTGTACCCTTGTGGAGATCCAGAAGCAGCCCACCTCTGCAGCTGGGATTATCTGGGGAGTGAAATCAGTGGTTGGAAAAGCTCCTTCTATCTCTCCCACATTTTCTCTGTAATTGTGCCTTTTGGATTAAGTCATTTTAAAAATAGAATATTAAGTTTCAATTTCTGCTACAAATAAATAAAAGTCTAGTGAGTTCATCAAAATGCCGCTATTTCACAACCTTCAAATAAAGACATAAATTAAGTGGTGCAAATACAAAGATAATTTCGATATTAATCTCAATGCAGATGGTGAAAATGTCCTGCATATTTCTCTGAAGGAGTAAACCAGAAGAAAGTGTTTTAACATCGTCACTTTAAAGAAATGTGAATTGCTTGAAGAAAGATAAATTTTTCATGATTGGTTATTACCAAATGTGCACACGTATCCAAAACATCACATGATATGCCATAAATTACACAATTTTAATGTGTCAGTTAATTTTCTTAAAGTGATGGCACAGGTATCCTTTGACCTAGAAAACTCACTTACATGTGTACTCAACTATGTTTATTTCAGCATTGCTGATTTGGGCACAATACTGGCGTTGCAGATTTCTTAGTGTCTCACTCCCACACACACACTTCACTGAATAAGATATACTTGCAGAATATTGTGTGGCTTGCACATTTGTAAGGGACAGAATTCATTTTAATTAAAAGCCAATTCCAGAGTTATTGTTCTGATATTAAAAATATTCAAATGAAGGGAGCAAACAAATCAGAATACATATCTATGTATGAGTATAAATATTTTGCATAGAGAAATTCACATGGAGATAACATACAAAGCTGTTAGCATGAATCATTGGGATAATTTTTTCTATCTATTTATCTATCTATCTATCTACCAATATCTATTCATCTACCTTCTACTTATGTATGATTTAGTAGTGTCCTCATGAATGACTAATTGAGACATCTGGAAATGATAAACTTTGTTATCTAGACAAAGCAAATTTTGAAGAGCTCTTTTCACAATTGCTGGATTTCATGGTGACAGTTTTACTCCTTCTGCCAAAATTGCTCCTTATCTATTTCACATTTTTAAATCATGAATATCTTTGAAGCACAAGATTTCTGAGTCATTCTCAATTGCTACTGGCTCTGTTGGAAAGAAATAGGTAATTAGTAAAAGAGTGCACATTGATTATCACACGGAAACAGTGCTAGCTACATACATCTCATGACTGCCTTATCTTTTAAATTAAACAAGAGCAATCAATACAGCCACAAACATTTATTTTCCAACATTTTGGAGGCTACAAGTTCAACATCAGGGCATCAGCAAGGAAAGTATCTGCCGAAGGCCCTCTTCTAAGATTCAGAGAGCCAACTTCTCATTTCTTAGCATGGCAGAAAGAGAGAACCAGCACTCTTTTTAAGGGCAGTAGGTACTTCCCAACAGCCCCAGGTCCAAAGGCCAACACATTGGAAATCAAATTTCCAATTCTTCATTTTGGAGGGACATAAGCATTCAGGTATTCTTAGTTTTGTCCCTTTTTATGAGGGGGAGGGAGGGTGTTTAATTTTTGTGTTTTTTGGGGGGGGGTATTTTTGGTAGCCTGCATTCACAGCTACCATCATCACAATGATGAATTTAAAATTTGATAACAAGAAGCAGATTTGCATGGTTAGAATATTTATTAATAGTGTTACGTTATTTAGAGATTACGTTTTTCAAAAAGAAACATACCGAGAGCACAATATGCAAAAATGTGGTTATGTGTGATGACTTTTAATAGAGTTCATTTTAATATTCTATGATCATCAATAAATTCTAAATAATATAATGTATGTACTTACATACTTCAAAACATTGATTATTTTGGTTTACCAATGGAATTCATGAACAAAATTCTTGTTTAGGATTGAGAATTTACAGGGTGGTAGCAGCCAAAACTGTACAGTAAATGCACACTGAATATTTTACCATTAGACAAATATTAGTTGACTACTTCATATTTGCTCATATTTAACCCCAGGACACTGGAGCATTGCAAATACTTTGATTTATAAAGCTTAAAGTTGATAATATAGAGATAAGAGGCACACACTTCCCATTAACTCTACTATCTTTTTCCAGTGTTTTCTGTCGTTCTGCTATTATATATATCAGGTGTCTACATTTAAGTGATCTCTTCTTTTCCCCCTGTTGACAAATCTGAACTCATTTTGTATGCAAACACTAATGTTTGCTGTGGATTTTTATCTTGAATTCTATTTCCATTAAGTTACTCACTGATATTTTATACCACAGAGCTTTTCAAGTTGAAACTACAGTTTTGTGGGCTGACCTTTCGTCTGGTTCATTAGCAAGCACTGGTGTGGTATGGATTAGTGCTACAAAGAGAACATGAAGCTTGCTGAGATTGCTGCTCTGTGGGTCGGAGGAACCACTGCCACAGGCATATGCCAGTCAGATCTTACCATGTAACTCACGGACATTTGGTGTGCTTCTAAATTACTAAGATTTATTTTATTTATTTGAAACACGGTGCAAGAAAGAGCCTTCCATCTAACAGCTGAATATCTAAATGGCAGGCAGTAGGCAATAGAACTTTATCTGCATCTCCCATGTGGGTAACAGGGCCCCAAACTCATCTTCCACTAGTTTCCCAGGGAGCTAGATTGGAGGTGAAGCAACCAGGATTCAAGCTGGAGTCACAAGTAACAGTACAACCTACCATGCCACAGTGCCAGTTCCTTTTAAGGTAATCTTTAAAAGATGATTTTTCAAGGGTTTCTGTTAAGAAATTGAGGATTCTCTAAAGAAACTAATGCTAGGAATACAGCACAAGTAAATCTAACAAGAGCAGAACTGGCAATATTTGTCTTTGAAAGATGAGTTTGAAAATAATAAAATTACACAAAGAAATCATAAGGGAAAAAACTGAAGAAAGAAAGAAAACTTAATATTCTATAACTAAAGTCAATAGACAATGAACTTCTACTTAAGTATTAGTTTTTACCTTGAGGTATTTACTACTTATAGAGGTATGTACTATGAAGGTTTGTAAATTACAAATTATAAGCATTGTAAAAATTTATAAGGTTTTAAAATATCCCAGCTATAAGAAAATGCCTAGGTTGCCTTGTGCCTAGGTAAGTGTTTCATTGAGGGTTGAAAAGCAGCCAGGAGCTGGTGGGAATTCCGGGCCCGATTAAGGCCAAATTTGTGGCAACTGTATCAGTATGTCAACATGCTTGTTTATTTTCTTTTATTTTTCTCTTTTATTTATTTCAGATATGTGGGGAAAGCAGGGAATACTGGGCCGAGGCATGCTACCTTGGCCCCCAAATAGGGGTGGGAGTAGTAGAGCGCATGTTTGACAGAGGAGGAATGATTTCTGGGGTCTTCCACAGACCTGCAAGGTAAGTGAGGAAGCTGAGATTAAGTGGTTTAGAAGGGGAAAACTGCAGGGCATGTCTGGGTCAGGTCAAAGCACCCACAGATGTGGGAGACCTGGGCTTGGCTAAATAGCATGACTCAAAGCCTGCTGGTGCACTCAAAAGCTGGGGCTAGCAGGCATGCTTGATTGGGCTGGAGCACTGTATACATCCATGACTGTGAGAGCCAGTTGTGGGCCATGACAGACTGGACTGCAGCAACCACCACAATGAAAAAAAAAAAAAACAGCTCTGTAGAGGACTTGTGGACTTGCCTCTGTTGGACTACAGCACCTGTTGGTTTACATGGAAAGAAAGGAGTTATAGATTAGAGGACAAATGAGGCTAGATCACAGAATTCATCTGATAGGAATCTCCCTTACACTCATGGGTGATGGTTTTGGAGGAATTTGAGAAGGGCCACGCTGGAGCACACTCCAGCACATGCAAAGGCCAAGACAGAGTAGATTATGCCAAGTTACTTGGTTTTTTTTGTTTTTGCCTTTTTATTCCCATGAGAGTTTGAAACCAAATTATTCAAAAAATTATGTGTTCTATTAAATATTTAAATAATGCCAATGTTTCTAACTAAATGAGAGTAAAAGTTTAGGGTTAGAAAAATGGGACAAAAACACACAACACATTATTAGAATATTTGTGTTAAAAATACCGAGTTTATTATCCACAAAACTGAGCTTCTGGCTTTCTGTTTGTTTTCTTACTAAGTATCTATAGAATCCTCCTAGGTAGAACTGCCATGGTAACCTAGCAGCTAAAATTCTCACCTTGTACATGTCAGGATCCTGTATGGGCGCTGGTTCTAATCCCGGCAGCCCTTCTTTCCATCCAGCTTCCTATTCGTGGCCTGGGAAAACAGTTGAGAACAGTCTAAAGCCTTGTGACCCTGCACCCGCATGGGAGACCAGGAAGAAGCTCCAGGCTCCTGGTTTCAGATTAGTTCAGCTCCGACCATTGTGGCCACTAGGGGAGTGAATCAACAAACAGAAGATCTTCCTCTTTCAATCTCCTCCTCTTTGTATATCTGATTTTCCAATTTAAAAAGATCTTAAAAAAAGAAAAAGAATCCTCCTAGGTATTCAAATCACTTTTGTTATTCTCTTAGCTATCAACACTAGCAGCTAACTTACCATTGTACATGTTCATTTTAGCAACTAGATGGCCTGTTGGAATAATATTAACTGGTATAATTCAAGATCCATTGTGAACTCATTTCCAGTCATGTCAAAAGAATAAACTCTTGCCCACTTGTAAACTTGTTTTGATACTTAGGCAGGATCTCTGGTCTGTAAAATTGCTTCTTTCCTTTTTCCTGTTTTTGACTTCAGAAAGATTAAGAAAGATAGGAATTGGTACAGTTCAACATGACTGAGAAGTTATTCTCTGAATCAGTTCAGTTCATCATCATGCTGAAAGTGTGAGAGATTTAGATCTTAACCTCACAATCCTCACTGACAGTATGCTTTATAATCTTACTTTGGATCCTCATCTAACTGTCTCATCCATGATTTTACTGTGTTTGTTTTCCAGACATAACATATTCTCTGGCAACCCATCCTTCACTAAGGCTCTTGCCTAAACAAATATATTTTCCATTTAGTGTGCATCATAGGACAATCGTGAGGTTGGCAAAAGGTCAAACACTACATTAAAAATGTCAATAAATAAAATAATAGTCAGAAGCTAAAAAATTGAACCCATACAGTTTAAGGATTGTAAATGACTTTGATATTTAAAATAATCTCCATTTGGCTCTAATTCTAGGAATAAGTCCCCATCTGGTGGTGGTTTGAGTGCAAATGCTGGAATGGTGGTAGGCTTGATGTCACCAAAAGCAGAGGAATCAGCAGATTTCAGAACAAGTACAGGACCAAGTATAAACTTGGAAGAATATGTTCACCAAACCAAGTGGGTGAGAAACAGATGCCAAAATTGAGCTGAGGTGCCAGAAAGCCAGGAAACCAGAAGATGGAAGCAATTGCAAGCAGGTCCAGTGGGGGAAATAGAGGTTTCTGGAGTAAAATAGCATATGGTTTGCAGTCCATGATCCAGCTGGTCTCAACTTTCCACAAACAGATCAGCAGAGGCAAAGGAAGATCACAAAATTCAGATACTATAAATCAGACTTGACAATAAACGTATCACCGGCTTTTATGAAAAATCTTCATAAGTTAGGAGACTAAAAGAATTGGATGAAAATGTCAATAGTTAAGCCAACATTACTTTGCCCAATTAAAGGTAGATAAAATGTCTCCTCTCCTGCCATTTACAGCAATCAGGAAATTCAGTAATCGACTTTCTGTGCATTCAATGGCAGCTGTACTTTGAGATTATGCCCCTTCCTAATAAGCCATAACAATCTGTCTCCACACATCTATTTGTATAAATAAAAAATGGAAAACAATAGGTCAGGAATGTGTGTGTGTGTGTGTGTGTGTGTGTGTGTGTGTGTGTGTGTGTATTAGGAAGTAACTGGCCAACATCCTGGAAGACCTAACCCTACCGGTAAAATATCCTGGAAGGCAGTATGCAGAGAGGACTGAGAGCAATGAAGACTACCAGTTTTGAAAGCCTGTCATTTACTCAGTGTTATGACAACATATACTAAAGCACAGAACACAGGACAGTAGCACCTCACTGGCCGTTGGTTGCTGCTGATAAGTCCATGGAGTTAAGTACATCAATATGTTCTTTGGAGGAATAATGTCTATTATTGTGACTAGACAGAGCACAGATGTCTGCCTATCATCAGGGAGACCACGAAAGCACATCCAAGGTCTCACCAGGGAAGGAGCACACTGTGGGTGAGAGGCCTTCCACCTTCTCAACAGGGTCCCACAGGCCTCTGCTGTCCCAGCTCTCCTACGGGCTGGATTCCGACAGTATATATATCACAGTTCTAGACTTATTCTTCCTACAACTGTGTGCTCTTTGGCCTGAATCTCCACATTTTCTGCAACCTGGTACTCACTGTTCTATTATTCTGCCTAATTCAATTGTTGTTTTCAAATTTTTAGCTCACATATATCAGAGATCATATTGGATCTAAAGGGATTTTAGCACAGGAAGGTTTCTTTTGTCATAATTGTGTCTTACTAACAATAACTTCAATGGATTTAAGATTAACTTTGATGATTAATATGTGGGATAATATTTAGCTAGTTATGCAAGCTTTAAGATGATTGCTATAATCTCAGACATAATGAAAATCTTTTATATTTTGAGGCTCATAAGGCCTTTTTTTCTACATCAAACTGCATTTCTTTTCTAGGCACCTTGGTAAGCTCCATTGATTGGGATCTTTGCTACCTTTGCCCACTTATGTAGCCTCAGTTCTCAAGTCCAGTTGCCCAGGCTCTTTGCTGACTTTGTACAAGAGCATCTACCTTACTTGTGCTAACTTAATTGAATGTTTAGCATAAGTTGTTGCATGCATGTTAACCCATACCCTCCCCCACCTTTTTAAATTGCCTCTGTCCCCATCATCTGCTCTGTAACTAACTGTACAAGCCTTCCTGCCATCTTTCTCCCTGAATGCAAATGAAGATATCCCTTGACATGACAGATGCAGGTAGTTGTTCGGCCTCAATGTAGGCAAAGCAATGAAAGCAGAACAAATACTAAAAATTGTGTACTTTGCAGCTTTCATTTCATGTGTGACTCCCCATTTGTGAGGAGGGAAACAGAAAGTGAAGAGAATATGAGTCTTCTTCTATGGCAGATAAGAAAGTAAACAAATATTTTTAAAATAATATGTGAGAAGTCCTATTATCAGATTCCTCTATTGCCTGAAGCATCCAAAGGCAATTCATTTGGCCATCCTTAGAATAAGTTTTCTGTGTAAGTAAGAATTTTTTACTGCTCTACATTCTGGAAAGGTGCTCTGCATTTCTTCTCTGCTTATTGAAAAGCTTTTCCAATGGACCCATTGCTGTCTGTTTTTCTGAGTTTAAATCCTCACACTTAAATCTTCACATCTGGAGAAAGTTACATTTAAAGATTTGCCTTTTAACTGTTTTCCAACCAAAGTCATTGCACATTGTACATGGCTCTTTTCATCAAGCTTCTCTTTCCGCAATGGAGTACATGGCTCAGGTAAAGAATTGGTATGAAACAGTATAAGCAAGCTCCAAAAGTGTCTTGGCTTTTCAAGCCATCTTGAAAATGGAACTGCTAGGCTTAAGTTCATCCTGAGTTGCAGTTTGTATATGGTTAATTTACTGTTCTATCTGTCTTGATGCTGAACTGATGCTTTTGTTTGTTTAATGTGAGTGGTCTTTCTAATCCCATTAAGTGGAAACAAAGTTTACAAATGTAAATCCATTTTGCTTTGATTTAGTACTTTTGCAAGACCAAGCTTCACAAATCAAGGTCTGAACTTTGACAGCAAGAGGAGTTTCCAAAGGTGTTTTTCCTCCCACCTTCAAGAGAAAAGGACTAAGACCTTTCTGAGGATTCCTTTTTACTCTGCTGAAGATAAACACTGGTGGGGTGGGAGGTTGAAGGGATCAGCGAGTTGGCAGAGCCCTTTCGTCCCTAAGTAAATGCTGAGTATAAAAAGCTGAGCTTCTGCAGATGGAATACAACCTGTGTTTTTCTATTGTTAAACCAAGCTTCAAATCGGAAAGGAAAAAAATTAACTAGGTACCTCTGTGGGATATTGAGAATTAAACTTTGACCTCTGTGTCAGAAACCTGGGGTGAGCCACCATCATGTTGAGCCTCACTTCTCACATACACAAAATGATAGCAGTGGTGTCTACAAACTTATAGACTAGCTAGAATGTTTTAGTGACTTCTCGTTTCTAATTCTCATTCTTGCTGCAGGCCACATGAGAGTCTCTGAGAGAAGACTCATGTTAACGCTATGCTTTAGATTAATAATGTAGCCATGAAGCTATGGAATTAGTATTATTTTTTTTAAAGATTTATTTAATTTAATTGGAAAGTCAAATATACAGAGAGGAGGAGAGTCAGAGAGGAAGATCTTCCATCCAATGGTTCACTCCCCAAGTGGCGACAATGGCCAGAGCTGAGCAGATCTGAAGCCAGGAGCCAGGAGCTTCTTCCAGGCCTCCCTTGTGAGTGCAACTGCTCTCCCAGGCCACAAGCAGGGAGTTGGATGGGAAGCAGGGCTGCCAGGACTAGAATTGGTGCCCATATGGGATCCCAGCACTTGCAAGGTGAGGACTTTAGCCACTAGGCTACCGCACTGGGCCCTGGAATTAAGATTTTTTTAAAAGATTTATTTATTTTAATAGGAAAGACAAATATAAAGAAAGGAGGAGATCGAGAAGGGAAGATCTTCTGTATGTTGATTCACTCCCCAAATGGCAGCAATGGCTGGAGCTGAGCCAATTTGAAGCCAGGAGCCAGGAGCCTTTTCCGGGTCTCCCATGCAGGTGCAGGGTCCCAAGGCATTGGGCCGTCCTTGACTGCTTTCCCAGGCCACAGGCAGGAAGCTGGATGGGAAGCGGGGCTGCCAGGAATAGAACTGTCACCCACATGGGATCCTAGCGTGTTTAAGGTGAGGACTTTTACCCACTATGCTATCGCACCAAACCCTGGAATTAGCATTCTCAAAGTCTCACAAGAAAGAAATATATTAATATCAATATTTATGCTTAATAAATATGAGTGAAAATTTACCTATTTGACATGGCTTATAAGCAATAAAATGCGTGTGATAAACGTTTAAATATTTTTCAAGATTAAAATAACAAAAGCAAGTGTGCAGTAAATGCTTTCTTAGGTTGTGCTTACACTTTTATCTCAAAGTTTTACATATCTAAATTACAGTACTTTTTACATCTGAAGTGAAGTAACAGCAATTACATATTTTTAAAACAATGCTAAAACATGAAACAGAGAGAGAGGAAGAGAGAGAAGCATATCAATCTTTGTTCACAAACTCAGGAATGCAACCAACATTTTTTCCAAAAAGTTTCTACAACTAAATTTTTGCCTATGTTATGAGGCTTCCACAAAAGTCCAACAGGACTGGATTTCGGCAGTTCCTGGACAACTAAACACGTGGTGGTGCTTGGAGGATGGTAAGCCCAGATAAGACAAGGTGAAACCACAAACGTATTTGAACCCATGTCTTCAACTGGCTGATCACTTGCATGGTTTGCAGTAGCCTCAGCCATGAACTAGGAAATGCAAGCACTTTCCCTGAGTTCTGTGACCTGCTCTAGTAAATTAATGCAGCTGAACTGAGCAAGGGACCATGGGAATTCTAACTTGTGGTTGTTTGGTCAGAAGTACCGATAATCATGTGGCAGTTTCAATTAACATCTGAAGTAGGGTAAGTCTTATGAAATCTAACCCTTAATTGGTGGGACTGCACAATACTTTCAGTATATACTATCAAAGTTTACTCGAATTGCAAAACATCTACTTGGTGTCTACTGAAAAATCTGGAGTCAGAAGTCTTCTATTGAAAGAAGTGTGAGGACAGGAAGTACTAATTTTTGTCTGCCTTTATATGGACACCCCCATTCATATGTATCTCTAAAACACATCGTCTTAATCCATGAATCTTCTTTTATATGTTTTAAATATCCTTAGGAATAACAGACTATTTCTGTTTATAGCAATAAAACCAGGGGGTGATCATTTTTCACACTGGCTTCCTCAGTATCACATGGTGATGCGTAGTGACCCACATCACGCCTGCACATGCAGTAGGTCGTGTACTAGGAATGAGACCGCAGCTCAGGGAACTCAGAACTCTCATGGTACATGCCTGTCCTGTCTTCCAAAGTTATTCATTATAAAGTTGTCTTTTAAAAGCTAAAACCAACTGGAATCCATCTGGCCATCAGAAATTTCCTAGAGTGTAATATTACCAAACAATATGAGGTCAGAGATACAACCAGAAGCTTGCACACAAGACGCTAACACACTTGTCTCAATCCCAATTTCAGTCTCTAGAAACCTTCACCCCAACTCCTCTGGGAACAGAGGAATTAAATAAGAGCTAAATGGGGCCTGGCACAGTGGGCTACCAGTTAAAGTCCTTGAACATACCGGGATCCATATGGGCACTGGTAATAATCCCGGCCGCCCCGCTTCCCATCCAGCTCCCTGCTTGTGGCCTGGGAAAGCAGTCGAGGATGGCCTGAAGCCTTGGGACCCTGCACCCGTCTGGGAGACCTAGAAGAGCTCCTGGCTCCTGGCTTCAGATTGGTGCAGCCAATTGCTGTCATTTGGGGAGTGAATCATTGGATGGAAAATGTTCCTCTCTGTCTCTCGTCCTCTCTGTATATATCTGATTTTGCAATAAAAATAAATAATTTTTTTTTAAAAAAATAAGCTCTTTGTGCTGTGCTTCTCAGTAAATACCTACTTACTTCTATCACCCCAATGCCAGTGGTTGAATTTTTGCACACTGGGCAAGTAGACCCTATTGGGGAGGTGGGGAGTAGGTTCTATAGCAGCACATCCAACTAGTTAGTATGTTATTTGGCAACACTGTGTTACTGTATATTCCACATATTTTTAATATAACTTTAAGTGAAAATTTTCATTAATCTTATTTCTCTCTTTATTTGAAATGCAATGAGATGGGGTAGGGGTGGCAGAGAGAGATCGTCTATCTTGCTATTTGCCCCTTTAGTGCCATCAGTAACTACGTCTGGGCCAGACTGAAACCAAGGACCCAGAGCTCAGTATGAGTTGTGTATTCTCCTGTATCTCATTGATTCCCTATTCACTGGTATAATGACATTCAGTTTTTCCTCCCATTTTTTGATGAGTGTATTTATACATGATTTATCTGAAAGGCGGAAACAGAGACTGAGATATTCTGGTTACTGGCTCACACCTCAAATGCCTGCCACAGCAGGGACTCGGCCAAACCAAGGAGTTCGAGGCTTGGAGATGGAAGCTCAATCCAGGTCTTGTGCACGGGTGGTAGGGATCCAGGTAAAGGAGCCATCACCTGCTCTCTTCCAGAGTACGCTCACTTAAACTCCAGTACCATGACTTGGCAGACAAGTGTCCAAGCATCTCAACATCGGTGCAAAACACCAGCCCAATGGCAAGCTCTCACAGTTCTCCTAAAAGCCACCAATTGTAATCCACCATCGAGCACATACTGCATAATGCACTTTGTGGGTTTTCTTTTCACTGTAAAGAAATCCTAATGATGACATTTTCTAAAATGCAGATTCCAAAGTCTAAAAAAAGAGACTACATTTCAAGAATTTGAAGCAACAAAGACATCACATGGTTCAGATGGAAATGATACATTGGACCCTTAAATTCTCCTTTGATAAGAGGAAAAAATATCCTTCAAAATAACACAGTAAGCATAGTTCAGTCTAGTGTACTGGAAAAAGCACTTGATTTGTTGATAGCCAGGTGTGCCCTGAGAGCCTGACTCCACTGGATAGTAAAGCTGCTTCTTTTTAAAAGATTGAAATCTGATGTCTTCTAAGGAGAATAAGCACCTGCAAATTTCCTTCATATAAGTAAGGTTGTTATACTTTTCTGTAAAAGGTGAGGTAGTGAATATCCTCAATCAGCAGGCAAAGTGATTTCTATTATAGCCACAACCTAAGAGCAGCCACGGACTGTTGTTTAAGGTTATAACTGACCCTTGGTAAGCAAACATTTGTGGTTGTATTCCAATAAAACCTTTTTTTAAATCAAGATTTGGCTTACAAGCTATAAACTGTTGATCCTTTTAATAGAATATGAAAATCATATGTTTAAATTGTAAAATACAGTTCAGTGACCAACTGTTACCTTGTATGGAAGTTATTCCACACAATAGGAAGTGAAAATAAGACTTCATTGCAGGGTCATTTTGTGGAGATATAATACCAGATTTCACATCTATCATTATTGCTAATTTCCTTATGATAATTTCCCTTATTTTAAAAGGGGGGATTTAGGAAGAATTGATTTTTTGTTGTTGTTCTTTTTTTTTAAAGATGTATTGATTTTTATTGGAAAGGTGGATATGCAGAGAGGAGGAGAGACAGAAAGATCTTCCGTCTGATGACTCACTCCCCAAGTGAGCACAATGGCTGGTACCGCGCCAATCCGAAGCCCGGAGCCAGGAGCTCTTCTGGGTCTCCCACACCAGTGTAGGATTCCACAGCTTTGGGCCATCCTTGACTGCTTTCCCAGGCCACAAGCAAGGAGCTGGATGGGAAGTGGGATGGCCGGGATTAGAACTGGTGCCCATATGGGATCCCAGCATGTGCAAGGTGAGGACTTTAACCACTACACTATCGTGCCGGGCCCTTGTTGTTCCTAATAGTTGGATTGTAACTTTTACATTCTTTGGCAAGTGGGTGTCAGAGTCTTACTGTTGTTGCTATCATAAACCTTCCCATCCTAGACTGTAGACTTCCTCATGTGATAGTCTTCAGTTGGTGGGACATTAGTAGATGCAAACAGAAGTTTGGAAGGCTGTGATATGATGGATTTCGTACTTCTGAACCAACAGAAGGACACGGAGGCTAGCCTTCTGCTACCATAGGAAGACTGGACGTGAAAGGGAAGATCATCTCCAGCTGCACCTGCTGGCATCGGAAGCATGATTGAACCATTCACTTCAACCTAATGTAGTCAATCTCCAGCCAATATGCTATTTTGTGAGAATAATTCATTCAATGCTTAAACTACTGATTTTTGCGAATCTTGTAATGCATATTAAAGCAGTCACCCAGAAAAAACAGATGCACATTCAATCACACATAGAGCAAGTCTTCAGGCTTAGAATTGGGACTGGAATTTGGTTCTCTTTCTATACATTATCATGTTTTTTTCAGTTTCATTATTTGATCAGGACATGATGCTAGAGAGGTAGACAAGAATCAAATTAAATGGGTGTTTGAGCTCTAGCATGGCAGCCACAGAAATCGCTGCTCTTGAAACGAAAACATCTGATGTTTTCATCATAGTTTAACATCGCTCAATTGTTAACCATGTATGCGTAAGTAGAATTTAATTTCCCACAGAAGAATTATTTTCTCCTATAGCCTTTTATCTGTTAATAAAAAAAGAAAAAAAAAAGCTTAAACCTGAACCTACCAAACAATCCAGTTCATTTTCCTTCTGGTTTACAATTTAGGCTCTTTAGATTATCTATTTGATTGAGAGTTCTCCTCTTTCTTTTTTCTCATTCCTATACAAAACTCCCTCTTTTTTTTTTTTTTAAACTTGTTCCTGGGAAGCATCAGATATTGAGAAAAAACTTCTAAGAGTGAAGATAGGGGCCAGCACAGCCGTGCAGCAGGCTACAGGCTAATCAATCCTCCACTCTTATGGGTGCCAGTTCCTGACCCGGCTGCTCCACTTGCAATCCTGTTCCCTGCACAAGGCATAGGAAAGCAGAGCAGGAGAGCCAAGTCCTGGGGAGCTTGCACCCAGATGGGAGCCTCAGGAGAAGCTTCTGGCTCGCAGCTCAGATCAGCTCTACTCCAGCTGTTGCAGCTATTTGGGGAGTGAACCAGTGGATGGAAGACTCTCATCTCTCCTTCTGTCTGTAACTCTGCCTTTCAAATAAAATAATTTTTTCAAGAGTGGAAATATGAGGCCCTCTCCATTCCACAAGCTGCCTTCTGAGTCCTTTCTGATCCCTACTATGTACACACCTAATTCTTCCTGACACTTGACATACCAGGGCATCTGCTGCTAGTACCTGTGGCCATGCAACAATTCTTGATGAAAAGGTTCATGTACTTCATAATTTCTTAGCCTGAATCCCATGTGTCTTAGGATCTACAGATCTTATCACTTTTCACACTCTTGATAAATAGGAACCCAAGATCTTCCCTTCACATATGTGCTGTGGGGAACTGGAGTCAAGGGTTATCTTGAGCCCATTTTCTCTGCTTAAACACACAGCATGGATAAAGGTGTTCCTTGAGATGGTGTCTTTCTAAAGATCAAAAGTAAAGAGAATTACAAACTTTTGCTTTAAGCTGAGTTTGAAAGTTATTTAAAAGCCAGAATCCAGGATATAATTTTTAAATTTTATTTTACTGAGGAATCATCTAGAAATTTCTTTAAAATGCAAATTATTACTTAATGGCTCTGAGTCTGGGACCAAGATTCTTATTTTAATATAAGCTTCCAGGTAATGCCAATACTGCCATCCACAGACCACATTATGAGAAATAAGGATTTCATTAAATTATAAAGCATTTTTAAAAAATTCAATATTTTCATTGTAGCTGAATATTAAATGTTTGGGAGGATAAACATATTCATCATGATTGGACATTACGCAAACAACACATGCTATGAAATAACACACAGTGCCACATAAAAAAACACTCAATTTTTGCATGCAAGATTTCGATATAAAAAATTATGGGGAAAACAGTAGAGGAGGGAGCATGAGGATGGTGGAAAAGGAAATTCCTGAGCCTATGGAACTATATGATGAAAAATGAAATTTTTTTAAAAAAGGAAAAAAGAGAATATTTAAACTATATAAAATCTAAATAAATAAAATAGACTGTATATTAGGAGTATGCATGGCTTCCAATTTTTTGACACCAAAATAAATTTATCCTTCAATTCCAGAAAAAAAAGGAGAAAATATGTATATACATTTTTCATTTTATTATTTTTATTATTATTATATTTAAATTTTATGATTCAGTGACATAGGCTCTGGGATTCTCCTCCTCCCTTCCCCAAATCTTCTCTCCCCCACCACTGATTCTCCACATATTCCTAAATCCTTCATTCTGCTATTTAAGCGTATCTTGACATTGTAGGCATGGACAATGGCACAGAATCCAGCATCCTATTGTCAAACTTATTGGGCATTTTGAGGGCTGCATAAAGAGAGTTAATGTAGGAAACAGCAATTTGGACAACTCATTGTCCTTAAAAACTGGCCTTGCCAACTTTTAGGATTCCATGAGTCATTCCCGGTACACCAAATCTTACCAAAATTACTTTCAAGGTTAAGATTCATCACTGTGTATCACAATTAGTTCCTGTTCTTTCAGGTTCTCTGGAACAGCTCAGTCAGCTCTAATTCTTTCAATACATTTGCGGTCTGATCCAACAGGTTTGCAACATAAGTGAATGATGAAAAGCAGTGCTCTCAATTTAAGAGGTGCAAAAATATGCTAGCATCTTCACCAAATTCCAAGCTAAAAAGTCAAACTGCCATCAACTTGTTTCTTTTTAATGACAACATAAGGTGGATTACCTACCCAATTTCACTGTGATTATTGGGTTCGAAATGTTTAAAATAATAATAAATATACCACATGATCCAAAAAATGGGAAAGAATATCAAGATTTACATGTTTTCTCCTCCCTTTCATTCCCCTTCTGTTGCCCTAAATTTTCACTGGCTAAGTGTTGAAGAACTAAAACTAAAATATTATAATACACCTAAGAGTGAATTCTAGCATATGTATTTATTTATTTATAAAGTGTACTCATTATTCTGTGATTCAGTTCCACTGGCTCTGGGATTTCCCTTTCCTCCTACCCAATTCCCCATCCTCCCACTAATTTCCCCCATGTCATTACAATAGTATAGTCATAAGTCCATCATTCAGTGATCTTAATATATTCTGACATTGTAGGCATGGACAATGGCAGAGAGTCCAGTATCCTACTGTCAAGATACATGTAACACCTTGATTGGGAGTCCATCTTTGATGTGGAAGTAAAGATGCACACTGTACTGCATCTTCACATCTGTGTGTGATATTCTCTACGACACAATTACTATATATCCTCTTAAATGAAAAGCCATAACACAAAATCAACAACACATTTATAAGACTATGATTCATCCTAAATACTTTACATACTCAGCATTTTCTGAAATGATGAGGTAAACAACAATACTCATATAATTAAAAAGTCTGGGAAAATAATGTTTCTAAAAATGTGATATTCTTCAAAGTATAAAAATAATCATTATATTCTAAGTTTTAAAGCATTCAAGCAAGCAGTTAGCGAAGCGATAAGTCAAGTGAGAGAGAGGAATTGACCCAAGTAGCATGGACACATTTCCAAAATAAAATTTGCAACAGAACATGTTTAGGTCATGGTTTTAATCTATGAATGATATTATTTTCTTTAAACTATTATTTTCCAACTTCATGTAAACTCTCTTTGAAGGTTCCTTGCATGCTACATTTGATTTTAAGGTCTAATTCAAAATAAGATAGAGCATTCTCTTTGCTTCATGTACAAATGTCAATGACTTTCTCTTAAATTATCCAAGAAAACACAAATTACCAAAATTCAAACTTATTTGAATTGTTTTTAAGTGATTCCAGGCAATACATACATAAAATGTGGAAAGTTTTAACTTCAGATGATAAACTTGCAAAATACTTGTAAGTCACTCAATATACAAAGGTTATGGAAAAGATCTGGTCACCTTAATTACAGGTTCAATGCTACAAACTCTGTAATACTACTTTTTAACTTACTCATTTGGATTTCTAAGCAACCAAAAGACTTCATAAATGTTCAGTCCAGTATCTTTTAAAAATAAGACTTCCTTTTCCTCACTGGGTGTCATTTATAGGTTGAAGAAAAGCAAAGCAACAAGTCAATACCTTTCTGAAGGCAAGGCAAGTCGTGTCCACACCACAGCAGCTCAAAATGGTCACTACAATTCTTCCAAATGTTGATCTTCTCTCTGCCTCATAATTGTTAATAATAACTAAACATGCAGAAATGCTTCCCTTCTGATGATACTCTAAGTATACTTTCTGTGTTTTTACTAACACTTTTACTTTACTTCACTTATTATTATGAAGATGAAGCACTTTGTCATCTGTTTTTCCACCACTCACTGTTATTTTGTGCACCAAATTGTTTTCTGTTACTTGACAGTATTCTGAAAACCACATACTCAATTCATGTTTGATGTGGTCAGACCACCATTACAGTCTGTTTAGTGTTTCATTTTGGTTGAGCAGGGTTTTCATATTAGTGGCTACTCTGGGAGATGTATCTCAGATAAGAAATTACAGCAGGAAAACAATGCATGGAAGTCTAACGGATGCAGCCTTCCACTGGAATTCTTTACCTAGCCTTCCAAAAGAGAAACACACTCTCACAACCATCACATCGTTCTTCACATGGTCTCTTACATGGTGAAAGATTCTTCTTCAAAGTAGATCAAAGAAGTATGCATGCAGTCCTTACAGATTTTACTTGTATCAGTTGCAAAGGTTGCAAACATATTTTGCCTGAAGGCTCTGCTATATTATTCTTAAACTTCACTTGTTTGCAACTCCTAATAGGGCATTTATTTAAAATACATATTTTATGTAGACAAAAGGTGTGGGGGCTGTGTCCTGAGAACTTAGACAGTTCTCCCATTAACATTATCTATTCCACTTGTGACATGATAGCTTAGCAGAACCCAGTAGGCCATTAGGAAAACAAGCAAGTTCTTATCTGGGAGTCATTAACTGGAATCACTCATTCTCATTTCTCTCTTGACTGGAAGTTGGTTCTTTTCTCATCTTTGAAAATATTTTGATGTAGAATTAAGTGTTGGTGAAAAGTGAATATGCTGCAGATGAGCTGGATGAAGAGGGGCTAAAGATAGAGTTGTCTATGTAAATCGTGAAGGGGGTTAACAAAGGCAAGATCAGCGACTAGCAGCTAGCATTGTCGCAATTCAGTGCTTAAGCTTTGACATTAAAATACATCTACTTTGGGGCAAGCACTGTGGCTCGGCATGGTAAGTGTCCATCTCTGACCTGCTGCCCCCTGTGATCTGGTTCGAGTTCCAGTTGCTGCACTTTTGATTCAGCTCCCTGAGAATGCACATGGCAAAACAGCCAAAGATAGCCTGGATGTTTGCTCCCCTGATTGAATGTAGGAAACCCAGATGGAGATACAGGATCCTGGATCAGGCTTGGCCCAGTATGGCTATCACCAGAAATGTGCCAACAAATCAAGATCTCCTTGTCTCTCCCCCTCTTCATGTAACGGCAACTTTCCTATAAATCAATCTGCATTTGAAAAATAGATCCATATCCAAACTATTCTACCTCAATGAAGGGATTTCTAAAACATGTAAGCTCAAAGTCATCCTTAAGTAACAGAGTTTCAGGATGAAATTCTTGAGGATGGCCCATGGGAATTATCTAGAACAGCAAATTGAAACTGTTAGCCATTTAGAATGTAATGGGGCATCTGTATTCATTAAGTTACCTGCAGACAATATATTCAGCTTCAATATTAATGTCAAGGAAATATCTTGATTCTAAATCGTTAATAGCAGACTAAGGCAGACTCTGGGACAATTTTCTCAGCCAGATTACCCATTGATGTCTAATGTTCGTGAATTATCAGAGTCTCAACAATCAGAGTTGCTCCAGCAACACTATAAAATCAAGTTCTTTTTGTCACATCATAGAGGCATATAAGCATGAGGAAATTATTATCCATCACTTTCCTTTAACTTCATGTTAAAATGAATTGTAATTTAATTATGTATACATACACATTTAACTTTTATTTGCCACCATTTGTGATTTTTTTCTCTTCTGCTACCTTACACAAAATATTGAGTAAAACGAGATCTATGCTACACATCTAAGTCAGCACATCACTCCTAATACTCATTGAGCAAGTATGGATTGAGTTAACAACATCATATAAAACACTCAGTGATTCATTAGATGGCAAAGGCATCATCTTGTGGAACACGCATCATTTCATTTGGGTTAATAAACACAGATTTGAGAGTTTGGTCCCTGCACGCAACTGAGGAGTGAACTTCCACACAGATCCTGTCCCAATGCCAAGACTGGGCTGAGCTCAAGGGAGAAGATGACGCAGAGCCACAGCCAGCAACCACCCTGGCTGAGCGTTCTCCTCACATCTCCATGATGGGGAGAGACAAGTACAGGGGACAGTTCACAGAGGACCTTTCTTTCCCACCCTTGAAAATGTCCTAGAACATGTATCACTGCTGACTTTCGCTCCTCTGAGGGAAAGAGACCACCAACAAGGGGGACACGGCATATTCTTTTTAGTGCTGTGCATGAGAGAAACCAAGAATAATGTGTCCTTCAGATAAAAATCTATATCAATTAAATTATAGAAAATTTAATAAGATGATGCTTGTGACTTCTAACTACACCCTAACTATTACTTCTCAAACTTGAATAACGCACTGATCCCCTTTTATAGGGAAAAAAAATTTTCCCTAAGGCCAGAGAATATCTTGTTCATGAATCCAGATTTCTGATTGCCCAACTTAGAAAAATAGTATTAAGGTGTAAATCACTGAAGCAAAAAAAAAAAATTGTTGTTAGAGTTTTTAAAGAGTCATATCAAGAGAAAAGCTGAGAAAGAATGCATAGACCTTGTAGACATCTCAGTATGAATATCTGGATAAATAACCTCATAGTACGCTTATGAATGTAAGGCTTATTCAGTAAATTATTGAAAGAGATCATAAATTTTCTAAAACTGCCTCATTTAAATTTGGCACTGTTACTGAGCCTGACTGGATATGGCTCCTTCTGTTTTGCTGATAACACAGTAAGATGCATCTTTCATAATAACATATCAATGCGATTATTAAGATACAAACAGAATCATCATTTTTACAGAAATCAGTGGGAACAAATCAGTTGAATATCAATAGAGAGAAAATGGTTATTGAAGTATGGCCAAATAGTGTTGGGGCAAAATATTATAAGACTTGGACCCAGATAATTTGTGTGTGTAAAAAGATTGATAGCAGTGGATATTGGACAGCAGAGGAAAGTCAAATACATCTCTAATTTAATAACATAGTAATGATGAATTCATCATTTGACTTCTTGTTGGACTGGCTACTAAAATACACCCATGGGATGTAAATGAGGTAATGCTGAAAGTCTTTTGAAATCCCCAAAATGGTCCTCATTATGAGAAACAAATAGAGACCAATTTTAACAATCATTTTAAAAATGCTGAGGGAATAAGGTGCAGTTAATTTTATGAAGATGTCAATTTTCTTGAATAAATCTGTTTTTAAACGGTCCACATTAAAAATAAAATGCAGGGCCCAGCACGGTAGCCTAGCAGCTAAAGTGCTTGCCTTGCATGTGCCAGGATCCCATATGAGCGCCAGCTCTAATCCCGGCAGCCCTGCTTCCCATCCAGCTCCCTGCTTGTGGCCTGGGAAAGCAGTTGAGGACGGCCTGAAGCCTTGGGACCCTGCACCCGTGTGGGAGACCTGGAAGAGCTCCTGGCTCCTGGCTTCAGATCGGTGCAGCTCCGGCCATTGCAGTCACTTGGGGAGTGAATCAACTATCTCTCGTCCTCTCTATATATCTGACTTTCTAATAAAAATAAAATAATTCTTTAAAGAAAATAAAATAAAATGCAGAGTTTAGTTTCAAAAGTCTCTGAGAAACCAAAGGCTGTTTCATTATTTCTCTATGCCTAAAATTAAATTCAGTGCCTAAAAAATTAGGAAAAAAAATTCACTATACTGTAGAAAATTAGAAGATCAGTTGGCTTAAATGCTAATAGCTACTATCAAAAATTACCCTGTACAATACAGTTGTACTTCATCACCAGAAGCCATACTTAGTTCTTGATCATTTTTTCATAAGCACTAATTGAATATCACATTAGGGGCCAGATATGACAATATTACTGTACATCCATCAGCAGCTTTCTTTAAACATATGTCAATTCTAAGTACACAAAAAGTACAAATGTGTTTGAGAACTGTTTGCTATTCATCTTATTAGTTGTAGCTCCTGAGTGCCCCCTGTGGACCAGGTGCCATGTTAATAACCTTGCATCTCTCATCTTCATCTTTACCCTGACGCTGGCAGTAGGTAGTAAATCAAGTATCTGGGATACCTGAACTATAGTAGTTAGTAAGCTAAAGACACATCTGTTTGTTATTCTTACAATCTTAGCCACTTCATTATGTTACTACTTCACTGTTTTCTATTTCTACGTAGTCATTGAGGACTTGGTAACATATTCTAAAAGAGTTTATTGACTCACACATTAGTTTGTAGGTTTATAATCTAGATGGCAATTCAAATGTTTGGGAATTGAAGTTCAGTTACAACTGGTCTGTTTTGGTTGCCTTATTCAAAGCATTCAGCAAATCCGATTTTTCTTTTTTTCCCCTGCGTTATAGACAATCACATGGACAACTTCCACATAAATGATAACACACTGGATAAACTGCATGTGTGGGCACATGCGGGTAGCTGTAAGAGATGAGGATGATGGAAGAAACATGCCAAGAAAACTGCATTTAAAGAGAATGCTTGTTTTCTATAAAAGTTTTGAAGACACTTCCCATGTATGAAACATTACATATCCCCTGACAACAAAAAGTCCAATTCAGAGGACAAGCTATTTTTCTGCTTGCTCTAGCAAGCCTACACGTCAGAAGCAGTGTGACCAGGGCTAGTTAGGTGAGACACATCTATGGTCCAGACACACAAACTCACTCACCAAACCATAGGGAATTTCGTTTACAGTATTTCTAGGGCGAGAAGTTGGGAAAAGTATAGTTGATGAATAGATAAAACCTTTATACTTCAAAAATCATTCTGGAAATCAACAGTTTCCTGTGTCTAATATATTACATTTCAATTTTGAGCATCACATTTTATTTTCTAATTTTATTTGTAATATTGTTTACATAGCTGAGAAGGATGCATGCCTATGTGGATCTCTGAGCAGGGTGGGGAGGGTCTAGGTATAAAGGAAGGTAAATGGGACAAATGTTTCAATTTTTTTTTTCTTTTGTGTCCACATGGGAGGAGGAGTTTGCTGTCAAACTACATTAGCTTTTGGGATTGGACGACAATCATTGATGACTTCTTAGAGACCCTGATGTGGGAGAAGAGTGTTCCGAGGGTGTAAGTTAAGTGGCTGTGAGAGTTTGTGACATCATCAGCTTCACTGCACCAGGGTTGAGAAAATCTTTCCAAGGTCCATTGGCTGACCAAGTCCACTTTAGTGCTCATCACATGCCACGTTGGAGTACCTGGGTCCTGTTGCTGGCTCATACTCCTGACTTCAGTTTCCTGCTAATGTGGGCTCTGCGAAGCAGTTGGATGTTTTCTAGTTCCTGCCAGTCATGTGGGAGATCAGGATTATATTCCTGGTTCCTGGCTCTGACAACAGCCTTGTCCCTGCTTGGTCTCTGGCCCTTTGAATAGTGAATCAGTTTTTAGGAGGCCTACCGTCTTGTGTGTGTGTGTGTGCACCTGTATGTGTGTGTATCTGTACCTGTGTGTGTGTTTGACTTTCCAATAAATTACCTTATTAAAAAAAAAAGTGCTATTCATGGTAAAATTGCCAAAAGGATTGGAAGTGTTCTGGAAAACAAGAGAGATTGTTGGACAAATAACAATTGTAGCCAAATATAAGGAGGTTTGTCATGTAGACACAGAAAAGGCCATAGCTCTACATGACTCCAAGAGACAAAAATCAAAACCAATGGATAAAAGCTGCATATAGAGAAGCAGATACCCAGCTCAACTCAGCAAGAACTTTTAGTCTTAATTCTTTTCAATGATAAAAGAGGTTCCACTCAATTTACTGAGAATGGGAGAAAATGAAAGATCTTTTAAAACTTTTAGTCTTGTTCCTTAGTTTTTCATTTGTGGTTGGCAAGATCAAGTGATTTTATAAAATGATGAAGGATTCAGGGTTATTACTCTTCCTCTTGTTGATCAATTTTGTATTTTTGTTTTCACTACTCCATACCATCTTCAAAACAGTGAGCTTGTTGCTCCTTCTGTTTGATTAGAAAATGCTTATTAACTAATCATATGCTGCCTATTTAGAAGCTTTGTGAAAGAGACCATTGTATTGAGACTATTAATTTTGGATTACAGACAACTAGCATTGACAGGAATACAGTGTTTGTTGAACACATTGAATGTAACTGAATGACATGGACAAATGTTCTGTAGTCTTCCAAGACCTTCTCCCACTTTCAATTTAATACATGGACTACAAAGCCGACATGGTTACAAACAGAAGTTTACAAGTGGGACTAAGATACTGACAGGCACAGAGGAAATGGAGAGAAGGACTCTATGGAAACAGAGTAAAACCACATTAACAGAATTAATGGCTCTGTTATGGAAATCAAAACTGGAATATCCAGGAAGTTTTAAAAAGAGAAATGATTGAAACTATGGGATTTCTTTCCTCTTCCTATGCAAAGGTTTTATTTCTTTTTAAAATGACACAATAAAGAAGTAACACATATATTTAACACATTCACTTACAAACTATTGCTTAAGGCTAAGATAAATTTATTTAAGGGTTCGTGTATAGTTGTTTTTATTCATCTTCTATAAATTTTTACTGAAAGAAATCTTCTTTCATTTGACTCAAATTACTGTTCTTGATTATAAGAGTGATGTACACTAAAAATTATTGTTGTGTGCTTGCTCTTTATTTGAGAATAGAAGCTTCAACTTCATAAATTAAATTTCCAATAAATATAGTTGGATGTGAACTCAAGGCAAAATATTTTGTAAAGTTAAAAAAAAAACAAACAAAAACGAAAACCAAGTCCAAAACTCTAAAACCATTCTAGTGGCTTTGTAAAGCAGAAACATCTTGACAGTTAATCGTTGCCAAGGATTTTTAAAGTAATGTTTTTTAACCACATGTATCCTACCAAAACCTAGCTTTCAATCAAGGCAACCTTACTTTCCAAGCGTTGGTTAATAGTGACATCTTGTGGTCAACGTTTCTTTAAAAAAATAGAGTGAAAATACAGAAATACTACTTCTGTCTTACCATAAAAACATTCATTTCCTCTTTTTTCTTTCAAACATTCTGATGGCATTTACACCCTATGAAAATCTTCAATTATTTTAAAGTTTATTTGCTTAAAATTATAGCAAAGATAAGTCTTGCTGACAGAATGTAGGCTTAACACAATGAGACAGAGATACTTCTCCCACGTAGTAGTTCTCCCTATAATCGATTCACTCCAGTTAAACCATAAGAAGGAAACCAGATAAACCCCAATTATGTGACAGTTTCCAAAGAGCCTGATTAGTAACTCCTCAAGTTTGTCACCGTCACCAAAAACAATTAAAAAAAAACACGAATCACAACAAAGATTAGAGGAAGCTAGGGCAAAATTCCCACATGGATTGTAATCTGATGGAATCCCAGGCAACAAAAAGGGCATTATGGAAAACCTAGTGAAATGCAGTTAAACAATGGTGTTTAGAAACAGAAGTGCACTAATACTAGTTTCTTCATTATGACACATGTACTATGTCAGTGTATCTGTGTAACATGTTCATAAGGGAAATGGGTTGAGTGATGGGTAGCAATAAAATTTCATCATTACAGCCACTCTATACATTAAAAATCTCAGAGATTCTTAAATGTTTGCTTAAGTATGAATAACACTCTAAAATTATGAAATGTCACTGGTTTAATGGAATTGGACAGATTATCCTTTCTAAAGAAATAAAATCTATCAAAAGCGATTTTGCAATGTTTAGCTGTTGTAGCCTCTATGTAATAAAGTTACATTGTTATAAAAAGAGGATTACTAAGTACACGGATGCTCATTCCCATCACTGGTCAGTACACCCTGTCCTACTGCAGTGTCCTGAGCACTTTCACAATTCTGCTTCTGAGCTCAACAGCAGAAGAAACCACATGCCATGCATGTCATTGGCAATGGCTCTGATATGCAAAGCTGGCTTCAGTGGGTGAACTGCCTGATGCCCATGTAATCACCATCTGTAAAGAGAGGCTCTGGTGTCCAGCAGCGCTCTGGCAACCCTCCTTCCTACAGCCTCCATGAGACCACCTTACATTTTATTACCAAGCTTGACTTAGACATCTGCAAGGATCTGTATGCCAACACTGTGCCATCTGGTGGCACTTTGCTGACAGCTTGCAGAGAGAGAGATCCATGACTTGGCATCCACCATAAAGACCAAGATCATAGCATCCCTGAGCAAAAAGACTCAGAGTGTATTGGCAGCTCCATCCTGGCCTCCTTGTCCCCCTTTTGGCAGTTAGCAGGAATGCGATCAGCTGAACCTTCTGACTGTGAGCTCATGCAGAGCATCTGCTGTAGGGGTTGATTCAAACATAGAAACTTGCCCTTGAAAATGTACACATCTCATGTTGGCCTCATGAAACCAGAATAAATCTTGGAAATTCATCTTTAATGTTGCATCTACTATCGACACTGGATTATTGAGCCTGTTGCTGTTTGACCTTGTATTCACATTCTCTCTTCCATTGGTGTATATGTTCAATATCCTGTGCACCTGGTTGATTTAAAGTTAGTCTATGTGGCTTGGACACATGGTGGCTGAAATGAGAAGTCCAGGTTAGCCTAGGTGAATCTGCAGGACTATGATCCATCCCTCTGTGCATGATATTACTGGGGCTGAGTTGATATTTTAGCATTTCTCAGGGGTTAGCAAGAGCTCCTGAACCAGCTGACACTTCCATCTTACTGCTTTTGCCAGTGAGGACCAGGAGCGAGATATCTGAACCTTGGGATCCAGCTTCATTTCTCATTTGATGTTTTCCTGCCAGAACTCTGCCTCATGCACCTGACCTGAAATGAAAACCATCCTCACTTATACTGTAAATGTATTTATATTTTTAATTTATGTAAGGTATCTGTAGAGAGCTCTCTTTTTTTAAGAGATAACAACAAAATTTGGGTTTCTACTGTTACTAAAAATGACCCCAACACCCCTTGCGTGCAAAGAAGCAGAAGTGATGCAGTAACCTCAAGAAGAAAATAAGCAATAATGCTTAACCATAGATGTCACACGCACTTGGAAAAGAGATGTTCCTGTGATGACAGCACAGGCATCACTGTCTACTGATCTACATTGTAGGGTGAATCAATTCCTGAGGTTTTATTCCTTGTATTCTATGAAAGCCAAAAGGTCAGAGTCATAAAATTCCACCTCTCTATTTGTATAATCTCATCGTAGCCCTGATTTTTTAATGAATTAATCTGAAAGACAGGCTTACAGAATAGAAAGAGAGACTGTCCACTAAATGGCCATAATGACCAAGGATGGACATGGCTGAGACCAGAAACACACAAGGTTTCCCATGTTGATTGCTGCTTTCCCAGAGCATTCATAGGGTGCTGACCTGGAAGTGGAGCAGTGTGGACTCAAATTGGTGCTCATATGGAATCTGGCATTGCAGGTGTTGGCTTAAGCCACTGTGCCATGAGGGTCTAGTGATTTTTTTCTATTTGGCTCAGCATAAAACTAAGCCCTTAAAACAGGTTGATATAAATTCTTGAGAATGGATATATAATAATAATTTTTAAAAAAAACCCTTTAGTGTTCTTTGTAGATTTCCAAGTGTTATATATCCTAAGACTGTTTATCGTCTATATTGAATAGATTGCAGTCTCTTTTCTTTTCTGATGCATTACATTCAAATTCATTGAACAAGAACTGATTTGGATGCACTAATGTTTGAAGAGTAATGAACAATGTAAATGTTTAGGATCACTTCTGTGTGTACATAAGTCTGCCTACGTGGATATGTACTTAGAAACACAAACAGACCTTCTTCCTGCTAAGTCTGGACCTTATGGTGCATTATTCTAATCACATGGTCTATAAACTTCAATGTCCTATCTGCTCTTGACTTTCTGCAAAAGTCAACAAAAAAACACACTTTTTGAGTATTCCCATTCATGTTTTCTGTTCCATTGCTGGGGGCGAAGGGAAAAGGTGGAAAAAAGATTTCTGCCAGTGAACACAAGTTTCTGTACTTGGCTACTCCTTCAACAACACTCTTAACAGTCAAAGTTGGGTTTTAATGTGAGAAATTAGAAAGTATACTTCTAAAAATTCATAAATGCAATTATTTTAAGGAGGTTACTCCTATTGGTCTAAGCTGTCTAAATACAGAAGGAAATAATTTATTAGTCATAAGGAAAACATGAAAATGGGCCGTTATCTCACACCATACATAAAAATCAATTCCAGGTGAGCTAAAAACAGAGATAAAAAAATAAAAATAAAAGAATTTATACCTATATCAATGGATTTTAGAAGTATTTTAGACAAGACTTTAAAATAAGAATGTAAATGTAAGTATATTTAAGTGAATAAGTTTTGCTAATAAAATGATATAATAAGAAAGTAAAAATTAAAGTTAGATACTAGGATACATAATTTCAAATCTTTAAGAAAAATAAATTCTAAACAGTCATTTCACAGCCAAAGAAATATGAATGTCCAGTAAACATTTTAAAACACATGCAAATACATTATTAGGCAGGGAAGTATAAATTCAGGACACAAAATATTTTACACATAGCAAACAAGAAAACAAATGTACAAGTTTGGCGATAAAAATACTGTTAATGTTATAGTAAGTGAAAACTTCTTTGAAAGCTAACTTAAAATCCTGTTACAGCTGAATATAATCCAGCCATTCCTTGCTAACATATAACTTAGAGCAGAGGGTTGTTTGAAAGTCAAAGATGAGAAGCAGTGCAAATTTTAGGTAGTGTATTCATCCACTGAGGCTTATCCATAAGCAAATGACTACTATAAAATTCAACATGAGTATAAAAAAAAAAAAAACAAGGCCAAAACTGAATTAATAAACCACAGAGAAAATAGTACAACATAACTATTTAGGAAAGGTTCAAACCCTCAGACGATGATAAATCTAAAATGTCTCTCCTTTTCTATCATCACTTATCGTCACTTCAGGTAGCCTTTCCCCATGACACCAGCAATAGCCGTGTCACCTCCATTCCGGCCTCTCCTTTTTATTCTAGGAGCCTTAAGTGTTATCTTTACTTCATGCAACCATTGATCTGCACAGTTTTCTAGTGGTTGTGCATCCTTACAGGAGCATAGGCAACAGAACTACAGCATACAAGTCTTTGTGGTGAGATATGAGCATTATAACAATAGTAATCTTCCAGTTTATCATCTCCAAATTTCATTTTGGGTAAACAGATCATTAAGATTCAGAAATGCTGATGCAGAATTTTAATTTGGAGTCTACCTGTGGTCAGAGACATTCACCAAGTGACTGATTACATAACAGAATAATGTATTTTGTCTCTGTTTAGCATCTGATGATATGTAACTTTCTTACTTCTAAGTTTTATCCTGACTTTTGAAGGAAAAATAGATGATCAGTTTCCAGCAAAGATAAATTATAAGTTACAGGATAGAAAAATAACACAGGATAGAAAAATAACAATCCCATCACCAGCTTTCCATTTCTGCTAATACATTATTTTCCAGCTGTTTTCAAATATCTCACAAAATTGTAGGCAAATTGTATAGTTTTATTTCTCTTCGCTGTTAAAGTCACCCTTTAGAAAGTACTTTAATTAGCATTTTATATTTTTGGTTCAATTATTTGATAATATCCTAATACCTGAAGTGTACTAAAATGAATCTAACTAGCCCCATATTATTAGAATTGTGTGTGCACGAATGTTTATTCTTGTGTTTTTGTTTATGTAATTAGGAGATGTACTTATATCTATAAGCTATGTTGACATTATAAACGGGACAAGATTCCTAGCATGTACCATAAAAGCAGTTCTTGGTATATCCCTCCTTCTCCCCTCCCAGTCATGACACCATTACCTCCATCTCAGATAACAATGAAGGATAAGCACTGATGCTAATACATCTGAGTGCACAATATGTTTCCAGGGCTCTTCCCCCTCCTCACAGTAATTAAATAACGCAGGGTCCAGAGGGAACAGGAAAGGCAGAGTGGTAACTCACATCAAAGGGGAAAGAGGACCGTAAAGAGGGTCTGCGAACAGGGAAGGCAGAAAGAAAACTCTGACACAGAACTAGGAAAGTGGATGAAAGGATTCAGAGGCCCAACAGCTGGGAAGGCAGGGCTGCCCCACCCAGCATCAACACTAACGTTTGTGCAAGTTTTTCTCATTGGAAGAATTAGATTGAATCATCATCTCGTTGAATTTTTAAGTTGTTTTCTCAGGGTTAGAAGACATGGGCATTTTAAGACGTTGAACCATATCACCAAAATGCTCTCCACAAAGGTGGTAACAATTTACTTTCCCAGTGAATATCTCACTTTGATGCCCATTTATAAATTATTTCAGACTATTTTAACTACTTGAGTTATTTTGGAAAAGTTATTTTTAGGCCAACTTATATCAATGTGAATTTGAAAGAAATGTAATGAATAATGAGAGGGAAAAAAATCATTGTTTTTCTCCTCTGTCATATTGCAGACAAGTTTCCATAAAGCTAGGATGACTTCACTTGCCAAAGACATTTGATATATCAAATGCAGCCATATGTTCTAAATATAACAGATTACTGCCATGTGCACGAGCTAAGGAACACTGTGCTGTGTAAGTTAAAGGAACATTTGAAATATATGTTTAAATTTCAAATAATCTACAATGCAAACTTGTTCATATTTCAATGACTAAAAAATTTAAAAAATATATGGCTTCATGTTTGAGACATAATCAGTTTGGTGGGATGTGTGAACCACGTTGATATGTATCAAAATCTGGTCTTACAGCCAAGAGTATATTTAAATTCATTGCCCTAAATAGCCTATTTAAGAAGTGCAGGCAGAAACTATGCAAGAATAGAGAATGAAACACTCACATACAACATTTAAAGAAGCACTGTATAAATTACTAGTTCCTATTTTTATGTTTTAAATGTTGCCACAATGTAGATAATGTTGATGACAGAAATGTTTTAAAATCATCTCCTAAAATTTGAGCCAAAGACAAAAGACACATTATTCTTACTGAGGACTGGCAAGCATTACTTATCATATTTTTATGCATTGGCTGACGTAGGCACTAAAAAGCCATAAGCTCCTACTGTGCGCTGCAATGAGATCTTTCCTACCTGAACTCTTGTTGATGCCACCAAAGGTCTCCATCTTTCTCCTCTTTGCCAAGAAAACTCCTAAGTAAATTCTACGTCTGGGTCTTCTTTTTCTAGCTAGCTGCAGGTCAGAAAATAATCTATATTACACGTGAGTGTTGAAGGCTAATTGTTAGTCCTAGGTTGCGTGTATATGCTTGAAAAGAATCTTCTAATTCATTTACTCTAAACATCTGTATGGAACAAACAGAAAAGATTCTTAGTCTCATAGAATTTATATTATGGAAACTGTGTAAAGGTAAGTTCAAGAATGGAGATATTTCATATGTTTTAGCAAACGGTGAGGAAGAAATTAAGAACAGAAAAGCTAGTAACCGAACAAAGGTCTTGGGAAAATCTTACAAAGAAAGATTTGTGTGACTAGGATTACAGTTAATGGGATAAAATATTGGATTTGAGTTTTATTTATTATAACTACATCTTCACAGAAACAGTATAATAAATTGACACTTTGCAATAGCTGCCAAGTCTCTGCTGGCCCCACCCCTAATTTTGATTGTAAACGTGGAGGTACTTGCTTCCAGGGCTATTGTTTATAGGGTTCCTCAAGACCATTCTTAGTTTTAGTGATTTTCTAAAAGGATTACTCAAGCTCAGAAAAAATGGTTATGTTCAAAGTTATACTTTCTTACAATAAACTAATGCAACGATGGAATTGAGAATCATTTATAATTTCCAGTCATTCTCTCCCAGCAGAGTTCCCAAGTACTGGGCCAAAATTGGCTGCCTCTCATTGTACTGGCTTGATTGAAAACACAGCAGCCAGGACTTGATCAGGTACTACATCCCAAGATAAAACATAACTTTCTGGATCACAAAGACTCCTGTTAACTACTTTTTAAAAATCTCACTTAAAAATTATTTATTTACTTGAAAGACAGAGCAATAGAGATGGAGAGAGAGAATCTTTTATTTGTTGGCTCACTTTCCAAAAGGCAACAAAAGGCAGGAGCCAGGAATTCCATTCAGATTTCCCACATGAGTATCGTGTCAGGGCTCTAAATAAATTGAACTATGATCCACTGCCTTTCCAGGAACATAAACAGGAAACAGAATTTTAAGTGGAACTCAGACTTCAACTGGCATTCCGCTTAGGGATGCCAGGGTGGCCAGTTGTACACAGACTGTGCCAAATGCCAGTCTTATTGTCTAGTTTTACATCAAAATTATATAAGGGAATGAAATTACAGAAGAGTTCTTACTTCATAGATGTGTGTGTGTGTGTGTGTGTATCTGAAATTCTCAATCATGAATTGGCCAACACATTAACATTGCCAAAACAAAAAAATTTTACTTACACTTTTATGTGTAGTCTTTCATTACCATCACCACTTATGAAAAATAGAAACTCAACAATTTTCAACATGGTAGTTCAGTGCCTATTACAGTCATTTTGAAAAATAGCAGTCAAACAAAAACATCCCATGGTATTCTTGCAGATTTTGGCAATGCACAGGCATGAAAATTTTGTTTTTATTTTTTTCTTTATTTTATGACAAAGTTCAATCTTTTTTTTTTTTTATTGCTGACAGTGTTCAATGATTTAGGTGTCTAATTGACCTTTCATTCCAGTGAATGATACCTATGGGTAGCGCTCAGTCTGACTATGATGAATGATGCTGAATCATGCAAATGTTCTTGTAAAAATACAGATTTTTATTTCTATGGAGTAAAGGTCCCAGGAATAAAACTGCCAGTCATTTAATAGTTGTTTTTTTTTTTTCTCTTTATTGTTGCTGCTGTCTTAAGAAAAAGTTGATCATTTTTAGTTCATCTTCACCAACATTTAACACGGTCCTTGTTATTAATTTTAGTCATTTTGATTGGTAAAAAATTGGCACAAAGTATCACTTTGCTTTTAGTTTCTATGTTCCTTAATGCTAATATGGCTGAACATTTTTCATGTGCTTATTTATCATCCGCACATATAATCTCTTTAGTAGCTAGGTATTTTTTCCATTTTTAAATTAGTTATTATATTGCTTGGAGTGCACATGACATATTCTACAGACTAATTATATATTAGATATATGCTTTGCAATTACTTCCTTTAAGTCTGCATGAAGTTTTTAGGCTCCAATGGACGTTATTAAGGTTAAGTGAGGTGGGAAGAGAGTGGGGCCTGATGCAAAACCTTCAGTGTCTTTGCTAGAAAAGATACCAGGGAGGCCTGCTTTCTTCCCATCACAGGGACAAGCTGATTGGTAGAAAAGAGCTTTGACGTCCACAGTCCTGGCCATGCTAGTTTACCTCATCTCAGACTTCCACCACCAAAATGATGAGAAAATACATTTCTGTTGGTGAAACCAAACAAACAGTGATATAACGGCGGCAGCCCAAACTAACACACAATCCCAAATCACACCATGACATCCCTCTGAGCAGAATCCTCCAGCGACTCTTCCTGCTCTCACAGTCATAGGAAGAGCTCTCACAACGTTGGAAAATGCCTCCAGCCCTTTCAATCTGACTCCTTCTTTTCAGCCCCTTTACCTACCACCTATCCATCATTTCCTCCCACCACACCTTCCTGATGCCTGAAACCACCAGACAACATCTGAGGGAGTGACACACAACAGCTGCTTCTTCTGGTACAACTCCTTCCCAACACCAGCACAGGCTACCAGTTCTCCCCAGTCCCTACTGGTCTGCCATCTTATCCAGGAGTATCCCTCTGACTGCAAACCTGAGACGGCCAACAACTTCCTCCTCCCCCTGGCCACCACCATACGTGGTCTGTACTTTCCCTGCTCCTACTTTATTTTGCATAGACTTACTGCCTTAAAACAAATCATACTACTTATTATCGTATTTTACGATCTATCTCCCTGCTGCAGCATAAGCTTTTCTTTATTTGGCTTAGTATCCTAAAAACTTAGATCACATGCAAAAAACACAGACACTGAGTAAAACTGACTGAGAGGTATGCAAACTGGGTTTGCAGTGCCAGTGTCGCCCCTCCACGCTCTGTAACTGCGGCCTCAGGTCTGTTTCCCTGGGTGTAATCTAAAAGCTCTGGAGCTTAGAAATAAACTTGCATGATCCCCACGTGGCCGGCAGTCTGCTGATCTTACCCCACTTTCTTCCAGATCTGCCTGCTCTTTCAGTCACCATTCTCTTTTCCCCTCAGCCTCCCTCCTAAGTTCTTCGCAGTGTTGATACACTTAAATCATTTTCACTCACCAAAAAAGGACAAAAGCATTTTCTGGCAGAATTACATCTTCTGGTGTCAGCTGATTTCTTCTGATCCCTCATTCTGATACCTATGTGGGGACAGTAGGAGAGTTTCTAAAATTATTTACCTAGGTTTCTAGGATACATTGGCTAACACCTTACTATGCTGTTACGCGTACTATGCTGTTACCCATCGGCATTACTTCACTTTAGATAACACCAAGCACCTCACTTTTACCCTTAAATATGGGACACAGGTTTGTGTTACTAATGTTGAGAGGATAGCTGATTCTGCTAGCAACTGTTTAAGCAAACCTTTTTTTTTTTCTATGTATTTAGTTTTATTTATTTGAAAGAATGAAAGACACAAAGATCCTCTATTCATTGGGTCAATTCCCAAATGCCCTCATAAAGCCAGAGCTGGCCCAGGTCGTGGAACACCACATCTTCCCACATGGAAGGGCTGCAGGCTCCATCCCAGGGGGAGCTTTAGCAGGAAGCTGGGGAAGAAGCTGAGCAGGGCCCAGAACGCAGCACTGCGACTCCGGTTATGAATCTTAATACCCACTTCTTAAGTATTTATTTTAAACATCAATTTAACAGATCAAGTAACTTCATCAACTGTGATGCCTCTTTTCAGTTCAAGGTCTATACAATGATAACCTCCTTTTAGCAAAGAGATCAGATTTTTCAAAAGCCCTAAAGAGTTAGCGAAACAAATCCAAATCAATATTATTGAGTTTTATTACAGCAGAAGACGGAATCAAAACATCAGATTCCCAAAAATGAGCTCAGATTTTGAATGATTTGGCGACTTAAAAACAACAACAGGTATTTAGCTCATGTGGAAGCAGTGAATGGCTGCTGAAATTAAAAACTTCAGGAATTCTTAACGTGTTCACGGATTACTAGCAATCAATTCATGCTTAAATAATAATGGGTTTTAATACAAGGCAAAAATTGAGACCTCATTCTTTAGCTGTTAAAAAAAAAAAAAGCCTTTCCTATTTTCCCCGATTCAATCTTAGTAAAAACATACTCCTTTTAAAAACATAAAATATATCATGAATTCGCAGATAAGCACAGGTAAATGCTGACACTATTTCCTCCTGAATCTGCAGTGGTCACTCCACAGCTTACTGTATTTGCAAAAACAATTCCTCTCTAGGACAAGTAAAACACAAAAGGAGCGTGACATATACGAACAAAACCACTAACTTCAGCCACGGGCTTGGGGTTTCCGTGCTGACACGCATGCAGCCGGCGCCCCCCAAGCTACCCGGGTGGCAGTATCTCCTCTCCAAGTTTGTTTTGCTCACAGACTCAGCCGCGGAAAACCCAGCTCCTGCTCAAATCCGCGACCAACTTCGCACACGCCACCTCATTGGCTGAGACGCGAGCGACGGAACGCGTCCCACAGCCAGTAGGAATCGGCGTTCCCGAGGCTGACTCAGACGCCGCTTCCTGATTGGTCCCTACGGCAAGCGTGCAGGGCCAAGTGCTGACGTCGACGTCCGGGTCGAGGACCCCAGAGGAAGATGGCGGCGTCCAGGTGCTGGAGGCTGGTGTCCCATGGTCGGGGGCAGCCGCTGCACACCGCAGCTGCGGCGGCTCTGCAGACGCCCGGGTCCGAAGTGGCGCGGTACCCGCCGATCGTGGCTTCCCTGACGGCCGACAGCAAGGCGGCCCGGCAGCGGCGGGTGGAGCGCTGGCAAGCCACAGCGCACGCAGCCGCGACCGTGGACGAGAGGCTGCGCATCCTTACCAAGATGCAGTTCATGAAGTACGTGGTGTACCCGCAAACCTTCGCCCTGAACGCTGACCGCTGGTACCAGGGCTTCACCAAGACCGTGTTCCTGTCGGGGCTGCCGCCGCCGCCCGCCGCGCCCGAGCCTGCGCCCGCGCTGGACGTGGCCGCCCTGCGCTCCGCGGCTCGCCATTGCCTGCTGCAGGAGCGCGTCCACCTGCCACGCCGGCCGCGGGCCCCGCGCGTCCAGCAGCACGAAGCCCTGGCCTCGGCCCGCCTGCACCAGCTGGTGTCCACCCTCACGGGCCTGCTCAGCCCGCACAACCCGACCCTGGCCTCCGGCGCCCTCGGTGAGCCTCGGGCCCCTCTGGCCGCCTGTTTGCACACTCTTCAAGTAGTATTTCACTTTTGGTTGGTTGTTTTCTAATCCCTCCGTTCCGGCTTGGGGTAAGGCCTGATTTTCTGGTCACGGACCTGCCCTGTCCAGCCACCATGAAGAAGCGTAGGGGTTGTTGGGACAGTGGGATTTGGTCTTCCCACCCTGATGCTGCGTGACCATAGTTTAACATTTCTCGTTTTCAAGACGAAAATGACTACAGTAATACCTGCTCATGCAATTATGAGGTGTTAACCAAATATCGAACACGGCCTTAGTTTTCATTCTGTGCCAGGTGTTCTGGATTTTTGTGTCAGTGAAGGAATTCGCACCAAAAGAAAAGCCTGAAGAAGCGAAATGGTGAAACGTGTCTGGCCTAAAGCCCCGTAGGTAGATTCTGGGTAAGGATTTAAATTGAACCCATCTGAAGTCCCCCAGTAAGCAGTCGACCAAGTATATTAATTGTTCCGTACAGACATTTAAAAACCAACAGCTGGCACTTTAAAAAACTGTTCTGCAGCGAGTATTTTGACGTGGAAGTAGTAACTAGACCTCTGCTCACCTGAGCTGGGAGTGAGTGTGGTACTTTCTCAGATGCAGAGGAACTGTTCAGGAGTGGGGCAGAGAATATGTGTTTTACTTTGTTAAGACCCCGGTCCCTGTAAAGTGGGGCTGATGATAACCATTAGCTGCCTTTCACAGTGTGAAAATTGAACGAACAATTCCTAGGACAGCTCTGATTTCTTTAAACTTCTTGTTTCTGATGAATGGCATTCCTACAAGGGTTTTTGTTTGTTTGTTTTGCATTTTATTAACTGAGACATCTCCCTGGCTCTAGTATTCACCCTGATGATGGCATCTTATTTATGATTAACTTATGAACTGTGTTTGTTATGTGTGTTTAGGTCATCATTGTTGAAATTAAGTAACTGCGTAACCCTGACCCCTATCTAACTAGCATCCCAGTGGGTTTTAGCATGTTTTTGATTAGATGCAATCATTCTTGTTGAGCCCTGAATTAAGGTTCCTCTTCATTCAGATAACCTAGTTTATTGAAATGATCTAATGAGAACATTTTGACTTTCTTTCGTTAGATTCTAAACGCCCTGTTAACTTTTATTGGTTGCGAGATGAAGAAATTATTTCCAAAGGTCATCGAAAAGGTCATGTGGATGCATTGCGATACCAAATAAATGATACGCCACACAACCAGATTCGAATAACTAAGCAACTTCCAGAGGTAAGGATTTGTTGTAACTGTGCCTGTTGCTTGGCAAAGTAGAAAAAGTCACAGCCAACCTAGGTCACACTCTCAGTTAAAATGTTTCTCTTCTTTAAATTTTCTTTGACTGCATCTCAGCTGAAAATCTTTTTCATTTTTCAGGGAATATTCTGCAAGGACCAAATCATTGTCCTGAAGTTAAGATATCAGTTTTCAGGGCCATATAATTTTTTCTTTGTGTTGTTATAAAAACAGTAATTCTTTAATGTTTTTTTAATAGGACGTAGACTGTGTTAACTATGTGTAAATAAAAAGGATCTTTACAATTCAGAATTCCGTCATGTTACTTGTTGCTGTTCTGTCGGAAAATTGTCCATGTATCTGGATGACGGGTGAACGCTCTTTGTGTAAAAGTAAATATTTTAAGTGGTGCCAGCCATGTAAGTCTATGTGGAAACTGTTCTGCTGCAGTCTTATATTATAGAAGCAATCATATACAATATGTAAAAGGCTGTGTTCCAGTAAAACTTTGTAAAAACAAGTGGCAGGCCAAGTTTGGCTTTCATCGGGCTGGGTGATAGCATTATCAAATCAAACCACCTTAAGATTTTAAATCTGGTAACAATGTGAGTGAATTACAGAGATACCAATATTCCTGCGAATTCACTCTTTTCTGTTTCTTTAAGTTTGTGCCGTTGGACTATTCTGTTCCTGTGGAAATCCCTGTGATGAACTGTAAACCCGACAAACTTCCCTTATTCAAACGACAATATGAAAACAGCATATTTATTGGTAAGTTTTTTTGGCCATGTATTGTGTCAGAAATGTGTTGAAAGTATTGTTCAGATTTAGAGAATAAACTCTAATTAAGCAGATTTGGAGCACCCAATTATTATAAAAACTCAGGTTTTCTTTAATGATTCACAGAAAAATTTTTATTGATAAGCATCTAGGGTGATTTTGGCTATTATGACCAGATAAATAAAGTTTGTGAGATATATATATATATACTATAATATATATATAATGCAATAATAATCAGCCATAAAAAGAATGAAACCCTGTCTTTTGCAACAAAGTGGATTCAAGTGAAAACCATTATGCTTAATTAAATAACCAATATGAAGAAGACAAATATGTTTTCTCTGATATGTGGCAGTTAAAACACACAAAAAAGTGGAGGAATGAAATGGCAACATTGGGATAGGATTGTTGAAAAACTCAGTTCTCTGTAACTGCGAGTGGTATAGATGGTCCCTGAGAAACGTACTTCATAATTTCAAGGTATTGCAAAGTACATGAAAACTGGAAAGAAAAGATTCTTTCAGCTTACCATTGACATTTTACTTGCTTCTACTGAATTAGGAGTATTTAACTGAAAGAAATACGGGGCTTTGTTGATTTTTTTTTACATATATATTTATACAGAAAAATAATATATATTTTTGTTTACATTTTTACATATATGTGTATATATATATATATATATATATATATATATATATATATACAGAAAAATAATCTCAGTTTTTTTCAAAGTAAAAATGTTTGGAACCATGCCAGAGATGTAATGGCATTTTTACTGAAACCTTGAAGGATTCAGCATTATTAAGAGCTGATATGTGCCCTCATAGAGCTGATTGAGAACTCTGCAAGTTGCGTTTAGGTTTTCCAGAACTGCTTTGTATCAGCCCCTTTCGGTTGTTTATCGCAGGGAGTGACCCGTGAAGACCTTCCTGTTGAAAAGACCTTAGCACTAAAATCAAGAGTATCCACACTTTATGAAACATCAACCCTTATTTTCTTCACTTAGAAATGCAAGATAAAAATCATTTTTAAAAAAAGAGAAGACAGGATTGTGTAATATTACATTAAACAATAAAGGGATTTGAAAATGATGAAGTTACTATGTCTTGAATATAAAAAGGGCAGTAAGAAAGCTCCTAATAACTAAAGTGTGCAAAAAAAAAAAGGCGAAAGATTTAAGTTACTTTTATATCAATTCTTTGTATGATAGTGGCCTTTGTAATGAATAACAGAAAAATGGTGCTATCCGTTTTAGCTTAATCAAGATTTTTCCATTTATGTGTTTTAAAGTACATAACACATGATGTGTATTTTTAAAAATGGGTTTGAACCAGTACTAAAACATGATCAACATTTTTATTTTGCTCTGTAGGCACAAGAACAGCAGATCCGTGCTGTTATGGCCACACCCAGTTTCATCTATTACCCGACAAATTAAACAGAGAAAGGCTTGTGAAGCGCAACTGTGCTGATCAGATAGAAGCTGTTTTTAGAGCCAATGCTATAGCAAGTCTTTTTGCTTGGACTGGGGCACAGGCTATGTATCAAGGTAAGGCTAATCTTATCGTTTTGTACGTTAGAGGTATTTATGTCATTTTAAGAATTTAATATTTAACCTTGTTTTCTCTGGGTTAAAACATAGGATCAATCTTAACAACGCTGAGAAAGCTGTTGTGTTGGCAAAACATGCTTGTTCTAAATCCATAATGAAGCATCTTACCTTTGAAATTTGTTAGTGCCTCTTGAGCAAACTTTCGAATTTTGTTTTTAATTTTGCTTCGACCAAATCATGTGGGAAAATATGTTTTTCTGGTGGTTTTTGCAAGCGTACCAGGTACTAAAGTCAACTAAATCATCTTTTTGCAGGTGATAACAGCATTTTTTAAAAAAGATTTATTTATTTTTATTGGAAAGGCAGATATACAAAGAGGAGGAGAGACAGGGAGGATGATGTTCCATCCAGTGATTCACTCCCCATGTGGCTGCAGCAGCTGGAGCTGAGCCATCCGGAAGCTGGGAGCCTCTTCCTGGTCTTCCATGTGGGTGCAGGGTCCCAAGTTGTTGGGCCGTCCTCTGCTGCTTTCCTAGGCCACGAGCAGGGAGCTGGATGGGAAGCGGGGCCCATATGGGATCCCAGCATGTTTAAGGCTAGAACTTTAGCCACTAGGCTACCATGCTGGGCCCTGTAGCAGCATTTGGATGGTAGAAAAGAAAATGATTTGGTGGTTTACATTTTTAGGTTAAGTCATGATTGTCCTATATAAAACACAGTGTTTAGGATTTAGATTAGGAGATGATCATTTGGTGAGTAATGAATGGTTTCTTTTTACCAAGCTTACACTGAGTCTTTGGAGGTCAGTAGTGAGTAAGACAAAGATTATTGTGGAATTTCTATTACAGTAAGGGAATAAAAGATTAAATATGTGATATTTCCAGCTGATGATAATACACTAGAGGAAATACGCTAAATAGTAAAATGACTTATGATGATAAGTACAAATTAGGTATTTGTTGGAGTTTATTTAACTCATTTACCTCATTCAGGTGAGGTATGTAAAAATATTTGAACAGAGATCTGAATGGTAAGGAATTATCTACACAAATATGAGACAAGACACTTGCAGGCAAACATGGAAGTCTCAGTTGGAAACGTTTCTAGGTGTTTAACAAATAACATGCAGGCTGATGAAGAAAGGGTGGTGAGTGATGGATTTTAGATACCATTGTGAGATACTTGAATTTTATCCCAAAATCTAAAGTAATGTAATACGAATTTGATTAATCCTATATAAATATCCAGGTGAATTTTAATACATTGAATTGTTCATCAGTTCACCTTTTTCCTGTATATATAAGATTTCTTTATTTTACTTGAAAATCAGAGTGTAGAAGGAGAGAGGAAGAATTATAAATCTACCATGCACTGGTTCACTCCCCAGTAGCTGCAAAGGCCAGAACTGAGCCAATCCAGTGCTGGAAGTCAGGAGCTTCTTCTGGGTCTCCCATGTGAGAGCGGGGCCCCCAAGCTGTTCTCTGCAACTTGTGTAGGCCATTAGCAGGGAGCTGGGTCAGAAGTAGAGTAGCTGAGACTAGAACTGGTGGCCATGTGGGATGCTGCACAATGGATTGAGATGAGCACCAGCCCCTATGTGTGTATTTCTGAAATGCCCAGCAAATCTTTGTTGGAAATGGAGAAGTGGGAATCATAGTCAGAATCAAAAAAAAAAAGTGAGAAATAAATTTATGCTGTGCATAGGACACCATTCATTCCTACAAATAAAATACCGCTTAACAGAGTTTACTTGTTACTTCCGTTCAGGATATTATAAAATATGCACGGAAAAATTGTTGTTACTTGGTCTAGGCAGTTTGGTTTTAAAGTATAGAAGGCCTGTCATCCTGAAGCAAAAAGCAAGCAGAACATTTGAATAGTAGAGATGTTAAAAGCATCTCAGATCTTTATTACCTAAGACATGTGGGACAAAGTGAACACTTAGAAAACAAGTTCTGCAATATGAAGCAGAAAATTGAATTATCGGAAGACATTGTCAGAATCGCAATGCAGACAGAAAGGTGTGTTTTCTCAGATGTGGTGAAGAAAAGAGCCAGAATGGTGCCTGGGTGGTTGTTGATACGGGAAGATCTGCAGTGTGTTTGAAGTCATCGAATAATACTATAGTTAGTCCCGCAAGAGAAGGTGGGTCTGTAAGACGGAATTTACCACCATTTTTAAATGTAATGAAGTTGAAAGCTATTGAAGGTAGAAATTGTTGAAAAGGTTGAGTGATGAATTTCAGTATGGTAGCAAGCAGATATTCTTGGTGTAGGATTGCAGTAGAAGGATAGAATGGAGAAAGAGGAAATGCGAGATCTTCAGGAACTGGCTGGGTAAAGTGCCTGGCTTGTAGGAGGTATTTATAACCTTCTAATGTGTTTGTGCTGTTTTGGTGTAAGAATGGTGGCAATCATCACCTAACTTTCTTCCACAGGCTTCTGGAGTGAAGCGGATGTTACTCGACCTTTTGTCTCCCAGGGCGTGATCACAGATGGCAAATATTTTTCCTTTTTCTGCTACCAGTTAAATACTTTGGCACTGACTGCACAAGCTGATCAAAATAACCCTCGTAAAAATATATGCTGGGGAACACAAAGTAAGCCTCTCTATGAAGCCATTGAGGACGGAGATGTGAAGGGTTTTAATGATGAAGTTTTGCTTCAGATAGTTCACTTTCTGTTGAATAGACCGAAAGAAGACAAATCACAACAACTGGAAAATTAAACGACATTTGACTCAGGACTGTGGGGATTTTTAATTCTACTCGAGGGACAATAAAAGGAATTTTAATGTTGCTACTTGCAGTTGTTGTGTATCAATGCTTTTGTTTTGGACAGATATTTCCTATCTTAAGCTGTGATCAGACCTCTCATTCCATTCAATTAAGTAACATAATTGTCTTCTTAAGTAAAATTTCGTGTCTTACGAACAATAGATTTTTACAAATTGTAATAGGACGTTTGCATTTGTGCAAAAATTATCTGTTAGGCTGCAGAGTGTGGAAATTTTCCCAGCACAAGAATTGTATAAACCATGAAGTTCATTCGTATACAGCAAACCCTCAGATTAATATTGTTTGCAAGCAGAACTACCTAATCGTTTCTAAGTAAAAGTGATTCTTGTAACTTATTTAATTGCTGTTAGTTTACCTCAGCAGAATATTTAGTTTATAACCACACACCTCCTGAGTTGTGGGGCAGTCTGCAAATGAGGACAGGCAGGCCTTTGATGCAGCAGCTAAGCCACGGCTTCAGCTGGCCACCTGCATCTCACGACAGAGGATCTGGGCTTGAATCTCAGCTCCTCTCTGGGGTCCAGGTTCCTACTGATGATTACCCTGCGAAACAGTCAGTGAGAGCTCAAGTAGGCTGATGAAGACTCCTGTTGATTTCCCAGCTCCTGGACTTAGGATGGCCCAGCAGCTACCATGTATAGTTGGGGAGTAAACGTGCAGATGTGAATTAAGTTTTTTTTTTTTTTAAGTAAAAATGGATTATTATACTTGCCTTTAAAAAATTCATTTGGCTAGAATTTACATATTTTGATTTTTTAACTTGTATATTTGTAGTAGTTAATGGAATTGGTTTATTTAACCAGGAAAGCACTCATGAATGTATAAGTAAGACTGATCATGCGAAAATGGAAACTGCATGTGAAAGTAAATAAACACCAGGTATTTTAACTAGAATTATCCTTGGAATACAGGAGGACGCTGCCGCAGATATCCACTGAATAAACATGATGTGTCTGCCTTCTGCAGTGCCCTAATTTGGGGAAGAAACATAATAAAATACATGGGGTGGATTCTAAAGGAAAAAAAAATTCACAATTTTAAAGTGATAAAACATGATGTTTAAAGAAATTTTCATTCATCTTGAAACTGGAAGATCTTTATGTCTTTTGCTGTTTGTGGTCTGAGATATGTGGTCTGTTTAGTGGCCATTCATAATGTTTTGTGTTTCTAGGAAGTAAGAAAACAAAATCAGCACCTCTTCAAAGAGATTAAGAAAAAAAATGCCCAAGAAAAATGTGCAGTAAAAGATAAATGTGTTTTAAGACAGTGAATTGGGAAAGCTGAAACAATCAGCAGTTAGAGCAGTAACCCGTGTTTACCCCACCCCTCTCGCATCAGCAAGATGATCGGAGAAATTTTATCAAAAGGAAAGAGAATATCTTCAGAACTGGTGAAGTGATAGAACTAAACACAAAAGAGGCTCTAGATGTTTAAAAAATGCAAAGAAACTAGTTATTTTGGGCATGAAAATTATGTAAAGAGGGAAAATTTGGGCCAGTTTCATTACAAATTGAGAATATTTCAACAAAACCTCCCAAGAGAAACCCAGAACAATTAGTTTGTCCAGAAAAGCTTTAAAATTTCCCTGAAAGATACTAACGTTTGGAAAGGGACTCAACTGTATGAACTTAACACCAATTTTAAAAATAGCTAAATCCATATTTCAATATAAATACAGAAGTTGCATGTAAAATACTAGCATGAATTTAGAAGTAATTGAAAAGGCCACTAAGAGCAGAATAAATTAGTAGGTAACATAATAGAAAACATCAGTTTTTCGAAGGAGAAAAACAGGCTTTTGATAAGATTCTTAGTCTTCATTTAAAAAGGAAAGTAAAATGGCTAAGTCCGAATAGGATACTTTAATGAAAGTGCATTAGTAATATCCATCTGTTCTCCAATGATAAAACATGATGCGTCTACTGAGTATCTGATCTGGCAGCCAGCATTTTTTCCGTTTTTGTTTTTTTAAAGATTGATTTATTTGAAAGGCATGGTTGACAGAATCACCTGCTGGTACACTCCCCAAGTGGATACAAGATCTGCTCCTGGCAAGTACAGACCCAAACCAGGAGCCTTTAATTCCATCTGGGGCCTTTCTGTTAGAGCAGCAGACTGCTGCCTTCACAGGCACATGGAAACAGGGCTGGACCAGACGCAGCAGGGTCTCGGGGTGCTGGCGTTGCAAGCTGCAGAGTTAGACATGCTGTGCCACAAAGGCAGCCCAGAAGCAGTCAGCTTGGACTTTGTGTTTTGTTAGTAGATCCTTCCCTAAGGTCTAAAGTCACAAACGGCGACACTCAGCTGTTGAGTGGATGTGCATTAATGCATTCAAGGAAGTAGATATTTCTCTTTTATAGCTCAGTTCTCTTGATAAAGCACATGTTCACTTCTGCATAGATTTTCATGTAATTGTACATTTTTTCCCAAATCTTTTTACAGCTTTTAAAAAGGGTTTTATATAGTTCATGTTGATTGCTTATATATTCATCTTATAAATGGCGAAGTTAGCTGATCGAATCCAAGTTTTTTTTTTTTTCAGTTAATTCATATGAAACAGCTTCTCAACCTAAATAACCCTGATTTCCATGTAGCAAAATCCATCTGATGATTTTCTGTCCTTACTTTACCCAGGGAGTCCTATCACATTTAGCATGGTTGACGACTCCTGCTTTTTGAGTTTATCTGAAAGACAGGAAGTAAGGGATTCCCATCCTCTGGAAGCAAGGAGCCAGCAATGCCGTCCTGTTCTCCCACGAGTACCAACGACCTACGTACCTGAGCATCCTGTTGTGCTTCCCAGGGCACAGCATGAACAAGTGGAACCCAAAGCAGTAACTGGAACTCTGACAGGGGATGCTGGTGTCCCCGAAGGCAGCTTAGCCAGCTGACCACACTGGCCCTCACCTCTGCATTTCTACAGCAGTGTCATTCTTTGCCTTCACTGAAACATACTCTTGGGTTTTCTTACCATTCTTCCACATTCCCCTTTCCTGTTCTTCCTCTAACTGTTCTACAAATGTTGTATGTTTGTGGTCTGTTTTTCTTTCCCCATACTCGTCAATGACATTGTCAGGTTCTGTGGACTTAAATAGCTCTGTAAGCACATACAAAATTGGGAGTCTGATTTTAATCATGTTTCATTTCTGAATTATACACATCAGGTGTGTAACAAAACAGGTCTGGGTGATTAAGAATCTGAAGAATTTTTTTGCCCTAGCTTTGCAATGCTCTGGGTTTACTAGAAGATACATATTTTTAACTTAAACTATTTCTTGAATGAATTCCTAAGGGGAGTCAACTTCATTATGTAATTGCATTTGAAAAATCCTTTCATCATAGTGTTTGTTATTTAAGAAAATTTTATGTATGAAAGTTCATCGAAGTTGCATGTCCCTTGTACTTAATATAATCTCATAGGTGGTACCTGGAAACTGAAAAAAGTTATGACACAAAAGCCTTAGATGCTTTTCCAAACTTATTTTATTAAACTTGAACTAAGATCTGAATATTTGTGTCCCCTGAAAATTCATCTGTTTAAACCCCACTCCTACTGGAAATCAGGGCTTTTGGAATACGGGACCTTTTGAGAAGTACTTTAGAGGGCCCTGCACTCAGCAGCAGAGTTAGTGCCCTCAAAAGTAGTCCACAGGAGCTCACTCAATTCTGTAAAATGAGAACATGGAAAGGAGGCACCTTGTATGAACCAGAGCAGGTACTCATCAGACCCTGGGTATGCTGGTCTTGATCTCAAGCTTCCCAGCTCTCAGAATCAGGAGGAAAAAATTTCTGTTGTGAACTACTTGGTATATGCTGTTTTGTTACTACAGTTCACAAGACAACCACAAAGAGTTATAGCACTATTCCTATTTCATTTTATTATTAAATTCTAGCCTATGTTGCATGACATTTGACTTGAAAAAAATACTAACTTATATAAATATACTACATCCATTAATTTGTAAAGTATTTACAGCTATATAGATTGATAAAAATTACTATTGGTTAGAAGCAGGAGGAAGGAAAAAGGAAATTACAAGGCAAATGAGAAAAAAAATAGCTACAGAAAATAATATGGGTATAAATAGGCCTGCTGGTTCACAGTACAACGTGGGACAGTACTAGCTGGGCAGATTGAATTTCTTAACCTGCAAGTTCTTTGTTGTCCTGTTAGTTAAGGGGATTTTGTAAAACAAACAGTAACAATAAAGTAAAAAGGAAGAAAAACATTTCACAGTCTATAGGTAATAATAGTTCCAATGTATAGATGCAATTGACAATAAACACATGGAAGACTGACATTCTCTAAGTTTCTACCCTTTATGTATGTGATTATAAAACTTTTGACTACTCAACATTAGCCCGTTTAGTGTAAATACTGAATTTATCCTACATTTGCTTCTTTGTCATAGTACAAAATTGCACATTCACTGTGTAAAATTTTTGTAAACGGCGCTTGACACTTGAAATTGGCTTTCAAAACTTCTGTAACAGTGTGTACAGAAATCTGAAATTTAGTGTGTAGGTTGTGTTTTCGCTCTGCATTTTTAAAGAAAGTTATAGTCATAAGATGATTTATTTTTATAGTTATATAATACTACTTCCTTTGGATTTAAAATGCAGGTAGTATTTTCTAGAAAGGTCAAATTGAGGGAAAGCCATGTAAATTGATAAATGCAAAAAGGGTCTCATTTGATTTTTTAACCTTTCTTATTTTTGGACAAAATAAATGATGTTTTATATCATTTGCTGGTGGTGTAGACTTAACCAGCAAGAACTCATGCATCAGCCAGTTTAGAACTGAAGACAGAAAAAAAATTCTAATATGTGTAAGTAATTATAGCCTTGATGCTTTAATATTTTAGCTGAAACATAAACTCAGAGTCTTTTCAGAAGTAATGTGCATGGATATACAGAAATTCAGAAATGTAGCATTTTTAAAGAAAAATGTATTTCTTTGTTTGGAAGAGTGAAAAGCAGAAGGTATAGCTGAGAGAGAATGAATCTTGCTTTTGCTGAGTCTAATGCTTACACAGCTGAGGTGGTGTCAAGCCAAAGCTACAAGCCATGAGTATCATTAGTCTCTCATAGATGGGAAATTATGTGCCTCCTATACTCAGCAGGAACTTAAATCAGAGGTTGAGCCATAGCTTTTGCTTTTGGGTATCCAAAGCATTGATCTAACCAAGTTTGGCATAGTGCTTGTCACCACTCTTGTAGGGTTTAGTTATCGTTTTGACTCTAGATTTGAACTGCTAGCCCTGACTTAAAGAAAATCAAAGCCTGCCTGAGATTCAGGCAGTTGGAAAAGATTCCTTTGAATCTTCAGTCCGTGTAAATGGTTTGAATGTGTATCTACAAATCAGCAGTACCTATATTATAATCTCCTTTTGAGGATCTTCTCAAGCTTTCAAAGTTTTCTTCGTCGTTGTTAATAGTACTATTAAAAGAGATGGGCAAGATTTAAAGCTGAAATGCTCATTAGAGGTAATTTAGTTTGGCTGTAAAGCTTTGTTTACACCTTTCATTGTTACCCCATGCAGTGATTTTTATTCATTAGCTTTTAATTGGTTGTCAATGTTAGAAGGGGAAATGAAATTATAAAACATCCATATTTTCAGATTATCTCAAAAAACTGTAGAATCTTCATAAACTTTATCACTCTAATGCCATTGATAGGTGCAACTGACATGTATTCAGGCCCAGAAAGTGCGGGAGTAGTTGGAGAGAAGCATAACTAAGAATATTTGTTAAGTGAATGCAGGCCCTTAAGGAGAATACTAGCACAAAAAAGGCAAAGTTAAACTAGGTGTGTGGAAATCTGCTTTCTTATTCTGGACTCTGGTGGATGTCTAATGTCTAATGTTTGTACTAATCTCTATGCAATTTACTGCTCAACAGATCTTTTCAATGTTGCTTACTAATGTGCCAGGAGATAGTAAGTGGATATATGTTGGAATATCTAACTATCTATGTGATATTTCCTCTTGACTATTTTTTTTTATTTGCGCATGATTTTCAAGGTGCATTCATCATATTTATTTCTGGGAAGTTTCAGATTTTCTCTCTTTTTTTTATGATTTACTTATTTTCATTGGAAAAGCAGATCAGATTTATGAAGAAAGGGAGAGATAGAGAGAAAGATCTTCCATCCACTGGTTCACTGCTGAAATGAGTGCAGTAGTCAGAGCTGAGTTGATGTGGAGCAAGAGGCTAGGACCCCAAAGCTTCTTCTGGGCCTCATACATGGGTGCAGGGTCCCAAGTCTTTGGGCTATCCTCTACAGCTTTCCCAGGCCATTTTCAGGGATCTGGATGGGAAGTGGAGCAGCCAAGACATGAACCAGCACCATATGGGTGAAGATTTCGCCACTGAGCCATCATGCTGCCCTGAAATTTTCTTAAAGAAATGGATGTTCATTCTTTGTCGCTATCTCATGATATGAAGGTATTTGTAACTATGTTTCAGATTGGAATTTCAGATGCTCCTACTTTCTTTCTCTGTCCTGTCAGTGAAATACAGATTCATTGGACTTCTCTAAGATTCCACCAGCTTCATGCTTTGTCCCGCAGCTTGGGACTCTGGGAGACCTTGGATATTTCCTACACTGATAAAATGGCTCCATTTGCCCACTAAAACTTTGAAACATCAAACATGTTGCTAAACATGTTGGATCTAACCCCTGTAACTCATCCAGATTCCTAGGAACATCTTCTCAAGTTCTCCTGCTTAGGCTTTTGGTTGTGGAGACACCAACCTGATTGGTTGTCCCAAGGGATCACCATGGTGTTCAGTGCTTTTTCTCTCCAAGTTCCAATCAGCCTCTTCTTCGGTCAGTTTGAGGCAGTGCCCTGTGGGAACTTCCTTGCTGCCTGCCTTTGGGCTATTGCAGCTGGAGATTTGATTGAATAGAAGGAGTGTGTATTTCAGGAAATGGATTTTCTGAATGTTAAAAAAAAAAAAATCTATCCATGTTGACACCACAATAGGCCAAAAGCCTTTTCATTTGATCTCACCTATGTGTGTTCAGTTTAGTTTGTAGTTGGAATTCTCTTTAATGTTGACAAGATATGTTTTAGAATTCATTACATCTAAAAGACCAGTTTCAGTTGAAGCATTGGACAAAACCATCAACTTGAAAAACCAAGCTACTCTGCATACTCATTGATATGCAAAGCCCTCATAAGTCATTATAATCGTTCTCCTTTTTTTTTTAAAGAGGTTTATTTATGTGCTTAAAAGTTGGAGTTACAAAATGAGAGGGACATACACACACACACACACACACACACACACACACACACACGTTCACTCCCCAGATGGCCACAATAAGACAGCATCAGCCTGAGTCAGGAGGCAGGAGCTTTATCCAAGTTTCCCATATGGATGGCAGGTACTAGGATCCAGTACATGGGCCACTGTTCCTTGCTTTTCCCAGCCCCTTGGGAGCTGGATTGAAGTGTGGCAGCTGGAACATGAACTGCCCATAGGGAATGTTGATGTTGCAGACAGCAATTCTACTGTCTACGTCATAACATTGGCCTTAATATTTTTCCTTTTAAAGAAACCATTGTATATTTAATGTAAATATCTGTAGGTACATATTAGTTTAGAAAGCATTTCTAGTTGAATTCATGCTGAACAAGGTCCAGAAACTTTCTTCATCATTCAAGTAACTGAAAGAGAAGGTGGGAAGGAAGAAGAAAGCATTTGGTGAGCACATTTCTGAATACTGGGTTATTATATTAACATTAAGTCAGCCAATGCTCAGCTTTCCTAGTTGCTTGGAACCAGCTGAGAACATTCAGTGACTTAACATGCACCAGTCGAGGGGACATGTGCATAGGTAACAATAATGCCAGGTAGGTGTCTGCAGTGACAACTGGAGGCCTGTTTGTGTAAATTAAACACTATCTTCAATACTACTGAATTTTACTCACTTCAGCTGGAGATTGAATAATTTAGGAAGTTTTTAGTTTCTTTTTAATCTTAAGAATATGAAACTTTGTTAGAACCAGTGCATCAACTGCAGTTTCTGCCTCCCATTTGGGCACTGCTTCGAGTCCTGACTGCTGCACTTTTGATCCAGCTCCTTGCTACTGAGCCTGAAAAAGCAGTGGAGGATTGATCAAGCACATGGGCCCTTGTGCACTTGTGGGAGACTCAAGAGAAACTCCTGGTCCCTGGCTTTGGCTTGGCTTGGCTCAGCTCCAGCAACTGCAGCTGTTGGGGAAATGAACCACAAATGGAAGATCTGTCTTTCTCTCTGTCTCTCTTTGTCTCTGTAATGCAACCTTTCTAGTAAAGAAATTTTGATTTTTTAAAAAAGAAAAAGATAGATTTTCGTTACTGCTATGAAATGCATGATTATTATAAGAAATTTGAAATCGATGGGTAAAATTTGATACTTTAAGGATTTTTTGCTAATGTTTTGTTTTTGAGATTAATACTGTAGATACAGATCTTCACATCTGTATTTCATAATTATTTCCAAAATAATCTTTTGTGTTCTCTGGATGTATTATCTTTTAAATGGTTGTTTGAGCAATAGAATTATTTCAGTTTTAAACAGTGTAAGAGAAACACAAATTTTCTTTAGTATCGTTCACATTTATGGTGAGACAAAGAATCACAATTATTTCAATTATGTATTAAAAAATTCAGGCATGATAATTATATAAGATTAGCTAACGTAGGCGTAAAATATATTTATGTTGGAACAGTTCACAAGTATGTGGATGATTAAATTCTGACTTTCAATATATTTGCAAGATTTTCATATCTTGCCACCTGGGTATGATTCATAATTGGAAAAATAAAGTTTCTATGCATTTGGAAAGCTCTAACCAAAGTAAAAATATCTATATAATTATCCTCAGGTAAAGTATAATCTTTTGCAACCTTTGGAACCTAGCTTTTCAATGCCATTTGAAAGAACAATGCTAGGAAAATTACATCCATATAATTCTCACTCTGCCTGAAAACATAAACAAATTTGAAAATCAACTTGACAGTTAAATCTGAATGTCTTTGCAGTCTTGCTTTGTCATTAGCCAGCTAAGTGACTTGAGAACAATTTGTCTTGAACTCAGTTTCTTCATCTAATAATTCAGAGTATTGAATAAGAAAATACAATCCCTCCTCATATATGAGTCATTACATCTAGTCCTCTCACTGCAGATGTAATTTGCAATCACCGTTTTTTAAAAATTTGCTTTCCAAATGACAAAATGGTAATGTTCTTAAGAGCTAACAAGTTGTGTGGGTTTAACTTGCCCTTTCACTGAATTCTTTCAGTTGTGAAACTTCATTTTTCTTATTTTCCCGGCAGCAGCATCCCCCAAGGCTAGACCCACACTTTTAGAATAAAGAGAAATTTAGTGATTTCCAGTGCAAGTCGGTACTAAAAACGCCTCTGAAACACACAGTTCCTTCTGTGTTTGAAGGACAAAAAATTAGCCCTCTCAAGGCTGACACCAACTTGGATTAAACTGTGCTAATTTCTTGTCTGCCTTTCTTTTTAAAGTTGAAATCTGCGTGGTTTTTTTTTTTTTTGCATATTTCTATTCGTTTGAGCTAGATTTGTTAAAATATGTGTGTGATGGTGGTATGTGTGTGTGTGTGTTTTGGGGTGAGACTTTAGTTTCTTCAAGTTTTAGCCATTTCCTTCTTTTTTTTTTTTTTTTTTTTGGTCATCAAAGAATTAATGCCTGTATTTTCTGCAGAGTCTTAGAAATTTGCTTCCCAGGGTCTAAAATGTTGTAATATTCCACTTATCTCAATTTTTCCAATTACATTTAGGAATCTGACAGTGTTGCTGTATTAATTGTTTCTTCCTACCAGTTGGAATTCAACCTCTGTATAATGGTTCCCTTGGTTACTTCCTCCATCAGAAAGAACAGGGGCAATAACATTTGCTGGACAGCTCCCATGTGCCGAGGGCTTCTTCACATGCAGTAATGCCATTTATTCTGTAGAACAACCCTGCAAAAGAATTACTTTCCCTGCCTACTTCCTCACTTCCTGAATGGAAGGCTTTTTGTTTTAACAGCAGCTGTCAATCATCTTACCATCATGATACTAGACATATATGTCAGCATGAGGAACAGAATGAAGGCAATATTATAAGTCAAATTTAAAAAGACAAATGTTAATGATTTATTGCATAGTAAGGGATTAGATGGCATCATTCTATTTATGATTTTCAGTTTTAGGTATATCTTATCTATGGAATAATTCACTTGCTGTTCAATAAATTTTCATGAATTTTAAGTAGTTTTAAAGCATGGCTTTTCCTTTGCGGGGGGATAGAGTGGTTGGTATACTATTTTAAATTGTCTCTGTGAAATAAATGCCTTCATTATTTTCTTGATGCCTGTTTCAAACCAGACTTGTCATGCTTGTGTTTTTACAGTTGAATCAAAGTCATGTACAAATAAGCAACCAAATATTTTTGGTTCTAAGGTTGTTATATAATCTTGGAAGTTCCTAAACTATTTTGATAAACAAAGCTTTCTTCAGATTGTATAATGAATTTATGGCTTATAAATAATGGAAACATGTGCATTATAATCCCAAATAGCCCATGATACACATGGAACGTAAATTCCGTGCCTCTTAGAATGACCTACGCCTCCACAGCCATGTTCCCTCTGCCTGAACCCTCTCCCTGCCTGTGATGAAAGCTTTTCTACCATAGCATCTTCTTCTTTCCAGTGAGTTGGCATCTGTGCTGCCCTTGCCACTATCGAACCTCGTTCCATCTTGGAAGACTGATCACTTTGTTTCCCAGGCTACATGTCCTCTGGTCACTGCGATGCCTCTTCAATTGCTCATCATGCTTCTTTCTTAATTTTTCTTCCAGAATCCGTGACTCTTCAATACTTCCTTCCAGCCTATGGGTTCACTTACTTACACATTGCTTCTCGAAAATGCCACTATCTGGATCTTCTGTGTGGCTTGATAAAAATGAAAACTCCTGAGCCTTATTTTCTACCCAGTTAAAAAGAATCTGTCAGTAGAGCCAATATTTTAATCCAGTTCTTCATATAATTTCTATTAAGAGACTATCAAGGAGTTTGTGGGAAATAGGATTAAAAGCTAAGGTTACTTTTTTGCAAAAATTTTGAAATCCATGCATTATTTTTCACAATAAGTAATTTCTGAGGTTTTAGAGGAATCCTGTTGTGTAGATTTCATTTTTTCTTGGCACAAAAATAAACTTATTTTTTTTAATTCTATTCCTAAAAACATCCTGACATTCCCTCACAAGAGCGATGAAGTTTGAGAACCTATGTTCCATGTTTTCCTTTCAACATTGCATCCATTTTTTTTTATTGAATTCCATAGTTACCAAAACACTCAAATTCTGGGCTACAGCTAACAACTTAACCCTTTAGTCATGGTTACATATGCTGATGCATAATAAATGTTTTCTCATTTGTGACTTGAAGATATTTTGAGACAATCATGCTCATAATGCAATCTTGCCATCTTTGTTCCTAACTACACTCCTTTTAACTAGAGAGTAGCTTTGACAGGTATTAACCATTTATGTAAAACAAACCCAAATTAAGCTACATGGTAAATCTAGATGTTTTCCTTCCTATTCAAGAAATCTTGCTTATTTCACTCCGTAAATTCTGGTAAAATCCACCTCCTCGTCACGATCCTATGCTTGCTTTCTTGCATGAACCGTTGTGAAATACTCCCAGTTACTCCACTTCCTCCTGTTTTTTTTCTGGTAATTTCCCCTGCCTACCCAATATATTTGTTTCATTCAGTGTTTTCTAAATTATTATGAAGGGCTTAAAATGTAAATGCATGTAAATAAATATATGTGTATTTACATAAAATAAATACATGTAATACATAGAAAAAGATTCATGTATGCTTGTGTATATGAAAAATAAATATAGGCTGGAAAAATTCCTGAGCAGCTTACCTGTAGAATGTTCTCAGAAACAAGAAATCAGCCTAAATGTAGACATTGACTTGAGAACACACATTCCCATATGATCCAGTGTAGTTTCCTGGCTTCATGATTCACATTCCCAGATAAGCCAGTATGAGTTCCTTCTTTTCCACGAAGCAGTAGAAGCCAGCAGGGTTCAGTGACTTGTGTGAGGTTCCAAGCTCATTTACGGTAGAGCTGGGTCTAGAATCTTACAGTTCTGAGTCCTGTCCAGTGTTCTTCCCACATTTCCACAAGTGATTCCTTAGTGTTCAGCTTGTGACTTGTAGTTTGTCTCATGCAGTAGATAATTTTGTTATACGTTAAGACATTTCATTTTCTATTGCACTACCTCTACATGAAAGGCATTTCAAAATGCTGTTAATAAGAATGCTCAATATAACACCGAAATTGCATCATTTACCTCCATACGGTTGGCATTGCGGTGCAGCCGGTGAATCTCCTGCTCGGGACCCATGCTCCTTATGTCAGAGTGTGAATCTGAATCCTGGCTAATGTGAGCTTCCCGTCTAGCTTCCAGGTAAGGTGCCCAGTAGCTGCAGATAACGGCCCAAGTTCTTAGGTTCCTGCCAGTGACTTGGGAAAACCAGCAGGACTTTCTACTTTCTGACTCCAGATCCGTTTATTCCTGAGTGTTGCAGGCATTTTAGAGCATGAACCAGCATACAGAAACTCGTTTTATCTCCGTCTCTTCATTCTGTCTATTGTTCTGTCTTTCAAATAAATCTTAAAAATAAATAAATTCTTTTAAAAAATGTACTGTAGGTGACTGTGTTAACTACCTGACCCTTGGGCTAAAAGATTACAGAAAGTTTCTTTCTAACTATAGTTATTAAAAATAAAATGTTCAATATGGGCTTGCCAGCATGTAACTTGTCTGTGTCTTTTCTCAACAACCTAGACAAATGGATTTATTATAAGCAGAATAGAATATATTTAGCTGTGTTATCTTGCAGAACTACAGATATTTGTAGAGAGATGGTTCTATTTTTAGCAAGGAAATTGTTTCCTTTGGGGAAAAGTACTGAATGTAGAAGTATTAAAACAAGTGGCAAAAAATGGAAGTCATTGATTGTGCCCATCACTTGTTCTTTATTTATAATCAGTAAATGTTCTCTGGGAATGGGGCACAGTCCTGGGTTTTACTAATTAGATTCCTACTGTTTCAATGATTCTACTCATATTGTTGTTTATAAAAATAGCAACTCTCCTGAAACAAATTTTAATGATGATTAATCCGGAGATCAAAAGTGGGATGTTATCAATCCTATTTATTAAATAGCACTTATATGTTCTCAATATTAATATTTGATCATTTGAAATTGGCAATGTGTGTGTAATGGAGGGATGTTGGACATGGGGAGAAATAACAAAATCAGTATGCTGGAGCCAGCTCCAGCACAAAATAGAAATCAGTATTTATCACATACAAGGAAGCAATATAATAGTTTGAATGATAGGATTTCGTAGTCACAAAAGCCTATGTAGCAATGTGTTTTTCTCCACCGCACCATTTAGGGTCTCCACTGGAAGATGCAGATGCTGAGAAAGAGACCCAACACTTTGAGACTGGGACCATCGCAATGCTCTGCACTCACATGGCTTTTGGCAAGGATCTCTGCTGGGGCTAGTTAGCCCAACCAAACATGACCTCTCTGTGAGCGCTAGACTTCCTCATGTTAACCTTGTGACAGTTGGACTTCTTTACATGATAGAACAGGACTCCAAAACTTAGTGCTTAAAAAGAGCTAATGCATGGGCAGGCACAGTGGCACAGTCCCCACTGCTCCACTTTCAATACAGCTCCCTGCTAATGGCCTTGAAAAGCAATGGAGTTTGGCTCATGTCTTTGCACCCTGCACCCACATGGGAGATCTACAGAAGGCTCCTGGCCCTCAGCTTCAGACAAGCTCAACTCTGAATGTTGCAACCATTTGTGGAGTGAGCTAGCAGATGGAAGATTGCTCTCTCTCTCTCTCTCTCTCTCTCTGTAAATCTAACCTTTAAGTAAAATAATTATTTAAAAGAAAAAAGAACTAATAGAACTGGCATCAAGCCAACTACAAATCCATCAAGAGGCCAGAGAAAGAAAAATATATCCAAAGTCACTTTTTAAAAAGATGGATTTATTTGGAAGGCAGAATGACAGAGAGGAGACACACACAAAATGTACATGTATACACATATACACACATACAAAAGGGATGGATGGATGGATAGATAGATAGATAAATCTAGAATCTTGTATATACATACAACTTCCACTACTGAGTTTGTCAACGAGTAAGGAAACAGTCATCTTGAGGGAAGAACTCATAAGCTTATCTGTGTCTTCCAGCGATGTCTACTGAATGTTTTATGTAGAAAACATTGAGCTGAGTATGGAGAATCCAGAGATAAGACAGCTTAGACTGGAGTGGACAGAAAAAACACCATGCTTTCACGCATGTTGTGTTCATTACTGATAATGAACACAAACTTGTCTGGTCATCACAGACTCCATCTTTTCCCCACTCTAGTCTTAATCTAAAAGCTGATAGCAGTAAAAGCAGAGGGTTATACTGTGTGTTGATGGATAGGAGAGGAAGCTGCAAAACAGAGCCCCCAACATTCATAGACGAGTCCTTGAAACCTGGGATTGGCACCTTACCCAGAACAAAAGGGTTTTTGTTGTTGCCTGGATTTCAGTTCAGAGAAACTGATTTCAATTTCTGCCATGCAGAACTGTGAGAGCATAATTTTCTATTATATTTTAAGACACAAATTTTATAGAAATTTGTTTAGCAACTACAGAAAACCAATCCAGTAGAGAAACACCTGTAAAAATGTGAATACTAGACCATTAATCTTCATTTTATGGGATTCAACATGGTAAACTGCATTTTTTTGCAAGTATATTAGGGAGCATTTATCATCTTCCTCTGTGTCTAAATACTGTTCTCACTTCTTTTCTCCTTTCTCATTCCTTATTCCTTCCTTTTCTCCCCCATCTTCCCTCTTTTAAATCTTTTCCTGCTTACATGTCCCTTTTCTTACACACAGATACACACACACACAGACAGACACTGTTAGTGCAGTGAAGCAATGTGCTGATTCATCTACAAACAGACAAGTATTTATTTTAAAAATGTTAAGTTCTAAAGTTTCCTTTGGGAACATTCATGTTCAAATACTTAGGGCTGGGAGAAATGTGGGGAAAGCAAAGCAGCTTAATTGTATTGACATATCTTTACCACATCCTCCACTGTTGAATTTTGACATTAGTCAACACTGAAGGCAAATCTTAACAAGATACAAGCAGCAATGCATAGTAAGAGGAAAGGAATGCTGCTGGGCATGAAAGAGCCTTTGTTTGGAGGGCTGCTTGGACATCAGACATGTGCAACAATTATCAGTGGTCACTTTATTGAGCCTATCATATTTCTAATGAGAAATAATTTGAATAATTTCCCAAGAATCCAAAAGTAAAAATTGCAATGTTTTTGTTGGTTTCTGCACCACTAATATTGAATGGCGTTGGTTGCACAATCATTAAGCACTTCCAGAAACATTCAGCAACAATTTCATGCAGATTATCAAAACACATGTTAAAACACCATTCGGTGAGGCCAACAGCTGGAATCCCTTACTATCCTGCATGGTCACTCAAATGATCTTTTGTTAAATGAATTGCTCAGCACCAAAAACATTAATGAGCAGTTCAAATTTTGGTAGACTGAGTTAAGTGGCGAATCAAGAATAGCATACTTACTTCACCTCGAGGAGAAGGGAAGGCATAAAGTATCTTGATACGTGATAGCCTGGCCAACTAACATGCTCCAGGATTTACATTTTGAACCGAGCATTCTATTATTCTAACTACAAGTCCAGAATGAATGCTGGCATAAAGATCTTATAGCCATCCAATACCAGAAAAATGTTGGGGTGATTGAATTCTCATAAATAGCCATCACTGGATTAAAAATGTATTAATTCCTTAATGTGCCCTGAATTACAATTGATTCTTTTACTGGGACTCCTATGGCTCCTAATCTGAGAGAGTTGTGCCATTAAATGTGGTTTCTTCACCAAATCCTTATACCTTCTGGAAGAGTCCCTTTACTGAACTGTACTCAGTTGCACAATTCAACACTGGATCTGTTTCCTGCTAAGCTTTGGTGACTACATGATTAGAATATGCACTAGACACAGAACATTTTATTGTTATGTATTCATTGTAGTTTTTATTTATGATTTGGTTCACATTTAAATTCCCTAAATATATAAATTCTCTTGCACTTACATACAATCTTTCAAAATTAGCAAACCAACATTTGTATGACATTATCATATAATTATTGATCAGCCAGATTTTACCAAATTGATAAATATTTATGTTACAGGTCAATGTGTGAGATATTTCAGTTCATTGAAAAGTGAATCCACACCATTACAAACATGCAGGTCAAAAAGGGATGCTTAAATCAATTTTTAAATAAATTTAAAATTTAACTTGTTCAAGAGGGATTGGCCTATACTATTTCCAACTAAAAAAATTCATTGGCATGCTGATAAACAAGAATACTTTGTACAGGTGGCCTAAACATAATAAAGGAAGAAGTTGTAGATCACAGGAGTACTTCAATAATGACTGATTTCTTATTGAAGTCACCAGTAATTGTTCTGGCCCATTTCAAAGCTCTCGTTTTTTCCTATCTTAGTCTTCTCTTTCTTCAATAAATATGAAGATTTACATTACTAAAATATTTATTTAAATAAGCCTGTACAATGGGATCTGCTCTATTTTTGATGAGAGTTATATGGGAGTATCAGAGTTATACGGGGGGCAGCAGTCAGTCTGTGCATCCCTAGAGTTTTGAATCTGCTCCATCACAGGGCTGCCTGCACAATGGACAGTTCTGACCTCCAAAGTTGCTGGCACCTCATAAAAGCGTTTCACATTTATCAGATGTTTTGGAACAAGAAATAAAAGTTTGTGAATCTGATTTCAAAAATAATATGATTTGTGCAATCTAGATTTATATAAGAGGCAAATTAGAAATAAAGCTTTGCTAAAAAACTCTAAATGCTGGTGTTGTGATGCAGTGGATTAAGTCATGGCCTGCAGTGCCAGCATCCCTTCTCCGTGGAGTGGATTTGAATTAAAGCCATGCCACTTCTGATCCAGCTTCCTGTTAATACTCCTGGGGAATAAAAGGAAGATAGCCCAAATACTGGAGCCCCTGCCACTCAAGTGAGAGCTCTAGATACAGTTGCAGACCCAAGGTTTGAGTCTGGCCAAGTCCTTAATGTTGTGGCCATTTGGGAAATGAATCAATAAAGAGAAGATGTCTTTCTCCCTGCCTGTCATTGCTTTCTTTGCCACTCTGCCTTTTGAATCTAAAAGAAATATCTGTAAGCGTGTTCAAACAGTATACATGTCATTCTGAGGCTTTCATTGCCATGTGTACCTGAAGTGCCATCAAGCGCTCTCTAAAGCAGAAATGGCTCCCGAGTGCCAAGTTCTTTTCTTCAGATATCTCTGCATGGATATTCTCAAAATACACAAATATTTGCATCCAATTCTTGTCATATTCAATCTTGCTGCAACTACTACCTGGAAATCTGGGGATCATTTTTGTCTTTCATTCCTCCTTCTTCATATCCAATAAATCAGGATGTTTTGCAAATTTCTAAAGGTGTTTCCTATTCACTGTTTTTCCCCTTACCAATGATGTCTTGTTTCAGATCATTATAACCCTTACTCTGGACAATTCCAAGGATCTCATAGCTTTTTTTTTTCTTCAATTTATTTATTTATGTACTTTATTTGGAATTTTATGGTACAGTTATGGGATTAGCACTCCCCCCCCCCCCCAATTCCCACTCTCTGACTGATGTTTCCCATATTGTTACAATAATATGGTTCTTCATAACAATTTATAGTTCCATCAGTCTGTTATTTAAGTGTGCCCCGACATTGCTGATACAGACAATGTCAGACAGTCACTCATTCCATTGTTTAGATATGTTCAATAGTTTCATTGGGAGTCCATCTTTGATTTGAAAGTAGGGATGCATGTTGCATTGTATGCTCACATCTGGATATGGTAGTCTCTATTACTCCATCACTATACATTTCCTTAAAGGAGAAGCCACTAAATAAGATCAACAACAGATATGCAGTTAAAACAAAGCAAAGCAAAGCAAAACAAACCCCAACACCATAGAGTTGAAACAACATGCCACTGAATAACCAACTCATGGGTCATGAAAACACAAAATCCTAATTTGCATGATGGTTTCTTATATTAGAGAGAATACATGGTATTTGTCCTTTTGGGATTGACTTCTTTCACTGAGCATGATGGTTTCTAGTTGGGACCATCTAGTTGCAAGTGGCAGGGTTTCATTCTTTATGGCTGAGTAATATTCCACGGAGTATAGGTACAACGGTTACTTTACCCCCTCCTCTTTGGGCAGGTATCTGGATTGTTTCCATGTCTTTGCTATTGCAGATTGTGCTGCTGTAAATATAGAATTATAGATCCACTTCTCATATGTAGTTTTCATTTCCTTTGGGTATATTCCTAGGAGTGGAATAGCTGGATCATATGGAAGGTTTACTTGCAATTCTCTAAGCATTCTCCATACTATTATTAGCCTGCACTCCCACCAGCAGTGAAGGAGGGTACCTTTCTCCCCACATCCTTGCCAGCAGGTGTTGTTAGTAGAATTCTGAATGTGGGCCAATTTCACTGGAGGATAGGTGGTAAGTCAATTCCAAAAGCACAGGCAAAGACAAAATAAACAAATGAGACTACATCAAACCAAAAAGCTTCTGTACAGCAAAGGAAACAATTAACAAACTGAATAAGCAACCAACAGAATGGGAGAAAAATTTTGCATACTACACAGGTGATAGGGTCTAATATTCAGGATTTACAAAGAGCTTCAGAAACCCAGGGACAGCAAAAGCAAAACAGAACAAACAAAAAAACTGTGATCAAATGGACAAAGAAAATGAAGAGACATTTTTCAAAAGCAGAGATTCAGATGGCTAACAGACATATGAAAAGATGCTCAGGCACACAATGAGGTACCACCTAGATCTCATAGCCTTTTAATTATCCTTAAATGCAACCAGATCTTCCTTTGTATAAATGTTTTTTGTGAATGAAATCTTTGCTTCCTAGCAAGCATGAAAAATCTCTGATTTCCTGTCTTGACATTTAAAAACTTGCTATGGTTTTGAAATATTGAAGTAGCTGTCATTCACTAACTGTACAAATTTCCCCTTAGTTCCTTGCCTTGATGACTTTTTTTCCACTTATGTAAAAAAATGGTCTTGTGGCATAGCTTTAGCTGTACCTTGATTTTTTTTCCCAGTCCTTCCATGTGGATTGGGGCTTTTCACAGTCCTTCCATGTAGACTGAGGCTCTCTCATTTTTTCTATGCACACTCTCATTATACATGCACTGTACTTGAGAGTGTGGACTCTGTCTGTTGTTGTTTTTTTAATCTCTAGTACTTTTCACGATGCGTGGCACATAATAACAATGCTCAAAAAATAAATGCTTAATAACTTAATGCATCCCTTAGTTAGAATATTTGACAAGAGCAATGAAAATACAATATTACCATACAATAATATTTGACTTACAAGCTTTGGAGCTGTAAATGTATTCAACCTCCTGTTAGTTTGACTCATAAGTAACCTGTCTATTTTAAGAATATAGATCTATCTTATTTGAATATATTGACCTTTTGGGGAAATGTCATGCGTAACTGCAGTGGATTATGACATAGTTGGGGTAAATTATAGACATCAACACATGTATTATCCTTAATGTCTATTTTGTGCCTTTCCCCCTTATAGTCAGCAGAATTCTTTGTGTATCATGTTTGTTCTCTTTTGCAAGCCACTATGTGTGGGTGCTCTGATGTGTAATTTGCCCAGGCAAGAAAGAAAATGACTACTGGAGGAAAATGTAGGCGGTGTCTGTTCTTACCTTTGAGAGAAAAATCTGTTATATAACAAAACTAGAACTCCAAAGAGATTTTCTGCATAAGGATTTTTTTTTACCCTCACGTTATTGTGACTGAAGTTGGTAAAGGGCTATAGCATCTCCATTCATTCATTCATTTCGTGAATGTTTCTTGAACGTCTGGTATTTGCCAAATATTGTTCCTGCTAATAGTTACAAAAACAAATAAGGTAAAATCTCTGACATCACAATAGTGGAAATCACAATATAATAGTAGGTGGATAGATTGAAGCTTCACTCTCACATGGCCCACCTCAACAGAATGTTGTACAACAGGGGATGGCTGGCATAAGGAATTCAATTCCCAAATTGAAAACCCACTTAAATTATTTTTTGTGCCTTTTCTTAAAAGTTGTCAAGAGTGACAGTCCTATAATTGCAAAAAAATCTGCTTCACTCAATCACCTCCCAAAGTCAATCTTACAGCCAAGATACTGTTTTCAATCTTCACTTCATACCTGCTTTATCTGCCATAACTCCTCCTTTTTTCGTTACATGCAGGTCTTCAAAAGTACACCATGAAAAACCAGTATTCTCTTTGTATTTTCTATCCCTTTTCTTCATCCATATTTTTTCAATTTTTTTTGTTCTCCTCATTTAAAGACTACTTTTCTCAGTGTGTAGTGTATTTTTTCCCCCACTTTATCATTTAATACTCATGCCACAATCCTGAGCAGCAAAAATGGCTAATAGAGTGGAAGTTTAGAAGTCAAGAAAGGTTAGGAGAATAAAGGAAGCTGTGAATATTGGTGCAGTAACATTTTCCCTCATTATAATAAGAAATGATGACCATGCATCATCTTCTTCTTACAGAGGTGGAATTTAATGAGTAAGTTTGTCTTTCCACTTCCCATAAAATAGATTGGAGTCATGATTACTAAGCTCCTTAAATTCAAATACCACAATTTGCTATTAAAATGGAATGGATATAAAAAATAACAATAAAAAGTAGATTCTATAGAAGTTTTAACAATTTGCCTGGGGAAATTCTGAAATGAAGACGTTTTGTCCTGAATTGAAAACTGGTTACCAAACTTAAAAAATATTCCAAGTTCAACACAGGCCATCATTTTGTTGTGATGTATATTCGAGTCATGTTGACAACTTAATCTTCTTCTAACCTTGAAAACATTTTACTACATCCATGGAAGAGCATTATTAAAATTGTGCAGTCCAGTTTTTAGCCTAATAAAAAAAAATTCATCCATAAGGGAGGACTGAAGTAGGACCACAAATCTGAATAAAGTATTCCATCAGGAATAAAGTATTTGAACTATGTTGTAGAGGCAGAGTTGGATACTGTTAGATTCAGGAAGGAAGGACGTACCTGGTTAGAGCAATAGCATTGTTGGTGAACAACAGAGATACAGCGCCACATAAATAGAAAAGGTTGTGAGAGAGAGGAAAAGAGAGAGGGAAAAAGAGAGAGAACTCCCATCTGCTGGTTCACTCTTCAAATACCTACAACAGCTGTGACTGAGCTGGGGACCAGAACATGACGCAGGGGTTCCACATGGGGCACAGGAAACAGTAAACATGTTTCAAAATCACATACATTATTTTTGACCTTTCTGGATCTTTTATGGGATAATTATTGCAATCATGACTACAGGAGTTAATTTTTTGTTGAAAAAAAAAAAACCCTGTATTTAGAATTAGGTAGTTAGATTTGATTTAGATGGTCTCGATTTTATTGGCCCTATGCAAAACAGCCTATAGAACATGTGCCTTATTTGTTTAGCCTTGATTACATTATTGACCTTGGCCAACATCTTCACAGTCTGTTTGGTCTGGTGCCTGTTGGCATGCATATCCACAATGAACACAAGTGTGTTTCAATGGTCACAGGGAATTTAATTACAGCATAGTGATCAATCATGTTTCTCCTGCCCACATCCTTCCGAGGATGTTTGGGCTGCCTTTGGGTGTGTGGGTGTTGCAGCACATCAGGTTAAGACACCAGTTGGGCAGGCCATAGCACATTTAGAGCAGCTGCCATGGAGTACCACCTTGGCTTTCAAAGAAGATTCCTGCTAATGGATCTCAAAGCAGCAGACAACAAACATAGATAGCTTTCTAGGTGCAGAGCTTATGCCTGGCCAACTCACAGTTGTCTGTGCTTTTAAGGGATGAACTAGCAGCTAGAAGATTTCTCTCTCTCTCTCTCTCTCTCTCACACACACACACACACACACACACACTTTCAAGTGAGTTAATTATGCTTTAAAAATAAGCATGGTGCAGTGGTATGGTAAACTTCTTTTCCTGCCAGTGCTAGCCTGGTCCTGGTATCCCATATAAGTGTTATGTTTGAGTCTTTACTGTTCCACTCCTATTTATGTCCTGGGAAAACACTGGAGGATTGCTCAAGTCCTTGGACCCCTGCACTCACATGGGAAACCTGGAAGAAGATCCTGGCTTTTGGCTTCAGATTGGCTCAGCTCTGGCTGTTGATGCTGTTTGGAGAGTGAACACTGGGTGGAAGATGTCTCTCTGTATCTCTCCTTCTCTCTGTAACTCTGTCTTTCAAGTGAAAAGTAGATAAATAGATAAAATCCCACTTTCGTTTTGTCTTCAATTTTGGGAGGGATGTAAAGATGGTTCCTGGATTGCTTCCGGCCGCATGGTGAGAAGAACCCTACAATGCAAAACCATGTATTTCCGTTTCCAAGTCTGTTACTTTCTTTAAAGCATTGTAATGATCTCAGGTATGCTTTGATAAAATTGTACAGAAATCACCTACATAATTAGAACACAAGTTGTGTCCTACTAGGACATTAAAGAATGACGAATATAGTATACAAAAATACAAACTCATTTCCAAAACTGTATTGATAAATCACACGTATGGATGAAACAAAACAATCTACAATGTTAAATATTACCAGTGTGAGCAAAGATTAGCTGACATTGCTAAGAAAATTTACTAGGAAATATATTCTTCACCTCTGTTTGTCTTTGGAGATGTAACACAGGAAATTTGTCTTAGAAGCAATTTTGTGAAATAAAAGCTGAAGGCAAATTTTAAGGAGGTCAAAGCAGTGCTAAGAAAGAAAAATGCCCAGGAACATATTAATAAAACAAGCACACTAAATCTGTGAATGTTTTTTTAAATGGCATTTTAATTTTTCTCTGAGGTTTCAACCATTATTCAACATAAAAATGTGTCTTGGTTATTTGTAGTGAGAGAACATATATCTTCATTCATTTGTCCACCAGTTTTTATTGGTTCAATCCCTCCTATAGACTCAGTAATATTATTCTTTGTCTCAATTCTCCTGGCCCTTACCAACACGGACATCCATAATGCCACATGCATAAAGGATGCCATTAAATATATACTAGTTTTGCTTTCCTATCAGTATTTAGTTTTTCCTATTAGTAATTCTAAGTGTTACAAAACGTACAAATAGAAAATGTAGCAAGAAAACTGAGATAAATAGATTTCAAAAGTATTCATTGGATGATTGAGAAATGTTTATAATTAAACACAATTACTTATATTCAGCCCACTATTTAAAAAGTTCATAACAACCAGAATTGTTAAGCACAGGAGAAACAAAATGGTCGAGGTTTTTTCTTCCTTCCTTCCTTCCCCACAGTGCAAGGTAAACATAAAATGGGAGTGATAGAATCAGCTTTCTGTTACTGTTCTGAAAATTGAGAGGATTCCTATGAGGTGCTTAGCACATGGTCAACAACTCACTTTATGATAGATTGTTTATACTGAGATTTTATCTTTTCCATGCATTTGCTTAAATGCTATATGTAAATTGTTTTTATCTTGTTATTCTTTTTCAAATCTATTTATTTGGAAGACATAGTGACACAGAGAGGAGAGGGCTACAGAGAGAGCTAGAGCTAGAGAGAGATAGAACGAAAGAGAGAAATTGTCCATTAGCTGGTTTATTCCTCGTATATTGGCAAAGGCCAGGACTGAGACCAAAGTCAGGAGCCAGGAACTCTCTGGGTGTCCCTCACAGATAGCAGGAATCTATATGCTTGTTTCATAACTTGCTCCCTCCCAGGCATATTAGCAGGAATCTGGAGTGGAAACAGAGCAGCAGGCAGCCAATCCTAAGCAACAACTGATAAATGATAATGACAATATTTAACCCTAGAAGGTCTTATTTTGACCTCCCAGTTCTTAACCATTACATCATAGTGCCTCTCTGAAAAATCTGTGGTTTCTTCTACTTCATGTACAGTGAACTCAACTTTGCCATGTTTCACAATAGAATTTCCTGATGTAGCACTAGCTTGGGGTCTTTGATTTCCTTAAGCTATGTCCTTCAGCAATCAACATGTTAATATAAAAATCACCAAGAGTTCCAAATTTAAAATAAAATGAACATTTAAGTTATTAATAACAAAAAGCTTTGCCCAGTGTCAACAAATGCAATATAAGATACTTTGAAAGTAAATGTTATGTTTACACGTAGGTATATCACTGTTCCTTATTTCTTTCTTCAACGATAATAATCTAAGTAATTATTATAAATTCAGAACTCCAATTTGAGTATGAACTGTATGTTGTAAATACTAAGTCTAGGTGGCATAATTATCTTTCAATTTCTTTCTTTGATTATCTTTCTAGAGTCATTGTTGCCTTGAAATATGTGTTGAAATGCAAATTAATGGAAAAGAAATAAAAGAGAAATAAACATTTCCAAACATTACATTTTCCAAACATTAGAATTACAAAATATGGTAGTTGAGGATACATGGTTTTTTAAAAACTTAATAAACTTGACCATTTGCTATTCCAGTTGAAAGACATCATTTTGCATGAGCGGACAGGGAGTTTTAAATTATGTAACAATCCCATCTAGTTATACACAGGTTAGGTTTAGATGTTCATTTGAAAGTTAATTTTCTTGGAGTGATAACCTGTTTTCACCTGAAAGAAATAGCACTTGGCTTCCCATGATACCAGACAATGTCATAGCTCTTCCAAGCAATGCAGTGTTAGAGCTTGTGTTCCAGAGAAAGGGCTGGATTTCAATTGATTTTTAAAGTGTTGGCTTCTTTACTATGAAATGGTGCTAATCATGGAGATGACTTTGTTGCCACTGTGTGGGTTAAACAATATAAAACGTTATTAGGCGGCATGCTGCCGGACAAATATTATTTAACAAAAAGGAACCACCCCTCAACAAATTCTGCCAAAATCCATACACTCTGTAATGTATTGGACCCTGTTCCTTTTGGGATTCAAGTCAAGTGGGGTTTAAAATTTATCCATGTAAGTCTGCTGTGCCTTAGGGGGATCCACCTCCCTTTTCCTTCAAGCTCTAGTTTCCTCTAATTTTTCAAGAGATTTGCTCCTCTCTAGTTTTGTAAGAAATCTGTAAAGTTGGAGAATGGGCTAAATACTACACTGAACTAGCTGGAAAACCAAAAATGGCCATGGGTATGTAGGTTTTGTCTGCTCTTTTGTGTGGGTAGGACAGGGAGCTCTTCTACCAGAGAACATGGGATTAGTACATGGCTATTTTGTTGCAAGTGAGAGTAAAGTAGCTATGATTTAGGGATCTACCAAAATAAGTCAACACAGAAGGAAATCATATTGTTGAAACTTTGATATATAAACTTGACAGCAAGCCATATATGTGAACAGGGATATCTTGCAGGATATCTTGTAGCTCATTGCTATAAGCGCATCATCTAGTGTGGGGCTAGCTCTGTAATCACCGAATGGGTTACTTGATTAGGACAGAGGGATGGAAGAAGCAAGCGAGAACATGTAAAGCAAAGCTCTCTGAGCCATTGAAAGGCTACACTAAATTATATTCATGGAAACAAAATGTTACTAAGTGGCCTGCTAGGTGCCTCTTTTTCCTGGACCTGTCTTTGCCTCTCTTACTTGTCTTGTTTTCTCTAATGTATAAGAACAGATCGTTGGAAACTACAGGTACTTTAAACATGGTATGCTGCCCACATGAGAGATTTGGATGGAATTCCTGGCTACTGACCTTAGCCTGGCCCAGCCCTCGCTATTGAGTCCAACTGGGGAGTGAACCAATGGAAGAAAGATGTGTGTGTATATGTGTGTGTGTGTCTGTGTGTGTGTGTGTGTGTGTGTGTGTGTGTGCCTGTCTGTCTGTCTGTCTCTCTTTCCCTCTATTTTACCAATAATTTTAAAATACTTTTTATGTTATTTGAAAGAGATGCAGACAGAAGGAGACACAGAGGTCCTCCATCCAGTGGTTCAATTTCCAGATGGCTACAATGGCTAGGGCTGGGCCATGCTGAAGCCAGAAGTGAGCAACACTATCCAAGCCCTCCATGTGGTTCTTAGGGGCACAACTTCTTGATTTATAACTTGCTGTCTAACAGGGATCCCCTTAGGAGGAAGGCAGGTGTTGCCTGTGCCATGCTGTAGTAGGCTAAATGTCTGCCTGGGGCACCAACATGCTCTATGGGGGCTGATAAATGTCCTAGCTGCTCCACTCTGATCTGGCTCACTACTCACAGCCTGGGAAAGCAGCAAGAGGATGGCCCAGAGTCTTGGAACCCTGTATTCATGTGGGAGATCCGGAACAAACTCCTGGTTTCACACTGGCTCAGCTGTGGCATTGAAACCATTTGGGGAGTGGACTAGCATGTGGAAGATCGCTTTGTTTCTCCTTCTGTCTGCGTAATTATGCTTTTCAAAATGAAAATAAAATAAACATTTTTAAAAAGAAGAAAGGTGGATAAGAAGAAGAGCAAGTACCTGAACCCAGGTACTCTCATATGGGGAGTATGTGTCTATCATTGCCTTTCAAATAAAGTGAAGTAGATCAATAAATAAATGATCAAAAAGGAAAAATTCTAGGTTTTATTTTACACGTTTTGAATATTCTTATCTGTCATGTGGTGATTTGAGTTGAGCAAGGTTGTGAAGTAAAGCAAAACCCTTACTAAATATTAAAACTGCATTATTTAAATCATGTAAAACTCATATCAGCCATTTTTACATTTTAGTCCATCAAATTATATTAACAATTCCAGTTTTTCTTAAGCAAAAAATTTATATTCTGGTGAATACCATTTTTTTCCCTTGAAAGGTAACAGTTACCAAAGGCTATAAGATGCATACACCCCGGAAACTTAGAAGAGAGTAGTTTGTGGCTCTGTTCCAACTCTCCCATTTAGTACATACCTTTCTCAAGGGAGCTGTTCTATTTTTTAATTATGCTGTTATGGGCAACTTCTTTAACCAGGTGCAGTGGAAATTTTTTCTTCATTTGGCAAATGCTAGGCCAGCCACCCCCTCCAGCTCTGGCAGTACGAGCGTTTGTTAATGCCAGTTTACGTCTCCCTTCACACTTACTTCCTCTCCACCATCTCCGCTCACTCTGCTCATCTTTTTGACTTATTTCCTTTCTTCACATGATTTCTGACATGATTTCTGTAGATACCAACAAAATGTTCAACTCAAACTTCCCACCTACATCCTGAATAATGAGAAACATATGTCTAAATGTCCTCTTGAATATCTCCATACACACAGCCAACAGACAGCTCATACTTAACATGTGAGAATCTTAGCACTCAATTCCTCCCCTTTCCTCATTTTTCATAACATGGCTGTTTTACTATTTTCTTATCTCAGTGGATGTCACCTTTAACCATTTAGTGTGTAAAATGAATCCTAGGACAGAGCCCCCTTTTCGTAATCTCTTACATCCAACCTATCTATGCTCCTAAACATCCTGGGATTTGTGTCTGCTTCTTTCTCTACGTCACAGTCGTATTTCAGATCTTCCGGCATCTTACTTACTTCACTGCAGTGGACTTCAAAATACTCAGCCTGTCTACAGTCCAGCTCTTTTCCAATCCATTTTCATAAGCCACCCACACAGTGATCTTTCTAAAACACAAACCTTAGATTCTGAATTTACGTAATATTCTTCAGGCCCAGGAAGTTCTCTGATTTTTGCTGTGTCTGATTCAGCTTTCTATCTCTAACATCTAGATGAATACTGGATATGGAACAGATTTACTAATTCTTTCTATTATTCATTCATTCCCTTTCTTTTGATCACTCCCTATGATATAGGAATCATGACACATGCTGGCTGTTCACGTATAAAGAAGACAAATGAAAGCCCTGTTCCATGAATAAATGCAGCAGCAATGTGATATAAAAGAGAATAATCTAGGCTGGTTGTTTTTTTTACAGGCAGGATGAAAAGAGAAAGCCTTCCCAAAGATCCATCGTTGAGGTGGTAATCTTACGGGTTGTATCTGGAACACAGTAGGATGAGAGGAACAGGCGATGGTGACTGTTGATGACTGCCAGTGAACATTCATTGCCTGCTTGAGTGAGCATAGAAAAGATGTGCGGTTTCTCTTCATGTTTTGATTGACATAGGGGAAAGTGCTTGAAGTTCCACTGGATACAGTGATCCAAATTCGGCCAGAAGTTGCCATTGAAGATTCATGAGCTCCGTTGACATTTGGACAGTTGCGTGGGACTCTGAAAATGCCAACACTGAATAAGTCACAACCCCTTGTGATTTTTAAAATGAATCCATTTCATAACATATCTTTCCAAGTCTCTTCAAAATCTCAAGCAGAGAATCAGAAACATGGTTTCAAACCAAATTAGCATCAGGAAAAAGCTTATTTGTTTGGAATCATGCCAAAGGACCTGGTTTCACATTAGAGTGAAAAGTCTTGATTTTTTTTTTCTGTGAATTCAGCACCAAAATCAAATATGTTCTCTATTGTCTTAAAGATTCCCAAAAGTCCTAAAATGCAAACATGATAGTTTATTAGTTGCATCTTCAGTTCCATTTATGCACAAGCAGGACAGTTCCGTTTGAGGAGAAGTTGGGCCAGGATAGTCAGTCATTTAAAATAATGTGAATAGCCAGTCCTGTGCTACCAAGTACACCTAACTGCATTGGATCAGATGCTATTGGATAGAGCAGAGATGGGTGGAAATGGAGTTCTTGTTGATGTCACAAATTAGAGCCAAAAGCATCTATCATCCCTGTTTCTGACTTCTGGGAAGAACTTAAACTCTTCTGAGCTTTATACTTGGCAGCCAATTTTCTTTATAGTTTCACTTGCCAGTTTCCTGGTGATAAAATGTTATCTGGAATAATTTTGATATGTAACATTCTATAGCCCTTCCTGAGTCTGCATATCCTCCAGTAATAGAGTTGAGAAAATTATAAATGCCTTAGATGATTGCTACCTTCAGGAAAATTTCTGACCTGCAGGACTTCTTTGTAATTGTCATCTAGTAGGTAGAAACATGAGCTGGTCTAGGTAGCATGCATTTTTCATCACATTCCTTATCTTAGGTGTGTTACTTTTAACATGTAATCAATATCTGTGAATGGACATGAACTGTCAGTCCCTATGTGAAAATGAGGTATACAATTTTTACATTTTTAGTAATCTATACCGTAATGCTTTCAGTCCATGGGTTTGTTCTGTTTTCAAAGAAATAGTCTAGTTGTTGAAATTATAGCTTGGACTTGATTTATCTAGTACATTAGATGAGAGATCAATAGTTTCAAGTATTTAGAAGTTAACCTAATCTCTATTATCCCAGAACCTTTGCTTCCTGTTAAGAACTAAATAGGCTTCCAGTTCTTTTACTATTACTGTTAATTTTAAATCACTAGTTACGGTAATAGGTATGTGGAAGTGGCTCAGATAAATTGAACATGGTAGATCATTATAATGTATTATTTCTCTTTTGGTTAAATTAAGAACTCATACAATATTAGATGTAAACATTTGACATGAAAGATCCTAAAACATATTTAAAAAAACACTCTTTGAAATAGTGATTATAGTAGTAAATTAAAAAAAAATAAAAGTAACAACTGTATTATGATAGTTTTATTCTTTAATGCAAGTGAAATTTAACAAATTCATCTAAATCACAGTTTTAAAAACAACATCCGTTTATGAATTCATTAGCTATACAAAGTATTACTCATTTAGTACTTGCTGATGTAACTGGCAAAATTGCCGTCTTATAATATTGGAAGTCGATTTTTTCCCCCCATGGATATTTCTTTGGTATTATTTGATAGTTTGGTACTCTGAAAGAAAATTCAAAGGAATGTTGTTACTGAAATCTTGGTCCCAGTCCATGGTGCTGAGTCAAAAGAACAAGCACAAGCGTTCCGAGGGAAGGAACATTTAATGTAAGATGAGGAGGTGGCTGATTAGCATCTCCATCCTGCTTAGTGAGAATGGTCTGGGATCGTTAAGGGGTGTGCAAAGGGTGCTGGACCACTGAGCCATGTGCTGATGTTGGTTGGTTGTGTGTCTGACAGCAATGGAGTCAGCTCAGTTCCTTGGGAAACTTGCTGATGGCTTGATTTTGTCACAACGAGGGCACAGCAGGACACTGAAGTAGCTGAAAAACATTTGGTTCAGATAAGGGATTGTGTGAAGAGATTCCAGCGTTTCATTATTTAGAATGAACCAGGCTCAGTTTAGAGCCCAAGCTTTGCATTCCCTTTGGTAGGGGTACCCTTTTTACGTTTTGGTAAATTCAGACCCCCTGAAGGGGAAGGCAAATTACTTTGCTACTACAACTGCTTTTTTCAAGACCAGTCTTTCCAATTCACAAGCAAGCATTATTTGTTTGAACAGACATGTTAGTACATGGTTTAGTCATACATGAACTAAACAAAGATGGATTTGGTCCAGTTAGAATACTTTCATGCTACCCACTGAGTATGTAACGTTGAATTTAAATAAGAAATGACATACATCTTATATTTTACTCTTTAGAAAATTTAGCTTTTGATTATTCGCTCCAGCACTGAAGAATCCCAAATCACAGGGAATCAAACAAATCAATAATTTGCTTTTGAATTTACATTCAGCATTGTAAGGTTTCTTCCTAAGTCAGAAAGCATAATTGTTATAGAATAATGGAGCTATACTGTGGAGTTATGACTGAACAGATGAGGCAAAAAAAATCATTTAAGATATTTTAAAAGGTATGTTTTTATTATATAAAATGTGTAAAATATAAAATAAAGAAAGAAAGAAGTGTCTTTTTGACACTGACTTTCACGATGCAGGCATTTTCTAGTCTTCAGTCTATTTCTTCCTAGTAGTTATTTAAGCCTACCATTAACAATATTCTTAGTTATGTGTAAGCAATGCCATATTACACCTTCTTTTGAGATCGGTGAGATTAACAGCATTTCATAACTATGGAAACCACTTGAGCTGAACCCTCAGAACATGCTCCACAACCGGGACCCTGGGATGACATCGGGTTGCCGTTCTCCACCCCTGAGTAGTAAGGCAGTTGGGAGGCTGGATGTGGTGTCTCCCCTTCCCCTATATATAGAAAGATGGAAAAGAAAATGTGGAAACAACGGTCTCATCCACATTCCCCTAGTCCTCAACCCTTCACACTCTAATCAACTATGTGAACATCATCAAAAATAAAATTATTTTTTCTTAGATACAGTTCTAAATATCTGCAAGGCATTTCCTTGTCTTGAAGAATGTATGGTTTGACAATGAGCCCATTATCTGAGTATTTAATTATTTTCATATGACTGCCAATCTATCATTGACTTTTACATTTATCTTTGACAATATGTATTCTTTAGGAGCATTCAAATCATTAGGAAAATAGAGCATACACATTTGAACACAAATTTTTCTCAAAGTCAAAAATTGGTTGAGGAAATTTGCAAATCTCTTGTTTTAGAGAGTATCCAAAACAATGCGGAGAGAAAAAATTAAATCTAATTAATTTATTGATGTGTTACATCTGTTTATCAATAACCAATCTCAAAACATCATCTGGAAAATTATATGCAAATCAAACTAAATGGCAAAATTTCTGAAAATAGCAACTTCAAGCTTGAATCATGTCTGGTGATGTTCTAAATGCCCTAGTTTGAATATCATACTGAGTATAAAATAGTTCCAGCCAAAAGAGAAACGGAACCGATTCTGAACCTCACAGACGGTAATCTGTCCCTGAAATGACCAGTCTGGGACATAATGTCAATGAAAGGTAGACTGATAAATTGTGTTTCCCTTTGTGTCTGGGGCACTGAATCCAAGCAAGGTTGCAATGTGATTTGTTGGAATAATAGTTGGAAATAAAGAGAGAAGCTATTGATCCTTTCATCAATAAATCATGTGTAAACAGTGCAGCTTCTTGGGCTGTGAGGACAACATTACATTTTTTGTCCTGCTCACCTTCACAAGTGGAGAAGGATCATTCACAAAATATGTACAAGAAAAATCTCAGAGTTGACTTCCAACATCTTCTACAGTGCAGGTTGTCTCTGACAAAGAGACATTGATTTAATTCTTTATTTCTCCATCCCTCATTTTCCATCTCTGGCTCATTTTCCTCCTCTTCCTTTTTAGTTGAACATGACTGTCTTTGGGAACATGTAACGAGAGTATCTTAAGCATACAAATCAGTTTTAATGGAAAAATAAATAGTATCTCTTGGGTCGTTATCCTCTACAATGTGGACCAATTACCCCTAAATGATAGATTCCTAAGTGGACTTTTGTGGGCTCTGGGCCTTGGATGTCATTGCAGTCGCTAAGATCGGTAGGTAGACAGAACTACCATAGCAGGCCAGAGATCCCAAACACCCTTTGGCAGTAGCCACTGAGAACAGGGATGCTCACTGTAGGTTGCCGAGGAGATCTGCCTGTTGATGGGGACAGTACATGATTCAGTCAACAGTCACTGACAACTTATCGTCTAAAGATTTTTCTTTACTGTTGAGACAATCTAGACACACACACACAAAATACTCCATGAACTCATGTGACATATCTAAACAAGTTGATTCGTAGAGCTGGATAATGAGAAGGTGGTAAGCCAGAAATTGGAGCATGCATAGAGAATGGAGCTCCACCTGGGTCTCCCTCAACAGATGGCAAGGGCCCCTGCATTTGATCCCTCATCTGCTGACTTCAAGGGCACACATGAGCAGGAAGCTGCAATCAGGAGCGGAACTGGAGCTCTAACCCAGTTACTCCAACATGAGATGCAGGCATCTTAGCTGGTAAGCCAAATGCACACAAATGCACCGCTTGGAGTTACTATTGTACTGCAGAGGTAGCTGTGTTTTAATTAAATTTTTTCGCAGACCTTTTGAAGTATCCTTGTTTGCCGCCAAAACAACTCCGATTTTCCAGAATCAGCTATCTTCCTCAGGAAATCATTCATTATAATGAAACACATGTTAGTCCTGAGACTGATGAGTTGCTACTCAGTTTATTGTTTCTTTATATTTTTTTCACAAAGACAATGGCTTGTGTTGTGGGCAAAATTTATCAACACCTATACACTAGACTGGTAAGATATTATAAATATCAGGGATATAACTTTTATGTAGAGGGATAAGAGTATGATGCTTTAATTTCATTTATCTGAAATTTCTAGGTGAAATTGCAAAATGATATTTTCTATAAAATTATTTTAGAAATATGTAGATTTTTAAAGTTAATTGATACATTATTTTGCGCTTACAACACAAATTGATGCTTTGAATTCATGTTGTATTTGTGGGGTCTCTGCATGGAATTTTAGAGGTAGTTTTAATGTGAGTTTTAGATGAATTTTAAAATGTCTATGTAATCCTAATTCTTTCTCTTCTTTGGTCCCAATTAATACCATTCACAGCGGATGAAATGTTACTGTTATTTTAGAAGAAAGCTCCTGGCCTAACTTGATAACTAATTATATTCCAGCTTGCTTTTGTTGCATACCACACCTGCAAAAAACAATTCAGAAGGGAATAATGAGGAAATAAAAGAAATATGATGTTTTTATTATAGGAAAGTTAAAGGATTTTAGCTGACAAGGAAAAAGATAACCCATATTTTAAGTGTTTGAAGAGATGTCAGATTAAAGGAAAAGGCACTTGTTTTCTCAGTAACCCAGCCAACTGATAAAAATCAGAGAAAAAGATTTCAGCGCTACATTAAAAATAAGCCTGTGACAATCATTCCAAATGTTCTTTACTTTCACTGGTGTTTTTGAAGAGGGAATGAAAGACTAAACAAACTTTTGGGCTCTATTTCTGCCATTCGTAGATAATGTAGTTGAGATTCAATGACATCAGCATTGGGACTCAAAGCAGTTCCAGAGAGTATTGTTTTCGTAACCAGCTTCTGATGGTCAGGATTTTTGTCAACGATCATGTCTTTTTAGGACAATTTAGTCCTAAAAGAGATGGGAACTTGCCTAAGTTTCTAGGTAAAATAAAATGTGGACTAGTGCACAACTCATGGACTCGTAAATACCAGATAATTAACATGAATTTGCTTGCAAGGATGCTATGATTTATACATGGAAAATTCACGAGTTTTGAAGTAGGGACGTTTAGAGAGGTCACTTTCTGGTATAAATATCTCTTTTGCAATTTTCTTACCAAATGGCCAATCAGCCAGAGCTTACAAATTCAGCCTTATGACTATTTGTTTCCATGTTTCCTGGAGAACATTATTAACTTGTAATAGAAAATTGTCTCCTTTTCAGGCAAAACTTTGATGTTAATAAGCAATATGGAACAAACTTGCTTCTTTTCATGCGAAGCATTCAAGCTTCAAAGAGGTCTTAAATACTGATGGGTCGATTTTATGCTTAATTATTTGCGTAGCGTTTTTGAATTTTGCTCAATTTACATCTGAGAAACTCGTGATTATTTGAACAGAGGTTTTTGAACCGTTTATATGCACCGTACAAGTTTTTTTTTCAGATTTTTATTTTTATTTTATTTATGTATTTTTTTAAGCTTCTGTGATACCATTTTGTAGGTATAGGGACTCCCCCTCCACGTCCTCTTTCTCCCTCTGATTCTCTCCTCTCACTGTTTTCCCCATATTATTACAATAGCATAATTCTTCAGCAACAGTCATAGGCCCCATATTCTGCTGTGTAAGTGTATCATGGCACACAATGCAAAATAAATAAGAGATTTAAATGTTCACTGAGAGAAATTTAACTTAATGAATTGTGAAGCTTGATGTGAGCAATGCTTCCATTTCACCACCAGAGGTCTTCAAAACACCTGTGAAGGCTGAAGCTCCCATCTGAGCAGGAAAAGTCTCAAGTTCACAGACACTCATAGCAAGCAATTCACTCCGGCTTTAGTAGTGATTGGTAACCTTTTGCTTTTTAAGACCTAGCAAGGCTATTATGCAGTGTTTATGAAAGCAAAATTCAACTCCAAAACCAAATCAAATAAAGCAATAACCAATCTTGAAATGTTGACACTTATAATGTGGTGCTTCTTTTTTTATTTTAATTCATTACTTTATCCTTATATTGTTGGAAAGGATCTGTTGCTAAGTACAAAGATTAGAAGAGTTGCAAAATATTACATGAAAGTAGAAATCCTATATCATTTGCATTAATAGCATTATTCTATTTCTATGTAAATTATAAACAGTGTGTGTAACAGCATGTATAAATCCTCTAAAACTCTGAATGTAAAGGTTAGGAGGTAAAATAAGCCAATTATTTGAGTAATCCTAGGCCATTAAGAATGAGCCTATGAAACTGTGTCACATAATGCAATGTAATTAATAAAAAAAGAATGAAGGCAGGCAGATTCTCTATCAAATTATAGGAAACCTTTCTGCTTGGATGGGAAAAAAAAAAGACTTTAAGCAAAATGGATCCTATACTAACTTAAAAAATAATTTGACTATCAAGTGTCTGATTTCTCTAGTATTTTGTAGCTTTTAAAATTTTGTATTTGATATTTAATGGTTTTACCTATTCATGAGCCACAGTGTGATATTTTGATGAATTTAAATATGTAATGATCAAATCAAAATATTTAACATAGCATCCTCAGTGACATTTACCATTTTTTTAATCCAAAATCTTCTCTTTTAGCTTTTTGAGCTGCAATATTGTTAACCATCACCAACCTACTGTGTAATTTTTAGGTTATTTCTTTTATTCAATATTACTGAAAGCCAATTATGATTTTTCTATTTTATCAAGCTGTGACTCACATAAGAATGATTGATTTTCACAAGAAAATCAGCTTCGTGTTGAGAATAAAACAAAGAATTATAAATCAAGTGTTAAATGCTCCATTAAAAAGATGTCAATAGCCGGGAGCATGGGAATCCAGAGGAAGGCATGTACCTGAAGAAAACTCAGAGATTTTTCTCTATGGAGCAGTCAGCAGAACATGATGTTGAAGGCTGAAAGGGCACTCACGTGGTTGAGGCAGGAGAGTGGGTTGGGATGGGAGACGTTTTGTTAAGAAGAGAAAAAGACAAGGATGTGATTGGAGAAACACTTAGAGCTCTTACACCAGCTGACTTGTTTGCCACATGTAAATCAGATCAGGAGGCACCTCCTTGACTGCTTTCCATTGTCAATGGAGGGAAAAGATAAAGTATGAAGTTGATATTTCTTACTTATTCTTTTGTAGATACTAATCACTATTTCATAAGTGAAACAGTGGTTCCTTAACCAGGACTCCCACATGGCTTTTAAAATAAATTCACACAATGAGCTGGGAAGGAATTGAAAACTTTGTTTTTATTTTACTGTTCCCATTTTTGTTTTCCCATGAACTTAGTCAATTTGGATTATTTAATGTTGTTCTTTATTTGACAAGGTTATGCAAGGTGAAGTACATGTTATATATTAAAAGTTCACAACTTTTATTAAAAATGGAGATAGGAATTTTAGGTTATGAGTTCATAGGATAAAAAAGTTTAAAATAGAGTCTGATGGCTTAGTGCTAGGGTCCTTGCCTTGCATGTGCCAGGATTCCATATGGGCATCAGTTCATGTCATGGCTGCTCCACTTCCCTCCTGGCACCCTGATTTTGGCCTGGGAGGGTGATGAAGGATGGCCAAAGGCTTTGGGGCCCTGAGGCCACAGGCAAGACCTGGAGAAGGCTCCTGGCTCCTGGCTTTGGAATATCTCAGCTCTGGCCATTGTGGCCACTTGGGGAGTGAGTCAGCAGATGGAAGATCTTTGTCTGTCTTTCTCTCTGTAAATCTGACTTTCCAATGAAATAAATCCTTTAAAATAGCTTAAAATATTAGGAACTGGCACTATAGTGTAGCATGTTGAGCCTCTGCCTAAGATGCCAGCATCTCATATGGACACCCGATTGAGTCCTAGCTGCTTCACTTCTGATCCAATTTCCTTCTAATGGCCTGGGAAGGCAGCAGAGGATGGTCTAAACCCATGAAGTCCTGTTATCTACCTGGGGGACTCAGAGCCTCCTGACTTCTGATCAGCCTCACTCTAGCTGTTGCATTTGGGGAGTGAACCAACAGATAAAAGATCTCTCTCTCTCTCTCTCTCTTTCCTTCTATCTCTGTAACTCTCTTTCAAGTTATGGTAAATAAATATTTGAAATCTATGTTCATAGATAAGGATAAAACTAATAAAAACTGGATGAAACAATAAGAAACTTAGCAAAAATACCATATATAATCCCATCAAATCTGTCAAGTAACATGTTTTTAGTCCTTCCTGTGGTTTTGTATACTATTAATTTCTCAGAATATAAAAATTCTAATGAGTTAATATTACCTGTGAATACATTAAATCTATTTTAGAACAGAGGAATCCTCCCAAGGTCATTTAAGACTATTTTCCTGCTCTTACCTATAACACTATGCTATTTGTGTTATTTGTACAGCAGTTCCCAGTAATTAAAACAGCAGGTTACAGATGGATTATTTCAGCATGGCCACACTCATATTTTTGCCCTCAAGTTAAAGAGGTACATTAGCTTCGGCAGACTTTGTGTCTTATCTACAGGCAATACTCACATTGTCCTTGAAGGAAAAAATTAGGCTAACCAGATCTCTTTTATTTGTCTGCTGAGTCTTTGAAACAAACTATATTAGTGATTGGTAGCTAAGATGCTCCAAACAGAAATAATAATTCAATAATCTCATGCTTTTCATGTCAACTTGACATAAGGTTAGAGGGATTCTGTTATTTAAGAGAATATTTTTGAAAAGCTTTCTTTGAAGTGCATATTTATTCTGAAAGTAAACTTTCTTTTAGATTAACTAGAAAAAAAACAATGAACATTCTTGAATGTTCCTCCATCACAGTATTTCCCTAAAAGGGGTGGTGATTAGGAAAAATTCAAGGAAAAAAGAGAAAAGGTGAAAAAGTTACAGAACCATATGCTCATTTGGTTTTGGAAGAGAAATATATATCTTTGGCAGAGTATTAACTGCCTGTTTATCCACTTGCTTAAGCTTATGCAGAATTTGTAGGAAGATCTTAACAAACACTGCATCTGTCTCTTGAATGACAAAGTTTCTGTTCCTTTTTCATAATCAGGACACCATTTTTCTCTAAGTCAGCATTGATTATATCTTCAAAAAAATATATTTCAGTGCATGACAAAAGTGGTATGTGTAAAATGTATAGTTTAAACTGATTATCATCATTTGAGTAGTCACAAGTACTTGGCATTATCCCAAGTTTTCTGTCATGGGTCTCTATGCTGACAATTCAAGGTAAATTAGTTAGCAGAATTCCTTGATTATAGCTATAAATTTATATATTTTTTTAAGTTTGTAGGTCTCCACACATGTCATGAGGTAGTTTCTGTGGTCTGTTTCTCAATATTGTTCATTGCTTCCTCTCTTTATCATGTGTCAAAATTATTTATGCATTTCAAACCCAGTGCTAATCTGCCACATTTGTGAAGATATATTCTTCAAACATTTATTTGATTGAAAGAGTTATAGGGAGAGGAGGAGGAGAAGCAGCAGGAGGAGGAGCAGAAGAGAGAGAGAGAACAGAGAGAGAATTTCCTAAATATTGGCCCACTCTTCAAATCACCAAAATGACTAGTGCTAGGCTGATCCTCGACCAGAAATCAGGAGCTACTTCCAAGACACACACGTGGCTGTCAGAGACACAAGGCCTCAGGCCGTCCTCCACTGCTTTCTCAAGTGTAGTAGTATGGAGCTGGATTGGAAGTGGAGCAGCCAGGACTTGAATCGGTGCCCAAATGAGGTTCTGACATCATGGGTCACAGCTTTTCCTGTTACACCACAGCACCACTCCTGGGCAGACTGATTTCATCCCAGAGCTTGATAAGATTATTTCATTCCTTTGCTTTCTTATAGCATGTCCGGTTTCCCCTGTAGATTTTTTATTATACTGCATGACCTCTGAGTCTTGTATTTTCACTTACCTTGCCTTACTCCTCCTTAGAAAAAAAAAACAATTTCCTTATAATGGATTTTCTTGTAGGGTTGAAGCTTAGTTCAAAAAGAATCAGACACTTAAATTGCAAAAGACCTTAAGGCAAAATTCAACTTCACTCTATCATTTTACTGATGAGTAAAAGGCTGACATTTCAGTGACGTGACATGATTTATCTAGTATGCAGGACGGATCCACATCTCTTCCTTCTTAACTTTTGGTGAAATTCTTTGTTGTGCCGTGTCTTAAGGAGATGTGCATATTGAGCAGTTATGAAATTGATTAGTCGTTTTTTTCTGCTTTTGTTTTTGGTATGTCATGACCTAGTTTCTTTGTAGCTGTCATTATTAATTTAGTGTTTTGAATTGTACTCTAACAAACAGGCCTTGAAAAATTAAAAAAGACTTAGTAAAGGATCATCAATACTACTGTCGTTTATATTGGGTTCAGGGTTCCTTCACAGTATCACCTTTGTCCACTTTCCCTGGATTCTTTCCTGGACTTTCTGCACACTTCCTGATGCCATGATTTAGTCCCTTGTGCTCATTTGAATTCTGTCCCACATCTTGATGTCTGAAAAATTCTATTGCTCTCCTGTTTACATGTCTTTACCTTAGCCACCTTCCTTAGCTTGGAAGAATTGATTTGCCTCTCGTTCATGCTTTCACAGACACTAGTCTATTCCTCTATTATGGTGTTTATCTGTAGTACTGTATTTCATTGCTATTTTTTTTTTATCTCCTCCAGATTGGAAGCTCCTTGAAGGCCTAAAGAGTTTGTTACTCCTCTATGATGACATAATGCTTAAGTACATGGTACTGGTGGTAAAAATATTTTCCTTAAATGAACATGTGAAAATCATGGTGTTTCAAAAACAATGCCACAAACTAAAAGTCAGAAAAAAATAAAGCCTGAGGATGAGTGTGACCAGATAAATATCATCAAACACTTTCTGTCATTGTTACTGATTCAATTGCATCTGTTCCCCCAGTCGGAAGCTAGTGCTTCATTTTCAGTACTTTGTGGTTAGTCTTCATTTGTAATAATTGAGATAGATTTAGATGCACCCAATCATGGAGCCTTCTTGGGTTGTCATTATTGCTAACATTATTGTAACCATCTGTGTACACAAGAATAGGCCTCTGATCACTCCTAAATTGGTAGGAGAGTCAGTGTCCACTCCAAATTGCAGAAACTTACATCACTACTATTTTGGTAAAGGATTAATGTAGTATTACACATAACACACAGGACAGATCTATTACGAGCAAAATATAGCTTTATATTTATGGAACAAATGTGCATAAGTTTTCACAATGCTATATTTTTCTCTTCACAGCATATAAGAATGAAAATCCAATATCAGCTGTGGGATATTTTATTCAATTTGTTTTGCAGGATAAATATATTGAACAGCATGCTCCATAACTTAATAAACATGATTAGTAAGATATTGAACTCTTGGGTTATATCTAGCTCACATATACTTACATAATGCACAGATGTTTGTGTTTCATTATGGATTCTATTGGCCAGTGCATTTGTTCTATATTCCGAATAAGAGTAAAACTGCAGTAACATTTAAAGTGTATGTGTGGTGTACCTGAGTAAGCAAAAATTGGATATGTGAATCCTGACAAATCAGAATTAAAAATCACTAAATGGGCGGTTTTTGCTTTCCCAATGTCTAAATTCAGTGAAACATTTCTGAGTATGCTTGCGTTGGTCTTGATGGACCTCATTTATATAATAACCTGTATTGTATAATCTGTGACCAAAATGCTTAGCACGAAATGAGCCACTTCCTCAGAGATCTGAAATTGTGCAAGAGGCAGGTGCTGAAGTGTCCCAGAACCTAGGATTCTTTAAGTAGAATTTCCTATAGGTCTGCTATTTTTGACATTTCAGCAAATCCAAAAAGGATCTGTTGTTTTTGAAGCCCTGAGGGGGCCAGATCATCAGGAATGGACCCCAACCACTCTGTTATCTTCACACTGATTCAACCCTAAGAGCCAAATTTTGGCATCTTTGTGCATTTCCATTTGTCTAAGTGAGCGTTATCTTGCCTGAGTTTAGTGTTAAATAGTGCAGATGATATTTCTTTTGTCATATTTTGAAAAAAAATTAAAAGCTTTTCTTTGACAAATTATGACAATTTTTCAGGATGAAAGTGTAAACTACACCTAATTAAATTCATCTATAAACTTACCATGAACCTTTTTAGCTCTTTTGACATATTGGTACATTCCCTTTATAGACATTTCAGTCTCAATTCTGAAAAAAACGAGTTTCTGAGAGTATTTCTGAAACTAAGGATTCAAATCAGATTCTTCCTGGTAACTGAAAGTAAAGTGTGTTTCCAAATCTCACTCACTTTATCAGGTAATAGTCTCTAGATCATTCAGTTCTTTCCTTTTTGCTACTTTTGTTGATTGTTAAATCTTTTTTTCTGAGGGGTTGGGGGCAGACAGGAGAGCTACATGGCTTTCACTAAAGCATTGCACAGGGCAAGGGAAACTGCTTCTGCTGGTTGGACAGGATCTCAGTGTAGAGACTCAGGAACTCTGAGATTCCCATGCAGAGAGTTTATTGGGGATTGCTTATGTGAACAACCAGGTGATTAAAGCAATATTCGTAAGAACGTGACCTATGATGAAGTTGCAACAGTGGCCTCAAACACAGAAAGCCCTTCCTCCTGAATGGATCTTCACTTTATGGGACAGGATTTTATGTACCTGTACCTACCGCTCATTGGTTGCAGATCACCCTTTTGAAAGGTGGGAATTTGAGGTCAGTCTGTTATATTTAGCGGAACCCCATTTCTGGAGAAAAACTAACCTGAGTGCTGTTAACCCCTGACTGGCACTTCAGTCCTGCTGAGTAGATCTGGGAAACACATTATGGTATCCACTATAAGGAGATGGCTACATTTTTGTATGAAATTATAAATTCCAGTGATGGGCGATGAATAATTTGGGTATCATACAGAACATTGAAACTATTTCTTCATTTTTGCTTGCACTTGGTTGGTAACATCCCAATTATCCTATAAAATAGTTCTCTTTGGATATTTTTAGGAATACCAGGCCCTAATTTCCCACTGAGATCCTCATGTAGGTATGGAGCCAAGATTGTCATTTTTAAATGATTTATTTGTTTTATTGGAAAGGTAGATTACGTTTATAGAGAAAAGGAAAGACAGGGAAGTATCTTCCATCTGCTGCCTCACACCTTAAGTTTCTGCAATAGCCAGAGCTGAGACAATCTTAAGCCAGAAGCCAGAAGCCAGAAGCCAGGAGCTTCTTCCAGGTCTTCCACGTGGGTGCAGAGTCCCACGGTTTTGGGCCATCTTCTTCTCTCTGGCCACAAACAGGGAGCTTGAAGGGAAGTGAAGCAGCAGGAACACATATCGGTGACCCTACTGGTTCTCAGTGTGTGCAAGGTAAGAATCTAGCCATTGAACTATCATTCATGGCCCTGTGATTAGTTTCAACGAGAATAATTGATACAAAACCCTGTATGTTTAATCAAAGAGTTAAAAACATCTCCATATTCTCAGCTTTAAATATTCTTTTGTTTATTTCAGCTTTGAACATTTAATACATTTTTGTTGGCTTTTATTAAGAATAGCATTAAAGATTATTAATACTCATGATTTTAATTCTAATAGTTCATTACTACCCAATATGAGCATTTAAATTAAATAACAAAACCACATTTTCTGTAAGGTTTGTATATGTGACTTTTGTAAGTTTCTGTATTTTTGTAAAGATTTATTTATTTGTTAGAGTTACAGAGAATGGGGACACACACACACACAGAGTAAGAGAGATCTTCCATCCATTGGTTCAGTTCTGATCTGGCATCAATAGTCCAGTAGGTAGTTTAAGCTAAGGATAGAATGCTGGCATTTCACCCAGGCCTCACAATTATGCAACCAGACCATCTGCTGCTGCTTTCTGATGTTCCTTAGCAAGGAGTTTACTAGCAAGTGAAGCAGACAGGACTCACACTGGTACTCATATGGGATGCTGGCATCGCAGGGCGTGGCTTTTCCGCTGTGTTATAATGCTGACTCCAAATCAAATTCCAAGAATAAAATAGATCTGTCATAAATTTCTCTTCACAATGAATAAAAGAATAATATCTGACAAATACATTTTAATGCTTATTTACAATTGTCACTGTGCCAAAAATAAATCCAGATAGTTAGTGAATATAAAAGAGTAGTAAAATGGTATAATTGAATCAAACACATGAAAATTTACTACTTGAATGAGCAGGTCAGTTGTGTTTAACACTAATGGACCAACTGGCATTTTAAGTGTTTGTGACAGATGGCACCGTAACATAATCCCATTTCAGTCAATTAACAAGTAATTGACAGATGTACTCACTATGCTGAACAATCAAACAAAAATTGTTTCTTGAAATAAGCAGCAAGATTTACTAATTACAACTAAGGCCACTTTTTACATTAATAGCACAATATGAACCAACATAGATCAATTTAATAGGTAAATAGTATTTTACCTATATAATTAAATCATCCTCACAATTGTTTGTTCAAACAATCCATCTGACATTGGCTGATACTACTGTTTTCCTTTTGCTCAATTAAATGATTTCCAATGTTTACCAATTTCGTATTAATTCTATATCATTTAGAGATCCAAGTACAATGCTGGATAAAGTTTTGATTATCGATGGACATAGGTATTTTTTTCTATTTTTTCATAGAATTTTGTGCTATGTTGTCTAAGTCATGTAACTCTTTTATTTTAGGACGTAAATTTTAATCTATCTTATGCGTTCCTAAATATTTTTTTTCATTTGTCTATTATATACCTATACTTACACTCTTATACTTCCTGTACTCCTAACTACAAGGTTAGAAAGGTTGTAATTCTGGACCTGGTGTGAGAGCCTAGTGGCTGAAATCCTCCCCTTACAGGCACTGGGACCCTACGTGGGTGCTGGTTCATGTCTTGGCTCCTCTACTTCCCATCCAGCTCACTGCTTGTGGCCTGGGAAAGCAGAAGGAAATGGTCCAAAGCTCCTAGCTCCTGGCTTTGGATCAGGTCAGCTCCAGTCGCTGAGACCATTTAGGTAATGATTCAGTGGATGAAGATCTTTCTCTTTGTCTCTACTTCTTTCTGTAAATTTGATCTACTTTTCCAATAAAAATAAAGAAATCTTTTTTTTGTAAAAGCAGAGTAAGTTACAAAGTACAAGATGTATAAATAAATCCAGTTATATTAGTAACCATATTTAATACAATAAATTAATTATCTCCATTAAAAGCAAATGAGGTTTGTCTTAATAATGTAGACAAATATACATATAACCTATATAATATAAATATATAATATGAAAATTATAATGCCTCACAAAATATAAAAATTAGGGAATATTGCATGTACATACCAACTTAAAGAATGATTTTTACCAGAAACAGCTATAAATACAGAATTAATCCAAGCGATTTTGTTTTGTTTTGTTTTTACTGAATTCAATGTAATGCGATTTTCCCCAGGAAACACGTTAATTATGAACCTTCATGTACCAACCAAAATGGTCAACATCTAAAGTCAAATTGGTAGAAAAGATGAAGAAATGAAGAAATCTGTATCCATAGCTGAATGGATTAGCACATTCACTTTAGAAACTGATAGGCAGAAAAGAAAGCTCTAGAAAGCTATTCGTAAGAAAGAAGCCTGTTTCAAACAGTGGTTTTGGGAAGTATGACTTCACACAGGCACTTTTGAGAATAAGCTAGTAATGAACTTGAAAGAGCTCCTCAACCCTGGCTTTGACCTGGCCACAGGTGGTGTGGCCATTTGGTGAGTACACCAACGGATGGAAGATTTCCAACTCTCTCTTTCTCACTTTTCTGTTTCTCCAAATAATTACATGAATAAATCTTTCATACATATGTACAATATGCACCAATCAATCATGATGACCAAACCCCTCCCTGTTGCCATGATTGGAGACTTGATGTTCCTCTAAAAAGACTTTTAAAAATATTTATGCTTCTGAAATACCACTGAGAAATTAATGTAGAGGTATGCAAAATGATATGAGTAGAATTTTCACCTAAGTATTACTTTAGCAGCAAAACCTAGAAAGCCACCCAAGTGCTATTCAGTAGAATGTTACCTGGCTCTAAAATGCATGAAGCAGGGTTTTTACATAAAACAGGGCGAGAATTTAAAAACTAGTTTTTATGACAAAACTAAATTTCGGAAGTATAGTTTTATGTCTCTTCTGTAATTTAAACACATGAAGCACTGTATAATATTTTAAAATATCTGGGCAAATAAGATAATCAAGCGTTAATTCTGGATTCAGAGAGCATCTGAATTGGAAGGATCAAGAGAACCTTAAAAACATAGCTTTACTTATTTTAAGAGAGAAGAATACATTGAAGCAAATATAATAGATATTTTTATTGCTTCTGGGTGGTAGCTACACTTTTGTTTAGGTTTTTATGGTTTTCTTTAAGTATGTGTGTATTTGGCACTTGGCATAGTGGTTAGGATGCAACTTGGAATGTCCATGTTCCGTTCATCCACATTGCCTGGCTTCAAGCCTTGACCCTGTTCCTGACTCCTGTTGCCTGTTAACACGTGTCTGGGGAGACAGCACAAGTCCTCCCAGAAGCGAGCTGGATTGACTCCCCATTATTGCTAGTTAGAGAGTGCCCAGTGTCTTTTCCCCTCAAATGAATGCATCAATACATAAAGATTTAAAAGTGTGGGCATAACCATTCCATAAGTATTTATTCCGTATGAGTACTATTCACTATGCTACAGTACATATACGACTGGCCATGGAATGAGTATGTTAATAGTGTCAACATTCCAAGAAAAACGGGGTAAAAATGAGATGAAGTGGTTTGGCTACGTCTTGCTTTTATTTAACTATGACAAGTGCAGAAATCTGTGTCCTCAAAGCTGTGGAGTTTACTATTTGTTTTCTATCAGGATTTCTGATAGCTTTACAGGTTTGCAAAAAATGTCAGTCCTTGTTGTAAGTAGGCCAATCTACTTACTGATATAGACATGATTTTTAAAATTTATTCGAGTTGAAGACTAGAAACTAAGAAAGGAAGGAAATTCTACCATCTTTGATTAGCAGCTTGAGTAGACTTAATATGAAGACTAGTACAGGGGAGCCTGCATGGTGTCTCAACAGGCTAATCGTTGCCTTACCAGTGCTGGCATCTTGAATGGGTGTCAGAACTTGTCCTGGGTACTCACTTCTGATCCAGCTCCCTGCTCATGGCCTGGGAAAGCAGCATAGGATGGATCAGGTCCTTGGGACCCTGCACTCAAATGGAAACCCTAGAAGAAGCTTCTGGCTCCTGCCTTGAGATGAAATTAGCTCCAGCTATTGTGGCCATTTTGGGATTGAACCAGGGAATGAAAAATCTCTCTGCATTTCCCCTTCTCTGTGTAAATCAGCCTTTCAAATAAAAATAAATAAATGTATTTTACAAAATGACTAGTATAGAGGCTGAGGATGCGAACAAGTAATTGTAGTTACATGGAGAGAAGGTTTTCACACTGAAATTACCTAAGAATGGTTCAATATTAGATTTAATTGATTTCACGGCAAGACTACAAGTGATAATACAGTCATCTTGGTGCATGAAAAGTCTAATGTACCTTAAGAGTGCATAACACGGATCGACTGAAATATATGTGTTGAAATATTAAAGGCATTTTCATTAAAAATGAGAAAATAAGAATTGAAATATGTCACCATGATTATTCCATCGTGCTTCAGTGGTTCTCAGTAATGAAATAAGACACTGTGAGGCACACATACAGCAGAGAAAGAGTTTTCAGATATAGTTGAATACCTAAGAAAATAAGGAAGTTGGACTAAAATTCTAGTCTAACTAAAAAGAAAATGTACTAAGACAGTTACGTGGGAAACAGTTTTCCTTTTGTGCTAGAGTAACAGGATGGTAAATTGGAAGTTCTGACTGAACTCCAAATCACACTGCGCTGTGAGTCAGATCAACAAGCTGAAATTTCCAAGAAGGTGTCTGTGAACCGAGTGGTGCGTCACCTCCATCACAGAGCCGAAAGCATCAGGGTGCTGGAGAGCCAGCAGGGTTTGCTGAGGAGGACTGCTTTGGAAAAATCTGTGTTCTCAGGCACGTCTCCCATGCCAGGAGAAGGAAAGGAGCTAACTGACGTTCCTCCTCAATGTTGCGGAGAAGTTCTCCCCAGGATCCTCAAAAGTGCTGACAGCGAGTTTCTTGCAGCTCTTGGGCCTTCCGGAAGGATTTGTGATTCAAGTCTGTGAAATGTGGGGTGGTGACTAAGCCTCTTTCAGTAAGACGCAGTAGAAGCAGATGGCATGTCCTCCTTTCTCCTTCCTCTTACTAAATAGCCCTGGGCAGTTGGCATGAGCCAGTCCTTGGAGAAGCCCCTGGTCATCATGTCGCCGGGCCTTCCAGTTAGACATGGCCAACATCTGAACTGCATTGCTGACTATGTTTGACTTCTCTGTTATTGCTAGCATTTGAAGTTGATTATTTCATTTAATCATTTCCTTTTTTAAAGTATATTAAAAATTGGTACTCCCCCCCAACATTTACTTAATAGTCACAACTGTTCAGGTTCAAAGATGACTCTGCAACCCAAGAGAGAGGCTGAATAACATTAAGGTAGGTATAGAGAAACATTAGCCAAACATTTCAGCAAAGGAAAGGATATGACTGTGTGTCATTGTAAATATTTTCAAGCATTTAAGAATACATTTTGCTTATAAGTGCTATTCATTCTAATGGCTACATCCCCATTTAAACTTTTGCTTTAAAAGAATAGGAAGTAGAGAACAAAAATCCAACATTTTAGTCCAAAAGGTCCAGGCCCAGTTTAGGGGTGTGAATTTTCCCTTTTGCCGTTACTCCCTAATAAAGATCAAATGCACAGAAAAGAGTGACGAAACTGGTCTGCCTGACTGGAACCCATAAAAAGAGGGCACAAGATGGAAACAGAACTTCAGCTGAGAAAGAGGATCTCGAAGCCAGGGGACATGTGCCCTGGTTCCTCTCTGACAGTTCCCCAGTAATTTGAGGATCAGAAACTAGAAAAAGGATGCTTAATTGAAATGTCAGGGGCCCAAACTGCAATTCTATTGAATTTCCTGTGCTTTCCAGATTGCATGCAAGAACAAAGTATTTCCCATGTTTCCAAGGAGGTTTGTGGATGTGAGGATGTATAGATATTTAAGTTGTATAAACTTCACTGTTTAAATAAAGGAGCAAACTCTCCATAGTAATATAGTAGTAGTAGTAGTAGTAGTAATAATAATAATAATAATAAAGTGACATGCTTTAGGGGCATTCTTGTAAAAAATTTTTAAATTACCTTGAAGAGCAGAATTATATGAGAGTGAGAGACAGAGAGAAGAGAGACCTCCCATTAGGTAGCTCGCTCTCCAAATGACTATCATAACCAGGGCTGGGGCAGGCTGGAGCCAGGAGCCAGGAGCCAGGAGCCAGGTGCCAAGAAATTCATCCAGGTCTCTCATCCTCGTGGCAGGGATCCAAGGACTTTGGCTATTTTCTACTGCTGTCCCAGGATATTAGCAAGAAACTCGATTAGTATTGGAGCTGTCAGAACACAAGCTTGTGACCACATGATATGCCAGCATCTCAGGAGGCAATTTAACCCACCACTCTATAATACCATTTCTGAAGTTGCTTTTTCTAAAAATTTCACAGTATTCTATGCAAGAGGTACTAGGTAGATGGTATTTAGAACCATCCCATTGAAGCAAAAATTAAGTTTTAGAGAAATATATTGAATTACATGTATAAGAATCTTTAGTAGATATTAAGTATACCAAAGAATAGAATGTACTAATTATGCATATGGCTTACATTTTAGTAACTCTCATTTTAATTTTATTTTTGCTTGTTTTCATAACTCTATATAACTCAACTGCCTTGATTTTCTTCAAGATCACCTCAGCTAGAACTTCTATTCCATGGCTTAGGTTAGTTGCTTCCCTTTGGCTATTTTGATGCATTCAAAAATATTTATTTGCAAGGTGGAGTGAGAGAAAGAGAGAGAGAATCTTCCATCCATTTGTAATCATCCCAAATGACCACACTAGACAGGGTTGGGTCAGGTTGAAGACATATGGATGTCCCACATGGAAGCCAGGGCCCCAAGTATTTGGATCATCTCCCACTGATTTTTTGAGGCCCATTCGCAGGGAGCTGGATTGAAGACAAATTAGCCAGAACCTGTATTGCCCACTCACATTCAGCATGACAAGCAGCTGCTAAATTTATTGTGCACAATGCTGGCCCTTGTTTTGAGGCATTTTTAAAATATGTACTTCAATGAACAAAGCATTTTATTGCATGATATTTTTTATCTGGAACAGAATTAATCAATGACAGTTTGCTAAATGACTTTTTCCCCCAAGTATTTTATTTCCCTAATGCAAAAATTTTAGTCAGCTTGTCACCTCGTCTGCAGCAGGCTGCAACTTTTAAAAATAAAGTTAATAATCACGTTATGTTTACTAAGATAGTCTATGAACCCAAAGCTTTAAAGGCTTTAGGTTTAATTAGTTTTTAATATCTATTTGTGTTTATTTTGAAGGCAAAACAAACATGAAAAGAAACACCCACACATACATACATGTATAAAGATAGAGATAGATAAGAAGAGCTTCCCTTTGCTTTTTTATTCCCCAAATGCTAGCTGGAGATAGCCCAGGAGAAAGAATTGAGAAAGTCAATGGGAGTCTCAGATCCCGGAAGCAATTGGGCTATCATCTATACTTCTGGGGGTGTACATCTAGAGAGAAGTTGGATGGGAGAAACAGCTAGCATTCTAACTGGCACTCAGTATGGGATAGAGGCAGCCCAAGTGATTAGTGTGCTGTGCCTTAATAACCACCACCCTCTTACAACTGGCTTTTACAGAGTCATTTTGTTTAACTTGTGTAGAAATGAAATAAGAATGCCAGCTTGAATAAGATTCAGACAGAACTGAAGAATGAGTGGAATGGGGTGAAAAATCCTCATGTCCTCCTTAGAAGGCTGTGTGAAATCTCGGTCCTGATGTCTACCATGGCCCTTCCTCAGAGTTTTCCCACAGATATTTTTGTTACATCAGTAGCTCAAGAAAATAATGTATGGAGCATGGATGGATACAAGAGAAAGGGAGAATTTATTGTGAATGACAAAGCCAGAATAGAGATAAGTAAGGAATCTATTTCTGAATGATCAGATGGTAGACAATTAAATTGTTTCCTATCCTGAGAGTACTGGACACATTGTTCAGGCACATGAGAGCTATGAATGATAAGCAAACTAAATAAAAAAAGTAACTTTATGAAAACTTCAATGGTACTTGAATAAAACAGCAATGCTTACATACATTGATGATGGAAGGGAAACTTTCCCAAACTAAACAGGAATTCATGGTAATAGTTAATGCTGCCACTTTAGCTGTGAGTTATTTATGATTTGTAACACACTTGAAGCTCCCAGCAACCTCTGTCATGTGAATTTTCTCGCTAATGTGTCTAAATTACAGCAACAGGGCTAGTACTCTGCACCACAAGGCCTCAAGAGTAAATGACATTTTGACTTCTCATCATAGGCACCTGTCCTACTTCACCCCAGATTGACTTGCTTAGTTAATATCCATTATACTTAGAGATTCCAGATTAGAAAACATTTCATTGTTTTTCCCGTCCATTGATGAAATTGCTGGGCTGCAAACAGTGGCAATACTAACACTGACCTCAGGTCATGGTTTTTAGTGGAAAATGACATGATGCATGTGAACTCTGTGGGCCAAAAGAAATATCATATACTATAATTTTTGCTCAATTAACTTCTTTAGGTCTTGACTGAAGTCTTTCCAATGGAGACTTGAAAGAATGAAATATGACTAAACTCAGTTGTTGTCCTTGGGAGCTTAGTTTTTTTTTTTAAAAAAATATATTTTTATTTTGAATTTTGAATTGTGTGGTACAATTTTGTGTAGGCTGGGATTTGCCCCCCAAACTCCTACCCCTGTCAGATTTTACCCATTTTGTTACAATCATAATTCTATCAGTCTCTTATTTAAATGTACCCTGACATTGTTGGTACAGACAATGTCAGACAGTCTAGCATCCCATTGTTTACACATATCCAACAGTTTTATTGGGATTACATCTTTCGTCTGGAAGCAGGGATGCATGTTCCATTATATCCCCATGTCTGTATATGATCAACCCCAGCACTCCATCACTGTACATTACCATAAGTGAGAAGCCATGAAACAAGGTCAACAACGAGTATTAGAACAGACACAACAACAATAACAGCAACAACATCAACAACAAATTATAGTACCATGAAAAAAAATTGCCACTGAGTAACAAACACTTGAGTGACAAAAAGGAAACACAGAAGTCTCTTGGGAAAAATGATGCTATGAATTCAGAGCTATTAGGCAAGAAAAAGCAATTAAAGGAATACAAATTGCAAATGAGGAATTGAAATCATCGCTATTGCAGATGACATGATTCTCTACATAGGAGAGCCAAAAGACTCAGACAAGAGACTATTGGAACTTATAAGAGACTTTGGCAGAGTAGCAGGATACAAAATTAATGAACACAAATCAATGGCACTAGTGTTCACAAATAATTCCATGGATGAGAAAGAAATTGTAAGTACAGTCCCCTTTAAAATAGAGGAGAGGAATCTTAAATACCTAGAAATTAAGCTAACTAAATATGTGAAAGACCTCTATGATGAAAACTATAAATCATTTAAAAAGGAAATAGAAGAAGACCTTGAGAAATGGAGAACCTTACCATGATCCTGGATTGGCAGAATCAACATTATCAAGATGACCATTTTACCAAAAGCAATATACAGATTCAACGGGAGCTTAGTTTTCATTTAGAGTAGCGGGATGAGTTTCCCCCTCAACAAGGGTAATAAACACACACTGGTAAGACTTCATTCTCTTAATTTTATCATGAAACAGATTTTTTTTATGTTTAAAATCCAGCTAAAACAGGAAAAAACTTTCAAAATGGCATGTGATGTGCATCATGGTGTTGGAAAGCTTATATAGCTTGAGTACTGCTAAAAACAGTGACAGCCTTGTTTATGCAGAAAAGGATGTCCTGAAAGAGAGAGAGAGAGAACATCTAATACTGTCTTTTAGGGTTTGGCTTATTTAACTAGGTGTAATGATCGCAGGCTGCATCCATTTTGCTTTTCCTTTTTATTTATATTTTTTTTTAGCAAAGGACAAGATTTCATTGTTTAATTTTTGCAGCTGAGTAGTACTCCTTCATGTATGATTATAGAACACCTTTCCAACCAGGTAACTAGTAACCATAGACCCTTGTGAGGCCTCTCGGTTAAGACAACAATTTAATCAGCTAATCCCCCCCATGGTCCTTCTGCAACCACTTGCTCCCCACCCATACCTTCTTTCTTTCTTTTTTGCGGGGGAGGGTAAGATTTAATTAATTAACTAATTAATTTTTTATTAGAAAGTCAGATATATAGAGAAGAGGAGGAGAGACAGAGAGGAAGATCTTCCATCCTATGATTCACTCCCCAAGTGGTCATAATGGCCGGAGCTAAGCCGATCCATAGACAGGAACCAGGAGTTTCTTTCAGGTCTCCCACACGGGTGCAGGGTCCAAAGGCAATGAGCTGTAATCGACTGCTTTCCCAAGTTATAGGCAGGGAGCTGGATGGGAAGAGGGGCCACTGGGATTGGAACCAGCGGCCATCATGGAATCCCAGCATGTGCAAGGCAAGGACCTTAGCCACTAGGCTACCACACCGGCTCCCCATGCCTTATTTCTAATAATTCCTGGTAACCACAAATCCATATTTTATTATTTTTTCATTTAAAGAATAACATGTAAATAGAACCATACTGTATATGACCTATGGAGATTAGTCTTTTCACTTAATTTTGTAGCGATCCTGGTAAACTTCTGCATTTTTTTCAGTAATTCATTCCTTATATTGATGCTCAGTAGTTCAAGATATGGATGTGTGGATAGCTTATTGCACCTGTCACCTGTTGAAAATCACTGGGATTGATTCCAGTTTTTTGACATTATACATAAAGCAGCAATTAGCATCTGTATAAGAATTTCATTGAAAATAAGCTTGCATTTCTCATGGACAAATGCCCAGGAGTTGTAATTATGGGTTGTATGGTAAATATACTTTTAGTTTTATAAGCATAACTTTATTTTCCAGAGTGCCTGTTCTATTTCTATTCCCACTAGAAGCATGTAGGTGATTCTATTTCCCTGCATCCTTCTGGCATTTGGCATCATCAGTGACTTTTCCATTCGTTTATCATTTGGAATTTCTTATTTATTTCCCTGAAGTGTCTTCACTGAGTGAATTCAGTATTAATTTTAAATATTTTTCAAAATTGATAATACAAGTTTTGGAAAGACAAAACTAAATATGGCATTCTACTTCACTCTTAATGTTTTTGAAACAGAACTTAAAACAATGAGATTGAATCTAAGTAATAATTTCCAGAGTCAGCCATTGAATATCTCACATATAATGAATCCATGTTTTTTTTTTGAAAAAAGGATTTATTTTTATTTGAAGGGCAGATTAACAAAGAGAAGGAGAGACACACAGAGAAAGATCTTCCATCCATTGATTAACTCCTGAAATGGCTGCAAGTGCCAGAGCTGAGCTGATCCAAAATCAGGAGCCAGGAGCTCCTCTGGGCCTTCCATGTGCACAGGGTCCCAAGGACTTGGTCTATTCCCCAGCACTTGCCCAGGCCGTAAACATGGAGCTGGATCAGAAAAAGGGCAGTCAGGACATGAACTGGAGCCCAGATGGGATCATGGTGCCACAGGGTAAGCCTATTGAGCAATGATACCAACCCCTGATCCATTAACTTTATATTCTTGCTGTAATCCCAAATTTAATGATTCATGATTTTTACTTACATTTTATGTCTCTCAAAGTATAAGTGAACATAGTTCCAGAGCTCAGCCATTGGACAGCTCCCCTACCTGTAGTGACTGCTAACATGATCTCATCAAGTCTTATACCTTTTTTAAAGAGATTTTATTTTGGGGGCAATATTTTAATTAGTTGTGAATAGATTCAAACAGATTCAGTCTGATTGATAGGTAAAATTCTAAGATTACAATGATATTCATTTTCCCCTCTTCCCCTCCTTTCTTCCCCTCCCTTTTAAGAATAAACTTTTTGTGATAACATATTTTGAATTTATATTACACTAAAAAGGCTTAAAAGGATTAATATGCCGCTGAAGAGGTAATTTACCAAGGAAAAAGCAAAAAATATCTTAGTTTGCTGGGAATACAGACATTGGCTATAAACAATCAATGTCTGGAAGGGTTACCATCTCACCCAGATACTATAAGTTTTAATGTAATCACAGATCATTTATTTACTGTCTTTATGCTAATAGCTATTAAATATATATTCGCAGCTGCCTCCTCTTATTCTTGCATACCCAACTGCATGTTCGACCTCTATATGCAGTCTCAGCTCTTCTGTTTCTGATCCAGGCCCCTGCCAATGTCCCTAGGAAAGCAGAAGAGGATGGCCCCAGCTTTTCTGTCTCTGCACCCTTGCAGGAGACCTAGAAGAGGCGTCTGGCTACTGCCTGGCCCGGTTCCAACTGTGTCTGCCATTCGGGCAGTGAACATACAAGTGGAAGACCTCTCTCTGTCTCTCTTCCTTCCTCTCTCTCTTGCTGCTTTTCAAGTAAATAAATCTGTAAAAATAGAACTGGTTATTGTGATAGATAAAATCCACTTATTCAGATTTTCTCATGTTTGCTTGTCACCACTTTTGCCTGTACATATATCTAATGCTACATGTTTTATCACCTGTGCGTCCACCATTAGTCAAGAGGCACACTGTTTTCCTCAGAACAAGATTCGTCCGGGCTCCCTTTTATAATCATGTTCATCTCCGCAATCTCCTACCTCTAACCCTGGCATCCCATTTGCTCTTTTTCATTTCTAAAATGTGATTTAAATGATTTTGTATACACGGAACCATATAACATGCAACTCTTTGGGATTAGCTGTTTTCACTCAATTTAATTCTATGACCATACACAAATGCTGAATGTACTGATAGCTTGCTTCTTATCACTGAATAGTGTTCATAATATGGATAGATGATGGCTTGTTTGACCACTTGCCCACTGAATGACATCTGGCTGTTTCTAGCCCATGGAAATTAAAAATAAACCTAGTACAAATGATCACACACAGGTTTTTCTGTGACTCTGTTTTCATTTTTCTTGGCTAAATGCTCTGGGATGCAGTTGTTTAAATGTGTGATAACTGCATGTCTACATTTTTGGGAAACTACGGATATTACAGAGTAGATGCACTTTTCCTTTTTGCTTTTCCGTAAGTATATTGAGTATTTCATTGTCGCATTGATTTCCATTTCTCCAATGAGTAACAGTATTGGACAGTTTTTCATATGCTTATTTTCAATGGATACAGCTCTTAAGTAAAATGTTTCCTCACTTTTTTACTATTTTGAATCGGACTGTTTACTATTGAGTTATAAGATTGTGTTCTGTCTTCCTTGGTGAAGTCCATTCGAATGCCCATTTTTCGAAATTAAGCGTACGCAGGAGTTGTCAGGCTATGCTTCCCATTTTGAGAAAAACAAGTCACAGATTGTATAACTTAGACAGTCATGGTTTTATAATGTAATAGAATCCAGAGTTCACATGGAATTCTGCCTCCAGGGTTGTCGGTACACAGGCCCAGGCTCACAACCTAGCAAATGTAAGCAGTTGTGCTTGGGCATTTGCTGCTTTGTATTGAGTTGATCATTACAGATTGTGTGTAGTCAAGATTGTCATCAACTTTGATAGCTAAACTGGCTCTCAGGATTTTACTAAATAAGGCAGGATAAATTATTCTCCTCCAGAAAAAGTAGTTAGTGCATCATACTGCTAAATTGCCTAATTTTCCATTTGTCAATTGTTAAATTGCCTAATACATTCTCCAAGTGGTATCATGTTTGCCTTGAAGGGGTATACGAACAATGAAATTCCTTTGCTCTCAAATCACAGGATAACTTTTTCTCCTTTCTCAGAGCAATGCTTATAGACAAGCTATTCCTGAAGCTAACTACGTGTCTCAGCATGTAAAAGCCAAATTGCCTTATCCATGGCAATTTACTGTGCTATGAGAGGGACCAAATTGCATAATAAGGTCCTTGCCCTCTCACTTTGATATCTGTGGTAACCTTGAAGTCAATTCTTTGTGCTAACAAGAATTAAAGAATGAAGTCTCATAACTTCGCACAAATTCAGCTGGCAATAAGATACAGATGAGGCTATTAACTTTTATTTATGATCAACTGTTTACTGATTGCAAAATCTGTACTAGGAGGTAGATTTAGAGAAAAAAGTCTGAGGGAAAAGAAAATCGCATATATGTAAGTATGCTTATAACAATGTATCTCCCAACTAGAAATGTCTCCCCATAATCAGTATGTGAATATACAAATGGAGCAGAGACATAAAGTCAGTAATCCCTAAATCCACTTTCTTTTAATAATCACAAGTGTAATCCTGATGTGTGTGTTACAGCTATTTGGTTACATGTTTGTGCATCTGTGTTCAATGTTCCTTTAAAAGTACAGAACAAATATGGCATTTACTAATTTTCCTCCAAATTCATATTTTGAAATTTTGTTCCCAAGGGGTCTTAGGAAACAGAGACTTTGAAAATGATTAGACCATGATGCTGCCCTCATACAAACGCCCTCTGAAAGATCTCATAAAAGCTTGTCTGGCCCTTCACACGTGGGCACAAAGTAAAAAGACAGTTGTCCACAAACCAGTATGTTGGCCTTTATTAGATTCCAAATTTGAGAACATCTGGAACTTGAACTTCCCTAAGTTTACAATTATAAAATTATTTCTATTGTTTATAAACCACCTGATCTGTGTTCACTTGCTGTAACAGTCTGAAAGGATTAATACAGCATTCAATGAAAGTACTGTTTGAGAAAATTTTCATTTACTGACATGTCATTAAAATTTTCCTGTATCTTTAGATACACTCGAAAAATGTAGAATCATTGACTGCACGGCAGTATAATAGATCCACACTTGTGTATTGAAGTAATGATGTAAAAAGTAAGGGCATTTTGAGCCACTTAGAAATAATTACTTCTTATACTTTCATATTTGCAAAAGCAGAAGTCTATGCAAAAAAAAGCAACACTTCATTGATTTTTTTGGAGGATTAGAATTCTGTTTTTGATTTTCAAAGACACAATTTTAAAAATAAACACCATCGAGGGATATCATTTTATTGTAGTACTTTAAATTTGTTTGTTTTAATTATGATTCAGGTTTGGAGATGCTTACTAACAATTCAAAGTACCACTTGACTTTTCTTCTTATTTTATAGATTTTGTGAGTTACTTTTTAGTTAACCTAGTCAGAAAAGAATTTGTAAGAAGTGGGATTTAAAAAGCAATTCTCACAAACAAGCAAGAAAGTGTGTGTGTGTGTGTGTGTGTGTGTGTGTGTATAAAGGTACAGTGGAAGAGAGAGAGAGAGAGAGAGGTCCTTCTGGCAGTTCCCTCACTAAGTGGCTGAAGCAGCCAGGGTTGGGCCAGGCTGAACCAGGAGCCAAGTTACATCTGGGTCTCCCATATGAATGGCGTGGGCTAATGTACTTGAGTGATCCTCTATTATTGTTCCAGGTCCATGAGTAGAGGTACTGGATTGGAAGCAGAGCAGCTGGGACTTGACTCTCTAAGCCACAGTCACAATGCCAATCTCAACAATGCCTTTATTCTTCCATAAACACCCTCAGCTTTCAAGAAGAAAGGGAAAAAATGCACTGATACTTTTCCTTTAGGCTTTAGGAACACTGTCCTTGAAATAAGATGTTGGTAATGATGATGATGACCATGATGATGAGAAGCAGAATAGCAGTGACAGCAAAACATCAGAACGGATCTCTGAAGAAAACTAACTTTACATTCTCTGGAAGCATATCAACAAAAGAAAGAAATGAGAAGACAAAAACATAGACAGCTGTTCCCAGCATTTTTTTTTTCTATTAAACTCAAAACTAATAAGAATTCCTTGCAAGTCCCTCATAAACTTCAAAGTAATTTACAAGTATAAGTATTCTTTTCTGTTACTGTTATTGATATCATAATGATTATATTTATTGAAGTAATGAATATTTATATCATTACTTGCCATTAAGAGTTTATACATGCATGCTGAATATTATGATTAGAAACTCCTTGCCCGAGGCCAACTCAAGGAGTAAGAGATATCAGGAACTAAGCTGAAATCTGCTTCATCATTCTGTTTGGGCTGCAAGTCACTGGCATGTGGTCTGTTGTCACTATGCTTCAAAAATGGCTTTGAAATTGCCAATGTCCTGTTGGAAACATGCACGGAGTAAAAGTTTACCTGAAATTAGAGCCATTTTGGCTTAATAGTGTTCTGATTACATAAGACCCTTGATTGTTTTGTGTATATGCCCTCAGCTGAACAAAAAAAAGGAACAACCAGAACTATTTGTTCTGCCATGAAACTGTCTTAGAAATCTACAACATTGTTTGATGATTCATTCTGTATTTTCCAGTCTCCAGCAGCTGAAATTCAGATGACCTTTCCCAGGGAATTAGTGTCAGGATAGTACATTTCATCGAAGGAATTTACTGAAATGTGTTGTCCTGAAGCCACTATACCTGTGTTTTCATAAAAACTTAGCAAGTATTGCAGAGTCCATATGGTGTACATTATAGACTGTATAGAGTGATTTCTCATTTACTTGATCTATTCTTATGGTTGTATCTCATTTTGAATTACTATTTTGTAGATTAGATAGAATTGTAAATCACTACAGTATTCGTCTCCTTCCTTTCTCATTTTCTCTTCAAACTTTAGAGAGAACAAATTTTAAACCTGTTCTACAGTAAAAATGCTTCATACTTCACCAAATAAGTAATTTAATCAGCAAAGAAACAAGAATACCTTAGTTTAGTGCAATTAGCAATAGTTACAAACAATACCTGAACAGAGAAAAATGACCATTTCATCCATATAAACTATAACATTATCACAGATCATTAAATCTATAGTAGTATAAGATTCTTAGCACTGGTTTGAGAAAGGTATAAAAGAAAATTTTATAAAACTCTATTTGCAACAATGCCAATACACAAGACAGTTTCCTCTACCATTTTTGATTTTTTTTTTAAATTTTACATCCCATGTTTGTATAAAAGACAACACACAGTATGTAGCTTTCTCTCTCTGGCAAATTTCACTTAATGCATTTCCTATAGTTAGGTTCATTTGGCTTCTAATGGGACTTTGTTTTAAGGAGCTGAATAATATTCCACTGTGTGCATATTTATACACCATAGTTTCTTTATCCATTCATTCGGTGATGGACACCTTGGTTAGTTTCAGTTGTGGATATTATGAAAAGTTTTGCTATAAGCATAGTGGTGTAGGTGTCTTTTGATACAACATAGTCAGATCTTGGGGGTATATATCCAGTTGTGGGATTTCTGGATAGAAAACCCATTAGGGTAGGGAAAGAGAGGATGGGGAGAAATCCCTGAGCCTATAGAATTGTAGCATGAAAAATAAAAAAAAAAAAGTAAAAACAAATCCAGCTGTTTTTCACAGGAGCCGCTTAGTGTACACGCTCACCAACAGCGTCTTTGTGTAGCCCTTTCCTCTACCTCCTCACCTGCATTTGTTATTTTTGTGTTTTGAATTTCCACCATCCTGAAAGGGGTAACATGGTATCTCTTTGTGGTTCTGATGACTCATGCTGCTGAGTGTTTATTCATAGATTTGTTGACCATTTGAAGTTCTTCTTTTGATAATTGTCTACTGAAATCCTTTGCCCATTTCTCAACTGGATTGCTTTTTTTTTTTCGTAAGTTTTTAAAGTCGATGATATACGTGTGATATTATTTCTTTGCCAGATGAGTGATTTGCAAATACTTTTTCCCATTCTTTTGAATGCTTCTTCACTCTGTTGATTATTTCCTTGGCTGTTCAAAACTTCTGAGTTTTAAATAGTCCCATTTTAGTTTTTCCTTAGTTCCTATGTGCAAGAGACTTTTTAATGAAGCTTTCCATTATGTAGCATTCTGTGCTATCCAATAGATAGCAACTAGACATGCAGAGTTTCTTAAATTTAAACTAGTTAGAATTTTATAAAGTAAAATTTCAGTTTTTCTTTCATGGTAGCCACTTTTCAGCTCCTCAAAACCCGCACACAGGTAATAAAACTTAAGCTGCAATGCTTTAATGTTTAATAAGATAGTTGGACTTGAAGCCTGTGCAGTGGCTTAGTGGATAAAGCTATTGCCACCCGTGACACCAGTATCCCAGACAACTGCTCCACTTCTCATCCAGTTCACTGCTAATGTGATCAGGAAAATGGAGGAGGCTGGCACAAGTCCTTGGGTTGGATGGGAAGCTCAGAAGAAGCTTCTGGTTCCACACTTTGAATTGGTCCATTTCCAGCTTTTGCAGCCACCTAAAGAGTGAGCCAGAAGATGAAAGATCTCTCTCTGTCTCCCCTTTCTTCTCTGCAAATCTTTCAAATAAAAAAAATGTAACAAAAAAAAGAAGATAATAGACTAAACAATGTGGAAGCATTCTGCTGGAGTTGAGAGAAGTAAATCTTAAACAGTGGACCGCAAAATGTTCTAAATCATAAATGGTTCCCACAGAATTGCTGGGTAAACATAATTAGGTATGTTAGTGTGGGGATAAACTGGGAAACAGAGAGCTTTTAGCAACATGTTTTCATATCCTCTTTTGATTCTGCAATGTGTCTAAATTTGACTTCATAAAGAGAATGAAATGGAAAGAACCATCAATTTGCATCCACGTGCTTCAGTTTGTTCAGGCGCCTATAACAAAATGTCATCCATTAGGTGACTTGTGAAATAAGCTTCTCATAGTTGGAGGTTGGGAAGTCTAGGATCAGGACACTAGTAGTGTGATCTCTGGCAAGGACCTGTGTTCTGGCTTATTGGTGGTGCTTGCTAGCCTTGTCATCACCGGTGGAAGTGGGGAAGGGTCTCCGTGAGACCTCTTCTGCAAACTCAGTAAGTGAAGTGTCTTGCAGGTTAGTATTCTGACACAGGGTTTTGTGGGAACCAACCAGATACAAATAATTGTGTGATATAGAATAAATAGGACAGGCATAATTATCCAGGAATCAAATCACATTAACTACTATGAATTCTTACTGTTTCCATGTCCTTGCACTGTCTGCTTCCAAAGAGTGTAGGTGAGATCTGTGAATTGCTCCTGCCCAGCAGATTATAGCAAAGATAATGTGCAACTCCTCTCATTTATTGTGTCACGTTATATCAGACCCTGTCTTGTCCGCAGACTTACTCTAGTGTCTTTTCATGACTTTTCAAGTCTTTGTGAGATCTCATGCTGAGGGGACACCATCAAATTTAGCTCAGACTCCCCAGGTGAGGAATTATAATACTATAATAAGCTAGTAAGTCAACTTAATGTCTAGCATTTTATTGTACAGAAAAAATTTTTTTAAAATATATTCCAGTAACCCAATGCCTACCGGCGATACCTTCAAGGACAGCTATTTCAGTTACTTTAATCAAAGAAAAATAGTCAAATTAACTGATATTGAATACATCTGGACTTTAATATCCTTTTAAAACTTTTGTTCCATTGTGGACTAATTTTGTATGAAAATGGTAAATGGATCTGTCTGAGCAAAGTGGTAGCTGGTGATTTTAAACATTTTGGCACAACTGTCCTGTGCAAAGTACAAAGTGATTGAACAGTAATGGTTCTGAGCCATTGTGCTTCACAGAGGTGGTGGCACATACTGGACAATGGCAAATTTATCATTGGTCTAGATGCCAATTACAAAGGGAGTCTTTTCACCAAAGGCAAAGTTCTGTAGCTTGGTCCATTTTTTTTTTCTTGGATATAACAATTGTAAGTGGTGGCCAACATTTACAGAGCTTAGTGGAAAAAGTAAACATTCAGAGAAATCAATTCATGAAGACTAATGACTTCCTGCAAAACATAATGAGTTTTAAGTGAGGAAGAATCCATCAAAGGCAGATAGGTAAGGCACCAGCGGGTATGAGACAAAGGTATCACAGCAGAATATTGGAGAAAAAGAATATGAGTCAAACAGAATAGAGCTTGGGACCTTAAATATAAGAGTTAGGAATTTACATCAGTTCCCTAAGGAGAAATCAAGAGTTAAATTCAAAATAAATTTGTATAATATTGAGGGTTACTTATTAAAATTATAATCAACTGCCATTTGCTAAACTACACATACTTTTTTGTGACTTGGATTTACCTCTTCTCAGCAAATAATTTGATTATTTTAAAAAATCTCAAAATATGTTGAAAAGCGTTGCAATGTATAGGAATTACCTAGGGTATATTATTATATACTGTTTTAACTACTATAATATAGACTGTACACCAAATGTTAGAATATTTTAAAGTAATATTTAATCCTTCTTGATTAATTTCCATTAGTTTCTTCATGATGATCTTTGAATAGGTAATATGTTCTGTGCATAGGAAAACTGATTTGTAAAGAATAGATGTCAGTGCTAAATTAGTGTGGAAGGCTACAAAAGAAAAAATTCAGTGATCACAAAGTTTATTATTGCTTGCTATAGGGTAAACAGAAAAGTGGGTATGTTTTTGTTAACTGTGATTGTATTTGGGTTCTAAAAATATAAATTTCTCAGCTAGAATTCCAACCTAAATTTTGCAATATATTTTTCCAAATCTGAAAGGCCATGATTGAGCTTAAATTAGATATGCTGGGGTATTTTGGAATACCAGACATTTGGGTGTGAACATTTTCTTCCTTGGCATGTGTCTTATTTACTGATTGCTCATTATCCAGTCTTGGGAAGCCTAATTCCACAATATGTGTCTTCATGACAATTTTTTTAAGCATGAATTTCAAATTTTCTACTTGAATTTTTCTAACTAAACTGCTCCAATATTACAGTTTTCTTGTTGTGTTCAAGCTGATAACTCTGTGTTTGTGTTAATAAGTGGTTACTTTTCACTTTTTTTTTTTTTTTGCATTTTAGTTCATTTCAGATTTTACTGTCCGGAGTCAGTGCATGCTATCGCTTCTGCAATGGATTAATTAATTTTGCTCCTTTTCATCTTCAAGGAGTTTGCCAGGAATCTGAGATTCATTTCACATAAGCACTGAAAATGAAGATGAAGTTTATGTTTTTGATATCTCTAGATCCAAGCAAGGCAATGAGGTAATTACTTCACTTTTCTGGTCATTTCATTTTTTTCTCTTTCTCTTCTTTTTAAATATAGGATATCTTTATTAAGACATAATTCATATATCACACAATGCAACTATTTCTAGTGTATAACTCAATGAATTTTTGACTAGTCATGTAATTCTATAGCTACCACCATAACCAAATTTAAACATTTGCATTACCCTTAACAGAAAATCTGTATTCAATAGACATCACCTTTCTTTACTCCACAGCCCAACCCACGTCAAACCTATACCGCTAATCACCTTGGTCTGAAGCTTCATTTGTTTTGGACATGTTACATGAATAAAATCTTACAGTACAAATGTGACTTGGAGAATTGATTTCTATGACTCAGCACAACTTGTATAAAACTTGCCCATGTTGTAGCATGTATCACTATTTAATTTCATTTGTTGCCAAAATATTGCATTGTTTAGATTTTATTTATACAGTTTTTATAAATTTGTGTTGCTTCTGGTTTTTGAGTTTTTATGAAAAATTATGTTAGCATACAATTCTCTGAAGACACATGATTTCAATCCTCTAGTTTTGGATAGATGAGTTATAAAATGACTGTATTCAGTCTTCTGAGAAACTTCCAAAGGGTTTTCCAGATTCATAATAGTTCAATTTTCTACACATCCTCAGCATCACTTTTTTTTTTTAAAAAAAAAATTCATTGATTTTATTTTAAATAAATAAAAGGAGACAAGGAGAGTAAGAGGTCTTCTGTGTGTTGGCTCACTCTCCAACTGGCTACAACAGTTGGAGCTGAGCCAATCTGAAGCCAGGAGCCAGGAACCAAGGGCTCCTTTCAGGTATCCCACATGGATGCAGGGGACCAATGTCTCGCTCCATGCTTCACTGTTTTCCCAGTCCATAATCGGAGAGCTGACTTAGAAATGGAGCATCTAGTGCTACAACTGCACTCATAGAACATGCTGAAACTACAAGGCCAGGACTAACTTGTCCTGTTTTCCTTTAGGTTTCCCACTGAATCTAATGGGTGACCCATTGTGGTTTTTATTTGCACGTAGTTAGTGATGTTGGAGATTTTTATATGTTTTTTATGTGATTGTCTTTACATTTTGATGAGCACCTATCATTAAGAAATAGCTTCATAATTTTGGGGGGCAGTCAAAATCTAACATGACAATGTAACATTGCAGGGTTTCATTTAGATGTGTTCTTGTGTCTTTGTGATCCAACGCTTTTGTGAGTCTAGATAGTATCTGCTTGTGGGTGTATATGTCTTACTGTTTTGTTTTTGAAAGGAACAGAATTGGGAAAAGTTTAAATAACAAACCTTTAACTCCAACAGATTTAACAGGAAATCCTGTGCCCCAGTTCCTTTGCTAAGCAGCCTGCTGCGAGGGCCGATGGTGACTAATGTCAGCCTGGTAAACTAACTGCAGTGCTTCCTCCCTTGTTTGGACACAGCGCCAAGTACGTTCTGATTGAGAAAACAATACACACACCCACTCACTCTAATTATTCTGTGTGTGAACGCTTTCCACATTCAGAGCTATCATGAAGTGAGGAGAAAGACAACAGAGTATTAAAACAATAGTAGAGCCTCTTCATGTGAGAAAATATTTAATGAATGTATGGAAATTAAATGACAACAATAAGAAAATTTCTCCTGAGTCCAAAGTGGCTTTCTAGATGCCTACTCCATCACTGTGTGCCTCTATCTTAGTATAGATACATGCTATGCTGAATGTTTTTTCTTTTTGGTTAGCTAAGACTTTTTGGACCACATTTTTATACTTTGTCCACTCGTGGGTCAATTTAATCAACATATACTTTACTGAGACCAAGATAATGTGAGCTGTTGTATTAGGCTCTGGAGAAAGAAAAGGGAAAGAGCTCACTGTGTAACATGGGGAAATGTACTCGTAACTCAGACAACACAAGCAATAGTGTGTATATGCAAACTATGCTACTAAGTCATGAACGTTCTTTCTTGAAAACCGAAGAAAATCTTTCAAGAGCAATCTGTAGCAGGATTGATGTTTTAGTTGTGAAGTAGGTGGATGAGGAAGTGACTAGTAAGTGACTATCACAAAGGTAAGTGGAAATGACAGGCAATTTGCTGGGATCCAGCAGCAAGAGGGGATGTTAGGATAAGAGTTGGAGAGGCAGGTTGGAACATGATGCAAAGCAACCCTTTGCTCCATAAACAGACCTGGTACTCCAGCCAAGAGAAACTGAAATGTATTTTAGAACTAAACTGATTTAAAAATCATGTTTTAATGGTACAACAGATATCTTCTTTCAAGCAATGAAACAACCAAAAAATGAGTTCAAGATTTTTTTGAATTTTTATTTTTGATTTATAAATATTGTATATTTTGTGGAATATGAAGTGATATTCCATTGGCATGCTCTGGAAATGATTATATCAACTCATCTAACGTATTAACCATCCCATGAACATCTTTTGCTATAAAGAGGATATTTAAAATTCCCTGCAAATTTCAAAATGACTAATGTTATTAAACACTAGAATCTGTATGCTATGCAATAGATTTCAAGAGCTTACTCCTTTTGCGTGCCCATGACCAGCATCTTCCCATTCCCAAGGCTCAGCATCCAGTGTCTGGTAACCAATATTCTCTGCTCCATTTCTATTCGTTCTCCTTGTCAGATCCCACATAAAAACAAGATTATGTGGCTTTGTCTATGAGTGTCTGACTTATTTTACATAGCCTAATATCCTCTAGATTCACCAACATTGTCACCAATGACAAAATTCCCTTTCTTTTAAAGGCTGAATACTTTGCCATTGCATATATGTAGAACATTATCTTTATCCATTTGTCTGTTAGTGGACATTTTGAATGATGGTAGATCTTATCTGTTGTAAATTATGTTGCAATAATCATCAGAGGGCAAATATACATTCAACATTCTGTTTTCAATTCTTTTGACTATAGAAGTGATGTTTGCAAAAGCTCACAGATAATATATATTCTAATATATTATGCATAGAGGTAAGAAATGAACCAAAATGAGCTCATGCCAACTTGTTATAACATATCTGAACACAATTTGTTTTTAGGCACCAAGAGATATATTAGTTTGAAAGCGCTCCTGTCAGAGGAAAATATTTGTTTCTAATAAAGTTAATACTAAGAACAAACATCAAGTTGGTGGTGATGTTTGAGTTGAAAAAGGCTAAAATTATTGATGCTTAAAAATATTTGTAGGGACACTGCTCCAAAGAAAGCAGCTATTTACAAAAGGATAACTGTTTTTATGAAAGGACAAGATATTAATGATGAGCCACCAGCTTGATGGGAGAATTTGTTGGAACACACATGTGCACCACAGTGGCAGACCATGCATTATAAACTTGCCAGGAAAGTGTTATGAATTAGGGCATGTATGTATAATCTTATACCTGTGGCAACTGAAGAGAACTGACAAATAATGGCAGAGATGATAGTCAATATCACAGAAATATCAGTTGGTTCATCTCCCACAATTCTGATAGAAAATGATTTGAGCAAGCTTTGCTCTATGGGTGCCAAAATTTGTTACACCCATGGTCTCTCCAGAAAACAGATTTTTCCAATGGAAATTTTCAACAGGTTCAAGCAAGATTCAATTGGAAAGCAGAATTGCAGAGAAATGATCTAAGAGACAGAGAGAAAGATCTTCCATCTGCTGGTTCACTCCAAAATAGTCCCAGGGGCCAGAATTGAGCCAGAAGCCAGGAGCTTCCCAGGTCTGCCAGTTAGGTGCATGGCCCCAAGACTTTGAACCATTTTCATTGCTTTCCCAGGCCATAAGCAGGGAGCTGCCACAGGCAGCGGAGCAGCTGGAAAACTGACCAGTGCCCATATGGGATACTGGCATGGCAGACAGAGGATTAACTAATTGAACCATCAAAAGATTTTTTGAACAATTGTAACAAGAGATGAAACAGATTTAGCAATATGATTCTGCAGAAAAATTCATAATACAAGCAGTGGCTACCAAGAGATAGAATTGATCCAGTGAAAACTCATTATAACACTGCATTTGCTCATTTTGTTTTCACTCTTCTAATGTACAAAATGAGCAAATGCAATGTTATAATGAGTTTTTTTGGAGGGTGAGAGTGAGTCCTGGCTGGATGTATATTATCATTCTTTTTTTTTTAAGATTTATTTATTTTTTTTTTGGAAAGGTGAATATACAGAGAGGAAGAGAGATAGAGAGGAAGATTTTCCATCCAATGGATCACTCCCCAAGTGGCCGCAATGGCTAGAGCTGAGCCAATCCAAAGCCAGGAGCCAGGAGCTCTTCGGGATCTACCACATGGGTGCTATTGATTTTGATCGTCACATTGTATGATTGTTGCCTGCACCTATTTCAGAATAAGAAACTGTAGTTGAGAAAGATCTGTTCTCCTTGGGAGGAAATGCTTTTATTTCAGCTTGCCGTGGACTAGGAGACAGAGATATCTTAGCTATGACCATGTCCAGCAGAAGCTATTGACTCTGAATCTGCTGTATCATGGTGATTTTCAATATATAAGTAAGACTTTGTGAAGGGAACCTCAAGAAACTGATATGAGATATTTAATGCTGCTTGCTTCCCATTTTTATTTCTCTCTCTCTCTCCTCTTCTTTTCTTTTTTTAAAGGTTGCTGGTCTTGGATACTGAATGGTGAGGTGATATAACACATGAGTGGTCCAGGAATAATGGAACAGAGGATTATTTTTAATTACTGAAGATAGTCTGAAAACCATATGGTAACGAAAAGAAGGGAATTATTTCCTTAAATTACTTCGAGTAGAGCTATTTAAATGACAGCTCATAGCTTGCTGTCACAGTCCCATAATTGAGTCATGGCAACTGAGTGACTTGAATTCTGATATTCTTCAATGCTCATTGGAATTTCTGTTGGCCATGATGTAAAACCTAAGATTTTTTTTCTTGTTCTTAAGTACTTTTTAAAATTAAAATCCGGATGATATTTGATTCCCTTTTGGAAATTATAAAGCTTATAAACAGAAAGCACACATAAATTTGCATTGTACTTTTACTTACCAATACCTTAATAGAGTGGGAACTCTTACTCAGACAAATAATTAGCTTTCATGATAAAACAGGTAAACAAAACTATCAATTGTAAGTAGAAAATCAGTTTTTCTTGCTGGGACAAATTAGTCAATGTTTATTCTTCAGCTGTGGAGAGCTTTTCGGATAAAGTGAATGTAATAAAAGCTCGAAAGAGTCCTTGAGTGTTCTGTTTTTCTCAAAATGTGTTTGTTGTCATTCATTTTCTTGGTTTATCCCTTTGTTTTAGTGCAAGAGAAAAAGAAATATCCTCAAACATTAGAAACATTGTATAGAAGCATTATTATTTCCAAGAGACTCCTTTATTTTAAATTTTTCCCTGTACAAATATCAAAATGCTAGCATGTCATTCAGTTATATGAATGCATTAAAATTGACCATTCAGAATAATGCTGTAAAATCTTCTTTTAAAAATGGTGGGGGAAGGGAGACCAGAAATGGACCTAAACAGTATTAGTGAATTATAGCAGCAATGTAAAAACTCACATTATGAATCGGCTTCCACTTCTGTGTTATTTAACTTTCTTAGGACGATTTTAGCAGCACTGTATCTATCTACGTGTGTATATTTTGTGTGTTATCCATGGGGTCTCCGTAGAATCTCAGCAACAGATTAATGCGGTGGATACAGAAGGGTACGCACATTCGGTGGGTGAGTTCTCGATGGACATGGCACATTATTTAGTATTCTGTTAAGCAAGTGGTGATTGATTTGATGAGTGTTTCCTGGTTAGAGATCTTTAATTATTTTACTACATTCTGGGATGAGTCTTGCACTTATAAAAACAATTACTGTTTCAGATACATTCATTAAGTAATATGTGGTGAGAGATCTAATATGACCCACTTTATGAATGTGTGCTACAAAAGAACAGGGAATCCGCAGAGCTACTGGGCTCTGGATGTGCAGGTGGGGTAAAGCTGACAAGCATTGTGGCTGTTTCCCTGATTTCCACATCAGGGCTCCCTAGATGGGTATTAGTGTGGCATCCTAAACAGTAAATGTGTCAATGCAAGATTGAACCTAAACTTGACAGCCAAAAACCAAAAAGCCAAGTTAGACACTTAAGAAAAAATAAGCATAAAATAAAGCGTTGACAGAACTTCTTTTATATAGTGAGGTTTGGTGTACAATGGATTCATGAGAATTTCCATTTTCAAAATGCCATGGAATATTGAACAATAACCTTGATGCATCTGGTTTTTTGACCTTAGTGATTTCCCTGAGTTTTATTTTGTTATAGTGAAAGATTTGAAACATTATTTTTAGATAGAAGTAGTATTTTATGATAGGCAAGAAAATGACAGGGCTGAGCAACAGAAACTAACCATTCTTGGAAAAAAATGAGAGAAAGCAATAGACAAAATCAACAAATGAATAGAATTTGGTAAGGTTATTAGAATATTTTCCTCAAGAAATCAAAAATTTTAGCAGAGAAAGTGCAAAATAATAAAAAAATCTGAAAGTTTGCTTTCCTAATTCAAAAATAATAATAAACACAATCAATTAGTAGCTTCCTACAGATAGCAGAAATGAGTGAAAATAGAGATTTTCTTAAAATGGTCTGTATATTTAAAGACAGTTGAAGACATTTATCTTAAAGGTATAACCCAAGCTCATTTACTATTTGTTTTATCTTGTCATTTTTCGGATAAACACCCAACTTTATACAACTCCTTAGGTTTAAACAGAGAAAACCACAATCACTGAAAAGCCCATACTTAACATCCACACAAGAAACTGGACATCCCAGACAAAAAATAAGGATTAGTTTTTTAAAATAATGGGGATTTACAAGAGTATCCGTGAAAGAGAAAAGAAAAATACAAGTTGTGAAGACGAAGGCTTCAAAGCCCAAGACTACTGAATTTCTGCAATGATAGAAGAAAAAAATGGCTAAGAAGCGAGAGCTGAGAAAAAGCTTCTTTCTGTCAAGGACTGGAATCAGAACTGGAGCCAGGTCATGAACCCATTTTGGGATTCCTGTGTCCCATATAGAGTCACAACTGTTGGATCAAATGCCTGCACCCGATTTTCATTTCGGCTTGAAAGTAAGCCTGTCAAATAAGATGTTTTTATCTGAAACAACTTGCAGTAACCAAAACCACCTAAATTAGACTAGCATCCATACAAAATCCCAGTGCTGACCAACATATCTCTCTCCATTTCCATTTAAGATGGAAAATGCACAAGGAATGTTGTTCTTTATTAATGAAAAAATTTGTAAATCTAAAACTTTCTTTTGCTTTTCTTGAAAGTACAAATATGTTTTTGAATGAAGCAAGTACTAATTTTGATCTCTGAATTGAGAAAGAAGTGATGCAAAAGTATTTGTTAGTGAACTTATTTCAGATGTGAGAATTACTCCAATTCACAGTTTTATTCTGCAGCCCAACTTCCACTTACCCCCTCAGAGTTCTTTCCTGACATGAAAGCAGTTCTGCCTATGCAAGAGTAAAATCAGAATCGAAGGAGATGAAAGGAAAGCATATTGCTTTTGAACCGAAATAGAATTAAAAAGAGCTAGCATTTACCAAAATTTTTTTATGTACAAACTTTCATATATTTTTCCTGCCAATTGCTTTGGGACACAGCTGGGCAATGTCTATCTCAAGCAGAGAAGTTGCCTAGAAACTACTATAAACCTAAGGAGGCATTACAATATTAATAGCTTATCAGTTTAGACTTTGAAGCCTCTTCAAAAATACCCACAAAACTAATTATACCAGACCTTCCTAAGTTATGGTTTTATAATGTTGGTATACAATCCATATCTTTGTATAAAGATGTCTAGGCTACACAAGTATGGTTGTTTCATATATTTAAATATATATTTATAACCTGTTTTAAAAAGTAATAATAAAAAATGTATATAGTGAAACTACAAATATTTCTTGACAATAGGATGTTGGACTCTCTAACGTCGTCCATACCTACAATGCCAGGATACACTGCAATAACTGAATGAAGGACTTACAACTATTTATGAAGGACTATATTAATGTAATGACATAGGGGAAATCAATGTGTGTGTGTCATGGGGAGGATTTGGGGAGAGGGGAAGGGAAAAACCAGAGCTTATGGAATTTTATTATCAGAGAATAAAATAAATAAATTTAAAAATGTACATAATGGGCCTGGTGCAATGACCCAATGGCTAAATCTCTGCTTTGCACAAGTTGGAATCTCTTATGGTGCTGGTTTGTGTCCTGGCTGTTTTATTTCTCATCCAGCTCCCTGCTTTTGTCCTGGGAAAGCAGCAGAGGACCCAAAGCTTTGGGACCCTGAACCTACATGCGAGACATGGAAGAAGATCCTGGCTCCTGACTTTGAATCAGCTCAGCTTTAGTAGTTGCAACCTCTTGGGGAGTGAAACAACAGATAGAAGATGTTTCTATCTCCTTTCTGTAAGATCTGCCTTTCTAAGAAAAATAAATCTTTTGAAAAAAGAAGCGTACATAGCATTCTTATCTGTGGGCCATAAAAACAGGTGACTAGTTTGATATGTTTCAAGATCTGTGGTTTCAGTTTGTTTGGGTATAACATTTTACAGTACCGTGAACCCCTTTGCACATGACCTTTGGGAAACATGCAAACATCTTCGTTGTGAATATACCAAGTAGTTATACTTCTGTGTAAAAGGTTTCTCCAGTTCAAAATAATTGTAATATTTTACACCTTTGATGTATTGTATGACTATTCGTACTATGCAGTTTTTGTGTTGTGTTTAGTTTGTATTCCCTAACATTGCAGGGATCAACGCTCTCATCAATGCTCCTTCTTCCCCGGGCCTTCATTCACATTGTCTTACATACGCATCACAATTACATTCCTCTGTTACGGTCTGCATTTTACCTTGTGATTCTAAAAGCACCATTGTTTTTAATGTTTATATATAGTAACATTCATTTTTTATGAGTTTTGGGGCATACAGGGTGTCATACACCCTAGTTTCTTCATCTTAGAGATATTTCTGCTTGTAATCAATCTGCTGTTTACCACATCTCTAAACTTGGAGGCCATTGGTAGCTTTTCCATCTAAAGTTTTAGCTTTTTCTGAACTTTGTGTAGGTGGAATCATATTCATGGTCTTCAGTTTCTGGTTTCTTTCATTTTGCAAAATGTATGAAATATGTATCCATGTGTCCTCGCATTACCTGCACCTTGCCTTCCTTGTGGATGGGCATGGATTGCTGGTTGCACTTGGATCTCAGCTACTTGGGAAGAGGGGAGGATATGATCCTATTGTGGACGTGCGGAGGGGTGTTGAAATGACTTTTCCGATCTTGCTTTGGTCGGAAGTCACGAAGGAATTGAACTTTATTTTGGCCGCCTCCAAATGAAAAGGGCCTCCCCCGCCGTGACTGACAATTTCTAAGCGCAATAGAGACGCGCACAATTCCCATCAGGTTTCAACATGCATATTCTCTTCTAGTAGGTATTCAATACATGTTTGAGTACTGAATGCATGAATTCCATTTCTTCTGTTGGCAGGTATAATCTGGAGAAATTAGGAACATCAGAAAGCCTTATTTTGAATCAACTTATTAAATGCATATACACATTCCTCATTTAGAAAAATATCCTAAAGGAAGTTATGCAACTCCAACATTAATAAGGATAAAAACCTTGGAATTGTAAATGAGCATCTACTTCCACTTAGCATCTAACCCTAACCCCTCACATTATAGAACTTCCAAGTGCTGGAGGAACTAAATTACAATCAGTACAAAAAGAAACAATCTCACTTTTCAGTCTTTTATTGTTACCATGGGTCAAAAAACAATGTACTCTATAAATGTATTTTTAAAAATACAGCATTAGGCCTGGTTGCCAATCTATAATTTGTATCACTTAAATAAGTTTACTGTTAAAGTAAGCACGAACTCATGGATTACTGTTTTGCTTGATCAGATCAATTTTGTCAGTATAGTTTAGGTAAAAATTCATTGCTTTGAACCAGCTTTGGTTAACTGTGTTACAAGAGGAGAAGTCCTCTTTTTAAGACTTAAGTATTAATTTCAAATGTTCAAGGGGTAAGGCAAAAATACATTTTTTATAATGGTTTATATAGCCATGCATATATTTTGAATTAATTAACTTTTTCTTTTGTCTATAGGGGAATTTTATTGAACAACGCTTACAGATTTGCTTAGTGACTTCTTTTTGATGTATTTTCTTTTCTTCTTGTTGTATTTTTAGTTTCTGAAGAGATTTATTCAAATGCGTGTTCTGGGGTTCAACTCCCTTATAGAACCTAGAAGTATTTTTCCCAAGTGTAGCCAGTATAGTTCTGACATGGCTGGTTTAAGAACTCTGTGTTTGAGTGGGAGTAGTTAGGCCATTCCCTGTCAGTGTGAAGGAAAACAGTGAAATGCATGAGAAAATTGGATTCTGTAGAAAGAGTCAAAAGTTTAAGTAAAAAAAGCAAAAATGTAAGTAAAGCAGAACAGGCCATCCTGTGAATTATTGGTTGAATACTATGAAAAGAACCTCTTTGGAGAAACTGCTGAACCTTTCCTTGTGCTAAATTTTAGTTCTACTATTCATAGATATAACCTTAAAAAAACTTTTCTGCAACTGAAATTTCCCATATGAAAAATAGAAATAATGACAATTATGGAGTTGATGTCAAATACAATTAACATAAGTGGATGCAATGGCTTTATTCTTATCACAGTTGAAATAATTAAACTAATTTAGTTCTTCTATGAACATTGAACAAATGCTTAGAAAAGATATATTTAACAAAAGATGTTAGCAAAACTATACATTATTGTCTCAAATTGCCAAAACCTCAGATGGAATATGTATTTTTTGCAAATCCATCTGTCATCTCTTTCCAGCACTTTCTCCCTCTCTGTGGATAACCATGGTGTAAGCCTATCTAGATCCTTTCGTTATGGCTATGATTTTACAGTTAGTCTGCTAAATCCAAGTATTATCACTATTTATTTCAATTGGATTATTTTGGCTGATAGTTTTTTTTTTTCTATCTTACAAACCAAATCCAGAGATAGAAAGGGAACTCCAATATACATCCAAGAGTGCCAATGCCATCTGCATGGTTATGGGTCACTGCATCTCTCCACACTCCCTGCCTTACCATGGCAGAAAAGGCTCACGCTACCTACCATTAAAAAATCACTACAATGTTCTGGGCATCAGACCTTAAAACAATCAGATGAACTAACAGAGACTGCAATTTCCCTTTTATATAATCTATCCTATCCTTCCTACAGTTTCAGAAGAGTAAACGTATGAAAGATCAGAAACAAGGAAAACACGCTAACAATGACATCTGCCAGAAATACAAACTAAAATGGAAGTTGTGTTTCCTATTGACAATAAGCTCACTGCTGTAAGGAGCAATGATGGAGCTTTTCAATCATTATAGTAGATATTTCTAATTATTGTTCAAGTCTCAGTTTACTTTTGCTTTCTGTAGCAGGTAGATCTTGGATTTCACAATGTAAGTCAAGCTTCCTGTGTTAACTGATCAAACTCCACCTCTGGGCAGAGTTTGCTACAGAAACCTGTAGGGGATTATTTGTCTTCCGTATGATTTACAAACTAGTCATTAAATAGGAGCCGAAACAAGGGTTACTTTATTCATTTGCACAATGGTACCTATTTGTCACATAAATGCATAAAATCACATGTATGGATAGACAGATAAAATATACAGTTATAGCTTTATTTATATAAACTCTGTTGGTATGCAAACATCAAATGATTCACACACACTAAACAAAGGATGCAGTAGAATAGCAGTTTTCATTGTTTGAAATGATCTAATAAAGTGACATGCTAGAAATGCAACAGCATAATCACATGGAGAATCAAGAATTTTCCAAAGCTAACATGGGTAATACCAGGCTGGGCATTAAGAATTTAAATCTTCTCTTGCTGGAGCAGGAGATGGTGTTTTAAATTTCTTGAAAAACGTATGAGGCAGCCACTGACTTCCAAATGAATATTTCAACAGTTAAGAAACCCCTTCACTTGGTCATAACCTGCTCTGCAATTCCTTTGTGTAGAAGTGTGTGTGTGCATATGCATGTGTGTATGTTACACTAATGTACAGAATTCTATTTTAAATTAGGCAAAACATTGGAGGGAACGATAAAGTAACGAAATTAACATGGGAAAATGATAGCTCTTTTTAGTAGAGCCTAGAAACAGAAAGCAGGAGAGGAATATTGGAAGGGAGGGAGGAAGGAGAAAGGTAGTCAGGGAAAAAGAGAGGAAAGAGAGAGAGGTGCGAGGAGAGAGACCTGTTGTTTTATTTAAAGATTATGAAGGGAGAAGAGAGAACTGGGACACCGCATCTATTGGGTTATGGAAGAGGCCTCTGAACTCCATGGCACATTTTCTGTTCCTGTTTGCAGTCATGCTGGTTGTGAGAGATTGATGACAGAGAACTAGAGCAGTGGAAAATCAAGAAGAGAGCCGCACTATCCATCTTTCTAGACAGGATCTTCTGAAGCATCAGCTTTGGCTGGCTGTGATGTATGGACTCAGCTTCTCAGAATCCCCCTGCCGCGAGAGCACTCCATGAGCTTTTGCAGTTACCACTTGACAGGATTCTTAGACTCCCCATCACTGCACAGGACTGACTCGTGCTTTGCGTGCCTCTTGTGGTCTGGGTAGCTAGCTCAGTGTGTCTATTTGTGTGCTTCTGTAGCAGGAAAATTGTCGGTACTTTCTGGTTTGACATCCATAAGCATTTTCTATTACTAAAAAACAAACAAACAACAACAACAACAAAAAAAACCAAAACCCTGTGACATGATGAAATGAACATTGCAAACTGGTAACAAAGCAAGCATAAACTCATATCCATCACTTATTTCCAACATCACATATGTATTTTGTTAAAATAATATCAGGTGAATATTGAGTTGTTTTGACTGTTTAGGCAAAAAGCACTCATATAAAGCTCAAATGATTTCTATGGAAAGTAAATACAAGATGTTATCTTTAAACAACGATATTCATTATCAGTATTGGTCATGATCATATTGTGGTTTCTCACTCGGTTCACACTTGATGACTACTTGACTTCATAACATAAAATTGCAGAATGTGCAGGCAGCATTTTGGACTTCCAGGTGGTTGGCAAAGAGTGGTAAGATCAGAGGAAACTGGGGGCTTTCTAAACTGTTGGAAGGTAAACTCAGTGTTGATGAACAAATATCTTGAATTTGCTGACTTTCTCATAAACTTCTCATCATTAAAGGTGACACAGAAACGATTGTGACTCCTTAGGGATCGTCTCTCTGATTGCCAGTGCCTCTTCCATCAGTTTTTTTTAAGACTTATTTATTTTTTTTTGAAAGGCAACTTTACAGAGAGAAGGAAGAACAGAGAGAGGGCGGAAAGAGAGAGAACTTCCATGTGCTGGTCCATTATACAAATAATGATAATGGCTGGACTTGATCTAACCCGAAATCAGGAGTCACACCTTCTTCCTCTTCTCTCACATCTAGGGCCATGAGGACCTGAGCCAGCCTCAGTTGCGTTTCCAGGAGATAAACAGGATGCTGTACTGCAGGTGAAGCAGCCACACCTTGAACCAGCACCCATGTAAGGATGCCTGTGCCACAGGTGGAGGATTAGCTTGCCATGCTTCTCTGCTGGTCCCCTCGACAGTTCTTCTACTGAGATGTATTCCCAGTTCTTCAGGGGTACTAATGTTTTGCTTGTAAGTTAATATGAATAAGAGCTACAGGCACTGACAGCAAAACCAAAATATATGTGTATGACGCAGCCTATACCTATGATAGTAGTTAGGGTATTGTTGATTAATGCCAATGAAATCAAGTAGGTCTTTCTGATTTCTACATTTTGCATTGCACAGAGACATAAGCTCAGTTGCTATTATGTAATAAGAAAAGGTATTTGAAATTACAGCACAAGATTGCTGGTCTTAATATCGGATTACTTTCCAGTGTCTCTCCTCTCTCTTTTCGAGAGCCACCCTACCTCCCAGCTCTCTCTTGGCAGGAGCTTTTGCCTTCCCTCTTCTTTCCCCACTCTCCATGCTCTCTTCACAAATAAGCTTTTCTGTCTGGAAAAAAAAAAACCCAAATGTATTTCAAAATATGCATGAGGTGCTTTATTCTTGCTTTGTTTTATGATATGTGACAGAACATATTTGATTAAAAATTAAACATTCCATCACATTTGAATAGTAGAGGTTATGTAACTGAGATAGAAATGTTATGAATTTGTGTTTTCCCCCTGCTTTGACCAGACTGAGCCATCAAGCTAAAGTCATTAAATTGGAATTAACTTTCTCCTCTTTTGCCTCCTTCGCCCGTTGGTATTTCATTAATTTATAGTCAGAACTAAGGAGTAAAAATGCATTGCTGCCATATTTTTTTCTTCTGAAAGTTACCATATTTCCTTTCCTGGAGGTTTATTTCAACTAAAGTTTTTGATGTAAAGTAACTAGGTTAAAGTAGTGAAGAAAACAGAATTTATATAGAAGAATGAACAATAATTCAGGGGAAAAACTGAAAATTGAACAAACAAAATAATGTGAAGAGCACCGGATAGAAGACAAATGAGAAGAGACATTTCTGAACAATGGGAATTTCCAGTGTACCATGGACAACCGATGATTTTCTGCCAAAATTGTATTTCTTTTTCTCTTTTCAATGCATTTGTCAGTTACAATTGAGTTTCTTTAATTTTTATTTTATTTGAAGGACAGAGATAAAGATAGAGCCCTTCCATCACTTGGTTAACTTTATAAATGAGTGAGACTGCAGGACTTAAACCAGCACTAAGCCAGAAGCCTGGGCCTCTATCTGGGCCTCTGCAATGGGTGAAACGGACCCAACTGCTGAAAGCATCATCTCCTGCTTCCCAAAATGCAGATTAGCAGGAAGCCGGATTGGGAGAGGAGGATCAGACATTCTAATATGAGATCCAAGAGGGGCTTTATCCATTATGCCAAAAATGTATCAGTTAAAACAAAAGAAAAACCGATTGCTATCCAATGTGGCTGCACAATGTATGTGAAAGAGGAAAAAAAATATTTTTCTCCTAGAGTTCTGAGAAAAAAAACGCACTAAAAATAATGGGGAAAGCGAACATTAGTTGAGAATAAGCTATCATGGAAAAGATGTCATCTCTTTAGCATACCGAATGATGATGCCATGTTAGCTTGATTTTTATGATATCTCTAAATTTGTATTTAGCGAATAAAAGCAGAACCAAGAGGTTGATAAGTTACCACCTGTGAGTTTGCTAACTGCTGCCGGTAAGCTTTGTTGGAACCCAACCACCTATTAATGTATCTCTGTCTAGGCTACTTAGGAACTGAAAGAACAATGAATAGTATTCATTATAGAGATCCATGGAGCGGAAAACATTTGCTGTGGGACTCTGCAGAAAAACAAAAAAGCAAAAGCAAAACAAACAAACAAAAAAGCAAAAAAAAAAAAAAATGGATTTCCCAAATCCAACTCTATTCAAAAAAAGTAACTATGTTTCACTTTTTAGCTGAAGGTAACTAAGACAACTTAAGTAATAATGAAAAATGAAAAATGTGAAGATGACTTACATAAGTTTAAGATGAGAAATAGTGCGTTTTGAGGCTTATTTTTCTGGGGTGTAGGTTTCATTGTCAGTTTAGTTCAAGAAAACAATGAGCATAAAGTCTTATCTATTTGGACAAAGAAAGAAAAAGAAAGCAACGTAAAAACCACATCTATTTGCAGGGCAGGGTAAATGCTTTAGCAAATATCTCTAAAAATCGAAGTTACTATTAATTATTAGCTTTTCACTCATATCACATCTAAACAATGTTTTCTCTTGAGGCACTTCTGGATTATTGTAACCTGAGGCTGCGTAGGACTTCTTGGCCCTTTAAACATTTTTTTTTTCCCCAGATCTATGGAGCTTTCTTCACTTTATTTTCAAGAGGGAAAATTTTATTAATTGTGAAAGGGAGCATTTACTGGACCATACTGAATGTTTGATTGATGATGTCTGCCTAGATTTTATTTTACAAAATTCAGTCGCATGCTTTCCAGAAACAGGGATGCCTAGGATATGTTGGCTTGCTCTGTGCTCATATGGAATACAGAATCATCTTGTGAGCTAGCAGCCTTCTCTATTGTGCCTCCTATGTGCACATAAACACATTGTAACAAGGAAAAAGCAGTTTTTGATTCTCATTCACAAATAGAAGTCAACTCTTACTGGTGGTGAAATAACCCAATTTAAGGATTTTGTTATGAGTGTTTTAGTTCATGAAATAAAATTATGTCAAAATTATTTGCAAACTGATTTTTCCCTATTAAGAACAGAATATTGTTTATGACAAATAGCATATTCTTACGTTAAAACTTTAAAATTTAGTACTGAGAAGCCACAGTTAAAAGTATCTTTAGATATTCTCCAGATTGACAAGTGCAAATATTTCAAACCTGGGCAAAACATATGAAGCTATGATCAATTTGTAGCCTAGAGAATAGTACTCATCAAAAGAAATATAATGTGGGCCATGCATGTTAGTTTTAATTCCAATAGTTATATTATAGTAAAAAAAATTAAGATTAATGTCAATACTGTATTTTAAACACATGTAGAATACACATGATGTAATTTCAGCTTATGGTCACTATATGATTAGTAATATGTTTGTCATGTATGGCAAAACTACATTTTAATAGATCATGTCAGCACTATAAACTTAGGTTACCAGGAGACTGCACTGCATAATAGGCTTCTAGAGAAGATTTAAAGGTTTCTACCATCCTGGTTTTATATGTTTTAGAATTTTCAGAACCTATAGTTTTAGTTGTTTTAGCTTTTAGGAATCATAATAAAAAGCATCTCATGAGAATTTTTGTTTCAAGGAACATATTGATTTTCACATTGTCGAATATCAATAATAATAAATAAAAAAAAAATCCCAAGGTGTATGCAAGGTGACCGGAGCTGTTTTGGTTGCTGTTCACACTTTTCCTGAATAAAGGGATTAAAGGAGAGGAGGGTAGGGGCCCTTCAGTGTCATTTGGTCAGATATGAAGAAACTTGCCAATTTTGAATATGACAGGATGTTTTCAAGTCCAGGAAACAAATTAAATCCCCATGCAGCAGAATTTACCTTTTAAAAAATTCTCCTCACAATCATTAGGGGCATATGGCTTAGTTCTACTGCTTTTATTGCTTGTTTCTATTGAGAATTTCCCTTCTACCTTCAAGCTCACACTCTTTCCCCTGAACTCCACCAGATGTCTCGTTTCCTCTCACTCTGCACTTGCCTGAAATACAAATGATGAGTATTTAGCAATCCAGCTAACACTGTGTATCAAAGCCTTTGAATATTTTGTTAGAAAACATTGTATAAATTCAAGGCTTTCAAAAATATTAGAAGTGTGTTAGCAGCAACTTCTGCTTCAGAAATAAATGACAGTTGTTTCACTACTTTCCAATTTAAAGAAAATTGGCCTTGTTCCCCTATGTGCTCCGTGAGTCATTCCTTTATTTTATCGGGGTGGCCAAGGGCTTTACGATGTACATTCCTTCTCTGAGAGAAATAAGGGAAGGAGGAAGGCCTTCCACCAAGGATGTTTCTTTTTAACTTGAATGCAGCCCGGTTGCCTGCACAATCAATCATGTATTTTTAAACTGCTTGCTCTTCAACAATATAGACTTTAACGTAAGATATGAAATGGTTTGAGCTCTGTCAGAAAACACGCACCACACACACACACACACACACACACACACCGCACACACTTTATATTGCTGAGTCAATTTATATGGCTGAAGACTTTCTATGCAATTTCTTGATAGCTTTGGTATCATAAAAAGCTTTGTCTTTCAGATCTGAAGTGTACTTCAGATCCTATACTTCATGAAGTCTGATTTTTTTTTTTTTAATATAAAGCAAACTCTAGATGCAAGGAAGAGCCAGGAAAGAAGTTCCAGGGAAACAATGCCTCTTCCGAGGTGATCTTTACTTGAAAGATGTTTGGCTATGTTTGTGTACATTTCACTCCATAGGCAAAGCCTTGGAAAAGAAAGAGCATGACTATTCCTATTTACGGAGTGAGACTACTAGTGGTGACTCCCAACTGTTAATGCTGCATCTTAAACCCTATATTTTAACACTGGATCTGAAACTCTTTCTAGTACTGCACCCATGGCAAGCAGTAGGAGAGGAAGCTGGTTAAAAAAAATGAACACATTTTCAATATCACGATTTGAAGATTTTAGGGTACTGATTTAGTCCCTCTCATTATGTCGCAAGCATCATGTCCTATACGATTTTCGTAAAATTAGAGAAATCTTGTTTGGACAGTAATATAGAGAAAATGAAGCTGTTAAACATTTCAAAGAATGAAACTGAACTAATTGTTACTTTTCTTTAAAAACACATGATAAAGTACGTATTGTTAGATTTTCACAGTCGTTTTCTCATACCAAAAAGACATTTAACGTTACATTGTTCTGGCATCACACACTGAACAGTGAAAATTGGTGTAATTTAGTTCATCTAGAAAGCTATTAAGACCAAGAGAGGAAGAAACTTTTAAAAGTGACAGTCCTTCCTAAAATGTTAAAAGTATCAATTGTTTTAGACTCTGACAAGTCAGAATCAAAGGAGAGTTAATAACATGCTTTCAACTGGGAAAAGACACGAAGTGCTACGCTCTGTGTTAGGGAACTGTTAGGGACAGGTTTGCAAGTTTCAAGTCTCCACTAACCAAAAACTCAAAAAATGAGTTTTAAAAATCAACAATATTTATTACATTACAGTTTATCTAAGAAATATATTATAGTAATACAGCTTTTATTTTTATTTAAAATTCTATTATTTGAGAGGCAGAGAACCAGGGAGACAGATACACAAACACACACACACACACACACACATTGACAGAGAAAGAGAGATATCATGGGACACAGGGCAATTTCTCAGTACATATACATAGCATAAACCAATCAAACCAAGCAACTACCATTTCCATTTTGGTTATTTCTTTATACAGCATTTAATACATAACTTGACTATGACCCCTCTCCTCTCACTGCCAAACACTAGAATCTACTGCTCTGTACTTAGGTCCATTCGCCAATCTCCTTCTATCCTTTTTCTGAAAAAAAAAATCAGAATTGTAAAAAGAATCAATGAGATCAAATATTGAATGTAACGTTTCTATGTCTTCACCACCGTGAACGATCGTTGTGATACTGAATTCCTAACGCCTGTGTCAGAGACCTGGTTTGAATTCGTGTCTCCTCTACAGGAATTGGGGAGTAAGCCAGGAAATGACAGTGCCAGCTCTCTCTCCACATGCCTCTCGATTGAACAGTAAGACAGTGAAGCAAGGCATTTTAAAAGGTGTGTGTGCATTTGACAATGGAGTTTTTCATAAAGTTGCAAACGTTTATTTTATGTAATGTTTTTGGCCTCAAAACAGAATCTTTTTTATGTTCATTGTGAAATTTAACCAAATAAAGTGAATCACTTTTATGATTTAAATAGAAGAAAAAGAGTAAATATTTATAGCCTCTTATATAAGTTAACTAAATATGAAGAACATAGGCTCCAGTATTAACCTGGCCAACACGCTTGTTAGCTACAACCTTCATTAATTTTGTTGATGACATGTCTCAACTTATATGATCAAACTCACATGATACAAAGTATATACTCATTTTAGAAAAAAAATGGACAGGCAGGGAGAAGTTATTTTTGTAAGAAATAAACACTTTATTTTGGATATATTGCCAAAAGGAGGCAAAAGCATCACAATGTCTCCATCACATAGCTTGTAGGTTTCATGAGAGGTTGTGGAGCTGGTCTTAGTTCATCTTTCTCATGCTTTATGATATACTGTTTGACTTTGGTTTGCTGGTCATCATGTGATCTAAACTATTTTTCTTTAATGTTCATTTTAGGTTTTGTGCTGATATTTTTACTATTCTGCCTGTGGACTTGATGCCAAATATAATTGGTCAAGGTCAGGGTTGGTTTTGTCCTTGACTTCAACATCTGAGCTTATTATCTGCTATCACTTTTTATTGGATCAGTCTTTTCTTAACAACTTATACATGAGAATGATCCCATAAGACACTTATCAAGGTTTTTGTATCTAAGGAGAGGCTTAAATTTGTGGATCTGCGAAACATCTCAACTGGTTTTGTTTATCTTAAAAATCTGGCATCAAGTCAATCACCGACAATAAAAAGAGGTCATTCCAAGGAGGAAGAATTTGATTTGTCTTTAAGCCATCCAGCACTATTTTCAGTGTGCTCCCAAAACAGACTAACAAGATTAGACTGATGAGATCACGTAAGAATCATTTATTTCACTTCAATGCTAGAAAGGAATTTCCCAAAATCTGGCTACCCTGTCACCAGCCTAAGTTAAATCATTTCTGAGATTGAGGTTTTACTGAAGACTTTTAAGCACAAGACTTGTTTATTTTTTGAGTCTATTCACCACTTGTTAATAGGAAAACCCCGGTGGCCACAATACTTAATAAAAGTAAAATCTTACTTGTATAAATGATTAAAGTTTCTATGTGCAATATAGCCAGCACAATTTTACATTGTCGCCACACTGGCTTACTTCTGTGACCATCGAAACCATCCAGGCAAGCCATCCTTTTCCTGAACTGCTCTTTCACAAACCTCTTCCTTTATTAAATATTATGCATGAGATCTCCGCTCCAGGGTCTCCTTCGCATACAAGACTCTACCACTTGATGTACACTTGTCACATTTCCTTTTGCAGCATTTTTCGTTACTTGAGACTTTGATCATTATTTGTGTTTCTGTTGTCTGCCTTGCTCCACCATCACTTTCCTCAATGAGAGGGGTGTTTTCTTGTTCTTCCTTTATCTTCAGGCCCTAGAGGAGAGCTGCTTTGCTGGGAACAAATCAACAGTTGGAATGTTCTTCCAAGACCCCTACTCAAACAATCCTTCCTGTGCATCAATTTTCTGTTTATCTTGTTTGTTCAACTGTAAAACAATGAGACTTATTACAGAACAAAGCAGCCCTTTCTCGAAAGATGTTTGATAATAAACATGAGGTTCAAAAGCTTAAGCATTTCAGCCAAGCTACTAAAATGTATATACGAATACTTTTTTTTATAGCCAGTGGCTCCAATTCATATGCTAAACTCTGTGTGCATACAGCAGCTGTGACATTGGTGACAATCTGTTACACAGAATAAAGATGCATACAACTTAAAAAGGAAATAATAGAGCCAAAATAATAAAGTAAAAAAAAATTGGGGGGCCTACACATGAAATAATACTTTAGTGTGATTGTGAATTTTAAAGCTGACTACAAATTAAACTCAAATTAATTCCTATGCAAATATCAAGCAGTTAGATTAGAAGCAGGTATCACAATTTTAAAAATATTTGTGTTTTTTAATTGCAAAATCAGATATACAGAGAGGAGAAGAAACAGGGAGGAAGATCTCCCATCTATTGATTCACTCGCCAAGCGGCTACAATGGCTGGAGCTGAGCCGATCTGAAGCCAGGAGCCAGAAGCCTCTTCTGGGTCTCCCACATGGGTGCAAGGTCCCAAGGTTTTGGGCCATCCTTGACTGCTTTTCCAGGCCACAAGCAGGGAGCTGCATGGAAAGTGGAGCTGCCGGGATAAGAACCGATGCCCATATGGGATCCTGGTGCATTCAAGGTGAGAACTTTAGCTGCTAGGCTACTGCACAGGGCCCACAGGTGTCATAATTTTACAGATGTCATCCATTCCATGTTCTAAAGGTCAACATTCAAATTTGAATTAAGTGGAAATGATATCTCCAGGAGTTGTATAACATAATCTGGTTATCAAAGAAATAACCAAGTAAGAACTTGCCCCAAGAATTTTTTTTTACTGAATTTTGAAGAATTACATCAAAAAGTACAGAAACAAAAACTTCTGTACCCCATGTCCCTGGCTTTTAATTGAGAGACAATGTGTCCCATGAATTCAGTGTTCCTATAGGCTATAACAACAGCAATACCAAAAACACTATTTTAAAACATTTTTCATTTCTTAACGCAGTGTTTGACTCTTCTGACACCAGATGAAGCTTTTCTGCAACACACCAACCAAGTGATTCTGCAGCAGACACAGAATGGATATCTTCTCATTTAAATCAGTTAATGACCCTGTTTACCTGAAAATAACATCAGATTCCACCAGTTGAAGGCTCATCCCCCGACGCAGCCCATGCTTCAGATGCCAGGTGCAAGGATAGCCTGTATTTATTGCTGATCTGTGATACATTCAATTTCAACTCCAAAATGTAATGGTCCACAAACTCCGAGACGCTGCAGGCAGATTTCGTGTTTTGAGAACAAAACCTACAGGGCATTCTGTGTGCAAGGCAACGATTATCCAAAAGCCAAAACCCTCAGGAGCAGGTGTAGTTCTGCTGTCCGAGTGGGTTCAGATGTCCGAGGTCATTAGGGAAAGCCATCAGCTGCTAGCGAAGGATCAAGACAGACCAGGGCTGGGGATCTGAGCACGGAAGCTCTAAGGGATGGTGTTGTGTTGACACGGCTGGAAGGCCGGAATGTTGGCAGCACACATGCCTAAGGCAACTGATTGGCCCCTTGTTCTGCCCTCCTCCCGCTCCTGCACTGCGGCCATGTGATGCACCTGAGGACCTGGCTGGGACAGTGATCTGTCAGTAACTGAAAAATTCACAACCGAGTGAGGTTGATATGAAATTTGGTTCTACGATTAAATAAAAGCTGTTGTGATGCACATTGAACTGTTCCTCTTCTTTTTCATTTTAAAAGTATTATTAATATTTCCCATGATCCATTTTTTGTAGATTTAGGGATTCCCCCCGTCCCTCCCCTTTCTTGCTCCTATGATTCCTTCTCACCATTTTCTCCCATTATATGACAAGAGTAGAATCCTTTAGGAACTGTTGCAATATTAATACTCTAATGTGTAAGTGCGACATGGCTTTGTAGGTATAGACAGAGATAGATAGCTTAGTATCATATTGACAAGGTATTTGTAACTGTTTCATTGGGAATTGCTTCTCTCTCTCTTTCTCTGGCCTGTCATTTTCAATAACTTGTGTCTTTTCTCATTATGTGTCTCCCTGTCTTAAAACTCTGATTCATGCAAAAGGAAACACTTTACTTAACCTTTATTTAGCATTGTACCACTTTATAGCAGAGTTCTGACCCCTTCTTCTCTTCCTAATAGAGTTTCATCCATGCATTATCACAGTAGGGACTAGACGTTCAAAAGGAATTTACGGTTCACCCAGGCATTCAGTCTGTTGCAGTTTTGATGAAAGTGTCTGCTTTTAGCGCATTTCTATTTTTTACTTTCACAGGATTTTTAAACAGAGCACAGTCATGTTTTAGCCCATGAATCTACAAATTATGGCATTTATTCATCTAAATTCTTAAATGAAATACTTTGAGTTTTAAGGTACGAATACTGATGTTCTAAATTTTATTAGCTACGTAGAAAAATACATTTTAAGGAAATAGATCTGTATAAATATAGGTCTATAACATACACTCAAACTATTTATATGCTCAAAATACTTATACACTCAAAATGTCTCGAGGAAAGGCTATTGATCATTTAAATGTGGGATTGATTAGTTATGGCACCAATGCATACTGCTTGCTTCCAAATATTTATACTTGCATCTAATTTTACTAATTTCTTGATTAATTCTAGTATAATTGAGTTTCAATAAAGGTTTACAGTCGCATGTTTTCCTGAATGAATTTAATATAGATGGAGTGTTTAAGGCTCATTACAGATAAATTATTCTAATATAAAAATGAAATAAATTTGCTTTAGACTGTAACTAAACTCTAATTGATGACAGGTGTTGAGTTAATTGATATTATTTAAAAAACACAAACTCCGCGGTTGATACAATTTCCCAATGGTTAATGCTGAGTAGAATTTTTTTTTCTCTCATTTTATGTTTGAATATGTGTTGCTACTACAAAGGAGTCACATTCAATATGAACTGCTGAAGAAATTTGCATGGCTTGAGTGTGACAAATGATGTAGGACTTGAATAATTACCATTTTTCCAAAGCAATACAAATGCACAACTGTTTCAAGTACTTACTATAAATTATCAACATTTTGTATCAGTTTATTTAGCTCTTCTTTTTCCCCATTTTTGACATTTTTAATGATGAAATTTATAAGCCTTTTTTCCTAGTATGGCTTACATTAAAAAAGGTAAACTGAGCCATCATAAACTGTAATTTGTCTCAACAATAATTCTTCAATACCACAGCTCCAAAAAGAAATGGCTGAGAAGCTCCTTGAAAAGAAAGCAAAGGGGTAGTTAATAAGATTAACATGGAAGCAAAGCAAAACAAAAATAACGAGCTAGCATTACACAGTTGCCTTTTGGTCTGTAGCTGGTGCAAAAGTCCTCAATTACATAATTATAAACTGTTGGGTGCTTCTAATTACTTGAGCATAGGTTCCATTTTTCTGTAATATTGAAAATTTTAAGCAACAGGTTGTTATGTTTTTCCTTGTTTATGTATGTGGTGAAAAACATACATTTAGAATTAGGCAGCCGGATGCATCTTAGATGAACTCAATTTTGTTGATAACACCCAGAGCACTACAAACCAGCAGCCAGCCTCCAGTATACCCTTTTCCTCAGGTACATCGATATCATAGAGTTTCTTTATGGCTTGTCTGATATGGTGCTTGTTGGCCATGTTTGATACGACTTGTTGTTGTCTTCTCTCTTCTTATCTGTGATCAGGGGGAAGTTTGACATAGTGGTCAAACTTGTTTCTCCTGGAAGTTGCTTTTCTGAAGGTATTTAGACTGTCACTGTCCACACAGCGTCTTGGGCAGCTAGCAGGTGGGTGAAGTGCAGATCTTCTTGTACCTGTGGATATCCTTCAGCCCCACCTTCTTGGCCTTCAGAGCCTTGGTTTGGCTTTAGGGGGAGGGCAGCAGAGGCTACCTTCTTTGCCTTTGGTGCCATCTTGGTGAAAAGCAATGTTTTTCCTATGTTCTCAAAACAAGCACGGCTGAAATCACTTGTGAGGTCTAAATAGTTTTGTCTGATCTGGAGTGATTCAGCCAGACTTTATTTAGTTCACTTTGATAATTTTCTTCTTTCGGTTATCCACTGGTCATACCAGGAGGGTGCCCAATGCAGTGGTGTTACTCAGTTCCAGCCACTGACATAGCCACTGGGACAAAACGTCATCTAGATATGATCACTGCCAATTATTATCTTGAGGTTTAAGGTTACAGACTCCCTGTTTGAGATTTCATAATTATAGGCTTGACTGACTGAGTTGATAAGTTCGTCAAATCATCTAAATTGGGTAGCAATCAGTAGCTTACAAGAAGCTCTAGGGGAGCACTTAAACTCTTGGGAGGATAAAATGAAAAAGGAAGGTGACCATGGTAATAAACAGAATAATAGGCAAGAATAGAAAATTCTCTAGAGATTCCCAGAGTCATCTAACCAACTATACAAATCAGTGGAAGAATAACCCAATTGGTGAAAAATTCACGTTTGTTTCTTAAAATCCATTGAATTTGAGGCAACAATTTCTGATTTGTTAATATAGAAAACACATTTTTGATCAATAGGGTTTAAGTTTTCACTGTGAAACCTGGAGTCAACATCAGAGCAGGGACTGGAACCAGAGCAGGGATGGGTTCACGCTGCCCCGAGCCCCATGCTAATCACTATCCAAACATCTAACGCTGGCTCAGGGTGCGTCCTAGGAAGGCTCCCTGGGAAAACAAAACAGACCAGAGGAATCTGACATTTTTTTAAACCTGTATTTAAAATTTGTATTTTTTTCCTCTGCACCCAAAGCCACCAATTTCTATTTCTAGTACATCAAGATTAGCGGTACCATACTTGCCACTCATCTTACTTAAAGATTCAGATTTTTTTTTTAATTTGAAAGGCAGATTTACACAAAGAGAAGGAGGAAGGTGTGTGTGTGTGTGTGTGGGGAGAGAGAGAGAGAGAGAGAGAGAGAGAGAGAGAGAGAGAGATCTTCTAACATTCTAGCCAGGAGCATGGAGCTTCTTTGGGGTTCCCACAAGGGTTTCAGGGCCCAAGAATCTGGGCCATATTTCATTGCTTTCCCAGATATATTAGCAAACAACTGGATCAGATATAGCACAGTTGGGACTCAAAATGGTGCCAATAAGAGATGCTGGTACCCCAGTCAGAAGCTTAACATACTATGCTATGCTACTGGCCCTATTGCCTTTCTCTACATATTTGAAGTCATAGATCTACTAGAAATTATCATCTTGCTGGTATTGTTCATTCTAATTGATTTCAAAATTAGTCCAGGCTGTGTGGATATTTTTACTTTTTTTGCATGTTTTCACATATAATATTGTAACTCACATGTGTAGCTAAGTATAATGATCTGCACTGGATTCCTTAAATAGTGATATTAAATTCAGAAGTTGAAGAACGTACATGAATGTTTACGTTGAGCAGTCTAACCATGTGCTTTTGATAATTTGTAGTACATGTCAACATTTGCATGAAGGGTGTTTTCAACTATACCGATTACCTCAACGCCTGCCCTTGGATAAAAACCTTTCCCCTTGACTAATTGATGTCATTATATAAGAGAGGTTCATCAGATATAATCATGACTTGAAACTCTTCTGCATATGAACTAAGGGAACTAGACTAGATTAAAAACTCATCAGGTGCCTCCTAAGAATGAGTTTTGGGGATAAATCAGTGTGCAGAATTGGTGTGGTATGCTCTGATTAACTGGACTGGAAATTGGGGAGAAGAAATACAGTGTAGCTTGAGTGTGTTATGAATCATTCTTGCTGGGGACACTCTGCATGGCAGAGCATCATCCCTCTCCAAGTTTTACATGTGGAATTTAAAATGAAGAAAACAAGAGAATGATCCTAATCAGAGAGAGACATTAAAATACAGGATCCAGCAGAAGTTTTGTGCCTTTCCTTAGATTCTTGAAAGACTGTGTCAAATAGAAATTAAAAAAAACATCCTGAATAATAATTAAGATGTGTTAACACTAGTTTCATAATAGATACAGTTTTCTTTTCAAGAATACAGATCTTTCCCATTAAAATCACATTCAGAGAAACATCAGTCAGGTTGAAGGTAAGCCAATTAATGCTTTATGAGAACCTGTTTCAATTCTATTTAAGTGTTCTAAAGCAATTTAGATTTCCAATAGCCATGTTATCGTAAGATTTCAAAGATGAATTTTAATCAGCAAAAATACCAAGTAGTTTTGGGCTAAACTACAGGATTTATTTCCAATTTCTATGACTGTAAGCTTCTTTCTATGGGCTTGATAGATATAAAAGGAATCCTATTACTTAATTCAGTATTTATCTATAATCGTTTAGACCATGTGAAGCTCATAAGGATAATGCCCAGCCATTGTGAAATAAAAGCCTCAGTGAAGACAAATTTACTCAGCACATTTCGGAGAGAACTGTCTACTATCAGAAAGGTTCCAATCTCTGTATTAAGGTTGTCAGCGTTTCTATTGAAAATAGCCTAGGTGGGAGTTTAACTAGATTCAGTTATTATATTGCTCCAGACAGAGTTACTTAAGACCTAACTATTCTGCTTATAAATGCAGGCTGCTCGTGCTATTGAGAAAGTTAATTACAGAATTTGATTTTCTCTTCTACATATTTCATCTTGTAATTGTGCCTCTAGTAAACTAACCAGGTTGGGAGTTCTTGTTTTGGAAGAGTTGTATGTGTGTGGATATTAAAGCTGTCTAACCTGAAGGATTATTTGAAGGACAGCGAATGTGTACCAGCAACAACAAGCAGGAGGAGACTCAGCACTAGAGGGCGCCAAGAGCCGCTTTCCAACTTTGCAGTCATCTTCCGCACAATTCGTGTCCTCATTATCATTCCCTACTTTTTAATCTATAATTTTTAGGAGGTAACACCCTTCTCTTTATTTGGTTCGTGGATTTGTCTGCCCAAAGGCCAAAGAATTCATGTGGAAATGGCATATCAACTTGTGTTTTCAGCTCTGGACATAGCATATTGCAAAGAGAAGATTTTTGTGTTCTCACACACAGGGAGAGAGCTCTTTCTCTGGCATTTCATATTTTAGTAAAAATTACAATCCTTAATTTAGATACTCCAAGGAAAAACCAACATACTCCACCAGGAACATTTTTAAAAAAAAAAAAACATTTTCTGCTCGTCATTGACTCAGGAGTCTAAATACGTCTTGGTATCATTGCTCCCCCTTAAATGATTTTACTCTAACACTATGGCAACAATAATAATAGCTGAACATGATTTGGTATTTTTGTGAAAATATCATACAAAAACCCTCATTATGGTTTTATTTAAATTTTGATCAATGCCTGATGACTTCTTATTGTTATGGTTGTTAAAATAGGAAAGCACACATTATACTTACTTGTTTGAAAAGCAAGAGGCAAAGGGCTTGTTTTAGCTGGCTCACTCCCCACATGGCTGCGTGTCCATGAACTTTTGAGGTTCTCTTATATGGAAAGTACTCAGACCATCTCTATCTTCGCTTGCATGCAGAATCAGCTTTCTGATCTGATGCTGTCTCACTAAGTCGCTTTGTTCTCTGCCATTAGTTGCCGCAAAGCATTCCGGGTTATAAAGTAATCTATTAAGTTCATTCCTCAAATTCACCAGGTGTTAAGTGATACCGTGTTTGAATTCAAGGGATTCGTTATGGTTTTGCAAAGAGAAAAGAAAAGAAAGGAGAAAAGAAGAGAAGGGAAGAGGAGAGGGGAGGGAAGAAGGAAGGGAGAAGAGGGGAGGGAAAGTGTACAGCTTTGTTGAAGAGTCTTATCATAAGTGAGAATTCAAAACGAGCTTATGAAGAAGAGTTCAAATTCAGGAGCATATAAAAGAGAAAAAGCAACATTATGGATTGATAGGACAACCAGGAATGAGTGAGAACAGAAGAAAATCATAGAAGTAGAACAAAACTGGGAAGCAGAGTAGTGTACTAAAACAGAGATGAATTCTGGGATATATCTAAGAATTAAGGATGAATTATCCGTGAGCAAGTTTCAAAAGAGTATAGGGAAAAATTAAGAATGGAAAAAGGAACTAGCAGTTACAATACCTCAAGTTTGTATAGCCACAAAGCCCATGATGTTTAGAATGTGTTTTGTCAACAATTATTAATAAGAGAACTTCCAGTTCTTAGAGAGCTTTTTAATATTTTTGACAGGAAGCTTATATTCTCACAATGAGTGCAGTAAAGCAATACCTTTCAGCACAGAATGTCACAACATAGATGTTTCCAAGTTTTCAAAATTACTAATGTACTATGACCTGAATGATTTTAAATTACAACTCCCCACTCCACATACTTCTGGTTGAAAGTAAGTGAATATTTGGTATGTTTTACATACTTGACATCCCTGAGTAATTTATGTATCGAAATATATACTTTATAACAAAGTTGTTTACTTCCATTTTGGATTTAATTTTAGTAAGTATATATATGCTTAGTTTGGCCATGATTAAAATTCTTATATGAACTTTTCACATGCTCTGATTTTAAATAGCAATGCATATTCACATACATCTCTACTACATCTTGGTAATAATCTTGATTATTAAGTGCTTTATTTCTAAGTCACTATGCCAGGTGCCCTTCACTTAACAACTTTGTGCCATTGACTAAACAATTTTAGATATCTAGCAAGTGGCAGCACACAAGTTGATTCAGCCAAATTGATTTTGTGGAATTTTTAAATAAATAATTCTTATCTTAATTTTGAGATTTGAAGAAGTTGCATATTTTGTGTAAGGTACTAAATTGCATCTGTACACAGCTGTAGTCACATACCTTAAAATTGCCTAACATAAATAATTGTTTTACCATATGAAATTTAAACACCTTACCAATGGTATCATTCTTTGTGTCCAAATAACTACACACATCATTCTCTGATCTCCACTGAAATTCAGTCTTCAATTATTAATAAATAAATAATTCTGATATGATTTTTTAAAAATTATTTTTTAAATAGTGATCTGGGTGAGAGGGATTGAGGTTTATGGAAAATTGGGTGAATTCATTGCTTCCAAATTTGCTTTGTCTTATTCCTGGGGGAAGAGGAGAGACAAAGGGGGAAACCACTCACGACTTCCCACACGTCCCAGGACCGAGGGATGAGGAACCGCCACCTCACATCAACCGAGTCTCAATGTGTACACATTCCGAGGGTTCCGCCCAAGTGGCTTGGAAAGTTCTGAAATACCGTTGATTTCACTGATCCGAGGAGGATCTCGCCCTCCCAATGTCCATTGACTCCATTCGCTGAAACTTTTTGCTGTCATCGCTTGTTTGGGATTGTTGTCCAGTTAGTTCTGTTCTTTTTCTGCTGCAGCCCCAAATGTGCTGCCGTATTCTCCTTTTGCAACAGGGCCTGTGTCCACTGCTTCACCTTTTTCATTAAGTAGGGCATGTTCTTGCGGGTGAGTCCGAGTACCTGGGCCAAGTGTCCCAAGTATATATATTTTTAAAATTTCTTTATAGAAACATAGCTCAAAGGCCACCATCTCTCTGTTAATTTTGTTTATTTCATTTACTTATGAAAAAGAGACAAAGGAAGAGAGAGCTCCCATGGGTTGTTCCACTCTCCAAACGTCTCCACTTGCCAAGGGTTGAAGCCTGGAACCCAAGTCTCTCACGTATGTGGCTGGGCCCAACTACTTGAGCTATTTCCACTGTTGGAAACAGCATTAACAGATAACAGGTATCAGGAGGCAGGGCCTGGAATCAAAGCCAGGAACATGAGAAGGGCATTACATGTCTTAACCAGCGACTTCATCACTTGGCCAAACACCTGATGTTTCTGATCCTTGTAACAGGTAATGCGGAAAGCATTTTGTGCTGTTTTTCTCAAAAATACATAGTTTTTTTTTCTTTTTTCGGAGTACAATGTTTTAGTTAAATTTTTCTGCCTTTGGCACTTGGATGTGCCACATTTTTTAATAAAAAATATATTGGTGATTAGAACACTTAATTGTTTAAAAAGCATAACTTTTGTCACATAATGCAAATGTATTTTGAACATAGATAAGGTTTCATACCTCGTCTATCAAGAATGACTGAGTATCATATTTGATGACATTATTCTTTGCAAATATTCATAGGAACACATTTTGGGGTCAGTTTATTTTTATCTGAATGTATATAAAGAAATCTTTTTGAGGGTAATAAATTTATGCTATTGATACCTTCAAGACTAGTGAGAACATTATGATATTCTGCAATTGATTTATTCTCAGAATAATTTGCATATTAGTATATCCCTTTTGCACTGTTTCTGTGCTTTATGCACATCATGAAGGCAATTATTGCTTTAAACCTTTTAAGATGAAGAAAGGTTTTTTAAATGCTGAAAAAGTAGCAATTTAAAATGGCCCACAAAATGACCTTATAGAACCAAAATATCATCACATGAGTATGACAAAGGAAAAAAGAGCAAGATAAAATTAAAAATAGTTGTTAAGAACAAATAATCTTTTCACAAAATGTTATTTTATGGAGAATGAACTATGTAGATATTCACATAAATGATAGAAGTGCATTTAAATGTGGTGTTTAAATGCTAGTGAACTGTTTAGTTTTTGTGCTATGGTGGCTTAGAAAGATTTAAAAGATTGGCAATTGTATGAGATTTAACATATTGATGAATTTTACTCTCTAATTAAGTTCTTTAATTAACGGTTGTTGAGTATTTTGTCTCACCAACCTTCCCACCCTTGGTTGTTTGTTTTGTCTATGTGGCAGTTACCAGTTGATATTAAACAATTGGTGACTAGAATTAAAAATCTTGCAAGATTATGTTCTCCAGATAAAGTTATAACAGTGAAATGAATTAACCCACAGCATGCATTCACCTTGAAGTGAAAAAAAAAATCTTGTTTTATATATATAAAAAAGGATACTTTATCTAAAATTTTCCATTTAGTAAAAATAAAGAAAGAAAAAAGGTATGCAGTTTAATATGCAGTTTAAATGATCTTGTTTCTTTGCTGGGTTAATTGTACTCGTTTTCAATATGTGTTGCTTTTGCTGTGCAGATTGAGGAATACTAAATGTCTTCTGGTCAATCAGTCTTCTGCAAGCCTAGGATGCATACTGTAAAAACGAATGTGCAATCTGTTGCATTAGACCCGCTCAAAATTTTGATTACCTAGGCAACCAGGATCACAGAGGGTGCAGAGAAGTTTTGTAGATCAGTTATGCAATTTGCCTTTAGAACAGAAGCAGCTCTGCCCAAAACACTCAGGAGGAAGAAAAGAAAGGCTCCACATGGGCAGGCACACACTGTAACCACCGAGCAGCCAGGAACTCTTCAGTGCACGTTAACATTGGGCGTCATTATTTTAATGAGGCATTTGTAGGCAAATTGATAAACCTTGTTCTAGTAGGGTCACTTACTGATGACCTAAAGTTCATTGCCTCTGACAAAACCTAATAGATATTCCAGGGAACACAGGATCAGAAATTGTGAATTGTTTTTTAACTTCTCAAGTGTTTTCATTGTGTATTGAACCCCTATTTTTCATGCTAAAATCTTCTCTGAGGTGCAGGTTATTAGAATTTTAAATTCATGAAAGTTTCCTGTTGCAATGGTTTTGTGGTTTTGTTTATTCAGAATCTAGTTTTTATATGTGTGGAAGGATGGATGGATAACAGAGGTCAAAATTCAATTGCAATTGAAACTTAAAAAGAATTATGTATTTTACTTGGACAGTCAGAGTTACAGAGGCTGAGAAACAGAGAGATCTTCCATCGGCTAGTTCATGCTTCAAATGGCTACAACAGTCAGAGCTGAGGCAGTCTGAAGCTAAAAGTCAGAGGGTTCTTCCAGGTCTTTCGTGTGGGAGCAGGGGCTCAAGGACTTCAGCCATGCTCCACTGCTTTCCCAGGTACTTTAGGAAGGAGCTGGGTGAAAGGTGGAGCAGCTGGATGGGATCCAGTGCACACACAGGATGCCTGCACCACAGGCAGAGGATTAGCCTACCATGCCTCCACACACACCCCTGTAATCGAATTGTTCTAGATCTGTGCTCTAGTCTTATCATCTAAAAAAGGCTTTTCATGATCATTCGTTTAAAATATGCAAACTCCTCTAAGCCTTCCTTGTTTCCATTGCTTTGCTTTCCTTCCTTACTATCTTGCCTATATATGTCCTCAGTAGATATTCAGCTTGCTAAGATCAGGTAACTCGATCAGTGCTGTCATTAAGGAACCTGAAGGAGCACGTGACATTTGAAGATTTCAATAAATATTCATTGGTGGAACAAATGGAAGACCAGTGAAAGCTGAACACATTTTCATTTGTGTTCGACATGTTCTTTATGGTCGAGCTATCAACTTCAGTTCCTTTCTGTCTTAGAGAGAGCTACACAGCTGTTCTCTACAATAACTATGCATTATCCTAGTTCAGAGCTTCGTTCCACCACAAATCGAATATATGACAACCTCTTGGTTATTTTGTTTCAGATTTTTCAACCTTCAATGCAACTGTACAGAACTGTGGAACATTTTTAAAAATAAAAAGTGAACCATTTTACCTTTTCAAATGAACTTCTGACAAGCTCCACATCTCCACAATGACATGAGACTCTAAACCCAGCTATTACCTAGGCAGCAAAGCATGGTGTGAATTCCTACCATCTCTTAGTAGAGATAGCATATTACCCACTGGAAATTAAAACACACACATACTTTCTTTCATCATTTTTTAAGTCACAGTAAAACAGCAGTGCCAATATGAATTCACATAAATACATAAGAATGCTGAATACAATTTTGATTATTTTTGCAACAGCTTGAAAAAAATCTGAAATCTGAATGTCCATAAAAAGGCAATGATAAATCCATATTATGGATCTGGGTCTCACAAAGTAGATACCCTCACCTAATAAACCTGAGGGATGTCCATGAACAAGTAGGTAAATTGGAAATTAAATTACAGGGGCGGATGTTGAGGCACTGTGGGTTGAGTCACAGCCTACGATGTCAGCATCCCGCATAGGAACCAGTTTGAGTCACAGTTGCTCCAATTCTAATCCTGCTGGTGCACCTGGAAAGAAAAAGGGGATAGCCCGTGTTTTGGGGCCTCTGTCACTCACTGGGGAGACCCAAATGGAGTCCCTTCCCTTGGCTTTAGCCTGACCCAGACTGTGGCCATTTGGGGAGTGAAAGAGTAGATAAAAGATCAAGAACTCTTTTTTTCCCCTTTCCTTTTCCCTCTCTTTATCAATGTGAGTGTGTCTGGTCTCCCTTTCTGTCTGAAACTCTTTCAAATAAAAACATTATGTTGTGAAAATGGATGTTATGAAGAGATTCCAAAAGAGATAATGAGGAAGAAAGTAAAGATCGAGACTCGTTGGAGAGAGCTCTCTACAAAAATAAATTTGATTTTCAAACATGACTTCCTAATTTTAAAATACAATTATTAAATGATGTGTTTTTGATCTATAGCTTTTAAGTTCAACCTGTAACTTCTTGCTCAACAGTAATCTATATGCTTTTAAAATGTAAGATATTTGAATGTCATAAATGTAAGAACAACTGAGAAAAAGTGAATTCAAAGCATATAAATAATTTCTTTTTTAATAATAGAAGCACAGAGTTTGAAGAAACCTAAGGTCACTAGACAAAGGTCACGTGAGAAGCAAAGAAGTAGGGATAAACTTACACCTAAGATTATTCTTTTTATTGCTTTACAACAGAACGTCACAAACTGAGTAATTTGATTTTAGCTGAAAGGCTTCAAAATGATAAACCATGTTATGTTAAATAGAAGCTTATGTTACAGTTCTGGAGGCTGGGCAGTCCAAACGCCCAGTGATGGATTCTGTGGAGTCCTATGTGCTGTGTTGTGATGTGGCACAAAGTTGGGGAAAGCCAGCATCCATGAAGCAGCAAACTTGATATTATGACAAACTCATTGCTTGATAATTACCCACTCCGTTAATAACAGTGCCAATCAATCAATGATGTCAGGATCTTCATGTTGCACTGATCTCTTGTAGATTTCTCTTGTGAATACTATCACAATTGGGATTAAATTTCAACATGAATTTCAGAGGACACATTCAAATCATGGCACACATGTTGACATTTAAGCAGATTATTTTCGTAAACAGACTTGCTGCATCTCATGGAGAACCTCTGTTTGTTGTTTCAGCTTGATTTTTGCTCAATTATTATAATTATTATACCAATTACATGCAGAACGAGAGAATATTTTGTCAGGAGCAAAAATGTCACCAAAAACCCAAAGTAATTAGGTTGTGCCGATTTAATTTGAAGAAGGAACTATGACTTCTTAACAAAAATTTGAATCAAAACTCCAATTAAATAAGATAATGAATTTTAATGAACTTTAACATATTAATCACCTAGAAAGTATTTCGATCATTCAAGTTCATGTGGTAAATAAAAAAACTGCCTAATCTGAAGTTTTAAATTACCTGAAAATTGTTATGACTGTCATAACAGATAATTTAGTATGCCAGCAGATTTGTCTGATAATTATCACTTGGTAATACAGCTGAGATCTCAGACTTACCTACGTTATATACTGTCTAGACACAGGCTCTATTTTAAGTGTGATAGATACGTAAAAAAATCCTGTTACAAAGTGGTCAGCAACATGACAAGGGCACAGCCCCAATGATTTCTGCTGTCGTTATTGCTGAAACAGTGATATATAGAAGGTTGCACAGAAACCCTGGCAATGCCTCCGCATGTTCCACTGCTAAAATTCATGCACTTTCCCGCTTTTGTAATAACAATAGTTCGAATTCTCTTCCTTCTTTCAAACCTTACATGTAGAAAATAAACCACAACCATTCTATCCAGTAGGTTGAGAAAGTCTCCATGAAATATTGTGTTAATCTCAACAAAGCAAAAACAGGATTGATTAACAACACACAGTACATCTTAATTTAATTATACCATATTGACAGCTACTGAGGTTAAAGAAGCAAATTAGACCATCAGAATTTCTCTGTAATGTTTCATGTGACTATTTGAAAAAAAAAGTTTATCTGTGTCAGTATCTGATCCCTATTTATGCCAGTATTTTCCTTATGGATTAAGAGGATAATGTTATACACTTTTGCAATAAATGTGACTACTGCATCCATTCAGTCAGATAATTATTTAGACAATGGAATGTTCATCCTATTCAGTATGAATAAACTTTACAAGGTTCTTAAAGCAGTACTTTTATGAGCACTTTTTGCTGTTGTTAGTATATTTGCTAATTATTTTTCAGCAATATGTTTCATTGTGGAGTTCAAAAATTAACAAAGGCACATTTAAATGAAGTCTTACACTGTATAACTTATGATAGCATAAAAACTTAATTATAATAGTCAATTCAAAGGTTGTAAGATGGTCACCTAAGTCACAGTTTCAATTGACTAGTGAGGGATTTGTTTGTTTTATCATTTATTAAAAGATGACTAGATTAAATTGTAGGCTCATCAATTTGCACATGCCAGAGGCCTATTTGAGAATAGCTCTAAGGTAAGGGGCTAATTAGAATCAAGTGTTAAACACCCCTATTTATTAAGGGTGGTGGTCCATGCCTCATAACAGTAGCATAACTTGGCTGCCAATGGTACTTTATGTTTCACTTAACATGAATTTATTGCAATATTAGGAGACAGTCATACAGAACTTCCAGAACCTCTAAAGGTACCTTAGTCACAACACAGAAATATCTTTAAGAAAACGAAAATCATAACTTAGTTATCTTTTCAAAACTAATATTACCTGCAAAAGAAACTACCACTTAAGTTGGGGAACTATTAAACAAGAAACCTTAATCATTGGTAATTCAGAGAGCTAATCATGTTACACAAGAACTGTCTTTCTTTTCGTAATTTCTTTAATGAAAGGAACATTTCGTCATCGAATCCAATTAGACAGGACATTTTTCTAAAAGGGTCCGTGTTTCTAACACAGTGCACACATGGACATATTAGAAAGGACCAAATCTAATTTTAAAGAAAACGGTAGGCAGTTTGTTGAAATATTAATAAGAACAGATCATCATGGGAATTAATTTACAATATACCTTGGTACAAATGCAAAAAACTCTGAGCACACCATTAGCAAAATTGCAGACTAATCTACAAGTAATAATCCCAAACAGGTGAATCAGTCTTGGAGAAGCTGGTTACAACATATCAAGGATCTGCAGAAACTGTGCAATACAGTGAGAAGATACGCAGCAAACACATTTGTATTTGTTTAGAGATATTCTTTGGTGTCTTGGTGAGGAGGATATGAAAGTTTATATCAGAGCACATGGGAGTATTTGTAATTATATAAAAATACGTATCTTCACAAAGCACAGGATTTCAAAATTGGTACAGATATCGAGACGTATTATACTGTCTCTTGATTCTGATCACCAAAAGAAGTGAAACACAAAATATTGCAACAAAGCTGCTTATTTCAGACACAAGTATTGGCCCCAGACGTCAAGATGGCCACTTGGTGTGTTCTCATCCTGTATTGAAGTGACTGGCTCAAATCCAGGCTGTGCATCTGTCATCCACATAGAATATCTGGGGGTTTCCACCTCTCAACTTCAACGTTGCCTAGCCCTAAAGCTTGAAGGCAATTGGAGAGCTAATCATTGGGTAAGAACCCCTACCCTTTTCCTTCTCAAATAAAATAAGTGATGACAAAAATACATTTAATTTTTATATTAATATTTGCTTATACTTACGGCTATACTGTGACTTTCAATGAATATATGAAATGTGTACTATCAAAACAATATTAATATTTCTTCCTTTTTGACATTACTTTATGATGAAAGTTTAGAATTTCTTCTCTCTTTTTTTTTTGTATACGTTAGGGATTAATAAACTGGAGTCTACTGTATTGTGTACCACCAAGAATTTATCTCTGAATCTGACTCTCATTTGGCATCTGTCATTCAAACATCTATCCCCTATTTGCCTTGGACTCTAGAAATCACCATCCTTTTATTCAGGATGTTGTTTTTAGGATTTTTTTAGCATATTTTTTTACTTGCTTTAGGGGTGAAATTATGCAGTATTTCAATGCAAGGCCTGTTCTCTGACATGATTTCCTCCAATTCCTTCCATTTTGCTGCAAGTGAAAGAATTTCATTTTTTATGATAATGGAATTTTCCATTGGTAAATATACTACATTATACATCCAGATATCTGATGATGGACATCTTGATTAATTCCTATATCTTTATTGTTTGCTTGTTTTTTAAAGAACTTTTTTTCAGTTTGGGCAGGATGTAATACATACCATCACTAGCCTCTGAGTGCTTGCTTGCTTGATATGTTTGCTCACATGTCTAAAAGGCATTTTAAAATATTATTTACAATAAAACCTGATTCCTCTGGGGTTAAAAGAATGTAGTGACAGAACGGAGGGTCAGGATTTTGTTATTTGTCAAATGGCTTCCACATAGGGAATCAAAATCCTTGAAAGCGCAGTCATTTTTTCATGTATTGATGCATGATAGTTATTTTTCTGAGTAATCTTTCAAACCCTCATTTTAATACAAATAAGTGCTGATGAAATTTAGATTCTTTTATGTCATTTCTCAGAGAACAGCAATTAATATATGGTAATATATGGATCACTTAAAAATAACTGTTTTTTTTGAAACTTAATAGGGAATTTGAATTGCGTGACACAGTAGTTTTGCCACAAAATAAGAAGTAGGTTGATGTTATCTGCTTTTATACTTTTATATATGTATCCATGTACACAATATTTTATTTTCTAGTGAGTAAAAAGGCACTTGATTATCAGAACAAAGAGAAGATGTGAGAAATATATTTCATAATTGCTTTTTAAATCTCAAAAAGTGATGAATTTCATATTGATTTGGGATGTGGAGTAATATAGTTTTGATTTTAGTATGTGTGCTTGCAAAGCGAGCTCCAGGATGTGGAGTATTATGAAAATCCAACTTGTGAAAACCCAATTTCAAGAATATCTGTTCAAAGACAATTAAAGAACTGCTTCAGAAGAAGGCACCCAACTGTGTGACAACATCATCCTCTCCCGGGTCAATGGCACAGAATACTTAACATCCGTCCAGCTGTCTGTCTACCAAACATCCATTTACACACATGCACATTCCACATCCAACAACAGTGGCAAAATTCTGTCTGTACATATGTAGACAAGTGCCTCAGAGTCTTTAGAATAATCTATACTGCGACTCTGAGAAAGGAATATTATAGGCACAAATTGGCTGATTTAGTTCACTTTTGACCTTAGATGCTTCCCTTGGTTTTCCAGCATGCCTCGAGGTCAGTGTTGCCCGAGTCAATACACACCGGGCAAAACCACATATGCTGTTTGGAGATGACTGCTCCCCTTGGTGGTTTTAGGAAATCGCTCGCATTTCCTATGGAGGAAAACCAAGTAGCATTTGATTCAGTGGCATAAATCCATCTCCAGTTTGTAAGGTGGATTTTTCAACTGCAGCAAGGTTTTATAAGTGGAGGAGAATGTTAACAGATGATACGTTTTCTTCCTAATGTCTTTTGACTACAGCTAGATGTTCTTGGTACCCTCATTCACCACAATCTGATACGACTTGTGTAATTGGTCTGTTAGGAACTTGCAAAGCCAAATGCTGAGACTGAGCCAGGCAGATAAAATAATGCTGCCTTGTGACTTTATTACCCACTTTGTTTTCATGTCATAACACATTCTTGATAAAATCTTGAGAAGTAAGACAAACCATACCAGTAAATATTGTTTTTTTTTTTTTCCTCTCAAAGGCCTTAGGCCTAAATTATTCTAAACCTGGTAAGTACTTTGAATATTTGAGAACAAATGAGAAATCAAGGACGGATTCATATTTTACAAAAGAAGTTTGTGTAGCAATAGAAGAAAAAGAGATGACTCTAATGTGTCTTTTTAAAGTTTTATAAGACTTTAAATCTTGCCAAATGGTTCCCTTACGGAACTGGTGTGTCTGATGGAATAAATTCTGTAGCACTTTGTGCAGTGACAGACATTGCTAAACAACTTTCAATAATGTTCCATGACTCGGATGTTTTCTCAGATTAAATAAAGCCCCTTTTTAAGAAGCGAAGCACACAGGAAGGGTAAGCAAAAGAGGAAAACTGGCTCCTTGCTTTAAATTTTCTCTGTTCTTTCAGGTGAAAACTGTTTTTGTGAAACAGACTAGTCTTTCAGCAGTATCGATTTGGTCTTTTCTATCAGGTACATGACAGGTGAGGTAATTTTGGCATCAGGGACATTGATCGTGCTGTCATCAAGCTCAGGAGTGTATTCAAGCTCACGGATGTATTAAATTTCATATTTTCCCCCCAATGAAGTAGAGAAAATAACAGCAGAGGAAAAAAAAATATCAGGATTCTGATTGCCAAATCCTTGTTATTTTTCTTTCTGGTGCTTTCAACCCCACTGTACAAAAGAAATCATAAATCAACATTATGTATGTAGAAGATTATATATGAAGAGCAAGTAGAGGGGCTAATCTTCCACCTTGCTGCACCAGGCATCCCATATGGGTGCCAGTTCATGTTCCAGCTGCTCTGCTTCTGATCCAGTGCCCTGAATATAGCCTGGGAAAGCAGTGGAGGATGGCCCAAAGCTTGGGTCCCTGTACATGTGTGGAAGACCTTGAAGAGTCTCCTAGTTCTTGGCTTTTGATCAGCTCAGCTCCAATTTTTTCAGCGATTTGGGAAATGAACCACCAGATGGAAGATCTTTCTGTGTCTCTCCTCTTAATAAATCTGATCTGCCTTTCCAATAAAAATAAATAAATCCTTTTTTTTTTAAAGAAAGATCAACTAGAACACTCTGAGAGAAAAAAAATTGTGGAAAGAAAACTGATTAGTAGAAGTCATAACCACTAAATGCTACTAAGAAGCTAAAGGATAACATACTAATCTTTTATTTTTTCTATTACTGTGAAGAATACATGAAGCTGGGTCATTTGTGAAGAAAGAGGCGTAGTCACAGTTTTGCAAGCTGAAAGTTCAAACAGCATTATACCGGCCCTTGTGAAACCCTTCTGGCTCTGGTAGAAACATGAGCACGGGGGGCAGAGATCCTATGTGAGAAAGGAATGCACCGAGACAATGGAAGGAGCGGGCTCCTTTGTGACAACTCCTCTAGCTGAAACTGAGAACTATGCTAATCTTTTTGGGGGCGTCGTCGGGGGCAGTACCTGCAATTATCTAAACATTTCAGGGCTAAGTCCCCTTCCTTCATCAGTGAGGGGCAGGGGGCTCCAGAAGGAGGGAAGGGAAACCCCAAAGCCTATGAAATTGAATCATTTAATAAAATCCTCTAAACACTACTGCGTTTGGGGAGAAAAACCACATCCCAAGCAGAGTAGATATTTACAGGCACATCTCGGAAGCAGAGTAATTCCCCACCCCTGCAAAAAAAGAGAAAAAAAAAGATATTAACAGGCACATGTCCAAGCCTGCACTTATTTATGTATTGCTTTATGATGTCTATTTTTTTTTTTTTAAGTTTGAGAGAGAGACAGAGAGATGGCCAGAGAGACATCTTCCATTTGTTGGTTCATTCCCTTAACACATTCAATGACCAGGATGGGGCCAGGCTGAACCCAGTATCCTGGAATTCAGTCTTTCTGGCAGTAACCCAAGATTTTTAAAAAAATATTCATTCACTCACTCACTCACTCACTCACTCACTCACTCACTCATTCATTCTTCCTGATTTCCTGTGTGGTTACAGGTGCTCAAGGACTTGATCCATCTTCTGATGAAAATTTACTACAAAGATAAATTGAATAATGTTTTAAGTATTTATAAATGTACTCATCAGAATTGAAGTCACAATATTATGACTATTTTATATTTTAAAAGTTTTGATTTACTATTTGAGATACAGTGGTTAGAAATATTGGTTCTCTATTCTGCTTATTTTGATACATTGATAGTAGGCGTACATGAGAGAGTTACTTCTTAAAGACCATATGTCTGAAAGGTATACCACCATAGTAGGATCAATTAGAACAGGATTCCTATTTGTTCAATTACTCTAAAAATATACTTTAAAAATTCATCTTTAAATTTCTAGTTCTTCTACTCTAAAACTTTTTGTAAGTCAATACGAATGTATATTTTTAAAGGCTGCTTTCAAAATACACTGTAACTCTTCATTTGAAAAGTTCACAAATTCTATTTTCAGTTTCCTTCAGAATGCCGATTTCAGATTTTTAGAAGTGACTCATTTTCATTATTCAAACTAAAAAAAAAAATCATAAAATATAAAACGCTGTAAGCTGTCCTCTCTGAAATCACTGATGCATTTGCTCATTCTTGTTTCATCTTTGAGGTATTAGGGCGGGGCTGGTGCTTGGCATAATGTAGAAGATACCCATAACCTTTTTCAGAGTGCCAGAGTTCAAGATTTGCCTCTGGCTCATGGTTTCAGTTATTGTTAACGTGTGCCCTGAGAAGGAGCAGGGATGGTTCAAGTGACTGGATTGCCGCCACCCATATGGGAAATCTAGATTGCACCGTTGGTTCTCAGACGTTGGCTCTAGCCCTGCCTCAGTGATGGTAGACGTTTGGGGTGTCATCCATTGAATGAAAAAGTGCTCTTCTCTCGCCTCTGTGCTCACACGGCTCTCTCTCTCTCTCTCTCTCTCTCTCTCTCTCTCTCTGTCTCTCTTTTCAATTTTGTCATAGAAAATCACGGTAAAACATGGTCATGAGTGTTGTTCCATGACACTATCCACATATAAGTTGAATGGACAAAACATTAAGGGGAATGAGATTATTTATATCACAATGTACTCTCCTCTCAGGGGTTTCCTGCCAGCAGGCACTCCTCCCCCACCTAAAAAAAAAAAAACCCATCGAGTGGTCTCTAGCAACCACTGGAGAGGGGAAGCCAGAGGAAATCGCCCGACAATCCTCCCACTCAACAGCAGGATTGTAATTGCCTCGATGGCAAGCCGATCTCTTTATACCCTCTGATCATGCCTTAGGTCATGTGCAGCACTTCTCTGCTGGCAGATAGGCTGTGGTTCACGTATACCAGGTAGGCTGGCAGGTTGCAAGGGCCACATTTGATTTCTAGGATTTGCTTATCAAGGAAGTCCCAACATGGTCCACAGCGATCACCTCTATGACCAGTGAACAGGCCATGGTGGGGTCTCAGTCAGCTGAAACCATAGTCAAGGCTTCCACCAGGGACACAGTGCCTTGTGCCTGTGACCTCCCACATAGGCCAAGTAATCAGGGATCGGGGCCAATTTCTCACACTCTCCAAATTCTATTAATCAGCAGAGTAATTTTATTATTCTATCAAATAAGTGATTTTTTTAAAAGGAAAGATTAACTTTTAATTTTAACTCATCTTACAAAGTGGAATTGGATCAAAAAGTCTGTGTTGAATAATTCCATTTGTATGACATCCTCAAAAGGCAAATAATGGGAAATACAACAGAACTGCAATTGTGAATGTGAGAAAGTATGAAGCAAGGTTTGCTACAAGGTCAAACGTGGCAATGTTAGGATGATGGAATTGTTTTGTATGATGCTATAGTTGCTGATACATACAAGACTCCCAGGACAGCAAACTGACTATGATGAATACACGTATTACACATTTTAGCTTCCCCGTGGAGAAGCTGATGGAGACGTTAGCACCTTCGGAAGCTGCTGGCTTCACTGACTTCTGTCAGACTAATCACTGAAGGCACATCAGCACTGTGCTTTCTTTGGTAAACTCACGCCTTGCTAGTGTACATCCTACCAGTTCTTAAACTGTTTTACCTGCATACTGAGTTTAGGTCAATAAAAAAATAAATGTAGATTATGGTAGCAAATATTCTCACTAACACAGAAAATATATTATGAATCAACAGCAAGGAATTAGGATATTGTGGTATTGGACTACAGTCACAGAAACAATATTGACCCATGTTTATTTCATAGATATATACAGTTAGTAGACACATAAATAAATATAAATATTCATGGATATCCAGTAAATGTAAGCTGTTACTTTTACTCTTTTTACTTGGCAGTGGTATCTGTTCATAGCGAAACTTCAGTTTTTGCATTGGATGAGTTGAAAATGCTAATAAAATTTTCTGGTATCAAATTAAATAAAGATTATTCATTTGAAAATCAGATTCACACAGAAGGAGAGGGAGGAAGGGAAGCTTCCACCTGCTGACTTGCTCTTGTATGCATAAAAATCCAGTGATGGGCCAGGCCACAGCCAGGAGCAAGGAGCTTCTTTCAGGTTTCCCATGTGCACTGCAGGAGCCCAGGCACTTGGGCCACCCTCCACTGCTTTTCCCCTGCCATTAACAGGGAAATGCACTGGAAGTGGAGCATCTGGGTCATGGACCTGAACACATATGGGATGCTGGCATTGCAGGTGGATGCTTTACCCACACTATACCACAACACTAGCGCTAAATTGTTGTTATTTGTGTATTACTGAAAGCCATTTAAAAAAAAATACTTTTAACTACATATCTAGACTTGTCAATTTTTTCTGGTATCCTGCAATCATTTTTCTGGCATGTTATTTAGGTTGGCAAAAGTAAAAAAAAAAAAAAAAGATGAAGAGGCAGACATTTGACCTAGTGGTTGAGATATTGATTAAGGCTCTGATTCTGGTTTCTGACTTCAGCTTCCTAATTTTCATTCTTGGGAATCAGGGGTAACAGGCAAATGGTTGGAGTCCCATCATCCGTTTGGGAGAGCTAGGTTACTGGCTATTGCAGGCATTTAGAAAGTGAGACAGTGAATTGGGAGCGTGTTCTCTTTTTTTTCTGTGTCACCTTGTGTGTCTCTTACCACTCAGATAAAAAAAAATTATTTTCTCCCCAAGCTCTGTAGTAAAGATGACTTCCTTTATCTAAAAACGTCAACATTTGTTCAGCAACTGATACGTACCGTGAACTCAAATACTTTATATATTCCATTTTTTTAAAGATTTATTTTATTTTTATTGGAAAGGCAGATATACAGAGAGGAGAGACAGAGAGGAAGATCTTCCGTCTGATGATTCACTCCCCAAGTGAGCGCAACGGCCAATGCTATGCTGATCCGAAGCCAGGAGCCTCTTGCGGGTCTCCCACGCGGGTGCAGGCTCCCAAAGCTTTGGGCCATCCTTGACTGCTTTCCCGGGCCACAGACAGGGAGCTGGAAGGGAAGCAGGGCTGCCGGGATAGAACCGGCGCTCATATGGGATCCCGGGCATGCAAGGCGAGGACCTTAACCACTGCGCCATTGCACCGGGCCCAATATTCCATTTCTTTTAGTCAATATGAATGTCATGATAAAAATATTTTTGTCATGAACTGTATCTTACAGAAGAAATGGAAGAACAGAGATGTTAAGCAAAGGGAACTCCAATCGGTGTGTTTAACTTTTCAAAGTACTCCAGACACTCGAAATCTGGTAACCTTGAATGAAAGTTTACAGGCTTGAGTGTCACAGGCCCCTGTGTCCACAGATGGGAGATTGTCAACATTTCAATCTGTCCTGTTAACTCATTACTCCTTGAATGCCACCTAGGAGGAGTGGTAGGGTTAATTCTTCTATCCAAATCCTTTGGTCCACTTGTTCAAGCCTCAATCTATTGAGCGAGTGGTCTCATCTATGCCCTACTCTGGACATGTTCTGTCTTTAGATGTTTGCTGTCTAAATAATAAATATCCAGAAAATTTAATAAAATGGATGAAAGCACCACAGACAATTTGAGTCCTTTCAGGAACAGGAACAGTACAAAAAAATCATCCTAAAAGTATTGAAATGGTGAGAAATTGATATTGCCTGCAGTGGACGTTGACTTTGAAATAAAGAATAAATACCAATCCATGAGAGTTCGTTAGATTTCTTTTTATGTTCTTCCCAAAGATCTTCACTTCTAAATATTGACAATGGGATGAAGAGAGCCTGACAGATTTCAGCCCATTCAAAGGCTTTTCTTGGTTCTAACTATCAAGGAGGACTAGAGAATAACCAACTCCAGGTACAATTCTTTGTGCATTGATTGGCAATATTGCCACATCCTGACTAGCACGTTTCTGAGCCATTTGTTCATGAATGGCATCATGCAGGAAATTGTGTTCAAGTTCTCACAGATGGCTGAGCTAAATTCATTTTTTAAGCTTGGAAGCTTTCTAATTGTCTATAAAACCATGCAGCATAATTGATTCCATATATTAAAAATAACCAATTTGAACACATTCAAGTGTTTTTTTTTCCATTTGTTTTTTGCTTATGATAGCATGCTACCTGAGTATTATGGAATTACATTAGGATAGCTATTTATATGATAATTAAGATGGTAATATCTATTTTTTTTTTTAGTGCAAATAGCTTAGTCTTTTCTTGGTTCCAAATAGTGCAATGTGTATTACAGTCTTTGAAATAATTTATTTTATGTTACCTGCTCCATATTTAGCATATAAGTTTTGACTTTGTCCCTTTCATATTATCATCACAAAGTGAAATTTAGGTTAATGCATAAACATCATCTGCAAATACTTTCCTAACTTGGGCTCATGTTTTCTCTAAACTACTTTGAGATCTATGAGTTAGTATGACATTACTCTTACAACATGTGATATTCAGTGTTTTAGATCATAGGCATGGAGATGGCTATTTCTACGTTTTAGATGGTATATGCATGTATTAAAATGACAACATTTTAAAATTAATAATTACTTTTACATCATGGAAAATATTTTAAATGCATTTGTACTGCTAAGTATTCTAGAGCTGTCATTTTAAGAATGACTAAGAATGTGTAGAATAAACAAATTAATGAATTAGAACCAGTTTCTTTTTGAATTTTATCCTAAGAAGACAGAAGAAAAATGTAACATTCTGAACCAGCAGAACTGAAGTATTTTCTGCAGGATACTAAACCAATCTTTCAACATTAAAAACGCTGTGACTATGTGGAAATCAGAGTTTTGTACAGATGAGCAATGAATTTACTGAATAGGCCTCAGCACTTAATGAATGTTAAATATTGAGGTTGTGACAGTTCTATGGCATTTGCCAAATGCACTGGAACAAATAACTCATGCTCTAAGTGCCGTGTTATCTTTATGTCTGTCCATAAATCAAAGATAGTAACCATTTAGATTATTTATATGATGAGATATCTAAATTACATGACTGTAAAATGCTTTTACTAGATTTTACTTTCATCTCAGGAAAATTCTGGAGAACATGCTGCTCCAATATTAAAATTCTACAACAAAAACAGCCTCCATTTTTCTCAGTATTGGGAAATAATGGGATTAAATTGGTAAAGGTCAGCAAAGCAAATTATTCTGTGTGTCTATCATTCATTGGCTTCAGTAACTGAAGACTCCTGGATGTACAAAATTGTATAAAGGTACAGCACTAGGTTCATTTCAGTACAGACTTTCTATCCAGAAACTCTTTCTAAATGCATTATCATGTGGGACAGTTATTTATTGTTGAGTTATAGATTACTTAAAGTAATTCATGAGAGTTAGGACAAACCATGAAACCAAGAACAGATCAATGAAAGTGCAAATAACAGGTAGACAGCTGTCTTTCTGTAGAAGTTGAAGACGAATGAAGGACATTTTTATACATTGTAACTTTTGCAGTACAGTGGTCAATGTAAAGGTGAATAGTCATAATCCATTTAATATATTCCATCTAATTGATTCTGTAAATTCGCTTCTCAGTACTTTTCACATAAAATCATTTCAGAAATTTAGAACTAATATACCCTTTGTAGCTAATTCAAAGATCAAATACTTGCTCCTTTCCAAGAAACGGACTCAATTCTCCTCATTTTAATGTAGAGATCAAACTATCGAATTGAAAGTTCAGATTTTCTCAATTTGTATTTATACATGGTTTTAAATTAACTAATTAGTGTCTTGTGTCTAGATACAATTTATATTTTATACTTCAGTTGAGATAAATGAACTCCGACAAGATCAAAAGAATGGTTAAAGGAGAAGCAGTGAAACTTCCTTAAGCTTTAAGTTTTAAAGAAAAATAGAATCAAAGGATTTTTTTTACTGTGGATAGAAATGGGCAAAAACTGGTTTAAAGTAATGTGAAGTCTTGCTATTCTCAGATTATATGTACCATGTACATACAGTGTCAGAACAGCATGATAGAGACAAAAGCAGGAAACATAGGTGCTATGCATTCCAAAGTACCTGAGTTCCTGCACTGCCTAGTAGAGGGAGTTCAGATTGTTGTGGCTCATTCAGAAAGACTTTGTTTTTTCATTATGAAAACAAATCAGTAGTTTTGTATGGCTTCTGGAGGGAACTTCAGTTTTACTTCAGTTTTGCAACTTCATTGTCTTTACCAGACTTGGTGACCTCAGGCAGATGAGCCTGGTAAACGGCACAGCTATACTTCATTCAACATGAGTATGTTTTTGTTGAACTCATGCTTAACTTTGAGAAATGTATAGAAGCGCTAAAAGAATTATATTACCCAGTCTAAGAGGATACTAATAGCATCAGTTAAAAATCCAAATCCCAGTGTGGTAATTAGTCACAAAGAGATCCTCTTTGCCACTTGAATTTTATATAAACTGATTCATTTCTCAAGTGGCCACAACAACTGAAGCTGAGTCAATCCGAAGCCAGGTGATTTATTTTCTTTCCAAATACATATGTAAAATGTTATTTGGATAGGGCATAAGTAAAATTTATTTGGTAGAATAGAAATATTTGGATTAGGATATGTTGTTTGTGTAAGTATGCACATGCGTTTGAATATAGCTAATGTAGCTACTTCTAATTTATTCGTTTGATAACATCTTTAGGAACAGGGAACAGGAAAAAAAAACACATGTCATATTTCATGAAACTGATTAAGTTTTAGCAAACTTCCACTACAAAATGTATTACCTTTCCTGACATTCATGAGAGGGCCAGTCCATCAACAAGATCAATAAGTTTGTGAAAAAAAAAATGAATGACTCTATGAATAATCAAGCTAACATCCGTAGTTATAAAGTGTTCTCTAAAAACATCCTTTATGAATCAATATTTATGAAACTTAATATATCCACAGTTTTATTTTGGTGGTGCAAAATGTGGAAAAAGTTCCTGGAAGTTTATTTTAAAAAACTAAATAATCTAATTGTCATGGAATACATATATAATCACATCTATAAGAAATAACAGAAATGTTTACCTGTAAAGTTAATCTCAATAGCTAGATATACTATATGTGTAATCAAATACACAAATCTCTGTAGGAATTTTCCCCGTTACTTGAAATTAAACTTTTGAGAATATTTTATCACTGAATATTTTATCACCATTCCAAGAAGTACAAATTACCATAAAGGCCATTTCTTTTAAGCAATTGAGAAAATACAAAAGCGTGATTATCTGAGTTTCAAAATTTAATAGTTATAATGCTAGTTTGTTGAGAAAAAACTGCTGCATAATTGAATTCTTGGCAACATAAAATTTCAAAAAGCACTTTAATTTTTCATTGACACAGTTGATTTGGCTAAACCTATGTACTCTTTCCGTAAAATGAAGGTTTTCAAAAGCCCATTGTTTGTTGGCCTGTAGTAACACAGAAATTTCTATCCTGGGTTTTATTATGAGAGCAGAAAGTTCTTTTATCCCTATCATGTGAACAATAAACTTTGGTATCTTGACAATAGAAAAGAAAGTGGATTGCATTATATTGTGTGATGTTGTTTTATAGAATGAATTATTTTGGTATAATATGTGTAAAAATGATGTAAGTGTACTGTTAAAACTGATTAGGAATGGGGAGGGTCATAGTACAGTAACAGCTTTCACATTACTCAGACCAAACGAACCTTATATACGTGTCAATTTGACTACAAAACATCAATAGTAGATTTTCTAATATTAACCAAGATTTATATTGGACTTCGTTTCTGTAACTCTTATCTATTAGGTTTTATTTCTATTGAATCTCTTACACTCATATCTCACTACTTCCCAAGTTTTCAAAAAGCATACAGTGATGTTATGGACACGAGAAAACAAAATGAACTTGGCAAATCTCAAATTTCCTATTCAATCAATTTTTTTTTTTACAAATAACACTAATTTTTTAAAATTTAAAACTGGTAGCTTATTTAGGAAATTATACTTGATAGTGGAGTACCATCTGATGTTTCTATACTTATACACAAAGTACACTGTCTAGTGCAAATGTTTATGTGTTATGAAAACATGCTAAATTTTTCCTTCTGGTTTTCGCTTAGACATATACAGCACGCTATCTTATACATAGGCAGTTGTCAGCTGGACATTAGGATATCATACTTCCAATCAGTATAACAGTACTCATTAGTCAATCTTCCTCCATCTCTCTTGTCCTCAACTCTCACTAGACTCTCATGACTACTATTCGGCTTTCAACTGTCCTGAAAACCAAAAACTTTAGATTCTAGATATGAGTGCATTCCTGTGGTACTCATATTTTTGTGCTTGGCTTCGTTAATTCCTCTTCTTGCAAATCGTAAGATTCACCATGTAATAGCCGAATAACACTCTGTTGTGCACAAGTATGAACCATTCCTTTTCCCGTTATCAGGAGATAGATACGTTGTTTTCATTTGCTGACATTTTTAGACAGTGTTATAATAAACAGGAGAGTGGAGAGACCTCTTTGAGAGAACGATTTCATCCCTCTTGGATGTATGATTAGTTTGGGACTTCTGAAATATATAGTGGCCTCATTTTGATTTTCCACAATAATTACACTGATTTACATGCACACCAAAAAGTGTAACGCTTCCGTGGACCCAAGAATCAGTGGGTAGAATGATTTTCACGCTCTCTCTCTCTCTCAATGTCTCTCTCATTATGGTAATTGTTTCTGTAGGATGCAGTATTCTTGGAGTTCAAACAGATTCTGTGGTCAGTTTCCCAGTAAGTGGGTCACTTCATAGTAAGTTGGGCTCTAAGTCAAGGTTGTATTTTGGAGGCATCCATAAGCAGTGAAACTTTCTGTGAGTTGTCACATATTGATGTTGGCTGGGGAATATTATCAACCTCAATGAAATTGACTTTCTGTCCCCTACCCCTCTACCCTAGATAGCTGGATAATTTCAACATTACTAATTTCCCATTCAGAAGCTAGCTTGTGCTCATTGAATGATGTTTTAGCAAGACATGGTGTCAGTCTATTGCTTCTAACTGATCATATGTTAGCAGAAGCAGAAGTTCAACAAACCTTGATGGAAGTCAACCAGAATACTCTTACTTCCTTTTGTAGGACTATTCAGTTCATGGACATATTATATAAGCACTCAAGTGGTCAAGAATAGAGACTAAGTAACATCAGCGGACAAAAAAATCCTCCCTACCATCAAGACGTCTCTTCAAACTCTGGTGGCCAAATAACTCAAGAGTTGCAGGTGCTTATGGTTGAAAGTCTTTGGATCAGTCTACACATTTAAATCAACTGTCAGATAAAGATAGCACAATAAACGTCACAATCATGGATGCCATTTACTATAGTTCTGATTTAATCTTCCTCAAAACGCCCTAGAAAATAGACTACTATTCTAGCTTTAATCTGATTGGCTCATATAATATAAACAAACTGCCTGCAAAAATGAGTATTTTGATTCAAATACCATGTTATTTTTATTAAGTCTTTACAACCATTAGGGTGTTCCAAAAGCAGGTTTCCGCCATAAATTCCTATCTTTGGTTTCAGAAGAATGAGTAGAATTATTGATCAGAACCCGGTCTCATTCTTTCCCAGAAGATGTAATTTCGATAGAATGAGGACATTAAGAATGTGTTATAAGAAATGTCAAATCAACCAATCCATCTTCAGAATGCAGAACGGAAGACATAATGCTTCCTGCTCAAGCTAAAAAAAAATCCCTCTGGTCAGAAAAGAGAAAAAAAAATCACTTTCAGGGAGAGAACTGTGAAATGGCAGTAATGTGAGCTGGTAATTTGGTGTCAGCCTGCTGTGTGGAAGGCATCCTGAGTGAATACAGGTGCTTTGGTTGACGTTCCTATTCCTTCCCCTGCCATTAAGATGGGGGAGAAAAAATCAACTTATCCAAAAACAGAGAGAACATACTTATAAAAAAATAACTAAAAACAAACCTTCAGGTCATCATGCTGTGAAGAAACACACTGTCTCCACCAGCTGGTTTTTTATTCTGAGTTAGAAGCAGAGTTTAAGCCTCAGCAGGAGGGAATCTCAACTGGATTCAACGCCATCATACTGTTTTATGAACCTTGCTGGAAGGGTTGTGTAACCCACACAGCTTTCACGGGGACTGGTGGCAATTCAAACCAACCATCCTAGAGAGGGATGGAGGAATATCCTGATTTTTGTGGTTTTATTTTTTATAACTAAAATGGAAAGCACCATAACACTTCCATTTTTCATTTTCTGACATCTTAAATATTCTCCTTTCTCTCCATTTCACAATTTTAAACTTTTTACAAAAAGACCCTAAAACGCTCTACCTCTTCCTTATTAAATGCCTTGATTTTTTTGTCTATTCTCTCCTTTTTCATACTATTATTTTTCTCCTATAAATAATTCTCCTCTATTCAAATAAATGATTTTCATTTTATTACCTATTACTATTTCTTCTCAGGTCCTCTAAGACACTGATATTTGTCCACAGTTACTGTTCTAAGCATGGCACAAATGTTGGGCTAACACCAACGTCTTCCAATGTGAGTAGAAAAAAATAAATGCTGATGTATATACACACAAACGTATTAAACATTATTGTCACTGGTTTATGTATTTATTAGCCCTATAATAACATAGGAACTCTAAGAATTAATATTTCAATTAACCCCACAGTTGGAAAATATGGAGGTTTCATGATTTAGATAAATTGATGAACACAGCTGGCCAGGAAGGCACAGAGCTGAAATTTGAAACCAGTGAGCTAGGTCCTAGAGTTCGAACTCTTAATTGGCTTCTCTACAAGCTGTCTTTCTCAGAAGAACTTTGGGTGTTTTGGATGTTGACTTTAGGGAAGTGGAGGCTCCACTGAAAGGAAGCCACGCAGAATGCATCAGAAGGCTGCTATGAGGTGACGGAAGAGTTTTGAGTCACAAAATTGTTCTCAATTTTGTATTGACCAGAGTTGTACTATCGATATTTATATTAAGACTTCTTAGTTATTGATAGTCAGTTTGAAAACTGGGATGCTGTTGTGAATCAGTGATTTTTTTTGTTATTTGTTCACAACAAATATTTGAAAATGATTGCCTTTGTTCTCCGGAGAAATATGATGTGTGTAGTGTGTTACATCTGTTAAGAACCTTGGACTTTCTTACTCAGTTTGTAAAATGGAGTAAAATGATTTATTGACATTCCTAAAATGTCAAGGGTAATAATTATTTTTGTGGTAAATTAAACATTAACTGATTTTTATTTTTCATTGTATTTATAAGAAAACTTCAAAACAGCCTAACACTGGTAGTAAACTGGACTTGCAGATCCAAGGAACCGAGTACTAATTCCAGAATTATGGAGCCGGTGATGTGGCACAGTAGGTTAAGCCTCTGCCCATGGCATTCGCATTCCATATGGGCACAGATTTGTGACCCAGCTGCCCCACTTCCCATCCAGCTTCCTGCTTATGATCTCAGAAAGTAGTGGAGGATGAGCCAAGTCCTTGTACTCACATGGGGGATCCAAAAGAAGACCCTCCCTCTTGGCTTTGGATTGGCCTAGCTCAAGCCATAGCAGCCATGTGGGAAGTGAACCAGCAGGTAGAAGATCTGCCTCCCTCTTTGTTTAACACTGCCTTTCATGTTAAAAAAAAATTACAATAAAAGAAGAAGCCTTATAAATTAACCTCCCTAAAGCCAAGAAAGTTTTGATGAGAAACTAAAATCAGTCTAGGGAAATGGGACATTCTCGCCAACAAATGGTACTGGGAAAATTGGATCAATGTGTGCAGCAATGCGAAAGGATACTACCTTATGTCTTCTGCAAAAATAAACTCAAACTGAATCAAGGATTTAACTGCAGGACCTGGTGCCATCAAATTGCCAGAGGAAAACATCAGAAAATTCAACAAGAGATGGGTGCAAGCAAAGGCTTATTGGAAAAACCCCATAGCACAAGTAATTAAATAAAAAATGAAGAAATGGGATTACTGTGGTAAAAAGCTTCTGCACGGCAGAAGAAACTGTCAACAAGGTGAAGACGCAACTGACAGAATGGGAGAAAATATTTGGAAATGGTTCATCTGATAGAGGATTAACATCCAGGATCTCTGAATAGCTTATAAACTCAACAACAGCAAAACAAACAATCCACTTGATAGACAAAGGACATGAACAGGCATTTTCTAAAGGATGGATTTAAAATGGCCAACAGGAGCATGAGAAAATGCTCAGAATCACTAACAATAAAAAACATGCCAGTGAAAACTACAGTATTTCGTCCTTATCAGTAGAATGACTATCACTTAAAAATAGATAAAACAATAAATATTGGCGAGAATTTGAGGAAAAAAATATCCTAGTCCACTGAGGTTTGGAAAGTAAACTAGTACAATCGCTGAAAATAGAATGGAGATTCCTCAGAAATGTGAAAATATTTCTAATATATGACCCATCATCCCACTCCAGGGAATTTACCTAAAGGAAATTAAATCAGCCTATGAGAATATTAGTTGTACTCTCCATGTTTGTTGCAGCTCATTTCACAACAGCTAGATGTGAAACCAACCCAGATGCCTATAAACTGATGAACAGATAGAGACAAAGTGGTATATGAACACCATTTAATACAACTCAGCTACAAAAACTGATGCAATCATGACTGTTATAACAGAACTAATTCAATCAGAATCCATCATGCCTAGCGAAAGAAAAAAGTGAAATATCAGGCTTTTCCCAATCTGTGGTAACTGACAGCTTACCCAAGTATGTAATCTCTTATGAGTGAAAGTGATTTTGAGGTTGGATTTTTGTTTATAACTTATGTCTACACTTCTGAGGAATAGCAGTTTATTTGGTTTTGTTTTGTTTTGTCCACTTTCCATTTTCTGAATTCTTTTACTTAACAGACAGTTAGGTCTGTGAAGTAAAAAGAAAGTACATCATTTCAAAATTAACAAGCAAACAAGCAAACAAACCATAGCAACAAAGCAGAAAGAGGAGGAAGGTGGGTGGAGACCATAGACAGAGGAAAGAGAGTGTAAGATGTGTCATCATGTGCCTAAATCCGTATTGTAAAATGCATAAACCTGGTTCACTTTACATAAAATAAGTTAAAATATTAGGTATCATTTAAGCAAAGTTGTGATTTCTTTACACCATGGCCATGGCCATTGAGGTTAGAATTGTCACAGTGGATCAGGAAATGTCTGTGATTCTGTAACTCCGTCCACTCACTCAGGCAAAGAGAAAAAAGCAAAATTTCTGTAAGTTAGAAAAATACAATTAGGTATTATCAATATATTTGTCTAAGCTGTGTTCTTGTATGTTTTAATCTCCACATCGTCATCAACTCTCAGTTCTCTCATTTGTCCCTCTTTTTAAATGCTGTTAATCTGATGGAGGTATGTCCTTCTTTCATCTATAAATTATTATAGATTTACTTAGTATTATTGCTCAATATTAATATGTCTAAATTCCATTTATATAAAAAGATTGTTTTCCAAAGGAATGTGCCATAATACTTTTTTTAAAATTTTCAACAGGATGTCAACAATACAAACGCAATCCAGCTCATCAACTTGTATGAATTTGTTTTAAAAGTTTCACATAAACTAGCTTGAAAGTCTCGAAGTTACATCATAATAAAAGTTCTAAGATAGCAGGGATGTATTTTATTCAGTTTTCTTTCTTCATCACACCAATGTGCCAGGATTTATCCTTGATCATAACTTTTTATCTCTGCCAAAAAACCCTGTTCTCTTTCCTCCCTTTTCTTACATTTTTATTGACTTACATAAATCCCAATTTCAGATTTTATTTTAAAATTAGGTCAATCAGAGAGTTAGCTCCAGATATTAGAACTGAGTCACATGCCTATGCTGCTTATTCCTTTTGTACAGGTTTCAGGAAAGAAAACATTAAGAAACATGAAGGGAAAAAATTGCAAGCGATGTCCTAACAGGTCAGGTAATACTAACTTAACTTTATTATACAGAGTTTTGAAATTCCTTTTTGCATTGAACTCCCACTCAGCGTGTCACATGCCATAAGCTATTGAAAATGTGCAATAGCTGATTTTTATACATTTATGTCAATTCATGCCTTAATAATGTTCCTCCTTATACTTAAAAGGATCTTTGTCTGGAGAGATATAATAACTTGAGCTGCTGTAAAAGCTCATGTACTAGTAATAGGAGTTTGAAAAGCAGCTCACTTTAGCAAATTTTACCTTTAATATATTCCATACTGGGTAGATTTTGTGCACTCATTTTTTATAATTCTGTTCTTTGCACCCCATACTGCACGTCAAGCCATATTCCAAACAAAAAAAAATCCAATTTTTAGTAAAAGGATTGGTTTCAGTAAGTATGTAGACACCATGATAGGTATGTGATCTCTCAGAATTTTTCATTTTGGAAAAAGAAGCATCAATGTAGGGAGAAACTGATAGTTCTATATCAGATATAAAATGATACCTGAGTGGAGATGAACATTTATAATGACCATATGAATCTTGAGGGGGAATAGTGTTAAGAACTGAGGTGCTCGGTGTGGGTTTGTTGAATGTGAGTGGTGATGCAGTGCATTCTAAAGCAATGACAGTGATGTCCGTGAATAATTTCTAAGAAATCTTAAAACTTTCAATCTTAATGTAAAAGGTGACTGGCGTCTTTCTATGGTCATAGGAAATTTCATAAATTAAGATGTGGCTTGGAAGTATTAACTAAATAATGTAATGCTATGAATAAATGCATATTGAGGAGAAACATTTGGAATATAATGAATCTTAGTGATTGTAGATCTTGTGGAAGCAGACTTTTTGTTAATTTTTTTTCTTTCCATTTTAGCTCTGTGATCTGTTCCATAGTAGATACAAAATAGAAATAAATTTAAATAATGAAATAGATATTTAGAAAATGTATTTAATCAACGAAGGAGTAGGCTATCCCCAGGTGGAACGTTTAGAGCAGTTGGGAACAAGAAGGAATAGAAATTAAGAGTTCACGATAAAGCAGATATTGCAATCGTGGGAGTAGATGAAATTACTAAATTAGAGTATGTCAAGCAAGCAGAGTCTCAGATCAAATTTAGTAAATATACAGCTGGCAAAAGACTCACTAATCAGCCCCACAGGTATGCAGGTTTAGAACTGGAAACAAACATAACATTATTTAGTGACACCTTTCTAGCCAACTCTTGAGTACACACATTCACACATGCGTACTTATGCGTGTACACACACACACCCACACACCCACACACACACTTTACAGCTGAGAAAACAAACTGAACTATTTTAAGTGGCCTTTTGTGGCAGGTGGTTAACTTAAATTCATCCTCTGTTCTGAGATCTGGTATAACATAAAAACAGAGTAATTGCTTCCAAGAGTTGTTCATCACGACTTGTATTAACTGTGTCTAATGGATTTGTTCATTCAGGCTATTTAAAATTTTGTTTTTTGCAGTCACTATGGATTAGCAATAAGAAGTGCCTTTGGAACACTTTTTGTATTTTTGTGTGTCCTCAGAGAATTATTGTTTAGCGGTTATTAACTTCTTATCATTCATAAATCAACATTTAAATAATCATCATAAAATGATGTACATGCTACTATAAAGCTCCCTTATGATAAGAAAAATTCATATAATAGCTGAGAGTTAATATAATATCTCATCTTTTACCTACTATTGAGGAAACATTATGGTCTGGGTAAGCACAGTGTTAAAGATTAATGAAATATTTGTTTCACAAAGTGACCTACAATATTTAACATATTCCTATTCGATGTGTCAAATACTTATTAAGTTAATGCTATGTCCCAAGTTTAATCTTATCCTCTGCTCTATGGCTTTCTCCAGTCAAGTGTGCCATAGTTACCTCTTTGAACATGGAATAGGACCCAGGAATATGATGAGATGTCCCAGTCCTTTTCCTTGACAGTAAACATACTCCTCTGGTTTAGCAGTGTGGGATGACACGTGGCAAATGATTTGAATGGAACTGCAATCCAAATAATACCGCTAAAAGGAAGATTCCCTTTCAACCAACACTGGTGTATCTTTCAGATCACCTGAGCATGTAGATTTTATTAAAATTTGTTGTGAACCCCAACAAAAGTCAAACTGATTTTGTAAAGAAAAAAAATTATTTTGCACACAATTTTAATTCTTAAACATTGACAATTACAAAACTATTAACATTATAGACAGTACATGCATGTGCAAAATGTTCCATATCTTTACATTTGTAGAGACTGTGGGATACTATGTCAGTTCAAGTCAAGGTAATAATGATTCCCAAAAAGACTATAAGGAACAACTCATTATTCTGAACCTGACCCCCAAGGGTGTGATAAAATTGGAGTTTAAAGTTTTGTAGGCCATAGTTACAAAATTTCTCTGATGAGCTGTTTATCAAATGGTGTTTTCATTGCAACAAAGCTTGTGCAAAGATGATGGCAACTGATTGTCACAACCAGCAGTACAGTCATCAAAATGCTTCCTCTACCCAGAAGGCTGTGGTTTCATATATACATTTTTCTATATTTTCAAAAGCAAAGCCAGTAAAAGAAAATAGTGGTCATTATCAAAATTATGTATATGTATATGAAGGCAAGTATGCATATTCATAACGTTGCTCATTTCAGGAGAGCTCTTCTGTCTGTAGCACTGGGGTGTGCTGGGACACAGGAACACATCAAGTGCACATGGGAATGTGAGACCAGAGGTCAGAGTGATGCCTCTATAACCCAGAGAAAACCCAAGCGTGGCCTCAAACCAACACGGAGCAGGTTTTTTCTTACAACCTTGAGAATTGCATGCAAACCCTGACCTTAGGTTTCTAACCTTCAGAATTCTGAGACAATGCACTTCCGTAGCGTGAGGTCAGCCTAAAGTGATGATTTGTTTCAACAGCTCTAATAAACCAATTCTTGGATTTTCTGATGTCTATTTTGCCATTTGTTTATTTAACCCATGAATTAGAGCCACTGCAAGCTGGTTTTTGTCCAAATGTAATATGTCTTAACCTTCATCTTCCCCAAATATGTTTTTTATCTTTATGCATCACTCATTTTTAAAATCCCAACTTTACTCATATCCTTTTGTTTTTCATCTTACCTAAGGTTTGATCTGTGCTATGAAAGCAATAATCTTACTTCCCTAAGTTAACTTGGGAGTGAATTTCAGTTTAAAATCCTGACAGAAAAGAGAAATTCTCAGGGGATTGTTTAAACCATTAGAAATTTCCCCGTTAGGTTTAGTTTAACATCAGCAATCTGAGAGAATTTAAAATAACACTTAAACAGCAGCACCTATATGATGAAAAGCTGAGGAAGTAAAGAAAATCTGGTGAAGAAACTTTGATATTGGCAGTGCAATGAACTACTGTCTCCTTGGGGCAAGGATGATAAAGGAAGAAGCTGGTCCCCAAGTCAGGACGGGGCCTCTGTGCAGAGTTGGGAAGCCACGGAGGAGGGAAAGAAGCTTCCAGTGTATCCACTGAAAACAGACTGGGAGAAAAATACTCTGATTTACCCCTCATCTTCCTTCTAGTCTTCTGTTAGACTCCCCCATAGGCCAAATTTAATTAGCAGCCACAGTATCTGTTACAGGATAAATATAGAGAGAAGTAGAATTGAGAGGAAGCAGGTAAATGAAGGGCATCGTCCTAGTGGCTCTCATGTTTGAACTTCATTTGTCAGTCACCTGTCTGACCTTAGGCTTGATGCTTTTACAGGCAGGTTGCCTTAGAGATGAGCATTACACAGTACTTTCAGTGCACAGTGAACTTAATCAACACAGACATGTATGAGAATAGAACTTGTCAGAGTTCTCACATTCAGTTTCTGGGTGAATCACCACAGCCACAGCCACAGCTATGTCACCTTTACTATCCAAGGACAAAGGAGAGAGGCCTCTGCTAATGAGGTCATGCTGAGCAGCCAGTCTTCTAGCCTCAAAGGAAAGCGCTACAGAGTTTCGCTTCCCAGGGAGAAAAATCAGAAGTAGGACCTGAGCCTGCACACCTCACCATGGGCATCTGAGCACATTTACACGGGGCAGGAAGTACAAGGGATACCGAAATCATGACACGAGCATTCAGCACAGACTGGTTGTGAGTTGCAAAGGCCACTCCTGCAGTGACTGGACGGTGGGGCAGAGAGAAGAGATAAAGCAGCCAGCCTGATTTTGCAGCACATTTAATATAGCTTTTACTTGAACTTTGCAAGCTGAGCAACTGGGTTTAATAACAAATGATGTCACTATAGAATTTGGAATGGATACAATTAGATTTTATAGCATTAGGATTTTAGTAAACCCAGAAATTGTTCTGGTTGTTAGATCCAGGCATTCCTTGTGAGTGGCAAGGACACAATCACTGGAGCCTTCTGTGGCTGCCTACCAGGCTCTTTCTCAGCAGAAATACTCCCAAACTCTGAGTTGAGATGCAGTTACTCTTAAAAACCTTCTTGATTTGATCGAACTCCTGCCTGTGTACAAAGAGCAAGCTCCTAAAAGCAGTTGGCCATTTCTTCTTTCTCATGAAGTTCTACTTTGTCTTATTGCTGCCTAATTAAATAGTCCATCTTTCATGTCCTCTTGTTTTTCGAAATTAAAATGAACTTCTTATTATAAAAAAGAGTTAACAATGAAAATGTTTCACTTTTCCTTGTGGAATTTATATTGTAGCCCTTAATGGAAACTTGCTGTGTGGAAGCACCCGCTTATTGGACTTCTGCCACTTAGATGGTGTCTGGGGAAGTTACGTTTGGTTAATATCTTGAAAATAATTGAAAATAATTTTTCAAAGAGATGAAATTCCAAGTAATCTTAAGATATTTTTCTATTGAAATCACAGGCGAATTATTCATATTGACTAAATTTCCATGTAACTTTATCTAGCAAAATTATATTTTGCCCATAAAAGTGTTATCATTTGAAAATTTTATGTAAAAGATTGGGTTGAGCATTTTTGCACAGTGGGCTTTCACTGCTTGAGGTTGTTTCATTCTTATGGGAGTACTTGGCTTGTTTCCACTACACTTCTTTTTTTTTTTTTTAAGATTTATTTATTTTCATTGGAAAGGCGGATATACAGAGAGGAGAGACAGAGAGGAAGATCTTCCGTCCGTCCGATGATTCACTCCCCAAGTGAGCACAACGGCCGATGCTATGCCGATCCGAAGCCAGGAGCCTCTTCCGGGTCTCCCACGCTGCTGCAGGGTCCCAAAGCTTTGGGCCATCCTGGACTGCTTTCCCGGGCCACAGGCAGGGAGCTGGAAGGGAAGCAGGGCTGCCAGGATTAGAACCGGCGCCCATATGGGATCCCGGGCGTGCAAGGTGAGGACCTTAACCACTGCGCCATTGCGCCGGGCCCTACACTTCTTTTTATGTGCTAGGGCCTGGTACTAAATTCTCACCTTGTGAGAGCCAGAATGGTGGGGCCTGGCACAATGCTCAAGAGCTAAATGCTTACCTTGTGAGAGCTGGGATCCCTTATGGGCAGCATCTTGTGTCCTAGCTGCTCCACTTCCCTTCAGATACCTTTATGACCTTGAGAAGCATTAGAGAATGCCCCAAAGCTTTGGGACCCTGCATTCATTTGGGAGACCCAAAAGGCACTCCTGGCTGCTTCTTTCACATCAGCTAAGTTCATGCTATTGTGGCCATTTGAGAAGTAAACCCCTTTTCTCTGAGCAATCTCTTGATTGTTATGCCATTTTGCCTGATGGATTTAACTGCTTCTCTGCAATCCCATCATTGCTCCAGAAAGAAAAAAAAAGGCATAGCTCTCAAGACTCCTGTTTCTTGTAGCTGGAAAAGGAGAGAACCCAAACATTCTTTCTCTTGTATTCCACAGCAAAGTCATTACTCATAAGAGGCAAGCTATGCTGATATTTTCTTTGAAGGTCACATTAGAAGAAGATAAATTTATGACCATATGAAACTAAAGAAGAAACATATGGTTCTAAATTCTTATTAAATCTGTATTGTTGGAACCCAACATAGGTTGCCACCTGCAGTGAGGGTATCCCATGTAAGAACCATTTTGATTTCTACATGCTCTACTTCCAATCATGCTATAATTCTGCCTTCTAAGTATGTTTTAAGAAAATCAGCTTTGTGCATCTCATTTAGTATGACCAACTTGGTCAAGTAATGCAAAAAATGATGTTCTTAGGTCTTGAGATACCTTGCCAGGAAGCCCAGATAAAACCACCAGTAAGTCTAAGAAGATTGTATCAGGAGATAAAGAGCAAAGAGCTCACCAGCTGGCTCTTTCTAATCTTCCATCTCTAATAGGTCAAGGTTTTCTTCCAGAACCTCACCTTACCTGTAATAGCCAGTTGTACTACTTTACCTAGCATGTTAAGATAGTCAGCAGAGAGAGAAGAGCCATTGTAGAACAGGTTGGTTTCCATTTCAGATCTAAATTTTTCATTTTATCAACCTGAAGTGTTGTGATTTTTTGAATAATTTAAACTGCCCTTATACTATTGGGTTAATTCATATGTAATTTTAATTTTCATATATGAAAAATAGTTAAAGAGTACCAAATGTTTAACCCTGAAAATCAATAAAATGTAATAATTTGTGGTATTGTCATCTCTATTTTAACTATTTATATTTGCTGTTAAACATTCAGGTTCAGCTTGATGCTCATGAATTCTTGATGCTGCTTTACGAACTGCAATTCTGTCCTATAAACTAAGTGACTGATACTGATAGTCAAGCATTTATACCATCCTGACAATAAAGACAACTGAACTGTAATGACTGTGTAAGTATTCTATATGCATAATTGCTCCCTTCTACATGAGATCCAAAATTTGTATACACTGAAGAGAAATGATCCTATTATTTTTGTTTTCAAGCTGGTTATCACCTAAATCATAAAGTTCTGCATTTCACATTGTGTAATCGTATTGACTCTATGAAGCAGGGCATTCTGAGTTCCCACTGAAGGTGACTAATGATTTGTGGCATTTAGCATTAATGAACACACTCTATTTGGAAGGTCAATTACATTAAAATGGAACAGTTAGAAAATTACAGAAATATCACATTACAAACCCTAAAAATACTGAAGTATTAAATCTTCTATACCATTCCAGTTTCTGGCTCTGATCTATTAACTCAGGACTGTCTTGCATCTTACATAAGGACTCAAGAAGAGAATCTTCTGGGTTAGTGCATTCTGGCAAATAGAAGGTGAGTTTAAGTGGCTTCCTCTTGTGCAATGCCTCCAGGCGGAGGCCAGAATAACCTCCCACATTGGTCCTGTAGGACCTTGCTTGAAGCCAGATGACTCAGGCTGACCCAGTGACTTTGGCTAGAGTGCTTTAAAATAACTTGGAACCAGCCTCATTTCCTCCAAGAATGCTTGCAAAAGAACTGTTCACTGTTCACTGACCAGGAAAACCTATTCAGAAGTCACTGTTATGAAGAAATAATATTCTGTTATTTTAAGCCTGGGAAATCACTACCAGCCTTTTGGTTAGCCTCAACTGAAATTTTCATGAGTACATATAACTCAAGGTATCTAAAACATAAATAATCTATCATTTCCCTCTCCCCAGTATTTTCTTTTCTTAGCAGTTGTGGTTTCAGTAAGGACACCCTTGCATTTCCTATCACCCAGGCTATAAATTTTGGTTTTCTGTTGACTCCACCCATTCTTTCAAGTGAAAAAAATTATACACTAAATGCTTCAGCATGACCTCCAAAATGCTACTTACAGCAATTCTTTCATTTTTCACAGCAGGGTTATCACCTAAATTTAAGCTTGTGTATCAAATCTGTTTTATTTCTTTGCCCTGTCATTGACCCCCTAATGATTTACTTCCATACTAATCTGTTCTCTGAAGCAGCCACTGGATTATTGTGATAACCCTGAAGCACAAATCCCATCATGGCATGCACAAAACAACTGTTTACGGACAATGGGATAAAAGGCATTGAAGGTCATTTACATTTGATCGAGTTGATTTTAGCACCCTCTTCTCTCGCCACTTCTCCCAAATAGCATGTACACTGGAACAGGTGTTTTTCAGGCTCTGCACATTCTCACAGACTGTTGTTGTCTTCACCCAGGAAGTTCCTCTTCCTTGAATCTATACTATAAATGTCCTCTCCATGGGAAAGCCACAGACAGTAGAGTGAAACTGAGCTGGTGCAGATAAACAACTGGGCTCTTTACAGGTAAATACTTCACACAGAAATCTCAACCTCGATGTTGCCAAGGAAACATTAGCTCCTCCTTTTGATCTTCAGTTTTTGATTTTGCAGTTATTCAAAGTGTTTAATTTCATGGTGTCCCAATGTTTTCTGAGCTCCCTCAAGTTTGGAACTTCTGCACATCCTAAAATTCCTAGAACAGTGTGAACCTAGAGGTTTAAACACAAGTGCGATAGCACACACACACACACATCAGATAACCAGCTGACCTTTACAACAAAGGGCTTATATTCACAGCAAATATAGTTGCATTATGTATACAGCAAATATACAATAACATACACAGTTATTTTAAGACTCATTGATTTCACCACGACACATGATAATCAAGTTTTCTTCAATCAAACATAAGGTAAAGATCCTGAAATGTCACGTGTAAAAAAAATCAACCGACATATAAAGGAATGCCAACTAAACTCACAGGAGACCTCTCACAGGAAACTCTACAGGCAAGAAGAGAATGGAGCAATATACTCCAGATTCTAAAAGCAAAAAAATTATCAGCCCAGGATAACCAGCAAAACTTTCCTGTGTCTTTGACAATGAAATAAAATACTTCCACAATAGGGAAAGTAGAAAGTGTGACTTTCTGTGGAATACCCATATCTGCATGTGATGCATGATCATGCTCATTCTAGGGCATCCGACTGGCAGGGTAAAAATATCTTCAAATATATATTAAGCATAAGGCAAATCCACATGTTTATAGAATTATTTTATATTCTGATGAAAATGGCTGCATACAATGTCCATTCATTTCCTCATTCATTGAAAGGTAACATTTCTCTTGAAAAATGTATTTGACAAAGGTAAGCTTCATTTCCCTCAATATATGTTCAGTATGTACAACATGGCAAAATTTAAGATCTTATTGCATTCTTTGCACTTAGTGAAGTAGGAAGATACCGACAAAAATAGAACAAGCTCATCGCATAGATGGGATTTTAAACCTATTTTAGTTTCTCATAATTTCCTTTTTACAGTTGAAAAAGTCATCAAATTTGCCTCTTTCTTTCTTCCCATTGAGGTTATTTTTTTCTAATGGGACTTTTTAGATGATGCAGCAAGACGTTTTGTCAGTTTAATTAAGTATAAATCATCCTATGGCCTGTGGTCTAGAGATGAGTATTGGGATTGTACTACATTCTATTTTGACCTTTGTTATAGGGCCAAAGAGACGGAGAGTATCTTCTATGAGCAACGCTTATGCAATGAATAAAGTCTACCCTCACCTTAATGTGAGGTAGTTAATGGCCTCACCTACTTGAAGAAGACAAAGTGACATTTGGAACATCATATTTAATGATCTGGGTTTATTTATCATAATTGTCATCCAGGGTCTTCTCTTCTGAAATCAGAACAAAGCTCTTGAGTGAGCTGAATATAAATGGTAGATTCTGGGGTAGGCCGTTTACCTTGAAAAGAAATGTATTACTAACCATAAACGGAGCTAAGCTAAAAAGGAAGATAGTACCACATGGAGATTTTTCTTTCTTCCTGTTTGTTGTTTCTAAAAAATCTTTATAAATATAAAAAGACAGAGTCCATGCATTCCATAGATACGGTTCCCAAAGACAACCAAATTTCCCCCCTTCCCTCCGTTACTGTCAATCTCCCTCCCTCCCCTCTCCTTATCAGATTTTGCAAAGACATAATTTTAATCCACTCTATATTCATAGACTTACATCACCAGTATAACTGTGATATTTAAAGTAAGAATAGGAAGATCATATTTTCATAGGCATTTAAACAAGGGTTAAAAACAACAAACTTATCACAAAATATCCATTTTATTCCTGTATATGAATTCATTCTGTATTAACTGCAGCATATCTGGGAAAACACATTTGTCTTTTTGAGGTTGAATTATTTTTTATTATATATAATTATTTCCAGGTATGAAGCTAAGTAATATTTCATCTCATTCATATACTGTATTTTCCTCACTAGCCATGTACTCTGGGTTCATGTGTGTGTGGTTGATTCCACATCTTAGCTATTGTGAACTGAACTATAGTAAACATTGGTGTGCAGATAACTTATATATGCTAATTGAATTTCCTTTGGGTAAATTCTTGGGGATGGGAAGACTGGGTCGTAGGGTACATTTATTTTCAAATCCTTGAGCATTTCAAATCCCTGAGGATTTTCAGTAATGCTTGTATTAGTTCACGTTTCCACCAAAAAGTTGGATTAGGATACCCTTTCCCGCAAGTCCACACTGGCATTTATTTTTATTATTATTTTATTTTTATTTCTTGTGATAGTCATTTTAATTGGGTTGAGGTAAAACCTCATGGTGGTTTATATTTGCATTTTCCTGACTGCCTATAATCTTTAGCATTTTTTTATGTTTCTATTGGCCATTTGTAGTCTACCCTTTGAGAGATGTCAGTTTCCATCTTGGCTTTGCCCGTGTTCTAAATGGAATGTTTGCTTTGTCGTTCAGGATCTAGAGGGTTTTTTTTTTTCTTTTTTAATAGATCCTGGGTACTAATAGTTTATCGGTAGCATAGTTTGCAAATATGTTCTACCATTCTGCCAGTTACCACTTCATTTTGTGGACAGTTTCCTTTACAATTCAGAAGCTTCTTAGCTTTACGTGATCATATTTGTCCGTTAGGTCTGTTATGGTCTGTACTTCTGTGGTGTTTTCTAAGAACATTTTCCCTATGCCAGTGTCTTACGGAGGCTCCCTTTCAGGAATTTAATGGGATCAGATCATAGATTTAGACCCTTGATCCGATTTGAAGTGATCGTAGTATAAGGTGTAACATGAGGATTTTATTTCAGATCTCTGCACCAATTATGAAGAGACTGTCCTTTCTTGAGGAACTGATTTCAGGTAATTTATCAATGACCAGCAGATTGTAGAAGTGTGGAGTGACATCTGTGATTTCTACTCTGTACCATTTGACAAGTCAATTTTTGTGCCCAAATCAGTTTTTTTTTAAGTTATAATTGCCCTGCAATGAGCCTTAAAGTCAGCATTGTGATGTCAAGGCTTTGTTGTTTCAGATTGCTTTACCCATTTGTGTTTCTATATGAATTTTATCAATTTTTGTAGCTCTAGGAAGAATGTCATCAGTATTTAATTTAGTTACAGTGGCCTTTTTTTTTATTATTGTTTTTCCTTTTATTGGGCCGATTTTACAGAGGAATATAAAAAACAAGATGAAGAGATAAAAAGTCTTCCATCCTCTAGTTTATGCTCCAAATGACCACAACAACAGGAGCTGAGCCAATCCGAAGCCAGAAGACAGGAGCCTCCTCCAGGCCTCCTACGTGTGTTCAGGGTCCCAAGGATTCCGGCCATCCATTCCCAGGCCATAAGCAGGGAACTGGATGGGAAATGGAGCAGTTGAGACAGGATCCAGTGCCCAAGTGACATACTGAACCACAAGGTGGAGGATCAGCCTGCTGTGACACCATGCCCAGGGTTGCCTTTAATCTGTAAATTTGTCCATAGTGTAAACATCTTGATGATACTAATTCTTCCAATCCACAAAAATTGAATTTTTCTGTTTTTTCTGTGTTTCTGGTTTTTTTTTTTTTAATTTCGTAACTTCACTATTGTGCTCTTTCACATGCTAGGTTAAATTAATTCCAAGCTATTTAGATTTTTGTAGCTATTGCCAATGAGACTGACCTTACAAGTTCTTTCTCAGCCTTGGCACTGTTTCTGTACATAAAGGCTATTGATTTTTCTGGGTTGATTTTGTCTCCTGCAGCTTGATCAAACTCTCTGATGAATTCCAATAGTCCATTAGTGTATTCTTTTGACTCCCCTTTGCATAGAATCATGTCATCTGCAAACTGGGATGATTTCACTTTAAAATTTCTTAGAGAAGGAGAGATAGAGATTTATTCATTTTTCTTTTGAAAGGTAGAGTTAGAACAGAGAGAAGGAGAGACAATGAGATATTCTGTTCATTGATTTACTCCACTTAACTCCACAAATGGTCTCAATAGCCAGAGCTTGGACCCCCACGCCGTGTAGGAGAACCTGCAGAAGTTCCTGGTTCCTGTCTGCAGACTGTGGAGCTCTAAAGTATGAAGTGCTTACCGCCTACTAATGGACTCACTGTCATTCTCAAGGACAAGTCTAAAAAACAAAAACTGAACAGAGAATAGAATCTTCTCATATTTTTTTTAAACCTTCATGAAACAGTTCCACAGAGAATTTGGCAGATATGTTTCTTCATTTGAATGGAATGAGTCTTTTGAGCGAAGCCTTGCAGCCATCTTTATGAGTCAAAGCTGACAGAATACAAAAGAAGATTGGCACTTTGAATGCCTCCTTGACAGTTGCCAGTGCTGGAGCAGTGCCCTGTGGGGTGAGAATTCACAGCAACAAAACCTTTTACTTTGTCAGTGCGTCAGAATCTTCAGGCACCAAAAATCTCTTTAACCTTACTGTCACTGAACAACTAACACCGAATTAGAACAATCTAATACAGAAATGAGATTTTTAATTTAAGTCTGTATTAGGCTACCTGGGTTGGAACATTTCAGAATACAACAGAATGATTGGCTTATGCAAGAGATTTGTTTTCTCCTTGTTTTTAAAACTGGAAGTGCAGGACAGCAGGGTTGTCCATTGCGGGCTTGCAGCCAACCACATCTTGGTGTGTTTTTCCTTGCCCTGTACGCTGGTTACTTGTATTCATGGTGTCTCACTTCTTAGAAAGATCCTGGGACTGTTGGATGATAGCTCTGCACAGACAGACTAATTTAATTAGCTCTTGAAAGTTCGTACATTTGAGTACAATCACACACGGGACTAAATTTCATTTCTTTTCTTCTTAAAAAAATATTTATTTCTTTTTATTGGAAAGGCAGATTTACAGAGAGGAGAGAAAAGAAAAAAAAATTTATTTATCAGATCATTCCCCAAATGATGACAAAAGACAGAACTGAGCTGATTGAAAGCCAGGAGCCAGGCACTTCTTCTGGGTCTCCAACGTGGCTATAGGGTCATAAGGCTTTGGGCCATTCTCTACTGCTTTCCCAGGCCACAAGCAAGGAGCTGGATGGGCAATGGAACAGCTAGGACACGAACCGGCACATATATGGGATTCTGGTGCTTGCAAGGGTAGAATTTGCCAATACAGCCATGGCACCAGGCCCCAGGGGCAAAATTTCCACTTAGGAATTGGGTCCATAATATTCCTTTACTTATAAATACCGCTCAATCATAAACAGTCTGCAAAGATTAACTCATTGACAGGAAAACATTGCATGTCTGCTAATTTGCACTCTTAATGGTCTTGAAATTCACATAAACTGTAACTGTATCAGTAGGAATTCTCTCTTTCCCTGTTCTGTACCTGTCAGGGCCAGAGTTTTAAGCACCTAATGCAATAAAAAAAAAAATAACAACAAAAAAAGAAAAGTTATGATATACTAAAATAAATAACAATTTCCAAATTAAAGAAAATTCTGTAATCACAACTTTGGCTTTTTGTTTAGACAAAAATAGTAGACATCTTCATAAAACATATTTTTCACCAAAACTAATTATATTGTATTTTGAGAGTTTGTGTTATTTGCATATCTTACATTTGCATAAAAACAAAAGAAGAACTCCTTGGGAAGATTCTTTGAACATTCAATTTTATAAGAGAGGTACATTTTTAGCATAAAATCAGTCTCACAAAAAACTGTGTATCTAGAGTCATCATCTAGTGGTGACTTCTCAGTGGTTCCTGTAATTGCTGTTCTTACACAGGTTCAAAGGAAACAGCAGTTCTTTTAATTTCTGAATCACATTGTCAGAGTTCCACATGGTTCTAATTAACAAATATTCTTTTGGCAAAATCACTAGGAAGGTTTCTCATTAGTGATCAGTGAAAAATTCTCAGTTTTGTTTAGAGTTATGTTTGCAGTTCTACAGGTTTAATTGGACTCCTCGGGTTCATCTTAGAAGAATGGTGCTTTTATTCTCATATCCCTAATATGCTTATAAAATCCTCTTATATTTCCTAATTATTTAATTTTAAGGAGTTTGAGATTAGTTATTGCAACAAGTCATATATACAGATTTTGGTCATCTTCACAAAATTGCACAGCCATCGCGATGTCTAGGCTATGTGATTCTATCATTTTCAGAATTTGAAAGGCTGATTGCAGAACAACGTTCATTTTACCATTTTTGCAATTATTACTAGCTAAGAGAAAGAAAAGCAAACAAAACAGATAATAATTAGCTTACTTTATCAAACTATCTAAACTTTCTTCCCAATTTAGAGAGTGAAAAAATGATGCAATATTGTGCAATTATTTTATATAATATGAACACAAAGGCAGAATTCAAATACATGATACTGTCTAATTTTTATAAAGGTAAATGATCCCAGTGAAATAATTATCTGATTTAGTGATCTCACCAGCATAATCAGTAGATAAGGTTGAGCTTGATATTTGTCAAGGAATATGGACAGGTGCTTAATGCTGTTATCAAAATATCATTAGCAATTAAAGTTATAGTACAATATGGGGTTTTATTTTGATTGTGAACTGGTTTTCACATATGTTCCATAGTACTGACTGACTCTTCTGGAATTATACTCTCATCATCAAGGGCTAACTAAGAAGGAAAGTTTGCGCTTGGTAAACTCAATGTACTGCTTATATCCATAAATAGTTAATAGAGACAATGTCAGAAAATGAGTGATTTAAAAATGAGTTTTCACATCAGTAGAGCAAGTATACACAAAATGAATGAATAAATATTTCAAATGAAAGAATAGCCAAAAGGAAAAGCAACTGAAAAATGAAACATTGTCGAAAGAAGGAGGAATTATCAAACGAGGTTATAATCAATGTACCTTTAAGTGAAAAAAGTTTGTGTCCTAAACTCATTTTACAAATATGCAATCTTGCTAAACTGCATCATCAGTTAAAACAAGCACATTGCTTCACTGATATATATATTCACAAGATAAGGCAAATTAGGATGGTAACCTGTAAATTTATGATGACTAACCCAATGCTTATTGTTAATTTTATACCTATTGGTGAGCTAAGCATGTGAGGTCGATGACCATCATCCCTTGTACAAACTGATATGAAAGACAAGCATTTTGATTCAGTGGATTAAGTCCCACTGGGTGGGATTTCTGTTATCACATTTTGCAGTGATCGGGATATACAAGAATGGTTGTTGGAAGCTTGCAGAAAGTAATGCCCCACAGTGAGTGACAGGTCTCTGTTAAGGAATCCTGAATGATAAGAGAGGAATCTGTTTTTAGTAATGTCATCTTTTATGGAATTTTATTTCCCAACACTCTGTTACAGCAGCTTTATATTACATATTGTCTAAATTCTGTACCTTATTTTTGCACGATTCATTCATTTTCCTTCTTTTACAATCCTGTAATTTTCTGGCATATTATGTAGGATCTGTTCTTAGCCATTGAAAACCTGACAAGTCCAATGAAAAGGAGAAGGGAGAAGAAACAATCATGGTGAGAAAACCATGCGTTTTAGAAGAAGGAGGTCTGCCATCATCTTCAAGCAAGTGGAAGTTCCAGGATACAGTAAGCCAGAATGGGCCACTCCTGCAGGCTGAGTCATTTGGAAAGTCTACAGAATCAAGCTGATCAGCACAAGACCTGCATCTCTCTCAGCCAACTTTCAGCAATCGTCTTTTCCTGATCAGGATCAAGATCTTGACAGAATAGTCTTGTTATGGTTGAAAATTAAACTTTTTATGGAGCCTTAATATTGTAATAATTGAATTTTGAGCCAGATCTTCAGGTATTTATGCTATTCCAGCTGCAGGATCTGAGTCTTTTCATGCACTGGATGGCTTTCATTATGTAAATTAATTAAAGAACCTCAGACTTGCCTGTCTCCTAGATTTAATAACCCAAATAAATAACCACCTACTGCCATAGTCTTCCAACCTCCTCAATTACCTGCTTATTTTAATTCAGTAACAGTTGAAGCTCAATAATTACAACAATATTCCCAGGCACATTCAGATGCTCTAAGGTTAATAATGTGAACCATTGTCAAATGACCAGAGGATGATCCACTTCTTTCTTTGAATTGAGAATTGGGCCCTGGGATCATATGATGTTAGGCACTTCCATCACCAAATGCTCTTGGGTTTTTCGTTGGGCAGGGTTATTTTATATCCTTCATATTCCTGAGTAATCTATCTCTGAGTTTGCACACAGGAGGACTAATAACATGCTCTCAGAAATAAAATGTCTAACAGAATTAAGATTGAGAGAGGATGAACTTCCATGAAGTCAAAACATAGGTCACCAATTCCACAAGGAATGTCAGGGTTGGATTATCGCAGTAGATAGATTTTAAATAGAAAAAAAAAGTGACTGAGTGTTGAACCATACTTTCCTCTGTCATTGGATACAGTCTGTCCCAAGGCTGATTGCATCATTTTAGGAAATGTGGCTCTATTGAACCATCAGCCATTCCTACAGAAGGATTCAGTTCTGAACTATTAGCAATAAAATGGCTGATAGCTGGAGAAACAAGTGGCTTAGTCTTCCAGAAATAATTTTGGTGCTACACCATCATGTCCATTAAGCACAGTCACAAATTGAAGAGATGTCCTCTACTTAAGATAGTTGATGATATTTTGGCACAGAATAAATTACTCTGAGGGATTTATAAAATTATTGATGAGATTTACTCATATATTTATGTGAAGGGGACACACACACACACACACAGAGAGAGAGAGAGAGAGAGAGAGAGAGAGAGATCCTATCCACTAGGTCCCTTTCCAAATGGCTACAATACTTACAACAACTACCATAACTAATCCTGGGCCAGGCCAATGCCCGGAACAAGGAACTCCATCCCAGTCATTGGTAAGGGTACAAGGGTTCAAACACTTGGGCTATCTTTGGTTTCTTTCACAGGCACATTAGTGGGAAGCTGGATTGAACACAGAGCAGCCGTGATTTAAGCATGCACTTCAGTAGTGGTTGGTGATACTGGAAGCGGCAGCCTAGCTCACGATTCAACAAGAGTGCTTTAAAGATCTCTTGTTTGAGAACGTTATCTTGAAAACTAAAACTCTAAAACATCTAGTACAGGCTATTTTTGCTTGCCAAACTAATAGGTAGTATATAGTCTTTCTGAAAGATATTGCTTTAGCAATTTGAAAAAAAAAGTGTATACCAATGAAACTAATTTAGCATGATTATATAACCACTACAATTGCAGTTTTTGGCAATGTATCTGATGTATCATATCTACTCTGGAGCAACTTGCAGGTTAAAAGTAATAGCGAACATGAAAAATGAATCAGGGTGGATGTTGTGGTGCAGTCAGTTCCACCTGTAATGGTGGCACCTACATAAGATTGCTGATTAAAATGCCCAGCTGCTCCATTTCAATTCAGCTCCCTGCTAACGTGTCTCAAAAAGCAGAAAATGGTCCTGTTGCTTGGGTTCCTGCCCTTGTTGAAGACATGGGTAGAGGTATAGTTTCCTGGATTCTGCCTGGGACAGTGCCAAGCATTGAAGCCATTTGGCGAGTGAAATAGTGGCTAGACCTCTATTTTTTTTATCTCCATTTTGTCCCTCTCAGTCTCAAATAAATAAATAGATCAATCAATTAATTAAGTGCCTTCCAAATTGTAAGGATGGTAATATTATTGGAATCTGACTTTATTTTTTCAAAGATGTATTTATTTTTATTGCAAGGTCAGATATATACAGAGAGGAGGAGAGACAGAGAGAAAGATCTTCTGTCCGTTGATTCATTCTCCAAGCAGCTACAACAACTGGAATTGAGCCAATCTGAAGCCATGAACCAGGAGCCTCTCTGGGTCTCCCATGTAGGGTCCCAATGCTTTGGGCCATCTGTGACTGCTTTCCCAAGCCACAGGCAGGGAGCTGGATGAGAAGCAGGGCAGCCAGGATTAGAACCGACACCCATACAGGATCCCAGCATGTTCAAGGCAAGAACTTTGGCTGCTAGGCTACTGCACCAGACCCAGATTATGATTCTATCCTTTTGTCTTTGTTTAATCTTTATTTCTTTTAAGTGTCCTTTTTCCAAAAACAAATAAACAAAAACACATTGGAGGTTTTGAACTTTGCATATGAATTTTGGGGCACAATGATTGGACAGAAATCATTCTATAACAGTAAGTCATACTATCCTATCAATGTTCCATCAATTGACTTAGGTATCTGTTGGTAATTCTCATATATAAAAATTCAAGCAGCATATTGAGAAAGAAAATTCTGTTCACCTTGCTTTCTTATTCTACCACTGTGCTTTATTCAGACAAACGTGTTTCACATACACATACCTTCACACACATACGGCACACAGAGCTCATCTCTTTGGTCCACAATGTAGTGGAATTTCTAGACCATGTGAAGGTTAAGAAATAATATTCATAAATTATCCATATCATAGAAGAGAAAAATAAAAAGGAAAAGAAAGATATGAGGAGCGAGTTTCATTACCATCCCACACCAAGGGCATAAAAGAATTTTCTTTATAGCCCTCTGTCAAAGTATAATTTTCAAAGTTTAAAAATAAAAGTTACAGAATTGGGTAGTAAAACACCTGTCATGATGCACGGATTCAAAATGATGACAAACTGTTAGTCAAGGTCTCAGGTCTGACCTTACGCTTTTGTCACCGCTTTAACTTAATTCATCTTTACAGAAAAACTGCCATGAGGAGCAGCAAATGGGACTTTTTCTATAAAATGCATCTTATTCATTATTTGCTATTCTCTGACTCATCCCTGAATTATTTCCTGAGGCCAAAGTCAAGAACCTGGGTACTGGGCAGTGCAAATCCACCGTTTGGCAGCATTTTCCTTAACGAGTCAGCCAGAAGATACTCAGTAAATCCAACTCCAGACAAACTGGAGACACACACGCTCCCTTTGAGCCTTCCTCTGGTAGCTCTATTCATTTGCCCGTGACCACTATCATTTCCTTTGCTACTTGCTGTTTCTACAATAGTTCACTCCGGGTGCTAGCGACCCAGATGTAACACTCTGGGGTGACATGGGCAGGGGTTGACGCTGCAGACTCGTATCTTGGCTGCATGAGCACACTTGACCCTCAGTAACTTCCTCTCAGCTCCTAATCTTCTGAGAGAGTCACAGAGGAATACAAGAATCTTCAGAAATTTCTATTACACTTTCATATCTGTGTTCCACATCACACTTATTAGGACAAAGCTGCCTTTTTTCTTCTACAACATATGCCATTTAGACATCAACTATATTGCAGGTCGGAAGGATTGTAAGTCACCTTTGCCCATTCAATTCCATATCCTGCTTCTGTCCACAACTTTTTCTGGACCTGAATTCTAGCAACACTCCTCCCTTGCTTCTTAAAACATCTTTCGTGCCAGAGCTTCCAGAATCCAATCAGCTATATTTTTCAATAATCTCATTTTGCACCTATTTTTTTTTTAAATCAACTGACAGCCCTACTGTTTAGACTCAAGATAAAGGACCATGACAGCAGATATGGAACAACAATCTTGACCTCACTAAACTAAGAAGAACCCCCGTGTCAAGCAAAAGACCTAACCAAAAATGAGGAAATCCATTCCAAAGGACTACCTATTAAACTGGATCAAATTTAATTAGAAAATCTGAAGGAAAAGGAATTGGATCTTCTTTATAATTCTCCTTTGCTTGAATACAACTTGAAGACCAGGAAACCTGGCCAATAAGAGTCAAATAATTATAATAATATGCTCCATTTTGATCTGGTTCTTAAAGAAGGGTAGGAAGTGAGAAAGCTGAGACATTTATGACCATAAGCTAGCAACGTGGAGTTTGGCTCCTATTGAGTCCTCCCTTCTAAACAGAAGCCTGATATTTAAGATGATTCCTAGCCAGGTGCTCCTCCAAGGAAACCTATTGCCATCCCATTTCTCCTTTACCTCGATCCTCTGAGGGTGGGAGAGGAGACTTTCTCCTGCCTAGGTTGCATCCCTTGCCCACTGGGCACAAGTCCACTGTATCCCCCAAACCTCATATCACCCCCTCCTCTTTGGGAACCTTTGATCCACTTTAGGGAGCTCCCAGCTGGGACAACAGCAGCCACAGAGTCCAGCAGCTACCACTCATGGTGGAATACTAATCAAATGTCTGTCACTGGGAATCAGGATATCATCAGCATCTTGGTGACTTTCTTTCTCATTTGTCCACATGCAAGAAAAAGTTGGATCATTTCCAAAGACCTGGAACAGTTCATGGAGCAATATGCTATAGTGAATATGACTTCTAATCTGACCTGACAGTCTAGGGATCCTGATGTCTTTGTGTTGCACTCTGGAGGAGACGTAAAAGAGAGCTGCTGTTTGCCATTTGCAGATTCTCTGACTCACTCCTGAGTTCTTGAGGCAAAGTGTGCAACCTGGGTACTTGACTGAACTTAGCACATTACAAACTCACTGACTTACCCTTTGTTTCAAGAGATACTCACTGCATCCCTCCCACAGACAGGGCAATTCTTAGATATGGAGCAATAAACAAGACTGTCAGGACCACCATGTGAGGCTAATATTCTAATGATAAGAAGCAGTCAAAATTAAGACATTTTTTGTCACTTAAACCTATATGTTTGTATTCATTTGTAAAATTTTTGTTGCATTTTGTTTTTCTTTCTTTTTGAGTCACATATCTCACGTAGGTGATTTAATTGGCATAAGTGGACTTAGGTATAACATTAAATAAACAATCTATATTTATTAAGTGCCCAAGAACTATAGAATCCCATGAGTGGCAGTAGAGCATTTTGGCAACTAATAAGATCAAATTTTGTTGGTAATTTTTTAAGGGAAAAAATGTGAAGAAGATAAGCAGAGTCATTTTCCTCAAGATTCTTTCATTTATATCTGGGGCACTTCTGTTACAAAAGACAAGTTAGCAAGAGAATAAAAATCAACTTATGAATGGATGCAGTGTTCATCATCAGGAGAAAAGGCCCAGTGCCTTGGAACTGAGTCCTGAACTGGCAGGAACATCTCTGGAACTCACTGAGCACTGTTCTTTGATCCTTCTGGTATCAATTCTGAGCTGATAAGCACAGACAAATTATGCAACTGTCTTTAGGGATGTAACAGGAAAGCAGACGTGGAAGGGCATCCTTTGCTTACAAATCATCTGTCCTGCTTTTAGGCACACAAGAAAGACCCCCTGTCATCCGGTCAGCAAGTCTCAATATTTTATGGGGATACATTTTGGTCTCTTTTACTTATTATTTTTCAACATTTTGAGTCTACATTAGCCATTTAGTTGTGTTTTGGTGAAAATTTTAGTTAAATATTTGCTGGTTTCATATAGGCTTGAGCTAATCCTTAACTGCACTGTTTTTCGTTTCTGAATATTACAAATACGTGTTTTTTACTTTGGGAATATAATAATAACAATGTTTATGTATCTCAGATAAATTTACTTTTATTCCCTTCATCCTACAACCCTGTCTTGTTACAATACTTTATTTTTGAGTCACAAGTAAGTGCTTAGGTAATTTAAAGGTCAATAAACAATGTAAAAGCAATTTCACCTACTTTCCCTCTCATTACATAGCTGTCAAACAGTGTATTTTGCATTATGGGTCACTCTATTAGCTAAATGCCAACATTCTGGAACTCCCTTTACAACTCTTCCTGAATTTGAGTTCTTGTTTCTAGAATTAATGTTTCTTACCCATTATTAATTATAAACACAAGGAAATCAGTTAATAAAAATATACAGTCCCAGAATATATTTAGAAGTTCTTTTGAGCCATAAATGTATTGCTCTGGTCAACATCACTTCTTGTCTCATATCAAGGAAGATTTTTCATACATACAATTTCAGTGAGCAAAGGGGGATTTATTAAAAAATAGAAGCTTGCTGCTGCATCATCAGGAGCAGGGCACCAGGAGAGAAAGATGGAAAATCTGCTTGGAGTAGAGTCTTTTAAGCACATTGCCAATGAGCAGAGTAACAGCTAGCAATCAACAGGTTGGCAGGACAAAACCCATCATAAGGCAGAGAACTGTAATACTTTCCAACTTGCTTGTGATAAAGCAAAGGCCATCAGAAGCATATGACTGGTAATTTTCCAGTCTCACGGTAAACTAAAAGCTCGGAAGATTGGGATGGCACTTTTTCTTACTAAAAGAACCTGAGGGGAGGCAAATGTCTTGCACATTTCTAAGACTTCTTTCTCCTGCAAACAGGGATGAAACCCTAGCTACCTATGAACCCATGTAACTTTCATTCTATCTTGTAGCTTTCTGCACACTGTCCCTCTGACGAAAATAGTTTGACTTTTGACCATATGTGAACACAGAAATTGGCATTGTTCTGTACTGACTTGCTAAACTCAAATGCAGACTACCAACAAAACCAAATGTTCCAAATATTTTTTTTTTTTTTGCATTTTAGTATCATCTTAGTATCATGAAGGCCTCTTTAATCTATTTCTGGGGTGTGGATAACCAATTTTATAGTTGGTTGGTTTGGTTGTGTTGAAATGTACATGATATCTAGGTAACTCAGCAGTCATGAAACATTCCAAAATTGAAAGCAGGATGTTTTTATGTTAGATTTCAGCATTTGATGAAAGAGATGGGTGACTGTTTAGGGTAGAGAACACTCTGTTTTAGGGAGGACAGAACGCAGGGAGAGTTAAAAAGAGTGGGGGCACAGTTGCCTGGACAGAGGGCAGGCGGTTGATGCTTAACTGCATTCAGTCTGAGCAGCAGACAGAGTTCCTTCTTAACTGGCTTGTTGGGGAAAGTTCACATCACCCCGGGACTCCAATAAGGTGGGGAGGGCATGTGCAGAAAGCCTTGTCGGCGAAGTGAACTGTGCATTGTCTTAGCAGCTTGGTATGTCTCCTAAGTGCATTGCTTTCTAGAGCAAAAAGCGTTCTACTAACCTTTAGGTGAACCATCTGCACTGATTTTCATCAGACCAAGGAGTTTGGGACCAGTATTAGAACACATATATTTTACTTCTTTCTTGCAAAAAGTCTTAAGAAAATCTTTGATATTCAAAGATTTTTTTTAAAAGTTCTCTACTTAAAGTATGCAATTGTTCATCTAGTATCATGGTAGAACATAAATGTAGTCTCCATGATTGTGATATTGTCTCAGGCAGCTAGTTCAGTGTAACAAGTTTGAAAGCCACACCTCTGCAGCCCAAGTCATACTTTTTGCCCACCTATGTGTCAAAAGACTTGTACCCATCATTATCTAGGGGGCAGTGTTGCCTTACATAATAACACCCCTTTCAAGGCTCTTTAAAATGGGAGTAGAGCTCTCTCTTGCTCTTGTGCACCATGCTTCAATCACTCAGGTGTTTGACTTTTTATTCCTCTTTAGTCTCTTGCTTCCTGTGGAATTATTCCAAGGATAATTACCCTTCCACTGTCTGGCTCACTCTTCCTGAACATAGCTCATGTATGTCTGTTCTTCACACAAAAATTTATGGAAAATATAGATCTTTATGTGAATTTTATTTACTTACTTACTTATTGATTTATTATGGTATATTGATGCACAGGCCTTCAAATTTAAGGTTCTATTGAATCTTTTGTGAATCAGTAAAGAAGTAATCTGATTCTAGTATGTAAAAAAATGCTGTGTTCTACACTGCACTTTCAAAACTGGTTTATTTGAAATATGTGTTTTACTCTACTTTCATTAAAGCTAGGAAGGTCGTGCTGGACAGAAAAAAACGTTTCCACAGAGTGTTATTCAACTCTTACAGGTTGTGTTAAGCTTATATAATGAAAACGGTCTCTGGTGCAGTGATAGTCACTGGGGATAAACGTGACTGAGCTAAGCAGACATAGGTACCATATGGGGTTCATTGAGAGCAAAAGTAAATCATCAAAAACAATGAGAAAGGTGACAAAAGACAGCATTTGAGTTGGGAGCTGAAGATGAAAAAGGAAATAACTAGAAAGGAGGAAGTGTTTCTAAGCCGAGTGACACATACATGCAAAGCCCATCACAACTGGAGAGATACAGTGCATGGGAAGGAAATTAAAGAAGTTAAGACAATGGAGCTATCTTTCAGAGTAGTTCCATCCTGTTCTCCAAAATAACTTTACTAATTTGCATTGCCACTAACCATGTGTAAAGGTTTTCTTTTCTCAACATCTTTATTTGTGTTTGCTATTTTTATTTCTTTATAATAGCCAATATTACTACAGTGACATCATACTTCCTGTATTTAATAATTTTTGACATTTTCCAGTATATACTTCATATGTAAATATTATATATTCGTGTACATATATTGTAAATTTAAATACCTACACAAATATATGTATATTCATATATAGGTGTATATACATATACATATATATAAATAAACAAATACACTCAGAAACCATTTTCTTAAAAGCCCAGGTAAACACATTAATATCTCATAAAATTGTTTTAAAATTTTATCAACGTAAATGAAACTGTGATGACTTGTATCTTCTGTTAAAAAACAAATAATTCTAGAAGTAGCAAAAATTAGCATATCTAATTTGTGGAATATCTAGGAATTGCTGAAAGCATAAAATGAATACTACAAAAAATGTAAGTCTGTTGATGATTTTCACAGCAGTGGAAAACATTGAAATATATGTAGGGAATCAAAGCAGTTTTATTTTTCAAGACTACAAAGTCAATAACGCAATTTCCACATCTCCAATCATACAGAATCCTCATTTCTTCATTCCTACCTATGAGAGTAAAATTTGTACGTGAATGTCATGACTGTCTGATTAAGGTTTATATAATTCAAGCTCTTTGGTTACCAAATAAATCTTGTGTTCCATCTCCTGGGTAAATGCTAACATGTTGCTCCAAATTAGTTATAGCCACTTAAAATGTGACTCCAGGAATCTCTTAATGAAGACCTTTCTAACCAACACAAAGGGATCTATCTACTGTAAATAAATTAAAAATGCTTGCTGTCCTTCCCCCCTGAAATTAAATTGAGAAACAGAACCTAATATATAATAATTTCATTTAATTCCAGTTTTTTTTAAACCAATGTTGAAAGGCTAAAAGAAGGCAAATTACTTATCAAATCAGAATGCTTCAAATGGGATTTTATTTAGTTACTAATGTAGTTCTTTCACAGATTTTTGATCAACTCCAAAATGTCAAAGGTAGCTAAAAAATGATCCTTTTCTTTATTGCAGAAATTATGGCCCTGGCATAGCACATGCCTGAAGGAAGTAGCATCAGTAGGGTCATTTTATTTACCACTTTCTCCTAAAATTCAGGATGTTTTGATGGCATTATTAATGTAACTATTTGGTGAAACAAAACTGACTTTCAGGTCAGAAAGTCAGCTATGATGTGGGTTCTACAGTCTTTTCCATCAAATCAACTACTTAAATACACATTTACAAACTGCTTTCTAAGGCGGTTGTTTGGCATGGAAGGAACACTTCAGTTTTTCATAAACAGAGAAATCCACAATGCACGTGGCAGTAACTGTTGCCGCTGATATTTGAATTAATTTTCCTATTAGCATGATTGGCAACATTTCCGTGGGGCTTTCCTTTATGAAGAATTCTGTGACCATTTAGATGCTATAGAAGCTTTCAAACTCTGAAGAAGTCATGGACTCTCTCAGTGCAGTAGTTTTCAAGCATAAGCTTAAAGATAAAACCAATATAATCAGTAAAGCATTTTTAAAGAAAATTCATTTTAGCAATATATGTGCTATTACTAAAACACTAAGCAATGATTCCTAGCGATGGACAGAAGGCTACTATAATTTTGAGATAGAGTACACAAATATTTAAATCTACATACGGAACTATGATTTGAGGCAAAGTTTATCATGTCAAAAAAGTAGCTGACCGTTACAACCCTGTATTGTTTTGGTTTTGTCTGTGTTCATAATTGAAATAAATGATAGATGTGGCAGTCACCTGGACACCTGGCAATAAGGAACCTTCTAGTGAAAACTCCCATCAATAATCACCAGTGATGGAAAAGCCCCGGCCAGCAGCAAGCTGCCTCGTATGTATACTTCTTCCAGATTATAATCCATACTGCAGACACAGTTTCTGGTCCTGTGGTGTGCCAACTGCTCCCTTGTCCTGAAGCTGCATGCCCTAAATGCCCACTGCTCCTTCACCACACGTTTAATAAATCTAGCTCTGCTGTCTCTCTGGCTACTAGTGAATTTGTTCAAGACCTGTGACACCAGCTTTAATCAGTTATTCCCCACAATAATGGATTTCTGTTACAGTGCACCCCATTTTTTTCCCTTCTGAAATAAAAGCTCGATGCTCACAAAACTGTGTTTTGCCTGAAAGGGTCTGTCTTGAAACATTTCATGAAAAATGGCATGGAAGCATAGGTTGGGAGTGGGTATGGGTACTGAGATCATGCCACCTCCTAGGCTGCCTACCTTCCTTATCAGAGTGCCTGCCTGCATCTTTGCCTGCACCTCAGTTCAGCTTCCTGCTAATAATGCCCACCTTGGTGGGCAGCCAGTAATGACTCAGATGAGAGAACTAGACTGAGTTTCTGCCTCCTGTTTTGACCTAGAGCCTTGGCTATTGCAGATCTTTGAAGAGTGAACTAATTGTACAAGGGTTACCTATCTATATTTCTCATTCTGCCTCTATCTCTGAAATACAGTTTTCAAATTAAATTACTAAAAGATACACATATGTTTTCTATGTGGATCTGGGCCAGTTGTCTACTAGTCCATCTTTTCCACTGAGAAGGACCAGTTCTTGTAGGTAGGCCCGAGGACCTGGGCCAGGCAACCCAGGCTCTGAAGGACCCCTCTACCTTATTCTAGGGCTCATGGACCCAGTAATCACTGCACGTTGTTAAAGGTTTCTTTGGTTAGGTTCAGGTGAAATAAGCACACAGAAGTTTTATATAGGAGAACGACATCATCTTGAATACATATATGTGTGTACGTATGTATACATGTGTATTTCTCTTCATAGTGTGTCATTTTCTTTGTCTTGTGCTCAGTTATGAATCCAATAAGCTACCTAAAAGAATCCAACCACATAAGAACTTTTAAAAACACAAAAAAATGGCACCTGCATTGTAATTACATTTTTCGGTAGAGCTACAAATATTTTTGTCTCATCTTGCTCCTTTTAAGGATCTTGTGAGTTCTTTTTATGTCTACATTACTTAATAATGTGAAAATATATTTAACTCAGAGACAGCCCTAAGATGTTTATGGTTCATTTCCTTTTCCATGCTCCGTTATTACTGTCATCTTGTTCTGAGATGGTGTGACCTCAGTGACACAATGAAAGTCTTGGTGTTACATATTAATTTTCAAGTGGGTAGCTTGGATGGTAGTCTTGAGGAAGAATGTCAGAGGGGTAGTGGCCAAAGCATGGTGCCAAAGCAGCTGCTTCAGGGGAAAAGTAATCTAAAAAGTGGGCCATGAGAATTTAGGACCAACATGATTCATAATTACAGCTCTCAAATTCTGCAATGTGCTTTCCTCATGTCTGCTTGCCTTTTTTTTTTTTTTTGAGTTAGCATCCTAAAATTACACATGCTTTGGATGTTTCAGTCCATTCTTTAAATGACCAAGAGAATTAAAACCCTTCAGAAGTGACACTAAACTTGGTGAATACTGGAATATTTCCATGTCTTTTCTTGAGCCCTGTCCCAGTCATGCCACCCAGACTCCACTGGTGTTGAAATTTTTTAGGATATTGGATATGTAAGTGAGCCTGTTTTAATAATTTCTAAGAGGAGAAGGGGGAAGATATGACACTTGAATCAATCAGTTTTCTTTGCTTTCATGTTGATTTTTGAAGGAGAACTACATAAAATGATGTTTTTGTAGATTTTGTTTCTGCCTGTACAACTGTCCTTCAATCACTGACAAATAGATTATCAACTTGAGTGACGAATTTACATTCAAAATGTTTGAAAGAATCACACTGTGAACATTTGAGACAGCATATAATAAAAGAGGTCCCACTAGAAGCAAGCAGAGATGAGCTTTCGAAGATTGACGAAATTGGATCAGTAGTCCCCCGGTACAGGCTCCGCCTACAAGTCATTGGATAGATTTTTAACATTGTAGAACATTGAGTAATTGTAGGTTCACTGAGTCACTACTATTCAGAAAATAGGATCTTGGAATATTTAATCATTAAGAATCTCCAAAGATGTTTCTGATACTACCTATCCACAGGTCGATGTTTATAGACCCGTAAAGTACATCAATTTTCAGCATAAATAATTTTTAATTTATTAATTCAAATCTATTGAAACATGGCATGTATGAGGCACTGGAAATTCAGTGAGGCAAGAAAATAAGACAATTCCTTTATTTTCGTGTGCTCTGTGTATCTTGCCACACTGGTTTATCATATTCCCTGATATGTAGCATCCAAGAAGCATGATATGTACTTCAAACAATGGAACAGAACAGAACAGGATTAAATAGCTCAGCTCCTGTCATTCAGGAAGAAAATACAGAACGCGTTTTATTCTGCTCTTAGAAAATCTTGGCAGAACCAAAGCCCCATTGCCATTGTAATCATCTCTATAACACGTAATTATCTTCGCCTTTTTCTACTGCAATGGTTAGAGTAGTGGGAACAGGAAGCACAAAACTCTCAGAGGGTCATAGGCAATGATGGCAATTCAGCCTACTTCTGCACATATCTGTGATTTCCAGGCTTCCCTATCCTTTTGGGATGAAGCATCATCATCTTTGATTCTTCACTTTAAAGGTAGAAATTGCAGCAATTTCACGTTTTGCCACTGATGGGTGCTTTCCTTGGAACTTTAAAAGATATTTCAACATTTTGCAAATATGACTGTCTCCAGGCAGTATAGATATGCTACAGTTAATGGATTCTACATTGAGAGCCACCCCTGCACTTCCTTTTATGTGAAATAGGTTTCTATAATATTTAATTTAGTTGGCTTTCCTCTAAGTGTCAAGTTGGTTTTCACAAGGAATACTGCCATCTCTGTAGCTCAGCCTTGGTGTATTTTCTGGAAGAATGGACTTAGGTTCAGAGCTGTTGCTGTCATACACCAATTGTGTCAACATTGAAAATGGTGCAAATGAGAGCAATACCATATTTCACTTTCAACATATTCATATTCTGTTAGTTTTGCAGAGTTGTTGCAATGAAAATAAAGCAATCTGGGTGATTTACACAATAGCAATATATTGCCTCACAGCTTGGAAAGCTAAGAAGCCTGAAAGCAAAGTGTTATCAGGGTTGGATTTCTCTGAGTGTCGTGAAATAAAATCTGTTCCACTCTTTGGATATAGGCATTGTGTCTACTTGCAGGTAGAATTGCCTTGGGTCTTCACATCTTCCTTTTATGCTTGGATAACTATGTGCCTAAACTCAGTCATATTAGATTAGAATCTGACCTTAATGCCTTCATCTTTATTTAGTGAAAGGTTTAATTTGAAATTATAAAGCAATTTAAATGTGTGCCATTGCAAAAATGAAAAGAAAAACAAGAAAGGCAGGCAAAAGAGAGTAACAGCAAGGGAGCCAAGGAAGGGTGAGCATGAATGTTATTCTTGAAACTGCTTGTGAAATACATAAATATTTTTATATAAGTAAACATTTTAATTGACATAAGATAGGGCTTAAAACCCTGAATCTTTGTGATACCTAATGATGATACTTCCCCCAATCGTGTCACACTTTATTTGATTTAGTATCTTGGAGGCAGGGTAATTTCACAGACTTTTACTTTCCTTGATATGACAGATTCACCTGATCTCCATGGATCTTTCCGTGTCAACTAACTCAGTTTCCATCATGCACCTGAAAACCAGGGGTACTATCACTGGTAACATCTACAGACTTGTGGCCAGAATATTTTATTGCCTTGATTCTGTAAGCTCCTGTTCTAATGTGGTGGGCGTAATTACGGCTTGAAGACTCAGTCTCTACATACCAATGTCTATTCCGTGCTCCATCCTTCTTGAAATGCCTGTGTGTTCTTTTTCCTCTAAAATAAACTCATTTCAACAAATAGCAAGCGTTCATTTGGGAAAAAAGTCTAAACTGAGATGCAGGCAACAGATTATGACTTATTATTGTGCTAGTAGCCTGTCCCTCCATTTTTAAAAATATTGTTGGCTATAAAAAAATGGTTCCTAGAACAGTCCTGCTTGATTAGGTTTCTATAGAAATGCATTCTTTCCTTAATCACCTCAAGTAAATTTCACCAGACGTCCCTCAGAACTATTGACCATTAAACTATTTGACACCACCTCTTGGCAACCGTTATACCAAGACCTCATCGTTTTTATAGCTATTAAGAGACCAAGTCTGTAATTACTTCCCCCTACCATCAGACCTGATCAACAGAGCAGAGATAATACAGAAATTGTTAATGGTGCCAGTGGCCTTGTCATTAGATCATTTTTGACGTATCTGATAAATGTCTCAATGTGCCAGTTGGATTCAATTTGCAGCTTACATTGTCTCCAAGCACTCCCCTTCTTAAATGTCCGGAAACCTGGCATTGATTGGGTTTCATTATGGATGAAAGTCCTTGCAGGGATCTGTTTCAGGAACAGACAAGTTTCATCTACATTAAAGATTTGCTCTGGTAGGTAATTTTCCCTCACAATCAGTTTATCAAGAATTTCAAGTATTCCTCGGCTGCCTTCTAATCAGCACTCAGACTCCTTGCTCATGTTTATGTTACATAATTAATAATAATTCTTGAATCTTTTAACTCTCCTAGAGTTAGCAGTAATTTGAACACCATAGCTGGGCCCAGTTACTTTGAATTCAGACTGCAAAATTTGTGCTTTAGCCACAATGGTCTTGGTGCTGACTGGAGTTTGTTTCTCAATTTGGCCTTTAATCTTGGTCATAAGAAAATGTTTCCTATCCAAATGGATCCTTCTAAAATTTTTGTTACTGTTGTTCAAAGAAGTTGATTCTTTTATAATTTCAATCACTTTATTATTTTTTTTTTCTCCAAGATGAACATGCCCAAGTCAGGAGCCAGAGATGGATGGCTAAACTAAGGCACATGAATGTGGAGTATAGCCACCTTACATGGTTTCTTAACTGCCAGGGCAAGTGCTTATTCCCTCTTTTAAATTCTAACTTAGTTTTCAAGTAAGCCCCTTATTGCTACTGATAACAGTGGATTTTGCTCCAGTGGAGGCTACAGAATTAAGAGAAAAATAACACAATCCAGAGAGTTAGTAAACATGAGACTTAGGGTTGTTACTGGCTTAACAAAACGAAGTGTTTTATGGCAAGCATTTTTGTCCTTGTTTTTTAGTGTAGGTAGGAGCATAACAAAATACTAAGTTATATGGCATGGTATGTGTGAGCCACTAATATAGTCTTTTAATATATAGCCTGCATATAATTTTGCATTCCGTATTGCAGATATCTGGGATTTGAATATTAGCACAGACACAAGAGAAATGTTGGTGTTGTGACTACATGACATCTTTCTGCAATATGAAATTTTCTGCTTCATTATCATCTTATGAGACCAGCATCATATTTGCAGTCTATCCTTTGTTATCCCTGATTACCTAAAACATAGTCACATGACTTATGACTGCAATGCAATAGCTCAGCCAAGGAAAAGAAATGGTTTGATGCATTTTCTCTGAGAAGGTGCAGTGTTGTTAAAAAATAGAAATATGAGGGGCCAGCACAGTGGTGTAGCAAGCTAATCCTCTTGCTGCTACTGCCTCAACTCTTATGGGTGCCAGTTCATGTTCCAGCAGTTTCACTTCTAATCCAGCTCTCTGCTTATGCCCTGGGAAAGTAATAGAGGATGGCTCAAGTCTTGGGTGCCTGTATTCCTGTGGAAACCTAGAAGAGATTCCTGGCTCTTAGCTTTAGATCAGCCCAGATCTGACCATTGTAGCTATTTGGGCAATGAACCAGTAGGAAGAAACTCTCTGTTGGCTTCTTTTTCTCTTTCTGTAATAGCAGCATTTAATACATCACTGTACACAAGCATTTAAAATTGTTTTAATTAAACAGAAATGTAGTTTTTCTTATATTTTATTATCAAATTTGGGAAATCCTTATCAAAACTGTACTAGGTAATTTAGGAACTGACCAATTGTCACAGAGAAATTTTATGCTAACATAAAAGACACACGAAGTGAGCCCAAAAGCAAGGGACGATCATCGTTCCAGGTGCACATGATCCAGCGCTTTTAATGGCACTTCACACGAAGAAGCACAATGATTTTTTTTTCTTGCTCTAGACTCCATGCCACATTGCATGAAGCATTTATATATTTATGTGCATGCATAAATTAAGATGTGGTTCCCAGGACCTGGAAGATAATAAGGTGTGACCAGGTCCATGGGATTCTGGAAGTTGCTTTCTATCTATGTCCTTCTTTGCAAAGCAGATTATTCACAGCCAGACTGGAAGCACCAGGGACTGACTGTCAGCCTTTATAGGGCAGGGTGAATAATGTTTGTGCATCGGCTGAAAAGCCATCTATCTTCTGGAGCCTGCTCACAACTCTCCTTCTAGTTTCCATTTCTTGAGAGAAGCCAAAAATTCAATCTCAAATTGGACCTCGTGGTGGTAGACAGTTTGGCTGGCTTCAATATGTCTTTTCAATGATAAAATTGTCCTCATCTCTGACGAAAAAGATAAAACCTTGCCTCCAAGCAAGTGGGATGAAGTAGAAAACATTTTTTCAAAGTTCTGATTAAACCTCAACTTATTTATCAGCCAATGAAGCATACTGGGTTTATAGTTTCATCTTGGGCGTCTAAGGTTAACTCATAATCTCTTCATTAAGAGCCATAAGGGAGAGCTGACTGCCCTTATCGTGGCATTGATGCAGGTACTCCCACGGTTATACAAGATTATATAACAAGGTTGGCCCATATTTGCTCATTTCTTCACTTCCTTCCTATCTGCTTATAATTGGTGGGGCTCTAATTAGAAACACAGAAGTGACTAACTGCCGATATCGTTCCTTCTTTAATGCTGCTGTGTAGCCCAGAAATACTTATTAAGCAACGATCCTCTATCCTGAGAGAGAATGACCACACGGGGCATTCTGGGTTCCTGTTTATTGATATATGTGTGTGAGCTTCTGCAATAGGCAATTAAGTGTGGACAAGTGTGTATGATCAAACAATCGCATCCTTCAGATTTAAAGACAAATTATTATTTGGGTGGGCATTGTGGTGTTGCACACTAAGCCTTTGCCTGCACTTCCAGCATCCCATCTGGACAGCAGGTTTAAGACCCCAAAGCTCCACTGCTGATCCACCTCCCTGTTAATGACCTAGAAGGGCAATAGAGAAGGGCTCCAAGTGTTTGGTCTCCTGCACCCACGTGGGAGACCTGGAGGAGTCTCCTGGCCCCTGGATTCGGATCAGCACAGCTTTGGCTGTGACAGTCATTTGACAGTGAAACAACAGATAGAAGATATCACTGTCTCTCTTTCTCTAAGTCTGCATTTTAAATAAAAATAAAATAAATCTTGGGAAAAAAAAACCTATTAGTAGTTAAACATAAGACAGACAGAAAAATGAAGATCTTCTATCCAGTAATTTCTCCCCAAATACATCAGGCCAGGCCTGGGTCATGCCCAAGTCAGGAACTGGAAGGCAGTCAAGGTCTTCCACATGGGTGGCAGGCAGCGAAGTACTTGATCCATCACCTGGTGCCCTAGAAAGCTGGAATTACAAGTACAGCTTAGACTCATATCCCATCACTCCAATGGGGGCTACAGCCATCCCAGCATCTTAAACACTGTGCCAAGCTCCCACTCCTCATTTTTATTTTGTTATCCATCTCTTCAGGAAGTTCACTTGCTCATGTATTCAATAACTATCATCTCCATAGATCTACTGAAAGTTAGTTGCCATGGTGAGAACATTTGGAGGCAAATATTTAAATATTTAAATATTTCATAAAGACTCCACTCTGTTGAAGAGATTAATGCCATTATGATAGGCCTGGCTAAATTATCACAGGAATGGCATTGTTATAAAAGTGAGCACTCTTTTCTTTGCCTCTCTCTTCTGCCCTTCTGCCCTACTCCCTCCACTTCATTATCTTTCATTCCCTCCAGCCATGAGGTGTCTTTCTCCAGTTATGACGCAACAAAAAACTTCAGTAGAAGTCAGAAAGGCAAGAACGAGCTCTTCTTTCATTTATAAATTACCAGCTGGTACTAACCTATTATGAAAGCTGAAAGCAAGCTAAAAGCATGCAGTTATCAAAGTTGGGCATGGCTTAATGAATTTTTGAAGGATTTGTTTGTGCCAAGGATCCAACTCTTACGCAGTGATATTTGGGACAGGAATCGCAGCACGTTACCCTACAGGCGAGTGCGGACTCTGCTTGGGGATGAAATAACTGTGATTGTCAGGAGTATCTGGACTTGGCCAGCCAGCAAAGCCAGCTGGGGGCAGAGTGAGGCTGCCCAAGTTTTGCCGAGCTCGACTCTTCTTGAGAATTATTTTTCTCTTCCAAATGCAGCCGAAACTCTATTATCACAGTCTCCTGAATCAAAGCTGTGAGAAGGGAACATGTCAAGATAACAATGGAACAAGATAATGGGTGTAAAATGACAAAAAACAGGAAACCTCATTCTGAGCGATGCCAAGTATTGCCATAAAGAAGGAAGGGTCAGTTAAAGCATGGCACAGGCAAGTAAAGTTGCAGTTCCGCATCTATACAATAATTTGTTACCTTTGCCTGAGTCTGGATTCTGGTGAGTTACATGTAGAAATATGTCCCAATCAATACATCACTAGGGTTGAATTGTAGATGCCGAAAATTGATATTATATAAGCCTTAAATGATGTATGTCAGATGAATGACTCTCTTGAAAATACCTCATTTACAAAATTATAATCTTTCACACCAAGGAAAAACTACCCTTGAAATAATATCAGTTTTATTTTGCATATTATTATTTTTTATAAAATAAATATTTTATGTAGAAGTAGTAAATTCTTTTTAGAAAAAAATACAATTTTAATTCCTTTGGCAAAGCCGAAGGACAATAACTACATATTGTGTGATTTATAGTTACAAAAAATTGTTCCCTCAGCAAGGCTCAACCTTTCACATTAGATTACACTGAAAAGGGTGATTATACTAACTGGAAATTCTCAAATTTATTTAATTTCATTTTATTTTTGATTTAATTTTCTGATAGCTTATTTAAAGGACTCTTGATCTCAAATGCATTGAGAAAACAATATTGCACGCAGAAAATTTGAAGAGTTTCTAATACTATAATAAATCATTTGTTACATATCAAAAATATGTGAATAACATTTCTTTTTTAATATTCCAGACTTTTAAAAATTTATAGCACATTTATCAATTAAAATATTTTTAAGATGCTTTTCTGATTTATATGAAAGGCAGGGTTACAGAATGAGAAGGAAAGAGAGAGAATCTTTCATTCTGTGATACTAAGAAAGATGCCTTGAATCTTTCTTTTCAAAAGCAAAATTGTTTTGCCTGAAGTTGCCTCCAAATATAATTTGTTTGACTTCAAGGATTTGTCACACAGAGTGGCCCATAATCTAATTTAATGTGTGAACAGACTTTAACCAAATCTAGAAGTAGGGATGGATGCTCCATATTCATAGCTGTTAAGCTGCTTCTTGGGACCCCCATAACGTTAGCAATGTGCCTCGGTTGGGTCCTGCCTTGTTTCCTACCCAGTTTCCTACGGACACAGATGATGGAAAGCAGCAGATGATTTCTCAAGGAGACATACAGTGAGCTCCTATCTCCTGGCTTTGGCCTGGCCAAGCCTCAGCTATTTAGGAATTTTGAGAGTGAACCAGCTGATTGGAATGCTTCTCTCTCTGTCACCTGCATATCTCTGTCTCCATCAACTCTTATATTTCAAATAAATAAATAAACCAATCTTTAGAAGAAAATCTGGGAGTATATCACTGTAGCATACATAATTCAGTCTTTACCAACCACAGCAGCTGAACCTACAGTTCATAGTTGGAAAACTGCCACAGCATGACTATAGGACGTGGGGATCTGAATCAGCAGCAAATCAAACAAAATCTGAATCAGCACTCTGACACTGGATGCCTACATGGGAAATGGCAGAAGGACCTACTGCATCAGAATGACAGACCATTCATTCAATTGAACTTACTGTGCATTCACAATTACCAAGCTAGAGCAGAGAGAACCGTTTTCTCCATTGATTTCATTTTATGTAACTTGAATGTAATGTTAAAATGGGAAAGTGACATTGGAATACAATGTACTTTATCAAGTGTAGATTCATGTACACACCACAAGATCAATGATTCTGTTATTGCAAAACTTGTCCTGTATAGTCATGCCTGTCAATTGACACAACTTTCTTCCGTATTCTCAAATTCTGGAAACCACCGACAGTGTTTCTTTTCAAACTCATATCGGCCTATTCTGACCAGGAAAAACAAATGTAGCCAATTCAAATATAAGAATATTCTAGAAAATACATTTGTTGCACTCCTTAAAAGTGAAAAGGTCATCAAAAGCAAGGGAACTTTATGAAATTCTCATTTTACAAGCGCCTACGGAAGTAGTAGTGACCTGTGTAATGTGGAGCCCCAGTGCGATTCAGAAACAGAAAAATGAATTTTTAGTAAAAACTAAGAAGTCCAAATACTGTGTAGACTCAGCTGATAATAATACACCAGAATTGGTTTATTGCTAATTCTGTCAAATGTACCCTGCTAGCGTTAACATTAACAAAAACGGAAATCAGATATGGGAAATACAGCAACTCCAATACTACTTTTACAATAATTCTATGTAACAAAAACTGCTATACAATTGCAGCTTACTTCAAAAAACCTGAAGAATGGCTGCAGTATGAGTGTTAAACAAATTGCTCAGTACCACCCAAGTAAGTAAAACCTGCAGTTGGAGCATTAATGCATGCCTCAAACTAGACTTCACTCCCCTGTGGTTTAAAAAGAATTCAATGTCACAGATTTAAGACCACTCTGTCCTTGGGGAACTTTTGTGGAATTACGACCAACTGAATTCTGAAAACCAGTGGCATGGCAAGATACAAAACTGCATAACAGAAGAGTTATTTTTATATCCATCTATGGTGTAAACCTTTCACCGTGCCGCTGAAGGAGTTACTCGATTAAGAAATGCACTTACAGGTACACACTCCAAGAAAGGGAAACTGCCCAGAAAAAGCAATATTTGTGGGCTGAATATCAATTAATGCATACTGGTGTATGAGAGAGAGATGTGGAAGGGACTCCACACTTGTTTTCCTGGAATCAACTCCACTAAGACATGATTGATGTATAACTTTTCATGTGCATTAGAGGATTGCCTCAGCAACAATTTGTAACATGTTTGTCATGACAAATATTGACTTTCTCTTGCTTTATTTGCTGTTGTGATATTAGACATGACTGTCTTTGCAGGGTTTGTTTTAGGGTCTGAAACGTATTAGCACACCTTTCATTCATCTCAGCACACCAACTTCAGAATTTTAGCAAGAAGCAAAAGCATGCATATTTTAAAAAGGCATGGAGAACTAGAAGATGATATGTTTGACTAAATATAATAACACCTCCAAGGGGTTCAAACTAGATGAGTTTAGCACAGACCAAATTTAAGAAAATGTTGAAGAGATTCATAGAAGTGAATCTACAGAAGTAAGTGTGTGTGTGTGTGTGTGTGTGTGTGTGTGTGTGTGTGTTACTGCATTTAAAATGTATTTTCATTAGTAAATGCAATTTGAACATCACATCACTTACCTCTCAAGATACATAAACTAAATATTGGGACTAAGTCCCCTGACCTCATGGCAGTTTACTCTTTATTCTGCCAGCATCCTGCATTTAGAACATCAGTTTCATTCATGTAAGTGCCACTTTCCTAAGCCAAGACTTCCATTAGGGCTAGATTAATGTAACTAATGAACATTCTCAGCTGTGTTTGGAAACGTCCCTCACCCCAGTCGTTTGTACTCCCCCCTTTGTGATCTGTCATTACGGCACAGTCGCCTTTGAGATAATGGAGGTTGAGCCAAGTTTAGAAACCTTGTCATCGGGCTGATTTGCCTTTCTCTGCTACAGTACCCCATCGCCACCACAGCCCCCTCACCCGTCAGCACCCTTTTAAGGGCAGCATTTACACCTGTGATGTTTATTAAGTTAATAAATTATGCTCTGAATGCTTCTTGGAAGAGATATAACCTCACTCAAAAGTTACAAGCATTGGCTTTTAGTTACTCAGCTTCCGGACTATTTTCAAATCCTTCCTGTCTTACAGATGGACACAATAACAAGCACATCTGCCAATTCCTTCTGAAAGAAGCCTTGTGAATGGAGAGGCTTATGAGATTGATTGCAGGAATTTTGCAAAAAAAAAAAAAAAAAAAAAAAAAAAACCAAGGGGGAGATTGATTGTCCTAGAAAAAAATAAAGAATTGAGTAATAAGCCCTGAAAAGTATAAAGCTGCAATTTCTATCTTGGTTTTAGTGTTGGTGAGCACAAACTTCCACTGAAAATTGGCACATCAGACAGCAATTGCCCATTGACATGATCCGATATTGTTAGAACAAGCAATTCCTGCACATGACATTTAAATGTATGGGAATTCATAACCAATGTTACACAAAATACCTTTTTAAAAAGAAATATAAATTGAGCCTTGCATGATGCCCTCGTGGCTGAAGTCCTTGTTTTGCATCCACCAGGATCCCAAATGTGCAGCAGTTCATTTCCCAGCTGCTCTGTTTCCAGTCCAGCTCCCTGCTTGTGGCCTGGCAAAGACAGTGGAGGATGGTCAAAGACCTTGGGACCCTGCACCCATGCGGGAGACCCAGAAGAAGTTCCTAGTTCTTGGCTGGTTTAGCTCCAGCCATTGGGGCCACTTGGGGAGTGAGCCAATGGACAGAGGATAATTCTCTCTGTATCTCCTTCTCTCTATATATCTGCCTTTCCAATAATAAGATAGATTAAATCTAAAAATAAATAATAAAAATAATTATTTCTATAAGGAGAATAGATTTCATATATGCAATTTTAAGAACATAAAATTTAAGAACATAACTTCCCACTCTCCTTCTCTCCTTTCTTTCTTATTTTCCTTTTATTTTTTTCCAAAGACATTTTTAATATATTTTATAATCACAAGCTTATCTTCCAATAAATAATGAATTCAGCAAATAGAAAGTAAAAAAGGACCACTGCTATTCTTAAGGAATATAGAAAAGCCCTATGAACAATATTCAAATCTCATAATGTCAATTTTATTCTTATACATTATAATATATACTCTACTTCTTATATAAAAGAAAACATATTTGTCTTTTTGGCATTGGCTTATTTCACTAAATATAATGGTCACCAATGCAGCAATTTTGTTGAAAATGAAGTAATTTTATGCCTGAGTAATATATGTGACTATATATATGTGTGTATGTATATTTCTTTATTCAGTCTTCAGTTGATGTGCATCTGAGCTGATTCTATATCTGCCTTTGTTTTCTAGGATTAAATAGGAACCTCAGAAATTCTTTTGATTCTTTTGCTCACAAATGCTGGGACACGACTTATGAGAAGACAATGTGACTACAGAAAAATAAAGTAGCTTTGTTCACTCTTAAATATTTCTTCCATTTCTCACTTGGCTTTTCTCCTACTATAAAATCTATCAGAACTAGAGCTCAAAGGGCTAAACTATGAATATATTCAATGTAAAATAGATGAATTTTTAAAAATTCTGATAATGCATAAATTTTTAAGCATCTATTATTTCAGATAGTTATTATCTTAATCTTTTATGCATATCTAAAATCCCTGCAAAAATATTTCATTGCTTCAATTATGCTACAGCTCATTAGGATAAGGTTATATTATCATAGTCCTAGCATGGAGAATGTAATAAGAAATTTTAGATACTTAAGGTAATGATTAAAAACTTGAAAAGGGTCAGTGCTGTGGAGTATCACGTAGTGTCTCTATCCTACAATGGATGCTCATTTGAGTCCAGATTATTCCATTTTTCATTAGCTCCCTGGTAATATGTCTGGGAAATCAATGGAAGATGGCACATTGGCCCCTGCACCAACGTGGAAGACCTGGAAGAAGCTCCTGGCTCCTGGCTTCAGATCAGCATGGTCCTGACCATTGTGGCCAGTTGGGCAGTGAACTCAAGGAAGGAGGGTTGCGCTCTCTCTCTCTCTCTCTCTCTCCTTCTCTCTCCTCTCCTCTCTGTAACTTTTCCTTTCAAGTAAGAAAACATATCTTGAAAAATATATGTGGAAGTCCAGCTGGACGTACCAAGGTGAAAGATGTAATAATTCCTGGTTTTCCTATCTCATGTTCTTGTGGTTAGCGCTGATCTTCATGAATAATGAGTGTCAATGCAGTACACAGAAGAATACAGAATGTGATGGTTTCATTTGCAGTCTCTCACTTCAAAACAACTTACAAAGAGGAAAGGGAAAAATGCATGGCAGGTGGAAGTAAATCAAATCGGTTTTGCCTCTCTATGCAATGAAATGTTTTCTTACACATTCAATATGTTTGTTTCAAGGCAGCTTTAACTTTTTCAGTGGAAACCAAGAAATGCAGAAGTACTGTCTTCACAGCCTCCTATACCCCACTGGAGAAAAAAAAAGCACAATGCTGACTGTAGGGTGTTGGCACTCTACTTATGTCACTGACAGCCTGAAGACACATATTCAAAGTCTCAAATTGTCCACTAGGCTCTTCAAGCCTGACCAGACTCTTCATGCCTTCCATTTGTAGATGCATTAGCAAATTAACTGCTCTCAGTACCTCCTGAACACTTGGCAACCCTTTTGCAAATCCCAAAGGACAAATATCTTTTCAAATTACTATGTTCGGATTCCAACCAATTAGTAATTACCAGAATAGTAAGGACTTTTCTTTAGCCTTAAAATTTTATGAGAGAGTCATGCTCAGATGATGCATATTTTGTTTCAAGAAACGAGAAAATGTTATCCCTAAAAAAGTTTCCCATCGGCTTTTTATTATTCAAGAGTTGTTTATATTTCCGTGTAGGTTTCCACCAGTTCCACGTGCATGATTTCTCATGCTTTGGTTTTTCTCTGGGACTTGTTTTTGTCCCAAGGTGCCTGTATAACTGTGAAGTTATATATTACATCTGATAAATGATGGATGATTACTGTTTAAAATATTTTGCCTAGTTATAGCACATTTCTTCTAGCTTCGCACCCCTAATAGTTCACTTCATTCACAAAATTGGCTTATGAGATTGGTCAAATGTGCTTGCAAATATTTTAAAAGTCATTTTTTTTTTCTGAAAATCCAAACATCAGAGCTAAAAAGTAGCTTGGACTTCTCTATGAACCATGAAAGTTCGGTCCACACATAGGACCACATGGTACACTTCAACCTTCTACTCCACCATCTCCTTAAGTGGTTCTGTTATCTGATCATTCTATCATTTAGTGCTCCATTTCATCCCTAAATTTCCTTATTTAATTTGCCCATGTATTTGTAAAAGTATTTGGTTCCCTCACACCAAGTAATATTGATGGTAACAATCAGATTTATACTTATCCCAAGAAACCACTCACTAAATTAAAACCTTCACATTTGTATGCTTGGGTGAACCAAGTATTTTTATCATCAACTGATTTGTAATTGATGGAATTTTTTGGTGCTTATTCCTAATTTTGAATCCTATTGGTTGATTGTATCACCAGATTCACTATTAAGGGAGTAAAATCTGCCCAAAGCAATAGATGTTAAACTCCATGTTGTGTTTTTTTTTAATCTTTTATTCTATACTTTCTCACTCTTAGTAAATGTCAGCTCAAGAATAATCAGAACTGCTGATGAATAATATCACTCATAATGTTTCAAATGATCCATTTCTTAATTCATGCCTTAGAATTCATGATTTAATGGGTTTGAGATGAAGAAATTATCCCTTTTAAAAGTCTTTGATTCTGATAATAATCAGATACTGGATAATACTATACAAAAGTCACATCTTACTGTGAAACTGAGAAGACCCCTAAAAGAACTTAAATGCTACCTTAAGGTCAGGAAGTGTTAGGGGGAAAAAAACTCAGTGCTTCAATACACAAATGAACCATTCTATCACTTCACATGATCATCTGAAATATAATTTTAATTCAACCATAAGATCACTCTAAAATTAATGTATCATGCTAGTGCTGTATCTTGACCTAATCCCTCACTGCCTGAAGAAAGTCCCAGTTTTAAACTTCTCAGTAAATAATATGGCTATCAATAATTAGAATGAGAAGAAATTTAGATTATACATGAGATATTTTGAGGCTAAAAGAAACAGTTCCATTTTCACGTCCTTTGATACATCCTCAGCATTTGCAAATGGCATTCAATTATTTCCTCAAAGCATTCCCATAAAAGGAAGCCTTGAAGGAGTAATAACTGCAGAGTCCCCGCCAAGGAGCTGAAAGTCACAGGGAGCAGTCCAGATACAATGAAGGCTTCAAAACTGCAACCCCGGAATACACATCCTGACCCTGCCACCGTCGGAGCTGTGTGGGTGGTGCATCCTACGCTCATCAGTGTATAAAGAAATAAATCACCGTTTTTTAATGGAAAAACATATTTGAAAAGAAGAGACAGAGAATGAGATCTTCCATCCACGCTTTCACTTCCCAAATGACCGCAATGATCAAAGCTGCGCTGCCCCTACTGCAGGAGGCAAGAGCTTCCTCCAGTGCTACTGGGTGGTACAGGTTCCCAAGATTGTGGACCAGTCTCCACTGCTTTCCCAGGCCACAAGCAAGGAGCTGGATCAGAAGTGGAGCAGCCAGGATACATACTGGCACTCATAAGGAAAATAGGTTGTTGCAGGTAAAGGATTAGCCAGTGGAGCCATCATGCCAGCCCATGAAGAAATACATCTTTTGAAGTTGCTTATGCACCAATTACCAACATTTGCTTGACTTTTTAAAAAGATTTATTTAATTTTATTGGAAAGTCGGCTATACAGAGGGGAAGAGAGACAGAGAGGAAGATCTTCTGTCTGCTGGTTCACTCCCCAAGTGACCACAACGGCTGGTGCTGCGCCGATCTCAAGCCAAGAGCCAGGAATCTCCTCCAGGTCTCCCACGCAGGTGCAGGGTCCCATAGCTTTGGGCTGTCCTCGACTACTTTCCCAGGTCACAAGCAGGGAGTTGGATGGGAAGTGGGGCTGCTGGGATTAGAACCGGTGCTCATGTGGGATCCTGGAGCATTCAGGGCAAGGACTTTAGCCACTAGGCTATGGCGCCGGGCCTTTGCTTGGCTTTCAATAGAACTTAAGTAGAAAAAGGTGAGTGAGTAAATAATCACCCAATTATTTTTCAGTTAAAAAATATTTTTAGGAAAAAAAAATTAAGTCTAACAAAAAGAGGGGGACATGTTTGAAGCTTGATGTGTGACAATGTGGTCTACAGAGACCAGCAGCTCGAGTGTCTCTCTCCAATAAAGGAGTTGTGGTAAAAGTCCTTTGATTCATCACGTGGAGTCACTGCAGACAATGGCATCACCCTGAGGTGTCGTGCCTAGGGAAGGAAGGTTGCCAGCACATCCACTACGCACAGGAGTTGGGGAAGTGCTTGGCCCAATTGTCAGGCAGCTCTAAGTAGGTCAAAGATCCATTTCTACATCTAAAGCCTCAAAAACAAATGCCAAAAAAAAAAAAAAATCCAAAAATGGATAATCAAGGCTTGTTCAAACTACATAGCTTTTCATCTAAATAAGGAAAGGAAAATTGGCAGGCTAAATGCCATGCTCCTTGAATTAGGCAGCTTTTTCATATGCATGTGTCTCGTGTCTTCTTTGAAAGTCAGGGAAAGAGTGAATGTTGGCGCTGACTTCTAAGTGCCCGGAGTGCTTACAGGCAGTAACAGTTCACACCTGTGTGCAGCGACACTTTGATCTTGATGTTGCCAGCCAAGATGGGTGACTCATAATACATCAAATTAATTTTATTAATAAGTTATCAGAAGGGAATCCAAGCTTAAAAGCAGGCCTAACCAATGCCATATGTATGTATGTGTGTATATTTACCTATATACATGTATATATTCACATGTATATTCACATGTATGTTTTGTAATGTATTTGCATGTATGCATATATACATATGTATATGAAGCTCAGAAAAAAACAGATTATTTACAAATTTTAAAAGGAGGCTGCCTGTCCAGTGTGTGTGACTTTCAAATGTCCCTTTTCCCTTTTAACATGGCAGCATCTATCTTGTTAGCTCCAATGACCTGATAGTACTCATTCATTATTATAATCGTCATTTCTGGAGAGTGCATCAGGACCTGAGAAGCTATTTGCCTGTCCTCTCTATGTTAAACTAGCATCTAGGCTGTTGACCTATCGTGTCAATGCTTAAGTTCAAATTCTCCCAAAATCCATCCCAAGTCTACTCCATCCTTAATATCCTAGCTTCTACTAACCTAAACTTATTTACCATTATTTGTGCTCTGTGGTTTAACTCTACACTGATCCCAATGTTACCCTTCTATGTTCTCCATAAACAAAGTGCAGTAAAGTCATTAAATCATTTGCTTTCTTGCCTGAAAGTCTAATGTATCCTCATCTGCTTAGAAGTTAAATCTCAGGAGCTGGTGTTGTGGCTTAGTGGGTTAATCACCTGGAAAAAATAGAAGAAATGGCTGTAGTGCTTGGTCCTGAAGGATGCTCCTGGCTGGTGACATCAGGCTAGCCTCAGTGCTCATCTGGGGAGTGAGCCAGCAGACAGAAGATCTCTCTCACTCTTTCTAATTTTTAAATGAATAAGTAACCTCCCACCCCGCTCCCTTTTAAGGTTTATTTTAAAAGGTAATTAGATCTTGGCTTCTGCTCTAGGTCTGGTTCCTGTTTTTTTTCTTATCATTATGCCTTTTCTTTGTCATTTAAATATCAGTTAAGCCCTCACAGTCGCTGTCTCATAAATGCTGTTGTATATTGGTCCCAGAGATTAACTTCAGGTATTATTTACTGGTTTAATCTGCTTGATGACTGTCCTAGCTAGCATTAAAACACCTGCAGAAGAGAATCTGACATAGTTTATTCAAATTTCTAAGTCGGTGTCTAAAATAGTGCCTGACAAGTAAGCAAATGTTAAGTAAATGTTGAATCAACACCAAAGGCTGTTACAATGTGTGTACACAACAGCTATCCCTGGAAAGATAATTTTCATGTATATGCTATTTTATTTTTAATATACTGTTATACGCACTACCTCATTTGATTATGATCAATATTTAGAACAAATGAATAATTCATTTTGCCGTTTATAAAATGTGTGGCATTCAAACCTATTGTATTTCAAAAATTATGTATTCCTCCATCTTCAATGTGGTCAGATTTTTATTGTCAGGACTTGCTTAGTTATTCAAGTAACAGCAGTTTCATGCAGGGTTTGTAGCATTTCCCATATAATCGCTTAAGTCAAAGCCTATAGAACGAAGCATTAGTTCTGCAAACTTGTCAGAGAGAGGGCTGGTGTTCAGATCTTACACTTGGTGTTCCTTCTCCATGATGGTTTTACAATGTGTAATTAATTTTTAAGACTTTATTCTGAGCCTAATTACGAGTTCCTTCATGGTGAGTTCTACAAAAAAAAAGCTCCTGAAAACATCAGCAGCTGAAAAGAAAACAATAAGCTGCAGCTCTTTCGTGTGCTTGAGTGAAGGTTTGGATGCCACTTAACAAACACATGGAGAACAATGAGACTTTGTGACCGTCATTGTGTATAGTTGAATTTTACTCATTTGAGTCTCCTACATGTCTTCAGCCATCATGCCTGCTTTCATTTTTATTGCCATAGAAGGTGTTCCATTCTTTCTTACCTTGAATTGTCAAGTAGCTCTTTATTCATTCTAGGCTTCCAAAATTCAAGCCTAATACCATTGCCAAACTATCATTTTATTACTAGCAATACTTGTGTCATATACCTTTAATATAAAATTTGTCACAGGGTACGCTGTTACATGATATGCATTACCTTTAAGTATACCATGTCTGTCCCAATATTTCCTTTCTGCTTTGCCAGCTTGCAAAGCTTGTCTGCTTCATTGACACTGGAGATTTGGCTTTATATATTAATTGTATTAATAAGCCTTTTGATTCTTCTTCTAGATTTTGGGATTGCTTTATTTTAAGTCATAGAATGCTCATATAATATTATATATTGTGTTATGTTATAGAATAATGTATATTACATAATTGTATTGCAGTTATTTTTCAATGGCTTATTTTTATTGGAAAGGCAAACTTACAAGAGACAGAGCCAAAGAGAGCAATCTTTCATCTGCTGGTTCCCTCTTCAACGCTGCCTTGGCCATTGAGTTATCCGAAGCCAGGACCCAGGAGCTGCTGAGTCTCCAACTGTACATGGGCCCAGGAAAGATGAGCCAATTGAGCCAATGCACCAGGCCCAAAATACGTTTTTTTTTTTTCCAGATCTATTTTTTTAAAAGATTTATTTTATTTTTATTGGAAAGGCGGATATACATAGAGGAGAGACAGAGAGGAAGATCTTCTGTCCCTCTGATGATTCACTCCCCAAGTGAGTGCAACCGCCGATGCTATGCCAATCCGAAGCCAGGAGCCTCTTCCGGGTCTCCCACGCTGCTGCAGGGTCCCAAAGACTTTGGGCCGTCCTCGACTGCTTTCCCAGGCCACAGGCAGGGAGCTGGAAGGGAAGTGGGGCTGCCGGGCTAGAACCGGTGCCCATATGGGATCCCGGGCATGCAAGGCGAGGACCTTAACCACTGCGCCATCGCGCCCGGCCCTTCAGATCTCTTTTATTTTTATTAGAAAGGCAGATTTATTTAAAAAGAGAACCAGAGAGAATTCTTCGGCAGGGACTCGAGGACTTGAACTACTGGTCTCTGTGGCTGTTGCAGACCAAAGCAGAGCACTGGATCAGAATTGGAACAGCCAGAACTCAAACTGGTATCTATACGGATGCTGTGTTGTAAGCAGCTTAGTTCTATACCACTGCACTGCTCCTTATACATGTTTCTTAATGTAAAGCCTATGTTGATTTTTCAAATTGGTCAATACAGTGTTGATTTGGGCAGTGTTATGATTTTCCTGATGTTAGTAACAGAATTTTTACATGACCTGAAATCTAGACTTTGGAAAATTGTTTTTTTTGCCCATTTAATCCATATATAAACTGAAATGCTGAGTTTCCTTTGTACAAAATCGGGAGTAGAAGCTTTTTTGTGTTTTAACATGCAGTTTTTTAAATTGATTAAAAAATATAAAGCAAGCTTGGGATTAAAAATGGAAAACAGCTCTGAGAGTTCTACATTTTCCATTTCAAACAAAATAAATGTTATCTTCTAGATTAGATACACAGATTTGATGATCACGCTCTTCCTATGGGGTAAACTGAAATAGTACTCTGCACACATTTAGTTTCATCTAGTTTCATCATAATTCTATATAATATTCCAACTCAGATAAGATGGTGGCAAAAATAATTTTCCTCTGAACATACACAGTGTGCTCAAAGGCCTATTTATAAAAACTAAATGTTGAATCAAATCTTCCCAACTTGAAGACTGTGCAGACATACACAGCAGTGCTGATGTCAACTGCCTGGCCTGGTGCCATCAGGAGGCCTATTAACCATAGCTTACTTTTGACTTGAAAAATGGCAAGCCTCAGTACTATATTTAGGCCCTTCTCTGCAATGCTTGACTTCTCAAGAAACCAAATTTCAGTCCATATTAATGAATGCCTGTTGGCTATGACTAAAATGTTAATTTCTAAAGCAACTCCAATGTTAGAATGAATTGGATCCCAAAGAGTATCAAGAGTATACAATTTGTCTCACATATTAATAAAAGGAGGGAGGAAGTGACGAGTGTGATATGACTGAGGCATTTGAGACTATTCTCCTGGGGATTGGGGCACCATCTGGATCTGAAATATGTGTGGGCCAGTTACAAAGTATTTTGAAATAAGATCTAATTTTGGAACCCTATCCTGAAATAGTAATTTCTGCAGATATCCAGCTGGAGCGATCAAGTGCGCTTCAATTTAAAAGAGTAGTTTGGTTAAGACACCACAGAGCAGGTTGACTCAAAATGTGTTTACGAAATCCTTGACATTGCTAAGAGTTGCAGATAGGCGGCGGATGGCCTGCTAAGGGTGGACGGCCTCTGGACAGGCTCCTTTCCCACTTGCACAAATGTACTCGGAGAGTCCTCTAGAATCACAGCAGATAGGAAAGATGCGCTGGCAGCCAAACTCGCAGCAGCATTAGATTTTTCATGGTGCCCTTTATCGTAAAATGTTTTCAGAGACTTTTCCACATTGAATGAGCCAAGAAATTAGCTCATAGCCCTTTCTGATAATAAGCACACTTGCTAAAAACTAATCTGACATATGGAAATGAAAGCCTCATTACTTCCTTAAAACTCCCTGGGGTGCATCTTTATAATTTACTCACTGAGAAAGCCCGAAATTGAAATTTTTAAAAGATCGCTCTTTTAATTACCCCCAAGACTAGCCAAGTCTGATTTCTGAAGCTATTATCATCTTAGACAATTTTAATTGTGTAGTAAGTCAGTGATTGTTATTCACATTGGATAAAAGATTGGAACAAATAATGTAAGTAATATAATAATAATATGTGTACTACAACATACCTAATAATAAATTGTAAGTCTTTTGAAACACACACAAATAAAATATATATCTACTTTATGCATACACACATTATTTCAGCTTAAACATTTTTTTTGCATATTCAGAAAGCATTTTAAGTAAAGATGTGATGGCAAGTGGTATTGACTGCTATCATTACATAACTCAATAATTTTCACATTGGTTAATAACACATAATAATGGTGGTTATCCAGGCCACAGATGGATACTTATCCACATCAGCAAACACAACGAAGTTCAATTTAACTCCACAGGGAGTACATCCCAGGGGAATACATTTCCCCAGGAGAAATGGGAGGTGGATAAGTCATTCTTGTTTGAGTTTGCTCAATGCACCTATTATCTAGTATGGCCATTATAACTGATTTTTGTTGTACAATCACTAGACATGACACAGAGGCATATATGTACTTGGTATTTTCACCATGAAATGAATACAGGATTCTAATTTCAGAATAAGCATAGAAATAACATTGTTGAAACCAGACATGCTGAAGTATGGTGAATAGAATAATCTTGAAACTCCTGTATTTCCATTTATACGTACATAGTTTTTGAGAAAAAAAAATGCAACAAGCTTTTCTATTCTGATTTGATTCTGGAAGAAGACGAGAACATAATGTAGAGATCGCATGTTGTAGAATTAAACTTCCTTGAAATTTGACACTCTTTAAGAAGCTTTCAATGGGGCCTTCATTGTGGCATCGTAACCAAAGCTCCCTGGTTCAGAACAATGACATGGTGAACCGGGCAGCTATATATAGGAATGCACTTAACTCTTCCATGTGTTGGTGTTATTCACATTGGATATATTGTCAGCTGTGGGAGAGCTGGTAGATCTTAGATCTATGTTTGAATTCCTAATGAATCTTCATGCTGTTTTAAATAACTTTTCTAGGTCCTTTTGTGACAAACAGATCATTTTTGCAAACGTCAGAAGTGTTTGGTTTTATTTCTTATTGGGTTTTTTCGTCCTGCCTCAGTAAGCAAAAGAGTTTTACTTTCCGGTTTTTTTTTTTTTTTTAAATTTTGCAGTGACATTTGATATACTTAAATTCAACTTAAGCAAAAGAAAAGTTAATTTTGCTTACTCAGTTTCTAGTTTATTATCGTATTTACTGGTCTTCTTATTTGTGCTTTGGATATTGGCTTACTTTGCCTAAAGGTTTTGAAATGGCAATGTATTACATTTTAAAAGTTATACAAAAAGTTATTGATGGTATTTTTTACTCTGACCCATGTGTGCTAATGAGATGCCAAACTTATGAACAGTATTAATCAGTAGTTGGGCATAACCCAGTGCAGGCAATGATGGGCTACATTAATGTAATGAAGACAGAAAAAAATGAATGAAATAATGTAAGTTGATTCTCTAGAGACAATTACATCCTAAGGATCTGATTAAAGTTGTCGCTTTTGCTGCTTTATCTTTAACAAAATAACTTCAATACCCTAGCCATAATTGAGGTGGTTGAATACTACTTTTTTTCCCACACATAGAAGCCTGGTGGCTTCCTATCCTACCTTATTTAAGGAGCCGTGTGTGCTAGGCATCATAAGAAAGACTGATTCATAAAAAACATTTCTACATTGCACATTAAGGAGAAGATATGGTTAACTTTGATTCAAAACAAGTTAAAGCTACAATTTTGAAAGTTCTTACATAGGATTATTATATCTTGCAAAAATTTCGTATGTTTGGCATAATCTAATAGAATTTTCTATTAGGTGTGCATTGAAATTTTATATTATGATGGATGTACAGTTCATGTGCATTTAGTAGTAGAGTATTTTAAACCATCCAAAGAATTTACCTAGATGTGTGGTAATTAATTGTGTCTGTGTCTCCAGAATATGTCTGCAATTGGTTTCAGGATCCTAATCGCTCTATACACACACCATTCACAGATACATACATGTGCCCAAGATAATGCATGCTTTTCTGGTTATTTTTTAAGTTTTTAAATTACCATTTTCATGGTACAGATTCTCTTCCTTCTCTTCCCCATCTCCCTCCACTATTTTCTGCAATATTGTTACACAGTAGTATAGTCCTTGAATAACATTTACAAGTCCAACATGCCACTGTTTAAGTACATCATGACATGGTAGGTATAGGCAAAGGTAGAAAATCCAGTATCCCACTACCAAGGTATGTTTAACTCTTTCAATAAGAGTCCTCCTTTTATTCAGATAGAGATGCATGTCACGATGTATCTTCACTTCCAGATATGCTAGTCTCCCTTACACGGCATATCTAGGAGAAAATGCACATACATGTTTACCTATATATTTAGTTGTTTTGTATTTTGCTTGAAAACTGCCTTATATCAGTGAAAATGTATAACAGTGGTCCTTTTGGGACTGATTTAACATTATAAATTTATAGATGCAAATTGTCCCATCAAGATCAACAACCACACTGGCTCTGTACTCCATTTAAGACAAAGATACTCTCCTTGTTTCTTTCATCAGCCTTTAGAAAGCTTTAGAATCACTCACGCAAAGGACAAACCACTACATTATTGAGCAAGAGGCATTGCTAGGAAATATCTGTTGAAATTAATTTCTGTGATAAAATAGAAATAGAACTCCTTGCAATTATCTATGATCTACTAGAAGTTCTTGAGTCCTAAGTGAAGAATAATGCTTAACTTTTTATATTTTATACTTTTCTGTAATTGAACTGTACAAAATCAGGTAATATTTCTCTTAGTCATTGGCATAGAGTAATGCATTTTTGGTGCCTCGATTCATTATTTTTTATTTTTGATGTATTTGTCAACTCCTGGCTCTACTCCCATTCTTCCAACTCATAAACGCTGTTACATGTAACAGAACTAAAACTAATTTCTGATTTTGTGTACGTGGAGCTTTCTTACTTATCTCATTATCCTTTTTAAAAATTTGCCTCTATTTTAAATTATTTATCATATTACTTTATGCAGTCTGGGACATTATCATTATGGAGAAAATCTGAGTTAAGCTTTGATTCTGCCATCAACTAGCTATGCACTTTGTCTCTTTATTCTTAAGCCTTGACATTCTTCATCACATTCATTTCATACTCTCATTCCCTTGAAGTTTACTGAATCCAATGATTTGTCATATAATGACAATTTCTGTGTTATTTATAAATTCCAGCTCCATATACCTTATATTGTGCATAAAATTTTACTTTGAAATGAAAGGAAATGAAATCTACATGTAAGAAAATTACTTATTAAAATGGCACAATCTACAATAACAAAGACACAAAAATAGCTCAGATGTCCCTCAAAAGAAGAATGGATAAAAGAACTGTGGTACATTTACCCCCATGAAATAGCATGCAGGCAGTAAAAAAAAAAAAAAAAAAAGAATGAAATAAGCCAATTCCTAAAGGACAAATATCCTATGTTCTTTCTGATGTAAGGCAACTTTCATGCAAAATGCAAGATCAATAGATAATACACATATGTTTACTAGGGGAACTGTGCAAGGGAGACCAGAATACTGACAAGTGAAGATACATTGCAGTATGCATCTCTACTCCCAAATAAAGGACAGGCTCCCAATGAAAGTGTTAAATATATCTTGACCATAGTATGCTGGATTTCTACCAATATATAAACCTTCAATGTCTTGTGGATGTTAAGCTTGTGAGTGTTGTTAAGGACTGTACTATTGTATAATGCTGGGGAAAGCAGTGTGGTGGAGGAAAAGACAGGAGTGTGGAAGGGGAAGTCTGAGCCTATGGAGTTGTATCATGAAAAGTAAAATTTTAAAAATTACGCGAAATGAATGAAGTTATTCATTTATTTAATAATAACATCTAAAATCTGTGTGCTGAACTATGATCTACCACCTAGAGTGTTTAGTAACTAGTTACCTGCCTTTGCTTTATTACAAGTCTAGCTATGTACCTATTGTTTTATCTATGTTTCATTTCATCTTTAATCTATGTGTCATCCATTTTAATTTTGTGGGAATTTTGATATCCACATGGATTGCAGTTAGCCCAAATGAAGTGCTCTAAGTTACCAAATTGTGTCTTTTAAGGTAAATTATCAGTTCCTTGTATAAATGCTCTCAAGTTCAGTCTCATGGGAACCACAGGGTAGAGCTCCTATTTCTAAGAAAATCAAGCATTGAGGAGACTGTACAATGGTAGAAGGGAAAGAGCGTCGTCAGCAGAGATAAAACTCTGTGTGTGTGTATAAACTTTTCATTGGGTAATGATATATCAATGATATCTCAGTAATACACTGTTACTTTGTTCTGCTATGACCTTTAGACTTGAAATGAGTACATATTATACTGCTTTAAAAAGCAGTCTCTGGGAAGGAAGACCTAATTTTACACCCACAATTCATACACTCTTCCTATCCACCACCCCCTCACAATATGTCTGCCATCCATATTTAGCTCTTCAGGGATTTCTCTAAATAGCTTTACAAGCTCACATTAACTAATCAATACCCATTTGAGGCAGGCTCATTACCATCTCTACACTTGAGGAAACAAATGTACAAACGTTAGGCAGGGTGATTGCCAAGGTCATTTCAGTCAGAATTACGAGACACAATTTGATGTTTGTTCCGAGAGCATGTATCTATCGTTTCAATTCTAAGGATACATCTTCCAATGCAAAATTCATATTTTAACCAACCATTCTCAGAATCAAAGCCTTGAGTAATTTAAGAAATTGAAAAAAGAATCTGAAATACATGGCGGGAACTTAAGGAAACCTGAAATGAGACCACCGAACTCTTCATGCCACTGAAGAGAAAGATAATTGAGGTGTATTGAAAATTTGTCTTTTCAATATTTGGAAATTTTAATCTACCTATGGAGTACTCCCTGCTGTCATTCTCTTTTATGCTCCCTGCTATACAAGATATTCACTTTTTGAGCAAAAAGGGAACATAAGTAAAATGAAGTTGAGCAGGCCTGGTATACTGAATGGCTCCATTGGCTAGTCCTCCTTTTGCAAATGTGGAGATCCCATATGGCTCCGGTTCATGTGCTGCCTGCTCTACTTCCCTGCAGCTCCCTGCTTGTGGCCTGGGAAAGCAGCTGAGAACAGCCCATGGCTTTGGGACCGGACCCTGCACCTGCAGGGGAGACCTGGGAAAGCGCTTGCTTGGTTGCTGGCTTCAGATCAGCTCAGCTCTGGCTATTGCAGCCATTTGGAGAGTGAACCAGCAGACAGTATCTCTCTTTCTAATCTGCCTTTCCAACAAAAAAGTAAGTAAATCTTAAAGGGGAAAAAGTACTGTTGAGCAAGTGTATCCATTCCAAATGCTGACTTTGACATACGAAGTAATAATAATAAAAAACATGAGCAAAGAGAGTGACAAACCTGAAATAAGCAGGAAAACATATTAACATAAACTCAAATAGAAACTACAGCCAAATAATATTAATAAAATGTTAAAAAAAATTAAAAAAAAAACTACAGCCAAAAGGAAAGAAGAAGGGAAGGAAGGAAGAAAAACAGAAAGAGAAACTCAACAGGTCAAATCAATGAAACCAAAGCTGTTTGTTGTTGTTGTTCCGATAGACAAAATTGACAGGTTTCTAGTTAGGGCAACTCATTTACAGAGAATGCAAATTTCTGTCGGAAATGAGAACGTGAATATCATCACAGATCTCTGGAATACTAAAAGGATAATAGAATATTTTGAACAACTCTATTCCATAAGTTTAGTAACTTAGGTGACATTAAGCAGTTTCTTGTAAGACATAAACTGTCAAAACTCATACCAGAAAAATGGGTAGTCTGAATAGGATGCATTTACAAAAGAATTTGAGTAAGATAGGTTTAATAAGCAATTCTAACTGATATTTTAGAAAAAATTTTAAACCAATTCTCCGTAACTGGATTTTTCTGTTCATTTTAAACCAATTCTCCCTGGTTGGGGTTTTTTCTGTTTGTCTTGGTTTTCAGACAATAAAAGCAGAAGGACCCCTTTTTCTGTCTCAGTCTCTGGGCTAGCACTAAACTCACATACAGAAATGAAAAGAGAATCACAGATCGATGTCTACCATGGACTCCTAAAATTCGCGAAGTTCAGTAAAAATCACGCTTGAATACTGTAAGCTGCTAAATATAAATATGAAAAAAGACACAAGATGGCTGAATAGTACTATATAACCATTTTAAGGTTTAAAGCAGCTGGTTACATATGATGTCAATGAAGTAGTTACAGGATGTGGTTAAGAACTCGCATTTTCTAACACACTGGTCACTCAATACTAGGTTAATTAACTACGTGATGTTGTTAATTTCCATGTTTCTTCTTGTTGTTGAATTTGTGTAGTGGCTTTCCATTGGGAGGGATGATATTCTGCCAGCTCTACTTTGAGACCAAGGATGGTCTCCCAATGAAACTGTTGAATTTATCTGGACAATAAAATGCTGGACTCTCTGCATGGTCTATGCCCGCAATGAAGGAATTATGACTGGTTATTAACTGTACTACTGTAACCATGTGGAGGAATTCAAAATGGGGGGCTTGGGGAGGGGTTGGGGGAACCCCAGAGCTCATGGAACTGGGACATAAAATGAAATAAAAAAATAAAATTAAAAAAAATATATATGTGTGATTAAGAAAATAAAAAAACTCTGTTTCCCAGAATCTACAAAGGACAGTTAAAACCCAACAATAAAGAAGTACAGGTATTGATATTTCTGATCAATGAGATGCATATGCAAAAAAGCATATGAAATGACATTTTGTATTATATATCCTAAGAAAACTTTGAATTTAAATAGTAATGAGAGAACACTATAAACAAATAGAATGGCCAAAATCCAGAAACATAACATGATTGAATTTGGGTGAAGAAACATAACAACTGGAACTTTCAATCATTGTTGCTGTGAATCAAAAGCAAAACTGTACAGCCACACTGTCAAGACAGTTTGGAGGTCTCTGCCCAAGTTAAACATGCTCCCCACAGAAAACATCAGTTGCTGTTGGTCGAGTTGGCCTCTGTAACCTCTGCTTCCATGTGTTCAATCAACCTCACATTTTAAAATACTTAGAAAAACAAATGTGCTTGTACCGAACATACAGCCTACTTTGCTGGCATTATTTCCTTAACAATGCAGTAAAACAACTATTTGCATTGCTTTTACTCTTGATTTGGCATTAAATCTGGATTTGAATTGAATGCATGTAAAGATGTGCGTAGGCTGTATGTAAATATGATGCCATTGTATATAAGTAATTAATGGATTTTGGTATCCATGGTGGGACCTGGAATAAATCCACCATGAATACAAAGGAACAATTGTAGTTACCCAAAGAAGTTGGAAGCTTAAGCCCACACATAAATTTGAATAGGATGTTTATAGTAGCTTTATTCACAATTGCCAAAAAATTGAAAGCCACCAAATGCCCTTAAGTAGACAAGTGGAAAAACGAAGAGTTACATTCACATAAAATGTTCTTAATTTATGAAATCAGCCCATAAGTTAATTTTTAAAGTATTTTAAGCTCAATAAATACTGATCTTTTGAGTATTTAATCGATTTATATGTGTGATGTGTGGATTTGCATTTTTTTTCACATGGATATATTTAGTTTTATTTCCATCTGCTATAATATTACACAAAGTCATTAATTTTATTTATTTACATATTCTGTGACAACTCCCTTACCTATTCTAGGATAGCATTAGCTGTTTTCAGTATTCAAAGATCATATTTAACTATAGAATATGTCATTATAAATATAAAATGTATATGTATATATTAATGTATATGACATCTCAATAGAAATAAGACTTTATTGCTGTTAGGGCAACTTGGGTAACTTTTAGGAAAAAGTGAGTTACATTGTCCTCAGACATTAAAAGAACAATATTATCTAAACTGAAACTCAATCGTAGCATACAAATATACCTTAACAACAGCAGTGGATAAGGAAACAAATGTCTTGAATTTTAAACAATTTCAAACATTGATTCCACAGTAAAACAGTTCAAAATTGTTGTTACTGAACATCCTTGCATTCATCCCACATACATAGAAGAAAACACTATATAATCATATTGAATTTAAATACATATGTATGATCTGAGTTCTGTCACAGGAAAAAGAATATGACATATTCTATCATTTCCTTGGAACATATTTGCTTTAAAAAAAAAAGAAAAGAGCTTCTTCCTTGGCTTTAGGTATTTATTTCCTTACAATTAGAGAAAGATGATGGTGAGATCAAGAATGACACATGTGAACTCTGTTTATGTACTCACATGGCACGTGTTTGTGTTTTTGTCCTGTATGTTAGGAAAGAGCCATGTAATCCCTCAAAAGACACTGCTTCCTCCTCCATTAAAGTTAAAATTTAAGAAAAAAAAAGTGCTGAGGTTACTAAGCAAAGAAACAATATGCAGTTTATTGCCACAAAATTAAAAAAAACCATTTTAGGTAGTCCATCTTTTATTCGGAAGTAGAAATGCATACTGCAATGTATCTCCACTTCATGGTATACTTGCCGCCATTACACAGTTCCTCTAGATAAGTAAATGTATATACATATTTATCTATGTATCTACTGATCTTGTATTTTGCATTGAGGTCGCCTCATATTACAGACAACGCATAATATTTGTCCTTAATTTGCTGAGCATAATGGTCTGTGGTTGGATTCACAATGAAGCATTACATATATATTTTCAATAGAATGCTGGACTTTCTATCATTGTCTATATCTACAAAGTCAGGATACATTTAAATAGAACAATGATGGACTTGTGACTGTTGCTGAAGGACTATGCTGTTGCAGCACTAAAGTAGAGATCAGTGTGTTGGTGGGAGGGATAGGGAAGGTGGAAGGGGAGATTTCTGAGCCCAAAGAACCGAATCATGAAAAATAGAAAAATAAAAAAATAAAAAATACACGATTTTTTCCTCAGCCACGATGTACCTTAAGTTCTAGCAGGTTCTTTAGCAGATATCAGAACTTGATTCAAGTCCGTGTACATTTCACAGTTCTAAACTGCAAAATGCTTTCTTCCACCGAGCTTCATCTATCTAGACTCAGGAAGAGACGAAAACGGAAATGGCACAATATATTTATAATAAATAGTTGATAGCTGTTTTACCACCTTTGATTTCATGTGTCTTAAAAAATATTTTGATTGGAAGTCAGATTTAAAGAGTAAAGGGAAAACAGAAAGATCTTCCGTCAGCTGGTTCACACCCAAAAGGCTGCAATGTCTAGAGCTGAGCCAACCCAAAAAAAGATTAAAAAAAAAAAAAAAGAAAGAAAAGAAGAGAAGAGAAAAGAAAAAGGAAGAGTCTAATGGCTAGTGTGCCTGGGCAAACAGCAGAAGATGGCTCAAGTGTTTGGACCTTTGCATCCAAATTAGAGAACCAGACTCTGCTTCTTAATCCTGACTTTGGCCCAGCCACGCCCAGGTCATTGAGACCACTTGAGGAGGGAGCCAGTGGCTGGAAGATCTCTATGCCTCCTCATCTCTATGTCTGTATTTCTTTATTTCAAATAATAAAATGAATGAAAGAAACAGAAAAAGAGGGGAAAAAATCATTGTTACAACTGCGTCTATGAACTACATTGAACTCTTCTCTTTATAAGATGAACAAAATTAGGTGTCAGACAAAAAATAAAGACCACAAAAAAATAACAAACATATAGCAACTGTAAACATCTTGTGAATAGCAAATTCAATTTGAATTAGGTAGCATTCTGAACAAAATTAGTGAAGTTCTGCCACCACAAGTTACCTAAGGCATCCCTCAGGAGGAATCTTTAAAAACAAACCCAAGACATTACACAACGTTGACTGATTGTTTCATTAATCTACCAGCATCGGTGGCGACTGGGGCTCAGCTTGAGTTACTCCCTGAGAAGACAAACAATAATTGGCGTGATAGTCAAAGTTTAACAGAGTTCTAGCTTATTCCTCTTCTCCCACATAAGCCGTTACTGAGTTCACTTTCATTCCCAAAAGGGTCCTTTTTTCGGCCCTTCAATGATATAGTCCCTACGAGCAGTAGATGTGACACCCTGCAGAGTAAAAATATATCTGGGGATATGGAAACCATGGCTGCATTAATTCCATGTATCTGCACTGACAGGAGAACAAAAATTGATTTTTAAAAGATGAAGGCCAGTATAATACTAGATCTTTTATGGGTTGAATTCTAAAATTCTTCTTTTTCAACTTTTACGTTAGATTCTTATAACTGTCATGCCCCCAATGCCTCGGAGACTTGGGCTTATGTATAAGTTGTTTTCCTCCTGTGTATCAGAGAATCCCACCCTTATCATTAAACCTTTATCAAATCCTATTCATCATGCTATCTCAATAGCAATGACATTTTCCATGGGAATCCTACTGTTTCGGAATGACTGATTCATGAACCTGTTAAGTGTATATAATCTGTAGCTTTTGTTCCTAATAGATAATTTTCAGTTTTACGCACCTTTATCTCCATATAGCTATACACCTTTACGCATACTTTCAAAAAGTTTACTTTGTGCAAAATGTTTTGAAAATCCTTTTATATCAATATGAGATATCTTCACAAATTTTTTAGAAAATGTGTTTCATTAACTTTTTGAAGATTCCTCAAATGCATGGATTTTAAAAATGATTGCACTACTATAAATGTACATTTTAATTCCATTTTTTGTAAATAGTTTGAAATACATTTATATGTAACAATTATGTTCCCATTAACAGGTTAATTTGGAGGAATTACTTTGCATTTATTCACACTTATATCTCTAGCTTATAGTACAATGATTGATGGATGTGTAGTCATTACTCATTATATTAAATTAGAATATTAAATGGAATAATACGAGGGAAATTTATTGCTATTTATTTAAGGAAGTATTAAGTACTGAATGATAGGTATTACTATTAATAACCCCAACAGAAACTCAATGAAAGGAGATAGGACTGTCAGATCGAATTAATTGGTGACGTTTATAGTGAAATTATGGTTAATTGGGCCTTGCCTTAAGCACCTTTATTGTATTTAACTATATGAGAGGGACAGTGTAGATAATTATAATATATAGGAATGGTTAATGGTAAGTAGAACGAGCACAAAGGTAGGTAGGTATAAGCATACTAACGGAAAATAATTTGAGATATCGACTTCATGCAGTTAGAGAGATCTTTGGAAGTAAAATGAAATGGCACTATACGAAGATCTTAAATATTTAGGAGAGGATGGGGCTGTATTGTAGAAAACAGATTTAGAAAAACCAAAATTGGAGACAAAGATCAGAGTTGGCTGAATGCAAGACACAACTAGGAGGTAGAAGAGCACAGGGTACATTCGAAGCATGTTTTGGTTAAAAAAAAACAGAAACATTTTCTGGATCTTATGTTTGTAAAAATGTTTGACAATCTGTCATATATTAGCATGTGGAAGTGGGTCTGAGGTGGAGCAGCCAGGACCTGAATGACACCGACAGGAGGTAACAGCAATACAGGCAGCGGTTTACTTTGGCATGCCACAGAAATAACCTAACACTCCACAGTTCCATACATCCCCTCCGATGCATGTTGCCCCACTGACTATTTTTATGATAATTCTGATTTATGGAGCTTTATGGATATTCTGTCATGTCAATCCTTTATTTCACCTTGAGCTATTTTAGTTGTATTTTACTACAATGAATAGCCACATGCTTAGTTTTTACGTGTTTCTGGGTGAATATTGATTTTCTGCACTGCACTGTGTAGGAGTGAGATGCACATTGAATACTATCAAGTCCTTTTAAGATATTGGAGTCATGCCAACTACACAGGAGTACTTAAATTTCACAATCTTATTTCTAAAAGCAATTCTACAAACTATTTGGTAAAAATCTTATTTTTCAGATGAGCATACAAACTTGTGGCCAACAGTTATAGCCCATTCATTTTGTACAGAGGAGGGAGAAAAACAGGCATTCCTGCTTTGCTTCTCCACTCTCAGAAAGTCCTCCACTGCTAGAACAAGGGAGACAAGAATCAGGAAACAGTGTGTGCCTCTGGCGTGGGTGGCAGGACCCACGTGCCGGAGTCTTGAGCAGAAAGCCAAGATGACGGGTTGAGCTGGGATTCCATTTTGATATGGGATTGGGTTTTCCAAATAAATCCTATCTTCTAATCCAACTGTCAGTACCTCAATTTGCTTTTCTATCTTTTCTTTTTTTTCTTAATGATGGCATTTTCTTTTAAAAGGAAGATACACGAGGGAGAATTCAAGAGTTAAGGAGCTCTGGCTGTGTTTGTGGTAGTGATTGAATTTTTTTTTCACTCCCGGTGGAGGTACTGAGAGAAGGCAAACTCTACACTGAAGTATACAATGTGGGCTTTGCACATCCATGAAAGGGAAGGATCTCATCATTGCAGAAAGATATGTGTTAAAAAAGGACTGCAGCATTAATCATTGATTAAGGTCTTAGAGAAGCAAGCATGTTAACAGCAAAAAAGTCTATTCAGCCTTCCATGGTGTGCCTAACATCAGAAATGGGTGCTTATAAATCTAAATTCCTAACCTTCACCAGCACTTCACATTAAAACAAAAAGAAAAAACAGGAAAAGATGGTCCCAACGTACTGAAATTTGGCATATGCAGTGAATTAAGTCTTTTTAAAATGGCATTTCATTCTGGTTTTATCACTAACACAAAATTCAGTCTTCAATTAGCAAGCAATCTGATCTGTCAAAGCTAAAATGAATCTAATAAAGTTTTTAAAAAGTTCAAATGCACTTTTCTTAATAGATATCATTTCCCTCTTCATTATGCCAACTGTAATATCTATTTTAGGAATAAACAACACATGAAATGAACAGCTCTGGGCTTCTGTCAACGGAACAAACACCTGATTAAACAGATGCAGCTGATCTGAAGCGCGTAGAAGCTTCAATTTTCTGGCTTCGCAGCTCTTTCATTATTTTAGTGCTGCGCTTTTATCGCTTGGCTACAGATCTCTAACAGTGCTCAGCACAGTAACATTAAAGCACTCTGACATGAGGTGGTGTTCTTTCCTGCCTTTTAAAAACATATATATAAATCATGAAATAATAGTGAAAAGTCTAAATCTCAGCCCCTGCGGTGAACAAAGCTTTGGGAGTGAACTCCAGATGATCCCCTACAGAGTCAACCAAGTCCGAAGACTTTATGATTTTGTGAGTGTGGTAGAACTTTTAAAGTACAAGTTCAAAGACAGGATCTTGTACCACTTGCTGTAGTTCTTACTAAAAATGAACCTGCATTTGAAAGACCAGACAGGAGTGTCAGATTATTTGGGACAGATGCTTCTTCATGTGAGTAAGTGAGACTGAACTTAAAAGGACAGCTACACAGACGAAGTTACACCGTGACCAACTCTCTCAGCACATCTGCGTAAGGCACCCAAATCTTGAACTAAGCAGGAGGAAAGAACTTCAGCACAATGTCTTTCATAAATCCTCCTCTTTCCAAATAAACTGAATGAAAGACAAAGCTGCAATCAAATATGTATGTATGTGAGTATATCTGCAGGTGCACATCTCTCACGGTTGACTTTGGCAACGAGGGTATAGTGCAGGTAATTGCAGTCTCTTGGATGCATAAAGTGTGATAAACAATGCTTATCAGTAACTATGTCATACACTGGGTTCTCTATGAAAACCTACCATTCGTGACCACAACATAGCACATAACGATCCCATACTCTCACTTCATGGACAGGCTTGCTGCAGTTGGCATGTCAGTTTTGGGATATTGCCTTCCTGCTGCTTTTTTATTTGCAGAAGACACGTAAGATAATAGCCTCATTAGTGATCAAATTAATTGGCACTAAGAAAAGTGACTGGGTGGTGTCGTCAGGTGTTCACAAAGTTATCCGGAACTCTGAAAGACAACCAAGTATAAATGGTGGCCTGGAGGCATGTGGCAGCCGGTATCCTTTAGGTGAACTGAAACTGAATGCAGTCTCTTCCTTTGGGAAGGCTAATTGGAAGCGATCAGTTCCAACTAATTAATTATCTAGGAAGTTCAGGGTAACTGAGAAAACTTTACCCATTGCACCCAGAAAGACTGAATTGGGTCAAATATTGGAGTAAAATTTTGTAATTTCCCTCATTTAATCCTCATAATTACCCTATGAAGTAGAAATTATTGCACTCTACATTTTTCCAATTGCAGGAGCTGAAATATAATATTACATAGTACTTTATGATTACATATAATAGAGTAAGTAACTATGATGGTCACACAGGATGCAAGGGGTGAAGCCTGTTTTGTGGCTAGACAGTACACTCTGCGGCTACACGGATGCAGAGGATGAGTAGAAACTCATTTACAAAATACCTGCCATTTAAAAAGATTATTTTCACAATGCCCATTTATTATGACTAGCATTTTTAAAATGTTACAGAAGTCAGCAGACATGCTAGACTGACATGAGATTAACAAATATTGCCGGCCATGGCACCAAAATTTGTCTCAGATAAGGAAATACCAATACTCAACATTTGTTAATATCCTCCTCCATATTTCTGATTAAGAAATGCCAGAAGGCAGGCTAGGACAGACAGCACCACCATGAGAAAAGTTCAGGAGGGACTGGGTTAAATTATTGACTAGCTCATTCATTCCAGGTTGTTTGAATCTGCTTCATTGTCTCTCACTCGGGGTCTAGCCAAGACCCCTTATGATTATGCCAAGCCATGGCTTGCCATGCCTCATACCTGGAAGCTTCCTTTGAATTTTCTTAAAATTTCTTTTTCCTAGGACCTCCCTAGCCATAGTTTTTCAATACTGATATACGTCTGGGTCATATGGTATCTTTTTACTAGATGTGCTCCTGCTTGTTGCTACAGGGTAATGCCTTGCATTCTGCTCATGGTCTGTATCAGACAATGGAAAGTACCCAAATGACATTTTCCCATTGTTGATCACGTTCACGTTCGTGCAATCCCTCCTTAATATGCTGTTTCAAATAGCAAATCCTCCTTGAAGCCTTTTGTTGGCACAGCCTTTCCTTTTACTTGTAAAACTTTGTATTCCTAACTGAAATATTCACTTTTCCTTATTTTTCATTTTCTGCTTCTTCCTAGAAGGATGTAAGCTTCATGAGGCCTTAAGTCTGTTCCTTCTTGTTCACAGTCATGCTCATATTGTCTAGACGATTTCTCAGCACACAATAGAAACTGATAAATCAATGGATTATCTAAGTTCTTGGAGATGTTAATGGCTTTGTTTGCAGAATCTCTAGGATATCACATATAGACAAAAGTTAAATTCAATGATTAAACAACAATGGGCAATATTAAGAATAAAGCACCACTGGGACTCTTGACTTCTCTGCTTGCTCAAGAATATGTTAGTAGGCAGGCTGAATGCTTCATTGACAATTACTTTATTTATTTTTTGAAAAGATAAGCCCGGCATCTCTTCTAGTCTTAGTTCCTTATCTAATATGTACTTTGAGTATTCCAAGTTTTATAAGTGATAGAAAACCATACCGTCTAATTTGCTATTTCCAGATTGATTTGTTAGCTTTTCCTTCCTTGCTGCTGCTTCCTCTCTTTTATTATGAACCGTATTACCCTATAAAAATTAGAGTATGTAGCCAAAAGCCCATTTTTATAGAAATTTTTCTACATGTCAGCACTTAGGACAATGGTTTTCAATCCTATTTTTAAGTCCAATATTTAGCTATGTCCCACTCACTTTCCTGAGCTAATAGTAATTGGTAGAATAGCACTTTAAATATTAATAAATGAATATCAATCTGAGATATATTAAGCTAAAGTAGATAGACTAAAGTGATAAACAATTTTACTATATCATAGTAGCACATAATTAAATATTTAAAGTCTCATTTTCCTGGTAGACATCCCCATTCTCTTAACAGATGGTTCCTATTGGATTAGAGCTTCTCATATGAAGAATTCTGATAATCACAATGGGAAAAGTTATAGCTCCTATTAGAAATTCACAGTCAAGGCAAAGGCTTGCATCCCAAGCACAGGAGAAGGCATCTATACCCTGGGTATCATGTAGATTTGCTAAAGAGAGCACAGTACTACTTTATCATCTTTCAGTATTGACACTTTGACAACATGGCTCACGCCATGACCTAGGAGCAGAGAGCTCTTGTGTCAGGCACTAGCATGGCCTGCTGAGCCCTTCCTGGTCCTTGGTGAGCTTGCCATTGTGTGGGTTGAAGCTGAATTTTGTTTTTGTTCCAGAATAAGCTTCATCTGTTTTTATTTCTCCATTCAGCTTCCCTCGCCAATAGCCTCTTTGTTCTTTCAGCAAAGCGCTTAGGATTTATCACAATGATTTTGTTACCTTCTCTTGGGTATGCACATAGATTCATTCTGAAATGGTAGACCCAGAAATTTCTCTTGATGTTTCTCAAAATTTCCTTCTTCCTAATATATTTTAGAAATCTGATCTTTTGAAACTGAGTTGCCTTTAAACCTTTCGGCTGCCTTCACTTCCTCATTGGCATTATAGTCTAACCATTTCTGCTCCCATTTTTGCTATCTATAAAGATTTTGAGACTTTATTAGGAATGAAATCATTCCTTTAAACACAGATTCTAGTTCTGTTACAGACAAAATCAAATGATTGTTGGAGAGGATGTGTCATGGTTGCAAGGGACAAGATTATTAAACATAAAATGAAGTCAGGCTTTACAGAAAATTTTTAAAACAGAAAAGGAAATCAATGAGAATATACAAGAGAGAAAGTGAGAAGAGGAATTTGTGCTAAATGGTGACAAAAATTTAGCCCTGAGAAAGAAATCAAATTCTGGGCTGGCGCAGTAGCCTAGTGGCTAAATGGCCTCCCTGCACACACTAGGATCTCATTTTGGCGCCATTTGTATCCCAGCTACTGTACTTGCATACAGCTCCCTGCTTGTGGCTAGGAAAGCAGAAGAGGATGGCCCAAAACCTTGGTGTCCTGCGCACATGGGAGACACCTAAAAGAAGCTCCTGGCTCCTGGCTTCAGATCAGCTCAGCTCAGGACACTGCAACCACTTGAGGAGTGAATCAGCTAACAGAGGATGTTTTTCTTTTCTTCTTTCTGTAAATCTGCCTTTCAATAAAAATAAAAACTACAAAAATCAAATTCTGTGCTATTATTCAAAAAGTCCTCACAACCTATTCACTGTTGCAATTCTTTTTGTTTTCAGAAACACTACTATGCAAACCCTGGTGTCCAATGAACATTTAAAGCTCCTATGGGATTATCATGCTATTTTTATGCATTTTACATGAATTGCTTTCCCATTTTTTATGATTATCATGTTTAAGTTTGTTTACTTGGGGGTCCAATGACCTAAACCCCAATGCTTCTTTTTAACAATTCCTGAATAAAATAGGGAAGCAGACACGCTCAACTGTGTTTATGTTTATATCAAGGATGAGATGGTATAAAACTTGAGATGAGATGTATTCCTGGTTGTGATTAATTCCTCTGTTTTTTTCTACTCTTATATGTAGAATAAATGAATTAGGTCATTTTTTTTTTATTTGCTAAAGGCATTTTTCCTTTCATGACATAAGACTTTGACATTGTAATTCTGAGTAATTCTGAAACAATAATTCTGAGAGCAGAAACCTTCAAAGTTCAGGAAAAAAATGACAAGAGTTTTACCTACCAAAGCTACATGTGTTTAAAAATTAGTACGTTGTATTGAGAAATAGTTTTGGATTACTTTAGGTAAACTGTCACAAATTCTTAAGAGTTTGCAAACTCGGGTAGATAGAACTTTTGAACTCAACTAAAATATTTGCAGCAGTTTCTATTTTTTATTTTCAAACAATATGTGCTACAACTTAAAAGAAAAAAGTGTTTTTCAAATCTAGTCAGGACTTGAATTTTTTTGTTTTGTTTTGTTTAGTTTGTGATAAACTGTTTGATCAATGTACTCATGAACTCAAAAAAGATCTCTGCTGGGAGTATTTCCCTAATCAAGGAATATTCAGATTTCTGGAGAAGTTAACAGTTTGTAACCAGCTGTTATATACAAACAAAACTCTTAAATCAATCTCTTCTCTCCTTCACACTTCTTCCTTCTTAGAAAATTGTCCTGCTTAGAAGGAATCTTAAATGACTTCCTCAGAATTCCCTTTCCAAGAGAAAACTAAAACCCTAACATATGTTCATAATTCATTTTTTTCTAAGAAATTATTTTGACAAGGTAGCTTAAATCTCAAAGCTTTCCAACATTCGTAGCTTCGCAACTAACCTGAAGAAGTTATTATCTTGAAGTTTACATATAGAATCAATGTCATTTACTCACAGAAATATGAAATGCCATATGCAAAGAAGTAGACAAAAGGAGCCCAAGAGAATTTGATTATTTTTTATGAGTAAAAATAATTTAGCACATTTACAACTACAAAGTAATTGAACTTTTAAGTAGATACCACAGATGTTTATATCTTTACATGTGTAAATATACATTATAGAAACATATATTTGTAATGTTTCTAGATGGCCTTCAGAGAATGGTTATAAACCACACACAATAAAATAATTTAGATTTTGCTTTTGATTACAACCAGTGATGCTGAAGTCAACCACTTACCCCTTCAATATTACACACTTGCAAAGTTTCGCTTACTCTTCCCAAGCTATTAATAAGAAAATATAAGTTGTTTTTGAGGATATTCTTTTACCTTGCCACTGCCTTCTATTGCAAAATTAAACATATTTTTATTTATACTGTCTTTGGAACATGCACTTAACATCTTAGGATGGTAATTAGAAGGTAATTGACTCCATATTTGCTTGCTAGCTGGGAGTGTTACTATACACATGATCCTTGATGTGGAGATAGCATGAAGAGTGTGTGCTACAAATATAAACTGTATGTAGGCATTTATTTATAAAACTATGTAAGATTTCCCATATTAAATATCTTTATTATGTCAGCTGTCAAAATATAATACTTTGAACAATTCAGAACTGCATCTCTTCAATAGAATGTTCAATAGTATTTTCAGTTGATAACAGAGAAGTGTGGCAAATGATGTTTAATTTTCAGTGTTTGGAAGCTCAGTCCTGAAAAAATAATAGTTGATTTGGCAAACTCATTTTTAATCTTTTATAAAAAATTAGTTTGATAAAACTATAGCCTGTCTTTTTAAACTCCATTATAATTTAAAAAAATATTGGAAATCCTTAATTGTATTCAATTACATAAAGGATTGTATTATAACAATTTTCGCCCAAAAAACTAATAGTTTTGTATTTCCATCACCCCTATTTGGCAAATCCAGTATTTTTTGTAGGCTCAGCATCCTCAAGGCAGTGTAGGATTGTAAAAACCCTGCAACTTTTGTTCTACGCAAGATTATTTTATTTCCTGCCATGATAATAATACAGACATTTCACCATGTATCTTCCAAATTGATAGTCCTTACCCCATAAAATTATGAAGATAAAACATTTATTCTGATAATACAAGTCACTGAGAAATAATTCTGTTGTCGTCATTTAATACATTACTTTCTTCTCTCTTCATTAAGGACCTAAGAAATGCAGAGTCTCATTAATTGAGTCTCATATATGCTTTCAACACTTCTCAAGGGGAAATAGGGAAACTCTGAGCATGGTTTGTCACAAAAACCCTTCCAATATCCAATAGCTGCCACCAACACCACGACAGGAACAGTGCTGGGAGGATTGCAAGAATGGAGTCCTGCAAATGCACAATCGGAAACCACTTAACAGTGACGCTTGGTTCATTATTACATTCATTTTGATCCCGAAAGTATTGATCACTTAGTGAGTTTCTGGCGCCTCAATAATCGTGCATAAGACAAATGCCTCCTCATGTTATGCTCTTATGTAATATCAGAGAGATATTTTTCCAGGAAATCATAATACAATTTTTTTTCTGGCAATCTACTTGTGAATATGCCACAGGATTTTTCTGATATGCAGGAGCTTATGCTTTTCACAGCCTGAAGCCAAGGATATGTGAAAAGGACATGACAACTACTAATGGAATTATTGATTGCTGCTGCAGGATGGAAGGAAGAAAGCCTCTGGGTAAATCTTCAAAATGAGAAGAAAAGAGACATGGGCTGTCTGGCTACCTTTGCTCCTTTTAAAAGTAGAGGGTCTCTTCGCAAGATCCATTGCATAGTTTTTCTATTATAAACAAAGGTGACGCCATTTGTTAAGGAAAGTATTTTAAATGCTTTAGAAAGTCATTGTATTTGAATGTTAGTAGCAGTCGTAGTTAGCCCAGAACATAACAGCATTTCCCTAGGGAAAAAAAATCTGTGCAAAAAGGACATACTGGATAAGGTTATATAACTGAACGAGAACTTGGTATATGCAGCGAAACGTTCTAAAAATTTCGACCCTTCTTTTCAAGTCTTCAATCAGCTTAGCATTCAATTATACTAGAAGGACTATGAGTCTTTTATGTGGTGCTGCATGAGTAACTTTTTAAAGAGAGGTGAGAGGAGAAGATAGAGAGAGAGAGAGAGAGAGAGAGAGAGAGAGAGAGGATCTTCTATTCATAAATGGCTGCAACGGCTTGGGCTGGGTCAGCAAAAGCCAGAAACCAATAACTTCCTCTGTGTCTCCCACTTGGGCAAAGGGTTGAAACAGTTGGGCCATCCTCTGCTGCTTTCCAAGACACATTTTCAAATAGCTGATTTCAAGTGAGAGACAGCCGGGGCTCAAACCAGTGATCATATGGTATTCCACTGTTGCAGGCTGCAATTTTTACCAGCTATGTCACAATGATAATCCCATACATTAATAACTTTATAATGTTAGTAGAACATGTAATGAAAAGTTGGTAGACATAGTGTATATAAACAAAATGACTGCATTTGGGTTTGTGACATATGTTCTAAAATTAACATGGAAATTAAAGGAAGGAAATTTTGTTTAGAGACACGTTGCAATGGCTCAGTTTCTAAATCCTCATCTTGCATGCATCAGGATACCAAACGGGTGTTAGCTCGTGTTCTGGCTGTTCCACTTCCCATTCAGCTCCCTGCCATGCCAGTGGCCTGAGAAAACAGCAGAGGATAGCCCAAAGTTTGGGGACCCTGTACCTGCATAGGAGGCCTGGAAAAAACTCCTGGTTCATGGCTCCATATTGGCTCAGTTCCGGCCATTGCGGCCATTTCAGAAATGAGCCAGCAGATAGAACATTTTCCTGCCTCTCCTTCTCTTCATAAGTTTCATCTGCCATTCCCATACAAATAATTTTTATAAAAAGAAAGGAATCTTGTCCAAGTAGCTTAATTAAATGTTGAAACTGAGTTCCATAACAATGTAATTGGTAAATACAAAAACATAAGTCCATAAATAAGGTATGGAGATTTTTAAAATATTCCTAAAACATAACAGAGGATGCCTACATTTTGCAATGTAAATAATTTCAGGTTTTAAAAAAGTGCAACTTTAATTCTCTTTAAATCACCCACTTCCCATAGGAATTTTAAACATAACTTTAACTGTATACTTTGCAGTGTACAGAAAAGAGTATGCTTATTTATGTCTGTAAACAAAATAACCATTTAAAAATTATTTGATTTTGTTGTAAAGTCAATTATGTATAGAGAGGAGGAGAGACAGAGAGGAAGATCTTCCGTCTGTTGATTCACTTCCCAACTGACCGCAACTGCTGGTGCTGCACTGATCCAAAGCCAGGAGCCCGGAGCCTCCTTCAGGTCTCCCATGTGGGTGCAGGATCCAAAGGCTTTGAGCCGTCCTTGACTGCTATTACAGGCCACAAGCAGGAAGCTGGATGGGAAGCGAGGCTGCCGGGACATGAACCATTGTCCATAGGTGATCCTGGCACGTGTAAGGTGAGGGCTTTAGCTGCTAGGCTACCATGTCTGGGTACAAAGTAATGACTATTTAAAGAGTGGAACAGAATTCATGTAGGAGTCATTAATTTATAGAAAAGTCACCTAGACTTGGAGATAGAATAGACTTTTAGTGAGTAGAATCCATTGTGTTAGAAATGCTTCACCAACAATCATCATTGTGATAAGTTCCATCTAAGGTTTCCATGACAGACTTAAAATCCACTTGTATGAGGAGTTCTATTATCTTGAAAGCCCATGTACAGCCCATAGTGTGGGCTACGTATAGCCTATGTATATCCCAGTGTGACAAAATTATTTCTTGTCACTATTCCAACCACATCCAAGCAATTGTTTGCAAATAAGATAACTGCTAATTTTGGAAGTACAGAGCAAACAATAAAATATACTCAATGTTACCACAAAGGAGATGAAACAAAGGAATGGGTGGAAAATCCCCATTCTTTATGTATTCCTCTCTATCTCAACAGTTATATAGCATATTTATGTTTAATTTTATAATGACTCTTGAGCTGAAGCCTTCTTGGAAATGTTAAAATATGGAGAAAGACAGAGGCAAACCTGTACTCATTAATAAAATAAACATTTGCTTAGAGTATACTGAAAAAATAAATATTCATGATTAGTTTATTTTCTGCTGAATTTATTAATAATCTTTATATATATTTATATATGTATGGCTTTGAGCAAAGACAAAAGAAATACTCTAACTCCTCCCTGATCATAACAGTTAGTGCAAGAGTCAGCTTTTTCATTTTCTTTCCAGCAGCAGAAAGAACAATCTTTTTAATAATACATTTCTTTCTGTACAGATTAAAATTCATACTTAAGGGTTTGACTATTTACAGAAAAAAGAGACAGTAACTTTTCAGCTAGCAATGGACCTTTATATTACAGGAGTGAGAGCCAATTTTTTTCTTAATCTAAGTATATACACATTCATACATATATGTATATAATTTACCCTGTACCAGTTTATTAGGTTAATGTATAAACCTTAGTTTTTTTTGTCCATTCTATTATAAAGTGAATAAAAATTGTATGATTGCACTGAAAGACCATGCACTTGGATTTTACTTATGTTTCCCAATAGTGCTCAAAATAAAAAAAACAAAATTTATATATATATAAAAATATTTCACTACCAAACCCATTAATCCTATCAAATGTAAACCTTTAGTAATTTAAAGGACCAATACATGATCATAATAAATTGCAGTTGATTTTCATATTTTAATAAAATAAAGAAGTTTGTACTGATATGTATATGGTCTTGCAGCTTTCCCATAGGTTCTCGCACAATCCTGACCTGTTACCACAATTCATCAGCGTGTTAATGATAACTTCACATTGACAAGCATTGTTGCCTACCTCCAAACAAGTTGGGATCTGTTAGAAATTAAATATAACAATTTATTTTGGTATTATAGGTATTAAATCCATAAAAGGCATAACAGGCAGCATAGATCCATATTAAAGTTTTCACTTTTGTTTGTGTTTCTGATCCTTGGGTCTGTTGGGAGGCCCTGCCCCACACACTGTGCGATCTTTGTTAAGTCCTTCATAAACGTGTTGCCAGCGTCAAGACACTGAAGGTCTCCACTTTAGGTCAATCCCCCAAGCTGGGATATGTACAGAAGCCAGGCGCTAAGAATCTCCCAGTCGTGTTCGTTCAGTCATCCAGCACATTTGTGTGATGCATCAGGCACCGATGATTACTGAGGGGTTCTCTGAGAAGACGACACTCAGTTCACAGAAAGAGGTACGCAAATGAACAAACGAAGCTCACAGACACTCAGCTTATCCCTTCTCTCTGTCACGGCGTCCATATAATTTTCAGCACATTTAAAATAACAAACCCCCTAACTAAGGTCTATGTTGGTCACCACATGCCTTAAGATTACTAACCATTTAGCTACAATATACAGAGAGCAAAATGTGTGTTGCCCAAACAGACATGATGTCATAATTTATTTATTTCGTTAAATTAACACCATAGTATGCTACAAACTACAGTGAAGACACAGAACACACAACTTCAAATCAAGCTGTGGTTTACAAATAATCATTTAAATGATAATATTGAACAAAAGTGAGACCTCACTTCTAGACTTAAGTCAGAGAGCCAAGTCAGCCTTGTAAGAATTTTAATTAATTAATTAATTTTCGGTTAATGACTTGTTATACTTCTCTATAAACAAGAAATACTGTAAGCCTTTCCTTACAATGACTGATTTGAACCTATTTTTCCTCCAAAGCATGCAGGTACTATTTTCAGATGCTTGGTTATGGCAAGAAGGAAGAAAAGTAATGGTTTTTGGTGTAATACAAGCAATTTGTAGATTCAAGCATACAATTTTGCATAAAATATTGCAGATTAAAATAATGTTATAGATTTCAAACTATTGCAATACAATTGAGTAATTGTCACAGGTTTCATAAAATTTAAAACTCTAAGTTTTGAAGTGAAGCAATAAAACTAAAATTCTTCAACAATGAGTTTTATTTTCATACAACACAGAAGAGCTAGTCTTACTTGGGTTGAAAAAGTTATTTACAACTAACATTGATTGAATCTGGGTAAAGGTCCAATAACACCCAAAGACAAATATCCCCTCAGTTTTCTCAAAAATGGATGCACATGGTCAGAGATTTTCTTAATTGGGGCAATGCCAGTTTCCTATAGGGGCTAAATATGCAGTGTGTTCCTAACCGAATTTAAAATTGAAAGCACCAAAATATTAGATCTATAAAATGAGTTTTGCTAGTTAACCCTCCATAATGAATGATTAGCGATTTTGAGGCCAATTCACAGCAAATGAGGAAGTTATAATTGGTGCTGTTCAGTAGCTCCATTGAGGAACCTTTTTAAAATTAGAGTTTTGTCTCCACTGAATCCAAGAACTCTTCATAAAATAGATAAATACATGTATCAAAGGAATAAAGTAAAAGTAGGTTAAAAATAAATAATCTTACAACAACGGTTTAAATCCTTTAATGTTTTAAAGAAAAGAAGACATATAACACTGAATGCTAAACAGGTCTTTTGCATTTCTCTTGGGATTTTAGATATCTATTTAATAGTATATAGCATATATATATTTTTACATTTGCATGTAGGACAGAGCTGTCTAAAATATCTCTTCATAGTTATAGGGATCTATCAGGAGATCGAATAAAATAAAAGCTGAGAGTCTCAGTTTATTGGAGTATTTCTTTCTGCTTCAACAATCAGCAGGGATCATAAATTTGAAGCAAATCGTGGCTTTTCTGCCTCAGGGTCTGTGTTTAAGACTGAGGAAGACTCTCTCTGCAGAGGGGCAGCTGGTGGAGGGGGTGCAGGAGGGACCCCTCGATTGGGCGGAATGGCTCCCGATGACATCTGTCGGAAGAGGGTGACTCTTTGAGGGACAGTGCTCCTGCTGGCCGCCTGCAGGCCCGCGCTGTGGACAGCTGTCACCGGCTGAGGAATGGAGGCTAAGGACTCGCCCACAGTGGGATGAGGTCTGGAAATCAGAGTGGAAACCTCATGGGGCAGCGAGGGCTGCGAGGCCGAGAGGGGCCTGACTTCTCGGGTCAGGCTGGTGTTATGAAGCGCCTGCGTACTCCTGTGCACTTCGTTTTTCGGCGTGGAACTGCTTGGTGTCTGTGGCTGTTGGGGCTGCTGTTGCTGCTGCTGCTGAGTCTGCGGTACCTGGGACTGTTGGAGCTGCTGTTGCTGCTGCTGCTGAGGCATGAGTGACAACTGGGAGGCAGTGGGGGAGGCATAGTGGAAAGTTCGAGTGGCCAGAGGGCTCTGGACCGGAGGGCTGCAGACCGCGGTGGTGTAGGAGCAGGGTGAGAGGATGGCAGAAGGCTGGGGGGTCTGTGTGCTGGGGCTGGGGGAGTGCAGGTTGCTGTGAGATAGGCTGGTCGCTGTGTACACCGGTGGAGACTGTGTCCTCATGCGTGAGGTTGGGGTAGCAGCTGAGGATGTGGAATTCAGGGCTGTCATTTGAGGATAACTGATTGGAGCAATTGCCTGCACCATCTCCCTGTCATGTTTCACAATCTGCTTCAGGATCTCATTCTCCTGGTTGTTAAAAACACCAGTGTTCAGATCCTTCTGGAACTTTTGCAGAAGAATGGAGTTTTTCTTTCCTGTCAGCAAAAGAAAGATAGGCACTTTGAAAGCTTACATAGGACTGATAACTACACCGGCGAGAGCGGCTCCTGCAGAGAGAAGCAAGTCAGCTTGTCATGGAAGAAAGCCAGCCAATGGCCAAGGACTCACCTCCACTGATTAGCAGAGTGGCATGTACCTCTCCTGTTTTCTGCAAGCAACTGGTAACTTACCTTCTGCCCAGTGCAAGTCAAAAAGGCTGTAATATGGCAATCCTGCTGTGACATAAGGACTTTCACATAAGATAGGCCTAGAATCAAGATTTGAATTTAAAGTTCCTTTTTCAAGGTAGGGCAACAAAGACTAGGTTAGCTATCACTTGACCTACATAAGGAGTATATGATTTAATATGCACCCCTATGCCACAGGTATGTCTGGGATACAATTTACTGAAAAGGAGCTGGGGATAAGGAAAGCTTTAGGAAAAACATATGACCAATAAGTTTATAGGGCAGAAAAGAGAAAAAGAGAAATCTGAGTACACATCCTCGCTGCGGAGACAGATCTACTGCATCTGCTCGACCTGTTAAGAGAAATCTGTCTCTTGGAGTGAAGCAGTGGACCGTTCCATCCCTTGACATGTCCATATCCTAAGAGAGGTGGGTGTGAGTTCCAGCTACTCTGTGTTTCTAACCAGGCGAAGGCCCCTGGGAGGGAGCAGATAACGGCCCAGGTGCTTGGGTTCCTGCCATCCATGTGGCAAGCCTGGATGGAATTCCTGGATTCTGGCTTTGGACTGATGCCACGGGGCCATTGTGGACATTCTCAGTCTCTCCCTCTTTCGTTCTTTTTCTATCACTCTGCCATTCAAGTAAATATATAAAATTTTTCTTAAGAAAAAAGAAACTCTTTATGAAAAACAAAACCCTGCTTTGCTGAATTAAATGCTGCATCCCTGCCAGTGGTTCTGAATTCTAGCCACAGGCTTTTCTAATGACTAGAACTTTATTATTTTTTGTTTGTTTTTAAGATCTACTCATTTACTTTAAAGGATAAGTTATAGAGAGAAAGACAAGGAGAAAGCAAGCTCTTCTACCTGTTGGTTCAGTCTCCAAATACCTACAATAACCAGGTATGGGCCAGGCTAAAGCCAGGTGCCAGGAACTTCCGGCTGTACCACATACCCCATGTAGATGGGTATGTGGGTCATGTGCTGCGTTTCCAGGTGCACTGGCAGGAAGTTGGACTTGGAGAGGAGCAGCTAGAGCACAAACTGACACCTCTGTGGGATGCCAGCACCATAGGCAACGGCTTATACTGGTCATGAGAACACACTGGCCTCATCAGTGTGACTTTAGAGATACTAATGCCCACTTACACCAACTAAAGCTGAATAACCAGACATGCAATCCAGATTTTGCAGCCGGCCTGAGAAGCACAGTATGCCCATTTCTCTTACTGAAGCCAAGGCATACACTACGACAGGCCGTTAGCTCTCCGTAGTCAACAGCCAGCCATTTACCGGCAGAATACAAGGAGAATCAAGTTGGTTAGGATAATAACGGAAAAGCAGTGAATCAATTTGTCAAATCTCTAAATAATCAAATTTAAGGCAATAAAATGTATTTTTGAAATAGAAATGCATGTTATCTCCTTGACTGCTTTGAAAAGCAATCATTTTATCTGACAAACTTTTATTTTTCACAGATAAAACTCCAATATTAGTAATAAATATTAATACATATTTAGCACATTTCCTGAACTAACTATATTTATTAGAAATGCCCATATAACTAAGGAAGATAATTTCTGTTTATGCTTCTATAAATGATCAAAGTTTAATAATCTAAGCATGAAATATCTTGGGGGAAATAATATGTCTTAGTGTGCTGCTATGATTTCAAAGATCAAAAATGCAAACAGTTGGTGCTTACTAGTAGGCATATTGACCGTAAGTTATTTGCTGCAAACTTTCTGATAAAGCGATTAGCCACAACAAGGCAGATGAAAACCAAACTGTGTAAAATGAACAGATATTCTTTGTTGAAACTTCCTGTTTGTAAAACTTGCTAAAAATGTTTAACTCTTTTGGAACAATTTAAATATTCAGAAATTAGTTCTCTTACCCTGAAAAATGTATTCCTACATGAGAAAGAACAAAGATATTTTCAGATAAGTATACTTTCTACAGTACCTGAGTACCAAATTTCCTATGGACACTATTGTCTTAGATGTTAAATCCTAAAACGCTCAGTATATACTTATCTCTATTGGTAACACCCAAGCCTACTGCTATGTCTAATTTTCTTATATACAGAGAAAAATGCGAAGTGCATGAAAAAAAAAAACACTGACATAGCATGCATTGGTCTAAAGTTCTTACCTTCAATCAGAATAGTTCCTCTTTGTTCCATTCTAACAGATCCCAGCCCTACCTCCTTTGAGTTCAGTTATTTTTTCCCTCCCTTCCCTCCTTTCTTCAAAAATTACTCATTTTGTACTGAGAACTGTGAATGCAATGGTGAGTTAGACATGATTTCTAGAGCAATTACAAAAATAAAAGCAAGTGCTGCCAAGGAGAAAGCTCTGCGGTTAAGTGGGACGTCTCCAGCACAGGCACCTTCTCTGGGCTGGGGGAGTGTTAGCGATGACTTCAGCAGGGAGAGTGACATCCAAAGGAAATACAAAGACCGGGGAGAGTTCAGCTGAGAAAGAGGGCGGACAGAGTATGGTAGGGTGAGTGAAGAGGGCTGAGGTGTGGAAAACGAAACCATACTACCTTATGGCGTATAAGAATGTGCCAGCATATCTAGGGATGTTAATAGCAGTGCAATCAGATCTAACTGCACTATAGCAATTCTGCAGATCTTTAAACTACCGTGAAGTCTATAGTATATGATTTCAAGTGATGCCCTTTAAAATACTTTCTATGTTTGCAGAGTAAAGAATCTACGTAAGGACTTCTACCAAGGCCTTTTTTTTTCTCCTCTTGAGTCTGTATTACAAACTTTTCAATAAGTTTCTGCTTATTGAACTGAATTTAATCGACAGGGGCAATTTAAAATAAACCAATTTCCAATTCTTTATTTAACAATCAAATACTGACTCATAGAAAAAACAACACCCTTGTGATAAAAATTAGTTTGTCATGCAGACTCATGATATGTTATCTGAAATTATATGCTAAGTCTAGAAATTACCTAGAAATGGTGTTATTGCCTTTTACCTGAGATTCAAACTGTTTTGGTATCTCTCGGGAAATCAGATTGTGTGTCTAATAAAAATGACTTGAACACGTGAAGCCAAAATCTTAAAAGACATACATGGGGCCAGAGACATTTTAAGGAAAAATGGCTACAACTACAACTAAGTACTAATTTTTAGGCAAACTGAAAGCAATGTATGAGCTTATGATTATAAACTCCCATTATTTATCCGTATTGCAAGCGACTTGTACATGAGGAACACGGTAAACAGTACCTATTCGGTCTAGTCGGTCAATAGCAACGGTCTCGAAAGCTCTTCTCATCATAGGGTACTCCTCCAGGACCTCATTGAAATTATCCACCGAAAGAGAGTAGAGACGGCAATACGTATCCGCTCGGACACTGGCTGTGCGACGTCCTTTAGTCAGCAAGCAAATCTCTATAAAAACAAGAAATATTTGTTCGCAAATTTTAGCTCTCTTCCAACTACACATTTCTTGATGCGAGAAACCGCATCAGCAGTATTTTCTGTCTTACTAAGAAATTCCTCCTAATTTTCAATACTAAATATTACAATAATAGTGTTTTCAACAACTGAAGTTGTTGGTTCAAAAAGAAATATTTATCTTCCCTGAAATCTCTAATACTGTCACATTAAAATGAAAACAAAAAAAGATGCACAAAAAGTAAAGAAAAAATTCACAGTGGAGTTGAGGTCAGAAACAGGTTATAATGCCACAGCAACTTCGGTGGGTTCTAGAAGGTTCAATGCTGATGGGATAATAGAGATGAAATGAAGTGAGTCCAACCATTGACTGAGAAACTCCTCTCACTGAAGCTCATGATACTACTGTATGAACTATGAGTTAGTGAAGAAATTAATAAGAAAAATCTTTTTGTAGAAAGGAAAATAAAAGCAAAAATAGCAATACCGATGAGATGTAGCAAAAACAGTACTGAAAGGGCTACTGATTGTGTATTTTGCATGAAGGACTCTCTGCCATTGCCCATACTACAATGTCAGGATACACTTAAATAGTAGAATGATGGAGTTCAGACTGTTTATAAAAGGCTATACTATTGTACTAATAATCTAGGGGGAAATCAATGTGGGGGAAGAAGGATTTGTGGAAGTGGAAAGGGAAATCCCAGAGCCTATTGAACTGCATCATAAAATAGTAAAATAAATAAATTAAAAAACTCCTCTCGTGAAATAAAAGTGGACCAGGTTCACATGGATGCTTTAAAGGCATGCCGTAATACACTTGTATCTTTCCATCAAGATCAGAATAAGGAAATTCTATTCCAAATGCACACAGGTGCTTTCTAGCTAAATGTCATTTAGGGAAGGTTGTTTTGGAAATCTACATTCCAAAAAACACATTAAACCTTTGCAAATCTGAATTTTCATACATGATCGCTAAATATAATAACAATTTTTATTTCACCTATAATGAAATATAGGTCTTGATTTTTAAAATTGGCAATATTGAAAAATTATTGTCAAAATAACCAACACGGAAATAAATGCAAAAGGGACCCACACCACTGAAGCCAGCTGGGCAGTGCATCCAGCTGCCAACCGCGAACCAAAATCTCATCAAGTCAAGGTAGGAATAAATTGTCACATGCCTCACTGCCCTCAGATTTAGCTGAGAGGCGATTCCTCCATCATTCATAGAAAAATCTAAACACTTCACCCTTGAACTTTTTCAGTGCCCTCCCACAGAGACGAACAAGGATCTGGTATGTGATTGAGACAAAAGCACATAGAATTATCAAACATAAGAAGGCTAAGACCACAGTTTTCCTGATTGTATCCAGCTTTAAGAAACCTTTAGAACACTCTGAACTTTTCCTTTTGATATGAAATCCGTCAACACTCAACTGTTTAAAAGTTAATCAAACACCTTGAATTATAAATGCCTTTAAAAAGCAAACAGTTTTAAAAAATTCATCAAGTGATTTCAGATTTTAGAAACCTGACATGTGTTTTTCGAAGTGATATCATGACAGCTCTGTTTTCTGGGTGTGTTGATAGCTTAGACCACATGGAAAAAAAAAACAAGGGAAGATACCATAGTCTCAGTAGTTAATACATTCATTAGATATTTATGAAGCAAGTCTGTTATAGCAAAAATAAGTTGTTCACACACTATTTTCCCCAATTCCCAGCTGTTTTTTTGATTCGCACTCACACAACCACAGATCCATTACAAGCACACATAAATAAGATTTGCATGTATACTATCTTAATTGCTCTATTGTAAGTTAATATCACCTCATTTTGACCAAATTCTTTAGTGCAATGTTTATGACATTTCAATATGGACAGGAAGTGAAGATACATTGCACTATGCATTTCTACTCTCACATAAAAGGACTCCCAATGAAGCTGTTAAATCTTGACAATAGGATACTAGATTTTTTTAATCATTGTCTATACTTGTAATGTCATGATACACTTAAATAGCAGAATGTTGGACTTGTGATTGTTCTTGAAGGAATATACTATTATAACAATATGGGGGGAAACTTTCCGGGGGAATGAGAGTGGTGGAAAGGGGAATCCCTGTGCTTATGGAACAATGTCATGAAAAAGAATTGAAAAAAAACACACTTAAATTTCTAAAACAAATAAGGTTCCATGTTTAGGAGAAATTTCTAAAAAGTAGGAAAAATGAATAGAAACAAAGGATAGCCTGAATTCAAATCAACGATGACTGTCCCTTTACTGGTACCTTGACAGAAACCATGGGGAATACAAAATAGTGTATGATATTGATCTTATCCAAAAGAATTGACATGGAACTTCAGATTCCAGCATTATAGTTTTTAAAAACTTAGGAATAATTACAAAGCATATGTTTCTAAATTACAGAGATCCAGACAATACATCATTCATCATAGTACAGCTTTATGTTTCTTAGGTGACATGAAGGGCAGTGGTTAGGCTTTTTGAAGGCAGAGTATGGAATTGGTGAAGACCAGAGAAAGAGAATGGAGCACAACAGGATCAAAAGGAATAATGAGCACAGGGAAAGTAAAGTGAGTGGAAGGAGAAAGGGTCATGGACAGTCCCAGCATGCTACGAGGTCAGTTATGCAGAAACGAGTCCTCCAACTATGAGAGGCTGAAACTTGACCTACACTGCCACTGCTGGGCTCCTGAGGAGGCAATCTGTGTGTGACATTGTACAGAACACGGTGGGGAGTTCTCACAATCCACATACCTTGACATACACAGGAATGGCAGTCAACCTCTCTGTTTCAAGTTTTCTTATTGAGACATACTAATAATTACTCATAATTGGTTTATAAGATAAACCAATTGGTAATGAAAAAATTTTATTTTTGCTTTGCATTTTTTTGTAATGTGTGTCTGTGTGGAACTCATGTTCTACCTGATGATTCACTTCCCAAATGCCTGCAATAGGTGGGTTTGGGCCAGGCTGAAGGCAGGAGAAGGAACTCAGCTTTGGTTTCCCATGTAGGCGACAGGGTTTCAAACTTGAGTCATCTCCTGTTCTCCTAGGGAAAATGTGATTTGGAAGCTGGATCAGGAGCAGTCTGGAATTAAGCCCAGGGACCCCAAACTGGTATGGGGACATCTCTAGCTACATGCTTATTGCTTTACCAGATATCCACCTGTGCAAAGAATGTGTGATGCTAATTTTTGGTATAAGGTAAAGGGGATTTGCTAGAAAAAAATTAATCTCTGCTAAGAATCAATATAATGAAGTTTCAACAGAACCAGAAAGATGATGAGGCATTCAAGGATTTTGAACACACACATAAAAGTTAATACTAGAAGCTGTCCAGTGAGTTAAAAGTTATTTTGGAAAAAAAATTTAAAACAGCATCCACAGAAAATACCATTTCATTAAACTCTTGCTGACATTAAGCAAATTGCTTCTTTCTAAAAATAAGTAATTGTGTGTGTATGTGCGCACGTGTGTGTCTGTGCAAGTGCACACAAGTTCACAAACTTTTATCACATGACTCAGTAAATCTGTGCTAATTTGCTTAGCCAGGTAATGCATACTCTAACTATCATCATCCATAACTTGGAAAGCAGCATGTATGATTGGCTGACTGAAGACTTTCCCCACATTGATTCTATATATTTTATTGTGGGTTTGATACAGGTCTAATTGCCTCTTCTGGGGAATGAGCAGCTAGAAAAGCCATAACGTGTGAATTATGGGATTGATATCTCCTTAAAATGGTTCTTGGGAAACACTCTAGTTTCCTAAAGGGCATGTTTCTAGAGATCCAATCTTTCTCCTACACTCTCGAGACCGTTCCTTGCTCCTTTCTTCCTACAGTCCCCTATAATAAACTCCACATTGCCTAAGTTAATCTGAGCTTGTCTCTGCTATACAAACTGAAATGCTTGATTCACACACATCTGCGTGCAAGTGCTGTTTAGGTCTAGTAATTCAAACGAGCCAATTTATCTTTTATCTTTCTCATGATAGATTATAATGAGTTCTTTAAAGCTAAAATAGTAATAGCTTTGTAGCATCCTTGAAGGGAATAGAAAATTAATATCTTCTTCATTTTGTGTGAAATAGTCCAAGGTATCAGTACAGAGTCCAACTGGAAATGCCTTTGTGCAAAAGAACAACAATTTAGCAGGCAAATAATTAGGAAATACTAGCATAACCATCCCTCAACCAGTAAAATACCTATACTTACACAGGACTTTTAACAATGGTACATATCCAGTGATATTTTGCCACTATAAAACCACTGTTCTGTGCAAAAGCAATGAACACAGGGAAGGTAATTATTACAATTATCAAAATAAAACTGAAGCTCTAAATGTAAAAATGCTGTGTCTGGGTTCAAGAATGTATTAATGAAAAGAAATACCTCAGCTCATTAATTAGTCGGTTTGGTTAGTAATGCATATTAATCGAGAGGGGTAAAATGTATAGGTATTTAGAGAATGACAGTGATCAGTAAAATATTTTTTATAACGCTTGGATTTTGCCTACAACATAGTATTCATAATGAATTAAGTTTGAGGAAAAGGTTAGTTTCGAAATGAACATGTAGACATGAGATCTTTGCTTCCTAAAGAGTTTACACTTATTTGTTCAAGTATATATTTTAAAGGTAGAGTGAGAAAGAAAGAGTGAGAGGTATCTTTCACCTACTGAACCACTCCCCAAATGGCCATGATGGTCATGGTCACCCTGGTCAAAGCTGCAGAGTCTAAACTCTATCCAAGTCTCCCACACAGATTACAGGGCTTCACCTGCTGCTTTCCAAGGCACATTAGCAGGAATATAGAAGCAGGGCAGCTGGGATTCGAACCAGCACCCTGACATGTGATGCTGCCACGGTATACAAAAATATAAACAGGTGTGCCACAGCAGTGGACCAAGAACCAGGGGTGTTATAGACAAATACTCCATCTTCCCAGGGGTCGGTATACAGATTTTGTAACCAGACTTATATCATTTAAATTAATTAAAAATAAATCTAAGATAAAGATATTATGTAATTCATTATAATACTATGCCACAGTAAATTATGTTCACATTGATACTTGACTGCCCATTATCTGGGATTTACTTTCGTGCTTTCTTTTTGAATGTTTCCTTGTTTTATGTGTTAACACTCTTTCTATCTATACACATATTTTCTTACATTCTTGATATTTGGCACATGGCTGTGAACGTGCAAAGGGAATCCAGAGCAGAAAACTACTTGTCAGGCAACACAGGAATGTGCAAAAAGGAGGAAAATCTAACTAGCGGAAAAAATGGAGTAAGAACAACACTAGAACTTGCTAGACCGGAGTCCTTTCAGAAGTGAGAAGGTCCTCCAATATGGACAATCAGAATAAACCAGGATGGTCTGATTCCAAACCACTCCAATTAAGACTTGATTTGACTGACATTTCTAAGCACCAGCTTCCCTATCCGTAAGTCTGAGATTTATTTCCCAATTACTTGTTGATGAAATAGAAATAATAATAAAACATTTCCCTTTTCAAAAACCATTTTTTTTGTAGTTTGTCTTGGAGCAGTGGACAAGGAACCTGTAACAATGTACCTCAAAATTAATCTGTTTACAAGGTACTGACTAAAAACAGAAACGGATTTTGTTTTCCTTGAGCTCAAGTAAAACAAATACCCTAGTCTCAGAATCCTGATTTACCAAGGTATACCGTTAATTACTATTTCTGCACCATCATTATCATCATTAGCAGAAATTCCTAAATTGAATAAATTGGAATATGAACCACAGATACGTAACTTCAAAGGTCCAATAAAAGTGAAGAAAAAGAAAGTTAATTCGAATGCCACGTACCCATTATTAACTACTGCACTGTGTTCCAATACACAGGACCAAATGCCTAGTTGGAGCACCCTCCGTCTACTACATACCTTACACTAGAAATCTAATACTGAGGAATTGACAATAGTGGTGATGAGGATAACTTTCGGATCACATCTCCATAACCACACTTGATCCGTGGTGTTGTATATGCTGCTGCTTTGTGTCTTTGCACACTTTTTGCATCATCTTTACAACAGAAGCTTAAAATTATGTTTCAGCTATCAAAGCAACTATAATTAAACTCTTTGGGACATTTGCTTTAATTATACAATCTTTTTTGGATAATCTGCTTGGAACATTCTAAAATAAATGCTAATCTCTTTGTTAATGAGAAAAAGCTATTTAAACCATTATAAATGCTTTCCAAAAACTCTATTTTTCTTTTCCATTCAAGTATCAGGTAATTGTAACTGGCTTACCAGTTTAATTAATCAAGATAAAAAGACCTTTTCTAAGAAAGTCTACAGCATTTAGATACAGAAAAAAAAATTGAAAAACGACAATGTTTATATTACCGTGAATAACCAGCAGCCAATAGACAAATGATTACGGGGCAATGTTTGATTTAGCAAGGGCTTCTTCTTTAGTGTGTAAAGAAAACAATTTTCAAGGGAGATGCAGATGAAGAATATAAAGACATTCTCATTTGAGATTAGCTGTAGTACATATGTTCAAAAAGGTTAATGGAGCACTGATAGCTCAAGTAATTGGGTTCCTGAGATGAACATGGACAGGTGAATTAGGTCCCTGGTTCCTGCCTTTAGTTGGCCCTACCTGAGCTTTGGATACATTCAAAGGCTTAAGAGTGTATTGAAGTTCTCTGTTAGGCTGTGTGTGTGTGTGTGTGTGTGTGTGTGTGTGTGTGTGTGTGTACTGATCCCCTTGCCTTTCAGATAAAAATTTTTTTCAGAAAGTTCCCGGGGAATGTGTATTATGAAGATACTTTGATTAAAGAAAGAAATGATGAAAGACTCACATTTGAAAGTTCTCCAATGTTGAGATGTCCAGCTAAATTTTATCGTATGTTTACTGATATGAAACCGTTTTAGAAGACTGTAAGTACACTGAAATCTATAAAACCATTTTTGGATATCTCCATGGTTAAGTGCCACCACGTATTATTTTTAGGTGGAATGGCCTGGGTTATTCACCCAAGTACTCAATGTAATTAGTCATTGTGCTGACAGTGGCCATGCTGTCAAGGATATCCTTCATTACACTATAAAGTGGCTTTTTATGAAGGAGAGAGAGTTCTTTTTAATGTATGCAGGACATTCAAGAGGTATGTAGAAATCGTGATTTAAAATAAGCTTGTTTTGTTGTAAAAATCGAAAATGCATGCATAACATTGTTTACAATCACATTTTCAATAAACATTTAAAATTCCCAATTTATGAGCTTAAAATATTCATGAATTTATCATATACACAAATATGTGTTGCATGGTTGTACCCGTGTGCATGCGAACACACACACCCAAACACACCATTCAGAGGCTGTGTTGCATCCACATATTGGACAAACAGCAGATAAAAATGTTTATAAAGTATGCACAGGTTATATACAAATATTTTACATTATTTATGAAAGTTAGGCATCTAATGATTTTGGGATCCAAGAAGGATCTGGAACTGAGCAATGAATATATGTACAGACAAAACCCTTTATCCCTACAACTATTTCATAAAATATTAACTTGAATTTACTAATGCACTCAACCTGAATGACATTGCCTAATCTACTTAAAGGTCAAAGATCTGGTTGATCTAAAGATCAGTACTTGATTTCAGCCACAGTGAAGTTATTCTTATGATGCCAATAAACCTTGACAGATATTGTTTGGGGTTGATTAAAACAGCATGCATAGAGAGGAGATTATACTAATGCACTGTTAAGTCCTCTCTTTCCAATCATTTTTGAAATGTCTTAGAGGTAAATGATGACATTAATAAATTTATGTAAGGTAAAAATCTAAAGAAACTGAAACAAAAATAAATTTATTTGATAGCTAATCAGGAGCAAAGTGATCCAAAGCATGGCTCCAAAGAGACTTAGCATCTGTGCATGGAAACGCTTGTTTTAACAAGTCCAACTGTGTTTTCTAACTATGCCAATCCTTCCCCCTTGGCTAAGGCAGAATCCAGTTTACAGAATATATCAAACTGCAGCTTTCTTGCTGAGAGGAGTTGAACACTGCTTCAATTTCCCAGTTGGGAGCTGGTATTTCATCATGAACCAGGCATATTAAGTTGTTGTGTAAATGGAAAAACCACAATGTAGGCCATATGGCAGCTTCTTTTTGCAGGAGAGAAGAGACCTTCAAACTACACTGTTAAATCTGAGAATCATTTGATGTTATAGTTACTGGTTTGGATGTAGCTGAAGGAAACATCTTCATTCTTTTTCAACCATTCTTTCTTCTTTATGCTACATAAGAGTTATGTATCCAGTTAAAGTTGAAAAAAATATGTAGATCAATCCTAAATCTATTATATATGGACTGGAATTTCCAAAGCTTCTATTAAATAATGGAGGAAAACTATTTATTTTAAAATCAATTTGCAGGTCCACATGTAGGATCTTGCCATGCTTTGTAATAAACTAGAAAGACTTAAAATCAGCAGAAACAAACTCCTGGACTGAAGCAATGGAAGTGGTCCCACATAATTTCTACTGAACACACTATTCACGTTTTATAATTGGCTCAGAAATTATCCATCCATCTAAAATTTAGTACTATGGTCGAAGGCTAGTCAGGTGTCATTCCAACTGCTGCAGGCATAAAACAAAGTTTTTATTGTCATGGATTCTAAATTATAGAGAAAGAGATTAAAAAGTACTAACACAAGTAAGATAATTTGAATAATGGTAAGAGCTATATAAAACAAAACAAGGTTATGAGATAGAATTATTATATATATACATAAACATATACATATATAAATGTTGATGTGTAGAGAGATTTTGACAACTACTGCAACTGTTGCTTCTTTGGTTGCTTCAATGATGTGTATTTTCTTCCCAGGATTCTCTTTTCAATGTTGCAAAATATGCAAAAGTTTCTGAAGCACTGATTTCTATTTCAAGTTACTCACTGATATATTCAAGGTCTCAACTTCTTTGCCTCTTTCTGCTGTCTCAAATTCCTGTCCAAATCTATGCAATATCTTTAGAGTTACAAATGAGAAGCCTTCAAGAAAAAGATATTCACTGCTTAAAAGTCTTAGTAGATTCAACCTTCTTTTTCACAGAATAATCACATCCTCTCCCCTGCCTGCCGCTTTGGAGTTCCACATTATTCTTTGTTCTCAAGGCGTTCCAATATTTAGTTCAGACACAGCAGGTCAAAGCACATAGTGAAAGAGAAGACTTCAGCATTACATGCAAAATGTGTTTTTAAATGTCATCTTCTGGGCTGAAAATGAAATATTACATTCTCTGGTATCCCTTATTTTCTTATTTTGTTTTTTCTATGGTTATTTATTTTTCTTTAAAAATTATTTATTTATTTTGAATTAAAAATATTATTTTAGGATACAGTTCCACAGGCTCTGGGATTTCCTTAGGCCCCTCCGCAAACCTCTTCCCCCCACCCCCCAATGACTGCTCCTGTGTTCTTACAGCAGTATAGTCCTTCATAAACAGTCATAAGTTCATCATTCCACTAGTTAAGTATATCCTGTCATTGCAGGTAAGGACAATGGTAGAAAGTCTAACATCCTTTTGTCAAGATACATTTTACAGTTTCATTAGGAGTATGTCTTTGACTTGGAAGTAGAGATTGTATCTTCACATCTGATAGGATAGTCTCTATCACACAGTTACTATACATTCCTTAAATGAAAAGCCATAAAATAAAATCAACAACAGGCAGAAAAACAGAAAGTTCCCAACAATGTGAATTAAATAACACATTAATGAATGACCATTGTGTCACTGAAGAAATGAAAAGGAAAATCAAAAACCTTCTTGACGAAAAAGATTCTACTGCATGAGCCATTTGCACTCCTGTTTTATCATCACAGGTTTTCACTCAGATACCACAGGGAGGTACACAGATTCTTAGGCATTTCTAAACTGCTAAGGGCATAGGTTCTGTGACAACAACCAATTTCACCTGAAAAGTTATTCCTTTTAAGTATTTTTTCAGGTTCTTTTCATATTTCAGTTTAAAGGTATTTGCACTTTGGCTTAATGTTCATTTCTGTGGTCCCTGAGATAATTCTCAAGATTCTAACTGGAAAAGGTAGCCAGGGGCAATTACCCTTGGACTCTCTTTAGTTTCTTCAATGACAAAAGGGCTTGCTCAAAGGTGTTCCACTGAATGATGGCAGGAATTTTGAGTGCGACTTTGTTTTCCAAAACAGAATGTAACCTCCAGCAAAATTGCAAGGTAGACATCTGCAGCCACTCAGAAAAATAATTATGACACACATCTGATTCAAGGGGCTTCATGAAGAAAACACGATCCAGAACGCGCTCAGTAACATTTGTTATCTGTTCCCCATCCTTTCTGATGAAGTTCATATTCTTATCACTTTAGAAGATGTAGAGAAAACAAGTTAAAGGCTTTGTTTTGTTTTTGAACTACACAGGTCAGCTTTGTGATTTAGCAGGTAAAGCCATTGTCTGCAACATTCAGGGTACCAGTTTGAGTCCCAGCTGTTCTACTTACAATTCAGCTTCCTGTCTCAGGCCTGAGAAAAGGAGTGGAGGACTGCCCAAGTATTTGAGACCTTGCCACCCATGTGGCAGATGCAAACAGAACTCCTTGCTTCTATGCTCTGGCCCAGCTCTGGCCTTGCACCCTTCTGGGGAGTGAACTAGCACAACAAAGATCTCTTTCTTTCTATGTGATTCTTTCAAATAAATAAGCAAACAAATCAGTCTTATACAGTCAAGGAGCTCTGTAAGTTCTAAGTTTGAAAACTGCAAAGTTTTACTGGATAAAGTTCAAATTGGGGAGAAGGGAAGCTTTTTAATTTTCTTGTTTTGTTTCTCTAACAATTTACAATACAAACTACATTTAGGATGGATTTATTAAAGCAGAGTGATTTCCACTTGTTTAGCTTGCCTGAAATTTCCATTTAAGATTATCTGTCCGGGATACAAGGAACATTTTGACATCTATAATATATGTAACTTCTTATTTGTAACATCCTCTTCTTCTTCCACACCTAATCCAATCATAGTTTACATGAAGTGTTGTAAGAATTAATCCCAGTCTACAACACAATATGTTAGAAAGGCTGTATCTACAAAATGTGGAGTAACCAGACACCTGTGTATCGAGTTTAACCAAAGAAGTCAATCAAAACATTTAGACTCTAGAATGCTTAAATGACTTAATTAAAATCCCTTATATAAGCAGAATTATTGATGCCATCAGAATGTCTTGATACTAAAGGAACTAAAGTCTAATACAAAATGGCTTAATATCAAGTCCAAGATTCCCATGAAATGGAAACTCAACTTTTCTCTGGATGATTTTCTAACTAGACAGGAAAAGGAGACAGATGTGACAGACAACATATGGGTGGAAGTATGGTCTAATGACAACTAATCATAGCTTTACATATTTACACAATTTATTTAATAAGTAGTCCATCAGAGATTCTAAATCCAAAACTCGATATCCATTCTCTCCTGCATATTATAACAGAACATGCACAAATATTATTATTGTAAATTATTTCAGTATTTAAGACATACTGAACTTCAAAACTTCAATTTCCAATCTCTTGCTGGGGCAGGAGGTATTGGTAAATGTTCTGTAGTTAAATCTATCTTTTAAACTTTTAACAAGAGATTGTTTAACATATTGATTTTAAGGACTCAGAGTAAAATCACCACCTGCAGAGGTGGCATCTCTTATGCGGTGCAGGTTTTTTGTTCCAGCTATTCCATTTCTGATCCAGCTCTTTGCTGATGGCCTGGGGAAAGCGGCAAATGGCTCAGGTATATGGGCCTTTGGTACCCACTTGGAAGATATGGATAAAGTTCCAGTTCCTGGCTTCTGTCTCCCCAGTCCTGGCTGTGGTGGCCATGTGAGCAGTGGACAAGTAGATGCAAAAATCTCTTTGTCCCCTTCTTTGTAACTTGGACTTTCAAATGAATAAATGAACCTTTCATGATAAAAAGAAAAGGCCCATAATTCAAAGATTAGTAAATATGAAGTGAGGTAATAAATATATTCAACTAAAGTTTAAATATAACTTTTTAAACTTTTTGTTCAATTTTATTAAGGTATAAAATGTTATTTCTTTGAATTTGTTTTTATCCATTTTAGTCATTGGCTATCTTTCTCATCTAAGTTCAGTATAACTGTAGGATTATAAGTGGTTTCAATGACTTGATGTGAATGTACACCTTGTAAAGTCCCTGTTCTTTTCAGTGGGGCACAAATGCTTGTCTCAGCAAGGGGAGCTACTCATTGAATCATTGCAATGTCAATATACTGTGCATGTGTTGCTTTGGTAATAGATGACACGAGATCCAAAGATATTTTTAAAAATAATCATGTACTTTAAATGTGCATAATCATTAGGGATATTCTAATATACCATTTACCCTTATTACACCATGCAAAAACAGGTGATGATATACAATTTTAAATAACCCAACTTTGTCTGCTTCATTATTGCATTGCTGAATTCTTCTCACAGATAATTTTTCAATGTAAGTAAAGTTAGGCATGGAGAAGGGTCTCCACAGGTAATAGACAGATAATACTTAATTAGAGCATGTTTAGAATCAGTAAATATACACTATACAACAATAAACTAGAAGAAATACGTGTGTGTACAAGTGTAATACGTTTCATAATTCAATTGAAGGTGGTAAGAATCTTATTTTATATAATGCTCTGGAACAATATCATTGGAAAGCAACTTGCAGAAAATACAGAAGAAAAATTGCCTAGGAGCGGCAGTCCCAGTCCTGTCACAACTTATCTCTAGGTTCACACATCTTTCAGACTTCTCATAATTCCAAGTTTTATAAAAATGCTTCTGGCCAATTTAGTGTTTGAATTATATATATGTTTCCATTTTCCCTCTAATGCATTTGGAAAACCAACATAGAAAATGGCAAGGAATATTTCACAGTTATTTTAATCGAATATGAAATTACATAGTATATGTGAAATAACTACAATTCCTATTGCATTAATAACTAGTTGCTTGGAAAATGTGAATTTTGGGAAATTCTAGAGTGTTATTCCATGCTGTATATATGTGCATGTGCACAAATGTATGTATACTTTTCTGTGTACAAACATCGATTAAGATTTATTCTTCACTGCTATTGAATTAAGACAAACACAGAATCAAGAGGAGATTAAAACTGAGAATTGGACTTCACATGAGCATCCAATTAAAATATGGAGGTACTTCAAAATGTAAAACCAGGGGTTTGCAACCTTTACCCTGCCAGAGACCATTTGGATATTTATGACTGCATTTGCTGAAAATTAAAAACTATCAGTTTAAAAATTAGCCTTCTGGGTCCTGTGAGATGGCCTGCTGGCTAAAGCCTTACCTTACAACCGCTGGGATACCCATATAGGCACTGGCTTGTGTCCTGGCTTCACTTTCCAACCAGTTCTCTGCTTGTGGCCTGGGAAAGCAGTCAAGGATGGCCCAAAGCCTTGGAACCCTGCACTGCTTGGGAGGCCTGGAAGCAGCTTCTGGCTCCTGGCTTCAGATTGGCTCAGCTCCAGCCATTTGTGGCCACTTTGGGAGTGAACATGCAGCTGGAAAATTCTACTCTCTGTATCTGGTTTTCCAATAATAAATAAATGAATCTTTAAAACAATTACCCTGCTCTAGAAGTATTGAATTTTGAATCCTACCTGTGGTTGCCTAGAGAAAGTCAGACCAAATAATTTCATTTAAAGCCTACAGGCTGGCCAGATAATTCTGCATCCCTGCAAGCAAACCCAGTGAGGAAGAAATTATTGTTCCCAATTTATAGGTATGGAAGTAGGAACTTGGAAAACTTCTATGAATTTTCAATGTCCACTAGCAACTCGAACCTCAAGTCTAGCACCCAGACTCCTCACCAATCTCTTCACATCTCTCACTGCATGTCATTGAACTTCACCGCCTCAACCATTTCTACTTGTCTCACTATTCATGAGAGACTTACATATTCACAAGAGCAAGAATCACTACAAATACTATTTTATTCCCTAACTCCTCAAAATGCAACATGACTAGTCTAGAAAATACCCACAGTGATGGCAATAAGCGAAAAGGCGGCCTTTCTTTAAAAATACTGCAGCCTCAAGAACAGGCAAGAAAACATTTTAGATGTTCAGAATGATACTCAAATAAAACAAAGAATCTGGCAAGCAGAATAACCACCGAGAGCCCAATTTCAACAGAATTGTTGAGCTGGAAGCAGCTATAGAAGTATCTGTCTTAGTAATCTCATTTTCCAGATGATGACCCCGAGTCCCTGGGTGGTATACACATTGTCTTCGGATGTGCAGTTAGGTACTGATGCCAGAAATTGTACTAGATACTGCTCAGTAAATAGGATACTCCAGCACATCATGCTACCCACTAATCCTTTTATAGTTTGATCCTAAAGATAGAATTCAGAAACTTAATTTCTAACCATTCGAAAGGGAAATAACTGAATAAAATACACTCAGGCTCTTCCAACATCAACTTTGAAAGCACATTTGGTGAATAGTTCAATGAGGGTGGTCACTGTGTTGGTTGCCTGGCTTCAGCAATTTGGACTTTCAGACTTGAAGGGAGAGAACAAATTTAAGAGTAAGTAAAACTTGGAGCAGAGTTAAAATGCCTCCATCATTAGGACAGGTGGAAAGCCACACGAAAGAGGAGCGAATGAGAAAGTTGAAATGAGGACACAGTGAGAAGCCAGCCATCTGTCCTCCAGTAATGATGCACATAAAGTTAACTGCAGGACACCACTGCTTTCCAAATTAACCTGTTCAAACAGCGGATTCTTAAGAACATGGGTTACTCACAGAGTGTTGTTTGGGGATTTATGAAATTAGACTTTAATCTCAAACACTACAAAATGAGAAACAACCCATCAAACTTCATAGGCAGAAAACATATTACTCTAATTTAGCATGAAAATGAAACTTGAAGAAAGTTAAAGAAGTTTCAATTACTTCTAAGGGTATACTCGTGCCTTAAAAGATAACATTAATTGTTCCCACAGAAAGCTCATCTGATCATGGTATAGACAAAATATTGAGAGGAAAATGTAATTATATTAAGAAATCACGGGCCCGGCGCGGTGGCGCAAGTGGTTAAGTCCTCGCCTTGCACGCCCAGGATCCCATATGGGCGCCGGTTCTAATCCCGGCAGCCCTGCTTCCCTTCCAGCTCCCTGCCTGTGGCCTGGGAAGGCAGTTGAGGACGGCCCAAAGCTTTGGGAACCTGCACCCGCGTGGGAGACCCGGAAGAGACTCCTGGCTTCGGATCGGCATAGTATCGACCTGTTGCGGCTCACTTGGGGAGTGAATCATCGGATGGAAGATCTTCCTCTCTGTATCTCCTCTCTGTATATCCGCCTTTCCAATAAAAAATAATAAAAATTAAAAAAAAAAAAAAGAAATCACAACCCAGCTCTTTCCGTGTAGTTGTTAAACTTGCATACTTAGTCGAACTGTGCCATTTCAGAGACAAATTTCTCCCATGTGTTTTCTCCTAGTCTCCACAAATACAATGCATGACAATGACCTTTAAAGAAAGTGTCACAACAGAATAATAGTTTGTACGATTTTACATTAAGCACTCAAAGTATCTTACTATTGTTAGCTCATTAATCACACTTGACTGTGACAAGAGATGAACAGATTTTGTTGAAGTAGGGCAAGAAGATCTTAGTCAGCGATATTGTCCAGTGACTCTGAAAACCAAAAATGAGGCTGGAAAGCAAATGAACAGGAATAGAAAAAGAAGCAGCCTGAAAGGACTCTTGAGATCTTATCTAGCATTATTTTGGTTAATTTGGGCTGCTACACAAATTGCCACAGATGAGGTAGATTACAAATAACAGGGATTTATTTCCCACAAGTGGCCGGAGGTCTGCGGTCAGGGTTCTGTTGAGGGTCTCTGAATGGTTCCAGACTGCTCACTTTGTATACGTAGCAAAGGAATGAGCTAACTCTATGATCGTTTAGTATATAGGCACTGATCCCATTCATGATGAGCTGCCAAAGTTCCCAAAGGCCCTCCATACAATCTTATTGATATATTGGGGTGATGCACAAACTGATTTTATAGCAAGTAAGTACTAAGTGAAATATTCCCAAAACATGAAGTTTAATTGTCAAATTCGTATTCACGACTTCTATTAAGAACTGACAGGAATGACAAAGGGGTAGACATATTAGAAACCTTGAAGAAATAAACAGGTTGATATTATTTAAATTTTAATATCTGCACTATATAAGAAATACTATTCAACAAAACGTGGTAATGAAATCAAATGCTATGCTACAAATATGTACTCGAAAGCCACGTGTCAAAGTCAAAGACAAATTGACCTTAGTAGGTTTTCACATAAAAGGAAGCTTGTTTTTTTAATCTTATTCAATAAGATCACCACTTCTTGTATTTCCAGCTCACTCTGCCGTATTACTTCCATCAATTTCCCTACCCTATGGATCTTCACTGTTTATTTCTTTAATCCAATTTCTTCTTACAGAAAGTTGTTTTTATTTATTTTAAACAAAGATATACAGAAAGACAGGGAGAGGCAGAGAGAGAGAGTCACAGAGTGAGAGACATCCATATGCTAGTTCATTTTCCAAATGGCAACAAAAGCTCGACTAGGCCTTGCTGAAGGCAGGAGCTTGGAACTTCAGTCAAGTCTCCCACAGGCATGTCAGAGGCCGAAGGACCTGGTCTATCTTTTGTTACTTTCACAGTATCATTACCACGAAGCTAGGTTGGAATTGAAGCAGATGGGACTCCAACCTGTACTCATAAGGGATATGGGTGTACAGGTGGTGGCATAGCCTGCTGAATCACAATGCTAACCCTAATCTCACGCCTTATTCAATTCAATCCTTATTCTCATTACAACCTTCTCACATGAACAGAGTTCTTATTTTCCATATCTGGCCACCTTATAAAAATACAGTTTGTTTGCAAGACATCTTAAGAACTTCTTCATCTCCTTCCCTCTAGTAGTGCTGGCGTTCTTTTGGTCCTGGAATCCACTACCTCCACTCCCACTTCAGGGACTTTGCCCTTATAATTTTCCATGCTGAAACACTTCTCCATCAGACTAATATCAGCTAGCTATTTCTTTGCATTAAGATATCTGCTGAACTGTTCTTCAATTAATGAAGCATTATTTTTATAGCATTCATTATTAACTGAAATTATTTCATGAATCCATTAATTTTTCTACATGTTCACAAATAATGTATAATATTTTTAAAAGCAAGTATGTTATTCTATTCACTATTATATATATATATATATATATATAAAGGTTAGAACACTGCCTGGAATATAAAAAGTGTTTGATATTTATTTGCAGAGGGAATAAGAAAGAAACATATTTGACTCATTTGTGAGAAAGCTTCACTCCTAGGGAGTTCTGTGATTGAAATAGGTCCCTTACAGTTTATAAATTGAAGACTTAATCTCAGATGAGCAATGCTAGGAGATGGGGCCTAAGAGAAAAGGACGAGGTCAGGAGACCCTTAGACATGGATTAATCTCTTTACGATGGGGCTGGTTTGGTTATCACAAGGGCAGCTTTAAATATGTCAGTTCAGCCTTCTTTGTTCCTCTCCTGCCACGCTGTGCTCTCTAATCAGATGCAAGGAGCATCACACTGGACTCTACAGCTTGCAGAACTGTGAGAACAATTCTTTCTTTTAAACTGATTCAATGTGTAGTAATCTCTTATAACAGTGCAGAATGAACTAGAGCCACTTAGCGTAATACTAAATAGTGAATTTCTAAGTGAAATATTGAAATATTTCTAAGAATTTCAGAAGAAATGGAGGCAACAGCTCCTGTATCATGCTGGACAGAATCCTTTTGCAGATTCTCTTCATTCTATTATTAAAACAGCCTAGAGTTGTTTTGTCCCTAACTTCAGAGGGTGACCAATATTTATTTTAAATAAATTATAGTAAACAAAATTAAATATCTAATTTCCTCAGTCGTATGAGCTGTCATATTTCAAGTGCTTAATTGGAGCAAATGCGTAATGGCTGACTTGCTGAGCAGTATATGAAACAGGACCTTTCCTACACCAAGGAAAGCATTAGTGGACAGCATCACACTGCATTATTTGATATAATCTTATTTTTTAAAAAATTATTTGAAAGGCAAAATGACAGAGAGGCCTGATTTTGGGAAAGGGGTAGAGACACAGAGATAGAGTGAGAGAGAGAGAGCAAATGCTCCTGTTAGTATACTCCCCGGATGCTGGTCATAGAAGGGTTGGCAAGGTTCAAAATCAGGAGCCAGCAACAACACCCATGTTTCTCATGTGACTCACAGGAACAGCTATTTGAATTGTCATCACTGACTCTCAGGGTCTGCTCTCATAGGAAGCTGGAGACTGGAGCTGGAGCTGGGGACTGAGCCCTACGCTCCCAGCTGGGATGCAGAGGTCTTAGCTACCACTAGACTAAATGTCTGCTCCCACCTTGCTGTAGATTTCACAGCCACTATTGTCTAACTTCTAACTCACTGTGGTCAATTTAGAATTGTATTACCAAGTAACTTCACTCTAATGTTCCAGAAATCAGTATGGTTTGGGTTTATTTAAAGTTGTGATTTATAATTATCATTTGAATCAGTTTCTTATGTTAAGACAGTGAGTTTAATGCAGGGATATATGAAAGCAAATGAGTGACTTTATTACTATTTTCATTTTAGTGCTTGATAGAAGAAGAAATAAAGATTAAAAATATTTAAGAAAGAATCCATCCATCCATCCATCTATTTATATATTGTACAAATTATTACTAAGTGTTGTGGATAGTTCAAGCACTGTGCCCCAATGCTGCATATTCAAACTTGTAAACTGTGTCTAAACCCAGGAAATTCAGAACGTAAAATGTGAGAATGACACAAAATAGTAATTAAAACAAAGAAATGATAGGTTAAACCTTATGAAAACACAAAGAGAAATTCACTTACTTGCCTGTGGAAGATAGAAAAGATAATATTTAATGATAATTTAAAAAAATGACAGACTGAATCAAACAATAAAAGTGAGAAGTGATGCAACAAGCACACGAGCATGATGCAAAGCTATCCCTTGTGGAGCTATAAAAGCAAAGGCATGAAATGGGAAATTCTGAACTTCAAGATAAGGACCATTAATTACTCTGATCACCAACGCAGATTTTCTATAGGGAAAAATCTTAAAGAAAATATCATTCGAGAAAACAGACTCTTCTTAGACTGTGCTTATGGGTGATGCATACTCTTCTAAAGCAGTTTTTCATACAGTTAGAATTTATTGAAACTCTTGCTTGCTTCTGTTCCTAGGACATGCATACAAAAACTGGAGGGGGAAGGAACTGACATTTTTATTGCATGAAATTCCTTCAACAGCATACAAAGAGTATTATTACAAAAGTTGGCATTTGAATAGTACAAGTAAAACGTGGATGTCACAGAACAATAAAAATCAAAATATAACAAGCTGTTTTCAAAACAGAAAGAACATGTACAATTTTCAAAAGCAATGTTACTTTCTAAAGTGAATCACAACCTGTTAGATTTTTTTGAAGTTTGCAACAGTATCACAGAATTTCCAATAAAGTAATTTTACATAATTTACATATATATAGAAATTCAGAAACTCGGTAGAGAATTATTGAAATATGCAGGGATAACATGTGAGGCATCAGTTCATGTCCTGGCTGCTCCACTTTTCATCTGGCTCCCTGCTTATGGTCTGGAAAAGCAGTAGAGGATGGCCTAAAGCCTTGGGACCCAGAGGAGTTTACTGATTTTTGGCTTTGGATCAGCTCATCTCCAGCCATTGCAGCCAGTTGGGGCACTTGGGGAGTGAACAAGTGGATGAATGAAGTTTCTCTCTGTGTCTCCTCTCTGTAAATCTGATCTACTTTTCCAAGAAAAATAAAATAAACCTAAAAAAAAAAAAAAGCAGCAGCTTGGCAATGGAGAGTGGCACTCTCTTCCCATGGAAACAAGACGGAAAGTAGATATATTATACTTTCAGTGCTTTCTCCTCCACCTTTCCCCTCTTGGACGATTCTACCCCTGAATATGGCCCGAATATCTCTGATTACCTCACCTCTTAAACAAACTTTATGAACAAAAATATCTGAAAGATACAGAGTAAGTAAAAAAGACAAAACTTGAGGGTAAAAAAGATAATTCTAAGAATCAACACTGTATGAGTTTTGCTTCTTCCTGGCTGCTGTCTTGTCCTCTTTATAAATATAACAGGAAAATGGAGCAAATAAAATTGTTCATTCACTGTCAACATCTACCTCATACATTCTGGAAAACCTGTATCAGCTTGTAAGAACATGTAACGTGGCAGAAATGAAGTAAACTACAAACTACAGATGGCAGATGATTCACTCCTTCAAGAAATGAAACATTACCATAACAGGGATTGCCTGTGGCTTAAAATATATGGCTTTAAATAATAAAAAAATCTTATCAATTGCATTTAAGCATCAAAATTTTTAATTGCATACATTAGCTACACAAAGTGCTTTGCAATCTCCCCAAAACTAGATAGCACTGGACATTATTAACAACAGGGATGGGAATTATTCCTCTCCATGGGTTTGTTTCACATTATAGTACACGACAAAAGGCTTAGCATTTGGATACACAGAAAACCTATGGAAGGCTCTGCAGAAAAGCAAGTTTAAAATGCTTGGTGTTTATATCCCTAGAGGATAATCATGCTCCTCTGGAAAGTAAGTGAGCTAAGGCGGGAGGAACAGAGTTGAAATTCAATGCTGACTTTTCAAAGTCCCTTTTCAAGAACTCAGCCAGACTAACTGCTCTCTGACTCTTGTTTTTCTCATATGCAGAGGCACGTTTTAAGATGATAAAATCTATCTCATAGGCGCGGTCAAGAAGGAATGCAGAAGCAGGACTATTGATCCCTGAACTTTGCAATACTCAATGACTCACCACCCATCAAGCTGGAATAGAAAGGAAGGGTCTCCTTAAGCCTCTCGCCCGTTCACCATGGTTCTCATTCTCAATCCTAACGGACCATGGGATGGGAGGTACTCCTTTACCTTTCCCCACGCCTCTTTGTTCTCCCAAAATGTTAACCTCCAATAGGATGTGGATTCACTTATCGGAAATTTCTGGGTTTTTTAAAAAAAATTTCTTTCAAAAACAACCATCCAATAGAGCAAAGAAATTGGTCTCTTTTGCTCTCTGCTATATCAGAGCATTTGAATCTGCCTAATATGGCTTAAAAGTAATGACCTGATCTAAAATTATACTTCTGTATCTTCATAGAAATTTGATCTAGCTTTGAAAACATTTCCCTATCTTACTCTTTCATTCTCCACTTTATTATCATTTGGTGTTTGGTGATGAGGCCTACTGATTTATGTCAGAAGATTAGAGGCAACTTCTGGTCCTTCTGTTTATCGGGACTATGAATGCACCATGCTTAGTTTATGCAAACTTAAAATCAATGTAATGCAAGAATCAACCCTACTCATTTTAAAATTTCTTAGATAAGGAGAAACAAATGATATTTTTAGTATCTTAATCTGAAGCCCTTTTTAAGGTAAATTTTAGTAACTTTTTAGTAATTTTTATTACTATTATATTCTTACTACCTTACATTTTCTTCATATTAAAACTAAATTAAAAGAAAGAATCTAAGAAGATATATTTTCAGACTGTAACGCAATTAAACTAAATATGGATAACAGGAGATAGCTCCAAATTGTATAACATTTAAACAGAACAAAGAAGAATGTATACATGTAAGAAGTGTGAAATTATTAAAAATTAAAATATGATGACAAGTATGTGGGAAGAAAGTAGTACTTAGAGAGGAATTTATAGTAAGTGGCATGAAATATGTATGCTGGAGTTGAAGGTATACAAATCAATGATGAAATCATCCACCTTAGCAAAACAAAGAAAACAGAAAAGCTGATTCCCAAAGTCAGAGTAGGATATAAGCAGGAATTACAGTGGAAATCAATAAAATATAAAACACAAAGAACAAACTAAATCAATAATACCAAAATTCTGTTCTTCTATGAAAGTTAATATAATCCACACTCAATAAGACTATACCTGGGAAGTATAAGCTAATCAAAATCACACGGTGAGAAATAGAACAATATAAGTATATACATTTAAATTTATCAGCAGTGAAATTTATATTTACATTTTTCAGTAATAGAATGATCTTACAAAAGTAAACCAAATACTTATGAGAAGAACGTTAGTAATTCTCAATAATATTTCTCAGAAAATAAAACAGCAGGAGCCCTTTCCAATCCATCCTGTGAAATGAGAATTGGCCTAATAGAAAAGTCAGGGAACACATTAGAGGATTAAAAAGGCACAGGCCGGTGTTTTCTCAGGAACACTGATGCAGAAACTGTAGCCAGAATATCAGCAAATAAAGCCCAGCAATAATTATATACTTTAATACATTGAGAGTACTTTAGTCATGCAATACTGGCTCAATCTTCAAAACACAAAAATCAATGCACTCTTTCACATTAAATCTCTAAAGAATAAAAAAAAAATATGATGACATAATTGGCACAGTGTTGATAAAACAAACTAAAAAACTCTTGACAGCTTCCAGTAGACACTCAGGATTCAAACAATTCTCAGAAGTGTTAGAATCTAAGAAAACAGTATCAAACAGGGTTAAGAACATCAAAAAAAAAATTCAAATTGCTTCAGATAAAATGATGAAAACTGAATGTTTTTTCCTAAAAATGGAATCAGGGCAAAGATATCCTCTCTCTGTATTCTAATTTAACATAGACTGAGAAGTCCTTGCCAACAAAATAAGACAATGACAGCAAATGACATTGGAAATGAAGAAATAAAGTCACCTCCATTTGCAGAAGACAATAACGCCTATATTGAAAATTCCAAATAACTGACCCCAAAACTGCTATATGCAGTAAGAGAATTGAATAACTGGCCAAGTGGTTAGTGCAGAAAATTAATCTCCTGTATAACACTAATTTAAATTACATAATATACCCCATGACTCCAAGCACATGACAAAGGCAAAATTTAAAACAGATCAGCAGCTGATGTGGAATTTGGAAGAACAAGGTTAAGTTAGTGATGCGCAGGTGGTGAACTTTATAGCAAAAAGTTAACCTATGTTTTGCAAAATTTTTTTAAAAATCATGTAGTAGGAGAACAGATGATTCCCAAATAAAGTGTAAAATGTGACAAAAGCACATAAACACATTAAACTGGCGTTAAGAAACATCATTGAAGGGATGGAGGAAGAAGATGCTAACTTAAGATAGTGCTGTTTGTGAACCCAGAAAAGTAACTGTACTTGACACTTGTGTTCTAATTGATAAAGTTGTTTCTCGGGTATACAGATTAACTGTTTGGAAGCTCCTGTACATGTATACCACAATTCAACAATTAACTAAACAGATGGTAGAAAGTGTGAAGCTAGACTCTTAATGTTGAGTGAGAAGTTCTTGAATAGCAAGAGGAAGAGATCAGTGTATCTCTGGTGATAATGTGTTCATCTACTGCCCAGATTTTTGTTTCAAATACCATCTCTAATAATGGAATCCAGGGCTCCTGGGAGAAACAAATGATTCCAAACAGGGTAACAAACGTACAAGAAAATCCATGAACATCTTACATTTCCAGAAGAAGAAGACAAAATTTAAAAGGAAATGACTGACAACAAAAATACACCACAATAATTGAGATACTATAAAAGGACAGAGAGACCAATTGAAAGCGGCCCCTGATACCCACATAAGAAATAATCTGAGTAGTACAACTGATAAAACAGAATTGAATTGTAATGTAAGTTATAAATTGTTTTTATAAATGATAACATACAGGTACAAAGAAGGCTGGACTACTGAATAACGGTAGCGATCAGTTATGTTTCTTATTCATAATAATTGCTAATAATCATGTAACATTGTGTCCCTTTGGCATGCTGCTATTCCCCAATCCTTATTTGTCAATTGTGTACAGTTCCAGCTTCCAAAGAATAAAGAATTGAGCAAGGGTAATAAAACAGTGTAACTTTTTGGAGGAGAAATCACTCAAGCTATACCGCTAGTGTGATGAGGATGCTAATGTCAAAAATGTTATGACCTTTTTGATGGAATATATCCATGATATGACGTGATGAGAACATCATTTCAAATCTCTGTTCTCCCTCCACAAAACACATCATACTCCAATCACGACAAAACCACCAAATGTCGACCGACACACTACCACAAAAACCATACAGTGTTCCTCGAAGCTGCCAAGGTCTTCAGATGCAAGGAGAATCTAGGAAACCTTCCCAAGTTCCAAATCATCCTCAGCAGGTAAGTGAAACGTCAAAGAAGTTAGTTAATTCGACTTAATATGCCTTATTGAGCCATAATAGATAAATGGATAATAACTTACAGCTATTTTGATAATAAAAACATTTCAAATTAGAAGTTTGTCCTTATTAATTTCTTGAACTCCACATATTATTAAAGAAATGTTTTGTACAAAGGAAAAAATTCTCTTACTGATTGTGGAGAAAGCATCTCGAGGCAGGAAAAAAAATAAAATCTTGCCTCAACCTGTACTCACAAATATACTTTGCATGTATATCATACCTCACAATATACTCAGAAAATAATACAAAAATTGTAATAGAAACATGGGCTGTGATAACAAATACAGCGATTATTATAATGAAGTAATCATAAAATATAAAAAAACTAAACAAAATGGAAGGTATTAGGGATAGTTGTTCCATCATTTGGCAGTGTGCAAAACCTGTTTAAGGAGCACATGGTCACTAATGCCTTAAGGAAAGTACAGACAGATTCAAATTCTCAACAGTAAGGAACAGAATAACAGATACTGTGAATAAAGTTAAGAAATAAACAATCATCGAGTAAAATATTGCAGCACGACTAAAAATATATTAACAAGGCTTTTATAAATTGGCTTTGAAATGACAAACTCATTAAAAAAGGCTTCAAAGAATAGAAATATAAAATAAATGCAATGTATTAAATCAATGAACAGATGTTTCAATCTCACTTCGAGTAACAGTAATGCAAAAATAAATATTGAGGGAAGGTCATGCTTAGAAAATAAACCTTAAAACAGATTTGGAAAGTAAACAGGCAGTCATATCAAAGAAGCAACTTGCTGTTATTTCTGTCATTTAAAAACACACAGTATTTGCCCCAGTAATTCAATTACCAGGCAATTTTTGTATGCTGTACAAAAATTGTAGCTGGTAGGAACCAAGACTCCTAATATTGAGTAAAAAGACAGAGATAAACAGAGGTACACAAGTATGTTTCATGTGGTAATGGATTAAGTTGGAAATATCACATTGGATTCATATTTAGGCCAAAAGAACTATATACCTAGGTAAACATTGCAAACAACTCAAACTTGTAGAATATTTTAGAAAGTAAATTTCCACCCGAGAATGGGCTATATTTCTTCAGCTTTCCTTGACATAGTGATGGCCCTTTAGCTAGACATGGGTCAATCACGTAAACAGCCATAATATTGGCAATTTGGGAAAACAAAAGAAACAGGAAACAGGTATCTTTTCTGTTCTTCTATTCACTCAACCCCATCTTGTGGGTCATAACAAAATATGGTGAAAATGGGCCTGGTGCAGTTACTGAAGCCCTCGCTTTGTACGCACCGAGATCACATACATGTGCAAGTTCTAATTCCGGCAGCTCCACTTCCCATCCAGCTCCCTGCTTGTGGCCTGGGAAAGCAGTCCAGGCCGGCCCAAAGCCTTGAGACCCTGAACCTGCATGGGAGACCCAGAAGAGGCTCCAGACTCCTGGCTTCAGATCGGCATAGTTCTGGCCTTTGCGGCTGCTTAGGGAATAAATCAGAGAACGGAGGATATTCCTCTCAATCTCTCCTTCACTATGTAAATCTGACTTTCCAATAAAAATAAATAAATCTTAAAAAAATAGGGTGGAAATGAATCAGAGATCATCCTGTAGATTTAATAAAAAAGAAAAAAACAAATACAAAAGCAAAAAACAAAAGAAAATTGTAAAATGGACTGTGGAGAAACAGCATTTCAACTTCTCTGAGAAAGAAAAAATCCGTTTTCCTCCTGATGTAAGCCACTCTCACTTGGTTTCAGATGAAGAGGCAGAAATGATAACCCAGGCGATGAAGTAGTAAGTCCTCCTAAAATGTACCCGCGACACCGACAGTTGTAAACAAAGCATTTGTACCTTTATCAGAATTCAAATACAACCTTATGTTTCAAGCCAACAAACCAATGAGACATGTTGAAAATTCTCAATAAGGATTGGATTACATCTTGTTGACATTTTATATTTGACTAACCTCCAAAGTAGGAGCCATCTGTCAGCTTCATTTCTTTACTTGACTTTGTGATGACACCGGCCACACCATGCTGGATGAAATACATTTTTTTACCCACAGCTCCTTCTCGTATGATATAATCTCCAGGTTGAAACACCTCAAATCTCAACTTGCTCAGCATGGCAGTCACAAAATTAGGATCCGCGTTAGCAAAAAGAGGCATTGTAGCCACTAGTTTCCGACAATTGAAGTTGACTATCTCCTAAAAATGACAAGAAGAAATTTAAAGGAGATATTAATCACTTCTAGAAGAAAAAATGTGCTGAAATCTGAAAGAATTGGGGGCAAAATGTTATAATTCAAATTTAGAATCCAAACATATATACACTCTAACAATCTGTATCTCATCTAGGTCAGGAATTATGTTTACTTCCATGGCATTATTTGGTGTACTATACCTAGTGTTATACACAAAACATTCAATTTTCTATCTTCAATACATATATTCAATACAAGATTCAAATTTTGAAACATGCCATTTCTTTATTATTCTATCTGTGAAACCAGAATTTCTATGTGCAAGAACTTTAGTTGTCATTTACTCATTTGTTTATGAAAAATGAAACCACATCAGCTCATATCAGCTATGACATGACTTCTTCTGTGTTGCTCTGAACTCAACAACCAAACTTGTACCAACTGACAAGAATCCAACAGGAAGGAAAAAAAGCATTTTCCTGTTTCTTGTTAATGGCATTAATATTACAGCAAGGACAAAAAAAAATGCCAGAAAGAATACTCTAAACAAAAAATCATAAATCCAATCAGCCTACAATGGACCAGGATATCACACTTTCCGAAGCTTGTTTATCTACTGGATGTCAAATGGGCACAGGGCACATTTCCCTTTTCTCTGATTTGTCTCATTTCTAGAGTAAGATAAATTAAAAGATCTGGATGCTTCATTTCATTCTGCACATTCAGGTCCAGCTTAGACATGTTGGATATGGGATTAATCACCAACTTGCAGGTCAAATAGGTGATAAGGAATAGATATAGAGAGTCTAAACTTTACCAAGTGTCAAGTCTCAAAAATGTATTCACCATTGGGTTTCAACAGAGAAGAGATGGCAGTGAATGTACGGCATTCCTTCAGAGGAACAGAAACTGGAAACACCTCTGTTAAGGGATGAGAAAGAGCAAAAGCAAACGGAGCTCTTATCTTAGACCAAGCACTAGATACAATGCCTTGGGGAAATGTTCCATACAGTCTTCAGTTCCAAGATGGGAAAAATGTCCCTGATACTCCTTCATAAAATATTACCATCCTGGAACAGGCCAAAGTCCAGGTGTGACAAAGATTTCTCATCTGGGTCAAAATCAGACTTCATTCTCAACACTCTCTTGAGAGTTTTGCAGAGTAAAGATGTTTCTCTCACAGAATCTAATAAAATACTTCAAGTTCAAAAACAGTGACAGAAAACTGAACACAGCAAAACAAGCTAAGGCACACTTGTAATATTTGATGCCATCTAGGGCTGTAGTATAAGAAATAGTCAATAACTACACATGACATCAAAAAGGAGAAACAGATAAAGAGGAAAGAAGGAGAAGAAAAGAAAGGAGAGGAAGGCAGGAAGGAAGGAAAGAAGAAAGCAAGGGACAACAGCCAGAAAAAACTTATCATGTAAAATGAACACCTACCTTTACATTTTGCAATTTTTTCTCTTGTACAATGAAAAAAGTCATCACTATCATTATAATTTTTTAGCCTGAATATTTCAGGCTAATACATGTATCTAACTCTTCAGCTTAATTGTACTTTTTAGATTGTGTATTTTTTAAAAAGATCTATTTTATTTTTATTGGAACGTCAGATATAGAGAGGAGGAGAGAGAGAGGAAGATTTTCCACCTGCTGATTCTCTCCCTAAGTGGCCGCAATAGCCAGAGCTGAGTTGATCTGAAGCCAAGAGCCTGTAGGCTCCTTTGGGTCTCCCACACAGGGGCAGAACACCAAGGTTTTGGACCATCCTCTTCTGCTTTCCCAGGCCACAATCAGAGAGCTGCATGGGAAGTTGGGGCTGCCAGGATTAGAAGTGGCACCCATATGCATCCTGGCGCATGTGAGGCGAGGACATTAGCCACTAGGCTACCGCACTGGGCCCGATTCTGTACATTGTTGAGTAATTTGAATGGCATATTTTTATAAATATGAATTCTTCCTATAGTATTTATAGAAGATAAATCTGTCATGGAATTCTTTAAAAATACATGGTTCCAGTTAAAAACATATGCAATATTCTGGAAGCCAGCATTGTGGCCGAGCCATTAGAGCAGCAACCTGTGGTAGCATCTCCTGTTGGTACCAGATCCTGTTTCAGCTGTTCCACTTCTGTTCCAACTGCTTGGCGATGTCATGGGAGAAGCAGTGGAAGCCCCAACAACTACTATTTTTTTTCACAATCACACATTATTTACTTATATAAAGAAAATAGATTTCATATATTTCATCCATACAGTTGCAAAAACGGGACAATACAAAACACCCTTTTCTTCCTCCTTGCTACATTCTCTCTTCCTTTTTTCTTACTTTTATTTTGACTTTGGCAATAACATGCTTTTAGTTTACTTTATAATCATGAGATGAATCAATCATTAAAGATTTCAGAAAGTGGAAGGTATAAAGAGCACAGTGGCTCCTCAGCAGTATAGATAAAGGCTATATACAATAATCAAACAGATAAATAAAAAATTACATATACAATATTATATAATATATAATTAAAATATATATCTAATTACACAATATAATTAAATACATATAATTAAATGTGTTACTTAATGTAATTATTTAAAATAATTACATACATAATAATAATATATATACATACATAAATTTCAACCTAAGTGAAGTTTTATTATAAAGTGATACAGCTGATTTGACAACGAATCGGAAATTTCTGAAAATAAAAATTTTAATGCACAGAGTAAAATCATCAATGCTCAGCATTCAATTATATGTCAGGAAACTAAGAAGCATTACTGTCTCATCAGAAAAGTTGTGGAAATGTAGAGGAAATTAGGTAAATATAGTGGAAAACAAAAAACATCTTAAAAGACAACTATATTCTTCATAATAATAATAATACATATCCTGTTGAACATGAATTAATTTTCTCTGATAACTCTGACATGATCACAAAACAATGATGTTTCAAAAAAGTAAAAATTCTAAATCTGGGGCCAAGGATACCAAGAAAAATATATTAATGGACTTGAGGCAGCTGCTGAACTCCGCTGTATTTCTATGAAAATAGATGCATACTGTGAATGTGCCACAGATGGAACTTACGGAAGCTTTCATTTAACTTCAAAGGGTTCATAATAGAGAGAATGCAGGCAGCACTGATTAAATGAGGTGTTAGCATGCACGGTGATGAAGGCAGCCAATATTGCTCAGTGGTTTTTGGATGCCACTGAATTGTATTACAATTCAATGAAATACTTTGTTGTCGAAATGGATCTCAAAGAGGTTGCCATTTGACCAACATCACATAATGCAAGATAGCCAAGCCTATCTACAAGTTTGCAGGTGTTCCTAGAGGTACAATGCATAATCTGGCGGTAATTAGCAATATGAAGTTACTTAATGCCTGAAATGTGCTGACTGTGACTGAGAAATTGAGTTTTTAATTTATTTAACTTCAACTCTTGAGCTTAAAGCTACAAACTGACAATTAAGTTACCAGAAGATTGTATATTTAGATAAACCTGGAGAGGTTGATATATTTTTTAAACTAAAAACTTTATGAATTCTACAGATGGAGGACCTTTGAGGCAAATTTCATATGCAAATCAAAACACACTAATAGAAAATATAATTTGGATTGTGAATATTTAATACAAATATACACATGTAGTCTCAGTTATATTTTTACATTGATTTTGTTAAATGACAACATTTTATATCTATTTGGTTAACAAAAACATTGCATTTCCTTTGATATTTTTATAAGATATGTGCATTTATTTCAATGACTAATAGAAAGGGAGACATGAATAGATCTTCCATCTATTGATTTATTCCTCAGACGGCTGCAGCAGCTGCACCTGAGCCAAGTACCGCATCCTCCTGTCTCACAGGTGGCAGGGATCCAAGTATGGGGACCATCTTCTACCTTACAGACCCCTTACCAGACAGCTGGATTGGAAGCGACACAATCAGGACTTCAACCAGCACTCCATTACAGGAAGCTGCCACAGTGATCAGGCAGCTTAATCTGCCCCACGATGCCAATCACTTTCACTTTTATTCTTTAAATGTAACCACTAGAAAATTTTAAATTACATATATGGTTCAATCTACATTCCCACTGGAGAATGGAGAATGCTGTAAATTGAGCATAGGATCCCCGGTAAGTAGACTGAAAAAGCAACACGGTAGAACTGGTTTCACATTTTTTATACCTTTATGTGAGATAACTTATTAAGTGAAGCATTCAACATGAAAAGCATGAAGTACTGTTTTTCCATATCCATTTATACGTTGAAAGAAAGCTGGGAATCAAAGTAAAATTTTCATAGACTAACAAAACACAGTTTAGTTTGATGCTGGTCCAGGTAAGGTCTATTTCTTAAGGCAGTATGTGAAAACTGTTAGCCACAGTAACTGTAATAGTCCTGAGAATCTCCAAGGAGGCTATTTTCTGGGAGTGTTTCTTACGCTACTACAGATGCGTATGAGGCTAAAATGTAAAAATTAAAGCTATAAACAAACATCCAGAAAAAACTATCTATTTTACGAGTTAAAGGATCTCTAAAATTTTCTGTTGGTTCTGCAGCAGAAAGAGACAGCAGTTCTGAAATGACAGATGAACAGCCCATCACACGGCCAGGTGCAGAGAAGGTGTTGGAGATGGGGTGAATCTGAATGTTCTGAATATTCTGGGGCTGCAATACAACAGACCCAGGATTATTCTGTGTCCTTTGCCATCATCTTGCCTCTATGGTAGACAAGTACCAACAAGGAGAAATAAGAGGGCTTTGACAACCTGCTGAAGATGACATCTCTGTGTTACTTACGGCTTTTTTTTTCCTTTTCCCTAATGTACAATTCATGAGGCTTCAACCCAGATTCTAAGAATCTTTTGAGAATATGACTCAAGCCTTCTGTTCAATAAAGCACCCTGTCTTAAGTATCTGAGTGTGAAAATTTTTTTGTTTTGTTCCTAAAACAAATAAGTCTCTAGAGATCCAAATCTCAATGATAGAGGAAATTATACTTCCAAATTTAATATGAATTGTAGTTAATATTCATATTTATATTTACTTTAGAGGTAGACAGATGAAATAGAGAGAAATTTTCCATCTGCTGGTTCATTCCCTACATATTCTTAATAGCCAGGACTGGTCCAGAAATGGCTACTCCTTTTGGGTTTCCCATCCAGCAGGCAGGAACTGGTTCTCCGTGGTAGCATTAGAAGGAAGCTAGTCGAACGTGGAACAGTTGGGATTATTAGGAATGCTGCTTGGGGGTGTGAGTGTCCTAAGCAGCATTTCAACAGCTGCTCCCACGTCCTATCTTGACATTCTCTTACATGGTCACAGGATGCTACACCTTGTGTGAGTACCAGTTACATTCAGATGATCAGAAACGGAGACAGAGAAGCAAATGGCAGTGGCCTTTTAAATAATGGCATGCACTTCCTACCATTTCTCATTTGGAAAGTGTTTGACCTTTGATTGCTGCATTAATAGCGTTCAAACGAAAATGTTCTACATCTACAAATGGAAAGTTATGATGAAGTAGCTAAAATCAAAGTGGCTGACATGTAATGACTAGATCAGAGCAAGGTAAGTTCTAAGATGCACTGAATCAAACATTTTAATATCTTGTAGTTAGAGTTTTTAAACACATCTATGTTGCTCTGAAGTCATTGTATTTAAACTTTACAATGTGAATGCAAATGAAATTTGAAATTAATTTAGCCTCAGCCCAGTCACACTGCTTTGCCTTCCCAGAACATAGGAACATATTGCTGCATTGAGATGCCATTCAGGTGCAGAGCAAATTCTATAAAACTCTCTGAATGTTCACCCAGGTTCGGTTGTAAAAGAAAGAAAAATGGCAGAAATAAACTTAGAACGTCTTACTCTAAATGAAGGATTTTTTTTATTGGCAAGAATGTTCATTAGAGGATATTTCCTCTCATTCCCAATATGTAGACCCAGGTTCAGACTCAGCGATTGGATTTCTGTAAACTCTAGCACAATTTATCTCCAGCTGTCTGTTTTGTGTATGAGCAAGGTGTATGAATGCTTTTCAGAGTAAGACTTAAAGCCACTCGACGTGATAAAAACTTATTTGCACTGCCAAGTTCAGCAAATGTATGTCCAGAGGCTTCTTGAACAAAAACAAAGACACTGTCCCTCACATGACCACCAGGTGCTACAGCTTCAGAGATAGTGTGACACTGAGAAAGACATTTGAAGAATAACAACTCATTGTTGAGAAGTTGTGAAATGCATGTGAGTACATTTTTGTCTTTAACATATCAGCAACAGAAATGAGCCATGCATAACATTATATGCAGTTGTGAATAAGAACCTAAGGAAATCGGGTCAGGCCATAAAACCAGGCAGGTGCTGGAATGGACATCAAACCCTCATGTCTCTAGCCAGAGTTTTATAAAGCACTGTAAAGAGTCAGGTGTTGGATTTTCCCCTCTAAAACTTTTACACTGAAGCCTCAGAAAGTAACTCTACTAAGAGATATGGCCTTTGAAGAGGTATCTATGAAGTGAAAATGAATCCCTTAGGCTGGGCCAAAATCTAATGACCCTGCTCTCTTAAGAATAAATTTGAACACTACAAAAGACATAAACATAGCAGTCATCTGTAAGCCGAGGAGAGGGTTCACAAGCTTTCAGAGTGCCAAGATTTTGATTTTGGATTTCTAGCTTCTTAAACTGTGAGGAAATAAATATTTATTGGTTAAGCTCCCCATGGTTAGGTTCCATTATGGCAGACCTAGCAAACTGATAGAAAAAAAAAAAACCAGGCTGGTGAAGTCAGTGCCAGCCTTTCCCTGTGAGGCCATGACAGTCTACCCCAGGGCGGGGGGACATACTCTTTTCTCCACAATTTAGAATGCATATAGTGTGTTTTACGCTGGCAATGAACCATATGTGACTTCCTCTGCTGTTTGTATTTTCAGCAAGGGATTATGCATTGTTTCTCCAAGCAGAGAGGAGCCACTTCCTTTGAGGCTGAAAGCCACACATTAAAATTCACCTCCCCTGTTTATCGCTGGATGACTATCACACATACATTAAGAACTCAGTCAATGTGTTTGTCTGTCTCCCCAAATCTGGAGACACAGGAAAAAAAGCAGTAGCATAAAAAAAGTGCGAGTCAATTACTTTCACACTGTTACTGTACCCGAACTCCGATGTCAAGTTCCTAATCTTTTGTTACTTATGCATACTATCGGGAGTATTAGTTCACTTGTAAGATACTGGTATGGCTTTATTTTTTTAAAATATATTTTTATTTTGAATGTTGAATTATGTGGTACAATTTTGTATAGGCTGGGATTTCCCACCCCTCCCCCCCAAATTCCCATCCCCTGTCAGATTTTTTTCCATTTTGTTACAATAGTGTAGTCCTTCATAAGGAATCATGATTCTATCAGTCTCTTAAGTGTACCCGATATTGTTGCTACAGACACTTAATTTCAACTAATCACATTTTTGGAAGGCGGTTAGGAAATCACCAGGGCAGATAATCTGGCACAGTAACTGACATCACCCAGGATGCCCGCAGCTCTCATCAGAGCGTTTGAATCGGAATCCTAACTCTGCTCCAGATTCTGGGAGAAGCAGGTGCATGATGCTGGGTCTCAGTCACTTCCTGGAACACTGGATTCCACTCGGAGTTCCTGGTTCCTGCTTTGCCCAGGCCCTGCTCCTGCAAGCATTTGCAGAATGAACTAGCAATTGGAGGATTTTTTTTTCTTTTCTTCATCTCAAGATTAAAAAAAAATCAGCAAGTACATATTTTTAAAAAATGATTAAGTATTGCATGATATAAATAAGCTTGAAAGTTATATTTTCTTGCATGACGCTGTATGGAACATATTAAAGGTCAGAAGGACACAATTACACTCTCGGCTCGATTCATGTTCTGTGAAAATGAAATATACTGACGTTCTATATTCTACTAGGACACATGATCAGTACCTATTTTCAGCCCAAGGCTCTTCACACTTCATTGTTTAAAAATAGATCAGTTCTGAACTTTGGAGACAAGCTCAGAAGGGCATTAACCTCTTTCTTGACTGTTAAGTTTGCCATTTGCTCTAATCAAATCAGTGTAGGTCTGATCGTGTTAAAAATAGACCTTCTTACTCTGTACACACTCCAACGGGCTCTCATAAGCAGAGGAATATACTTCACTGAATTTTCCTAATTAGTTGTTTTTAAGTGTGCTGCCAGCATTTATTCAACTCCGCATCAGTCTTACAACCAGCACATTTCAATGTCAAGCTTGGTTGCTAAGGTATTGTCCCCAGAAAGTTGACTCTTAAAATAAAGTGAGGATTTATTAGTAGATTGCTTGAGTAAATTCCAAAAGAAATGAGACGTATTGAGAAGGCTCCGTGTCCTTTCGGCACATCAGCCTAACACTGCTCAACTGCTCTGTTTGCATTACTAGTGACAAGCGGTAACTTAACGGTCTATTTCACCGACCATGAGAGCGCTTGCTGTGTTCCAGGTATTTTTGAATATTTTTCTATCTTTTGTTCACTTAATCTTTAAGATGATCCCCTGAAGCAATTATTGTTACCACTTTTCAAGGTGAGTAAAGTAAAACAGATGCTAAGAAAGCAGTCTTGGGGCTGGCAGGGTGGCTGAGCAAGCTAATTCTCCAGCGGCAGCACCAGTATCCCATATGGATTCAGGTTCATGTTCCAGCTGCTTCACTACTGATCCAGTTCTCTGCATATGTACTGGGAAAGCACTACAGCATGGCTCAGTTCCTTTGAGCCCCTGCACCCTCATGGAGACCTGTAAGCAGTTTTTGGCTCTTGGATGCAGACCAGCTCAGTTCTGACTACACTGGCTATTTGTTCAGTGAGTCAGCAGACTGAATGATGCCCCTCTCTCTTTCTGCAAATCTGTTGTTTTTTTCAAATAAAAATAAACAGATCTTTAAAAAATAAAAATAGAAGTCTGAAGTAGTGTATGTACTTAGTTGTGGATCTGGATTTAAATGAAGCTAATGGAATGAAGGCTTTATTGAAAATTCTGATGCCAAGAAGTCCTCAGTTGTAGTTTTGCATTTCTTGTTTGTACATAGCTGAAGCAATACACGTGTTAGCAATTTCACTGACAAAAAAAAATCACAGAAAGGACTGGAGCGCTTCAAGAAAATGAGTAGCCAGGAAAAAACAAAGACACAAACCATTTTCTAAGTGCATGGGAAGAGACAAAGTAGGATCCTGGGGAAACCCAGGAATGGCAATAAGCCACGTAATAATGAGAAAATAAAGATTTCAGATAATCAATATATCAGGAAATACGTTATAATCTAAAATGCCAAGTTTCTCAGTATTTATGTCAAGAATTTTCCTTTATAAATTGCAGGTGCTGATCTACATTCTTTCTCAATTAAGTATGAATGTACTTTTAAAATTGCCTATTTTTAAAAAGACCAACGTAGAGGATCTCCCATCTTCTGTCTCTCACCCAAAATACCTACAATGGTCAGAGAAAGGCTAAAGCAAGGTGTGGGACTCCATTAAAACCGCCCAATTGGTGACAATGATCCGAAAACTAGCTGAGTTCCCTGATGCCTTTCAAGACGCACATTAGCGGGATGCTGGGATCAGGAGCAGAGCTGAGACACAAGCTCAGGTCGTCAAATCCACACACCCCCATCTGGGACGTATGCACTCCACGCGGCATCCTAATCTCTGGGTGATTTGCCTACTACAGTTTTTCAGTGATCCTACAATTACCCGTGGGATTACCAATAATTGTAGCAGAGTTCAGTATGCTTACTCCACAAGAAACAGCACAAAACTTTGTCACTACACACCTGCACCCGGAAATGGTTCATCATTTAGAGACGAAAAACGACAACAATTGTTTTGATAAGCCATGCAATATTCTAGAAGAGTTGGCATGGCAAATGCCTTTGTCCTTTTGGGTTGCTATAGCAAAGTGTTGTAGAACAGATGGCTTAGAAACCACAGAGGCTTACTTGTCATAGTTCTAGAAGCCGGGAAGTTCAATATCAGATGTCATCGAGATGTGATGCATGGTGAGAGTTCAATTCCTGGTTCATCTATGACCACATTTTTGCTCTGTTCTCACATGACAGAAGGAATAAGAATATCACTCTGGGATTTTTTTTTTCCCAAGGATATTTTAAAATTCTGTTCATGTTGTCTCCATATGAAAGACTGACCCAACTTCTACTAAAACTGTGCCTTTAACACATGAATTGGGGTATGGGGCATAAACATTTTGTCTACAGCAGTAGCCTAAAAGAAAAAATGTACTTTCAATGTTATCAATAAATAGCGATTGGAATGATTGTTTACACATCCTTTATATTGGCAATCTACTGAAATACATTCTATGCCCCATTCTGAGCTGCCCTATGGTTCCCTAAATGACTAATTCAGGAATCTGGAGAGAGTGGAAAGAAAGAAGGGAATACAATAATATGAATTATTAGGATGTGCTGGCATATAGTACAGTCACTTAGCACAGCCACAGAGAAATCTAAGGAGAATATCATTTTGTAATATACAAGAATAAATATTGACCACAGTATAACCTACACGGATACTGTTTTTTTTGGAAAGAGCTATTTATCATTCTGAACATTGCTTTTTTCAATCTAAGACAATTGACACCATTTTTATCGACAAAACGTTCTCTCAAAGTGCTAACAATCAATGGTTCTTTGAGGTGACCTGTCAAGAATGTGATCTTCATTGGACAATATAATTCATTTATCCGAGAGTTAATAATTACGCAAGTGCTAACCGAAGGCTTGCTTTCTGCTTCAAGTACACACGTAGAACAATGAACAATGTAAATATTAAGGATAAATTAGACATCAGGGTGCTATGTCCATTTTGAAAACCTAATGTGTGCTAGAGAATGATGCTTGGGAACTAAGGTTGTATGGAAGGAGTGTTTGAGGAGGTGACATTTTTGTTGGTATTTGATTAATAAGATTTAATCATTTATTTGTTTCAAGTGTTCCAAATATCTGTCTCCAACATATCAAGAAGATAAATCACCTAATTTCCACCACAGAGACGAAAATAGGAAACTTTTTAAAAATTAAGTAGTGCTTATGAAACATAAGCAAACTGAATTTATTTTATATGCATGGTGTGAGATATTTGTTAGAGCTTTCAAATGTCATATGATTTTTTTTTTGTCATTTTATAAAATCAGGATGCTTTTTATTTAACGGTATTTAAAACACATTGGAAATATGTAAATAGAAGAATTTTAAATTTCCTTATCATTATATTTTGTATTATTTTAATATATTAAGGCAATATGGCACATTAATATAATCTTTTGAGAATGTGAAGGTGTGCCCCACCCACCACTTTTATAAGTTTCTGATGTTATAGACTTGCAATAGCTTTAATCACTGCTCTTAAGTATGCATTAAGACCTCAAATTATGCAGAATACATTACTTCTGCACAATTATGAATTTTGAATCTCCAGCTACAAGACTAAATGGTTGTTGACCCCAAACTGAATATATGATTAGCAAGGAAGGCATATTCAATCTTGCGTTTAGTCAGAAAATAAATATTAAATTCTCCAGCTTTACCTTGGGAATGTTTCAATTCACTCATTTCACAATTATTTCATCAGTCACCAATGCTGACTATGCGACAGATACTTTCTAGACTCTATAATAACCAGTGACCAAAACACCCTTTTACGTAAGCTTATGATCCATTTCCTCAGTGCAAGAAAATGTTTGAAATGTAGAATTGTGTGTTTTCCTGCTTTAGAGAGTTCTGGTGAATGGCCACTACCACCTGAAGGGAGCTAATGTAGAATATTGCAGTTTGATATACAGAGATGCATTGCCCATTGAGGTTACACAATTTTGCATGGACCGGTGCAGTAGCCTGGCAGCTAAAGTCCTTGTCTTACATGCACCAGGATCCCATACGGACATCGGTACTAATCCTGGTCGCCCTGCTTCCCATCCAGCTCCCTGCTTGTGGTCTGGAAAAACAGTCTAGGATGGTCCAAAGCCTTGGGACCCTGCACCCACATGGGAGACCTGGAAGAAGCTCCAGGCTCATGGCTTCGGATCGGCTCAGCTCTGGTCATTGGGTCTACTTGGGGAACAAAACAGCGGACAGAAGATCTTCCGCTCTGTCTTGCCTCCTCTCTCTCTATATGAATTTCCAATAAAAATAATAAATATTAATTTTGTATTCAAAAAACCCATGTGGCTTTTCACAATCATGCTTTAAATAATAACTTTTATTAACTCTCTCTCATGTCATTTTTTATTCTTTTCTGGTCTGTGCAACAATAAATTTACACATCTTGAACGACTCTGAAGCCAGAGCAGTAAAAACCTAAGGAGCAAAAGAAAGGAGAAATGCTGTTTTCACCCTTTTTATATGTTTTAAACATTTGAACATTCCATGTTTCCAATGCTAGACTCTATTAAGTAGTGTAGTTTCTTTACTCTAGTTTTCACTCAAAAAATCTATTAAAAAAAGACAATTCATTTCATTAAATATTTCATGAGTTCCTAATGTATGCTGGTTACTAGAAATACAGAGATATTAAGCCACGGTTTCTATCCACAAGAAACATTTGGGTAACACATGATAAATACTGTCACACAGTATTTAAAGAAATCTGAAGGAGAGAGAGAGAGATCCTTAAAAGTGCTTAATGGAAAGCAGAGAAGACTCCCGAGGAGAGAGGATGGAAGACGGAGCAGTGTAACACAAGGTGAAGAGGGAATCAGCAGCTTTTCCCCATAAAGATTATGTTCAAAGTACATTATCGTGAAGCATTAATTTTTCAAAGAACAAACAAACATCACCTAAGTTTGAGGCAGACCACGAAGATCTCCTGTTTCATCTTACGGAACTTGGACTTTTCTCCCTCAGGGCATGGAAAGTTACCGTGATGATCTAACAAGACAGTGACATCATCAACTTCTGTTCTATATTTGTACGGTTGCCCTGTGATGGGATGTATTTGTGTCACTGAAATTACAGTCAAAAAGACATTTGCGACTGTACTTCCTAAGTCAAATTATTATAAAATATTGAGGATCTCAGGCATGGAATTTGAATATGGCAGAGAGTAAACTGGCCCTAACTTAGTGACTGAATGAACTAGGAGGTATGTCTGTGGATGTGGGTAACAGTGAAAAGTGGAAGCTTTTCCAGGCATGATAGATTAAAATTACAGTGTGACAAGAGAAATATAATAAATAAGATGAACAATAAAGATTTCTTGTCATCGGGCCTGGAGTGGTGGTCTTGCGGCTAAAGTCCTTGCCTTGAACGTGCCCAGAATCGCATATGGGTGCCAGTTTTCATCCCAGCAGCTCCACTTCCCATCCAGTTCCCTGCCTGTGGCCTGGGAAAGTAGTCGAGGATGGTCCAGAGCCTTGGGACCCTGCACCAGCGTGGGAGACCCGGAGGAAGTTCCAGGGCCCTGGCTTGCGATCTGCGCAGCACGCGGTCACTTGGGGAGTGAATCATCGGACGGAAGATCTTCCTCTCTGTCTCTCCTCCTCTCTGTATATTTGATTTTGCAATAAAAATAAATAAATCTTTTAAAAAAAACTTCGTGTCATCCTCCTTTTACACTGCATTGAGAATATCCCCCACCCCCCACAGAAAACAACTTTCCCAAAAGTTGAAATTTCTCATGATATGTTTTCATGTTTCTTTGTCCTGTGCACTTCCTTTGTTACTGAGGGATTTTGTATCAGGATATTAAACTTCTCTGCCTCTTTGGAATATTTCTTTGGTATTATTTTATCATCCAGCCTTTAGATTTGATCTCCTTCCCGGATTCTACCACTGGGATTATCTTGTCTCCATGCTACCTCTGTAGCCCTGCCTCCTGCAGAGCCTGGCCTGCTTTGTAGTCCAGAGAATCTGAATTTCAAGCAAATTTTGTATTCCAGCCATGGCAAAAAAAAAAAAAACCACCAGATAATTTTGCTAAACTTTTAAAATACAACTGATATATTTCTTTTTTTAAAAATAATGAGAAATACATTTGAAACATATTTTCAAAACATAAAGCTTTATACATTCTAATTTGAAGAATTCAAAGGAAAAATTTTCACTAAGAGTTAGATGTTTAGCTTCTTCATTTCAAAATTCCTAACAGGTAAATGATGTTTAAAATAATACAGAGAAATTTTAGTGGATATACACATTGAAGGGTATTTATAAATATGAAATACATTAGTTGCTTTAAGATTTCAATAATTTGATCAATGATAAATGAATTAGGAGATCAAATAAAATTTAAAAATATAAACTAAATGGCTCTGTTAGAAAACAACATAGCCCAGTTTCCTCTCAAAGAAGGTAAAAATGAAATATTATTTGAACTAAAGTTTTCAACAGATGATACATTTCTGGGAAATATGTGATGCAAGGTTGAGAAACTATAATTGATTTTTGCAAGACAGCAAGTTGCACAATCTGGCTCCAAGCCACTTTGCAACATAGAAGGCAGACATGAAAACGAAAGCTTGTGTTAGAACTGAAGTGAGAATGCAGAAGAGCTAGAACAGGAGCTGGAACAGTCTATGTTTAATTCATTTTTAAAAATAAAAACTATTTTTTTTGCAGTGAAAAAATTATCAGCTTGCCTACATAAAATAAGACTAGTCTGACATAGGTGGTTTAAGGAAAAAATTTTTTTACAGAAAAAAATCAAATACTGGAAGGCAAACCAGGAGGAGAATGTAAACTGTGTATTTGGCTGAGCTTGTCATACTGTAATTTAAACCTCTCTTGATGGCAGAAGAGGATGAAGCAAAGCGGAGGGCATAAGATCAATCTTACAGTATTTGGTAATTAGTTGTACAAGTATTACAAAAGAATGTTCCATTGTAAACTATTTTAGATTCCAAACGACATTGCAGAGTGACTAAACGTTTTACAAAAATATTTTAAATTAGAAACAATTAGTGATGGAAGATAGGGACTTCATTACAAGTTTACCATATTCACATATATCTATAAATAACGAGATCATAAGAAAGAATTTAGATAACAAGCTATGGAAAATAGAATACTTCTGAGAATTGTAATTGGTAGAACAACTCTACATACTTTACCAAAAATCAGTGAAAAGTCTGTGAACAGAAAGAACATAAAAGAAAATCAGGTCAAAAAATTACCATCATATTGGTGTCTGATTCTTCTTTAGAGATTTTCACACGAAAAGAGAAAACAACGTCAAGGGCAAATGCAGACTGAGGGCGCTAAACCTTACCTCTCTCAGAGGGTCATTCAGTTCATTGAGGATGTTTTCCTCATCAAAGATTTTGCCTTGGTATCTATGTTCATAATAATCATGTATCTTCTGACGCATATCAGCCGGTAATTTATGGAAGGACATGTATTGTTCCACTTGCTTATACTGTAAGAAAAGGAAGAAAGAAAATTATAAGACATCATTAGACTGTATGAGAAATTATTCAATACCTTGTGTTATGTGTATTAACATTTGAATATTCAGTAAAAAAATAAAATGGAGAGATTCTGTTGGGCACTTGGTGCTTTGGTTAGCGTGCTTCTTCGGGATGCCACTTCCCCTATTTGGAGAGCCTGGGCTTCAGCCCGATTCACTTCCTGCTCATGTGTACCCCAGAAGACAGCAATAATGTCCTAAGAACTGAGTCCTTGCTATTAAGGTGGGGCACTGTTGTTGGATGCTGGATCCCTGGCTTTGGTCTGATCCAGCCCCGACTGCTGCAGGTACAAGGGGAGTGGACCAATGGAGGCAGATTCCTGTCTCTGGCTTCCAAGTAAATGATAATAATGATAGCAAATGGAATAATTCCTTTTAAGAGAAAGAGAGTCATGTAGTAGGTTCTAATGTATCTGCTTCATGTTGCATACTATACAAAGCATTTTATTTAGGTAACCATTTCCTATAAAGAAATGAGATACCATGGAGAGAAGGCATGGAAGAATTTCAGAGTGACTTAAGAGCATTTATACAAAAAGCCAGTGACTGATATGAGAAAAAAAACACCACAATGCTGTTTCTGCATATGAGTTCTAAAATTAAGTACTCATAATTGGACTCTTCATGTGGAAGAATACTTCCAAATACTGCAAATGTTTTATCTTAGATCTTCTAAGCAAAAGATCAGAACCTAATTAGATTTTGAATCTAGAGACAAGAGAGCTTGGCATCTGTTTGCAAATCATAGATACTTAAGCAACACAGATGCCCTATAAATTACTGAGAACTAAGGGAATCTGTCAGGCTCCTAATTTATACCAGACATAAATCTATTTGTAATTAGAATGTGTGTATGAGATGGAGAGAGAAAGAGAGAGAGAGAGAGAGAGAGAGAGAGAGAGAGAGAGAATTTCTTGTGGTCCACTCCCCACATGTGTGGTCTAAGCTCAAGCCAGAATCTGGAGCTGAAGCCCCATCTGCATCTCCCACGTAGGTAGCAGAGGTTCAAGATTATTCAGCCCTCCTCTGCCTTCCAAGGTCCACCTGCAGGGAACTGGGTAAGAAGCAGTTGGAACTCAAACCTCAAACTTTTGCTCAGATATTGGATGCCAGCATTGTAGGTGGCCACTTATATCTCACTATGCCATAGTGTAGGGCCCATAGGTTGATTCTTCTGATGTAACTGCCTTTTTATGTTTAATTATACTCATGCATGTACGTGCATGAGCAAACACAAACACACATAGAAAGAGAAAGTGTGAATTGTCACCAAGGACCCTATTAAAAGCAAAGACCAATGAAATCATAGTCTGTCTTATACAGTTCCCTTGATGGACTATGTAGACCTTAAAGCTTGGGATGTCTTCCACAGATGTTTCAACACAGTTTGTCATTAAATTACCCTTTGCAGAAACTGAATTAGATACTCAAAAATTATTTTCCATTTACAAATTGTAAATCATAGAATTCGGCACAAATATAGAAGCAGGTGGTGAAACTGAATAAAGATACTGCAGTATGTCTTCCCTAAAATATAACATGCTTGTTGCTTGTGGAAATTTTTGCTGGAAAAAAAAAAGGTTTGAAAAAATCTAGATATTCTGACTCCCTGTGACTAATTATAATTGTCATTGAGCCTGTACACAACTTATAACAAAGTACATTATAAGAATAGAAAATTATTACATTTCTTCATTTTTCCTATATACTTTCATATAGAATTCAACTAGTTTGGACATTCCCTTTGGAGATCAGTATCTTCAAAGAAATGCCATTTTTGGGGGGTGTCTTGCAGGGCCTGGGTCATCTGGCCTGGGACGCTAGGACTGCCTATGAGAACTGGTCTTCCTCAGTATAAAGAGCTGAGTGGTAGATGGCGGGCCTTGGTACACATAGAGGATATGGTAGCCAATCAGGACCTGCACAGGACGTCTGGTACCATAGCAGAGAATGGAGAACAGAGCATATTAGACAATTACCTCAGCCAAACGATGACAGCAAATATCTGGGTTAATGGAGACATCAAGGTTGATCGCGTCAGCCAATGGACATTGGAAGGATTTCCTCATCCATAGATTTGCAAGATAGATAACACTCCAGAGCCATCATATTCACCTGGGCAGAATCCTTGGAGTGAGCACTGCCTCGGGACCCTGGGTTGATATCCCATGGCCATTCCCTATCCCTGGGTACTGAAGCAGTTGGGAGGCTGGGTATGGCTTCTCCCCTGTATCTGCTTCCCCCCAGAAATGGGAAGAATAAATAAAGTTTGGAAACAATGATCACAGCCACTTTTCCCTAACTCACTCTGATCAACTATGTAAGCATCATCTAAAATTAAAAAATACCACTTTCACACAAGATTCCTTTATTTGGTGACCTGCATGTCCCCAGAAAATTTGCCATGTTATAGGTGTGGATTTTATGGCATAGTGGATTAAGCCACCCTTTGGGATAGCTTCATTTTCTTAGTGATGGCTTGAGTCTTGGGATCTTAGCTTCCAAACCAATTCCCTGCTAAATTAGAATAGGTTAAGTACTTGCATTCTAACCGCCTACATGGGATACTTGGATGGAATTTCTGGCACTTGCTTTTGGCCTGGTCAGGCCCTGGATTTTGTGGCCATTTGGAGAGTGAACCAACAGATGGAATTTCTCTCTCTCCCTCTCTCCCTCTCTTTATATATTTCCCTCTATTTATCACATTGCCTTTCAAATAGAAGAACAAGTAAAAATTTAGAAAATCTTATGTATCTATATACTTACCTACACATATCTCGCTACAAAAACTTGATTATAATATAGCATTTTTAGTGTAGGCACCAAACCATCACTATTACTGTGTACATAAGCAGTTTCTAATACATAGTTAAGAAGTTTTAAATTAATTTTCCCTGCAATATTCAAAACTGGCATGTCTCTCTCACCTCAGCGTGCTTTGGTGGCCCACTTCTAGAGACCTGTCATTCAGCCAGCTTGGCTCCTAATGCAGCCGATACCACAGAAAAGAGAGTTCTGTGGCTTTCTTGGCAAGAGTCTATTTTAGCAAGAATCTGGACTAGAAAATTCTACCTTTATTTCTAGATTTCTGCTATATTGGATTTTACTCAAAGCCAAGAAAAAAAAAATAAACAAAAACTCCCAAACAGCAATGGGATATGTGCTGTACAAGTTTAGTGTCTGGAATCCCATTAGCCATCCCCAAGAGTAGTTTCTGCATTAGTGATGGGAGGTTAGCCTACCATGTTTGAGGAGCATGACTTAGCAAATTTAGCGTCAGGCAGAGCTCCTTGGGTGTGCTCTCCCCAAACCAAAAATCAAGATTTCTATCTAGATAATGGCAGTTCAAGCTATAGAGTAAGCACATTCCAACTGCTCCAAGATTGGGACCAGGGAGAGGAAAGGTCCTGGGACCTGTGACACTGACAGCCACCTGTCTTTATGTTCACTGGCTTTGAATTTAACCAAACGCGTCCTCTACACTCTGTGATTGTGGTGAGTTCTGTCAGCTAGTTCAACTCCAAAACCAATAAAGCCCTTTAACAGAACTGCCACCGCTTTGACTCTCATTACCATAAACTAATGGAAGTTCTATCGGTTCTGATCAAATAAACCACTCACCTTTCTATAGGACCTGTAGGCTTCAAGTCATCTCTACTTCCTTTCCTTAACACAGTACTTCTGCAAACCCTGCTTGGTGTAGTCAGAACAGGTGTCTAACTCACACTGAGCTTTTCTTTCTCATCCATACATAGTGGGACTTTGGGGAGCAACACTGCAACTTAGCAGTATTTTAATTACTTGGGGAAAATTGGTTCCTGTGCACAAAGACATATTCACTGAGGAAAAATATATTGAGCCCTTTCTTCATCCCTACACTTGGAAAATTCATCACTGTGTTACATATAAATTTATTCATTTTTCTGGAAAAAAGGGGAGGATTAGTCAAGTGCAATTATTTCCACTCATACACTTCTAGATTTCACTTTTATTTTTGTAAAGATTTATTTTTGTTGGAGAGGCAGAGAATCAGAGACAAAGAGAAAGATCTTTCATCCTTGGGTTCACTCCTCAAATGGCTGTCACTGCCAGAGATGACCCAATATGAAGCCAGGAGCCAGTGGCCCCTTCTGGCCCTCTCTCTAGGGTGCAGGATGCAGCCATCTTCTGTTGATTTTCCTGACCACAAACCAGGAGCTGGATTGGAAGTGGAGCAACTGGAACACGAGCTGATGCCCTAATGAGATGCTGACGTTTGCAGTTGGAAGACTAGCCAGCTGAACCATTATGCCGGGCCTCAATTTCTAAATCTACCATAATCAAGTCTTTGAATGAAATTCCATATTTTTCTCTCAAGGGAGGATTATATCAACTGTTCGAAACAGTACGAAGATCTACAATTTAATTCAGAAAGTTTTAATTTAAATTTTCACTTAAATTTTTAAAATCAGATGATGAAGCTATTTTTTAAATTATGAGAGCAATTGTCATGAAGGTTAACTCCACCAGGCTGTGCACGACTCCTGCTTTTGAGTGAAAATTAAGTGAGTTGGGATGTTTAAATGTGGTATAAATACTTTATGTATTTAGATATATTGTTTATTTCCCACGCCGTATATTTTGTGTGTTAACTTTTCAATGACGAGTTTCATTTTTATTTATGTTGAAACTCAACTGGAAAAACATCTTCAATCTGCAACAAGGAAGCTTTCTAAAACTAATACATTCCCTTCCCGGGCAGTGTAATGTGGTACAGGGCATTAAGGCGTCGCTTGGGATATGCCATTTGCATCCCACAGCTGAGTATAGGTTTGAGTCTGACCTCCTCACATCCAAATCAATTTCCTATTAATGTAAGTAAGAGGCAACACGTGATTTCTCCCAAACTTGGGATATTCAGTGAAGTTCCTATCTCCTGACTTGCTGCAGGTATTCAGGGAGTGAACCAGAAGAAGCGAGATCTTCTTTCCCTCTCTCTGCCCTTCTCAAGTCAATAAAGATAGACATTTACATACTACTTCACGTACTCCCAGTATACTTCTTTCAAATTCCCATTTTTCAAGCTTCTAGTGGTGCATAATAAAATATGCATGTACGTTTTATATATAGAAGTACATTGAAAAGATTAATATTTAAATATCTTTGGTATCATATTTCACCATTTTGGTCAAAATATTTCTTAGCGTTAGTAATGGCTTGACATACTTTTTAAAGTCTCTCCACTTTGTTTTTAATACAACTGTCTTATTTCATTGTTTATGGCTTTCCAAATCTAGAGTAACTGAGTGACTGAGAATACACACAAAGAATAAACATCATCTGGAGAATAATTAAAAGAAAACAGTGAACTAATGACTCATCAGCAAATCACCATAGAGAAGCAGCACATCTGATGAAAAAAAATCTCTAAAAACTGAGCTTTTACACTCTTTCAAGCAGTATGTTTTTTCAAAAGCAAAACAAAAAACAAACAAACAAACAAAAAAACCCCAAAAACATATTCCTTCAGAACCAATGAAAAGTAAGGTTTTTCTTATGTGCACTTTATACAATAAGTTAAATGAATATTATTATCGTACTTTTAAAGTATTATACAAAGTGGTGTTAGGAAGCAATAAGACTGCATTACATTGATGTAAACACAATGAACCAAAATCCATTTCAGACTAAAGTATTGATCAGTTGTCAGTCTCACTATGAAACATATTAAATTTCTGTGTTAACAGGAAAAGCTCTATTATATGACTACTATAATAATATTTGTTAAACACCTACTCAAAGTAGTAAAATGCTATTAAGAAACTGCTAAGTATAGCATTGTGCATTGTGAAAAAGAATGCTTCGATTTTGTTTGTTTCAAGCTAAAAATGGTTCTTGTCAGATTTATATTTGGAGAATACTTTTAATTTATTTCAAAAGAGATACATACAAAACTGTATATATGTTTTTTACATATATATACCAGCAATCAGTATTATGATTTCTAAATGGGACTTTTAATCTGAGCTGGTAAATATCAGTTTATTAGCAAGGCTTGGAATATAATATTCTCAAGAGAAAATTTAGAGAATTATGAAATTTATAAAAGTAAATATGCCTAATTTGCCTAATTCAAGGAGCATGTAACTAGTAATAGTCACCGATTTGTTTAAATTCAATATTTAACTAGTTTTTGGAGTTACACTATCATTATAACTTGCAAAACACATCCCCTGCTCTACTGAGAGAAAAGGAAGGACTTGCTTTGTACCTTAGCATGAATTAACAAGTACTCCGTTAAACACAGAGCCATTCCTTAAAAGAAAATAAAGCAAGCTTGTCAGTGAAAAGTCTTCGCATACTCAACAATAGCTGTTTCTTAAAAGATCAGGGCACAGTTACAAGACCATCTGCTTTAGATAAAACATGAAGACAGGCCAAATTGAGTATGTTAACAAGCAGATAATAAGTTGATTGTTATTTGCTATGCAAAATGTGGAAATGGAATCCAAGAAATCAGTGAGGGAGTCACTGGCTAGCAATGTTGAAAACCAGATGACCGACGAGTTTCCAGTTCAGATCCACTCATCGGTAAAGGAGTCAAGGGTTTACATTATTTCTAATAACCCACATAATTTTTGTTTAATATACTGTAATAGAAGATGAGTAGATTCTGGTTTACAGCAAATATTTTACTGCCGCAAGTTATAAACAATTTCTCCAAACCAACTGTGACTTCAAGATGGGGACACTATTTTTATTTTATTCTTTTTGTCTTTCTGTGTTGAATGAGTTTATGAGAGTTCAATACAAAGTCAGCAAATGAATATTTTTCAGTCTGTTTAGCCAGGAATTACAAAACTATGGAAAACACAGAACTTAGCAAATATTTACTTATGGAAAGGTTGGCTCAGCATACATACACTTAACATAAATTGAAATGGTAGATGATAACAGAATTTGGAAATCACCTTGGCATAAATCCCCCTTCTCTTTCATATCAACATTCACCAATAGAAAGCCTTTTTTTCAACTTCATGAATGAAAATATAATATACATATGTATATACATATGCAAATATATATGCAATATATACATATAAATATGTTGCATATATATTTGCATATTTTTTCCCACTAATGTATGATTCCAACACATATCCGTATTGTTGCATATAACTGTATTTGGGAAAATGTTTCCTTTCGTATACAAATAAGATTCTGAGATAGCTTTAAACTTTTTCATCCTTCATTTTTATGGCTACAAACTTGTTCCAGTTAATCATCATCCTTTATGAGAATTTTTGAAATTGTCTTCTGCTTCCTTGGTTGAGTATTTATAATCTGTTCTTAAATCTGTTTATAGTTTTGTTTTCTACAATCAAAGTCTCGTCATAGCACGCCTTTGTTTAAACCTTCCAAACACTTCAGTCCTAGAATACAAGACAAACTATTTCAATAACTTGTAAGGCCACATACGGAACCTAAGCTAATGTTTCTTCTGCTAATACTATCTTCCTTGCTCACACAGCTTTGACCTGGCTTGAAAGTACAGGAGACAGTATAAGTGATCAAAGATAAGGAAAATGTCATATATTCTTGTACTCCCAGTGTTTCACAGTGATAAGATTTTTTCTAAAGATTCATTTTATTTTTATTGGAAAGTCAGAGTTACATAAAGAAGAGACAGAGAAAGATTTTCCATCCGATGGTTCACTCCTCAAGTGGTCACAATGGCCAGAGCTGTGGTGTTCGGAAAGCAGGAACCAGGAATTTCCTCCGGTTCTCCCACACAGGTGCAGAGTCCCAAGGCTTTGGGCCATACTTGACTGCTTTCCCAGGGCACCAGCAGGGAGCTGGAAGGGAAATGGAGCAACTGGGACACCAACCAGAGTCCATTTGAGATCCCAGCTCATGTAAGGTGAGGATTAACCACTAATGTTGGAGGCTGACATTCAGGTATAGCAGATGAGCCAAGGTCTACAATACTGGCATCTTCCGTGGGCATTGGTTTCAGTTCCAATCCACCTCCCTGCTACTGGCCTGGGAAATCAGAGGATGACCCAAATGGGTGGGCCCCTGCTGCTAATGTGAGACCTGAATGAAACTTCTAGTTCCAAATTTGGCTTGGCTCAGCCCTAGCTGTTACAGCCCCTTGGGGAGTGACCTGACAGATGAAGGATCTCTCTCTCTCTGTCTCTGTGCTGTGTCTCTCCTGGGGACACTGACTTTCTAATACATAATCTTTGGAAAAAAAAAAAAAACAGGAAGTAAGCTCCTCTCATTCCAGGTGCTGCTGGCTGACTACCCAGTGAGAAGTGCAGACAGACTCTGACTTCAGCTTGGCTCACCAGGTCCTGGCCCCGGGCCACTATTCCTTCAGTGGCCAGAGGTCTCCATTTCTAGCAAGCTGCAGCTGTGGCTTCCTGGCCTGGATGGAAAATGTCATATGCTTAGCATGTCTCATATAGCTCTTCTGAGTTTTACGTTTTTGAAGAATGAAAGAAAGCTGAGAGGCTTCAAGTAAATTTTAAAAACTAAACATAATTTGCATAAACATATTAGCATTTTAATTAAAGGACAGGAAGATATTTCTTAATCTTCTGACAAAAACTGAGAATTGGAGATCTGTGCACTCCATAACTAAAACATCACTAGCAGCTTTAAAATGGTGATTCTAAATCATTCTCAACACTTTGTTTTCATGCTTTCCGTGACAAGAGCACACTGAACAACTTCTTCTGGATGACTCATGGTAATGCTTATAAATAACATGTTCTATATTATGTTTCTATCTAGATTATTCCATGCTTCTGGGTTGCATTTTCTTAGGGCTTCCACTTAACTTCACTTCTTATTCCACAGATTCCAGGAGACAGGTTTTTTCAACAAAATTTCCCTGCCATTAGTTGCCTTGAGCCTTTTCTCAGTGGTTTAATGTACTTTCACTGTAACTTTTCAACACCATGGAGATCTGTTTTGCTCAGAATTACCTGCAATCTAATTCTTTGTAGCTTCAGTTGTCACAATGCTCAAAGTGAGAACAAAATTCATGCTTTTCGGCAAAATCAGGATTAAAAATGATACATATAGGTAAGTGAAAGATGCCTCACACCTGTATTTTCACATCTCTTTTTGTAGTACTACAGTTTGCATGTAAAATAAATTGCCTTTGCCTTTCTGACTGGCTTACTTGAGACAGTTGGAAGCCAAGCAGCTGTGTTACTATAATTATTTTGTGCCTCAATAGCTCAAACTCAAAGCTAGTGCAGGATAACTCACAGGAGAGTTTGAGTCTTTGAGATAACTGTTAGCATAACCTCTGAAAGTCACTTCCAGAGAAGAAAGTCAGGTAGGTCATTTTAGAAGGGAAGTTGCTGCACATGCACATGTGACGCATTCTACCTGTTAATGAGCCACGTGTATGCAGATGACTCCAAGGGCATGTCAGGTGTCATTCCTGCTATCCAGGGAGAGTAATGTATATTTAGTATATAAAAGGATATTTAGAGCTGGAGTGGACCACAGAGATCATCTTTTTTCCCAATCAATCCTCTCATTTCACAGATGAGGAAAAGTAGTCCAGAGTGGCAAATTCATTTTCACAAGTTTTACACATAGTTAGTAACAGTCAGAAATAAAATCTGTTGTCTGAATTCCTAATACAGTCTTTTATGTTACATCCGTGGCCACTCTACCCTTAAGTATGCTTTATTATTATTTGGCTTTTATAAAAAATTGAGTCAAGTTTTTTTTTTTAAATCCCTGCTAACTACATTAAACTAATAAATTACAGAATCAATTTTCTTTAAAATTGTAGGTAAAAAATGACTGAAAAATATGAATCTACAAAGGGAGAGCTACTTCCTTCCGGAGCAAAAGTATAAGTTTTGAGGTTGGAGTCAGGTAACATTAGAATGTTCAAAGACCTTCAAAACTATGATGATCATGCATATTGTAAAAAAAAAAAAAAGGTGTGCACAACTTTTCAAATTTTCTTGCATCCAAATGAACCTTTTACTTTCATTTTTTCAAGAATGCCATAAAGTCCCTTCTTATTACTCAGCTTGGTTTAGGAGCTTAAGTGTCCTATTATCCACATGGAAGTCTTGGGGTGATTTTTGTCCATCCTTCCAACTATCAATTCACACCTTCATATATTATCTTCACAATTCGGGGTCACTGGAATTTTAAAATGTCATTCACATTTTCTATGGTATTTTCCTTTTAATCTGCAACATTACTTAGAACAATTTTCTTTTCACTTGTACTCTCAACTTGTATGGCTAAAAAATACTACCGCTGATTCTGAATGCAAAAATGCACTTAGATTTTTGTATGTCTGAAACCACAAGCAAGAAATGAAAGGGAATTGCCTCAGTGAATTTTAATATAATACAATATACAAAATCATTAACATTGATCTTTATAATTGATCCAAAGAAATGATCTATTTCTTAATTGTCATAAATGTCTTATATACTTTGTTTATCTTCAATTATTCTTTCAGGGAAAATATAAAGATCATTAACATGAATAGATTAAGAAAGTTTAGACTTACAAATGTAATAGCAAGTGGTATGAGTTGAACCAACCACATAACACAGACTTAGTTTCCATTATTTTATTGCTGTTTTGATTATTGAATTACTAGTTGACTGCAGGCATATAATTTCATTTCATAGTTAAAATCAAAACTCATTGTCAGAATTATGAATTACTATTTAATGGATAAAACTTTCACTTTCAGATGATAATGTTCTGGAAATGGAATACCAGTGATGTTTGCATACCACAGTAGGAAGCGTCTACTTGATTTAAAAGAAAAGATGTGGTAATATATTCTACACAACACATTATTAACTAAGAAAACAAGAATTTGGATAATCAATTTGAAGACTGAGAAAGAATAATGGACTTGTGACTGTTTTTAAGCGACTAAACTATTGCTATAATATAGGGGAAAACAGTGTGTGGGGAGAGGCAGGGGGTGGAAATGGGGAAGGTAGAAGGGAAAAAATCCCTGGTCCTAAGGAACTTTAACATGAATAATATTTTTTAAATAGAAAAATAATTACTATAATAATGGTAATGGTGGGATTAGCATGTGCAGAAGAAAAGAACGAAGCCTGTTAATAAGCTGTATGAATAAGACAAATGACCCTTGATACTGGTGCAGTGGTGTGCCAGGCTAACTCTCTGCCTGTGGCACTGATATTCCACAGCGATGATACAGTACTGGCTGCTCCCCTTCCAATGCAGCTTCCTGCTAAAGGCCTTTGAAAGCAGCAGAGGATGGTGCAAGTACCTACATGCTCATGGGAGGCCTAGAACATGCGTGCGGCTCCTAGCTTCAGTCTGGCCCAGCTCTGGCTGTTGCAGCCAGCAGGGGAGGGAACGGGTGGATGGAACTTCAGTGACTGTTCCTCCCTTTCTTTCTTTCTCTAACTTTCCAATAAACAGAAATCCTCTTAAAAGATAAGGCTGAATCTCCCTCAAAGTCTGATGCTTTCGAAGATAGCTGATTATTCCTCTGAAAATTTTCAGAGAAATTGATAGAACTGGTTTTCCAACTAACTGAAAAATTTATTCATGTTTCCCAGTAACATTTTAATGTTTTCTCCAGTAACACTGACAATACAAAAAAAAAAAGCCACATCTGATTTCTTTGATAAATCATGTTTTTGTACATGAGAAAAATACTTTAACAACATGTGAAAAAATATTTGAAAAGTTGATGAAAAAATACATGTAATTGACTATGGACTCACATTCAACAACAGCAAAAATGCAAAAGGTGATCGGTCCCAAGAAAAGTTTTACAATCCATGTACACCACCTCATCTTTGTCAATTAACTAGGACAAAACTCCTCTAAGAATCTTTCACGGCACTACTAGAAATAAAAATTTAACAGCTATTTTCCATATTCATTATTTCCTTTAGATCTCCCTGCAGCACGCTGTGCTTCTGTAAAGTTCCTCACAATGCCAAGTGCATTTGCTATCAAGTACATCAAAGCTTCATGTACCAATATGACGGGTGAATGTAGCAGGGGAGTAAAAGTCCCTGCCCATGTCTGAATTATGTCAATTTTATATCAATACAGACAATGAAAAAAAACTTTGCAACAACATGAGATTTATGCTGTGTCATGTTAAAAATTCCAAAAATTGATTTCCCAAACTAGAAATTCACTATTTATTTATGCAGTGAAAGCACGTAAACAGCATTGGGAGCAGCATAGCTTTCTTAGTGAACAGCTGCTGATACATAGACACGTTTCTGCTCCACTCCAGTTTAATAAACTGAGTAATCAATTAAGGAAGAAATGAATCTATCTGCTCATATAATCCTTGATCTTTTCCAAGTTAAAACTATATCTATAAATTGCACCATTTTAGACTAATAATGTTTATCTCACAGTGAGACCTTCATAGAATGCTATGACCTAGTTTTGATGGTTGAAGTAAAATACAAAGACTGTTTTCCAAGGTACTTCAGAGACCTTATACTTAGACTTTTAATTGATACATGATTTGCACATAATAAAGAATTGAATATATTTTTAATTCAAACTTTTATTTGAAAGGCAGAGTTACACACACACACAGAGAAAGAGAGAGAGAGAGAGAGAGAGAGAGAGAGAGAGAGAGAGATCTTCCATCTGTTGGTTCACTCCCCAAAAGATGACAATGGCCAGAGCTGAGCTGGTCCACAGCCAGGAGCCATGTGACTGAAGGGTCCTACAGCCTTCAGCCATCTTCCACTGCTTTTCCAGGTCATAAGCAAGGAACTAGATTGGAAGTGTAGCAGCTGGCATACATATGAGTTGCCGGTGCCATAGATTGAGGCTTAGCCCATTGTGCCAGGGCACTGGTCCTGGTGTTGAATATATTTCAATACATGCATAAAACATTTAAAGTCACATAAAAGTAGCTGATATATCTATCTTAAGTAATTGTCACATTTGTTTGTGCCATTCACAATCCTCCCTATTTAGCTATTTAGAAACAATCTGCTGTTAACATACTTACTTTAGAGAGCTATCAGTATATTAGAAGTTAAACTCATTAGCACCTATGCATTTTTCCAAAATGCACTGTTTTTGCAAAGAAAGAATGCAATTTTGTTTTTGCTACTTTGTATGATAGCTGTATCAAAATAATTGAGCTTCAAGTTTCATATCTCTGAAGTTCAAGTTAACAGTTCATGGAATGAGCACTGTGGCACAGCACATTAAGCTGCTGCTTGTGACAGCTGTGACCCATATTGTTCTAGTCCTGGTTGCTCGACTTCTGATCCAGCTCCCTGCTAATGATCCTGGGAAAGCAGAAGACGGTCCATGTGCTTGGATCCCTGCTGCCCATGTGGGAGAATAGGATGGAGTTCCAGGGTTCTAGCTTTGGCCTGGCCTGAGCCAAGGTATGCAACTATTGGAGGAATGAACTAGTGTATTGAAGATCTATTTCTTTTTCCTCTCTCTCTCTCTCCCCTTCTCTCATACTGCATTTCAAATAAAATAAATAAATTGTTAAATCAGCAAAATCAAGATAAGGATTCATAAACAGAAAAATCATCCTTATTTTCAGCATTGAAAACATCAAAACTTGAGAGCACTGAAGCTCAGAAGATAATGGTATAATATCTGTTTAGCATCATTTTTCTGAATAATAGTTGAGTAATTTACGCAGGGCATCTTGTAGTAATGTTATTCCCCATGCATAATATACTCAAATTTCATTTTGGGGGTTCAGGCTCTGTAGCATTGTATAGATTTAGATTCCAATTAATATCCTAACTATTGGCTGAAAATAGTTATCGTTTACATTTTATAAAGTATGGTGCTACATTATTCTTTACGATAGATTTTCAGATTGCAAGCAGAAGAGACAGTGCCTATATAATTGCATACATTTTATTAAATTTTTTTGAAGTTAGTCATCTGAAGTACGTATAAAAAGAAAACAATAAGGAATCTTAAGTTTGATTTTTTAAAAATATTATGATTTCTCCAACATATAACATCCTGGGGCTTGCATCACTAGGAGACTAGCTCTGTTGCTAGGAAATCAGGAAGCATGAGTCACTCAATCACGGAACAGAACAAAGTGTTCCAATAATGAAAACTTCCAAGCAATTAAGGCTGTTCCCTATTCTCTTCTTAAAAACATTTCAACATGTTTCAGCATAGTCAAATCAATTGTGAATTTACTTCATTTAAAAAAAATGCCTTACCATTTTAAAGTATGTTTCAGTGGTAGTGGTGTAGAAAATGTAAATTCTCAAAACTCACCCCAGACCTCATGAACCAGAATTCTTAAGTACAACTAATGAGTCTGTTTTAACAAGACTTCCACACACACACACACGTATGGAATACACACACGCACACACACATATGCATATATATATGTTCACATTTAAAAAGCATTGCTCTAAGGTGTAGGGGAGGAAAAACTAGGAAGAACCTGTGCCCACAAATGAGCCATACAGAGCACTGCCAACCCACTGAGCTGGTCTCTGGCTTCCAAAATTTGCTTATTTGTAATAGAATTCCATCACTCTTGAAGCCATTGAATTATAAGCCCTTCATTCTAGACAAGCTTAACGTGTCTGTGAACAGTTTATTAAATATTTTTACCTACTAAAATTTAATTCACTGTGGTTCTTATCAGTTATCATGTGATCGTTTACCTAATGCCAAAGAATATAGATCATTCTTGGTTTTTTTTTTTTAATCTACTGTAAGACATTATTAAGTGACAGTCATTTAAAAATTCAAATTCAATTTAGCAAGTATTTGCTTGCAAATTCTTACTAGGCCACAGTTGTATTTAAGTTGAATTTTAGAATGATCAACTAGTCCAGAAAGTTCCATATTTTGATTCTAACAGCCACTGCAGCCCTTTCCAAAGTCAGTTCCCAATTCTCTCCAACTCATGATTTTATCTCTCCTTGAAACACGGCCAGCTTTATTATATGGCACTTCTTTTCTTCATCAGGTGGCTTACTTCAATCTTACTTCTACAGATCCTTCTCTTGTAACTATAATCTGGTCTTTTTGCTCCACACCACTGAATCCCATATGAATAAAACCAAAGTCTTTTATAGTGTCTTCACATTCCGCTTTGTGGCATTTTCTTACAAATATCATTACTGGGTATTATGAGTCTCTCTTTTCTAGCCATTAAATGATAAGAAACTTAACAAGGGATAGCCCCATGTCTATTTGCTCAATATATGTCCATCATCTAATAGTAGGTTTCATACATAATAAGTATGCAATAAATTTTTATTTAAAAAATGAAATTTGACACCCAAGTTACATTAAGTATTTTCTCTGAACACTACTTTCTCTCTACTTAATGATAAAATAATACTGTTTCTAGTTATTTTATTTGAGTTGCTCTTATCCCACGATTAAGTTGTAGCCTACTCAGTGTTAGTCATTTCATTAATAAATGTCTATAAAGATGTCTATCAGATCCTAAGATATTATTATATACATCAGGAAAACACTATAGCCAATAGGTTCTTGTGATTTATTTTCCTTAAAAAAAAATAGCCTGGATTACAACATCTCAAAGATGCAATGGATCTTCTTTCCTTAAGGTATAACCTCATTACCCTGACATTCAAAATTATTCTTAGCTGACCCATACCCAGGTTTATTTTACACATGTCTACTCCTGGGGCACTGGTATACTTATTTCTTTCTATTAAGAATCTTGACAAAATCAAGGGTCTTTTCTGGGACATTTCTCTCTTTCTGATTTTGGCTTTGTGCTGATCTCCTCTGTGTTCTTGCAGGTTATTTTCCAAGGGATCACAGTGATAGAGGGAACCAAAAGGAAGTTACACAGATGGGGAATCTTGTCTGCTGTGGTGTTTTTTTTTTTTTTAACAGATTACTGTTCCATAGCCACCAGCTTCTGCCATGAAAAAGTGCTTAGTTCTGTATCTTATGACATTCAGGGAGCACAAACATGAACAAAACCTTGAAAGAGAACTTCCAGAAGCAAATTCAAATGGAAATCCAACATTCACCAAAAAACTGAAACACACAGATCAATAAACACAAGGAAATAGAAAAGAAACTAGAGAAATTATAAGCTGTCACATGTATTGTTTGGTAAGTGTAAATTGCAATGAAATACACTCAGATTTAGTGAGGAGAAATGTTTAACATTCTGCAAGGTTCTGAAATTCTGCCCACCTGCATCTAAGGAAAATTTCAGCATTGAATACAGACTACCGGGACAAGAATTATCACTGAGAAGGTGTTTCATACTCCCTTAATGGGATTTATCAAATTGAAAACAGAGGTATAAGTGATTTATAAATGGAAAAACGGCATTTTTCTTTTTCTTAATTAAGAGCCTTAAACATTCCTAAAGCTGATTCAACCTTTATAAGAGAATTTATTTAAGTAAAAACTGCTTTTTCAAATGAAAATATAAAGTATCATTGTTCTCCTGCGGCTGGATTGGTCAGCAATTACATTAAGGTAACCCAAGGGTTATCGCAGTTCTATTTTCCTGTAAGCGAATCTCAGATTTCCAGTCTTATGACCTCCCTGGCTTTAAAACATTTGGTCGTAGTGCCAATTGAACACACAGATTACATTAAATTTAGCTCCCAGGAAGAAAAAGTATATGATGTAGTCCAATGGAAAATTGCCTGACTAATTAAGAACCATGTGGGAGTTGTGTTCATGGCAGTCTCATTTAAAAAGGAAGGAAGCAAGCTTTACAAATTATGCAGAAAGCAAGTTAAACATTGCGTTGGACACACATGCACATCAAGACTATCTCTATCACTGGCATAAACCAGGGATAATTAGAGTTATCCAACTCATTTTTCATTTTCACAGTGGTGTGGTAGGAGTTTCTAATGTCAGAATTATTACAGGTTCAAAGTCCTTCTGCTTTTTTGGATGACAAAGAATATTATATCCTACAGAATCAATAAACCACGTGAGCAATTGGAGAAAGTGTTTACATTTCATTATAGAGTGAAAAGGAGCTGAAAAACAGGGTGTGGCTGCTTTTGTAGCAAGATTTATAAATGTTCCAGGCACACCTTCAAACTGCTGCGCTTTGCTCAGCCAACACTGGCCAGACAGAAGGTCTTCTGCATTTTGCATGCCTTTTCTCTTTGTCTTTGTTTAACAGTTACACACATGCGATTTGAGTGACAGAGAAACAAACAGAGACACCAAGAGAAAAAGAATGAGTTTCCAGTTTCCATTCACCTGCTTAGGCCCCAAATACCTAGAAAAGCAGAACTGGGAACTGGCCAGTGTAAAGCAAGAAGCTCGATGTTAGGTATCTCACTAGGGTGAAAACTTAACCATTGGCCGAATGTTTTTGTTTTTAAACTGGAGTCTCAGAATCAATGGCCACACGGATGAACTCTTCCATCCATCTGTCTGATAGAATTATTACCTCAAGTACAAGACCACCAGCAGGTACGAATGAAGCTTTGGAGAGACACCTAAATAATATATTCCTTGTTGTTTCCAGGGAAATCAATCTCAGAAACGAGAAAAGAGAGCAGACTGAAAACTCAGCTTTTTAAAAGAATTCATTTCTATTCAAGCAAGTGCAAAACAAATGTATAAATGTAAACGAACAAACCAGGACATGCTCAAACACCCAAGGCTATAGGATTGCACTCGTGTAAACAACAGTACAGTATGGGATAAGAAATCTGGTATAACATTTAAGATACTACTTAAGATACTCACATCCAATATTAGAATCTGAGTCCCAGCTCTGTTTCCCATTCCGGCTTCCTGTTCACATGCACCCTGGGTGGCAATGGATGATGGCCGACTCAAGTAGCTGAGGCCTTCCCATCTAAAAGATAGGCCTGATTTCCAGCTTCAGCTGGGGTTTACTGGCAGGAACTGAGGGCATTTGGGAAGGTAATCAGCAGTAATCTGCTTTGTTGTGAAAGGGACTTCAATAGTTTGAAAAGAGAGCAAATTTTATATCACCTTAGCCTTTTGCCTCTGTGGCTGCCACTGACTTATTCAAATTTGGAAGGTTAGGTTGAATGAAAAAGGAAAAAATGGATTTCCATCAAATACGAAATGTACATGAGAGTCTCATCATAATTTTTATTTACAATGACAGAATTAAGATATGTAGAACATTAGTGTGCTGGCTTAGGTTTAGGACACTATGTTTGTGTTTGATTGCATTAAATCATACAATACAGTAACATGAGTAAATGTAACACTCTTGTATGGATGACAGTCTAGTTACATAACCTGAATCTTCCAGGTTCAAAATGGGCTAACTTTATCCTTTGTGATAAGGTTAGCCTTTTTCGCATCCTTGGTAAAGAGGTTCAGTAATTCTTGAAGTCAGGCATAATATTATCTCAGTGCCTTGTGCTCCACCAACACAAATCAGAATCTATTTAAATAACCTACCTTGCACCTGCATTGGATTTTTGTAGCATGCTTTCCAATTGCAGGAGGCTATTCAATGGATAAAGGGTGCCTGAAATTATAGTTCCCTCAGAAAATTAAGCTGATTATTTCATATTACAATTCCATATAAAAAGCTTTTGTGTACAAGTATATCAAGGTGTGCTGAGATTCTCTTACCCTAAATCTCTCACTCTTACAATGTATATGAAGTGTACACATGCTAAAAATCTTGATAATTATATGGAGAGAGTTGCACACACAAAGCTGCTATTACTAGAATTATTTGACAGAAAACTGATTGATAGGACTAGAAATAATAGTAGGCTTCCCAGAGTCCCCCAGTTTCTGAGCTAAGATGCAGTAGCTTAATTCACAAGGTAATCGGATGCAGTTTGATTTCACAAAGGTGAGAGCAACAGCCAACAGCAAGCATATCCAGAAAAGAGGTAACCACCTACATACAAAAGGAATGAATGGTCTCTATGGGGAGTTTCTCAAGGTAGATATTTCTCAGTATGTATATGTTTAATGATAAATAATTTAACATACATGGAGGTTTGGCATGTTGGGGATAAATGGCACGATAAATACTCAGGGCGTACACATTGACACGATAACACTGTTTTAAGAAAGAATTCTACACCTATTTGTTCAGGGCACTGTGTGTGTGTGTGTGTGTGTGTGTGTGTGTGTGTGTGTGTGTAACCAGTGACATTACTGGTAGAAGTTTCAAGATGAGGATTGGGATTGACTCTGCTTCGTGTCATTGAGCTGCTGCCGATCTGACACAGAACATCAGTAGTACAGAATCCTGTCACACATGCAGGTTTACAATCACAAAATGGGATGCAAGGATCAAGATTCACTGATGTCATATGAAGATCAGAAGATGGAGTGAGTAGATTCCTGCCTGGATTAGTGAAGAGATTTATTTGATGAAAATGGCTGCCCTGGGCAGGTCTCATTCAAAATCTTTTTAGAAAGAGCACCTTCTAGTGGAAAGAAAAAGAGGCTGGCACTGTACCCTCTCCCCCCTCCGTCCCCACCACCTGCATGGGGCTGGGAAGGGATTCCATTTTCCAGGAAAGATAATTCTAACTAAGCAACATTAATGAGTTGATTGGAGACCCCCCAAACACAATTATTTTTCAGTTATTTTTGAGCTTGTGCTGGTTCATGATGGCAGCTGGAGCTGGAACAAAGCAATGGTGGGGAGTAGTGGGGACACATTGTAAAAATCTCCTCTCTCACAACATAAAGTCTGTGAGAATAGGGGGAAATCTAGCTCTCCAAAATGTATCAGAATAAACACGCATGATAAGCCATAAAACCAACAGCATAAATTGTGGTTCAATCCATTTTAATCAGTAATGTGACAGTATAAAGATCGTCTCCTACTTTTGGCAATGTTGACTTTCATGTTATGAGGACTAGACATAATACAAATTGCATTAATTTAGCAGAATAAGGAAAGAAAGAAAGAAGACAAAGTAGCCCAATTAGGAAACCTGCCAATGAATCATACACTATGTAGAGCCTGTAACACTACACATAAGAGACGGGCATTCTTCTCATACTATAAGAGACACACTCTTCATTATAGCAAAGATCTTTGAAAAAAGAGAGAACGCAATGTTTTTAAGACTTGTCCTGAATTAAACTGAAGATCATCACCACCACAAAACAAAAATACACAAACCAAGACAGCTTTTAATCAACTCCTCTTGATTAAACTGTTCACATTTAAGACAATAAAAAAAGATTACCCCAATATCCCTGCCACATATCACATACTTGTAAGATCAAGAAACTGCTCACTTGAATTTTAAAAAATAACCTAAGATTGCATAGTTAGCAAATGCGGTTCCAACTTACATAGCAAATCTAAAATAATGACTGGTGACATTAATTAGTCCTTCTCTCTGTAGCTCCTTCTGTCTGTGAATCTGCCTTTCCAATAAAAATAAATAAATCTTAAAAAAATAATGTACCACTGTACCTATTGACACGCATTGTTAAGACTGGAAGTTGCGGTAAATTAACTAGTAATAAAGCAATATAAGTCAACCAAGTGTATGTAATATAGTTGATGACTTAGCATGTGAGGGGAACAAATGAACATGTGCAATAGTTTCTGCTCCCATTTTATTACCTGGCCTTTCAGATGGTATGCCAGACGAGGATTTATGTTTTTATAGTAGCTGAAATGTGAAAGGACATGAGCAATATTTACACATTATTTAAGCTTAATACATTTTGAAACATGCAAGCAAATTTGTGCAGATTGGGTCAGATTTGGGTTTTTTTAATTATTCCAGAGAGAATAAAAAATTATTAACAGCTATAAAGTCTATCTTGAAGAAATCGTGGTATATCAGATAGTATTTTCACCTTATTGTGTTTTCTTATTGTATCTTTGATTCAGGGAGATATTTTAATTAGGTTGAACTCAAATTTAACTTAATACCTAGTTGGTTAAACTAACATGAGAGCCAAAATAAATTACCTTCTCTTGATACTGCCGCCTTGAAGAATCCAAGGACTGGATTAAAGCAGTGGCGTGGCCAACAAACATGGCATAGCAGGTGGCCCCGACAATCATGCTCAACATGGTAATCCAGAGGTCAGACATGCTGACTGGGGCTTGGGCTCCATACCCAATGCAGAGCATGTGACTCATTGCTTTGAAGAGTGCATATGAATACTGCTTTCCCCAGGAATCATTCTGAAAAAGGAGAGATCAGAAGAAGTGCTGAGCTACCAGGAAACTTGAATGACGAGTATGAGACATATAGACACACAACACAGAACAGTGAAAGTAAGGGAAAATCTAATGCATTCTCACTAACTGCTCATCAAAATATAAGAACTAAAGGAAATACAGAAAAAAAATAGGGAAAAAAAAAACTACTTTTAGTGTTACTGTTAGTGAAAAGCCTACAGTTAAAATTAGTTAAATTGACTTCCTGGTCAGTTTAAGTTTACTGTTTTTAAAACTAAAATTCATGTGTGACCATGAATATGTTGCAGTATGCATCTATAATCCGGAGTAAAAGGAAGACTCCCAATGAAACTGCTAAATACACCCTGACAATAGAATACTAGATTTTCTACCATTGTTATACCTACAATGACATGATTCATTTAAACAGCATAAGACTGGATTTGTAAAGGACTATATTTTTGTAATAACATGGGGGAAGTCAGGTGGGGGTGGGAGATGAGAAGGGAAGGAGTGGAGATGGCTGGGTGAATCCATGAACCTGTAAAACCATATATGAAATGGAAACTAATATATATAAAGAAAGTATAACATAAATGTATGGAGAATGAATGTTTATGGACTCATTTTAAAGTTTCAAGGAAATCTGGTCATTCTCTAGTAATATATTTGCAAACTGAGAAATGTAGCAGATGGGTGTGAAACATATGAGCCTAACTATAGAAATTTTTACAAAACTATGGTATTCAGCTCTTAAAAACCCAAACTGATATGCCTGTGCAAGACTTAATCCTATTATCCTTTGCAAATTAAAAATAAACAAATGTATGGTAAAAATACACCCCTGATGATAAAACGAAGAAGCTTTGTGTCAGAGCAGTATGCAATTGTGTTGGAATTAAAATGTGAGTATTGATGATGAGTGAATCTTCTTGGCTCTCTGTAAAACAATAAGATGAAATGAAAGAGGCAGAGAACACTTTATTAAATGTTCTGGAAAGAAAAGGAAGACTTCTAATATTATTTCCTGGTCTGTAACTTCTGATGATATCTTCAAACTTTACAACAAGATCAATTCCACAGAAATCAACTGTTAAATTCATATAGTTGAAGCATTTTTTAAAGAAAATTTAAGTTTTGGAGCTTTTTCTCAAGTCAATTTGTAATAAATTCTTTTTTCCTGGGCTTGCACAACTTTATGAGTGCTGCTGTAAAACCAAAGTTTGGGTTCTGTGGTTCAACATATATTGGAAAAAGGAGCATTGTTAAAGGTAGGAAAATATAAAATCTTTCCTTAAATTGTAATAACTTATAAGTTTGGTGGGATAACTAAGCACAATCCAATAAATAATAATTGTGTTATAATATCTTCATGGATCATAACATTATTTTTACTTTTCTACAAGTTCATTTCTTGAACCATTAAAACGTTTATAATTTTCAACTTTATTTTCAATGATATACTTGAAAGTGACATCAGTTACTTTTGCCTAACACAGCTTATAACAAATACAAATATTCATTCATTCAAGTTTTAAAATATATCATCCTGTGTGAGAGATATTAAGAATATCTGACAAGCTGTACAACACAGAGGAAAATTTGTAGTAATATGAAATTTTAACTCTCTATAGCATGTTAACATTTTTTCACACAAAGATAAAACCTTGCATACAAATTTCCTGTACATTTGATTTTTATTTTCTGAATTAAGCTTTCTATTTTGAGGCAACCATAGATTCTCAAGAAGGCTTAAGAAATAAAATAGGGAGATTCCACGCACCCTTCACTCAGTTTGCCAATGGTAATCTTGAAAACTACAGTGCAATATCACACCAGGAAACAGACATTGACAGAATCCACTGTTCTCACTTCAGCACTAACTCCTATGTACTCCATTGTATGTGTGTGTATTTAGTTCTATCCCTTGTGTCTATGTAAGTTTTGTCACAATCAGCAAGCTACATATTTCTCTACACTGAATAATTTCATCAGAATAAGGACCATTTACAATTCCTTTATATTGAACTTAGTCTTTAGCTGGATTAGTAAATGCTCTTCTGACATTTCCTGTAACTTGACTTTAACCTTGTCTGTCTTTCACAGATCTTCAAGCAGGGAGGCTTCCGAGCTTCCATGCTACATATGATCACATCATATGCCCATGTACGATCACAAAGGACAGGAACCGTATTTCACAGATCACATTGTGAAGTATAAATTGTATGACGCGGTGGATATGCCCACCATTTGAATTCTTCTTAAATAAATGGGTGAATAAAACAATTTTGGTTTTAATGGTAAGTCAAATAAAAAAGATTTGCTTTCACCACACATGGAATTGAGTAGGTATAATTTTAAGCCATCTTGACATATTTATATAGAAAATGGAAATGAGTTAAAACTCCTACAATAGCCCTGTGAGCTTGCACATTAATCATGTTTGCATTGTGTAAGCCATAGTTGTGAGAGGAGGCAAATGTAGAGCCAAAGACAAACACTTACATCAATTTTCTATAGAAATATTTCTAGATAATAGCTGAGCTCTTTGGCATAAAGATCTGTATTTACGTTGATTTTGAATTCTTGTTTAGGCATACACACCATGCATGCACACACTCTTGAGTGAGTCAAAACCAGGTAACATCACTGCCTTACTAACATTGTTTTAAACATGGAGAACTCTCCTGTATTTCTTTCTCTCATGTCCTTCCCCAATTATTTCCACCTACACCTCTTCAAAAAGAGTGTGGATTTTTCTGTACCTTTACTGATGCTCATTTAATTACAAACTCAGAATCATGGCTTTTTCCTCAATAAAAAATGGTTCATAGTCTGGGAACCTTTAGCATATTTCTTCCGTCATAGCAAATTCCATCCAAATAATCTGGTATTCACAGAACTGCGTGTTTGTCAAGTGAGAATCATGTTAGACATGTTGATTAATCCTTGCGGTATCCCCGGTGGTCTTCATCGTAGTGATTTTACTGATGAGAATAAAGCTCGACTGATATCATCCCTGTGGTCCAATATCGCTTCACTTCATCTCTGACCTCTTGATTTCAGACATTGAATATTTTAAGCTGTGGTTCGTTACTGTTATCCTGTACTCCACTTACATGTGAAAATTTAAGGGAAAAAACGTGATCTTTCTAAACAATCTTCATTTTGAAAGTGTAAGTCAACTTGTTGTTAACAACACACCTGAGTAAAACTGTCTAGCTACCTACCATGATATGCACTGACTGATATTGTCAAAGAGATTCATTCCAGACAAATACACTCTTATGAAATTAGTAGCTAATATAATTACACCAAAATAATTTCACTGTGTTGTTATGTCAATCACCAATTTAAAGGAATGACATGAATTAAAAATGTTGTATGACTTTAGAAAAAATAGGCCTTAAAAGCCATCTTCTTTGCAACTTAAGTAATAATTACACAAATTACAAGCAATACATGTTACTCATTTTCAAATATGACCTTAAACTGCACACAAAAATTTCAACCACAAGTAATGTTAGTACTTGGTGTATTGATTATGCAGTCTAACAAGATAAGCCTACAAAATCCTCTACTCTGTAAGGCTCCGTAAAAGGTAAGGTGTATTGAACACTTACAAGTATTTTTAGAAGCCTAACTCCCTACTTAAGGCTCTTACCCTGTTGTGTGTATTCAGCGTATCCAGTGTATTCTCAGTATGTCAGATTTCTGTGCCAGAATTAATCTTCAGAGAGAACATTCTACTTTGGTTTCTAAATCCACAGAAGCCTATACAAATGCAAGTTTTATCTAGTGTAGACTTCCTGATCTCATGTACAACATCACAGAAAATTGAAATACCACAATGGTACTTAAGACAGGTAAACACAACTTCTTACAGCAGCCGAATCAAGCTAACTATCCTTCTACCAATAATTAAAAATGTTAAATCTCTAAAAGTCCCATGTATGTAAGGTGACTCTCCCATTTGAAACTTTGTGTTTGTTCATATGCACATGTGCGTATAGGTATATGTAAATGCGCGTGAGAGAGAGAGAGAGAGAGAGAGAGAGAGAGAGAGAGGACACAGGCTCGGATTACCTTCTTTCGGCCATGTACTTGAATTGAGACACAGAGTAATTTGTAAATCCATTGCAAGTACAATATTAAGAATATTCAAAATCATTCATTTTATTTTCTCCAGTGTTACACACACACACACACACACACACACACACACACACACACACTGTTGACTTTTGATTCTACCAGTTTACACAACTCGGAAAATTGTAATTAAGGCATAATTCCTATTTCTGATGAGCTACTTTCAACTTCCTAAAATCAAAAGCATGGTTTATAGTCAAGCAAGCTATATTCTTACACTAAAAAATAGTGTGAAACAAGTTCCCATTAAACATTGATAGTTTCCCATTTTAAAACATACTAATCAGAATATTCTAGCTATTTCATATTGGTACCAAAAAGTAAGTATGGTATTTGACTTTTAGGATGGCAGCTGTTTTTTAAATTTAATATTTCTATATAATAAAAAACAGAACAAATGTAATCTGACAAATATAACCCCTTATGAAAACTGGTAATAAGAACTGAGAATGAAATCATCCTAACCCAAGAACGATTTATCTGTAATGCTTCTAGAATATTTATAGTTACAATATTGCCTAATGGTAATGCTTCCCATATTGTTTGTGAAGTATAACAAACAATGTTCCCTAAAGGGAGCATAGCACTTGGTACAATTCCTGCCAAGACTAAATTCTAACATATTAGCCAAGCCTAGTGCCAATTTGCCACAAATTAGTCAACTAATCTCAAAGTACACCTCCACATAGGTCACAAATGTTTTTAAAATCTAACTTCTTTTGATATGCAAGAAAACACTTGTACAGGTTACTGGCAGAGCTGACGATGCTTTCATAATTAAGAGCACACATTTTTCAGTCAACAGAGTGTTCAGGAAAAGGAAAAAAATCAAAGCTTAATGATTTCTCTTGTGCACACTTCTATGACTCATTTAGATTTTCTCTAACTTGTTCCAAAATGATTTATCTGCTGAAATATGTCAATAGCCTTCCATCTTCACATTTCCTTAGGTATTAGTGCATGGATTTAAAAAAAAAATGATCTGGGTGTACTAGAGTGCAGATTCTGTGTCTTTCCATTCCGGAGAAGCCAAGAAACCAAGAAGCTTTGGAATACTCTGGTCTCCATTATGTACAACTAATGGGCTGCCCTATCTCTGTGCCCATAGGTTCCCTGCATAGTGGATCTGAGGCACCAGTACCAATCAGGGGGATTTGGAGGAGAAAACATCAATGATATTGCAGATGAAGGCTGATATGGGAATAAGCAAGTTTTCAATTAGGGAATCAAGACCCCAAAAGACTCTGCCAAAAAAAATCAAACCCTCTCCATTAGAAAGGCTTGGGATGATATATATTCAGTTTCTTGTTTAGACAATAAAGCAAAATCAAGGAAAATGTCTCTAGAAGGTCACTGTGTGAAAGCTGCAGATTGTCTTTAAGTCAGTATTCAAATATCCTACTGGAGTGTCCTGAATGTCTTCAATCATTTGTGTACAGACTGAACTCATCCAACCTGTGTCCAATATCAAGAATACTTATTTTCCTTGAATCTCGCTGAGTTTAACATCACTTGATTCACCGCCTCTCTCTCCACTGGGTGAGCACAAAGTCCCTAGGCAAAAGATATGCTTCCACTTTGTCAACATGATAACTAAATACTGAAGAAGTTAGTGGGTTTGAAAGTATATATTTATTGGAAAACAACCAAACACAAAATCAATTTTAAAAAAACAACAACTCTTTTTCATCTCTATTTCTGCTACTCAGGCTCCTATTTCTTGTCCGGTATACATTGCCACGTATCTTCACAGCATAACTTTGCTTGAGGACATGCTAAGTTGCTGTTTTTGGTTACTCCTATCTGCATTTGCAGTTTGGAAAAGGACCCAACATTCTTAACAATCATATTTGTCTTATGTGCAATTCTTAATAACTAATAACTTAAAAAACTCTAAGGTCAGCTGTTTTTTCCTCTAAGGCTTTCCTGAAACTAAATTATCTTACTGTGATCACAAGTATGTCATAACTAGATATTGTCCTGCCATAGATTGCAGCCAGCGGTTGATATTAGATTGATCCATTTGCATTTTGGGCTTTATGCTTTGCTCTTTTATTTCTGAAGACATATCAGCTCTTTTTAACCTAAATTTACCTTTTTTTGTTTGAATCAAATATACCATTTTTTTTCACCCCAATGTAAAAACAAATTTTCCTCATTTTTTTTTCTCATATGAGTAGCTACAAAACTAAAGTTAAAACAATGCACAGATTCCAGGTTAACTCCTTAATACTTCAGTCTTTAGAGCCTTCTCAGCCTCAAGAGTTCAGTCAAAGCTCTCAGAGAATCCCAGAAAGTTAGTCACAGTGTAGCTCCGGCCTCCCCTGACCGCAGCCTTCTACCTTTACAAAGTCCTACGTTACAGTCTGTAACGTAACACTTGTCACTCTGATCTGTTCCCAGATCACCAGACAAACCGCTTCACCGTGTTTTACCTAAGATGGTTTTCTTTGGCTCAGAGTGATTTCTTGTCTCTTTTCTCTTTGTCTGGTCGCTTCTAGGAAGTTTCTCGAAAATCCACCATCACCTGAGCATTCAGCCACTTTTGCCTATTCTGTTTTCTTCCCAATATGGACCTAGGATGTGTGCTTCCATTAAGCATGTGACTGCACAGTATCTCTCTTTGTTTGTCTTCACTGGAATAGCCAGAGCTCTGTAACAAGGATCTCATTTTAATCATCTTTGCACTCAAAACATCCATCAGAGTGAGCGATAAGAGTGGATTCCATGAAAGATATGCAACTGACAACATAATAAACAAATATTACTCCATTGCATAATGTTACCACAGCTACCCTGAACTAAGTCACAAATTGAAAAGCCAGATATCCTCACCTGGACCTCAGAAGACACTAGAATCTCTCATTATGATTCAGTGGTCCACTCTAATTGATCGTTAACTTTGAAATTAGATGGATGCACTTAGCAATCTGGCCAAGTGTTCTCCCAATTGGTACTCTGAGGCAGATGCCACACACAACCCAGCATACATTTAAATATCAATATAAAATCAAAAAACTGAAAAATATCACAAATCTTTTAGGTATCCTTTTCCTTCATGAAGGCTTTATCAGGGGAGTGGCATCAATGACTAATATTTAGATTTACTGCCAGATATTTCTGTCCTCACTCCTGCTTCCAAGCAAAAGACCAATGTCCTTTACAATGATATACTTTCCAAAATTTAAAATGTGAGAAGTTAAACTTACAAACTCTGCTGTACTTCAAAAACTATTATGTATGCACTTCCTTCAGGAATATATACTAACATAAATAACTTGACAAGGTATCCAAATGGATGTTGCTTCTTGGTTCCCTTAAAAGGGATTACAAACCTAGCACAACCACTGGTGTTAAAAAGTGGCGACCCATTGCTCAAATGTACAAATGCAATTAGCCTAGTGAAAACGATGAGAATGAATCCGGAGAGTACCATGAATACACCTATTTCTAATACAGCATTGTCACTTAGCCCCAGATGATACCCGCACTTACTAGAAATAGAAACAGCACAAAACTATTCTCAGAAGAGTAGAAACAGCAGACATCTCCTCCTATAGGGATAAGCAGTAAACCTTGGTGGACAGGTGACAATGAATCCCATCTTCCCCTTTACCGTTCCCCGTTACCCGGAACAAACCAAACAACAATAAAAACGACACAAACATTTCAAAAAGCTTTTCTGTAACTGTTCTAACACATTATTGTTTACTCTTAGAATCTCCTGTGCTTCTAAATCTTTTGCCATGTATGGACAAAACAACAAAGAATACCTTTCTGTACACGAAAGTGTGAATCTGGGCCAGTAACAATCAGATTACTTCTGCACTGGACACAGTCTCAAACTCAGCAGTAATAAAACCTTCCGATGGAATTTTCTCTTTGTGCACGGACAAACACATAGAGTACAGTCGTTTAATAGCAGTGAACTATTTTCAATAGAAAGCCTGAGGTAATAATTAGCTGTAGTATGTGTGAAACCAATTAAACAAAGAGCCACTAATAATTTACTCATTGTGTGCTCCATTATTGCTGTTTTTGAAATTCTTAGGTTTTGAAAAGAAACAGCAATGATCAGGAAAGCCAATTTTTACTGGCAAGTTGCATTATGTCAGATCAAGGTCAGTGATATGCACAGAATATGCAGTTTGTATTGAATAGGCTCTGTAGTCTTTGGCTTTTAAACTGCTCTTTTGTCATGCCATAGCTATTAGAGAGAAAGTGATCTTGCCATATACAATTTCATTTCTAAAATAAATACAAGGTCATTGCCCCTGGCAGGTGACTAAAAAGAATACAGCATAATATTCCTAATCATGGCACACTGCACAAAAGTCAGACTATTTTTTAATATGGCCAAAAATATAAGTAAGTAGAATAGGTTATCCATGGTCAGTTATAATGAATTTAAATTGGTCAAGCACACAAAAGCAGCTTTGTTAAAGTGAAAGCTTCCCAGGATCTCATTAATGTGAAGGGGAAAAAAATCAAGGTTATATTCAAGGTGTATGACTTCATGCTGGAAAATTTTTAATCTTACAAACACCTCCCAGAAAGAAAATGAAAACCTAAAGGAACAGTAATTGTCAGTCAGATTTCAAAAATCTCATTTAGACTACTGGTCAAATAATAAGATAGAAAAAATTAGAAACTCTAAATATATTGAGAAGAATATTTTGACAAATTAAGGTCGACAAGGTATGAAGTGGGCACAAAATGTATGTTATTAACAGGGTGTAGAGAACTATCACCACACAAGTTTGACTCTGGAAACGTAAGTACCTTGAAATACGTGGTAGTGTATGTGAATTAAATATTTGAGAAAAAAAAATCAAGAAAGGACTGCGGTTTGATTTCATAAATACATTCAAATGCCCTTGTACTATTTTTAAAATCTAATTTTACTGTATTTTGAATGACAGAACAAGTACCATGATATATTTTACAGAAATTAAAGCGAAAAAGGAGAAAAACCATATTATTTAATCTGTATTTATTATATAATATTAGCAAATGTAAGGATGAAACATGTGTACCCCTCTCTATACATGCAAATGCCTCTCCCTTCCCTTCTTTGCCTATTGCTGTGTTTATATTTTAATATATATTGAGGAAAAAATATAGGAAAAAGTGAGGGAAAGGAATCAACTACCCAAGATTCCATTTTGTTGAAAAAATAGTGCCAATGCCATTAATTGACTTCCAATCTTGAATACTGTTTTCATGCAACTTAAGCTTCAAAGCTTCAGCTATTTGATCTTTTCTACATGATAAGCAACTAATAAAGGGTCATGTCTTTGGACTGGCAAATCCATTAGGAAAATGATAGTACATTTGTTGTTAAAATGCAGAACTGATAAATCAATAGAACTGTTACAGCTGATACCTAACGTTAACACAGATGTGGAAAAGTAAAGCAAACAGAACTCTGAAAATGAAAGCAAACACTATACTTAAGAATATTAGCCATCTGCGAATTGCTTCTTTGAGTAGTAGATGTGAATTTGCAAGCCAGTTTGCCTGTCAAATATTTGCTGACTTTAAGAATATTTTAATTTGGAAATTTATATATACATTTCCAAGCCCTTGGAATAACCCAAAACAGAAGTATTACTTCAGCTTATGTTGCACAATTCTATTGGAGTGACTGACCTTCAGCAAGGAACACTAGGTGATTTAAACAACTATGCTATTTATTCTGTGTCTTTTGGGGGGGGGGGGCTAAACAGCATTGCGAATGAAAGCTTAACACTTAAGCCAGATATCTTCCTGGATGCTCTCAGGGACTTGGAATGACACTACGCAGTATTATTCTTACACTCATTATTATTCACTACTACTGCTGCTGCTGCTACCCAAGCCTAAAGAGCATGGAGCTAATTTCACGTTCTGAAAGAACCACGGCATCATCATTAGCATGGGAAATTCTTACAGAAATACTCTCAAACAGGTGAAGAGCTTGTAGGCTGTCCAGTAGCTTCAGGTAGTGAATCAGAAGTATTTCAAAGGCAGGAAAATAAGACTCTATTAGGCTGGTACCCTCAAATTTTGAAGAACATGAGAGGAAGAATCAAACAACAGCATACAAACACAAAATCCAAGGAATGTTACATTATGGATGTTGGAATAATCGAAAGTCATGATTGTGTTAAGATTGTTGAATGGGAGCTTATTGGAAGACTCCCTATCAAATGTATTACTAGTGCAACTTACGTTTTCATAGATGTGTTCTTCATGAACTTCGCAATGGGTGAAAAAAAATTTTTTTTCTTCCGTATACAATCACAAGGACTATATCCTCTAGGTCAAGCTAGACCTATTTACCCAACAAGAGCCAAATCTACAAACACTTCTGCATGAGAGATTAAAATGTCAACATGTGAATTGAGGGAAAATAGAAATATTCCATCCATAGAAAATGCCCATTTCCTAACTTCTTACTAATAAGTAGCTACGGATATGCAAATATATGCATTTATAGTCTACTTTATCAGACATACTGATGAATCTAACACAAACGTAACATCCAAAAACTAGCTCATGAATTAATTTTTGGCTCAATCTTTTGTTTCTAAACTAATCAAAATTGAAAGAAAGTTCCATGTGGAACAGAATTTTCTTTTGCTATCATAAATCAAGTCAGAACATCTCTGTCACTCAGAAAAGCAGGGCCTGCTGTTCACGGGCCTGCTGTGCATTATTGAGACAGTAATGAGAAGAAATGTTAAGTCCAAAAATTCAATCAGCATTAGTGTTACCTAAGATGGAAGAACAAGAGAAAGAAAAATGCTTACTTGGCTCTTGACTCCTAAAATCCACCTCCTGTAGTCTGATGTCAAAGCCCACAGTGTCAGATATTCAAAGATGTTAATTACAGTTCCAAGGACAATCCACCTTTCCTCTGCGTAGGAGGTGAGACCATGTGTCTTTGCCAACGTTTTATTCTCAGGCTCTAAAGTGTAGTTGCTCTTGCTTTTATCCGTTCTCCTATTTGGCTAGCCTAGCATAATGTTCAATTTTTATGTATTCACTGAAGATTGAAATTCAACTTTTCAAACCATCTAGTTTTCTTTCCTGTTGAAAAACTAAAGCGGAAACATACTTTTTTTCTCTTCATTGTGTCTGCAAGACTTAGCACATACCTTAGGTATAGCGGGTGCTAAATTATTATCTGCAGGATAACTGAATGCAAACGTATGGGGGGGGGGTACAAGGACTCGATCTTTCCCTCAAACCTAACACGTCTTACACATATAAGCGAACAAAGTGCTGTTCCAGGGCCCACAACAAGGTGAGTCCTTCACTTCCTGCAAAATAGATTCATCAGAAGTGATTTACTAGAAGGTGTCAAGTTGTAGTCCAGTGAATGATTTTCACTTTTCTTCCAGAAAGTCTGAAAAGAAATGAATTTAAGTTGCTTGTGAGGGATTTATGGACTTTCATTTGCATCATGTGAGACAAAGTAGTGATTTGTGGAGAATGTAGTAGATTTCATTTTTCTTAAAGTGTACAAGATAATGAGTTTTAACTCTTGGCAATAACCACAGGGGGACAATACTAGTTTGCTCTGTGAAACATTTACATCAGTATAATAATAACAGTTTCCCTCAAAAGGGCTAATAATAAATTATAGGAATGAGCATGTGTTACAGCATTTTGAAGTGAAACATGATGTTACTTTTTGTATCGTGGGCAAAGTTAGGTCAGTAGGAGCATAGAGACAAAGCAGAGCTGAAGAAATCTAAAATATGGAAATACAGATTAAAGAGGGTAACAGGAAAAAAACAAGGATTGAATTCCTGAAACTCATTATATTATTCCACACCAGGTATTTGGTCAAAATCTGAACATCCTGAGACTTGATTATAACCATTGTCTATTAAGCAATGATCTTTCTACTTTTAATTTGTTATCTCTATTTAATGGAACACTAAGCCTATGATTATGACGTAAATTAAAAATACATTATCAGAAAATTTTTAAAAAAGAAAGGAGGGAGTAAGGCATCATTATATTAGAATTCTTTGAATTATTTGTAATTTGTTCTCTTCATATTAATTTACATTTCAAAAGAGAAAATCCTGCAACAAATTAATGTTGATATATATTTAGATGTGTGTTTTTCTCACCAGGTCAGTATGTATCTGGGCTTTTTGAATTACTCCATGCATACTGAAAAAATAAATACCTTGAAGCTTCAGCTTGCTCTATATTTACAAATATTTAACAGCCAGACATAAAATACACTATTATAATGATATAGACAACACTTGTGTGCAATCTGTTGTATGGTGTCTGTGAATGTTAGCGGGGAAGACTCCTTATGGCACGGATCTGCTCATCCCCACAGTTTTTATTTCATATTGGCAGTGAATGACTCAGTTTTATCATTTGTCCAATCAGCTTTAACTCAGCTCAGCACACATGGTCAGTAATGAATTCCTCCCTTAAACTCAACTCAGTACAGATGTTCCTCTTAATTCAGACATCTGTTGTTTAAGATAAAGAATAGGTTCTGCATTTTATCACACCTGGGGGAGTCACTACATTTACTTCCTGTGAAAGCTGGCTAAACTCACTGAATTTTGATAAAGGTCTCTTTACAGGGGTCACCAATGGTGATACAAGAATAATGAAATAGTGATAATTTATTCATAAGGTAATAAAAAATGCGGAATGAATAGGCCAGCACTTAACAACTTTGCCACACGCTTTTAAACACAATGCAACCTTCATCCCTAAGAGAACTGATGAATAAACATTTTCATAAAGAGTGTGAAATGAAGAAAACTCAGAGCAGAGAACAGCAACAGTTTGGGGCATTTTAGGCCTTGCTGCCTAAAATAAAATAAAATAAAATAAAATAAAATAAAATACAATAAAATGTAAAAGCAAGGAAGCAGGACCATAGGTGGTGGGCTGGCTTCCACATCGGGTGAAAAACTACATGTTAATCCATCCAGTTTTGATCATCTGAAGGACTCACCAGGCTGGAATTCAACGGGCCAGAAGAAAAATAGATCAGGTAGCACTTGAGGCATAGGATTAACAGATATTAGTAACATCGCTGCTCTGTCCCTTATCATTTGGATAAAGGTTTCTGTCTACTCATTGTCAAAGTGGATCTAGCAATTTCATTTCCCTGATGATGATAAAAAATTTGTCCTGAAAGCATTGATTTGTCTATTTTGTCATCTGTTTTATTTGTGTATTTTATACAAGCTTGCCCCGTCACTCACGGCTGTTTCATTATTTCTTATGTTATTATTCAAAAAAAATTCATGCAAGAAAATAAAAATAATGCAACAAATCTGGTAAGTCACGCTGACTTCCTTTGTGGACAACATTTTTTTTTTCTGTTTTATCCAACTGTGTTTTACATTTGTTAGTTTTTTTCCCCCTTTTGAAAACAGAAGAAAGGACAAATTTTGTTAGGACCTGAGACTGTAAAATTGGTGTAGCAGCAAAGTACAAGTTCTTATTGTCAGCCCCATGAATAAAGATGAATAATTTCTGCAGTAGGAAATAAGTGGCCTGCTGGTTCTAAATCTGGCATGCTGGTGCTGTTTTCTTTAGAATATATATTGTTTTTTGAAATGCAATAAATATATAAAGTGATATATAATTACTTATGATTAAATAATGCAAAAGTAGCATACATATATTCATGCAATTAGAGGCATACATAAAGGAGCTTCAAAAAGTTTAAAGTACGTGTAATAAAAAAGATATGCATCCGATTCAATTTTTAAAAAAAAAAATCTGTTTTGTTTATTTCAAAGGCAAAATTACAGAGGGAGTGGCAAGAAGCAGGGAAAGATAAATCTTTTACCTTCTCATTCAATCCTTAAATGGCCCCAATAGCCAAGGCCAAACCAGGATTAAGCCAGGAACCAAGAGCTCTAGGTAGGACTCCTCTGTGAGGCCAGGGGTCACTCTCTGCTGTCTTTTTTGGCACATTACCAAGGAACTGGATTGCAAGTTTAGAGTGGAATTGAACCAGTGCCCACATGGAATGTTGGTGCTATAGACGGTAGTTTAACCTGCAATAACACAGCACTGGCCTCAAATTTAGTGTTTTTTATCAAGCATTTGGTATTTACATAAATCATTTAAAATATTTTTTATATGAATGGGTGGTTATACTCAAAATTTAGGGCATTTCCAACAGATGAATATTCAGTTTACTTGATGTCTCTGGGTATTACTGAGCATACATTTCCACATGATTATTATTAACAAATAATAAATAGCTATTTCATTGCAAAGGAGATGCTTTGCCTGCTTACTAGAATCAAGGAGCTACTTTTCAATTCACACATTATTTATACTTGATACAATATACATATTTGTCATCCATCTAAAACTCAGTTTTAGTTAGGCCAGGCCCATTTGAAAAATACTCTTTGATTAAACTGAGAATGTTTTTTCAAAATTTGCTTTTAAAAGACAAGCTTTAGATTTTAATGTATTTTCCCCACATATAGCAAATTTATATATATATATAATATATATATATGCCCATATATATAATATATATATATATGCCCAATGTAAACATAATTTTATTTTGTTTTTTGTAAAGATTTAATTATTTAAATTGGAAAGGAGATTTGCAGATAGAAGGCGAGGACCATTATTCTATCATGCTGGGCCCAATTTCATAAACTACAAAACAAATACATTTGACACATTAATCTTTGTTCAGAAAACTGTTAAATTTACATTAGAATTTGTCATTTTTCCTTGTTCATTCATTAGAATATTGAAAATTCAAGGATGCAGGTGGTTCTTATGCTTATCCTTCAGATTATTTTTAACAGGGATTTTGATAGCTCTATGTTATCTCTGATTAATTCAGTAGTTAATTTAACACCTGCATAAAGCTAAACTGAATCTTTAAATGAAAGAGAAAGCAATTTATGCTTCACTAAATCACTTCACCATTAATATGTCAGTATATGCTCCCAGGACACAAACTGGTACCCATAAGGAATGTCTGTCCTTACAGGTGGAGGATTAGCAAGTGGAGACATTGCTCCAGTCCACCTCCGTCTTTGTTTCCAATTTCACTTAATTCCTATAGAACATTTTCTCTGAATATTATATTGTTGACACAATAGCTTATGGTCAATATAATTACACATTAGAATATAACATTCTAATAAATATTCAAATATACATATGTATATAAACTATATTTAGTCCTATCATGGAGAGGTTTCCATCTACTCATAGCTATTTGCGTATAAGTATGTATGTGTGTATATATATATACATGATTGACTTTTAATATTTTTCCAAAAGAAGCTACTTTTTAAACAAAGTTTTGATCTCCTGGTATAATAAAAACTAAAACAGTAAAACCAAAATGATAGCAACAATTTAAACTAAGAGAGTGACTGCCATAAGGGTACAGACTTAAGATTTTTGATTTATTTATTAGTTTATTAGTGCTTGAGAGAGTGAAAGCATGATCATGATTTATTGCTGGTGTTGGAGATAGCATTGCAGGGCAGCTGAAATGGTATTTTTTACCCCCTCACATACATACCCATTATATTGTAATTTCACCTTAAAACATGTTTTCAAAAAAATGAAATATTTACCATATCTCATATATATATGTATATATATATATATGTGTACGTGTGTGTATGTGTGTGTGTGTGTGTAGTAAGTATATGAATGGCCTAGTAGTGATGATACTGTTGGGATGCTCAAATTCTATAGGCAATTTGTGGACCTGTCTCTGCTCTGCATCCAATTCCAGTTTCCTGAGAATGTACACTGAAGGAGGCAGCAGATGACAGCTCAAGCAGCTGATTCCTTGCCATGCTGAAGGCAACCGCGATGCAGTTACAAGCCACATGCTTTGGGACTTAGTCATTCTTGATCATTATTACACATTGTGGAGTCAACCAGCACGAGTCTTTCATCTATTTTTCTGCAGCTCAGAGAAAAACAAACAAAATTCCTGAAGAATAAAAGTGCAGTCTCTGGAAAATTGAGATGATCAAGTTGGATTATGTCCTTATTTTAATACAACTGAAAGAAAAATATTTCTATCTGGAGCCATTTTCTCAAAAAAAAAGCAAAAAAGATTGCACAATGATTTTGAAAATATTCCTGCTTTAAATCCCTCACATGATTTTCTCCTGTCACTTCTTTTTCTTTCCCATACTTAACATATTTAGGTCATGGTTATGGCTTGAAGAAATAGAAATGAGATGAAATAGAAAGAGTAATCTCTGATGAGCCTTCCATTGTAGAAAGTCATTGTATAGAATTATTTTGAAAGCTATATCAACACAGGGCAGCTGGGGCTACATCATCGAGTCTCTCAAGACTCCTTCATTCTTAAAATGGAATGATAGTCATGGACTGTTTCTTCACATCCATTTTCCTTTCAAATAAATTAATACAGTTGAAAGAACTCATATGCTTTACTGTTGACTCCTAAATCATAGCAAATTTTATCCCTAAAATACATCAATCATAATAAGTATATTTCATGTGAAATCCAAATATACAAGAAATTCAGAAAAAAAGACATGATAATTGCTTTTCTCTACAAAATTCTTTTAGAAAAACACACTAATAAAGGAGAAATGCCAAAAACTCACATACAAAGGAAAAAACATGAGCCCGGCGTGGTGGCCTAGCAGCTAAAGTCCTTGCCTTGAACTCGCCGGGATCCCATATGGGCACTGGTTCTAGTCCTGGCAGCTCCACTTCCCATCCAGCTCCCTGCTTGTGACATGGGAAAGCAGTTGAGAACGGCCCAATGCTTTGGGATCCTGCACCCGTGTGGGAGACCTGGAGGAAGTTCCTGGCTCCTGGCTTTGGGTTGGCACAGTACTGACTGTTGTGGCCACCTGAGGAGTGAATCATCGGATGGAAAATCTTCTCTGTCTCTCCTCCTCTCTGTAGATCTGACTTTGTAATAAAAATAAATAAATCCTTAAGAAAAAAGAAAAGAAAAAACATAATGATTGTGAACATATTTTTCATACGTATTTTGAGTTCTTCCAATGTTACAACCAATTAGATTACTTTCCGTAAAACAATAGTTGACAGTGGCTTTACAGTTATTTATTTATTTATTCATTTATTTATTAGTTAGAGCTCATTAAAGCTCATGCAGTAGAACTGCATGGTGGGTTTGGCATTAAGGAGAAAACCTGAATTTTCAGTGCCCAAATTGAATATCTCTGGCTTCATGTAAATGGAGTAGCAATGCTCTAAATCCAACATTTCCTATTAATTATATAATTATATATTTTACACACATGTAGCTAATAAGATAATATATATGAGGTAATACATCATATGTTACACTGCATTTGTGAAAGTCCTAGAAAAATCATGAAGATCATATGCCAGAGTGTGTTTGTGTATTGGAGAGAGCATAACCTTTCTGAAAGTGACACTAAATTACAATATGTTTTATTTCTTCCCCCTACTTTAGCAAATACTACCTGTTAGATAATTTCATGGAGAGTGATTCTTCTGTCAATTTGCTACTTAAAGTTTAAGAGCTAGTGCATACAAGAAAAAAATGCACTTTTTTGAAAGGCAGAGTAACAGAGAAGGATAGAAAGAAGAGAGAGATCTTCCCTCTGGTAGTCCAAAGCCAGGAGCTAGGAACTTCCTCCAGGATTCCCACATAGATACAGGGACCCAAGAATTAGAAACAACTTCTACTTCTTTCCCAGGCCATAAGTAGGGAGTTGAAACGGAAGAGTAACAGACACAACTTGAACTGGTGCTCATAAGGGATGGCAGTACTGCAAGTGGAGAATTAGCTTGCTATTCCCCAGCCCCAACCCAGGAAAAATACATTTTTAATTTATGATCTGCTCTTGTATTGTTAAGGTCAGTTAAATTAGTCATAGCCAATGTTTAAACAATGTCTTTCACCTCTCTCCACTAACAAATGGTTAATTCAAGTTACAAGTGTTGTGAAATGTATATTTTATTTGAAAACAAACCACCAACAGATAATTAATTTTTATATGCTTGTTCTTATTTAAAAAGGACAGCTGAGAAGAAAGAACCGAGTATGCAGCTGCTTCCCTTTTTTTGAGAACTCATTTTTTTTTTTTTTCAAAAGAGAGCCGTCTCCAGGCAGGCTTTCCTAATGGCAGAAATGGGATGGCAAAGGCGAATCGCAGAACTCAGCAGGCTGCTGACCTACTTTATTATTATAACTCATAGGAAATATAAGTGCCCTTTTCCAAGTATTGGTACAATGACTCGTCAGCAAATTAGTTATCTTTGTTGGGACTTTTATGAAACTTTTGTACAGTAGTATATGCTACTTAGAAAAAAACATATAGTCTCAGTAATATACTTTCTAATTTATAGAAATTCTGATCTAACATATATTCCTAGGCCTCAGGAGAGGAGAGACATATTTTAAGCAGAAGAGTCTTGGTCTCATTTCTTAGTTTTCTAATTCAGTTACATTATTTCAACTACTTATTATCTAAGCTAAATTGGGTTTGGAAAACAAAAAGTAAAACTTTATGAATATTGCCTCTACATATTTGCAAGAGTATAAATAGATACTAGACTACCTCTAGGTGTCCAGATTTTACTTAAATAAGGGAACTTACATATGAATAACAAATGTTGCTTTTCAGATCAATTACATAAAACAAGACGTCCCCAAGCCCCCACACTTACTGTGACCAAGTTATATTCTTTGAGCTATAAGTGTCTGAAGATGTTGATATTCTGTGATAGGTTTCTGGGTTCCAAAAGCCAAAAGTGCAATGAAAAACCAGACACAGAAAGCCAAACACTGCATGTTCTTCAACGTATGTGGAAAGACAAAAGAAAAACAGAACAAGAAAAAAAGAAGGATGAAAGAAATAGTCTACCCGAGCTTATCCAAAGCTGTTGTCTGCGATGCTGCTGTCCCACATGGGCTCTGGTTTCTTTTCCAGCTGCCCAATCTCTGGTTCATGTTCTTGCTGATGAGCTCGGGAAGCAGCAGCAGATCATTCAGGTGCTTGGGCCCCTACCAATCACACGGGAGATCCAGACAAAGCTCCTTGCTCCTGGCTTTGCCCTGTCTAACTTCCGGTCCTGGTGGCCACTTGGAGAGTGAACCAGTGGACACAAGAGCTCTCTCTCGCTCTCTCTCTCTCTCTCTCTCTGTAAGTCTGCCTTTCAAATGCATGAATAACTCTTTAAAAAAAACTGATTAGTACAGGATGAGAATGGTGAGGGGAGGGAGATGAGGAAATGTTGAAAAAGAGTAACCAACCTGGACTGCTCCAAGCACAAGCTATAGATAAGAAACTGGAAAGGCTAACTGCCTGGCTTGATTTGTCCACGATGCGTATATGTATTGAAATATTGTGCTCTATTCAAGCAAATGTCATTATATGTTGATATGAATTTTTAAAATAAAACAAACTTGATACTGAATTTGATACTGCCACTTACAGCTCATCATACACAACTGACCCAAGACTGCAACTTACTGAAAGGAAGCTGGGAAATATGGAGAAAATGTGTGGTTATTTTGTTGTTAGTGCGTGTTCCTGACACACAGGGTCAAATGAAAAGGAAAATGGATAGCAACTCTTACTCTTACCAAACAGATTTTATCAATTAGATCCTTTCAGACCCTTCATAACTTTTATCTTCAATATTCTTTGTAAATACGTTTTGTTTTCTAGAAAATATTGCTATTTTAATAGGTACAAAGACAGCTAAAAGTTCAGCAAGTTGGACTTAATAACAGAGTATCTTATACTACAGCACACAACTATGGTCTCTGTTGAAAAATAATGTGATACAAATTTTTAAATCAAAAGCTATTCAGGGGGAGAGTTTGGACATTTGTGTCGGAATACATTCAACAGGACAGCTGGGACAGCAGAGGCCTGCGGAACCCTGTGGAAAAGAGGCTCCGAGAAAGAGGAGGTGGAGGGCCTCTCACTCGGAGTGCACCCTTGACCCCAGTGAGTCTGTACATGTGCTTTCGTGCGTCCCTGATACATGGTGAACATCTGTGCTAGCTGGTCAATTATCCTAGATCAAAGTAGTGCTCCTTATCGATATCTCACACCAATGGTGCTTTGGCCCTGGTGCCTTGTTGGCTCTCCTGGAGCTGCCTCCTTACACACGTGACACAAGTTGTATATCAAACCTGATCATTTTAACTGATGTCTAGGCTGAACTATGTTTGAACTGCTGCTTTGCTGAATGTGTATAAACTGGAATCCTGGAAATAAATTTTGCCAGTTGCCCAAGAGGGCACTGTCCCCCCATTTTTTTTTCCGGTCATATTTCTTCCCCAGGAACCCGCAAGGTAAACTTGTAACTTATCCTAGTCATTAAGACACTAGAGTTGATACCTGTATCGCGCATTCTAGTACAAGGGTTTGATTCCTGGTTGTGGCACCAGAGTTCAGCTTCCCAGTTCTGGCCTTAACCCAGTTCTGACTGCTAACAACATCTGGTGAATGAACTGCTAGCTTGCCTGTCTCCTAGCTTTCTGTTTTGTTCCCCTCTCTTTTTCTATCCCTCTGTGTGTGTCTTCCTCCCTCACACATTATGTTCACATACACATAACAGCAACAAAACACCAAGAAACTAACCAATAAATGTCACATGCAAGGGGAAAATATTTTAAATGCTAAGTAATTATTTTCCATGGATCACACAGCTACCTGTAGGTAAATCATTTTCTCTAGAAAAAAAAATATATTTGAAGGTTAAATAATGCATTGAGTCCTAGAAATCACAACAAAATAAATATTTGTATGAGAACCCCTAGAGATGTTTTAAACTTATTTTGAATATAGTATTACACAAATATATAGTTGTAAAACTAAATTGGGGTCCACAGTGGAGCACAGCAGCTTAAGATGAAGTTTGCAGTGCCATTGTATCAGAACAACAGCTGGAGTCCAGGACATTCCATCATTCCATTTCCAACCAGCTCCCTGCCTGCTAATGTGCCTGGGAAAGCAGAGGACAATGCCCCAAGTACTTGCCCCCATGGTCCCTGCTATGCTTGGCAAAGAAGCAGATGGATTTCCATGCTCCAGGCTGCAGTCTGGCACAATTCCAGTGTTGTGCCCATCTCAACTAAACCAACAGACAGAAGTTCTGCATCCCCCTCTCTTTCTGCCACCCTTTTGAATAAATGAAATAGATTTTCATTTAATAGATAGTCATTTCAATAATAAATGAAAAAAACTAACATGAAAAAATTAACACTAGGTAGAATGTGCTCCTCTTGACAATTTTGTAACATTAAAACACACTTTTACAAATTAAATAATAATAATTTAATAAATCAATTTATTAATGTAAATTTATATACTAGACAATGTTTCTAAAAATAATTTTATATAATATAATTATAATGCTGTTATGATATCAGTTTTTTAAATGTGTGACTTTATATACTACAACAGTGCACTTCATGATGCACTTAGTTTTATAACCATTTTCTCTTTCAATGAGGCCCCAGGGCATTAGCCTAGTGGCTAAAGTCCTCGCCTTGCACACAGCAGGATTCCATATGCACTGGGTAAATCCTGGCGGTATGCTTCCCATCGTGTTTGTGGCCTGGGAAAGCAGTCGAGGACGGCCCAAAGCCTTGGGACCCTGCACCTGCATGGAAACCCCGGAAGACGGTTGTGGGTCCTTGTTCAGTTTGGCGTAGCTCCGGTTGTTGCTGCTACTAGGGGTGTGAATCATCAGATAAGATCGTCCTCTCTGCATATCCTAATCACTTGGACCATCATCTGTTGCCTTCATTGCAGATGAGCATCACACTGGATCAAAACAGAGCAGTTAGAACTTGAAATGTCACTTGAACATGGGAGACCTGCAATAAAAGGGAAAGCTTAACTTCCTGTGCCATGTCACCAACATTACAGTAGAGCAAAATTATAAAGGCCATATGCAAGAACGGTTTCAACTTAAATTTGTTTTGTCTGCATTTTTTGCTTTCATAATTTGATTTTGTTTTGAAATAAGTAGAAACACATCATTCTTGGCACTTTTTAGTATCACACAGTAAAGTCAAATTTTAGAGTTAGTTTCTAATGTAACTATAATTTCATATTTTACTTTTTTTAAAACTACAATTTTTTTGTTGTTGTTGGGAAGTCAGAAATGCAGAGAGGAGGAGAGAGAGTGGAAGATCTTCCTTCCACTGAATCACTCCACAAGTATGCACAATGGCTAAAGCTGAGCCCATCTGAAGCCAAGAATCTGGAGCTTCCTCTGGGTATCCTTTGTGGGTGCAGGGTCCTAAGACCTTGGCCCATCCTTGACTGCTTTCCCAGGCCATAAGCAGATTGCTGGATGGGAAGCAGGGCTTCCGGGATTAGAACCAGAGCCCATGTGGTATCCCGGTATATGCAAGACGAGGCCTCTAGGCTAGCGTGCCAGGCCCATATTTTGTTTTTATAACACATCTTAATTGCTTCATTATAATTTATGCAACATAAGACACTGTAATATGTGGATGAACATAAATAATGGAGTAATGCATATATATCTCTTCATTGTTCTATAATTTAAATGTGTGACAGAGAACTATTAATTTGAGTTCTAAAATTTTTAGTTTTCTGAACTATAAAATGGGGAATAATAGTGCTTACCTGTTTCTGTTGCTATGAAATAGTATAAAATTGCATAGACAGAATGTTATACAAACACAGGGTGTTTTTATTTTTTTACTTCTTTTGTGTATATCAATGCAGTTTACATTTTTGCTGGTGTTGTAAGAAATGCTTTCTAGAACTATGTAGCTTCAGAATAGAAAAATATAACCTCAAAGTCCAATAACCCTATAAAGATTGCTCTCTTGATGTAAAAATCATCTTTTTAGAGTTGCTATTTTCTTCACATAACATTCACTATATAAAAGAAGTTTTGATCTTTCTATTTAAACATGAAATTAACTGTTTCCTGCCCTCTACACTTGCGGTACATGGGAAAAAATTGTAAAGTAAAATCAAATTAAAATAAAAATCAGTTTCATAAGCAAATCTACACCTAAAAAGAAAGTTAAAAGAACTAAAAATAGAGTGCAACTTAAGGAAAGATATTTTGTATAATATACAAGATAGTGATGGTTCTAAGACTGGCCATGTTAGTTAAATGCATCATAAATGCACAGGTGAGCACATTTAGCTATACTTAAAAAGACACATAAGGTCACTAAAACTTTTTCATATTGCTCTACATTGTAATTAGACCATTATAAGCGCTTGGAAGACACCACAGTACTTCTCCTAACTCTTCCAATGACAGCAGTTCGTATTTTCCTGACAGTGCAAATTTTAACTAACAATTACTTGCTAATTAAATACTGGTTTTGCTAATATGATTCGTATTTTTCAGTAGTTCTAATGTTTTTGTACTACACACTCAATCATTTGCCAGATTAAAGAGGCATTCAATTTTCCTTATTGTCTTTTCAATGTTTTTGCTCCCTGGAAAAGTAAATAAGATGACAAATACCTAATCATGAAGACACCACAGACCTGAAATTTGAGCTGAAAATACCTTTTCTTGATTTGTTGTGTAGTTGTAAAAGCTCCTGTACGCAAACATTTCTCAAAGTGTTGATGAATCATTACTACAGCTATTACTGCATCAGGCATGATTCCAGGCAGCTTGCTGAAGTCTGAATGCATTCTCCAACATTCATGTATTGAAAACTCAACCCCTAATGCAGCAGTATTGAGAGATGGGATCCGGGCCACGTGGATGCCACCAGGACCTTGCCCTCACAGGCAGATCCGTGCTCTCTAAAAAATACTAGATCTAGAGGACTGAGCACCAAGGCGCCATGCAGAAACTCAGAGCAAGACTCAGATCTGCATCTTGGAGTTCTCAAGCTCTGGAACAGTGAGAAAATAATTTCATTTCTTTATAAATTACCCACTTTGCTATTCTGCTACAGCAGGTGCTGGTGTTTAAGTGATTACAATGAAGTAAATGGAGAGTTTCAGGTCAATGTCAGGTGCAAATGAAAGAGATTTAGAGGCTGAGGGAGGGAAAAGGAAAGAAGTGATGAATGGAAATGTATGGATAAGTAATGTCCTTGACAAGCAATGTAAGTCTCTACTTGCATCGAATGCAAAGCCTAAGAAATGGCTAATAAGTGAAACAAAACTTATAATCTTAAAATGTCCACAGAATTCTGTCATAAAATTAAATAACAGAGCTGTGTGCAGAAAGAGAAACCCCATTGTTTTTAAATTATTTCAAAATTAAAATCTTGTGGAAATCTCATAAAAATGTATTTAATAAAAAGTCACATGTAATAGAACGTTATTCAAATAAACAATTAAATGATCATTTATTAAGTAAAATGCAAGCAAAATAAAATGCAGGAGAAAAACACGAGAACTTACAAAAAAAGAGAATATTTGTACGTGTGTCTACACACAAAATAATCACAATTGCTTCAATTGCTTTGTGCATGTTGAGTATTATATTATGTAGATCAAACATATGCTCCTGAATGAAAATGAGTATGAGTAGACATTGCTATGAATATCATGCTTATATTTCACAGGTTTTTCTATAGTCACATATATTTGAGTCACATATAAAGGCTACCACGTCCTAGCAAAAAGTACTAACTGAAACATCGTCACATATATACTACATTTGCATCATTATGAGGGAGATCTCTATAGTTTTGACATGTCCTATGCTTCTTATTTGAGTACAGCAGATGCTAATGAATAAACAGCTTTGAAAAGGAAGAAATCATTCAAATATATATACTATTGAAAGAATATTTTATATAAAGTAAGTGTGTCTTTCAAATAAAATATATCTCAGTATGCTGAGTAAAACACAACAAAATATATGCCATAACAGATACATACCTAGGAATATTTTGTCAATGGTGCTGTAATTTGTTGTTGATGTTGTTGTTGTTGTTGTTGCTGTGGCTGTTCTAACTCATACCAGTTGTTGACCTTGTTTCATGGTTTCTCAATTATGAAAATGTATACTGATGGAGTACTGGGGTCTATCATATACAGATGTTAGGGTACAATGGAACATGCATTCCTGCTTCCAGATGAAAGATGGATTCCCAATGAAACTGTTGGACATGTGTAGACAATGGGATGCTGGATTGTCTGACATTGTCTGACCAACAGTGTCAGAGTGCACTTAAATAAGAGACTGATGGAATTATGATTCCTTATGCAGGACTACACTATTGTAACAAAATGGGAAAAATCTGTAGGGGGATGGGAGTTTGGGGAGAATCCCAACCTGTATGAAATTGTCCCATATAATTCAAAATTTAAAATAAAAATACATTATTGAAAATAAAATTAAGAGTTTAGTTGCATGCAAAAAATAAATAAAATAAAATCTTAGAAAAAAAGATATTTAATTGTTAGAACAAAATTCCTCCTACTGTATGTTTTTATGCCTATGGATGTAAAATTCAGTTGTCTCTTAAGCACTGAAAAAATCAGATTTGACTGCAAATACTGATAAGTTTTTCCGAAAACACTAAAAAGGCAGAATGCAAATGAATATAAATTACTTACAACCATTTCATTGAGAGACACCCAGCAATCTGGTGGGAAATCCTGCAGTAGCGGGACCAAGAACTGAAGGCAACCATCCCAGTGACACAACAGCAACATCATGCCGATGAGATTAAAGATCCTCACTACTGCACTGGCAAGATCATACGTCATGTGGAATATCTGTTGACCAAAATGTAAAATCAATGATTATAACCAACTTTCTCAAAAAATCAAACATACTACCGATGTCAGTAAAAACTGATATTTTTACCACAAAATTGATTTAACACTACTTTCAGAAACAGTAATGCATTTTACAATGACGTTGGCACTCTGCTGTATGAACATTACAACAAATTGTAGACTTTTCATAAAGAACAATGATAGCATGAAAACACAAATATATGTTGTACAATATCATTTTTTTTGGTCATATGTTTTCACTCAGTGTCCTTCTGGACTTTTAGTGTAGTTATTTTATAGTAAATTGGCAAGCCTAAGAATTCAGTAAGTAATTTATGTCTGTTTCTTGTATTTAACTCAGTTGACAGACTCAATGGAAGGTAAATAAAATACCCAAGGACCAAGGACCAAAACTACTACCACCACACAAGTCTGATTGTAAAATATAAAGTAAAATTGAGACTTGGATTTAACTATATAATCATGTGAGTGGAGCAACACTTAAATTGTATATATGTATGTTTTATATATATAAATAGTTGCATTTAATACAAAATTACATGGACTGATTAAAAACACATAATACTTCTTTAAAAAGTGTAATTATTTCCATTAAAGTTTATGTCACAGCTTTTTCTTTAATTTGACACCTTTTTATTTTTTATTTGTATAAAACCAAGCATAGTAGGTGAAAATATTATTTCAGAAAGACCAGAAATAAAGAAAAATAGGCATTCTCAACGAAGTTTTAGAGGTCGAATTATATTTCCAGATTTGTGTTTTCAAATAACTGCAAGAATTATAGAAAAGGAGCAATGCTGCTGTCACCAGCAGGTCTTGCCTTTCTTCCATCAATATGGGTTTTCTTCATCTTTTAATTACTTATAGTAGCAAACCCTACCTAAGAGCAGAGTTATGTTTTCTATAAAGTTTTGTTTGTTTCAGAACTACCAAACCAATGCAGCTAGCAAGTATACATACATCAACATAACATTTTTGAATATTTATAAATATATTGTATATAATACACAAAATCAATAATACAGTTTTGAAATGCTTAAATCAAGAAGTGCAAAAAATTGAAAATCCAAAGGTTCATATATTCATTTATAACTATTATGCTTATGAATACTTCCATGGTTTTAAAATATGTATGCTGGGATACACAAAGGTACAGTAACGCAAGATGTGTGATTTTGCTTTTGGGCAATCACTAAGGTTTAATTAGACATTTTATTCTTCTAAGTGCTTCTTTGAGAATTAATTTTTAAACACTATTCCTTTTTAATTTTACTAAACAATCAATTAGTCTGCAGGAATGTGCACACCATTTTTAGTTTGTTTTAAAAGCAGAATGGGAGATCTCAGACTTCAAAGGTAACAGGTTACACAGCGTGGTGTCTACTCATGTACATGTTGACATGTTTTACAGCATTAACCTATCTGATTTATCCAAGACCAGATTTGACAAACTCAGACAAATTTTATCTAGGTATTATATCTTGATTGAAAAAGCAATCATGCCATTGTTCAGCGGTAATATTTTAAGAGTAACAGTGTGAGATGTTCTATTGCACTCTACAAAGAGCTGTGCAAACTGAGGCCGGCATTGAGGCAGAGTGTGTAAAGCTTCTGCCTGAAATGTTAACATCCCTTATGGGCTTCTGTCTTTCCCGGGGTGCTCCACTTCAGATGCAGCTCCCTGCTGATTTTTCTGGGTAAAACAGTGGAGTTGGCCAAAGTGCTTGGGCACTTGTCATCCATGTGGAAGGCCTAAATGGAACTACTGGCCCCTGGCTTACACATGGCCCAAACTCAGATTTTGTGGCCATGTAGGCAGTGAATCAATACATGGAGTTTCTCTGTCTTGCCCTTCTCTCTGGAACTTTTTCAATAAATAAATCTTTAGACAAACAAAAACCCTACAAATTATAGACACATAGGCAGTAGCCATCATAAATTACACGCTTTAGAGCATGGGGAAACATCTAGAAAACTAAAGCCCATTTTTAGCATTTTTAGGAGGATTTTTTGTTTGTTTTACCCATCTTGTATTTTCATTTTTGAGGAACTGGGTTATTTTGTGGAAGCCTAAGAGATTATTTACTGAATGTAGATAATATCTACTAGTAGTTATTCACCAATTACTTTAAGAAAACCCTATTATGTCTATTATCCAAAGGAATATGATAATTATTTTCAGACAAGAAGTTGATAAATATATAATAAAGCCTTTCATACCTTATTTGGTATGATTTCTTAGTGTGTGTTTTACTTTTGTGTAATTCTGTGATGTATTATAAAAGAAAATTTCTAATTGAAGACTATCTTGTTAATTTCCATACTGAATCTAATAATGTTTGTGCATAGTCACAAAGCTACCTACATTTATATACTAACTCAACCACATATGCAACATTCAGACTAGAGCTCATAAAATTTTAATTTCATAAACTATCTCTCATATGGCCTTCAACTATATATGTTTAAAAGTGATCTGTCCCCAAAATTCAACACTGGAATAGATACAAGCTAGCTGACTATTTTGACAATGGATTGTACCAGAGGCTGATTTCAAATAGTCAAATTATGTCCATGGTTATTTATTTGTTGTAGAAAACATCATATTTACAGAATTGCTACTGACACACATGTGAATGTTTGTAGTACAAGGTCCCAAACTGATTGTTGTTAAATTCTTACACTGAATATGTTTTGGTAGCATAAGTTAATTATCAATTCTCTTTATCTAAAAGTTGGAGATCATTATATCACAAATACACATCTAAATAGATTACTTTAACACCACTGTATGCAAATCCCACATAAAAATGACACAATAAGTGCCACCCAGTAAACTGTTTCTAAAGAAGTGAAAGAAGAAAATAAAGGAACTTCATAATGACAATGTATGGATCAATCTTTATGATCTCCAAAGTGGGTAGCTACTGCTTCTAAATTTTCAATCAAGGAATTCAAACAATCAAATAAATGGTTTATTATATTCTACCCTCCAAATAATTTGACTTGAAAACTGATTTTTATGCTCATAATGTGGGCGACAGAAAGGCAGGCCATTCTGACCCACTAAATAAAATACTCCAAGTGGTGTTTACTGCAGTTAACAGAAAAAGAAAATTCAATTAAAATGGTAAACATCTTCAATTTTCAAATACTCATCAAAAAATTATTTGAAAAGTCAGTGGTAGGCAATGTGCTTTATATTTGTGCATCTCAGAACACTGTGTTGTTTAACTCCAGGAAAAAAAAAAAGACCTGAGTAAAAATTTTCATTGACTTTCTTTTATAACATCATATAACTCTATAGGTCTGTCCAGTTGGAGTCCAACAACTCAAAATACAAATTAAGACATTCATTTTAAGACATCAAATACGCAGAGTAAAATTATATAGTTGCCATTGTACTTCTATAAAATCACCAAATTTATCTTTTTCAAACTTTTTTCACTTTGACATATTTCTGTCAGTTATTTATTTTCAAACTGATTAGATACTATTTTCAAACGGTATATTTTCAGCAAGTATCTCGAGTCTGTTTTCTTTTTTTTTTCGAGTCTGTTTTTGATGTTGACAGAAGTGTTCACCATAAATATATTTTTGCAATATTTTCCCCTGGAGATTTGTTAATTTATTTCTGTTATTAAATGTTAAAATCACCCGCCACAGTGTCCAAAAGACAATCATAAATTAGCTTTTTCCCTCAAAAGGCTTTCATATTATCCCTTGTCCTAAACTTAGGGATGTCTTAACAGAGAATTCTACATATGAAACCAATTGCTGTAACTATTGGTTTGCAATTTCTTGAGTGCATCAAAAAATTGTAGACTAATCTAAGAGTTGTCACAGGCATGGGCTGACTTAGTCACCAGCTTCGTAGACCGAGATCATTTACGAACTAGTTAACATTATCACAATATTGCAATCTTGAACCAAGGCCTCTTAATACACCTTCTTTATTACTAACACAGAATCAAATGGGACAGAAAATGGCTCTGTTAACAGTACATTATTGTATAATATAATGTAAGACAAGATGGATTCCTTTGTTATCTTTTATAACATGCACCTACACCAGTTTTAAGATGTGTTGTATTCATATATATGCCATTCTGATACAGAATACAAAAAGGAAAAACAAGCTGGCAACCCAGAGTCCCCATTTAACTGCTGACACATACTTGGGATGGGATATGTGCAGCCCTTCCCAGCAATAGCAATGAACATTTTAAGAGTCCCATTATATGTTCTGAAATTTTCACCTGAAAATTATTTAGATTGCCTTATGCTTTAAATATGAAGTAAAGCATATCTTTAATTGGTACATTAGAAATTAACTTTAAAAAAATACTGTCTGAATGAACATGAATGACAGCAGTCACTGGACTACTCTTACTCTGACTCGGATCTAATTCTGATTAGGATGACCATAACCTTCAGGTTCTCATAAACTTCAGAAAAGGCAACTATCTGGACATGTCAGTTCTATCATCCTAGGTCAGTAATCAAATACAAGTAACCACTGCACAGTTTTCCATCACTCTCATCCCATCCTCATGCTGTTGGGCACCCTTTTCTGGATTCTTCCCATTGTCTTCCCTAATCCAGTCTATATAGCCATTTAATTCTCCTATATGCTCTGTTTATGATGATGATTATAATCACTACTGTTATTATTATCTGCATCTCCCTGAGATACGTGGAGTCTTCCTTTCCTACCACCCACTGACGACAACTTCTCTGGTAATTTTCTCAAACATTTGGTTCACTTCTTTCACACCTCAATAGACTTGGGTTCTGATGACAGTGCCCTCATTTTCCAGGTCCCCTTTGGAAGCCTCACACATTATCTGTCCAGCTGTATAAGCAATTTTGTTTCTTTGTTGTTCACTCTATTTGGAAAAATCACCTACAGCTGTCCTCATTTCTGGCATTTAACAACTTTCCAATCTACACCCACCACACTTCTCCATTTATTAAAGTCTCTGTCTTTTTTCCATTGCATTTTTCTGAAAAATGCCAACTTCAGCCACCTTCTGTGCCTGAACTATGGAAGATTACTGCAAAGGAAATTACATGGATGACAGCTGCTAAAATATTTTTACAGAAAGCAGCCTTATTTAATGTCTTTGGCTATGGTCTCTTCTTTTAGCTACCCCTATTATCATTTTGATTTCTTTTCCTACTTTTCAAAAAAGCCTGTCTCTCTCCTGCCAGTTTTGGATAAAAAAAAAAATTGTCATTTTCAAAGCAAAATGACATCTGTGTGTTTGAATTCCTGCAATTCTAGTTCCCATTCTTTTAAGTACATTATCTATACCTTTTTGTACTCATTTTTCTCATTCGCTAAAAAAAAATGTGCTTTTTTTTTTCAAACTAATGCCTACATTTTGATATTAATCTGTTCTTTTTCATTTAGGAATTGATTGATGCATGCCCTCAATCTATGGTGAAAACAAAACAAAACAATCTCTGCCCAATCAACTTTGGGAAGATAGCTTTGCAAAATGAAATGCAAATCTGTTATTGTAAAAGTAAAAATTTTAAAAAATGTAAGAATTACACAATGTAAGTTCACTGTCAACGCTATTAGATATGGTGGCAATACCACACTGTAAATTTACTTACTTGTTTTTTCATCAGAATTGTTCACTTCATTTACACTGCCTTTACTGAAAATGTTTAAAAACAAAATGTCTCGATTTCTCAGAAACATTTTAAATTGAAAGACTCTTCACTCTCCAGGTAATTCCATGAGCTTTCTTTTTCTTAATTTATTATTATTTTTATAAAGCTACTTTCTCAAATAAAACTATTCTCACTGAATGAGAGTTGTGCTGGCCTGCCCTAAGGGGTAAAACAGCTTTCTTGGGTATAATGAATGTGTAAATTACCACTTGGAACAAAGCAGTAGTTAATTTGTTGAAGGAAGCTTGCTTCACTAATATTTTGCGCGTGTGTGTGTGTGCCTTTTCCTCTCTTACATGAAAGGAATCTGAGGATGATGAAACTTAGGAAGAAAGATGTATCTGTTTAGCAGGTGTTTGAAGTGGTACAGATATGATGGGAGCTACAGAGAACACATGGATTCTAAAGCAAACCAACTAGAGTTTACTAACAGCTAAGTGCTCTTGTAACAATCACAGATCAGAACCATAATGACAGAGATTTCTGTGAGAGTATTATTTTGCCAAAGTTCACATTATTTCTTCAACAAACATACAGGGGTACTAACTAAATTGTAATCACTATTTTTTTAAAATGAGGTATTTAGCTTTAAAATTCCATTATGTGTCTTACTGTGTTCTAGAGTATCTTTTCAATGGATTACTTAGAATTTACATGTAATGATTGTCGCTTATCTGCATGGGATATAGTCCAAGCCTCTTATCGCAAGCTTTCACCCCTGTGTATTTTCCCTCTGTGTACACCTATATGTGCACAGGTAGTTTAACCTATCCATTAAATATTAATTAAGTTACATTTATAAATTGGGTACAAAATGAAATTTATAAATTAGGTAAGAGATTAACAATACTAATTAACAATAAAATAGAAATAACAACATACTATATGGAAGTTATGTGTATGCAGGCTCCATCTCAAAATATCTTTATTGGACTTGCACTTTTTTTCTTACAGAAAACACTTTATGGTTACTCTTGATTTATATGCCTTAATAGTATCACTACTATTAATATTAATGGTTTCTACTCAGTTGGATAAAGACGAACATGAATATAAGCCCTACAATATGGTCATATTGCAACAGTTGAACTAATAACTAAGATAGCTTCTAACCGTCTAATGAACAAATAGTGTCTACTGAACAGATATGTCGGACAAGGTGAAGTTCCAGTTCCGTGATAGGATATAGTGAGATTTCACCACATTACTCAGGGCGACAAGTGTGTCCTTTTACAGGACAGCCACAGCACAGATCAATTAGAGACTATTACATCTGTACCATTAATATTTTACTGAATAGTACATAAGACTTTCCTAATTATACACACTTTTATATGGAATTTTGAATTTCAAAGTACAAAATAGAAACACGTGTCTTTTTTAAGATGTTTTGTCAGGTCAGGATGAGAAAATTATATAACTACATTTATTGAGAGAAAAAAAAATGGGAAAGCATGGCAACATGAATCCTTACAGCGTTTGCCTCGTGGGCCATGATAAACGAAAACAGACACAATGCCTGCCAGGACAGGGTTAATGATCAAAAACATGTGCATTCCCCCACAGAGGTTATTTTATCATGTGGATAAATGGATGAGCACTGGCGAGTACCTTGCTAAGCGACATAATCTCTACTACTCTCACACATTTTTATTGAATCCAAGTCAAAAGAAGCCAACACCTAGGCCACATATGAACACTTATGATTACTGGAGATGAAATCAGAATTGCTAAGAGAAGTAATCATACCAAAAATCCATCAACACATGACAGAACAAAAATGTTGTACATATACATTATGGAATACTTTTCAACCATAAACAGAATGAAATCTAATATTCTGCAAATAAATGAATGCAACTGGAAACCATTACGCTTAGGGAAATAAACTAGTCCCAAAGGACAAATATCAGATGTTCTTAATCTATGATAACTACTATACAGAGTACAAACATGTAATGTCTAGGGCTTGTTCTGAGATTTAATTATTTTGTACATATGTTGTCTTTACAAACAAGGAATGGTAGTTTTTGCTTATTTGTTTGTTTTTGTTGTTATTGTTTTTTTATTATTATTTTCCACTCATCATTTGTTGGTATCTTCACTTAATGGAGTGTTAAGTCAGGAATTGCAAAGTGAAATCAATGTACACATTTGCAAAAACCAGAAAAGAAAATAAGTAACTAGAGAGAGTGGGTGGGACTCCAGGAAGGAGTTAGGGTGAGAAGTAACACTCACCTCTTAATAGGTCACCTTTATATGCATACGTAATTGAAACACTGTAACTTAATGCCCACGAAACTCCCACTGTTAAAGGGTGACAATGGGACATGGCAGGGACATAACCACAACCAAACCTGTGTCAGCACTATGCCTACATCACAGAAACACAAGCTAAACCAACCTTTACCTGGTAAGCAGCCTGCTTCAGTTGCTTAGCTTTGTTTTCTACTTTTTTTTGGGGGGGGGGGTTGGTTAAAAATGATGAAAAGTTGATAATAATCCTTCAGAATTTAAAAATATGCTCATTAAGGAAACACATAACTTGAAAAAAGGAGAGTAAATCTTTAGTCCTGCCCACATGTTCAACAGATTCCTGAAACTCTCGTTAGTTTTTCGCCAGAAAAAAATATGTTTCCTTAGTTTTTTTTGCCAGAAGTACAATGTATGTGCCAAATTTAAAAAATTGTTTTATATCGGCAGTTTGCCTTAATTCATTGCTGGTAAAAAATAAAACAAAATCACAAAATGAAATAAAATTTAAAAAATAAAATAAAATAATGGCTCTGTGTGTGGGCGTGGGTCATTAAACTTACATAAACTTCAAAATGCCTTTTCTAGCATTCCCAGCTTTCTTTCATCATTTTCAGTTAATAAAGACCAAGTGAAAACCAGCTTGTTGAAACAAAAGAGAGAAAAGCAAACTGACTTCTGAAAAAGAATAAAATAATGCTTCTTTATAATGTCTTGCATAGTGACCATCTGAATTACCTCATGCATTGGCAAGCCAACTGGTTATTCTAGCCAAAGCAGCCAGTGCGGTCCAGGGGACTCATTTATTTGAGTGATTTTGTGTCAGGATTCTTTGGAAGACAAAGTGGTGCCAGTTCACTACCTTTCAGATGTGTTCCAAAAGAAATCACTAACTTCATGGTTTTGGCATAAAGGCAATAAGACAAAACTGCGAACAGTAAAAATATACATTCTCATATCTGCTAGTCCTGACAAGGGAGAAAAGCTCATTAGTGAAGCTATCAAAAGGAAACCAACTTTAAAAATAAGTTCTCATTTGAAAGGTAGATTTTCAGAGGGAGGAGAAAGAGACAAAGAGAGAATATTCCATCTACTGTCTAGTCCCCATATGGCTTCCACTTGAGAAGCTGGTCCAGGTCAAAACCAAGAGCGAGGACCTCTCTCCACATTAGCAGGGAGCTGAATCCACAGTAGAGCATCAAGGTTGCAACCTTCACTCAAAATACAAAATCAATAGATATATGGGTAAACATTTATCTAAATACATTCATTTAAACACATTGTATAACGGAGGCTAGCAAACTGAGAAGGGGAGGAAGTGCAATACGCACCTCTAATTAAGCTCTGTTCCTATATTCAGCCCTGCTTCTTGGTTATGCACTGTTACTCTTTTGATCCCAGCTGCAAAGGCCTTAACAATTTGTCTGTGAAGGTTGATTCCCACTCCACTGCACACTCTTTTGGAGCATATTCCAGGATGTGTTTTTTATTCCTCTCTTTGTATCACTCTTTTTCCTTTATTCCAACTGACTTTCGCTATTTTAAAACTTTTGAAGACTTTCTTGTGTTAAACAGTAGTCTCATGTAATTGTTCACTTCTGCTTATGTAGTGATACTTTTATTCATTTTAAATATTGAATTGTATTCATTTCAGAAGGGACAGAATCCCACAGATGTATTTTATCCATCTTCACGAACCAGAAATCACTGTTTAATACAGTATAGTTTCTCTAGTCATTTGAAATGTCAACTCTACTACTGAAGGATTATATACCTTAAATTTCTAACTTCACAGTCTTTCTGGGATGATTTTTTCCAATCATTATTGATGAATTCAAGTGAAAATAGTTGTTGCATAATTTATTTCATATTACATTTTCCAATCTTTCATTGTTTTGTATTTATATTTCAAAATAATTTACAATAATTTTGTCACATCTTTATTTCATTTGAGAAATTATGTCAAGTAATTTTGTCACTGATTTAATCAACACTTTAATGTTACTCTATAACAATTTTTCAACAGTATTATCAATTACCCTTTTTCCATTCTGACCTTAAATATATAATCTGTTGGGCTTTCTGGAATATCATTCTGAGATTCAAACTTGATCATGCGATTCCTGTTGCAGGGGCTGGTGTCATGGTTCAGAAGGTTAAGCCACCACTTGTGACCCTGTCATTGCCCATCAGCGTACCACTCTGAGTTCAGGCTGCTCTGCTTCCTATCCAGCTTGCTTCTAATGTGCAGAAGAGGCAGAAGATTACAGCATAAGTGCTTGGACCTCAGTCATCAGGCATGAGCCCAGTATGGGCCTCCTGACTGTCTTCAGTTTGTTCCTCATCTGCCTGTTGTAGCCACTGGGGAACCAATCAAGGGATGGACATTGTCTCTCTTGTTCTCCTCCTCCCTACTGCCTGACATCATTGCATTTCAAATATACTTAAGAAAAAAAAATGCTACTCAAATGTTCACCAAAGATCCTATGTATCTTCATGATCTGGCACACAAACCCTTTTGTGACCTGCTTTCTGTTTTCATTTTCCTGTCATCCGCTCACACTTCATCTACAGGTGTTCCATGATTAAGACAATAGAACTTGACATAGTACCATTTAGATAACATCACTGATTAGGTCTTGAGTTTCTTAACCTTACATTACATCATTTTTGGGTCCTATAATTCTTTTGTTCATACTTTTGGTCCAAATACTGCTTCTTCAATTAAAAATTGGTTGACTGGCATGGTAGCATAGCAGATTAACCTATAATATCAGCATCCCAAATTGGAACAGTCTGTATGCTTATTGCTCCAATTCAGCTTCATGCATGTGGCCAGTGAAGGATGGCTTAGGTGCTTGGGTGTCTGAATCTTCATGGGAGATCGGGAAGAAGCTCTGGGATCCTGGCTTTGGATTGGCTAGGCTCCAGACATTTGTGGCCATTAGGAGAACAAATTAGTTAATGGAAAATTCCCTCTCTCTTCTCTGTAAATTTGCTTTTTAAACAAATCTTTTTAAAAAGCGGTTTCTTTTAACACTTCAGGGAGAGAATTTGGTGCTTTCCCATAGCTCTGTAAAGTGTTTTATGCATTACTATAATCATAGGATTATGTGTCTGTGTCCTTAGCAGATTGTAAGTGCCACAAGTTAAGCATTAGATTCACATAGTATGAATCCAGCACTTGTTCAGAGAAAACAGAGGAAGAAAATAAAGCAGGAGAATGAAAAGAAGACAAAAAGAGGAAGTGGAAAGGAAGGAGGGATGAAGAAATGAAATAGAAGAAATTTCCAGTTTAGAAACATGTGGTATATTTTACTACATGCAATTCTTTAGAATTATTGCAGGTTTTGGTCTTAGAATTTATGTGTGGTAAGAAGATAAGGCCTCTGACTTCAAAGGAATCTTTATCATACATATCTAATAAAGAAAATTTTTGTACAAATTTTGTTTGTATATTCTAGAATCTATTCTGTAGCAACATGTTACTGTTTTGAAAGGAAGACAAGCATTGTGCGGTGCTCCATTATGCCACCGGTTTTGACTCTCACAACACTTACTGGGCTGCTGATCTTTTTTTTTTTTTTAAGATTAATTTTCATTGGAAAGTCAGAGATACAGAGAGGAGGAGAGACAGAAACGAAGATCTTCCATCCATTAATTCAGTCCCAAAGTGTCCACAAAGGCTGGAACTGGGCCCATCTTAAGCCAGGTGCTAGGAGCCTCTTCCTGGTCTCCTATGCAGGTGCAGCATACCAAGGTTTTGTGCCATCTTCTACTCTTTCCCAGGCCACAAGCAGGGAGCTGGATGGGAAGTAGGACCACCAGGATTAGAACTGGCATTCAGATGGTATCCAAGTAGTGCAAGCTGAAGATTTTATCCACTAGGTACAGTTGGCACAACGTGAACCACTAGGAACCCAGGGCACAACTGGGTCCCTGATTTGTAAATCAATACTTTCATATGTGGGTCTCTGTCACCCACGTGAGAGTCCCTCGTGGAGTTCCTGACATGATTCAGATTCAACTATCCTAGATTATCTCAGTAACAGGAGACCATACCAGCAGATGAAAGATTCATTCTATCCCTATTTTCCTCTCTTGTCAAAAACAGAAACTAAACAAATACTAAATTCAGTATTAATATCAAGCTTCTTTGTCTAAGATATAAATTCCTCACCATCTGGCTACTACTTTATCAGATCATATTTGCTTACCTTTAAGCACACATTTGTTTTCTTTGATAAGCTCAGTTGAAAATTTATTCTGTCTTCTCACTAGACTCACTTGTATAACCACTATGCTCACTACAACATAAACTTGTTGATGAAAAGGATCACGCTTTACTCTCCGGGCACTTAAAGAATTTTGGGATACAATTAATTAGAATAAAGAAATGCAGAACAAAATAAAGAGTGGATTAAAGAAATCTACTACCTGTTAATATTAATCCAATCTCATTTCCAAAAAACAATTTATTGAAATATTTATTGAATAAATATTTATTGAAAAAGTATTTATTGAAATAAAATTGTCACTTACATGAAAATATCTGTTTTTAAAACTCTGAATAATTTCAGTGGGATATTTATTTTATTGTCATTTCTTGCCTTGTAAAAACTAATGGAAGTCTCTGTCTTGTTTATCTATAATATAATGTGGATTGCATAATGAATGTGTAGAAACACTAATGACTAATGAAAGTTTGATTATACATAATGAACATTTGAAAACAATCTTAATTATTTTCTTTCTTACTCATTTGTTCCATAATCATAAAATTGTTCAACAGAAGATTTGTTTTTCTGTTTTACAGATAAATGCTGGCTTACAGAAGTTTAGAAATATCTTTAGGTGGGCCATATATTTATGATTATATAGAATAGTTTGAACTTTCTGAATGCTTTGGATTGACCTAAAAAATTAGTGTTCACTGATATTAGAGCTGACAACATAAGCCCCCCAGGGTTTCAGGAGTTGCAGATCCAGTATCTGAGTGAACATGCTACCCTTGTACCAAACACATAGCCTGTGCCAAAATCTGCTCTAAAATGTTAAATTTGGATGCATTCCTACTAAGTTGGCAGAATTTAAGCTCAGCAGAATTCAATATTTCTGACAAGTTCTAAATGGAAGTGAACACAAGGTTACTATCATTATTATCTGGGCTTCCACCCAACTTTCAAATTCACAAATCACTCATGTTTTCCGCTACATTCAGCATTAAGTGTACCTCAATTTTTATTTTCTGTCATTGATATGTCTATGTGGGATGAAAGGTAATAGAGGTAATTTAGTAGTTTATCTGTAGAGCAAAACACATTTTTATTTTAAGAGTAATAGAAGGAGTTTTGTGGTGGAATAGGGTAAGGACACATATAAACACGTGGAGAATCTTCAGCCAGGGTGAAACAGAGAGGCAGATTTCAGGAAACAAGAGAGGACAGACTCATGGCATTTGGGCACCTGGATTGACGGATATGGGGAAGCAGCAGAGACAACAGAGTGCTATTGCAATGACTAGATAGCCCAGCAGTAATCAGTGAGTGGTAATCCGAGTTCCATCAGCAGCCAGAATTCCACCAGCAGCCAGGTAGGAAGGGGTGTTCACCAGGAGCTCAGGGGGTGAACCCAAGACAAAGAACTCTCCATCCTGCTGATGTGTTTGGTTGGAAAAGCAGCAGAGACTGAGTAGCAGAACCCAAGCAGCAGGTGCAGAAACAGGGTGGATTTCACAGCATAGATCCCACCAATACCATCTCAGGTGCCATTTGCGTAGTGAGGCAAAGGCTGTGGGACTGGAAGGACAACAACAAGCTGCACATGTGCTAAGCTGTGAGCAAACTCATTCCAGGTCAGTGCATTGCACTGGTCCCACAGGGAAAATAGCACCAACTTTCACATTCAACGGGTTGCAGCCAAAGTAAGTCCAGGTAACCCTTAGACTTAACGGCCAGCACGTTATGGACAGACCAGCACCAACAACATAGTTATTTAGGACAATTGGAGTCACATTATTCCTGGGAACTGCTTGAACTGGAGATGGGAGAAAGGTTTTACAGGCAATGGTGCAGCCACAGATCACAGGTGGAGGTGGAGAGCGGTGAGCCAGGAGCTGGGGCTATGAAGACTGTGGTAGACACCTAACACAAGAGCCTATGCCTGGCACTCACTGGAGGGAGTGGCACAAGTGCCTACAAATGAACAAAACATGGATACGAAACATAATCAGTAAAATTGATCTGTACACCTGTGGGTGTTGCAGCTTAGAAATTTGCTAACAAGAAGTGCAGTCACCAAGAGCAAAAGAGACAGAGGCACAATGAGTATTACTAAAGACTCCACCTCAAAGGAGCAAAAGCCTCTGCTAACCTCAGAGCTAACTGAGAAATACATCAAGGATATGGGGGATAACGAACCTACAAAACTTGTGATAAAATTTCTTATCAGCAACGAGAAGCACATACAGGAATTTCAAGAATATGTCACACAGGAAGCAACAACACTGAAAGAAAATCAAAGCTAAATGATTAGAAATGAAGGACAAAATGGAGCAAATTAAAAATTCAGTGGAAAGGCCCAACAATAGAATGGATGAGGCAGATGAAAGAAATCTCAGAATTGGAAAATATTCCTTGCTAGCATGGGGAAAGAATCAAAAAGCTTGATGTGCAGCTAGGTCAAGCTAAAAAAAAAAGTCTTAAAGATTTAAAAGACACTATCAAAGGCCAAAATATAAGAGTTATGGGTGTTCCAGGAGGAGCAGAAAGAGAAACTGGAAAACTGTGTTTGAAGATGTACTCAATGAAATAATAAATGAAAAGTTCTTTATTATAGAGAAAGAATTGGGAAACAACATACAGGAGGGGCAGAGAATTCACATGAAGATTGACCAAAAGTGATCTTCACCACAACACATGATAACCAAGCTCTCTTCAGTCAAACATAAGCCAAAGATCCTTAAATGTGCCTATGGAAAAAACTGATGTATAGAGGAACCCCAAATAGATTCACAGATGACCTCTCAGAGGAAACTACACAGTCCAGAACAGAAGACATATTCCAGACCCTGAATTGAAAAAAAAAAAAAAACAGTCAGGCCAAAATAAGGTACTGAGCAAAGCTCTGTCTTTGAAAGTGAAAGAAAATTCTAGCATAGTGAAGAAATGCTCAAGGAACATGCCTCTTCCAGACCTGCCCTACAAATGTCAATTAAAAATGTTTTCTTCACAGAGAAAAGGAGCAGCACCTACAAAAAAAAAAAGCAAATATGGAGAACATCCAAGTAAAAAGACAACAGAGGACTAAATCAAACAATGAAGAACCCATTGCTAAAATGACAGGAACATATTACCACCTGTCCATATGACTCTGAAGGTAAAGGCCTTAAACTTAGCAAACGTCATAGGTTAGTGAGCTGGATCAAAAGTAAAAAACGATCTGCTGCCTACAGAAGAGATAGCTCACCAACAAAAATATGTGAAAAATATATCTCACAGGTTTCGATTTTTTAATTTGTATTTCTTCAGACCAGCTTTTTTTTGTTGTTAAATTATTCACTGACTCATAGGTCATTATGTACCACCATTTTCGTCAAGAAGGTACATTTTCCTTTTAATAATCCTTTTGCCTTAATTTATAATTATTTACGAGGTAAACCTGTCCTTTACCATTTTTCAAGCATGATAAAACAAATAAAATGGCTAATGAGTCATTACTTGTTTTCCTTTTTGGGGAATATATGATTTGGATTATACATATGGGAGGATGAAAATAAAGTTGGTGGAATAAGAAAGTTAAATGGTCATTTTAGTTGAGTGTAAAAACGTCTAAAATTCTGTGTGCATACATATTTCCCAAAGACAGAAACAAATACAAAGTAAAATCTATAGAAACCATAATTACGTTTTCATCAAAAATGTTTAATTAACAGAAAATATTTTGTACTGCCACGAGGAATATAAATTGGAAAGAAAACAAAACAGGTCTTATCAGTGTTAATAACAGAGTTTTATGATTTCCAACAAGCATTTTATTATCAATGTGAAAGGAGGAGAAGGAGGGGCTAAACTATAATAATCCCAAATATAAGTTTCAAATGACATATCTATGTTTATAGAATGAGTTCAAAAATGAAAATAACTATTACTCACAATGAGTCACATTTTCAGCACCGCATATTTTTAAACAACACTTAAATTTCATCATTTTATCATTATAGAAGAGCTATGAGGCAATTAAAGTGACTTCAGATGCCTCTGTTTGCCTTGACCTTTTCTTCACCTTCCCACAATTTCCTCTAGCAATCTTCACAAACTTAGACATTAACTTCCTCAGGAAGTCGCACCTGCTCCCCTTGGGATTCCACTGCCAACTCTTCCCACAGATCCCTTGTGTCTTACTTAGTATTTATCTTGCTGAGGGATAATTGCCTGTTTATGTATCTGTCCTCTTCATTAAAGCTTTGTTCCTTACATATACAGACTACATAACATTTGTCATTGATTTCTTAGTTCAATGCTAGTGCTTGAGCTTAACGTGATGTTTAGAAAACACTTATTCAATTAAAAGACTATAAACAAATTTATGAAAAATACAGCTAATTTAGTTCCATAATATTCCTAAGATATATTTATATCAACTTAAGGTAAATTCAAATAAGAAGTCTTAATACATGAGTATTTGATACCTAACATAATTTCAAAAATATAACACATAGAAATCAGAAATCTGTAATTAGTAATTAGTAAATTAGAAATTACTAACAACATACCAATTGGTATGAGACATTGGTTTTTCAAATCAACTAAAGCATTAGTTCTTTTTAAAATCAGAAAATCCTTAATTTTAGTACTTAGTCAAGACAAACTTGGATTCAAATGAAAGTACAAGTTGGAAAATAGGCTATAAACATCTCACCAACATTGCTGCAGGTCACAAGTTATGCAATGACTGAATATTGGAAAAGTCAATATAAACATTTAGAGTGATTTAGAATTTAGATAAAATTAGAATCTGTTAGAATTTAGATCATCATCTAATCCTGGTTTACAAATGCTTTGCATGATAAAAAACTATTTAAGATGTGCTTTGTGGAATCACAGGAAAAAGACAAGAATAGTTGTTTTACGCTTCAAGGCAAATATTGTACAAAAGGAATGGAAAAAGACAAAGAGCCTCCACTTCTGCAGGTGAATCAGAAAGTGAAACAGAATGAGTGTGAAGACAACACAGATAACAGACAGCGAAAGCACAAGGGAAAGTATTATTAAAATATATAACATTATCAGCAAACATTTTTCTGAGATCATTTTTTTTTCAAGCTTTAAAAAACAGAGGCTGATAAAGAGCTGAAGAGTGACAGCTCTTGTTGTGTCACTGACTTCTGGAGAAATCCGTTGAAGTTGTCTGGATGAAAGTACCACAAGAAAGGGGAACTGAAATGAAGAGGACAGCTAGGATGAAAAATGATTCTGGATACTGAAACCTTCTTTGGAATATCAATAATGTTATCATATGGGTTTTAAGTATGAAGGATGAAATGACCAAGCAATATTTTAGTAATATCATTCATTTGAAAATTAATTATAAAGAAGAAAACAGCTAAAATAAATAAAACATGTTGAATTGTGGTTGAAATAGTTCAAACTTGAGATAATGAACCCGTGGCAGAGGTGTGAGAAGCAATTTAGGAAACTTGGGAATGAACCCAATACAAATACACGAAGAGGTACAATGGCCCCGGGTTTCTAGCTATGGTAATCAGGTAGGGAGGAACACCTATCGGCCAGTACAGAAAAGATAAAGAAATGTTCAAAGGGGAAAGAATGGGGCTTAAGTTTTGTGCAACTTCTGATTAAATTATCCATGGAACAATCCAATATTTTTATTTTAGTTTCTTCATATGTTATTTTTTAAAAAAAATTTTATTGGAAAGGCGGATATACAGAGAGGAGAGACAGAGAAGAAGATCTTCTGTCCGATGATTTACTCCCCAAGTGAGCGCAACGGCCGATGCTATGCCATCCAAAGCCAGGATCCAGGAACTTCTTCCGGGTCTCCCACGCGGGTGCAGGGTCCCAAAGCTTTGGGCCGTCCTCCACTGCTTTCCCGGGCCACAGGCAGGGAGCTGGATGGGAAGTGGGGCCGCCGGGATTAGAACTGGTGCCCATATGGGATCCCGGGCGTGCAAGGCAAGGACCTTAACACTGTGTTCAGTACCATCATCAAAGAAACCTTCCTGCTGGTAATGGTAACACTCCCTGTAACAGAGGAAATACTCCAAAATCCATAAAATCTTTATGTTTGGAAGACTGAAATTTGATTACTGTTTATGGCACTTGAGGAACAAATGTTAACACAACATTTGTTCGGTGGTTTGATGACCTGCGCTTCATCTTTCCACTTACTATATGCTGAATTCTTTATTTAGTGGAAGACTAAGATTTCAATTATAAGGTAAACTAAAAGAATGTAAGCAACAGAAGAAAAGCAAGAAAGGTAGGAGGAAGGAAGGCAGGGGAAAGGGGAAGGGAGTGGGGTAGGAATTATCATGTCCTTAAAAAAATGTATACACACATACATACATAAATATGACATAAAATATAAGCATATATATGTATTTGAAAAATAAAACTTTATATGAAATACCAAGAATATGATCCCTTTATACAAATAAAACCTAAGACATTTCAAAAGTTAACTATGTAAGGCATGGATTTCCTTGATCGTCTGTTTTCTAAACCAGCCTCATAATCTACCTTGTTTCACCTCCATTCATAATCTTTTTAAATTTATATTTTACTTTTGATGATGTTTAAATAGTTGATTAGGGTGGGAAGGGTCAAGGATTAGGGGAAAATGGATGAGACCATTGTTTCCAACTTTTCTTTTATCTTCAGTTGTATCTGGGAAAAGGGTGGAGATAAGGCAAGAAGTTACAACCAGCCTCCCAATTGCCTTAGTACCTGGGGATGGAAAATGGCCATCCAGTGTCATCCCAGCGTCCCCAGTGAGGAGCATGCTTCAAGAGTTCTGCCTTAAGCAGATAGTTCTGAAACACTTTCGATCTTGCTAACCAAAAAGATGAGGGAATATTTCAAGGTCCTTTAACTCACAGATATTTGTTGTTAATGCTTGACTGAGGTAGCTGACAATATATTTATCTTCCTTCCTCTGCTATGATATCAGATGTCCTCTGAAGGACCCAACGGACTGCCTAATCCTCCACGTGTGTCTAGGCATGTCATCCACTGTTCCATCTTGGCCACAGAGGGGGTCAAGTTTGATTCATGCATTCGACTGTCAGTCCACGGATCCTGCAATTCTCCCCATGGTTGGAGTTCTGAATCCAGTGGTTCAGTTGGGGACATCCCCAAAGAAATCACATCTTAGGTGATCCTAAACCAGACTCAATTAAAACTATTGAAATCTTACACCTATAATAATTACTTGCATCTTGAGGCCAACAGTGGTTCAATATTGTTGAAATAACTGCAAAATACTTGCTTTTTGTTATCTTGGTTTTCTTTTAAATATGCTAAACTTTGTAATTGCACAAATAACCATAAATTTTCAGAAAATCTCAAATAATGCAGTCATACATAAACTGTTCCCTTTCTCATACAGTTACCTTGTATCTCCATCTAGACAGCTTATATAACAACTCTTATTCCAGTATATTCTGAAATTAATGAGATATTCCCACATGTTTACACTTCCCCACAGTTTATACTTTCTTCTATTGGTTTTCAATGAAAGTTTGAAGCTCATTTATTAAAAGCTTATTGATTCTCCCTAAATTCAATTCTAATACAACATTTGTTCGGTGGTTCTGATGACCTGCGCTTCATCTCACTAGTTTCCACATACTGGTGCACATTCTAAGTTTCAAAATGAACACCATCATGTTTTTCCTAAGTTTTAGTTACTTGGCACAACATTGGCCTTTAATATATATGTATTAAATAATGAAGTGAATAATAGGGGTAGAGAAGTATATTCACTGAAAACTGTCACAAGCATGAGCATATGAGAGATGACTAGAGATTTCATTTACATGAAGGCCTGCTCATTTTCAAAGAGAAAAATGGACCTGTCAAATTGGTAGTTTGCTCTAGATCTGAGATTATTAAATGAGGCAGAAATTGAGGGGTCATTCTATAACTTCTGGAAAATGGCTGAAATGCACAGACAACTCTGTACAAAGGTCAAGAATAATAAGTACAGAAATTTATTACAGTAAATTTCTAAATATGTATGTGACTCTACCCAATGCTGTTATCAACATGGTTACTAATTTAGCCTTAAGTGAACTGCCCTTATTTATTCTTTTCAGAGTCAATATACTATTAAAATGTATAAAGGCAAATTGTATTAAATGCCAGACTTGCTATATTCATAATAAAATTACACATTTGGTCAGAAGAGAGTTCTTGCATTACAGCTAGCACTATGCCAGGTAAATTTTAAGAATTGTATTTCCACATATTCATAACAACAAAACCTGCCGGTTTTAATGTTCAAACGTATTAAGAGAAGGCCTAGAGTTAAATAATGTCTGCATATTCGCAATTGCTTAATGGCAAAGAAAATAACTGAATCATTGCAATAGTACCTGACTAGGAAACAGCAGTTTCACTAGAGCTGCTAACATGAAAGCTCCGGTTAGAAAACAAAACAGAGGGGCTGCATTGTGACAGACTGGTTGAAACTTCAGTCTGGAACACTGACATCCCATACGGACTCTGGTGTGATTCTCAGTTGCTCCACTTCTGATACATCGGCCCACTATTATGCCTTGGAAAGCATGGAAGACAGCCCAAGGACTTGGGTGTCTGTATGCACATGGAACAAGGAATAAGCTCCTGGCTCCTGTTATCAGCTTAGCATGCCATGTCTGTTGAGTCCATTTGTGGGTGAACCAGCAGATACAAAACCTATTTCTCTATTTCTTCTTCCGTTCCTTTCTCTGTAACTCTTTCGATAACATCTTTAGAGAACAAATCAGAAATATGAGACTCAAATTATGTCAATGGATATAGTTTTTTTTTTATTTTACCTATTCCATTAGGAGAACAACAGAACAATTGAAATCATGTAAGAACAGAAGATTAAATTAATGATAATGACTACTGATTATCACTGTTGAATACCAACAAAAAGCATACAGATATCTTCTTTCTGTGAAGTAAAATTACAGATCTAAAGAAGCTGCATCACAGCTACCAATCCAACATAATTTTGTGCGTAGATGTGTTAACATGAGTATTTGTGTATTTCTATGATTCACTCGGATAGATTCTAAGAAGTCACTAGATAGAGAATGAAGGAACAAAGTAGGACCACAGATGAAAGAGGATCATCAAAGATTCGCAGAGTTTAGGGGAAATGAATATTACTTCCATCTGTGGCTGAAAATTTTGGCTGATCTAGTGACTAAATGAGAGAAAATGGGAACAGACATGAATTCTTACATAGTAGCTGAAGGTAGAGGAAATAACGCTTTATTATTAAAAGAATAAAGGGTGAGATGATGACACTGTGGAAAAAGCATTTCAGCACGGACTGACTGACTTTTCTATTTTACTTTCTGCCATACTTAACTAAGGAAATTCTTTTTTTGAAATCTTACTTTCTATTGGCCAAATAACAAAGGAATCAAGAATACGGGCTTTTGTGGTGTCTAGGTATCGACCTACCTTGTTATCAACTGTATTTTAAAACAGCTTACTCAAAAACTCTTTGTTTTTCATTTGTAAAATGAGAATAATAAAATACCCACATTGGTGAGAAGAAATTAAGATTAGCATAAATCCTTTAAAAAGTAGCTAGGCATTTGATAAGTGTTCACAAAATGGTATTGACTAAACCTGTTACTGATTTTAGTTTCCTTTAATTGACCCATATGTTCCTTCATGTGTTGTTATTCTTTGTTACATAAAGACATTACAATCAAGAACTTAGAAAAGTCAAGACAAAGGCTGGTTACAAATTTAAACTTTCAGTGAAAAACTGATTTTCTCTGTTTTGCAATGTCAGGAATTAGAAGGAACACAGATCTCCAAAGACTGATGGAATTGACAGAGAAAGAGGCTTCATGCACCTCACCCAAAACTTACAGCTGCCCAATGCAGTCAAGGGCTCTACAGATATGTCCTCAATGTTATGCAAGGATTTTGCTTTTGTATGCTTCAATACTCTATACAACTCTATACACTGTTAAGACATGACCACACAATACCATATAGAAATGCTAAAGTTGACATTGTTAAGAAGCATCAAAAGAAGAAACATCAAAAACATTTTCCATGGCACAATAGCTGAGAGACCATCAGGCGAAACATGGTTCAGGGATTTTCCAAGAAACTTCAGAGTCTCAGTTAACCCTGTGGAACTAGACTATCTGGCAGTTGAACCACATACTCCCACTATTATGTTTTGTAAGCTATACTTTTGAAACATCTTTACACAAGTGTTTTATTGACAAAAATTGTATATATTTTACCAGTGCAATATGATGTTTTGATATATTTATAAATCATAGAAAGGCTCAGTCAAACTAGTGATCACACTCCCTACTTCGCCAACCAGCGATTATTCTTGTGGTAAGGACATTTAGAAATCTATTCTTGAAAGAATTTTGAATTATAAGGCAAATATCTACTGTCTTATACATATCAAGTGATTGTCCAAACTCCCCTTCCCCTATTAGCATGGCTCATAATACCAGCATATTAAAGCAACCTACGTGCAAATGAGAAGATGAATGAAGAAAGAATTGTCATATACATACAGAGTGAAACAGCATACAGCATTGGAACAAGTAACATTGTACCAAATAAACTGAAATCTTTACTATGGACTTCAGATGTTCCCTTCACTCAGTCTCCACTACACAGAAGCTACTAGCTACGTTGCCTGACTTAAATATGTTTAGATAGTTTTTCTTGTTTAGACACAGTTGGTTCTATGGTAGAAACTCCTGGTTGCAAACACAATAACCATTCTTCTTAAAATGACTTTATTTTAATGGCATCAGAAATGTGACTAGCTATACATTTCATTTTTCAGGCTTCTCACAGATTGCATTAGACAATGAGATACAAATAAAAGTACTCCATTTCATTGTGCCTAACAGAAAAGCACTCGGGCAATGACTCAAAAATGAGTCACTTTTGCCCTGCCTCCCTCTCCCTTCGATGGAGATAGTGACTCCCGCAGTTTAATAAGTGAATGTCATGTACCTTTGATACTGGAAACCACAGCAAAGAAAGAATTGTCTTGAGATTTTGATGACCACAGAACTTCCATTTAACCCCAGAATTTAAGTTATCCTAGGTCTCTAATTATAACAACTCAATCTGACATAGAGCTTAAGCATTTATATGTTTCTTATTACTTCTAAGGAGATTAAAAAGTGTTCAAAGTCAAGGTGAATATGAATATTTGGTGCAGAAGTACACACTGATTCCATGCCTCAGCAGTGGTAGCACGGCAGTCCCAGAAATCTTCGGGAAGAAAAGCTGCTGTGAAGCCTGAATACCTGTGGTAAATAGGTCACAGGTGGCAATCTGGCAACCTTAAGTCTGGACCATTGAGTTGTAGCCAAAACTAAATTCAGATAAACCCACTATCCATACCTATGTCCTAATTTCCTGGTATCAATTACATACACTTATCTGCTTAGCTTCTTTGTTTTAACGGTTACTGCATTTGCTAGTGAGGGAAGAGAATTGTTCTAGGAGCATATCCAAAAATCTATTGATTAAAGTTATATTATAATGCAGACTCTAAAGGAATTAGTTTATTTCAAATAAGTGATGACTTAGTGCTACATAATATCTTTCATGAATACCTGATTCCAATTTTTTTTCTAGTAAACAGAATTCTCACTGATGCTAAACTATGAAAAAAAAATTCCTTTACTCACTGATTACCTCCTTATTTTGAGGTGCAAATTAAAAATATCAGGAAATCACTGAAAATATTGATGAACGTACAGAAAAAAATGATCACAATGTGAATTTTTCGTCTCATTAGAAATGATGACCAAAGAATAAAACTTCACATTTCATCCAAATCCTCCCAAGTAATTTCCTTTTAAAATTCTTAATTGATTTACTTCAATTTATTTGCAAATCATTGAGAGAAAGGAAGAAAAAAGAGACAGATACAGAGGAATATCCCATCCAGTGTATCACTACACAATTACACACAACAGCCAGGGATGGGACAGGTCAAAGCCAGCCACCTGCAATTCAATTCATGTCTCCCATGTTGGTGGTAGGGGCCCAAATACTGAGCCATCCCCTGCTATCTCCACCACATTGTGCATGAACAGGAAGCTGGATTTGTAAGCAGTACTGGGACTCAAATCACGCCCTGTAAATCGGTATGAGGAGTCCAAAATGTTATCTTAATTCCTGCACCAAAGTTCCAACCATTCACAAATAATTCATAAATCCCCAACAATTAGTATAAGGTAAGAAAGCATTCATATTGTTTTTACTCAGAGAAGAATCAAAGGTCAATTTATTCACCTAACTTTCAGAAAAGATAAAATCACGCTTATTTAAAAAAAAAAAAAAAGGAAATCAGCTGGACATATAACTGTAGTTTTCAACTTTAGACAATAAAACCAATCTGAGAAAATCGAAACCAAACATTCTTAAAGCATGAAGTTATATTCTCATGTAGAGTCTAGAGGATGGAGGGCAGTTTTTAAAAAGTATGTCAGCAGCACCATGTCATCAGTACAACTTCACATGACTGGAATTAAGGTCAAGAAATACCCCCCCCCCAAGATTAGATAAGCATTCTATGAACAGTTTCAGCTATGGAGCTATCACTTTTATTACTGCTATATCTTTTATTATTTTTCATGCTATCTGAGCTATGTAGTATCTTACCCCTTTTAAATTTAGAGATTGGCATTAAAGAATTTATAATATGCTATGAAATGCATCTAACATTCAATCTCATATGTCCTGGTTCCAAAGATTATTTAAATATCCACAGAATCACAAGGTTTCAGAAAATATTACTCTCGTATTATCATCCTGAACAACTGCTGACCAAATGACAAAATTAAAACAAACATACTTACAGTAACAATTTTGAGTTATTTATCAAAATAGAGCCGACAACAATTTCAGCTACTGCAAAACACTCGTGATTAATTACACGTCAGCTGAACATTTGCTGTGTAATGTCAAATAGCTTCCTAAGAATTCAAAAACCAGTGATCATGTATTTTTCTCATACTTTGCATTTAGAGATTTTACATAAGAATAACACTTTGTAAGGTTTTCAAGCTTCTAAAAAATATTTATTTTTCAATGTCAAAATCATAAGGAGAACAGCGCAGTACATTTGGAAGGTCAATATGATGATGTAAATTATGTAGAATCAGCTTTAGTTTTCTAGCTTTCTAGTAAGAACAATATACGATGGCCAAACCAGTTTTGATATATCTAGGCCATTTCAAAGTTAAAAGACATATTCCATCAGCACATAGTAATAGAGTGTCCTTCACAAGAATAAAAATATGTTCTCACAAATAATTTCTCATGACATGCTGTCTTAGAATTAATTTTCTGTATTTTTACTTCATCTGAAAAAAACCCCACTATGTAACTATTTTTAATATTGTATCTGTTGTTTCTCTGCTGAAATACAAACATCATGAGAATTTTTTTAATTTCGCACAAATGGATTGCATATAAACACTAAAAAGTAGGAGCTGCTGAAAAACATTTTGTTGATAGGCTAATATTTGGTATTGAGGAAATATGCACAAAAACATTTGAAATTTTTGTACTCTAGAAATCCATATCAAGAGGATGCACTGTGTTGTATTTTCTTGTAATACAACTATAATCATATAAGTCAGTTGTAATTTTATTGAATTGTGTGACATTACCTTAAAATGTATGTGATATGTAAATATTTTCATAAAAATATATCAAAAAGCCCTCAGGAGATACTGGAGCTCATAAAATGTACTATTTGAAACACGATTAATAATTTTCACATTGGGAAAAATTACAATTATTCAAAACTCCAAATGGTAAGATACATAAAACAGCAAAAATCATATTATGTTGTAAACAGTATCAGAACTGCTGCTATTCCTCCATCTATTCCTACATATTTGATTTTTGCTTTTTATAATTTAGTATGAGTGTATACCAAACATTGTGAGTACGATTCTATCAAAAATAAAAATCATATGCATTCTCAGCAATCAAAAGTGTCCCACACTTTCTATTTTCTTTTCCATAAAGTTTTGATCACAGAATTCACCTGGTAACATGCTTACTGAATGCCTGCTACAATTCATACCACATTTATACCTTTAAATTGGGAAGGAGGGGCAGGGACCTCACTGACTGTGAGAAAGGGAAGCCTTCCAGAAATTTCTCTATTGGAAATAAATGACTTTGCATTCAGGAAAACAAAGGTCATTGGTACAAACTTAATGAAGATAAGACAATAGACAAGAATTACAGTAAGATTTCCATGGCAGAGAAGAAGACATAGGAATAGCACATAGGAATAGAAATGTTAAGTTTCATGGCTTTTTATTTTTTGAGAAGAAACTATAGTTATGTGTGTTCAGAAGCTACGTGTGTTATCAGGAAGCTAGGACTGAGAGCAGGATTGAACCCAGCACTCTGAATGTGAGCATCTTAAAGCGAAGCTCAACCACTATGCCAACAGCCATACATCAGAAACGCTTTCATCTGATGTCTCTTTCACCATTTATTCCTCAATCTGACCCAAAAAAGCCCCATCTGTAACACTGAGTCAATCACCTGCGTCACTGACATTATTACCAAAACAATCACACCTAGTCCCAAATGTTTAAGTCCTATCAGATGATGTTTCTTCCCAAAACTCTGAGATCAAGGCAAGTTAGAATTCTGTCATCATCACTTCTCAGCCTTTTGGCTAAGATGAAACACAGTACATGTTCTTACTAGAATTCTATCTTCACATGGATGAACAAATATACGTGGCTACCCCACACCTGGAATGTCGCTTATCAGAACTGAGATGTGCTGGAAGTATGAAGTACATAGCATATTTCAAAAATTCAGATTGGAGAAAAATCTAAAAGGCTCTACTAGTAATCTCTATGTTGGTCACTACTGGAAAAAACAACATACTATATATATTATGGTTAAAAATTTTAAATTATTTTTTATGCAGGAGCTACATTAAAAAATGTTGGGTTCACATTCTACTTTCTACTGCACTCCCTAGTTCTTAATTGGTGTTATTTACAAGGACTTCCTTGTTCCAGCTTTACTCAGTACTGGGTTCATATCCACCTTAGGATTTGTATCAATCAAGAAATGACACTGGAGACAGAGTGGTAGCTCAACAGGCTAATCCTCCACCTGCAAGTGCCAGCATCCCAAATCATCACAAGTTCATGTCCCAGCTGCTCCACTTCCAATCCAACTCCATACTATAGCTTGGGAAGGCAGAAGAGGATGCTGGCTGCAGAACCCACAGGGAGACCCAGAAGAGGCTCTTAGCACCTGGTTTCAGACTGGTTCAGTTCTGGCTGCTACAACTAATTGAAGAATGAACCAGCAGATCAAAGATCTTTCTGTCTCGCCTTTTCTGTAAATCTGTTCCTCAAATAAAAACAAGATCTTACAAAAATATGATATTGATTCCACTTAAAGTAAGGATGGAAAACAATGATTGAATTAGTCACCAAACTTTATTAAGCATAATATCAGACCTTTTTTTCCTGGCCACTAGGATGATCATGGTTAGTATAAAAGACAGATGCCAAGCCCCTGAAGGAGTATGCATTCTATTTGGTATTTGCTATAAAGCCTGCCAAATGCAAATTTTAAAAATCTCCACGCATTCAACATAATTCATTAAACATCTAAAACTTGGCAAACAAAATTATAGTCTACTGAAATAAAAATACAGCAAATTTTGTTCCTTAAGATGCAATTGCCAAATTAGAGATTCGGAAAAAATTAGTTTATCACTCTCTGTTTCCCATTTAAAATATTATTCAACATTTTTTCTCCATGGTTCCTTTCACACTCCTCTTTATATGAGATTATTCTTCAGTATATCTCTTACTTTCAAGAAGTCCTAGGACTGCGTATGTTTATCATGGCACACGGTGAATACTTAAAATATATTTATTAAATAAGAATATTAACTTAATGCCAAATGCATTTTAACAGCTGTTATTTTAAGTAATGTGACACAAAGTTATTATTGAGCTGAGAGTTTAGCATTTTAAATATTAAATGGTGAAAGCTTTACATTTTTTCTTACTTAGTTTTCTAATTATTCTGAACATTAATCCAGTGGATATGCTTTTTTTAAAATCCTGTTAGAGAAAATACATGCAAAACACTTGTTACAGAAAATAATGTGACAATAAATTAGTGAGACAAATGACATTTAAAGGACAATTAAATGTTAATACATTCTAATTTAATGCATACATACAAAACTTTTATGTAATATGAAATTTTAAGATATATTTAAATTACTTATTTTATGAATAAATTATAATTTAAATATAATAAAACTCATGACAAGAAGGATATGTTTGGAGAAGCCTGATAAACGATAGGGCATTTTTCCTTTTCGTTAAGCAAACACATTGAGGTTTTATTGATACGTGATTTATAAAACTTTCAGTGCCTTCTCATTTCCTTTGTCCATCTGTTAATAGCACTGTTAGTTTTGTTGTTAAGTTTCGGAAGATCCTGGATATTAGTTCTCTAACTGCTGTATACTTTGCAAAGATTTTCTCCCATTCTTTTACTTGCTTCTTCATTTTGTTGATCAGTAGATCATTTCCTTTGCTGTACAGAAGCTTCTTAGTTTGATGTAGTTCATTTGTTTATTTTGGCTTTGACTGCCTGTATTTTTGGTGATTACTTAAGAACTTTTTTTTTTTTTACCAATACCTATATCTTCTGGAATCTTTTCTAAAATTGCTCTGAGAGTTTGACGGTTTCTGGCACATATTTAGGTTCTTGATATAGTTAGGGCTTATTTTTCTACCAGGTGAAAGTTAGGAGTCTTATTTCTTAATTCTAATACCCAATTATCCCAACAGCATTTGTTGAAGACCCTAAACTTTGCTGGGTTATTTTCAGTTTTCTTGCCAAAGAGTAGTTGGCTGTGTGTGTATGCTTTGTTCCATAGATCTTCTCTGATTTTATATCAGTATCAGAAAGTATCAATTGCCACTGCCTTGTAATAATGTCTCACATTTACAAGACAGGTAGACAGGCAATGAAAGACAGATACACAGGCAGTTAGTTTCCAAAAGGTGCCCAACACGTAAGGTAGGGTCAGACTAAAGCTGGAAGCTGGAAAACCCAATTTTGGACTCCTTCTAGGGTAACAAGACATACAACTATTCATCCATCATCGCTGTCTCATGAGGCTTGCATCTGAAGAAAAGTGAAATCAGAAGAAGAGCCTGAACTTGAACACAGCCAATCAAATATCAGATGCAGGCATCCCAAGCAGGGTCTTACCCACAAAGGAAAATTAGCCATAACAGCTTTGAAGTGTTGAATGGTGCTTATCTAAGAAAACTGCTTACGTATTTATTTTTCCAAGGCAACTAATCAAGAGCTTATTTTCCTAAGTATATAACTAACAATAAAATATTTATATATTGCATGGAAACTGAAAATTTGATATCTAAGAATGAATCCAGGGTTTGGAAAGAGAAAACAATGCAAATTTCTTTATCATTTCATTTTTTATGAGGACACATATTGCTATCCAAAATTTTACTTTTTAGTGTTCAGGAAAAAAAAATATATGTATATCTCCACTAATACATTCATAGTAGTTACTGCTCACAGAATTAAATCCATGAACTCCAAGAATATCTGTATTTTCAGTATAATGTCCATAAAATGAATGTCAGAATATCCTGAAATCATCCTGATTAACCAATTTATGTTTTATGAGAATAATATATGATTACATGTGTTTAAAAACATTAACAATTCAAAAGTTAGTCTCTTCAAAATGGCAGTTGCAAAGCGAGTTCCAAATTACCACGATCACAGCTTCACGTATTTCTATTTTATGCAACTATACACATATGGGGCACACAAGTGTATATTCGTTAGAAATGACATTTATACATGATTATTTATCTTTTTATAATTTTGTGTTTTGAAACATACGTGGATGAATGATTTCAATTCATCTGATATTTCTGGAGAAATAAAACTTGGTCATTCTGCTAATGACCATAATAAAAGGTAGAAACAGAAACTAAGTCATATCTAAGCGATTTTTTTATGGATAAGTGGTCTCCTAGATTATTTACTTGTGATTTCCCACACACAACCCCTCACTGGGACCATACATTAAATATGCTTGTGCCACAGATCATAAGAATTGGTGACAGCCAAAATGAATCAAGATTGAAGGGATCCCATAGGAGATCAAGCCTATCAAGTAGGCTTGATAAGAAGGGGAAAAACACTTTAGTGCTGCATGCCAGACTTTTTAAAAATACTCAGTGCCTTAACATTTAAAGATCTTTATATTATATTACATAACTCTTGACAAACTATAATATCCTTTGAAATACAGTTTACATTCACATCATTACATACATAGGTAACTCAGCATAGAACAAACTTTAAAAACAAATTATTTCACATCTATAAAAGTAGGCCATTGTATATAATACAGTCCATGGTCCTACATTCAGAAAATTCATACTAAAACACTCAATAGGCTAAAAGCCACGAAATATACATTCTATGATTACATGTATTTCCATGGTTCTTTCTTCTCCAGCTACCTAAAATGTTCATATTATACAATTTCCCACTTCGAGCAAATTTTGCATGGAAGCCACATAACTGTCAGAATAGCTGGTACACAGTACTGGGACACAAACATGTTTTTGAAAGCTATTGAGTAACTGATAAACACTGTTCATTTATTGTCAGATACTTAATAACAACAGTTAAGAAGGTGATGGATGTATACTGAGCCTTACTCCAACCCTTTATTGTCCCTTCCATACTACCACTGTTGCTGAAGGAATATACTAGTGTAATAATATTGGGGAAAAGAATAGGAGAGGGGAGATGTGGAGGGTATAAGCAGAAATCCCTGAGCCTGTGAAACTCTATCATGAAAACTAAAAATTAAAACAATAATAATAATAAAAACAATACTGATGATGATGTTCTTGAAAAAGTTTTGTTCTTCCCTCCCGTTTGTTTGGCCAAGTTAGGACTAGCTATTTCTCCTTCTCCTGCACCTTCAATTTCTAGTCACCTTTTAGTTTGCATCTCAGAGACCAAGATTTCTATCACATCTTCTCTCTGTTGCCATGTCCAAGATAATAGGTGTTACATTTTGCCCTGCATTTTCCACTGTCTTATACAGATATTTTCATAGAAGATTTGCTGAGTTCACTCTAGGATTTGAAGGCAACATCTGAGGCTCCCCAGCACACAAGTGTGAGAAAAGTCCTAGCAAATTCAAACTCAGAATCGAAGTGACAAAGCTGCCTAAAGAGGGCTAACGGTAACAGAGAAATTACTTAATTCTGATTAAAAAAAAACCTTTAAATTGTGTAAAAAAGCAAGAGAAACTTCAAAACTGAACACTGAATAGCTGACTGAACATTGAATAGCTAATTTCATGCACCATATTTTCAAAATTTTATAGTCATACATTTAAAATACTTGGGAATCTTTTCATAATCACACAGGGAGGAGAATTAGTAAAGACTTTTGAAGTGTTGAGAGCCAGTTTTGCGGGTGAGCCAGAAAGAGGTCACGAGGGCCTCCCCACTGAGCTGCAACATCCGCTGGTACAAGTAATACTTCAGGTTTGGGGGCAGGCTGCATTAGCCCTAGCCCGCGGCGGCATCAGCTGCTACTACTGAAGGCAGGGCCTGACTATGGGCTGGGTTGGGGTTTTAGCAGTTGCCCTGCCCAGGCTGCAACACAAAAAGATGGGTCTAGGGGATAACTCAGTAGGTCCCAAGGGATCCACTGCATTCTATCCCCAAACTCAGGGAATACCACGTGGACATCTGGTCTGGCCTGGAGTACATGTGGTGGAACTGAGCCACCCCAGTTACTGATCCCATATAAGGAAAGACAACATACTGGGATACACATGAAAGACAGGAAAGTTGGCCTCTGACTCAACAGAAGACCTTGAGTACCTCATCAAAGAGAAAAAAGCAGGCTGAATAAAGCTGCAGACCAAATTCCACAGCAACCATCTAAGTCTATGGACAAACCGAAACATTGTTAAGTATGGGAACTAGTATCTCATATCTGATGCAATGAAGCCAACAATCTCAACACAATGTATACTACTATTCGTCCCCCCACCACTGGGGTTGCTGGCATGAAATCAAGATGCCATCTCTGTCCCTCGGTGATAATGTGTGCTCAGCAAGCAGTGGCACATCTCCCTCCCTGGGCACCCTGTAGTACAGGGTACAGGGCAGGGTCTCTTCCCTCCCTCACCTCCCCCAATCCCTTCCTATCCCACCCAGAGACCTGCGTGAATCTGGAATCCCCTCACCTATGTGACAGACGTTTAAAAATAGATAAATAATTTCCAAGTGGTTAAAGTCAGTGAAGCTTCAGGAAAGTTAATTGTGCCATTCCTTCTGTGTTGAACATGTTTCAAACTTTCAAAGTAAATTTTTTTAAAAGATGGATGCATGGATACATACATATGCATATATATGCATGTAAATTTAAAGCAGCAACTGGAAAAGTATATGTGTAGAAGTTTATTACATTATTATACATTTTCATCTGTACAACTGTTTATGTAAATATATGTAGTCTTTCTGGTTAAGAAAAACATTGTAATAATTTTATCATTTTTAACTGCAGGCTTTATTTTTCATTAATCCACTAGTACTATTTATTTAGCATCTACTAGAAGAAATAATGTTAGCAAACTAAATTTATTTAGTTATGTTATGATTCTACATGAGGGTACTGTTGGTATTATTATATCTTGGTAAATTCAAATATAAATAATTCAGGATATAACTTTGTTTCTCTTCTTAGAAACAAGATGGTGTCATTTATGCAGTGGAATGAAATAACAGTCATTTATTCATGAGGGTTTGTAAATGATAGCTGTAATTAAGAATAAATATTTTCGAAGTTTATGTACAAATTGAAATTATTTGAAACAGTGTTTAAATAGATTGCAAGGTTGTTATTTTTCATGTTATGATGCAAGAAACATTTTGAAAATTCATTGTTTCTCACCATGTTTTATGGGCATGTGTTCTTAAAACAACTTTTATGCTTTATTTCCTGGAACCTGTAAGCATTTTTCCATCTGTCAACTAAATAACACTTACTAGCTATCAGATCAGTCATTACGGCCACTGAGAAAGCAAATCTTTCTCAAATTTATATTCAGTTTAAATATTCTTGAAAAACAATGTCACCCCATCCAAATATTAAGCAATAATTCAGCGTATCACTCTGCTTTTATCTCTCTTTAAAATTACTTTTGAAAAAAAATAAAACAAAGAGATGCAGTGAACAAAACACAAGATATGTTTTATCAATTAAAAAAAAAGTTCCACCCAAATGCATATTTTAAGTGCATTTTACCATACCACTATTTTGTTTCCATTTTTGTTAGCTGAAATCGTTCAAAGCCTTTCTCTTTGCACAAACTGACTAAAGGCACAGCTCTCTATAAGGACCTGTGCTTTATTACGAAATCAATTACTACTCTTTCACGTCTATCCAGTATTAATCTTGATTATTATCATGGCAGTTCATCAAGAATAGAAAAATCCTTACTAAATCTAAGTCAGCATCTGTAAAATATTTATAACAGAAAGCATTTTGCATTTAGCAGCTTCAAGAGTGCAAACTCATCATGAGATCTCTTTGTAAAAAGAAACATTTCCATGGTTACCATCAACGATAAAGACGGTGGCATCAAGGAACACATTGATCTGTAGATGTGATGCTTCATAGGATTCCATTAGGGCAGAATTCACACCATAAAGCTTTTAAAAAATATAAAATATAAAATATGGCACATTTTAAGGAAATGACGTTGGCTATCCAGACTTCATATTAACATGCATCATATTTATGTGAGCAATGGCTAAATTTATGTGCTATTCTATACTTTCGATCCTTCACTTTCCACTTGCTTATTTATTGGAGAGGAACGCATCCAAGTTCTAATTCATCACTGCTACACACAGCTTCTCTGGGATGCTGCCACTGGCACCAACTCCCTCCATCTGGGCTCAGTCTGAGCATGGTTTCCTCTACAACTGTTGCCAGTCTGTTGCCATAGCAGCAGCTAAGAGGGTTAGAACAGAACTGGAAAAGAATGAAAGCACACTCCATTTCCATGCTCCTTGTTGATATTTTGAAATGGTTCCAACGTTCTACTTGAAAATGTGATGGGTGTGATGGGGGGAAAAACAGCTTTAAAAAGCTATCCATGTTACAGAAACACCTTCTTGATAGAGAAATAAATGTGTATTTCTGAGTAGCATGCAGCCATGCAAATTGAGAATTAAGGCATACCCTCCCATGGTCAGAATGCAACACATGGATTACATGATTATCAAGGGATGAAGGTGATAAAGGAGCAGATTTGGGCCTTAATTCATTTAAATTAGGAAAGACAAATGGTAAGAGAAAGTGTCAACTCAATGTTTGATTTTTCTTCCCTAAAAATCATGCAACAATTCTTCAAATAACCAAATTAACATCTGAATAAAATGAAGGTAAGTATTTCCTGGCTACTTTATTGTAGTCCCATGTTAAAATCATGATTACCAATATTTAATTCCTGATTTGAAATTACATAAAGACCCAGTGCTGTAAAAAAAATCCAATTAGAATTTCAACAAAAATTTATTTTAAATCTACACATTCTGAGGATTTCAAAACCTACAGAAACACTGGGCCCAAAAGGCAGTTAATATGAACCACAGCATTTAAAATAAAAATCAATAAATCCTGACCTTAACTTTAAAGAACCTAGTGTGAAAGCTTTTAGAAATGAAAATATTACTAACTCCTAAGATTTGTGCAATGATAATTGCACTGGAAATATCCCTTTAAAGGTTGCCTTGTCTTTCTCTAGGCTCCAAGTAGGACTACAGGAAAATCCCAGACAAAAACTGCTGTATCCTACTTTAGAAAAGCCATAGGGAATCAGATTATACCACCTGTCTTAAGATCAAAACCATTCTCCAGGTTCACAATTTTCATTTTTTTGCATCTTAAATGACAGAAAACAACTCAGCAAATTTTCCTTACTTGATATGATTTCTGCCTAAATGCACTCAAATATTATATACTGAATATTCTGGGAAAATTAGAGAACAGCAAAATGTATATTCTAGTAGCAATTGTGGCCATGAAATTTTTCAAAACCACAGAGCAGCCTCAAAGAAATTTCAAGAATTCCCATTCTTTGTTAAGTGAGAATTTCTTATGTAGAAGATCTGTTATTTAAATTTAGTTACAAAAAGGCTAGTTTTAGGGATACTGAAAAATTAGAGGTCCATAGAAAGCCAGTAGGTCATGTTACATTCAATCTGAGAAATAACTAGAAAAAAAAAATACAGCTTTCAGATTGGAGCTTTCTGCAAATCAACAGACTAAGGCTTGTGGTAAAATGTTTTTTATCTCTATTCCCATTTCACAATATTTTCAACCCTTTTCTAAAATATTCATTTATTTACAAGTTAGTTACTTAGTTGTTTGAAGGACAAAGAGAGGGAGAAACAGAGAAAGAGAGATCTTCCTTCTACTGGTTTACTTCTCAAATAGCCACAAAGGAAAAACTGGGTCAGGTGGATGCCAGGAACAAGCAGCTTCTTTATGGTCTCCCATATGAGCATATAAATCTGAGATTTGGACCATCCCCTGCTGCCTTTCCATGCTGAAGTTAGTTCAGAACTGGAGCAGCCAGGATACAAACCTGTGCCCACATGGGATGCCAGTAGCACAGGTGATGGCTTAAGTCACTATGTCACAACTGAGCTCAGACAACTATTTGAAAACTCCTCAAATGATTCCTAAGTCCCAACCTTCTTAAGGCACTTGGGTAAAAATAAAACTTTTTACTTCCAATATCTAAAAATATAATTAACAAACATGCATTATTTTTTTTTTTACCAATGATTACTAGTATTGGTGATCTTTAGCATGTCAGCATCGTCCATTTTCTGCTGAACTGTAACTATGAGGGCACCTCCACCCGAAAAATTCAGTAGGATTTTCACATAATAAATATGACATCATGTGTGAAAGCAATTGAAGCAATGTTGTTGTTGTAGGGAGTGAAACACTCTTGACTATTTGAATTATACACCTCCTCAGGCTTCAGAAGACAGAAAAAGGGGACCTATTACAAATTTTATTAATTTACAATCAGCCGTTGCAAGTAAGAATCAAGTTTACCACTTTTCATCTGTCACTATTTTGGGAATTGATCACAATATTTGGATAAAAAGATATAACTAGCATTGTAGAGACTAAAGTCTGGTAGCACAATCATAGGAGTGGATACTGAGTTGAAAAATCTGGAGTAGGTGTCTCAGAGCACAATGCAAGGAATGACTAAGATTGTCTGCATACATACGAGCAGGTAGAACTCCAGCTAAATCATCAAAACAGCAACAGACTGCCAGGCACCTTGTGTTGTTGTAAAACCCTATAGCATTGAGCGAAATACTCCACATACCTGCTGACCACATTTCCATGTAAATCTACGGTTAATTATAACAATATAATACAACTTCTGTCACTGTTGCTTCTCAGTCTTTTGGCTAAGGTCAACCGCCAAATTCAAATGGCTGATACACTCTCTTAAGGTACCTGCTCATGACACTTCTGGGACTTCTAATAGGGGAATGGAAAACCACCGGTACTTAAACCCCACTCCAAACACCACATCAGAGGAACATACAATCCCTCTAGAATGTATGAAGGAATAACATTGGATTCATGGGTATAATCAACTCCTTATTTTGCTTAATTCTTATCTATTTAACAGACAGAGGTGGGCTAGACCAAAGTGGGATGCAGGAACTCCATCGGGGTTTCCTATGTAGAAGCCTCAGGGATGCAAACCAGTGGTCTTATGGGATGCCAAAATTACAGGTGGCAGCTTAAGCCTCTTGAGTGTGCACTTTTGTTTAGCTGACAAATAATTCTTCTTCCTCTGCTAACATTCATCTTATCCAGAAATTCTTTTTGTGTGGGAGACAACTTCCTGTACCCAGCCATAAGACAAAGCTGCAATACAGCATGACTCATAGGAGATTCTTTAGAAATCTTTACGTGATAATATAGAAGCAGCTCAAACACATAGTCATCTGAGGTGGGTATACCAAATATAGTTGAGATTAGACAATAAACTTTTAAAAATAAATAATTAAATGTAAGATTTTTTCCCCTAGTTTTTAGAGATATGTTTATTTGAAGGTTAGAATTAGAAAGAGAAAGAGAGGGCTAATCGATCCTCCATGCCTTGATTCTAGACGACCACACTGGGCCAGGGCTAGATCAGGCCACAGCTAGGCGCCATGATCTTCAACAGCTCCTACTTGGGTATCAGGGCCCAAGCACTTGGACTCTGTCCTGCTGCTTTTCCTATGCCATGGGAGGTGATCTGGATAGGCAACACGGAAGCCAGGAACTAGCACCCATATATCCAGCATTATAGGCAGCAGGCAAAATGCTGACCCCTAGAACAAAATATTTTCTCTCTCAGGTAGGTTTGTGCATCTTGGTCTGTACTATCTTAGTCTGTCTTGTGTCAGTCTGATTTGTGCTATCATAAAAAACATCTGAAACCATGCAATTTACAATAAATAAAAACTATTGGCTGGGGCCTGGCGCATTAGCCTAGTGGCTAAAGTCTTGCCTTGCACAGACGAGGATCCCATATGGGCACCTGTTCTAATCCCAGCGGCCCTGCTTCCCATCCAGCTTCCTGCTTGTGGTCTGGGAAAGCAGTCAAAGATGGCACAAAGCCTTGGCACCCTGCACCTGCGTGGGAGACCAGGAAGAGGCTCCAGGCTCCTGGCTTCAGAACGGCACAGATCCGACCATTGTGGCCACTTGCGAAGTGAATGAACAGACAGAAGATCTTCTTTTCTGTCTTTCCTCCTCTCTAATTAAAAAAAAATATATTGACTTATACTTTAGAAAGCTTTGAATTCCAAGACCATGGATCTGTCACCTGGCCAGGCCTTTCCTGCTGTATAGTTTGATGAAAAACGCCAGAAGGACAAAGGTCGTCACAGATGGGAACAGAGACACACATATACCAGGGGGAGGTACAAACTTCTCGTGTGACACTGAACCCATACCTGTGATAACATTAATCTATTCATGAGAAAGATCCTTGTGTTCTAATCAGTTCTTAACATCTCACCTCTTAGCGCTGCTACCTCATGGATTAATTTTTCAATGCACACTTTTTCAGAGACATATTTCAAGTTATAACACCAGGCGTATTATGAGTATTAAAAGAGATTTGATTCTTTCAATCATGATGTCATCCATAGCCAATCTATCTCCAAATATCATAAGTACATTACAATCGAGCAAAAAGAAGACAGAAGAACATGTGTCCTACAATAAAGGATCAGAAGTTTAAAATATCTCTTTAATCCAATATTCAATATTCACTAGCTGTAACATGGTCACAGCTATCTGTAAGGTAACTGGCAAACTTAAAATTTATTGTTGGTGTCCAGATCTAGTTAATATTTATGGCATGCTATCGTTTGAACACCCTTATGTTAAACTCTGCCACTGTTGTGATAAGACTGGGAGGTGAGACTTTAGAAAGTGTTTAGAAAGTATTACAACTTCGCTCTCATACACAAATCAATGTCATTATCGTGGGCATGGGTAATTTATAGGGAGGGCAGTGGCTGGCCACCTTCGTCCCCTCTACCACCTCTCTTTTTCTCTTTTTTCACCTCGCTCTCTCTCTGGCTCTCACATACTCTCCTGTCATATACTGCCTTCTGCTGTATCCTGCAGCAAGAATGTCCTCATAAGACAAAGACTCTCAGTTATGGAACTCTCAGCCTCAAGAATATGCAGCCAAGTAGATTTCTGTTGCTTCTAACTGATCCAATATGCGGCTTTTTGTTAGAGAATCGACTAATGGGCTAAGTCAGAGGTCCCATTTTTCTGTTATTTATTTATTTTTTTTTTATGATACAATTCTATAGACTCAGGGATTTCCCCTCCTCCTTTCCCCATTTCCCTTCTTCCCAATAATTTCCCTTATAATATTACAAGAAAAAGAAAATAGGGGAAATATGGAGATGAATTTCTAATTGCTAACCTATCAGTGAGGCTTTAATTTGGTCACAGAGGTAATAATTATTTAAATAGTGACTTAGACTGAAGAAACTTAGTGGAGGTAATAATGATTTAAATAGTCATTTAGATCGCTTTACAACAGCTAGTGATACCTCCAGTAGCCGTAAGTATATATAATGCCCAGATGTTGGTTTCTAATGCCATGCTCCATGAGTTCCAAAGCTAAAACAACTAAGCAAGAAAATAAATGCTGCAATATGAAATTAAATCTTGTTTTAAAATAGATATGCATGCTTTTTAAAAAAACATATGAATATCTAAGTAAATCTGAAGTAAGCAAAATATCCATGCAGAATTTAAATGAATCAGACACACTGCCCTAAAGAAGATATAGAGTAACTTGCTTTTCAGAGTAGCCTGTATGTCATGATTTCTTATCAAATATACAGTGTGGGAAGAAGGGAGTTCAGGAATTCATAACAAATAACTGAACTTCCATTTATAATAGAAAACTACTCCCCGATCAGTTGTTCCAGGCTGGCAATATCTGTGATAAGTCATGCTGTAGCAAGTCCCTGAGATGGATGAAACATGAGAGAATGACACTCAACATCAGTAATCTTCCTCCCCCAAATTTACCTGTCCAATTATGAGAAAAAAATATCAGATGAATCCTGCTTTGAAAATTTAAAGGAATGTGGTTTGCAGTAAGGATTCTAGAACACAAGAGACCGTTCAATGGAAAGCTCAGCAATTATAACTAAACTCTGACTCTGCCTTAGTAACAATGTGTCAGTATCGGTTCATTAGTTTGACAAATGTGTCATCTACGTAATGTGTTCATAGAGGTATGCTACCTACAGAAACTTCCTAAATGGGGTTAAAAAGCCACAACTATTAAAAAGCTAAAAGTTGATTTCATAAATTACAATGTTATGGTTAGTAAATTCTACAAAATCCATGAGCTGACAAATTAAGAGTAAGAACTTCATCTTGTAATATTCCAACATCCTGTATGCTAGCTGCTTTGCAGTCTATATTTACAACTCTTTTTCCAAACCATGCAGCAAGTATACCTTACTTTATTTTACTTTACTTCACTTTTTTACTTTATTTCACTTTTTATTTTATTTACTTTATTTCACTTTGTTTACCAAATTTACTTTATTTCACTTATTCTGTTGGTCAAAGTCATTTTTGTTTTTTATAAAATGCTACTTTATAGGAATACTTTAATTTTTTCCTGAAGACTGAATGGCTATGTCTTCTGGAATATCGCATTGTTAATGCAGTCCAAAGCTAAAAAAAAAAAGTGTGAACATTTGTGTCAGTTATAGCTAATCGTACCCGCTCTCCCTTTCCTGGTTTATGGATAAAAATCTAAGTTTAGGTTCAAACACTGGAATGCATGAACCTTTGACTATTTTCCATACCCAACGGGATAATAATGTTACTGCATATAAAGCAGCATCATTTTGTTGCTATTCATCTTGTCAATAATTTAGATAAGCTGCAGAATCATACAATATTATTTTTTTCTAAGAGTCAGCATTTTTAAAAAGTCAGCCATTATGCGTATTTTAAAGAAAACTCGCTTTTCAAAAACTATTCTCTGGTTAAGATTTTCCTTGTGACGCCTCCATCCAAAATTGGATTGGCTTTATTCGAGTCCCAGCTCTGCTTCCAACTGCAGCTTTTGATAATGTGCACCCAGGGAAGCAATGATGGTGGGAGCTCAATCACTTATCCCTGTCACCTACATATGACATCTAAGTTGAGCTAAATGCTACTGAGTTTCAGTCAGACTCAGTCCAAAGTGCTGTAAGGCATTTCGAGAGAGAATCACGATACGGGTAGATAAATACATAAATGAATGGATGGATAGATAGATAGATAGATAGATAGATAGATAGATAGATAGATAGATCTGGAAAACAAGCGAACAGGTCAATGTGTGGCACAGATTCCAAAGCAACCATAAAATCATTCCAAGCTGCATAAAATCACATTCTACATCCTAGAGAAAACTTAACTTAAAACTAACTAAAAAATGCTGTCAAAAGACTATTCAATTTACCAAGCTATGATAAGACAATTTGAGTTACCAAAATACAGCTAACTCGATTGTTATGAAAAGTGAATGTTTAGTTTTAGAAAGAGTAAAGTAATATTAATAGTAAGATATTTCCTTATTTATTAGCACAAAATTATTGAATGCTAATACAACATTATGTTTATAAAAATTAATGCAATATAGCTCAGTCTTTCACTAATTTGCTAGCTGGTGAAACAAGAAGTCCCTAGAATATGCCATCACCATACAATACAACGCCAATTCCATTTCAGAGATGAGCACTCACTCAGCATTAGGAAGACATATGGTAGAATGACACAACTGAAAACAAAGACTCTTGGGACATATTGATTAGCACTAAATATGCCACTTGAACACCTGCACTCCTACCATAGTGGGTTGAAGACCTTGATCTCCTTCCAGTTCCCGCTTCCAGCTTGAAAGCATATTTTTATTCCATTATGAAACTTACTTTTACACAAGACATAAGTTTTGCAAGGCCACAAGATACCATGTGTCAAAAAGAAACAATAAAGAACTGATCGGCTTCCTAATTATTTGCTTGCTGATAAGTTGTCACTTGCTAATGGCTTTCTAAAATACAGGGGAAGGAAGCTGTAAGTCATGAAACTAAAACCTTCAGGCCTAGCTCAATAGCCTAATGGTTAAATCCTCACCTTGGACATGCTGGGATCCCAGATGGGTGCCTCCCCGACTGTTGGTCCCACTGCAATTCAAAACAGGTGTCTCCCACAAATAAGGGTGAAGGAAATTTTGGTAGACTCGCAAGATCTAGTCCGTAGCAGTACGTTGCACCTGACACTGACTGACTGTCCCAAATATGGTAACTGACCTCAGCACCATTTACTGTGGCAGATATCTCACTTGGTAAATGTCCTTGTCTTCTAAATGCTTGGCTGAACCTTTCCCCTGATCCAAATTTACCAGTTCGTCTTTTTGAAGGTTGGATTGCTACTCTCTGATTTTCTTTCATTTGGGCCTGGTAAATCTGGCAGCCAGCCATCCTCAACATAACAACTTGCACTGACTCTTTGGATGTGAAGAGATAGATAATCTTTCCCAGAAGTACTGGTTTTGATTGGTCTACTCTTTCTGTCTTTTACTATCACAATCCATCCACTGGATCAGCGTCCCTCTTTTCTGGGGCTTACACCTGCAGTTCCGTGCTTGTGTTTGCCATGACACCCACAGTAGACTTCCTGCTTAGTTCCTTACCCTTTAATTATAGGTCTTGGTTTAAGTGCTAGCCTGTACCCGCCAATCTGCCGTACTTTCAAATAATGGTTGATCTTTCTGCCCAGTACTGTATTCTCTTTTATATTCTCCAGCTTTCAGAGAAAGGAATGGAAGCTAAATGAAGCCTGACTTTGATTCCAATTCTCTTCCTGTAAATATTCCTTCCATGCCCATTGCATATACACTGACATTCACGTTGTTTCAAAAATAGCCTGAGAAAACTTTTCTGTGGGCCAAGAAACTTCCCTCATAGTATAAATATCTTTTCTTGTCTACTTCTTTCTGAAAAGAATGTGAAACAATATACATTCATTGTCTACCTTCAATGCATGACATGTGATATATGTTCAAGGAATGTTTAGCGTCTTAAATTTCAAAAAGTGTCATGGTCACTAGCAATGGAGATCAAACCAAATCAGATTGTGCCTAACCCCATAAACAGTGTTGATTCTTTTAAAACCAAACTATATGAAACTAATAAACTCAACACTGACAATAAAACCAGTATTGGATTTACTTATATTTCTTTCATTATCCATTAAAGACTTTGTTGCTTCAATCATTTAAACAAAGTTAGACTAAACAATGAAAATCATCATTGATATGTCAGTTAGTAGAGGACGGCCCAAAGGCTTGGGAACTTGCACAGAAGAAAGCATCTCTCTCCAGAGTTTGCTTTGGGCCGCTACACCGTCTTCAACACCCATAACCTATGAAAAGATAATTCTTGCAAAGTGTCTCTGCTTGTGATTTTGAGTCTCAAAAATAAGAGAACTATACACCATGCCGTTCAAATAAAACACATAGTTTCCTAAGGCAAATGTAATTGGCATACTAAAAATCACAAGGATGACTGAAGAGTAATGTCAAGCCAATTTGAATAAAGTTTCCATTATCCTATGAAATTCAAAGCACTGAGACACACAGAACAAAGAAATACCATACTACCATACTCTTACTGTGATTTCAACAGTAAACAATGGTATTTGCTTTTTAAATTTTAAAATAAAAAGCAGGCCTTTTTCATATAGTTATTTCATATATACAGTTATTATAATGCTTCTGAAACAAATAACATCCATGCTCACTTATTAAAATGTCAAAATGTCCTCACAATATCACAGGGCTTTAACATTGTTTTGATATTTTTATTGTTGTTTCAATGAATCAAGGAACTTCTTACCAGCATTTTATTACCTTTATTTCCTCTCATTATGATCTATAAAAACTAGTAGAGTGTGCTGTTTAATACCATTAAATACATAAACATTATATTTTGTGTTGCTTTTTCAACATGTATGAACCAGTCAGTCACTAGACATACATTAAATAAGAGGGCAGACCAAAACCCACACAAACCCAATTCTCATAGTTTCATTACACAATCGAAAGGTGGAAGCTGGTATAAAAGATTCTTTGGAAACATTGTCTAATAGTGAGGCTTTCAAATGTATTTTATTTCTCTACCTAAAATGTATTAAAGTAATGAAAGAAACAGTATGCTGCTTTGGAAGACAGCCTCAGCAATTTATGATGACTGTGGAAAAATCCAGATATGAAGAATTTAGAGAAACTAAATCATTTTGAGTACATTCCAATGGCGTATTAGGCAGAACATCAAATTAAAATAGGCAAAATCAAAAGTACTCACTGGAATTTAAAAACAGATGAAGATGAGACGTTGCCTCTTGAGATAGGTTTCTAGAGAAATACAGCATTCCCCACAGTTGTCAAATCATTTTTTATATTCTATTATGAAGACTTAAATTTTCTTCACTATAAATTTCAACTAATCAATTATGGATCTTTCTATTCTTCAAATTTGAATCATCTTTAATAATTTATACAAGTTTGCTACATCTTCCTGAATCAGAGGTGGGGGGGTACATGTTCGATCATAGACAATACTTATAAATTGATGGATTTTGTTATTTATTTGTATTGTTTGTGTTACAGGATCTGTTATCTAAATATATATAATAATACAGATGAATTAAGAGAAGGATGCTAAAATGAAGAAATCCTAGGCATTTACTAGCAGTCCGAGTATTTAAGATGGATTTTGACTCTTGCATTCATTGTATCAGTTAAGAATTTTGCTTCTCAGCTCCTTACTCCAAGCAGCAAGGTTAATGGGGGTCTCACTTATGTCTGAAGACACATTGAGCATGACTCATCTCTAAACACACTAAAACAATTAGAGTGCAATTTTGTTAAAATATAAAAAAATAGGGCCCGGTGTGATAGCATAGTGGTTAAAGTCCTCACCTTGAACGCACCGGGATCCCATATGGGCACCGGTTCTAATCCCGGCAGCTCTACTTCCCATCCAGTTCCCTGCTTGTAGCCTGGGAAAGCAGTCGAGGACGGCCCAATGCCTTGGGACTCTGCACTCACGGAGGAGACCCAGGAGAGTCTCCTAGCTTCAGACTGGCTCAGGACCAGCCATTGTGGCCGCTTGGGGAGTGAATCATCGGACAGAAGAAATCTGTCTCTCCTCCTCTCTGTATATCTGCCTTTCCAATAAAAAAAAAAAAAATCTTTAAAAAAAATAATACAAAAAATAACTTCCAGTAAACATAAGTGAAGTTACAGTTTTAAATATAAAATTGTCTGACTTTGGGAGACTGTGTCATTTTTACATAACATAGTAAGCGATCTGGAGCATTTTAGGATGAAGGATGACTTGAGCACAGAATCATTCACTGTCTAAACAAACTGCAATATCTAACTTTAGTTACCCATAATTGGTGATGAAGTATTAACATTTCAAAACGCCGTGAATGATACTTTTGAATATCAAACCCTATTACCAGTCATACACTGATTTAGGATTTTTCATGCTACAAATTCCTAAGGTGAATTTTAGGAACGACTATACTGGGATAAGATTACAGTTAATGAACCTCTTGAGTACCTGGCCTTCAAAAGTACTCTTTGGGCTTGGTCAAAAAGCAAAAATGTGTCATTTTCTTGAGGTATTATTAAAAAGCACAGCTAGACACTTCGTGTGGGTTAGCTAGTTAAAATCTTACATTCTCTCCACGTGGATGGCTTCATTATTCACATATCTGTATGTCAGTTAATCCATCACCTTGTGAAAGGTCCCTCTTTTCCAAGGCCACAGAACTAACAGCCTGATTCCAGAGAAGAAGAGAACAAATGAAGGAAAAAGGCCTGTGGTGATAATGATGATGGTGGGCATGACTTTGAAAAAAAAAATGTTAAGTTTATGCCAAGAAGTATTTGGTGCTTTTTTTATATATATAAAATTAAGAAAGTGTTCACCTATATGCATGTAATGCTTCACACGAACATACAGATGAAATCATGATTTTAAATTCATAGAATTACTTCCGCGCAAAATTTAATGGTTTAAATTGCTGGCCACAGTGAAACAGTTAAATATCTGATCCATTTTTCTCCTTGGTTGTTGTCTTTATATTTGTTTATTCTACCTATAAATGACCCTTTAATTTACTCTTTTACCACTTCCATTTTAACTGTTACTGTTCCATGCTTTGAAATACTTTCCTCATCACAATACATTTCCCTTCTGGTTCAGATTCCATAGAACCTCACAGGCTACCTTCACCCACACAACTACGCCTGTAATGTATTAGATATAGTTGTTCAAAGAGAAACATCTATTTTCTATAGAATAAAAACAGCCATCTTCATGCGACTGATATCATGCCTTTCTTTTTGGGTTCTAAGGTCTTTGTACCCTGTCTCATATTTGTCAGTCATACACAATTACCTCAAATACGTAAGTCTCTGATTCCTTTTCTATTTTTTGAGGGCTCGATTAGTTTCTCTCATCTCTCATGTAGTTTAGCTGGTAGATTGAAAATCTTACACTTTTTCAAATCTTGCTTCTATATGGCGTCTCTGAAGTGCTTCTGCTGGTCACAGTTAATCACCCTCACTTTGACTTCCACTACAGTGTGTCACGTGATTTTTAGCACTTGTTTCTTTATTTGTGAAATACCATTTTCCTTGCTAGTCAGTCAACCCTTCAAAGGCAGAGCCCCTAGTTCTTACTCATCTACACAAAATATTAGATTATAAAATAGTTGTGGTTTGGACCTTTAATAGATTGTTGGTTTTTGCTAGAGAAAAATGTTTCTAGAGAATATTGATCATTTTAGCAGCCTTTCATGTGTTTTACTGCCTTTTATAAAAGAATCTCTTTTAAACACTTAATACTCAGCTATTAAAATATTTAGTGTTGCAAAGTATAGCCACTTAATTATAACTAGAAATTATTTACATCCTCATTTTAAAAACAGATTGAGAAATTATATTTATGCATGTTTTTAAGTCTGTTCACTTCCAACCATCATCTATTCTTGGAATGAGGAAAAAACTCTACCCTTGCATTAAAGCAAATAATCACTATGTTATATATGTTTTATTTTTATCACAGCATATGGTCCTAAGGCACTTTTAAACTGAGTATTAAGAGATTATCTCACAGTATTTTCTGTCCTTCACTCAAGGTGCTCTGGATCTCTCTACCATGTTCAACTGTTCTGGGATTCAGTATTGTGAGCTGAAAATTTACACAAAGGATGTTTTCATTATGCACCATTTAATTTATTTAGACAGGGATGAACATGCATTTCTCCTTGCAAATGGACCATTATAAGAAAAATTTTACATAATTCCCTGAGATACATTCCAACCCATAGGCTCTTTTTTTTTTTCTCAGAAACTGGCTTTATTCAAACCTGCTGCGAGACACAGCAGCCAGCATGATCTGGCTCTTGAGAACATGTCACTGACAGAGACAAATGAGTCTTAATGAGTCTAAGGGACACTTGACAGCAATGGTTCTGAGCTTTGAGGGATGTGCAGCTGCACTGAGGGCACAATTCTAAGTTGTGTCAGGTTCAGAGCAAGCTTTAGGGAAATCAGTGCAACTGGGGCGTGCAGAGTGTATGTAAATAAAATAAAGGCTTCTTATTTTTGTAAATGCTGCATGTTTCTTATACTAGAAGTAATTATAAAAATAAAAATCATTGTTTACTATACTAAAAACAGTCGAACAATTAAGGGAAAAATGCAAAATCAACTCCTCTTATTCAAAATACTCTAAATCAAAGTCAGCTCCTTTCTATACCTCCTGAATTAAAACTTGCTCCATGGAAATGCCTCATTAAAATCTCATTTCAATTTTCTGTTAAAAAGAGTGATCTGATGAACCCAGATTTTTTTATTGATCAAGGACTCTAGGGCCAGTTTCACATCTATTAATTTATGGTTCCAAAATGCTGCTCCTTTGGTTTATATCCTCACCAATTTACTTTAACATTTTATCATAAATAGGAAGTATTTTTATTATGCCAGCATTCCATCTGAAACTGCCCATGGCTCACAACTACACTCGTCAGGGGCATGACAGGAATTAGAGAAAGACCATCCTTTCCTGCTAACAAATAAAAATTCAGGATTGCAAATTTGGAGAATAGAACCTAAGCCTAAGTTGAGCCTCATTCACCATGTAATGAAGAGTCTTTATGTGTAGCAGAAACTATGCATTCCTGTGTGGTGGAATTTCCCACCAAACAAACAAACAAACAGTATCTACTGACAATAGGATCCAGTAGAGCAGAATGGGGCAGAGGGAAGTAGTAAAGTAGAACAGGACAGCATTCTGTGGGCTCAAAACAGTCTGCTAAGTGTTCAGTGGAGAGGGATACTAACACTAGGGGAGACAGACTGACAGTACCCAGCTTTAAGACTGCGATGATTATCCTATGTTTACAGCAACACAATCTACAATGGCAAAGACATGAAAACAGTCCAGATTTCCATCAAAAGAAGAATGGATAAGGAAACCATGGTCCATCTATGCAGGAAGATAACTGATGGCTATTGTCAATAGGCTGTGTGTATGATTATCAGCTCTGTGCCAAAAGTCCATCGCTAACACATCCACCCTATGGAATTCTACACAGCCATTAAAAATAATGAAATTTTACCACATGCAACAAAATCGTCCTAACTAGGGACCATTATGCTCAGTGAATTAAGCCAATTCAACAAAAAAAATGCTACATATTCTGATGTAAGGCAGCTTTCATGCAATATACAAGATCAGTAGACATATAGGTAAATATGAATATATTGATATATAGATTCATCTAAAGGAACTTGTAAGGGAGATTAGCATGCAAAGCAGTGAAGATACAGTGCAGAGTGCTCTACTTACAAATAAAATATGAACTCCCAATGAAACTGCTAAATACATCATGGCAATAGGATGACAAATAAAAGCTAACCTGATGAACTTACATTGTCAATTCTTTTACTTAAAAAGCCCATTTTTGTATTGCAAGCATATACTTCCCATTTCAGAGCAAAGAAAATATAACCAAATAAATAAAATGTTCCTTCAATTCTGAAAAAAATATGTGAAAAACAATTAAAAATTAAAATATTTTAACAGACATACACATTAATTACATGCCTAACTTGAAAATCATTGCAAAAATAAGATGCAGAAACCCAATATTTTCACTATAAGTTAGTGACCATTCCTCTGACACAGTTCTACATGCTCTGACATTAGACAATGGACACTAAGCCCCAAGATTGCAGCATTATGTCTTTATCCTAAAAGAATGCAAGCCACATAACAACCTGAAGATGGGAAAGTGTCCTTAAGTAAAAAGAGATATGATATTTATACTTACTTTGAAATATCGAAGTGTAGACTGTTCCTTAGTACAAATATGAAAATCCTGTCTTTAATACAGACAATGAATGAAGACATATTAATGAATCCTTTAATAATATCCTCTTACATGATAAAACCAATATAATAAACCAAGTGTCATTGCTCCCATAGTTTCTCTCATAGGTGGAAACCAAAACTATAGAGACATTATGAAGCACAGATGCCATACAAATTCCTACACAGATAATTATAAATGTTGCACTTACTGAATATTCTTATTATATAATAGCATATCTTTATTTCATCACTTTGTTATTCTTGTCATAAATCCCACAATTTGTGATATTAACAGTGCATCCATGTAGTTAACAGTATATGTGCTTCTATATAGTTCGCATAAAGATTTGAAATGAATAGAGCAAATGTTTAAAAGACAACAATAAAACTCGTTGTTTCTGCATTAAGTGTTTTTAAGATGGAAAATACTTGTTTCTTCTCTGTTACAGCTGGAAAAATGTAGTCCAGTTCAGCCAGTTGACTCAAAGGTCAAGATACTGCTTGCGATTCTCATATTGAATTCTAGAGCACCTGTGTCCTAGCACTGGTTCCACTCCTGAATCCTGCTTCCAGATACTGAACAGGTAAAAGACATGCTTGTGATCCTGGCACACACATTAAAGGACTGTGTTTGAGTTCATGGCTCCGGGTTTTGGCCTTAGTTCAGCCACAACAACTGTGTATTTCAGAAGTGAATCAGCAATAGAGTCAGTTATTCAGCTGTCTCTGCCTCTCTGCCTTTCCAATATGTCAACAATACTTTAACATAGAGCCCTGATTTTGAATATACACATATCTATGGAGGTACATTATAGCCATTGATTCTTTTGTTAGCATACATATTTTATTCATTTAATTTCAAAATTACAAATAGAATTCTGAAGTACTCACAGAGACATTCCAGCATCAAAATGCAAGTGGTTAAAATAACAAATGCTAAAAATCAGTTCGCAAAAAGTCATTGCTTAGACGCAACAGAAATTAAAGACAAAAATTGTAGTTAAAACCAGAGAGAAAAGAAACAATAAGAAGCTGAAATTAATAATAATAATAATGGCAGCAAACAGCCATCATGAGCAAATTGAAATTTCATTCTTTGAAATGATTAATAAAACTGATGACTCTCTTAATGGTACAAATAATAAGAAAAGGCAGCACACATCAGTTACCAACATAAGGAATGAACATGTGTTTTTCACTAAAGATTCAAAAACTGCTGGCCCTCGTCTCAGTCACTTTAAACTTTCTCATGATTGTATTCCTTTTTGACAAAATAAGGGTGTTTTTATCCAGCATCAGATAGTTTCCTTTCCAATGTCATGAGGGTCAGATCTCTTAACGAAGAAATTCCCCCAGTTTTGTCTATGTGAAAATTCCTTATTGGAATTGATCTCTCTAGAATAAATTGAATGCATACAAAATTCTTGATTATTTCTTCTTTGTGTATGTGTGTGTGTTTATTCCCTTATCTCCCTTTCTTTAAATGTAAGATACAGCATTGGTCCCAATGAAATGCCCACTGCCTTTTGTGCCAGCGTCCTCTTAATTTAACTTAGAAGACTCAATGATTTCAGGACGCATGCATAGAAGTGATAATCATTTTTGGAGTTCAATGAAATTCTTGCAACTTGAAGTTAATATTTTGTCAGGACATTAGTTCTTCAAAAGATGTTTTCTCAGCAAATCTTTTCACCTCTCGTTCTGGAATTACATCATTTGTACAGCCTAGGAGGTTTTGGTCTTATGCTTTAATATATTTCCCCTTGTCTTTTGGAGTGGTGTATTCAGATTCAATTCAATTGAATTTGTTCTGCTGTCTCCAATCTCCTCTTTAACCTACACATTGATTTTCTTTTTCATTTAAATTTCCACATTTCCACCACCGGAATTTTAATTCTTTCATTGTTTATTTCTCTTCTGCAACTCTGGTCTCTGTGTATTCATTATGTTCCTAGTTCCCTTTAAGTCATTGAAAATGAAATTGCTTCTGGAACATTCCAGTCTGCTAATGCAAAGAACTTTTGCCATTGTCATTTTTATCAGCTGCTTATTTTTGAGGCAACCCACATGTTTGTGTCACTTGATAATCTGTTTTTAATTTGATAAATGTTGGTTGGGATATGCTGAAAACAATCAAGATGGGGTTATATTCCTCAAAAAGTACAATTCATTTTAACAAATGGTAAACTTAGTTGAACTAATACTCCAAACTAAGTAGCCCTTACAGTTGCCAGCATATAAAATCTCCAATCAGTTTTATAGCCCGTTAGTTTATCCTTATTACTTAGTTATTTCCAGTTGCATGAAAAAAAAAAACATAAATTAATTGGCGTAATTTTTAGTTCGGATAAGTTTTAGGTAGATTTTATGTCATATTTGGCCAATATCCTTCCCTTCTGAGGATTCCTCACTTCTTGATTTCTTCTTAAATACACAGCTGCTCTTTTAGTCTCCAGTTCTGTCCTTTGCCCAGGCTAATAAAATGCCATTTTTGGTTCTCAAGACTACACTAGGATGGTGGAGCATTTTAGTATATAAAAGTAACAAAAATTAAAAATCACACATGGTACAGATCACACTCTACTGCTCCCGACTCTCCCACCCCAATCTTACAGAGTTTTAACCAAATGATAAAAGCTTCACTTGAGCATTTCAAAATGTTAAGTTATTGGGGACACAGACATGATCCTTAACTGATTTTCTGGTAGTTGTACAGGCAATAATGCTCTCTGAAAGCATTTATCAAGTACATTGTATCTGTCTGGTAAGATGGCAGCCTGTGTTTCTATAATATTATAGGTACTATTGAATCAAGCGCTATGAGATCTTGTTGCTCAATAAGCCTCTTCCATTTTTACAAGTTACTCTTTGAGCTACTGACTACTTAAATATAACTATATGTAGCTTAGACCTTCAATCACTTAGGAAGGCTTATAAAAAGATTAATTCTAAAAGCACTAGCTTTGTAACAGAGTAAGCAATGGTAGTTAAGATAGTTGTACCACTCAACGAGAAAGGAAAGAGAATTTCTAGCATTTAATTTGATAATCTTGACCAAGTTATTCCATTCCAATGTTGTTCTATTCAACACTAGTTTTTAAAAATCTGCACAGTTAAGTACATGACTGCTGGGAAAGGAGTACAAAAGTATTCCTTCGCTAAAATTATTTATATATTAAAGTGTTTTTAATTCTACATAGCTTTTCGAAACCCAAAAGCACAAAGAGGAAATTATCCTTGTAATGCCAGTTTCTAGCACATTAACATTTTCAAATGATTAACTCACAATTTTAGGGTAAAATAAGCACAGTGTATTAACCTTGAAACCAGAGACTCACTTATAAGAAGCAAAGACTTCAAACACTACATTACATTAATAATAAAAACATCAGAGTTATCTTCAGTATAACACTAATCATATTCTGAACACAACTTCATAAAAAATTCACATACTCTGTACATATTTCACCATTTATCCAACAGATATTGTCATAATTTTGTTCACTAGAAAAGTAAATTTTCTATGTTCAAATTATTTTTCCAATTATAGCTAGTAACAAGAATTAGCATCCATGATAAATTTGTAATAACAATAGGAAAGTATTTGAAAAAGTGTTAAGTATGGAGTGAAAGTCATATTTATTTTGTTTCAAAATTATGGTATATGAATAGGTTTTTCTAAATATGCAATTTCCATAAACCTTTTGCATACATGTGCATACCTAACAGTGTTTCTGAATGCCTCATAAGGAGCTTAGTCTGATTTAAATACCTCCTTTCCAAAAGCCAACAGATAGCTCTGAAGGAATTACAATATTAAAACTACTGCAATCATATCAACATTATATTTCAAAAAAATATAAAGTCAATGTAAGCAATTATATATAATCAGTAGAAAACATATACACATGCACGTATGAAAATACACTCTAAAAGAAGATTGCAAAGCTGCTAAAATACCGCAAAAATCTAATTTTATTTTATATGTTACAAAACAATTTTAAGATCAGCTTAGTTTTGAATGACTCCATCCAGTTGTTAGCTTGTAAGGCTTAGACACTGTGAAAAAGAATTAATACATTACACACTATTTTAACGCTGGGGGATTTTCTTGTTTTTTGGTTGAACAATTAACACTGTTTCATTCTCTGACTCCTTGGAGAAAAAAATTTGGAAAGAGAGGTTATGCAATTAAGAAGTTGGAGTTTATTCCCCAGGCTCAGTATTTTCTAATTGTAACTTAAGTAAAATTCCGGAAATTGCAAATTCTTCTAAGTCTTCCTAAATATCGGTATCTTCTTCTCTCAAAGGGCAATTAATTACAAATTTATTTTTACAGCTGGTGTTCAGTATTATATTATAGTCAGATACACAGATGTTCATAAGTCCTGGTTGATCGATTTTCCTCCCTTGTTTCAGTTAATCTCTTTTTTCATTTTCAAAGTATAAAATGAAGTCATACAAAATAGAAACTATTTCAAATGGGGAAGAAATGCAGAAAGTGCTCATTACACTGTTATTTAAATACAAATGATTTCATAATTCATGTACAAAAATAGATAAATATTTGCATAATTTAGGCAAACTCAATGTATAAAGTTCACTTGCTTTAGCTTTACTAATGTAAGAAAGACTCAATGTTTTTCAATTAAACGCATACACAAACACAGGAAGATTCTTCACAATCCTCACATAAAATTCACATCTATGAAACATCTATTCATGAATTTCTAAAACTATAATATCAAAATTAATTTTAATCCTATTGTCAAGGACTCATATTCACACACACATATGGAATAGTTACAAAATGCTAATAAAAATTTGCATTGTTTTCTAATTCCATTTTCCACGAACCTCCTGAATCCATGTACCTCCTGAATCCATGTGTATACCAGAACCTATATAAAGTGCTGATTTGACAATGAAGAATTAGCCCACATAAACTTCTCTCACAAACAGAGCACCTTCCTCACAGAAATCACGATACAATGCAACAGGTGCCCAGCAGTAACACAACTAAGGAGCACTAAGTTCTCTACATTGAGAGGTATGCTATCAGTCAAGGCCCTGGGGAAAAAAATGAAATACACAAACCCAAATCCGCTACTTTGCTCTCACTGAGATGACCAAACTCTACATTTGCTAATTGCAACAAGTTGATGATTTTAGCATTAAAAAAGAAAAAAAAAATCTTTGAGGTGACAAATTATATTCTAGTTAATGGCCTCTCTTCACTATAATATCATGAAGTGGGTATCTGGAGGGAACAACGTAAGTGATGCACTTGTTCTGATGGGACAGACCAATATTTATGAAGATGCTTTAGTAAGTGCTCACTATAAGTTTTTCATTAGTCTTGAAGAAAAACATTAATCATAGCATACACAGAAGTCAGAGTATCCTATTTTTCACTCTATCATCTATCTATCTATCTATCTATCTATCTATCTATCTATCTATCTATCTCTTACTGTTTTAGAAGTGAATCCATAGAAATTAATGATGCTAATTCCAGGCCCGGCGCGGTGCGCAAGTGGCTAAGGTCCTCGCCTTGCACACCCGGGATCCCATATGGGCGCCGGTTCTATCCCAGCAGCCCCGCTTCCCTTCCAGCTCCCTGCCTGTGGCCCGGGAGAGCAGAATAGGACGGCCCACAGCTTTGGGACCCTGCACCCGCGTGGGAGACCCGGAAGAGGCTCCTGGCTTCGGATTGGCATAGCATGGACCGTTGCGCTCACTTGGGGAGTGAATCATCAGACGGAAGATCTTCCTCTCTGTCTCTCCTCTCTGTATATCCGCCTTTCCAATAAAAAAAAAATAATAATCAAAAATAAATCTTTAAAAAAAATGATGCTAATTCCACACAGTACTGACAAGGTTGCCTTGAGAGTTATTCTAATTCTGTAAGGAATGCATCAAATTATTGCATATCAAACCCCTTATCTATCATCAGATTTCAAAAGCTGTGATGTCAGGCATCCTCAATGGCTGTTTTGCCTTAATGTGTCTTAACTAATACTGATAACCATTATGCTATCTCCTCCCATAATCCTAGAACTAATACAATAGCTCTATTTTAATCTATCTCTAAATTTAATCTAATTATCACATCTTTAATTATGATTACCACAACCCTTTGAATCTTATGTTCTTTCACTGAATGTTTGCACATATCACACTACATGAGTAATATTTTTGATACATATTTTTGGTAAGCCATAGCATAAAAAACAAAATACTCAAACGAGTATAAACTAAATTAATTAACTACATTAATTCAAATTCACAATTCCAGAACTTTTGCTATAACAAAGGAAACACTGAAATTCGCTATTGTATTTTCCTCCTTTGGAAAAGAAATACAGTAAGCGTAATTTTCAAATAATGAGAATATATAAAATATAAATGTGACTAGAAGATAAAATGAATAATTTAGCTTTCGACGTTTTTTCTTTCCTTATTTCTTTATTTGAAAGTCAATGTCACAGAGAGATAAAAGAGAGACAGAGACAGATAACTCTTTCATCTATTGGTCCACTTTCCAGATGGCTGCAATGACCACAGCTGGATCAAGCCAACACCAGCCATTCCTTCCAGGGCTCCCTTGCAAACACTAGGGGCCCAATCATTTGGACCATTCTACCATGGCTTTGCTAGGCTACTACAGGGAGCTGGATCAGAAACCCAGCAGCCAGGACAAGAAGTGGACCCAAGAGGGATGGCACAAGTGCAGGTGTGGTTTCACTCACTACATCCACAGCACTAGCCTGAGGATCTTTTCCTTTAAGCAGCTGTGACTATAAATAGATGCGTGACAGTTCTTTACATCCAAATTCACTTTTCTTCCTTCTTGTTCTTTTAATGTTTTCCACATTAAAGTCAAATTCTAAACTGGCCAAATCTGGACACATAATTGCAATTTTCTCAATAATTTCTTTGCAATTCGGTTTACACTTTTTCCAGTGCTTCCTCAAATAACTAGTATTAAAATTATCTCAATATATAAATGTTGTGATCACTTTCTTATCAGCTCCCAAATCTGTCCTTAATCACCAGTGTGTAACACCCAAAATCCATACTGTGGCATTGAGAAATTCCATGAGTCCTAAAGCATCTTTCCAGGCACATCTGTTTCATCCTTCACTACAAATAAACTAAAACTGACGTCCATTCTAAGTGATTATCAATTTCCATGTTAGCTGTACCAATCCCTTCATAGTTACACTTTAATCAATTTATATATAATTTCCTTCGTAATATTTTATTTTTTCTATCTTGCTTTAGCTTTCTTCTATTAAATTCCTTATGCTATTTTATTTTATTTTATTTTATTTTGTAGATGGCACTTAATGAGGGTATTTGTAACATCGCAAGCTCTCAGTCCCTAATGACTTTCAATAACATGTTCTGTTCCACCATTTCAGTAAGATCATGGTTTTAAAAACATCATGTAGGGCCCGGCGCGGTGGCGCAAGAGGTTAAAGGTCCTCGCCTTGCACGCCCAGGATCCATATGGGCGCCGGTTCTAATCCCGGCAGCCCTGCTTCCCTTCCAGCTCCCTGCTTGTGGCCTGGGAAGGCAGTCCAGGACGGCCCAAAGCTTTGGGACCCTGCACCTGTGTGGGAGACCCGGAAGAGGCTCCTGGCTTCGGATGGCATAGTACCGGCCCGTTGCGCTCACTTGGGGAGTGAATCATCGGACGGAAGATCTTCCTCTCTGTCTCTCCTCTCTGTATATCCACCTTTCCAATAAAAAAATAATAGAAATAAATCTTAAAAAAAAAAAGCAATTGATAGTTTCCATTGTTAAAGTATTAATTCCAAAAGGACAATATTTATTTAAAAATTATCTTAGACTTAAAAAATGTGACCATCATCTTTAAAACACATCTTTAATGCATCTTGATAGCAACAATAATAAAAATTCACAAATCTCCCTTTGGTACTTGCTTAGACAACCAATATGAACTTCATTTTTGGCCTGAAGTTTTCTTTAGTGTGGTTTCCAGGAAACCATTCATAAAATCACAGCTGCAGCTAATTTTCATTTCTATGTATTTAGCATTTGTTAGAAGAAGGGACTGGGATCATACTATTTTAAAAACCATGCATAGAAACTGAATTACATCATCTTAAGCATACAGATCTTAATAATTCACAGAATGACAACTCATGCATTTCAGAACCCCAAGTTCAATTTGTAAAATAAGCGACTCTCAGCTTAAGCTTCTGAAATTCTAGAATTAAACCCAAAGGTCCATGGTTTCCTGCTCTTTGCTTTGCAAATAAGTATCTATTTTGTCCACTACATCAGTGATTGATTTACTACATAATGGGCAAGCAAATTCAAGTTTTGGGGTTTCTACAGAACTTGAAAAGATTTCAATGACAAGGACAGAATTCTTACACCTACTGTTAGATTGGAAACATTGCATCTGCACAAAGTTCTTCCCAACTCTCTTTTCAAAGGAGAAATCGAACGTAAAAGCTAAGTTGGACTTTAAAAGCCTAGAATCTTGCTCTACATTTCTTATCTATTCAACAGTAGCACCTGTTTTATAGGACTGAAATTTTACAAGGGTCAGAATGATTGACTGCAAAGTTTTCAGACTTATTACCTGGTAGTAGTATGGGAGCAGCGTACTAGGAAAATTTTGGATCAAAGCAAGAATGAATGTACGCCACACGACATAGTGTGTATGAAAAATGGAAGACACTGGTAACACAACCCCCCCAAAGACAGATGCAGACATACACAGAGGGAAACAGCCTGAAAGAAGGAATGGGAGAAATTACAATGAAATTAACCACAATGAGATAAAGAAGTTCAGGAAATGCCATCCCCAAATAGGCCAACTTGGGATACACCAAATGCTGAGATAGGTTTTCTCTTCATTTCCTTATCTGTCTAAAGACAGACTTCCAAAAAGAATGCAATTGACATGACCCCCTTTCCAGCAAACTCACCAAGAAAAAGAGAATTACACTTAAATTATAGGAGTGTCTAGGGGCTGACAGCAGGTCCAGACAGGCTTTGTCACTGGCTATTACCAATTTCTAGAACCCATTAACTGTTCTGCAAAATCGTTCACTATTCAGTAAGGTGCCTGCATCCCCACAGACTGTTCTACAAACTACACATCCCACTGGGTTCCTGGGCATTCATTTTTTGCTTTCAAGTGATGCCTCAAGGCTCTTGACCTATTTTTTCTGTTTGCTTGATAATCCATCAGCAAGCACTCAAAGGTACATGGAAAATTGCCCTTGCCGTGAAGTGAGTACATATAAGGAAATATTTCATACTTACCCTAACTGTACAGAGGCACGTGTTGAGTAGTCTGCCTCTCATATTTACTCACTGTATACAGCAGCTCAGATTTTATCCACTTGTTTCAAATTCTTACAAGGCTCCAACATCCAAATTACTATTGAATTCCTTCCACTGCTTCAGCCTCCAGTCCTAGATTCTGACTCATTTCTGATTTTTAACTTTTCCACCTTTACTGAGAGCCTATTAGAGCCCAGTGACGGCAAAAATAAACTTATAACTTTGACGGATGAGGCAATTAGTTATTTATTTTAAACAATGAAATATGGAATGTGCATTTTCATGAAATTAAGATTTCCAAGGCATTAAGTAGTACTGCCTTGGAAATCATGGATAGTTCAAATAGATTCTTGAAGCCAGCATGGTGGCATAGCCAGCTAATCTTCTGCCTGTGGCATCCTCTATAGATGCCACTTCAAGTCCCAGACACTCTGCTTCCAACCCAGCTTCCTGTCACTGGATTTAGGACACTGCCTGGGAAAACAGCAAAGGATGGCAAGGCTTTAGATCTTTACATAGTCATCAGACCCCCAGAACAGTTGCTGACCACCATCTATGGGTTGGCTTAGCTCAGGTCACTGAGCCGTGTGGGGAATGAACAAGCAGATGGAAAGGTCTCTCCTTCTCTCTGCACCCCAGACTTTCAAGCAAAAATAAAATAAATACTTAAAGAAAGAATTCTCAAGATAGGAGGGAAACTGAACTGAAAGATCATTGTGCTCCCTTCAAATGCTAATATTGTAGTATTCTACTTCCATGATTCTGCTAAGATTTATGGTATCAGCCAATTATTACTCATGTTATTAGTGCCTTGCACAGTCTTTGAAATTAATGAAATAATAAACGGACTCTCTACTACAAAGCATTTAGATTCAAGCTTGATCTAAGAGGAAAGGCCTCTGCTCATGGTTAACAAATCGCTCTCTTCCCTGCAGAGATAGCATCATGCAGTTCTTAAAATCTGGTTAACATAATAAATAAAGGCTACTATGTGCTGTGCAGCAGGACACATTATAGTCTAATCTACCCTGTAGGTAGTCAAAGCGATCCATAAGGCAGCCAGCAGGAAACCAAAAAAGATCAGAATATTGGACAAGAAGCTACTTCAGTGCCTGTGAATAATTAGGACATGTGGCATTTAGCAAAGGCCAAGTGACTTTAAAAGGCATCCTCCAGTCGGATAAACTGGTCAAGTTTTATCTGTATTATTTCGTTGCATGTGTGGGAAGGATGTCTGACCTTGCATTAAGACAGCAGTTGAGATACCTGTTTCACTTTGGCTGACTTTGAAACTGCCTCTGGCTCCTGTATCGAATCCCCTGCTAATGCAGGCCCTGGGAAAGCAGCAATAAAATCTCAGGTAATTGGATTCTTGCAAACCATACTGGGAGAGCTAGACAGAATCCAGAGCACAGCTTTGGCTCCCAGTACTGTAGGCTATAGGGGAGTGAGCCAACAGCTGGGAGTGCTTTTGCTCTCTGTCTAAAACAAATAAATTAATAGGTAGATAAATAAATAAACATGTGAGCTCTCACCCCCACTGTCATAACTCATCTTTCTCTGAAATGCAAAAAGGCTGCAGAACAAAAGGGCAATTCAGGTGAAGTGTGTAAATTAAAGTTTTTTTTTTTTATAAAAAAGAGCCTTTTATAGCTCTTTTTAATAGACTCTACTTTAAAATGCCCCTAAATGCCTACAGCAAGACATTTTATTTCATAATAAAAATTCTCAAAATAATATTCTTTTAAAAATTCTACAAAATGTTCACCTAGGTTATTTACGAAATTCAAAAAGTGGAAAAACACACCATGTTCCTGGATGGGCAGAGTCAACATTATTAAAATGTCCATAATACCAAAAGCAATGTATACATTCAATGTTATTCCAACCAAAATACCGAAAACATTCTTCACAGAGCTGGAAAAAATGATACAGATTGATCTGAAAACACACACACACAAAACCACGAATAGCCAGAACTATCCTGAAGAATAAGAACTTAGCAGGAGGGATTACAATCCCAGATGTTCAGACAGTAGTTATTGAAACAGCCTAGTACTGGTGCAGAAACAGAGGAAGACCAATCAGTAGAACGGAAATACCAGAAGAGAACCCACACATGTACAACCATCTCATCTTTGACAAGAAAACAGAAAACAATCCAGGAAAAAAAGAAAGTTCTCTTCAATAAATGCTGTTGAGACAACTGGCTAAAAGGCTGCAGAAATAAAAAAGCAAGACCCACACCTTTCACCACACACAAAGAACAAATCAAAATGGATAAAAGATCTAAACCTATACCCAGAAACCATCAAACGTTTGGAAGAAAAAGTTGAAAATACTCGACAAGATATAGCTGTTGGCACTGACTTCCTAGAAAAATCATCAAATGCAAAGGAAGCATAATAAACAAATGGAACTACATTAAGCTAAGAAGCTTCTGCACAGCAAAGGAAACAATCAACAAAGCAAAAATCAACAGAATGGGAGAAGATTTTTGCACATTACACAGTACACAAAGCGCTAATTTCCAGAATATACAAAGAGTTCTAGAACCATCGTAACATCAAAACGAGCAAACCAGTGAAGAAATGGAAACAGGACATGAGCAGACACTTTATAAGTGAACAATTTCAAATGGCTAACAGACACATGAAACAATGCTCAAGCTCCCTGGCAAGAAGGAAAATTCAAATAAAAACAACACTGAGGTTCCACTTAACACCAGAAAGAATTGCCCACCTGCAGAAAACTACCAACAACACTTGCTGGCGAGGTTGCGGGAGGGTTGGCAGGCTGGTGCAATCACTATGGAAGTCAGTACAGAGAACACTCAGACAATTAAAAATCCACCCACATATGACCCAGTGATACCACTTTTAGGAATATATCCAACTTTACATGAGAAAGCAACATGCAACCCAATGTTCATTGCAGCATAATCAAAAATCACAAAAACATAGAAACAACCTAAATGCCCATTAACAAAAACTGGATAAAGAAACTGCAGTTCATCTACACCATGGAATACTACTCAGCTATTTAAAAAAATGAAACACAATTCTTCGTGGCCAAATGGCCCAAACTAGAGAACATTATGCTAAGGGAAATGAGTCAATTAACAAATGACAGATATCATATGCTTGCTCTAATATAAGATAATATTATTGTCAAATCTGGGATATTACATGTGATTTTTACCTTATGTCAATTCTCACCTGTACTTTTGGAATAAGACATTGTGATGTAATTCATTAATCAACCATCAATAAGAGACTGATTGTTTAAAATTATCTGAGATGTTTAATTTCCCTTTTATCATTGTTACTGCTACTGTCCATAAATAATGAAAACCTAGTCCTCATCGTACCTTCATTACAGCCCTGGGATACAAGAATGAACTCACAATGAAATGACTGACAGTCTCTTACGTGGTTGGGAGACACTCCAGCGACAGCATGATGGGCTTGGGAAAATTCATGAAAGACACCCATTGTGAGAAGGGAGGGGGGGAGGAAACTTGGGAGGGGGAAGGGAAACCCCAGTGCCAACTAAACTGAAAGAAAGAAAGAAAGAAAGAAAGAAAGAAAGAAAGAAAGAAAGAAAGAAAGAAAGAAAGAACCCAGAAAGTCTTACTTTTGTAAAACAGACAACAGAAAACATTAGAAACATTGCTATAGGCACAGGATATTTCAGATTTTTAAGTATTTCTCACTCTTCTGCGTGCACAGTTCAGTATTATAAGCAACATTACCTTGAATTACTAGTACGTTAGCTAATATGATTTTAAAGATATAAAGAGCCAAGTTGTCAATTTCTTAGGTTCCTGTTGAAACTTTCTCTCAAAAGTATACTTCAAGTCTTTATTGTTAAATTAGCAAGAAATTCTGGATTCCTGCATAGAAAGTGAGAACCTCTTACGATGGTCCATCTCTTCTTCTTATGCTAAAAAGAGCTTGATGGGGGCCATGATTCTCTATTTACAGCTTAATGTCCGCTTCTAATTTCTTTATTAGTCATATTACACTGTGACTGTATGCTAACCTCTTCTTCTTTTTAGATTGATTTATTTGTTTGTTTGTTTGTTTCTTACTGAATAGGCATATGTACAGAAAGAAGGAGAGACAGAGAGAAGGATTTTACATTTGCTGGCTCACTCCCTCAAGTGGACACAATGGCTGAAGCTGAGCCAATCCGAAGTCAGGAGCCATGAGCCTCTTCTGGGTCTCCTGTGAAGTTTATAGAGTCCCAAGGTGTTGGATCATCCTCTACTGCTTTTCCAGGCCACAAGCAATTTTCCCTAGGATTTATTTGAAAGGCAAAGTGACAAAAAAAAAGGGGGGGAAAGAATGACAGAAGAGATCTCTCTGCCAAGCAACCTCTATGGGTAAGGAACTCAATACATGTTCTCTGATCCACTCTTATTGTTTCTTCCAAATCCTGTGAGGACAACATGCATTTATTCTCCACTCCAATCTCTTCCCTGTGTCCACAACAGGTAGAATGGAGTTTGTCTTTTTGAGATCTCTTCTGCATCTCGAATAATATGTCTAACAGAGATGGTTCCTCTTTCAAGTTTTCTTCCTACGTACTACTAATCCTTGTGTTTCCTAAAACTTAATATTTTGGTTTTGCCCCATCCCTATCAGCTCGATATTTTGTGTCCATAGTCTAATGTTCCTCCTGCAAACAGATTTACCACTACCTGCGTTATCACTGACAATGTAAAATGTTTCTTAAACTACAATTAATGTAGAAATACCAAGTCCCCCTAGTTATTCCAAGGTTCTCTGCACTTTTCATTCACGATTTGGCAACTTAATTTTGTTGTCCTTATTTTGCTTTTCTCTTCTTAGTTTGTTTCCAGTGTACAATACACATTGACCCTGAAATTCAACATCTTCCATGGTTTGCATTGAATCAACACAATTTCTGTACAGAAGAGTTGCTGCTTTTACATGTTTGCCAACTGCTTTGGCAGTGTTGCTGACTTTCTTTTCCTGTTCTGCATTACTAAACAGAAACCTCAGAAATAAAAACGCTTCAATTTATTGCAAATTTCTTTAAAATCTTGAAATGCCATGAGTAAGGAATAATAGATTTTCCACGTGTCAGAGGGAGGGAGGGGACGGCGAGGAGAGAGGGTGAGAGAGATGGGGTAGAGAGAGGTATATCCTTCATCTGTTGGTTCAAGTTCCCATTATCCCAGCTCTCCCAACTGTGGATGGAACAGGCAATAGTCAGAAGTCTGAAACTCCATTTGGGTATCCCACAAAGCATGTAAGACTCATCATGTTCTTGGGCCATCACCCCGGGATCCCAGGGTGTGCACAAGAGGAAGTCTAAAATAAGAAATGGAGCCTGGACTCTACCCAGGCACTCCAACACCGGATAAAAAGGTGTCCCAAATAGTATCTGTATAGCACTAAGCCTAAGGCCCACTCCTTCATGCATTCTTATCTATTAGTACGTAAGTTCCTTAATAGCATATTGAAACTTTTCTATCTGTGAATTCTTCATATTTATATGGTATTGAGATCAAGTGATAACATAGAAAACTAACTTCCAATTTACTGTATACTATATTCTGCACATGTCTTCTGAACCCCAAATGATGAATTCATTCATCATGTGACAGCATTACCAAGTGGAGTTCCTGGAAACCACAGAATCCACCCAGGTGGGATTTGGTACCCTTGCAAAAAAAAAAAAAATGATTATCCCAATTTGACCATGTTGCCACTTTTCACTTCCATAATGCAGAAACTTAAAAACAAAGAGAGATTTTGAAGCAAAGAGTAAGCTTTCAGCAGATAACAAATGTGCTGACACTTTTGGGGTGGCATTATCAGATAGCTGGTAAGGCTGCCATCTGTGACACCAAAATGATTCATGAGCACCCGTTTCTATCCCTGATGTTCCACTTTCCGATCCTGCTCTCTGTTAATAGACTGGGGAAAGCAGCAGCAGATTGCTCAAGTGGTGGGGACCCTGTTAACCCCGTGAGAGACCTGAAGATAACCCTGGCTTCCTGGCTTCAGACTTGTCCAGCCCTGGCCATTGAGTCTATTCTCCAATTCTTTCGAATAAGTGAATAAACCTTTAAAAATGTGCTGGCACTCCGTTCTTCAACTCTTTCTGGTCTCCAGAAGCATGAAAAAGAAATGTTTACTCTCCACAAATTATCTAAGTTCAGATAGTTTGTTATGGCAGCATAAAGTGGGCACCATAAATAATACAGTTAAAAACAGATAAAATACCTAATGATATAATTGTTACTATAGTATCTCAGTATAGTACTTTAACTTACTGAAGTGTCTGAATATTTTGTAGTTATTCAGAGAACAAACTCTGGTGTCTGACCGCCCAGGCAATCCCACATGTATCAATCACTAGTTATATGACACCGATCAACTGGCTTCACCCTCCTATGCCCAGGATTCTACCTCAGAAAAGGAGTGACAATAACAACAGTGCCTTCCTTACACGGCTTTTGTGATTACTGAACTGATAGTTGCTATGGGATGAATTCTGTTGCCTCAAAATTCATATGTGGATTGCTAACTCTCGGAATGTCAGAATGGAGATATTTTTTAAAACAAGCCCTACTTCCCATCCAGAACCCTGCTTGTGGTTTGGAAAAACAGTAGAGGACATCCCAAAATCCTGGTGCCCTGCACCCGCATGGGAGAGAAGAGGCTCAGGGTTCCTGGTTTCGGATTGGTTCAGCTCCAGCTGTTGCTGCCACTTAGGGAATGAATCAACGTAAGGAAGATCTACCTCTCTGCCTCTCCTCTCTGTATATCTGATTTTCCAATAAAAATAACTCTTAAAAAAATAATTTGAGGCTTGCCAAAACAGAAGTCATGAAGATTAAAAAAAATAAAAACATTTCCTACAATATGTAAAGGTCACAATAAAATATCTAAATATATGTACCCAAAAAAGCCCTTACAGAGATTATTCATGCAAATTTAATTATACCTAACACCAAAATTAACTGTTCATTTCTCAATGGAAAAGTAACAAAAGACAGCATTATTCTGGATTAAACAAAATGCTCTGGATATTTGGAAAACAAAAAATAAGAATTTACAGAAAGGACGAGTATATTTACACAAAAATCCATAGAATACTACAATATGGTGTAATTTTGTTTAAGGATAAACTCGTGAAAACATTTAAATATTTAGCTTTTTAAACAATCCCTTAATTAATCTAGAGTAAATTAATATTTGTCATGCTTAGATTTACTTTTCCATCTATACACTGAGTTTCTGTAGTGGAAATTATACATGGTAGAATCCCTACATCACTGCATTTGTGAGTTTAAGAGTTTATAGAAAGTAACATAAGATTTACAAATATTGGGGCTGGCACTGTTGCATAGCAAGTAAGGTCACTGCCTGCCAGCATTCCATGTAGGTACCTATTTGATTCTCAGCTGCTGCACTTCCAATTCAGCTCCCTATTAATGTAACTCGGAAAATGACGGAAGATGGCCCAGGTCCCTAGCCCCCAGGACCCACATGGAGACGTGCAGAAAACTCCTGACTCCTGGTATAGGACCAGCCCAGCTTTGTCATAGTGGGCACATGGCAAATGGGCCAGCAGATTGAATATATCTCTCTTCCACTTGCAAATTTATAAAAATATCTGGAACTTGGGCAAAAATATGGACCTTACTATTGCACATGTTTTCTAATAAGCATGTACGTATCAAATCTATTATATGACAAAAGATAATTTCTTAATTATTCAAAACTTAGGTTCTGAGTTAATTTTACTCCATTCTGCTCAGAAAAACAATTCCAATGATTAATCCCATTCTGGGTAATAAACAACTACATCTCTCACACAATGTCAGTAATATGAGCAACAAAATTAAATGTGGATGATTCTGTAGAAATTTCTTACCTTGAATGAAAATTTTCTTAGATGAAGTCACTGGATATTTTCTTGTCTGTATTAGAGGTGGAATTTTAAATTAACAAGTATTTTGCTGAGTATATACTCCTTTATGACAGCTCTGTTTTATAAGAGTAAATGTGCTTAACATTATCTTAATTCATTATAAAGAATCATGTTTCAAGCACTCAATCTGATATTCAAGTACGTTTTCAATATTCCTCAGTAGTCCGGAACAAGAGATGATAAAAAGGAATTATTTCAAGTGAACATTGAGCAGATGGTAGGCTAAGTTGCATCTGATATTAGTCTATCAAGGGCAAAGAAAGAGAAGATAGCAGCAGATAAGCATAAAGGGATTCGCAAGTCACACAGGAGTTAAGTACCCAGAAGCTACACATTTGCTAAGGATCGCCTTCTTGCTCTGTCCTCTAAATGAAACACCACTTTATATAATAGCCCAGAATAATTATCTTGTCTGAATTCAACTCCATAAAGAGTAGAAGAAATCAGAAAAAGGGACAATGAAAAGGTAAATTAAAACTGAACTGTAAGATTAAAGAGACCATCCAATGCAATGGACCAGTAAACTTTGATCCACAGTGTGTAATTTTCCATTAAAATCCCTAGTGGTCTGACAGAGGCATGTCATCAAATTCATCATGGATATTTTTTTTTTCACTTTCAGAAATTAATGACAACAATGAAAGGAGGACGTGTCACCATTACGCTGACATCTTTCCTAAGAGCATGGCAGACTCTAGATATTTTGTGGCCATGGTGGCCTAAAACCCTCTATCACATCAAAATGATTGTTATGTATAGGATATATTTCCATACATAATGATGCCCGTTCTAACATCACTATACAATGTTGGAATAGCGAAGACGGCTTCAGAAGCTGTATCTTGGATGAATAGGAATCAATCTGTTGTAATATGGTTTAAGGCATCCTATTTATTAATTTAACTCTTTGTGTGCAATTAAATGGACGTAATTACACAGCTTTGAGAGAAAAATTGTCTGAAGAGAACCATCACTTTGGTAACAAAATTGAAGCAAAATTTTAGTATAATCCTATACTGTAGTTCAGAAGCAAAAAAAAAAAAAAATCTGAATGCTGCTATTTCATTGTGATTGTCTTAAACTGAGAATAGGTTACTAATTATTCTTTCTCCAACAGGGACCAATATTTGTTCTATTCATTCCAGAAATAAAATGCGTAAGATTTCCTCTTCTGTCAACCAAATTCTCTTAGCACTGATCAGATCACCACCTCAATTATATACATGATCATATCTGACTCCCTTTTTTAACCTCTGTATCTGCTATCACCTTTTAGAATGAAATAGGTCTAACAAACTTTGCACAAAGAAGTGAACCTCAATTTAAATAAAAATACTCTTGTCATTATTCTCCCATATTTTTTAGTCTGAAAGTCGATACAGAGAGAAACTCATGTTTCATTACTTGACTGTTTCTATTACCAAGTCCTTAGTAACAGAATACATATTTAACAGAAATTATGCAAAGTCACAATCACATTTACATAATTTTCAAATAAGATATTAAATGTTTCATTGCATGACAACAAAGGACAATTATAATTTTAAAATCTAGAATACAAAAAGTTTGTTTTACTTGCTCGAGCAAAACAAATCACAAATCACAAGAGGAGATGGATCACAAAATGTTCCCAAAGAAAAAGAAAGGAGAAAATCAGAAACAAATAAATCCATACGTTCTGAATCTTGCATGGGTTCTTCCATGTGAGAGAAAATGTCCAGGCAAGGACTTCATGTTTCTTGTACAACTACTAGCACCTTTCCAAGTGTATTAGTTAGAGCGAAAAAAAGCAAATCAGAAAAAAGGCAGGGCATATGTCTTCAGTGAACGTGGCTCTCCTCTTGCTTTCAGCTATTCTCTCTTTGACACAGGTTGAAGAACAAAGAACTCAGGTCTACCACCTTACAGAACACTGGGTTACAGCAGCTCCGTTCACTTGGGGCTTATGAGTGTCTTATAAATGAATGCCATTGATGCTAATACATAAGGAAATATCCCTAATTGCCTGGCCCGAGGGGGGTGGGGTAGGGTGGGGTGTAGAGGGTGGGAGGTGGGCAGCGAGACATGGAGGGAAGGATCTTCCATCCTTTGGTTCATTCCCCAGATACCCAAAATGGCAAGGATGTTGTCAGGCTGGAGTCAGAAACCAGTAGCTTCTTCTGAGTCCCCCATATGAGTGGTGGCATGGGCCCAAACATTTGGGCCACCTTCTGCTTTTCCCCGGATTATTAACAGGGAGCTGGACTGGAAGTGGAGCAGCTGAGTCACAAATTATTATATATAAGGGTGCGCAGGTAGAGGTTTAACACACTACACCACAGCAGTGGCCCTCTCCTCACTGCTAACAGTTGCCTTGTTACAAAGAAGTCATCTCAAAAATGTTCTGCTGGCCTTTTGCTTTTCTGTCTTTTCTTAAAAAGGTGTCAGACATGAGTTCTGTCATGTGCAAAGAAAAGTCACTACTTTTTATACCCTACACTTGGTAGTGCATATGGGGAGAAAGATTAATGTTTTGGAAATTCATTTTGAAAATTCAAAGATGTTAAGAAGGTTGTTACATGTGCTGAAAATCTGTTTGATATCTTAAACTTCAAGATAATCTCAGAGCTCGCTCTGGAACCTTATGGAAAAACATTCAAAATGTTCAGCATTATATTCATTTATTTGATTAAAGCAAATATTTTTGGTCAATATTTAACATTAGGAAGGCTTTCGTAGGATTTATCTGCTACTTGGAGCCTTTCCTTAGAGGTGTCAAACCTCTTTGTGCCTGTGACTTTAATTCTGGTGTCTTAATATTGCCGGTGGAAGGTTAAGAGCAGAAGGTGGAAGTGGCTTCCATGGCCCAGCAGCTTATGCTGCAGCATGGGACCCACACAAATTCTAGATGAGAGTTCTGCCTACTCAACTTCTGATACGGCCTCCTAGCAGTGAAGCTGTGAAGGAAGAGAGTAATGGCCCCAGTACTTGGGCCCCCGCCACAAAGGGAGAATGGAGCAGAACTCCTGTCTTTTCATATTGGCCTGGCCTTTCCCTGGTTATTGGTGACAATTGGAGAGAAAAACAGTAGGTACACGGTATCTCTTTCCGCACCCCCCCCAATGTCTATGTCTGTCTGTCTCTCTCTCTCTCTCTCTCTTTTCTATGAAGTAAATAAACATTATCTTTAAAAAGACTAGAAATTATGATTTAATCAATTTAATCAAACAATCAAAGGATTGTTTGGTCCTATTATTATTACAATCATTAAAGTCATTTGTTTAGGGGCCAACAATACAATATATTTTCTTATGCTCATAGGGTTTTGGAAGATTAACTTATTTGAAAGGCAAATTGCTAGAGTGAAAGACAAGGGAGAGACCCTCCTTTCACTGGCTTACTCTCCAAGGAGCCAAGTGTGGGCTAGGCAGAAGTTAGCAGTCAGCACCTTCATCCCGGTCTCTCACGCGGTGACAAACGCTGCCTCGCAGACACTTTAACAGGAGGTTGGATGGAACAGAAGTGGAGCAGCCAGGAATCCAAGGAGCGCTTCACTATGGCATGGCAGAATGTCACAGTTTAAGCCACTATAGCAGCACACCAGCCCCTAAAGCTGATTTATGCAACTTCATACAAAAATCAGCAATTTGATTCACAGCAGCCCACTGACTGAAATAATGAATTTGCTAGTGCTTGCCAAATGCATTATCTAAAACTGTGTTTTAAAATTTAAGTGCAGGGACCCTGTGTGGTGGCCTAGCAGCTTAAGTCCTTGCTTTGAATATGCCAGGATCCCATATGGGCACCGGTTCTAATCCCGGCAGCCCTGCTTGCCATCCTGCTCCCTATTTGTGGCCTGGGAAAGCAGTCCGGGATGGGCCAAAGCTTTGGGACCCTGCGCCCACGTGGGAGACCTGGAAGAAGTTCCGGGCTCCTGGCTTCAGATTGGTGCAGCTCCAGTCATTGTGGCCACTTGGGGAGTGAATCATTGGACAGAAAATTTTCCTCTCTGTCTCTTCACTTCTCTGTATATGTGACTTTGCAATAAAAAACAAAATATCTTTAAAAAAATGTTAGTGCAAAATGAAGTAGCCCTTGGACTGTTTTCATCTAACAAAGACACATGACTATTTATCTTCAATTACGTCACTGTGAATATTCTTTAACCATATTTGAATCCATTCAATAGTCCCTCTTTCTCTCTGCCCATTCTTCCTATCTCTATTTCTCCCATCCAAAGAATTATTTATACTGTACTTCTGAAAGCTGATACAAATTCTTCAGGATTGTCTATTTCTGTTTATTTCATGAAGCATTTTCCTAGATTCCATATTATATATATACCCATTTTTTCCTCTTATCAACTCCATGTGTTACAGGCAGGATAATCAATAGTTTCTCAAGAGGGATTTAGGCTGTGGCCTAGCAAGTTAAGCCTCTGCCAAATACATCAGCTTCCAGCATGGACACTTGTTCAGATGTGCTTGCTCAACTTCCAATTGAGTTCCCAGCTGATGTGCCTGGGAGGGTGGAGATCAAGTGTTTGAGCCCATGTGGAAGACCATGAAGAAGTCATGTCTCCTGTCTTCAGCCAAGACTCAGTACTGCTCGTTATGACTGCTAGGACTGTTTGTGGAGAGAATCAGCAGATGAAGAGTGCATTCTCTCTCTCTCTCTTTCTCTCACCTCCGCCCCCTCTTCTCTTTCCTCTCCTCTTTATCTCCTTCTGTAACTGTGCTCAGCGGGCTAATCATCTACCTGCACGTACCACCTTCCTCTATGGGTGCCAGTTCATGCCCCAGGTGCTCTACTTCCAAACCAGCTCCGTGCTTATGGACTGCGAAAGCAGGACCCTGCATACACATGCCAGACCAAGAAGCTGCTCTTGGTTCCTGGCATCAGATCTGCTCAGCTCAGCTTATTGCTACATTTGGGGAGTGAGCCAGAAAATGGAATATCTTTCTCATTCTTTCCTCCTTTTAAGTCTGCCTTTCCAATAAAGATTAATATATCTTTAAAAAGTGCATATGTACATAATATAATAATATTTGTGAAATTAAATGACAGTATTTAACTTTCCCAAAAATAACGTCAACTTTAAAGTACCTAGAACAGAATTAATCATTTCCAGAATTCTTGAATCATCTTCTCCTCTTCTCATTCCAACTTATTAAGGAGCACAACCACCTAGATATTGCAGACCAGAACTTCAAACATCATTAACAAATGCTCTTCCAACTCAAGCCTTCCAACTTATGTTTCATTTGATCAAAAAAATAGCTTTCTACTGTAAATATCCGATTGTTAATAGTATCTAGAAGAAACATATGTTTGTGTACTCCCTTTGGGTTTTTTTTTTCTAGTTTCCATAGAACTAAAAGCAAAAGAAAGAGGAAAACTGCTCTGTGTCCTGCTAACAAAAGTAAAGCCTTCCAGGAAGAGACTTGCAAACTGCTTGCTACTACCATCACCTTCAGAAAACATAAACCTTTGTGCTTCAAAAACGGGAGGATGGCTGGCTTCAGTTGTCTATTACAGCTGACTGCTGACATTTTATCTTCAGAAATTATATGCACAACTATATTTTAAAAACAATAACGCAAATAAACAAAAAACAATAAAGTAAAGCCTGTGTAACCAAAATAAAAAGAATCTGTAAGAAGTACATTCAGGATATATCCTTATATTGTAATGCATAAATATAAGAAGTGCATTCAGAATATATGCATATACTGTGATGAGTAAGTATTGCTTATGTTTAAGATAATTGAATGCTCAACAGCATACAGACAATGAATGCACATTAAAAGCAATGATTAAGTGTATGTAGCAATCTATTTTATAGTGTTTATAGAATTACAAAAACTATATTTGATATTGGCAATACCATGGTGGAACCCAGTTCTTGCATTTGTAATCCCCAAGGAAGCATGAAGGCAAACGCTTCTTTATTTAAAATAAATCAATAATGCAAATTGTGGTTACATACCTTGGCAACATGTGCATGACTGATATTCTCATCTAGCATGCTTCTTTCCCTTCTCAATTTGTACCCTTTTGTGGATGAGTGAGACTATCAAAAAGCCATTAACCTGCACTTATTTTCTCTACAAAAGCATTTAATGAACTAATATTAGCACTCTTTTAATTCAGAGTTTTATGGAAATAAATGAATAAAATTATTCTTCCTTTCAAGTGCATTGTGAAGTAAGAGCTGGGTCAAAGCTAATTTGGAAATGGGATCATCATAAATAATACAGAAACGATTTCTAGAGATCAGCGCAACATAACCCAGAAATCTTCACAGCAAAATTAATATCAGGGAGTGTTTAGATCTTATTTTTATGCCAGCGTGGGTGGCTGACATTGTGGTGCAGTGGGTTTAAGCCTGTGATGCTAGCATTACATATGAGCACTGGTTCGAGTCTTGCTGATTAATTTCTGACCCAACTCCTTGTGAAGGGGAGGTAGAAGATGTGCCAAGGGTATGGGGCCTTAGCCAACCTGCACCCACATTCTGACTTCTGCCTGACTCATCCTGTATAATTAGAACCACTTGGGGGGGTGAACCAAAAGAAGAATGATGGTTTCATTTTTTTTTCTTTCTCTCTCTTCCCTTCCCTTCCTCACTTTCCCCCAGCTTTCCCCTCTCTCTCTATTAATCTAACTTTCAAATTAATAAATGCTGTTCCAAACCACAAGCTGGGTGACCCACTGTGCTATATCACATTGCATTGGGTTACATGTTCATAAAACTACTTTCCCAAATGATCCTTATGTTCAATTTCCTAATCACCTTAAAATTTAAAACATAATCCTAGAAGGATATAGAAAATTCCACATATCTAGCAATAGCTTTATTACATTGATTATCTACATAATAAATGACAGAAAATATTTCTGAAGAAAAATCATTTTCAAAACATGATTAACACAACCTCCCAATTATACTCACAATTACATCAGTGGTCTAAATATAAATTTTCCAAGGAGTTTTATAAGAATTTTCTAACATCATAAAATGTAAATAAAAATAAATAAATATATTTTCTTACATCTAAGATCTAGTTTCTTTAGCACTCTTATGCATTTATTTTATGAAATGATTTTGAAGAGAAAAAGTCCAAATAAAAATTATGAACATAACCTTATTGGATTGGCATTAAGTACCAGAAACTGTCAAAAATCACACCTCACCCAAAGATTAGGCAAGTTGATTAGGTGAGTGTGGAAGCTCTCTGAATGATCTCTTAGCTCTTGGTATTTGAACACACATTTGTATTTTCCTGCAATGAAGACACTTATATTGTGTGCTGTGACTGGTCACAACACATTGAGGTACAGTTAAGCCCCTGAAAAGAAGGAAGCTTCTCTCACCAGCATGGTAAAGAGAAATGTTCACGTTGCTGCTGTTCATGTTTGTCCTACCCTTACAGACGACTAACCAGTATATTCCAAGAAGCCCAAACTGCATCAACGGGGACTAATGGATGCCCACGTCAATAAGGCAGAGAATGTGGTACAGGTCACACTGAGTTACGGTACGGATATCAATGGCAAACAGGGAGAACATTCCAACGGTGATTAGGTGGCCTCTTCTTGGCAGCAAGTACAAATTGATTTCATCATCAAGCAGGACAGTGAAAACATCTGAGGCTCTTGACCTAATGTATTGCACGTACTGTTCCTTTCCTGCTGCTGTTTGGAAAAAACACAATGCACACAGCACTTCTCTCAGTGTGTTCCCAAGCACATCAGCATGTTTCCAGGATGCGGTAGTCACGACTGGGAGCCACTGAGACAAACATCCCACACTGCCCCCTTGCCTGTAGGCCACTTTTGGAGGCTGTGTGGCTCCTAGGCATAATAGTTCATCACTCTTGAGAACTTCTTTTGCATTGACAATATTCTAATTACTTTGCACATGCCAACTCACTTAATTCTCACAGCACTGTATAGGAAAGATAATAATACCCGAGTTTTATAGATGAATAAAAAAGTGACATGTGGAAAGTAACAAACTTGGCCAAAGCCACACATCTAAAATGTAAGAGGTAATGCTGTCTCTAGAAGGAAGATACATTCATTGTTTTGAAACGGGAGGAAATATTGTGTGCTAATAGCTTCATGTGTTCATACTTCTTCAACTTTCTGATGCAGCAGAAAAAACATATTTGTCCACTTTGTTCAGTCTTTAAGATTAAAAATCACAAAGTAGTTTCCCTAACTAGCTACATTTTAACCATCTGAAATCTTGGATAACGCTCAATTTCAAACTACTTTCATCCTGATCCTGTTTAACAGTGTATCTATGAAGTAACTCACTAAATTCTCTTTCATATATATATTTAAGATTTATTTATTCTAAATGAAAAGTCAGATATGCAGAGAGAAGGAGAGACAAAGGGAAGCTCTTTAATCTGCTGACTCACTCCTCAAGCAGCCACAATGGCCGGAGTTGAGCCAATCCGAAGCTCGGAGCCTGGGCCTCTTCCAGATCTCCCAGGTGGATGCAGGATCCCAAGGGGTTGAGCTGTCCTACTGCACCAGGCCCAAATGTCCCTCTATATTAAGTAGAACACACAGCTCCAAGGTTTCTTCTGGGGACATTAGTTGTAAAGGAGCTTTAAATTCACAGAAAATTAGGCAAAAAGTACAGACATCACTTTCTCCCACATAATTCATAACATTCCCCCACTGTCAACACATTCTATCATATCCTACAATGGAGTGACTTCCACTAACACGCCATTAGTACACAATAAATCTCAATTTGTTTCTTTCACTTATGAATAAGAATTTAGTATTTTTCCATATTACATTGCCATGAAAGAGTTTTCTGCTCACCTATTGATGGTCTCCTGGTTCTTTATAAGTTCAGGAAATTATGAGAAAAACCTAAAGAGTGATATTCGTGTTTAAGTGATAAATGCCAAATAACACAGTTGCTGCATCCTTACAGCAACTGTATATTTTTAATTAATCACTGCCTTCTGAAATGGCAGTACAATTTTGCTTTCCAATTACAGATAAAGGAGGGTTCCCTTTTCTCCATTCTCAGCATTGAACAGCCACAGCTGCTCTAGAGTTTGGCCATTCTATTAGGCATATGGTAGTACTTCACAGTTTAAATTTGCATTTACCATTTGAAGCAATGCGAAGCGTTGTATTCTATGCTTTCTTGGCATCTATGTGTCTTCTGTTAATCTTCAAAGTGTACCATGTTATGTACCAATAAGAACCAAGAGCCCCTAGACAACCATGTAATCACTTAGTGAATGAAATAAGGTGCCAGAATCCAACCCTCTAGGGACTGCAATTTTCAAATGCTTAGACAATGATTCAAAATATTTCTTTTAGGGCTAATGTGGAGGTTGCACAGACTAATCTTTCACTGAGAAGCTTCCAGTTTCGCCTAGGTCTTCCAAGCAGCTTGCAGGGGCCCAGGAACATTATCAGGGAACTAGACTAGAATGGAGCAGCTGGAACTTGAACTTGTAGGCCCGGGTTTCTTTTATTTCTGAAAGGCAGAGGACAGGAGCCGGGAAGAGAGAGAGAGAGAGAGAGAGAGAGAGAGAGAGAGAGAGAGAGAGAGCAAGCCTGCTTCTGGGATCTTTATTCTGTTCCATTGAAATGTCTTTCTTTCTTTACTACCAACTTTATATATAAATGATAAAGTCAGATAATGTCAGTTCTTCAACCAAATGCTTTTAAATAATAAAAACTATGAAGTATATGGGATTTATGTGAAAATAAGCCAAGAATTTTAAAATATTAAGTGCAGATGTGAATAACTGAAGATTCTGTCAAATGAGATTGATTATGGAACACAAATGGGAGTTAATAATTACTTGATTGACTTTTGATAATTGCCCAGTCTTTCATTTTTCACAGGCACCATAAATATCTCAGAGAAAGAAAGTAAATAATAGAAGATACTAATTAGCTGTCAATTTTCCATTAAACCATTTATCATGATACTCACATATTTCAATGATGTTTAATAAATCTTAGCTCATTTTATCATATGTTCTAATTCAAAAATACTGTGAATTTTGTCAGAAACTTTTCTCTTTTTTGAAATAATTTAGATTTCCTTGAACTGCCCTCAGTACTTATAGAACTGCTTAGAATGAAATTATTTTGTTTGAAAATTAGTACACAAATTTTTGAAATTAGATGAGTAATTTAGAGGAATTTATGATTGGGCAAATTTTGTAAGAATAAGGCTTTATAATACATCTTAGGGAATGTCTACTTAAATATATGTGCAAGAAAGATTCTGAAGATTTGGAAGCAAAGCTGTCTCTTGGTGATTAGAATTGTTATCAAGTAGCTAACACGGAATTCTTGCTACTTCTTTTGTTAAAAAGATTCATATTTTTTAATGGGAAGTCAGATATACAGAGAGGAGGCAAGACAAAGAGGAAGGTCCTCCGTCCAGTGATTTACTCCCCAAGTGATCAGAATAGCTGGAAATGTGCTGATCTGAAGCCAGGAGCCAGGAGCCTCTTCCGGGTCTCCCACGCAGGATAGAGACCCAAGGCTTTGAGCCGTCCTTGACTGCTCTCCTAGACCACAAGCAGGGAGCTAGATGGGATGCATCTGGAGCCACTAGGTAACAAAGTTGCACCCATATGGGATCCTGGTGCATACAAGGTGAGGACTTTAACTGCTAGGCTACCGCACTGGGCCCTAATTCGTGCTACTTCTTTTAAGAATATATGATGAAAATGTGCTATATTGAAAGTTTTATAAAAATAAAAATATTTCAGTGCAAACTATATACTTTTATTTTAAAACAGTTCAATTTTTACAAAGGATAATTAACTTAGAATAATAGACTCACCCCTTAAAATATTTCTGGGTTGCCAGTTATGTTCTTCATATATTCTGTACCTAATTTTTTCCTATTTCTAGAATGATGACTTTATTCATCCTTGCAGACACACACAAACATGTTCTGGCAGAGGCAGTCATAAACACATACACACACACACACACACACACACACACACAGAGGAAACAGCGTGCTGTATTAACGTCAGGAAATGACAGGTTTTCTCATTTCAACCACACTTACCCATGATAGTGAGCCATATATAGAAAGACAGTAAAATTGGTAAATCTCTGTAACACCTGGGAAGGGTTCCAAAAGGCATACCCATATGGTTAACAGAAGGACAAGGCACTTCATTTAACATTACGACTGCCAACACAGAGATGCAATGAAGCAAAAGAAATGTGTTCTGGATGGCTACAACAGGCTAGATCTTTTCATTGCTATTTTCCTCAGTTTTCCCTAAATTTAGACCCCAGCTGTTCTTCCCTGACCCTGAACCAGACACTTCGGAAAATGCATTAACACTTGCAGACCTCTTAGGGAACCCTTGAGAACATTTCAGGGGCAATTTGCTAACAGGCATCACTTAGTGGAGTGAAACTGTGATGCCTTTTCAAGTGCCCGGGAGTCCCAGCACTCAGAGGAAAAGGTATTCTCTCTTTGGTTAGTGCCATTAGCCTCATCACTTTTAGGTGGCCAGTATTGAATCCAGGCATCATGACAAACAATCTTGCTATTTTAGTTCCATGTAAATCACTGTTTAAAATAGCATGCCTCTGAGATGAAATAAGGATTGTTTTTACAAAGTCAATCACAAATAATGGAAATGTGAATGAAATCAATGACTGACCATTTTCTGAGTCCTGAACTGATTCAGAGGAGACCTGGAAAGCAACATAACTCAATGTGCTAAAAATGTTGCCTCACCTTTCTGGACCTGTTTTAGTTTGTCTATTTGCTTTGCTTTGTTTTTTTTTTTTTTTTCCCAAGCCCAGACTGAGTGATTGCTAAGAAAAAATCCTTACTATAAGTGCTTCTTTGTGTGACACAATTCAAAAACAACTGGGGATAGGCATCTGGCAGATGAGTTCAGATGCTGCGGGGGACACCTGTATCCCATATTAAAATGCTTCAGTTGAGATCTGGTCGCCGCTTCCAATTTTGTCGGCTGGAACATTCCCGGAGGCAGTAGCGACGACTCAAGATAGCTGTGTTCCTGGATTCTGCCTGGCGGTCTCCTCTACCATGGACATGAGCAGAGTGAATCAGCAAATCTGAGATTCATCCATTCCTCTTTTCCTCCTTCCCTCACTCCCTTCTTCTGTGTGTGTGTGTGTGTGTGTGTGTGTGTGTGTGTGTGTGTGTGTTTGTGCTGGCTGGGTATCTATCTCTGCATTCCAAATAGATAGAATAAATATATTTGAAATTACAAAGAATAATCAAGTAGCCAAATGGCATGAGGCATTCAGAATTGTATGAAAAATAATTGCATTTACCTCGCTGAGGTTGCTGAATTAATTACATAAGGCAGTACCTCGCATGTAGTAGATGATCAAAAACAGCAGTCATTTAAAACTACATCTATTATGATAGGTATGTATAATGATAGTTCCTTAACAAAGACTATAATCTATTCATAATGAACACAACCTAACTATCAAGAGAGAGTCAGCTGACCAAACTGGAAGAGTCCAGGGATACTTTGTGGAGTTGGCCATGCATGGATGGACGATAAGCCTGGAGCCAGGCCTGAGATTCCTAAGTGGCAAACAACAGCCCCACAGCTGCTGTCTTTCTCAGAACAGGAAATTAGAACATGGATTGATAACTTCTGCTGCCAGATTCAATTTAGTGGCAGTTTTTAAATGACAACACCAATGAGGTGTTGAGGTTGCCCCTGAATTTTATGAAATTATATGCAACATCCTGTGTTACATTATGCATATTTTTTCATTGGAAATGAGGATATAATTTATATCAGAAATGCATACTTCAGAAAGAGTTGCTGGTTGAACAGACTAACAAGCACTCTAGGGTTTATGTACTGTCTAATATAAAGTTAGAAGTATATCTCAAATGAGATGAGCAACAACTAGAAGAAGATGTGTTTAATGTTATCCTCAAAGCAAGCAAAAGATTTTCTCCTGTTTAGTTGTTCATGCATTTGCTAACCTTAAAAATATAAACACTTCTTGGAGAATTTAAACATAAACTCTTGAGGCTACCAATTTTAAATGGAGGTACAGAGATTATCACTATATATTTCGGGTTTGGAACAGTTTGAAATGCCTCAAATCTCTTGTATTTCTTACTCAGAAAATGAGTCCATGAGCTGCCTTTTGAAGACTTGCTGGGAAAAATTTTGTAACATTACAGATCATGAACATCATTGCATTAATTATCTTTTATTGGATAACGAGGTAGATTGCACAGGATGATATTCTATTCCATGCCTTTCTTGTGTATATTTTCTACAGTATTAAAACAATTTACTTATGAGAAATAATAAAGATTGCCATTTGCTTAAGTCAGCTCAAAATGTAGGACTTACTAGGCAGCTTAAGAAAGCCAAATTTGTAAAGCATCAAGCTAGCAGGGGCAATTACCATCATGCACTTAGACTCATGGTCATGCCATTTTAACCAGACTTATTCTATTAAAAAGTTTAATTTGGGATATAACTTCTTAATGTTTATATTTTCATGGTCCCTCACAAAGGTCATCAAATCAGCATCAACAAAAAGTTGAAACATTTTTTTTTCTTTTAATTTTCCCAACTCTCCCTCACTCTTTTTCCCAAATAGCTCACTGATTTCTTAGAAGCCTTTTCTACTCTGAATTAAAGCACATTGTATAATACTCTGAAATCCCATTATGTTTGTAGTATTTAATAACTAATGTAACATCCTTGGAAATCTCATTTGCGATGGAATTTTAGTTCCTACAGGAACTTCAAGGCCTGTAACAAAGTTCAACTTGAGAAACTGTACTGAGAATAACAGTATCCATTAGCAGATCCCTCCTGAAATACTGAAATTAGCTCGCCTCGAACTAGTGGTCTTAACAGCAATTCACTTTCAAGCTATCAGAGTGGAAGCAGTTGGAAGAGATAAAAAATGCACTTAGTGAGATTCCTGACCTAAGAAACAGCAAATTGATAGAAACTGATCAAACCCCCTACTGTCAAGAGGTCTACTACTGATGTAAGAAAAAGGAGTTTAACGGTTTTATGCACTGCATAATGTAAATGTCAAATGAGCATTCCGAACAGTGGGGGATATTGATGACTCCAGAAAAGACAAAGTTTTGTGGGTTAAAGAAGTTAGAAAATGCTCCCTTAGTGGGGGAGAGGAGTAGATGTTAAACAGAGTTTTGAGAAAGTGTAAAGTCTTTCAAACAACTGAAGTTGCTATCTATGCAGAAAAACAGTTGAAAGCCAGATGGAGTGAATCTAATAAGACAAGTGAACTTCTTTATTTCTCTCCTATTTTTAAACAAATAAAACTAAAACCAGTAAAATAAAGTTTAAGAATTGGGTAGTCAATTAAAAGAAATATGTATGTTTTTATTGAAACGTTTCCATTATCTAGCTATGAGGGAAAGCTAAAAATTAGAAAATACCTCTGCACAATACAGGGTAGAGGGAAGAGTCCCATTAGTTAGTCCCCCTTTTCTGGGAAAATGCACATCTGGACTTAGCTGTCTGCCTCTACGTCATCTGCTATGCATTGCAGCTGATATTTGCTGTATGAGGTAAGTGCTTTGCCCCATTGTGAACAGTGGATTTCAGCAGTATTGTTCAACAATAATAAGCTTCCACATGTTCAGAAGCTAGAATACAATACCAAATCAGTAATAAACCTTTCTGAAAATTCTGGGTAACCAGCCAGCAGTGTCATTTCCCTGGATTCTTCCACTGACTTACAGCCCTTCTCGTTCTCACAGAATCAAGGACTGTCACATAATTTAACCTCTTCTAGACCTTTTCCCAACAGAGTTCTCAGGAACCCAACACACAATTTCTGACAAAAGTATGTGTAATTTTGAAATAAGCAAGGTCCTTACGTATGTGCTTCTGAATAAAGCATGTGATCTTGTCAATAGTAGCTTCATATCTTCTGGGCTGCTCAAAATCCTTGTAAAATTTGGTTATTTGCAATTCCTAGGGATTTTAACAACTGAGTTATTTTTTCCTACGTATATTTGTTTTAAAAATGTATATGATCTAATAATACATGTTCCATTTGCGAATATGGAGTGAGAAAGAATAGCATGTGCACTGCTAAGGGCTAAACTGTGTTCTCCCAAAATCTGTGTGTTGAAGTCCTACCTCCCCTTACCTCGGAATGCAACCATATTTGGTAGGTACGCTTCTTGAAAAAGTACCTAAATTAAAATGAAGCCTTTAGGACAAACCATCATCCAATATGAGTCAGGAGGGAACATTTGGACACAGAGCTGCCATGGGTGTCCATGCTCGGACGACAGATCATGTGAGGATACAGCAAGAAAGCGACCATCTGTACATCAAGGAGCGAGGCATGCACAGAAATCAAACATGCCAACACCTTGGTCTTGGGCGTTCAGCATCAAGAACAGTGAGAATATATATTTCTGTTGTTTAATACAGCCAGTCAGTGTTTGTTATGGCAATGCCAGAAAACTAATACATGCGCCTTTCTCACTTTCCATTTATCTAAAATACTTGTGAATTTGGCTTCCTCTTGCTGAATACTTTTATGATTGCTGACTGAGAAAAAGTGCCAAAGTTTCTCTATATTTCTCTTCTGATTAAGATAGAGCATTTATTTATAACGTCTCAATCCTCTTTTCAGATTCCAGTGCCTAAGAGGCGGCTTCTCTAAGCTCTTGTTAAATCACTGGCAAATGTACACATACACAGAGCTGACACTGTTGCACCAAAAAAGGGGGTGGGGGACTTTTTTTTTTTTAGAGAAATAGAGACAAAAAGAGTTTGCCCCTGGTGGTTCACACCCCAATACGCAACAGTGACCAGCGCCAGGTAGAGACTGTAGCTAGGAACCATGATTTGAACAGAAGTCTCCATGAAGGTGACTGGAACCCAATGACTTGTTCTATCACTGTTGTCCCTTAGCGCATACACTGAGAGGAAACTAGATTCAGGATACTGAGCTGGAGAAGTTGGGTACTCTACTTGGAGGTACTCTACTCTACATTAAATACCCAGTGTTCATTTTAAACATATTTCATTTCTTTACTTACATTTTTTTTTATTTATTTGAAAGGCAGAATTATAGAAAAAGAGGAACTCACACACACACACACACACACACACACACACACACACACACACACACCACACACACCCCAAACACAGAGATCTTCTCTCTGCAGGTTCACTTCTCAAGTGGCCTCAAGATGAAGACTGATTGAGGCTGAGGACAAGAGACTGAAACTCCACATGGATCTCCCATGGATCTCCCATGTGAACAGCAGGGACCTAAGCACTTAGCCTATGTCTAGGAGCATTAGGAAAAGAACTAGATTTTTTACCTTTGCCTAGACCTACAATGCCACAATACACTGACGTAGCAGAATACTAAACTGGAAATTAAAATGCCACTTGTGTAAGGTACTGGGTGGGGGTTGGGGAAATGATGAGAGGGGAAATGGAGAGGAAAGCAGAGGGGACATGGGAGTTCCTATAACTACAAAACTATGTCATGGAAAACAATAACAAGTGTAACAAACTTTAAAAACAGAACTGGATTAGAAGTGGAGCAGCCAGGACTAGAACTTACTTGGTATGCTAGCATCCAGGTCAAAGTTTAACCTGCTGTATCACCATGCTATCCCCTCATTTCTCTTCTTATTAACAATGAATGAAAGATGCTTTTTATTTGTAGTGTTGAAATGCAATCTGTTCCTGCATTATCTCAATATGGCTAAAGTGGTTAATTCAACCAAACATCTGTCCAATTCAATAGGGAAAAATAAATAAGATGGTTGTGGAACAAAATGTGGAAGCTTTAGAACACAGCAGGATGACATTCAACTATTTTATAGATCAAATTGAACGTCATATATTTGCTGCCTGCCTCTCATCCTTTTTTGTGTGTAGAAAGGAAAGGAAACCCCTAAAAGGGGTGAGGATCTTCTTTGGCTAAGGACCAAATAACACTTGGATATTTATAGCCGAGCCATATAACATTATCAACTTACAAGTTAGCCTGAACTTCAAGCCTTGCCTGGAGCTGATTGGAAGAGGCAGAACAAACAATTCTGCTGACCTACCTCCACATCCTGCTGGGAGGAAGTTTTCCCTACCCTTGAAAGCACTGTCAAGTGAGAACATAAAGGCATATTTACGTTCCATTACATACATATGTGCAAAAACGTCATAGCATTTATACACTAGGAATGTGTTTACGGTCTTAGAGTTGCTAGGAACATCTTTTCAAAACCAATTCTCTTTCCAAGTGCACACTTTATATAGATCATAGATAACTCTACTGGCTAGATTAATGCCGAATTGTTTCTAGCATTTTTCTTAAAAAGCTATGCTTTGTAAAATCTTCAATAAATGCAATACCAATAATAAATAGAAATGAGACACTTTGGAAAAGCTGTTAAAAATGACAAAGCCTTGGTCCTAATTCTCTTTGATGAACATTGGATTAAAGCAGTGGCACATCTTCCAATAAGCTTTTTTTTTTAAAGTATTATTTATTTCATAGAATGTTTAAGGTGGATGCCAAATATAGCATTAAATGATTGGGTCTATTATCGGCAGAATCAGATAGATGGTTTTCTCTGTGCAATTTATCGCTGAAAGCCTTGCTCACGAAATCTTTACTGCAAGAAAAACCATTAACTTGGTAATCAATTGTGCAGTGTCGTGTCTAAAGGAATAGGATCAAGAAAAAATCTTGCCAGTTATTGAAAACATCCCTCAATAGTATTTTAAAATATGGCTAGTTACATAACAAAGTTTCCATATTAGTTACTGCTTAAGCATTTTTAAGACAAATGGTTCCAGGTTGTCCTACTGATCGCTGTAATACAAAAAAAAAAAAAAAGTGCTCATACTGAATAGTTTTCCTTTTCACATTTAAAGAAAAAATGATCATTAAAGTTCCTATTGTTATTTGAAGTACCTCCTTATCTGTGATTTCATGGCTTTAACACTTTCTTAGGGGGCACTTGTGGCCTGAAAGTACTAAGTGAACAAATCACAGAATAAACTATTCACAACTTTTAAACTGGACACCATTCCGAGTAGCATGATGATCTGTTTTTGTCATCTTGCCTCCCCTATCCTATGTCCTATATATGCTACTTGTCTGTTACAATCTTGTGTATTAACAAATTCACTGCTACAGCATCTCAATACTGTTACAATAACACACATTATACTTAACAATGCCCTGAAAATACAACTGAAGTCACATTGACGATTTCATGTACAATATGACTATTCCTTTAATTTTACTGATAACTATTATTAATCTCTTTGGACTGAATTTATAAATCAAACTTTATTGTACAAATCAATGCATAAAAATATCGTGGAATTCAGTACTAATCCACAGATTCAGGCATTTAGAGAGATCTTGAAACATACCACAAGTAAAGAAGGGTGGATGACAGTGATAACAATGAAGCAAAATCTTAATAGAGCTTAAAAGCTAAGAGCAAGTATCTAGCATAATAATTCAAATGGCAGCTACAATGTCTGTTCTAGTTCCTTGTTCTAGCTCCTTACTGTGGCTTCCTCGTAATGAAGTCCCTTGTGGTAGTGGTTTTTGACGCAGCCATTGGGCTCCACCCACCCACACAGCAGCCTTGGACTGAATCCTGCCCATCCCCTTCTACCTTTTTCCCACTCTTACAGCAGGAATTTAGGAAAAAGAATCAACGGTTGAGAACGCTGGTACACTCTCATCTCTTCCACGTGCCTGCTCCCTAGCTTGCAACAGACATATTCTGACGTGTATACACATTGCAATACTTAACTCCCTCTCCCTCTCTCTTACAAATAGATACATAACACTTTTTAAAAAATAAATGAAGAAAATTGAAGAAGAAAATGCAATAGGATTAATTTTTATTAATGGAAATAGCCTAATCGTTCAGGTGTTTTTCCGTAAGTAACAGCCATGCTTTGACTGGGCATCAGTATTTACTATTAAATGCATGCATCTTTGATTGCAGTCCTTTTGTCATAGATTCCAGGGAAATATTCAGGGTGTTTTGTGGGTTTTGTGTAATAGTTTTTGCCAATAGTGAGAATCCAAAGCCAAGAGCAACACAATGATGAGGGCAGGCTCTGCACCACTACTCCCTGTCATGATTTTCCTCCACACACGCATACATAACAACAAAGACAGATTTGCTGTTTGAAACTTAACAGTTCCTAACTACACATAAGCAGATGATTCAACATAAAAATTCTTTTTCAATGAGAACAACTTTTCCAGTCAAAAAGTCTGAAGTGGACCATAAGATAACAATCCACAAAATCATTTAAATGAATTCCAAGGTCAAATGTGACTTTCAAATTATATAAACAATGCCAGAAGAATTTCACGAAGTAAATTTTTACTAGAAATGCAAGTGCTTTTCTGGGTAATTATACCAAACTTCAAAACAACCTTATGAAATAGATGATACTCCTCTTCACATACTGAAGCTGAGATGAAATCAGAGAAAGCTAACAGTATCTAAAATGGCACACCAGTAACTGACAGACCCAGAATCCCTGAGCACTCTGTGTGGCTATTATAGATTTTTAACCTTTCTGCTAGTAATGTCAGTATTCAGCTTTCCAGTTAAGTATATTAAAGAATGTCTGTGCTTTTGATTTACTAAAAAGATCTTATTAGTAAGTATCAGCATTCTATGAAATTAGAAAGCATAAATTAATTCCTCTTCTATGGCCTACTGATAAATGATTCTTCAAACCATATTAATAACAAAGAGAGAAAAATCACATGTCATACAATCACAGAAGCTAAATATATCAGGCTTTTAAAAAAAGGATACAATTGAACTAGTGAATGCTTCAACTGAAAGAACCTGCAACAAAATGCAAACCAGAGCCCGGCACAGTAGACTAGCAGCTAAAGTCCTTGCCTTGCATGTGCCGGAAACCCATATGGTCGCCGGTTCTAATCCCAACAGCCCTGCTTCCCATCGAGCCCCCTGCTTGTGGCCAGGGAAAGCAATCGAGGACGGGCCAAGGTGACCCTACACCCACGTGGGAGACCCGGAAGAGGCTCCAGACCCCTAGCTTTGAACAAATGCAGCTCCGCCCGTTGCGGCTGCTTGGGGAGTCAATCAGTAGGCTGACTCTCCGTCTCTCCTCCTCTCTGTATATCTGACTTTACAATCAAAATAAATCTTAAAAAGAAAAAAAACCAAGCAAATTAAAACTTCCTCAGATGGTTAAAGAATAACTCAAAGAGCAGGTAAGTAAGGGTCAGAAACATAAAAATTGACCAAGGAAACTTCAGCAAAATTCCAGCAATCCACCTCTCATACATGAACAGAAAGAAAATCAGCAGTCCATTAAAATATTCTTCCTGTATTTGCCCCTTCTAAGGTATCCTTGTAGCTTCCCAAACACATCTAAAGCACTCATCTAACAAAACAAATGAAGGTAGTACGCCAGGTGACCTATTCATTCATCTAACCTACTCTTTACGGAATATCTACTACACGCCAGGCATCATGGAGGGTGGTTAGAATGCACCAATTCCATAGTTAAAAATGGAACAACACAGAGAGCCTAACTCATTCACTGATGATTCAGAAGAAAATACGGAGGAACTCCGGGTTTAAATGAGGTTAAGTTAATGACAGAAGTGCATGAGAAACCTGACTTTTCAGCAACTTTCTTTTCAACTCAAGTAATGATTCTATATTGAGGGGAGACACAAGAGAGGCACCCAAGGTATTTTGCTTCCTTTGTTACTGAGATATACTTCAAACTCCAAGGGTGACCTAAGCTCATGAGTATGATTCATTCAAATAGCTTTTGCTTCTAGCAACCTTTATTCCAGGAATTTCAAACTCACACGGTTTAATCTCATGAAATGCTTGTTAGATAAGTCCCACAATTATTCTGTTTCCTTTTTTTCACTCCCAGAAGTGGAAAGTCAGACTTCGAAAGGTTAAATGCTTTTCTGAGCTCATTTAACAAGATAGTGACAAGCTGAAAATAGAAGTCCCCTGATTCCTCATGCTAGCCTTATTTCACCTCCTGTTATAACACTGAATTAAACTACTTTTCTGTAGTATCCTCACTATCAGGCGGCAGTGTTCTGAGCCACTGCAAGTCACGGAAAATTAAAAACTCTAATGCAGTTCTGTACAAATTATGGAACCTATAATATGGATATCACTAAACACTATGTTCAGAGGACACATCCAGTGATTTTCTCTAATGGACAAGTTTCTTGGTTTCCTTAAAACTGATTTTCCTATGAAGAAGATAAATGATGCCTACCCTTACACATTACAGGTAGTATTATTTACTGTAACACATCTGAAAAGCTGTTATAATAACTGAACATGTTTAATGGACGGTTAAGTTTATGATTATAAAGTATTTGAAAGTATGTCATTGTAAAAATTAAAAAGAGAAGAGAGGAAGGAGAAAGAAGGGTGGAAGGGAGGGAGGGATAAGAAGTAGGGTGAGAAGTACAATTATGTTTTTAAAACTTCGTATTTGAATTACATGAAATCAGTTCCCCTTATATAGTTTTTAGGAATTTAAAGGAAAATTATATTTCTCTAGTCATGTTAGCCTTAGAAATAAAATGTACAATATGAGATAACTGAAAAAAAATTCTTCTAGAACTAGGTCTACATGACTACCACAAGAAGAGAATTATACGGTTGCTAACTAAAGCTCTCAGGAAATATTTTGAATGTATATAAATACAGAGCTCAGGGCTGGTGCAGTGGTATAGCAAGCAGCGCCTGCAGCTGCGGTGCCAGCATCACATATGGGCACAGGTCCTAGTCCTGGCTGCTCTCACTTCCGAATCAGCTCCCTGCTAATGGTCTGGGAGAACCAGTGGAGGATGGCCTTTGGTTAACTGCACCCAGCAGAGAAGAAGTTCCTAGCTCCCATCTTCAGACCAGTACAGCTCTGGCCATTGCAGCCACTTGGAGAGTGAATCAATGGATGGAAAATCTCTGTCTTGTCTCTTTGAAACTCTTTCAAGTAAAAAGAAATAAATAATCTTAAAAACAATACAGATTTCACACCTACAAAACGGAATATAACAGTTTTAATCTTGATTTGGTCTACGAAAGTCAAACTGTTATTTTTGATAACATCTTCTTATTAAACATCTAAAAACTATAAGGATTTAAATATTAATATTTGAATAACCTAGAAAAAAATTGTTTTATGCACCATTTGCTGAAATCCAATTAGGAACAACTGCAGAAAAAAACTGTATCTTAAAGTTCATTCCTTTTTCTCCATTCAAATACATTTATATATATATATATATATATATATATAAATATATATATATATTCTAGAGGTTTTTTGTTTTGAAAGATTTATTTATTTTTATTGCAAAGTCAGATACACAGAGAGGAGGAGAGACAGAGAGAAAGATCTTCCATCCGTTGATTTACACCCAAGTGGCCACAATCTGAAGCCAGGAGAATGGACCTTCATCCAGGTCTTCCAAACAGTACAGGGTCCCAAGGCATTGTGTAGTCCTTGACTGCTTTCCCAGGACACAAGCAGGGAACTGGATGGGAAGCAATGCTACCTGAATTAGAACCGGCACCAATATGGCATCCTGGCTCATTCAAGGCAAGGGCTTTAGCCACAAGGCCACCATACCAGGCCCTCCTTAACATTCTTATTTAGTAGCACTAAAAAAAACTAAGCTCTGTTTCAACTTTTACAAAACATCCTTATTTAAAAAAACAGTTTATCAAATATAGTAGAAGGGGAAATCAAATGATTTATCATTAATTCCAAAACCTTAAAGTCACTGGGTCTGGGATCAAACCATGGCATAATGTGCTAAGCCATCACCGGAAACTCTGGTATTCCATGTCAGTGCCTGTTCAAGATCTGACATTCCACTTCCAATCCAACTGCCTGCTAATCAGCCTGGAAAAGCTGCAGGTGATGGCCCAAGTGCCTAGGCCTTCATAGAGAGACCTGGAAGATGCTCTGGGCACCAGGCTTCGGCGTGGCATAGCTCAACCATTGCAGTCATTTGAGGAGTGAATCAATGGATGGAAGATAGCTCCCTCTCCTTTCCTTCTGTGACTCTTCCTTTCAAACAAATTTCTTTAAAAATCTTCAAAAATTTCATTGGGTTTACAGAAAATAAGTTATATGACTCAGTTTTAATCTCAAATGTCTAAGCAGAAATAATCATGTGATAAATTAAGTTTTTAAAAAGGATTTTTTAAAAGAAACAGAATTGTTAGTAATATGGATCAATTAAATGAACAGGCACATGCTTGAAAAAACTACTGGTCATTATCATGAGAAAAGGGGTACTAATAATCTTTTATGATTTCAGAATTCTCCATTAAATTCTGGCTGTATCCATAGTTAGGCACTCACATTTTCCTAATTTTGAAAAATGCACCTGTAGCAGGATTTTTCCTCTACAAGGAAGGAGCCAGCTGGAGAGACAGACAATTAAGCCTGATTGGGTGACTCAGCAATAAAAATAAGAAGCTAGCTGCAGGAGAAAGGATGAGCTACAAAGAAATAGCTTGTTTGGGAGGGGATTCTTTGAAAGAAAGAATTAAGCATTAAAAAAAAATAAATCCCAACAGAAATCAGGAAAAGGTTAAGTTTTTCAACTAATGCCAAATTGGTGTTAATACTAACAGCAGACAATGGATGCTTTATTTATAATCCAATGGTACATGAGGCTTCATAATTGTCAACGTGTTGTGCTTTTATAATTGGTCAAAGCAGCCATAATCACACCAAAGCTGTAGTGTGGCATTATGAAAGGAAAGCTGAATTTTTCTTACATTAGGTGATATGATTCTGCTTTTTCCTGTGACAAAACTAGTAATCTATCCTTCTATTTTGAACATATTGAGAAGCTCTTCCTTTTAGACAACACTCTCATCCTTCAAACTCCATTAGCTTTAGGATGATTCTTTTCCATAGAAGACTTACTTTATTGTTCTACTTGGATCCCACTCCTGTTATAACATGCCATTTTTCAATTACTCATACCAAACACATAACTCAAGAATATACATGTTTAATTTTAATCAGTTATTGAAAGATTTATTTATTTTTATTGGAAAGACAGATTAAAGAAAGGAGAAAAAGATCTTCCATCTGCTGGTTCACTCCCCAAATGGTTGTAGCTGACAAAGCTGAGCTGAATCCAGAATCCAGGAGCTTCTTCCGGCTCTCCAACAGTGGTGCAGGATCCCAAGGCTTTGGGCCGTCCTCCACTGCTTTGCCAGGCCACACACAGGGAGCTGGATGAGAACTGGAGCAGCCGGGACATGAACCAACATTTGCAAGGTGAGGTCTTAGCCCTTGAGGTATCATGCTGGACCCAATTTTAATATTTTTTAATATTTCATTCCTTTGATAAGCTGTAACTTCCATAAAAAAAGAGCTGTGTGCGTTTTTCCCTTATCCCATACAGGAACTCACTAAATATTTATTGTTGACACACATGAATTGTGAACAAAGACTAGCAACGCTGAGATGTAACCATGTCTTCCACTTAGCAATTCCTTCATTCCATTGCCCCCTTATGGTTTGGCTCCCTCTATGATTATTCAATACTTAACATTCCAAAATTTAACATGTACATTCTATAATATCCTTTTCTTGACTTCTACCTGAAATTCCCTAGGAATCTTAATCACAAGTGCTACATTGTTTTATTGCTCAACTCCTTCCCACCCTCTGATTTCTGTAATATAGTAAAGGTAATTTGTCATTGCAGATATAGTAATGTTACCCAGTCATTATAATGGAGAATCTATTCTAGTCCATCAAAATACTGGTGAAATTACTTAAGCATTCATTCAGAAGTAATGTATATACATCCATTTTAGTTAAAGAGGACAAATAAACAATCTCAGTTCCCCTACAGCGTTCATTCATCAGGCATGGGAAAGGGAGATAAAGAAGTCACTAACATTAAATTGTGTTATGAAGCAAATAAAAGAACACATAGAAAAAAAGATGGATGGGAAGAAGTTACTCATTCTATAGGACAAAGAAGATCTCTGCGATAATTCACCATCTGAATAGTAATCCACAGAGGACTGAATATCAGGTGACAAACATTGCAGGAGAAAAACACACACAAAAGCCATGAACTGCGATGATCTTAGCAAGTTCTTCCTTCAGCAGAGAAAACTGTGTGACTAGATGTCGTAAGCAGGGACTATGAAATAGAAGATGAGGTCACAGAGGTGGCAGCAGTCAGAAAGTGTAGGATCTTATGATCTCTACATGGGATTAGCGACCATTAAGTGGTTTCAAGCTGTTCTAGCTTAAATAATCTGCTCTAGAATTTCTGTACTTAAACAAAACAAAAAAGTCTTACCTTTATAGGGCATGGGCAGAAATGCACAAGTAATTTAGGCACTGTTATAATAACCCAAACTGGGAAATGATGCCAGTTTCAAACAGAATGGTTAAGGCAGAGTAGAAGCAGTCTGACTCCAGACCTACTTTGAAAATATAGACAATTGATTGGATACACAAATTATATGCAAGAGCATTTCGGTTAGTAACGGAATAGAGACAGAAAAACAGACTGCAGTTGGCATCAAAGATAAAAGACTGCAACCCTCTCAACCTGAGAACAACCAAAAGAAAGAAAAAGTCAACACTTGGCAAGGGCTGTAGAGCAGCAGTATCTTCAAGTAGAAACTAATTTTTGGTCTGAGCTAGAAAGGGTGAGGGAAATTTGTAGAAGAACTGGAAAATAGGAGGATTTCTTTAGTGAACAACTCAAGCTCCACCAAATTCAATGGAAAAAGTTGAGAATGAAAGCCACAGAAGGGAATAAGATAAAAGTCAGGAGATTATTGTTGGAGCTATCTGCAAACAAGAAAGTACCGGTTGTCTGGCTGTTTGTTTTGGTGGCGGCAGGCAGGAATGAAAGGAATACCAGGCTAAGCTCAAGGGCATTTTGGGGCAACTGGGTGAGTCATGGATGAGTCAGCTCTGGGACAAGGAGGACCTCTTCTCGCCTGGAACTGGTGACTGATCCACTGCAATGATGAAGATACCCATCCCTTCTTCACCTTCACATTACTGGCTAATATATTCTTCCTGATTTTTCTCATAGAAATACTTAACAGAGTTCTAAGGATACATGGCACTGTCAGACAAGCATTTATCTATGCAAACACATAAAGAGCATTTGCCTATCCTCACATTTATGAAAAAAAAAAAGGAAAGCACTGTTTTTCTCTTGTATAATAATGAAACCTCACACCACTACCCTCTGAAAGCTTGTGCCTACATGTATTACAGGGCAGGATCTTTTAAATCAATGATGCTGTTGTTCTTAATTGCATAATAAATGAGCCAAACATAGAACTCTCTAATTAAAATTTCGCCTCTAAAACCATAGTGTGTAAAACATTCTCAGCTGGGAAAGGGAAATTTAAAGAATAAAAGATATGAAACATTTCAGATCTTTGCAAGTGTCAAAGCAACATGGAAAAACATATAATAATAACACTGAAAATTACATATCAATACAGTAGAAGAAAATAAAATAGCAAAATTATATTTAGATAAATTTAGATAAGCATTAACCTATCTAAATCACTTCCAGGTACTGTTCTCTGATTTTTGAATTGTGAAAGATGACATCTAAGCATATGTTTGCTTTCATAAACAAAGAGAAAGCTCAGATAAAAATGCCTTTTAAATTATAAAAATCTGAAAAGCATATTAACATATGATAATCCTCAGATTAACTCAGGTCAGTTCTTGCACATAATGTATGAAAAAGTGGAAAATTTTCCTTCCTTAATATTCTAGATTTCACCTAAGCGTAAAGAGTAGAATTTTCATTATGGTATCATGTCCTTTGGAAATTTATAATCCTGGAGCTACAACTAACATTATATTAAATTAGTGGTTGCAAAGTCAGTTAACTTCGTGGAAATGTTAGTTTCCTTTGCAGGAAACAATCCTCCATTGTGGGAAATACCATTTCTTTGACAGTAAAAAGAAAATATGTTCACAACAACTCCTTCCAGCTGAGTAGCAGTGCATCGCAGGCATCTGAGTTTATAGGTTGTAATCACACAATTGAATGAAAAATGTTTTCCTGGAGGCAGCACAGTCACACAACAGGTGCTGGCATCCTGTATGTGCGCTGGGGTGTTCCTGCTGTTCCATTTCTGATCCAGCTCTCTATTTATAGTCTGAGAAAGCAGAGGATGACCCAAGTCCATTGCTACTGCTTACCAGGTAACTAAACAAAGAATACCCCTTGATGTACAAGGATTGGTAGTGAATACGGCTGTCACAATCTGAGAGAATGTGAATTATTTTTTGAAGTTTGACAAAATGACTTTCTTATACTGGAATTTGGATTTCATTTGTTTCAATCATGTAAGTTTATCTGATCCTCAAGTATTGACAGGCTTTTTTAAAAGAATATGTTTTGATTTTAGACCAGTCGTGAAAACGGCCAATGAAGAATTTAGCAAAAAATAAGTATTACCATCCCTGTCTTTCTCTTCCCTATTGTATGTATGTTTTGTGATTCCATAGTTTCCTAACTAAGAATTATGGTATCAGAACCGCTAAACGAACAATGAGACATGTGCACCTGATGTGAGTAAGCTGAGCTGCATTTAGGAACATGAGTGACCAGCAATAGATCAGTTATTCTTACAGTTAAAGAAAACACCAACCCCTTTGAAGTTCTTCATTTACCTTCCCATTCTCCATGCAGCTATGCTAAAATCACTTTTCTATGTAACACATATCTTCTATTCCTGTATGGCATCACTTCCCTCATCTGTGCATGTTTTGGCTACTGCTGAACGGGTGCCAGAAGAACCTATGTGTTAATGGACACCACTTGCAAGATTGGTTTATTCTTTCTACAAAAAGCTATTGCAAAGTTTTTTCTTCAGTGCTAGGATTGTTTCATTTATATATTTATTTTATTGTTGCTGCTGTTATTGCTGGTGTGATTGCAAAAAAAAAAATCATCGCTTGGGATAATTACATTGAATTTCAGTTAAAATTGTTTTTTAAAATAAGCAAGAAATCAGAGGACCACAGCTTTTATTTATTTCCCTCTATGAAACCAGTGTCATTCCTGTGTCCTAAGTAATAAATTCCAACTGATATGATGCATTTATTTCATCCCCTTTGCCATATAGAATTAAAATTTTTCCCATGTTCTCTTCTGTCATTTTTACTTGTAGAAAATTTACTAACAAAGAGTGCCAGCAAAATATCTTAATTATTCTATTATGGCAAGGGAAAAGAAAGACATAATCAAAAAGTTCGTGGGAAGAGAAAACAAAGTGAAGGTTTGTTATGTTTTATTTTTTGTTCTAGAAGTATTTTCAAATCCTTATGAGCTTTTTGGAAAGCCCAATTATAATCCTGTTAAAACACACACACACAAAGACACACATACCCACAAATACATCCTATTTCGTAGGTGTATGGTACTGTACCATTATTCTTTGAAATGAAGGATGGTGCACTAAAGTTGAAGACACCAGTGTGATCCACCTCCTGGGTGAAGAACTACTGATTTCATGTATTTATCAATTGTTCTGTCTTTTCATTTCTGTATCACAAATCAAAAGAATAATCCTAACATCTTTTACATAGAGAGCCATTAAGTAGATTGTTAAAATCAAGACAAAACATTGCCAAATTGGCAAAATATCTTACACAACTTACAGAACCAAAAACATCAATTAGAGTAATTATTTCCCTTTGCACCTAATAGAAATCTTAGGATGAAAGTCCATTTTGTTATTGTACTTGAAGAGTACATGATTCAAGTTTAAAAATAATAGCATTACGATGTAATTTCTACAAAAGTCATATTATAAGCACTTTCCTAACTTATGCTAGTTACATTTCCCAAACCAAAATGATTTATTTTCCCCCTAAATAATACAAGCAAAGTGGTTTCCTCAAAGTCCAGTCACACAAGGCATGTTGTCACCGATGCTATGCTACAAAATAAAATTCAGATTTCCAACAATTAGAGAGATTCTTGTTTTGAATGTCTCCCTCTTTTTAAAATCGAGAAAACTTGATTAATATTCTGCAGCACTTGTAACCATTTCCTAGAGACTGTGGTACTTTTCACCATTGAAAGTATTATCATGCAGGTCAGGATTACTTAATACCATTTCGTAAAAAAGTTAACAGTTGGCTCCCACTACATCACCATCATAGTTGAGGCAGTGGTCCTAGTCCTCTTCGTCTTATTGCTGCTGCAAACTAAGCAACTGCTAATGGTTTTGACAATGAGACAGATACTGTGCAGGGTCTTCATAAGAACCTGACTTGTATGGCCCTTGTCATGTATCACACGGCCCTACCTCGCTGCAAACAAGAAGAGCAATCCCTTCCTGAACCTTAGAAATAAGGGGTTTAATTAACACTACTTAAGTGGCTGCAGAAACTGAGACCCAGACAAACTGTGCTGTGAGTGCATTACTAAGTCACTCTGTGAATAACTTGTATACCTGTATTAGATTCTAATATTTTCAAAAACAACATCACAGATCAATGCCATCTCTATTTTACTTTCCTGGATATTTTCATGTAAGAAAATCTGGCAAACTAATGAAGGCATAATGCAAGAAAGGTTCTCTATTTTTCCATGGTGCATCATTGTTTTGTTTAATCATTCATTAACAGGCTCATCACTTTTTGTATTGGCGGGATAAGTATTTTCCTTTACACTTGGACTAAATGCCATTGCTTCAGCTCATGACAATGCTTTCATTTTCTAAATAACTTAGAGTGTAGTCATAAGAATTTCTACAAAAGTCAGTTAAAATACAGTAAGGAAGCATTATGGTTTTGAAGACTAGAGAAATTTATAAAAAAAAAAAAGTGATATCCCAATAGGAAAAAGACTTAGGGAGAAAGCAAAATAGAAAGACATTATTCTATATACCGGCAGTAGGAAACGACGCTCTGTCGTTGTCCATTCCTACAATGTTGGAAAACACTTCAATAGTGGAATGATGGACTAATAACTGTTCGTGAAGGATTATGCATTGTAATACTAGAGGGGAAATCAGTAGTGAGAGAGAGGACTTGGTGAGAGGGATGGGAAACCCTATGGAACATCACTGTAATGTTACTGGCTTAAATATTCTGTCATGATCACTTAATCAAATTAGGTTATTAAAATAATTGTTTACATCTTCTATAGTTTAATTTTTATGACTGGATTATTGATTGAGAGAAATATCAAAATACTAGGCCATAATTTTTTACTTATTTATCCTTTCAGTACTTCTAGTTTTTGTTATTTGTGCCTTGAAGGTTTGCTATTGTTTTCATGGATACTTTTAATTGTGTCTCATAGGAAGTGATTTCTGCAATGTCTCTAAATAAGCTTTATTTCTGATGTGTATATTGTCAGGTGTTAATGTAAGCATTATAATTAATGATCATATGGTATATTTTATAGTTCATTTCAACTTCTATGTTTAAATGTACTGTAGTACTTGCAGAACTTTCCTTTAAATAGTACAATGTGAATATAATAAAAATTTAAAATGATTAAGTAATACTAACAACTGATCAAGCATTGAGCTACTGTGAGAAGTTATAAACTCATTCCAATGACAATGGGTAAGCATCCTTCTGTACTGGCTCTGTTTTTGCAGCTATATTTTTGATGAAACTAGTAAAAATGTCATTGCATTGAAAAATATTCATAATTTCATTTCTTCTGATTCTGTTTTCACCTCTGAAAAGACAAAGTTGAATTGAGTAATTTCTAGCAACTTTCTATGCTTAGTATTCCCTGTCTCCCATCTTGTGTTGGTTAATCAGATACACCATGAATTGCCTTGTGAAATAAAATAATTTGGAACTCTTCCAAATATTCTTCAGAAGTATATATTCACAATGTATTAATTTAATAAAGCAACAAATGGTAATTTTCTACAAACACATATTCTACACAGAATTGTATAATTTAGTTTCTTTTCACCAGAATCTACAGAAATCCAGAAAGCAAGTACCCTCTTCTCTGTACATTTTGTTCTTTTCCTTTTCGAGTTTTTCAAAATAGGGTATTGAGAGTCATATGAATGCATTTACAATTTAGGCTTAAAAATAGTAGTACAAGTATTCTTGTTAAATGGCACTAGAGCTTAAATTATTTTAGTTCAAGCTTTTGGTGGTCTGAGAATATATGTGCCCCAACTGTGAAAGGCTAAGAGCTGATAAGGTTACACATTTGTTCTGTTTATTTTTAAGGTTTATACATTTACAACATTCTGCACAGTGACAGAGATTGAGAAAGCACAGATAGAAATCATCCATTGACTGTTTCACTTCCCAAATGTTTATCACAGCCAAGCCTGGTACAGAGTGAAACCAGAAGCCTAGAAATTCACCCAGGTCTCCCAAGGACTTGGTGGACCAGTTGCTGCTGGCCTCGAGGCACATTAGCAGGGAGCTAGATTAGATTCAAAGTGGTGCTAAGATTGGGATGCTGGCACTGTAACTTAGCCTTCTGTGCCTCAAACCTGGCTCACAGCTTTCTTTCTTACTTTCTTTTTCTCATTCCTTTCTTCTTCCTCTTTCTCTCCTCCACTTTCTCCTCTTTTTTCTTTCTTTATCTCAACACCAGACATACTCTACGCTGAGATGACTGAACCAATTTTTTTTTTTTTTACCATGAGAAATGAGAAATAACCTTATTGGAAAGCAAGTGGCTTGGCCTGTTATTACCTGTTTATTCCACTGATATTCCAGGGTTTGCTGCTGACAGAATTCCAGTGTTTCTTGTAGATAGAAGTGCACTACAAGTAGTTACTTTAAAATTCTCTGTTCTGGTATGGAAATAAACATATGTTTATGGAGTTTATAAATAAAATTTGATGCCTTTAAATGAATGTACTTGAAAATTTAAAAATAAGATCAGACTTTTTGGTTTGTAAATGGTTTATAGAATCACTGAGAATTAGCAAACTAGTTTTGTGTTATAATGCTTTTTTCTTTATTTACAAACACATGGATAATTTCCTGCCACTCACATAATTAAACATGCTACTTTCACTCTGTACTTTATTCAGACTTAGATACTATTTGTGTGTATCCATGTATACATATATGCATATATACATATATATATTTATACACACACATATTTTCAATGAAGAAATTTAAAATGCCAGGCAAAAGTTCTGTATTCATAATTCACAAAATTCCTTTCATATTCCAAAAAGTGTATAGATAGGTAGATATAGATACAGATATAGATAGATAGATAGATAGACATGATCAGTTCCATCTTGATTTCTTAAATATGATAAATATTTTCTGCTCAAGAGCACACTGTGGTATCCAGAAAGTTCATGAAAAAATGCAAATATCTTTTAATTCCATTTCCAGGACTAATTTTAAAATCCCTTATATGTGCAGTGCAAATTAGATATCTTAACTATTTTAACAATAGTAAGTGACTTTAAAAACACTGCCATCAACTCTAATAACAATTTAAAATTATTATAGATAGAAATATGGATGATAATAATCCACAGTTGATGAGAGCCTGTCTTGTTTCCCCAGATGAGCATGAGAAACCTCACTACGCCAAATTTAGTTCACAGAGTGGCATTCGGAGTGATGGCTCAGGCTAGAGTGAGTCACCAAGCGGCTGACAGAGAACATGGCACATCTTTTTAGATGGTACAAACTGCTCACACACAAGCACATGTAGATTATATTGAAGGAAACATGACACAAGTGGACTAGTAGCAGTTGACATTCCTGCTATTCACCTATGAAGCCTTCTAGCGATTCAGATGGATAAATGGTTGATTTTGCAGAATCTACATTTCAGTGTCTGCTACCAAAAAGAAATCTGTCATCCAGTCAGAATGAACTAGATTAAATCAGAATTACTAGAATTGTAGACTTGTATTCCTTTCTGCCTGAAGGCAGAGTCATCATATTAGGAATCAGCTTTTAGGAGTTCAAGAAATATATTTGAAATAGGAGTATAAGCAATGAATGATTTATCTATATCTGAGTCTTTGTCTATATCTGTCTGTCTAGATAGAAAAGCACATATATAGGTCCCTTCATATATGTATAAACCATTCATATATTTATATAGTACATAGAGGAGGCATGAAACCATGTGTATGTGTGTGTATATATATATATATATGCATATAAAACCATGTGTAGAACATGCATAGAAACCTGAACAAAATTATTGAAAATAAAGTTTAAAAACAAGTTTATTGGGTTGGGGCTTTAATCTGGTGGCTAAGACATCAGTTAGAATGTTTCTGTTCCACGTGGGAGACCAGGGCTTCCTATTTAGCTCCAGCTCCTGACTCTAGCTTCTTGCTAAGTGAGACCCTTGGAAGAGCCAGTGATGACTGTATTAACTGGGCCCTGCCCCTCGTGTGACACATGGAACTAAGTTCCCGATTCAGCTTTGCTCCAAACCAGCCCATGCGTTCTTGCCACTGGAGAAGTGAACCAGTGGATGAAAGCTGTCTATGTCGTTCTGTGTCTCAAATAGGCAAATAAATAAAATTTTCAGAAAATACTTAAAAGATGTTTATCTTGGTGTAATTTTGAAATTTATGAATATTTTTAATTTTTCATAAACATTTTTATATGCACATGTATGTTTGCAAGTCCTTTCACATATAAACTATTCCAGCTTTCCTTCTCTGAGAGTTTTTATTTTCTTCTCCTTCTCTTCCCTTCCTTTTTCCTTTCCTCTTTTCTTTCTTGTCCTCTCCTCCCCCCTCTTATCCTCTCCTTTCCCTTTTTTTCCTAATTTCCTTTTTTTCCTTCATTTCCTTCTTTCTCTCGTTTTCTTTTTTTTTTTTTTCTCTTAAATTGGGTCTTTGAATTCCTTACTTTCTTTCTTTTTTTTTTTTTAAAGATTTATTTTATTTTTATTGGAAAGGCGGATATACAGAGGAGAGACAGAGAGGAAGATCTTCCGTCCGATGATTCACTCCCCAAGCGAGCACAATGGTCGATGCTATGCCATTCCGAAGCCAGGAGCCTCTTCTGGGTCTCCCACGCTGCTGCAGGGTCCCAAAGCTTTGGGCCATCCTTGACTGCCTTCCCGGGCCACAGGCAGGGAGCTGGAAGGGAAGAGGGGCCTCCGGGATTAGAACCGGCGCCCATATGGGATCCCAGGCGTGCAAGGAGAGGACCTTAACCACTGTGCCATCACGTTGGGCCCATGAATTCCTTACTTTCTGAATAAAACCTTTTCATGATTTAAAATAGGGACTGCCCCTGAGTGATCTCACCCCTCTTCTGTCTAAAACTCTGTAGAATTTTTCCCTCTCTCCCTTCAAAGACAATCCAATAGCATCATTAAACTTACTTTTGTTTCTTGAAGCTTGGACTTTAGCTATTTGATTCATTGTTTTATCGGCTTTTGCAGTTTTAATACAGTTGTCTTTCTTCTGAACAAGATGCTTGTATTGTCATTGTTATTGTTGGAAAGATTTACAGAGAGAAGGAGAGACAGAAAGATCTTCTATATGATGGTTCATCTCCAAATGACCACAATGGATGGAGCTGAGCTGAGCCGAAGCCAAAAGCCAGGAGCATCTTCTGGGTCTCCCATGCAGGTGCAGAGTCCAAAGGCTTTGGGCCATTCTCCACTGCTTTCCCAGGCCATTAACAGAAAGCTGGCTGGGAAGTGAACTGACGCCCATGTGGGATCCCTGCACTTGGGAGCGGAGAATGTGCAAATTGAACCATTGTGTCAGACCCCTTAGCAAGAGATTTCATGAACACCTTTATCTAACACTGATGCTCCTCTACAATCACCTTTCTAATCCTGAACTTCCTCATCTATACTACGAATATAATTTAGATGACTCATACAGAGTACTCTGAGGTCTGAATGAAGTACTCTCTTTGAAAAGAATATAGGATAGGGTCTGAACTTATTTCCTAGAATATGAAAGAAATTTTGTGAATTATAAATACAGAACTTCCACCTGTCATTCTAAATTTCTTCATTGAAAATATCTTAAGCGTAAAAAAAGGCTTACAGATAATATATACATCAGTGATTAATAACAATTGAAATGTTTATATTTATTCTATTTATATATTTTATCTAAGTAATACATATTTTATCTAAGTAATATACGTTACAAACTATTTCAGAGTTCTGAACTACCTTGTTAAAACTCTGTTTGGGTCCATCGCAGTAGCTCAACAGGTTAAATCTTCCACCCTGGAATGCTGGCAAATTATATTAGCACATGTTCGTGTCCCAGATGCTCCACTTTGGCCCAGTTCTCTGTTCGTGGCCTGGGAAAGCAGTGAAGGATGGCCCAAGTTCCTGGGCCCCTGCACCCACACTGGAGACCCAGAAAGGCTTCCATTTCCTAATCTCAGATCAGCTCAACTCTAGCCACTGTGGCCATTGTGACCATTTAGGGAGTGAGCCAGAGGATGGAAGGTCTTTCTCTCTTCTCCAAAAATCTCCCTTTAAAATAAAAATTAAGGGCCCGGCGCGGTGGCGCAGTGGTTAAGGTCCTCGCCTTGCACACCCGGGATCCCACATGGGTGCCGGTTCTATCCCAGCAGCCCCGCTTCCCTTCCAGCTCCCCGCCTGTGGCCTGGGAAAGCAGTCAAGGACGGTCCAAAGCTTTGGGACCCTGCAGCAGCGTGGGAGACCCAGAAGAGGCTCCTGGCTTCGGAATGGCATAGTATTGGCCGTTGCGCTCACTTGGGGAGTGAATCATGGGACGGAAGATCTTCCTCTCTGTCTCTCCTCTCTGTATATCCGCCTTTCCAATAAAAGAATAATAATAATAATAAAAATGAATCTTTAAAATAAAAATTAAAAATAAAAATAAATAAAACCTTTCCAAAAAAGTAGAGAATTAGTTTTACATAAAACAGCAACAACAAAAAATTCCCTTATGTGCACCCAATTAAAATCTCTAAAGCAAAAAAAAAAAATTGTAAATATCCTATTCATGATCCATCTTAATAGAAACCCTTTTTGATTTCACCCACTCTAATTTAGAGTAGATCATCTAAAAAAGCTACTATTCCTTACTTCACAACTTTAAATTATCATGAGCCCTCAACTAGTATATGTATTGCATTCAATGTCTACTTTCACTTTAAGATCTAATAAGAAAAAATCTTCAGCTGTCTTTAAAAATGGCCTAAATGGCAAACTTAACTTAAAATAGCCATCAGAATTATATAACCAACAAAATGTATTTCCTTTTCACAATCAGACAGTACTGTATTAATATACAATCTAAAGTGCCCGCATCAGCAACACAGAGAAAGTCAAAATAGGTCTAGATCAGCCATTTCTCAGTGTAACTGGAGGATTTTAGTTTTTCTCAGTCTACAATTTTCAAAACATAGTTATGGTGCTTCATAAAGCTGACTCTGTGACAATTTCTGATATGATGAATATACTATCGCCACGTGAATATGAATCAATCACTTCTTTTGAAATAATGCAGACATAATCTTTTCTTCTGAAGTATCTCAAAACAATTCAACCACTTTTGACATTATCAAACAAAGCAAAAGCCAGGTGGCTTTGTTAGAAATTGGCATTAAAAAAGACATACATTTTCTTCTGATTAGATAAACATGTTTAACATTTCCTTCAAAGATTAAGCTTAATTTTGCTTCATTATTTTCAATGCCAACACATTCCTAGGTGCCACTCTTCCATTTTCCAAGGTATCACATGTATTATCACACCAATGTTGCTTATAAACAGATGCACTATGTGCAACCAACCAACCAGGATGACTGGTTCAACACATAAACACTTGGCTAATTAACATAACAGGTTCATTTAAAACCATTCTGAAAGTTGACAAATAGCTCCAAGTTTAAACCAGAAATACATCACAAAATGCATTTACAATAATCATGAGCCAATGACATTCACAACTTTAATTCAGGCAGCACATGCAGGCAAAATTAAAAGAAAAACAAAGAAAGTGCTACAGAAACTTCAAGTAAATTTAAGTCTAAATTTAAGTCCTAAATTTGGAATGTTTTGGTAAGAAATAATTCAAGTAATCATCATATTACCTCAACATTTTAAAGCATAAATAAGTAAAAGAATGGACCAAAAGTTTTCTTTTTGTATTTCCATATTTTATGTAAGTAGAAACATTTGTACTTAGAGTTCACATTTCTATAAAAGTGTATAGTTTCAAATCATGCCCAACAATAGCAACTCATTTAAAATTTAAACCAATTCTGCAATATTCCACAGAAAATTATGCCCACTCTACTAATGATTATCTGGATTAATTGTCACTTTCTGTTTTATCTTAGAAAGACACGTACTTTCAAAATGAGTTCTCAGTGTGGACACAGCATATTTTCCCAAGAAATTGTTCTATTTTCTACCTCCCACTTAGAGGCAAACTCCTTCTTTCATTGTAATAACTGCTTCTAACGCTGGAATCAAGATATTTTATTATTTTTCTTGTGTGCTCTCCTACTTACTTATTATTGAAGTCCCTTCAAGGGCTTAATTTAATTCATTTACTAACTGTTTTTGTGGACCATCACTTCTCAAACACTATGTTAACGGCTAAAGATAAAGTAGCAGTTTCTTCTCTGCAGTTTAAACCACAATTGAAAACTTACACTTCAAGAGAAATTGTAAAAGTGATGTAAGTTACATAGCAAAAGCATAAGCTTAATGTCACATCCATTTGTTCAAGAGACTAGCTATATCCTTTATTAACAAAAAATAATGTTTGGGTTAGACTGATAGATAATTTCATGTTGGTAAAGGATTACAAAGCTTTATTTCACAAACAAAAGAAGTTTAAAAGATAATGAATTTCCCGGGCTGAAGTGAGAAACCGTTCCAAATTAAAGGACTTTGAATACTCGACTTTCTACTAACGGTAATGAAAAGTTGAAACAGTTTCAGCAGGCGAGTGATATGGCGATCCTTGTTCTTTTCAAACCTGTTGGGTCCACGGGAGGATAAGTGGGTGTGATTTTAACATCAAGTTAAGAGTTTATTACAGAAATTTAAATGAGATACAACATACATTGACCTAGACAAGTATGATGAGAGGAGCAAGTGAAGGACTGATACAATTCAAACCATGTTCAAGAAGTAGAATTAATAGGATTTGGCTATTTCGAGTTTTGCAGATTGAAGGAGAAGGAAAAATCAATGCTATTTTCTTATACTTCTGATGGGAACAATAGGATGTAAGCCTAGAAGAGGAAATCTGAACACAATGAGTTTGAAGAACTCAGGAGACACCTTCACAAGGTCACCAGTCCTGTGGACACCGAAGCATCAGTGCCACCATGTACAAAGCTTTGGATATGAATCAGAATGTAATCAACCCATAGCAAACAATGTACAGAAGTTACACAACAGGAAAACAGATTGAACCACAAAAGTTGATGGATGTAATCTTAAAATAGCAGTCCTGAGATTTCAAACTGGATCTTATATTACAACGTTAAATTAAAATTTGCATGTCTAAAATACTGGGCTTATTCAGTTCTGTACAGGAACCTGACCAGAAGTAACTATAAAATGAAGTCTTCCATCATTAACACATATGCGCAGGGTCTCCAAAAGCTTTGCAGAAAAAGCATATTGTAAAAATTTGTACGTAGATTTCAAATATTTCTATACCAAATTAAGTTTACTTCTTAACTCCATTTTCTACAAACTTTCCATAGAGCCCTCTACACCTTGTTAATCTTTTCTTAATTGTCTTAGCAACTTTGCATATTCAAATGGACTCATCACATTATACCTTAAGACTGCACCCAAACAATGGTTCTGTTGGTTAATCCTCTACCTGAAAGTCCTGTTATCCCATATTGATACCAGTTCATGTCCAGCTGCTCCACTTCCCATCGGCTCCCTGCTTAAGGTCTGGGAAAGCAGTGGAAGATAGCCCTATATTCGCATGGGAGACCTGAAAGAAGCTTCTGGCTTCGGCTTTGGATTGGCTCAGCTCCAGCCACTACAGCCATTTGGGGAATAAACCAGCAGATGGAAGATTTTTCTGTCTCTCCTCCTTTCTGAAAAATCTGCCTTTCCAATAAAAATAAATGTAATAAATCTTTAAAACAAAGTAACACATAGTGACTGTCACTTTAGCAAACACTAGAAATAGTTTTTCAGAACAGAAAAGATGCTTTAAAACTATTTTAAAAACCGCGTTTTAAGAAAATCAGTAATTTTTACATAATTGAATATCCATAGTCATCTATTTTTTTTCTCTAGAAACATATTAGCCAAGAAATTACATGTTTTTAAAAGAATTTAAATCAGTACTTTAAAGCGGTTTAGTGTTTTGGAGTACAGAACCCTGAAGTAGTGTAACCAATAGAGGACACCTAGTGGTCTACAGCAGAATTAATATCTGCCGCAGTAATTCACACAGGTAAATACTGGTGCTAGAAGTGCTCATGAGAGAAAGAGGCCACAACGAATATCATATTTCTAAATATTAAAGACATAGACCAACTTACATATCTCAACTAGTCTCATAGGCCTCATTTTACTTCTACTATACAACTGCACTACTGTTGGCAGGCACAAATAAAGTCACTTCACCTGATTCCTCCCTAAACCGGACAGAAAATAATGACACAGTTCGAATAAACAGCCACAGGAAGTAAATTTTAGTGCAAGAATCACTCCACACAACCAGAAACATCAAAACTTTTAGAACATTTAAACTCTGAAACACTATAAAATAGACTGTGGAAAATATTATCATATTTTATAAACTGATTCAAACATTTCAAGAGTAACAGTGTCTGGCAAACATAAATCTCACTTAAGAAACATACAAAAATATATCCTGCTTCACACTAATTGTATCAAAAAAAGAAAAATGTAAATGAGTGTTAAGTCTCTTTCTTAACTGGTCTTAATGATTCTGAAGCAACTTCGATTTTCCTTCACTAAAATATAAATGAACTTACACGTCTCAATGACACTTTCTTGAGCAAGGCTGTCCCTAGCACAAACTATGCTATATAGTGATAAATTTACCCTAGATACGGACACCTGCTGGATTAAGCAGTTGCTACTTCATGTCTTTTTGGGATACAGTCCTCTGTCTGGTCCGGGTGCTCAGCTTGAAAATCCAGACTACCAGTTCACAAATTCAGTTCAAGTACCTTCGACAGCTTCTCATGCAACCATGAGCTATGTTCTTAATGAACAACGACATATTTCCTTCTCACATTTTCTTCTCCTACAAAGCTTGCTTATATTTCATATTATTAAATGCACCATATGCATGTAGACTTCACAGAATATGTTTCAGAGTGAACAATACATACTCCATTAGAATCCGTTAATGGATGGCAAATTGTCAGGACTGTCATGTGGTTAGCACACAGACATGTTCTGATTATCCATCTATTTATAAGCCTATATTGGGATGCGGAGAAATCCAAGAGCAAAATTTGACATTAAGTCTAACCTAGACATGCTTATGTCCAGTAAAATGAAAGGAAAATGAATGCCATGAAACATCCTAAACAAATGTGTGCACAATGGGTAGTAGGTTTTGAGCTAATCAGTTTGAACATAGTCTAATTTTTACAGAAATGATAGGAAAAAAAAGTACCAAATTTGAGTTGTAGCAGAGGCAAAATTATAGAAGCATAAAGAATAATTCTCTGCAAGAAACAACCTAAATTTAAAACACAAATAGAAACAAGTTATTGGGTGCAAATATGAAGCGACAATTGTGAAACAGGGCACGAGAGAACCCTGAAGGCACAGAAAAGAAACATAGATTTGATGTGATAGGAAGCGTTTCCAAGTTCTAACACAGGGCCAACCTAGGAAAGCACTGGTGTTTGCTTATGACAAGTATTCTGACCCAAGGCATTTTTTTAAGACTATGTATTTATAATTATAGATACATAATTCATAGTAAGAATGAGTTTCTAATCTAAACCAATTATATACCAATGCTATAATTAACCAAACTCAGAAAACGAAGTCTGCGGCAGTCCCTCACGGAATAGATGTCCTTATTAACGCTCTGTTGTTGAACATAATTTGTGTAAATGTATCTCTCCCTCAGCCAATACAAAGATCAAATATTGATTGCCAGAGAGCACTGCAGTTTCCTGATGCCTTTTTCATCTGAGATGACAACAGACATAAGATCGAACCAAAAGCACTCTCTCCTGTATTACTTTATCATGATATGTCTAAAATCTACACAAGGAAGGTTAGGGAGACTGGGAATGGGAATTTAAAAACTGAATCCTGTTCTTACGTACTAAGCAGCCATGGTTATTATATAGGACATTTTTAACCTTACTCATGAAGAGTCCTACAATCAGTACAGAGTGGTGTTTCTTTTTCCAATTAAAGTTCCCTAAATCCCTGAAGTTTCAGGGGTCACCTCCTTTTGATAAAATGACTAGATCAGCAGCTGTAGCATTTGAGGTTCCTAGAATTCTTCACTTTGACAAGCCAAATAATCTCCCATTTTCCAAGCTCTTAATCTACTCTTTATCTCTTCAGTGGCTTGTAATTGTCACAAATTGTTAATAATATTCCATTTAATTTCCGGAGATTTCCTCACCATATGTCTCTTTCAGAAGGATCATACAGAATGGGTCTCCTTGTGATAGGTTACAAAATAGCAATCCAGCTTAAACTGCAATGTGCTTGATATACAACGCACTGAATTAAGCTTTTTTGTTTGCTTTTTGTTTTTACAAAAGGACAGAAGTGTCAAAAAACCCACCTTGACTTTATTAAAATTACTGAAAAACATAAACATTTTTTGAGCTTATTTGTCTAACCTTTCGCTGATTTTCAACTTTAAGCCATTGTTCTTGTATTTGGCACAACAGAGCAACATCTCTCCTGCCTTCTTAACGTGTATCATTTCTGCCCAAATCAGTTGCTTCTTATTGTATTTGCAACGATGCTTAATTTAGGAATGACTTCAAGGCTAAAGTTTAAGCTTTCTGTATTTGTTCACAGTATTTTCCTAATTTATTTAGCTCTAGGGCTTCTTAGTTTTCAGTTGAAATAATTCAAACCAGAAAAAAAAATGTATTGTTGAAGATGGAAGTGGCTTCCTGCAGAAGGCAGCTACTCTCCTTGGAACGATTCATTTAGAACAGCGGCAGCGCCCAGGCTTCACACATTACTTCCCCAAATTTGCTGAATTTAGCATTAGCCGGCTTGGTACTAACACACTCAGAACATAACAACACGTGGGTGAACGCACATCTTTCTCTGCAGGCTTATTCAAAAGCTCACTGAGCTCCTTCTGATTTATTTTGTATTTCTACTTGTAAACACATCCAAGAGACACTTATAAAAATCAGATAGATTTAACAGTTTCAAAACCATTCCATTTTCTTTGAATTGAAGTACATGAAATAATGTATTTGTATTAAATTCTACATTAAGCCTCTATTTCTTCCCTGTTCAACAGTATTACTAACAGGCACTAATATCTAAGCTACATTATATTATACATTTGTATCATATAACCAAGAAGAAACTCTTCACCTAAATGGGGAAACAGTTCATTTATACCCAAAGAGCTTTTATTTATAACAAAGATCTTGCCAAATCACAACTCTCTCCTAAATGTGTTTGGTTACCAAATGTCTGTGAATGCATATTAAGTTATATTTTACATTAAGGATGCCAGGGAGTTGATGCACCTAAATTGTAGCACGGCAGCTGTAAAACACCATTATGTTGCACAGATCTAGGTGACTGTGACCACAACCAGCAAACAAAGGACATCGGTGTTAAGGAGCGTCCTCTTCTAGGACCACATGGCCTTTCATTTTATCTGATAGGATGCCATCTGTTCATCCTGCTGCCATTCTCTAAGGGAACTGGGTTAAAACTACAAAAACATTAAAAATAGTCACATTGCCTACTGTATTTTTAATTGAGTGGTATTTATATCAGCGACTTTTCTCTTACAGGCTATTTAAAGTATTTTTGGCCTTGTTTTAAGAGATAACTATTCAATTATTCTTACGGTGCTCACAGTCTGAGATAAGGAATTTCCTAGAGTTTCTTATACAACCTATAAAATGATGGGATATAAAGAGACTTTTAATGAAAAGCAAATGCTACGGATCTATAAGGATCTATAGCTTTGTAGTTAATATGGGCATCAGAAGCGGATGACAATGGTTGGAATCACAGCTCAGTTTCTTGACAACTGTGCGAATATCACCTTAGACACTTAATGCACTAAATTACCTTCATATGTAAAACAAGATAAAAATTCTAAATATTTCAATGGATTGTTAAAAAGATTTTGTCAACTAATCAAAGTAAAAATCCTATCTTATATTTGACAAATAATAAGCTCTGCCCAAATTATTAGCTGTTATCACACCCAGAATATTCTGGTTTAATATTAGTCTCAAATTAGTACAAAAAAAATTTTTTTAAACCAAACTTATTCCATCTTAGGTGAAATATACATAAGAGGAATCCAATTTTGCAAAGTTCTTTATTTGGCTTTAAATATATCCCATATTTTAGGAATGATTCATTTTTGTGTCTCGTCTTAAGTGTTTTCATCTTGCATGTCACTTCCTGAAATCCTGTGAACCAAGCACAACCGACAAGCACACACAAAAGCACTGCTACGGCCTCAGAAGGAAAACAATTCTTCTTTTATGACTTATTTAAAAGCATAATTCATCTTAAAAATGCGAAAAAGCATTTCTGTAAGGAAGAAAGCCATAACCCATAGCCAGCAGATCGCTTTCATTAGTGCTGGTTTAGGCATTCTAGAAGACACGTGACTCTCATTTTTACGAATATAATAAAATGCAGGTTACAACTAAACAAGAAGATAGACTCGGAAAAAAAAGTTTAAGAGTTTTCTATGCAGATGTTGGTTAGAGACATAAACTCCTTACATATACTATCCTTAGTGATAGTTTATTTAACTTGCTTCTTCTGCAGTTTGAGTTAGCTGAGCCCTTTCAGGAGCCACTCACTGCCTAAGAAAAACAGATGCCTTGTTCAGCAAAATATTGAGCTGAATGGGCTAGATTCAGTCCACTCTTCACTTAACCATTTGTGTTTTTTCTTCTGTGTTAATGTCCTTCCTCAGTATGCTACTTTTCATCATTATGAAATGAACCAAGAGGGAGAAAGGTAAATAACTACAGACAAGGCAAAACAATGGGCCAGATGACTATGCTGAATACAACAGACATCTTTACGCATCCAATTTAGAAACATTCAGAAAGAAGCAATGTTTTATTCAAACATAAATCGCTGAAATTTCTATTTTAGAAGCTACATACGCTGCACTAACGTATAAAGCTAATGATGTCCCAGAGTAGCAATCGGTCCCTATGGACTGCAATCACAGATGGCATTTTATATATTCACCTTAGATTTGAAGGCTTACATAGATTAGGATTTTAAAATGTTCAAAAATGCACTAAGTTGGCATAAAATAACTGGTCTATAACTGATTATTTTTTCAGCTGTTTTAAATCCAACAATGATCATGTCTTTTGAAAATACAAATGTATCACTTATGAAAAAGGGCATAGAAATCATTTTACTAAAATCTCATGTCATCCATATATGTAGCACAGTTAACCTTAAAACATTCATAAGGAACAAGCACAATACTCTTACACATAAAAAGGGGAAAAAAAATGTGTCTTACCTCCTCCCACTGATGTATGTACCTAATTAACCTTGAAAGTCGCAGTAAACGCAAGAGGCTGAGAATTTTTGTAAACCTCACGATGCGAAGTGCCCTGGCTGTCTTGTAAACTTCAGAATCCATGCCTTTTTCTACAATTAGAAAGATATAATCCACTGGGATTGATGAGATGAAGTCAACCACAAACCAGCTCTTTAAATAATTCATCTTGATGACTTTCGGGTCCAGGATGATTTCAGAACTGTCTTCATTGACAGTCCCAGTCCTAAAATTCATGATCAAGTCCAACAGGAAAACTGTATCTGATGCCACATTGAAAATAATCCACGGTGTTGTTGTCTGTTCTGTAAAAAATGTGATTCCAACTGGTATGATGACTAGATTTCCAACCATCATTATAAGCATTATTAAATCCCAATAAAACCTACAACAAATGAAGAAAAATGAGACTTAAGACGTAAAATTTCATCTATCCCCTTCCCCAATAAAAATAATTATTTATCCAACCACATGAAAGAAAAAACATGTTTTGTAAAAAAAAGAGAAAAAAATGCAATTCCTACATTGTTATACATTTAAACATAGCTAAAACTGGCATATTTCTAATACAAGGTAAGAAGATTAAAAATTCTGAAAATTACTTGATAGAACACATCATAAAAATTAAGTTCAAGAACACAGACAGCCTCATTTACCCAGAAAAAAAGGCATAAATCAAGCTCACATTTAGTTGAAACGCTGTGTAGACAGAAACAAACAAACAAAAAAAGTTTAATACTAGCAGCACCGATTTTAAAAACAAAAAACAATCCTAACTTTGGGAAGACTCAAGATATTTACCATTCATAGATTAAACAGTAATATATAAAGTCTTTGGTACAACAAATCGATTACAGGTTAAGAAATCATTAATTCTAGAATCATCTGTAGCTTCACAATACTGAAAATATTTCTATTTTATTCTTCTATGGCTTGAAATAGGAAAACTAATTTGTCTAACGCTAAAAACAAAATAGTAATAATTATTAAAAAATCCTTGAGCAGACTTGAAATGCGAATCTACTTAAAAGGTATACTTACATTAGTCTCAGTGAGTAACTACCTTAAATATTTTTCAAATATTTTTAAATACCCATCTATCATTCAACTTAAAACCAAACTACCTACAAGTGCTATCTTGTGAAACACTCTTCACAACTCATTAAAGCCGGGAGAAAATGAGAATGTTCTCTAAGTTTATGTAATCTAACTAAATTTAACAGCTATAGTTACAGTGCTATTTTTTGAGAAACAACATGACTTATAAAATAAAACAAAAAAAGTAAATCCATTAGTACAATAGTGCAATCGCAAAACAGATTCCAGAATTAAGAGTTAGTGAATGTTAGCTTGATATTATCTTCTGGTACTTCTGAGTGCAATTAATATAAATGTCTGTAATACAAACACTAATCAAGCCAGTTTTATTTTATATTAATTTTCATACTTGGACTACCTGAGTTTCATTTTGATAAAACATTTATCTGCCTAAAACTTTTAAAGTTATTATCATGTCTAAATATGAGTTACTTCTTCAACAAAGTAATAGGGCAAGAAAGGAAAAGAACATGGGGACTCTTGTCTCTAGACAAGAGTGGGAGACTCAAGGTCTCTAAATAGAGACCTTGTCTCTATTTCCAAGATCACGTAAAAGAGAAATGTTGGTCATTTTGAAACTTTCACCAGTATGTCTGTCAGACTTACCTGTATAATTTAAACAAGAATGCATACACCCATGTAATTCATGCACCATGCACAGGCATTTAAATAAAACATGGCTTTTAATGTTTCTCCGCATTTACTGGACACACAAAATATTCCATTTAATATACCAAGGACATAGGAGATGCAATATTGTCATAGCTATTTCAAAAAAACTGACATCATTGAACTCTAAAATGAAATCACATGTACCCTGAGGATATATCATTTCTGGACACGCAAATTCGAATCTTATTTGCTCCCTTCTCTGCTCTGTCCTTGAAGCTGGCACTTCCCCTGGGGGTTATATATAACCCATTCATTTCTCTGTCCTACACATGCTCTTTGAGAAATACAGTCCTCTCACCCATGTCTTTAATGGTTAATGTGTATGTGATGATTCTAATGCTTTAGCTCCAGCTCATTTCTGGCTTCTAAGCCTTCACATCCTCATAATCAGCTGCCTATTAAATGTATGCCTTTGCATAGCTCATACTCATCTCAAATATAATGCTTAAGCACAAACTCATAATATCTTTACCTACATATATGTCTCCATGATAAGGAAAGTAAGTAAGTAACTTCCGGTCATACATAAATCAAATCTCCTGGCTTTCTATCACCCAGGCTGTGTGGTTCTAACAACTAAATAGTAATTATGTTCATCAACATGCCTCTTTATGGGTCTCACCACAGCTTTCTTCAGACATAAATTTGACCAGCTGCTTAACAAAAACTAATAAAGAGTATGTGAGAATCAAATATACAAGGTTTCAACGGTTAGACAAATTCATAGATATGCAAGAAATCAGACCTGACATATAACAAACAGCTGCATAAATTTTTTACTTCCCAACAGATATACAATTTCATAAGTAGCCGGAATCCCAGTGGATAATGTTTATACAGACATCTTTGTATTTTTGTCATTAAAACAGAAGCATTCCTCTTAAAGAAAATATTACATACTAAAGCACAAAATGCCACTGGCTCCTTATTTTAATAATGTTTATAACATCACAGCAACCTATTTAAGATCTATTTACTTCCTTGACAGATTTACATAGATACAGGGAGATATAGATATAATTAATTCACTGGTTCACTCCTCACATGGCCAAGCTGAAGCCAGGGGCCAGGAGCCTGACCTCCCAGGTGGGCAGCAGAGACTCAAAAACTTGGCCCAGCCTCTGCTGCCTCCCCAGTTTGTTGGCAGGAAGCTAAGCAGCTGGCACAGAACTTATGCCCATATGGTATGCCAATGTCACGGGTGGAGGCTTTACATACTATACCACAATGCCAGCCCCAAGAATGAATCCCTTACTCAAATGACAAAGTATTCTCTTTGTGATTCTTTTCTGTACATTTCTGTCAGATACTCAGGCTCTCCTGTTTCCTAAATTTTTAAACAATTAACTTATTTCTTTCATTATTTTCTGATATAGTTCCATAGGATCTGGGACTTCCCTTACTCCCTCCCCAAATTCATACACCCCCCCCCACTAATTTCCCCGTGTCATTACAAGAGTGTACTCCTTCACAATCAATCATAAGTCAAACATTCTGCCATTTCCTGACATTGTAGGAATGGACAACGGCAGAGAGTTCATCATCCTATCGTAAAAGTACATTCAACAGTTCCATTGGAAAGTTCATCTTTGATTTGGAAGCAGAGATGCACACTGAGTTGTATCTTCACATCGTATGTGAAAGTCTACTATACAGTTACTATACATCCCTTACTTGAAAATCCATAAAACAAAATCAGCAACAGAAAAAAAATACAGAATTTGCAACATGAAGTTAAATAACATGCCACTGAATGACTGATGTGTCACTGAAAATGTGAAAATCAAAACCCTTACTAAAGCAAACAATGCTGTTGTCTGGCATATGAGTCAGTGAGGAAATCAATGAGAAAAACAAAAACGTTTTTTTTTAAATGAATGAAAACAAGAACAAAAAGATAATCCCCTGAGATGCGGCAAAAACAATAATGAAAGGGATATTGCTCGTGTATTTTGCATGAAGTTTGCCTTAAAATCAGAGAACATATATTTGCATATTTGAGATTGACTTATTTCACTGAGCATAATGACCTCCAGTTGGGGCCATTTGGTTGCAAGCGCTAGAAATTCAATCTTTTTAATGGCTGAGTAGTATTCCATAGAGCAGATGCACAACAGTTTCTTTATTAACTCCTCTTCTGACAGGAATCTGGGTTGTTTCTATGGTTTTGCTATTTTAACTAGTGCTGTTGTAAATATAGTGTTACAGATCCCCTTCTCAAAAGCAGATTTCATTTCCCTTGGTAATATGACCAGCAGTGGGATATTACCAGCAATGGGATAGCTGGGTCACACAACAGACAAATTTTCAGTTTTCTTAGCATTTTCTATGCTGACTTTCATATCCATATCTAAACCAGCAGGTGCTGTTAGTAGAGTTCCAATCTCACTGGAGTTAGGTGGAACCTCAATGTGATTTTCATTTGTATTTGCTGGACAGCTAAGGAGCCTAATAATTTCTTCATATGTCTATTAGCCATCTGAATTTGTTCTTTTGAAAGATGTCTGTTCATTTCCTTTGCCCATTACTTAGCAGGGTTGTTTGCTTTGATGTTCCTGAATTTCTGAAGTTCTTTGTAAATCCAGGATATCAGTCCTTTATTGGTTATGTAATGCGCAAAGATTTTCTCCCATTCTCTTAGTTGCTTCTTCACTTTGTTGATCATTTCCTTTGCTGTGCAGAAGCTTTTTAGTTTGATGTAGTCCCAATGTTTTATTTTGGCTTTGGCTACCTTTGATTACACTGGTCATGTTCTCAATATAAATGTGTTCTTGTACCATTCACTTTAGAATAAAATTCACTATGTTGAAGGACATTTTGAATCTTTTAAAGGAAGTACTGAAATAAAACTGACATTAATTTTACTGATACTCTAATCCTATGATAAAGACACTGAAAGACAGCCCAAATTTCCAGCCCAACTGAATGACTATTAGTTGAATAAGGCTCAATACTAGTTAAACAAATTTTTATGGAACCACTGTGAAATGTTGAAAAAAAGACAGGTGACTGAAAGCTATCCATCCTAGACATGTAACTAATTAAAACTTATTTGCATTCAAGGTCTTAATTTCAGAATGGTACTTCTCTCACTGCTACCACAATCCTTCTCCCACATGACTTATTTTCAAATCATCCAGTCCAATTTCTTTTTATTGGGAATATAGGTCCCATCCCACATGTTTTTTTTTTTTTTTTTACCTTACAGGTACAAACACACACACACACACACACTTAGCCTCTTCACTCACTTTTTAATTGTCACTTCCACGCAGACCACTTATTGCTACAGTTTTAGCTTGATATATGGTAAAGAATCAATGTCCAAAATTCATTAGAGTATCGTTAAACCTGTAAAGCACTTGTATTTATGGAATTTTAAAAATATACTCATAATCCCGATTTTTAGATATTAAATTATCTCATCTGGCAGCAAAGTATAAGAAACTTTTTTCTACACTGCAGACACATCACAGACATAGTTTACTTGATGTTCAAAACAAAGGGACAAAGAATCATATTATCTAAATGTCACAAAGGCAAAACTCCTACGATTAAGACCGTAAATGCTTGTCGGCAGGAAGTAATGGGGACTGATTTCGAATCAGCTTCCAACTTTTGTGTTCACACTCCTTCCACTATAATCAAGGGCTGAAGAAGTGATACAAACGTTAACTGTAATATTAAATAAAGAAAATCTCATGCTTGAATAGTTGAGCAATGGCCACATACTGACCTATCCTCATTAGTCATTCATATAAGAAAACAGTCTACATAATTGCTTTTCACTAAAGAAAAATCTAAGTCCTGAGAAGAATGGGCTGTGGTGCTGCAGGTAAGCTTGATAGTTGGCCTGTGGTCTTGTTGTCTCTCAACACGGAAACCACTAAGCTGCTGCCCATTTTCCTGCAGAATCAATGTGATAACTAGTCTATTCCTATGTCTATACAGCAGCTCACAACCTCTAGATGAGGGTGCTTTGCATAGGGGTTTCTGAATTCTTTCTTTCTGCATAGGCTCTAAAGTAATTTCACTAGTGCATTGTTAAAATCAGTTCAGATCCTCTCTAGGCAAAATTTACTTGAGAAGTGGGAATCAAATTTAGTATCAAATATTCTCTCCAATTAGTTACATTGTAAGGATTCCAACAAATATGAAGTTTGCTTTCTACATAGAAAATATTGTTCTCGATATTGCAATAAAACCTGAAAATTACATACAACTACTGCCCTTGGATACCTTCAAAAATAATCAGAAAACGAGGACATGTATTTTCATATGTGATTAAATGAGAACTGATTACATGCTCATTAACAATAAACAATATATATTGTGAATTTCCAAAAGACAGAAACAACTGGTCAACTGCTCAGGGTAAGTGCTGTTATTAACAAAAATTCAAAGTATTTGGCATCCCTGGAAAATTCTTAGAATTGCACATTTCTTCATGGCAAAACAGTAATTTGTCAAAAAATATGTATAGCTTCCTAGACATGACACTATCCCTACAAAGAAAATTAAACACAGCCTAGTGCGTAAAGAGATATGGTCTAGAAAGGTAAGCTCATTAATAATGCGTTATAAAATGTAAGCTGTGATAGGCTGACTGAAGGACATAGTAAGGAAACCAATCACCTGTTCTATGGAATAGGGAAAAAAGATAAACATCAGTGAATTTATAACTTATATACATCAATATAAAAATTTATTTTCAAATATTATATTCATTGAGCATTAAACTAATGCTAGCCCTAGTCTACCACCACAGAAACCAATAGAATTAGACACAGGCTAGAGATAAAAGGATTTAATGTCAGAAAGTTAAAATTCTAATAGAATACTTTTCTGTTAATCCTTCAATTATTCCAATATTAAGACAAATCCAAGGCTATATCAATAGATTGTTCTTCATATATTTCAAAGTCTTTTCTGTTCTATTAAAATTTATACTCATGAACAAGGACAGCCAAGCATGTTATCAAATAAAATCCCAATTAAACAAACATTTAATTTATAGCTATAAATTATATACTATGATTTATTTCTTTAAAAAAATAAATAACAATTACTTAACTCTTCATGAAGTTAAAGATCACTCATTATAAGTTTTTGAACCTAATAATGCCATTTCCATTTGGTTTGTTTTCCCTCTAAAACAGTAGTATTTAAAGATGTTAGTTAGTGCTTGAACTGCATTGAGACTTTCACCCACTGACAGCTGCATATTTTCTAAGCAGCAGAATGGGGAATGTGTCAAGGAAGAAAATGATTCTTCAAGGAGCATATGTTTCCAGGTCTGTAACAAATACCAAGGGTGTGTGGGCAGAGTAACATTTGCTACAGAATATTTAAGAGTTGAGGATTGAATTTCTTTAGTTATCCAGGCGATTCACACAGACTCAGGGATATAAGTTAATCAGAACTGCCAGTACAATTAAGGAATTTTCAGTCACAAGTGAATAAATGAATAACCACCCCAGCTTACTTCAGTCCTCATGAAGAGCTAAACATGAATGTGTCCATATAGGCATAACTAGAGACATGGTTTTGCCTCCTGTCCTTTCATTCCTTCCATGATCATGCTTACTAAATTGTGTTGTTTTGTTTCAATAGAAGTTTACTCACAGGACAACATTATTGAAATGATAAAACATTCTACTACTAAGAGGAAATCGAAACTGCTTTTTTATTCATACCAGTGACTTGGAGAAAATCCTTAAGATACTCACAAATTTAAAAAAAAAAATCCGCAAATATCTTTTGTGATTTGAACTATTATACCCATTGTTACAAGGTGAAGTTTCCACCTTCACACATGTGACACGATATGCATTTGGCTTCTCCAATAGCATAAAAAGCAAACAACAAAAACAGAAACCTGGCTAAGCAATAACATCTCAAGCTTTTCTTGGTACAAGAAACATACTGGAGGAAAAAACAATGTAACTGATCTTATGGATGTGTCAAATATAGCTATTATTGACAGAATTATGTTATTTTTTGTAATACTAACTCAAAATCATATGGTAGTTACTAACTCAAAACCCGCATGATGTCATATAATAATAAAAAGATTAAAAGAAAATTATGAACCTGTAGAATATGGTCATGAGTCAGGAATCACGCCAAACTGCTTTTAATTCAAACCCATTTCCAATGTTTTCAATAACATTGTTACCCAATCTCAGTGAATTTTTCCATCACTTATTCTCAACCTAATCAAGTAATCTATTTACTCTGTACCTGTTTTGTAAAAATTTTTATTCACAACTGTCCCCTAAAATCAAGTAGAATACACTCCTCTTCTTTACTTGCTCCATACCCAATGGCTATCAATTCTTCCAGCACTATCCCAAGGCCCTGCCACCAGTGTACTGCCTGCCTTTTTCTAAATCTGTGGAGCATATGAATATTAAGAGTCCCTAAGCCTAAGGAAGTGTATCACAAAAAACAAAGAATTTAAAAAAATGTTAAGCTCCACCCATGGGCAAGCAGTCTTACATTTTTGGTTGCTTGTTTGTTTTTAGGTTGATGGTTTTTAGGTTTTTAGGATGGCAAAGTGACAATGTGACAAAGAAGTTTACAAGCAATTGCAATTAACTGCTTCCCTGCCAGCACACTGCTTTGACTTAAAGTCTTCACTACTGTTAAATAAAATAATAATAGTAATAATCCACATGTCCTAAGACAAACGATGCACACTTCATATGCCATTGTAAAAACATCTGGATGGGCTTAAAATCTCTTAAGTCACTGTCTGATGCTTCTAACCGGGGCAATACATGTATCTTACTCTTCTGCTATTTTTAAGCAAAGCAGAAAAAACTGATATAGAAACCGTGGGAAAGCATTCTCACAGTGAACAATATATATATGTATATATATATATATAACCTTGGTCAGGTGTCCCAGCAACACAGCCCCTATGCTACATCACTTCCTTCATACAGGTAATATACGCCAGAGGTTTTTAAAGTAAGTGAACAACTGCTCTTAAAGGGCTAGACTTCCAACCAATATGGATGGATCATGATCAGGGATACTCATCTATCTGTCCGTCCCAATGTATCTCAGTGTTCTATTTTAAAACAGTGTCTGCGATAAGGACAAACTCTCCAAATACTTATTGCCTAAATGAAAGAATGATTCTTCATTATTTCAGCAAATAAAGGCGCTGTATTTTTAGTCTACCATTATTCCCCTGCGCATTTTATTGCTTTGGAAATTTCAGTATCATGGAAGAGCAAGACAAACTGGAAGACATTCAGAAAAGAACAGGAAGCAAAACATGCTCATAGAAATGGAAATATTAATGAATGAAAAAAATATTTAATGGGTTAAGCACCAAAAACACTGCTAGATTAAAGTTATTAAGAAAGTAAAGCGCGCTTGAAAATAAAGCATCAACTTCCATTGAACAATATGGGAAGAGAAAAAGGAAAAGCAGAACACTCAAAAGTAAAGAAATGCATCACAAATGGATACAGTGAGGCTTCCTGGGTCAAGCATCAGGGCCCTCCAAGATCTCCTAGACTGCTAATGAGAACAGAGTTTAAAGGTTATCCTCTGAGCTGCTGCAACCTCCACCGAGGAACCTATCCTGGTCATTCTGAGTGGACACTGCCATTCTTCTTGCCACTGAAAAACAAACTTCCACAGAAAAAAATGATTTGTTTCACATTCATCAGTCTTATGATATTATTCCTTTGAGTAACAAGCATGTCATATTCTAAAAGAAGCATAATTGTTTTACACTGAAAACAAAAACGAACAAACAAACAAACAAAAAACCTTCCAAAAACTATGGCTTGGGATTTTTCCATGAAATTCTGAGAAAAATAATGCATAAAAGCAATGTAATTACTAGCACAGTGTCAGCTAAAACTATCTGCAGACCTACACTATTACTAAGTGTATATCACAATGACTGATAGCATACATATTAAAAGAAACTCATGTCTAGGCTATACATGAAATGCTCTGTAACTCGTCAACTCAAACTTCTGAGAATACTCAACTGTAATTTCATGAAATTCTGCAAATCAACACACCTAACCTTGTATGCTGAAGCAGCTTTCTACCTCTATCTTATTTTCAACAGAATTATTTTAATTTCAGAAATTTATGTGCAAAAGTCATATTGTATGACACAGCCTGTTCATAATTCTACTATGCACTAACTATATTTTAAAAGGAAAGTAACCATTACTGAGGATCAAAAGAGTCACAAATGCAAAATAAAATGTGCCTCTCCAGACAGGTACTGTTCACAATGCCTTAGAATTCAGGATAACAGACATATAATTTAGAAACGTCAATGATATCCATTTTTTAATAATGACCTTTATAGATTTGACAATCAAACATTTATGTTTTATCACAGGAACTCATTTAGTTAGTATTGTCTTTTCCTGTAATGTTTCCTAACTTAATTTCTCTTTCCCCTAAACCAAATTTATAAAAGTTTCTTCTATATTTAAGCCACAATAGTAATCCCTTCATATATTGAGTTGCATCAATGTTTATTGTTGGGCATAAAAATGCTCTGTGTTTTAAATAAAGGAAAAGAAAATTACTTAGGAAGTATATGGTGACATAGTGGGGAAAAAAGATGAGCTTTAATGCAGTGGCACTAAGCTTCTGATATTCATTATTAACTTGCCCTATAAGCCTAATAAAATCCTCAAGGGCATATACCCCCTTACTCAAGGATCATAAGAACATGGAAAATTCCAAAAATTTTTTCTAGAGTTAGTAGGAGTTAGTTGTATAAAGAAAAGAAACTGACAGTGTTGAAGTTTTAAGAAACAAAATTTAAAAATCAAATGAGGAAGGGAAAGTTGAAAAGGAGTTAAAGTATCACATGAGGGAAAAACAGGTATGATATGTAGTTTGCAAAAGGAAGTTAAAGCAGCTATATATAACTCTAAGGTCTCATGCCAGAGAAGATGGTAATGTGAACGTCTTGAGAGAGTAGATGTGGGGGAGATGATGAATTTAGTTTTGGAGATAATGTGTTTGATACGTTTCAGATTCACTTGGCAGAAAACAGTTGGAACTGCACTATTCTGGAATTCAGAGGTTTGAAGCCAGAACCTGGGAAACAGCTTCAGCAGTCACTGCATGTATTTGAGAACTGAAATTATGAGGAAATACAAGTTCTTCAAGGAGTAAATCAGAGTCAGAAAAGAGAAAAGAGAAAAAGCAATGGTAACAGTCCAAGAGTATTCACAAAGCCAAGGATGAACCAGTAAATGAGACTAAGTGGCAATCTCTAATACAAGGAGACAGCAGCTTGGCATAGAAAGTACATAGTGACGCCTTTCCAAAACTGACAGAGTGACCAAGCCAAGCTAGTCTGATAATTTAATTCTTACAGTTCTTTTCTATTTTTTTAAGATGCAGTTTATTTTTATTTGAAAGACAGATTTAAAGAGAAGAGACAGTGAGAGAGAGATATCTTCCATCTGCTGTTTCACTCCCCAAATGGCTGAAACAGCTGGAGCTGAGCTGATATGTAGCCAGGAGCCAGGAGCAGAAAAGCCAACCTGCTGGCCAACATGCCAGCCCCTAATACTTATTTTTATTTTCAAGCCTTACAATCAATATTTATCTGCCACTTTTTTGCACTTTTGTGACAGATTTTTTTCAAATATGCAAATTCAACCTCATAAGATTCTCTTTTAAATATTAACATATATTTGCTTAAATCTGTCACTAGAATAGATTGCAATAACTTCAGACAAGGGAGGAAAACTACTGCAAATATACTGATCACTGTGAAACAGTATGTTTGAACGTTTCACCTAAATCTAATGCAAGTGATATTTTTCAATTGTTTCCTTTTTACTTTACTAGAAACCATGACATGTCTGAGTAAATTAACAAGATGTATTAAAATGCAATACTGACCAATATATGGTGAGACTTAATAGAACACAAACAAGTTGGAAACTCAGGCGAGATAAAAAATAATTTCAGAACTACAGGAAGGTTCACAAACTGCCTATGGAACCAATCCGACTGCACAGTGGACTCTGATAGCTCAAGATGATGATAACGCTCAGGAGAAAACTCCAGACTTTAAAAGTATGTACAAGAGAGGCACAGAGGGAGTGAATTCAGAAATGCAACTTCAGTTCTGTCGCAGTAAGTGATTCAAATATGTGTTATATGAATGAATGATCAAGTGATTCAAAAATAATGCAAGCTTAGAAAATTGCATAATTTAACTAGATGTGGATTGTATCATGAGAATAGAGACAGTGCGTGTAACTGGTAAACTCACTGCCACATATTCTCAAAAGTTAACTAGATAGACTAAATCACTTAACATTAAACTACAGAAGCCTGGCTTTAAAGCAGCAAAAATGAAATATCATTTCTTCCCTTCCTTCTTTCCTTCTACCCCCCCTCTTTCTTGTACCCTTTTGTCTTCTTCTCAGAGAGAGAGAGCGGGCACATGCACCCACATTCCAAACGCCCACAATGCCCACAAACAGGTGGGACTGAATCCAGGGATCTAAGAACCACAAGTCTGCACATGTGGGCAGAAACCCGACTACCTGAGCTAACACTGCTGCACCTAGGAACTGAATTCAAAGAAACCAGTCACACCAATGTGGACTCAGATGTTATCCACCAGTGACTTAACTGCTGCTCCACATGCCCGCACAGACATGCTAATTTTGAAACCAAAATAACACAAAAGTTAAGATATTCAGTCATGGTTTAAAAAAAAATGATCCTGAAGAGTGGTTATAATGGAAATAGGAGAAGTTAGTGACGAGTTCAGTATAAAGACAACACAGGAAAACTTAGGAAGTAGGGTTAAAAATAATGGTCCTGCTCTGAGATATATAGTGAAAGAATAAATTTTTGGATGGTTTGTGCAAAGATGATCTGTTGCAAAAGCAACAGCAGTATAGGAGTATGTAGAATAAACCAGCGGCAGTAAGAATCACTGCACATATGTATTATACACTAGATGCTTATGGAGTTACTACCAAAAAACGTTACAAATGCTGGAATGTCCTTAAACATTCTTTCATGCAGACCCAGCGACAGCCTAGTGGCTAAATCCTCCCCTTGCATTGCCAGAATCCCACATTAGAGCCAGTTCCTGTGTCAGCTGCTTCACTTCCCATCCAGCTGCCTGCTTGCTTGTGGCCTTGGAAAGAGCTCAGGATGGCCCAAAGGCTTCGGACGCTGCACCCATGTAGGAGACCCGGAAAAATCTCCTGGCTCCTGGCTTCAATGCACCTCAGCTCCAGCTGTTGCAGCTACTTGAGAGTGAACCAGCAGACAGGAGATCTCTCTCTCTCTCTCCTTCTCTCTGTAAATTTGCCTTTCAGAGAAAAATAAATAAATCTTTTAAAAAATTCTTTCTTGCTTTATTTTTATGAGTTTACCATGTTTGGAGTCTTTCCCTGATAGAACTGGGATTGGAAAGGAATTTTAATTTCTACTTTTCAAGACAATTCTGAAGTTTGATGATATTGAAATGATTAATTAAAAATACATAAAGTGAAAGCATGGAGCATGTAATGGTAGACTAGGGTGGGAGTGTTAGAATGTTACGTGCAGAAAATACAGTGGAGAATGTGCTTTGGATATAGGCATGATATCTCTTCCACAAGACTATGAAAAGGAAAGACAAATCTCAGTACATCGGGTATTCAAAAAACCTGAACTTCTAAATTATGCCTTACTGAAGCTTCTCTTCCTTCTTCAATGATGATAAAACACATCTCATCTGATCTCAGATGACCTGTCACATCTCCTTAGCTCCTCTGCTCTGTGATGGTTTTTCAGACTAATTTTTCTTTTAAATGACCTTTGAAGGTTTTGTGGAAGTATTAGTCATAATCTTAAAAAATGCTCTTCAAAATTGGAATTTTTTTCTGATGCTTTTCTCATAGTTAGGCTGAAGGTGGGGTACGGATAGGTTCTGGGCTTTGGGGTCGGGGTAATGGGGAGGAAGACCAGAGTGGTAAAGTCATTGCATCAATTGTATGCATTATCAACCTTACTTTTTAATGTTAAGGTTTCTCACCTATCTATGGGTACTATTGGTCATTCTTTGAAATAAATCACCATTTATGGGCTACAAAAATTTTATTTCGCCAAGCATAAGAAAAGGGGAGCCAAAGTGGAGCCATTCTGTAGAATATTTACATAAAGTATTTGGAATTTTCTACCTACTGATTCAATTTTTAGCACAGGATCATTAATTTACATTAGCACAGGACCAGTCATCGTTATTTTGTATTTTGCTTTATAAGTCAACGCTAACAGATTTGCCCAATGTGTTCCATCTTTTTCCACTGGAAGCTCTTCAGATTACCTTCCAAATTCCATCCAGGCAACCCTAGACACTAGTGGCTTTTTCAAGTAATGTAGTTCTCTGCTTCTATCAGGATCGCAAGTGGGGGTTAGAGGTGACAGAGAGTAATGTTTGCCTTCAAACAAAGATTTCTATGGTTACAATCAACTGATAAGACATTCGAAAATAGACTCCCTCCATTAAGAAACACTCACAAACTTGACCCGATACTCTTTACAAGAAAAGAACAGCAGAATCATTCCAGCACTAAAACAAAATACATATTTCTAAAATTATCCCCATGTAACTATTAATTTTCTACTGTAACTGAATTTTCTTCTAATGGTCCACGTGAAATGACTATTTCCAATAGACAATTTAAAAATCACACTAAGACATGTTACTAATAAGTGAAAACATTTCAGATACATTGAGTTTTCCACAAGATAATTAAGGTTTACATTTTACTAAAAATGTTAATGTTCATTGACTTGTAGTTGATACATATATACAAATTTACTTTTAATTATAATGTTAGTTATGAATTATGTAAAGTAGCCCAATGGGATAAATTCACAATGATTTTAAATACCTCCGGTTAAAATTTAATCATTAAAACTGTTTCAGGAGGAAATCTTGAAGTGTATAGTTTTAAGTGCCACAGAAAAAAAATAAGCATAATTAGCTGTTCAATAAAAGAATAATGTATAAAAATACAGATATTACCTTGGCTCCTGACTCAAAGGTGACATAAAACCATCTGTTGCTTTCGTAAGGGTTTTGGGGAAGCCAAGCGTCCTCTCTCACTCAAGCTACTAGTCACATTATGCCTACTGCTCATGCAAAGGCTTTGTGCCTATTCATTCCCAAACCCTCAAAATGGATAGCTGAAAGTATTACTTCTCTACCCACTGAGTAACTCGTGATCCTTTATTCTAACACACCCACCTGCCAAGCCCAAAGATGAATTGAGACTACTGTCTCATCTCTGTATTATGTACAGGAACTCTTAACTGTGAAGAGAAAACCCACACACTCATGCCAAGGATAACACAACGGATTTATGTTCTTGACCCTGTCTCACTTGTTCCACTTGTCTCACTTGTTCCACTCTTCTGACCTTCCCTGGATCATTACAAGTTATTAAATCAGCTTTAGATTCAAGAACCAACTAAGTTAATATGATTGAAAAGTCATCTCAGTACAGCTCCAATCACTCAGATGCATCTTAGCAGTTTCCTCACTTCCTTTCACTGTGAATAATTTCATTCCTACTATCATATATAAAAGCTAGAAGCAATGAAATGTAACAATGTCATTTTAATGTGTGCATATTTCAAAACAAATATTACTAATAAGTGCTTAATGCCAGATCATTTTCTATTTCAAAGGTAGAAAAACTCAAGAATGAAAAGGAAAACTCCATAGAAAAAGGTCAGTATGGAAAACATAGATTACACATACTTCACAATTTTGCCAATATTCACCTGTTTATCATTAATTGGATCAAAATACATGAGATGGCATCTGGTAGTAGCTAATTCAACAACTGGGATGCCCGCATTTCATGTCAGAATGCCGGGTTCAAATCCAGACACTGCTATTACAGCTTTTTGCTAATGCTTCAAGGCAGGCATATAGTGTTAGCTCAAATTTTTCAGTCCCTGCCAACCCACATGCGCTATCCAAACTGAATTCCTAACTACTGGCTTCAGCTCTTGCTGTTGTGTGCAACTGGGAAATAAAGTAGCAAATGGGTGGTAAATATCTCATATTATTCTTGCACGTGTGTGTGGTCTCACTCTCACACTTGCTACCCTTAAATAAAATAAAAACATAAAATTAAATATAATTCCAAAATTTTTTCGAAAAAGACAAAGAGCTCTCCACTGCAAGCTGTGTGCATGCATCCTTACTTGACATAATTTATAAAGTATGTAGCTACAAATATGTCTGTGTGTACTATAACATGTTTAATACTGGTGAGAAATGAATCAAATATTGTAAGCAGCTGTTTGATTACAAGTATCACTTGCCCAGTCCTTAGCTAAATTCCCAAACATGACTGAAACCATTGATTACTCAGCTAACTCATGTTAGTCTTTGAATTCCCATACAATTGCAACAACTTCATGGAGCCTTTCCTAACTCTTTGAATTATATTAAGGCCCATATTGTTTTACTGTTTGAAGATATATTTGAAAGATGGAGTTTCAGAAGAGAGGCATCTTACACTCAAAGATTTACTCCCACAATAGTCTCAATGACCAGGGCTGGGCCAGAATGAAGTCAGGAACCTGAAACTCCATCCAGGTTTCCCACAAGGCTGTCAGAGGCCCCAAAACTTAGGCCCTATTTTTCTGCTTTCCCACATGGTTTGGCAGAAAGCAGGACCGGTAGTGGAGCAGTCAGGATTACAACTGTCATTCATATGATTTACTGGCATCACAGGCAGCAGTTTTACCCATCGCATCACAATACCAGCTTCCAAGTACCAAATTCTAGTCTTCCACTTCATGCCTTACAGTCTTTCATTACTTTACTTAATGTCACATGAAAATGACTATCAATTCTTTCAAGAAAAAAAAAAAACAGGTGGTTTCAACTTAATGCCCTTCTCTCCCTGGATTTTGATCAATGACTGGCAAATACCAGATTATTAATAATCACATTCAGTTGAGTTACATGGTCTAAGCTTAGAGGATTTCCTAAATTCTGTTGTAAGCTAAATGGTGGTTTAACATGATCACTTTAATGCTTCAATCTAGCACCATTTCTCACTCAATTCCTAGAATAGATAACTAGGTAGAGTTGACTATTTAACTTGCAATGTTTGCTTTATGTTAGTTATATTATAAATACATGAAATAATACACACAAAACAGAAAAACATGGAAGCCAAAATATATATGCTGAGGAATATGTCACATAGACTGGAAAAAAAACATGATGCAAGTTGAAAGAAGTAGAGACAATAGAAGCCAACAAATCAGTCATAATAGTGAAAATAAGACAGATAGGGAGGACACTGTTTGCTAATTGTGGGGAAGAGGAGCACAGACTAAGGTAAGACATGTCATGAAGAATAAGTAAGGTAAGTGAGCCTGGTGTATGTGTGTACCCATGATCACCTACCACAACCTGAAGAACGCTTTTACTTATCCTTGATTACAGGATATTCTGATCTTGACAACAGGTGATAACATTATCCAACTTTGGTGCTACTTTTAAACTGGAAGTCCCAGCAAGATATTCCCTAATTCTATCATATACCTCTCTTTCAAGTTCTATTTGGGATTCAAGTCCTCAAATTATTTCTATAACTCCACTCTTCCAATAAGCAATGGCTATTACAAAGTAACTCTTTTTCGATGCAGTAGTTTCCGTAGTTGGAATATCCTGCCATCAGGCCACAAGAAAGCAGAGAGAATAACCTCATGCATTCAAAAGTACTATAGTTATGGAAAAAATCTTGGGGGTATCGTATCTGCAAAATAAAACTATACATTACTTCTTGTCATTCTCAGTTGCTTTTCCCTTGATGAAAGCAAAGTCTAATCATAATAGTCCTAATTTTTCTGAGGCAATTTTACTCCATTACTATCCCAATGAACTCCAACATATAATCTACATAAAGCATAATATATATACAGTGTTGTATTATAACCTAATGGAAAACATTCCTCTTTGTGTAATAACTATGACTCCAATAATTTTTGTAGCTAAATTTTTCGATCTTTTATTTCAATTAATCTTTCAAATATTTCATTAGAATTTCAGGTCTTCGTTATCACTTTAAATACACTGCAAATTTTTATGCATAAGTATCCAAGCAAAGACAAAATACATCAGGAAAGGAAATTTAAAGTACTTCCAGGAGGACTATCTTCATTGGTTCTTACATTTTCTGCAGTATTAAACTTAAAAGAGATAAAAGAAGTCTTCACAGTTTTTTTTTAACATAACCTAGTGGACAAGAACAATTATATTTTGAAGATTTACCTTTAACTCTATTGCCAAATATTAAGCTCTTTGAAAGAGCAAATGAGCATATGAAATAATCAGCCTTTGAAATATAATATGTTACGCAGAATGATGAACTAGAAATGAAGCTGCAGAAAACTGTGGCCAATAGCTGGCTAATAAGAAAGCATTTTCTTCTGTGAGTATAATCTAAATAACTGGAATTCATATAGCCAAGACAATAAAAAATAAATCAAAAAGTATATTTCTCATAATGTCAGAGCAATACACTGAGTAACACAACCTACTATTGACTCAAAATTAAAAAGCAATAAAGATTCTAGAACTCTGTCCCAGAACCCTGAGTTCCAAGCACCATTTGCAAGTGATCTGAACATCCAACTTTCAGCTAGTACAGCTTCCTGGGATCCAATCAGATACAAAGTGTGCTTGCCATCAGATTACTCTACAGGCTGAATGAGATAATACAAAGGGTACTACATAGTTCACAGAAAAATGAAATTAAATGATAATTTTTTTTGGAGGGGAAAATATTTTTTATCAAACTACATGTATAGTATGTATAATACTATATTTTGGGCATTTCAGTAGAATATTCCATTGAAAGCATTCTTTTCCCATGTATCCAGTTCAAAAATATTTTAATAGAAGTTATATCACTATATTTATGTTAAAATAACTTGACAGAGTACTTAAAATTTCTGTGTATTGTGGATTTTTAAGCCAACATAGAAATATACATTTCTAAGAAAATGATGGTTTTTCAAGCCATGTGAGATATTTTGTGAACTTAAATTCTAACTCAGACAAAGTAATGGACTCACTTCATGTCTAGATGTTGGTCAGTACAGAAATTTAAATGTCTGGCTGTTTAATTGGTTTAAGTGCTTGATAAATGAAATTGTTTAAAAATGAAAAAAGTATAAAAGTTAATAATTTGAAAATCAGATTTACTGGTGACATTCTTCAAATGTCACCAGCTTCTATCCCCTTCCACAGCTGTATTCCTTAGTCTTTCGATGTTTGTGGCAAGGTGCTCGTGGCAGCTATGACACTGATTCAAGAACACGTTTTGGTCATTCCTATCACTTGCTGCTTGCCAGCAGTGAGCTCTCACATAATTAGGGCTGAATGCACTGCACTTTTAAAATTAAACCAAGCCTCTGGGAAAGAATCATGGAAATAGATAGTTAAAGGACACCCAGGCAATTAACAAGTATGATAAAGTGAAAAAATGAAGATAGGAAAGTAGGTTAAGAGCTTCTCTCTCTGTTTCCAACATGATTTATTAACACCGAAGAAATACATATTGGTTTTTATACAGGAAAGATATAACGTCCATATTTCAGTGAATAAGTAAATTCCCTTGCTGTTTTCAGTGGATGCTTTTCTGTTCTAAGTAAACAGTTCTGAAATAATTTGATTTTTTTAAATAAGCCTGAAAATGCTTTATGTTTGCTGTATCAACAATGAAATGATAAACTAAAAAGGATTTAAGTGTTTTCACCACCAGCAAACTAATCACTTTTTCACAAGGCAGTGTTTGTTTTTGGCGGTGGTGGTTTTATTTGAAATGTGGAGAAAGGCAAGAAAAGAGAGGCGACAGAGGGAGAGAGAAAGGGAGGCATTCTACGTGTTGGTTCACACTCCCAAATTCCCACAACAGCCAGGTCTGGACCAGGTCCAAGGCAGAACATCAGACTCCCTCCAAGATCTCACACAGAAGTGGCAAGGGCCCTCTGGCTCCCAGATGTTCACCAGCAAGAAAGTGGATTGGAAGTGGAGCAACCAGCACTCAAATCAAGCACTCAAAGTGGGATTCCATCATCCTGAGTAATGGCTTAACAACTGACAACACAAAGCTCAGACCAAGCAATTACATCTTTGCTAAAACAGTGCACACCACAGTATTTTATTTGTGGAATACAAAATAAGTAAACAGAATGAACAAAAATAAACAAAATGACTGCAAATACATAATTAGAAATTTTAAAACTTTAACTTCTCTTAACTATTACAGAATTTAAAATGCATGATGATAATATTTTATGTATTTCCCCACATTCCCTTCTTTTTCATAGAGGTACAAAATTAAATGGCTATTAACTTTTTAACAGCAAAACCCCTGAAAGATTGACATTCTTTCATGTTTTTTTATATAAGCTTCCAAACTACAGGGGAAAAAAATCACCTAGCACCCAGTTAATAATTTTTAAATGGATACCATATTTTTAGTTAACCCACTATTTTTTCTTTATTTCGAACTGTATTTTAGCATTAATATAGTAACAAAGTGTAAAGCAAATTTAATATTTATTAATTATTGGCTAACTTTTAGGCACCTTCCAGATTTTATATTATTACTGTAACATCATTATAATATGAATTTGTCTTTCAAAATCTATAGCTTCAAATAAGTTGAACACCTCTTATTTCAAATTACCAAATGAATGGGAGCAAAATACATTTGAATTTAGTAGTCACCATTTATTCCACTATAAAATGTCTCCTTTCTACTGGAACTGGATCAACCAAATAACAAACAAGCAAAAATATTGGTAACCACAATTCTGCTCCCTTCAAAAGAGAGAAACAAATACATTCAAATCAAGTTTTAAAGAGAACCAAGATTCTGACTTTTCTGGAGCTAGGGCTTGGTCATTTTCTCATCAGAAACATACATCAAGTTGCTTTTACTTAACATGATTAGGGTTTTGCTGCAAATATAAATCAGATACATGAGTGGAGCAAACAGATGAATAGTACTCCTGTAGTTCTTTCATTATAATTTAATTCTTATTTTTAAAAATTAAGACCCTTCCCTTTTCCTCCTTCCTTTCTGTTGCAAAATATGATTTATACAAAAAGCCACACAAAATAGTGATTTATTATATATGAAATACTCTGAAAATCTCCATCCAGGATAATAGACAGAATTCTGGCATCAATCTAAGAAAGCCTTCAAGGAGTTGAGTACCAATCTGCCCCTTTCCACTCCATATTAGCAGCATTGTTGATTTTCATGAGTGGATTCCTTGAATCTTCCCATAGTATCAACATAGTCGTGTGTCCCTAAATTGTGTAGTTGGGTGTCCCCACTTCGATTTGTAAATTTAAGTATTTTTGGGGCAAGCACTGTGCCACAGTAATGTAATTCATTAATTGTGATGCCCACATCTCAAAGCAGAGTGCTTGTTCAAGTCCCAGGTAGTCCACTTCTAATCCAGTTTCCAGTTAACACACTTGGGACTGATAAACAGCTCAAGTGCCTGAATCCTTCCACTTGTGGAAGACTGAGCTGGAGTTCTGGACTCCCAGTTTCAACCTTTCTCAACCAGAGTTGTAGCCATCTGGGGAGAGGAGCAGAAAATAGAGGATCTCTACCTGCCTGCCTACCTACCCATCTCTCTCTCTCTCTCTCTCTCTCTCTCTCTGTCTGTCTCTCTCTCTCCTCACTCTGTAGCTCTTTTTTTATTATTTAAAAGGCAGATTTATAGAAATATATATATATAGAGAGAGAGAGAGATGGGTAGAGATGGGTAGGTAGGCAGGCAGATGGGTCCCAGCTGCCTAGATGGAGTTCCAGGCTTCTGGCTCCACCCAGCTCCAACCAGCCCATCCCAGACCCTGCCTGGGCCGCTGAGACAATCTGGGAGTAAACTAAAGGATGGAAGGTGTCTTGGTCTACTCTCTATCTCTGTAACCCTTCTTTTGAAATAAATAAATGAATCTAGACAAATATTTACTTCATGGTTTTAGATCTTGATCTTTCCAACCACATACTTTTGTGAAGAGATAAAAAGCAAACCAAATGGTCTGCACCAAATTAAATTATCTCAGTGTTTGTAAAACATACAGAAAAAAAAAAAAAACCTTTGGGAATGTACATCAGAATCAGCGGTGAGCATACTGTTCCCATAATTCTCTTCATTTACTAAAACTGATTAAGTGCCTATTTCGAGCACAAGGAATGTAGTTAATAAAAAGCCTTCACTCTGGTGATGCTTAAATTCTAAATGGGATACGACAAGCATTAAATAAACATTTGGTATGATGGATTATGATAAATTCTACAAAGAAAAAGCAAGGTAGAGATAGGGTTATCAACCGACAACCAGGCCTTTACAACAGGTTTGTATTCTTTCTTCTTTTTTATTATTATGAAAAAAAATGCAAGGATCATCTTTGTTTGTATCCACAAACTTGTCACATATATCTAAGCTAACTTAACTGTCCATACTTTTTCAACAATTCTTTATACATAAAGTCAAACTGGCCTATAGAAAGGTGGCAGTTTGCAATCTTCAGAATCATATTAAAAATCTGCTTCAAAATATTATTAATAACAATAATATTTTAATAACAAAATACTTTTCTATTTTTCTATTAACTTTGTTTCAGCTGCTTTTACCATTTGTACACGAAACCTAACTTTGAAGTTAACCTGACTGCAAAATGATAAAAATTAGGTGATTACCATCATTATTCAAATGTCAAATTGAAACATAGAGTTTATATCTTCAGCTTTTGTTAAAAGTAGTGTTTTTCATTATTCATCAATGATTTATCATAAATATAACTATATCGAAAAGTAGCTGATATGTTTTAAAACACCTACCTTATAATCAGCCATTGTACAGCATACTTCTAGTTATAATATTTTGTCTTCTCATACTTACTGATCCACTCAGAACAAATAAATCAATAGTCCATTCACGCTGAGCAAGTATCTAACCTCAAAACAACAGTAGTGCTTGACCGGAAATTCTTCCCCTCTCCAGGAAAATATTTGCAGCCTCAGCACTAATTTTAAATTATCTATCCAGACCCCCCCAAAAAAAAAATTATGCTTGCATCTTCCCTCCACTATTTTGATGTCTCTTTTGTTTTTATTTGTTTATTTTTGTTGTTATTGGAAAGGCAGATTTGTAGACCCACTGGTTTAATCCCCAAGTAGCCACAATGGCCAGAGCTGAGCTGATCCAAACCAAGGAACCAGGAGCTTCCTCTGGATCTCCTATGCAGATGTAGAGTCCCTAGGCCGTGGGCCAACCTTGATGGCTTTCCCAAGACACAAGCAGAGAACTGGATGGAAAGTGAAGCAGCCGGGGCATGAACTGGCACCCACATGGGATCCATGTGCTTGCAAGGAAAGGATTCAGCCAGTAAACCACAGCACGGGTCCCGTGTCTCTAATTCTGAATTACATATTAGATAGCTCAAAGCATTTTAATCTGGGTTCCAAAACTAAATGTGCTTGAAGAGAATTAAAACTATGTTGCCATCAGAGAAACAATACTGTGAGGATATATATTTTTCAGGACATAAGTGCATAACTTAAACTGACTTTGGAAACAAGCCTGAAAATTAACTGACATAGATATAACCTCAAGAATGATTAACCAATACTTAGAATAAACACAACTAGGGATTAGTTATATTATGCAAAAAACACAGAATGATTGCTGGATGTTTCTACCATATATTTGGAAATATATGACTGTATATCAGCTTCCTCTCTTCATCCTAATTCACTTACAGGTAATAACAAACTTATTGCTCAGAGACGACACTTTTAAACATAATTAGTTAAGAAGTGAATCATTCTTCTATAGAAAAATCAAGGAAACTGAGTTTTTCCCATAAATACTGAATATGTGACTTCAAATATTCATTTTTCAGTATCTGTTCATGTATTTCAAACAACCAAATACATTCTCCTTTTTTAATAAGCTACTAAAACATTCTGCAAGATAAGTGACATCTGCTCTAAGAATGATCTAAGAAAGATTTTCAAATCCATTCTGCCAAGTTGGTAATGCTTTTAAAATTCTTAAATTACAGTTCTACATAGCAATTTTTCATGACTATTAACTTTGACAAGGAAAAATGAAATGGCAGAATTCAGGAGGTTATGATTCATCTTATTTGCCTCATATATAACATTTAACTTCCTTGAAATGGGATCCAAATGGTTGAACTAAGCAACGTTATGAAGAAGATTAACTGAGAAGAGTACTTGTACTCAATGACATTAGAATCTCCCCTAAAAGCTATTTTCAGACACTCAATACTGAAGTGTTCCATACCAGTTTAAAATTAATACATCTGTGTGTGTGTGTGTGTGTGTGTGTGTGTGTGCAATGAGAAAGCATGAGAAGTTTCCCGATGTTAATTGACTCCTGAGGAGACCTATTTCACATACCACATGTATGCAGCACCACTGTACATCAGGGCTTCCCCTGCCTTTCACTTCTTAAAGGGAAAAAGAAAATCGCAGGAGCAAGTACACAGCCTAGCAATTGAGAGCCCCTCCTCCTGCATCAGAATCCCCTAGCATCAGCTCCGGAATTTGGATTTGTGACCATGCACACCTGCGTGGCTGTGAGTGACACCCTAAGGAACTGAGTTCCGGCTACTTATATAGGAAGCCTGAACTGTGTTCGGTTTCTGACTTCTAGCTCCATCCACAGCCCAGTCCTGACTTTAGGGGACATTCTGGCAATGAACTAGAGGAAGGCAGTTCTTTCTATTACTGTTTCCATTTCTGTAATTCTCAAAAAAATTAAATAAGAAAATGAAATACTATATCACTTATGATATATACTTTATAGTTCTATAGTGTGTTCAGTCTTGGCGATGCATTAGCAAATCTTTAATACATGACGGCTTGCAATTCTGCTCTGCACTTAATCTTATTTAAATGTTATTATAAAAGTAAAATTAAAACAGAATTAAAGCATATGAATAATTTAAGAAAACATTCTCTAAATATATACTCTGAAAATCTTAGCTTCACATATGTGTAGAGAGAGTGCTATAAATGGTATCCTATGTCTTTTTCTTCCTTCCTTCCTCCCTCCTTTTCATTCTTTTTTCCTAATTTGATAACTGAGGAAATTAGTTCTCAGTCTTCCACTGCAGACTTTGAAATGTCTCCCAGCAGAGCCCTGTCCTCCTGTTTCCGGCCTAGGGGAGAACTGCCCTGGTCCCAAGCATTCTAACAGACAAACGGAGAGCTCTGCATTTACTAAACAGATTCCTTGTTTCACCCTGTTTTCAATAGGATTTTGTTTGTTTTTTTTCCTGGAACTATTCAACTGACAGTTTCACATCCAGAAACTTTTCTGAGGTGCAATCGATGAAGAATTAAGGAAGTACAACAGTCTCTCTCTTAGCTCTATATACTTCAAAATGTTTTCTGGGTATCTAATTCTCTGTTCTCGCTTCTTTCTTCTACTGGTCTGTGTGTTGGTGTGGGGTTTTTTTTTTTTTTTTGGTGAGTATTTTGAAGTGATTTTAAGAAGAAGGAAGTATAAATGATTATGTTTAATAATGCTGTTTCCCTGAAGGCTTAGAGAGTTATTTATGTTGATAATGTATAATGTTAAAAATAAAGTGGGAGTGGGGATAAGGGAAATCCCAGGGCCTATGGAACTGTATCATAAAAATGATAATAATAAAAAGAAGCAAAAAAGAATAAAGTGAGAGTAACAGAATTACCACTCAAAACAAATGCATTCCCACCCTACCTTGTGTATACATCCACATCATTGTATTCACAGTACTTAATCTCTCAGAAGTTCCATACAAATATCTGTAGGTTTTGAAGGAAAACAGAACAGCTGGGGCACATATTGCAGCTGGCACGGAGGAAAGGATACCAGGTACTGTGGACAGGCAAGATGAAACCTGCATCATCTTCAGATTAAATATGTGCTTGCTCTGACTAGAAACAAATTATTTGAGCATTAACTCAAAGTAGTTAATAAAATACTGTTATACTGACCCAGCAATTTTAGTACCAAGATAAAGCAAAATCCATCTTTAAAGCCTATGTAGGAACACTCATTATCAGTAACATCCATACCAAAATAATAGAGACAACCCACCTGCACATCCAGTACTGAACAGATAAAGCATGGTACACCCATGCCACGGAGAGCAGGCAAACAAACAATAAACACAACACAGCCTGGATGGATCTTGAAAAACCGCCAAGTAAACTAGCCAATGGCAAAGGGCAATATATTGTTTGATGCCACTGGCACAAAATGTTCAAAAATTTTTAGAAGAAATCTGCAGAGACAGAAAGCAGATGAATCACTGCTTAGGGTTAGCAGGGGCAACAGAGGAGTGGGTGCTAACGCATGCGATCAAACGTTTTAAAATGGATCGCTGGTGGTTGATGGCTGCACAACTCTGAGAACTTACTAAGAAATGCTGCATTCTATGCTTTAAAATGAGTGAATTTTATAATACATGAGTTATTTTAAAAGCTGTGAAGAGCAAGAAAGCCTGGCAGAGAAAAAAATCTATTATGTACATTTTCACAGCGTAGGGGAAGTAAAACTGCATAAGACCGATGAATCAACAAGACTTAAATTCTAGTGGAGGAACACACATAAAAACAATTTTGATAAGATCACAATGATTAAGCTGAAACCTAAATGATGAGTAACAACTAGGGAGTGATGAAAAGTAAAAACAGAATTTCAGACAGTGGAGTTAAATGTCACATCAAAATCTTTGTGGCAAGAGAGAATTCTGCTGTTTCTGGGAGCTGAAAATAATTCTACGTGGCTGGAACACAACAATGATGGAATGAGGGAGCAAGGAACATGTGATAAGGCCACAAGGCAGGATGAATGATGCAGGATCAAAGCACAAAGCGTTTCTCAAAGGCTTTCTGCAGTAACAGCAAGGCACGGGCACTGTGGCACTGTGTGTGAAGACGCCACCTGCAGAGCTGGCATCCCAGGGCAGATTGCCAGTTTAAGCACCAGCTCCCTGCTGATGCACCTGTGCGGGCAGCAGAAGAGGTCCTTGTTTCTGGGGTACTACCCATTTCAGAGACCTGGATGGAGCTCTAGATTCTGGGCTTCTTCCCCTGGGGACTTAACCAGCAGATACAAGCTGTGTGTGTGTGTGTGTGTGTGTGTGTGTGTGTGTGTGTGTGTATGTCTGTGGTGTGTGGGGTGATATTTGTCTCTCTGTAGCTCAGATTTCAAATAGATAAAGCTTTAAAAATAATGATAAAAAGAAAATAGTAACAATGATAAGCAACTGTAAGGTTTTAAGGTTTCATACTATCATCATATTTGCTTTTTAAGATCGCTCTTGAAACTGTATGAACAAGTTACACTTTCTGCCTTAAAGCGGTTTACGCATGGAACACCATGTTTGGGAAAACTATATCACTCTTGTCATTTTAGAAATTGGCTCAAAAGTATCAATATTAATTGATAAATTCAATACATACATAATCTCTACATTTTTCACAACCAGTAATTCTGTCCCCCAGAATTTACACAGCATTTAAAACTTTTCAGATATAGTGGAAAAATAAAACTGAAAAAAATAATGTACAAATATGGAACTAAAGAAAGTTCAAATTTTACAAGTAATTTTTAACTTTGTTTTGAGCGGAACGAGCTTACTTTTAACGTATTAAAAATTAAATGAGGTCTACACTGGGGGGTGGGGGTTCTAGCACAGCAGGTAGTCTGCGAGTAGTCTGACAGCTGCATTCTATATGGGCACTGGTTCCACTTCAGGCAACTGTTCCACTTCCGATCCAACCTCCTACCAACTGTCTGGAAAAAAAAACTGTTGGACAGGATCCAAGTCCTTGGGCCCTGATACCATGTGGAATACCAGGAAAAAATTCCTGGTTCCTGGCTTCAGTTTTGCCCAAAGTTGCTATTGTGTCCATCTGGAAGATGTAACAGTGGATGAAAAATTTCTCTGTCTCTTTCTCTCCATCTTTGTTTTTATAGGCACAAAACTGTACAGATCTTCCCCATTTAATAGTTTGACATATATGCATACCATACAAGCAACTATACACACACGAACATAAAAAAATAGAATAAACACAATCATGAAAGTAAATTACGAAAACCTCTATTTTGTTTTTGTTTTGTTTTTCTTCCTGGAAAAATTGTAATATAATGATGCCTTCACAAAGAAAATTATTTTCCAAAGAAAAAACTAACACATGCAATGTTAGCCTAATTCATTCATTCTCTCTCTTTCTTGCACACACACACACACACACACACACACACACACAGTCACACAGAGCCACTGTTTAGACACACTGGGTTAAACCACACTCTCAATGCTGGCACCCCATACCAGAGCTGGGTTCAGATGCCAAGTACTGTGAGTCTAATCCAGCCCCTCGCTCATGTATCTGGGAAAGCAGAGGAAGTTAGTAAAAATCACCTCCATAGGAGACCCAGGTGGAATTCTGGGATCTCAGCTTCAGCCTGCTCCAGTACTGGCCATTGCAGCCATCTGGCGAATGAACCAGACAGATGCAAGATCTCTCTTTTTCTGCCTCTCTGTCACTCTTTCTTCCAAATGAATAAAAAACAAACCTTTAAAAAAGATAAAATTTGCCACAGGCTCTAAGAATGTGCAACATTCCGGTGAAGCACTAATAATCCGCCATCACTTGCACTGAACTTACAAAGGGCTCCACTTGAACATCTTCATCTTAAATCTAATTTCGTCTCTAGGAAATGAACTGTGTTATTTTCTAGATGCAAGTATTACACCAGAGCCACCAGAAGCTACTAATCACGCCAAAGGTACATTGGCAATCTCGTGTTCATGTTGGGACATGGGATCACTGTGTGGAATAGTGCACAATGTAAAGTATCATTAAACAGCTTTTCAGTGATGATCTTGTTTTGGACTTTTTAAAATCATACATATACAGTCCAATTCATTTTTTTTCTGATAGAAGTTATAACAACAGGACTATATCTTTACAATGCCTTTAAACTTCTTTCCTTATTATTCAACACGAAAGTTCATAAATGCAAATGTACATAATAAAACGTGATTAGTAAAGTGCATCTCTCCACTGATTCTCAATTTAAAACAAGCCCTCAAAACTAAGTGTCTGAAGTTCTATTTGTTTATTTTTATTTGAAAGAGATGGTGAGATACAGGGAAAGGCACTTCTATGACATCTAGTGTTTCAAGACACACCCTAAGCCCTGTGCCAAATATCCAGACTGCCAAAGGTAATTTGAAAAGGAAAACAGCTCAGGAGGAAAAGGGCAAATCGCCTTGTAACAATGTTAAAGTATGGCTTCTGTAACAACCATTAAACGTAGCAGTGAAGTGACTTACCCAAGTTTAAAGCTTTATAACTTACATGTACACCAAGGAAAAAGTCTCAAATAATTTTACTCTGAATTGTATGTAACAATTGTTTCTAGGGCCACTAAGAACAACTTAATTGAATATATAAGAAGCAAAATGAAAAAAAAAATAGTTCAACTTCTACAGAAATAAATTTGGGTTAGTTTTGGTGATACTGATACATAAAGGGAACAAAGCATCACTCAGAGAATACAAGGGGCACTCAGCACAAAGAAAATAGAACAATAGGCTAACTGGTCCTTACATCCCAGAAGGCCGGAGTGTGTGTGTGTGTGTGTGTGTGTGTGTGTGTGTGTGTGTGTGAGAGAGAGAGAGAGAGAGAGAGAGAGAGAGAGAGAGAGAAGCTCCAGGAAACAGTCCTTGTCTCCATAATGAGCTGGATGATGTGGGTGAAGTCCTGCTTCCCCAATGAACACATCAGTGACCTCTGACATGATACAGCTGGGTTGCAATGTGAGTCAGGAAGAGGAACCGAGGCATGGCGCTACCCTCTGGAAGTGTCTCCTGTGTCCAGTCTCTAGAGCCCTCGAGTACTTACCGCACCAGGAGCTTCCACACACAGCCACTCACACTACTGACAAATCACGGTATAAGAAATAACAAATCTACCCTTTCCATCGGCAAGACATCAAACTGTCATTTGTCTATGAGATAGATAGATAAATAGACAGACAGACACATACATATATGGAAAAGGAACATGACTGTTATAAAAATACTTATGTAAGCATGAGCCAACAAAATATAATCAGAATCAACAAAACAGCCTAATGATAAATTTTTCTGGGGTAAACAGTTTGCATAATAAAAAACCTACAAGCATATTTCAAATATTTTTTTCAATCCATTCAAACAATGATTACAAAACTATCAGTGGGCTGTGAAAGCACCATGCTTTGCCAGGACCACTTTTTTCATCAATGGAAAAAAAGCAAAATTTCAGCTAACAAATATTTCATCTCTACTGCTATTATTTTTAAATTATTTGTATTTAACCTCCAAATTCATTGCGTTTTGGTGGGTTTTGCATGCATTCCTCACATTCAATGATACCAAAACATGCATTCATTACACAATTATCTACATAATTTTTCTAAGAAGCTATCCCTTTTCTCCTAGTTTGGGAACTTCTATGTGATGGCATAAACAAAAACACAAGATTTTTTTTTCCCTCACTAAATTCTCAATTCAGATCATTCTAACATTACTGGTGCTATCAGAGTACTCTTCACTCCCTGAAGTTTTCTAACAGCACCCTCTCCTGAGAAGGAAAATACTCTGCCCTAGTTTCACAGAAGGTAGGAGAAAGCAGGCAGCCAGACACCCTGGCTGAGGCAGGTGAAGGAGGCGCTGGCTGGCTCTCTGGAAGTCTCAGTGGGAGCACGTTCCTGCCCCTGGAGGGAAGTGGAGAGGAACCAGCCTTAACAATCATCTTGAGAAGGGAAAATACAACAGGAGCCACAATGTCAGGCACAACACACCCTGACATGAACGCTGATGCTGACTCGGCAGGGAGCAGGTGACCACAGAGCACCTGTGCACACCTATCCAGGCAAAGATTTACGAAAGCATCAAGGAAAAACATCCCCTGGCTACTTTTATTTCTAATGTCTCCCCAGCACCCCGACACCAATGGACGTTTATTCAAAAGTGAAATTTGGAATTGTAACACATCATCTTCCTCAAAGTCTTCAGAAAAAATCCTGAGGTGAACAAATGATAACTAAATATATTAAAACACAGTGAAATTCCTATAAGAAAAAAAAATCACAGCCGCAAGTCTGTCTTTGGTCTTTCATTACATCATTCTAACATTCTCACATTGGCATTGAGATCATAAAAAGCATTCATGAAAATAAGAAACACATGTTTTCTGAATGAAAATATGAACATGGCTGCTTGTTTAATTTGCTGTTTTACAAAATCAATGCACTCCGCAATTATGACTTTTCAAATCTATTGTTCAGATGTTAAAAATCTAAATAATTTATGACTGTCACATTCTGTTTTTTCCATGCATGTTAGGGAAAAATCAAAATTTCAAACTACTCCAATGCAGCTTGTTTTTTTTTTTTTAAGACTAACAGCTCTTCTTAAAATCATCTCCCATTTCTGTAAAATGGGTAAAGTTGAACCTTTGCCAGATTTCAGTTTCTTCAGTAATAATGTTTCTTCTTACAGAGATAGTTCATCTCATAAGGCTCTTGGAAAACAGCAGGGGCTGTTTTGCTTTTATTAATTTCTTTCATCCAAAATTTTGTCACACCAGTACAATTCCTTAAATGCGGCCCTAAGCTTGTATATGGCAAGTGAGGAAAAGTTTCACTGCCTGATATATTTCACTATTTTGGAAGGTGCAGTGCTGTGCTCGCTTCGGCAGCACACACATTAAAATTGGAACGGTACAGTCCTTCTCACACTGCTGAAGAAATTCACATGCATTACTTGAGTGAAAAATTAAATAAATGTATCATTTTATTTGCCTAGTAAGATCAAGTCCTCGTATTTCTAGAAATATCACTTTGTTATTAAGAATGAAGCTATTTTCACCTAAGAATTTTCACTTTACAAGTTATCATTTGAGTTGCAATCTGTTTCCACTCATGAATGAGGAAAAGCATTATTCCACACTGAAATTCCAACCTTTAAAACGCTAAGGAGCACGACGACCTGATATGTCTACGTAGAAGTTTGCTTATCTTTACGTATCTTCCAAACGGAGGCGACATGTTTGATTACTCACGATGTTCCCAACAGGAACACTCTTCCAATCAAATTCTTAATTATCTGTGTGCTATGCCGTCAGGTTTTTCTTTCTTTAGATTCTACTATTCCTAAATAAGCACCTTAGAACTGTATCCTTCCTAAAATCCATTCACTCCCCGCATAAATAGCAAAGGCTATCTATTCGTGAGATCGTCAGTATTTCGGAGCTAGGCAAAGACAATCAATCAAGGCTCTGCGTGGCCAAGAATGGGTTTTGCACAGACAATGTCATTCAGAACTGCGGACAGCTCCCAGGAAGCTGTGGAGTTGAGGGCGATTTCCCCCAGTTTCTAAATCCAAGTCAAGACCCGTGCTTTTCTCCGTACTAGTGCGTGTGCTGTTTATCGGAAGTCTGTTATTAACCTGCTTGGAAAGCACACAGAACTCCTATGGATGACTTTTTCTCCCGACAAGAAATGGACCAATGCCCTCAGGATTCCCTAGTTTAGGGATTCTTGAGGGGAAAAGTCCAGCCTTGTTCCGGCGCTGATTCAGCCGTGGCTGCGGAGTGTGCGCACGCTAATAAGAGGATCTACTTCACGACCTTCATTTGACAGTCCCCAAACATGCTTAGAACTGAAGGAAGACTTGGGCCACACACAAGCCCGAGCAACGTCTTCCTGTGGCAGTTCTGCTCCGAGTTCCCCCAGCCCTTCCTCGGAGCTGGGGAGCGGGAAACCGATGTCTCAACTAGCCTGGAAGCCAAGGTCAAGAAAAGGATGGGCGCCACTCTCTTTCACCAAGGGGGGCTCCGGAAACGCCCCCTCCCTGTTCGGTGAGGGAGCCCCGAAGCTTCCTGTCAACGCCCCTGCACCCCTAAAACCGCTCCAGTCGGGCACTAACCCCAGCGCCAATCACCCTTCCCGGGGGAACCGCGGCGAGGCAGCTCGGAGTCTATCCGCGTCCGAAAAGCAGAAATAAAACTCCTCTCCACCGACCCCAGCCGTGTGCCTCTCCCTCGGGGGAAAGGGGACAGAGCGGCGCGAGGACGAGGGCTGAGGAAAAAAAGTTTCCCTGGTCCAACTTCACATCCTCCCACCGGAGGTCACCCTTGGCCTTCCTCCCTCCTCTCTCTCTCTCCCTTCCAAGTTGCTGAGCGCGCCGCCGGACTTCGGGGTCCGCCGGAGCCCGTCGCTCAGCCCCAGCTCGGCGGCCAGAGTGGCCGGAGGGTCCCCGGCAGGTGTCGGCCTGACGGGCAGGGGGCGTCGGCGCCACCAGGGCTGCTCCCGGCCCTCCGCGTCCCCACCCCGGGGAGGGCGCCCCCTTTGCAAGGAGGACACGGGCCGGGGCGAGTTGGAGGGCGCGCCCGGGTCGGCAGGGTGGGGCGGCGACCGGTGATGGGGGGCCGGGGATGTGGGGGTGCAGGGGTGGGGAGTAAACCCTCACCTGAAATCGCTGTAAGGGTGAATAATCCAGAAGCCTGCAGTTTTAACCCTTTCCTGCTCCTTCTCCACCGCCTTCTGGCTCCCGAACATACGGAGGGAGAATTTGTTGACCCCGGGCTGCAGCATGGAGGTGAACTGCCGCTGCATGAAGCCGTACTGCCGCCGCGGCCCCTCGGCGTCCTCCAAGCCCCCCGCCGCCTCCTCGCCGCCGCCGCCGCCGCCGTCCACCTTGAAGCACACCGAGTTGCCGTGCTCCTTGGCGCCGGCCCCGCCGCCCCCCGGCGGGGTCCCCAGGCGCTTGTCGGCCGCGGCCGGCCCCGCGCCCGTCGCGGGCGTCTTGGCGGGGAAGACGCTGTTGCCATCATCCCGGCTGTTGGACGACGAGTTGGGCTTGCCGCCTCCTTCCATGCCCGGAGGACGCGGCGGGCGACGGCGCGGGCTCCAGACTCGCCGGCAACCCGGCGCCGGGGACACGTCGCGGCGGCGGCGGCAGCGGCGGCGGCGGCTGCTGCTGCTGCTGCTGCTGCCTTTTCCCGCTCGCTTGCGCGCCTGCCTCGCGCCCGCCGCCGCCGCTGCTGCCCTCAGCGGCTGCGCTCGGGGCTCCGGCGGGGCTGCTGGCGACGCGGAGGCTGCCGGAGCGAGGCGACACGGGGCGAGGCTCCGCCGCCTCAGCCCTCGCGCGCCGGCGTCTCCCCTCGGCTGCCCTCTGCTGGCGGGAGAGGGGCCCTACACACACGCGCGCGCACACACACACACACACACACACACACACACACACACACACACACTCAGCCTCCACTCAGCGGGGCTCTCCACACACACACACACACACACTCAGCCTCCACTCAGCGGGGCTCTCCACACACACACACACACACACACACACACACACTCAGCCTCCACTCAGGCGGGCTCTCCACACACACACACACACACACACTCCTCACACACACACGCACACACACACTCACTCAGCCTCCACTCAGCGGGGCTCTCCACACACACACACACACACACACTCAGCCTCCACTCAGGCGGGCTCTCCACACACACACACACACTCCTCACACACACACTCACTCAGCCTCCACTCAGCGGGGCTCTCCACACACACAAACAGACACACACGCACACTCACACACACACACTCAGCCTCCACTCAGGGGGGCTCCACACACACACATACACACACTCAGCCTCCACTCAGAGGGGCTCTCCACACACACACACTCACACACACACACTCAGCCTCCACTCAGGGGGGCTCCACATACACACACACACTGAGCCTCCTCTCAAGAGGGATTCCTCTCTCTCTCTCTCTCTCTCTCTCTCTCTCTGCCTCCACTCATGCTCCACTTCTGCCCAGCGTGACATTGAACTCAGGAGCCCCGGGAGACGCCTCTGTGTATACAAGACGAGACACACTGGCTGTAGGTTCGCACGGGGAAAAAAGGAGAAAGAGCGGGAGCTAGCGAGTGTTGTTTCTGCGAGAAACTCTTGGAGCTCCGGGGTGAATTCTCATCTGAAAGTGACAGGGTTAGGAGGAGGTCAGGCTGATTCCGCGTAGTGATAAGGCTACGTGTTAAATGTGCACAGCCAAGCTAGCTTTGACAATGGAAAATGTCATGAGTGCGAGAGAAGGCGTGTATGCACGTGCCTGTGTGTGTGTGTGTGTGTGTGTGTGTGTGTGTGTGTGTGTGTGTGTGTGTGTGTGTGCAGGAGCTCGCTGGGCTGACAGTGCCCAGAGCCCTGGAACCCTGGGTAATCAGCTGCTTTTGGGGCTTTTCAGATTAAGGCTCTTCACCTAGGGACAGACGACTGACCTCGTTACCCTTATCCTGGTTTATTCTCCAGGAGCTCCTTAAGCAGGGGTTGTTTTTTATTTGTTTGTTTTGTTTTGTTTGTTCTCCTCTTGCCAAGGCCAGGCACACCAGCACATATGTGAGCAGGACCATCAGCCACCAAGACAGAAACTAATGTGTGAGAGAAACGTCGTTTGAGCTGATCCATCTTTTATAATAAATTATGCAATGAATGGAACGCACGAAGAGGCACGTGTGCGGGCCAGTGTTCACCTACCGCACGCTGGGAAGTAGAGATGCCTTGGAATCCAGTCAAATGTAATCATTTCAAACGGGAGGAAAAGATTCTCAAGTGAAACGGACGATGCTGAGAAAAGCATTTTCGGATTCTTCTTATTCCCTCTGTGTGTCTCAAACCCTCTGGATTAGCTAAAAGTAGCCAAATGTGCTGCCAGCCTCACCGGTCACGCAGCGGGAGAGCCCCGGAGTCGGAAGAGCTTCAAGACTCCCGAGGGTCCCTGCACATCTGCTGCAGTTTGCAGGCCCGCCTCTCTGCCCACAGCCCCTTCGGAGGAAATCTTGCCTTGGCCAAGAGTCCCTGCACCCCTGACTTCCGCTTAGCCACTTGGCAGCTCAGCAAGGGATTCTGTGTCATGCTGACAAACCAAGGCCTAGCGTGGGGCAGTGAGTGTTTCTGAAATAAAGGTGTTTTCTTGAGAAACAGAGAGGTGATGATGCCTACTAATAGCGGGGGAGGAAGGCCGGGAGACGATTAGAGGACGTGGGGAGGGTGAGCCCAGGCTGGGAGAGCAAGCAGAGAACAGAGCAATTAGAACCAGCAGCACACAGTAGGCACACAGTAGCCAGCGTCTGTATCAGCTCTCCTTTTTTCCGAGTGCTACGTCCTGACTCAGACACCATCTCTTTTCAACCAATCCCAAACCAGAACCCTAAGGAGCAAATCTAGATGGCCAAAATGTCAGGGTAAGAAGCAGAGGAGGTACAAGCTACACCAAAGTGGGAATGCCAGGCATCCGAGAGGAACTGATAAGAGTGAAGGCTGAGAAGGAAGCCACAGGAATGAGAACAAGTATCACCTACAGCGCCGCTCTGCTAAACACAGGCCCAAGTACCCACACCGCTTTCTGCATTCATCTAGTCCTGCCCCTGCCTTCCTCCAGTTGCGCATGCTTCCCCAGTCCCTCTATTTTCAGTCTTGAGTGCATGAGTGTGACAATGTATATTTTAACATAAATTTTAAACTTTATAATATTTAAAAATAAGCCATCTAAAACAGTACATTGAGGTTTTTCTCCTAGCAAATCACTCCGCTCCACTTGAAATTGATTTTAAGGATTGTCAGTAGTTAATGTAGCAGGGATTTCTGATTGATTGCAAACAAGGTCTCAAAATGGAGTGCACAAAAAAGGATCACAAATCATGACATGAGCTAAAAGAGAGCTTGTAAATATTGTATTCATTCTAAACCTATAAAATAAATTAAATTTGAAAATGTGTATCTGAATATATTAACTAAAAATTGTCAGCAATATGAAAAGTCATGATCTTTCACTTGACCATGAGAATGTCAACTTACGATTGTGGAAATGTGCACTCAAAAGACTTCATTAGGAAGAAGAAAGGACTTTCAATAAAATAGGGATTGGATGAAAACAGTAGACGAATGATAACAATGAGATAAAGACACAGAGACATGGAGACAAAGAAGAATCCTGAACACTGAAGCTAATCTTTGCTTAGCATAGTTTTGCATTTCTTTAGCAACAGTGTCTCACACTAAAATCTACTGAGACAAATGACACTGTTTTCCTCAAAGTACCCTTAGAAAGTGGACTGTCGTCCCATTTAGTTCTACGTCATTAGATAGCCTCGACACCCAAATGCTTTTCATATCAGGACTTTGATTTCTGAAGATATGTTGAAAAGTACGAGTTCATTTCGTGAGAATGTCTCAACAGTAGCTGAAATAGTTTCAGTTATGCATCGATAAAAAGAATGCATCTTTTCAAGGTTTCCTGTCTCCTTTAATATTCTGCTTAAAATCAAATTTCAGACAGTAGCAGATTAATATGAATCTAAAATAAAATCTCCATGCATATCAGGCACAGCACATGAAATGAGACAGAAAGATATATAAAGGATTTGACGTTTGAGCGCTTATTGGGAAAGTCTTATGAAAACGTAAAGACTTAAGGGATAAGACAATGTTAGTACTCTTAGCAGAATAGAGATATACGTTAAATGCATGTTTCACAGTAAGGAAATGCCATCAAAAGACCCACTTCTGATGAAGAAGACAATGGTAAGAAACTGGAAATGCAGCATAAACATGAAGCCTTTCTCTGTCATGTGCACCAGCAGATTTGGTTATCTGTCTAAGAGCAACCCCAAGCAGTGTGTTAATGTAATACACTGAACATATGGAAAGCCAGAACAAAGTACTCTTAGTCAGCATTTCTTTCATGTTATCATTCTTAGTTCTTAATATTGCCAATCAGAAAACTCAAAAGACCAGTTGGATAGCCATCATAAAAAAGCAAGATTTTAGAATAGTGGTGTAAATGAAAGATATTGCATTAATACTTTTCTAAGTATCAGTAATAACCATGAAAGCAAAATGCAGAACAAAGGATATTTTCCAAAACTCCAGTTATAAATAAAATTCAGGCAGTGATTCATTTGAGATGTATGAAAACTATGGCTTAGAAAACAATTTCTAAGGGATACATGTATATATAGATAAATTACTATATATTCTTAGTCGATAATATAAACACTCAATAATGTAAAGATTAAAATTATTCTCAATTTGACTTTTAAGTTTCAAGCAAAATTGCATAATTTCTGATTTTCTTGGGTGGCAAACATTTGCATTTCCTTATATGATGAGTTTATGACAAAATATGTTTAAGTTCATTCAGATTGATTGCTTTTTAAAACCTCAGTAAGTTATGGCTTAAAAGTGAAACTGGTGAGGGCACTTCTGAAGCATCGTTATAACAAACTCTAGTATTAGTTACATATCAAAGATGTCATTTCAACACAATAAGCAATAAATAATTTGTTGTATAGTAAATAGAGCTACAATGGTTAATGATGTCTTACCACTTCTTACTACCCTGCTTCTTAAACATCTAAACTCAAACTCCATAGCTAGAATAATTTTGTACAACAGAAGCCAGGCCAGGCAAGTCCTCTAATCCCAATCCTCTCAGCGGATGACTGTCCCAATAAATGTCACTGTCTTCACGTTGGCCTCCTAAACCCTGTTACCTCTCTCGTCCTGTTGCCTGCCACAGCCTCCCCCTGACGGCTTCGGCCATACGGATCCATTCGCTCTTCTTCCTGCCTGCAAGCCTCACTTCCACCTCTGGAAATAACCTGTGCTCATCATCCTTACATCTGCAAAATTGTTCTCCCAGATCAAACACCATGTGTGTCTTGGTGATCTCAGTAAAAGCTTCCCTAGTCTTTTTTTATATCAAATACACAAGCCTTTTTTATTGCTTCCTATCTCTCTCTCTTGATTTTTATTCTCCACTTCACTTGACACCAAATGGTATGTTACATATTTTACTTTTTTGTCTACAGATTGTATGTCATCCAAATTAATGTAAGTCCCTGTATCTCTGGCAATTAGAACAATGAGTGACATCTAATTTCATTCAAAAAATCGCTTTAGAATGAATGGAATAATGAAGATACGTTTTGCCTCCCCAAGACAAGAAATCTTTGACAAAGTATAATTGATTATTAGTAGTTATATTATTATTTTGATTCTTAATTTTAATGTAACTGATTAAAAGCCCAGAAAGCCCTCTTATCAGCTGAGAAAAAAATCACAATATTTCTCTTCTACTTCCATTTAAATTTCCTTTATAGGTATTTCATTATAAAGTCAGGGTAGCCTTATACCATAAGATTAATATAGTCCAGTTAATTAATGCAAAAAAGAAACAATAGTAAATTTTAAGTTTAACACTATTTTTCCTAGATTAAAAAGGGTATATTATTAGAACATGGGTGAGCAAAATCCCATTGCTGATCAAAATCTTTAGAAATGTAACTTTCCAGTCAAAATTCAATGGAAGCGTGTAATGGCATTTGTTAAAAGTTCAGGGGCTTAACAGTAGATTATATCTGGACCTTCAAGTGTGTCCTAAGTGAATTAAAGTCTCTTATTTATTAGCAACCTTGGAAGTGGTTAAAGGGCAGAAATCAGGTCATTCACCCAAGAGATTACTTACAAAACCACTCAAGAGTAGCAAGGTCCAAGGGCAATCAGAAGAGCCAGAAATTCACAGGTTCACACATTAGTAGATGGAACAGTAACAATAAATAACCTGGAATTCAGTTGAACTACTGGGCAGTATGTTTTGTGAACTCACACAAAGCACTTTTCTGTGGTGGCGAGTTGGTTTTTTGTTTGTTTGTTTGTTTGTTTTTGTTGATAGCACAAATTGAGAATGCTACTAAGCAATGTCTGAAGCAGTAAATGAGCCACCAGAGACCCATTTATATAAAGAATAAATGACGTCTTAGGAAAACTCAAACCACTTCCTCTGAAGTCATGGGAGGGTGAAAAAGAAGGCAGAAACTTCAGTGCTTGCATGGCAGAGTATGAGCACACATAGATTTAGTTATGACAGCAAAACTGTGAGTCTGAAGAACAGAGAACTCTTTAATTCAAAGAGATCATCTGGAGCTTATTTACAATTCCCAGACTTGAGCCTGTACAGAGATCCCAAGTTCTTTAAAAAGAAGCAAGTTTCTTCTCAAAATGAGTAAATTAGACATTTTATTAGATATTTTGAGGATTAGTACTCTGTATCTGTTGACTGCTTTATTTTTCTATTTACTCACAGCATTGTTTTCCTCTTATTTCTCCACATTGTCATTCACTGAATGCTGTTCTTTTCTGCCCACTATTTCCAAACAGACCTCACAGCTGAAGGTTTAGACAAATGTATTATCAACCAGTGGGCTCTGGAGTTCATGATATAAAGACATGACAGTTACATTAATCATGACCTCAATGAGGTTCCAATTTGACAGCTCTTACCGTATATTGTGCCAGGAGGACCATCACAATGGGTATGTATGTATGTTTGTGTATGCATGTTTATGTGTGTGTATAATTTTATAATTTATATTCATAAAATAGTATTGTGTTCTTTTTCTCTAAAAGAAGTTCTCAATTTGAATAAGCAGCAGGCAAAATCAAACCTGTACCTGCCTCTGCAAACATGATAAATTTTTTTTAAAGATTTATTTATTTATTGGAAAGTCAGATATACAGAGAAGAGGAGAGGCAGAGAGAAAGATCTTCCGTCCGATGATTCACTAGCCAAAGTGAGTGCAACGGCCGGTGGGTGCTGCGCCGATCTGAAGCCAGGATCCAGGAACTTCTTCTGGGTATCCCACACGGGTGCAGGGTCCCAAATTTTTGTCTGTCCTCTACTGCTTTCCCAGGCCACAGGCAGGGAGCTGGATGGGAAGTGGGGCTGCCGGGATTAGAACCGGCGCCCATATGGGATCCTGGCGCGTTCAAGGCGAGGACTTTAGCCGCTAGGCCACCACGCCGCTGGGACCAAACATGATAAATTTTAAAAAAATTTAAATGCACATCATTATTCTCCGAGTTTCCTTTTATCGTCCATATTCCTTTTCGTACAAGATAGTGGTTCATACTTACTATTCAGTATGCTGTTAGAATTAAAGTGTGTTAAACTTTTCAGTTTTTAAAGAAAGTGGAACGCATTTAATGTTTGCATTAAAACACATTAGGGACAGTTTGGTAGCTCTCTCATGGCTTCCTCTAACATTGTATGAAACAAATGATGCTCTACATTGAGTTCTTACAGTTGTGCGTGGGGGAAATTTGCCAGATGACTAGAAATAAGTTGTGTTGTTTTCTTCAACACTTTTTAGAAATAATGCATCCCACACTTCCCCATCAATGACAGCATAGAAGCATTCACTGATACACAAACCTCCTGAGGCAGGCATTTGGTGAACTGGTTATAACACAGCTTGGGGCAACTCATCCTATATTTGAATATCAGTGTTTGAGTCTAGGGGTCTGCTCTTGATTCCTGCACCCTGCTAATGTGTGTTGTTGGGGCAGCACATAATGGCTCCAGTAGTTGGGTCCCCACTACCCATGTGAAAGACCCAGAAGAAATGACAAAATTCCAGCTTTGGTTTGGCTTGTCATGACTGTGGCAAATACTTTGTTGATAAATGGTGATAAGTTTGTTCTCTCTCTCTCTTTCTCTGTCTCCCCCACCCTATATTTCAGCTTTTCAAATCAATTTAGTTTAAAAATTTTTTTAAAATATTTCTTGAGCAAAAAAGGAAGAGGTACCTGACTCTCTCAAATCTCTAGGGAAAGTGGAAGAAGCACGCCACAAAGAATGTACCATGGCCCCTACTGAAAATTCTGAGACACACAAAATCATTTTGTATTGCTGGTGAAGTCATCTATGATGGATGACAATGACACCCTAGTATCTTCTAATAATACTAATTTGAACTTTTGGATATTTAGCATATGCAGTAACCTTTATGCATAATATTAGGTATTACCCACTATCATTCCAATTGCCATATCTTCCAATTTTCTGCCTCATTATTTATTTACGTATTTTTCCTGTGAGAGAAAATTATAACAAGCATTTGTCTCAAACTTTTAATTAGATTCAGTATGAAAGTAGGAAGAGCTGATTCAGACATTGTGAGTCTGATTTAATCTTTCATGAAACCATGCTGTGCTAGATGAAGATTTGTATCTCAATTCCTGAGGAATATCATGGTATTTGTCTTTTCAACAATACCATGTATCCAGACTTCCAAAGTCTTAGTAACTGCCAGGAACCTGACTTGTATTTGAAAAGAGTAGCTCCTGCTGAGTATGTCCTCATAAACTTGGAATTAGTATAACACATGTATCAATTCAAATTTAGCTTATGTGAAAATAAGAATATTCCTATATTATGTCATTTAGAAAAGAGGAGAGATCAGATTGAAAGGCAAACACTTAAAACAGAGAAATGATGGTGGATGAGCAGATGAGATTCTTTTTTCTCTATTCTATTACATCATCAAAATCGCAATCTTTAGACAAAAGGGGGTGAATAACTGAGAATTCAATTTAAAAAATCCTAATAAAGTTTTGCCAACTTTGCATTTCAGTAAAATAGAATGATATTGGTGACAACTATTTATTGTCTCATGAAATTTCCAACATCCATTAAATATGAGAAATGTTCTAGGTCAGGAATGGGAATCACTTAGGGGAAAAAAAAAAAGTTACAACATCTATCCGTGTCTTTAAACGTTACTAATGAATCATGACGTAGCACCCATGAGGTCTCGTTGAAACCTCAATTTCCTTCTTCAGAACAATAGTGGTGTGGGTAAGCTACCAATCAATTACAGGTAGCAAACAATGTCCTGCTGGTTTGTCCTTTTCTTCTAGGTGAAATATTGAATACAGAACACAGTGTCTTAATTTGTCCTATGCTCTTGACCTCCCACAGTCTCCAATAGGCTTGTCATTAATTTATTGAGAGTAGAATACTGAGATACATCTAAAAAGATGTATAAACAGAAAAGAGATTTTTCACAAAACTCATTGAATCACTCACAATGTTGAATTTCTGTGTTTTAGGAATCACACTAGTTTTTACAAGTTCTCCCGTTTAAGCCCAGTGCACTGCTTCTGTTTTACAGGAAGTTAGCCATTTCAGTTTCTTACATTTCAGTCATTAAAAAAGTGCTTTGCATGCATTGAATTTCCTATAATGATCAGGAAATAAAGATCATTTCCAATTATAATTACCTTTGTATAAAATTGTCTCCAGAATTTCCCTTCACTGAAGGAATCTTTCTTTGCAATGATTCTGGCATTTTGCAAACAACCAATTCTATCAATTTTAAAGAGTTTTATTCATTCTCTTTGTATTTCACAACTATCAGACTTGGGATAATCAAAAGTTCTAGATTCAGAAAAGGATGAGGCAAGGTAGGAATAAGCAATTACTCTTTCTTTTCCTTCCGTTACATGGAAATGCTGTACAAGCAATGAAGTATGATAGTCTTGAATCTGTTAGATACATTACACAAGTAAGCATGCTTGGGTTATCCTAAAAATGTCACTTCTAGTCTTGTGTTGATTGGAAAACACAATTAATAAAGATTATTAGAAATATTATGATAAAATCCGCTAGAAATCAGATACCTATTTCCCAAAGTAACAGAATTCAGAAATGTCAAGTTGTTTTGTTCCCCGTGTACAGGATTTCTGCTTTCAATATCTGTGCCAAATAAATATTTTATGGAGAATGTTTCTCAACTTCTTAGAAGGCCATGTAGTAGGAACACAGGTAGAGATATGCATTGTGTGTATATACATTGGGAAAGCTTAGTCCATAAACCAGGCATATTTCTTTTTTTAAGATTTATTTATTTTTATTAGAAAATCAGATATACAGAGAGGAGGAGAGACAGAGAGGAAGCTCTTCTGCCCAATGATTCACTCCCCAAGTGGTCACAATGGCCAGAGCTGAACCAATCTGAAGCCAGGAGCCAGAACCCTCTTCTGGGTCTCCCACATGGGTGCAGAGTCCCAAAGCTTTGGTCTATCCTTGGCTGCTTTCCCAAGTCACAAGCAGGGAGCTGGATGGGAAGCAGGGCTGTCGGGATAAGAACTGGCACCCATATGGAATCCTGGTGTGTGCAAGGTGAGTCGCTGGTGTCATACCAGGCTCAGGTATATTTCCTTGTTACTTACACATATTCAGTTCATAAATCAAGCCTAAAACTTAAAAATGAAGTAGAGTAAGATATGCCATGCCAAAAATAAGTAGGTGAATCTATTAAGCTTACAAGGCCAGAGTAGTACGGCATCAGCAGTATCTTTACCGGACATCTCAATGGCATCATTCAGTTTCCCTAAATGGTACATCTTTGTGACTTATCAGCTATTCTTCAGGGAATAAGTGCTTTGAGAGTTACTGTTCTTTTCTCCTTTGCTGAATTTTAGGCCAGGAACAAATAATGCTGATGCCATTAAATAAGAGATATTACACTAATATGAAGTAATCCATGAATTCTCTAAGCATGATCAATGCAGTGGAAACTTCTAGTCCTTATATTCTGTGCTAGTGGAGGTTGATCTTGTTTATTGCACTATTTTCCCACAGTCTTTTTCTCAAGATTGAACTCTTTCTTAGTTGCTGCTGCACTTTATGAACACTGTTCTTTGTCTTCACTCCCACAGTACATTCTTGCTTTCTCTCCTCCTCTTTCCCCTAACTCTGACAATTGCCTCCTTGTAGTGCGCGCGTGTGTGTGTTCCTTTTGAGTTGAATTTAGTAGAATTTTATAAATACTGACAAAGCCTGGGAGTACTGGCAGTCTTAATAAAATGGTCATGTTCTTTCTTCTGTACAATGGGGCTTTTGTAACCTCACACATTTAATGTATTTTTTTCAGATACTATATGAAACACATGATAACAAATGGTCCATTTAAAGTCCGATGACAGGAGTATGCAGTTGAATGACTTTGTCCTTTATTCCTACCTGTAAAATTGGGAATGTAATATGCATTTTACAGCACTATGATAATGATTAACCGCAGATATGTTCAAGACATATAAATATTGTATGTGTTGTAAAAAAAAAGTTCCTCAAAGAATGAGAGTTCCATTTCCACTTTCCCACTTAACTTCCTGTCCTGATTGACTATATACTTTTTAAATCTTGATATCCTCCTCACCCTTTTCATAGAATTATGTGGAGTTATTATATAACATCAAAAATGAGGCAGGAGCCTAAATAAACAATCTCTTGTATGTGTAAGCTATAGGTTTGTTATCAAAAATACTTGTGTATCTAGCAGAAAGGGAGAGGATTTAGAGATTTTCTTTAAATGGGTGAGACAGCTATCCAGTATTTTCTAATGGCTTGTAAAACCACTGCCTAAAATATGAAACAGGATATGGATGTGCTATCCTGGGCTGAAATTGATGGAATGTCTCCTTTTTCTTTCTCCTTTTTAATGTGTTGCTATATCCATCTACTACCCTTCGTCAAGTTTGTCTTTCACTAAAAGATGTCAAACAACAACAATCTCTTAACATGCCTCCTCCCAATTCCAATTCTCTTTTTCTCCCGTTTTCACATTGCCTCCTCTTTTCCAAGATTAATGTCCTAGGAAATCACCAAGTCAAATGTATCTTTATACACTGAAACCTCCTACTATTCAACTTAAGAATGGATGCGTTTTACACAGTCTTTGTAAACAAAAGAAATTAGCAAATTTCCTGTGTTCACCATTGTGCTGAAAATAGTAATGCTTAGATCTCTGTGAAATTTTCTCAGATATATATTTCACTGATTGCAACAAATAAAGGCATGTGGCGTTCCAAAGCTCTATGGGACTGCTGTTGGACTAATGTTAAAAGAACCAAAAATAATACAGCAGATACAAGGGCACCAATTTTGTTCTTAGCAAATATTTAAAATTACACTCTCAAGCCTTCCAAGTCAACAAACTATTAAAATCATTCTCATCACCACTTTTTTGGTTACCCAAGAACAAGTAATAGACAAGCCCGTTTCTTTTTTTTAAATGGATTCGCTCTGCCAGTGTTAACACTGATCGGCACTGTCTGAAACACTGCGTAAAAAACATGAACTCCATCATGGTGTAGGGGTGATCAGGATGTGGAACAAATGAATGAACAAACTATGCATAACGCCAGAAGGTTACTAAGAGCTTCCAGGGAACTCAAATGAGGAAGAAGTTCTAGAGAGAGAGCCAGAAGGAGGCAGAGAGAGAGTGTCTCACAGATTGAAGAGCCAGATGGGGATTAGAATCTAGGGATGAAGGATGACCCGGGTGTCCCTGGATTTCTGGTGACATATGATGTAAGTGGGGGATAAAGGAAATAATGAGATTTTTACTGACACATGAGGAGAGAGGGTTTCTTACAGGCAGGAAAAAAAAATTCTGAAGCCTCTTATTGGTTCTGACAGACGATGATGTAGAAGCCAGAGAAAGGCATTTTATAAAAATATTCAGAATCCCTAGATGCTTGCAAATGAAGATTCTCTCTCAAAATGATCTCTGCTTTCCATCTTGCTTTATGTCTGTTCTAGTACAGGTCTCCCATATCAGGTGTCAGGACTTCCGTCTCACTTGGAGTTCATTTTTAGATTCACAGAGCTTTCATAAGTGTGTGTGGTGAACCATGCTTCTGTCCTGTTTGAAATCCTTCTTGGTTAAATGTATGAGCTCATATTCTGTTCCCTCTACTGAACATTTCCTATATTAGTGTCTGCATTTAGTTCCCGTCGGAGTACCTTACCCCAGTCCTTCACTTACCAGCTTCAGCATAGTATGCTGATTCACTAGCAATTTTTGAAAGTGAATACGGGTTTTAGTTTTAATTGGGGAATTTTTTCTTGTCATTTCATTATCAGTTGTTAAGCACACTTGATATGTACAAATCCATTGCAATCACTGCTATTATCTGTTGCTCAAACAATTTCATTTTTGGCCAGTGAGTACTTTGTCAGATTGGTTCTGAATTCTTTTAAGTCATTTCTTTAACAGACTGTGTAGTAGCTTGCTTTTTCATTTCTTTTTTTTTTTTTCTTGTCTGATAACCTGTTTCAAATTAATCCAATACATCTCCTACTTTATCTTGAAAATCTCTGGGAGATTTAATGTTTTTAATAAGAGAACATATTTAGAGCCATATCACGCCATCAGAAGAGATATAGTGTTGGGCACTTACTAATTCTTTAACAGCTTTTACTTCTGAATTAAAACCACCTTGAATCCTAGACTTTTTTTTTAAATAAGGCTCTGATTCTAAGAGAAAATATTCTCATTTGGATCTTTAGTGGATATTTGGTGTGGAATAAAACTGAAAGAGCGAAATATTTCAACTGTTCAGACCTAATAATGCTTAGTATTCAGAAGAACTACTATAGGGACCACCTTTGTGGCTCAACAGGCTGATCCTCCACCTTCAACTGCTAGCATCTTAAATGAGCACCAGTTCCTGTCCTGTCCATCCAGCTCCCCGCTTATGGCATGGAAAAGGAATGGAGGATGACTCAAAGCCTTGGCACCATGCACCTACGTGGGAGACCCAGAGGATGCTCCTGGCACATGGTTTAGGATGCACTCAGCTGCCAATTGGAAAATAAACCAGTGGCTGGAAGATCTTTCCGTCTTTGCCTCTCTGTAAATATGCCTTTCCAATAAAAATAAATGGATATGTTAAAAATTAGTTAGTATAACTTTCTTGTTAGTTACAAAAATGTACAATTTCAAATGCACAATTAGAAATCTAGATATCTTGTTCTTATAGAAGAATTTTGTTCCAAATCTGCCATTGATTCCCTTTGAAGTCACTAACAAATCAGGTAGCCACTAATATGAAGAGGATTTGTATGTCATCATGAGACTATTTCATAAAGATTTATTTAGTATTTACCTGAAGAGCAAGGGAGACAAGTGAGAAAGGGAGAGTCACTGCTTCACTTCTCAAATGTCCACAAATTCCAGGTCTGGGGCAGGCTGCGGTCAGGAGCCAAGAACTTCACCCTTGTCTTCCACATGCATGACTGGTACTCAAATACTTAAGCCATCATCTGCTGCCTTTCCTGGCTCATGATCAGGGAGCTCAACCTGAAACACAGCAGATGCGACTCAAGCTGCCACTCTGGGAAGCTGCAACACTGGCCTCTACTGATACTTAACACCAAAAATTTTGAAAACTAGGGTTTGTTTATAGAGTCCTGATTTATAATCAGAAAAGAATCAAGACAGCCTTATTCAACAAGGAGGAATTTGCAGTCTCTGGAAATGAGGGCACCAGGAACCATGACTTGAATACCACAAATCTGGGGCAATTTTTGTCTTTTACAATTGAGTATACTGGGTTGTGATATGAGTAGGTTACATGTCTTAGAGTATTACAGTTGTGGATTATTGATGTTCAAGACTGTATCCCAAATCTTTTATTGCTATTCCAGTGACTAGGTTGTCCTTATGGAATTCAAAGGCAAACCTCTGATAAAGGAAGTAGCATGTCCCTGATGTACAGCCTTCACATGGAAGACTTTCGAGAAGCAATAATCAATTATATATCATATCTGTATGTATTGTATATTCTGTATATTGATATCAACAATATATCTAACTTTTTTATAGCTTCCCCATGAGTTACAAAATATCCAATTGTCCCATTTGAGTTTTTCAGATTTTATTTTTCTGTTGTGAAAAAAATTTTTTAAGGATTTATTTATTTTTATTACAAAGTCAGATATACAGAGAGGAGGAGAGACAGAGAGAAGAGACAGAGAGGAAGCACTTCATCCGATGATTCACTCCCCAAATGAGTGCAACGGCTGGTGCTGTGTCAATCCGAAGCCAGGAGCCAGGAACCTCCTCCAGGTCTCCCACACGGGTGCAGGGTTCCAAGGCATTGGACTGTCCTCGACTGCTTTCCCAAGCCACAAGCAGGGAGCTGGATGGGAAGTGGAACTGCCGGGATTAGAATCTGTGCCCCTATGGGATCCTGATGTGTTCAAGGTGAGGATTTTAGCCAGTAGGCCACCGTGCTGGGCCCATGAAAAATATTTTAACAGACAAGACAATGGGTAAATATATCTGCCTTTTGACATTGCCCCCCCCTTTTTTTCTAATTAAAGACACATTTTATTTTTTATTTGAAAGGCAGAGTTACAGAGAGAGGGATACTGAGGACTGGGAGACAGGTTTTCCATTGCCTGGTTTGCTCCCATATGGCCACAGGAGCCAGAGTTGAGCCAATTTGAAACCAGGACCCAGGATCCTCTTCTGGGTCTCCCACATCAAGTGCAAGAGCCCCCAAATTTGAACCATTTGCCCTTTGCTTTCCCACGTCATATTCAGGCAGCTGAATCTCAATGGAGCAGCCTGGACATAAACTGGTGCCCAACTAGTTTTTGGGCCCTGCAGGTGGAGGCTTGGCATGCTGGTCCCAATTTGGCCCCTTTCTTAATGGGAAATAGATAATGCATCATATTAAGAAGTTATTTATGTAACAGATGTTAGCACAAAACAGCTACAATAGTGATAGCTGATAGAGATATTTGCCACATAATGCTTATATAATTAGTTTACAGTTTATCAGAACACTTTCAGTCTCCTATACGAAGGCAAGATAGCACTTTTGACATTGCTGTACAAATCACGCTTTATAAGGATTCATCTCAAATTTCATAGAAAAGTGGAATGAATGGCAACTTTATTTTGGTGCCAAAATAATTGTAAAGTCTGTAGCATATATTCCCTATATATATTTTTTTAAAGGCTCAGCCACATTAGCAGACTTTGGTTAAGTAGTCTACTTGACTCAGAATCTGATCCTCTTGTGTGTGTGCATGTGTGTGTGTAAAACACTTTAGTTTCTCATCTCATAGGGAACAACAGATAAATAGAAACAGATACTTTCAAAGGAAAGATTCAGTTTTATAATTTAAGGCTGAATGCCTCAATATGAGTTTTGAAATTAAGAATTAGCTCTCTGGCAATTTTTTGTTGTTGTTTTTTTCCCCCATTTTTACTAAAAGTTTATATTTGTATAGAATGATAAGTTAACTGCTATTTTCCATAATTCTTTTAAATAGAGAAAGACTAGAGTATTAGCTTCATTTAACAGAAATGAGTGAACACATTGTTCTCATATTTATTGTTTTAAAAAAAAAGACTGAGAGTGACAGGAAGAAAAAAAGCTGGTTTTCCATCTGCTGGTTCACTCCCCAAACAGCTGCCAGCAGCCACGGATGGATCAGCCCAAAGCCAGGAGCCCAGAATTCCATTTGGGTCTACCGCCGGATAGCAGAGACCCAAGAACTTGGACCATATTCTGCTGCTTGGAACAGGATCAGAACCAAGCAAACTGGGTTGATCAGGTCCTCTGACATGGGAGGCCAGCACAGGCAGACCTTAGCCCTCTAAGCCATTGTACCAGCTTGCTCCATATTGAGCATAGTAACTTAAAATAAATGTCCTGGGCTTCTATATGCACAATTGTCCTTTTTATGATTTTTCAATTCATCATTCTAAATTGGGCATTTGTATAAAAACCAAACACATTCATGAAGTAAATCATTTACTTGGTTTATTTTACAATTGTGTTAAAGATATTCCAAGTATTGTACATGCCAATATGCAGGATTATTCAACTATGTCCTAATTATGTTCATCTTACTGAAGTATACAATGAAATATAAAAAAATTCTCTCCAGAGATTCTGAGATTTTAAAATAAATCTTAATGTGACCTAGGCACTAAATGCTTGTTCCACATAAAATTACTAGAACATTTTTTTTTTTGCCAGACACCTTGGTAAAGTTTTTTTCTTTCCCCTAAATAGCTTTTCTGAGGATAGAATATAGTTGCCTTAACACGAACTGTCATTTAATACATATTCCTCAGGGCATAAGAAAGAATTCTGTGGTTTTGCAGAATGTATGAATTCAACAGTGGAAAATTCTCATGTAATAGTCTTAAAACTATTGCAACTGCTGTTTAAAAACGCTGATACAAAAAATATTTCACCAGGTGACATGCTACAAAGTTAAATCTGCAATATTATCATAGTGATTATTTTTGGCTATTTTCAGTTCGTGTTATATATTTATTTTAATCCAAGGCTAATTGGACTCATTGGCATCCAGTCATTTGGCTAAAGGACTTGGGGATGGGGAGAGTATAAAAAAAGTAATAAAGGGAGACTTGGGAGAGATTTCTGCCATCACTGGTCTCCTGTCGATGTTTCATCCCCAGACCCTCTCCCTGTCTACGTTACTGGCTCTACTGGCCAGAGCATCTGTTTCTCCTTCTCTCTGTAAATCTGCAAGGATTTTTTTCCCTAAAGGAATGAAAGTAGAACTTGTACCTCCCCACGCCAGCCAGTAAACGAGTAAGACCTTGAGGTAAGGATGCATAGGTAAAAACTAAGTACTTCTGGCTCTCCCATTCCCTGAATAAATTCTCTTTAATGTGCAAGAGTACTCCTTCCAACACAACGCTGCTGCCCTGAAGCACAAGCACATAGAAAGCTGGGAGCGTACTTTTAAAAGTGGCAGGAGACATCCGACCTCCATCCCTGACGCTGCTTCCTTGTTGTAGAAATGAATATGCCTCACATCTCCAGGATCTCAATCAAAAAAAATAAAAAGACTATTTTCAAGTGAAACAAGTGGTTTGAGACCTATTTATTCCCATAAGAACTCGAAACCTTTTATCCTGAAGCACACTACACTTGGGTGTATAAATTTGTAAGTAGCATTGCAGGACAAATAGGGGATGTTGTAAGAGAAGAACAGACATTAAGTGAATGTTTGCAATGTTCTAAAATGTATACTAGTTCATTTATATCAGTTATATCTCTTTAAACTTCAGCAATTCTACAGGTTCCCATCCTGAAGATGAAATATGCAAGTATCTTGCTTAATGCCATTTAGTAAGCAAGGACATACAATTCTGTGTGATCTTAAACTCCATATCCTCCATCCCAACATCAGCAGCCCCTATCACAATAATAGATATGAAACAGTTTGATGTGCAGCAAAATGAAAGGGGCTTTCTTTATATCACGATGTCCAGCTTGTCCTGTTACCGTACAAATCACCTTTTTAGTCTAATCACTCACCAATTCATTCAAGTAGTTCTTGAATGCCTCCTGTGCTCTATTTGTAAACTGAATCCATCTACTTCTAATAATGCCATGGAGACTGAGTGGCAAAATTTGAAAAGTTTTGATAAAATGTATATTCTTATATGGAAAGAGTGACTAAGCAAATAAATAAAATATAGAATGTTATATATTGATATGTGCACAAGCAGTAATGGGAGGGAGATTTTCAGAGAAATGACACAGTCAGGATCAAAATAATCTTCCTGAAGCAAGGGCACAATTAACATGAACAAAGTGTCACTACAGAAATTGATCAAAGAAGAGGGAACAATACTAGCAATTGAGCTAAAACAAAAGTCATCTGGTTGAAGTGAGTGGAGGAAGAAAGGTCTTTTTTTTTTTTTCCAGAAGAAGTTGAACTTTTCTAAGAAAAAGAGTGACACTAACTGACATGTATTAGGCCTTGTTGGGATTGTAAATCATGGGTGCCAGAAGCATGAATCTGCCTTAGCAGCTAAAGGAAAGTGCGGGCATAGGTGGAAAGTTTTGTCTAACATCATGATACTTTTAGAGATGTTGTAACATTCCAAATATTTATCTTGACTGTAGAATTTACATTAAATGTAAAGGTGAAATGTAAGATAAAGAGAGGAGGGAATGAGAAAGTTGCTTAAAAAGGTAAGAAATTCTAGGGGCCAGCACTGTGACATTGTAAGTTAAAATTGTTGCATTTGATGCCAGCATCCTAGATGGGTACCACTTCCAACCCTGCTCCCCGCGGATGTTCCTTGAAAAGCAGCAGAGTCTCATCTTCATCTCTGTCTCTTCAGCCTATTTTCTGTCTTTTTGCTTCACCTCCTCACATGACGTTTCTGCATTTTCAGACACCCCGGTAGACATGATTGTGTAAAACTAAAGGTGGTTCTTGGGTATAATGTTACTTTTGGGAAAATATCATAACTGCATGCATTCATATCAAAAGTAAGGTTGGGTTGTTGAGTGATTTTTTTTTGTTATGCATCAGTCAATATCCTTTATTGTTAAAGATGCAGTAAGAATTTCAAATGCAGTGTGCATTCTACATCCCGTACCCCATGCGATTTGTTTAGAATACCAAGTGGTCCAAATGATAAAGCCAATGATGTGAAAATTATTTCCAGAAAAAGCAAGAACATTTTAAATACTCTTCTTCTAAATCTCTTCTAATCATTAACAATGAATTCTATTATTAGTGTGAAAATAATAGCTAAAGGCTATTTTTTTAATATATAGTTTTGACTTTTAAAATCCTTTTTTGGAAACTGTTAATTTGCTATACTATATCACTACACTTCTGAACTCTATACATGGAAAAAATATTAAAAAAATAAAAATAGCTAAAAATAATGAGTCTTGTGGAAGCACATAAAAGTGGAATGTTTTAAAATTGTTTTTTTTCTTAAATGTGAGATGCAGAATATGAATCTTGTTTGAGTTGCTTTGGCCACCGAAGGTTAGAAGCATTACTGGCTCCCCTCCAAGCTGTCCACCCCTAGCCGTTGAGCCTTTAGGACATCCAGTAGGTCAGGACGTATGACTCCAAGTGAGTAATGCAGTGGTACTCAGGCTGTTGCAGAAGGGATGGGAAAAGCAAGAAACCACGCCTCTTTAATTACATGTATTCGCCCTCTAGCACTGGAATGCCTTCTAACATTTTAGGGTGGTGGTAGCCAGTTGAATAATCACAAGCAGAATACAAATCTGCAGGAGCTGACAACGTTGCCCCAGATTCTAAGCTGCCAGACGGGCTCTGTCCGGTTCTGAAGTTAATATTGAAATCCTTCTTACCTCCTGTGGATGTCAAAGCCAAGGTCAAGGCCAAGAGAAGTGAACAAGCTGTCAGTTGGGCTTAAGAAAGCAGGCAAGCACATCAGGAAGATTATGGGAAGGTCTCCATAATTGGCAGAAATGTTGAGCAGTAGCTATAGGTCATGACATTAGTGGAAATCTATGAGGTCACTCACTCCTTAATGCTCACCCAGGAAAGCAGAAAAATCAGTACTTGATAAAAGATCAGCGTTTTAGGGACCTGCTTCCTTTCTCCAATACTTTTCAAATCCTATCCCTTTGCATACTTTACAACCTTTTATTCCCAAGAAGAAGAAATTTTATTTGGATATCCTTTATGAAAAATTAATGTCTCATTGCTTAGGACTGAGTCAAATATAGCTTTAGCAATTGAAAATAGTAATGTTGAACGGAGGGTGGGATAGTGCGGAATATTGTATATGTATTCAATGATATGGACTCAACCAGAGTCACAGGAACCCACAACACCTCACCATGCTACTCTTAAAGAATATTTGCTATAGTTCCTTTCACCTAATGCATAACACATACCTTCTATGAAAAAATGACAAGAAACACTAAAATGCACAATTCACAGTTTGGTACTGGGGCAGTCAGTGGAATGTCTGTAAGATACTGACTGAGCATGTGTATTCCATAGCTCAGTGCCTGATCTGGAGACCCAGCTCTGCTTGTGACTTCAGCTTTCTGCTAACGCACACTCTGGGAGACAGCCAGTGACAGCCCAAGTTCTTAGGGCCCTGCCACCCACAGAAAACAAAACAAAACTCTGACTGTGGTTCTGATCCCCTGTATTTGGGTTTGCCTAGATCTATCAGTTGCAGACGTTTGAGGAGTGAGCTAGCAGATGGATGTTTACTCTGTTTTTTTTTTTCAAGTAAATGAAAATACATGTATTTTTTAAAGTCACAGTTTGAAGAGATCAAAGAAGTATGAGACTTAGAATAAGGTATGGGGCCCAGCAGCATGGCCTAGCAGCTAAAGTCCTCGCCTTGAATGCGCCAGGATCCTATATGGACACCGGTTCTAACCCCGGCAGCTCCACTTCCCATCCAGCTCCCTGCTTGTGTCCTGGGAAAGAGTTGAGGATGGCCCAGATCCTTGAGACGCTGTACCCGTGTGGGAGACCTGGAGGAAGTTCTTGGCTCCTGGCTCCGAATCGGCACAGCACTGGCCGTTGCAGTCACTTGGGGAGCGAATATTCGGACAGAAGATCTTCCTCTCTGTCTCTCCTCCTCTCCGTATATCTGACTTTGTAATAAAAATAAAAATAAAATAAATCTAGAATAAGGTATAGCAAAATGCTTTTGAAGTTATTTACCAATATGCTGTGGGATTTTATGAAAAAAGTTACAAGAATAAGTAGATAAATGTAGTAGCTAGTAATTCTAAGAATTTAAAAATGCTAGAGATAAAAAATATTGCATGAAAATAAAGAAGATTTTTGATGGGATTTTAGTAGATTGGGTGTGGTTTAGTGAAGAATTTTAAACATAGGCATAGTCTCAAACACACACTGAAAAGCAAAGAGAAGTTAGGATTGGGGAAAAAAAATAAAGAGAATACCCAAGAACTACAAAATGTTGAAACATGTGTATAGCGGCAATGACAGAATTTAAAAAAAAAAAAAGCAAGAAAGATAGAAAGAAATGTTTGAAGTTATTATAGCTGAAAGTTTCTCCCTAGAAAGCCTCACACCAGCCTACTGATCCAGAAATCTCAAAGAAAGCTAAGGAAGGGAAAAGCCAAAAATGCTACATCTAGGTACAATTACGAAAACCTCAGGAAGCCTGAAAGAAGCTACTGGAAATCAAAGATGAAATCTACATCTGACTTCTCAGAAAGAAAACAACAAAATATTTGTGGGGTGCTCAGAAAGAAAACATACACAACACTCTAGTCTTCTGTACCCCAAGGAACTGCGCTTTAAAAGTGAAAAAGGACAATGTTTTCAAACAAACAAACATTAGTGGAATCATTTTTTTTTTTTTGCCAGTGAATTTGTTTTGCAGTAATGTGACAAGAAGTTCTTCAGAGAGAAGGAAAATCATAGAGATCAAAAGAAAGCATGAACATCAGAGAGGAAGTCAGTGACGGATAAAAATTAGAATGTTTCCCCAGCTGTAGGCACCTGTCTGTGTTGATTTGCAGCTAAGTAAATAATATACCGCTGGGAGAAAAGCAGCCAGGGCTGGTGGGCATCTGGGCATGGTTAATGCCAAACTTATGTTAACCATACCAGTGTACAGCATAGGTGTCTATCTTACTTTTCTTTATTTAAAAGATTCGTGGGGAAGGCAGGAACGCCAGGATGGACATGGCACCCTGACTCCCAGATGGGTAAGGGGGTGGGTGACTGCACATTGTCCCAGGGAAGAGGTTCTGGGAACATACTGGAGTAGGAGCAGCTAAGGGCATATTTAATAGGGAAGGAATGACTTCTGGGGTTTTCCATGGAGGGGACCACTGCACTTTCAGGTAGGTGATGGAGACAGAGTGGTTTAGAGCGGGTTTATTTAAGGTGTTTGCAGAAGACAGAGTGGCATAACATTATTTGAAAGGGAATTAGGAATAGTTTTATCTGTATTGAGGGGGACCATGTAGAAGTGAAAAAATGAATGCATTATATACTGGAAAATGAGATGAGAAAAAATGAATACATTATATACTGAAAAAAAAAAGAACTGTGTCCCAACACTAAGAAAATAGAAGGAAATTAAATGGGTAGCTGCCATGTTTTTTACACGTATGCTGTTTGTAAGCATGGAAATATCACAATGTTCCCCAGGGAATGCAAGTGGAGTACTTCAAGACATTGATATAGAGAGGAGTGTATGAATAACAGCCCCAAAGTACAGGTAGCTGAAGTGAAAACAGACAAATGAGATTTTATCAAACTAAAAATTCTGACAAGCAAAAATGTATCATCAGAGTGAAGACTTAGCTAACATAATCGGAGAAAATAATTGAAAACTATGCATCTGACAGAGTATTTATTTCCAGAATATAGAAGGAACTGAAAACGAATTAATAACAAAATACCAATTTAGTTAATACCAATCAAATTATTCAAATATACATGTCCCCAAAGTAGAAATAATAAGTGGTCAAGAAATACGTGGAAAAATACTCGATGCCCTAGACTCCAGGAAAATCCAAAACAGAACAATTATGAGGTATCGTCTCAATTCTGTTGGAATGGCCATTGTCACAAAAGAAAGTAGATAGCACAACACACATACACAGACACATACGCACACATCTTTGTTAATAGTAGCTTTGTTCATGCTCTCCCAAGTTTAGTAACAGACATGATGACCTTTAGTCACTGAATAGAAAATCTGTGGATACTCAGACAAAGGAACATTGTTCAATGCTAAAATAAAATAGATGAATACATAAATAACATCAGCCATTAATCCAAGCAAACATCCAGGAAGGTTAAGTGCAGATAATGAAATGAAATGAGCTAGATGAAAAGGGTTCATAGATGCATGATCCCAACTACTTGATGATCTGTCAGAAGGAAAGTACATACACAGCAGTAATGGTAGTGATTGTGATGGTTACATTGAAGTAAGGAACAAGTACAGATTTTGAGGATGGAGAAACTGGTGACTTGTGTGGTTGTAAATTTGTAAAAGCCCCAATTTTAGAATCTGCAACTCCAAGAGTGACCTGTAAACTTTGGGTGAAAATGATATGCTAGTGCAATGTCATGAATTATGACAAATGCACCGCTGTAATGCTGAAGATTCTTATCTGTAGTGACAACAGTTTCTGAGAATTTTCCCGACTTTCTGCTAAATTATGCTGTGAATCTCAAGCTAGTCTAAAAATTATTTATTTAAAAAAGAAAAGAAAATGCTGCAGACACATTGATGTTCCCTTCTGGTTTTATTTATAGGTATTTCAGTCAATGAATATTTAGTAGATGTTTTTCACTTACCAAATAACTTGTTGTGATAATCAAGGAAAGGATGACAAAAAAGATCATAAAATAGAAAAAAGCAGAATTTTACATTTAACAAAGTCTGAGAAATCATATCACTGAACATATATTTGTTATTATAGAGCAACAATTTTTTTTTACAAAAATCAAGTTAAAATAGATGCTTTCCAATGAAAAAGCAAGTAGGTTTTTTAAAAACTATTTATTTTATGTGGTAGGCAGAGTTACAGAAAGAGCTTTAGAGAGGCAGAAAGATATCTTCCATCTGCTGTTTCCCTCCTACATGGTTGCTACAGCTGGAACTGAGTCTCTATGAAGCCTGGAGCCAGACTCTTGTCAGGGTCTTCTATGTGGCTACAGGGTTCAAGTCCCTGGGACATCTTCCTCTTCTTTCCCAGGCCATTAGCAGGGAGCTGGAACAAAAGTGGAGGAGAAAAGACATGAACGGGAACCTATCTGGGATGCTGGTGCCAAGCTGGTGGCTTTATTCACTCTCCCACAGCATCCGTTCCACAGTAGGATTATTTTAATATACCTCAATAAATGTTTTGGCTGCTGAAATCAACATGTGACTTAACTTTTAAGAAAACATAACTGACTAGTTAAAAGGCAATGGATTAAACTGTTTTGTAAACTGTCTAATTATCCCAAATGGTGATTCACTTGAAGACAAATTATCTTTAATACCTAAATAGTATATATTTTTAACTAAGCAACTGTTCATTATCTTGTGATAAATCCAAATTCATTTTGATATGGTATAATGAAATCCATATACTGTTCAGAGAAAAGTTTAAACACAAATATTTAACAGTTTCTGCAAAACATCTAAAGGCACATTATGTATATAAATGTTTTTGAGTTATATTTTACTACCACAAAATGATAGTCAAAACACAATTGTCAAAACTGACATTTTTACTAGTTTATATTTTTTTTCTTTTAAAAGCTTTATTTATTTATTAATCAGAAAGGCAGATATACAGAGAAAAGGAGGTGCAAAAAAAAGATCTCCGATCCACTGGCTCACTTCCCAGGTGTCCACAACGGCTGGAGCTGAGCTGATCCAGAGGCAGTAGTCAGGAGCTTCCTTGGGGTCTCCCACACAGATGCAGGGTCCCCAGGCTTTATGCCCGTCTCTACTGCTTTCCAAGGCCATGAGCAGGGTGTTGGATTGAAGTGGAACAGCTGGGACATGAACCCATGTGGGATCCTGAATGGGGCAAGGTGAGCGTTTAGCCACTGAGCCATCTTGCCTGGCCTACTGCTGCTGCTGTGATAGAGGTAGAGGTAAGTTTTGAAAGAAGATTTTATTAAGGAAGATGACATTATTGAGACATTAAGTGATGGGTCCAATGGCCAGAGTAAGTCAGAGGACCCCTAAGAAGAAACTGATTTCCATATCATGGCCCAATATAACTGACCACTTCTACCCTAAGCAAGAGGAAGAAATGTCCTGAGCTACAAGCCTGAGGAGATACCACACATCACAATTGTCAGTGTACAAGGATGTTATGTTTTGTTTGGGGAATGTAAAGCAAACGTTGTAAAATTTGGTAGCAAATTGGGTTAGGAAAATCACAGGAGTTGGACATGAAGCTGAACTGCACCATAAAGGAGTGTGTGTGTGTGTGTGTGTGTGTGTGTGTGTGTTTTGTTGGAGTGGTGGGATGAGAAAATTACTGGCTTTGTGTGGGAAAAACCAGAAAAAGAGTGACTGCTTTTGTTCAAGTTTCAGTGTCCCAAATCTTTGCATGTGGGTGGCAGAACTGGAACTGCCCGGAAATTCTGAGTCTGAAAAGTGGAATGTTGACGGAGGAAGCTACTTTTTCTTGTTTTGGTCGTGTTTTCCAGGATAGTACTTGTTACGGGTTCAGGTGGGTCCTGTCCCCACACCTTAGACCCTACCATGAGCCTATCTTATCATCTGATGTTTCTTTTTGCACTTCCACTGCTGGAGGACAGAGGTGGTTTGGAAAACTGCACCTGTATCTGGCTCAGTTTGCAGATCCCAAGGTGCATAACCAAGGTATTTTTAGATGAAGCTGAGGAACTGAGGAAAAACTAGTCTGATCCATGAAACTAGTTTGATTTACAACTCTTACATGCATAGAAATATGTGAGTCACTTGTCGTGGACTAGCAGATGTTGGAAGTTAGCTTGTAGTTTTCCACGCTACCTCACTTATCCTTATCCTACTCGTGTTAAAGTGAAGACAATCTTGTTTCAAAAATGTTGTTCGTCTCCAAGAGAACACAGAGATATTGATAAATGTTGGAGGGGAATTAAATCAAAATACCAAGAAGCTTCTCAAAGTGAAAAATTGCTGAGCAGCCACCAAGAATATGTTAAACCAAACAAAATCTCGCAAATCTTTCATGATGAATTTACAGAAGAATTGACAGTTTCCTGGAAATCGATTTGTTTAAGTCTTTCCTATTTTTAGATGAGAAATTTGAAGTCAAGGGAACTGAGTGAGTCTTCCTTATTGATTGTCTTATTCAATACCTTGTAATGTGCCAGGTAATAAGTGCACAGAGGATCACAAAAGCAGCATCAGAATATATAAAGTAAGTTGGAAATTCTAGTTTAGTTACAATGGCCATTTGAAAGGAGATGTAAATAAAGCTGAGAAAGAAAGTCCCATAAGTATCAGGGGCAAAAGTATAACCCTGAATCAGAAAGGAATGAATCTACTGTGTTAAGTCATCAAGCAATGGGGAAAAGAAAGTTAAAAAAAAAATGGTATCACAGAGTTATCCAGGGTTCCATTACATGTGTACTTTCAAATTCTATACTGACTCTGGGAGAAAGAAATGGAAGGCTAATTCCATTGCAACATCACATGTTGATTTATAAGAATGAAGGCTATTAGGTGAGAGAGATAAAGAGGAAAAGGGGAAGTTAGTAGACCAACTGGGACACAGCACTTTAAAGGTAACATGTAGACACCAAGTTCTTTCTGAACATGTTCAGTTGCTCCTGTGAGAGATGACAACTTCTTGAAAAGCAAGTTAAATTTCACTGCCTTTTGGTGTTCCCTATATCTGATATTCCCCTTCCGTTTGTAATGTTGTAAGGCAGAATGGACTGTCATTTCTTTCACCTCTCTTTTTCTTCTCTTCATTTCTTGTGAGGAAAGCAAGTTCATTAAGATGGTATAAAATTACAATGTTTTCTGTAGTAGTGGCTAATATTGAATGCAGTGAAATCAGTACATGGAGGTGAACAAGTTTAATAATGTCTTTTTATTTTCCAGCGTACCCTTTAGGAGTACATTCAGTTAAACAAAATGAGTCTGCCATATGTGCACATTCATGTATTTAATATTCATTATACTTTTTATTCTACTATATATGCATACATTATTCTATACAGAATCATAAAGCATGCATTTTAAATAATTTGTCAAAACTGAATAAAAACTGAATTGCAAAGTTATCTCCTATGCATCTTTGGAATGTATGCATTGCACTTTGGACAAAAGAACCAAATTGTGGAGATTTTCCTGTATAACACATGAAAGCAGGTAGCTTGACCATTGCAATTTCAAGGACTTCCAGCAACTATGCCAGGAAGAAGGAGCTCTGCGCATGACTTCTGAGATTTTGAGCTGTCTCACAGATAAGAAGGACCACTGGATTGAAACGATTGAGCTGGTATGAATGGGAGGGAGGAGGGAGGGAGACAGAAGCCAAAAAGTTCTGAGACGCCACAGTAGCTTTGGGTATGCTGAGAAGTACCTGGCCAGCACACAAATATGTTTGTTTTTCTTTTTTCATGTTTAGAGATCTAAATGCTTCCAACTATAGAATCATGGCATTGTTGCTTTATGATCTATGTATTGAGGGTTTAAGACAGACTTTCTGTGTCGCTAAGTAGCAGTGTTCCCATGCACTACCATATACTCATGCCTATATATCACTATATGTGAACGGATGTGAACATCATCTGTTCATCTGTCTTTGTCATCTATCTACTTCTGTCTGCCTTTGTGGACTTCTCCTTGGAGTTCATCCCCAGCACACTGACATTGCAGGATTTATGCAGCATACTCAATGCACAGCTTTCTGAAATCCACAAGGAGGACATTAAGCTGTTGTACTTGTCACCTCCTCTGTCTTCATTTTTTCTTTACGCATTTGAAAATGGATATAGATATGAAATTGATTTTTAATTTGAAAAAAATGCTACATGTACATAAAAATAGAGTATTCCACAGAGACTGAAAGACAGAATGACTCGAAATTTCTCATTATCACATGCACAAATGAAATAAGTTTTGAATACTCCTAAGAATCTCTGTGAATCAGACAGAAAGTACACAACTTTCTGGTGCAAATCATCACAGTCTTCTAATTCTAATTCATTAAGCAGCTCACACTTGAGCCAAGAAACTACATCAACACAGACAAATTGATTTTGTCCTCCAAAGTTTCCCAGTCTAAGGAAGTAGCCAGAAATCCATTATAAGCTTAGCAAACTTTAAAAAAAAATGTTTACTACTTTTCACAAATGAAACTTTGGTTTCTCCTCATGTCTATGTTTTCACAATTTCCCCCAAGATGATCTGTCTGGCTTCTAATTTATGATGCTATTAAAGAGAAGTGGAAGAGGGCCAGTCTTGAGACACAGCCAGCTAAGCGGTTTACATCAGCAGCGCCCCACCTGGGCAGAAGTTCGAGTCTTATTATTGCTTTCAGTCTAGCTCCATCCTAACGTGCCTGGGAAGGTCACATAATGTGACCCAAGTCCTTTGTCTCCTGCCACTCAAGTCTGAGACTGGCTCAAGTAGCACCTGTCTCCTGGCCTCAGCTTGAGAGAGCCCAAATGGATGCAGCCACTTAGGGAGTGAAACAGCAGATGGAAAATCTCCCTCTCTTAACATAATTCTGCACATGCTTATCTTTGCTTATGGAGGTAAAAATTACAGGTAAAAATTGAATGGAACCTTTCCATTCAAAAGGTTCATGGAAAAAGAAATTAAAGAATAAGTTCATAATGGTGTAAAATAAATTAAAATCCATGCAAAGTCTTTTCATAAGACACACTTTCCATTTACAAAATGCTTTTAGAGAATTTGACATTGTTTGCTACAACATTGCTATAGTGTAATGCCGCGCATTATAAATTTTTTGATAATGGCAACATGTTGCAGAGTTTACAATTTGTTTTTTCACTTTTGGAAAAGATTATGCACTTTAAAAATAAGTTAAAATGAAAAACAAAAAATATACGTTTTCCTTTCTTATTTCAATACAATTTTTCTGTTGTTTCTCTACCATTTGTCTGTTTCTTACAAGCTCTTATAAGGCACAAGGCACTCTAGACATATTTTCTACAGACTTCCAACCGGTTCCAATAGAAGCTCCTCACCGATTTTCTATTCCCCCATTCTTTGACTGTATTATTAGATAAGGAATGATTTCTGGCTTCATTACGCTGACTTTTTTTCCTTATTTTTATCTCTGTTATTTTGTTATGCAACCCAGGTCATGTCTACCATTGTTAGACATATTAATTTTTTGAAATCAATATTTTCTTTTGGAAATTGCTCTTTTTTGCTCTCTGAGGTTTTTCCTTTGAGTCAATAAATTCTGCTTTAACAGATTCATACTTCATTCCAATCAATGTAGTATAAAACTTACACTTTTATTGCTTACTCTTGTTCTCAACGTAATTCCTGGTCCCTTTACCATTGTTTTGTTTGTTCATATGAGATTTTCAATTGTAGAGTGTGAATTTTGTTCAGCATTTGGTGATCGCGGACTGTCAGCTTTTGCTTGTGGGCAAAAGATCAGGTTGATTAATTAGAATAGTTAAAGTAAGAATCTTTTGTTATTAGAGCAGTTATTTTTCATTAGTTGTTGACAATTGTTCTGCACATATGGCAGACTTTCAGAAGCAAATCAACTCCATGAGAGCCACACAAAGAAAAATCAGTCCTTTTAGTGATCTCTAACATTACAACAAGCAGAGCTCTATTCTACTGTGTGAAGGCTCTTAATCAGAACCTCATCCTTTCCTCTTTTTTCCCCTGAGAATAAACAAACTCTATATTACAACAATCACTTACTCTTAGTCATCAGAGTGGACTTGCAGGAGAAAGCAGTAGAACTGCTCCTTAATTTTCCTAAAGTAAACACCATGGAAACTGCCCAATAGATTTACTATTGGGTCAAAATGGAAAAGTAATGTGATTTATGAACAGAATATGCCTTGTAACAAATTCAAGGTCATTGTGGGGGAACTTAGCCGTTACCAGACTCTTGATCATAGGTTTTTCCTTGTTTAAAATTTCAATGAAATTCAAACCATAATAAAATCAGCAAATTAAACCAGATGACTTGTGGAGCTTTTTACTGCCTGAAAAAAAAAATTAGTGTTCAATGCTTCCAGCATCCCAAGTAATAAATGTTTATGCCTCGAAGGACATTTTACAAATGAAACAGCTCTGAATCACCCTCCTTCAATCAGCCTCACAACCAGAGAGACACAAAGCTTCCTGCGAGAGCCCACTTCCATGCTGGTTGATTGGCTATATTCCAATATCCTGGAGTGGGAGATGCTGCCAAATTATCTCAGGGAAAAAATGCTTTGTAGGTGACACTGATGAGATGATGTGAGAAGCCAGCTGTGATGTGGGTGGTAAATCTACGCTTCATTCTGTGTAGAAGGTTGGACTTGGTTGGCTCTCAGTTGCCCTTACATTTGGAACTGTGTGTGAAGGTATAGCTTCTCCTTGACAGCTCTCAGAGGGCACGGGGGTGCTCTTTATTAGGCTTTCTACTTGATTCCTTGCAGTTATCACATAGCCTACTGCCTGGAAACAGTAAAGCAGCACCTAGCCCTGGAAAACATATTATACTGGTAGGTTTTGGCATTTGAAAATGTGATTTGCATTCCATTTGTCTGGAACTTACTTGTATTTGTCAACTTTGTAGATCAGCCCAGAGAAACTCAACCATTCCATAATACAGCCTGATTAGAAATTATTGAACCTCGCCCATTGAGTTAAAAATAAGTAGTTTGTAACCTTTGGAAAATGAAATCCCTCTTAGACGCAACAACACTGAGAAAGCCATATCAGCAAATGGTGTGAAAACAATCTGTGACTTATTTGTTATCTCAATTACAGCCTTCTTACTGAGTCACCACCCTCTCATGTTCATCCTTAATAGTTAGTTAAGCTAATTTAACTGAAAAATAATTTCATTTGTACCTGGTATGCTTAAAACTTTCAAGGGATGAAAGGGGCATTTGAATTGTTGGTTAAGACTCTATTTGGAATGCCTGCATCCTGTATTGGAACTCCTAATTGCAATAAAGCAAGCTGTCTCCCGAGTAGTATCGTTAAACTCCCTTCAGCCATAGTGGCCTGTAACAACACTCTATAATGATATCAGTCACAGTTTTATATGGGTTACATTGTGTGTTGGGGGATAAAGGCAACCAGTGCATAATTTCCTCAAGAAGACAGTCAGACCAGGCTGCCCACAAAAATCTGTGGGTAACTAAGAATAGAAATAAGCCAGAGCGCTGCTGGCCTGTGCTGCCCTCTTCTGCCTAAGCTAATTCCTTCTATTCATGGGAGTGGGAGGATTAACTGACAATCTGTGTTCCCTCTCTTTGACGTGGAAATGTTGGTAATACTATTTCATAGCTCTGTAGCCAAAGAAGAAAGTGTATGCCTGCATTTTTTTTTCTTTTCAGGAATCCTCAAAAGAGAGCGTCCTCAAAATTCATTCTGGAATCTCAAATTTGACCATTAAAAACCAGAAATGCACAAACAAATATCAGTTTCACTAATATAAATGTTAAGGCCACATATCACATGTAATTCCGATTTCAGTAGTTTTTCTGAAGACATTAGTGACTTCAAAAAGCTAAAAGGTAGATCTGCTAGACTGTTCCATTCTAGTTTGACAAGCATGGAATTTGGGGACTAGATTTTGGATTAGTTATACAGTCACTTCAGAAGGAAAGTGGGAGACAGTGGATTAAGACTGGAAAGATCATCACTTCTCTGTACTTGCCTAAGAAGGAAAAGGTTGAAGCCTTCAGAACATCTTACAATAAAATAGATTTCTATATATTTTCAAGTAATTCCAGTTCTGTGAACATTTCTATTGTTCGAAAATATGACTTCATTAATTCTAATGATTTCTAAAATTATACCTGCTGGCAAATATAGCGTTTGAACTGCCTGAATTCAAAGGGAGAAAAGAGTTCTGTAATTTGTTCACAGCATAATAGCTATCAAAATATTCACAGTGTGCCTATGCATACATGGCCTCGAACTCATCTGTTTAGTGCAGTTGCTAAGCTAGACTTGCAGTAGCGGTGTGAGTCATTTACCTGTAGCTGAGCTTCAGGCACTGATGCTTGCATTCATGTACTGGAGTACATCCTTCTTAGAAATGAAAAAATAATAATAAAGCTAGTTATTCTGAAACTAAATATGAGTTTGAGCTCTGTAATATTTGTATCCACTCTCTAGACTTTAAAAACAAAAAGCAAGGTCAAGAATTATGTCTTCTACAAAGGAAAATATTTTATAGCTGCATTGGGATTTTCCTGCCTCTGCATGTTTGTATTTGTTCATCCAATAAGCCTTTTTGGAGTTCCAAAGCAATAGATTGTAAAATCCAATGGTGTTAAGGTCAAGGAAAGCACAAAAAGGTGTTATCTAAGCAGCAAATGATCAGAGAAAATTCAGGAATTTAAAATGTGCTTAACACATTTCATGTATGTGGTCATTATTTTAAACTTTGGATGTTTATAGTTATCTACAAATAAATGGAAATATTTCTTACAAATGTGGCTTTGAGAAATATGAAGGACAAGAAAGAATAGAGATTAAAAAATGATCAAAAGACAAAGAAATAAATGAGTATCTCTTTATCCTGTTCAAAATGTGTGAGCATGCACGTATTCACACGTATATATCCATATCTACACATGCACACATCTACACATATATGGATATTACAGTAACATCCATGAAGCTTTTCTGATATTATAATTACAACAGGATGGGGAGATGGAATTTGTGGTGAACACTCCTATCTTCTGTCTTGACTCCCTCTTTTGAATATTATGTATTTCCTTCACTTACTCATGCTTTCTACTCCTTTATGCAAATCTCTCAATTAATTGGGAAAATACCTTTATAACTTCAATTTTGCATTTACATGAAAAAGATTGAACCGATGACAAACTGTAGAGATTTTGGGGAGGGCATGCTTCGTTTCCATCCTTTTTCACACTATGTGATGTGCAATCAAGGTAAACAAACCTATCTCCTCAAATATTTAGAATGTGGTTCCCGTTGATTAGCTTTTTCCACCTCCCTACTCCTTTCCCAGGAGGAGGAAGCCTACCTCTGGTACTCACCAGTATACTCTCTACATCCTAATAGTTTTGTTCCCATAACATAAACCTTTTAAAATATAACTGAATAAAAACTCATATTATGCATAGTTTGGCAGATAGTTAGACTGTTAAAGAATCAGCATTTTCATATTAGCCAAATCCATCCCTGCTACATAGACCATGATATAATTAAAATAATACCATTTAAAATAGTTTTGAGGATGACCTATGTCAGACACGCTGTTATTACTCACTTTGTCTCTCTTACAAAAATATTATTTGTATTTTATAAATAAGGGAACTGAGACATAAGAGGTAATTACTTCATCTTGATTGTGATCCAAACCCTAATCCTGATCTTCATCACAAATGAAAAGATAAATGTATTAGGAATCTGAGATTGAATTACATTTTGTCTTATTTGGCAACCTTTACCATTCTTATTACTGCAAGCCTGATATTTTTTGGTGTATTTTAGCTTCTAATAAAGTACCAGATATGTCTACGAGAAGGATAGCAACAGTATGTTTATGGGATAGTAATAATACTGAGGGTTTGATACACATAAATCTCCATAAAGAAAGTTTTAAGTGTGTTTAAATAGAAAGATATGCCTACCTGACTGCCTAGATTCATTGGGAAAAATTATAGCCCTAACTCCTGTATTGATCTTTACATGCTTTCCGTTTATCAGTTACTTTAACCATTTTTTAATCCTCTCTTTAAACATTTTTCATAATCAAGGAGTAAGATTTTAGTTAACAGCCCAGGCACTAGTCACTAATGCTGAATGTTATAAGATCTAGTTGATGTCTCACAACAATAATTATCAAACACACAAAATGTCACTTTGTCCAGCAGTTTGCTTATTTTATTTATCATTGAGGTCACAAGAAGTTTCTGCTTTTAGCATAAATGTCTTATCAGAAGAAAACTTACCCTCTCATTTAGCATGCTTGATTTAAAATTTGAGAAAAAATAATGTCACTGCTGAAATGAGATGTTGACAACTCCAGTGACTGAAAACGCTTAGTCAAAAATACACAGATGCTAATGTTTCAGCCGGACAAAATCTATGGGATGCAACGCCTTCTTTTCTATATAAAATATATGTTTTGAAAATAAAACAATTATTTTAATTATTTTCAAGGTTGACAAAAGTACAAAATCTTATATTCCAAATTCTCACTTTTTTTCTCTAAAATTAAGGCCCTGGAAGAGAAGTTATTTATTAAAACTTAACCAGTATGAGACCATGTAGCTAGATATCCATTTTCTCTGGTGGGTTTCTCTTTTATCTGTACCATTAAAGAAGCACATTTAAGAGAGTCATGTTTGATGGAAAGATTGGGAAGAATGTGATAAGAGCATCTATGATTCTTGAAGTTAATGGAAATAAAAAGACCTGATATTCATTACATTTTAGAGAACACATTAAAAATATAATTGTAATCTTTCCCATGCTATTTCTAAAGTAAAACATTCTTCTTGCATTTCGTTCTTTTAGAGTTCTTACCACACAGAAGACATTGTGTACAGATTAGTAAGTTTATAACAATGCCACAAAGTAAATTGATTTGTCTCTTTTGTGGATTAAGGAGCCAGGGGCTGAGGCCAATGTGCTGTGATGCACTGGATTAAACCATTCTTGTGATGTGGGCATAAATACCCAGCTTCTCTACTTTTAATCTAGCTTCCTGCAAATGCCTTGAAGGGAAATAGAGAAAGGCTCACGTACTTGGGCTCTTAACATGTAGTTGGAAGACCCAGAAGGAGTTTCTAGTCCTGGCTTTGGCCTGGTCTAACCATGGCTCTTGTGGCCATTTGAGGGAGTGAGCCAGTGGATGGAATGTCTCTTTTTCTCTTTCAGTCTTTATGTTTTCCCTTTCAGTAAATAAGTGATGATTTGGAAACAAAATAAAAAAAAAAAAAACAAAAAAACCAAAACAACAAAAACCAAAAAACATATAATAGGTTGTCCAAACTTATTCTGAATTAGTATTAGTATCCCCAAAGACTTGTGTTATTCTCCATATCTTTCAGAGTACAGAAAAACCTATGAACATATCAAGTGAAATATGTATAGGTGCTTTTATGTGAGTGTTTGCTCTCATGTCATACGTACAGATCAACTGTGTCCTGAAAGATCTACTTCAAAACTCTTATGTTGGGTGCCAACATTACATCACAGGAGGTTAAGCCACAACCTGTGGTGTTGGCTTGCCATAGAAAAGCTAGTTTGAGTCCCTGCTATTAGTTCCAATCCTGCTCAGAGCCTGGGAGATACAGTGGGGGATGACACAAAGGCCGGGGATCCACTCACCCACGTGGGAGACCTGGATGAGGTTCCTGGCTCCAGCCTGCCTTAGCCCTGGCCAGTGTGGTCATTTGGATAGTATGAAGCGACAAGTACAAGATTCACCACCCTCTTTCCCTTTCTCCATGAATCTGAAGTTTAAATAAGTAAATCTTTTAAAAAAATAACTCTACTGTTACTGGAGATCTAAATAATTTGGCCATATTCTTAAATCTGACATACATAAATTACATAGACACATGAAATTATTCAAATCATTCCTGTCAAAAAAAAAAGAATTGTTTCTTTTATAAATGGTTTATCTACATATATAAAACTATTTATTTTGAACATATAGAGCAATTGTCAATTATATCCAAATAAAACTGTTTTAAAAAGCTCAAAGGTAGAAAGTGCTTTATTTTATATAAAAGGAAGCAGAGGCTAAAAATCAGTAAAAACAAAGTGGTCAGCATAGTATAAAAAGAAAAGCAATGGGTTAAGTTCTAGAGGGAGCTAAAAGAGATAGGAGGTAAATCATCTTGGATTTATTAGTTCCAGACTTATGGCAGTGGTGGGAGGGATGACAAATTACTGATCACTGAAGTAAATGCTAATTGATTTTCCCACTCCATGTAGGTCCATGCAAAACTGATAAAAAATGTTTATGTGTAATGGATAGAATTCAGGTTAGAAATGACAAGTTAGAATCGATTTGCTTTGGAAATATGGAATGAAAAAAAATTGGAAAAATAAATACGGCAGAATAACACAAGAGGAAGATAAATTATGCCAGGCACAATAAGGGTTAGTAGCAATTTTTTCAGATAGTTTAATGTCCTGAAAATCGTAGGCTTTTGGATTCAGCAATTGATGCATGGAGGGCATGGAACTATTCTTGGAAATGTCCCAGCACTCCATCCAGAAGAGCAGGGGATGGCCTCCTCAGAAGTCACACTCAGTTGCACATAATCGAATTGTCCTGGTGAAGTAACGGATAGATCTCGGGGTTTAGACCTGCCAGCAGGCACCAACATCACCGAGGGTGAGGCAGACGGTGGTCTTCAGCAGCAAGAACCACCGAGACAAGCTGGTGAGGATGTCTAGTATGTAGAGGTTACAGGATTTAAAGGGAAAGGGAGGGAGGGCAGGAGGGAGTCTTCCGGCAGACCCCACGCCCACCAAAGATGCTGTAGTTGGCTGTAGGACACGTCTATCTCCCTAGATCTTCTGATGATGTCAGAGGTCATGTTCAGGTATACTGCCCTTGACCTCATAGCCGTGTTGGAAGTCACACTCCATGTGTAGGTCTGAAGGCTGTTCCTCAGGCCAAGGGGCGGGTAAGGCTTAAGCTATGCCCCCTAGGCAGCAGGGCGTGGGCCTGGGGTGATCGTCCACAGAGCTGAAGTTCAGGACATCACCAACTCGTAGCAAAGGGGATCATGCCACATTAGGAACATGAACAGAGTGCAAGAATTGGGAAATCAATGTCAAAGACTGGGTTCAGTTAAATGCTAAGGACTGTAACAAGATCAGAGCTAGCTGTGTCAAGTCTAAGAGTATAAGAGCGCTCGGTCTCATTCTCAGCACAATGCATTCTCATGTTCATTAATTGGAATAACAGCTGGGTGAAACGATAAAATTGGAAATAAAAGCAAATAAGCTGGAATTTCACTGATCCTGACAGTGTAAAATTTGTGTTAATGCAAATAGTGGTTAGTTCCATAACTATTTCAACTAGCTTTTGCTTGTGAATAGTGAGTTACACCAAAGCAAAGTGAGCATTTTCTAGAAAGTTATTAATCTGTCTTCTTTAAAGCAGAATTTACATCAATAATACATAACAATGTCCATGATTTATTCTGCAATGTGAAGATTTATAAAAAATAAATTAAGGCTATTGTTTAATTCATTTTCTTAAAGTATAACTGAATTTGAAGGAAATCAGTCAAGCTCAGGTAGATATCGAGTTACAACCATAGCAGTAATTATTTGGATAGATTTCAGAAATTATCTCATTTGCTGAGAAATAGATTAATATAAAAGTTATTTTTTTAAAAAAGCCTGTTAAGAAATTATAAATTTTTTAATTACAGAATTGCTTTCAGTAAATAAATGACTCTAGCACTTTAATAAGATGCTTGAGTTTGAGATTGATAAAATAGATGTCGGTACGGTTCAATATCACTGCATTTTTCCTTCCAAATTTCAGACCACTTAACAAATATGCTCATCGTGGAGCCAATGTCTTTCCTTCGAATATGAGTCTTATGACTGAACTAGGCTATTGCCTCCCTTTCATTACGCAAGCCCACAATAAGCTATCTACAACTGATTTTAAGTTTTGCTCTCTTTAAAGCCGAAAGAAGGCCTCACCTAAAATCACTCACAAAACAACACAAAGCTGCAGTCTTTTTAAAATGTTTAATGATTTTCCAACCACATTTAATTTAATAGCATCTTTAAAATAACTCACCTTCATTAACTTTTTCCAAAGTATACAGCAAGGTTTTCAAACATTTTCTCTTGTCCTAGTTTGTTTTGTATAGATTTGTATATTATAGACATGTTCAAATCATGAATTTGCCAAAGGCAACTAATATAAAAGGCTTAAAAAAAATAAACCTAACTATAACTTCAGTGAACACTGAGTATGCCTTTATTGTCAATAGCAAAGAATTAAATCTATAAATGTAAATTAAATACACACTGAAATTTTCTAACCACAGTGGGTGTTAAATGTTTTTTCTTTTTGCTAACTAAGTAGTCACATTTTTTTCCCTTTTTCTTTTCCCCATGGAGTTTACTTGTCCTGATTAGAGTATAAAATTCTATAAGTTAAGCTGATAAAATCACATGTGATGAAGATTAATCAGTTAAATATGGCAATTGGAAACTAATTGTTTGCATTTGAGACATTAATTTTGTGATTTTAAAAATGATCAGTTATTTTATAATAATTTTATATGTTGCATTAAGCATTGCCAAACTACTGTGAAATATTATAGTAGGAAAGAAATCAATTCCAATTTAGTATTAGTCAAACTTATTCCAAAATTCTTTGAGCAAGCCAATTTTTATTTCACATTTCCAAAATTAGCAACAATAGAAAATACTGGACACCTTCAAGGCATATGAAGCAAAAAAAAAAAAAAATTCCTTGAGGTTAATTTCCATGTTAAAATTGCATATTATGATCAGGAAATTTGCCTGGTGTCCAAATTCTAGTAATGTGCTTTACTAACAGTAATAATTTAACGGATATTAAAAGAAAATCTATGCAGAGCAGAAATTTGTTTCCATTTGGATAACTATGAAAGCCTTTACATTAGGTTCCTCTCTTGGGTGCTATTTTCTAACTCAGGCTGGCAACTGTAACTATTTTTATTTCTAAACTAATTTCTTTTTTTTTTTTTTTTAAAGATTTATTTTTATTATTTTTTCATTGGAAAGGCGGATATACAGAAAGGAGAGACAGAGAGGAAGATCTTCCGTCCGATGATTCACTCCCCAAGTGAGCGCAACGGGCCGATACTATGCCGATCCGAAGCCAGGAGCCTCTTCCGGGTCTCCCACGCGGGTGCAGGTTCCCAAAGCTTTGGGCCGTCCTCGACTGCTTTCCCAGGCCACAGGCAGGGAGCTGGAAGGGAAGCGGGGCTGCCGGGATTAGAACCGGCGCCCATATGGGATCCCGGGCGTGCTAGGCGAGGACCTTTAACCACTTGCGCCACCGCGCCGGGCCCTCTAAACTAATTTCAATATGAATATAAATAAGTCTATGATTCTCAGCTACTTAATTTTTCAGACCATGTCGGCAATGGCAAAACATTCTAACTGATCAGTAATGCATACATGTTCCTTAATGTTGATCACTGACCTCCCAGCCAAACATCCATGGCTATACAAAAACTGATGAGCAGAAAAGCCATGGATTATCTGGGTTCACACAATAAATGCAAGCATAGATAATACATTCCTGTGAGCTGCAGGTGGTATGAATTCAAGGACCCTGAGTTTACGCTTGAAAGAATGAAAACAGAATACGTCTGCTACCTCCTAGTGGCTGTGGATGGGAACTGCTCTATATTTTGCTAAATAAAGGTTGAAGCAGATACTTGTTATTGTATGTGGGGAAAGAAGTTACTCAAAAGTAAACATCTATGATAAGTTTTGTGAGGTATGAGGAATTAAAATTATGAAACCAGGAATTATCAAAGTAAGCTGACATATCCCTAAGAAGAGCGTCATTTTCTAAATGCGTTGTAATATTTTCATCTTAAAATAGCATGTTGCTGTCATTACGCACTTAGTAACTAAATCTTTGCTTCTAATACACAAAAATAGACTATTACAAAACAGATTCTGACAAGGAAGAGGATGGGAAATGGAAGAGAAATGGAAGAAATTAAGAAACAGGAAACAAAATATGAAAAGACAGTGGACAATTTATTTCAGTAACTTTTAGTTGTAAGATGAAAACATGCTCTTCCCTTTATAAGACCTTTATCTGTGTGTTTGGATAACACATTATTCCTGGAAAAGTGACTCCTTTCTAGGTACTAGTTGTAAGAAGTCAACTTCTATGCATAAGCATTACTGTATAATGGCATGATTAGAACTGAAACTGAGACAAGATCTATAACTATTGAGAAAAAAAACTGATGGCTAGCAAGTTAGCTTGCCTCTCCCACAACCTCCACTACACTAGGAGAGATTAATTTACACTGTCCTACTTGCAGCTTTGAATTTAATTTTCTGATTTGAGCAATTTGTGTATTAGTCACCTGCTATTACCCGAAGGCGAGTCATTTCTCAATTTCTCTTAAGAGCTTATGTTAAATCTTGCAGTGGGGCTGATATTTACCTGGTTGTTTGGAAGCAGGTTAAGATTGCCCTGCTGTATAGAATGCCTGGATTCAGTCCCTGATTCCACATGTCATCTTCCCGATAATGCAGATCTGTTCCTGCCCTGCTTCCCAATTCAGGAGACCTAGAATCAGTTTGCACTCCTTGCCTCCTTAGGCCTTTCAGGGACTAAACCAACAAGAGACTCACTCTGTGTGTGTGTGTGTGTGTGTGTGTGTGTGTGTGTGTGTGTGTGTCTCACTCTAATACACACATGTATAAGTATTTATATACATTTATAATAATATAATAATCTTGTTAGTGTAAGTTCTCCTAAGTCTAACTCGATTTATGTGCTGTGGCCCGTTACTCTCTCTTTCATTCTATCTTTCAAATAAATAAAACAAATGTTTGTTTTAAAAAGATGTTCAATATATATTATTCTGGTTAACAGCTGCTAACTCATCTGTAATCCTGCTGTCTTCTGTTACCCTGTATGACACTAGACCTTTTCTCTCTTTCCTCACGTTAAATTTGCTGTATCAGTCTGGGTCACAATACCCCTGCCAGGAGTATTGCCACAGCCCTTTAACTGCTTCTCCTACTTTGATTCTTGTTTAACTGTTGTTGATATCAGCTGCTTCTCCTTGAATTACCATGAGCCCATCACTTCTCTTCTGGTTACACACACTCACAGAAATAACTCAAAATTACTCACACTGACAAAGTGTTTTTTACTTTCATCTCGGACCAGAGCAGTGCTTTAGGAAACTATTTTTACAACGACTTTCAGCTCAAGAATTCTTTCTTAGGGGGGTGGGTGGGAATTGTCTTTATGTCACCTGCTTGATGAATATTTTTGCTTGTTACTAAACTCTATTTTGGTTTCTATTTTAACACTTTAAAATACACAGTCTATTGTCTTTAACTTCTACTGTTTCTGTTAAGAAATGGGCTATCAGGCTTATGGCTGATTTTTTTGAAGGTGGCATTTTTTCTAGCTCAGGGTTTTTGCATGGCTCCTTGTGTGCGTCAGCAGTTTTACCACGGTGTCCCTGGGTGTGCTTTTCTTTGTCCTAATTCTCAAAGGGCTTTGTAATGCATCTTGCATCATGGCTTGAAGGCTCCTATTATTTGGAGGAAATTTTAAGCCATTCCCTCTTCTTACATTTCTGCTAAGGATCGTCTGTCTCCTATTATTTGAAACTCCAATTAAAACAGGAGTATTTTCACTGTGTCCCATATGTCTCTTTTCTTCCTATCTTGTAATCAATGATGTAGTATGAATATTTTATTCTGAAATAGCTTTTAGTTTATTGAACTATATTCACTGATACCTAGTATACTGTTATATCTACCTAATGAATTAACGATTTCACTTGTTATCTTTTTTCATTATTTGATTTTCTTTTTATTCATGTGACTCCTGAAATTTTTCATCACGGATTAGTTTGTCAAAAGTACGTGGCATATGCACACAATGGAATTTACTCGTAATGAAATCTTATCATCTGTAACAAAATAAATGCAACTGGAAGTTATTCTGTTAAATAAGTTAGACAAACACTGCATGCCCTTTCTTATACATGGAAGTTAAGAAAAATTGATCTGAACTTAAATTAGTGATTACCAATGACTGGGTAGCAGAAGGAAGAGAACATTGAATGTGTACCTGGATAGCAGGTGCCAACACACAGTTAGACAGAAATAATACATTCTGGTGTTTCCCGGCACAGAGGTGCTACTGTAGGTCACAATTCTGTATTATTTACAGAATAAATAACTGGAAGAGAGGGGATGGTACGCTCTAAATATAAAAAAGAAGTAGATGTAAACTCGTTAATTCTCTGAGATGGCCATTTATGTTATACATGAAAATTGCACTGTTTATCTCAAAACCGCACAACTATTAGGTGTTCATCAGAATAGGAAAATTAATAGCAGTTATTTTAAAACTCAAGTTTAATTATTTCAATTACTTGGCTTCTTTCAGGGTGATTTATGATCAGTTCCTTCTCTTAGTGTTAAGACCACTCTTGAGGTCTGTAGGCCTTCTTACAGACATTTACATTTTACTTACATTTTATTGAATTCCAAATATTTTTACATGAGATACTGTAATGGTTATTTGAGGGCCTGAAGATGTCATTTTCCTTCCACGCTTCTTATTTTTTTTTCACTAACTTAGTAGTAGAAGTCTACATCATCTTAATCCAATCCACTTCCTCTCCAATCCTCAACTCTCCCCACTCTAATCAGTGATGCACAAGGACGTCATCCTTCTTAACTAGCATTATAAATAAATAAACGAAGCAAGCAAGCAGTCGTTTAACCCTGGGATCTAGTTTCTGTGAGGAAATATGTATTTTAATTCAGTGTCACTACTAGTCTATAGTACTTTACAGTTCCCAATGGAAGCCCAAAAACCATCCTCTGATGCACAGCCTGAAATTCATATTCCTTTCCATCATTGTTGGTTCAAGAGCTATGAAAGAGCCAACCAAAAATCTCAGCGGCATATGACACAAGCACTCATTTCCCATGCATATACAGGTAGTCTTGCATCATAGCTTATTAGTTGCTATTGCTTATTTTGGGAAATTCTGCCCCCGTTGTCTTTCATTGCACCCTGGCCAAAAAAAAAAAAAAAAAAAAACTAAGGAGATACAAAAAACAATTACAGAACTTCTAAGTCTCAGCTTGGAATTCGTATTCTGTCATTGCATTGAACAGAAGAAATTATATAACCCAATAAAAGTGGAAAAGGGGAGAAGAGATAAATGGTTTATTAGTGAAATCTGTAGCAGACATATTTTAAGTTTATTGTTATTTGTATCTATTGTGTAGATCAGTTTGTAAATGTACTAAGTGAAATGAAATAATCTTTTGTTTCAGAAAAATACTCAGATACGCCACAAAGAATCTGTTTTCTTGACCTGTTTAAGTTGTTTACGGATTAAAATTCAGCTCAAGCCTTCAAACATCAACGTTCCTGCCCACCATCCATGCAAGCATATTCAAAGGAAAAGATAGTATTTTCTTTGTCCAATATTTCCTACTTAATGACTCATTCCTCAGTGGCAACTTCTGTACTTTCAACTTGCTCGCAAAAATATGTTCAGTCTTGCGAAGAAATAAAACCGTTCTAACCAAGAGAGATTTGTGTTTCTAATTGTATTTCTAATGTTAGTATTAAAGAAATTCAAGTTGGAAAATATCTTCTAATATCAAAATAATTGTATTATCTAGTTGAAATTCATTTATATTACTACTCAGCATTTGTTTTGTCATTGTCTAGAATACTACAAGGACCCAATGAAGTTTAATGGAATAATTACAACATATTTGAAGGCTTAATTGTTCAAACTGAATGTTGAAAGTACCAAAACAATGTATTATTACTAAAAATCCGCGTATTTAATTTCTCGCCTGTTATGCATGGAGCTTAGAAATCATCATTGTCCCCAGAGCAAATTGAACTGAAAAATTATGCAATCTTAGCCTCATTAGAGAAGTGAGACAACAGGGAAATCTGTGGCATCAAGTTGTAGGAAGAAAGATGGATAGGTCCAGAGAACCGTCACCCAAGCAGAAACTCATGAGAAGCATACCTGGGTTGATCAGGGCGGACAGACCTGAGAGAAAAACCCTAGTGATCTAGTGACAGAGGAAACCGTCCACTCTCATCTCACATCTAGGAGCTCTGCCAGATGTTCAGAGTAAACCCCAGGAACAACACCGCATGCTTTGGCACACCACATGAGGAAAAATGAAATCTTCATGCAGCATGCCACGGCACTGTGTTCTTCTGAACCAGGAATCCCCCTCGGAGAAGCTATTTTACCACAGTCTAAACGGCTAGGATTACACCGAGTCCAACCCTGCCAAAGAAGGGCAGTGTTAAACTCCCGCTGCCCCCAGTCATCGCGCACTGCCTTAAGACGGGCGGATGCTGAGAAGTATTTGAGAAGTTCACGCTCCGAGGGTAGAAGCTCTCCGCAAAACTGAGACCTAACCATAGAATGAAGGAAGTCTTTTCCTTTTCCCACAACATAATGCTACTATCTGTTCCACTGACATTTCTTGCAAACAGTGTATCATTTCTGCCTTTCAATTTAAAAAAGGCAATGTGAAAGCCAGAAAAGAAATGACTTAGATTGAACAAGTATCAGAAGGAGAATCGCAGAAGTGTTAACATTAGTACACCAAGAGTTTAAATACCCATGAACAGCATGCTCAGTTATTTAATGGAAACATCAAGCAACATAAACAAACAAACACGGAAACTTTGTTAGCAGTGCTGTAAATTCTAAGAGGGAAAGTGAAGGACATGCTAGAGAATGTAAAAGGCGTTATCATAGAAATTGAAAATGCCTTTGGTGATTTCATTAGTACATTGAACATGACTTGAGGTCAAATATTTGCCAAAGCTGGATGACGTGATAATAGAAACAAAAATAGTCTGTGGGAAAATAACAGAAGATAACTATTTAAAAATTTGGGCTACTACTGGAGTGGCAGGCTGAGTTTCAACCCGCTGTACCTGCATCCCACATGAACACAGATTTTTGTTCCCAGCTGCTTCACGTCTGATCCAACGGCCTGTTTATGGACTGGGAAAGCAGAAGAGGATGGTTCAAGTCCTTGGGTGGCTGCACCAACATGCGAAAACTCAGATGAAAACCCTAGATCCTTGGTGTTTGGTTGGTTCAGCTCCAGCCACTGTGGCCATTTGCGAGTAAACCAGCAAATGGAGGCCTGCCTTCTCAATCGCTCATGTTTGTGTCACTGCCTTTCAAAAAATAAATAAAGAAAGAAAATAAATCTTAAAAAGATCCCAAAACTGTGCTATAATTACAAAAAGTATGATGTAATTATCATGGCAATATCAGAAGAAAGAAAATGGAAACAATTTAAATATTTCAATCATTAAGTCAATGTCACATGCCAAATTCCATACAAAAAGGATAAAGAAAAAAAATTTATATTTAGTCCTATTGTATTAAATATTGAGAAAAAGAATCTTGATTGATGTCATTTTCATCAACAAATGCTGATGAAGATGTGGAAAAAATAGGTACCCAAATACATGATTGATGTATTACTATGCAAATTAGTACAACCGTTAGAGGTTATGGAGATTCCTCAGAAACCTGGAAATGAATCTACCATGTAATGCAGCCAATTCACTCCTGGGAATTCGCCCAGAGGACATGCAATCAGCATATGAAAGAGTCATCATAGCACCATGTTTGTGGCTCCACTTGAGTACCTAAGAAATGGAATCAAGGGAGCCTGGCCCTATAGCCTAGTGGCCAAATCCTTGCCTTGCATGTGCTGAGGTCCCATTTAGACTTTGGGTTGACTTAGCTCAAGTTCAGTTCTCTGTCTTTCTCTCTGCAAATCTGACATTCCAAGAAAAATAAATAAATCTCTCTGTATATATACATAAAGACACACACACATATGAAATGGGATCAACCCAGATGTCCATTGACTAATGATTTGATAAAGAAAACCTGGTCGATATACAATATCGAACACTACTCAGTCATAAGAGAATGAATCCCATCTGTTGCAATAACATGGATGCAACTGGAGACCATTATGCTCATTGAAATAAGCTAATCCTCAGAAGATAAAGATCACGTGTTTTCTATGATCTATGGCAGATAATATACAAAGTACCAAAAAATGTTATATATATTAATTAAATTAACATCTTGCAATTTGGTTATTACTTACAACTCTTTTCTAAACCTTGGGAAATAGTGGTCTTTGAATTTATTATTTCTTGTATTCTTTACTTAGTGGAAGGTTATCCTTATAAAGCAAACTGAAAGCATGTGTCACAAACAAAGATTGAAAGAAAAACAAGAAAGGAAATAGGAGGATAAGGAAGCATTTTTGATGTCTTAAAACTGTGCATATGAAATACATATAATCTGTTCTCCTTATACAGATCAATTAATTATTTAATTAACGTGACAATACCAACTAAAAAAAGGAGCCAAATGGGAGAGATATGCCTAGCCATGGAGGAAAAAGGGTAAGAAACTCATCAGATCTTTCAAAACATGACACAATGGCCTACAAGTATGTACAAAAAATTTTCAACATCACTAGTCACCATGGAAACTCAAATCGAGACCATAATGAAATACTTCCTCACTGTATGTAAAACAGCATTACAAAAAAGACAAAAGATAGCAAGTGAATAGTAAATCAAAGTATAAAATAATAACCATTAGTGCATAGTGATCAATAAATATTTGAGACAGAGAATTAATACATTTTCCAGGCACAGGAATTCCTCATAATTCATGTTAATACCCTGCCTTTTTAGAGACACTACTGCGTACTCCTAAGTTGTTGGATGTACCTACTGACTTCCTGCTGAAGGACACAATATGAAAAGGTTTAGAAAAAAGAAGAAAAGAACTCTACATCAGTGAAACCTGAAAAACTGCCTTTGTCACATCCACAGTTACATGAGAATATGTATGAGTGAAATGACGGATTAAAATGGTATTTTATGTGGTTTTTCTTCCTGAAGAATGACATCCCCAGTTTATTCAGGAGGAAATACCAGGGAAATCCCAACAGAGAAACCTTCTACAAAGTAGCTGACCAAACCTCCTGAAAGCCATGAAGGTCTTCAAAAACCAGACAAGTCTGATCACAGTTACAGTTGACTCTACGGGAACACAGCTGCTAGCTACAATGTAGTATTGTTGATAAGACTGTGGGACAGAAAGCAGCATTAGGAAAGAAACAAAGAAGTATTAGCAAAACACGGGCTTTGTTTCCAAAAATGTTGCAAGCTTTGGCTCATTAGTTGCAACAAATGCAGCATGCTATGAAAGATGCTATCATAAAGTACTTGGATATGAGGTGGACGGGAAATTTCTGCACTATCAAATATTTCTGTAAAAATAATGTCTTAAAATAAGAAAACTCCTTAGTTAATAAAAATGGTTTTCATTTTATACATAATACAGAAGCAGAATGATATTTTATTTCTCTGTGTATACCATTAGAAACTGAAAATGGAATAACGCTGTTATACATTTGAAAGAGTACAATCATTAAAAATTTTATTTACTGATAAGCATGAACTGATTACTTTATGAAGCATGCAAGTTCTCAGAAAGTTATTTTCTTGGATCTTTTTTCCCCATCAAATTATGATTTGGAGAAAAGGAAAGAAGCCAAATGAAGTGAAAGAGACTGGCTCTAAGCTACAAGGGCTCTGACCCGTGAAAGAGTATGAAGATTCTAGAATGACATTTGTGTATCCAGTGCAAGCATCATCACTGCTAGGCAGAATTAAGAAGACAGAGGACTTCAAGAGCGATAACATTGATGAAAAAAAAATGTATTTCATTAATCTTAAAGTGTGCTTTAATATATTAAGAGGAGAGGTTCCTTAGTGCAGGAAGGTTGGGAACTGTTTAGTGGTATGGAGAATTAATTTAAAAAGGCAAATATTAAGTACTGAAACATCAAAAATGTAAAAATATCATTATACGCATGGTGTTTAGAAATCTGTGAGCAAACATTTAAGGAAACAGGTGCTAAGTGCTTTGGCATGAATAGTGAAATTCAGAATGAGAAGGATGCTACACGGCTCCACTTGCGTGTTAATCTCTTTCAGAGCTATTCATCTTCCTACAGTAGGAACCTGTGGTTTTAGCAATAGATGTAAACTGAGGTTCAAGAGCTTAGCATGGAGTCAGTCTTTAAAGGTTAGATTCTACTTAAAAAGGAGACCTTGAAATGTCATTATGATGTTCCTTCTTTCCATGCCTACCATCATCTTTCAAAAGGAAGGAAAAAGGAAAGTGAGAGAAGATATCTTAACGGGTAATAAGTAAACAAGCAGCTAAACCTGAGAACACAGTTTATCATCAAATCTCCGTGAGAAAGGTTGGCAAAACTCTCAGGTAAGCTGGGAGGTCCTAGAGATCAAAAGCTTGACAACATATACATCCAACTAACTATAAGTGATCTTGTAGGTGAATGGAGGGTGTAGTGGAAAAGTTTAAGTGAAATGATAAATGACGAGTACTCCTGTGCTATCATTACCAAAGTGAGGAAGTACTCTTCTGGGTAGGCAAACCAAAGGGCTGACCTCAAGACACTGCCAAATCACACTTTGAAAGTTCATTTAGTCTCATAGAATGTCATCTTAACAGTCCAGCCTACCTGCGTTTTTATTGTGCTCCAACACAATACACAACACCCAGCAATAAGCGCTATTCAAGATAATCATATTTGAAAACCAAAGAAGATGTAGAGGAGCAACTAATGACAACCTCAAAAACCATGAAAATACACAAGCCAGTGAAGTGTAAGGAGAGATGAGACTCTTGGGAAGCATCTTACGTGTCTATACATGTATCATTGGTTGAGCAAGGATCTGATCATCCTCCATGTTCCTTTTGCAATTATGAAACTACTCCTTAAGAAGAAATAGCTTTGCTCACTTCACCCCTTTAAAATTCATCAGAGTGTCTCTTCTACAAGTGAAAACACAAATTATGTTAAATGATTAATTATATCACAGGTCAGCAGAAGTTTTTAAATGTCAAGCCCAGATTATATCTTGGACAATGCTATTAAACATGTGCAATTTAATCAGGCACTATCAGGCTGAATTAACTGTAGTGTTGCAAAGTTTCTGACATAGTAATGGATTGCATGTCTGCTCGGCTCTCTGAATAAAATCATTATTTTTCTATTCCATTTTTACAGCTACATAATATGTTTTGTTTTACTATCAAATGAAAACTAAGATACTTTTCAATAAAGGGTTCTACTTCTCATCTGTAGTTTTCTTTGCTTTTTTCTTTCCATCTGTAGTTTTCTAAGCAGAGAAGGAAATGGCAAGGGAGTTAAAAGACTCCTGTAAGCAAGCTAATTCAAACAAATGGGTTTCATTATATCCCTCCCTCTTTCTGGAATATCCTTCTCACCCAATTCCTTTCATGTTACTGCCACTTCATTACTTGATAACTGTTTTTCGCTTGTTTGTTTGAAATGATCACCTCTTAAAGAGCTTCCCCAGCGTTTCTCAATAGTTTGCTGGTATCTTTGTAGTATAAGCTGTGTGTTTACACTTTCACTTCTTAAGAAGAACAAATGTCAGCCACAGTAGGGGTGAGGTCAGACTGTATCAGAAGCCTGCAACTACATCGGAGTGACCTAGCTTCATATCTGCTTCCCCAGATAACAGGGGATAGGACTGAACCTGGAACAGCAGGGACTCAAACCTGAGCTTTTTAAGGGATTCTGCCTTTCCAGGCCATGCCCTAACCTGCTGCACCACAGTGCTAGCCCCACAGGTCAATTTTCTCATGACAGTTTTATATGGCTCTTGGATGTTGTTGTAAACATCTAGCTGTTGGAGGAAAAATGACTCCCCATCTTTGATGGATATATAGATAGTTAAAAGATAAATCATTTCAGCTGCCCCTAGATTTCTGCTATAATTAAATTGTTTCAAAGTGTCTTCCCTTTTAGAGTTCCCACAGCATATTTTTGCTTCAAACCTCATGGAATATCCTGTGTTAATTCTGTCTTGTTAGTTATGTTGGCAAAAGCTCCCTGTTTTCCTCTGACACTTGTAAAGGACCCCAGAAGCTAAATTGTAATCTGCACACAAAAGGCAGAAACATTGTTACATTTCAATATTACAAAGAGAGAGCCTCTCATTTGGGATTTTCTGCCCCACATGTGCAGCCTCCTCACATGTAATTTTTATGTTTCGGATGGTAAGGCATCCATCCCTACACTGACATCGATTTGTAAATTCAATTCACATTAAAAATATCAGGAAGTGAAAGCCAAGGCCCAGAATTAGCGAGGCAGATGTAACACAAATATAAAATATAAGAAATTTTGTTCTTGTCATCCTGAACTTCACACTTTTTAATCTATGTTTATCCTCGTTATTCCAGTTAAGAACATTTGAAAATCATTTAGGCAGCATTGAAAGATTCTCTGCTACCCAGTTATGAAGGCAAGAAGAGACACGACGAATAAATGTAATATTCCTAGTTGAAAATCTGGAATAGAAAGAGGACATTGGTTTAAACAACAACCATAACAGCAAAAAATTAGGAAGTATGAACAATGTATGAACTGCAAAATTTTTCAAAATGAAGAACCTCAAGAATCAGCTATTACCTAAAGTTTTTAGAGAGTACATAGATGCAGAGTGCATAGTACAAAAAGGGGCTTATCCCTGCATTATAAATGGCCATCTTTTACACATTTGTGAACAATAACCTATCTTCCAGCTAAGTGAAAGTGTGAACTTTATTGTGTGAATACCTCATTGTTCCATACCAACAATCAATCTAGAACATAAGACGGCATCAATGCTTGCCAAAGCCCTGTCATGCACAGAACACCAACTTCCCATTTAATGTACATTATGCATTTTTTCCTGTCTTACCACATACAAGGTACGTTCTTCTCCATGTCTTCTGTTATATGTGTAATTTGTCAACTCAACTCTAAACCAATCTTCCTTTAAAGTTTCTCTGGATACTGAATGTGCCATTTACAAGATTCTTCCAGAATACAGAAAAAAAATCTCTTGTTAGTAACATTTGTAGTTATATCAAAATGTCTTAAGCTGCTCTTTGGATCTGCACAGGCCATGCTGTGTGTTCAGAGATGAAGCAGTTGTTCGTATCAGTCATGTGAAACAGCCACTGTCTTGTTTCCCTGTTGTATCAATCACTCCAGACAGAGTGGCAACATGAATCCCAGTCTAGGAGGCAGAAGGTCTCTTTCCCAAGTGAAACCAGACATCTTTGGGCTACTTGTGTTCCCTGAGAACCATTTCATCATTGAGAATCAATTCACTTCAAACTATCCTTTGGTTTGGGATAAGAAAGTAAGTTAGAATACCAGCATAATAGAGCCTAAGTCAGTGCAGCAAAACGAAAAGCTGCAGCTCTTCTTGTTTGTCTCCACTAACGCGCTGGTAGTCATCACAATTTCAAAAGGCCGATTGGTCTCTCCTCAGCTCAGCTACCCAGAAAGCCTCTTTTCTGCTGGCCCTGCAAGAGGCAATTTGTCTTTCATATTTCCTCATATGCTGCATCACTTTCAGATTACTTAATGGTTTCCTGCTTTGACTGCAACAATTTATGCATACCTCGTCTTAAAGTACATACGAAATGAGTGAAAAAAACTAATTGGTATATGAAAAAGTACTATGTGTGCTCTATTTCTGGGTAGTAAGTAAATCAAAATTAGAATGCGCGTGGCTGTCTTCCATGCCTGAGAAAATTAAAAGGTTGAACAAATTGAAAGACGTTTCAGTCTTTTCATAAAGCATGGAAGAAAACATTAGTATCCAAGGCAACCCTGGTAAAGTACCTTTTAATCTATTGAACTAAAAAAGCAATGAAAAAGAGGAAGATACTTTAAGAGAAAAATTATTGATAATTATACCCCATTTTAACATAAGCAAAACCAAATTCTCTGAGCTCTCAGTCTGTCACTCACGCAATTACTGCAGTGCTGGGAATGAGCTGAAATTATGTCAAACATAGGTTCTCCATTAAAGACACTTCTCAAGTAACAGAAAAGACGAAACTGAAGACAATCTCTTCCTTAAGTTGAAAGTATCAGTGCCCTGGCTCAGCTCTAAATACGATGCCCACTGAATGAGACCCATTTTAAATTCAACATATGACAAAGCAGCACAAAAGACACCCTAAAAGAGACATGCCTTTATTTGTAACAAGTAAATCATATTCAGAAGGTTACTGAGGCAAGCTTTGTGTCTCTGCCTGTGTGTGGGTCCGCTTCTGCATCACACACACATCTTCCACATTTTCGTGGTTTATTGGGTCTATGCTGTCTGTCCTTTTGGACTCCAGCTTCATTTAGTCTCTCCTCTGGAAAATGACCTGAACGGGCTACCACAGGCAGTTTTTCCTCATGCTTCATGTTAGGTTCAGCTGACCCATGCAGGAGCGATGCAGGGACTCTGAGGATCTAAGAGGAAGAAATGAAAGACTTGTTCTCTTAGATTCCATCATAAGCAATGATCTCAGTCTAACAGGCACCATGAATATAGACCATGGCTGTTTTTAATTAGTATTTGATTCATAACCCAAACCTGGATTTTGGCTAAATCAGTATTTCCATTGATAAATCCTGAATCAATGTTTGGATCAAGTATCTAATCAGTTAAAGTTTGTTTTCACACACTCTACTTCCATTTCCTAGCAATTACTGTACCTACCTAAAGTTGGTAACAAAGCAATGTCATTAATACCATTCTTTGTGGATTATTTCCCTGCCCAAATCATGTAAATAGATCCAATAAAATGCCTCCTGAAGTACAGAAATATGAACATGCCACTACTTTTTGCCGTGAAACTCATAGGCATGGACTTGGTGAGAGTTAAGGCAGGGGCCATGGAATAGACAGGATTAAATAATAAGAAAACAGAAATTTTAGATATTAGGAAAATGAGAATGTTAGTTGTTAAAAGTAGAGGATTATAAGCAGTTTGCACCCCAAAATGAATAGCAACATGTACAAATGAGCACCCTAAAACACAAGAGCAACGTGAGTCCAGTTCAATTCCCTGCTGCCATTCCCACGTGCCCTCTCTTTCCCGAGTTCCTGGTTCCTCACAGAAGTTGGTGAACTCTATGTAAATTTCCTAAGGCATTTATCTCCTACTCATTCTACTCTAAGTTGTTCAGCCTTGAAGAGTTCCATAAAACACAGTTCTTAATTTGGGGTATCATTGATGTCATAATCAGCTGGAATTATGAGGGAAAACCTGTATACAGTTAATTTTGTTGAAAGGTAAACTGTTGGCATTCTTCAGATTCTCAAACTGGGCTTGTGATCTAACGCCACCCTGCCATCCTGCCACTCTACCCACATACTCAAGCATAAATTGCTTAATTGTGAACAATTTGTTAGTATCTCAGAAAAGATATGTTACAGTATCTAGTGATGTGTTAATCGCTGTAGGTATATAGTGCACATATGTTTTTAGGATTGCAAGAGATTCAGCTATGATATTCACATGGGTTCAAATGATGAATCCAATTAGATGAATACCATGGGAAGTTTTCTAACTTGAATAGTTCTAAACATTTTCATACAAAAAGAAAAGCTATAAAAAAAAACCTGTATCAGAGGAGGATATAAATGAGACATTACCCATGGAAACTCCTTTTAAATAATAAAACACTAAAGTTCATGTAGAGGGGTTGGTGCTGTGGTGTTGTAAGTTTAGTCTCTGTGCAGCCCTGGTATCTATGTGGTGCTGTTACATTTCCCAGCTTTGAGCTCCTGTGGATGGCCTAGGAAAACAGCAGATCATGGCTCAAGTTCTTGATTCCCTGCACCCAACTGAAGACCTAGAAGAAGCTCCTGGCCCCTGGTATCGAATGAACATGGCCCCAGCCATTGCAACCTTTCGTGGCATGGATAAACCACAATGGTTGGGAGATCTTTCTTTCTCTCTCTCTTTATAACTCTACCTTTTCAATACATTAAAATAAATCCTCTAAAAATGTAGGAGTCCTTTTACTTCATATGAGAATTTTTCTATATAGCCTGGGATAATCTCTGATAGCAAAAATGGACATTATTGTTTTGTGTATTTTGAGATAGATTTATTTGGAACTCTGAGAGAGAAGGAGATAAGGTGAGAGAGAGACAGCGAGAGACTTTTATCTGCTGCTTTACTTCCCAAATGGCTGCAACATTCAGGTCTGGCCCTTGCCAAAGCCAGGAGCCAGGGAAAAACCTAGGGCTCTTAAGGGCATAATCCAACTCTCCCATATAGGTACAAGTGCTAATACAATTTGATCATCTGCTGCTGCTTTCTCTCAGGCCATTGGCAAAGAGCTGGATCATAAGCTTTCATATGGCATGTCTGTTTTGTGGCGGACCTGCTATTCCCAATGCCAACCCAGTCTTCTACATTGTAATCAAGTCTTTCATATCATATCAAAAAGCTATTGCTAGCACAATAAAATTCTGCAACTATTGGTCTTTTGAAATTCTTGAGACAATTTCTGCACAATTAAATACAACTGCCTCAATATTTCATTGAGATGTATTGTAAAGCTTAATTTAATGTCTGAAATTCTTTTATCGTGAATAACATGAGTCATGTATTATCACTTTCTCATCCATTATATAAATGCTTTTGATATTCTTGAAAACATTTAAATATTTATTTCAAAGTCATAATTGCAAAGAAATCATGATAGCAAAGAGTGTGGAACAGAAGGAGAAAGAGATATCATTCATCAGATGGTTACTCCCTAAAGGGACCCAAGAACCAGATGTGGAACTCCACTTGCAACTCCCAAATGAGTGGTAGTGATCCAAATGCTTGAGACATCATCTTTTGATTTCCAAATGAATTAGCAGAGAGCAGGATCAAAAGAAAAGCAGCTGAGACTAAGCCCAGCATTCTCCTATGAGATGCCGGCATCATAGCAGCTGCTTCACGGTTTCACAATGCTAGCAGCCCACGTTTAATTTAACACTGTGAGTCACTCCATTGTAGTAAAATCAGACATCATTCTCACTGTGAAAAATTTAAAATGACTTGGTTTCTGATATGTATTATAATGTGTTTTTGAATATTTTCTAAACCCAATTCTTCACCTACGTTGAACTAATTAACTATTAATTAGTACATTAATTCATACAAAGAATGGAGATAATTCTATGGATTTTACTTTATTATAGCTATTATTTTAATTGTCCTTATTTATGGAGCACAGTTGATAAGTCAAAACATTTGTCATGTGTGAAGATCAAATTAGGTTAATGAATATTTCTATCACTTTAAATAATCTTTTTTCAGGTGAATAGCAATTGCACATAATTTGGGGGTAAAATGTGGCATTTCGATGAATATATACAATGTGTGCAAATTAAGATAATTAATTATTTCTCCTCTGTCACTATATTATGGTTATGGACTTGGGGCTCCTCTCTCATATTGGTTCAGAAAATATGTGGCAGGTTATTGTAAAGAGTCTGTTGTGTATCCTCTTCTCTCTGGCATTGTAACATCTCTCCAGTTGTGGAGTGTCACCTAGGGTTACTGAGGTTATCTATCATGCCAAAGACAAGGGCAGCCTGTGAATTTACATATTCCTCCATGACTGACTGGTGCCAGCTGCTTTGATACACCTGCTTATCTAAGGAAACATGATGAACTCTGAACTTCTGCTAGGGTGACAGGCTTAGGCTGGCCTCCCCAGAACTCCTAACTCACAGGAACACTTGCTTCCCTCCATCTTTCCCCCTAGTTAGCATATTTCCTTTGGTGGATTCACACGGTACTTTCTAATTAATCACTGTTGCAAGGCTCATCATTTCAGAGCTGGCACAGATATGACTGGCCAGCAGTGTCTGCCTTAGTAATTTTACAGCCACTTTACTAATTATAAAAGGGAATCAACTTCCAAATGCACTAATTTTATTTGTATCACAGAACTCTTAAAGAACCTGGATTACTATATTTTAAGATTAAATAATTTCATTCATGAAGTTTAGTGATATATCTCTCCATTTATATGTAGATATATAGACAGATATATGTGTATATATATATATATATTTTGTGTTATGTATATGTGACGGGATATCCTGAGATTCATATACAATGTGAAATGTGATTAAATCAAAGTAATCAATATGTCTGTGAGAAAAATGAAAAACAGCTCTTTGAAAGGAAAATGTGAAATAATGTCTTGATGAAATAGCAGTTCAATATTATGTTTTTGAATAAAAAGTCTCAAGCATGAGAGGGAATCCAATTCAATCTTGAAATTTAAATTGGCTCTTCATCTTTGAATTCATGTAATTTTCTTGATAGCTTTGTCTCCTGAATAATTAGCTAATCCAAACCTGAGCTACCTCACTGTAAGGAAAACAAAGCCAGTCTTTGTGTAGTTAAAGACGTAAGGGAAAACACTGTTTGACAGCTGAGTAAGAGGTCCAAGGATCAGGACTCCTCAACTGTGTTCCAACTGTTGACTTCATATGCTCTTAAACCTATTACTTAATCAAATTTGACCAACATTTTAGAAGATGAACTCTGCCCCTTTGTCTCAGAGGATAAACACATTTTACAAATGACGACAAATTGAGTAAGTCATTTTGCTACAGAATTATATTAAATTTTAATATCAATCCTTATTTAGGGCAATTAAATATATTCGAAGATCATATTATTCTGAAGACCTGCAAATTTTGTCTGCTGTACTGTATTGATTTTGATGATTGACTTGAGATTTGAGTTCCTTGTGAACTATTGTAGTTTAGAAACTAGGCTGAAGGAGTGTTATGCCATAACCACTGCATTTGATATTTTACTGTACTGTTCAGCAGTAAACACTATTGGAGATCTCTGTTACTTAGCATTTATTTGTATTTCCTAAGTATTATAAAATCCACTAAGTTAAAATCTTCAATTTGTTTTATACGTTGTGTATGTTCTTCGCACTTGTTGATGTTTCTTTGGCTGTCTGTGGATAGCGGAAGAAAAATCTGTCTCCCTTTGTGTCCAGTTGCTAAGTAGAATAATTCAGAAAGTTTAAAGTATTTTTGCTTTCATAAATTATTGAATATCAACAACCTACAGAAATAAAAGTAAGCCTTCAAGTCAGAAACCCATCAATCCACAGGGTGCCACTCCCTACCCCTACCAAACTGAAACCAAAAGACACATTTAAGAAAAATGGCTTCAGCCCATCATTGCATCAACTCTTAATAAAGCAATAGAAACAAAAAGTCTACAATAAGTGCAAAAATCATACAGACAAAAGAAATATGTGATGAGCAATGAAACATCCTGAAAGGAGACCAATGAATAATAAAGATCCGATTTCAAAAACAGGAAGGTAGTCAAAATTACTGATAAAGAAGTATAATTATTATACTTCTCAAAGGGTTAGAGAAGACAGACATTTAAGTCGAATTGACGGATCAATATGAATGAGAAAATTAGCAAAGAGAGATATAACAAGATCAAATTTTAAGAATAAGGAAACTGAAATGTCAAATTAAAAATAAGATTAAAACTTCAACATCGGCCTAAAACAAGCATGAAAAGTGACTATCTGTAATTGTAGATAAATCTTTTGAAACAGTCCAGCTAGACAATGAAAAAATAAAAAACAAAGAATGAAGACCTCCTCTAAAGTCTCTACGGTACCATATAAGCTAAAGTTACACATTAGATAAGAACAGTAAAGGCACTGAAAACCTACTCGATGAAATAATGGTTAAAAATATCTTCCAACTGAAAAGTCATGTAGAAACCCCTGTATATGGGCACATTATTATTCCAAAGAAACTTTGCTAAGAAAAAAAAATCTTCATCAGAACATTTCAGTCAAACTTCAATGTTATAAACAAACAACACAACTCAAATGTTTTTAAGAAAAAAAAATCACCTTTAAGGGAACCATATTAGATTAATAGCATTAAAAGCAAAAAAAGAAGCCTTGAGGCCAAGAGGGAATGGAATTATATATTCCAAACCAGAAAGGAAAACCTGCCAGACAAGAATTAAGAAATCTTACCCAGTGAAGCTGCATTTCATAAATGAGGAAGCAAGAAAGACTTTTCAAGACTGCCAAAATGTGAAGCAATTTGTCACTTTTGCATTTCAGAATAACAGTTAGTTTTCTGTATTTCTAAATGTGAGACACCCTTGCGTGTCTCAGTGCAAAAGGTAACCGTAGTACTTAATGTAAACAAAAAAAATATCAAAGAAAACACAGGACTAAACCTTTGTTTATGATTAACAACCTCCAGTGTAAACTGAGTAAACTCCTCAATTCAAAGATTGGCTATAAAATCTAGAGAAGGAATGCCTACAGAATGTGCTACCCTGTAACACACACACACACATGCGCACACACACACACACACACACACACACACACACACACACACACTTCAAAGGATGGACAAAGACGCTGCATATGCAAAGCAAAAGTGAGTAAGAATACTTAATGCTGATATTAAACAGACTTTAAGAATAAAAGCTGCAAAAAGGGACAAAAAAAAAGTTTTACTGTATCATAATCAAGAGGTTAGTTCAACAAGAAGACCTGATCACTGTGACTCTGTATGCACCAAATGCTGAAACACCAGTTATATGAAACACACATTAAATCTACAGAGAGACACGTAAGCCCCAATAGTGGAAAACTTCAACAACCTTCTTTTATTAATAGACCACTCACACAAACAAAAGATTAGTAGGGAAACATCTGACTTAAACTACATCATAGTCCAAACAAAATAGATTGTTCCATCCTACACCTGCCGAGTACCCATTTGTTTCATCAACACATGGAACATTCCCCAGAATAGACCATAGATTAGCTCACAGTCAAATTATCAACAAATTAAAAAATAGTCAAATAATACCTCATAGATCTTTTTAATCACAACAGAATAAAATTAGAAACCAACAAGGGAACTTCATAACAAATATGGAAACCTGGCAACATGCTTCTGAACGAAGAATTGTTTCTTGGAGAAAACAAAATTTTAAAAGCTCTCCAAATAGATGAAAATGGAAATGAAGCATACAAAATCAAAAGCAATGCTGAAACAGTGTTCATAGATACAAGCATGCTCATTAAAAAAAGGCTCTAGAGAAGAAAAAGCAAATCAAATTTAAAATCAGAACAAAAAACTAATAATAAAAATTAGACCAGAACTAAATGAGTTTAAGAAAATAATACTAAATGTTAGTGAAGTAAGTTGCTTTTTTTTTGAAAACCTAAAGAATATTGATGAACGTTGAGCTAGACTAATAACAAATGAAGGAAGACTCAATAAGTGTAGTAATTCAAATGGAGATGTTATAGTAGACAAAATAGTAAAAAAAGAATCACTAAGGACTATCATAAAAAGCTGCATGCCCAGAGTTTGAAAAATTAGAACAAATGAGAGAAAAATCCTGAAGACAAATAACTTACCGAATTTTAGCTATGGAGACTTAGAAACTGAATCGACCAACTCAGCAGATGAACTTGAATCAGCAGCCATGCCTTTTAAAACAAAGGACATCCTAGAGACATTTAGGTTCATTACCGAATTCTATCAATGCCAATCAATCATATAGCCATTCCAAAAACTACAAGAGAAGGGAACCTTTCAATTTTGTTCTGCTTCTATGAGGCCAAAAATGCCTTAATTTCAAGACCAGAGGACAGAACAAAAGTAAAATAGTAGACCAACAGATATAAAATTCTCAACAAAATATTTGAAAATTAAATCCAATAACTTTATCAGAAAAATCATTCACTCTTACCACATGACATTTGTCTCAGGGTGTAAGAATGGTTAAGCACGTGCAAATAAATGAACATAATAAATCACACTAATAAAATGAGAATAAAAATCAAATGGCTACATTACCAAAAATTCATACAACTTTCACAGCAGCAAAGCTAAGAAGACGGAAGAAGGAAATACTTAGGCTAAATAATCCATGTAGTTGTGAAAGGCTATGTCTGCACGTACATTGAAAAACAAATCTTAGCAACTCAAATAAAAATCAATCTTAAAATCATTGAATAATAAAGAGGAACCAAGAATGATTCTTTTTTTTTTTTTTTTGATGATGTTTACAGAGTTGATCAGGGTGGGAATGATCAACGGTTAGGGAAAAAATGAGTATGATCATTGTTTCAAAGTTTTATATTTCTTCCTATTTCTGGGCAAAGGGAGAAGATAAGGGGAGAAGCCATGCCCAGCCTCCCAACTGCACCAGTGCCCAGGAATGGAGAACAGCTACCCAATATCAACCCAAGGTCTGATGTGGCACACGTCTGAGTGTTCTACCCAAGTGGTTTGGATAGTTCTAAAATGCTGTTGATTTTGCTGATCGAAGGATGAGGAAACCCCCCCAATGTCTATTGGCTGACACAGTTGACCTTAGAGTCTCTGTTCACTTAGATATTTGCTGTCAACACTTGGATGGGGTAGTTGACCCATCTGTTCTGTCTTCTTTCTTCAAGGAGGACGAGTTTTTGGAGGCAGACCCAGGGACCCAGGCCAGGCAACCCAGGCACTGCTGGACCCCTAAGTGCTAGGAAACTCAGACTGACACTCACTGCATAGGTGGGCACAAGCAGCTCAGGCCCTGCTGAGCACCATCCTGCATCCCTGGGACTTACAAACTCAGCAAGCAGACCCAAGGACCCAGGCCAGGCAACCCAGGCCCTGCTGGACTACTAAGCGCTAAGACACTCAGACCTAACATTCACTGTATAGGTGGGCACAAGGAACTGGACCAGCAGCTCAGGCCCTGCTGAGCACCGTCCTGCATCCCTGGGGCTCACAAACTCAGCAAGCAGACCCAAGGACCCAGGCCAGGTGACCCAGGCCTCTCTGGATGTTCCATCACCAGGGCTCAAGGACGCAGCACTCACTATCCCCAGTCTGGCACTTGCCTCACTTCAGCATCCACAACTCATTGCACAGCCTGGCTTCGTCCAGTTTGCTTCCTGTTCCAGCTCCTGCTGGTGTATGTTACAGCTTAGCCCTGCCCAGCCAGCTCCCTGTCCTGGCCCTATTGTGAATTGGCTGGTGTAGTGGCCTGACCCAGTGCTTCCTGCACCCTGTCCTGGTCCACAAACCTTACAGTGGATATTATGAACTGGCCCACCCTGGTCTGCTCCTAAACTTGACCCACATGTATGCCATTGGGTACTGTAACTTGGCCTGGTCTAGGCTGCTCCTTTCCTTAGTTCTTATGCTTCCCTGCAAGATCTGTGTCCTGACAAAGGAGTTTCTAAATCTCTATCAGGCACCCTCAGAGGCAGATCTTGGGCACATCAGAGTGTCCTTGGCCCCGGTAGTCTTTGTCTACCTCTTGTCCAGGCACGAACAGTGATCTTGCCCAACTGGCCCACACCTATTCCAGTTTTTACTGTTGAGATTATAGCCCAGTCACACCTGGTCCACACAGAGACACAGCTCTCTCATGGTTCACCAAAAACTGAGACCTTGTACAGTCCATTCTGCATCCATCCTGGCTCTCATGAGTACCAGTGGATACTGGAGTCTAGCCCGGTCTGGCACTTCCCAGACCCAGTCCGCACCCATGCTGAGGGGCTGCAGCCACATCCAACCCAGCCCACTGCCCCCATTCCAGCTCTTGTGCTCACCAGTGGGAAGCCCAACCAAGCCGGGGCATCACCTTAGCTCCCCAACCAGGCCTGTTTCCAACTACAGTTCTTGTGTGTGCTAATGGAGACTGTGGTTCCATAGGGGTGAGCCCACATACTCCCCAAGGTTCTGCCTCCTGACCTGATTCTTTTACATGGTTGTTATTGTCATAGCCCAGCCTAATACTACCTGTCCCCTGTTCTGACTCTCACTGGTGGGTACTGTGATTTAGTCCTGCCAGGTAAGTCCCCAGTCCCAGCTCTAGTGTGTGCCAGTGAATGGTGTTAGGTGATGCTAACTACCCCAGCTGAGGTCTTCCGCATGTGCTGGTACTTCAGCCTGACCCTTAAAGGTCCTTCCATTCCCGCCTTCACACTGCTCACTCTCAGTCCCTTGCTTTCCTGCATGTACAGTGCGTTCATCTGTGGAAGTTCCTCAGTAGTTATTCCTCACCTGCACATGAACCCTGAAGTCCCTGCTTGCCTCTACCATGCCATCTGCCAGACTTCCTAAAAGCTCACACTCTCGGGCCCGGCACGATGGCGCAAGTGGTTAAGTCCTCGCCTTGCACGCCCGGGATCCCATATGGGCGCCAGTTCTATCCCAGCAGCCCCACTTCCCTTCCAGCTCCCTGCTTGTGGCCCGGGAAAGCAGTCCAGGACGGCTCAAGGCTTTGGGACCCTGCACCCGCGTGGGAGACCCAGAAGAGTCTCCTGGCTTTGGATCGGCATAGTATCGGCCATTGCACTCACTTGGGGAGTGAATCATTGGACGGAAGATCTTCCTCTCTGTCTCTCCTCTCTGTATATCCGCCTTTCCAATAAAAAAAATAATAATAATAAAAATAAATCTTTAAAAAAAATAAATATAAAGACAATTTTGTTAGGTTTCCACCTACTCAAGGCTACCATGTTCTAATTTCTTCTCCTATTCATTCTCAGCTCACAACATTGCTTCCTATTTTTGTTGAGAAAAGAGAAGTAATGAGCACAGAATTTCTACAGAATGTCATGAACACAACTATCAAGCTACCTGTGTTTGCAAACATCACTGTCATTATCAAAAAGTTGCCAGTGTTCCTGTAGGTTTGCCCTGCTATGGTCAACCTCGCCTCCTTCTCTCCACCCAGCAAAATCCTCCAGCAACTGTCCATTTTTCTCCTGAATCATTGATTTCTTCCTTCCTGCCACGGTTAGATATTCTGAAGGAGGAAGAGGAAAAGGTTAAGGGAGAACGAGAGAAGGGTGGTGTGGAGAGAGACAGAAGGAGGAAAGCATGCCGAAGGAAGGGGAGAAGGAGAGATGGAAGGTAAGTCTCCTTGATTTTACACGCAATCTGTTAGTGTTCCTCAGCAAAACAGAACTGATAAGCTCTACATACACATTGGGAGTTTTTGTGGAAATTGGCTCCTTTCAATTAAATAAAAATGTTATTCTGAGGTGGCTAAAAATATATTCCACCATTTCTAATGGAAAACTATAACATAAATGCTTTTTAATTTATATTCTCATTCCAGCTGAAACATATCTTACAATTCATAATCACTTAATTTTGGTGAAAATATTTAAAGAGATGTTTTGTGTAATTAGAGAGTTCTCCTCGGATTTTCTCTTGTGTATCATCCCAGAGTTAGTATTTTGCAACAGTAGAAATTATAGATTTAATTTTATGTGCAAATAAAATGTAGAGTATTGTTTTTCACGGATGTGGAATTGCTTTAATTACAATTCCTAAGTGATTGCATTTGCATTCAGTCTCAATGTAAATTACCCTGGAAAATGTTAAGTGAATGTTGTTGTTAACCATTCAGTGTATTGTTATTTATTACAGTGTGATCAATCATATTTATATTTTAATTAAAAGTATTGAAACAAAATTGTATCAAAGTCTTTGAAAACATGAATTTCTCAGAGTCAGATTTTAAATTTCAATTTTGCAAATATTCTTTTCCTGTTGCAGCTTGAAAAGCAAGCTCTTTGCTCTGCATTGCTCGTACAGGTGGCAAACAAGCCAGTTACAGATTTTGATTGTCTCCTTGGAAGGGAGCAATTTCGTAATTAAAACTGGCTGAATTTGCTCATCAAGATGAAATGAAGACATTTATGTGCAAAGTAGTAATACTGTTTTATCTTTATTTGTACATGTTTTCTCAAATTAATAGTGAATGGGAATCATCCCCATCTTATCCTTTGGGGACATTAGGGCAGCAAACTAGTATAACTTAGCAAATACTCAGCAGGCAACAATGAAATCATGAAAACCTTAACCATGCACTGAGCTGAGGGGTAAAGAATTGAAGGTGTGCCACAGAAACAAAACTAAACAGATCAGCACACAGCAGGAAAGGCCTGGACCAGTCACTGGGATGCAGCTATAAACCCCAAGGAACAATGGAAATCGAGCTGGGAGAGAGAAAATTCATATGCACATTTAGGAATTTAGGAGGAGCCGACATTTGGCCCATAGCTAAGACATCAATGAGAATGTCCACCTCTCGTACTGGAGTGCTTGCGTTTGGCCTCTGGAGTCAGCCCTTGAGTCCAGCTGTCTGCTAGTGCAATGCTGAGACGCACCAACGACGTTGAGTTCTGCCACCCACCTGCAGCACCGAGGGTGAGGTCTTTGTTCCTAATTCCTGTTTGGGATGAGTCTTGGTTATTGAGAAGTGCATCAGGAGGTAATTGCATGATCTCTCTCTTTTTCTCTCTCTCTTTATCTATCTCTCCCTCTCTCTATGTGTGTGTGTACGTGTGTGCGTGTATGACTGAAAAGTTACTTAAAAGGCAGACTATCATGTATATTCCTTACGTGGCTTATGTTGTCATGGGTATTCATTTGTGTATTACTCCCATATATATTTACAGTATGAGTCATGGGAAAAAAGTTCCTATCATCAAAATTCAAAAACCATCAGTTTTGACTAGACACCCTGACAAAATCCATGTTATTAACATCAACTCTTTATCATTCTATCTGAGGACTTTGGAGAGTTATCTTAAATACAGGACAGACAAGGAGTGTTGAAAGTTTTCTACATCCGGGAAAGCTCAAAGATGGTCCTTGGGGCAGGCACAGTGGCTCAACAGCTTCATCTTCTGCCTGTAGTGCCAGTATTTCGTGTGGCATTGGTTCATATCTTGCCTGCTCTACTTACAATGCAGCTCCCTCTTTATGGCCTTGGAAAAGTAGCAGAGGATGGCTCAAGTGCTGAGGCTGCTGCACGCCTGTGGGAAATCCTGCAAAACGTCCTGACTCCTGGCTTCAGATTGGCTCAGCTCCGGCAGCTGTGGCCATTTGGGGAATGAATCAGCAGAAGAAAGAGTTTTAATCTCTCTCTCTCCTGTTTCTCATTCTTTCTCTAAATCTGTCTTTCAAATAAATATAAAGATTTAGGAAAAATAGTTCTTAGAGGCAGATAAAGCTCTCACCTATGTTTCAGAGAAGCAATTTTGAGATCAGTGCTAACAGTCTTAAAACCCAGGTTCAACAAGTAATTTGATTATTGATGTATTACTTATTTTCTTCTTTCCTTATCTTGGTTTTCCATTGTGTCATTTGCACTGCTTTCCCAGGTCACAAACAGGGCGCTGGATGGGAAGTGGAGCTACTGGGATTAGAACCAGCGCCCATATGCGATCCTGGCACTTGGAAGGCAAGGACTTTAGCCACTAGGCTACTGCGCCAGGCCCAGGTAAAATAAATAAATTCAGGGAACAAACTTCTGCTTTATAGACAAATGATTTTTTGTCTGTTTGTTTATTTATTTATTTATTTTGTATTAACCTCACAGGGAAACTCCAAATTTAACTAAGAAGCCTTTTTTCCCTTGTGCTTTTACCCCAAATCCTTGCTATTATTTGGAATTGGCTTAAGCTTTGGCATCACTCTCTTTTGACCCAGAAATGACTCTTGGAATATTACAAGTTTTCATACATTTCAGCATTAGGGCCTCATCACGTAGTGTAATACAGGGTCCCCAAGCCCACTGGTTAGAGGGGAGGAGAGGCAGGTAAAGATCTGGTCCCGTGCTCTAATTGAAAACTTTTAATTAATATCAACTTATGAGCACTCCAGACACTTCTGCTGCTTTCTTGTTAGTTTATATGAAGCGGCTTTTTAAAAAAAAATTCATTTTTAAATACTTTATTTCCTATTAGTATAGGAATGAATTTTATGTAGTTCATACTCATAATTCTTATAAGATTATGGAACCCCTTCCCTCTTTCTTTCTTTCTTTCTTTCTTTCTTTCTTTCTTTCTTTCTTTCTTTCTTTCTTTCTTTCTTTCTTTCTTTCTTTTTCTTTCTTATCTTCCTTCCTTCTTTCTCTTTCTTTCTCCCTCCCTTTCTTCCTTTTTTATATATGACAAATATCATGTAACTTGATGTACTTGGTAAATACTATATTAGAAATGAATAAATATTTTTTAAAGTGAAGGATTCAATGAGGTCTCCCGTGTGGGAGTGGGGGAGGACAGAAAGGCAAACACTTGGGCCGTCTTCTGATTGGCCCAAGTCATCAGTAGGCAATTTGATCAGAAATGGAGCCTATAGGACATAAGCCAGTGTCCATATGAGACTTTGGTCGTGACTTTATCACCGTAACACAATGTCAGCACCTACAAACCAACTTAAAATGATGATTATTTTGATATTAAAATTATAAACCTCAGTTAAAATAAACTATGGCATGTGAACTATTTTCACATAGTAGGAGCTGAGCCTTCAGCACAAGCCATGTAGTCATAGCGAGAAAGAAATCATGAAACTGAAAACTCAGAATAAGGACTTTAGAGGCTTGTTTTATTTACAGAAAGTAAACAGAGACAGAGACGTGGCAGAGTGTATGACACAGCTCTTCACGTGCCTGTAACAACCAAGGCTGGGTCAGGCAACGCTCAAGAACTGAAACTGGATGTAGGCTCCCATGTGTGTGGCAGGAGGCACGATCTACTATCTCCTAGGGTGGAAAACAGCAGGAAAACCAGACCAGTAGGATAGATAGGACTTAAACACAGCAGTACAATGTGGGATGCATGTACCAAGAGGTGTCCTTACTGCTGTGCCAAACACCCAATCTAGCTATTTTAATTTTAGTTCAATTCATGGCCCATTACAGTCCTGTGTTAGAAAATGAACTCGTTTTCTACTTATACACAATAAAAGTGTCCACATGAGGCCTGATATTAGAAATAGTGTGAATATAATATTTGAATTAAAGAGCTAAGAGCTCCACCCAAAATAGTCTAGAAAAAAGAAGTTGTAGTTTCATTTTGAAAACAGAATTTAAAATATGATTTAAATAATTGAACCTTGTTTTATTACAAAAGAAGGAAAATCACAATTATCTGAGCATTCAAAAGTTAAAATCATAATCATTTAGTGTCCAAAGTGTAAGTGGTCCTCTATATTTTTAGAATATCTCATAGTTCAATGTATCAGAATTCAGAGTTCCGTCACTGGGTCACAGACATCCTATTTGTATTCTGCCAGTGATTGCCCCTCTTCCCATGAATCCTCACTTATTTCTGCCCATGGAGAAGCACCCTGCAATGCAGAAGATGAGAATTTAACTGATTAAGCCTTGTCAAACACTGAAAGTGTGTGCGTGTTCTAATTATGTCAATATCCACTGGAGCTAACGGCTAAAAATATCACCAACCCTCTTCTTGTCACTTGGGGTTTCCCATATTAACTCAAACAGACTTTAAGAACCAGTTATTCTGTGGCTCTTTTGCCATTGATCACAGACGTGTGGACACACACGTACTGTCTCTAAGAACCCTGACAATGGTTTTTTGAATCTCATTTGGAAACAGAGCAGCTAATATAAATACAGAGAAGGTTATACTTATAAATTATCATTAAATTAAGGGCTTTTTGTTAATATAAAGAACATTCATATGTGTTTCGAAGATAGATTTCTGAACTTTGTTTCAAGAAGATGAAATCAATACACCTTTCATTCTTCCTTCCTATCCGCAAAATTTAAATGTCCAAGGAAACGGTATAAAACAAAAAAAAAATTATTTTATCGCACCCATGGATGGTATTAAAGACATTATTAATTCACAAAACTCTTCTTATTCTGTTTGAGGAGATAGTAAAACATTAAACTGATGGAATAAAATACTTGCCCTGGGCATTAACGTTTGGCTCCAGAGGCAGGTAATCAGAAGGGGTCGTGTGCAAATGCCACCCTCAGCAACACAGAAACAGGAGCCTGGAATGGATAGTGGGGATAACGGAATTGAATTGTTCAATTGTGATATTCTACAGAATGACATTTTATAATGCATTCTAAATGTACTGGGGATTTTTTTCCTATCAGGTATAGCAGAGCCATAAAACAGCCATTTCACAGGGCATAATGTTATATTAAATCTCGACAGTCTCAACAAATAGAAAACCGTATCCGGCACATCCCATCAGCAAAATCCTCAGTGTCACTGTTGTAACTGCTTCCAGGATTCCCATTGCTGCTGAAGGTTCTGACAACACACTACCACAACTAAATTGCTACCAGAAAATGCTGGCATGATGAATTAGTTATGATACGGGATGGTGGGAACAGGGTTTAAATAATTCACTGCATCTTGCTGTTGAATTGTGTCTAGTTTACTAAAAGTGGTGATTTGCACTTTTGAACATGTGTATGTGTGTGTGTGTGTAGTGCTGCACAAAAGAGTATTATTAGGGAATAAACAAGGAATAAGCTCTTAAGAAACAATGGGTTCCCATAGTTGTAAGCAACAAATGTATGTTTCTTGAAATTAAAATAATTAAAAAAGCAGAATAGATCTAACTAAAATCAAAATATAATTTTAAAAGATGTAAGTCTTGACAAAAGTAATGAGAGAAAGAAATGAAAAAATCTTAATAATTCCATATAGGCTATGGTTTATGTATCAGACATTTATCCATTTTAAATGTACAATTTAAGGACTTCCAATGCTTTTATTCAATTTTTCAACACATCGAAAAGTTTCCTTCAAGGTGCTCTGCTCTTACCCTTTCTCTTAGCTCTCGTCCTAGATAATCAGCGATCTTTTTGTCCTACGAATATGCCTTTTCCAAACATTTCGCATGAAAAGAATCATAGGATGTGCTGTCTTTTATGGCGATTTATCTATTCATATGATTGATAGTTTTGCATTTCATCTATATTATAAATCTTGGCTATTGAAGGTCTCATATGATTGGGTCAGGCAGGTTCAGAAAACCTCTGTATCTTCAGCCATAAAACATAACCGAGTCACAGGTGCCAGGAGCACATACATCCCCGCTACATTTACATTTGTGCGTGTGTGCCACTGGTGGGGGATTGTGGAAGTTGTCTGATAATTTTGTCTTATCACAGTCAATGGCAAAATGAAAGCTTGAAAATGTAAACAAACGAGATGTCAAATCCTGCTTGATTTTCAAGCATATTTGTTTCAAAACAAGTCATCTCTTTTTTTTTTTTTTTTTTGGCTAACAGGAAGTTTTTTTTGGTAATGATTCTTCATTGGCTTCTCATGTTGTTATGCAGAGAAAATTTTAAAAAATGAAATTATGAGAAATGCAAAGATCAAGACTGAGTTCCAACTCTATCACCACTCAAATTGGCTCTTTTTTGGATCCTTTTGCTTCCAATGCAACGTTTAGGATTCTCTGCTATGAAAACAAACCTAGATATCACTGACGCAGATATCTGTGATTTAGGAAAAAAATCAAAGGAAGTCTGATTTTCTTGCTTACATATGCATACTCCAGCACAGCATTTTACTCTAGAAAATTCATTTAACTGTTAAATCTGGAGTAATTCACATTGTCCACATTCATTAGCATCAGCACCTATGAAAATGATACTTGTATCACCCTGTCCTTTCTCTTATAAACAATTTTTAAGACACTTAAGAAGACACACTTTTTGGATCCAAACTATTTCTCTCACACTTCCCACTCTCAACTGTGACTCATATTCATTTTTATACTAATCTTTTAAACTGTGAAGCAGTTTATTTTAGTTGATATTCAGGTACTTCACATAAAGTTTTTAAGCTCATTTTAAATGAAAAATAAAATTTGCCGAATACCAATGTACTTATTTTAGGTGTTGAAGTTTTATGTAATTGATTACACAGGGTCTTCTTCTCTTTATATTCTCTACTTTTTCAACATATTCTCTTTCCAAAAATTTAATTCAGTGGTAGTCTGAGATAACATTGGAATTTCATGTTTTTCATGATAAATATCAACCTATAATTTTCAAATAGCATAGAATTTCGAATTCCCATGACAATAGCCGAGCGCTTTTCACTGTTTTTCATCCATGAAAGCAGCTAGGACTATTCCTGGTTCTAGGGCATTCTCAGGCCCTAAAGTTGTATTAGGAGTATATCCATTAATATCGTGCTTCCACACTCGCCAATAATAGCCAGCTGTGATCATCTCGAGGATAACACAAAACGAATTTTAAAATTTTATTTGAAAGGTAGAGGGACAGACAAAGAGAGAACTCTTATCTAAGTATTCATCTCCACATGGCTGTAGTGGTCAGGGCTGGGCCGGTCCAAAGCCAAGAACCAGGAACTCATCTATCGCACATAGATGCTAGGAACCCATATTTGTACTAACACCTCTGCATCCTGGAGTCAGCACTAGCAGAAAGCTGGAGAGGGGAGACAGAGCCAGGCACTGAATCCGAGATTTGGGAAGATGGCATCTTAATCAGCATTTTAACAACTAGGCTAAACACTTACTGTGCATAAAGAGATTTCTTACAATTTATGCTGGCTAAAATATTATGCAACACTGCAAGTGCAAAAAAAAAATGTCAAATAAAATGTACAAGTCCTTTCTTTGTGAAGATACAATAAATTATTGAAATTCTTTGTTTGGAAACAAAAGGGGTCAGAAACAGATGCTGCTTGGCTGCATGTACACAGAGGGAGGAGAAAGGATTGGTATTTTCATCTTGATAGCAGCTGCACAGCAGGTGGGGCATGCTTCTATTTACATAAAGATTAGCTTGGATATTCTAGAAGTTTTGGCACTGGTAAAACAAGAGTGAGAATTCCAAGACACTCATGATTATGAAGCAGAAAATTTCTTTTTTTCTTTTTTAAGTATCAGCTAACAGGGCAAGTAGAAGACAAAAGTTTATAGAACTTGTGAAACTTGATTTTTAAAAAGGACAGCACAGTTAAAAGCATAAAAACTAATGTTTTTAAAGTTATTGTACCAATTGTTGCTCTACAAAAGCAGATGAATGATGGTACTATTCTAGATAAAATTTATAGCAATACTGATGTTTTGAAATACTACATTTAATTAGAAAAACAATAACAAATATCTCTTCATGTCTGATAACAGGACCAAGTAGCAAGTTACTTTTACAACTGCTCACTTGTAATCTAAATACCTTTTATAAAACTTATCTCAGTTTCTCCATCTACAAAGTACCGCAGTATGCATTCTAGAAGAAACTCTGCTTTCACTATTGGAAACGTTATATTTTGTAAAGCATTTCTGAATGTTTCTTTTATCTCAAAGGGGGTGTTTGCTAAATGAATCAATTGATGTAATAGAATAATGATGCTTTTATTACTATCTTTTTAAATGAGGCAACTGACTTGTCAGCCAGCAGTTCTAGTGTAAGAATTCCAAAAGCAGACACCATGAGGCTTAGTTTGTCTACATCAACCTCAGTAACGTAGCTGTCTGCGTCTGTCTTCCTTCTCAGAGAAGTGAGCACGTAGAGAGACTCTTGCTATTGATCACCATGGTGACTACAAAGCTGGAAAACGAGGGCAGGGGAAAAACAGAAACAAGTGGCTAAAAAAATGTGTGAAGTATTGACAGCCAAGACATCACAAGCTAAGACAGCACGCAGGAATTCACATAGGCTAACCATAGGTCATGCTGACCCAAGAAGAACCTGCAATGGAGTGCTTTTCTTTTCGCGTTTTCTTGGACAGTTTATTCCTAAGTCACTGTGACCCAACCAGTTTCCGTGGATACAACCAGTGTCCATGGAGGGAGCACCGAAAAGACACGTGAATCTGGATCTTTATCCTTGATCAAAACAACAAGAACAACAACAAACAAACATACAAAACCCCTAGATTTTGAAAGTGAGTGAATCTTTTTAGGACCTTCTGCAATTCATAAAACTCTACCATATTAAGCAAAATATCTTTGCAGTCATTGTCAACAGAATGAATAAAGTCATTTTTAACAAGTGAATGAAATGCCTGTTTATCACTCTGGCCTCTGTTCTGAAATCTTCCTTACTACCATCATTTATATTCCACTCTTGCTGGCCTCAGTTCAGTCCTCATCACCTTTATTACGATAGCTTCTCAACGAGGATTCCAGGCATGGCTATGTCTTGTAAAGCCAAGCCACCAATTCCTGTCTTTCCCACCTCCCGTGACAGGCATCTGATGGTGTGTATTCATAATAATTGATTTCTAGGGACTAGCTTGCCAATTGAATACTGTCAATATTTCTCAGTGTAACATGAAAATCTCTTTACAAACTGTCCCATATTTTCTCAGCCAGTATAGGATTAGCCCGCTATTGCACTATGACAGCTCCAAATGATATGATCTTAATATTATATGGTAAAAAGTTAAAATGAGGTTGTTATAAGATACACACATGAATGTATCAGTGTTAATACACAGTGAATATCTTGACATCATTCACATGTCTAGAGATTTATACATTTTAAGTGTAAAATTGAAGATTTAGGGATTTACATATCACCAAAATCCATACGTAGCATATTTTCTTCATTCTAAAAGATCCAATTAGGCCACATTCCCACCTGCAGTCTCAGTGAATCAATCATTTCATTTCTGTCTCCATAGATTTGCTTTTTCTGAATGTACCACATGAATGAAGTCTAGAATAACATATTTAGAATAACATATTTAGGATCGTCTACATTACAGCATGCATCAGCTGGCTATGTATTACTGAATAGAATTCCCATGCATACCACAGTTATTTTTAATCCATTCACCAGTTGAAGGATGGTTGGATTGTTTTAACTCTTTGGCTACTAAGAATAAGACTACTATGCACATTCATGGGCAAGTCTTTGTGTGGACATATGTTTTCTATTTCTTAAACTAGGTTCCTAACTTTAGCTTTGCTATACTTCTTGCACTTACATGTATATGTTTTAAAGCACATTTTCCCGAAATTATTCTGCCATTTTTATGTTCCCACTATTAATAACTGGGAAGTCCAGTCTCTTTATAACATTACTGATAATTATAATTAAATGAATCTGTTGTAAGTGTCCTAGTGGGTGGAATTTTTATTGCAACCTTAATTGCATTTTCTTAATAACTGAGGAGGTGGAGCATCAGTAAACATGCTTCCTGGCTGTTCATGTATATTTCTTGGTGGAAATTCCGTTACACGGTAAAATCTTTGGTTCTTTTCAATTAGCTTATTCAGTTCATACAAACAACCTGGTTGTATGCAAAAGCTCAGGTTAGTGACTAGCGTTCAACATTAAAGAGTTACAGGGTTTCATTCATTGGATGTTTTGGATAAGAAAGTAGAGAAGGACCTTCTGATATGATATGCCTGCTCATTTCTAGCTTAGCAATCTCCGGAATTGGGGACCCCACTTTAGTTATTTGAGGTAGCAAATACTTCTTACTTTTCTACTTGTTATTAGGAAAGTGTCTATATTTTAGGTACAATATAAGCTTATACATATTAACATCCAAAACTGGTTTTTTATTTTCTTGATGTTTCTTGAGGTAAAAGTTTTAGAATTTGTTGTGAATTTCAGTTCACTACATTTTTCTTCTGTAGATTGTATTTTTATCTTCATGTGAAATAGCTGTTTAATATAGTGAAAACTTTTGTTCTATATTTTATTAAGACAGGTTTCTAATTTTTTTCCCATCTATTCAGGATTACTTTAGCTAAATTTTTGGTTCTAGTGTGGATAAATACCCCAAGTTACTTTTTGGGGATGCCAATATTCAGTATCCCCACAAGAAAAGATTTCCTATCTGCTGCTGAATTGCCATGGCTCCTTTTCTTAAACACTGATGCCCTATAGCTGTCATATTTATTTCCCTCTGTGCTTTCAATCCTATCCCATGGATCCATGTCTATATTGTTACAAGGAAGTTTTGATCTGCAAGTTCTATTGTTTTTTCAAAGCTACTTTAACTCTGGAGTCTTCTCATTCATTTAAAATTTAAGACCAGCTTGCCAATTTCTAACTGCTGGTGAGATTTATTTCAATGATTACATTGTCTTTATTGGCAATTTGGAGTTTTCCAATCAGTAAATCTAAATTTCTCTTCCAGATTGTTAGTTCTGATTTAATTTCTTACAGTAACAACAGTAACGGTTTGTGCTTTCCTGTTAGGTTTATTCGTGTTTTGTTTTCTTCCTTCAGCATTATCCCTGATGTTAGCTCAATGTTTCTGTAAAATGCCCTGCACTAGTTTCAGAAAACTTTCTTCTGTTCCCATGCCGTTTTGTTGAGTATTCTTATTGAAAATAGACCCATGATGCTAGGCAGCAAGCATCAAATGAACACCTGCTAAAATGATGAAGATAAAAGGAAGTGAAAGAATTTTCCTAAATAGGAGGCTCAAGAGAGGTTTTAGAAACGAGACATGTATGAAGCAGAAAGATATTGTGAATGCCACCAGTTAGTTGAAGGACTTCCACATTTTATGACATGGAGTTCCTAGGGTCAACACAGGACTGAATATGGTTCCAGCACAGATACCTTTTATAAATCCCTCTGAACAACACCTCTACAATAAATCATAAGTTCAATGTTGACAAGAATGGTATATTGTTTGAATAATAATGAATATCCAAACTATTCTTGTGACCTCCAATTCAAAATAACAATTCCTGCAAGGAGAAGAAATGGGTTGCACCTCGCCACATAATGTTTTCTGCTGGACTACCTGTAATACCACAGACAAGAACATCAATCCTTTGTATGGTGTAGGGGTTGGGGATCTGGAAGGTATCAGCAGTTATATAAGTGCTGCCGAATGAATGTAGTTTAGATAGAAAAATGATCTTTGTGGTCTGTTATTTTGTTAGCTCTGCACATCAATATGAGCTGTCCATCACTCATTTTTGTACTGTAGGAAAATCAGAGTTACTAAACTGTAGGATCACCAAGGAGATGATGATAGGAAAATATAAGAAAGCTGAAAAATAAAGACAAATTTCAACATATTTTATGATTTTATTTTGGGACAAATTTGACATTTCAAATCTATTAATGTGAATAAGTCACTTTAAGATCATTTTTTGAAGATGATTGAAGTTCTGATGGAATCATTTTCCAAACTTCTGCCCGGGGAGTCAGAGGAAGTCCTGCGGAGGCATGGCAATGAGGCACCACCACGTGGAGTTCAAAAAGACCAAGGCTTTTCATGACAGTCTTTTGAAAAAGGCACCAACTTTCAAAAGTGTGTTTTCATGTTGATTACTCGCCAGGCTGTAAGTAACTTATTCAAAGGGGTTCATTTTCCATGGTTGAGGAATGCGTCATTTCATTCTACCTACAAAATAGGTACTAATTTGTAGGAACTGTTTATTAAACTCTCTAGAAATCATGGCAGTGAAAGATATAGGAAAGATAAGGGCCAGCAAATAAAGTTCAATGGTTTAGATGGACTTGTCCAGTTAAGAAAATAGAACTGGTTCAAACACAGCATGACAGCATGGAAAAGCATTGGGCTTTTCAATGAAGGCAGCCTGTGTATGAAATTTGTTTTCTGAAACACTAGTTCTATAATTTAGAACAAGTTGAGTTCTCTGTGACCCAATTTTGTGTGTTAATCATCAATGAAACAATAAGTAAATATTGAAATTGTTATTAACGTCTGTATGTATTCTGTGTGTGAAAGTGCACACGAAGAGATAATATACATATGTGGATGAACAGATAAATATAGCTTATTGGTCCAATTATTTCTCAGGAGAGGATGATAACATTTATTCAATGCAATTATTTTTTTAAAAAAATATTGTTTAATGTTTATTGGAAAACAGATTTACAGAGAAAAGGAGAGACAGAGAGAACCATCTTGCATTTGCTGATTAATTCCTTAAAGACCAAAATGGGCGGAGCTGAACTGATCCCAAACCAGAAGACCACTGTACTTACCTTACCACTGAAGCATTAAATAATATATATATTTTCAAATATCTCATTGCCACTGAGAAAATAGGTATAAGTCTACGTGTTATATAAAGGTATAATATATATAATGTATAATATAAAACAATGTATAATATATGCCTATAAACATATATAATGTATAATATATGTTTATAAATGGTGTCTATGTTGCATTGAGCATTAACATGTCAATAATCTGACCTAAGCAATCTGAAGGAAACTAAGATAAAACATAATTGAAAAGGATTTGGAAGCTATCCCATGATAAACATACAAGATCTTTTTACCATCCATTCTTTTAAAATCCCATTCATTATTTATCTTATCATTTATTTAACTGGATTAGAACAGGTATTATTTTCAAGTTTCTACTAGTCAAGGTAAGCACACTAATATTTTCCTATATTTTCAGCTTTTAATATTAAATCCTTTAGATGAATTTTAGCCCACAACATGTTTTTACATTCAGGGCCAGAGCTGTAGTGCAGTGCATTGAACTATGGCCCGAGATGACAGCATCCTGTATCACTGGTTGAAGTGCAGGCTGCTCCACTTCTCATCCTGCTAATATTGTTGGGAAAGCGGCTGAAGAGGGCCCCAGGGTCTGGGCCCTTGCCACCTAGGGAGCACACTCAGATTCATGTTCCTGGCCCAGCCCTGGCTGCTGCAATTATTAAGGAAATGAACCATTAGATGGGAAAGATTCTTTCTCTCTCTCTTTTTCTCAGGCTCTTGCTGCTCTCTCACTAACTCTGCTTTTCAAATAAGCAAAAAACAAAAAAGATTAAATGTTCTTATAATTAGTTGTTTTGAACTGAAAACACTGATGTGTGATTTAAGAAAGATTCTTAGTTTTTATAAAGATTTTGTTTATTTTTTTATTACAAAGTCAGATATAGAGAGAGGAGGAGAGACAGAGAGGAAGATTTTCCGTCCAATGATTTACTCCCCAAGTGACCACAGTGGCTGGAGCTGAGCCAGTCCGAAGCTAGGAGCCAGGAACTTCCTCCAGGTCTACCACACTGGTGCAGGGTCCCAGTGCTTTGGGCTGTCCCTGACTGCTTTCTCAGGCCACAAGCAGGGAGCTGGATGGAAAGTGGAGCTGCTTTAGCTATTTAGGCTATCGCACTGGGTCCAAGAAAGTTTATTATCTTGAAGAATCAAATATTTTCACAGGAGCATAGAAAATGACAATCATAAATACCTTGCTATTGTCTCACAAGCTGTAAGAAGCCTCATAGTTGATCAAACATCACAGATATGGGAGTATTACAGATCATTTACATTTTATCCTTACACTCTCTTTTGCAAGACTCACAATGAACATATATTAATTGTATCTTCAGGAAAATATTATCAGAGATAATGAATTTTCTTAACTGGAAAGTGAGTAAGTTGGTTTGGAAACGAATATGCCAGATTACCTATGGATGCCTCAAAGCTTATTTAATGCCAACAGCCGTTTCCTCAGGAACAGTTGTTGCAAACAATGTACTGTGGTTGTGTTTCAAAAAGATTGGGAAGAGAAAAAAAAAAAATCTCCAAACGGAAAAGCTAGACCATGAAATGTCCACAGGAAACTTTGAAAAACTCTGTTATATTGGAATTTAAAAGGATAAGGCAGTGTTGCCAAATAGCCTTAAGAAGTGTTGGAGGCATGCCTCAAAGAGGCACACAGAAGACAGAATGGAGATCAACAGAACAGAAATTTTGTATTTAATTGTCTTAGCACATTTTCTGCAGCTGTAATAGAATACCATCTGGATAAATGATGAACACCAGAAGTTTGTTTGATCCCCACATTTGGAGACAAGAAATTCCAAGAAAGGGGCTACATTTTCTTTTTTTTTTAATATAAGTGGGGGGGCCCGGGGTGAGAGGGGAGCGGCGCATCTGGATAAATGAAGAGCGGGCTTCTCTCGTCGTCTGTCTGTAGAGGTTGTGCCTTCCTAACAGACAGGGCAAAGAAGAAAAAAAAAAAAAGAAAAAAACAAGAAGTAGCAAGAAAAAGCGTCCCCCTCGCGCGGGCCAGCTTACCTCGAGACCCCCGGCGAGTATCAGAGGCGGGCGCCGTCGGAGCGTTGGTGGCTACCTATGAGGAGTCTTTTTCCACATTTGGAGACAAGAAATTCCAAGAAAGGGGCTACATTTTCTTTTTTTTTAATTGAATGTCTGTGTATTTTTGGTGTGCTTCCTAAGACAGAAAAAGAAATGGCCAGGCTGGAAGCGATAGGAAGTGCTAAAAATAATCAGGAGGCTGTTGCTATTTCTCTCGTAGGGAAGAGAATGGATGTGACAAGCAGCATCATCAGTTAACCCGACAATATCTTACAAATGCCTGCGGGTTGCTCCAAAAACACTCGCTGTCTTTCCTTGTAGAGAAATACTGTGGGCTTTTAAAATATGCAACATCATTTGCATTGTCTTCAGATGCAGTTCTGCAGAACATCTATTTCAAGTTCAAGCACATGGACCAGGCTGAAAGAAGCAAATACCTAAGGAAAATTATCGCATAGATTATTCCGTATTTCTCTCCATTTCTGTTTCAGAGATTGTAAAGTGAGGAGAGTGTCAGTATCAAAGTGTCTCAAATGAGGCTTACTGCTTTTGACTGAAGCATAGTCTTAGATCGTGTAGAGACTTCTGACAGTATGTTCTTGTGCATAATTTCTAAGCCAAAGGATGAGAAAATTGGCAGGCGTATATGGGAAGATGCGAGAAAGGTCCAAAGAGAAGATTCTAAAGTAAAGTTAGGACACCAGCACAGGCTTGAAACTAAATGAGGAAGCTACTAAAAAGAAAGCGGAAAGAATTTGTCATGGAATGGAGGAACCTAAAAATCAAGTATCTGCATATTAGAGTAGGCTCTTGTTGGGATGGTCAATTTATGATTTACTATTTTTTTTTTACCTGCCTTCTTTTTAATTTACTTTGATGTATTTTACTTTCATTTGGTTACTGTGCTGGTATCCCTGATTTGTCTTCTTTCAAATTTAGTGTTTACAGAGTTAATAAGACTTATATATGATTCCTTGCAATGAGGGCTAATATTCTACCATCTACTATGTCAAGCACAGAATTGACTATATAGATTATTCATTGCCTACAAATCTTACTCTTGCTCATTTCCATATTAGGGTGTTAGATGTGCCCTGAGCAATGGTGTGTGTGTGTGTGTGTGTGTGTGTGTGTGTGTGTGTGTGTCAGAGAGAAAGAGAGAGAGCGAGAGAGAGAGAGATTTGTCAAAGTTCTAACAGAAAACAGTAAGTACTCTCCAATTTCAAGGAAGTTTTTGTGTTTGTTGTTAGCTTTTTACAAAAACAATATTTGCAAGTCTGTGAACATGATCTAGAGGAATGGTAAAAATGATGTAATAATCTCCTTCTGTAGTATATAGGAAGAGTTGCTACAATTTGTAGCGAGAATTTAATAGTTCAGGGAACAATTATCTAACATAACCGAATAGGGGAAGGCTGATTTGAGATGCACTGTGATTACCAGCCTATTCCGTAGAAGCCACATCAGAGAGAATAAGCAGAAGAATACAAAAGTCACACTCCTGCTTGCCTCTGATGTCCTGTTGTGCATCCCTCTGAGTCAGTCATCAGTAAGCTAGAGGACACGTAGGTGATCCATCTCCAGTAGAAATGGACAGAGGACACCATAGGGACAAGTGGACAGCTTAGTACACAATTTTAAACAGAGGAGCTCCTGTTCTACATTAAACTGAAGACTGATACAGGCACAAATAGACTAAATATCATTGCCAAGAGGTTACACGGTTTTCCATGTCTTGTGCATTTGACAGGCCAGGTTCAGAGGCACTTATGAAATCACAGTGGCTGAGTAATTCAGAACAGAAAGCCAGGCACAGGAGAAGTTGAAGCGACAGTTTAGCTGAGGCTAAAGGAGCACACTGCAGGGCTGCACTATTCAGATATAGGTCTCTGGTGGACAAGTCACTGTGCAGGCAAGTCCATTCATCATCCTCAGCTTCAGGTACCTCCCCATACAATAGAGATTGTGCTTTTGCTTATCATTCCTGCTGAAGGAGAATAACTTTGTCCATCTCCTAGATGTGGCATAAGGTGAGATGAGGCAGTGTAAGAACAGTTTGCAGAACAAGTATGACACATAGTGAAACATTTCTAATGTTTGAGTGAAAAAAAAAACCCAGAGGCTAAAAAAAATTGTACACAAGCTTGAGACTATCCAATATGAGGAGAAGGCATGGGTATCTGTTCTTTTGGCATGCCTCCTAGCATGCTGTGCGCAACCAGGTTCTATCTGCTCTGCAATGGAGTCCTCTGGCATTCCACCTTTACTTGAAAAGATGATTTCAAGGAGAAAATCACGCTGTTCCAGCTTTACATGGGTAAAATTGTAGGAATCAATTCAAGTCTAGCAGAGAAATAAAAAAATTAAAAAGTGCATAATCTGCAAACAGTTTATCGCTTGAAGGTAAATTATGTAGTATTGTATAAGAGAATCACATGGAGGAATTGGTCTTCAAAACCAGAACTCAGGCCAGGGAGCTGCAAATCAGGATTGGAGTCTTTTTCAGCACACAGCTCTAATATATGGAGCTACACATTTACAGATGCATGGCTGTCTACTAAATAAAAGGAGGTATTCGTAAGAGTGTAGTGTAGTACAAGTATCTCACCGATAAATCATTTGTGTAAAAATTTATTTCAGTAATCTGGTACCTGATCATGCGACCTCCATTCATCAATCTTCAAAGCATCTTTTTCTGCTGACCCCAGTGTGATCTGATTACCCTGTTGCCTCTGCTTTCTAGCTTGGCTCTCTGTAATCTGAAGTCCCAGTTCTAAGTATGGCATTTGAGTCCATTTACAATTTGGTTCAAGTATTTTTGTTTCCAGGATCTTCTTCAATATGATTGAAAGTTTACAAGCTCACAACTGAAGAAAGTTCACCAAAATTACAAATTTACCACCTTCACATACATACATTCAAAAACATGTGTTTCACTTAGAACAACATTGATGAAGAAGAAAATGGCATCAGTTTGATTAAGCCTTAGCGCTTTTAGACACACTTTGAATATCAGCTAGATAAAATGTGTGAGAAAACCAAAAAGGCATATGAGGCCTTTCACAATGTATAATTAGTCAATGGATTTTAATATAAAGTGGTAGGAATCCCAGATTCCATATTGCGATTCTCTTTTAGGGAATTGACACTCACTGAGTTGACCACAATATGCAAAAACAGTATCTAAAATGACCAGAAGTGGTTATTAAACCACCCCTTTTCCCGTAACTTACCCATATGTTCCTGAGTAGTTCATCATCTACACCAACCAAAACAATCTAGTGTACCAGACTGAGTTAAGAAATAGCTATAGGAATCTGCTGCTTCATTAAGACAGCTTTTCTTTTTTTAACAGTGTAAAGGCAAAAACAATGTTCTGCTTCTCATTATTTTCTACTTTTCTGGAGAAGATAGATTTTTCCATTAAATATATACACATCATTATAGAGCTGATGATGTTTAAACGAACTAATGAATATTGTCAAAATTGTTTAATTCCTAATACAATTAAAATTCATCAACATAACCCGTATAAACAACTTATATTCTCTGTAATATTTAAGCATATAAAATGATCCTGTGTCGAAAAGGTTAATAATGATTGGTCTAATTACTTTGAACCCTGTTAGCTTTGTGGCTGGTCTCTAGGTAGCGTGTTCTCTGGTCCCAGCAGAATAAAGCTTGACCTTCTTCCCCATGAATAAACCCCTTCAATAAATATTTATAAAGCACTTAGGAGTGTGCCCAGTGTATCTGAGTACTCAATAAATTGTGGCTCTTAAGATAATGATTTTGTTACTTCTTTGTCCTCTCCTAAAGGTTTTTATCTCACTGCGTTTCCCAGGGATGTGGAGTCTGACCCCATACTACTTATGCACTGACATTAAGTTTATGACTATTTTTTAAGCTGGGAAAGTCTATAATCATCAACCTGATGGCTTATTCAACATTTGTTTGCTACTGATTTCCAGTCATTCACTGAGCTTCTGTCTTGCTTCTGCCAAGACTCGATATTTTGCTCTTCTTTTTCTGCCTCCAGTTGCTTGCTCTCGAGACTTTCCCATCTCTCAGGGCATGAAATGCTGTCCTTGTTTAGCCCACATCAAGGCCAGCTGAGTTCAACCCTGCTAAAGATAAATTATATTAAGAAAGACTGGGAATTCAATTCCGTACATGAATGCTTGAGTGTATATAGGTGCTTAGCCGAGTGAGCAGAAACTGGCTGTTCAGAAAATTCAGTTGGTTGAAAACCTCATTCCACTGATAATACAACCCTTGATACATTTTTAAATGTTCAGTGTGATTTATATTATGTTATTACAGGAAGTGATATCTTTAGCTTTATTTTACATTTAGAAAAGTATTGAATCTCAGATAAGATAATGCACTTGTTCTTTCTGGATCCTATTTTCTAAACACAGCTTTGAAAATTTGGAGATTTTTGTGTCCTTTATGTTTTTCACAGAGGAAGCCTTTTTATAAGTCTTTATATTTTAGGGTTTTTTTAAAAAAACAAAAATATATATTGCAGTGTTGTAAAACCTGAGACAACCAATCCATGACTCTAACGTTTTCAAATACCAACAAGCTGATTAAACACTGACATTACAGTAATGACATTGATAATGGTTTAAAAATGGTGTAACTTTATTTATTAAAGTCTATTGTATCTCCATCCACTCTCCCACACGATGTGGTTTTCCAGTTCAGCAGGTATTTCCATAGGTCTCAGAAATAGCATGACCTTGTTTTACCTTTGCTTTGCATATTCATACTCCTTGCCCTCAAGATTTCTAATTTCTGCACATCAAGTATGTAGTCGTTCAATATCCCTCTATTCTGGTAAACTCCTCCTCCTTAAGTCGCAGACCCCTCATGTTTCTGTTTTTCTCTTGTAGGAGTAACCATATGTATATCACAAATGACATAAGGCTGCAATCCTATGCCTATTACACTGTTCTAATATCATCTGGCATAATTCCTGACAGATATTCAATACTTAGCAGGCATTCCTTTCATGTTCTTTCATCTGTTCACTACCAGAATTTTTTAAAGAGCAAGGCTATGGGACTCATTTTGTGGCACAACATGTTAAGCCCATTTGGGACAGCATCCTAAGTGGAAGTATCGTTTCAAGTCCTGGCTGCTCTGCTTCTGATCTACACTCTTGCCAACGTACCTGCAAAGGAAGAAGAAGATGGGCCACGAAGCTGGGCCTCTGTCACTGATGTGGGAAACACAGAAGGACTTCCTGACATTGGCCAGACAGTGACTGTGTAGCCATTTGGGGAATGATTCAGTTTATTGAAGATTCTCTCTCCCTCTCTCCCTGTTCTCTCCACCCCAATACCTTATTACTCTCCCTGTCAAATACGTAAAATAATTTAAAAAATTTCAAGTTGTTAAAGCAATTATCAGTATCACTATCCTATGGTAATGATGTATCGCTGATGAATTTTTGCTAAGTTGGATGTGATTCTTTTTAGAACTTATGCTGAAAAAAAACCACAACTGAAACAGTGCATGCTGTATAGTTTCAATGTGATATCAATAATGATATTATTGGGAAAAGAAGATAGCCATTAGTGCATAGGGATCGTTTTTCTTTTACTTGATATTTACATCGTTTTTGATCCATGTTTACAGAAAAGAAAGTTCTTCTGTGCTGAGTTACATCATGGGGAAATAAAATGTGCCAATGTAAACAAATCTTTCTTCCAGCTTTGGTAGTCCTGCCAGGCATTCCTATTTATTACCAAATTTATAAAACGCACTCTGGACAAAATTTGCTTTTGCTGTAGACATGTCGCCTTTAAAAAAAAAAAAAAAAGATTTCTTTATTTATTGGAAAGTCAGATACACAGAGAGGAGGAGAGATCGAGAGGAAGATCTTCCATCCGAGGATTCGCTCCCCAAGTGAGCACAACGGCTGGTGCTGTGCCAATCCGAAGCCAGGAGCCTCTTCCGGGTCTCCCACGCGGGTGCAGGGTCCCAAAGCTTTGGGCCGTCCTCGACTGCTTTCCCAGGTCACTAGCAGGGAGATGGATGGGAAGTGGAGCTGCTGGGATTAGAATCTGTGCCCATATGGGATCCCGGTGCATTCAAGGTGAGGACTTTAGCCACTAGGCCACGCTGTCGGGCCCATGTCGCCTATTTTTTGAAACAAAACTTCAATGTCTTGTTTATTCTTTGCTGTTGAAACCACAGTAGACTATTTTCTTGGCCCTTTAGCTCCTATTTTAAATCAAACATGGCACACGACTTATGCTTTCCAGTACTTCAATCATAGAAAATTTGCCATGCTGTGATTGACCTTAAGTGAAATTCTCATGTCAAATATCAGGTAATAAAACAGATGAAAATGAAATGGTAAGTTACGATATCAAGTTATTACTGGGCCCTGGCGGCGTGGCCTATCGGCCAAAGTCCTCACCTTGAACGCCCGGGATCCCATATGGGCGCCGGTTCTAGTCCCGGCAGCTCCACTTCCCATCCAGCTCCCTGCTTGTGACCTGGAAAAGCAGTCGAGGATGGCCCAAAGCCTTGGGACCCTGCACCCGTGTGGGATACCTGGAAGAAGTTCCTGGCTTCTGGCTTCAGATTGGCACAGCACCGACCATTGCGCTCACTTGTGGGGTGAATCATCAGATAGAAGATCTTCCTCTCTGATCTCTTCTCCTCTCTGTGTATCTGACTTTGTAATAAAATAAATAAATCTTAAGTTATTACTAAAATACAGTACAAATACAATACATATGATGAAAGGCCAGTGCCATAATGCTTGTGCTTTGTTTTTAGCAGTTAAATTTTATGAACATAAAAATAACTTCAGAAAAGCAAGCTCTAGATTACAGCAGTCAATGTAGGGACAATGCTGGGAACAGCATTGGGCATCGACCGTGAGAACAGTTGGATTTCCGGAATGGTATTCACTGGCTACGATACTTCAAATGATCCTTACATGAGATTTGATTAAAAAACAATACAAAGGTGTCTTATTCTGAGTCATTACAATGGGAAATCACTAAAATGATGTGATATATTCAGTTAGCCTTCTTTTTCACATTTTAAATAAACAAGTTTTAGCTATGTAGATAGTGTAAGGTATCTAGTGCTAGAAACTTGAAGATCAGAAAGGATCACATTGCCTAGTCATTGTTGCGTTATCCATTGGATCATCTGAGAGCTAATATGTATTCTAATAAGACAACAAGTCCTGGTTATTAGCCAAGGCATATGAGTGATGTTGATATAGTCTAGTCACCAGCATAATGGCTTCTCTAAGCATTCAATTTTTTTTTTTGATGTTGAAAGTAACTGAGTATTTCTACTTGACTTCAATTGACAGAAATTTCATCTTTCATGACTATGTTGCTCTCTTTCCAAAATTAGATTTTGCCTTTGCTTCAGATGTTTTGCTCTTTCAGTCTGGTTTCTCTGGGCTATCTGAGGACAAGGAGGATGCCATGATTCACCGAAGTCCCATTGACTGCTTTTTCTTTTCCTAGCCGCCTACCTCTCCACATGACTGCATTGCTTAATAACTCATTAGCAAGGACGGCTAACTTTCTATTCCACAGAAAATATGGATACTGATTCAGGTGAAAGTTTGTTATTATGTCCGTAATAATGACACAGGAGTTAGTCATTTATATCAAAGTAATGGTAAGAAATTTTCAACTGAAGTAGAAAAACAGCAGTCTGGTGTATTGCTTCTTTTGCTAGTTTTATTTATTTATTTCTGAGATGACACATTTCTAATTTACATTTTAGTCAAATGCTTAATACTTCCCTCAATCAAGAGTTAAACAAAAATAAAAAGACCAAAGCATAACAGGGAAATTGGAAGGATTGTGAAGGATGACCAAATGAAAAGATGTTCAGCGTCTTTCATATAAATTTTAATAGAGTCAAAAAATCATTAAATCATGATAGTATATAATTGATATTAATTGATTCTGTGCCTGTGTAGGATGACATGCTGGGCCCTCCGTCATTCTGTGCCCTTGCAGGGAGGGTGGCCAGCCTGTGAGGTCTGGAGTTGTGGACTTGCTGATGACCTAAGGGGTGAAGCCGGTTGGGGCATGTGGGAACCTGGGAGCTCTCTCCCAGGCACTGGGCATTGTGGCACGATGGAGTTTGGGGATTTCTCCAAATCTTTAGTCCCTTTGGAGGGGAGAGACCGAGGATAGCATGCTGGCCTGGTTTGTTGCTGGCCTGGGCTTGGGGGACTTTGATTGGGCTAAGGTTTTGTGTGTGTGGAAGGGTAGCATCCTGGTCCAGCACATATGCCAGGAGCTTGGGGTGCTGGTGGGAGTGTGGAGCTCTGGGTCAGCACACCACCCCACTGGAAGACTGGATTCAGGAATGCTGGAATGGGAAACCCAAATGCTCCTGTGTACAGGGAAACATGCTGCACATGGGTGGCCCTGGGGTGACATTGCATGACCATTTCCTTTACCTGTGTACGGAGGTGGATTGAGGCTGCATGTGGCTCCCACCACTCCCAAATCTGTCTTTCTAGAAACAATGACAATGAAGAAATCTTTACAAAGGAAAACGAAATCTCCATACAGAGTCTGGCGTTGTGTCACTCCCTCATGATACCAGATTACCGTATGACACTGCTATGAATTTGGGAAGCAACAGAGGCTGTGCCACCTGTGTGGGAGACTATGAGGAAGCTCCTGGATCCTGGATTTTGCTTGACCCTGTTCCAGTTGTTATGGAGATTTGGGGAGTGAACCAACAGATGGGTAACATCTCTTGCTTGCTCCCTCCTTCCAACTCTTTCCTGTTTTTCTGCCTTTCAAAAATTGAATCTTTCAAAAGGCTCTATGCCACATTCCACAGGAGCTGCATTAACTTATCTACCAAGCAGCGGTGCGAAAGAGTCTGCCCTTTGTCCACACCTGCACCTTCTTCTACTCTTCTGTTTTTTGGATACTAGCTATTTGGACAGAGATGAGGTGGTATTTCCTTGTGATTTTGATTGATTCGCAATTCCTTAATGGCAAATGATGTTGAGCATTTTTTTCATAGTCATTTGTATTTCTTCCTCTGAGAACTGTTTATTCAGGTGTTTCGCCTGGATATTAACTGTGTTGTTTGTTCTTGAGAATTTATGTGCTTGAGTTGTTGGTTAGTTTTTTTTATTATTATTAACATATTTTCAAAATTTAATCCTTTGCTGCTAAGTAGCTTACAAATGTTTTTTCGTGTTGTGTGGGATCTGTAATCACTCTATAACTGCTACCTTTGTGTGTAGACTTCTACCTTTGATAAAATCCCATAAAATGAAATGAAAAATGAAAAATCTTGTTTTCATTTTGTTGCCTGTGCTTTGGGGTTGGTGGGTGGTAATACCTAAGAAGTCCTTACCAGATCAGAGCCTTGAAACGAGTTACACTGCTAATCATAAACCCTTAAATAAAACCATTCACATATAAATAAAAGAATACACATTTTCATGGTAATCCTGATAGAAAACAAAACAATTAACAGCCTATGTAATGTTCAGTAAGGGTATTCAAAATTATGTTGAATGGATATTTTTAAATGTGATGTGTATGTACAAATGAATTAAACACTCATGCAAAAATATAGCTGTGTCATAGAAACAGAATGTTGAGTATAAAGAAAAGTTCACAGAAGCCTTACTGTACTTCTGAAAAGCATTCCTTTTAGAAATTTCAGATCTCATCAAAACACAAAGAACACCTTGCTTCAGGACAAACAGTTGGTATAATCTTCAAACCTAGGAGAATAAACAAGAAAAACTCAGGGTAGTAAATACAAAGAAACTAGCTGGAAATGAGAGTGGTAGGTAGGCCCTCCAGTAACACTCCTAATGTAAAAGATGTGCGATTTCTACAAGCATTTTATTGTTATGCTTCAGACCTTAACAAGTTTCCATGTACCTTGCTCTGCATTTATACTAGTGCTTGCGTATTACATTAAGTAAAACAAGCATCCAACAACCAGTGATTTGTAAATGATGATGATTTTAAATTCAAATGTAAAATGAAAATTATGTACTTAAACATATTATACACAGTTAAATTTTTGCAGTTTCACATCAGACTTACAGTAGTTTATACCCTGGGAAAATTTATGAATATTTCACATGATTTAGCACAAGTTAAGTGTGCAGCATTATACTTCTCTTTTATAGCTTATAAAATAGCTATCCTGCATTTATTTGCATAAGAAACATTTTTAAGCTAAAATTTTATCATTAATGTCCAAAGAGAAGACAAAAATCACATAAGCACATATTTTTCTAAATTTTATGTATTGATATGTTTTCTTATTTTTGAGAGGGAAGCAGAGGTAAAGAAAGAGGTCTTCTGGTCCTCCGTTGAGCCAGGCCAAAGCCAAGGGCCTGCACCTCCATCTGGCTCTCCCCTATGGGTGGGATGAACCAGCTACCTTTGCTATCATCTGCTACCTCCTAGAGAGCACCTGAGCTCTAAGTTGGAATCAGGAGAAAAATCAACACTCAAATCTGTGTATCCTAAGTGCTGTCCTACCTGCAGCACCAAAACTCCCACCTCATGAGTATTTCTTACTGGGGTGGGGAGCAAGAGTAATGGGGGTGGGAGAAAGGCACAGCCCCCCCAAAAAAAAATGCCACTCGCTGCATCCTAAGAGTGGAGATACGGTGCTTTGTCCTGTACCTTTTTGGTAAGCCACTCCCCCTCTAAACGGAATTCAGCAAGTTCTCTTTTTTATTTTCCCCCCACTAAAAGGTAACATCTCCTCTTCTCCTCAACAACCATTGTCACTACAAAAATTTTCCAGATGAGTGGTTCTTCTATTGTGGTTCCTGGGTCCATCAGCCTGGCATAAGGAGTTGTTAGAAATGCAGGGATTCAAGCTTCAGTGATGGATGCACATATCACACTCTGAGTTGCACCCCTTCAGCCTGAGTTTTAGTAAGGCCTCCTGCTGACACTGGTAAGTTCGCAAATGTTTGCTGTATCTTTATGCCGTTTGCTGTGCACAGGAACTTTCAGTTTCTTGGCTTCCACACAAAGACAAATATGATGCTGCATCTGAAGTACTGTAAGAAAGGCAATGAGAGTCCATCAAGTAAACAGAATAGTTCATTGGGAATCAAAACAATCCAGTGTTGGTCTATTTTTTCACTATTTCACTCTTTTAAAGTAGATCAAATAGCCTTTATGATTCCTGTTTTCACGACTAGAAGAATCAGTTTGCACAAAATGGTTTCCTTGACGTTCTTCAGATTTTCACTGCATCAATTTGATCTGTAAGAGTGCAAAAAAGAAAAAGCATGTTCAAAAATGATTCCAATATTCGTTTAAATATTCCACACAGTCTAAGCTTTCATTTCTTTGGTCAGAAAACCTGCATTGACTGTCCTCTTTATTCAAAACTTTGTTGAGCAAGGCAAGAGTAGTGAGGAAAACTTAATCTCTTCCCTAACAGAATATGCACATCTTCAAGACGGATTAGTAACATGAATTTCTGTGTTCCAAGTAGTTTGTAATAGGAACCACTGCCGTGAGGATAAAGACAGTAGCTATCCTAACTGTTTAGTCAAAAACCAGATTACAGACATAACAACAGTCAGTTCTCCTCCAGACAACTGCTTAATCATTTTTAGTTCAGTGAGAAATTATTTGCAGTGATAAGATTATTGGCCTTTTTAGCACTATTACTCTTTGTGAAACATTACATTGTCATGGCTTTATTTTAATGGAAAAACAACCCCATTGTCTCTTGCTGATGAATGTTCAGAGGGAAAGAGCTGCTGGCTTTCTGCCATGGCTCCTGTTTCGGTAAAGCCTGATTTTTCAGGAGGGTTTGTGCCAAGGAATGAACGCTGTCTAACTCTGTGTCCTGAACTACCACCGGTGAAGCCCTTTGTCTCAGGTTCATCATTTGAGATTTCTCCAAGCCAGACTGTGAAGGGCCCTGAAGGTCTTTGGAGGACCTAAACCCATCTCAATTTACTCTCAGCCTGAAGGTGCCTGCAACACTCTTCATCACTGTGTGTGAATGTCACGCACTCAATGATGTATTTTCAGGAATTAAGACAAACGCTTGTTAAAAGCACACTTTTAAAAAAAGCACATTGTGCTTCTGTAAATTTATCTAGACTTTTATGGAGAAAAATGGTCCAGAAAGACAGTAGCTGTTTTTTTTTTTTTAATCATGATTAATTAGCTATAAAAGGAGTAAGTCTTTATTTACCAGTTGGGTATTACCCTTATTAGAGGATCTGAGAAGCTCCATCTCCTGTTTCCTCTGCTTTACGTAGGGAGTTACATCTCAGTGCGTGAAGCATAATACAATCTCTCTCCCTTTCCTCTTATTTTATTATTGTGAATATTTTAACATTGACTGCCTGGAGTTTCATCTCCTTTTACTCTATCTCTCACTCACTGTCTTCTCTCTCTAGTGCTAATGTGTAACAAATGAGGAAAAGCAGTAAATTAGGAGAGTGAGGATTTTTGCATTTCAGTGCAAATATAACCAAATCCTCAATAATTACAAGTTGATATAAAAAGAGTGAGAAATCTGAGTTTCCATAACTAAAATTAGAAGTTGCATTTCAGCTTGTGATATTAGAATTTCAGATTCTTATCTTTCTGGAAAACAAATATTTACTAAATGTTTTTGAACGGAAGACTTAATGAGAATCATGTTATGTAAAGGAGCATCTGAGCATATTATAAAGAATTTAATCACCATAGCATCATATTTGTTTCAACAGGATTCATTGTGATATTGTTTTATATAGCAAATTACCAGTCCATTTTTTTCCCTGAGTTTTACCTGAGGAGTACAAGATACTGAGAAATACAACCCTGCCAATGAAAGTGTGATGATGAGGAAGTGAAATAAATTTTTTTGATCTGTTTCCTCCCTTGCTAAAGGAGACACTGGTTAATTAAGTTCTGTATATATCCATCTTTAACACACTGGGTTTTCTTGCTTTTCTTATAATTATCATCTCTCACACATGTGTAAAACGTACAGACTGAACATCACTAATCCAAAAAAAAAAAATTAAAATCTGGGATGCTCCAAAATCCCAAGCTTTTCATTACGGAATCATTGAAACACAAGTGGAAGTTCTATGCTACGGAAGCTTTGCTTCCAGGCCAAAGCATTTAAAGCATTGCACAAAATTACCTTCAGTCCATGTGCACAAAAGCACATGTGAATAATTTTGTTTAGTCTCACCACCAAGTGCATCTCATTAAATACTTAGACATATTTCAAAATGCAAAATTCCCAAAGTCAAAATACTCCTGGTCCTTGGTATTTCAGATAATGGATATTCAACTTGTATCATAAAAGATAAATTTGTAAAGTAAAATTTCTGAAGTGAATAGTCATATTCTGCTATATAACCTCTATACAGACTTTGAAAATAAGCATTCTACATTTTGTGGCTTACTTAGCATACTATTGCATTGCAAGAAGCAAATTAAAGGAACACATTTCCTTGACCTTAGCATCATCAGCATTGGAGTAGCATCATTTTTTGCAGTGCAGGAAGAGGAAGGCTGCCCTACACATTGTAGGATCTTGAGCAGCACTACTGACCTATATGCTCTAAATGCTAGTAGCACCTGCCCAAGTAAGACGATGAAAACTTCTCTTAATGTTCCCTGAGAAAGAAAACCAAATCATCCCTAGAAATAGGGGAAAAGTTGAATTTTTGCATCATTTTAGGACTTTTCACTCCAAACGTATTACTTTTGTGCAAGAATATTGTTCTCAAACACTGAAAAGAATGTTCTTACAATTATGTACAGAATGATACTAACATGTGTGTCACCTGTCTAATCATGACAATGATTCTCAATGGAATTAGTGAAACTATACATGGTGTATTCGTTAAATAAAATATTTTTACTTCTACAATCATCTTATAAGAACATCAATTTCCAAAAGCAAGTCTTGTGCAGCAAAATTGTTCTGAGATTTTATTTTTTAATAACTGAGCTAGAATGAGATTGAGCTAATACAAGAAACTAATATTTTTTACTATGACAGTTTAATATGGGAGAAACAGGCTTATGTGCATGGAACATTAGGCAACTGTCTTGCAATTTCCATTAAAAATACTTTTAAGAAAACAAACCTGGCTTTCTGATTGTAAAGTTTGTGGCCGCTGTGGGCATTTGGCCTACATGTTAACACTCCGGTTGAGATAAACTGCATCCCATAACTGCATGTCTGGGTTCAAGGTCCAGACTCTCTCCAAAATCCAGCTTCTTACTTTTCGTGAACTGGGATCCCACATGGGCACTAGTTTTTTAGAGCTTTTGTTCTGGAATAGGGCGTCATATCAAGGAAAATACCAGATAAAAGTAGATAGGCAAATAGAACCAGGAGCTGTCTGGAAAGAAACAACTTAACCTAACAGAGAAGACATAGAAGCTCTGGGAATGCAGAAAAGCAATTCTGAATCACATTTTCTTCAAAAAGATAAGGAAAATTAATTTCATATTAAATTAATGAGAGAATACTACCAAGGCTAAATCATATAAAATAAAAGCAAAAAGATCAGCACACAAATCATAAAATGTCAGAAAACTATACTAATCAAAGAGATAAGAACTATAATGTTCTCTGTGAAATAAGAATAGTAATAAAGTAATTCATAACACGGAGAGAATGATAGGTTAGAACAAAATCTTTCAAGACGGTGAAAGGTCTCACAAACATAGGAAAAATAGAATTATTTTAAGAGTAAACTAGAAGGAGCACAGGGTATACCTAACAGCTATGCCTTAAGAAGAACAATTGGAAAGATGGACCAGTAAGAATCCAGCTGCTGTTTTCCTTGTTGGTCTGCAGCTGCCTCCTAATATGAGATCTCAGATGAGCTGATTGAACAAGCAATCCTTTCTGTGTGGACATTCTTTCTGGATGTTTTCCCCCTTTCCTTTTTTTCTTCACTGTGTTGTTGCAGTTTCTTTCATGTGTCCTTGAGCTCTCTCCGAGCCATTTCAGTTTGTGAATAGGTGTCTATATTCGTGCTTTTGGGGGAGAACCAAGACTGATGTCTGCTACTGTGCCATCTTGCTGATGTCATTTCCCTATAATATCTAACTTTAAAATCCAAAAGTTAAAGGACCTAAAATATTTTCCCTTAAATGAGAAAAACAGGGTTAAAAACAGCCCTTCTATTTACTTGCCTGAAACATACCGCTGAATAAAACCTGGTATCTTACATCTATTTAAAGGATTAAGCGAAAACATGTTTTAACAGCACATAGAAAAAGAAAGTGAGAGTAGTCTTACTGTGACAGTTCTCAGTTTATGATTGAAAAGAAATTTCCATCCTCCCCATTCTAGTCTTATTGCTGCCAAGAACAAACTATTTGACCTTGGGCAAGTCATTTCATTGTCCTCAGACGTATGATGATTTGGACTTAAGCACATTAACAATATTCTCCGTTCAAGTTGGATATGTTGGCATAACTTCTGTATATTTTCTTTCATTGTTAGGCAGTGGTGGTGTGGGAGGCAGATCTTGGAAGCTCCTGGGGTTCGACAAGAATATGTGGGTCCCTGGACCTTAGGCCCCCAGGTGCCACCTGGGCAAGAAACATAAATTGCCATTTGCTGCAAGGGTACTGGCTGTAGGGTGGTTTGCAGCCTTCCAGGTGCCACCCAAGTCAGGAGCCAGAGATGAGAGAGTGACACATGGTGCTGGGAATAGATCAGGTTAATACTGGGAGTATGGCAGCCTCACAGAACCCTGGATGCTAAGTGAAACAGCAGCTGGAGTCCTGGAAGATGTGCTGGCACTGGGAAGAAACCATCAGCCACTGCCTGGGGAAGGAGCAGAATCCAACACTGATGCTGGGATAACCACTGCTGTTGCCTGAAGGAAAGGCGGGGGTTGATACACCACTTCAACTTGTCTGGGGTCACAGGAACTCTGACCAGGACTCTTCACAGGCACAATCCCAGCTGTAATAAAGGATGCCTTAGAGGCCAGAGAAAAAGGAGTGAAGAGGAGCATCAGATTCCTGCTGTTTTTTATCCACTACCCATCTGAGGAGAACGCACCACTTGGGCTAGGGCTTCAGATCATTGTTGTTCTGCTGGGCTTAGTTGGATTCAGAATGTTACACTTTTTTTGTTGTTGTTGTTGTTGTTGCTATTGTTAGTGTGGCAGAGTGTCTCTAAGATCCTAGAGGTAAGGATTTGCAGTAACTTCTTTTTGAAAGTGACGCCACCCTGCCAATGCCTGTGATCTGGGTAAGGTAGGAGAAATTAGGTGAGTCCCTTCTCTGAACCCACGAGCCTGTGTGTCCTCCAGGTTACTCTCCTGACTGGCTTCCTACTCAGTGGCACCTGTGGGTCCCTCTATAGCAAGGATTGTTTGCTCAGTTGAGTCTGCTGTTTACCCTTTTACCTACAATGAGAATTTCTTCATGCCATGGGTCCAGGGCCTTAGCTGCTGCTTGGCCGCAGTCCTCTTGCAATTCCACCATCGGGGTCTCCATGTCTATCCAGGTGTGTGTCCTCTTTTTGAGCTCTGATGTTCTTCCTCAGAGATGAGTTTATGATGCAGCTGTGTGGTGACTTGGCAGTTCTCCATGGAAGAAGAGGTGACTGCTGAGCCCATTTTTTTGTCCATGCTGGATCCAAAGTGTCACATTTTTTACTTTTCTCTGATGGGTATGTCATGATCTCTCACTATGGTCTTTACATGGTGTGCGAATTAAAACATATGCTTAATATCCTTATTTTCCATTTTATACATTATTCAATAAAATCAATCTTCATGTTTTTTTCTCATTTTGTGAGTGTGTTGCTTTCATTTTAATAGTGTGATTTTGAGGGTTATTTACATTTGAGATATGATTTTTTTATACTAGTATGTGGTATGAAAATTTTTATTATTATATAGGTTTTCTTACATCCTCTTAACAAAGCCTCTCACCCAAATCTAAATCTTACTGAAGCCTAGTTATCACTCTTTCTTGTGTAAATTGTGATATTGGGGCGACATCTAAGCATTCTTCTTAATCTCTTAAATCCAAAATGTTCATGTTATCTTCCAAAGTACTTATAATTCTACCAATTATATTTAAATGCATAATTAATTTTAATGTAATAAATGAATTTTAGGTCAAGGTTGATTTTGTTTTCTTCTAGATACATAACTGCTTCTGTGTCTTTGTCAAACAATAGTTGGTAATATTTTGGGGTGTCTTTCTGGGTTTTGCATGTAGTTGCCTTGATCGCTGTGTTTCTGCCTCCATCAATACCCACACCGACACAATGACTTTTTTGTCTGCATTAACAGTTTTGAAACTTGGTGAAGAATTTTATTAGGTTTAACAATGATGTTAGCAACACCGACTCCTTTGTTTTCCAAATGTGCCTTAACATAATCCTATCCCTATCTTAAAACAATATTGCTGAAACTTTGGAAGGAATAGTATTAGCCATATTTATCCATTTGTGGACACCTGGACTATGTTGAGTATTCCAATGCATATGTACAGTATATCTTTACAATTAATTAGGTCATTTTTTTTTATCAGTATTTGGTAGATTTGAACATGCAAATCCTGTTTGTAAATTTTACTAAGCAATGGAAAAAGCATGTTCATCCAGGCTGGAGTCAGAATCCACTGCCATCCCAGGTACCTTAGCAGAAAGAAAATAATGATGTTTTTACCATTCAATCCAACGTTAGTTTTCAAGATTTTGTTGATGTTCTCCACCATCTAAATGTTTTCCAGCAAATTTCTAATTTTTATCATTAATGGGTACTGAATTTTGTCAAAAATTTTCATTGCTACTTGATTTGATTGCGCTGTTATTTCCTTACCCTTTAAGTTTGGGCTACTAGACTCATACCAACACATTTTGAAATATTGAGACAGAGTTGCATGTGTGAAATGAACTCATTTGGTCAGAGTTTTTAATTCTTTTTATGTGTTGCCATATTCTGTTTGATAATACTATCTTAAAAAAATATTGCACTCATGTTTATAAAAGTTGTTAATATGTAATTTTCTTTCTTTCTTTGTACTATTGGGATTTGGCAATAGGTCTTGTAGAACATATTGGAAAATGCTTCTTACTCTTGTTTGTTAAAAGATTGTATGGGATCAGTCTTAATTTTACTTTGAATTTTTGGTATAATTCCCCAGGTGAAATGACCAAGACCTTGAATTATTTTAGAGGTTTTTATATTGCAAATTAAACTTCATTCATTGTTACTTGACTATTAAAATTCTCTTTACTATTGAATGCATTGTTGGAGTTTCTGTATGTCAAGGAAAAGGTCCATTATTCAATTATTAAAGATGCTTGTCCAAAGTTGTTCATGCTGTTCCCTTATTATTATTCTGTTGATGTCTGCAAGATCTATAAAAATATTCCTGCTATTCTTGTTTTGTCTTCTTTTGTGTATGTGTGCGTGTGTGTGTGTGTGTGTGTGTGTGTGTGTGGTGTAAGTCTGTCTTGTTTGAGATTTATCAGTTTTGTTGATGCTTTCAAAGAACCAGGTTTTTCTTTTTTTTTTTTTTTTGCTTTATTTATGTTCTGTTTCTGAAATATCTGTTTCGTATTTATTATTTTATTCTTTCTACTTCCTTCAGTTTGTTCTTTTTTTCCTAAATTTGTCCTAGATCTGAGAGCTTAAACCATTAATTTGAGCCTCCTCTTTCAAAAATAAGTGTGTAGGATTATACATTCCCCATCAACAGTATTTTACAACTCTTTCCCATAATTTTGGACACACTATCTTTTCACTTCTACTCAGCTTAACCAGTTTCTCTTCAGATTTCTTAACATACAGATTATGTAAAAGTAATCTGATTAGCTTCCTGATGTCTCCAGAATTTTCTTTTATATTTTACAGATTTGCAAGTTAATCCCCAATCCTCATAGTGACCAGGACTGGGACTCAGGTATGCTAGACACATTTCCCAAGTGGGTGGCAGGGACCTGAATACTTGAGCTATCACCTCTACTTTTGTCTTAGTAACAAACTAGAGTAAGGAGTGGGAGATATTTCAGTGCAGGCACATCGTTATGGGATGGGAGCATATGAATTGGTTTTGTATCCGGTAAGTCACATACCTGTCATTGTGTTCATGATTTTTAAGGAATGATGAGGTCTCCAACTAAAATGTTAATTGACATTTGATTAGCTTGTTATTTAAATTAGGATATTTTTATCCATTATATTATTAGCATTATTTTTATAGTCATAGATTCTTGGATTTTCTGTGTATTCTTTGCAGTTCTGATAGTTTCTTTAGTGTTCTAAAGTTCTCCCAAAAAAGAATTATTTCAAATTCCATTAAGTTCAGTTTTCTTTTATTAGTAGTGTTAGCTAGAACTTTTACAAAAAAAAAAATTGACTGAAAAAGAAATAGTCATCTTTGTTCCTCACAATAATATGGAATCATCTTTTTTGAATAGCTTAAAATGTCTGTGGTTAACCTGCAATGCAATATGCAAAAAATGTGTTAAGCCGGAATGCCATACTGCACCCACTTTTTAGAGCAATGGTACAGGAAACAGGTTATGGTGAATTTAGTGACTGGTCATTCGTCTCCAACAGCTACAGTAGTGTCAGGGTTGCGGAAGAGGTCTGAGAAGGATATTCCACTTAGTGGCATATCCTACGATTTCCATACCAACTGTGATGGGATTAATTGCCGTTTCCCAAACCTACTGTTTTAAAGATTTCTTGTATATGTATTCTAATTTATGTTTGCCATTTGTCACAATCAGTATATTTTTATCAGGATTGAATATTGTAAAGGGTAGTGATTCATGTGTGGCATTAAGAGAAAAGCAAATACTGAAAAATACAAAATGTTCTGAGCTTGTGTAATAGAGTCTAAATGATGTTTGTGTATTTGAAAAATAAATCCATCTTCTATTTTCAAGCCATTATGCAACGAGCTCAGACCATGGTGAGAGCTATTTTCTTTTCAATCAGTGTAAGATGAGGTTACGGTGACCAGAAGGTCAGCTAATAAAGCTTCAATTGTGGTGATAGGATTTCATGGATTTTGATTTTAATCACACAGAATACGAACGTAGGTGAATTGGAGAGTGAGACTCAACTAGGACAAAACAAATCTGGGTGAGTGGCTGGACGATTGGTATTAAAATAAGCAAAATAGCCTGTAATAAAGAAATTGTAAAAAAAAATCTCTGAACTATGATTATGAGGAAACTTTAGATAAGTACGTGTGTGTGTTGCTTTACTTTAATGTTTATAACACACTTCAGTTCTGGCAATTCAGAAGAAATAGGGGTTTATAAAAATGATGGAACATTCCTTCTGGCTAAAGAAGTATTAATGCCAGGAATCTTAAATAGTAATATCTGTGTATTAGCCTATTATGTAATGTTAATTCAATGATACAGAGGAAATTTGTTACTCTCCATTTGAAAAAGTTGAGAAGTTTAATTAAAATGTTCTGTAGGCATATGCACTTAATTTATTTTTCACTGAAGTAATTCTGATTAAATATATGCTTAAAAATATCAATAATTTTAAGCAAACCAGAAGACTGTTTAATATAGTTTATGAAACAGCCATTCTTAATGTAATTGTCAAATGAAATATAGAAAGAAAAGTAATTGTTACAAAGTAATAATAGTGTACTTTCTGGCATCAGAACAAGTTGAAAGCCATTGGACCGGCAGCTGGGGACAATGGACATTTAATAGTTAAGAATGTCACTGAGTACGGCCAGCCTCCACTCAAGGGCAACAAAAGAACCCAAAGAGGAAATGTCACACCTGCTGTTAAAAACAACCATTATAGGGGCCCGGCACAGTAACCTAGCTGTTAAAGTCCTCACCTTACATGCGCCAGGATCCCAATTGGATGCCGGTTCTAATCCCAGCCGCTCCACTTCCCATCCAGCTCCCTGCTTGTGGCCTGGGAAAGAGTCAAGGACAGCCCAAATACTTGGGACCCTGTACCTGTGTCCTGGAAGAGGCTCCTGATTGCCAGTTTTGAATCAGCTCAGCTCCAGCCTGGGGAGTGAATCATTGGACGGAAGGTCTTTCCTTCTGTCTTTCCTCCTCTGTGTATTTCTGACTTTCCAATAAAAACAAGTTAATCTTTAAAAAAAAAACAGTGTGTTAAAAGAATGCAGCATGTCTGTGTTACCCATTCATGCTGAAACAACCCAGGAAATATGCTCTCAAGTGAGCTCAGCTCAGTTTGGGCAAGTTGGCAAACTTGAAGCACAACATAATGAAAACCAATTCAAATGATGTCTGCTTGGTGGGGACCAGAAGTTGTGAGGGACTTTATGGTTAATGTATCCACAAAAGGAGCAAATTAAAATGTAAATGTGGCCATATCAACCTCAATATTACCTTTAGTTTTTTTTTCTTTTTAAACATTTGATGTGATTTTTAAAAATAAGTGTTACTTTAAAAAGAATTATTCCCTTACTTCAAGCTAAGAAAAGGATGAATGACAAGTTCTTGTAAACATGTCCAACATTAGCATTCTCTTAGGATACATGGACCCTTTTACCTAAGAAATACAGCAAATAATACTAAACTTCCAGGTCAATTAAATGTCACATTAATAAGGATAGAATGCAGGTGATGCAAAAACAAAATGAGTACATATAAAAAAAGCTGGTATTGAAACTGTGTGTAATGTGTTTGCAACATTTACATCACATTCAACTACAGCAACTTGGAATCCAAAGAACGGAGCCAAAGGACTTGGATTTAGATATTGATTTATAGTTCACTGGTGTTAAGTAAAATTACCAAAACTGTGATGTGGATAGGGAGTATTAGTTTTCTTCCTGATCTTGTCTCATGCAAAAGCAAGCATTCTAATTGCACATGTATATAATAAAATGATAACAAGATGCATTCAAGGATGAGCAAGTGAGCACACATAAATGCAACAGTGTGGCTTGCTCCAATCTGAAAAATGCCAAATGTTTGCCTGAATGGAGGAGTATTGGGAAGAATACAGAGAGGATACTTATGCAGCATTTCCACCCATGGTCTACAGAGAGAGAGAAATAGAACTTTGCTCCATGGGTTTCTTTTTTGAGATAAGGGGTAGATGTGATGTTGCTACAAGCTGGAAGAAATCTGTCTGCTTTGTAGTACCTGTACAACTTTCATGCAGTGTTTATTTTTTGAGTTTTCATGGCCTCCTCCATTAGGTCATAGACATGGCAGGTGCATTCTGAAACAGGGAGTAATTTCATTCGGCAAGTAGAAGGCCACCATCAGTTCTGGGGCCTTACAGCAAATTCTAGCTAAAGACTTGTATAACTGGTTGCCTATTGACCCCACATCAGTTGGAGCGTTCAAAACCAAAAATGATAATATACCATGGTGCAAAGTCAGTTTTTGTTTATACTTGAAAAGATTAGAGTGTGTGTCTTCCTTAGTTACTGATCCTTAGAACGAAGGATTCTTTGAACAAAAATGAATCATCCACTTCGTTCTAGCTCCCTGAGATTGGGTCCACTTACTTATTTTGTCCTTGAAAGAAAACATGCTGCAGAACTCAGAGCCAAAATCAGAACAGATTGGCCACCAATGACAAGAAGGGAATTTCACACAGTCAGAGGGAAAAGTTATGCAAGGAACGCTGTTTGTTGTTATTTGCTATTAATGTGATTGCTAATGATGATGTATGCTTGATTTGGCCTAATTTGGCTTTCATTACTATTTATATTCTGGGCAACTTTTGCCTGATCAAAGGCTGTCTTTGTCCCTCAATTATTTCACCATGTGCTCATGAAAAGATATGAAGAATGGATTAGAATGCTTCCTCAACAGAATTTAGATATAATTTTCTCTTTCACTTTCCTCTTGCCATTATTAGTTCAGTTCATTTTTATTGGGCTCTTCTGATATTACAATGAAGTGTGAGATTAGAGTGTGAGCATAGAGAAAATCACCAGAGACACTTGATCTTGTGTTGCAGATAGAATGAAGATCTGAAATGAAAAGTAAAGAGATTACCACCCAGAGATTTATCTCCAAATCTCTAGCTAGTAATTTGCCTGGCTTTGTCTTCTATTCACATCCCTCTGTCCATGTATCCCAGCCAGCTGTCAACACCTGAATGAGAATGCCAAGTACTAGGATTTCAAACTCCAGGTATTAGGATTGCAACCGTCTGAAATGGAGTTTGATCTGCTTAGCTCTAGAGACAAGAGCAGTAATCTTGTTGCTTCAAACAAAAATCTGAGATTAAACGGTACAGGTCTTGAACATTATACTGTTTCTGAGATGGGAAATAGAAAAGCTATCTTCAAGGGATTTTGGAAGGCAAATCCCTTGAAGCCGTAACAAAACTCATCTCCATATTAGGCAGGGTGCGTGGAGGATAACAGAAATGTCAAGTAATCACAGTTGGCCTTAGCAATAGTCAGGTAGCCTGCTACCGTACTGCTATTAGCATCCTGACTGATGATTGGATGGAAAATGATAAGGTTCAGAAATTAAACTGATTACAGCAAAACTACGTTTACTCTCAAAATCGTTTAATAAATTACAGTCACTTCACAGTCTCATCCCTTAAATCGTTTATACTTCCATCACTTTGAGTTAATAAATAAATTGCGAAGTTGGAGATACTGAACATTTTGGAGGTGAGCCAAACTCCCCCCAAAAAAACTCTTAACAGGTGATTTCTCTGAAAGAGAACAATTTCTAAATGCAAGTTGACCCAGTAATGCTGCTGAAAAAAAAGTACTTCTCCGGACCATGATGAAAAAGCAAATGAGAAAATCATTTAAAAAATTGGTCATCCAATAACAGCTTGCATGCCTCAAGACTCTGCAAAGTTCTTTATAAAAAGGGCATTACCAGAAATATATTCTAATGGTCTACAGGACTTATGTAAATGGCACCAACGGTCATTCTCTTTTTCTGGGTCTACAGCCCCCTACGCTCTACAGCCCCCTACCATCCCCCACCCCCTGTGCTTTTCCTATTTTCCTCACTTTGCTTTAGCTGCTGTAGAAAGAGAAATCTAAGGCCAATCTCTAATTGATCAGATTATTTGGCTGAAATACCTAGGCTGTCTTTGGACAGACTAGTGGGACATCCTATGAAGCAAGTTCCACGGGGATGGGGCGGGACAGAATTCTGACAATGAAGAAAGCTCAGTATATATAAGAGCAACATGAATGTCCAGTCATCTTCCAAATTAAATGGATCATTGAACTCAATTTTAGGGCATATTTAGGTATCATAAATATTAAGATGTCATCTATATCTATATATGTATCTATCTATTTATCTATCTGTATATAAAGAAAGTTTTTAAAATACATCTCCACTTAAGTTGGAAAAGTATTCATGAGGGGAAAGTTGGGGAAATATACCTTGAACTTCAAACTTCAGAGGACAGTAGGTTTTGCCACTTTGCTGAAAGAATAAACAGAAAAGGACTTGATGCAGCCTAACCCTCTACCCTGTGGGGGTCAGCATCCCATGTGGGCACAAGCTTGTGTCCTGGCTGCTCCACTTCGGTTCTGGCTTGCTACTTATGGACTGGGGAAGCAGTGGAGGGTGGCACAAATGTTTGGGAGTCTGCACCCACGTGAAAGATCGGACAGAAGCTCCGGAACGGAAGCCCATCTTATGTGAACTCAGTTCTGGCTTTCGTGGTTATCTGGGGAGTGAACCAGGGGTGGGCCTTTCCCTCACCTCTTCTCTCAAAAACAAACCAAGCAAAAAACACAGCAAAACAAACAGAAAAACTTCATCTCAAATAAAAATCAGTGAATTAAAAGAAAAAAAGTGAAAAAAAAAAAACCCTGCAGGGAGAGGTACGTCATGTTCATGAAGAAATAAACATTTTAGAATAAAATTGCTGCTCCCTTTTTTCCCATCATTTGATAATGTGCTGCTTAGCAAGGCATATTTCCCAGAGCATATTTGGAACTGAAGAGTTTTACAACAACTGCATTACTTACTTGTTCTGTATACTTATTAGTTCATTTCCTGGATTGTCAAAATTGATTAATGAAAAGCTACTGCTTATTGTAGAAGTCAAATTGAAGTTAAAAAAAAAAGGGGGGGGAGATACAATGATTGAAATGGGTTCAGAAGTATAGTATTGAGACCCAAGAAAATATTCCTTAAAAAAACATAGGTGAAAGAACAGAATGAATGGTCAAAAATAGAAAGCTGTCACATATTAAGCTGTCTTTTTCTCCCAAGCACCAGAAATTTTCAGATCTCTTCAAAAGTAGCACTGTGTTAGGTGAGAATTTTTCAAGAAATACTCAGTGTAAAATCATTGCAGATGTCAAACATCTGATGGTGGAAAGCAAGATTATATTTAGCTCTAACAGAATTTTTTGGAGAGCTGGATTATGTTTACTTACAATGGCATATGTTCACTCCCAATTTTAGTGTGTTGATGAGAAAAGAAGAGAAATATTTTAAGGTAACAATCAAAAGCAGCAGGGATTGAAAACAAATAACATTTATTGCTGAAATTCCAGATTATCCAGTACATACAAGTAAATATTCATGAAGCTGTATTTCCCAGCCGCTCAGATACTCAAAAATTTTAAATATCTAATATAAACAGACAATTTTAGCTCCTACTAAGATAATCTAATTTAAATAATACAGAAGTGAAATGAATTAGGTTAATTCAATGTGTATATTTTGTCGACTGTGTTTGTTAGTAGATCATTTATGTATTATTCATTCTGTCGTAGTAATTCTTCTCCTTTCTGTTTGAGTCCTGGCTATTCAGTGAGTAAATTATACTAGCATGTGAAGAGCTGACATTTTATTATTAAATTTCCTGGGACCCACACAGTGTCTCAACAGGCTAATCCTCCAACGTGTAATGCTGGCATCCTAAACAGGAGCCTTTTCTAATCCTGACTGCTCCACTTCCTACCCAAATTCCTGAATATGGCCTGGAAAAGCAAGGAAGAATGATCCAAAGCCTTTGTATCTCATACCCATGTGGAAAACCCAGAAGAGGTTCCTGGCTCCTGCCTCCTGGCTTCTTGCTCCTGGCTCCTGACTCCTGGCTTTTGATCAGCTCAGCTCCGGTCATTTATGTGAGACCTATTCTCTCTCCCTTTCTTTCTGTAAATCTGTCATTGGAATAAAAATAAATAACTCATAAAAAGTTAAATTTCCTACACTAAAATAAAGTTAACTTACTTGGGGGCTCAAGACACAAATTACATTTTTTTGTTATAATTTCAAGGTTGCCCAGAATGGTTAGTATATCAAATCTTTACATGTTTTTTGGAATGAGAACTTACATTTGGGATTTACAATTCTTTAAGTCACTTATTTGATTCTGCAAGAATTAAAAAGGGAGAATTCTTTGATAAATGATCGTACAAATGTCTTTTGAAGCCAGACTGAGGATTTTCACTAAGGATACAATGGCGAAGGTGGACATTCGGTGTAATGTTTAAGAAGCCCCTGGGGGTGCCTGCTACCCATATCCAAAAGTCTGAAATTAAGTCCCAACTCTCCCTCCAGTCCCAGACTTCCACTAACACAGAACAAGGGCAGTGGTAGGCCATGGTTCAAGAAGTGGGCTCACTGTCACTCAAGTGGGAAACGAAGATCGCATTCTAAGATCTGATAAAGATGAGTACTTTTCTTCTATATCATAAGTTGCATGAATGCAATAGGAAGAATATTACAGAATATCTAAAAATAATCAAATTTTTTAAGTTAATACAGAGCATACTTCAAAAGATAAAAGTATATACAGGGTTGATTGCGGTAGTCTCGTGGCTAAACTCTCCACCTTGTATGCCAGAGATGTCATATAGGCACCGGTTCTAATCCAGCTGTTCTATTTCCCATCCAGTTGCTTGTCTGTGATCTGAGAAAGCAGAGGAGGACCGGCCCAAAGCCCTGGAACCCTGCCCTGGCATGGGAGATTCAGAAGAAGCTCCTGGCAAAGTATACACAAAGGTTTATCTTCAAATGAGGTTGACTATTGAGAATAGAATATTCATATTAACATGAATCTGTGTAAGCATCTCTCCTGGCCACATAAGCCAGAAAAAGATTATACTCAGACTGACAGTACTTAAAAATACAGACAGCAGGAGAGACGGAGAGCAAGATCTTCTGTCTTTTGTCTTTCACTTTACTCCCCAAGGGACTACAATGGCAGGAGCTGAGCCAATCCAAAGCTAGGAACCCAGAGCTTCTTCCAGGTCTCTCACTTGGGGCTGCAGGTTCCTATCGTTTTGGGCCATGTTCCACTGCTTTCCTTGATCACAAGAAGGGAACTGGATGGGAAGCGGGGCTGCTGGAATTAGCACCGGCACTCAAATGGGATCCTGGTGCGTGCAAAGCAAGGACTTTATTTGCTTAGGCTACTGCGCTGGGCCAGGGAGAATGTTTTCATGGCCAGAGGGCAGATAACATTGGAGCGTGAGGGACTGGTGGATAGGGCCATGGGCTGACCATGGGTGACTGGTAGATGTGCCAGTAGACAGGTAGGAGGGGGAGAGGTCATGGGACTCTGTGGGCTCAATGGGGTTAAAACACACTGGTGGAAACAGGGTTAGCAAGTCACAACATATTGGTGGAAAACAAGGTTGTGAGGAAAATGGTGCTGAGTCCAAAATGGCTGGGGTCTTATCAGTCGTCAGGACTGATGTTCAAATCACTCTTCAGGTAAAAAACAATGATTGAAAATTTTAGAAATATTTTTTTTTCTCTTGGTCTTCTGATATAAAATATTTTATATCAGAAAACAAGTGGAAATGCAGCTTAAGATATTTGTGTAAGAATGGACCGACAGGCCCAGTGAAGTAGCCTATCCTAAAGTCCTCACCTTGCACACGCCAGGATCCCATATGTGCGCTGGTGCTAATTCCAGCAGCCCCGCTTCCCATCAAGCTCCCTGCTTGTGGCCTGGGAAAGCAGTCAAGGATAGGCCAAAGCCTCGGGACCCTGCACCCACATGGGAGACCCAGAAGAGGGTTTTGGCTCCTGGCTTCGGATTGGCTCAGTGCTGACCAATTTGCCCACTTGGGGAGTGAATAATCGGTTGAGGCATCTTCCTCTCTATCGCTTCTTCTCTCTGTGTATCTGACTTTCCAATAAAAAAAAAATCCTAAAAGAAAAGGAATGTGCACACATATACATACACATGTGTTATTCTGCTTTTATGTATATGAATTGTCAGATATATATATTTGTATCATTTTGCAGCAAAACAATGTTTTGGTCATTATAAAAAAAGCATTGTGAGTTAACAAACCAGCCACTCAAAGAAACTCATCCTTGGGGATGATTTGTAAATATGCTGCTGCTTGAAATGAAATTTCTCTTATTTCCCATCAAAACGGTAAAATTATATTCACCAAAGCCTACAAGCATAACATGCCAATGCAAAATCTATTTGTCAGACTCAAAGGTGATCCACATGGTAACTCTGGGGTAGAATCTCTTTAATGGGCACTCTACCTGTGGCAACATTGCCCTAATCCATTTCCCTAGCATGGCTAGATGGAAATATCCAACAGTATTGGCTAACACTTTCAACTTGTTCTGTATCCACCAAGCTACCCTTTTACATTTGCATGTAAATTTTCTTTCTGGGAGAGAATGTGCTGACTAACGTTGTTTCTTTCCTTTTGGCAGATCTATTTCTAATTATGAATTAATGAACTAGCCTTCTGGCTTATCATGAGTCTCTTACGAGTTTCATTAGCATGAGTCAGTTCCCCTGAGTCATATCAAATCTGTGTTTAATGATAGGATTGGATTCCTGGCCTTACAAAACAAAAAATCCAGACTCAAGGGACCATGAGACTTTGGAGACACCAATACACAAGGATCTTTCCTGAATTTTCAACTGGTATTTTGTCTCTTTAAATTAAAAAAGAAGTACTTACGAAGTTGTTGATTTCTTAAAAAGAGTTGCCAAAAAGAAGTTACCTAAGAGGGTAGGTAGACAAACCCTCAGGGAGACACTTCTGTATTTTATTTGGATCCACTCTCTTGGCCTGTATGAAAGTGCAGAGTTAAGCACAAATCTAGACATTTTGTTCACGGAATCTGATGAACTTAGATATTTGGATCTCAGTCAAGTCAGCTCAGAAAACCAGCATGTCTGCAACTACGAAGGGGTAAGAATGGCCACTGCTTACCTCATCAGACATTTACCTCAAATGTGCATTTTATCTGCTTAAATAGACAAAATCTTGTTTCTTCTACAGTAACTAAAGCCAAAGATTTTAAAGACACACACAGACACAAAAACCCTTTGTGAAATGATCACCTGATTGCTTGCCCAATTAAGGTCAGTGTGGAGACTCCCCAGCTGTCCAAAACAAAGAATGAGAAAGAAATCCAGTTGGATAAACCACTCTTAAGCCCTACTGGCACACTACAAATTTAAAAACAGTGGCTTCCACACATGTATAAGCATATGCAAAGCACCTTATCTTAAGATTGCTAATGCTTTAAGGGAATAAAATTTTTCAACTGCAAGATTGGAAAAGAATAAAAAAAATTTCCAGCAATAAGCCATAAAATAACCTATTGATGGTGATCTACCAAAAACAATATTGTTTTAAGCAGAAAACCTATCGTTCTCTTTCTTCTGTGTTGTGTCCCCTGACACAAAAGCACCTTCTCGGAAAGAAAGTAATAAACTCTCCAGCTTGCCCATCACCATCAGTGCTGAGGTTCATTGACACTCCATAGAGCAGCAAAGCATTGTGGAGGTTTTTCCACAAACATATGAAAGCTTGGAAGACCACTGTTTTAACATGAAACTAGGATAAACATTATGTTCTCAGCATGAAAATGAATCCAATATATTGAATATTGTATCAACCCTCTAGCATACACCAAAGATGATGCTGTTTCAGAGACTGGCTAAAGCTTACATTTTGAAACACTGTCTGAAAAATATGTCCAGCAGTCATATAAATGAAAAATAACATTGATTCTAATTTATCAGAGGCACCATGTAGTTCCCAACTTGAAATATTGTAGTAAAATGTTGAAATATTTGAAATAAAATATGTTCCAATAATGACACAAAATTCTCTTTTCTAATTATTGTGGCTTTATTTTTATTTTTATTACATTTAGACCAATCCAACCTAAATCTGAATTCTTTGTTCATGGGGATGAGATTATGTGGGATAAGAGGATTATGTATATATTGATTACATATTTATGGATTTAGCAATCTGACCTCAGTGATTCTTAATTCTATGAATCAGAGTAAGAATGAATGTCAAGAGTAGACCAGTGGGCATGACACATATTACAAAGAGCATGGTGTAATAGTGGTATTATATGATTTATCAGGCACATATTCATATAGTTCTTTTAATACGTATCTAAGCTCTTCTAAGTTCATAAAAAGTAATCAGTTGAGAATATAGTTATCCAAAAATCGCAAATGCTTTGCTTATTACGCAATATATATTGTAGCTATGTGCTATTACTTTGATGACTTAACATTCAAGTGGGTACTACATGTTGCAACACAGATACTCAGGCACACTGCACATGTAACAATTTCTTAAATTTAGTAAGAAATCATGTCCAAAATGAGGGGGGCTGCAAATCCTGCTTCTAGTGTTCAAAGTATCTGAATTGGTGGTCTCTTCTCTGAAGGAAAATCAGTGCCCATGAGTCTCTGCTACCTTTGTCTTGCAATTCTAGCACATTTCTGAATGGAAAGAATCCCGCGAGTTTGAATTGTACATAGTGAAGATTTACTGCCCCCAAGGCATCTGCATTAAACTTACTGTATTAAGAAAAGCATTTTTATTTGCTAAAGGCAAATAATCCCTCCAGGAAAATAGATCTGTCATTATTGGCAAATCATAGTTTGCATTTTTATTGGAGACTTAGGTTCTTTCTTTAATTGTATCACAAAAGATTTAATAGCAAACACTAAAAGACTATAATTTATTTATGTTTCAGTAAGTGATCTTATTTTAATCTCTTTATGGTATAATTATTACAAGATACCAATCAACATCGTAATTTTTCACAATTATAATCAAAGATGTTACCCATACCCCAAAGCAAAACCAAAAGTATTTAAAAGTTCCCTCTGAGGAATTTACATGTGCACAAACTATATGCAAACCTCCACATATGCATACATACGCACAGACACATAAAGCTTTATATTAAAGAATTAAGACAACAATACCAATACTGCTCTGGAAAGATATGTACTACATTTTGGAAATGCTTTCATGTGCATTATAACACTTAATTTAATCTTTACATTTGGAAAAAGTAACCTGGCAAAGTATGTCAGAACATGTTCTAAAGAAGGAATAGAATTAAATAGCACTTTAAGTGCAGATTCAAATGCTAATACTCAAAATTATTATTTCATGTAGACTCACAGAAAATGGAAAATTCCACCTACATCTTGGTCCCCAGAAGAGCTGCTTCTATATTCACTTCTTATAAGATGTGTGGTATAGGAATAAGTGCACAATTTTGCCAACCCACTTGGTTTTTCTTAAAAGGCAGTTCCCAGAGCCTATATGTTTGTAGAAGTTAAATTAAGGTCAGGGTTTCCCTTATAGAATCAGAAGAAAGTTGAGTTTAAGAATCATTTCATGTTCTTTAGGAGGATCGCAAGGGGAGAGGAAAGTCACCTATGAAAGGGAAGGCACAGGATATAGCATGACCTAATGTGCATCATAGGCTTTCTGTGGATACACAGATTAATGGAATATAGAGAAAGGATAAACAGTTTATGTGCCAGTAAGATAGTTGTAGAAAGAATGAGGCACGAGAGAGAAAAGGAGAAACAGGGGCCAAATCACCTCAACAAAAATTAACAAATACGGGGTGAGCCCTTAGTACAACAGGTCGAGTCACTCTTTAGAACACATGAACCTTTCGGCAAAGTGTCAAGTTACAGTCTAGGTACTCTGCTTTGTATCCAGCTTCTTGCTAATGCAAGTATTGGCTAGTGTTCCGTCCAGCAATAAGTGAGTCAATAAATAGAATTGTGTTTACTTCTCTCTCTCTCTCCTACCCAAAACCTATAAATTAAACAAGTGGTGCTGTGAAAAAAATTAGGCATGAAGCTGAAAAAAGGAAAGCAACAGCAAGATTGTAGCTTAGGGCAACTAGTGAGTTTTTATAGCACAAACTAAATGGGAAAAAAAAAACAGAGAATTAGATTTTGGAGGTAAACTGTGAATTATGCTTTTAACATGAAAAGTCAATGTTGTCCCTTTTGAAATGAATCATAATAATAATGTGAATGCAAGAAAATGAAATTAAAGGAAAAGGTAAGCCAGGAAGTTATACTATATAAGTGATAGTGATGCCAGAGTATCAAAGAACGACCAAGTTAAATAAAATAGGGTGGAGTTAGAGTACAGAACGGAATCCTTAGCAGCAGGAGCCAATACAGGATACATCAACAAAGTGAACTGAAATGAGCTGTCTTCAAAACAAATATCCAAGCAGCTATTGAGAAAGCTTTAAAAATAACCAGAAAAGTAAGTTGAGACAGTAATGTGTAGTCAAGGAGGGCCCACTAATCCTAAAATCAAACTGCTTTTTAGAGAAGAAATCAGACATATAACCCAAATGAAAGGAATTCATCTGTGCATGCACCAGGATGAAATGTTTTTTTTTTTGTCTATCTAGTCAAACATATATTACGCACTCACTTTGATGAAACAGAAAACATAGGATAAAAACCTTTATGTTTAACTTTTGCTTTAATTATTCCAACTGAGATTGATTCTTGTTCCCTGTAATGTGGTGTTACCATCTAATAAGTTGCATTTATATAGAAAATAGGCACTACTGTTCACATAATTGATAACTGAATAGACTAAACTATTCAGTTGTTACAGAATTTACGTAATTTTACAAATTAGGTGGCTTGCGCCTGATATGATAGCTTAGTGACTAAATCCTGATCTTGCATCCTCCAGGATCCTGTATTGGCACTGGTTTGTATCCTGACTGCTTCACTTCCCATCCAGCTCCCTGCTTGTGACCTGGGAAAGCAGTCGAGGCTGGTCCAAAACCTTGGGATTCTGTATCCACTTGGGAGACTTGGAAGATGCTTCTGGCTCCTGGTTTCAGATTGGCTCAGCTCCGGCCATTGTGGCCACTTGGAGAATGAACCAGTGGATAGTAGATTTTTCTTTAAAAAGTAAAATTAAAAAAAAAACACATAAGGTGGCTCATTTTTTATCTAACATTAGATGAAAAATCTGTGATAAGTACACAGCAATTTTCATGTAACAATTGTTCAGTGTTTGCATGCTATAAAACACATAGTCTTGATATATGTCCAAGATCCTTGTATATTTTAATACTAAGTACTCCCTAAAAAAGTAATTCAGCAAATTTGAACTACACAACTTCAAAATTTTCAAATGATTTGGGCAGTTTTTCAAAGCAGTTCATCAACTAGAATTAATCAAATGACTAGCCTGATAGGCAAGTTTATGATCCTGACTTATCAATACATAAACTTTAATATAACAACATAATTATAAAATTATCTTTCTGAATCCAATTGATCCACAAGTTTTGGCAGTGCTGTTGCAATGTGTATGTCATATTACTGAATACCTCTAATACCTGGCTTTTTTCTAAGTTTAATGGAATAATAGAAAGATACAGTCCAAAATAACATTAGAAATGATAAATGACATGGAAAGTGCTGTTGCAGTTTCTGACATATACTAGTGACACCTGTGATATTGATCACAAAATGATGATGATGATGCAAAATCCAATCTCCAATTAATATCTATTTACAGTGATTTCCAGGACTGGATATTGGCACATGTCCTTTTTTTTAAGATTTGTTTTTATTTTTATTGGAAAGGCAGATACACAGGAGAGACAAAAGAGAAAGATCTTCAGTCTGCTAGTTTATTCCCCAAGTGTCAGCAAGGCAGGAGCTGAGCCGAATCAAAGCCAAGAGCCAGGAGCCTCTTCAGTGTCTCAAATGCAGGTGCATGGTCCCAAGGTTTTGTGCTATCGTTTGCTCCCTTCCTGGCACACAAACAGGGAGCTAGATGAGAATCCCAGCAGATGTGAGGTTTAGCCAGTAGGCTACCACGCTTGGGGGTCCAACATTCATTACCTTTGTGGCATAATCAAGATGAAATGTTTTGGCCAATTCAGAAATTATGCATCAATTAGTTTTCCTGATCCCCATGGTGAGGAGGTCACTAGAATCTCTGAAGTTCAGTTCAGAAATTACTATGCTGCTTACACGAGCTGTTTAAGCACAGTTTATGACAGAAGCAAATAGATTGTTGGAAGTCAGGCTAACTAGTCTATCCAAGGAAAAATGGATGTGGGAAATCCTCAGACACTTCCATCTGCTGGTTCACTCCCCAAATGGCCACGAGGGCCTGAGCTAAGCAGATCTGAAACCAGGAGCCAGGAATCAGGAACCTCTTCCAGGTGGCACATGCTGTTGTAGGGACCAAAGACTTCGACCCATTCTCTGTTGCTTTCCTAGGCCATAAGCAGGGAGCAGGATGGGAAGTGGAGCAGCCAGGACATGAACCAGTGCCTATATGGGATTAAATTGTGTGTGTGTGTGTGTGTGTGTGTGTCTGTGTGTCTACTGTTCCTTAATAAAGACAGCCCAACAAATTTCCATGCAGGAAGTGTCTACCTATTACTAGTAGACAGGGGGATGCAGATATCCTCAGAGTGAGGAGGACGGGTGAGGATTTCATTCTTCCATGTAATAATCAGAATTGTGTAATTAGGATCAAATATGGTTTCTGTTGTAATAATTTAGAACAAATCAACATTTATTCCTGTAGACCATTTGTTCCATCAATCTAATTTGGGATTTTTTTTTTCACTTTATAAGGATAATGTCAGGCATGTAGGAAACAAAATTGACCAGTTGAGTAGCTGCTGCTGAATGTCCTTGCTTCAGAGGCAGTAATACAAGTGAAGACTGATACTGGTGTGTTGTAGATTACATAATTTAACAACTTTCAAATAATGTGAGGCTATATAGCCAAATTGTCTTTTAATTTCTTCTTCTGCATTTCTCATGTTTATTACTGAATAACTCAGTTTAATTTTCCCTTGGTAAAAGTAATCTATTTAAAATCAAATGTCAGGGGAAATTAGTGTTTGATATTGGGAAATGTATCTCTACAAATAAGTTGTGGAACTGAGGGAAAAAAGTACTGGCAACTAACATATGTAATTGCCAGTTGGTATAAATGAGTCACATTGGAATACAGTCTACAAATACAAAGTGGAAAAACCTTGAATCTCATATTTAGAGTATGATAAAAATCAGTACACCCAGAAATGCCAGACATATCAAGCAGAAAGATTTTTTTTTTTTGCCCCTCTATTATGCAAGGTAGACGGTTATGTCTGAAAAGTTCTTATTTGGAGGCTAACCAGGGGGATCTTTTTTTTCTTTTTTTCTTACAATGTATGTCTGAAGTCCCCATTTCTTTGGCTGGCTATTGGTTGGCAGTTGTCCTTATGCTCCAGGTGGTTTCCTTCCATCACCATGGTCATTGATGTTGTATCAACTTCTCCATATTTCAAAGAGGGGCTTGAGTGGAGGAGGATGAGAGTGGAAGAACTATACCAGCAGGGAGACATTTGGGGAAGAGGCAGCCCAAAGATTCCAACTATGGCATTCTACCTCTCCACCCTACGTTTACAATGATATGCCTATGGTTCGGACAGTACCTAGGCTTCTTATAGCTCTTCAAAAGCAATGGTAAATTTTAGCTGAAATAGCTGAAAGATACAATCTCTGGAAAAGAACATACAGAAAAAGCCAAAGTCAGCAGGGGAGACAAGCACATGGAAACTGGAGCAACTTAAATCTTCTGTGCTCACAGCTCCAGATATCATTAATCACTGCCCAAAGCCGGGACAGATGAAGGCAAATCCTCACACCACAGGCATATTTAGTTCATTTCTCAGGATACACCATGCCCAGCTTACAAGACAAGATTAAGCCTTGTCTGAAGAGAGAAGAAAGAGCACCAGATCGCAGAACTAGCCATGATGCACACGGTGGAATTATCAGATGCTAATGTATGTTAAAGGCTCTCAGGGATAGCATTAACAACATGGACAACATCAGAGAATAGATGGAGACTATAAGAAATGGAGGCTGAAGAGCAATAATGGAATATTATGAAAATGGATTTTCTATCCAAAAGTAACAAAATTGAACGCTGACCTTGACTACCGATGAATAAACTGTACCGGCTGCAGAAAGAATCAGAGTTTCAAAACAGCCTAGTAGACACTTGCTGAACTATAACACTAAAGGAGCAACGGAACGGGAAAGCACAAAAACGTGTATGACGATGGTCGGACAATTACAAAAGAAGTCACCTACACACAACTAGAATATCAAATGAGAAAAAACAGAGTTTGCAGAAGCAATATCTGTACCAATAAACAATAAGGACTTTCCAAATTTATCAACAGTCGCCCAACACATGGAGACCTAGAAGGCACAGAAACCAAGCAAGATAACTGCCCATGACACACACCTCAAAACCCAAAGGCACATCTTCTGGCATATCATGTTCAAACCAAAGCCATAAAGAAAATCACAAAAATAAATCAGAGAAAAAAAAAACTTTTATGTTGGGCTATTTGCCCTGCCTGTATGCAAGTTTCTTTCTCCAGATTGTCCTATAAATATATACCAACATCAAGATCTCTTTACATGTTGTCCCTTCTTAGAGGAATAATAGCTCTGCTTTCACTGTGTGCCATTTAGTTTCTTTATAAAATGAACTTTGACATTGGATCACCAGCATAATTATATATATATATATACATACATATAAATTCATATATATACATATATACACACACACACATATGTAGGTCTCACTTGATTATTGTCTGACTTCCCGTGGAAGCACAGATTTGAGAAAACCAAACACACCATCTGTTTCATTCTAAGCTAGTACACAAAGATAATACAAAACTAAAAAAGCAAAATGGGTGAATGCTTGAGTGAAACTAATGGGTGATTTAGGAGACAAGAAGAAAAGAGGATAAATGCTGATGTGACAGTGAGCGATTTAATAAAGCTCTAATGCAGAGTTGGAGGAGAAAGTTATTTGAAAAGGACACGTTAAAGGTTTCAGTCAGAATCTGCCACTTTTCCATGGTTCACCTAAATGAAGTTAATCATGTTAGCACAGGGAAGCAGGCACCCACACAAAAATTACACACACACACACACACACACACACACACACACAGACATAAAATCAATCAAGCATAAATGTATATTTGAAGATTGATTATATATATATATTGAAGATTGATCTTAGCTTTTGCTACTTAGTTTTATTTATGGTTGGTTTGGTTTTGGGAGGCTAGAAAACAAGGTTTGGTTATTGTTTTATTGTCTTGTCTTGTTTTGCTTTTATTTCAGAAACTTAACACATGAAAACCACATAGCCTCGCTGGAATTCAAAAAATTCGATGATGGAAGATTTGCACATTTTTGAGCAAGAAAACAGAAGGTCTAGAGTAATTAATTTAGTTAGAGGTGAATGGAAAAAACGGAGGAGACATATTTATCTTTTGCATATCTGTGTGTATTCTGTTAAACAGGATAGGACATTTGGAATGAGAAGGGAGGTGCTTTTAGGAATAGAAATAAATCTATTCAAATTAAGCTGCATGTAAAATGGCTTCTATTCATCCAGGAGACAGTTTATGAGACTTATAAAGTATATGTCTGATGGGCAATTTATAATAAATATCTGCAATTATATTAGCTTTATGTCATTATATACCAAATCACCTTAAACTTGCTACCTGAAAGCAGTGTACATGTGGTATCTCAGCACTGCAGTGAATGAAGAGCCAAGCACCACTACTCAGCTACACGCCCAGCTCTACGTGAGTGGATGCCTAATTCCATACAGGATGATGTCTGAGATTCCGTAAAATACATAGTGATGAGATTAAGGCACTGCTTGCGATGCTGGTACCCCACATCTGAAGACATTTCAAATCCAAATCCTGGCTGCTCTACTTAAGATACAACACCTTGTCATGCGCCAGGGAAAACAGCAGATGATGGCTCAATCCCTTGGGACGTTGCCACTCACTTGGGAGACCTCAAGTAGGATGAATAAAGTGAGTCCCCATAATATGTCAACCATTAAAATTTTTTTGAACAGCTCATAAATGGAAATTATTTATGTCCATTTTATTTGACCAGCACAAATTGAACATATAAACTTCATAATAATTGAATAACTCATTTTATTTATTAAAGTTGTTTTAAAATCAACAAGCAAACATTTCTCTAATATCATTTATTTGAATACATTAAAAAGACACTTTAAAAATCTTTTTAGAGATTGGTTGTGAAATAGTTGTTAGATTTTGCAACTTGAGGTTGTATTTGAAGGTAAGTAATAAAAAATTTTAGAGGTTACATTTACTTTAATTTTAAGAGGTTAAGTGTGAATGTTCCGATGAAATGTTGAGAAGCTCACCAATACGGCCAAGATTTAAATAAGGAAAATACCAACTGCCACTGAGTGTGTGAATAACTCAAATGTCCACGAAGGTACAGTACTACAGCCACTTTGCTAGTTCAAAAAATATATGAATGCAATATTTGTCTAAGAAAATTCCACTTTAGAATACATTTTCATTGAAAGTAAATGCCTGTCAAACAATAGAGTATAATTTGTAATATCCACAAAATGAATACTGCTTATCATTCATGATAAGGGATTGTAGGCAATAAAGAAAAAGAATGAATTAATTCTAAATGTAATAACATGGAGAGCTTCCAGCCATAATAGAATGTTGTAACTACTAATAGATTAGCTTTCCAAATGTAAACAGTATTAAACTCAAATATGTATATATATATGTATATGTGTATATAGATATATATATATATATATTCAGTCTTTCAAATGTTGGAGAACAGGAAGCAAAAGGTTTTAATTTATGAAATGAAAAACAAGTAAGATAAGACCCTGACTGCCCCATGCATGACATTTTGTGATAGCCTGATTGAGTTTAGCAGGTATTGGAGCACAGAGCAACTAGGCAGGTTGGAGTTGGCTAGGCAGGGTCCCGGAAGAAAGGGGTCTTGGGAACTGAAGAGTCTGATTAGGGTGGTCACATGATTTTTCATCTAAATGAAAACACTGGGAACTCGAGGGACAAGCCATTAATAATCATGCCAAGATTATCCAAGTACTCATAAATCAGACCCGTCTTTGACAAAAAGATTTAATTAGCCCACCACCATTGTCAATCTTCAGTTGAACATTAGTCTGAAACGGTGTTATGCAGCACCCGGGTTATCTCTGCTGGAAAGTCCCTTTCCTGCCAGTGCCACAGTGCCCACAGGGTGTCTCCTCAGCACCCAAAATTCAGAATATACCTAGCTTATGTGCCCAGGTGCAGCCACTCTTTTCCATGACCCACTGATGGGTTAGAAATTCTATCTTGTGCAAGCTTTGGCATCAGTCACACACGTAACCAAATCAGCTCCTATCAACACTCTTAGAGATCAATGAGAGTTGTACAACTTTATAAAGTTAAGCATTTTTTTAAAGATTTATTTTTATTGCAAAGTTAGATATACAGAGAGGAGGAGAGACAGAGAGGAAGATCTTCTGTCTGATGATTCACTCCCCAAATGGCTGCAATGACTGGTGCTGCGCTGATCTGAAGCCAGAAGCCAGGAATTTCCTCCAAGTCTCCCATGCGGGTGCAGGGTCCCAAGGCTTTGAGTCATCTTTGACTGCTTTCCCAGGCCACAAGCATGGAGCTGGATGGGAAGTAGAGCTGCCGGGAATAGAACCGGCGCCCATATGGGATACCAGCTTATTCAAGGCGAGAACTTTAGCTGCTAGGCCACTGCGTCAGTCCCAAGTTGAGCATTTTTAAAAGATGCCTTTCACAGTAAGGAAATTATATGTGAAAAGTGTCTTCTTGAAATACTGTACTGAACATAAAATTTCAGTCAAAATGTTTTACCAAAAACTTTCAAATTGCGAGCCTCCTGAACACTCCTCATGGGCCATATTCTTCTAAGTTTGGGTTTCAGAAAGTTGGGACTGAGTCTTAGAATTCCTTTTCTACCCTTGATTTCTTATGCAAATTGACTCAATAATAACTTCTATGTGGCAGTGAATATGAGTTACCAAACCCCAGTATTTATTAGAAACATCTGGAGCATTCAGGATAGCTGACACGACTTCCTCAGTTTTTTCAAAAGATCTGGATAAGGTCCCAGAATTTGTGATACTGACGAGTCCCAAGAAGTACTGATACTGCAGGTTTGGGGACTACACATTGAGAAACTGTATATTATATGGGTCTATACAAAGACAAGTCACTTAGATTCTTGTACCAAGTGTCTATTTGCCTTGCTTGTACAAAGCCTGGAGCTACTCAAGTGACCCTTCTCAATGAAAAAGAAAAAAAGAATCTGCATCTCTAAATTAGAATTTTTAAATTGAACCAGCAAAGGAAGGAAAACACACTTCATATGAAATGAGAAACTTAACCTTGTGGTGATATTGGAACACCTGGCAGGGGATGTGCTGGGAGGATCGTGACTTAGGATTGAGGGAAGAAGTTAAAGCTTTGGTTCTCTATGAATGACTTTGTAATCATTTTTTTTTAACAGAATGCAATGAGAACAAAGGATTATGCTTATAGCAGCTTAATGCTTATGGACAGAAAGATTTCACAAAGGGAACAGAAGGAAGAATTGGGGAGCAAAAGCAGGGCAAGGTAGAGCTACTAAGACAGGCAAAGCTATGTTGACTAGGCAGCAAACACCATAAAAGAAAAAATAAAATGGGTGTGAAAGGTAGCCTCAGAGTTTCAGAAAATTAAAGAAGATAACTTCAAATGTGGTAAGACATAGGGCAAAAGTTTTAAAAATATCGTCCCTCCACCTGAAGTAGCAACACAATTTACATCTCAACTGAATGCCATATAGATAAAACACTAAGGTGACAAGTGTTTTTTTTTTTTTGGTTGTTGTTTTGATTTGATTTTTAAAGAAATTTGTTTTTTCTACTTTTTACTTCATTTGGCCAAGTAATAGGTCATGACCTGAACTCAATGGAGCAGTGATCTGGGTTAATCCACTCCCGCTGAGGAGAATGTTGAAAGGTACTTGACAGTAACACATCCAAGTGAATCCTCTCAAAAAGGAAAATGGATCCTTAGTAAAATTCCATGCAATTAAAGAATTCTGGTGAGGCACTGTTATGCATGGAACTTCTCAAACAGCATGAAGAGAGGCTGGCACTGCAGCAGAACAGTCAGCTGCCCTCAGACAATGCTGGCCACCCATGGGTGTCGGTTCTTGTCCACTCAGCATCGCTTCCAATGCAGCTCACTGTGTATGCACACTAGCATGCTAGTGTACTTGACCCCCGCCGCCTTTGTGCAAGACCTAGATGAAGTTCTGACTCATTAACCTCAATCAGCACTGGCCATGGCATCAGTTAGGGAGTAAACCAGCAGACCAACGATCTCTCTTTGTCTTTTTATCTTTTTCTCTCTCTGTCTCTGTTTCTTCCTCTCTCTGTAACTCTGCTTTTCAAATAAATAATCTTAGAGAAAAACACAGACCTAAATGCTTTTCATAATTTGGCCTTTGAATACTTTTTATTCTCGGTGACAATGGAACATTTACATTTCTGTTCCACATAACAAAAAACTATGTCTAGATGTCTAGTGGGTAGGTATTTTTCCTACTGGTTAACCCTGGCACCTTGTATCTGGGTTGGGGTCCAGCTCTGCTGCTGATTCCAGCTTCCTGTTAGTCACACCCTGGAGGCAGTATGTGTTGACTGGGGTGGTTATGCCCCTCCTACCGAGACTCACATGGAAGACTTAAAAACTGAGTTTCAAATCTCAGCTTCAACCTGGTCCAGCACTGACCACCATAGAAATTTAAACAGTAACCCAACAGATGAGCGTTTGCTCCTTCACCTCACCCTCAAAAAAAAGTCTACTGAAAATATAAATATGCTAGTTTGTAAATACACCATCTTGATCCCAGGTGCTATTGACTTTGTTTGGCTGTGTTTGTAGCTCTGAATCTCCTAGTGGGCAGCCTTCACAAATGCAAAGCTCTGATCCCACAGTTTCCACTCAATTACAACAAGCCTTCAGTTGCAGGCAAGAATGATGCAAAAGAAACGCAAGAGTTTGAGTCCAGTTAAAGAATTCTGCACGTAATGTTAGCCATGAGGCTGATCGTCTTATCTCCGTGAGTCTGTTCATGTCTAATTCATGTCTAATGGCACTGCCAACTTTTATTATATCTAAATGAAATTCTGTAAATATAGTGCTGCATAATATGAATTTATTTCTTCTACCCAGACGAGCCAGCACATTGTCTGGCATAAAGCAGAATAAATATCGCTGCCTACAGCAATCAACACAGCCCTCCAAGCTGCCAGAATCCAGGATTCAGTCTTGTTCTCAATTCACTCTTCCTTGGACCTTTATTTGTTCTCATGTGCCAAAGGCTAGCACAAGCAGGTTGAGTATTAAGCGAAGGAGAAAGAATCAGATTGTCTGTCCAACACACGCCTTCAGGAAATTGGACACTAGAAGACAGTGAAAGGACAACTAGGGCTCACCAAAGAGGAGTTTACAAAAATGTGGAGGATTTTTCCTTAAAAGCTCATAACGCAACCCATTATATATAAAACTTTTCAAATATTACATCTATTTACTTATCTAATCCTTTCCACCAAACCCTAAGCCTACCCTGTCTTCTCTACCTTTGTATCTTCCATGGCATGCACCCCATTGTCTTCCTACAAAAAACTATCGGTTGTGCATATACAATCAGTAAAATTGGGTCTCTTTCAGCTTTGGGGTTAAGAAATGTTGCATAATGATTTTCCTTTGGAACAATGCTGTTTTTAGAAGAGAACAGGGAGTAACCAATCCATTATGGGAACGAATAAACACACCTGAATTTTCTCAGGCCACCCAAGGAAACGCTACCTATGGAGACTTCTCAATAGAGATTTGGGGAAAACAGACTAAAAATAAAACCAGTGCTACAGTCCCTCTGTCCCAGCAGCATCAAGTTTGTGCTTTGATTTGCAACAGATGGATTTGCTTTGAGTACAATACTCCTGACAGCCAAAACATAAAACAAATATTCTCTCTGATACTTTAGAATACTCAAGGCTCGTGATTCAAAAAACAACACGATATAAAGCCGTCACCTGTTAAAAATTTTCCAAAATAAAATTGTTTATGCCATTTAGTTTGATTCACATAAATATCTGAAAGGGAACTGACTAAACTTCCAAATTTTAAAAGACATTAAGTTACTAGAAATTAATTTATAATTTAAAAATGTATGGACATCTGTAGTCACAGACCACTCTTGGAAGGGCTTGTATAATTACAAGTGTCATTTTTCAGTTTAATAGATAAGGAAGCTTCCTTGTAGTGAAGAGATGTGTTTTTTTCAAAATCACCCCAAGGTTAATGTTTCAGATCCCAAGCTTCTTTGTTCCTTAAATCACGCAGTTTTGCTACAGACTTTTGATACTCCATTGTTCCAATTTCTCTTTCTTCTACCCTGGTGTTTAAAGAAAATATTGCTAATGAGGTACTTTCTCCTAGCCGTGCTACCATGTGGTAACAATTTCTATCTTGAATCAGAGCATTGGGAAAAAATTACAAAGCAAGAACCACACAGATCGTCTGCTGATGATAGCAAAGGCTTTAGAGGGGCTGGAATGGAAAATTCTGGGAATAAGGATAAAGCTTCCCTTAAGAGCTACACAGCAATTTACACATGGCTATCTTAACAATTTTTCTTCAGTCATCAGGAGATGACAAAGATACAGAATGTAGAACTGCAGTAAGCAATTTTAGCTGAGGAAATTGTAGAAAATAACCTGAACGTTTGCATGCATTGCTATGATTTATATAAAACCTCAAATTTTATGGTACAGCATTAAATAAGAATGACTTAGCTACTTAATGTGCGTAAGCAATAACCTTCCTCTGCCCTGCTGTCTTTATAACAGCAACAGCTGCCTTTGTAACTGCCCGGATTGATTCATGCCATTCACCTGCCTTAAAGGCTCCTCTATTGCTACATGCAATAGCAATAGTGCCAACATGGCTGTATTGCTTTGGTTTAATTAAGTTTTTTTTCAATTATAACTTAAATCCTACATGCTTCGTGCCAATTTCCATAATTATCAGCTTTCATCTGACATTTTAGCAAACAGTACTTCAAATATCAAGTATGTATTCCATATTTCTTTCCTTAAAGAAAAAATTTAATCAGTGCCAATACTGGATTCCAGATTCATTTATTTGATCAAAAATTTGGTAATGAGTTGTTACAAAATTAAGCTCTAAAGTCCTTTTGAATGCTTTCAATTATTTATTTGATGGCTTTGAGAGGCCAAGACACATAGAAAAGGACAGAATTCTCATCAGTGGTTTGCTCCAGGACAAAGCAAGGAGACAGGAATCCAGTTCAGTTTTCTCATATGAGTAGCCGAGACCCAACTCCCTGAGTCATCCCTTCTGTCTCCGGGGGTGTGCATCATCAGTTATGACTCAGACTCTGGTGCACTGGGATGGGATGCACCCATCCCCAGTGGTGTTGTTACTTGTAGGTCAAATACCTGTTCTAAGGGGGATTTGGATTACGACTGGATGTTAGAAGATACTAAGAAAATACCAGTTTAACTTGGGGCATAATTGTCATATTGTGGCTTGTGCAGAAAAATCTATTTTAAGGAAATATTTATTGAAATATGTTATAGGTAAATTGTCATATTTATAGAAGCTGTTAAAATATATATGTCATATGTATCTATCTGATATCTGTCTCTAGATAAACAAATATATAGGTGCTCATTGTCTTACAGGTTGAAAACAACTTAAATTGGAAGCATACATAATACACAGCTTAACTTGCCCTGACTTTAACATAACTTAGCCTATGCCACCTTTAACATATTCAGAATACTTTTATCAGCCTAGAGTTGGGCAAACTCATCTACCACATGCCTATACTATAATAAAGAGCTTAAGTGAGAAACAGAATGGTTGTATGGCTAGGCTTCCATCCCATCAAAAAATTGAAAAATCGTAACTGAGTCACAGTAAGTCAGAGACTTCTGCATGTTTATGTGATATAGACGGTATCTATCTATAGATACGTATTTATAGCACTGACAGCTATCATTTATACAGTGTGCTACATATTTGTAGATGATAATTTAGATTAATCAATAGAGAAAATATAAAGATTTTGTAGGTTGTGAGTAAATGTGCTAATTATATCTATTATTCATCTTTTATATACATTTGCATATCTATACTAAAATGGTGGGGAAAAAATTAACCCTGTTCTACATGCCAAGATCATAGGTGCTGTGTTGCAAATGATCAGAGTAAGGTTCTCAATAATTCAATAGTCTAAACAAGTTACATGTATGTATGCATAGAGTTAGATAATCTTCAATGACTACAGTGCTAGGATAATCCTAGGATAAGTAGCAAGGACAGAGGACAGAGACAAGGAAGGGGATAATGAATTCTGCTTCAATTATGCAGGTAGAGGGACTAGACACAGCAAGTAATGAGACAAGTGAGAGCCACAGTGGAGAAGCATGGGACAGAACCAAAGGCCTGGAGAACAGCCCTTTCAGGGGTGCTGGAACATGGAGTATGGCATGCAATGCCAACAGAAGACGAATACACCCATGTCTGGGGACCTGATCAGAAGCAGGGTGCATTCTGCTAAAGAGTTGCCATGCTTTTCTGGAAGTAGTGCAAATTTATTTAAAAAAAAAAAAACCTGTAAGATGGAAATTATATGCTTATTGATAAGTTAATTTCCAATAGAATGTTACTCAAATCTTGTGTCAAAACTCCTTTTCTGTCTATGCCATATAAAATTTCCCAAGCGTTTCTTGGGTGACTTTCCTAATTGAAGGAGCTAGATCTAACCAGTCAGGTCCAGAGAGCATGTGTCATTATCATGCCGATAGTGATTAGACTGGGAATGTTGCAAATGATAAAATTAACTCATAAATAGGTATCATTTGAGAAAGTTTGGCAGACTTAAGCATGAAAAGTAAATCAATGAGAATGTTTAATGACTTTTGTCCACATTAAAATATGGCTAATTTTTAAGAACTTTTCATTTCTATGCTAGTCTAGCATAAATATCACAAACTTTAGTTCATAAATAAGTGATTAATCCTTAGGATCTTAGGAACATGAGACTGTTCTGCATTTCCAGGAGCTGCTGAGTCCAGGCCCCCTTAGCAAATGGAGACAACACCCCAGACAGGCTGTCATGAAAAGTAGAAACAAGGTGTCACTAGTCATTCTGCACTTGTTGGAATTCACCTATTCTATTCACAGAGCTGTATCTCTTGCATTGTCTGCGTTTATTTAATCTTATATTTAACTATTATATTTCATTAGTGATTCAATAGTACATTACATTCCCAGGTTGTGTTTTCTGATTTCTTATTATTGACTTCAATGATTGTATATACTGAATAATGGGATAAGCATTTAAAATTATTATGCATTTATAGGATAGCATCAGACATTTCAATAAATGTATACTATGAGTAATGATAAATCAGGATAAACATTTTCATTTTCTTGAACTTAAATTTTAAAAAAAATATTTATTTTTATTGGAAAGGCAGATGTACAGAGAAGAGGAGTAGAGAGAGAGAGAGGAAGATCTTCCATGCAATGATTCACTCCCCAAGTGACTGCAACGGCTGGTACTGAAGCAAGGAGCCAGGAACTTCTTTCCAGGTCTTCCAAGTGGATTCAGGGTCCCAAAGCTTTGGGACCATCCTTGACTGCTTTTCCCAGGCCACAAGCAGGTAGCTGGATGGGAGTGGAGCTGCAAGGATTAGAACCGGCATTCAAAGAGAGGCCCTTAACCGCTACGCAATCACACCAGGCCCTGAACTTAAAATTTTTAATGCTTAATAATTATACATATATCTGAATTATAAAATAGTATTTCAATTCATGCAAATGTCAAATTTGAGTAAGCAGCACTTTTGTCTCCTTCCATCACTTTGTGTTTAGATTCTTGAAGCCTTTCTCCTCTCATTACTTATAAAACATATAAATAGTATTTATATTCATGTCACTCTGCTACGGAACACCACCACTTGCTCATTCCGTAGTTCGATATTCGTTGGCTAACTTTGCTTTGATCTGTATCCTTCCTATATCACCACTCTCCAGTAATCATTATTCCGTGGTTAAATTGAGATTTGGTTAGCTCCCACACGAGAGAGCATTCTGTACTTGGCTGTGCGTGTACCTGAACTTCACTTTGCCTAAATTCTTCAGTTTCACTGATTTTGTTGTATCTGTGTTTCAGAAGTCCCCTTTCTTGGTAATAAGTTTCTCTCTCTTTTTTTTTCAGATGTTGATCATATCCTTATCACTTTAACAGCATGAAGCATCCTAGCTTCACTTACCAAATGACAACCTTTTTCTAAGTCTAGTGTAAGTTTTTAAACTTCTAACTTATGGGAATGGGGAAATAATGGGTATGACTGTGAACGAATGTGGAAGAAAAATAAGTTTTGAATGCAATATTTAAGATTTACACTTAAATGTAAATTTGAGAAGCTTTAGGAATTTAGAATATATGCCCAAATGTAAATATTTAATTGCATATTGGAAGAGTATTCAAAGAAAGGATAAGTGATAGGAAAACTTTATAGTGAATTATATTATATATATTATAATCGGGGTAAATGCTTTCACACTGAATCCTCACGAAGCAGTGAAACACCTGCCAGGATTTTTCCAAACTGAACTCCTGGCAGTAAATTAGAAGTGGAAAATTACTTAATCTGTGCCTATTGTCCACAGTAACTATTCAGACTTTAAGTATGTCCTGGAGTCCTGGCTTTGGAAATGACACCGTGCTTCTGAGTATGGAAGGAAACTCTGACACATGCCCGGCAGAAGTGCAAATGCCATGCAAAGTGCTACATGGGAGGTGCTCACTCCTGAGGATGAGTGAAGCCCGTGGGACTCCAGGGGGGAGGACTTCCTGCTCTTCTTTGGTTCACACCCTTGAAGTTTTAGATTTCCCCATTGCTTGGAAATACAGGTGGCTTGGAGCCTTGTGCTATCTTCAGTTAAATTAAAGAAAGTTCAGGAGAAATACTATGCTTTCGTAAGGATGACTTATGCTCATTCTCAGATAAGCAGCAGCTGAACCAAAAACCAAATACCACAATTTCCTCCCTTCATAAAGCTGTACAATATGAGACTGACAGGGTGTACGAGAAGGAAGTGTATTTGGAATCAGCCAGGGTTTGTAACTGGAGTGAGGAAGAATGGACTCCTCTCGTGGACAGTGATGTTATTATTTGAATATGGAGAGTAAGGAGGTGCTGGCTTTGAACAGATGAATTAGTAAACTCTCTTTTTCACCATTTACTCCTTTGCATTGCTTTAATTATTCCAGTCACAGATCCTTATTGATTTTTTTCTATACTGAAAAATATGTGTATTCTCAACTTCACTGTGAGGACTTCCAATGACAGGAGTGTGTATCCTCTTTAATGTCTTAAGCATAGTGATTCCTCACCAAATATTGAATGGTTGAGAGATTAAATGATAACCACTTTTCTACTAGACATCCATGGTAAGTCATTAATAATATTAGCAATAGAGGCACCGCTCAATATGCATGAAGAATTGTTCCACGGCCCAGAGGAGATAATGAAATCTGAATGTTTAGACTCGTATCGAAAATGGAGTGATAACCTTATATAATGAATATACATTGTATATGCTTAATTCACCTTTGAATTGCTTGTAACACCCGATACAATACAAAATCTACATAAAAACTATTAACATGTATTTTTACTATTTATTGGAAAATTGTGTATGTGCTCAGTACAGACACCTTTTCTCTCATATTTACACTGTTTGTTCACTTGGAATGCAGTAAGGGAGAGACATTCACTCACAGAGATGTTTCATCCACTGGTTTACTCCACCAGACCTGAGTCAGACCAAGGCCAGCAGTCAGGGACTTCAGCCTGGTGTCCCGGCTGGTGGCAGGGGACTCAGTGGCTGGACCATTACTTACTGCATTCCCATGTGCATTAGCTGGAGGTTGGACTGGGAGCAGGGCAGCTAGGATCTCTTACATGGTGTGCAGTCATCACAAGCAGCAGCATAGCACACTCTGCTGCAACACCAGTCCCATTCCTAAGATCTTTGATTCATGTTTGATTGAATGTGTGGTTGCAAAAGCTACAGATTAGGCAGGGCCAACTTCACTACATTCATAGTTCTCTCAGTCTTTCTCTTCCATAATTAATTCACTTTCTCTACTTACAGGGAGTTTATGCATCCTTGCACAAACCTTTAAAGTCCACGTTTAAAGGCAAAAAGAAATCAGACCCACCTTTCTGTTTTATGTTATACTGGTGAGGTCATTTTATCGTTCAGTCTAATTAGCATGCTCGCCAACAGCTGTGGGCATGGCAGAAGGGTCCTTCATTCATATTAATATCAGCATTTTAGGGAAGCTATTGAAGGATTGACTTAAAACATGGTTCAGTCAGCTAAAGCACAATTAATTGGAAAGGCAGACAGATTAAAGAAATGTCTTTCACACTAGAGTTTCTTCTCCAAGATGCATATTTCTAATGAAAGAGAGGAACAGACAACCAAGAGTACACAAGAAAAACCAGATCCTCTTTGATGAATTGTGATGAGTTGGGTACTTCCCCCAAGTAATTGAACACACAGGTTGTAAAATATTAATCAGCTTCAGTCTCTATTTACCATTCAGGACAGATGGAAACTCAGCCACAAATGTTATTATCCATGATTCAGGTCATTTGGAAAAGTACCTTTTGAAACCGGCATGAGTGGGTCAGATTCATAACAAATGTGATCGGACAGTAAAGTGTAGAATGACGTCATTGGTTAGGTCAGCTAAAACAAGTGAAATGCAGGTTGCACCTTAATTTCCATACCATCTTCATAACTGTCAGGTAAAATTATTGACTCATTCCAAATAAAAAATGACTTTGTTTGTTGCTCTAAAATAAATTACTCCCACAAGGTCATTGTGAACAACACATACTTTATTAACTTCAGGCTGAGAAAATGAAGAAGAAAATAATGAATTTGAATCTGACAAATACCCAGGAAAGGACAAAGGTTCCATACTATTCTTTTTATTACAATCCTATTTAATGAGAATAAGTGCAGTTATTTGCCCTCATAGAATTAAAATGTTACTCTGATTATGGTAAAGATAGAGATCTGTGTAAAATAATTTTAGGCAGAACTAAGTTTCAGTGACATAAACACCTTACCTTGGGGCACTGAGTTGAGTAGGTGGCTAGGATGGACTTATATACAAGTGGTGTGACGATATTATCTCACTATTCATCATAATAAAATTTTCAAATGTGAAAAAGCTTGAAAAATTTATGGAAAGTTTGCAAATTTTTTGTTACACAATTCCCATGAATTTTTGAAGCTGCCAAAAAAAATCGGAAAAAGATAAAGCTGTAACAAATACTCGGTTATTTTCTCTGTCATCTTGAAAACGCATACTGATTATCTATATCGTATTTATATTTATTTGATAAGTAATCTAAAGATGATTTAAATATAAAGAAGGATGTGCACAGTTTATGCACAAACGCTATGATTTGATTTGAGAGCTGGACTTGTACGCATTCTGGTTTTTTTAGAGGGTCTTGGAACCAACTTACCATCAATTTTTAGAGAGAGCAGGCATTATCACTCATAATTAAACAACTGACCAATAGTCTCTAATACAAAATTTTTATTTGATGAATTTTGTGACTGATTATATTTAGTAAAGACTCATAGTGTTTAAGGCAATGAGAATATAAGAATCCATGTCTGACTGAAGCTTTCTACAGAGAAGTTGAGAATCCAAATATTTATTGATTTAAGAAGAACCATTCAGGATATGTGGATGGAATTACTAAACCAATGCTGGGCAGTTAAAAGGAATTCTTCTACTGATTTATTTTTGGTGGCCTTTTCAGTTGGTATGTCACATGATGCCTGTCCACCACTTCAATAACGAAGGCAATGAAGAGGACTAATATAACATGGCACGTTGTAATGCAGTTTGACAGAGCATGCAAGAATGATTTAGAAGGTTCTGGTAAATTGAACAGCTACATAATGATTTAAGTTTGTGTATTCATGGATCTCTTTGGCAACATGCAAGTAGAATGCTTTTCCCATTTTTTGTTTTCCTTTATCATATTTTAATGGGATATTTTAACATTTATACGATTTCATTTCTACATAGTTAGATATCTCTGTTTTCTTGCGTATCTTCCAGAGTTCTAATATTTGTAGGGTTGTTAAAGAACCCTGCTGCCTGCCACTGGATGACCAATTCATAAGACATGAGAGTTGGCAAGAAGAAAGGGTTAATCAAATAGCTAGCAGCATTCTTGGGGAAAACATGATTTCTAGATTCAAATGTGTTCCTTCATCACCTAGCAAGCCTGCCAACAGCATATTTAAAAGGAAGGTATAGAGGCAAGTGGGGACAGAAAAGACAATGAGTCCACCCAATTGATGAGTAAATGGGTTTTCAGTTTTGTTCTGATGATTATGGGGTGAAAACTTCTTGATCACAAGTACAACTATGTAATGTATGCTTCCAGACTTGCTCCTCAGCTGGGTGTTGGTCTACCTTTGCAAGTCATTTCATTTTATTATGCTCCAGAAATTCTCCTGGAAGAATTATCATTCACTAGCCACAGGAAATTCACAACAGAAATAGGTGGTCCACATCGGCCAAAATATGAAAAGTGAAGATGCCTTCATTATGGCTACAAAGTATCCCTGTTTCTAGACTTCATGTGCAATATCACAGTTGTTCCTGAAACCACTTACCATACTTTTTTAACACTGAAGTGGTTTAATCCATTTGGTGCTTATTTTTTTTTTAGTTTATAATGGACAACTTTTATTTTTTTCCATCTAGACACTAGTCACACTGGCACCATTTATTGAATGGTTATGTGTTGCATTCTTACATTGCGTGAGATTCACTTCCTTCCATTGATACTGGTTATTTGTCTACACAGAGGTTTTTGCAGCATTGCGATTATGAGACAGAGATCTTTCATCTGTTGATTTATTCTTAGAATGGTCACAATTGCTGCAGCTAAACCAATCCAAAGCGAAGAACCAGGGGCTTCTTCTGGGTCTCCTACTGGGGCGCAGGGTCTGAAGCCTTTGGGCCACCCTCTGCTACATTCCAAGGGCACAAGCCAGGAGCTGGATGCGAAGCAAAACACCTGGGATAGGAACCTGAGCCCATATGGAATCCCAGCACTTGCAGGTGGATGATTAGTCCATGAAGGAAGCATGCATGCCCCACACATGTAGTTTTGAACGTGAACAGTGCACTTGCTCAGAAAACTTCAACAGCAATGATAAGTCCATCATTCTGCTATTTTTGTGTACCATGATGTTGCAGGTATAGATATTGGTAAAAAAAAAATCCAGCATCCTATTATCAAGATATGTTTAATTATACTATTATAATAATGTAAGGGAAAAGAGTGGATAGAAGAATTTTTCAAAACTATGAAGCTTTATGAAAAATAAAAATTAAAAAAAAAGATAAGGAAAATTCAGATGGAGATCACTGGACAGCTCTCATTCAGAATCCTAGGTGGTACTTCAGTTCATATGGTCCAAATGGCTGTGCAAAGCCTTCGGAAACAGGACTGAGTTTGTAACCACCATAAATAGAGGGCTGCTTGGAACTTGTGACCTAGATTTCATTCAACATTTTGTATGATAAAGCAAAAGTGTCAACATTCTCAATAGAATGTAATTAGGATCAGTTCAGTGCTTTTCATACTGAAACCAACATGATGTGAAGAATCAGGGGAGTTTCAATTTTTATCAAGGACTCTCATCAAGATATGCCAACAATACCCTTACAGAAATCCAGGAATTGTTTCGCAAAATTTTTATATAGCTGTTTCTAAGACTTAAAATGTAAGACAAAATTTTTGAAATAAATGAGAAGCTAGCAAAGCTTCTTCATCATGAAGAAGAGGAGAATGGAAAATTTCAAATCCAAATAAGGGTCAAAATATAAAAACAGCAATTGGTGGGCTTATTAGTGGAATGGAAGTGACAAGAAAAAGAAAGAATAAATAAATTGAAACAAGATTAAGAGAAACTATATAATCTTCTTGTCAGAAATTTTTTTCAAAAAATAAAGGAACAGAAACTCCAAAATATGTGAGGAAAACGAAAAGTTCTGATACCTGTTTTCAAAGTTTCAGAATAAGAACAAACAAGTTGGTTTAGAAAGTATATTTAAAATTATAACACTAGGAAGCACCCAAAATCTAATGAAAACTTAACTCATGGATTTGAGGAGCTCACAAATGCCCAAGTAGAATCAACATACAGAAATTCATTCCTGAAACTCATTACAATTAAGCAATTGAGAGTCAAATACTGCCAAGAATAAAAAGGTCATATAGCTTCTAATGGAAAATGATGCAGAAACAAATGTAAAGATTTCTTGTTAGAAGCAATGGAAGTCACATGAAATTAGAACATTTTTAGTGATGAAAATTGGATAACAATTTCCGTGTTCAGAGAAAATAGCTTATCGACTTAAAGATAAGATAGTTACTCCTTTATAAATGAAGGAAAACAGAAAACTCAGAGTTAACAGAAATCTTTTGTACTAATTACTAAAGGCAGGTACATAGGCAGGAAATAAATGATAACCAAAGAAATTCAGAACACCAAGAATGAGCAATAGAAATGTTTGATATTTGGATAAATATAGTGAACAATTTTCCTACTCTTGATTTTTTTTAATATATGTTTGATGGTTGAGAGAAACAATTTCCTTTTTGATGAGGTGTTTTGATGTCTGTAGACTAAATATTTAAGACACCCTTTCTTAAGTAGAATTAAAGCATAAATATGTATTTATTAACTCTTAAAGCAACTGTTCAATAGCTTCACAGACATGTGGCAGGAGAGCTGATGGGGATCTTCTGCACCCTGGTAGTAGTAGTGGGCACATGAATCTTTCAAAAGTCACAGAAATCTACACTGAATGCATATAATCAAAACATAAAATACAGTCAGATTAATGGAACAGTATAGCCTCAAAAACAGATGAAGCTCAACGCGAAATTAGATAGAGGTTAATTTTTTGAATACTGAGGTCCAGAAATAAGCAGGTTTCTAAACTATGAGTAGGTGTTCAGTGATGTTATAAAAGTCCTAAACCGTTTGTATCTTCTGCTCATGAGCCTTATCCTATTGATTTTGTCCTCCTGTTTCTTGCCTCCTAGTCAAAAGATGGCCATCTCAGTATCATCCATTAAACTCTTGCCTCACACTAAAAAAAAAAAAAAATGGTTTAGAAGGAAGTTATATGTGCCCTTCTGGATAGAAAATCAAAGCTTTTTCTGATCGTTCATTTCTAAATGACTCTACAGTTTACTGGCCAGTACTAGATTACACCTCCGTCAGTCCGTCGCCATAGCAACCACTAGAGAAAGGTACATGGGTGACCTTGAATAGTTCAACAAATCATGACCAATCACCATGGACTAGAGTGGAGAGACCTACTTCCCTAAAATGAAGGAAATCACAGCAACAACAACACAACCTAAGTCTTCCAATAAACAGTGTGAAGGAACTTTAGAAATTTCGTGGAAGGCATGTGTAGATCCTCTGTGCACTGCTAGGGTCCAAGGTCCAGGTCCAGGTCTGCCTCTGATTCTAGCTTCCTTTGAAGTCTCATCCTAGGGGCAGCAGACAGCGGCTCAAGCACTTGTGTCCCTGGCTACTCACCAAGACGCAGAATGAGTTTGGCGGTTAGCTATGATTTGGTCCAGCTATAGTCTCTAGGGAGTGCACCAAAAGAGAGATTTCTTTCTCTCCCTCTCTCTGTGCCTATCAAATAAAATGAAAATGGACCGATTCCTAGATAATAAATTAAAATGTTTATTTTGATGTAACAGTTTTGAAATCCATGCACAGATTTCTCACAATATTCATTTTCAGTAGTTTTTTGGGAAGACTCCCCTAATAAGCCAAAATTTTCTCACCTTTTTCACAATTTTGTAGTTTTATACACAATTTTGTACAATGACTACTTTGCTTTAAAACACATTCATTCATTTCACTTGATTCAATCATTCCAAATCCATATCTAGCCTGTATCACAGAAATTGCATCTTAGGTAAAATTACCTTTATTTCAGATGAAGAATCTGAAAAAAAACACTTTTTAAAAGTGTGCATGAATCCCTACGTTTAATAACATGAATTGACACAAACATCTTACAGAGATCTTAGCCAAGTATTATTATTTTGTTCTGTAAGTCTTTGCTAAAATTTTTCATTGATTCATTTTTTAAAACTAAGAGTACATAGTTTCTGAAAATACATGTGGGTTAAGTCACTTAAGAACTGAATAATAAAAGCAGTGATCAACTGACAGGGTTAGGGGCAGGTACTAAACATACAGGAATGCATGGTGACATCCACATTATGTCCGCCTTGTCTCTTCTGTTTTTGTTTATTCCAGTGCATCCATTGCTTGTTTCTGATGTCTCATCTTTTCCGCCTCTGTGAAGTTTTCAACCAATGAAGAAACATTGGTACATTGGGATGTTTGTCCTTTTATAGTCTTGCTGATCTTTGCGTCTGGCACCACTTAGAATTCTGTAGTTTCCCAGAGAGTTTTCAAAATCCAAAGAAAAGGTTATTTTAGTCCAATGTGGTGTCAAAGAACACTACCAAGTCTTCAGAGTGCCTGCTGGTGAATTAGCATGTAAGAGATTCAGAGCGGCAATCCAAATGCAATTCAGACACATTGTTTTAGGTGTACCTTCTAAATATGTGGTCTTGGAAAGCTAATATTATATTTTGAATGCTTCCATTTACTAAGCACGGTGCAGATAAATCAAACTGCTGAACTATAAGCTGTGCCAGCTGTGCAAAAACAGGCCATATCTGTATTGTATAGTTACTTTTCCTTAGGAAATAAGAGGAAACAATTAGTTGCTCTGGACATTTCCCAAGGTCTCACTTATTCTTTTTGCGTGATACAGTCTCTTCAAGGATAGCAACCTCATAGGGAAGGTATGACTGAATTTTCACTCACCGTCTTGAAGCAAGTCAAAAATTAAAATCACATCTGTCCCACTCCCAGCTTAACTTCTGGCATTTGGATGAAAATGTCATTCTATCCAGAGAATTAAGCTGATTCTCTGCAACCATTCACCCAGAGAAAGCAATTGTACTGGCAAAGATGTTCACTGAATAGATTGATCCAGCTGACAGCATTGCATAACGTTTAATTCGGTATGAAACATTGACTTTTATTCAAGAAAGTTAATTTGTAAAATTATAAAATTAATAGTCTCTCTGCAGTTAATTACCACTATAGTTAACTGTGGGATTCCTTAATGCCAAATTTTAAATAATATATATATAAAACCTCTTGCTTTATATAACAAGCGTGCATTTTATATAAACATGTTATAAAAATATGTACAGGTATTATGCTTATTTAATCTTGAATCATGTTAAGTTATGTCAAGTATATTTAATTTTGATTTTAGTAAGTGATGGAAAGGATGTATCATATGTCCAAGTTATAATGCTAATCAGACTCTGCTGCAGGTCTATCTTCATTTAACAGTCTTGTTTCATTACTGCATACTGTCCAGGAATAAATCAGCCATTTGTTTCTACCATCATATTATTTAATTCATAGCTAAAATTCTACTGTTTCGTATACCTTTCCCACTTCCATTAGGGAGCAACATTATGTATTAATTGATGATAAATATGATCCACATAATGAAAAAGTTTACCTCCACTTTCAACTTTCCAGAACAGTAATGAGGGTTCCTGAGGGGAGAAGTTGAAGTATGAATGATCACATTCAAGAATGCCACATGGAACAAAACTTAGCTACAGTCTGACTGAAGGAACCAGCAAGAGAAATTTGGAGATTCATTGTGGTGGCCACATCATCAGTTTATCCATCTGAAGAGGGAGTTTATCCCTGCAAAGGCGCTAAGGCAAAAAATACTTCAGTTAAAGACTACAGGGTGAGCATGGTAAAGTCGGAGAAAGATTCAAAGTTCCTAGACTGGGCAAATAGTCAGCTGGTTCAGAGTGAAAAAGGTTGGGAGGCTGAAGGTCCCTTCCTACTGCATTTCATTCTATCCATTTGAACATGATCTTGAAGGTGAATAGGGGCAAAATATACTAAAACTGCATTCCAATTATCACTTCAACAGAGTTTTCATCAATTGAATTGTGACGATGTAAGGTGTTTCATGGATCAGTCTTGCCTCATGTTGGCAAAATCACGTGATCTATTAAACAAACTGAATTACATATTAGGTGATACATCATTTCATATTAAGCCGTAAGTCAATATGGGGTAAAATCATTTTAAGAGGCTAAAAAGAGGGGAAGGTGTTGGTCCTAGACTCTAGTTCCTGCTTGGGATGTCTGAATTAACTACTAGAGTGCCTGGGTTCAAATATCAGGTGTGTTCCAGATTCCGTCTTCCTGCTAACACATATCCTGGGAAGCTTCATGTGGCAGCAAAGCACTTGTGTCCTTGCAGCCAGGTGGGAAACTTGGATTGAGTTCCAGACTCCTGGCTTCTGGTAGTTCAGGCATTTGGACAGTGGATGTGATGACGGATGATCTTTCTATGACTCTCTGCCTTTATAGTAAACTAAGTAAGCAGACTTAAAAATGAGTAAGTATGCTCACATTGGCTCAAAAGAATTTCAGGAGTTTATTAACAAAAAGGAATGAGAGATCCTACGATGACTGAACTCACCGATTTGCATTATTGAAAGAAAAGAACGGGGTGCATATGTCTTAAGGAATTTGTTCAAGAAGTACCAAAAATCATCAAAGTCTACTTCATGTTTGGTAACCACTACTTTTCCACTGACATGTAACATTTCTGTACAGCTGAATCCTGAAGCCAAAGTCCAAACAAGAGCAAGCTGTCATTGAGTAAGTCACTTTTTTTTATTTGTCCACGTAAAATTTTTAATTTAATATTATATTTAGCCATTTTAGATGAATTACGACTCTGGTGACAGAGCCAACACCTGAAGTATCGAATCTAGGTTCATATCTGGGAAAAGCAGGTGTAATATTCTGACAGTGGGAACAGGGGTGTGGGGACATAACAGATCATCAGTCACTTCTGTCTGTAGCTCCCCAGGCACAATCTATGCATTTCCAACGCTGGATGGGACTTTCAGCAGATGCTAAGGAAAGTGGAAAATTGGCATGGAAAAGTGCTACCCTTCCCTGCTTCTCTGTAATCAGCAAACAAGCTCTAAGTCTGGAGGATGCTCAGATGGAAAGTTAATACTCTTCCCCTGGGATAACAGCAGTCCCCATTGAGGGAGTAAATGAGGACTGTTCCATGAGATAATCTTATAATGCAGAGCTGGCTTTCCACAAAATGCTAAAATTAGCTTTACACTGAACATTTTCAAGTTTCTCCCCTATTCCTGTCTTTTTCCATTTCCTCTTCTTACCTTTTTTTCCCGCTCTATTCCAAGTATCAGGCTCACCTTTCGTACAAGAAGGCAGATTAATTGCTTGAGGGGAAAATTACTTCTATTATTTTATTAGCCTTCTTTCAATTTCTTGGTTCTACATTTTACTGCAGATCACATAGGTTTCACATTTTGCTTTTAAAAAAGATTGAACCACAATTACAATAAACACTTCCTCACCTAGAGTTACTGATTTTTAACATATTGTTATTTTGTTCTTTTTCTTCACTTTTATTTATTTGGGAGGAACTGAGTCAGACACACAAAAGCTCCCCATGTGGACATTTAGCAGGTGAACAGTCAGGACCAGCTCTAATTGAAGCTGGGTGTTGAAAGCTCCATCTGGATATCCCATGCGGATGGCCCCAATGATGTGAGATGCCTGACTCCTGCTAGGATGCCCATGAGCAGGAAGCTGGATTTGAGAGCAGAGCCAGGACTGGAATGCCAGCACTTGGATGCAAGCAATTCAAGTGACACTTCAACCACCGAGCCAAATGTGTACCTCCTCAGAACCTGCTGGAAGCCCTTTGTTGTGTTTTCTTTCATGCTCATACGTACACAACAACAACAATAAAAATGGATCAGAAATGCAGAAAACACAAAAACAAAGAAAAATTATCTTAAAATAGCTAGAGAAAACTTTAATATTTAATGAATATCATTCTATCTTTCTGGAATAAACATGCAAAAAGGAGACACTTGTAAGGAGAATATACAGGGAGACTGGCAAGCAAAGGATGGGCAGACACATCAAAGATGGATGCTAGGAATATCTTTTTTTTTTTTTTTTTACTAAAATGAGATGGGAATAGAGGGGATTTTAAAAATTAAAAGCATCCTGGGCCTGGCACGTTAGCCTAGTGGCTAAATTCTCATCTTGAGTACGCCAGGATTCCATATGGATGCTGGTTTATATCCTGTCTGCTCCACTTCCCATCCAGCTCCCTGCTTCTGTCCTGGGAAAGCAGTCGAGGATGGCCCAATGCCTGGGGACCATGCACCTGTGTGGAAGACCCAGAAGAAACTCCTGGCTCCTGGCTTTGGTTTGGCTCAGCTCCAGCCATTGTGACCACATGGGAAATGAACCAACAGATGGAAGATCCTGCTCTCTGTCTCTCCTCTTCTCTGTAAATCTGACTTTCCAACAACAACAACAACAACAAATAAACCTATGTAAATAAATATCTCTAAGGTTTCATTTACTCCTACCTAATAAGAAAAAATAAAGCTGCAAAAATGTATACCTCAAATTATTCTTCTCTGCAAGAAATATTGTTTTCAAAGAAGCTTTTTTGAAACTTAAAATGGAGACAAAGTGCTAATAGTTCGGGTTTGTTTGAACTATTTCTGTTTCCATTGTTGCATTGCTTTGAAGGATGAATTGCTGAATTTTCTCATTTGTCTTCTCATCTTCTTTCCCTCAACCACCTCATCCTTAATATGTCACGGTAATGTAGTCTACGTTGGTGTTGCAACATATCATGACACGACATGACATATCTTAGGCTTCATTTACCATCATGATCCATTGTCAACATGCTGTTCATGATGAATTCCAAATTGAAGCAGTTCTGATTCTTCTACTAAGATTTGTTAGCCCAAATCTGTTTTGACATGTCTTTGTGTTTACCTGTTTTTAATTCTGAGTTTTTTCTTCATGTCTTATAATTCTTTCTGTTTACAGAATGTTTTGTTAAAACTGATGTCAGATAGCTAGTAAACCGCGGTTACTGTAAGTATTTTATCTTAATATTTCAAGTATGGAACAAAGGGTAGGCCATTACTGTGAAAAGAAATAATATTTAATTTTTGGATCTTTTCTACTCCAGTGGAACATGAGCATTTCTGTTGTAAGGGCCTGTTAGTCCCTCTCCTCGTGTTTCTCCCAGTAAGGTCTCTTCAGAAGTAACGGACGAAAAACAAAGGCTCAACGTGCCCTTTTCCTGCAGGCTTGGGTGTTTTAGTGGAGATTTTCATTGCACTAGGAAAGTTTCTTGGGCTGAGGTTGCATGAGGACACACACACACCAGGCTACATTGTCCTATTCTCCTCAGAAATGTGCATTTCATTCTTAGTGACAATTCCATTTGCTTTTGCTGAGGTTTCTAAGTTAATTTATAGTGTTGATGCTGTGTGGATAGTATTTGTAAATTTATTTAGTCCTTTGATTTCCACTTCTTTCTATTCAAATGTTATTATCAACCCTTTTGTCCCAGAAATACAATTTTTAGAATTTCCATAGAATCCTGACACTTGACAAAAAAAAAAAATTTTAGATGAAATTATGTAGGAAAAAAGCCAGATCTTCCACACTTTATTTATGACACTCATTGCCTGGAACTGGGCCCCTCGATCAAACTGCCAGAATCAATTTTACCTTTTAGTTATTGGAGGCTTGACCAAGGTTTAACCCCATAAACTTTCTATGCCACCTGTCAGTGGGGTATTATAGTACTCCTTTTTAAATACACGTTTTCTGAAAATTAAATAACCTAAAACAAGTTGCTTAACAAAGTATCTATTAAGAATATGTCAGAAATGCTTAGTAATTATCAATGACCATTATTAATTTAACCTCACAGAATATCCTTCCATTCTTGAATTGTGGAATATTAAAAGTTGAAGAAATATTCATAGTTATGAAAGAAATTAAATGTATGTGGTGGTTTGTTTTCTCTAGATGTAATAAACAAGGAGGTATTATGATCCAGTTGCAACATTCTCTCAGCACTATTCATTTTCTAGGAAGGAGGAAGTTATTGAGAAACTTGAGGGTTTTCTAGAAGAATGATGACACTAAACAGCCATGCATCTCTTTTCATCAGGGGATATTTTCTGAGGAGCGTGTCACTGGGTGAACACATCTCTGTGTGAATGTCATGGAATGTGTTCACGCAAGCACAGAGGACTGGCCTCCTGACTTGGCCCGTTTGTGCAATTAGAGACTGAGTGAGCACCGGAGGTGTGAGGCTCATACTCACAGCATTCAGCGTACTACTTTACAGTAGCTTTTTTTTTACAAAGTATAAGGAACATGCTAGAAAAGAATGTAAAAGAGCATTGAATCATAAACAAGTAAGCCGGGATAAGTCATTCATTATCTTGTACTATGGTCTGTGTGTAATTGCACTGGTGTGGGATATACTTTTATGCCATAGACAGAACATAGATTTGTTAACAGTGGCAGCACTAAAAGCAATAATGCATTGGTTGCACTTTGCTGCCTCAATAGCTGTAATGTACCTAAGGGACATGATGTTCTAGCTTCATCACTATTTCTTGGACCACTATTGACGGAGTTCTATCACGGACTGAGACATGGTTATGCTGAGAATAACTGTCATTAAAATGTTCTCTCTATACAACACAGTCAATCAGGTGCTGGGAAGTTTCCAGATTTCTGACTGCAGGTCCATTCATTGCCGCCGGAACACAAGACTTTGAATGAGGTAAACGCAGAGTGAGACAGACAAGCCGATCCTCCAACGCCTTTGTGACTTCAAACCTGGAGCAAGTTGTTATGTTCTTGCCATCAATGTGGGACATCTGCCTTGTATTCCTGACTCCCAGCCTCAATCTTAGTCCAACTCCAACCAAGGCTGTCATTTGGAAAATATGTTTGTTCTCTCTCTCTCTCTTGATTTCATGAAAATATAAGAAAAAATTTACATGAAGCAATAATTTGTGTACAAACCAAGAGTTTTTGGCCTCTGAGCTCGCTTTGATACCTCCCTGAGTACCGAGCAATGTCCCTGCATAAGGCGATGCTGTTTATGTTAGCTTTCTCCCAAAGAAGCTATATGCTCAAGTTGCAATTCATGTCCTTCAACAACTTTGGGGCCCAAGAGAGCACTTTCTCTGCCAGACTTCATGCACAGACTTGACTCAGCAGCCTGCCAAGCATGGCTAGTTCTTGTCTGAGTTCAATTTTTATTTTAAAGTGCTTCCTCATCTTGATTTAATAAGCGGTAAGAGAGAAGAAGAGCGATTTGGGGGAAATATAACATGTAAATTGTTGATGCTAAAAGCTTCTTTATGGAATACATAGTATCCAGACAATTATATTTGGATATAGAGGTTCACACTAATGAAGCTAAGGTTACTAGTTCAACTCCCTTGTGGACCAATTAGCTTCTTGTATTCTCATCCAGAAGTTATATGTAGTCATTAATTCAATCACTGTTAGGTACTTAGTATTGACCAGTCCTGCACTGTGAGACATCAGTGCTAAATAGGCCAAGGATTCATTGAAAGAGAGCGTTCAGTTGACTGTGCCCTCAGATTCTACCTGGCTACACCGTGAATAGGAGAAAAATCAAAAAAATGGAAGAACGAGAAAGTAGTAAAAGTGTGTGAACACAGATGCCGCTTTTATGTGGGTTATAGAGTATCCATTCCCTGCTCGATTCCATCAGAATCTTTACATATTGGCTTTCTAACCTGGATTCACATTCACAGAAAAGATGTTTGCCTCCCCTTCTCTTTCAGTTTATTTCCTTGCTTTATGGCTGACTGCCATCCAATTCCCGCCCCCTCACACACACACTTCTGCTTTGTTTTGCTTTTGGTTAATTACCATATTTAAGACCTTTCACCTAGATCTATTTGTCATCAGAAACCTTTGAACAAAATACACTTGTGTCAAAAATTGTTAGATGTCATTGTATCAAATTTTGAGATGTTGTGCTGGTATTGGGGTGCAGTGATTAAGCTGCTGTGTTGAACAGCTGGACTTGAGTCCTGCCTCTGCTTTCATTCCATATTTCTACTCATGCACGCCTTGCAATGCAGGAAGCAATGGCTCAAGTCCCGGTGTCTGTTCCCCACCTGGGGGACATGAGTGCAGTTTCTGACTCTTGGCTTCTACATCATCAAACCCTGCACGCTGCGGGCATTTGAGGAATAAAGCAACACATGAAAGTTTTCTCTTTCTTCTATGAAGCTTTCTGTCTGCCTTTGAGATGAATAAAAACAAATAAACAAAATTTAGAAAACAAAAATTCATATACAATTTTATGTTCTAGAAATAATGTTTAATTCATCTTTTAATGGTCTTCAAATGAGTTCAAATCCATGTTAAAAATTGCAAGTAGAAACACCACGTCTTTGTAAAAAGCTATAGCTCCTAAGTACATAAGCTCCCAAAATTTGAAAGAAAATGAAAAATGCATTAAAATGTAGTTATGGATCACACGGAGGCATTGTTTTACCCAAGAGGCTTTTGTGTTTTCATCACCCATGCATTGGTTATTCAGTGGTGTGTTTTTTCGATTCCATGGCCCTGCATTATTTTCTTCCTTTTGTTTTTGTTTTAATTTCTTACCTGTTGTTGATCTTGTTTCATGGCTTCTCATTTGAGAGAATGTATAGTGATGGAGTAGTGGAGGCTGCCATGTCCAGATGTGGGAATGTAGTACACAGTGAGCATCCCTACTTCCGGGTTGGGGATGGACTGTCAATGAAACTTTTGGACATGTATAGACAGTGGGATGCTGGACTGCCTGACATTGCCTGTACCAGCGGTATTAGGGCATGCTTGAATAGCAGACGGATGGCATTGTGGCTCCTTGTGAGGGTCCGTGCTATTGTGGTGATGTGGGGAAGATCAGTGGCGGGGGGGGGGGAAGGGCTGGATATTTGGGGTAAGGGGATCCCAAACTCTACAGAATTGTACCATAAAATTCAAAATTCAAAATAAAAATAAATTGAAAATAATGCAATAGAAATTTTGCCACAAAGGTTGATGATCTGGTTAATACCAACATGTTCAATGAGAAGCCTACAAGTCATTTAGCAATCACAACACTGCTTCAATCACATTTCTGATAAGTGATCAGCTCTTTCCAGAATATGAATAAATATGTCCTAAAAGCCTTTGGTGACAGAAATTATATCACGCTGTCAGGTTTTTGTTTTGTGAGATGTTTTCCATCCCTGGGCAAGCATTCTTGGAAGACAAGGAAAACAATTTTATACACAGACACTCTCAATTGCAAAAGGAAAAGAAATCAAATATTTTGCTGTTTCCTAAATCTTCTGTCCTCATACACATAGTTTGGAGAATATATTCCAGAATGCTGTGCCATGCTTAATTCTCTGTCCTCATCTGAGCAGAGGAAAGGCTGCTGTCACACGGTATATGTGACACTAGTCTTGTACATCTAGAATAACAATTGCATTGATCATATCTGGCCAGTTTAAACTGCCTCACCCCACACCACCTACCACAAACAAAACAAAAATAGCAAGTCAATGGACATAAATAATAACAAAATTTGACTTGTTCTAGATATATTTTCACACAAAGTGTAAAACACAATTGAAGAGGTAATTGAAAAGCATTACCCAAATGTAGGACTACAGAACAAATCGGGAATGAATCGCACAACTCCTTAACATCTAACATGAAAGCCCAGCCAGCTGCAGAAGCTGACTTATTTTATCCTTCCAATTAAACTAGGGGCAATACACAAAAGAGGGATTCCACCAAAAAAAGAGATGCAGACTAAATGAAGTAGGAAGTGCTTACCTGAGATACTGCTAAGAGGATGTAATCTTCGTGAAGAAAAGTATGTCAAATTTAGCACGACCAAGTGGGGAGATACACTGAAGTATAAAGCAATGGCGCCAAGCAGTGGAGAGCTAAGAAACAGCAGCACCAAGGAGAATGACTTCCTTGTCCAGAAAGAACTGGGAAATGCCATGATTCCTTCTCTCTCTGTATCCTTTATGAAACAAAGAGCAAAGGGAAACTTCAATACATCAATCTTAATAAGGATGCTATTCATTTAAATGCAAATAAAATTATCCCCATTCATTTCAGACAGTATGAGAAGCTGCATAACACAATATGAAAATCTAGAATAATTGTCCTGGTGCAACAGTACTTTTGACTTTTAAAGTTTAATTTTCTCTTCTTAATATTTTATAATGGGTTGGAAATCATTGGTACAATTTTAATATTTTCCCAGTGTATACCCTACATTCGCCTTTGCCATCTGTATTCAAGCTACTCTGTTTTCTGGTTATTATTTGTTTGCCTCGTCACTTATTCTCATTTTTTTAGGATGGACAAGTATTGCGTAAGAGTTTTCAAAGCACCTTGGAGACGGGGAACAGACAATCCTGAGAAATCCTGGAAAACTATCACAGCAGAGAAGTTGGAAGGATATAAAAATGGGAGAGGCTGTGTGACCCCTGGTGCGTGAATATGTCATTCTACCAAGGAGAGGCCAGAATTCACAGAAAGAGAAGGATCTAAGGCCATGGACAGGTGGGGCTCTCCTAGAGAACACGCTACGGCAAACGCCACGCTCACCAGAATGGCAAAGGAAGCAAAAGGGAAACAAACAAACAAACCTGCTACAAGAAAAGGAGTGCTAAATACAACCAAACAAAATACAACGTTTCTTTTACACTGAACTTTTGTAGTCTGAGACTTCTATCCATAAATTTCTCTAAATGTCTACCCCTTTAAAGTGCCATCAACATCCATACGCATTTTGGGTTTAGCAAAGAACTCACATCTAAGTGCTTAATTTCAAATCTCATCTTCTGTCACTTAGCTACTCTGTGCCCCAGTTTCCAAATGTAATAAAAATAGCAGTTATTGTCTGAGGCTGTTATAAAGATTAAAATCAACACATTTGCCACTGAAGTGCTTGATACGTTACATAAGAAGTAAAATAAAAGCAAATGATACCACAAAAGAAAAAAAAATGAGTCACTGTGCTCAAAGGTGAAAAACCTACTAAATACGAGATTGTAGAGAGCAGAAGGGAGTGTGTGAATCCAGTCCTCACATTTGGCCTGCCAAAACGACATTTCTGTTAGATCTGTGTCCTGTGTTGCAGAGGTAATGTTACCAAATGGATGAACCGTGAGTTCCTCTGGAGCAGAAATAATGGAGAGAGATGTTAATTGTTAGTATTTATATCAGTAATGAAGAACTGTACAATTAATATTGGAATTTGAGAAAACAAAAAGGTGCAGAAAACACAGCACTGCCATTCGTAAATAGTGATTGTTAATAATGGGATTCTATTTAACATACTTCTTACTTCATTTATGTATGCATACTTGAAATATGAAAGTTAGACACTGATCTTTTCCGGTTAATGATGCTTTCACATTTTTAAACTGCAAAACAATGATTTCACAGTTAAAATACGAAATTTTTTAAAAAGATTATGAATAGTTTTTGCCTTAATTTCTGAACCCAAAACAGTACAAATTGTTTCACTTTGGCTACATTAGCCTTAATTACGTTTCAGAATTTGCCGTTTGTAATCATGAGGTAAGTAGTTCTTACCTAAACCCATGTTTTTGATTATTCTTCCAATTTCTGGAATAGTACTGTGTATGTTTTTTTTTCTCCTGTTGCTCAATTTTCTTTAATAAATACTGTTTTAAAAAGTCACAAATGCTTAAGTGCTTTGCAGGGACCAGTGGATTATTGTGTAAGCTAGTGTGTGTCTGACATCTGCTGGTTATTCGTGGAGTTGCACAATTGCAACCGGAAATTTAAATTTTAATTTCAGTAAAAAAGATAAGAATTTAGTCTCAATGTTTCCCTTGTAAATTAGTAGCTTTGTAGTCATCTCGGTTAGCAGTTTCATATATTGCAATGATTTCATGTTTTTTGACCTTTAAAATGAATTAATATATCATTTCAGAAGTTTTAAGCGACAGACTTAAACGCTCATATTATTTAATTGTTTTAAATTATCGCATGATGATATTTAAGCTAACCTTGGATACATGTAACCTCATAATTTGCTTCACATAAAATGATATCACAACATTACCAGTTCACTGTTGTATAAACATTCTTAGAAGGGTGTTGGTGTTATGACACATTGGTTAAGCCACTGCCAACAATGCTCACATTCCTATAAAAATACCCAGTTTAAGTCCTGGCTGTTTCACTTCTGATCTAACCCCCAGCTAATGCTCCTGGAGAAAAACAGAACATTTCCAAGAGTATGGGCCTCAGCCACTTGGGGAGAGAAACAGTAGGTAAGAAGTCTCCAGCTTTGTAACTCTCCTTTCAAATAAAATAAATAAATAAAACCTTAAAAATTATATATTTTGAGTCAGAAAACATAATGAATTATATATATATAAACACAATGAGCTAATTGCTATAGTGAAATCTATTAACATACATTTCCCATAGAAGTCACTATTTCCCATAGTTACCTCTTACCCCGCATGGTAATAACAGTTTTTCTCCTTAGCAAATCTCAGCCAACAGTACAGTATTATTAATGATCATTCCCATATTTTAGATCAGATCTCTAGAATGTATTCATTTAACAAAAGTGAAACTTTATACACTTTGGCCAAGATCATCCCATTTACCCAACCCTCCACCCTTGGCAATCAACATTCCATTCTTTGCTTCTGTTAGTATTCTTTTAATTCCATGTCTAACTGTATCATCTGTATTTTTCTTTCTGCACATAAGCTTATTTCATCTAGCATGGTGTCCTCTAGGCTCATCCATATTGTTAGAGATGACAAGAGATCCTTCTTTTCAAAGGTTGAATAACTCTGTGTGTGTGTGTGTGTTACACACACATAAAGGAATACATGCACACGTGCACACTCGTGCCTCATTCACACATTAATAGTCGATTAGGGGGCCCGGCTTGGTAGCCTAGCAGTTGAAATTCTTGCCTTGAGAGCTGGAATCCCATTTGGATGCTGCTTCTAATCCCAGTGGCCCTGCTTCCCATCCAGCTCCCTGCCTGTAGCCTGGGAAAGCAATCAAGGACAGCCCAAAGCCTTGGAACCCTGCACCTGCATGGGAGACCTGGAAGAAGTTCTGGGTTCCTGGCCTCGGATTGGCTCAGCTCTAGCCGTTGTGGCCACTTGGGGGAGTGAATCAACGAATGGAAGATCTTCCTCTCTGTCTCTCCTCCTGTCTGTAAATCTGACTTTGTAATAAAAATAAATAAATCTTTAAAATAAATAGTCAATTAAGCTATTTCTTTATTTTGACCCATTAGATGAGACAGGGAATTCAAACCCGGGATAGATAAGCCCTATATTCCTAATCAATAGTCAGTAGTTACAGAAATGATGAATCTGTATCCTTCAGCAACCCTTAAGATCAAGTGTTGGAAATATCTGACGGGGCAATGAAACGGGACAGGTAGGTAAGTAGCTAGTTTTAGGTGCCCCACACTATGTATATGTCGACTACATGTCATCAAATGACCACTTCCCCAGGATGTATTCCTTCATCCAGGACCCCTCCCCTCTTCAGGCTCATTTGACACCTGGCAGTGAGGAGTTCCAGCTCTCGTCCTGCAGACACCTGATGGGAGATAGAAACACTTCTCTCTCTCCCACTTTCCGTGCTGGCCTACCTTATTCCTGAACATGGCCCTGGTATGTCTGTGATTTCTTTGCATTTTAAATAATCTTTATAAAAGCAATAATAAAGAAGAACCAAAAACATCTGTCAAACTCAAGTACTATGATATAGGATGCTATCTACTGTAGTAAATGCTAGCCAACAAAACATTAAATATCACTTGAGGAAACATTATCCCACAATGCAAATACCAATTACAACCTCAAACAATAACATTTTCTACCAGTTTGTATATGCTATGTTCAACATATCATAGCTGCAAGAATAATCCACCTAGTAATTCAGTATTTTTCTCTTTGTAGGAATTATTTTCTACTAACGATGTCTTGGTTTTTTTTATCACCTTATCGTCTTTAGTTTCATGAATGCTTCAGTCATTTCAAGTACTATTTTCAATCTTAAAAAAAAAAAGTTATACTGAAATAAATAACCGTACATCAAAGCTTCTTCTTTACAAAAAAAAAAGGAAATATTGTTACACTTCAAAGATTGTGGTAAAAATTCTTTTCAGCATTAAAAAATGGCAAATAATCAAATAATTCATGCCATCAAATCCTCCATGAAAGCTATGCATGCTGCAAATTCACGCTGTTACTGCAGATGATGTATTGGCTACTCATTTGTGTGAGTCACTGATGGAAGCATGAGAAGGAATGAGACACAATCGTCTCGTTTCCTGTACTGGAAATGACACTTACTTGAGAAGAGATGTAAGCAGATTCCTAACGCAAAGCAGAAGTGGGTCTACACGATGACTAAGTCAGAAAAGAGGATGGCTTGCAGGAGGAATATTCAAAGAATGTCCTACTGATAGAAACTCAGTTAAAATGGAGACATAAATTCTGTTTTCACCTGTTGCGTTCCATGTAGCAGTAAAATTACGAATTTAACATTAGATAGGTGTCATGATTTTATCATTAACATGAGAAAAGTAGGCAGCAAATATTGTCACACAGTCAAATGATTTTATCTGAGATTGTCTGCCAATCCTGAGTCATTAAAAGAGAGAGAGAGAAATATTGCCACACAAAGTCATGGGTAGAATTCTGACAAGGCTACTCTGAATTCTACAAGGTAGAATGTTTAGACTCAGCTACTTTTTTTGCTGGCTTCATGCATTTGCAGTATCAGTTCTCAGCACAATTCAACCCATACATTACACATCCCCACCTCAGTCCATGCTACAGGAGTAGAGATAGTACATTTACATGGGGTGACATTCAGGCGTTTTTAAGTAACAGAATTGTATGACTCAGCTCAAATGATCAAACAGCTGAAACTGTGGCTGCTGTGCTGAAAAAATATGGAAGGGAGACGGTGAAGAAGCCTTGTTGGAGTCTCTCAACCTCAATCTCCACTCCTGCTTCCTCTCTGAAATTCTTATTGTCACGTTGTCATTCTGTCAGTACCCAATGTTTTGCTTACTTGGAACCTTTCCCAAATTAACTAGCACTTTCAAGGGAATTTAAATCAGAAATAAATACTGGATTTTAAAACTGCGTTTCCTGCAAGGACTGACAGGCTCATACACATTCTTGTTTTCAATTTGTGACTAAATAAATTATATTGATTGGCTTATCTAAAATATTTATTGTTTGAGTGGGCGAGAGACAGAGAGAAGAAAGCAAACAGCCATAAAGACAGAGAAAACTCCCATGAGTTTATTTGCTCTGCAAGTGTCAGCAATAGCTGGGACTGGGAATCCAAGGACGAGCCATCACGGCCTCCTCCCTAAGCCAGCATTCTCAGGAAGCTGGAGTCACAAGCTGGAGAAAAGAACCAAATCCAGGCATTCTGAGATGGGACACAGGTATCTCACCCAGGAGGCTAAATACCGGCTTCCACAGCAATTGACTTTTGGCAGTGAAGCAAAGCTTGTGTTCCTGGTGTAAACTCAATGTGGTTGTGAAGAGGGATCCTTTTAATATCTATTATTAAGTTTTATTTATTAAAATTTTGTTAAGAATTTTGTATCTATACTTCTATCATTTTCTTTTATTGTAATGCCCTTGTCTAGTTTTCGCATTAAGGTAATGTCATCTTCGTAGAATGTGTTGGTAAATACCCTATCATCTTTTTTCTTCTTACAACGTTTGAAAGTCTTGTTTAATTTGTTTTCTGTGATAAATCTTTGGTCATTTTTATTTTCATTTTGTATGTGTGCCCTCAAGGTAGGGGCAGAATTTAAGATTTTTCTTTTTAACACTGCTCTTTAGCAATTTTACCCATGACCCCTTGCCTCTCTCCTTTGTTCACTCCTTTCTTGCTCACTGCTAACCAGCCACAGTACCTTGTTTTCTGTTTCACAAATATTTCAAGTGTACTCTCAGAATCGTGTACACTTTCCTGTCTAGAAGTAATTTTCTACAACTCCTCGCTGCCCTAAAATGCTCACTCAAGTGTGACTGTCTGCAGTGAGCAGCAAGATGCGATGGCTCAAGTAGTGGGTCCTGGAGAGACCTGGATTGAAGTCTAGTTCCTGGCTTCAGCATTGGCAAACTATGACGCTTGAGGCCATTTCAGGAGCAAATCAAAAGATTCTCTCTCTTCCTCCCTCTCTTCCATCCCCATTCTCTCTCTCCATATCTCTGTCATTCCAACAGAATCATAATAAATGAACTTTTTAAAAATTATCTCAGTCTCATTGACAATTACTCATCTTATTTTAAATTACAGAAGTGTCACATTCATGCCTACATGACATCCCATGTAAATCCAACACTGTTGATGGGAATGGAGGACTGGGCTCCAGAGTAGGGCTCTCAGTTCTGAATAAAGCAAAGGCTCTGATCAACCAATGAGGAAGAAACTTTTAAAACAATTTTTAGACAAAATCAGAACTACAACATTCCAAAATTTAATGCAGTAATACCAGCCCAAAGGTGGAAGTTTGTAATGTCACATGACTACATTAAGAAAAAGCTAAAATCTCAAATATACGAACTAATTTTGGGTCCCAAAAACCCAGAAAAAGAATTTTAAAGTAAGTCCAAAGTTATCAGGAGGAGAGGATTAATAAAGATCAGAAATAAACTAAATTGAGATTAGAATTAAATTTACAAATGATTAGGAGTTATCACAATTATTATGACAGAAATGCGAAGGATCGTAAGAGACAAACATGTGCTTACACACTGGCCTAGGAATTAAGATCCCAGGTAAGGGATGGGTTTGCGGTACAGAAAATAAATCCAGCACTTGGGATGCCTGCATCACACATTGGAGTGCCTGGTTTGATTACCGCCTTTGCTTCTAAACCAACATCCTGGAAGGCAGCTGTGATGGCCAAAGTCCCCTTAGAGCACAAGAGGACTTGAATTGAAATCTGGTCTCCTAGTCAGAATTTGGGCAGGGGAGATATTTTTCTTCCTCCTTTTTTGCGGCACATTTTCTTTTTAAATATAGATAAATAAACATTTTTTTTTTAAAAGAAGATAGTGCTTAAGATGTTTGCATTCCTTATTAGAGTGCCCGGGTTTGGCACCCAGAGTCATTCCTGGCTCTCACTTCCTGTTAGTCTTGGGAGGTTTCCCCAGGCAAAGCTTGATCTAGCTCACACTGCATCATCATGGTTTTTTTTTTCTTTCTCATGTCTTTTGAGATTCTAGCTTAATCCTCTACCTAGTTGCTTCTGTAATACATAGGCTATTTTCTTATGATGTGAATGGATATCAAAGCTGTATATCTCACTTAACATATAAAAGGAGAAAGAGAGAGTGAGTGAGAGAGATTTCCTGTTTCCCATGTTTAAAAACATCTCTTTGCATCCCTAACTCTAATGTGGTTACTTGCCCAATACTGACTAAATCACTCAAAGTAGAGGTGGTGCAAACTTAGAAATGAGTAATTTGAATAAAGTTAATTTCACCTAAAGTTCTTAGCTAAGGATGAACAGAGTATTCTGGGTAATAGAAAAGGGACAAAAATGACAGGGAATAAATGAACAACTGTCCACCACATTCAGTTCCAGGTAGCTACTGGTTCATTTCCTAGTATTGATCACATTTCCAGGGAAGATGCCATCCAAAGACTATTTATCTGGAGTGCTTCTTCTTTGTCAACAACTCCAATAATTCATAAACAATGTATCTTCTGGTGTCAAAATCATATTTCATTTTGATTCTTTTGAATCATGTTTGTCCACTCTCAATATTAGCTTCATTTACATTACTCCTTTATTTTAGATATATATACTTCTACTCATGAGAAGTTCAGGATTCCTCCTGCATCTTTTGCATTGTTCTTTCAAACCAGATTATCTAGTCTACAGGTTAAATTATTACAGAATAAATTATGCTCCAGCGTTAAGAGTGTGGCTGGTGCAGTGGATTAGCAGGCTAATCATCTACCTCCTTCCAGTTCTAGTGATTTCATCGTATGCGGGTGTCAATGAAAGTCCCAGCGGCTCCATTTCCCATCCAGCTCCCTGGTTATGACCTGGGAAGGTAGCAGAAGTTGGCTCAAGTCCTTGGGACCTTGCACTCATATGGTAAATCATCGTGTCCATTTGGGGGAGTGAAGCAGTAGATGGAGGATCTTTGTCTCTGTCTCTCCTCTCTCTGTAAATTTCCCTTTCAAAACAAAAATGTCTTTTTAAAAAAGCATGCAGATTCCTGTTTGATGCACCTGTCTCATTTTTGTGCAATCAAAAATGTGACAATCATTCACCAAAAAAAAAAAAAAAAAAAAAATCAGAGGAGAACCTGACAACAAATTCTGAATTTTTAAGAACACAGACAATAGATAAGCTTTATGTTTTGCTTCCACAGAAGAGGGGCAGGAGAAAAGATAGTGCTCCAATTCACTGAGGGGTTAAAATAACAAAAGATTAGGAGGGAACATGGCACAACAGGAGGACAAGCCCCTGAATGACCTTGTCAGGCTCAGCCCTTTCCCTTCTTGCTTACAGTTATCAAAATACAGAATGCACCAAGAACACAACATTCTAAGGTTGAGGGGGAGTTGTTGAAATAGTTCACATTTTGTCCTTGCACCTCCCAGAACAGGATGTCTTCCAATGCTTCAGCTAAGCAATCCAAGGTCTCCAGGGTGTAAAACCCAGAGGGAGTGCTTCCAAGGTCTCTCCACCGAGGTGCAAAGTGAGGTGTGTGCAAGCAGGACTTCTGCCATGCTCAGCCTTCCTCAGCCATCAGGGACTAACTGACCCGGTGTTCTTAGTTTCAGTTGATTGTTGCTGCCTTCAATGTAAACTTAGTTTACCCAGTGTGCTGTGTACATATTCTGTTTCACAGACCCCATACTCTGCCAGCTTGGTTTCTGCAAAACTTCCTTACAGATCCAGCAATCTTAACAAAAATTGGCAAGTTGTTTAGAATCTTTGCTTAAGAATTTAAATGGTACATGGTGTTCCTCACTCAGGAACTGGTATTTGAACACGATATTCCACTTAAGCATTTTCTTTATCTACATGAAAACCTGTCTAATCAATCAATACTCAGATATTTTAAATGGGGTTGTTGTTGTTGATTTAAGTGAACCTTATGTTGTTATTCTCTTCACAGTGGAAATATTAAGTTTTCCATCCGTTTTCAGTCAACTCTTGAACTCTGGATCTATCAAATATCAGAAGGCATTTACGTAGAGAAATAAAGGTACCCCTTGTCAACGAAGCCAGTTGCACTCCAAAAATCACGGAATTTTATAAGTAAAGAACAGAACTAACATATGAGATTCTCAATAGCTTTAGTTAAGACAATGCTTATACATCAACTTTGCAAACAGAGAGGAAGCAAAATTTTAAATTGTTGCAGCATGATTTTACAATATTTTCCAGATGTGAGTTCCCACTACAATTAGTGGCCACACACATTGATACAATTAATTGAATCAAAACCTCAGAATTCTTTAATTTTTAAGATTGATTTTCTTGGGCCCAGCATGGTAGCCTATCAGCTTAAAGTCCTCACCTTGCACATGCTGGGATCCCATATAGGCGCCAGTTCTAATCCTGGCAGCCCCACTTCCCATCCAGCTCATTGCTTGTGGCCTGGGAAAGCAACTGAGGGCGGCCCAAAGCCTTGCAACCATGCACCTGTGTGGGAAACCTGGAAGAGGTTCCAGGCTCCTGACTTTGGATTGGCTCAGCTCCAGCTGTTTTGGCCTCTTGAGGAGTGAATCAGTGGATGAAAGATCTTCTCTGTCTCTGCTCCGTATATCTTACTTCCCAATAAAAATAAATCTTTAAAAAATTTCCATCTAAAAAATATAAAGATTGATTTACTCTCAGATCTACAGCTAGAAATCTGTCTGAGAGAGGTTCCTTAAGAACATATCTAGGCTTCTAATCCTGCACCTAACCCTGATTCTTTCCATTGCTTTTCCTTCTTATTACTAACCTGCACTTAAAGTAAATGTGATATTCCTGGGAGAAATCTAAAATACCCAATAGGATTATTACCTAACAATAGGGACAAATAGGAAAACACATGGAGTTCATTTAAGTAAGTTTCAAATCCCTGGCCATTTGATTCTAACAAACAAATGTAAGCAACTATAAAAATACCATCAGCAAGGCATCGATTTGCTTTCCCTGGCATTTGAGATATCTAATTTTAAGAAGGAAGTTCACAGGAGTTATTACTAATTAATTCAATAATCATACCACTGCATTGCTGAATGATCTGCTGAAATTAAGCTGCTTAACGTACAGTGATTGAACTCTTGAACTCAATACATTTTTGTAAATTTTGCCAGTATAATTTGTATATAATGAAGCTTTACTTACACTTCTGAGAAGAGCAATGCCTATCGTGCAACAGAGTATGATGTCTCCTCAATAATGACTTTTGTGGAAGTAACATCGATACAATTTTAAAAATTATTTGTATTCATTTAAAAGGGAAATAAAAAATATACATAGAGAAATAGAGGTCTTCCATTTGTAGGTACACTCCCCCAATGATACAATCTCAGGTTGGGCCAGGCCAAAGTCGGAAACACTGATTGGATCTGCCATCAGCTACTCATCTGTTGAATCATCACCTGTTGCTTTCTTGGGTACACGTTAGCAGGGATCTGGAATAAGAAGCAGACACAGTCTCTAATGTGGGGCGTGGGGGGTCTCAAGTTGCATCTTAACAAGGGTGTCAAATGCCCACCTTTCTTAAAGTCTTTATATATAAGAGTCAGACTTTTCTGGGTGGGGGGAAAGGGGACATTGTGGACAGGTGATGTTTCATTTTGTGATGCCTTGTCCTATAACAGAATGCCAGTTCCAGTCCTGACTGTTCTGCCTCCCTTCCAGCTTCCTTTAAGACAACAACAGCTGAAGGCTCAGGTAATTGGGTCCCTGACACACCACTGGTTTTGGTGTTGCCCAGCCCTGGAGGTCGAAGCATCAGGAAGTGGAACGGAGAATGGAGTGTTCTTTCTCCTTCCGTCTCTGACACTTTACCTTTCAGATGGATAGATAGATAATAGATAATGATAGATAAATCTCAAAAAAAAAAAAAAAGATCTTCCAGAAAGAGTTTGTGGAAAACATTTCAAAACAGCTTAACGTAAATTTCTTTAAACTATCCACTAATACCAATACTCCTTCAAAGAAATAATAAAAACCTGTTTTGACTTCAGCATTCAGTAAAATGATAATTAAGTGGGTTTATTCTTGTTGCTATGAGTTATAGAGGATATGATAAGATTTATTTATTTGATTTAAATGCCCATAATCTTTTTATTTTTATGCATATTTTATAATAACTCAATTTATAATTGTTAGTTTGGAGCAGATATCAGGTAAAGGGCAAGGCAAGGAATATTTCTCTCTTTTAAAAACCTTTTTTTATTTTCGGGCCCAGTGGCATGGCATAGTGGCTGGGGTCCTCACCTAGAACGCGCGGGATCCCATATGGGCACCGGTTCTAATCCCGGTGGCTCTACTTCCCATCCAGCTCCCTGACTGTGGCCTGGGAAAGCAGTCGAGGACAGCCCAAAACCTGGGACCCTACACCTGTGCTGGAGACCTGGAGGAGGTTCCTGGCTTCTGGCTCCGGATCGGGCATAGCACCGGCCAATCCACACTTGGGGAGTGAATCATTGGATGGAGGATCTTCCTCTCTGTCTCTGCTCGTCTCTGTATATCTGACTTTGTAATAAGAAAAAATAAATCTTTTAAAAAAACAACAACTTTTTTTATTTTGAATTTTATGGTGCAATTCCACAGGATGTACAATTCTTCTTTCCTCCCCCAAATTCCCACCCACCGACTGATCTTCCTTATATTATTACAATAGTAGAGTCCTTCATAAGCATTTGTGATTCCATCCATCTGTTATTTAAGTGTGCCCTGACATGGCTGCTACAGACAACATCAGACAATCCAGCATCCCATTGTCTAGATATGTCCCTCAGTTTTATTGGAGTCTATCTATGGTTTGTAAGCAGGGGATGCATATTGTATTGTATCTTCACATCTCAATAAGATAGTCTCGTATATATCACTATAGATGCAGGGAATATTTTCCATTGTGGGAACCCTGTAATCTCTGCTGCAGCTCTTCAACCCTGCAGATATGAAGGTTACACATCCACTCAGTATATAAGCATTGTGCAAGCCTGATCCAACAGGCACATCCACATCCAATGCTATTTCTCATGCACTTTTTTAAAGTAAGAATCGAATAATTCTATAAAGCTTATGTTACACTGTCTCTGAATTATACATGCAACAACAGATGAGGCATAATTCCTGTGGATCTCTGCAAGATGGACACAGTCAGTCTCAAGTATCTTCAGGGAAATATCCCAGGCCTGGTGTTGTGACATTGCAGCAAAGCTGGCACCTCTGCCCCCCCACCCAGTGTCCCTTATGGGAGCTAATTCAAACCTGGTTACTACAATTGCAATCCAGTTTGCTGGTCATGCTACTGGGAAAACATTTGAAGACATTCCAAGACCAGGGGGGTCCCTGACATCTATGTGGGAGATCTGGAAACAGTTTCTGGCTTTTAACTTCAGCCTGACCCAGTCTCACCAGTTACGGCCGTTTGGGGATTGAACCAACAGATGAAAGACTCTCTGTAACTCTCCTTGACTGTTAAAGAAAGATGAAGATGTCACAAACTGTTCATTGTCACTCCTCAGACACAGATATCTGAATCTGATCATTGTCAACATAGGCACTTGTTGGCTCAGTTCTAGAATCGATCTAAAGCCTGAAATAGTTTCAAAATGGTTAATTATTAATTAGAGACCAAAATTGTTTCGGTTATAATTTTTAGTTTCAATACGTGTTGCTAAAAGACTACAGGCAAAGGTCTCTCATACTAGTCTTCCTTCTCCCCTTCAGAGTGTTAAAGTTCTCACTTGAAAAGCAATTTGACTATTTTCAATGTGCATTGCATTTTGTGTTTTCCAATATTTGTTGACTTTGTTTATTTATCCATCTTCAAGGGAGAAATGAGACCATGATTCAAACATCAAATGTTTACCAAAAGAAAAAGACTCAGAGAAACATCACTTCTCTCCTCTATCCTGATGACTCACTTGCACCTTTCAATTTCATCATGATCCCATCCATTCACTGTGAGTAACCGAGGTCCCTTAATCCTGGAATCTCTCTTTGGGCTTCTTTTTTTGTGAAGTTCAACACATATCTGTGTGATTTTTTTTCATTGCCTTTAAAAGGAAAGTTAACTATTATTAATCTTTTTAAAAGTTAATCATAGATTGTGGAAGTCTTACTGTGGAAGCTCTTGGAAAGCTTGCTCATTGATTCACAGGGCTCCATGGTTCTTCATTATGGATATATCTCTCAGAGTATTTTTCAGTCGTTACTAATAACTTCATAATAACAGACAATATTACAATTGCTACTAGTAAACTTAAGAATTACTTTTTTTGTATGGAAGCAACTGGATCTTTAGAGTCAATTTCTAAAAGTAGGATTGCTAAGTATTTTTACTTAAAAATTTTTAAATTCAATGTTAACTCCTGGAATATGTCTCATTTTGCGTAATACATGATTTTGTTAATGTGTTTGGGTCAATAATATTTAGTATTTTTGTAATAACATTCATTGGTGTTATTGGTCTGTCATCATATTAAAGTCATCAGACTCATGTTTCCTTGATATACTTGATATATGTGCGAGATTAAGGAGTTTTCTCTTAATTTTCTACATTCTGAAACAATTCATGCAGCCCTGGTAACACCTCGTTTTATGGGTTGGGCAGAATTTTTTTAGGAGAATATCTGACATGATTTTATTCATTTGTGATATTTCCTTAAGATTTTTTTTCAATTTCTTCTGTGTAACCTACTATGTTCTTGAGAAAGAATATCTCTTCATGTGAGTTTTCCTGTTTTGCTGGTAGTGATCATGAGCAAACTGTTTCCACATGTTTTAAATTTAGTTCCTTTCAATGTTATTTTTCACTATATGCCCTGGAATTTTACAGTATTGGTGCTTTCTTCCAAGTCTGTTAGCAGTTTATTTTGCTGACTTTGTTTCTTCAAACAACAACGCAAAACCTCTGTATGTATTGTCTTTCTGGTTTTGCTTTATTTTTTGATGTTTCCTTTAGTTCTTTTAGCTGAGGCTTTTATTAATATTCATTGTTAATAAATATAAACATTTAAAACTATAGAATTTCATTAACTCTAATTTCAAATGTATCCCATGGATTCTGAAATACATTTTAAAACTCTAGTTGATATAAAATTGCAGATCCACAAGCAAATAGACATCTGATGTATCCTTTATTACCTGTTCTCCAACTTCAAAAGTTTACACAACTATATATTGTCACAACCAGGAAATGAACATGAATAGAATCTACAAAATTTATCTGTACTTCACCAATTTTCCACGTATTTATCTGTGTGTACATGCATGTAAGTGTATAATGATTAAGCATGTGTGTCAATATAAATGGCTAAGGAATATCAGTTAGCAACACAAAATTTTATTGGCTGCCCGTGAGGATATTTCTAGAAGAGATTGGCATTTAAATCATCAAGTGGTTAAAGAAAACCTACCTTCATCAGTTTGGGCAGACGTTATCTAACATATTAAGGACCAAAATATAACAAAATAACAGTGTAAATTTACACTCTTGAGTTAATACATCCGTTCCCGCCCCCGCCCTCCCCGCCCCTCTGCCCACTCTCAAACATTACAACTCTTGTTTTTACACCAGTGGCCCTGTGTTCTGACTCTTGAACCTGTGGTCTCAGACTAGGCGTCATTGCATTCGTTTTTCTGGTTCACAGTCCATCAAAAACAGTCCGAATTACAGCACACGTTTTCCTACTTCTTTTGCATGTAAACGGTACATCACAAAATCTCTATTTTCACAATCACATGAGCCAATTTCCAGAAGAAATATCATCTTAAACACATCTATCTATCCTATGCACATATATACATACACATACACATATCATTGATATCAATGATATCATTATCATTTCACCGCTGAAGACCATTTGATGCTACAGATGCACCACACTTTGCTTAGCCATTCCTCTTTGCAGTTTCCTGATTTTATCTGTTTTTTAGGTGTTATACAGAAAACTGCTTTTAAAACACTTATGTAATAGATTTTGTGTGTACATAAGTTCTTTTCCCTGTGATACAGGCCTAAGAATTTGTTACATTCTATAATACACACACGTTTAATTTGATTAAAAGCTGCACATTCCTGTCCAGGCTACTGGTACCACTAGAATCCATACGATCCAATTTCTCTGTCACCTTGTCAGCATTTGGTACTACACTTATTTAATACCAATGTGTGTGTAACATTTGCTCACTTATGAATTTGTGCTTCCCCAACAACAAAACAAAAAAGATGCTGAACAACTTTTCGTGTACTTATCATCTGGATATTCTCTCCAGATAAATGTCTGTTCAAGCTTTTTGCCAATTCTCGAAAGTAATTTTTACAGTCAAGTTTGAAATTCTCTTTTATACATTCTAAAGGCTAGTTCTTTCTCTGGTATGTGGTTTGCAATATTTTTCTGACAAACTGTCTTGTGATTTTACCATCTTCAAAGGATGGAGAAAATATTTTGTATGGCAAACTTTTCTTGTAGTGTGAAAGTTTATAGCTTTGATGAGGGCTGCTGTATTGATTTTTTTTTTATTTCTGTGAAACATACTTTGACATCAACTCTGAACGTTTTCACTTGGTTCTACATCTCAAAGATCTCAAAAGCTTTTTTCCTATTTTTCTTAAAAATTTTTGTGTTACATTTTACATTTACATTTGCAATGATACTCATATTTGTGTAAGGTACGAGATTTTATGGAACTTTGTATTTTTGTCTTCAGAGGCTGAATTGCTCCAGCATTGTCTGCTGAACACTTCATTTTTTTTCTACTGAGTTGTTCTTACATCCATGCCAAGCCTTTTAGCAACAATACATTTTCTCTGCAAACCTCAAGTCCTGTTGACTTTAATGTATAGAATGCCTTTGTATCAGATGCAATCTGCATTGCTGGTCTTTTAAAGCCTCAGACATGCCATTGTTTTCAGCTATGAAATGGGGATTTAAGAAAAATAACCGCCAAGGGATTGGTGCTTCTGTGGATTCTTACCTGTCTCCTGGCATGGAACAGCACCCTCACAAAACAAGAATTGGGATGTGTGAATGCTCCCTTGGCCTGGGCCTTAAATGCACAACTGCTCAGAATTCTGTGTTCTTAAAGGCTGAGTCGGGCATCTTTTAATTATTGATGAATCAGGTATCCTTCAGGCCATGAGTTTAAGTGACGTGTTTTGGGTTGCTCTGAGTAGGGCACAGACTAATTCAAGTCAGGACTTTGTTTACTGACCAACACAGGGAACCACGCCAGGCAGGCTGGAAGTCTGACAGCAACACCATCAAGCCTCATGTCCAAAAAAGCAAAGAATCTTCCTCTAAGAAATAAATGCCGGGTCATTTTAGTGATGCTCTTCCATGGAAATTAATGAAAGTAAAACTTTTTGTTAGGGTTTTTATGATTAAAATGTGCATTTTTACATTCAGTCTGGATGGGGTTTGAAACAGAAAGATTTTTGCTACCAAATTTGGGGAGACTTTTAGTGCTTTGGTGGAATGGCCATAGCTGATTCTTCCATCAGAACTTCGATATCATTCAAACTGAACTGAAGGAGACAGAATCAAAGGGACGTTTATTTTGTACTTGCAGTTGATTTGAAGTGGGAATGTTTTCTTTTACTTAAACTAAATGTGCACCATTTGCGTGGTCGCTGTTGCTGTTCTTGTTCATTTGTGCAGTGTGAGAGGTTTGAATGTAGAAGATCAGGGTTGTTTTGACTCTCTGAAACCAATGGGTATAGTTCTCTAAATAGAAGGAGAGTGCTCCTTCATCTATAAAATTTTAGTTGTGTGTATAAGAAAATACAGATTGCTCAACATTTTCCTGAAAATCCCTCACAAGCTGGTTCCAGTTACTTTTTCAGATTCATCAACCATCTCTTAAGGCCCAATTCCTCACTTTCTTCTTCCATTGAAATAGTCTATTCCATATACATTAACATTCTTGAATTTGTGTAATATTTCTCATCTCAATGCCTTTTCAGTACCACTGAAAACACCTCCCATTAACCTATTAAGTTAATAAGTTTATGTTTTTATTCTTTCTTTTAATTAAATTCTTACTCTATGATTATATGGAGAGAAATCAAATCAGGAGTCATTTCCCACTCTTGAGATAAGTAATATTTAAGCAGGATGACTAACAGCAGCATGCACTCAGGGTAATATTTTTCTCAAAATATAATTTCTGCCAGAGAAAACAATTCAATTAATTTAGTCACAATTTGTTAATTTTAAACTTTGATTTAGCATTTCGATAGTTTCGGATAATCTTTTCCTTGGCGAGCATTAACATAACTAATTTTCAATTCTTGCAATATTTCATATTCTTTCAAAGAGACAATTTAAGAGAAAAAAAGATTTCAGTTATTAAAAGCCTGATTTATTTTCACAGCTTGAACATTTTTGGTCTTGATTAACCATTACATGAGAACCAATTTCAGATTTTAATAAGATAGATTTTTTTATTTGTTTTTTAAACTAAAAGTTTTGATGTTTCACATTTTGTAGTTGGAGAATTTGACCTACGCCTTCACTTGTGGGTTTTGGATGATATTGCAACATCTACAGCAGAATAAAATGGAAAAGAAACTTTGGAGAAATGCAGTTCACTGACAACCCAAGAATACAGTACAAATAACTTCTGAAGCAACTATTACATGATAGTTCCTGACTGACCTTGTATTGTGGAAATTTGCCAATCCTAGTTTAAACCAAACTTATGTGGCCCTTCTGGATGTAATTTGATAATGTGATGTGTTGATATGGCCATATTGGGTTTACTGAAGAATTTCCTGGAATGATTCTGTCGTAACTCCATGGTATATAAAAATGAAATACAAAAACACTGAAGAGGTTTTTTCCTTCTATATAGACTATTTATAGGCAGTTATCAAACATCTATCCTATTGTCCAGTAGAAAAGTAATATTTGAAGTCTGCTTTTTATCTGCCCCTGGTCTTCTGAGTGGGTTCTTTCTTAAGTTACTTACACGATATTAGTCTGTTCTCTAAGTGGATCTTCTTCAGGAATTTCCCTAATCATTATGTCTCAAGACACAAATGAGTCTTTCTTAACCTATATAATCTTCCTTTGTAATAAGAAGCTGATGGATATATCACACACTTTCGTTTTCTTGCAGTTTTTCTGCCTGCAGAAGGCAAACCCCATACGGTCAGACACTTTCTTTTGCTTACTGCTGTCTCTTTGACTAAAAATAATTTTCTACACAGATTGAAATATAGGGAGAGACATCTAAATCTATAAAAATTGGTTATACATACACCTACTCACACATATTCTTTTTTAAAAAAGATTTATTTTTATTATTTTTTTATTGGAAAGGCAAATATACAGAGAGAAGAGACAGAGAGGAAGATCTTCCGTCCAATGATTCACTCCCTAAGTGAGCGCAATGGCCAATGCTATGCCAATCCGAAGCCAGGAGCCTCTTCCGGGTCTCCCACACGGATACAGGGTCCCAAAGCTTTGGGCCGTCCTCCACTGCTTTCCCGGGCCACAGGCAGGGAGCTGGAAGGGAAGCGGGACTGCCGGGATAGAACCGGCGCCCATATGGGATCCCGGGCGTGCAAGGTGAGGACCTTAACCACTTGTGCCACCGTGCCGGGCCTTCACACATATTCTTATAACTTGGAGAATATACCCCACATATTCCAGATTGCTAGCATGAAAAGCTCATCCTATTTTGGATGCTTAGTTTATTAAAGGTCCCCTGAGACTCTTCAAAGTGCCACTGGATGAATTATTATATTACTGATTTATATGTTACTTATTTACATTATATCAGAGTCTAACTTTGCCTTAGTGTATGTATTTTTTCATTTAATGGAAAGAGTAAAAATGAAATGCAAAGACTTTGTTGTACTTTATCCTGATAAATTAGATTGGCTTTTATTCTAGAAGATATTATCTGGCAAGCACAGTTAAGAACTTTGGAAATATAGTGACCTTACACTACCATGGGATTGTTTCTATATGAGTGTTTTAAAAACAGAGGGAAGATTTCTCTTCAACGTGTAAGGCCATAGCTAATAATACTGGCGAGGTGTCAAACCTAATGAGGAAAATGAGTCTCAGGAGATGCACCACAGGTCAAAAACAAGACACAATTCATCCTTTCTAAGTAATTTAGACGCTTGGCTTAAACTTTGAATGAAATGCTAATTGCTTTCCTATTGGTGGAGACAACCTGAATGTGTGGAGGGGTCAGACCTGCTAAAATTTTCCCAATGGAAGGCTGCAACCACATAATGACTGCAAACTATTTTCTATGCTAAGTTTTCTTTCCAGAAAGGTCAGTTCTTCAGCAAGGTCTAGGATTATGCTACATCTTATGAAGCAGCCAGAAAGAAGAGGTTCCTCCTGAAATTCATGGTGTTGATCTTATCTTGGCCATGGGCTGGACATAAAAATGTCTCAGTTTACCTAGAAAACATGTCAAAACTGCATTGCTATGGAATAAGAAAGTTGAAGGGCAAACCAGAGGAGTTAGTGGAGTTTGTTTATTTTTGGTAAAGATTTATTAATTTTTATGTGAAAGATCAGTGTTATGGACAGAGAGATGGAAACACAGAGAGTTCTTCCATCCGCTGGTTCACTTCCCAGATGTCCACAATGGCCAGAGCTGAGCTAATGCTAAGTTGGACTTTTTCTCAGTCTCCCACCTGAGTGCAGGGACCCCAGGACTTGGGTCACTTTCTACTGCTTTTTCAAGCCATAAGCAGAGAGCTGGATTGGAAGTGGAGCACCACTCTACGACCCAGTGCCCATATAGGCAGGCAGATTAGTCTGCTATGCCAGTTTGCTGCCTCTCAGGAGTCTGACACTTGAATGTTCCCTCTTTCAGTCCTTCTGTCTGTAAGATCTGCCTTTCAAATAAAAATAAATGTCCTTTTCCAAAAAAAGAGCTAGGATTCTGAACAAATTCTACAATTGCTAAAACTAAGAATTGGAGAAAACATTCAAGTTTCAAGTCAGCTTTAACCTGTGGGGAGGCTTTCTTTATGGAACTTTATCATAAAATAACAAAATCAATAAAATAAATTTTTAAATGAATGCTGTTTAGATAAGATCTCTTTTGTATGTTTGCTTCTACTTATATCTGAGGCTATTCAATGGAAAACAAACTATTTCTTAATGTGTACTGAAAACTGCTATTCATATTGTGACTTGGCTGTAGGGTGGTGGCCCTTTCAGGACAAGGACTTCCTTCATCCTGCGGTCGTGTGTCAGCACACTGCAGCAAGAGCAAGCCCTCAAGAAGTCTTAGTGGAATGCAGAAACAAATCTCAGCGTTTACGGTAATTTCCGTAATCTGAGTGAAACTGCTCATCATAATAATGCCAACTGAGTCTCACGTCCTGAGGACCTTATACTAACAAAAGCAAAACCAAAAAAAGTACAAGGAAATATCAGTCATTATTAAAGGAACAAGACATACTTGAGCATTGTCAAAGAAGAAATCCAACGGAAAGAACACACTCTACACAGTCGAAATGCAAGAATTTCCTCTCCATCTTTGGAATAAATCCCATCAGTTCCAAATAAAAAAACTAGGATTTGTAATGGACAAGATCTTGAGGAACAAACGTAGAATATTAAGGTCCTTTCAATCAGCCCAACCATGAGATAAGTCCAAATAAACAAACAACATTCCAGTACAATCTCCCTAACTGCCTTAGCTCCCTTCACCAAATGTAGGTTCTTAAGATTTCTGAAGCCAAGGCCAAGTGCTTGTTGATGTTGAATCCTCTCTCTGGCAACGCTTTTGTCATGCGTAACTAAACTCCAATGCATTCTGTTATCCCCAGTGAAAAAGCAAAACTAATAGAGGATGAGATTGCCAGTTCTAACTTACGATCTCCGAGGTTCAAATGTCATGGAGGTAACACATTTTACCATAGCTGTCATGATTTCACAAAATTTCAGTGTGTCATAGTTCATTGATTAGTCAATTCTCTTTCTTTAGTCAGCCCAGTGCTAGAGGATACAATGCCTGTCTTTGATAACTATCATTTAGACTGAGAAGCTTCCAGCCCAAACTCAAATCTCTCAGTACTGATAGTTTTTCGAAACATTCAGTTACATTACTGGGATCCCATTTAGTCTGTCTATTCAAAGGTTGGGTCATCGATGCAAGAGAATTAGCACTCTGACAAATTGATTTGATTTAAATACACAGGACTGAAGGATGAATTTGATAGGGTTTACAGTCAGCTCGATAAGCAAAAATTAGACATTCTGTGTTTCCATTATCACTGGCTACTGCCCTGAGCAGCTCAACAGTGTGATGTGACTCATGTCTATGTTAAGATCCTGAAACTACGGGCTGTCCTCTGAAGTTGCCTAAGTTATTTTCAATCACCTATGACCCTGAAAAGGTCTAGACCATAAGGTAAAAGTAACACCTCCACCGGAGATCAAAAGGTCTCCAAAGGTCACCTTTTCCCTCATTTTCATACTAGACTCTCCGCCCAAAGTATACTTGTAGTATTATTTCCGTAACATGCAACTTAGGCTGCCACAGTTCTGAACTGTGCCTGTGTAGAACCAACACCCACCCTTCACATGACAGTAAGGAGATCCCCTCTAACATATTCATTTCCTCTGCTCGAAGAGGCATGGCTTTGGAAATTATTCTCCATGACCTTAGTTGCTACAAAAAAAGAATCACTTTGCATGATTAATCTTTCTGGTATGCTTAGAACTCCTCAGGAAACAAGCCCACAATTACGAGTGGCTAATACGGCCACACAAAGGAATGTACGTCACTTGTTTCTACAACTGACGGTAATGGGCAAGTTTTTGGATCATGAATTCAAATTTCCGTTTCATTCTGAATTGCTAAGCTCAGAATAATACTGTAGAAACTTGCAAGAAAATTCTATTCTAATAATAGGAATTTAAGTTTCATGTTGACAGTAATTTTTTTTTTTTTAGTTTCTCAAATGAGAATCAATTTGTACAGTTTCTGTTATCTGCTAAAACATGTTCACGGTGCTAAAAATGCAAGCAATGGAAGAATGTTAAGAGCAACATGGAACACTAGAAACTCCTAACTTGCCTGGAGAAACAGCAAGCTACAATGATATATGCATCAAAATACCAAATGTGCAGGCATCAAACCATAATACACTGATAATGAGAAAACATATCTCTATGGGCCCGGCGCAATAGCCTAGCGGGTAAGTCCTCGCCTTGCACACACCGGAATCCCATATGAGCTCTGCTTCTAACCATAGCAACCCCACTGCCCACCCAGCTCCCACCTGGGAAAGCAATGGAGGATGGCCCAAAGCCATGGGTCCCTGCAACTGCATGGGAGACCCAAAAGAAGCTCCTGGTTCCTGGCCTCGGATTGGCACAATGGAGAGAAGCAGAAGTATAGGTTTGGAAAACAGTAGATATCGAAAAAGCGTTTATTTTTTGAAAAAATAGTTATCAAATGTATAAGTAAACAGAAAAATTTCAAAAACACATGCATTTGCTGTGGATAGCTTAGAAGGAAAGAAATACAAACCTGGCAAGAAATCAACTACAAAAGCTGGCAGGAAAGCAAGGAGTAGCCAGCAGGTAACAAAATCCTCGCCATGCGTAATTCACAGATAGCTCAGGTAATTCTTTCAACACTCAAAAAAGAATCCATTTATTTCATCACTTGTTGTCCAAACTGAATTTTTTTTAACACCTTCAACACTTTTTTCTACAATTGTAATGTTTAAAATGGAGAGTCAAATATTCTTCACCTACACCGTGAAAGGAATTTTCTCTCTTTAAAATCTAGGGAGCATGCTAACTTTCTGGTAAAATCATCTGTAATAATTTCCAACTGGGAATGGTGTTTGCATAGAAAGAGGTTGAAGTCATGAAGCACTTGGTAACTCATTAGAGTCACTAGCATGGAAAGATCCCTTAGGAACTTAGGGAAAATGTAGGTAAACAATTAATGAAGTTATTTAAAATCTTGATCTGGTTGAACCTGCTTTGAAGACCGCTGCGGGTTAATATTTATTTAAAAGATTGCCAGTTTTATGACAAAGAAAAAAAAAAGAAATGTGACAGAAATCATCCTAGTCTAAATGTCAAGCATGTCCCCCATTTGAAGCATATTTTACGGTGGTAGTTGACACGATGGTAGTCTGCATCATTGTATTGCCATACAAAAGCCATCATTCTCAAGCTGAAATTACCATGGCTGTTATTTTTTATTAGAAAAATTGGCTCTTGGGCCCGGCGCGGTGGCGCAGTGGTTAAGGTCCTCGCCTTGCACGCCCGGGATCCCATATGGGCGCCGGTTCTAATCCCGGCAGCCCCGCTTCCCTTCCAGCTCCCTGCCTGTGGCCTGGGAAAGCAGTCGAGGACGGCCCAAAGCTTTGGGACCCTGCACCCGCGTGGGAGACCCGGAAGAGGCTCCTGGCTTCGGATTGGCATAGTATCGGCCCGTTGCGCTCACTTGGGGAGTGAATCATCGGACGGAAGATCTTCCTCTCTGTATATCTGCCTTTCCAATGTAAAAATAATAAAAATAAATCTAAAAAAAAAAAAAAAGAAAAAAAGAAAAATTGGCTCTAAATATAGCATTCTCTGCAGTGCTTTATATTTTAATCCTGCCATCTTGCACCAACAGAGAACAAGACAGAGTATAACAACTCTCTGATGAGAAATAGGATATTAAATTTGATATGAGAGGAGTAAATGGCAAAAATAATATTATAAAGATATTGTTTTGAGTTGTCGTGGGTTGTCCCTTTTATTGCTTAATTTCCAAGACTGGTTTTTGTTGTTGTTGTTGTTGTTGTTGTTGTTGTTACTTTGTGTGTTTCATTTACACTTTGGTTTTTCCATTGGAAATATAAAGGGTGTGAGCCTGACGTTATGTAAATAGTCCTAATCTCTGACATAAGTCTCGAATATATATTAGATGCTATAAAGTTTTTTGTTTCTTAAAAAAAAACTCAAATCACATTCTCAAAGCAATTTGCACACCACAATATGAATTTCACCACTACTGACAAAAGCAAAATTTGAAATTAAATTTCCATCAAAAAACGAATGAGTAAATTAAGTGTCATATATACACACTATGAGTAATATTCATCTCTTTAAAAAGAAGTAAACCTTGGCATACGTTTAGAATATCAGTGAACCCGAAGAACATTGTGCTAAGTGAGACAGTAACCAAAAACAAATACTATATAATGCCACTTAGACGGGGCGTCTAATATAATTGATCCCATAAAATGGCAAATAGATTGGTGGTTGCCATGGGGCTGGAGGAAGGGCAAAATAAGAAATTGCTGTCCAGTGTATAAAGCTCTGTTTTATAAAAGAAACCCTAAAGTACTGCTATATAGCAGTGTGTCCAGACTTCATGTATTGTGCGTTTATAAGCTTGCTAACAAGGCAGAACTGTTGGGCTCCAATCACTACACACACACACACACACACACACACACACACACACACACATATATTTATAAAACAAATTTTGATTTGCCTTTAGATCAATATGCTTAGTTTATTGTGTTTTGCATGGCTGTATTTTATATCTAGGTGGAAGCTTTTGTTCTGACCCAACTCAGGAATCTTCAAAGCATAATATAGACAAAAAACTGTTTAACCTGATAAACTCAGGAGTTTTTAAGACAAGAGAAAAAAAATTGCATAAAATGTTATGGGTTTATGTAACAACTAAGTGGCTGGCTCCTAGTGTCATCTGGCAGATGCTTATCTCGCTGTTGAGGGCTATTTAAGGCCACGGACTATCTTCTTCCACCCCAAGTCATTGTGAGCTCTGATTGATCACTCCTATCACCTGCTCCACAGGATAACTATTATAATAGCAACAAGACATCTATTCAGAGGTGTGTGTGTGTGTGTGTGAATATAGTTCTGAAAGGAAGTGAGGTGAAGGAGTATTCTTCCAGTGTCTCACATGCAAGTATACATTTTAAAAATGTGCAAATTTTTCATTAAATTTTGATCATGGATTTATTTCCAAAATAAAAGTCTTTCTCTTCAGCATTAAGTTGCTTGTTTAACTATGGTTAGGTATATTGAGAGTTTTGGTATGCATAATCGCCCTCTCTTATGTAGCTTGTAATAACAGAATAAAGATTTCAATGTTTAGATTATAAAATATTTGCCAATCATTCACTGATGTAGAGGGGTTTTGAAACGCGCATTGTTATTTATATAATATGAGCGCTATGCTGCTTTTTGGCAAGGGCTATCTGTCCAGTACAACATGACTGGGGCACATGAGGACGTAGCCAGACCCATATTTTCTTCTTTTATTCAATGATTTTAACTGGTCCTTTATTGAAGCTAAATTTCTAAATCAACAACAAGAAGTATAAATATTCTTTTTCTATCTTGTTATTTTCTAATATTACCCATTTAATCTTGAAAATATTCATATTTTCACTTTTCAAATCTTTTGTTTAAAAATACTATACATTCATATGAAGTTGTAAAGACAGAAGGCTTTCATTTACCTTTAATTTAACTTTTCAAAATGGTTGCCTCTTGTTTAATTATAGCACAATATCATGAAAAGGAAACACACTGTTATAATTTGCATATATATAATTCTATATCTTTTATTGCATGTACAAGAGTATTTAAAATGTTCATGAAATAGGCCAGGCTGGGCCAGTTCATAACACTCACTGGCAGAACTGAGAACCAGGACTGGGTGTAGGACAGGCAGGTTCAGTCCTCAGCACCAGCCAGTTCACATTAGGGCTGGAATTGGGGCTGGCCAAGCTGGACGAGACTGCAGCACCCAACAGCATGAGTTGGAACCAGGTGCAGATGGGGATAGGCCAGGTTACAGCAGCCAAAAGCAAATGCCAAGGTGAGGTGAGCCATGCTAAACCGAGCCGCAGCACCCAGCAGTACATGTAAGACATGGAGAAAGGAGTGTAAGCCTGGGAGAGGGGTTGCTGGATTTCCCTACTGGGCCACTGCACCTACAGGCCTCGGGGCAGAGCAGGCATGGTAGGACTACAACACCTATTGGCTTGCATGTGAACTGCATTAGGAGGAGAGCCAGGCTGGGCTAATTGACTGCAGCCACTTGTTCATGCATGAGCCAGGATAGGTGAAGGCTGGTTGGGGCATGCCACAGCATCAACTGGCAAGTGGTGAGATTGGAGGCAAATCCTGTCAAGCTAGATTGCAGAACCACCTGGCGGGTACAATAGCTGGGAATGGGAGTGGGCTCAATAATGAAACTGTGTACACCTCTCTGATAGGCTGTAGCTCCCACTGCTGAGCATGAGAATCAGGGATGGGTTAGGGCCTGGCTAGACAGGCAATAGCATGCACTGGCATGAGATTGGGCTGGATAATGGGGTCAGTAGGGTTGAATAGGCTCCAGTGTCCATTGATGCATACAAAAACTGAATGGGATGTGGGACAAACTGGACCAGTCTGCTGCATATACTGGCAAGTACAAGAACCAGGGTTGGGGGCAGACCCAGTGGGAATTATTGGGGGTCACTAGAACTAGGCTGTAGTTCTTGCTGGTGTATGTGAGCACCAAGTGTGTAGTGGGCTGGGTTGGTCTGGGCTGCAGCATCCGTTGGTTTGTGTAAGAGATTGGGCTGGAGACAGAAATGACCCAGAAACTGCAACTACTAGTACGTGCGTAGGCTGATGTGGGTGACAGACTGAGCCAGTCCCCATGTTGGCAAGTACACACAAGAGTCAGGTCTGGGTTCCCATCAGATGAGGTTTCTTTGGGGATCTCCCCATTTGAACCATTGGACTCAGAACTCCAACCATAGGCAGAATCTCAGGATCTATGGTCTCACTATGAAGTGCATGTGTCAGAATTGGAGAACTGGGCGTTCTTAGCGGGAAAGACAGAGCAGTGGATGACAAGCCCAGCTGCACTTGGAGGTTATGTAAGCCCACTGGACTTGGCAGAGGACATCTGATACCATAGCAGAAGATACCTGGTATCAGAGAGGGGCATCTTGTACCAGGGCAGAACAAATTGAACAACTACCACAGCCAAGCACTGATAGCAAAAATCTGGGCGAATGGAAACTGCAAGGTGAACAATGTCAGCCAATGGACCTTGAAAAGATTTGCTCATCCTTGGACTGGTGAGATCGACAGCATTTAGGAAACCACTTAAGCAGAACCCTTGGAGAGTGCTCCACATCAGGGACGCTGGGTTGATACTGGGTAGCTTTTCCCCGTCCCAGGTTACTGTGGCAATTGGGAGGGTTGGTACGACTTTCCCATTTGTCTGCCCCCTTCCCTCATAAACAGGAAGGAAAAAAAAGAAAATTTTAATTACAAAGCATACTTTATTGATTTTAATTACACAGTATATATGGTATGTGCATTATATGCAACAGAAAACATTTTAAGACATCCTTATGGAGACATTTTCTGTAGTATTTATACAATACAGTAAGTAAGGTATCAGATTTTGATAAAAATTTAGATATGTATGCTAAACAAAAGGAAAATATTACAATTTTTAACAACTGTGTATAACAAAATCATGGTTGTTGCTGTTGCTAACTAGAAATTTTATGTTCAAATTTATGTCAGACACCAAACAGTTACTATAATTACATTTTGTGCTATTCTTTTTGTGGCTTTAAGTAGCAATGCAGCTGATTATACAGTAAATCTAGCTTTCATTTTGTATTGAATAAACTTCAGAAAAAAATTATTCTGAGATAAATCTGAAATTACACAGCTAAATCAATTTTTATTAACAGGCTTTTAAAACATAGATCCATACCAAAATAACATGTAGATTTTAACCAATATCCTAAACATGTATCTCCTTCTTTTGGGGATTAGGAGTCAGTAAAAGGGTTCAGATTAATCACGAGGTTAAAAACAACTTAAGAATGTATTGGTAGGTCATAAGAAAATGTTAATGAAAATGCACATCTTTTTGACTGTTACACAGGCATTTGTATCAGAAGATAACAAAAGTCCAACTCGTTCCATGCTTTCCAGAAGCAAGCCACAACGTGACTTTCTTGGCTAGGTTCTCCTGAAGCTTGTGAATCATGTTTTTGAATGCCAGTAACACTTAATCTTATTAGATATGTATAGAAAGTAATAAAACTTGAAGCTTAGTAACTTGTCTTATTACTGGCATTTTACTCTAGGGAGAGTCAGCTAGAATTTACTTTAAAAAAAAAAAAAGGAAGAAGCAAATTCCCTGCAATGCCTAAAAACAGCTATTTCCCTGAAAGTTAATTTCTGTGTATTTTTCATACTCACCGCAGAAGTTCCTGCTGTGTTGAGTCAAATATCCATAAAGTCCTTAGTTCTTTCCTCAAGGCTAAATGTATGACTGGTTTTGCTTGCCCTAGCGAAACTATAAGCAGCACCTTCTTTCATTTTTAATGTCTGGCTGATAAATTGTATGGTCATCCTCACTACTAATAAGTACAATTAGAAGCTAAAATAAAGACGTTTCTGTAAAACAAAACAAAACAGCAACAACAACAAAACCAGATGATGGGTAATAGCCTCCCTTTCTATGAAGAGCGGATCTGGAAGAACAAAACAGCTCAATTGGAAGGTAAGCTTTGATTCTTGAGGCGGAGTCCTTGGATTTCAATCCCAGTTCAAAACATTTACAGGTGGGGTGACTTCAGACAGTTTATTTAATCTCCCTACATATTTCCTTATTAAAATATTTCCTTATCAAAAAAAATATTCTTTGACCATAGCCGTAATATGTATAGCATAGCATAGCCATGATGTATAGATTAAATGAGAAGAACAAAAAATATTTCAAAGAAATTTGCACAGGGATTGCCCTATGCTAGGCACCCAACAAGTGTCAATTGTTATAATGATACAATGATGCATCTTTAATGAAAAACTTGGCTAACAGGGCCTAAAACTGGCCCTTTTAGACACAGTGCAAATCTATTCTTAAATCTCACATGAAAGAAATGCATATAGTTTCATTTTTTTTACTGTGAATCAGAATAGAATAAATTAGTGGCAGATTAAGCAAAAGCAAAGCAAAGAATAGTTAAGTATATACAGTTTAAGATTATAAAAACAACTGAGTCATTCCTCCACTTTCCTTTCAATAAATACTTATGTAGAGCATGCCATTATTGCATCACTATACCGTTAATACTGAAATTAAAACATACTTGAACTTACTCCCACCAAAAGATGAACAGTAGCAACTGAGAGTAAGTCTAATGCCTCCCAGGTGTTGTTCAAATAGAGAAGATTCATTTTTCTCCTGAGAAGTATAGATAGTAAATCATTTTGTAGAAACCTACCTAATTGCCTCAAAATTGACATAGGGAGAAAGCAAACAGAACTGATAGTTCTTTCTTACTGAGAATTCCATGAGAACTATGCTTTTGGTAATCAAAAACAAACAATGAATCTTTTAAAAATAAAAGATTTAAGATTAAATGTTGAACTGTATTCCAAGATATTGTAAGGTATCATAAAATTCTGAAGGGCGAGTGGAATAAACATACGCATTGAATGCTCAAGGTACCATGCAAAAGAATACAATTAACTACAACTCCTTCCAGTTATGGTCAAAGAATTATTTAAAATAAAAAGGTAGAAAACAAGGTTTGTATTTTTATCATCCACAAAACTTGGAAAACAATAAGTACTTAAGTAAGTTGAAAGCAATATGTTTCGTACAATAGTTCAGAAAAATGAACTTCCTTTATTCACGAGATTTTAATACATAAACAAAATGTAACTGAACCTTTTCCTCCATAACTATGTGCTTTTTAAAACAAAGTAAGCAAACATTGAAGTTACGGAAGCTTGTTTTCCTTCTGTTAAAACAGTTTTCATATTCTGACTTACAACAGTGTAGACTGTCTCTAAAAATCAGTATACCTTTATGAAATTTGAATTTTACTTATGCATTCATTCATGCAACTCATGACATCGCTAATGTACTCTCACTGTGGTGAGACACAGGACATGGGAATAGAAGGCAGAATTCAAGGAAAAGATCAACAAATGTGTCTAGCCACTGGATACACACAAACACACAGAAAGTCACTTGGGTGCATAAAATGGCACATGCCACACTGAGTATTAGAAAGCCTCCAAGTCGTGACTTGAGATTAAAGCTAACCATGAATAAGTCAAAGGGGCAGAAATGCTAGTAAAGGCGTACTGAGCCAACCCCCTGCGTGCAAAGGCTAGTTCAAGATGCTTTGGAGAGATTAGCTAGCTGCAGAAGGCAATGTTAAGAAAGGCAAAGGTGAACCCGCAGAGACTTGGCATGAAATCTGCTTATCTATGTTAGATCATGAGGTTTGTGTTTCGAACAGCAGTCGGTCAGCAACACAAGACACAGGTTGACAAGTTGTGAGAGACTGAGGTAGTTACATCAAATCATTCGCTTTTGCAAAGGGTGGGAATGCAGTGAGAAGGCAATGGGACCCATTCGTGGGACGTTAAGGATAAGCGGAAGAGGGATGCTGATCAGCAAATATCAGCTAATGAAGGCAGAGAAAGTACCACAACTGAGTAATAAGTTTGAGCCCAAGTGGACAGATCCTGAAGGGAAATGAAGATTGCAAAGAGAAAAGACCACCTTTTAGTGCTAACTGAATATGATAGTGTCTGGGAATCATATGATATTTTTCAAAAGATTTACTACACAGGGAACATCATTAAGTTTATTTAGTATGCTGAAAACCCAGTGGCTGGAAAGATAAACAGGGTCATCCAAAGGGTGTAATATATAAACTTGGAGTGATTTGCCTTGTTCGCTTTCCTGTGGCTTAGACGCTGCACTTGAGTCACACTTGGTAGCTTCTATTTATTCCATTCACCATCTCCATGAGGTTATTTAAGGAAGACATTCCATTTTTAATCTAACAGTGGGCAAATAATTTTTGAGGAGTTCACCAGGGAGACTTCATACTCAAAAGCCAACTTTTCCACTGTTTCTTCTGCTAAAAGTTACAGACATGGTTTGTTTTCACTCGAAAAAAAAAATGTAGATAGCAAACAGCACCACTTAAAATTCAATTTACTACATAAATGTTTCAGGTTATTTTACCTTTGGGGAACCTTGTTTTTCTTGCTTTAAAGCTGTGCTCATCTGACCAACTAATAGCAGCAAAATGGAAGGATGCATACCACAAAATAGCTGCAGATTGTTTATGGCTTTACATATTGATCTAAGAGTAGGTTTGACTAGTTTTCACTGAATGTAACTTGTTTATATTAATTAAGATTCTTGGATGTCTACCATCATGTAGATATCATTCAGATTTATTTTGTCAAACCGACAAACATGAGTAAAAGGAAAATAAACTTATAGCTCTGAATATACAGAATAAACTGAAGAGTGCTAAGCCTTTTTATTATAACATATATTTGAAACATTGTTACCTCAAAATCTAAGAAAAGAGATGGAAAGGGAAGGGAAAGGAAGGGAAGGGAAGGGAAAGGAAAGGAAGTGAGGGGAGGGGAGGGGAAGGGAGGGGAGTGGAGGGAAGGGAAGGGAAGGGAAGGGAAGGGAAGGGAAGGGAAGGGAAGGGAAGGGAAGGGAAGGGAAGGGAAGGGAAGGGAAGGGAAGGGAAGGGAAGGGAAGGGAAGGGAAGGGAAGGGAAGGGAAGGGAAGGGAAGGGAAGGGAAGGGAAGGGAATAGACTCAATCCCAGTGCTCTGGCTTTGACCTGGTTTAGTCCTAGATCATTACAGTCACTTAGGGAGTAAACCAGGGTATGGAAGATTCTTTGTCTTTCTATCTCCCTGTTTTTGTTACTCTGTCTTCCAAGTAAATAAAATAAATTTTTAAAAAAGAATTATATGTGTAATTAACAAAATTTATAACAAAATACTGCATGTTCTATAGCAACAGAATAATGAGCGGTTCCAAGTCACCACCTATGACTATTTTTCAAAAGTACACACATATGTATATGTATTGCAGTAAATATCAGTTAAGAGGTCACATAATTTTACTAAGTGAATTTTATTATAATTTTCACAGGCCACACAGAGTACATTTACATGAAGTCTTTTTCCCCAGTCACTGAATTCCTTTTCCTCAAGTTGTAATCTCATAGCAGGAACTGGAGGTTTCACTACCACTCCAAGTCCCACCATCTTACTTTCTGATCGCTCTTTAAAGATGTTACCATGAAGACAGTGAGACCTTGCACCTACCAGGACTAAGGACACCCAGCAAATGTCACATTGTGATCTCCAGCCTAACCCAGGATCCTGAAGAGTGGTTTTAACATTACATTCAGAGTTCATATATATTAAGATTTAATTTGGTTTGGTCGTGATGTATTGATTAAATATTTCAGTGATGTATGCAACAGATATCAAGTATATTATTTTTTAATGAAAGTCTAAGACATTCAGAGCAACATAAATGACAAACTTTAACAATTCTGGATTTCAAAGGAATTATTGCAAAGCACCAATAATCTGTTTTTAGTCATTTAAACAACTTTGCATACCAGGAAATCAAATTTCAAATCAAAGATATGAAAACACAACAAACCATAAATCATCAATATAGCGTTATAAGCATTACAACAACATGGCACCTATATGCCCTAAAATGTTAATACCATATACGTTAAGAAGTCCAAGCCATACGGCTTTAAAAAAAATGAGATCTCCACTTGTAAACTAAGAATCAGTTTAGCTTGGTGTGGGAAAGCAGTGGAGACAAGTGAATAAAGATTGATGCTTCACTTTTGTAGTGACAGAGCTTTGGGGCAAGTGTGTGGATTTTCCTTTCTTGACATGGTCAATGTTTATGGAGAAAAAGATCTTTCCTGGAGAGACTGAAGCTGAGCTAACATAAGTAAAAGCAGAAAGTATTCATTTCATAGGGAAGCCACATTTTTTCAATATTACCGAATAAGCTATACATAAGAACCTGTTACAAATACATCTATACATAGTAGGCATGATTGAAAAACAAAATTAAGACAAATGGCAAAAGATTTCTCTTTAATTCTTCGGTTATAAATAGGCCTTGAGCGACACTTGTTCTAGGAACAATGAACTGATTTTGCTGGTGTCTGTTTTGTGTGTCTCTTAATGACTATGATGGAATTAATTATGCTAGATGGCAGTTTGTAGAAGTATTTGACTTTGATGTGTAACAGTTATAGAATGGATATCGGCCTTCAGTTGAGAGATGCCATATTTAACTTATGACCCGTTGTGTGTTGCATACACTTTTCATCCTTTTATGAATCAAAACTCAGATGCTTTTAACAGGAAGGATACAAGCTATACCACAAACACACGGAACATCTTCTCATGATTCTTGGCATGATGTTACTCAGTCATTGACCCATAGCTTCCTGAATTAAATGAAACATAATGAATCATAATTAGCATGGCATGCTTACTCATAATAACATTATCACAGGAGCAAAGCAAAAATTTGGAAGGGGATTCAATCTACTGCCAAATCAAAGAGCTTCTACCACCCTAACAGTGGTGAAATAAGATAATTAGTTGAGAACTAGTCTAAAAAATAAAGCCGCTTTGGATTAGTTCACAGCATGAAATATATGGAAATCCAAGAGAATAAAATAACAGAATAATCCAGAAAACTTGAGAATCATTAAAAAAAAAAAAGAAAGAAGGGAAGGAAGAAAGAAAGAAAGAAGAAAGAAAGAAAGAAAGAAAGAAAGAAAGAAAGAAAGAAAGAAAGAAAGAAAGAAAGAAAGGTAGATTATATGAAAAACTTTAAAAGAAATTAGTTACCTAGTTACCCTTGGACTGTTTTTCAGGACTTTCCCAGGGACATTAGCGAGCAGCTATATGGGAAATGGTGCAGCTGGGACTTGAACCAGCACTCAGAAGAGTTGAACACACCGTATCACAATGCTGGTCTATGCAATTCTAGAAGCTGAAAAGGCCACCTATCTTGTGACTGCAATTCAGAGACCTGGGAAAGTCGGTTGTGTATTTCACACAGCCTGAGTGGCTTGGGCCCTTGCTACCCATGTGGGGCTTCCAGGTGGAGTTCTAAGCTCCTGACTTCAGCCTGGCGCAGCCCTGATTGTGTCAGCTACTCGGGGAGTGAACCAGTGGCTGCAAGGTCTCTCTTTCTCCCCTTCCATGTATTTCTGCCTTTCAAACAAATACATCTTTGAAAACAAAACAAACAAGAAATTAGTTAAACGCAGCAAAATGGAAAAAAAAACTCACAGATAACATATTCTCTTTTAGATTGGTGACTATCTGTTTTCTGGTAGAAAGGGATGTTATATATTTTTGTGTAACTGTATTTTTCCCATAATAGTATGAGCAGGTGTATCCAAGTAAATAGTAAATGATTAAGTCTTTAATGAAACTTAAAAACAAGCAAGTGGATTAGCAATGAACATATATTGAATTTTACCTATTATTTGCAATATCATCCTCAAGCGACTTACATTTTTTCTGTGCCTAGGAGCATTATTCTCTATTCCATTGCTATCATCTGATTTCCTGTACAGAAAACAAAAGGGGAAGATCACTACCTGTTTACGATGCCTAAAATTAAGTCAGGGCACCATTTCTATCATGGCTAAAAGGTTAAAACTGTAAAACATCAGTGCAGACAGAATTTTTCCTTGCTAAAATGTTTCACTCATAATGTTAATTTTTATTTTTTTTTAGGCCATGGCTTGGCATGGAGTTAGTGCCCCAATGACTGTGTAAAAGGCTTGTCCATCTTAGCCAAAGAAAAAATTTGTTTTTCCCTAAGCACAAGTGGAGCATGAATTTATGATTATGGTACATAACCTAATGTATTGCTTCAAAACATGCAAGATACAAGTCAATTAAGTGCTCAGCCAACTTCTGTGCCACTGGTGTTACAAGCTGAGGTGCCTATTATGTTGAATTAGAGGTTAAAATTTGCTCTGTATCTACTCCGTGTGCATTAAAGCAAGACCACAAATGCAAGCTTTGGGTTCTTAGGAACGCCTCTCCCCGGTCACCAGGATGCGTAATAAATGCCCTTCAAGGTCTTATGCACAAGCTCACTGATTAAGCTATTACCCTAGATAATAAAACCAACAACCCCAACAATTCTGACAAAAAGTCCAAGTGCTGGTATATGAGATTGTAAGGTTTAAATAGCAATGAAGCAGATAATTGGGGAGGTTTCATTGAACTACTTGTAGTAACTGGCTTATATTGACATTATACCTTTAGAACTTTTTAAAAAAATAATTTTTACCAAGAAATGTAAATGAATTGCAGATATCCAATAGATACATATATCTATGTATCTATGATTCATACAGAAATCTATTTTACATATTACATATTAAAATGTCATCTGCCCCCCAAAATTAAGTCAGTATACCATAGATCTTAACTAAAAAAGAAAAAAAGAAATTCTGTCGTTTGCAACAAAAATGGCCCCAACTAGAGATCATTCTGCTCGGTGAAATAAACCAATCCCCCAAAGACAGGCATGCTGTGTCCTCTCTCATATTAGGCACTCTTCATGCAAAGATAGATAGATTTATAGGCAAACATGTATATGTATAAATTCTCCTAGGTGAACTGTAGAATGGAAATTAGCACACTGGGAAGTGAAGACACACTGCAGTATGCATCTCTACTCCTGAGTAAAAGGAGAACTCCCAATGAAATTGCTATATACATCCTGATAATAAAATATTGTCTATACCACAATATCATGACACACTTAGATAGCAGAATGATGGATTTGTAACTATTGCTGAAAGACCACACTATTGTAGTAATATAGAGGAAAATGATGGGTGGGGCAGGGTGGATTCCTGTGCCTATAGAACCATGTCATGAAAACAAAAATCTAAAAAGATACTAATATTGGCATATTTTGTGAGTTCAAATGTCTTTGATATTCATATTAAGTCCAAAGATACTGCTAACAACCCTATCTTGAGAAAGTCAAAAATATTTCAATGGTCTTTACAGCAAAGACAGAACAGACAAAACAGTGGCCAGGATGGTGGCATAGTGGGTTGAGTTGCCACCTGCAATGTGGCATTTCACATGGGTGTCAGTTCAAGTCTGATCCCTTCCATGGCCAATCCAGCTCCTGGCCAATATGCCTGGCAAAGCAGTGGAAGAAGGCTTAAGTACTTGGGTTTCTGTACCCACATAAGAACCCCTGTGAAGCTCATGACTCCTAGTTTCCTTCTGGCTGAGCCCCACACTCGGTAGATATTCTGAGGAATGAACAATGGATAGAAGAGCTGTTGCTCTCCTCCGCTCTCTCTTTCAAATAAATAAAAGCTTTTTTTAAAAAAAGATATAAAATAATACGTACATTATCCTAAGTTTTAGAAAAATAAAAATTCATCTTTGTATTTTAGAAAGAATAAAACCTGAAGTGAACATAACAGGATGCCCACGTTCTCCAGAGGGCTGAATGCCCTGGAAAAGGGCAGTCTTTCCCAGCTACCAGACTGTTTTTTTTTTTTTTAAGATTTATTTATTTTTATTGGAAAGTCAGATTTACAGAGTGAAGGAGTTTCAAAAAGAGCTTCCATCCACTGATTCATTCCCCATTTAGCCACAACAGTCAGAGTAGAGTTGATATGAAGCCAGGAGCCAGGATCCTCTTCCAGGTCTCCCATGTGGATGCAGGGTCCCATGACTTTGGGCAGTCCTCCACTGCTTACCCAGGCCACAAAAGCAGGAAGCTGGATGGGAAGGGGAGCAGCCGAAATACAAACCAGAGCCAATATGGGATCCTGATGCATGCAAGCAAGGACTTTAGCCACTCGGCTATTGCACTGGGTTCCATTCCTTGTGATTCTAACACAACACTTTAGCACCTCTCACTTTATGGATACTTTAATTATTTTGTGTCCTTAATTTGGAAATTCACATGTTGTTGATGAATTTTCTCTCCAACGTGTGAGTTGCTCAAACATACAAATTGAAACCGTGTCCATGAATATCCCAGAGCTCTGCCCCTTCCAGTTTGTGATTTCAACACCAGCACCTCACAGTACCCGTTGCCTTACAGGGCTAAAGGTCAAGTGCTGTTTTATGTTGCTAATGGTTACTAAAGCCTCCCTTTTCTCAGGTTTCTTTCAGCTTCCTACATCTGACCTCATTTCTTGGTTTCCTGTACTTGGCTCTTGTTCCTCCCGCTTGGGCACCTTCCTGGTTGACTTTCACACTCAGCTCTCAGGCTCAGGGAACCAGCCACTTGATCTGCACCACACCGAATTACATGTTGGTGACTTTATTCCCACTTCTCTCATGTAAATGAGGGAGTGGTAAGAAAAGACATGGCACAGTTTGTGTCCTCTGAAAAACAATAACAAAGGGAATCCTAGGCGGGTACTTCTCAACACGACAGCATGAGAACCACCGGGAGACGTTTATGAGAGATGCAGATTAGCAAGCCCCAATTTCAGAGACGCTGAACGTGGAAGTGCAGCAAGGCCTGTGCACCTGCAGTTTTTAATGATCCTCTTAAGTGACTGAAAAGGGAGCCAAGGTGGGGCATCACTGTTTTGAGCAAACATGGCTTACTAAACACCCATGCTAAGTGTTTCTCATGTGCAGTATTTGTTCAGTTCAACAGCTTTATGTGGCAAGCAGTATTATTAAACAAACTTGGTAAACCAGAAGACAGAAGCACACGGAAGGGAGCATGGTCAGCAGTGGAGGTGGGGTTCTCACGCAGACCCTGCATTCTGGATGCCAGTCTTCACTGTCAGAAGGGTGGCACAGATACTAACACATACATCTCATACTCCTGCCTTTTTCTCTCCACAACAAATCTCCATTCGGTTTCGCATTGGTGGTGATTGTACTCAAGTGAAATTAATCGATCAAATGTAATACTTACAACTGTTCGATTTGTTCGAATTCTCTCCCCCTCTCTGTAAGAAGAAATTGACAATTACGATTAACTTGATTTTTTTATGGGACGTGCATGTCCAACTCAACCTTTCCTCTTACCTATGAATACACTGTACTATGTTTCCCCTTCAAAAGGGGGGAGACACGTGCTGCATTCTATAACTGCGCTTACTACAACACCACCCCCTTCATCTACGCTCTGGCCTCAACTGCATTTCTGCCATTACTTCTGCCATTACTTACAATAGCAAAAGCATACAGCACAAAAGCAGGGAAGAATACAAGATGCTGAGGATACCATCAGCTTTTCCCCCTCATCATTCACTGGGCAAAGACTACAAAAGTTGGAAATCAATAGAACGACGCTTAATTTCCAGGAAATCCAGAATGATAAAAAAAATTTAAGGGCATTATCTAAATGAAAAATAATTGCTTGTGTTTGAGACTTTTATATTGTTATCGCATGCTTTTTTCTAACACGCAAATACTAACACAAATATCATCTAGTTAGTTCATGCATAGTCACAAGGAACATCAAAAGAAAAAGAATATTAATACTAAAAATGTTTTAAAAGTTGAAACAGGAAGATGATGGATATGGTGTCATCACAGTTATTAATGTGAATACTGCTCCAAATAAGAAAGAGTGACTCTAAAATCAGTGGAATATAGTGTCACTATATATAAGAGATTTAAGGATACCGGTCCTTATTCGTGATAACGTCATCTTAGAACAGAGATCCTACCTGGTCGCTTCTTTTTCTTCTGTGTGTACAGTTCACAAAGCAGGATAATGGCCACTAAAAGAACAACCTCGGCAACTATTGCAAGGAATGGCTTGAGAGGCACCCAGAAGCTCAGCACGACAAGTTCAATGTGCTCTTCACTCTCGCCTAGTTGGAACAGTGCCTGGCACCAGTAGGATCCCCCATCGTCCTCTGAAAGATGCATGATCTTGAGTCTTGTTTCATTAGCATATGTTCCATTGATCACATACTTATCATTCATTTGAACATCAACAGGAACCTAGTACAAGAAGATGTGACACTCCATTGATATCATATGGCGTAAAAGTTTACGTATCATATCTGTTAGCCCTACCTTCAGACCAGAGAAGGTCTCCCCAAGAGGCCACTGAACTTATCTGGACAATAAGACGCTGAACTTTATGCTAGGCATGTGTTTGCAAGGAATGAATCTCAACTGAACTTGAACTATGGTTATGCAACAAGGTGGAGGAATCCACCATGGGGGGAGGGGTATGGGAGGGGTGGAGGGAATCCCCAGCGCCTATAAAACTGCACCACATAATACAATGTAAACAACAATAAAATTAAAAAAAAAGTTCTAAGGATGCCAAGAAAATTTCTGACTATGAAAAAATCATGTTAACATTTGTGATAGGATTGGCTTTGCTGTACAGTGAGTTAAGTCATTGCCTGTAATGATAGCATCTCATATTGGTGTGCTAGTTCAACTCCCAGATTCTATGCTTCTTATTCAGCTCTCTGCCACTGTATCTGGGACAGCAGGAAAAGATAGCCCAATTATTTGGGCCCTATGTGGGAGAAGTGAGTGGAGCTCCAGGATCCTGAATTTGACCTGATCCTGTGTTGGCTATCACAGCTATAAGAACCAACAGATGGAAGACCCCTCTCCCCACGTCCCTTTCCCTTTGTCATTCTCTTTCAAATAAATAAATCTTTTTTAAAAAAAAGTGTGAGAAATTGTATATTGCAGAGCATAATCCCTATAGATGTCTATCTCCCAAAGTGCAAACAAAGAAGTATCCTTTATCACAAGAATTCAGTAAGGAATGCTGGAAACTATAAACAAGTAAGTAGTCCATCATAGGCAAATATAAGAACCAAAAGCAGAAAAATTCCAGGTCTTCGAGTTTCACATTCCAATCCCAACTACTCTTCAGAATACTTCCCCCTTCAGGGCTGACACAGGCACTGGCCCTGGAGCTGGTATTTCTGATCATGGCTGTTTAAGGAAGATGAGTCAGTGATAACAGGAGTTGCCAGGCTGGCACTCATTGTGAAATTCTAAGCCTTTGGAGCTGAACATAGCAGGAATGATGGAGCCCCTCAGTAGCATCAGTCCTTCTGGAGCCTGTACTGCTGCACGTCCGGGTGCTCTTCCAGGCAAGCTGGCTCTGAGATTGGCTGGGTTTTCCCCAGACCTTCAAAGCCATTGGGAACTGTTTTATTTGATCTATTTAAATTAAATTTTATTTTCAGATCATCTGATGCCTTTGCTGCTCTACCACTCAACTCTCCTTTTTAATAAATGCTAATCTACATACAACTCGTCTCAGAGGTTTTCTGAAGAATTGTCTTTGAGCTTGTTATTTACCACAGACATTACACCAACCTGGCTCCTTAGGCATTGCACTGCTTGGCATGTCTGTCCCAAATGCATGCTGAGTCAGATAAATATGAGTGCAACTACTACATTTGTAAGCAGTACCAGATTTTGACATAAATAATGGATCCAAATTTTGAAAAAGCATTTGATGTAACATTTAACCTTAGAAGCTTTTCCTTGCATTTTTCTCACAATCTAATGTGACCCACGCTCAGGGCCAATGTAAGAGGATAGTAAGTACAGCCGATGGAAAGACATTCAGATATGTGTAAAATTATACAGATTTAGGCTCTTATCTAATATCACAATGCAAAGGTAAGCTAGGTTATATTTTTCAAATATCAGTTGACATTTTTATGAATTTGCAAAATTTTGCAAAGATATTTATATGTAAGAACAATGAATGCCATTCCCAATCACAAACAAAAGTGATCAAGATTGCTTTGGAGCTATTTCACTGAAGAATGTATACTGACCAATATTGGTGTAAAGCTCTCATTGACCCTTGTAAGTTTTTCTTTTATCGACTTTCGATTGTCTAGATAGCACTAATATTGTTACAGAAGGAATTTAGCGTCTCATCGTAAAATCATATGTTCTTTCTAGAATTAGGGCTTGCTTTTAACAGACCTTGATCATCTCAATTCTTCCTTAGCACCAAGGCAGGAGAAGGGCGCCATAAAGAACGGTGCTCCAATTTTCCAACCATGAGAAGCTATTTGATAGGAAGCCAGGAATGACTTGAATATGCATGCTTGTCTTCCTATCATCAACTCTCTGAACAGCCATTTCTCGGGTGATGGGAGGGTTGGGAGGCTGGGGGTGGCTTCTCCCCTTGTTTTCCTCCTTTCCCAGAAATGGGAATAAGAAATAGAAAGTTTGAAAACAATGATCACACTCGCCCTGATCAACAATGTAAACCTCACCTAAAAAAATGCTATATCTGACCATTTTTCAAATGGTGCCATTAAATCACATTACATCAAAGTTATTTCAGGAGACAAAATCCGGAAACGAATGCTTTTATGAGTTTATTTCTGAGCTGTTCTATCTAAAATAAGTTGTAACCGCCTTTACAAGTATTAATCTAAAAAACAAAATACCAGGAAACGAAACAGAAAGAGTCCCTTCAGATGTAGAAGGTAACATTGAAATCATTCAATGAAGCTCCATTTTTTTGCAGTTCTTTTTTGATGGACACATATTAAAAGATAACATCCCTAGGAATGTTGAGTCTGTTAGAAACTTTTTATTTATGAAATAAAGACTCTGTTGATGTTCTTCAAATCAAAGCAACATGTCCTTACCTGAATACTTCCATTACTACTGTACCAGCTCCAATTTAAAGGAGAGCAACCTTCACATTTACATGTCAAGACGGTAGAATCCCCCACATAGGTAACCAATGGCTTGTTTTTTCTATGAAGTTCAGGGACTAAGAAAATTTAAGAGAAATGTACATTTTACTAACAGAATTGAAATACAGAGGGAAGGGGCACATAGCACACCTTAAGACATTTTCTAATCTATGCATCATTTTCTATATTTCCTTTCAGTCATGTATAAAATAAATCAAACTTATAATAGTCAGGGGGTAGTTTTTCTTACAACATTAATCGTACTAGTTATATAACCCCATATAATTGGTTTCCACGTAAAAAAAGAAAGAACATTTTTTAGGATTGCACATAAGAATTAGAAGTATTATGAAACTGGTGAATATTTTAGATAAGAAAGCATTTCAAGTTTTTGATCCAATTCATTTTTCATACCTATTGCTTCCACAGAACAATTATTTTCAGAGTTTTACTGTTAGATAACATTTGAGTCAGGAGACAAAAGGTCCAGAATGTAAAATTTTTGTTGAAACAGAGTATGAAGAGAGAAAGCAGTAAGGTGAGAAATTGAAAAGAAAGCAAAGGAACATAGAGCAAACTTTAAAACAAAAATGAAACATTTTCATGCTCTCTTATAAAATAACATTTACCAATGTTAATCATTATTATGTAAACTGAACTACAAATTTTTATTGATTTCATTTTTTTTCATATATCAATTATAACAGGTTTGGGGGTTGTGGATTTTGTTGCTTTGGGTTTGGTTTTTTTTTTTAACTTTCATTCATTTAGTATGGCAGCATGGGAAAGAATGAATGAAGTTTTGAAATCTTAATACTCTAGATCATCATGATAAATGTTAAAGATATTACTTAATATTCACCTATTATTCAATTTGTAGGCTTTATATTTGAGAGGGTCAAAGAAGGGAACATGAAATTTAATTGCTGAAGTTAAGCTTGCGGATTAAGTATGTTTTCTAAGCAGTACTGTTATTAGCTCTCCAAAGACAACTGGGGAGTTGCGTAAAGTAAGAATTAGAAGGGTGAAAAAGAGGAAAAGGGTGGCAATAGCTGGAACAGAAATTCGGGCTTGTATGAGCATCAGACAAATGGTAAAACCAAAGTTGAAAAACAGGTTTCTCTCTATGGGTTTTGTCCTTAGGCAATTATGGTTACATGAGTGAAAGTTTAATGCCCCAGTTGTTTAAAATGGGCCTCAACTGTCGAGGACAATATAGTTTGACACATGACTCTCCTCTGCTGCTCGCCACCAGCACATGAGTGGAATACAGCTCCTAATAAGGAGTGGCACGGAAGAAAGCATATCACCCAGAAAGGCTTAAATGCTCCAAAAATCAGAAAGAAAGGTAACGTGTAACAAACCATGGTTCCCCAAACCAAGACGACATGTTTTGATTGAATCTCTACAGTTTAACACTAGTCAAAGTGGTGAATTACTCAACCAGGTATATAATCACCCCACAAATCGTCTATGGACACCTCGGGAGGAGCTACCAGGATCCCCAAAGGAATGTGGCACAAGAAAGGAGTACATGTGGCTGGGTTAATATAGTCCTACTTCAGCCACGGCAGCCAAAGAAACTAAGGAGGTAACACTAAAAGATACAGAGTTGTTTTTAGAGAAATTTAAGAGTGCCCCACACTTTCTTCTGGCCACCATTATGTTGAGGACATCAGAGGAGATGTAGCTAATTTCAGAAGTCAAATCAGGACTGTTAGAAGGTGTCAACACAAGGACAATATTTCTTCCATGGACATGACAAGGTCAGGTTTGCATGTGAGATTTATTTACCATAGAATGATTCTTCTGTAGTACTGAACTCCAAGGAAAAAGTGCTTTGTTAAGGATTAAATGAGATGACAATGCTTGGTGCTTTTTTTGTGTGTGATCAAGCATTAGCAATGCATTCTTAAATTTTTTTTTCTTAGAATTTGGGATGCTCATGCCCTTCTTATATAGTGTTCATTAGTCAGAATTAAAAGATGGATAATCTTCAGGAATAACAACGGGCTTTCGCCTTGTGCAGCATAGAAGACATAAAGCAAAACAAAAAACAAAAAAACTGGAGAACTGGAAATTCACCTGAACTCATCTCAGAATCATGGGAGCGTATCAAAACACATAAGGATGAGGAAAGAGCTCTAACCTGAGTTCTTTCAGAACAAGTACTTCATCTAAAAATGTGGAGGACACCATTAGAAAACAAGACACACACACATTAGAACATGTCTTCACAGCAGACAGGGCCCAGGAAAAGAGAGGAATGACAGGCACACTGAGGTGTCATTGATAGTACAAATGCAACTTTTCATTGAATCTGTAAAACACACACTCTAATAGGGTTAAAAACACTTATTAATTCAGTTCGCTCATTTTTATCTATTTGAAAGGCAGAAATACAGAGTTCCCATCTATTAGTCCACTCCCCAGCTGCCCGCAGTAGACCAGATGGGGCCAAGCTAAATCTGGATGTGAGAACTCAGTCCAGGTCTTCCACATGGTGGTAAGTACCCAACTGCTTCAATCATCACCTGTTACCTCCCATGATATGTGTTAACAGGAAGCTGGAGTTAAGGAAAGAGCCAGGTCAAATCTGGTCATTGGGATATAGATACAGGCATGCCAGGAGGCATCTTAATGGTTACAACAAATGCCTGCCCCAAATCCTATCATTTTAAGCACACATTCAAGAGCTTGGCTAAAGCAACTGAAAGAGATCATTATTGCATGAGTTTTTTTAAGTGAGTAAATTACAATTCAAGCCAAGGTACCAATCACAAGAAATAAAATTGATTAAAAAGTTAACAAGAAAATTTTGCTTCTAGATATATATATTGTACAGAACAACAACAACAAAAAATGGGTGGAATAACAAGTTTACATATTACAAAACATAAGAAAAAAGAAAATAGCTAATTCACAGAATACTTAGTTATAATGAAAAATATTAAACTTTTAAATTAGAAGCCTCCTATGGTCCAAATCTTCTTTAAATTCAAAATAATAATAGTAACACAGAAGTTATCTCTGAGAAGTTCTGTCCTAGTTTTGTTAGTTTGGTTTGATTTCCTTATTCCATAGTTAAATTTATTCATAGATCCACCTAACACCAAAATGGAGGAAAATATCCAAAATATGAAATGTGTAAGAAATTCTAGAAGGCAAAAGAATAATAAGCCAATTTTCTGTCAAGACGTTAATGTAACAACTTTATTTTCTTGAAAAACAAATGAACAGAATATTTAACTGTCAAAATGTTGAAGCCTCAACTAGGCATAGCCATAGAACATTTTATTCTAATTATTCTTATGATAAATCTAGCTCCTACCCTAGATATCAGAGGTCATGGCAGGTTTTGTGGACCGAGTTCCCTGCTGACCTCTCCACAAACCTCTTCCAGGCATTCAACTCTTCTGTTTTCTATCCCTTGAAGGGAGGATTATTCTGCTTAGTCAAAGTCCAGGACACTTCCTGAACTCTCCTTCCTAAAACTGGGAATTTGTAGTGGACACAAATAACTCAGCCCCATGATCAGCATTTATTTTCTCTGGCTTGTAAGGTTGTAACTTTCACTCCAGAACTATAAGTGCCAGACCTACTTTGTTTTGTGAAGGAGTAGTCTGGTCTGCTCTGGTTTAATGTCAATAAGACTTTGCCAAGGAAAAAAGAGGCCAGCTCTTCATAGCCAAGCCTTTCAAAGGTTTCTGTAACAAGATTTCTGTCCAAGACTGGTCAATAATACCTCATAATGTATTTTGTCTCTCTTTGAAATGTATTTCCCAAACTGAAATTTTGCTGTGTTGGCTCAGCCAAGGACTAAGTTACTCTTGGATACCTGACAAAGTACTGCCAGTTCCAATCAATATTTAATCATACTTCTCTCCAAAATAATGAATGTCTGGTATGATTTTATGAACTGTGGGATACATGAGAACACAGAGGTGTTGAGGGAGAAATCAACCTAGATAAGGATTACTGGAACCAAAGGCCCATAGATTAAGCACAGGTAGGAGCTTAGCTACAGTGGGCAATCTTTTCGGAAGCTACAAGGTCCCCAGAAGCCACCGACAGAGCAAAGCCACCCTTCTTGAATTCCATGTAAAGAGGCACAAGGAACAACGGTGTGGCTCTGCTTCAAATGTTTCTACAGCCACTGTAAAACAAACTCTGCTTGGAAGAACAGACTCCTAACAGGTCGTGTTATGCGAGTCAGAGCCGCAGTTCTTCCTCCAAGCTGTTTAGCTTCCAGATTTCTCAACCTCAGAGTGTTTCTTTGTGAACACTAGGTCATGCTTCAGCAGGAAACGCTGTGTTGAAATAAGATTATAGTATTGAAATTCACCCACAGGCTAAGAATCAAATGTGGAAGGAAGGCAGTGTTTTGTGGAAAACATATTTGTTAGCCTCTAGCCCATAATTAGCAGCTACAAGGTTATGTTGGGTAGTCTATGAAATTCAGATGAGGAATTCACTGCTGTGCTATGAAATACGGAGACCAGGCTGTAGACCCTAATGACTAACGATGACTGAGTCAAGATGTGGAGACACCAAAACCAAAACTTTGTTTTGCTTTCATCTCTCTCCTTCCCACCCCCACCCCCGACTATTCCCTAAACAAATGCTCAAAATAGCATTAAGCATTCCTCTTGACTCTGTCCTATATGGCTAATAACTACAGTATGGCATTAAATGGTAAGATATATTGTATTCAGGGGATATTAACTTGTTTGAACTGTTCTAGAAACCACAAATGGTTCTGAATCACTGCTTGTTTAAGGTAGGGCATATTTATCAACATATAAGGGCACTGAGCCAGCATTCTAATGTACCCTGTTCATCTTCTGAAAATTTGGATGACATAAGACAAAAACAAAAAAAATCTTGGGGTTAGAATAAACCAGATCAAAGATGGTGAAATTGCTGATTCTTTCCAGCTGAGGCTAATTTTGAAGAGAGGTACTTATCAAAGATTCCAGGTTGCTAGCATGCCCAGCATCTGTCAAGTGTGCAATAATGTACTGCTGTGCCCTCACTGTTCAATCACCTCTCACTCACAAGATGACTTTTCTTCCCATGGGCTCCTTTCATGAGGAGCGCTCTGAACAGGCTCACCGCTGTAATTCTTTATATTTTTCCTGTAATCTTTTTAGGTTTGGATTCATCTAGATGCTTCGTTATTTAGTACAGTAGCATATTGTAGAGTGTGCTGGCTAAGGACCAAGAGGCAGAGATGCTGACTGTGCAGCAGGCACACCATCTAGGTTTTGTGTTAGTAACCTCTTCGTGTTCGTGCAACAAGAAAATTGCCCAACAGTGCCTTTTTCTTTTCCTTCATAACATATCCCTGTCCTTAAGTGACATGGGACTGTATTTTTCAAAGTCCTAACTTAATGATAAACCTTTGTGCACTTTTCACTATTACAAATTTCCAGAATCCCAAGTTGTAGCGCCATTGACAGAAAATATCAACTCTATTCTTACAGGTTGAGAGTATACCAACTTAAAAAATGTTGAATTTAGATGGCTACAGAATAAATTCAAGGTACTTATATGATTTACAAAAACATGGGTTTCCAGCTTTCAACACTAAATTCTGTTCTTTTCACTAAGGGAATAAAACTGAAGGATACAAGCCATCTTCAAGTTGCCTCTCGTGATTCAGCAGAAAGCATATGATTCACTTCCAACTGCACTTTTAAAATTATAATAATTTTAATATATTTTGATTATATTTTTTGTTATAGTGATAAGTTAAAACTTGGGAGATTCAGAAGTTTAGGACAATAATGCTGAAATTATTATTTCCCAAGTTGTTAATACTGACCTTTAATATTAAATGTTCCCCTCTGCATTTTTTCATCTTCAAAGAAACAAGAATATGTTCCCATTTGTTTGCTGTTAACAATGGTGAACCTAAAGATAATTCAAGTTATTAATATAAACTTAATCTCAGCAAAAAAAGCCCTCTTAATGAAAGTGAAACTACAGTAATTAATCAAAAATTTCAAACCAAAATGATTCTGTAAATACACAAAGTAGGACATTAGCATAACACTCAAAGTGAGTATAAGGTGAAAAATGTACACTTAGAATTTTCTGACACAGATCATCGGCCTGCAATGCAGACTGGATTTTGGCATACTTACGCATACTGGGTAGACAAGATGTTTCCTGTTGTATTGATGAGATAATGATCCTTCAGTGGTTCATTATCTTTTTTCCAAGTCACATTTATGGAATTCACATCTCCAGATGTTGTGAACTGGCATGTGAGTTCTACATTACAAGACCTTTCTACAGTGATATTTTTTTCCACTGGCATACTGGGATGTTCTGTTAGCCATAGAAAAGAAAACAAAATGTTCTGGGAGTTACATTCAGGGAATCCATTATAGAGAACATTTCAAGTTATTAACGATAATACAGTATCACAGTTCTTTAATGTAACATTCATTTTATCTCTAAAGCACATTCCTCAGTCAACACAGATCTCTGTACTTTTCATACTCATTCATAACCACAGCTAAATAAAGTTTTGACTTAACGCTCATACCATCATAAAAACATGTGGGTGTGACAAGATTTACTAAAAGCTATGTAGCTGAGATACTAGCAGAGAGCAGAACCTGTGTCCGTGCCCTGAGAGTGTAACACCAGAACAACAGCAGAACAACTGTGATAAAGGATGCACATCATCAGGTAAGGGAGGAGTGATGATTTTCTCTTTTCAGGAACTCTGCTGATGGCTATTACAAGACCATTTACTGTGTGGTGTGGATTTGAGCCATACACCATGTGTTGTCCTTCCTACTCAGAACCTACCAGACAAGAGTCAGTCAGAGAACTGAAGGTGTGCTCTGTAGTTATGCTTTTAACTGAGTTTCAAACATCAGGATGAATCGCATGGTGTTGTGTCTTAAAGGAATATATACATACATATACACACAGATATATATTTGTAATATAAGTACATGCATATGTTGAAGGAGTTCAGACTGCCAATAGTGCAGCAGGCATTTGAACAGAAGGCATCTGAGGGAATGAAGCCTCTTTTCTAACTCAAAGCAGAGCTTTCCCTGAGAACTCAAGTGTCCTAAATTCCCATCCCCAGGAGCAATTAAGGAAGACTGACTCATCCCAGAAGTTTTCGCAGGACACCTAAACAATGCTGCAGAACTATCAAATCTCCTATCTCTTCTCCTAACAGAGAAGTCATTTCATTTTCTCTCTATGTTCATTCACCCTCCCCCCTTTCACTGTTACGACAACATATGGATGAAGCTGAAGGAAATTAAGTTAAATGAATCAAGTCAAGCACAGCTAGACACATACACTAAATGTTCACATGTATAGGAAAGCTAGAATAGTTGCTACCAGAGCCAGGGAAAAATCCCATTTTTCTTTTAAGGGCGTGTGTGTGTGTGTGTAGATACATGATTAAATACCTCCCACTGACGGAGGATATGTGTGTGTGTGTGTGTGTGTGTGTGTGTGTGTGTGTGTACAGCCAAGCTTAATGTTGATTAGTGGGAAAAAAAATGGAAAACTAGCAAGCATGTACCATGATGGCTCTTTACTAACTGTACTGCTGGCTGGAGAAGGAAAAATTTCTCTTTATAAAATAATTCAAACAAATAAATAAAAACAAACCATAGAAGCCTAAATATGACAAATGATGCTGCATCTCTCATTAATCAGCAACCTTAACATTTTGGATCAACCATTGAAAGAATCTACAAAAACATAACTGAATGGAAGAATATCCCACCACCTAGGACATCATCTTGTCAAAAGCAGGGAAATCTTGAAACCAACCAAAGCTTCAGATATATTTCCATTTATTTACTTATTTACTTATTTATTTATGAAGTAGGGAGACACACAGAAAGCTCTCCTTCCTCCATTTCCTAATTCAGCCTTAAATGACTAACTCAGCCTGACCCAAGGTCAAGAGCCAGGAATTCAGGTCAGGTTTCTCACAATGGAAGCAAGGGCCAACTACTTGAGCTATGACACTCTCTCTCAGAGTCTGCATTAGTAGGAAGCTAGAAGCAATAGCAAAGCTGGGAATTGAACTCAAGTACTCTGATGTGGAACATAAGTGTTTCATCCTACCTCTTTTCATTATTATTGTTATTATTATTATTTGGCATGATGCATTGATTCCCTCCCCTCCCTTCCCTATGCTATTCCCCTCCTCTAACTCCACTTCTCTTAACCCCTATGTTTGCCACATATTCTAAGTCCATTATAGAACAAATATAAACTACATTTCATTCAATGCACGAGATGCAGACATGGGAAAACTCTATAAGAAAAACTATCTGGGCTTTTTTCAATAGAAAATTACAAAATAGAGACAAAAGAGCCATCCTTGGGAAATTTGAAAATTATGTGATACTTATTTTTAGAAATGCCTGTGGGGTGAGCATTGTGATGCAGTGGATTAAGTCACTACTTGGGATTCCCACATTTCATTCTTTAGAATCTCATTGCAAGTCCTCAGTCCCAACTCCACTTCCAATCAAGCTTCCTGCCAGTGTGCACTTGGAATGAGCACATTGCACATCTAAGTCAGCACATGAAACACCCGATGACTTGTGATGTGGATTCTTGGCAGACATACCAGGAGAAACAGAAAGCAGAGGACCTACTGTCTATGTGCAAGAACCATGCATAGGCCTGGAGATGTGGAACACTTGACCCCATTGTTTGATGTTTTATTGTCCCTTGGAATGCTGCCTGAGCCTTTTCTTCCCACAGTAGAGCTACTTATCTACCCTGAGCTTGGAACTGTTATGGGTTACTCTGACCTTGTAGAAACTTAGCTTATCTGTGCTCGGCACACCTGCTTTCCCACTGCTTGCATTATGTTTTTGTAAAAGTATAAAAACCCTCACTTTCTTTGTTTCAGTGTGTCATCCTGTGAGGTGATGGCAACCCTTTTGCCATGATAAAAAATTCAGTTCTGCATGGCCTTGTGTCCTTTGTTAATTAATCCCCAGCATACTTGGGTCCCTGTCCCCCACATAGAAAGCAGACTGCGATTCTTGCTCTTATCTTCAATGTGGCCCAGCCCTGGCTGTTGTAGACATTTCGGGAGTGAACCAGTTCATGAAAGAACTTCCCTCTGCCTTTGGCTATGTCTCTCTTTCTGTCTCTATTTGTCTTTCAGATCAATGAATAAGTAACCCTAACAATATTGTTAAAAGGAAAAAAAATGAAACTAATATTTAAGGATGTAACATTTATTAAGCTTCAGTAATAAAACAAAGTGGTGAAATGGAAATCAGAAGAGTATTAGTTGATTGTAAGAACAAATATTGCATTTGAGAGGGGTCACTACATCATATAAACCAATTTCCCAACATTTGCTCATGCCCAATAATGCCATGGAATTCAGAGCCACAATACAGAATGAAAAAAAAAAAAAAATAGAACATTAGTAAAATGCCAAGCCACTTTTAGCCAGGCTTAAAACTTTATAAAACGCTTCCTTAAGCAATGATCAGATGCCAAGTTCGCAAACAGTGAAGTACAGTTCATGTGAAGTGCTTCGTGAGCACCTACTTGAAATAACTGCTTGCGTAATTACAAATTTGCTGAACTGAATTTTATGCTCAACAAAAGAAAAAAAAAAACACAAAACCTGGATACAGAAAGACCTTAAAAGGAGTCAAGTTATCTAGGGACAAATGAAGTATGTAAAAACCAAGGGATTTACATATTTCAGCATATTTGTTGAACACTTTCTATATGCCAGGTATTATCCTAGATATTAACAGCAGGATAGAATGTTTCAGGGCCAACTATATTTGGTCCTAGGCTCATGTTCCTGTGACTTTTCCTCACTGGATCCTTTTCCTGAGGCACACTTAAAATTCAGCCCTGTCTCTCAATCAAATATCTGTCACAAAAATGTACTTCACTGGTCAGTCTCCTGAAAGAAACAGCTGGCTAGATCCTCTGTCCTTACCTGAACTCCAGCTTCAGTACACATATTCTGAGGTGTCCCCCTCTTCACACTACCACATTTGCTGTCTTTTAGGTTAAAAATGGCCTCATTACTTAACCCAGTGTTCCCTTTCCAGAGTTCATGTCTTAATTGATGCCTCAAAAATATTAGATGTTGTTATGCATCAATTCCTTGAAATTCCCTTTACTCTGCTTCTAGTACACGCTGTTGAACATCTTTGATTTAGTATTAAATATTTTAACATTTTCCTGATCACATCAAAATCTTCTAATCATGACTAAAACCTTGATGCCTCTCTTATCTTGCTCTCTTGTCTCTTGTTTCTCAACTTGACACTCCCGTGGTGGGTTTGACTATTTCTTGGGATACCATTGTTTGTTTTGAATACTCCAAATTCCACTCAAGATTTCTTTCTTAATTTACAGACTTGTAGCTCCAAGTATCTGCTGAGCATGTAAACTGAGTATTCTGCAGCCATTTCAAACCTGGTGTAACCGAGGGAATACCTTAGCCTTCCTTTCCACGATTCCTAACATTGAATCACATACATGTACGTTCACTTGATTCTCCTCTGAAATATCCATCAGACTTTCCTGTTCTCTTCAATCCTTGTTATTATGGTTTTCATTGTCTTTCACCAGAACCAGGCAAACGATTTTCAAACTTCCATTAGCTAGTTTGTCTTCTTTCATTTTGAAGTAACGACACCACATCTGTCCTTCTAAGAGCAAAACTAAGATTATTTAAGTACTTCGATTGGATGGATATCTTTCACTTGCAAATAAATTAAATTCGTGCTGGATACCAGACTCCTTATTTATAAAATGGAACAAGTTATTTCACGAGGCTCTGAAAGATGCTATTATAAAGAAAGCACTATTAATAGAACGGTACTGCAAAGAGTTTCCGAAAAAAAAACAAAATTAAAGCAAAAACTTAATTTGGTGAACAGTAGTTTGAAATACACACATGAAAGGGATCTTTGAGAAATCCATGAAAAAAAAAGTTAAAAAGAAGCAACCACTCATGGATTTCAAATAATTTTGACATCTATATGAGTGATCTTCTGATCCCATTTTTTCCACAAACCTCCTGAAGTAACCTTACCAAATGTATCAGATGCTCTATCAATGCCCACTTACTTCATCTCACCATTTTCCCACTGGAGAATATAATAAAAGCTCTGATGTTTGGTGCTAACATTCACCCATATCATTATCATACCATTTAATTTTAACAAATGCTCTGTGGTTCTGACATAAATGTCATGGTTGCTATTACATTAGCGGCAAGACAAGTAGAAATTGACTGTCTTGACCAGAATAACGCATTAAGGTAGTGAGTTGAATTTCCAATTTAAGTGAGATTGAACTAAATTCTCATGACCAGGGCATGCAAACTCTCAAAATATGAAATCTTCATGAAAATGAAATTAACTTCTTCATTTTCCAACGACTGAAACATGATATTTAATGAAAAAAAAATCCTAGTAGAAATTGAAGCAGATTTATAATGTAGTATTACAGCAATGTATGTGTGATGATAGATAAATAGTATGACTACTACATTTAAACTTTCATATTGTTAATGCAATGCTTATTTAGCTTCAAAAATACGAAAGATGTTCAACCACTAACAAAATCTTTTCTTAGTCAACAAACTAAGGTGAATGCAATGGATGTCCCAACTTCCTCAATATTGAGCAACTGCAATCCGTTGCTGTTAGAGTGTTGCAAAAATAGCCATGACCTCTGCACTTTTAAAACTATGCTCATTTTTTTAAGTTCCCCAACGTATTTTTAAAAGACTGTTCTTAAAATCAAAATCTCTGTAAATCCTTTGGTGTTTTGGTAATTCATGTTTTAAGTCTGTGGGTCTTTCAGCAGTCTTCAGAGAAATGATTTACAGATCTGACTGGGCCCATCTAAATATCACTTGAAATAAAATTCAACTATAATCTATAAAGAAACTCTATTATAATTTTTAATATAAATTAGTGTTTGCAAATATAGCAGAAATTTTTACTTTAGAGAGCTGTGCACACTACAATATGCATGCATTTGATAAGATAGGACGAATCTCATTGAGGTCAAGATGGGAAAGATGGAGCCCCAGCAGTCTGATTTTTTTGTTACCTCACATTAGAAGTTAATAAATTTGCCTGTTACACCTGAAATACATATAAAGGAGCCTGAATTCTTACAGAAACAAGAAGAAGGCCGCACTAGGAGAACCAGTCTTATTTTTAACATCAATACTGCACTTTTCTTCATATGAAGTAGGATGGAATTTGTAAAATAACTTTTCTAGATGGGAATATCTTAAACTTTATAGCCAGAAGTTATAAAACACTGTAAGAACTTGGTCTTCAATTCTTGCAATTTAACCTATTTCCAAAAGTTCATTTCATATTGAAGTAAGGAATCATAATCATTTTTTTTATTGATTAGGAAGATTCTAGAAGCTGTATTAAAAAATATCCTAGAGAAGATGTGGTTGAGTTTTACCCAACAAAGGTCCTGTCTGTTAGTGTTTCCTCTGTTCCAATTATCACAAAGGTATTAATATATTTAATGATTACAACTCTATTTCCCAGACTGATTACGAGAATTTTAAAGTCAAATAAAAAATAATACACAGTTCCTTTTAAATTTCAGAGTGGCCTACTTCTGATTTTTAACATTATAATATTTAGTTTTAACACAGAGTAATAATCCAAAAATAAAACATTTTGACACTATGAAGAATATAACAACCACATTAACAACTTCTCTATAAAATAGTTCTGTGAAAACAATGGCAAATGATTATCTTGTTTTAGTCACCAAATAACTATGTTGCTACTATTGTTAATAAAAAAAAAAAGTGAATTCAAAACTGTGGCCCATGGTTGCTTGTTATATTTTAGATAACTGGAATCAGAGCACCCTTCCACCTCACAGAGGTTGTGCAAGTGGCAAAGCACCTTCACTCACTATGGAAGCCTAAGAATCAAACACTCTTTCACTCCATCAAAGTAATCATATCATCCCACTCAGGGCTTTAAGAGCTAAGTTAAAAACCTAAACTGACCCAATAACACAAGCGGGTGTCTAGCAATGATAGTGCATCCATATTCATTTATCTGTTCATTCAATGCTTTCTGAACATCCACTATATGCTTGCCATTTATCCATTCATTCAGCAATTTTAATAATGATTCTACATTTGGCCCTTAGGTCTGATAAAGAGAAATATCATAACCAAACTTTTCTCAGTGCTCCTTTCTGTCTTCCTTAGATTTTTGACATTTGTAGAGCTTTGTTTTCAACTCTGCAAGGCCAAATCCACTCAAGAATTCATTGACTTAATGGATTACTAATTGAATCTGTTTGAGGCCATAAAACTGGCCCATACACAATGACCAAGATTTACACTGGAAATTGCATTGTGTTCTTCCACATAAAAATTAAGATTGTAATAGCATTTGTATAATTCCATAGGTCCAAAAGTTCTAGGGTGTACACCAATTCAGCCCCAGAATAAACTCTGAACTGTTAGGTCTCGTTGGAAAGCAATGCTTAAGATTACCTGGGGAGCATCATCCTGTCCTGCACAAAGACCTACAACTCAGAAGATCCAATACCTGCTCCCGTATATTCCATTCCACACCCATTACTTCCTTATGGCTTTGGAGTCACAGACTACAAATTTGTAGCGTGCCCTACCTTTTATGCACATACAAATCAAAAGTATCTATTGTCATCACAAGTTGCCTAACTTCTGTACCTTAACAGATTATCTCTATTTGTTTTGAACCTTGTTGCACATCTTCACTTGAACACAATGAAATAAAGGAAAGGCAAGGGAAAAAAAGTCAATTCATTAGATTATCTTGTTCAACCAACCATTTACATTTTGAAGGGAATAATTCTAATGACTTTCTATATCTTTGCAAATATGGCAGAACTATTTTAGAAACAAATCAGAAGAAATCACAAGTAGAATAACATTGTTATGCAAAACTGAAAAATGTGTTGCTGCAATGAGTGAAGTTTAGAAGGAGGGTATAGAAGTATTCAAGAGTGATTTCTTCATTCTGTCATCTTCTTTCCCTCAACATGAGTAAATGCACAGAACAAAGCATTTAAAAATACCTGAATTTTATCAGAGTTAAGAGTAAAACAAGATAAAACAAGGGGGCCCACAGACAAACTGGTTTAGTGTGCTGTACGTATTGGCAAGCACGGGAACCAGGGCACGGGGCAGGCCTGGTGGGGGTTGTTGTGGATGGCTCTGACTAGGCTGCAGCTTCCGCTGGTTTATGTGAGGGCCGAGTGTGTGCTGGGCAGAATCAGGCTGGACTGCAACACCCATTGGTTCCAGCAGAAAACAGCACTGGAAACAGAACCGACCCAGCAACTGCAGCCACCAGCTGATGGGGACGATGGTCTGTGCCAGGCCCTGTACTTGCAAGAACACACACCAGAATCTGGTCTGGAATCACCTCAGATAAAGTTTCTTTTGGGATCTCCCCAATCGAACTGCCGGACTCAGAACCCTAACCATGAAGAAAAGTGCAGGTTCCATGGTCTGCCACGGAGTGCAAGTGTCAAGCTGAGCCTCCTCAGAGGCTCAGAGAGAGCAGTGAACAGCATAACCAAGTGTACGTGGAGGATATGGCAGCCTATCGGAACCTGCAGAGGACACCTGGCACCACAACTGTGGCCAAAACAAATCAATCAACTACCCCAGCCATATGTTGGCAGTGAAAAACTGGGCAAACGGAGACTCTAAGGTGGACTATGTCAATCAATGGGTTCTGCAGTGTTTTCATTGTGCTTGGAATGGTGAGATTGGCAGCAATTCATAATTGTCGAACTATCAAAACCATTTGAGCAAGACCCTCAGAGCATGTCACCTTGGGGACCTGGAATGGGTGGGAGGCTGGGTGGGGCTTCTCCCTTTATGTCTCTCTTTACCCTAGATACACACACACAAATGTGGAAATAATAGTCTTACCCACTTTCCTGTAGCCCTTGAATCTTTGTGCCCTAATTAACTATGTAAAGATTGTCAAAAATAAAGAAAAAAAAAAGAGGGCCCTCACGCATGGAATGTAAGTGGAGAACTTAACACATCTTTTTGATAACAGAGTTCTATGTATTATATATATATGTGTTTATACTTTGGTATCAGTGTTGGAGATCTGGATCTCCTGGCATCAGTGGCTAAGCCGGTAAAAATGTAATTACCCAAGGCTCCTTTCAGAGAATTTAATTCTGCATGCCTGTGCATCTTAGTGCTCCTGCACATGGCTATCTCAGGTCAAACGCCTACTTCTTTTTTTTTTAAAGATTTATTTTTATTATTTCTTCATTGGAAAGGCAGATATACAGAGAGGAGAGACAGAGAGGAAGATCTTCCGTCCGATGATTCACTCCCCAAGTGAGTGCAACGGGCCGATACTATGCCGATCCGAAGCCAGGAGCCTCTTCCGGGTCTCCCACGCGGGTGCAGGGTCCCAAAGCTTTGGGCCGTCCTCAACTGCTTTCCCAGGCCACAGGCAGGGAGCTGGAAGGGAAGCGGGGCTGCCGGGATAAGAACCGGCGCCCATATGGGATCCCGGGCGTGCTAGGCGAGGACCTTTAACCACTTGCGCCACCGCGCCGGGCCCCAAACGCCTACTTCTTAGCTAGGTTCCCATAGCCGTCCTGTTTAACATTGCTCTCCTACATTCACCCACCAACACATCACTTTATTTGTTTGCCTTCCTGTGCTTGACATTACCTGGCTTAAAAAAAAAAAATTGTTTTATTTACCTTTGTATCCATTGTCTCTCCAAGCAAGGAGAGCAAAAAGATAACTGGTTTGTTCACTAGTTTCAACTAGACTCTCAGTAAATCTCAGTTGAATGGATTTTAACATGGTAAGTCTCTGTTCCATTGAAGATGTGGCTTGGGATTTAATACTCCGAGGTGGGGATTTTTAAATGCCAGCTAGAAAGAGATGAGAGAGAATTGCAATGACTCAGGTTCCCTGTCCCACTTATGCTATGTCCTCTGCTTAGTACTAAGTGCAGTCATCCAAGTTTTGATGAGATGCATTATTAAATATTAAGTGTGTGATTATTCAATCATCTATCTTGCAGTGGTGAAGGAGCAGGGTATAGTTGCAGTCTCTCTCTCTCTCTCTCTCTCTCTAGTTATAATGGCATAGTTACAATAAAAGAGTAACTAGGAGCTACACCTGCTAAGCCAGTTAAGTAAATAAGTAGCCTGGAATCAAATAAAACTCCTTTTCAGATCCTGCTGTGGGCACTGGCCTGGTGTTTCCAGGTCCCCGTTGCACTGGACACCTGAAGTCTGGCCAGATGCACAGGTTGCCAAGCTGGACTGGGAATCTGGAAACTTTGTTTTCACATGAATGTTTCTTAAAGAAACCTTCCATCCAAACAGAGGCAACCAATACCTACAACAGAGCAAAACTGAAAGAACAGGCAACAGTGTGTCTAATGCTTGTCTTTCACAGATCAGGATACACTTGAAATATTGGGATGATGACAATATTCCTGCAAACATACAAAAGCTGCACAAGATCATGAAAATGTTCCCTGAAAAAGCTGAGTACAAGCATGATGTTGGTATCAGCTTGGGAAGTACAAATGCATAGTCACATGTACACGGTTTAGTCACAGCGAACAGAAATAGGGGATTTACTCCTAAGACTCTTGAACAATTAAGTCCTGGGCATGTAGAACAAAAAGGAGCTACTGACATTTAAAAATAAAATGGGGAGCTTAAAATGTTTTAATCATACTCTCATTTTAATATCACCAGATTAGCTAGTCTCAGGAATTTAAAGAACTCTACAATTACTTTTCAAACACTAGAATCTCAAGTTATGAAAGATAACACACACGCACAGCCAGGTTTCATTTTGAAATTCTTTATGTGTTTTCCCATAGCATTATCATGAACTTATTTGATAGCACCCTCAGGTTCTCTGGCTAAAGGTTTGCTGGTAGGTGGACAAATTCTCTCAGTGAAGAGTAACTGAAGTGGATATACTTGGAAGAACTAATGAAAACATATACAGAGTACCTCCAAACCAACAGTGAGTCTCCCACTTCTCAGGAGTTCTGGTTCCCAACGGGTTTTCTAGGACCCTGCGGGTCAGGAACAGCTAAACCCAGACCACAGTGTCCTGTCTGTAATCACCCGTTATGCCACAGGAGGACTGCAGAAGGTAAGGGTATGTTTTTACCACCACAGGGATCAGCACTTTATGAGACAAAAAGCAATGGCTTGAATGTTTGAAAAAGGACAAGTTAAGTCGACATTGCATTATTTGCAGTGTGGCAGATTTACCTGTCAATGATATGTTATGAATCTCCAAGGAAAGATTAGAGTACTTTGCCATCATTTCTTCTCGCACAGGTAGACTGGTAAAATCTGCATCTGTAAGAACAAGAACATGTGATTACATATTCTTGCTGAAACTAACGACCTGACAGTTTATAATAGCTTAAAAAAATACCATTGGTTAGTCAGAACAGAACAGTCTTCCAGGGTGCTTTCTGCTTTATTTTCAAACATGTATTTTAAAATGCATGGGTCTAGCGAAGATGACCAAATTTCTCATTTTCTTAGCCAGAAAAAAAAAAAATCAATGACTCACATCAGTAAGTTTCATTCACCAAAGAAGTTCCATTTTCTGAAGTGGTGTCACAGTGTTGGAAGCTAAGCTTCCAGCAGTGATGCCAACATTCTGTTTAGGTGCTGGATGGAGTCTTAGCTGCTTTACTTCTGATCCTGCTCCCTGCTTACGGCCTGGGAAAGCAGCAGAGGATGACTCAAATCCTTGAACTCCTGCACCTATGTGAGAGACCCTGAAGAAGCTTCTAGCTTCAGATCAGCTCAGCTATAGCCACTGAAGCCATGTGGGGAGTGAACCAGCAGATGAAGGATCTCTCTGTCTGTCTCTCCTTCTAGCTGTAAAATCTGCCATTGAAAAGGCAAAGAGACAAGTTCAGGGGTCAGAGAGGGATCAGCAGACAATAATGGAACAGTGAGCATGGTAGTGCCCGGGGACAAGGCACACAGCATGGCCGTGCAGCACACTGCACCTCCATTTGTTTTCCAGCTATGATTACGGTTCAGGCCGGTTTGTAACTGATTTTTTTATTTCCGATCACTTTTGTCTTCTGTTGAGATTTTCATTAATGAAGTAAGGTTTCACTTTCAACCAATCACTCTTTTCCAAGATTTTTCTGACATAGCCTACTATCCTCTCATGTTGGAATCCAGACCCTAACATCCTAGAAAATGAGCCGCATGCTATCAAAGAAATCAGAGGGGTGGAGAGGCAGTGCTAGAATATACAAGCTGATGTGGCCAGTTGAAATACTGAAAGTACAATCAGGCAGCCATAAAGCCAGCAGCACCTGGACCGTTAAAGCATGAATACTCATCATTCTCTCATCTCAGCCAAACGAATCCCAAGAGTAAAAAAAGAAGACAAATAATTTCTGATTTCTGCTTTGGAAAGTCCCACTAAGAGACCAGATACACAAATTCTCAGAGTGGAAAGCAGGTAGTCTACAGACGCTATTAAAACAGAAACAGAGATAAGTTCTTTGTTTAGACATTTTTTAGTCAAAAAAATAAGAATATAAACCTTACTGTTGCTAGCAGAAGAACTGGCAGGAGGCTCATTCAACTAATGTTGGTGTTTAAAAGAAGTTGGCAAGAGAACAGGCAGATGTGGTTTGAGCACTTCCCTGAATGAATGAGGCTGAATCACACACACAGAGAGAGAGAGAGAGAGAGAGAATAAAACAAAAGGGGCAGGAATTTACAGAAATTTTGTGTCCTAACCCAAGTTCTTCCACAGGCTTGCTACTTCAGAGTTTCAAAATGTGATAAACTTAGCTCGGTACTTTGACAATAAGGCTCTACCATTAAACTTAACTTCACAGGCAAAACAAGGAACATCAGAAAATCTGTACAGACATTGAGGGAGAGTGCCAAGCCCATGACATTCATTTCTGAAGCTGTCACAATCATTTCTTTCTTAATCAGCGTGGGAAGTGTTCCACCTGGCATTCTTCTATCGGTAACTGCCAAAATAAAACAGTAACATCTAATAGTCATTCCAGAGATTAAAAGATTTTTTTTGTTCCTCCTTTTACAGGAGAGTTGAGACATGACAGTATTGCATTAAAGTTCTGTAGAGCATCTTAATTTTCATCTATGACTTCATGCAAAATATCAGAACAGGCTCTGCTCAGATACTGTTCAGATATTACCAAAATGTGTACATTATGCTATAAACACTTTCAGACGAAATAACTATGTCATCATTTTTTCTTTTTTTAAAGATTTATTTATTTTTATTGGAAAGGCAGATATACAGAGAGGATGAGAGACAGAGATCTTCTATCCAATGGTTCACTCCCCAAGCAGCAGCAACGGCTGGTGCTGAGCCAATCCAAAGACAGGAACCTGGAGCTTCCTCCAGATCGCCCACGTGGATGCAGGGTCCTAAAGCTTTGGGCTGTCCTCGACTCTATTCCCAGGTCACAGGCAGGGAGCTGGATTGGAAGTGGGGCCGCCGAATTAGAACCGGCGTCCATATGGGATCCCGGTACGTCCAAGGTGAGAACTTTAACTTCTACACTACCGTGCCGGGCCCATATGTTATCATTTCTACCTGAAACATTAAGGTCACATTTTTTAAATATTTAATTTTGATCTTCATTTAGTTGAAATAAATGGAGAAAGGAAAAAGTGTAAGGAAGAGTAGACAATGGCATTAGCTTTTAATATTGGTTTTTATTTAAATTTAAAAAAAAGTTGAATGACATCTCAGATGAGGAGCAAAGATCCTAAATCCTCCAAAATCTCTTTCCTCCATGTTAAACTCTTTCAAGTGTCTGGGTTTTTGCTTAGAAAAATGTTTCAAATTCAAACATAGTTAAAATAAGTATTTTTCACTTTTGCTTCAGTTGCTTTTATATGTATAGTTAAAACTATTTAATCTGCACTTTAATATTCTGGCATATATCATTATCAACATGCAAACAGACTACAGAAATATTATATCTTGATAATTGATAATACATGCTATTCTTAAATCAGAAGTTTGGAAATTAGAATATATCTCCTAATAGAACCAAGATGACATAAAACCAAGACATCCCAAAAACAAATAGTAATCCTTTATGTTATTATATCAATAAATAATACCTTTATTTATTTTTAAAATAAATTTTAATTTTTAACAATGATTACATGGTTGTTCAGGGTTTGAAGGATTGAGGCTTAAGGAAAATTGGGTGAATTCATTGCTCCAAATTTGCTATTTCTTCTTCTTGTTCTTGAGAGAAAGGGAGAAACCTAACTATCAAATAAAATACTGCATGTAAATGCAATTCAAGATTTATATGTGGATTCCAGGAACACAATATTCCGATCCACCATCCATAACTGCATTAATAGAAGGATATCAAATAAGGATAAGGTTACTTTGATGTCTAGATACTAGATTCGTAAGTTTGTTACAAATAGAAGAAAAGGGAAAGAAACTTTGTAAGAAACGCTACATTCTCCTGATGCGGGCATGTGTAGGCTAGCTTTCATAAGGCAGGGAGAGATAAACGCTAGATGGGAAGCTGATTCAATGTGTTTAGATAACATGAGATGAACAGACACTGATGATCTTACATCAGAGAATCTGGGGCGTAGTCCTGACTAAACTCCCTCTCCCATCTTTCTGTGATCTTGTACCCTGTGAGGCAGCAGCTGCTACTAAAGGACTTGGGTTTCTGCTGCCACATGAGAGACTGAATTCCAACTTCCAGCTTCACCCTGGTAGTTGGGAGCATTTGAGCAGTTTAAACCAACGGCTAGGAGACCTCTGTCTCTGCATTTTAAACAAAATGAAAAGAAATAAATAATTGTGATTTTTGTAAGAGTAAATACAGTTTTTGCAACAAAATGATTCACAGTGAACAGTGAGGAAACGTTGACGTTTCAAATACCTTGTACAAGAGTCATTAACAGAAGTTTCTAGTAAAATTTAACACCAAACAAAACTCTTGTAAAAAGTAAAAACTTAAAAGATGAACTGGGGATCCTGTTGTTTATACAGGCTGGATTTTTTTAAAAAAATGTTTCATTTGTTATGTTATTCTTTGATAAGAATTAGATGTGTATGGTGGTTCTCACCTGGGGGTGATTTTTATCCCACAGAGACCATTTGACAATGTCTGGAGATATGTTGATTGTCACACACGGACTAAGCTTACAATTTTTATTTTGTAGGTTATATTACTTTTCATAAAAATTTGGCATAGTAGGTGCCAGGAAAAATTGGCACGGATTTGACAGCTTGGACCAACAAATGTTGGAAGAGGCGTTTTGTGCAGAAGTTAACAAGTGCACTTTCCTCTTTGAAGTGCCTGAGTTAGAGCTCAGGCTCAACCTTTGACCCAGCTTCTTGGACATGTGCTTTCTGGGAGACAGCTAATTACAGGCTCAAGTATGTGGGTGCCTGCCGCCGCGTGGGAGACTAAATGGAGTTCTGGGCTTCCGGATTCATCTTGGCCCAGCCCTGGTTGTTGAGGGCCTGTAAGGAGTGAAGCAATGGTTGTAAGGTCTTTTTCTTATTCTCTCCTTTCCTCTCTTTTTTCATCACTCTTCTCTCTGTTACACTGCCTTTCAAATAAACAAGAATAATTTATTTAAAAAATTGCATATGTGTTATTATTTTATGGTGGTAGAAAGTGGAAGTCTGAAATCAAGCACAGTAGGGCCATACTCCCATTGCAAGCCCCAGGAAAGACTCTTCCTTGTTGCTTTCTAGCGCTTGGCACGCTTGGTTGACAGCTACGTCGCTCCAGTCCCTGCCACTGTTGTGATGTGAGCATCTTCTCTCTGTGTGATGTGTTTCTGTGCCAGAATGTCCATCTCTCTCTTTTCATAAAGACCAGAGTCATGAAGTTGAGGGTGTGCAATTTATCTTAATCTAGTAGTAATTCATTTTGGCTTTTAACATCTGCAAACACCTCTCCAGAAGGGTCACTTTCACAAGCGCTGCAATTTCAGAGTTAGACTTATCTTTTAGAGTGCACAGTTCATTTATGACTTATGTAGGGACCAGGGAGACTACTAAACATTCTACAATGCCAACCCTACCGCCAGCATATACAGAAAAGAATTATCCAGTCCAAATGGTCATTCTGGCCAAGATCAAGAGATCCTGCTTCTAAACACATTTTCTCAACCTACTCACTTCAACATGATGATTTTCAATAATCTTGAAATAATTCTATGGCCTTGTGATCCCATACTAAGTAGTTTACCTGAAGGTATTTTATGCCATGAGTATTTCTTGCCACAGCACCTGCTAATCAACTCCCTCCCACCATGAGTCATTCTTGAGGACTTTTTAGGAAGAAAACTACATGCTAGACTGAGTGCTGAAATGCAAACTGGGAAACAAGATAGAGTTATTAGCTAGATCATTGGTTAAGTCACAAAAGCACGTTAAGATTTAAGATCAGTTAAATTTCCCTTTTAGGGACACATTACTAGTAACTTCAATTACTTTTAAAAAGTCAGAAGAATATAATTTTCAGTAAAAGGAACAGAACCATCATTAAAGATAGCATGTATTAGTTGTATGCTAACATTACTTCAGAGTTTTCTATGCTTGGATAGTGAAAACGTTTTATTAGGAAAGTTTATTCTATGCGAAATGTTTTAAGCTCCATATCCCAAATTGTTTAATTTTGAGGTTCATCTTATATTGTTAAACACATAATATCAACTATTAAAAATTAACCTCAAAAGATTACAAACTAGGACAAACATCCTCAGCATATGTAAACTATTTTTATTCCAAATGTTATAATCCTTTGGAAAACAGAAGCTTAGCACCTATGTTAACTTGAGCTTTCTCAGAAAAAGTTCAACTAATTCTTTGTGGTTCTCTTCAAACATGCTTAAACAAAAAATATTTCAAGAAAAGAGAAATTTTTGTGAACTCATATTCTATGACCCTTTAAAATACTCTGAGCTGTTTCTCATGAAGGACATTCCCCCAATATCACACAAATACATATACCAATACTATTATTAAAATCAGGAAAATGACATAGGAACTATCATCTCATTCCCACGCTCCACGTGAACCAAATTTCCAGCTCACCATCCCTTGTCACTAGCTGCCAATGTCTCCAATCTCCCTTGCTCTGAAACAGCTGTCAGTCTAATTTTCATGATCTTCACACAAAAATTCCAAAAGAGTCTTATTAGAATATAACTAGATTGGAAGCAACCACCTTTGGAAAGACTGTCACACATTCAGTGCTGTGCTGTTCTCACTGGATCCTATCTGATGGCACACATTTTTTTCATTCTTTGATAATTTGATTAAAATGGTATCTGCCACATTTCTCCACCATAAAAATTACTCTTTTTTCCCCTTTGCATTATTAACAATTTTGTGAAAAGTGACTTTAAAGCTAGGTACTATTTTCAGCTACATTAGACTTTCCATTAGTACAATTATATTGTTACGTTCCCATAAATTCTATTATTGTTACGATGATCATCTACCAGTACCATTACTAATTCTGAGATTCAATTTGTCCCAGATGTCTGGGGGAATGCCTTCACACTGGCTAGTGCACCCTTCAGACATTCCCATCATTCTTCAAGCAATTCATTGCTGTCTGAAAGGAGAGATTCGTAAGGATGTGATACTTCCCAGCCATGAAATCAACCATTTCTCCAGGAATCTCAGTTTACTAACAGGAAATTATTAAATTGAAAATCCCAGTGATAGATGCCAAGAATTCTCATTGCTACTCAGGAATCACTGCTTCACGTGAAGGAACAGAGCTAGTATGCATAAATCTTCATAACCACACACATGCAACATATACGTAATAATTGTCATTGATGCGCATGTAATATGCGTTATTTGTCAAATGCACATGCATTACACATATATGCATGTCCATCCATATAGTGATATATAGATACATGCAGACACAGGGAAAGAAGAAAATTAACTCACGAATTCACACATACAATACCAACTGCGCTCCAGCATTACAAGATACATTTTGCTTTCCCCAGTGTTTTAATTTTACTATTTCTGTAGCGGAAAGTCTAGAGCCTGTCATCCTTACAAGGTCTGCTGATTCCATACATTCTCCTGCATAGAACTTAGCGACTGTTGCTGCTGCATTTTGCCCACTCTGAGGAGGCTCCTGCACTGGCCTGTCCCTCTTGCATGCTCTGCCTTTATGCTTTACTGAGACTCAAACACCACTGGTCTGGTGGACACAGCAGAGAAGCCTGAATCACGTGTCTCAGCTCAGAGAACCTGTGCTGGGCCACCCCTTCACAGGCTCCACTGCTTGGCCCTAGCACTCTGCTCTGGACCAAACTCTGAGTCTGCATGCTCAGCCTCCAACACCCTGATTTCATTCAGCTTCACCACCCACCTCCAAGGGAAAATACCTCCTGTCTCTTGCCCTTCTAACAGCTTAGAAGACCACTTCTAGGGAAAGATTAGAGGAAACGGGGAGACGGAAGAGAATGACGATGACCAAGAAGAGGAAGAACAAACTAAGTTGAACCAAATCTCAGCCAATGTTTATATAATGTTATTTTAGTCATGATGATAGATCTAGGATCAAAATTTTGATGTTTTGGAAACACCACCGTTTAAGGTGGGTTTCAAGATAATCTTCAAAGAAGATTAAATACCTTTAAGGGCTTAAATGCCTTCAAAGGATTTAAATGCCTTTAAGGGCATAAATTGGCAAGGAAGACAGTATGTGCAAGGTAATGAGGTAGAAATGCGCTTCCTTATGTGAAAAAATAAAAGACAGCAATGGGACGGGCAGGCATTCAGCCCAGTAGTTAAGATGCTGACTCAGATATCCACAGAACACATGGGAGTACTCTGGTTTAGTACTTACCTCTCTCCTGAATCCAGCTTATTGATTCTGCAGATACTTGGAGCTGGTGGTGATGATTCCAGGGTCCAGGGTCCCCCACCCACACTAGAAGTGTCCACATTGAGTTCCCAGCTCCCAGCTGTGGTTGAGGCCAGGCAGGATACTTGGAAAGTGAACCAAGGATGGAGCAATTTTTCTCATTTCTTTCACCTTTTCTCTCTCTCTCTCTCTCTCTCTCTCTCTCTCTCTCTCTCGCTCTCTTTCTCCCTGTGTATGTGCCTGCCTCTCAAGTGAATTTAAAAAATGAGAAAACAATGAAAGCAGCAGCAGCAGCACAACAATAATTGTCATTATATCTAAAATGGCATGAGAATGGATAAATATGACTTCAGGCAGGGATCAGATCAGGTAAAATTTTATACTGTGCATTATAGATTAAATTGTGTCTCCCCAAACAAGATATTTTAGGTGTCTATGTCTTAGAAAAGGGGTGAGGAATGTCTGGCCCTTGGGCCATCTGTGGTTGATATCATGATTTGTTTAGGCGCTGCTGAGACAACCACAGGCAGGATTAAAAAGTCAACAAATCCAAAGCAGGATGCTGTTCTTCAAGTTGATAGTGTTATGATGTTATAAATATCTAATTGCACCTTAGAAAGCATTTTCCCATGTCTGCCCTAGAGCCTCCTAAGGGGAGCCCAGTTGGAGATAGATAACCAAGTTAACATGAGAAAACGTCACGTGACTTCACTGCAGACATTTTAGAAAATATAAACATGACCCATCGCTGCAGTGTGTTCCCTGGGATAGTGATAATGATGATGCATAAATATTCCCAAATACATAATATTTCTCCTTTACAGAGACATTTTATATTTCTTATTTAGTTGCAAGGTCCTAAAAGAGTGAGGGTAGGTGCCTGTGCCTGACTGTATTCCAGGACTCAAGTATCAGTATGTCTTTCAGCTAAAATCAAACATTTAAACTCACACATTGCACCATCAGTGGTTCCTACTTTTCAGATATACCTAGGTACCTTAGACGGACTATGGAATATTGCATTTATGTTTTGTGTTTAGGAAAACAGATTTTAGAATCAGATTAGTCATTGCTAAATTTCCTGCTCTGCTACTTAACTACATATGTGCACTTGGGCGATTACTTAAGCTAAATCCCAGTTTCCTCATCTGAAAGCCAGGAATAATAAAATCACACAGAGCTAAGAATTAAAGAATGCAGTGCCTGGAGTCTAGCTGTTGCATACTACATATGATAAAAACCTAACCGGTTTATTATTGCTATTTGCTCCAAAGGCTTAAGCTAATGGAACACTTATCTTCACATAGTTCAAAACATCTACCTAGAAAACATTGAGTCAGCCTTACAGTACCCTTCAACAAACAGGAAAGTACAACTCAGGGAAGTCAGTCCAGGATCAAGAAAATAAGCTCAGCTTGCCTGACAATTTGTAACCCTGGCTTAAAATCAGAATACTAACTCTTACCTTTCAGATGGCACATCATTTCATAATTCTAGCTAAGGCACAAAGACAGGACTTAGACACACACACACACACACACACACACACACACACTCTGCCCTCTTTCATTTACGATATTTACATCTTCGTTTATTTCACTTCCACTTGTTTCCTATTTAATTTCTCCAAAAACAAAAATCTATTTTGAATATTAACGTTGATGCCAACAGAACACATATCTACCTAACCATGCAATCTTTTGTCCTATCATTTCAAGGTAGTGGTTTCCAATCTGCTTAAGTTAGAATCACAGGAGGGAATTCCTGACCTACCCAATGTCTAGGCTGAAATCCGGGCGAAATAAATGTTTCTGAGGACAGCATCTTGGGATCCCCAAGTTGTTAAAGCTCTCTGGCGATTCTGACATAGCCAAGTTAGAAAACCACAGTCCTAAGACCAATCCAGAATGCACTGGTTCTCAAAAGTGTAAGACCATGAAGCAAAGAATCAGGGATAGAAAACTTAGAGATATTCAGAACAACTTTCTGGAAGTGGAATAATGGAAAGGTGCTACAGGGTGAGAAACTTGAGAAACCAAAGCAAGCCAAGCTGTTTTGGACAAAGTGTTAACCAGGCCTCGGAAAGGGCTTTATTACAAGAACACATCTTCTTATCCTTTGATTGCTGTTCCATCTTTATGTTGCAAATATCTACATGCCATTCACTCACAAAAATAATTCCTATAAAAAGTGGAAAGCCGTGCATAGAATAACATCTGGATTTTAGTAACTGGTGGCTCATGTTTTAGCAGTCTGAAAGGTGGTGTCTGTGGTGTTATCATCAATGAGTACTAATATTGTCAACATAAAAAGGTGATAAAGGTGATGCTGAAACGGCAGATTTGCTGTTGCCCTCGGTAAGGTTTTGCACATACATCCCTCTGTGGATTCAGATTTTAAACAATGAAGGAAGGATGAAGGGAGGGAGGGTGAGAAAAAGAAGGAGGGAGGGAGGGAGAGAGAGAGAGAAAGACAAAGAGAAACAAAGAAAGAGAAAGTGAGAAAGGCAAGCATTTTCCCCGAAGCAAATACTGCCGTGTAAAAACAGGGTATCCCCAGCATCCCGTGAAGTGTAGGGGCTTTGATTCCTTCCCACCCTAAGGCAAGGCCTCAGGACTAACTCCCTGGTTTGCAGGAAGAAAAGAGGTGTTATTTGAGCCTTTCCCTGAATTCAAGTGAAGGGAGTTGGCCTTAGGGAATGTGGCTGAGAAATCAAGCCACAGTAGCAGAAGCCAAGTAGCTGGCTGGCCACCCCCGCATCGTGCTCTTCCTAGGAAAAATCAGACCCTGCTTTACTCTCTACGCCCCCGACTGGTGGGACACAGTTTGTTCAGTCACCCCAAGGAGCGCAAGAGCCAGAGCCGCCCAGTTCTCTTTTCAGCTGAGGTAACCCAAGCACAGCCAATAGGAGGTCACCGTCGCCACCCGCACCCTGCGCCTGCATCACCGTGCCTCTCCCCATCTCCCCGGACAGGGATGCCCGTGGGGGCCCGAGCCTCCCGCGCGCCCCAGCCGGTCCCTGTTCCCCTCACACCTGCAGGTTCCGGGTCTGCTGAGCTCGGGCGTGTTGCAAGAAGGAGACACAGGAGAAAGTGCAGCCGGGGCAGCCGGGGCAGCCGGGGCTCCCGGGGACCCCGGAGCTCCAGAGGCCCCCAAAGGCCAGGGAGGATCAGCATGGCACAGGCAGGTCAGCGGCGGTTCTCGTCAAGGCTGCTCCCGGGAGAGGTTCACCGCCTGTGTTTGGAATCCTGGCGCACACTCGCCAGTGGCCCAGCGCCCGCTGCCAGTCCCGGGGACAGGACACGCGAGAAAAGGCGGAGTGGGAGGGGCCCGGCTTCTTGTCCTCCTCCCCCGAGATGTTCTCACTGCGCCCGGAGCTGGCTCAGCTAGCACTGCGCCCGGCCCTCCATCAATAATGCAGCCCGGAGCCGGCTGTGGGGCCCCAGTGGCGCTGCATCCTCAGTGGCCCCTGCTCGCTTTTGCAGGTTGGAGAGAGTTTGCTGAAGACGCCACGCGGGCGGGGCAGGTGATGTCAAGCCCATCTCCCCTGGGAGAGGTTGAACCCCCCCTCGCCGCTCCCCATCCGCACCCCACTCCCACTCCCTTCCATCCCCCGCAGCTTGTCTGAGGTAGGTGCGTGTGTTTATTTTGCTGAGATACATAAGGGAGAGGACACTTGTCTGCACACCGGACACCTCTGAGCTTCTTGTGAAGGAAGCTTATTGTTTTCCCTGGTGGAGGGCGGGCTACAGCTGCCCTAGAGCCTGGCTCTTGGCTCTGTCTGACAATCACACACATCCTCCCCTCTGATTCCTGAAGATTTGACTGGCTCTGGCCAGATTAAGGTTCCAGAAGCCCAAAGTCCCAGAGTTTGTCCGTCCTTGTTTCCTTTTGTTTGCTTGGCCTCGTAGTTTCTGCTCACCACCCAGAGCTCCAGAAACAAGAGCTCCAGTAAGGAGATACTGTGTAAACGGCACGCAGAGGCCAAGCTCTACTAACAAAGCAGGTTCCAGACAATGCTGTCCTGCACCCAGCAAGGCAATAAATGGACCTTGCTGTGCTCCCGACCATTTTAAAACACAAAATGGAACTAAACACCATCGTGCTACTGGAAAAATCAACGAGGGGTCCACTCCATATACAGCATCAAAGAGCAATAATATCTGGTGATTCAGCAGGATATAAGGATGCAGTAAATGGTAATACAGCTGTTGAAGATAAAACTGCTTAATAAGAGAGCTATGCCAAGCCCCGACAGGAACGGTTAATTTTCCATTAGTATGTATTAGCAAAACATGCCTGTTTCCAGTTAATAGGGACAAAGCTTTGGATTATTCAAATGACATTAGAGACTATAAATACAATTTAATCAGCAACGTGGAGCATCCATAAAATGCCAGTCAGTGTGCTCAAAATAGACTCCACTTACAATAAGCAGCTCACTAGATGATTAAGGTAGAGAGCTATTGATCTGTGTCCTGCAAGTCTAGGAAAGGCTACTATTTGCCAGGAAATAACAGGTGGAAAAATAGAACTTTTCTGAACAAAGGACTAACACTTCTGCACTATGACTCTTCTAGGGTCTTTACTGGGCATACTGATTCAACCATATTCTTGTCTTGGTAGCCTGCGTGTAATTATAGGAACAACTACAAACATTTCCTTATAACCCTGAGGAATTTTAACAATGTTTTTTCAGAACACACTGAACTCTTACCAAAATTTCCCAACTCATCTTGTGAAATGGTTAAGCTTAATGGTTCATGCTTATTGACACGAACTGATTTTTATTTAAAGAAAAATCTTCTTGGGACTGGCATGACGGCTCAGCTAGCTAATCTTCCACTTGCAAGCACCAACATCACATACAGGCACCAGTTCAGGCCCTAGCTGCTCCACTTCCCTTGAAGCTCTCTGATTCTGGCCTGGGAAAGCAGGGGAGGATGGTCGTTATGTGCCTGTACCAATATGGGAGACTTAAAGAAGCTCCTGACTCCAGGCTTCAGATTGGGTAGGCTCTGGCCATTGTGGCCGTAAGGGGAGTGAACCAGAAGATGGAAGATCTTTCTCTTTGTCTCTCCTTCTCTCTGAAAATTTGCCTTTCAAATAAATAAAAAATAAATAGATAGATAGATAGATATAATCTTTTCTCTTGAAATAGCCTATTTGTGAACCTTACTAAACTGAGGATAATTCTAACTGCCACTTTGGTTGGGGCAATATTAATTGAGAAAGAAAGATAATTCTAACTCTTGTTTCACCAAGCATTCCGATGCTACACTTGATCTTAGCCAAAAGGCCGAGAAGCAATGCCACGCGAAGCATTTTGAAAGCCTTGCTACAACCTTCACAATTTCAAGTTTCATGGTTTTTTTTTTTTTTGTGCTCTTTCCACTTTTTCAAATCTCCATAATCTTTCTAACATTTGTCTACTGTCTGTCCCATACAGCTTTTTCTGACCTTTCGCTTCCAGCTGACCTTTCCCTGCACGTAGAATTACATGCGGCCATCAATGCTTTGATGTGTTCCTTGTATGCAGGCATCCTGAAGGGGAAGGAAATTCTTATGCTTGCTCTCCTGGACTAGGGTTGAGTCTTAGGTTTCTGCTGGAACCTGAGTATGGCTTTAAAACACCCTGTGAGCTTCTGCTGCCTTTAAAACACTTTCCCTTTGGAGGACAGGTGCCAGATGTGAAGAACCGTGACCCACAGACTATTTTTGAGAAGGCCAAACTACACCGGGGGCTCTGTGAAGATAAAATCATTCCAAGAAAGTTACACACACACACACACACACACACACACATTTTGTTGTGCATACAGAACAGTTAATGAACTAGGGGAGTTCAAAGGTTGTAAGATGCACAAGCTGTGGTTCACAAGAGCTACAGCATAACTTTTAAAACACCAATGAGGAAGCATTCAGATTTCCATTGTGAATTGTTAATGGTTCTTAAAGGCTTAACATTCCCTTTTGGGCAGGAGCAACAGACTGCAGTTACTTGGCTGTGGCAGATTGGCTCAATTTTCTCATGTGACGAGAAAAGCTTTTATTTATTTATTTATATACTATTTCTTTTAAAATTTTTGCTTACTTGTTTAAAAGGCAGATATAGAGGCAAAGAAAGTACTCCCATTGCCTGGTTCACTCCCAAAATGTGGTGAACACGAAGATCCCAAAACCAAATGTGGGTCACCCCATTTTACTGAAACCTGTGGAGCCATCATCCTCTGGAAATGCGCATTAGCAAGAGAATTGAGAACCAGCCTAAAACATTCTGACATGATATGTGGGCACCCTGATCAGAGTCCCAATGCCTAGACAAAATGCTTATCCCCAACTTAAGTGTTCTTTATGGGAACAATAGAGGAAAACCATGATAACTTTAGATAGTATTACCCGGCTGTGGATTGGCTGTTGTAGTGGTATAGCCAACCTGTGGCCTCCTTTTTTATGATGACCATTCTGTCTCCCATTTGATCACAGTCTAGCTGAACAGAGCGCTGTTAAGCGTTAGCTTTAGTTACACCTCGCTTCTTCTTGTTTTCATGGTCATGCAGAGAGCCCAAATAGCCTTGAGTAGGTTTTCCCAGTGATTCAGACTCATGCCTTCGATGTGTTCAACCCTCATGGAGATCATCTGATGAATCAGTGACTGCTGACCAACATCAAAGGGCTGCGGAGAGAAGACAAATCACAAGATGAACAGGAAACCGCAACAAAAATTTGAAAAATACTCCGAAGCCAGAGTCTTCAGGCTGCCTCTATTTAACCAGATATGATTTAGCCACACTGAACTTGATCAGATCTGTCAGCTAAGATTTTGATGACTCCAAGAGGCTGATTGTTCATTTACAAACAGCATGGAGAATAATCACAGGGTCTGTTTACCGAAGAGAGGATCTGTGGATGCTATTTTTAATTAATGCATGAACTGAAGAGACTAGTTAAGAAAAACTAAGGGACCAGCAATGTGGCATAGCAGGTAAGATTGCCATTTGTAACAATGGCTTACATTAAGGGTGCCAGTTCATGTCTTGTTTGCTCCAGTTTTGGTCTAACTCTACTAATATTCTCAGAAAGTCAGTAGAAGTTGACCCAAGTGTTTGAGTCCATATCACCCACGTGACACATCCAGAGAAAGCTCCTGGGTTTGCCTGGCTCAGTCTTGGCAATCATAACCATCTGAGGAGGGAACCAGCAAACACAGGATCTTTCTCTCCTCTCTCAGTGTGGGGCATATTAAAAAAAAAAAAAAAAGTAAATCTTGAACATTAGGGACCTAACACCAACAATATTCCAGAACAATCAAGAATCCTCTGACCTGCCTTTTAGCTACAGGCCTGGGATAATTTTGGGTAGCTCTTTTTTTGTTTTGTTTTCTGAAGACAGAAAGACTGCTTTTGCAGATAAACCATGATGTAGATAACGTACCAGGCCTTGTGAGGACCAAAGCTTATCTTTACAGGCCTACAGCCCTGGCGTAAGTCCTTGTTAAAACAAATACTGTGTCTCTTTTTGACTGCTCCTTCGATGATGAGCAAAGAAGTGCAACATCCATGGAAAATAGCACTTGTTGAAATCCCGATCAGAACTTGTGCAGAATATGAGGGAGTCACAGTTCATTCCTAGAGCGTCACGATCTAATGATATTGTTGGCGTTTTTCTAAATAAAACAATTATTAAGCTTTCTGTACAGAAAAGCAAAAAAAAAAAAAAAACCAAAACCCACAAATAAAGAAGTATTATTCCACTGTGAACCAGTCACACTCAGTTGATATCTTTTCCAGTAAAATGGTTAATTTGTACCTACCACTGGAATTTTGGAATTGTAATTTAATTTACAGTTTTTAAGGACCTGCAAAATCTTTATTCCTGTCTACAGGATTTCTTGACAATTGTAATAAGAGTAATATAGAATTAAGAAATAACTAGAGGGATAATTAGTCTGTCATTTATTAATTCTTCCATTATCAGCTTGAGTGTCTGAGTTCCCGTAGCGTTTAAAACTTGTACTTCCCTTAGCCGAGAGAAGGGAAGCTTCCCTCTGGTTGCCCTTCTTACAAAATGTTTATCTTGTGTCTGTCTCATTTCTGATTTTCTCAACTACGTTCCTCCTCTCTCTCTAACCCTGTTCATTCCACTGTGGGCAACCATAAATAGGAACAGATCAGGGACCAGCAGAGGGAGAGTTGCCTAGAGTGACCATTGCTACGAGTGAGCATGGGGTCTAGAAGTATTGTAAACAAACATAAAACTTGCCAGTTCATGACTGTGTGCTTCATGGGTGACTAATTCATATTTCCTCATTTTCTAAATTATGAAGCTTCTCTGCCCACCAACTTAAGATTTCTCTGATGGTCATTTGTCAATATTTGCCTTATTAAACTGGAGAGCTCTCTGATTGTTTATCACGGCCCTAACATGTATAAGACGTGTGAAACCTTACTATATTTCTTAAGATGTTATCAACTGCTGAGTTACTGTAAGTTGGGAGTGGTTTAAACTTTTTTGCCATCCACAATGTGATTGTCAAAAAAGGTCAGGTCTTTAAACAGGGCCTTGTTGATACTGTGCTTCCAGCTAAAATGGTTCTCTGAGACTCTGGAATGATGATGTTTTGGTCAAGTACAATTAGGTAAAAAAGATTTATTTTTTCCCAGGATTAAAAAAAAATGCTTGGACAGTTTCAAAATTCAAAATTGCTTTAAAATAACTATGGGTTAAAATTCCACACATTCTTTTGAAATGTTTTTCTTTTTAGAGGTATTGGGATTGCAGTGTGAATTAGAGGAACCAGTAGATCAGAAATAAAGTTATAGAGAAAGTTATAAACATGAGAATGTGTTCTTTAAAAAAAAAAAAAAGCAAAGTCAGATATACAGAGAGGAGAGACACAGAGGAAGACTTCCGTCTGATGGTTCACTCCCCAAGTGACCGCAACAACCAGAGCTGCTCCAATCCGAAGCCAGGAGCCAGGAGTTCCTCCAGGTCTCCCATGAGGGTGCGAGGTCCCAAGGCTTTGGACCTTCCTCGGTTGCTTTCTCAGGCCACAAGCAGGGAGCTGGATGGAAAGTGGGGCAGCTGGGATTAGAACCAGCACCACTACGGGATCCTGGTGCATTGAAGGTGAGAAATTTAACTGCTAGACCATGCTGCTAGGCGGGAGAATGTATTCTTTTTTTTTTTTTTTTTTAAGATTTATTTTTATTATTTTCTCATTGGAAAGGCGGATATACAGAGAGGAGAGACAGAGAGGAAGATCTTCCATCCGATGATTCACTCCCCAAGTGAGCGCAATAGCCGATGCTATGCCGATCTGAAGCCAGGAGCCTCTTCTGGGTCTCCCACGTGGGTGCAGGGTCCCAAAGCTTTGGGCTGTCCTTGACTGCTTTCCCGGGCCACAGGCAGGGAGCTGGAAGGGAAGCGGGGCTGCCGGGATTAGAACCGGCGCCCATATGGGATCCTGGGCGTGCAAGGCGAGGACATTAACCACTTGCGCCAGAGCGCAGGGCCCGAGAATGTATTCTTGATGGAAAAAAAAAAAATTAAATTCTTGCTTAAAAAGCTATTAGGTGCTGGTGCATTGGCTCAATTGGCTAATCCTATACGTCCAATTGCCGGGATTGTGTCCTGGGTGCTTTTATTCCCATCCAGCTCCCTGCTTGTGACCTGGAAAAGCAGTGCAGAATGGCCCAAGTTCCTGGGCCCCTGCAGCCATGTGGGAGACCTGTAAGAGGCTCCTGGCTTCGGATTGGCTCAGCTCCGGCCATTGTAGCCACTTGGAGAGTGAATCTGCAGACAGAAGATCTTCCTCTGTGCCTCTTCTCCTCTCTGCATGTCTGATTTTCCAAGAAAACTAAATAAAACTTTGGAAAAATTAATGAAAAGTTCTGGAGCTCATAGATTGTATCATTTTGAAATGGGGACCCGTGATATACCGAGAGTCACTTGTTCTTATCCAATAAGGGAGCCCAAGTTGATATAGCCTAAATTATCTATGTACACCACGTGGGGAGTCCTAGATCTCAGGGATGAATATCACCTCCCACCTCTCAGAGGATTAATCATAACTCTTCTAAACCAGTGAGTACAATCCCAGCGCCCTTAGAAGAGGTACATCTGCAGGTGAGACCAGGGAATGCATAGCTAATGATGTATGCAAGTAAATGTGTTATAAAGGATTTTTTTTTTTTCACTATTGAGAAAGAAAAGTCTTAGGTAGAAAAATCTCATTGTTCTTCCCCTTGACCTCTTCCCTCCTGCCTGATTCCTCCCCAGGCCGGGATTCTAATTTGCCAGTTCTATGGGGACAACCAGCTTTTCAAAGTATAGGAAACAAAAAAACGAGAATGGAAATCCAGTTTTCTTGATGACATCCATGAGCCATCACACTAACTCAGAAGCCCACTTCTGGACCCTGTGTAAAACCATAGTAATAGCTTATTAGATATACACTGGTGCTTATTTATTTTTAGTTAATGGCAGCTAAATGCATTTCATCTTATTTCAATATTTTCTGTGGCTTGCCTTCGTTTGAATAATAATTTTTTTACTCTGACTTTTAGAATAGTCAGCCTGAATCTCCATGCAGTGATCCCCACCAACTATCTTTTACATTTAATAACTCACCTTTGCTTTGAGGGTGCCTTTCATGCTGCGGGTGTTAAACAATTCTAGTTTCCCTTTCAACATCTCCCCCTTTGAACCAGCGATCATCTGTGCCTCATTAATTTTGCTTCTGATTATTTTCTCTCTCCGTTTTTAAATGTTTGAACTAGCTTTGCCTACTGTGCTGCTAATTCTCAGTTGAGTTTCTTAATGCTCTTTCTTCCAGAAAGATTCTCTGAAAAATCCCTCTTGAAAATCTTCTTTGGCTGCCACATCATTTTGTGTGTATCCTTATCCCAATATGCCGTGCTATAATCATCGGTTTTAGCTTCCTAGATACTGAAAGCATATCTGGTTTAAACCCCTATGCCCCGTGAGGCATGCTATCCAACAGTCATTGTTCTGTAGTTGTTTATTGTATAAATGAATGTTATTCAAAGCTACTATCAGCTCTACTTGAAAAATTAAGCATTACCAGGAGTCTCCCCACCCAGAACCACCCCCGTCCCAAGGAAAGATAACTGTCAGCCGCTGTCTTTGTCCAGAGACAGTCCAAGGCCATTCGAACACTTCTCTGTGCCTCTCCATTATCCACGAGTGATCAGCTTCTCTACTTCTAAGCAACTAAACCTCACTCCTTCAGACGGTATTTACCTTGAATTTCTCAGTTCTGATATTCCAAGTCAGGTGCAACTGTATCTATAAAATCATTGTTTTTCACTTATAGTACAATATTCACTACATGAGATAGTTCTTTAGTATAAAATAGGCTTTATATTAAATTATTTTATGTTTCTGTAAGCTATTATGTGCTAGGAATATGTTGCAAATAGAACAATATGAGCTATGCTATTTCCTAGGTTAGATGATTAAATTTTCAACATACGATGTCTTTAACTTACAATGTATTTTTCGGGATGTATCCCATTATAAGTCCAGGTGTGTCTGAATTTACTAGTTCCAATTAACTGCATCACAGAAGTTTTACTTTTTCCATTTACAAATAATGCAAAAAATTAACATCATTGTACGTTTCTTTAGTAGTTCATCTTTATATCTGGAATATAATCACAGAAGTTATATTCCTAGGTCTAGTTTTTCAATTTTAAATTTTGACGAATATCGCCACATTATCCTCCTTCAACATTGTATGAGTTTGCGTTTTCACCAACAATAAAATCTGTATCACAAACCAACTGCAACTGATCCCTACAAATCAAATTTTGAATCCTCGATATGATGGCTAAAAAGTCTCGGATACATAGTTTAATGTGTATCTATTTTATTGTGGAGTCAAAGTGAATGCTTTTGAGAAAAGAAAGAATTTATTTACTTTATCTGAAAATCAGAAGCACAGAGAGAAAAACAGAGATCTTCCACCTGTTGATACACTCCCCAAATCGTCACAATTGAATGAGCTATGCTGATCTAAAGCTGGGAGTCCGAAGCCTTGTTCAAGTCTCACACATGGGTGCAGGGACCCAAAGCCTTGGGGCATTCTCTGCTATCTTTATAGGTCGTAAGTGGGGACCTGGCTCAGAAGTAAAGCAGCTGGGACATGAACCAGAGGATCAGCCTGCTACACCACCCCCCCAGCTCTCCCAGAAGAGGGTATTTTATATATGTTTATAACCCAGGCTGGCCAGCTCATCCTAAAACTCAATCTCTTCAAGGTAATTCAGTACTACTTGAGAAGGTTGACAAAATAAGACTCAAGGATGAATCTCCAAAAATACCCAAAAGTTATGCAGCAAATTGACCTGATAGGGATGCTACTGGGGACTCCTATATCAAACATGAAATATCAGGGTCTCAATGCCCTTCATATGCCAAAGGGTATTGGATTGGTGCTTGCCCTTGGAACTCCTGCTGCCAGCCACACCAGCAACAAGACAGCACTGCTCTGTTATTGCTAACTCAGTCACTCAGGTGTGTCTGTTACTGAACATCTAGGTCAATGCCTGAATACTAGCTACAAGAGAAGCTGGTGTGGGAGCTCTGACCTGAATTGGGGAAGGCAGGATTCAAAATGTAAGAATGTTCTGAAATAAAAGCTTTGCAATATATAAGGATTCTTGAATGTGTCACATCATCTCCATCATCTTGTTGCTGAGAGCAAGCAGCGATCCTTATTATTTAATCTTTTAAACAAAACTAGGTATCCTGTCCTATATTACACACTCATTGCATTCATTACCAGTGCAAAAAAAAAAAATGCCAGGATGCAATTTTTGCATATTGATGATGTCTCATCAATAGTAAGGCTATATGGGCCTGGCGCGGTGGCGCAAGTGGTTAAAGGTCCTCGCCTTGCACGCCCAGGATTTCATATGGGCGCCGGTTCTAATCCTGGCAGCTCCACTTCCCTTCCAGCTCCCTGCTGTGGCCCAGGAAAGCAGTCAAGGACGGCCCAAAGCTTTGGGACTCTGCACCCGCGTGGGAGACCTGGAAGAGGCTCCTGGCTATGGATCGGCATAGTATCAGCCGTTGCGCTCACTTGGGGAGTGAATCATTGGACGGAAGATCTTCCTCTCTGTCTCTCCTCTCCGTACATCTGCCTTTCCAATAAAAATAAAATAAATCTTAAAAAAAAATAGTAAGGCTATAGATCCATGACTTGTGCAGGTGTATTCTCAGATCCTGGGAAGAACTAATAAATAATTCTTTCCCATATGTTTCAGCTAAAATTGCTAAAAACAAGCTATTTGAATTGAAATTATTTAATAATACCATTTACTCCAACTTCTCTTTCATCATAGCTTCACATGTGTCAGATGACATGCTAAAAGTTGAATTAAGGATATAGTGAGTAGAGATTTTTAAGATAACTGGTAGTTTGAAAGCACAAATTGTTGCTAGCCACTCCAGGACAGAGATAACTCCAAGGCATACATGGTTTATTCTCTGTGATTCACCTGATACCGTAACTTGGCACCAGCATTAGTTATGGAATGTAGGAGACAGCAGATTATAAATATATGGACTCAGGAATTGGTCTGGGAACATATCCCAATCACAGATCAATTAAATTTAAAAGAATATTTCTCCCCTGCTAGGCCTCTGCTTTCACCGCTAGAACATGGAAGTTCGAACTGGGTGCAGACAGTCCAGGTAGAAACTGCTTAGTTCTGAGCCAGCACATGGGCTGAGTTGGGGGCAGGCCAGCCTGGGCTAAGCTCCCATACCTGCTGGCATGCAATAGAACCAGAACAGGTGTGGGCCAGCTAGGCAAGGTTGTAACACACCTGTTTGCAAGTTTTGGGACTAGGTACGAGTCATGTCAGGCTGGACTACTGTGCCACCCTGGCAAGTACATAATCCAGGGTTGGGAGCAGACCTAGTAGGGGGAAGTGTGGGCATTTCTGCTAAGCTGAAGGTTCTGCTGGTGAGCATGAGAGCTAGGGTTGAGGGCAGGCCAGGTTAGACAAGACAGCAGCACGAGCCGGCATATGTGTGATCCTGATCCAGGAGTGGGTCTGCCTGATCTAAGCTGCAGTGCCCATGAATGTGCCCGAGACTCAGCTGGGATGTGGGCTAGGCTAGTTTGAGTTGCAGTATATGCTGACACATGTGGGAACTGGGGCAGGGGGCGGGCCTGTCGGGGAGTATTGAAGGTCGTGTCAATTGGGCTGTGGCAGCCAGTGGTGTGCGTAGGACCGGGACTGTGGTGGTTGGGGCTGGGCTAGGCTGTAGCATTTATTGGTTTACATGAGAGATTTGGCTAAGGGTGGAACTGGCCAGGCAGCTGCATCAACTTGGTATTTGCATTGATGTGCATTTGACAGGCCAAAACTGATCTTGAAGTGACTGGTGCATGCGACAGTCATGTCTGGGGTCACTCCAGGCCAGGTTTCTTGGAGAATCCTCAACTAGATCATTGAACGCAAACCCCAGCCACAGGAAAAATGACAATATCTGTGGTCTGATCTCGGAGTGTACGTGTCAGGACTAGCCCTCCTTCATTGCTGGCACCTGTGCAGTGAACAGCATGCCCAGAAGCACACGGGGCACATGACAGCCAACTTATCTAGGCTAGCAGAGGACACCGAGCTCCTCATCAAAAGCAGAAAAGCAGAACAGGTTGTACAACTCTCCTGGCCAAGCTTGAACCTATCTTCTTAGGCCTGTGGATGCACTAAGGTGGAATTCATCAGCCAGTAGACCTTGGAAAGATTTTCTAAACACTGGAGCAATGAAGCCGACAATGTCACAGAAGTATCCCAATTAGTCAAGTAACACCCTCAAAACACTCTTGCCCACACCAGGATCTCTAAGGCATCGTCAAAGGAGCATTCCCCCATTCCTGGGAACTGATGCAGTTTGACAGGAAGAAACAACCCCTTCACCTTCTCTCCACCCTTTGTGGATGTAGCAAAAACAAAAACAAAAACAAAAACAAAAAGCATTGAAACATTTGTCCCATCCACTTTTCACCAAACCTCGACTTTTTCCTATCTTAATTGGAAGCCGACTTGAGTGTGCTTCCTTCTCAACCATCATAACAATATTAATAATTTTTTTAGAAAATTAAAAAATATTTCAATTCTTGCCAGCATTCAGTCAGGACTGAAGTTCGTGCTGCCAGATATATTGTACGATGCAGCATGTTCAATTACAGTTGTGCTATACTTATTTTTCTCTTGTAGTGGTGATTGTGTGTTATAGAATGCATTGAGGGAAAAACGAGAGGGTTACAAGAGAAAACTAGACTGCCTGTCACACTGCAGCTGGCCGTGGCGGGAGCACGTTCAGTTCTTGCTACCTTCCAGGCCCAGTGTGCATCCGGTTGCCTCTGAACAACAGCTAGCAGCTCTCCTGGTTTCAGTCTCTAAGTTGAATACCTTTTCTGAGAGTGTTCTGGGATTCTGGTCCCCAAGCCTTACCAGGACCTCAGGCCTTTTCTGTCCATTTACCATGAGTGGGTGACTTGAGTGCCAATCCTGCCAAGATGTTGACATTTTATGTTGCCTCATGATTCTTTGTCATGATAACAACAAAGTTTGCAGATGGTAGTGACATTTTGTAATTAGTGAAGCTCTCTCTGTTGTGTTCAGAGAAGGAGTTTCTGCTTTGACAACTGGGTATTTAGAACCACTGGAGTTGCACGGGCACAAAATGCAAGATCCCTCATTTTCTCTGCTTAGTGTCTGGGCCCCTAAGAAGTTGATGACTTAAAAAAAAAAAAAAAGATTTCTTTATTTTTATTGGAAAGGCGGATTTACAGAGAGTAGGAGAGAGACAGAGAGAAAGATATTCCATCCACTGGTTCACTTCCCAAGAAGCCACAACCGCTGGAACTGAGCCGATCTGAAGCCTGAAGCCAGGAGCTTCTTCTGGGTCTACCATATGGGTGCAGGGTCCCAGTGCTTTGAGCCATCCTCTGCTGTTTTCCCTGGCCACAGGCAAGGAGCTGCATGGGAACTGGAGCAGCTGGGATACAAACCAGCACCCATATGGGATCCTGTCTCATGTAATATGAGGATTAATCATTAGGCTATTGCACCAGGCTCAGAACTTTGATAATTTAAAGTGAACGCTGTGTCCCGTAGGTCTGGTGGGCAGCAGTTATTCCTTCACTTTTTTTGCCAGAAAGCAAATTTCTTAGTCAACCACAATGTGGCTGGGGTTTCTGGGCCAGGGGATCAAATATTTAGTAAGCCAAGAGGGAGAGCGGCAGACTGAGATCCTATGAAATGGAAAGATGAACTTATACCAAAATGATTGTCTGTTTAAATGAGCCAGTTCCTTTTACAAGGGTTGAAGGGAACAATTCAACAAGGAAGGTGGCTGCTTCACTTAGTAATGTTGTATCAGAAATAGAGTGGCTGTCTCTGCTATGAGTGGGTTTTAAATTCAGCATTAATAAGCCTTAGCACTGGAGGTTAGATTGAATGTCCAGATATCTTTTTTTCTGGAATTTTCAGTATTTTCCATCCATCAGCCAGTCTTCTGGGATGCTCAGTGCGGCCATGGTGAGACCTGGTCAAGGTGTGGGTGAAAGGCGATAGGAGCCCTACATTGCCAACATGTCTTTTAATTCTTGTAACCTCTGTCTCTGCTTATGCTCTGGCCTGGCTGTATCATTTCCATCTTTCTTGTTGATTCTGCACAACTTTTGTACTTTGTAGGTGTGACAGGACCAATGGATTGATTATTCTTGCCTCATAGTCACTTATTATCCATCATCCAGAGAGTTACTGCTCAAAAAAGTTCTTTGTTGGGGGATATGGAGCCCCGTGGTACAGACAGCATGACATTCCTGTAGTTCCCAAAGGTTCTGCTTTGGGATTCCCTAATTTAGAGTTGCCCTAAACCATGTATTATAAATTTTCCTAACAACGGTATCTCTACTACCGCTGACCAGCTGGGCTGCATGGTCCAACAATACTCTGCAAAGATCGTTCCTATTCTGGATAACATTCATGTCACTTGGTGAATGTATCGGAAAACGTTGTACACAAAATAAGATAAAAATTATATAAGTCCTCCCTGTATTTTAGAGAATATATTGCACAGACCCCAGACCAATGCAAATCTAAGCATTAAAATGAAATGATTTGTCCCTGAATCTTCATAGAGTTCCTATCTCATCCTTTGAAGTCTAAAAGTTCTCAACACCACTGATTTAATACACTAACCACTTCTTGCTCATCTAACCTGTGTGTCAGGATAATATTTGTATAGAGTATACTTCTGACTTGAGAATTGGGAGACAGGAGCCCAGAGTGAAAGAATGGCTCTGCTAAATTCAGGTGTTATGAATTAAATTCTTGGTACAGCCGAATGTGACTGTATTTAGAGATGGAATCTTTAAAAAGTAACTAAGGTTCAATGAATTCATAAGGCATGGGCCTAATAAAATATGACTGGAGTCCTTAAAAGAAACCATACCAGTGAAATGAATGCAGAGAAAATGCTGGGCGAGGACGCAGAGAAGGTCGCCATCTGCTGGCCAAGGAAACACATTTCAGGAGAAACCAAAGCTGCTGTTAACTGGTTTAGGATTTGAAATTCCCAGACAGTAAAAGGAGAGCTCTAATATTTAAGCCACTCTCTCTGTTATGGAGAGTCTAGAAGGCCAAGAAAAACATATGTTGATTCCTAAGACCACGTTGATGTGTTCTAACAGGGGTACCAGATCTGACACAGCAACTGCAATTGGATTGCTACTTAGCTAAATTTCGATACTTCGTTCAGGAACCACAAGTCAGTTTTTTGTTTCTTTGTTTGTTGTTGTTACTGTTTTGCTTTTTCCTTAGAGAACATTTCTCTGGGGTACAGACCCATAAGTTAGAAGAGATATACAACATTGTTTCATGATATAGATTTTTAAGAGTGGTGATAACCACTGATTCAAGCTTTATGTCTTTCAGATTGGCAGTAACTTCATGTTTCCCTGAAAAATAACGCAGCTTATTTCACTACATTGGCTGGAGCTAAGGGAATTTTACCAGGCTTCTATTTGGTCTTCCTTATTATTCTAGAATCAAAGACTCCAGTGGGAATTATACCAAAACCAAGAATATTTATTCCAAAATTGAATGCGGAAATTGAATGACTCCCAAAGGGGGTCTCCAGCTCCATTGGCCCCACCATGAGACAAGCTTGGACTAAGATTTCATTTGGATAATATTTCTATTCAGAGAGCCTCCTGACCACAACCTTTGATTCACTCCCCCAGTGGCTCCAATGGCTGGAGCTGAGCCGATCCAAAGCCAAGAACCAGGAGCCTCCTGCAGGTCTCCCGTGTGCATGTAGGGTCCCAAGGCTTACAGCCATCCTGTACTGCTTTCCCAGGTCACAAGCAGAGAGCTGGACAGGATGCAAGGCCTCTAGGACATGAACAGCAGCCCATATGGGATCCTGGTGTGTGTAAGGCAAGGACTTCAGCTACTAGGTTATTGCACTGGGACCCATGTGGTTATTTTTTTTTTAATGACTTGTTTATTTGAATGGTTGACAGAGAAAGGGAGAGAGGGGATATTCTAAGGATTCATTTCATTTTTATTGGAAAATCAAATATTCACACAGGAGGAAAGACAGAGAGGAAGATCTTCTGTCTATTGGTTCACTCCCTAAGTGGCCACAATGGCTGGAACTGAGCTGATCTGAAGCCAGAAGCCTGGAGCCTCTTCCTCATCTCCCATGCGGTGCAAGCTCCTACAGATTTGGGCTGTCCTTGGCTCCTTTCTCAGGCCACAAGCAGGGAGCTGAATGGGAAGCGGGGCTGCTGGGACCCAGGTGCATTCAACGCAAGTACTTTGGCCAGTGGGCTATCATACAGAACCTGAGAGGGGATCTTTTAACCAGTTTGTTCTGTCCCGAGATGTCCTCAGCAGTCTTGTCTGGGCTAGCCTGAGGCCAAGATATCAGAACTCTATCCAGGTATTCCAAGTTGATTGCAGGGAAGGAAACAGGACTGGGAAAGGAAGATCAGATTATACGAATAGCTAGTCTAATGGAAGTCAATATTTTACAACCACACTGACTCTCATGAGATTCAACTCAATACTTACTTTTTAGAGAAAACAAAACAAAACAAAACAAAAATTGCAGAAAGGGGAAATTCATGGATGTCAAGGTCTTTCCACCAGAAATGTTTTCACCCTTTTCAGTGGAGGAGGGAGGAGAGAAGACAACATTTCCACAAAAGTGATTTAAAAGTCTGTATTTTGATCTGAATGTTTATGCAAAGATTTATTTCAAAATGACGCCAATACATTACTTCAAGTGGCATTTTGAAATGTCTTGGGAAAAGCTGAGTGAAATTTAAAAGTTAGGTAAAATGTATTCATCTCCCCACCTAGGTATCTGGCCGTCGTGCTATTCTCATTTCTCTTTCATTAACTGTCACAGGAAAATATATATACTACTATATTTTAAGTTTAAGAACATATCGCCTATAAATGTCTTTTTGAAGAATGTAACAAAATAAATAAATGGTAAGTCTGGTCTAGACTCTGCTACAAAGCAGCTTTGTCGGCATTCTGGCAGATTTGTGTTTGTTAAGGCGAGTGCTTAGTTAATAAACTGGGGCGTTGTGTCTTCAGGAATGTTGGTCCAAAAGGGAAAGGCTGGAAGATGAACTTGGCTCAAGGAGCGACAGGAGCAAAAGTGGAGATGTCACTTGCTTCTCTGCCAGGATGTGCCTGTCTCGCATATTTGCTCTGTTGAAGAGTTCCATTGAAAGTAAATTCAATACCGTCACTTCTATCACTGTTAGAGTTGTCATGATAGGGCTCAGCGCGGTGCGCCAAGTACAAGGCTCATCTTGTGCAAACTGTGTCTCCACTACCTCAACAGCAGCACCAGTTCTATGTCTCACCGGATGAGGTTTACTCTGCATTTGACTTTGGCTGCTTAGTCTACCTGCCTTCCAAATGTGCTTTTCCAGCTTTCTCTGAAACTATTCTCTCTCTCTATTTTATTTATTTTTTTTGCCTGAGTGATCAGAGTCTGGATTACTCTGTTGTTTGAAATTAAGTATCATTATCATTAATGAAAATGATAGAACACAGGCAATTAAATAAGATAGATAAACATTAAAAAGGGAGAAACAAAAATGCATCTTATATTTTTTCTGTATAGACATTATGGAAAATCAGTAGAGAAACTATTATAATGATGGAATGTATTTTTATTTTTTAAGGTTTATTTATTTTTATTGCAAAGTCAGATATACAGAGAGGATGAGAGACAGAGAGGAAGATCTTCCATCTAATGATTTACTCCTCAAGTGACCGCAATGACTGGTACTATGCTGATCCAAAGCCAGGAGTCAGGAGCTCTTCTGGGTCTCCCACACGGGTGCAGGGTCCCAAGGCTTTGGGCCGTGCTCGACTGCTTTCCCAGGCCACAAGCAGGGAGCTGGATGGGAAGTGGGGCCGTCGGGATTAGAACTAGTGCCCATATGGGATCCTAGATTGTTCAAGGCGAGGACTTTAACCACTAGGCCACCGTGCCAGGCCTTGGAATAATTTTTAATTACCAGTTTTAGATGTATATAAGCTAATGGATTTTGATTACAGTGATAACAAATAACATGAAGATAGCTTGAACAAAGGCAAATTAATGGCATACTCATGAATATATTTAACAAAAATGAATAAAACCAACACAGAGGAAATAATATTTTCTAAGTCCCAATAAAACATAGGTTGCTATAAAATAAAAATAACTCAATATTGTAAAGAAGCAAAGTCTTCAGAACTAATCTAAAATTCAGTACCATTTCTATTTAAATCCCAAGATGCTTTTTTTATTTAATAAGAATAGTTCATTCAAAAGCAGCATAAGGTGTAAATCAAAATAATAACCAAGAAAAGCGTTAAGATTATAGGAGAATCCATTGCTCTGGATGTCATAAAAAACTGAAAAGTTACAGTTTCAACAATGTAACACTAGAAGAGGAAAATGCAAGTAGTCTAATGAAAGTAAACACACATACAATTTGGTATTAGTGGAGAATATATATATTATCTAACAAAAGGCTTTCTCTCTAATATATAGCTTTCCATTTTGGCAGCTGAATCTTGATCCTATTTTTTTCTTTTTTTTTAATGTTCATCTAATTTTTATTGGAAAGGCAGACTTGCAGAGAGACAAAGATCTTTCGTCCACTGGTTCACTCCTTAAGTGGCCACAATGAATCGATTTAAAGATTTTTTTTATTGGAAAAGTAGATATACAGAGATGAGGAGAGACAGTGAGGAAGATCTTCTGTCTGATGATTCACTCCCAAGCGGCTGCAATGGCTGGAGCTGAGTCAATCCAAAGCCAGGAGCCAGGAGCCTCTTCTGAGTTTCCCACACGGGTGCAGTTTCCCAAGGTTTTGGGTCATCTTCCACTGCTTTCCCAGGCCACAAGCAGAGAGCTGCATGGGAAGTGAGGCTGCTGGGATTAGAACCTGTGCCCCTATAGGATCCTGGCACATTCAAGGTGGGGACTTTAGCTGCTAGGCTATTACGCCAGTCCCAGCTGAATCGATCTAAAGCCAGGATCACACCAGGCTCTGGATCCTATTTCACATACTGTACTAAATAATAAAAAAAAAAATTCCAAGACCCCGTGAAACAGCTCAATGACTAAACCCTCACCTTGCAAGCCCCAGGATCCCATATAGGCATCAGTTTGTGTCCTGGGTGCTCCACTTTCCATCTAGCTCCCTTCCTGTGGCCTGGGAAAACAGTGGGGGATGACTCAAAGCCCTGAGACCCTGCACCTGCATGGAAGACCCAGAAGAAGCTCCTGGTTCCTGGCTTCAGATCAGTTCAGCTCCAACTGTTGTGGCCACTTGGGAAGTGAACCAACAGGTTTAAGATCTTTGCCTCCTTTCTGTAAGGCTGATTTTTCAATAAAAAAGAAAGAAATAAACCTTAAAATTCCAAATTCATTGGAGGTTTGAAGATAAACCTATAAAATTGGTGAAGAATGCTAAGAAAAACAACTTTGAGTCCCTTTGAGGGCAGAAAAAAAATCTTCATAACATGCTTGCAATTTAATGATAAAAAGATTTAAGGACCCAGCATGATAGCCTAGTGGCTAAAGTCCTTGCCTTGAATGCACCGGGATCTCATATAGGTACAAATTTTAATCCCGTGGCCAAGTTTCCCAGCCGGCTTCTTGCTTGTGGCCTGGGAAAGCAGTCGAAAACAGCCCAAAGCTTAGGACATCACACCATGAAGGAGCCCCGGAAGAGGCTCAGGGCTTCTGGCTTCAGACTGGTTCAGCTCCGGCCATTGAGGCTGGCTGGGGAATGAACCATCGGATGAAAGATCTTCTCTGTCTCTCCTCCTCTTTGTATGTATGGGCCTTTCCAATAGAAATAAATAATTCTTCAAAAAATTTTTAAATTTTACCACACAAAATATTTGAAAAACCTATATAGGATATAACACGTTATGCAGTAAAAATAAAATGTAGACGGGCGGAAATATATGAAATGAATGTGCAATTCAGCAAAGAATTAATATTTTTAATACTGAAGAGCACTAAAAATGCTACAGAAAATATGAAGAGTCTGGAGGGGGGAAGAGGAGTAGGGTGGACACAGTTGGAGCAACTTAGTTTAGTCTTAAAATCTTGGATCATGAAGAAGGGTATTACATTTTCTAGCCCATTTCTTTACCAGAATCTGAGCACCATAGATCTCAGCCATAGGTGTCAGGCTTCTGTAATAAGAACGTGCATAAACTAGTAATAAAAAGTGATAGAACCATCAACAAAGTCATGGTCACAGAGACAGCCTGAAAAATGAAATTCAGATGATGTCCACGGAGGAAGCAGGTGCAGAGCAAACGGTGCTGGATCTCAATGTCTTCCAGGTGTCTTCCATCTGCTGCTGGCTCAGAGGACCCCTTAGCCGAGAGAGGAACCCCAGTGTCCTCGAAGTGCTTGGCAAAAAGCATGTAGGGAATTCCGGCCCCTTTCATGAAGAAGCAGGGCAGAGAGGATGTGGAGAGCCTTGCCTCACAGGCGTTCACCAATAATCTAGTCTAGAAAATGCAAATACAGTGGCGCCTTGGAGACAGTGTCACAGAGCTCTCTGATCCTGTGGTATGTCTCCAGGGCCTTCACAATCTGCAGGACCCAGCAGAAAATGTAAGCATAGGGCCCTTGGATCAAAACAAAAAACAAAGACATCATGTAAAAGCTCCATTAATTGTATGAAACTACCACGCTACTACCTTTCTTCGGTAATCTATCAACTTCTCCTTTTGGAATTTGCTTATGATTACTGCTTTAACAAAATCATTTATTCTTGAAGTCACATAGTGTGTGGTTAGATAGCATTGCTCCTCAAGAAATAACAATTTTAGACACCTGTCTCTTCGTTTTACTCGTCTAATCAGCTCAAGTTTACAGACGAAAACACAGGCGACATCTTCCATGTACAAAGAAAGTAAAAGGCATGAGGAGACGGAATCTCACCCATCTCTTTCTGACATGCTGACTTTGCCTTTTAGTGTGGCTTCACAGTTTGTGTGGCTGTTTAAGTTTTCTATCTTCTATATTTTGCTTACAAATAACCTAGAACATTCCAGGTTGTCCTTGATGTCACACATATCCCAAAAGCACCAGTGTCTGCTGCTGTTATTGTCCTACACTGATCCTGTTTCCTCACTTTCCATTTTTTTTTTTTTTAAGATTTAGTTATTTATTGTTGGAAAGGCAGATATACAGAGAGAAAGAGAGAGAGAAAGATCTTCCTTCCACTGGTTCACTCCCCAAGTGGCCACAATGGCCAGAGCGGAGCCAATCTGAAACCAGCAGCCAGGAACTTCTTCTGGGTCTCCCAAGTGGGTGCAGGCTCCAAAGGTTTGAGCTATCCTCTGTTGCGTTCCCAGACCGCAGGCAGGGATCTGGATAGGAAGTTGAGCAGCCATGACATGAACCTGCACCCTAATGGGATCCCAGTAGATGCAAGGTGAGGATTTAACCTAGGCTATTGCAGCAGATCCTCCAGTTTTCCCTTTCTAAGAACAGTTTGTCTTGATAAATTCTCTCATGAACAATGCTGAATTTATAAGCCTGTGATTTAATTAACAAAGACAAAGTGAATCAAAAACCAACAGAAACAATTGAAAATTTTTCTTTCATTATAGTAATACTAAGAAATTCCAAAAATAGGACATTAGCAAGCTTAATTTTAAAAACCACTCTTGATCCTGAGGGATGAGGTATGAAACCAGGAGGAAGCTTGCTGATGCCAACTACAGCTAGCACTGATAACCAAATAGCCAATTATAAGCTTATACTAGATCCATGCTACAGGTAACCTCTTATACTTGTGTGTTCATTGGTCTTCCATTTCATCACTGTGCGCATTAGAAGAAGATTCCTACATCCAGTTGCAGGGCCACTGTTGTGACGCAGCGGGGTTCAGCTGCCACCTGTAATGCCAGCATCCCAGACAAACAAGACTTCAACTCCCAGCTGTTCTGCTTATCCAGCTCCTGGCTAATATCCCTGAAAAAGCAACAGAAGATGCTTGAATCTCTTACCACTGACCTGAGATACCCAGGTGGAGCCTGAGGTTTCTGGATTGGCCCAGGCCAAGCCCGGTGGTTGTGGACACTTAGGAGTGCAGCAGCAGGTGAACGGGTGTCTCTCCCCTCCACCCCTGTCACTCAGCCTTTCCAATAAATAAACAGTTTTTTAAAAGAAATAACACAGCTGCACATCAATATCACTTCTGGCATTGCCTTTTCGTAGTTTTAAAGTACAGTTTAATTCAGATCTACTGGATCAGAATCCTTGAGAAGATAACCAATAAAAACGTTCCCTTTCTTTTTCCCTACTTCCCTTCCTCCTTCTACCTTCTCCCCATCTTTTTCAGATGAGAAATGTGATGATTTATCCAGCTCATTTTAGGGTTACATTAAATAATTCTGAAGCATATATTTATATAAAAGATTTAAAATAAGATATTAATATGTATGATATATTCATATATATATATATATAGCAGTTTATAGTGTTCAAGTGAGATTTTACAGAACTCTGCATTTTAGGATGATCAAAACGGTCTTACAGTTCTAACAAGCCCTATATTAACAGTTGGGGAGTAGAACAGTCTTAGACGGGTGCACAGAGAAATCTCCAAAAACTTAGCTAGTCAGGAGTAACTAAACTCCAGATCTTACCTAGTGAGGTCAAGGAAAAGCCAAGTAGGGTGCCTGACCAGTAAGATACAGGCTGAGCAAGCACAGGCCAGCTGACTTTTTCCTGTCTGTTCAAATCATTCTGTATCAGTCTATCTATCTGAACTAATTGTGGGACTCCGGAGCGACCCTGATGGTCTTTGCAAGAGAGGATGGGGAGCCAAAGTTGGATCTAAGTAAGGATCAGAGAAAGCTCCTCTGCTGAGTCCACAAGGAAATTTACAGTGCTATGACCTCTGATGACCTCCCGGGCTCCTGGCTGTTATTCCAATGTCATCAGACCCTGTGGAGAGGGTTCTATGCTGCTTCAATCAAAATCAGTTTTCTCTCAGCTTTCTGATAACCTCATGGTTAGTTCTTCGGGTGCTACGTTGAGATATCCAGAGAAACGTGCAGTGAAGGTACAACATAGCCATTTATTCACCTGCCCTGACTTAATTATGGAAAGTTGAGCAGTGCTGGTCTTATTTCTGATTTTGTCCAATTTACATTTCTCTTGCATACTTCGAATGCCTGAGACACCCTGTTCTAGCTAATTCATCTTGAATTTCTATGTCTCCTTCCAAATTAAGCTTGTACATTTAGTAATGAATGCTTATTTTGAAGTGAGAATTGTGATTGCAGAGAAAACATAAAATGAAATTAGACTTTGTTCATCCACTAGGAAAAAGACTAGCTGTCGAGAGTGATAAGTAAACAAGCAATTACAGCAATGTCTGATAAGGATTCTGCCGAGAATATTTTAGTAACATCGCAGCACAATGTATAAATTGAAAAAGAAGGCCTTTGTATGATGAAGTTAATAGTAGCCTGTGTCTGCACCCTGTCCTTAAATTGCCTGTTAATATTGTTAGCATTGAAATGAAAACCTAGGATATATTCCTGGCAAAATTTCAGGGAAAGCAAAGTTGCAGGTGGGAGAGCGAGTGTATTACAGGATGGAAGCAAGCTTCCACTAATGTCAACAGCCTAGATTGATGAAACAAAATCAATGCAATAAAATTGAATGAGGAAAAATTATGGTCCTGGAGGAAAGACATTTATCTTGAAACCATTTTTAGCCGAAGATTCCAGGTTTAAGTAAACAATGTTTGTGAGCTATCTTCATTGTTGTTTGACCTTCTGAAATCAAATCACCTACTTAACTATCAATGTATATATATATATATATATACATTATATATATATATACAGATATATATATATCTGAAACTAAGAGACATATAGGAAAACTTTAAGAAAAAAAAGATGACAAATATAAATTCAGAACAGAGGTTACCCATGAGCGAGTGGAGCACATGGAGAAATACAAATGCCACAGTGCATGGCAGAAAACGGACATTGGAACCACCTGCTTCAGTAATGATCTAGTTTTGAAATGGCAAATATCAATGGATATGTGACTTCATTCAAAATTAAATTTGAAATAAGAAAGCTTACATGTACAGTAATTAATCCAATCTGAGTTCAACCAGAGAAACAATACCATTAGAACATTCATAACTAATGCATTTCAAGGAGCTGGGCATGTGGGAGCTGATGAAGTCATCTCTGAGGGGTCTGGCGCCGTGGCCTAGGGCTAAAGTCCTCGCCTTGAACGTGCCAGGATCCCATATGGGCACTAGTTCTAACCCCGGCTGCCCCACTTCCCATCCAGCTTCCTGCCTGTGGCCTGGGAAAGCAGTCAAGGATGGCCCAAAGCCTTGGGACTCTGCACTCGCATGGGAGACCTGGAAGAAGTTCTTGGCTCCTGGATTCAGATTGGTGCAGCACTGGCTGTTGCGCTTCCTTGGGGAGTGAATCATCGGAGGGAAGATCTTCTTCTCTGTCTCTCCTCCTCTCTATATCTGACTTAGCAATAAAAATGAATAAATCTTAAAAAAAAGAAAGCATATCATGAAGACATAAGAAGTCAGCTCTGTTGATGTTCGTGTCTTCTAAAAAAAAAACAAACAACAACAACCCTATCTCGGTAAGGCAGGCATAGCTGTGTCTGATGCTGCAGTACAACCTCCAATAATGGGGCAGTCAAGACAGGAGGAGTTAGCATCTGAACCATCAAACCAAAGGCTCACACCACAGCTCTTTTGTGACTAACACATGCTATTGTTCATCTGTAAACTTACTGTGCATATGAGGCAAGAACTTTAGCCACTAGGCTACCACGCTGGGCTCCAAATAATTAGATCGTAAAAAAAAAAAAAAGGAAAGCAAAGTTGCACTGGAGGAGTATACAGATGTGAAATGCCAGCGAGGGAGGAGCAAACAAGTTAACAAAAGGGGGCAGTGAACTGGGGGCGGGACGTGGGCTGGCAGTGGGACGTGGGCTGGCAGTGGGACGTGGGCTGGGGGCGGGACGTGGGCTGGCAGTGGGACGTGGGCTGGGGGCGGGACGCTGGGAGTGGGACGTAGACTATGTCACAAGACTTCTGCAAAGTCAATACACTTCAAAATGAAACTGACCCAACCAAAAGTAACACATTTTCCACCAGAATACAGAAATGGAGATTCTTTCTAAAGGTATGATATTTAAACTTAAACTTCTGAGAGATGAGAGAGAGAGAAGGAAAAAGGGAGGAAGGCAGAAAGGAACAATTTAATTTGCTTCAGCCTAATGATAACTTTCTTGTTTACTAGTTGTGGAAAAATATATAATACATATATATAATACCAACATAAAGTTTTTTTTTAAAAGATTTATTTATTTTTGTTGGAAACAGCCAGAGCTGAGCTGATCCGAAGCCAGGAGCCAGGAACCTCCTCCAGGTCTCCCACGCGGGTGCAGGGTCCCAAGGCTTTGGGCCGTCCTCGACTGCTTTCCCAAGCCACAAGCAGGGAGCTGGATGGGAAGCGGGGCCACCGGGATTAGAACTGGCGCCCATATGGGATCCCGACACATGCAAGGCAAGGACTTTAACCACTAGACTACAGCGCCAGGCCTCATAAACAGAGTTTAACACAAGTTTTGTTCGCGTCCTTGCTGCCATGCTCCTCTTTCGGTGACTTGCCGATCATTTATCCATTTCACTTACAGTAGTGTACACTCTTGTTCTGATCTTTTTTCAAGGTATTTGAGAAATAATACCTTATTTAAGACTTATCTTTAATGACTGTATTTCTTCTCCTTCAAATATTATGTAACATGATATGAAAATATCACCTCCTCCCTTTGCAAACTGATTTTTAATTATCCAAGTTGTGCAATTATCATCATATTACCTAACTTCCTGCTAATACAGGAAGCATCAGTTTTTTTTATTCCTGAAAGACTTACGATTGTTTCTCACATCTGACACTCTGTTGGAATGCCTAACATGTGGGTGTACATACTTCATTATCCTGCACTTAGCTGCTCATTACGTAATGCAGACTATAACTTACATCTAGAGAGAAGACTGTACGAAGCAATAATAGAGGATAAAGGAACAAGTGAGTGAATGGATAAAAACCATATAATTCTGTAGTAGGAGAAAGAATAAAACTGACCATATTGTAATTATTGCAAAAAACATCTCATGAGGTAAGCTATCCTTTTGGTGAAATAAAAGTCACTGTTAAAATAAAAGCAGCATGCACATGATAGTACTGTGTGGTAGGTGAGCCCCTGCGGCTGTGCCGGTGTTCTGTATGGACACTGGTTGGAATACCAACAGCTCGACGTCCAATTCAGCTCCTTGCCAATGTGTCTGCGAAGCCAGTGAAGTTGCCCCAAGTCCCTGGACTGCTACATTTATGTGGAAGACCCAGAAGAAGCTCCAGACTCTTGGCTTCAGACCTGCCAATTCCAACCTCTGTGGCTGCTTGGGAAGTAAAAGAGTGGAAGCAAAATTCTCTCTCTCTTTTTCTCTCCTTCCCTCTCCGTGAATCTGCCTTTCAAACAAATAATTAAATAAATAAATCTTTAAGAAACACGTAGTATTTTAAAACATATGAAGTGAATAAATAAAAGAAGCGGAAGTGATTTTACATTTGTAAGTAGTGCCAATATATGAATATCTGTGTACTCTTCTTATAAAAATATTCTTAAACGTTATAGATAAAAATTAAGGTTTGTTTAAATATAACCCTACAGTTGCTACCCCATATTGTTTCGTGTATACATTTTTTTTTTTTGCTTAAGAATTCTACACAGCGGTTTTGGCAAAGAATCGAGGTGCACGACGAGGATGGGGGTATAGAATACCATTACCGTCCCTGTGGACGTGAGTGAGCATGTATGCAGAGCTTAAGGAAATCCTCAAGGTCAACAAACATGCAGGTGGTGGAACTAGGAACCATACTGCAAGCCACCAGACATTGCACACCATTCACAGGGAAGAAGGGAGGCTAGGACCGGGTGCTGGGAAGGCAGCTTTCGTCTGTCCTGACACCAAGCAAGAGACAACCTTGGCTAACTCATATTTTCTCACTTTCAGCGGGATATTCACCAACCCTCGTGTTTCCATCTTAGTTTCTAATCTGCTGCAGTCCTCTTAGTAGAGAGCTTTCCTCCAGTTTCACTAAGAAGTGAAGTGAACTAACCAGGGGGGATTCGTAATTCAGCGACGTCTGGCTACAACGCTGTGCATCAGCATCAGCACGCCCTTCTTCGGTGCACATTATCCCAGCTGAGCCTCATTTTCATGAAGCTGCACAGCACTGTGTTCGATGCCTTCCCTGAGCCTGAAAAGGCCTTCCCTTGTTAGTTTACATGGCAAAGCCTATTTATCTTCACAATTCTTACCAGGATTTAATCTCCACGGTGAAGCCCTCCAACTCTGTATTACTTCTACCCCCTTGAAATCGCTGTTCAGACCGCACTGTCACTCTTTTTAACAAAGTTTTAACAATGAGATCTCAAGTTTGATCTCATGTTTAAGACCAAACATGGTGCTTAGTGTCTTCTGCTTAATGTTTGATGTGCTTTAGATGTAAATGTTTGTGAAACTGAGTTGAAAAGTGGCAGTGTCAGCTTTGTGGCTGTCTGGCAACACTTTACACAACTACCTTATCTTTCACTTTCCAGCTGGAATGTGGACTGGCTCAAATATGTTGAGTAAAATTCCTGTGCTATTTCTTTCAAAATTCTTCTTTCCAGTGTGTTTTATTCTCCTCTAACCTTTTAATGTCACTGTTACTTACACTTTGTCGAATTTGAGGAAAAGTCTACTAGTTGAATGCCACCACTTATACTAGCATTTACAGGAGGGTTTTAGCAAGTATCTATATTGAAAATGCTACACGTCAGCAGTATACAGAAAACAGGACTTAATTTGGCAAAAATGAGCATACAAATCATGGTATTCCCCAAAATGAGGAAAATATATTTTCAAATAATTCTTCCTCAAGTTGAAGAAGCAAAACATACAATGTGTTTTCCTAACAGGGTGGGTGATCAAGAAAGTTACAAACTGGTAAACTTAGACAGGGTCAGTTAAAATAAAACAATGCTTATCAGAAATGCTTGGCTAAGTTTTTCACAAAGAAAGAGATTTGTATGCGCCAAAAATAAACTGGAAACTGAAAAACAAAGGTTAAGCATGTGAACTGACCCCAAGGCTGTCGGGGGATGTAGTTTTCATTTTAGTATTTTATGGATTCCAGTTCTTTTCCCATTATGAGAGACAGTCTGTTCCTTGGGGCCTTTGCCTGGCAGAAAATTAGAATTTAAAGACGAGAATTAAGCAGGGACCCTCAAACATCTGTATCGTTGGTGAATAATGGCAACTTAAAAATCCCCCTATATCTTGGGAAATATCAAGGAAAATTATTCCAGCCTGGATGCCATGTAGGGAAAACATACTCATTCCAAAATCCCTGTGGCTAACATACACGTGAAGTGCATTTTTACATTGGACAAGTAGATGTGCAGAATGAGAAGGAAAGGCAAAGACCTTCCATCCGCTGGTTCACTCTCCAAATGGCCACAGTGACCAGAGCTGAATCAATGCAAAGCCAGGAGACAGGAGCCTCTTCCAGGTCTCCCATGCCGCTGCAGGGTGCCAAGGCCTTGGGCCGTCCTCCTCTGCTTTCTCAGGCCACAAGCAGGAAGCTGGATGGGAAATGAGACTGCTGTGATTAGAACTGGCGTCCATATGGGATCCTGGTGCATTCAATGTGAGGACTTAAACCACTATGCTATCGCGCCAGACCCTTTACCAATATCTATTAACCTTATAAAGTTAATGTTTAAAAAATTGCCAGATACTTTTAAATATGAAACTTCTGTATTTAAAGAAATGAAGTGTTTTTTTTTTTTATTTCAAATGCAAAGTGGTTTACTCTGCACATGTCCGCAACAGATGGACTTAAACCAGGGCAAAAGCTGGATCTAGAATCCCACATCTAATTCTCCTACACGGTATCAAGTATCCAACCCATCAAACCACCCTCTCCGTGCCAAAATGCATGTTGGCAGGGAGCTGAATGAGAAGCATGGGGCCGGGACTCCATGTCGGACACCTTGATATGAGCTTCTAAAGCATCAAGCAACAGCTTAAACAGCTCTGCCACAACACTAGATCCTTAAATAAAAATGTAAAAACTTACACACGTATATATATGTGTGTACCTATACACATATATTAAAATGCATTTATATATTATACATGATACGTTTGTATATTTAACATAGACATGCAGTTATATATATATGTATACATAGAGATGTTTATACATACTTATTAAATGTGCATGTATAATATGTGCAAATGTATTATTTAATAAATAACACAATTTAAATGCATATATAAAATATACATATTTAAATTAGACATTAGTATGTCTAACATTCATGGTGATAATAACAATTTTATGAAAGTGAAAAACTCAGAATTTTAAAGAAATATTCTGTTGAGGGGATTTCCAACCAGCTTAACTTTATTAGAATATTTTGTTTTGTGATCGATAGTAGTATACAGATTTTTGCTAACACTTTAGTTCTTCTGAAATGTATGAAATCATCCATGATGTATTTTGATAATTAAAATGTAAAATCTGGTGATTAAAAGTCTAACTTCAGAAATATTTGTGTAGCCTGAGCCTAAGTCAACAGTATTAGTTGTGCACAAAGTCCCTCATAAATCTTTCCTGCTTTCATTTAGCAACTACTTCCTTTAATATTTAATTATCAATATGTCGCTAATGTTATTAAGGATTTTCTACCCAATTTCAAGTTGTTACTTGCTGAATGATTCATGATTCAGAATTAGTCATTGGAAATATCATAATTACTATATATAGGTACAGCCATAACCTCGCTCAGAATTAATTTGCTCATGCCATAAATTCAATTTCTCTTTGTTGTTTGCCGTCCATATTTTGTCCTATGAAAACCTATGAAGTTTCCCATAATAAAAATCTCTGATATCACGTGAATGTGGATGTTGGTGTGTGTACATACACATGTAACATGTGTGATTGTGTATGAGCATCCAAGGATAAGCATTTGGGATACTTTTTAAAATTTTTTCTTGCTACAGAAATAGATGCAAATCACAGAACACTCTGTGGTCAGACAGGAGCAGTTGGCGTCTCTGAAATTGACTTAAATATTGATGAAACAGATGGAAAGATACTGAGTCCCTGACCTGGAAATTCTTGCTTTGCCAACCGCAGAACTAAAATTGCACATTGGATATCAACATTGTTGAGACAACTCTAAATGGCCCTGTGGAGACTGTCTCTCCCTGCCCTCGTGGGTTTTAAGACCAGATCACGACCTGCCCCCAAATGCATTTCAATTTAACGAAAAGAAAAATGCGATTTTACGTAATTTTTCAAAATGGTAGACTTCCTTCAGTGACTCACCAATTTTTTGACTACATGGTCCTTGTGTAACCATTCCGTTCTCTGTCCTAACTCCTCCGTGTGTCATTTCCTCTGTGCTTTGTGACTTATAGCCACCCTTTATAACATATTAGCCAGTCTATGCATAGTAATACAAGTCATCTTGGTTATACTTATTCGACAAGAATAAGCCCAAAATATTAAAAATTTACGTTTCCCAGAGGCAACCCAGGACTTACTGGGACCATAAAGTTTCCTCCTGAGATGACAAAAAGTTTTCTAGCGCTATGAAAAAGGAAACACAGTGGTTTCCTACATTTATTCCTGACAGAAAGAGATCAAGCACATCAGATCGTGTGGGATCTGAAAGAGCAGCAGTACTACGGATGTGCTCCCCACGACACGATAACCAGCTTCCAGGTAGAATGGAATGAAAATGCAGCAGCACCCGGTACCAACGCTTCAACTTTCTTCTAAGAAAAGTTAAAACTTTTCTACCTAAGGTAGGACTGAACAGTGTTTTCTCAGAATTACACAATTAAAGCGGCCTTGTTAAGCTCTAATACAAAGATCTTTTAAAGAAATAAAATGCTTGTGAAAATCGACATAGAAAATATCACCCTTGTTAAAAATTATAAACTAAAACAGGACTAATTGGTTTTCAAATCCATCCCTGACCACCTCCATTTAAGCATTATGATAATTTTTTTTAAAAGATTTATTTAGTTTTATCAGAAAGGTGGATATACAGAGAAGAGGAGAGACAGAGGGGAAGATCTTCCATCCAATTGTTCACTCCCCAAGCAAACACAAAGGCTGGAGCTGAGCCAATCCGAAGCCAGGAATCAGGAGCTCTTCTGGGTCTCCCACACTGGTTCAGGCTCTCAAGGATTTGGGCTGTCCTCAACTGCTTTCCCAGGCCACAAGCACGAAGTTGGATGGGAAGTGGAGAGGCCAGGACATGAACCAGCACTTAGGTGGGATCCTGATGAACGCAAGGTGAAGACGTTAGCCACTTGGCTACCAGGCCCACCTACTAGAGCCTACTTGAGTGGGGAGCAGGATTGAAACAGAACAACTGCAAGTCAGACCAGCTCTTCGCTTTGCCATCTCAACCTCCCAAGCAGCTCTAAGCTCACTGTGGCAGAATGACCTTGCCTTAGAAAGGTTGTAAGTATGAATGTTATCATGAAAGAATAATCAGGGAGAATTGTGAATAAGATTCATTTATTCTAAAATTTTGTATGAATAGAATTATTATTAAATGTGCATGTACTTGCATACACAGGCTTGTGTGTATCTACCTTCCTCTTTCTGTCTGTTTAATTGTCTTCTAGTGTGATAATAGAAGAGTTTAGTAGCTTACCTAAAGCACGTGATGGCTTGCAACTGAGGAAAGACAAGGAGCCATAGACAGAAAAATAAGTCTTCTGTGGGTTTTTGGAATCACATTTTGATGTAGAAATTTTTAGAAGTTTACAACCCTGGGAACTATACTGGAGAGATTGTTGAAATAAACTAAGTTTCCCATGGGCCATCATTGAGTTCCCTGGGGGACTAGTAAAGTTGTTATGGAATGCCCAAAAGAAGGATACAGGGAGTGATAGATAACTTCGTGAGGATCAAATCAAATGTCATGACATAGAAGATCAGGGTTTTTTTCCCCAAACTCTTCATGCATGAATAGACAAATGGGTTAAGACCTGAAGTTGCTTGTAGACTCTGTCACTTGGTAGTCATGCAAACACTAGCAAGTTCGTTAATCTGTTAATATAGCGCCCTTATTTTTATGGTGCAGATAATAACTTGCAGATAATGCATCATTTTCTGATCTAAAAATACCAGTAGAGCTCCTGGTAATATATTACAAGCTTTAATTTATTGTGCTTTAAGTCTTGAACCACTGGTTATATGTAAAATAGAGCAAGCATTTTCTCAAAGCATATTGTATTCCCCTCCCAAAACATACTCTGAATAAATATTGCTGATTATAATAAAGGCTTAATTTAGTAATTATATAAACTGGAAACTGCAGCAATAAATAAAAGACAAACCTAATTATTAGGAATAAAAGAACAAAGGAGAAATGAATAATTCAAAGATAAATTCTTTGCATAATAGACTTACTAGAGCAAATATTCAGATAAACTTGGGAAAAATAATTATTATACTCTATCATTTCTCAAAGATTAAGGTTACACAATTTATGGTTGGCAATGAGCTAATATGTACCATGTATTTGTGGAATTAAATTCATATCTATATGTATTTTCGAACATTCATATATTGCCCTGTGAAATTTTCTTTCGAAAGATACTCTTCTTGGGGCTAGCACCGTGGCACAGTGGGCTAAGCCACCAACTGCAAATGCCAGTATTACATATGAGTCCCTGGTTCTGGGTTTCACCTGTTCAACCCTGGCCATTGGCCAACACACCAGCGGATGGAAGATTTCTCTGTATGTGTCTTCTCCTCTATTTCTGCAACTCTTTCCTTCAAACAAACAGCCAGATATTTAAAATGAATACTTTGTGTCTAACTGCAAAAGTATAAATCTGTTGCAGGTGTTAGTATCTAGCAATTACATCTCTGAAATTTACAACACTGCCAACAGTTTAAAAAGCTGGAATGTTCCTATTTAATTCTGAGTATTTCAGGATGAGGAAAGAGTTTTTGCTAAAGAAAGTAGTTTCAAAAATCACGTCTAGATTTAGTCCATGTGTGACTAAAATCAGCACCTCCATGCAGATGCACCTCAAGTCCTGGTTGCAAGCTCTATTTGCAGGCTGCCCATGAGCGCTTGTATGTATTATTACTCCAAGCTCAACCAGCTTTAGGCTTTGTCTCTGCAACAGCAGTTTAATTTTCTTAATCATCAGGCTTTAAAAAAAATCAATATTTCTGTCATTATTTTTTATCAAATCTTATGTCTAACCAGTTGTATTCTACGTAATTTTTTTTTTCTGATGAGATGAGGAGGTTGGCGGTTATTTCTTAGTTCCTTTTAAACCTGAAAGGGGAAGAGAAATCCTAAATGTAATAACCACACTTCAATTATTTGCTTATCATTGGAAGAAGGAGCCTTGAACTTAAAAATAACCCTTGCCTGCAGTCAGCTTATCAAGATCTATTCTTGTCACACCTAGCCACTAGTCCTGTGACATCAAACGAGACACTTCCCCTTTCTGCACCAGTTGCTTGATGTTTAAGCTGGTGCCGGAAGTGGATGGTACAACAAAAGATGTTTCCATTCTGAACCGCTATTTGGTTCTCTTCATATTTGTCCCGTTCTTTCCGTTCCCCACCAAAGTTAATTCAAATAGAAAACTTTATTGTTAGGGTTAGTCACATTCCTTTATAAATGAAATACTCTTTGCCCTTAAAAAAAATCACTTTTTGACTTTACTGAAAGGTTTAACTTTCTAAAACACCATTTTCCTTATTACTTCCTTATTGAAAACAACTAGCAATGTTAATTACATTAACGAGTAGTTCAAATAATCGTATATTATCCTCCACTGAATTGTCTTGCTGCAGGTAGTGTCACAGACATAGCCCAATCTCCTTCCCCATCCAGCTTGGGATACACTCACAAGAACCTGGATTAGGCTCTCACACCTTCCTTCTTGGCCCATTTTATGAAAACCATTCTTCTTTATTCAGAAGAGACTCCTCATTTCCTCACTCTTTGCCAACACAGGAAATGTTCCCTACTCGTAAATAACAAATTAAGCATTGTCCTAGTTATTGCAAAGTTATTTGTTTCTATCTCTTAACCTTAACGTTTTTATAAGGAAAAAGAACGACCTACTTATTTGAAATGCTACTACAGGGGAGAGGGGAAGGGAGATGTGAGACAGAGAGACAGAGAGAGATCTCTGATCATCTGACTCACTTCCTGAAATGGCGGCAACAGCTAGGGCTGAGCTAGGATGAAACCAGGAGTTGGGAGCTTCCTCTGGGTCCTGCACTTCAGTTTAGGGGTCCAAGCAGTTGGGCCATCTTCTACTGCTTTCCCATGCACATTAGCAGGACACCGAGCCAGAGCTAGAAGAGCCAGATCTCCAATCTTCTGCCTATTGTGTTGTTTTGTTTTGGTAGATTTATTTATTTTTATTGGAAAGGCAAAACTAAAGAAAGAAGGAGATATAGAGAAAAAGAACTTCTGTCTGTTGGTTTACTCCCCAGGTGGCTGCAAAGATTGGAGCTTTTGACTGAGCCTATCCAAAGCCAGGAGCATCGTCCAAGTCTCCCATGCTGAAGAAGGGTTCCAAAGCTTTGGGCCATCCTCTACTGCTTTCCCAGAACCACAAGCAGGGAGCTGGATGAGAAGTGGGGCAGCCAGGACACGAACCTGTGACCCTATGGGATCCCAGCGTGCGCAAGGCGAAGATTTAGCCATTGGGCCATCACTGCCTGTGTTTTATTTCTGCATTTCAGGCGGGAAGCTTTGTACACTATGCGCAATGCTGTCCCCAGTCTTAACAATAAATGGAAATGGGAGGGGGAGAGAGAGGTCTCAATCCCAGAGAGTCAGATGCTTCCCGAGGTGGACATCTCGTTGAGGAATTCCCACAGCCAGCCTCCCTGTGCGACCGGCAGAGACATGTGTCAGAAACGACAAAGAGGTGCCTACGCAGGGGGTTCTGGTGCTCCACACAGCAGTTGCCTGCCCTCCGCAGACCAAGCACAGCTTTCTGCACTGCCTGGAATTCTTTGGCTAAGAATGCTCTATGCCTCTGGTGCAGAGCAAGCCACAAGTTCAAGGGAACACACTTCCCAGAAGAAGCCCTCAACAGAGCACAAATTTGTGGCTAACTATCGTCATTTCTTTAAGGTAGGATATAGGAGTGAACCACTCTCAGATGTCCCCAGTGGAACAGAGCCCCGGACGCCCTGGGTGGTGAGTTACACAAGTATGTTGTTTGAACTTTTTTCAACTTGTTTCTCCACTCTTATATCAATGCTTAAATAAACGAATTTTCCTCTAATTGTTGGCTTAATTCTTCCCTTTGAGGGTATACAGGTTTTCTACATGTGACTTTAGTTTTGTTTCCCTTTTCTTTTGGTTTGATTAATGAAATTTAATCCTGAAAAGATTTTTAATTTCATTTATACTTTGAGATTTGTTTACATATATGTATGTATGTATGGTATGATACTGCGTTCATACAATTTTTCCAATATCTGATGTAGATTCGGGTTCGGTCCATGTTTTCATTACAAATATTGTTTTTTGCTCTTCTTTATCAACCATACTTGATTGGTTCCTGATGCTGTGTTATTTATGATGGAAGCATGAACCTCTGCCAGCCTGGGGTGGGGAGTGGTTACTTCCTCCCCACCCCCAATCCCAGAGCCTGGGATTCCCAACAATGCCACTGAGTCAATACTGAGCAGGAAGATGTCCATTATTGGAGGAACAAATGACTTCATGAGAACAGTGGCAGCTGTACCACTCCCTCAAAGCAGTGAGTTAATTTTAGTAAGAGACAGATTTGCAAGTAGAAAATGGAGCAGAAAATTAAAGTCGAGAGTGAAGCTTGTGGACTGAAACCTGGCGTTACTCATACAAACATTCAAGGTTCAATTACACTCAGTCTTGCTTGTGGGTTTCAAACTTTATTTGGAGTATTTGAGGGGCGGGCATTGAGGCAGAGCCCTTGCTTGGGTAACCCACATCCCATACCAAAGCATCTGAGTTCAAATCTTGCCTCCACGCCTGATCCAGCTTCTTCTGAAAGCACAGCGTGAGAGGTAGCAGATGATGCTTCAAGTACTCGGATTGCTGCCACCCACATGCGAGGCCCTGGTTGAGCCGTAGGCTGATGGTTTCAGCCTAGCCCAGCTCTGCCTGTTGCAGGCATTTTAGGAGTGAGCCAGCAGATGGAAGCTCTCTCTTGCTCTTACTCTCTCACTTTTCCTCTCTCTCTCTCTCCTTATCACTAATTTTCAAATAGACAACTCATGAAATAAATGTGAACTTTGAAAAAGAGTTAGGTATTATTATTATTTTTTAATGTTGCATGCCTTTTGTTCAAGTTAACAGTGAAATTTTATGATGGTTCAAAATGTGTGGTTAAAAGTTATTCACTTTCTGTTAGATACATAGTTTGCTAACACATTCATCAAAATAGTAAGTTTTGGGGGTTTTCTGCCTATCGTTTGTCTACTTAATCTACCAAATTTTTAAGCATTGGTTAAAAGTATCTCAAAAATATTACGTACTTGGGGTTTTACTCCCAAAATTATTTTAGTCTCTGTGTGTCACAAAGCTCTGTTTCCATGCACATGCATTTATGTATTAGATTATAGTCGGTTGTTCATCTATCAGTTTGAAGTATTACCCTTTGTCAGTTTTTACGCATTCCATCTCTGGTTTTACCAATAGTGAAGTTTGAATGCTGCATTGTCTGTGGGGCGTAAATATTCCGCCCCTCTCTTGACGCAGTGCTGAGGCCAGAGCCACTGTGAGTTTTCTGAGTTATAAGCCTACGTGGGTGTAATGGATTCGGGATCTTCCTGATTACTGTAACTTCCTTCTCTGGCAGTAGGACACCTACATGCTTTTGGTTTTTGTTCTGACTTTGGGAAAGAGAAAGAATGTCAGGCAGACAGACATGAGTGACTAGGGGACAGGCCACAAAGCTTTCCTTCAAGAATGAAACCAAGGACCCTGTTCACCCAGTACCCACCTTGGCAGTTCAAATTTGACTAAATTTTCCTGAAATGCTCAGCCAAATCAGAAAAGTCAAATCAATGCTCTGAACAAGGAAGAAAAGCTACCACTTGCTATCTCAATTGACCAGGTCCTTGAAAGAGATTTTACTTTACAATTCCTACAAGCAGCCACGTTTCCTCTCGGTCAATCATTTCTCTCTTTAATAAGTTTTGATTTACCATCCCTGTTTCTATCTCTATAACTTGGTTGGTGAAAAGGAATCTGAGGAGCCTGGCGTGATAGCATAGCGGTTAAAGTCCTTGCCTTGCATGCGCCAGGATCCCCATGTGGGCACCGGTTCTATTTCCGGCTGCCCTGCTTCCCATCCAGCTCCCTGTTTGTGGCCTGGGAAAGCAATCAAGGACAGCCCAAAGCCTTGGGACCCTGCTCCCGCGTGGGAGACCTGGAGGAGGTTCCTGGCTCCTGGCTTCAGACTGGCATAGTACCGGCCATTGCACTCACTTGGGGAGTGAACCATCGGACAGAAGATCTTCCTCTCTGTCTCTCCTCCTCTCTGTATATCTGACTTTCCAATAAATAAACCTTTAAAAAAAATGGAATCTAAGAAAGCTGATCACCACCAGTTACAGATGGATAGCTAGACAGGGAAAGTGGTCATCAGAAACATATCTGTTTATTTAGCACAAAGATGAAAACGAGCATACTTACATGTGGCACACACAGAATCAGTAACAAAATGCATGCAAGAAGGTAGATTTTGATGTCTACTCCTCTGTGATCTGGTCTTGAAGTCAATCTACTCTTTGAGAAATAAATGTAAAAAATGGATCATCTCCATTACATTCAGTACATTGCAAATGCATTTCTTTCACTTGTAATGAATTTTCTTGAGCAATTTAGTGAATGTTGTCATTTCTCGCCTGTGAAGGTAACACAGAAGTTCCCTGTAAAGGCACTAATGACACTTTGGTCCCCAAAATGAACAGATTCCTTCGAGCAGTGGGCAATACCCCATGAACCGTCTCCACGGAAAACACTTCTAATGCTGACTGCTCTCAGAAGGCATGTCTGGGCCGATGCCCAAGCTTGCATTAAGACAGGAATAGCACTCACGTGCCATTAAAACACTTTTTATAGCCTGGCAAGAAGAAAAATTACTTTACTCTCATAATGTGCTTTATGCATTGCTATTACCATTGCTAATTATAATAGTCCAATAAAGAATTTATTTATTGAGTCTCTTGAGTTTAATGTCCTCCTGGTAAAATTTATTTTCCTCTCAGTAAAAGTACTTTCTTCCTATCAGAAATTTTAATAATTTGTTTAGAGACAGAATATTGATAAATGTTCCAAATAGCAAAAGGAGAAAGTTAATGCCTGTTTGCTTTCTTTTACCCTATTTAGATGTGAAAATTAAAGCTCTTTCTTTGTGAAACTAAGTAAGATTTAAGAGTTCTAAATCTGGTTTATCCAGACACATCCACTTATATCTTTAACAACTTTGAAAGTGTTTTGACAGATTTTCTTTCTTCCTTTGCCATTTACATTATAATTCTTGGTATCATTTCACAGTAGTTAAATATTATAGTCATTTTCAGGATATGAAAAAAAAACTATTTCAATCGAGCTACCTTTATACTGTCATACAGGAATCATTTGTTAAATGCTGGGAATCTATCCAACTACACTTCTCATAAAACACTCTTATGTGTGTGTGCTGCGCAGTGCCAAGACCTACATCTGTGTTATTTAGACAACTGTTATAACTAAGTAAAACAGAAGAAACCTAATTAAATACAAGCACATTGTGCACTACCATTGTGACCATGCAATTTGAAAAAAAAGAAGAAAAAAAACCTATTAGGCCAAATTTTTTAACACTTATTTCCATGTAACGTTTTGCAGAACTGTACATAATGTAATCTGAACTAAAGATAAAACAGATCATTCACACACAAACAAAAAAATACCAATTAATAATTACAGAAACCCGGAATTAAAAAAAATGTTTTACTTTCTCATCAAAATTTAGAATTGTTATGCTGCATGGGAAGTGGGATTACAGGGATTAGAACCAGTGCCCATATGGGATCCTGGCATGTGCAAGGGGAGGACTTTAGCTGCTAGGCCACTGCGCTGGACCTGGGTTAAAATCTTGATCCTGCTCTTGATTCCAGGGTCCTATTAGTATAGAGACAAGAGATGACTCAGGTACACAGTTGCCTGCCCCTGCTGTCAACCCTGACTGACTTGCAGCTGCTAATTTATTTTATTTTTGTATTTTACATAATATAGATATATATTACATATGGTAAATTTACCAGCCTTCCGTTTTGATGAGCAGAGGGTATCATTGCTCTGAAATTTTGCTCCCCAAATTAATGTGCTCGGATCACAGCATCAGCAGCAGTCTTCAGTGGTTCTCTCTTACCTTTAGATTTATGTGTACTTATCAAACAGGTTTTTTTTTTTTAAGTGTTTTTTTTTTAAGTATGAATTTTGGCTAGGAGAGAAGGAAGGTTTCATGACCATCTACATCCTTAAAAGTTCTTGCAAAAATTTCTGCCAATTTGAAATATTTTTTTCAGGGACTACCGTATCTTCAGGAGACTATGAGTATTAATGGTTTGTGCCAAGTATAAATATGGGCGGTAATATGGTAGTGATATTGCTTACAAAAAAACTATGTTCCTATTTTCATAGCTCGTTACACTATAAACTTGAAAGAGGACTCACTGAGTTTGATTTTATTCATTTTGTTAAAACATTTAAGGGTTGATACCAAAGTTATTTGCATGATATGATGTCCCCTCGTGCAGTGCCCATGTATTCAGCATTCATTTATTCCGAGAGCGATCTAGGTGAGACAATGACCTTCAGCTCACTTTCCCAGACAAAATGAACAAAAGCAGAGAACCTGCTAAAGGGCATGACATTTCTTTTCCCTTTCTAAAAGAATGTTCTAAAATGGAGTGGTGATGTTTGAACAACTTGAACAACTCCGAGAATATAATAAAAATCATCGAATTGAGCGCTTTAAATGAGTGTGTCATGATATATGAATGTTATCATAATGAAGCCATCATTTTTAGGTAATGAAATAAAGAACAATGTCAATGCAAATCTATGATGTTTCCAACATTTTCTCATCCAAATGAAAACCAAGATCATCTTAATGGAACTGAATTACATCTACAAAACTCATTGTTATAATACATAAAATAAGAATCTATTTTTATATGCTATCAGTGAGATGAAGATTTTAAATGTTTCATCTAGTCTTAACATCAGCTCAAATATAGTGTTATTTATTACATTTGTATGTAAAGAAACTGAGATTTAGATAAAATTAAACTAAAAGAACTTGTGATCTCAGGTTTGTCTGACACAATTTTCAATCGACCGTTTTCACAGTTATAAAAAATGGTCATGCATCTATGGTAAGAAATCCGCGTATTTAGATACATACATTTAGATTCGCCTAAAGTTTAAAAATGCGGGGAAGGGGCAAAAACAATACTACATACACACCAAATCAGCCTGCTCTGATAAAAGCTTAGGTCCAAAAGTCCTAGGAGGCTGAACTGAGACTTCTAAATGTCTTGCAGGATAAACCGAAGCTAAGTCTGTGATGTGGCCTCTAGCTTCATACAGATTATAATTTTAAAATTTCTACTTTCTGTTTCCAAACACAATGGTAAAATTTTAGCATCTGTAACATTTTGTAGTCATTGAAGAGTGTTTGTGATTTCTATTCAACTTATCCCTGGCCTTTGGAACGCTAAAGAATATTAATTTTACAACATATTTTCAAAATTTTATTTTATATGTAAGGAAACATTTCCTAGAAGAACAGAGGCAATTTCCCAAGATAAAGCAGCTTGTGAAGAAGTCGGGGAACTCTGTCTGGTTTCTAGAAGCACAGTTCAGAAATCTTTATAATTCACTGTACTAACGGCCAACGATGGATAAATGTGAGTTCCTCTCCGGTCCTGGACCTTGTAATGTCCATCTCTGGCCCAAATCATGCACGGTGCTTCCTTGGTTGCTGGTACGGCACGCTCTCTGATTGCAAACTCTGAGAATAAACTTGGCGTTACCCCAGATGCTGCTCCTGCCAAGTCCAATTTCATCAGGGAGTAATGAAAAACAACAATACAGTTTGTCTTTAATATTCAAACAATACTTCCGGATCACTGAATATTGGACAGTATTTCATCTGAGAGATGCAAATTATTCTAATTACAGCAAATTCATCTCATAAAAAAGAACACCTGCTTTTTTGGGGGGAAACATTCACTAAACAATAATGAATTTAATTAAAATTAAGTTTTGCTTGCATTCGATTGTAGTTGGGAAAGAATGAAAAAGAAGGAGAGCTGTGTTTTCCACTAGGAAAAGCACAGGATGGTTAAGGAATTTTATTGAAGAAGCAACAGAATTTTATACTGTGTGCAATTGTACTTTGTAAGTCCAATAAATGAAAAAAAGTGATTAAATAATAATCTATATATGTGAGCCAATTTTTCACTGTTAGCATTGAAAAAGCAAATGTCTCCTTTTGAAAATGCAATTATACCATCAAAAACCGATAATCTCTTCAGGCATAAGTAAATTTCTCAAATAGCTGAGGCTCACAGCCTCAAGGTGCTGTACTATTTGTTTCATTATTTATTCTATAAATATAAATTAAATATATGCCAACCGTGTTTGCCAGCTACGCAGCTAACCTTCTGCCACAACGGAGAACATGGCATAGGTCCTTGCAGACTTTGTTATGATGTTAAAGGGGGTCATTGTTAGTAAAGGTATCTCGTGTTTGCTACTTTCAGTCAAAAAGAATTCATACATCTCCATATTGTCTCAATGATTTTTGTGAATATCTGCCAATTATTCTAGCATTTATTTCAGCATAATTTCTTAATCTCATACTCTAACTTTCACTACATTTTGAGCTTATATTAAGTAGGGGTTCCTTGAATCCATTTATACTATAATAAAATACAATTTATAAACCTTATTTTAGGTTTTATGCTTCTCATTCCTATTGAAGTCAGTCAGATCCTACAACACCAAGGGTATGCAAACTTACCAGATTTCTAATGTCTTTCTTTTTTTTTAAGTTTTTTGTATTATTATTGATATTGGAAAAGCGGATATACAGACAGGGGGAGAGACAGAGAGGAAGATCTCCGTGTGATGATTCACTCCCCAAGTGGCTGCAAAAGCTAGAGCTGAGCCAATCTGAAACCAGGATTGTGAATACATGTTTAAAAAAAAATAAAAATGCTATACCATGATGCTGGATAATCACGTCAATTCACAGCTCCCAATTAACCGCTCCATTGCCACAATAAACAGCCAGTGCTCTGTAGTTCTCTGCGTTGCTAAACTGTGATGTTTGATAGATTAGGTTATGAGATATATTTTGGATCTATGTTCCAACTTGTTAAGGGTTTATTGAGATACAACTTAATCATAAATTAAGGTGCATCTGTTCCACAATAGTACTTCCAGTTCTTTCCGGCATAATTAGTATTTGTCTTCAATCAACAGTTAACCGAGAACCGTCTACACGATGCATGTTACGTTAGCTTAGTATTTAAACTTGCACGATGTGTTTCACTGCAGTGTGCAAATGAATCTCCCAAGTATATCACTACATTTCCCTTTCTGAGTTTCAGATCCACCCCAATTTCTGAAGCTGCACGAGTGATATTGATGTTACTTGTCCAGCTCATACTTGGAGGAGCAGGGATTTTAAAAGCCTGTGACAAAACTGTTTATTTTAAAACTTCACCAAATGTAAACGGATAAAGTAACACTATTTTCATATGTTGTAGGAATGGCTTTGAAGACTGGTAAGTTAACACACCCACACCATGACAGGCACAAAAAAATCGATTGGATAGACAAAGGGTATGATTTAATATATTTTTCTTAAGCAATTAAATTTGCTTATAGGCAGAAAATCAGAAGAGATTGCTAGGAAAGAACAGCACAAATTTATTGAAAACATTGAATTCTAGAGATGTGGCACTTCAAAAGTGGAGCTTAACTCATCAGTTGATTCCAGTCATGGTGATGACAAAAAGTAACAATTTTATCCTGAAAATCAGTCTGACATACAGAGGATGCTTTTGTAGTTACTTACATTTGACCTGATGAGGGCATGAGAGTGATGGTGGAACTAATGGAGAAGAGGCAAGTGACAGGCCTAGGGATATTAAGTGCCTGTGCTCTCAAACCTCACAAGGGTATTTGAACATGCTTGGGGAAAAAATATTATTTGGTTGCAGGTTTTTTTTTTTTTTTTACAAATCCCTGCATAGCTGTTTCATAACACACATTTTACAGTTCATAGAGGACATCTATGCTTTGCATATGCTGGCTGCGTGTCAAAGCCACATGGCATACTCTTCACATTCACAGCTCATTTTAGATCCCAGTGCAATCTCTACGGGAGAATCCCAGCATGTTTTCTCAGGAGCGCTTCATGGAGAAGGCATGCCACTGCTGGTGCCATTTCTTCTCCCAGGACCCTTACAGAGCTCCCCCCTCCACTGTGCCCCCATCTCCTCCACCGTCCACCCCCAGCTCTCTTCTTTCCTGGTTTCTCCCACTCCTGTACACTACCAAGAACCTCGCCTTGGGAAGAGGGAGAGGATTATGCAGGTGTCCTGTGATCTGCTCCCCTGACAGCATTCTATTCTTACTCTCAAAAGTCTGTGTTGAAAGTTAAAGCACTACAATCGGCTGCCCTTTCTCTCTATCTCTCTGCTCTAATACTCCCAAGGAATGCAGATGCCTCTGCTTATGGAGAGAATACTCTTGGAGCTACCTACAAGAGATGCACGTGGAGCCATCACTGTGTTATGCCCGGCTAAGCTTCCACCTGCAGCATTGGCATCCCATAGGGTCTCCAGGTTCATGTCAAGCTGCTGTACTACTGATCCAGCCCCCTCTTATGGCCTGGGAAAGGAGCACATGGTGCTTTAGTTCCTTGGGCCACTGTACCCATATGGGAGATCTGGAAGAGGATCCAGGGTGTTGGCTTCAGATCAGCTCCATTTTGGCCTTTGCAGTCATTTTGGGAGTCAACCAGCAGGTGGAAGATGTCTCACTTTCTCTCTCTCCTTTTCTCTGTAACTCTGCCTTTAACATAAATACATAAAAAATAATAAATAACAATAATACGATTAATCTTTAAAAAGAAAAAGTGATGCTTATAACTCGTCTTTCAAGATCCTTTCTCACTCCAACAAATGGCCTGAATCAGGATATGATTTCAAGTCTGATTGAATCCCAGATGCTTATTATTCCTACCACGTACTGCTGCCAAGCATTGCAAGTGATCTAGGAAAAAGCAATTAAATTAATAACGATTTTGTTCTTCCTTTTCTAAGACCAAATTGGAAAAAGGAAAGCTAATATCTCAGCTTGAAAAACTTTAATCTGAAACATTATAGAACATTTATGTCGGCTGTATGGTAGGGATGCCTTTATCCTATGCTACCGTACCTGGATTCCAAGTCTGGTTTCAGCTCCTGTTTCTAGCTTTCTGCCGATGGAGACCCTCAGAGGTAGCTGTTATGGTTCCAGTAGCTGGGTCTCTGCCATTCACCTGGGAGACTGGCCTTCTCCTCCTGCTTCCTGGCTGCTCCCAGGCCCAGCCCAGGCCAATGTGGGCACCTGGAGCAGAGAATCATATGGAAGTTTTTTCTCTATTTATCTTTTTCTTTGTATGTATCTCTTTGCCTCTCGAACAAATATATAAGTGAGTGAAATCATTGAAAGGCAATGGAGTAAATTGTAAAAATGTTCTCTTGTTATATGAGATCTTCATCAGAGCTCCCATAAAAATAGGATTTTTTTTTAATCTGACGATCTTAAGATCTAAAGGTTAAATAGACTTTGGGGATCAGTGGTTTATATCTGTTAGTTAGTTGGTAGTTTATTTCAATTTCTGCACCTGTCTTATCTGCAATAACTTTTCCACAACACTACCTTCACCAGTAAGTCCTATAATTTTTTTTTTCCCCCAGAATTTTGGCCTCTTCAGCATTTTAAATTTTCTAACGATAAAATCATTTAGAGAATTAATAGATTGGCTGACTTTTTGCATGTCTTTCCCTATGCTATCTGAAATCAAATTATTTCTTTAATGTTTTTTGTTTGATCCTGTAATGTCAAGATTCCCAAGATTATTTTCCTATTGATGCTAAGCAGAAAAAGTTTAATGTATCTAATTGCTGCTTTTTAAAGAATAAAACTGACAAACAACAGATGGAGTGAATGCCAGCATGAGGTTCAATCCGAGTCTGCCTGTTTTGACCATGGCACACTTTTTGTCATGAATAAGATTCATGCCATGGAATTTAGGCAGGCAGCTGTTGTCCCAAACCTCGTCAGTAATTAGAGTGGATTCTCAAAGAACAAATTCAGAACTGAAAATCAGCAAGACTCACTTCCAACACTCAGTCCTCAAAGCTGTTGGAGGCATATGTGAGCCTTGGGGTCTTCTCAACTAGCATTTTCTCAGTATCCTTGCGTTGAACAAAGTGGGAGCTTTCAGATCGTATCAATCTTACTTAGAGAATTGATAAGCTATTTTTTTTTCTCCTTTTGCCACTTTTGGTTCAGCATTTGTTCTTGCCAGATGCTGTGGTACTGTTCAGAGACGCAAAAGGCCAGAGTTCTCCATTTTCTCACACAGTCCCAATTCCTCTTTTGTTTATATTTTTAGTTTCATTGACATTTAGAAATCAGATTTCTTTCTCACAATTATGTCTCTTTAAGGGTTCTCTAGTTTGCCTCTATACTGTCACGACTAAGTCCCTTAGCTCAAAACAAAATTTTAGAAGTTATTTAAATTTTTTTTAAGTTTTATTAAATTCTATTTGTTTGAGAGAATTAAAGAAAAAAATTTACATCTAGCCTCACTCCCACAGTAGCCTACTTTGATGGGGGCTAACTCAGGGTGATGGAGCAGCTGCAGTCACAGTTCAGCTCTCCCATAGGAGCAGCAGGAGACTGGCTGACTCATCTTCACTCCCTCTGAGGACCTGCATGTGTAGTAACCCGGCACCAGGAGCCAGAGGCCGGAATGGAACCCAGGCATTCCGATATAAAGCAGACATCTTAACTATTAGGTCAAACAACCAGGTCCAAGTCTCAGTTTCTCTCTCTCTTTCCTCTCTCTCTCTCATCTTGAAGATAACAATTGAACCAGCTGATTAAAATCTTAAATTCGTTAATGATTATTACATATGAATTATAACCTTGACTCTGTTTCACAATCAGCATTTTAAACAACGTTTATGGTTTTTTCCTCTGTGCCCTTTCAAAGTTGTAATGTACATAGTGCTGCAGTACATTCTGATCATTTTTTTGGAACTTCTCTAAAGTACAGCTAGCATGATTTCTCGGGAATAGCCATGTTTCTCAGCCTTAGCTACACATCAGACTCACTTGGGGGCTTAGAGCTCATTACTGCTTGGGTCCAATTAAATGAGCACTCCGGAGTGAGACCCTGATGTGAGTATCTTTTTAAATGTCAAGATTTAAAGCAGTGACTTTAGATCATGCACTACTCCAATATACAAAACGTCCCTTCTTTTATCCCTGGGAACAGCACAATAACAAACACACACATTTTTAAAACCTAGAGCAATGGTTCAGCCAGAGGGAATCTTAGCAAGGTTTCAAGGCCTGGAAGCCAGAGAGTTCCCAAGAGACAAATCTGAAAGTTACAGAATCAGAGGCTATAATTCAGCCAAGGATATTTACTCAGCTAGCAGCTGCTTATTTGAAGTTCTCATTTCAGCTAAGTCTCCTAAGTCTGTCTGAAATAACTCCTGCGCAAAATCATTTTGTTTTGTTTGATTGAGAAACAGTTGTTTTTCTGGTTTGCACAAAAGCCTGAGAGAGATCAGAGACAGGTGCTCCTCAATTGCAGCTTCTTCACACTCTGTCTGCCACAAAGTCTCTGAGTTTGTCCAAGTTTCCAGCTAAGTCTTGGTTTTATATTGAATGCACGGAAATGACTTGCCTTTCTGATCCATTTAATGAAGAATTTCTAGGGGCAGCTCTTTGGCCAAGAAGTTGAGACACTAGTTACGATGCCAACATCCTATTTTGTGGTACCTGGGTTTGATCCCTGGTTCCGGCTTCCTGTGATTGTGGACCTGGGTCCACAACAGTGATGGCTCAAGTCCGTGGGTTCCTATCAACCCTGAGAATGACCTAGATTGAATTCCTGGCTCTCCACAGCAGTGCTTATCACATCCCTCTGTGTGGGAATTTACTAGGTGAACGAATAGGCTCAGGGGTGTTTGTGCCGCCATAAAGAAAATAAAACTTAAGACACAGAGCTTCTATGTAAACTCCTGCCATTGCAGGCCTCCGAGGTTGGAAGCCTGTGATTCAGAACTTAAGACCTCAAACCTAACACCTTTGATTTTGAGCTCATCCCACTCCTCTGGGACTCAGTTTCCCCACAAATCAGAAGGACAGTTATCTAGAGGGCTTTGGAGAAATGAGAAAGCATATGGCTAAATACTTCAAAAACAAGAGATACTCAAACAACATTTGTTTTTCTTGGTGCTCAGTCATAGTGGGTGAATTTGGCCCACTTTCTCCTATTGGTGGCCAACTTTGGTGCCAGAATGGAGTGAAGAAAACAAAAATGGGGGTAGGAAATTCACCATCAGTCTAGTTCTTAACATGAACTCTGTGACAAGCAGAAGAATATTAATGTAAAAATAAAAGCACAGGAGTACTTAGTTATTTGTAATGACAATAAAAATTGGGAGGAAGAGTGAACTCTGTGTGTGTGTGTGTGTGTGTGTGTGTGTGTGTCTGTGTGTATTTTGCTTTATGTGTAATATCTTGAAATTCCTCCTGTTGGTTTCTCTTCAGCAACACAGCCATAGTTTATGGGGCAGAGGGCTGTTGTTTAATTTAAGCTGAATTCTCCAAACTCCATAAGGCATTTTTGTCACTTTCCAAGCCAAAAGGTCTTTCTTCATATTGTGCTCTCCTGGGAAATGTCTGCTTCTAAAGGAAGCCTCTGGGATATGCTCTGAAACGCTGCTTAGCCACTCTGGAGGAAAAGCTCACAGTCCCCTGAGATGCCACTGTCGCTGTTCTTTTCAGATATATTTATATATTTATATGCGCATAAAGTCTTCATTCTCACGATCATTCCCAGAGACGTGTTTTCTTAATAGATCATTAATATTAAAATGTCATATCAGAATCGGTCTATAAAAAGACCTGCTGCATAGCAAATAAGAAAGGTTTTAAGAAAACCTATGACACTTACGGAGTAATAATACACAAAGGAAAATGTATTTTAAACCATCTGGAAAATGGTTTCTCTTATATTCTGTTTTTCTTCTGTGCTTATTGAACTAATCAATGCTAAATTCTTTTATTTGCAAGAAATGATTGATTATAGACCATCAATGAAAATTGTTCCTCCTGGAATAAGGATACCGTTTGCCTATCATTGTGTTAAGTCAATGCTAAAACACTCAGCAATGCAAACTATCCACCAATTGATTTACATAAACTTCCAATTTCTTGACTCAAATATCATATACCTAATATTAATAATAATATTCAGATTTGATACTTTAATTACTTAATATCTTTAAAAAGTTTAAATTTGTGGGCTAGCATGGTAGCAGAGTCAGCATCCCACAAAGACTCTGGTTTGTATCCCATGTGCTCCACTTCTGATTCAGCTCCCTGCTTCAGTCTCCCACTTGCAAGGTTTACTTACTTAAAAGGCAGAGCATCAAAGAGGGAGAGAGGGAAAAAGATACATGGCACCCACTGTAATTTCAAGTTCACAAAGTCAGGAAATCTATCCTGGTCTCTCACAGGGATAGCAGGGGCTCAAATACTTGGACCATCACCTGCTGCTTTCCCAGACATAATGCATTACATAATACATTCATTTTAATTACATTCCCTTGATATTGAATAGAACTGATTTGGTAGATAAGAATGCGTGGGAGATGCGCAAGAGGCTGCTGGCTTCTGCCTTCAAATTGGCTCAGTTCTAGCTATTGAGGCTTCTTGGGGAGTGAATATTCGGACAAAAGATCTTCCTCTCTGTCTCTCCTCCTCTCTGTGTATCTACCTTTCCAATAAAAATAAATAATTAAAAAAAAAGTTTCATCACCATAGAGAAGCATTGATAGACTTAAAATGCAGTATATAATCAAGTCCTTATTTTTATCTCATTTGGGGGAACATAACTATTTAAGTGAGTCACTACATAATCAGGGAAACTATATTAAAGGATGATAAATAACGTTATTAGCATCAATAACTGTTAAATTAGATATTTTTAAAATCCTTTATTTTAGATATACATGCTAAGTGTTCCTTGTCAAATATTATGATGAGTGGAATTTTATTCTAACCACACTAGCAATACTTCAGCAAGCCAAGTTAGTGGGTGGTATATCAATAGATAATAAGATTGGCAGATAATCAATAGTTATTGGCCATGAAGAGATTTGGGTCCACTTTTTCCATTTCAAGTAGGTGTGAAAATATCCCTAACAAGACCAATGAGTTTATAACTGACTCATTCTCCTTTTCAATATTTTCATTTTTTTGTCACAATGAATCAATACCAGTTATATCATACCAAAATTTTTTTAAAATGTTTTATTTTTATGCTGCTATATGAAATGTATTCCCACTCCTAATAAGAATTCACTCATCTTCCATGTGCTACTTCCAGTTATGCAAGATTTGGGAAATTAGTTTTGACGCTGTCAGGAAAGCTGCCATCTTCCATGACGTGGCAATTTGGAAGTTCAGTTAAGCTCGCCTTTCTGAAAATATGGCATGGATATTATCTATCATTTAGCTGCACTCTTATTGAGATTGACTTGTTTGTTGTTACTGTACATATCCCAGCACGCAAACACACGCTATTCCTTCTCAAGCATCAATCCCTATTGTTTGGCTTGGCTCTATTTCCTTTCCCCCAGGAAACTGCTGAATGCATGGGAATTACCCTCATAGAGTCTTCCCATTTCTCTTAAGAGTGTAGCCTCTAAAAATCTTCATGCTCTGCTCTCAGGAGAAAGCATCATCCTTTCCAACTGTAAGAGATGTTGGCACATCAAAAACACTGGTGTGATCATTGCAGCCACAACAATGTGCTTTCCCCTCCACCCCTCATTGTCTTTCTGCAGCCTTGACTTGGTTCAGGTCTCCCTGTGGTGATGTTCGGCCCTAGTGCTCCTCACTGTTCCAGGCCCTGCGGTCCATTTCGCTTCTCGGATGACTCTCCTCTGTTGCTGTAGCTGCATATTCTCTCTGCCTTTCTACTATTGCACTTAGACAAAACTTCTGTTCTCAAAAAACAAAGGTTGTCACTTATTTACTCATTTCCTGATGTATCATTTGCATTCACGCTCCTTGTCTTCCCCTACACTACCTTCATCACCAAAAGTTCATGTTCTCGATTCTGCATTTCTGGAGATTCTACACAGTTTCATATGATTTTATACATTGTGTTTTTAACAAGCGCTTGGTTAGATGTCACCCATTCAGTTATTTCATTTTTCATTTTAGTTCTTAATCTGGAATTGGCCTCTCTGGGTGTCTCTCCCTTTTGCTCAATGAAGCACATTTGGAATTGTAAATCAAACCCCTTAGTGAGAACAGTGAAAAGCCCAGGCGTTCTGATTTCTTCTGATTTCTGAGCTGATACTGAAACACCTTTATGACATGTTAACCCGTTATATATTTTTAATTATTTTTAAAAGATTTATTATTTGTTTACAAGGCATAGTGACAAAGAGGGAGAGACAGAGAGAAGACAAAAAAAAGAGACGGATTTCTGACCTGTGGCTTCTTTTCTTAAATATCCCCAACAGTCAGGTTTGGGCCAGACTAAAGACAGGAGTCAGGAATTCTGTCTCCCGCATAGCCATTATCAATTGCTTGCCAGACACACTAGCAGGAAGATTCATCAGAAGTACAAAAGTAGCTGAGATCCAAACCATCTTTCTAAAATGGGATTAGGTGTCCCAAGCTGAGTGAGGTTTACCCCACTAACCACATGCCTGCCTCCGCATACATGTTTTAAGTGATATTGAACACAGCTGGCTTTGCAAAGGGCTGATGAACAGATATGGTTCATCAGCCACAGCCTGGAGACCTTTCTGGCCCATGATTGCACTTGCATTTTTGGATCTTGAGAATCTGCCCTGTCCTTTCCAGTCCTTTCTCACTATCTTATTGGCATCATTAATATAGTAATATTTGCCTACAGTCCTGAATGGAGGTATTGAAAATGTGCATAATGTATACCTTTAAAAAATACTGTTTTAGGGGCCTTGGTGCTGTGGCCTAGCGGCTAAAGTCCTCGCCTTGAACATGACAGGATCCCATATGGGCGCCAGTTCGAATCCTGGCAGCCCCACTTCCCATACAGCTCCCTGCTTGTGGCTTGGGAAAGCAATCAAGAACAGCCCAGAGCACTGGGACCCTGCACCCGCGTGGGAGACCTGGAAGAAGTTCCTGGCTCCTGGCTTCGGATTGGCGCAGCACTGGCCATTGGAGAGTGAATCATCGGACAAAAGATCTTCCTCTCTCTCTCTCTCTCCACCTTTGTGTACATCTGACTTTTCAATAAAAATAAATAAATCTTTTTAAAAATATGTTATTTTAAAAAGCTTCACGGGGTAAAAAGTAGCTAGATGGAAAAAAAGAACATATTTTTTCCTAAACAAGGCCATAAAAAATCTTAAAAAGAATTATGACAATGATGTGAGTAACCGAGGTACAAAAGCACATCAAATATATCATAGAAATGGAATTTTAATGCATTTGAGTATAAAATATTTTATAATCCAGACACAGCTTTTGCATAACAGCATTAATCAGGAGTTGTCTAAACATTCCTTATATAATCTCACATTTGCCTGTCTTACAACTCTAGTGTTTTGTAAACTTTTTCATACAGTTTTTACCTCTTTTATATCCTTTCTACCTAGAAATTGTGTCCTATTCTTCCAAAAAATGAAGCCCAGATTGGACATTCAACTTCACCATATGATACGTCAGGAATCCTGTGTTCTTCTTCGGAGTGCCTTGGTTCAAAACCTGGCTCTGCTCCCAGCCCTAGCTTCTTGATATTGCAACTGGGGGAAGCGGAAGTGATGGTTCCAATAGCTGGCTTCCTGCTTCCCACATGGAAGACCAGTGGTGTGTCATTGGCTCATCCCCACGCCTACATCAAGAGCAGGCCAACCTCAGCCCCAAGTGTTGTGAGTATTTGAGCGGTGAGATGATTACAACTGGTTGTCCAATGATGAGCTCTCTCCATGAATATTTATGCCTCTCAAATAAATGAACATTTTCTAATTAGATACTTTTTATTTACTTTTAAAAACTTTTTTCCTGGCAGCATTAGTTTAAAGACATGGGCGGAACAATATTGTAGTGAGAGCCAAACTCCTGCAGGTCTATTTCTTAAATCTTCAGTGAATGCAGCAGCAATATTTGTTTTTCCCCAAAATACCTTCAGCACACCAAGGAATCCACCTACATTCAGGGGGATAGATTGTAGCAAAATGCAAGATCTTGAACAGATCTTAGCAGCTCACTCGCTTTCTCATCTTTCTTGTATAGCCCACCTTCCTCTACAATGCATTGCTTTATTTTTACAAGTTATATCACAGTTTCATTGTGGTTAAATCCATTTGGATCAAAATGCTTTTGAGTTCCAAAACACTGACATTTTAGTCTAAGCCCGACAGGGGAAAGGCGAGGAGGGTTACAAACGAAGACATCAAGAAAGAGAGAGATTACGTCATGTACCTAAAATCGTGAATAGTGATGTGACAAATCCTAAACTACATCTCAAATTTCTGGCCCAGGGTTCAGCCTTCTATTCATTTAAGTCACACTGTTTCATAAAAGTAGATCAGTGGGGATAATAAACATCATCTGTGAGACTGATAGGCAGCATTTAGCCATATGTCATCCTGGTCCCCCTCATGAGTTTTGTTTATAGACTTAGTTTTCTTGTGCAGCAGGAGGTAGCACAACAACTGTCACGATGAGTTCAGGCCACAGTTTTATGCTGCTGAATGTGTTGAGTCATTTCCTATAGTGTGTACTTCTGCCTCACTTTATCTTCTAAATCATTATCATGGCTTTAATCTCGCCTTTATTTTGACAATTGAAATTCTCTCAGCCATTATCACAACAAAATATTGATTCTAAATTATGAGCTCCTAATCCTTCCCCAGTGGAATTAGCTATTTTATTTGATACAATAGCCAGGCTGGTAGGATTAAAAATGCTTTTACAAAGACATTAAAAAGATGTTTACAAAAAGGAAGGTTAATTTACAGAAAATAGAACCTGAATCTAGAAATCATTGCTATTGGCTTTCCACAATCTGTATTGGGCTCCTTTCTCCCTGTGATGCAAATTGAAAATCTTTTTTAAGGACCACTACCACTCGGGTGAGAAAAATTAAGCAATTCACTGAATTAACTCAAAGACATAATCATTAGTCTACATTATAAAGCCTTTTGTGATGTAGTCGTAATTTCTTCAGGCTTCTATGATATTCTTAACTAATCCTCTGGTATGAAAATTCTAGGAATTTTTGTTTTTATTATTTTTTAAAGATGTATTTATTTTTATCGCAAAGTCATACATAGAGAGGAGGAGAGACAGAAGTATCTTCCGTCCAATGATTCACTCCCCAAGTGACAGCAATGGCCGGTACTATGCCCATCTGAAGCCAGGAGTCCAGATCCTCTTCTGGATTGCCCACACGGGTGCAGGGTCCTAAGGTTTTGGGCTGTCCTCAACTGCTTTCCCAGGCCACAAGCCGGAAGCTGGATGGGAAGCAGGGCTGCCGGGATTAGAACTGGTGCCCGTACGGGATCCTGGTCAATTCAGAGCGAGGACTTAGCCACTAGGCCACAGTGTTGGGCCCTGTTTTTATTATTCTTTAATCTGCATATTTTATGTATAAACACTACTAGCTAAAAGTATTATTTCTCAACAAACTGGAAGAATAAGCTTAAGAACCACATAATCAAATAACCACTATGAGAAAAACTGATTTAGCAAATAGAACAAGCTTAATTAGGTGGATGACAGGGATACAGAGGGAAGTCAGACAGGGCTATATATATAATAATTGCAGAAGCTTGATGGAAGGACAGGACCAAATATAGTACATCTTTACGCTTGTAATAGTTTGCTTGTTGCTTCTGCCTGAATGCCCCCACCCGTTTACTATAACCACATTTACGATTCAAACAATGTTGAACCTAGATCTTCAACAACAGTTAGAACCAGCAAATTCCTGGATCTAACTGAAACCTTTTCATTGAATTAATTCACACAGACTTGCCCTGATCCCCCTCAAACTTCTCTTACCACCAGTCCATCCATCTAGATTTCCCTGAAAGTCGCAAGAAATTAATATATAATTTCAACAAGGTTTTACCTGATAAGGGAAATGATTAGTGGCCTTCAGACATGTTTATAATCGAAAAGTCACTCTTCTTACTGACCGATCATCTAGGTCATGGCTCAACCAGTCCGTTTCCCTTATCCAACATTACTTGCACTCTTGATTAACCCCCAGCACAAATGATTAAAACAATCTGAATTATTTTCCTGTGCTTTGTCAGTGACGTCTCCTTTCCTGACCTGATGCTTTTCCTCACATTGCTTCTACCCACTGAATCCATCCTTTCTGATTTCCACTTCCACATGATGTATAGGTTTAACATCTTAACCCATCTTGGCTGACCCTCCTACAAAAAGCTTTCCCTGAACTTACTCTAAAATCATATTTTCGTTGGCTAACTAACCATTTGCCATTTGTTAGTGTACAACCTCTCTAATTGTCATGAAATGCAATAGCGGGGTAGAAGTTGGAGCTTCAAAAGTAGTTTTCTAAGGCAACTACAATATGTTAGATATGATTTGTCCTTGAAATATTCCTCTGATGGATGCTCAGCCATTGGAGCACTGATGATAAGTGGTGGAATGTTCAAGAGGTGGGTTCTAGGCAAAGTAGTTAGGTCATAGGCTTTTGGAGAGAATTGGTGTCTCTAACAATGGATTCGTACAAAAGTCTGCCACTTCCCCTAAATTTGTCTCCTAGAAGTGCTTCTCACCATTGTGCATTCTCCTACCACTGTGATATTCTTTAACTCGTATTCCTCTGCAGAGTCAGACAGATATTGGTACCATGTCCATGAAGCTTCAGAACTATGGCACAACAAAGTAATTTTCTTTATGAATTTTATTACAGCAATAGAAAATGGACTAATGCAGCAGGTGCTGGAAGAAAAGCCTGGCTTGAAGTATTGTAAATTGTACATGATGCTTCTAGATTCTGAAGCCTTTAGCAGCCAGCAACAGTTGGTGAACCCAGAAACCTGTCAGTGTACTTCCTAAAGCCTGGTTTCTCAACAAATAGATGAATCAATTTGGGGATATTTGTGGGTGAATAGAATGGGTCTGTTGAGCAGAGGCAAAGGCAAGCAGAGGTGTCATGCAAAAAACTATTGAAGGAAAATAGCTAAGAAACAGCAAGCATAGCACATTGCCTATATTAATAAGAACTAAACTGTATTATCAAGTCATCAAGCAAATCCTAAGTACATAAAACAACACAAGAACATAGATTAGGTCATTATTAAAAAACAAGGATGAAACCATCCTTAGTCTTGAAATTCTAAGGTACAAATACTTAAATGTGTCTTGCAGATGACAAATGCAGAGGACAACTCTTTAGTTCAGGGTGAATTTCAGGTCCTTTGTTAAACTAGAACAGAAATAATCTTTCCCATTGAAAGTGAACAGTGAAGCAATAAACTCCAAATATAGCTGCAGGTAACATCTCCTACTGATTTTTGTGTATAGGCCATAAAAAGAAGGCTCAGAAACAAAAGCACACAGCAAAAAAGCAAAAGACAGCACTTGGTTGGCACAGAAACATGAGAACGCTTACTTCAGGGGAACTGTCCCAACAAATTAAAAAAAAAAAAAATAGGACAGCTATTTTTAAAAACAACAAAAAACTTAAGAAGACTGTCAAATCGCATTAGTCGCTTCATGGGAGCATTGTCAAACTAGGGGGTAAAGTCATTCCCACTGAAGAGTTACTAGCATATAGGAAACATATAACATTTTGTTTGCAGTGAGGGTGCTGAGTCTGCATCCCACTGTTTAACCAATTGACCTTGATGTGCTTATCTGGTAATAGACAGCAGATCAAATGATTCATTTCGCCTCTACCAGCTTTCATCTGTAGTACTTGCTGTTTTAAAGGTGTGCTTTTAAAAGCGGAATTCCTCAATATCCCTGCCCTGTGGAGAAGGGACGTTATTTCTAACATGGAAGGCTGAAGTTTCCATTGAGCCCCAACCACAACAGTTTCCTGAGTTAGGGTAGGCATCACTTTTACAGGCAAAACTTATAATTGGTTGGACTTTCCATAGCTAATTAAATAGAACCTGAAACAACCATGTTAATCGCTGTATTATTCCAATTATATCCAAGTAGGAAGGAAAACAAAAATCTTATTCTAATAACACATGCAATCACATGACCATAAAAAGTAAAACTTTTATCAAAAATAATTCTGTATAATTTTTAATCAACACAGCTAAGAAAATTTTAAGAGACACCACTAATACAGTCACTTTGTTTTTTTTCACAAAATACTTTTATTTCACAAAGTACTTTCTATACTTTTCCAAGCTTTTGTTAGCTTGACTTCCACAAACTGTCTTTTTTTTCCTTAAACCAGATTCAAATTCATTTGGCATTAATAAGTTTAGCCTATAACTTGGAGAGCTAAAGATAGATCGAGAAGAAAGAAAAAGTGTTTCTTTTATGGTAATCCAAATATAAGATTCAGCTAATTCCTATTAAATCATTAATTCTAGGTTGTTATCTCCTGTTTTGCTGGTCTCCAATTGAGCAGTCTACTTTCATTAATTCATCCTCTCCACCAAGTGTCTCAGAAATGCTGACTCATCCACTTGGTATCGTTGCAAGTGGATGAGGTCACCCTATTTTGGAAGCCTTATTTCCATGAGTCGATTTCCTATGGTATCAACAGTATCCACAGCGTCTGGCGCAATCTTTATTAAACCTCTTTTGATATTTCTTGCAGATGACTCAAGTTCTGAGCGGTCTCACACAGAGATTGTTTCTCTGTATGTTTAAACATGTGTTAATAATAAGACTAAAAAGTCTGATTAAATTTTGTTGTAACAAGCAACATCACAAAAGGGGAGAATGGAATTGTCTAGTAAGGCATAATACTCATTCATCTAATAAATTGTTAATCAGTAATTACTGTCATAGAAAGAGCATGTTAAGACAGTGGCAGTATTCTAACACCTAGCTAGGGTGCTTATTTACTCCATAAAGACAGTATTTCTCTTGCATCAGTTGTTGAGTATGATTTTAAAGGTCAACTTGCTAACATTTATTGTGTCAGTCTTCCAACAGAGCATAAACGTGCCTCAGCATAACCTGACGAGTACATGATGATTTCAACAGTCATGGTAGTCATATGTGACTATTGCATTTCATTGATCTAAGATAGTTACTTGCTGGTTTCTCTCCAAGTGGGTTGAAAAACAGAACAAATAATTAAATATCTAATAAGTATATAAACTAAATTTCCTTTTTTTAAAAAAAATCTGCATTTTTATTACAAAGTCAGATATGCAGAGAAGAGGAGAGACAGAGAGGAAGATCTTCTATCCGTCGATTCACTCCTCAAGTGGCCACAACAACCAGAACTGCATTGATCTGCAGCCAGGAGATCAGAGCCTCTTCCGGGTCTCCCATGCGGGTGCAGGGTCCCAAGGCTTTGGGCCACCCTTGACTGCTTTCCCAGACCACAGGGAGCTGGATGGGAAGCAGGACTGCTGGGATTAGAACTGGTGTCCAAATGGAATCCTGGTGTGTGAAATGTGAGAACTTTAGCTGCTTGGTTATGACACCAGGCATCAACTAAATTTTTTTGTGCATCTTATTACTATTTGGAAAAGAGGTAACTGGTGTTTTCCCTATGGTTATTTGGGAAATCCAAAGATCTTGTGTTCATAAAAGATATTTTAATAGCTTCATAATTTGGAGCTTGAAGGCTCAATTATGGAAAGTAATGTCAAAATGAATGAGAGCAATAGGGGCTACTGGTGTGAGGGGACCTGCCATTAGGGGTCCTGGATAGTCTCTGGCCTTTGTAAAGTAGCCCAGGATATCTATCGGCTGCAGTAAATAACTTCCTGGGAAAGCACATCTTCATAATGGACCATAATCTGAGCTCCATACAGCTCCCACCTGCCTTTTACGCCTCAGCCATGTTGTCCTGCACCACTTTCCCTTGATTTTGAGCAGTAGAGTGAAATACTCTAGCTCGTGATCACAGAGGGAAGCTAGGAGCTTCTCTGTGAGGAATAAAATTAACCAATTGCATCTTTACTTTTTGATCGTTTGTGACCCAGGCGTCCCCGTCAAGGGCAGTGGCCTCTGTCATCCAATCACTCTGTGTTTCTAGTCCTTTCCATCATTTTGAAGTTTCAGGTAAATGTGCCCTGGCTTTATAATACTTGTTCTGACCTGCAGGTCTCCTAGAGACAGACAGCAGATGGTGAACTTGCTGGAGAGGAAAAAAAAAAAGTCTTCATATAGACAGGGACCAGTAGGGGACTGTGAACCCTAACTATCACAAGTATTTCTGAAACCTAGAGCATCTTCTTTTGTCCCTGTTGAGTTTGCAGGGTTTTTTTTTTTACTGTAACTCCCATGGTTCTTTGTAAGTTACAGCTCAGAAGAAGTCAGAAGATATCTTATTCACATGAAAGTCCTGACTCGAAGGATTTGTTGCAGGAACTGGATCCTATTTGTTCTCTATTATAAGAGCTGCGCCAGATTTCAATTCCTCAACATGACCAAAAAAGGAAATTACTTGCTGTGAGAAACAAAACCAAGAAACTTCAGAGGATTATGCACTGCAAGAGAAAGGTTTTCATTATGTAGCATAATATACTGCAGAGTCTTCAACTTTCATAAGTTAACTCTCAAATTAGCAATCATAGTCAATTAAAATATTTTTATTGATTATTTTAGAACATGGAAAGTAATTTTATGACCTGCATATTCTTTCTATTTTCTAGTTAATGGAAGAAAATTCACAATAAACATGATCAAGATGGAAATTGTTAGGGAGAACTATGGTGACTACAGAAAACTTTCTATATCCATATTAACTGTAATACTTAATTAATTGCTTAATTCTCCCCAAATGCTACAGTTATTTAAGCTTTTTAAAAATATGTGTTCTATTTTTATTGGAAAGTTGGATATACAGAGAGGAGGACAGAAAGAGAGGAAGATCTTTTCTGTGTTGATTCACTCCCCAAGTGGCCACAATGGCCAGAGCTGAGCCAATCCAAAGTCAGGAGCCAGGAGCCTCTTCTGGGTCTCCCACATGAGTGCAAGTTTCCAAGGCTTTGGACCATCCCCAACCACTTTCTTATGCCACAGCAGGGAACTATTTGGGAAGAAAGGCCGCTGGGATTAGAACTGGTGCCCATATGGGTTCCTTGTGCATGCAAGGGGAGGACTTATCCACTGGGCTATTGTGCTGGGCCCAGTTATTAAAGCTTTGATAAACTGCTTTATAGAATGGTCAACAATGACATCAGAGGAAAATGATCAGGTATTAAATGTGGTCTAACATTCTTGTACAGGGAACTTATATGGAACTTGACTATTCTATCACAAAGATAAATGGTGTCTAAGTATCTGCCATGGATACTTTAAAGAGTTTCTAGGAATACAAAGATAAATTACCAAAAGTCTCTTTTTCCCAAGATAAAAAAGTTTAGTCTAACATGAATTTTTTTTTTTTTCTAAACTGATAGGTCACTATGATGAACACTTGAAATCAAAGTAGAAGCTTAGAAGACTAGAATACAATAGTTATCTGTTTTAAAAAATGGTTATCATCCTTTTAAAGACAATGTTGTATTTTGTTTCTTCTGAAACTAATGGTTAAATTTATTCCCCATTATGAGACAATCAAGTGAAACCAGCGTAGGAAATGAATGCAGTTACATCACCCTTGAAACACCCATATTCTAAATCAGAGTACCTGGCTCTTCCTGGCTCTTCTGCTTCATCCCCAGCTTCCTTCTATTCCACACTAGGCAGCACGCAATGGCTCAAATATCCGAGTCCCTGCAGCCATCTGGAAGCTTCAGATTGAGACCTGGGTTCCTAACTTCAGCCTGGCCCTGCCCTGGCTGTTGGTGGAATCTGAGGAGTAAACTAACTGATGACAAATCCATCTCTAACCATCTCCACTCTCTGCCTCTCAAATAAAATGAACATTAAATAAATAAAAGATTTGGGAGAAGTTCTCTTCTTTTTATTAACAGAGAATTAAATGAGACCAGGTGTGGTCTTGAAGAGCTGCTTAGGTTGCAACCCTCCTTATGGATTAGATAGTAGATTCAATTGCTGGATTAATGAGTTCATGGACTATGTCCAGAGTAACTCCTAACACCAAGCTGGGTATGTCATGCACTCCTGTGTCTCACCTGAGATGTCCTGCACTGCCTTGAGAGTGCGTCAAAAGGAAGGCCATTGCCAGATGGAATGCCTAGGACTCGGGTCATAACATGAGCCGAAGGAAACGCCATGTCTTTATTGTGTTTCCAATCTGCAGTGTTATGTTATTAGCACCGAAAATGAACTAAGACAACCAACCAGTTGATAAATTACACGAAAGAACTCAAAAAGTTAATTGTGTAAGTAAACTCAAAAAGTCCTTTTGTTTTATGTGTAAATCATGAAAATGGAGTCAATTTTAACCAAAAGCTTACAAATTCTATCATGCTCGTTTAAATTCACAATAGGAAGTTACTAGAAACTTAAAATTTACTTCCTTCAGATATCTCCAGAATTAGAATATCCCCTCAAATGTATGCTTCAAAATTCAGTTTAGTAGGTCAGCCTTAGAAGACCAGCACCCCTTAAGCAAGTCCTTGTTAGCCTTCTTCCCATCCAGTTCCCACTGACGTAAGCTGGGAGAGCAGCAACAGATGGCTCATGTCCTCTGGCCCCCACCAGCCCTCTTAGTCCAGACAGAGGGATTGTGAGAAAGAATGCCCTCTCTCTGCCTTTCTCCCAAGAAAGCCCCTTGCAGGAAACTGCTTCCTTAGAACCACAGGGGACAGAAATATCTCCATCCTCCCAAGTCTGGGATTCACTGATTCCCAGCCACAAAGAAAGCAACATGTTTTTCTTTTCCCAGCTCTCGCAGAAGGCCCAATATCTCGATCCTCGTTAAACATCACCGGATTGGTCTTTCAAGGAATGTTGGACTTCTCGCAAAATATTTCTTTCAAAAAAAAAAAAAAGTGGCCTGACAAATATCCAATGAGATTTTTGAGCACAAATACATCCAAATATCTGGACTACTTAGGTTTAATTAATACCACCTGTTTGTATCTGCAGCCCAGACCATACTTTCCTGGCTATGATGTCTCATGGGTATTTTTTTCAGTTTTCAGTGTCCTCTTTTCTACTTCCACCCCCTCCAAACTGGAATTTCTGTTTCTCATAGGAAGACATGGAAATGTTAAAACAATGTGATTTTTATACCTACTTTTCTGAGATTTTGAGAATTTCAGAATGAGCAATGCATTTAAAAGATTCATTTTATTATTTTTATTGGAAAGTCAGATATACAGAGAGGAGGAGAGACAGAGAATCTTTTTTCTTCTACTACAAAATAAGAATTAATATGGGCCCAGCACAGTAGCATAAGTGGCTTAAGTCCCTGCATTGCATCGCCGGCATCCCATATGGCTGCTGGTTCTAATTCCAGAAGCCCGTTTCCCATCCAGCTCCCTGCTTGTGACCTGGAAAAGCAGTCGAGGACAGCACAAAGCCTTGGGAAGAGGCTCCTGGCTCCTTGCTTTAGATCAGCGCAGCTCTGACCATTGTGGCCATTTGGGGAGTGAACCAACAGATGGAAGATCTTCCACTCTGTCTCTCCTCCTCTCTATATCTGACTTTCCAATAAAAATAATAAAATGAATCTTTTAAAAGGTTAAGGATTGATGTTCACAAGTCCTTCATACCTCATTTCAGACTAATTCTTTTTAGCAGAGTAATCAAAGATACATTACTATCGATGTTCCTGAAACCATCAGAACAAATAATACAAAGTGATTCATTGTGCTTTGCTAAAGATTTTCATGTTAAAAATGCTGCTTTCTGCAAAACCTGCAATTTAACTTTAGCATGTCACCTCAAATAATCCAATTTATTTTATTACATGTTGATATAGCGCTAACATTTTTTACAAATCATTAAGCAGAAATTTAAAAATATCATCAACATATTGCACAATTTTTATGTGCAAGAGGATTTTTGTTGATTCAGGAAAGAAGTGTAGTGTGTGTGTGTGTGTGTGTGTGTGTGTGTGTGTGCGCGCCCGCGCGCATGTATATAACACTAATGCTACAATTTCTGGGTGCGGGAGCGTCATCATGGCACTAGTTTTTTTGTGTATGTGTTGTTGTTTTTCTGCTACAAACAAAGCAGAAATCAAACCTCCCACATTCTGGAATCTAGTCCTTGCCACCCAGTCTGAGGACTTGGACAGCTTTCCTGGATCCCAGTTTCAGCCTCAACTTTTATAAGGACGTATGGAGTACATCAGTGAATGGGCGTTCTCTCTGTCTGCCATTATCTCAGAAAAGATAGAGTAATAAATAAGTTTTTAAAATGCAAGATTGCATTTGATCACTTATTTTAAATATTTATTCTATACACAGAAACGTGTATCAAAAATATTTGAGAAAAATATTCAACAAGTAGTCGGCTGTTACTATCTTCAAGGATGATTTAATGTGTTTGTCAGTTGGGAGACTGGTACAAGGTGAATTTTGTATTTCAATTTTACCTTCATTTATTATTGAATTTTTTGAGGTGAGTGAATTGTATTATATGTCAGGGTGAGTTACCAGGTAAATGAAATTATGAGCCATTTCTGTTTCCCAATTTGTTTTTGAATGTATAAGATTTACCTTCTTAACATTTGATACTTGTAGTCCATAACTTTCAGAAAAATCCTCTCCTGTCTTCCTATTTTGTTTCACAATGACACTTTTTGAAATTATTAATCATTTTAATTTTGATGATTTTTACATAATTGGTTAGGGTGATTAGGGTCAAGGGCTACAGGAATGTAGGTGAGATTACCATTTCCACATTCTCTCTTTTTTTTTTCCTTGCTGTATCTGGGAGAGGGAGGAGAATAAAGGAAAAAGCCACGTGCAGCCTCCCAAACGCCTATGTACCCTGGGATGGAGGATAGCCACCTGTTACCACCCCAGGCTTCCCGACGTGGAGCATGCACCGAGGCTCCTGTTCATGAAGTTTTGCTAGTTCAACAGTTCCGAATTACTGCCGATCTCGCCACTCCAAGTGCGAAGAAATCTCTCCAGACTCCACTGGCTGACATAGTCCACCTTAAAATCTCTGTTTGCCCAGTTATTCACTGCCAACACGTGGCTGGGGGAGTTGATTGATTTGTTCTGTCCTTTGTCCTCTGTTGTGGTACCAGGCGTCCTCTGCAGACTGAAATGTACTGCCATCTCCTCCATGTGCACCTGGATATGCTGTCTACTGCTCTATCTAAGCCACTGAGGAGGCCCAGCTCTGACACATGCACTCAAGTTTACAGTCATTATCCTCTCAAGACAAATATCTGAAAAGGTGGGCACAAACAAAAATGTGGCATGCATTCTCCTAATTTTTTTTTTTGGCTCACACTAATTTCATATTAGGAACAAGGATAGGCAATACCTTTTCTAAGACCTTTCTCTGATCTGTAAGTCCCCTGAGTTAAATGGCTGAAATATCTTCCAAAACAAAATCTTTTGCGATCAGCAAAACAATGCAATGACATGAATAAGTTTTTCCACTTGGCCTATTTTTCTGTCTGTGGTTATTAATCAGTCTCGCTGACTACTACACTTTCCATTTTACAGTCACTTTCAAGCACTACTCCAGGTGGCCAAACATTTCATGTTAGGTAAATAGACTAAAACAAAATCTTTGTCCATTGAGCACATCGATATGCATGATCTCTAATATTTCCAGGCTTTCTCAAATCATTCAATGAGCATGATTACGGTTTCTATAAAAGGGTGTAATCTTCTCATTTCATTCGGCTCATTTGAATTTATTTAAGATTTTCCTGTAGCTAATAGGCTTACTTTAAGCACTCTAGGAGCACATCCAGCCCTTTGGCTTGACTCTTCTGTAGCTTTTCTTGTGTCTTCCGCAGAACTGGCTACATGGGATGAGTGTGCTCTTTACAGCAACTTTTCATACAATGACTTGTCACCCAACCAGTTCATTAGCTGGGTATCCCAATCAGGACTAGCTTATACCTGTTCTCTGGGAACACTGGCACAAGATGCTCGTGTAAGTGGTAGAAAGTAGATCCAGGACATTTGTAAAACTCCCCACATTCTTCTGTTGTGCTCCATTTTTCCTAGCCTGAATAGAGGAGCAACAATTTCTTTTATCTCAAATATATTGCTCTTACATTTAGTGCAAGTCTTTGAAACTTGTAGATTTCTATAAACCAATCTTTCCCAAATGATTACAGGATTCTAGCAAACTTAGGTACAACACCTATATTCTTCTTAGGATTTGAAGTGCTGTAGGATTAATTATTATTCTTGTCTCATGCTTGATGTCTAGGTTATTCCTGGGCAGCAGTATTTACATTTTTTTCCTCTGGTGACATTAATGTCAACCACAGCTAAGAACCACTCTGTAGGGCCATGCACTTAAAATTCAGGTCCTGTCTTATTGATTACAGCATCTAGCTTCAGAAAGAGATTTCACAAGCCTCCTGGATGAAGGATACCAACAGATAAAATAGAAACACAGCAAAAATATTATGTGTGAACATGTTTTTTTATTTCTGAACTCTAATTTGGTGAGACCTAGTATAGAGTTCATTTCCAGATCTCTATCTCCAGAAAACATATTTTCACTCCTCTCTATAGAGTCAGTTCTAAGAAAAATGAGATGGGGACATTTTCCATGACTCTTTCTCAGCTTCTTAATCCAATTTCCCTTTTTTGTTTTTGAATCCTCTCAGTCTCTTTTCTAATATCCATTCATTTCTCCTAGATCACAATCTTTTCAAGGGCTTTACTCTCAATTAGTTGACAATTGGTTTTCTCTTTTTCATAAATGATTTATCCATTTATTTTAAAGTTTTAGTTACAGACAGAGAAGGAAAAGGAGGGAAAGTGATTCACTGATTCACATCCCAGGAAGTCACAACGACTGAGGGTTAGGTTGGTTGGGGGGAAGCCAAAACCAGGAGCCAGGAGCTCGCCCATGGGCATAGGGACCCACAGACTTGGCCATCTTTCACTACTTTCCCAGTCCCATGAACAGGCGAGTGAAAATGAAGCAACCAAGGCCCTGTCACAGGCAGTGACTTAGCTACTATACCACAACACTGGCCCAGAAAATCAATTTCTATAGAGGTTTTCTACAGTCCTAGTATGCCTGTTGCATTCCTGACATTAGCAATAAAAATGCCTCATTCAGAAAATCTCTCATCCCTGGAAAAAAATGGCAGATTGGCCACCTAATTTAAATTTTTTTCTTATTTAAATAGATACCTATGTTTAAGCCTTATTTATTTGGAAGTCAGAATTATACAGAGGGAATAAAACACACACACACACACACACATTCACTGCCTTATTCCCCAGATAGTTGCAACAGCTGGGACCTCGAATTGCTTCCACATCTCCCACGTGGGTGTACTTGGGTCATTTTCTGCTGCTTTCTCAGGTGCACTGAGAAGGAACTGGATCAGAAATGGGGCAGTCATTTCTCAAACGGATACCCATATGGGATGCCTGTACCACGGGCAGTAGCTTTACATGCTATGTCACAATGCCAGTCCCTGTATGAAAACCTATTAATACTAAGAGAAAGTATCAGGAATTCACTTTTGCACAGCCGATGCACTTTATCTCTAAACAGTAATGTACAAACATATAGCTCAATTCTGTCAACCCAAGCTTCATTTCACAGAATCCATACTGATTAATCACCTTCTCTAATAGGACAACGATTCTTCATATAAAACAAATACGACTACTGACATCTAAGCTTTTTTGGGTTCCTCTGCAATCTAGTTCTACTCCATTCCATTTGTAGCAGTTGGATTTTGATCATTGCTAAAGAAAGCTGATGTCATCTCTTGTAATTTGTTTCTTCTTTTTTAAATTCAATTCTTTAGGCCGGTATAATGGTACAGTAGCCTAATCATCTGCCTGTGACGCTGGCATTCCATATGGGCACCGATTTGTCTCCTGGTTGCTCCACTCCCAATCAAGCCTCCTGCTAATGCCCTGGAAAAGTGGCAGAAGATGGTCTAAGTCCTTGGGCCTCTACACCAACATGGAAGACACAGAAGAAGTCCCTGGCTCCCAGCTTAAACCAGCTCAGCTATGGCCTTAGCAGCCATCTGGGGAGTAAATCAGCAGATGGAATCTTTCCCTCTCTGTAACTCTGACTTTCAAGTAAACAAACAAAAAAGCAGAAAAAGAAAACAAAATTAAATCTTTAAGAAATCTGATTCTTGTATTCTCTCTATAATTTGGGGGTTTCTCCTGGCCTCATATTAAATTCTTCTCACCTAGGTTCAAAATATGTCTTTTTATGTGTGCCATATGGAATAAAACAAAATAATAATGGAATCACACTGTGCATACACATTTGTATGCCACTCTTTTGAAGTATGATCATTTTTAATATATATAAAATTACACTTATGAACTATACGCACAATCTAGTCAGTAAGAAAAAATTATGTATCCACCTCTATGTGTTAAACCTAGAACATAAAATACCTGTGAGTTGTGCTTTTTATGACCAGCATCTTTGCCTTTCTGTCCTTCTGCCCTTCTCTGGGTCTCACAACCTTAATATCCCTTCTCAATCACTCTCCTCTTTTGTCCTGTTTTGCAGGACAAATGCATATATTTCTCCGGATAATCTGAAGGCTAGCCAGTGGGAAGTGGCAGAAGAATACTTTTCTTGTCGCCTTTAAGATTTCCACTAAAGCCTGCCTCTTTTGTGGGTCAGCATCTGCCAGGGGGCGGTTCCCTTCATGAACCTTTTTTTCCTACAAGGCAATAATGACCTGAGCTCTCACACCTGCCTGAGACTCCAGCCTTACGTTTCTAAGTGCAGTGCCTCCCAGTCCTGGGAGCAGTAGTGGCTTCTCTCTCTTGAGTTACTGATTCATCATGCCTCATTTGGTTTCCATCATCTGTATAATCAATTACCTTTATTAAATCAATTTTGCTTGAAAGACCCAGAATAGTTTCTGATTTATAAGTGGACACTAAAAGCTCTCCTATTTCTAGTGTTCTAAGATTTATCATGCTTCATTATTTAATTTTATTGAATCTGCATCCTGCATGCCATGAAATGATTTGTTTTTTCTTCATCTAACTTAATGTGTTAGATTTTTTTCTATTGTGAAAAATCTTTTCCAATTGTAGAACAAGTCAATTTTTATCCTGCTTATCTTGTTAAGTAGATCACTAAACTTGGTTTGCTGTTTGCTAAGGTAGATTTTTTTTTTTAAGTTGGAAAGGCAGGTCAGATTTGCAGAGAGAAGGAGAGAAAGAGAAATAGATCTTCCATCCACTGGTTCACTCCTCAAATTGTCACAATGGCCAGAACTGAGCTGACCCAAAGCCAAGCGCCTGGAGCTTCCTCTGGGTCTCCCATTAAATGCAGGATCCCAAGACCTCTGGCCAGCCTCTACTACTTTCTCAAGCCACAAACAGGGAGCAGGATGGGAAGTGGAGCAGCTGGGAGATGAACTAATGCCCATATGGGATCCTGGGGCCTGTAAGGTGAGGATTCAGCCATTGAGCCATTGCACTGTGCCCAGTAGATATTTTTTTCCATTGACTTGTATTGGAGGTTGCTCTGTTATTTCCCTTTCTTGTACATTTCTATGTAAGATTGTGAGAAAAATCTTTGACCTTGTAAAATGAATGAACAAGTATTCCTTCATGTTGCAAGTCTAAAACAGTTTTTCTAAGATGAAAATAATTCAGTCTTTGAAACATTTCATAGAATGAACCAGTAACATTATCTGGGCCCCTTCATTATCTTTAGTGGTCAGAATGTTAGACTTCTAAACAGAATTTTTCGATGGGTTAGAAAAATTTCGGGGCCTACCACGATGGCTCAATGGCTAAATCCTTGCCTTGCAAGCAAACGGATCCCAGGTGGGCACCAGTTTCTGTGCTCACAGTTCCACTTCTCTTCCATCTCCCTGCTGTTGGCCTAGAAAAGCATTAGTGGATGGCCCAAAGCTTTGAGACCCTGCACCTTCTTGGGAGGCCTGAAAGAAATGCAAATATACAGAGAGAAGGAGAGACAGAGAGAAAAACCTTTCATCCACTGTTTTACTCTGCAAACAGGTCCACCCAATCAGGGTTGAGCCAGGCTAAAGCCATAGCTGGGAACTTCACTGGAGTTCCCCAAGTGGATGACAAGGACCCAGATACTTGGGCAATTGTCCATTGTCTTCCTGGATGCATTAACACTCACACCAGACCTCCAAGGTGACACGCCACTTCTACAGGCAGTGGTTTATCTTGCCACACCACAAAGCAGCCTGTGCAATTCTTTTCGTGAACAGTTTTAGAAGGCATCCCATTATTTCATTATTTGTCAAAACACTAAATTACTCAGCATTTTGTCAAGTGCCTCAAACCCAGCATAAAACACTTTCTTCCTGTGTTTATAACATTACTTTATTCATCAAAACTATTTTCCTCAGCAAAATTATGCCTTGTTCTATTCATACATTTTATGTTAGCTTTCTTCCTTTATTTTGATTTCCTACAAAATCTGTCAGAAATATACATTAATTGTGAACAGTTGATCATGCATAATCGAATTATTAGGATATTCTCTCTAAAATTGCGGGTTTTATTGATCTTCCTTTAAATAGCTTTATAGGATTGTTTGTGGTTTTAATTATTGCAGATCAACTTTCTTCTTCTGCTTCCTGTGCTTGGGATCTGTTGCTCTTGCTTTTTACTTACAATAAATAAAACTTTAATCCCAGAGTCTATGAAATGGCATTTCTTATTCTCAGCCTCCTATCACATCTTAAAGATTCCAATTGACCCTTTCTCCTAATCTTATTTCAAGTTACCAGCATGTCAATACCTGAGACAGCTCATCAAACGTTTAACAGCCCATAGCCCATTGACTCATTTTTTATTTCAAATTAATCTTTCTTACTCTCATTCATCATTTTCCTTGTATATAACCTTTTCCAGATTTTTGTCTTTTAGCACATTTCTCCAAGTAACAGCCGTCACCCTTATTTGCCCTCACTCAATATTCTCAGTTTCTTAGAAGACGAGGATTATATTATTTTGAAAATGAGAAAACTGGTGCACAGATAAGGAACTGGGGAGCTCTGGATCACACACCTCACAACTAGAGCAGAGCTATACATTTCCAGGGCGTTGAGGTTTGCATTCTACACAGATTAAAACGACTGTTTTTCAGGATGAGTATTGTGGCACAGCATGTTAAGCTGTTTGTTGCTTGGCATCGCACTACAGTGTATTTAAAGCAGTTCATCTGGCTATGTTAATGCACCTGAGAGGCAGCAGTGATGGCCCAGATCCTTGAATTCCTTTCACGTCAATGCTGGGAAATTTACATGAAGCTCCTGTCTCCTGCCTTTGGAGTGGCAGGTAGCACTGGTTATTGCAGGTATTTGAGGAGTGAGTAAACCACTGAAGAAGGATCTCTCTGACTCTACCTCTCACATAAAATTGAATCTTGTTCAGGCACCATGATAGAATTGGCTACACGTCCTCCAGTGAAGGAGGTATCCCTTATGGGTGTCCCTTCAAGTTCCGACTGCTCTACTTCTGACCCAGCTCCCTGTTTATGCCTTGGAAAAGCAGTAGGGGATGGTTGAAGTCTTTGAACCCAAATACCCAGTGAGAGACCCAGAAGACGGATCTTGCTTCCTGGCTTTGGTTCAGCCCAGCTCTGGTAATTGCAGCCATTTGGGGAGTGAACTAGCCGGTGCAAGGGTTTGCCCCTTCTGTCTCTCCTTCTCTCTCTGACTTTCCTTCCGTCTGTAGCTCTGCATGTCAAGCAAAAAAAGTAATAATAAAAAAAATCCTTTAGAAAAACATCTGAAGCACGCATGCGCACACACACACACACACACACATATTGCTTTTAAAACTTGTGCTTTCCATTTCTCTAATATAATTTGCTGGTTTCATTTTATGTATATTCATTTATTTTTTGCTATAGTTGAAAGACAGAGAGACAGTCAGAAGATCCTCATCCCAGCATAGGAGGGGCTCAGCCAGGACAAAGCAGGAAGCCTAACCCTCCACCTGGGTCTCCCTTGTGTGTGGCTGGTGTAAAGCACTTAACTCTCCACCCACTGCCTTCCAAGGAGTGCATTGTGGGTAACTGGAACTGAGTCCTAGAAACTGATCTAGGACTCAAACCGAGGCAATCAGATGTGGAAGGCAGATGGCCTGGTACTCCTTGTCAGGATTGATCGAACAAAGAACAAGAAAGTGCTTAACGGAGAAATGATTTTATTAATCTACACTGCAGCCACCATACACATTTTTAGGGTGATGTCCTTTGTCTAAGAATACGCGGCCTTTCATACTCCAAAAGAATTCAAATGTCATACAAAACTCTCTTTAATCCTGATCTTAGGTGAAGGTAGCCATTCTTAGTTTTTCTTAGATTAATTAAAACTAAAAAACAAAGGAAAAGACATTAACACAGAGTGTTGCTATATTTTGATCAGTATTTACAACTCAGGCAAAGCAAGAAGAAAAGGTTGTATTGAGGCTAGGGACGCTTTCTTCTGTCATCTTTAACCAGAGGGAGTCAGGAAGGAGAGACAGCACAAGGATTCAGTCTGCTGCTTGGTATCCCAAGGTTAGGCACAAATCCAGGTGTTCCTGGCTGGTAACAGGCTTCCTTGCTCACTGATGCACTCAGATTCTTCACTACTTGCCTAGTTATTTTACTTTTCAAGACTTAGCTGTTACAAAAAAAAAAAAAAAAAGAATCTTAGGGGTAGGAGTTTCTGGGCCCTATACCATCAGCTTTCCTGGTAGAGATTACCTAAAACTAGGATTCCGGGCACACCCAGATCCACTGAATCACAATCAGCAGCTTATTAGGAATCGCACATAACTTCATACGTGCAGTTCGGTTTGCAAGCTCAGCTCTGGCAGACTGGAAAGCTTTTCTCCCTGCTCCACATGAGCTGCAAGTGACATTAGTAACCACACAAAAATAAGATGTTCCTTAATGAGAAGGAGGAAGCACTGGGTGTTATTCTGAGTTGCAAAACTGGTTCTTCAATTCCAGGGGAAAAATAGAGATGCAAGTGACTAAGATCAGAATTTTTTGTTTGAGACTCACTTTTCATGCAGTTACATTTTCTGAATGAAAACTGCTTGGGGCAATTGCGTGCAGGTCTCTCCTTTCTTCTTTTTTAAGGTAAAGGGAAGAAACAATTGGCTCAAAGAACTCAACAAACAAGAAGCCTGCTAGCAAAAGCTGCTATCCAACTCCCCAATTTCTCCATTTTTTTCCCCCTTTGGAAGACATTAAACAGAACCAGTTAACATTATTTTAAAAACCCAATTCTCCTAATTATATATTTTAAAAAACCAGTCATTTTATTTCAGAAGTTTTATAGAGTACTATTTACAATTGTTTGTTCCTGGTTTTGTTAAAATCTGATTAGCAATTAATAAAATTAGTACTTTATATTTGGCTAGTAGGCTTTCTTCTGAATAACATTTTATCCTATTAACTTTATAAAATGGGATTTGGAATTTATGCATGTCCTGGAAAATAAATGTTGTGATCCTACAATTTCAAACTTTCAAATTGAATATATTATCTTCTTGCATCACAAAACACATTTAAGGTGATTAATGGGATATTTACATGTTCATGGGTATAATATGCTTGACCACATAAAACACTTGTTTTCCAAAACACCAAATGAAGTCCATTGGGAAACAAAGCAATTCTATCCAGATCTTAACATCAAAATCATTAGTTTGCTGAGGTTGAGAACAGAATGTACTTCTCTGTTCTACTGAATCCAGAGAGAGAGAGAGTAATGAAGGTAGAATCTTTAACTGACTATTAAACAGGGATTTCCCAAACTTTCATGGTCTAAATGAATGAATCATAAAGGAGTGGGAGCCAGACATGCAATGCTTTTATCTTTCTCATTGTGAACTCTGAGATTTGAGATACAATGGGAAACTTGCTGAGACATTTTGAGACCTTTTATCCATGAAAGATTTTATCCATAATGAAAAAAACCGTTACTTAGAAGTCCTTTTCTCCCCTATTTCTGAGCTTCAAATAAATATGGATTCTATTTACAACCATGAGATAATGAATTTCTTCAAAAATTCAGCAGCTCAAAATAGGCAAAGTAAAAGGATGGAAAGAAATTATTGGAAGATAACACTAAGTCATCACATTACCCTAGGACTTTCATACATTTTAATATATACAAACCAAATGTTGCTAAGCTAATTTATTAATACTTCCAACTAAGTTCATCCTACCTGCAATTATCTGACATGCTTTTGTATGAAGTATCCATTTGTCAACTTGATTCTGATTATATGCTACTATAGTTTTAATAATTTTGTGACTTAAGTTTAATTTTATATGCGGGAGGTTGAGCATCTGTTTTCATTTTGCTATTGCTTATAACCTCTTTTCCTGCTGAACTATCATGTTTTAACTTTTTTATTCATTGAATTCTTTCAGAATAGTGAGCCCTTGACAATAATGCAATTTAAAATATGACATCTCAAAAAATAAGATTAACTTCAAAAATATTAAAAAATCAATTTGTCTCTAATATTCAATAATTCTCTTATTAGAATAGTTCCATATTAAATAATCACTCTTTATTTGGATTATAATTATATTGATTTTTATTATTACATTTTAAATATTCCCATTTATTTAATATGTTCTGTTTGCATTTGCTTGCATAATGTAATCTTCTAAGGAAAACAAACTGTTTTGAATTACAAATAAAATAAAGTCCATATGCTTAGGATTTCAGACAACCTGGGATGTGCACCATAGCTTAGTTGTCTAATCCTCCAGCTCCAGTGCCAGCATCCCATATGGGTGCTAGTTTGAGTTCCAGCTGCTCCACTTCCGATCCAGCACCCTACCTACTGCCTGGAAAAGCAAAGGTTCTTTGAGCGGGTGGGGTGGTTGGAGACTTTTTGTTTTCACCCAGTACTTATACTGCTAGGTCCAAATTGATCTCCAGCTGCGGACAAGCAATTTCCACATGCAACAATGCAAAAGCAAAGAAACTTCATTGCTAGCTCAAGCACGGCTCTGCGTCTCATCCAACGCAGTGTCTTGACAAGGATGCCGCCCACATATCTTACACGGAATGTATAGGGGTTTGATTATATAACAGTAGATTCCAAAGGTAGGCCATACATTTCATGGGCAGACATAGGTAGGACTATGATTGGCTGACCCCTATAGCCTGTGACCACTTGAGACCAGGGACTTTTCAGGTTCCTTCTGATTGGTCGGTTTCGCCTAGGCAAGGTGGTGTCATCACTCGGGGGAAGGGTGTGCCAGTACCAGGAAACTGAAACTGAGGCCTAGGCTGGTCTCGAGTCTGTCACGGCATTACCTGGTTCTCTCTACAGCAAATTAAGCACTTATCACAGAAGCTAAAATTAGCAGTTAGATGAATAAACTCTACTTAGAATGGGTTAATGATGCTCCAGCCCCCCTTTACTTAACAACGTGTAGTGTTTCCACTTTTTGATGAGACAAAGATCAAGAAAATGAATTTTAGGTGATTTTGATTATGTGTTCCTTAGTTATTTTTTTTAAAAAAAATGTATCTATTTAGTTTTGCTTTATCTGAAAGGCAAAGAGACAGAGACACACAGAAAGACAGAAGTCTTTTTCATCGACTCGTCAACACTCCAAATGTCTACAACATCCAGAGCTGAGCCAGGCCATAGCTATTTACCTGGATTCAATCTGGGTTTCCCACTTGGGTGGCAGGGACCTAAGTTCTTGGGCCATACTTCTCTTCATGGGGTACGCATTCGCAGTAAGCTGGGATTCAAAGTGGAGCGAGGTCTCCAGCCAGTCTCTCCTACCTGTGATGCGAACAGTTCAATAGCTATAGTAACCATGGTGCTGAATACTCACCCTCTTTTCTTTCATTCTTTATCCCATTTGCAACCACTGACAAATCAATACAGCTGTTCATAGGATTCAGAAGGAAAATTCTTTCTCTGGCAAAATATTCTTTTTTTTTTTTTTCCTTTAGGAAACAAGTCCTAATTTGACCCTAAGCTCTTGTAGAGACAAAAGCCCTATCGTTGGAACAAAACATGACAATGTGAGTCATGTATCACATAAAGTGTTATCCAATTATCTAGCCTACTCCATCAGAAGGTGGGAATAATATACTGTAATTCACACTTGTCTTCACAGAAAATTACATATGTCAGCTGATTAATGAGGGGAAAATTCATTCTGATTTACAGAAGTCACTGTGTGAAAACACACAGCACCAGCCAAAATATAGAATGATTTAGTTTTACAGCCTACTGGAAAGCAAGCTTAAGAGAGAACTCCAGGAAATACTCACACACACACACACACTATATAAATATACACATGGATATCCACTATGCTTAGAAAATTGTTGACTTACATGATATCTAATCATTTGGCTAAGTAACTAGAGGCTTGGAAGAAACAAAACTGCAGGATTGATGACAATGAGTTTGGTGAAGAGATACATGAATTAACTAAGAGTGTACCAGAGTATAAAAACATTTCTGCTTCATATGAATACTTACCAAACTATTATCAAGAAGGCCATAAATCAGATATGTAGTTTTGGAAAGACCTCACAATCTTGCTTGCTCAGTAACACTAATGAACAAAGAAAACTCGGTGACGGCAGTGGAAAATATGCATTGGCTCAATGACATACAACATATCTTACCAAAGCCAGTGTGTCTGTGCAGACTGTTGGGTGTCCAGCACACAAACAACACAGGCCAAGTTCAAAAATGTAACAGCACGCCTGGGGTGAAAGAAACAATGATCTTGTGTCTGGTTTACTGATTACACTTGAATTCCTCGATCATAATTGGAACAGGGAATCCTGTAACTGAAAGACATTTAGTCCTGGCTTATGTTTTCTCTAAGTGACACTGGGCTTCTCCAATCACCTCCTCCCGTGATTATATTCTGTTTCCTAACTGTTGCCACAGAATCCTACATTGTTTTCATTCAAGCAGCTCGTCATAAGCTGCATTGCAGCTGAGAGCTATGTGAGGTAGTGGGGAGGAGTTCTCTGTTCACACCTTTTGACTGTTTCTCAGATCAATCAGTATTTTCAAACAATGAAACATAAATAGCACTGTGATAATGTTAGAAGAGGAACAAAAATCACCTGAAAATTTTGGACTTTGAGTAGAATCTGTGACTATAGATATAGATATAGATGACTATTCCATTGCTGAAGAACTACAGGCATACATGAAATGTTTGGAGAAATATATCCTATTAAGAGGATGTTAGATCTTTTTGTGTTTAAACTTAAAAGGAAAAGCCCACATTGACATAGAGCAAATGCAAACATATTTGTTGTTATTGGATGTTCTGTTTGAGAATTTCCCCTGCCAATCCATTCTGAAGGGATTGAGAAGTCACAAACTGCTTTAGACACGATAATGCCACATGCTTGCTTTCTTGGCCTCCTTTGCAGCTAGGATGCAAGCTTATGATTCAGGTTCTGTCCATCTGTTCGCCTCTACTGACTTTTCACTTAGGAAGTTAACAAAGAAGAAATAGATTGAGTCAAGCTTTGTGTGCCCCAATGGAGGCAATGAAGCAGCTGCTGCAGTATCTGTTATCTGATGAACAAGTGGAAGAGGAAGTGGTGGTTTTGCAGTTGGACTAGGATGGAGCAACTGGTGCTTATTCCTCTGTGCAAGCCGCAGTGTTCATGCTTACTGGTGGCACCAGTTGTTTTCTCCTTGGACACTTGTATAGCCTGGCAGAGGGCATATCAGCTGGTTGTGAAGCTTTGAGTTTGGCTTGGCAACTGTTGCCACAAATGTATAACCTCTCCAGTATTTCTCTGACAAACTTATGTGTTGTAAAATAGGCTGTAGTAATATTATAATTTATGATTTTGAAGATCAAAGACATACAAATGTAGCATGTATAAGCAAACATTTGTCTTTTTGAGTTAAGGTATAATCTAAGTCACATGGGATAGAATAGACCAATCTCAGCAAGTAATTGAGCTAAAGACTAAAGTTATATTAAGTCTAGCTTGCCTTAAAAATATAATTGAATAGGATCTGGCACCGTAGCTTAGTGGCTAGATAATTGCCCTGCACATGCCGAGCTCTTGTATGAGCGCTGGTTCATCTCCTGCCTGTTTCACTTCACATCTAACCCCTTGGCCTGAAAAAGCAGTGGAGAGCGGCCCAAAGCTTTGGGACCCTGTACCCACATGGGAGATCAGGAGATGCTCCTGGCTCCTGGCTTTATTGGGCTCAGTCTAAAGCTCCAACAGTTGTGGCTGCTTGCAGAATGAACCAGTGGACAGTTCTTTCTCTCTGTCTCTCCTCTCTGTAAATCTGCATTTCCAAGAAAAGGAAAATAAATCTTAAAAATATATCTAATACATAATATCATGTATTTATATTTTAAAATCATATCTATTACATAATTTTGTTTACATTTATTTTAGATAAATAACTATATTATAACATATAGTATATATAATTGAATAGACCTTAGGTTTCCAACCAAGTAGAAAACAATTTGGGTAAAAAACATGTAATATATTAATATTCTAAAAGGTCTAGAGTGTTTGAAATCAAGTATTCTGGTTTAAAATATTCAGGATTTATGGAAAAAATGGAGCATGACAATAAACTGAAACTCTTGAACTGTATTTTTCAACCTTTGGAAATAGTCTCTCAATGGTTTTTCAGTAGCTAGTATATGGGAAAAAGGAATAAATGATTAATAAATATGAAACTATTGGGTATAATCATAATTAGAGTATTTCCTCCTTAAGGAGTTTAACATGTAATGTCTGTTTTGAATTTATGAGAATGTAAAATGCTTAGTATTTTCCAAATGAATACAATTTTGGAGTATTTTATCTACTCCGAAATTAGCAATTAACTATTGCCCTAAACTTTCTTTTAAAAAATAGAGGTTAATTATGATCTTACATAGCGGCACTAATGTGTTAGGATAATCTGCAAGTAACAGAAGACCAACTAAATCACCAAAGTTCTAATTTTATAAAAGTTTTTGAATAACAGTAAAGACTCAAGGACAGAAAAAAAGAGGCTCCTAAAATAAAATCGGAGGAGTGAAACTTGGATCTCCCAGTTTGGGCTGACTTCAAAAATAAGCAAACAAAAAAGGCTTCTTTAACTGAACAGCTTTGAATTTCACATACGCTTACACGCCCCAGTTCAATGTAAAGATTTTTAGATTCTTCCGCGTGTTTATTGATGTGTGTAGCATATACAAGATGTGCATACACACTCCCAAATATCCACTCCTCGCATGAATAGAAAGAATGGGTGCAAAGGTTGAAATAAGCACTTTAGGTATATTTACAGAATTTATATAAAACTAACTTACGTTACAGATATATTAATATTTTCTATCTACTGGCTTGTTCTCCAAATGGCTGAAACAGCCAGGCTTGCAACAGGCTGAAGCCAGGGACTAAAGGTCAGGAATTCCATGCATGTTTCCCAACTGGATATGGCTGGAACTCCAATACGTGAGCCATCATCCACTGCTACTTTCCCAAATACACTAGCAGGAAGCTGGATCAGAAGAACGTTTGACCTATAAAACCTGCTTTCTCTGATACAGGTGCAGCGCTCCAAGCAGAGGCTTAACCCACTGCACCACAAAGCCTGCCTCTCTGTTCTACCTTGAAACAGATAGCGTCAATGATCTTGGCTGTCAACAACAAGATACCAAAGAATATCTTGCATTTAATTTGCATGTCAAGCTCTTAAAAGATTTTAAAGTCGAAATGGACTAACAGGGACAACTGGAGTCATACTCAAAGGGCTATAGCTACAAACCAAATCTGAGAGTCACAGGATGCTACAGAAAGCTTGCCACTGCTGTGTCCGCATTAGCTTTTGCTGGGTTCTGCTTCTTTCTTCTGTGTCTAACACATTTCATGTTTCTGTTTTTAAATGTTCCCTTAGCTACGAAGCTAATGTGCTCATATCTGCAAGGGGTCTCATGTGAATCTGTAAATAATTAAAGATGCATTAGTTCCCTGGAGACCTACCATGATTCCCTGAATGATCTCAACTACCTAGAGACCTGATAAAGCAATTTCCTTAAGAAATAGCCAGGCTTTGAGGAAGAAGCCACGTCACTCAGCCATGAGGGTTATAATTACTCACAGCAGTGTGCCTGGTAAACATCCAATTTACAGAATTAAAGGTAATGCAATTCAAAAGAAAAATAGCAGGTTTTGAAGGAGTGAATGGACACATCCACTATTGGCCACGTCTTCGTGTTAGCGATTCTCTCCATATTGGAGCTCTACAAGATTTAGACTTTTAATTCATATCCTACTCAACTTGTGGCATTTTCCATTGAGCTTTTCTAAGGCAGAGTAAATCACAGTTCTATCACAGATTATAAGTCAAAAGCAAAGTGCAAGCAAACTGACAAACTTGGGGGAGATATCTGGAGTAACTTTTCTAAGAGGATAGAGACAAACGACAAGAAAGAACTGAATATGAACGAAAATGTAAAATATTTTGAAATTTTAAAAAGATAATTTTTTTAAGGAGGAAGGACTGACCTATTGAAAGACTCAACCGTTTGCGTATTTGGTACTGCCAGTTTCAGGGCATGAAAAGAATCAAGAATTGCTTAAACAGTAGATAAAACTTTATTTTCATAAAGAACCGGGAAACTGAGACACACCGTTTCTGACATTGCATTGTATTGACAATTTATATTGCAACCATTTAGAATTATATTTCATTGTCATTCTTTATCATTTTACTGTAAAAATAATAAATATAACAACATTATATATAAACAACCAATTGGGTTTTAAGAAAAAACTATCGTCCCCTCCATCCCCTATAATTGTATTATTTGGAGGTAGCTGCTATTAAGAATTTATTCCTTGTTGTGTCTCAGATCTTTTGAAAGAACTATACTATACTAACATAGTCATGAAGTTTGCGTTTATCACTTTAATGCCTTGGTACTCTTCTCATTAAATCATATATCTTTGTCCCACACTGCCAGAGCATTGTACAGGCCTGCTATCCCTTACCCTGTCTCTTACTGATGAATAGTTCAGATTCTTTCCAATTTCCCTTTAAAGGAACTGTGATGGATATCCTTATATATGTTTTACTTCAAATACAGTGTAACAGTTGCTTGAAGAATGATACACTGTTGATTTTTTTTCAAACAAAACTAAATTGTGCCATCTTGAAAAGATGTTGTCTATATATATATATACTCCATGAGTAAATAAGCCCAATTCTCTTTCTGTCAACGACACTAGATTTGATGCAAAGATAAGTTTTGACAAAATATTCATTAAAAAGGGCATCTCAATGCTATTTGAGTTTGCATTGGGCCTCCTTTCATACAACCACTGGCATTTTGTTTCTCATTCTTTGGTTTTCTTTGTTATATTTGTGATATTTGTTCACATCATCTGCCTTTCTGCCAACGCAGTTCTTCATTGTTTTCTTAATAACTTTCAAGTAAATGTTTCCTTTTTATTTGCTTCAAAGTTTTCACAATGTGTTTCTTTTAACAATGATGATGATGAAATGTCTTCGTATTGTGAAAGATTTTAAAAATGCTCTGTCTAAACCATTTTTTTTTCTTTTGCCATTATTATTTACAGATTTGAAATCCTCTATTTTTCCATAGACCACCCAGAGGAAATTCTCTTCAAAGACACTTCACAGAGCACATTAGGCCTTTGGAGCAGAAAGACATTTGGACTTCTTTATTTTTTTTTAAGCTTTATTTAGTTTTTATTGCAAAGTCAAATATACAGATAGAAGGATGGACAGAGAGGAAGCTCTTCTGTCCGATGATTCACTCCCCAAGTGAGCGCAACGGCCGATTATTGCACTGATCCAGAGCCAGGACCCAGGAACTTCCTCCAGGTCTCTCACGCAGGTGCAGGGTCCCAAAGCTTTGGGCCATCCTCAGCTGCTTTCCCATGCCACAAGCAGGGGCTGGATGGGAAGTGGAGCTGCTGGAATTAGAACCAGCGCCCATATGGGATCCCAGGGCGTGCAAGGCGAGGCCTTTAGCTGCCAGGCCATGGTGCAGGGCCCTGGACTTCTTTTCAAAGATGTATTCAATTCTTTGAAAGACTTGTGGAGAGAGGGAAAGCCGAGAGAGAAAGAGAGAGAGAGAGAGAGAGAGAGAGAGAGAGAGAGAGAGAGAGATTTTCCATCCACAGATTCATACCCCAGATGGAAGTCAGGTGGGACCCAGGTGCTTGTGTCATCTATGGCTGCTGTTCTCCGGCTGTTAAAAGGGGACTGGGTCAGAAGTGGAACAGCCTGAACTTGAACTTGCACCCTTATAGGATGCCAGTATCACCAGCAGCAGCTTTCCTTGCTACCCCACAGTACCAGTCTCGTGGCTGTGACTTCCAGCTCTACCGTCTTTCCACTTCGGCTTCAGCATAAGTTCTCTCCCTTGAATTTACCTTAGGCAAGCTGCTGCTTCTGGCTACAGATTCCCGCCACTGAGATCTCTGAGACTTCAGCTGCATTGTAAATAAAATCCCTGTGTTTCAGGGAACGCTTCCTTGATATGCTTGCTTTAACTAACAGAAGCTGGGTTATTCTCCCTGAAACTCTGCTTGCCCTACATGGTGTCTGATGAGAACTATTTGAGACTTTCAATTTCACTGAAAAGTTTGAGTTTCCTATTGTAGTCCCTCTGTCAATAAAAAACGGTGTCTTTAAACAATTTGGCTTTGGGGCCAGCGTGTGAAATGGCAGTTACAGCAGCTGCGGGAGATATGAACATCCCTTCAGTATCATTCAACTCTGCTGTTGCACTTATGATCCAGCTCCCTCCAAATGGCTGGAAAGGCAGCAGAGGATGCCCCAAGCGTGTGGGATCCTGCACCTGCATAGGAGATACAGACGAACTGGGTCCAGACCCAGCCATTGCTGCCATTTGAGGCGTGAACCAGTAGGTGAAGTTCTCTGTTTCTTTCTTTCTCTTACTCTTTCAAAATCAATAAATAAATCTTTAAAAAGCAATACCTGTCTAGATTTTAGCCCTTAAGTAAACATCATTGAAGTTTCTGAAGGGACAATTTTGGAAAAATACATATATTATATATATTTTTTAATATCCTACAATTCCTTAGCCTCGCCTCCACACATTTTCTTTCTACTGTAGCAATTTGGCTTCTTCTCCCTTCATTCTACTGAAGCTGTTCTAGCAGAAATCCCTAGTTAATTAACAAAAGATTTTGTATGCTAAATTGTCCTTTTACTTGATTATTCTGTGACATTTCAACTACTGACAACTTCATTATAAAAATGTTTTCTTTTCAGGACAAGACTTTTCTCCTGATTTCTCCTTACTGCCCTCATTTTTCCACTCTTATTTTCCCTTCTTCCTCTCTTTCTCTAGCCTATACAGTGTATCCCATCCTTGGCTCACCTAGGTAATCTTTCATTGAATGTTACTGCCATTTTATCTCTCCCGCCCATGGAGAGTCTGCACGAAGACATACTCTGGCATGTCCGTCTCAGTTATCTCTTAAACTTACCTTTTACCATAACTCCCCACTAACTCTCCCAAACCGTGTCCTTTTTTGCCCTGCTCCATCTTGCCTGCAAGGCACAGCCAGCTCGGTCACCCAAGTCCTATGTGGAACTCATTCACAATCTCGCCCTTTGCTCCCACTGTATTTCCACTTGGTGAACGATTTACCGGAAGCTTCATTTCTAACTTTTCTCCAAGTCACAATTTTTAGATATAGTAGCCAGAACTTGCACACTACCTGCCACAGAAATGGGACATGTCCCTCTTCTCTTCTGCTATCAACTAGCATAGTGTTCGGTTCTTAACTTTGCAAGAGGCACTGGAGAAATCTCACCACTAGATGATTTCTGTAACTCCTCCAAACAATTCTATGAGATAAGTACTGTTTATTCTTCCTATGTTAAGGACAAGGGAACAGGTTTAAAGAGCTTAACTTTCCTAAAGCATAAAACAAGTGGCGAAGACATAATTCAAATATAGGCAAACAAAATTTAAACTTGAGAACCTTGCTTTCACAATTGTATTCATGGAGAGTGACAGCACCTACAATCGTCTACAGCCTGTATACGTGATAGCTGGTATAACCATTCCAATTGCTTACAAATTTACAATGGGAAGTCAATATAAAGGGAAATTATGGTTTTTCCCTCATAGAATGTGTAACTTACGTGGGAAGGTAAACTATATATACTTAGAAAGAACGAAAGATATTTTTAAGAGGATGCATTAAAAATGAGCCAAACCAAGTTTGCCTATGACAATCAAATTAATGTTTAATTTTACCTTGCCAATTAGTCTTTTTCAACATTTTGACTTATGTTTTAAAAGGTATGAAGAAGTACTTAATTGATGTTTTAACAAGGTAAAATTCAGTTAGAACCCCATATTTGGGTAATAGGTAATAGAGAATGATAACGTTAGAATTAATTTTAGGTTTTTATGCTAATGTGAAGCAAGAAAGGCTGATTTTAAACTGTGCAACTGAATTCATTTTAAACATTGGGATATAGAAGTTGCAATAGTCTTTGGCTTTGAAATAAAATTGTGATTCTATCTCAGTACAGGTGTGCTGTGTATTCTAATATTTGATTGTAGGAAAAATGACCACATCACATTGAAATTTTGACTTGACTCAGAAAGTGACTTTTTAATGCCTGGTCCGATGGTCTAGTGGCTAAATCCTTGACTTGCATGCTTTGGAATCCCAGACAAGTGCCAGTTTGTATCCCTGCTGCTCCACTTTCCCATCCAGCTCCCCACCTGGGCCCTGGGAAAGCAGTAGAGGATGGGCCAAAGTCTTGGCGTCCTGCTCCTGTGTGGGATATGTAAAAGAAGCTCCAGGCTCCTGTATTTGGATCAGTTTAGCTCCAGCATTGTGGCCACTTGGGGAGTGAACCAGCTGATGCAGGATCTTTCTCTCTGTCCTTCTCTCCTTGAATTGATATCTTTTCCACATTATTTTCTTGTTAAATGCAGACTCAATTCTTAGACTAGCAGCTAAGATGCCTAGGACACTCTTGTCCCACATTGTGGTGCCTGATTTCAGTTTCAATCTGATTCCCCCTTCCTGCCAATGCCTTTGTTGCCAATTTCCTGCTAATTTTGATGATGGTTCAAGCAGCTGGGACACAAACCAGTATCCATACGCGACCTAAAACTTGTAGGTGGAAGATTAGCCTGTTGAGCCACTACACTGGCCCCCGGTTTGTGGTAATTGTTATGGCAGTTCTAGTTAATACATTTATTTATATATATGTATATCAATAGATACATACATGTACACATACACTCTACTGTTCTGAATTACAGAAGGGGGAATTAGATTTCATTCCTTAGCTCTTTTTGGATTACAGAAGCCTTTCTTTCACAAATAGAAAAAAAAAACAATATTGGCAAAGTAAGCAGAAATCAAAGTCACACTGTTATTGTAGCATTATTATTGTAACATTATTGTAATGATTACTGAAATTATGAAATAATGACTTTTTACTTACAATGAGCTGTTGCTACTTGGGATATTCAATATCATGACATAAGAAGTAAAATATGACAAAGAAGCCTTAAACATATTTTACTACTTGTCTCTGACTCCAGCTCCATATCTCTAGTGATTGAGTCCCTGGGATGGAGCAGATCTGTCGAGTTCCTGGGCTCCTGCCTCTCTCGTGGCAGGACCGGCCGTGAGTCCCAGCTGCTGGCATCAACCTAGTTCAGCCCAGGTTATTGTAGGCATTCAAGGAGTTGCCAGACCAGGGAGGGGACTCTATCTACTTCTGTCTCTGAAATATGGTTTTAAATACTTAACTTGGTTATGATAAAAGAGAACCACTTACTTCCCCTCTAGGTGCAACGTTAGGTATTGTTCCAGGGCAGTGGATATTCAGATTGCTAAAGATCTGGATCGAAGGGCTAATAACAAGGATGAGGTATAAAATGAGAGAGAATTAGAGGAGGCAGAGAGGGAGAAACAGAAGGACAAAGAAAGAGAGAGAGCGCGCAAAGGGTAACCCAAATTTAAGAAAAATAATATAGGCAAACCTAAGTAAATGGTGTTTGGGTATTACTCGTGCATATGTTTTATTTTAAAAATTTTCCAATTTCTTTATACATTTGAAATTATTTTCCAAAATCATCATTTTAAGTTAAAAGAAAGGGAAGGTACTACATGATCATATGTATTTATTTTCATCTTCTTCAAAGACAGAATGAGTGAGAGAGAGGGAACTAGGCTGGCCTGGAAGCCCATAACTCTTAGTAGGTGCCCAAGCATGAGTACTGTTTTCCACTGCCCCTCAGGATGCACTGAGGAGCAGGATGCTGGATTGAAATCAGAGATGCTGGATCTCTAAGTGGGACTTCAAAGTGCCATGTGGTTATTGCCAGTGGCAACTTAATAATGCCTGCCACTCCGTGATTAACATTTTCATGCCTAGGTCTTTTCATAAGTAAAGTGAAGTGTTCTTTAAAGCTCAGGTCATACACCCTCATTGCTTCCTCTCCAAAGCAGTCACTCACTATCCTAAGCGTGAGAACCTCTTTCACTTCAATTCTTGGTTTCTATTCCCTCTTATGTGTATGTATGGCATGGTACCATGCATTTCTTTTACTTCCTGAAGTCCGGGATCATCTCTTCTGTAAATCATTGCATTCCTACGAACCAGGAAGAACTGGGCTAAGTAAACTTGGCTAATGTTTGACCTCATTGCATTTATTTTATTGACACATTTCTTTCTAAGATATTCATGCTCAGTTGGAGAATCTGCGTAATCTCAGGAGAATGTTCTTCACAGGATCTAGCAGCTCAGATCTTATTGGGAGTTCCTCCTTCAGTTAACAAATCAACTGATATAAAACTACCCAGAAATATCACCTGTTTTGCTCATTACTTGGCTTGTGAAGTAAACCATAGTATGCGAACAAAAGAGAAGTAAGCTCATTTCTTTTAATCTAGTGCTGAGAAAGAGAAATGTGTGCGAAAAGTTAACAAATAAGTGTGTCTTACATTCTTGTTAAAATCTATTTACAAATAATTACTGACAGGGTCATGACTAGAATAAATACGCTTCTTCAGAGCATCTGACACCATCATCATAATTTACTGTGAAAATTGAAAGTTACATTCTATGAAAAGAATGACTCCGAGAAACCGGGCTCTCCAGATGCATGTTCAACCATGTGGATCTGAAAGCAGCTGGGAATAGAAAAGGCTTGGCAGAGAGAGAAATTTTAGGTTCTGCAGAAGCCATGTGATTTACTAGCCAGAAAACTGGAGTTGATGTAAGATCTGGAAGAAGAGATGACTTCCAGTGGAGAATGACGGTACCCGGACAGGAGACGCATTGATTATTTGCAGCTGCAGCAAAGGGCAGGCGTGTGAGGTTTGCTGAAAGTTTCTGAAAAGATGTATTTACTTATCTGGAAGGCAGAGGTATAAAAGGAAGGTGAGAAGAAGGTGGGATTGGGGGCAGGTATCTTCTAATGGAAGGTTTTGAATGTACATTTTCCAAAAAGAGTTCTTTCCAGCAGCCCTTGGTACTTCCCAGTTGGGGAAACAGCAGGCTGTTGGCTGAAGTTTAGGTCTTTCTTAAAAAGAAAAACTAGATACCGACTTTTAAAACCAAGACAAGAAAATAACCGTGGTGGAATAAGAATCCCTCTATTTTTATATGTCTATTTAAGCATCTCTCTGTGATGTCATTGAATTTTTTTTTTCCACTACAACCTTTCAAGTACTTTTTGAACAGATTTATATATTTTATTGAAAAGGTAGACATTATAGAGAAGAGACACAGAGAAAGATCATCCATCCACTGTTTCACTCCCCAAACGGCTGGAGCTGAGCTGAGCTGAAACCAGGACCCTTTTCTGGGTCTTCCGTATGTGTGCAGGGTTCCAAGGCTCTGGACCATCCTCTGCTGCTTCCTCCAGACCACAAGTAGGGAGCTGGATTGGAAATGGACTGTCCATGTGGAATGCTAGGAGGTGGAGGATTAGTCAGCTAAGCCAATGCCTCAGCCCTTCAAGCTTTCTTCTTTTCTTTAAATTTTTAATTTTATGATACAATTCCATAGGCTCTCAAGTACTTTCCAAATTACTCTGCTCATTATGTACAGAGGCATCTGAAAAGATAAAGAAAAATGGGAGTTTTGGTTTTACTTTCAAAGTCTTAAGCTCTTAAGGAAATAGAAAGAATCCCAGACTTAAGGTATTTTGAAGATTTCTCTTCCTAACATATTCTATGAACAAATTTTTAAAAATCCCAAATCCTTTGGACTTAAAGTAGAAAAAAGACAAGGGAAGATAATGTAAGGAAAACTTATCCCAGCTGGAGTGTGGGAGCCATGACTAAAGAGCCACTCTTAGCGCGGCTTGTTGGGGGCCCAGGAGGGCTGAGCCTGAGTCAGCACGCACAGCCTGCTCTAGCGTAAGCCAGCATGTTGCCTAACCACAGGGGTGAGACTCACTGAACTTCCCCTTTGCGACCTGTGCACATTACCCTGAGCAGCAGGTAGCACTGAGCCTGAGGATTACTGGTGACCCCTGTTATTGCCCAAACGGGTAGAAAATGACATCTCTAAAATGCCACTTGGAAAAAGTGTTGTGGAGTTTTAAATGGAAGAGAAATTGAATCTCTGCTCTTGAGCCCTGATAAAATATACCCCTATGTTTTACAGCTCTTTCCACTAACATTAGATAAACAATGTCTGATGTCTCTCTAGAAATGAGTTTTTGCAGAAGTTCATTTCAGAAAAAAACAAATCTTTTCTTTTCTTTTTTTAAAGTTGACAAAAACAGTCAAAGTGAAATGAGAATTTTACTTGTGGTGGTATAGCGGTATTAGTTTTCCAGTGTTTTTTCGCTCTTCTGAAATTTTCAGCATGGAAAAATTAAAAATCTTTTTTTTTAAATATAAATCCATTATTTGAAAATCAGGTTAATTTTTAACTTTAACATAAACTAGAATATTTTTAAAATATGTCAGTGATCCAAATAATTATTGAACATGCAAAAAAGAAGAAATTTTTAAAAACTGTAATATGGCTATTCAGAAAGAATCTTTACCATTTTGGTATGGTTTCTAGGACACCATGACACATGACAATTCAGAATTTAGTAATTTGCTCTTCAAAAGGTGTTATTTTCTTGGGACAAAGCACAGAGGCCTAGCAAAGTAGTCCATGAACGGTGACACTGACCTCCAATATGGGCACCAGATCTGGTCCTAGCTGCTCCACTTCCTATCCTGCTCCCTGCCAGTGCAGGCAGGGAGATGAGCAGTGTGTGCTTGGGGCCCTGCACACACATCAGGGACCCGGAAGAAGCTTTTTGTTCCTGACTTCAGTCTCAGCTCTGGCTATTGTGGCCATTTGGGGAGTAAATCAGCAGATAGAAGATCTCTCTCTCTTTCTCTCTTTTTGTCCTTGTTCCTCTGTAAATCTTCCTCACAGTTAAAAATAAATAAATCTTTATAAAATTGGATTTTAGATGCTTGGTTCAGCTTGCAAAACTTGGCCACATAATTCAAAATATGGGCCTGGCGCCGTGGCCTAGCTTTAAAGTCCTCACCTTGAATGCACAGAGATCCCATATGGGCACCGGTTCTAATCGTGGCAACTCCACTTCCCATCCAGCTCCCTGCTTGTGGCTTGGGAAGGCAGTCAAGGACGGCCCAAAGCTTGGGACCCTGCATCTGTGTGGGAGACCTGGAAGAAGTTCCTGGCTCCTGGATTCAGATCGGCGCAGCACCGACCATTGCGCTCACTTGGGGAGTGAATCATCAGACAGAAGATCTTCCTTTCTGTTTCTCCTCCTCTCTGTATATCTGGCTTTGTAATAAAAATAAATAAATCTTTAAAAAAATTCAAAATAGGCCCACCGTGATCAATTATGTTGACACCATCTAAAATTTGTATATATATATGTGTGTATATATATATCTATATATATATAAATAATTCAAATATGGAAGCCACCATGAGTATACCTTTACATGCGTATATTTGGTGTTGTCTTCAAGTAGGTTTTCTTTTCAAGCAAAACAACTTCCAGGGCGTATCAGCAATACTCTTGTCAATTATTTTTTTTTAAATTCATTTTTTTTGTGCTTACTGTTGGTGTCACTTGTTACCAAACATGTGTTACCAACATGGTGCTAAGTCACAAATCACTCCACACTCAATGGTTTCAAACTACAATCATTTATTCCGAGTTATACGTCGAAACTTGATCTAGGCTACGCAGGCTGAGTGATTCCAAGCTGAAATTCAATCTTGCTCTGTCGCACACGTCCTTCATTCTTCTGCAAACTGAAAGATTGCCTACACTCAATTTTTCTCTTGTAATGGCAGAAATGCTAGAGGGCAAACCTAACCACTCAAGCGCATTGCAAGTCCGTGCTTCCTTCATATCTGCCAACAAACTGTTGGTTCAAAACAAACCAATGGGAAAGATCCAAGTTAATGGAAAGCCACCCGGCTCTGGATGACACCAAATGGTCTCATATCCAACAACACCAAAAGGCATGAATCCCCCATGACAGTTGTTGCGGGAGATTCATTTTTGAGGAATGATGTAATGAGAGACATTTCAGTACAAACATTACATATCATCTTTGCTTTGTGGATTCCTCAAGTAATTATATGCTATTAATGTATTATAAGATGTTGTCCCGTGTCAGCCTTTTTCATGAATGGCTCACTTTCAGAAGGTGGTAAAATAAATAAATAAATAAATAAATAAACAAACAAAAAACCTGGTCTTTATTGGGTTTATCCTCCCCAAGTTCTGCAGTTATTTTTCCATGAGAGTCATCAGTACAGTAATTAGGAACATTCTAATTCCTGTTTCTGTTACAAATTATCTTTTGTATCTATAAGCTGTTTGAACAGAGCAATCATTTTCCTTTTTTTTTTTTTGAAGATTTATGTATTTTTATTGGAAAGGCAGACATACAGAGAGAGAGAGAGAGAAGGAGCGAGAGAAAGATTTTCTTTGTGCTGTTTCACTCCTCAAGTGACCAGATTTGCCAGAGCTGTGCTGATCCAAAGCCAGCAGCCTGGAGCTTCTTCCAGGTCTCCCACATGGGTGCAGGGTCCCAAGGCTTTGGCCCATCCTCGACTGCCTTCCCAGGCCACAAGCAGGGTGCTAGAAGGGAAAGTGGAGCAGCAGAGATGTGAACCAGCACCCATAAGGGATCCTGGTGTGTGCAAGGCAAGGATTTAGCACCAGGCTATGGCACCAGGCCTAAGCAATCATTTTCAATGCAAAGCATTCCCTACAAGGGCTGTAGTAAGATCAAAGACCACAAGCAAATTAAGACCATATGGAGGGAAACATGGGCTTTGTGGGTTGGTTTTTAGGACTCAGAAACCAAGGAAAGGTGAAGAAGGTACTGTGCCTGCTGTGATGTCAAGTAAGAGGTTTGGAAATATTTGCCCTCAGTCTTTTATAAAGGAAAAAAATATGTGTGATTTGTAAAAGAATGACTTAATGCAAATCCTCACGGGAAGCATTTCAACCTGGTGAGATGATTCCTGTGAAGAAATAGTATAATCATCCATCTCATTCTTTCTTTATTTGAAGTTGTTTATTTTCTGTACAAACAGCGTGACTTTTCACAGTGCCATTTCATCCATCCATCCATCCATCCATCCATCCATCCATCCATCCATCCAACTGTCCATATTTTTATCTCTCCTTCTTTTATTTACTAAACATTTACACCCATATATTCTATATATTCCTAGATTTGAAAGCAATGTGAAAAACACATTTAGTTCATAGCTCTGGTATTAGGCAACATCCCACTGAAAATAAAATAGTATGTCTAGTTTTGGCAACCTTTTTGCTGGAAGCTTGCTAATGTCAACATTTAGGGCATGGGTGTGCCAGATGGCATGAGGAAACAGATATGCTTTAAATGGGATTTATAATCCACTGGCTCTGATTTAATGTGGTATTGCTGTTTTGGCTACACTGGATCCTGATTCAGTCAAACTCAGACTGGGGACTGGCATAGTTCTAGACTAAACTTTAGGCTGAGAATGATTTGTAAAATAGGCAGCAACTTCCTTGGGACTGTAAGCATTTGTTATAGGGTAACTACTTATGCCACTTGCTGCCAAGTTTGCTGTGACAAACTGTTGTTGTAGGAGGCTGGCCAGAAGACACTGAGCAAATTACGTCATGTGTTTTTCATTTCAAAATCTTGTTGGTTGGCTAAGAAATTCAGGTATTTGTGTTTAACATACAATTTTTTTTCATGATTTGATTTGCAAGTGTCTTCATGTAATGCTGCTTTAAAAATAAAATATATTTGAAAGAGTGTTTGTATCTGCTGGTTCATTTCCGAGTCTATGCTGAGACTGAGGCCGTGAGTAAACGGACCCAGGTCTCCTACATGGGAGGCCAAATCCCAGCCACTTGAGCCATCACTCCTGCCTTCCAGAATTGTATCAGCAGGAATCCAAGAATAATGAGTGAAAATCAGGAATTGAACCCAGGTACTCCAATGTAAGAAGCAGATATCCATTCGGTTAAAAGGCCACTTCCACTGAACTCTTCCCCAGCCTCGACAGTAGCAGCAAATGTCTATGGTCTCATGCTCACATGCAATGGCATTATACATGTTCAACAGCTGGCTCCCTGGTTAAAACAAACAACAACTGTAGCAACAATAAAACAAAACAAAGCCAGAATCTCTCTTGGTAGTGATTCCAGTTTCTGGGGAGTAAACAATCCCACTATGGCTAATTTTAAGTTACTATGGTAAAATCACTGACTGTAGAGCTGGGACAAGTAGTGTTCAGTTGTTGCTGCAAGTTTATGTCAGGCAACTCCGGCGCATAAGCCTTCCCACAGCACCTACGGCCTTCTCTGGCTTCACTCCTACTCTTTCTTCCATACTCAGTCTCACTGACACCTCCAGCCCTCCGCCCCCAGCAGTCTCAGACTCGTGCCTCTCATGTGTGTTTCTATTTTGTGCCATCACACAGTTGTGGTGTGCCCATAAACAGCATAGGCTGCAGCTATAATTGGTGCACTGTGAGAAGGCAACCAAAAGAAATCTAAGGTGTGAAGAACAAAATCACCCCTTTCTTGGTAAGATTCACCACCCAAACACATGAGTGACTACCCTGACTGATGGTCAAAGCCAAAGTTTATTAGGGGCATCAGTCAGGGTCCACGTGTGTTATTATCGGCTCCGTGCACCAAGTACGTCGCTAAGGGACAGCGACAATCCACTAGGTAATGATTTTTGCAAAAAAAAAAAAAAAGATATTCAATACTAACTGGGCAGGTAATTCCATTATTTTTATCTCCAAATATTGGATTCTGGAGAAGTTTTTCTTTCTCCACCAGGTTTATCAAAACGGAGTGTTGTTGGTTTGGGATTACTAGAGGAACAATTTTTCCACTATTTGAAAAAAAATGAGAAATAGAAATGAAAATGAAAAGAGAAAACTCTGATTGAGTTGAGTCCCCCCCCCCCCCAGTGCATGTCCCAAAGCCCCTCGTTTTTCTAGGTCTTGATTCAGTCTGCTAGGTCACCCAAGTATGATTTTCACTTCTAGGAAAAAAAATGCGCTGTCTTTGTTGGTTTGAATTATAATTCTGTCATGCATCCGAGAGGTACTTGCTCTACAGTTATGTCAGCTTTTTCTCTGTCTCAACTCTGGATTCCATGCACCACATTCATGAAGTTTGCAGAACTCCAGAAGAGGACCCTATGGTAAGACTCACAACTTGTAGCAAACACTTACAGGAAATATCACAGAAACCGACAGCATAAATGGAAGTGAAGTGCGGGACTGAGCGTGAGAGAATCAAAGTGGCTCACTAATAATTCTTATTCAGCGACTTGGACACTGTTCTTAGCATTTGTTTGTTGCAATTCCCCTGTACAATTAGTGAGAGGTAGAGCCTTCCTTCTGCCATTTTAAATGATGAGAAAATGAGATTTATGTAATGAGTGTATCTTGTCAAACTTTATATCTAGTGGGTTGCAAACACTGAAATGCAGACTTGTTTTATTTCAAAAGTCAGTCACCATAGCCTTTTTTGAGATAAGTGTTAAAATTGTTTCATAACTGTACACAAAGAGGAAAAATAGTGTTTTTTTTTACCTGAATTGAGTAAATATTTTACTGAAATTAAAATTAAATAAGTATAATTCTTCAGTAAGGCATTGCCAAAACCAAACTCGTTCAAATATTGAGTCATCTAAAATGTTTTGAAAAACAGCCACATTGGGCTCAAAATTATTCAGAGAGAAATCAATTATAGTTCATTTTCTTCCAATATAGGACCCATTTTTTGGGAAAAAAAACCCTCATTATATACAATGAGGTTAATATCTCACACAAAACTTTGGAAGGATTGTTTATCTTCAGTAAAATTGTATGAAATGTTTCAGGATAGGACAAAATGAAATCAAACAATAAACCAATGAACATGTACTGTGAACATCCAATGGACTTCAGATTGTTCCCAGGGCTAGTTAGAGGCAGCAGAAACAAAGAACAAGTAATCATTAAATGTAATTCTCACAAAATTCAAGACAAAAGAAATAAAGAATAATAGTTTAGGCTTCACAACAACTCAATAAATATCCACTGAACTGTTGTGCGACTTGTTCATAATGAGTTTGGTAAGTTCTGTAGTGTTTCCTAACATGAATGAAGACAACTTCTGCCTTCAAGGATTTTGTAGATTAGAAATGGAAAGTTCAAGAAAGAGGGAAGATTAGTGAACTGGAAAAGTCAGTAAAGGTTGCTATGGAGTACTTGGTCTGGAGTTAGCTTTAACCCTTTTTTTTAAAAAAATAAATATATATAGCATAAAAGGGCTTGCTATCTAGAATATAGATACATGTATGTGCATATTTAAGATTCATTAATTTATAAGGCCGACTTAAAGTGTGAGAGAGAGACAGAGCGCTTCCCTTCACTTCACAAATGGCCTCAAGGGCTCGAGCTGTGCCAGGCTGAAGCCAGGAGCATAGGGTGCCATCTGATGCTCCCATAAAGGGGCAGGGGCCCAATTACTTGTGCTGTCTGCTATTGCTTTCCCAGATTATTAGCAGGGAGGTGGATCAGAAGCAGAGCAGTGGAACTGGAACAGGTGCCTGACCAGATGCTTCCCTGGCAGGTGGCAGCTTAACCCTGAATGCCGTAACACAGGCTCCAAAATAGATATTTTTGTTTGTGTTTTTATTATGTTTACTTATTTTAATATTGTGTACATTGTTAAGATGAATTCATGCACATATACACCTCTGATTAGGGTGGGATGGTGGAGGTATGTCGCAAGATAGGTGAAATAAATGCTTCAGTTCTTTTTTCTTCTTTTTCCCAGGTTTTGGGGTGGGGAGACAAGAAAGGAGGAATGCTAGGTTCCTTGCTGTCAAAAAAACTGGTTGTCAAACTCTCCTGGTGGCAGTGGTCATTTGGTGACACCTTATACACCCTGATGCAGAGAGGAATGCTCTTGATAGTTGCACTAAGGTAGAAAACAAAAATCTCTAGGGGTTACAATAGATGTTTTAAAACACAATATCCAATAGGAAAGGGCCTAGAATAGGAAAAAAAATTACCAGGTAATCCCAAAGAGACTATGTAAATTGCCAATAAACATTTGAAAAGCATTCTCCACCTCATTAATATCAAGAACTTAGAAATTTAAAATGGGATGAACATTTTTCATCATGCTGATTTGGAAAAAAAAACAAGAAGAAGATGATAGTTTGGATGCCTTAAAGAATTAGATATTCTCGCAAATATTACAGCATGAAATGATAAAGCAGTCTGGATGACAATGTGCCCATTGCTGTCAGAATAATTATTTTATTTTTTATTCATCTGTTTTAAGTTTTTATTTGAAAAGTGTGGTATGGGAAGGACAGAGAGAGACAGAGAGAAATCATTTGTTGGTTCACTCCTCAAATTCCTGCAGCAGCCAAAACTGGATCACGCGAAATCCAGGAGCCCAGCCCACAGTCCAGGTCTCCCACATAGGTGACAGGGACACACGTTCTTGTGCCAATACCTGCTGTCCCTTGGGGTACAGGTTAGCAGGGAGCAAGGTGTGAAGGGGAGGAGCCAGGACTAGCAGGTGTTCCAAGCCGTGTGTTAACTGCTACATCAAATCACTACATCCTTCCAAGACTCTAAACTCTTCCCCTGAAATCCAGTCAGTCTACTTCTAAATACCAAAGTAATTGCTAAAACTTCGCATACAAATGTGCACTTATTGTACATTTTAGCAATCACAAATAATTTTGAAAAAAAAAAGCCATTGTGACTGCAGAGGGATTTGTGTGTGTGTGTGTGTACATGAATGGAAGAATGGACGACTTTCCAAATAATTTCTAATAATATCGCTGGGATGAAGATGAAGATTGAAATGAGCTGTTTGGACGAGTAAGGACTTTCACATTTTTCAGTTTATTTACTTTCATCTATTTGAAAAGAAGGCTAACAGAGAGAATCCTCAATCCGTTGTTACCCTCCACAAATGCCAACAACAGCCAGGGCCAGGCCAGACAGAAGCCATGAAGCCAGGGGACTGGAGTCCTGTATGAGTCTTCCATGTGGTGACAGGGCTGTGCTGCCTAACAGGACATGTTCATAGGAAGCTAGATTCAAAGCAGGGTAGCTGGGACTTGAAGCAGCTTCCGACATGGGAATGTGAACTGCCCAAGTGTTGATTTAACGTCTGTGCTACTAGGCCAATCCCTAACACCTGTTTCAAATCATTTAACCTGAGAGTATATTCATGTAGCAGTTTATGTACCATGAAAAACAAAGGAGAAGTATTCAAAATAAGGAATTAACAGGAATGAGTGCAAACTCAAAATGAGTTTGTTTTTATGGAATGCTGAAGCATCTAATCTAAGCCGGGGTGTAGGGTGCTTCTAGAGTAGAAAGCCTAATTGAAATTTAATGAGAAAATAATGAGAAAATGAACTAAATTAAACAAAACTAGAAAGAAGAAATTAGGAATCACGCTATAGCTTTGGTATAAGATTCAATAAAGTGCCAGGCAGAGCTTAAACTCACGACCACATTGAAAAAAGTCTCATCAAGTTGCATAATACTTGCTTCTAGTCTGTGAGTTTATTCAGGGTTGACTCTGGCTTCCTCATACTCACACTTGATTGTTAGACCAACCGGTAGAGATCAAAAGAGCAGGATTAGTTTCTCAATTCTACTGTACTTAAAAGAAACCAATGGGAATCCTGTAGGCATTTTAAATTTTATAGATTTTTTTTGTAAGTCTAGAAAGACAGCAGGAAGTTCTATAAATTGAATAGTTAAAATTTTGAGCTCACCTTCCCTTCGATGATTTCCCATTTCTTTCAGATAAAAAATCCCATTACCTTGCCCTGGTTTAAAGACCCTTTTATCCCAAGGTGACCTGCTGGAGAAGTATCCACTCTGCCCATTCTTCATTACTTCTGTTGCGCAGGCAAAGTGTCCCAGTGCTGTCACAATGGTCCAGCAAGGCCGTCTGGCTTTCCCATGAGTGTTTGCTACTCACAGACGTGGCTGGGCAGGGAAAGCCTGCCCTTTCTGCTAATCTAGTTTCCCTTCATCCTTTCCCAATCCCTTTGAGTACGAGTAAACAGGCATGTACCTTTTTTAAAGCTTCCCTGAGAACTGGACCCTTTGGATAAGGAAGTTCAATACATGAAAGGGAACCATAACCCCCACGAGCTGAGGCTATTTTGAGAACCAGTAGGTCTCAGGCTTCCCTTAAAATCCATTATAGGGTTTCTTGGTGGCTTCCCTCTTGGCCTGCAGCCATTGGCACAGCCAGTTTATTTCCCATGGAGACTTTTGAGCATTTATCTTCCTTAAACTTAAGTCCAACTGCTCCAAAGGTTTAGAGAAAGGAAAAAGTTCATTGTAATCCACGACCCACAGTAGAGGTGTTACTGTTTCTTTTTGTTCTTAAGTTATTTTATTTTGAGAAGGGTGCAGAATGAGAACAGCTATGTTTATCTAGACGAGTAGCTGTGAATATTAAATGAGTGATCGTATGTAAAGCTCCTGGTAAGATCTGGATAAATGGGAGAGGTTAGTTAATATTCACATCACACTGCTGCACTTAAGGCCACATGTCCATTGCCTTGTACTTCCACAGGTAGAGCCCCTTCAGCATAGACAAGACGTTTGCATTTTTGCTTGAATAAATCATCCCTGTTGCCTTGGTATCATTTTCCCAAACTGTTTGACTAGACAACATCAGCCAAGATATAAATGATCATCTTCAATTTACCATAGGAAATAATCTGAGCACTTCCTCGTTGTCAGTGTTGAATTTCATTAACTTAACACAGAGATGATGGGCCTGTTATATTGGTGTTATTGAATGTGTGTGTGCTTCGTGTACCAATGATAGAACCCTCTTAAAGTGGGATATAATTTTTAATAAAAGTCACCCTTAAATAATTAGGTGTAAGGTGACTATGTGGCACACACCAAGGGGCATGGTTAAGAAGGGACACTGGCTGTAGGCAGAGTTTGAAAAAATTATCCCATAAAGATCTAGCCTGGCACACTGATTTCTTGGCATGAATTTTACTGGAGAGACTTGCAGAAATGAAAGCAGGATAAAGAGGTTAGTTTCTTACTTCTTATCTTACTCCTTAACATGTAAAAATATTTAAATATATCATACCTTAAGGGCATAAAGAGAGTGAGGTTAGCTTTGCTTAGTAAAAACAAGGCAGTTGTGGAGCTGGAAAAAAAAAAATATTAGTCAAATATGGGGCACTTCACAGGAAGGCCTTTCGTGAGGCGTGAGCAAAGTACCAGTCCACCATACAAAAAACATCTTGGTGGCTTTTAAGCTGTTTCAAACCATTGATTGACAGGAAGGCCTCTTTTTAGGGATAGTTATAAGCATTTTTTTTTGGAAGGTTAATGGATTTTATGTCTTTCCAGATATTATTACCTGCCATGGGAATATGTGATACTCAGTGGTGACTTGCAAAGGAACAAAGCGCTTGTGGTAGCCAAGGGGACTGTCCAATACAACAGCTCAGGAAGTCTAACAGATGCTGGCCAGCAAGCAGGTCCAGGGAGGACTGGGAGGCAGTGGCAGCCCCTGGTGATCACGACTGCCAGAAAAGCAAGAACTCGTCCTGGGCATGCAGAGCTCTGCCTCCTTGGCAACTCGCAGCGACTACGGCTGTCCACATCATTTCACAATGTTTTCTTTTCTGCCAGATGAAGGAGTAAGAACGATGATACATCGTTTCCATTGACTATTTGAATCTTAAGAATCCATCCAGGGTGACAGCCGTCGCTACACTCCTAACTAGCACAGGGACCCTGGACTGGCTCAGGGTTTGAGGCAGTCTGAAAGAAGCTCATTGAAACCAAGTGTCCGGAGGGCCCCTCTCATGCATGCAGCCACCCTCCAGACACTGGCACAAGGCTCTGGGCACGCAATACAGGAGATGTGGTCTACCAGCGGAGCCACCAGCAACTCGTCCCATCAGAGGCCTAGCCACAGTACTGGCGGTTAACAGAGGTGGGGTCCCCCCCACCCAGACATGAGTAGAACAGAAAGTGACAATCTATGCAGCATCACGTTTCTGATTAAGATTGTAGGCGTTTGCCTTTGGCCCAATGGCAAAAGAGGTGACTTTTAAAAACAAGCCGAACAGATGTCCATCGTTTGGCGAGACGCTCCAGCCGGCTCTGCCAATTTTTTAATGAACAGAAATACCTAGGAGCTAATAACTCGGGAGTCTTGGGAAGTGTGCCCCAAAGGCGCTCAGCTAATTCAATCTGGAGGATAGAAAAACCTTAGGCGTTAAAGAGAACTGGGAGGGTGCGTGTCTGGAGGCTTTTTCCATCTTGCCTGCTGGGGCAACAAGGGAAGATTTGTTCGCCTTATTTATTTATTTAATTTCTAAAGATTTTTTTTTTCCCCCTCTCTCTCTCCTCTCAGCCACTCCGGTTTGGGCTTTCCATATGACTCATAATTCCTTTTGAAAAGTGGAGTCGAATTCATAAAAGTGGTGGCGGTGGGGGTGTGCGCAGGGAAGGTTGTGCGCCCCAGGGAGTCTTCACTTACCTACCTCTCCGCTCGGCTCCCGGCGCGAGGGGAGGGCGGGGGTGTGGAAACGCAGCTTGAGCCGGGGGATGGCGGATACTATTAAAGCCCCGGCTGCCCGCGGCCAGGCCGGCTGACTTGGGCGGGCGGGCGCGGGAGGGTCTGCGGCTTGGCGGGCGGCGCTGCAGCAGCCTGGGCACGGCCACAGCCGCCGCCCGCGGGCGCGAGTGTGCGCGGGTGTGGAAGGAAGCAAGGCCGGCGTGCGGGGCCGCGAGGGGTGTGCGCGCGTGAGTCGGAGCGGGGCTCGCCCCTCGCCGGCGCCCGCCGGCCGTTCCCAGCACCCTAGGCCGCCCCCCCACCCCAGGATCGTTGGTCCGGGCGCGGGGGGGCGGGGGAAGGGAGAAAGTGAGACTCGGTGTCATCACCATCCATTGTCAGAAGGGGAAGAAAAAATTGGAATCCAGCAGCGGGCGAGCGGCAGCAGCTGGGCGGTCACATCTGGGAATGCAAAGCCGACCTCCCCCTCCTCCTCCTCCTCCTCCTCCTCCACCTCCTCCTCTCACACCCGGGATCACTTCCGAAACCACTTCGCTTTCAGCCCCTGCCTCGGCCAGAGGTTTCATTTTTCACTGAATATTTGCGAAAGCTGGAAGCGTGCGAGGGGGGGTGGGGTAGGGGTGGAAACAGCGGCTGCTTCTTTTCCAGGGATTTATTTCATGGGGATGTGTTCAAGGCAAGAGCGAATTCAGAAGGATATCGACGTCGTGATTCAGAAGTCCAGAACCGAAAAGGACTGCCTGTTTGCAGGTGGGTCCTCGCCAGCTCCGAGCCTCGGACCCAGCGCCGGCTTCCTCCGCCCGCTCCCCCCGCTGCCCGGGGTTCTGACCGCGACGTGTGTGGCTGGGGTTGGTGGTGGTGGTGGTGGTGGGGAGGGGGGGTTGCACGTCCCCGGTCCCCGGTTCGTCGGCCGCGGCGTCTGCAAAGAAAGCGGGAGCCCAAAGGGGGAGGGGGCGCTGGCCTCTCCCCTTCCCCTCCCCCAGGTCTGGGGCAGCCACCAGTTTTGAAGGCGGATCCCCGGTGGCCAGTGCCGGGGGGTTAGGGTGGGCCGGCTATGGATGGTGTTTCTGGTCCCCGGTCGATGTCCGAAGCGTCCGAGCCAGCCTCCCAGCTCGAGCGGCAGCGGCCGAGCCCGCGGTTGGACTCGCCTGCTTTGCGCAATGGGCTGAGCGGCGGCTCCGGGAACCGAGCTGCTGCGCCGCGCTGCGCTGCGCTCAGCTGCTGCGCCTGACGGCCAGGGACCCCGGAGGGGCAGCGCTGGGCGGATCTTCGGTCTCTTGGGCTCCCTGGATTCCCCTCTGCGACTGGCAGTATCTTGCCCCGAAAAGAAGAGTGAAATTTCCAGGGTTCTTGAGGCACCCAGCGCCCCTGTCTGGGGGTCGCCAGGCGTCCATTTTTCTCCTTTGGGGAAGGGAGCAAGCGCGATGGGGGGTAGCTTCCGGCCGCCCCAATGGGGAAATTCCCGCCGTTGCTATGGCACCTGGCACTTGTTGCAGGGGGCGGCCTCCCGGGCTTGGGGTGCAGAGCATCCCCTAAGGCGCCGAGGGGAGACGGTGCTTACCAAGCACCGGACCAGGCCTCCCTTCAACTTACCTGGGGCCCCAAATCCCGGTTTGGGATCAAAAAGAACAGAAACCCACTGCACGGGTAGTGTCTGTTTTAACAGGACTTTCCGTTTCAGATTTCAGATACTCTGACTCCACCTTCACTTTCACCTACATTGGCGGCCCTAAAAGGTATTTATGCGTGTGGAGTTGCTTCATTTCCTGTCCACACTCCTGTGTTTCCTTTGTTCTGAAGAGTGTTCCTTGTTCGGATATTTTATTTGCTTGCTTGCCTGCTTGGTTTAAATCTTGTTGCTTTGCTTTAGCCACGTCCCAAGAGGGAAAAGAAATATGTTTGATGGAAGTGTTTCAGAGACCAGGCTCCAGGCGGTGAGCAGGACCTTGGGCGTGCAGACTTTCACTGACAGATTGCTCTAGGCGTGTAGGGGTTCGTGAGAGTCCAGTGCGTGTGAACTGTAATACTGAGTGTGGGTGCAGTGCCGGAAAGGACAATGGCACGCCATAGTTTGCTCACAAGTGGAGGTTTTCCTGGCGAGTTGGTGCTGCACGTTGCCATGTTTTTCGAAGGTTAGAATAAACATGCCGCCTGCCAGTTCTTCATACAGTGTTTATTTATTTATTTATTTTTTATTTGCAAGGAATGCTAGTTGGGCTTTCACATCTAATTTGGGGCCAGAAGTCACAGTTATATGAAGCTGCAGTGAATGACTTCTTTCTTTGGGGGGGGGGGGAACACAGGAGAGAGATACACATGTTGATGGCGAATGGTCAACAGCGTGAAGCAAAAGCCCAAATCTGGTTTTGTATGGCACATGTAGAAGGCAAAAGAAAAGTAGCCTGGTAGCACTTAAAAATATTCCTTGCTGTCTTCACTTGCAAGTGTTTTATTCTCTCAGCCTTTTAGAAACACAGTGGAATCCAAGTGCAGTGGCCACGTATGAGAACTGTCAGGGATAACATGGAGGTGGACGCCCCAGGGCCTTGCTCCCAGGATTTGGCACTTAATATCAGTTGACCACATTCCAAACTACCTCTTAGCTGATGGACACTTTGGAACACAGATTTTTGCAAAAGACGCTTTCTGCTATGAGTCTCTTCAGAAAGCTTGGTGTTAATACGAACCTTTAAAAACACTGAGGTTCTGTGATGCCCTCTACGCCTCAATAAAGCTCTGATTAAGTCAGCTGTCAGTAGGCCTAAGCCCAAGAATTGGTATACTAATATCCTAGTGGAAAATATAACCATGAATCACTAAACTTCAATGTGTATTTTGTGGGAGAGAGGTCAATTACAGCCTGCTATGATTTTGAAGTTGAACTGCCCTCGCCCCCCTCCACCTCAAAGGCCCTTGTGTTAAAGGCCTGGTACCCGAGGTCTGGTGGGAGTTCTTTCCATTCTAGACAGTGTGTCTTTAGAAGGTATGTCCAGGTTGTTAGCAAAAGCCTGCTTTTGCTTTCACGCACTTGAACTTGCTGGCAAGCTGCATGATCTTTCTTCCCCATGCACTCTGCTGTTCAAGTGTGGAGCCATCACCGGAGCCTGCATCATGCCGTTTAGACTTTTAGCCTTCAAAGTAGGAAGTCACTAAACTTTCTTCCTTCCATACTTTTGCCTTTGCTATCTTGCTTCCGCAGTGAAAAGCTAACACATAGTATTGTACTATCTTTGTAATTGAGAGTCCATGTGAAGTGAGTTAGAGATTTGATCAAATTGATGCTGTGCCCATGCGGCGGATCCAGAGGTGATGGTATAGGAATGTTATCCTTTGGAAGTGATTTTAATAGTTAAATTAGTTCATCAGTCTATTAAAACTTTCCCATGCGATCAGGTGAGTATTTGCCGGCGACTGTTTTTACATGTCGCTATTTGTCTCAGTGAGATATGTAGTCAGGAAAACCCTTGGCAAGACTAGTCAACTAACAAGTTTTCTAAATTTCTGCAAAATACTGCTATTCTTTTGGCCATGCTTTGCTTCTCTGAACAGGGAGGGAAGTAAGTAGCACACTTCATGTCTAAGATCTGTTAGATGCTGTAGTTAAGATTCTTTATCAACCTTTTTGATTGAGTGTTATCAGATTAGAGGTAGAGAAGATGTGAATGTTTCTGAGGAGCAAGGCCAGAGTGTTAGTGAGTCAAAGTAATACAGATTTTCCCCAAGGTACAAGTACCGTGGGTAAGGCCAGAGGTGCTGCCTTTATTCTGTATAGCCCAATTTAAGGGGAAATAATTTCTTTGGTCCCTTGTTACTTAGAAATTGTCTAGCTAATGTGGAACTGCCTGTTAAAGAGAAAGACAACTGGAAAAACTCTTGAGATGATTGCTTTTTCTTCTCCAAAGCTTATGTGGCAGTACAAGAAACAAAAAAGTTGTTTTCGTGAAGTGCCATAAATAATCTTTTTATGGTTTGTCCCTGATGGCAAATGATAGAATATTTGTTTTTATTACCTACATCAAAGTCCTATATGTTATTGTTCCCATCCTGACATTTCAACCGGACATTTAGAATGAAAATAAATACATTCCATTTTGATTTAATGTGCTTATCAATTCATGAGTTTAAATCAGTAAATTAGACCTATTTTATCTCTGCAGGCAGTGAGTGTCGTATGGAGAAAACCAATATGATTATGTTGAATGTTGTTTAACTACCCTTTTCATTTAAACCATTGAGATATTTCAAGAATAATTTTTCATTCACTTAGTAGATAAAATGTAACATTTCTTTTCCTCTCTTGATATTCTCCTAAAATGAGCTGCACTTTAAAATTATAAACAAAGGTTGATCTTACATGTTAATATTGAGAATTTTTGTAATGTACCTTTGTAATGTGTCTGTGGATAAAAGGAAATGCCAAGAGGTGATTACGTCAGGTTGGCTATAGTCTAATATGTTGACCTTTTATTTGGTGGTCCTTAGAGAGACAAAGTGCCTGTTAATAACTGTTGGTGGACTGTAGGTGGGAAGTGAGGGGAGGAGACGGTCAGCTCAGACAATGAGCTTGTCTGGCTTTCTCTGCTGGGAGGTTCGGGTGGTTGGTACTCTCCTCTTTGAATGTAGAAAACATCAAGTCAAGTTCACTCTGATTCATGGTTGAGCTGAGCTGCAAATCTTGCGCCGTCACACTTCTGGGACCTTGCACCTTCTTTCACTTTAAAGTGCCTGATGATTTTAAGCAGGAAGACACTCTGACAATGAAGAATTATATAGACACTTCATTGGGAGTTGTAATTTTTAATATCTGCTGATGGAGAAAGAAGGTTCTAATTATCATGAGTTTGATTGTTAGCAATGGTGAACACATGCTTGAAAATTGTGTAGTGTATATTCAGTCAGATGACTTCATTCTAGCACTGATCCTTAGAACATCCCTGCTTTCCAGACTCCCGAGCAACTCTGTAGCCATCAGTGGTCCAGGAGCCTGACATGGACTCCTAGCCACTGTAGCCTTGCAGCTTCAGCAGTGTGACCAGAACGTTGACCCAAAAGCCTCAGTTGCGTGTACTCTGTTGTGTTTGTGGACTCCTCCTTATTTATTCTTGCAGGATGATGAGTAGTAAACTCAATTGTAACCCAAAGGATTTGAGGCCAATTCCCCATCTCATTTGCAATCTGGTTTGATGGAAAAAAAAAACAGAAGGATGAGGTGTATAGGGATGGTGATGGAGGGAGGAGGGAAGCAGGCTGAATCCCTGGAGCTGATAGGTTCCAAAGGTGTGAGTCTGGGAGCCCTCCCGGCCTGGTCACACCCTGCCCTGCGAGTCCCTCAGTATGAGTTTTAGGCAAGAAGGTATTGTGAAACTAGAACTCTGGACTTTTCAAAATACACAAGGAATCATTTATTATATAAAAATAAAAAGAGATATACCAAAAAGAAGAAAATAAAATATACAATGTCCCTCGTTATCTATTAGTACAGTAGAAGTTACCCCTGGACTTTTTATGTGTCTGTTTGCATATGAGATATATATATCCAACTATTATATTTGAAACTTCATTGTTTTTGCCCAGAAATATAACATTAATGCTTTTGAAAAGAAAAGATATGAGAATAAGGCAATTGTTTTAAAACTGGGAGTTTCCCAGTGAAGGAATATGACTGTGCATGGCAAGAATTCTAATATTTATATGAAAAATTATTACAAGATTAGAAATGTGGTGTTTGGCAGCATGTTTGGAGTTGGCTGCCAGAGTGTACTCTATATTGTCTGAACAGACGCTCTTCGATGTGGTCATGGGTAGCTGGGTGCCTGGTGAAATGTATCCTCCTTATTGTAGAATTTCTGTCCAGATGATTGTTTTGGAGCGACTGATAGTACTGCAACATTCCTCCAGAGAACATGCTGCTTTTTTCTTTCTGGCCTGGCCTGTCTTCGTGCATGCTTTCTGAAATCTCTCTCTTCATCCTCTCCCATCTTATCTCTAGCCAGCCCTGACTGTTGAGATCTTGTTAAGCCAGATTACCCTGTAAGGTTTTCCTGGCATATGCTTCTGCTATGATTCTGTTAGGTGTTTCTATAACCATATTATCACCCTATCCAGATACCCCTCTGGTTAACTTATGGTAAGTTGAAAATATCATCAGTTGAAAATGCACTTACAACGCCTCACCTTTGAAACGCAGTATATTGAGGTGTGGATTGTTTACTCTTAGGAAAGTATGAGGAAGTACCCTAGCATATATTGGAAGTCTAGGAGAAGAGACAAAATGGAAAATTTAAGTATGCTTTCTAGTGAATGCTTATTGCCTTTGAAGTGGTGTAAAGCTTAGGCATCCTAAATGGGACCATTGTAAGCTGGGAACCATCTGCATTGGAAATGACTGCTCACTTTTCTTTGTGAGGCTCTTGAAGAACTATCTCTGACAGACTCATTGCTGTTCCCTGTCACTGCTACTAATACATAAATGTTTGGCGATGTCCAAAAAGAATGCTAAAGCTTATTCTGGCAAGCAAAAAGAAATTCCGTAGCCTCAGGGACTGGTTATGGCAATATTCAAACTTCAAAAACCCCAGTATGGTGATGGCACTAGCAGTGAAAACTTACAGTAATCCAGAGTGACAGAGGCTGGCCGTCCAGGTGATGAGTCCTGTTCTCTGGGTCACGAGCTTAGTGCTTTAGAAGGGAGGTCAGATAATGCAATTGTTGAGGGCAATAGGCCATGGAGAGCACTGTAGCCCACCTGACTGTTGGAGCTCTAAATGTAAAAAGTAAATAGCACATTGATAATCAGACATTTTAACAAATTGCTTTTACTTACTTGAAAGGCAGAGTTCACACACACACACACACACACACACACACACACAAAGAGTTTTAATTTTCTGGTTCGTGCCCCCAGATGGCCACAATTGTTAGTGCCGTGCCAGGCCAAAGCCAGAAGCCTGGGACTTCTCAGGTGCCCCCCACATTGGTAGAGGGGCCCAAGTACTTGGGCCATCATCAGATATTTTCACTTGTGCATTAACAGGGAGCTAGGTTGAAAGTGACACAGCTGGTCCTTGAACTTGTATACATATGGGATACCATTATTGCAGGCAGAAGCTTAACTCATTACACTACAATGCCGGCCTCATCAAGCAAACTTTCTTACCCACCTTAGGACCGCACAAATGTGACTCCATAATTCAGGAGGAGATCATGAAGCGAGACCCAAAGCTTTCTTGTGAAAGACCATCCGTTTTCTTTGGACATTCTAAACAGTGATGTCAGAGTGGGCACAGACGAAGAGTAGGGAGGGTGAAAAAAAACCAAAACTGTTGCATCATTCGAACAAGATTTCTCGGCTTTCAGTGTGAAGGATGTGGGAAAGTGCTCGTTCTAGAAATTCTGTAATATGTGGTTATTTTGACACCATCAAGTGTTCTTCAAGGCGTCAGAATAAAAAGAGTGATCATTTTTTAAAGTAGAAAATTAGCATGTTCCTCTTTGCAGTGAGGATTCACCATGATTTTATGCTCTACCAGTTTATATATATATATATATATACACACAGAGAATATGGATTTAAAAAAACTGTGTTCGTTGGATGCTTGAAAGACACTTTAAAGCTGGAGTTGGGTGACTGAAGGGTGGGATGAAAAATGATGAATCGGTGAGAATCTGGGTTGTGGGGTCCCTTTTTAAATTAGGATTGTTCTTTAGTATAAAAATTATTCTGATCACGATTTCATTGGTAAATGAATTTTAAAGCCACTGACCTAAAGTAACCACCAATTTAACAGAGATATAACTCTGTTGAAGGTTATGCATTAAAAAAAAATTCAGCTCCATATATTTCATGGATTGAGACAATACTACTAATGAGGTTTATTGAGCATAGTCTGTAACAGTCTTTTTCTGCGTTATGTCATTCCTGTATTTGAAACATATAGGCTATTTTACCAGCTATTGTACTTTCTATCAGAAAAGAAACAGGCTTTGGGGAATTTAGTTGCAGTACAGTAATTAGTCAGAGGCAAAGCAGAAATATATTTCAGTTTAAGTCAATGTTTGGTTAGGATATAACGGGTGTTGGCTAAACTAGCATGGCTTGGGTAGTGGGGAATGTTTGGGATTGGGGAAAGATTGTTAAAGAAAGTCTTCCAGATACAGTGCTGAAGATCTATTGGACGGCAAGGGACGTGCCTGAGGCCAGTGGAAAGCATGCTGGTTGGAACATTGTGTACATTGCCTGTGGAACCCTTACGTCAACATTTAGCTAATCAATTTGAATTCCTTCATCAATCCTAAAAACATGTTGTAATTCTCTGCTACATTTGCTTTTCAGTAGCTCTTGCCTTTGTGAGTATATGTTGCTCTGTGAATTTAGCCACTGGTTTAGTCGAATCATTTTAGCTTTTAGTCAAGTTAATGATGAATACCATCTTCCTCTTACCCATTCTCCAATTTTTTAAAAAAGTTTTATTTATTTTCATTTTGTAAATTTTTGAAATCACACCCTCTGTGTTCTCCAGGAAAGACAAGTGTGATATACCTTTTTTTTTTTTTTTTAAATGGGTAAGTGGTTTTTTTTAATCCCAGTTTCATTGTGACAAGATGTAGGATTCCTATTATCTCACTAAATATGGACGCTTCCACTGCGGATTTTCTGTCTTCGCTTCAACACAGCAGTCCCTGCTTCTCCTTTGAGAGACGCTTCTCTGCAGTTTTTGTCTGGTCAGTAGTCTATTTTAGGAGACGTAAGTGTGAATTACAGTCTAGAATTTCACATAGCCCACCTTCCTTTTCCCCATTCTAGAAGCTCCACCTACCTTCACTGGGCAGTCACTGACAGAATTTGCATTTCACCTCATGTCAACATTTAGTCCGAGTTCTGTTGGCCTTAGATTAATCACTTGACCCAGTGGTTTTGAAAAGTTTTCAGTATTGGCCTCTGACTCATCTGGCTCATTTATGCTTGTCCTCTTTAGTCATGAATTTACTCATATTTGTCTGCTCAGAAGCTTCCAAATGAAACTGTGGTTTTCTTCATACAATCTTAAATTACCCTTCTTGGGTCAGAAGATCCGTTTTTCTTCCTGCCCATCCCTGTATGTTTCTCAGGCTTCCAATCACTGTCCTGCTCCTGTTTGCTTGCTCAGCCCCTCTCTCCATTTGCAGTCGTTTGCATTAATTTACAATATAGCTGCTCAGATTTATAGACTGATAGTGTCTGTGCTGCATAGAACAGTTGGTTTGAATATCAGCAGTATGGTTTTTATTATCACAAAGACTAGTCCATTTAATCTTATCTGTGCCCACAAAGGACTTTTCTGTTCACTAGGAGATCTGACGTATTTATGCAACAGAGGACTGTGTGATAGCCTGGGTAGAACAAAATGAGGAATGAAAGTTGATGGGAACAGGATGGGAATGTAAAGTTTATTCACCTTCATTGCTGATTAACACCAATACTAAATGCCTTGAATGTTATTTATTTTCATATGAGTGATCTTCATGAGCGATTTTTGGCTGATAAAGCCTTGGAATTAAACAGAGGGTGACACGTCGTTGAATATTACATTTACCAGGGAAACACCTGCTCAGACCTTTGTTCAGTCGGGCCATTTTTCCCCATGGTGGAATTTGCAGAACATTAGTTGCTAGTTGATTTCCCTGAAAGTCGGATTGTTTCTAAACATTGTTGTGTACATTGAGCATCATAAGTGGTATCGTTGTTATTTTTGTCATTATTTTATTGCTTTAGGAAGTACATGCTTTAGTTATTCAAGAATCACTATCTGAACCTGAACACTAGCCCACAGGCCACATTTAAAATATCTAAGACAGATATTAACATGGCTGCATTCGTTGCCTCTCTGATCTGTGAAGAACCAAGCACAGACAAAATGGATAACAAAAATATTGTTAAGCACAGAGCTGCATAAAAGTGTTTGTAAGTCAAGTTAAAAAATGGCCATGCAGAAGAAAGTACAGAATTAGGGATTGGGGCAAGAACTCCAATGTCTAAGTAACTAGAATATAGTGAATATTTTCCAATATTCCTTAAATGATGGAGCAATAGTATTCCCATGTTGTGTGCTAGTATTTCCTAGACTGTTTAACATGATGTTAGGTATGAAACCAGCTATGGCTTGGAAATGCTTAAACATTTTAATGGTTAGTTTTTTTTTTTCAGAGCCTTTGTATATTATGCATATCCAATAGGTGAATGAAGTATTCAGGGTTTTTCAAACTGACTTGGTTGCAGATCTGGAACATCTCAAGAGAGTTGTTTTGTTGAAAACACTTTGGCAAACTCTGAGTATTCATCATTAAAAATATTTTTTTTTTGTGGAGGGTAAACAGCAATGTGATAGAAATGGAAGTAACTGATTCACAGGGAGGCCTCAAGAATCTATTTTCAGCAAGTTTTATGGAAGTTGTATTATGACCAGGGAAACACTGGTAAAAATGCATTTGGCATTCATGCCACTAACTCCTACACGAGGGTTTATTTTTCTGGTCCATTCACTCTCTCTTTGGCTGCATTGAATCCATTGCTGAGAAAGCTTCTCAGCTATTACTCATCGAAGTCTTGAAGTCTGCAGAGTCCTCTTTGGTTCGTGATTGGAAGTCAGTCTCATAAGGACGCATTTGCGATAGATGATGATGTTGTATAGCCGAAGGACTGATTATGTCCCCTTTAATTCTGTCACTCTGACTGCAGTAGAGCTTCATAGTGAACAGCCTGTGATGGAAAATGCTTTTGGAGTTCATGGCGAGGTGAAATCTGCAATTGGAATTTATCTAATTTCATTTCTTTGATAAATTACACGTAAAAAAAAATCAATGAAGATACCCATTTAGAAAATCATCGCCCCTAGTGACCATATGAGAAATGCAGTAAAGCATTTAAAAGCACTTTTGGATTTTTCTGAGTTAGGATGCACATTCCCCTTTGGTCGGTATTGGCAGTGATGGAACTTGAGAAAGCCAGACATCAGTGTTGGCAACACGTGCGTGGACAAGGAAGACGGTGCTCTAAACACACTCTTGTGGACGTGGGACGGGGGGTGGATTTAACATGCTTCGTGCACACAGTAGGTATTTTCCTGGATGCCTGCTTCACAGATTGTGATCCAGGACACGCTTGGACCTTCACAAGCAAGTTGGCAGAAGCCAGTAAGTTCTGGGGCTCTTATTTGGAAGTCAGTGTGCACAAACTTGATGGAGTGAATTCTTGATTGTGATAACGCGCTGTCAGTCATTAGGTGTCATTGTCATTGATCTTCTTAAGAATGAAGTCTTAGATACCGACTGGGAGACAGAGGCTGCATACTAAAATGTGTTCCACAGATAAAGGGTGATGCCGTCATCATTTCTCATTAGAATGCACCCTGGTTAGTGTGCGGAGGGAAAGGCCCTCCAGCTGAAAAGCAGCCATTACTTTATTATCACCACAGAATTTGAAACGATTCCTATACCGAAAGCTCAAATGTATTTTTAGTGAGCTAAGGAAAAAGTTTGAATAAGTCCCTCTAAGCCAAATCATCTCTTCTTTCTCGGAGTAGTACATCCGTCTGAGAAAATCAGCCTAGGAGGTGACGTCAGTGAGTGCCCATCAGGTGATTTCAATGAAATTGAATATGCTTAGTGGAATGTGGCTTCAAAGTGATGACACTTGAGCCAAGAAAAAATTTAAACTTAGTTTTTTCAAATCATAGTTTATTTGATTTAATATACCTTTTTTTGTGTGTTGCCTTTCTATGACACTAATTTAACATTTCTGGTACCCTCGATTCTTGCTGTTAAACACAAACTCCTTTCTAGCTGCAAGTAATTGGCAGGGAGAAATCAAGCTGTGACAGGAGTTTCATAGAGGGTTTTTTGAAAAACCGAACAATTTCTTTTTCAGACTCTCAGGTGCCTTGTGGGAAATGTGAATTTCAAATATCAAACAGCAGCAATTTTCTGTTTTGTGGATGAAGATCCTGATCTACAGAAAACTTAGATTTTTCTATTATACAAGCATGTGCATTTGAAGAAGACAAATAGAAAACGGGACCGTTTTTATGCCTTAACATAAAACTGAAATGGGTAGTTGACATTGCCGTTTTTATATGCAGCTCATTACACAAAAGCAAATCAAATTTTATAGTAATGAAAACCTTTCTGTTCATTCTTGTTGATTATAAACTAAGTCATAAATTATCTACTTTTGCAAGGAATATTATAACTATTACAAAGATTCTATGCCTGTTAATTTTCTAACCACCATAGAAATACAATACTTCTGACACTGGTGTGCTCTTAACTCCAATTAAGAAACGCAACCAAAGATTTCTCGGCACTGAGCAGAAATACAAAGCAGGTTTGTCTGCATCTTAGACTTTCCACACTAAACAGCCAAGACAGCATTGTGAGCTGTATGTTCAGACATTAAAAACATATTTTTCTCTGTACATATGAATATATATCTATATAGACAAACATACATGAAATGACATATTTCTTATATGTAACGATCAGCAGATGCAGATATACGGATGGGTATCCGAAAGGGGAGAGAGACTGGAGGTCTCAAAGTTAGAAAATGCTGATAGGTGCTTTTTTTTATTTTTTAAGATCTGGGGTATTACATAGGCAAAGGACCTATAGAAGTTTCAGCACATTTGATACCACTTTGACACCACGAGACACAAGCAAATCCTTAGCCCATGTAAGCTGGAGTGATGGTATAGATCAATCATATCCAAAACGTTTTCAGGCTTCACACAATTATCTGGTAAATTTTCAAAAAGAAATGCAGTGCATGTTTTGGCTCAACTGTAAAAAGTGTTTATGATTTGGATTATAACGTTGTGTGAGAGGATGATATACTGATTTGCATTTCTGCTAACTAATTGAATTACCTAGTCCCTCTCAGTCTTGATTTTGTCATCTGTGGCATGTCAGTGATTTTATAGGAACTTCAGATTTCGCGCTAGGTCAGAGTGTTCCTAGGGCCACCGTCCGGCTCTTTAAGGACAGGTTTGGGGGCTTTCAGGTGTCCTCTCAGGATGCACACAGATGCTCTGTAGTTTTCCCACCGACTATGTGTGAACACACATAAAGATGAGGTCCTCCAGGGAAGTTTGCCTGAGCTTTGGTGTCCAGGCTGCTGACTGAGGGATAGGTACTTTCAGCATCTTTGTGACTGGCCAAAGCTACTGAGATCTCAGCCTTGCAAGGAAAAACTGTTCATCTTAGTAAATCAGCTTTGTTAGCATTACGTGTTTATAATCAAGCTGATACTGTAAGGCCCACGACTTCAGACATTACAGAACTACTCTTACCAGGAAGGATATTCAATTAGTCAAGAGTTAGATTTCCAGTTGCATGCCAGAGCCCTCCTAAAGGCAATTCTTCATTAGGAATGCCCAGGGTTCAAACACCAGAACCTGCTGAGTTAACCATTTCCTGCCCATATGCTGTTAACGGCCTAACTCAGGAAGAGAGAAGGCAGTCCCGTTCATAACACCCGTTCAATTCTAGTTCCTGGTGACCGTGGATGACAAGAAAAAAAAGTTGCTCTTTTGTAACCAGCCTGACTGAGAAATGCAAAATTTTCTCAATAGAAAACAATGTTGATTTGTACTTTTAAAAAGATGTACTCGTCAAATAGCAAATTCTAATAGAAGTTTACACTAAATGAATGCGAAAGTAGAAAAATGAAACAACATGATAAATAGCATATGTCCTTTTAGGTAATTCCATGCATTCTTTATCTAGAGGGTCTCAAGAATCCAAGGCTAAATGTGTCTTTAAAGATTCACTGCACTTGCTCTGGCCGTTCTTGAATCAGCTCAGCACTCCAGGGACGTGTTTGCGTCCATGTTCTGGGGTCTTCCTGTTCACTTCTTGTAGCAGCTGTGGAATAGATTTTTTAATTCTAAGCTCAAAAATACTCTGGATTTAGGTCCATGTTTCCTACTTGTTGCACCTCATGTAGCTTCTTGAATCACATTACATGTCACTGAAAAAATTTCTTGACAAATCAGGCTAAACCTATTTTCGGATCATCACAATAGTCCTTTACTTGGCAGGTCCCTTCAAGTGTACCAGCCTCCTGGCTTTATGGAGTGTTTGTTCTGGTACCTTTGACAGTTTGTACTGGCTGCTTCTTCTTTTATTTATTTATTTATTATTATTATTATTATTATTATTTGCATGTCTGAAGTAACACCGTGCCCATAGGGGTAAATGTATTTTCAGACCTGTAATCCACAGCTTTATAAACGGTAAATGGGACGAGTGCAATGACACGTCGACAGTCTTGTGAAGTAATAAAATGAATTCGTGTTCAGGGTCTGATGTTTCTCCATTTTTTGTTGACCATGGCAGATAGTGTCACAACTTCCTCCTGTAGAGTGGTTTTAGAGACTTAAGTAGACACTATGAATTTTATAATAAAAAAACAGTGACTGAATAAAAATGCTTACTTGCGCAGCTGATAAGGGGAGAGCAAAGGAGGTGTAAGTAGTGCTAAATGATCCTGTAATGGTCCCCAGTCAATTTCTCACGGAGAAGTTGTTGGAAGGGAAGGATGACTGACAATCCGAACTGTTGAAACATTGACATTGAAGTTTCTGTTTGATAAATTACTATCAAGCAGTGTCATAATGGGAAAGCTGTGTAAAGTGTGTGTTAGAAGGGTTGAGGGACCATATCAGCTCTGTTAAATTGACCACTTCCTCCCCCTTCAATACTTCTCTTCTATGTACGTAGACCTTGTACATTCTGGTTTTTAAAAAAAATATTTATTTTTATTGCAAAGTCAGATATATAGAGAGGAGGAGAGATAGAGAGGAAGATCTTCTGTCCATTGATTCACTCCCCAACTGGCTATAAATGCTGACTGAGCAAATTTAAGACAGAGCCTGAGCCTCCTCCTGATCTACCATGTGGTACAGGGTCCCAAGGCTTGAGCCATCAGCAACTGTTTTCCCCCAGGCCACAACGGGAGCTGATGGAACAGAATGATAGAATACAAACGGCACCCATATGGGATCCTGGCACCTTTAAGGCAAGGACTTCAGGCACTAGGCTACTGCACCGGGCCTCTTGCATATCCTTTATAAGCTTCCAGGCTTTTTCTTTTCTCCTGGTCGCTCCTACAGATGGGAAGCAGGAAAATCACAAGAGCATTGACGTCATTAGTCAATTTAGTGCCGCTTCCTTCAATCTATGCCTGTAAGTGTCTGTGTGTTTACCATGTAAAAAAAAAAAACATGCACAGAAACCTCCAGGTTTGTACAGCAATTGTCACAGTTAAAACTTGATTACTTTTTAATGGAAGTACCAATGAGCAAATGAATGTTGGTTTTTTTCTAGCCCCCCTTCCTGGAAAGTTGCTTTAATGTAGTCATTCTGTTGTTCTGGTAAACAAAAATGCTTATTGGCTCATTAAATATGTTTCATTTTCCTAAGCCTTCTACATGCCAGTGACACCCCTCTGCCCGCTTGCTCTCATCTCTGCCTTTTAAAAGATTTGTTCATCCATTTGAACATCAAAGTTATGAAGAATGAAATGATTAGCATCCACTGGTTTACTTCCCAGAGGGCTGCAATGGCTGGGGCCGGGCCATAGACACTCCGGGTCTGTGTGGCATGGTTCCAAACCTATGGGTCATTTTCCTAGAGCATGAAGAGGAAGTTGGATTGGAAATAGAGTATTCAGAACTCAAACAGTTGCACATACAGGCTGCTGCTGCCCTGCATAGCCATTTCACGTGCTGTGCTACAACATCGGCCCCAAGATTCCCATTTCGAAGAGTCTGTAAACGATAGGGGAAGCCATGTGGTACGGGGAAGGAGAGGACTAGAAAATGAGATTTCTGCCAACTGAAGATCTAGGTAACCTCTCATGCCGTGTTAGGACCTTAGGCATGCTTGATTTTCATAAAGTCAGTGCATTGCCATTAAAACAAGCAAGATTTCCGTCTGGCACTCTCCATGAGAGAGAAGACGAACACTTAGCGTGAAGTGTTATAGGATGCCCATGAGTTCAAAAGACAGATTTTTGTGTCTTACCAACTATTTTGCACACATCTTGCATTTTGCACTAGACCTTAAATCGGTTTTTGTTTCACTTGAAAATAATACATATTGCCATGGATAGGAGAATTGTAAATAGTCTGATCCTATTACAAAACAGTGATTTTTTTTTTTACAATTTTTGCAAGAAATGGATGATCTTAAATATGTTCCATTTTATGAATTATTTAAATAAGCTACAACCAAGCAAGTTGAGCTTTTTTTTTTTTTCTCAGTATTTATAACCTTTTAAATTTGATTTAAAATGAAGGAAATTTGGTTTGGGGTCCATTTGATTCTTTCTGGAATGTCTGGCAGGTCACCATCCTGTGAGGCAGATATCACTTCATCACCCATGATGTGTTAGTGCCTTTAAAGAACAGAACAGCATCAGGAAGTTAACAAGGAGGGGTGGTAAACCAGAGTTTTTAATATCACCAGCAGCAAGCTTACCTGTGGTTTATTTTGGTTTCAGTTTTGAATCATTAAAGGGTGTCATGTAAAATGTGATGCCTGTTTTGACTAAACAGCTGGTCAAAAATAAAATTCAAGTCTTTGAAGTTGTAGAGTCAAGAGTCAGAGCAGGCTTTCTTTCAAAGGGAGCTGTTGAAGCTGCTGTGAGTTGAAGAGCCAAGTGAAGAAACACATTATTAGTGTGATGAAGGGGAAGGAACTCTGTGTCTTGGTGTCGCCTGGTTAAGGGACACTCCGGCGCCTAACTTTCCCAATTCTCTGTCTTTTCGTCTCCTCGCCACTCCCTCCCCCACCACATATTCTATTTCGCGGCCATTTTGCTTTTGCAATCTGCTGCCAACAGTAGCTGTTGAATCACGCGTGTGAGAAAACATGCTGAAAGTGGGGATGGCGCTGTGGTGCAGTGAGTTAGGCTGTATCTGATGTCTGTCGTACACGCACCCACATACTTCGTTTCCTGCCTGGCTTCCTGCTCAGTTACCTGAGAGAACAGCAATGCCCCTGCAACCCGCAGGTGACAGCCAGATGGAGTCGGGGTGCCTGTGTTTGCCCTGCTGTGTAACCGCAGCTGGTGTGGCCATTTGAGGAGTGAACCATGCAATCTGAGAGAAGGATTAAAGAACTTCCTCCAAAGAAATCCAGTCCCTCCAGAATCAGGGGATAGAAAATCTGATGGAAGATCTTGCCCACTCCTCTCTCACTCTCTCACTTTCACTGTGTTCGTTTGTGTATCTCCCTCCCCATCTCTCTACCTTTCAAATTAGTTAATGAATCTCCAATAATAATAATGATGATGATGGTGAGATTGTGCCCCAAATGACACAGATTTTGTTGAAGGACATGGCTTTTCGACATTTTTTGGGGGGGTGATCTGAAACATTTTTATCTGTTTTGTTTTCTTCTGTGTTTCATTTGTAGATATAATCTGATTTAGTTAACTAAGCAGTGTGAAATTGTACAGGTTACCATTTGTTGTAAGAGTGGATAGCATTGTGTAGATGGTTAGAGCTTTGCTCTTTGATCAAGACCATGTCATCTGAAACTTGTTTTTGCAAGTGTAGGTCCATGGTCTCCTTTTCTTTAGTGGACAAACTCAGAACTCACCAGAGAGTATAAATGACCTAGGCAGTTACAAGGTCAAGGTGGTGGATGTCCAACATTGGCACAACTTGCTTTTCTTGTAAGTTGTTCATTTCATTTGAATGTGAGAATAAAACAATCTGTATGCAGAATGTGAAACTAACATTTTACTAAACTACATTCTAATGAGATAATTTGGGTTTTTTATGGGCACTTAACATTTTCATTTCATGGTAAATATTAATTTGATTTGCTGGGAGAAAGAAATGGTATTCAGTACAAACACTACCTCGTTACTGCAGAAAAGTAAAAGTTTTGTATTTTAAATAATAATAATAATAAAGGTCGCCAGTGTCCTATAGCACAGTAATGCTCTATCCTGGCTTTTGTCCCCTTTTCGACTTTCCCTTAAAAACTTAAGGTTAAAGGCCTTATCCTTATATGGTTTTACATCTTCAAAATTAGGTCACATAGATGTTGTGTCAGACCTCCAGTTCACACGTGGTGTCTTTCTGCACAGTGAGCACGGGGTACAGATTTACATCCTAATTGTTTATAGATTTACGTGTGATTGTCCTGCAGTGTACCGGAGGCGAATACAGGGTGCTGGCAGCATTTTCCTTTGCTAGTAAGCTGTTTTTTCTGTAATCTCTTGCTACAAGTATGATGAGCTTTTTTTTCCCCCTTCCTGAACTAATACTGGAACATATGGTCTAATAAGTGTGAGTATATTTGGGGAGGGCAAGAGAAAACACTTCAAATCAGGACTGACCTGGAAAGGCTTTTTGGTGTCTGTGTTTGCGGATTAGGAGGGGAAAACGCTGGCAAGGAACTTTAAAAGCAGGGGAGTGGCAGAGGGTGCAGCCCCACGCCAGCCGCAAAGCATCTCGCTGGAGGACTGCGGTGCCTTCCTGTGGCTCCTGCGTTGGGAGAGCAGGTGGAAAGGTCCCAGTGAGGATGTGGTTCTACACTCCCTGATGCTGGCTGGATTGTGAATGCCAGCTCTATTTGGAGGAAGTTGTTTAACCCTTCTCTCAGATTCCATCAATGTCAGAGTAATGTAAATACATTTCCCCTTTGGCTATTGCACAAGGACATTGGAGATTAATTAAATTTAAGAGAAAATGATGCAGCGAACTCCTAGTAGAAGAGAGAAGCTATTCATCCTTTTTCTCAGGATTCATTTCTAATTCATTCACTTTACCAATATTTGTTGAATACTGGTTTTCAGGAAAAGAATATTCAGGAGCCCAATTGAAAATATCAGTAGGAATGATTAGGGTGATTTCTGCCCTCGCTCATGGATGTGTTCATATACTTTTTACATTTCTTATGATGATTTGTGTAATTGTATAAGGATATACTACTGCCAGCATCAGCCGTGAGGTGACCTTTAGGCAGATCACTTTCAAGTATTTTGCATATTCATGTTTCTTTTCTAATGTATGGTTAGTTTCCTTTCATCCTTAAGAGTAGCACAGAATAATTTTTTTTATTGCTATCAGTGCTAAATGAATTTACTGAAATATCAAGCCCTAGTTGTAATAGCAAACTGCCATAAGCTCCTAATGTGTTACATCTAACAGACATCTACACTTATTTTCAATTTAGTTGTTTATCTGAGAAGCAGAGGTAGACAGTTCTCCCATCTGCTGGTTGGCTCCCCACATGCCTGTGGTTGAGACTTATCCCAGAGTGGACGTGGGAGCCAGGAACTCAAACCAGGTCTCCCACGTGGATGACAGGGACCCAGCTGTGTGACCCATCACCTGCCACCTCCTGGAGTAAACATGAACAGGACTCTGAAACACTGAGAAGACCCTCGAATCCAGATATAGTAACATAGATGCAGTCATCCCAACTAGACTTAAGTGCTAGGCCAGACATTCTCCTGGTTTTATTTCTTATGGCACATTTAGAAGGATTTTAATCTAGTATTTGTTGTGAAAAAAAATCATTAGAAAAAAAGATTTTAGAAAGCCTCTGATGTCGCATCTTAGTATTAAGAGAGCTGGCCTTAGGATAACAGAAAAGGAGAACCAGAGGAAGATCTCTCTGTGCTGTTCTATTCCCTGGTGTCTGTAGCTGCTACGATTGAGCCAGGTGAAGGCAGGAAATAGAGAGAGAGCACGCCTTAACAGACACATAGAATTAAAAGTGTTAACCAGCAAGAAAAAGAACTTAGCTATTTTCCATATGTACCCGTAAGCCAACAAAATTATATATTTTTCTATGAAAATTGGTGAAAATTTTCTGCTAAATTTTTTGCTATTTCTTGGAGTTGATTATATGAGTATTTGAGTGTGCAGCGTTTGCTTTTTCAATCTGACTAATTAGATATTGTGTGGACTTTTTTTTTTTTTTGGTTTAAAATACTTTACTCCTGAATTGATGGAATGTAGGAAAATTCATCTCCTTGATGCATTTCTCATTTTGAATCTGCTGCTGGAAAAGGAAAATAATGACACCGAATCAATAGTCCGTCACTGTAAAATAAGCTAGACATGTTGATTTTGGAAGGATGATTGTATTAAATTATGACTAGGCATGTGGACTTCAGTAAAATCTATCTAAAATGCAAATAAGAGTATGGAAATAGCATAAAGATTATGGTCTGAGAATATTCTAGATTGAAAACGGTAATGCCAACCAAATTTTTATATTTATTCAACATTGTCACAACACTGATAGAATGCCGAACTCTAGCCTTTACTGAACATCAGTGTCCAATTTCTGTTTAGATCTCATGATGTAGCAAGAGCATAAGACATTATTTTACGATAAAATGATGTTATGTGGGAACCTATGTCTGGTCTAATTTTCAAGACCCAGATTTACTTGCTTATTTCCGGCATGGATGCCTAGAAATGAGTATCATTAGCGTGGTCACTTTGAGCAGGTGTTCGGCAGGTGTCACGGGGGGCAGCATGTGTTTGCATGTCTGACTATGGCTTTCTTGTCTGTATGAGGTGTGACGTGTGGGAGACCACAGTCTTTGTTGTGTGTTGGCAGAACCTTCAGGGACTTCAGCTTGTGCCAGAGTTTGTCTAGTGAAGATCATCGAGTCATCTGCCACCTCTGTTGCTTCAGCCATCCTGGTTGTGCCAGACTGCTTAGACATAAGCCCCTTTTCAGAAAGGCAGATTTTGTGATATTTCTATTTATTCCGTTTGCATGCCATTTAACAGTACTTTTCATAATTGGCTAGAGATTGAGAATAAGGATTTCTGGCGTATCAGATTATTGCCCGTATACATGGAAAACCTGGCAGAATTTGTGCCTTGATGTTTGTGTGTGACAAGATGCTCTCATTAGCTAATGACAGAGAACAAGGCAGGTTGGCTTCCTGAAGAAAGCACCTTCTGGTTATCTTACTGTGCGTTGGCTTTCTCAGCTGGAGGCTTGGAGCCTTACTGATTTCATGGATTTGGCTTTTTTCTTTTTCCCAAAAGTTGGGTCTTTTGGTGAACCTTTTTTCCAGCAGTTAAGATGTTGCTTGGGATGCCCATATGCTATATATCTGAGTGCTTAGAGTGGAGTTCTGGCTCCATTCCTGATTCCAGAGCCATGCTAACCTGTGACCTGGGAGGCAGCACGTGATGGCTCCTTAAATAAGTTGGGTCTTTTCTCCCCATGAGGAAGACCTGGATTAGATTTCTATCTCCTGCCTTTAGCCTGGAGTAGTCCTGGCTCTTGGCATTTGGTGAGTGAATCCAGCTGATTTGTGAGCTCTGTCTCTCTCTCTCTCTCTCTCTCTAATCCTACCTTTCAAATAAATAAATAAATAAATCAGTCAAACTCAAAATTAACTCTTGCATTTTACGTTAAATATCAAGCCATTAGTCAAGCATTGTTTCCCATGGGATGGCAAGATGGCTGCACAGAACTCCAGTGGTTCTTCCTTTCCCATATCTGGCGGTGGCGGTGGGAAGGATGCGGGCTTTTCTGACGCTGGTTATTTGAGGCCCAGATTTCATTGTTTCATCCTTAGAGTCAGGAATCAGGAATAAAATGACCTATCCCCAAGTTAGTTATCCCCGAGAAGCCATGACATGGTAATGAACAGCCAAGACATTTTTAAGAAAACATTTCTGAATAGTAGATGTTGGTGTTAGAGCCAAAGTCCACAAGGGACAGGGTTGCTCTGTACTTATTTCACAATTTATTTTTCAACTTAGTCTCAGAAAATCTGGGGAACCATCAGACTTGTATTTGGCAAATAAATATACTGCATTATGTGAGTATAGTTCACTCTGACACAGCATCTGTAACACAAAGTACAGTTCCCTGTTTGAGGGTGCTCAGGGCCGACCTCTGATCCCCATCACTACCTGCCATGAATTTAAGGGTCCTTCAAAAGAGTTTAAAGTGCATCAGTTGAATAGTTTATCAAATAATGGATCATGGTAAACATTCCTTTCCTTTGCATGTGATGGGGACAACTATAAAAAGATATTTTTTGGATGATCTTGAATTTATTTGGAATATACGTAAAATTTTGGTGTAGGTTTCAAACCCACATTATGGCATAAAGTATGCATTAATACAAGACAATTCATAATTGTTTATATAATGTTTAGAAAGTAATAGTGGTTTGACGCTTTCACTAGCATTCACACTTTGAGAAAGAAGGCCAGTTGTGTCGAATGGATGGTTGTGTACATTTCATTCCTTGTCTTTATCTTGGTCATTTAAGGAAACTAGGAATGTTGTGACAGATTACTTAAAAGCTGTGGTCCAAAGCAAACTGACAAGAAAATTATGGCTTGGGTATATTTAACCTTGGGCAAGTATCACCAGCCAGAATTGATTCTTGTTTGTTCCAGAGGGTGATATGTGGTGTGAGAAGTTTTAAATATGTATGATTTTTTGATGACTTCTCCAGGGGAGATGTGATCTATTGTTCCTTGGGATCTTACATTGATCTTTGGAGCTTCAGGTTTTCTGGGGGAAGAGATTCCCTTTATTTGGTGGTTGCTTGGAACATGTTCTCCAAGAATGGGTCCTTTGAAACTGGAAACTGGCTAGTCTTTACTTTTTCTAGTCAATCCATGCCTGTCAGGTACCACAGCCTTAGATGTTCTTGGCCATAACTGAGTTTTCTGCATTTTCCATGTATAGTTTAGGCTATGTATTAATTGCTAGTTAGTTGAGCTACCTAACTGCACTGAGTTTTATTTCTCTCATCCTCTCCTGCTGTGGGGAAGGCAGGCTCTGCTCCACATGATCAGGAGAGGAGTCGCTCTGAAGAGCCTTGATCTTACGTGTGTATTAACTGGAAATTCTCCCCTTCCAGTTTCCATTTCACAGAAATGGAGGAACTGGAGAGTTCTGTGTCCTCTCACAAATGCCCAAATGCCAGGTGGCAGTGAAGAGGAGAAAGAAAATCTAAGGAGCCCTGCCACATTAGCTGCGTTTTTCTATGACCTATAAGATGTTGCAGTTTCTGAACACCTGGTGAGGTTGATGGAAACTGCCACGTCACATCTTCCCTCAGCAAGGCAGCTGGTAGAAGACTCTTGGAATGCACTGCTGTACTCGCCCCTTGCGGCATAGCTCTTACTATGGGGCTAGATGGCACAAAGTTTCCAATGAGTATTCTTTGGGAAACATTTTTCTTCTATCCTGCCATTGATACATGCTGATTCTTGGTTCCTTTAATATTTAAAGCTTTCTGCTCATCCATCTCCCTCCTGCTGTCTTCTTTCCTTACTTTTTGCCTTCCGTGAACCCAAGGTGATAAGGGAGACATTTTCTATCCTCTACAATGTGGGAGACAAATGCTTACATACACGTCAGCTTCCTGGTTCCTGCTTTTAAGTAGAGATGGAACTGTTCCTGAGGTCAGCCTTCTCGTTGCAGTCACTCAGGAAGTCTCTTGATAGGTTCGTATCCATTTGCATTGTGGTTAGGATGTAGGATCTGTGAGTCAGGATGGCAAGAGAATAAAGGGCTTCCTAATTGATGGCTTCCATTTCTTCTTGAAAAGGAGTGGGGGATAGATTAAGAAGAAAAAGTTGGACTAGCCACTGTGAAGAAGTATAGAAGGGAAAAGAAAACCTGAATTCTGCTCTGTTTTTCATCCTTGCCAAATCCTCTACTCCTTATGTGTAAGGAAGATGTATTCAAGTATTTGGAAATTAGAGAGACAGGAATGAAGAGACAGAAAATGAGAGTAAGAAACTCCCATCTCTTGGCTCACTCCCTAGTACTTTGCCAAGGGTTTGCTCGTATCAAAAATCCAGTGTCATCCAGGTGTGTTTCTTTGTCCCACTCCTTGTATACAGTCAATCCCCATGTTCTTATCGACTACTATCTGTGAAATTACTGACCCTGAGTGGTGGCTACTTCTCATTCCAGGATGTATCTACCTTAATGACAACCACTACCAATGCAATTTTTTTTTTACTTTGATTATTCTAATGACCTTTTCCAAACTAGTTTCTTTCCAATCACATTTACATCACTAGATTCCATTTAGCTTAGGGCTACGTGTTTTAGAGGCAGCTCCAATATTTCATCTCTTGACCTTCCCAGCCTTAGCTTACCAACTCCCAACAGTGTTTCTGTAAGTTTTGATCTTCATTGATACTTTGCAGAGTTTACCCTGCTTATGTTGACGTAGATGCCTTTTCCTTTTCAAAAGTCTTCCCGGGGTCCTTAATATTCATTAAACTCTGCCCTGGATACTACCGTACCTCTAAGACTTAGTCATGTGATGATCGTTATCACATTATTTGAGGGACTGTCTTTTGTGTTCCCGAGATGAGTTAGATGTTGAAAAGTTAATCCGCAATGCAACAGTGACGTGCTTTCATGCTGCAAGTCGTTTCCCTGCTTGAATTTATTGACGTCATTCTTTCTTCCTCTCTAAATAGATCTCCTAGTTTTCACGTCTGCTTTTGTACTTATCTGCTATACCGTAATCTGTTGCCCTGGGCAGACATAAGCACCATGTTCTTGGATTTGTCGATCTCCGCATCTGCGAGCCAGATATTGCCGTTGTTTATGAGTGATGTACTTTCAGGTATTCTGTCAGAGTGCCAAGAGAGGGACTAGAAACGTTGTAACCTTTTGCTCTCTGGTCTGTTAGTCTAAATTTTTCTCTGCTTGGGTCATCGCACCTGGCCAGTCATTGCCCTAAGAGACCTGGGCTTTGTCTTAGCACATCTCATCTGTCATAGCATTTAAAAAAGTATTGGTGATGATTGGATATCCTACCTTAAATTCCTTGAAACAGCCAATGTTGTTCTTATCGCTATTTGTAAATGACTAACTCAGGAAACGGGCAACCCTCAACATTTTATTTTTTTCAAAATTTATTTTTATTACAAAGGCAGATATACAGAGAGGAGGAGAGACAGAGAGGAAGATCTTCCGTCCATCGGTTCACTCCCCAAGTGACTGCAACAGCTGAAGCTGAGCTGATCCAAAGCCAGGATCCAGGAGTTTCTTCCCTGTCTCCCATATAGATGCAGGGTCTAAGTTTTTGGGCCATCCTCAACTGCTTTCCTAGGCCACAAGCAGGGAGCTGGATGGGAAGTGGTGCTGCTGGGATTAGAACCAGCAGACATATGGAATCCTGGTGCGTGCTAGGCGAGACTTTAGCCACTAGGCTACTGTGCTAGGCTCAACATTTTTACTATAAGGATGTTGGACCACATCCCTTTGGAATTCTTTATATAAAGTAACAGAATTCTCAATGTGTTTAGCAAGCCGAAATGCCACAGGTAGCTTTAGGCCGAGTTACGCATTAATGAAGAAAGGAAGCATCTCAGCTGCTTTTTGTGGCTTTAATTATTTATACCAACACAATATGGATTTTCCTCCTGAGTTTTTAAAATGTCCTGTCTCAAATATTTGAATAAGCATGAGAAGCAGCTACCGTGGGACAGTTTTTTGCATTGTTTATCCCTTTCTTTAGCCCTACAGTTCAAAGCATGCTCAGGAATTGGATGAACTATGTTTAGTCAGTATTTTGAATTTAAACCTTTTCCTGAGGCCATTAGGAGATTAAATCTATCCAGGCGTTACTGATTGGGTCCCTTGTCTTCAGATGTCACACCTCATATCAGGATAGAGCATACTCAGAGTCTAGGCTAATAACAACAGAATAGTTCTGAGGGTTTGTTTTTGCTATTATTTATTTTTGTCTGCATTGCCTGCGATTTTAGAGTTATACACACTTGAGAAATCTTGACAATGCAGAGGGAACTTGAAGATGTGGCAAAATCGCAATGCTATCAGGATGAAGGATAATGTGCTAACAGTTTGATGTGTAACATTTCAGTGCTATTTTTTTTCCCTTTAAACACAGATACACACACATCTTGTTCTTTGTCTTGCTCTTATTCCCATATTTATGTTTTGTGTCTAAAGGAGGATTATCCTAAATTTCTCTAAGTGGTATTTTGCAAGTAGGCTTTTATTTTTCTGCCTGTAGCAGCAATTGTCGACAACCTGTTTATGTAACTCACTTTAAGTTTGACTATCTCTTTGTATTTTTTTTTTTCTTCAAGTAAAGTGTAGTGAACAGGTTCCTGGTATTCACATGTTGTTTGCACTGACCTGCTTATTCATAATATATTCCTTGAAATGAAAGTTACAAGTCTCGTGACATGTGTTGTGAAATTAACCTCTGGGAAGTGACGTTTTACATTCCTGCTGGCATTCTTATGACTTAACTCATGTAGGATATCAGAATGCCCAATTCTTGGAAATCCTGTGGATAGCCTGCTGAAACTCATTACCATTTTAATTTCTATTTACATGTATTCATTTATTCAATTTGAGTGTGCTTTCATGTATACATTGTTGTCTTAGATTTTATCAGGATCTCCTTGAGGTGTTGTGGTTAGCATACTAGTGTGGATGTCACCGAGTGGCCCGAGCATCCTCAGGGTGACATTGCTGGGAGGTGATGAGACTTGTAGGAGGTGGGACCCGTAGAAGATCCTTTGGGCTCTGGAGACATGTCCTTGGAAGGTATTTGTGGTGTAACCTCTTGAGTCTCATGAGCGCAGTCTCTCTGTTTTCTGGCTGTTTGGTCTTTCCTATATATCTGCTCCACCTGCTCTGGCCATCCTCAGGCCAAGCCATGGGGGTGTGGGGAAGCTCTTGAACGTCAACATCCAAAATTGTGAACTAAATAAATCTTTTCTCCATTTAGCATTAGTCGTCTTCAGTATTTCGTCATCGTGACAGAAAGCTGAATAGTATAAGGGATCACTTCACTTGTATAAGGGGTTCAGCCCTGCTTATGTGTGTTGACTGCCCTGGAAGCATTTCTTTAGGGTGGTGCCAAGAGCCTTGTTTTTCATCATGAACCTTTCTCTTGAGGTATTTTCCTTCTAGAAACTAGAACCCTATGTTCTATGGTTCTATGCTATGAAGAATCTATGAATTACAGAGCTCCCAGATATTGGGATGGAGTTGAGAATATTACGTCGCAGCCAGTGCTGTGACACTGCTAATGGAAGGAAGATTGTCACTGCTAACGGAGGATTGAATCCTAGGTGTCACATGACCTGCTACAGCACCCTCAGTGCTTAGAAAATGACGGAAGTGCCAGTCCAGTGTGTGTCCACGCTTAGTTATTTAGCTTTCCTGAAGTTGTGAAGTAGGTTGTAAATGGTTGTTGGAGTCTGACCAGCTTAGCTAACTGAATATTTATTACACATACTTCATAAAAGTAAATGAGTAGTCTTTGTAGTTTGCACTAACAATGTGTTGTAATTACTTAATTACTATAGTCAATAAAAGAGCAAAACATATGTGTGACCTAATTGCTTATGATTTTCTAAAAAAATAAATTCGGTGAATTATTTTCTTTGGTTTATGTGCAAGTTCATTCTTTTCCATTTTTTATGTCCTTTCTCTATAATTAAATAATGATTTTTTCAAAAGTCTTTACCTAATAATAAATTATTTTGAGTTTTTAAAAAAAAACCCTCCACATATATGGAGTTATTATGCCCTGGAGCTCTACAGTTTGATTTACTTTTGAATATGCAAAATGGAGCTTCAGTGTATGTGCAAGCACCTTTATGAATCAGAGCTACCCTGGGAACTATACATTTCAGAAATTTGCACTTGCGTGAGTTCGAAAACCGTCTGTGCCCTGGCATTATCTTGATGTATTTCAATGGAAGTGACTGTTTACTTAAAAAAAAAAAAAGCAGGATTTAAGAGAGAAATATATGCATTGTATTGTTCAGATGTGTAAATCTTACAAGATTTACCTGTACAACAGCACTTCCAAGGACATAACTTAATATGTGTAAAAAAATAGCAAATATTTTAATGAGGGAAGAGAAACACACCCAGTTAATTTCAAATATATACTGGAAGTGAGGATCAAGGAAGGTCAGATTATGCCATAGCACCTTCTTAGGGTTAATTTATCTTGTATTAGTTAATAGACGCTTTATTTTTTTTAATACTGTAACATTATCTTTATTCATTGTTATTATACAGTTCGTTTTTAACAGCTGAGTTCACTGCGATGGTGTTCTGTAAACTTTGTTTTTTATTATTTTCCATGGATTTCTTTTATGTTTTTAGAAGACTGGTGCGTTTTTATTCAAGAAGAGAATAAAGTATTTCTAACTATAGCTCTCGAGTATGCTTCGATAGTGATGCTAACTGGCGGATGGGGAGAGAAAGGGCATAGAGCATTTTCCCCAACCTCTCCCGGACGACACAGACACACCCGGGACCCCTTTAACGTAAGGTCCCACACGCAGAGAGGCAGCATGCAGGAACCGAGACACCAGCCCACATCTCAGTGCCTCCTGGAGGGGCAGGCTGGTGTTCCAGGGAGGGCGGGCTTGTGTGATGAGAGACGCCTTTGCCAACGGAAATAAACAAGGCATGAAGGTTTCTATCCACAACCTCGCCCCCACTTCCACTCCCCAAACCCATACCTGCAGGAGGACTAGGGCCACCGCACGCTACGACCCCTCAGCTCTTTAAGAAAGGCGGTCGAAGGACCCAGGAGTCCTGAAGGGCATCGCTTACCTGAAGCTTTACTCTATAAGGCGTTAAAAAAGATGGAATCCTGATTGCTCCTGGATCCTCAAAGGACCTAACACTCCCAACCCCCCCCCCCCAAAAGGGCAGGAGGGAGAGGACATGGTTCTCATTTCTGTCCTGTTTAATGCTGATCAGTGCAGTGTGAGAGTCTTGGGCAGCTCCCAGTGAATAGGGTCTGCTGGCTGGCGGCACTATCCAGGACTACATCCTAGGGGCAGTGACCTGAGCCAGAGTGGTCCTGTGTGGGGCATGTAGTGAATGAAAAGGCGTGGTCCTTGGAATGAGGGTGGGGACGGGCAGACGAAGAGAAGGGGAGGCAGAAACAAGAGCATAGATCTGGAAGGCTCCCCCCAAATGACACCCAACGCTTAATACCAGAAGGCATTTCTCGGCCTGGTCTGCCAAGGTGCTGGCCCCAAGGCTCCCTGCTCCCCTTTTCTAATTGGCTACAGATCTGTGGTGGGAAGAGGGCCAGGGCCAATGCTGGATCAGGTGCCATCCGTTGGGGAACTGCTCAGGTCCCTGGGCTCCAGCAGCTGCTACAACGGGATTGATGGACAATCTTGCTTGGCCAGAAGCATTGCACGTTGGTCCCAAAGGGTCCGGGACTGTCCTAAGTGTCCCCAAGTGCTCAAGTGTTTTCAGTTACAGCAAGGAGGAAACAGACTGCTTAGGCCCCTCTCACGTACACAACATAAAAGAAATTGAAGAATTCATTAAAGCTCTACCTGGGTGAAAGTTAAAATCAAGCTCGAGTCATTGAAAAATTGTTTAGAATTTTAAAATTGATCCAGTATCCAAGGTGCCACGTTTTATGATATGCAGAAACATGTGTTAACATTTCTGAGTTATCAGCTGATAACCTTCACATTTAAGAGCAGGGATGCTGTAAGACAACCATGATGCACTCGTCTATGGAGTAGATCTGGCTATCTAACAGTCCCTTCCGTTTCTCAGGCCATCTGTAAAAGTCCTGTCTCTGCCCTTACCACTCTAATTGCTTACCTACTTTGTGTGTCTGCATTTCGAAGTCCTTTTTTTTTTTTCTTTTTTTCCTCGACTTTCTTGACATCTCTCACTTGTGATTCTGCTTTTTCCCTCCTCCTTCCACCCCTCATCACTTCACAGGATTTTCTGTCTCCAATTGCACTTAATGTTCTTTGCCTCTTAATCTAGTTCCCTTTCCTTAGTTGGCTGTGTCCTTTGCAAATGTCCTTGCCGTCAGCTCCCAGAGCTTTCACCTTATCTTTGTTCCCTGCTCCTTGATGAGTGAGACCCAGTCTTGTCATGGCCACTGTTACTCAGCTGGCACTTGAAGAAGAATGAATGAGAAAATAAATACCTTCAAATCCTTTGCTAGTCAAGATTGTGTGCTTTTGGGGAAAATTTGTGTTGAATAGTATGTCATAAAATTACCAGACATTGTGTTGCTCTTATATATTTCAGATCTTGGTTTTTGACAGTATTTTTTAAAAAGTAAATTAGTACTTGCACTGAGATGTCAATAAAATTTTTTAAAAAGGCTTTATTCACTTCAACAAAACTCCAAGATTCATGGTATCATTTTCTTGATAGACTGTATTATTGGTGATGATAGACAGGCACATTCAAAGCTATACTTTTTAAGTAGGCGATATTCTCATTTGTCATCAGTAATACATTTGAGCATATGGCTTATGAATTGGTTTACTCAGCTCAGTTTCGTAATGGAGATAACTACTGGGATAACGCATGGCATTGCTATCTTTTCCATCTTTTCATCTTTCCAATAGAAGGTTACTGTTAAATGTGGGTCAGGGAAGCTTTCTCTGTACTGGCAATTCTGTTACACTGCCCTGTTGGGGGCATCTACATTGCAGTTGCAGGTGGACATGTTTAGATGTGACTCTTGCATTACAGTTTAATTTCCTTGATTGTGTGACATTTCTTGAGGATTTACAGCCCATGAAGGTGCTCAAAGAATGTTTCTCAATTGACAGCATGCAAGCAAAATGAGTACGCTGGTACTTCATGTATAAATTGGAAGCTTATGTTTACAAGAAAAGCCCAAGAGGCTGAAGGTGTGTAAAGTCTTTCCTGATTGACTTGCTCTATCTTCTAGTCCAGCAGATTCTTATCCTTGAGTTGTCTGTGTTGTTCTAATGCTTCCCTTTTCGGTTTTAGGGTTTCTTGAGCATCCTAGAACATCTGAGGCTGATGTTACTGAGATATCCTCAAATGAACTCTGTCCAGACAGATTTTCTATATCCCCTTCTTATTCTATGTCATCTTTCTTATTACTGTGATAAATTGACTCTTTGTTGTAAAGAAAGGCAGAAATGATAATTGAGCATTTTATATACAGCAGAATCTCAGTTGAAATAGAGTTATATATATATATATATTTTTTTTTTTTTTTCCTCTCAAGAGCACAATGGAGAGAAGGCAAAAAGCCAAGGGCAGTTACTCAATCAAAGAATGATCAGTCTTTCACTCTGATACAATGCTCTATTTATCCTTTCTCTGAATGGAATAAAATGGAGGGATAAACAGGCAAGTCACAAACAGAAACTCTCAAAAAGAAACTATGGAGTCAGGATTCCCTGAATGGGTTTAGGAAAGGAAATGGACTAGAACACGGGATGTTTTCTAGTATATACTAACCAAGATGAGTTCCAGCTTCTATCTAGTAAGTTCAAGTTGGATCAGCTACTTGTATTCAAGACTTGTTTCCCTTCCCTTGGGATAGAGTTAGGGCAGGATTTTTGCAGTGTTTCACAGAAAAAGAAGTCCAGGCCAAGGGGTATTTCCACAACTCTTTGTTCTGGAATGAGGACACGGTGGTGTCAGCGATCTCAAGGGATCGGTTGGAAGAGGGTGATGGCTGTCCAGGATCTGTGAACCTGTCAGTTCCACTTGAGCTGGGTTGTATCTGCCCTGCTCCCTGCTGACCCAGCGTTAATCCTAACATGGCTCCATACAGGTGCTGCTCAGGGACTGGCCACCTCATTCAGCCAAACATGGAAATATCGAGTGTGGAGAGCTGGAGAGCATTGGATGCTAACCTTGCTCAGTACCTCATTTAAAGAAAAAGAGTCTGTTTGTAAATTGTGACCTGCAGAAATACACACAGTCCAGGCAGCTATTTAAGACTTCACCATTTTCATTGTGTTCCTACATAAATTCTCCTTAGAACCTCATTTCCATGGCTGCCTTCCGTAGATTCTTGTTCTGCTTCGGCAGATCGATGCAACAGAAGAGGCGAGATAAAAAACCAAACCAAAGCAAGCAAACAAAAAACAATGGGTCTACTTGGCCTGGCATTCTTCATTAAGATGTTGTTGCTTGCTTAGAACCCCTACCACATGCAGGCCTAAAGACCCAAATTACTGGCTGTGCTGACTAGATGATCAATACAATGAAACTGCAGCTGTGGCATGTACTCAGTCTCACATTGGAATGTTATCTAACTTCTCTGTTGAGTTGCACACTCAGATTGAATGTAACTGGGAGGAGGAAAAATGATATGGGCTGAGTTTCAATAAGGTCTAGGTGAGCTGATGCACCTGGCTTTTGGGTTGTATTTGCAGCAGTATCGTGTTTCTGGAATATGTGAGGTTTTTGTTTGCAGTTCCTGGTCTTCTTTTGGCTGATACATTTGTGATAGGATAGCATCATTTATTACATGAGTGAAAGTTCCACTAACACCCAAAAGAACAGACAGCATGACTCACGGGCTCTGCTTTTGTTGAAAATTAGGAAAATATACCAGACAAAAATGCACATCCGTTTGTAAAAGTCCAACAACTGTAGGCAGTGAGGCTGTCAGCTAGGTACAGTGGGTTAAGCTCAAGGAAAGAGTGGTCCCCACGTCTTCCCTCACCATTCATCCTCTTCGTGGCGTACTGCAAGCTGGATGTGTTAGACTCAGCTCCTGGGAGACGGCGTTCTATTGGTTTAGTGGTGAAAAAAAACAAATACCTTCTGTCTGTAGCCCACATGCTGAAAAGGGAACTGTGCGCAGCTTTCTTTTTAAAATTCTATGAGAATAAAACTTCCCAGAGAAAATCAAGTTTCATCTAACAATTGATTATTCTGCAGATAACTTCATTCACAGTTGAGAGACAAGATAATAAGTTTGCACATAAAACCATTTTTCCTTGAAAAGCCTGTGGCTTCCCGATGTAGATTTTTTGCATGGTTTTTCTGTAATGCAGTGAAATTGGAGACCTAATTTGATCAACTGCCAGGGAACAACTTTTTGCTCTCTAAATTTACTTTAAAAAAAAGAAAAAAGAAAAAAGAAAAGGAAAGTGCTTTAAGGCAAGAAGTTACATTAGTAAGGATTAGAATATATGTTTGATTTTCTTGTAATTTAACTGTGTTTTCTGTCTTAACTGTTGCTTATATTAATAACTGAATGCTTGTGTCAAGGCCTCATTTTTCAAAATTGTGATTTTCCCCTCATGAATACATTATTAAAGATTAAATGAATACAGTAATGCTGGTTGAGCTGTTTCATACATTTCCATGTCTTTTTTAATCTGACAAAAGCCTTCTCTCAGGATAATCATTGCATTGAATAATCCTCACTCTCTTACTTGAAGCAGTTCCTAGATAATCCTGCACACATCTCTTCAGATTCATCAGAGTATCCATTAAAACACTCAGCAATGCTATGTGCATTTTTGAGTTTCCAAATCTGTGAGACAGTGGAAATTCCCCAGTGATCATATTAAGGAGAATTTTCATACTAGAATTTGTATTCAAGTCTTCCATTATTTTAATATTCTCTTCCAATTTTAAATATATTTCCCATCATTTATTTTTACTGCATACTGTAAATTCATGTTTTACATTTTTAGGTTTTGAATTCACACCAATGTTGAAGATTGGACAGACTAAATTGTTGTCCCAAACTCCTTCCATTTTTAAATTAGAAGAATGATAAAAAGAAAGTGTCGTAGTTCTATTAGATGATTGGGAAGCTGTTGTGTTCGTGGACATCAGGAGAGAAGTAAGCAGAAGCACCGAGGAAATGCTTTATGCAGAATTAGCAGGACTTCATGTGCTTGGATGTGGGAAATGTGGATCATGGTGAGACATTAAAACAAAACTCAAAACATTGTGAAGGTGGTTACCAGGGAATAAAGTCTTCAATTCTTCTTGCAAAAAATTATATATACTTTCTATTGGACTTCTGTATAACGGTTGCTTCCTCTGGCAGACTTTTCACAAATGGCCTGTAATGTATAGGATACAGTGATTATATAGCTGCAATTTCAGTTCGAATCTTGTTTTAGAAATGATGTTCTCTGGTAAGGGTTTTTTTTTTAAGGTTGTTTCTTTTAAAGTCTGAAAAATTCTGGAGGAAGTTGTTATAAAGATAGCTTCAAAAGATAAAAAAAAAAAGGTTGACTATTGACTCCAAAATAAACTTTATTGTTCTGCATAGTACCAGCTCTCTCCTAGGGGAAAGCTCAGTGCAATGCTGAGATTTTTTTTTTAATGGTAGGTAGCATGATTATGCACAAGCATTTAAATCTTCTTATTTAGAACATTTTATGTCATAATTTTATTTAAAACATAATTAGAGAGTTTGACCTTGTTCTGACAGTTCTGACTCATGAAACTCGTGGGCATAATTACACAGTTGTGATGGTTTCAGCTAGGACACACTCACTAATGCGTTCTTGTAGTTTTGACAACTGACCTTTTTAAATAAAAAATGCATGCAGTTTTCCTGCATTTTTAGGTCAATTTGCAGAATATGTAATTTGGAACCTGATGAAAGTATATCCATTGTTAGCTGTACAGGTTATATGTCTTAAGTTAGATCCTTTTAAAAATATCTTCATTCTAAAAAAAAATGTTCCTTCTTTAATTTTCAGAAGATGACATCTAAATGCTATTTAAAGACTGTAATTTTCTAAAAGTAATCACACAGTGGGTAGTAGAAGTCATTAGACCTGTTTGTTGTGTGATGGTAAGTAACTTGATCTGTGACTACTGATAAAGCATGAACGTACAAACAGTGATTCGATTAGCTAAGTATATTTCTGTGTCACTGGTGGCCATTCAGCAGTACCACCATCAAAACTCATGGCCGCCTGGAGAAGTAAAAGTAATTGGAAATGATGATTTTCAGAACTTCTCATTTCATTATTTGATTTTCTAAAACATTTTGCTTTTGCTAAAGGCATTTGAAATTCATCTAAAAAGAATCATTCTTGTCTCTGTGTGAAGGTGTTATCAATCCAGAATCCCAGCTTCCTGCCTCTGCTTCTCTACTTTCTTCAGTAAAGGTTATTTCTCTAATAGAACATCAGACTGCTTTGATGCTCTCATGTAGGTTATTGAGGTACCAAATAGTACCAGGTGCAGAAACAAGGATTAGCTGAACACATCAACTACACAGAAGCAGAAGCAGAAAAGAAATATTTGTTTTCCACTCCGTCGTTGTTCCTGGAGAGTTTTCTCTGTGCCAGGCCAGTAGCTAGACCTGGCTGGACAAGAGCTAGACAAGGCTGCTCTGGACTCTGCCCTTACAGATCTTATCCACTAAGTGATAGACAAATACGCTAATAAATAAAGCAGATAATTAGAGATGACAGAATGTTAGAGAAGCAGCTTGACAAGATGATACACTAATCACTGGGAAGTGATACATTTTATAAATGGTATTTATTTGTGAAGCTGAGGAAGCCCCATCTGCTGCTTCCCTTTCCACCCGAGGCTGGGCTGGATCTAAGTTTCCCGTGTGGGTGGCGGGAACCCCGTGCACTGAGCCATCACCACTTTCGAGGGTCTGTATTATTTTGGAAGTGAGTTTTGGAACTAGGAATTGAGACCAGGTACTCTAATGTGGAATGTTGGCATCTTACCCCTCCGGATAAGTGTCCACTCCTGAAAATGTTCTTTCTGATTAAGGAAATGCTGTATTTGTGGTTGTGATTTTTTTTTCCATGTGAATGATAGGATGGTATTTGAGATGCCTCACTCAGTTCCCTTCTTGGAAGTCTACTTGAAGTTTGACTTGTCTCTTGTAAAGACTTTTTGTAATATCACTGTTACATCTTAGCGATCATCCCATCAGTATTTATTGAAAACCTGTTTTATTTCCACTCATCTTCTCATTAAGGTAAACAGAACTGTCAAGTCTCTTGATTGCCGTGCGTTCTCCACCCTTCGATAAAAATCCACTTTGAGGGGAGAAAATAATAACTTAAAATCTGCTACATTTATCTAACACATGGGATGTTGGAGTGATACACCCTGAAAAATCCACTTTATATTTGCATACTTTATCCATTTTAGAAAGCAAAACAGAGAGATGGTTGGAAAGTAAGAATTGGAACTACTCACGCCAGGTGTCCCAGACTGTTCTTCTGTTGCCATAATAAAATACTTGAGATCTTGTAATCTCTGAAGAATAGAAGTTGATTTATACATGCTTCAGCAGGCTGGAAAATCGAAGAATTCATCACTCCCATGTATGTAATTCGTCCACTTCTGGTGAGGACTTTTCAGAACCATCCTCAGTGCTGGAGGACATTGAGTGCTGAGACAGAGCAAGTGCTTCAGTTTGGGTTTCTTTCTCGTGGCGGGACACTGAGAGCATCATGGGAACCCAACCTGATGATGTTGTTCAATCCTAATCATCTCTACCAAGTCCAGTCTCTGGATACCAGGAACCTGAATTTGGGTTTAAACTTCCAATACATAAACTTTTGGCATGCACAGTCAAGCCATGATAACGAGGTTAAAAATTGCAAATTCTGTTTTTTTTCTAACTTTCAGACCTCACATATTATTCACCACCTTAGGATTACATCCAGAGTATGAAATGATGACCACAATAACTCTTACTAGCTGGTTGAGAGGAATCAGTGGCTGTTGTGGAGAATATAACATAATCATGGCAAATAATGAGAGTCTGTTCAATTGTTGATGAGATGCTGTTTGCTAGTTTTGTGGTCTCCATTGGACAGTAGGGAAGGCGGAGAAGGTTGGAAAACTCCGGATCATTTGGCAAACACTTTGTTGTGAGGTTTTCCCATCCTGATACTGGAAGCTGTCTTACTGTCTTGCTTCTGTGGTGGTGGTTTTTGCAGCACTTGGAGCAATGCTCTTCCCAGGTGAGGGGTTAATAAATAGCATGAGTGTTCAAGTCCACTGATTCGGTTGCAGGCAGTTTTCTTTTTATATCCCTGAATGTAACTTTAATGGAATGGTCATGGGACAGCCAAATACTAAAAATGTACACCTATTTTTATTTATTTGTATGTGAGGGGAGGATATAGAAAGACAGAAAGAGATGCCTGCAATGGCTGTGTCTGGATGGGGCTGGGAGCCACAATCCAGGCCTCCGATGTGACATGCAGGAGTCGAGGGGAGGTATTCACAGGAGCTGAAGTCACGAGTCTGGTGCATTTAGGGAACGGAGATGCCGGGTATGGATTTGGGTGTGCTATCAGCATCTTCAACTGCTAGGATTCGGTGTGGCGTGGTGGCTCAATTGGTTACTTCTTCCGTCGTAAGCACCAGGATGCTATATGGGTGCTGGTTTGTGTCCTGGCTGCTCCACTTCCCATCCAGCTCCCTGCTTGTGGCGTCGGAAAGTGGTGGAAGATTGGTACGAGCCTTGGAAACCTGCACCCATGTAACAGACTGGGAGGAGGCTCCTGGCTCCTGGGTTTGGATTGCCTTAGCTTTGGCCATTGCGGTCATTTGGGTGGTGAACCTGCAGATGTATGATCTTTTTTCTTTTTTCTTACTCTTCTCTCTATAAATCTAAGTTTCCAATAAAAATTAAATAAATCTTTTAAAAAAAATTCTGCTAGGCTGCATACCTGCCCTTACCGTAGACCTCCCAGGGAGTGTTTCTTGCACACCTTGCTGTTTGAACAAACCATTTTCTTGGAACACTGTCTCATTCAAGGGACTCATCTGGAGACTTTGCTTTCCAGGTTTTTGTATGAAATGTGGAGGCCATTCATTAATGTTTAATTTTCATTTTTCCATTTGCTTAATTAGTTTATGTTCGTCTCCAGCCTTTCTGTTTGCTTTTCCTGTTTAAAATTTCTTTTGCTTTAGGGTTTGAGGTTTTTACAATTTAGTTTGATTTTATATTTTTTAAGATCTATTTTTGTTGGAAGGTCATATTTATAGAGAGAAGGAGAAACAGAGCGAAGGATCTTCCATCCGCTCATTCACTCCCCAAGTGGCTGCAACGGCTAGAGCTGAGCCCAACCGAAGCCAGAAGCCAGGGGCTTCTTACAGGTCTCCCACATGGGTGCAGGGTCCCAAGGCTTTGAGGTGTCCTCGATGGCTTGCACAGACAACAAACAGGGAGCTGGATGGGAAAGGGAATATCTGGGACATGAACTGACACTCATGGAATCTCTGCGCATGCAAGGCGAGGGCTTTAGTCACTAGGCTATCGCACTGGACCCGTAGACTTTGAGCTTTTAAAGTACTCTGGAAACCCAGGGCTGATATTTCTTTTTATTTAGATTGCTTTTGAAATGAAAAAAAAAATAAATGTCACCTGGCAGATTGCTAGAAAAGGACCCAGAAAAGTCCAGCAATGGACTGTACTTTGGATGTACTGTTTCTAGAAGCATCTATGTGTGGACTGCGTGGCAGACCCTGGCTGGCATGCGTTGACAGGCACGCTCACCATGTGTTTGGTTTCATTATGCAATCAGGCAGACAGTGTTCAGTAAGACATTGCCAGTCCCGTTGTAGAAAATGTGATCACTGTTATATGCACCTTGTTCTTCAGGAAACTGTAGTGGAGTGGCATTCATAAAATTGAGTTTAGTGAAGAAGTACAACTGAAGTAACATGAATGTTGTGTGTTATTATTACATGTCCTGTCAAAGTTAAAAGAAAAGGAGGCCTTTTTCATGAGCTAGAATTTTAAAGATGTAATTCGAAGAAGCTTTCGGAATGTACCAGTGGCCTCGCTCACACTTACTGGACATGGGGATTCTCCAGGTAGCCAGGTATGCATGCACAGCCCCCCAACCCCACTGCCCCAGACTCACACTCAAATCCATTCACGTGACACTTTCAGCTCTTGAACTTTAATTTACATAAAAACATAAATAAGTAGAAACTCTGTCGTCAAATACTTAAACTTTTCAGGGAATGGTTTATCATTTAAAAGATTGAAATCAGTTGACTTGAGATATTAGGAAAATGCATGATACCAACAGCAGCAATTCATGTTATAGGAACTTACAATCTGTGTAATATGAGGTTCGAAGTTAATAGCTGTAAAGAGAAAACGACTTTACAAACAGAAATTATTCAGATTCCAAAAGACTTATTTATTTGAAAGGCTCGCAGAGAAGGGAACAGAGAGACAGAGAGAGATGTTACATCTGTTGCTTCACTCTACAAATGTTTGCAACAGCCTGACTTGTTGCATGCTCACAGCAGGAGCCGGTAATTCCATGCAGGTCTGTCCTTTTAAACAGTCTTTCATTAGCATTCACCATTTCATTCATATGTAGAAATATGTCTCTTCTTCAATGTTTGATGCTTTTGAGCAGACACACACTATATCACATTAAAAACAAGATGCCCAAGTAAAACCTGTATCCAATAATATTTCTGTATTCTCTCATCACAATTAGCTTAACAGTGGGTTGCCTTTGGAGTCGGTTGCGTTGGAGCGATGTGCATTTGGGTAATTTTACTGTGGTTGAACACAGAATCAGTTCTTACAAACTGAGAAGGCTACAGAGATGTTGATGAGAATACGATTTATAGGGCATCAATGTGTGAGCCAAAGGTGGTGGGGTGGAAACGCTTAAGCGTTTTCTGTTGAATTACAACTCCTTAACACAGCACTGGAGGTGCAGCTCCCAGAAGAACAAGAATCCAGGGTAACTGTGATAAATGTGCTGGTGTTCATGGTCAGTGCCTGAATAGTTTAGGATTGGGATTTCCCTCGTAGGAAAGATTCTATGTTCGATGCAACTCTTCTCAGTGCTTCAGTTGCATGCCAGTCTAAGCATCCATTATTGAAGCAGTAGTATTTCATATAAATGTGAATTATGGGAGTAGGTACCTACTGTATAAAGCAAGATTTAGGATCCTTTTTAATTAAAAAATACTGCATGACAGTAAGTAATATAAAGTGAGGAAAGTGGTAAATTGAATTGGAGATGGTATAATCTAATGAAGATACTATCTATGAAAATGTAAATACTAAATAAAATGACATTCACACAGCCTTCTTGTTTTCTAAATGTATTGGAGTAGATATTGGAATAATTAATTTTACCATGTTGGTTGTTAATCTTGGCTGTAATTTTCAGCATATGTTTAACTTGTTTTGCTACATCACCTTGGAGCTTTCCCTACACTTAGAAGATCGTCTGGCATGGGAGATATGAAAAGAGATTGCCAGATCCTCTTAGCTTGGAAAAGCAATCTTACTTTAACCTTTGAGACTGGAGGCACATCAAAGACTTCATCACAGTGGCTGGAGATCTCATAATTATTGATTTTGCAGGGCCAATTCTTCAATGTAGATAGCCTACTGGTATCTATAGGTCCAGTCACAAACCTAATGTTTGAAATGCCATTTACCTCTCAGGCTGTAATCAGAAAACTCTGCTTATTTTTCTGATGTCTTTGATAAAATGTTTTGACCAATATTCTCTGGTCATTCACTCTGTTTGCATCTTTACTCCTTATCTACTCACCTCTATTAGTTGCAGGAAAAAAAAGTTCATATTTCATTTCTAAATATTACTCCTTTAATCTGCCATTCTCCCTATAGGAGCCACCTGTAAACTTGACTATTGAGCACTTGAAATTTGCTGAGCTGAGATATGCTATATAGAACACACTGGCTATCATAGACTCAGTAAAATAAAAGAATGAAATATCCCAGAAATCTGTATATTGGTTGTATACTGGCATAATATTTGGGGTATAGGAAACTAAATAAAAATGTGTTACTCAAGTTCTTTTTATCAATGTGTTTTTAACATGATAATTTAACATGGCAGCTGTGGCTTGCAAAATGTTTCTTTTGAGCAGAGCTGCTCAAGAAGGGGAATACATACAGAGTATCTAAAATGGTTTTGGAAGCCTTGGTTTCGCTGATCTGTTGGCAGACTGGAAAGGTTATTTTACAGTAGTGCAATGTGTAAATCTAGAAACGCTTCATGGTCAGTTATCTGCTTCTTATGAGGCTTGTGAAGGTTTTAATGCTGCATGTAGAAATATCACATATCCGTTCTTCAAACGAGTATTTGAGTATTCATACTCAAACATGAGCTATGGGAGAATTCGACAGTCATCTGGAGACCAGCAGTCTTGTTTACATATTCAGTGATACCACAGTAACCAATGGGTGAAAACTGTAGTCTTAGAAACTAATACTTTAAGACTTGGATATTTGGCATGAATGGCCCTGCACTTGGGTTTGTTTTCAGTATGTACAATATTGTGATGAGTATCCAGACAGTGAAATCCATTAGATTTTCCCGCTAGTGAGTTTTAGGGGCCACCCTCGATGACAGGTGAGTAATCATGACACCTCATTAGCCTGCTGCCTTTGAATTTCCATTCCTTAGTGCATCACACAAGACAAAAAGGAAAGGTTGTTAATGTGATTAAGATATCTGATTTTCAGCCAACTGTGTCTGTTATTTTTAAAATCAAAAGCCTGCCATAAAGGATGTAGAAATGGAAGGCATATTTTTGTGAGACAACTTAGGAAAATAAAGTTTTCAAAAAAACAAGTCCTTTTCTCACTTTGAAAATTAGTTCACTGATCACAGTAGTTGCTATAGTCTAGGCAGCATGGCTCAGGAGAATGTAATTTTAGAGATAAAAGATGAGCAGAGATGGTGCTGCCTTTTGGTCCAGTGTCCAGGTCGCTTTGTTACGTCTGGCTCAGCTTTGAAGGGTAAAGGCGAGTTAAGTTATTGACAAAAATTGGTGTGTTAGGAAATGGGGATTTCAGTGTATTCTTTCAAGGATAAAGCTGCATATCAGCTCAAAGTCTGTTAGTTTGCCTACATATCCAATGAAAAGAGTGGATGGTAACATAAAAAAAAATAGAACCCATGTGGAGATCAACAGAAAAACAAGATTAGAAAGCTTAAAAGGAGTTGATGGGACTGGGCTAGGACTGATTTTCTTCATAAATTGGGGATGCCAGTTGATTTGTAGCCATTTATCTTTGCTTTTTCTTCCCTTTTCTTCCCTGCTCTGCCCTGCCCTACCCTTCTTGAAAACAAAATTATTTGAGAGGCAGAGTAAGACATTTTAGAAAAGTTGGACATAGACTAAATGCCCTGTCAGAAGTGACATAGATAGGAAGCTGTAGACAGGTGTTTGAACTGTCAGTCTTGCTTATAATCCACTGTACAATTGCTACTACATGACTGGCACCCTGGGACTCTATGACGTTGGTCAGCCTCAGGGAGAGCGATTTTTGAGAGAGGAGGGTCATGGCATTGGTCAGTTTGCTTTCAGAGACCCCATGTTAATTTCAAGTGAAAGTGGAGTAATTTCACTAAAACCGTAGCATAGTGATAATCAATAAGATTAGTTGCAGTTGAAATGACTGGGACATGTAGTGATTCAGATTTTGTAATTTTTTTTTCAGATTTCAAATATTTGAATATATAAAATAAATTATCTTATGAGTGGAACCCAGCTTTGAAAATGAAGCTCACTTTCATTCCATAATGTACCATATACATATATATATATATAGCCTGAAGATAATTTTGCAAAATACCTTAAAACATTTGTATATGAAAGAAAATTGAATGTTGTAGACTTTACTACTTTTGTTGTCACATTGGTGCTCAGAAAATTTTGTATTTTGGTACATTTGGATTTAGGCTGCCCAGATTGTAGTAGTATGGAAGTAAAGACAATAATATTAAAATCAACCTACTATCCAAGTACAAAGCTGTCTAAATGAACTTACATTTGTAGTTTCAGTTACTAACATGATTAAACTCTCTGGAGGTCATGTTTTCATTTTTTCCCCAAGTTCATACGCAGTCAATGCATTTATCCAATTAATGCTTTGTATCTGCTAAATGTAACTTTGAGTAGTAATGATTTAAGGATGAATATTATAAGTGTCTTTACTTTTAGTGAAATTATGTCATAGTGAAAGAATAAGCACACAAGCATGCAGCAGCCATTGGGAGTAATAAGTCCTGAAACAGAGGGATGGAAATTGACATGAAGAGAAGAGCTCTGCTGAGCAAGGGAGGCGGGGAGTCTGGGAAAGTTTTCAAAGGAGAAAGGTGTGGAAAGATGAAGTGAGTAGGTGTGATCAGGAAGGTTGGCTAAAATATTTCAGGAGACATAATATTTACAAAAGCAATGAGGACTGGAGAGCATGCATTTTTGTGGTAATGTAAAATACAGCATAAAGACCTGAAAAAAAATTGAGGGGGAAGTGGTAGGAGTAGAATATTTTTAGAATGTTAAAATTTTTAAGATCGCCTGGATTTTAAGTCTTTGAGCCAGAGACAAAATTTCACCCTTCAATGTCCTGACTTCTAGTTTAGATGTAAGGCTTTTGGTAATTCCAAATCACCAAGGCTTAACAAGACAGGAAAACTAAGGATTGTGGCCACCTTGCTGCGTCTTTGCTGCTTTGCTGAATATACACAGAAGAACTCTTTAACAATACCAGCTATGTTTCAAAGTACTAGTGTGTGCTATTTGAAGAAAAAATCATTGAATCATTTTATATTCAAAAAAAGGACTCAGGGGTTTTTTAAAATTTATTTTTAGTATCATTTACATGAGAGGGATGCATACCCATGTGCTACACTGATTGGGGTGGGGAGGAAGGTGGGTGAAACAGATTTTTTAGTCTTTTTTTTCTGTGTCCACAGAAGAAGGGTGGATGAGACCACTCCTTGCTGGCTGTCAAACTACATCAGCACCCGGGGAAGGGGGCGGTCATTGAGGATGCCTTAGATACCTATGTGCAAAACAGTTTGCCAAAGGTGTTACTTGAGTGGTTTGTTAGTCATGAGATGTTGGTGGTTTTATTACACTAGGGATGAGAGAATCTTTCCAAGGTCTTACTAGCTGACCAAGTCCACCTTAACGCATCTACATGCCCAGGAACATGTTGCAATGCATGACCGGGACAGTAGTCCGACTTGTTCTGCTTTCCATCCTCTGACAAGGAACTCGGATTTCTGCTAGCCTAGACAAGCTGGCTGTCATGCCTTCTGTGTGCATCTGGACATGCTGTCCATCCTACATGCATTAGCAACTGAGGAAGCCCAGTCATGATATATAAACCCCACACATCATGTGAATGTTGGACCACACATCATGTGAATTTCTGAGATGGCTAGGGGTCTGAGACCAGCAGCCTAATCGGGGAGTCCCCAAAGAAACCTTGCCTGGGGTGACCTCAGGCTTGACCCTTGTGTGGTCTGTCTGCCACCTGCACCAGCCAATGCACAAACCAGTGGCTACAGCTGACTGGTCTGTTCTGCCCAGCCCCAAATCTCAGTTGAATTGAAGAGTGCTGTGGCCCAGCCCAGGGAGCCTGCTAAAAACCCTGGATGACCCAGTCCAAGCATATATTTTGGGATTAGCATACAAGAAACATATATCATCCATACAGCATGGTTTATAAGTACTTCAAAACCGTTAGATACCCTAATGCCATTTTTCATGGTGTTAGAATTAACATATTCCACTATTACCTAGACAGTTGTTTCAAGTTACGATAGGCATTTCTTTTGTAACTGAATTTCTTTGATAAGCTATGTTGTATTTTAAAATATTTAACGATTACATTTAAGTTACAGATATATAATTCATTGAAAAATAATATTTCCATTTTTTATATTTACTTTTTCTTGATTTTCTCTACCTAAGAGTCAGATTGACATACACACACAAAGAGAAAGAGATTGAGAGATTTCGGCTGCTGGTCACTCCCCAGCTGCCTGCCTGCCACAGTCGTGGCTGTGATGGGTGAGGCAGGGAGCCTGGGACTCCATCTGGATCTCCCATGTGAGTGGCAGAATCCAAAGCACTTGGTCTGTTGTCCCTCAGGATACATTCACAGGAAATGAAGCTGGAAGTGGAGGAGGTAGGATTCAAGTCCACCACTGCTGTATGGCACAGGCGTGTTCCTAACTCTGGCTTAACCACTGTGCCACACATCCACCCCCAGAAGCCTTTATTAGTCAACTTGTGGTGGTTAGAAACAAGCCTACTTAACACAGTTAAGGTTGATATAAATACCTTAAAAATTCACGAGGTCTTTTGAATCCAAATTCTTCATGAGCATAAGTGGTCACTTTCTCATTTTGAAATAGAAGTAATACAATGCCAAAGCACACACATAAACTCACTCACTTTTCAGATGCCGTAGATTTTGGAAGTGTATCTATGGTAAGTCAAAATAGTAGTAATAAGAAAAAGAGCAACCATTAATTGTGTTCACTGCATCAAACCCCTTGGTTTTCAGAATGCCTTTACCTAAGTGAAACTTGGTTAATTTGAGCATTACCTAATTCAGAATGTAACAGTGCATTATGATGCCAGCATACCATGATCAATTTATGCAATTTTCATACACTAATGCAAAGTTATCTTGGCTGTAAAATCACTACTCAAGGGTTTCATAATTTACACAGAAATCTATAAAAATACTTTTTTGGGGTGAGTGTTAGATTTGCATATCTTTATGTAGCTCACTAAATCAATATGTTCTTTGCAAACTGATGTAAAATCTTTTCATGCACATTTATAAGAGCATTTATTGATTGGATAAATCAGATGCTTGTCAGACATGAATCAGTATAAATTATTTCATAAATAATATAAGCATAGTTCTTTAGGCGGGGTACATAATTCATCATTCAATTACCACCAACAGATAAGCAATCATTAGTTTATCTCCCAAAGTCCTCTTCTGGTAGGAAGACTTTCTTGGATACATAGAAAACATACTTGTTGTTCATTTGCCATTCTCTACTAGAGTGTTTTTCCATTCTGTAGATTGCTTTTGAGTTTATTTTTATTTATGTGAAAGGCAGAGCAACGTGGAAAGTGAGCATGAGAGAGAAAAACCTTCTATCCCTGGTTCACTCTTTAAATCCTAAAGGCCTGTGAGAGCCAGGGGTAGATTAGGCTGAAAGGAACTCCACTCAGGTCTCCCATGAGGCAGAGACTCAGCCGGCACCTGCTGCTTCTGACCCAAGTGCATCAGCAAGAAGTTGGTTAGGAGATAAAGATGAGATGCAATCCTAGGTACTCTGAGATGGAATGCAGGAATTGCAAGTGTTGACATAACTTGCTGTGCCACCAGCGTGCTCCTTTTACTTTTACCTATTTTCCAGTATCAATTAAACAGACTTACAACTCCCTAGAATCCTAAAATGCATAACCTTCTCAAAGTAAGGTAAATTGTTATGAAGATTTGTTTTAAATCCTTAAGTCATTGGAACGTATCTTTTGAAATGTGGATATAATAATTTGATGATTTGAAGGTCTATACTGTAGAAGACAAATACGCTCACCCCCATGGTCCCACACGTGTGCAGAGAAGGAGAGACAGACCGGAAGATGCGCTTTGTCTCTTTATAGCCAACTGCTACACAGCACAGAGACCATGCTGCTTGTCAAGGGTATCCTTTGATACCTGAAAAGGTTCGCTGCTTCTTTGGGATGTGAATAAATGTCAGTATCACTACACTTCTGTTTGCTCTGTTACATTTTTGCAAGGTGTTTGCTTTTTCTAAAAGTCTATATTTATTTGTATGCAAATATACACAGTATGGTCACAAAACCAGATAGTATTAAGAGGCTCATATTCACTGTTTCAAAATAGAATGCTTAAATTACTCTTTGCTTGCATCAATTCTATGTATGTATGTATATATATATACATATATATATTTAAAGATTTATTTTTTTATTGGAAAGGCAGATATACAGAGAGGAGGTGAGGCAGAGAAAGATCTTCCATCTGATGGTCCACTCTCCAAGTGGCTGCAAAAGCTGGAGCTAAGCTAATCCAAAGCCAGGAGCCAGGAGCTGCTTCCAGGTCTCCCACATGGGTGCAGGGTCCCAAGGCTTTGGGTCATCCTTGGCTGCTCTCCCAGGCCACAAGCAGGGAGCTGGATGGGAAGTGGGGCTGCCAGGATTAGAACTGGTGCTCATATGGGATCCCAGTGCTTGCAAGGGGAAGATTTTAGCTGCTAGGCTATCATGCCGGGCCAAATTCTATATAGTTTATGTTGAACTGAATTACATTAGTGAGTTATATTAATTATAATAGTGTCTTTCTTTCCTACATCTTCTCTGCTCATCCCCATCTCTCACCATCTCAACCATCTCTCACCATCCCATATCATAACTATTGATGAGGGTCAATAGTCAGCATCACCCTATATATTTTTCATACAATTTAAATTTGTTAAAGATGACTTATGATTTTTCTACTAGCTTTCATTTTACCGTGTATCAATTTTTTGTTTTTTATCCCCCAATCATTTCTAAGATATGTTACAGCTTTCAGAAATGTTCCCAAATGGTCAAGCACATCAAAGCATTGTGAATGACACATCTGTCTCTCCTCCTCCCCGTACTAGAAGCCTATTGAAGCTCTCTTTTTCCTGAAGTCTGAATCATACTCTCTTCAAGTCTGTTACACATCCTCCTATCTTGTAACAGCATTATGTCTCAGCTTCTGTGGAGCGCACTCCTCTGACACGTCCATATTTCAAGTATTGTGGGTGATCATCCGTTCATTCCTGGCTTTTTCCACACAAAGAGAAGAGCTCTGCTCACCTAAAGCGATAAAAGCTTACCAGTTTAAACCATCCATGTGCATTTTTTCCCACTGTTGCTTGCCTCATCCTGATTAATTCAGATCTCACGGTGGGACACATATTGGTGTCTTCAGTGCACAGCATTTGCTTTGAAGCTCCTGAGACTGATGCAATTTTAAGAAGGAAGTCTGTTTTTTGTTTTATACATTTTTGAGGATGTGGGCCAGGGTGAGTCTCAGGACACCTTCCTCCCATAGTCGAAAATACATTTCTATATTTTTGTAAGAAAATCAGAGCCCTTATTACTTTTAAAGTATTTATTCATTTGCCAAGCAGAGTGGCAGAGGGGAGGAACCAGAAAGGGAGCTAGCTCTTCCACCCACTGTTTCATTTTCTATCTGCCACAGCAGGGGCTAGGTCAAGCCAAAGCCAGAAGCCTGGAACTCAGGGTGGTCTTGCATGTGGGTGGCAGTTACTCAGCTGCTTGCGCCCCCATCCATGCCTCCCAGGACGCACCGGTAGTAAGGAGCTGGTTTGTAGACAGAACTCATTCCCAGGCACTCTGATGTGGGTTCCGAGTGCCTCAAGCGGTGGCTGAACTTCCTGTTTCACAATACCTGCCCCAAGTTTTCTTTATTTTTAAAGTTAATTCAGTTTGAGTTTTTGGCAGTTGAAGCCCAAAATGTCATTGCTGAAATGAACTACGGCGCTCAGTTCTTTCTGCTTTCCACAGTGATCAGTAACAATTGTTAGCCCCCTTGTGGCTCTTAAATTTCCCATTGGGCGAACCATAGGCAAGTTTTGTGTCTAACATTTTGGCAAAATTATAACCTTCAGAGAACATCTCAGCATCTCCTCACATCTGCCATCCCTGACAGATTTGTATTCGCAATATCAACTGCCAATTTTAACGGGAATAAGTTTTATTAATCTCTGCTATATTCAAGATGGTTTGAAATAGGAAAGGCAAAAGCTAGATGATGTGATGCCCAAAATCACCAAAATAGGGTGTGCTGACATGGGTATGAAAGATGCTTGCACCCAGAATAACGTATTTGAAAAGAGATATTGGCATCTTACTAAAAAAAAAAAACTTTGTAAAGGATTTTTTTATTTATCCACAGTACATACACACGTTTTCTGAACATCTACAAAGCAACAAAGTGAATTTTTCATGCTTTTATACTGTTGATTGCAAAAAAAAAATTAAACATTTTAGAATCTCTTCGACTTCATGTTGATATTGTTTGGGAATTATCAGATATATTTTCGTGTGGGAATGTATGAAATGGTAGTCATGTGAAGATTCTTGGCAAAACATCTTTACCAGGTTTTTATAGTATTTTTTTTACTCATTCAGTAAGCAGAGACACTTACAATGTAGACAAGTCCCTGTGAACGCACTTGCAAACTGGGAATAAGACAACAAGGCAACATGTTCTCCTATATTGTGATGTTATAGCTGACAATGCAGGGAGTTATGGGAGCACAGAGGATGGGGACCAAATACAAATATGATCGGACGAAGAAGAAAAGTATTCTGATTTAAGGTTTTTAAAATTAAAATGTGGGAAGAACATAATGTTTTCTTTTTAAGTTAGACTTTTAATATTTGGGGCTTATTGATTTAAGAGTTTGGTTAAAGGATTTTAATACCTTTTCGAAAACACATTTAATTATTTGAAAAACAGCATGACAGAGACAGAGGGAGAAACAGAGAGAGAGAAATCCTCCCAATGACAGGACCGGGCTGGGCGGAAGCCAGGAGTCCACTCCATTCTGGTCTGCTGCATGGATTGCAGGGACTTGGGCGCTTAGGACGTCATCCACTACCTTCCCCAGCCATATTGGCAATGAGCAGAGTCAGAACAGGGACAGTTGGGACTAGAACTGCCACTTCAGTCTGAGATTCTGACATTCAGGAGGCCAAATAATCCGCTGCTTCCCAACACTGGCCCCGATCGTGTTCTTTATGTTGGTGACACTGGAGTAATGTTAACAAACTCAGTGCCGGGATGCGGCTAGTATACTAAAATGTACCCAGTGTTTACCACGGTGAATACAGGGGAGATGATGGGAGTCAAATGGCTTCTTATTAACACACTTGCCTAAAATGCTTGCTGTGGGAATTTGAGTCAGGCATTTTGATGGTGCTGTGTTGTCCTCAACTGTACAATGAGGGTGAGCGTAGTCTGTGTCTGTAGAACTGCAGTGAGTTCTCATGGAGTTAATTCTCTAAATGACTTGAACAGTGCTCGCTCGTGCTGAGCAAACCTTAGCTGTTGCTTTTACTCAGATCACCTCATTTTTCCTCTTCTAATATAAGATAGTGCAGGAGGCTGAACAGTGGCCATCAAGATGCCCACATCCTGGATCTTGGAACCTGTGACTTTGTGGTTGAATGCAGACTTTGAGATGGGGAGATGACCCTAGCTAGTCTCTGCGAGCCTACTGTAAGCACAGGGATCTCAGAGGCAGGAGGGTCCGAGCCGGAGAGGTGCTAAACAACAGAGGGAAAGACACCCAGAGTGGGAAACGCTGTGTTATCACCCACAAAGATGAAAGAGGCGCCATCAGCCACTGCAGGTGTGCAGGTTCTGGAAGTGGAAATACTAGGAGATGGATTTTAACTTGGAGCCTCCGGGAGAAATGAGGCTATGCTGACACCTTGATTAAGGCATGGGCAAATCCATTTTTATCTATCTATCTATCTATCTATCTATCTATCTATCTATCTACCTACCTAGTTGTTTTTCCTCCAGAATTTTAAGACAATTTTGTGTCATTAAAGCCACTCTTCACAAGATAAAACAGACTTTGCGATATAAAACATCTTCAAGTTGGGTGTCATTCCTGTTTTACAGCAGAGAAATGAGCTCTGGGAGGCTATGTTACTGCCGAGGTTACTGAGAACATAGCACTTGGCTTAGGCACTGATGGGAGGGACATCACCCCTCACAGGCTGACGTGCTAACTAACTCCTTGGCTAATCCCTGACTCTTGCCTCTCCTCTGAGATTCTCGATGCTTCCTTAGCCTCTCCAAGGCTTTGTGGAGGCAGATTTCCTTGCTTCCTGTGAAGCCTGCCCTTAAGTTTCACACTCTGTTAAGTCACTTAACACTTTTCTAGCAACTCTGTTTCCATGGAGCTTTTTTTAAATTTTTTAAGATGTATGTATCTTTATTGTAAGATTTACAGAGAGAAGGAGAGACAGAAAGATCCTCCAACTGCTGGTTCATTCCCCCAAGTGGTTGCAATGGGTGTAACTGGCCCAATCTGAAGCCAGGAGCCAGGAACCTCTTCCAGGTCTCTTGTGTGGGTTCAGGCTCCCAAGGCTTTGCACCATCCTCAAATGCTTTTCCAGGGCACAAGCAAGGAGTCGGATGGGAAGCAGTGGGGCACGAATGAGCACACATATGGGATCCCGGTTCATGCAAGGTGCGGACCTTAGCTACTAGGCTTCAGCTACTGGGCTCTGTTTCCATGTTTTTAATAATTTTTTTTCCCACAGATTGCTCTTCTGTCCTTCCCATTGTTGTGAATTTTTGCTTTTTTTCTCCATTTTTATTTATTTTTAAAAGATTGTTTATTTTGACTTTCAGAAAAAGATCAGTCTTTTATCCGTGTATCTGCTGGTTTACTCTCTTAAGCCAGTCTGAAGCCAAGGAGCCAGGAGGTTTCTTCAGGTTTCCCCTGTTGGTGCAGGGTTCCAAGGACTTGCTCCATTTCCACTGCTTCCTCAAGTATGTTAACAGGGAGCTGGATCAGAAGTGGACCAGCTGGGACTCGAACTGGTGCACATATGGGATGCTGGCACTGCAGGTGGTGGCTTTAACCCCTTGTATCGTAGCACTGGCTCCCTACTCTTATTTTTTTTTTTATAAAGACTTATTTATTTTTATTGCAAAGTCAGATGGGTATAGAGGAGGAGAGGCAGAGAGGAAGATCTTACGTCCGTTGATTCACACTCGAATCGGCCACTACCGCTAGAACTGAGCCGACCTGAAGCCAGGAGCCCAGAACCTCCTCTGAGTCTCCCATGTGGGTGCAGGGTCCCATGGCTTTGGGCTGGCCTTGACTGCTTTCCCAGGTCACAGGCAGAGAGCTGGATGGGAAGTGGGACCACTGATATTAGAATCAGCACCCATATAGGATCCTGGTGTGTTCAAGGTGAGGATTTAAGCTGCTAGGCTGCCGCACTGGGCCCCATACCTGATTTTTAGCAAGAGTACATTAACGGTGATGTGAGGGCTTGTCAACATTGTTTACGTTTGGATTTTTGATCCAAGGCTGTATTTTCTCTCAGTTTAGTGCTTTCAGAAGACTGCAAGTGGTAGCGTATATGCAGCTCAGACTACGACAGTGAAAATATACCTCACACTGGCTTCTTGCTGGAACGCAGTTTTTGCTGCCTTCAGTAACCCTTTCCGCACAACCTCAAGAGAGATTGAAAAGTTGGAGTTAGAATGCTTCTAGACACGCTACCATAGTATATAGCGTGATAAACTTCGTCTTTTGGATAAATTCCTGTGATTCACCTGTAATTGCGTGAGAGTTCCAGGAATTCTTTCCTCCTCTTATGAAGTTCTCCTGCATGTTTGATGAGAGAAAGAGAATTGTGATGTATGCATATGTGGGGATTGTGTGTGTGTGTGTATGTCTGTGTGTGTGTGTGTGCGTGCCATAGTCTAATGCTTTTCATAAAGACTGCATAAACTTGCAATTACTGCAAGTAAAGCATGAAAGATTCAGACACTTGTTAAGGAATAGACTGAGTGTGAACAACCACATTTTAAAAGCATATTTTTAAAGTTATTTTTCAGATTTCTCCATCAGAAACAATAGTAACAAAAGGAATATGCAAATATCGTGAGAATGTAAAGTGTTTAAACTACATTGCACCTTTTACCTGTGTGCTTTTTAATTTGTGTTCTTTCATACAATTTTAACTGTATGAAAGATCATTTGTGAAATTTTTCTACTAGCTTATATGCAGTGGGAAATTGCCGAATTGAATCTTTATAGACATGTGGAGAATTTTTTCCGCGTTCTGATTCTGTGCACATGGATAACTCACACATTCTCCTTTTCCCATCCGAGTGCACATCCACTATGTGGGGTACTTGTTTCAAGGGTTCAATCTCAAGCTTTCCAAATGTGACTCCATTTCTCAAAAGGAACATCTGAATGCCTGAAGTTAATGTTGTAGCAAGAATGTGAAACCTGCTACACTTTTAAGTCAAATTGATCAACTTTATTTTGCGTTATTAAAACGGACTCTTCTTTCCAACACTTTATCTGTTTTGGACCGATCCATCAGATTTCTGTGTAGCTTGGTTGGTCCTTCCTTTGGAAATAAAAGGAAGATGCATGGCCGGCTCATGTACAAGTGAGACAGTAGTTCTATGATATAGGGCAGCTCAGATAATATTCAGAAAATAAAAATCCAGCCAACCGAGTATAATGATTTGATTGGCTTTCGTTGGGCGGCTTCCCACCTGTGGAATGGAAAGGCTGAAGTAAGAATAAATTTGTCTCTTTCAAATTGACTTCTCTACAAGGTTAAAGCAGAGGGCACTTTGGTGTCCTACTGGCGCTGGTGATCCAAACCCCTTTCTCGTGGCTGCTGTGCAGTCTCCCGACTCCTGGAAAAGCGTGTGCTTACATGGCACTTTGTGTGAGTGACTCCTGCTTTTGGTTTGGTCTTGTCTTTTCGGCTTAGTGCTGGAGTTCACTCCAGAACAATGGTCTCTCCTAAGTTTTGTGTCACACGATGTCATACCTCTGACAGTGCCGGGAATATCATGTTTTTACCTGTTAGCCAAAGGGTTCAAGGAAATGACCTAATGGCTGTGTATTATTGAGATTGTCAGATTAAAGGAACATGGTAAGATGGTTAGCATCTTGCTACTAGTATCTGCAAGCTGTGTTTTCATTGAAAATTCTGTACAGTCTGCAGTTTTAAAAAATGTTTAAATATTTTTATTTTATTTTAAAAGAAGTTACAGAGAGAAGGAGAGACACAGAGAGAGAGGTCTTTTGATGTTTCTCGCCCCAAGTGTATTCAAACCCAGGAACCAGGAGCCTTTTTTGGGTCTCCCGTATGGGTATCGGGGCCTAATTGCTCAAACCATCCTCTACTGCTTTCCTAGGCCATAGGCGGTCAGCTGGATTGACAGTGGAGCAGCTAGAACAGGAATTGGCGCCCAAATGGGGTGCAGTGGTACCAGTGGAAGCTTAAGCTACTATAGTTTTGTTCATTAATTTAGCCAACAAATATTGGTTACAGCTCTGCTCTGTTTTAGCCTTTCTTCCTAATCTAAGCGAACATGGCACGGTGAGTAGGGAGCACCATGTTGTGCATAGTAAATAATTTGGATTTTATTCTTACTACAAGGAGGATTTTAAGCAGAAAAGGTACATAATTTGTAAATTCGTGATACATTATTTAACTGTGAGTAGACTATGCTGCCTTCTCTGCACACAGTGGACTGTACTCACGCATTATTTAACAATGAAGATACGTCCCAAGAAGCCATTATTAGATGAAATCATTGTTGTGCAAACATCATGGATCAGGTGCAGTCCGTTACATGATCTGATTGTTATAGACGATTGATCCTGGACTAAAAACCCTCATGATGTGTTTGTGTACTTCGTGCTTTAGACGTTGTGCGTGTAAACCTAGAAAAGGCGTGGTGGAAAGTGTGCCAAGTGGCAGGAATTTGTGAGCTCTATTATTTTATGGGAGCACTTTGTGCATGTGATCTGCTGCCTGAAATGTTATACAGGATGTCACTGTACTTAGAGAAGCAAAGAACAAACTGACAGAGAGTAAACTGTTAAAATAGTCCAGGGGAAAGACGATGGAGGCCTGGATTGGAGCAAACTCAGGGACTCAGTGACACAAGAAGTTGTGTCACTAAGTTGGAATGGACAGATTCAGGAAATGAAGGCCAGAAAGGAATCAGTCGTGATTCAGTTCTTTTTGGTAAAGGAAGAAAAGTCCAAAGAAGAACAGATTGGAGGATTGACAGTAGGATCTCAACAAATCAAGTTGGAAGTTATATTTCTAGTCTCCTGGAATGCTGAAGGTAAGAGTAGATTTGGGCTAAATTAGAATAGAGTTGACACTGAAAGCCTGGAACTAGAGAGACAGTCCTATGTCCAACCAAGCCCTACACAGTTTCCATAAAGTAGAAGTCATTTGAAAAGGTGTCAGTTGGCACTACATGGGGGCAATGGGCAAAGAAATCCAACAGAGAAAACTCCAAGCAAAGGAGTTCCAGAAAGTCTAGTGCTACTAAGAGTTCAATTACTGACAGGGAGAAATCATTGGATTTAGGATTGTTGATGACATTAACAACTGGGTTTATTTCACTTACTTTGGGTTAAAGAGAGAATGGGAACTAACAAGATAAAAATAATGAGTATAGACAGTTCTTCCAGGAAGTACTTTTTGGTAGAACACAGTGATAGCGTGGTTGCATGGGATGTGTTTTTTCTTTGGAAATAATTTAAGAGGTAGGAAGAAAATATAGGAATGGCAGACAGCTTAGAATCACAGTTGAAATGGGGAATGTTAGTGTGTGATCATCGAGGAATTATACAATTGCAACTAGCTGAAACTTCATATGAGCTTCTGGGAATTTGATGCCAGATACACAATTTGGGCAAAATTTAATGAATCTTTGCCCATGACATTTTGAATGTGATGTAGGTAAATTGATCTTATAATTTCATTTTTAAAAAAGGATTCTTTGTTCATTGGAAAGAGGTAGAAATTGCAAGTAGAGCAGCCGGGATCCAAACCAAAAGCCTTGGATGCTTGTGCTGCAAGTGGCATCTTTGGCTGCTATGCCTCAGCGCTGCCCCCTGCTTCATTCTTTTCAATAAAGAATCTTGCATAATGACTTTGTGATTAAAAATTATACACATTTTACTGAGTAAGTAGAAAACTTTTAAAACAATGCTGAATGTTTACATAGCTTTGGTTCTCTGAAGGTGTGCCAACAGGAATTTGGAGAAGGAATATTGTCGGTATTTTTGGCTCCGCTGTTGTAGGTTTTAAGAACCGTCTTAAAAGCTGGGCTCTCTTTTCCTCCTAGCAATTGGTAATCTGAAAGGATAAAGAGAGAAGTTATAAAAAGAAATGTCTTAGCAGCTTCCCCCAGAGAAAGACTATCCCTTGGAACAAAGCATGAAACACATCCTCAGAAATGATTTTCATTTGCAAAACTCAGACTCTTCCAGATCAGCTTTGCACTTGTAATTTAAGTTGTAAGAGACTTCACAGAGCCTGTGGTGTCTTGTCAAGCTCAGAACTGTTACACAGCTTAAAACTCTCAAGGAGAGCTGCCTGCAAATATCAGATGCATTTCCACCCTCATTTTGAGTTCCACCGAATGGAATGTGTGAGTATTCCTAGTGGAGAACCCCCCACAGAAGTTAAAATATATCAGAAGTCTTAGAGTTATCACTCCTTCTGTGAGATTAGCAGCCTTCTGTTCATTGCTCACATACAAAGAGATGTTTCAAGTCTCATAGTCGAGGACCAAGGCAGGCAACAGTTTGCATTCAGTCTGGATTTGAGCCATCTGTGGAGGAAAGCTGTGCATTTGGGGCTTCTTATCTAATGTGCCTGGTTCTCCACCTCCAGCATCATCATTCTGCAATTTGGCTGCACAGAAAGCTTGTAATTGCATTGGTGTTGATAAGAAGCTTTTCCCTCTGATGGAGGTCTATCGGGGTTCGGGTAATCACTGCTCAGGGAGCCATGCTCTTCCAGCTCAATCTCTTCCTGATGGTCCACGTGGTAGTTCATTTACCAAAAGAAGGAAGAATGGAGGAAGAAGGTTGCAGAACAAGTCTGCCCACTGCCTCCCAGAAGGGATCTGAGTACCTGTGGCAGGAGGCTTTTGCTTTTACCATGTTGACTAGCACTTGATTATATCATCATTCCCTGGAACAGGACAGTCTGGAAAATAGAGTTCTGGTTCAGCCCAACCACGTTGCAAACAGAACATCTATGGAAAACGATGCAACTTGATCCAGGCCTAGGAGCCTTATCCCAGGACTAGGATTCCAATCCCTTAGATCCCTATTCTGCATGTCCATGACTTACCATTTGACTCTTAGGGTTATCCTTCCTCTGTCCCTTCCTCTCACCTTAATGACTATTTGACGTGAAATCTATTGAAATATAAAAATGACAGCTCTTTTTGCAGTTAAAGCTGCATTGGGATGCAAGGCTTCCTGAGCAGAAAGCAGGTGAGAGGTTCCAGCCTGGAGTCCTGACTCAATGTGCCGATTGTACAGCTAGATACAGTGGTTGTGTTTCGCTGCTCTAGGATGCTGACTGCTCTTAGCTCTTGCTCTTGTGGGGTCTAGACATTTCCTTAAGTTTTTTTTTTTTATCTGAAGTGTTTTTGATTTGTATAAAACCTTTCCATTCTTATGATACTCTTCTGTGTAAAACTTTGCAATGGCTGCATGCCTGCCAAGTGTGGCCTTTGTTAAGTGGTTATACAGTGAATGCATCCTGTGTTTTGGGAAGTGCTGTGTTTAGCCATTAACAAGTTCAGAAGACTCTCAGGTTGTTTTATTTTTATTTTTTCCATTCCACAGGTAAGGGTAACATTTTTAATGTACCTGTTTCTATAAGATGGTTTATTGATAATTGCCCAGCTTTTTAACAACTTCTAACACAGCCTGGACATTTTACAATTTGTTATAGTATGTAAGATCCAACCTAAATTGAGAGAGAGTATTCAAGTCAGGGACTACTCCCCTTTCGCTTTTTTTTTTTCTTAATTGCAAAAGTCAATTACCTGTGACATCTTAAATAAGTGGTCGTATTTTTCTATGCTTTGTATAGCCTATGGCTGACTCATTTAAGTGGTTTCCATCTGGTTGCCACACACAGCCTGTATTAATAAGGAAAAGAGATTTGAGAATATTCTAGAGCTGAATGTGTCTGCCTCTCTTGCAGCTTTTTATATGTGTTTGGACTCACTATCATGCTGTTTAGCATGAAGATAAATTTATAGACAATAATGAAGTCATTAAAACAGTTATTAGTTTGTAAGAAATAATGCAATTATTCTTATATTCAGTATAAAATGTATGATTAGAAAGTATTTTTTTTTAATTATTTGAGAATAAGGAAGGGAAAGGGAAGTGGGGAGAAGGAGAGTGAGGATGTTATAGTTTTGCCAGTGAGTCCAGGGCTGAGCAGAACTGAAACTGGGAGTCAGAAATTCATTGCAGGATTCCCAAGTGGCAAACCTGAGCTCCGTCAACTTATACTGGAGCTGGGGCTGGCAGGTGGCTTGGTAGGGGTTCTGGAGAATATTCCCAATCAGACTGCTGCACCCACTGGTGCACACGGGGCAGGTAGAAAAGAGGGTCTTGGCCAGAAGTAAGCAACATGATCCCCAGTCTCAGGGGACAGAGCCCATCGATGCGTGACCTGGCCTTGGAGCACATGTTGCATGACTGAGCCACCTCTGCACTGATTCCCATGCAAGAGTGAAGCACATGCCCAGGTATACACAAAAGATAAGACACCCTGCTCTGTTTATCCAACAGAAGACATTGAGTATCTCTTCCAAGGCTGGAAAGATAAACAAACTGAATAACTCATCAGGCCAAGTTCTAAAGCAAACATTCAAGCCTGTGGACAGTCTGAGGTAGTCACGAGCAGCCAACAGGTCTTAGAATTACTCAGAGAGAACATTGAAGAGACTATGGTGAGGATAGATGGAGTTTGACACCTCTTGTCTACCAAAGTCAACAACTTCTCAGAACAATCAAGATGATGCAGGGGACATAGCCACTGAGTGCAAAGTCTTCAGCTGCGAGAAGGACCCAATGGATGATAAGAAACAAAATTAGCACAATTAGGCAGCTAATATAGGGCCTCAAGTTGGAAGGCATACCTCTGTCGTGCTATCTAAATTGCACCCACATACCATTCAAGTAACACCCCAGGGACACTTTCCCCTACACTCAGGTCCTGGAGCTGGCATCATGAGGCGACTCATTCCAGGGCACATGTGTAGTCTGATAGCAAGGAGCACTGCACCCTCTCTTCATCCTCCACGCCACCCCCCTACAGGCACAGGAGGAAGGACAGAAACATTTCTTTCATCCACCTTTTGCCCCACACCCAGACCAACTCCATCCCTATCCATGGACCACATGGGTCTATAATCACCTCGCCTTTGTAATAGACTTTAAAATCAATAATAATAATAATAAGTAAATTAACTGCAGAAAAAAAGCAACTATACAAAAAACTTCAAGAGAGACTCCTGTAACAGACCTGGTAATCAAACACATGTTCTCAGAAACAGCTGTTCCATCCAACTGCGCCCTGCCCCATCCTTTAAATGCTACCCTGAAACAGTTAATGAGAAAACTGTAACATTTTAATTAGACACAAAGAAAAAGGAAACAGCTTGAACATGAAAAACAGAATTGGATTCATCTACTTAGTCATATTTCTTAATACAATTACAAAGCAACAAAAAATTTTTTTTGAAGCAGGATATGGTCACAGTCAACATAAAATATACAAGGAAGAACAGAGAGTACTTTGCAAGAACTACTTAAAAGCAAAAAGAAGACAGTCTAGTTATTAAGATGCTCAAGGCTCACATGAGTGTCTGAGTGCTATTGTAGGCACCCAACTCCAGTTTCCTTCCAATACAGACACTGGGAAGCAATGGAGAGGGTTCAATTGATTGAGCTCCTGTGTATAGTGATTCTACCATTAATTTTTCTTAAAGATTTACTTAGTGGAAAGTCAGATATACAGAGAGGAGGGGAGACAGAGAGGAAGATCTTCCATATGATCATTCACTCATCATGTGACCACAATGGCCAGAACTGAGCTGATCCAAAGCCAGGAGCTAGGAGTTTCTTCCTAGTTTCCCACACAGGTGCAGGGTCCCAAGGCTTTGGGCCGTCCTCGACTGCTTTCCCTAGCTAAAGGCAGGGAGCTGGATGGGAAGCAGGGCCTTTGGGGTTAGAACCAGTGCCCTATGGAATCCTGGTGCATGCAAGGTGAGTACTTTAGCCACTACGCTACCGTCGCGGGCCTGATTGTGCCATTAATTTTTAATTCATGGTACTGGTGTTAAAAACTGAACTCATGTAGTTATGGAAAGCATTTCTGAAACAATTAAACATTATATTAAACCAAATCCATTTCTAAAGGTAAAACCTGTGGTACAAATGTCTGTTCCCCATCTTCCTCTCCCCTTGGGCACACAGCTAGTTTACTTTCTCTTCTGTTGAAGTCGTCAGATCTGCTCAAGTGCCCAGGTTCTGAGCAGTGGACTCAGACAGAAGTGAATTGTCCTCATTCTTGATGTGGCCGGGTGCTGTTTTCTGCAGATAGCTGAACATAAATCTCCCCCTCTTGTCCCGATGCTGTTATGTGAATGCGAAATCAGTTTCAGCTGTGTCAAATACTGAAATCCAACATTACGAATGTTCACCTATCCTGTTAGACTCAGAACCAAAAAGTATTTGTTTTCTCTTCTTTTTTGGAACTATGGAATCCAGCCATGTCGTCTGGAGGAACTGGGAATGGGACTTGGTGAATACAGGGTGTTAGCTGTGAGAGAAATGAGTACTTCAAACAGAGATTTATATCGGCTCTACGCACCTGATAATATCCTAGCTACTTTTTGGTTGCACAGTCTGACGGGAGTTGTGCATTCACCAGGGAGGTTTGGGAGGGTTCAGCCTCTGCAAGGCATTTGAGTTCACTCTAATTCATGAATATTCCTGCAGCAGAAAATTAACTTCGGTAATTGCATTGTTTTAAAGCCAGCTTACTGGAATCATCTGTAATGTAGTTTGGCAAGCAATGAACGGTTATCAGATGCCATTTGAAATAATTTACTGGTTAAAGATAAGAGTTATTAATTCTTGCTCAGGCTTTTCACTTGAATGTTAAAGTGTATTCATGCCTCTTCAATATGGTAATGGTTTTACTTTACATGCAAATATTAGTAATAGGCTAAAAAATTCATTGCATTGAAAATCAACTGTTTAATGAATTTTGTAAATGGCTGTGGGATTGTTGGTAAGTCTGATGTTTTAAAAAAACTCACTTGAGAGACACTATTAAGCATGGAGTTTTATCGTTTTTTTTTCATGTTTCCTTCAGGAAATTCTCTGCTGGGCACAGACTGATTCTTCTTAGTTTCTGTATCAGTCAATTGCTTTCTCAACCCTTTGAGAATGATGAGGATGCTGCTGCTTGAGAAGGTGTTTGGGTCTGGAAAGCCAGAGGAAGCTGTTTTTTTCTAATAGAAAAAGTCGTGGCTATTTTATTTTTCTTGGCATTTACTTGCTTTTTCTCTTTGTATTTATTTTCATTTCGGTAGTCTTGATTGTGGATAAATCACAAATTCTGTTGCTAGTTCTGTGCCTTTCTCACTTGCATGATCCAGTCAACCTCTTGGCTTGGCCATGGTTTCTTGTTCATTGACGCCAATAAAGTTATTTTCTAGAATAGCATATGATTTATTGAAGTTTTGATTTACTCTTTTTAAAAAGTTTTTTTTTTTTTTTTTTTTTTGGAAAGTCAGATATGTATAGAGGAGGCAAGACAGAGAGGAAGATCTCTCATCCTCTGATCCACTCCCCATGTGGTTGCAATGGCCAGAGCTGCACCGAACAAAAGCCAAGAGCCAGGAGCCTCCTCTGAGTCTCCCACGTGGTGCAGGGTCCCAAGGCTTTGGGCCATTCTCAACTGCTTTCCCAGGCCACAGGCAGGGAGCTGGATTGGAAACGGGGCTGCCAGGGACAGAACTGGTGCCCATATGAGGTCCCAGAACGTGCTAAGGTGAGGTCATTAGCTCATTGGTGATAATGAACCCACAATGAGAGGGAGGATATTTTTGAATAAAGTATTAAGAAAGAGAAATGGAAAGTGGAAGCCAAGTGGGAAAAGTGAAGGGAATGTAAGAATAGTATAGTTCTGCTTTACATATCACCAAATACATTTTTAAAAAAGGAAAAATCAGGCATGCGTGAGGAGATACAGAGGTTAATTTTTTTAAGTATATATTTGATTTATTTTAATATTTCCTAAAATTTACTTGTGATAAACTTTTTAATGTTAACTTTCGTCTTCTTTTTAATATATTTGAGATTCGAAGTGAGAGAATGCTCCTACTTGCTGCTCCACTCCCTGAATAGCTTTAATGGCCGAGATTGGGCCAGGTTGAACCGGGAAGTAAAATAGCTCAGTGTAGGATTCAAATACTTGAATCCTTGAATTCTACCTCACAGGGTAAACATTAGTATGAGTCTGGGGTTGGGAGTGTAGCTGGGAATGGAATCCAGGCACTACAGGTGTTTCCACCGGTAGTTGAACTACTGTGCCAAATGGCCATGCAGGTCTCCTCTGAATTTTATTTGCTTATTTATAAAATGTTTGTAAGTTGATTATCAGACCATTTGAAAAGACAAAAGGGACAGAAGCAACGGCAGTGCTCTTCTCTCCGCTTGTCTGTTTCTCAGAGGCCCGTAGCAGCTGGGGCTGTGGCGGGGAATGGCAGAAGTCGGGATCCAGGAGCTCAGTCCTGGCCTCCAACATCCTGGCCTCCAACGTCCTGGCCTCCAACATCCTGGCCTCCCAACATCCTGGCCTCCAACATGGGTGACAGTGTCCCGACTTCTTGACCTTGCTTATTGCCTTTCATTCTGCACATTAGCAGAAGGTGAAATTAAGAAGGGCTTGAATCTAAGCAGTCCAACGTGGGGTACAGACTGCTTGAGTGGTAGTTCAACTATTAGGCCTTTTCTTTTTTTTTTTTTTTAAACTTAAGAATTTAAAATCTTGCAGAGAAATGACTCTTTCTGGGCCAATCTCCATCTGTTCAGTAGCATGCCTAAAAATATGCTTCAGGACCAACTGTATAAATTCTTGAAAATACGATTGTCTATTCACATTACATGCCTTCCCTTTCTGCTTTTGGAATGAACAAACAAACAGAGCTCAGTGAAATTATATTGAATATGTGGAAATTGATTCTTTACTTTTACCTACTTCATGATGCATGCAGATTGCTAACTTTTTACCAGATGCCTCTAAAAGAAATTATAGTCAATCAAATGTGTTGCCTTATTTGTTTTTAAATGACACACTGTGCAACTAGCTTAACAAAGAAAACAAATCAGTGTAGTTACTTGTTACTGAAAATGAAAGTTGATTGGTTCCAAAAAGAATTTGCACGAACTGATGTGTAGACAAGCAAGAATTACAATTTGTTGGAAATGAGTGCTTATAATAAATGGTTGAAATATAATTCTTATCTTTTCTGCACATTTGTCTACAACTTATTTCTTTGTTAGTGGAAAATATTGTAATTGTGTTATCACTGTTATCACTGTGGTATTTGATGCCTCATTTCTGGAAGCTGACCGTTTGACTGCTTTTGACGCTGTGATTCTACAGCTACACTGTAGGCGCCACGAATTGTCCTGCCAATACTTCTGTTTGCTTGCTTTTTTGTTTAGTTATCTCTTAGTTAATTGTGTATTGGACAGATTTGGCTTTGAAACTTTGAATTCCTCTAGCAGCACAGCGGCCTTGTGATTTTTCTAAGCTGGATATTTTGTTCCTTGAATGCGCAGTAAGAGTGAATTTGCAGTGTCACATGAAATGACATAGCTAACGACTTGGTGCACAGATTATGTTCAGTTAAAAAAAAAAAGCCAGGAAATGAAAGAGATTTGTGTTATCTGTTAATTAGCTATTTCTAAGATTTGGTTATTTTCCTGTTTGATGAACATGTTCGGAATGATGTGAACATTGCATTTTTCATCTCATATTCTGAGGCCTGGGTTGCGACATTTTCTTGTTCATCCACACTGATTAGCATCGCTCAATACCATAACACATATCATACATTGCCAATGGTATGTCATGAGAAAGTTCACTGGGAACAAAGCTCTGTTTAAGTTGAATGCACTCAGTCGTGATTGGAAAAGTTATCCCTCCGCCATGTGGGAGAATCCGAAAGGGAGCTGACTGGTACACTGGTCTGTGCAGACCTCGCTGTCCATTACTTACGTTGTGTGATGGGCAGAACCACCAAGAACTGTGCCAGTCGGTCACTGTGAAAGTCGGCGGTGTGTTGCATCTCCTCTCTGCCTCATGCTGGAGACCTCCGCTTTCCAAAAGGCAAGACTCCAATGGCAGAGAAGGGTGCAAATACAGCAGAAGGAAGCTGCATTTTAGAGTCATGCGGCTCCCCCTTTGCCTCCATTATTTGTTTTTGTGGAAATAACTAAAAAAGCATGCCATAAACAGTGCCCTTTTTGTAAAGAATGAAATTAACTCCGTACTATATGGTATGGATGATATTTATAGTTTAACATCACGCCTGTCTGAGGTTTCTCAGGGCCATTGACGCCTGTGCCATGAGCACATGTATTATGCCTCTGCAGTAGTGTTCTGTGACAGCTCACAGTTCTCAGAGTAATTTTCACCAACCGTTTGTTTCATCCTCAGCTCCTGCTACCAGTAGAATTTACGTGTTTTTCTGACCCACCACACCCTTTTTTTACGATGCGCACTTGAGGCACTTCCTCCTAACAGGAGGGACAGGCATATTTGGGCACGTTGTGAGTCAGGCCTGTCTCCTGCATGCCAAACGCTCCTTCTGCCGTTAAAGTGTGCCCAGTGCCATCCCTGCTCTTGCTTCCCACCAGGTCTTGGCTTCCTTTCCATAAGAAAAAACACTTATGCCTCTGGGATTTTGTCCCTCTTCTCCACTCCTCTTCCTTGTTCAGATACTAAGTTAGTTCTTTGGTATGATTTTTAACCAGGTTAGTTAGGGATTGTATTTTTCAAAAGTGAAATTCTTCAGGCAATCTGCATCTCTTGTAGGCTTGTATTCAGTTGCTTACAAAAAATGATCTAAGGTCTTTTATGGTCTGAAATTCCCACTGTGTCAGGGGCTGGATAAAACAAGCAATAACCTAAAAATAACAAAATATTGAACTTTTGACTTGGACCAGAAGGTTGAAAAATGAAAAGCATGAAGACTGAGAATTATATATTCAAATTCCCTCAATCCTCTTCATTTGCTTACATTTATTTGAGTGGAAAGAGAGATAAACAGAGATAGACAGAGAAAAGCCTTCCCTCCACTGGTTCACCCCGCTAGTACCTGCAGTAGCAGGGGTTGGTCCAGGACAAAAGCCAAGAGCCAGGTTCCTTGGTGCATCCAGGGGATTCTTTTGCTCGAGCCATCATCTGTTGCATGACAATGTGTGCATGAATTGAAAGCTGAGACTGAAAGTGGAGCCTTCACTCTAACTTACACACTGCTATATGGTAGTTTGAAGCGGTGTGTTAACACCTACACCTAGCTTCCCACACCCCAATTTCTTTTCAATCCATCGATATTTGTGCAATCATGAATGTCGGTACTGTATAAGCCAGTATGCCCTTACTTTATGCTCTGGTTTATGCTAGTCTTAGAACATTTATCCCACTTACTTGTGCAATATTTTTAAGGTTTCCTTCCCCGGACTAGAAACTTACTGAGTTCTTTAGCTTTGTTGCTGCGGAGGGTTAGCCTCAGAAATATTTTTTCCTCGTGAGGATCTGAGAGAAATATGTGCGTTCCAGCTATAAATGACTGGCGAGAATGATTTACTGAATTCACCCTTTTTACTGCTTCTCCCTTTGAATGTCAATGGCATTTCCCTCAAGGGTATCATGTCATGTTTATAAAGCACATCACATTTTCTTTAGATGTTCTTCTTTTCTTCGGTTGAATTTTTAGTCATTAGGGGATGATAAACAGGCTGAGTGACCTCCCGAGGGTCGTGTTTTTGGTTGTTGGGATGTGTGGAAACAGTACTTCTTTGGGAGAAAGATTGTGGAACTGGAGCTGGGTTCATGGGAACAAGGCCAGCATTGACTAATTGTGTGCCAGTCTCTGGGTGGGATTGAATGATGCCAGAAGCATTTTCCTTTTCAATCCAATGAGTATTTCTCGGCCGTTGCCCTGTTTGCTGCACTAAATGAAAGCGTTCAGGGCAGAAGCTTCACTGAGCTAGGTATCAGAGCATCTAGAGGCTAAGAATGGATGCCACTGAAGTCAGACTAACTTGCATGAATAAAATTTGAACTTCACAGTGAATCAAATTGTTAGAATGAGTCTACTGATCTTAATGTTGTGGGTTCTGAGAAACTTTTTTTGTACTGGAGATTTTAATATAGTGCTTTAAAATTGAGATAATTCTCATCTTTCCCCTTTGTGGATGTTCCGGCTGCGTTTGAATTGACGACTATGTCAGCTTCACATTTTGGCAGCTTGTCTGAAGTCTACCCATTTTTATTTTGATCCTTTTGGAGTTTTCATAGAAATCAGACTTTGAAAAGTAAGATCCCACAGTCTGCTTGATAGCTAAAGAATTACGTAGACTTTCCTGGCAGTCCAGTGAGAGCTGCAGTCACTCCTTTGTTGGAACCAGCGGTTGCCTTCACCGGGCACTGTCTGATAAGGAAATACTTCCCAAAGAGAAAGTGAAACTGATTATTTAAAATACCTTGTTACCACGGGAGTTAAACATATTTGAATTAATTAGCTTAACCACCAACGTTTAAAATGTTCCTTATTTTTTTGATATATGATTTTAGCATCAATCTTCAAATGTATTTTATATTATAGATTTTAGATTTGTTCCACATCATTCTGTGTTGCAGATCAAATCGGGGTTCTTCATTAATGTAGAAGAAGACCACATTACCCCACAATTATTGAAACTGAGAGGTGAACTTTATTCCATAAATGTGCATAAATACATGGCAGTTTTATGGTCCAGTCTTGCACACGTGTGAATGTACCATGTTGAGTATTGCTCCTTTTCTGAAGTGGAAATCCAATCAGTTTGCAGAATTGTTGCTAAGTTGTTGGGTCTCTCTTCACAGACGTTGCTTTGGTAAGGAATCCATTTACAGAAGACAGAACTGTTATTTCTCACATTTGGCTGTTAAACGTACTTTGTTATAGATTTCAGCTGATTTCCGACTTGAAGCATGAGCTGGTATTCTGCCACCTACATCTATTAGAACATATGCTTGAAAAATTCAGTTAAATTGTGCATCTGATAAGATAGAATGTAAGGCGTCTGGACAGGAAGAGACCAAAGCAGTAGCCCAGGTACTGTGAAATGTGTGGCTAGCTGGGAGACCTCTGTTGGCCCTTGCCTCTCTAGCCTGTAAGGTAAAAGACACAGATCGATGGTCTGTTTTATAGCTATAATTCTATGGGTGTTGTGGGAGTAAATTTTCTTCTTCCTTGCAGTTCAGAAAGCTTATTCTTTTTGAGTTATTTCTTTTCAGTTACGTACGAATATCTCCTCCCGGCATCTTTCATCCATCTCTTCCAGATTAGCTGTCTGAAATGTTTTTCATTCCATTTCTTACCAATAAATTTGTCCTCCTTCTTAATGCTGGCGACAACTTCAGTATTATTCCTGTCATCTTAGCGACTTGAAGCATAAAAATACTCATTGGTCTTAAAGGAAAAAAATAGTATGTATTAAGGCTGTGAAGCCTGACCTTGGAACACTTCCTCTTTTATTGAATGCCCATTGCCAGAATAGAATTTGTTTCAAAATGCAGAGAAGTAATATATGTTTTAGAGTAGAAGCATCACCAAAGAAATATATAAAATACTTTCTTAAAGTGAGCACCCAGAAAAAATGAAATAACTCTTTTTAAAAATATATGTATTTTGTTTTTATATTATGAATTAGAATGAGCAACTGTTCTAGTCCGTTTGTGGAAATGGAACTAAGGTTTCGAAAAATGTGAAATTTAAAGTCCTCAGTGGAGGTTGAAGAACTTAACTGAATTTTGGTTGTCGTCATTATTTTGTTATTCTAGGGATTTTATGAATGTCAAATGATCCTTATTTCTTGAAAACAGCTTGTTGTAAAGAACAGTTGTGTTGATAAACAAGTAGTTTCTTTGGCAAAAACAGAGATATAATTGCTACATTTTCAGTGACTTCTTTTGAGAACGCTTTAAACTTAAAGAATATGAATATGTTCTTTTGTTAACACTAATTGAAGGTGAAGCAATATTGGTTAAGAAATTATTTGCTAAACATAGACATTCTAATATAATAAATGAAGGGAGTGGTACCAGTGGAGTTGGGCTCTCATGAGGCAGAAACTTTTTACTTCGTTGAATAGATTTCCAGTACCATATAAAGCAAGAGAAATCAGATCAGATAGAATGAAAAACCAGATAGATTGATCAGACACTTTTGGCTGTGTCTAAGCTTGATGTCAAAAAAAAAAAAAAAAACCCACAAAAAAAAAAACAAAAAAATCACAAAAGGCCAAGTAGCTTAGAGGGAAACCACCAGAAAAGCAGACTCTGCCACTGATTCCACATGGAATTGAATGAGCGTCTTAAAACCCTCTTCATCGGTAAAGCCAGAGGTTATGCATTGGAATATATATGACTTGATTCCGACTGAAAACTCTGGAGTCAAGAATTTTGTTTCTTTCCTATTTCCTCTTACCCTTTGGCTTCCAGAGACTAAAATCAAAACTGATCTCTCTCTTTTGAATTTCTTCTTTTCAGTTCACTTTTTTATTTGCTCTTCTCTTCAAAAGAATATGTTGTTCTATTAAATCTGAGTCAAGTAAATTCACAGCACGTGCTTTACCTGGCTTGTGTGACTCTGGGAAGTCTGGCTGACCTTCCTCCCTTCCTTCCTTCCTTCCTTCCTTCCTTCCTTCCTTCCTTCCTTCCTTCCTTCCTTCCTTCCTTCCTTCCTTCCTTCCTTCTTTTCTTCCCAGATAGTCATTACAGAAAATCATCATATAGGATTCATACTAAAATTTGCAGATTGTCTTACTACACTTAGTTGAGCGTTTGCCTAATAACAAAACTTAACCTAATGAAAAAATTTTTTGGATACTTAACTTTAAGTATATAGATGAGACATTTTTTTATTTGGTATTTCTGAATCCAAAAAGTTTTGGAAGATGAAACAAAATTATTTAGAAAATTTATCTGAAAAATATTCAGTAGTAATCTAATGGGAATTGACAGAGGAGTGCTTATAATAAACATCTCCATGTAGAACATTTTTGTTAATGCAGAAGCGTCTCACTGAGAACTTTGTGTAAAATCTACACTCTGTTTTTCCTCAAATAGGAAAAGTTTTGAATTTCCAAAACTCATCTGGCCAGATTGGGATTTCGGGTCAGAGACTGATGACAAATAAGAGAGCTTTATAATATACCTTATCATTCTTGATTTTCCCAGAGGATTAGTGAATGAACATAAAAAAAAAAACATTCGTTTCTTCCGGTTACTGGTGCAGGAAATGAAATAAAACAAATAGTATTTTGTAGATTGATGCTTACAAAGATTGAATACGATTTTGGAATAATCGGCCACAAAAAGTGAAACAGAGAATCTTGATTAAAGTACGAGGGAGTACATATTCATAGATATTGATGCATATCACTTGTCATCTTTAAAATCAGGTTTGTAAAGGCAGGCGCTGTTTAGTTCAGTTTCGCTAGAAATGATTGGAAGAACTTCTGAATACAAATAGTAGTATGTAGACCAACATTATCATAAAACACTAATTAAACCACTGCTTTGGCAACATTCCTTATTTCATGGAGTGACTTGGCTTTGAAAACAAAGTAGTAAAAGTTGTTATTTTAATGGCAAACACAGATAGCTTTGACTCAGCAGATTGGATCTGTTTTAACTATAGGAAATGAAACCGAATAGATTTTGCAAAACAGTGCTTTTTATATTTCTGATCTATGGTCATAGAGGACTGGTCTAAAGCGGGATTGAAACTTGTTCGTTACATAACAGACGGGGATTGTCAAACTGTGATGGGCGACTTGATTTTTAATGAAAGGACTAAAGATTCAAATTCGTCACCTCTATACTTTTTGAGAAATAGATATCTTTATTTTTTTTATATATTTAAAAATCCTAAATAAAGCAGTTTAAATCCTTAAATGATTTCTGATTGATGGACTTTAACTCAATATTCTTACTATATAAAGCACATTTTTAACAAAGATTATATTGAGCTGTGGAATGCAATATTTCAGTGTGGCTTTCAAGTAAACCACACAGGGACAGAAATAATGGTTATTGAATAATTTAGAAAATGGCTCATCAATTATTGATGCACAGCCTCACAATTTGTTGTATCTAAAAGGGCAATTTGTCAATATCTGTAACCCGACTGTCATGTCCTTGTTACCATGCTCCATAGCATGCAAGGCTTTATGTTAACAGTCAGCATGATTGCTTATGTTTCTAACAGCTCCTATTCCATTCAGTTCCTGACTCATTGGGTCTCCACCCATACTTGTGCTGAAATCTGTAATACTCATGAGTTTCTCTGTGTCCAGAAATGCTGCACTCCTCTCAAAGCTTTCCCTGTGTGGCTGATCTTCCTCATGATACATTCCTCAGCCTCTGAACGGTAATTTGAGGGATGTGTTTTATCATGAAAAATACTTTTGAATTCATTCAGAAACAGAATCTCTGATTTAATCATATTACATACAGATCATAGAAGAGTTTTTAGCATTGAGTTCCATCTGTCTTTTTTATGGAGGTTGTTCTTTTAAATCCCGTTTGGAAGTCTGTGTTTTTTTTTTCCAAGTTTATGTGAAAGATGAGGAGACCACAGATGCACCTGCGGCATGTTCAGGGAGTGGAGTGGGTTAACTATCTGTTTTAACTAGTACATGTGAAATTGTAATGTTTTTTTTGAAGGATCTCTTGTGTAGGTTAGAATGAGGGTTGGGAAATTTCATGAAGAAAATTCTGCCTCTTTCCTCTTCTTAATGGCTTACTGGTTCTTTTTTTTAAAAAAAAAAAGGAAAGAAGAATTGGGAGAAAGGAAGGCTTAAATGATAGTGCAGGGATAGAAAGACCGTTGCTTCATTTGAGGTTGTTACTGGAGGATTAACCTATACAGAATCCGTGCTGATGCTGTTCAGTGTGGAGGTAAATGGTTTGCTGAGAACTGCATAATTATTTCAAACAGATCAGTTTGTTGGCAATGCATTTACTGCGTGGGTCTCATTTCCCACTACCCAAGTTGCGAATATTCCTGGAGCAAATACTACCTGCCTGGGAAATGAATGAATATACATACGTGTGTGTGAATATCACCGCATTTTGAACAGATTAATTTTGCTTTCTCCTTTTCTCTGCATTCTACACCCAGAGAAAAGTCCTTGCTGACTTATATAGAGCTATAGTAATAGAATACTGCCTTTCCATGGGTGTTGGCGCTTTCTCAGGTTATTCAGTGAATCTGTCGTGCTAAAATTGAGGATGCCAAGTCATGGATTTACAATCCTAGCATGCATTGCACAGAAAGGGAATGTGAGACAGCACGCTGTTGATATCCACCTGAAAATTCAAACCTGACCAAACGAGATTAACATGCACAGATTCAAGTGCTAGACAAAACTATATCCTAGGGCCTCGATATCATTAGTGTCACCGTAATGTATTGCTGTAATAAAAATCCATCAAGGACAAAAGAGTGCATAGTGACTGAAGAGCATTCCTATAGACCAATTGATGGTTGCTTCTCCCTGTGCTAGTACTGTAATAAGATCCTAGTATTCATTTGCCTGGCTTCTGGGTAGCTACCCAAACAAAATATATACTGTAATTTACTTTATGCCTATTTACTTGTTCTGAAATGTCAGTATTCCAAGACTTTGAAGGACTATTTGTGGCTTTTTTCTTTTCCAATTTTATAATCATTGTTAAAAATACCGAGTATAACCTTGTCATAGTTTGGTTCAAATTGAACTATAAATGAATGCACCTGAACCCTCTGCACATAATGTATAAACAGACAATGTGGCTCCTTTGTTCTCATTTCACATTACGCAGCATAGTAAAATATCATTACAATGCTTATTTCATGCAGATACATAATAGGTCAAGCTGTATCCCTTAAAATATTACATATGTCAAAACCTGCTCTGTGATGGAAAGACAAGTTTTATTCATCTCTCCTAAAATTAGACTTACAAGCATAAGTTAATTGGATTGAGATTGCTTATCTTTAATAAAATATAAAACGCTTTTTCTTCTGTCTGATTTAAGATGCACATGGTGAGGTAGCTGTATATCCAGAGCCATGAACTGCTACACATCCATTCAATAAAGAGATCAAATAAGCTTATCTTTCAAAATTTTCATTTGAAATTCTGGACTGAACTTTCAAAATCTTCTGCTATTTGATTCTCTAAATAAGAAATGTTTTCCCATGTGTTTCACTTTTAATAAGCAGATGAATTCTCGTCTGGTTGAGGCTTCCAGAATTCTTGTGATTCTTGTCTAAAAGAAAGGAAGTACTGAAGACCAGAGAAGTGAATGAAATAGAGGTTATAGAATCAATAGAAAAGTTCAAGGAAATGATGAATTTATGATAATTTTGTTATTCATTTAGAGGCAGGGGAGATCAAGACAAGCAGAGATCTGTCATCCATTAGTTCACTGTCTTGCTACCCGTAATGATTTGGAGCTGAGCTATTCCAAAGCCTTGAGCCAGGAACATAGTCTCGGTGTTTCACGTGAGTGACAGGGACCCACCCTCTTGAGCCCCAGAATGCCTTCCTTCCTGAGCTGGGACCGCAACCCAGGCAATCTGACACATATGCAGGCATCCAAAATGACCTCAAGTCGTAGACCAAATGCTTCCCCAATCGTGTGTTTTGAATAAAAATAAATCAGCAAATCTGTAGCAAGACTAAATAAAAAGAAAGGACTCAAATCTTTTCAAAATCGATGTCCACAAAATTCAGTTCAATATAGCTTACCATAATAAAGGGCTTCCTGTTAGGTTCATTAGAAAATCTGAAGAATATTGAAATAGATATCTACAATATCTAAAGAAATTGTTGAGGAATGTGAAGATCAATGTTTTGGGAATTGAATGACATCAAAATAGTACTTCTGATCCAGCTGCCTGCTAATGCCAATGGGAAAGCACTGGGAAAGCACTGGGAAATGGCCCACCTGTGGCATCCCTGCAACCACATGACAAACCCAGAAGAATCTCCTAGCTCCTTGCCTGTGCCAGGGTTCTGGCCATTGCGGCTGTTGGTGAAGTGCATCAGTGGAGGGGAGACATCTCTTTGCTTCTCCTTATCTCTCAATCTGTAACTCGGCCTTTCAAATAAATAAAATCCTTTTTTAAAATAGCAAATGTGAGATTTTAGCGTTTTTCAACCATTTTCTAGTTTTGAAATGCTGGAGGGGCCAGCATCGAGGTAGTGTAGGTTAAACCTTTGACTGTGGGGTCACCATCCAACACAGGTGCTTGCTCGAGTCCCAGCTGCTCTATTTCCAATCAAGTTCCCTGATAATATACTTGGCAAAGTACACTGGAGGAAGGCTCTAGTCCTTGGGACGCTGCACTCTCATTGGAAACCAGGGGGAAGCTCTGGCTTTGGACTGACCTACTCAGGAGTCATTTTGGTTGTAAAACAGTGGATGGATGAGCTCTCCCTGTCTTTCCTTTCCTATGTCTGTGCCTTTCAAGTAAAAATAAATGAATCTCTCTAAAAAAGAAACACTGGAGTTGGGTCTAGAGGTGCCTAGTAGGTCAGTTTATTTTTCAACCTGTAGCACTGAAGAGTCGGAAAACAAAATTTTGTGTGCTGCAGAGTACTTCTGGCAAGCCTGTACGTGTCTGAGAGTGAAGGGTAGAATAATCTATTCTCAGGTTTCAGCTCCTGACTTGTAGCTGAACAAAGAAAATTGAGAAGTGAACTGAGCATCTCAGCTGGAGTGGAGGACTGCTTGAGATTCGTTAAAATATTTTGATATATTTTTCTATAGTTTGCTTTCTTTGTAAATTTTTTAAAAAGATGTATTTATTTATTTATTTTAAAGATATATTTTTATTAATTTTTATTGGAAAGGCGGATATACAGAGAAGAGAGACAGAGAGGCAGATCTTCTATCCGATGATTCACTTCCCAAGTGAGTGCAATGGCTGGAGCTGAGCCAATCTGAAGCCAGGAGCCAGGAGGTTCTTCCGGGTCTCCCACGCGGATACAGGATACCAAGGCTTTAAGCCATGCTCAACTGCTTTCCTAGGCCACAAGCAGGGAGCTGGATGGGAAGTGGAGCTGCTGGAATTAGAACCAGGGCTCATATGGGATTCAGGGCGTGCAAAGCAAGGACTTTAACCACTACGCTATCACACCAGGTCCAACTTTCTTTGTAAATTTTAAAAGTCTGATAGGAGATAAAGGGATGTGCAATTTACAGAAGAAAGTGTTTTAGACTTTGGAGGATACGTTGAAGCAAGGTGTTATGAGATATAACACTGGCTTCTGCTTACTTGTTGCAATCTTTTACATGTGGTTGGAAGAATATGATCCAGGAATCTCATTTTACAAATGACAGAAATCACAGCATTTTAGCTCCCACTTATGGATTACAGAAGGACTGAACAATCTCCTAAAATTCTTATTGGGAAAACGATCCTCTTTCTTTAGCTCCCCATTATTTCTGGATAATTTTCTGACATGCCTGTACTTGGGAACTAAGACTACTTTGCTCTTGTTCTTGGGTTAAGACATTTCAGAAAGGAAAGTGATGATATGGGGTGAGCATTTGAGTTCAAATACACACATGACCTTCTGTGGGATTTCAATTGGATCAGTAAACAAATGCATAAAGAAAATGGATTATCCGATAAATATTGAACATCCGATGACTGCCCAAGTCATTCCTTTAGGCTCGCCTAGCTATCTAGATGTCTAGGGCTTGATTCATTCAGTAAAATAAGAGGTGAAAAAAATTTTCATTTTGTTTAAAATTTGCTGAAGAACAGAACATAATTTATAGATTTCAGTTTAAAACATGTGATTCTAAGAACATACAAAAAGAGTGTGTCTGAAACACAGACTGACCTGGGTTTTTCTCGAAAACCCCAAAGTGCAATTGTAGCTCCACTTACTCTAAAATTCCGAAGGCATTTCCCCCTGAATAAAAAATCAGAGCTTGATGCTGATTTTTTTTCTTTCTTCCCATATTGATTTTGCTTCCTTTCATTTTCCCACAATATTTTTATAGTATATATTATGCACAGTGATACCAACCTACTCTTAAATCCACCTAAATGTTGTTCTTTGCGGGTTTTTGGCGGTACCTGTTAGGTCCTTTAGCTTACTCATCCATGTCTGCTTGTAGTAAATTGTTTTCCATTGATCCCTGCAAGCTACAAAGTGAAACTGATTAGGATTTTACAGTCCTGGTGATTTTCCTTCTGGTATTCAATCAAGAAAACCCTGTAACCCAAGGAGCTGATGAATCATTTTGCAGGGCTTGTGGTTCCTATTTTATGTTTGAAAAATTGGGTATGGCCACGAGCAAGGGAATGTCTCTTAATGTCAACAAGACAAAACAATCAAGTGAAGTCATCAGGTTAGCTTTGATCTCTGATAAATATAACACACTGTGCTTGTTTTTAGCAAATAGAGTTCCCCAGAGAGCATTTCATTCACGTAAAATTTCACTTCTGTAAATTATAATTGCTCAGACTGGAAGCAGACTAAAATTATTCAGCACCTGCCACTGGGTGTCTCCCATTGTCCTGGGGGCCTTGCACCTGTTAGGCCATTAAATCATCACAGCTGGTTCTTACAGTGGAAGTATGGATTTTCCCGTATTACTGAAATGCGATTGAAACATAGCCTTGCCAGGTAACTCTTGCTACACCCCCAGCTAGTTTTCGGGAAGACTGGAATTTGAATCCCATTTGTCTGACACAAACCACAGCGGGCTTCCTCATTGGAAGTAGACAAAGGAATGAATTAAGGGTTCATTTTGGATTTTAACATTAGTTTACATGAAAAACGAGCTTGCTGCCATTGGTGGAGTTGGTAGGCTTTTGAGAATTAATTCAGTTTGGGACTGAACAAAATCTTTGCCACTGTGCCAGGTTTCTGTCACATAGTATTGCCAGAGCAGTAGGGGTATCCCAATCATCAGACATTTCATTTTACATAGTAAAACTTCAAAGGGTAAGAGTGAATCTTGGGAAAACAAATTCATAGTTATGTTAGCTAGCCCCCTTAGCTTGTTTGAGGCACAGTGAGAGTTGATTTAGACTTGGCCTTTGATTTAGGACCATGAATCCCAAAGCTGGTCTCTTGGCTGTGGTCCATCATCTGCCATTTGTCACTGCCTTCTTGTTACCGTTGTGTATTTCCCACTGCTACTGGCTTATGTTTTACTGCTACAATAGCTTCTAACTTGATCACTCTTATGTTTAAGCTTTTCAAAATGCTACTAATTCTGCCTCAATACACTGTTTTACTCTGTGCCGTAATTCCAATTGCATAGCATTTGCCAAATAACAGAATTACGGAGACAGAGACCTTATTAACAAATACCTGAGATTAAAGATGTTTGGGTGAAGGGAGGCAGAAGTGACTTCATAAAGGGTACCATGAGGGAAACCATCGGGTGATTGAATAATATTGCATCTTGATTTGCATAGTGGGTAGCTGATGCGTGTGTGATTAACTGACATTGAATTACAGAGAAATTTACTTTTCTCCTTAGAACCTTTCCTGCTTTTGGTATTCTACTGAAGACTGTAATATGCAGGCAGTGGGGGGCATGGAGTAGAAGACACTTGAGATCTCCATCGTTCGTGATTTTATGTGATTAACTGTTACCTAAATGTACAGAAAGGAAAAAAATCATGTATTTTTTCATTTCCATGTTCCTGCATTTATTGCATTCATTGTGCTTCATCTTCTCTGTTCCCTTCTGTGCTGACCTTCAGTTGGCTGTTGATATTTTACTTGATGTTAACCCAGTGCGTGACTTAGACTAGGTTTTTTTTTTTTTTAAGAGTGCTCTTGAATTAATACTTTAAACAATTAAATACTCTTTATGTGAGAATGGAATTTCAATATTTGGTTTTCTTATCAACTATCCTTCTTTGGAACTCATCTATTTATACAAAATTATTAACTCTGTTGAATCTCTTTCGAAGGACCAAATAGAACACCAGGAATCTGTTGGACTCTATGGTACGATCTTGGACTTGACTGGGAGGGTTGTGTTGTGGCACAATTGCAAAGTCCTGAATCTAGCCTCAGATTCTAAAAGGTGGTGACAGAAATTTAAAGACTGTATCCAATGTCCAACATGAGCTAACAAAACCTGGTGTTTTAGTTGGGGTGAACCATCTCCATTCACCCTCAACATTCCACATACATCAACATGACATACCTCAACATCCCACAGTTAGATTTTGTGAAAATAAATTTCAGATCTTCTGTGCTTATAATTTCTTTTTTCCTTTTTTCAGAGGTGGGAAGGTTGGGAGGGAAAACCAGCCTCTGCCGGTTACTCAAGCTGTGACTGTGACGCTGTTTGTAATTCTGTCTGATTTTCTGCACATATCTGGAAGCTCTGCTATTAGAAACATTCACGGTTATGATGGCCAAGCCTTCCTGGTGACCTGCCCAAGGCACCATTCTGAATAATCTCTTTGTGTCTTCTTCTTCATGCTCACAATTAGTGTGGTGTGCACCTGCATCCTTTAAGTATATCTTTGGTGCTTTAGTTAGTGTGGTTTTACTTAAGAAATTCAACAGAATTGGATACTGCTTCTTAGTCATCCTTACTCTCTTTTTCTTTTATTCACTGTGTAGTCTATTAGCATTCAGTGTCATTATTTATATTGTTGGATTCAGGTTTCATTTCCTACCTTTGGGTTATTCTTTCAATTTTTTATTCTTTATATCTCCTTAAATGCCTTTTTTGGGGTTAATTCTTCCAAAATGGTTTTCAGAATTCCACTGTAATTTATCTGTTGCCTATTTAAGTTTTTTATGTGTGTATACGTGTGGCGTTGCATTTGGATCGATTATTCTCCATATAGTATATTATAAATATTCTTAATTTTAAAAATTCTTTAAATTTGAAAATAGACTGCATTGCATGACATCTAAAGATCTTTCGATTCATTGTGGTCATTTTTGACCTTTCATTTTGTTATTGGGAGAAAGTATAATAATATTGGGACAATAAAACTATCATGTGTCTGATATGTTCTAGATCCCACAATAAAACTTATTAAAGTTTTATTCTAGCAATACATAGATTCTTAAAAACATTAGTGAAAATTTGTTTATAATTACTCTTGACCTTCCTTCCTTTTGAAAAATGTGACCTTTTGATATCATTCAGCCAGAACTTTGTTACAACTTCTCATATAGCAGATCCAGTCTGGCACTAGATGTCACAATTTTCTCTTATCTGAAAGTTTATTTCATCGTTTATTTATTTGGAAAGCTAGACACACAGGGAAAGAAAGAGAAGGAGAGCTTTCATGCACTGGTTCACTTCCCAGTTACCTACAACAATTGGTGGTTGTGGGGAAGGGCCACCAGGACAAAGCTGGGGATTCAGTAGAGTCTGCCATGTGTGTCACCAGGATGCAAGGATTTGAGGTGCTAGAGCATGGGAGATGACTGGGAGCTACAGTGGAGCAGAGACGCTGGCCTGTTCAGTAGGATGTGAGATGCTGTGGTTCAGTATACTCACAAGCTAGCTTTTCACAGCTCATTAGTAGATGACAGATCCATGGAGTGATTCAAATGGTTACTACTGATTTTGTGTTGTTTATCATACACTAAAATAGATGGCTGTGAATCCCAAAAGGTCAGATACCATATGTTTCTTCTAATATAATATAATATAATATAATATAATATAATATAATATAATATAATATAATATAATATAATATAATATAAAATCTAGAAATAGCATATGTGATTCTTACTCTAGGTTAGTCAAAGTTACCATTCTTACCTGTACCTAATGTAACAAAAACTTGTAATGTAATTCATTAATCCTACCATGCATAAGAGGTTGATTGTTTATAATCACTTGAGATAGTCAATGTCCATTTTATCACTGTTATTGGCACTGCCCATAAACAATGAAGACCTGATCCTCACTGTACCTACATTAGGACCTCAGGATACAAGAATGAACCTACAACAAAATTTTAGTTTCCTACATGGCTGGGAGGTACTCCAGAGGAAACATGATGGACATGGGAAAATTCACCATGGACACACAATATGAACCTGGAGGGGAGAACAGAGTGGAAGGGAGGGGGAGAGGAGAGCCCACTGCCAACTAAATTGTATCAAAAAATAATTTTTTAAAAAATCAACCATATAAAAATAGGTGGCTGCCAAAATTAGACCCTAGCATCAAGAAAACTACAATCTGGTCTATAGAGGTAGAAAGGGAAACAGATTAGTATGATAAACGTTTGAATACAGATGAACACATAGAAGCTAATGTGAAATTTGAAAACTGATTTTTGAAGCATCTTAATCGGAGAACAGAATACCATTTTTTTTGTGTGTTTTTTTTGGTTTTGTTATTTTTGGGGGGGAGGAGGGGGGAAGGAAAGTAAATGAACGGTGATGAAAGATTGGTTAGTGAAAACCAAACTATGGAGTCCAGGTTCTGTCATCCTAATTATGCTGATTCTTCAACACAGTTTTGCAAAGCACAACATATTGTGTGGAAGCAATATTCAACATGAACAGTAAAGAGATACAGTTGTGTGAGAGCAGGTTAAGCCACCATCTGCAGTCCATCTTTAATCCTGGCTATTCGCCTGCCAACGCTGCCCCTACCTAGGGTGCCGGAGTAAACAGCAGTGTGGACTCCTGTCACCCACAGAGGAGAGCAGGGTGGAAATTCAGGCTCCCGTCATCTGTTTGGACCGTGCCAGCCATGCAGCCTTTATAGAGGTTGAAGCCGATGAAAGATTTCTCTCTTCTTCCCTCACCCACCCTGTCTCTCTCTTTTTCTCCCTGTCCAATTGAAATAAAAATAAATCTTAAACAGAAAATATTTGTAATAGTAACAGGGTTTTGTGTTTGTTTTTGTCTTCTCTCTTTTTTTTTTGCAAGAAAACATGATTTGATAACACCTGAACAGACCAAGTGAATGACCCTAAGTGAGTGGATATTAAACCTTGCTGAGATAAAAATACCTATAAAAATACCTATGTATACTAAAAAGTGTATCAGTGTTGGAAAAAGGATTTCAAAACCTTTCTAGAAATATTCATTGAGATGCCTTCTGTCAGTTATCAAAGACTTTTTAATCCATTTGGGTTAGCATATATGCAGTTGGGAAATGAGAAGTGATTTTTCAGAAAGCATATCTATTTACCTTGGCAGTAATTGGAGCTTCTGTTTTTCTCTTCTTAACAGTGTATCTTACTCAGTACATGTATCTGAAGATTACCCAGGTATGTTTTTTTCTTTGTATTGTGGATATCTGTGTTATGACTCCTTTGGGCATTTTTTTCATGTAAATATGTAAAAGTACGTATGAGTGTAACATTGGAGTGAGGAGTCTTCAGACTATAGAACAGTTCCGTCGACGGCCCACGAGAGCCGTGCTTTGTACGTAATGCAGCCCAAAGTCAAAGCGTCTTCCCAGTGGCTGGTCATTTGTGTGGGCCCTGTGACAACCCTCACCGGTAAGTTTTACTATCGTTCCCACCGAGATAAAGATTCTATAAACCAGGGTGGCTGTTAGCTTTGGAACATCACCTGCTTTCACAATAAATAAATTATAGCTAACACTTGTTTCAATAATTTATTTTTCATTTATATCATTTTGTGCACACATGTGTTCATGACATAATTCATAATTTGGTTTAGAGTTATTATAAAACTTTTCCTTGACATTTTAATGCTCTCCATAGCAGTTTTCAACAAGCATTTAATCTCTCTATAATTTTAAAGGTTGTACTTTAAAAAATGTCTTAAGTTATAAACTTTCTTACTCTTATTTTTCTATGGCTTCTATATATTCCAATTCTAAGCATAATGTCTTAAGAGCATCCAGTGATGTAGTGAGATTCATTATTAAGGACACTCAGAGTTTTAAAATTAGTAATATCAAACAATTTTCTAGGTAAGTATCATTGGAAAAAGCAAAACAAGAAATACTTATTAGAAAAGTTTTTTGTTTCTATTTTTCTCTCAGATGGCAATCAATTCAGTCCTCTCTTGTTAAGGTATATTGTGTTTTTGGTGTGGAATGTCTGCTAAGTGTACTATTCATTGCGAGTATTAACAGTGATCAAGCTTAGTAAGGGGCTGGAAGTAATTCTGTTCATCAGAGATCCTCCTGAATATGGAAATGAATTATCCCGAAGCACAGGATATATTGTAGTAGAAGATGCCTTTGGTAAACCATGTGGCCCAAAGGCTTAGCTCCCTCTTGTGGCTTACAGATATTATCCATATATTTTCACCACTTTCTGGGAGCCCATCTTGGAAATACTAGTTGGAAACAACGAAAATTTAAAATAGAGCATTAGTGTTTTCATTTGTGCTGATTTTCCTGAATTCCCTTTTCGGGACAAATTATGGGCGTGCGTGTGATTTTCCGCCGTTACACAGTCAAAAGTAAAGAAGAGTAAGTATCTGTGATCTACTTGATCGAACTAGGTTCAGTTATCCTGCACGGAAACAGGATGGCAGAGGGAGATGTGTCTTCCAGTAAAATATTGGGGCAGGACTGAGGTTTAGTGATGGAAGCCATAGGCTAAGTGCACAGTGTACAGAACAGAGTTTACAAAGAGTTTCTTCGTGCATTAATTTCACTTGGTTCTAAATGCCAGTCTGGATCATAGGCAAAATGGTAAACATGACATTCATGCTGTAAGAAATGTGCTGAGATATGAAAAAAAATTTCTCAAGGATATATTCCTTGCAAGTGAAATGGCCTGTAACTCAGTTCTTTGCTTTAGGGGGACAAGTAGCATTAGTGTTTTGATTGAGCTTTTTATTCCATTTAAGATTTATTTCTTTTTCTTGGAAAGTCAGATATAGAGAGCAGGAGAGACAGAGAAAGCTCTTCTCTCCAATGACTGACTTCGCAAGCAGCCACAATGGCCAGAGCTGAGCCGATCTGAAAGCAGGAGCCTGGAGCCTTTTCCGGGTATCCTATGTGGCAGGGCAGCACTGTGGTGTAGCAGATAAAGTGCTGTTATCCTATACAGGTGCCTATTCTAGACCCAGCTACCCTACTCCCATGTCAACTCCCACCCAGCTCAAGTGCTTGGGAAAAGCACCAGCGGATGGCCCAAGTGCTTGAGCTCCTGAAACCACAACATCTGGAAGAACTTCCTTATTCCTGACTTTGATCTGGTCCTACCCCAGCTGCTTTTACCATTTGGGGAGTGAAGTGCCAAATGGAACATCACTCTCTCTTTTTATTTTCCCTCTTCCTTCATTCAAATAAATAAACAAATCTTAAAAAAAAGAAGCAAGAATTAATAATAATCCTTCTCAAACTTCCTACAAATGGGACCAGTATCTAGACTTAACATGCTTTCTTCAATCTTTTCCATGTACCACTACAGTTTGGTATAGCTCTGTGACGTGATTTGTCTTATTACATAGATATGACTTCATTGATAATATGGAAATTAAGAACATTTTGATAAGGGAGCAGGAAGCCAGAATAACAGCTAAGTACTGATCAAAATACAAACCAAACCAGCAGAAACTCTTGCAAAATGATATGTTGTGATACATAATTTTGATTTTCAGCTTTATAAACGCTTAATCTTAACCACTTTTCCTGAAGGAAAATCACTTAAATTGAGTTACTTAATGTGGCATTTTCTGTTTTCCTAAATATGATACTTTCATTTTCTTGCCTCTTGAAGCGGTAGGGAAATCTTTATTCTTCTGTCACTCTGGGGATATTGCATAATGCAGTACCAGGTTCTTGGGCTTCTCTAAATATTTTGTGGATCGTCAGCAGCTTTCACTTCTGCCCTAATATTCCCTTTTAAAACTCTTTCTCTTCTCATGTTTGCTTCAAAGAACTATTGTGCAAAGAGAAAACATGGCATTAGATAGATTAAGTAACAAAAAAGTACAAATCCAGAAGACTTTTTGTGAAGGTTTAAGGAAATAAAATCTCGCTCTGATAAAAAAAAGTCTTCTCATGCATAACTAAAGTATCAGGAAGCTGACAGAAGAGAAACTAGACAATGACCAAAGTCTTCACCAACAGGCTAAAGCAACAGATAAAATGAATTTATATTCCAAGTGTTTCTTCATCAGTTATTCCTCTTGGTGAGCATGAATATATCATATCTTCCTTGATGGGGATTTGAACTACGTAAGGCAAAATTAGTTGTTTCACATCTAATCCATACTCGCCCCTGCCACCTTCCTGTCTGGCTGTTAAAAGCTTATGGTTGTTGAGAATGTCTTACGGCTAAGCTCTTCAAAGTATAACCTATCATTTTCTCATTACTTACACTCTTAGAAAGGTACAGATGTTTCTTTAAAACAAAGTAATGCTTTATGTGTCTATCAATGAAAAACCGTGGCTGACTACTGACATAATATTATAAAACCTTGGCTCAAAAAGATTTTTAATGCATATTCATCCAATCATCTGAACACTGATTGCCTTTAGCTGAAATCGATCCTTGCACCCGTTATTTGTGAGTATTGCTTTGTGTTATGTAGTAGGTCAATGATGGGTTCATTATAGAGCCATAATTAATAAATTAATGGAAAACAATTTTAAATAGCAGCCTCATAGATGTCTTACAATTATTAATTTCAAAGTAAAATAATCACCTGGTATCATATTACCATATGAAAATCCATACTTAGCAAAAAAAAAGTGTTAAGCTTAGAAAAATGCTACTTTCTGTCCATCAGACACACATAGTGTTTCTTAAGAAACTTAAGGATTTTATGGGACAATTTAATCTTCTGGCACTCAGCTTGTTCATGTTGATAAGGATAATTTGCTGACAATTCTGAGGCTTTTGTCAGTTTTTTTTTTTTCACAAAACGGTTTTATATATTTTATTGGAAAGACAGATTTGCAGAGAGAAGGAGAGACAGAAGAAAAGATCTCCATCTGTTGGTTCACTCCCCAAATACTGCAATTGCCAAAGCTGAGCCAATCTGAAGCCAGGAGCCAGGAACTTTTTCCGGATCTCCCACATGAGTGTACTGTCCCAAGGCTTTGGATAATCCTGCACTGCTTTCCCAGGGCATAAACAGGAAACTGTATGGGAAGTAGAGCAGCTAGGACACGAATTGGCATCCAAATGGGGTCTCCGCACTTGCAAGAGGAGGATTATTCAGTTGAGCCATCACATCTGGACCCTTTCAATCAGTTTTGAAATACATATGAGAACAATATGATGGGTATGATTTCAATAAAATTTTCAGCACATATTTAAAAAAAAATTTGATACTGAGTATTAGTGCAATGCTCTCTTTAGCTTTCTTGCTTACTCACTATAGGAGGTATGGAAATGGAAAGGACCCTGTTTGGTGAGTGGTGGCAGTCAGTTGCCTCCAAATGATTTGTTGCCATATTTGGAATGTATTTGGACAGCTTCTATCCGATGTCTGTATTTCTCAAGCAGGTGTAAACATTTTTAAAGAGACCATTGCAATTCACATATAAACCTGAAATGTACTTCATCATTTTTCCCTGAATTTAATCAGAATAGCAGAGTGTGCTTCATGGAATCAATATGACATGAATGTAGTCTGAATTATTATTCCCATAAGGAATTGTGCCATTTTTGGCTGTTGTTTTTAACTATTTGTACTTCATTGCAGATAATACATATGTGTCAAGCTCAGAAAATGATGAAGACGTGCTAGTTACTACAGAGCCAATTCCAGTAATTTTTCATAGAATAGCAACAGGTAATAGCAATACAGCATTGAATTTTTTTTTGTTTACTTAAATTCTAGGTGAGTTTTCCTTAATTATATGTAGGTATTTTTTTGTTTGTTTAATATTGTGGCCATTATTTATTCTTAATATCTACAAAACCTGATTCTCCATGTAAGTTTTCAATCTAAAATATATCAGATTATTTTATATCTCTTAAATGTATGTTTATGATACTTTATATTATGTTGAAATTGCTCTTATGAAAAGATTTCCTTCTTTGTAATATTGCTATACAAACTGAATATCTGAATCCTACATTTATGGCAATGAAGATGCTAAGGAGTTTGTATGCCGGGACTTTATTTTGAACACATTTTATGCATAACAAAAAACCGTAGTGTTTAAAACTATACAATATCTCTTAATTATTTTATAAAGAAAGAGGAATAACCAAAGTATTTTCATACAAAAACTCCTAAGTGTTGAGTATATGTTCTATTGAAAACTCAAATAATTTTTACTTATGGCTTTTTTCAGAATTAAGGAAAACAAATGACATTAACTGCTGCTTATCCATAAAATCCAAATTGCAAAAAGAAAATGGGGAGGTATGTATGTTACATCCTTTTATACTCTGTGCACACTTGATGCCATCATTATTGTTTTGGAATTACATTGTCCATGGTGAGTAAAACTCAAGCTCATAGCCAAGAAACCTTTTGTGTGCCAAGGACAATGGTTCAAAGTTAACCCTAAGAAGTTCCCTTTTAGACTACTAGAAAGGAGTAGAAAGGTTTAAATCTAAATATAATGAACACAGGATTTAACATGATCTATATTCGTTCATCAAATAATGTAGTTGACTGAAGAACACTCATGTAGTGTAGTATTACCATATCTGATTACATACTTTTGATATCTTAAAATTTTGTTTCTAAAACTGAATCTCTTTAACTGAGGTGCTACCAAAGATAGGTATGACCTTATTGCTCTCGGTCATTTTTAAAATAACAAACCGATTCTCTTTCCCCCACTTAAAAAGTTTTGGCTTGGATGTACAAATAAGCAGTGCATTAAACACAATAAGGGCAAAGTGCCTGAGATTCCTTTGTTTTCAGAAGGATGTATTTGACATAACTTTCTCTTCCAGTTAACGTTATCATTTGTGCTTCCTGTGTCTACACTAAGGAATCATGGCTTGAATAAAACTGTTACTAAACCCCAAATTTAGAATTCCCTGAAATCCATATTTCCACTTCAAGGTTTCATTTTCTTCTGCAATGTGAAACCTGGAGATGACGATGAAACATTCACAACTTTAGAACTGTGTCCCAGACAAACTGCCTTTGTCCTCCCCGATTTAATGGACTCCTTAAGAGGGAGTACGATACACTGCTTATACTTCAGACACATTCGATTAATGAAAAACTCAATTAGAATTAAAAGCTGAACTGCAATAATTGCTCATGATTTGCTGGGGTAGGCATCGTGCAGCAGGCTACCAGCTGCCTTCTTGTGAAGCTGTATCACCTGAGTTCCGATTGGATCTGTCACTGCTTCGCCTTCATTCTAGCTTCCTGGTAATGTTCCTGCAAAGGCAGTGGCTGATGGTTCAAGTATTAGAGTCCTGGCTACCTACGTGGCAATGAATGTCGGAACAGTTTGGTTTAATAACGCTGAGTTACCTTTTAAATAAAAATTGTGTCAGTACGAGTATGCCAAGCGTATTATCAGAGCACCCCAAGGGTGTAATTGATGAGATCTAAGTTTTGATTATCAATCAAATATTAAATCACACAAAAAGATGCAGCTTAAACTGAGCTGAATAGACACAGAAACCATTTCTCTTGTGTTGCCTGCTGTTTTGGGGGTTTTACTGAATTGAGAATACTCTGTATAAAATCCATGTAACACGCATAAGATGACTACATATTTTGGCAACTTTCTACTTCATTCTCAGAAAGAGCCAACTTAGTTTGACCATTAAAATTTGTCTTACTCTAATATTTTTTTTTAAGGAATCAAGGCAGAATAGTACGGTGGAAGAAGATTCCGAAGGTGATAATGATTCTGAGGAATTCTATTATGGAGGACAGGTAAGTAAAACTAGTCTTTCCAAATCCAGTCTCAGGGCTAGAATAGCCATACCGGTGCAGATCCTCATTGGAATTCTGTGCCTGAGAGTTAAGAAACCTGTGTATTATTCAGAATTCTGCATACTTGGAAGTCAATGTAGATTTTTTCATTTCTTATTTTCATCCTATCATTAGAAACTAAAGGTGCTTTTGCAAATCTTTTAACTGTACTCCTATCATATTCATCAGTGAGATTTTTAGAAACAGTATTTTCTTATGCTTTGACTTTTATATTTCTTAAACCTATTGTGCTCAATCAGTGTTGTGAAATGATGAAACTTCTAGCCAAAGCGTTGGTTGTTAACTTTACGATAGTCAGTGGTTAACCTTGATATTGCCCATTGTCACGCTTTATTTTTGTTCACTATGTTGAAAAGATTCTAGGAAGAAATGTTGAAATATATGAGAATAGCCTGACTATTTAAAAGAATACATGAATTTTTTTCAAGGAAAACATTATAATTTGACATTGAATAGTTGTAGGGTGTGGGTACATTGTAAGCTGATTTATGTGAATCTCTAAGTCAAAATTACTTTGTCACTTGGGTAGTATATATGAAGCCATGTTAAACAGAGGAAGCAAAGCCAGAGTTGTCATGTAAAAGAGTGCAAGTAAATATATTCACTCAGAATCACGACTGTGGTTCTATCAGCCAGGCATAAACAAGGCAGTAGAGACACGGACAAAATGAAGCCAGAATCTTCTGTTTTGGCAGCGACTTTACACATTGAGGTAGTTTTCCTAAGGAAGTGATTTTTCAGCAGTGTAGCAGTTTATCATTATTCAAAAGAATTTTTTTTAGTGGAATTCTTAAAGAAAGGAAGCCAGTGGTTTCTACTGTAATTCTACATCTTTCTTTTTTTTTTTTTTCAGATAATCTGCCCCTTTTTAACATATGCATTTTCTTTATATCAAAATAGTGGCATTTCAATTTGTCAACACCGTCAATTATTCTAGCCATAAGTGCACATAAGAACTTGAGTGAGTGAATATACTCTGGAATTGTATGGGTCTGTAATGAAGCCGAGCATGTCCATGGCAGAACGCGCAGGGTGACCCATGCAAGAGATGGTGCTGGTCTTTTTGAGTCTGTACCCTGAGGTCACCTCTCCATGCTCCCTCTCCATCAGGTGAACTACGACGGGGAATTGCACAAACACCCACAGCTGGAGGCAGATTTGTCAGCAGTGAGGGAGATTTATGGGCCACATGCAGTTTCTCTCAGGTAAGTCAGTATCTTTGGTGAATGAAAATTAAACTTACTAGGTAAGTCATTGAGGTTTTCAACTAGAATCATTTAAAGCAGGTTTTAAAATGATTTGATTTTAAAGAATTTTAGCGAAATAGCATTGCATTTCTACTTACAGCCTAACTTGTGTTTGTTTTTGGTAGGGAGGTACAAGGGTTTAAGATTGCTTTAATTGTATTAAACATTTGTTATTTTGGAGTGTTGCTTTGAATATCAATGTTAATTCATGTCACAATTAATTCCTATAATTTTTTTGGCTAGCTGGACATAATATCCTGTGAACAGTCAAAGAAAATAATACATAACACTGGTGTCCAAATCACACTGTGACCTAGTTCCTGAATAAAACAACCACTAAAACAAAAGAAAAAACCCATAGATTAGCTCAATGTTTCCTCAAATGATTATTTTATTATGCAGTTACCTAATGCATTATTTGGTGATAAGTTTATAGAATGTTTTTTCATAGCCAGATTGATTTTATTCAAGGTAAATTCAGACTTGTGCCCCCTTTCCTGGACATGGATGAAGTGACCACGTGGCTTTTCATAGCTAGGGGTGGGGGATTTCAAAGAAAACGGAGGTATGGTGGGGGCAAGGACCACCTTTTCCTGGGTATTTCAACCTTGGTAGGTCTTGCTCCCTGAGGGGTGTGGGGGCACAGAAAGGCAGAGACTGGGCTGAGGGTGCAGGTTCGCCTGGCCTTTGGGATTACTGTGGAGCAGTCTTTGGTGTTAGAGTCTCCATATGTTCCCAAGGGCATAAGGCCCCAATTTATGCACTTCCTTTCTTAATTCTCGACTCTGTGTGTAGCTAGCGAGATGGGAAGCTGGTTTCTCTTAGCTGGTATGGCATATTGGGTCACAGTTGACAGAGTGATTAGGGTTATTGTATGTGGTAAAGCAGAACTTCGCAAATGTGAAAGTGTGAAAAGTAGCTGTGTTGACTTCCCTGTTGTCTGTTATGATGCCCGCATAGGTTCTACTGATATTTAATAAATGTTTGTAGAATAAATGTATAAAGAAGGCGGTAAGGTTCATGAATAGTCAAAACAATGACAATATTTTTTAACAATAATTGTGGAACAAAATAAACAATAACATTATCACATCGAGTTTGGATTTTTTTTTCATTTGAAATAGAAATGTACTTTTAAAAAAAGATTTATTTTATTTTTATTGGAGTCATATATATACAGAGAGGAGGAGAAACAGAGAGGAAGATCTTCTGTCCTCTGATTCATTCCCCAAGTGGCCACAATGGTCAGAGCTGAGCTGATCCGAGCTATGGGCCCAGAGACTGTTCTGGGTCTCCCACATGGGTGTAGGGTCCTAAGGCTTTGGGCCGTCCTCGACTGCTTTCCCAGGCCACAAGCAGGGAGCTGGATGGGAAGCAGTGCTGCCAGGATTAGAACAGGCGCACATAGGGATCCTGATGCCTTCAAAATGAGGAGTTTAGGCACAAAGCTGCTTTCCCAGGCCCAGAAATATCCTTTGTTCAGAAGATAAACTTAGCAAATATTTACTGATTCTAGAAACAGTTTTTTCTAAAACATAATTTATATTATTTAGAACCCAGTTATATTGTCATGTGAGCATGGAAATTTTTTGTTTCTACAAAAAGCAATCCTCGAGCACCTATATGAAATGTATTAATATTTTCTTTTATTCCTAGAGGTATTAATAATTGTTAACTTTGAAATTCCAATATACATTTCTACTCCTGAATAAAAGGAGGACTCCCAAGGAATACCTTGACAATCTGATGCTAGAGTTTGTACCATTGTCTAAACCTACCCTGCTGTGATACATTTACATAGCGAGTGTTACACTTGGAACTGTTGCTGAAGGACTATACTTTTGTAATAATATGGGGGACAATTTTGAAAAGGGAAAATGGGGAGGGAAGACCAGCAGGTGGAAAGGGAACTCTGTATAATACAAAACTGTACCATGGAGAATAGCAACAATTAACAAATATCAAAAATAAATAATCCTCTATTTTGAACTTTGGTGAGATGAAATGCCTACAGTCATAAATGGTTTGCGTTGCTCTTGCTTGCCTATTTCACGTATAAGAATTTGGATCCGATTTAAATCTTAATGCAAGTCATGTCCTCTCCTGCTCTTGATTTTCTCTAGCTAGACAGGATATTTCCAGAAGAGATAACCTCCCAGAGGCCTCGTGTTATAAAGATGAATCACAGCAGAGCTAGTTTGATTTACTTAAGTAAGAATGAATTTACCATCTAATCTCCAATGCTGAGACTCAATCACATGGGAGAAGGGGTAGTTAGGGATAAGGTCTTGGAATCATCTTGCTTATGAAGTTCCAAGTCTGTTGAAAACAGACTGTTCTAATTAGCTGTTCTTTGACTAAATTGGCGCTTACAGGAACTTAATGGAGTTTGAAGAACAAAAGTACCTCAGTATGCACAATAGGTAATTTGGTGCCATTTTTTTTTTTTTAATGCTACATCTAATGAGAAAGGCAGCTATCCACATCTCTCTGTGAGAGAGGGAGATAACTAAGTAACCAAGGTTGCCTAGATTTGAAACAACACCCTCTTTGAGAGACACAGGGAAAGTGAATGATGTTGGATATTGGCAGCTCTGCCTTGCCAACCTGTGCTGGCTGTGTTTGGACTATACATGTAAGCTTTAATGATAGTGTGCCTTCACAGTCTCCTATAAAGGAAACGAGCTAGGCCTCTTAGGGACAGAACCTGTGATTAGATTGAAGATGTCTCACTCTGAGTCATGAAATAAAATTATTTCCTATTATATTACATGGTTTTGATTGTAGATATACTCATGTATTGACAAAGATAGTGTTGATCAGCGTCACCTGGAGATGAGAGGGAGTTAATAGTTTGAGGAAGGTGGTTAAGTGCAGCACAGAAAATTCTTACTCTTGAAGGAAAGCGATGGCGTGAAGAATTTCCTTGTGAAACTGAGAACTTCCATCCCTTGCAAAATACCCTTTGCTTTATGTTCATGCCATATTTCATTCGAAAGTTGGCAGCCATATGAGTAATCTAACCTTTTTATTGTGACTAATGTCTCATGCAAGCTGGAAGCTCCCAAGGTTGCAGCCATGCATTTGAGTCACCTTTTCTTGGTGGCCAAGTGTAACAGAGCATTTTGCAATGCTCGTTTGGAGAGGTGGAGCCTCCTGAGAGTTTTTTAGTGAATTGAGGGACCTATCTACCCATTAGCATGAATGAATTTATAATATCTCTTAATTTCTAAATTTTCCTGTTGAAGAGTTAATAGCATTGTTTAGAATCCCTTCTTGTATTGTAGAATTGTGCTTCTCTGCTCAGTGTAATGTGAAGAAATATTGTGGGCGTGTAATTTTTTAATCTGTTGACGGTGAGCCTAAGTGCCAGGGTATGAGTTGCCATGTCCCCCTGAACTGCCACTGTGATCGCTTAAGTCATCACAATAAGTTGTGACCTTCATCCTTAATTTCAGATGAATCCGACAGTGCAGGTGAAGTGAAATACGAATCTTCTTTTGTATGTTAAAGCTACTGAAATTTTTGAGAGTATTTGTGATCTCAGCACAACTTAGCTTACACAGAAATGTGCCCTTTGTTAAAATGAGATCTTGAATTGGATCTTGGTAATATCCCTTCCAGCATATTCTTTTCCAACCTCTGCCTCTGAGCCAAGGAATAAAACAGTGTGTCCGTGAAAGTCAGGAGTGATGACAGGAGGAGGCTCACAGAGAAAAGAAACCAAGGGGGTGGTATTTTCAGAAAGCCCGGAATATAATATAGATGCTAGCTTCAGTCCGATTCCAGAGAGCCATCCCCAAAGCCTGTGTTTTCTTCAAGCAAAACTAAGAATTTTTAAGCTGATTGCGTAGTTGTTAGCAACTGTTTTTACTCTGTGTTTCAAGTACTATTATTTTTACATGGGCTTCTTCTTTCAACCAGATCTAATTTTTAAATTCTTTTCAGCCCTGTTGTCTCTTGGAGACATTTATAGCTACTGTGGATACAGTCTTGCAAATGCGTAAATCTTGACAAGATTTAATTCTTTTTCTGATAACTGAGTGTGCATATTTCTTGGCCCAGTCACAAACGTTTCCGCCACACATTGAGTAGGCCTGCCGAGATAGACAGGCAAGCTGCTGAGTTTCAGATGCCGTGGGGAGATGGTTCCTTCTCCACAAAACACCCTTCTTCTCAAATTGCCTGTCCATTATGTGAAAGGCAGAAATAATGAAACAGCAATAGAGGTCTATATCCCAAAGAAACAGTGGTAGATTTTGAGTGTATCTTGTATATGTACTACTTAGAATTTATTCAGACAGTTAAGGGAAGGCTAAAACCTTGCACCTATTTTTCTGACTGTGTGATCAGTGTTGGTTTTGATCAGTTTGCATTATGAAAGATTATGAAGATTATGATAGCAAAATGAATAAACTTCAGGTATACAGAGAAAAGAGGACCAGGATCTAATATTCTGTGAATATGTGTGTTCATGTCTCATTGATAATCCTGCTGTCTTGATTCATCTCATAGAAATAGGAATAAGAGGGCAAAATGCTACAACTTGCAGCACAGGTTATTCTCAAAAGCACATGCTTTTTGAAAACTGATGATTCGTAATAGGTTCTTAAATAAACCAGATCACAGTGAGTGAATACACGAAATCAGATGGTCAGATTTCAGGATCTGGAGTTACAAAGAAAATTACCCCCCAGAATTGGAAGTGTTAGTCCGTGTGGAACAGTTCATTGAAGCCCCTGAGTTCTACGAGAAACAATTGTATCAAATCATCTCTGTATTGTTTCCTTCATCTTAAAACTAAAAATCAAGTTCAATTTAATGTGATCTTTTCACGAAGGATAAATATAGGTAGTAACCCCAAATTACTGTTAGTTATTAGAAACTCAATACTGCATTCAGGGTACAATAATAAGTTTAGCTTCAAAAATTCATGTTGTATTCATCTCACTAACAGAACAGCTTGGTTCTGCATTTGCTATTCATGAGAGCCTGGGCTACTGAAGGTTATTTAGATAGAGAAGCAATCCTGATGATTGGATCGCTGCATCTGGACCAACTGGAATCATGCTTTGTAATCTGTCAGTGGGAAACACGAAATTACTGGCATTAGATAAAAAGGGCATCTCAACGGAAACGGGTTTGCGTATATACAGCAGCATTTGTGAATTCTTTGAGGTGTGGTTTAAAAAAAATGAGAAAAGTAACTATTTACAGACATACACCTGCAGATCCAGTTCATTAGAAACCTTCAGGGGCTCTGCTTCTTTAAATCTCTGTGTCCGTGCTCTGCTGCGGTGAGGAGAACGCTGGTAATTCCATCTTCGATGGAAAGAAATTCATGTTAGAAATTGAGACTACAGCAACTTTTACCCAAGATTGTTTAAAAATCAGACACTGAATACTTTAAAATTTGCGGTGGTCTGAAAAACTATGTAGAAAACCCTCTCAGGCAAGATCCTCACTGATCTTGTTACCACCAATCTCTTGCGTGGTTCTAAGTGTACCAGGAAGCTGCCATTCTTAGTAAAGTCATCAAAACTTTCATTTCAAATGAAATCAGCCAAGATGGGAGGAAAAAAACATGCCTGGTGATGGTGAGGATGAAGAAACCACCTGACTGGGGTAATTGTAGATGGTTGTGAAGCTTTAAAACAGCGATCAAATTACACTTACAGGGAATCCCCAAAACAGTGACACTATTTTACCAGTAACTCTAGAAATGATTCTGTAACAAGACAGAGGCGTACGGATTTTATTTAGAGGTCTATTTGTCAATATTGATACTGCAAAATCCTAACAGCAGCCAAATGTCTTGTAATACAGTTGCATTTATGTAAATGCAACAATTTAAATGTGTGGTTTTGAAGAATATTCTATAATAAGAGAAAATACGGATCATAGAAGAAATAACAGGATAGAAATCTTTATCATAAATCATGTATACACAAGAGATATAAACAAGAATAATTATTTCTGGTTGGGGGCAATGCAGTATTTTAAGTGCATTTTATGTCGCCTGTATTGTCTTTATAACTGGAAGAAGTAGATATTAAACTTACGACTGCTTATGAAGTTCTATACCATTGTAATAATATGGAGAAAATCAGTCGGGTTAGGAAATTGGGAAAGGGATAGAGAAATCCCAGACCTTATGGAATTGCACCATAAAATCAAAAAGCAAAAACAAAAACAAAAAAAAAAATGCAAAAAATAGAAGTAGGTATTTGGTGTTAGAACACATATAATCCTTAAAAATGGAGTTATATATATATATGTATATATATATATATAAGTTATAGTCAATACATACTCATTGCAGTTTTAGTTTATTCTCCCAATTTAATTTTTAAAACTTTTCATGGGTTTTTTTTTTTTTGAGTAACTAGTATTTTGTGACATTTCTCCTAGTACGTTGAACGTTTTTTCAGTAAACTTTTAAAGCAATGGGTAATGTTTTTTTTCCCCGCTATGTGAACGTAAGCTAGTTCACTTAAACATTCCTTTATTATTTGATAACCATTTTGTGTCCGATTTCTGTTCTAATACGATGCAACCTAGAACATGTGTTTGAACATTTATTTGTTTTTACTTTCTGAGGATTAGCTCCTGTATGTGGATGGCTGTAATGAAATTCCCTTGAATGCCATGCATCATTTCTCATTATTGCATTGAGCAGCACTTTTCTTTGTATGTGCCTAACAATTGCTATTGAATCTGTTGTGAGAGTAGCTCATTGGCCAGTGCTCTGGGTCATGAACTTATGAACGCTGGACCGTGTGGCCTATTTGGAATGGGAGATGTAAGTTGTTTTTGCTTTTTTTTTTTTTAAGGGTTGTACAACAAAAAAGAAGTACTACTAAAAGCAGACAATATCTATCCGAGACTGTATGTAGCCTAAAAACATGGTTATTTTCTAGCTTGAACTCTACAAAAAATGTTTGCTATGCTCTGAAATAGAGGCATAGATTAAGTGGTTTATTTGTTTGGTCTTTATTTGTGATTTATTTGCTGTGTCATTCCACATATGTCACTGCATCTTTTATCAAAAAAATTTCTGATATTGTGATGTTTAAATAATTTTTAAGAGTTAATTCCTCTGTAAATAGATTTTATTTTTACCTGTTTAAGTTTTCAAAATATTCCCATATAAAATATAATGCTGCAGGGAAAAAATATGCCTTGCCCAGTGTTACATTCACACACACACACACAAATACACAAAATAGAGTCTAAATTATTTTATTCTAGTGTGCTGCCTTTTTATTTCCATGGACTATAACTCAGCATAAAAAAGAACACTATTCAGTAATCTATGACAATGTGCATAGGACTAGAAGACATTCAGTGAAGCAAATCGGAAGCAGAAAGACAAATACCACATGTTCTTACTATGGATGATGAAGCTGATCTCAAAGAGCGAGTGCAGAGCAGTAGTTACCAGAGATTGGCATGATCAGGGCAGGTGTGAGGTGGAGAGAGAATTGTGTATGGGGTGAAGAGCGGCTTTTATACTGCATGATATAGTAGGGTAAATATGCTTTAAAATAATTCATTGTCTGTTTCAAAATAGCTAACAGGAATTTGAAAGTGCTCCACACAAAGAAATCATGTATATCTAGGTGATGTGTGTCAGTTACATTGGTCTGACCATTACATAGTATGTATATGTATTGTTATGCCGACTTTAGTACAACCACGAAAAATTACTGTGTGTAGTTGCAAGTGTGTATTAAGGAGGCCAGTGTTGTGGTGAAGATTAGGCCACTGCTTAAACAGAGCTGGAATCCTGTGTGGAGTCCTGGCTGCCCTTCATCTGATACCACTTCTGGCTGTACCTTGGAAGTGTTCCAGCAGATAGAAGATCTCAATCTATCTTTCTTACTCTCTATATCACTCTTTCAAATAGACAGGTCTTTTAAAACAGGCATTGAAAACAAAACTTTTTATAGAGTGCTAACTCTACACAAGATACTCTATTTGACACAATGTTGAAGTTGGAAGTGGGTTCGGTGCCTGGCTTTACTGCTGGCTTCTTTGTATTTTCCATTTGGTAACATCAAATCCTAATTTCCCTGTCTTCAAAATGAATACAGCAATGGTGACCACATGTCAGGGTTCTGATAAATTCATATTAAAGTCATCAACCTTTAAACTCATTTCCAACACAAACTGATGGATTCCTGAATACTAATCTCATGAGCTGTTTACCTTAAAAGTTAGGATACATGTGTGCCAGTCCCAGCTGGCATACACGCACATAAGTCCCAGCTCTGCTACTGAGTGATGATGGCTAATTTACTAAGTCTAGACTTCAGTTCTGAACCATCAGTGGAAGCAAGACATCTGAATTAATGATTTAATTTCTAATGCAAATAACCCAGCAATTCTCTTTTTTAAAAAAAAGTGATAAAAATTCGTGTCCATCTTTACTTCCAGGGAATATGGAGCCATTGATGATGTAGATATTGATCTGCATATTGATGTCAGTTTTCTTGATGTAAGTATCAATTTGTTGAGTTTGAGATATTTAAGATACATGTGTTTTTATTCCACTTGGAAATGTACTTCTGGATTGTGTTATCAGGTTGACTTTGTTGAACAGATTCATTGAACAAATGCGGTGACTGATCAAGCAGGCAGAGATAAAATATTTTGTTTCCTTCACCTTTGTTGTTTAGATATGTGTTTAGGTACTTATGTAGTATTTCTGTAGTTTCCATTTTAACTTTCCATACATAAAACCATAAGCCTTCTCGTCACACAACCGTCGGCTCTGAGATAATTCGTAGACCTTCATGAGATGAGCTGTGCATTTTTTGACATCCATTTTTAAGTCTTTTTAATATAAATTTTAATTCTAAAAGGATGACTAATTCATCTTTCAAATCAATGTGTACAGGAGGAGATTGCTGTGGCGTGGGAGGTAATTCGAACAGAACCTATAATTGTCAGACTACACTGTTCACTAACACAGTATTTAAATGGTCCAGGTGAGTTTTATTTATCTTTTTTAAAAAAAAGATTAGTTGACTGTACTACATATTTTGATCATGATATTTCAAAATTACGTTCAAAGAAATGTGGATTATCACCAGTATAATTTAGGGAATTGGAAACATGTAACATTTAGTTAAGCATGTTTTTGAAAATTAACAGAAATCTGTGAAGCAAACACAATAAAACCTAAAGAAGTACTTCAATTGTAAGAGAAAATCAACCAACATTATTTGGATTGACTTTAGGCATATTATTTCTCTGATTCTCAGATCCCTATTTATCTCACCCTTGATTACTGTTGATTTTAGCCTAAGCTGAGTACTTTTTTTTTTAAGTACAGATCATGTTTTTGTTAGTTGAATAATGTTGCACCTCGATTGATAGCTGTTTACAAGAAAGGATCCTATTATGTGTTTTCCAAACAGGGTTAGGATGTTTTCCTTTGTCTTCTGTTGTGTGTGCTTTTTTGTGCCTGCACATGAGCACACACACAATAACATCTTCTCATACTGTTCCTATTGTTTGTTAATGCATTGCAAACTACCGGAAAATGTAATGGCTATCATTTCATATATTTACATATTTTACATAAATGTAAATGCTATCATTTCGGGGCTAAACTGGTTGGTTTTTGCTCGGAGCCTCTCATAACTTTGCAGTCAGGTAGTTGGTGTGTCTGGGCTGAGATAAGGTCTCATTAGGTTGGATGCTCAAGATGCAAGATTTTAAAATCATGAGCAATCGATCCAAGTGTCATCTGTGTGATCGGCTGAAGCTACTCGCTGGAGTCCTTGCACAAGAATTCTTCCTGTGGTCATGCTTCTGATGCCGTGGTGATCGGGATTCCAAAGTGAGTGTTCCAAGAAACAGCATGTTGGAACTGCTCAAGAAAGACACAGTGAATCTTCCATTGCATCCTATTAATGCAGTCAGTGAGCCCAACCAGCAATAGGCATGGATGTAGAAAACAGCTCTCAGAGTTCCCAAACATGTTTTCATGATGTCAGCACAGGTTACTTGAGCCTGTTAAGGAACACATGTTACCTTTATTTCACATAGGTATCATCTTTTCAGTTTTATGAAACGCATCTTAAAAGTTAGTCACCTCCTTTATGTATTAAAGCCATGCTTTGTATTTAAGCTATATGATCAATCAATGCCATTAGACAACAAATAGATGTTACCTATTTTCATTCTGACTATCTGAAATACATGGAAGATGATAGAAATATCATCACAGAAACATGAAGCAAAAGTGTGATCATACTGAGAAAACTGCATGTTGGTGGTGTTTGCCTTTTGTGTTCAAACGCTTTTATTTTAGGCATTGAATTGGATAAATAATGCACCTTTGTGTTATGTCACTAGGAAGGACTAGTGATAACTGAACTATCTTCTGTTGTATAAATGTGTGCACCTGACTGTTTCTTCATAAAATCTACCCTTAGTCTGGTCATTTGAAATGTGCTCATTTGATTTTATTCTGATGACGGTGAAAATATAAAGGAGCCCACATTGTGTGAACTTTTAATTTCTATTTTTTTTAATGTTCAAGGTTAGGAATAAGAGTTGTGTTGCCTCAGTCAAACTCATCTGTGTGACTTGATAACGCAGCTTGCTATTATCTAATCTTACCACCGATATGTATTTTTATATACTTCCAAATCTTCCTTTACAGTGTATCTGTACATTTTTACATGTGCACATGGTTCTATCAATATTTTAACCATCATTTAAACTTAAGTTTAGATGATCTTACTGTTCAGTACCTCTTCATTTTTTATGATCTTTTAATGTGTTTGAGACACAAAAAAGGAGATTCAGGGAGAAAGGGGAAAGAGAGAGAGAGAGATTTTCTATCTGCTTGCTGACCAGCGATGGACCAGGCTGAAGGGAGAAGCCAGGAACTCCATCTGGCTTCCAGCATGTGTGGCAGGGATCCAGGTACTTGAAGAATCATCTGCTGTCCATCCAGGCAGGTGCTCAGGAAGCTGAATTAGAAACAGTGTATGGGACTTGAACTGGCACGTTAATATGGAATATGGGCTTGCCAAGACATGACTTAAACTACTGAGCCACAACCGTCAGCCCACGATTGAGTCTTGTTTTTAGTTTGGACACACTCTTCATCATTTCCATATTATTCCTCTTTTATCATCAACTGGCTGCATTTTATTTCATTAGTATCATGTTGATTTTTGTTGTGAACAACAACCAGTAATTATGCTATGCAAAACTATTTTATTTCTGTAGATGGAGTTTTGCTTGCCTCATTATATTCAAACATAGTTAAAATGCTAATCTTTCTTAGATTAGTGGGAAATTTGTTTGTAATCGCTTATATTAAGGCAAATAAACAAGAATTCAATGTTGACTGTGCTTTCGATTCAGCAGATGCATTGTAAGATTAGGAGATGGGAAGGCTGGGAACCCTGTTGGTGCCCTGCCCTTACCCTCTCAGAGCCTTCGCCCCATTCCCACACTTTGCCACGAGTTGCTGGCCTTTCGAATTTTTGTTGATGGTCTTAGAGGGGCAGGCATTTCTCTTTTCTGGGGTGAGCCAGGTAAGCATTTGAGCGTGCTCCCCATCATCCACCACTCCCAGCCTCTGCCCATTGGGTGTGACTGATGAAGGAGCATTGTGGCTTAGCCACATAGCCTCAGCATAGGAGTGTGATTTAATCTGCTGGTGTTTCCCCGCAGGATTTGGGGAAGAAGCTGAGACTTTACCTAAATTTCTACCCTTGGCTTTGGCCTTTTTCCTGTTTCTATCCTGCTCATTCTCTTCACACCGCTACATTCTGTTCCCCAGAGAGCAATTCTTCATTATTCGTATCTAAATCTTCACTCAGGGTCTGCTTCTCAAAGAAATTGAACTAAATCTGGAGGTCAGACTCAAGAAAAATGGGTCGGCATTTGAAAGCAAAGGAGGGAATCCAGCCTAGACAAGCTCTAGATTTCTAGACTGCTGGTCCTGGAGAAGGCTGCCCTGGAATAGAGGTGTTGGTGGTGGGTTGGCCTTTGTCTTCCTCTGCTCTCACAGAAGGACCAGTCCTGTGTGGACGTTAAGACTGTTTCTATACCAGATCCATTTATAGCAAAACATGGACATTTCTCACACAGGGATGCTATCTTCCTAAGGGTCTGGTCCATTTCCTGGTTTTCTCCTATTTGTGTAGTATGCTAGTTATGATGCACATTACTTTATCACTAGTTATTTACCCAGAGCTTTTCTTTTCATCCTTGAGGGGGAAAAAAAACCATGACTTAAGGTCGTATGTGATATATGACTACAGTGAAAAATATAGGAATTATGATTCCAGCAAAAGATTGTTAGGTTATTATCCTAGTTTTTAATTTAGCAAGCATATAAAAAGCTAAAAAATGTTTCATAATGAGTATTTTCCAATGTGATTTTGAAGGTCTCAAAATTTAGAGTGAAATGAACTGGTGAAATGTAACTGACAAATCCAAAATTTAGACTGACCTGTGTAACAGCTCTTGTTGCCCATCACCAGTTTCGGTATTTTGGAAGATTTAAGAGATCTTCAACAATTTTGTGAAAAATCTGTGTTACAAAAAATTTCATGTGGATTTTAATTTATTGCATCAAACTAAAAAATATCATATAATTTCATGTTCCATGAATATTGTTTTGAAGCTTTCTTCTACGAACAACTTAACTAACAATTTTTTGGCTAAGGCTCATTGGACAGTGCATCCATGTCTGACCAGCAATGACAGGAGTTGATCCAATGCCTTCTTAGACACTTTGAAATTATAGCTAAGGGAGAATTTGATTGTGCTTGGAGAAGCATGATTTGAACAAAATCATATTATAATTTGGTCCTGATGTTAACATTATATATTTTTCAGAATTGCTCACCTGTGAATCCAGTTTCTGATCTCAAGGACAAGGCCATTCTTTTGTGGAAAAGGACGAGCAACTAACATTATTTTAAAATGTTTTACTGTGAAAAGTATCTGCTGGTATCTACATTTAGATGGGCTGAGTGTTAGAATAATTTACACCTATCTTTTACAGCCCTCACTTACCAACTAAAATTATATCAAAGATGAAGAAAGTGACTTTCACTTCTTAAAAACATGAATATTTTCTACTACGTTGTTGAGTGCCTCCTCATTTCCTGGCCCTTAGCCCCATGAACACTGTAGACAATTTGATTATGTTTGAGGCAAACTTGTAATTATGTTTGATTAAAATAGCTATTTCCATATTTATTTTGACTAAGAAAGAATATTTGTGACTTCTAGTTTTACATATTAGTAGAGTTTTCCTCTATTAGTAATATTAGCTTAGGTTACTTAACAGAGTTTATTTCTGAATACTTATTGGCTCAAATGAGCTTTTTTAAAATTTCTACCATATTACTACTAGTTGTCTGGAAGCTATCAATTTTTAAAACCTTTTTTAAAAATAAAAGTGTTTTTGTGCAGAAAAAACAGCAGATATCACAAAATTCAGCAGATATCACAAAATTCATAAATATTCCATGTTTAGTCTGAGTATTAATATTTCATTTTAATACCTTTAAATATAATTACTTACTTTAATTTCAGTAGCAATATGAGGGTGTTTTTTTGTTGTTGTTGTTACTTGAATTTTGGAACATTTTTCAAAGTAGCCTTTTGTGAGATCCTCGGTACATGCTTTGTTAGATTTTATGCTACAAATTGAGTCAATGCTTATAATTTATATTTCCCTCAGAAATATATTATCTTGACAAATAGTAACACATTTCCTAGTCATGCGTGCCATGATTCGGTTGAGCTTTTTAAAAAAGAACTTACAAAAACAATTCACATACTCTGGATAAACACTCGCATCCACTTTAACTCTTGTTTCCAGCTCTGTATTTTTAGTTTCATTCTCCGAGTGGATTGTAGATTATCCCGCCTTTAGTTTTCCCTTGCCAGATTAAAATGCTTATTTTAATCTGTTTGGTGTCTCAGCTGTCTTCTCTCCGATCACTCTTGGTGTTTGCCTGTGAAAAGATGGTGTCTTTTGTCTTCTTAGACAACGCACGTTGTAGTCTTTCTGTCATCTTTTTCTTAAAAAAAAAAATCCCACTGAATTTTCAGAGTGTGAGAAATATTCCTCCAATTTTTAAATTTCAGGAGCCTTGAGTTGGAGACAGGGAGCCAGCACAATACCTGCTCTGTTCTTTGCTCCCTGAGTAAAGAGAAGGCTTTCCCTCCACAAGGAACTGATTTTGGTCTGGACTAACAACACATCCTTAATCAATGGATTCTTTATATTCCAGAGTGAAGGCCAATAGGGGAAGATTGTTTTGATTTCCAGTGTGGGACGTGTATGGTCCAAGAATGTCCTGCTGGAAAGACAGCCCTTGCTCTGATGAACTGCCTAGCCCAGCTGATGCTGAGGTTCACACTCTGTATAATGTTTTCCTGGTTTTCATCCTCTTTCACCAATGTATACACCACTCCTGCAATCTTTCCTTTCCTACCTTTAATTTCCTTTTTGTTGTTTTTTTTTTGTATGAAGAACCCAACTAGGAAGCAAGTTTTCTTACCTTCAGGAAAAATGAAAGCAAAAAAAAAAAAAAAAAATCTCAAATTCCTGCTTCTCTGAACTGTTAAATTTCTTCACTAAAGTTGTCAGTATTAGCTTACCTCATTTTCTTTCCTCTTTTTCTGTCTTTGCCTTTACTTAGTCAGGTTTTATTCCCATCATTTCATAAACCCTGCCCCTGTCAGTGTCACCAGAAATGTCAGTATTGCTAAGAGACCCTGAGTCCGAGTTTGAGTCTGTATCTTGGCTGACCTGTCAGCATTTGGTAACAGTTTGCCTCTTCCTTGAACAAAGGTAGTTATTTTGTATTCAGACCAGCCTTCCGTGGTGGTCTCAGACCCGGGACTTCCCTTCCTCCTGGCCATCCCTGTTGGACAGCTTTCTCACTGAACAGTGACATTTGCAGGCTATTAACGGTGATGTCTCATTCAGCTTTATGCCTTTAAATACATACGTTCTCTGGCTAATTCACTTGGGTATTTCAGTACATTCCTTTCACCCGAACCTTTAAAATTTGATCTTCTCTACCCATTTGCCTACTTATATTTTTCTGTTTCAGTATAAAATGAGCATCTCAAACTTGAAATATTTGCAATCAACTGATCGGTTATCTGCACCTCTCCAGAGATGTTTCTGCTGCAACATTCCGTGTACCAGGAGTGAGAACATCACAACCCTCTGAGCAGCCACACGCCAATTCTTGCATTCACACTGGATTTTCCCCTTATACTTCAAACCTATCACTGATATCTCTCAGCTCTCCTAGAAAATAGGAGTCAAGAAAAGGTCATGGGTTGGCTGATCGAAGCCACTGCATCTCTCGAATTCAGTTTCAATTAATTTCTGACTAATCTTGCTGTTTCTCCCTCTGACCAAGAGAGAAACTCTGCAGCCGTTTCTGTGGTCATTCTCTGTTCTCATCTCCTGATACCTGCTCACTTCCTTCCCAGCTGATCCCCAACTATCCCAATCATGTTTCTCCTTTGGAAAGGTTGCCCTGAGTATTTCCCATGACTGGGGCTGATCTCCCTGTCAGTTCTTATGTAATTTTGAAACCTGTTCCCATCCTTGCTACTTGCGATTCCAGTGCCCATTCTCTTTGAGTATCTTTGATGTTCTTTAGCCTGGGACTCATGTTTGACCCATCTCCTCCACCGGAAGGCAGGCTGGCTAGAAGCAGGGGTATTTATATGTTTGTGTGTGTGTCCATGTTTTTACATAGTAAGTTGAAATCAGTGACTAATACATGATGTGTGCCATTTGGGAATGTGGCCATTAAATTTGCCAACAGTGTGGTTAGTGATTTAAAGCAACAGTGTGTGTCTGGCAAAAAAAATGTGCTCCACACAAGAGGGTAGATGATGAAATATAGGTCCCCTATGCCTTACTGTTTTATTTAAAATGGTTTATGTACAAAGATGTGTCTCCTCTACTTGCCAATAGTGCGCTAAGTGTCCTACATATGCCTAGTCCCGTTGTTGCTTGGCTTGGAGATCATTATTCATCATCATGTGTATGATATATAACATACATAGGTGTTATGCATTAGTATATAAGACAGATGACTTCATGCATGTAATGTAATTCATGCCATCTTGGGCTCTGTGTGCAGTCTTTTGGAGTTGGTATCATCCCTCTCTATGTCTACACTGCTATCTTCTTATTTTCCAGGGCGTGTGGTTGAGTTTCAGCGACATTTAACTGTAATTTTTTGTCCTTTTCAGTGCCCACTGTGGATGTCTTTCAGATTTCCACAAAAGAGCGGTTTGGATTGGGACATCAGCTGAAAAAGTAAGTTTGCTGAAGGCTAAAAACATAAATCCCATTTAGGAGAACCGAGTTTTCATTTTGCTCATTTATTTTTCATTCACATTCAGCGAGAGCTTTCACAAAGCGTTGCCTCTGGAGACGCAGTGTTGCAGTTGAGGCGGAAATGCTGGCTTCCAGTGCTGCGCTTCCTGTGCACGCTCTCTTCCCCCAGCCTCGAGGCTCCTGTGTCTGGGATGCAGGCCAAGAGGAGGGAGAGAGGGTAACACGGCAGTGTTTCTGCTCATGATTGTCCAGCCCACGAGGCCTGATTGAGTTGACCTTCCTTCAGTCTCGGCTTCCTCTGCTGCTTTGGGCTGGGGCCTTCGTGCGACTTTTTCTCTTTAGGTGTTTTGCGAGTGGTGTGTGTGTGTGTGTGTGTGTGTGTGTGTGTGTTGTGCACGCTGAGGTCTTGAGGTTACCAGCTATTTGTGTTATCTCCATTTCTAGTTTTGACTTGCAATAATTCTGTGACTCGGTAATTTATCTCTTATAAATGACTGGACTCTTCAAAACTATGGTATGTATGTAACTGATTTGAGAACAGTTGCTTGTTTTAGTTTCATTTCAATTAAAAAGGCAACTTATTGGAGGGGATGGGAAGGTTTTTCTGGAATTCCAATGTCGCAGTGAAGGGATCAAGGGTTAGAAGCACACCTTGGCAAGGGTGTACCATGATATAAACACACACTTCGAACTCTGCGCTCAGCAAAGTTGTTTTTTTTTTTTTTAAGATTTTATTTTATTTTTTATTGGAAAAGCAGACAGAGAGGAGGAGAGACAGAGAGGAAGATCTTCTGTCTGATGGCTCACTCCCCAAGCGGTCGCAACGGCTGGAGCTGAGCCAGTCCGAAGCCAGGAGCCAGGAGCTGCTTCCGGGTCTCCCACGAGTGCAGGGTCCCAAAGCTTTGGGCCGTCCTTGACTGCTTTCCCAGGCTACAAGCAGGGATCTGGATGGGAAGCGGGGCTGCAGGGATTAGAACTGGCACCCATATGGGATCCTGGTGCGTGCAAGGCAAGGAGTTTAACGACTATGCTGTTGCATCAGGCCCTATGTACAGTTTTAAAGAGAACATGAAAGGCTGGCCCTCCTTATTGCCTGCATAAGGACCTAAACTGTGGAATCATGTTGGCTTGCTTTTTGATCCTTTGTTCTTTTAGCTGGCCTCAGTCTTGTCAAGCACATGTTGGTAGATGTTTGTAAGCACATTCACCTTTCTGAGAGACTGTTCAAGTTGGAAAGACACCTTGAGTCTAAATGTGTTCGCTTATTGTGTTCTCTGAAGGTTGGCCTTCAGAGTGATCACAGAATCACCCTTCCAGGTTCATCATGATCACGTAACACAGTTTCCTAGTCCAAGTGCAAAGAAAAGGTCACCCATGCCTGGACCATTTGCAGGCCTGATTTCCTCTCAGCGTCAACCACTGAGGTCTTTGATCCAGATATTTTTCTCTGCAGTTGTTGGTCCTCTTCTGTGGCGAGAGTTGCTTCTAGAATCCTCAGGTGGTGGTGGGAAATGGCGGGCTCTTCGCCGTATTGTGAGCCATGGACGGCTGGGGGAGGGCGGGAGGTGACGCAGGAAGAAAGGCAGATACATTTTTACTCTGTCTCATTCACACGTTTGGAATCATGTGTATGCGGTCACTAGGGCTCTGGCACACTTTGGCATTTTTAAGAGACTCAAGGGAGAAATGAATGATAATGGGTTTTGAGTTTCAGGAAAAGGTGAAGGAAGCTTTTGCATATTGCCTCCTAAAATTTCCCGGAGGCTTACTAATCGTTTTCCCATTGTTCAACCCTAATTTGCGTTGTATTCTGATCTTTATATCCATTTCATATAAAAACCAATTTTTGAAAGTCAAATAAGAAAACATTGATAGATCCAGACACAATGACAGTGGGAAGAAATTGCATCATAGAGCTCAAACGTTGATAAATTATGGACACAAAAATTTATTTGAGCTTTTTCAAGTGAGATGATCACTGGGGTGATTTGGGCCAGTCGATGTGTGTTTGGTGTGGGTTAAGAGGGTTTGCAGTTTTCCCGGAAGTAAAGAGACTCATGCGTTTACGTTTGGCCACCTTCCACACAGAGCAAGGAGGCTTTCTCTGCAGACAGTACCTAGAAGGGCTCTGGCCTTGCATAAAAGGACCTGAGATTGCCTCTTGCCAGTTGGCTTTGACTTCATTTATTTCAATCAATTCTTAAATTTTCTAATTGACAGATAACACTATGTATGTTCAACTTGTCAGCATGGTGCGTAGAAGTGTGTTTATACTGTGGGATGATTAAATCCAGCTACTCAGCAAAATGCATTCCCTCACATGCTTATCATTTCTGTGGTGAGGCCACTTAACATTCATTCTCTCTGCCTTTTTCAAGAAATGACATGTGAAATGCAGGCACATACCTCAATTAACCATGGTCATAAATCCTATAATTGTCAAATGATCAGCTGTAGGAATTTGCATTTATGGGAAATTCCTAAGGAATTATTTCTTCCTTCTGAATCTGCAAGTTTAACTGAAATCTAAGAGATCATTAGATAATTCTTCTACTCGAAGACACAGCATAGTAATCATGATGCTATGATTCATGTTTTCACATATGTTGGCCATAATAAGCCATATTCTGAGAGAAAACACTTTGAAACGATCTTATTTACTAAACGCTTTCTGGGGTCACTTTGCCTCCTATTAATGTCTGGGATGTATCATAGAACCCTTGAATTGAATCAAGTTTTTATGTCCTTAAATTGAAACAGAATTAATGTTACGCATGGGTCATATTTAAAAGGATGAAACATGCCTATCAATCTCAATGTTAGGTATAAATGTATACAAATAACAAATTAGATTATGCATCCGCCATCTTTAGATTTGTGTCTAAAATCAGATTCCACTAACAGGGTATACTTGGGTTGTCACATTATGCCTTTATTCATTGTCGATGATGCACAGGAGAAATTTTCTTAGTTCCATCTGCCAGCACAGGGCATGTTTTCCTGTGGTACCTGGTTATAGATTCTTTTTTTATTTTACTTTGGATTTGCTTCCCTGAATTGATCCCGTATCGTACACATTGTGGCTATAATCATGAAATCTTTCTGTATGATGCGCCATTGCATTTGTGTACCACCTCATCCTGTCCCATTCCTGATTTTCTGTGAGTTTTTGTCTCGCTTAGTGTCCTGTATTTTTCATGTTATTCTACTTAGTTCACATTTGTGAGGTACATAAGATTTTTTAAACGTTGGATGGGTTTGATAAAAACAAAGCAATAGTCACAAAAGCACAGGTGTACAATAATGGCTTTTCTACCTTCAGTGGCATTTGAATACATCACATGGCCTCAAAAAAAACTACGTACATAATATTTCAATTTCAATAAACTAAGGAAATATATGCACTGTGCTTGTCATTTAAATACTTAGAGTATTTAATATTTTAATATTCCAATCAAAATTTTTAATATTTCTGAGAGTTTACATGCTTTTGTGTCTCAGTTTTAGCCGTGTGATCATTATTGTGAACTAGAAGTTATGATTCCTGGTAAACTGAAGTCTGATAAGTTTCTATTTCCTTAATTATAAATAGTTTGACTGTTGTCCTTAACTTCCCTTCTACTCTAAAATTGTACAGTGTAAGAAAAAATCTCATCTCCTGGGAAGACAAGAAAATGTAAGCAGGTTATTTTCCAAGAAATGCACAGTAAGTTAGGAATGCAGGTTGAGAATCTAGGTGTGTGTCCCTGCCAAAGTTGGTTTTCAGTAAAGAGGAGACTTTCATTAAACTTGTCCTGTATATCTTTGTCCTACTGTGCTGACACCAGCACAGCCATTTAAAAACAGTGGTAGTAGCAGATGTGTCATGGACTTCTTATTTAGCAAATCCAGCAATGGTTACCAAGTACAGATACTACTGCCATCACATTCTAAGTTAATGTAACTAAAACCCAGGGAGACTAACGAACCGATTAAAGTCATACGCAAAGGAAGTAGTAGAAGGTGGTTTGTTTGACACAACAATCAAGGCACTGGCTCCAAGTTTCTGTGTTGTTTCTGATCCCAGCTTCCTGCTGATGCACACCCACGGAGGGAGCAAGTGATGGTACAACTACATGGGTCCTTTCCACTCAGACGGGAAATCCAGGCTGAATTCTCGGTCCAGACCTGGCTATTACGGGCAATTTTTAAAATTAAAAATTGAAAGAATGTAGTAGAAAGAAGAGCAGAGCTGGAATTCGACTCCAGTTAGACATTTTTGAGCCGTGCGCTATAACATTTATGTTAACATTATTTAAAATCGGGAGAGTTGTTAGTCATTTTAACCTGTTAGTTTTTCCTCAGCTTGTTTATTAAGATTAGGCTAGCGTTTGTGGGTTTTCTAAGGGAGAAGTGCATGGAAATTGAAATGTTTCATGGGAAGCAAGGAATCCTGACCTGGTTGGGTACAAAGCATGGTGTCAGGGGGATCTCAGATTAGGGGTGGGAAAGAATTTTGATCTTAATATTACTGCAACACTTAAATCCTTCTGAAATCCAGGGTGGAAAAAAATCTTCAGACATGAAGTTTAGAATAGATTCTCTGGTCCTGAGTTCTGAGACATTGTGAATTTGGCATTATGATGTCAGTCATTGCTTTTCCACCCCCCTCACCATGTCTGCACATAAAAGAACAAAAAAATGTCTTCCTCTGAGCTCGTCAAAGCCAGTAGAACAGCAGAAGGGACTGTAAACCTAACAGGTCTTCTCTCTGGCAGTGGGAGTTAGGCTAAGCCCTGAATAACACTGAGGAATTCAGTAATTGGCCCTTTGCTAAAAGTCACATTTGTCTTTCTTAAATAACCGGTGTTATACCTACGTCCACCCTAATTTGCTAGTGTATGTATTGCAGCTCTGACACTATAATCCCAGCTATCCTGAATACACTTCGTTTCCGGGGACTTCATGGGAATTGAATGGGCCGAGGGATGTAAAGTGCCTGTTTTACTCCCTGGCATATTGCAACTGGTTAACAAATGCTGGTGCTACACTCCTGTTCCCAAAGCAGTTGGTGTCAGAAAGAGCTGGAAGACCATGAAATGCAGGCAGCTCTGTATTATATTTTTAACAAAACTAGGGATGTACACTCTACTGTAGATCGAATACTTAATTTTAAAATGACTCATCAACCTCACGACCACTATTAAACGGCCTTTCCTCCACAGCCACCTACAAGATGGAAATAGACACGGTCCTAGCCTGTCACAGTGCTGTGGCAAGTCTTTAGAAGCTGGTGAACTGTCCTTAACGCAGAAAAAAACTGAAATTAGGAATGAACCAAATTACCTGCTCTATGATAGTAACTAAAAATGTCTAAGAATCCTTCAGATTTTGAACCAACCATACCCAGTGATGAATTTGCTCTGCTTTTAAACATTCAGTGTGTTGGTCATGAATTTCTACACAGAGCCAATAGCATGACTTTTGACATGACTTTGCATTTTGATTTACTTGATTTCTTTAAAATGCAGAGGCATAATCAATACATCTTGTAGTTTTAGTATTTTCCTTTTCATAAAGTGGAAATAAACTGGCTATGTTGGTGGTGAACAATTTTGTTTTCAGTTATATCTCCAGTACCAACAAAATAATTCAAAATTTTTCTTTTTTGCCACTACAGCTTAAGTTGCTGATCTCAATGTTGTTCTTTTATTCCGTTATTTGGTCAGTTGTTCTTCCATTGGACTATTATTGATATCATACTAGTACTATAATTTGTTATTTTAATGATTAGTAATTATTACCATTTACTTTGGTACAAGTAGTTAAAGGCACAGTTTGAGTGCTAACATGCTTTCCTACATGTGAAAAATTGTCCATGATTTGCTACTACGTTCTTACTGATGAATGCAAAATTATTTTTCTTTGATAAGTGCATGTCATGCCTAGCAGATGCAGAGTTATTTATTTAAATGACCTTGACATTGTGATAACAGAATTGCTTTTGGATTGACAGAATTATGCAGACCTTTGTTACCCAGCAATGGAAACAAAGCAAAGAAAAATCCAATTGCCTACACAACAAAAAGTTATCAGAGAAAAAAGTGAAATCTCCCCTGCATTTATTTTCTACCTTGCGCAGGTAGGTATCAGATAATTCCATTGTTGTGTTACTTATTGCTAAGCCTATGATGCTCTCAGCACCTGTTTATTTTCTTTATGACTCCCCCCCCCAAAAAAAAAGGAAAAAAGTTACAGGCATCCCATCAGAAACAGATACTCATTTGTGTCTGGAGTTGGTATATCTTTGTGGAGTTGTTATTATTGTGGGTAGTTCCGTATAAGATCTGGTATGCATAAGAACAAAAAAGAAAATTATTGCAAGTGTTTTTTTTTCCATCCAGGAAAATTGTTTCAAGCCCTGTAGTCATCCTGTACCTCCTTTCGATTTCAATATTGACACGCTAGACTATATTGACACAGTTCGTCATTCAGTTGAGTTTGAGCGTGACATTGTTCTCCAGGCTCTGTTAAAGTCGCGATCTGTCCTGTGATTAACTGTTGTTCAATTTCGAAGGTCGCCAAGTTACCCTCCCCCTGGTTGCGGTAAAAGCAAATCCAAGTTGAAATCTGAGCAAGATGGAATCTCCAAAACGCATAAGCTGTTGAGGAGGACTTGTTCCAGCACAGTCAAGACTGACGACGTGTGCCCGGCCAAGTCGCACAGGACCTTTGGTCGCTCCCTGTCCAGCGACCCCAGGGCTGAGCAGGCGGTGACGACGATTAAATCACACAAACTCTTGACCCGCCCGTGCTCCACAGCCCTTAAGCAAGAGGACTGCCTCACTCTCAAGTCACATAAACTATTGACTCCTTCCTGTTCCGGAGACCCGCGATGTGAGCACAATACCAACTTGAAACCCCACAAACTGTTAAGCAGGTCTTATTCCAGTAATCTCCGAGTGGAAGAATTATACGGTCTGAAAAATCACAAATTGCTCAGCAAGTCTTACTCCAGTGCCCCAAAGTCATCCAAAACCGAGATTTTCAAGGAACCCAATGCAGAGGGCAGGAGGCTCTCTCTAACCTCAGGGCTTATTGGTATCTTAACACCATCTTCATCTTCATCTTCCCAGTCTGCTGTGCGTAAATATTTTCTTTTAAATGTTGGCTTAGTTTTGGGATAAGAAAGGTCTGGTGTAGGAAAGAAGTAAGATTTTGTTTGTTTTTGCTTGTTTGTTTTTAATTCCGTTTTCAACGTGAGGATATGGTTTTGCACACAGGCAGTGAAATGTTGCTTTTCATTCTATCCCAATAAATGCTAGATGGTTGATTTGCATTCCTGTCCCAATTGCTGTCACAGTAATGAACGACACTAAAAATGCAGGGAAAACGAAGTCTTTCCTTTTACACAAACATGAATTTATACTTATTTTTAAAGTTGACTTATCTAATTTCTGGTTTTCTCACATGGGTAATGGAGAACCATATTCGTCTTACAACTCAATAACCTCCTTCTAGTTAAATGTGAGGGAAGAACTTCGAACATAAATGATTTTACTGATGGAGAGAAGCAGCATTTACTATCGTGTCCCAGAACTTCGTCTAAGCTTTACACTGAAGTCACTTTCACTAACACTGAGTTGAGGGGATTTGAGTCCAGAAGGTGACTGCCTAAATGCTTTGGATGATGTGTATTGGGAAGCAGTCTTATACAAAATTTATCTCTGCAGTCACTTATTTCAGATACAGAAATAGACTTACTTTATGTGATTCTTTATATAGTCAACATGATCGATTAAAAAGTTTTGCTTACTCTTCATATGCATACGTCTGTGAGTTCGGAGTGCTTACTTATATCTAGCCTTACATTGGACACATCAGTAAATATGTGAAATTGAAAAATAACATGAAAAGTTAGATAATGTTTTCATGAAATAACACTAGTCTTATGCACTTATAGATTTGTTTCCGACACTAAGTCTTCAATAATGACACAAGAGTAGTGATTTTATGTGAGTGTCCTAAATTAGGCTTATTTCTATTCACCATCCCTTCTGTATTCGCTACTAAAAAGTAAAACGCTGTAATTTTTATGTTTTCTCAACTGAACCATTGATTTGTTCTTTTCCCTTAATTTTTATAGCCAAATGGTGCAAAATGCATTCCAATACGGGACCGTGGCTTTCTAGTGCAGGTAGGTAGGAGCAGGGGAGCCATGCACAGTAGCAATATTTTACTTAATTCTAGGTTTTCCCAATCATTTGTGAACTGGACTTGGGTTTTTACTCTTTATTGTTGTTTTCAGACTATTGAGTTTGCTGAGCAGCGGATCCCTGTATTGAATGAATACTGTGTGGTTTGCGATGAGCCTCATGTGTTTCAAAATGGCCCCATGCTCCGGGTAAGTTCTAATTTGGAGAACTTAGTGTCATTTTAGAATGAAAAGGCAAAAATATGAAACACATTTGTAAAGAAGTACAAATTAAAATGAATAATCTCAGTTGAGCAAATGGTTTAGCATATCAAGTGGCACACTTTTGACAAAAGGAACTAGTGTCACGTTTAAGAGCGCCTGTGAAACAGCAAGTAGTTTGCTTTCAGGAGCACCATTCTTACTGTGATTCTTGGATATCTCTAACTGGCATCTCTATTCATAAACATGTCAGCAGTAAGCATCATAACTGGCAGGGTTTGGAAGGAACACCTTTTACAAAGTCACACAAGAAAGGTGCTTAAACAGTGCTTCTTCAAAGCCACATGATTTAAGATGTTTAATAAAGTGACACCGGTATAGTCTCTTTGCCAGTTAGGAGAGCTGCCCAGCAGCTCAGGGAAAAGATTTCCAAAATTGTCAGCGTGCTGACACATGCAGCACGTCACCCAGGAAGAATGCTATTGGAAGGAGCAGTATATGTGGATATGTTCATTTGGGAAGGATTGCTTCCTTTCAGATGTCTCTTAAGGTGTTAAATTGTTAACTATTCAAATAACACATACATCATTATCTTCAATGATTTTTAGTGCATTCGGTGTTGTATATCCATGTTCACTATCTAACCGTAGGGTATTTTCTGGAATGAAGTCTCATAGCTGTTAAGTCTCTTCCAACTTCTCCTTTCCCCTCATCCTCTGATAATTAGCATCTATTTTCTGTCTCTATGGATTTCCTGACAACAGGACATTTGATATAGATGAAACCATACAAGTTATGCTCTTGTGTTTCTGGCTTCTTTGTTTTCAAAATTCATCATTGTAGCATTGTCATCACTTTATTCCTTTTTATGATGAAATAATATTCCATGATATGGAACTTCTGGGGCATATATTACCTCTTTTCAATTTTTGAGGAAGGATTAAACTGTTTCAACTACATTTGTACTATTAAGCATTCTTACCAGCAATGGATGCTCACTGATGGTGCTACAATGTAGCTATAATGGGGCAGGCTGAGATGATCCAAAAATTATTCTTAATATAAGTAAGCATTTCCTCGTGTCAAGCAGAAATAACAAAACTGCACAATCAATAACAAAAAATGATGATTTAATCAATCATGGATTCAGAATAGTGCTTTATCTTTGAGAGAATAGATGACTAATAGTATGGATTAATCATCAATTACTTTCATTATTAAATCCAAAACAAATTATTTTTTATGACTATTCTGCTTAAATAAATTCAGACAAATATATGTTTATAAACAGGACATTTATGTTTATAAAATAGCTATGAAAGCAGTTCTTAAACATTTCCTGAAATATGAAAGACATTAACAAAATTATCACTCTCTGGACTTTTAAAATATTCTTTATTTTTTCATGAATATAATTCCAAGATCAAAATGAAATTGTGTTTAAGAGTTTAAAACAAAATGTAGCATGCTGCCTTAAATAACCGCTCATGATGAAAAGGTTTGAAGTCAGGCGGCAGAACTCTGTTCAGAGCTCAGCTTTTGTCCATACTATTTGGATGGTGTTGAACAAATTGCTTTACCTCTGTAAACCTTAATCTTTATTGTGTGTGCTGCAGGAGCAAAACCACCTAAGCCAAAAGAGTTTCGTGAAAATCAAATAAGGAGCATTATGTAAAAGATGTGCAAATAATGTATCACAGTATATTACACAGAAATCTACCATCACCTTTGTCCCGTTTAACAGAGATCAGATCAATCATTGTATTATCATTTCTTCGCACTTTTTTATTTGTTTCTGGCTGAGTAAAGAGCCCAAGTTTTCCCTTCTCTTTAAAAATCTTTTTTTAATAGACTGATAAAAATGGCCCGAGTCAACTCTTTGTGTGTTATGGAAATTAACTGAAAGCTTATAGCAACTCCAGCAACACTTATTCAAGAGTAATGGTTGGATTTTTAAAAAAATACAAAATTTGTATGCTTAAACTTATTCTAATCTCATTTCCCATTTCCATGGCACTGTTGAAAATTGTAAGCTACATTCCTGATATTAGAGGAAGCAGAACGGCCGTCAGTCACAAAGAACTGTTATTGCATCTCTGAATGATAAGCGAAAAACACTTCCCTGTTTCCACATGACTGGGCATTCACCAAGAACTAAATTCAACGGTAGGGTAGAGAGTGAAAAGATGTAGAACAAATATTTCAGTTATTATTATGAGAGTCTGGACAACAATGAGATGCACAAAATACTGAGCAAAAAAAAATCTTAGAAACAAGGAATGAGTTGCCTAAAACGACTACGAGAAGTGCACACATTTGTTGTGACTCTAGAAGGTCATGTGCTTGCCCTTGACACTTAACATGCTCAAGATATACTTCAGAATGTGTCACAGGCCGGCTCTGGCTGAACTTAAGACTATACAAGCAGGAAGCAAAGGGTGCAGAACTATGAACTCTGGCTCAGATTCGAAGGCGTGCTCCAACACGCACACAAAAGCCTCAGTTCCAATAATTAACTGACCCTTCACTGAAGAAAACCTAAGATCTAGTAAGACACTGAACAGAGATGCATCAGAAACAGTTTAGAAAATTACAAAATAAATTACCATATGTAATAAGAAAGTTAATACCAATGAGGATCAATTGCTGATTTCCAAAGTGACACCTTATTGTGCTCAAAAAGTCCATTTTTTCAGCCAAAAAAAAAGTATGAAGCATGCAAAGAGATAAGAAAGCAAGATCCATTCATGGTAAAAGGAATCAACAGACAGAAGACCGGGGAAAGCACAAGATATTGGAATGAATAGATAAGGACTTTAATCACCTGTTTTCTTTCAAAGTTCAAAAGGTAAAGGAAATCACATCCAAACAGCTAAAGAAACAGTGAAAGAAAAATATCAGCAGATAGAATCCATAAAATTGATCCCAGTGCCTATAAAAATGTATCACATATTACAATGTTATTAACAATAAAAAAAAGAGAGAAAAAAAAACGAACCAAAGAGCAATGCCTAGGCTGAAAAATACAATAACTGAAATGTAAAAAAAAAAATCAATCAAGGACTTTGATGGCTAGGTTAAGAAAGCAGAAAAAAAAGGATAAATGGACTTTGAACTTGAAGATAGGTAAATCAAGATTATCTATCCTAGAAAGCCACAAATTAAGCCATATAAGAACAAAGCATAAGATATTCATGAAACATCATCAGATATATAAAATATAGATAATGGACATGCCAGGTAAGAAGAGGAGAAAGCAGTGCAGAAAAAATGTTGAATTAATATGCCTTACAACACCCCTGATTCATGAAATATACCGACCGAAATGCCCAGCAACAGAAGACTGGATAAGAAAACTATGGGTTCATCTACTCCATGGAACACTACTCAGCTATCAAAAAAATGAAATTCATGAAATAATAACTTGTTCTGGATTTAATAATGAAAATAATTGATTATTAATCTATACTATCAGTCATCTCCTCTCTCAAACATAAAGCACCATTCTGAATCCATGATTGATTAAGTCATCATTTTTTTGTTAATGATTGTGCAGTTTTGCTATTTGTGCTTGACATGAGGAAATGCTTACTTATATCATCGTCAGCGCACATGCATTGATTTTGGTCCATTGCTTGAATCCTGGTCATGCCACTTTCACTTCAGAGAATACAAGTAGTGGTATCAATAGCAAAGCCTTGGTGAACGCTTTATTTAAGTGAATATGTGTTCCTAGAGATTTATTTGCATTACCAAATGTAGTGTTCTGGAAGGTGGGTCTTGGTTTCTCCGCACATGAGGAAAGCAGAAGTTTGTAGAGTGTTAGTTATTATAAGCGATAGACACAATACCTGTCCTTGGCATCATGCCACCGGCTCATCAACTTGAATGAGCAACGGAGTGGAGGGAGGTCAGGCTTGCACTTTAATGGCTGATGATTTGTTCCATAGTGGCTACTGATATGAGAAGATTTCACAAAGAATATGGAATATGGAAAGAAAAGATAATCTTTGTGTATTTTGAAATGTGCAATTTTCACAAGACACATTTTCTATGAGCTTTTTGTAGTTTCTGTATTTCCATGGATTTTAAATAATGTTTATTTAGAAATAAATTTATCTTTTAATTCCTTGCCTGTCACAGTTCTTTCATATTCCTTGTGCCTTACTCCAAATTTTGACTTGATCTATGTCTGTATCAATAAGGTTTGATTTTTTCCTAGAAGTAAATATCTTTGGGAACATTAAAGAAAATATCTTCAGAATAAGTATATTTTGGCTAGTTATCAGATGGTTTAATGTTGCTATGATTCAGAGTATCATCTAAGAAAAGCAAAAATTTACTGGATCTTCAATAGTAATATTAGAAGTGACATTTTGAATCTGATAAAGAACTTAAAGCCTAGGAAACTTCATGCTCAAAGGGAAAAGAGGGAATAATTTCAGTAGATTTTTAAACCCAGGTTGGGCTCACTCACTTTTTCTAGATCTCTCCTGAACTTATTCAGCAGTATGCTCCGCTCTAAATTTGGGCTAAAATGTTGAAACCAGGAATTTATTTTTATGTGCAATTGACCAGCAAATTGACACACTGACCACTTATTCAGCTCATGTGGCACATTGCAACTATACTAAAGCCACAGGTATGAAGACGTAACTGAGTTGGTGATTAAACAGGGAATAGTAAAATTGAACTTGTTTAAACATACGTATCTAACCATAATGAACTTTTAAATCCTTGTCTTTCTACATACATTCTTTCTCTTACTTTTTCCTCTTTATTTCAAGCCTGATTATTTTTTAAGTCGCATATCTCCCTTGAACCTCTCTTCCTCAGTACTGTTAAAGAAGATTTTCATCACAACTTGCAGTCCTCTCACTCTACCTAGGTGTCTAGGCGAAGACATCACACTTTCTGCATCATATGGAACTCAACTACTTACTTATTTAGAAACACCTCTGTCTCTAAATGTCATTCCTAACGCTTACGTTTGTCTCTAAATGTCACTCCTGTTTACACCAGAAGAATGGTTCAAAATCCTGCACTTTTTAACTTGGAAGTACAGTTTGGATGGTTACCAGAAAACCAAACTAAAAACAATTTAATGGTTTCCTGTGATTTGGAATCAACTCAAGTGTTCAGGCATCAGGCTGTTGTAAATGTTGATTGTGTTTTCATCAATGCTGTTTTTGGAAAACAACAACATCAGCTAAACAAGGAACGAGTGCCAGAAATGGCAGCTGTGTCAGCTTCCATGCTCATGTCTTTTTGTTGTGTTCAACTCAAATATCCCTGTCCTGAGTCAGTGCAGTTGTCTTCTTTGGACTGTGAAGTTGCTGTACTTAGCTAGAACAAACCAAATGGCTGCACAGATTAATGTTCCTATAGTTAGACCTCTGTCTGATATTTGTGGTCATTATATATATGTGTAATACTGGCAGATGGTCACATTTCCCACATTAGCGGATTATGATATTTTCTTCTGCTATGTATCAAAAGGTTTATGTGCCCTGAGTGATTTCGCCAGGTCTAAGATTCTGGTCCACTGGTTCTCAGATGTTTACAAAGGTCTGCACCCTACTTGAGTGATATCTACTCATAATGACACAGACTCAATTGTGATTCCTGGGTATCTATTCAAAAACTATTCATTCACTCATTTCATTTGAAAGCTAGAAACGGGGAGTTAGCACTTTCACACCCAGCGTACACCAGCCATGGGTCATGGCAGAGCCACAGGCTGGGTTGTCCACAAGTGTGTCAAGAACCTAACCATTTCAGCCATCACCAGTTGTCTCTCAGGGTGCCCTTTACAAAGCAGCTAAAAGCAATGACAGAGTCAGAATGGAAACTCAACACATCCAGTACAGGATGGGTTCCAACTGGAATAACCTATAGGTTTATCAGTTTCGTATTGTGGTTTCTACCAACATTTTACTAGAACAAAAAGGTCATAGCCAAAAAATAAATGTTGGAAAACTAGGTCACTACACCATGCTTATCTCTTTACATAAACAGCTAAATTATCTAGAATGTATCATTTGTATTTTTGGTAAAGGGTAATTTAAAGATATTGAAAACTCAAATCTTCTAAATTATGCTTAAATTCTAAAATACCTTTAATGGAATGAAATAGTTTTGGGAGACACATTTTTTGTGTTCACATCTCAATTGTTTTGATTCAAATAAATTAAAAAGACTTTCATTTTGGGTACACATGAAAGTTTCATATGCTTTTAAATGATTCATAATGAATATTTTACAGTGAATATTATGGTTCTGTTGATATGAGAGGGATTTTCCACGATCTTACAGTCTTAATAATGTAGGTAAATTTCCTCAAAGTGGTAGAATCATAATATAAAGAATAGGTGGTTTTTTTAATTTAATGTTTATTATAAAGAACAAACTAAATTGATAAATAATAAAGCTGTTGCTTATATTTAGGCATCGATATATCGTGCCAAAGCAAGTCCAATAAACCGCGTTATTACACTCCTCTGGTAATGGCTACTAGATGACTGTGCTGTTTTCTGTGCATGTTCGGTGTAAGTGGCATAATAATGGTAGAATTTGTCAGGAAGGGAGTTGAGTGAAAATCTGCTAGGCAACCACAGATCTACGTTTGGTTCAGGAATTGATTCCCTCCCTGTTAGTTGGATAGGGTAGGTGTTTTCAGTGACAGCTCATCTGCTAACCTAATCTGAGGATCTTCTTCCAGTGCACCACCTTGTGATGATACTTGGAACTTTCCAGGAATACAATCTGAACAGATGAGAAGACATGACTAACCTACAAAAACACATTATAAAAGCGAATCTCAAAATTAAACTCACTTGCATTTTCAGCATTTCTCAAATTTTGTGATAAAAATGAGTGAAATGTATACACTTATTATCTAAAACTCCTACTAGCAATGACTTGATATGTGTGGTATATGAACTAACTACATCATTATCTCTGTGATTGCTATGTTAAAATAAAAAAGGAAGACACAGATTATTACGAATTTAATGTGTGCTTTTACATCTACGTTTCAGTACCAAGACCAAAAAAAAAAAAAAGCTTGATTTGTTTTGTTTTAATTTCCAAAAATCAAAGTTCTCAAGTATAGCCAATTTCTACCTGATTTGCTTCTTCACATTGTTGTGATAACAGATTACTAGAATTTAGCCGAATATATTTAAGTCTGGAAAAACATTATTTTTTCAACTGAAAACATACACAAAAGAATATGAGTAAATATAAGGTAGTATTCAAGTCACAATTTCAGCATCAAATATTATCTTATTATTTAAAACCACATGATAAGTGGCATGTGCCTGAGACTTATAACTCTTAGGATAGTGAGATATTTATTTCATTTTATTTCCATTTGGAAGCATAATTTAGTACTGATAGGTGTTTTCTGTTACTCTAGGTCCCTGAAGACAGATGGATAGATAAACATATAGGAAGACAGAAAATCAATAAGTTCAAGTAAAACTAATTATTACTCATGTTTGTCAGTAAGCCTTATCCCATTTTTCAACGTTCAAATTGATGTATTTCAGTCATTACCCAGCGATGGCTAATTTGCCAAGAGTATTGTTAAAAAGTAAAATGCCTTTTCTGTGTCATTGTTTGCTGCCTGGGGAACTTCGGGTAGCTGACCCATGAATAAATTCCTGGATGCTTTGTGATCTCCAAGGCTTATATTCTGCCTGGATTCTTGTTCGCATTATATTCAGACACCAGTGTGGCATCTGGTGCTATTGTGAACATGGAACACTGGTTGTGGCTCTTGTTTCAGACCATCTCATGTTCTGTGTCCCAGAAAGTGAACAAAAGAAACAGTTGAATGAGAATACACATATATAACACACAAAAATGGAAGGTTAAGGATGAGCTAAATAGTCCCGTAGAAAAGGCGGTAGTGGAAATTGAACCGTCTGTTCTATGTATATCAAAGTACAGACAGCAGTGTCTATAGCTTGAGTCTGGGTGCAGAACTTTCTCCAATTAATTTCCTCCTACGGTCCTCGTGTCTCTACAGCGGCACCAGACAGTGCTTTTAAGGCCAACAAAGGAGAAGTATCAATTATTTTTTTTCCCCCTTAGAATTCTGTTTAGGGGGAAGTCAGCCAGAAGAAACATGATCAGTCTGGCTTTCAAGCCATTAAGCCTCACATTTGGGCTCATTCTGCTCATCAACTACATGTCCAGAATGAGGTGGTTGATCCCTGTCGGCTAAGCGGGGAACCAGGTTGTCCTCTGAAGGAAGAGTACGTGGGTGCAGCGGCACTAACAAATGGCTTTTGTCTGCTGTGCAGAGGCTCCGTGGATTGCATCGTGTTAGGGTTCATCAGCCACCTAATGCAATGTAACGTAGGAGATAAGATCAATCAGAGAGTTGACACTATATTAGATTTGAAAGATGAGCGCTCTTCCAAAGTAATTGCAGAGTATATATTTCAGTGCCGTTGACTTCGGGAGGTTATTGAAGTCAAAAGTCTTTGCAACAAAACCAATCTTTCAAGAACTGGGTAGCAAAGAAGCAGAGTCATGTTGATTTTTTTTTTTCTAGACACAGTATTCTTAGGAAATTGGGGAATTTTCCTTTGAGAATTTGTTTTACGCAGCGTTTGTATTTAACCTTAGTTTTACTTTTAAATTGCAAGCTTAGGTCTTGACTCTCTGTCAAAATGCATCTCACATTCAAATCTTCATTAGGTAATGATAGATTTTCCTGTTCAGGGATATTTTTCACCTGTTGCTAAGCTGTTTTGCACGCAAGTACCTAAAATAAGTGAAATGGATAATGCTTTATACTTGTTGCTATATTACTCATAATTCTCTATTATTATATAACTTCAGGAAATTGCTTTTTTACTTAAAAAAATGTAGAAAGCTTTTATTTTCTTGAAAAAAAAAAACTAAAGCTTTCCGTTTGCTATTACTATGTGTCATATCAGAAGTTTAACTTGGTAATTAAGAGATGGAAAAATTCTGCAGTTACATCTACCGCTCTTCCTCCGCCAACCTTCTGTCTTTGCAGCCTACCGTGTGTGAACGAGAACTGTGCGTATTTGCTTTTCAAACCCTGGGAGTAATGAATGAGGCTGCTGATGAAATAGCAACTGGAGCTCAGGTAATATCACAGTCTGCTCATTATTTCTTATTTTGAATATTTTGTTCCAGTGCAGGGGTTACCTTCAGTCTGCTATTCTTCCGGGAAAAGTTTTGATAGCTTCTTTCTTTTATAGTGAAGTTGACATATTGAAATCCTGTACATGCATTACGTAAAACTTGGTAAAATTATAATGCCATAAAATGGAAGCCAATTTAATTTTTAAATATAGGTGAAAATATAATAAGCAGCTGCTCTAAAAAGTGCATTCGATTTTACAATTGTGTTATCGAGATATGAAGAAAAGATAAAAACAAAGAAATGGTTTGAAAGTAGAGAAACATTTCATGTTTCTAGGAAAGTCAATGTAAATTCTGCAGTTCAACATTGTGGCACAGAGGTTAAGCTCTGCCTGCAGTACTGGCATCCCATGTAAGCACAAGTGTTGAGTCCTGGCTGTTCCACTTCCAATTCAGTTCTCTGGCAATGTGCCTAAGAAAGCAGCAGAGATGTGCTTTGGATTCTGGCACCATCATGGGCTACCTGGATGGAGTTTCATGCTCCTGGCTCCTTCCTGGCCCAGCCCAGCTCTAGCCTTTGGAGAGTGAACCAAAAATGGAAGATGTTGCTTTCTCTCTCGCTTCCCCTCTCCTCTCTTTTTCTCTCTCTTTCTCATTCAGTCCCTCCCTCCACTCCTGGAACTGACTCTCAAATAAATAAGTAAATAAATCAATCTTTTCTTAAACAAGTAAAACATAAAAATGCCAGGATGGAGTATATCATAGGGAAATGTACCATGTTCTGTAGGAAGCAGTACATTCTCAGTACTCACTGTGCAATCATTTGATAAATGTATGAACAAAAGCCCTAAATATGTGGGCAAGTGCAGAGGATAATCAGTCTAATTCTCTGCACTCTGTACAAAGCCTAAAAATGACTTAAAAACAATTTTCACAAAATTACTTCCAAATTAGGGGAGAATGAAATTGAGCATGAATAGAAAATATTCAGCTAAGAGAAATCATAAACAGAAAATTTCACCAGATTTGAGTTTATGCACCCTTTACAGGTTTTACCTGGAAAAACAATTAGCATTAAGTGTTAAGTGTGAAAAATCTTCTGGTACTACAAACATAACTACATACAAGTTCAAAAAACTTGAAGACCTGAAAACCACAACAAAGAAAGCCAATGCGCTTTTTGTAAAGAAATACAAGAAATACTCAGCTTGAATAAAAGCCAATCAGAAAAAAAAATGACTAGTCTTTCAGTTATAAAATTCACAAAGATAGATGGGGAAAGCGATCATGCAACGCAAAAGTGTCATTCCTTCAAAATTATAACCTGTTGTAAAGCAAGCATTGCACTTGATAAAGGTAGGACAGTTAACTAATACATATGTGTATATCTCTTATTCCAGTTGCTATATTAATGAACTAGCTTGTATGATTTATTTACTTGAACATTTTAAGGATAATATTTATTTGCATTTAATTATTTATGTGAAACATAGAGTGTTGGAGATAGAGAGAGAGAGAGAGAGAGAGGTCTACCTTTTGGGTCACTGCACAAATGCTAATGAAAGCTGAGGCTGGACCAGACCTGAGCTGGGGGCTGAGGAGTCAGTGTCTGTGTCCCTGGGGGGTCGCAGGAAATCGGGCACGTGTGCTGTCATCCGCTACCACCTTGATGACAGATTAGTTGGGAGTTGAAGCACCAGTGGAGCTAGGACTCAAGCCTCGCGCTTACAATACGGGATGTCGGCACAGTGGGACAACACAACTGCCTGTTTCACCGTGCCTTCCCCCCAGGACAACGTTTTTCAAATAATGAATTTTAAAGGAAAGACAAGTAAGACGACAGTTTGATACTGCTCCTACAGGAAACATGCACAGATTTGCCTATTAAAGTTTGAAAAATACTAAAAACTGAAAAAAAAATAGTCTGTACTTAAGAGGGCTTCTAACTACTAGCTTCTGACCACAGAGCATTTTCTTTGCTTTTTTTTTTTTTTTTTTTTTTTTGCTTTTTAGTGAAATTTTTTTCTCATCCCTTGGAAATAATGTTGCTTTAAAAAAAAAAGGTATATACCAAGGTTGTGCATGTGTGTCTCAATATACATACATGTCTGTTACATGTCTATGTCTGTACGTGCATATATAATGTTATTAAAAAGTATTCAAGCACTACACTTAAAATCCGTGCATCTACTTGAATGTAAATTTTCCTGCACATAAAACAATAAAAGCCTAGACATAGTAAAGTATTAGAAAGAAAATTAGCATCATGATAACAGTAGGCTAGGTTGATAGAATAGTACGTAGTTTCCCATGGCAAAGCTCTTGGTAAACGCTGAAGAATAGTAACTACCTTATGTGTATATTTCAAGGTGGTAGATCTACTAGTATCCATGTGTAGGTCTGCGTTGGAATCTCCTAGAAAAGTTGTCATTTTTGAGCCATATCCTTCTGTGGTGGATCCAAATGATCCTCAGATGTTGGCGTTCAACCCCAGGGTAAGTAGTTACCCCACACCAATCAAAAAGCCTGCTTTACACCGTGATGGCAACTTTAGCCTCATTGGTTTTCTTCTTTCTCTTTCAATCTCTGTCTCATTAAACACACCCGTGATTATTTTAAGCTTACTGTATATTTTTTGGGGATTCTGACTTACCACCTTCTAACTTTAAGAATCCTGTGTAGAGGGATACATCTTCCTTTTACTATTTATTTTCACTCCGTCCCTGTCCTCTTCTCCCTCGCCAACTATCTGAAATTCATCAAAGTTGAATTCTTGCTAGTAACGGACTCGCATCCTTAAGAAGGCAAGACACTTCCAATGACCTTAGTTTCTAACCTAGTGAGAAATTTTGTATAGCCATAGGTATATCAAATTTCCTAGAAAGAATTTTTCTTCATGATGCGGCAACGGGGCCACCTGTGTGTGCTAAAAAAATGAATTGTCAGTTGAGTACATGTTGTTATTTGTTGGTTGTCATACCCTTTTGGTGACAATTTCTAATCAGAAGAAAATAAAAGAAATTTTTCAAGTAGAGAAAAAGAAAATTTTTTCTACTTTGGAAAAATTCTATCATTATATTCATTATGGCTAATATTTTAGTGGTAGGGCCCTGAATCGGGAGCTATGTATTTCTAGATCTTTCTCCAACAAGCTGACCATGATTTTATGTGCTTGTATAAGAACCAGCGTTGTTTCCTTCTGTTGTTAATTCAAGTTTTAAATTCTATATAATCGAGAGCTTACTACAGTCTTTTCCTTCATGTACATAAAACAGGCATTACTTTTAGATTGAACTGAATAGAAAATCCATGTAAGAAATAGCATGTTTGTCTAGCAGTGTAGATTTTCAAAGACTGTAACTGAACATCACTTTGTATTTTTTTATTAAATAGAAGAAGAATTATGATCGAGTAATGAAAGCCCTGGATAGCATAACATCCATCAGAGAAATGACACAGGTAAGTATGTCAGTCTTATGAACTGTGGCAGTTTGGTTTTGCTTGAACAAAGTTGTATGTTAAAACTGAGAGGATTAGTCATGTAGTGAAATGTAGATTTTTCCACTACATAGGGTATGATTATAATCATTAAAATATTATAGTTTATTAGGATGTTTCAATTAGATTACACAAATACATTGATGGGCTAGCAGTTGGAAGGATAATTGCATATTTGCAGTGCTAATAGTTTGATCTCAGACTGGAGCAGGGACCTTGAACACAGGTGGATATATCAGATGTTTTAAGGTGGTGGTTAAATTTGGTGCCACCTTCTTGGGATATTAATTTTAATTAACAACAGTAATTTAAGCACATTATTTTATATTAAAAATTAGGTATCCTTTGCAATGCCATGTTTGTTTAAATATTAGGGGAACAACACAGGATCTGAAAGCCACTTTGCAAGATGCCAAACTCTCTGAAAGCGCCGGTTTGTTCTTTGAGTCAGTAAGCGGGCTTTGATAAAAAAAGTTCGATGAGCATGAATCAAAGTTTGTTTCAAAAAAAATCTACCACATTGCTGTGCTGTAGTGCAGTATATTCTTATTGTGTTGAATTAGGAAGGCTTTACACTGTGCAAGTTGTGGAAAGCTGTTTAAACCTCATCATTATACAGAGAAGTTGACCATCGTAAACACACAGCAGCAGCGCACGGGATCTGCACAGCTTGTCTGCAGTGATTTCAAGATGTGCATGGCTGCAGGAACCCTTGAGGTGTTAGGATCAAGAGAACCCTCAGTCACTGGCTTTTGCCACTGAAAGAACAGATTTTTTTTTTCTTTTTTTGCCCCAGGGCCCACCAAACTGTGCGAATCCCTCCCCACTTTCCCAGAGCCTCCTCAGCTCCCCTATTGGAAGAAAGTATTCCTTAAGAACATTTTCCACTTCTAGTTTTGGTTCTTGAGTCTTATTGTCATTATTCACTCATGCAATTGAATGTATATTCATTTATTCAGCAAATAAAATGTGTCAAACTATAGTCTATAAGATAGTCTTCAATTTAATGATGTGGTTTGCTCAAAAATCACCCTCCCTTCTGTTTTTTCGTGTCTGAACCCTCTCTGTGTTATTTGAATTATTTTTCAAACAAACAGTTCTTATTTGTAGTAAGAATGAAAGCAATGTATATATATATATATATATACACATATATATGGTTTATATATATATATAGTTTTAATGTGGAAGGAAAAAAATAAAACATTACTGCGACAGCTTTCATGAAGATAAACATTGTTCTGTCATCAAGTATAGCATATTTATGCTATACCCTAGACCCAGGTCATTTTTGAGTTTAAAAATAGCTGTAAACCCTGAATCTGAAATCAGCCATATGCTAAAAATTGCTGCCTTTATTCTGCATCGTGTGTAAGCTATTTTAACAGCAAGCAATGTAGATGGCCAAAAGGCAACCCAGGAAACTAGGGGCCGAAGTTATGTAAGTTGCTTGTCAATGCTACGGCCTGTGACCTTAGACAAGTTGTTTAATGGCCCGTTGTCTCAGTGTCTTCATGGACAAGGTGGAACTAGTCACTTGCACCCTTTCCCAGGGTGTCATCCCTGAGCATGCTGTCAGGTTGCACTGCATCAGAGTGTTTAAACTTCTACAAGTAAATGAGATCATACTGTCTTATTTTCTGACATGTACTGCCATATACACGGTCCTAAATTGGCAAAGAGAATGTGATCTTTGCTCTGTGAAGTGCTTAATTGAATAATTCCATTAGATGTTCTCTCTCTCTCTTTTTTAACATAAGTGATGTCTGATTTTCTTTGGTGTACATTGGTCTCTTTAGCCACAAGCATGAGTGGTAGTTATCATAGGTTCTGTGTTATTAGTTAAAAATTGAAAATGGTCACTGTCGCACATGCCCAGGACACTGCCAGAGGTTTTCAAACTGCTGCAGTAAGGGAGAGATACTACAACAAGCTAAGTTCAACTCCAGCTAAGGCAGAGGGTCTGTGGTTTCTAAAGCCAGGCAAAAGGAACCAGAAAGGGCCATCGGAAATAGAAGAAGGGGATGAAAAGAGGGGACATAGGCAGCTATGTGCAAATGGATAAGCACAGAAGAGCTTAAGTGCAGAGTTACTGAAAATGATTTAGCAAGACGGATTGGCACAATGTATGCACTGCGGCTAGGCAGCCTTGCATTTTTTGAACAGCATCTCACCTGGGTACCTGCACACAGGCTTGTGGAGAGGGAGGGTTTACTTTTAGTGACAGGATCTGGTGAGAGTGGAAGCCAAGCTAGCATTTGGTCAATTCTGTAGTACTCAATCAAGTCCTTTGCATCGCATGGCCACCCACAGTCCGTGTTAGCCTGTTGGCCACCACTTAATCTTGCTCTTAACTCTTTTCATGAAAAGCACACGTTGAATGTAGATCAGGCATACCACTTCATCTGATGTTCCTTTTGTAGAAAAAGAAAGATGAATTTTAGGGAAAAATCCGAGTATATGATGATTGGGTTTCTTTTTTTTTCAGGCACCATATCTGGAAATCAAGAAGCAGATGGATAAACAGGACCCCCTTGCACATCCCCTATTGCAATGGTACATAATTTCAGTTTTCCTCCTAGTGAGAACAACATATTTTTCCATTGCCTATTTTAAAGAAAGAAAAAAACAGAAAGGAGAAAAGGGCTATTTTACAGGCCCTGCAGTGCTGCAGTTCCATGCGACTGCGAGAACTGGTGATTGTACAATCCAAGAGTCCTTAATGACTCTCCCTCTAATTAAAACTCGTACATCATAAGGGGAAGAAAATGCTGTCATAGGCACTAGCGGGGACATGCGGTGCATTTGACAGCAGTTTGTTCACAGTTCTGAAAGACATGATTAACTAGATTACGTGCTGAAGGCATTTTAGTTCATTGGATTTTCTAATTCAGTGAAGGCCAAATGATGGAAAGTCACTATTTCGTCCATTATACCTGAAAAAATCTTCCTAAAATAATGCTTTGTGTATTTTGCTTCACACACAATATATCTAATTAGTTCTGCAGATTTTGTACTTTTTCATTGTGGGCCTGATGAGCAAAATAGCAGTATTCCAGCCTGGATTCTAAAACTAAAGTTCAACCATAATTGGGAGAAGTGGTTTGGAAACTCAGTTTGCTCTGAGGCCTGTGTCCTGCTTGCAGACTGAAAGCAATGGCATCTCCTTAACATAGAAGGGGTTTCATGTACTTGTCTCCTTGAAGTGACTGAAAACTCAAAGATTATGAAATGTACCATTGTTGTTGGACAGGAATAAAAACATAAAGATTTTAAGAGATTGATCTGATTGAAGCCATATAGCATGCTGTTGGGAGAAAATCTCTAAAAAAATAAATGCAAAGGTGAAAAGGAAAAAACAGTTTGGTTTCCTTAAGATTCTGACTACTTTAGTCAAAAATTTGTAATACACATTTAATTAATTAAAAATAATCACTACTGAATTTAATTTCAAGAAAGATAAGTTTCAATCATTTGACAATTCACAAGAAAAACTTCAGATGTTTTTGGATTATATGTTTAACTGATGGATCACTTTAATTTCAGGGTGATTTCAAGTAATAGGTCACATATTGTGAAACTGCCAGTGAACAGGGTAAGTTGCTTTTGTCCCGTCTGCGTTTGGAAGTAGCAGGCTGTCTTAGCATTTGGAAGAACTGACTAACTCCTATGATATTTGGGTAGCCTCTCCAAGAATTGAAATAAATCTAGTTTAAGTCTAAGGCTTCAATTGGAAATTGCCATTTGTGTACCAGCTCTATGCCTTTCAAAAATGTCAAATTCAAATTCAGGCTGCTGCCTTGGACTTTGAGGTGAATAAAAATATCAGTATGAGAAAATTTAGTCATTGCACAAGTAATAGAAAGAAACCTATCTGAAGGTTGACCACAAATTAGTAGGCTTTTCAATTGTCAGATTCAGTGATGACAGATTTCCAATTTTTTTTAATATCTGAAAAGAAAATGTCTCATGACACACTATGATATTCATAAACTTAAAAAAATAAGAAAGCAATGGATTCAAAATTTTTTTAATCATGTCCCTAGAGCACCTAAAATACGTGTTTCTGAGATTCTTAGGTACAATGCAATATTGAATTATATTCCTGTATAAGCATATTCCCAGGTCAAAGGTAAACAGTACTAAGTAAACAAACTAAGGTTTGTCAAGCAATTAATTCAAAAAGTTTAGTTTTAATTTATTTCTATGGCAAAAGAGGAAAACTATACTTGTATGCAGGTGGTTTCTAATGTTACAAATGGATGCTACAAAAGTATAATGATAATGCTTACGATTTTAGATCTTAACCAACTCTATTACTGCTTGGCAAACTTCATCGTGTTCCCTCCCTTGAATGGGTATTGTATACTTAGGGAATTTAGTAATAAAAGTCTTAAATAAATAAATAAATATATATATATATCTCTAATATATGTCTTAAGCCAGTGAAATTAGGAATTGTCATCAGCCTGCTCATCTGTTTGTTACATGTGACACCCTTTCTTTTGACAGCAACTCAAGTTCATGCATACTCCACATCAATTCCTTCTCCTTAGCAGTCCACCAGCCAAAGAATCCAATTTCAGAGCTGCTAAAAAACTCTTTGGTAGCACCTTCGCATTTCAGTGAGTATAACTTACTGTTCAGGGGGAATATGCTCCACCCAGTCTTCCAGAAACGTGTGGGAAGAAAACACTGTCTATGGGTAATTGGTCAGTAGTGTTTGCTAGTCTGCTATTTGTCACTGGGTTTGGAAACAGCCTGCGGAAGGCGTCCCAACTTGGCACCCTTGGACAGCTCTACACTGACTTGCTTTTTCCTTTCTCTTGTGTTTTTTTTTTTTTCCAGTGGCTCACACATTGAAAACTGGCACTCAATCCTGAGGAATGGTCTGGTAGTTGCTTCTAACACACGACTGCAGGTAAATGTTCTCAATGCTGTAAAAAGATCTAATTATTCTTCAGTCCTGAGGCTCACCAAGAACACCTGGTGTTACACATTTACGTGCAAACAGAAAAGCATGTGAGCTTCAAGATAGTCAGCAGACTTTTCAAGAAGCCTCAGTAGTTTTCCTCCACAAAATAAATGTAGTAGAATTGTTGTACAGTTATGCTCAGAAGTTATTACACATGAAAAACAGGAGTTGAGTTCCCTATAAGTAAGTGGTTAAAACCACAGTTCAGACCTAAGTAGCTGAACATATGCAAGCACAAATAAGACTTTGTAGGCATTCAGATTAGTCCAAAATACATTTCTTCGGTGCTGCACGTCAGTATGAATGCATTCAGAAAAGAAAATATGATCATTTTCAAAGCAGAGATTGAATACTAACAAGCAACACTGTAGCTGCTGCATTGCAGGCACTATGGGCAAACAGGTATGGGTTGATGCCCTTCGCTTGCACACTCCACTTCACTCACATAGCCGAGTCTTTACTTGAAGGTGTAAGGACATCCAGAAATGACACACTCAGCCCAATCATCTACCTGTGCTAGATGTCACAACACAGAGGCTTCACACGTGACAGAATGAAATTAAATACTCCTTCGTTTTTCAATCCATCAGTATTCAGTTCACACACATGAGATGGGAGGGCCCTAGAACACAGCGGCTAATTAGAGAGAAGTCTAGTTGTTCCAAACGTTATTGGTTGAAGATGTTTACTTAACAAAATTCCTTGTCACTTGAAAAATTTAAAGATTATATGAAGAAACCCTGAGTAAAACACTTGTGTTTAAGCTTGTAGATTTAAAAAAAAAAGCCATTTATGTCTTAGCCAGTTTTGTTTTTAAAATTTTAAGTTCATTAAGATAAAAATCAACTAGAGTAAGTTGTGGTAAGTGACTCTTTTTGTCTCTGATAAGGTGGAAAACATTTATCAAGAATCCTTCTTGCCCCAGCTATCATTTTTCTTGTATCAGCATCCTCTGAATTTTAAGTACAAGGATATTAGTACTATTTTCAAAGTAGGCCTTGGAAGAGGAACACTTTCATTTTTCTGAGACTTAATGTTCCAACATGAAACTAATTACCTTCTGCTGTAAAATATTAACATTGAAAGCACCGTCTGACCTCTCATTTTCCACATGTTCCCATTTTAGCTCCATGGTGCGATGTATGGAAGTGGGATCTATCTTAGTCCAATGTCAAGCATATCATTTGGTTACTCAGGTAATCCTGTATTTCATTTACAGCATCAAATTTCTTTGTTGTTGTTGCTGCTAGCTACTCCAGACACAGTTTTTTTGTAAAGTGCCTGAACTGTATTAGATGTACTGTATCGAATTACTTTACTTCGTGTCAAAAGCAAAAACAAAGCTCAAATGCCTAGACTCATTTTACAATAATTCCCTTAGCACGTAAGATGAAATGTCTTTTGTCAAATAAAATTAACCTATTTTAAAATGTCTGCATTGATTGTTCCACAAGTAAGTACTAAGAATATAGAATTGTGCACAGTATCTGAGGACACATAGCTCTATGTAATCAGGGTAATTGATATTTAGTCAGGTAAGAAGTTAGTGAGACACAAACACTACCTTTGGATTCTTGGATCTATTGAGAAGTTTGAACTTATGGGTAGTTAGACGGAATCCCTCTAAAGGATCCAGCTTATTGACAACTCCCTGTTCGTATTTTGGCGAGGAGGTGGGACACAACCTCTTGGTGTAAATAAAAGCATGTCGGGAGAGGAAGCTTGTACAGATCAGGACGTAGAAAGAACGGTCGCCAAGTAGGATTCATTAACCATGGGTGGTAGAATGTATAATACTTTATTCCTTATGACTTTTCACATTTTTGGAATATTTTGCAAGGACCATTTTGATTTGTCTAACAATTAACCTCTTCGTCTAAATATAGAGTAATTACGTTCAATGGAAAGAGATTTATTTTTTTAAACACAGTCTTCCAAGAGAAGCCAGTGGAAAGTTTATGTGCTTTCCTGGAGTCCCTGGTTTAGTGCACTGTTCTTCACACTTTATTTTTTATTTTGAATGGGTTAGAGAGAAAGAGAGAGGAAGAGAGAGATTGATTCTGTTCTCCTGTCTACCTCCTGACTGAGCACAATGGTCAGGGCTGGGCCATGCTGCAGCCAGCATCCAGCAGCCTCATCTGTGTCTCCCACAGTGGTGGCAGGGGCCAAAGAGATTTGGAGCATCTGCCGCTTCTTTCTCAGACTATTAGTGAAGCCTCTGGAATCTGAGCCACTCCAAGCAGGGGAGGCAGTATTTCAGGCAGCAGCTTTACCTGCTTTGACATGGCACCAACCCCATCCTTCACACTGTACGTGTTATTGTTTTCGCACATTATCCTCATGTTTATGTGTGTGCGTGTGCTTCTGTGGTTCTATGGTCACAAATTCAGTATAAAATAAAATACTCTCACAGGTCTAAAAGCAGTAAACCAGAGCTAGTGGTTCTATAGTGATGCAACAGTAAAACTGGCATACTGTCAAAAGAAACTAATAATGAAAAAAGCTACAACCAAATGCTGATAATCTTCCTAATTAGAAGGTTTATAAGTTATAGTCAGGAAAAATTACAATGGAAAATACATAATGAAAAATTTCAAGAGTACTTATTCTGAGGATTATTAAAGTAGCTACTGCTGCATAACCAACTGCCCTAACCTTACTCAAGCATATGTAAAGATTGTGTGGGTCAGGAATCCGGATATTTCCTGGATAGATGGTTCTTTCACCTTTCAAGAGCCCGTGCGATAAGTCCAGCTTGGTGGCAGGACTACGCTGGCAAGTGTTAGCCTGACTCACAGGCCAGGCACCAAGGAATTGAACTGATTAACCAGCCTCCTGTAGGTGCCCTGTGCTATGTGTAGAACCCAAAGAAGCTGGATTTCTTGCCTTAATCTTTCCAGTGTGCTAAAAGCATCAGATGGATTTGATCCGACATTTTCCAACCCAGATTGAGAAGTTAAACGACACGGCAGTCATGAAGCCTTCCGTATGGAATGTGTAGGGTTAAACCTCATCTCTTAGAGAACGAGGCAAGTCACATTGTAACAGCTCATACTGGTTGCAAACTACCAAGGCTGTGACCTTGAGAGTGCACACACCCAAAGTAACACTGTAGAAGGAATATGAACAAGATAAGAGATAAAAAAAAATAGCAAGAAGGAAGCAGCACTTAAAATGAAGAGTATAAACCTTACGAAAACGACACTAAATAAATATTATTAAAAGCTGGTTTAAATAGCGCCTGGGTATGGATGAGCAGGGAAACACGACAGAGCACCACGCACTGTGATTTTCTGCAGAATGTTATCGGTTGTGCAGACGCTTTCGTTGGGAAAGGACTTAGGAGAATTACAAGCTGTGTGAGTAGATGTAAAATTTTGTCTGCGTGGATGTGCGTTGATCTGGGGAGAAGCTGTAGCTTTCGTCCCATTCTTGAAGGGCTGGCTCTTGTCCTAAACAGACGGTGAAGTCCCCAACACTCGGAAAGGTGTCTGCATAATTGATTTAGAGACTGAAAATGGAAGGGTTGGAAAGCTGAGTATCCGCCCCCGAATATGATGCCTAGGATTTCAGAAATCCTGAGCCTGTTCCTCACCCCATGTGCATCCAGCTCTGTGTACATTTTTGGCAATGCCTATGCCTTTTTTTTTTTAAGATTTTTTTTTTCTTTATTGGAAAGTCAGATTTACAGAGAGAAGGAAAGACAGAATGACAGAATGAAAGATCTGTCCACTGGATCACTCCCTAAGTGGCTAGTGGCTGCAAAGACTGGAGCTGAGCTTATCCAAGGCCAAGTGCCAGGAGCATCTTCCAGGTCTCCCACACGGGTGCAGGATCCCAATGCTTTGAGCTGTCTTCTACTGATTTCCCAGGCCACAAGCAGGGGGCTGGATGGAAAATAGAGCAGCCAGCATGTAAACCAGCACCCGCATGGTATCCCACCACATATGAGGTGAGGACTTTAACCACTAGGCTACTGTGCCAGACCCAATGTCAAGACTTTTAAATGATTAGAAAAAAAACATTAATAAACAGGCTTTATCCCTCATTATTAAGCCATGTATTGCAATGACAAAAAAAAGCAGCACATAGCTCAACAATTGGTGTGATAGCAGATGAACAACTTTCTAAATTTTTGTTGTTTTTTTCCATGATACCTTTGTGTAGGTATAGGGCTTTCCCCCATTTTATCCCTTTTCTCCTTCCTTTAAGCTCCTTCCCACCATTTTGCCTCATATTATTACAATAATATAATCTTTTAGTCACAGCTATAAGTCTAACATTCTGCTGTTCAAGTGCATCATGGTATTGTAGGTATAAACAAATATATATGCCTTTCAAACAAATAAAACAAATAATTTTTAAAAGGAATAATGGCAATAGCACCATTAAAACTTGTGATTATCACAGGCCAAAAATGTTGAATTTCTTAGAAAGCTTGTAAATTCTACGCAGATTTAACTACACATCAACAATTTCCAAAGTTAACTTCCAGTGGAAATATAATTTTCTGACATTTGTTCTTATTCTAACCCCTTATCCATCTGCCAACCAGATGGTAAAAATGAAAATTAGGTTCCGAAAGCTGTATAAAGCCAAATGTTAAGAATAATTTTCTAGTTACATTAATATTATGCCAAATGATTTCTATCCTTGGTTTCACTGCAAAGAAAATTAAACCGAGATTTTCATTTCCTAACCCACTTAGTTCTTGCAAAGCCCACTGAGCTCCAAGTCTAAGTATTGAAGGCGTGATCCTTGCTCCCTCAGGGACTTCCCTCTAATCCCATACCATCCAACTCCTGCCTGGAGTGGAACTGGAGTGTCCCGGAGAATGGATTGTGCTTTCAGCTGTACCGTACAAGCTGGTCCCTCACTTGTTATTTTGCTAATGTTTTCAGGGATGAACAAGAAGCAGAAGGTGTCTGCCAAGGACGAGCCAGCTTCAAGCAGTAAAAGCAGCAGTGCATCGCAGGTGTTGTAGCAATCCAGATGACTGCCTCGGCTTAGTGAACTGTGACCCCGTTAGCCAGCGAGACTTCCATAAACACACAGGCTGTTCAGTTCTTTGCAATCTATCTTAAGTGGCCATTGCTCATAACGGAATAAAAAGCATCCCCAAGTATAACTGAATTGCATCTCGACAGTAATTATCAAGCTGATATTTACTGATTATCTACTGTAATTCCAGAGACGCTGGGGTACAGTGAGGAGCAAAACAGAAGATATTTTAATCCTCTTGGATCATAGAGTTTATGGAAGGGATATAGGCAAATTAAGTATATTTTAGGTACAATACAAGATGATGGTAAATATTATGAAAAAAAAAGTCAGAGAAGAAGAATGTTTACTGATAGCGAATGAATGCAGATATGGTGATAAAGGTTAAACGCAATGACGGAGACAGGAGCCTCTTGAAAGGCGTGATGGAGGTCATCTTTGAACCCTATGTCACTTCAGGAAAAATTCTAGACAGAGAGAAAAGTGGTTAGAAATCTCATGTTTCACAGAAAGCAAGTATATTCCAGGCAAATTAGAAATCAAGATGATAACTAGTAATTACACTTGGACAAAAGAGTGTAATTAATTTAACATCTAAAGACAAAATAAAAGCACTCAGTATTTTCTATGTGAGGTATTTCTGAAAATCTCCGTAGCTTAGTAAATAATGCTGTAAAATAGTGTTGGTTTGTATGCTTAGATTTTCAAGAATAATAAAAGTTAGTATTTGAAAAGATCATGGCAAATTAATTCTGTCTACCTTGAAGATGTCAATCTTCTGGTAAAAATGGCGTCATGATTTTGAGTTTTTCTTTTGAGTAAGAAAATATTGAACTCTTATTTAGCATTTTTTAAGTTCGCCTGATAATTGTTCAATAATTGACATACAGAAGTTGATACCACAAAAGTAACTTGGTTTTAAAAGACTTCAAAGATATTAATGCCAGTCTAGATAGACTTTTTGTTTTTTCTTTTGGAGTTATTACACCAACTACTATTTGGTAGTGATACGCAATATTTTTCGTTCATTACTGCACTATTTTCATTATCATTTTTAAATTCTTTTGAAATTTAGTCACAGAAGAAAGGACAGCAATCCCAGTTTCTGCAGAGCCGTAACCTAAAATGCATAGCCTTATGTGAAGGTGAGTGGGATGCTTACAGAGCGCATGGTGCTATCTGTCAGATATGCATAAAGAACCTGAATGTGCTTACAGAGTGCTCACAAGGGAAGGGGGAAAATATTTCTCCTTCTTCCCATCTTGAAGTGCATAGACAGAAAACAAGTATAATAAAGATCATGACGGTTAAACTGTGATTGTCAAATTGGCATTTCAAGTTTTAATCCTGCAGCTATGTCAGAGTGGTAGATTATATCTGGTGCTTACCTCTGTGGCTAACGCGCTATCATCTCCCAATGTTGTTACTGAGATATTGAAATATTTTAAAGAGAACCAAGCAGTGAGAAGACACCTGGATCGTTTTTTTTGTTTTGTTCTGTTTTTGTTTTTATGTAGTTTTTATTTTTTCTGTCCAGTTACTTTCCTTCCTTTCTGTACTTAGGATAGAAAAATGTATAGGTGGTTGGCACAGTCAGGCACACCTTGTTCTTGCCTTAAAATCTGATTTTTGTTGAAAACCGTTTATCCTTCTGCTGTGAGGAGTTTCAGGAGCCACTGTCGAATGTTTTGTAAGCCTTCAGTGCAGTTACAGAGGACACCGGGTCACAGCCTACAGTAATTCTCAAGTCATGATCTATTTGCTTGTGATAACACTCAAGTGACTCACTGACTAATGTGATCCCAGTTGTGATTCTGGCAGTAAAATAGTTACATGGCCCTTGATGGCTTTCATTCTCATTTCTGGATCACTAATGAGGTTAACAGTTTGTCCGATTTTCACTTCTGTATTTGTTTTGTTTTTAGCTTTCAAGGAAGGCATACAGCTGCCTGGAAAAGGCTGGAATCGCTTTTCATTGTTGTTAATTTTGTCTTCCACTCACAGTGATCACCTCGCCTGATCTGCATAAACATGGAGAGATATGGGTTGTCCCCAACACTGATCACGTGTGCACACGATTCTTTTTCGTGTAAGTGAAATGCTCCAATGTTTACATGACTGTCTTCTCCACAAACGCCTCGGCAGTGTACAGGTTGTCAGTTGATCACATCACTTGCTGAAATGTTGCAGTTATGTAAGAGACAATGAGGCAATTTCCTTCTGTTGTCGTATTTGAAATTATATATATATATATATTTGAATGGAAATTATATACATATAATTGAAATATGTATATATTTCTAATTATATGTATATGTTATATGTAAACACCTATATTGGGATGAAGGGATATTTACTACATAAAAGGATTTCTGTATAATAGAAAGCTAACTTTGTATTCATTTAAGGTTTTGTTTTACACTTTAACAGAAAATTTTTAAAAAAAATGATGAAAAGCTATTTGAGAAAAACAGAAAAGCATGCTCTTCTTATACTCAGATTTTTTTCAAATAATACAAAGTAAAATTATCTTAAGGTAATAATTTCCATTGTTCTATAAGCACGAATGCGGTTTTATTCTTTTCTGTGCACTATAAGGGGAGAGGAGAGTTAGGAAGCAAAACTGATGAGATTCAGAACACGTCGGAAGGGGAAGCCATTCACTCCTTTCAAATTGGAACCGTGAGTTCCCCGCTGTCGGAGAGATGGAATCGCACGGTTCTGCTTGGTGTTCCTTCCTAGTGCGGAGGGGGAGAATACACTGATGGGAACAAAGTGGGTGGTCACATGCAAACTCAACTTTCATTCCTTTTCAATTTTAAATTTTTTAAGATTACATAATCCTTGATGTTGTACAGCAGCTTTGCCTGGCGACTATAGTGAGAATTAATGTATTTTTCCGGTGTAGCTACATGAGATAAAGATATTAAAAATTAAAATAACTTCTGTACTTGTCTGATTTCCAGAGCTGAGATAATAACAGCTATTTAATATCCTAATTACATTCTTTCCAACAAAATAAACACAGAATGAGAAACATTAAGGATACAATTATAGGAAACAGACTGGTGTGTATCAGAGGAAATTGGAAGTAAAAAAATACATATTTTTAATACTTAATATGTTTTAAATTTACTTTCATTGTAACTGAAATAGAGAAAATAGTGGTTCTATCTAGTGATTAATTCACCAAATGCCCATAACCGCCAGATCCAGGCCAGGCCACAGCTAGAAAACTGGAATTCAACCCCCTACTGGATGGCAGGTGCCTAAGCCAGGATGTGGTACCTCTTATGCTTTGACAAGAAAGTGGATCAGAAGCAGAGTAGCTGGGACTTGGAGCAGTCATTCTGAGAGTCAGGTGTCCGAAGAAGTGACTTTATTTCTGCACCAAATGCCAGCTTCCAAAATACCACTTCTACAGAGAGAGAGAGAAGCATTTGAAAAGTTGGAAAGTTCCAGAATAAACTCAAAGTTATCTAGACAAAATATAACTGAGATGTTATGAGCAGATCTCGCACATGCTCACTGTGTAACATTGGATGCCATCAGTGACCTTGCATCACGTGCCCCGGGGCATGAACACATAACCAGAGCAGTAAGGTTTTGTCAGAAGGCCCAGAAGATGTGTGCTAAAGCAGGGGGATGTAAAATCACACGTGAGTACTCTGTTCTGGTCACGTAGAACAAAAATATTCCTGCAGAAGAATAGTGATTTTAGAGTTATGAACAGCAATTTCCTATTGGCAGCTTTCCTAACTAAGCTAAAATGAGAAGAAGGCAATTCATGATTGGTCAGAATGGTTGAGGAAAATTATCTAGGTCTTCCTCTTGCTTCCCACTCGTCAGGGTCAAGCTGCCTCTAGACCAAAGGAAATCCAGAGTCAGTGGATTGGAACATCCTGCCTATTTGAAGTGACAGTCTATATGCTCAGAAGATGAGGCATTCATTGATTCAGAGCAGAAATATGTATAAATAAATTGTTTCCATATTTTCACTGCTAAATAAATTTAAGCGATGTATTTCCTCCCCAAAGACCGGTAATTTGAAAACAGAAAGGAGCTAATTGAATAGTCCATCTACAGAAAACAGGGCAGACCATGTTCAAGTACCTGAATCAAGAATTCCTGTCCAGATCTATTTTTATTTTTCTAGCGGTAGCTCACGTATGTAGTATTCTTCCGTGAGATCCCCGTCAAATGTGCTCTATTTTCCTGTGTGGCTATAGCTGTTGCCAGAGCTTCCAGTTAAAGCTTATGTATCATGTCTGGCTCTCACACGAAGTTGTAGATTCCTAAAGGCGACTCCTTCTGTTGTCTCCCTTCAGCATGTTACCCAAGATTTAATGCTTACTTGCTTCTTGGTAAATTTTTAATAAATGCACAAAGATAGAAAGGAAAATATTTTGGATTGTGTATGTTTTTTTATTTGAGGTCACATCAAAGTTTGAAATGTATCTAAAGAGACAAATACAAGAAAAATGTGTAAAATCCTAACTCTAGAATAAGTGAGATTAACATAAATATTTAATCAGGACTTGTTGAAATATAAACACAATTCAATTGGTCCTATTATCAGAGAACAACTTATTATTATTATTATTTATTTAAGTTAGAGGATAGAATCATCAATCACCTCCCAGGGCAGGAATTTCAGTGTGACATTCGAAGTGATGATATGATCGGGAAACTTTGCTGTATTCCTAGTCTATAATAAATCCAATTTCTCTACAATCCAAATCTTAGCAATCTTCAGCAGCTGTTTGCTTCCTAAAAGATAAAGACCAAGTTTAAAATGAAAAGACTTCCCAGCCCTTGACTCCTTCTTGAGAACCATTGCCCTGCAAGGTCAGGGGGACTCGTCCCCAGCCTCATGGCCTTCCGTTTTCTATTGCTCACCATTTTTCACCTGGAGACACATTACTATTCACAGCCTGGGCAGGAAACTGATTTTTCTCACCCTTTTTCTTCTTGCTTTTTCATGAAGTTTGGGTTCTGTTTTCCACTCCATCCCCTCAAAACTATTCATTTAATTCTCTTCCTCTTAAAAATTCATGCATGCATCCTGTGCTTCCACAAAGTTCCCTTGACTTCCTAGTGCTTCTCCTCCAGGTACGTCCACAATGCCCTGGGCCTGTGTTATCACTGCATCATTCCTTACTGTTTGTTTGATTGTCTTCATTTGTCTGTATACTCCAGGAGGTCAGCAGCCAGATGACTCATGTAGCTAGCTTTTCCTCCCTAGCACAAGTCTGGGCAGGTGAGTCAGAACAAAGGAAATGCACACATTGTGATGGCTTGAAGAGAGAGTATTGGCCTTAAAACACATTCTGATACTTTAAAATCTGCATATGAGAATGTAACTCATTATTTATAAGCAAGAAACACTTGTATGGCTTTCAAAGTTGATGTAAATAAGAAGATAAGTTATATACCAAAGAATTAAGTGCAATTATTGCCAAAGTGTACAGTATGGACAGTTTTTGTGCTTGAAATCCTAGAAGGTAGCTGTGATATATTCAAGGTTCGTTGTAACCACTATTGTAATGCTGTCAGCAACTCTGGACTCCCAGCCTTAGCAGTTGGATACATAGTAGGTAGTTGCTTCCCACCCCCCCCCGCCCTTTATTATGGTGTTATGCATCATAGCAGATATGTTTGATCACCTCTGGCCAATTTTGTCTTTCAACCTCGAGTTCTAGAGTTTCCTAATGGGTTTTCATGACCGATGGAAAAATATGCCTTTTGTTGAAGACTTCCCACCTTCTGTGTTCCCACTCTGGTTCTCACCCTTGCATTCTGAATTCTGCTCTCTCTACCCACTCTGAGCTTTCGTTGCCTCAAAATACTTTAAATATTTCAAATAACGTGCATCTATTCCCTATTAACTTCTAATGCTTGAGAGCAAACATGTGATGTTTAAGAAAGACAAAATTTTCATTTAATTGAAAATAGGGGCCAGTGTTGTGGTGAAACAGCTTAAGCTGGCGCCTGTGTTAAGCTGTGTTAAGCTGGTGAGCATCCCATATAGACTACTGCCTCATGTCCTGGTTGTTCCACTTTGGGTCCAGCTCTCTGTTAATATGGCTGGGAAAGCAGGGGACAAATGATCCAGGTGCCAACGTCCTGGCACATATATGTGAGACCTGGAAGAAGCGCCTGACTTCTGACTTTAGCCCAGCCCAGTCCTAACCCTTGTGGTCCCATGGGTGGTGAACCAGAGAATGGCAGATTTCTCTGTCCCTCTTGCTCTCCTTGTGACTTTACTTTTCAAATAAATGAATAATGTGTGTGATGTTTGTGACAGCATTGATGGGGTATGATTAGAGAGGCCTTTGAGTTTAGATTACGTAGGAACTGGTATTCTATATCCAAAGTGAGGCAGAGGTCATCTTTTATATCACCTCAGCAAGACCAAGAAGAGTTCCTGTGTAAAACACAGTGGCTAGAGGAGAGACTGTGAGATACGTTATTCCCGTTGTTGAGGTCAGTTTTTCTTGCTACTGTAAGAAATAATTGACATTGTGACTTAGGTTAAAAAAAGAAAGTGTGACTAAGTATAAAAAATTTGCAGTGAGAACAAAATTTTCTATTCTGAAGTAATTAAAAATGCTGGTTTGGGCAACCTAAATCCATTTCAAAACCAATAGCTACATGCAACCTGCAACTTTAAAGTGATTCATTGATATCAATGATAACAAAGGAGCAAACGCAATGGTAACAGGAAAAGAAACAACTTGGGCATAAACAAGAAATGGAAGCAAAAAGACTTGATAATTAATTATGTTTAGCTACAGGGAAGAGCCAAGAATGATGACATGTTTGTATAATTGAATGATAATATATCAAAGTGGAATAAGGATAAAATGAAGCAGAGCAGTCATGGAATGAAAGGTTGAATTTTAATACATCATATTCTTTTATATCTCCTGGAGATTTATAGCTCTAAAATACATAAACATTGGAGATACTGTTCTAGGAATGTGAGTTCATTTTAGCAAGGTAATGATGGCTTAAATTCGGATAAGTAGGTGTGTTGCCTAGAGATTAAGTTAATAGTGTCTCCTAACAGGGTACCTTGGATTCAGTAAATCCAGTTCTGGCTCCTAACTGTAGGTTCCTGCTAAAGTAGACCCTCAGAGCCATCAGTGATAGCTCAACTAGATGAGAGTCACGTGAAAGAATGAAATCCCTGGCTGTACAAGTTGGCTCGGCTCAGTCCTAGCTGTTGCAAGCATTCAGTCTATCACGGGGGAACCATTCACTGGGAGCTCTCTCTGCCTGTCTTCTTCCCTCTCTTAACTTGGAAGAGGTTGAAGTACGTGAGTTTATATCATGAAAATAGGAAAACACTGAAGATTGAATCATGTGTAAAAGTTTCCTTGAAATCAGAGACCAAGGAAAAGAATGCAGTGAGAGATACTAAGAATTAGTAATCAAAGGGCTTACTAAACAAGGAAATGGGAAAATAATATGAACCATCATCAAAAGCTTATGGAAAATGAGTAGTATGAGAAACTGCATGGGTTTCTAAAAAGGCTTGCACTGAAATTAGCTTATTTTTTAACTTCATTTTCCACAAATTTAAAAAATACTCCAGACCTAGTGGCTAAAATCCTCACCTTAAACACACCAGGATCCCACATGGGCATGGGTTCTAATCCCAACAGGCCCCTCTTCCCATCTAGCTCCCTACTTGGGGCCTGGGAAAATAGTCGAGGATGGCCCAAAGCCTTGGGACTCTGTATCCACTTGGGAGACTCGGAAGAAGCTTTTGGCTCCTGGCTTCAGCTCTGGCCATTACGGTCACTTGGTGTGAATCTTCGGATGGAAGATCTTCTCTGTCTCTCTGTATATCTGACTTTGCAATAAAAATAAATCTTAAAAAACACTCTATAGCTTTGAGAAAAGAAGCAATCATGTATGTGTTGCATGCTGAAGTCCTGGGAGGTAGCCCCCTGGATTCACGGATTAGGAAGCTTTTGTCAGTACTTTCCAGTAGGGTAAGAGAGTCTGAAGAAAAGCTGCTTTGGGTGGAAGCAAACACGAGAAGTTAAAGTGTGCTGAAGACATTTCTTATTCAAATGCCGGGTTTAAATTATAAATGTTCTATCAGCATAGCCAATACTTTTATTGAATGCGGTAGGTGTGTTGAAAGTACAAAAAAAAAAAAAAACCTAGGAAAAAATGCAAATTGGGAAACTTTAAGTAAAATTACATGTGAAGAAGCAGAATCTCAAACTGAAGAAGCAGCAAAGTCCTTGGACCTGCCCCTTCCTTCCCACTGTCTGCTTCATTCTGTTGTTGCTAATCTCCTTCTCTTGTTTATAACCTGAATCCTAGAGGAAGTGGCCGACGGTCTCAGCAAAACCCTTGCATCCCTGTAGGGCTGCATCTCCAAGCCAGAGTCTCTCCTCCACCTCTGTGGAAACACAGGGATGGCTTAGCTTTTCCTCTTGGTGGACTGTCTAGCAGGATTTATATTTTATTTTAGAAACCAAACTAACATATATTACTTATCCAATTAGGTGTATGTTTATGCGGTGGAGTGCAAACACTTGTTAAGATTTCAACATTTTTAATCATATTATGTCGTGTGGAATAGTTCCTCATCCTTAACAGGGTTCTTACTACTTGATCTCCTGAGAATATAAAAGGAAGTGGTCTGTATCCCATATAGCCCAATCTGTTTTTCCCCCAGTAATGCTTTATTGACATGTGTTAGATACATCTAAAATAGCAGGCTTGTGTAAGTGCTAAACAAATTGGCAAACTTGGGTCATTTTGCCAAGAGTTTGGACTTGGTACAGATGGAATTATCACTTGGTGTTCAAACAGTAGCTTATGTAAGAAGCTGAGCTGTCACTGCTCTATGTCATCTCTTTTATTGTCCTGTATTGTGCTATTTCCAGCAAGTTTAAGTGTGGTAAGGAAAAGGCAGTAGTGCACATTAATCTTTGAGACAATGTACTCACACCCCTTGTTATCTATTTTGAAGTAATTACCCCTTCTCTAAAGCTTCTGTCTTGAAGTCATTTTATATAGTAAAATTAATTCATTGCCTACTCCACTCTGAATATTATCACGAAAGTTTCAAAATCCATCCTCACAGAATTCTTAGTCAAAATAAGTTCATTTGAGGAAATGAATTATCATCTCAAATGTAATTATTTCTTCCTAAAGAACATAGTAATTGCTGTCCTTTGATTTTATATTTTTTATTTCCACCATAGACCTACATCTTGCAGGCTTGTATTCTTTTATGAAGTAAAAAAAAATAAATAAGAATATGTTACAGTCCAACTCAGTGCAGCAGGGATCCTCTGATAAAATAAGCCATACAACCTTGACTTTCTATGGCTGAGAAATAGCTAGAAGGTGGGCACAGGAATGAGGTAGTGGTGGAGAAGTGACAACAACACTGGAAAGGAAAGGAATGATTGATTTAGGAGTGCGACTGAGAAGTTGAGAAGCTATGGAACGGAAAGTGGAATTTCCTACACAGCAGGCTGCCGAACTGCCATGGGCAGTGCTCACAGTGCCCAAGACAACCAGGTGTGTCCTGTAACACAGGTGATGCCTTATGCAGGAACAGACAAGTTACAAAAAGAAACGGGAAGATTAAGCTATGATGCAGAATGATGGGCTGGTCTATGTTTAATCACGCGGCACGTTATGAAATGCCACTGGAAAAAACATAACCATCTCGTGCGTCTTTGGCTGTCTACGCTGTATTTTGGAATGGAATGTTATTTTTCAACCATTTTCAATGCTGCTATCATTTTGAATTATGATTCTGTCTTTTTTATTTTAGCTATGAAGACGGCCAAGTGGGAGATGCAAATATTAACACACAAGAAGGAGGCATTCACAAAGAGATCCTCCGAGTAATTGGTAATCAAACTGCTACTGGTTAAAGAACCATCATTTAATTCACATGATTTGAAAGCCTTCCTCGGGTTCAAAGCTGGATTTTGAACTGAAGAAGATGATAAAATTATCTATTGTTATTATAAACAAAATTAATCCTTTGAATACTGATTTTTTTTTCTTAGCATTTCTAAGTATCTCATTAAATACCTGAAATGGTTTAAACTTTATCAACTGTAGGTTATGGAACCTAGTAATAAAATTACAAATAGCACTTAAACTGAAGTTTGGGTTGCTACACAATAAACATATTGAAAACAACAGTTTTGTGCTGATATTTTTATATTAAATGCATCCATTGGCCATTTGGTATTATGGAGTGACATTTTAGGATGCCTAGGTGGAGGAGAACATTTTGCAATGGAGCTTACATCTTCTCAGAGGCTCTGTGACTGGCGTTGTCTCTGCCCATTCTACCATGCTTCAGAATTAGTGAAGTGTAATTTCAGTGGAGAGTAACATTCCCCAGTCTCCTACTATTTTTTTTTGTCTTACACAAACTCCAATAGATGTAAGTACCAGTGCTTCCCTGAAAAGGATGTGGTGTCGGTTTCTACAAATTTGTGCTCTAGGAGGTGTGAGCTACGTGTGTATACATCCACACGTGTGTTTTTTGACTAAGAGGCAGCATAGCATTACCAACCTATCCTTGTGAGTGAAAAGAAGCTAATGTTTAGGAAGCAATAAATCTGGATAGGAGCCTGATTTGCCACCACTCATTCACTGAAGATATTTGCTGAGAATCTTTCTGCTTGTTTGAAGAAATGTGCCATTGGTTAAAATAAAAGAAAATATTTTAAAATATCACCTAAAAGTCATAATTTGGGGAACATAGGTGCCTCTGGTAGACTAATTGTACATTCAAGTGATCATATGTTTAAACAAAAGCCCTCAGGAACTAAGCTAGACAGCATTTGGCTTTTATTTCCTTCAATGAAATGTTTAAATAATTATTTATATCATGGCAGCATTTTTATGTGTATTCATCCATATTTGTTCATTATTTATGTTGAGAAAGAGGACAAATTTTGAAGCTTTTTTATAGTTAAAGAATTTTTACATATTTGTATAAAGAATAGCACCAGCTCTTGGGCATTTTCCTTTCAAAAGTTATGCGTCCACCAAAGTAATTTTTATTTCTTTGAGTCCTGGAGTTTTTATTAATTTTCAGTTTCACTTGATAGTTTGTTTTTCCTATGTGACGCCTTTGGAATAAGGCCATTCACAAAAGTTTGAGTTGGTGAGCCTGACACTGTATTCAGACTCTGAAGCAAGGCTCATATCTGGCATTAATTTACATAAGAGGAAAAGGTAAAAATGTCTGGTCATTTACAAGCATAATGTGATAACTTCAGTGTTTATTCCCTTCGTTTGTCTGGCATTAAAGGGGAGGAAAAGGTCATACTCGTTGTTTAACAATTCCAGCTTAGGAAATATTTCCTAACGGTTTGTTTTTCTTACATTGTAAATAATTGATATGCCACTTACTTCTGCAAGAATGAGCTTCGAGTGGCTGGGGTATTAATCATTTGGATAGTATCTGTTTAAAACATTTACCTGTTCTAACTTGTACTTCTGAGTGCAAGGCCAGACTAGCAAGGTGCAGACACTTCAGTATCGTATGACCAATTTACTCGAAGTTTGTGTTAAGACTGGAAGACTGCTTCTTCCTACTGAAACTTCCCCTGTACCCAAAATCATGTTACCTATTCTTTAGAAGCTTTTTTTTTTAGTGGCGAAATTATTTTTCAAAAAAATTTTTTTGCGTATGTTGTGCAGAACATAAACCCGAAGTTCAGGATTTGGGCATGGGGAGACTTAAAACTCTACCTGTCTGGCCACTGAGAACACCAAGGATCTGCAAAAACTCTGTAGACAGCCTTCAAGTGAGATTTCAAACCTAGTGTTTCAATCCCTTATGGTTTTATTTAACAGTTGAGTGATTGTAAGGAATATAATGTTAGAATCTGAACTGGGGGATCAACTTGCAGGACTTCAAAGAAACAGTTTAGGGGTGGGGAGCTGGCATAAGGAAATCTTCTGCCAACTTGAAAGAGAATGAAATGCTTCATAAGCAGTAGAAGTAGATTCATCAACCCAAGCAAGCATAGCGGTTGATTTTTCTCTGCCTGTTCGATATAATAGCAATTGGCATCTTTAACAACAAAACAACAAAAATAATTTCCAATGATCATGGTTTTCTTTCCAAAATTTATGCCCGAACCTCTGTAAACAAACATTCCCAACATTCAAACTTGAACTTTAAAACATTGCTAATACTTCTCATGTACTACCGAGGATGCTTTTCTTTATTTCTAAAGAATCCGGTTTCAGTAAATGGCACTGAGATGTATTCCCTCAGGAGGATTTTGCCCCCACGATCCACACAGGGCTTTCCAACTTAAAGATGTACAAAACGTTTTCATCATGCCTTGATTCAGTCAGATCGTAAAGACGGTTGATTATTCCATTTGCTCATTATTTGCTGATGCCAAACATATTGTATTTAACAGTATAGACGTTGCCACCAGATAATAACTCACGTGTGTTCAGTTTTGAAGCATGGGAAACTGAACCCCAGGAGTTCTTCTTGCTCCTCTTGCTTTACTGATTTTGTAAATGTTTTATTACAAATAATCTTTCCCTCTGCATTGCACAAATAGAAAGAGGAAAATGGACATTTCAGAAGAAAAAAGTAGTAATACACGAAACATCTAAAGCTGTCGAAAGCCTTCTGTTAAGGTACTTGTAGTGTCTTAGAGTTAATCTGTTGGAATACATTTTATTTTTGTTGTTTGATATATCTCAGTAGAATTTTGCATTTGAAGGTGATTTCCCAAATTAAAATTTGACCTTAAGAGGGTAGCATCCTAACAACTCCTAAATACCATGTGGTGTAAGAACCTCACCCAGTCTGTTGTTACTACTCTAAATGTTTTGATCTGAAAAAAATAAGAATTTGGAGATTAAATTCTTCAGATTTTCTTCTCTTTACTGTATAAGCCTATGAAAGAAGCTTAGCAGCATTTTATATAGAAGGAATATTTTTAAAACCATGTGGGATCTGAGGAAATTATAAGGAAACACTCATAATTCTGATTAAAAATCTGGAGAGCATCATTGGAAAGAAATTTGGTGTAAGAGCCATTCAACCTTAGACCTTCTATTACCTGAACAAATACAAATTCAGTGGCAGTGTTTGAAGCACATCTTAAAAAGCATTAGGATATTTGAATGTCCCATTGAATTTCTTCATTCTAGCATTGCCTTGAGACAAATAAGGGACTACTAAGGCAGATTGGGCTTTTGGTAGAAGGAATAGAGTGAATTTTATTAATAGAAGTAATCAAATAATTCAACAGTTAATGTTTCAGACATAAATGTTGTCAGTTGCTTCTGAACAATGCTATATTGTAGATATTTCAGACACTACTGATGAATGACATAGTTAACACACAATGAGTTTTTGGAAAGTCTTTCAGGTTGAAAAATTTGAAATTAACTGGTTCATTTTAAGATTAGTTATCTAAATAGGTCAGTTTTATGTCCATTCATGTGAGCGTAAAAATTTTCACTCTGAAGCATTAAAGAATAAAAAGCCTAATTGCTATCACAGAATGACAGCTGGAATATTTAACTGTTTTGTTGGCATTTTAATGCCCGATAAATTTTTCTTGGATTATATGTAGGTTTGATGTATATTATTACCCAATAAATTTTTTCTTAGAGGTTTTGCACACACTATGAAACATTAGGATAAGTTTTTGCAGGTCAAAAGTATTTCAAGTAGTTTTTAGACAAAACATATCCATGAGTGTGAAAAGCTGTGTTGAAGAATAGATTACATTACACACTTACCAGCTAGGCAGTAAAAAATAGTGCTTATTTACACAGTCAACATAATTTAATGTTTTAAAAATAAATTTTTCAATCTGCCAGATATTTAATGTATCATTTGAGATTTTAAAAAAATGCAGCCACTCCTTTATGTAAACATTGAAATATGCCTGTGTTTCTTTAACTATACAGACTTCTTCACAATATTTTTTTTTTTTTACTTTTGTGCAGAAAATAGTATTGCAACCTGCTATTTAGCCTTTGGTGCCTTAGAGTTATTATAAATATTTAACAATATGTACACAGTGTAAATACTGCCAGGAGAGATCACTGAGGCCAAATATTTTCTCTACTCAGTTTTTATTGCACTTGCTTTCTATTGCTACTTAAGCCTCTTTTATCCAGCTTTGTAATAGTTCCACCATTGTAGCCAATGTAAATGTTTACTTTCAATAAATCTGAATTTGTTCAACAAGTACCGTATATGTGGGCACTATTTTGAAAACTCGGTGAGGCCTTAGGTACTCCTCTTGACGAATCTTACTTCTGGGGTCTACATCTTGAAGGTCATTAACAAACTAAAACTGATTTTGCTCCCTCCAGTTTAAAAAAAAATGCTTTTAAAATAAAGGGGAGGAAAGGAAAAAGCTTTTTACAATATTCCCCATATAGTTGTAATAGAATTAATTGGTCACATGAGTGCTATTTTATTTCAAATTCTGCCAAGGAGTTTATGATTGAAATAAAAGTCTTATATAAGTTGCAGATTTGCTCTATTCATAACATCTGGACATTATATCAAAAGAAGCATTTCAAATGAACTATCCTGAATTTTCTAAGTATTTCTGATTTGATTAGTCAGTGGAAAAGAATTTTTTTCATAGATCTTACTGAGTAAAATATTCTTGCATTAAAAATGTGATTCTCCAAATACTCTTACAATGAATATTTATGAAGAACTAAGTTTATATTCTCATGTTAATAAACTCTTACGCTAACTCTATGAACTAAGAAACTTTGGGGAATAAACCTCTATTTCTTTCCCCTCCGTCCCCTACTATCTCTCCCTATATTACAACAGTAGATCCTTTAGCAACAGTTACAAGTCCATCATGACACTGTAGGTATGAGCAATGATAGAAAGTCCAGCATCTTATTGTCAAAGTGTGTTTAGCAGTTTCAGTAGGAGTCCCCCTTTACTCTGCAGTAGAGATGATGCTTACTGCAGTGTAACACTTCTTTCTCTTAAAGCCGATTCCAGTTACTCTAGTCTAAAGAGTATCAGATTGTATGTTGTCCCTAAGGAAACTTTGACCTAATTGTGAGACCCCACAATTCTCATTGTGAAAAGAAATAAAACATGTGAAAATCAGGTCGAGGATGCAGAATGGAAAAGTTAATTCCAGCAACAATTGTCCATATCGCAGCAATGGAAGAAACGCCTTGGGAAGTCCAAAGCTTTAGTAGGACATGGAATAGTAGGCAGACTCCCAACACGGGAGGACTCTAAAACAACTGAGAAAAAGTATTATGTCTATGAAAATCAACTTAAAATTTGCAGGATTTCAGCAAACTTAAAACAAAAACAACAAACCTTTCTGGTGTTTCTGCATTGATTGAAATGAAAACAGCTTTTCCAATGGCTTTCTGAACCCTGAATTAAATCCAATTCCAACACAATATATAATAAACTCTAGAGGTTATACGACCACTACGATGCACAATAAACTGCCAAGTTTTTGTGGCCAAAATGTTTGGATATAGTGTTAATAATTTTTATGTTAGAAAACATTATAATTTTTAAAAATTTCTTTCTGTTTCATGATTTAGTCTTACTGACTTAACTCTGACTTTGACCTAAAAATTCAAAATACATATACTTGAATTTCAGATACAGGGAGATCCTCCCCCCGCCCAAGAGAGAGAGAGATTTTTGTGTCATTTATTATAAGTGGTACTTTAGAAAACACTTTTATGTCAGTTGTCTGACATTTCCTTCATAAAAAAAGTGTGAAATATGTTAGCAGCTACCCTATGTCTTATAGATGTGGAATTAAATACCTTGCTTAAGATATTACTGTTCTCCAAATCTAATATCAAGGCTTGTGGACCTCAGCTCTTTCTAATGGTAGGTTCATTGTTGTCAATATCCCAGATTGCTAAGACAGCAAAGACAGAGTAGAGCGAGGAAGGAGTCGGTGAGGAGCTGGGACAGACTGCCTAGAAGAGCTCTGTCAGAGAAATTGAGAGCTCTGTTGCATAGGCCAGGTGTGATTTTATTCTACCTAGTTGGAAGGAAAAGGTGTCTGCGCTGGATGCCATTGGCCATGGAAAAATCAGTCCTTGGGTGACTGACGCCAAGAAACTGATTTTGTGCAACTTTTGATTACAACTCTTCAGTACATCATAGTGCCTCAATGAAAACTTACCTGGGGGCCTAGCATAGTAGCCTAGCAGCTAAAGTCCTTGCCTGACATGCAACGGGATCCCACATGGCCGCCAGTTCTAATCCTGGCAGACCCTCTTCCCATGCTTGTAACCTGGAAAAGCAGTCAAGGACAGCCCAAAGCCTTGGGACCCTGTACCTGCATGGGAGACCGGGAAGAAGCTTCCGGCTCCTGGCTTTGGATCAGCTCTATGCTGGCCACTCAGGCTACTTGGGGATCAATAGTCTCTCTTTCTTTCTGTATATTTGATTTTCCAATAAAAGTAAAAAAAATCTTTTTTTTTTAAGAACTCACATGGAGTTCTACTTGTTTGGCTCCACCTCTCTCTTCAGTCTTGTTTTCAGTATGAGGATCCTTAAATTCAACAACGGATAACTCGGTTTTTCGGAGAAGTCCATCGTTTTGAATATCCTCTCACATGCTTTTTATGTGTGCCCCACTCCCCATCTCTGACTTGTAATTCTCTGTCCCTCAGTTTATTTTCAGTTCTTGTAAAACCTTTCCTTGCATTTCCAGTCTGTACCAAACACTGCTAACTCTCAGAGTATCCAACCTTACCCCATCAAACTCCTCTTGGTGAACAGTGTCGAAAAGGTTTATTGAATTGTCTGCTTCATTCCCTCAGCTACTTCTAATTCGATCAGGCAGAAATTGTTTTCAAAATCTACTAAAAGTTTGCAATGCAGGATACACACGTATATCAGCACACAAATTATGTCTTCCAAACATGCCTTTCGTGTATAATATTATTAAAACTGGAAAATCTTTCCCTATCTCTCCTCTACATAAATCTCCCTTTCAAATAAAAATAAATCTTAAAAAAAAATGACAATCATTAAGATGTGTCTTCCAGATAGCATATACTTTATTCACAAATCTAAATAAATATCCATCAAGGGGACAAATACAACAGGCATCATTATCACCACCACCATCATCCTGAGTTCCCAATCTCTCTGGTAGGATGAGGTATGAGTTGTCAGATACCTGTCAATGCTGATTCTCTCTTGTCTCCCACGTGTATTGTTTTCACCTTTACACCAAGCAATGCCTGAACTGGAAGGTGATTTTGAGAACCCAGAATCAAACGTAAAACTGGGACTTTCACGTGTGTAATTCAGTGCTAGTCGTTTGCCTAACCCAAGGATCATTGCTTTGCTAAGTAATTACTTTAAATAATGAGCTTCCCCAGCACATTTTAGAGTTCATTTACATGTCATTAAATACTTGATACCCAACAAAGAGAGCTGCTTTAAGCTATAGTACAAATATTACCAATAAAAATAAATCAGGGATGGAATTAAGCACATCTATAAATATACATCAATGAGAAAATGAATTTCCTTCCAAAGGAGTTGCGTTCTTTCAATGTGGTATAAATTGTAACAACCTGAATTTTATTACACATACCCCTTGATGACATCGAGCTTAATTTTTGCAGCTGTGGAATGCGGAACACTTTTATTCTTTATGTATTTCCTGGTTGACTTTAGGGATACGTATTTCATTTTAGTTGTAGGCTTACAGCTTAGTCAGTTTTCTGGTTCTAATATATGGTAACCCTGGAATGGTATAGCTTTATGCAGTTTACTATTTGGAATCTTTCCTTGAGTTGCAGCCTTTTACATGACTACCCATAATTTAAGGTCAAGCTCACGTACCCTTAAGTCTATGGATATTTCCTGGATCACTCAGCCGTAAAAGATATCTCCGTGTTCCAAATTCCTGCAACACTTTGCAGTTCTGCAGCACTGACTCAGAGCTAGTGCTGTCTGTAGTTCTGTGTATTAAAAAAGAAGAAGAAAAGAAAGAAAAAAAGAGGCCTTTGTAAACAGTGTATTCTGCCACCACTGGTAGTCTCCCTGTTACGTTGCACTTGGTATCATAAATTTTATGTGTTAAGTATCCAGTGCTTAGTCTTCAAAACTGCCCACCTAAAAACCTTATTAGGTGTCCACTAGCATTATTAAAGAAAGTGACAGTGTCCTTCCTGCGTCTTTGAACTGAAAGTGACCACAATGCGTCTACCCCCTCAACATTTTGTACACTTCTCCCCAATCAGGGTGATTTCAGGGTGAATCAAAGGTTTACCATACAGCTTCACACTACAATACTGAATAACAGGTCCACCATCTTTATTCCATCAACTCTATGAAAATGTCCTGAATTTGTCAAGAATGAAATAAAACTACATATTAAGCAAGAACTAAGATGTTGAGTATGAATACTGATATTTGGAAAGCATCTGAAAACACACAGTTCTTTTAATATGTGAAATTTTCAAAAGGTTTGTAAGCAAACAGTTTCATAGGTATACTGATTTGTGCTTATTTACAGTGTTGGCCTGAGTAATCCTGAGAATGAGGGTTTAGAAGAGTACCCCAACACATCTTCCCATCCCATCAAAATAGCATCACAGACTTCTTAATAATCACATTTTTTTTCTGTTCAAGGCACTTTCATTCCTAAAGTCGACAGGCTGAAAACCATTCCTCTTGCTCACTATGTCCACACAGTTCCCAAGTATTGTCAAGTCTGTCGAGAATATTCTTGGTCCCACCTGAGCCACCATGATTCTGTGACAGCTCTAAGTTTTTTTCAATTATATATTCAAAACACTTTTTCAATTCGTGAGAGATACTAGGCTCTGAAAGATGTTTTATTTTTTCAAGGAGATTTATTTTATTTCTATTTAAAAGGCAGATTTACGGAAATAAAGACAGGCAGAGAGAGAGATCTTCCATCCACTGGTTCAATCCCCCAGTGGGTGCAACAGCCAGAGCTGGGGAAATTTAAAGCCAGGAGCCAGGAATCAGGAATTTCTTCTGGGGACTTCTAGGCGGGTGCAGAGGACCAAGGCAATGAGTCACTGTTCATTGCTTCCCCAGGCTGTAAGCAGAAAGCTCAGGAGTGGAAGAGCAGAGACACAAACTGGTTCCCATATGAGATGTTGGCACTGTGGACAGAGGATTATCCTGCTGCACTGGCCCCTGAAAGATGTTCTCAAGCCGCTATTTTTCACCTTCAAGCTACAATTCCTGCTTAAAGGAGTATATGATCTCCAATAGAAATTGCAGTTCCATATGTGGTACCATATCATTGGTAAATGGAAGAAAAGGCTTTCGACTTATGCAAACTTCAGCATGCACAAAATATTAAAAAATAATTATTGATTAGGCAAAACAAGCTAGCAGGTTAAATGAGTATTAAGATAAGAAAAAATCACATATAAGGAAGACTCGTATGTAGTCAAATTTTAGCTGTGTTCATCTATGCATTCCTACTTCTCTGAGTGTTCAACCATTAGCAAGGAGAACATTCTGTTCATTTATTCCATTTATCTGTCCTTGACACACTCTCCATTTACTTTGCTTTGCTTTTTAAAGATTTTTATTTATTTCCATTACAAAGGCAGAGTTACACACAGAGAGAGAGAGAGAGACAGAGAGAGAGAGAGAGAAAGAGATCTTCTATCTGCTCGTCCACTCCCAGAAGGCCACCAAAGCCAGGGCTGGACTGACTGGTCTGAAGAAACAAGCAGAAACCAATTTCTGATCTCCTACATGGATTCTGGGGTTCAAGAATCTGGGCCATTGCTGCTTTCCCAGGCTATCAGAAGGGAGCTGGGTTGCAAGTAGAGCAGCCGGGGCTCGAACTGGCACTTAGATGTTGACACCACAGCCAGAACTTTCTCACCTGCTTCTTTATGTCCTCCACCCTCCACCCTGCAACTCCAATCACTCTGAAACAAAAATAAGGACGGACAGTAAAAAACAAACACACAAAAAACAGGAAACAGCCTAGAAACCAACATGCTGAGTACAAACATGATTTCCTTCAACTGAAGTTAAGACACCTTTGATGGAAAGCTTTATTTATTTATTTGAAAATCAGAGTCAGAAAGAATGAGAGGCAACGAGAGACTGTTCATCTAATGGTGCACTCCCCATCTGGTCAGGAATGAGCCAGAATGAGGCCAGGAGTGAGAAGCACCCTGTGGTTCTTTTTCATGGGTTGCAGGGGCTCCAAGACTTGGTCCATCTTTAGCCACTTTTCCCAGACCATTATCAGGGAGCTGTATCAGAATGAAGCATGCAGGACAAGTGCCCGCACTTCTAGGGAATGGCCACATTGCAGGTGGCAGCCTTACCACACTCCAGCCCCTTTAGTAAAAGCGAAGGATTGGGGCCTGGTGCTGTGGCCTAGTGCCAAAAGTACTCACCTTGAATGTACCAGGATCCCATATGGGCGCCGGTTCTAATCCTGGTGGCCCCACTTCCTATCCAGCTCCCTGCTTGTGGCCTAGGAAAGCAGTCCAGGACAACTCAAAACCTTGGAACCATGTACCCAAGTGGGAGACTTGGAAGAGGCTCCTGGCTCCGGGTTTTGGGTCGGCGGAGTACTGGCTGTTGCACTCACTCGGGGAGCAAATCATCGGATGGAAGATCTTTCTGTCTCTCCTCTCTATATATCTGACTTCACAATAAAAATAAATAAATCTTTTTTTTAAAAAAGTGAAGGATTGGGCATTCAGACTGTCAGTTAAGACACTAGCTTCCCACTCACCCTCTTGAAACTCACCCCCTTGATCCTAACTCAGACTCTTGGAGGCAGTGATGGTAGCTCAACTACTTATGTCTGTCATGCATTGAGACCTGAACTGGGTTCCTGGCTCTTGTGTTTGACCCTCCCTTCCCTGGTCAGTTGTAGAACAGAAAATGACAAATTCTCTTTCTCTGTTTCTTTCTCTGTCTCTGTCTCCCCCCCACCGCCCCGCCTCAAAATACTAAGAATTTAAATATATGTATAGGTATGCATATAATTACAGGTATCACTATACCTGGACAATCTGATATGTACTGGGTATATATAAAAGTAATGGCACCTCAATCCTCAATCTTCAGCATTGCCCAGTGTTTCTTCATAGGTAATATATACGACTGCTGTCAGGGAAGTGAACAAATTAAGTTAATAAATAATCAGGTCTAGACTGAACAAGGTCTCGTGTCCAAGACAAAAGTTTGACTTTATTTGCAGTCACTGAAAATTTTCAGGCAAAAAAACAAAATCACGTGAATACACACACACACACACACACACACACACACACACACACACCTCCTTTTTTAATACACCCATTTCAGATAAAATAATAAAATCTAAGCATTTATGATCACTTAATGGCCACTTTTTGTTTTTGCTTTTGTCAAAACAAGCAACCTGCTGAATATTTCATCTCAAAATAACCCTCAGTGGCAAGGTAGGCTTCGGGTTGAGGAGCCTGTTGTGAATAGCAATTACTTAATACCCTTGGGTTTCATGCTGCTCTATCACAACAAACATGAGCCCTTTTTTATTTTTAACCACTGATGCATCATCTTGTAATGTCAAAGGTGTGCTTCTTCACTAGCTGCCGGATGGTCACGTTGTTAAAACTGCACAGGAATGTAATTCACACAGTGGAACTATAAAAGAGTTGGGAAGAAACACTGTAGGGGTATCTTAGAATAATGTTTTTATAGCTATGTTAACATAGAACCTTTACTAATGATATAATATAGTTCCAGTAACTGGAAGGACACCTGAGCTCTTGTTAGTGCATATGAGAAAATTAAAGCAAATAATCCATGAAGTGTGTGGTGTCACCTGCAGTGAAAAAAACCTAAGTATTTCATTGCTTGTTTACTATATTGAACTTATATATGATTGACTCAGATGCTTAGTTTAGTGCCTTGTTGAAATTCAAAGTGAGGAGAGAAGGGCAGCGATTCATAACTGGTGAACTATCAAAACCACTTGAGCAAGGATCTCAGAGCATGCTCCACATCGGAGACCAGGGATGGGTGGGAGACTGGATGGGGCTTCTCCCTCAATATTCCCTTTACCTTAGATATATGAATAAAATAAAAAAGAAAGAAATTCAAAGCGAGACTCAACATTTTTGTGCATATCAAGTATGAAGAGGTCAGTGGCAGCTCCTGGATCCCTGCTTAGGCTGTTTTCTGTGTCTATCTCCTCATTTTGTGCAGGAACACAGAATGTCAGCATTAACAAGTTCTTAAGACTTTCCTGCCATCTGGACTTTTCCGCACACCACCTCCTCCCGCCCCAATTGACTCTTAACCATGACATTATGTTTCGACTTCCTCACTAGGGAACTTAACAGGGAATTTAGATGATACATTTCCCAGCTTCCTAAATGAAGACCTCATCATACTCCCTTACTTGTCAAGTCTCATCTTAACACTTGTGAGGAAGAAGCATCTTCAAATAGCTGAACCAGCTTAAGAGATGGTTTTAGCATAGAGGCCGTTACTATCATTTGAAAGTTGTTCTATGTGAGACCGATTGAGCCTGTTCTCATTTCAGAGATTCCGATGACATTAAGGTGAGAGCTCTTGTTCATGGGTCTCGAAGATTCCCTTGTTATCTTAGTCTATTTTTTCCCAACTGTTCATACTGAGTCTTTTTTATTGTTATATGACTCGGTTCACTGATTCTTTCCCATGTTCCCTACATTCTGCTGTTAAGATTTTTGTTCTGGTTATGGCATTTTTTGATTCTGTTTTATACTTGCTTTTTCTCTGCTGTTATTCTCCGTCATTGAAAGGATTTCCATCTTTTAATTTCAAGTATTTTCATAATTATTCTATGATTTTGGCATGATTTTAAATTTATATCATTGATATTTTCTTTATTATTATTTCCTTTCAGAGATAAAGAGCAAAACAACAGAAGCACATAGACTTTTGTCCTCTAGCTCATTGCTAAAATGCATGCAATATATGGGCTTGGGCTACATCCAAGCCAGGAGCCAGAAACTTCATTCAGGTCCCCAAGTAGGAAACAATATAGATACCAACAAAGTATCTATTTTGTATATTGCAGGGACCCAAACAAGGAAGACACCATCTGCTGCCTTCCAAGGATGTAATTAGTAGGAAACTCGTTTGGAAACAGCTGGAACTCAAACCAGGCACTCCAACATGTAATGCAGACAACCCAAGATCCCTCCTAACCACTGGCCCAACATCTGCCTTGATTGGTGCTTTAAAACGTTTGTCAGAGAATTATAACATTTCTGTCATCCAAGTGTCCCCATGGCCTGTCTTTTCTCATTTTTTGAGATCTTAGTTCTTCTATGAGAAGTCAGTTTTAATTGAAATGTGGGCAATTTAAGTGCTAGCTCTAATTCTCTAGATTCCTATATAGCATGTTTTAGCTGGAGGTTGTTTGGCTCCTCTCTCACTGTGGAAGCAGTGGGATTACTTTATGACTGTCAGATTTGGATACAACTCTGGGTTCTCTATGGGGCTTCTCATGAATGTCAAAGTAGCTTCTACTCGTGGTCTTGGCCTGGGTCAGTGTTAGCTGTTCACAGCATGTATGGAATGAATTGGAACAACTGTCTCTCTCCTCCCCACCACTTTTCAAATAAATAAATAAACAAACGAGATCTCTGCCAGTCTGTCTTTCAAATAAATCAACCTTTTTAGACATATGATTACCGGTGTCATAGTGATTGCAAGTATTTTATCAAATTTTTAATGAGCTTCAATTTTATTTAAAATACGAATATACAGAAGATTATTTATGTAGTCAAATCCTTTGCAATTTTTGCCTTTATAGAAAGCTTGAAAATGCTTTCTCTATCCAAATACCAGCTGTACATTTGTTTACATTTTCTTTTAGATTTTTTAAATGACTGCATATTATTTTCACTCTTTTTATTCACATGAAATTAATTTTGGCTCATGATGCTAGGAAAGAAATTTTTTGAAATGTGCTTTTAGGCGTGGAATGCTTGATTGTATTAAGAATTAGAAAATATTTCCACCGAGGCTCAATCCAGGGCAAATTCTTGAGATAATAACTACACACTGTGTTACTCACTTGCCAGAGGTACTAACCGAACCAACTCTTCCTAATAATGTATCTGAATTTGCTTTGGTTGCTATTGTAATTGATGAGGTGGGGGCCTTGCTAGAGCTGTGAGGAATTTGCATCTGCTACAAAGGAAAATGTTCAGAATGAAAAGCCTGTGTGGATAATGAAGGGTGCTTTAAGTTGGACTGGCAGGATACTGGGTAGGACACCTTGCCAGCTCTCCTATTATTTAGCATGGCATTCAAAGGAGAAATTAACTGTGCAGAAATATTAACGAAGGGATTTACTGTAAGCATCTTGATCCAAATTTAGGCAATAGCTGAAAGACAATCAAGATGCTTCCGTCCCCCCCGCCACCACACACACACACAATTTTCAGTCTTTGTTATGAATTATGGGGCTGGACTGTACTTATTATTTTGGCCACTTGCACAAAGGCCAGGCCACTCTGACCATCATGCAGGTGCAGGTCAGCCCATGTGGGGACTGCCTTTTTGAGATATTAGGAAGATATTCCAGGCAGCAGACACAGAAATGAAATAGATTATGGCACTCAGCTTTTTTTTTTTTTTTAACCTTCAATTCTAAGGTCTCATCAAAGACACAGGCTGAATACGCAATAATTCTTCTCCAGCTAATGCGTTAGGTGAAGAAGGGAGAACTCATAATTCTCTGTCAATCAGGGAAATACTGTCATAAAAGAGAATCCTATTGCTGAAGTTGAAAAAATAAAAAAGCTGCAACTATTACATGAAACTGTTGTAAAGACTTTCTAGAATACTGGAAGATATTTCTGGGCTAGACTACAATTTTTTAAAAAGATGCAAATACAGTCTGCTCACCAGTCTATGAATAAACATAAAGGGTGGTGGTAGTAGTAGATACGTAGTGTTTTTTTTTTTTTATTTCTGTTCCTTAAGTAATGGCTAATCTTTTGAAGATTTTCCATTTTTTATAGTTTTTATTAAGAATTCGAAATTACAGAAAACAGTTACTTTGATGTCTTGGAGTTGTTGGTGTCTGGAGTTTCAGAGCTAGTGTCAATAGACGTTGCAGAGTCTCCACCTGCAGCAATGAAATATTGTCTCCTTGAAGGCTGCCTCATCATTGTTTGTATTTTTATTTCTGCACAACTCAATGGTGGGTTGAAAGCAAATCCAATCTTACAGTAGATTTTAGTCTGATTTCATAAACAATGCCCAGATGGAGGCAAGTACAAGGGAAAAACAGAATTTCAATGAACTCATCTAGCAGCCCCTCTGCTACTCTTGGAGCTGTAGGATGGATGTGTAAAACAAATCAAATCAGAAGCACCACACGGAAGAAATCTTTCCTTGGTGATTGTTTCTCACAGAGGCACCTTGCTAGGGATTGTGGGCTGTATGTATGTGCCAAGTTGGGTGGCAGCACTCACCAGTGCGAGCTGGAACAGGGACAGACTGGGTTGGGCCAGGCTATAGCACCTGCCAGCAAATGCCTAGGTGAGATAGACCATGCCAGATTGGGCCACAGCACCCACCAGCACACATGAAACTGGGAGCAGTTGTGTGTGATCACTGAAGGGGAGTAGTGGGGACTCTGCTGGGCCACTGCTCCTGCTGCTGAGTGTGAGATCTGGGACTGGTGGCAAACTAGGCTGGGCAGGGTTACAACACCTTGTGCCCTACTTGTGAACTGGGACTGGGGGAGAGCCAGGCTAGGATAAACAACTGATGCAATCTGGATTCCACTGGTACAAGCATGAGCCAGAATAAGGGCAGGTAGGTTGGGCTTTGTTGCAGCATCAGCTGGCAAGTACTGGGACCACAGAACCACACGGACAGTGAAAAAAATGGAGCAGGAAGTGGGTCCAGTGGGGAGATTGTGGAGCTCTCTGATGTGCTGCAACTCCCACTTGTGATCATCAAAACCAGGACTGGGACTGGGGCTGGCTGGAGAGGCGGTGGCACCCACTGGCATGAGTGTAAGCTGGAGGGTGGAGTTGGTTGGGTTGAGTTAGGCTGCAGTGCCCAATGATGTATATGACATTTGAATGGGATGTGGAACAGACCAGACTACTTTACGGCATATTGTAGCAGGCACAGGAACCAGAGCTGAAGGCCAGTCCAGTAAGTTATTGGGAGTTGCTCTAACTGAGTTGCAGGTCCCCCTGGTGTACTTGAGGACACTTCCTGTGGTGGGCAGGGTGAGGCTGAGCCTCAGCACACATTGGTTTGAATAGGAAAGAGGGCAGAACAAATTGATCAACAAACCGAGTAAAGCTAGACAGCAAATTTCTGGACTGGACTATGTCAGCCAATTTACTTTGAAAGAATCTCCTCATCCTTGGAGCATTGATACCAACAGCATCTTAGAAAATGCTTGAGCAGAATCCTCAGAACATGCTCCACAGAGACCCTGGGAAGACACTGGATATTGAGGCAGCTGAAAGGCTGGGCATGGTCTCTCCCATTGTATCCTTCTTTCCCCCAGACACAGGAAGAAGACAAAGAAAATGTGTGAAAAATGGTCTTACACACTTTCCCCTGATCCATGACCCCTTTGCACCCTGATCAACTATGCAAGCATCATCAAAAACACAATTAGAAGAAAGAACTGTGAAAACTCTTACACTGCTGAAGTGATGCCCAGAAAATACCAGCTGGATCGTCATTCCCATGAGTTATAGTCATGCCACAGAGTGTGTTATCATTGTTACCACAATTCTCATAGGCTTGCTTCCCTAAGGCAACATTGCTGAAGCAACTGAGCCAGGGCTTAGAACACAAGTTCTCTGCTTCCTTGAAGTCATCAAGTTTAACATAGTTTTATGCACATTTTCTCAGTTATTTCCATGCCACTTAGAAAAGTCCCTCTGATCCAATTTCTCAAATCCTGGAGGGGCATGGTGCTCTGGAATTGGTCAATGGGCACCAATGACAGAAGAACATAGCAAATTCTCACCTCTGTGTTGTGTCAGCTTCCACTGAGGTAATTTTAACTCTATATCTGGTCACTCCTTCTTATGCTCCCCGATGGGCAATTTGCATGGTGAACTAGTTCCTCCTATTAAAAATGTGCATAGTTATTTTTTTGCAGTAAAAACTACACTATGTATGTTTAGTTTAGAAAAAAAATGAGAAGGGTAATATAAATCTTACAGACAAGTATTTCTTCAGGAAACATTCACCTACCAATTTTTTTTCCTACTTCCCTCACTCTTTTTCTATATTAATAGTGATCTCTAAATGCCAGCAGCACTCTGGCACGTGTCACTATTCATATGACAGCTTCTTCTGGTTGGGACACTATATTTGCTGGCAATTGTGTAATTCTACTGTCAGTGTTTCTATTCGATTTTGCAAATGTTTATGTTATGTCTATCACAATAACAATCAAATCAGAAACATAAATACGGGAGCATTGAAATCTCAGAGTTATCTGAGATGCATCTATCATAATCTTTCACTTTGAAAGTGTTCATCCTTCTAATGATTTGAAGTGGGTTTTATATTCAGAAGTAAGAAAAGCAATCACATTTAAAGTTATTATCTATGCAGTTCTTCACTCCTATTTGTTTCCTTCACTGATTTCCTTTTACTACTGATATCAGTTTTCCTCTTAAAGTGTATTATTTGTACTCCTTTGAAACGTATTATGTGCAGCACATTGAAAAGGCAATGTTGACAAATAGGCTTTGCTTTGTAAGATTGATTTTTTCTTAGCTATGTTTACATGAGTTGAATTTCTAATACAGCATTTATTCTTCTTATCATTCTGTTGGTCACTTGTCAGGTAAGAAAAAAAAACAAGTCTGCTTCCTCAGACTTAAAATGTATTATGATTGTTGTCTTGAACCAAATGAGTCTTTCAAAAACATCCTTCCACAAAGCAGAAATTTGTCTAAGGCTAAAAACTGGCAAAGCTTAAGGATAAGCCAAACTTTCTTGAGTTGGATTGTTCATAACCCATGCCCCTACAAGCATCTCTCAATTTCTGCTAAAGGTACATAATTTACAGAGCTCTGAGCATCTCAGTGTAGCTTGTACACAGAACAAAAAGAGAATGCTGAAAGTGGGTGGGTGGGCTGAGCATGAGCCTCATTTGTGAAAGGAAAGATAATAGTGTTAGAGTCTAAGAGTAAATAGCACATTATGCTAAATTACCAAGACCCTAATGGAATTTTCATTTTTTCATAAGTAGACCAGTTGTCTTATGAACCTGCATTTAGCCATCATATGTTGCACCTCTGGGAGCCTTGCCTATCTTTGCACTGCTGGCTTCCCTTCACATTCCAGCAGTCTTCTCTTGGGTTTTGCACATAGACTATATATGAGTCAACTGTGGTATTTCCCTTCCCAGCACCAACCAATCACCTTGGGCTTTGTTGCAGGCTTCAATTTATTGTTAAGGGATTTCACAGCAGGAAGCATGGATGCAGAGGCCCTATCTCTGTCATCTATGTAGATGGTTTGTTTTGACGTTCATGATGCTGTATCTGTTCTTCTACACCAATAATCCTCAAGGTGTAGCCCAGGATTATTGTGGGTCCTGGAGAACCTTTCAGACTAGCCATGAGACAAGGATTCTAGGCACAGCATTATTGAAAGATTGTTTAATTTTGCCCTCTTATGCTCTACAAGTCTATTGTGGAATTTCCCAGAGGCAACACAACGTGATAATGCAACATAAGCAGATATAAAAATCCAGCTATGTGCTCCATAGGCATCAAAGAGATCCTCAAATCAAAGAAGCAATGCTACTCTGCTTTTTTTTCTTTTCTTTGGAAAAGTCGGCTTTTTTCTTAAAAAACATCATTTTATGTTGATATAAATAACAATTTCATTGTCTTTTGACATGACTTTTAAATGAATGCATTAAGAAATATTTCTAAAACTTCCTAGTTCTGTTTATTCTGTGAGCAAACATTAAGAGATGTAAGTCTTTTTGTGCCCTCAATAATTTTGAGTATGTCCTATCAAAACTTTTAGAACTATTGTCCTGAATTTCTGCTACTCTCATTTGATACACTTTTTCTACATAATGTGTTTTACCATTGAGTGTCTGAATCTTATTTCCAAAGCACACATTACATATTTCTCCTCTACTTTATCCACAAACTCCATTTTCTCCTAAGCTCCAAGTCTCCCCAAGGAAGTATACTATCAGAGGTCCCACTAATTGTGCTCAGGGAAATAAGAGGCTGGAAGAGAATGAAGATGAAAAGGCTAGTGCAATAGAAAAGCTCTAGACAGACTCAGTTCCTTGTACCACCAAGGTGATTTAATGTCCCTTGTCTATTCAATGAGAATGGGAGTTATTTTCCAACTGCATTCCACAGAGATTTGTGGTTGTAAAGCTGTGACAATGCTTTCAAAAGATTAGTGATAAGATTGAATGGGTAGGCTTCTTCCTCCCCTGTTTCAGCTAAGCAGAGCCACTTTCAGATCCTCTTACATATCAGAGTTTAGGGAAAGACATCATGTGATGAGAAGGGGTTTGCACGGAAAGGTTTGGAAACCACTGGCCTAGTTAATTTCTGAACTATCTTTCAGTCCTAAGATGATGGAAGAGAAGTGACTTCCCTAAGAAAACCTGTCTGCCTCTTTAAGGAAGTGCAGTTTTGTTTTCTGGTCTATATTTTGTGAGTTAAGGAAAGATCTCAAATGGATTTGGGATGGGAGCTGAGCACAGATCCTGAGGATGAATGGAGAGACGTTGCCTGCTCTGAATTTTTACGTTGATCTGGTAGAACATGATTGAGTAGCAGAGTCAGGCAGCTGCCAGAGGAAACTTCATCTCTCCGATGGAGTTTATGCAACATTTGCTCTGCTGCTGATATGTGAAAAAAAAATTATAAAAGGATATCTTCAAAATATAAAAAAAATGGAACATTAAATTTTGTAGATGATTCAGTACAACAAAATATTATAATAAATTAGCATTTAAAAATTTGACCTTACGGAACTTTTGTGCTGTCTCATTTGTCTTTCTCAGTTCCATAGGAGACGTAGACAAGAAACCCTCTTCTTTCACAAACTTGAAACGTTGAAGCATGGAGATGTGGAACAAACTTTTATTAACAATATAAGAGATGCATTAGCTGCAATGCAAGGATTTTAAGTCTTTTCCTCTGTTCTTTATTTTACAATCATGAGAATGGGTTTCTCTCCACAACTTGGAAGTAACCCAGGAATAAATTCCCACAGCACTAATATTTTCTGTGTCAGTAATTCCATGCAGAGCATTCCTGCGTCCCCTCTGGTCCCTCTTCTTCTTCAAGCCCAAGAAGTTAGCTTCTTCCTCCACTTCTCTTGTTAATAGAGACCTTACATTGTCTAGATTAAGTTGGTTTTAGAGAAACAATAGTTACCACTTTCCTGAGGGGTGGGCCGTGCTTTTTCAGTGTTAGATGTATAGAGAATGCATGATCCTACAGATTCAGGCACTCAATGGAAGAAGGCAAAACAGAACATGTTATGGGATGATCTCAGTCCCGGATTAAATACCATTTGAGTTCAATTTCTCTGAAGTTTGGAAATTCAACTCCCATCCTTTAATATCCCTTTTAAAACAGTACTCCCTTTTTGATTAACAATTTTTTTACAGAAAAAAAAAACGATTGTTCACAGTGGTTTTAAAATTTCGTCATCCTTTAGGGCTGTGCCACTTGCACAAGGTGCTTTCCAGCATAGCTATTGTAGGTTTACAGCATACTTTAATGGTGTGACTTACTCTCACACAGTGAGTACTGGATTTTTCACATGGATTGTGGTAGAAAAGAAAACGTGAAAGATAACCTGCAATACGTAATTCAGATTCCGTACTATTTACTGTTCCACAGAAACTATGAATGGGTTAGTCATTTCCTACAATGATTACTGACCTTAATGTGATCTGTTGATGAAAGTCATGCTATCCCTGTTGGTTAATTTGGGGATCTGCTGGGAGTTTTTATTCTTGGTTTCTTTGGACTAGGTTGGTAATGAACACAATTAGTTAATTTATGTCTGCTATTCCAGCTTTAAGTTACACAGAACCTACTTTATTGTGCTTATCTGGGAACAATCCATTATTGACTTAGTTTAGAGTAGACCTAATGTATTAATCTTAGTCATCAGAAATATGCCCCGCTTAGTGAAATTTTCCATTCACTCTGTTTCTCAAATACGCAGACCACTCTGAAACCATCCATATCTGAAAACAACACAAAGAATTGATCATAAGCCATTGGAGTATCTGCACACATCTAACTTCTCTGTCTGAAGAAAAGTTCAGCATAAGTACTGAGATTGTTAACTGAAATTCACCCAACTGTTTTCTTACATAGTTTGAAAATCTGTAAGAGAGCTGCTGGCAACAGTTTAGAAATAAAAAAATGTGGCCAAGATCGGTTTGAGTAGATAAATAGATAAATAGATAAGATAAGCCTGCTTAAAGTTCTGCACATGTTTATAGCTATTTATATTTGAAATCAATGTGTTATTGCTTCTGTATTACAGTTTTATGTTAATTTCTCACTTCAATTTCTTTTTCACTCCTTTTCACAGAATTCGCATCTTCCTTTGTCTGGCCTTCTGCTATATGTAATGTACAACATTTCTTAGATTGTTTGCAGAATTTTTTCATTTTTCCCATGTTGCCCTTGATACTTCACTGCTTTAAGGAAATGTGTTCTTGAGCATGGACAGACATGAATGGTCACATTAACGCTCACAGAAAGGAAAAATCCAAGAAAAATAGTTCTTCTTTTTACAGAAGTGGGATTTTTAAACAGGACTTTAAGTTTCCTCTGTTCTAGTAAGGCCTAGCATCTTTTCCCTATAAATATTCAAGTGGCGTCTAATACATTGACAAATAATTTCAATTGAAATGAAATATGCTGTGGTTTTTTTGCAGTGTATGTGTACCTGTACACATATGAAAGTTACTGAGACATCTGTGTTTGCATTGCTATGATAAAATACATCAACAGAAATTCATTTATCACAATTCTGAAACAAATAATGGACAAGAGCAAGATACTAGCCACCATCACCAGGGTAGCATGAATAGGGTAGGGCGGGGAGTGGGGCTATGTGAAGTTGAGAAACTAAAGAATGAGGTAAACACAAGATAAAGCCTGCAAATGAGTGGACAAAGGTAAGCCTCCTTCCCTGAGGAAGGAGTTCAGCCTAGAATGCGTGCTGCCTCAAGCATTGAATCAAATTGAACTGCTTGGGGAATTAAATTCCAGGAGCTGGTATGGCACAGATGTTGATAACTAGATCCCATGTTGATGTTAAGCAACCAATACTTGATGCTCAGGAAGCAAGAGTGTGACCCAGGTACAGAAGTCAGTGATTCTCTCAAGGATAAATTAAAGAATATGTTACCATGGCCTTGAACCTTTGGTGAACCGTGGACCCTCATCCGCAGGCCTAACCTTGTTCTTGGACTTTCGCTCACTCGTGGACCTTGGTCTCTAGCACCAGCAATCCATGCACTCAAGATTTCAGACACAGTCTATTCTGCCCTTCTTTCATCAAGTCACAGCCTTATCTTTTACAAACTGCCTGCAGCACTATAACTGTAGCTAATTCCATGTTGTGAGGAACTACATCTGATTTGTAGATGGCATCTTCTTACTATTTTCTCACTTAGTGGAAAGGCGTGCAAGCTTTTTTGGACCTATTTATCAAGAGCACCAATTCCATTTATGATGGCTCCATCCTCATGAACTAATTTCTCACCACACCTCAATATCATCATTTTAAGGGTTGGGATTTTAACGCATAAATTCTGGGGTAGCATTCAACTGTAACAGACACCATGAACTGAAACTTTTCAAGCCTATACTGTCAAGAATATAGCTGTACTCAGTACCTACCCCAAGCTGAAGAAGTGTTTTCCAAATGTTCAGAATCTGTAGTGTTTCTGCAGGGTGTGTGTGTGAGAGAGAGAGAGAGAGAGAGAAACTGCAGGCATAAAAGAGGCAGAATGCATTCTGACTGTGTCATGTTTATCCTATTTTAAGTTTTATGTCCAATGTTTACTCTCACTGAAAGTCTTCTGCTCCTTCCTAACTTGATTTTCTGCACCTTAGTAAAAAGAGAGAGAGGGAAAACAGAGAGAAAGAGAGATAGAGAGAGATCATTATCAAAGCGGAAGCATCCTTCATTGGCACTCTGCACAGTGAGCTTGTCCTTAACTCATTCTTTCCACCCTCCACATGTGTCTCCAGTCCATTCAGCTCCTTCCAGCTCCACTACCCCCGTGCCCAGGCTCCCCTCCCCCTCCCTTTTTCCTCTGGGCCCTGATTCATGTGGCAGCCTCCAAAACATCTCCCTGCATCCTCCATTCCCTTCTTACTGTTTTCAGCAGGACAATGAATTTATGTTAAAGACCATCTGGCCAGGTATCATGATAGACTAACATAATCATTTTTTTTTCTTCTTGTACCTCTGCACATCATAACTTCAGATCACGAATGCTTGCACCTAAAACTGCTGCCTTTCCATTTCCCAGACCTGCTGAGTTTGTCTGAAGCTTTAGACTTCACACTTCTCCCCTCACCCTGCCAGTGATCACCAGCCGTTAAGTCAGGTACTGACTTAGCAAAATTTTCTCTTACTACCTTAATTAGAATCCTCAAGCTGCCTTAAGCATAAATATCCTCAGAGAAACACTCCGTGCTTTCAATTAGCATTGCTCATTGGCTTCTTCACTGCTTGATTGGCTGCACAACATAAAACAGTTCTACAAGGGAACCTGAGGAGTTCAGTAATAAGTACCCAGTTTTTACCAGCGTCACTCTCAATAAATACCCAGCAATGATCATCAAATAAATGAAAGGAGGAATGATTGAATGGGAAGATTCCCTTAGTTCTATCCACAGAGCAGGCAGGTGGAGTGAGATCGGGGACCCTCAGCTGACTCAGTCGCTTGACTAACATTTTCTTCTATGCCCATCTCCTTGACCTCAACCCCAGAATCACCTGTAGAACAGAATGTTGAAGTGAGTCAATTAGACCTATAAACTGGAAATAAATTTAAGGACATAAAAAAGGAAGCAGTGTCCCCCTTTTCTCCCATCTGCTTAAATCTCCAATCTTGTGATGGCAAATAAATTAAGCTGTCAGATTGCTTATATTAGATTACACTTTGCTTTTTCTATCCTAAGAGCTTTTTAAAATGATTTGGATATTTACACTTTGCTATTTCTATCCTAAGAACTTTTTAAAATAGTTTGAATATTTACCATATATGAAGTTACTTTAAAAAGTTCAAGGAAACATGGAATTAAGGGTTTTTTTCAGCCCAAATATTTTGAAATCCATGCATATTTTCATCATACACGTTATCCATAAACATTTTGGATTTCCTTTATATAAGAAATTTCCAGAGCAAGCGTTTCTTCTGTGTAGGACATTCTATTTTGAATTTTCTATTTATGGAAGCAGCAGTGATGATGTACATTTGAATGACATGGGAGCAAGAATTCTGAGGATATCTATTCCATAGAGCACAGAGGATGCTGCAAAGACATATTTTAATTTTCCTAAAATAAATCCCTTCTTGATCTTTCCACTATATTAAAAATGTCATCATCACCAAAATCCTGGGGAAAAAAAAATCCTATATTTGATGCCTGTCACTGATGCTGTACTTGTACAGGTGCCCTATAACAAACAGGAATTTTTAAAGAACCTGTACTTACATGCATGCATGCACGGCTTCAAGGTGTTTTAATTTGCCTTAGTCTTAGTGAAGTATGTGCATAATATTGTAATTAATATTTTCCAGGTATATAATCAGATTCTCTGAAAAATGTCCAAAGGAAAACAAAATCACCAAAGATCTGGTTCCCTTCCAGTACTAGTTTACACTCAGCCTGGGGAGATTAGGCCTGGATATATACGCATGTCAATACTATTATGTCATTTGCAATAGTATTTATACACATGGAACTCTCCCTAACTGGTATAGGAATGCAGTGGGGGCAGAGCGGGGGAAGATGGGCCGTCTTGTAATTCTCTCTATTAGTGAAAATGCCATGGCAAACAAGGAATGTTTATTGGTCCTGGAAGGCTGGATTTATTAGTAGGAATTTTACAAAGTAAAAAAATTTATACAGAAAGCATGAACCAGGAAACATAGCTATCTAAGGAAAGTATGGCAAGTGAATGAGGAGCAGCAGAGATGTCAACCAATGACCTAGCAGGATTGTCCAAGTAGTTGGCAGCTATCTGACCTGACATCTACCTGAAGTGTCAAGGGTACATTCATAGAAATGATACGCTGGGAGTCAGACCATCCCTGCCTTCCCATCACCGCTTAGCCAAACAGCAGCAGATCTTCCTGGCATTCTTTCTTCTGCTAAGACAAAAGAAAAAGAAAGCGGCATCATTAGTAACATTCTCAATGTGCAGGACTCGATAGCAAAGCCACTGGCTCTTGCTTCTGACTGTTTTGACTCTTAGCCTGGTTTCAGTTGCTCTGTAACAACTGAAGCTCCAAGGAGAGGATTTCTGGAGCAGACGAAATAGAGTTTCAGCAATGTCGTTTCTACCAAGTGTTTACCCTAACAGCTTTACCCAGAAGAAATCTTGGATTAGTATCTCTCAGTGAGAGCTTCCACTTATCTTCTTAGAAGATTATTTTGATTAAGGAAATACATTTCAGAGGAAGAGATAAATTCAGGTGAGCCTGGCAAGAAAGTCTGAGACTGCTGACTGGGGCTTTTACTTTAGAAAAGACATGATTTTTGTTTGCTGTTTTACTTAATATGTTTTAGCTTTAGCAGAAAGCTGGAGGTTGAGCAGTTTCTAAAGATCATTCAAAATTCAAAATAGACTCTCTACAAAATAAAGAATGAGAAATAGATTGTATTTATGACCTTCACTGTTCAGTTGGGGGGTTCAATTTAATCTAAAAAATGCAATTAAAATGTAAGTGCTTTGCGCCCAGCTTAAGTCAATGGGCAATAGACATTACTATGCATAAGGTATCATAAAAATAGCTGTGGAAGCTTTCAAAAGTTGAACGCATGGTCTCTGCCATCACAGGGAAGTGGAGATATAATCACAGCAAACACCAAGTATATAAGGCAATGTGTAAGCACCAACTTAAGGGATTCAGCAATTTAAATTTGAAGACTGAAAGCCTCATTTTAATTGCAAATTACATAATTGCATTTTCATGTTTTACAATAAACGAGATGAGTTTCTCTCCAAATTGCTCTTCTCTTGGAGAAGCGGCTTGGCTTGATGCTGAAAGTCAGAGCACCTCTGGCAAGAGCATTGATACCCAGGGGCAGTGCAGCCCCACATGCACCTTCTTGGGGGTGAAAGGTTTACTCAAATAAAACATTAGAAAATTCAACTGTTATGGATGACTAAATGTTGAAACAAATGACTTTCTTCCTGTTTTGAAGGCTATGAAAATAAGCCATTGTGTTGTTCACCCCTCCGCCCCCGGTAAAGACACAAACAGTATAATTAATTTGTGGACGTTGATGTGCTAGTCTTTATAATTACACATGTATATTTAAAGTATTTGCATATGAGGATGAGCTATGACTCCAATGCATGGTATAAAGGCAAAAAACTTGGGGCTGATTTTGTAGAAGACAGAAGGTGTGGTTAAAGGATTGCTTGCACCACCTGATACACAGTCAGTGTTGGCTTTGGGTATCTTCTTCTAACATGCAAGTTAGTTAGCATGTGTGTCATTATTGTGCATGAGGTTTCCTAGGTAGATTGTGCAGCTTTTTAAAATACATATTGGGAGGTTAATTTATTTAGTAAAGTACAAACTTGAATTCAAATGCAGCTCACTAACGGGATTTAGAAATACTCAGTTGACATTGTAAGAGTTGGCAAAATGGCTGAAACACATCAATTCACACTTGAGATTCTGGCACAGGTATGTTTTTATGTAGTAAAAGAGGATGGGGAGACTTGGATAGGCTGCCATGTGACTCACATAGTGAGCCACAGTAGGCGCTTAGCGCACTGAGCATTTCTCGTTCTTTGAAACTCACCTTCATTGAACAGAAGCAGTGCTCCTGTTATTTGGATGATGCCATTACCTTGGCTCTTCAGTGGATCTTCTACCCAAGATGGATCATTCCGATTGTTTTCTTGTGGGTCTGGAGTTGAAGAAATCCCAGTCTCTCCATGGAATAAAATCATTAATTTGTAAACGCAGGGGGCTATTGTCCACCCGCTAAAAGAAAGGCAGAAAGAGCTGGTTAGCAGAGGAAGAAAGAAGAGTGAACTAGGCACCCCAGAAGCCTGCTATACTCCAGCTGCTGGTGATAGCAGTGGTTAACTCAGAGAAAGGCAGTTTTACATTCAGTGTCAACCCACCATAGGCGTAAGCAATAGTTGAGTCGAGGGCACATGGGTCTTGGAATAAGTCACATCCACTGGCTAGGTAGCTTTCACTCAGCCAGTTACCTTGCAATTTATAAAATGAGGCATCTGGACAAGATGGCTCATTCAGTTTCTGAGCCTGAAATACTTCTTTCTGTGGTGTTATAGGTTGCCCACATTCGTTCCTGTGTTCCTGCAAAAACATTCACAGAAATCATCTTGTGATAATCAGTTGTATTTGGATTCCTGCAGTGATATAAAGGATTGGATGTGTATATAATCTGTTTAATGATTGCTGACCAAGCAAATGGATATATTGGGCAGCTGTAATGAGTCTGGGTGATTTTTGAGCTATAGAGGAGAGTAAAATCTAATATTTTGCCTGAAGAGGAAAAAAAAAATCTTTCACAATAGTTAATTGGTTTGTGCTTTGCTATTTTGCTTCTTAGAATTTATTATCTGTCTGCACTTTATTGTAAATCAACATTTGTCACAGTCTTTCTTAAAAGCAGAAATGCCGAGGGACAACTTGACTAAGAGCAAATATCTGAAGAGTAGGGGTTTTTTTGTTAAGAATAAGAGAAGTAGTATACTGAAATAAATCTTTCCTTTGTGAAGTATGGAGCCTAAAATCTATTATAAACATGCCCCTGGAACATGTCAGTGACTCAGCACTGAAGAGAAGTAATTTAGGTGTTGTTGACAATCTGATTTGTGTTTGCTGAAATATTGCAGGAGCTGCTTGTATGAGAACCTTCCTGAAGCCCAACAGTGGAAGTGCTCCAACAGAATGCTGGAAGTGCTCCAACAGAATGCTGCAAATAGAAAGGCTAATGAGGGCGGCGCAAGAAAGTATAATAAATACATCTAAATCTTTGATAGGCTGTGGGACACTGTGCCCTTCATAAATCCTAACTTGGCAGAAAAATAAAAAGAAAAAAAAAATGGAGATACACAGGTGCAGAACAAAAGATTTCCAGTGGAGAAACAACGTGAGTCCGAAAGGGTGAGGGGACTCTTCCTAACTATGCCATGGCTTCAGACTTGTCTTAGGAGAAGCCTGAAGGAGTTAAGCTATGTTTCCAACTGTCTGCATTGTGCTGCAATGCTAGAGGACTTTTTTTCCCCCAAGATATAATACTGTAGGTGTGAACACACCATCTTGAATTTACGACCTGCAAATTTAGAAAGTCTAATATAGGACTAGTGTCTGTCAATGTTTTCGAATTTCTCTTTTGTTGAGGACGTAATGTTCATATATACTATAGAAATACACAGATTCAACTGAAGTTTGAGAAATAGGTAGGGGCTGGCATTGTGGCATGGTGTGTGAAACTGCTGCCTGCAATGCTGGCATCCCATATGGGCATCGGTTTGAGTATCAGACGCTTCACTTCCCATACAGCTCCCCCCTAATGTTCCTGGGAAAAAAATATCTGAAGATGGCTGGATTACTTGGGCTCTTGCCATCTGTCTGGGAGAGTTGAATGATTTGTTCCTGGCTTCAAACTGACCACTGCGGCCATTTGAGGGCGTGACTTAAGGGATGGGAGGAGAGGAGAGGAGAAGAGAGGAGAGGAGAGGAGAGGAGAGGAGAGGAGAGGAGAGGAGAGGAGAGGAGAAGAGAGAAGAGGAGGGGAGAGGAGAAGAGAGGAGAGGAGAGGAGAGGAGAGGAGAGGAGAGGAGAGGAGAGGAGAGGAGAGGAGAGGAGAAGAGAGAAGAGGAGAGGAGAGGAGAGGAGGGGAGAGGAGAGGAGAGAGAGGAAAGGAGAGGGAAAAGGAGGGATGTGGAGAGGAGAAAGGAGGGGTGTGGAGGGGAGCAGGAAGTTGGGGAAGGGAGGGGAAGGGAGGAGGAAGGGGAAGACAAAGAAAAGTAGGGCGCAAAGATGTGGTGCAGTGGTATAGCAAGTTAAACCTTTGTTTGCAGTGCTGGCATCCCATGTAGGCCCCAGAAAGAAACTCTCACTCCTGGTCTTGGACCAGGCCAGTTTCAGCAGTTGTAGTCACTTGAGGTAGTGGCAGCAGCAGATGGAAGATATAACTATGCCTTTCAAATAAAAATAAATCTTCAATTTTTTTATTAATTAATTTATTTGAAAGGGTGAATTTCAAGGAGAGGAGAGAGATCTCACATCCACCGGTATGCTCTCTAAACACCTGCAATGGTTCGAACTGGGCCAGGCTGAAGCCAGGAGCTTAAAACTCCATTCAGATCATCCACATGTGTGGCAGGGGCCCAAGCTCTGGGTCGTTCTCCACTGATTGTCCAAGCACATTCACAGGGAGTTTGTTTGGAAGAGAAGCGACTGGAACTTAAACCAGTGCTCACATGGGATGATGTCATTTCAGGTGACCACTTAACATGCTGTGTCACAACGCCCACTCCATACAGACCTTTTTGAAACATGCTAATTGTTTTTAATTTTGATCCCCAAGTAAGCCAAAACCCTATGGCTAAGATTAAAATATAATACGGTCGTATTTATGTTTTTATGTAGTAAATCCTCACCCGAAAAAATGATCTGAAAGAGGTAAAAAGGTAAACTAGATATGTTCTTTTAAAAAGGGGTGGTTAGTAGAAGAGGGGATTAGGGCACTACTGAGACTAGATGTAGCCTGGTCCTAATGTGTCTACTCCAAACCAACCTTCACTTCCAAGGGGCGCTCTCCCTGCACTGTAACAGACACTCCCAGTGGCAACTAGTCCTTTGCTTTACCCAGAGTTCTATCTGATCCTCACAGTGGGGAGAACAGTGAGACAAGAGGGCAGGTGCAAAGAACAGGTTCTGACTTGGTCCTTTCCTAGCCTCAGAAGCTGGGCGAGATGCAGATACGCTCCTGCCCACCAATAAGGAAATAGAGTTGATTATTCTGTAGACGGCGTTTTCCTTTTCAGTATCAAACTAATCAACGTCCTGCTGTGGTAGCAAGAGATGCTAAATTGCTGAACCGGCTGCTTTTCCGAGGAGATAAAACAGCACCTGCACTTAGCTCCATAAATAACGGAGGGTGGAGGGTGATTTTCCCTGGGGACTGAGTTGTTGGTCCTAATGTCCCCACCAAATGCTAACTTAGTGATTACTCTGCGTCTGACTAGATTACCTTTGTAATTTCAGGAGTCAAGCTTCAGTTTGGCCAGAGCAAAAGGATATTTAAGTACAAATTTTATAGTTGACCTAGGACTAAAAACCCCAAGTGAACAAAATCCAAGAAAAATTAATGTCCTGTGATTGTTCACCTTTTTTGCTCTTCAGTCTGCTTTATTTTTGATAAAATAAGCATCGATCCATTCCTAATAGAAATTTAATCTTATCTATAATCAAATAAGCAATACGAACAATAGCCTTTCATTTAAAGTCCTATGTTCAGTTGGTCCTGTTATACCTGAGAGCTTTCTGAGAATCAACCTGACTTGACCTAAATCTAACATGTTTTTTTTTTAATTTGTTTATTTGGAAGTCTGAATGACAGAGAGAAAAGAGAGGGACTGATGAGACAGGTGGGGATAGAGGGAGAAATGGTTCATTCTTTCATTCACCCTCAAAATGGCAGCAACAGCCAGGGTTGTAATGGAAGCCAGGACACGGGGCTCCATTTGAGCCATCCAGACGGGCAACACAAACCCGTGTCCCGGAGTCATCATTCACTACAGTAGTAATAAGAACTAGCTGGATCGGGAGTGGAATAGCCTTGGGACTTAAAATTGGCACTCCCATGTGGGATGCAGATTCCCCAAAGGTGGCTGAACCTAGTACGCCACAGTGCTATCCCCCAAACCTTATTGTTTGTAAATCTGCTTTTCTATTTGTCTCCTTACGTGTATACTGCCAACACATTTAGAGAACTCCTATTTGTTTCAGGTGCATGACTTGATTAATGATATTTCTCTCTTTATGGCTCGCTTGCCTTTAATTTCATGATTTCAATCCTCAAATTTACTTCACTCTCTTGCAATAGGCCCACATCCTCTCCAAAGCTTCTCAGGTGTGGTAAACTCCGTGAAGAGAGAGGACAGAGCTGGTGTGTGATAAAAAGGAGAGAAAGAAGCCAATTCCTGTCACTCAGGAAGATCTCACTGATTGGATGGTGCAGCGGACGCGAGCCCTGGGGTGGTGTTTGGAAGTGGCCTCAAGTGCAGTGGGTGAACCTTCCTTAGCCCCAGAAGGACATCAAAGATTCGGTAGGAAATGTGAGCCAGAGAGGCAACAAATAGACCGGGGGACACGTGGACCAAGGAAAGCAACTCCCAGGCAGAGCCCCAAAGAGCATTTAGTCCTATAAGCTGAAACAAAATTCTCTTTTTCTTTAGATTTATTTGTTTTTATTGGAAAGGCAGATACACAGAGAAGAGGAGAGACAGAGAGGATGATCCTCCATCTGATGGTTCACTCTCCAAGTGGCTGCAATGGCCAGTGCTACGCCGATCCAAAGCCAGGAGCCAGGAGCTTTTTCTGGGTCTCCCACCCAGGTGCAGGGTCCCAAGGCGTTGGGTCATTCTCTACTGCTTTCCCAGGTCACAAACAAGGAGCTAGATGGGAAGTGGGGGCTCTGGAATTAGAACCAGTGCCCATATGGGATCCTGGTGTGTTCAAGGTGAGGACTTTGGCCGCTAGGCCACCAGGCCGGCCTGCTGAAACAAAATTCTTCAGCAACTATCCCCCTCAGTGTTAAGAAGAGTATATTATCTCAGACCGCAGAGTCTTCTCAGCAGAAATTAGCCCCCGAGTGAGGAATACTGATTGGTGCTGATTTGGAGAATTCCCTAAGGAAATATCCAGTTGTTGTTGCTGTTATTATTTTTTACCAAGCATCTCTGTAGAAAGTCTACCAGCAACAGACTTCTCCAAGAACACAATGTTGTTCATCAGCATCTGATTAATTTTAGGAAAGTTCTTCCGTGAAGAATGGAAACTACAACCATTATAGAGAGGAGAAGGAATAGCTCAGTAAAATTGCAGAAAAAAAAGAGGAGGGGGATTTTTAAAATGAAAACTGAGATTTACCATTTAAGTCTTCAATCCATGTTGAGTGTGTGTGCTTGCGTGTGTGTGTCTGTGTGTGTGTGTAGTACAAGGGCCAACTCTTAATCTTTGGAATGTGTTTGTGCATTCTGAGAAGTGCTTGTTGAAAAGGAGTGTGGGGGACCCAGGGCAGTAGCCTAGTGGTTAAAGTCCTCACCTTACATGCACTGGGATTCCGTATGGGCACCAGTTAGTCTCCAGGCTGCTCTGCTTCCCTTCTAGCTCCTGTTGTGGTCTGGGAAAGCAATAGAGGATAGCCCAAAGCCTTGGGACCCTGCACCCATGTAGGGAGGGTCCTGGCTCCTGGCTTCAGATCGGCTCAGCTTGGGCCATTGTGGCTGCTTGGGGAGTGACCCAACAGATAGAACTGTTTTCTTTCTGTCTCTCTCATTCTCTCTGTAAATCTGATCTTCCAATAAAAGCAAATAGATTTTTGAAAAAAAAAAAAAAAGCAGCAGCAGCAGCGTGCATCCTCACTGTGCATTCTTGGCACTTTAATCAAAGTTCACTTGATCTTATGAAAAAATTTATTTCTCTGCTCCCTGCTTTGAGGTACGTGACTGTCTTGTTTGTTTGTGTGAGAGCGAAGGCTTTACGTAATTTCCTGCTTTATGAGAATTTATCTGAGGCTTTCCGTTGGTACACAGAGTAGACAGATCTACCTTGCATGTGCATCTGGATATATTCCTGTCTTTGGAAGAGTCAGCAACAGGGTGCCCTAATATGAAACAGGGTGCTGAGGCCCGGCCCACACACCCATAGGCTCTGGGCTCTAAGATCGGGAATCCTTATGCATCTGAGCCTAATAGGGCGCGAGACCATGGCTGTTTGCTAGTGCCAAAAGCTGTCCAGTCCATGGGACCTGTCTCCACCCAGCAGGTGCACTGTGGGGGCAGGCCTAAGGACTCCAACCTGCTGGATATAGGCTCCCCACCTGCTCCCAGCGTGTGAGCTGGCCCCATATTCCTATTATAAATAGAATTTAAAACGTTCATTTGTTTATGTATTTATTCAGCAGTTATTTATTACAGGTATTTCTTTGTTCCAAAGATTTAAACTATTCGCGGAATTCATGATTGTAAAGCCTTTTTTGCTGTATATGGGCTTTTGGGGAAGGTTCTACTCATTCTAGTCTTGTTTTCTCCACTCAATGTGGAAAATGAATTTCACTGGATTATCAAGGTATTTTCATTTTTAATTTCTATGGCTTTATGTGATCTGATGAAGTTTGCATTGTAAGATGTTTTTGTTTCAGAATTTGATGCTTCTAACTTGCATAGAATCCATTATTCTGATTAAAAAGTCCCAGTGTGTGGCTTGTTCTTTGATCTGCCCTAAGGCTGCTCACAGACTTGAAGCTGGTAAAAGTTTTTTGGGTCAGAAACTAAATTTGGAAAACTGCAAGATTTTAAGTAGCTACAACTTTAAGATTTACTGCCACACTTTTTATTAACCCAAAATAGTCATTGTTAACATTTACTTTCTACCTCTGAATATGTTATAAACAGTCCATTTACCTTTTCAGAATTAACAGCTATCATGAGTACATTAGAAGGGCACTGTTGTGAAGTTTGTTTTATGTTTCTTTCCATTAAAATGTATTATTTTCAACATCTTGCTGTTTTACTTCTTTTCCCTGGTGTTGAACACAATTACCGCAATATTCCTATGACTCCGCTTTAAAGCTCTGCTCTAGCTGAAAACCACACTCTGTCGTTAACTCCACGAGGTCCAATAACATTTTTCCAAACATGTTGTGACTGTCACCGCTGGAGAGCAATGCTTTTAGGGGAAAATGTGGGGTGAGTATGAAGCACAGTCCTTTCTTTTCTGCTTTCCTAATTTTGGATAATTATGGAGCTGAAGTTTATTAGCTAATTGTATACATGCTGTGGTATTCAGGTACTTTCATTTATATGTTTGACAGCAACTAGAGTTTTTTTTTTTCCTTTTGATATATGTATTTTTCTTCAGATTTGGGAACAGGAACTGTACTCTAATTGTGGTGCTTGGAAGCCCAGTGTGGCTCTAACTAGAATATAATCAATTGTAGGTAATGGGGAATTACTCAGTGCACTTTCAGAGGTTATATTATATGTTTTCCACCAGGATACAATCCAATGGGTACCTTTGTCTACAAAAATCATAGGCATTGTTTAATCTATAACAGGAGAAAAAGTCAGAGGCAGAGATTTGAACCACTTGAACCTTGTTAACCTGGGTTCAGGATCACTATTATTTTTTTTAATTCTTTTTCATGATACGTTTCCTATGGCTCTGGGGTTTGCCCTTCTACATTCCCCTCCCCTCCCCCCACTGTTTTCCCCTGTATTGTAACAAAAGTTTAGTTCCTCAACCACAGCCACAAGTCTATCGTTCTGCTGTTTAACTGTATCATGACATTGCAGGTATAAAAAATGGTATAAAGGGCCCGGCGCGGTGGCGCAAGTGGTTAAAGGTCCTCGCCTTGCACGCCCGGGATCCCATATGGGCGCCGGTTCTAATCCCGGCAGCCCCGCTTCCCTTCCAGCTCCCTGCTTGTGGCCTGGGAAAGCAGTCGAGGACGGCCCAAAGCTTTGGGAACCTGCACCCGCGTGGGAGACCCGGAAGAGGCTCCTGGCTTCGGATCGGCATAGTATCGGCCCGTTGTGCTCACTTGGGGAGTGAATCATCGGACGGAAGATCTTCCTCTCTGTCTCTCCTCTCTGTATATCCACCTTTCCAATAAAAAAATAATAAAAATAAATCTTTAAAAAAAAAAAAAAAAATGGTATAAGGTCCACCATTGTAGGGTCAAGACATACTTAACAGTTTCATTTTAAGTCCGTCTTTTACTTAGAATTAGAGATACATATTGCAATGTATCCCCACTTCATGGTATATTTGCCTCCATTATACAGTTTCTCAAAACAAATATAGAAATACTCATTCTCATCTATATATCTATTGATCTTGTATTGCCTTGTATCAGAGAGAACATATGAGAGTTTTGCTTTGGGGATTGTCTTATTTCACTGAGCAAAATGGTCTTTAGTTGGCTCAGCGTAAAAGTGACAAACATTCCTATTTCCATTCTTCTCCACAGTTTTAGGACACATGACTTTATTTTAGTTGAAATTTATTTGTGGATCGTATATTTAGTCTGGACCTTCACTTCCACTGGTTTATGGGTAATCAGGACTGGAACTGGCACTTCGACATGGAATGTGGGCATAGCAAGCAGTAGCTTGACTCACTACACCACAACAGTTCTTGTACTTTTGAGAGATCTCGACTCACATCCTTCCCCTATTGTAAAGCCATGTGGCGTATGCTTTTGCTGTTGAATTGTTTGTGTGTCTTAGAGGTTCTGGGTGTAAACCCTTGGCTGGATGCACAGCTAGAATATATTTTCTGTTGTTTTTCAAATTCTCTTTTCACTCTGCTGACTGTTTTCTTTACACTTCCAAGCTTATTTGAGTTTTGGCAGAATTTGTTCATCACCTTTTGATGAGGTTATAAACGAAAAGATCCTGATTTCCATCTGGTCAGATTCTGATCAGGGAATTCACTTTAACTGCTCTTATACACCAATTTCCATTCTCAGTTGGAACTGTGATAATGAAATTGTATTGAGGGGACAAAGGAATGGAGAAAGATGGCTAGTGGATATAAAAAAATTGCAGCTCTTCAACAAGTTCTCATGTTCTATCGCATGGTGGGATGGCTATACACTACATATTTCAAAAAACTATGCAATCCATACTGTATTATCCACAAATAAATGATGAAACATTTTAGGAGCTAGATATTGTTTTCGTAAGTCAAATCTTATATAATGCATACATGCATTGAAATGGACATGATCCATCATAAATTTGTACAAATTCTATGTGTCAAGAAAGGAAGTTTAAAATGCTACTTTGGGTCTTTATGGGCATAGTAACTTGTCACACAACAGAGGCCAAGAAATGTTACTCTGAGAAAATGGCTCAGGAAGGAGCACTTTGTGACGGAAGCCCTCTAGGGTGATAGTAAGAGGAACTAGTGTAGTTGAGTATCTGGTGATAGAAGGAAACGTGGAACAACCTGGGAATGAAAAGATTGTAATTGACTGGGGTGTGGTTACTCCAAATGGGAGGTTGTCAGGCCCTGCGAGTAGGATGCTTTTGCTAGAGCACTGAAACGTCTGGAAGGATGTTTAATGTATGTCGCAGGGTGGAGAGGATGACGCAAGTGACTTGAACAGATTTATTTTGTTTGAGGATTATTGCGGTTGCCATTTGGAGATGGGCTTGGAATAGGCAAGAGTGAAAGTTGAAAATCAGCCAGGAATGTGCTGTAATAGTCCTGGAGACAGATGCCAAAGTAGAGGTTTGCGTAATAACTGTGGAAACTAGAAGCGAAAAGTTTGAGAACTAGTTAAGAAGAGGCTTGCAGATAAACCACCACATGGTGGTTGTAAGTAGGCAGTGTTATGCACGGATTCCAAGCTTCAGTGGTAAGTCTATACTAAAAAAGACACACAGATATAGAGAAAGTAACGGAAGTTGTGGACAGGTGTGAAATCATTTAAGGTATTGGATACTTATACAGGGTTTGCAAGATAATCATTCAGAAATGAGTAACCAGAGATTTTGTAAAAGTGACTCAAGAAGTCCAACTTTCAAAAAAAAAAGGGAATGATAGGTGGTAAAAAAAAAAATAAGTGCTGCAAAGTCAAATGAGGTTTTAAGATGCAGGTTTTATTAGGAAGTTCTTAGAACTATTTTGGTGAAATAAAGGGTGATGAGGAAATCAGTGTAGTATAAACAGTTTTTGGAAAGTTTTTTTTTTTTAAAAAAAAAGTAAATAAATGAAAGAAGGGATATGTAAACTTCAGCTTAAGGAGATAAAGGGATCCATAAGACCTTTGCATGAATTTTGCTTGTTTGTTTAAAGATAGACAAGGTTTAAATACCAAAGAAAAAATGCAGTGATGGAATAAATCATTATCCTTGGATGGCATTTCTTATCCTTTTGCTTTTATTACTTATTATGGAAAATGGGAAAATATTTAAAAGTATAGCCTTCTAAACACACTAGAACCACTAGAACCATTCTTTTTATTTGACTTAATTGATTTGATATCCAGACTTATATTTGAATTACAAAAATCTCCAAAGAAAGAATGGGGGAGAGTGTCAATAAATAACCAAATATAGAAACTCATTTATGCTTGCTGTAGCAAGTCCAATGGAATGGGTTATCCACTAACAAGGCAGTTCACCTGTAATAGAAGCCTCTTCCTTCTGAAGCATTCATGATTGTTATCAGTTTGTAATACAAAGGGCTGTTGTTCCCCAGCACATCCAAATGGGATAGATGAACACATGAATATAAGCACTTAGAGGGATGCAGAAACCCGAAGGAAAGAGAAACTGGAGCAGAATGTCGGCTTCCTGTAGTAACATTAGATCTCACTTTCAGATTTATATAATTCTTAGAATTGTATGCAATGTTTCCTTTGATACATACAAGACATGCAGGCAGCAAATTCTGTAACAACAGCTTTTTAAATCAGACCATGTTACAAAACCCATTTTTCAAAACCCACACAAGTCATATGTTGCTTGACTAGCAAACTTTGTGCATGAAGTCAGTTTGGGCAGTTGGTCTTGACCTCCCAAGCTCCTATTTTCCTCCTAAAACTCCTATTACCATGCAGGCAACAGTCGAAACTTTTCTAGGCGCTCTGCCCTCAGGGTATGGTTGACATAGTGAAACTCTTCAGCCGTGCCCATTTTCAGTTTCAAAACAAGCTTGTGACAAATGCAGCAGAACCTATAGCTTTAAAATAAGGAAACCTGAATCTTCTTTTATATACTGAAATCCCGAGTTTCTATCATAGGGTAGAAGAGATAGAGGCAACTCCAAGTTCCTTTTCTGTTCTAGAAGAGCATCTGTTTGCCAAAATTGTTGCCATACTAGGAAGGCATGTGAGACTCTAAATCATCGAGTTACTCTTCAGCGATGCATCCACTAAGGACAGGTTGTGCTGGCAAGCACTCTTCCTGTGGCTACCCTGAAAAACTGTGTCGCCATCAGCATTTGCTTCATAATCTCTTGACTGTATAGCATAACTGATTGGGTAGCAGAAACACCCCAGCAACCGCCAATCTGTGTTCCGCCTCCTTTGAATTTTTTTGCTATGAACACTTCATATAAATGGCATCATATTTTCTCTGATCTTTTGTGGCTGAAGTTTTTCACAAGGTCCATTCATGCTTTGGCTTCTATCAGTACTTCCTTTTAGGGCTAAATCATGTTGCTTTGTATGAGTAACCATTCCATTACATGGTACACATTTGAATTATGTATACTTTTTGGCTAATATGAATATTCGTATATACTTGGGTACATGTTTTCTTTGTGAGTGTGAGTGTGTGTATGTTTTCATTTCTTTGGGGTAGGCACCTATATAACACATGATCGTTAGCAGTTTCCCCTGAGGAATGTAGACCATGATATACACAGTGGTTTGGCAAGATCTCATTTCCCTAACTTCTGTCCCTACATATATTTGATACAGTAGTCAGAGTTTCCAGGAGAAACAATCAATTGGATGTGCATTGAGGAAGTGATTTATTTTGAAGAATGAACTCATGCAATAATGAAGGTTGGAACGTGTCAGCAGCTAAAGGAACGCTGCAGTGTGACTCCATGCCCAAAGTCTGTCAGCCGAGGAAGCCCGATGATAAACCTTTCAGCCTGACGGCAAGAGAAGACAAGCAGAGCAGAAGAAAAAGGATCGATTTCTCTTTCATTGGCTGTCTGGTCTATTCGGGCTCTCCGTGGATTCAATAATTTTGGATCTCAGATTTCTACTTACCTGTTGTTTGCCTTAGAGCAAGTTATTTAACCTCTGTCAGCCTCAGTGACACATCTAAAGTAAAATTTAAAGCAATACTTATCTTTCAGCACTATTGTTAAAATCAAGTGAGGTGGGACCCGGCGCAGTGACCTAGCAGCTAAAGTCCTCACCTTGAATGCCCTGGGATCCCATATGGCCACTGGTTCTAATCCCGGCAGGTCCACTTCTCATCCAGCTCCGTTCTTGTGGCCTGGGAAAGCAGTCAAGGAGGCCCGAAGCCTTGGGACCCTGCACCCATGTGGGAGACCCAGAAAGAAGTTCCTGGCTCCTGGTTTCTAATTCCAGCAACCTTGCTTCTTGTTCAGGTCTCTGCTTTTGGCCTGGGAAAGCAGCAGGGAACAACCCAAAAGTCTTGGGATCCTGTATCTGTATGGGAGACCTGGAAGAAGTTACTGGCTCCTGGCTTTGGATCAGCACAACTCTAGCCTTGGTGGTCACTTGGGGAGGGAATCATCGGAGGGAAGATCTTTCTCTCTGTCTCTCCTCCTCTCTGTACATATGACTTTGCAATAAAAATAAAATAATTTTTTATTTTTTTTAATTGAGTGAAGTAAAATTTGTACAGATTGAGTGCAGAGCCTGAATCATGATAATAGTTCAAGCAATTAAAGCGACGTTTACCTCAAAATCTTCATTCAGGGGCTGCTGTGGTACTGTAGCATGAGAACTCTTTCGTTAGGGCTTTGGGATCCTATTTGGGTGCCAATTCTTGTTCCTGCCACTCCACTTACGATTTAGCTCCCTGCTTATGGCCTGGAAAAGCAGTGGAGGCTGATCCAAGTCCTTGAGCCCCTGCACTCATGTGGGAGATCCAGAAGAAGCTACTGACTCCTGGGTTTGGATCAGCTCAGCTTTGGCTGTGACAGCCATATGGGGAGTAAACCCAGAGGGTGGAAAATTTCTCTTTATGTTTCCTCTTTTCTCTCTGTAACTAATTCTACCTTTCAAATAAAAATAAATAAATCTTGAGGGGAAAAAATGACTTTGGTCAAATGATCAAGATATTTTGAACAAGAGATTTATTGTATGTTATGTCTGACCTTTGATCTAAACAATAAGCCTGAAATTGCATCCTTATCCTTATTCAAATATACCATATTTTTACTAAATGGAGCATCTAACGGTATAGAAATTAGGAGAGACTGGAGAATGGGGCGATCATTGCTGAACGCAATGAATAAGGAGACTAGATCATTTGTAGCTTCCTGGCTGCTAAGTGAATTTATCAATCTTGAAGGCCAGCTAGATTTTGAAAACCAGTCCCAATTACTTTAAGATGTTTTTTGGAGTTCTGCCATATATGTGTTTAATAACATTAGTGGTTATTTCATTTGACAAGTGATAAAATTAGATCTTTCTGACACCTCATGTCCCCAAACTGTCAAAGCAATAGGATCTTCTGATTTGTTCTAAAGGTACATTGCCAAGTCGCACCTTCTGTGGTTGTTGAAGTGATAAGCATTTCAATAGGTTCTTTCAGCAATTACTTAATGCAATTCTTAAACACTAGATTTTGATGAATTATGTTTGTGTAGAACAAAAGCTATTTTTGACAATTTCATGATGTTAGGCAATCTGGTCCATGTTTCCCTGTCTCCTTTGGAGAAAGGTAGATATAAGTTGTTTAATTATTTGACTTGCTATGTCTGTAAAACACTTTATACATCTATTTTGTCCAAGACTTATTTGTATGTAAAGTAGTTCAGCATTATAAATGATTGCTTTAAAGAGAAAAGTTGAATGGCAGACAAAGATGGAGACATTTGCAGGGGTTTAGGAAAGAACATTTTAGTTATTTCAACATGTAATTCTTTCTTGCTCTTTTTGGTTTTTAACAATGACCTACTGTTAACTTTGGACTTGAGAAAAAGGTATATGTCTCGAGAAGCTCATCTGGCTCCTTTTGCACATTCTTTCCACTTTAAAGTGCATGTTCCCCTTTTCTAGGTCATTACTGTCTCCAGTTTTGCATATAAAGCACACTTTTCAAAAGGAACCTATCTGACTAGACTTAGAATGCCTCTGTGATTTTCCTGCAGCTAAGGATCGTAAAATGAAATCGCTAGAACACTGAGATTAAGTGAAAGTCAGTAACACCATTACATCCTCCAGGCAGAAACACCGTAGCACCTATTCATCACGGTTTATGTGTGTTCCACTCACAGATCATCTGCAGAAAGTGCGGGTTTGGATTGGTGGTGTTTAGAGTACTGGGTTTATTACACACATGTCAGCAATAGATTGATTGCACGTTCATATTTTGTACAGGGAGTGACAAATCCAATCAGTGCTTATTTTACTTTTTATGACTCCCATAATATATACGCAGTACAATAATATATGAAAGTCTTAAGGCACTCAATGTCCTGAATAAAGAAGACTGAGTTATGTAAGAAAAAAAAATACCCAGTTACTAATTTGATTAGTTTAATATCAGTTTGATATTGTCTTTAAATCATCCATGATAAAAATATGTCTGAAGCACCATCCTGCCAACTAAAAAGACCAGGAATGGGGAAATGAGTGTTGCTAAAGACAAACAAACAAACAAAAACCTAAGATGTTACATCAGGTAGAAATCTCATTTGAATGATGACTCTGTCTGAAATCTAATTTTTTAAAATGATTTATAGCACATAATTTTTAGTTTGATACCAATTTTCTTGGACCTTAGTTGTAACTATATCATTGCTCAGAAAAAGATATCTAATTTCAAGTAAATTTTCAAGCAAACTAAATAGGAAGAAAACCTACCAAATCATTTACAAAGATTTAATCTTTTCAAGAAAAATTTAAAATTAATGAATATCTATCTAAATACATTAAAAGCCTTTAAAAATATGACTTAACCTGAACAAATGACTACTTGGTACAAGACAATAAAATATGGGTGTTTGTGACAGTCATTCATTGACTTAGAAATAGTTACTCAGCATCTATTCTGTTTCAGGTTCTATTCTACATTCTGGAAATATGGGAACATGCTTGGGGCAGCCTTTGTCTGCAGTTGAGTCAGCCATCACTTGGGACACCTGCCTCTGCTCTCAGAGTGCCTTGGATTCAGTCCTACCTCCAGTTCCGATGCAGCTTCCTACTGATGCAGCCTTGGAAGTGAGCAGGTGACAGTGCACCGTGGCCATCCGTGAGGGATGTTGAAATGGCCTTTCAGGCTCCTGGCTTCAGCTTTCTCCAGCCCAACTGTTGCAGTCATTTAGAGAGGGGAACAGTAGAATGAACATCTCTGCCTTTCTCTGTTGCCCTGGTTTTAAGACATATAAAACACATTTTAGATTATCATTGCAAAGGCACTCTAAGTGGAAATTTTTTTATGGAAAATAATTTTAAATGAATGCATAGCTTTCATGGTGTTCACAGATAACATGGTTTTCAGCATGCTGCTGATGTAGACAATTCAAAATATTTTCAAGCTGAACTTAGCTTCAACTTTGAAATGCAGTCAATGTCATTTAAACATTTTGATGCATAACAGGTAAAAGAAAGAATAAGGGGCCCAACGAGATAGCGTAGCCATTAAAGTCCTTGCCTTGAATGCGCTGGGATCCCATATGGGTGCTGGTTCTAATCCCAGCAGCTCCACTTCCCATCCAGCTCCCTGTCTGTGGCCTGGGAAAGCAGTCCAGGACGGCCCAAAGCCTTGGGACCCTGCACCTGTGTGGGAAACCTGGAGGAATCTCCTGGCTTCTGGCTTAGGATTGGCTCAGCTTCAGCCATTGCAGTCACTTGGGGAGTGAATCATCAGGCAGAAGATCTTCCTCTCTGTCTCTCCTCCTCTCTGTATATCTGACTTTGTAATAAAAATAAATAAATCTAAAAAAAAAAAAAGAGTAAGAACGGCTCCAAGATTTTGATTGATTGTCTTGGAGTGAAATAGAGAGAATCTAGGGCAGACAAAGATTGTCTCCTGCAGTTCCACCCCAAGGAGAGTGGTGAGGTTAGAAATCAACTCACATGTGTTCAATTTGAGGTTCATCTGAATAGTTTCTTTTTTTAAAAAAGATTTATTTATTTTATTTTGAAAGGCAGATGTACAGAGAGGAGGAGAGACAGAGAGGAAGATCTTCCGTCTGATGGTTCACTCCCCAAGCGGCCGCAATGGCTGGTGCTGCGTCAATCTGAAACCAGGAACCAGAAACTTCTTTCCGGGTTGCCCACATGGGTGCAGGGTCCCAAGGCTTTGGGCCGTCCTCAACTGCTTTCCCAGATCACAAGAATGGAGCTGGATGGGAAGTGGAGCTGCCAGGATTAGAACCAGCGCCCATATGGCATCCCTGTGTGTTTAAGGTGAGGACCTTGACCATTACGCTATCGCACCAGGCTCTCATCTGAATATTTTCAAGAGAGGCTGTCAGGATATGTGATGAAATTGTTGAACAGCATTTGTATATTAATTATCATATGATAATTAATACCATCAATTCAATCAGGTATTTTAAAGAGGTGATCTAGATGGAAGAGGGAAGATGTCCAAAGACTAAACCTTGTTTCAACACTTACAGTGTGTGGAGACACACTCCAACAGGGAGTTCAAGTACAGGCAGGAATCCAAGTGCGTAACTTATCTTGGAAATCAAGAAAAGGTATTTTGAGATGTCAACAGAAGCCATATTATGCCAAATAATACTAGATCAAGTAATGTGATAATACAGACATAACCACTAAAGTTAACAAAACGCAGAGTTCTTTTTATCGGCCTTCACAAATTTTACTGGTGAGTAGAGATAAAACTTAAGAGTTGACATAAAAAGGAAATATTCTAAAAAGGGAGAAAAATTACAAATGTTGAGTTTAGAGAGCCTTTCCAAGGAATTTTCTTATATGGGGGGTGGGGGGAGAAAAAGGATGGTCACTGGAGGTAGAAATGAAGACAGAAAATACAGCTGTAACATGACAACACATATCATTTTAAAAGATGACTTTGACCATCTCATTGCAGTATTTTGATTGTAATCTCTCATACAATCTATGTTACAATTGGTAGCTTTGTAAAAGGTGGAGCTTGTGAACAAGTCCTGGTCTGACTGATACAGAGCGTAGCTGCGCAGGCACCCGGACTTCGCAGGGAAGAGGCTCAGCGGGGCAGTGCACTTGATTTCCGCAGCTGTGGTATGAACTTGAAGGAATTACAGTGACTGTGATGACGGATAGCCTCCAGCAACACTCAAGTGATTTTCTCCAACTTTTTAAGAACATCCCAGAGCAACAGGAAGCGCTCTTCACCTATCTGAAATAGTATTAGATTCAAAATCATAGTGTGATTTTGACTTTGGGCAAGAAAAGAGCCTACAGGAAGAGACTTTTCTAGGAAAACTGGAGAAAGGGGTATACATAACCCAAATCCTTACCCTTTTATAAAGAGGAATTCTGTAACAGATGAGCATCAAAACACTGAAGAACGTTAGGCACTTACATACTGTGGGTAAATTGTACCTCCCAAGGGGATATGTTAAAGTCTTTACAAATGAGCACATCAACAAGTATCCATATCTACTTCTTAAATTATTAAAAAAAAAAAAAAGTCGGACAAGGTCCTCAATCACCAACCCAAGAGCCATGTTCTCTATTTGGACCCTTAATAATGAATTTATCACTGCTGTTTCTCCCTTAATTTTCGTCATAATACAAGACTCTAGACATTGTGGACTACGGCAAAAGAAAATGTAAAACCTTGCATTGTAGAACAGAAACCTAGCTCTCATCTGTTGTTTTATGATCTCTATTTCCCTTAGTTCTGCTATGGCCATGATTGCTACCTTCTTTCTGCAGAATTTGGGCTTAGTTAGTTTCCCTTCTGACTCCAGAAGGCTTCAAGTTATATTGTTTGTTGTTTGAGATTTTTTTTTTTTTTTGCTTTCCTTCTTCTTAAGATTTATTTATTTTTATTGGAAAGGTAGATTTACAGAGAGAATAAGAAACACAGAAAAATCTTTCATCTACTGTTTCATTCCCCAGGTGGCCACAAAGGCTAGAGCTTAACCCTCTCTGAAGCCAGGAGCCAGGAGCTTCTTCCAGGTCTCCTATGTTGGTGCAGAGTCCCAAGGCTTTGAGCCACCCTCTAATGCTTTCCCAGGCCACAAGAATCCAGGCCATAAATGGAGCTGGATGGGAAGTGGAGCAGTCAGGACATGAAAATGGTGAGAAAATTTTCTTCTTCATAAGACCTTGAAGCTACTAATTCTCTTTTTAAGAGTTATTTATTTTTATTGGACAGCCAAGATTTATGGAGAAGAGGAGAGACAGAAAGAAAAACATTCTATCCATTGGTTTATTCCCCGAATGGATGTAATGGCCAGAATTCAGCCGATCCAAAGGCAGGAGCCAGGAGCTTCTTCTGCATCTTCAATAGGGGTGCAGGGAGAATAATGAAACAACCTCTTTTCCTACTAGGGAAGATTTGAATGAATAACTCCACTTGTTTACACAGCATTCCAAACAACATTTTTATTAACCAAATTCTGCCTCTAATTCCCTGCCCAAGCCATTGTGGAGCCATGTTCATATCAAGAGAAGAACAATAATGACGCTACCACATTTTTAGTCATTTGGGCTTTAAGGCAGCCATGATTTTCATTTCCATCCATTCCTTTTTCCCCCTCCTGTGCTGATTTTATTCAGCCTACAGATCCTGTTCCCACAGACGAGGATATAATTGCTCCTGAATTTTACTACGTCCTTGCTACCAGGAAGGAAAATGATCCAATCATTTCACCTACATCATAATGTATTTTAGGGATTATTGCTCCTTAACCAAGAAAAGCAGTGTGTTTCAAATGATCCCAATTCCAAGGGTATCTTTTGGAGATAGGATTTCTAAACTCAGTACTCTTCTGGGAGCTGCAGGTGTTGTGCAGCAAATGAAGCAGCCGCTAGGAATGAGACAGAAACTTGTGAATTTAGCTGGCATGAGAGGGAAGTTTTTTTTTCCAGCGGCCCCAAAATCACATGTGTGAAAATGTAGCTCCTTTTTTGCATACCAATTGCAAATGAACAGAGCTAGAGTCTTACTTTGTGATTATTACAATTAACATTGCTTCAGCTGTTTATGGTGATGCTTTTGATAATAGTAATAGTGGCAGCATTCATGGCAGCCTACATTTACTAATTACTTACCGTGTGTCAAACACTGCCAATGCCTTTGCTCTGTTCTCCTTTCTAAAAAAAATATTCATTTACTTATTTGAAAGGCAGAGGAATGAAGAAAGAGAGAGAGAGAGAAACAGAGAGAGAAAGAGAGAGAGATGAGAGAGAGAACTCCCATTCACTTGTTCACTCCCCAGATGGTGGCAATAGTAGGTCTGGGCCAAACCAAAGCCATAATCCAAGAGCCTCACTCTGGTTTCCCACACGGGTGACATGTTTTCAACCACAAGGGCATTTTCTGCTGCCATCCCAAGCACATTAGCAAGAAAGTGGGTCAGAGGCAGAACAGCTGGAACTCAAACTGGCACTCCGATCTGAGTTACCAGCATTGGAAACCCACCCTGGAACGAGCCAGAAGCATGCATATTTTGCACTCTAAACAGGGAACTGCACTCTAAAACAGGTAACTATCCCCATTTTACAGATAAGGAAACAGTCACAGAATGGCTAAGCAGTCTCAGCCCCACTTCTATGTCCAGCTTCCTGCTAATGTGGAGCCTGGGACACACGAGGGATTTTGTTACACACATGGAAGACCTAAACGGAGTTCCTGGTTGACAGCTTCATTGTGCTTCAGCCTTGGCTATTGCAGGCATTTGGGAAATGAACCAACGGGTAAGAGCTAGCTCTCTCTCCCCCTCTCCATCTCTCTCTCTCTCTTTCTCTTTCTTCCTCTCAAAAATAAAAGAAATCTGGGCCTATTTTGTGGTATCATGGATTAAGCTGCCACATGCAATGCCAGAATCGCAGATGGGTGCCAGATCAAATCCCAGCTACTCTGCTTCTACTCTAATTTTCTGATAATGTGCCTGGAAAAGCAATAAAGTGTGGCCCAGATGCTTGGGCCCCTGAAACTTACCTGAGAAACTCAGATGAAATTGGATGCGTCTCAGCGAGAGATTAGTCTGCTCAACCACCACATTAGCCCTAAAAGAAATATTTTGAATCTTTGTCTAAGCATTTGAAAATTGCAGTCCCTAGAGGGTTGGATTCTGGCACCTTATTTCATTCACTAAGTAATTACATGGTTGTCTAGGGGCTCTTGGTTCTTTTTGGTACATAACAGCGTCTACACCTGGAAGGATTGGTTGGTTGTCAGTAATTTGGCTTCATTTGTGACTCTCTCTCCAGAAATTCCAAGCAGTTTATTTTCTTTGAGGCCATGAATTCTTCCACTATTTTATCCCTAGTTACCTCTATAAGTCAAAATTGGCCGATTGATTGTGGTGTATTTTTATTACTTCAATCTTGTCTCTAAATATGTTAATTAAAATCTTCAGTTGAATTATTTGTTTCCTGATACAGTTCCATAGCCTCAGGGACTTCTACTTCCACTCTCCCATACTCTTCCCCTGCAACTGTTTCCCCTTTATATTGTACCAATAGTTTTGTTCCTCAATAACAGTCATAAATTCATCCTTCTCTTATTTAAGTGTACCCTGATATTGTAGGTATAGAGAATGATACTGCTTCAGTCTTATAACACAATCCAAGTCCAGATTGTCCCCAGTTTCACAAAGATATATTTTTCAGAATAAGTGCATACACTTTTTTTTTTCTAGCCACTAACACCAAGTCTGGATTGACCAGCCTCAAGGTCACACAGAAGCCCAGTTTGCAATCATCTTTGTTGTTGAAATAGACTCACAATCTAAAGCTGCTTGCACCAGCCCCTAGTGATGCTGGCTGAGATGTAAGACTGATCAGTCAAGCTACAGAACTCCAATCAGCACAGAGGCAAGTTCACATGTTCTACGTGCTGTCATGGACCTGCACAGAGATCATTAACAAATGTTCACTACTGGGTTTTATCAGCCTGGCTCAGAGCCTCAAGAAACTTTCCATTTTTTACTGTTTCTATGGTTGGAAGAGAGTGATAAAGGCAGTCCCTTGGCCACTAAGACTTGGCCCTGCCAGAGCTTCATAATTAGCAGGCACTGTGAAGTCTCATGTTCATGGGCCTCAATTGCATTCATCCCACTGGAATTCAGGTCTGCACCTGGTGCCAAGGTATGTTCCATTCTCAAGAGCTGGTTTAGAACCAGTCTCAGGGCAGAGAGTTGATAAGGTACTATTGTGGAGAGCAAGAGAGCAAGATGAACTATGTGTGTCATTCCGAAAAGATAAAAATACTGACAACCTACCAGTTAGATTAAAAAGAGATTTCCCACATGAGTATCAGATCATTGTGGCATTATTCACATTATCCCCAGTTGGAAGCAAAATCGGTGTTTGTTGATGGAAGAATGGATTTCACATATATGTAAAGAGAATGGTGTTCAGCCCCCACAATGAAAGGAAATCTTATGTTTAGTGTATGCACAACAGATGACTCTTTAAGAAAAAATAAACATCATCTTATTAGAGAAAGGTATCATTATATCACTAAAGAAACGATTTAAGCAATACTTTAACATAGCTCTGGGGCATCTTGAGTAAGATGATGAGATTAAAATATATTCTTCATAAAAATAAACTTTAAAAGGACTTTATCAGAAAATATCATTATATATTATATTCTTAAATTTTTTTTTTGAAAGGCAGTCAGATAGGAACATGGATAAAGACCTGTGTCCACTGGCTTACTTCCCAAATATGCATAACATCTGAGTCTGGAACAGGAAGCAACTTGGAGCCTAAAATTCCATCTGGATCTTCATGTGAGCGGCAGAGACATGAATAGTTGAGGCATGGCCTGCAGATATCAACATATCCATTAATAGGAAGCTGAAACTGGAAATAAACTTGAGACTCAAGGCCAGGCACTGTAAATTCCTTCTTAACTACTGCAACAAGACACCTCTTCTCACATCATCTTATACAATAGGACTTGATTTTTTGTCAGGTGAGTTTAATAAGATGTTTGCAATAATTACTTCTGACACCACCAATGGCACCAAAGTGTTGCACAAACATTTCATAAATATAAGGAAGATAAGGATCACAAATTATTTTTCATTATGTATCCTTGGGGTTTGATAAAGTAGTAAAGTGTCTGCTGATTCCCATTACTATAGAAGCCAATTGGCAGGTAATAAGTAGTTTTTAAAAAATATGCGAGGTATATAAGCGGAATAGTAAAGATGATTTTTTAAATCATTGCTTTCTGAGAACAAGGTTTAAATAAATGACAGATTTATTAAAGCTCAACAAATGGCCTCAAAATTCAAAGGGGGTATTGCTATACATTTTGAAGCAAACAGCAAAACTATCACAAGAATAGCAACATTCAGCTCTTGAATTTTTTTCATAATCATAACCTCTTGATTGCTAAGTGTTTGTTAGAAATAGTCTTGCACCATGCCAATTAGGCGAAAAATTCCAGTCACGTTGAGCTTTTTTTTTTTTTCAAGACACATGGCTTTGATGACTTTGATCCCCTTCTCCTTTTTGTCTTGGTGGCCATGATGCAATAATCTGTAAGAATAGGGAGATGATGAGCCTGAATGGAGCAGCTGTGTGATTGACCATCGCAGTGGTCAGAATCCAGAGGACCGAATCAGCTAACTGGGGTGAGGATTAGCACATGGGCACCGCTGATTGATGAGCACCGCCTCTTCTCAGCTCCAACACAACATGACACATCCTGCAACCACCGCGCTTGAAATATGAGATTGTGGAGTGAACTTGAGTTGAAGTGAGGGTGCTTTCCTGAAGGAAAGAGAAAATTAGAGATAGGAAAAAAAAAAAGGCTTGATTATGAGCACTCTGATTAGGACCATGATAACCACAGTTCAAGCTGAAGCATAAAAGGTTTTTAGTTGCTTTTTTTTTTTTTGTATCAGACATGTGAATGTGGCAGGTGCAGGTTTGCTTCTGCCTTGCAGTAACCCTAGTTCCATCTAAACCTATCTCCTCCTATACTTAGCAGCTTAAATGTGTTGAATATGATTACCATGATAAATAGATATGTAATATTTGGGCAATAATAACGCATGTGTTTCCTAAAGGTTAAAAAAAAAAACCAATATGGCAATAAGATTCAAAATAGTGTGAGTTTAAAGTCACACTCTGTGTGGTTGAGTTCTCCATTTGAAGAAGTCAGCGCCAACACAGAGTACGTTGTGCTAGCTCAGATCCACATGCCCTGGGAGATATTTCTCCCTTTCCCTGTCCTGGGAGAACAACTTTATTCAGGAGTAGCATGCATATCATACATGGTGAACTCCTATTTAAAACAAATTGTTAGATGTAGAAGGATATTAATTCTTTCCTTTCTACTATTTGTGTGTAATAATTCCACTCCGTTACAAGTTTCTTGCGTAGGAAGAGGGCCATTTTCCTTCACATATTGGTTTTAATACTGCTTGGAATCACAAAGAACTGAGCCTGAAAATGCTGAATCATATATGTTCATCCTAAATATATATAATTTCTAGATTTGGTCAAAGTTTAATGCACATTGAGAATAAATTAACAATATAAGCAAGTTTAGGATTGAGAAAGACTTTTTAAGGTAAAACTTAAATGTGTCTTCAGTGTCTTTTTTAAAAGTTTGAAAAATAAATGGAGCAGCCGGTCATGATCTAAGTCATGACGATTTCTCAATCAATTTCTAATGACGATCTATAAGTGCAATATCCAAATGAGAAAATTGTTCTTAGAGTTATAATAATATTTCCAATGGCAGGAAATCATTCTACCTTCGAGAGCTTCATCCTTCCCTGCAACGGTTATCAAGTACTGATATAACGGTCTACTGGAAGCACCAACATCAGTCTTTATGGCAGCAAAGGAGAGCAGGAAAGAAAGCGAAGGGGTTTAGTATGAACTCATAAGCCACACAAAGGAATGTTTTAAGCTTCAGGGGATTTTTTTTTTTAAGAACACTGGTTTAACTTTTTTCAAGAAGTATTTTCCATTGGACATGACCATTTTACTGATGCTGAAATGCAGAGTTCCTCCCAGAGGAACAGGCGGTGGAACACATCCAGCAGATGGATTTGGGGCCTTGTAAGAATCAAAGAGTTTGATTTAATTGATCTGGAAGTGGTGAAGAAGGAAAGAAAGAGATAGATTTTTAAAATAAATTTAGAAATAAATCGGCAAAGTCTGTAATAGCAGTACATATGAAGGGTGTGAGGGGAGTGTGTGACTCGGGGAGGCTGCAGAGGAAGGCTGCAGGTGCAGAGAACACAGAATAATTGCGAATGTAGACGCTTGGATGCTGCTGTGCGTGTAGAAGGCATATAGTGCAGATATTTGTGTACACTCATCTGGAACTGAGACTTAATCTGAATCAGAGATTAAATGTGTGATTCAAATCATGCAGATTGTAATGCCATAGCGGTGGGAGTGAATGACAAAGCCTATGAAAAAAATGTGAAAAAACAAAAAATCCAGTGAAAAAAAATGGCCAAGTTTTAAGAATCCTACTATTGGGGGCCCAGTAACATGACCTTGGAGAGTGGAGAGGAAAATAAACTGGTGTGCAAGGCAGATTATTGAATGAGATAAATTGTTGAATTTCTTTCTATTGTAAAAAAAAATCAAATTTTTATCATTGAAATTGCATTTATAAGTTATTTTATAACAAAATCACTATTTTACCAGTATCCTAAAAATGCTTTGTGTCTTCGGGATAATCTATAATTGATGAAGAAGTACAAATTTGCGTAAGAATATTTTTGGGGCCAGTACTGTGGCAAAGCCATACGGCTATCCCCTGTAGGCATGGATTCATGTCCGGGCTGCTATACTTCCAAAACAACTTCTTGCTAATGGCCTGGGAAAATGGCAGGTGATGGTCCAAATGTTTTGGTCCCTATCATCCTTGTGGAAGACCCAGATGAAGCTCTTGACTCTTGGCTTCTGCCAGGCAAATTCTATCTGTCATGACAGTCAGGGGAGTAAAACAACAAATGGGAGCTCTCTCTCTCTCTAACTTTCAAATTTAAAAAATACAGGTTTTTTTTTTTTAAAGAAAAGACATTCAAAACTTATCAAACCCAGGGCGGGGTGAAACTATTTATATCTTTGTTTTTGTTTTAATACAACTCTTCAGCTGAGCGGCTGCCTGATCTTCCTCAACACGGTATTCTAACAGTCGATTGTGAGCTCAAGGCTGACTCCAAATGTATTCTCTTTGTTCTTAAACTGAGAAATCAAGAAGACGTAGAAAACTCCCATCGCTGTACCAAGATACAGTTCTTCAAAAGTGAGAGACAGATACATTTCCAGTGATATATTTATCTGAGATTTGGAAGATCTGAATAGCGTTTTGGATGAGGTTGAAGACGGCTTTCCATTGCTGGATGGCAGCTGGGCTCTACTCATAGCTCAGAGACTGGCTCGTGGCCTGATTTCCAATATGGCTTCCATCACGCTGTATGTTATAATTTCCTTGCCTATCAGAGATATTGCTCACACTGATCTCCATACAAAGTCCTGTGCAAGTAGTTGTATTGATGCTAGTTTTCTGAAAATTGTTGTAATAATCTTTGATAAGCATAGTTATCTATAACCCTCTTTTCAGGCTGTAGTTCTCTCACAGTGGCAGGTGGCTGTACTACTGTACTCTCTCTATTGCTGGTTCCTGACGTCCCTAGTTTCTTATGCTCCAATTCACCCACATGCCCTTATAGGCAAATTGTACCTTTGTCTTCCTGTCAGAGAAATACTGGAGTCCCACAAGTATAGTTACCCTGGGACAATGGAAGTTATCGTGAAGTCCTGTCCCTGTGGTGCTGGTTTCTTCCTCAAAGGTACTGCCTGAGAGGATGAGGTAGAAGCCTGGCGTGGATGGATGTCTCTTTCTCTTGGCAATTGTTCTGGGTGGTCACTCCCATCACTTGTGTTCTTCACATGTCCCCTCAACATCTTTTTCTCACACATCTTCCATCTGTGAGGGTACAAGATAGCTTCTCAAATCAATAATCTGCTCTTGGAATTGGCTTCTTTCTTTTAAGGTTTGTTTATTTATATTGCAGACTGATATACAGAGAGGAGGAGAGACAGAGACAAAGATCTTCTTTCTGATGATTCACTCCCCAAGTGAGCGCAACAGCCGGAACCGCGCCAATCTGAAGCCAGGAGTCAGGAGCTCTTCCGGGTCTCCCACATGGGTGCAGGATCCCAAGGCTTTGGGCCGTCCTCGACTGCTTTCCCAGGCCACAAGCAGGGAGCTGGATGGGAAGCGGGGCCACCGGGATTAGCACTGGCGCCCATATGAGATCCTGGCTAGTGCAAAGCGAGGACTTTAACCATTATGCTATCGCGATGGGCCCGGAATTGGCTTCTTTCAATGACTGTGCTCTCTGATTTTTTCTGAAGTTATTATCAGTAAGAGATGTTCAAACCCATAGTATTTTATGTTCTTGGATTCCCCTGAATAGCCACTGTGCAGAGTCTCCAGCATCACTTGTTCCCTCCTTTGCTGTTCTGAACCACAACTTTAGCCGGCTGTGGAACTCAGAATCACCCTCAGTTACAATTGACTGGTAAGAGAAATCTGATTATGGGCCCAGCGTGGTGGCCTAGCAGCTGAAGTCCTCGCCTTGCACGCACAGGGGTCCCATATGGACTCCAGTTCTAATCCAGGCAGCTCCACTTCCCATCCAGCTTCCTGTTTGTGGCCTGGGAAAGCAGTAGAGGATGGCCCAAAGCCTTGGGACCCTGCACCCACGTGGGAGAACTAGAGGAAGTTCCTGGCTCCCGGCTCCGGATCGGCACAGCACCGGCTGTTGCAGTCACTTGGGGAGTGAATCATTGGATGGAAGATCTTCCTCTCTGTCCTCCTCTCTGTATATCTACCTCTCAAATAAAAATAAAATAAAATCTTAAAAAAAGTCTGACTAGAGCTCCTGCAATAGCTTAATGCCTACATTCTCCTGTAAACAGTCCTTCCCAGTTGCCCATCTTAACTAACCACAGATAGTGAGTCTTCAGACTTGCTATAGACTTCTCTTTTTCTATTTATCTGTGTAATAAAATTTATGAACTCAGCACAGGCTTTATTAATGATTAATATTCTCTCAAACACAGAGGTGTGCGACCTCAAGGCAGTCCACCAAATACTTAAGAAGGGTTGTCAGAATTGCTCTTTCAGTTTTTGCAAGTCTTTAATAATAATACATGATGTGGCTTAGGATAGCTCTGGATAGCTCACAATTTGATATAAGAAAGACAGCATAAAACGAGCATGATATGAGTAGCACGAGCTCTGATATTTGAATAATCTATACTTGTGTTTTGCCTCTTATGTTTACTGACTATAATTCTGGGCAAGTGACTTTGCTTCCCAAGGTCCTAACAGCCTCACTGGTAACATGATGTGATATTCATGCCTGCTGTACTTGAACATTATAGGTGCCTGAGCCATACACTTACCAGAATATAATTTTAAAGTCACAAGTTTTCTCACACTGCATTCATATGAAAAAGAAAAAAGTTGTTTCTTTTCTGATAATGCTCTGAACTTTCTTATTACATCCAATAATCCATTCTGGTTGCTTTAGTGCAATGCAATGGAAGAAGTCTCTGCAGATAATGCTTGGTCTCTTTTGATAAAAGGATCGGTCTCTCGGATATTAATTTCTCTCCCTTTGCATCTTTCTTTGGTGGATTAGTTGTGTCTTTATTCCAGTGGGGAAAGTTTGTGTCCAGGCATCCCCCTGCACTTTTCTTCATATGAATTTCTGCAACCATTACCCTCTTCTTTTCAAATGTTCATTTATTTTTTATTGGAAAGCCAGTTCTACAGAGAAAAGAAGAGGCAAAGAAGGAAGTATCTCTTATTCTCTGGCTCACTTCGCAAATGGCCACAATGGCCAGAGCTAAGCCAATCCAAAGACAGGAGCCAAGAGCTTCCTCTAAAGTCTCCCACAAGGATGCGGGGTCCCTAGGGCCTGGGCCATCCTCCATTGTTCTCCCAGACCACCAGCAAAGAGCTGGATTGGAAGTGGAGCATCTGGAACATGAACAAGTACCCACATGGAGCACCAGTGTTTGAAGGTGGAGGATTAGTGAGGGTCACAGCGCCAGCCCTCTGAATCTATTTTTGCCCTGATAGTCAGCTCAGATCTAGGGCTTGACGAGTCTTTCTCCTGGGTTTGTCACTTCATAGTACATCACCTAGAAGATCTTACCTCAGCACTCGCTGCCACACTGTGTGCACTCTGTCCCTGCCAGACACCTCTGACTTTAAACTCAGAAAAAGGACGTGTCTTCTTCCTCTTTACCATCATCCAGGGTCAGAAAGTAGAAGCTTCCCTTGGGCGGATGCTAGACCCTGCCTTTTATTTTCGCAGCTTAGACTTAGGACTAAACTGTAACAGTGAATTGAATGTAGATATAAAAGTCAAACGTATTTATTCATGAAAGATCCGAATAGAGAAATATTTCATAATTCTATGCCTTTTCCATTCTCTTCCTATTAAACTTTATACACTGGTGATTCTTTTTTTTTTCTCACCCTGGTGATTCTCATATCATATTTCCAAGGAAAGGCATGTTAACACCTTGAGTCAAATATGCTTCTGTATTTATCTCTGGGTTTTTCAAATCTAATCAGACAATCCTTTATATGAATGGAGCAAGTTTTTTTTTTTTTCCTGTGTTTTGGGAGCTTCTAATACCCAGACCAGTGGAATTCCAAAATATGCACTGATATAGGATGGCCATGTTGCAGTCAGAGCCTTAACTTGTTATGCTTCAATTCTGGTCCTGAGATCTTTCATTTCTGTTTGAGCAAATTCACTGTCCTGTTATCTGCCCTCAATGCTGTGATGCAGGCATCCAATACTTGGTGTGTGAGTCACCTGCTGTGATGTAGTAGTAAAACAATTTCCTGTGACCTTAGATACAGTCCAACTGAATCCAAGCTTCCCATATTGGTTGCAGAAACCCAACTACTTGAGCCATTACCTGCTAAAGATATCCTCTGACATCTGCCTACCATTTCACGAGATGATTGTTAATGTCTACGGCCATACCACCCTGAACGCGCCCAATCTCGTCTGATCTCGGAAGTTAAGCAGGGTCGGGCCTCCTTAGTACTTGGATGGGAGACGAGATGATCATTATTTTATTGACAGTGTCACAATAAAAAAGCAAAAATATGTAACCTCAGATGATACAAACAATCTGTCAGGATGGAATCCAAAGTATGAATTCAATGATAAATGCTTAGTCAAGATTGTGACTTATAAAAAACACTTATTTCTCTATCTTTGTGACAGAGGAACAAAGAAATGGACAGAGGAAACAGATTGCGAGAAGGAATGCTGCTGTTCACTGGCTCCTTCCCAGATGCCACAATGACCTGGACTGGCCACATGCTCATCAGACATCCCACAGGAATGACCGAAACTGAATGACGCCAGCTTTTGCCTGTTGCCTCCCAGGATCTGCATTTTAAAAAAGGCCAAAATCAGAAGCCAGAACTGGGACTCCTACCCAGATATGCTACTGAGTTTCAAGTGTGTTAGCTGGCATCATAATTGCTAGGCACCCCAGTTTTCAGTATTATTAACAATTCAGTATACCTAAGTGCTAAGGAAAATGTCAACTAATAGCAAGTAACTGCAAATACTGGTTACTATTACTATTATTTAATATTAAAATGAGACAGTTATATTCGTGTTCTAAAGATCTCCATTTTCTGATATTTAAACTAATGCAAAACTTTTAACTCCTAGTTGATGGTGTTATTCACTGAAACTGATATCAGATTCACTGGCATTGATATCAGATAAGAACATGTCACATCTACAAAAGAAATTTGCTTTTTCCTGCAAACTGCTGCAGATTTGATCAAAATTCAAATAGAGACCAGCCCACTGAGTTCTGTTCGTGCAGGCTGCAGTGACGTCACTGTGGATTCTAAACCAGTACAAACAGGAAAATATCTCACTCAGAAGCAGTGAGCGCCTGCAGACAGTGGCTTAAAGGCACCTACAACCTCACTGTGGGCAGAATGCCTCTCTGTAAGCAAACTAAAACCCATGTTTGTGGACAATTCTGTCCAGAAATGAATGTGCAATAGCACTGAGCCAGCACGCAGGCCTCTCCACAGGCAGGGTCTTGGCTGCCCGCCAGCCTGCTGAGAGAGAAAATGGAAAGAAAAAAATACCAAGCAGCTGCACCAGGCCAAGTCTGCCGATGGCCCTGGAGTCCCATCTGAGAGAGCTCGAGCAAAAATGGGGCAAGGTTTTGCTTATGTGGTGCCTTCTGAGCTGCTGGACCAACTGCGGGGCTGCCCTAGTTTCCTGAAAGGTTGAGCCTGTTTTTGTGGGGAAAAAAGCACGCATGTATCCCAGTTTCTCTCAGTGTGAGCACCACAGTGTGCTATGAGGGACGTGTAGCCTCTGTTTTGTTTCCAGGATTTGTCATTTATAAGAGATCTGCTTCAAAGACAGTTTACCGGTATGGGGGATAGAATCAATGACTTCAAATTAGTTTAACTCACATAACTGTTTTATTTTGAAAAAATTAAACACACACACACATACACACAGAATGTGACATCATTGCAGAAAGCACCTTTGCACAAAAGTGCACAGATACTCAATATTTTGGTAGGTAAGTCTTAGCCACTTAACCGTTGTCTTTGCCATTGAACCATTGGTTGAAGAGCTCCTTGCTGAAAATAACACTGGATTCTGCATTCCCCTGAGGGTTCCACTCACCTCACAAACTCTCACTGTGACCTGTCTCTCCAACAAGTGCTCCAGAACTTCGAGGGATGCTTATTGAGTTCTAACTAGGTTCCGCATCCTTTGTCAGTGTCTCTTGGGTCTTAGTATGTGCTCATGCGGCTGTTATTTTTCTGTTCATGGGCCTGCTGGGGACAGTGACCAAGGTACGTAGCTTTGGCTAAGATCATTCCTGCTGGGTTCCATGTATGTGACACTTCTCTCACTGTGAGGCTAGCTGAAGTTGTGCAAAGGTTATTTGGATCCTAAGGACTCTAAGTTCTTAGAGGGCAGAACCAGCATGTGCTGCTGTTTTGAAATTATCTCTAGGGTGAAAGAAAAATGCTGTACACGGGGTTGCCGCGTTAACGGGTACAGATTATGTTGACAACGATGATTATGACCAATTCAGCTGGTCTGAAAGATCACTGCAGACAGATGCCTAGAGTAGTCATGCAATTTGAGCCTTAAAAATTGAGCAATGCCGTTGTTTCCTGGTCGTACTATTCATACTTCTCATCATGAGAATGTGAATGGTTCTCATCTATGGGAAGAGATTTCACTGTGACATCAGACTTCAACAAGGACAAAAAATAGAGTCTAAATGAAGCATAAGTATGCCTGACAGATTCCTATGATGTATTTTAGCCAGACATAAGAAACATCTTTGCTTTTTTCCACCTACGTATGCAATACAAATTGTTGTTGTAAATAAAGCATTAAATCCTCACGTTCCTGTTTATAGTACTTTATGTTCTGTTATCATTAAGATTTATCAAATATACTCAGGGCTTCTGAATAAACCTGAACCACGTACAATAGGTTAGTCTCTAGTGATATGATGCCTAAACTGATTTTTCTCCTTAATGACAGTTTCAATTATCTCACATAGGAGAGATGGCATCAAAATTCATGTTTGGAAACTACATGTAGTTTTCATAGCTTAAATTTAAAAATGTATTAAATTCCCAGATATATTTTTGGATTCATACAATGGAAACTATGGATCTGAACAAAATAAACAAAAAAAAATCAAAGAAGGTCTCCATTTGCACACACACACATTACTCAGCAAGGTGTTAGGGCTTCTGTTGGGATACAGAAGATTTTAAACCATATTTTCTATCTTTGCAGAGCATGGCATCTGAAATTAATGTAAATAATTCTAAATGGCTGAAATGGCATATTGGTACTACAGTCATTTCATATTTAGGATTGTTCTGAGCATGCCAAAAGAAACAAAAAAGTCAACGGAGAAGGGAGCAGAGCTAGCGTTGGGATATGAAAGACAGATTGGAAATGAGTATTTGAGGATACACAAGTTGGCGTCCCCCTGCCTCTGACTTGCTAGAATGTTCAAATATGTCATAAGCATCATCTGTCCAACGCAACCTGCACACATGCTTCCATTTTAACCTGAACTATTTCTTAAATATAAACTATCCCAGTTTATATTAAAGGTCTCAAATTAAGTATCACTCTTTTTCCCTCCTGCACCCCTTAGTTCACAGAACAATGTTCAATTATGTCATCTCATTTTAGCAACTTCTCCTCCTCTGTTGGACTGATCAGAGCTGTAATCAAATGTTATCTGTGTAATGCTATCTGAATGCTTTCCCCTTGCTAAAAATATAGATTGCAAAAAGACAAAGTTCATTATCTGATGTGGTGCCTAACAGCTTTTAGGCACTTGATACAGGGGTTAACAAATACATGAGCAAAGCTGTGTGGACACTGAGTGAGACAAGATGAATACATCTTGATAGCTGCCTTTTGGAACACATTATGTGCCGAGCAAGAGCAGGAACTGTGTAACCGTTAGGGCTTTTAGGTCTTGCTTTTCTAGAAAGTTATAAAATGAAGACTCTTCAGTGGGCAGAAGAGTTTTGGCATTTCTGAATTATGAAGATCACCTTGTCCCACAATATATAATGCATGCTACTTAATGTATGCCTGAATGGTTACGCTATAAGATCTACTTGCAGATTTTAAAGAATTATGAGACAAATGTCTTTGATAGAATATACGCAGTTGAAGCACAGGACACTTCAAATGAATTACAACCTGAAATGGTACCCTTGGGAGGATGGAGAGATTCAAAATGTTCTTTGTTCTTTGCTTTTCTCCCTCATTCATATGTAATTATTCTTCTCTTTTGTCTTTGAAATTATTGTTTTATGCTTCACATTTCAGCTTGTTATAGGACAAGATTAGTAATTGTCGCACACAAATAACCAGCAATTATGTGCATTTGCACTTTTTTTAATATATAAAGTAAAAGAGATGGCAATTAACAGGGTTTAGAACACCGGCAGTTTTACTTTTAGGCGTGGTTTCTTAATATTAATCACTACATGGAAATAGTCAAACTACTTAGTTTCAGAGGTTATAATTGTATTGGACAAAAGAAAGGATAATTAAGAAATGCACATATAGATATCAATATAAAAATAAAATACAAAAACTACATTTAGTGAAAGCTTAGGAGAACTTTAAGGCTGAACATCTTACTTTATTTCATTTTGTTTATTATTATTTTCCAGAATACAGTTTTGTAGGTATAGGGATTCTCCCTTCCATCGCCCTTTCTTTCCTCTCCATTTCACCCCCAACTATTTTCTTCTATATTATCACAAAAAGGCAGTCCTTTAGCAATAGACACAAGTCCAACACTCTGCCATTTAAGTGAATCATGGCATTTAAGGTATTGGTAATGGTAAAAAATCTAGTATCATATTGTCAAGGCATATTTTATAGTTTAATTGAGAGTCCTCCTTCTATTCAGTGGAGATACATACAACAGAGTATTTTTACTTCCCAGTATGTCAGTCTCCATTATGCAATTCACCTATGAGACTGTATTATATACATGTTTACCTAAATACCTATTTGTTTCACATTTTGTATGAATGTTTCCTTATATCATAAAGAACATATGGCATTTGTCCTTTAGGGATTGGCTTATTTCACTAAGCATGATGGTCTCTAGTTGGGACCATTTTGTTGCAAACGGTAGAATTTTATTCTTTTTTAATTTTTGTTTTATTTTTTAAATTTTATTTTTGATGATGTTTACATGGTTGATTAGGGTGGAGAGAATCAAGGATTAGGGGAAAATGGGTGTGGTCATTGTTTCCAATTTTTTTTTCCTTCCAATATCTGGAGGATGGGGAGAGAGAAAGGTAGAAGCCGTACCAAACCTTACAACTGCTTCAGTACCTGTCTTTGGGGAACAGCCACCCAATGTCATCCCAGGGTCCCCAGTGTGGATCATCCAACTGTTCTGCTCAAGTGATTTTGGTAGTTCTGAAATGCTGTTGATCTTGCCCATCCAAGGATAAGGACATCCTTCCAATGTCCATTGGTTGGCACAGTCCACCTTTGAGTTTCCATTTGCCCAGATATTTGCTGTCAACACTTGCCTGGGGTAGTTGGCCAATTTGTTCTGCCCTCTTTCCTCTGCTGTGGTACAGGATGACCTCTGCAGGCCCCAGTGGACTAGCATAGTGTCCTTGTATATCTGGGCATGCTGTTCATTATAACGTAAGGCTATTTCATGGAGTAGATGTACCAGTTATTTATTTATCCATTCCTCTTTTGATGGGCATCTGGGTTGTTTCCATGTCTTTGCTACTGTGGATTGTGCCCTTATAAATATATGGTTGCAGGTCACTTTCTCATATGCAGATTTCGCTTTCATTGGATGTATTCCCAGGAGTGATACATACAGTACCCATTTTACAGTACATCAATTTTCAGTTGTCTTAGCACTCTCCATAGTTGCCGTACTAACCTACACTTCCACCAACAGTGTAGTAGGGTACCTATTTCCCCACATCCATGAGAGCAGGATATGTTAGTAGATTTCTGATTGTAGGCCAATCTCATTGGAACCTTACATAGAACCTTAATATGGTTTTCATTTGTATTTTCCTGATAGCTAAGGAGCCTGATCATTTTTTCAGATCGATTAGCCATTCGAGTTTGTTCTTTAAAAAAAAAATGCTTGCTCATTTCCTTCACCCGTATCTTAACAGGTTTGTTTGCTTGCTGGATTTTGGAAGCTCTTTGTAAATCCTGGATATTCATCCTCTATTTTGTAGTGTGCAAAGATGTTCTCCCATTCTGTTGTTTAATTTCTGGCTTTGGTGTTCATTCCCTTTGCTTTATAGAAACTTCTTAGTTTGATGTAGTTCCATGTGATTGTTTTGGCTTTAACTGCCTGTACTTTTGGTGACTTTTGGGGGTCTCTTGTGTATGCAAATGATTTTTTTCAATCATCTTTTGTACTTCTGAGAAGAATGTTGTTGGGATTTTGATTGTGATCACATTGAATCTTTAGATCGCATTCAGTAACATGGGCATTTTGATTATGTTAATCTTGCCAATCCAGGAACATGATAAATTTTGCCATCTTTTAATGTCTTCTTCTATTTCTTTATTTCTTTTTTTAAATGTTTTATGATTTTCATCATACAGATCCTCCACATATTTGGTTAGATTTATTCCAAATTATAAGATTTTTCTCTGCAATTTTAAAGAGGACTTTACTTACAAGCTAAGGAGTTGTTTATGTATACTAGGGAAGTTGATTTATGTTCATTGATTCTGTATCTGGATTCCCTGTTAAACTCTCTTTTTGATTCTCCTACGTATAGAATCATCTCATCTGTGAACAGGTATAATTTTAATTTCTTGCTTCCAGTTAGAATTATTTTAATTTATTTTTCTTGTCTAATAGTTCTAGCTAGGACTTCCAGTATTTTGTTGAATAGCAGTAACGAAAGCAGACATCCTTGTCTAGTTTCAGATCATAGTGGAAAAGCTTGTGGTCTTTCCTCCTTAATAATGATGCTGCAATTGTGTTTTTCACAAATTGTTTTGATCGTATTGTAGAATGTTCTTTCTATGCCTATCTTGCTTAGAGTTTTAACATAAGAGGTGTTGGATTTTATCAAATGCCTTCTCTGTGTCTATTGAGATAATTATATGTTTTTTAATTCCTCCATTTTTGAGTAGTGTATCATATATATTGACTTGCATATGTTAAACCATATCTGTATGTCAGGGATAAGTCCCACCTGGTCTGGGTGTGTGATCTGTCTGATATATTGTTGGCTTTTTGTTGACTAGTGTTTTGTTGAGGATTTTTGCTTCTATGTTCATCAGGGATATTGATCTGTAATTCTCATTTCCTGCTGAGTCTCTATCTCGGGTTGGTACTGAGGTGATGTTGGCTTTGTAGAGTTTGGAAGGATTCTCTCCCTTTCTATTGTTTTGAATAGCTGGTGGAACATTGGGATAGTTCTTTTTGAAACGTTTGGTAGAAGTCAACTCAGCTATTTGTGCCTACAGGAGACATCTCACCAATCAAGATAAGTGAAAACTGAAAGTGAAAGGATGGAAAAGGATATTCCATGCAAAACGAAAGGAAAAAACAATCTGGTATGAGCATTCTAATATCACATAATATAGATTTATATCTGAAAAGCATTAAGCGAGGGGAATAAGGGCACTGAAGCAGGAGGAAATAAAGACAACATACGTATACACAACAAATGCCAGACTGCATCATTCACATGTCACACTCTCAGGCTGTGATAACCTGAAGATGGACTCCATGGTGGGTGGGGGGTGGGGCTCTTGCCCAGCACACCCGCGGGTGGGCTTCTCAGTTTACAAGGTGGGGGCAGAGGACCCATTGAGAAAGAGAACACCACAAGGACAAGTGTGCTGAAACACTCAGGTAGGAACTACATAGTTTTTCAAGCAGTTATTGAGCGGCACAAGCATCAACTCCACCAGATTCCAGGGGAGGGGACAAAGACGACCTCCTCCCAATGAAAAGAGAATTGCAGAATGTTCATGTTTAAAAAACCCGCCACAGTCACAATGATGGGTCTAACCATTTCTCCAAGAACAGCTTTTCTTCTGCCTTATTTCTCAATTCCCCTAAGCATAATGAAGAAAGATTGTGTTAAATGTATTTGAAGAGCAATGGATACAGTGATTCAGTGGATTTTGATTCCTCTTGGAATGTTCCTGTCCCATTTTGCAGTACCTGGGATTAAGTTCTGTCTCTGATTCCTGCTAACTCCCTGGGGGTGGTGGCAGGTAAGGGCTCGACTACTAGAGCCCCTAACACATGTGGGAGACTGTGACTGAGTATGTGGCACCTGACTTCAGCATGGCTTAGTTCTATTTGTGCAAACACATGGAAAGTGAACCTGCACATGGAAAATCTCTCTCTCTCATTCTTTCCCTGCCCTTCAAATAGATCAAAACTTAGAAAAGAGTCTCTTGGGAGAAATTGTCTTTGCAGTGTTTCTAAAACATGAGGAGTGTTATTTGCTCACTAGCTGGGGGAGAGGAGGCGCTCATGCAGAGATTGCATAGCTGAGGCTGCTGTGTCAGGGCCAGCTGCTTCTGTTACTGGTTAGTGAGCACACCCAGGGCAGTGTGACATCCACATTTGTAAGTAAGCAATTGCATCTTCACTCAAATGACGCTTGGAAAGATACAACAGAGATTTTCCTGTGTGTGAATTCTCTGAGTGAAGAAAATTGCTTTTCTATTTTCCATGCACTTTGGAATGCACAACCCATGTTTGCACCAAGGTAGCAGATGCAAGGTTAGAGTGTTGCCGAGTGAAGCGGGACCCAGGAAGACCCCTCTTCATCTGAAGTGAAGAGTGCCTTGTTGTGATCGTCTTTGCAGTCAGAGGGGGAAAAATCACAATGTTTTTGAGTGAATTCGGTTCATGAAGCACAATTTCCAGGCATTAGAAATAATTTCTGGCTTTAAGGTCCTTATGGTAATCATCTTTGCAGGTAAGTGCAGTGGAATGATTTAATCTCAGCTCGGGCACTATCTCTGAGACTCTGAGCAAAATCGCATGGCTGGCTCTCAGCTTGTTTCTCTCAACTCACAAAATGAGGCTAAAATTGCCCATCTGAAACAAGCACTGTGAGGATTAAATGCATATTCTTTTGGGGATGCTCTTGCTTCTCTAAAGTCCTGTTTTTTTGTTTCTGTCCCTAATGATGGGCAGTCTACAGGTGCATGGAAGATGGCATTTCCTCTGAGATTCTGTGTGATGACATCAAAGATGAGTGAACTGTCTCTTTTGGGCTCCCAAATACACATACAGATCTGGACTTTTCTTTACGTTAAGTCTTAGCATGCAGCCATTCATTGCACAAAGTCGAATTGAAAGTTCTAATACTGGCTATCATCCTAGAGTCTGGCATTGCAGCAATGCAATGTGTAAAGGCAACGAAATGTTGGTCTTTTGTACTCAAGTGGGAAAAGACACAGTAAACATGCAAGCAGATAAGAATAAAAAAATAACTTCAGGGAGTGATAAAGCTGCAAGTAATTAAAGAGTAAGTTAAGAATGACTTTTGAAGAGAGTATATTTTAAAAGAGCAGATGGGAAAATTCTGGTCAGGGACATGAATTTGGGCTGAAATCAGAATAGTGAGAAGTAGCTAGACTCATAAGTTTAATTCCAGGCCCCTTTAGGAACAGTGGGTTCTTGGAGTAGATATTCTTACTATCGCTTTACAGTCAGGGAGACCAAGGTATAAAGTAAAGTGATTCACACAGAACTGGTATGTGACATGGCCTCAAGTCCACACAGACTTCCTCCAACAACTCATCCTTTCAACCACAGTGTTGTCACTACTGAGCCAAAGCTTTTGGAGACCGGGTGGTTAGCCTAATGGTTAAGATGCCTGAGTTCCACGTCGGACTACCTGGATTTGATTCTTACTTCTGGTCCTGGACTCCAGTGTTTTTTTTTTTTTTTTTTGCTAACAGTGATCCTAGATGATAATAATGATTGCTTGCAAAGCTGAGTTCCTGTCACCCGTGTGGGAGACCTGGATTGAACGTTTACCTCCTGGTTTTGGCTCTGGCTGGCTAATGCAGACATGCAGTGAGTGAACTTGTGTACAGGAGTATTCTCTCTCTTATATACACACAATTTTTTAAAAACTTAGTATCATATTAGCATGAAAATTGTACTTGTATCTCTGACCTATTAGATCAAAAGTTAATTGATGGGCTACAGCTTAGCCCCAAAAATGATGTCTGGTTCTTAATAAATTCTCAATGAATTTGTATTGATTGCAAAAAAAAAAAAACCAAGTATACAAAAGATAATCTCACTCAAGTCTTATAATCAGATACGTGCTGAATAGTGAATTCTCTCACTCTTCCCCAGCTCCCTGGATTAGACTCCAGCCTGAAGATGTGCCTGGAGCAACTAGATTTGAAGAAAATGGTGTAGGGGTGACGGGTATCACTTCATAATGTGTCAAAACAGAATTAAAATCAAGTCAATTCGCTTGTTAGCAATAGATGAAAAAAGAGTAACCTCCATGAACTCTGAAAAAAAAAAGACATGGGCAAGTGAGGAATAAAATAACAAATTTCCTCACTCCAACATGAAAACAAAGGTCTCTGTGCTTTAAAGAAAGGTAATTGGGAAAATAATATACCCATTTTTGAGGGGGAAAGGAAGGGAGAAATACAAAGCTAGTTAAATATCTTTAATAGGTAGTTCAAAGTTCTGAATCCTTAGATAATTCAGTTTTTTTTAAAAAAAAAACTGTTAAGATTCCCCCTCAAAGTTGCCAAAACCACCCCTTAAAAGACTGCAGCAAATTAAAAAGGCAAATCAGGTTTGCAAATTTTTCATGAAAGAAAACTCCATCTTGTACTTTGGATACATTTTTCACCGTCAGCACACAGCTGCCTCCTGCCAGAGATGAAATTGAAAGTGTTGACCTCGAAGGGTGATTTCTCTTTGTTCGATTCTTGCCTTGCAGGATTTTCAAAACAACCTGGGCACAGGAACATTTAAGGATACCAGGTGGTTTTGAAATGCTTGGTTGATCTGGGTGACTTATCTGGGGCTGAGCGTAGCATCCGAGAGAGGAATCATACCATGTGGAAAGTGAATATTGTTATGAGACGATTCAGGCATAGCGCTCTGTGAAGAAAAATAACTTTGCCACCATTGACTACTTTGATGGAAAAGGATCATGAGTTTAAAAACAAAGCAAAAGTGCAATTCTTGCAATTTTAACCCCTTGCCGCATTGATATTTTTTAAATAACTATAAAGGGTTACAAGCAAATGCCATTTGGGCACTCGGAAGCTTCTGTCTTATGCTTGGTTTCTAGATGATAGATGATGCTCCAGAAACATCAGAGAAGGTCTCTACAGGATGAACTGCTGGAGGTAAATGCAGTTGTAAATATGTGTTTTTGTCCAATTATCTAAGATCCACGCAAAGAATCTGGGAACCAATATGTCTGTGGAGATGTTTCACAATTCCAAAGTTAGAGAGCTGAACCTTCTCAGTAGTAAAAGAGCTGAAGAGAGGCAAAACAAACAAACAAACAAACAAACAAGTGATGTTTCCTACAGTACAATCCACCTGACAGAGCACATGGAACAGAGAAGAAAGCCAGGGACACAGGAAACCCCTGAATGCCAAGAATGAATGAAGCAGCCAGTAGTGAGGAGTACAGGGAAATGCTACCAATCAGTTAACAAATTGCAATTCCAAACAGTTTAAAAAAAATCATTCAGTCCTGGGTTCAAGAATACTCAGTTCACTGTGCTTGAAAGGGAAAAAGAAACAGGGCTTCTCGTGTTATTAAGCTACTGGTTGGAAGGGTGTGATGAGATAAATCGACTTTCATAAGTCTTAGATGGAGTTAATGCTTCAAAGATCGCCTTGAAGATGATTATGTGCATCTGATTATGCATCAGCTTTCCTAACTGCACCATCCCTTGCTTTAGAAAACACACCAGCCAGACAGCAGGTGGCAGCAAAGGACACAGTAAGAGACAACTCAGTAACAGAATTTTAGAAAACTTACTCTGATGGACTGCACGTGCAAAAACAACGCAAAAGCGATCACCGTTTTGCATCTAAGATAAAACAAATCATTGGGAAGACTGATGATGCTCACCGAGTTTACATGCTTTTTTTGTGTGTCATGTTAATCGCCTTTGTACTATATGAAAGGATTGGCAAAGCTTACCAGAAACACATGTATCCCACGCCAAAGCCTACCCTAATCCTCTTACAAAATGAACATTCATGCTGGAGGAATTTTTATAATAAGACGTGACATGTAATATTTATTATAAAATGGTCATTTAGGCCTGCATGAAAATATGCTCATTGGAGAATGATCTATCTCTTGCCTCAGAAGAAATATACATATATAGATGCAAGGGCACTAACATACTTCAAAGCAAAAAAGAGAATCAGCCGAGCAAATGCCAGTGAGATGTTGGAAGATGTGCCAATAGTATGGAAGGAAGAGGCAGGTGCAGAGTCTGTCTGTCCATCAGAGGGGTAGGAATGCTGAGAATATACAGGGAAACGTGCTTCAGTCTGGTAAGGAGGACGGTGAGTGGGAAAGGTGGGAAGGTAGCTATCTGTGCGTGATCGTAAGAGCTTGAGAGCATCTTTGAGGGTTCTGAGATCATCAAAGCATGACCATCATCATTAACCAGTTTCTAAAAAGGACTTGTTTTATATCGGTGACTGAATGGAGTATTTCACAAGATATTCAGAATGACTAAAGGAAAGGGATGCAGCAGAATGCAAGGCAGGCTTTGCAATCGCAAACACTGGTCTCCACCAGGCCTTTTAGACCTGGAACAACTGTCCTGGACCTCGCTCAAAAGATGATGTCCAGAGTGGAAGGCAGGCAAGGCAGGCTGTGTCCCTGCTGGACAGAGGAGAATCAACAATGGAACAGCATGCTGACCCCACAGAAAATGAAGTTCATAGTTCATTTCCTTTCTATGTTGAGGAACAACCGTGAAAATACGGATGGATTCTAAAGAATGCTGCCAAGAAATCTAACTCAATGACATCTGAGGGGTCAGAAATGGCGGAGAGTCAAGTTCTGACTTAGATGAGGGGTTGCGGGTGTGTGTGGGGGGGGTGGGATTCATGTGATCATGGTCTTATCTTCTAACCACAAAGACCAGGGGACTGCATTCCACCATGACATACCTAGCACAAAACAATTTGGACTTTTCCCCTTCTTCCCTATAAAGAAATATATCCCTTCCCAATCAGTTGAGAGGTGGAAAGGAAGAGTCGCTGGATGGTAGCAGGCGAGAGTGTGAAAACGCAGCTTCCCAAGGCCAGGGTCGCAGGCTGGGTTCTGGGCGAGCATCACAAAGTCAAAGTCCTTATGCAAGGTGTGTGCCATTACCCCTGTGACCACAGAAGCATTCACTCACACGTTCTTGATTCCATCTCACCTGACCGTATAAACTGCCACAAAATGGGAGGAAATCTTTTATGGACAGATGAGATTGAAAAACAAGGATGCTCTGAAACGAATCAAAACATCAGCCTGACTTCAAAGTGAGTCCCTTGATCAAACTGGTTGTTACTCAGAAAAAAAAAAATGTGCAAGCTTGGCAAGCAGCACAGAGGTAAACCCACTGTGAGGGCGCGGTCGCGAGTGAGCCATGGGCGTGATTTGGACAATTAAATGCTAATGCTGAATGAATGCTACCTTTCCTTAATGTACAGAATACATCCAACTTCAAATTTCTGAACATACTGTAACTGTGTTTTAGGAAAATTAACAAAAAAATGAAAAATGTATCTGCTAATTTTTCTGTGACCACATCCTGTGCTTTCTCCAGCTTTATTTTAAATGGCTTATAAATCCCTGAAATGCAGAAGATGCTTCGAAATGATCCAAAGGGGTTGCTTCATTTATTGAAGAGAAAATCAAGATGCAACTTGATGGAAAGATTTGCCCACAGTGAGTCAGCATTTACACATAATCCAGTTTTTCAGCATCAACTGCTCTTTCTAGCTTTTCTCACAGTTATGATTTATACTGATGTTGCTTTCGTCATTACTAAAATTTCTCATTGCAAATGTTTTTCCAAGAAAAAAGAGGAAGCAAATAAAAACCTGATCACAAAAATATTAATTTCAGATATATCTGGCATTAAAACTCAGAATAAAGTTTCTAATAACCTGAAAACTGATTTCTGAGATGACTTGGAAATTGCATAGGGACAAGTTTGTGGTCTTCTATGTCAAACAATCAAATATCAACCATGTAGAAAAGTTAAGTGTGAAGCCTATTAACTTTTTCACTCGCACACACACAGAAGTGATTATTTGGACGTTCTTAAATGCCAGTTAATACGCTATCTGGGACAAGCAAAGCATACCTGAATTCAACCTGAAACCAATGAATCAGAATGTCAGAACCCCCTAAGAGAGGGTGTGTGTATGTGTGAGAGAGAGAGAGAGAGAGAGAGAGAGAGAGAGAGAGAGAGAGAGAGCGCTTTCCTGCAGCCCCAGCCCTCAGCTCTATCCCTCCCCAGTCCGCTAAGCGCCAGCACCAGACCGTGCAAATGCAAGCGCAGTCTGGCCGGCGCGTCTTCCCTTTGGGTACACTAGGGGGAGCGCCGGTACCGGATTTGCTCTGGCAGGCATTCCAGCTGAAAAGGCATCCATTTGGAAGTCAGCAGGGTGGGAAACGGCAGGGAACTGCACCTAGTGTGTTTATGCACCCGGAGGTCGGCGGCTCAGAGTCGAAACGACAAGGCCCGCAAGGCTGGCTTTTCCACAGAACTTCCGATGCGGCGGCAACTCTCCTTTCCGCCTTTGAACAGACCCCTCGGTTTGCAGCTTTGGATCTGGAGCAGTTCACCGCTTCCATAGACCTTGCTGAACCAAGGACAGCAGGCTGCACATTAATCTTGGGTAATTATCATTATAACCCTTGGCAGCCAAAGAACGCTAAAGACAAAACAAAGACCTCCTCCCCTCCCTGGCTTTCCCCTAGGCGTCCCCGTGGCCCACTCTGGCTGACATCGGCATAGGACACCCAGTAGCTTAACAATAATAAGGGGGGGGGATAATAAGTCAACATTCAGGTTCAAACATAGAAGCAACAGCAACCTGAGGAAGGCAGAGACGCTGTCTGAAGGCTTTAGCCCCGGGGACGGAGGCACCTGCCTGCAGCTGTCCAGTGAGGGATGGAAGCCCCTGCCTGGGCAGTCAGGGGTTGAGGGTTGGGGGGGTTGGAATGGCACTGTTGTCTGCAACTGGCGACTCTTGCAGGGGGCAGCCAGGATGGGGCGCTTCATCAGGCGGGGAGAGGCAGCCCCGTTTGGTCTCCCCCAACCCCGTGGCCCCTGCCCGGGCGCACTTCTCTCCAGCCAGCGTCTAGAACTAAGCCTAAAGTGTAGCTGCTAGCGTGAGACATAGCCCCCAAGAAGGCCGAGAGATCCAGGAACCCCAACATCGCAGCCTTGACTTCCAACTTTTGGAGGGGAGAGGAGAAGGGTGCGCCCCAGGCCAAGACGCTCAGACTGAGGCGGGACACAGCCGCTCAAAGGAGAGGAAGCGGATTCCCCTCCTGCCCGGCCCTGGATTAGTTGCTGTGTGTTTACTGTTTCGGAGAGCTTTACGTGCAGGGAATAAATTTTTACTTGCTCCCAGGGACCGGCTTGTTGTTTTACGGCATGCGCTTATTTAAAGCCTCTTTGGTCGGCATGGGCCAAGCTCCCAATCCTGTGCAGGGCTGGGAGCGAGCGGGGAACCAGCCCAGTTGCCAAGAGCATCCTTGCAGCAGCAAAACGCGGAGGGGAGAGGTGCTGTATTCCATTGCAGCACGCGGGGGCAAGCAGACTCACACACGGACATGCAGACACACTCAGACACAGGCTCCCACAGACACACACATAGAAACACAGAGACACACAGGCACACACAGACACGCAAACACAGGCGCACACAGGCATACACAATTACACAGACACACGTGTGCACAGACTTTGTAGACACTACACACGCTCAGATATCTGTAGAAACACAAACACACGGACACACACAGGCACAGCACACACAGATGCATGTGCCCTGGCCGGTCGCTTGCTTTCCTTCTGCAAACCAGAACCTAACGTTTGTTAATGTCTTCCGCACAGGGCTAGGGGACTGCAGTCTAAAAAATGGTATCTGAAATACTGCAGGCATTGAGCGTTTTCTACAGAAACTGTATTTTGATTAAAAACAAACCTCAATACAAATCTATTTATCCCCCTTCCATCTGTATCCGCTGAGGGTTTATTCCTCATTTTCCTACCACCCCCAACTCCACCATCACACTTCTCTAAAAGGTAAGCATAATGCTAGGCAAAAGCAAAGATTTGGCTTTTTAAACCCGTAATAGCCATCGTGTCTACACTTTGTTTATGAAATGAAATAAGGATGGGAGAGAGACTTCATTTAACGGCACAACCGGGCTGTATAAATACAATATTCATTTAAAAAAAAAAAAAACGGAGTGAATTTGGTTTACTCTGAAGAACAGTAATTCAAACAGCACCTGTGGGCTCCGGATAGAGTAGCTATGCACGTCTCTACAGACAAGTTTGAAATTTAGTACAAGGCTTTGATTTATTCCCTTTCTATCAGTGATTAATGTCCCTTAATTAGCTAATCTCAAAGCCATTATTTACAACTGGGGCAGACAAAGGGAAAACTGGTGATCCAACACCCATGTCAGGTTGAAGTTTTTTGAGACCACAAAAAAAAAAGATGCTTTATTCAGGGATGATTCGGAAGGCTTTGGGATAAACCTCAAAATAACAAAGAATCCCGGAGGAAAAATATTTAAGACCAAATAGGAACAGATAAAACTTCATCCACCAGACCCTCCCATCCCTTGGCTTCCCCTTTCTCCAGGGAGAGAGGCTGCAGCAGGAAGGGAGGTAGTGGGAATATTAGAGAAGGAATGTATGCTTTGTATTTTCCTTCTTCCTAAAGGTCTCAAGTGAGACCTTATCTTTGCTTCCCCCCCCCCAAAAAAAAGCAATGCTAGAATGATATGATATGATATGATATGATATGATATGATATGAAATGAAGAAAGGGGTTTTTGGATTTGCAAAAGCTCTTTCCTTTTTTCACTCCTGCAAGGAAGGTGTCCCTGGCTGAGGTCGGCGTTACTCCTCGGGATCCGGTGCCTCCGAGCCTCCCGTAGCGGGAGTGCAACGCCCGTCCCAGCGGAAGCAGTGCCAGAGGTGCCCCTCTCCCTGAATTCTTCTTTGAATCTCTCCAGCAACCCCCCACCCCTCCCACACACACCCGAAGGCCGCCCTTACAGCGGCTCAGTTTCCATTGACCTTGGAAAAACATCTTCAGACAGAGTTGCCTTTCTGAAAATCACGTGCAGCCAGCTGGCCGGTGCACCCCAGGGTGAGCTTGAGGGGTGACCTCAGGAACTGGAAGACGCAGGTGCCCAGGATGCAAAGGGGCCGAGAGAAGGGGATGGCGCGGGCCTGGCCGGTTGGAGCCGAGGCCTGTACCTCCAGGGAGTACATGCTCTGGGTCACCTGCTGCATTTACCTCTCTGGCCTCCCTTGAAGTCTAGACCAGGAGGGCACCCAGACACCTACCCTCACCTCCACCCCTTTTTTCTCTAGGGAAAATCCGTTAAGTCGGTGTCTCTCTGGCCGTGTGCGCGCTTGGTCACGCTCCAGGAAATACAAGAGGGGCACACAAGGAGACCCCAGTAAATGCTTCTAAAATGAGGGGAGTAGCCCAGAGCCTGCGAGGGCGGCCCAGGAGGCGCATGGGGGGAGGGGGCAAGCGGGCTAAGTTGGTGTTATTTGTAGGCTCCTGGATCTTGGACGCGAATAGCAAAAGGCCTCTGAAAATCGGAGCACGCCCTTCAGGCAGCGATATAATGGGATTAGAAATTTCTTCTGGAAAGGAGGCAGCCAGGGGAGAGGCAGGAAACCAGGGAGGGGCAGGTGGGGCGTCTGAGGGAGGCTGGGGAGGGGAGTGAAGGAAGCGCGTAGGGGGACCTCGTGTCTTTTGTTTGAAAGCACCCGCTTCCTAAATCGTAGAAACGAGGTCGTCATCAGCGCTCTGACCCGGAGGAGAGACGCATCAGAGAAAGAAATGAACAGGGAACCCGCACCTCCCCGCGCGGTTTGTTTCGCTTCCCTCGAAATCCCTAGGCGAGTTCCCGTCGCCCCCGTGTCCCTCTCCTCCCTCTCCGCGCCACTCCGACGCACGACGCGTGGAGGCTGGGAGGGGGAGGAAAAAGAAACAAAACAAAAAACAGCCCTTTCAAGGTAAAGTAAATAAATAAATAACCTTGTTCTTCCAGAATCCCAACGCATCGTTTTCCACTGACAGACTAATTTGGTAACAGTTGTGGGGAATGATAATTAACCGTTAGAGTCTCAAAGTTATGAATAATTGTGAAATTCCGCTTGTGAAAACACTGATCCCTCCTCCCCTATGGTTTCTGTTCATTTGCTAAATGAAACCTGGAAGATGCGCTTTGGGCTGGGAGAGACTGAGGGCGCTGGTGGGCGGACAGCTGTTGATTCCCACAGAAGAGGATCCCAGAGCTGTTGCAGCCTGAGCGTCCATCTGGGAGGACTGCTCATCCCCCTGCCCCATTCCAGTGGAAAGACATGGAGTCAGATGCACATGTGTGGACGGAGGGATCAGGAAAGAATGCAACGTCACAACAAAGGGATGAGTGAGATTGGGTTGCAGAGGGGAAACAGACTAAGGAAAGCTGTGGGGATACCAACTCTGGAGGGGGGTACCATGTTGACTCAGATGAATTATCTTTACCTTCCTCTCATCCATCAAGAATTGTGCTCCCATCTCATAACCTGCTAAAGAAGCCAAAAACCAGAAGTGTGTGTGTGTGTGTTCTTTTTGAGAAACTGGAACCAGCTTGAAACTAACAAAGCCACCTGCCACCCAGCCAGAATCTCTCTACCTGCACATGTGTTTCTCTGCTTCTACTGAGTCCTTCCTCATTCCATCCTCCTGGTCTTCTCTTCTGTCCTCCCTTCTTCATCCTGTTCATCTTCCTCCTCTTTAACCCAACAGCCAATCAGCCTCACACCTGCTGGAGGGATCCTGGTGGCAAGAGTGGGGAATTCTGGTTTACAATACAAACTCAAACACTGGACCAGAGTCACCTATTCCTGGGAAACTGGATCCAAGCGGAGCTGTGGAAGCTCACCTGAGCTAGAATCTGATGCTTTGCAGGATTCCTTTCTCTTGATGCCAAGCTTCTATCAATTCTTTGCCCCTTTCTCAGTTCCATCCTTGGCTGAGCTTCCAAAACTCTCTTCATGGTGTTGGGTGCATGGTTTAAAACAGTGGACATATTGGGTTCTCCTTTTTGAATTTTTTGTTAAATTTCATGGACACACCTTGAAAAGTTTGTTTTGGATGAAGGCAAAGATGCCAATTTCAAACGCAAACAGATGGACACCACTGTGTGTATCAGATGTTGGGCATAAAAATGGTTTATTGATTGAAATAATAGAGGCATTATTTTGATTTGCCTTGACAGGAACGCTGATTTATAGAGCTCTCCCCCCATTGATTTCTTCCCTGAGTCGAGACACATGGAAATGATAAAAATCTCACCAGTGCTCACCTTGCTGCTAATCAAGACTGCTCGATGCATGTTATAAATCTGATATTACGTTTATTGCTTATCTTTACTCGAGGGTTTAGTCTCCGTTCTGGGATTGTCCCCTTTTCAAAAATTTTTTCTTTTCGGATGCATCTGTTTTCACTTTGCACTTTCAACAGGCTCGAGCAGACAATAGTGTGAAAAACATCTGAAAATACAAGGCGACAGAGCCGCATGTGTATTTCATTTCTGTAGTGTTAGGGCAGAAAATAACAAAAGAAACACACACACATACACACACGGACCGCTGCACAAAAGGCGCGCTGACCCAGCGCTAACACGGAAGACAAATTAAAGCAAAGGGGCAAATTGGAGGAGGGGCTAAGGCATCCGGGGTCCCAGCATCTTGGAGAGCAATCAAGGACGCCGGATGGTTAAGAAATTGAACGTGATTGGGGAAAGAACAGAGATAAAGTATCCGGGACTAGAACTCAGGTCCCTTAGGTTGAAGACAATGTGCTTTCTTAAGACCCACGGGGTTCCCCTTGACTGCACGATAAAACAACCAGGGGCCTTGAAAACACGCCCCTCCCCAGCAATAACAACAAACACTGCCTCCACCCTGATTCCAAACCCAAGAAGCCGAGGGGTCCGTCTTGAATTGTCGGCAGGCTTGCTGAGACGCCCAAGTGGCCCTCGGAGTCCAGCTGGAAGCTCGGATCACGGGTCCAGAGAGCTTGGGGTGGAACGCTTTAATGTGCCCAGGGAAGCCCGGGTGTATGCAGAGTTCAAAGCTGCAGGAATACAAAGGCGGGGTTTGGGGGGGACGGTCTGATTATCCCTGGGTGCGGAATGTCCGAATTGTTCCTTCCAAGGATGCCTCTGTCCAAAAAAAAAAAAAAAAAAAAAAAAACCCAAGGAGAAGAAGAATCAAACAACCGGCCAGTTGGTAAAGGGGTAAACAGATTTAATATCAGCGAGGGATTGAGCGCGGCAGACAGCTTCGGAGCAAGGTGACAATCCCCAGGACCGGGGCGCGCTGGGAACCGAGTCCGGCAAGCCGCGAGCCGAAGCCTGAACCACCCACCCACCCGGCGGGACCCCGACGGGACGCCCACGCGCGGAAGTGGGCTCCGAGTTTCGGCCCGCGCGTCGGGCCACTGGAGGTTCTGCGGCCGGGGTCGGAAGGGATGGCGCTTGGGCACGGGGCAGGGTGCTCGGTTTCTCCAACCACATTGCTGCCTCCGTTTCCCCCACAGCCCGGGAGGAGCGGCATTTTCAGAGAGACGTCGCAGAGCGAGGATGCTGAGGTGGGGATGCGGGGTGCTAGGAGACAAGGTCACCTCCCTGGGCCACAGAACGCCCCCTGCATCCCCCCACCCACTCCACCCCCGCACAGTAAGCTTCGCTGCTCTCCAGACCCTAACATTATTACTATTCTTAACGATTCCTTTAATTTACTGTTGAGCCTGCTGCGCCGCCGGTCGGGGTACTGCGGTGGGGGGTGCTGAGCCCCTTGGAGTCTCCCCGCGTGCCCTGCGCCTAGTGCCCTGGATGCGTGCCCGGACCTCCGCAGGGCAGAGGCAGCGCGGGTTTGCGGGTGGGTGGGCCACCATCTCCGCCTTGGCCCGAGATTCAATTCGGCCGCAGCCAGGAGCTCCAGAGTCAGTCCAACCTGGAGCTCTCCGCGGGCGGTGACCGCGTCGTCCTCCAGCCCGCGGGCTGCCTCCTCCGGCCGAATCCCTTGTCCTGGGCGCCTTCTGCGGCTGCAGCTTCGGAGATTCAGACCAGCGCGTTTGTACTTGGTCTGCAGCCAGCCCCTTCTGCCCTAGAAGCCCTGCTTCTCCCACCCCCACACGGTCGCACACTCATTTTTATATTTAATAAATGATTTTAAAAATCAAAACAAACCTCTGGATCAATACGTCCGAGTTAGTGCTCCGTCTCCCCGGCGGATGGTTAGATTCTGCCAATCCACGGGAAAGTGTTTTAGGGGTATTTGCAATTTCCTTTGTCGCTTGCCACTTCGGGTACAGACTTTCACATATAATATGTTTCCCCAAATCAGCACGTGTTTTTTCAGACCCGGATTCAGCAGTCGCTGCTTTAAATTCATTACTCAGCTCCCCAAACACCAGACATTTGGAGGCGCCACCTGACACACTTAGGCTGAGCCTGCGTTAGCAGGCTGGCCTGAAAGATTTGGGTCTTCGGCAATCTCTAAATTAGCTCAAGAGCCCCATTTCCCCCATCCCCCGCTAGACTTGAATTAAAACGGTATCTATCTTAAAGGAATGACCAGTTTCTTAATGTTTCCAAACCTCCACCTCCAGGCATTGCAAGAGCGTTCCAGCTCAAGTGTGTAATTCCAATGTCCCTGGTGGCGGGTACTATGTGGTCACTTCAGGTCTTCTGGCTATATGATGCCTACCTGTATCCTGGGCTTGAATAGTCTCAGGTTCCTCTTTGGGCCTCACTGGTTTCCTTATCGATTTCTTTACTTGCATTACATCATGATTCAGTATGGTTGAGTGAGGCGGAACTAGTGCATGATCCTATTATTACCTTGGTTAGAATTCACAGACAACTTCTTTTAAAAAAATGGTGGTCGGTGATGGTATAAACATCATTGGGTTTTAGTTTGTATTTTGAAAATTATTATCCCTTAAAAATGACAATGCTTCAATTAAAAAAAAAAAACTCTCAAAATTACCATACAAATGTTTGCCCATCAATTTCAGGTTTTCATGGTAACTTTACCTAAACGCTCCAATGACAAACTGGATTAAAGGACTGCTTGCCTGCCCCTGAAGGGAATGTTACAGGAAATGTCGTTATAATTTACCCATCCAGTAACTGGAATCCCAGCATGCTCTGAGAGCCACTTCTGTCAATAGCGAACAAATTCTGAGACATCTGAAATTGCTGGATCACGAGCTATGAGATATACCTCGGGAGCAAATTTAATTTTTGCTTGGGCTACTTGTTTATCATTTATAAGGTACTGTCAGGTGTGGTGTCTCATTACGCCAAGCTTGTGGCAGTAACCAGGGAAACCAAGGTGAGGTGGTGGTGTTATGCAAAATGCTGAGGGCAACCTGGAGATGGGGGAACCAGAGCAAGCTTAACAACCTTGCTAACAACCTTGCTTCAGAGCACAGCTGTTCCCCCAGGCTTAGGATGGCTTCTTCTCATCCTGGTCTTTTATTTCACTCTCCTGCTTTTCTTTCTTTCATTCTTTCTCTCTTTCTTTCTTTCTTTCTTTCATTCTTTCTTTCTTTCTTTCTTTCTTTCTTTCTTTCTTTCTTTCTTTCTTTCTTTCTTTCTTTCTCTCTCTCTTTCTTTCTTTCTTTCTTTCTTTCTTTCTTTCTTTCTTTCTTTCTTTCTTTCTTTCTTCCTTCCTTCCTTCCTTCCTTCCTTCCTTCCTTTCTTCTTTTTTTATTGTACACTATTTATTGTTCTCTAAGATTATAACAAATAATCTTTGCCTGGCCCAGGATGCAGCCTCTTTCTTGGGAATTAAGACAATAGAAGGCTAAGTAAGTTAGGTCGTCTTTGTTCAACCTTGAGCAGAAATGAGTCATGGAGTGGAATTTGAGGGGCAGGCATTGTGGTGCAGTGGATTGGCTGCCACCTATGACACCATGGGAGATCTGAGTGGGATTACTGGCTCCTGATCCAACTGAAACAGCCCTGACTAATGACTGTAATTTTGGGGGGAGTGAACCAATAGGTAGAAGGCTTTTCTTTCTTGTCTTCTTTCTGTCGCCTTATCTTCCACACAAAGACACAAATCTTTAAAAATAAATAGGAGTATAATAAGTAACAATGAATTCAAATATTAAGGTTAAAATCAGCATAAAACAGTTCTAGAAAAAGACAGAAGAGGATCATTATCTTCCAAGCTGAAAAAGATTGTGACCCCATTGAATGATTGAGGAAAGCAGTAACAGTCATAAACGATGACTTATCTTGAGCAAGTCAAAAATTAGGCAAAGGAAGTTCCAGTGCAAATCTCTGTTTTAACTCCATGTTCACTGAGTGACTTTATGATTTTTCATTTAAATTGCTGTGAATACCTGGTGAGGTATGAAACTGTGTTTGTCTTTTGACCTCCAAAACATGTGAGGGAATTTCAGAAAACTTGTACAAGATGGGTTTAAAACATACGTTTATTTGCTACATAATAGTTAAGATCCATGCAGAGTATTTCTAGTAACATACATGAGCTTTGAGCTTCTTTGAAGATACTCTGTATAAACACTTACATTTAAACAGTCAGTGAACTGGCTTTAACATTTGTCTTAATGACTTTGGTTAAATTTATTCTACTCTATGACAGACAGAAAGAGTTGGTTTGTAAAGAAGCCAAGTTTCCAAGTGTACAAATTTTAAGATCAGCCCCAGCAGATGGTTATGAAGGACTTTCTGGAAAAGCCACTGAGCCAGGATTTAGGCAAAAGCCAGTTCTACTTTCCTAGTGGCCCTTCATGGATCAACTACTCAAATTTCAATGCGTAGCTTTTTTGCTACTGTATGCTGATGCCCAAAACTTGTGTTTTCCTAAATGAATAAGTCAAAACTTTATACATTTCTTGACCTCCAATCAAAATTATTTTTTTTAATCTAGAATTTAATCTTAGCTTTGATTTCCATCATTAAAAAAAAAAAAACCTTGAAGATTTATTTCCTTGAAAGCAGAATATTAGAGATACGGGGAGAATTGAGAGAAAGAGCCATTCCAACAGCAAATTCATTTCACACATATCCACAATGACTTCCAGCTGGGCCAGGTGAAAGCCAGGAGCCCTGAACTCTCTGTTTCCCCATCTAGGAGGTAGGGGAGCCAAGCACCTGGTCTGTTTTCTACTGTCCAGTTAGATTCATCAGCAAGGAACTATGTTGGAAGTGGAGCAGCCGGGACTCAAACTGCTGCACCACATTGCAGACACTTGTGCCAAATCTTAGGCTCCACAAAATGTGATGCCAACTGCTATGAAGAATATGTGTTGTAATGTTTGATGTGACTTAACCCAGTGCTCTCTCTAGATGTTGAATCCTACCATTTGGTGAATACACTCATTTTATTATCTCTGACCCTTACTCTTTAACCTGCAGTTTTTCCTTCTAAAGAGAACTGACCACTCTATTTAGCTGTGTCTAAAAAAACCTAATCGATTCATTCTAAAAGTTGTTGATCATTTAATATATCTATTTAGTTTTTCCAGTGTTACAGTCATCATTCCTATAAATATTACTAAAAAATGACTGCACCTGTATTTTCTGAAAAAAATTAATACCTACCATTGAGGTTATGGAAGATATTTAAAATCAAATTAAAAAATTAACCAAAAAATAGTCAAAGGATTTACAGTGTCTAGTTCTTAGTGTTTAAAAATACATTAATAGCTGACAGCTTTAGCATAATTGAAGTCCTTGATCTAAAACTTTTAAGGGATGGCACATTTTGGCATCTGCTTTCCTTGCTTGTGGACTATAGCTTAGAATTCTTTCCCTTATAAATATACATACAGTTATTTGTCCCTAAATACATTTCATTATCATTGTTTATATTCAGTGATTTAACCTAAACACAGACATTAGTGTTTGCACTGTGCAATTCTTTTTAGAGATTATTTCAAACAAAGTTAAAATAAGGTACAATTCATCACTGATCTTTTGGTGACCTCATTTTTCACACATCTTTGCTCATTGGTATGTTTACTCACTCCTTCCATTTCTTTGACTCTTAGAGTTGCAAAAACAAAGATCCAGGAATTGTGCAACCTTCGGGTTTTCATCTATAAATGAATTTAAGTGTATTGAATTTTTAGAATATTTCTTTACTCATCCATGCAAACTGAGAGATTTTCTCTTTATATACTCTTACTGAAATGCTTTACTTCCTCTGCCTAAATTATGTCTCTTAATTACCTCCCCACAGTTTCCAGTCTTCTTAAAAACACTTTCCAATTAGAGTCATGATTTCTTACCGTATATTTCATGAAACTTTTCCTCTATTAGGTGATGTCACTTTAAAAATAAATAAATTAGATACTTTACATTTAAATATATTTCCTCTAAATGCTAAGAATTGAAGGAAAACTCACTGGTTATCTCTAGCTTTTTAATTTATTTATTATTGTTAAGATTTGTACTAACAGGCTGCCGTAATAGCTTTGCGATGCTTATTTGTAGGAAAAAATCACTTATTTTCTGCGCAGCATTTTTTTTTCACATTGAAGTTTTAAAAATAGCATTTACATGGAAACAATTCGATCTAAGCAACTCATCTCTTAAGTAACGTTGCCCTGCTATAACTCCGGTAACTGATTTTCTTTCATGATTTCAGCAGACCTCAAGCCAAACTATTCTTCTGTTTTACTTTTGCTTGTTTCTCATCTTAAGTGCCGTGTTTTGCAGATTATGGAGGGTAAAGAAAATGATGAGAAATGCCACAAGCCAACAAGATTGGGTCAGACTGCATAATCTGCTGTGTGTCTAATTAAACCGTCAGAGTTGCTGTTTCTCATGTATTTAACTGTTAAAAAGGGGTAATAGTGCTTCACTCCCCCACCATCGGCCCCATGGGGTGTGTGTGTGTGTGTGTGTGTGTGTGTGTGTGTGTAAGATCAGTTCAAACTGCTTCAACAGAAATATGACGGGCTGGATGACTTGAACAACAGAAATGTATTTCTCACAGTTCAGTTGCTGTTGAGTCCAACGTGAAGATACCTAGTTCTGTTACGTGCTGGAGGGTCACTTCCTAACATTCAGATGTCTATCTTCTTAAATCTTCATAAGATGAAAAGCAGAGAGAAAGCGTGCTCTGTTCTCTCTTTTTGGAACACCAAAATCTCATCTGTGAAGATTCTACCCTTATGACCCAATACCCTCCTGAAGTCCCACCTTCTAATACCATCACATAGGGGATTAAGATTTCCTGTGCCAATTTTAGGAGGGCCCAATAGTCATCCTGTAGTGCTGTTATGTGTCTGTGTGAGAGATTAAGTTAGGCTAGGTAATTAAAAAGTTAATAAAGGAAACAGAAAATGCTAATCTGGCTACCTCTAGGTACCTCTTGTGTTATGCATATATATATATAATGCCTATATATATATATATAGGCATTCAATTTAATAGCGTCATCATTCATGCTCATGATGTTTTTCAGTTGGGAAAATTATCCACCTCAGATGTCTTCGTTCACTACTTTCTCTCCACCTGGTATCGTGTCAATCAAGCTTGGCCTATCAGAGCTCAAGAATTTGACTGTGCAAACTTCCCTTTGTGCTCTGTCAGATTTTGATCACATACATATTTTGAAATCCTTATCTGCTCTAGAAGGTTCGGATAACTCTTTTGACTTTAGAATTAAGAACCTCACTTTTGGGAGTTTGACTTCAATAACATGCTTAGTTTTTAATATGTATTTGTCGCCGTACTTTCCTGTTTATGCATAGTCACACCTTGCCGTCTCTGGTCAGGGGGAAGATTCAGGGTGTGTTGTTGGGAGGATGGTGCAAGTGCTCAAACCTCACTGATTATCTGAGTATCACCTGTTAGTGGATGGCATCTGTTTCTCCAACTGCAGCATCCACAGGCAAGAGTGACAAAAGTCCCCGTTGCCCTCCATGCCCACAGAATAGCAGAAGATGCTTCTCCCTTGGAGTTCTGCCTGAGACTTGCCTCTCTTATTTTCTAAAACGAAAGCAGCTCTCAAACTGCGTTCAGTATTTACTATTATAAGCAGAGCTTTTGCAATTCCTTACTTCTGGCTTTCAAATGTCTTGGCTGCAATAGTGAACGTACGGGAACACCATGGAATATTTAATAAATTCAAGCGAAACACAGGTACTCACAACTACAGACACTGTAGGGAATAGCATGTCAGTGTTTCCACACTAGATTGTGTAATATCTTTGAGATAACAGTTGATTTTGTGAATCTGGTGTGTTGGAGTTTGCTGTGACAAAAGGCAATTATCATGTAAAAATCAGTGTGAAACAAGAAATAAGAATGATACTGTCAGATTTGATTCCAAGGTTTGAAAACCTGCATTCTCTCATTATGCTATAAAGCTGAAGAGGTGGGCAGGGTGAGAGGACAGTGGTGCTACTGTCAGGAAGATTGTTTTAGGTGTCATGGTCCGTGAAGCCTGAGCCAGCTTTGGTGTAAGATCAGTCTTGAGCATGCAAAAAGGAAAGTGAACTCCGAGTTCATGAACCTAAGCTTCGCTGAAATGCTGCCTTGTGCTGGCCCTGTGGGTTTGACCCTGCACTCCTCCATATCTGAGCTAACCATCCAATCTGACCAGGCAGCTAGACTCTGATCTTTCGCAAGAGACCCACTTCCCAAAGTGCCATGAGCTGGAAAATCTTTTTAGTTCCCTGAGGACTCTTAAAAAGAAGTCCACCAAACCCTTTATATTGACCATCTCATAATTTTTCATAAAATTTGTAAAGCGAGATTAGAGTAAAGACCTATTATAGTAGTAGTTTCATTAACTTAAAGTTTGTAGTAATTCAAGCAGGAATTTCTTTGAGGTGATATATTATTAACTAACATTATGAAGTGCAACAATAATTAGCCTCTAAGATTTCAATGAGAAAACATGAAAAAAAACTTTTTTAAATTACTTGGGAATATCCTTGAGTTCCTTATTGTTTGTTTTATTCATCTAATTAATGTTGATGAATTCAGAAGCTAACTTTCAGAATGTGGACTTCAGTTAGTATTTCATTATTTCAAATCTTTCTTATAAGGTCAACTTATGACCTACTGTAAACTTATGACCTGCTGTAAAACCTGGTAGGGTATCTGGACTGATAATAAAACTTCTCAACTTGTTAGCACAGTTTTATCCGCAACTATGCTACAGATGGAATACTTGAGCGTATTTATCTAAGGAACATTTAACCGGAATGTTTTTAGTGTGGCTTGTGTGATTGGCCACATACCTGTAAACTGAAGACCTGAATCAGTGAATATGTTCAAGATCGTCTGTGTCATGCTAGTGAAGGTATTTCCTAATTGAGGCCATCACCCCGAGAAGGAGCCCAGTTTGGCAGGCTTGGTTCCTTATGTCCCACTTCTTGTTTAAATGCTTGATTTGTTAAAGAACTGTTTAGAACTTGTAGAAGAGAAACTCTTCCTTCAAACTGACGTTATGAGAACAACGCCAGACTCCACTGTAAAGAAACCCTATTGGTGATACGCTCCTTAGCTGTCAGCACATTGAGGTACGCTGGAGTGAAATTGGTGCTATGTTTGAGGTTATGATTCACCAGTTAGTAAATAGAAACCATATTCTTACCGTGGCAGCAGTACAGAGAAAAGCTGCTCTGGGTGGTGGAGAAAATCCAGTTTTTCCATTCTGAGCAAACTTTCTTTTCCAGAAATACAGAAATGAATAACAAAAACAGTGAGTAACTGGCAAACAACGATGACGGAAGTATTGCTCTCTCATAGGAAGATTTTTATATTCACTTTTGTTTATTCTACAGCACATCTGTTCTCTTTGTCACACGCATGGATTTCTAGTCTCCCCACATGGCCTTTCTTTCCCTTACTTGTGATGTTTCTATCCTACCACTGCCCCATGGCATGGTCCATTTGCAAACATCATGTTGAATTTGAAGAAACTGAGACCTAGAAAAGGAAAGTAAATGATTCTCTACCTCACAACGTTGGCTGGAGATACAGCAGGAACAAGAATCCACTTCGTTGGCACCTTAGCAGATTCTCCCATCTCTCTTCAAAGCTCAGTGCCTCCTGATAGGATTTCGCAACACCTAGCTGTTGCTTAAGTTTCACTTTCAGCCTTTGATATGGCTTGACCCTGGAATGGCAAGTTAGGTTGTGTTGATTCATGAGCAAACAGTGCAGAAAAAAGTGATAAATATTTCAGAGATAAATATGTTTAATGAGGGAACAAGTATGAATACTTATAATAGGGATCTCACTCTTTCCAAAGGAAAGGAAAGCATAATGTATTTTTTTCATGCTCTATTGTTTAGGAAATGAATTATGTATAAATTGTTCCTAAAAGAGCATGACACTTTATTAACATACTTTCAATGACTTCTGGGAAACTGTTCTAAGACACAAAGGCTGCATCTGTATGCAATCACAGAATCTATTTTAATGTAGATTGAGATTTTATTGAATGTATTTTTTATTTAAAAAATGTAAGGGCTACATAAAGATTGTACATATTATGGGGTACTGTGTAACATTTCCAGACATGAATACATTCCTTAGTGCTCAATCATTTGAGGTTTTAGCAGAATATCCTATCAGGCCAGTTTGGAATGACAATGCTATGATCATCTATCTTTTAATCTGATATTTTATTCAATAGACACAAACAAAAGCAGAAGAATAAAACACTGTTTAACCGACTTTATACAAATGTTCTTTAAATATCCAGTCTAGAACACTTTCACCATTTTTTAAAAAAAATCTCTCTGTCTTATTATCTTTTTGGTGAATGTGAAACATGACATGGAATGTGAAATTTTTATGAGGTTTCCATTTATGTCAGCTCATTCCTACCCATTCATTATTTATTTGGCAATTAAGGGATTCTGTTCTGCTATTCAGTTGATTGTGTCAACAAGCATTTGTTACAGTGCTACTGGTTTTCTTGGGTTCAGAGGAAGTGAAAGCCCTTACGCATTCTTGACAACCTTAACCTTTAAAAACTTGAAAATTTTAATAAATAATATTCTAATTTATTTCAATGTATGTAGCAGCTCATGCGTTTATTACATAAGTGACTTCAAAATAGAAAGGTGGAAACTGCATATAATAGACCACCACTATGCAAAAAATAATATTAAAATTCTGAACTCAACCTCACTGTCCTTGAATATCCAGTAAATATTTCTACTAAGCCAGGTTCCAGTTTTTAACTGGGTGTTAGAATGAAAAATGTAACTTTTCACACTGCTATCTATAAAAAAGTTCTTCTATTATAAGTTCATCTGTAAAAGTCCAAAATACTACAGCTGATTCATTTTCAGAACTATAAAACTTTGTTATAAAGATTAGTTTTGCGCACAATATTTATGTATTAAGTCTTCTAATACCTCTAAAGTTCTAATAATCTAAACTTTGTGTCCCTTATTCTTCTGAGATAACTCAATGTCTTATATTATGAATGACACAGTCAGAGAACATTTGATAAAATAAGTTTTATGTGTTATTTATGAGAAAGACACTTAAGGATTTAAATAAGCCTTTAAAATATTTACATTTTTACTTCTGTCTTCTTGTTTTACTTTTTTTTTTTAAATGAACCTTTCTCTTATATTTGATGTAGGTTTCAAACTTTAGATTTATAGTTCAACACCTCGCAACAAATTTTGTAAATATTCAGTGGGGGCTAGGTCCTGAAATATAAACACTTCTTGTATTGAAGTCCTGAAGAAAAGCAGAACCCCTCATTTATTATGAGGCATTCAGAAGACTAAAGAGATTTTGAACTTTTTTTCTGGAACATCTTCTTCAACAAGAAAAATGAAATGTCATCATGCTAAGGTGAATCATAATAAATGTTACGTCTTGTCTGACACTGAAAATAAATCCAAGTAAGTTTAGAGAAATATTGGTGGCTTTTTTTTTCCCCCCATAGAGGTTTAGATCAGCTTTATAAATTAAGCAGTATGTGTTGACAGCTCAGGGCAGTAAGTAAACTATTTGGTAGATAATCTCCATAGAAACCAAAAAGTTTAGCCATCTCAATTTAAAATAGCATTCTGCATTCCGTTATTGGACTCAGATCGTCCCCACAAATCCTTATTTTTCTTTAATTACTTGTAACAAAGCTACCTTAAAATTTTTATATACTTTAGGAATCACACAAAAGAACTAATTATTGCAGTGATGATCTCAACATGAATTTTCTTTGATATTAGCTAAATATCCAATTTTTGGAAAGTGCTGCTTGTTTACAATATTTTTTCTCAGCACCTCATATGCAGTAACTGAGGGAATCTTATTCTGAAGAGAGAGAGGGAGAAAGGGAGGGAGAAATAAGGGGGAAGAGAGAGAAGAAGGAGCAGGAGAAAGAGAAAGACAAGGAGGGAGAGACTGTTTATTGTGCCCATTTTACAGATTAAGAAGCTGAGGCAGCAAACAGTTAATTGCCCAGGACAAGTGGTGAAGCACACACAAGCACACACTTAACCTTGGGCCCTGTGGTCTGTCATATTTGTCTTTCAAATCAGATGTCTTACGCAACACACTAACCTGCACAAACATTTGATTTTGAGAAAAAAAAATCAGTATTGTTTTGAAAGATACAGCCTTAAAGCAAATTTAATCATCTATTAATCCCTGGTGGTAAGCTTGGCAGATGTTAAAAGTGTTATTGGCATCATTTAGAACCTAAAAATTCCTTTAGTGTGCATAATTTTTTACTTCTTTAGCTATAAAATTACCATAGAATATAACAAAAAAAAATCTGAAAAATTGCGAAGGTCAACAAGTAAGCATCTGGGAGTTCTTGTATTCGTTTACTATACTCAGTTGAATGGTGTTGTCCCAAAGTCACAACTACCTAGATGCCATCAATGTGACTTTGCTTGAAAATAAGGCCTTTACAGTTGAAATCAACATGATTAGTGTCTCCATAAGAAGGGAATTTGGACTCAGAGATACTGACAAAGAGGGAAGGAGGCTGTGTGAAGATCCAGCAAAGAGAAGACAGAGATTGGAATAATGCATCTATAGGTAACATGAAAACACGAAGGCATGTTGGCAACTAGAGGGGGATGAGTGAGGAAAAGCGGTAAGCAAGCACTCTACCTCTGAGCCTCTGGGAAGAGCAAGGTTCTTCTGACTTTTTCCAAAAAGATTTATTGATGTCCAAGTTACAGAAAGTCTGTAGTAGAAAGAGAGAGAAAGACTCTTCCATCCACCCTTGCCTTCCACAAGTGGCTGCGAGAGCCAGGGTTGAGACAGGACAAAGTCAAAAGCAAGGTGCTTCATCCTTCTCCCACATGGAGTGCTTGGACCACCTTCGGCTGCTTTGCTCAGGCAATTAGCGAGCAGCAGGATCAGAAGCGGAACAGCTTCGACACAAACAGGTGTTCTTATGGGATGCTGACATCACAGGCAACAGTTTTACTGGCTAGGCTGTGATGTCTGTCCCCCTACACTCACCTTGAGATAGACTTACAGTCTCTGAAAAGATGCAGGAATGAATTTCCATTGTTTCAAATTCATCCAGCCTCTGGGTTTTTGGTAAGGTAACCCCAAAAGAAAGGTGTAACAGCCAATGATTAGCAGTGGTCACCAAAAGAACATAACCTACCACGCAAATACATTAAGCAGGATATTAGTGGTATGCAATAACTAGGATGATGTTTCAGATGAAACTATGAGTTACCCATAGATGGATAAAGGGGATAGGAGAGGTTCCTCTTGGAATAGCTGAATTTTGAATACAGGTGAACCCTGCTTATTTCTCCGGTGGGAAAACATTGAAAGCTACTTGAACGGGAATACCATGTTTAATAAGTGTGTTATCTATTTCTTCCAGATACACTACAATTTTAAAAGCTGTAGCACCATAAACTTGGCCCAGCGTTTTAGCTCAGTGGCTAAAGTCCTCACCTTGCATGCACTGGGATCCCATATGGGTGCTGGTTCCAATCCCAGCAGCCCTGCTTCCCATCCAGCTCCCTGCTTGTGACCTGGGAAAGCATTCGAGGACGGCCCAAAGCTTTGGGAAGAGGCTCCTTGCTCCTGGCTTCTGATCAGAGCAGCTCTGGCTGTTGCAGCCCCTTGGAGATCTTAGTCTCTCCTCCTCTCTGTATATCTGACTTTCCAATAAAACAATGTTTTAAAATGCATAGGACTATAAATTTAAAATATTGATCCTGATTGTCCACCATAGGAGATGTAGTTTTGTATGAATTCATCTTTTTGCTAGAGTTCCTAAGTCGATTGTCATTAGGAACCACTGCCTACACCTTTTGTCAAAGTGCCATGTGTGGACAATCTTGGGCCCATCTTTCAATCTGCAGCTTGCGCTATCCGTTTTGGATCTGGTGAGAAACCACTCTGAAGAGATAAGAGCAAACACCCGTCACACTAGACACAACGGGCGCCATCTGCAAAGATCAACAAGGCAGACGAGTCTCCCATCGTCCCAGAGGCTGGCTGCTGTGGGAAAAGAAGCCCTCATGCCTCTTTGAAGGGAACTTTGTTCCTCATCTGACTTGTTCCCAAGCCTTGTTAGGAGAGGTATAGCCAAAGCTGCTAGGTATTTCCAAACTCTTCAGGACAACTTCAACAAGGATTGAAAGAAGGTATTCTGGCTGTTTTTTGTCTATTTAAATTAAGCAAGCACTTGGCCTGAGACACGCTTCCCATCTCCAAATAGTATTTGAATCAAGTAGTGTGGACTTGGTGCAGTGTAAATATTTGTTATCTTTTGTTGCTGCAAAAAGAGACCCCAATTAAGCCCTCAAAAGCATTTAATTACTTTCCTTTAGATGTTAACTTTAACCCTGTTTATTACTCTTAAACTGCTCCAGAGAGCAGTATTTTTTCTTTGTGACAGATTGCCCAAACTCTTGCTTGTGACCTAGTCTCCCTCAGCAGGCAGGATTACATTGCCCTGGGAAGCATTCTCTTGAAGAAGGTGTGCATTTATATTAAGTTCTCTTTTCTGTTATTCCAAATATGGATCATGACTTCATTCATCACGTGGACGATGAGTTTTCACTTGTAATCTGGACACTCAACTGTGTGCAAACATTCAAAGACCTTTGGTCTAATTTACCAATCCCTCATCTTCATTCATCATGTGTTCATGTTTTGTTTCTGGATATTTTGTGTTTTGTGTATGAAATTATTTAGGATGCATGATTTGTTGGCCTAGGAAGGAAACTTGGTGTAGAGCTCTAGATTTAAAATGAAGTGTGAGAAGAAAAAGTTTTAAAGTTTAATACATTTGTTTATTTGAAGGTGGGGAAAGAGACAGAGAGACAGAGTCTCAGAGAAAGACGTTCTCCATCCACTGATTGATTCCTCAAAGCCTGCAACAGGTGGCTAGACCAGGCTAACGTGGGCAACCAGGAACTCTCTCCAGGACTCCCATAGTGGTTAGCAGGGATGCAGGGACTTGAATCATCACCGGCTGCTCCCAGACACACTAGCAGGAAGCTGGATTGGAAGTGAATTAGCTGGGAGTTGAATAGGATCTCCTATTAGGGATGCAGAAGTCCCATGCAGTAGTGTGCCACAAACAGCTGCCCTGAATAGGTGCTTCTTTTAATTTTTTTTAAACCAACTTTAGACATGTCATTGATCTTTCCACCTCGGTTCCCATGTGTGTTAACCAGCGCTATTCACATTTTTGCTTATGTGTGGGGTTCTCAGGAACTCCAGCTTATAAATGATGAGGGTTAACTGTTGCTACTAAAGGCAGTGGCAAGATCCACTGGCCTAATAACCCTCTTTTATTATATCTACTTTCCCAGTATTTTGTGATGTGGTGCTCATCAATTTAATTATTTGAATTAGAATGAAAAAATAGAGGTTCGTATTAGTAAAGGACATATAATTGCAGATCTGGGTGAAAAATAACATTATAGACTGTGAAATATTTTCTGCCTTATCTCCTTATATATGATATAATTATCATATATGTGTGTTAAATATATAGTCTCTTAGTTATTATCATTTCAAAGGATTATTTGGCTCTGGCTGTCTTGCACAGACCTGGCACAAGAATGTAGATACAGGTAACAGGTGATTTGACAAAACATTTTTGAGGCAAAGATATCACTAATTCTGACACATAAACTTCAATCAAGTGGTTTTATTGGCTATGGATTCAAGGCAGAAAGAAAAGGGGGAACAGAAATGAGAAAAACAGAAAATTTCCGTAGCTCTCATTCCAGTTTTCAATCCAAAACATTTGGTAGGAAAGTAACTGATGTTAAACTACATCTATTTTAATAACTTTATATGACCTAGAGAGCTTTTACAATCAGGAAACCTAAAACACACGACGATGAATTTATACCTTTGTAACTGAGAAGCTAATGAGGTATGTTTCTAGGTCAGAGAGAAAGAGACAAAGATCTTTCATCCACTGGCTCATTCCCCAAGTGATTGTAATGGCTAGAACCAAACCTGCCCAAAGAGAGAAGCTGGGAACTTCCTCTAGGTTTCCCACATGGGTACAGGGGCCTAAGGTTTGGGGCCATCCTGCTCTGACTTCCCAGGCCCTAACTAGGGAGCAGGATGGGAAGTGGAGTGCTTAGGACACTAACCACCATGCCTATGGGATGCTAGCACTTCCAGGCTGAAGATTAGCCAGTTGAGCCTTCACATTGGCTCTGGTTTGATTCTTAAAAATAGTACATATAAGGGATTGGTGAAGAGGCATATCAGGCTAATCCTCTGTCTGAGGTGCTAACATCCCATATGGGTGTTCTCTTTTCATGATAAGTTTACTGCAAGCCAAAATGACAGACACAGTCAGGAGATTAGGAAGTCCTTTACTCCAACAGGGTAGGAATGGGACTGGGGGTGGAGGGGGCGAGGACAAGAAGGGAAACATCTCCTGGCATGGTGGCATAAGGGGGCTTCCAGGGCAGAGGAAGGGGGCAAGATGGAGGAGAACAGGTGGAGAGCTAGGTAAAAAGGAAAGGGAAGGGGGCACACATGGAGGCTCATTTTATACAACTGAGGTGACCCTCGAAGGTGTGGGGAGCATGGGGAATTGGGAGCATGGGAGAGGGGCTGTGGGTGGGCCCCAAGGGATTGGTGATGGAGATTATCTGAGCCACAGGTGACTGGTGAGTGGGCAGCGGGGGGACGGGTTAGAGGGAGAGAATGCTAGAGATTGATGGGTAGAGTTCTCAGGTAAAATGACATGAGGTTACACCTCATTAGTAGGCAACCAGAATGGTGTGAATTTTGCACGCTGTGGGAAAGAGGAAGTGGATACAAAATGGCTCAGGCCTTCAGGACTGATGTTTGATTCACTGCTCACATTACCTCAGTCTAAAATCACGAAAAGGAAAATTCCAGGGGTCTGATGCAGTGGCCTATTTGCTAAAGTCTTTGCCTTGCACGCACTGGGATCCCATATGGTCGCCAGTTCTAATCCCAGCAGCTCCACTTCCCATCCAGCTCCCTGCTTGTGGCCTGGGAAAGCAGTCGAGGACGGTCCAAAGCCTTGGGACCCTGCACACATGTGGGGGATCCAGAAGAAGTTCCTGGCTCCTGGCTTCGATCGGCATAGCATCGGCTGTTACGCTCACTTGGGGAGTAATCATCGGACAAAAGATCTTCCTCTCTGTATATCTGACTTTCCAACAAATAAATAAAATCTTAAAAAAATAAATAAAAACAATAAAAAGGAAAATTCCAGTAACAAACATTCGCATCGAAACTAAATGTATTAGGGTAGATTACTAGGGTTGTGCTATTTAATTATCAATTTCCCTTGTTAATAACTGATTATACCTAATTTATGAACTTGATTTTAATTTAAGAATGTAAAAAAAAAAAAAAGCTTAGGATACCATTTGTAGTTTTACCAGATACCAGTGACGGGCATTCCCAGGGGACACAGGGATGCACAGCTCGAATGGCATTTTGACCAGTAAGGCCATGTTTTCTGCTGTATTGCTGATTAATTTAATGGAAACAAATTCACGGCTTAGTGGTTCTCTCCTTAACTGCTCTGGAGCCGCTCCAAGTTTGCCTGCGTCTCACCCTGTGAATGATGATTATATAGTCCCATCTCAGAGTCTCAGAGCACCTTTCTAAAGTGCCACCTGTGCCAATGTCAGTGCCAGCTTTCATATTGCTGATCTTAAACTGTGTGCACCACTTCCTCGTTTCTTTCAGGCATCTGATTTTGAAATTGTTTCCAGGCCCCTGTACAGTATGCTGCTCACTCAGCTGCATGCTTGGACCTCTGGACCTGGGCTTTTATGCTTTTCCTTATTTCACAGAACTCCCACAATGCATCACTGGATTTCATTGGCTTGTTTTCCTATCCCTGGCCTCTAGGAACTGATCTTTTTGTGCAAAGCTTTTTGTTTTTATTTTTTGCGTGAGAAACATTCAGGGAGGTGGTTATGAATAGGAGTTTTTTGTAGACCTCTAAGGGATAGATTCCGGCCGTTGCCAGCACAGCCTTTCATTTAGTCAGAGGGACTAGCTCCCCAGGCTGGTGGGGAGAAAAGGAACTGGACCAGGACAGACTTACCCAATTCCTCTGAGGCCCCTTCACTGAAAGTGGATTCCTTGCGTTCTCACTGGTAGGGATTTTTTTTTTTCAAAGACCTGGTTTCCTTTTTGAAATGTACAATCCAGATATGTGCTTGTGGGTATGAATTTCAACCATGAATATGAGATCCTTTGCCCATGAGCTCATGATCTCAGTAGAAGGAAGGGAGTCATTGAAGCCCTATTGAAGACTCGCCGATACTTTCTTCTAGAAATCCGCTCATGAAAAGAAGAATAAAAGAGACAGGTCACCAGTGAAGTGTGGGACTGCCTGACTATAGTGGTGGATTTCGGGGCAGACGGGCTAGCGTACACGCAACTTTCATGTAAACAGCATCTCTTATTTTCATGCAGAAAATGGCTAAAAGCAAAGCCCATGCCTCTTTCCCTTGTGTAATGGGAAAGATGTCTTACACTCAAAAGTATTTGTAAATTGTAGATTTACGCACTTAGTAATGCTCTCAACCAGGCTGCAGTTTAGCTTCTAAAGTTGAGCTGCCATAGAATTACCCAACAGCAGAGCAGCCCTTGGATAAATGTTCCTTTTTGTGGTGACTGTTGGCTGGAATTCAATCATTTCTTTTGTTTTCAGAGAATAACATTTTAGAATAACATTTACATTCATGAATATAGTTGCCATCACTGTATATCTGCTGTGTCTCTTAGCCCCCATGGATTTAAACAGATAAATCAGCTGCAAAATTGTGGAGACAAGAGTCTTAAAAATGAAAGAGCAAACTTCACTGTGGTGCACACTCTAAGTGCCTCTGTAGGAAGTAATATTTTAGGGAAAAGGGACAGAAGTGAACTATGATCAATGTCAACTATAAAAATGTTTCTAGTTCAAAGTCACACAACTATTGGTTGTGTATACTGTCTTTGAAGCAAGTTTTAAAGGGAATTTTCTCAAGATACATTTGATTCGTCACTCTGGCCGATTGTATCTGAAACAGGACATCGCATCATTGAAAGTAACTAAGAGACGCAACGTTTTCTACTTCATTGGTTGACATTTTCCATGAAAGATTCTTTTGTGAAAAGACAGGTCTTTCTTAGCTTGTAGCGACATCACTCTCCACAAAGGCACGGAATATACTCAAGTAAAGGTTTCTTTAGTACAGCTCAGGCAATTACTGCTAATTTAAACTATTTATTAGGTTGAAAAGGTTAAAAAACTGTGTGTTAGATACCTAATGACAGCGTTAGATTTTGTTGTTATTGGAGACAAGACTGGGAGGAATTTTTCTTGGTTCCTTTTGAGTTTTCCTTTCTCAAAATGCGTGTTATTACAATTCATGCTCACACACACATACGCGTGTTATCAGTTTTAATTGATTATTTTTAAGAAACAAGCAGATTAGGCTGGTCTCATCATCTCACACATACCATTTTATCTTGCTGATTACTCAACAGCCTGGCCCAAGAAGTTGGAATCTCTCTGCCTTCCCCCCTCACCACACACACACACACACACACACACACACACACACACACACACACACACACAGAGCCAAGAAAGAATTGTGACGAATTAACCCACAATTCTCACACCGTGATAACCCAGAAATGGCATTTTAGATTTCTGCTTCACGGTCCTGAAGTTGAATAAAACAAACTATCTCATCTTGCTATTTCACTAAAACTGTAGTCAAAAAACATCGAACTTTCCCCCTTAACACTCAAGAATCCAAGAACACTGATGAGAGTAGGACTCGGGAGATCCTTTTGTGCTGTTATTTCTGGAGCCTGATTAGTGCAAAATATTTCCATAGACATTGTAATTACTGTCTTAAGCAATTACTGAATCCACACTTTAAAAAATGCACTTATACCTGATTTGTAAATCACTGGGACATGAAGCAGAATTTATTTTGTGTGGTTCCATGATGCCGATGATTGATTTCTTGTTTTACACGGCACTGGTGTTGCATTATAAAAATAACCTGTAAATATGAGATCAGTTGATGTGATCACTGCCTTGCCATTAGTCAGTTCCTTTGCCCCACTGCCACTCCTTGGCAATACCTTAGGGGCTGTTTCACTTACCCAGGTCCTTTGGTGGGTTTCGCAGCCCAAAGCCTTGGGCTGTGTAAGATAAGCCCAGACAGAAAGAAGAAATCTAAGTCAGTGGAGCTTCATTTCCTGTGTTTTAGTTACCTGTGATCTGAAACTTTCAGTGTAAAAATTCAGGAGATAATCACAGCTTTTAAATAATCTGTATAGCAGCCTATTTTTATAGTTGCTTTTATTTTATTGGTGCTTATGATTGTTAATATTTGAATGTGCCAAATGTATATATTTAACTTTATTCTAGAAGTGTATGTATGGAAAAACATACACACAGAGACACACGTGTCTCTGAACTATCTGGGATTTCAACTATCCACAAAAGTCTTGAAACATATAAATATGGTATTTCACATGAGAATTTGTTAGCGAGAATGAAATCTCTCCAGAAAGTAGAAGTAAACTTAGAAAACAAAGGCATGACATGACTTTGCTCCCAGACTGAAATAAAAACAAGGACTTGATTGCTGTTGCCCAAACAAGGAAACGTCTAGGAATACAAATAGGACCAAATACAATTTGAAAATGTGCAAAAACCACTCAAAGTTTTAGTAATGAAGCTTCAATTCTCTTTGGTTCCACAACCAATCTAGTAAATATTTCAAAAATTCCCCAGCTCTAAATCTCCTTACTGCACAACATATGCCCCCAAAGACTCAGCTTGTTAATACTTATCCCAAGGAGAAACTCGCCTGTCTTTGCTTCTGTAACAGTTGCAGGATCTTTCGCTTTCCAATGAGATTGCCTTCTGCTTGATTTCTGTTTCATTTTTTTCTCTCACCAGGACATTTAGATCATCAATTTGAAACTCTTTTCGTGGTTTTTTTTTGAGTTTTCCCACTAATCATTGCTATCTTTTTAGCATGCTCAAGTCTCTCCTACATCCTCCTCCCTCAAAAAAAAGAAAAGGAGGGGGGTAAAAATAAAACAGGCCCACATCTCTCTCCTCATTCTGTCAAGAGCTTGAAAGTATTGTTTATACTCACCGTCTCCTCACTCCCTCACCTCCCATTCACTTGTCAGCTCTCCAGAATCTATTTTTTGATCTTCCTTTTTTTACTGAAACTGCAGACCGTAAGTCACAAATGACCCATTGTCTCACCATAATGGAATGAATGTTTATGTGATACTGCAAATATATGTATAACAAAGGTACACATATATGCACAAATAAATATTTAATCCAGAATTTCTAGTTATCCTCCAGCTTCCATATCGAGGAACAGGATGGAAGGGGCGATAAAAATTGTTTCCTTCACTCTTTAGAGAGATCGCCTCTCTCAAGTTTAACCCTGAGAAGCTTTTAGGCTTAATTCAACTCCTGGAACCCGCCAGTATACTCCTGGAGAACAGTAGATCTCTAAGTGTGGCCAGCAGCATCATGATTGGGTAGCTTTTCAGAAACATTAAATTCAGAATTCACCCCACAGCTGCTGAATCAGAAACTCTGGAAGAAAAAGGGCAACTATCTATGTTGAATAAAAGCAAATCCTCCAGATGATCAGATCCATGCTGAACATTGCTGCTAAGGAAGGGAAAGTTCTTTTCAGGAGGAAAGAGGAGGTGAAAATAGAAAAGAGAAGGCGGTATCGTTGTGTAGTGGGTTGGTTTGATGCTTGAAGTGGTCAGATTCTGTGCAAGAGTGCATGGTTCGAGTCTTAGCTACATTGCATTTTTAAAATTTAATTTAATTTAATTTTACTTTAACATTTTTTACGTAGTTGAGAGTGATGCACATGTGTGTGTATCTCCAATCAGGGCATAGAGGGTCAAAGTATAGAAGAAAATGGACTGGAAAATATTCTGATTTATTTTTCTCCCTTGTCCATGTGGACGGAAGGAGAAGGGGAGGGGAGCACTGCTTGCTATCAAGTTACATCAGCACATAGGGATGGCAGGAATGATCATGTAATGACACCTTAGAGGTCCAGATGTGGGCAAGAGTGTTTTGAGGGTGTTACTTGAACGGTTTTAACAGTTATGAGATGTTGTCAGCTTCGATACACTAGGGTTGAGAAATATCTTTCCAGAGCCTAATGGCTGACCAAATCCACGTTAGTCCACCTTAGTACATTCACAGACCCAGGAACATGTTGCAAAACTTGACCAGTGGAGTAGTCAAAACTTTCTCCTTTTCATCCTCTGATGAAGCACTTGACATCCTCTGTTGGCCTAGAAGAGTTGACTGTTATGTCTCCCATGTGCATCTGAGCATGCTGTCCACTGGACAGACACCAATCCCAACACATGCCCTCCAAGGTCGGACTAGGTATATTAGGATTTTTCTCTGTACCAGGATTTGAGGCAAATGATCCAGTTGGGGAGTCCCTCACAAAACCTGGGGTGACCTCAAACTTGACCCCTATGTGCACTAACCCGTGCAGGGTCACGTTCAGTCTGTCACATACAATGCAACATACCACTGGATGCAGCTGCCTGGTCAGTTCCACCCCAGGCCCATCTCTCATGCAAACTGCTGGGTGCTGTGGCCTAATACAGCCCAGCCTGCCAAGGCCTGGCTGTCATACACACCAAAAGATGTTGTGGCCCTCCCTAGCTTTGGCTTTGGTGTGTGTTGGTATGTGTTGCTGGCTAGTCCAATGTCTCCAATATCCCATCTGATATTTTTGTGCATGTATGGGTGCTACAGCTTAGTTCATCCTGTTCTGCTCCCAGACTCAGCCCGCACACATACTACTGGGTGTTGCTGCTTTGCCCAGCCCAATTCAGCACCAGCTTTGGCTGCCCTACTATCCAATAATGGCTGCAGCCCAATAGAGGCGTGCTCACACTTTCCCTATGAGGTCTTCTCCCAGCCCTGGATCCTGCGCTTGCTAGGGGGTAATGTTGTCCAGCCTAACATGGCCATACCCAGTCCCGGGACTTACCAGTGGTTGTCCTGGCTTGCCCGCACCCATTCTGGCTGTCAAGTACACCAGCTGGTGCAGCACCATAGCTCTGCCTGGCCCACCCCCAAACCAGCCAGCTGTAGTCTCAACTCTCACATTCACCAATGGAAGAAGTAGTCCAGCAAGGTCTTATCCCGGTCCTGGGTCTTACATGTACTTACAGGTGCTGTGGTCCAGTCTGAGATGGCCCTCCCCCATTCCTGGCATTTGTTGTTAGAGGCTACAGCCTGACTAGTTCTATATACCCTACCCACAGTCCCAGCCTTCACCGTCTCCCAAACTTCATGTGAAATAGTGGTTGGGATGCAGTCCAACCTGACCTAGCCTGAGTCCAGTTCTGGCTCTCAGTTGTGTTAGTGAGTATTGTGGACTGGCCCAGCCTGCAGTTCCCCAGTCCTGACTCATACTATGCCAACAGATCCTGTAGCCCAGCCTGGCCTGGCCTACCTCTAGCCCCAGCTCTCAAGCTTACCAGTGGGAGATGCAGCCCAGCAAGAGAGGTATTCAGATTCCCCTACCAGGCCCACTCCTAGCACCAAATCTCTTGTGAGCTGACAGGTGCTCCAGCCCAGCCTATGACTTGCCCCAAATCTTGGCACTTACAGGCTAGAACTCTGGCCCTGTCAGACTGATTTTTGTTCATCCCTTCTCTTGAAGGTGGGTGCTACAGCCTAATGCAGGCATAGACCACATCCTGTCCTGGCTCTAGTGAGTTCCAGTTGGTGCTGTAGCCAGACCCAGACACTCCATCCAGGTCCACCTCTCCCCTCCTAAACCACTCTGTACTCAGATCCCTCACCTGCTTGCAAGTGCAGCAACCAAGTCCATGGAAACCCCAGGAGTCATCCTTACCTATCAAACATTCTTCAGCTGTTCCCATGTCACTATGTCCCCAGACTGCTTCCCCCGGATAATCTGCAGCCCCCCACAATCTGGAGGACCTGGTACCATGTCCCACCTTGGTGTTCCCATCCTTCCCCATATATCTTTAAAATAAGAAAAAATAGATTAGTCAACTATGCTGACACATTGGCATAGTTAACACAAATCTGATATTAACCAGGTCCAAAGTGCCTGCCAGGCTTGTTTGCCCCTCTACTCCACCAACAGCAGTGTGGCACTTCGCTAGGTAAAAGGCAACTTAGGCAGTTGCCTACAGCTGTGGTAATTTGCATATCAGATGCAGTTTCCTGCTGGTACACCTGGGAGGCAGAGGATAATGGAGCAGGTACTTGTGTCCCTGCCACTCAGAGGGGAGAACAGGATGTTTCTGGCTGTAGGCTTTGCCCTGGACTAGACTCAGCCATTGAGAGTTTTTTGGGGGAGTGAATCGGTCGATGCAGGATCTCCCACTCCCAGTCTCACTCTCCCTCTTCCTCTCTTCACTCTCACTCTGTCTTTCCCTCGCTGTCACTTGGCCTTTCAAAGAAACAAATAAACCTTTGTGGGTGAAAGAAAAAAAATAGAATGGGAAAGGAAGATAAGTGGAAGAAGGTCTTTAGTTTCCAAGGTGTTGCCTTCGTTTCTTTTTTTCTGGTGAGATGGAATGGAGAGCACCAGACTCAGGTTACAGCAGAAACCTCCAGAGAGCTAAGACAGAGCCTCAGGAACGTCGTCCTGGAGGGCGAGTAGGGTAGTTTTCCCAGGAAAACCCTGAAGGAGATTCATGCACCGCAGCAAATTATCGTTATGCAGACGCTCCATCTGAAGTGCACTGCAGTTAGTACCTATATTCCAAACCTACCTTGTCAAGGTTGTTTTACAGCCAGAATTGAGAGCAGGTAAACATACGGGACAAGAAGTACAGAGAACACACACGCTGGTGGTTGAGAGAAGTGTTCATGGCTTGTTATATTTGGTGGTGGATGTTGGTTCTTTAGCCCAGAGTCCATATTGAATCAGACGCATCTTGGCAATATTGTCTATGTGCAAAGTATTGTATGTATTCTCTGCAAACATTCAGAATGTATGAGTGTTGGTCCATGCCTCCTCTTGCTTCTCTAGTATGAAGACCTGTAAGCTCTTTTCCCTGTTTTATAAGCGTGAGAACATTAATCTAAGGAGGTAAGTAATTTGAAAGACTGAAGAGTTTATTTGAAAGGACTTTCAGGACAAATCAGGGTATGGGCGAGTGCTTGATTTAGTTAAGACACCAGTTAGGATGATTGCATCCCGTGTTGGGATACCTGCGTTTGATTCTTGATTCTGGCTCCTCTCTTGAGCTTTCAGCCAGCCACATACTCCAGGAAGCAGAAGATGATGGCTTGGGTAATTTGGTTCCCGCCACCCATGAGGGAGACCTGTGTTGAGTTACTGGCTCCAGGCTGCAATCCAGTTCAGCCCCAGCCATCATGGGCATTTGGGCAGTCAACCAGCAGTACACAGCTCTGTTTGTCTGGTTTGTTTTTTTTTTTTTTTCCTCTCTCTCTCTTTTTCTCTCTGTGCCTCTCTGCCTCTTGAAGAAGTAAAGTTTCAATTTCTTTTTTATTAAAGAAATATTGTGAAAGAAAAGAGCTTGTATTAACTAGAAAATCCAGGACTCTTATTTTGCAGTAAGGTACAAGCTCATGGAAGAAGCTTAGAATACTGAAGGATAAAGAAGCTGCTTTTTGTGCATATGTTGAGGATCCAGCCTAATGTCCTGTTTGAAAAGTCTGCTTTTCTTTTATGCTATCCCCAACTCTCTCCTTATTGATTTTATCTCCCCTTTAACAGGACTAAGCTTTCACTACTTCCTCCTGTCCTTAAGGTAGCTCCTTTTCCATTTACTGGTCGACATTTACTACTAAAACGTTACTGTTAAATTGTAAACTTTGCCCTTTTCTTTTGTCTCACTGTTTTTATGCTCTTTTCCTTACAAATGAGAGATGGTTCTAATATTCTCAGAATCAGTCTACATGGAAAAGACAAAAGCAAAATACCAAAAGCAAATTCACATCCCACTTTTGAAATTTTGCTTTTTTTAATTGCAAAGGTAAGCTCTCTCTAAAAGATTTCTTCCTATATCTCATTGATCAAAAATATATTACATGGCTGTTTCTAAATGCAAGAGTTTCAGAAGGTGAATATTCACTTGGATGCATTGAAGTTGAAGAAAAAGAAGTCGAAAAAATTAAAGTGGAAAATTAGTAGTATCTGCCATAATCCCTTAAAACCAGCCATTCACAAACAAATTACGCTGACTTAACATAAAATGAGAATATTTTCACTCTCTCTGGGGAAAAAAAAATTCGTCAGTAGTTCCAACAATGATAATCAGAGCAAATGTAAGTTCCTTGGTGAAGCTTCTAGTTCCTTTCATGATTTGTCCCTTGCTTTGTACTCCCTCTTCGTGTCCTAACCCTCCTCCTGTCATTTAAGTGCCCAATGTGTTATGTACCGTTGACTGTATAGTTTTCTCTGTCTAGAACATTTCTCCTTGGTTTTCACCTGGATAACTCATATTTATTCATAGGGATTTCAATTAAATGACAATAACCTTTCCTTTTCACTCAAGGCTGAGTGAGGAGCCCTTCTATGCTTTCTCTTATCCATACCAAGCACAGCTACATTCTGTCATGATTTTCAGATTACTAGCAAAACTCTGTCTTGTCTAAGAATTATTAAAATGTATTATATCTTACTTATTGTATATGTGGCTTGTCCTGAAATATATGTTTAATATATATACTTATTAATTAAACAAATTAAATAGAATCAAGTTCAAATTTGAGCCTTACTATTTCTCTGGAAGTTACAATCAGCATTTAAAGATTGAGATTTGGTCCTGCACCTGTCTGTGAGTCTCACCACTGAGTTCAGCTGTGTCCACCTAAATTATCACCTACTTCTATGTGCCAGGATTGCTTTGTTTTATCTGAGTGGCCATTTTGTGTCCATAGAGTTGAACTGAGAGCGCAGAGATGAACAGAGAGTGCCTCAAGATCTAGAATTTAATAAATGTTAAACTTTATGAATGAAAGAGGTGACAAATTATTTCCTTTCTCTATAAAGCTGTGAGCCATGTATATATTTAAAAATGTGTCCACAGCAACACACATACTTTGATCGGAGTGTCACTTTAATTTAAAATACTTAAAAGAGACAAGGTAGAGACTGACAGAGAACGTCCATCATCTGAGCCAGGAACTCAACCCATGGGTATCACCAAGATGTTAGGTGTTCAGGTCCCTAAGTACTTGGAATGTCACCTGATGACTCCCAGGGTGTGCATTAACAAGAAGCTGGACTGGAAACAAATTTAGGGCCTCAGACATGACATACAAACATGCCCAACAGCAGCTTGGGTCCTGTGACAAATGCTCACTCCTGGTTCATCAGTTTAGCTGTAAACTACCTTATTTTCCATTTTAATGAATTAACAACTTTTTAATATAGTTCTACCATAGCTAGTGTGCTGTATGCGATCTTCTCCAGGACCTTATAGATGATCACATATTAACATAGAATCTGACAGTCACCACATTTGTTTCCATGGACATCTTCTCTGTTCATACTATGAGGAACAATACCAGTAGTTACCTCACGTGTTTGCACTCTTCTCTTACAATCCTTATCAACAATTTATCCACTGCCTACTATGCGAAAGATAATGTCTCCTTGAGGCGAATGAGTTTTTATATACAAGGGTACATCAAAAAGTTTGTGGAAGAATGCAGTTAAAAAGTACATTCCTTTTCATGCAATTAAAAAAAAATCTTTGCAGAGATTTCCATGACACATCTCCATGACCTTTTTGAAGGGCTGTTGTATGTACATACTCTGGTATCCAGTGGTATGCTATCTGAAAGTCAAGGGCAAAAGCAGTGGGTATGGTTCTGCTGTGGCAACGGGCAGGCAGAAGGGACCAGACTGAGCTGTGGTTTGAATGAAGTAGAATTGTAAGTAACAATGGGACAGCGGAGGCTCTTGGAGAACGACCCATGACAATGCAAAGATTCGTTCAGTTAGATATGGTGCATGTAAGGACTACGTTAAGCAGAGTTTGGAAAATCAGAATGATGAGTGAACATGAGAAGTAGGTTGGGAATTCATGCCAGATGTAATGATTTAAAAATTTACAACAGGAATGTATTTGATAAAGAAGCAATTAAAATTTCTGCACAAGATGAGAATTATCTGATTTGAAAGACATGCTTTTTAGTTTTGTCTGATCTCCCGGTGCTAGGATTCTAGGATGAGATGCAGTGTAATGGGAATTTACGTTTTATTTCCATTGAGATAAAGTTTGAATCCTACAGTTTTACATTCTGTATCAGAAAGATGGAAAGTCGAGCTATGTGAGAGTGGGAAGAGGGATGAGATTTCTGTGATATGGATGAACATTTTCTGATTTTGAGTTGGTAAAGGGTCTGAAATACCATCCCTAGCATAACAATTTAGAAAATACAGAACAGGTTGGTACTGCAGTCGTTCGTATTTTCATTAGAGACAAATTAGAGAAAAAAAACCTGTAGGATGATTTTGATTTTGTTATTTACACGCTGTTATCATTTTGCTTGAAATACTTGAAATATGCCATAACAGGACCCAGCAGAAAGCAAGCTTCTTTTCAGGTAGAATGTCTCAAGCTTCTCTTTAAAATGTTATTCCCAACCCCTACAATGTTCCAGTTACTATAACACATACAAAAACATCAACAAGAGAAGTCTGGTGGTCCACTTATTTGTTAATGGGAACGTGGATTCGTAAAGGAAGCACTGTGCAAACAAGTCATGCTCGGGCCAACGTGAGTGGCGAGGAAGTAAACCACAGCCGTGTCCACCAAATATCTCCAGTGATAACAGGCATGGATCTCCTCTCTGTTTCCTCCCAATGGCCATGGCAGTGATAAATGGATTCACTCAGGGAATTCTGACACTGACGACATGGGTGGCCCCGTATAACTGGTCAAGAGTCCCACTAATGAAAACATCCATGTTCTAATTTAAACACACAGATGCACCCCTCCCCCCTCTCAGGAACAAAAGCCCATGCTTAATCAGCTTGAATTATTTAAGCTTGGGACCACTAACGAATGTTTCTTTCACTCTGTGGATATGAGCTCTACAACATTTGGTCTGGCACAATACAAATATTGTGTACGCTTTTGGTGTCCCCTCCATGGCTGCAAGTGTAGCTCTGTTTGTATGCGTGCATTCATTAATTTTCTTATCACGCATGTAGTAATACTGCTGTTTCTAACTCTGAATAAATAGCACAGCACATTTAAATGATCGTCTTTGCAATTTTAGGAGCACAAAAATAGCAATGATACATCACACTTTTAAAGAGCATTTCATTAATACACGGAGCAGGACACACTTCCTGCTGTACATCATTTAATTGTTATGTATTTAAAATGAGACATATATCTAATATTCTTTTCAAGCTTTCATATACTTCAAATTTATTATGTCAGTTGTTAGTGGCAATGACATCACAAGATGAATTCAAAGCAATGATTGCTTTAACATTTAAAAAGCTTAGAGTGTGCCGATTATTCAGGCTGCTAAGTGAAAGTACAAATGTCAGTTTAGCTATCTATAATCTCATACTGTTTAAAGGTTCATGAATTACACATGCACTGGATAGAAATGGAGGAACTGAATTTGACTAAAAGACCTTTTTCACAAAAAATTTGCTGAAACAGTTTCTTCTAATGTATTTTAGTGATTAATCAATTTGATTTAAAATGTTCGAATTATTTAAGGTCTGTACTTTGAATTTACCGTGAACTCAAAGCTTGTTTATATTTATTGCATCAACTAAGTAAACAGCATATGCTTAATGCTTTTAAAATGTTCTCTAGTAAAATTTAGGTCAGTACTTGCTAGCTATCAACTCTGAAGATACATTGGCATATTTGATTAACAGTGTGTTTCTCCCGCAGTGCAATTTTATGTCACTGGCAAAATTTCGGTATCAGCTACTGTCACTTACTTACAGATCTTTTATTCACATCAATTTTGTGTATTTTTCAATATTTATTCTTTTTTAACATTATGTTCATATTCTTTGAGGAATAAACAGTTCTTCCACGAAGATAATTTTTGGAGCATGAAAACAGAAGTGTTCATGTTGAATTGATTTCCTACTAACACAGCGTACTGAAGGACATGGTTTAAAGTGCAAAAAGGACCAGTAACAATGGAAAATGAAGATATTTTTTGGAAAAAAAAATGTTTTAATTGGAAATGTAGATACACAGAAATAAAGAGGGACAGAGAAAAAGATCTTCCATCCACTGGTTCACTCCCCAAGTGGCTACAATGGCTGCAGCTGTGCTGATCCGAAGCCAGGAGCCAGGAGCTTCATCCAGCTCTCCCACATGGGTGCAGGATCCCAAGGCTTTGGGCCACACTCTACTGCCTTCCCTGGCAATAAGCAGGGAGCTGCTTGGGCCCGTATCTGAGCCCATATCATATCCTGGTGGACGCAAAGTGAGAATTTAGTCATTGGCTAACCTATACATGTCCCCTGTTAAACATTGTGTGTTTCTATTATTCTTTACCAGTTTTAATTAGACTACAAAACTCACCTGTCTGATAGCAACTATACTACTCTCCCTCTCTTGCAAACAATTCTTGCTAAGTAATGCATAGATGCCCTAATGAACAACAAGACAAATAAGAGGAGCAAACACTGCTAGAAAAAGTAGGAGAAATAGTTTGATTGTAAGTTGTTATCTACCATGTCTTATTTCTCTTTCCTGAAGATGATAATAGCTATAAAACTTTTCAGCTAAGAAAAAGAAAAAAAAAAAAAAAAGGAAAGGAAAATGGCTAATATTGGCCTCAAACATTTGAATTCATCCTTTCTATATATCTACTTCCCTATCAATCTCTATATAATCATATGTATATTAAATGAAGGAATATATGGATATATAAGTATTTGTACTGGCTCTGTCATTTAAAATCACTGGTTTTACATTTACTAGGCAAAAAAAAAAAAAGGCCCTTTTGGGTTTTGAATATTTCATAAAGGTTGAAGAATTAAAAGATGAAAAAAATAAGAATTACATGGATGATTTCATTCAGTTAAAAAGCTGAGAACTTTGACAATCCCTGGCATAACTGAGTTGCTTTGTTTGCCTACATTGGTCCCTTGGCCAGATTTGGCTCATATACATCACAGCAGAGAAAGCTAGCACGGGATCCAATGATTCTGCCTCATGCTTCAAAACTGTTCCCATTATCTGGCAATTCTGAAGTGTAAGGAGGGTTAAAAGCCAGAAATACAGCACTCTGTTCATTGTTAGTTAATGTTCCAGTTCCAGGACCCACTACGTTAGCATCATCTGAGAGACTAAACACCTTCCCCCTCCGTACTCCCCTCCCAATTTTCAGAATCAGACACTTCCTTTCAGCAAGTTTCCCCAGAGGATTCATATTCAGCAAAACTTAAGAAGCATTGCTCTATGGGATCCTTACTGATTTCATCCTTGACAAAATCTATGACAAGCTAAGATTCTAGTTGGGTTTTATCTTCGGCACATTCACCATGTTTGATTCAGACACAGCCTTTCAAGCTCTGATGGTTGCTCACAGACTGAACAGGCGTAAGAGGGGCAGGGAAGTTAGAAGGGGAAAAAAAACAGGGTCAAGAGAAGGTGGAACTCTCTCCAATGTGACAATTTCCATAATTAGTGCTGGATTCTTGCACATTCTTCAGAAACAAGGTTATGTGCAGTGACTCAGCATCCCTCTTTCTCTCCTTCCTGTCTTCTCTCCTAACAATTTCACTTTCTCCTTTGAAATCTATTTCTTTGTTGATCATCCAGAGTTTTGAAGCTACTTATCCAAAGCTTCTTCTAGGGAGTATTAATGCTAATGGATTTAGGGCTAACCACACCAGTCAAGAAGGCAACCACATCCATGAAAGGATATTCTTGCTTCCTGCCTCTTTCATGCGGGGGAAGTAATCAATAGGAAATTTGGAAAGGATATGAGTGTTTGAGGAAGAGAGTATAATCTCCTAATGAGGCAGAGTTCTCTGTGTTTCAGTAACTTATTCAAAGTTCGCTTTTAAAGGTTGAAAATGTTAAATATTACCTCCTGCTAAGGATATCAGGCCTACATTGCCTCCAGAGGTTTCTGGAGCCAAGTCACGTGGAATTATGCTGTTCAAAAAACAATAGCCACTGGTCAGACATGACCTGTGAGTGTTTAGACTGTGACTGATCTAAATGCAGGAGTGGCATAAGTGCGCAATACACAATGAATGGTTAAGATTCTAAAAATGTAGTGATCAAAAATTGTATATTCTTCATATATTAAAAGCACGATATTGGCCTGTAAGGGTGTACATGAAAATATAACTAAAATTAATTTCATTTGTTTTTTTTTTAAAGAGAACTAGAAAAATTAAAATGTGGATTTGCATTATATTTCTAATAGACAACCCAGATGTAAAAGCAGTGGGCAACTGTGTTTAAGGGGATACATGATGGAAGTGCAGCTGAGACTGATGTTCGGATGTGGAGACAGTGTGCTGTATATCTCTGTGCATCCAGACCAAAAACGGATTTCCAGTAAGACAGTTGAGAATATGCTAACAGTAGGATGCTGGACTGTCCAACAACGTTCATGCCCACAATGTTGGGAAACACCTCGATAACAGCATGATGGGCTTATGGCTGTTCATGAAGGACCACCCATTGTGATACTACAGGGGAAATTGACAGGGGTGGGGGAGAGAACTTGGGGAGGGGAGCGGGAAATCCCAGAGACTGCGGAACTGTGTCATACAACAACAATAAAATAAAGAAATTTTTTAAAAAGAAATGAGCAGGAATAAAAAGGGGTCAAAGTGTGGGCTCAAAATTTTCTTGCTAATTTAATTAAAATGCAAATTGATCATGAAGGGACTGATCTCATTGGCTTGAGCTGGTTTTAGAAGGCAGCTTTGGATTAGGTGCTATGGGCAGAGACAGGAAATGGAGAGACTTTGAATAGTAAAGAATTTCGTTTGCATGTTTTGTTTTCTTTTACTCAGACTATCAACAAAATATATTAGGTTTCATAAACATTCCTAGGCTGGTTCTCAGCAGTCCAGAGGAAATTTTGGAGATGTCGTGCTACCAGCATTTAGTGCTTGAGAACGCCAAAGAGGGGTTTTGAAAAAGTTCATGTGAAATGTTTAAAAGCTATAAAAACTCATGCGTGGATTTGAAATTGTTTTGCAACAAAATAAAAAGTATCTTAATTCAATCTTCTATAAAAATGTTTTATGTACCCATGCATAGGAGATAAATTCTGATGTGAATAAAAACATTTATTGAAGATGTATTATGTGCAAGGCACTTTGCTGCTTCATTCCAAAAAGGCTTTATATCTCACAGAGAGGATGGCAAATGGAGGAACGGAGTGATAATCAGTTCCTTAGCTCAGTGTGTTCAATGGAAGGGGTGAGAACATGTAACTACATCAAATGTGCCTTTGCAAATACCGTGTTCTAAATGTTCCACGCCTGCATGCTGTTTCTTCCTATCACAGTAATATTCTCATAGTCACTAGTCTTTGGGATTACCTCATTTTCATTTTTTTTCTTTCTTTTTCCATTTCTATTACACTACTAAGAGAAATAGTGAGGTACCTATTTAAGTTTAGGTGGGCTAACTATTGGCTAACCTTGTGTCAAATCTCACTATTTGTAATGGGCAAATTGTCAATAGTTGCAGAAAATAGACTATATTTGGGCTTTCTTGAGGAAAGAATGTGATGATGAAATTAGACACGTATTGATCTGTGGTTTCCAAGTATTAAATTTTTAGGGCATCGCAGGTGGGTCATTTACTTAGCCATGCATCTGCAAGTGGAAAAATTTTTCCATGACATCAATGGCTTTCAAACGCTTTTCCGAAACAGCTTTTATTTGGATTTTTAGCAATGCAATTAAAAAAAATAACAATATGTATTAAATCTTGGTAAAGAAATTGCTCAGTGATGGCACAATAGCCTAGTGGCTAAAATCCTGACCTTTTGTGTGTCAGGATCCCTTGTGGGTGCTGGTTCTTGTCCCGGCTGTTCCACTTCCCGACCAGCACCTTGCTGGCCGTGTGAAGCATTAGAAGTTGGCCCAAAGCCTTGGGACCCTGCACCCACCTGGTAGACCCTGAGGAGGCTCCTACCTCCTGGTTTTGGATCAGCTCGGCTTGGCTTCATGGCCACTTGGGAAGTGAACCAGCAGATAGAACATCTTTCTCTTTGTTTCTTCTTCTCTGTGTAAATCTGACTTTCAGATAAAATATCTTGAAAAGAAAAAAATGAAATAAAATAAATGACTCAATATCTACAGAGACATATGATTATCAGTCTTAAATAAGAACCTACGATGCAAAGACAGTGTCTAAATGACAAAAATAGGGTGTTATCCCAAATAAAAGGAGAATGGAGAGTGTGGTGTCAATCACAGCAAAAGTGAGCCAATGTATTCTTGAGTCAGTGGGAAACACTCACATAAAATAACCGTCTGAGAGGAGAGTGCAGATGCACTGTCCTCTGCACTCAGGTACCCTTCAGCTCGTTTTTTAAAATTCAAATTTCAAAAGCAAAATCTAAAGCTTTATAATCAGGATTATATTTTAAAAGAATTAAATGCCAACATTCCTTGCAATTTCAATGGGTAAGTACTTGCTCATGTTGTATATGTGTGTACAGGGTCACAATGTAAACCCTGCCTCTAATTGTGGACAGTAACAAATGCTTGGAAAACATTAGAAGATATCTTTTAATGAGCAATCTTCACAATGAAGAGTTGGAGGTCTAAGAAAATTAAGACTTTTCCAAAATTCACAAAACTGTTGTAAACAGAATGATGCCCTATGAACTTGACTACACTATGCTGCTATCCATTTTGAGTCTCAAATAGTTGTGAATATCTTACTTTGAAAAGTATTCAAAATATCAATCTTATATTCATATTTCAGAGTTAAATAATAGTAACTCTTTCCACTTTACATACAAGAATGGGGCTGATTTTTCTATATGTATATAGAAAAAAATATACATATTTAATATATATACATACATATTAATTGGAAACGCAGATTTGCAGAGAGAAGGAGAAGCAGAAAGAAAGATCCTTTACCCGCTGGTTCAATCCCCACATGGCCGCAACAATCCCATGGCTACACTGATTCTAAGCCAGGAACCTGGAGGCTCCTTTAGATTTTTCATGTAGGTGCAGGTTCCCAAAGCTTTGGAATATCTTCTGTGCTTTCCTAGTCTGTATATAGGGAGTTGGATGGGAAGTGGAGCAGCCTGGACAAAAACTGCTGCCCATATGGTATCTTGGCCTTTGCAAGGCAATGATTAGCCAATTGAACCATCATCCCAAGCCAGACATACAGACATTTTAAAATAATTATAAATTATGTAAACTATAAATCATTCTACACTGGATCTTAGCCAAAAGACCAGAAAGTGGTATAATAATAAGTCAGTCTAAGAAAAAGTTAAATATAAGGGGGGGGGGTTGTAATCATGAATATGCATGTTTTGGGGACTGGCATTGTGGAACAAATGGTTAAGCCGCTGTCTGCAATGCCTGTGTTTCCTAGCAGAGTGTCAGTTTGAACCTTGGCTGCTGTGCTTCCCATCCAGCTTCTTGCTAACCATCCAGGAATACTGTGGCTGCTAACCCAAGAACTCCTGCAGCCCCCGTGCAGGTGCTGACGGAATGTGTGGCTCCCGGCTGCTCTGAGCATCTGTGGCGTGCACTCGCAGTTAGAAGATCTCTGTCTCTTCTTCTCTCTGTCACTCTGCCTTTCAAATAAACAAATGTGTGTTCTAAATGGAAAAAAAAGTGCTTCTCTCCAAAATGGAGATAGGAGACTTTCACAATTTTTTAAATCTTACCACAGAAAGTTTGTTTTTAATGTATCTTCAATAATCACTAGCATTCCCTCAGGTCTGTAACGAACTATGCAGTGTCATAACACGTTGCAAAGACTTTAAAGTCAAAAACCAAGCTGAGAAAATGCGAAGAAGTTTGGGTCTGTCTGGATATGGGATTCATTCTTCTCCTCTCATCAACCCCTCCTTGGGCCCTGGTGATAAGATACACAGAAAAGTAACTCAATTGTTTCTAGTGACCCTTGTATTTTACTATTTCTTTTCACTGATAAGCATGAAAACAAATACCTCTGACTAACAGAGTTGCCTTTTACTCATTGATTCTGTATGTACTTTAAGGTTGACTTTAAATATTTTTTTCCCTAGAAAAATTTAAGGACTGCTTATATACACATATGCATGCAAGCACTTGCAGCTTAGATAAATGCATTAGGATATGTATAGAGTTATTTTAATTACTCATAGAGTAAATATTGTAAGTACAGCCGTGTTAACCTCACCAGTATTTTACTGACATCTTAATTGTCGTAAAAACGTGTATTTTCATATAATTATCATTAACCTACAATCACCTTGTGCATGTTTTAAAGTGGTTGCAGAGCATGTTATTACAGACCGCTTTCAGTTCTGTTCATTTAGTATGCTGTGTTTTTAACACAAATGTAATCCACTCTGCATTTTCCACTTAAAATGATAAGGCAAAGTGCATCATAACAGGATGTAACTACGTATTAATCAAATTAGCACAACACTTCACAAGCATAGGCTTTTTGCTGGGCTACTGTTAGATCACAATTCATGAAGGAAAGCAGCAGCATAATGAAAGGCTTGGCAAGGGAGCAGTTTATTTTCCTTCCAGAAAGATATAGAGTGGGTTAATTTTCATGATGGGAAAACATGTTGAGAACGGGTAACAGTAAACATTAAGCTAAAGGACAATAAGTACAATTTAGAATACAAGGGTGTTTTTGCCACTAATAAGCCATAAATTTTACAATTATTAGATGACAACAGAACTCCAATGACCTATTGTTAAATTATTAAATTTTTATGACTCAAGCAAATAAAAGCCAGTATAATTATTATTAATATGCAGAACATGACAGATCAGATGATCCTTTGTCATTGTGACCAGCATTTGTATAGCAAGAAGAAGAATTAGATATTGCATTTAAAACTTGGACTCAGTTCAGTCGTGGCATACGTCTTATAATATGGTACCATATTTACAAAGTCATTATTGATTATTTGATCAGTGTTTGGTCTTGCATAATCCTAAATGTACACATGGTGTTGGAACAAGTAATCAATTGGATAGAGCTTAGCTGGAACAAAGGAGAAAGAAGAAATTAGCCAAATAATACATGAAAGCCAATTATTTGGTTGAATCATCAATGGATGGTTAACATTGGATACCTGATACACTATACACTTTCTCTTTATTTCTGCTGACAAGTAGTAGAAAGGGAACTCATTTTTTTAATCAAAGTTTTTTTTTTCTTTTTTGGAGGGGTGTGGAGGGAGCGAAGGCATTAGAATGAAAGGAACACAGTGAGGAGCACTCATACTCAACTTCTTTTTAAATCATGGCAGGCTACAATTTTATTTTTCTCATGCACATGAGGCCAGAGATCTTGTGGCCCTCTTTGAGTAAGAGAAAAAGAAGAAAATTTTCAAAGCCATGATGAGATGAAACCAATCTTAGTTTCTGAATGTTGATAAGCACGTACCACTTTGACCAAGGGCATAGTTTTTTCTTGCAGTCCACATCTGCCTGTATATGAAGAAAAGTGCATGGTGGTCAACAAAAGAAGGCAAGAGGGTTGATAGGATGCTGGAAACTGGGTGAAGGGAAGAGACAAGGGAAGAAAGCTGAGGGAGGAAGGAGGTAAATCGTAAGGACATCACGTCAAGAGATGAGCAACTGGAGGAGAAGGGAGAGTGCAGAGAAACCAGCAGGGGGATTGAGCTGGATGCCTCCCTTCAATCCTGGAAAAACAATTTCTATTCTTTTACTTTTTGTTTGTTTTTAACGGGAAGTCTATAACCTTGAGATTATAAAAATATAACTCATTTGAAAGGCACAGAGATTTCTCAACCACTGGTTCCTGTTCTAAATGCTCCCCAGTTTGGGTCAGGTTGAAGTTTCCCAAGTGGCTGGTTATCCGCTGTCTCCAAGTGTGCACATAAGCAGGAAGGCGGAAAGGGCAATGGAGCTGTGGCTCAAACCTGATCTTTGTGATACTGGACGCAGGAATCCCAAGCAGCATCCTAACTGCTACAACAAATGCCTGTGCCAGGATTTCCATATTTAAAAAGAAAGCTGTGGATCTAGAGTGATAGCCTAGTGGCTGGAGTCCTTGCTTTGAACACCCCAAGATTCTATATGGGTGCCAGTTCTAATCTGTGTAGCCTCACTAGCCTCACTTCCCATCCAGCTCCCTGCTTGTGGCCTGGGAAAGCAGCCCAGGACGGCCCAAAGCCTCGGGACTCTGCCCCCGCATGGGAGACAGGGAAGAAACTCCTGGCTTCTGGCTATGGATTGGCTCAGATCTAGCCATTTCGGCCTCTTGGGAAGTGAATCATCGGTCAGAAGATCTTCCTCTCTGTCTCTCTTCTTCTCTCTATATCTGTCTTTCCAATGATAAGTAAATAATTCTGTAAAAAAAAAAAAAAACAATAAAAGGAAAATTGGCACAAAAGCAGCATTGGTCTTGTGAAGGTTACACTTAAAGAATAAAGAAAAAAGAGTTTCCTAATTTCTACCTCAGGGTTTTGCTTGGTTGTTAAGTTTTGTACAGAGTAGAATGCACTTTTAAATAGATTTCTCCATCTTCATATGCTTCAGATTTGGGATACAGGTTATTTCGGGCAAGGGACTGTCATGGATCGTAGACTCACAGCAGCATTCTTGGTCCCCACCACCTATCACGTGACTCAAATGTCTCCAGGGACAAAAATTGCTCCTCTCTGTAAACTATGTTTTAAACCAAAGGTAGATCATACAAAGAGGGGCATCCAAAGAACTAACATCGAGTGGATAAAGACTATTTTAGATTTCATAAAATTTCATCATCAATGTTTCAGATAAACTGAAAACAAGTCACCAGACTCTAAAAAAATATTTGTGATAGTACAGTTCTGCTTTTGTTTTTTCAACTACAAAATAAATGAAACTTCAGAATTCTACAGATAAATTAGACATTTCAGATAATGGCCTCACACTGAAAGAACAAATTCAAGTCAGCAAAAGAGACTTTTCTTTTAGGTCAAAGTCCACAGGATTGGGCCATGACACATTTTGAAACAATCCAAGGGAATTTAGTAAACACGTCAGAGGCTGCCTTGAAACCTTCCCAGGGGGGGACTAAAAGCTGTAGTTAGGTCAGTTTATACTTCCATCAGTCACTGATTAGAATCCTGGAGCAGCAGGAAGCAGCATATCCTTCAAGTTCATGACTTTCTGGTAAGGGAAAAAAATAAAATATTCTGTGCTGATCTTGCCTGAAGACATTTTTTTTCCCCCTCATAGATCTGCTTTGCGATGGAAGGTTTGCATGAGAGGCCTTTGGCACAAGGGATTGTGTGGGTATCGTTTTGGCAAAGCTTCTGCCTTTCAGATGCATTGGACTAAAGGCAGGGACACAGGAGGGGGCGCCTCCCACCCAGCCATGAGAATGCCCATCCTGTTGAGCTTTGCCCTGTAGCAATTCTCATTGACAGCAGAATCGCCCAGAGGCTGCTTGGCTCCATCCTGATGGACCACAGGTCTGATGGAAGCCTCTACGTGTGCCTTACAGTTCTCACAGGCTGCTGCTGCTTCTGGTCCACGGGCAAAACATTGAGTGCATAGACACTGAAATTTTCCTAAATGAACTTCCACAGCAAATCCTCATTTTAAACTGTTTTCCTTCTTTTTTCGAGATTTATTTATTCTTATTGTAAAGTCACATAAAAAGGAGGAGAGACAGAGAGGAAGATCTTCTGACCGATGATTCACTCTCCAAGTGACCGCAATGGTTGGTGCTGGGTTGATCCTAAGTCAGGAGCCAGGAACTTCCTCCAGCTCTCCGACACGGGTGCAGGAACCCAAGGCCTTGGGCCATCTTTGACTGCTTTTCCAAGCCTCAAGCAGGGAGCTGGATGGGAAGTGGGGCTACTAGGATTAGAACCGACGCCCATATAGAATCCTGGGGTGCGTGCAAGGCAAGGACGTTAGTCACTAGGCCACTGTGCTGGGCTCCTATTTTCCTTTTTTTTTTTTTTAACTTTCTGTTACGTTCACTAAGTGGTGATTATATCATATATTTGCTTAATATGTTGACTTTGATTCTGTTCACTTGAAAAAGACACATCTCGGTCTATAGAATACTTACTCTTTAAAAAATTTAGTCCTGCCTTTACAACAGATTCTTAATATGTGATCCCCCTCTCCAACTTAGAATAAATGAAAACAAAGTATAAACTCACGGGATATTTCATCCTTTTGATTTTTCTTCATCAAAAGTGGTTACATTTGGCATGGCTGAATGCTAACTCCATTTTCCTTTCACTTTAAAACCCTGTTCCCCTTGTGCATATAGACCTCATTTAGGGAGAAGAGGAGCACATATTATGGCTTACATACTTCAACATGAAAAGCATATAAAAGGGCTTTATAGCCATACTTCTATTTTCATTATCTAAGTGTATTAGTAAAAGCAAACCTATTACATCTTCCTTTTGGGGAAGCCAAAAACATCTGGAATTTATGTTATGAGAAACAGCTTTGACAGGTTTTATTTGACATGCACATCAACCTCAGAGGAAAAAAAAATCACCAGAGGAAACACTAAACTATGTTATGATGCGATCCTGCCCGTAGGAGATTGGAGTTGGTTGGCTGGCTGAGTCTTGAAGATGTAATAAAATATGAAGGCGCAGAATGGACAGCTGTTTGAGAGAGCTCAGTCCTACATTATCCTAACTGATAAATAGATGTGCAATATGTAGAATATGTAATTGTAGTGTGGAGCTCCAGATCTGAGGTAATTCTTAAGAGCAGGGCTCCAGCGATGTGTCGTCAAGTGCTTAGAGGCGATGTTTGTGCTCCAGGACTGCACACTCTGCTTTTATTTAATGGGAGCTATATCATTTTTATTTGATTTCTTATTTATATTTCAGAATTCTTGAAAGGTGATTCTGCTATCAAAGTGAAACTATGTCTATTCTGCCAGGCTATTTGAGCTCATATGTGTATAAATAGGAGATTTCCCTGCCCCCAGCCCTTCCCTATTCACCGAGCAATTCCACCTTCCATAGTATGATCTGAAAGAAGGAAATCTTATATTTTATCATCCTAATCTTATATCTATTATTGTACCCATCTGGCTCCAGCATGTACCTCAGATGTCCTCTGAAACTGTAAAAAGGAGAAAAACTATTTTTCTTCCTCTTTTTCCCTCTTATTTCTGTGTTAGGTGCAAGTATTTCCCCAGTCAGCATCATATTAACACAGTAGGTTGTATATGCTCTTCTTCAGTCTCTGCATCCCCAAATCCCTAACTGCTAACAATGTCCAGGAGACTTCTTCTTGCCTCTCTTGAGCCTCTACCAAGCAGGTCAGCCAACATTATCAAATGCACCCCCCCCCCCAGTTTCCCTTAAGAATCATTACCTTTATTCACAGCTGTCTTTTGCATGGAGCTAATTGTACTCATTTTTCTAATAAAGGCGTGTATCCATTCTTGGCCAATTCCTGTGGCTTCAGCTGAGCCATTTGGGGAAAGAAATTTCTCTATTTTTAACCTTCAAGTTATAACACGACATTTATTAGACATTTGGAATGATGCACAAATACAGCCATGCCCGTGAACCACTGAAATACCCAATCTATCCAACAAAAACTCTCAGAAAACTGCAAGAGAGAATTGACAAAGTAATAAGCAACCATGATGCATGATTCAGTTTGGCATTCTTGTTACAACACGGATTCCTGCTCCCCGACATTCTGTGGGTGCACGTGTACAAGCAGTATTTCATTGAGGAACTGCCCTTGAATTATGAACAATCTTTAAGTTGGTGAGAACAGCTGAGAAGGATTAGAAACCAAACATGCCAATCTGATGACTAAGTAAAAAGGGAAGGTCAGATGTACAATGAGGAGAATTGATGACAACGTCATTCACCTCTATTTCTGAGAGCAAAACTGAGGCTAAAAATAGCCCAAGAGAGTGAGGTAATACTTTCCTGGGATTGGCTTTTAGCCTTATCCATCTTAGATGATGACTGTTACTCCAACCCCATGCAGATTCTAAAAATGTGATCGTTGGTAGAGATTTGCTTCAGGGTAGAGGAGCTCTTTCTGTTAGGAAAATCTCCCTGAAAAGAAACAAAGCCAAATCTGATGAGGACCACAACAACCTAGAAGGGTTTGCCTGTGAATGAAGCTAACAACAAGGAGAGCAGAGTTGATTTTTCAATTATGATCCAATTAGCCAACACGTCTCCATCCATCTTTCTACCTATACATATTTATGTACTTATCAAAAGAAGTGCATTGCAAGTTAGCGTTATCGACACTCTCAGCACTTGAGACCGAGAACGAAACATGCAGTGTATATTCAAATCTGAAGTGTTGAGATGTAGACTCTAAGTGTGGAGTTGGGAGAGGAGACTACCAGAGAGAATGCTAACTAGAATTGCTTCTTGGATACAAAGGGACATATCTTGGAATTTTAAAAGTATGCAGGCTTTTGATAGGTTCGTGGAAGGGAGTAATGTTCCCTGCTTGGATGCTGAGGAGCCCTCTTGCTTGCAAAGGGGTCTGTGCTGAAAGTGTTATGTGATAAGGTTGGTTAGGTCGTGTGAAACTGAACTAAGAAAATTCTTTAAGATAAATGCAGGACTTTATACCTTAAAGAGGGTAAAGATGGGAGCAATCTGAATTTTGTAAGCAAGGAACGATACAGTGAAAGCAATGATTTAAGACTACTAAATCCTTAAAGCTGATCTGCATGAAACTGCTCTAAGTGGCTGATATAAGCACAGATTTCAGCTGCCCACTTCTGATCTACCATGAAAGGATTGCTGGGTGGGCATGCCAAGAATCTCTGTTTCAGCAAGCACCTATGGAAAATTAAATATGCAGTCAAGGTGAAGTGTTTGGTTTTGTGGCTGGTATAGAATTCTGTATCAGAACACCTAGCTTTGAGCTCTGTTCCTGATTCCAATTTCCTGCTGTACTGCATCCTGGGAGACAGTAGGTGTTGGCTCCCGAATCGGGTCCCTACTGTCCACATAGGACTGGATTGGGGTCCATCTTTCCAGTTTTGTCATCCTCAACACTAACCTGGCCCAGCCCCTGTCACAGTAGTCATTTTTGGGGTGAAATAGTGAACTTCATGCCTGTTTGACCTTCTCAAATCAATAATTTCTGGGGTCAGCACTGTGGCTCAGTAGGCTGAACCTCTACTGATAACCCATATAAGTGTCAATTCATGTCCCAGTTGCTCCACTTCCCAACCAGCTCCCTGATTATGGCCTGGCAAAACAGCAGAGAATGGCTCAAATCCTGGGATCCTAAACCTGCCTGGGAGACCCAGAGGGGCTCCTGGATCCTGGCTTCTGATTGGCTCCAGCTCTAGCCATTGTGGCCATTTGGGGAGTGAACTAGCCGATAGAAGATTTTTCTGTCTCGTTCTCTCTTGTAAATCTGAATTTCACATAAAAATAAGCAAATGTTTGAAAACATACTTTAAACATAAAATATAAAGATTATGTAGTCAGATGTTATTTTTTTAAATTTAACATTGATGAGCTCTACTGTCATTTCTGGTTTTAGGTTTCTCTCAACGTTTGCACATCAAAATTTGAGTGACTCTTCATCATGATATGTTTCATCTGCTTCCATCTTAATGTGTGTTCTGTATAGCTCTCTTTGCTATTTATGACTCAGTTTCCTCATTGGCTAAGTGGACTGAATCCCACCGGTTAGAATGCCCTGGTTCTAAATGGAAGCTGAGAATTAGATCATCCTCTATTTTCTCAATCTCAATTGTAATAGTTTTGGGAGTCATTAATTCTCTTCTGCTATTTCTGCTGTGCTCTGCTGTCAGTCCCATTCCTAGCCCATATTTTCCAAATCCTGTCCATTCAGTAGTCTCATTCTGATGTCTTTTATTTCCCTGCTCCCATTTATAAGCCCCTACATGCATAAAGACTCATTATTATTTTTAGCCATTTCCTTTGTAACTAAAAAAGTATTTTTGCATAACTATCCATATCCATGTCCTTCATTTGTAAAGTCTTTTCCTTCCTTGATTCCTTGGCATTGACATACATTTAGGCTTAGAAATAAGGGCTGGAGTAAAAAAAAAAAAATCAAAATTTCTGCTTGGTTTTATTTATATAAATAAAAACTAGGTTAGTCTATATGCTTGCATATGCACTTAATTGCTTGATAGCAATATTGACTTTGATTTTCTGCAGAATTATAAATGCTTGTGCCATAGTGAAGGCAACAATGTCCTCCATTGCTTATGCTTAATACACAGACCTGACGTGAATTCTCTGGCAAATGGATGACAAGAATTGAAAAGGAACCTAGCTGAGCATGTCTATGTCTTCTTTGGAAGCAGCAGATAAATTTACACCTGGATGTGCAAGCGAGGCATCTAAAGGAAGCTTATGTTATTTGCCAATGGAAGCTATTGTACAAGAAAATGTGTAGGAGGTGACCCCACAACACCTGGTACTCTTCGCCCATCTAGTATTACTGCATGATTGAGCACAAATGCTGTTTGAAATGTTCATCATACATGGGCCATATAATCCCTTGCAGATAGGACTGGGTTGAGCAAAAAATTGGAGGCTGAATTCTCATTTCCATAGTGTTCTCTGGTAAGGAAGTGCCCACTCAGAGGTAAGGATGTCATTTTGTTTGGAAAACAGAAGCACTTGGAGTTGCTCTATCTAGAAATGCACCCCCCCACGCCCCTTTTACAATTTGCCTGTCCATCATGGCACATTTTAAAAAATATTTATTTATTTTTGTCAGAAAGGCAGATACACAGAGAGGAGCAGAGACAGAGAGGAAGATCTTCCATCCGATGATTCCCTCCACAAGTGACCGCAACAGCTGGTGATGCGCCAATCAGAAGCTCAGGAGCTAGGAGCCAGGAGCCTCTTCTGGGTCTCCCATGCAGGTTCCCCAAGCTTTGAGTCATCCTTGACTGCTTTCCTAGGCCACAAGCAGGGAGCTGGATGGGAAGTGGAGATGCCAGGATTAGAACCTGCACCCATATGGGATCCTGGCGTGTTCAAGGCGAGGACTTTAGCTGCTAGGCCACCACGCTGGGCCCCATCATGGCACATTTTAAAATTGCATACGTCTGCAATGTGAACAATATACACTGATATGGAAGGGAGAATATGAGGTGATAAGACAAATACCTTTATATAAGTGGTAGATGAAAAAAAAATTGAGAAAGTTAGCCTTAATCAGAAGGTTTGTGAAATACTATTGGAAGTCTGACCATTTGACTCGAGGTTTGAATGCTAGATAACACGCACATGTTGGAATGTGAGCATCACAGATTAAAGAAGAGCTTCATTTGTGTATGTGTGTTTGAGGTGGGTGGCAAGAAGATAATTTGAGATAAAGCTAAGGAGTTGGAGGGAGAAGTGCTAACAGGATTGGATTTTGCTCTTTAGTCAAGAGGAGACCATGACAAGCTTTGGGCAAAGGAATAATATGACAGAATGTGCACTTAGCTAAGGTATCTCAGGCATGAGTGTATCATAGTTTTGAGACAAGGAGAAAAAGACATTGGTTGTCAACTGTGTAGGTCTTGTGATAACAATGTGCCAGTGGTGATGATGATTTGAAAGCAGGAAAACAGTGACTCTAGAAAGGAAGGGTTAGTGTCAAAAACATTTCTGTGATATTTCTGCAAGATTTGGAAATGGCAGAAACCAGGCACTGAGCACTTAAGTGGAGATTAATTCGACAGGATGTTTCACAGAGGTCAGGATCTGTGTTATGGGTTAGGCATACTGAGAAGAATATCATAGGTCAACCCTGGACAAATTAATAAGCTGATCCATTCTAGCAATCAACAACGACACAAGGAGCCAAAATATCAGTATCAAGGCTTGGGATCTTCCCATACCACGGCAGAGTTTCTCGGATTGAGTTTCGTATCTATTTTTGACCCAATGTCCTGGTAATACACCTGGTTGACATCAAATAGTGGCTCAAGTACCTGAGTCTCTGCCTGCCATGTACGAGACCCAAGTGGCATCCCTGGCTCCTGACTTGGGCCAGAACCAGACCCAGTTTCTTGCGAGCATTTAGAGAGTGAACCAGCAAACGGAAGATTTCTCTCTCTCCTCTCTTCCTTCTAAATAAATTTAATAACTAAAGCAGCATGAAAAATATGGGATTAAAGCTGCTTTCAAATCAACATCATAAAAAGATATCTACATTTATTATTAATCGTCTTTCTCAGAATGGAGAGATATGAAACATAAAATTAACCTGCCATTTGAGTTTGACTTACGAGGTCACTACAAGTTGGCTAAATAAAACAGAACAAATGAAATATTGAAGCGCAAGGAAGAGCTTTCCCAAGCATGTGGATGAATGTGACACACGTGGTATATTCTCAGAGCTTGTAAGTAATTGACGAAAGCAGAGAGCTAGCAGTAAGAAATGATAAGAAATAGTAGGTAGTTGCATGCAACATTTCAGTTTGTATTGAATGTGAAAATAAAACAGGAAAAGATTTTAAAAGGTGGCTGTGTTTCTGAAAGTAATACTAAACTGAATATAAACGGGGGTGGGGGGTAAAAAATGAGAGGCAAGGAAGTTTACTGTGGAACTGTTAACGTAATTCAAATTGTAGATAATGAATCTCCAAACTTGGATAGAACCTGAAGGAAAGAAATTGGAAGATTAAATATGTATGTCAGTAGACGATGGATATAAAGCACAACTGAACGTAGAAAGAGGTTGGAAGATGACTGTGAGGATTTTGGTATAAATGATTGAACTGACACTGTTGCCATAACCATGAAAGGAAATACAGCTTGAAGGTAAGGATTTATCTGAGAAAAGGTAAACAATAAAAATAACAAGTTGAATTTACTGAGCATCTGTGCACCAGGCTCTATTACTCTGTATGGGTTAATTCTTTAGTGATGCAATATAGTTGTTATAATAATGTTATTATCTTCAGTTCACAGATGAAGAAATTAAATCATAGAGAATATACGTAACTGCCTGAGGCTGCGTGGCTGTTAAGATGCTCACTAAGAATTTGAACCAAGTGACATTTGGGGGAGGGTCTTCAAAAGACCCCTGGCAAATGTGTGTCATAAAAAAAACTATGCATACATTTCAAAATTCTTGAGCCCATCCAAAGTCAGGAGGCAGGAGCTTCTTCCGAATCACCCACATAGATGCAGGGTCCCAAGGCTTTGGGCTGTCCTCGACTGCTTTCCCAGGCCACAAGCAGGGAGCTGGATGGGAAGCGGGACAGCCAGGACATGAACTGGTCCCATATGGGATCCTGGTGCATGCAAAGCAAGAACTTTGGCCACTAGGCTATTGCGCTGGGTTCAGTATTCTTAACTACAGGCACACCGTGGTACAAATGACCTTCAGAATATTTTGTTAAAAAACAAAGAGTGAGTAGATGTATAAATGGTAAGGAGCATGAAGTTTACAATTTTTAATAGAAATATTGAGATATGAATAACTTCACAAGAGAAACAGACTGTGAAATAGATGAAGACACTCAAAAAGATAACATAAAAAATACACTAAGTCTCCGGAGGGTAAAGAGTGGCTATAGCATGCAAAAGGATGTGTTCGTTTTAAGAAGAAGGATTAAACACAACTTGTTATGACAGATTAGATACTGAGGCTCTGTGAGACCCTCTCTCATCCATTTAAATGAATGTAAACACTGTTTTAAAGAAACAGTTAAAAAATAGTTCTACCCCTGCAGTGGTATGACAAAAAAAAAAAAAAGAAAGAAAAAGAAAAAGAAAGCTACCTTGGGCATTTGCTACATTTTCCATAACTCCATCTAGCTCATCTCTAGGCGGGGCATATCATCCTCTTCCTCAGTTTATGTGATCTCTTGGCTGCCTTTACTGAAAGCCAGATGAAACTGGCCTCCATGAACACATTTTCCATCCTTGATCTTTGTGTTCCATAACCCCCTGCAAGAAGCACTACTTCCGTTCCCTTCCTTGATTCCCAGGTGGGACCCTTAGGGCTGGATCTTTCTCCATGCTTGCACTCTTTCTTAAGGGAAGCTGATTGGATAGAAATAATCTATAAAAATAGCTTAAACATGCATGTTGGATGAGCTCAGTCTCCTGGGGGAAGTAAGAGGTGAGATCATTAGACAACACCAAAGGGAGGGAACGGACATAGGCGTTTGAGGAGAATGTTGGAAAGTTAGGAGATTCACTGTGGAGAATTTGATTGAGAGTGAAATGAATAAATGGATCTTCAAACAATCTCAAGGGGCTAACTGGGATTAAATATTTTGCATTTGTAGTGGAGCCAAGTGGCACTTTCTTGACTTTCCCCAGTAATGATACTTGGCAGTGAGATAATGAGAGCAAATAAACATGGGGTTCGATTTCCTCAACACTGAGGCCTGGCAGAACAGCTGGAGAGGAGGCTTGAGAAAGGCTAAAGGATTTTGATTACCAACGAGAAAGTGACCATGCTGTTGGAAAGAGGCAAGGAAAGAAATGAATCAATTGAAGATAGGAGTCACTTTGTGGATTGAACATTAAATGTGACCAAATACATGCGATAATGCATTGGATCTAGAATAAGCATGGAAGGATTGGAGTGCCACAGGAGAAGCAAAGAGAGAAACGACGACCAAAGATTAAGTGTACCAGTGTGCTCAGGCCTAGATGATCGTATTGGCGTTGGATCGATAGTTTTAATATCAAAACAGTAGAAAATAAAAGAGGAATTTGATGGAATGAGAAGTGAATGAGCATATAGAAATTAGAAAATGAAAGTATAACTGGTATCCTTGGCCAAGAGGAATATGAACCTTATTTATAGGTTTAGAAGGTGTAGCATTTTCTGCGTGGGTTGGATGAGACTCAAACATGATTAAGTTTAGAGTAAGTAGTTAGTAGAAAGGACGAATTAGGAGATTCAGGAAGCAGAGAAAATAACTAATAAATTGTGCTGTTGTGAGGACCATGCACATCTAGGGGGAGGGAATGGAACTAACATTGTAAAAGAGGAGAAAAAGAGATTGATGGAGGGATATGCCAGTGACCGCCCTCATCTGTGAAGTGATAGCCCAGAGTGCGTTTAGTGTAAGTTCCACCCCCACCTCCCGGATTTTGACTGCTGCTTTGTGCTAATTTACCTCGAGCCAAGATGAATTTAGGGGCTGACATTGTGGCACAGGAAATTAAGCTGTCATTTGGGATAACTGTAACCCATGTGATAGCAATGGGAAGCAGCAGACGATGGCTCAAGTGCATGAGTTTCTCCCATTGACATGAGAAGCTGGGACCTGGCTCCTGACTTCAGCCAAGCCCCATTCTGGATGAAGTGGACGTTTGCAGAGTAAACAAGTGGATGGAAGATGTCTCTCTCCACCTCTTTCTCCTTGTGCATGTGTGTATATATATATATATGTGTGTGTGTGTGTGTGTGTGTGTGCCTTTGAAATAAGTAAATAAATGAATCTTTTTAAAATCTGCCCTTATTTTTAAATTTTAGAACTAAATGAGTTTGACTGAAGTGATGGGTGAAAATACTCAATCATTAAGTGCAATATACAGAATTCGCCATGTTTACTGAGAAACAAAACAAGACATAAGGGTTTTCAAATATGCCTTTTGTTTTGTCTGGCAAAATGGCTATGTGCCAAAGAACCTGATCTGTCAGAAGTGCTCTAGCCAGGAGCTCAACCCAGTCTAAGAGAAAGCAGTAAATGTCATGATCAGCACAGAAGAAAATTGCTTGCATAATACAGAAGTGGCTTGCACTAAAATTCATTTTCTTATTAGGTGTTTTCCAATGACCTCTTTATAGTGGTACTGGAAGGCAGCATGTCTCATAAAAATGTTTTTTGAAGCTACTCCATGATGAATCAGTTTCTACTTCTGCTTATAGTACTAACATAATTCATAATCTTATAACTGTATTTTAGCTATTTTTGTATCACTACGAAAGGACTGCTTTAAAGCAATTAGTTATTGACACTCGCTCCCATCATGTTGCATTGAGTACTCATTATTTCTGTTTATGCAAATATCATTGGCATATAATTCTTAATACAAATTCATGCCAAGGTGTGAAGGACAAACATTTCCAAGATACATATTCTCATTAATATGCATAACTTTATAGAGAACACTAAGGCCCATCATAAACACAATAACATGCAGCCATAAAATAATGAAAATGTCCCCAGAAATAAAATCAGTGACAATAGATTGGTGTCCTCTAGTGTCTACTACTACCTGTTACTATGGGAAGTAGCTGGCAGGGGAGTATAACATCAAAGCTCTGATGAAGGCTTGGGATGCTTTCTTTGTCATAGAGGAAGCATAACTGATGACACTCCCTATTGTAACATAGAATTCATTCTACAAAATGTCTGCTCTTCATCTTATGTCAGTAGAAAAATCTTAGATATGCTTCTATCAGAGCATTTATTGGATGCTTGTTGTTCAAGTTCTTTGCTAATAAATGACCCTGACCACTATCCTCATCAAAATATGTTTTTTAATAAGGAAGTCTAAAATATATAAACTGAAATATATATGCCTATATATTCATATATATAATATATATAGTACAATGTTAATGGACTTTTTGATTATATGATAACTACGATAGCTTGAAATAATTCTAAGAAGTAGAGAGACAAAAATATCAGAAATCTGAAGCATAAGTTTAATTAATTAATTGGATTTAAGCCTTGTACAATTTATTATTACTTTGTTTGTGACACAGTTTAATAGGCCCAAGGATTTCTCATCCGCCTCTGTAAGACCCCTCCCCTCTCCACTGACTGCCCCTCTAGTTCTACAACAGGTGTCTTTCACGAACATTCACAAGTTCATCCTGTTGCCATTGATGTGTCTCCCTACAATGTAGACACTGGCAGAGGGTCCAGCATCCTGCGGTCAGGATGTCTTCCGCCATTTCACTGGGAGTCCAGCCTCGTTACATATGCACAGAGACAGACTGCTCGCTGTCTCCACTGCTGAACACATGAGATTTTGCTACACTTTCATTATGTGCCCCCGAAAGACAAAGCCAGTGTACACAGTCCACAATGGGGAGAAAAATGGTAAATGTTCATCAACATGAAGTTAATGGACATGCAACAAAAGATTTTAACCTAGTATCTTTGCTGACCATGATGTGATTATAGGTTGGGAGGATAAAACGAGAAACTTTGCATGGGTACTGCTTTCATGGAAAAAGATAAGCCAGCATGGCTAATAATTTCCCATATATTGTCTGAGAGTTGGCTATCTGAATCTGTCCTCATTTTAAATGCATAAACAAATGCAAAGATTTCACAAAATGAAATAAACTACACTTACAAGTCACTTGTTGGCTTAGGTCACCAGAAGGTGTTAACCATTTCAATTTGTCAATATTTATAGAGAAGCATATCACTATTTAATTGCATAATTCAATTGCTATTTTATGGTGGATTCCTTAGTAAACAGAGCATGGGGCTTGTAGTGCAAGCAGATTGGGTTGAGGCATGCCTAGAATAAACCTCTGAGAGAGATTAAACATCATCATTTACAGGAAAGAGACGAAATGCAATGCAATTGCTATCAGAATCACAGAGAGCTCCAAATAGGGCATGGTCCTTCAACAACATCGTCAGCTGAGACATGATTTTCCTTTTTTTTTTTTTAAGATGTATTTATTTTGGCAGTCAGAATTGGGCAGAGAAAGATTGGGATTTTCCATCAGCAAGCAGCCAGGAGCTTTATCGAGGTCTCTCACATAGATGTCAGTGGCCCAAACGTTTAGTCCATTTTTTGCTGTTCCTCCCAGGCTGTTGGCAGGGAGCTTGAGAGGAAGTGGGGCAGCCACATGAAATGCCAGCATGTCACAGGCATTGGCTTTACCTGCTATGCCACATTACAGACCCCCAGAGACCTGGACGCCCATTCATTTGAAGGGAATTGTTCTTTTGGAAGGGACATACTTCTGGCTCAAATGCCTTTGGTAGTCAAGGACAATTCCTGAAGAATGGCACCTGTGTAAACTCCTAGTCACTTGCAACTAAGGAAGTAAATAATTTGTTCCTGAAGGGAAAATCTGAACTATACACCACAGTATAACATCTGTTAAAATAGATATATAAAGAGAACAGATAACATGTTTTTTAAAGCTTTATTTTAGATGATTACATAGTTGATTGGGGTGGGAAGGATTTAGGGTTAGGGAGAAGTGGGTGTGATCATTGTCTCCAAGTTTTCCATTTTTTTTTCCTGATTTGTGGGGGCAAAAGAGGCACAAACAGAGAAGCCACACGCAGCCTCCGCACTGCTCCAGCACCTGGGTATGGTGATGGCCACCCAATATCAACCCAGGGTACTGATGTGGCAAGTTCTCCGAGGATTGTGCCCAAGTGGTTTTGATAGTTCTGAAATGTGTATCTTGCCAATCCAAGGATGATGGAACACTCTCAATGTTAATCAGCTAACATAGTCCACATTAGAGTTCCAATTAGCTCTGATTAGCTGTCATCTTTGGGCTGGGGTAGTTGTACAATCTATTCTGTTTTCCTTTCTCTGCTGTGGTAGCGTCTTTTTTCTGAAGGTCCCAATGTACTGCCATATCTTCCGTAAGGATCTGGGCCAGCCAGCCACTGCTCTGTCTTTTCCACCGAGGAGGACCAGTTTTTGCAGGTGGGCCCAAGGAGGTGAGCCTGGTGATTCAGACCCTGCTACACACCCTGCTTCTCCTCCCCAGGGACTCACAGATCCAGCACACACCGAGCGGGCAGGTTCAGGCAAATTTTAAGCACAAAATGTATGATAGAACATTACTAAGACATAAAAATTATCCTGTCTTTTGCAATAAAATGGATCTAACTGGAGATCATTGTGCTTTATGAAATAAACCAACCACAAAAGATGAGTAACATGCTTTCTCTTATTCATCATGACTAATACATAGAGCTCACACAAACAAAAAATGTAAAGCATGTGACTGAAATTGACATGTTGATATTTCATTATTGTTTAAAGCCTTCACCTATTCTCCTTCAAAATGGTGATTTTTTTTTACTTCTTTTTAAACTACTTTTGTGGAGGATTAAACCTGTGACTATAAAATAAATTGACAGTATTTGTTATTGTAAAAACTTAAAGAAAGGTAAGAAGTATCATGATGTGTCTTAAGCCGATCTCCAAGACCATCTAGGATATTTTAGAATAGCTCTTACAGTGAACAGCAAAACTATGAATATTTTCCACTTATAATTTTCCATAATTGTCCTTTGGCCTTCTTCTGTTAAATGTATAGGTGCAGAATCTTGCTGATGGGAAGGTTATTGACATCCTTGAGAAGCTAAGTGGTACCTTTCCTCCATTGACTGGGTTCATGATGGCAATGAAGATAAGATTCCAAAGTATTAGTGAGCATGTGGGAGCACTGAAGCGCTAGGAAAAAGTAAGCACAATTACAATGAGTGACAAGGCTGACAGCAAGGCTCTTAAGTACATGCTACATCTGTAAGGGTAAGATAAATGTACAACCAGCAGGCTATTCACCTGTCCAATCAGAAGACAACAGGGGTTGGTGATCAGAATGCTCAGCACATCTCTTATGCCAGTTTATGGGTTGCAGACAACTTTTAGAATGAGAATACTCTCACTGACAAAGAGGATGGTTTCCAGGGGGGAAATACTCTGTAACACTATGATATATATGCATGGTATTCATTTCCCCGGTCTTACTAGAGAACGGAACTGTAATCATCTTCTTAATGGGACTGTTCATGAGGAGAAGGAGGATAGATAATGTTTATGTGGTTCTTAGGTATTAGGTTTGAGTTGTTAATAACAAATCACACCAAGAAACTAGGAGCATATCAAGACTGGGCAACAAGTGAAGTTCTGACTAATGCCTGTCTCAGTATGTTTACTATCTTCATGGACATGGGTAGCTCATTCATCTTACTTCCAAATACATATTTGGAATAGACCTAACACTAATTATCTGGCATGTGGAGAAAGATGTTTAGGAGCTCCAGATGGGAGCTACTAAAATTGCCTTCTCTCCATCCAAAATAATAAATACTACCATATCTCAGGGAGAACAGTGAAGGTCATTGGCAGCTTGAAGTATGTGATGTATGCAAAATTGCCTCTCTTCTATGTTCGATTAATTTACCAATGAGTCCTACAAAAATCAGACGGATTCTGGTAAATGACATTGATTTGTCACAAATTCAATCCGCCAGTAGGCTCAGATTAGAAATGCTTTCTTGGTGGCACAGTTGTTTAAACACAGCAACGTAGTCTGAAACATATGGTATGTGTATGGTTTGCCTTAGAAATAATTTGATTAGAGTTAAGCATTTACAGCTGTTTGGTGAAAACAAAAGTATATACACAATTTCTGCCCCATGTGGGTGTTATCTTTGATCCACTATATTAATAATATGGTAGTTGGACAAGATATGCAAGAATTAGAAATTACATTGGGGGACTTAAGAAGACCTATGTTTTGTTCAGTGTATTGTTAGACCTTTTTAATTCCACTAAACAATTTTAGGGCTCCACTTTAAACAAATAACTTCTTGTACCTTCCAACGTATCTTGACAGCTTTTACAGTCTTTTAAGATGTCTTATTTTTACTTGGAAATATTGTTTCAATCTATTTCATGGGAGGTCCAAGAAAGTAAAGAATTGCAATGCAAATCCAAGCTACCTTTCAAGAGGGCTTGCCATTGGAGTCCTATATCCTGATATTGGATATAGGCCTGCTGGATGTGGAGACTATTATTATTATCCAAGTGATAGTTTGGACCAAGCTGGTGATAATTAAAAATGGTAAAAATGACCAAAGATATTTTGGAGGCAGGGCTATCAAGATTTTCTGATTAATTGCATGTAACTTGTAAGACAAAGAAACCACTCAATGAAGACAGTGAGGTTACCCATCAAAGAGCATTAATATAATTTTTTTTGCTTAGTATCTTCTCCAACAGTAATACTGAGAATTCCTGGAGAGCAGAGTCATATTTTATTTAATTTTGGTGCTTTGGACCTCATTTATCACTTAGTGCATGATAAATCTTCAAACTATGAAGGTAATTTTAATACATGTATATGTTTGGAGTATTACCACTACAGTGATTCAGATATATTTTATTCACTTAAATAAAGATCACATAATCAAAAGATTTACTAATCATTTATAGTTGAAAGACAATATTATTAGCCTGATTATAAGAGTTTTTGCATAGAAATATAGGAGATAAATGAACAAGATATGACCTATAATAGCTCAATGTTATTTTTCCTGATTCTGAAAGTGCAATTATTGATTTTATTTTTATCATGGCTAGAATAACACTAACATTTGTCATCTCTGTCTTTTAGCACTCAGCTCTTGTGGAGCTATTAAAAGTTGCCCTTATAGATTGTACCATAAATAAAACAGGGTTGCAATCTATGGCACAAGCTACCCTTTCAGAAGGGGAGACAAATGCAATCTATATGCAGTAATGTAAGGATGACTGGAGCATTGGGGAAGTGACCAGTAAAAATAATGATGAAGATTCTTTATGGATGAATTATGTATCAATTATTTTCTTGAAAAAAAACATAGTGAAGATGGACTTTATTTATGACTGGATTTCTTTTAAAAGGGTTAGAAAGGTTGATGTTTTATTGTATGCTCCAGGCTCTTGAATCAATATTTACTTTGTCCTATGCTAATACAAGATCATCCTTTCGTTAGAAAAAAATAGCAAAAAGTGACCTAGTTAGTGTGCTGCCAAATGAACCAATCTAAGAGTAGATATTTTAGAAACAGAGCCATAAAACCTTCTTTTCACAGAATTTTACAGCGTCTGATGAATGTATTAGTTGGGTATCGTCACTTTTTCTTCTATATTTATTCTCTGGCCATGTGGTACTTTCAGAGGTCCTTATCTATCATGTAATGATTCTGGAATTAGTGTCTGGAGTTCTTGTGAAGAAATATTTCTCTTTACCAAATTATAAGATTTATTAATAAACTCTGGATGTCAACTCCATCTTCATCTGTGGATGCCTGGTCCCACCCCTCTCCCTTTGTTATGAAGGAAGAAGGTATTTTTGCCCATTTAAACATTTGTCTTTAGCATTTTTTGAACCAATATGATAGATCATCATGAAGAGGATTCTCTTTCAGATAATACTAACTTAGCTGTCTCAGAACTACAAATTCTTTGAAAACAAAACAAAGCAAAACTTGATTCCTCTGTTAAGTATCAGAAAAAATACTTAAGTATGCCCTTTTGAATTTGGCTCTAGAGTAGCTATTCTATATGGTAGCCTTGTAAGAAATTCATCAGTTAAACTCTCCATTTGTCTTATTTGATTGGGAATTATCTTAAATCATTCTTGTTTAACAATTTAATTCCAGGAAGTTCAGGTATAATTCATGAGAATCCATTTACCAGTAATGATTATAATTGCTTTTTCTGTTTTACTTTTTTAGGTGACTCTCTAAAAGGGGTATGAATCATGTCGATTTTTGGTAAAGAGAACAGGCAATAGATTTAGATGTTTCAAATGTAAACACAGCAACTTCTAAATCCTCCAGTACGGTTTGTTCGGTCAACCTTTGGCTTAATACGTCAATAATTACTATAAAGGACACCAAAATTTCATTTATGTCATAGTTTCCCACGGTGAATGTCATTAAAAACGTTAATATGCTAACACAAAATTAGTGATTACACTTTTTATACTTTTGTGAGAGCAGCATTTAAATTTTGACAAATTTTGAATATTTTTTCCACTCCCTGCTTCTAAAACATTCTTATAGAATATGCTACTTAAATAAAAATACAGAAATAGTTAATACTGAAAGAAATAGTAAAAAGCTAATATTTTACTATAAGGAAAGATGTTATTTTCATTGAAACAAAAATCTTGAAATTAAACAGGGCTTAGCATTTAAGTGGTTAAAATATACTAGAAAATTTGAGGCCATGTTTAGGGAAGTCATGGACCTGCTGCAATTATGCCAAAAATAAAATCAAGAGGTTAATTATAGTGTGGTTTTGCACATTTGCACTATCTACTTAAAAACACTTGTGAGATAGACAATGAGAGACAGAGATAGAAAGAGATCTTCCTTGCCCTGGCTCACTACCTAAATACCTGCGATAGAAGATTGGACCACTGCATACATGATGAGACTCCATCGAGTCTGGAATTCAGTTGGAGTCTCTCACGTGGTTGAAAGGACTGGAAGTACATGAGCCATTATCTGCCTTCTGCTCTTTGGTGCACATTAGCAGGAGGCTGGAGTCTGAAGTGGGACTTGAACGCAGTAATTCTGGTATGGGATGTAGCTGTTCCAAGCAGTATTCTAACCATTGTATCCAACACTCAGTACCACAATCGGACATTTCAAAGTGTTTCAGATATCCTAATAGGGAACCATGGATACGTATAAGGGAAACAGCATGTTTTCCAACTTAACCATTCTTTTCAAAACTTTTAGTCACAATATAATTAAGAGCATTATTTTCCCATAGATTCTTTTTCCCGGTTATGTTTGATTTATATTAGGTTCTCAATGAATTGCCTAATAGATAGAATACCAATGTTTAAAATTACACTTTACTGATGATTATTCCTTAAGTTGTTACCGTAAGAGGGAGTAATAAAAAACATTCAACCAAATTCTCCTTAAATTCCTTCAAGTTTTCTCTTTTTATTAGTGACTACATTCAATATTGGCTGTGAAATACAAAACTAAATGGGTTTTGACATGACTTTTTCCACTGATGGCAAATATTTACAATGTTTTGGCAATAAATTATAAATCAAGTAAATTAGTATCACTACATAAATAGGATCCAATAGTACAATCTGCAGATTTTTTTTCAATCCATTTTGTCTCAACTGATTCTTATAAGAACTTACTGAGCTCCTTATTTTTCTATATTATGAAAAACATTTTAAAAATCTCATTACTGTTATTGTTTCTTTTCCATCATTTATTTTAAATTGGCTGATAAGCTGTGATGATGTGATTGATGAAAGAAATTCATTACAGATTGTTGACTATAGGATTCTGAGATTTTTTTGTTTGTTTTTTGAAACAGCACATTAAAACTTTTTATTGCAATTCAAACATTTGAAAACCAGAGTATCCATTTCCCCAAATTGTGCAGACACAATCTCCACTGTTTTCATTATATTCCTTTCCTGCAAGTTACTGCGCACAATAGTTCTTCATGCACAATAACTTCATCTCATTGACTGTAGTCTTCTAAAACACGGAAATACTTAAGAAACTTACTGGTATTTCTTCTTTCAGTCATATCAACGACAAAAAGACTAAACATCAGAAATCATTAACTACTAATTCCATAAATTATTGGTGTCAAGGCAGGAAGACAACACAGCTAATTTCAGACATTATCAAAACGGTTGGTACACAAGTCTGTCTTATCACAGAACAGTCTGTGTGCTACATAAAATTATTGGCAAGAATAGTAATACAAGGATTATGCCTAAATCGGCTCTTTGTCAGAATCCATTTCTGTCTTAGCATCCTCCAAAGGATCCCGATTAGGATCTAGGCGGTATTTGCAGCCACGTTGAAATGGCCCACTTGATTCACTCTGCACTCTGTTAAGACTGCCCTCTTTGCTTTCTCTTTTAAGCTGAGATTTCCTGTTCCTTATCAGGTATCAATGCCAGGTTGATACCAGATAAGGTTATCAACGCCATACTGTTCATAGTATATGGACTTCAAAATCTTGGCACAGTAGGTTCAAGCGTCAGCTTACAAAGGTCTTTTGTCAAAATTTCTGACACATCAGAACAGGGGTTCAATTTGTGTTGCTGTTTGGCGATGGGTCCATGGCAGTGTAAGGACATCTCCTTAAGGGCTTGGCTGTGGCAGAGGAGTGCAGAATTCCATGGTGATTCCTCAACAGCCCAAAAGACACTGAGCCACCAACGGAGAGGTGAAAGCAGCCAAGCTTCTCGCAGGGAGAGAGGAAAAAAAAAAAAGGAACCTAAGTTTTTGTGTGTTGAATGCTACCACATAGGTGACACAACTCACTTGAATTGTGGTTTGCACTTGACAACTTATTTTTTGTAAATGCTCTCTTATTTGTCCTTTAAAAAAAACAAACAAAAAACCAAAAAAAAAAAAAACTTTTTAGGAACTAGGGAAGGTGATATATTTCTATTTTTTAATATGAGGCTAAAGAAGCTTCAGTGATGGAGCTGAGCAGGTACTCAGATCATCCTACCTGTTACAAGGAACGCTCAACCTGTTCTGACATCAATAATGTGAAGCGTTGGTAGGGAGAGAAGAGGCGCTTGCAAAAGCCACCTGGGTCATGCAAGGGACTCTCTAGCATATAAGGATTTCAAGGAGTGTAAGTCTAAGGAAATACTCATACAGGTATTGCATAAGCTCTATCGTAATAAACTCCACTGAGTGCTAACACTGTCTATTGCAGAGGCTCTGTGTGTCTCCTACCTTCTCACCACTGCTTTCTGAAATAAGATCAAGAAAATTGCTGTCTTCCTTTGAATCAATCATTATCTCTCTTAATCTACATAGTTTGGGTTGTTTTTTTTTTTTGGTGGCTAAATTAGCATATATAACAAATAACCCATAAAATTTATAGGGAGTGCACAACACTATATAAATATTGGTGATAGTACCATCACTAACATTTATATATTTTTTTAACTATCTTAAAGAGGCATTGGAATGCTTGAATGAGATAATGTCTGAAGTCTTAGAAGTTCTCTAAGTGAGAATGAAGCCATATATATATATGTATAATTATTAATAAGATATTAGATGGCTATGGCCTAGACAAAAAGTACTAAAACTCGGGCAGTGATCTAGAAGTTGGCAATTCTCTGTAAACAATGGTAGTGTTTGGAGGTCACTGGTTTCAATTTTGAAATATAAATCTTTGATTTCTTAATATCATACAAGCTTTAATTAAAATACAAAACATGAATTTTTTGAGCAACCTGTTTAGAATGAGATTATATGTAAAAACCTTAGCTGTTGAAAAATAATTTCCATTGTTATGCCTTTGAAATAAGAGTTAATTCTCTTTTTTTGTTTTGAGATTTTTTTTTTTCTTGAAAATCAGAATTACAGAGAGAGGAAAAAACAGAGAATGCAACCACTTCTATCTGCTGGGTCACTTGTCCAATGGCCCTTAAGGCCGGGGCCTGGCCAGTCTAAACGAGGAAAGCAGGGACTGCTATTGAGGCTTGGATGTGAGTGCAAGGGCTGAAGGACTTGGGCCACCCTTTGTTGCTTTCCCAGGCCATTAGCAGGAAGCTGGACTGCAAGTGGAGCAGCCAGGACTTGAACTGGCACCCCGTGAGATTGCAGTATTTCAGGCAGAGGATTAGCATGCTACATTACTGTGCTGCCCCCACAGATCAATTCCTATATAAAGAAAAAAATGATTACCATTTAATAAAATATATCTCTTATTTTTTGCATGTCTTATTGTTAATGGAATATATATATATATATATATATATATATATATCTCCTATATAAAGTGTCATCCAGAATCATCATCAAGTATGTATATAGAAAAGATAAGGGACTGCCATTTAAGAAGATTGTTTTGTGTTTCATTCAACATTCTTGTGATCTTGCATGAAGCTCCAGAAAAACTGAGCACATTTTAAGAATGTACTGTAAGAATGTATGACAATAGCCATAATCCCCTAGTCAAGAAAGTTTGCAGTATTACTTTGTAAATAGCATTTAGGGACACTGCTAATAGAACTACCAGGCTATTTTAAAAAACATTATTTGAACAGTAATCCTGCTTTCACTAGTTCCCCTATTGTTGATGGTTATCGTTAGCAAAGGCATGGCAGGAACTGATAGAGTCATACTTAAGGAGTTTAATATTAGCTTTATCACAACTGATAATGAATTTTCTAGCTTACATAAATTAATGAAATGGCTTGTCCCTACCCCTACTCCCACCCACAAAGTCTTCTTCAGTTGTCTTTATTCATTATTATTTTGAAAATGTCTCCTTCTGGTTCTAGTCTTTAATTCAATTCTTTAGACACAGAAATTGCAGACTGGAACCTAGTGGTCACACAACAAATGTGCCATGGACACTTCTATTCTAACCCTAGCATTACAATATCATAATGTATAGAGAACGATGTGGTAAAACTGGGGGATCTTAATGAGGAAACACATGGGCTTTCTATTTGCTTAAATCATTTAGATAATAAAAAATCATTTAAATAGCGACTAAATTATGAAAGACTTTATCCGGCTCAATGCAGCCAAGAAGTCACTTTGTGATATGAAGGCTTGCAGGCCATAATGCCGTCCCTGGAAATAACAAATACAAGGTATCTTGAGGTTGAACCACTTTCTCTTACTATCTTAGATGTGTTCTCTTATCTTATAATTGCTTCCAATCTGGAAAGCCAGAATCTAAACAAAGTTATGTGTTGTCTAAAAGAAAATCTGAAAGATTTTTTAAGAAATGATAATCCCAGAGAATTCTCACAGTGGTTGCTGTGGTACCTCTCTGCTCACGGGTTACTTTTCTATACCTACTGTCCAACTCACACGTTCAAGGTGAATTTATCTCCTCCGTCTCCACCTTTTCCCCCTTGGAGGAATAATTGCTCTTCTTTTCAAATCTCCTAGGATGGTCTTCCGCCGTGCAAAGTTGTAACAAGATGTGACATCCAGTCCTAGCTAATCAGTGTTCAGTCCAAACCTACAGTGACCGTGAAGGAGGTGGCACTTACAATTTGCCCGTGACACTGACCAGGTTTTTGAGGAATCAGAGTGAGGGAAAATAGCATAAAATACTTAAATTTTTATGGAAAAGGTATAACTTGGTGAAAAAGCACCATCATAAATTCCCAAAAAATGTATCTTAATGATACACTTAGAGTAAATCATTTGCCTTGAGAGACAGGAGGTCTCTGGTGACCTGCATTGCAGCCACAAGAGACTCCTAGACTAGCTACTTTCAGCTAAATGTACTCTCATATTAATATTTTAAAATGCCATAATGCCTTTCTGCAAACCTCCGAGGACAGATACATCAATTTGCGAGGTCTTCACTCCAGGAAATAGAAACAGGGATAATCTGCCATTAAAAGAAATAGTTCATTATGTCTGCTTCTTGGGAGCACATAAACTATGTCCCTCACATACTTAAGTTGCAAATCCTCACTTTAATGTGAAGGGAAACACCATGCCCCAGAGCTTTATTGTCCCACTGTTTATTAGTACAAAAAGGTTTGTTGTGGTATGAAATCTTAAGCTTGTTGCAGTAATCAATCAGCTTCAAAGAGTCTTTACCCGGAGCCAGATTCATTACAAATAAATCAATTAAACAGAAAGTTTCTATTTTCGGGAGGTTCACCATGCCGAATGGAAGCAAATGCATCACAGTTAGAGAAAGGAATGTTCCTGGCGCAACGGCTCTTCACAAAGAGCCCTTTTCCCTTTATTGCACCGTGGAGCACATGCTGCACTTTGCTCTTTTATTTTCGTTAATTGCGGGCATTCTTCTTCTTAGCATATATTTTTCATTGGGGAAAAATCACATCCATATGAAAAAGATATGTGGCAAGCTAAAAAATAATGCTGGAGGCAGGGAAAAAAAATAAACAATTGGTTTTTGTCTTATCATTCCCAGCTTGAACCTCCAGTGAAGCAATTGGGGTGATTATCAATTTTCAAAGCTTTATTGTATTTTTTTTCCCCGGTGTCTCTTTTAAGATTTACTTGCAGTATAGGCAGTTGAGTGGCAAAAGGAAAATAAATTCACAAAGCAAAACACACCAAAGACCTTAAGATAAAAGTATTTTTAAAAGCCAAAGCAAAAACTCTCAATATCCCAGTATTTCTTCCCTAATGTTGAGAGAAAGAACTAAAGATTCTGGACTGGAAGACTTCTTTGATTGACTCTGAGGGTGTAGTGATGAGGAAATACAGGGTTTCAGAGATGTTCATCGAAGTCAAATTACAAGTTGATTCTGTAAGAATACCCATCGGTGACTTCCTCAATATTTCATGAAAAAATATTTTTTTTTGCAGAGATTCCTGAAAAGTGAGAAACTTTGACTATGATAGAAATCAAGACCAAGAGAAGGCACTGCCGGAACAGAGAAGAGGGGTGGGATTGGATGGGAGGGTAGGACAGAGGGCATGAGTTACAGCGGTGTGGGAGGTGTGGGGGGGCAGACAGCTTTATTTATTACCAGATTTAAAAAAAAAAAAAGTTGCCCACTCCAAATCCCAAAACAAAAAGATGAAAACTCCGAAGCAGCCCAATGAGGTATCTTTCTCTTATGAACCAGCACTCACAGCTGTGTGGCTGGCACACGATATGCTCTGCATATGGTGAAATGCCACAGTGGAACTTCTGCCATCCAGACACAAAAGAAATCACCAAACACAACAACAACAGCAGTACTGCCTGTGAGGTGGCACCCTCCGCCCGCCTCCCAGCAGACGCCGACTTAGCAGAAAAGCAGGAAGCCTTCACTGATATAGTCTCCCTTAGGTTACATTAGATGGCCCTCTTTGAGAGAAAAAGAAAAAAAAAAAAGCTTTCTCTCCAGAAATTGAGAATGCAGTGACACTCATTTGCTTATGTCCATGAAGCTGCATCAAGATGTCCCAGTAGTAAAAAGTTATTTGTTCTGATTATAAATCAAACATATTGGAAAGAGAAGGGAGAATGATCCCATGAGCCACTGGCAGTTTTGTCCAGTGTGACTCAAATACTTCTTAGATGTGCTATTTTTATAACACTTACTCCTTCAATTTCATCATCTCAGCAAAAATACTCCTGAAAGTAGGTGTCAGTGCTAAAGTACACTATACCCGCATCAAATTGGTGTGACTTCTATGTGGATTCTGTGGGGATAAGCAATTATGATTTTTAACTTATTATTATTTATTTGAAAGACACAGAGAGAGTGAGGGGGAGATGAGACAGGAGAGAATGAGCAGGATAATTTTGATCTGGCTCACTCAGCAAATGTCCCAACCACCAGAGTTTGGCCAGGTCTAATCCAGGAGCCCTGAGACCATTCTCAGTGTCCCACATGGGACTCAGATTCAGGAGGTTTTATATGAGATAGAAGCATTGTAATGAGCATCTTAGCTATTCTACTAAATACCTACCCTGCATGAATCATGTTTAATTAAGCACATTTTAGTATTTTATAGGGAGTTTTAGTATTTATATGCAGGCTATATGCCTGTCTTCTGAAGATAACTGCACTAAGAAGCAATTATTCTTTCCTTCACATTTGTTATAAAAATGTCTACTACTAAATGCCATACTTATTCACCTGCTCTACATTCTTTGAATTGTCCTGGAACATATTTTAGAAACTACACTCATCATTGAAGCGTTGATGGATAATATCCCTTGATCTAAAATGTGTTTTACATGAAAAATGGAAAGTGCCTTTTAAAACATCAAGCTATTTAAATTAGTGTCTACATCAGGATACGTTGGATAAAACAGTAAATATAATAAAATAGGTCAGTTTCATAAAGGAGGTTTTTCACAGTCTAATCATTAAAGATGCTTTCACTTGCCCCTAGGTCTTTATAGGAATTATCTCATAACGCAATGGAAGATCACAGCATTACGTTATACAAAAACAAAAGGCTGTTTGATGAGGTTTGAAACTGATTATTTTTATTTTATATCTCTGGTGTTTTGTTTTATTTCTGGGATTTTTCATTCCATTTTATTTTTGATTTTATGATACAATTGCATAGGCTGTGGGATTTCCCTTACCACCTCTGTAAATCCCTTCCCCCCCGCAAACTGATTTTCCCAATATTATTACAATAGTATGGTCCTTCATAAGCAGTTAAAAGTTCATCATTCTGCTACTTAAGTGTATTCTGACATTGCGGGTACAGACAATGGCAGACAGTCCAGTATCCTAATGTCAAGATATATCCAATAAAACTGATGACTTTTAAAGAAATATTTTCCTACTTTTATACAAAAATTTAAAAATTAGGCTTGCATTTTTCATCATCTAGTAGGAAATATAATCAGATAAAATAATTTAGCACATGAGATGGCTTTATATTTACTTTTCCAAAATAAGATGTGTGCTCTTGTTTTCAAAACACATCTGCTTTGGTTAGCTTAAGTGAGATGGCAAAGTATCAGTGTGACAAATGAAACAAGTCTATACTGTAGCCTAAATGACATCATGTCCTTAAAAAATATGCTATCATATAAAACAAAAGAATAATGATGATTAAAATCATGTTTCAGGAGATAGTTTATGTAATTTTAGTATCATTGATATTGCACATTTCTTTTTGATTATGAATAAAAAGTGATTTTTAAGGATGATTCTACATCATAGGAGTTAGATTTTGGAATGTGAGGGAATTTCAAAAAGTTTGTTTAAAAAAATGGAATGAACTCTTCATAATATGCATTTTTTTGAAAAGTTGGAAGACCTTTTCTATATAGTCCACTATGCTACTGAAAATAGGAGAGGAATTACCTTTAAGTTGGTTATAATAGAAATTTTAACCAACTGTTCCAAAGATGTTTTAAGCTATCTACAGAAAAGTCCATATTTTGATTAGAGGTTGAAAGGAGCATTTGAAACCACCATTGTTAAAGAAGGTTTAGATATTTTAATTACAACATTAACCTTATGAGAATGATTTCTTAGTTTGTTAGTATTGTGATTAATATAATGTGAATTTTATCAACATTTTTCACTTAGAGATTTAGAAAAAGAAACAATAATTGATGACAGAGAAGCAAATATCCTAAAGTTTCTTTGGGCATTTTCTCAGGAAAGTGGAAAGACACCTGAATGAATAGGTTATCTTTGACTGAGGTCTGTCTTCTATTCTTGTAGGACATGAATGTGAGAACCCAGAGTTGTTGTGCTGGTGAAGTGAGAGTGAAGTTGCTTCAGAGCTTTGATTTATAGCGATCCCTATGGATGCACTGTGGGATATGAAGAACTGCTTTTTTTCGTTAATTGATCAGTTTACACTTTATTTCTATTTTAACAAATTATTCCTGTGGAAGCAGTGTGAAGATGTTTATTGGAGTCTGCATTCGTCATTCCTTAAGAGCATTTAAATTGTTCAGCAGACGAAGGGTTTCCTCTCGGTAGGCTTTTCCAGTTTCTTTTAGTGGTGCAAGGTTTTCTGAATCCAGTCAGGATATTTATTTCTTCTGTCCACATACAGGGATTGTCAGGTGGCTACGGATTTAGCAAAACTAAGGCACTAGAGTTATCCATGAAGTTTGGTGACTCACAGGTCCTCTTCCTGAAATTGTCCTTGAGACGATTTTGGCATCACATCTCCGTGATCGTGATGAGTAAGTTCGAATACTTCCCACTGAATGTTTCTAAAAGTAATGAGCACAACAGATTATTTTAAAAGTTAGCATGTGTTCTGGTGAACCTGCTTCCGAGCACGTTTTGCCATCTACACGATGATATTTCTGACTTCTCAGCAGCTTATGTCAAGAGGAAGGATGACCAACCTTCCATCTGAGCCCAAGAAACAGAGCATTTGGGACATGCTTGGGCCTGCCTAGAGTGCTGAAATGTCTTTTGTAGGGAAACTTCTCTTAGAAGACAGTCAGGGCAGAATGTTTGGAATTCTTTGAGCCGTAATAGAAAGTTACTTATAGTATTACAAAGAAACCTCATTTTATGTCAGCTTAATTAAACCTCTGAGCTCACCATTCCAAATAAATATTAAGACTCCAGAGTACACACATTAGGTCAGAGAATACATTTGATGAGCAAATTTCACCATACTCACTTTGTAAAGGGATTGGTTCATGCAAGAGATAACTATTAAATATCCAATGACATGAGCTTGAGCATGAAAGGTATTTAGCTTTCCTTGAGTTACTGAATACAAAAAAACGTAGAGTTCAGAGCTAGAATGGGAAGATTGGGTAGGGGGTAGAGGCAGGTGTTTTGAAAGTCTAGCAGCAGAAGAGAAAAATATGGTGGTCACAAAAGAACTTCAACAATAGGTGTGATGTGTTTCTCTAAAGCATGGCACTGAAAGTAGTGGGGAAGTAGGAAGTAGTTCCTCACATTCGAATCTTCAGTAGGCAGTGGGAGGTTAGCGCATCAGTCAGAAAGCCAGAGAAGGGACTGATTCCTCGCAACAAAAGAAAAGTTCGCTGGGATGATGAATTCACCTGTTCACAGCAAAAGAGAGGAAGGGAAGTTGAGAATTGAAAATGTTAAGATATTTCAATTTTGATGTACAGAAGATTAAGGCAGGATTTATGTGAAAAGATTCACAAAAGAAGGAGACTTGAGTGGATTTGAGATGACCACCACTGTGAGCAAAATTCAAGTGAGACAAATCTAATTTTGATACTATTTTTAGGCTAGTTTGAACTACTTTGAAACTTCTCAAATGCTGTCAACTTTCCTGCTTTCTCCATGGACCATCATGAGAAGATTGTATACATGATATGTTTTCCCTCAAAGTAAAACATGTTTCAAATTGTTTTCATTCCCCAAAACCACATTTCTTTTGCTTCTCTCAGCAAATAAAACTAACTTGACAGACGTGTGATATAAAAAAAAAAGAATTCCAGTCTTTCACCTGACTCTGCAAGATCTTTTCTCAGTACCAAAGCAGGATATATTCTTCTTCATTAAAATAATTTTAGAAACAGCATTATATGTCTGAAAAGCAACACAAACTCGGAAAGTGTTAAGGGAAAGTTTGTCTGTATCTGTAATTGCAAATTAAACTATGTGAGCAGTGGATTTTGAAGGAATTGATTTAGCATATCACATCATATAACTGGGTCCAAGTCCCGTGTGTGTGGAGATTTATATCTATCTATATCTATATCCATATCTATATCTTCAACATGATTTTCTATATATTATATGTACTGCCTATTCATTAGAGCTTTTCTTTGTTCTTAAAGAACTAAAGAGAAAAGATCGTATGCTGAGCTATATAAATATTTCTCTCTGATGGCACAGTATATAAAAATAAAATGACACTTTCAAAATGCTTCACCCTGAAAACTTTTCTGTTACTCAGGGAAGCTCTTCTTAACTGCTTCCTTTGAGTTTGGCTTGTGATTTACGGGGACCATTTAGAGACAGCTCATATTTTCTAGACATACTGTAGGTATTTTAATGCCTTAATCAATTTTTGCCACTTTAGTTTCTGTGTTGGGCTAGATTAATCTTCCCCTAGGTTCCTAACTTTCAAAGAAGAACACTCATCAAAATCATCTTTACAGGAAAATATGAGGCTTCAATTAAAGAAAAAAAAAGCAAGCATCTTTTCCCTAAGTCATATATTAGAAATACTGTTAATTATGATATAAACAACCTCTAGATGTTAATTAGCACAAGCCAACATAAATATTTGTTCTTTAGTTCTAAAGCCCATATAAAAATGAATACTCTTTGCCTTTCAACTGAAGCTAATTTAATTTTTGAGTTACTGCATTGGGGTATTATGAGAGATCACTTCTAACATAGTCTTGATGCCTTACTCAGAAGTCATGACACAGGTGACAAAGACGTTTTAATATGGGATCTGGAAAGGAAAAAAAAGAGGAGGCTCCATGTATAATTGAATCTGCAGTATCTTATTTTGAGAATATTTGATTCAGTAGAACCTTTGTGTTTCTGTAGGCTTCTCTGTGCAATTCTCCGGGCTCATGTAGTTACAATACATACATACCTTCTTTTTGACAGCGGTCTTGGCCCTTCCACTTTGCTAGAAGGCTTGAGCTGTCATGCAGAAGGACTTAGTAGGAAGGGAAAATTGTTGCTTTGCTTTTCTGCTCTAAGAACAAAGACAAGTTGAGTTATTGTTCTTTACCCTTTCTCCAAAAGCAAAGAGGCATCGGGAGTACTGAGTCTAGCTCTAATAATTTATGAAGTCAACGGAAGCAAGGAATCTAGATCTGACAAATTTCACTGTGATGTTATTGCTCTTGCACAATGATTAGTAAAGGGAGAAACTGCCTATGTAGTTAAGATGCAAGGGGATGAAAGCATTGGAAGATGCACATAAGTGCCTTGGATGCTCAGACACATTCTCAAAGAAATATATTAAAATACTTAGTAGTTTGATGAATGCATACATTTTCAAGGACTGAAAACTCACTTGGGCCTCCTCTGAAATAACTTTAAGATTATTCCTCTTTTTACATGTTGTTTAAACTACAGCCAATATTTTCCATCATCCTACAAGTGAAACTTGTAAGAAATATGGTTCTTGTTAATAATTTGTAAAAAACAAAAATCCTCTAATGACGTATTAATTGCTGAAATTCTTTGTGGTTATCATTTGTTGCTTTGTGGAACCTAGAAATACATTAGCTGTGGACAAGAGGCAAAAGAGGAGACAACTTTGGGTAGACGGTCAAGGGAAATGTGGTATCCCAACTGGCCTCCAAGGTCAATCATGTTTGAAGTCTAACGGTCTTGGGGGATCTGTTTCTCAACATGAGAAATGGAGAGCCTGACTGGAGCACTGTCTGGGGCCACTCCCAGCAGCAAGGCCTCGTCCAAAAAATAGCAGCTCCAACTATTTCAGAAACATGTGGAGAAGGGAACTCTGATGGGCGTTATGAAACTGGTAATTCTTTGGCATTTCAATGGCTCTGATACAGCTGGAGGCATTTTTGTTTAAATCCTGTGCACGCTGCTCGAAGTGGCCGTTTTCTTTCCTTGCTTTTATATACTCAATCTTTGCCCAAAGAGCTGTGACGACTCCTTGGTAGTGCATTGAAGTCAGACAGGAAGAGCAACCACCCCTTTCAAGGCAAAACTGGAAGGATAGGCAGCATTCTAAGCCGGGTCTGCTTTTCCTTCCTGCCCTTGTTTGATGCAATACGTGTATTTGGAAGTGTCTTGATAGGCTAAGCAGAAATATGATTCTACCCTTTAAGAGAAACCTGCTAATGATAGCCTATGTGAATATGTTTTCCTTTGCTGCCCAGCCATTTGCATAGGTGCACTCCCTGTTTGTCTTGTGATAACCTCATCAATCTCATCTGTGCCTCCTGACCACAGGGCCTGATTGCAGTAATTCCATTTTAGTGAGGCTTTCAGGAGGACTTGGCTTCTGCATTTAGCTAGGGCTGCACGACAGAGTGATGCTGTCTGCCTGAGAGGGAGCTGCCAAGATCATATTATGCCTGCCTTGATTTCTTTGTAAAGGCTGCCTATAGAATTTCATATTGATTTTAAACTGGTGCCATTTCATTTTTAACTCCTTTGCAAGCCAAGAGTCTGGTTATATTAACGTCTCTTCCCTGTCTTTCTGACAGGAATTGGTTATCTTTTTCTGCAGCCTTAGCTCTTCACTCTTCGGTATAAAACCTGTTGCCTTTACTCTTTTGTTGTTGTTGATTTGTTTAAAAATTCCCAGTGCAGTCCAGTGCAAAGATGAAAGATGTAAGGAAGAAAAACAACTGCAATAATAATTGAGTGTATAAACGATTGAGCCAAGAGTTTCCCAAACCAGAAAGAGAATGAGCCGTTTCACTGAGGATGTGCAGTGCCACTGGCAGTCTTGTGTCGTCTCAGAGGATGTTTGTGGTGAAAGGTTTGCTGAGTGATCTAAAGCAGGACCCGGTAGTCAGGTGAACAGTAGAACATGGCCGTTGGTGTGACTTAATGAAAGCATATCTTAGCCTCTGTGTTTACCAACTGGCTGTTTCCCAGGAACTTCATTTGGTTTCTTTGGCATGAATGTGACATAAAGAAATATATATTTATATGTGACGTCACATTCTATATACATGCATTTTTTTATTGCCTAGGAATTTACAACGTCTTTCAAATACACTGTCTCATTTGATTTTCACAAATGCTGCAACACAGCCAGGATGACTTTTAACACACCCACTTTACAGGTAGGGTAATAGACACCAAGAAAACACTGATTAGGGAATAGGGAATGAACAAATATTTCATATAAGTAGAGCTTGAATTTTAATTTCCTAACATCAAACTTGCTCCTTAATTCTATGGCTCCTTCAAGCAGCACAGACAGAAATACAGTACATTAAAATTATTACATTAACATAATATTCTTTGTATCACTCTTATATTTTAAAATCCTTGTTTATTTCCCCATCTTTGTACATTCAGGGTGTACCTTCACATTTATCTTGAGCACAGCAGACTCACTTTTATCACAAAAGAGAATGACAGAAATCAAGGCCTCTGTGTTAAGCGTAATATTCTTAACTGCTTGAGGAATTTTCCCACTGGATTGCCCTATTGTATTTTAAATTTTATTTTAGCTCCATTTTCTCATCTGTAAAGTGAAGGGGTTAGTCTATGTACCTCTCATTCTATGGTAGTATGATTAGGAGAATGGGAGGTGAGGAAAGATTCAGAGCTGCAAGTGAATGTCATTATCATGGAATCACAAGTACAGTGTATTATGCATGCTTTAAAACTGGATGTAGTATTTATGTTCTAAAGTGTTTCCTTGTGAATTACCTTCATCCTTCAGGGTACTCTTTAGTCTTGCTGCAAACATCATCCTTACACAAATCCAAATCAATTTGTTTGTCCTCTATATAAGACACTTCACATTTTCAAAACATGTTTACGTCCACAGACAAGTGTTTACTTTTATAGAATTCCCCCAGTTGATCTAGGGTTTTGCAAGGATGACTGTTCACATTCACTAAAATATTTACATTTTTTCCCTTAGTCATGACTTTCTAGAGTGCTTGGGTATTAGCAATCATTTTTAATTTAGTGATTCTATCGTCTTTATTTAGTACTCAACTGCTATATTTGAAACCAAACCATATATTTCAGTTTTCAAAAACAAATGGGCTTTGAAAATACTTATGTTGGCCTTAGTAATTTTATTTTACAGCATTTCAGAGTTGAAATATTTTAATCATTTCTTTTACTGCATACAGTTGAACTGATTGCACTTGCAATCTGCCAAGGTAAATACATTTTCACTGGTAGAACTAGAGGTACTTAAAATAACGGATGTTTGGATCAAAATGCGACTCACTGTATGTTCTGAGAAAACCCTGGACTTAGGGGAGTCAGGCTTCAGCAGGGTATTGTAAAATTAGCATACCACTTCCATCATCAACAAATTAACAGTCATAATACAAAGCCCATAAAAAATTGGTTAAGTAGTTAAACTTTCTTCTTTGTTGTTAATTTTATAATGCTGTTAATATAGCCCTGTAAATAAGACTTTATAAATTCATAAGGATTCAAACTGAGAAGAAATTAAAGATTTCCCCTTGTGCTTCCTAATATTTTATGTACAAACTCAGGTTATGAGACTCTTCTTCAGCCTCTGTGCCTGATTTCATTAGAAAATTTATTTGCTGTAAAAGCTACCATAACATTTATTCTTAGCACACACACACACACACTGACTTTATTCCTGAGTTTTTGGACATACTTTTATTCCCAAAAGTCCGACTCTAAGGTGGATATGATAGAAATTGTCTAAGAACAAGCAATTCTCTTAATAAAATTCATGGTTGGAGTGACATCTGTGCATAAGCGTATCAGAAAAGAAAAATATACGAAACCCTCGCTGCTTTTTGTAAAAACAAAAAGTGCAGCTCAGTTTCATTAATGACTTAAAAAGCACTAAGTGTCTTTGGAACAACCTGGGTCACCTAGTGCAGAGAATACAGGTGCAGTGTTATACCCTTCAGTGTGCTGAGATGTGCTCCAAGCCCTAAAGCTTGTTCATATTGAGACATGGGTCATAGTAACTGAAACTTAAAAAAAAATTACCGCTTTCAAAGATTTGCCTGAAAGTTAAAACCATCCAGTCTCTCGCAGCTGCAGCCATTGTGATGTTGTGATCAAACATCTGGGAGGCTCACCCAGAGTGAGGTCATTAACCAAGCAATCGGCCCCACATTTTTATAGGCACATCAAGTGGCACTGATAGTGCATGGTTTAATTTTTCTGGTCTGCTTGCTTATATCTCCAATTTAATTTCTGTGGGGCTTATTCTGCTCCCATCAGAAGAAAAGGGAAAGAAAAAAAAAAGGAAGAAGAAGAAAAAGAAGAAAGCAAGAAGCACAGGGAGGCGGAGCCCCTATCGTTGAGAGCAAGCACATTCTCACTCTGATGTTTCCGGTATAGAATCTTGGCGTGGACTTTAGAGCAGCCAGCTGTGCGCAAGCCCGTATTGATGATTTGGTTAGCAGTCCTTTCCTGCTGAGCATCATGCTACAGATGCACTCCCAATCAATTCCCACACAGCTACAGTTCAGCAAACTATTCTGAACAGAATGAACAGCCCCGGAGTCTGTGAGGTCCAGAAACATCAGGGCAGGGTTCAAAATGACCCAAGCTCCACAAACAAAGCACAGGGGCAGTAGACATAAGAAAACAAAATGGGCAAGAAGAAAAAAAAAATCTTAAGAAAAGATAAATTCACTGTATGCTCACATCCCAGGGTGTAAAATGAATGTGACAGAAAAATCACACAGATGGATATTTTTTAATCATTATCCTGAAACACATTTTCTTCATTGTAAGATAAATTTTAGGAGATTTTTATATGAAGTAGAGACCAGATACCTGTTGTTTGATGAAATGAAATGAAGTAAACAGATCTTGTCCTTAAAAAAAATAAACAAAAATAAAAATACTATACACATAATAGAAATCATTGTAGTGAAACTATCTTTAATTGTAAAATCTAGTTTGGTGCAGTTAAAGCTTGAAAATTGAGGGCACTTACATTTAACCGAGACTCTTGTATGCTGCGCACTGCTGTTCCTTTTTGCAGTATCTGAGGTTGTCCTGTGTGTTTGTAAGTGTACCTGTAAATTCACACACCACTTGTGATCTGATACATAAGACCTAGAGAGAATGAAAAAGTTCTAAGAGAAATATTTACAGTGCAGGTTAAGAAGCTAATAAAATTCACCTTTTATAACTCAAAGATATACTTGATATTTACATTTATGAAAGCTATACACAGATTTACTGCCATGATCATGTATTTAAACTCAGTATCGATAGATTTTTTTAAAAAGTCTCATACAAAAAAAAATCAAGGTCTGTTTTCACTGATTTTTCACTTACTTGACGATTTAAAATGTTCACTTTATTGTATGTTCAGGAAAATTTCTTGATTCTATGGTCTGTTTGTTGGATTGGGAGGGAGTAGTATGTGACATGCTATAGATGGAAATTCATTATAGGCGGAAAAGAAATATTGCCATTTAGGCAATAAAGGAATTGATGAATGAAAACAGTGACATGTACCTAAGGTGAAGCTGTAGACATCCATCTTTTTTAATTTCACAGAAAATGAGAGATAAAACTAGAGCTGGAATACAGTTTCAGAGTTGAAACTTCTACGTGGAAAGTGATGCATTGTTTAGCGTAATAGGAAGTATTTCTTGAAAGTTTCTAGAATACCTTGTTTTCTGAAGTAGCCTACAGAACTGCACTGTGCATAAAATTATAATCCAATCTATATTTTTGCTTTAAACACTTCCATATTTGCATTTTATAAATACACGTTTCAAATGAAGAGATGTTTAAGTAATAAAGCCATTATTTAGCAGTTACTCCTTGATGGTGACTAAGTTTACATGATTTTAATTTTATCTTTAATTCTTTCGTCCATGTTCTGAGGTTCTGTTTTGCAGACAAGAAGTCTTTGTCCGCAAAGGTGAATGAAAAAACCTAAAACGAAACCATTCACCTCAGTTATTATTTCCTTTGATTCACTCACGTTTCCAGAGGATAGCGTTCCACATATTTTATGTACTAATCAATATTTCACGATGGACTGATATATTGATTATTAACTAAGATTCTTGACCTATGAGAAATTTACAGCAGCATAAGAAAAAAAAAATCAGAACAAACACTTCGTATTTTTCATGAGCACCTTCTGTTTTTTCAAGCTCACCCAGAGTGAGGCTCAACCAGGGCGTGATCAGCAAACCTCTCTCAAGGTAAAATAATTTCCTGTAAACTTCATTTTTCTGTTCCCATGGTACCTCCCCACTGATGCGGCAAAACAATCAATGAGTTCACTATGAATTAGGACGTACTGAGCACCTGTTCTAAGAAACACAGAAATGCGGGCAAGATCCCCAGAAGGGGAGGGTGTGTGTGTGTGTGTGTGTGTGTGTGTGCCTGTGTGTTGTGAGGCAGGGGTGAGTAAAGATGGGCTTCAGAATAGCAATTACTGGCTTTTTTTTTTTAAAGAATTTAACTGGGAGGATTGGGCTAAATCACTTTCTCCAACTTTGCACTACACCTCAGTTTGTTCATCCACAAGGTGAAAGCATTTAGAAGGTTAATTCTGACATTTATTTTTTGCTCATGGTCTCTACCTCTGTCTAAACCATCATCCCTGACCCTCTCCTTCTGCCCCCTACTCCCACTTCTTGGGGAAGAGGCTGGGAGGTCATTCCGAGAAATAAATTTGGAAGAGTGGAAATATCCTGAGATAAATTTTGTTGTGCCCATTCCAACGAAGCACAACATTCTATTTTTCTCTTCAACTGCTTTCTCATTTTAAGGTTTTTATTTTCAAAATGACACTCTCTGAATAAATAGATAGGGGCAGTAAAACGAGCCATAAAAGCAACCCAGGAAGGTGGCAATAAAATATGAGTCATGGTTCCCAGGATCTGTAGCATTGTCAGAACGCATAGATCACTGCGTATGACAGTAACTGTTGTGCTCTCCGGGGTGGGAGCGATGTTCTAACTAGCACTAAATACACACCGCAGGGAAATGACACAAAAGAAACTCCTAAGTGTCAGAGTGAGTTTGGCTAAAAAGCTACCATTTGTAAGAGCTGTTGCCGGTGCCGATATGTTCCAACAGATAGGCAAGGGGCCAACACAACGAAGGAAGTAATTTGTCTTTGATTCTGTTCTTAACGTGATGTGTGTTGTTGAAGGAGGTTATCAACCTTTGTCTATCAACTCTCCCGAGTGGACTAGCAGCGATCATGTCCCTTCCTCTCCTTAACGGCTTGTATCTTTCTGTTAAGACGAGTATTTTTCTTAAAGGTTTTAGTTTCTTTAGTTGAAAGAATCTCATGCAAGGAATACAAAGAACTATATTCATTTTCCACCACAAGCGTTCATGAAATAAAATGAATGGTGTCACAGAGCAATTTGCTAAATGATATTTTGTAAGTACAAATAGGAATTTCTGCATCACATACAATTCAGTCTATCGAATTAGGATGAACATTAACCAAGAAGAATACAATACAGGAGCTATAATTTAATGATCATACTAGACAGCCGCCTCCCACATAGCAAGAGGTTATCATAATTATTTACATTTGGGTGTAGAAAGAAGACAAAATGTGTCATCTTTTTTTGGTTGCTGCTTGCAGTCAAAAAGGAAATGATCTTCTCTGAAGAGCGCAGTCAGCAATATGAATTAATTAAAATTCATTAAATTTGATAGTGGAAACAAATGTATATGAAACACAGAAATTTTCTTTTTCAAGACAAGAGGTTCTCAAGAGAAAAGAAAAATCCTAAAAAGACATAGAAAAGGGAAATCATGACTTCTTGATTTTGCAGCCACACAACCAACAGTTAAATTGTACAGTAGTGGAAGACATGACACAACGGTGGATTCCCCTTGGAATCTACAGTGTTTCTTTCACTCTGAGAATTTCCAAGGTTCATGGTTAGTGTATGCCATGTGCAGGCAAATATTTCTGCTACAAAGCATGCATTGGAACCAGGGAATATATAGGGAATGCTTGTCTAAATTAATTTTAAAATACGAGACATTTCCTACCCAGTCATTTTAGAAAAAATCACATTTCTACTGGATTAGGAATTAGATGTACGGAAAGGAGAGATAGTCACAGATGGTGTGTCTTCCCCAGTCTTCTCATGACATCAACTTTCTCACTTCCTACATTTTTTTTTTCAAAAATATTAAATGGAGCAAGAGCTTATCAAAGGCCTTGCTCTGGTGAATATTCTCTGCTGTTAAAAGTGATTATGAGGATAAGGATATTATGTGTTGCCCGTGAAATTGTCCCCAACAACTTAGTGCGAAGGAATGGGCTCATGGTGCCCAGCACATCTTAATGGATGACGAGGACAGGATAGGAAAAATTTCTTTTTAAGACCAAAAAAAAAAATCCTCTAAAGAGCAAGCACCAGGAGCAGTTAAGCAGCAGATCCAGCAGTTTGGAAACTAGAATACCTCGATAGAATGGTTTTCAGAAGTTAAAGCATTTGGGGAACTAGGAATAATTCGGAGGGCACTGGCAATAAATTTTATCTGCTTTACACCTTTTCTGAGATAATTTTTAGATTTCATCGTTTATTTAATAGTCAAACTCATTATTTTATTGAGCAATACTTGTATTTAATTAGATTTGTAAAACTGAAGTTATCTATAACCTTACATACAGCTTCACAAACAACACAAAGTTGCATCCATTAGTAAGTCAAAGAGTGTAGCCCTGAGCTGGCACATGGTACTTTAGTCTAAGCCTCTGCCTGTGGCATCAGCTTCCCATATGCGGGCTAGTTAGTGTCTTGGCTGCTCAACCTCTGTGACTTCCTCCTTGCTAATGTCCTGGGAAAGCAGTGCAGGATGGCCCGGGTATTAGGCCTTTGCACCATGTTGAAGACTGGAAGAAGTTCCTGGCATCTAAGAAATGAAACAGCAGATGAAAGACTTTTCTGTCTTTCCTTCTTGTTCTGTTGCTCCATCTTCCAAATAAAAATAAATGAATCTTTAAAACAGTTGTGCCCTGATTTGCATAGGCTATATGAAACAAGTTAAACATTCACTCATAAATCCAAAAATATTTATGGAGTGATTACAATAGGCTGGGTACTGCTAAAGATGCCAGGTGCATCTTTGAGAACACTAAAAATAATGCTGAAATTATGTTCCAATGGAAACAGATATAGATGTCATCAAATTAGCATGGAAAATATGTAGTATGTCAGAATATCGTAATCTGAAATTATTGAAATCTGTACATTTTTGCTGCTCAGTGCTGGGTTTTGCTGTATTCCCATGAAGAACTGGTACCCTGAATGTAACCTTGCAGTTAAGAGCTTAACTGTCTCCCTTAGGAATTCTTAGGTCGTTTCAGAACTGCACATGCTCCCTCCTATGGCCTGTGAATTTTTTACCTGTCTCAGAGGCTACAAGATGTTTTCTTCTGTTTGTTTCTCTGTTTCAGTTTCCTCTTTCGGCACCGTTGCAGTGCAGTTTAGACATTTTCAGTGGGTAAACAGAATACAACCATAGGTCTCCATTCTTTTGATTCTTTTCTTGCAAGGATCACAATGCTGCACTCTGTTATTTAAAGTTGTAAGGGCGGGGACGGAGACAATGTAATGGTAATTGGCTAAACCTCCATCTGCAAGCATCACCGTCCCCAATAGATAACTGCTCATGTCCCAGCATCTCAAGTTCCCATCCATCTCCCTGCTTACAGCCCGGGAAAGCAGCTTTAGAACCCTGCACCCATGTGGGAGACCTGGAAGTATCTCCTGGCTCTGGCTTTGGATTGGCTCACCTCCAGCTGCTGTGGTCATTTGGGGGAATGAACCAGTGGAGGGAAGATTTTGAAATCTCTCCTCTCTGCAAATCTGTCTTTCTAATAAAATTAATAAATCTTTGGGAATAAACTATTGGAATAGTTATTTGTGTATTTTGTCCAGTATTCTAGTTGTTTATTAAAGGATGTTAATTTCAAATATTATTAAGCTCCTATGGCTAAAAATGTAAATCCTCTAAATCTAAATTCAACTCTTGTTTTATAAACACTTTATTTCTCAGCATGACAGTGAACCATGTCTTGGAGGTCAACAAAATAGGTTTCTTGGTTATTCCTGGGAGATGAGAAAGCTGTAACTATGAGAAACTCCCAATACTGTATTTCCAGTGTCTTGAAACACAACTCTTGAAGCTAACAGGAAAAGAATGTACTGGCTTAAGTAATTGTCAAAATATGTTAGAGAAGAAACTATTTTCAAGGCAATAAATGTTCGCTTCTAGGAGACTTTAAGAAATAATAAAAGAGCTACAGTTTCTGTCAATATTTATCTTATGTAGAAATAGAAATATATTACCAAGAAATTAATACAAATTCAATCTAGAAAGCCACAAATACTTTCATTATGCATGATATTTCTTGGAAAACCGTTGATTTGAGTTATGATAACTGTAACATTAAATAACAACAGGAGAAATTTTCACAAATTGGCGGAAAACTCTTGGCTACAGTTTGTGATTTTGCTAGATCCAGTGTCTAATGAGTCCCAGACACAAAATAGCATTGCTGAAGGTATTAATTGAATAACTAGATGAATGAAAGATGACAAAAAGGGTGGGATATTCTGATGTAGTGACGATTCTTTCTAGGTAAGAAGGCATTTCACTTTATTGAGTTCAGAGATAGCATTTAAGACAAGGACTGCATGGCCTTCGCATAATACACATGAACACATATGCTTCTGGCAATAATTCTGCTTAAAAGTAATAAATAATTGATGATTGGTACAATATCTTTATAATAGTAATGGATAACAATACATATGATGACTTATGTATTTTTATGGACCGAACGCTAATCTGCATAGCTTGGCAGGTCACCCCATGGATCCTTTACTCTGACAGCAGCTTGTAGTAAGATGAATGCTACCATCACCAATTTACAGTTGTAGAGACTAAGACATAGGAATAATATGCAACTTGAGTTATACGAATGAGTAATTTGATTGCAGCATATGCTTTTCCATCTATGGTGTGGCACCAGTGCCAACAGTCATGACCAAAGCACTCTGCTGGTCCTCCGTAAGTGGGGGGACTCGGTTCAGACAAGCTCACCAGCACTTGATAGTAGGCATCTCATTGTGCTGTGGGAGTTGTATGCGTCCAACTGCCCCAGGACAGACTGTTTCAGGAGTGTCTGCTGAACCAGGATATGCCTGCTAGACAACCTGTCCTTCGTTATTTGTCTTCAGTGTAGCTCACATTTATCGAGAGGGTATCAGCATATGCTTTAATGGTAACAGCTTTTTGGCATTCTAATTTACATATCTAAATGTTCCAAAAATTAGTTTTGTGCTGTCTTCACCCTCCAAAATGATAAACTCAGTCAGCTGACAAATGGAATCATTAGCTCATGTTACTATGTTGGGAATACCTCCTTGGGAAATTACCTCATCATTCAAAGAGCAACATATTAGCTAAAACTGCACCTTGTTCTTTAAATTTCTATTTATGAGAAATTGATTAATACAAGACCATAGCAAATGCATGATAATCACTAATCCAAATCTCATCATTTCCTGTGTTAATGTGATCAAAACAAAGAGATTTAAAGAAATTCATAAGCATCATTATAACAATACAATGTTACTTTTTACTGTTGAGACCAAATTGGAATAGGCCCACTACAGTAAAATGTTTCGATATTGTAAAATTCTATCAATTCAGAAACATCTGAGTAAAGAATCATAATCATAACCATAAGATTAACATTTACTGAGTGTGTACTGAGTCAGACACCATCCTAAAAGCTTTAAGAGGCTTACAACCAGGCCTGACGGCGTGGCCTAGCAGCTAAAGTCCTCGCCTCGCACACGCCAGGATCCCGTAGGGGCACCGGTTCATATTCTGGCCACCCACTTCCCATCCAGCTCCCTGCTTTTGGCCTGGGAAAGCAGTCAAGGACAGCCTTGGGACTCTGCACCCACGTGGGTGAACTGGAAGAGGCTCCAGGCTTCTGGCATTGGATCAGCCACTTAGGGAGTGAATCATCGGCCAGAAGATCTTCCTCTCTGTTTCTCCTCCTCTCTATATATCTATCTTTCCAATAAAAATAAATAAATCTTTAAAAAAAAAGAGCCTTAAAACCTTTTTTATTGAATACTTTAAAAAGATATACTTTATTTATTGATTCATTCAATTATTTATTTTTGTTGGAAAAGTATATTTACAGAGAGAAAGATCTTCCATCTGCTTGTTCACTCTCCAAATGGCCTTAACAGCCAGAGCTGAACCGATCCGAGGCCAGGAGTTTCTTCCTGATCTCGCATGAGGGTGGATGTTCCAAGGCGTTGGACCATCCTCTGCTGCTTTCCCAGGCCACAAGTATGGAACTGGATGGGAAGTGGAGCAATTGGAACACAATTCGGCACTCATATGTGATCCCAGCACTTGCAAGGGGAGGATTAGCTGATTGAGCCATTCAGCTGCCTGTCCCCCCGACTTGAATAAAATAAACATCCTCATGTTTTGAAGATTTATAGAGAGAAGGATAGAAAGATTGTTATTGAACATTCAAAGATCTGTGGTGTTAAGTCCTATTTGTAGTCTCACTCAACAGAGGAGAAAAATTGAGGCTGAGTCACAGAACTTAAGATCACAAAACTGGTTGATCAAGTTGAATTTTACTGCTTCCAAATCTTATGTGTGTTCTGGTATATTGTCTTAATACAATATCTTTTCAGAATATATAACATGCAGTTCAAATCCAAAATGTTGGCAACCTATATGCTTTCTAATCACTTAAAAATGCCTAAATTGCATAGGAGAGGTGAGAGAGAGAGGTGAGAGAGTGACTTCTGTATAGTCTAGATATTGTTAGGACAGCCAGGGTTAGCCAGATGGAAGTCAAGGACCAGGAGCTAGCCTAGGCCTTCCACACTGGCGGCGCAGGCACAGTCACCAGGGCAGTCATTTCTTTCTCCCGGGAAAGCTGGCACGGGGACTCCATCCTTGACTTCAATCCAGACACTCCATTACAGGGTCTATGCATCTTAACTGATAAATGAATAGCTAGTCTTAATAGATTGTGTCTGGTACAGATTTGTTTCACACACCCAGATTGCAAATAGGAGAAAACAGTGTCTCCACTGCTCTGTCGCTCTAAACGCTGCAGCAGCCAATTCTGCTTCTATGCCTTACAGTTCCTAATGATCAGTTTAGGTGTTCCATACCATACTAGGGGTCCAGCAGAGGAACACCTCTGTTTTGTTTCTTTTTCTGTACATGTTCTAATGAATGATGGAATGTTTCCTTCTCATTTCTTCCTGTGGTCTAGATTGTGGAGAAGAACAAAAAAGGTTAAAGTCCCCAGGCTTGAAGTAGAATTTACCAGAAATGTGAGGGTATGTGTAATAATTTCCAAATCGTATTTACGGATACCATTTTATCCTATTGATTGGAAACTGCACTGAGTAAAGATCTTACAAGGGAGATAAGCGAATGAGAAATGGAAACAAAGCATTGATGGAAGTTTCCTAACAGCAGAAAACAAGAAGGCTGTGCTGTCCCAGGGGAAGTGGGGGTGGACCCGACGCTTTAAGAGTGAGAGCCATGATGGAATCAATGGCAACAAATCCTGTAATTACTAAATGAGGCTGTTCCATTTCTGGATAATGCATGCTGCATTTTGATCTTGATTTAAAATCCAATTAGTTCAGGATCATCATTCCTGTTAGTTCTAGCTTCTCTCTGGTGGCTTTGGGGATGGAGCAATAGCTTAGGATTTTCATGTTTGTTCTTTCATGTCTTTGAAGACACGGCTTTTAAAATCTATAACAACAGGTGTCTTTCTCCTCCCACACTTACATAGTTTACTGATTACTCTTAGTGTAACCTCAAGTTCTCTCAAGCCCAAAGCAACCGATGAAAGCCCCATTGATCTACACACAGGTTTTCCAGTAAAAATGACGGTGAACCAAGAAGCATTTCGCTTTGAAGTGAAATATTTCAAATATTTTATTTCTTACATATTTATAAAGAGAATTTGTCTTTATGTTGGCATTATTTTTAATTTTCTTGTTTTCATTTCCCCAAAGGATCAGCTAAACCATTTCTTTTAGGGCAAAAGGAACCCTCAAAGGAAAAGAACAGATTTTAGGTATATCGAATGTGAGACAGATAAAGACATCCGAAAATTAATGTTTGGTTGTTTTCTGGTGAGAGTGAGAAGGAAATGCTAGGCAATTCATTCAAATAGCCTCTGTTTGTTGACATGATTTGATCAGCCAATGACTGTTAGTAGCACGTTGTAATTGCAATGATAGAATTTAGGATATAGGACCTGACACAATGGCTCAATTAGCCCCCCTCAAGTGACTGGGTCCCCTACGGGTGACAGTTCATGTCCCAGCCGCTCCACTTCCCATCCAGCTCCCTGCTTAAGGCCTGGGAAAGCAGTACAGGGTGGCCCAATGCCTCAGGAACCTGCACTCAGATGGGAGACCTGAAAGAGGCTCCTGACTTCAGATTAGCCCAGCTCTGGCCATTATGGCTGCTTTGGGAATGAACAAGTAGATGCAAGATCTTTCTGTCTCTCCTCTTTGTCAATTTACCTTTCCAATAAGTAAATATTAAAAAAAAACAGAATTGGGGATTTAGATATTAAAATACGTTCATCTGCTGTTGGCATTGTGTAATTATTTTAGAGGTTTTTTGCTCTTTTGGTCTTGAATACTTGAAGAGAAATCCCTGGAATTGTCATTCAATAAGTGATAAACATGTGATCTTTACAGTGAAGCATGGCAAGTTACAGTCTACAGCAGTTTTGTGCCAGAGAAAGAAAACAGGCACTGTTTTCCTCCCTGGGCTCGCTGAAGAAAATGTGATGCCATGATTGAGAGCTACTTATTAATTCACACTAGGGAACCATGTACATGACTTAATTTTGAAAATTACAATATAAACAAAACCAACACCATAAAAGAGTTCAAGGGCCCTACATCAAATTAATATTTTGTTCATTTATTTTGACAAGTGTGGTTCATATATTCAAGTGTTACTTATTATTATATGCACTTAGATTTCACAGTGCATTTCATCAAAATAATAAAATCTTGGTGATATAATAACTTGTAGCAAAAGAAGTTTATCACCTCTTTTCTGATATAATTTAAATCTTCCAAATACATGTAGTAATGCATTATTCTCTTATTTCTCCCTCCCCCTTTTTTTTCTCCACATTTTACTCTCATTTTATACAGCACACACACACACACATGCACATTGGATTAATGTTAAATTTAACAATTCTACTTCCTTTCCAAAATTATCACAATTATTAAAATGGTTTTATAGTTGATCATTTATGTATTTCTGTATTTTTCATCTGCATTATTTCCATTGTCTTTTTTTTTAATTATTTTTTCATTGGAAAGGCGGATATACAGAGAGGAGAGACAGAGAGGAAGATCTTCCGTCTGATGATTCACTCCCCAAGTGAGCGCAACGGTCGATGCTATGCCTATCCGAAGCAGGAGCCTCTTCCGGGTCTCCCACGCGGGTGCAGGTTCCCAAAGCCTTGGGCCGTCCTCGACTGCTTTCCCAGGCCACAAGCAGGGAGCTGGAAGGGAAGCGGGACTGCCGGGATTAGAACCGGCGCCCATATGGGATCCCGGGCGTGCAAGGCGAGGACCTTAACCACTGCGCCACCGCATTGTCTATTGTCTTTTTAAAAAGGATTTGTTTATTTATTTATTTAAAAGGAAGATTTACAGAGAAAGAGAGAGACTGGGAAAGATAAAGAGGCAGAGAAGGAGAAATCTCTATTTAATTCACAGCTCAGAGGACTTTTACTGTCAGAGTAAAGACAGGCTGAAGCTAGGACTTGATATTCGTGTTTCTCGTGTGGGTGCTGGAGGCTCAAGCACTTGGACCATCCTCTATTTCTTTACCAAGTCCATTATCAGGGAGCTGGTTGAAACTGGAGCAGCCAGGATTCAAACAGGTGTCACATTAGATGCCAGCATCATAGCTGGCAGTTTAACCTACTGTGCTACAGCAGCAGCCCTGATTTTAAAAGCACTAGTGACTTTCTGTATTTTTGTGTGGTAGTCCACATTGAGACTGATTTTTAAGAAAATTGAATATTCAAATGATGAGCCTAGTAAATTGCAGAATTTAATATTATGAATTATTCAAGAAATAAGAATATGGGCATGTAACTGTGTTTATATTAAAGAAGACAGAGATGGAAGTGTTCATAATTTTTAAAATTATTTTTATTGTGCTTATTCACCACATAATTATCCTAATGTGGGTTTTCTTTTCCTATTAATTTTATGCCACTCTTGATAAAGAAAACAGAAATAACAAATATTAGTTTTTAAGTAATCATTTGAACTTTATCCTGGTTACCAAAACATTAGAATGATTTTATTCAGGAAGCAGTAATTTTCAAAGCCTAGCAGAACTAAAAATCCTTAAACATGTACTAATAGACTGAGTAGGCCATTGCCAATGGGAAGTTCAACAGAAATGCATATGACCTTACTATGTTTATGACGACCTGCGAGTAAGCTATAGCTTACAGACACTTTGCTCTTCCTTCCTTCCCTCTTTCTTCCTCCTTTCCTTCCTTCCTTCCTTCCTTTTTTTCATGGTTTCTTGTTTGAGGGAAACTATAGCGATAGCATAATGGAGACTATTATATCCAGATGTGAAGGTACAATGCAGTATGTATCTCTACTTGCAAAGCAATGATGAATTCCAAATGAAACTGTTGGATATAGCTTGACAATAGGATGCTGGACTACCTGGCATTGTCTGTACCAACAATGTCAGGACACAATTAAATAACAAACTAATGGACATATGACTGCTAATGAAAAACTGTACTATTGTAATAATATGGGGAAAATCAGTCGGGGGTGGGAATTTGGGGAGGGAGTAGGGAAATCCCAGAACCTATGTAACTGTACCATAAAATTTTAAAAATAATAAATTTTTTTTAAAAATTAAAAAGAACACTAACCCTGTCCAATTAGAGCAGAGCCCTTATATCTTAATAATATCCCAAAAGGGTCCTACTACTTACACATTGGGTATTCTAACCTAATACTAGGTTTTAAAAAGTATATGTGTTTTCAAGGACCATACATGCTCATATCATAGTACTATCTAAAAAAATAAAATAAGCAAGACATTTTTCTTTAATAGCAGTGATGACAAGCTTTCTGAAAATGTCCACTTCTAAGAAGTTTGCTTTTTTGGCAGAGTTCTATCTAGAAAAGCATCATAATTAACAAAGTTCATACACTCAATTTTTGCAGTATGTGATATTGTTGAGCTTATTTCCCAGTAAAAAAGGCATATATTGAGCTCATAAAGTTATGCTATCATGTGACTAAAGAGTTTCATTTTTTACTATGAGTACAATGGATTGTTTTTGTGCTGTTTTCTATTAAGCATCAGAGATATTTACATTAGAATTATTTTCAATAATTTTTAAGGAACACTTTTATATGTGTGTGTGTGTGTCCAACAAAAAGTGAAAGTACATTTCTTCTTAAAATTGTTTACCAAGTTTTTTATTTCTGGTTTATAAGGACCTTCCTAGAAGAGTTTTTGAGCAAGATTCTGTGTTTCCAAGGAAAGAGAAGCAGATTCCACTCAGTATCAGGCCATTTCTGTTAGGAAGTAAATGAGCCAACGTTTGGGGGTTGTTTGCTCATCACAAATGCACAGAAGATCACTTGCTCCTCTGAGTAGGTCACAAAGATAGAAGACAGCTCTGAAAGGAAAAGTATTACTCCCTAGGGGTTAGAATTCTTAACACCTGACAGAAAGTTAAATGTGTTTCATCTGAAGGCAGCTATTTACTGAGACACTTATAAATGAAAATCCTTGTGATGAATTTGAAAAACTCCCATTACGTGTATCTATACACATACACCTGTGCATGCAAACACACATTACATTCATATTGCAAAAATATCCACTGTATTGAAAAAATGTTAAGTGTATGCACATAAGTTAGGGACTCATAAATGGCTTGTTTTAGAAAGAAAATAGAGAAATATTTGTAAGAAGGTTGGGTTTCTTGCCAGCCTTGGCAATTTATTTCAGCCCTATTTGTTTGGCCGTATTCAAGATTCATATGTTCACTTTGGCTGAAGCCTTTTCTGCTACCTTGAGAGTTGGAAAATCCTATTTAACTAAGATCAGCAATTGAGCCTTAAAAAATGGATGTATTTGGTATATGATTAGATGATAAGTGGAAATAATATATTTAAAACTATGCTGTGATTTGAAGAGTTCAGCCCAAACAAGAAGGTTCCGTAAAGCTAGTTTCTGTTCTAGTAAAAGCCACTTCATTATCTCCATCAGTTATGCAAATGCAGGCTCAACGCAAGAACCATTTAACCTCTGGAAAGGGTTTAAAAATGCATTTTATTTTTGTAGTTTCCAGTAGCTCAGCAATACTGCCTGTCATTTTGGTTTGCAAAATTGGAGGGTGGGAGTGGGGTTACTGATGCTTCTGGGAAGAAAGGAATCTCAATGAGTCTCTGATCATCTCAATATCAAACTTAGGCCCTGACAAAAGTTTGTTGGCAATGTAACCCGCATAGCCAAAGTTTGAGCAACCACTTTCCTTGCGAAACCAGAAAAATGGGTAATGTTTCATTAAAAGTTGCTTTTTAGGCCCAAGTATAAGAAATATGTGACTTCGACTGCTCTAAGAATCTAGTTGGAGGATGCCCAGATGTCCAAGAATTGGCATTTTCTCTTTTCAATACTAAGATCTCTTGCATAGGAGGAACGTAAACCTTATTACCATAACATACGATCTATATATGCATGTTTATAAACTTGTCTTCTTGACTTTATGCCTGCCCCTAACTGTGATGGCAAATACTTCTCTTGACTACACCTTTCCCTTAAAACAACAACAACAAAAACCAATTACATGCCTCCCTTTACTCAAGGAGTTATAACTGGAGATGACTCCCTGTTGTCTCCTTATTTGCTGCAAATAAATTGTTTGAAATGCCAAGTAGTTCTGGTGCAGATTTTGATTTTCCTTGTGGAGAAGCAGACTTACTACTTGGGTCACAGAATCAAGAGGCACCAGAAGTTAAAAGATGCTCTCCAGGGGTCTGACATTCAAGTTCAGTCCATAGTCATAAACACTCAGGATGATAGCGAATTGTAGCACAATGTGTGTTCTGTAGACCACTTTGGGGTGATACAGGCATTAGACAAGGCTGAGTGTCAGAATGGAGGGGATTAGAGCATTTGAGCATGTCTTCCTATCCATCTGCAATCGAGAGATAAAGTCTAGGTTAAGTGCATCACTGCCGTCGTGAAATTACAGCTAAATCAACTCATCATCGTCACGCTTGGTTTGCTAGTTGTTTAGATTTTATTATTATTATTGGAAAGTCAGATACACAGAGAGGAAGACCCTCCATCTGTTGATTCACTCCACAAGTGACTGCAATGGCCAGGGCTGCATTGATCCAAAGCCAGGAGCCAGGAGCCTCTTTCTGGTCTTTCAACAGGGGCAGGGTCCCAAGGCTTTGGACCACCCTTGCCTGCTTTCCCAGGCTACAAGTAAGGAGCTGAATGGGAAGCGGAGCCTCCAGGATTAGAACTGGTGCCCAGATGGGATTGCTGTGCATGTAAGGTAAGGACTTTAAACCACTAGGTGATCACACTGGATCCTCATTTGGTTTACTTTTTAATGAATTTTTTTTCCGTATAAGATAGATGTATCTCTTCTTGCATATATGTGAAGATAATGCTGATATTATTTGACTAGTGCAGTGCCTCACACCTCTATTATGCTTTCTGCATAATTGCTAAAATCAATGTAAGTTATTATTGGCTGTAACAGTGAAGTATCTGACTGGAATGAAAAATGCCATTATTTAGAAGTGAAAGTTCATGGGTAACAAACCAGGCCCTAAGTAAATTCGAGCAGAACCTTGCAGATACAACCCAGTTTCTCGAAGCAATGTCTTATAGTTTTTTTCATCCCTGACACCAGGGAAACAGTAGCACCTGCCCCTTTGAATTTGCACACATTTTATGACTATGAACTGTCATGATAACTTTGTAAGCACTATGTAAATGACAAGGAGTTATATACCCGTTAATTATTACCTCTGTTGTTACCAGGAGGTGAGATATACTGGAATTCATAGGATTCAGAGGTGGAGCCACAACGCAGTGGCTTTAACCAAAAGAAATGACAGGGATATTTAAGAATCTAAACAGGCAAACAAAATATAATCATAGAAAGTGGTGAGAAACAGTCCATATATCTTTAGGTAACTGTAACTAAACGAAGCAATAAGATGAATTAAATGTGTTTATTATTGCTTCCAATAAAGAAATAACGATACAACTAGGGAAAGACAGGAACATTTGTGGAAACAGGCTAGCCCTGTCATGGTGTCATTGTATCTCAGTCTCTAACTCTGGATACATCAGTAGTACTGTGTTTCTAGGTTGCTGCATACTCTAAGAGACTGGACACAGATGCCAAAGTATCTTCCCTTCTTCTCTCCCTTCCTCAAACATTTATTGAGAAACTATCATATAACCAGCACTCTGTTAGACTAGGAAAATTCGTAAAGAACAAATGGTCATTGCAGTGACAAGGCAACAATGCAGAGGCTGTTGACATGTTGAAAGTTGAGATGAGTTTGATAGAATGTGACAAGTGATGGAACAACACAAGAGTAAGCGCTAGGGGAGGCTCAAAGACAAAACACTTCCCTCTGCCTAAACCCTGGCAGTTACCTCCTTATAAAACATCTGGAGAAAAATAGAAGGCTAATTATGGAAAAATATTATAAGAATGCAGATATTAAAAGCCTATTTCTGTCACAGTTGCATAAAAATCAGTAGCTAACAGGAAAAAATTATCTGAATTATGCTGCCAAAAAAAAAAATTCTTCTCTTTGGCTAGGGGTATTTTGAATCAAGATGGTAATCCAAAATTAGTTTTTAACTAAGCTACAAACTGGAACAAACCTTTTGTCACAATAACAGTTTTAAGCATCCAGAAATCCGACTTTCTGACACAGTGGTGATCACTTCAGACCTTCCTCGTGTCTATTTGAGATTGCAGTGCTTTCTCCAACAGGTGAGTCTTGTTTCTGACCCACAGCCTTTTCTGTTCTACTCCTGGGCTAAGTCTACGCCTCTCCCTTTTGTTTCTACCTCTCCAATTTCCTAGTCCTCTATTTCGCCCCTTCGTCGCATCCTACCACAAAAACTTCAGCCCTACCACGTCTGTATTTGGAGCACGCCCTTTTGTGAAACTGTACATTGTCCTTGATTACTCCCACAATTCAACCTTCTTTCTGCAGAGTAAACCATCAGAAAACCCCATTGGTGCTATATGTCAAGAATGTATCTTACACCCATCCATTCTCTTTCTCTCCTTATATCACCTTTAGCTAAACCACTATCAATCACTTAGATTGTATTAAACTAATAGCGGAGGCTTAACAAACCAGTAACAATCCTAATAAAAATATAAGCACAGTTAAACAGACATGTTAAATTTCCTATTAAAGAAGGATTAGAGTAAATGTAAGATTTACTTACCTTAAAAAAGAAAGTGTAGGGCCTGATGCAATAGCCTGGCACTTAAAGTCCTTGCCTTGCATACACCAGGATCCCATATGGCCACCAGTTCTTATCCTGGCGGCCCCATTTCCCATCCAGCTCCCTGCCTGTGGCCTGGGAAAGCAGTCGAGGATGGCCCAAAGCCGTGGGATCCTGCACCCATGTGGGAGACCAGGAAGAGTATCCTGGCTTCTGGCTTCAGATCAGCACAGCTCTGGCTGTTGCAGCCACTTGAGGAGTGAATCGACGAATGGAACTTCTTGCTTTCTCTCTCTCCTCCTTCCTGTATATCTGACTTTTCAAAAATAAAAATAAAATAAATCTTACAAAAAGATTAAAATGTGTAGCTGAAAGGAAATGTAAGTAAAATCCAAAGATTTACAGAGATAAGGACAGTATTCTGTATGAATCAACACATCTTTCACATCATACCCGAATCATTATTCTTTTTCTCATCACCTATGATGCTGTATGTATTTCAAAAATCTATTGAGAGCAGATAACATACATTTTCAAACTTTTTTAAAAGCCAGTACTCTATAGAAGCAAATTTAAGGTCTGTCACAAAATTTACTATTAATTTGAGTAAATTAATGCTATTAAAAAAATCAGACATCTAATTTTAGTTCCAGAGCCTTGTCATCTTTAGCTAGTTGGTTTAACTAGTTGGTGCTTAACAAAAGCTTAACAAAAAAGGAAATAATTGCATTTGCCTTTATTACAGGAGTGTTATGACTATCAGGCAAACATCATGAGTTTAGGGCTACTTTGAGCACCGTTAAATACCATACAGTTAGAAAATGTTTATAATATTAAAAGCAAAAGCTGATGGCTGGCCATTGTTAAGTATGTTGTCTCTGAATATCAGTGAAGCAGAAAAGTACATGCCATCCCGGGTGCTCATTTATAAAACACGTAGATGGAGCGTCTGTCCACACTCCCAAGGATGCAATCTGACTGTTAATCATAATGCAAGCTAATGGTGGGAGAAGCAAAGCTAAAGCGGTGTTATAGGACAAATGTAAGCAGACTGTGAATCATCCTGGACACTGAGGCATATTCCTACTGCCGCTAATGGTGACTCATACCGCAGGAGCTCCCACCACCAAGGAAAAAAATGCATAGCCGATGGTATTCACACACCAATCATTTACTTCCTTAAAAGGAATTAAGCCAGCATGTTATAGAGGGCCATATGCAAATCATTCCAAGTTTAAGAATATTCATAACTAACTCAAGTGTATACATTTTGATCTGTTAGAGGGTAGGAGAAGGTAAATCTGAGATTCATTATGTAAAGAGGTGATCTGGGCACCTGGGGAAAATGTTTGTTCTTGTGACTGAAGTTCAAGACTGAATACAGAGTAGCAAAAAAAAAAAAAAAAAAAACCAACCAAACCCTATGTGTGTGTGTGTGTGTAATGACTAGAGGTGATGGGTTTGAAAATGGACTCAATTATCCAGTGATTTGATGGTCTTGAAATAAAATCAGAGGGGCGGATAAAAGAATATAGTCATTGGAGGAATTCAATTTGGTACTTAACCAGAGCTTGAAGATCTCAGAGGAGCAGACTGCAGTTACAATTAGGGATAATGTTTCACTTCATTTTAAAAATGAGTCATTGGAAATTCAGTGGAGGGAAAAAATACCCACATCTGCTCAATTCTTTCATTGGTATAAGCATGAAAACCCTGAAGAAAAAAGTTTGGATATTTAAACAAGAGTTCTTACTTCATTCATTTATTTTCCAATCACTCATGCAATATACAAATAGCTAATGAGTTCTATGTGCAAAGAATAATGTAAGATGAATAAATAGAATACAAAAACTGTACATTTTTGTCTATATTTAACAAGTGCATAGAGTAATTATGTAAAAAGAATGCCCTAACAAACCTCTTTGGCTAATGCATTTATATTTAACATAGTTGATTTTAATAAAAGCAATGCATACCTATAGATAAAATACATAATTCAATCAACATTTCTTCCACACATCTAAGACAAAATCCTGTTTCTTAGAGATAGTAATTACTAACAACTACCACATCAATATAATATATTTAAAATACGAGGATTTTTCCTAATAATATGATGACAGCACAGCGAGCTTTAAACATTATTACAATGCTCAACATGCATATCTTTCTTTTTTTACAGTTTTTCTCATGGATAAATAACAAATGCAAATCCTAAATCAAACTATGCACACATCACATTTACAGTGATAATCCCCAGGTTGCTCTATTTGTCCATGTTGACATTCCCTCATTACTCCCAGTGCACTCTCACCAACAGCAAGTCTACCATTTTTATCAACTGGATAATTACTAAGCTATTAGTATTTCAAAGATTTCATTCATTTATGGAAAGGCAGATTTATGGGGGTTTGGGGAAAGGAAAGATCTTTCACCAGTTGATTGACCACTCTGAGAGCCACAATGGACAAGGCTGTGAACACAGAGTAAGTTATAATTACGTCCATGCAAAACTTTTGAACGGAGGGATTGGAATTGTGGGGTGGTAAGAGTAACAGAGTAAGGGGAATGTGGCTGTCTTCTTAGATCCCCCCCTTTTATTTTTAGATTTTTATTTATTTATTTTTATGGAAGTCAGATTTTACAGAGGAAAGAAGTCCTCCCTCTACTGGTTCACTCCCTAAATGGTCACGATGGCAAGAGCTGAGCTTATCCAAAGCTGGAGGCCAGAAGTTTCTGTTGGGGCTTCCTTGTAGGCACAAGGGTAAAGGACTTGGGCCATCCTCTGCTGATTTCCCAGGCCAGTAGCAGAGTGTTGGCTAGAAAGTGGAAGAGCTGGGACATGAACTGGCACCCATATGGTATGGCCTATATCAAGCCGTCATGCCAGCCTCCAAGTACTTTTCTAAAGCTCAGAGATTCCCTAATCTGAAAATAGGAGCAGTGTCTTCCAAGTCATTATCAGTGCATCCTTCTTGGGATAAGGGTTCATTAACATGGGCTCTCTACCCACACTTGGATCAGTGTTAATTAAGTCTATGTTGCAGGTGGGTAACTCCACTTTACCCTTCCCTTTTATCCTTTCGTAGTCACAGAAGTATCAGCATGGGAATTGGAGAAAATATAGTGGTTCAAGGGAAAAGTATTGCACAAACAAAGGTCAAGTTATATGTAACTTCCGTACTAGAACAACTACCAGCCAACAGATTCATTGTTACTGGTGAATAAACTCTTACAGACCTTGGTTCAGTGGCAAAGTTCTTTTCTAACTCCAATTGTACAAACCTTAGAAGCTTCGCGAAGAGTAAAGCAACAGCAGGGATTTGCCAAGAAACCAAGTAGGAAGCCAGCACTTGTCTTAAATTTTGAAAAGTTTAGAATTCAATTTTATTTTAATAATTTAATTCACTGTTTTATTTAGGTGTTGATCTGCTAACATGACTTTTCATTTTCTCTTTATGGAAGACTTTGGCCTACAGATAATAATGGAAGACTATTATGAGACCTTTTCTTGCATGGAAGAATGTGGTAATTCTGAGAATCCAAACAGATGTTATGAATAAATTTACACTTTGAAAACTTCAGGAAAGTTAATTGAATTTAAACCTGGATCACTGGTTTTTAAAAGGGATACAGGAACTTCTTGTGTCTTGTCTGTTTTGTACTTGATTCTTTCTGATAATTAGTTGTATCACTCAGTTACTTTCAATATCACTCTAAAGAAAGACAATGAGTTCCAAGAATATCTTAGTTAGCAGGACTTATTGTTTTCCATAATTTATTGGTTTAAGAGTGAGAGTGGGACTGAGACAGGAAAAATTGTTATCCAATTGACTCACTCCCCCAAAGACCCATAAATGGATGGAGCTGAACTGGGCCAAATCTGGGAGCTAGAAACTCAATTTAGGTCTCCTACATGTGTGACAGAAACCAGTTAGTCCAGTCGTTACCTGTTATTACCTAAGGTCTGCATTAAAAGAAGGCTGGGATGTGGATAGAATTTCAAATTGAACCTAGGTTCTCCAACGTGGGAGTTGTAATAGCCAATCACTGTCAGGTAAATTTGCTAAGGTTTTCCCACTCTACTATGACTTTGAGGCCCGGTATTTTAAAAATATCTTTGATCAGAGGTACACTCTGTGTTATTACAAACATAAGGTGATAATGCAAATTTCCTTATCAGGGAGTTTTCTGTAAGTGGAAGTAAGTGCTAACAATGCTAGGATTGGGGAGTTGCTAGTGCTACTGTTTGACAAGATAAATGGACTTGCATGATATACAAGAATATAATAAATTTTTAACACGGTATAATATTATATGACATTTGAATTTAGAACTCAAGTCTCTAGAATCATGGAAAGCTGATAGATTGAATACAAATTAGATAACACAGACTGGAAGAAACATTTGCATTTGATAGTTTTCCAGGTAATCTGCACCTCCACTTTCAGTTTCACCACTTTAAATCATCCCATCACATGAATCCACGCTGTCATTTTTCTTCTTGATGCGTCTTGCATTAACCCTTGTTGATTGGTTGTAGTATTTTGGTAACTTTTTGTCACTGAATTTATCTTTTTCATTGTTTTTTTGGTTAAGTAGTGGAAGATCTGCCTGATGGAAGTGTTCTAGATGGGGTCATGGTTACCTGGGGAGCGCCTGTGCCTGTGATCCTGGACAACTGGGTGCCTTTGTGGGTTTTGCTTTCTTTGTTCATCTCTTGAAGCGATTCAGTTTTATTCCTGCTTTGGACTATACTTCTATCAATATCGCACTCTTTATGACTGTAGTTTTACAGTCAGACTTGAAGTATGGTCATGTTAATCTTCTAAATGTGCTGCTTTTCAGAGTTGTTTTGGTTATTCTAGGTTCTCTGTATTTCCACATGAAAGGTTGGTCTTGTATATAGGGTAGTAACTTCCACTGAGCACTACTAAATTTTATGTGTATTTTCCATGGAAATCTGAATAAATCTATGTTTAACATGTGAGAAAGCAGGGGTATTTCTACATTCAAAACAATATGTAAACATTCCTTAACAGATTAAATACATTGATAAGTCAGTACTGCTGAGGGTGAATTAAAATATTACCGTATGTGCAGCTATAGGGTGTGTATATATATATATATATATATATATATATAATTAGAATTTAATTGAAGTTCTTTGGGTTTTTGTTATCTTTGCTTTTTGTTTTTTTTATCATAAAATCAGATATACAGAGAGGAGGAGAGATAGAGAGGAAGATCTTCTGTCTGATGATTCACTCCCCAAGTGAGCTGTGCTGATCCGGAGCCAGGAGCCAGGAAGTTCCTCCAGGTCTCCCATGTGAGTGCAGGGTCCCAAGGCTTTGGGCCATCCTCGACTGCTTTCCCAGGCCACAAATAGGGAGCTGGATGGGAAGTGGAGCTGTCGGGATTAGAACCGGCGTCCATATGGGATCCTGGAGCGTTCAAGGTGAGAATTTTAGCCACTAGGCCACCACGTGGGGCTCTGAAGTTCTTTCTTAACAGTATATCTCTTGAGACAGTTGAAATCAACAGTTTCCAAGGGTTGGGAGGGAGACAAAGGATGGTGGGTGGGGGGAATGAACGGGTGGAACATGGAGGATATTTTAGTAAAAATATCCTATATCCTATTATAATAGTAGATACATGTCATTTTATATTTGTCTAGACTCATAGAATGGACACTGACATATACGAAGAACACTGCATAATACTGATGTTTCAATACAGGTTCACCAATCAGACCACCCTGAGAATGGGGAGGGAGAAGAAGAGGAAACTGTACCTTCCACTCAGTTTTATTGTGAAGCCAAAGTTACTCTAAAAGTGAAGGAGCATTTCTTTACAGTATGCCTTTTTGTTCCTTCAGCATGCAATTACTTTTAAGGAATGTGTCCTAGCAAATACCAAACAAACCCTACAAATGTTAAACTAGCCTAATGTCAGGGAGTAAAAGAAGATGCAAGATAGGTAAAACAGTGTGAGGGAATACACAGTATCATTAGGTGCTCGCTGACTTACGGTGGTTTTAGAAATAGCTCATGGGGCAGATATCATTTACACATGGATGTACATACAGAGAAAGAATAAACTGTGGGGAATGTGTGTGGAAGAGGGAGAAGGAGTAGCTAGAATAAACAGCAGGAAGGTTGTGTGTCCAATGCAATGTGTGCCATGGGATTAGATGGCAAGCAGGGGACAGGCCTAGGTCAGGTAGGACATTGTCCTGGGCTGTGGTGAGGATATGAAACTTTTCCTTGAATGTAATGAGGAACTGTGTATGTATCAGAATGGTGTGATGCGATTTTCTATTTTTTTTAATATCTTTTTAAGGCTGCCATGGAGATTAGCCCATAGAAGATGCAAAGTAGGGTGGGAGGAGGTTTTTTTTTTTTTTAAATAAGTTTTCTTCTTTCTGATATTTTTACTTTGACTAAGAGCAGGCATATCTATCATCCCTTTTGCTTCTTCCCACCACATCTGGAATCGTGCTTTTATAGCTCTGAGTGGTTACTCTTGTTTTCTAGGAATGAAGTTGCTAGGTCTTTAGCTGAATTTCTGCAATAGGAGATGGCGTCTCTTACCAGGATTTTGCAAAGGAGACCGATGGGACTCAGGGAGGTGAAGGGTTCCATCCACCAATCTCTGGTGAAAAGCTTATCTATTTTTGGTGAAGGAACAGAGCTGGTAATAAAACATCCTTACCCTTGGGAACCTTTCCTCATTGATGACACTGAATACAGGGGAAACAGAGCATTTCTTCATTTGAAAGGGGAAATGGGTGCATTTGATGCTAAGGATGCTTAACCTGCCACTCATCAGGCTACTGGCTTACTTCTTAGGTTACTTCACTGTCTCAACATGATAACAGAAAGCTATCCCAAGAGGAATGAATCAAATTAGTTAGGCAATACCAAATTTCGCACTTTCATTAGAAAGCATCCAAAAGATTTCTTGAATATCACACCATGTTGCAAAATAATATTTTGATGACTCAAGTGTGAACAAATCAGAAACACATGTTTTCAGTTTCCTGGGGAATAATGATTGCTTTAAAATTAACCCAAAGGTGCCAGGTGGGGTTTAGATTTTATTAAGTCTCAACAATTTGGAAAATAGTTCAAGATGTAGGGCCCATTGTGCATCTGGAGTCCTCTAGTCCTCATATAAATCAGACATCACAAACACGTGCTGAGTTGTGCAGCTTTGATGTCCTTTCAGTGAGGATTGCGTGCTCAGGACCAACTTGCTCTCACAAATGGAAGTTCCGTGTGTGCCTGGACTTCCCTTCTCTTCACTAATATTTTCCATGAACTCAGGGAAGTATGGATGAACACTTGAAAAGTCAGCCTGGGCGGGGGGTGTGACACAACCAAAGAAATTTCACATTTTAAAATTGATGCAATTTTCAAGACCATTACAAACCTGCTTTAGGGACCTTTAAAACTGGATTTACTTTAAAAACTATTCTCATTTTGAGAAATGATGTGTTGTATTTTTTTGTATACATTCTAATATAATTATGATTCATGATTATATGCTGCAATGGAGCTTAGACACAGATAAAAAAAACATCCAATGGAATTCACTGTGACTAAAAAGGGTTTACAGGTTTTTGCTTACAATGGAATAAATGTGATAAAGCATAAAATACAAGGATATCATGGAACTTGGAAACTAGTGAAATACCTTCAATCTGAATTTTTTAACAAGCACGTGGTAATTTAGAGATTTGAGCTGTGAGAAAATAAACAGTTTGTGATTACAAAGGAGTTGGTAAGGTCTGGTTCAGTAGCCTAGAAGTTAAATCCTCGCCTTACATCCACTGGGATCCCATGTGGGTTCCGATTTCTGTCCCTGCTGCGCCCATATGAGATGCTGGCATTTGTAGGTGGAGGATTACTCTGCTGATCCATGGAACCAGCCCCAAGCTTTCTTTATTTTTAAGATGGAAGAAATAATACGGCATGGGAAGAGCATCTTTTTGGTCAAGAACTCTCTCTTTCCTCAAGATTATTAGCTTCTTTAAAATAAACTCTTTTTACCAACAACAGCAAAAAAAAAAAAAAAGTTACTGTACTGTAGTGAGTCCAACCATGAAAACATTTAGAACTATCCCTAGCACATAGTAAGAACTCAATACTTCATTATTTCTTAAATGATCTACAATTGATATCTCTGTACATAAAATAATTGGGAAATAATACAGACAATATTTGGTTGTAATGGAGTACTGACTTGGATACATCAAACTAGGTTCAACATTGATAGAAACCAGAAAGTGGATCCTCACTTAAGAGGAATAGTAGCTTAGCAAAAAGACAGAGATATCAGGTAGTGAAAGCAGAGAGATAGAAGGTAGCTTTTAAAATTCTGTGAAAAGATCATTGAAGACAGGATGCTAAAGAGGCCAGACTTGATGCAGGTGATAAGTTAGGTTGCTGTTGAAGTCACACTGCTGAGAGTTGTTCAGGTCAGGAGAGCGGAGGGAGATAGACACGTTGAAGACATGTATTGGAATAGACGTTCAGCCTGTGCCTTGTGAGCATGACAAAATGTACAGGCTCAAGCATGATTCTCCCCCTCTTCTGCCCCCTTGCCTGGCGAAAGCACATGGCTTTAAAAAAGAATTTGACACTAGCAGCAGAAAGCTTTTCTTCATCCTTGATTGAATATTGATGGACTAATGGGCTCTTCATCATAGCCAAGGATAACCTGCTCTCAGACTATGCCTGTCAGTTACATCCGGACTCTCAAACATGGGGTGAAGAAAACATACAAGATAGAGGTCTACTGATGCACAGCACCACTAGTCAGGTGTTGGGACGTGGACACCCATTTCTTAGAAACAGGCCTTATTACCCTCACAGCAAGTGAGCTAATACCCTCTAGGCAACTAATAGCACTAGAAACTTGCCAAATTTGAACTTGGTTTCTACCATATTATGGTTTATGAAAGGCAGGGTTTGATCAACCAGCTTCCAGCAACCGCATAATGACACATTAATTCTCCTAATAGTGAGTCTGCATTGTGACACAAAAATTAGCAAAATCAGAAATGTAAACATCTCACTATGCATCATTTAGCCTTAAGCACAATTTTTCTTGTTTTGAACACTGCAGCATAAAACCAACACCTGAGAAAATGGGACCATAAACTCAGCACTTCTTGAACGAAAGAATAAATAATTACCCAATGCAGAGTGCCAAGAAGTAGAATTAAAGAAGATACAAAAGAACTCAGCATCTTTTATGAAAAATTTCTACATCATGTTTCATTTATGTCCTATGATATATTTACTACAGTATTACAATTCCAAACCCTCTTCCTGGGCATCAATAGTCTTACAAAAAGCCATAAATTTTGCATCCTATGCCTTTTTTTTTTCCACTCAAAGAAGCAATTTTGCTAATGCAACAAAGCCAATGACAAGAAGAAAGCCAAAATTCAATAGTACCGAGGCTATGGTGAGGCTGAGGAGGAAAAGAGTGAATGTTATATCTTTATTTTTAAAAGACCTAAATTGATATTTAATAGTCTGATAGTTGTGCCAGGAGCACACAGACTGCGTAGAAAACACTTGTAGATTGCAAAGTGATATTTAAAGAAAAACGCAGACCCGATAAGCATTTCCATGTTTTGTATATTTGCTTTACAGGAAAAGATGCTGAATAGGCCATTTGATATCTTAGCTGAATGCAGCTGTTTAGATATTTGTTTGGTCTGCTATTGAATTTTTCATTAAAAATATGTGGTTAACAGCAGCCAACTTGATTTGCATGTGTGTGTTTCTGATTTGTTCACTGCTATGCCTCCTGAATCCTACATCTTAATCACACCCAGGCGCCCGCCCCATTACATTACCAGAAGGGAAGTGATGGACATCCTTTGGCTCCCTTCATGACCCCCTGATAATCCTGTTTCACACACAGGCTCCCTGCTGGAGGAAACACAAAAGCTGCCACTGTAGTTCTTTACTTCCAGTCGATATTCTGACAGATTTGATCTAGCAAATTAGTATGCTGTGGTCGGGGTACGACAAAAGACCCTTTTGACACGCTCTGAATCAATACCAAGGCCGACAGAGAGTCATCTCACCGCAGTTCTGTTATTTTTCCCCTTTGGATGACCCTTTGCTTTCCCCCCCACCAGCTTATGTGACCTTGTCAGATTTTAAAACAGAATGTTAGAAAAGTCACCTTGCACACGCATGTGCTGGAGTGCACATGTGTATCCACACACACCATACATGGCATGCCAACATTTCTAATGCAAATGTGAAAGAGAAATGCAGCTGCTGAGAAAATTCATGTAACTTTTGAAAGATGGACTTTTTTATCCTATCAAAAGCGAAAGAAGGGGGGAAATAGTCAAGCATCCCACATAGCTGAGTACAGTGAACACTGACTGATTCAGCCAAATCAGATTCACTTCATGCTATACTTGCACGACCATTTTTAAACTCTAAAATGTGAGTAAATAAATATACAAGCCTATGCTTTGCATTTCAAATTCCACATTGGTCATATTAAGTCTTCTCAATGTAAGATACTGAACATTTTAATTTCTGAAGTTTATATCTTTTACAAATGAACTTCAAACACTCAGAGAAAAATAAAATTGCAAAATATTAAATCTCCCATTTATCAACTTTTATCAAAGTGAAAGGTTACTTTTTTGTGTCATACATATGTGATCCTAATTTCAAACAGTTATTTTTTGTGTAAGGTCTGATATGACTATGCATTAGTTAACACACGCATTTATGGTTCTCAAAATGGTGTATTTTAAAAAGTTTCTTACCATAATTTTATTTTCTACGAAGTTTAATATATGAATATATTTGGTGAATGCAGATATGATAACTTCATCTTATTGCTATCCTGAAGGCATAATTATGTATATGGTAAGTATCAACTTACTGAGAAGATGGGTTTTATTCACTCTTAAATGGTAAGAGAACCATTTTGTAAAAATGAACTGTGTTGACGTATCTACTGTTTCAATTTTTATATTGCAACCACAGAACACAATATGATACTTGGAAATGTTTCTCAGTTAAATACATAAATGAATTAAAGGGGTAGACCAAAGAAAAGTTTTTTTTAAAGGCGATAGTCCTCCAAATATTCAGCTGATTTCTAGCGTTTGCCAGGAAGTCAGTACACCACCTTTCTGGCATTTGATCACACCAAGCACAAAAACCTTGCTATCTGAAATAAAATGACACTATAGACACAATTCAGACCAAATAAGGGCTGCCTGACTGTGGTCTGTTGGTTGGACAGATAAGGGATGCCTGATCATGGACCTCTGGTTGTTGGTGAACCCAGAAAGAAGTTGAACAATGCTGTGCTGGTTGGACATGATGGAAACAAACAGCAGAGCCAAACCTTGGAAACTAAGGTGGAAGGAATCTCCCATAGGGGAACATGTCAAAATAGATTCTGAATTCATTTTCTTGTTGGTTCCTAGCACCACTGTGAGGGCAGTCTAACATCGTTGCAGGTACTAGACAAATCTCTGAGTAAAGTAAAGCACAGTTTGTGCTACTGAAATCTCTGCTTTAGGAAGAAGTCAGGCAATTCTGATGCCAATGTCTCACGTTCGAGGAGGGAGGGTTAAAGCAGAAGCATGTTACAGATAAGCTCTTCATTACACACAGAAGAATGCAAGTGTCACTCCAACCTAGAGTAACTAACAGTGTGCATCTCTGGACTTCCAGGCTCAAGCACTTGAGCAAACTATTTATTCCCTTACATTTGTTTGATTGCACTAGCGATGAAAAGAGGTAAAAAAAAAAAATATATATATATATTCTCTGTGTTAAGCCATGTTCTATCCCATTGAACACAATGAAGACATATTTTTATGGATTCATAAAGGCATATTAAGTAAATAGTCTTCCCCATAAAAATTCTCCAATCTTAAGAAAGACATCAGGAAACATGTGAGTAAATTAAGACTGATTTCTGTTTCAGAACAAGTTGCCTAGATAGAACCTTCTCAATCCTTACATTTAAAGCTTCATGCATTATAGCTATATTACAGTTGTGGTCTTTAGAAATGTGAGCCTACACATTGCTATTTTTTTTTCTTTTTCTTTTTTTAAAGATTCACTTTGGAAAGCAAAAAGGAAGAGGGAGAAACAGATAGTAAAAGAGAGAGCTCCCATCTGCTGGCTCACTTATCAGATGGTTAAAACAGTGAGTTAGGCCAAGGAGAAGCCAGAAAAATTTATTCCAGGTCTTTCATGTGGGTTCAGAGTCACAGTCGTTGGACCTGTCGATTTCCTAGGCACATTAACAGGGATTGGGACCAGAAGTGGGGCAGCCATGACAGGAGCATGCCTACATGGGATGCCAGCACAACAGAGTGCATTTCACCCACTATGCCGTAGTATCGGTCCTATCTTCTTGAACATAATATCAGGATATAGAACACGATTGCAATACAAAATGTTCTCATTGAGATTAATTGAGCTATAACTGGGATGTCAGTTAATTCTTAGAGTGCCCTGGAAGAACTTGAAATTGTAAAATTTATCGATTAGCATCTCAAAATTTTAAGATTGAAACTGACAAGGATGGGTCTAGAAAACTGTGTTTAAAATTACATGTTTAAAAATGTGACATTCACATTCACCTGTCCCTATTTGCATTTCTTCAACCTCATTCATGATTTGATTTCTGCTCTTTTCTTGCAGCTTATTCCAATTTCCCTCTGGATTTTCCATCCTTCCAATGGGAATGATCGCCTCACTACTAATGACTTCAATACCTCTATATTAATTCACATTTAAGCGTCTAAGCAAATGCTACAGAGCTCAATACATCTCAAATGGAACCATCTAATTATTCACAGCCAGAAATATTTCATTCCATTTTATTCAGATTGGAAATATCAAAGCCATCTTTGAATCTTTTCCCCCTCGCTTTCCTATCCGTTCAGTGGGTAAATTTTGATCATGTTAACCGTTTTATATTTTTATTTCTGTTTCCTAATCTCCATTCCTACTAACACAGCTCTTGTTCAAACCCTGGTTGTCCAAATCATGAATATTTCAACAGCTCCCTAGTGTTTGTCCTGACTTCCATGTGACATCAGAATTATTTTACTTATGTGATGTGTATATTTTCATAATTGCAAATCTTCAAAGACCATTCATGGTACAAAAAGCAAGCTGACACATCTTTTTTGCCACTTAATCTCATCCTAGCTTATTTTCCACAATCCCGCCCATCAGTGCCTATCTCTGTCTCTTCCGTCTTGAGTCACAGTCACAGTGAGATGTTACTATTGGTTCAGTATTCAGTTTTCTTGGTTACAGTGTTCTACAGAAGTATTTACATGGTTTAATGACGTCCTTGATTTCAAATATCCATCCCTGCTTTGCCTTCTCTCTAAAGCATTTAAACCTATTACAAATAGAATAATTCTAACAGAACATTATTATTATTGACATAATAACATTATTATTAATATTAATCATAAAGATATTTATTTCCAGAAACAATTCCTCATCCTGAGTTATACGATAAATAATCTAAGATACATGCTCATTTGAATTGTTCTTAGATAGGCAGAAATACTGGGAAAAAGAAAAAATCTGAATTCCTTCTCTCCATAAATTATTTCCATGACTCAAACTTTTTCAGTCTTGCTGTGTAGTCTAGTGTGCTCTTTTATTTAATACATGGTTCTTTTCTTATAAACCAAATCAATTTACCTACATGTCTAGACCATATTTGCCTAGAATCTGTCATATGCTTTCTCTTGAAATTTCTTTAGCTTCTGACTTCTCTTCTGTTTCTAAGAAAACAACAGCCATCAGAGGAAAATAATTCTGCATGAATATTAATTTTAATTTGCTATATACCATCTCCATAAAGACTTGATCTGTCTTGAGTATTAACTGTAGGACAAGTCAAGACATGGTAGAATATTCTGTAATAATTTGATGACATGCACCAGGAGCCAACATCTCAGTTTTTAGGAAACTTTGTTTCAATGAAATAGGATTAAAGTTATTTAAAAATGTAATTCATCAGAATTTCCTTTTTCTTCCAGACACCTGCTTATAGACTTACTTTGTCCACGTGAAAAATAACATTACTGGCTGCGAGGGAAGAAATAACATAGACAGTGTCTCTTGTAACTTTTTTCTTAATTTAAGGATCTAGTTTTTCAATGAAATATTATTTCCAGAAATCAAAAGACAGTGAGCAACCTGAGTGAAGAACCACAGCATCTAAGTTGATGGTCAGCGAAATGTTGGACTCCCTGTAGCTTAAAGAAATGCCATGAAGCTTAACTAAATATAGCTCCCTGGGAATTTTTTAGGTCCTGGCATGGGAAAGAGCAAATAGCAATTTCAAGTGTGGAGGTAGCAGTGGCTGCACATCAATGGCTGACAGCAGGGGTGAAATTTGTCACTTGCTTTTTTATCTCCTCATTTTCCCCTTCCCACGTAGGCTGCTTTCCTAATCTAGACAAATACTGCTACCACCTCCAGTCATCTCCTTCCATCTGTTTATTACTGACAAAAATGATTTCCTCTTAGTCTACATTTTACTTTAAATTTGCATTACTGTTTTTAAAAAGAAAATTATAAATGGTTTATAGAAACTTCCCTTGGTTGTCTGCAGATTTCCTTCTATGCTCCCTCTTCTCCCCCCCCCCCCAAAAAAAAGATCTGGTCTTTTCTCAAGTGCTTAATTATTCTCCAAAGCGATCTTCGAGAAACTTGACCCCACACCTGATGCTGAGGCAGGTCAAATGGGGTTTTGGATTATATTGTCGTTTGCTAATGGGCTGAGAAAGGAGGATGTGAGCATGTTCTGGTCAGTGGGAAAGTGGGAGGTTTCTTTGGTTTAACCATACAAGAAGTACAGAAAGCCTTTCTGCTTCCCCAGAGCATCACTGCTGTCTGGTGTTCCTGCCTTGGCTCCTGCTGTCTGCCACCGGACAAAAGCAAGCATGACAGAGAAATGGGATGAAAGATGTTCCTGGATGACATATCTAAGCCGCTGGCTCAACCGCTTGATTTACTGCTCACGGAAGATAAAACATTTTCCTCCTGCTCCAACCGTGTTATGCTTTATATACTTTACACAGGAGAATATCCAGACTGGTGCAAAGGGGCACAATGTTCAAGCACTGAAGACACACCCAGAGAGTCAATAGTACTACCCAGACTCACCTTCATCTCCAAGGTCCAACTTCTGCCAAAGTAGAAAAATCCCCAAAACTTTGCTTTGACTTCCCATGGGGCACAGAAGATCCTTGCCAAGGCTCTGCAGCAAGCAACTACCATGGGGCTGGCTGCCCACGGGGGGCTCAAGGGGTCCAGCCTGGTGCTTGTGGACACCAGGGGATGCAGACTTGTGGAGAGCCTGTGGGATGGTGCTGGTGTTGGGGGCTTTGCCTCCAGGCAGGAGAAGTGAGCCTGGTGATCTCTCCACAAGCATGGTCTGTGAATTGGTCAGAGAAGGGGATGAGGAAATGTGTGGGAGGGAAGTCAGCTGAGGGAAGACCACAGGGGAGCAATGACTCCTGAGGGATCCCCATCGACAGAGCCACTGTACTTGCAGGTAAGTGAGGAAACTGAGACCAACCGATCTGGAGGATGGAAGCCGAAAGACTTTTATGGGTCAGACAGATACACCAGCCCATGGGGAAGATCTCAGCTGGGCTAGTTAGCATGGACCACAGCTGACACCACCCATCAGTGCACACTAAAGCTAGGGCCGAGGCCTGCCTGGCAGGTTAGCTCACAAAACCCACCAGAGAGAGTCAGAACAGGGAACAGGTAATGTTAGGCTGGGTCATGACACTAACCAGCATATGACAGAATTAGGTTTGGGGGCTGATTCTGTGGGAGATATGTGGACCTATCCTTGTCGAATTGCGGTTTCTGCTTACAAGCTTGGGGTGGTGGTGAAAGAGCTGAGCTAGGCATGACAATACAACCTTTCAATGCTTACCTGTGCTGGGATTGGGAATAGGCTGTGCTGCTCCAGGCTGAAGTACCCACAGGTGCACCCAAGAATAGGGTGTGGATCAGGCAAGGCTACATCAACCTTAGCTATCTGGCATGTTCAGGAGCCAGGCTGGAATGCGGGTCATGCTGCACTAAGCAATCATACCTACTGGTTTGCAAAAGCCAGGGATGGGAGCAGACTGGGCAAGGATAGGCTGCAGCACCCAGTGAGAATCGGGATTAGGAGCAGACTAGGATAGATCAGGTTGCAGCATCCGACGGCAAAGGCCAAGACTGGTGATGAGCTTTGCCAAGCTGGGTCAGAGCCACCACTGGCATGTGCAAAATCTGTGTCTGGAACTAGGTAGATGCCCCAGCTGGGCTGTGGTTCCCACTGGTGACCATGAGAGCCAGAATAGGGGCGGATCTCTGGGCTGAACAGCACTGCAGTATCTCTTGGCATGAGCGTGGACTGGTCTGGGGTATGCCAGACTGGGCTAGACTCCAGCACGCACTGAGAAATTTATCAGCCTTCCTTCTATAAGCATCAAGTCCACAGTACAGGGCAAAGAGTAGAGATTGTTCTGCAACCACAGCTATGATGTACATGACAATGTCCACCACCCTAGCTCCAATGAGGCTTCTCAGTTTGGGAAAACACATCATTCTGTAAATTATGACCTCAAGTGAGGGTCACCAGGCCTCAGGTGCTCTGCCTTAATTTATTTCTGCTGCTGATCTTTCTGGGTGCTACCACCATGGACATCCACCCTTTCGAAAGTGTGATTTCATCAGTCTAGACTTGTGTCGTGAATCTGTAATACCTTCACTGCAGTCTCTCGTGATGTTATCACTGGCCTTCTCGGATACGGCTTGTGCCTGTAGCTCTAAGCAGCTAAAAACACCTGGCTGTATTGAAGTTTGAAGCCTTGCTGGTTAAGAAGTCTCTGAGAGCATTCTGTAAGTTGGCACACAAGCTTGGATTGCTTGCAAACAATTTGCCCTTTAAAAAGATTTATTTATTTATTTATTTGAAAGCCAGAGCAAACAGAGAGAGAAGGATTAACAGAGAAAGAGATCTTGTGTCTGCTGGCTAACTCCCAAAGGACCACAATGATCAGAGATGGGCTGATCTGAAGCCAGGAACCTGGAGCTTCTCTGAGTCTCCATGTGAAAGCCGGAGTGTGCCACTATTTATTGTTTTTCCCAGGCACATTGGCAGGAGCCAGATCAGAAAGGGAGCAGTTACCCAAGCCAGGTTTTGTTTTGTTTTGTTTCTGTTTCTGTATTTTTGTTTGTTTGGTTAGTTTTGCGCTGTGGTCACTGAAGGGAAAACTCATGATGATCATATAGGATATGATATAAATAATAATAAATAAATATGAACATCCAAGTGTTTGCTTTACTCCACACACTAAATTAATTTTGTACTTTGTCATTTGGCTTTCCAAATCGTAGTTCATGGGAGCTAGTGTCATGTACACATACTGCAGATAGCCCGGTGAATTTAAATTTTCCCATGATCTCATAGTATTTTTCTTGATCCAATTGGAACACAGACAGGGGCTAATAGATAATATTAATTCAGCGTTCTAAGAAAATTTTATTATTAATTTCTTCCTTTATTCACAGGGATAAGGAGGGCAATGCAAAGATTTGAAAATTTGAAAATCAACATTACTTGTAACCTTTCTCTTCAAGAATTCTAATAGTAGAAGAATGTAAAAGAATTCTCCATGTAAACAGGGAAACTGCAAATTTAAATAACGAAGGGTTAATAACAATACTAAATGGTGTGTTAAATAGCCAAATGTATTTCCATATAAAATGATTTACAGTAGAACAGCTACATGTGAAAGGTGTCCATACTTCATCTTTGAGTGAATGGGCTTAAGAGGAGATATCCAGATACATTAACTAAAGTGACTGCTTTATTCAATGTCAAAATAAGCAATGCGTAAGACGTGTGATAAATAGTGCTTAAGGCAGATTGACACCAGAAGGCCCTGAACATCTCAGGATTCATTTTCTCAGGATGCATTTCCCGTATTTCTCATAAGTGACATAGATAAACTACTGAAGGTAGTTGCATAGGACAGAAACACAAAATCAACGAGCTGTCCACTGCCCCGTGAGTCTGTGCCTCTGCTCCATTCCCTGTAACACAGCGATGACCACGCCTATTGTTGAAATACCTCCCATCTCACTCAGTGAGCAGGTCTTCTCTCATGTCTATCCAGCTCCTCATTTTGAAATGAATTCTTTCTCCATTTTCCTCTCATGCCTTGTCTATCCTATTTTACGTCAGAGTGATATACTCATATCCCATCACCTAGGGTGAAAATGGAGAACCTCATTTTTACAGCTCATGTCCAGATAGGTCACACGGACCTAGGCCATAAGATGCCCTGCCTTAAATTTTGAATGTAGAATAGTGGTCTAAACTCATCGATATTGTATACGATCTGTTCCATGAAGAGTAAAGCAAGGGCACCATCCATCTGTTTCCAAGGACAACGCTGAAAGTGTATCCCTGGGGGTGTTGGTTAGGACTGGGAGCCAGAGATGATCCCAGAACACTCGCTGTGTGCTCTATGGCCACCAGCAGTGACAGCTGTGTCTTCATGGTGCCAGCTTCACAGTACTAGTTCTGACTGGTTCTGACTGCTTTCGATTTTCAGTTTTACAACTGTCCCATTGATTTTGGGTGAATCAGCAACTCAAAATCTTTTTGAGATATTCTTTTATGACTTATCAAGTGAAGTAATTTCTATGATGCTTTGCAATGAATCCCAGCAAGTACCTTCTCTTACTTTTTGTCTTTCTTTTTTTGTGGTAAAAAGGAAGCTGTTAAGCATCACATTATATATTCTCATAGCCATGAGGACTAATGCCATGTCAGTTGTCCATCACCGGTGATAAACTCTGGTTGTGGTGACATGAAGATTGTATTCTTTAGAATGCATAAGACCCATAAACCCACATAATTCCTATCTTTTTTCTGTCCTTGTCCCTCTTCCCTTCTGAAAACAAGCAAACAAAACAAAAATGGTATAAACTGTTCAAGCACCAAGCCAGCTATAATCAAGATTCTTTAATGAGATATCGGAGAATAAGGAAGTGATATGCCTCATTCTTAATGATGGAAGTTTGTACATATTTGCCATTGCTGCCTTGAGTCTCTTGGCACTGCTGAGTTTTATGGAAATGATTTATAAATACTTTTCTGAAAGGAAAATGAAGAGCCGTCACAATAGCAGTCACATGGATGGCTCTTTCATTTTTCTATTTATTGTAATATAACCTCACATTTGTATCAACTACTCTTTTTTTAAGAAAGCATTCTCAACTCTAATTACTAAGTAATTCCTGATTCTGATTTATCCTAAAATTCTTAAACCAAGTCTATGTAAGGCTGAACTCCAGAAGGCAACATAATCTTACTTTTTTGAAACAGGAAAAAGAAAAAAAAAAAACAAAAAATGTACAGTTTCTATGTTAAATGTTTAGCCCCAGGCCATCCAAACTAGTTATTAAGAGCCAGTACTGGACTGTGGTCCCTCGACCCCAGAAAGTTGTTCTGTCAGTCTTAAATGATTGAAATAAGTACATCAGTCAATCAGTGTGTCAGCAAATTATTTTTTTAGCTTCTGTAAGGTCCTTAACAGGGCTCACTTACTGTTTGAAATACGATGCAATCTGATCTGGAGTGGGGTGTGTGTGTGTGTGTGTGTGTGTGTGTGTGTGTATGTGTATGTGTATGTTTATACACACTAACTCACTGGCTAGAAATTTCATCTTAAAAAATTTGAAAGACGTATTTACTTCTCTTTCATGACAGAGTTACAGATAGGAAGGGAGGAACAGAGACTGTTGTTCCATCTGCTGACTCATTCCACAAGCAGTCTCTAAAGCCAGGAGTGAGAAGGCTCTTCCGGGTCTCCTATGTGGGTAACAGGGACATTTGTCTTCTGCCTCTTTTCTCAGCCCATTAGTAGGCACCTGCATCTGAAGAGGAGGAGCAGGGGCCTGAATCCGCACCAGTCTGGAATATCAGCCATACAGCATTAGTTTAACACATGAAACTGAAAAGCCAGCGCCATGAACTTTTTGTTTAAGATTTATTTTTTTAAAGATTTATTTATTTTTATTGGAAAGTCAGATATACAAAGTGGAGGAGAGTCAGAGAGGAAGATCTTCCGTCCACTGATTCACAACCCAAGTGGCCACAATAGCTGGAGCTAAGCTGATCCAAAGCCACGAGATTCTTCCAGGCTTCCCACACAGATGCAGGGTCTCAAGGCTTTGGACTGTCAACGACTGCTTTCCCAGGCCACAAGCAAGGAGCTGGATGGGAAACCAGGCCACGGAAGCCCGGTCGTCAAGGTGAGGACTTCAGGCACTAGGCTACCTCCTAGGGCCCAGCCCCATGAACTTCTTAGTCTTCAAATTATCCCCAATATAAAGAGTTCAAACAAACCTTAAGGAGAGGGAGGGAAGAAAGTAGAAGGACCGTCTTAGAATTCGGAGGTTGCTTCAGCAGTTTCGGACACCTCAGGAATGCAACACACAAAGTTATAAACACGATCACACAAAGAACCAAGACTAAGCACCCTGAGGACGCTCCTTCTCCTGCCTAAAAACATCTACAGCCAGCTAGACCCTGGGAAACTTTTCTAATCTCCTTCGGAGTAAGTTGTTAATGACTGATAATGATTTCCTACTGTACCTGTCTCCAGTACAGCTTTCAAAGTCTTAATGAGGAAGAATTCCACGAGAGACCAGGCATCTTTTCAGGTAATGCTTCTCATGTGTTTACACCTGTACTCCTTCAACCTGAGAATAATATTTACTAGAGGTTCCACAAGCTGTTCACTCACTTGTCAGCTCTCTTCCGACTGCTCAGTGGCACACTTTCCCTGATTGCTGTTCTGTTTCTGTGTCCTTGAACAACCTGACTCTCCTCTGCTGTCATCCTTGGTAGCTCTTCTGTGATGCTATCAGAGATGGAAGTATGGACCATGCTGCCCCTGTGAGCATGAACAGAGTCATGATGAATCCTTTGAAATGAATTCAGGACCAACTTTGTCCCTTGCCGCAGACTGAACCGTGCGTGGTGTTGTTGGATTGCCTAAATGCTCAAGTAAGAACATTGTTAAAGGATAGTTTAGAGCCTCACACTCCATTCTCTTTTTCCACTAATTTAGTGACTAGTTAATTCTGCTGGACTAGAAATATATTCTTTCCCTTCTTGAATACTTTCTCTACCTTATTGTATCCCATGTTAGAAAAGAAGAAAGAAAATTAATTCTATGACAAAATAAATACTTAAAACAATGAATATAATTAATTTAGTCCAAACCAAAATATTTATTAAAGTAAGTGCTATCTTCTTCTTGATTTTGGGAGAAAACTACATGGAAATACAGTGTTAGGAACTATTGTGGGAAAAGATATTAACAGCTATTGAAAATCGCAAGCTTTGTAAGTCTGATAGTCACAAAGGGAATGCCGAGTGGGTCACACTTTGTTTAGAGAATTACTATTTCCATGCTGGTGTTTATGGATTGTCTAATTATCACAAATGTCAGTGCTCCATTTTCAAAATTAAATAATATTCATGCCTGTGTATATTTGCTATGAACACATAACCATATGTGTATGCATATAAAGCAAATATTGTGAAATGGCTATTGTCATCAGTGATATAAATTGTCCATTCAATATTATTTGTGCTTTTAAAAGGATGAAGGTATGCAGATATTTCCTTTTTGACCACCCCTCCTTAGGATACAAGATACATACTGAATGTTGTTTACATCCTTGCACATACGTGTGCTTTCCTTAAGCTACTGTTGATGAACTTTCACTTTCTACTTTAAATTTTTTGTAATATTTTTTTTTTCTTGAAAGGCTCCAGCACTTCCCCTTCTGTTCTCCCCCAGCCTCTCCTGCACTGGTTTCTCCTGTATTATAATAATAGTCTCATCCTTCACCAATAGTCACAAGTCCTTCATTCTATTGAAGTGTGTATCCTGACAGTGTAGGTATAGACAACGACAGAAGGTCCAGCATTCTATGTCAAGATATATTGAACACTTTCCGTCTTTATTAAACAAACTTAGCAGTGCTACTTAACATCACCGTGGTTCCATTAGTTCCTTATTTCCAGGTTCTGTTTTCACTCATGTGTTTTCTAGAACATCTTTTACTCTTGCGTGATTCATTGTCCGGTACTCATGAGCAGGAAGACACTGCTCCAGTTTCCCAGCTGAGAATCCGCTCTCCATGAGCATTGTTTTTCTACTCCTCTTCCCCAGAGGGGATGCAGTTCTGCTCTTCCCGTATCGGCTTTTGGTTGACGTGCCCATCACATGCCCATCACTCCTGCAGTGAAGACTCTTCCATTTGAGAACTTTGATTTTTAACTACAAATTTGTCTTTCAGATATTTTGCTATCTTTTATATTGTCAATCATGTTATTAATTTCCCAAGGTCCTACATAGTTTCCTTTTTCGTATCCTAGTAACAGTTTTTTTCCCTTGCTTTATGGCTAAATTCTTGAGTCTTTTTGTGAATACTTTAGAATTTTGAAATATGTTGGTGGGGAAACTACCCAGTGTTGCATGTAGCACAGTGAGTAAAGTCACCTCTTGACTCAGCTCCCTGCTAATGGCCTGAGGAAGGCACTAGAAAATGGCTTAAAGCGCAATGGCGCAGTGGTTAAGGTCCTCACCTTGCACGCCCGGGATCCCAGATGGGTGCCGGTTCTATCCCGGTTCTATCCTGGCAGCCCCGCTTCCCTTCCAGCTCCCTGCCTGTGGCCCGGGAAAGCAGTCGAGGACGGCCCAAGGCTTTGGGACCCTGCACCCACGTGGGAGACCTGGAAGAGGCTCCTGGCTTCGGATCGGCATAGCATTGGCCATTGCGCTCACTTGGGGAGTGAATCATCGGACAGAAGATCTTCCTCTCTGTAACTCTCCTCTCTGTATATCCGCCTTTCCAATAAAAAAATAATAAAAATAAATCTTTAAAAAAAAGAAAATGGCTTAAGTGTTTGGGCCCCTGCCACCCACCTGGGAGATCTAGATGAAATTCCTGTTTCCTGGCTTTGGCCTGGCCCAGCATTGGCCGTTGCAGCCATCTTGAAAGTGAATCAAGAAATATAAAATCTCTCTCTCTGTAACTCTCACTTTCAAAATTAACTTTAAAAAAATAATTTAAAAAAATAATCTTTAGAAGAAAATAGAAGATCTTGGGGGCTGGTTTTAAGTTCAGTATTTTAGTCTACAAATGCAACATCCCATATTGGAACACTGACTCAAACTCTTGCTGTTCTGCTTCTCAACCAACTGCTGGCTAATATGTCTGAAAAAGTAACAGAAGGGACAAGGGCTGGAGCTCCCACCACCCACGTGGAAAGCTCAGGGGAGAGTTCTGGGCTGTCGGCTTTGGCCTGAATCTGACCCTGATACCATTGAAGCCATTTAGGTGAGAGACTCATCAGAGGATTCCCCCCCACCCCCCGTCATTTACTCTTTCTTCCAAATAAGTCTTTTAAAAAGATTCGTTTTAAAAATCTTTCTGATTAATTCGATGTATTTAGAATTAGTTGCCTTATTTATTTCAAACTTATTTTTCTGTGATATTGATTTTCCTCAAATTCTGTTCAGTGCTTATGGATTTTTATCAGGTGGTTACTGATGATATGTCTTCTATAACATGCACACATTAACTAATTAGTAGAAGTTGCTACGTTTCCTTTTCTTCTTAGGGACAGCTCTATGATTGCTTGAAGGGGGTGGCTGCCTGGGTACTCTGTGTATGTGGACAACGTCACTTTATAAACCAATCCTGAAGCAAGTACTGGTGTGGAGAATGCCCTTCCAATTCCAGTGTAAGGCTGTTTCCTCTGTGAGCTTCCAACAATTCTTCTCAAGGGTCTTAAACTCCTGAGACAGATGGTTCAGTTTCTCTAGATAGTGATTGTCCAGTTCCTGTGTCAGGGGTAAACACAGGTCAATCAGTTGCTTAAAGTAAATAGGAATGAGAGAAAGGATAAGGAGTTGACGAGAACAGCTGCCCTGGAAACTGTCCTTTCATTAATCACTTTGCTATCTGTCCATTTACTCATTCCCGAGCTTCGTATTTGCTGCAGAAAACTGTAAATCTTCTCAGAGGTTTTGTAAAAAAAAAGATTTGTTCCCATCCATATGGCAAAACTTACCTTTTGTATATTATGGAATTCAGAGTCCTTCAATTAATTTTGTTTAGTAAGTCATTCTCATCTATTTGAGTCCTGTTGAGGGAACTTACTTTTGCTTCTCCATGCTTATTTTGTGTTTTCCAAAATGTATTTGGCTTTTTTTAAAATTTCTTATTACTATTTTGTTCAAGGGTTGGCAAAGAAAGGAGGTCAAACCTTGAGCTCAATTTCATCTTTATTCTGTAGTAAAGTAAACTCAGGAGTTGACAATAGGTGAAACTTACAAATCAGTTACAGATACAGTATGCTCTGTCTCTAAGCCATTTGGGTTTCCCGTAAAACTTCCTGAGAGAGCAAGTGTCATGGAGTGGATACGGTTCATTTTCAAGTTTTGAATTAAATGGCTTAGACTAGACAAGTGAATATAAGTAAAAATTTCTCATAATGACTAACATATTCATCAGTGTTGCAAGAAATTGCATTTTAAGGTTATCTTTTCTCAAGTTTACGCTATTCAGAAAGTGTAGAGGCAAGGTCTTTTTCAACTGAATTTCTTTACATGATATAAATATTTATTCTTTTTGAAACTGACCATTCTGCAAATATTTATACATATTCCCAGGTGCACTTTAAAACACCAAATAGAAGGCAGGAGAGTGATAACATATCCAGGAATTCCAGCTTGGGCAGAACCATCCAAAGATGTAGCAAGTAAAAACCCACATTGTGATTAGCTGTCATTGCTGATCTATGGATTAAGCTACTCTGTGCAATATTTATTTTGGAAATTAGCTAACTATTGAAAGTGTTGATGCATATTTAAATTTTAACTAATGTAACAATTGTGTAATGTCCTTAGGCTCTGTTGAATCAATAAAGCTGTTAGCAACAAACCAATCTTGTTCTCTTAATAAGTCTGATTCTTAAATGCATCAGTTTTATTCAAATCTGGAAAAAGATGGACTAGGGCAATTTTTTGGCTGTTTCTTCTGGGGATCATGAGAGTAGTTTAAAGTATTCATCATATAAAGTATTCATTATTATTCCCAATTAAGATTATAAGCTATAATTTAAAGTGACTATGAATGCTTTTAAATTTTTATTTCTATACATGTTATCAAGACCATGTATACGTATACATGTTCTGCATGTGTAAGGGGTCTTCTTGCCTATATCCATCATTGAAACATTCTTGGACTATTTGACAAATGATTGATCCCTGAGCAAATGATCTTGCCAGCAGACTTGGACATATTGGATCATGTGGTTCTTCAAGGAAGATAAGAAAATGATCACTTTTCTCCACTTCCATGTTCACAGAGAGCTTCCCCCAAATGGTAAATGATTGAATGAATAAATGAATGACAAATCTGTAGACAGAATCTATACCATCGATAGGAATTAGGAGAAGGGTCTCAAAACAGTTGTTTCTTTGTAGTTTTTCCTCTGGGATTTAAGTTAAATGCAAGAAAATAATCACTAAAGGTTTTTGTTGTTATTGTGGAGTAAGGGATTTAAATCCCAATCAAATAGTGCTTATTACAGTAACATTTCAAATAATTGAGCCGAGGTACAGATGAGAAAATATTCACTAAACAGAGTTCCGAAAATATTTTTATTGTTTTCGAGATAACACTTTTGATTTGCATTATTTTATAAGATGCAATGCCTCCACTTAATTAAGAGTTCAGCAAATACAAATTCAAAGGCCACAGTGCAGAAGCAAAATAGGCAACAGGTAAAAGCAATGCTCAGATGAAACAATGTTCAGTTCACACATGATAAACTCATGTGTCTTTAAACCTATGATAGTACACAATTATTAACAGTTCACTTGATAGGAATTTAACACAAAGTGTGACAAAACTGTATACGTCGCAGCAATACTGATATGGACACTTCTATTTGTTTTTTCTTAAATGTATGATTACTTTTTTTAAATTTTAGTTTCAGATATAGGGGAGAGACGTTTTCTGACGCTCACAAAACATTAAGGACTTGGAACTCCTTTCTTCCTTCCTAGATGTGTTTTATCGTTCATGCCTCTTAGCTGAAGATCAATGAGCCTCCAGGAGCCTTTCAAGTAAGACACCTGAAAGAGTCTTGGTGCCTCACACTGGCACCCCGCTTCCTATGATCTTGTCATTGCCTCTGTCTCCAGTCGAACAACTCCATCTCTTCTCTCCTGTCACAAGTGTTACTTTCTAGCAACCACCATAAATCGGCAGGATTTGAAAGAAAAACATACATGTCTTTTCTATTGATGTATGGATCATATAAGCCCATGTTTGTAATGTTTATTACTTTGCCCACGGTGTAAGAGGTTGTCTCAACCAGTCTAGCTGTCTGATGGATCTTCTTTCTGATGTAATTTTCTGCAAGAAACCTTCTGTGATCTTCCCGCCCCTTCATGCCCAGCGTATCAGTTTAATGAAGTCCCATAATGCTCAGTGCTTAGCTCTCTCACTGCATTTGCCAATATGGCAATGCTCTTTTTGTGTTTCTTTCACTTCCAGTCTGAACTGCTGGAGAGCAAGGACTGTATGTCCTTTTTTCCTGTCCGCTCATTACCTAGCACAATACTGATCCAATGTTGGTTAAATGTGAGCGAATGACTCAGTGGCGCCCAAAAAGTTCTGAAACATGGAGCCACAGCACATAGAAAAGGACAACAAAGAGGGAAATTATCAAGGAACTCTGAGAGGCTAGAGATAACATCTTAGCCCGCTAAAGCTAGGCAGAGTCGACGATGTGGTACAGTAGGCTACGCTTTTGTGAAGCAGACACAGACATCTCATACTGGAATCCTGATAGGATTGCATCTATACCATTCTCAACCCAGTTCCCTATTTTAACATGCTTGGGAAAGCAGCAGACAATAGTCCAAGTACTTGGGCCCCTGGCACCCATGTGGCACAACAAAACGGAGTTCTAACCCAGCCCTGCTGTGGCAACTATTTAGGGAGTACATCATCAGATAAAAAGAAATCTGTGTGTGTGTGTGTGTGTCTGAAACTCTACCTTTCAAATGAATAAGTGATAAATAAACAAACATTGACAAAAAAAAGTAGGTAAACGGATAAATATTTGGAAAAGATATGCCTGGGGCTGGTGCCAGGGTGTAGCATACCAACAAACAAGCAAAAACAAAAAACAAAAACAAACTATGCAGTATGCACAAGAGGAATGAAAACTGGTGCCAAGCTATTGGTAACCCTTTCTCTATGATGAATAGCAGCATACAGAAGGAAGTTGTTTTATAGGTAGTAGGTATCCAAGTGATTACATGACTTGTAGAAACATATTTGAGAACATTATTCTAACAAAATGCAAAAGGTAGGAGAGAGATCCAGACCAGGTTTGAAATGAGACATGGAAATTGAGTCAGATTTAATGATGACCAGCCCACAGACAGATGCAGATGGAAGGATTATTCAGCTAAGAAATGCACAGTGGTGGGAAGGAGCAATTAGGAGCAGCATAGAAAAATGAAAAAGCAAAACAGAACTCTTCATAGAGACTGACTGCAAGCGCTAATTTCCATAATACTAGTGTCCCCAGGAATACTTTGTTATCCTGTAAGGAAAAACTGGTTTTCTCAAGACAGCAAGGCCTTCTCAGGGTTTCAGATGACATAGTTGCATGAGAGAAAAATTGTGCACAGATAAAGCACACTAGAGAGGCCAGTTTGATTTTTTGAAAAGCTACCTTACAGCAAGAAAATTACTCTCTGAGTTTGCATTGCCAGTTGATTTGGCTGTGAATTTCAAGAGCTAGTTAGGCTAAACTAATTCGGATAAAATTATATCAAAACACTTTGATTCAGATTAAAAACATCCAAAATAATTCAGATAAAAATATGTTCAAATGCTATATACAAATTGCTCATATCCATATAGTTTTTAAAAATATATTTTAGCCCTCACTAGGCTCTGGCAGGTTTTAGCAAAGAAAACTTGTATGCCAAAAGCTGGTTGCATACTAGCTGTTCCACTTTTGATCCAATTCTCTACTAATGGCCCAGAAAAGCAGTGAAAGATGGCTCAAGCGTTTGGGCCCCTGCAACCCTTAAGAGAGACCCAAATGAAACATTTGACTTCATCCTGGACCAGCCAGCCTCAGCATTTGTAGCCATTTGGGGAAGTAAATTAGGAGACTGAAGATTCTTTCAAATCTACAAATACATCTTTTTCTTGCTTAAAACAATTATTTATTTATTTGAAAGGCAGAGATACAGGAAAAGGGGTTAATGGATAGACAAATCTTCCATCTTCTTCTGCTTCACTCCCCAAATGACAACAGAGCTGGCAACTACTTCCTTCTGAAGCCAGAGCCCATGAACTATTTTTTGGGTCACTGTGCAGGGTCGGGGGCTAGGGTGCCCAAGACCTTAAAATGCCCTGTCTGCTCTGACAGACGCATTAGCATGGAGCTGGATTAGAAGTGTAGCACTCGGCACTGGAACCAGGTTCTGCATGAGATGGCTTTATGTGCTATGCCAATGTGCTGGCTCCTAGAAACAACTCAAGGTCCAACCGTAGAAAGATGAATACTGATTGTGGGGTGAACACTGATATGCTACGCGGAAACGAAAATGTTTACAACCACTTGTGATAATCAGGGTAAAGTCTTAAAATCTTGAATGGAATGAACATGTTTAACTGATAAATAAACTCAGTATCATTACAATTTTTTTAATATCAGAAGACACAAAAATTGAAAAACTGGTATTAATGATGATACAGAAGAAGAGTATGGAAATTATATTTTGAAATTTCATGACTGGGCATAGCACAGTAGCCTAATGGCTAAAGTCCTTGCTTCTCATGTGCCGGGATCCCATATGGACACCGGTTTGTATCTTTGCTGCTCTTCCCAACCAGCTCCCTGCTGGTGGCCTAGGAAAGCAGTTGAGGATGGCCCAAAGCCTTGGGACCCTGCACCTGTGTGGAGACCCGGAAGGAGTTCCTAGCTCCTGGCTTTGGATCAGCTCAGCTCCAGCCATTGCGGCTAATTGAGGAGTGAACCAGCAGATGAAAGAGCTTTCTGTCTGTCTCTCTGTAAATCTGACTTTCCAATAAAAATAAATGCATCATTATTAAAAACAGAAAAATAAAACAAAAGAAAAAATCATGACTGGCTACCGCCACTTGGAGGAGGAAGACTCAAAGATAGAGGAGCCTCCAGAAAAATTAAATGGCATTTTGTTTTGTCTTTAAGATTCTGGTGTCGATCCTTCTTTACATATTACATACACATATTGTATGTGGTGTTCATAAAGTGTATACATTATATACAAGCTTCCATTTAAGTGAGAATTTAAAAGATGTGTTAAAATAGAGCACTTTTCTTCTAGGAGACAGTTCTGTGAGTTGGTCTTTTTTGAATCCCAAGTTTCCCCATGCATGTCAAATACTCCAGATCAGTGTAGCCCCTGATAGGCCCAGTGAATGGTGAGAGAGCCGAGGGTTATTTCAGTCAGCTGCCAATTGATACCAATCATCGCAGCTGACTTTTCCACCCAGCAATCTGCACCGATTGTTAACATGGGTGAAGTGAGCCAATTGCTTGAGACCAAGCTTTATTAATTTATATTAAAATTTAAATTTAAACAGACATATTGGGGAATTAAGGAAATAAAAAGGACATACCGAAAATGTCAAAAGGAATGTTAGAATATTTTGAAGCCAATGGTTTCATTTCAAAACACAAACCTTCATTCAGAGTGATTGGAAATCAAATGCCTATTGAGCGCACATCATTTCTGGCAATTGTATAATTCATAAATAGACAAATGGCTTTGAAACATGATGGAGAAAATGCACTCCTAAGGAGCTATCATCCATGCCAAGTGCACTGCTGAGATCATAAACCAGTGACAATAGGGGTTAATAATAGAAATGTTTGTAGTCCTCTACTTATAATAGAATCAACAGTGCTGCTATAATTACAATTTTCTTTTTTTTTTCTTGTTATATAGAAATGAATCAATATCCAAGTAGAGAGAGGATAAAATGTCTTCAATAATTTGCTCTGCTCTTCAGGAAGAATTGGCTTCTCGGGTCTGCAAGTCAATTGTATCATTCAGAATTATTACAAGGCTAGTTATCAAATAGTGTAAATTAAGATTTGTTTTGACCCATTGAAGGCTACTTTGCGTGCTTTTCAGGGCAGAATGAATAATCATGCACAATTTCCTTTTCTTTACTAAACTGATCTAAAAAAAATCAATGTATTATTTCAGCAGATGTTAGAGGAACCAACTCTTCATGCCGTTTTGCTAAGTTATGCTGACACACCACACTCACACACACTCACACACTCTCTCATGCACTCGCACACTCACACACACTCACATGCATACTCACACGCACACTCACTCACACACACACACTCTCACACATCCCTTGCTTTGTTATTAGACTAGGAAAACTTTTGATTGATGGTTATAGCAGTAACAGACAGGTCTCACATCATCTATCTTAGGAATATTAAAAGTAATGCCTGATCAGACATCAATAGAACAGGGCTATATAGATGAAAAAAATGTATATATTCCACATTTTGAAGACTTAAATGTATTTACCATGTAAAACAAAGTGGCATGCAGTTTGTCTTAAATCCTGTGTAGTGCTCTGTTTTTATTTTTCAAATTTTCACTGTTGTCCCAAGAATCTGCATTGCAGGATGTACCCGGAATGCTAAATTGCTGAAATTATGTAACAAATAAACCTTTCAAGAGGTGAGGAAAATATTGAAATCTACTTGAAACCTCTATCTGATTTCAACTAGGTAAAAGTTAAAGACAAACAAACATTGGAGACGGATATAAATTGCTGTATTGGCATATCTGATTTGTGTCTCCCTATTATAGAATCCTTAACAATTATTAACTGTTGGATGACAGTATCTCTTCCCTTAAAGAACATGACCCTCTCCTTTTCTGTATCTAGAAAACAAACTTAAAATTGGCTATCAAAATCATTTTATTCCTGTGGAGCAGCAAGTTAAGCCATGCCTTTGAGGTGGGCATCCTGTGTGTTCAACTTGCATTTTAAGCATTTTAGGTTTTGAAATTTAACAGTGAGAAAGGTGGATAAGATTCCTGCTGCCCTGGAATTTTGTTTTGTCAATGAGCAAGTCTGAGAGACTAGAAGCAGGTATTCACATAGTAGCATCACGTACTATGTGCACAGAAAAGCAAAGCAGCCAGAATGGTTCCCTGTACCTGTAGGGGTGGGTGATATTATTTTGTCTGAGCGGGTCTGAGATCATTGGAGCAGCTGACATTTGAGAACGACATGGGTCATGAGAAGCAGAGGTGCAGGAGACTGGGAAGCATAGCATTCCAGTTGTTCAGCAAATTGCACAGGGTCAACGTAGAAAAGTAAAGCATGGAAGAGAGGTCAGTACAGTTGAGGTGATGTGAAGTGAGGAATCGTGAACGCGGTGAGTGCAGAGGCGTGAAGTGCATTTACTGTGAGGGCAATGGGACATCTTCATAGGAACATGAACTGATTTGTTTTTAAAAATTATTCTGGATACTCTATCCAGAATAAGAATGCTTATTTAATAATGATGCTCCAGGGCAGTCTGTCCAGAATAGAACTGAGCCAGGATTTTGGTGAAACGGGTCTTAGTGGCTCCCCAGTTTCTTTATTTTACAGGTAAGATCTGTAAGTGAAATGTCACATTCAACGTCATCCAATCAATTTCTTAGCAGCCGGGACTAGAGTGTGATTCCCTGTCTGTTTTGTTCTTCCTACTGTGCCTGGTTTTTTCACTTGGCTTTCATATGTTTTATACATAAACACACACACATACATACACACTTCTCCTTAGAATTGGCATCATAGGAATGACACTAACTCTGGATCATTTCAGTAATCATTTCAGAAAAACTAGAGGATATCAGTCAAAGTGTGCCCTACCAATCATCTCTATCACAACCAGCTATATTATGTACTACAGTGTTAAGAATGGGACCTATTGTATCTTGAAAAAGAGAAGCTAGGGAAGGTCAGGAGCTATCTGGTTTTCACAAGGACGCATCTGTCAGTCATGCTCAAGCCCGAGCCGTAACAGTTGAGCTCTCTCCACTGATGTCCCTCCAACATAAAAAGACCTGCTCTCGGTTCTGTTTCCAGCTAAATCCCCAATCCAGCTTTAACTGCTTTGAAGAACATGACATCATTTGCAAATGAAAGTTGATACCAAATCCTATGGAGTACTATGGATTAACCCATAAAACTGGAATCAGCTATTTCTTGGCAGCCTAAAACACAGATAACAGGAAATTAGTTATGATATTTACTAATCAGGAGGGAAAGGCAAAGTATTATAAAGATTCACATCAAAAGTAATAATTGAAGAAGTAGAATGTTTGGGGTAATGAAAAATACCTTGTTTGAAATTTTGTGATGATGTACAATAAACAACCCTTGCTGATGCTCAACGATCACCATTTTTTTGGTTTTCTTTCCGTTTTCAATGTTGAAGAGTGTCATTTTATACCGCTTCTCTTTCTGCGTCCGACACTAATGAAGACGCTCCCAAGGTCTTGCCACAAAGTGTGAAGCCAGGGGAAATTTATTAGTAGACACTTTCATCCAATTAAAGAACTTCTATCATAAATTTTCTAATTTATGATATATTTATCATAAATATATGACATTTATATTAAGAAGTAATGAACCCTCATGTGTTTGACTAATTCTCAAGTACTTTAAAAAGTCCTGTTTGGGATTCAGCTGTTACTTTATTTTTTAGTTTTATTTTTAGTCTTAGTTTTACATACATTCCATGTGTTTTGCAGATATAATAACATAATGATAGTCCCTCAACTTCTTTCTCCTACCTTTCTTTGTTCTCCCCTTTTTTTCAGTTTGTCAGACAATATTTTAATTTTACTTCCCAGTTTTTAAAAATGCTCAGTACTTCACAGAGTAAGAAGTTTAACAAATCAAAAGAAAACGTGACCTTGTAAGGAAGTAACATTTCACTCTCACTGTGTTGTCAAATAAGAGAAAACATATCCACCACCTTACAGCTCTGAGCTCTGGTAAGTGTAGCGTAATGGCAATTGGCTTCCCCTGCCTATGTTGCACACATTACTTCAACCACTTGTGAAAATACCTCTTCAATATCTAGAGAAAATGAGGTATGGGCACGCCTTGTGATTAGATAAGTACACACCGACTCTCCAAGATAAGGACCACATCATTCTGGACAGTATTATTCATGATGGATGAACAGGGACAACAATGAAAGACAGCAACAATGAGAAGATGAAGTGCAGTATGAGCAGAAGTCAGAACACACACACCTCAAGGAGGTGCAGATTCTGTTAGGCAAGCTGCTCAACCGCACGGCAGCATTCATTCCAAGTTCTAAAAGCACACGCAGCAGTGCAGTGCAATTAGAGACACACGCATGCATGTAAAGACATTAGAACACAGATTGTCTGGGAAGGATCACGTTGATGTGTTGGCATTGTTTAGAGGAGGACAAAACTGGGTAATGAATTTGTGCAAGTGAACAAAGGAGACCTTCACGTGCCATTGCTCTAAATGAGACAGCGCAGTCTGTATTCACACTCGTGAGGACATGTGTGTGCATGTGAATGTAACTTTCTTTACGTCTGAGTTACAATTGCAAGAAAAATAAATATTCATGGTTCTGGATGAACATTTCTATATCAAAATTCACACTTTCCTACTTTTCAGTGTTTTTTTAAAAAATTGAAACCTAAGTGAATCAGATGCTGAGCTGTGATGATCTGAGGTCAAGTAAGAAGAAGACCTGTGAAACACTCTCGGGCAGAAATGGTCATTTACCTGCCTGTTTCAGCGGAAGTCAAATCCTGCTGTCAGGCTCCAGCTGTGCTACCAGGCAACACTGCTGTTCCGAGCAGGAAGGGTTTTCCTGTAGGAGGCCCTTGGAGCATACAGAAGCACAGTTGCAGCCAAGGATTTCAGGAACTCAGAGGAAGACTGAATGCAGAAACCAACCTTTGCAGAACCAGTGGAGGTCAACAAAGCAAAATACAACAAATAAGCAAAGCCCTGGAAAAGTAAGAGCCGAAGAAATGCTTTCTGTGTGGAGGCATCTGTAATCTCTCGGCCTCCCTCCTCATTCTCTCTCTCTCTCTCTCTCTCTCTCTCTTTTGTTTTCTCTCTCTCTCTCTCGAATTAACAGAGAGTATATGGGATTTATCTTGTGAGAAAAGAAAGTATACCTCATGTTTTCATTTTGGCACTTTCCAAAATAACCTTTTGTCCTGATCCCATTTCTTGACCCAAACAAAGGCAAACGAGCGAGCTTGTTTCCAAGCCATGGAATGGAAGAGAAAGTAGATCAAGTTTTATGCCTCACAAATAGAATGATATGATCTATGCAAAGTCTTTCTGTGAAATTTGAGAAAATTATCACTAAAAATGGAATACTTTCCCTGATTTTAAATATAGCATGCTCGACTATTTTGAGCCCATTTGCTTTCTGAAATGTAAAAGGGAATACCTTTTTCTGCATGTATTCCTAAGATGTTGAAAACCCACTTTAAAAAACTAGCAATATGCAGCCAAACATAATAGAAAATATTTTCACTTAAGATATCTGTTCTATTAGAGTTCCGTCTTGCAGAATAGGTATGAAAGAATAAAGATTGTAAATATAATTAATACAAATATGATCTGGTAAATCACTGCTAATCTTACATACTTCACAGAGAAATTAATTCTAAACAAATTTAGTCTACATTATTCCATGTCTTTTACCCAGAATTTGAAGTTCTCTCTGGTTCTACCTTCTTAGCCTCCTGATTCTGAGCAGAGTCTGGCATTTCAGAGAGCAATTTCAAGAGAGATGTTACTCCTCTGCAAGCTCAGGTTCTCCAGCTGAAAGGGGGAAGAGAACCCCCAGAGTATCTGCTCCTTCCCCAACCGGAGGCTAATGAGAAGTTCCTGAGACAGGACTGCCACACTAATTCTTGTCCTTCAAGTCTCTGAAACATCTTTTCTGCCAACGATTCTTGGATAGCCACAGTGATGTCTATGCCATTGCTTGGCCCCTTACATCTTGTGGGACGTTCCTGTTCTGTTGCTAAGATCTCTTTGCTCTTTGAAGCACGTGACTGAAGCTGTCAGAGACGATAGACCATGGCACTGTGCAAGACCTAGAGTAAGGATCTAATTACACATCTCATAAAAACAAAGCTGTGTTTTCTTCTAACAAAAATACGTACAAGGAAGATATAGCTGGGAGTCTGCTATTGAACTCTAAACACTGAAACCACATACAGAGGTAGAATACAGGTATTTGATCAATTAACACTCCGTTGGGACATTATATTTTAATTTCATTTGTCTCTGTCATTAAAAATGTAAAGGAAAAGGCACACTCCACTTAATTTATCTTGAATTTTCTGGAATTGATGATGTTGGCAACCTATTCAAATGTTCTGTTCACTTGGATCATAGATCTGTGTCTGTGAAAGACCAGTGAATGCTGCCTTAATATCATAAGGAGATTTTTCGTAAAGATTTCCCCCAAAGCAAGTATGTTGACTTATACACGAATTAAAGAGATTGGGTTTGTAATGATTTGCAAACAATGATGTTATCAATAGCATTTCTTATCCTTCCAGGTTTAGGTACTTCAGGTAGTAAAGCTGAAACTTGAACTTAGATTTGTTTGACATTATCACCTTTGTTCTTTCCATGACTTGGCTACTGGTGTTAGACAAGGCCTGGAGACTTAGCTCAGTGTGTGAAAGAAGTCACAACTATTCAGGACATCCTGAGGTTTTACTCCTCAGACAGAGGTGGGGTAACAGGCAGACACTACACAAGCACAAGGGAGTTGATTTTGTGAATGCTGGAGAGACAATGAGATGCCTTGAGTAGATAAGACTCAAGGTGACCTTTATATTTTAAACATCAGCAGTCAAAAAAAGGTGAAGTTGAGAGATTATTGTAATGATTCTAGCTTTCATCTAAAATCCTTCGGGGTTCAATAAGTGGAAAATTATTAATATAATAGAAGCATTTCAAAGAGAAACTAGGAAGCTGTGGGAGACAAACTGGCTATTGGGAGGAAGAGTGAGACAGGAAGATAATCGATATTCAAATTAAATATTGATGATGGACCTGGAGCCATGGCCTGGACTAAATACTTGCCTTGCATCTGCCGGGACCCCATACGAGTGCTGGCTTATATCCTGGCTGTTCCACATCCTGGGTAGCTCCCTTCTTGTGGCCTGGGAAAGCAGTAGAGACCCTGCACCCACGCGGAAGACATGAAAGAAACTCCTGACTCTTGGCTTCGCATCAACTCAACTCTAGCTGTGGGGCCACTTGGGGAGTGAACTAGCAAACAAACGATCTACCTCTTTGTATCTCCTTCTCTCTGTACATCTGCCTTTCCAATAAAAATAAATCTTTAGAACAAAAGAAGAAAAAGAAAGAAAGAAGAGCAAAAACTCCATCGATGTTGAGAAGTGCTTTAAGAGAGGAAACCATCTGATGAATGTTTCAGGGTACAAGCAATAATGAACACTACAATTGGAGAAATAATGCCAGTTATGGAGGCATGAACAAGGAGGAACTGGAAATATGGTTGGCGTTTTCAGAGAGTGGAGTTGGAATTTTGAAGATCAAACCATAAAGCAATATAATCGATCAGGAAGAGCCTGTGGGGTTTAAACACAGAAGTGGTTATTCGAATTAGTTTACCTTTGAGATCAAATTAGAATAAAAAAAGAAATCAAAATGATTTTGTATAGTGAGGACAGAGTAAAGAATTTTGTTTCACAGAGTACAACTAGTAATATTGAAAGTGGTACAAATATAGTTGTTTATACAATCAATCATATATGTATATTCTACTTATGTGTGTGTCACATATACACATATTCTATTTTATATGTATATGAAATAACAAATTGTACAACTGAAATAAACATGTACTCTGATATTTATAAGTGACAAATGTCATATATTCATCAAACATTACATGCATATACATACATCTTTAAATGTGTCTACATATAATGATTGTCTAATAGTATTTATTATTTACTTGAAAAAATTTACACATTGCAAACATTCCTATATATACCTACACTCTACTATATTAACATGCACGTCTACAAACTAACAGAAGGAATTAAGTTGGCTATGTCATTTAGAGCAGTCAAATAGACATAACAAATCAGAAGTTTCTTGTTACAAATTCTTGTGACAACTTCTCTGAGTTTTAAAATTTAATTCTTCACTATTGCTAAAAGTAACAATCTGCTTACAAAAGATGGTCATGCTGTGAATTAGACTAATTTTATGTTCTGTTTTCTAAACAATATATATTTTCACTTCTATTCACATAGACTTATTTATAGGCATTTTATTACCTAGACATTCTGCTGATTGTGTTGAAATAGATAATTTAATATTCATAATAATACATAAAAGAGATCTTTGTTCAGTGTGGATGGCATAAACACAAATAAATGGTGAAAAAGGCAATAATAGCAAGGAATGCAATGTGCAACACACAGTAAGAGGAAAGGCTGATTTATAAATTAGTCATTTATTATTCATTTACCCAAAAATAAATTTAAAGCAATCTATAACAAGAAACAAAATGGAAAATGAATAAATAATATAGTAAACTCAGAATAAAAAAATACATTTAAATCAATAATTTGAAATCAACAGTAAGCGCATACACAAAGTACATACCTAAGGTCCAGAAAATTCTAGAATAGTCCTTTAGTCTGCAAATATTTTGGAAAGTAGGCAGCAATGACATAATTCATATTACTTCTGGAGAAAAAGGAAATGAAGGTATTCTTCATACTAAAACAAACAAAAAAAAACTTTTCCTAATTGATAGAAAATGAGACAGAAGGACAGAGAGAGAGAGAGAGTGAACCATCCTCAACATCATTCACATAATAAATGGATTTCACAGGACTATTTCTTACAGGGATTGGTAGCCTGGGTCAGTGTTGATGTAATGCCAAATTACATTCAATAAAAGTAAGAGACAAGCTACATGGTCCAGATATGTAGATTTATATTCTGCTCCCAAAGCTAATTCCAGATGATAGACTTTTTGCAGATGTAGGAACTCATGAGTTGTATTTCATGCCTGTGAACCGTGTAAATGGACATTGTCCCTCCAAGTGTTTGATGAGTATTAAACAGCAGTGAGCCTAAGGTTATGATTGTTGATAATCAGTCTACTGATTTAGAAAGGGGAATGTTTAATTCCCTTTGGGTATAAAAATATGTACAAACGAAAGAGAATATAGATTTTTAGTGGTTTTTTAAAGTGATAAAATAGGCATAACACACAATGGATTATTCTGAAGAACATTTCATCCTAAATGTAGGCATTATCCTAAAAAATATATCCTCATTTTTAAATGAGGTATTTTTTAGTAAGATATTTGAAAGACAGTGTGACAAGGAGAGGTAAGAGAAAAGGAGATTTTCATCTGCTAATTCATTCCCTAACTGGCTCTGATAGCCAGGATTGGGCTTGGCTGAATCCAGGTGCCAAAAACTCCATATGGTTCTCTGATGTGGGTTGCAGGGGCCCAATTGCTTGGACCATATTTTGCTTCTTTTCTAGGCACATTAGCCTGGAGCTGGATGGAAGTGGAGCAGCCTTAGACTCACCAGTTCCCTGATAAGGGATGCCATCGCCAAGTGGTAACTTCACCCACTGCAACACAACACAGTCCCCCATTCCTATAATTCTAAAGCATCGTGCTCAGAATCATTGCATATATTTACATTGCTGTGTGATCACCACCCCACATACTTCTTTTCGTTTTGTAACACTAACTATAACTTTCAATGCCTGTTCCACCAGCTGCTCTCTGGTGGACACCATTCCAATTTCTGTTTCCGTGAATTTGAGTATTCTAGGAATCCTGTGTATGTTGAATCAAACACTATAAGAACATGAAATGCTGCACAAATTGGTCTGCTCCTCTAATCTTCGTGCACATGCTGCTCAAGCCATCTACGGCCCATTTCCAACGGAAGAACAGTTCACATGATTTCAAATGGAAGGATCCTGCACGAACTTGACACATTGTCACACGCTGCTTTTCCTATTGCTGAAGACTGGGCAGAGGAAGGATATTGACAGAAATGGAAATAAAGACAATAGAAGAGGTCAGATAACAAAGGCCTTAGTGACGGCTAGAACTTGTAGATAGTAGAAACGGAATAGGGAGTGAAAATTTATATTTTCAGGAGTTGATATTATAGTACAGCAGATTGAGCTACTGTGTGTATGACACAAGCATCTTGTATCAGAGAGATGCTTCTCATCCTGGATCCTCTGTTAAGCGTCCAGCTGCCTCCTAACTTAACAGGGAAAGCGACATCAGAAGGATTGCTGTCACTCAAATTGGAGACCAAGTTGGAGTCACTGGCTAATGGTTATTACAGAACCGTAGATCATGAGGAAATGTGTGATTGTGCTGTGATTTTCACATCTTATAAGTTTCCAAGCTTTGACGAAAATACTTGACACACTGGAAAATGTTATATTTCCACAAAAGACCAAGAAAAACCAATGGGTCTAAAATTAATCTTTGAATCCACTTTCCAAGTATCATGTTTCCACACCCAACTTCCTCTCTCATTCTCTTCCTTACATTGTTGATGTAGCAAGGGAGGTGTGCTCAGTCATTCAGAGTAAAACATCTGGCATTTTACATGAAAATGATTTGGAAGGAAAACTTTTCTCTTCATGGTAAACTTTGTTACTTTACACATTCTAAATCTTGTAATTTTGATTCAGTAATATCAGAATGAGGATAGACAAGTTTTTTGTTGAGTTAAAAACAGCACTGTTAACTGTAGTGCTGCTGCTCTATTCCAACCTCCAGAATTAATTCCTAAACAGTCTAAGAGGGGAAAATGGGATGATGCCATTCTTTCCTGCCATAAATGCTTATGGCCAACATCTCTATAACAAAAGACAGGTGGATGAGGGGGGAAAAAAACACACACACAGCAAATGCAACTGATTATATTTTTAGTGAGATGGAAAGAACATAGCAAAGACCCCCAAATCTAGGGTGAACTATGCATTTTTATGCTTAAACCTCTGAACAGTCACAAGAAAACATGATTAGACAAAGATTATAACCTGACAATAAAATATTGATCAGAGCCTGTCTGTTCAGGTTTTTCGAGTCCGACATATCTCCCTCCCAGGTATAAGGCAGCACACATCCCTGAATAGGGGGTCCCACAGTCAAAGAACATGGCGACTGTTGCCAGTTCTTACATTAAATGTCGTGGGAAGTTAGAGGAACATTTCTAGGTTTTCTCGGCTGGTCTGATGTGCTGGTTTCGATGACCTATGTTGGAAAGAGGAGTTCTAGCTTGTGTGGTTTGCCTTAAGGGAGAATAGGAGAATGCGTACAACAGAAGAGTCAGAGAGAAACCGATGGTTCTTCTGAGCACTTCGGCTTAGCGCATCCTTTTCCAGGCCCAACACTGTTTGCATGTTTCCATTTCATCCTTGCAGCACCCTTGCTCAAAACATTTCAGTGAGAGCTCAAAACGCATCCACTACAGTATACACCAAGTTGGGAAAAATAACTTGGTCTTCTGAGGTTTTACCATACAGGATTTAAAGCCATCACTTATCCCAGCACCTGAAGAATAAAGTGGGGAATCTTCCTCAAGAACTTCGCAAAGTGGAACAAGGTAATATTTTGCTGAAAATAACTCACTAATATCATCACTCTCTGAAGCCCAGTTGCAATTTGCTTTAATCTTTCGTATTTAACTTTTCCTATTTTAGATCTCACTGCTGTCATTAGAGCATCATAATTATGTTTGAATGCTCTACTTGTGCCATGAAAGTAATAGACATTAAATGAGTAGTAGCTGGTCATTTATTTAACAGCTATTTGTTGCATGTCTATTAGATGGCAAACAGCACTAGAAATGTACTAGTGCATCAGAATAAGTTTCTGATCTCAAAGAAGCCTTCAGAAATATTTTAGAGTAAGTAGAAGACATCTTAGAGGGAAAAAAAAACAGCTTGAGTTCTAAGATGTAAGGAAAGGGTTACAATTTAAATATATGAATATGCATAACATATCTTCTATATGTGTAGTAGAAGCTCTAACTTTGATTCAGAATGGCACTTGTTCACATGGAAATTCAGATTTATTCTTAAGACAACAAGAAACTGAACTAGAGGAAGGCACAGTTCAAGTTAAAAGGAGGACAATTTCCTTTGGTAACCAGAGTATCTCCATGTTAAGTTTAGTTTATAAAAACAAAGAGCTTTCTGTTACTGAAATCGTGAAACCAAACCAGGTGACCAGCTGTCAGGTGTAACGCGTAAGAAATCATTGTAAGGATTAAAACATTTTTATTAGAGAATCTTAAAGACTTTGATTCCAATACCTATTAATTCACATGAAGATATTATCAAATAATGTCTTGTTGAAAGCTGGTATTTTTGACACTGTAACAGAAGAATTATCTGCGAAATTATGGCATCCATCTTCAATCCGTGCCATGAAGTTTTTGTGTGAGCAGTTAAGCCATTCCTTAGCTATTTGCATCCTCTGTGGGAGTGCTTGGTTCAAGACGAGTCTTCCCAGCCAGCATCCTGCTAACACACATGGTAGAACATGGAGTTACTCAAGCACTTGGATCCAAGCCCCTGGAAGGAAAAGTGGATGGATTTTAGGGTACCTGGTCTCAGTCTGACTTGGAATTGGCTCTAAAGGATGTTTAGGGAGTGAACCAGGGAATGAAACGTCTCGCTCTGATGCCCGGCCTTGCAAGTAAAAAGTAGACTAGAAAAATGACATTTGATCGCATTTGATTTTTGCCCACTCTTTCGTATTTTAGCATGTATTATTCAAATAGAGTAAAGGAAAATGTTTTTATTGAAATTAGCCCATTTGTACTTTATTTACACCTCAATTACAATGTCTGGGCAAAAATAGAAGGTATATCATATATAATCATTTTTTGCTCTTCATTCTAATCCACAAATACTTTGTTATTTAAGTTTTTCAAATTCTGCTTCCAGAAATCAAAATATTTAGAGTTGTAAATTTGAATAATTCTGCTAAAGGGGTAACATAAAACTGGTAACAAGAAAGACATGGACTAGGTTAGTCTTGCTTTTGAATTAATGAGCAAAACCCCCCAAAACACTCTGTTATACATTTTCTCAACATAAATTTATTAATTTGCTACAAATATGATAAGAATATAATAAACTGGATATGGTAGGATCATGCAATTATAACTTTTTTGCCTTGACTTTCTGTTTATTACCCTTTTAAATATATTAAATACATTTAAATTAAAATGAAATTTTGTCAGAAAGTTAAAGCAAGCATAAGTTGGAAAAATTCTGTACACATTCAGATCTTTTAGGAATATTTAGTTTTAGGTTTTCTTATTTTTCTTTATTAATATCAATAACTTAACTTGTTAAATTTCAAGTTAAATAAGTGCCTGTTCAGTATCATCAAAATGCACTTAAGGCTTGAATCTATCATGGGTGTTCTTATTTTCTTGCTATTCTGTCACAAAATATTAAAATATGGTATTAAAGTTCTTAGATATTATTTTAAAATCTCTTAACAGAAAGAAATAAAAATTGCCATCGGCGGTGGTTTTTTCCATTATTGAAAGCACTGAATTAAATCCAGCATACATTGTCAATTATTTCTGCTTCTCTCTTTTAGGATAGCGGTTCAAAACGAAATAACCAGGCATCTTATCTTAGGTGAGTGTGTTTCGGCTTGGAAACAAACAAAGCTCTCTGTCCATGTGCTAGGTTCATTTCATATTTGTGTAATACCCTGGAAGAAATTAGGTTTCAATAAAGTCCATTTTTGTCACTGCATGTAGCAATGAATATCACACCCAGCAGGGCACAGTGGCACCTGGCTGTCCAGACCCCAGTGTAGCACAAACCATCTGGGGGTAATTACAGCAAGGTATTCTTTAAGGACCAGATGGGACCAAGGAACAGAAGCCCCTACCCCTCCCAGTCATTTACAACATAATTCCTTTCAATGATATGCTTAATCCTCCCCCCAGCTATGCTTTTCAGCGTGCTGTTGTCACTGTTCCTTTATGTTAATTCAGCCACAAGACCGAGAAAAAGAAGGGGGAGAGAGAGAGAGAGAGAGAGCACAAGGGGAAAAAGGGGAGTGGGAGAGAGAGCCACTGGTGCCACTGGGGACCAAAAGAAATTATTCATCCCTAAATTGTTTCCACCACAGCAAGTACAGTAACAAATTTTTTAGAAAAAGAGGGCTGAAATTATCCTAAAGAAGGTCAATGTGACAGCCCTGTGTGGCACCAGCTGAGGTTTACTCAGCCACCTGTTAGCTGGAAAGCTCTCTGCACACGCTTACGTTGCATTTAACCAGTTTAAAGGGTCTTTATTGACAGGCTGGCCACCTCCATTCAGCAGACCGGAGCCCTGGGCCTGCTTTGTGGTCATATGTGGCACACAGGCCTTAATTCAATTACACTGTAAGCCTATCCAATCTGCATCACTGCCCTTTCACTTTTGTGCCATTTGTCTTGTAGGTTGTAAAGAATTTTATTTTGAAGAGGGAAAGGCACCCTACAACCCAGTCGTCTTTATTTTTCATTTAAGGTTTGTGCCGCAGGTGCGTGGCCACCTTTCAACTTCAAAAATGTATTCATCTCTTAGGGATGATTTAAGTGGGAAGGCTTATTTATTTTTTGTTGACAAGGCTTTCCCGGTGTTGTCAATTTTTTTTTTTTTAATGAAGCATATATTCAAACTCCCCACCAAACCAACAAGAAGTCTCCAATCTTGAATGTTAAAATGCAAAAGAAAAAAACACAGAAGAAAAGGCTACTGATAATGAAAATTGTAACTATTAGCTTTGTCCTTTTTTCAATTTAAAAAGAAATGTATGTCTCAGCATGAGCAAACAGGAAATGTTAAATTTCTTATTTTCCTGAAAGATATCCATTTTGTATCATAAATGTCGGTTCAATGTTACTATGTGACTTGAAAAGGTAAAGTTTCTTTACAGATTATTAAATATGTCAAAATGTATTCATAATTTGCATGTGGTGCTTTCCAAATTTTTATGACATTGGATCGGTGCTTATCACTGTCAAATACTTGGCATTTTGTAATTTATATAGAGTGAGAAAAAATGAATTTTCTCAATGTCTGGGCCTCTGGTGTTTATTTTTTAATTGTATATTTCTTAAAATGAATGCTGGCCTCTTTCGAACGTGTTTTAAGAAGCTAGGATTATCCTGTGGCTCCTGGGTCTATAGTATGGATATGAATCATTCTAAATCAATGTTCTCCCAATCACTGAATCACTTATCACGGGAGTTGAAGGCACTTCAAAGAAGAGAGAGGAAAATTTTTCTTTGCTAATAATGTATATCTATTTTTCACCCAAGTCAAGGAAAGGGCAATACCGAGTTATTTATCAGTGTTATTCAATAAGTGAGTATCAGTTTTCATTGTGCAGTCTTAATGTGTCATTTGTATGTAAGTTGCCATTTCTTTTAAAATTCTGAATCAAAAGCAGAAATATGAAGTACATGAGTGAGACCAACACACTTTAAGTAGCCAGAGAAACAGATATGAGCATATTTTTCAAAATGACTTCAATATATATGTAATTACATATGCAATTCATTGTGTATCAATAATTCTATGTTTATTTCCTTTGTGTTTTCTCATAAGGTTATGTTTTATAAATGAAAAAGCAGGGTTATCAGGAAGGCTAAGTGGCTTGCCTAAAACACCAAAACTCTTCTGCTTGCTAATTTGAGGCACTTCATATTTTACCACAAAAACATCATGTAACTATTTCATAAACCTTATCACTTAAAAAAAAAAGAAAGAAAAAGGATTTGTTTATTTTAAAGTCAGAGTTAGAAACTGATAGATAAGCTACAGCAAATATTCTACCTGCTAGCTCACTCTATAAGAAACCATAGTAGCAGGGGTTGGGCTAGGACGAAGGCAGGAACCTGGAACTGTATGCTGGTCACATCTCGGCCCTTTGGCTAAGATCAAGTGTAATATCTATGCTGGTCTCCTTACTGGCGGCAGGATCCCGAGCACTTTGGGCATCTTCTGTAGCTTCCTGTGTGTGTTATCAGGGAAGTATTGGAAGTGGAGCACCCAGCACTTGAACTAGCACCCACATGAGATTCCAGTGTTGCAGATGGTGGCTTACCACGCTTAACACTGGGCCTAACTTTATGGTTTTGATCCAACTGCACAATTCCATGAATACTTGTATTTACATACATATATAATTTATGCATCTATTAGAAACCTTTGTCAATAATCTGTGAAGTAAGAATAGCAAATAAACATATAAAGGAATAAAAAGACCTGCCCATGTTTTAAAAAGTACTATTCACACACACACAAAAAAATTACTATTCACATGTAGCTATAAATCTGAAGCCACTTTTTACTCATTTTATATAATTTTGAAGAAAAATACAGGTGATGTAATTTGTTTGATTTTGCTGTGTGAATCAATCTTTTGATTCTCGGTATTGTATCTCTATCTTATAATAAACAATTCTGAGATTGCTTTCTCAGAGGCCTTCAGCATCCTGAAGTTCCTGATATCTAAGAACAACCTTAGTGTGAGATGTAAGAGCTCGACTGTGTATGCTTTAAAACATTTGAGAAGAAAAGACATACAGAAAGTTAGTTTCATTATAAAAGCATACTTTGTTATCACTTTATTATTTGAATTATTCTTCTGAATTTCCAGCATATTGTATTGCTTTCAAAATAATGGTCTATAATAAAGTTGCGGTTTGGGGTTTTGTTTTTACAGATTCACTTATTTTCATTTGAAAGGCAGAGTTATAGAGAAAGAAGAGACCGAGAGTGAGGTCTTCTTTCTGCTCCCTGACTCTCCACATGGCCACAAGGTCCAGAGCATCTGAAGACAGAGTCGGGTGCTTCCTTTGTATCCCCCATATCAGTACAGGTGTCCAAGCACTTGGACCATCCTTTGCTGATTTTTCCAGGCACCAGCAAAGGATCAAAAGTGGAGCAGCTTAGATTCCAAACGCCTATATGGGATGCTTGCACCACAGGCAGAGGATTAAGTTGCAATGCTATTATTAATGATCATAATGATGATAATACCGCATAATAATTACACGCTATATACTACAGGAATATCTATTAAAATCTAACTGTCCATTATACTTAAATGTTAATTAGTTAATTAATTTTAAAAATATTTAGTCATTTGTTTTTATTTCAAAGAGTTAAAAATAGAGAGAGACAGAGTGAATCATTCAACTGCTTGGTTCACTCCCAAAATGCCTGCAAAAGCTGGGGTTGGGTCAGGCTGAAGCCAGGAGCTGGGAGCCTGCTCTGTCACTCCCATGTGGACACAGGACCTCAAGCACTTGGTCACCTTCTGCTACCTTCGTAGACACACTAGCAGGGATCTGGAATGGAAGGGTAACTGCCAGGACTAGCACAGGTGCCCACATGGGATGCTGGCACCTCAGGTGAGACTCAGCCAGCTATGCCGTAGCACCAGCCTATATTTTCTTGTATTAGCTCACTTTACACAGTTAAGTTAGAAAGATATATTTATGACGGATTCCTAATTTCCAATAAAAATCATATATATAAACCTTTCTGGAAATATTTTATGCAAGGAACTATTGAAGAAAAATAAAACAATCAAGAATAGCTAAAATAACAATGGCAAAGGACCATAACTATGCATGTATGTGAATACGTAATATTGAGCGCCCAAGCTTAATGTAGTTTTATAGACCAAAGGACTAAAGAGTAATTTGGGACATCTGTTAATTGGACAGCAAATTTTCACTGAAAACATTCAAAATTGAAACTTAACAAGAAAACTTACATGACAGAACTTATGATGCTTTAGGAATTTTATTCCTACTTACAAAGTGTTCTACAGAAGGAGAGCAAGAAGGAAGAAACTCGGGAAATAGGAAAATGGTTACCTTCTCACGTAATGGGACATCATTTTGGTTGTGCAAACAAATTCTGTCCAAAACAGTGGTACCTCCTGAGCTCTGAAGGTACCTTGGGGAAAACCATCACAACACACCAAGACCCGAATTCTGTTCCCTTTCTTTGGGATTTCCATGCACATTCATGGCTGCAGAATGGTGACCTATGTGTAGCAAGTCAATTATGCAATTTGAGTTAAACTGAATTGTTTGTATTGGATTTTTCTGACACTATCTCATGCATCAAGCTTTTGTTCATCTTAAATTTCCAAAATTTGCTTTGAAGAACACTAACACTACATACATACCAAGATCTGAACTCTATTTCCTTGCAGTGAGATTTCCAGGCAGCCTTAATGGCCATAGAATGGTGACATATGTGGATGTTTGTAAGCCAATTATGTAATTTGAATTAAAATGAACTACCTTTGTATTGGATTTTCTGGTCCTAAAATATTCATCGAGCTATTTCTTCAGGGTAATTTTCCAAAATTTGTCCAGAAAATTCTTGGAAAGATTTTTTTCATGTATTGTTTTGTCAGAGTCAATTTTAATATCAAGAAATATCAACAGGATGTCATTTTGTTCAGTGGAAAAGTAAAAAAAAAAAAAAATCAACTGCCTTATTCATCATGTATAGTGCCAACTCTGTGGTTTTCTGATTTTCTTCTTGGATTCATCATTGAATATTGCTTGCCTAACTTACATTAGCATTTTGCTGTTATAATCAACACGTTGCATTTCAGGATGATAAGCTAGGAGGAATCAATCATGCATGTCTGCCTCAAAGAAGAATCAAGACAAAACAATTCTTATTAACCTTTAGGGAAATGAAAATACTAAAATGAAAGTTAGACGACTGATGAAATAAACTCACAAACTGCCTGTGGCTCTTCTTATCTCACCATCTTGATGACTTAAGCTAGCTGCAAGAGAAAAGCGAGAGTCAACACCAGATGCTCTTCAGAAGAAAGCTCCTGGGCATAACTGCACTTGTCCCTAAAGTGGATTATAGGTGCCTATCAGTTCCCTTTCTTTTTTTTTTTTTTTTTAACTCTCTAACAGTTTTCCCCCACTGACCTCAGTTGTTGTAACTAGTACCACAGGACAACCAGTCTTGAAAACACCAGTGTTAAGAAAGAAAGAAAATAATATTGTATAGGTGTCTTACCACAGTGCGATTCTGTAATGAGAAGAGGACGTGTGGGTGGGTGACTTTGCGGATTTACTGGTTTTGGCAATCTAGACAGTGTGAATGTTGAGTGTATGCCTTTACGGTAGAAATGTCCGTGCAGCCACATGATGCTGATGGAGCAGTTGGTACCGACTAGTCAATTCCACATTTCAATAACATTTCCCTATGATACCAAAAACAGCACACATACTGAGAACATGTTAAGCAAAATCATTTAACCATTAACAGCTTGGTAGTTTCCTTGTACACACAAGAAAATGGAACCCAGAGAACAAAGTCATTTCTCAAAGGCCACATTGCTGAAAGGGGTGAAAGCGGAGATTTCAACTCAAAAAATAACCATGTCCTGACACTGTAGTTTTAACTACCATATTGTATATTTATACCAAAACTACAAAAAATCCAAGAGTTAAACATGTGATGGGTAACAGCTGAATGGCATGGGTCTGGTGATATATTTGCAAATTCTCTTTTCCTCTGGTTTTCCTGATCATTTAGAGGCATAGTTATGAAATCTGGAAGTTATTACTGGGGTCAAACCCAAGAATGAGAAAAGTAAATGATTATCTTTAGTTTTTAGATTATCTAACATAGCATTTTTTTCTTTTGGGGAAAAAAATCTATTAAAGTTTTCAATTTCAATTCAGCATCTTTGTGGCTTAAATAAACATAAACATAAACTCTGTAAAAATGTTTGAATTAAAGTTTAATGACTTTATCAACCAAATATTTCGTTTAATTGCATTGTTCTTGCTACCTCTGGGAGAACGGAGATTCTGTTAGCTTTCTAAGAAAAAAAAAAGTGTGTGAGAGCAGATTTAAGGAAAGCAAGGAAGGGCAGTCCAAGTGGAATGAAACATCAGACTCCTTGGGATAGTCTTTAAGAAAATGTGAACACACCATGAAGACAGAGGAAGCATCAGGCTGTTGCTTGGAAGAACACAGGAGTGTGTCAATAATTCTTTCTCCCTTTCTATCTCTTCTTTCTTTTGTAGTTTCATAAATGTTTTTCTAACCTTGCTTACGACTTCTGCTAATCTCATTACAAATTCCAGGAAGCACATTCGTTTCTGATACTGAAAGTCAACTTATCTAATAAAACTATCAACAAACAGAATTGGCTGCTGTACAGGCCCGATCTCTCTGTTTTGCTGCTTTGTCATCAGTATATTTCCTTCATATTGCTGCCACCCATTCATCCAGTCTGAAAAATGCCTGATGTCAAACACTAACAAGAAATTAACACATGTTGTGTGTTCACTGTGTGCCAGGTACTTTGTTGAGCAATCAGAGTTTATCCTCAAGGAAGCCTACACGAGCTTTTATTATTATCGCTCTCTGACAAACCAAAGAAGCTAATGTCGTAATGACCAGTTCAAGATCACAGACCTAGAAACCCAACCATAACCTGAATCAGAACAATTCAGAACCCCAAATGTGCACTCATTCACAAATGAATCAAAATCATTAAATGATGTACAGCCTTGGAGTTATGCTAAGTCTTGGAAAATTCAAAAATGAATGGGACAGTAGCTTCCCTAACACAGAGCAGACTATCTGTGGACCTGGATATCTCTACAAACAAGAATCCTGAAGAATGAGTAAGAATTAGAGCAATGACAGCAACAAGAAATGCTACTTCGGGCAGTGCAGATATGCACAGATGAATTCTGACGAAGGAAACAGGACAAGGACTGTTCAGACTGGTGTATCCCCAGTCTGTGTTACTGCAGATACAATTCCTGTTTCTGCACACGTGCTTTTTACGTGCCCTAACTGGAACGCCTCACCCTTCAAGATTCTTAAAATCTATACCTCCCCGTGAAGGTCTTATAGATTCTGTTGAAATGGAGTCAACAAAGTTATTGAAGCTCAGTCAATAAGGAGACCAAGTGAAGGGTGTGAGTGTGAAAACCCTGTGAGCAAGAGAAAGCAGAGTAATGCAATCAGTTCAAAAATCCCACCTTGCTGGTATAGCTGTGTGCCTTCATATATGACTGTTTTAACCAGGATATTTAAGGATTGCACTTAGACACTGACCAACTGGATTCTTTCCAGACAATGTTTTCTGTGTTTAACTGTCTGCATCCCCAGGCTGCATGTCCTGTCCTAGGGCCTCAGGTCTGTTATCACTTTCCCTGAGGAAGTGCCTGCATGATAGCCATGCAAACACTGGGCAACAGGGTCGCTAAACTTAGAGCTGGGACAAGTTCATTCAATTCTCTCTGGCCTTGGCATTATACAGAAATAAGATAAACTGACATATAAACACATTTTATTGCAACGCTAGGAATACCTCTAGTGTAGACAGGGTGTCTGTCCTCTTTGCCTGTTTAATTTCTTACATAATTATCATCTTCCTGGGAAAGAATCCCTTGACCGACTTGACAAACTTGATTCAGCTAAGGGCCCTTGAATCTGAATCTTGAGACAAAAAACATCACAGAAGTAAAAACCCTCAGGACTCAGTCATTACAGACATTAGAACCTTGAAAATAACAGTGAGATGTTGAGTATGTCACTCTACCACCCTATGCTTCAATTTCCTCATCTATTAAAATGGTAAAAAAAAAAAAAGAAATTATTTACTTTGTATAGTGGTATAGATTAAAGCTAATATGACAGCATTTTGAAAAATCTGTAAAGAATGATATTAAATGATATATTGATTTTGGTGTAAAAACATTTGAAATCTATGCATAGTTTTTTTTATTTGTTCATTTTTGTTTTTGTTTTTGCTAGTACACATTTCCTTGAACTTTTTGAAGATCCCAGTGTAACACTAAGAACAGTTCCAAGCACACAGCAAATGCTGTATGTATGTGTTGTGTAGTATAACAAGCCATTAGAATTCTGAAATTGTCCATTATGAGGCCTGCTTGTGTAATATTTCTTCCAGTTTCTAGATTTCTTCAATTTCTTTCCAGAAGGGGGAAAAATCGCTTTGGCTTAAATTGGCTTGAGTCAGTTTGTACTGCCCATTGCCAGAAAACCCTAATGGATGCATCTCTCAGCCATTTAGGCCCTCTCTCGCCTAAGTGTTCATTATGCCCCAGAGAGCAATAACTGCATGTTATTAGTGTGTACATCATCTAAGACATTAGAATGGCGCTCTGTATATAGAAACACTATCCCAGTGACCGGAAGTCCAGCTACAGCCTACAGCCTGCGGCCTCTTACTTTAAAGCATTACCACAGTCTTTTGTTAGCAATAGCGATCAGAACTTTCTAGGAGCATCACCTCCTCCTGAGCCCTAACAACAGTCATCATCAGATATCTAACTCTCCAGACATCAGTTGGTACAAAGGGGAGAAAACGTTGGAGTCCCAGGGGTTCATATGATAATTTGATGCTAATACATCCTCAGTGGACCTGCGCTGAATAAGAGACACTGCCTATACCTGCAATGCCACGATACACTTAAACAGCAGAATGTTGGCTTGGCAACTGTTGCTGAAGGGCTACCCCGCTGTAACAATATGAAGGTAAATCTTTGGTGAGGATAATTGGGGAGGGAGGAAGGGAAGGTGGAGTAAGAAATCCCTAAACTTATAAAACCTTACTGTGGAAAATACTGAAAATACTGAGTCTTAGTGTCCTCATCTGTGAAACGGAGATGCGGAAATGTACCCCACAGAGCCTTACGACGCAACAGTGCAGACCATATGGCCCATGATGGGCAGTCATTCAGTGACTGTGTTTTAAACAACAACTACCAAAAACTCATGTTGTTTGTTTAAAGGGCAAGCTGACAGAAAGGAAGAGAAAAAAAAAAGATTTTTGATTCACCTGGTCGCTCCCCAAAGGGCCACACGACAGGGTAGTAGACAGGCTAAAGGCAGGCATTCCAGTGTGCAGAGGCAGGCATCCATCTATGTGGGCCATCTTCTGCTGATGACCAAGGCGCATTAGCAGGGAACTGGATGCCAGAGCAGTAGCCAGGACTCAAACTGGTGTACTGAGTCAAAACAACACATCAGATGGCAGCTTAACCTGCAACTACAGCTACTAAAAGTGCTAACTCATCAGCAGAAGAAAAGCAAACTTTTGTTGAAAATAGTTCATAGGTATATGCGCCAGAGATGCACAAGAAAGATCTAACAATCTCTGCTGATTAAAAAGAAAATAGTACAAAGGGATTTCCAAAAAAAAAAAAAAAATCTGGAAAATGATAATAAATATAAAAATTTAAAAACCCATTCATTTGTTAGCATAAAAACCATGAAGTTCACATCACCTTTGTGATACCAGCCATTTAGTCTGTCCCCAAAGAACCAAGAATGCTTCAAATTTAGCCATGCAGTCTTTTTTGCATTAACTAAAGAAAATGGCTGCTCTTTAAAACAACAACAGTAGCAGCAACAACAGCAACAACAAACTTAGGAGCAGGAATCAAAGAGAAGTCCCAAGGAATCAGATCTGGACTATACGGAAGATGGCTAACAATGCCCCTTCAAAACTCCTGGAAAATTGCCCTTGTTTGATCTGAGCAATGAGCAAGGATACTGTCATCATGTGAAAGGATTCCCTGGTGAGGTTTTCTCTAGGTATTTTGGGGGGCTAAATGTACAGATATATATATTTAAAGCAACTGTTATAGGAACCCAGTGTTTTTTGGCTTACCAGAAAGTTGGAAAATCCCTTGAACATGCCACCAGAATCACTACGTGCCTTTTGCTTGTACTAAATCTGCTGTGACTGGGCCTACCTACCTCTTGAGGGCCACTTCCTTGACGATGCATAGCCTCCACAATCACACGAGGTTCTATCTCGTGTTGCAATTCTTGGAAGAAATGCTTCGGGACCTTTTTCCCACATTTTCAACCTTTCTGTTGAAAGCTTTGATTTTGTCCGTAGCAGATCAGGGTGCAACAATTTCCACATGCATGAAACAAGAAGTTTGTTCCATTGTTACTCTCAGATTTTTCTTTTCCTACTGGTGTCTGTCTTGTGCATTTTAGTGCTTCAAATGAGATCTTGTCCAGACATGCTGGAATAAGCTATAGGTTTATTTAGACACAGCATGTTAAAATCTACACATAAGTATGTTCCTAATGCATGCTTTCCATAAATGTTTTGAAGAGCACTGATAAGTAAAAGGAACAGCAAAAAATGGGAGATACTTGGATTTAGACTATCAATGCAGAATTAAATTCACTTTAGTTTTTCTTAACAATTATTCATACTCAGTACCAATCAGTTTTTATTTTGACATGTAAGTTGTGTTATTCTCCACATGTAAATTCTATATTCTGTCTGATTAGCTTTATGCACATATTTTGATAGTGGGGCCACTAACTGTAAGCTAACTTTTTGATTTTTGTTAACTTGTATATTTATTCTTTCAAATGATGTGGGGTATTTTTTAATGTAGGCTAGCAATACAGTACTACATTAGAACAGTTTTGAAATTGGAAAAAAACAATGCAATTGAGTGTTCAAGAGTTTTAGTATATCACGTCCCAGCTGCGCCACTTCCAATCCAGCCCCTGCGTAATTGTCTAGGAAAACAATGGAGGATAGGCTAAATCTTAGCATCCTGCACCCGTGTGGGAAATCCAGCTCCTGGATTCAGATCAACTCAGTTCCATCCATTACAGCCATTTTGGAAGTGAACTAGCAAATGGTAGATCTTTCCCTCCTTCTCTCTTCTCTGTAAATCTGCTTTCTAACCAAAATAAATGAATCTTTAAAAGCACATTTTATAATTGTACTTGCATTTTAATTGTTTATCCATGTATCTCTTATTTTGATTCATTTACGTGATCCTTGATTCAATCACTTATTTCATAGTTAATACTGGATTCTTATTAAGTGCATTGCATCATGCCAATTAATAAATAACATATAAAGAAAAGAAAAACATTATCCTGCCCTTGACATACAGTAGAAATACCACCCAACATCCCTTTCTGATTCATAGTTAACCTTGTTGCAAGGTAGTCATAGAGCCAAATTGTACGAAATTAGTAATATACTATATAGTTGTTATGCAGTCTATTTTATGTCTTTGAACTTGGAAATATATGGAGAAAAGCAGTCATTAAGCCATGCTCTTGTAGATTGGGTAGATATAGTCAAAGTTTGTGTTTTTCTCTGTTGAGAGATATCACTATTTAAAAAGCTTGGACCAGACCTTTTGCAAAAGGTAGTTCTAATAATAATAACCCTTCGAAATATACAATACCATGACCAAAGTATTTAGTTTTCAACATTTAAATCCATCTATAGTTGTCCTTTTATATATTCATAGTAATTTCTTTACCTCTTTCTATCTTTGGATAATATACTTTATTCATTCACTTTTATAGACCAAGTATATCAGATTGATACCACACATGGACAAAGACTCTTTCTGTTTTGCTTTCCAAAATGTTTTATTTGGCAACTGATTAAGATATTACTTGCCAAGCAACTCACCATGAAGAGTTACTACAAAACAGTACATGTTGCTTTGTTCATAATCTGGAAAAACCCTTGTGTATTCACAAGCGCAAGTAGTAGATCTGTAGACTGTTCCTTCATTTACATTTAATGATGAAACAGGGGTAGTGCGTGTCTTTTAGTTTTCCCAGGTAAATAATATTTAAAAAGAAACTGATACATTGCATAACTTATTAAAATAAACACAATATTAAAGCAGAATTGGTAAAACCTTGAAAGAATCCCAAAAAAGAAAAATCCCAGAGATCAATTTTATTCCATGTGTAAATGAATACTTAAAACCTCACAAAGAGAAATATCAATATGTGTGTTTTATGAAAGCTGGATAACGGTCCTTATTACCTGCTTCATAAGCCTTGAGGTCATCCGTCCTAAAATAGGGAAAGTGGAAATCTGCATGCTAGGAAAACTACAAAGAAGCAATAAATTATTGCTGTAATGACATGCTAATTAAAATTTTGCTTGTAACTCATGTAAGTGTTTGAAGCCCAGCAAATTTCTCTTTTCATTTGTGAAGTGTGAAGGTAAATTGCCCAGTGACAGTGGGACATCGCTAACAAGTACAAATTGAATAACATGCTATCTTGCTCTATTAGCCCTGACTAGCATGTCTGAATTAGATATTCAGCACACTCCCCATTGTAGGCCTGATTGATAAATGCTAAGGAGAATTTGTCAAAACAACAGGGGCTACACCCAGTGGGACATCAATATGCTCCATTTAGTCACCCCCACAGCACTTCCTACATAGGATTGTCACATAAAATTAAGACTAGCCGCTAACCAGCCATCAAGCTCGTAGCAGACGTCAGGCAGCCTGTACTCTGTATGCATATTAGTCACATGTTTAACAATTTAGGCTGTCAGGACAGAAGCTTGCAGTGACCTCTGGAGCAGAGGTTGAATTTTCCAACTACACCAAAACATCATGCTCAGCTGTTCAAGATTTTAGACCATTTCCTGCCAGATCTGTGCACAGATGCAGTGCCCTAAGCTATAATCTGTGGCAGTGTCCGAATGACAAATGGCACCGAGAAGATTATTGCATTATATATTGAGTACCACAAGTCTGTAAATTATAAGTAAACTACTGTTCAGACTGTCTCTTGCAGCTTTGGGGATATTTGGCTTTTCCGTTCTCTCTCTCTCTCTTTTTAAATAAACCTAATAAATATTGGGTGCTGAGGAGATCAAAGCCCAGAGTTTGAATTGGCCATCTCCATTGCTAATTAGCTGCTTGAATATCAAACAGTTTTGGACCAGCTGTAATTTAATAAGCTATGATTGAGCTTGGCCTGAATTTGTTTCCCCATTGAAAATTCTTCTCAGGTGCAAGTTTGTATGATTTTAGAATTCTTGCTGATAAGTTGTTTTTGATATTTCCCTTGTAAACATAATTAGTCATAAACACAGAATCATGTGACACAAACCATGACAACCTGAGAGAATCCTCAGTTAGTTCTGTTATTTTGTTTCTATTGAAATTTAAGTTTTTTTTATGTTTGATATTATCAGCTCATAAAGAACAAACTAAATTATAATAAAGCGTTACTATGAGGTTCTTGCTTTTATTTTGAGACTCAAAGATTGTTCAAAGAGCATTAGAAATATGTTTCTTATAGCACTTCTAGAGAATTTAGTTCCAAGAAATAAATAGATTGTCATTTAAAAAAAATTCTCTGCTTGACTGGTACAAGATTCCCTTTTCTTCTGGGACAGAACGAGAATATTTAATCTGCTATTATTATTCTCAATTTCCACTTCTAGGACAGCGCAGGAGTAAAACCTTACCTTTTCTTTTGTCTGGAACTTATATTTCCCAGAGTAAGAAAATTTTCATCTTTTTGACAGATTTCCATGATATCACTTTTGAAAACTAAATGACAAATCCAATAAGGGGATTTTATTTTGCATGAAAATAAAAAGCATTATATTTTTAAGCATCTATAAATTCTAATCTCCAGACATACATTTAAAAACTAATTTGAATGCATGATGGGCTGTATAGCACTTACTAATTTATATTAAATGTATTATTAGTTAATGTTAAACTTCCTTGTATTGGGAAAGCTGTATAGAGAACTGAAAGAAAGTGTGTTTGATATGATTTAAGTGACAATCAAAACTGTATAATCCACATGATGGCTGGGTATTACTGCATTACTGTAGGTTAGTACAAAAGCATATAAGGGAAAGGAGAAAATAGTTAATCTGATAACTTAATCTGATAACTTTTCTCTGAGCAGATAATAAACCTTTCCCTTAAACTTTTTCAAAAACCAAAACTATGCCAATGCTATGAGATTTTTTTCTTACTTATTACAGCTAGAGGTAGTAACCAACTTTGCTTTTAAGAAATGGTCACTAAATTTTTCAACAATCCCTAGCATAAAGAATGTAAGCTATGATGAATTTTATAAATTGCACTCTCCCCCCGCCCCAATCTCCCAGTCTGAACGGAGAAACAAAGGACAGCAGGGTCCTTTTGCCTCAGGCAACAGTCTGCTGATGGATATTGTAGGAGCTGAATTGCTCCCCATTCACATTCTAAACCCTTTCTCTTAATTGTCATCAGTATCATAGATGTCACTAACGGAGACCACTGCCACAATTTTCCAGCCCTTTGGAGCAATACTGCCCTCGCTTTTTCTCTTGGGGTTTTCTCTTTGCATGGTGCAGTCTGTAGAGCCACTTAGCACAGCATCTTTGTTGACTTATAACAGGTACCAGATGATGCATCCAGACCTCTAGTGTAGTTTTATGCCCTTAGAGCTGGTGTGCCTGCCCATGGTGTGTGTGTGTGTGTGTGTGTGTGTGTGTGTGCGCGCGCACTGATGTCAGGAATAGATGATGACTCTACTAACATTTTCCTGAAAGCTTCAGGTTGGTGGGAGTGAATTCAATAGCACATAGCAACATCTGATGCTAAGAGAAATATTGTTGCCTTTACTCCTGGAACTGTGTACATCCTTTTGAAAAACACAGCGTTTTCACAAGACATATTAAAACGCCCGTGTCCTTGTGGAGCTTGAGAAAATAAGTCCTGTTGCCTTCCTCTTGGCACTAATTTCCTTGCTATTTACATACTCTAACTTGTCTCCATAATTTGTAAAATTAAATTTAAGGATTTTTTTTGTATTTTTTATTCTTATTCTTATTTTCCATGATACAGATTTATAGGTATCACGTTCTCTTCCTTGCTTTCCATTCACTCCCACATCACTGTTTCCCTCACACTGAACTAGTGTAGTCCTTCAGCAACAGCCACAAGTCCAACATTCTGTTATTTAAGGGTATCATGACATTGTAGGTACAGGCAAGTCTGGGCCTTTTTTGGTAAGATCAAGTGTTAAGAGAAATTATTCCATGAAGATTTGGAAGGAGATTACTCAAGCAGCAAATAATAATAACAGCAACAACGAATAGCAATGTTTTTCTTGTGAGGTGGTTTCTCTTTCTAAAGATTCAGATGGAGTATTTTTTAAAGGTCCAATTTTTTGTTGAAGGAAAAGCCATCCACAAATGCACACGAGCAAAGTAAATTGTGCCAGTTGTTTATGTAATTGTTATGTGAATCTCCAAATAAATTATGAGTATGTAAAGCATAGAATTAACTTCTCAAGATTTTTGAGTATATGCAACTCACAAAAATACACCAGCAACTAAAGCAACTATTTGTTTCACAAAACACATTGTGATGTAAACAGGATACTATGTATCCCATCTTTTCCATAGTTGAACTTCATGTTATCAATCATACATTCCTTACTGAATTACTTTATTAATCACTAGTTTTCCCTATGTGATGGTAGACTCCATAAAGCAAGGCATTTAGTCCTGTTTATTCCTAAGATTCTTTTACGAACAAATGTTTGACTCATCATATAAATAGCATAAATATTGAATAATAATATATAGACAAATGAATTCATGAATGAATAAAGCTATCAAATTACTGATACTAATGGAAATCAGCTAACCTTTCAAATGCAACCACTGAAAATAGTTGATCCTAAATACTTATAAGAACTCACAATAAAGTCTCTAACTGGAATGTCCTGCAACCACCAATTTTGTTTAAAACTTATGAATCAGTTCATCTTTGGATCTCATGAATTTCAGAGGACACACTTTCTGTAAATTCTTTAGACAACACACACACACACAAAAATTCTCAGGATGATGTACTTTTAAGAGGATTGCAATAATACTCCGATGGCATTTAGGGGATGTCATATCAGTGAAAACATTCCTTAAAAATAGTCCTTTTGTAAAAATATCGACCCTGTGCAAATACGACAAAAACAGAAATAAAGTTATAAGAAAGTTTCTGTATTTTTAAACAAAGTGCTGCTAGTACTAGATTTGTTTTCTTTCTCATATCTTGACCTAAGGTAGAAAATTCCACCATTTCTCTCTCTGACTGCTTTTCTAATGATTTGCTCTACATACTGAATTTCAGACATGCTTTTTGCGGAGGGTTTCCCCTGAGGACCACCCAAGAATTTTTCCTGCTACAAATGATAACAGCTAGTGACTTCCATGTATCTTTGCCTAAAGCATAAAGTGCCTATAAAATATAAAGGAGCACAGCCCTTGAGTTCATGTGGTTACAGAAGAAATCATCCGAAGTTTTTTCAAAAGTTTTCTGAACAAAGCTCAGAATGGTACTTGTGACAGGTAACCAACAACATTTGGTGCCAATAAAATCTGCTTCTGTGTCTATGCACATCTGTGTATGTGTGTGTTTCTCTGCACTAAAAACTTCAACTCTAGAATACATTCACATACGCACTCATGGTCCAACTTGATCACCTTTTGTGAAAAGCAACATGGGCAGTAATTGCCAATTTGACTTGTTTTGCATATGAAAAAAATTTTTTCTATGATCATGATGCCAAAATTGCTATTTTGAAAATACATGTTATTTTGTAATCAATTCTTATATGAACAGAGTCAAAATGATTTGGGATTCGTGATGTGCTGCAAGTTAAGCTCCCACATGAATGCAGAGATTCTGTATCCGAATGCAGGTGTGAGTCCTGGATGTTCTGCTTCCTATCCAACTTCCTGTTAAAGGGCCTAGGAAGGTAATAGACATGGTCCAAGCTCTCGGGTACTTCTTCTCATGTGAGTAACCCAGATGAAATTCCTCATTCCTAGTTCTGCTTGGCCCAACTGTGGCTGTTAGAAGTATTTCGGTAGTGACCCAGTGGCTAATAGATTTCTCTTTGTCTCCTCACTTCTTGCTCTCTGTGTCTCTCCCTCTCTTTTTGTTGCTTTGCTTTCAAATGAATAAATAAAGCAAAACAATTTTAGTTTTCAGCTCATAAAGGCTTTTCAAAATTAAAAGCAATGTACTGTATCACATTGATTTTTTAAAATTATTTATTTTTGTCAGAAAGACCATATTTACGGAGAGAAGGAAATACAGAGAAATAGATCTTCTGTCCACTGGTTCATTTCCCCAAGGAGCCAAAAAGATCAGAGCTGAGCCAATCCCAACCCAGGAGCCAGGAGCTTCTTCCAGGTCTCTCGCATGGGTGCAGGGTCCAAGGCTTTTGGCAATTCTCTACTGCTTCTCCAGGTCATAAACAGGGAGCTGGATGGGAAGTGGAGCAGCTAGGACAGTAAGTGTCACCCATATGGAATCCTGGTGTTTGTGAGCTGAAGATTTAGCCATTGAGCCATCACGCTGGGTCCCATACACATCAATTCTACATGACCAACTTAAAAATAACAGATACTTAGGGACTTTCCTTTATATAGTAAATTAAATATTCAGTTCCAAAAATATAATTAAAATTCCATTATATTTCTACATTGATCAAGACAAGAAGATAAGTACCGTAGATTCTGTGTGCTTATACCAACGTAACCTTCGTACAAGCTCTTCTTTAACATCATTTTAAGATACATTTTCGAAACTTTTACTTTGTCTTTTTTAAAGACAGAGTTGCAGAGAGCACGGGGAAATAGATCTTCCATCCACTGGTCCACCCCACAAGTGCCTGCGATGGCCGGAGCTGAACTGTGCTGAAGCCAGGAGCCTTGTCTGGATCTCCCACATGGATGCAGGCTGTCAAGCACTTAGACCATGCACAGGTGCTTTCCCATATCATTAGCTGGGAGCTGGGTCATAAGGCCAGAACCAGGGCCCATACAGGATACTGGCACCCCAGATGGAGGCTTAGCACACTATCCCCTGACATAGGCCCCTATATGGTTTTTAAATCCCTAGGTCTAAAACAAAATCTTTGATTTCTGTGGTTCTGTTCTTTTCGCCAGGTTTATTTATTTATTTGAAAAATATCAAATTCTTGCATCTGCTCATTCACTCCCCAGATGTTTGCAAAAGATGGAGCTGGGCCAACCTAAAGTCAGGTGCCACATGCGGTATTACACGGCTTGAGTAATTCCATTTGAAGGAATAAATTATTGTGACTCTTAAGGTGTTGTAACACTATCTGATACACATTTTTGGGTTATAAGAGATTCACCAGCAACATCCATTATTTTATCACCAAAATGAGACACTTGATCAAGAGATCCTTTGCAGAAGATTCCTCTGTCATGTATGTACTCACAAAAAAAAAAGTTCTGTCGTTCCATTAAACTTGAATGTACTTTCCAACAGAATGAAGGACAGTTCATAAATCCATCCTTCCCATTGGAGAAGAAAACACAGATCCACTTTTTAATGATGAAGAACACCAGAACCACCTTTGGTGACACTGAAAAAGATGTGTGAGAAGTGCCTTTATTAAAGCAATACCAAAATGAATTTTAGATTTCATTAAATATGTCTATGTGAAAATATCTCATAGTTTTTATTGAACATATTATGTACTATGTGCTTTATGCATACTTTGCTGTCAAACATACAACCTACACATACGCTGTAGATGCTGTGCATTTTTCTATTATACACATGTTTCTTCGTAATCTGTCTGATACTTTACTTCATGAAGCTGAAACTAGCAACACAGGTTATCTAGATATAAGTTAATTTTTACTGCCAATTCAGATGAATAAAGCACACTTAAACTTTATGAAACATGTACCACATATTTCTGTGTAGATTTGTACAAAAAAATTGATTTCTTATTCTGAAGCTCCTTTTGAAAATTTTATACTGTTTAATATTATCTAGTTTGCTGGTGTACCTAATCGTTAGATTTAATTTGGACACAACATTTGGCTGCTATCTGTAAGAAATTAATTCTTGGAAGATTAAATCCCACCGTGATTGTGAATCTCTGAAAGAGGAACTCCAGAAATATTTGACACCTGCTTGCATCACGTTGAAGTGTTTCCCTTTCAAAGAGAAACTTTTTCATAGGAAAACATCGCAGACAGATATGTGTGTCTATGAATTTTAAAAAATCCCAAATAATGTGTGAGTGTTTGTTTGTAAGTTTCTTTATTATTGTTATTATTATTGTTTTGTGATGCAGTTTAGTTGGTGCCGGGGTCTTCCTTCCTTCTCCCCAAGTTTCCTTCCGTCCAGTCTCACACTGGGTATCTCTTACGAGTTTTCACAAGTCCATCATACTGCCAGTGAGGTGTTATTCATCGATGTAGAAGATTGTCAGTATTTCGTTGAGGGTACATCCACCTAGTGCATGGATGAGGACTGACTTCTCTGTTTCCACCTTTCAACATACCGATTTCTGCTACATTTGCATGATGTACACCTAGAGTGCAGCCCTCTATGGGGAATAATTAGTTTTTGAAAGGTTAATGATATTGCCCATAGGACATTGTTTTAGGTTTTTGTGAGCAAATTTTCTAATTTTCAGCATTCACTGATAATCAGTAGTCATAAGACATAGTTGGTGTTATTATAAATTCATAGAGATTCATAGACATATGAAAAACAGATTTATACAACACAGATTTATTTCACAATTTATCCCTCATATTTTCTTGAAAACTTGCATGATACGTAGTATGGGCTACAGTAAACTTATCCTTATGTCAGTTGTATTTCTTTTGGCCAGTCAATGAGGTAGTTTGTGGGAAATGTGTAAAATCTAATAACATGATTCTCAAAACTGAAAAGAATTATTTTATCAGTAACTACCTTATTATATAAGGAAATTATATATATGGAAATACATAATCCCCAAAGTGAAATTCAAAGACAAAAGCAAACCTATACGGATAAATTTTCATTGATGGTGACAAAAAGTTAAGGTCCAAAGCTACTGCGCTGCTCAAAAGTTAAGAATGTGTATTTTAAGACATATTTTTTTTATCCTGACTGTACTACTCACATACAAAATAGTATTCAAAATAGGAGTAATTTTTTGCTTCAGTCCTTCAAAGGGAAATTGACTATGGTAGCTGAAGAAACCAAGTAAAAGTAATGAGGGGGTCATATCTTTAAAAGACATATTGCTGTTGAAAAATATGGTAGAATTACACTGGTTGACTTTTTCTGTAAATGGGCTAAAATTTACACCACCGCTGGAGATCTGCTTAAGAGCATGTGGGTTAAACACACTGAGTCTCCATCCCAAACACGGTGAGGCAGCTACAAGTCAAACACAATGACAGTGCTGATTCATTAGATACCCCCACCCCCCAGCACTTCAGAGTGATTTATGAAGACACATCTCTGCTCTGATCCACTGTGCTGACTGGATTAATGGAGTGAGCTAGAAAAATTCACTGGCAGCAGTATCTGGCAGCCCGGCCAAACATTAACCCTTGGAGTTTTCTTATCTAGCCTATTGACAGAATATTAATTAGGACAAAATATACATGTCTCACCTAATTATCTTTTGATAACTTGGTTTATGCTTGAAAAATAAATACTGAGTGTATATTATGTTGAATATTTAGGTATACGGAAATTCTTTTCAATAGAAAGAAAAACACACATAAACATTTAAGAACAGAGTTAAATTACACCATGCATCCATTATGGAAAGGAAGCGAAGTCAGCACATCTTTTTCCACTTGGCCTTATGCTTAGAGACGTACGCTTCCAACAGAGTAAAGTGAAGATAAAGTTCTCTGTAAACCCAAAAAAAAAAAATTCTCATTGCATTAGGAAATTATCAAAATGTAGGTTGCCTGGTGATAGTGAATTGTCAAATGAAGAGCCAATATGCTTGCAGGGGGAAACGAAGGAACTATTAATATATAAGCAATTAAATTAAAAATATTCTAAAGTGTGCCTAGTCAGAAGTGAGAATGTTAGCACATAAATTGGTTCTGGTGTGTATAAAGAAAGTCACATATATTAACTGAACTGCAAAATTAAAAAGCCTCATGGAGTTATGGAGTTGGAGTTGTTTCTGTACAGTATTTCAAGCTGTATATAACTGAAATTGAACTTTCTCTCTAGTATCAAGAGCAATTATGAGGCTTATCAGATGCTCAATTATTATTTGGAATATTTGATCCATTTAATTACATTTTCCAAGTGAGGTATGTTAAACTCATGAAACCAACACTTGTAAACAGATTTGTTTTTTAAAGATCTCATGGGAAAAAAAGATATGAGTTTCAGTTAGGAGAGAAAGAATTAAGCAATAAATCTACAGCAACTCTCCCTTGTACAAAGCATTTGTTATAGCACAGTGAATTTTAAATAATACAAAAGGATAACCAAGCAGCAATAGCATAACAGAATAATAAGAATAGCATAAAGATGGTTGCCAAAATAAGAATAATTTTAGAAATACTCCTTATTTGTCTACATTGAGGTTCATATTTAGAAGGATTACATTTGATATTGTAAATTTCCTTCACTGTTGCTACAACAGAACAAAATTACAAAATGCACCAAGTCTGTGTTCATAAATTTTTACTGTTTAAGCCATAAGCAAATGGAAATTTAATACCAAAGTGTAATGTTAGTAGGTATAGTGCCTCTTATGAAACCAATACGTTAGATCAAAGGTCCTGCCTTAAACTTGCCAGACTGAGCTTGTGACCGTTCTGCAAACAACTCCTTAAGTCTCAGTTGAGGCAATTTTGCTCCCCAATGGGATATCTTCCAGCCGTGTGAGGCACTGCTGACCATCCCAAGCAGGAGGGAGCTACTGGCTCCTAGGTGGGGAGCCAAGGGCTGCTGATCCAACACTGCACGATACAGCATTTATGCACCAAAACCAGGGAACAAAACGTCCATAAGGCAGACTGAGAAACTCTACCCCGAGTAGAATGTGTTTAAATAAACCTGATCGCCATTTTCACGTGAATAAAGTCAAGAATAAATCCCACAAATGAGAGCTGACACTTGTTGCTTACGAGTTATTACAAATGATAGTATTATTTACTTAGGAAAGCAAAAGTTCCCTGGAAACTGGACAACTGAACATAAAGAGTATTGATATTAACTAAAATATCATCCTTTAAACAGCCCCAAGTTACTAAGTGACCCTAAAAATAAACACAGAATAGTCAAATAAGACTCACAAGAGAGAAAGGAGACAGAGGCAGCTTCCACTTGCTGGTTGACTTTCAGGATGCCAGCAACTCCCCAAAACCAGGATCGAGAAGGTTCTGCTAGATCCCCTACCTGTAGCAAGGGTCCAAGCACTTGAGCCATCATCTTGTGCTGCTTTCTATACTATATTATATTATATTATATTATATTATATTATATTATATTATATTATATTATATTATATCATATCATATCATATTATATTATAATTTCTATTCTATTATTATCATAATATTACAAGGGAATTGCGTTGAAAGTGGAGCAGCTGGAAGATGACCAACAGCATTGTGGGTGGAGACTTTGCCCCAATTTGGGCACAGAAATTAACTTATCTCACAAAGAGTGTTAAAAAAAAAGTAGGTTTCTAAGGGGAAATGTCTCCATTAAATGCATGACAGAAGTTAATATGCTCATGTGCATGAGACAAATGAAAAAATAAATAAGGGTTCAATATTCTTTATTAAACATTTTCAGATCAAAGTTCTCATAGCTTACATCATTTATAAATCCTACTTAACTGAAATGGGCTCCGATGACAGTAACCTTTCCTTGCGATTATCACAGAAAGCCAATTGAGAAATTTGACTCCTGACTTCAAGATTCGGTTTCCAAAAATGACTGTTTTAGTGTTTGCAGCCTTTGGAAGTGGTTCATGGCCTGACAGAGCTCTTTCATGTTTCACATCTAAGACAAATTGTTCTGATTTCAAATATAGATCCACTGCAGTCGAATCAAGCCCAAGCTTTACCAGAAATTCCAGCTGACAAACATGTTTTGCACTTAAAACTCATGAAGAAGTTAGGACTGGTGAATCTGTTTGCTTCTCAATCCTTTGCTGTATTTCCTTAACTTATTCTCAGCCATTTAACTTTTAAATCTTCCTATTTGCATAAGTACTAGCAATGCAAAGACTATATCCCACATACCTCTGCTAAGAATGCACGCTTAGTACATTTTAAACGTATGAAATAAGGAAACGAAGAAGAGAGGAAAGGAGACACAGAAGGAAAAGCAGGAGAAAGGATAGGAAAAGGAAGGGAGTGGAGGAAAGGGAAGGAGGAGAAGTGGCTGAAATTCTTGTTCAAATCTCTATACAAATAACTTCTGTATCTGGGAATTTGCTCCATATTTTATCTCCATTTCTCAAGACAGATTCAAAAAAAAAAACCTATGCTCTCTAGGGACAATCTTTTTTTATTAAGATTTATCTATTTTTATTACAAAGTCAGATATACAGAGAGGAGGAGAGACAGAGAGGAAGATCTTTCATCCGATGATTCACTCCCCAAGTGACTGCAACAGCCGGGGCTGCACCAATCAAACCTGGCAACCAGGAGCTTCTTCCAGGTCTCCCATGCAGGTGCAGGGTCCCAAGGCTTTGGGTCATCCTCAACTGCTTTCCCAGGCCACAAGCAAGGAGCTGGATGGGAAGTGGAGCTGCCAGGATTGGATCTGGCACCCATATGGGATCCTGGTGCGTTCAAGGCGAGGACTTTAGCCACTAGACCACGCCGCTGGGCCCACTATGGACAATCTTTAAAAAAGATTGTTTTTTTTTTTTGGTATGCTTTTCTCTATTCCAAAAAAAAATGTTTTTTAAAGAAATCTGTTGTTTGTTCTGCACCTAACAATATAGGATGTTTTACTATTTGAAGCATTTTTTTAACGAAAATTTCTTTTTTCACTAATTTTTCTCTTTTCTTTGTGAAAATTGAGTTATATAATAATTATTGGTGGAACACCTGAAAGAAAAACGACAAGATAGTGATCAGACACAATTCCAGCTTGCAGAGATAAATCCAGATGCCATTTAATTGAATGGACTTTCCATTAAGTTGCCACACATCTGCTTTGGCTCAGTTACTATGACACTGAACAAATGAATGAATTCTGTTTTGCATTTTAAAAGTCATTTATGTCCTAAATGGGGAGTCATGCCGTCATCTTTGTGAGTATGATTTTAAGGACTTTCTAATGCTGTTTGTGTGAGGACATAACGACTCGCTTTCCCGCTACCCTATTAGTGGCTATTTAAATCTCTCTCTGCTCTTACCAAGAAACACGGGCTGCAAAAGACACCTGCTATTGTCCTCAGGTGAGTGTCATTTTTTTTTTCTTTTTCACATTACTTGAAATGCAGGGGTTCCTTCAGTACAATGACACAGCAGAGAACTGTCCTGTAAGTGTGAATAACATAATTGGGAATTCACAGGAAGAACCAGGTCTGCTGTTGCCAGATGCATGACGGATACAGAAGGCTGTGACTCAGGGAATGGTAATGAGCCACTTAATTTGCTTAAAGTACATCTCACATTCAGTGAAATGGTAAGCCTCAAGTTGCTGGCAGGCAAAGATGTTGTTGGAGCTCTATATTTAAAGGAGTAAGAGTGATTTCTATACTGCCTGCCTGGGAATCGATCATTCCCAAGGCATAAAAGATATAATGACTGCATAGCTTGTACAGCAATAACATGGTACAGCAATAATACCAATAACATTGTGAAATGGAATAGATTTCAGAGTTCCAAAGGTACGTAGACATGGGGACAGGTTTTCCCATAACCTGGTGGATTATAAGAAAACCCATTAAAGTGTCTATACAATGAACTTCTCTAGATGGACATATTCTTGGCAAAAGGGTCAGTAACATGCCTGTTACGAAAAGTCATTTATGCCAACAATTTGCTTCTGGTATTGATGAGAAAGAAAAAGTCAAATAACTGGATTAAATGGCTTTTGCAGTTTGACCTCTCAGAAGAGGATGAAAAGAAATGCAAGTGCTCGAAATGCTCAATTATAAAGTGCTTTGATGATGAAATATCCCTGCAAGACCTAGAGGCTATATTCCCACTAGAAGATAACTCCCATCTTAGGAATACTTTGACTATGATTTTCTATCAATTTCAGAAATGGTACACATTCACATCTATAAAAAGAAATCAAAAAGGTGAAGCTATAAATGCATTCATACAGTTTGATTAGAAACCACTTTATTTGAGCAACTAATGGGTATAATACAAAGAATCTTGATCTTCAATTTAAGTGTGGGGATTTGATACTTCCAAGACACAGATTTGAAGATCCCTGAGTGGAAGTAGGTTATAATGGGAGTGGGAAAAAAGGAAGTCTGAGCAGAAATGCAGAATAGCAGAGGAAGTGCTAACCCCAGCTCAGGTCCAGAGAGTCGGTTTCCCAGAAGTTGACTTGGATGTACCACAGTTGGGGATTGTTGCAGAGCGCATGACTGCTGACTGCAATTTGCATTAGCAGATGGCCACCAACAGGCAGGTGCGTCACTTGGAGGGAGCGCTGAGCCTTTACCCACATGTCCCATGTACCTGGGGCCGCAGATGGCAGTACCAGCTGGCAAATGAAAATGATGCAGTTTATATGTTTAATTTACTCTTATAAATTATAGACCAAAGTCCATGTTCTTACACACACACACAATGTGCTTGGCATATATCATTTAAATGACACATTTGCTTGACTGTGTTGATCATATTTTTTCAAAAAGTTTTTTAGAAATGATCGTGTCTGATATATTGTTTGTATAAATTTGCCATGTTTCCAATGGTACTGTTTCAGCTTCAACATCTAATAGAAGGCAACCAAAACTTCCAAGAACCAAGGAAACAGAATATCTTGGGTTTAGATTCTCTGTTTCACAAAAGTAACCATTTAAACTGAAAATCTAAAAAATGTTTCAAATTCAAAGATACGTTTCTCCTATATACTAATAATTTTCAAAAAGAATGTTATCTATTTATGGTTATTATTTTATAAAAAAATTTCCCACCCATTCAAAAATAACAATATCTAATTCAGGTTAAAGTATGTGTATATTATATACAGAGATGAATTTTGATGTTATTATAAGGTAGCAGAATTTTCTTTTAATCAAGTACCATTTGTTGAAATATTTTAAAATCTGTTTTTAGGAATGTGTGCCTAAGGGGAAAAATGTGGTTTACCTTTTGGTTGGAAGAGGGAAACATATAAAGGAACCGACCATGGAGATGTGTGCAAAAGGGAATTAAGAACATATATAACAAAATATGGTTGTATGAGGATGAAATAGTAGGAACAGCCGTGTTAACTGACTTATTTGGCTTTAACAATGAGTTACTACTAAAAGCAAACACTGTATCATGTCTTTGTTTTGCTCAGTTTATGATCTTAAACTGCACAGACTGTAACTAACTGATTTTCTAAATCCAAAGACCATTTTAAAGTGATTTTATAATTTCAACATGTAAGAACTTTGAAACTTTTTGTCATAAATACAGAGGCATTGTCCATCTGTGCCTAAACAGAAAGTTGATTTTGACTGGGTAAGGTCTGGAGATATTTTGGCTTTTTACAAGGGGGGAGAGAGATGTTTATGGCATTTTGTGGCTTAAGGCCAGGGATGCTGCTAAGCATCGTAAAACACACAGGACAAATACCAAAAACAAAGAATCATCTAGTTCAGAAAATTCAACAGTGCCAACCTGAATTTAGTTTACTCTTAACTGTCTAATGCTGAAGGCAATGTTTGGACAAAAATTTAGGGGCGTCTAGAACACAATACTTTAGGCTATTTTGTAATCATATGTTTGCTAGAGATGAAATTCAATTATTAAAAAAATTATCAGGCCCGGCGCGGTGGCGCAGTGGTTAAGGTCCTCGCCTTGCACGCCCCAGGATCCCATATGGGCGCCGGTTCTAATCCCGGCAGCCCCTCTTCCCTTCCAGCTCCCTGCCTGTGGCCTGGGAAAGCAGTCGAGGACGGCCCAAAGCTTTGGGACCCTGCACCCGCGTGGGAGGCCCGGAAGAGGCCCCTGGCTTCGGATAGGCATAACATCGGCCGTTGCGCTCACTTGGGGAGTGAATCATCGGACGGAAGATCTTCCTCTCTGTCTCTCCTCTCTGTATATCCGCCTTTCCAATAAAAAAATAAAATAAATCTTTAAAAAAATAAAAAAATTATCAACTATCATCAATTTAAACCCATAATTTGAATTAATTTTCAAAAATTCTCTCATATACTCTGGTCAGGTGAGTCTCTTTACGTTAAACAAGCTTGTATTTAAAACTATTTGATGGGACCCTGATGCGTGGTGCAGCAGACTCAGTTACTGCCTACAAACGCTGGCACCCCATATCAAACGCCGCCTCCAATTTGGCTTTAGCTCCCTGATAAGGCTCCTTGATGGGAAGTGAAATATGGCCCAAGCTGCTACTGTGCCATCTCAGAATTACCTTAGATATCATTGTTAAATATAAAACATGAAAATTACATAAGATATTTTTCATGAAGACTTGGGGAACTAAAGGAAAATGACGCTGATAGCATACACACACAAATCTTCTCAACCAGGTATTCTATCATTTTCACTTGTAAATTTATTTGTTGTAAGTTTTGACAATAAAATGAATAAGGTAAATGAAATAAAAGGCAAAATTTTAAAAAAATCAAACAAGCGTATGCCATGGTGAGCAGTAAGTGTTGTGTGAATAGCTCACCCAGGTAGTGCAGTAATGTGCCTGAACTTGCTTTGTATGTACAGAACATACATTCACACTTGATTTTACATTGAAGAGGAAGTTAAACTACTTCTCATGTAATTCACATACAGGATATTATGGCACATTCAAAGACTTAAGGACTGCAAGGTTATCTAGTCACATTTAAGAATGGTTATTTAGCTGCAATAAACCCAGCTCTCTTCTAAATATGTTTGATGAAGGAAGAGGTGAGAGCACGAACAGCAGTTTAACATTGTGCACTGAAATGAGGCAGTCATGTTACTCTCATGTGTCATCCAAGATTATCTGTACAGGATGCAAAAATCTCTTTTTCCTATTTGTGTTTCCCAGGACTGTTTCTTCATCCAGCCACTACCAGGTGCCATTCTCAATGCTAATCAATGAAGGTAAAGATGAGTAATAGTGCAAAGTCCTTGCTTCGGGAACTCATAGTCAAGTAGGGAAGAAAACACGAAGTTTAAGATTTACAAAGACGTTGTCTGAGCAGAGAATCCACCAAGGCAGAGATTCTGCTCAAGCTTAGAAGGCAGTGAAAGCAGACTGTTGCTTGAGTAACATAGGAAGACTCTAGATCACTGAGTCATTTCAACAAAGATCCATGGACGATAATATTATTGCTCTTATTTGTAAGTTTCAGCTTTTTCTCAAATGCAAAATTTGGCAAGAGGAATAATTATAACCTTGAGGTTACTGCCATTGGCTTTCTGCCAGCAAATGGATACAGTATTGAACTGTAATTGTTTTTATTCATCATTCCCATCCTTGATTATTCACCTGTACAGAAAAGTATCCAGTCTGCGTTTTAGAAGCAGCATTGCCTCCAGCTAAACATACCATGTACATATGATGGCCTGGGTGATTTCAATTGAGAACTTAAAATTTTGCACTTCTTTGCATTCTGAGCATTATCTTTTATCAAAAGTGCTCCCAATAAAAAATGATTAGTTCTGGGAATTTCAAGAGAAAAAAGAATAAAACTTCAGTTTTTTTTTTTATTTTGTCTACGTTTATATTGTGATGACACTTGTAAAAACTTTTGGGATTAGAGCTAAATTAGAAACTGGACACAGCACAAAAGAGAATGAATAGCTTCCTCTTATGATTACATTTTTCGTCTTTCTGCTCGCTTTCCATAAACTTGTGAAGCCTTTCTACTATTATATTTTCAAAAGGCTTGTTCCTCCAAGTGGCACATTTAGGTTTACAGTCAACTGGGAACTGTTCGGGTGCTTGCAATCTGAAGTAGGAGTCAAGATGACTTTCTTCTTTTTCACATGAAAAGCATCGTTTGTAGAAAAACCTTTCCTTCCCTTGCATCACTACAAGAGTACATTTGCCACATCTTATTTGTGGTGGCCTCCAAAAGTCTCTACAAAGTGAAATACAGGCTAAACTAATCTTGTCTCAAAAACATTTGAAATCCATGCATAGCCTTTCATTATGCGTAATTTCAAAGAACTTATATCTGACCCTTTTATTTCCTAAATGCTGTATTTGTTGTATCTGTTCTACTATCACACTCATCCACTGGGTATTTACTCAGAGATATAATTTTTCAGTCATCTAGGATTTCTTTTTATGCTTTTCAAATTGTACAAGGCCCAAAACTCTGATAAAAAAATATTTTTTTCATTTAACTACCTGCCTTTAAAAAACAATAATTAGGGCTGGTATTGTAGCATCCCAGGCCTAGCCTCCACCTGCATTGCTGGTATCCCATCTGGTCATTGATGTGAGTCCCATCTGGTCAATGATGAATACTTCTGATATAGGTCATTGCTAATACAGCGGGAAAGCAGGAAACAATGCTTCAAGTGCTCCTGCATCCTCATGGAGGACCAGGAAGATGCTTGTGACTCCTGGCTCATGACTTTAATCTGGTCTAGCCCCAGCCATTGCAGCCCTTGAGGGAGTGAATCAGCCAGTAGAGGATTCTCTGTCTCATCTAGTTCTGGAACTTTACCTTCTCAACTAAATAGAAAATAAATCCTAAAAATTAATTATACTTACTTAAAATTAAACCTGTTAGATACCTGTAGTACAAGCCTATTCAATTTTCACTGAGTTAAAACTCATTTAATTCTGTCTCAATACATGAGTGATTCATGTTTTTCACAATAGCAATTCTAAAACAGGCACCATTATGCACATCTTATTTTTAAAGCGATTGTACAATTTACATTCAGACTAACACACATTTTATACTTTTATACATGCTTGATGAAATAACAGTTAAGATGCAAATATTCCATATTAGAATGCATGGAATGGGTGCCCAGCTCTAGTTCCTAATTCTAGCTCCAACCTAATGCAAACCCTGAGTGGCTCAAGTATTTAAGTTTGTGGATTCCATGTGAGAGAACTGAATTGAGCTGTCAGCTCCCAATTTATGCCCTGATGTTGTGGACACTCGGGAAGTAGATCAATAGACAACAGTTTTCCTTCTACCCATGAATTTATCTTTCTGAATTTATCTCCTTTGAAAACTTCCTGCTTTTTCATATATGAACCATATTGTCTGTTGCCAGACTACCAAAATTTAGAAGCTGACGTGTATGATGTATTATTATTTCAAAAAATTTTTTCATTCATATTTTTTAAAGATTTATTTTTTATTTGGATATCATATTTGTAAAACAGAAAAGGAGATTGACCCCCCAGCTGGCCATAAAGGCCTGAACTGCGCTGATATGAATCCTATAGTTTGGAGTTTCTTCTGAGTCTCCCGCATTGGTGGAAGATCTCAACACTTCGCCCATCTCCCACTGCTGTCTCAGACACATTAGCAGGGGGCTAGATGGGAAGTGGAAAAGCCAGGACTTGAACTGCTAAAGGTAATGGGATCTCCACTACCACACGGTACAGATCCCAATTCATAGATTTAACAAATACTATATTCTTAAAGATTGTGTTATTGCAGAAAAACTGGGCTGATAAATTCTTCCTATTAGTAATTAAATAGCTGAAAATTGTTGGAAATAACATTTTGTGTTGTTTATTTATAATTTATATATTTATTTATAACTTATCTTCTGTCTCCAAGGAGGAAAGTGCATTCAAAGAGGTGGATCTAGAACCAAGCACTCCGATATGAGATGCAGAAATCCAAGAGAATTAGCCACGGAATCAGATATTTGCACCTAAAGATCACTTTCTCCCATTGCACTCCGAAATGGGGATGCGTGTTGATGTTTATGTTTCATAATATTTTGAAAATATGAATATTACTCATAGTGTAAACTAAAGATTTGAGCATTTACAATCTGTTTTTCTGAGTATTTATGCTCATGAGCAATCCAATCTAATCCCCAATTACTCATGCAAAAATAAATGAATTTATTATGAAAGCATTTCACCTGAACTTTTTCAAGAACTATAGCCAAATCTGAAGTGAAAAAAAAATCATGCAACATTATTTTAAAATTAGAATCATTTGAAGCAATTTACTCTATATCAGGAAGTTTTTAAACACCCACAGTCAGTATATAGCCATTTCCTTTTTCCCAAGCGGGTCACTGCTAATCAGCTCAAAGATTTTGCAGGGATAGTTGCTTCTTATTTTCATGCTCCCTGTTTTTACTATATGTGTTTCTTAGACTTCTTTTTTAGCATGTGAGTGTTGGGCAAGGAGCCAGTGGGATTAGTGCATGGAAACCAGGTAGCTGTCAGGACTATGGTGGCATGTCTAATTCTGCTATATTAAACCTGTCACAAAATGCTAAGTAAGAGATTACAGGAAGTACGCACAGGGCACATGGCTTTTAACGTAATAAATTTGCAGTGTTGGGAACAAGCTGTAGTCCCTCTCTTTCATCCTCTTTTCCATTTGATTCCACCAATCTCTTTAAACCACTGCTAGAAGAATGGCTAAAACCCTAACCTTTGTTTCGTGACCACAAGAAAGCCTTTATCCAAGCAATCGCCATCCCAAGAATTAGGCAGAAATCCTTGAGAAGCTACTAGAAATTTTCTTTCCAAGTCACTCAAATGTCTGCTTCTTGTGCCAAGAAAATAAGATCAATACTTATAATTGCTGATTTTGAAATACATTCTAATTTCCTGTAAATAAAATTAATTCTTAATGTAGCCTATAATTTCTGTCACAGAAACAAAGTGATATTCCTATAAAAAATACTTCCTTCTTTTAAGAACAGAAGCTCTGAAATTGAGAACTAAGCAATATTTGTTAGAGTTCTTAATGAGCATACATAGACAGAGGTTTTGTGGTATGTGAAATGAATGTAATTTGGAGGGCATAAAAAAGAAGAAATGTGTAAAACTTTACCAGTCCAAATTTGGGTATAACAGAGGACACGTATTCAGGGTGACATGTACCAGACTGAGTAATAAAGAAAACAAACTGATGGGAAGGTTTAACCTAACAGTTTAGACACCTGTGTCTCATACTGAAGTACTTGGATTTGACACGGGCTCTGTCAATTCCTGACTCTGGATTCAGGCTAATGCATATATTCAGAGGCAGTAATGATGGCTCAGCTGGTCGGGTTTCTGCCACCACCATTGTGAGAGACCTTCTCCCACTTCAGTTTCTGGACACAGGCTCTCACGGGTATTTGGACAGTAAACCAGTTGGATGCAAGTACTATCTACACAACAAATTTAAATTTATTTGAGGTTGACCAACACTATGCAAATTATCAAACCGGTGTAATATTTTGTAAACTACCTCAAGCATTTTTGATTTTGAAGTAACAGGCTCTCAACTACAGCCTTGGAATGACTCATGCTTGCCCTGTTTTCCTACAATCTCCTCAGTGATCTTTCCACCCTTGGGCGTCAAGTACCTCCTAAGCACCACAAATATATTGAGGCAGTAAAGCTGTTGTGTAGTGGGTCCACCCAGTTCTTGCAACACTGCGACTCCAAATATGAGTATTGGTTCAAGTTCCAGCCACTTCACTTTTGACCTAGTACCCTGCTTATGCAAAAGATGGCTCAAGCACATGGCCTCTGAAACCCAGATGAGAGAACAGGATGCAGTTCTTTGCTTAGCCTGACCCACAAGTGGAAGTTAGAGCAGCCCGGGTCTTGAATGTGAAGTGACCTCAACGCCCCTAATATTGCACTTCATCACTGGTTAAGTCATTTGCCTCGCGTCCGCTCTCAGGTCTAAGCCGATGCACTTGTCTCCCTGTGTTCTCACTGTTCCCTCCCCTTACATATGACCAGCTATATCAGTGTGGTAGAGAGAGCAATGGTATTTTGGATGTAAGAATATTCAGTTTAAATTTTAGGGGAGATCCAGTGAAATCAACAGGAGAGTCTGAATGCTAGGGCCTATCATCTGCGATAGTGCTAACTTCACCATGGAATAAATGGAATAATAATGAGGAGCAAAATAGGCTCTGAGCCCTAAACTTCCTTTCTTTTAATTGCCGTGTATCCTTAGCATTAAAGTCCATCCCCAGAAGATGGTGATCTAATTTGTGTACTAAAATTTATTTGCATGTTAGCATTTGTAATCATATAAAAAGACATAGGCTGATAATAAACATGCATTTCTTTATAAAAGGAGGATTTGGAAGACTAACAGAGATTTTTATCGATATTTTCAATTGCACTCTGTGTGTGGGTGTGTGTGGGTGTGTGTGTTTAAATTGTAGTACTCTGAATGGACAGGATAAAATTTATCACTCAATATTCACACCATGGAATGAAATTTCTCATTCTGATAACTACTCAATTTTCTTGGAGTGGCACTATCGTGGAAATTGGGCCATTGAGCTACTAAGAAAAGCCATTCTCTGAGTTCGAAAGCAAAATAGATCTTGTGAAAACCATAAATTAATATTTGGAATAAGATTAATGCATCATCATCCCAACTCTATTTTATAAATTTAATCCATTTTCATAAGTAGACAAAGTTGAATAATGAAGACTCTAAAAAAAAAATCTATCTTACCATAGAAATATTTGTATGTATGTGTGTAGCGTCTATTGTTTTATGCCAGCATATACAGCTACATCTGTAGGATGAGTATGTGTTCCTGTGTGTAGGTGGATTGGTTCCTTTAAGGAGGAAGAAGCAAATTATATTTTTTGAATTTATTTGGCTGTCTGCAAACGACGGAGCTCAGCATTTTAGAGCTGTTAGCATTTCAAATGTGAACACTGTACTGTGATTTTATTCAGTAGGCCTCATATGTTTCATTGTCAATCATGTTTAACATTGAATAAAAAGCAACCCTACACAGTGAGTGTTGCCAAGTATTTCTCAGGGAATGTGTGTTATAAATCTACCAAGGGCTATTGATTACGATAAACCCACAGCTCAATGAATGATGGATAGAAACCAAAGAAAGGAATGCATATATTCATCGCTGTGTAGACTCCCAAGTCTCAGTCTGGTGTACAGCAGAAAGCATTGGTTTGGGCAGTGGGACAACTGACTGAATATTAGTAATGAATTACAGCTAACTAGGCTAATTTTTCTCCATTTACAGAAGAGCACACTAAAATTACAAAGTTTAACCAACTTGCCCAAATGTAAACAGTGGCTAGCTAGAATTCAATCTTATGCCATAAAATTCTCCCAGAATAATATCTCTGTGCATTAAATTCTCAATACGTAACATGAAGCTACACCATAGGTAGTCTCTTCCCTGTATGTTATGAAGAAACTATTCTAAACCTGCAAGTTTCATAGGAGTAATTTTTAAATGCTGTTCTCAATAGAAACTTAAAGAGGCATTAAACTTATTGATAAAAATGACATTATTGTTTTCACCAAGATAAATGAAAAATACAGGACAACAAATAAATATTTATAAACTGATTTAAATTGCTTTAGATTCAAATGAAGGACAAAGTGAAATTTATGATAATGAAGACCAGAGATATAATTGTGCCAAAACATTGTAACAGAGGTCAGTTTGGACTGGTGGAATTATAAATGCTTTCTCTTTTGGATTTTCCATATTTTGGTATTATTTTAACTATGAGAATTCCATAAACTTATTTAGTTGCAGGATACTTAGAATCAGTCAACACTAGGGAAGAAATCACAATTTAAAAACATATAAATAGGGCCCTGCTCGTTGACCTAGCAGCTAAAGTCCTCACCTTGAATGCGCCAGGATTCCACATAGGAGCTGGTTCTAATCCCGGCAGCTCCACTTCCCATCCAGCTACCTGCTTGTGGCCCGGGAAATCAGTCAAGGATGGCCCAAAGTCTTGGGACCCTGCACCCGCGTGGGAGAGCTGGAAGAAGTCCCTGACTCTTGGCTTCGCATCGGTGCAGCCCCGGCTGTTGCAGTCTCTTGGGGAGTGAATCATCAGATGGAAGATCTTCCTCTCTGTCTCTCCTCTTTGTATATCTGACTTTGCAATAAAAACAAACAAATCTTTTATTAGAAAGAATCTAAACATAAAAAAAGGAATATAGGAAAGCTACAGAAGATGATAAATACTTCCAGCACATCATGTTCACTTCTATTTCCCCATTGTGTTTGTAGCAAAAGTACAAAATTCAAAATACGAAAACGAGAAATGCTAAATCATGCAAGATAATTGTCCAAACTACACACTCAAAAATATAGTCCTGGGTGATGGTTAGTTTCCCAGCAGCCCTGCTTCCCATCCAGCTACCTGCCTGTGACCAGGGAAAGCCATCGAGGATGACCAAGCACTGTGGGAACATGCACCCGCATGGGAGACCCAGAAGAGGCTAAGAGTTCCTGGCTTCAGATTGCCACAGCTCTAGTTGTTGCAGCCGCTTGGGGCATGAATCAACAGACAGCTCTTCCCTCTGTTTCTCCTCCTGTCTGTATATGTGAGTTTGCAATAAAAATAAAAAACAAATATATATGTATATGTATATATATTTTATCATATGTCATTTACTTGTATTTTATAAGGGGATGAAATATTATAAAAGTGTATGCTACTTTTTAAATTTTATTTTATTATTTTTATTTCCAAATCTTTGGGCATCCTCGACTGCTTTCCCAGGCCACAAGCAGGGAACTAGATGGGAAGAGGGGCAGCCAGGATTAGAACTGGTGTCCACATGGGATACTGGTGGATGCAAGGCAAGGACTTTAGCTGCAAGGCTACCATGTTGAGCCCAAGTCTATGCTGCTTCTTTACACTCCCATCTGTTAGTGTTTCGAATTACTGTTTAAGCCCATATGCATCATGGAGTAGTCTGAGTACACGTGGGGTTATTTAAGATGGCATAAGCTAGCATCTCTCATTCTGTGTGCTGCTAAAGATGCATTTTAAAAATTATTTTACTTTTCCAACTGAATTGCATAGCAACACCTTGGAAACTGGTATATATTGTGAAAGTCTAGTGGTGGAACAGTGATATGCTGTCTTGTTTTTTGGACTTATGAATTTTCTACTTTTTTAAAGAAACCAAAGAACTACCCAGAGAAACCATCCCACCACACAAAGCGATTGCACCGCTTGTTTAAATTGGACCTTCCTTTCATAATCTCTCTTTAGAAGGGTGTGGCATCACGGGAGAGAGTTGAAAACACGGGTCTCATGGGTTTCCAGTCGGAAAAGGTTCTGGTTATCTAACCGCCTTTCAAAATAGTGATTATGGGAACCTGGTATGTTACTTAATCATTCTGAGCCTTAACTCCTTATCTGAGAAATAGGTATATAAATAATAACCCCACAGGAAAGAGATGGAAAATGAATCAATTCTGTACAAGCTGTGCCATTCCTGGCATTAGAAGGATCTCAGTTGTACTAATTTATAACCCCTCTTCTGTTTACAGAGGGAGGAGAGATACCACACTTTTCCATTTGGTCATTTGGTCAGGCTCCATCCATGTCACAGCCTCTCATTTGTTAAAGAATGGAGGAAGTGTGAGGAAGACTAGGGTGTGGATAAAAGTATTAGAAGTATTTCAGATAAGAGAACGAGTGCATTCTTGATCTTGTCCCTCCCCTAAGTGATTGCCACTTTATATCAGTCAAACGCAAGTACCTCCACCAACTTCCACCATTTGTTTTTGATGCTGCTCATCATTTTCTATGGCTTAGATGTTGTCATTGTCACCTAATCTACAGGGTAGGTAGTATTTGTGCAACTCTTCTTCATCAACTTATACAAGGTACAAGTTGTATATATTTAAATCAGTATCTATCTTTCCTTCAAACAGATGGGCACAATGCTGTATATTCCATAATGAAATAGAAATTTTTTTTCAGTTGAATTATAAGTCAAAAGCAGTGAATTTTAAGATACCATACTTCTCAAGAAAAACAAAAAGGCACTGCACCTGTACGGTGCCTCTTGCTTTCATATTGACATGACCGTGATCTTTCTCCCAGATTCCACCTTGGAGGGAAGTAGGTAAAATCCCTGTGGCTTAAGTCAGTGTGAACAGTTGAGTCAGAAAAGCAGCACCCAACACGTTTGGAGGTGTGGCGTCCCTTTCTCCTATTGCCAACATATTTATTACGTTGCCGAAAAGAATGTCATTGCCTCTTGGCATGCACTGCTCCAGTTTTCACTTATTTCCATGAATTCATGTGTTTTATATCTTTATCATGTAAAGCACCCTGCTTTTTGCTAGATGCTGAATGAAGCACATAAAACCTGATATTAGGTTGTGAGAGTCAGTATTGTGGAAGACATGGGACTTGAGTGGGAGAACAGAGTTTTGACTTGGTAATGATGCAAAAGTAATCTGTTTCCCATAGAGACCATGTTTTGAACTTTAGCCTTTTCCCAGGCTATGTGTGTAGCATCGGATGCTTTCCAGTGATGCTGGCCAGAGAGTCACAGCGCCCATTCAGTCATACCATCAACTTCTGCCGTACTCTGACCCTACTGTACTCAATAAATGCATGTCAGTGTTATGGCATACAAGATTAAGTTCCATCTGCAACACTGGCATCCCAATTGGATGTGGATTTGAATATTGGCTATTCCACTCCCAATCCAGCTCCCTGCTAATGGCCTGGGAAAAGCACCTCAAGATGGTGCAAGTCCTTGGGTTGCTACCACCCATGTGGACAGTCTGGATGAAGCTCATGGTTCTTGGCTTCACTCTGGCAAAGCGCAGCTGATACGGCCATCTGGGAGTGAACCAGTGGATAGAAAGTCTTTTTCTCTGCTCTTCTTTCCTTGTAAATTTAGCCTTGATATAAATATGTTAGCTAACAAATTCAAATGTTTGAGGAGAGTTCTTATATCATGTCGTGCAGTTACAACTTCTAAAAGCTAAATATACACATTCTTTCAACCATTCCTAATGATATCATTTTGAGACTCTTCTATCCTGATTGCTCACCTATGGAGATATATTCACGTGTGTGTGTGTGTGTGTGTGCTTATATCTCAAATGTGCATCCGAGATCACAATCATATTCTTATAAATCAAAATGCCACGAGACACATAGCATACTCACATATATTTAAAATAGTTTGATCCAATTCTAAAACATTAACTGTTTATTACATTTCATGATACTTTTTTAAGGTAAAAATATTAAACTTATTTAACACTGATATTCATTCTATTATATATTTACCACCCATCCCCACATCTAATGTCAATCATTAAAAAATTTGATAAACAAAGAGCAGAGTATATGTGTAATAACTGCTGACTAGTCTGAACTAAGGTCAGTCCTATAATGTTTTGCTAGTATATCCTGTCCAAGCTGGCATTAGCCTGTCAGCATTCATTCCATTACAAACTCGTTTTTCTGTGCTGTTGTATCCTCACATTTCTCTAGTTTGCCTCCTGAGATCCAGATAAATCATCTTTCTGGAATATTCCTGATGTACCTCTGGGTAAAAATTAGTTTTCATAGTAAGTATTGGGAGTGTTTAGAAAGGAAATGAACATTGCTAACTGGAGTAGTATTGAATGGATTCATAAAGAGTAATGGACTTAAATTGAACGTCAGAGTACTTGAAAGAGGAAGGTATTTGTGAGTTACAGATGGGAGTTAATGCTTATTAGCATTGTGGCATCTTCATAGCACCAAGTGTACTTAATTCTGTGTGAATATCTGATGACTTGTCTTTCTCAGAACACCAGGTGTGAATCTTGGAACATCTGAATGAAAAGCAATGAGGCGGTGGTTCCTCACTCCCTGGTACTGGGACATTCGGAGAGTCATGTGTGGCTTCCCCCTTCGTCTCGCCCTTTCCGGCAGAAACAAGAGGAGACAGCAAATTTGGAAACAAGTTCACCCAATTTTCCCTAAACCTCGCTCCTTCACACCCTGATTAACCATGTTATCATTTTAAACAATAAAAATTTTTAAAATAAAATCAAAACCAATACTCAATCTGATCCAGTCTTCAAAGCCCAGCCTTACTCTTAGTTTTTTTATACTTCCCAATCCACACAACTGAAATCTCCTAACATCCACCTATCCAGTGTTACTTACTATTACAGCTCTGGTTTTGCCATTTTATCAAATATCATCTGTATAATATCTCTAGCTCTTTTACTACATGTGTTTTTCAAAATATTTATTTATTTTTATTTGAAAGGCTGATTTTTACAGAGAGGAGAAAGAAATATTTTCTGTCCGCTGGTTTCCTCGCCAAGTAGCTGCAATGACTGGAGCTGAGCCGATCCTAAACCCAGGAGCCAGGAACTTCTTCCAGGTCTCCCAAGCGGGTGCAGGGTCCCAAGGCTTTGGGCAGTCCTCAACTGCTTTCCCAGGTCACAAACAGGGTGCTGGATGGGAAGTGAAGTAGCTGGAATATGAGCCAGCACCCAAATATGGATCCAGAGAATGCAAGGCAAGTACTTTAGCCACTAGGCTACCGTACCAGGCCCATATATGTCTTTTTTATCTCCTCAAAATAGAATATAGGGGCCAACATTATGGTGTAGTAGAGTAAGCCACTTCCTATGAGGCTGACATCCCATATGAATACCACTTGGCATTCCAGTTGCTCATTTTATGATGCAGTGCCCTGCTAAGGCACCTGGGAGTGCAGCAGAAAGTGGTCTAATTATTTAAGTCTTTGCCACCGGTGTGAGACACAGTAGGAGCTCTAAGCTCCTGTCTTTGGCCTGATCCAGTCCTGAACACTGGGGCCGCTTGGGGAATGAATCAACAGATGGAAAATCTGCCTCTCCCTAACTCTCTGTAACGTGCTCATTCACAAAATAATGTAATTCCTTAAAAGGGCAGAAAAGGAGATGGCATTGTATTGTAGTGGTTTAAACCATTGCCCGTGACATCAGTATCGCATCCTAAGCTCCAGTTTCAGTCCCTTGCGTTGCACTTCCTATCCAGCTCTCTGCTAATGCACAAGAAAGAGTAGTAAAAGATGACCTAAGTATCCTGCTGCCTGCCCCCATACAGAAGACCTTGATGGAGTTCCAGGCTGCTGACTTCAACCTGTCATAGCCTTGAGTTTTTTCACTGTGGGTCTCTTTGTTGAGTGAAACTTTAAGCCCTTGACTCTAATGTTAATTAAAAATATGTTATATCAAATATTAAAATGAAAGAAGAAAAGGAAGGAAGCAAGGAAGGAAGAGAGAAGAAAGTTCAGAGGACAGGAAAGGGTAGCAGGGAGGAAGTGAATATCATTGCATTCTTAGAATTGTGTCTATAGGCTACATTGAATCTGTTCTATTTGTATTAATATTCATTAGTATGCAAAAAATAAAAATAAAGTGTCGGGGTGAATCTCTGTCTCCCTCTCTTTTTCTGTAATGCTGACTTTCAAATAAATAAAATAAGTCTTCTAAAAAATGTAAAGTGGGGGCCTGGCACGGTGGCCTAGCAGCTTAAGTACTTGCCTTGATCATGTTAGAATCCCGTATGGGCACCAGTTCTAATCCTGGTAGCTCCACTTCCCATCCAGCTCCCTGCTTGTGGCCTGGGAAAGCATTTGAGGATGGGCCAAAGCCTAGGGACCCTGCACCTGTGTGGGAGACCATGAGGAAATGCCTGGCTCCAGGCTTCAGATTGACACAGCATCAGCCATTGCAGTCACTTGGGGAGTGAACCATCAGATGGAAGATCTTCTCTGTCTCTCCTCCTCTCTGTATATCTGAATTTGTAATACAAATAAATAAAATAAATCTTTTTAAAAAATGGAGAAAAGTGGCCAAATATCCTATGTGGGAGTTAAGACAGTGATGGGTTGAATACTGGCTGAATACATGAGTTGCCATCATGGTTATTGGCTGACCAAACTAAAATAAATATATTATACGCTTATACCATGTATAATGTAATATGTAGTATGCCAAATGTATTATAAAAGATATATGCTAACATTGAAATATAAATGTTATGCATGCGCTTTTCTGTGTTGAAATTTATACTCTCTTAATATTGCTATGAAGCAATTTAAATGCAGAAATAAAACCTTGGCTGATAAAATGCAACATGTGTAGCAATCAATGAGCCATCAGGCTTACACATTCAATGGTAAATAGCATCAAATTATATCTAATATCACTGTATTCATTTGCATTTCTTCTAAAAGTTGGGATTCAATTTTTTTAATGTGTTCTTCCAAGCCGTATAATGAAGTACAAAGTTACTGAGGACACAATCTAGTTCAATGCATTCAACACATAAATTGTTTCCAAAATACGAAACAGTTTTTTTTTTTTACCTTCAACAAGTACTGATCAATTGTTGTGACCATATGGCTTAAGTACATACGAAGTTTCTGCCTGTTTTACTAAAGACAAAGCCAATCCAGCATCCAACCGTACTCTATCTCTCCAAACACGGATGTAACTAGCAAAGCTCAGTGGGTTCTCTCCTCAGGCTAGTACAGAAATGGAAAGCTGGGAATCTGTTGTAGACAGTGAAGTTTTATTTGCACAGTGACCAAGTGGAAAAGAAGAAGGAAGGGGAAAATACTTCCCAGGAGGGATCCCGGAAATGTGGTGTCTCCTGACAGGAGACACTCACACACACACATACACACACACACCGGGGTTTCAGAAAGTCTGGTTTTTAAGGGTTTCCTGACTTTTCCTTGCGTGGGCAGGAACCTGCAGAAGACCTTACCCATTGGTGGCTTCAAAACAATTAGCAAAAGACTGCGCAATTCTTCTGTTGCCCACATGAAGGCGTTGTTTTCCTGGTCACTTTGTGAGGGGCGACATTGACAAAGGTTAACTTGTATTGTGAGGCAGTGCCACTCACAAGGTTTGACTCTGGACCTGACACAAGATGCTAGTGGGCTCGGATGGTGTCAACAGAGTTGGTTGATTTATCGATATGTTTGCAGTCTATTCATGAAATGGCCGTTTTTAAAAGGACCCATTAGAGGTCTGGACCCTCCTCTTTTAATCCGAAATTAACCCGAAGTTCTTTACCGGAGATACACTTAGGAGGAAAGCCAATAACCAGTGAGACTTCTTCTCCCATGATTCCCTGACAGAAGCAGGCTTTCCTGGAGTCTTGGAGACGTTTTCCCGGACATCACGGTATCAAAAGAAAAGAACTTCCTAGATAGGGAGTTAACATAACCTGGGTCTAACCTGTCTTTGGCATGAATTAGCATATGTCCCTAGGTAAGTCACTTTGCCTCACTAGTTTATGTTCAATTTCTATGAAGTATGGGTATTGGACTAAATTGCCTTGCAGGTCCTGTACTGCCTAAAACCCCATGACAGTGATTCACTGGAGAAATTGCTCCTTGAAACAACGGAGACAAACTCTAATAACAAAATGCTCACTGTGCATGAAAAACCACTGTTTTCCTCTTTCCAATAGCATATGACCTGTCCCTATCTTTGTTCCTCACACACTTTTGAAAATAGAGCATCCTGAGAGCTCTTCGGGAAAGAAGCAGCTTATCATTTCCCTCAGCAGTAAACACTGGGCTTGCGGTGGTGACAACCCACATGGAACATGGCTTTATTCCTCTAGAATTACCAGCTACTGTCGAGTACAAATCACTAATTTGCGCATTCATCTGAAACAAGGAAAGATTTAATCTTTCATTTAGATACTAAAAATCAGTAATAGGTGCTTGAGTGGAACAAAATTGTAGGGCTTGAGGAGTTCCTCAAAGTATGTTGTGAAATGAATTTTTGTATAGATCATGTGTGCTTACAAGTAAGGAGTGTGACTGTTGGACTGCCAGGGTCAATTCTGCACCCGTGAGAGGCAGGAGACATCCGCGCTGTCGCATCAGGTACCATGCTGTGTTTCCACTGATGCTGCTGCCACCGGGACCACTGGGAAATCTCCCTGCAGGAAAGATGTTACCTGGGATCGCAGTGAATTTAATGTTTTTATTTTGTTTTTCTGTTTTGTTTACATTTTTGCTGCTCATTCCAGCTCTACATTTTTTTTTTTCATAAATGTCTCCGTTTCCTGAGTTTGATCAGTCACATAAGGAGTAAAAGTCATCAGAATAATTTCAACCGCTGGGAAAACTGAAGCAATGGCTGGCTGTTAAAAGCTGCTAATTGCAGTTTACAAAAGAGAAACCCCTTATCTTTGAAAGTTCACTTGCTTGAATGACTCATTCTTCCTGGGAGGGATTAATGCTTAATTAGAAAAAAAAAAAGATGCCAAACCATCTGATGTGCTTCCTCAATGGAAACCTCACCTTAGTTTTAAAGATTTTTAACAAGGTAGCATGCTAATTATTTAATGAATGATTTGTGCTGAGGACCAGAGATAGGTGTTAAAATAGCAGTGCTTATCACATTTGGCACAGCTCCCAGAAATCAGTGCACTGACTGCTTTAGGATTTGGTGCCAAGCCTGGTCGCTGTTGTACTAGGTGCACATTTTGTTTTCATAATGCAGAGTGTAAACATGTTTGTCAAGGTATACTATAGGAAGGTACGCTGCAGAGAAGGCCAAAAAGAGAGACTGGTGGTAAAAGAAGTGGGGATGCAGAAGCTAAAAAGCAGCTAAAACCCCATCTTGTGTTAGGAGGGTCACTGTGTTTTGCTCACAAATACCTGGAGATATACTTCAACCGCCTAAGTGGTCAAGAAGTTGGTTAGAATACAAGGCACACGTTACGGAGAAGGTACAAGGCTCCCGATGAGCCCAACTTCACACTTTGCTTGGTGGCTAGGGGGGTTTCTCTTTCACAACAATACCCCAATGTTTTGGTAGGCTGACTCCAGTTGGCTTAGTAAGTGGGGAGGCATGGGTGGAATGCCAGGTATGTCTACAGAGCAAAGCAGTGCAGGCAGGCTGACGCCAGGAGAGAATAGGCAGGTACCTATTGAGTTACAGGATTTCTACAAATCTAATCCGCGTGTAATGTGAGACTTGCTACAGAGCCAGCCTCTGCTAGGCTTACGAAGTCTGGAGATGTGAGCAGTTTCAGAAGCAATATGATCCCAGTTAACCCGTTGAGACCCAGCCTCAGTTGACTCAAGCTAATAACTTCTTGTTCTTGTAACGCTAGTTAAGGGTAATAGTATGTGGAACTTGTTTGCTAATTTTATTTAAAAATGCTCAGAGGAAGATATTATTGAGCAGAGATACTCAATAGGTTTACAACAGGGAACACACAATGCAGACACAGCAGTTAGAACTAGTTTAAGGTTCTCTCTCTGTTTCATATGTCTGACATTGGATAGTCCATACATTACTAATGATGAGCATCTATAATTTATTTCACAGTTTTTCATTTGATAAATTTGAAATAAAAGTTTAAAATAAGTGAACTTACATGCTAGAATTTTAAAAGCATGTATGTAAGTTCAACGTTTATTTTCTGGTATGTCTTCCTTAATTATCATAATATATTGATAAACTTTTATTAAAAGGAGGAAAACAAAATTGACAACACAAATGATAAAAGCCAACTGTCGGAGTCTTAGATGTATCTCATGGAAGTTAGATGCAGTTCTTGATGACCAACTAATAAACCCTTTTGGAAAAGCAATTAGGGAAATAAATATTTCTATCCGTAAGTTTTTCAAGAATATCCTACACTAAATTTTGTAGATTAAAAATGATCAGTGTTCAAACCGCCTCATTACTGCACGAAGATGAGAATACTATGACAGTTTTTATTTTGATATAATTCCAACCATATCTCAAAGTGTGAATTTAAAAAAAAATCCCAAGATGGATTCACTAATAAGTAACTAACTCGGAAATATTTTATGATGCTTAACTCCAAATTGCCTTTGTGTATTTCTTGCAGCTTAATATCTTCTCTTCTGTTCATTATCATATTTAGGTATCTTGAAGTTGGTAACACCTTCTTCTAAAATTTAATATAAACATTGGGATATCAGAATCTAGAATTTAAAAGTCTGTTTACTGACAAAAAAATTGAACAATTATTAAATGTGTTCTGTAATCCATGAAGGCTAATAGGTATTTGAGGTATGTTAGTTTGCATTGTATACTTTAGGGAGTCCTAGCATTTAAAAGAAGAAATTAAGGCTCATATCAAGTTAACTAGTAAGCAAGAGATAAAGGATTTAACCTAGGAGTAACTGACCCACACAGACCATTCCGAGTAGAGTTAAGTGTGGGAGAACCTGTTACTATTCCCAAAAGGCCACGGTTAACGATAAAAAGAACATTAGAAATGTTCTCTGGAATTTGAGGTTGGAAGATAAAAATGCTTTGGCTCAAAATTTCTGAGCTCATCCACTGCTTGAGTTTCTTTGTACCTCAGTGTCCCTGTCTTAAAATAGGAATATTAATCTTACTTATAATTATTTTGTGAGGAGTCATCAACAGTTTTACATACAACTGTTCATGTAGACAGTGTACAGTGGGTACCAGTAACTTCAGCTTCACTTAGTCACCTAGCACACAAACCTCTTTATGTGCCTTGAACTGGACACTGCTCTGGTAGACAAACTGTTACGGCATTGAAGTGATTCTCTATTTTTATTAGGAATACGGTGAAAAGGGGAAGAAACAAAACAACAAAACAACAACAACAAAAGCCTGGCACTACATCCCTGAACTCCTGGCTGCACTACACGGCTCACGCAGAACTTTCTGAAGGGAGTTGTTTCTGAACAATATTTTAGCTTTGAAATTCTCTTATGACGTTAAAATCAAGCCAATTCTACGTTTGTCCACTCCCTACCACACTTGTTTCTTTCAAGTCATTGCCAAGTTTTATCCCTATTTAACCTGTGTCATAGATAAGAAGATGCAGTTAAATCTCTGACTACTGAGTAGCCCTCTTGAACACAGTAGCCAGAAAGTGTCCTCAGCCACCTGTCTAAAACTAAACCCACTGATGAACATGAACAAATTAAGTATATGTGCCAACTCACCATCTTTTTAACAGTGTTTCAAATTCCCAGGTTATGAATATCTTTAAGGATTGGTAAAGATAACAATTTTTTTCAGAATCACCAGTGGCTTTTTTGGGTGATAATATTGCTTATCAGTTGCCAATTGCCTTTGGTTTCAGTACTGCATGAATATGTTTTTAAGAACTGATACATGTTTGAAACACTAAATATATCTCTCTATATAGATATGTTTGTTTGTACACGCATACTTACATATTTGTTACATTTAAAAGAGTAAAAATGTAAAATTTAATTTAGAAATTAATTTCTAAAAGAAAAGTGTAGTTTAGAAAACGTACTTTTATAACAAGCAAAGTCAACGTTTTTTATTTTTATTTTTAAAATTTATCTGCTTTTTTAAAAAGTGTTTATAAGCACTTTGTGAGTTTATTTTTGATGATGATTACACGGTGTATCAAGGTTGGAAGGACTGAGCATTAGGGAAAGTGGGTAAAATCATTGTTTCCAAGTTTTCTGTTTCTTCTTGCTTCTGGGGGAGAGGGAGATGCCAAGGTGGAAACTACACCCAGTCCCCAAACGACGACGCGGGGAGGGGGCGGTACCCCACCTGCTATCAACCCAGGGTCTGATCGTGGTGCATGCTGCAAGCGTTCAAGCGTTCTGCTCAAGTGGTACAGTTCTGAAACGCTGTCATTTTCTCGATGCAAGGATGAAGCAGCCCTCCTCCTAAGGTCCATCGGCTGTGCCAGCCGACCTCAAGTCTTACTTTGAAAGAAAGAGTGACAGAGAGGAAGGAAGAAATAGAGGGGGGGAAAGGATGTCTTCCGTCTGCTGGTTTGCTTCCCAATTGAATAAAGAGGTCAGGCTGTCTTGGAAACAAGAACTCCATCTGAGGACCAAGTACTTGCGCCATTCTCTGCTGCTTTTCCAGGTGTGTTGTCTGAAAGTGGAGTGAAGGTGGAGCAGCCTGAACTTAAATTGACACTTCATATAGGATGTTGGCATGGCAAGTAGAGGTTTAATTTGCTATGCTACAATGCTGACCTCTGTACATTATTATTTTTAAAGAAATACTGTGAAAATCTAAAAGTAAACATAAATAGTTTAATATGAGTGAACAGTAAATCCAGAGTGTTTTTCATTCAATTTCATGGTAAATATTCTATGTGTACTTAAATGTACCTTGTTTTGTTATGGATGCAATTTTGATAAACATGACCTGATTGACTGTTGAGAGCGTTCAAAATTTCCACAAGCTTGGTGACCTCTTGTCTACTTGTTCTATCAGTGATGGAGCAATGTTGAAATACATTTCTATAATTTTAGATTTATGCTTTTTTGGTAATCATAAGTTTTTTATTATTTTTATTGGGAAGGCAGATTTTACAGAGAGAGAAGGAGGGACAGAAAGATCTTCCCTCCACTGGTTCCCTCCCTAGAGGATCCCAACAGCCAGAGTGGAGTCGATCCAAAGCAAGGAGCCAGGAGATTCCTCTGAGTGTCCCATATGGGTGTAGGGTCCCATGCTACTTTCCTAATCCTTAAGCAGGGAGCTAGATGGAAAGTGGAGAAGCAGGGACATGAGCCAGCATTCACGTTGGATGCTGCACCACAGGGTGACCCCATAATTGTATAAATTTTGCTCCATAAATTGGAAACTCTTATTAGGTATAAAAGTGTTCAGGTATGTAACAAGTTTATTTCTCTTTAATTATAAAAGAATCATCTTAACTCTAATATTTTTCTCTAAGCAAGTCCACTATCTTTTTTAATATTCACTTTGCCTTTCTTTATATCACTCTTTTTATTAGTATGGGCACAAATGTAACTTTTACGTTCTTCTAAACTGTGTGTTTTTAAAAAGTTATTTAACTCTCATTTTTGGGGTGCTGGCACTATGATGTAGACAGTCATTTGTAGAGCAAAACTATTCTAAAATAAACATTTATTTTTATTGGAGAAGCATAGAGATAGGATTTTTTTATCTACTGGCTTACTACCCAAGAGGCCTTAATAGCTGATGCTAAGCTGTTAAGGAGCCAGGAGCTTGTTCTGTGTCTCCCACACTGGTACAGGGTCCCAAGGCTTTGAGCCATCCTCCACCACTTTCCCTGGCCATAAGCAGAGAGCTGAATCAAAAGTGGAGAGGCTCCGACACAAGTCAATGTCCACAGAGCATGTTGTTACTTGTGCAGGATTAGTCAGTTGAGCCATCGTGGCGGTCCCAGCTCCTCTACATCCTTAGGCTCCAAATGGGTTGCCTCTTCCTGTGGGGTAGCCTGGACACTCTGAACAGAAAGTCACAGGAGAATAAAGTTTACTTCTCTTGCTCCTTTTCTCTTGGGCATCCCTGCTTTTGTTGTGTAATGGTCTGTGCCTTGAGACCCAGGTCCTTATTCTATAGTTTGTATTTTTTGTTGTTTCAGCCTAGAAGGTAAATCCAGACTCTGCTTATCTATCTTAGCCAAAAGCAGAAAAAAATTTAGTTTCTCCAAAACATAGAGGATCTACATTCTTGGAACTGGATATGTCCTTTTCAAGTTATCATTGTTTACTGATCCGTACAAGATTGGGTAATGTTCATATCACGTAAAGTTACTTTGCTGTTGCCATTATGTTTTTTTTTTTTTTAAAGATTTATTTTTATTATTTTTTTATTGGAAAGGCGGATATACAGAGAGGAGAGACAGAGAGGAAGATCTTCCGTCCGATGATTCACTCCCCAAGTGAGCGCAACGGGCCGATACTATGCCGATCCGAAGCCAGGAGCCTCTTCCGGGTCTCCCACACGGGTGCAGGTTCCCAAAGCTTTGGGCTGTCCTCGACTGCTTTCCCAGGCCACAGGCAGGGAGCTGGAAGGGAAGCGGGGCTGCCGGGATTAGAACCGGCGCCCATATGGGATCCCGGGCGTGCAAGGCGAGGACTTAACCACTTGCGCCACCGCGCCGGGCCCGCCATTATGTTTTAGGACCAGGATTTCTATGGTTTTGTGCATGTATCCTAGAGCCTGTTTTTGCATTTTTCAGCTTAAAAAATATGAAAAAAACATTTTCCCATTCATACTCCTTATTTTTCATATAATTTCACTGAGAATGAGAAAGACACATACTCTGTGCAACCTAGAAACTGACGTGGATGTGAGCATGGAAACCAATCTGTCTAGGAGAGATTCCATTCTTCTGAGTTTTTACTTGCTCTGCTTTAGAAGTAGAAAAAATTGAAGAATAGGGTAAAGACACATTTAAACAGATGGAGAATCATTAGCCAGGGTGAATCAGAGAGCACACGTTCCAGGAAATACGAGAGGACAGGCTGGTGACAGAGGCGTACCTGGAGACCGATGGACATGGGAAAGAAGTGGACACAATGGTGTGGTATTGCAGTGACCAGATACTCCAGTGGCAATCAGGGAGTGGCTTCAGTTTTGGAGTTCAAAGCACATCAGATGTCAGTAGGAATGCGTGTAATGAGTAACAGTGTTCCAAGCATAGACCCATGCTCCGTGCACAGGAAATGCGAAGCACAGATTGTGGCTGCACAAGTGAGTAATGAACTTATAAATACTGCTCTGGTTCCTCAACTGTTAATTTTATTGTCTTGTTATTCTTTTAGTTCTTTGTTTTAGAATATCACCTACCAAGAAAAACCTCAAAGAAATACTGAATATGTGGGAGGTTTCATCTTTATTAGAAACACACTACTGTGTTAACCTCACCCAAGATAATTATTTAAAGAAAAAAATGCCTTGATCATTCTGTAGCAGTATTTCCAAAAATATATTCCATGACTATAACCAAGGGGAAAAAAATCTTCCTAAGCATTTGACATCTCAAAGTTAGACAACTTCTTTACTTTTCTGGGGTTTCTCCAGTCTCTTACCACGGATGAACACTACACAGATCTATGCAGGGGAATAAAATTTATACCTGTCTCAAAATTTGTTTGTGTAACCACTGTTTCATAACTAGTGCTCCATGAAAATAATTCTGAGAAATTTGATCTATCATTAGCTTTTCAGGTGGCCCAATAGTTTTATAGAAAAACATTTTTGAGACCTTAAGAGAGTAAACGACTTCAGTTCTTACAAAAGAGCTTGTCAAAAAAGTATTTTGCACATTATCTTTCTAAGTCTTTCATCAACACCCTATATTGTAATAAATTAGCAAACTTTTCCTGTTCTTGTTTCTTTTTAAGCAAGAGCTATTACTCATAGTTTCTATAGAAGACTGAAATTACATTTTGGGGGGTAAAGACAAAACATCTTAGATGATTAGCATAAAGAGATGGCATTAGGCGCTGGTTTTCATTTCCTTTAAAACTAATTGCCTAAGGAGCTTTTTATTTCATCAGGAAGTAGACCAACAAATGGCCTTTTTGGCTTTTGTTAATCACTCTATTAATGTTTCAGCAAGATTTAAAAATATGCAGAAGTATTATCATCTGAAGAGAAAAACCTTTATTGTTCATAAATTACAAATTTACTATCGCAATTACAGTTGAGTTTCAACATTTCCTTTGCAGAAAAGCTCCAGTGCGTATGCTTCAGGGAGTAATTCTGTAGTCTCAAGGGAATGAACCGAATCACCTAATGGGTCCCTCCATCCTTAATTTCAGCAATTCAGGAAAGCCTCATAAAACACAACTTCCTCTGTGAATTAACTTTCTCTGAAAGTACAGAAACTACTTTCTTGTTCTCTTTGGAAGTATTTGGAGATGTTCAATAGTATTAGAAATATTTACTGGACCCACCTTGAAAAATATATTAAGTTATACTCAACACTTCGAGTATAATTCTTAAGACAGGACCTCTTTTCACTCCCTTTCCAATTACAGGAAGTCATCCGTTGACAACACTGAGCAATATAATTTTAAGGGAAAAGAATTTCAAACAAGAATCACACCAAACCAACAGTTATTATGAAATATCTTTTTTGGCATAAAATATGGTGCTAAAGCATCATCGTTAAAGGAGCTCAGGCATTTACTGAAAGCTCCAAAGAAAAAAGATGTTCATGTTTTGTACTTACTAATGAGTATAATAAAATATATGCAGCAATCTTTATGGGAAAATTTTAATGTAGGCTAAAGAGCGTGAAGAAACAGCAAAGACAAGTCGTGGCTCTTTACCATAAATGTTTGCAAATTAAGAGGGAAGATAAAACATACTGCCAGAAGATAAGGAATCAAGAAATTTTAAGATGTGGTTATTCTGTTAGATCTACAAGCATAGTGATTTACATAACCAGGTAGCAGAGTACTCTGCCGCTTTTATCTCTGCTGTCCAGCACTTCTGGTTGAATGCTGATCAAGATCAGAGTTTTTATCCATGCTTTTGGAAAATTTCCATGAACCAAAATGTGTCGGCCACACTGCTTGTGTGCACCTTTGTGCTTTTACCAGGATTAGTGGCATATATAATCTATTCATAAGTATCTGTGATACTAACAGATTTAGTGGTTATTATTATCTTGTAGGTTATAATTCTAAAATAGCAACAAAAGTCATTGAGATAGCGTAAAGGATAATATTGAAAATATAAACTATTTGGACTATCCTAGTGAATTAATAATGTTACTTAAAATTACATTAATAGAAAGTGTAATGTCCAACTGTAGGTTATTGGATAATGTGTTAATTGGAGAGTAATAAACCATGCAATACTTAGCTTTTAGTACATATCTTTCCAAAGTTTAGTTATAAAGCTACAACAAATAAGAATGTCTTTAACATGGATTTTGGAAGGATGCATTGTTGCCAAAAGTTATTTCTGGGCTTAAAAAAAAATGAAGTCCTCCTACAGAATACTGTATAAATAAAATGTTCTTTATTTAATGAAATATAATTCAATCATGAAAACAATAATCATCAATATTCGATAATCAATCATGCTGTGCCATGATTGAACCTTGAAAAATATTACACTGGGTGGAATAAAACAGAAATCCAAAAGCCGATGATATGATTCAATTTTTGTGCAATAATGCATAGAATGCATAATTTCGTAGTAAGAGCATACAGCTTAGGAGTAACTAAACGCTGGAGAAAGGGGAAGACGAGCAATCCCTACTGAATTCATGGACGGTTTTTGCCTGAGGGACTGAAAATATTTTGGAAATAATCGTGATGATGGAACACTATCTGAATATAATTTGTACCATTCACTTATATCGCTAATGATTAAAATAACTAATATTGTCCACATTTTGCTACAAAATATTTTAAGAATAATAATTAAAAACCTTCTCTTATTTTACCTTTGATACGAGGATGAAACCATTTGAGGTAACTCAATCTGGTTAGCCAGAGGATCATCCCATCACGGAAAGCCACCTGCTCTGCAGGCAGTAGCCCTTGAGGCAGCATGTTTGAGGAGTGTGCATTTGAAAAAGATAAGAAATGCTGAGTCAGATGTGAGCAGTAATGGGATACGGGAATGAAGACAAGCATGCGTAAGGAAGAACAGTGGTACAATTTCCTGAAACGTTGAGCTCTTGGCTGGAAAGAACAGCAATTATTGGGTTGACGGACAGGAACACCAGAAATAACATCCACATTCTATTCTGGATTCTGCTGTGTTCTATACCTGGTAATTCTAGAAGCCCACTTCTCTCGGTGTGTCTTCTCTCCTTTGTAAAATAAGAGGGTGAACGGAGTGCTTTTTAAGTTTCATCACAGTTGGATGAATGAACATCCTTTGGATGGTTCATTCATTGTGGCTCAATGACACATGTCTTGTGGAAGTCAAATATTTACAGGGAACTTTAGTGATCATGAATAAATTCTAATTCAAAAAGTCTGATTATCTTGTTAGTTTCTGTATGTTAAGAAGTTCACAGTCTAGGAATTTGACATTATCATTTTACCCATAAGTTAATTTTTCACATGGATTCATTTCAGAATTTAAAAGATAATCAAAATTGTATCAATATGCTTATCAAACACTCTGTCAGCATATTCTCCTAAAGACAGAGTCGATATTTAAGCCTGGAGACTATAGAATACAATCAGATATTTTGTGAGGCCAAATAGGAGCTTTGATTACACTATCATTTATTTGAAAAACTGCATTGAGTTTAAAAACTGGCTGGCAATTTTTATGATTTGACAAAATGAATTCAAGATTACACTCCCATAGCACCTCGGTATCATTTTATTCTTCCATAAAAAAAATGCTACATAGATATCTTGAAATTTACAAAGCATTTTCTTTAACCAGATCAAGCTTTTCGCATGGCTACATTCTTGTAAATTCATCTTAAAATTCTTTCCCAAAAGCACTTTCAAAACTTCACCAAACCAGAAATTTGCAGAATATTCAAGATATGTTCTCAGGTTCACTTTTTCTTTTCCTTTATTTTTTTTAAATAATGCCAGTCCATCAGCCACATGCTTTTGAAGTTGAATGTGGTATTAGGAAGAGCAATAATTCTATATTAATATAAATGCATTTTTAAACATGTTTCCTTGGAGGCCCAGCGCGATAGCCTCGTGGCTAGATCCTTACCTTGCATCTTCCAGCACCCCATGTGGGCTCTGGTTCTTGTTCCGGCCACTCTACTTCCCATCCAGCTCCCTGCTTGTGACCTGGGAAAGCATTCAAGGACAGCCCACACCCTTGGGACCCTGCACTTGCATGGGAGACCTGGAAGAAACTCCAGGCTCCTGGCTTCAGATTAACTCAGCTCTGGCTGTTGTGGACACCTGGGAAGTGAATCATTGGATGCAAGATGTTTCTCTCTGTCTCTCTTTCTCTGTGTCAATTTTCTTTAAAAAAAATTAAAAATAAAGTAAAATAAAATAAAAATAAAACCTAAAAAAAAATGTTTCCGGGCCTAGCACCGTGGCCTAGCAGCTAAAGTCCTCGCCTTGCATGCACCAGCATCCCATATGGGTGACGGTTCTAATCTTGGCAGCCCTACTTAGACTTTGATCATTACAATTGGATATTTTGACTGCCATGCTATAAATTCCTTAAGTGAAGAGTATTTGTCATATTCATCTGGTTGTTCTGCTTCCAATGCAGCTCCCTATTTGCGTGTCTAGGAAATCAGCAGACGTGGTCCAAACAATTGGGCCCATGGCAGACTTTGTTGACGTTCCTGGCTCCCAATCCTGACATTTGGAAAGCATGGAAGTGGATGATTCTATCACTGTGCCTTTTAATTGAATTAATTAATCTTTAAAACAGAAAAGTATTTACTCCTTTAAAATATATACCAACCAAAATCAGAGAAATAAAAAAAAATGCATATGAATGTTTAATCATCCCCATAATCATAATCTTAAAGATCTGGTCTGGAAGATTTGCCAAATCCATGCTGTATTTTTAGCCAGTTCATTACTCAGCTCTTCACTCATTTTGGCAAAATGTCCTGCATTATAAATAAGAGAGGTCTTATCCTCAGGCTTTCCTTAACTTCTTCACTTCTTTTTGAAACAGTGTTTGATATATCTGTGTAAAATGATGATGTAGTTGTACTTGTTTTTCTCCCATTATTTCCTTAACAGTGAAACACACATACTTAAAGTGTTAAGGAGAAGCATGTCATGGACTTAAAAGGGAGGTGAGGTCATTATCACTGCATGAGTTCAGTGATCTAATTTTTGTCTCTTTGTAAGCTCTGGAGTAACTGCAGCATTTATCCACACAATTGAACAATCAATATTTGTGTGGACAATGTGATTAGATTATACTCTGCTAGAAATAAGCCACAGATTGCAAGCAAAATACATTATGTAATCAGTTATGTTGAGTTTTTTTTTTCTAGTCACTTGGGGAATTTGGAAATGGTTCTGGAAGTCTTAAAATGTAGTTTTGAAGGAGTAAAATCATAGGCGCAGAAAATAAATCAACACACTGATGGAAGGTCTGTAGAGCTTACCTACAAAGTTAAGAAGGTTAAAATGAGAACCGTCTGCACTTATTTTGAATTTGTAGCTATTTCTTATTTTCTGATTTCTTATCTAAACTCCCCCTGCATCTAGATCTATTCCGACTCACACCATGTTGTACACACATTCTGCCACCAGCCTTCACCACCTCAATCCACCTTCCACCATGTATTCTTACCAAACTCCCACATCACTTATGCTCTTGTCTCATTGACTTCAAAATGTTCAGTTACTCACCATGATGCTAAACTTCAGCTGTCAGCATAAAGGGAGTGAGTAATAGCCGGATGCCTGGAAAGTATTATTTCTGGGTGTGTCTATGAGGTTGTTTCCAGAAGAGATTCCCGTGTGACTTGGTAGACTGAGCAGGTAACATTTGCCCCCATTCTAAACAAGCATGACCCATTCCACGGGGGAACCAATAGACTGGAAAGAGCACAGAAAGTATAAATTTTTCTGTGTATATCTCTCTGTACCTGGTGTATTTTCTGCTGCAGGCCTCGGACATTGGAACTCAAAGTTCCCAATCTTGGTTATAACACCTGCAGTTTCAAAAGTTCTCAGCTTTCTGGTATTAGATTGAGAAAAATGTTGGCTTCTATAATTCTCAAGTCTTTGGACTAGATAAAGCTACATTACCAGTATTTCATTGTCTGCAGCCATTCCGACTTTTAGGGGACTTCATTAAAATCCATGAACATCAGCCAATTCCTCTAATATTTCCATTATGTATGTATGTATGCATGTATATCTATCTATTATCTATCTATCTATCTATCTATCTATCTATCTATCTATCTATCTATCTATCTATTTATCATTGGTTCTGTCCTTCTGGAGAACCACAACATAATCATCTATTAATTTTATTTCAATCTATCTTGACAAATATTTCTAATAATCTTTAAAAATAAATCCTGAGCTCATGCAATACCTTAGTGGCTAAATCCTCATTTTCCATGTGTCGGGATTCCATATGGGTGCTGGATCATGTCCCAGTATCCCCACTTCTCATCCAGCTCCTTGCTTGTGGCCTGGAAGAAGCTCCTGGCTCCTGGCTACAGATCAGCTTGGTTCAGCTCTGGACATTGCAGCCCCTTGGGGAGTAAATCAGTGGATAGAAGATCTTTCTGTCTCTCCTTTCTGTAAATCTGAATTTCCAATTGAAAAATATAGAAACCTTTTTTTTAAGATTTATTTATTTTTATTGCAAAGGCAGATATACAGAGAGGAGGAAAGACAGAAAAAAATCTTCCATCCAGTGATTCACTCCCCAAGCAGCTGCAATGGCTGGGAGCCTCTTCCAGGTCTTCCGCAGGGGTGCAGAGTCCCAAGGCTTTGGGCTGTCCTCAACTGCTTTCCCAGGCCACAAGCAGGGAGCTGCATGGGAAGTGGAGCTGCCGGGATTAGAACTGGCGCCCATATGGGATCCCGGTGCAGTGAGGACGAGGACTTTAGCTGCTAGGCCACAGTGCCAGGCCCAAAAAAATATATGAATCTTAAAAATAAATAAATAAATAAGTCTCTATTTCAAATAGGTTTCGTCAACTTTTTCCTCCTGAACACTCCTTAGATTTATATTTACTTGCACGAGTCTCTTTGTTCTCAGTTGTCATTTAGTCTATAAATAACAAAATACCAATAAAAATACAGATCCTACTACCTACCACTGCTAGTAATAATAAAATATAAACGGAATTGTTTTATGTCCGACTCTTTTCTGCCTCTAAGCTCCATGTCTAGTGCCTATAACATGCTCATGTGCTAATAATAACCTGGATCTCTTCTATCCGGAACAAGTTAAAGTATTATCATTTCATGAATTATCTTTGCAGTATTGCTTCTCCGTAAATTAACGTAAACAGAATGGTACAAGTGGATTTTAAGGTAGAGGAGACAGGGAGGACACGTGATCTATATTTTCTTTGCTTTTACAGCTGATCACAGACGTGTTGAGATGTGCCCTGACTGCCCCACCGCTGAACAATCAGGGGCCAGCTCCTTGATTCTTATTTTCATACAAACAAATGGAAAGCTAAGAAAATCCTCCAAAGATCTTTTTCAAAACTCTAAAGAATGTATAAAGACAGTCAATCGGGCTTAAAATTAAACCCTTTTATAAGCAACTTACACGAACAGAAAAAAATTTTACTTGGGTATTTCTCAACGGAAAATGTCAAATTTGGTTCTTTGAACTGAAAATGGCTGTAGGCTGTGGTTAACCGTGCTGTAGAATCCCTGGCAAGCTATCCATTACTTCATTACTTCATGATGTCTTGAGGACTTTCTGAGGTACTTTTGTAATTTAAAAGCCATGTGTACAGGTTAAGAAACACAAGATGAGTCATTGGAGACATTTTAATAAACATTTTATTTGTAGACATTGTTGGAAGATTTGTGGTGAAAACAGCCAAGAATGGAAAAACACTATAGAGACATTAATATTAGGAAGACCTTCCCATCTGTGAGCCTGAAGGGGTAAGTGGAGGACGTTACAAGCATTGGGATCCCATATGGGTGCTAGTTCCTTCCTGGGCTGTTTCACTTCCCATCCAGCTCCCTGCTTGTGTCCTGGGAAAGCAATCCAGGATGGCCCAACGCCTTGGGACCCTGCACCCATGTGGCTTCTGGCTTCAAACTGTCTCAGCTCCAACCATTATGACCCTTTGGGGAGTGAACCAATGAAAGAAGGATCTTTCTCTCTGTATCTTCTACCTGCTAATCTGCCTCTCCAACTAAAAAAATAAAGTAAAATAAATCTTAAAAACAAAATTACAACATACCTTCAATAGAGTGAAAGCACAATTATAAAATTTAAGAATATATGTATTAGACTTGAGAGTAAAAGATCACTCAGGCACATGAAATTTTATGCGGTGACTGTTATAAATTGGTGTTAAATTTGAATATTTTTAAACAACTTGTGAAGAGAAAATACATTAATTTTTAATATCAACATCCAACTAAATATTGAGTTTTCTCACAAAAGAGCCGAAGATTTTGGTTGACTTTATTTATCCCAAAGATTATTTTAGTAAGGGAGTAATATGCCTTATATGGCATTGGGAGAGTTTAAATAGAAAGGGATCAAATAATGTAAATTCTACTCTAAGCAACCAAGAGAAGTGTTTGCATTTTGAGTACATACCAGGGGAAAAGAGTATGTTTCTTTCCCTTTGAAATTGGTGAGATACTTATATTAGCATCAAATGAGTCCTCTACTACTTGCCAGTTGACAAACATTTGAGGAATAAGGAATCCAAACGATTTATGTCCTTTCTCTTGCTCTTAATGTAGCACTCTTTTCCTGACATCAAGTGAACTTTATTAAATTCAGCAACTTCCCTCAGCATGATTAATGAAGAAAAAACTCAATCTGTGTTTCTTTTCAGCATAAATAACACAAGCATCTGAAAATTATTCAAGAGATTATTAACAGCTTCCAGGAACTAGCCAGCGTTCACCAGCGTGCCACACGCCACACACTGCCCTTTTCTATCCTGCCTTTTTCCCTTTTCATATTATATTCAAGTTATAGTCAAGTTTTGTCCATCCTCTGAATTGCCAAATTCCCTTTCTTTTTCCCTCATCTCACTGCCACCTCTAACTGCACTTTTGCCCTCTCTCCACCTTCTCATTTGGACAACTCTGTTATTTCAAGGATCAAATTGCAAAACTATGCCCTTTTAAAAGCTTGTTCTTGTCATCTCAGTATCAACAAGAACCAAGAGATAGACTTATTTTCCAGTTTATAACATTTATGACAGCAGCGTACAATGATCCGTTTATTTTTTCAACTCCACCAATAGATTATATTTCTTGACAATGGGAAATATGTTTCATTTAGCTTTCCAATTCAGTCTCTAAGATGTTTAGCCTTTATAACCAATCACTCCAACCCTCCCCCTATATACACACACACCACACACAATTGATGGAATTATTATAATATCGATGCTTAAAGTCTCTTGAACTTTGAACATTTGGATTTTTACTTCAATGTGATTAAAATGAATTGAAATTTTACTCTGAGAAGACTGTATGAAATAACTGATAGAAAATGAAGATCTTCTTACTGATTCTGATAACCCTACAAATTTATATAAATATGACTTTTCCTATATTCTTGAAATTTTTGGTTTGGAGAAGTCATATGAACATAAATAAGCAGTAGATTTTTCATATTGCTGATTCATTATTATTTTGATGTAATTGAAAAGTGCTAACTTGACAAAATGAGTAACTTAAAGAAGTTAACTCAATTTTGACAAGAATATTTTACTTGTTCTCAGACTAAATATCTGTGTTCTTTTTCATTGAATTGTATTTGATGTGAAAACGAAATTTTGTTATTTAGTATTCCAGAGAGACCTCAACAATTCCTATGATTTGATTTTTTTTGACATTTATCTCCAGATGAGTGGAAATGTACAGATTTATTTCTTGTTTCCTGCATAACAATCTCTATGTTGGGTAATGGTGCTAGGGCATTGTGTACTTTCCTATTGATTGTGGTGCAATTAAAACAGAAAAAGATTTGGGGAGTCAGTCCTTTAGCACAGTCAGCAAAGCCACTGCCTGCATCACCTGAATTCCATACGGACTCTGGCTCATGTCCTGGCTCCTGCGATTCTGATTCAGCCCTTTGATAACTGCTGATGAAAAGTAATGGAAGATGGTCCAAATGCTGTCACCCATATGGGAAACCAAAGTGAGGCTCTCAGTTCTCGGGTTTGGTCTGCCCCGGTGCTAGTAGTATGGCTATTTGTGGTGTAAAATATGGATTAAATATATGTATATTTCATATACATATAATATTTATATAACTTATATACTATTCCACAATATACAATATATTATATATATATATATATATATATATCTTTCCCTATCTATGTAAGTCTGATTTTAAAAATAAATGAATGAATCTTTTTAAACATAATGAATAAATAAGTAAATATTCTGGTGGGGATAAAATTCATGAATATGTCAGTTTGTGATGATGATAATAATAGTTACAACATCGCAGAAAATACTGGTGAGCTCATTGCCAGACAAATTAGGTCAGAAATCCAATGCTTGCATGACTTATATATTGCATTTTTGTTCAAAGACCACGGAAATTTACAGTTGAATTGAACGCTGTAATATTATTTGATGTCTCACAGTATTTAAAACATGTGTGTTGTTTTAATATTTTCATTATTATGAATAGTGTTATTTATGTAAGCTACATATATATTAATTCATGCATGCATAACTGAATCCTGAAATTCACTGTTCTAAGCCCAAAATGTGCTTCTGCAAGTATACAATTTAGATGTTTTAAAATAATGAACTAAAGTAGCTTTTATATTTATCTACAAAGCAGCCATGCACACATACATACAGAGAGAGGGGACAGAGAGAGAGAACCTTCTGTCTGCTGATTCACCAGCCCAATGCCTACAATAGCTGGGTCTGTGATAAGCTAAAGCTGGAATCCGGTAGTTCCATCTGTGAGTGGCAGGTACCCAAGCATTTGAACCATCACCTCCTACCTCCCAGGGTATGCAGTGGTAGGAAACCGGACTCAAAAGAGGACCTAGCATTGGAATCCCAGAATTCTGATATGAGATGTCGTTATCCACTGTACCAAAGGCCTACCCCTTACATTTGTTTACGCTTCTGAGACTCACCATCACACTTCATGCTATATGGACACTGGAAGCATATGCTTCATTTTGGTGTACTATATACTATTTAAATATTTAGGAACTTGAGGTACAAAATTCAGAATATCATAGTCATTATTTTTATGGTACCCACCTCAGATATTTCAAAGCCATTACCATCTAGCCATTGTCATTGATGACAGTAATTAAGAAGGTTTAGCCAAGACACTTAAAATGTATTATTTCCATTTTATTTTAGAATTTATTTTTTATTGTAAAGTCAGAGTTACAGAAAAAAGGAAAGACAGAAAGATCTTCTGCTCACTGATTCATTCCCCAAGTGTCTACAACGGCCATTGCTGAGCTGAGCCGATGTGAAGCCAGAAGCCAGGAGCATCTCCTGGCTCTCATGTGAGTGCAGGGTCTCGAGGCTTTGGCCCATTCTCAGCTGCTTTCCCTGACCACAGCAGGGAGCTGGATCGGAAGTGGAGCAGCCGGGAGACAAACTAGAGCCCATAAGAGATCCCACAACTTACAATACAAGGATTTTAGCTAGTAGGCTACTGTGCCAGGCCCTGAATACAATCTAATTCTTAAAATGATTTCTAAAAATTCCTAAAATGTTCTTGTCCTGTTTAAAACATTTTTCGATTTTATAGTACAATTCCACAGGACCTGAGATTTTCCTACCCTTCCCCCAAATTCCCGTCCCCACCCACAACTGATTTTTTTCCCATGTTCATGTCCTTTTTAGAATTCTTTTAATAGAAAGAAAACAGATTTCATGCACTATATACACAGAATTGTAAGCACTACTGATACTTCCCACTTGCCTCCTGTATTTCCTTTAATTTTTGTGATTTCAGATTTACTCTAGTCACAGGCAATCTTCCACTAAATGAACAATTGAAACAGCAGGAAGACCACTGACCCAGCGTGTGATGAGGTGTTGAAAACAATTGTCCTCTCAAGAATGCACGTGAGTGAAATCGGCTACATTTCTTAAGATGTTACTCAAAGTAACTTGCATACTCCGTTAAAACCCATAATGTCCGTAAAATCATTACAACTGTAATTATCACAAATATTGTTTTATAATTTCCTCAGTTATTACTTCATCATTGGTTTTAGCAAGCAGCCATTTTAAAAGTATTATGTGCAATAGTATTGACGTGCTAGTGTAAAGTCCATGAGACGGGAAGGGAACTGTTTTTCTTCATGGATAGGCTCTCAATATCCTACAACAGTTCCAGAGCTTGAACCCGTAATTATAACTAGGCAATGAACAAAGTTTTTCAGTCTCTTGCAGTTTCATAGTTCTGTATGAAGATGAAATAAGAAATGACCCGGGGACCCGGCACCGTGGCCTAGCAGCTAGAGTCCTCACCTTGAACGCACCAGGATCCCATATGGGCACCAGTTCTAATCCTGGCAGCCCCATTTCCCATCCAGCTCCCTGTTTGTAGCCTGGGAAAGCAGTGCAGGACAGCCCAAAGCCTTGGGATCCTTCACCTGCGTGGGAGACTCGGAAGAGGCTCCTGGCTCCTAGCTTTGGATTGGTGCAGCACTGACTATTGCAATCAGTTGGGGAGTGAATCATTGGATGGAAAATCTTCCTCTCTGTCTCTTCTCTCTGTGTATCTGCCTTTGCAATAAAAAACAAATAAATCTTAATTTAAAAAAAAGGAGAAGAAGAAATGACCCTGAAACTCATGTGGCTCATAGTCCGTTCTTCCCCAAATTATCTTCCAAAACTAATCTCCAGAATCCCAGCAAAACTACGGTAGCATCATGTGATTGTACTGGAAGGGAATGTGATTTGGAAAAACAACCAGAGATCAAAAGTCTTCAGCCAACTTAAAGTATTGCACTAAAATCTAACCAATCGGGGTGGTCTACTTGTAGTATAGCCTCCAGCCTGCTATGCCTGAGAGAACAACAGACCTCAGCCCAAGCACTTGGACTGCTACTGAACGTGTGTGAGTCTAGGATGTCATTCTTAGTTGCTTGCCCGAGCTTGATCCGACCATGCCCCTTGCAGCCGTCTGTGGAGTGAACTAGCAGAGGCAATCCTTATGGGTCTACCTCTCTCTCCATTACTCGGATTTTCAAATAAATAGTTAAACCTTTCCAAAAAATTTTACTCTAGTGCTTCAGCTGCTTAGCACACAAGAAATGTATCTCAATGTTTCACAGTTATTCTGACGCATTATTTTATGTACGATCTGCAAATATAATATTAGCTTCAAGTGTCAGGTTTCACATATGGATGTTAATTTTCAGTTTATCATCTGGTGAAGTTCACTGTAGAACTCTGTTAAATTTGCAATTCCTCAGAACCATATTTTTGGTGAATTACATCCCGTGATGCTCAATTTAATAACATTCTTTTTGTAAACATTTATTTATTTATTTATTTTACTGGAAATGCAGATTTCCAGGAAGGAGAAACAGAGAGAAAAAAATCCTCCATCTGCTGGTTCACTCCCCAATTGGCCACAGCAGCTAGAACTGAGCCAATCCGATTGAGCCATTGTACAGGTCCCGATAAAATAATATTGTTAAAATCTATTCAGTTCACTGAATGTTGAAAACCTGGTTAACCTGATGGGTCTTGAGAATCTCAAAATGTTCAATCATTAAGCAATAAAACTGTCCATTTGAAATGCCTGCAAACTTGAGAATAAAATAGTACTATTTCATAGTTACAGTCGAAAATCGTCACTGATCAAATACTAAAGTATTATTTGACAATCAAAAGCAGAGAAGCTAGTTGTGGAGCATTCTGTTAAAAAAAATAGATATATTCACCAGGTTGAAGAATCTGCAGGCCATCTAAGGTTTATGTTCGTATTCACACCTGTACGTATTAGTATTGTGTGAGCAGAAATGGTGTGGCTCTGGCTGTCAAAGAATTCAAACATGGAGCTTCAAAATTCCCCTTTTGCTTTAACATATAAAACTCTCGTGTCTTGAAAGAGGGAGTTAATTTAGCTGTTTGCGCATATTGTCTGCAGCCTTCTGCAAATGTACGCAAACACTGACTGTTTACTTTGTGCAAGGCTTATAATCCTTTGCATTCAAGAACAGGATTGCTGACACAGTCTGCTTACAAACCCTTCCCCTGCGTCGTGCTGTGTCTGGCATGACCATAAATGAACTACACTCCAGACCATCTTAATTATCCAGCTTTTACAGACTTTTGCTAACAGGATGAGCTTCCCCTACCATCCTCTTGGACAGTTCAAAAATCAAAAGGACACTAAATTATGATTTGCAACCGAAAATAAAATTGTACCGTTTTAAGCTTAGAATTCTAAAAATAGTTTGATTTGGTTTTTATTTGATCCTTGGAGACATTCACAGCACACAAATGTTCTTAATATGTCGGCTTCCTGTCTCATGTTCAACATCCTTCGTTTGGGTTGTTTGGCGTTTTGTTCCTACTGTGATTAACTCCTGAAGTGAACAGTACAGAATGCAATTTAGTGTTTTTGCTCAACAACTATTTGCCAAGTGTTTCTCCATCTGTTGCTTTTAATATGATTAATATTTATAGACAAAACATGTCAGTAACCTCAGGCACAAGTCTCACGCTAATATGCTGTATCTTCTCCCTTCTGAGTAGGGGAACCTACCAAATTTAGATTTCCCGCAGACAGTGTTTGGTCCACTAATTATAGCAGAGAATCATCGCCTCAAAAGTGTTACCTTGTTAAGCCACAGATGACCTCTGTCCAGAGCTTCCTTAAATGCTAACACTAGTCCCTGCTCTGTCATAACTTGATAAATTAGCTTGCTGCAACATGCAACACTTGACTATGTAAAAATCCAGCTTTTCCTTTTAGAAACTACAGCCTGCGATCTCTCCTGTGGATGTAGAAATGATAGCGGTAATCTATCCCTCAGCATCCTGATGGGCTGGGTACCCACATGCCATGTCATAGTGCCACGTCTTTCAAACCAGCTTCCTGCTGAAACACCTGGGAGGCAGCAGATGATGCTACAGACACAGGAGACCCTGATCGAGTTCCTGGCTCCAGACTTGGACATGGCCAAACTCCAGTTCTTGTGTGTATTTAGAGAATGAACTAACCAATGGAAGATTGATTTTTTTTTCTCTTGCTCTCTGTTTCTATCCATGTCTCTGTCCATCTCTGACATTCTGCTTTTCAAATAAACACAAATTGTTTAAAAATATAAGATGGGGAGAGTCTCATCAAAGCAGCATATGGGGGAATTTTCAATGCACATCCAAACTTGGCTTTATTCAGAACTAAGAATACTTTTATTACCAATGAATTCCAGACTCTTCTCTATGTGTTGTTTCTATACATGGTAGTTCTTGGCTGCTGCTTTCCAGTTTTCTGCGACTTCACATGCAGATCTGGTTATTCACACTATCCAGTACGAAAATCATCTTGACAGCACCCAAGGTTGCTTTCATTTAAGTGTGACCCTAATAGAGTCAGTTATTTTAGAAGGAAAGTTTGAATCCTTGCGGAAGTTGTATTTCTAGTGCCTCAAATGCGCACTAAAGATACATGGCAGTTAACTGGCTGAAAGCAGAATAGATAGATATACACAATAATAAAAATCCTCCTGTCCCCTCTTGTGTCATTATCACTTTAGACTGCAAACACACCTATTACAGGGAGCTACAATGTGTGCTCCATTTTTGAAAGCTCGCTCATGTCTTCCCTGAATAATTCATTATCATATAAATAAAACTCAAGAGCTAGTGTGTATGCTGCCACACAATACAGGCATCTTATTAGTTTCTAAATAAAAACATACTTTGTTATTTTCTGAATATCCAGTACCTGACCACCACTAGTGGCTTTCGTATTTATTCATATTTTGCATTGAAATCACTACTAGACCGGCAAAACACAGCATACTCAAAATCCTGCAACTCTATGATAGTATGAACATGTGTAGTCAATTTTGCCTGATAGGAAAAGAGAATTCCTGAATTTTTTTAAAGAGTTCAGCGCCACTAAAACTGTAATGTATTTAGTGCAAACATGGTTCTAGGTCTAATTTTTCTGATAGACAATTTCCAATTGTCTCTATCATCACGTAAGACTCTCTTAGGAGTGTTAGTAGTGAATGCTATTGTTGATAAGCTACTTAAAATGAATGAGTCGAACAGAAAAGGACAAATTCTACAGCTGGCAGAATCATCTCAGTGGGATAATCTACATAAGCAGATTCATATTTTCATAGAAAACATTTTAATTTAAAATTTGGCTTTATCGCTAGCTTACTGAACCTCCTTGTTTTTCATCTTGCTCCCACCTTTTTAATTAAAAATTGCAGTATGATTAGTGATTAATCTTTCCTAAACAGTAACATGACTGTATTATGCCATGATACATGCTACAGATCTCCCATCGTTAAAATTTCATTCTCTGTCCTCTGTTACCTCAGTGAGAGAGAAAACAAGCCATTTCATGTTAGCTTTTATCTTGTACACTGATAAGAAAGAATAATAACATTTTACAGATCACACATATTTGGCTTATTTTTAGGAAAGAAAAAAGAATAATTATCAACATCTATATTTCTTATTAATTAACTCAAAAAATTCAGATTTTCTTTACGTGACCATCCTTATGTCAAAACTCTTCCAAGTTGATACAAATATCAATGGACCCTTCTGTCATTTGATTTTCATGTATGACCGAAATGAGAGTAATCAGGAGAATTCCCAACTCTGAGATGACTGAAAGACATGCTGAGTCAAACAAGGATGACTAGAGGAAAAGTTGAATTTCAGGGCTCTGTTGCAATGCCATCAAAATATAAGTTTTGTTCCAATGGTAATGTATCACGAGATGGTTTCTGAAAAACTCTAATTTTCAAGCCCTTTCTCGTTTCATTAACCTTCAGTTGCTCTCTGTTTAGTCTCCAAAAGGCTACCACCCTCTTGACATTCTGGGAATTTTATTCTTAGTCTGTATTTGCTTGCTTGCTTTTTGCAGTTATCTTCCAAGCAAGCCTAAAATTATTTCATATTCCTATGTGGGAAATAATATTGAAATATCTTGAGGAGGTTGTTTCAAAAAGTAGTTTTCACGATCCTAGTGCAGTACTGGCTGCTCCAGTTTCCATCCAGCTCCCTGCTTGTGCCTGGGAAAGCAGTCAAGGATGGCTCAGATTCTTCAGACACTGCACCCATGTGGAAGACCCAGAAAAAAGCTCCTGACTTTCGGCTTTGGATGGGCTCAGCTCTGGCCATTGAGGCCACTTGGGGAGTGAATCAGTGGACAGAAGATCTTTCTCTCTAATCTCACCTCTCTGAGTCTGACACTCCAATAAAAATAAGTAAATCTGGGATGTGAACTGTACTACTGTAACAATATGGAGGAATTCAGTTTAGGGGGAGGGCTTTTTGGAGGGGTTGGGGGAATCCCAGAGCCTATGAAACTGTGTCATTAAAAGAAATAAAACAAACAAATAAATATTAAAAAAGAAGTAACTTTCACAGTAGCAAGAAACATAGAATATATGAAGAAAACTGAAATCCTACTGCCATCCCTGGAAGCAATAAGTCTGAACCTACCCCAACCAGAGAGGAGCTATTAGTATTTCAATGGAGAGACTGGCTTTTGATCTCTGTAGGAGGCAGAGTTTTGACTTCAAGAGGAAGATGTTTCAACATACAGGTTCAGGCAGTTAGATGATTAGGTTTGAACAGCGAGCATTTTCCTTCTGCCAGCTTACTGGATAGAAATGCAGCTCTCAAGTTCTAATGCACATAAGAATAGTATCGTGGCATTATTCAAACCAGATTGTGGGGATACAACCCCAGAGATCCTAATTCAGGACATTTTGGGTGAGGCATGAATGTGTGCTTTTCCTGCAAGTTTCTAGAAGCTGTTGCTGCTGCTGGCCAAGTGTCCCTGTATTGAGAACTAGTGAGGGAGGATTCACTATCATCTTGGGTACATATGTCCTCATACTGTGCTAACTCGTTACTTCTCATATTAACAGACACCCTAGTACCTCTAATAGGAATATTTTTTTTTAAATAGGACTGTCCTACATAGCAGAAACAACTGTACATGAAAGAATATAGAGTGACTAAATTTATAAGTAAGAAAGTTCGATCCTTTTTGTTTTTTGTTTGTTTGGTTTGTTTTTTTGGTTTTTGGTTTGGGTTTGTTTTATTTTATTTATTTTTTTTATTTTTTGTGAGAACTCAGTAGCTTAGGATAATCAGTTACTGTAAGAGGCTCATTTTCCTTTTCTGTAAAATGGAAATGGTACCCATCGTCCAAAGCTGTTGTGAGGGTTAAATGAGATAAGGCACATGAAATTGTCTTGGAAGCAGCAAAGCACTGACTATAACACTTCATAATTATTGGGCTTCTCATTGGCTTGTTGTCTCCAAAAATGCCAATAAAGAATCTCCATAAAGGGTACTCTTGGTTAAATGACCATAATAAACAGTTAAAAATATTTGTAGAATGATTGATAAGAGACTCAAATTCTTGGAAGATATTCTGCATTATGTGGGTTTGATTATCAGAGAGAACTCTGCTGTTCATATGTACCAGCACACTAAGGGAAGTTAATTGACTGCAATTGAGCAGACATTTATTAAGGGCTGTCTCTTTGTCCAAGAACAATAATTAATCATTTGTTGGCCATATTTTAAGTTATTTTACAATAGAAAAATACTAGACTAATTCTCCACTTGAGATTCAATTGCTTCCCTGAAAAAAAAAAAAGTCCAGCGGAATAGAATACTAGTCTTATATCATGTGCTTTGATTCAGGAACTAATTCAGTGTAACTCATCATGTATTTTATTAGTATAATTAAATTTGTAGTTCTAACTGGGTGATCTAAACAAACAATGTTAAATGAAAAGGAAATTAAAGAATGATAAAAGCCTAGTATCTTGTCTGTATATATTTTTAAAATCATTATGTATAACATATTTAGAGAAAGGAAAGACAGGAATGGTGTGTGCAGTTCACGGAAGCATAATAGAGAGACACAACATTTTACTATATCCAATTGTCCATTTTTTCTATCTGAAGCCATAATCTTTTATATAATGAATTATCAGTTAAAAGAATTAAAGAGATGGGTTTTTCACAGAGCAGTTAAGAGGAAATTTGAGGGGCTGGTATTATGAAGCAACTGCTGAAGCTGCCTGAAATAACAGAATTCCATAAGTGCTTCAGTTTGAGTCCCAGTTCCTCTGCTTCCAATATTCAGTTCTCTGTTCATACAATTAGGAAGACAGCAGATGACTGCCCAAGTGATTAGACATTCGCCACTCTAATGGGAGATCCACATGGAAACCCACACTCCTGGGTCTGACCTGATCCAATGGCCTTGACAGCCATTTGGGGAGTCAACCAGCAAAATGGAAGGGCTTTGTCTCCCTTTATGTCTCTCCTTCCCTATCTGTGTAAACCTTTTAAACAAAAATAAATAAATAAATAGGTCAATAAATAAACAAAACTTCTTGGAATGCCCACATGGCATATCAGGGAGCCTACATTAGAATCTTGGCATAATTCTCCTTTTGGTTCAGGTCTGGCTGATTCTGTGGCAGGATTGTGGGGAGCAGGGATGAAGCAGTAGAGAACAGAAGTTTTATCATCCTCTCTCCCACCTCCCACCTTTCATATAAATAAATATTATTTTTATCTAAAAAGCAGCACTTTAAAAAGGAGAATGATAAAAGTGTTTTACCAGGCAGACCTCAGTAAACATCCAGAAAAGCATTATTTCCACAATGAGTTGGCACTTGCTTTCTAAAATAGTGGCAATTGAATGAATACATAGGTTTCCTGAACCTGGTACAATACAACCCTGCTCCAGCTCAGGGAGCTAGCTGTTTTTTCTTAAGTTCAAGCTCAGATATTCCCATGTTCTGTGCTAAAATGTGCTATTGCTGAGCTCCGGATTTCTCTCTGAGTGGTCACTGAAAGTGATGTCTAATCAAGAATAACATTCCTGGCAAGATTCCTTCCTGTAATTTACTTCCAACTGATTCTCAGGGAGAGGATTCTGCAGCAAAAATACAGTCGCTCTTTAATCAGTCCACTTGCATGCTTTCTGAAATCAGCAAAAAGATAGCATGAGACATGACAACCTATATCTGCGGTGGCTTTAGGAACATTAGGGATTTTGTCAGCAACTCTCTAAGCAGAACTTTGCACGGGAGTCTTGTTATTTAAGAAAGAAAAAAAAAAAATAGACAATGTGGTCTGCACTCTTTCTCCCAGCCTAGAACAGAAAGATATATCTATCAGATGAGAGCTGGAGAGCGGGTGGATGCAAGTGATGAGTTGGTGAAGCCACGGGCCAGGAAGGAATAAGCCTAGATCACACTTTGTAGAGAAGGAAAACAGAAAGGTTTGAGTATTAATGACTCTGCTTTAAAAGCTTTAGGTGTACCACCCAGCTCGTTAGCCTAGCGGCTAAACTCCTCACATTGTGCCAGGATCTATATTGGCATCTGCTCTAATCCCGGCGGTCCAGCTTCCCATCCAGCTCCCTGCTGGTGGCCTGGGAAAGCAGTCGAGGACGGCCCAAAGCCTTGGGACCCTGCACCCGCATTGGAGACCCAAAAGAGGCTCCAGGTTTGTAGCTTCAAATCACAGAAGCTCTGGCTGCTATGGCCTCTTGGAGAGTGAATATTCGGATGGAAGATTTTTCTCTTTGTCCCTCCTCCTCTCTGTATATTTGACTTTAAATAAAAATAAATAAATCTTTAAAAAAAATTTTTTTTTCAGGTGTAATATAACATTGGGAAAGAGCCAAAAATTCCTAAAGCTGCTCTACTGATGGGGTGTTACTCTGCCAGGGAAATTTGATGTAGGTCTGCCTTTCACTGTCCTCTCTCTCACCTCTGAGCTGTCTCCATTAGACATTACCTTCCAGGATGCTTTGTCTGCATTGTGGGTTCAAGGCTGTTCCAAGGCAGAAATTCAGTCCTCACTTCAGTTTTGCCATGATAGCTCCATTGCCCAGTCTTCAGGGAATGAGAATCTTTTTGTGAAAGGAAGATTCCAGAAATAGTCAAATACTGGAAGCAGTCCTGGGATCTTTCATTTAAAAAATGGGCTTATATTTTTCATTTAATTATATTTAAAATTCATACATTCTTGTTTTCTTATTATTTATTTTCTTCCGTTTCATTTAGCAGAACCCCTAACCTGTTCCTTCTTTCCTTTTCCCGTAAATATTAGTCTATGGCCATACCACCCTGAATGTGCCCAATCTCGACTGATCCTTTTCCTGTAAATATTTTATTGACCAGCAAATGAACTCTTTCAATCAGAAGCTGTGTTCTGTTACTGGTCAGTGCTGTAAAACTGTTGGTACATCTATCATATCTCTGAATCATTTTTAAAAAATGAAGAGAGAATGAAGAGAAAGAAGAATAAAGGAAGAGAAACAGAAAAAAGTAAAGAAAAGGAGAAACAGATGAAGGAGGGAAGGAAAGAAGAAAGAGAGAAGGGAGAGAGAAGAGAGAGAAAAAAAGAGAAAAAGAAAAATCAACTAGCCAATGCAGTTGTTGAGAATAGAGAGTAATACTTTGAAAGATTGTTGAGAACAAGTTTTTTGAGCTGGAGAAACATTGTTACGATTTTGTTTTCCTTTGTATGAATCCATTTCTACAAATTACTTTTTCACGGTGGTGATTAGTAGGAGGGAAAGGGGGAGCCAACTTCAGACAAATCTGGTCACACAGAGGAATTTCTGAGCCACCCAACCTGGGAAATAAAGAAGCCAAGAGATCCAGAGGAGACAGAGAAAGAGCAGTTGAAGACTGCTCAGGACAAGAAATCAGGTCCAGTAAGTAGATGCCAGATGGAAGTCCAATTAATTCAGAATGCAATCTGGGACAAGAAGAGAAAAGCTGTTAGCATAAATAAATTAATTTTGTAGAGAATTTTAATGCCATACACATTCACATTGATGTTCTCAATGTCAAGGAGAAATTATTCTTCAAATCCAAATGACACTTCCTCCTGGGAATCTTCCTGAATTGCTTCAAAATGACATTTTTCTTTCTTGCACTTCTTACTTCTCATAAATGCATCCTCTGTCTTGTGTTTTGATTCCTTTCCATTGTCATGTGTGATCTCCCCACTTTTTTTGAAGCATTCTTTTTGCATTTTACATAAAATGCATTTAATTGTTATGATGATAATTAAGTCATAAGATCATTTGATGACATCAAAAGCTTACATACGATTAATACTGTTGCCATCTTGCCATCTCAATTCATGTTGCAGAGATAAAGACTTAATCCCCTAGCTTCTTGCACACTGTACAGATTGGCAAGCACTGATGCCATGTCAGGAGCATATGGAAGGGTTTTGTAACAAACACGTTGTTAACCAGCCCCACACAGTCTCAGACCACAGTTTATTTTCTTCATACTCTTAATATTATCGAAAATGAATCTGTGTCTCCCTGCTATACTGGAAGCTGTGTGTCCAGAGGGAGCTTTTTTGTTTGACCCTCAACCAATGGTCAAAACTTAGAAAAGTGACAATTAGCAGTAGTTTGATAAATATATACCAAATTGAAAAAAATGCTGTTGGTTCTGACTTTACAATGTCAAGACTATCATTTTAGTCTTGACAGAGCTTATGAAATTAGTGGAAGAAATGAGCAAAGATCCCATGGCTATAGAAAAATTTAGCTAAAAGATTTAAAAGCAAATAAGCAGAGGCCATCTATATACAAAACAGAAGAATTTTTTTTTAAAAAAAGTGAAGCAGTATTTCAAAATCTAACATTAATATTCCACCTTACTATTCGCCCTATCCTCATACAATTATCATTAATTTTGTTATCTCTAGGGTGTTTTACATCTACCAATATGTATGAGCAAAATTATTTTCACAATTAGATTATACATTTAGCTTAGACGTAGAACACCGTCCCCCAAAACTGTTTGGAGGAGTTATTATATTACCCCCAAAACTAGGTCAAGTGTGCAGATGGCCAATGACTGACACTGAGACGCTAGAAGAAGGGAGGCGTTTATTGCAAAGTGTAGACCCACATAGCTACAGCACAGTTTCTGGTATTCCTAAGAAACTAACACTGAAAGTATATTTTGGGTTAGAGTTGGGATGAGAAGGGTACATTCATTGCGTGTCTATGTTCCGTGTTGACAAACAGAGACTTGCTCAAACAGTACCGTATCTCTAAAAGGGGAAATATTGACCTTTCTGGGATTGCTACTCGTACCACCTTCCCCATTTGACCTGTGCAACCTTATTTTGGGCCAGGGAACAAAAACTTGATGTTTTCTTATTGGGGTGTTTCCCTTCCCTAAGTAACCAAAAAAGCAAGGAAAATATAGAAAAGGCATAGAGAGTAAGAGGAAAACAGAATGAAAAGCAAAGGCATTTTAAAAGGTGGGGATGTGCAGTAGTGGGTTCAGCTACCATCTACACTTCCCTATTTGAGAGCCTGAGCTCTGCTTCCAATCCAGTTTCCTGACAATGCACCTGGGAGGCACTGTGGGCAGTGATTGATCAAGTATTTTGGTCCCTGCCATCCACAGGGGACACCCTGATGGCAGCCTGATATTTGATAAGTTAACCACACTATGTGGAGCATCTCTCTGTCATTCAGTGTTTCAAATAAAATCAAATGAATATACATTCTGCAAAAAAAAAAAAAAAAGCTTAGAAAGTCTCAAGCCAGTAAAAAACACATCATTGAGAAAATGTCAATAATCATATTTCATCAGTTAAAATATAAAAGCTTTATCCTGTAAACTGTTAGCTAAAAGTCAACCCCACAGTTCTGCTCTACTTATTCTGAAGAAACACTGAAAGATGAGACCTAATTCTGACGAATCGGATAACAATCCCTAATGTATCTATTAATTGACTGTTTAGACACGGCATTTTATTTTATAACAAAGAAGTCTTTCTCAAGATTTCAAGTTTTTAAAATACACAGCACTTGGATAATTTCAGACTTTTAGTGTCAGTCTCTGAAAAACTTAAAGATATAGGTAAAAATACTCCTGGATATCCTACAGCCCCCACCTAAGTGGGATTATTAATTACTCAACTTGTCAGTGTCAGATTATTTATTTTGAGTTGTTTTGACTCAGTTACCTGTAGACATGTTCTCTGGCATAATGTTCAGTATTCTTTTGACTCTGTTATGAAGTCACCTACTTTTATTTCATAAAGTTAAGGTTTATGGACCCATTACTAAACAGTAAGCAAAACAAGTACCAGGAACACAAACATTTCTAAGTGTGGGGCAAAGCCTTAGCTTCTAGAAGACAGACACCATCGATATGCAAAGCTTACTTTTGAGAATGTTTTGTCAATGAGTGTGTACATTAAGTTACAAGAAAATTAGCATACATGACTATCATTTAAAAGGATATGCACAATCTCGTGGAATTTGAAGAATATGTATATGTAGAAATGGGAAGTGAGTATAGATTAAATGATACTAGTGATAAATTCAAGAAGGTTCCCATAAACAGGAACCCATACCTTACTGGAGAACTTGCTTGAAGTTGAGGTCAGGAATCGCTCGTCCAGTCATCTGACCCAGGAGTGCTTCCATCGTTGTCTCAGTAGCCAGCATCCCCGTGTCTGTCTGTAAGAAGCTCGGGGTATGTTAATCTGTGAGTATGTCCCACCTCCAAGTCAAGCAGAGCCCTTTAATAGTGCATGGCAGCGCCTTGTCTCCTGTGTCCACGATGAGACATGCCAGGAGCGTAACCGACTGTCTTCAAGGCTCGGCTGTGAGGACAAGTCACTGTGACCTCACCTGCCCACTGCAAAATCTGTTTATTTCTGGACCTTCCGAATAGATCACTCTCATGTAGATGCACATTTCAGTCTACTTGGGGACAACTGTGTCTGAGACAAAGAAAATTAAAAACTGAACTGGATCTTGATATGTGCTTCTGATTTAAGATATGTGCCAGTGGGATCCTGATAGGAGAGAGGATAGTAAACAGAGATCAACTAGAGTTAGTCCTGACCAGAACATGGGAACTGTAAAGCTATTAGGGAGTAGGGGACATACATTTGGTGGATAGAATAATAACAATGAATCATAACAGGTAAAGCATAAAAATGCAAAAAAAAACCCCACAAAATTTGAACTTGATGTGATAAAGAATACAAAGCTATTTGTGTTCTTCAACAGGAGGAAAACATGACAAAAGTGGGATTTTTTTTGGCAACTTCCCCAAAGGTGGTTCCAGACTCCAAGTCTCTAGAAACTTTTATGGAAAAAAAAAAAAGTTCCTTGGTCCAGTAAGTTTGAGAACATTTTCTCCTATATCTAACCCATTGATGATTCTCAAATGACCATAAACCCACAGAAAGCTGGACTTAGGGAACAACTTTGTTTTGTAGTTCTTACTTACTTATCTTCATCTAATTTGAAACACAGAGAGACAGAGACAGCCACACAGACAAAATGTGAGCTTCCATCTACTGGTCACTGTCCAATCACAAGAGCTAGGGTTGGGTCAGATGGAAACCTGTAGCCAAGAACTGTGGCGAGGACTTCCACATGAACGGCAGTAAGTCCTGTTGCCTTCCAGGGGGCACATGTGCAGAATGTTAAAATCAGGAGCAAAGGGAGGAAAGTACCCACCACTGTTAGGTAGCAACACAGGTCATCACAAGGAATGAGTAACATAAATGAACGAACATACGTAAACCCATACTAAATGCCTGGCAGTCTTGTTTTCTAACCTTTCATCTTCTCGTGTCTAAGGAATCTATTTCCTTGTCTAATTCTCTTCAAAGTGTGGCCCACCCAATAGTACACACTACAGGGACTCACTCCAATGTATTCTAGAACTGGGTATCCTGTAAACACACCTTGAAAAATGTTATTTTAGGAAATTCAATGAAAAAGGTATAGACTGGATGGAGGCCAGGAAATCTCTGAAGGAGGAGGCTGGGCTGGTGGCAAGAGAAATGTAAGGAAATGAGAATCTGAGATCATCTGAAAAAACCATAGAATATCAAGAATGGAAAAACGGAAGATTAAAATAACTTGAGTTTTCTAGTCCCACCATGGTGGTGTGAATGACGTGAACGTGACAATCTAACGATATGATTTGTTTTCAGACTTTAGTAGCTGACCCCTAGAGAAAAACAGGAAATTGAACAGTATCTTGTACTGGGAAAAAATATATTAAAATTACATGATGCAATCCAATTGGCTAAATTATCTTACGCTATTTTAGTAATGTAAATATGTAGTTTTATTAAATTTGAATATGAAAAGATGACGAAATTCACTTTTTTAAATGCTTGTTGATTGTTTCACCCTTAAACTCAGTACTAGAAAGATAAGAAGCTTTAATATCTATTCCTGGATAGCCTAAGCAGTTTTATTAAGTAAATTTAAAAAATTATAGGCATATGAAAATCTGGAGATCTTGTTAAATGTAGATTTTAAGCTTGTGTATCTGGGTAGAACCTGGGATTTTTCTTTTTTTTTTTTCTCTTCATCTCGCTCGCTCTCTCTCTCAATTATTTATTATTTATTTCACCCAAAATGCCACAGCCATAGCCGAGCTGGAATTCCACCTGGGTTTTCCAGGTGGGTAGATGACACGCGCTGTCATTGCTGTCTCCTGGGTACACATTAGCAGTAATGTGGCAGCTGAAATGGAACCAGGACTTGAACCCAGGCACTCCAAAATACATGGCACGTATTCCAAGTGGCATCTTAATTGCTGTGCTAAATGCCTGCGGTAAGATTTTACATTTCTAGCAGTATTCCACAATGACCTAAGTGACTGGTCCAAGGATAACCCTGAGCAGCAAGAGGCTCCAGGATGTAGTAAAACTGACAGAAGCATGCACAGCCTCTAAAATGATAATAGAAGCTGCTTTTTGCTCTGTCAGGTATTGAACAGGATCTTACAGAATTTTGGTCATTTTTTCCCCTTGTTTCTTGTGATGATCTGGGGTGCCGTCTGGGTAGGTGAGAGAGGCAATGATGGGGGAAAAGTGTGAATACAAGAACTGTAAAGGCTAGAAACCCATATGAGGCTCTAGAGAAGCTGACTTTCAAAGCAAGAGTTTAGTGGGAGTGTCCCATGGCTGATTTATAAACTTTACAGGAAAGGGGGGAAGTTTATTCAAAATCTATAATGGAATTTTTTTTTCATTTTAAGTTCTCAACTGTCAGTTTTACAAACATGCTCTGGCTTGAGGCAGGTGATTAAGATTCTCCCTTAAGAACAATGGCACCCATAATCAACAAACCCAGTTTGAACAGACTCTCCTTTCTCTACTATTGTTTATTATTTTGATGCACTGTAGTCTCTTAAAAATGTTCCTTGAGTATTTCATTCATTTTCACAAGTCAGTACCTTTGTAAGTCTAAAAGCACAGTAACTATGAAATCAGCTCACACATCCTTGTAATCATCTATACTCAGAATATAATGGCAAAAAAAAATAGCGGTTTTCATTGACTTACAGATATATCTTTGCTACTCTGAGGAAACAAAGCCAGGGAATTTATGATATATACCTTGGAAACCCTGGTAGTTCCTGAAATAACAGCAATGAAAGCATAAGCTCTACCCCTTCATTTTTTATAAGATGGCCCTACTGCCTGTATCTGACCATTTTAACCCAGAGGTCCACCTTAAAATTAATAAGGGAGTAATAAAAATAATTGTTCATTTTTAAAGTCTCATGTCACTACAGGATGTTACACATAAAATGAGTTCTCATTTTACCTTTAAAATACAACCATACCTTTACTATAAATGTAGTGTATTTTTCAGAAGATTTATAGGTAAACTTTCTATTATATTATTAGCCAGCCATGGCTTCCTCTATGGATTAAAGAATTAAAATGTTAATGGGAAATTCATGACTCAGGAATTAGAAAGCTTCCTTTTTCCTCTGAATGACTGAGTACATATTTGCCTCTTTTCAATATCATGACCCAAAAAATTCATTAGGTTTGCATTAACAAAGTGAGCCATGTGTATTAACTTTCTCAGCCTAGAAAAAAAGGAAAGAAAATTAACAACTGTTGAGCAACTCCAATATCTCGGGTAATATGCAAGCCCTTCAAGGCATTGCCTCACTAAATAGCTACAGTCTGGTTCTCCATATTAAGAAAATATGAAATTACCAAGCTTCTCTAAATAAAAAAATCCACTGTGAAAATTCTAGTAGAAGAAATAAAGTTTTTGTGATAAATAATACCAGTGTTTTTCACGTAAAAAACCATTAGTCAATTAGGGATCCATAGTACTAAAAAGAAAATCTACACAGAATGGAAGTTTACCACTTACCTGTTTCTAATGTTAGACCCTTGCCTTTGGTTCTGAAAACATTAGGTTAACCCGACCCTCATCCCTCTCTGAGAGAATTTTAATTTTATTCCTATGTTTCCTATATCCAAAAGGAAAGGAAGACAGTACAAGAGCCTTCCTAAACGCGAAGATACTTTTTCTTCAATGTCCAGTAAAGTTTATTTAGAGTAATAGTTGGTTCACAGATGAACTGATGGAACACATAAAGTTATCATGTGCCCACTGACCTTCCCTTCCTATGTAATCTTTATCCAGTGATTATTCCTCATGTTCTCGCTGAGCAAAGGATGGCTGACTGATTCCCCCACTTGCAGTCATAATGACTGTGCATGCACAGCTGATTGATTTCATGGCGATTATTTTTATGATCGTGATATCTATTGCATGCCATATTTTTACATTATCTTCTGAAGTTTCTGTCTTTGCCTTGTTTCTTTTGAGTGAAAGACAGCTGTGTTTCCCTCCTCTTACTAGCTGCCAAAGTCCTCAATTACAGCAGAAATTTGAATTAGAATACAATAGCACAGCTGCTTGATAAATAAATGCGTTGGGGGTCAGTAGATAACTCTTGAATTTTCAAAACTTTGGTAAGTCCTTTCTCTCGAAAAATTTTAATAATAGATTTTTTAAAATTGTATTTCCATCTTATGGAGGAAACAAATATTGAGTCGTGAATAATAAGAGTGCCTTTCCTTTGAGCACACATTCAGCAGCTGGTTGGTAGGTCAGAACAAATTAGATCAGTCCTCTGAATCCCCAGACGAGTCTTGACTTTCTTTAAGCATCCCTTTGAAGTGTCTCTAGACTATTTGCTTTAACTTTGAGAATAATATATATATATATGTATATATGTGTATATATATATATATATATATAGAAAACATACTTGACCAATCACCACAAGGCGAGAGTGTCTTGTGTCTTCAGGGCTAAATTATTCCTCCTAATTGTTCAGATAAGTTCACCAATAACTGCATGGCATGAATGTGTGTGATGAGCATTTCCACAGCAGATCCCGAGCTACTTGCGTCTCGTCCTTCCTTGTATTTTCCCTCACTGCTACCCCTTGCTCATTCCGTGATATTTTTTTTTTCTGAGCTGTCTTCTGCTGGTTTACATTTTGAAAGTTCACAATGGCCTAAGCTTGTTCAGTCCGAAGCTGGGAGCTGGGCACACCACCCATTTTGCTAATGATGGTGGCAGAAATCCAGCTGTCCCAGCCATCCCGCCTCCCAGGGTCCAGGGTAGCAGGTATCTGGAGGAAAAACAGGATTCTTCCTGGTATTACACTATAGGAGGCAAACATTTCCACTACTGGATCAGGCCAAATACCTACCCCTAGAGTTTCTATTCTTCCATTTGTATATAAATTTTAGAAAGAAGGAGGAGCTAGGAAAATTAAGCTAGCTCCTATTATTAAATAATAAATGCAGTAAAAAAATCCAGGAATGAACAAAATAAAAAACATTTTGCTACATATTCAAATTACTACGAGATCTGATTTACAAAGGCTATGTATAGCAGTAAAGGTTTCACTCTTACGCATAATAACATTACTCACACTTTAAGAACCAGAACAAATGGAAAATAAGACAAGAATTCAAAATCTCAAAGACGAACTGAAGTCTCAAAATAACATCAAATACTTGAAATATTCCCAGCAAAGCATATGACTATGAGACAATGGGAGATCATGAGAAGGTCAAGAAAAAGGAGAAATGAAAAACAATTGTAGAATATGCATCCTAACATGTTACAACCATTAATATACTTCACCTGATCTTGCTTCATGTTTTGGAGCATCTGAAAAAGATATTTCTACTTTCAAACTTTAAGTACAAGGCAGAGGGAGTCTGTCTTAAGAGCACTTATTAGAGCATTTCACACCTATTTGATTACATTTAAACTACCTTGAAATCTCTGGAGTGTTTCAGTTAGGTTTTCCTTGAACTTATCACTCTATAAGTGTACATATAGGTGTTTCCCAATGGCAGTATCTTTTTCCAAAGTACCTTCTTATATCCGCTTATTAGCTACAAGGGCCACTTCAGTTGGATGACAAAGTGAAGGGAATAGAGGTTTCAAGTATACTGGAAAGTTTTTGATGACTTAATAATTCTATGATATGGTTTTTGTAGTGTTTTATTTTTTCAACCTTTCTCTTGGTCTTGCGTTCGCAGCATCTAAGAAGGTTTCAGCCTAATGTCTAAAACTCTCTAGTATTATTTAGATTTCCTTTTGTGATAACTGGTAGAAAAAGGAGGGCCTCTTATGGAGTGATAATGGGTAACTGCTCAGCCACTCCAAGCTCTTCTGTTTTGGGATACTATTGCATTTAGCATCTTCACTCCAATTTTGTTCAAGTCAGTGAAAATAATACAGACATTTGCACTTTTCCTACCACTTTAAAAACTTTAAAGGACACATCGCCACCTAAAATTTCTGGTTTAACGGACAGCAAGAAGCTCCTACAAAAGTTTTTTAACTTCCTTGTGTGTATATGAGAGAGAGAGAGAGAGAGAGAGAGAGAGAGAGAGAGAGAAACAGAGAGAGATTCACCAGGCTTAGGCCAAAGACAGGAGCAAGAAATGCAATCCAGGACTCCTAGCTGATTACCATCTAGTGCTGCCATCACTGCCTCCAAAGGTGAGCATTAACAGGGAGCTGCAGAAAAGAGATGGAATCAAGAATGAACACAAATACCTCAATGTGATATGCAGGGGTCTTAATCCCTTGGTTGAAAACACCTCTCCTTTCCACTGAATTTTTGGTTTCTGATAGCTCCATAATAGAAGATATTGAGAAGTAAAACAATTTTGCAGTTCTTATGACCAAAGCCATCTGTACATATATATGTATGTGTAATACACATATGCAATTACAGCAACTAATGCAGCAGCTGAAAGAACACTTTGAAACAAATATACAGAGCTTAACTAAAAAGTATGTCTTAAATTTATTAATACATAGCACATGACTACTGCGCTCCAATGAAAAGAAAATTTCCTTAGAAAGATTATCCCTCTAATATGTATACTTTTACTATTAGAACACTTCAAGTAAAAAAAGTCACATTTCACCAGGTGTTTCACATGAGTTTGACAATTGTTTTAAAACACTGCTAACCCGTTAAGCTTGTACCCTAACATAATTTGTATTTGTGTGACTCATTACAAATAGAAACAGGAATATTCTCTAAATATTAGACTCAATAAGAATTTCTTTAGCAATCTCAGAGCACCATATGCCCAGGACTGTTAATGAAAAGAAACAATAGTTCTTTGATGTTAGTACTAATGCAACTGAGAAACAAATGCCATGTTCTTTGAGCTTCTTTGCCACTCAGATTGTCATCATCCTGACAGAGTGAGGGACTTTGGCTTTAGGATCATAAGAAAAAAAAAAAGGCATCACAATGCTCTGGTAAATTTTGAAAAATACTAAGCGAAAACTACATGTAAAAACTCTGTAAGTGCATTTGTGCTTGCAGGAGGGAGGACTTAGAGTTCATTACCAAAGGAATCACACTACCTAGAGAAATTAGTTAACTCAATTTGTGCTATTTTGACATTAATGTCTTGATAAAAGAATTTCACAAAGGAAAGTGAAGATGATCTATTAGAATAGAAGATTACTTAATAATGAGTTTTTAAAAAATGGTTAATAATGAGCTTTTAAAAATGGTTAATAATGATACCTAATGTGATCATAAATGAGATAATGGATATTTCCATACACTGTAGCCAGAGTACAAATTGGCCCAATTTTCTAGAAGATAAATTAGTTTGCCCATTAATATTTCAAGTGTAAATACCCTTTGATCTATCAAGTTTAACGCAAGAATTTTTGCCAAAGAATTCAACCAAAAATATGCCCAAAATATCTGAGCAAAAGGATGCTCGTTGCTTTGCTTATAAAAATAATCATCTAGATATTGTCACAAATGTCGATCAATACAATATTGATCACTTAGTGAATATACAACTTATACAGAAAAAGAAATAGATAATAGATGTGCAATTAAACAAAGGAAAAGCAGATAATGACTAGAAAAGTATGTTTTGAACTGCTGTAAGTTCACATGTATGTATCCATATATAAATATATCCTTAGCTGCCGTGGGATATTTTTCTGTGCTTTTATATCTTATGCACTTGGTATTATTCAATTATTAGCCCATGAGATTGTGTTTTATTTGCGAAGGGTAATACCAGTTCCCTAATTTTGAAGGAAAAAAGACCATGAACTATTACATTTCTAAATTAAATGATGGGGTGTCAAATTGTTAAGCTCTGTCAAACGCTGACAGTTTTCCCTTCTCGTGCTCCGCAATGTTAGCATGAAGTTCTAAAAGTTGTTTTGTTATGAGCACAATAAGACCATGACTATTTAAACTTGGACACTCTTGATACAGTGTTAATGTTTTTTTTTTTTCTTGATGTTAACATCTCGAGTGTATATGAAAAGACATGGGGCACATTTATCTCCTACTAGTAACAGTACTTACAAAAATTTACCACCTGACAGGTACTGTTCTAAATGCCTTAAGTGTATTGAGTCATTTAATCCTTACAATTAACTGTAAATAATGAATACTAATGTGATCTTTACAGATGCAAAATCTAAGTTATCAAAAGTTTGATTTAGTGGCTCAATAATGCAGAACTAGAATGTAGTAGAATTTAGTAAATAGTCTGGAACTTGAGCCCAATACTAATACTTTCATTTCTAAAACACTCGCTGCCCCTTTCTTGGCTTAGTTTTTCACTTTTTGGAAAAGAGTGGTACATTTGTAAAGCTATTTTCTAGAAATAATATAAATCAGGAGGCTTCTGAGAATCAAGTAGCATAACAGTTGAGTGTTGTAGCACTGTTACATGAGAACCTGGAAGGATACACAAATGACTTGGGAATAGGTGGCAATTTCTAAGGCCACAAAAGCAATAGCAGCTTTTGTAAAAAGATTAAATTCCGGGTCCAGCATGATAGTGTAGTAGTTGAAGTCCTCACCTTGCACGCCCGGGATCCCATATGGGCGCCCATTCTAATCCCTGCAGCCCTGCTTCCCATCCAGCTCCCTGCTAGTGGCCTGGGAAAGCAGTCAAGGATGGCCCAAAGCCTTGTGACCCTGCACCCTTGCGGGAGACTCGGAAGAGCTCCTGGCTTCTGGCTTCGGATTGGCTAAGTTTCAGCCACTGCGGTCACCTGGGGAGTGAACCATCAGAGGGAAGATCTTCCTCTCTGTCTCTTCTCCTCTCTGTATATCTGCCTTCCAATAAAAATAAATAAATCTTTTTTAAAAAAGATTAAATTACACTTTAATACTTAGAAGAATAAGTGAGTATAAACAAAATAAAAACCAAAGCAATACAGTACAAGACTAGAATCAGTGACAGCAGAAGGCAGTCTATAGGAACCCACAAGGAGTTACACGGAAAAATGCTCATGAAACCAGTCATTTTCAGAATGTGAGCAATGATCTTCAACAAGGTATACAGCCAGCCTGAGTCAATGCTCCCAGAAGGGAGCCACAGGAACTAATATTCTAGTACCATTCTCTTCCTTCTCCCCCATCTTTCATTAGGGTTTCTTCTAGATTGAATTCAATCAGATGCTGAAGCTGGTTGGTTTAGTTTAATGAAACAATGTAGAAGATCCCTTCCAATATTTTTATTTCCATGCTACATGTGTCACCGTCACCTTCCAAAAAAAAAAAAATTAAGAAAAAAGTTTCATGTTGCCCCTTTAAAATAAACCAAGTCCTGTAATGACAGAAAATCCCTGAAAAATATCCTTTTCCATGTAAGAAATAAATCACACATTACCTCCAAGCAATACAGAATAAAGTGAACACCTAGAAGTGGCAGTAGAGGGAAATATGGAGATGAAATAAGAAAATAGAATGGAGAGGAACCACATGGAAAGATGAATGGAAACTTATGAAAGGTTGTTCACAAGCGTCGGTTCTTAACGACTGTCATTGAAACACTTTGCTGTTTTATTCTGAATATAAGAAATGCACTCAATGTGCACAGAGACCAATGGGCAGAAAAGAGACGCAAAGGCCCATGTGTTTACAGCCAACTGACTTTTCGACAAAACTTCCAAAACATGATTTAGAGGAGAGACAGTCCCTTCAAAAAACAACAAAGGGAAAACTAGAAAACAAAGGGAAACTGTCTCTTGCCATTTGCAAAAAATAAATCCAAACTGGATCAAAGACCTAAATAAAGACATAGAATAATCCCAGTCATCTATCAATGAATAGATTTCAATGTGATATATATTACATATTATATATTAAATATATATATAATCTAGCCACAAAAAAAGAGATGAATCTCTGTTATTTAAGACAACTTGAGTGAAACTAGAGAACATTGTATTGAATGAGATAAGCCAGGCACAGGAAGACAAATATAGCCTACCCTCACTCATATGTGGAAGCTGTAAAGGCTGACTTCACAGAAGCAAAGAATAAAATAGAGGTCACTAGAGATCAGAACACAAAATATAATGGGAAGGAAGAATGGAGAGAGATTGAAAAACAGAAGCCAAATACAACTGGAGAACAGGAAGTATTCTTATTCCATAGCAAAATTGGATGACTATAGTTTACAGAAGTTTATAACATATTATATAAAGAATGAGAATGGAGGAGTTTAAAGATGTCCAGAACAAAAATAATTAACAAGATGGAGATGATTATTGTTTGATTAGATCATTATGACTTGTATCCCATAGGCATGTGTAATGATTGTATGCCAATTAAAGTTTTAAGTTGTCATTATGGAAAATTTAGAAAGTAACAGAATATTATGAAATTTACAAATAAAACCCAAAATACTAATACTTATCACAACTAGATATAATTCCATTGGCTTTAATCTGAATTGAAGTAATTTGTATAATGTAGAGTAAAAGTCTCGAATGATAGTTCTGATTTAAAGAGAAAACCATAATCAGAAGAGATAAAATTTAGGAGATATACATATATATATGCAATATATATATAAGATATCACTTAATCACTTTATAATATGATTAATATATAATTTATATTATAAATATATAAATATGCAATTGCATATTAATTATATTATATAATTATAGATTAATTATATGTTACTTAATAATTACTTAATAATTAGTAAATTGCCATACACCTTGCCTAAATATCAACATCTCAGCACGTGCAGTTTTTAATCTATTTTTGTTGTTATGGTAGAGGTGGAAATGACAAGCTTATGAAATATCAACTTTGAAAGTTGTGCTGGTGATTGCTTCTTAATTACTAAATTCTATTTTGGAAACAAAATAAGGAAGATAGTGAAAGATCAGGTACTTCACAAACTATGAGTATACATCACAAAAAAAGATCAACTTTCCATGAGTATTTGACCAAAAGCCCTCATAAATTTAACTTTCTGTTCAAACAAGTTGTTATAAGGATTTATCATATGTAAATCTTGTTCTTGACTTTAACTGCTACATTAATAGCACTTTATAACATGCGGCCTATAAATTAGAAGACATAAACAGTGGATGATTTAGCAAGTCATTTCTACTTAAACTTCATCAAGGGGTAAATTATAATGTCAATAGCTTAATCCTGTCTCTACCTTGATTCAATGTACTGCCTTATTTTGTTTTTATTTGTAGTGGTTGCCCATGGTATATTTTTTCCATGACTGTTATCAGAAAATATTATAATTCATGGTGAAGATGAAAAACTTATTTAGGAGCAGCTAGCAGAGATATTTGTGTATTTAAGAACTTTGGTTCCTTTTCCAGATCAAATACTAGAAAATAATCTAGATATTTTTTTTCTTAAATTCTGATTTAGAAATCAAAATCAAAGAAATGGAAAAAGTTGAAATAGTTGTAGTTAAGAGATTAAAGTCTTCATCTGTATGGATTGGCTTACTATTGGCATCCCGTAATGTAAGCGGCGTAAACGTAGTGTGGTATACATGTTATACTTTAGTCTCCACCATAGATGTGCTTCCAGATACACTGTCATCCCTGAACCACTGCTTTCTGCTGCCCTAGCAAATCATGTATTAATCAGGGAGAAAGACCCAGAGGCATAACGCGTGTCAGAGACTCACTGGGAGATCCACTTCTTGTGACACTCAGATACTTGCCTGACACCGCACCTTTCATAACTTCTTCCTGTCTTGTGCTCTGTAGTTCTTGGCCACAGCCTCTTGAAGCACTTAATCTTTTCTGCATAAGTCTTCAATTTAGAGTTTAAATTGTAGAAACCCAACACAAGACTATTCCCAAAAACATCACAATGAACTAGTAAGAAGATCAATGACTATCATTTTTTTTCCAGTTGTTTTCCATTAAATGTAAAACTGGATATTAGTAATCAGGCCTTGAATACATGAAAAACCATATATTTTAAAAGATTCTGAGTCTAACTTCCAAAAACATTGTAGAAAAAAAGAGAAAATTGGCACTATACGATTCATCCTGCTCATAACAGTACTAGCATTCATTTGTTGAATTTTTAACCAATGATTGTCATTATCTTAGTATTTTTGCATGTCTAATGCCTTTTGATCCATCTAAAAATTATTTGATGGAGGCATTTCCTTTACTTTCTTTTTATTTTAAAGATTTCTTTATTTTTATTGGAAAGGAAGATATACAAAGAGGAGGAAAGAGAGGAAGATCCGTCCGCATACTCGCTCCCCAAGTGGCTGCAATGGCTGGAACTGAACCAATCTGAAGCCAGGGGCTTATTCTGGGTCTCCCACGCTGATGCAAGATCCCAATTTGAACCTTTCTTGACTGCTTTCCCAGGTCACAAACAGGGAGCTGCATGGGAAGCGGGGCTGGCAGAATAAGAACTGACGCCTATATGTGATTCTGGAGCATTCAAGGCAAGGACTTGTAGCCACTAGGCTATCACACCGGGCCTCCCTTACTTTCTACATGTAGACTGTAGCTCTGACCATGTAGCTTAGTAAACAGCTGAGTCAGGATTCAAACTCAAGATTAATTTGTCTCTAAATCTCATAATCCTTCTTGTCCATCCTCTGAATTATGTTTCTGTAAGAGCAACATGAGAAAGAGCAGGTTCTTATATTCACTGAGTGACTACTGATTTTCCTCTCATGTTGATATGAAAGAATTAGGTAGTATTTCATACAATGACTTACATCAAAGTATTTATTCTGCAAATACAAACCGTTCTGTTCCCATTAGCCCAAAAACGGTTAAAAGAAGCTTTCTCAAATCTTATACCTCAAGAACTCCAAGACTCTCTGCTTCTGGTTATGGCATAGGAATTCCCATAAGGTAGTCACCAGAACTAATTTAACCAGCTAATACAGAAAAGAAGAAATAAACCATTATGCAAGCACCAAGTCTAGACAAGGCTATTTTTTTACTTCATATCCCATGATTCACTACTTAGATCATTTAGATAATAATCCTCGCCCAGTGTTTTCCCTTGTTGGGCATTTTTGACGCCTGAAGGATGATCAATCTGATTATTGTTACTGTCTACCACCAAGAACCACATCCAGTCGTACAGTTGTAGCTTCCATCTGTAACAACGATGAGGCAAGTTAAGAATAGCCACACAATGGTCACAAAAGAAGCTGCAGACATTTTTTCTCTCTGTGGTCAGATGCAACAACATATAATTCCTAACAATCTTTGACACTGAAAAGGATTGTATTGTGTGTGCCTGGCCTTATAAAAGAAAAATACCATCTTCACATCCTCTCAGCTCTCCTTTCAACCGTACAGAAACAAATGCTTTTCAAACATAGCAAAGTTCTACAATCGGTGTACCCTCTAAGTACTTTCTGTAGGTTTTACCTTAATAATTATTTGTGATGAGAAACAATTTGAGAGTAGATGTTAATTAGGCGGAATTAGCAATGATTCACCTAACACAAAAAAAGTCTATTGCTATATCTATATTGGTTGATTGTTTAGGGAACATCAGAAATCATTAATTTCTATTCTGTTTCTATAGCATGGAAAGTAACTGCCTGTCATTATGCATTGAACTATTTCTGCAAGACAGTGTTGAGGTCTAACTACTGGTACTTGGAAATAGGGTTTTGGCACATTATTACATTAAGATATCATCACTAAGTGAGTGCAAATGCAATATGACTGCACCCTCATAAAAGAGGAAATTTGGGCAAACACACACACACACACACACACACACACACAAAGATTACCATTTAAGAATGAAGGCAGGAGCTGAGTGACTACCAGGCAAGGAATGCCAAGGTTATCAGCAGATCACCAAGAGGAAAAAGAGAGACAGGAACAAGCCTCTTCCTCTAAGATCTCAAAAAGGACTAATCTGCCCACATTGTGATCTTGGGCTTTCAGCTTCCCAAACTATGAGAGACAATAAACTTGTTGATTAAGCACCCGGATTTTAGTATTCTATTATGATTTCCCTGGAGAAACAATACAGATTCTAAAATAAAAATAAATTATTCCGTTTTTATGTACTAATTAAAATTCAGTCAGCTTCAAGTGGAAGAAACCCAAGAATCTGTATCAGGATTTCAAATCACTACTCCCCACCCCTCAGACACCCGTGTTCCTGTTGCCCCATTCTCAGGAATTTGTTCACAGTTCCTGCCTGACATGGCCCCTCGCAGCTCCCTGTGGACAGTCTGTCATAACACCAGGGTTCCATCATTAACTCCTACAAATGTTCCAATACTACATCTCACTGGTTTATTTTCATTATTCGGTTGCTGTTGGGATGTGCAATCAACTTTGTAATCCACTTTGTCTGAACCATATGAACTAGTTCCCAGGATGAAAATCAGTGTGACTTCTAAAATAAGAAAAATTGGAAATAGGTAGAAAAGAGAAAAATAGGACAGTTGCTTATGATATAGCCCCCTTGCATGATTGGTTTTCCTTATATGAAAGCAGAAATGTTCATCTGTATTCTCTAAAACTGAATTCCTTAACTACATGCATTTCCACTGCCTCTTTCTCTGCTCATATGATCTCACTGTTAGACTTTCTTGATTAGTGTTTAATTTACTTTAATTTAAGTTCAGCACTTAAGGCTCTTCATTTGCTCCACGTAATTACTGTTTAATTGCAATTTCTAATATTATAGAGATCACCCATAGCCTGGTAAAATTGGTAACCTCATAGTTCATTCTACAAACTTTGCATTTCCCCAGCTTCCAGATGTGTCCCTACCACTTTGCTTGCAAAAAATAATCTCCACTTTCTGGGCCTTATCCTTTTTTCAAGGACCAATAAACATTTCAGCTCTCAGACTATTCCAGAATGTTAGCTGAATGCATAATGGTGTTATATCACTTTTTGTTTTTACATTTTATTTGTTCTTAACCAATCCAATTATGTATCATTAAGTATGCTTTTATTTACATATCTAATCATTTCAACAAGTTGTAAAAGTATTCCTCTGTAGATTTAATATATAAATAATAATCACTCAACAAACATCAATTAGTGATGTCAATAATAGCTGTCAATTAAAAAAAAAAAAGCCTGAACTTGAAATTTAGAGAATGTAGAACAAGGTACTATCTTTGAAACCAACTTATAAAATAAATAAGTCATTATTAGTATCTTAACATTATAGATGTGAAAATAGATGTGTAGATTCAATGCTGAATTAAGTATGCCGGTCAAGATAGTCGAGGGCCTGGTACCATGGCTCAACAAGCTGATTCTCTACCATCAAGCACTGACATTCCACATGGCTGCAAGTTGGTGTTTGGCTGTTGCACCTTCCAGCTAGATCCTTCTTTGTGGCCTGGGGAAGCAGCAGAGGGTGGCCCAAAGTCTTGGGACCCTGTACCACATGGGAGACATGAAAGAGACTCCTGATTTGTGGTTTGGATCAGCTCAGCTCTAGCCATTGCAGCCACTTGGAGAGTGAACCAGTGGGAGGTAGATCTTTCTCTCTGTCTCCCCTTCTCTCTGGAAATCTACCTTTCCAATAAGAATGCAAATACAATTCAAAGCTTGTAACATATTCAATTATTCTTTAAATATTGTTATGGGACAGATGTTGTTGTTCAGTGGACTGAGTGACACTGTCTCCAGTGTCTGAGACCTGGCTACTCTGCTTCTGATCTAATTTTCCACAAGGGCCTGGAAAGATGATAGTGGATGGCCCTCATCCTTGAGTTCATGTGTGAGACCACATGGAGTTCCAGAATCCTGGCTTTGTTCTGAATGCCAAAGGCATTTGAGAGTGAACCACTGGATAGAAATCTCTCTTCTCTATCTCTCCCTCTTTCTGTGTCACTCTGTATTTTGAATAAATATGTCTTTAGAAATATTATCGAACCTTTAATATGAAGTCACTGTCCTCAGAAAGTTCAAAATTCTTAGGATTAAAAATTATAGAAATAGGGCCCGGTGGCGTGGTCTAGTGGCTAAAGTCCTCACCTTGAACGTGTCCAGGATCCCATATGGACACCGGTTCTAATCCCGGCAGCTCCACTTCCCATGCAGCTCCCTGCTTGTGGCCTGGGAGAGCAGTTGAGGATGGCCCAATGCTTTGGGACGCTACACCCGTGAGGGAGACCTGGAGGAGGTTCCTGGCTCCTGGCTTCAGATTGGCACAGCACCAGTCGTTGCGGTCACTTCAGGAGTGAATCATCAGATGGAAGATCTTCCTATTTCTCCTCCTCTCCGTATATCTGACTTTGTAATCAAAAATAAATAAATCTTTTAAAAAAGAATATAGAAATAGAGTATTTCTAGATCCGGTGGGCCACTCAGATTATCCAACACAAAGCTTTTCTTAAAAGCTGCAGCATGATTAGGAACATATGCAGGAAGATACTGCATGCTTTTTCCTTTTACATCACAGGACCTGAATGCATAGTGACACCTGGAATTAGTAGAAAGAACAGCAGATTTTGGCAATTTCCGGGGCAGGATTTAAGAGGCTTGCTAAGAATAATAGGACACGTGTTATTTCATCCATACTGTAGAATGGGAATTGCTAGGAAAAGTAGAAATCTTAGGAATTATTACAACTTATTTATTTGAAAATTCCTTTCAATTTTCCCTGGAATTATTTAGTACATATTCATGCAGCCAAAATTTTCTATCCTTTTAAGAATCTAGATGTCATTTGCCAATCTGAAATGGCAATTTTTGTTTTTGTGTGTGTTTCAGTCTGTGAGAGCACTTCCAAAACTGTACTGGTACATGAAATTAAAAGATAAATTTTGGTGCGAAAGAGAATTAAAAATGTTTGTAAAGGTTTTTATCATAAAACACAATCTCCGCCAGCTTCTAGAAGACTCGTGGCTAGCAGGGTGTACAGAATATTTGCATGTTCCCACTTGCTAACTTCCAGACATACAGTACAACAGAAAAGAAAGTGTCCGAAAATACTTTAGGCTTAAAGAATGCTTTATGCACTCCAATTTAGTTCTCTTCTTGGCTCTGAAGTGTATTTTTCAGAGTCTAGTTTGATATACAGACCTCAGTTCCTGGAAAAATCAGTAGCTGGATATTGAAATAGTCGTTAGAATATTGAAGTTTTGTCCTGACAATAGCACCAGTGTATGTCATGAACTCTGTTTTACTCTCTGCAAATGAAGAGATGAATAGAGCATTAGCTTTTTACAAAACCACCCATATCTTCACAAGTATAGGAAAAAAAAGTATGCCCCCTCTGCCCACACAACTTTCTTGTGTCAGGGAAAATTAAATGACATTTCTATGCAGGGTTTATAAACGGGTTTATAAGGCTTCCAGCTGAGAGTAAGGAGTTTGAACAGTTGAGATAGAGAGAATATTTCCTGATTCTACTCCCGCCCTCATTGCTATTCGTTCAAGGTGGTCCCTGGATTCTCATGCAACTCACTGACCTTGCCTTACAGCGTTTTTTTTTTTTTCTCACTTTATTCATGTTACACTTCTGAAAAATTCCACAAATGTGGTGAAATATCTTTAAGTGATGTGCATGTATTTTTACTCCAGTCTTTGAGGATCACGATGCTGTGGTATGCAAGAGTGTCTGGTTTTACTCAGGCCCCTCTTTTTTCTCCTTTAGCTTATCCTTTTGAAAAGGTCTTAATTTAAGTGTCAGTTTAAAATATATATATTTTTTATTTTATACTTTTATCTTGTGCTTTGCTCATTTATTGCAAATGACTTTAAGAAAACAGAGAAAGCGCGTCACACGAAAAAGCATGACAATTGAGCTAGTCACAATCCTGCTAATGGATTTGCTATAATCAACAGAAATGACACATGGAACTAATGCTTCTATTTCTTTACATTTATCGAAAGGTTCAAGACAACTGCTTTTTCATTATCAAGTTTAAGTTGCAAACAAGCAGATTACAAACTGTGGGGAGACCATTACTGTCTGAGAGAATTCATGGTTTCCTATGTAGGGGTGAAATGAGATCTATATGCTAAGCTTTTTTGGAAAGCAGCCATTTGCCTTTCCCAGGGGTCTGGTGGGGTTTCCTGAGCTTTTTACTGGCAATAGTCAAGTGTTGTTTATGGGACAATGCCAAGACGCCATGGGGTTGAGGAACTAGCATTTGGCTGGCAGGTCTGTCTGGCTCTCTCCTTGGTGCTGGCTGCTTCCAAAGAGTTTGCCTCTCTGGGCTTTGTTTCAGCAAGTCTCCCTGAAAAAGGGTTACCGTGCAAAGTTTTTGATGGATTAGCATCGCCAAACGTGTTCTTGGCTTTGTTGCCTCAACCTGACCCACCATCATAGGAAGCTTTTTAAAATTGCCACGGCCTTGCATCACCTAAATTCTATTTTTCGCTGGGTGTACTGTGTGGGTTTTGTAAGACTTTGGAATTCAGGTTGCAGTTGGTTTTCTCTATTGATCTACCATTTCCCATTTTCTACTCTAGTAAACATTTTTCTTCTGTCTACTTTGGATATAATTTACTCTTCATTATTTAACTTCCCTAAGTGGAAGCTTGGATTATTAACTTCAGATCTTTCTTCTCTCTAAATGTGTATTCAATGCTATATATATATATATTTTTATTATTGTTTTATAAGACAGTTCCACAGGCCCTGTCCTCCTCCCCGAGTTCTTTCCCCCTGCCCTCATTGATTTATGCTCTAGCATTACATTGGATGGTCCTTCATGAACAACTATGAGTCCATCTTGCTGTTACTGAAATGTTTCCCATAGACATGGGCAATGTCGGAGAGTCCAGCATCTTATTGTCAGGATAGTTTCAACTGTTTCACTGGGAGTCCGTCTTTGGTCTGGATACAGAGAGACAAACTGCACTTTGTCCCCACTTCTGAACATGCCAGTCTCTGCTACGTTTCTGCTATAATTTTTTTCTAAGTGCTACTTTGCTGTTTCTTACATATTGATAAGGTGCATTTTCATTTTTCATTTAGTTCAAAATAATTTTACTCCTCCTAAAGAATTCTTTTCTGTATATGTTATAATAAAAAGTGTTTATATATATATATATCTCCAGGCTTTAGGGAATCTGTCAGCTGTCTTTCTGTCATAATTCCATTGTGGTCTGAAAACAGATTTCATATGATATTTATTATTTTAAACTTATTGGGGTGCATTTTATTACCCAGAAAGTGGCCTATCTTGGTTAAACTTCTGTATAAGCTTGAGAATAATTGGAATTTGTTCTTATTGGTTGAGGTAGTTCTCAGATGTTCCTTTTATCTGGTTGTTTGTTCATGGTAGTGAGTTCCACCGTACCCTTAAGGAATTTCTGCATTCCAGACAAGGTTCATAAAGTCTCCAAACATAATAATGAATTCATCTATTTCTACTTTAAGCTGTTTCTTTCATTTCTTTGCCTTATATGTTCTGATGCAGTATAGCTGAGTATCTAAAAATTAAGATTTACAATTTCGTGGGATATTTACCTCTCTATCATTGTTTTATGCCTTTCTTATCCTTGATGTATTTCTATATTCCAAAATCAGTTCTACCTAAAATTGATATTGGTATTACTGCTTTATTGCTGGCATATTTCTTTTTTCATTCATTTTATTTTAATCTATATTTGCATTGAGTGTCTTAAAGCTGACATATACTTCTACCTCATTTTTGATCCACTCCGATAATCTCTGTTTCTTAGTATTTTATTCCACTGTTGTTTCAAATGACTATTAGTATATTTGGATCAATATCAATAACAGCTGCTACTATTTTCTATTTCTATACCTTGCTTTTTCTCCTATTTTTGTCATCCACATAATCTTATTTTTGTGGTTCAGAGCATTTTTAAACTCAATTTTCTTTTCTTTTCTTTTCTTTTTTTTTTTGATGTATCAATTTCATTGCTTTGTCCTGTGGCCTTCAATATCTGTTCACAATTCATCCAAGTTCACTTTCAAATAACAGTGTACCACTACTTCAAGCATCATGCAAATAACCTAACAAAATATCCCTCGTTCCTCACCGTTACTGCTCATATCATTGTTGCCATTTGCATGTATTTCTATGTGAATATTACTAGCATGTGTCATAAAATCATGGTAGTGTTCTGAGCAAAATTCTTTCTGTTGGGTCAGTATAACTATCATTTTGAATGAGCTACTTTATATTGAATCAATTCTGAATAAGAAAAAATAGTGGTTTTCTTTTACTTGCACAGATTCATTCCATATTCTGTTTCTTCTTTTTTTTATAGAAACACAATTTAACTATATAATTCTCATTCTATCCAAACATTTTAAAAAACATTTTTGCGAGGCAAGCCCACTAAAAAAGAATGCCCACAGTTTTTATTTGTATGATTGCGTGTTGATCTTTTTCTTTCACATTTGAAGAATGGTTTTTCAGTGTATGTGTTACTTTTTCCTCTGCATATTTCAAGTGCTTCACTTTTTTTTTCTCATGCTTTCCTATCTTAGCAGTTAGAAATAATTTATATTTTGTTCCTCAAGAGAAAATATAGTTTCCTCTGGTTTCTTTCAAAGTGTCTCTTTATCTTTGATTTCCGGGCACTTGCACATGGTCTCGCTAGGTGTGTTCCTGGGCCTCTGTCCTGCCTCATGCTTTCTGAGCTTCATCAGCTTATGGTTTGGTGTGTGATGTTGATTTGCAGACATTCTCTCATTCTCGTTTCAATTGTTGTTTCTTCCACTCTTATCTTCTTTTTCTGGTAGTCTCAGTTTTTCCATAGTATTTGAGTGTTATGATATTTTTCACATTGCTTTTCAGTTTGGAAGCTCAACCCTCAAGCTCACAGACTATGTGCTCTTCAGCCTGCTAATGAACCCATCAAGGCATTATTCATTCTTTTTACGTTTTCTTAATCCCTAACAGTTGTTTATGATTCTTAGAATTTCTATCTCTCAGCTTACATCATCCATCTGCTCTTACACAGTTTTCCCTAAAAAAAAAAAAAAAAAAGAAGTGCATTTTCAGAGACAGAGAAAGCAAAAAAAAAAAAAAAAAAAAACACTTTCTGTTCACTGGTTTACTCTGAAATAGTTGCAACAGCCACGGTTGTTGAAACCCATGTACTTGTTGAGTACCTCTCTAAGTGTGCGTTAGAAGGAAACTAGATCAAAGCAGAAGACCTTGGGTTTCACTCCGACAGCATCTCAACTACCACAGCAAATGCCTGCCTCTTCTACTGTTCAATTTTACCATCAAGATTTTAAATACATGAATCATAGCTTCACTCCTACCATATCTGACTGATTCCAATGTCTGAGATGCCCAGGGTGATAGCTGGATTGCCTAATCTTCGCTTTACAAGCTCCAGGATCCCACATGAACACTGGTTCGTGTCTCGGCAGCTCCACTTCAATCCAAATCCCAGCTTGCGGCCTGGACAAGGAGGAGAGGATGGCCCAAAGCCTGGAGACCCTGCAACAAGCAGCACTGGAGATCTAGAAAAAGCTTCTGGCTCCTGGCTTTGGGTCGGCTAAGTTCTGTTAATTTTGGTTCTTTGAGGAGTGAGCCAGCAGATAGATCTTTCTCTTGGGTAGGGTGCTATGGTTGAGCAGCTAAATTCTCCCCTTAAAAGCTCCAGGATCCCATATGGATGTTGGTTTATGTTCCCACTGCTCAATTTCCAAGCCAACTCTTTGCTTGCAGCCTGGGAAAGCAGAAGAGGATGGCCCAAAATTTTTTCAATTTTTATATATTTTTCTTGCTTGCTTGCTTGCTTGCTCGCTTTCTTCTTTCCTTCTTTCTTCTTTCTTTCTTTCTTTTTGGAAATTCAGAGTTATAGACAGAAGGAGTGACAGAGAGAAAGATCTTCTGTCCATTGGTTCACTCTCCAAAGGGCAACAATGACTGAACCTTAGACCATCTGAAGCCAGGAGCACCTTCCAGGTCTCCTATGCAGGTGTAGGGCCCCAAGGCATTGGGCTAACCTCTACTTTGCTTTCCAATACCAGAAGCAGGGAGCTGGGAGGGCAGCGGAGTAACCAGGACACAAATTGATGGCTATATGGGATCCCAGGGCATGCAAGGTGAGGACTTTAACCCTTGGGCTATTGTGCCAGGCACACTCTACTCTTAAACAAACAAACAAACAAAAAGAACCTTATGATTCTCTAAATAAGTCTGTTGACCTGTCTGTGACCTTGAACTGTCAATTTACAGTGTTCTTCAGTCATTATCTGCCCATAATAGGATGACCACAGGGCTCTGCCCTGTGTCAGGCTCAAATAAAATCTCAGGGGTTTAGTCGCTGGTAACACACTACACAGGCCTTGTTCAGAAGGCGAGAGTGCTCTGACACATCTTAAATGTTTCTCTCTTTAAAAAAAAAAAAAAAAAAACAATAATTGATTGATATGAAAGACAGATATACAGAAAGATCTTCCATCTGCTGGTTCATTGCCCAAGTGCTACTACAGCTGAAGCACGGAGATTCTTCCGGGTCTCCCATATGGGCACAGAGTCCTAAGGCTTTTTGCCACCCCCTACTGCTTTCTGAGGCCATAAACAGAGAGCTGGAATAGAAATGGAGCACCCAGGACATAAACCAGTGCCTGTATGGGATCCCGGAGCTTGGAAGTAAAGCATTAACCACTTGAATGATCATGTTGATCCTTTTTCTTTTCTTTTCTTTCTTTCTTTTTTTAGAAGCAGAGGAACAGGTAGGCAATGACACAGACAGACAGAGCTCTTAGCTTCTGGTTTCTGCTGCCCCTCCCCACAAATAGCCTTAATCGCCAAATTCCAGGAAATACAAGCCAGGTCTCTCAGATGAGCGGCAGCAACCCAATCAGCCCAACAGGTGTATCAGCAGGAAGTTGAAATCTGGAGAGGGACTGGGATTCCAAGCAGGAACCCCCATAAACTGCAGATATTGCAAATGGCATCTTAGCTGCTAGGCCAAACACCCACCCTCAGGCTGACTCCACGCTGGTTTCTTTTCACAGCCCCCCAGCCAGAAGCATCAGGAAATTTTCCTTGCTACTCTGTGAACACCTTGTGGAGCTCCTGGAAATACAGTTCGCCAAAATATGATGTGCCTCCACCTCAGGACTGAGTTTCCTGAATGTTTTTCTCTCTCAATCTATTTACACGGAACCAACAGTGTCGATTGTCAATAACAATTCAAGTTTACCCATGGTTAGCATTGCTCCCTGAAATAATTAATACTAATGGGTTTCTGCTCCGTTAATTTATTGTTCTCTCCTCCTGTCCTTCTCTCTAAATATGCAGATAACATTTTTTTTTTCTGTGTTCTTACCTTTCTGATGTTACAGGAAGTGTTGAGATTTTTTTTGGGGGGGGGGAGGAATCTTTCTTTTCATTTGTTTAGGAAGGAAAAGTGATTTGTCATCTGCTTACACAGCAGAATGCAAACCAGGAACCCCAGTTCATTACATCTTTAATGGCAAATATCTGTATTGTACAAAGGAATTTGGCACTTAGACACTTTGACAATCGCAATCACTGCAATAGAAATGTTAAACAAATTTCAGCTATTGAAATAATAAGTGTTTTATAAGTGTTTAAGAACAACCTGAGGTGAATTTTTAAAATGTTTTCCTATTGAGAATATGTGAGTTATCATAAAGGTGGAAGGCAAGCAAAGGAAAATTGTGACTTCTGTACTGACTGCTGCTGGCACATTTATTTCATATTTAGTCTTTCTGTTTCAAAATACTTCAAATAATACAGAAATGCATAAAGAAAAATACAATAAGCACATAAATTTCATAGGCTTTACCATTTTGGCTTCTTTGCTTCATATGTCAATAATATATATATATATAGTTTATGAACATGTACATACTGTTTTTAAACAACCTGGTTATACTGATATCACATTATATAGAATTAATGACAACGATGGAGACATACATGTAAATTACCACATGTTATAATGCAGTAATTTCATTTTTTATAAATATCTCTCAAATAATATGACACATTTTTACTAGCTACAAGCATATGCATGAGGAGAAATGTAAATATTTGTTTTAAATATTTGTGAAATGTTTTGCCTAAGATAACAGTCCCCAATACCATCAATATTGTGGTACGTGTCAGGATTTCATTCTTGTTATGACGGAGGGATAGTTGACTGTAGATTTGCTACATTTTCTTATCTATCCATCCATTCACGGACACCAAGGTTGATCCCGTCTGTACTACCATGAACAGCGATACAGTAACCATGGCAGTGTGGGTGTCTCCTTTACAGACTGATTTCATCTCCTTTGGATATATTCCCAGAAGTGAAATAGATGGGTGATCGGCTAAATTTATTTTAGTCTTTAAAGAAATCTTCACACTGTTTCCCATAATAGCTGCACTGATTTGCCTCGGTGTAGGAGGGTTCCTTTTGCCCCACACCCTCATCACTATTTGTTATATTTGGGTTTTTAATCCTAGCCATTCTAACTGGAGTGGAATGATACCTTATTGCATTTCCATGATGTCTAGTGATACTGAAAATTTCTTCATGTTTTTCCTGGTTATTTGTGTTTCTTCTTTGGGAAAAAAAAAAAGTCTTTGCATGTTCAGCTAAGTGTTTTGCTTTGCTGTTGATTTCAGCAGTTATTTCGAATCTTTGGCCCTACCCCATTGGTTTCCATATATATGAATAGTTCTAATGATGACTTAATTCTGTCTTGGAGAATATCCACATGGGTGCTTCTACTTCTACCCACCGGGAAAGGAGTGGGTTATCTTTAAGCGCAGGCGTCTGATTGCTGCCGTCCCTGTGGGAGCAGGCAGCATGTGGCACAGCGTGACCTTTCAGATCAGTTAGATTAGGAACATTATATTTTCCACCCATTCAATGCAGAGCCCGTGGTTAATGATTACTTAAAGCCTAAATCCCACAGCCGATTTTCTGTCATTTGGAAATGATCAGAGCCATGTCCAGCGAAATCTGGCAGTGACATTTTTGGCAAGCTCTTCCAACAGCAGATGCTGTCAGGAAAGAGAGAGTAAATAAGGAGGGGTGGAGGGACCATCCTCCATTCCAGGTAAACATGATTCTGTTTGTGTTTCGGTCACGCATTCTCATCCTAAGCTATGTACTCCTATTGGAGTTTGTAACATGGTTATATATTGTCTGTCACCGTATGCTGTGACAGTATTTTTCTGCATGCCTATTCTACCTGCAAAACTGTGAATTTAGTTTCTATGGAAAAATAGAATCCAATGCCTGAAATAACTGACCACTTCAGACAATATTTTGTTGCTTAAGATTCATTAGGATAAGTTTTTTCGGCCATCAGAAAGAGAGCTATAACTGTACATCGTTATTAAAATAGAAAACTGGAGACAGAGGGTTAGAATCGAGGGGCGGGACAACATGCATGAACAGATATAAATCTACTGTTAGTAGGTGTTGTGACTATTGTTTTTCTATTCAATGTTTTTGTTGCTGCTTCTGTTTTCTTTCTTGTTATTCTTTACTACATTCAAACTATCTTTAAGTTTAGTAGCTACATTAAAATATACTTCAATATGTGTTAATTTTAATATAGTTTAAATTTTATAATTTTAAATTACAAAATCACAATATATTTAATATACTTTAATTTTAATATTGCTACTAAAACATATTTGTAGTTTCAGGTAATTTTTAAATGGTCTTAAATTATAATCACACAACAAAAAAAGGTTGGTATGGAAACACTATCATTATTGATACGTGGATTCCATGAGGTCTAAGAAAGTTGCTCTACTTTTTACAATTCCCAAAAACTGGCAAAAGATAATATACAAATCATGTATTTTTATTCTCATTATATTGACTTAAGCAACTTGCAAAGAAGGTCAAGAATGTACTTCCTAGCCAAGAAATCGTGTTCCTAAACAAAGTTTCAAGGTCAAGGAAAATAACTATTACAGCATCAAAGAATAGGAGAATAGTAAGGGTTAGTGGAAAAGAGGCCTCAACATGCCAGTTTGGTCTAGTGGGTGGGGAAATTGTATTCACAAGACAGCACCAGTAAGTGGATTTGATGTTGTTAAACAGTGTCATTCAGAAAGTTTTTAATTGGTTCTTTTTTTAATGTTTGTTTTCTTATTTGAAAGAATTACAGAGATAATTTCTCATGCACACTGCAACTGCCCATGACAACAGGGTCTGGATTGAAGCCAAAACTGCAAGCCAGAAACTCAATCTCTGTCTCCCAGTAGGTGGCAGGAAACCAATTACTTGGGTCATTACTTCTTTTAGGGTCTACATTAGCAAGAAGCATAGTCCAGTGCTGAAGGAGAGTACTGAATCCCAGCACTTGGATAAAGGACACAGCGTCCTGATAGGAGTCTGACTACACAACCTGATGCTCATTCCAGGTCCCTCTTGAAGGAAAGCCCGAGAAAAACATCAGATGAAGAATCTGTTCCCATCAATTGTGAGACTGATAGACACCTGGGAGGTAAGCCAAAGACTAGAGAACTAAAATAGACACTAGAGAAAGGACAGCTTCTTCAGTAGTGTTTGGATATCCACATACAGAAGACTGAAACTAGACTGTATAGCTCACTAAGAACATAAATCAAATTGAAGTGGATTAAAAGTTCAGGCTTAAGGCCTGGCACCATGGCCTAGTGGTTGAAGTTCTCACCCTGAATGCACCAGGATCCCATATGCACATCGGTTCTAATCCTGGCAGCCCCACTTCCCATCCAGCTCCCTGCTTGCAGCCTGGGAAAGCAGTCAAGGACGGCCAAAAGCCTTGAGAATCTGCACCCTGGAGGAAGTTCCTGGCTCCTGGCTTCATACTGGCACAGTACCAGCCATTGTGGTCGCTTGGGGAGTGAATAATGAGACGGAAGAACTCCCTCTCTTTCCTTCTCTCTGTATATCTGACTTTCCAATAAAAATAAATAAATCTTTTAAAAAAAAAAAAAGAAAACAGTTCAGATGTGAGAAACAACCATCAGAAAAACTCAATGATATTTTACTGGATAAGATTTTTTTGTTTTTGAAGGTAAGATCCCAATAGCACAAGCAAGAAGAACAAAATTTGACAAGCAAGATTAAATCTAATGAAAAACTCCTACACAGAAATGGAAGGTGGCAGCAAAACATAGAGAAGACCTCAAAATTGGAAAAAATATTTCAACTTTTTCATCTGATAGGAGGAAATTAATATCCATAAAAGAATATGTGACATTCCTTTGATAGATTAATATCCACAAAATGTATTTAAGATTATGTTTATTACATCTAATGTATTCAGTAGACATAGACATTTATAAGAATTTAAATACTAAAAATTTACATTTATAAAATATTCATTAAAATAAAAATATCTATAAAATATTTACATTTATACAAATACATCCAGAAAGGAACACAGTACAGAGAACAGCCAGGAAGTTCAAGATAAAACTACCACATGATCCAGCAATTTCATTCCCCTGAAAAACACTGAATCTCTTCCAGAGATGTTTGCACTCCCATGTTCACAGCAACACCATTCATGTTAGTGAAGAAACAAGACCAAGCTGGGTGTGCATCAACAGCTGCAAGCATAAAGAAAATGTGGCTAACACAAACATGTCTGGTGTAGCCGCTTGGAGTGTGGGATTCATCCGTTTGCAAAATTCTGGAATTTGTAACGTTGATGGAGCTGAAGGATGTTGTGCAAAATAAGTGAAGCACAGAAAGGAAAATACTGCATGACTTTACTTTTATGTGAATTCATGAGAACTTGAGGCTGAGGATAACCGAGCAGTAAGAGGGATGGGCAAGGGTTGGCCAACAGAAAGGAGAAACAAGTTCTCATGTTCTATCGCACTGTGGGATGACTATACATAATGCATTCTAGATATTCTAGATAACATACAAAATGATCCAAATAAAAATGTCATCTATAATAGAGATATTGTGTAACTCAAAAAAACTGGGAAAGGATTTTATAAGATGCTCATTATGAAGAAATGACAAATGTCTGAGAAAATAAATATGCATATCTTGATTTTCACTATACTATGTGTGTATGTATCAAAATATTGCACTATACCTACACATGTGTAAAGGTATTGTGTGTCAAATAAAAAATGTTTTAATTAAAAAGTTTGCAAATGAAAAACTGGGCAGACTGAAGAGTGAGCTGTAACTTAAAAGATGAGAATTACTAAAGATTACATGGAAAGTTACTATAAACTCAAAATGACTGTGTAAATATAGAATAACTCAAAAAATACTCAGCAGGATGTGTGGGTTCACTTAAAAATAAATCCATAAGAATTAGCACTGACGCACAGTTGCAGCCCACCCTCCACCAAACTAAATCCATTTTTTCAAAGGCAAGTCATCATTCCACTGCAAGTTTCATCAGACCAAGCTTTACTGAGATGAATGCCAAAGTGGAGAGGGGCCCGACAGCATGGAACACAGAAACAGAAGAACAATTATTTCCTCCTTTTTTGTGATTTTTTATTAGTACTTTCTATGATATGGTTTTGTAGACTTGGAGATTCCTCTCTTTCCTTCCTATCCCTCCCTTTCAATTCTCCAGCCTCGGAGAGAGAGACAGAGAGACAAAGAGAAGGTGGAAGACACTATTGGCCGGGACATGCCACCCTGGCCCCCAAGCATGTCACCCCACTGCTATATTCAGGGAAGGGGTTCAGGGACATGTTGGAGTGGGGGACACTGAGGGCATGTTTGAGAGATAAGGAGTGACTTCTGGGGACTTCCACAGAGAAGACCATTGAACTATCACGTAGGCAAGGAACCGAGATTGGGTGATTAAGAGTGGGGAGACTGGAGGGCATGTCTGAAAGAGGCCAAGGAATTTGGAAGACTCTGGCTGAGCTGAAAAGCATTACATGCAGAGCACCGCCACACATGAGAGATGCAGCTGAGGGGCATACCTGGCTGGGTTAGGCTGAAGTACCCACCCAGAGTGTTGGAGCAGGTGGTGGGCCATGTCAGGCTGGGCTGCAGCACCCACTGGAAAAGATTATGTAGGGGATTGGTGGGTTTGCTTCTGTGGGACTGTAGCAGTGGCCGCTTTGCACACAGTGCTAGGTGTGGTAACAGGCCTAACCAGCTAGACAGCAGAACTCACTCACACTCCCGGGAGCCAGGATTAGTAGGAGGGTGGGCTGGACCAAGATGCATAGCCTACCAGCACATACAAAGGCCAGGACTGAGGGCAGACCATGCCAAACAGGGCCACAACACCCACTGGCACATGTGCAATCTGGGGCTGGGATAGGGCCTTGTAGGGAAACGTGGGGAAATTCCCCTGTCAGGATGCAATTCCAGTTAGGAACTGCAGGAGTTAGGGCTTGGGGGCAGGCCAGGTAGAGGCAAGGCTGCAGTGCTTCCTCAGCATTCATGTGAGCCATGTCCAGGGACAGATCCGGCTGGGACAGGCTATAACACGTCAAGGGACATCAAAGAGCCAGGACAGGGTGTAGACCCTGCCAATGAGGCTAGGCTACAGTACCTGCCAGCAAAAACTAACACTGGGGGCTGAGTAATGCCAGATTGAGATAAAGCACATGTAAGACTCAGACTGGGAACAGACCTTGTAGGGGAACTTCTCAGACTCTCTGAGAGCCTGCAGGTCTCATTGGTAAGTGCAAAAGACAGAGCTGAGACAAGACAGGCCAGGGAGGACCCATCAGCATGCATGCAGTTGGTTCTGGGGGCAGACTGGGCTGGAGTATGCCTCAGCACCCTCTGTAGCTCACAAGAGTATATAAGATGGGCTGGGATAGGCTGTGGCACACACTAAATCACTTGAAAGCTGGTGGTCAGGGTGGGCAAGGTTCCACTAAAGAGCTAGAACAGGTGTAGGCCAATCAGGTTATGCCACAGTTCATGCTGGTGGGTGCTGGGGCTGGAGAAGGGCCCTGTTCGGCTGGGCAATGACACTCTGACATATGCAAGATTTGGATCTGGGATCAGGCTTGGCCAGGGAACTTGGGGAACTCTCCTTCTAAGCTGCAACTCCCATTGGTAAGTGCAAAAGCTGGGGCTAGGAGAAGACCAAGCCAGGCTGTGCTGTAGTACCCATTGGCAAACCGGTGGGCTAAGTCTTGGGATGGGCCGGGCTGGGTCCTCTAAAGCATACATTGTCGATGAGCACAAGCCAGGATGGGGTGCAGGCTAGGGTGGGTTTGGTCCACAAAACCCACCAGGCACATGAGGCCTGGCGCTGGGAGAGAGCCAGGCTGGGCTAGGCTGCTGTACCCACTGGCATGGATTTCTTATCTCTGTAGATTATCTGTATCCTCTTTGTAATATCAGTTTAGCTTTGTCCTACCACCTGTCATACATCTGGGACAGTTTTTTCCATTTCCTGCTTGACCAATTTCTCAAAAATTAGCTTGAGGGTGAAATAGTTGATGGGAAGTGGCTATAAAATAACGATTGATATCCACATATGACTATTCATTACATGAAAATAAGCATTAAACAAATTTAAGAGAGCAGAATGTCAACTACAAATCAAAAACTCAGGAGGGTTGAGTGCATTGGGGAATTATGGGCTCTTTCGTGTCTGGAAGAGCTGGTACTTCTTCCGTGGGGAAGAAATCAGTCATCACAGTTGTCGACTTGTCAAGTGCTATGGTTCGAGTAGCTTTAGCTCTGAACCCAAGCTGCTCACTCTCACCTTCCAGGGAGTGGGGGGAGGCATGTCCCTGGCGTGTATCTTCTCCTAGCAGTAAAGGCAGGGGTGAAGAGAAATGAGCATTTACTTTTCAAAGCAAGTGGCAGCAGTGAGCACTGCAGTGACTGCAATTCCCATGTCTGGACAAAGTGTGAGTTCACAAACTAGAGGTGTATGCAGGACTAAATTTTATCTCAGTAGGAAGTGGCGGCCGCTCCTGGGAGACAGAGAAGGAAAACCGAGGAGGCGGATGCCCCTTCCATCTCAGTGGAGGCTCAAGGTTAGCCATCTAGAATGACAGATGCAAATTGCTTTAATAGTGCCATGAATGGGCCAGCGACATGGCTCAACAGGGTAATCCCCCAACCCTGTGTCCCCAGCAGCACCTATGAGTGCAGGTGTTGGTTGCTCTACTTCCAATTCAGTTTCTTGCTTGTGGCTTGGGAAAGCAAAAGAGGATGGTACAAACACTTAGGGCCCTGTACCCGCCTGGGAGATTTGAAAGAGGCTCCTGACTCCGGGCTTCAAATCAGCTCAGCTCTGACCATTGCTACCAAGGAAGACCTTGTCTTTCTCTGTCTTTTCTTCTCTCTGTAAATCTGCCTTTCAAATAAAAACAAGTAAATCTTTAAAAAAAAAAAAATGGACAGTGCCAACTAATGGCCCGATTGGGCTTCTGTGTAGAAGAGGATATAACAGAAGAAATGAAATAAAATTTCAGGTAACTCTCTCTCTTTGTTGTTGTCGTTGCTGTTGTTTTAAAGATTTATTTTATTATTTTTATTGGAATGTCAGATATACAGAGAGGAGAAGAAACAGAGAGGAAAATCTTCCATCCACTGTTTCATGTCCACCAAAGCGGCTGCATTGGTCGAACTGAACCAATCCGAAGCCAGGAGCCAGGAGCTACTTCTGGGTCTCCCACGTGGGTGCAGGATCCCAAGGCTTTCGGCCATCTTCAACTGCTTTCCCAGGCCACAAGCAGGAAGCTGGATGGGAAGCAAGGCTGCCAGGATTGAACTGGCACCCACATGGGATCCTGATGCATGCAAGGTAAGGACTTGTAGCTACTAGGCTACTATGCCAGGCCCTCTCTTGTTTTAAGTTTATACTTATTGTAAGTTTCCATTTGTTTCAAAGGGAGAGAGATTATCCATCTACTGGCTCCCTACCCATACTCCTGAAACCAGGAGCTCTGAATTCCATCTGTACCTCCTGCCTTATGGAAGAGATCCAGGTATTTGAGACATGACTTAACGTCCCTCAATGTGCCTGTCAGCAGGAAGGTGATAGTGGAAATTGTGTTGAAATTTGAACCCCGTAAGTCTGAAATGAGAGGCAGTGTGCCAAGTGGTGTCTTAACTGGGACATCAAACACCCACCCCCTAGGCATCCTCTACTTAAAATAAGAACTGAGGGTGAGTAATCTTTTTTTTTTTTTTTTTTTTTTTTTTTTTTTTGCTTTAAGTTGATGACCTACAGAGCAGGTATCGTTTCGTGTACCTGTTGACCATTCAGAAGCCTTTTTAAAAACACATCTATTTAGGTCCTTTGCTTATTTTTCAGTTGTGTTGAGTTCTTGTTTGCTTTTTTAGGATGATTGATTGTTCGCTGCTATTTAGTAGAATGAGTTCCTTAGTTATTTTAAATAGTATAGAATTTCTACTTATCAATTTTACCTCCCTAAACCCAGAAAATAATATAACAAAAATTAAAAGGAACTCTGCGTATTCTTTTGTAAATACTGAAAGAATATTTTCTGACTCAGAAAAAAAAAATGAAAATCGATGTCTAAAGTGCTTCTGTTAGAATGCTACCTTGATCTTCCTGCGGCCAGGTGAAGTTTCGGTGCTTAGATTTCATTGCAAATGTAAATCGTGCACGGAAGTGAACAGCTTCCCAAATCATGGGTCAAAGTGCACTGCATGCAAATGAATGTTTTCAACATGGGGATGCATAGATTCAGGTTGGCAAAGAAGGCTGACATTTGGCATGTCCTGTAGGCTGCTAACTTTCCACTGTGGTAAGCTTGAAAGCTATGGGTGAAGCATGTAAGAAAACTTTACCATCATTGAGCCAGGAAGAAAATTCCGGAACGATATCATATATCTCATTCATATAAGTAGAGGCTTATAATACTCAGAGCGTGAGGAACATCTCAGACTCTCTTCATGATCCCATCTAGTTAAAGTTAGTTGCTTCCACTTCTGTGTTCTTAAGGTTTCTTATTCATGCACGGATGATAGAACTTACACTGAATTTAATCATATAACATTTAAGCACATAGATCGATTACTCTTGAATCCCATTTCATTGACTGCGACCTACAGGTAGATATCTCTCTAATCATTCACTAACTAATTTCTCAACAAAATGTACCTGCATTATTCAATGCTCCAGGTGTGATAGTAGGCTTATTAAAGCTGAATACCTCTCTCTGCCATCATCTGTCCATGCTGTTCTTCCCCTGCGGGCAGTGTGATGTCTATACATTCATGGCCTCTCTACACAGATGTTTCCGTGTTTTTACACAAAGTTCCCCCTCTGCCTATCTTGATACAGATTGCTCTATGCTTCTAATGACACCAATAATTGGGTTAGGGATCACGCTCACTACCTCATTTTAATTTGAATTTATTGACAATGACTAGACTTCCCAAACCAATATACACATGGTTAAACATGTCAACATACCTTTCTGGAGAGCACAATTCAATTCACCATGGAATTTTATAACTCCAGCACTTACTGGAGAATATACAGAATTGTAAGCATTTCAGTACATGTTAGTTAAATAAAGAATTGCTCATTTATACATTCTACTATAATCTTCACATTATTATTTTAGATTGTTTAACTTGCTTTTATTTCAAGAAAGCAGAAACAAATAATGATTATCAATTGAAAAATATTCAGCCACTTTGACAGTTATCACCCTTAACCCTGTTTTTCCCCGATTAGATTATTGCATGACTTTATCATCTGTGGAAATGTATTTTCTATTATTTCAACAATTTTTGTTATAATTCTGTGTATTCTATAATCAAGCCTACAATTTATCCCATCAGAAATATAATTTTGATTAATTCAAAATCTTGAAGGATTTCTGTATGCAATATCATTTTTCCTAAACCATCTGTTTGCTTTAGAACATATTTTTGGAACCTAGAGTAGTGGCCTAATGGTTAAAGTCCTTGCCTTAACTGTGCTGGGATCCCATATGGGTGCCGATTCTAATCCTGGCGGTCCCACTTCCCATCCAGCTCCCTGCTTATTGCCTGGGAAAGCAGTCGAGGATACCCCAATGGCTTGGGACCCTGTACCTGTGCAGGAGACCTGGAAGAAGCTCCTGACTCCTAACTGGATCGGCTCAGCTCCGGCCCTTGTGGTCACTTGGGGAGTGAATCATCGGACAGAAGATCTTCCTCTCTGTCTCTCCTCCTTTCTGTATATCTGGCTTTCCAATAAAAAAATAAATAAATCTTTAAAACAAAAAAAAGGACATCACATTTTTAGACCATATTTTCTTTATGTAGTTCACATGGAGACATTAAATAGCTATAATAAGTTTGGAATTAATTCAATGCTTTTTCCATGCAGGATTATAAAAAGTAGTCTGTAAAGTTCAAGGTTTTTTGTTTTTACTGTAAAATGAGAAGTCACATTGAAAATTGTGACAGTTAGCCTGGCGTGTTTCACCTAGGCCTCCAAGGTAACATTGTAATTGTGCTTTGAGTCAAAATGATGTCTACTTGGTGCAGAGCCTTTTGGTACCTAGAGGTACTTTAGCTGAGAAGCAGCTGGATTTCACACCAGTATCTGCCTCCCTTCTCGTTCCTTCCTTTTGTGCTTATTAACACCTTCCAGCAGCTACCTTGAAGATATGCTGCCAGGAGAAATAAATGTTTTCTACAAGGAGCAAAAAGGTTTTCTATTCCCATATGTCAGCACTTCAGTTCAGGCCCATTGCCAATAACTAATAGCATTTAAACAATACTTCATTCAGGTAAGGGTTATCAAAATGTGCCTTTTCTAAGATGATTCACCAGATATTATTATTCAAAAGTGAGAAGAAAATTGGTTGATTTTGCATCAGAAAAAAAAAAAAAACTATTAAAGTACGTTGAAAATAAAGCTAGATCTCCAGCTGCTAAACTTCACACAGAACTTGCTACGTGGAGATGGATTTACAAATGAACTTTCGACACCTCCTTCTTTCTCGTGCAAAATGAAGAGAATAGAGTCTTTTTTTACATATTCTCTGTGATCATAGAGAAATATTTCCTCTAAGATGATAGGGTTCTGAACATATTCCAACTTAGAAATCTAAAGATCTTAGAAAACTAAAAATCTATAAATAGAGAAAAATGACAAAAGAGAATTGAGGACTCATGGCTTTTCATTTGAGTTTTTTCCTGTTTTTATTGATATTAATTTCCATGATGTGATTTTGTAGGCATAGGGATGCCCGTCAGCATCTCCCTTCTTCCCTCCACATTCTGCCCTTCCAACAATTCCTCCATATTGTTACAATAGCATAATCCTTCAGCACCAGCAGCAAGTTTAGCATTCTGCTATGTGAGTGTACCATGACACTGTAGGTATAGACAGTGATGGGAAATCTAGTGTGATATTGTCAAGGCATATTACAATTTTAGTGGGAGTTCTGGTTTTATTCGGGAGTAGAGACGCATACTGCAGAGCCTTCACTTCCCCGTATGTTAGTCTCCATCATACAGTTCATCCATGAGAATATATGTCTATACATATTTATCTATATGTTTCTTTTATATTTTGCATGAATGAGACTTATACCACAGAGAACAAATGTTATTTATCCTTTTGTAATTAGCTTACTCACTGAACATAATGACCTTCACTTCATTTTGATGCACATGATAGAATTTCATTCTTTTCAATGGCTTTTTAATATTCCATGAAGTAGCTGTACCAGAGTTTCTTTATCCATTCCTCTTTCAATGGGCATCTGAGTTATTTCTATGTCTTCACTGTTATAGATTGTGCTGTTTTAAATAAAAGGTTGCAGGTCACTTTCTTATACTCAGATTTCATTTCCTTTGGACATATTCCCCAAAATGGGATGGCTGAGTCATATGGTAGATCAATTTTTAGTTCTCTTAGCACTCTCCATATTGACTTCATAGTTGCTACACTCCCAGCAACAGTGGAGCAGAGTGCCTTTTCCCCATATCCATCCAACAGGTGTTAGTATATTTCCAAATGTACACCAGTCTCAATAGAGTTAGGTGAAACCTCAGTGTGATTTTTATTTGCATTTCCCTAACAGATATGGAGCCTGAGCATTTTTTCATATGCCCATCAGCCATTCACCCATTTATTCACAGGGTTGTTTTGCTGTCACTGAGTTTCTAAAGCTCTTTTTAAATCCTGGATATCAGTCTCTTCTACGCTGCATAGTATGCACAGATTTATCCAATTCTGTTTGCCTCTTTGCTATGTTGGTCGTTTGCTATACCTAGACCAATTCATCCATCTTTGCTTTGACTGCCTGCGTTTTTGGTGACTTTTAACAAGTCTTTTCCAAAGTCTCTCTCTTGTACAGTGCATTCTATATTCTCCTCTAATACTTTGATTCACCTGATAGTTTTTATTCTTTCTGTATTCACAAGTTTCCTACCTACCTTCTATTTTTTTGCATTAACTTTCAGCTCCGAATATAATAGGAATACTTCATTTTTGCCATCACCAGATCATAGGCAGCCATACAGTCAAGCTCTTATGCTGAGGGTTTAATGAGCTTAGTTGAATACTTAGTCATTCCTGAAAAGTTGTATCTGTTGCATGTAGAAATGAAAATGAAACTATGTGCACAGAAGCCAAACACATAAATATCATGTCAAACGATGCTACTATAATAAAAGAGACGACTGACACTGAATATTTTTTATAATCAAATTGTTAACAAAGATGATGAAGGCCACTGAATTCAAATAATGTGGGTTTTTTTTGAAACATTTTTTTTATTTTTTTTTAAATTGGAAAGTCAGATATACAGAGAGGAGGAGAGACAGACAGAAAGATCTTCCATCTGATGATTCACTCCCCAAGTGAGCGCAACAACTGGTGCTGTGCCGATATGAAGCCAGGAGCCAGGAACTTCTTCTAGGACTCCTACATGAGTGCAGAGTCCCAAGGCTTTGGGCCATCCTCAACTGCTTTCCCAGGCCATGAGCCAGGGAAGCTGGGCTGCCAAGACCAGAACCAGTACCCATGTGGAACCCCAGAGCACCCAAGGCAAGGACGCTAGCCACCAGATTTCTGCTATTGGCCCTTGTCTGAATTTTCTAATTCTGACATAGTGACATGATTTACCTGCGAAATTTAAATAAAATACCACTCAATCTTTAAAGTCAAATATTAATACTATATACAAAATAAATCCTTACCAATTTATCAATAGGAATTTCAGTCTCATTTGAATGTAGTCATTTGATATATACACTGTCTAATAAACTCAAAAATTATTTCTACAAACATATTTAATAAATATTCAGAATCTTTATTAGTCTCACATTTGTATGCCCTAGTATACCCAGTAAAGTACCTTCAAACAAATGCTTATTGAATTTGTTGAACTCAAATGGTCAAGAGGAAAAAACATGATAAGGTATAGGTTCCATCGACAACAGCCTAGCATTATTAAATTACAGGCTGAGAAAGATTCTGTGTGAGATATTTTTTATAAAGCATCTCCTAATGTATTTTAAAAGAGATATTAGAATGAGTAGAATAACAGTTGAATTTCTGAATAAACGACTGATATTCCTGGTGCATGAATTCAGCGTCAGATAAATACACTTAATTGTCTGACAGGAAATGTCACCATAAGATGTTAGAACTCAGAGAACAGAGATTCAAACCACGGAGAAATCAATGTGATGAGTACCCTTGAAAGGTTAAGGCTCTCAAAACGCTATTTGAAATTGTTATTAGCAGGATTCTGGAGGGAGAAATGTGATTGTGTGAGGTTTTGAGGTGATAAATTGTCTCATTTGGGGTCTGCTTAGGGCAAAAGCAGAGTTCACATCAAAAATGCACTTCTCATTTATGTCCCTAAACTTTGTGAAATTTGTTTGGCATTTAAAAAAAAGTTGAAGTACTTGTCTATAGACAGAAGGTCTTTGTTATTCAGTGATATTTCAGCTGATTTCTTCTGCCTGTATTTGGGCTTTATAGAGGGTCATTTCTGGAACACAACTTACACTTCTTTATTATACTGATTCCATGTTTGTGGCTGTCTACGCCCCAAACAGGATACGGACATTTTAATTGGCTTTGGTCAGCAAAAAACGCCAACCACATCAATAATGTGGTTTAGCTCAATTAGCTAACTTTGCTTTTATAAATTATGATGTGCAAGGAAAAGTGCTTCCTGGATTCCCCTTCAATGACGAACTTGTCCTAGTTACTGAGAAGGCTGGTAGCAAACACCCTTAGCTGTTTGTTAAACCATCTTGATTGTTTAAGTGTATGCTCTTCAAAGAGAAAGATTCATAACAACTAACAATTGAAGGAAGGTTAGTAGGACCAGGCCATTTCAATCTAACTTAGGACAACCATGATGCATCATTATACTCCCTTTTTAAATAGGCAAAGTTGCTGTCTGACCTGCTTTACATTCTAACTTCTCCTTTGCCCCAATCTTACTTTTTCTGCATCCGTATTTGTGGTGTTGACTCAAAGGGCATTCCTTAAGACACAGCTGACCCATTAAATGCCATGCTGAAGTTGGCTTTGGAGAACTCAGTGAACAATTAGGTGGATCTGATAAATTTGCAAAGTGGATTTTGTTAATAGCACAAAAAAGGATTCAGGAGAAGTAATAATCTAAGCAGTAGGAATAGTTCATGTTCCCAGCAAGACAGAAGACAACACGCGTAAAACGAGAATAGCTAAGCTTTGTCAAAGTGAGAATGTCACAAAGTACATTGGAATAATAATTAATTTGGTGTTACAACAAGCAGAAGTTGATCAGTGCTAATAGGAGGGCATAACCATTTAACTGAAAATACTAAAAGATAGTAAAAGGATGGATTTCACCTGAAAATCAGAGTAGCTTATGAAATATTTTTGAAACATTTATTTTTATGAGATTATAAAATAGGATATCAGAATTGTCTTTTAGGAATCTGAAAAAGTTTCATGGAAGATATGTTTGAGACAAGAAAAATGAAAAAATAATCATGTTAATAAACTGTTGTACCAATTCCACAAGATGAAAATTAGTGTGCAAAATAAGCACTATATAAAGAGATCAAAACAACCCAAGCCGCAACGAAACAAACGAGCCAGTTAAGAAATGGACATTTTCAAAGAAAGAAAACAAAACGGCTTACAATCCTTCACTTTGCGATGTTAATATCTGTTTTTAGGGGAAAATTGGTGTATATGTGTATGAATATAAAAAAGCATTAAAGTTAAAATTTTAAAGTGTGTATGTGCGCGCAAGAATCTGTGTACAAACAGAAGGTCCTAGTGGTAATTTAAAAAGTGAAACGCTAGGAAGAATTTACTATGATAGAATACTAAATGTCAATTAACTTAAGCAGCATTCTAACTACAGCTTTCTCTGGATGAGCACCACCAATTGAATATCGAAATATGTTGACAACTGCCAAGGTACTTTTAGATGTTTCACCACTTTAATACCCTCGGAAGTAGATATTTCCTCTTCTATTTTGTAAACACAGAAACAAAATTAATGAATGCCTGAGGACCAATACATTTCAGAATTGAAATTTAAACCCATTCCTCTTTAAATTGTCAGTTTTCTTACCTGCTATACTACCATCTATCTAAAATATGCAGATTTCAATGTCAAATTAATTTATACTTTTTTTGAGATTTTTTTATTATTGCAAAGTCAGATATACAGAGAGGAGGAGAGACAGAGAGGAAGATCTTCTGTCCAATGATTCACTCCCCAAGCGGACATAACGGCCAGAGCTGAGCCAATCTGAAGCCAGGAGCCAGGAACTTCTTTCCAGGTCTCCCACATGGGTGCAGGGTCTCAAGGGTTTGGACCATATTCAACTGCTTTCCCAGGCCACAAGCATGGAGCCAGATGGGAAGTGGAGCTGCTGGGATTAGAACCGGCAACTATGGGATTCCGGGTGTGCAAGGTGAGGACTTTAGCCACTATGCTATTGTGCCGGGCCCAAATTTATACTTCTAATAATGTGAAGAAAAAAATTGCAATCCTTCCATCCATGATTATTTATTGCTATTGACATATTTTTTAAATAGCCCTAACATTTTAAGCCATTGTATGTCATGTCCTTGGAATCTGAAAGTACTAAATTATCTGAAACGAAACTTGCCAAGCAAATAAAAGGCGATCCTTCTCATATTAGCAGCATAAACTAATGAATGTAATGAACACAGACTTATTAATGCCTGAGTCTGTTGTAAGCAATCTGGGGAGCTCTTCACCTAGAAGAGCGCCTAGAGTTAAAAAGAAAAAGAATCCGTCATAAATATGGAAGAATTTTTTCCTGCATGCTCAGAAATCTTAGGAATGTTTTAGACTCCAAAAATGCATGGCATCCTGGTATGTAACACTGAAATCATAAGGAAGTATGTTTTAGATGACACGTTATGCCAAAGATTTCCAGAGATTAAAGATTACATGGTAAATTTCATCAGGAAAAAGGAGCTATAAATCTAGAATTTTGGCAAGCATCTTCAAAACGCTCACCCGTTCCATGCAGAAAGTTTCTGGAAGATAATATTTAAGTGCAAAAATAGTTTTGTTCAAGAATCTACCAAGGAGTTGTTAAATATTGAGTGTTGTTACACACATTTATAATTTATAAAATGCAACAATTTCATCTCTAAATTATTTGCTCACCTTTGTTGGTTTTTGAAGATTATTAAAAAGAAATACCTGTTTTGTTTTAATCTGGAAATTTGAAGTGTGATAGTCAAATATGGAAGAAGATTGATTAAAATGGACTGCTAGACAATTGGCTTAAAGGCCTGCTAACCACGGTTTCTGTTAAAGTAATCAGACAGAGAATGCATTAAATAATACAATATTTAAAATTCACAGTCAGGTGTTTTCATTAGTATAAAGACTTAGTAAAATGCACTTTAAGAAAGATTAACTATGAGTGTTTCTAGTCTAGGAAAGAGAATTCTGACACAATCAGGCAGTCTGTCTTGATTATGAAGGAGCTGCCTTATAACGACTACTTATACTCAAGGCATTAGTATTAGTGGATTAGTGGAAACAATTGATAAAACTATTGCAAAATCATTATCTCAGAACTACTGATTTCAGCAACAGGTAGATCAGCATAAGCCTCCATAAATTTTGAATAAGTTATTTTTAAATAGAGCTAATGGAAAGCAGTGCTGGGTGATGGGAAAATAAAGAGTGTCCTCCATATCAGCAATTAGGACTAGTTCCTGTTGAAAAGAATAATTGGTTTCAGACCCAGACCGTCAGCACAGGGCATCAGGGGTGGCACATGGGCACAGTTGTTAACAGACATCACAGTGGTCAGAAAACAAATTTAGTATTCCTGAATAGAAACAGATTGAAGGGAGATCTCTGCAGATGTGATTGTTGTCCTCAGGAAACCTGTGTGTCTCTTTAAAACTAAATTAGGAAGTAGCACATAAAGAAAAAAATGTCCTTCAGCATGTCTTAATTCCGCTAAACGTGCGCTTCTACTTTGTAAAGTCCTGAAAATGTGTTTGAGTTTAGCAGTATTTTGATCTTTCACATATTTTTTTGAGAGCTAAATATCCTTGCTGGCTGAACTTGAATTTTAAATCAATGGATCTTAAATTTTTTAATTAATAATTCAAACCGCTTTACTGTTTCAATAGCTGATTCTCCTCTACTGGGTAAGATAGCAGAGGATATTGGCTATGTGGTGATTGTTCTGAGTGATAACAATAGCTGGACTGGGCAACTGTTTAAAAACATTGAATCACAATTGTAAAAATTATTTTACAAAAGATTTGTAGTGATTGGGAAAAATCAAGACTGTCCGCTTTTTTCAAGCAAGACAGAGATCAGAGGATTATTTTCAAAGGTAGAGAAGAGAAGGAAGCCTTTGGTGGTATTTTCTAGCAGCACCAGGGAGAGCTCCCTGTACCGCTTGGTCTGAATGTTTAGGAAGATGAAGGTCCTCTCTCGTCACTGTCAGTTATGAGTCCTTCAAATAGATCTGATTCTCATAGTTATTCTGTTAGCAGTATAGGCTTCAGGTCTGATTAGTCAAATCCAAATCCCTAAACCAGAGACTTCATTTCTATTATTTCACAATTGTTGGATTTGGAGGTTGATTAGGAGTGATTTGTTTCTGTCTTTTAAGGACCCAGCCCTCTTTTCCAAACTCCGAAAAATTCTAAAGGACCGCAATAAGTTCAGGCCTCTTCCTGAAGACAGTACCACAGCTCAGCTTTTCATTCAACTCAATCCTACTTCATTTATTTCTCCCATAAGTGTTGAACCCAATGGCATACTGCACAGCCAAGACAGAACAATTCAGTCAGTTGACACAGTTCCACACCTGTCATCAACTACTAAATGTTGGTACAATTGGTACATAACGGAGCAGCCCTCGAGTGTCATGGATTGTCGCTGTACATAAGCTAACTCACAAGAACTCTGATTTTCCATGGCTGGTAATGCTATTGCTGCTGTTGAATTTTAGCTGTTAGCTGGCGGCAGAGACACATGCTGAGTACCTGATAAGGCCATGCCCCTTGTAGAACCAATTAGCCAGTCGGTAACTATTGCAGGAAGAGGCAGTTATATCCTGTTTTGATAACACACTTGTAATGTGTGTTTACAAGTCAGAGTGTGATCTGACTCATCCACAGAGTCTCATTTAGCAACACTGATTAGGGGTTTACACAGTGCCTGATTAACTGGCACCTGATTCCCTGTAACTTTGCATCCAATATATAGACCCACTTTATGGCAAATGTAGTATATTAGTGAACACATGACCATGAAGGTCGCTGTTCCTGTAAGATATCATGCTTATAGTATCTAATAATTCCAGTAGAGCATGCTGAGATTTATTAAAGGTACAGCTGAAGTTTGAGCTTGGAGGTTACGCCCTACAAGAGCAGGTGATATTCTTCAGAAGAAAGTATACATGCTAGGCCAATACTGTTATATAGGATGGGGATCCCAACACATAGAATATATTAATCTGGGAACCAAGTAATAGATGCAGGAGTGTGCATGCTCAACATTATTCTCAACAACTCACTCAAGGAATTTGGGATATTCAGTTCTATAATTCTGTCAACAGGTCACATAAGATGAGTCTCAATGAACTTTAAGCTGTAGCATTTAACTAATAAATCTGCATTAAGTTACCAGCATGCAAATAGGGGAAATGCCATCCTGGAAAGAGGAATATAATATACCCAAGAGGAAACAAGGCTGCTATTACACAATGCTTGGCACCCACTTGTCTGCTGGAGTGTTTCTTGTCATTCGCCTGCTCATTAGCAAATGGACAAATGCAGCATCTCAAAAGAACAGTTTCCCTGGAGCTTGGATCCATCACGGATGCAGGTTTGGATCCTCCTACTAGCTAGGCCATCTATACCAACTTTCAGGTTTGAGTTTCAGGAGGTACATCAGTCCATACCTTTAACTCTCATCACCATAATTGTCAAAAAGAAGGCATTAGTTAATCATATTCTTATTATATGTGCTCTGTTTGAATTATAACTTCTCAAATAATTAGAAAACATCAATATACATTTACTATAGGTGACTATAAAATAAGTAATTTCTTTTATGAGTCATAAGTCCCATATAAGTCTCATATCACTGTTTATCGATATAGACATTGTGATTTAGGCTTACATAAAACTTTCATAAGGGAGGTCTGATCAATCTACTGTTGGAGTTTTTAATAATTATCACATTGTCACAATACATTCTAAATTACATGTTCCAGATACAATCAAAATCACTGGAGGGAAAAATAAACAAAAACATTTGATCACCTATGTCTCAATTAAAAAGACATAGATCAATGATTTGCTTAGCTTTCAAATGATCAACTAATTGATTAGTGTGACCTAAGAATAATGGAGAGGAGGAGTAAACAAAAGTGGTAAAATACATACAAACATAGACAAGGTTGTCACTGAGAGTCATATGCGCACAACCCCTCGGCTCTGGATAACATCAGCAACATGAAGCTTCTTGGTATCTGTTTTCGGAAGAGATAAGGTTGCTCTTATATATTTTCTTGGAACAACTGTAATTCATTTTGTGGATACACCTGACAGTAACTCCGTATCAATGCAGTGCTCATCCCATCTTGTTGTCAAGGAAACGGACAGAAGAATCACTTAGGAAACAGTGAAAAGAGACCTGAACATATATTGCACATTACAGTGGACAAGAGTTCCCTTCTCGGGAAGACAACTTGATCAGCGTTCAACATTAATGAATCCAATCCATACTTAGTGCAAAGCATGGCAGATAAGACATTGTGAGCAATGCTTGCTAAGATAGAATAATAACAAAGGTAAATGAGGGTTATGGTTGCCAAGTGGTGTAGTAGGGCCTGGTGAGGTAGCCAACTGGCTAAATCATTGCCTTGCTTGCACAAGAATCCCATGTGGGCACCTATTTGTGTTCTGGCAGCTCCACTTCCCATCCAGCTTCCTTCTCCTGGCCTGGAAAAGCAGTAGAGGATGGCCCCAAATCTTGGGACCCTGCACCCACATGGGAGGTCCAGAAGAAACTCCTGGTTCCTAGCTTGAGATCAACTAAGCTCTGGCCATATTGCTGCCACTTGGGGAGTGGACCAGCAGATGCAAGATCTTTCCCTCTGTCTCTCCTCTTTGCAAATCTTTCCAATAAAAATAAGCAAATATTCAAAAATATATGCAATATATTAAATACCCATTATGTGAAAGATGTGCTACTCCAATTGAAAGTTACAAAACCAGATGAATTCAGTGAATTAATCATTAGAAAAATAAGTAACTTGAGCTTTTGCAGCACGCAGTGTTTTTATCATTGTCTCACAGGTGCTTCTCGTTGTGATGTTTTGCAGCTGTGGCAGCCTCACTGTATCCTAGTTCATCCCTCTGTGCCCTAATGAGGAGTGATCACCACTATGCAGATGACCTATGCTATCTTTTCAAGCTGATTCAACTCCACCTATATAGAGACCACAGTTGAAAATCAAGCTGTCTGGCATCTGATGTATCCCTTCTCTTGAAGGAGACAATGCTTCAGAGTGCTCACTCATTGACATGACTCAGAGAAGTCCTTCTGGATGTGAGCCCACTTCCAAACACAGAACACCGTGTATGACTCACCTATGTTGAGCACCAGCCACCTTAAATGTCTGAATATCCAATTATGTGTGGCTATATTGGTTCATTTCTTCCTTTTACAGTTTAATGAATTATGCGCTTACTTAACCTAATTGTGCCAATTCCACAGAATTTTCATGCAATCCTCTAACACAAACTATGTTGTTTTGAGAACTCTATTTTTTTTTCTTATATCAACTTTGAGATGGCTTCTGCCAGCTCACATAATGAAAATGAGTCAAATATTTCTAAACCACCAAAAAGTAAATAAGACTCAGTGGAGGCATCAACAGGGAAACATTAAAAGAGAATATTTGCTACTACATCTGAATGCCACACTGTATTTCCAGGAGGAACTTCTTATTTTTGCCATCATTTGGAATCAAAAATTTTTTTTTTGTTTTCTATAGAGAAAAGTGTAGCTAAAACACATATGTAAGTAGCTGACTAAATGACACTAAATCATTTCATGTTATAAATTAAGTTGTTGGAGGATATATTTTTGTCAAAGAAAATATATTGAAATGGTTTGAGGGTTCAATTTCTAAACTCAAATGTATAACCAAATATCAGTTCAACTCCAAAAGGAAATTTTAAAAATGAAAATAATGTGCAGAATTATTTATTTACAAAGGTATGAAAAGGCTGGGAAATACAAGAAGTTGCCAAGAAACCGGTGACTAACAGGAGTGGATATCCATTACTACACTTCAAGATCTCAGAATCAATGTTGGCAGAATTTGCTGAGAGTGAGCATTTGTCATGAACCATAAAAGTAAAAGGATGTAGACTCTTTTATACCAAGACAGGGAAGAGCATAAAAGCAAGCATGAGAGAACAATTCCACTTCACTCTTCTTCCAGCCATTAGGTCTTTGATGATGTTTCACATGGGTTGATTCCAATCAGAAGCCATGGGTAAAGAAAGCCTGGTTGATGCATTTAAAATAGTTTAATCTTCTAGGACATGGCAGAAGAGAGAATAAAGTTGATCTGGACAAGCAAATGGCAGATGAGAGCCCGCATGTAAATTTACTAGTTATATTTATCTCAGGCAAACTACTTAACTTGTGCTTCCATTTCCTCTTCCTTAAAATGAATAAATAATAATTTCCTTATAATTTCATTAGATAAATAATGCATGCAAATGATTAGGAAATCATACTAACTCAACAAATCTGGGCTATTACTATGATGCCAAGTCAGTTTATGAAAAAGGCCAAAATATTCTTGAATGATACGTGAAAATGGCAGTTTCGAAAATTGAACTTTTAGAATGCATTTAAAATATACAAGATATAAAGGCGAGTTAAGTCATAGCTTGTGATGTCAGCGTGCCTTATAGAAGCACCAGCTTAAGCCCTGGCTACCCTGCTTCTGACCCACTTTCCCGCTCATGCAGCTGCGTGGCAGAGGGTGGTTGACAGGCCAAGTACTTCAACCCCTGTGACCTACTTAGAACTCCAAAATGGAGTTCCTGGATCTTGGCTTTAGCCTGGTCCAGACCTAGCTATTCTTCTGTGTGTGAGCAAGCATATGAAGGATTCCCTAGCTCTCTTTATCTCCCCCTCTCATTATTTATCTGTTTATTTATTTATGTGAGACATTGTGCTTTTGAACCCTAATCCCGGGAAACACAACCAGGCAGCAGACCCACCAATCAGAATTAAAACTGGCTTGTAAATACAACTACTCCAGAAACACTCAACAGTTCCCTTCAAGATGACCTAGTTGCACACAAAACCTCTAACTATAGCCAGAAGCTTCGCCTTATGGCCAAAAGGAAAAACCAGAGGAAGATGAGCCGTTCAAAAGGGTTGGTGAACACAGGAAATTGAGTTCTTCTCAATGCGCTGCTTTGATCTTCTTTTTTCTTCACTACTTCTTTGCTCTTCTCACTCTTGCTCTTTCTGGCCTTCTTCTTGAGTTCATCCATGTTAGCTCTCCACAGTTTTGAATACGCCAACTAAAAGATTTCAGTTGTTTTGGAGCTCACGACGGTGCTGATCTTCTTTCCTGTCGGTAGCTCTCAGCAGGCACTTGGTGAGTAAGGATCCTCAGTCCTCCACAGAGGACTGGAAGGGAAACAACCTCTCAAGTCAATCAGTTTCTGTGGATGTGAGCTTAAGAAGCCAAAGACCTCCCTCTGCCTCCACCTCTGTGTTGCCAAAACTAGGACAAACCTCCCTCCTTAACCCATCAACCATTAGAATTAGGACATCAGAGCATAAACACCTGCATAAATTTTGGCGAAGATCTATACTGTTGCACCCAGAACACCACACTGTTTATTCTAGATTGTCTAAGTGGACTCAATGTGATCGTAATGGTCCTTATGGGAAGGAGGCAGAAAAGTTAGAATGACAGAAGATGCTTACATGATTTAAATACGTCAGAAGCTGAAGAAGAAGTATAGCCTCAAAAAAGCTTGAGGGCCCTAGTGGCTAAATCCTGGCCTTGTCATGCTCTGGGAACCCATACGGTGCCGGTTCATATACTGACTGCCCCATTTCCCATCTAGCTTCCTGCTTACAGCCTGGAAAAGCAGTAGAAAATGGCCTGGCCCTGCACCCACGTGGGAGACTTGGAAAAAGCTCCTGGATCCCGGCTCTGGATCAGCTCAGCTCCAGCCATTGTGGCCACTTGGGGAGTGAACTATAGCCAGAAGCGATATCTTTTCAATTTAAAAAATGGGTAAATCTTTAAAACACACACGCACACACATTGAAGTTGAAAGAAATAAAAAAGGAAAACTGGAAAAAGTAAGACACTGAATTCTCTCCCGTACCTTGAAGAAAGCGGATCAGTCCTATTGACACCCTGAATTTAAGAATGCTGGCCTCTAGAACCATACGATAATAAACTGATATTTTTATTATCATCATAACCATCTTTATCGAAACATTCCAGGCACCAAACTCTTAGAATTACAAAACATGGTTTTCATCATCAAACGATTAAAATTTTGTTCTTGAGATTTGACATACGACAACATCTCTGTTTATCTCTTTCTTCTTCCACAGTACATGCAGGTACACAGAAGCACACACACAGGTTTATGACACATTATAGATACTGGAGTTTAATTATGGAAATGGAAGTATATAGGTCCTCTATGATCTGAGTGAAGTATATTTTATATATGTGATAGTTTTTTAAATTTATTTATTATAATACAGTTTCATAGGCTCTGGGATTCTCCTTATCACCTTCCTCCTCCACAAATCTGTACCCCTGCCTCTGATTTCCCCTATACCATTTATACATTCCTTCATAAACAGGCGAGAGTCCATCATTATGCTATTTAAGTGTATCCTGACATTGTAGGTATGGATCATGGCAGACAGTCCAACATCCTATTGTAAAGATACATTTAACAGTTTTATTGGGAGTCCATCTTTGATTTGGAAGTAGAAATGTATACAGCATTGTATCTTCACATCTGGATATGATGGTATCTATTACACACTTACTATACATCCCCTTAAATAAAGAGCCATAAGATAAAATCAACAACAGGAAGAAAATATAGAAGATTGACAACAACGTGAAGTTAAATAACATGTTATTGAATGACCATTGTGTCGCTGAAGAAATGAAAGAGAAACCAAAAGCCTTCTTGAAGCAAACAATGCTACTGTGTGACCTGAGTCAGTGAAGAAATTAACAAGAATTTTTTTTGAATAAATGAAAATAAAAACAAAAATATCAAAGCTCCTGAGATGTAGCACAAACAGTATTGAAAGGACTATTGCTCCTGTATTTTATATGAAGGTTGCTTTATATCAGGGGCAACATATGATATGTGTCCTTTGGTAATTGACTTATTTCACTGATCATAATGGTCTTAAGTTGGGTCCATTTGGTTGCAAATGATAGAATTTCATTCCTTTTAATGGATGAGTAGTGATAATTTTAAATGAAGACAGCCTCCCTTTTCTGGGCTTTTTTCATAATAATTAAACACACCAACGATTTATCTTAAAATAAATTATACTGTAACTACTGGGAATACTGAAATATGTGCTACACATGCAAAAATCCAGAGCAACGAGCACTTTTCCTCCTCTTTGAATAATCTATTTAACAACAATAATAAAGTATGCTATCCTTTAGTCTTTTTCAAAAATTATAGTTTCTTTTTTCAAAGTACTCAAGCACTAATGGTCCTATGTAGTTAGCATCAACTAGATATTCATTTCTCTACTGATGGCAGAGTTGCCAATTTTCTGTTAATAGATTAAAGTCAGAGGATGTTGGGCTGTAGATCTTGTCTAATCACACTGGTTGCAAATATAGCAGTTCTCCATGACTTCAACTATAAGATGACGACCCAGATAAAGGTCACCTGTCATTAGTCTGCACTCAACAATGCTTAAACATTTAAGTGTTAAGAGCTAAGCATTATATGGGTTCATTGTGGATATCCAATGGAATAATCAAAGAAAACTTTAAAGCTAACAATTTTAGTTTCAAGTAAGAAGCTCCAGATGAATGAACCACGTTTTGCTAATCAAGGTTTGAAACCAAATGGCAGAATTTTGTGACTCTGCAGTCGTTTAAATTGTTCACTAAGCTTTTTATTGGTTTAATTCATAATGATCTCAATCAGTGCTACTTCGTAAGCCTGTTCAGCCAACTTCATTCTGTTGAACTCCCTTTTTTAATTTATTTGATTTCTGTACATATTTGCTGGCTATAAATTGATATTATTTATAGCCACTGAGTCTGTGGTAACCAGTATAAAAAAAACTAATATAGGTTCTGTGATCACTTCTCCCCTGCGATTTCCTAGATTCGTTTTCTAGACTTCCATGACCTGGCTTATGAGGCAGGAGGCTGTCTCTTGGTTTCAGAAGAAAGAGTAGGTATGCCATGATGCTCCTTGGATCACTACAGCTTTGGCAGTAATGGTGGGTTCTCTACAGCTACCGCTTAGCACTAGCTTCCATGAGCCTGAGTCTGGGGTTGGTCTTAACTTGTCGAGGGCTTCACGTTCCCTATTGGTTTACGTCATCCTGTCTACACTCCGTAAGTAGTCCTCTTCTTACTAATTCTCCAGTTAAACCCTTTGAGTATGCCAGCTATTCACTGCCAGTACACTGTCTGAATCAGAACGTATTTTTTGTAACTATTAAAGTTGAGTCCTAAACCTTCCTTAAGATCCTCTAAACACAAAATATCACAAAACTTCAATGAAGACAATGTAAAATGCTTTTTCAGATACTTAGCTTTTAATTTCTTCATCTTTCAAACTAGTCAGAGCATAGCTGCCCTCACTTTACAAAAAATAAAATCATCTGTATTAAAAAAAATTCTGATAGTTACATACAAAAAAAACCATTTTGGGCTAGCATCATGGCTCACTGGTTAATACTCTGCCTTCAAGTGCCAGAATTCATTATGGGCGCCAGTTCTTGTACCGGCTGCTCTACTTTCTATCCAGCTCCTTGGGAGAGCAACAGAGGATGCTCCAAGTTCTTTGAAACCTGCACCGATGGAGAGCTGGAAGAGGCTTCTAGCTTCTGGTTTAGGATCAGCTCAGCTCTTGCTGTTGCAGCCATTTACAGAGTGAGCCAGCGAATGGAAGCTCTTTCCCTGTCTCTTTTCTTCTCTCTGTAAATCTGTCTTTTCAATAAAAAATAGGACCCGGAGTGCGGTAGCCTAGCAGCTAAAGTCCTCACCTTGAGCGCGCCAGGATCCCATAAGTAGCTGCTCTACTTCCCATCCATCTCCCTGCTTGTGGCCTGGTAAAGCAGTCGAGGATGGCCCAAAGTTTTGGGTTCTTGCACCCATATGGGAGACCTGGAGGAAGTTGTTGGCTACTCGTTTCAAATCGGGGCAGCACCGACCGACCGTTGCAGTCACTTGGAGAGAGAATCATCAGATGGAAAATCTTCCTCTCTGTTTCTCCTCTTTGTATATCTGACTTTTGCACTAAAAATAAATCTTTAAAAAGCAATAATAAAAATAATAAAAATAAATATATTTTTAAAAAGAACACTTGTTTAAAAAAAAAGTAGAATAGCTTTATAAAACAAAATAAAATATTTTAGTGACCTTTAAACTAATTAGCAAAGGTAGAAAGAAAGCAATGCGGTTACTGAAGTTACACAATTGCCTGTAGTGCGAAGGTCAGCAGGCATAACAGATCATTGCAGGAGCAAATGAATGGTAAAAAGAACTTAAAAAAAAAAACTGTACCCATCCTGAGCACATTTATTTCATTTACAGTTCCTCAAAACAGCTGCAAAACCCACTTTTAGGAACAGTATCGGTACAGTACCAAATATCTGACCTAAAATAGTCAGTTCTCTGGAAATCTGCCATAATAAGAAAGCAAAATGACTGTCATTTTACATCTGATTCTTTTGAAAATACATGTAAACAGACTCTTAATTATACCCAAGGAAGAACGGAGTCCAAGTTGCCAATAGAAGAAATTTTTTTTTTTCTGCTAAGCGCTTACAACACAGGCATTCATACTTCATTGAATTAGATAAATTAGGCAAGGCGATTATACGTCATAATTGTTAAAGCTTTCAACCAGTTCAAATTGACTAAATGACTGTTTCGTACAAATTATCAGATTCTCTGTCCATCTCACAAGAATCAAGCCTTACAAATCAATTTAATTTACGCTCTACAGGCATACAAAGAAAAATTCCATAAAATAAAGCTACAGTTCTCTACCCATTGGGCTTGAGATGTGTCACATGGAATACAATGGCCTTAGGGAGCCATCTTGCTATAGATTCCATTTCACAGTGCTGTCTCTTCCCACCTAACTCACAGATGAGCACCACAAAGGAGACCAGAGGACTGCAGCATGATTCAGTACACGTTACTCTCCTGGCAATGTCACAAACAACCTTACATACAGAGATAATAGTCTCAGTCCGACATTCCTGCTAAAACGGAACCCTAAGAACAGGCTCCCCTCTCCAGATAATGCATAGTGTAAATGGCTCAAATTTTTAAAAATTGTAAAAATATAAAACCAATTATAAATGCCCATTAACAGGGTAATTATAGCACTTAGATTTAGCTACAAAGTAGATGTCTAGTTCTACAGGTACATTTAAAACAAAATGATTTATGTTCCAATTGTTTGCACTAACCATTTGTTTGAACTACCCTGAGCTGCCTTCGTTAGATTTACTGGTACTTGTTAGAAAAACATAATACACTTTAAGTTATGGGTAACATTTGCAAAATATATACACATCAATTAATATATGCACACATTAGTTTCATTTGCATGTTTATATTCTCACAACATGTTTAGGTAAATAATAAATCTATATTTCTACCAAGTTGGAATAAATAATTAGCAATTGAGTAACAAGCAGCTTAATCATTGCCGTATTTTATATTGTTAAGTCTTTTTGCATTTAAATAGGAACCTACATACTTTACCCTGCCTAGTGTACTACCTTAGCTACCATAACTAACAGTAATAATAAAAGTTATGATAATACTTGTGCTATTACTACCACTGTAATTGTATTATCTACGAACCTGATCTACTCTATATTTTAAAATTCTTTTCACATTAATTATGTCAATATAATTAATTACTTAGTTATATATATTAATATTATATGAATTATAATCATCATTTATATAAATGTAATGTTTATATTAACATGGTATAATTATAGATTCATATATGTTCATATACTATATGAATCTATAATTAAAACATATTAATATAAACATTATATTCATATACTATAAGCATTATATTCCTATTAATATAAACATTGTCTATTCATATAGTATATGGATATATAATTAATTCTATATTCTACAATTCTTTTCACATTGATCATATTTTAATATAAATTTTATATTAAAATGCACTGTTTTGTGATACGGGAATGTGCTAGAGCAGTAAGAATGGAAAATTAGATTTGCTTATGTCTCTCCTACATCTTGCTAGACATACTTTCACTTGCCACAGAGTAAATTTTTACTTATGCCTGGTCAAAGTATCTGACAGCAAAAGCAAACGCTACAGGAAGCAATGACAGCAAAAATCAGCTTGCTTTATCTGCCTTCTTAAAAATTAGCAATGTCCATTCTTTTTTTTCCTTTTTATTCCCCAGATGATCCAAAGATGAGTCAGCATTTCAATGGACAGACCAGGAGGCAAGTGGATAAAGAAGACCTGGTAATAAAAAAGAGCCTTGGAATGGAATAAATGAATTTGATCCCCCTTTGGCAGCCAAGCTAATCAATGAGAATTGCTTACTCACCTCAGGCAAGGACACAAAGTGCTGTACAGGTTTTCTGGCATCCTTCCAGCAGTTAGAGGAAAGAAGGTGCAATCCTGTGTTTACTTTACGCCTTTGGAACCATAGTCAAAGGAAATGTGTGGAAGATTTCATCTCTTGAGTGTGGAAATTAAATGCAAACAATGATAACTTTCACTTCCAAAGTTTTCTTCCAAAGGACTTAAAACTTACCCTGCTAATTCAGATAAGCAATGCACAATACTTTCCAGACAGCTCGGTATTTACCTTGTAGACAAGATTTATAACACATAGTTGAAAGACTTCAGCAGTGTGAAAATTACATATTTTACACTGGGAACCTCAGAATTAGTTTGAAAAGGATCTCTTTATCCAGTAAAGGAAAAGTGACAGTGGCTACTTAACTACAATCTCTCTTCTTCCAACTTTAGAGAAAGATCATTACGGATTAGGTCTAGTTGGGACTGAAAACATTAGGTTACTGGATAACAGGAGACTCTGGGAAAAGCTAGAAGTGTTGCACTGTTCCTTCTTTTGTTTCAATTGAAAGTATTTATTTGCCCACCCAAAAAGATTTCCAAAATATGGCTTATTGAGATTATTTTTAAAAGATAAATATTTGGAAGGACACAACATACCCAACATATTTTTAGAAAATGTTGATATTAGCAGCAGCAGCGAGCTGTTTATTTTATACAATTTTGAAACAAAGGCCAATGAAGGCAAATCCTACAAGTTCTAACTTAACACTGATCCAAGATGTGAAAATTAATGATTTCCTTTCAAAACGTTTAGGTATTATATAGCTTGCATACACATATATGTAACCTTTTCTCTTAAAAGCATGTAAATGAATAGGACATAGTTCATATTTATATATGTATATGTATTTATGTATACCTGCTCATGTATATAACATGGTTTATGCAGGTTGGGTTTTTATATGTATATATATTTGTTCCTGATCTATGACATTTAAGAACTGAATATATCTAGTCAATTCTGTGATTATAATCTGCATCAGGTTCATATATATTTGGGTTGTATGTATAACGAGCAAATTAAAATTTCTTGTACCCCAAAATACAATGCAATACATATCCCGTTTTTGTCTTTCTTTTTCTTTCATCAGAGATTCTCTGGGAGGAAGAGAAAAGTAGCCTGACATGAGGTAAGTGGTGTGATATTGACTGCAGGACCTCAGTAATAGCAGGAGCTGGCCTCACCTCACAGTCAGGAATTCTCCCATTGGACCAAAATCTTCTCACCAAAGATCAGCATGAGACAAAAGTTGCAAAATGTGACCACAAAAATGTGCTACAAAGAAAAAGACCATTTCATAGCCAAAGCATGCTACAAAAATAAAGTCCCCATACAAATCATAGAAATATCAAAATATCTCCCTCTCCTGGTTAATGTAAGTGATTGCTGTTTTCTTTTTTCCGAATACAAGTTTATTTTTCTTGTAGTCTTTTTCTCGCTCTAGAAAAACATACACATTGATCATTATAGAATTATCCCCGTTTTGTGGATTTCATTCCACACGGAGGAAACATCCATTCCTTGAACTCTTCCCCAAATCATCCAGATGCAGCACAAACTCTTTAGATGCTTAGGCCCTCTTGGTAAGGTAGTTCACAATTTTGCAGTCTCTTATTGCAAAAAGCAATGAGTCCAGCTTGCTCAACTGCAGGGAATTCTTCCTGTTATTCGAGCAAAATTCATTAACATGTAAAAACGTTGCCACAATATTAGGTATTATATGATTCACCCTGTAGCACATATATAAGGGTATTGTAAAACGTTGGAGGAAGGGGCAGGATGGCATTTGACCTAAAGGTTCAGAGGTTAAGAGGCCTATTGAAACACTCATGTCCATATTGCAGTGCCTGGATTTAAGTTTGGGCTCCATTTCTGATTCCAACTTCTTGCTACTGGACACCTGGGAGGCAGCAGAAAAGGCCTCAAGTAGTTGGTTCCCTACTTCCCACTTAGGCAGCTCCACTTCCCATCCAGCTCCATGCTTGTGGCCTGGGAAAGCAGTCGAGGATGGCCCAAAGCCTTGGGACCCTGCACCCACGTGGGAGACCTGGAGGAAGTTCCTACCTACTGGTTTCAGATTGGTGCAGCACCGACCGTCGTGGTCACTTGGTCATCATTGAATGGAAGATCTTCCTCTCTGTCTCTCCTCCTCTTTGTATATCTGACTTTGTAATAAAAACAAACAAATAATTTTTAAAAATGAGAAATTGATCACACAATTGCAAAGATACAGATTCTTCCAACACTGTGCAAGTTGAGAAGTTGATTCGAAGCCCATGGCCAAGCCTCCTGACAAAAAGCTTTGTGGCTGATACCTTAATTCCACTGAAAAACACTGAGCAAAGTACCCAAGAAGACTAGACCATCCAGACTTCTGAATCAAAGAAACTGAGATAAAAATTGGCTGTAGTTTTAAGTTGAGGTTATTGGTTGTACAGCAAGGTACAATAACAGGAGTCCAATGACGGTATGTAATGATGGCTGATGAAGATCAAGCCACACTGTTTAGATCACAGTCAAGAAGAAGGGAAACAAAAGAGAATATTAAATGTATGAGACAGTTGTTGCTTCCCTTATAAATGGTTTTCCTAAGACAGTCACACAGAAACCTCCATTTATACCTTATTGCCCACTCCTAACTACATGACAGGCCAGAAAACAGAGTCCATTTTGGGGGGAATATTGCCAGTAAGTAAACACAGGATTGTATCAGAAAGAAGGAGGGTTGAAGGAAATGAACACCTGGTGAATAACAGGAAAGCCTTCCATACAGACAAATAATTATTTTTCTTTCTCTCATGATCTTCTCTTTGAGCAGTTTTCTAACAAGAGAAAATTTTCAAAATAGAATGTTTATAATAGATACCCCTGTATGCAAAACAACAAGCCAGCTGTATGTTTCTGACCAAAGAATGAGGAAGGAATTTTAATCAATAGTAATGTGTCTCTCCTTGATCCATCTTCACTATGCCATCTTCGCCCCTGACTTTAACAAAGCTATGTGTTTCTTTACTGGGTGCCTGTTCTTTCCTGTAGACAGAATGCAAACATGAGCCATCTAGAAGCTGACAAGGGTAGAGGTTGTGGCTCCGGGGTTTAAGATGCCACTTGGATTGTTGGCATTGTATGTCCAAATGCCAGTTTGAGTCCTGGATGCTCCACTTCTATCCAGCTCCTTGATAATGCATCCAACAAGGCAGCAGATGCTGGTCTAGGTAGTTGGCCTCTGCCACCCATGTAGGAGTCCCCAGATGAAGTTCCTGTCTCCTTGTTTAGGCCTGGCCAACATCTATTTGTTGCAACCATTTGGGGGATATCTTGTTCTAACTTTCAAATAAATCATCTTTTGTTTGTTTTTTTAGAATAAGTAAAAAGTCTTTCTAATGAAGCAAACATTTGTAGGGAGTGCTCACGGGGTCTGAAAAACCTCAAATATGAATCAGACTGACTTGAGGACACACTGGAATGAGAAAGTAGGGATTCCAGGATGTAGTGCAGTTTTTCAGGTGGCTATCTGGATAAACCAGTGGTTGATGTCTGTGGAAGTTTAGCCAAAGGTACTGGAACCCCAACAATCTGGCTGGGGGTTCAAATTCATCTACCAAATATTTATGCAGCACTCACAGTTTATGGTAACATAGCCACATGTTCATTCTTCCTTTGGGAAGATAGAAAGTGATAGGAAAAATTATCTACATGTAACACAGTTGTGATTATTATGTGCTTTGGGCAGTATTTCTGTCATTGAACCTCAAATAATTTTCTAACTTTAAAAAAAATATTCATAGATGTCGTTCATTTGCTACAGAATACAAGTAGCAGTTTCTTTTTTATTTTTAGTTTAGCAAAGATCAACTGGACCTTGACCAAACAGCTTGTACATCGAAGAGTGTATTTTGTGGAGCTCATGAGTAGAAAAGGATTCATGCTTGGCAGAGTTTGTGGTCTCTTTTGCTTGGTATTCTGCCATGATTAATCCCCAATCCATCTTGCTCTGTGGCTGTAACGGCTGCTGCCGCTGCCATGGAGGTGATGCTGTCAGTCTCATGTTTCCTCTATATAAAGACATCATTCAAATGTTGGATTCTGGCTTGGTGTGACCTTTTTTGGGGAGCATTATTGTCTCCTTTCAGGCTTTGGTGGGCTTGCTGGTTCGTGCATACATGCAAAATTCTGACCCCGTGACCCCCAGAACAGATTCTGTGAGAACAACTGTGTGTGACCTTTCCAACAGTTTGGACACCTAGATGATTTCCAAGTTCATGGGTGCAAAGAACGTTCCCTCGTGGTTTTGTCTTACATTCGCACATCAGACTAACTAGTTTGGGAGAATGTGAAACCAGAGCAGAATTGTTCACATAACGACAATGCTGCTGGCAGCCCTTCAAGTTGCTTTGCATAAATTCTAGCATGAGGCAATGTTTTCACAACACCTTTCCTTTTTTGTTGTGGTTTAAGCGAGCAGTGCCAAATATTTGAATTACACTTTCTGGTTTAATCCAATCCGCAGAAAGGGCAGTGGTTAACAACAACTCTGAAACACTTTGAAGACATTTTAAAAATCCTTTCTCAGAGCAGATCCTTTCTGAATTCTGACTCCTATTGTTAAATAAAATTTAGTTATATGAGAACAAAAAAGAATCAATTTTATGATATTTCTGGAAGCTGAACTGGAGTTTTCTCTGTTGGCATAGTTTACCAACAGCGAGTTTACCTTTGATGAATAACCTAGCATAATATGTTTAAAGATTCAGTAATGTTCTTGAAAATGTTGCTGAAAAAAGTTGTTTTATTACCAAATAAAATCTTTTGAACCAGATTTTAGAAGTTTCCAATACTAAATTAAAATGATTCTAAAGTCTACCATTTCATAGTCTGTATTTACTGCCTTCCCAGATGTGGGTTTTGCCATTAAAAGTACATTTCATCAGGACAAACTGGGTTACCAAGCCCCCTTTCTTTCTTCTGTTCTTCATGATATCATCCAGTGTTTTCCTCAATAAACTTTCCCTTTCTCTTTTCAAACTTTATTCTTTTCATCTTAGTCAAACACCCACTTTTGATCCTCTTTTTGTGGCTTATAACGTCAAAGTACTCAATTCTTTCCAAGACCATCTTTGAAAACGTGGTTTTTCTAGACTCTTAACATTTTCCTCCACATTCTGAGCTGCACTCACGTTTCTTAGTGCTGATATGACCAGAAAGAACGTATTTGCCCTGGCACGGCTTACCCAAACGCATACCGACATATCTGCTATGGGTGGTTAGCAGGCCTTTGCAGAGATAAAACATGTGATGCTCAACACAGCTCAGCCAGCACTTCAGGATTGAAAGAAACGCATCATCAACACCCAAACAATGCAACTTATGCACTTAATATGCCATGAAACTATATACAATGATACTCATTATTATCAGCAATAACTTGTGTAGCTCATAAAAAGGATAATGTAAAATAAACTCCAAGATGAGCCAAGAAAATGACAAAACACAAATGTACCAAATTCTTAATTACTACATAAAATAATTTGATCCTGATATTTCAGAAAAATGGACCAGAATGTTAGTTGAAGTACTGATGTAATTTCTGACAGCATTACAGCTGAAAGTAGAGGGGTTTTTCTTGAGCTATTATATTTATAAGAGAGAGGAAGGGAATTCTTACAATACTGCAAAACATCAATTCAGCTACACTGAAGTGGCAGCACACCTCCTATGACAGTTCAGGGTTTTTATAACTAGACTGAAATATCTGATAACAGAATGATAGTTACATATACATTAGGCAGATGAAATATTATTTTATTTTAATAATAGGCCATTACCTAGACATATGAAGTAAAACACTTCATTAAATCCACTTTGAATTTCATTTATTTTTATATGTCATGAAGTGATGCATATAGGGTTATATTCCTTTTTAAATATCAATACTTACATTGACATATAGACCAACACAATATTGTCAAATCACAAAAGTTATGCAGTTGTTCCTCAGGTATCATCTAGGACTATTTCTGATTTCTTCTCCCAGGCTGTGATTAACAGGGTATCAAGTAGTAAAATAACATACGTAGATGCACAATTTCAAAATATTTTATATCCATTGAAGAAGGAAGAAGTCCTTTTCTGATAGGGTTAACCTGCGTGGGGCCACCACGTTTGATAGAATCACGATGTCTCCAACTCCTCTATAAAAGCTTCCCTGAACACGATTTTTAAGCCTGTCAATCATTTGGTTGGATGCATATATACATTGGAAATATCACCTCAAATTTTTCTTAGGGAATTATCTTGTAATAGTAAATGGTGCTATCTTTAGCATATAACACTTTATTCATGAATGATGTGCAGTATACATTTGACACGTTTCACGCCTGCGTGTGAAGCATAGACAATCGACAAACAAAGCTAGTTACAACCCAAATTGACTTCTATTGCCATCATTACTCCTGCACCTTCAAATTTTTTGTTTTTCATTTTTGGACCCAGTTTTGTTCAACGGAGGCGCACCTCCTGTAAGTCAACAACAGACAAGTGAGAAAAGACAACACCGTAATTGTTACAACTTGCCTGTTGAACTCTTAAATCAACAAAGGAGCCCGCCCCTCCAGCTAATCAGCCAGCCTGGGTCTTGCGCCCGGACCGAGGAGCACAAGAGGGCGTGGAGCGCGGCGGGAGTCCTCTTTGGTTTTCTAATTCAAGCATTTGCCACTCAAAGTGGATAAGTCAACCTGAGGCCCTGTCAATTAATACATTGGGGTGCTTCTGTTTTAGAGGTGGCAATCAGAATAAAGCTAGTCACGAAAATGCTCGCCAGCCCTGGCAATCGAGTCCAACAGTTTTCTGGAGCTCAGGCGCTTAGCGCAAGTTGTGCCGCTGGTAGATGGCATAAAAGATAGGACACTGTCTGAAGCTATTAAAATGAAAGCCCTGGGGCTTTCGTTTCCATCCGTGCATCCATTCTGGGGGAGAGCAGGGTGAGAGGGAGGAGGCATGAACACAACAGGAGACTCCCTAAGACGGGAAGCTGAACCCTTGGAGAGAGCTGCCGGCAGGACCCCGGGTTTGCGTTGTCTTTCCCGCTTTCCATGGCTAGAAAGAGCCTGGAGAATCCTACAGCCGTCAGCCCCCAGGTGCAGCAGGGACAGCCCTATCTCTGCTTTGGGGATCCGCTCCATTAGCGATCCCCAGAGACTGCCTCTTCGTCCCTGACCCCGACCCACCAAGGCGAGGTCGACACCCACCCGCCTCCCTCCCTCCCTTCTCTCCTCAGGACCCCTCGAACCCGACTTTTGGGACCAGCAGCCTCGCGGATTCACCCTGAGCAACCCAGCACAGTCTAGATTCTGCCAGTGCGCCCTCTCACCCCAGGTCTGAGCGAACATCGCAGAATGTTGGCTCCCCGCCCCCCCTTTTCCTTCAGTAGGAGTTAGGGCATGGGTTTGTGGACTTGGTTCCATGTTCCCACATCTGTCAACAGGAACATAAACCAGAAAAACCTAGAAGCGGGCGGCGGGTGGGGGATGTTCCAACTCAAAGCGGACACATTAGAAACTGGAAACACTGGAGGCCGAGGGGACCCGGTGGTGGCCTCTCTGTCAGGCGCCTCCTGCGTCTCTTCCACTCCGGCTGGGCTCAAAGTCTTGGCGATGCGCGCGTGCTTGAGCGTGAGCAGGTTCTTGGGAACATTCGATCGCCACGCTTCGACAGCCAGGGATAGGGCCCTGACCCGGGAGTTTCTAAGCCTGGGACCTGAGGCTACCTGGGACAAAGCGACTGCCCTCAAGACACCCAGAGGCTGCGTAAAGCAGGCGTTAGTGAGCCAGTCGGGGGCGGCCTGTAATCTCCCGGGGCCCATTTCCTCCTCTCCACCGGCCTGGAGCAGGTAGAGACCCAAAGCGCTTCTCCAACAATGAATGCATTTCTGCAGCTCGAATCTAGATCAATTCTAAATGCACCCTCTCACCTATCCCACACCAACACCCACCCCACCCCATCCCCAGCCCGGGTCCAAGCCGGTCCACCGGGTCCAGGCACACCACTGGGACCTTCAAAGTAAAGGGTCCCTTATCATCTTCTCTCAAAGTGACGGCTCCCGCGAGCTGAAGATTTGTCTTCCAGCTCCCCAAGCTCCTTGGCCGCTCAGAAGTTCCTAACGAAGCCTCGGTACCTCCCGGCCGCCCCCCCCCCAAAACGCCTGGGTGACCGTGCCCAGAGCCAGATTCCTAAAAGTTAGCTGTCGCTGGTGGCATCACCTCCGCAGCCCACCAGAGGCCTCGGGCTCGGGACAATTTATGAGGAAGCCTTTTTTTCCTTCTTTTTTCTTTCCTTTTCTTTTCTTTCTTTTTTTTTCCCCCCCCTTTTCATTTTTTTTCGCTGAAGCCCCGAAACTTCAGGGAAGGTTACTGGACTTAGATTTCCGATCTCACAGCTCCCTCCCCCGCGTGGCTGGCAATTTTCTGCCGCTCCTCCTCCTCCCCTCTTGACCTCCCTCGAGGTACCTTCGCCTCCCCTCCCCAGCTCCTCCCATCAGCCCTCCAGCGAGCAAGGGAAAGCCGCCCCTGGGCGCTCAGCTCAGAGCCTCTGGTTGCAAAGGGATTGCAGCAGAGGTGCTAGGGCGTCGCGTCTCTCTCCGATCAGATCTGATCGAGTTGGCCAACTAGACTGGGTTCCTTCGCTCCGGGTTCCCTGAGAGCTCCAGCGTTTGTCCACAGTTCCGGGCTGACCAGGTAGATTGCAGAGACAGAAAGCAAGCGCCGAGATTTGGAAAGAAAGAGGTGGGGGTGGGGGGAACAGCACGCTTCTTCGCCTCTCTGGACCCGCACTACCCCTCCCCCCCGCGAGAATCCTATACACTTAATTAAGGCTTTGCCAAAAGTAGAGTTCAGTAAGTCCTGGTGCTAAACCTCTTGGTCAACAGACTGCACTTACAGGCGCCAACCTAGGCTCTAGGCAAAATTCAGTTAAACACCCTTGCCTTGCTGCTGGTCATTTAGGAGTTCAAAGAAATAAAGGGGGTGGGGTGGGAAGAGGAAGAAAAGCGTTTGGCTTGAACCTGCCAGCCCTTGTGGGGAAGTGTATTAAATACGTACAGCACAGTTTGAAAGACTTCAATTTTTATCTTCTCTCGGCCGAACTCCTCTGGCAATGAGCTGCCAAACCACCCGGCTCAGGACCGACACGAGGTCTGTGGCTTCTCCACCACCACGAGCATGCAATTCTATCCCGGCTGAGAAGCGAGCAGCCGACCGAACCCCAACGTGGCCTTCCCGACTGTTGTCTGCCGGCAAATACCAGAAACAGCTACCTGAACTCACCAGCAAGCAGAAAAATATTCTTGCTAATTCACCCAGATTGTTTTAACTGGTTAATAAAGCAATTGACACTCCACAAAACCACATTCGCAGCAGGAGTCTTAGGCAATAAAAAGAGTCACGGGTAAAGGTTTGCTGTTAACAACTGCCTTTATTGTCATTGCTTAGTATGAGTTCAGGGGTAAAAAAAAAAAGAAAGAAAGAAAAAGGGAAAAGAGATGGTCTTTCATACCCAATGGCAGAAGGAGAGCGACCTCTTCATTTTTTTTCTCTGAAATGCAGAACCGGGTATCTAATCATCCGTCCCCCCCCTCCCCCAAGCACAATAAGCCAGCACCAGCAGCAGCTGCAAGAGAGAGGGGTTAGCTCTACACACCCACACTAAGACTCCCTTTAAACTCGGAAGATTTTCCCTGACCCTTAGATGTGACTGAAGTTACTGACGCTTGGTTCACACTCTAGTTGGTGAGACTACACAGATCAAATGAATAAAGGGAGAAATGGCACACACACACACACAGGCATATGACACTGATTTTCAGAGGTGAAGAAAATATGTCCTTGTTTCATTACGCACCCCACCACCACCATCCGATGACATCCATGGGTAGCCAAACGTATTTTTCCATCTGAATGCCTTCCTCATTGACATTGGCAGTCCATTTGTTATTCTACTCTTTCAAAATGGAATCTGAGGTGGGCTAAACATAGAACATCACCTCCCTGGGAATTAATTCCCAAACACATTCATAGCTCAGGGAGATCTGATCAAAGCTCTTTCTTCCTTCTCAATCTCGCTTAAATGGGAAGAATAAAAAGCTTTCTCACTGTATGAGATATTCGAAAGAACCCACTTACATTTCATTTCTATCCACCAGAGAGCTTGTTAGGAAATACACTCAAAGTGTATCATTTTGAATTCTCAATCATAATTAAAAATCTATTTAGGTTGTTGTTGTTGTAGTTTTGAAGAGTAGTACGAGAAAATGACTGTAGCAGCAACCTGTATCACACAGCATTGAGTTTGACTTGGGATGTTTCTATTTTAATGAATCCAGAGAAAGAAAGCAAAAGCAAACAAAGACACAGCTATGCAATCCTACAAGAAAGCCAGGTTGCAGCAGCTGTATTCTGGGAGGTACAGAAAAGGTGCACCTGGGCATATGTCACAGCCATGAGGAACTGGGACATCTCAGCAATGTCTTCTATATCCATTCACCCACTGTAAGGTAAAGCGGAACAGCGTGGAGGCGAGGGGACCACACTTACAACTACGCATTTCTCTTTCCTCTCACCAACAGAGGGCCAGAGGTTCATATCACTGTTGTTTTGAAGGATATATTTTTGACCTAACAGAATCCACAAAGGTCAAAATCAGACCACTTTTGATAGGAGAGGGTCAAATCCCCCCTTTGAACACAAGAGGTCGCTCCTGTGATCAAGTACTCTGGAAAAGACTGCTCATCATGGTTTTATGTAACCATGCTCTATAAAACATTTAAAAATTTACAGATACATTTGAAGAACAGAATCCACAGAGAGTGGCCCACTAAGGAAACTAACAATCGTCCTCACCCTGGAACTGTAATGTAACATGAAGCAATAATGCATGCTATCCTTGGATTTTAATGCAAATCCTATTATTGGAAGGTACACACAACACTGAATAACATCTATCATGGCTCACGGTTACTGAATTCCCTTAACTGTACCAGGAATATCTTCTGGATAGATGTCTGCTTCTGTCAGTTTGCACACTTACTAAGACAAGAGTTATTTACAATCATGTTGTGAGCTGAAGCACTGAAAACACTCTGTCTTCAGCACTCTGGTTAAAATGCCCATGACTAAAGGTTTTCTCCAAGCCACCCACCAGGTTTTCTACTTAGAGTTGCTGTCATCAGCAATGATTCTTTTAAAGAACATATTGGTTAGGGAGTCAAAAATATCGCACTGTGTGTGCATGCATGCACATGGGTGATAGGTGTGTGTGCACGTATGTTCATATGCAAGCTGAGTGTGCATGGTGGTTGGTTTAAGGGAGGATGGACAGAGATGCTACTTGGTAGGTTTCAAATTCAGTATCCTCAGTCTCCTCACACTTTCTGGTGTTTACCTCTGTGTTATACACACGGCATATGATTGGTTTCAACTCTATTTCCTTTCAGGCTCATTAGTAGTATTTTCATAGTAGTATTTTTTAAAAACTAGAGTCAGCTTGGTTACCTATATGAGAAATGTGCCCTTGCACTAGGAATGCTTGCTTCATGCTCTCATTATCAGCATCAGCTTTGGAAAAGCAGCTTGACAGCAGGGTCCACACATATATCACACGAGAGAATACAAACACAGACCACAATAAAACAAAGCTGGGAAACTTAGCAACCTCTGTCTATCCAACTTTCGATTTCACATACATCCTCTGAAACCATGTGTAATAAAAGTGGAAGGAAAGTGATCTTGAAAAGAAAGAAAATCACAGAGCGTGTCTCTGGAAAAGCCCCAGCAGGTCAGGAGGAAACTCACGCACTTTAGCTTCTGTCTGCGTTTTGTTGAGGTTTATCTGCTCAAACCGAGCGCCACGGAGGCCAGCCGAGGGCTCACAGCTCTTATCAAAATTTCGATCTGGGGAAAGATACAGAGAAAGGAGTTTCCTAACACACCGGGTCTTCTCACGGCAACAAGACACCGAAATTAAGCCTTCTAAGACTTGTTTGTAGGCCTTTTTAGATAAAACTGACAGTCCCATTAGATAAGGAGTAGCTATTTAGAGGCTTGGGGGTGGGGAAGAGGGAGGGAGTGAATGCTCCCTGGTGGCTTTCCTGCGACTTTGTGGGAGATGGTGGTGGGAGCAAAGTAAGAAACCACTGAACAAGGCTATCGACGACCTGCAGCCAACACTCTCCTCTCTCCGGGCAGTTTTCCTCCCGAGACATATTCACTGCCTGATGAAATAAAATAGGTCTGTCACCGTTGTCCTGTGACAGAACCCTCACTACTCACGTCTCTGACCTCAAGAAGCTTGAAAACTTTCTAGAGACGTGGAGACGTGTCCTCAAAAGGACCAAAACGCGTGTATGCGGACTGCACAAAGGGCAAAGAGACCGGGGCGGGGGGGGGGGGGGAGAGAGAGAGAGAGAGAGAGAGAGAGAGAGAGAGATATGATTGTGCAGGATATCACTGCTTCCCAAACTTCGGGTTACTGGAAGATCAGTTCTCTTTTGGGCTTGGGGTTAGTACACGCTTTCATCCTAGTGTTATACTGAAAAGTCAACCTCAGGCATCGAGAGGAGAAAGAGGCAAGTCCGAGGAGACCACTTGGTTTTACCTGTTTCCAAACTGTCCGCCAGGGAGGGAAGCTGCCCCTTTCGTCCCACCCCACTTTGTTCCTTTCGGGTTTTTTTTTTTTTTTTTTGAGATTTCTTTTTTTTTTTTTTTTAGTCGCAGGTGGTAGGGTAATGGAGGAGCAGCCAGCGAACAATTTCTCTGGGACTAATCATTCCACTCCCAGTCCTTCTTCCCCCTAGTGCGCCGTGCGAGCCCAGCCAACTCACCCTCCCCGGCAGCCAAGCCGGACCAGGCCCGGGACTGTGCGTCACCAAGTGGGACCAAACAGACGTGAGCAGCCTGTTCCAAGGCCCTCCTTTTCCTATAGTCCGGGAGGAACACTGGTGAAAACAAAGACCTACCCACCAGGCACTCGCCACTGGCGACAGAAAAGTGAACCCCGTGCGCAACACGGCCAGCCGGACTGCGGGGACCCCAGGAGCGCAGGGCCGAGGAGCAGCGCGACAGGAGGCGAGGGCTCCGGTGGCGCAGCCAGCCACCAAGGAGCGTTTAAGGGGGACTGGAGGAGGAAGCGAGGGAAGCAAAAACAAAACAAACAAACGAACCAACAAAAGAAAACAGAGCAGCCGGGCAGCCGGAGCAACAGGGGAGAATAGCCTGAGCCCGGAGCAAGTTGCCTCGGGTGCCCCTAATCCTCTCCCGCGGGCTCTCCAAGCGGTCAGTGGCGCACGGCGGCAGCGAGGCTGAAATATGATAATCAGAACAGCTGCGCCGCGCGCCCCGCAGCCAATGGGCGCGGTGCTCGCCTGACGTCCCCGCGCGCTGCGTCAGACCAATGGCGATGGAGCTGAGTTGGAGCAGAGAAGTTTGAGTAAGAGATAAGGAAGAGAGGTGCCCGAGCCGCGCCGAGTCCACCGCCGCCGCAGCGCCTCCGCTCCGCCAACTCCGCCGGCTTAAATTGGACTCCCCGATCCGAAAGGGCGCGGCGCAGCCGGGCAGCGGCGCTTTCAGCCTTGGCAACCCCCGGGGCCACTATTTCCCACTTAGCCACAGCTCCAGCATCCTCTCTGTGGGCTGGTCACCAACTGTACAACCACCATTTCACTGTGGACATTACTCCCTCTTACAGATATGGGAGACATGGGAGATCCACCAAAAAGTAAGAGGCTGTTTTACCTTGTGGGGCTCGGTGTGGTGGTCTTGTGCGGGGGTCTCTCTCAGGCACGCGTTTCTAGGGCTGTTCGGAGTTGGAGTAGCTGCCTGGAGAGAGAGGAGGGGTGACTCCTGATTGCCGCCACGCCTGCATGCTTGCTGTCGGTTCTGATCTTCGGGAAAACGGATCTTACTTTGTGATCCAATTCGCCTGTGTGCCCTGCAACCTCGTAGCCTTCTGCGGCTAGGCGGTGATTTCCTCCACGGGAATCCGGAGCTCCCGAAGAAGGCTATTTTGTTGCAAAGCTCTGCCTGCACGTACAATACCCGGTGATAGAAATTAGCATTAGACTTGCAAAAGAGAATGAGTGACAACTGTATTGATGTCTGTTCTTGCTAACGATATCCAGACCTGGATGAAGAACGTGCCTTATGGAAAAATATAGACATCCCTGCATTCACTTAACGCTTCTAGTCAAAACCTTTTCTTTGACTTGACTTATCCATAATCTTTCCCAATGATTATGGCAAAGAGGGAGAAGAAGGAAAAAGAAACACAAAATGAGCGGCTTTGATTGCGTGCTAGGCTTACAAATGTAGACTATTCAAATCCGCATTTTACATATATTCCACCTCCCTTTTTTCAAAACGAGTCAAGATTTTGATGGCACACTTCAATTACCATCCCAAAGCGCAATATTCTTTTTTTTTTTAAAGGGGGGGGAGTGGGGGAGGGAAAAGCCCTCCAGAGTACGCCCTATAAGAGAACGACACCAAAAGTGTGTTTATCTCCGTAGGAAGTAAACGGTTAGTCAATCATGTATTTATTTTCATTTCAGAAAAGCGTCTGATTTCCCTATGTGTTGGTTGCGGCAATCAAATTCACGATCAGTATATTCTGAGGGTTTCTCCGGATTTGGAATGGCATGCGGCATGTTTGAAATGTGCAGAGTGTAATCAGTATTTGGACGAGAGCTGTACGTGCTTTGTAAGGGATGGGAAAACCTACTGTAAAAGAGATTATATCAGGTACGCTATTTCTCTTTCTCCCTTCATGTTGTGCTAATTCCCTGTCTCTCTCCTTCCCTCGTTTTTGATTTGGTATTGCTTTGTCTTTTTGTGAAGTTAGTGGGAATCCGGCATGCAGAAGTTACCCTGAAAGCGCGTTAGAAAAATTAAACCGGGATGTCCATTTCACTCGCCAGGTGAAAACAAAAAGCCATACTCGGTGGCTTTCGTAAACTTTCTGGTACGAAGGCTTGTTTAATGAGGCTGGGAATTTGGGATGATCAAATTATTTTCCTGTTTCAGGCTGCCCCATCCAAAACAAACACACACACAAAAAAATTGAAGATGGATAAGCTTAGGCTTCTGGTCAATTTGCATTGTGCAGCACAGCATCTTATTGTTTTAGAAGTGACTTGCAGATTCTTTGGAAGTATCAGTGAAACAAGATAAATAAAAGTTTGCCCGTAGCCTGTTTAGAGAGGAAGTTTGAAAGAGCAAACAGAAGTGTTGGCCATTTTACTTTTAGGGTAACAGCCCTTTCCTGTAAGATTTCAAAACTAACTGAAATATTCTTTGCAAAAAAAAAAAAAAAGACCAGACATTTGATCTTTAAAAATATTAACCCTTTGGTGACATCTGTCTGTCTTGTCTTTCTTATCTTATCTGAGCTGATGAATTAGACAGAGCACATCAAATTGCCCGTCATCTGTCTGTGAACAATTGGTATATTTAGGTAATTGAACAGCTTCCTTTCCCACATTAAAATCTAGTCACTGATAAAATGAGCGAATTGCCCACACTAACAAGACTCAAACATGTTAGAACCTCCTGAATTTTTGTTTTTTTTCTATTTACTCCTCATCAGGCTTTGCTCCACGCTGAACTAGTTTCAGCTTTTCTCTTACTTATCCGAATGCAGCAGAAACTTGGTTTTCTGCCTTCAGGAAACAGAATTTCGAGAGGATGTGCTATTTGTGTGTGTGTGTGTTTTAAACAATCACAAGAGAGTTGTCTTCCCTACCACGTTGAATCGGAGCAAAATATTACCCTAAGAAACTCTGCAGTGGCTGTTAACAAGGAATCAGCTTTTGCAAGTGCTAGGGTTTCTGGAGTTGGAGAACTCCTGGTGAAGTTTAGTGAGGATTTAGTATTCAGTCACAGTTTTGTCCTGCTCGCTTTGTCTCTGGCCTTTTCTTCTTCCTTAAAAAAAAAAAAAAAGAATCCTGAAATGGAAAGCATAATCCTGGTAAATAAAATGGACCGATGTTGGAGGGGGTTACTTTGGGGATGGGAGGGAGGAAGTAGGGAAGTGGGGCTACAGGAAGGGGAGGGATTTTCTAAATTGTTTGGTCACAGGCAAAGTCAAATCTTCATCCTATGAAATGGGAGGTCTCACATGGAGTAGGCGGAGGGAAGAAAAACTTTTGAGTCTACCTTCTAACCTCGGACAAACGAGCTGTGTTCATTGTTTACTGGATTGTGGGTGAACTCAAGATTCTGGGAGGGAACGCTCGCTTGGCACCTACAGGAGTTTCCTTGCTTGCTTGGAGATGGCATTGTGCTCCTTGCACACAACCTGCGCGTGCCTCATTCTCTGTAGAAGCCAGTGGCTTTTACCTTCTCCCCTCTCTCTCATCTGTGTGCCTACCCTTTGAAATCCTGTAGTTGCAAGAAGCAGAACAGAATGACCTTGGGGGTTTTTATTTCCCTTTGGGGTGGCAGAAATCCTCACAACCATTTACACACACACACACACACACACACACACACACACACACACACACACACAACTTTCTCCTCTGTTCTTTTTGTAGGAATGAGCTAGCTTCAGTTATTACTGATAGAAAGAGAGGGGGCAAGGGCAAAGCCACCCAAAAAGGAACCAGAGAGCGATTGTTCCTTGGTGAGCGAAGATCAGCAGATAGGAAAACCTGAGAAGTGGGCTTTTGCCTTTTTTTTCTGGCTGGTCCTGGCTCTCAAACACACCACAATCAAGGTAAATGTTTCAACAGCCTGGAAAAAAAAAAAGCCATCGATTTTTAAAATAATAATAAGGAAAGGAAAAAAAAAAAAAAGGAAAGGAAATTCCAGTAACCATAACCTTGTTGCCCGAGCAAAATCTTTCCTTGGAGCAAGACTGGAATGTACTTGCCAGAGGAGGGTCTGGAAACCCTCAGAGCTTTCATTTTCTTTTGCTTCTAGTGCAGTGTGTATGCGCCGCGAATGAAGCGCATTTCCCATCCCCGTCGGTCAGTCCCCCAGCCCTTTGTGTTGCCAGTTCAGGCACAGCCAATAAAGAGGCAAAAGTGTGGGGCTCCAGGTGTGTGCCCCTGCGTGGGACGGTTCAACTGGAGCGGGTGCCCAGATTTTCAATCTGTGCAGAAACTTTCGGAGCTTGAGCTGGGAGCTGTGACTTCCTAGGTCCTGACGAGACTGCGAGGTGGTTCGAGGGTCATAGCAAGGAAACCAGAGTAAAAGAAAAGGGAAATTGCGGGTGTGGGGGAGGGACACACACACACACACAGAAAGAGAGAGAGAAAGAGAGAGAGAGAGAGAGAGAGAGAGAGAGAGAGAGAGAGAGAGATCCCTTCCTGTCCGGCTTCCAGCTTTGAGTCTGGTAATGGTGATTTTTTAGGCTTGGGGGTCGCCAGCGATCTTGGGGCAGGACTGTGCCCACCTTGATGAATCTCCTCTCTCCCGGGCCCGCCCCACCCCTCCGCACAGGTTATACGGGATCAAATGCGCCAAGTGCAGCATTGGCTTCAGCAAGAACGACTTCGTGATGCGTGCCCGCTCCAAGGTGTACCACATCGAGTGTTTCCGCTGCGTGGCCTGCAGCCGCCAGCTCATCCCCGGAGACGAGTTCGCGCTGCGGGAGGACGGCCTCTTCTGTCGCGCGGACCACGACGTAGTGGAAAGGGCTAATCTGGGCGCCGGCGACCCTCTCAGTCCCCTGCACCCGGCACGGCCGCTGCAAATGGCAGGTACTCCTGGGCGCCGGGAGAGGCAGGCACCGGGCTAAACCGTATCTCCTCCTCTGTCAGGGCCCTGACACCCACAGCTAGGCTGGTAACTACAGGCTGGTGGCGGCTGCAGCCTGACCTTAAATAAGCTGCTGTATGTGCACTTTGCAGAAGGGTCAGTGCACTCACTCCGCCTCAACTGTCCCAGCACACCTACGCGTTTATGTGTCTGCCGGTGGATGCATGCGAACGCACATCACTTATACACACGCGCAGACACAAGCTCACACGGTATTGCCCGTTCACCTTGACCTCCAAGGGACTTACGTGCTTACTGCCAAAGGACTTCAGCTCCAGGCCAGGTACTCTAGCCCCTGCCCTAATTAAATGGGGTCCCTGAAGCTTTCTCTTTTATCTGGTGAAGCAAACCCTAGTGGCTTTGTCTGGCTACCCAAGTCCTTTTGCCAACTGAACTGCTCCACTCTCCCAAACATTTTTTTTTTAAATCGTTTTTATTCTTTTGTGAGAGAACAAGTCTGAAAAGATACAGTCTTAATAACTACAGGCCACTGCACAGAGCTGTAATTTAAAACTGTCAACAAGCTAATCTGGAGTAATTGCCTTTTAAAGGGAGCCTGCCTCTTTAAACCACTCCTGCTATGTGATTTCATGAGAATTTCATTTTCAGGCCTGTTCCTGTAGCTTTAAATTGACCCCATAGGTGTTGGCCTGACCCTAGAGATGTGTGTGTGTGTGTGTGTGTGTGTGTGTGTGTGTGTGTGTGTGTGTGTGTGTGGTGGGGAATGATGGGGGTAGTTGAAAGTACAGGGTTTGTACTTCATAGATCAGAGGAATGGATACACATGATTTTTCCAAAGGTGTTTCCAAGCCTGCATTGGTTCATGCACAGGTCTACCCTGCTTTGTATCAACTGGTAAACATTGGGGGAGGAGAGGAAAGAAAAAGAGAGAGGAGGAGAGAGAGAGAGAGAGAGAGAGAGAGAGAGAGAGAGAGAGAGAGAGAGAGAAAGAGGTATCTTAACCCCATCCCTCCACCTCCTGCTTTCTGTGAGCTCTGAAAATTCTGTCTTTGGGGTTTTACCCTTAACTTGCTTGGGGGCATAGCCAGGGCTGGGCAATGGAGTGTTAATGAGGGGGGCCAGAGTGTTAAGACAGCGATGGGGGGCAGCATCCCACAACAGCCCTGGAGCCTGGGAAGCTCTGCAGAAGGTCAGTCAGTTCTCCTTTACATGAGCTCAGGCCATCTCAGAACTAGCCTTGTAGCTGGAACGTTAGGAAAAGAAAGAGCCAGGGTGGTAGAGATGAGGAAGGAACTTCTTTGGTCCCTTAACATGATTGTCCTCTGGGGACTGAAGTTCAGTGTGTCCTGGCAGTATTTCCCTGGTCCCTCCGTGTGCCAGCCCAGCCGGCAGACACCGAGCCTGTGCCTATCGCTACGGTATTGTGCCCCGCTAGCGGGGAAGGAAAGCGCTTGGCCGTGGGGCTTCCCGGTGTTACCTGGGCCTGAGAAACTTGCAGGATGAAGGCAATGCAGTGTGGAGAAAATGCTGCCCCTGTTGCGAGTAGGACAAACCCTAAAACTTGCTTCCCTTGGCTGAGGCTCTGTTGACACAAGCAGGAGGCGGGAGCTGCTGCGTTCCCCGGCCGAATTACTCAGCATTGACCTCGGCATATTAAAGCAAGGAGATTTTTTTTCTCCTCCTCGCCCAGTCTCACCCGGCTCTTGCCACCCACCCCCACCTAGTATTGTGTATGTTGACTGGAAAGCGCGAGCCGAGCCATTGTCTGGGAGCCAGGCGCGCCGAGGAGCGGCGGGACCAGCCCACCGCCCGGCCCACGCTCACCGCGCCCCTTGTCCCGCAGCGGAGCCCATCTCCGCCCGACAGCCTGCCCTGCGGCCCCACGTCCACAAGCAGCCGGAGAAGACCACCCGGGTGCGGACTGTGCTCAATGAGAAGCAGCTGCACACCTTGCGGACCTGCTACGCTGCCAACCCCCGGCCCGATGCGCTCATGAAGGAGCAACTGGTGGAGATGACGGGCCTCAGTCCCCGCGTGATCCGGGTCTGGTTTCAAAACAAGCGGTGCAAGGACAAGAAGCGGAGCATCATGATGAAGCAGCTCCAGCAGCAGCAACCCAATGACAAAACTGTGAGTGTCCCGGCCGGCTTGGGATGGGTGGGTTGGGGGGAGCAGAAGGGACACGGAGAGACAGCGACGGGTGGATACCCAGCCTGTCCAGCTTGTGGTGCGACCTTGCTGTCCAGCAGCAGATTCGGTTGTCCGCAAACCAGCCCCTGGCCCCTTGGGGAGATCCCCCCCCCCCCCCCGCCGGGCATCCCCGCGAGCATCAGGCAGTTCAGAGAAGCTGCCGCTTCCAGCTTAGCCGCCTGGGCTACTGCCCATGAACCTCAGCGGCACCCAGGAACCGGAAAGACAGCCGGCAAGAAAACATGCTATGAGTGTTGCCAACTTTGTAGCTGTCTTGTTCTTCAAGAACTGAACAGTGGGGGAATGACACCACCTTGGGTTTTGGTGGAGAAGGTTCCCTGCGTGCACCCCAACACTGGGTGGTGGGTGAGGCCTGCCACTGGGCTCTCAGGCCAGCGACATCCTCCAAGGTGACCCACAGCACAGGGCTCCGGGTCAAGCCCAGGCCTCCACCCTATACCCTATTATCACAGAACCTGGTAGTGCCCACCCTACAAACCTCCTGATTAAGTTAGACGGCTTTTGTTTTGTTTTGTTTTGCTTTGTGTTGTGCTTTTTATTGCCGCAAGCCTATTTTTAAATGCCATAAAAATGCTGTCATTAAACTTGGCAGGCCGGCCAAGATTGGGCCAGGGCATTTTCTAAGTTGGTTTGTGCATAATAGCACAATATCAGCCAGACCCACACACTTGGGGGTGGGGCTGGCTCTGCAAGTGGAAGTGTGGGACTCTGAAACTGTCCAGGAGAAAACCAGTGGGGCTTAGAGCCTGAAGAGAGGCCCAGCTGGCCCCCACGTTTTCCTAATGGAAGACTCTAGCCCTTGGGACAGTAGAGGAGAGGAAGAAGTGGAATGGTTGTGAAGTTAGGAGGCAAAAGAAAGTTTTAGTAGAATTTGATTTAATTAGAGTCAATCCCACAGACGGAGGCCACAGAATTAAAAAAAAAAAAAAGCAAAAAGCAGAACACACTAAAACAAAGCTGAACTCCAACTAATATCCCCAGGTACAGCAGATTAACTCTGTCAATAAAGGCCACTATAGAGATAAGATAATGCCGGCGTGTATTTGCTCAGCCTGTGGGGACAATGGGGGGAGGGAGTTTGCTCATTAACATGTTGGGATGGGGTGGGGGGGTATTCACAGAATATCCAGGGCATGACAGGAACTCCCATGGTGGCTGCCAGTCCAGAGAGACACGACGGTGGCTTACAGGCTAACCCAGTGGAAGTGCAAAGTTACCAGCCGCCTTGGAAAGTACTGAGTGACTTCGCCTTGCAGAGTGACATAGATCAGCCTGCTTTTCAGCAATTGGTAAGTGTGAGCCGCTGTGGAAGCTGAATTCCCAGCAGAAAGGGGATCTGGGTTTACTGGCACACTGGGGGTGTCTCACAGAGGAGAGGGGAGTCCCTGGCCCCCAGTTCCAGGAGAAACACTGGCGGCCTATTTTAAGAGACTGCATAATCTGACCCTAAATTGGATTTTATGTCAGTCGCAGCCTATTTTGAGGGATTAATTTCAAGGTGTCTACCTAGATAGCAATTGTGGGAAAGTCGACAGGCTTCCAAATTCGTGTATCTTAGAGAATTGGCAGGGAATTCAGAGATCACCTTAACAGTTTGGTCAGCAATTGGCAAGTTGGGTCGATTCCCAGCATCTAGAACATGGGATATTTTAAGAACACAAATTGGGACGATTATGGTGCATACTCAATGTTGTCATCAAACGGCATCATACACCGCCTGGTTGCAGTTTTTGAAAGATGTGTCAATTCACACATGATTCAGATGGATGATTGATACTATTTTTTTTTCTTAATTGAAGCTTTTTGTTACTCGGGGGGGGCGGGGGAGACTAACTCATTCTACAATACAGATTTTATACGTCTGTGAGTTCAAATGTCATAGAATCCCATGTTGTGTAGCATGTTATCCTAAACAAGAACACAACCAATCAGAGGTAGCTTTTAGTTCATTTGTGAAGATCTGCTTTAGATTTAGCATGTTTTATACATGTAGAGGCCAGAAAAATTAAATCACCTTTGCTCACCAAGAAAAGAGTCTTCAATATTTTCATGGGAAATGAAAAACATGGATTTCAAAGATTGTTTTGCACAAACATAAACTTGTAATTCCTTTTTCCTCTGAGCTTTTAAAGTACTCTCGAATTCCTTTGTAACATGGCACATGTACACATGAGGTGTTTTTGCTAAAGAATGAAACCAACCTCATAGAATCCTGCTTAATAGAACTGAAGAGCTATCCTAAGGAATTGTTCTTTGCCTTGAAACCAAAACTCCAGTAGTATGCTAACCTTTGCCTGGAGGGCATTTGCTTTCTTGCCTCAACAGTTAAGTAATTAGCCAGAGGCAAGTGGTTAAAAGTGCCTGGCCTTAGGCTTGTGTCTCTAAGTGGACCTGCCTAGAGGTTAGACCTCACAATGTGAAAGTTTAATAGGGTAGGAAAGGAGGTAAAGTCTGGAAATAAGAAAATTAATTTAAAGTCATTGATTTGATTTCAACAAAACCGGGACCGTAAAAGAAAGCAGGAGAAGGCTTTGCTTCTTCTGAAACTTAAGTGTCAAGATGAGAAAAGTGGAGGGGAAGCTGAGCCAGAAGGAGGGAAGAATGAAAGGTGGGAGGAAGGGAGCGAGGGAAGGAGAGAGAGAGAGAGAGAGAGAGAGAGAGAGGTGTAGAGAGAGGGGGAGAGAGGGAGAGAGAAAAGAAGCAGCAAGGGCAGCCAAAGGAAAACATACTCACTGGTCCCCCTGAGGAGTTAATCATTGCTCTGCAAAGTTGTCCCTGAATCCCGGTCACAGGATCTGACTGTGCATTATGTATTTCCCAACTCAAGAAGAGAGAAACCTTGATGCCTGCTCCCAGGGCAACACGTAGCCAGCAGGATAATTTTATTTTGAACATGCATGGTGGAGTTTTGATGCCATTTTATACTGGGAAACACATTTGTTCTTAAATAATTTAATGCAACACAATGTTGGGAATTCAGTTTGAGTTAAAACAGAAATCTTTTGGAAGATGGGAAAGGATTCCCCACCCTTTCTCAGGTTATTCTCCTCTTAGGCTTTCAACAAGTCTACTGAGATGCAGTTATAAGTGTAGATATCTTAGTTTGTCTATCCATCAATGCAAACTTTTATACTTGAAAGTAAAATATGATAATAATAAAATAGTTTGTGACTCCGATTGCTGTCTCCTTTATTTATTTCTCATCCTTTCGTGCAGGTCAATTTTTCAGAAGGAGGACCAGGCTCTAATTCCACTGGCAGTGAAGTAGCATCAATGTCATCTCAACTCCCAGATACACCTAACAGCATGGTGGCCAGTCCCATTGAGGCATGAGGACATTCGTTCAGAAGTATTTCCCCCCACCCCCATTGGAGAAAGTGGAAATGATGCTAACTCCAAAAGTATTTAATGACCCAGTCAATGAAAACTGAATCAAGAAAATGAATGCTCCATGAAATGCACGAAGTCTGTTTTAATGACAAGGTGATACGGTAGCAACACTGTGAAGACAATCATGGGATTTTACTAGAATTAAAAACAACAAACAAAACCCAAACCCAACATATGCTATTCAATGACCTTAGGAGTACTGAAAAAGAAAAATAAAAGACGTTTTTAAAACGTAGAGGATTTATATTCAAGGATCTCAAAAAAAAAAAAAAAGCATTTTCATTTCACTACACATCTGGAGAAAAAGCAGAAATAGAAAATTTTCTAGTCCATCCTAATCTGAATGGTGCTGTTTCTATATTGGTCATTGCCTTGCCAAACGGGAGCTCCAGCAAAAAGAGCAGGAAGAGAGACTGGCCTCTTTGGCTGAAAGAGTCCTTTCAGGAAGGTGGAGCTGCATTGGTTTGCGATGTTTTTAGTTGACTTTAACAAGGGGTTAATTGAAATCCTGGGTCTCTTAGCATGCCCTGTAGTTGGTTTCTCTTTTACTTTTGTGCTGCACCCTGTCTCTCCCCAACCCCCTCCCCAGCCTTTCTTTCTTTCTTTCAATTTTTTTGAGATCCATCCTCTATCAAGAAGTCTGAATCGACTTTAAAGGTTTTTGAATTCAGATTTAAAAACCAACTTATAAAGCATTGCAACAAGGTTACCTCTATTTTGCCACAAGCGTCTCGGATTGCGTTTAACTTGTGTCTGCCCAAGAACTTTTCCCCCAAAGATGTGTATAGTTATTGGTTAAAATGACTGTTTTCTCTCTCTCTCTCTCTGGAAATAAAGAGGAAAAAAGGAAACTATTTTTTTGTTTGCTCTTGCATTGCAAAAATTATAAAGTAATTTATTATTTATTGTCAGAAGACTTGCCACTTTTCATGTCATTTGACATTTTTTTGTTTGTTTGCTGAAGTAAAAAGAAAAAGATAAAGGTTGTACCATGATCTTTTAATTTTATGTCTAATTCTATGTGTTTTGTCTCTTTTTTTTCCCTTAAATATTATGTGAAATTAAAGCGCCATATGTAGAATTATATCTTCAGGACTATTTCACTAATAAATGTTTGGCATAGATAAATAAAGAAACACAATGATTCAGGGTCCCTCTTTTATATGTTTACACGTAAGCTGCTATAGTGTCTGGAATTAAGGATTATACGTGAATTGGGCTAAACTGACCTACAGTAGGTTTGTTTTGTATTGCAAATGGTGAAAGTGGAGTTTGCAAGTTTGGATTTCAATAGTTGGATCAAAGTTATTGGAAGCCCTTGGCTAGCAGCTGTGGTACTGGTCTTGGTTTTGAGAAAGTTAGATGCTGACCTCTGTCCTGCTCCTTTGCTGGTCTCTCTCCTCGCTTTACCTAACCCATCCACCCCGCCTCCCCCTCCTCCGGCAGAAGAGGGTCCCACTTTAAAGGGCTGTCTGATTGGGATTCACTGTTTTCTGAGAGTGAGTGCTTTATGCCAAAGTCTCCGGGTTGGGATTGTTGAAATGACCCATATTTCAATTATAAGCGCTTGCTAAAAGAGAGACTTTCAGCCCAGCCGGCGTGGTAGGAACATTATTTATCAGTGGCGGCTGTCAGCCGACGGGGAAATGCCGCTTTATTTGCGCAGGAGGAAAAGACCCGGGGAGAGTTTTCTCAGCAGTTCCCAGAGCAGTTAGCCTATGCATTTCCTCCCCATCATCCCTTCTCTCTTAACTCAAATTCCAAAAACCTTGGGAAGGGTGCCTGGCTAGGGGGAGAAATGAGACCTTTGTTCTGGCGGGGAACCGCCTTTTATGGGCTGGGTTGGGGTGGGGGTCTTGTGCTTGGCAAGCCCTTGCTCGGCGATCAGAGGTACTCCGTGGGCGGCGTGATCCCACCATTTAGCTTGGTTTAAGTGCGGGAGCCAGAACCCAGGGATGCAAAAATGACACTGCTCGAAATTGAGCTTCTAGATGGTTCTGCACGGACAGCCGCAGGGTTCCGTCTCCCTCTGATTCCTCTCCTCTCATTCGCACCCACCCGGCATGAAACTTGGACTCTTTGGAAACCGATTTCTCTGTATGCGCGAGTGTAATGCCGTTCTCAACATCTGACAACTCTTAATAAATATGAAAGCTAACGTACCCTAATCGTGTGTCGTGTGGCGCGTTACCCCCTATGGCCCGGGGCCGGGCGCAAGGCGGAGGCCGAGCTCCTGGACCCCCGCACGGCTTCCCAGTGGCGCTCACCCTCCCCAAACCTGCAGCCAGTGCGGGAAACGGAGCTTCAATTAGGCTTTTGTTTGGCGTCGTTCTGCATAACGGGTTAATTACAGGCTCTAGCGTGGGGGCAGAGAGAAAACAAACTTTGCATTGGAAATGTTACAGTTCTTTAGACATGCCCGTTGATTACTTTGACTGTTGTGTCTAATTCTTGACAGAGGGGTAATAATTTGGCCAGCGGTAATAATGGCTTGTAGTTGTCTGTTGAGAAAAACACGACTTATGTCTTATCTCACAGGAATCTTCTCCAAGGAAATGCTCCCCCCACCCCCTCCTTTCTCTCCCACCTCGCTCTTATAATCTCTCATCACCGGACTTGACTCTTCTCACTTCCTCTTCGCTCTTTCTATTGGTCAGCATCTTTCAGACTCCTCTCTTTTCTCATCATCGTATTTTGGATGGCAAACTCTTAAGCGTATGCAAGGATGGCAGGTCCAATGTGAATACTGAACTCACAAAAACCCAATTCCCTTGTGCAAACCATGAGAACTCTTCTACCAGCTCTGGATTCTGGTGGACTTTTGAGAATGCTTGAGATGGAAAAAAAAAAAAATGCTAACAACAACAAAAAACTTAACTTAAGGGTTGGGAATGCAAGAGAGAAACTGCAGAGAGGTCCACATCTTGGTGATGCTTTTTGCTCTTGGCATGGATTTATAAGACTCTAAGTGTGTGTGTGTGTGTGTGTGTGTGTGTGTGTGTGTGTGTGTGTGTGTGTGTAGGTTATGAGTGGGGATGATACCTTGCATATATAAATGTTAGTCTATTCTGAAGCCTGAAGCTTGAATTCAAGCAAAGTCATTTAGGGAGCAGTGATGAATGAGTTAGTTTCACTTGCTGGATTCCAGATATTTACTGCCTGATGGATGAGAATGGATGGATGAGTCGATAACATTCCGATCCTTGTATTATTCATAAGAAAGGTGTGCCTTTCCTTCCTGGACTCCTCAGCAGGTGCACTAAAAAGCGTGGCTGGAGTGTCTTCTTGTTGGCAAATCGTTTCTTACACACACTCTCTTTTTCTGCGCACACCTCTGGAGACCAAGGCTTCAGCTCTGTTCTACCCAAACTCCTCCTGTGACTATCTTTGATCTTCTTTCCCTTATTCTACTGAATTCTTCTGCCTGGACATTTGGACTCATTTCCTCTAGCTTTTGCAGGCTAATATTTAATGCAACCAAATCCTTTAGGGTCCTCCCCTGAAATCAGGAAACCTGTATCAACAACTAGAGTCTTCCGTTTCCTTCTCCTTGTCCTGCAGTATAAGAGCAAGAATAGGATCTATCTGGGTCCCTCGTCCCTCTTTCCCTTTCATCAAAGGGACCTGGTTGATCTTACTACTTAAAAAGTTTCTTTTTAATTGGAGTGATATTTGGAGTCCCTTTTCTGCTTTTGGTGGAAGCAGCATTTCTAGTTTGAGTCTGCTTGGGTGGTTGGACCCACTTGCCCACCTACAGCTTTTGTGGAGTTTAAGTAGATGGCTTTGGGATGCTCTGCTGTTTTTTCACCCTGCTCATCTTGTTAAATTCTGCCTGGTGACCTCTTTCCTGGTCTATTTATTCTGACTCCCAGCCAAAAAGACCACGGATGTGCTTTTCAAGCTACCTTACATATACCTTGTATTTTCCTAGCACCTTGAATATGTAAGCCACGATGGATCTCATAGAAGCATTGTCAATTCCAAGTAGTTCTATTTAGATGTTTCCCTTGTTAAAATATATATACATATATCAGTTATATATATATATACATATATCAGTTAAAGTACATATATATTAAAATATATAGTAAAATATATCTCCGTTCATATATATATATATATATTTTTTTTTTTTTTAAATCTTAGTCCAAAAATACCAAAAGAGCTGTTTGGATGATAGCTGGCCACTTTGGATTTTTTTTTTTCATCTATTCTGTTAAATAAGTGAGCTCTCTAAGCATAAAGTACTTGTTTTCTTATTTGTAAAGTTCAGCTTATTCAGCTTTTGTAAACGAGATTTATAATCCAAACGAGGCTTGTATTCTCTTCATTAAGAGCTGCTTACTTCCTCTCCCCGAATCAACAATTAAAGATTACACCACAGCCAGGAAAGTTAAGGTTTCTTGGGACCGCAGGAAGAAAGAAAAGAGGTGACTGTCGTGCTTCTGTTTAAAACCTGGTGCTTGAGAAAATGTCCCCCCATCCTCCCCCCCCCCCCCCCCCCCCCCGCCCAATGCCCAATCTCGAATTCTTGCTAACAATTTAAAATGAAAACCAAGTAGCTTGTGCAGTGTGAGCTGGCGTTTTTAAAGTAAAATGCAAGTAGTTAATTCAAGGCTCTGGCAGCAGATCCTGTTTACTTTTCTGACTGTTGTTTTCTTGATAAGCAAGCAAGCCACTGAATGGCTGTTGGAGCCCAGGCGCCACAAACATAAACTTCACAGCTTACAATGTCCTAAGTCGTGATGGAGGATCTCTCCACACCTCCCGGAGACTTCTGAAGTGTAGACAGAGAAGTTGGTTCACAGACAGCAGCGGAGGGGGAGGGGAGGGGAGGCTGGGCAGGCTGCTGAGTGTTTGCTGTGACCATTGCTACTATCACATCCTTTAATTTTTATGGCGCTTAAGCTGTTGGCTCCGGGAAGCCGGTTTCTGAGCCCTGAGGAGGCCGGTCCCTGCTTGGAACTGCACTTAAGTCTCCTTGATTCTTTCTTATAATTTCTGCACATCTTTTCAAATAATTATCTCTGTGTGAAAGCTCTCAGCACTGATAAAGCAAAGGGTTTTCAAAAGAAAATAATACATTTGCTCCCTCCCCAGCCCCCAAGAGAACATCCAGATTTGGAAGAAAGCTGTGGGACAAGATTGCTTTTTCGCCTGGCGGAGACCACAGGCAGGTCGGCCCACCCTTGACCACCGCCGTAGGAAAAAGTCCACTTAGTCCCACAGCTTGCCCATCCCTCACTGAGATCCTCTTGCCACTGTAAGGATCAAAAAGTTCGTGCTCATTGGCGACTTCTTTTTGCCAGTCGCTTAGAGATGGATTCTCGCCCAGTCCCGCACAGGGGATGGCGCGGGGCGCGCGCTTCGGCTTGCGGGGGTTGGGAGCTGGAGGAGGTGGTGGTGGTGCGGGTGCTGGGAATGCGGGGCCCCGACAGTGGTAGAACCAGCCCCGCCACTCCCGCAGGCAAATCACTCCTTGATCCCTTTAAGAAGGGACAATCGTCGTGGTCCTGGGGGAGGGGGGGGTGGGAAAGGTGTTTTTTGGGCCCTTCTTTTTCAGGAGTTGATCAGGTTGGCAGATCTGCCGGGCTAATCCAAACAAGGCGCTTGACTTGTGAGGTCGCGAGTCTAGACAGAGCTGGTGGCTCGGCGGCTCCTTATCTTTCCCTGGGATCAGCCGAAGAGGCGCTCCCCGGCCCACTGCACTCGGCTCGCCCGGGCCCGGAGCCGCCGCACCACGCAGACTGCACAACAAACAGCACCTGAGGCTTTACAGCTCGCTTTATTGTTTAATGGAGAACGCTACGAAACATTCATCTGTCTTTTCCGGCCCGACAACCCGGCCACTCTGCGGCCACAGACACGAGGTGGGGAGGGGGGTGCGCCCGCGCCGGGCTGCCGGCGTCCCCACGCTGGGCAGCGCCTGGTGACCGGCACCACCATAGAGTGTGTGTCAGTACGCGCGGCTCCAGGTCCTGGAAAAGGGTCCTGGGCGACCCAGCCGTGGGGGCCCTCGGCTAGCTAAGGAGACTAGGAGGCCACAAGGTGGAGGGACAGCTGGAGAAGGCTTAGGCGAAGTGTCTTGGACTTATTCAGCATCTCCTCCAGCTGCCTGGAAATGACAGTTGTGCGTTAAAGCCATTTATGGTTTGTGGGGTCAGTGGCATCTGACTCAAGGGCGATCAATAAAAACATTTAGCTCAGTAATAAGCCACCTTTTTAAACTTTTTTTTTTTTTTGGTCTGCCGAGAAAGATGCGTCATCATCTTGGACAGGGTGGCCCTACCTCCCTCTGCAAGCAAAGCTCAGTGGGGTGACCTACCCCTCTTGGCAAGACCATGTCTCTGACCACTGCATGGGCGCCCTCATCCTCTTTCCTCCCTGGCTCCCCCACCACAGAGGGACAGCCATCGCCCTCCACTTGGGAGTGAAGGAACCTTTAGGAGAGTAGATCTTGCAAAGATCTCTTTGCTGGAACAAATAGACTTCTGGAATTATAACCAGAGATTTTTGTGGCTCACGTTTTAAGTAAATGGAAATTAAGTTAATTCCAATTTTGAGTCTACCTTACAAGTTTGTTGTTTGTTTTTGGTCTAGATTCAGAAACGTTGCTAGGTTCTAGATATTGCTTGACATTTTACTTCGAAAATGTGCACGTGTGTGTTGGGGCGCCCATGTGTGCATGTGTCTCACTAACATGCATTAGATGATATTGCCTCTGTTGGAAAACTAACCAGACTTGGTCAAGGGTAGCCCGGCTACTCCGGTTTGGTGCTTCACCTCGTGTTGGGTGCGACACTGATCTCTCCCAGTTTGGTGCAAGGAATCCACACCTCCATGTTTCCCCATGTTTTGCTCTCTGTGTGCCATGGGGCAGGGGGAGGAGAGGAGAGGCGAAATGTTAAGTTTCAAGAAAGGATTTCTGTAGAAGACTCTTACAATTCCTGCTCCAGAAAATTATAGTGAGCTGTAACTCAGCCACGGCTGCTTCTTTTTCTCATGGGTAAAGATGGTTGTTTATTTTGACTTACCACACAATGTGCTGTTTGCAATGTGTTAAACTTAGCAGGTATACAGAGATAATGCTAGACAGACCACTGGATATGATAAAGTGAAATACGGTGGGAATTAACTTTTAAGGCTAGGAGTGATTTTTTTTTTTTTTTTACTTTTTCCTGGATAACTTTGTAATGAACATTTCTTAAAAAAATATATTGTATCTGTTTTTTCCCTTTATGATAAACAGTAAACTTGCACTGGAATTGCACAGAGAAAATGTGATTTGCAGAACGTTGCTTCCTCAGGTTCCAATATACAGCTGCTTTCATGATTTAAATTACTCACATTGTCAATTAACTTTTAACTAAATTTGTATGTTCTTATTAAAAAAATGATGCCAGCATCTAGTTAAAAAGTGCTTTGACTTAGTTTTCAATAATCACTTGTTAGAACATCTATGAGCCTTTTCTTGTGTTGTGTTTAGGCAGAAACTTTTAAAAATAAGTTCAGCAAAATTAAATTAATATTTAATATTTTGGAGGGTTAAGAAGAAATAGAAAAAAGTCGTAAGTAAAATCAGTTGAAATAATTCTTGTGTATTTTGAAAAAATATGTCTTAAGTACTAAAGTATGAAGAGTAAAACATACCTAGGGATTTGGGTAGTGAAAATTTCACTTAAAGCTGAGGATATAATTTTACTTCAGTAATCTAGTAAATTTTATTATGGGGGAATCTGTTCTTGCAGAATAAAACCTGAAATAGAAATAAACTGGCAACCAAAACAACACTTATGAGTTAATTCACAAAATAACACAAGTAGCTTTATTTGTGAAGTACAATACTTTTCTTTCTCTGACATTGGAAGGACGAATGTCTAAAAAGATTAAATGTAGAAAATATGGCTTGATAGGGCCTAGAAAATGAAACTTCTTTGTCAAGTCTGAAATCACTCATGTATGTTCCCGAGTGATGTATGAAGATATTTTGGACATCACTGTTTAGAATTCTATTTCTGTATCAAAGCACATTTCATATTTTTAAGACTATAATGTATCCTTAAAGCCTTTACAACTTCAAAGGCACGAGTCACTCTTGCATTTTATACAAGGGCGGATTTCTATCTATTTACCAGAAGTTGAACACTTGGAGGAAGGATGGTATATTGCCAATAAAAACCCACCTTTTAGTTTTATTATCCCATCAGCATGGGCTCATAAGTCTCATTAATGTTAATGGAAGATGTCCTTGTGTGTTATGTGCAGCAAAAGTCTTGGAGATATTTCAACCAGCAAAGTCTTTACAGTAAGAAGATGCTAAGCTAAAACAACCTAAGAATTAATTTTGATGACATCTAGGCCCACACAATGTTAGTCTCTCGGGTGAAAAAAAGCACACGAGATAAGGGCTTTAGAGTTGATTTCACAGACACATGAATTATAGAAAGGAGAAAAAAGAAACCTGAACATATTTTCTTTACCTTTTAGAACCTTCGCTGTTTCCCTTAAGTAACTACTACTTCAAGAGTGTTATCAACAGGCAAATTGTATAGATACTGAGATCTAGAACCAAGCTGCTTTAGATACTGCGTACTTACCATTTAGAACATCGATTTCATTGAATTACTTGAGTTTCAGTGATGCTTGTTTTTTGCCCATTTTCATTTGATGGTGGTCCAGACCATCTGACTCAGTCTTGTGGATGCATTTTAACATCTATGTTAGATGCTTTTGTCTATAGCATAGAATTTTCTCTACCTGGAAACTAAGCTACTGGTATTAAAAATCTGTAGATTATAGAATTCAGAGGTGATCCAAGAGCATAAATAATGAATGTTCTGCATTTTTGGATGATGCTTTGATCATTAGAGTTAAATTTTTTTCCTAAAACCACTATACAGACTGAAACTATTGCAATTCTTCCTCCTAGAGAATATCAAGAGAAGAGTCCGTTTCTGCTAGCTCAAGAGGCATGGAGTGGTTGTTCCTGGCTGGATATTCTAGTTTTCTATCTGTGTAGTCATGAGTTATGCATGAGAGCCCCCAGGCCTTGTTTTCCTCATGACCTTGTGCCTGTTTTGTGGCACAATTCTCAAGTCCCTTGTCTTTCCTTTATACAGATGATAGCAGAACATCAAAGAAGTCAGATTTTGTCTTTAGTGACTTCCTCAAGAACTACATTTGATCACAGAGTGGAAATTATTTTATGGACTTTTTAAAAAAGTTTTTGTATCTACTCTCCTTCCTTTAAGGGACTGAAGAATGTTGATGGGAAGTTGGGGGTGGGTACCGGAAATTCAAGCAAAACTGATTTATTTCCTCAAAACATGGGCTCCCAGACATTTTGATTTCAAGTCTGCTTTTTTACTGCTAGGCATTATGGAGGCATTTATGCTTATCGTATGAACAGCTATTTACTGATTGGTATTTTAAAATGGGAATTTGAAATATTTATTAAATTTATACTAAAATAGCACACTATATCACTGCATGTTTTTTATTTTAAAAAGTTACTTATTTTGAAAATCAGAGTTACAAAGAAAGGAAAAGACATTGGCCATCTATTGTTTCATTCCCTAGAGGGCTCCAGGGGCCAGGGTCAGGTCATGCTGAAGCCAGAATCTAGGAGTTTCATTTGGGTCTTCCACCTGTAATACGATATGTTAACATAAATTGCATCTTAATGTAAAATGATTATAGTTTACAAAGCACAAATTTCATTAGGAAGAGCATTATTGGAGCGGAAGAGAGGCAGAGAGAGATCCCAAAAGTCATTCTGGGTTTCTCATATGGCTAGCTAATACCCAAGTACTTTGGCCATCAACCGTTGCCTCTCAGGGTACACTTTCTTTTTTAAAAAAAAATTGTTTATTTTTAATGCAAAGGCAGATATACAGAGAGGAGGAGAGACAGAGAGGAAGATCTTCCGTCTGATGGTTCACTCCCCAAGTGGCCTCAGTGGCTGGAGCTGAGCCGATCTGAAGCCAGGAGCCAGGATTCTCTTCCAGGTCTCCCATGCAGGTGCAGGGTCCCTAGGCTTTGGGCTGTCCTTGATTGTTTTCCTAGGTCACAAACAAGGAGCTGGAAGGGAATCGGGGCCTCCAGGATTAGAACCAACACTCATACGGGATCCTGACACGTTCAATGCTAGGACTTTAGCTGCTGTACTATTGTGCCAGGCCCGGGGCACACTTTTGCAAGCAGATACAGGGTTTGAACTGAAGTACTCCACTATAGGATGTGGGGATTCCAAGCAGTATTGTTATGTCAGATATCTACTCCAGTTTCTTCTGTTTTTGATAAATCTTTTTAATGTTTGGCTTAATGGAAGGCATCTAAAATTTCATGTTTGCTTCTTCACTCAGTCCATGGCGTTATTACATATTATGAAAGCTTTGGAATATTCATTTGAGAATGAAAGAATAAAAGAGAAATGTCTTAGCATTTTCCTACAGGGTGTGCTGATCTCACAGGACCCCTGAAAAGTTTTCAGGCTCATTTTCTGATGTCTCTGTAGAACACATATTTAAAATCACTGCCATAAAAATGTGTTTTTGCCAAAAAGAATTAAAAAACTATTGCTTGAATAACTGTAGTAGCTTATATTGATGATACAGGCTTAGTTTTTTTTAAAAAAAGATTATTTTTATCAGAAGAGTTAAAGAGAGAAAAAGAGATGGAGAGAACTATTCCATTCCACTGGTTCCCAGGTGGCTGCCATGGCCAGAGCTGGGCCAGGTCTTCCATGCAGGTGTGAGAGCCCAAGACTGGGCTATACATCACTGCTTTCCCAGGCCATCAGCAGGGAGCTGGATCAGAACTGAAGCAGCCAGGACACCAACCAGTGCCCACTTAGGATGTTGGCACTCCAGGTGGAGGCTCAGTCTGATTTGGCACCTTGCAGGCTTTATATATATATACTCAAATACAGGTTGTGAATTTATTGTTTGGTTTTTCAGTTCTAACCATTATCAGACACTGGTCTGGAAACTTCTTGTTTCCAGGATCTTTAAAAAGAAAAGCGGGCCTGGCTCAGTGGCCCAGTGGTTCAAGTCCTCGCCTTGCGCACACTGGAATCCTATATGGTCACTGGTTCTAATCCCGGCTGCTCCACTTCCCATCCAGCTCCCTGCCTGTGGCCTGGGAAAACAGTCAAGGACAGCCCAAAGCCTTAGGACCCTGCAACCATGTGAGAGACCCAGAAGACCCAGAAGATGCTCCTGTTTCCTGGACTCTGATTGGCTCAGCTCTAGCAGTTGTGGCTGCTTGGGGAGTGACCCAGAGGATGGAACATCTTCCTCTCTGTATCTGCTTCTCTCTGTATATCTGACTTTCCAGTAAAAATAAACACATTTTAAAAAAGAAAAAGCACAATGTTATGTGACTAAAGATTTAAATTCTCTGTTAGAATTTCCAGGATAAAAGCCACATTTATGTCTACTGGTGTACGTAAAATAACTTGGACTTCTTTAGGTCTTAGAACCTAATTTTGGAAAGTGGTGGTGGTGGAGGAGGAGCACTGACAGGGAAAACTTTGAAAGCTAGACCAACTAATTTGAACTTGACACATGTGGGAGATTCTTAGCCACAGTATTTTAAGACAAAAGTGTTAAAGTGACAGCTATAATTTGAGAAATCATTTGCTTTTTGAATGAGATAGGCTGGTAAGATGGGACTCGAAAGAACTAGTATGTAACAAGTTAAAAACTGATGCGGCTCAGGCAGGAAATGGAGCTTTTTACAAGAGGAAGGAAGACATTGGTCTGAGATTCTGAGGAACTGATGTGGAGGAGACTACAATTGTGCATGAAATGATTTTGCTCCATCGTCAAACACATAGATTAACTATCCCAGACTGTGTTGCAGCAACCTAAGCCACTTGGATCCATCCTCAGCAAGGGAACAAAGGCAGAAGTAATGTGAGCTGCTGGAGGCCTGTGCGTTGGCCCAGTGAGTGTGCCTCTTTCCTGCACTTTCCCCATTCGACTGGCTGGATCCCTAAAGGTCCAGTTCTAGCCAGGCAGACCATGACAGCGTCCCACAGTAAGAGTGAAATAACTCCTATGGTATATAACATCCAGGAATGAAATTGCCCACCTATTTGAAACATTAAGTTCTAACTCCAATGGAGAAATAGACTTTATTATATTTCCATTTTTTTAAAAAAGCTTTGTTTTAATTATTTGAAAGGCAGAGCTATAGAGAGAACTCTGGGGCGGCGGGGGGGGGGGGGCGGGGAGGAGGAGTGGGGCGGAGGCAATGTCTTTTATCTTTTGATTCACTTCCCAGTGACCATACAGATATGAGTTTGGCCAGGAGCCAGGAACTTCTTCTGGTCCCCCACGTGGGTACAGGAATAGCAGTCGGGTCATGCTCCAATGCTTTCCCAGGCACACTAGGAAGGCGCTGGATTCTAAGTAGAACAGCCACCATTTCAACAACTGATATGGGATGTTGATACTACAGGCTGGAACTCAACATGCATTGCCACAGTATCTTTATTTTGTTCAGTTTAGCTGATTGTTTTGTTTAGGTTTGTTAATTGTAGTGGGATGCACTATGACATTAGTCTAGCCTTATAGTACAACTGTGCATACATTAGAGCACCGAGGTGGGTATCTGAGTGGCAAAATTCAAATGAATCATGCATTTGTTCATTTTTTTCACTCACTAATTAATCCATGAAAGTAATCAGCAAGTGTTTATAGCATGATGCACTGCTTTTTGTGTTGTTATAGAGTAAAGAACAAATTCTTGCCTAAGGATCTTACATTTTTATGGCACATCAAGATACAAATAAGTAAGTACACCAATAATGAAGTTATGGATAGCTACTATGAAGAAAAATTGAAGGAGATGGAATAATTAAGATAGAGTGACCAAGGCTGTGACCTTAGTACAGATGGCGGTCACTTGAGAAGTAATGGAATGTGTGTGTACACAACACTATAATGAAATAAAATATTTGAGTATTGATGTTTCCTTTATGAATCCACGTCTGTACAGAATGAGATGAATCAGTGCCAGAGAGAGATCTGTAAGTTATTTGCTTACATAATTTAGTGAAAACAAAAGAATCCATAGAGAATAAAAATGCAGGAAGCCATCATATAGTAATGCATCAAAGATTTGTTAGAAGAAAAGTGACTGGAAAGGCATAAAGAAAAAGGAAAGACATAAATGTGTGAAAAAGGTGAGGAGATCGGAGGGGTGATGAGGAGAAAAAAAGACAATAGACATGTCTCGGGAACCAAAGCCAGAAGTCTTCAAAGGCACAGGTATGAAAAGCTGTACTCCATACATCAGAAAGATTAAGGGAGATAAGGGGAGAGAAAATGCCTTTGAACTTGGCTGAATGGAGGTCATTGGATACCATAAAGAGGCAAAGATGGAAGCCAGATTTAGTAAGGGAATTAGGGAGAAATATTTTAAATATAGTTCATCCAACTCTTCACCATTGTTATTGGACATTTATTGAGTGCAGCGATTCTAAGGAGCTCTACTCTGACAACCACAGCGTGAACCAGGCCTCTGCAGAGTGGCTGAGGAAAGCACCCGAGGCTGATACCTCCAGGGAACCATTTTAGATCAACTCCAGAGGACAGAACTACCTAAAAGAGCTTTAACCCCTTGGATTGCCTGGCTTTGCTGAATTCACGGAGAGTCAAGATTATTCTGTTTAAATGGACAAATCAATTAGATGTTGATTTTCCCTGAACTAGAATTATGCCATTAGAAGAAAGTGAGGATGAGAAAGCAATTATCAAGTCATTATCAGAGTCTAAGTTAAAATTCTGCGAGAAAAAGCTCATTGGCATGTTGTAAAACTGTTTGAAAGGTGAGCAATTTGCTGAGCTTTCTGATGCTCAGCTGACATAGGCAGTTCTATCAGAAAGTAGTATTCCTTTGATTATCAAATTATTAAAAAAAACTCAGCTGAAGAGCTGCTGAAAATAAGACAACAATTTTGAAAAACACATTAAGTTAAAAAAAAAAGTCAGTTGGGTCTTAGAAACACAGGTGACAAGAAGCAATGACTGGAAGCATTTTGTAACGTGGTGCATCTGCCGCTTTGCCAGTCGGAAGACATTAGGGATTCAGATGGAATATCATGTTGCATAACCAAGGTGTCCGTGGTGAGAGAAAAAGTCAGTAATACTACCTGCTGCAATTTGCCTCTTCTGGAATGGATGACTACCAGCAATTTGTAGTTTCTTTAGTTCTGCCTTGGTTTGTGCTAAATCATAGGGTGTGTACAATTATACGCCTGGCTATAATGCAATCGTTAGGGGAAGTAAAGATTAAATCTAGTCTCTCTCACACACACACACACACACACACACCCTGGTACAACCAGTACCCCCAGATTAGTTACTATTTATGACAAAAAATTTTAAAATATTTCCCACCTCACACACTGGCATGTACACAAAGGGATATATCACAAACTTTTTTTTGGAAAAGTAGGGAAAACAAAGGGGAAGAGAAAATGTGTTTGAACATTTTGAGGGTTAATGTAAAAGACATGAAAAGGAAAAGCTTGTCTGATGGTTCAGGAGGGAATAGAATAGAAACGAGTGTTAAGACAAAGCAAAATAATTCAATGAACATAGCTGAACATACTCACTCTTAGCAACACCTGCGCCTGGTGATTCTCTAGTGCCGTTTCCAGAATGGTACATTGTGTTTCTCCTGAGCTCTAATTTTGTGGTTATGTTAAAGTACAAGCAAACAAATAAGGGTATCTCCAAACTGTGATTGTTGTAGTTATTACAGTCTGTGTACAAACTAACTGTCATGTAAGGTGTTTTCAGTCTCTCTTTTTAAAAGATTCATTTATTAGTTTAAAAGGCAGAGTGATGGAGAGAGGCCCGACAGGCAGGTTGATTTTTCCACCTGCTGATTCACTTCCCACATGGCTGCAATGGCATGGTCTGCTTCCGAGCCATCTTTGCTGCTTTTTTAAGCTCAAGCAGAGAACTCGATTGAAAATTAAGCATCTGGGACCTGAACCGTGCTCAAAGTCTTGATGGTCCACGGCAAGAAAATACCACACACACACACAAAATCCAAAATACATTTGTTTTCAGAAAATTGACTGCTTTACAGAAAGAAATAAAAATCCATTATTTAAAATAAATAGTGAAAAGTCAAGTTTTATGTTTAAGAATCAGTGAGAATTATTTTCTTTCTTACTATCGAGTCTCAGGGAAGCATTTCAAATCCTTCACTGTTGCTCCACAAGAATACACAAAACAATATGTTCTGGAAAGTTGCAGATGAAGGTCTTGGACCCAGCAACAGCGAAGTAGTTAAATCCTCGCCTTGCATCCATCAAGATCCCATATGGGCATTGGTTCATATTCTGGCTGCTCCATTTCCCTTCCAGCTCCCTGCTTCTGGCCTCGGAAAGCAGTAGAGCTTGGCCCAAAGCCTTGGGACCCTGAACCTACATGGGAGACCCAGAGGAAGCTCTTGTCTCCTGGCTTTAGATCGGCTCAGCTCTGGCTGTTGTGACTACTTGGGGAGTTAACCAACAGAAGATTTTTCTCTCTGTATCTCCTTGCTTCAGTATATATGCCTTTCCAATGAAAAAAAAAATAGATAAAAGTCCTGGTTTCAGAAGGCACAATGCCACGAACTGTCTCAGAAGGAAATATGCTCAGATAAGTTCCTGTTATGACTCCATATGAGTCCTTGAATACCTTGGAATTGAATTAAAATGTTCTTTGGTGAACAATCAGTAACTCAGATGGATGGCTTGAAAACAAACAAGATAGTAAATCAAAATGCCTTTGATACCTTCTGCTAGGGCCAGGAATGTCGCAGAGTAGTTGCTTCTCCCCTCCTTTCCCTCCCTCCTTTAAAAAGCTTCTGTTTTTAAAAATCTCATTTTAATTTATGTATTTGAGAGGGTGAGGAAGACACACACACACACACACACACACACACACACACACACACTTGGGGACGGAGGAGAGAGAGAGAGAGAGAGAGAGAGTTGGCTCTCAAATACTGGCAAGGAAAGCATTCTAAAGGCATGAACAGGGAACTCCAGCCAGCTCTCTGAAATGGTGATAGGGACTGAGTGCTTGAGCCATCCCTCGCTGCCTCTCTAACATTTTGAGATACATGTTCTTGTTGAGCAGTAATGAGTGATCTGTATGGAAACCCTGAGATAGTGGGTGATAATAGGTGTGCATTGTCAGCTGGGACTTGGACTTAGGCCTTCCAAAATAATGTCCCAAGATCTCTCCAAAAGGCCTGATATTGCATGCATCACATCTCCTGCTCTTACCTGTAGCCGCAGTCTCACATTAAATGCAGTCTTACATTAACATGTAGTCTCACATTAAATGTCTACAGATACAGAGAAGCAGAAAGGCAAAGGGGCTTCTGAATCATTGACACAACCGCGCTTTGTTCTGAGTAAACTAATAAGCCTATTTTTTGTTTCTTTTTTTTTAATTATTATTTTTTTAATTTTCCATGATACAGTTTTATAGTTTTAGGAATTTCCCCCTTTCCCTTCCTTTTCCCTCCCAATTTTCTTCCATATTATTACAGGAGCATAGTACTTTTAGTAACAGTTGCAAGCTTCACATTCTGCTATTTAAGTGTATCATGGCATTGTAGGTGTGACAGAAGTAGAACATCTAGTATCGTACTGTCAAGGTATATTTTAACTGTTTCACTAGTCCTCTTTCTGTTTGGGAACGGAGACACCTAATGCAGTGCATCAATCAGCCACTTTTAACATTTAGTTAGGACCTGGGGCCAGATTGAAACAGGTGAGAAAGGGGCTTTGCCTACTTCATCATTAGATTGGATTTATAGCCAACTGACTTTCTAAACTTCAAATATAATTGCCACTCAGTTCTCAGCTTGTAGGTGCCACTCAGACTGGGTGATTATCTTATATTGTTACTCATGGTTTTCTACCATTCTGTAAAAGTAAAAAAAAAAAAAAAGGTAGTTCCTATTGTGAAGAAGACAGAAATTCTCTTGACAAGAATTTCTCAATATCGCACAGGATCAATTCTGTGGCTATCAGCATCAATTGCTTATAGTAATTGCATTGAGCTTTGTGCAAAATACTTAAAACAGATTTTTGTTCCGAAATAAACTTTTAGTATTGATATGCAATTACAGGAAACTTAAAAAAATGTGTTGCCTTTTCGAGATCTTAAATCTTTTTTTTTTTTTTTTCCCCTGGAAAAGCAAATCCTATAAGTGTTCAACAAAGAGACCAGGCCTGTTACAAATTTTCCGTGGCTTTTATCACACTCCAAGTTGAGTTAGGTAGATCACTTTCAGTTTCTCAAACATAGCAACTTATCCCTTTATATTTTGGTTGTTTTCTTCTTTACTTTTTTTTTTTCCTTTTGACCCTCTCTTGGGAATTTATCTTGCCATGTACCATTCATCTGCCAAGTCCGATCTCATTGTTATGATTGGGTGTCTGTAGGCACCCAAAGCACTGATTCTGTCTTTTTCTCTTCCTTCTTTCCTTCCTTCCTTCCTTCCTTCCTTCCTTCCTTCCTTCCTTCCTTCCTTCCCTCCCTCCTTCCTTCTTTCCTTCCTTCCTTCCTTCCTTCCTTCCTTCCTTCCTTCCTTCCTTCCTTCCTTCCCTCCTTCCTTCCTTCCTTTCTTCCTTCCTTCCTTCCTTCCTTCCTTCCTTCCTTCCTTCCTTCCTTCCTTCCTTCCTTCCTTCCTTCCTTATCTCAAGTAGTAGTAGGATGCATACCTATTGTTCAATATGTGGTTATTCAATTTTAATCAAAATATAAGTATCAGATTTTCTCAAAGCTCAGGTAAGAGCGGTAAGAGCTGCACTGACCCCTTGTGGGATGAGCACAAGGGAAGAATGAGAAGCAAGAGTATTTCACGATGACTGGGCCAACTTAAAGATGAATGGTAGAGAGACAGACATACCGATCGGCAGCTGTAATTTAGTGGTTAGGCAATGTATTGTACAGTCAGGCTGTATTGTACAGGGACACTTGCTGCCTGATCGTGAGAATGGTATTTAATTCCTCTGAACCATAGTTTCCACATGCATAAGAAAATTGGTTGGCTAATTTCATGCACCTAGTAAGTCATGGAAGTGATGGTGAATGTGAGAAAAGCATTATTCCAGTGATTGAATACACTTTGTGCTTCTTGAACTTTTCCCCTCTGTTCTGTGTTGAAAAGGATGCTGAAATCTCTTGCTTTATTCTTGTTTTGGGACGGGTGACATAATGTTCAATATTTTTATATTTTTGTTTTGTTTGTTACTATTTTCTTCATAAGACTGTATATGTATGCTCTTGTGGTCTTCTTTCTTTGAAGAGATTATGTAGCATTAAAAAATGTATAACATTAAAGAACTTTTTTTAAAAAAATAGCTAAGAGCTCTTTTAAAAAATCACAACACCCTGGGTCCACTGCAATAGCCTGGTGACTGAAATCCTCACCTTGGATGCAGCGGGATCTCATATGGCCACCAGTTAGTGTCCCAGAAGCTTGACTTCCTGAAGGTCCCTGGCCTCAGACAGGCTTGGCTCCAGCTGTTGCAGCCAGTTGGTGAGTGAGCCATCAGATGGATGATCTTTTTCTCTGTCTCTTCTCTCTGTATATTTGCCTTTCCAATAAAAATAAACAAATCTTAAAAAAAAGTCCAACATCAAACTATGTTTTAGCAAGTTAATTGTTACATATTCCTACTTAATATTCCCACATACTTAAGATTAACACATACAGTGGAAATACATATAAATAAATGAATATAAATATTTTTAAAAATCTATAAATACCAATATATAGTATTCTACTTTAATGTCCCATAATAAACATTGTCCTTGTGCACTTCCAGAATCAAAAGCATCCTTGGAAAAATGGCTTTGTTACATCAATTGTGTCTTAAGGCAGTTTCAACGGTTACCGTCACAGAGTCTAATTGCAAATATTCCATCTCACACTAGTACGCAGATTTTTATTATTTCACCTTGCTTCTTATGGCACGAATTCTTAACCTTTTAATTACGGTAAATTACTTAAAAGGTTAGTGAAACAATCGGCAAGGGAGCTTCTCTTGTAATATGGTAGCAGAGGCTTATTGTTCCTGGTTTAAACCTGATTATGTGAGAGAATAGTGCGCACCTCCAGAAAGGCTAGCAATTCTGCCATCAGATAAATGATTGCAGCCTTCAGTGGGCTGGCTCCCTTTATTTGAGCTACTGGTTGTAGAGCTGGGAGACAGAAGCCTGCATGGGGAATGAGGGCCCAGACTTTTTTTTTTTTCCTTCCCTGAAATGTCAAGCTATGTGACTATGCCCAGCAGAAGACGACCCCCTGCGAGATGTGATAAGCCCCAGGCCTGCTCCACACACTGCACTGAAAATGCCGTGGGAGGGCTTCCCAGGCTGATGGGACTATTGACAGTAATAGCTCTGGGTAATTTGTCTTTTTCCTTACTGTGCACATTCTCTCCATGTGGTGCACTTTACACCTACCACCAGGCTCACATCTGGAATGCTACGACCCTCTCAGGCCTGATTCAGATAGGTTGAAATCTCCTGTAAAGTAAATCTGACCTCTAATTTTCTTAATAATTCAGGATTATGCTAATGTTACTCAGCAGCCATTGTGGAAGGTTACAGAGGCACGGAAGAAAGCGTAAGCCTTTGTCCTGGAAGCATGACCAAGCTTTGCTTGTATATGTGCTTATGATTTTTTTTCCCCATATCATTCTAATTGAGAAAATATAAATTTTGAAAAAAATATGTTTATTCATTGTTTGTTGTTACAGGACACTCTCAACCTAAGCAGAAAATTTCTGTTTGTTTTCTTGCTATATGGATTTCCCAGCAAGAATTTATAAGAATACTAATCATGGGTTCGGGTTTTTACATTCTGACTGTAAAAATACTTATATAGTTAAAGAGACTGACAAAATAATTTTAGGGACAGATAAAGCAGACTTCATGGCAGCTTAATCTCATAAATGCAGAGTGTTCTCAGAAATATTTGAACAATAAAAATCCCTTTCCCCCTTCCTTCTGGTTCTGTAGCAAGATGGTATATTTAGTTTGTGTTTTTGTCCAGCATCTTTTGTATTTATCCACAAATTACTGTGTTATTGAAAATGTAAGTATTATTGAAAGACAATTGTAGTCTTAAGTTTTAAGAAAAGCTTGTACTAACCAGCAAAGGGCAGACTCTTCAGTCCTGTTTCTGAAAACAAAAAGAGAATAAAGCTATTTTTATTCATTTATATGTGAAAGAGTCCTTTAGAAGAGGAGAGATTTTTTTTTTTTTGCCATTATGGCAAAAATTGCCTGCCAGAAAAAAAAGCATGCTTATTTATATGGATATCTAAATTATTCTGTCAAAATATTTGTAAAGTAATTCATAAGTTAAAAATGGGTCCTTTATTTTATTTATTTTCTTCTTTAATTCCTATCTGGAAAGGCAGTGGAGAGTATTTTGCTTCTGAGTCTAACCTGCCTACACAGAAACAAAACAAAGAGTGCTTTTTTCGTATGGGTTAATTAATTTCTCATATTGTAGATATCATTTATATTCTTCAACGAATAGATTCTATTGTAATCATTGGTCAGTAAAATAGCATAACAATATTCAGTTTTTTCTTGACATCTTTGAGTGTTGGTTCAGTTTCTCAAACTCCAGCTTAGCTAGATGATAGAAGTCTGCTCATCAAGATTAAGTTACCGCAGAATTTAACTACGTAAAACCCATCTTCCTAAAACCCATCTGTGCCTCCAGGATGGATGGCTCAGTCAGATTTCAGAAAGGCACCCATTACCCTTCCACACCCTCCTCCCTGCCTCCAGCACCAACTTTCACCTCCAAAAAAGTAGATAGACAAATTGAGGAGGGAGAAATGAGGCAGAAACACCTGCTGGGTGTCCCAAGGCTCTGTCAGAACCTGTTCTTCCTTTCAGCTCTGAGATTTGAACAAGAACTGCTCTAGGAAAAAATCATCATTATCCCTGGGTGAAGTAGGACAGGCTGCCCAGTGTTGTGAGAGAAGCCAATCTGATAGGTATACGGTACTAACCCTTTCTGAGCCAAAGTCCCAATGGTCAAGATTTGTGCATACAGTGAAGTGTTCCGTCATTACCACAGACTGTATTTTGCCGAGAGCTGCTTAGCTCTCCAGTTTGTAGTTAAATACAAACCTGCAGTATTTTTATATATAAAAAGGTGTATTTATTTTTCTGAAACGCAACTCTACAGAGAGAAGGAGAAGAGAAGAGAGTGATTCTCCATCTGCTGGTTCACTGCCCAAATGGCTGCAGCAGTTGGAGCTGAGCTGATATGAGTTGAGGAGGCTGGAGCTTCCTCTGGGTCTCCCACATGGGTGTAGGGACCCAAGAACTTAAGCCATCCTCTGCCTCTTTCCAAGGCCATAAGCAGGGAACTGAATTGAAACTGGAGAAGCCAGGATTCCAGCTGGCACTCATACAGGATGCCAACACTGCAGGCAGTGGATTCCCATCTATGGCACTCTGTGCCTGCCCCAATCTGCGTCATTTTTTTTTTAAAGTATCACTCTCTTTTATAGTCAATGCTTTTTTCAAAATAGTTGAGTTGAAAACTCTCCAAAGAATAACAACAAGTTAGATGGCACCTATGCGTCTTAGATGATGACCTGTAACAAGAAATCAGCAGGGACCTCCTGTTCATGATCACAACAAAATTCTTGACTGTTATTACCAACACCTCCCATTTGTTAAGCCAGGATCATATGCATCATCTTACACAGGTCTCCTGACAGCTCTGAATAGCACACATTGTAATAGAGAAGAAACTGTGGATCAGCAAAGTGCCTACAGGGAAGGGGGGTAAGATGAGAACTGAGATTTATCTGTTGGCCAAGTCCTCAACTCACCATGTCTATCATCCTCTAATCCATCTCCTTCCTCTTCCCTGCCTCCTTCCCTATTCATTTGTGATTTTACTGTCCACAGGCATCACAGAGCCAAGAAAGAAAGAGGCTGCAGAAAGAAAGCTGCAAGCTTAACAGTTGGCACCCCAGTTGTGCCTGTTTAGAAGATCTTGGGCAATGATCTTGCCTCTGTTGTGCTCTGTTCTCCATAGACAATTCTAACCCATGGAAGATTGTGGAAAACACTGCGAGATCATACAAAGTGTTGAGCACAGCATCTGGCAGACAGTCCTGTCTGTTAGCGATGTTCCTTAAGCTTTGGTGACACAGTTCCTAAAGTTTTGAAATTTTTTTTTTTCTCTTTAAAAATTGGAAGTCAAAGTCTTTATAAGTTTATAAAAAATGTATCACTTTAAAACCTTACAAAAATGGAAGCTCATAAAAGTGTATTTACTTGCAATTTTATAAAACATGACTTCTCAGGATAGTCAACACTTTTTAGATAGAGTTACTGCATGTAAAATGGTACTTCAGAATATTTTTCATCAAAGCAATTTCTTTATTTCATAAAAATGGTGAGCATGGCATTTTGATTTAGAAAGTAGTAACGATTTTATGGCTGATTTAGCTGGTTTTTGAGAAATATGGATAGTTTTTTTTTTTTTATCTTGAGTCATCTTTTTAATTTTACCTCTCCTTGAGAGCTACTTTCTGGCATGTTGAGTGTGCAATGGGATTGTTAACTACCCCATAAGACAAGAAGAACGCTGAAGGAGGAAGAGCTACAAACACCACCGGCTGTTCTGTTTAAGTTGTCTCATTGATTTAGCTTCTATCTTAACAACTTCTAAATTGCAAAGAAACCTGAAAAAAGCCAATTGAACTAAAGCAGCTTGTTGTCCACTAAAGAAGCTGCAGCGTTGCAAGACACAGATGAAAACCTATGAAGGGGAAGGTGAAGTTCGAAGGCGCAGTCCCTGCTACTGAAGGGATTAGGCTTCATGGATGGGTGGTTTGGGAACCTGGTTATAGAGCAGGTGTAATTAGATAAAGATAAAGGGAAGCGATTCAGGCAGAAGAAGGAAGGAATCAAACAAATACAGGAGTGATCGAGACAGGGCTGTGTGCAGGAGATCAAGGGAAGTTCTGCTCTGTTGAGCACGGAAGGGTGTTTTTCATTCACCTCCAGTTTGCAATGGACTCAGCCACAGAACTAATTAAGCATACATATTCCCAGGACCCACGTCAAGCTGCTTGAGTCGTTCTCGGGTTACCAAGGCCACAAATAAGCCTGATAATGTGGAACCCAGTTAGTTCTGAGACAACCCTTGAGGAACACAAACGTGGCTGTGTAACCGAAAACTGTGGGATGGCTGGAAGGTGGACAAATGGTTCTTGGCCAAGGCTGCCCCGCAGGCGCATACAGAAAACTTCCTTCCTGTGTTCATTCATTATGTACCTGAACTTCATGCCAAGTGAGAGAGAATCTCAGAAGTGGGCTTCCGAATCTCTTTCCCTCCGTCTGTGCCTTTATGTAGCTCTCATTGTATTATGCGTTTATTATATTATATATAATTTTTTATACCCAAAAGTCAGCAGGACAGTATAGTGACTGCCCATGAACCCTCACTCAGCTTCAAAAGCCTGCACAGTTTTGTTTTCATTGTGCCTTAACCACTCTATCCAACTCCTGTATTACTTGGAAAGAAATCTCGGACATTATAACACTTCATCCACAATATTTCAGGAAATGTTTTAAAGTAAGGAATTAAAAAGGGCATAATATCATTGCAGTATTCTAAAAGAAAAAATGAGCATTTAATATCATCAAATTATTAATGTTTAAACTTTTTATTGTTTGATAATGTGTGTGTGTGTGTGTGTGTGCATGCAAGTTCCATGGATTGAGTCAGGATTCAACAAAATCCAGATACAATATGATTGACTGAGATCTGTCTTAATCCACATTTTTTTCCTTCTCTCTCTCCTCCTCTCTTGTAAGGGTTTGCTCAAGAAACCACGCTGTGCTACAGAGTTTTCTCAACTAGGGTATTTTATTTCTTGCATCTCTATGGTGTCATTTAACATATTTTTCTAATCATCTACAGTTAACTGGGTCTAAAGCTTCGATAAGACTTAATTCCATTCTGATTTATTTCCTTTATTGAAGATCATTTTCTAGGCTACATTGTTTTTTTTTTTTTTACATTGGAAGGAGTGTACTATTTATTTGCCTTATTTAAATATTAGCACTCACTAATGACCATGTTTAGATTCAATCATTTAATAGAAATTGCAAAAGGAGATATAATGCATTCTTTTATTTGTTGGTATACTTGTATAAGAAAATGTTTTTTCTTATTGATTACTTGCTTAAACAGTGACTCAATTTAAATAGGAAGGGCAGCATAAATGATTCATTCTTTATTGAATAATTTTGGAATTCTTTATTTGTTCATTGGCATCATGATATGGGCTTCAATGATTTTTTTTTAAGATTTATTTTATTTTTATTGGAAAGGCGGATATACAGAGAGGAGAGGCAGAGAGGAAGATCTTCCATCTGATGATTCACTCCCCAAGTGAGCGCAACGGCCGATACTATGCCTATCCAAAGCCAGGAGCCTCTTCCGGGTCTCCCACGCGGGTACAGGGTCTCAAAGCTTTGGGCTGTCCTCGACTGCTTTCCCGGGCCACAGGCAGGGAGCTAGATGGGAAGCAGGGCTGCCGGGATTAGAACCGGCGCCCATATGGGATCCTGGGAGTGCAAGGTGAGGACTTAACCACTGTGCCACCGCGCCAGGCCTGGGCTTCAATCATTTAATGAACTTATTCAATGTTACTTTGAGTTCATGAATGCTGCTGTACATTGTAATGTTACTGTTACCATATTATTCTTGCTTTGCCTTGTCTGGGCCTTTGCTGTTTGGTTCTTAACTCTTTTGATTTAACCCCAGTAGGGTTAGGAAGATCATTTACTTTGCTTTTAATTTTTTTCAGGTTTATTTATTTATTTATTTATTTTGGAGAGGCAGATTTACAGAGAAGAGGAAAGACAGAGAGAAAGATCTTACATCTGCTGGTTCACTCTCCAAGTGGCAGCAATGGCTAGAACTGAGCTCTAATCTGAAACCAAGGGCCAGGATCGTCTGCTTTCCCAGGCCACAACAGGGAGCGGGATGGAAAGTGGAGCAACTGTGACACAAACTGGTGTCCATTTAGGTTTCAGCACACGCAAGATGAGGATGTAGCCACTAGGCTGTTCCATTGGTCCCCCACTGGCTTTGCATTAAGATAAGATGTTGTAAGATTATTGTGTACACTTTATGTTCTAGCCTTGCAATCTGGTATCTCTTAGTGGAAATCATATTTTAGGCTAAACTCTGGTTTCTTGAAACTCTTATTATTACTGGGAAATGTTTCTTTTCCTTTTTAGTAAAAAAGAGAACATCTTAAAAAGAGAACATTTAGGAAAAAAAAAAGAGCATCCCAATAACATCGAGAATGTTAGAATGGAATAATCATATAAACACCTATTCCATTTGTTTTACAATATGCACACAGATGTTTCCTATTACCAGCATTACTATCATCTTCACTTAAAAAAAATACATGTTTGAAAGGCAGAGTTATAGAGGGAGAGTGGAGGGAAAGACAGAGAAAGGGAAAAAGTTTCAGCCGCCAAGTGGCCAGCGTTGGGTTATGTTGAAAGCAGGTGCCTGGAACTCCATTTGGGCGGTGGGTCCAAATACTTGGGCCATCTTCCAATGCTTTCCCAGACAAAATACCAGTGAGTTGAATCAGAAGTGAAGCAAACTGGCATATGGGATGTCAGTGTCATAGGTGGCAGTTCAACTTGGTGTATCACAATGCTAGCCAGGACACTCTTTTTTAGAAGATTTATTTACTTGCTTGAAACATTGGGCACCAGGGAGCAGGAGACAAACACGAAACAGGCACATAGAAAACACTTCGAATTGCCACGATAGCAAGGTCTGGGCGTGGCCAGAGCCAGGAACTCCATCTTGACCGCCTACATGGGCGACAGCAACCCGGACTGTGGCCAGTTTTTGCTGCCTCCCCAGGCACATTAGCAGGAAGCTGGATTGGAATCAATACAACCAGTAAATGAACCACTCACTCTGCTATTGGCTGCCCACATGGCCAGCTGTGGCATAGCCCACTGCACCATAACACCAGCCCCTCTATTAATGTTAGTATACCAAAGTATTTCTAGATTTCTTTTGTGGTTAGTGCATTTACCATTAGTGGTGTATTGTCAATATATCCTATTCATTGTTTATATTTTAAAATATTTTATCTACATAATCTGTTTTTTTTTAAAGACAGATGCATGAATATGCACACACACAAATTCCAGTTCATTGTCTCACTTCTCAAAGGTTTGCTGGAGCCTGGCCTGGGACAGATCAAAGTGGGGAGGCCAGTACTCAATCCAAATCTTCCACATGGGTGTTAGGAAAACAAATATTTGATCTATCACTTATTGATTCTTAATGTACGCTTGTGCAGGAAGCTGGAATTTCAATTTAGCGTTCCAATGTGGGGACTTGGGTGTCCTAAGCAGTGTCTTAGTTGGTGTGCCAAGTGCTGGCATCAATTTGTTCTATTTAAAAAGTTATTTTGAAAAATAGTCCCTCTGTTTGATTACCCATTAAAGTTTTTTTTTTTTTTTACTTTATCTTATATTTTGGAGTTTAATTTGTGCACTTGGTTTTGTTTTATAATTATACAGAATATTTACATGGTTCCAAAGTTTCTGTTTCCTCTTGCCGTATTTATTCATTTAAACGATATATAACTTATCATTCACTTGTTATTTCTGTAGGTGATTGTAAAACTCGTCCAGTTATCTCATATGGAGTCAGACTGGAGATCCATTACTTTAGAAAATAATGAGCTACAATGTTAGTTTTGTGAAAGACGTACTTTGCACACTATTTTAAAAGTATATTTCCTAAACTTTGATTAGTGGCTGGCACCTGGGAGGTGATTGGTAAATATTTATTGAATGAGCAAATGAATATTTGTTAGAAGCTTGCAATCAGAAGAGTGAGAAGATCAAAGCTGTGCTTTCTTGAAAAGCTAATCTGACAGCAGTGATTAAGGGCATTTGGAAGGAAAATAAAAGTTGAGGGGTCAGTTTAGAGACGTCATTAATCGAATGGCAGCAATTTTGAAGGAGGAAACAAAAAACTTTTGAAGGTGTGTGTGTGTTGTATATTTTCCTTCAAAACAAGACACTCTACATTTTAGTGCTTACAACAACCACCATGCATTTAGCTGCCTGCTCTGCAGGTTGGTGTGAATGGTTGATGTCTGCTGGGCTTACGTGTCTTCTACAGTCAGTTTGCCAGCGCTGTCCCTGGCGGTTGGTAAGCAGGCTTTTTGCCTAGGGCTGCCTGAGTGTTGTCTGTCATCTCAGGTCTCTGCCTTGAGGTCATGCATCTTTCATCTTCCTGCAGGCCAGCTTGGGTTCTTTGCCATCTATGATGGTCTCAGGATACCAAGTACAGCCAAGGCAAACCTCGAGGTATGCTTTTCTGAGCCGAACGTCTTGGTGACAGCAGCAATTCAGGCAGCACAGGAAGATTCTGCCTCTTGATGGGAAGGGAAGAGTTTGTAGTTATTTTCCAGTTTGGAATGTGTGTAAAACAGGCATGTGAACTGAGTCAGCCACTTCTTACCACTCTTGTGATAGGTTCTTGCACAATAGCTGATTTTCACCTCCACTGTACTTTTTTCTCCATTCCTTTTCCCAGAAGTTTTTCATTCACATAATCTGTTTTGATTTTCAATCTGCCACAAAGCCATCTCTTACCAATTGTTTAACTTAATTTGTTTTTGTTACTTTCAACTTGGCAAGTGACATTTATATGCTGTTTTATATTTTGCATTGTTTTCTAAATCATTCGTGTATGCCTTTCCTGAGTTCTGTACTAATTTGCCTTAGGTTTCTATTTTAATATTTTCCAAATTCAGAACAGTACAAATAGTTGCCTAAATTTTGGATTGCTAGGAGACCCATTGTGAATATTACCAATGCATGCTTTACTTTGGTTTGTAACAGATGTGCCAGATCATGGTCTACCAAGTGTAAATATGATGGTTAAAAAAGCTACTTGCATTCATATGATTTTTTTTTTTTTTTAGCATTTTGGCAGCTGGAAAGAGTCATTTAAAAAAATTATCAGGATTTGCTTAGTAAAGTCCTTAGTAAGTAGGACATACTGGCATATAAGAATCTTGCTAAACTTCATATGGTTGATGGGGAATATTGTGGTGGTCAAATGGTAAAGAAGCACTCAGCAACAGATACTGTGATTGCTCAGTGCGTGGTCCTGGGAGACTACCATTGGTAGGATGCTGTGGAAGTCTTATTGTGTTTGTGTGATAAAAATGAATAAAAATGAAAGTGAAGAACAGAAGTGGAAAAAAGGAAGAGGCAAGCAGTACAATGCTGGGGCATCTGTAATACCTTATGTTTTCTGGCTCTCAATTAGCATCCTGTGGCCTGAGGATGCACATACTTAGACAAGGAATGAAGACATCCTTTCTTTCCAGGCCTTACTGAAATGTTCAGAAAAGAGTGAAGATTTACAGATGTTGCTGAGAGGGTAGGGCAGGAATTGTTCTACATCCCGGAGGAAGGGTAAATAAAATGACATCGGTAGAAAGCTCTTTTCTCTTAAACGAGTGCAGAGCTTTCTGCACCATGGTTGAAGGGACTGATACTTAATTAACGGTGAACTAAATCGAGGGAATGACTGCCTATGAAGTCAGGTTCCAATAGGTTATTTGTGAGTACTCAGCCACGTGGTGGTAGGGTGGAGGAAGCGATCATAGATAGTGACATGTTCCTAAGAGATGAAGCACATTGGGATTCTGCTTTGTTTGTCTGGAGACGATCACTCTACACTAAAATGATCCTCAAAATCCACATTTTACTCTTATACAGTCAAACGACTTCAGAAGAGCTAATTTGTAATATATGGAAAGAAATGAAACCTAATTGAACAATGAAATTTATATTAAAATATAAAGGTGAAAGCCTGAAGGTTGTCAAAAATTGGAGATGATTTCAAAGCAACTGGCTTGTTTACACAGAGATTGACAAATTATTACATAAGAATCTTGAACTTGCTGCGTATGTTTTAAATATTTACGTAAATATACACATGATGTCTATTTTTGAGACTAAGTTTTTATGAATTATTGAATTTTATGATTTGTGTAATGAGGCCTGAAATCTTTTTTACTAAGTGATAGAACTTGTCATGACATTTTCATCTTGTAACATCCAATCATCTTAGTTTTAATAAAAAATATTTTCCTTAAATATTTCGAAAGTAAAGCATCTTTGCTGAGTTATAACTGACATTTTAATTTGAACTCTCCATTCTGAAAAGAGTTTTCAGTCAAAATTTGTCATTAAAGAAACTCAATGAAATGAAAAATAATGATATGCTAGCCTGCTCTTACAAGCATCCAGAACAGAATTTTAATGATACTCTAACGCTGAGTTTCTTGCACTCACTGCTCTATGGGGCTGGAGTGGATGACAGGTCTTGGTGTGGTGGAAAGGACCATAGCTCTGAACTCAGAATACTGCATTTGAAACACAGTTGTCTGACTTATCTTTGGGATGCCTTTGAGTCACTTGGCTTCAGTTTCTTCATTCTTAAAACTGGCATAAAATATTTAATGTCACAAGGTATTAATATAGTATTCTATGGAGAAGTGCTACAAATAATATTTAATGTAAATAGATTACTGAACTCGTTCCTCTCGTTTTGGGTGAAGATGACTAAGGATGTGTTTTATACATTTTTCACGTAAATGACATCGCTGGGGACAGAGTGCTAGCACAGCAAGTTAAATTACCACAGAGATGTCAGGATGGAGTTCCTGGCTTCTGATTTTGCCGTGGCCCAACCCCAATCATGATGGCCATTTGAAGATAGAAGATCTTTCTTCCATTCTCTCCCCAACCCTGCATCTCACCCTGTGTCTGTGTCTATGTGCTTGTCACTCTTTCAAATAGCTAAATGCACTTTTTAAAAAGTTTTATTTAAAAGGCAGAGCTACAGACAGAAAGAGAGAGAGATAGCAAGAGACAGGTCTTCATCTGTTGGTTCACTCCCCAAATGACCGCACCAAACAGGGCTGGGCCAGGCCAAAGCCAGAACCAGAAGCTTCATCTGGGTCTCTTAAATGGGTACAGAATCCCAAGCATTAAGCTTCTCTTCTGCTGCTGTCCAAGATTCATTAGCAGGGAATTGGATTGGAAGTGGAGCAGCTGGGAATCAAACTGTCATCAACAAGGAATACCGGCATCACAGGGGACGGCTTAATTCATTACACCTCAGTGGGAGCCCAAGTAAATACGTCTTTACAATAATGTTTGTATCCAGGTTATACAAGTATCAATATATATTTATTCCAATTAAAAATAATTGTTATTCCTCCCTCCTCAACCTTTGATAACCATCATTGTGCTCTTGTATGAGACAAGACTAAGCTTCATCTATGAGGGCCTGGCATGATAGCCTAGTGGCTAAAATTCTCACCTTGCATGCACGGAGAGCTACAGAGGATAGCCCAAGTCCTTGGGACCCTGTACCCATAAGAAGTTCCTGGCTTTGGTCTGAGCCAACCCTAGCTGTTGTGACCATTTGGAGAATAAAAGAAAATTCTCTCTCGCTGGCTTTCTCTCTGTATGTAACTCTGCATTTAAAATAAACAAATACATCTTTTTAAGAAAAAGAAAAATAAAAAATCAAATCAAATTCCAAATTAGCAAGAGGCGACAAACGATAAAGATCAGAGCACAAATAAATAAAATTGCAACCAAACAATGTAAAAGAGCAACAAAATAAAAACCTGACCCTTTGGAAAAAATAAACAGATCTTTAGTCAGATAAGCAAAAGGAGGGAAGAAAATCTTAAATAATATTAGAAATGAAAAAGGAGACATTGTAACTGATACTATATAAATTCAGAATCATAAGAAACAAATCTGAATAACTATGCTTTGCAATTAGAAAACATCCAAGAAATGATTAGATACATACAAGTTATCAAAATTAAATCAAGAAGATGAACATTTAAGCAGATCAATAACAAGTAATAAAATTGTACTGATTAAAAGCTCTTATCAAAGAAAAAATCCAGAACCACATGGCTCATTTTCCATAACACTTTTTTAAAAAGATCTATTTCATTTTATTTTGGAAAGGCAAATATACAGAGAGAAGGAAAGACAGAAAGTCTTCTCTCAGCTGATTCACTCCCCAAGTGGCCACAACAGCCAGAGCTGAGCTGATCCGAAGCCAGGAGCCAGGAGTTTCTCCTGGGTGTTCCGCACGGGTGAGGGCCCCAAGGCATTGGCCATCTTCTACTGCTTCCCCAGGCCAGATACAGGGAGCTGAACGGGAAATGGAGCAGCTGGGGCATGAACTAGCATCCATATGGGATCCTGCTGTATGCAAGGCGAGGATTCAGCCTCTAGGCTATCATGTCAGGTCCTCTCCAAAACAATTTAAAAAGAAACTAGCTGCAGTATTTATAAAACTGTTTCGGAAATCGTAAAGAATGAAACTGCCAAATAACTTTTTACGCGTCCAGCATTACTCTGAGACTAAACCAAAGGCAAATCCCGACCATGTGTATTCCCAGTTGTTACTTCTTTCATTTATTGATTTGTGGCTGTTACACCAGCGTTTCAGTCCTAGAATAAGCCCACTTGATCACAAATCATGATCTTTTCCAGGTGTGTGGCATTCAGTATACCCATATATTTTTGCACCTACGATCATCAGTGATACTGGTCCAGTCTTTTTCTGTACCGTTTTGTCAGATATGGCCAAGTATGTCTGGCTCTCAGCTCGGCTTTAAGCTGATTTACACTAAAGATAGAGCATCATTGGTTATCCTACCCCTGCTTTTCTTCCACACCAAAAAGACCCACATTCACTCACACATTGTGTTGAAATGTTTACACATGTATTATGATTAGTAAAAACAGGGAGATAGTATAAGTACAGATAGGAAACTGGAAATAGTCTACCAGGTTCAAACTCTAGGTCTGCTCCATACTGTTTCACTTTGGACAGTTTAGGCAGTATCTTAGTTTCATTTTCTGTAAGATAACAGTAATATTTATATTTACTCTTAGTGTTAAAACATTCCCTAGGGCCAGTGCCGCACCACTGCATGTTAAGCGTCTGCCTGCAGCTCTGGAAATCCATATGGACACCAATTCTGTTCCTAGTTGTTCCACATATAATTCAGCTCCCTGCTAACGACTTGGGAAAGCAGTGGAGGGTTGCCCAACTGCTTGGGCTCACACACATACCTCTGGGAGAATCGAAAGAAGCTCTGGGACCAGCTTTGACTGTTTCAGCCATTAGGGGAAGTGAACCAGTGGATGGAGGATCTCTCTCTCTCTCTTTCTCTGCCTTTCAAGTGGAACTAAATAAGTCTTCAAAAAGTTCCTTCATGAACCCCTTATGTTTGGCTATAGCACACAGATGTTCCAAATACACTTAACTGTTCTTGAAAAATTCAAATGGGCACATGTTGTCTTCCTTCATGTCAGACAATCTTTTAAGTTTGTAAAAAAATAGCATATTTTTGATAGGATTTAATTAATCTATAAGAAAGCTACTAATGTTTCAGCATCAACATTGTCAATCCAAAATTCTTAAATGTAAAATATATGCTTACTTCTTCTTCATTTTAGTTTATCAGAGTTGCTAGTAGTTCTTTATGAAGATATTTAAATAATTTTAAATAATCCAAAAATGTTTTTCCAAACTTAAGGGATTTTTATTTCATATCCTTGAATTGTCAAAACCAGTCTTCTAATACTGATGAGCCTGACAGGTAAATATATCTTCCACAATAGTGCTAGAAAATCCGTGCATTTTACAAACATAGCTGTGTAGAATTATGTGCAGGACAGGCAAATTAGGCATCTGCTGTGATTAAAAAAAAGAGGCCTAATCTCTTCTGTACCAAGCCAAACTGGTCTTTCTGTGTTTGACTTGGATGGTCCTTATCCATTTTCTCAAATAAAGAGATATGTGCTTAAAGCATTAGCAGTGTAGTGACGTGTAAAGGTGACTTAACTTCTTCCATCTGGATTTCCTATCTGGTATGGTGTCATAATGATACTGAAAATCCTTAAGAGGATTGATCCCATCAACTACAGGATAAAGTTTAAACTCCCTAGTTCAAGTTCCTGGTATCTCATGAACCACCATTTTGAAATCATGCTGCACTTGGAATTCTCTAAAGGGGTATGTGTTTTGTTGCACATGTTAACCCTTATACCAGGAATACCTGTTTATGTTTCTTGTGTCTAGGAAAGTCTTCTTCATTAGCTGTTAATTTAGTTGTTGTGACATTGGGAGCATCTCCAAATCACAGGTTAGAGCTAAGCTTCTGATGTAGAGCACTTATACATCTTGCACATTTCCTGCAGAAGTTGTTTATGCACTTGTCTCCCCTCCCTAGACGAGTTTGAGCATCAAGGCATCTTGCTCATCTCGGTGCTCCATAGTGTTGAGTGACATTTCTGGTAGTATTTACACCGTTGGCAATAATCTAGGTTATCTGTTGAATACTTACTATTTACCAGGTATGGTTTACCGGTTTCACCTATGCTACTTCACTTCCTCAGTTTGTCTCTATTTTGCAAACATGAAGAAGTTAAGGTATACAGAAGATAAAGGTGTTCACAAAGGGGATACAGAGAGTTAAGACTGAAGCTAAGATATTTAGCAGTGACAATTTCCTGCTTATCAGTGGTCTACAGCCATGAAGATTCATTTCTTACTTGTGTTCCATGTTCGTAACAGACTGCTATAATTCTGCTTCGTGTTATCTTCAATAGGAGTCAAGCTCTCAGAGCAGATGTATTATCTAAAACATTGTCAGGCACATGGAAGAGATAAAAAGACCTCATGGTAAACCATGATGTACTGGCTTTTAACGTTTCTACGCAGAAGTGAAAATTGTCGCTTGCTCGTATTTCATTAGCTAGAATGAGACTAATCATGCTTTCCTTTAGGTGGGGAAGCTTTATCCTTGTCCCAGGATGTGGCAGGGAGTATTTTTCAGCAATAACATAGCCGACCACAGATACTAGTTCAGACATTCTAGATTCTGCAGCGTGTATCTATCTACTATGAATGAACACTAGGAGAGTTAATTTTCAGTTTTCTACCTTTTTTAAATAAGAGAAGGAACAGTGGAAATAATGAACAATAGTATACATTAATAAGGAAAGAGAAACATTAGAGATAAAGGAAACAAATGTCTATCTATATTACCATTGAAGTGAAACTTAAATGCAGCATTTTTTCAAGCTCAATTCTTGGGACATCCGCTGGCCAGTGATAATCTGATGAACACAAATTTGAACATTATGTATTCGTCTTAGTTGTTGTGTCTTTTTCTAGTCAAAGACCACAGTATCCTTGGTTTGCACTTAGGACACCCAGTAATAAGCCTACTGGAGAATATTAATGACTCAAGGAATTGGAGTTTTACCAGTGCTCTTTACCGTTGAGTTTTCAATATACTTCAACAAGGTTAAATAATATTACAACAACAAAATGACAGATTTTGATTATTTAAAATATTATGTATTTGGTGAGCATTGTGATGCCAGGGGTTAGGCTGCTGCTTGGGATTCCCATATCCTATACTCTATGTCAACATCTGGCTATTCTGTTCCTCATCCTACTTCCTGCTAGTGCCTCTTGGAAGGCAACAGATGATGGTCCCAATGAGTGGGGCCATTTCACCTCTATGGGAGACCCGGATGGAGTGTTGCCCTCCTGATTTAGGCTTGACCAAGCCCTGCCTGTTTCTGGCATGTGTAGAATGTTAAGATCGCCCCCTCTCTTCCTCACCTCTCTCACAATACCTTCCAAGTAGATGAATAATTAAACACTTACAAATAATATATTCATATGCTGCAATGACCTTGGAGGCTTTTAGGAGTACTAATAGATGTTCAAAAAGGCATTTGTTTATTTTTTATGTGAGGGGCAGATTACAGAGACAGAAAGGAAAAAGAAAGAGATCTTCCATTTACTGTTCACATCCCGAGTGGCAAAGGAGCCACCACGGGCAGCATCGCAAGGGCTGTATCAGCAGAACTGTGGAGCCCAGAACTGAAGACAGGAAAGCATGCAGACACCCTGAAGAGGTCTTAACTTTTAGGCTAAATGCCTTCCCCCAGTGGCATAATTTTATTGAAGCATCTTAACTTAGAATAGAGCTATATTTACTTTTTAGTATTTTCTTCTTTCTGAGGGTAGACTCATTGAAATCAGTAAACTGGAGGTCATAACATTGTTTATTAATCCCTGCCAATTTTAGTGGGTTGTTATTTTGTAGAAATAAATGCTATGCCCACGAGTAATATCCGTATATAAATTGTAGCCTTGATAGATGACACTCTATTATGTTAAGGCTAGAGTTCCTTACGAGATATGTAATCGTAAAAGAATACATTATGAAGACTTTCATTTTCTCTTTTATTCATGCAAAATTCTCACGAATATAATTGGAAATTATAACTCTAGAAAACTGAATAAGCATCAAGTTGGTGTAAGTGAGAGTAAAAGAACTTTAGACAATTACACAGACAACCCAGTTATCATATATATTTTGGTGTGAGATAAATTATATAGATGATTTAATAAGATGTTTGATTTAATACTTTCTTTTTTCTCAACATCTTACATGACTATGTAGAACTCATAATTTTGTTATAGTATTAATTTTAAATAATTATTACATATTATTAAACTATTATTATATAATGACAAATGTTATAAATATATCCTCTTGCTACCCATGATAGAGAGAAATCACTCTAAACCATTTAGACACAAAATATAACCATATCATTCATGTTGAAAAAGTTGTTGAAATCTTTGTGCTAAGTTTGTTTTGGCAAACCCAGAGTCATTCCCTCAACTATCATCTCTTGACAGGAAGAGCAATTTAAGAATCCAATTCTTTGATGTAACGCTGTGAAGCGAGCTGTGTATTTCAGACATGAAGAGATTTAACAATGATTCTCATTGTGTAGCTTATTATTTAAATATTTACATCTTACAACATGTCTTTAACACATATGTCACGTAAAATAAGTTTTCTTTCAGTTTAGCAGAGTTTTTTTACTTCTTATGAAGGATGCTGCAGAAATGGCCCTGAACTGTCAGCCTGCCTGGTGCCTGGGCACAGTGTTTGTGTGGTGTACAGACTCACTTTACAACCTCAGCTGACTCAGTTTTCTCTACCTTGTCTCAAGGCAGAGTTTCTCAGGAGCATAGCAGTTGGCCAATGACTTTGCTTGTTTGTTTTAATTGAAAGGTCAGGTTTAGAGAGAGAAGGAGAAGCAGAAAGAAAAATCTTCTATCCACTAATTCACTCCCCAAGTGACTTCAATGGCTGGAGCTGAACCAATCTGAAGCCAGAAGTTTCTTCCAGGGCTCTCACATGGGCGCAGGGTCCCAAGGCATTGGGTCATCCTCTGTTGCTTCCCCAGGCCACCAGCAGAGAGCTGGAAGGGAAGTGGAGCAGCCAGGATATGAACTGGTGCCCATATGGAATTCCAGTGCATGTAAGGCAAGGATTTTAGCCACTAGGCCTCCATGCCAGGTCCAGGAGACAGGGTCTAAGTATCCAGCATCTCAAACACTAAAGTTTCATTCTTTGTGCCCATGTTCCAAAGCCCGTATAAAACAATGTTCAGTTCCTCACTCTGACCCACCTGAACTCAGCCTACTGTTTCCACGTAGTTGAAGTCTGATTCAAATCCAAATATCACTAGCCGGATTATTACTCTCCATCTCTCTTACCCTGGGCTTGTGTTCTACGTTTTGTGCACATGTATGCATTTTTCCTATCGGAAAATATAGTAGCATTCTTGCATTAACTAATTATTCATTTAAAATCTCTATTTGTTAGGGCTCTAATGATTCTTGTGTGCTCCTTTGGAGCTATTCCAAGTATGTCAGGAAGGATTCCCCTGGGGTCTGAGCTCTGTTCTTGCTTGGTATCGGATCTTGAGAAGCAATTTCGAAATTCATGGAATTAGATGATTCTGAATTTGTATGTTAGTTTTATCCATTGATGAGTCCATCATTTTCTTAGATTTTTAGATTCTATTATCCAGGGTTCCTAGACTTTTTGAGGGTGGTACCCAAAATCCTGTCTCAGAAAAAAAGGGGGAAATGGAAATAACAGATTCTGGGGTGGCACAGCCGGGAAGTTGCTGCTTGGATAGGCTGCATCCAATGATGCAGGTGAGGTGCCTGGCTCCTGGCTACCATATAGCCCAGTCCCAGCTGTTTCCACATGCATTTGGGGAATTAACCTGTGAGTGAACCAGAAGATGGAAGATTCATTCTCTTTCTCTCTAACTATGGTTTTCAAATAAATGAAATAAATCTCAAAAAAAAAAAAAAAAGAAGAAGAAGAACAGTAAAGCGTTTCGCTGGCAGAGTCTCCTATATCTCATGTTTCTTGACCATCATCTAAGTGTGTGAGTGCCAGCAGTGATATTTACACAATGACTTAATCACCCGATGATGCTTTTCTTATAACATGTCCTCATTGTTAAATAACATATACTTGTATGAGGGATTTAAACAGCGTGCTGTGAATTTTATTCAACTTTTTGGATCAGAAGTTTTTTGATTTTGTTATTCCTTGATTTTTTTTAAAGATTTATTTATTTTTATTTCAAAGTCAGATATACAGAGAGGAAGAGAGAAAGAGAGGAAGATTTTCTGTTTGATGATTCACTCCCCACAGGACTGCAATGGCTGGTGCCAGGAGCCTGGAACTTTTTCCACGTCTTCAGGTGGATGCAGGGTCCCAAGGCTTTGGTCCATCCTTGACTGCTTTCCCAGGCCACAAGCAGAAAACTGGATGGGAAGAGGGTCTGCCGGTATTAGAACTGGCACCCATATGCGATCCCAGCAGGTTGCAGGCAAGGACTTTAGCCACTAGGCCCCCATTCTGGACTCTATTGCTGGATTTGTGAGAGTTGAATACTGGTGGATAGTTTTGCTTTAAATATAGAATCATTTGTTAATTATGTCAAAGTTTTGCCTGAGCATATATTGCTCACCTTAAAGTCTGATCACATATGAAGGAATAATTCATTTATGTATCATTTACTTTTTACTGAAAAAATACTTGTGTATTTGAAAGGAAATATTACAGAGCATGATATTTTATCCACCTGTCCAGATCAGCCCAGGCAAGAATTTGGAACTTCGTTCAGTTCTCCAGCTTGGGAGGAGGCACACAAGCATCTAAGCTCTTGTCTGCTGTTTTCCTAGGTGCATTAGCAGGGAACTGGATCAGAAGTTCTGCAGCTGGGACTCAAACTGGTGTCCATATGGGATGCTGGCATCATGGGCAAAAGCTTTACCTACATGCCTCATTGTTGGCCTCAACTTTTCCCATTTCAAACAGGTAATCTCCTCAATCTTCCATATCTATAGAAAAGTAAATATTGGAAAATGTGATTCTAAGTGCATTAAATCCTAGTTCACCTTTTTAAAAATAGCAGCCCTTTTGAGATCAATTTATATGCAACAAATTTTATTCTTTTGAAAAGTGTAGTTATAGTCAGTATCCACCATTGCATTAAAACCTAGGATATCATCATCCAAAAACAATCTTTCCATTTCCTTTCCAGCCACCATGGCTTGATTAACTTCTCATTATCATTTGGCATCTTTTTCCTAACATGGCAAGTAATTAAATTCATGTCTACATTAAGGTTTTTGTGACTTGTCCATGGTGCTAAGTGTTGGTGGTTAATTTATTTCTGAGTGATATCGCATTGTATGACTACGCCACAATGCTTGTATCCATTCTGTTATTGTAGATGCTTCTAGTTCTTGGCTAATGTGAATAAAGGTTCTTTGAATACTGTGTTTATCTCCATACAGATTTTTTCACAACTGCAGGGCAATACATTCAGAGAATAAAATGTAAACAGTGAGTTTGTAACAGCCCCATATTCAAGAAGTGGATTGGACTCTGACACGAGCCACAAACTGGTGAGTTTAGCAACAGAGAAGAAAAGCAGAGGAAGCTATTAGATCAAGCAGTCTTCATGTCGATATTCATGAACGCATTCATTTCTTTGGGATAAATATTTATGATTGCAGTGACTGGGTTGTGGCTGTCTTGAAAATGTGCCCCTCACACCTCCTGCTGTGGTGAACACAGTGACAGGCAACTCCAGCTTTTGCCCTGTGTAGTCACCATCGCATGTACACAGAGACCATGTGGCAAACTGAATCTGCCCAGAATCTCAGCCACAGACTCAACCAAGCTGGGGACGAGAAGGGACCTACAGGATACAACATAGGATTCTTCCAACTGGTGAGTTTGAACAGAGGATTCATAACCAGTTTCCTTGCAATTGTTCAAGAAGTTTTTCTACTAATCCTTTCCTTTATCTCTCTCTGCCTTATACATGTCAGACCTCTATCAAGGCTTTGGTTTCCATCCTTTTATGGTCCACGGGGAGCTCCCCAGATAAGTCTCATATTTTTGTATCCCCACTCATGATAGGGGCCCAGCTAATAACAGAAGGGCCACATTATAAGTCTCCATATACTTCTGTCCTAAACTGCCAAAATCTTTTTCGAAAAAGTACCATGTGATATCTCACCACCAATGTATGATAGCTCAAGTTGCTGTACATCTTCACCAACAGGGATTACATGTCCGTGTTTTTTTCACTATCTTGACTAAACACTGGTCCCTCCTTATGAGTTTGATTTTGTGAGTTTCATGCGTGAGATACAAATTATTCATTTCTTTGAATTTTAAGCAATGCTTCGTATCTATGTTTGTGAAATGTTTTACCAATAGATATCAAATAAAAAAATTATAAGATGAGCAAGAGTGAAGTCTAAAAAGGAGGAAAAGGTAGAACAAACATGGAGAGAAGAAAAGAAAACAAGCAAACAAACAAACAGGTAATCCATCCTTGGAATTCCAATCTGAATTGCCCGTGGCTTTTGTGTTGCTGTTTTCAGAAATTCAGTGGTGGCTATGGAGGTTTGTCTTTCCTGAGTATAAATTAACCTCTTATTATAACAAAGTTATGTGTGTGGTATGTTTAAGTACATTGGAAGCAATTAAACTCATGTGTTATTCATTATAAAAATAAAGCTGGATATAAGGGAGACACACAGACCAGATTTCCAAAGATATAATATATAACTTTGCTTTTCTTTAAAATGTAAATATCCATAGAAAAGTATCAACATATGTACATATACACATATACATATATGTATATAGTCAGAGAGCAAATATCAGTAGTGTGTCTTTGACTTCATTTAACTGATCAGCAATTTTTCTTTTTTTCTTTTAAGATTTATTTATTTTTATTGGAAAGTCAGATATACAAAGAGGAGGAGAGACAGAGAGCAAAATCTTCCTTCTGATGATTCACTCCCCAAGTGAGCACAACAGTGCTACGCCAATCTGAAGCCAGGATCCAGGAACTTCTTGCAGGTCTCCCATGTGGGTGCAGGGTTTCAAGGCTTTGGGCCAAGCTCTACTGCTTTCCCAGGCCACAAGCAGGCAGCTGGATGAGAAGTGGAGCTGCCGGGGTTAGAACTGGCGCCCATGTGAGATCCCGGTGCATTCAAGGCGAGGACTTTAGCCGCTAGGCTATGGCGCTGGGCCCATCCACTCACTTTCAAACTCCCACACGTGAAGCCCAGATCCTTCCTCACAGGATCTAATGTCATTGCAACAACAGCCAGGAGCCCTGAGCAGTCCTCAGAAACAGAAGAACAGTAAACTTCCTTCAGGACTCGGGAGAGGAGCTTTCTCTGGTCCTTACTTAGTTCCAACTTTGGATCCCCTCCCTCTCTTGCAATGACCATCAGGGTCGCTCTGAAGGCCCCTCTCCCCCAAATTAGATCAGATAGACAGAGACCAATAAGGAAAGCTTAAAACAGACAGGAAAAGTTCAGCTTGGACACACATATACCTTACTAGGTAGGACGCAAAGATTAGTTACTCCTCACTAAGGTTTTGAAGATTTCTCTGCACACCCCTCCTAAAACTGTTCTGCACCCGAATCGTTGACATATGCCTTGTTAGAGTTATAAGCCTGTTTGGACTACCCTAAAATATGTCAAGTTCAGTAAAAATCAAACTTCAAACTTCAATACTATAAGCTGCTAAATATAAAAATGAAAATAGACATGAGACTGCTGAATAGTACCCTTATAGCCTTTTTAAGTTGTATAGCAGCTGGTTGTGTATAAACTAGATTGAAATGTCAATGAAGTAGTCACAGGACGTGGTTAAGAACTTGCATTTTCTAACATATCGGTCACTCAATACCATGCCAACTAACTCCATAATGTAAATTGTTGTTGATGTTATTTTGTGGCTTTTCATTGGAGGGGATGATATTCTGCCAGCTCTACTTTTGTACCAGGGATGGTCTCCCAATGAAACTGTTGAATTGATTTGGACAGTAAGATGCTGGACTCTATGCATGGTACATGCTCACAATGAAGGAATCATGACTGGATATGAACTGTACTACTCCAACAATGTGGAAGAATCCAACAAGGGAGGAGGGCATGGGGAGGGGTGGGGGGAATCCCAAAGCTTATGAAACTGTGTCACAAAATGAAATGAAATAAAAAAAAAAGAAAGTTAGATTCACAGAGAGAAGGAGACGCAAACAGAAAGATATTCCAGTTGCTGGTTCACTCCCAAAATGACCAGAAGAGCCAGAGCTACGTGTATCCAAACCCAGGAGCCTGGAGCTTCCTTTGGGTCTCACATGTGGGTGCAGAGTCAAAAAGTTGAGGAGTATCCTGCATTTCTTTCCCAGACCACAAACAGCAGCTGAAAGAGAAGTGGTGTAGCGGGAATAGGAGCTGGCGTCCATATGGGATTGCAATGCTTGAAGGTGGAGCATTAGCCTTTTGAGCCAATGTCAGCTCCAAGAGAATTTCTGTCTCTGTGTTCACATGAGATGGTTTAGTTTTAGACATGTTGTATCACCTGATTGCATAAATTGTCTTTATAAATAAAACTGCATACATATGCAACATCCAGGATGGAGCAATAAATCGGTCATGACTCCTTGTCTCTAATGGCGCCACTTCATCACTTCCTTAGCAAATTGGGATTGAGGGCATACTGGTGAATGCCTTTGACTAATCTCCTCTCCTGATGTGCCTCATATTTCAATAGACAACTGGCACAGTTGGTTTTTGCAGAAAGAAGATTTCAGCTTCCTGCACTGTCAGTCTTTTTGCGTTCCTTCCTACAGAAAATTTTAAAAAATATTACTTAGGAGAAGCATTAAGCAACCAAACCCTTTACAAAACATGTCAAGATTAATTGCTAGTTTCACTCCTGAGCTGTGTAGACTGTTGGCTAAGATTCTCATCTTATTAGATACAGTGATTCATATTCCCTTTCTTGGCAAAACATTGATTCTTTGCAGGTATTTCCATCAATAATGTAGGCAGTGATGGTGTTCTGCTATCTTCGGACTCACAAAAAAAATTGCAGAGGTTAAAATTGTTTTAAGAAACCTCTTTGGTCTTTGGTTTCTTAGGCCTCCAATATTCGATATTTTAGTACTTTAGCCCTCTCATGCTAAATAACCATGTTACAGAGATAATCTGATTCTTAAAGTTGTCTTTTTTTTTAAAACCTGAATTGGAAAAATGTGAGTATGAATTACTGAGCGTTGATTCATGTTCTTATCCACAATTTTATAGTGCTAACTCCAATGATTCTGTCTTGAAATAAATTCTTCTTGTTGCATCACTATGGCAGACCCTGAGACTGGCCATTACAGCATCAGTTACGAAGTCTCTGGTTTTTACATTCCACTGTACCACTTGCTTTTCCAACTTCCCTTGTATCTAGGACAGATTCTGTTATACAATTCCATCTAATTAGTAGTCAGCGAAATTACATTGTGGGTTTTTGCTTGATGTACACAAAAGAAAAGCATGAATAGAATCACCCTGTCTTCTCTCCTGTTGCCTCGAGAAGGGATGTGATGCCGGAGGATGCAACAGTAAACTTGTGACAGTGAGGTAACAAGCTTGAAAATTAGAGACTTTGTAGCCTTGACATAGCTGGCCTCTGAACAACTGCCAACCGCCTCCCTCCTCCATACTTTTGTCCTGTGAGAAAAATATGCCCCTCGGTATTCAAGCCACACTGCAGCACGGTTTCTCCCCCTTGCAGCTGCAAGTAAAGTGATGCAATTACCATTGGATACAGTGAAAGAACAAGCTTTACATTTGGACCCCAAATGTCCCGTTGAATTGACAGGAAATCTTTCATCTAGGAGTAGGCTCTAAAGAGCCATAAAATAATAAAATAGGCTTTAAAAAAAAAAAACATTTTCTAGACAACGCTTTAAGATAGCTGATACCAGCTTAGCACTAGAATTGGACCTCATATTTGCAACTACGATGAACACTTATTAAAATTCATACTCTAGACAGACAACAAAGGTCCTCTGCTGCTCGACAGCGGTGGTCTATTCGTTGCTGCCTAAGGAAGCAATATGGATTTGATCTTTGCTCCTTTCTCAAACTGCTATAACCTCTTATTCACTTCACATTCCTTTCTTCCTCTCAATCAAAAGGTAGACCCAGTTCTGACTTTACTTCTACAATAGGATCCAGCTGGCCACACACCACACACACACACACACCACACACACGGAGCTTCCTTCCCTGGAATAAAACTAAATCTGTGACCATACATTTATAATTTTCCATATTCCATCTCTATATTTTGTATTTCAAACTTAAACTAGGTTGCTTGCTTCTGGGAGTAGAAATTGTGTTTTATAGTAAAACAGTGCCGTACGCAGCACCTTTCTGACGGCAACTATTCAGTACATGTTAGAATTCTGTGCATAGGTATAGATAATTTTGATTTTATTCATTCAAGTATTTGTGCAGCTACCACAATGTTACATGCTTGTACACTTTTAAAAATGAAAAATACATGCGATTATAAATATAAAAATCACTAGAATTCAAATAAAAACATGTTAAAAATCTTGGTTAGGTAACTACCAAAAAGTTTAAATGGAAAAAACCAAAGCTATGAGAAAGAAACCGCTGGTGTTACTAATTCTGAAAAATGATACCCTAAAAATAATAACATGTTATTTTTCACCTATCAACTTAAACAAATTCACTTGTGGTGAGAGTGACTTCTCTTGCAGTATCATTTTCATTCTTCTGAGATGCGTGTGTCAACAGATTTAAGAGTTCAGAAAGTATTGGCGGTTCTTGATCCATTTTTAGGGACAGTCTCCTGGCAAATAATGAAAGTAGCACAAAATCACTCAAACGTCATTTATTAACATTTTTGTGTCTCAGGTATTTATTAATCAGTGCCACAAGCTCCTATTAATTCACCTGAGTTTATACATTTAGAGGGGAAACACTTTTAGTTTCTGTGGGAAATTGTGCCGATGACATCAAGACTCCCTCTCTGTTACATAGCTTTATGGTGAGAAGATTCATTTTGAAGTGTCCTTTTCCTTTCTTCAGTTTGCTATGACTCACATTTGCTGAGAAACTCCTTGTTCTAGATCATTCTCTCTGTCCTGACATTTGGATTGTGAAGCACATAGCAGTTGGTGCTGTTCTAGAATCTTCCAGCATATATGAAGAGAAAAATCAAGCTTGGATGTTTTTTGGCCTGAGTGGGGATCTGGTGAGGTATGCATTGCAGTAGTCCGCGGTATAAAATGAGAGAAAAAACTTCTGAGGCATTTTTAAAATAGAAATAACTTTTGGAAAAATGATCATTGATTGATAGCTTAGTTTAGCAATAAGACCCATAAAATGAGTCTAAAATAGGTGACCACAAGACCTAGAAATCAACACTTACTTTCGTAAGGATGAATCATCGAAAATAAATTCTACCTCTTGAATAACAGTTAAGTTGTTAAATATACCTGTGAGGTAAGCTGAGTATAGACCACCATAAAAAAAGTATTTTTTCTAGGGACTCTATGGAAAAGGAAGGTTGAAGGAGAATATTTCCTACACATTAATGGTGAAAGAAAGAAGAAAATAGGCTTGATTATACTAACAACAGGGAGGGAAAGGTATTAATGTTCATATCTGAGTATCTTAATACTTAGAAGAAATTAAACGTCTTACATTTAATCATTACAATAATAATATCTTTAATCAGATGGGATCATTTATGATATATCTCTACTTTGGTAACAAATCATTGTAATATTCACCACTAATATTTATGGAGTGTTTACACTCCAGGTCCTACATTGAGCACTATATAATTTAATTACTTCCAAAATCCTGTGAAGTAGGATAGTAGTTTTCAATATCACAATTTTACAAATGAGAAAATTGAAGTGTCAAAAGTTAAATAACCTTGCCGAAGTAACACAGTTACTGAGGGATATGCCAAACATTCAACTCACATCTGATTTCAGACTCCTAGGCTGTGAACAACTCTTTGGGTAATCCATTTTGTGTGCTTATCTACACGTGTCTTAGTGATATATGTTAGCAATCATCATTACTTAATACCAAGGTACATGTTGATTTATGAGAGAGGCTTCTTAGATGACAGAAAATGTGGAGTTTCTTTGACTCTCAGTTCTATCTCATGATGTTGGATAAGTAATTCTCTTTAGCCTTGGACTACATGTTGCTAAAACTAGCTGTTTCCTCTGCTCCTGCAAAATAATGATCAACATAGACTTTCATGGGTAGAAAAGATGTGAGTTAGAAATGAAGGAATTCATAGGGCGAGGGAATCGAGGAGACCATTTACATTCTCTCAAGGAGTACCATTTCCATCAATCTCCATAGCTTCAGCCATCCAGATATTCCTAGAATTCTCTCCTTCTGTATTTTTATGGAGACTGCATTGCACAGAATGAGTGGGGGAGGTCCAGCAAGGCCTGTCTGTTCAGATTCTTCAGCATTCCTTTCTTGAGGGCATGGGACATGGCCCTGTGCAAAGGAGAGTCTGATGACCTACTCTCTGGCTTTCTTACTTTTAGTTTTACAGTTAACTTAATATTTATTTGTGTTTTCCACAAACTTTAGAAGCTTTCATTTATTTGAAAGGCAAAGAGAAGGATAGATTGACACACATTGAGAGAGAGAGAGATGAAGAGAAGAGACAGACAAGGAAAGAAGAGAGGAGAGGAGAGGAGAGGAGAGGAGAGGAGAGGAGAATCTATTTTCCATTGGTTCATTCCTAAAAATCCATGACAGCCAGAGCTTGGGCCGTGCTGAAGACATCTTGGGCTCCTATGATGCTCTTTGGTTCTTATGTAAGGTTTAAAATTAGTTCCAGTAGCTGGCTTAAAAAGCATCCTTATTCCCAATTTGTTGTGGTTGCAAGACTGTATCCATCTCCAAATTCCATGGTCACTTTTACCTTCATTCATTGACAGAAGCACAGTAGCATGTCCATACTTTGGTGACCACATGTTCACCTAGGAAACAAAGCGTCTTCATGGTTACACTTTTATGTGTCTCGTCTCATGTGTTTCCTTGAGTCAGGGCTGGACTAGTAAATCTTGTTTCTGATATCATTTCTGTGGGTTAGAAAAACAAATTTTCGCTCTGCTCTTGTGTCACTGTTACCAATGTTGAAGACTCATGTGAGCCCTCCGCCCCTTGCTGCCACAAATTTGGTGATTTCATCCTACCAGCAAGCAAGGAATCAGTTCTGCCATCTCAACAGTAGCAGAGTGCTCCTTAATTCCATTTAGTTCTGACACTGCCTACTTGGAGATAATGCTAGGAGATGGTTCAGTCACCCAGTTGTAGGTAACAGTTAATCTTCCATGTGTTTCTGATTAAAGGCTACATTGATATTCCCTGCACCTCCTTCTTGGGTTCTAGTAATTTGTTTGAGTGGTTCACATAATGCAGAACTCAGAGATATACATTTCCGCATTTATTGGACAACATGTAAAAAAAAAAAACAGGCTAAGGGATACACAAGGCAAGGTATAAGAGAGGAAGCTCACAGTATCCATGCCATCTGTGGATATATCAACCTCCAGGAACCTGCACATGTGAGTGAGACACACAGAATCCTTTTATTTCTAATTGAGATTATATCAGTTATGCTGAACACAGCACCTCGAATTCCCTTGACCATTAACTACGACTCTATGGAAACCTCTCTCCTTTCTTTGAACCAAAATCCTCCCTGTGAGGCTTCTGCTAAGAGCTGAGATAGCAGTGTGTTTCAGATCCCACTGGGAAAGAGAAAAGAGGGAAGAAGAGGATAGATTCCAGAATTGTTGTTCAGAGAGCAGACAGTGGAGCGACTTCTTTGTGGAACTGGCTGCATGGAAGGACAAAGTGGTAAGGACAGCAGACACGAGAGTGGCTCTTCCAGGCAGTCAGCTGTTTTTCCACAAAGCAGGTCTTGATCAGAGATTTCCACTCAAGAGTCAGTGGGTGGTTCTTCTTTTCTGCAGAGCAGGGAGAAAGTGCTGGAAGAGAGATTTTCCATATGCATCTCACCCACGAGCCTCGAGTAACCACTTCCCTGCTTCTGCTCCCACATCTTTCACCCAAAGCACTCATCTGCAGCTCAGACTTTGGAAATTCCATGTGTCTCAAAGCCCAGGTTCAGATCCAAAACTGTGAAGATCAGCATGGAAGAGGAGAATTTTGTCTGTGTGAATGTCATCATTTTTGATGTTCCCTCACTTTTCTGAACCCACACCTGACACTAGGGATATGTAAATCTTCCTTTATAGTTTTTCCCTAAGTGTGACCAAAATTCTTCTTTTGACAACTTCTGGCATGCTGCATGTTTTCACCAGCCATTCAATGAAAAGTAGAAGAAAATAAAATAGAAATGAAAGCTATTAATTTTTATTAGTATAAAGAGAACAGATTTTAGGCATTCCATAGATACAGTTTTAAGAAGACAAAGACACTTCCTTTACTCACCTGCACCCCCACAATACCACTGCTTCCCGACTCTCCGTCTCCTATCTTCATATTTTCGCAAAGACATAATGTTAGTCCTCTGTATTTCATTAAGGTTTAATTTGCCTCTAATTGCAAAATCCAACAAGTAAAAAGTAGCAGGACCAAGGTTCCATAGGAATATATAAATGTTTGCTAAAATTGTCCCAAAGAGACCACCCATCTCCACATATTTTCTTTTTGCATTTTATATTAGCTGCCACATATCAGCAAAAACATATAATTTTTGTCTTTTTGAATTTGGCTTTTCTTTTTCTTTTAAAATTTATTCTTTATTGCAAAGTCAGATTTGCAGAGAGAGGGAGAGACAGAGAGAGGGACTCTGATGTGCGTACTCTCCCCAGGTGACTGCAGTGGTCCGGGAGCAAGTTGTGAAGGCTTTGGCCCATCGTTGATTGCTTCCCCAACCCACAAGAAGGGAGGTGGATGGGAAGAGAAGCAGCTGGGATATGAATCAGCATCTACATAGGATCCCGGCACAAGCAAGTCCAGGGTTTGGCTACAAGGCTATTTTGCTCAGCTGAAATTTGCTTATTCCACTAAGCAAAAATGGTTTCCAGTTGCACTCATTTTGTTATGCAAGACAGGATTTTCTTTTCTTTTTTTTTTTTTTAATAGATACGTAGTATTTCATAGTGTACATATGGCATGTTTTCTTGATCCAATCATCGGCTGCTGACTGATTGATTCCGTATCTTTGCTATTGTAAATTCAGCTGCAATAAACAAGGGTGCACAAATAATTCTCATATACTAATTTCATCTCACATGGGGTAAATTCCCAGAAGTGTCTGGATCATGTGGTAGATCTATTTTTTATTTTTAAAGATTCATTTATTTTTATTGGAAAGTCAGATACACATAGAGGAGGCAAGACAGAGAGGAAGGTCTTCTGTCCAATGATTCACTCCACAAGTGACCACAATGGCCGGTGCTGCGCCGATCCGAAGCCAGGAGCCAGGAACCTCCTTCAGGTCTCCCAAGTGGATGCAGGGTCCCAAGGCTTTGGGCCGTCCTTGACTGCTTTCCCAGGCCACAAGCAGGGAGCTGCATGGGAAGTGGAGCTGCCGGGATTAGAATCAGTGCGCATATGGGATCCTGGCGAATTCAGGGCAAGGACTTTTGCCACTAGGCCACACCTCCAGGACCCGGAGATCTATTTAAGATTTCTGAGGAATTGCCATAATATGTTCTGTAATGGTTGCACCAGTTGGCATTACCACCAGCAGTTTCCATATTGTCTACCATAATACTTGTACTAGTTTACATTTCCACCAATAGTGTATTGGGATATTGGGATACCTTTTTGCTCCCACATCCTACCCAGTATTTATTTATTTATTTTATTTATTTATTTATTTTTGGATGAGAGTCATTCTAAGTGCAGTTAGGTGAAACTTCATTATGACTTCCATTTGTAAGAAATAAAAGCTTTCATGAACATTAAAACTGTCTTGCTTACAACAGTTTAAAATCTAGCTTTTTGACCACTGAAAATCTCAGACGATTTCGCAATCTCTTTGACTTTATCCTGTACTTTTGCAGTGTTTCTATGGTTGGTTCCATTTCAATGGGCTCATCGGGAAGCTCACCTCCATGATATACCTGCCTAATACAAGGGCTGATATCATTCCTTTCATTTGTCTAGAACCCTCTCAGCAATGTATGTCTGTTCACTCCTTGTTCCTGGTCAGCTACTATAAAAAATGAGCAAAATTCTAACTTTTAACAATAGATAATCAAATTAATTTCTGAAACTAGAAAACAAAGATTAGGCTATTTCAGAACATCTCTTCAAAGTGGTTCATAATGATGGAAGACATCCTTCAATAATTTTAATATATATACATATTTTTCTCAATTTTGGAATGGCTTTGATAAGGGATTCAATAAAATGATTCTTTAATGATTCTACCAACTAGTGAATCCTATTTTTTAGGCTCTTTATTTTCTATGATGTGATGAAAATCATTTGGAAATATATTGAAATGTTCTCCATTCCCTAATTCTTATATTTACCTTGATACAACAGGGTTCCTCTATTCCAATCAATAACACTATATCATTTAAATTCAGTAAAAAAAAAAGCTAAGTAAAAAGAATAACTCCCATAACTCTATTAGTTGGTTCCAGCTTTGGCGATTTTAGGAAGGAGATGAGCATGGGTTTGCAAAAGTGGAACAAATTCCCCTTTTTACTGTAAAAATGCACTAGACTTGAACAAACCTCCTACTGCTCCACACGTATCTGTGAACAGTGGGATAAGAATGAATACTTTAAAGATGTTCTTCCAGATGAATTTTTTAGAGTTCAGCAGTATTACTCTATGCACAAAGCAATCAGGGAGCAAAGAAAGTACCCTTTCCTTTTTCAAGGAAATACAATAGATTTTGTATTTTTTGAAAACCTCCTTCTAAAGCTTTTTTTTTAATGTCTCAAGATTTTCTTTAGACATTTGAGACCCTCCACTGACATTTTTTCCAGGTACTTAGAGCTCTTTTTTATTTCAGAGAAAGGGACTCACAGTAATTACGTTGTTCTATCAGTATGTGCAGTTACTTAGTGGCAATACTTAGTGGCAAACATTTCAGTAATGAATAGATCAGCAAATATTTTTCAAGTGAATACATCCCAAAGAACAACTAAAAAAAGTTGATCATTAATTGTAGCCTAGAAGGCAAATAATACTCACATATCATTTAGGACACTGTTTAATTCTATTTGTTTCTGAAAATGACTTGAGATAAGTAATAAAGAAAATGATTCTATAGTCCTTAAATGATCAGCATGGTAGGAAGTTAGATATTTTAGCCTCTTCAAAGCTAAACTTAGTCATTTTTCACGTGAGAGATAATAGCTCACTTTTCAACAAGTTTTTTTATGAAGAACAATGCACTCATCACGGTCTTCACTACCTTTCTCTCACCTGTGCAGCATTCGGTGCGTTTGATCCTGGCTTCTTGAGATACTTTTTCCTCCTTGGGTCCTGGGATACCATAAAACTGATTTTTGCTTCTCCTGCTATCTCTTTAGCCACTTACTGTTCTTGATCGGTGCAAGCTGTAGAGGTTCGTGCACCGACTCGAGGCTGGCCACTTGTTGATAAGACAGATTCTATCACTTGCCCAGGTGTGTCTCCTAGCTTTCACAATCACACATCTAACTCCCTACCTCATGCCTGCTTATTTGAAACACATCACAGACTTAAGATGAACAACAAAAAAGTAATGATAATTCTTTTGCATATTCTTCAACTCAGTAAATTTTTCTGTCCTTTGCTCGGAACAAAAAACCAGAAATCATTGTTGATTGCTCCCGGCCCCATACAGACACAGATAACACTGTATAAATTCAGTTAAGCACAACTTCCAAAATCTTTTGTTTACTTCTCAGAAATTCTACTGCTATAATTCCAGGCCAACACACGCCACTTGCTTCCCTGCACAACTAAAGAAGTCTTCTAATGTGTTTTTTTGCCCTGTTGAAGTTCATTTTCCACCTGGCATGTGTGGTGATGTTGCATCCCAAGTTGAAATGCTTGGTTTCAAATCTGTAGTGTTCTGCTTCTGATCTACCTTCCTGCTTATGGGCTTCAGAGAGGCAGCAAGTGAAGGCCCAAGTACTCGAGCATTCACATGAGACCTCGTTGAATCTCAGGCTCCTGGCTTTGACTTGATCTACCGCTGGATGTGTGGGCTTCTGTGGAGTGGATGGTGAGCCAAAGATGGGCCAACCAAAGATCCCTCTCTGGTTGTTTTTTTTTCCTCTTTTGCCTTTCAATAAAATAAAACTTAATGACTCATTATAAAAATGTATCATGCTATACTTGGCTTCATGATTTACCATTACAATGAGCTGTCTAGCCTAGCGGTTGGGCAGGTTCCTCCGAACTTTACTCTTGTTTACCAGACTGGTATCATGACCTTGCTCCATTTTTTTTTGCTTATTTAGTCTCAGTGCTTTGATTTTGGTTTCGGCCCCCAAACGTTTTGGGTTTGTTCCCTTTTGAGAGCTTCTGTTGCACATTTGGGTTCAGTGGCTGCCTTCTCATTTGTTCAGGTTCTGCTTTAAAGATGGACAGCCCAGAGAAGTCTTCTTAAGTAAACTATGGAAAGCAATGTTCTATGTAACATGGGCATCTGTTTCTTTTGAAAGGAGCATTTATCAAAAACCTGAAATTCTATTATTTATTAGAATGTTTGCCTATTTTTTTGGTTCCCTTGTGCTACCATTGAAAGCGTTTCCCTTACTCCTATCATTCATCTTTTTTGCATATTGTGTAAATACAGTAGGTAACACTATGTGTAGCATGCTCAAAGGGGAGAAGAAGTGCTGACTAGAGTTGTGCTACCATTTCAGTTAAAATTCAATGTATATTTTAGTGGAAGTTTCTGTAACTTCTATCTTCAAAAAACATTTAATCTACTTGAACATTATAAACAAAAGATGGACACAGAGAGAGGAAGAACTCTTCCAGCTCTTGTGTTGATTCCCAAATGCCTGCAGCAGTGGGCCAAGCCAAAGCCTTAGAATCCATCTACATCTCTCCTGGGTAGCTGGAAACTGGAATCAGAAGTAGAGTTGGAGCTCTAACCCGTGCAGTCTGGTATAGGACATAGGAATCCAAAGAGGTAGCTTAGCTGAGCAAGTCAGAAGTCTGTTGTAATACTATCTACTATTGTTATTTGTTTTTTTGAAAACAAATGGTGTTACATTTTCTAATTTAACAGTGATTGGAGTTGACATTCCGCAGATAGAATAGATGCTGGTGTCACAAACAATATCATGTCTGGCCAAACCAAAATACTTGCACGCATATACTAGTTTCTGTTCTTTAGTTATCACATTCCCAGCCTCATCTTTTTGCTGCAGATTCTTTCAACAAATGGGCTCTATAGCCAGATAGCCAGGGTTGGGCTAAGCCTAAGCCAAAAGCCAGGAGTCTCATTTGGATCTCTCACACGGTACAGTGACCCACAGATCTGGATCATCTTCAGCTGCTATGCTAGGCACATTAGCAGAAAGCTGAATTCGAAGGTCATTCAGGATTCAAGCAGGTTTTCACATGATCCACGTGTTTATTCCTCAGAGCCAGCTATAGACAAGGCTGGCTGGGCCAGGCAGAAGCCAGGATTCAGGAAGTTGATCCAATTCTTCCTGGTTCATGGAGAAATGAACCACATACTTGAGTCATCATTTGTTGCCTCTCTGGATGCAAATTATTATGAAGTTAGAATGGAAATGGAGGGAGCAACCAATCCCAGGCACTCCAATATGGAATGCAGACAATCCATACGGTGGGATAACTTGCTGTGTCACATGCCCACCTGTGTCATGTTTCCATAATTGTCTTTTAAGAAATAGGGATATTCAAAGGCACACAGATGGAGAACAGAAATCTTAAGTATAGAGAAAAATAAAATAAAATAAGGAGTGTTAGACTTGGGAAAGAAAAAATGTTAAGCTGTTGCTCCGCAGTTGCCCTTGGACAAACTGGATGAGAGTGAAGAATAGCACTAATGAGCATCTGTGCTGACTCCCAGGATAGTAGGAAAATAATAAAATCAAAACTGCTGGATCAACTGCTCAGGAATTTGAAACCACAGGATATTGTAGTCCTCGGGGATTCTAAATACTCAGGCATCTGTTAGGTAGCAGATCCAGTGAAGCAAGAATCATCAAAGGGATTCCATGAACTTGTTGAGGACAACTACATAATCCATAAAGAAGAAAATCAGTCACTGGGGAAGTTATTCTGGAAGAATGTAACTATTTGAAAGAATTGTGTTACTCAAGCAGGGAAAAAAAAAAATAGTTCCAAAACTTTAACCCTTTCATTTCTTTATCGCATCCTCACATCGCCAACCAAGGAAAGCATGTTAGTTTGTGGCAAAGAAGCTGCTTTGGAAAAAAAAAAAAACCAAGTTGGGATACATAGGAAGAACTGTATTCCTCATTAGGTGCTAACATATTATCCCAAATGAACTGTAACTAAGGACAGTAAACCTCAGTTATTTTCTAACTACATTTTATGGTCGCACAGGGTAAGTGGTTTCCTTGTTTCTAATAAGTTAATTTTATTTCCTTGAATTATCCTTTAAGCCATAGATTGCTAAAAATAGAGATTGAAATGGGCAGGTAAGCCTTAAATATCACAGAATATGAATCAAAGTCTTAAGCTATTGAATCTTAAAATGGCATAGACTCTTGCGCTATTACTACTCTCACTGCAATGATATTCATGACATTCCTTCTTTCAGAAAGCAGTTAGTAAAGCACTTCTGCACATCAGGCTTTCGACCTCAGAATGTGTGCATCAGGTTTGGACCTCCTCAGTGGCTGATGCCTGGGCAGTGGACAGCACGTCTGGTCGCATACGAGGGATGTGACAGCCAGCTCATCCAGGCCAGAAGGTGATGTCAACTCCCTTGTCAGAGCATGAGAAGCAGACCAGTTTGGACAATTCTTCTGGCCAAACTAACAGTGCGTTCTTGGGTGTGTGGGTGCGTTAATGTGGACTTCGTCAACCAATAGACCTTGGAATAATTTTCTCAACCCCGGGACAAAGAAATGGATAACTTCTCAGGACTATCAAAACCACTCAAGTCACATCCTGGGAACATTCTTCCCTATGTCAGAGGACCATTCCCTATCCCCGTGTGCTAAGGTGGTTTGACAGTGAGGAGAAGCCACCTTCCCCTGCTCCCCTGAAGACACAGGAGAAAAAAAAATTTTTTTTAAACATCTGTCCCATCCACTTTCCTTCACACCTCACCCTCTCCACCATAATCAGAGATCTACATGGATGCGCATCTCTCTCAAATATGTAAATAACATTAAAAAGAAAAAAAAATATAGAAAGAGTATGCTGCTGAAGAAAAACAGACAGATCTGGTTTTATAGAACTTCCTTCTTTCTCAGAGGTAGGGGAATGTTTGAATTTACAAGTTTGCAGATAGAAAAGTCTCCTAGAGGAGGATGATGCTAAGATTACATCACAGTAATTTATGTGCCCCTCTTCCGGGCTCCTAAATAGCAGGAATTATCTCACCCAAATGCCGCTGAAGGCGCATTAAACTTTGTCATAATTATACCTCTTTAAAAATTGTAAATCAGTATATTTAAGATTTTATGGCTTAATATATATCATGATATGCATGTATTGATTTATCCAATGTGGTCATTTTACTAAATTTTAAATTTTTTACTTTGATTTATGCGAAAGGCAGGAGGTTAGAGGGAGAGAGACAGATTGACAGAGATCTCCCATCTATGAATTCACTCTGTCCAGTAACCTTCTCCTGGACTGTGACAGGCCAAAGCCAGGAGCCTGGACTTTCATCTGGATCTCCTATGCAAGTGGTTGGAATCCAACACTTAAGGCATTATCTGCTGCCTCCCAGGTACATGTTGAGAGCTGGAAACTGGAGTAGAGCCACAACTCTAACCGAGGCACTCTGCACATGATGCTGTTATTCCAAACAGTGTCTTAACTGCGGTACCAAATGCCTGTATTATTGTTATTATTTTACCTGTGTCATTTTTAACTTTATGCCTTAGCATTTTACTACAATTGATAAACCAGTAGCTAAGATGTGGCATCTGTTTGATAACATTGAAGCAACTGGAGAAAAAACGTAAATACCTTTTATTTGCTTGTTTGTGGGATCATCTAATCACTGAATCTTAGTCTTTTGCACTGGTGGTAATTCTATGAATCCAGGAAAGTTCTTGGAAGACTTACTGTGTGTGCATTAGTGAAGGATCACAAAGGAGATCAGATCTTTGTACAAAATCCACCATGGATCAAAATTTAAACTTGCTCTATGGGCACCTATCAACTCTTTCCTTTCTCTGTTTCATCTTTGTGTGTGTGTTTAAATCTTCCCCTTGTCTACTTGACCTATTTAATATCTCAATCTGTAGCACCACTTGGATAGTTTATTACCAAATTAGAGAAATAAATCGGAAGTCAAAATAGGGCATTGTTGCCCTGTCGATTTTCCTGTAGATGAACAATTTACAGCCTTTAAAACTATATAGCCTTATTGTTCTTGGTATTTAAAAAATTCTCTTGCCTATACTCATTTTTCACCACCAATTGTTACTGTGCACAGTTGAGCACCATTTTAGGCTCTTTGGTTTGCCTCTCCCCAGTTGGTACCTTTATATCCTGGTCATTTTATTGCTCACTGACAGCTCTATTGGCTGTTTCTCAAATTAATCAGTTTTGATAGTTGGCCGATTTAGTCTGGTGTGGGGAGGAAGTTTAAAACATTTGCTGACATAGGTTTGGAGGCCTATCTGTAATTTTGACATTGGGAACTTGCAGCACATTTAGTACAGGTAGAACACGTTAAAGCTCTAACCCTTCTGAAAATTCCCAGGGCTTATTTTAATGGGTTAGGCCTAGTCTCACTGTATAGCTCAGATGGAGCCTTTGCATTTACTTTTATAGCTCACCTTTTTCAGACAGAACATTCACAATGGAAAACAACAGCAAGGGTTAGAAGACTTTAAAAAGGAAACTGTTAGTGCAGCAGTAAAATTTGGCCAGGTAATTTGTTTTTCCTTCTCTTTCTCATTAGGTTTCAATCTTCTTTAGTATTATAACTTATCCAAAACAGCCGAGCATTGAATCTGAGCTTTCAGTTTTTTTCTTTTTTTTTAAAAAATGATGACGTTTGTCTAAGCTCAATACTACCATAACTGCACTGTGGGCTTGAACCTCAATAATTTTTTATTAGCATTTTCAGAATAAGAACTTCAGGAGTAATTGCTTGAGTTATGTCATTGCCTAGGTCTTCTCACGATTCATTGGACTCGCTTTTGTTTGACTCTTTTTAATAGCTGCATCAGTACAGAAACATGAGCTCTTATATGTATGTTTTTTTTTCTTTAAAAACTTTTTATTATGAAGCTTTCCAAACATAGCCAAATGTAGAATGTAAAATAAATTCCCATGCATCCTTCATCTGGCTTAAAACAGCCATCTACATTTTCCCACTTGGGCATATATGTAAGTAATGATGATGACATTCAGAAGAATCATCACACACTTCTACAAAATGCTGGTAACATTCCTTGGTTTGTTTTGATGAATTTCATTTTTAAAAGTAAAATATAAACTGCAGAATACTAATAAAGCATGCAACATACATTTAAAAAGACCAGTTCCTATTTCTTTCCTTTTTTCTTTTTTTAGCAGCTATTATCAGAAGGGGACAAGTTGGCAACTTGCCTAAATACCAGTGGGCACACATCATCTCTTCTGTACTTATATTCTTAAATACCACCTTAAAAATCTGCATGTAATTAGTGCTTCAATCTTAAAAATATTAATTAAGAAAAGAGCTAATAATTGCTATGCTTGAAATGGAAAGTGATATAATTAGATTTAAACTGTGAGGTTTTATTCAAAACTGATTAAAATGCTAGATGTATAACTTGGCAAGGAGAAATTTCTCATTTCTCTTAAGTCTTTTCTATTTGATAGAAATGGAAACAAGTCCAAATGTTTGCTTATTTATAGAGTGTCTTGTCAATTCCATCTCATTTTAATTATCTTTGGGAAAGTTACTTCATTTACATTCTTGGGATTTAGCAGTGTTGGTCAAATAGTCATCAAAAACAGTAAAGAAATATGATTAGGCTCCTAAGAAGCTAGGTATTTAGACACACATTTTCTTTGATGAAATTTTGGGACATTTTCTACAAATTGGCTTCAAGTCTTTCAGAAATCATTGTGAATCTTACATAATGCTTTCAGTTGACTCTCCCTCAAAATGACGCATCAGAAAACAGCAGATAACTGTCTCTCTGGAGCTGAAGATTAGTTTGAACTGTCTGCTGCTCCTGAAAGGTGAGTTTGGAGAGAAGAGCCTAGTTGCTGACACTTTCCTTGGTCTTTTGGATGGCACAAGCTCTGTAAAATACATCCCCTTGGTCTGCCTACAGAGAACTTAACTGGATCAGGCAGCCAGCCCCTCTGGCTTAAACCTATGAGGTCATTATTAGTACATCATTTTTTTTTAAGATTTATTATTATTATTATTATTATTATTATTATTATTATTATTTTATTGGAAAGGCGGATATACAGAGAGGAGAGACAGAGAGGAAGATCTTCCGTCCGATGATTCACTCCCCAAGTGAGCGCAACGGCCCATACAATGCCGATCCGAAGCCAGGAGCCTCTTCTGGGTCTCCCACGCGGGTGCAGGGTCCCAAAGCTTTGGGCTGTCCTCCCGGGCCACAGGCAGGGAGCTGGAAGGGAAGCGGGGCTGCCGGGATTAGAACCGGCGCCCATATGGGATCCCAGGCGTGCAAGGCGAGGACCTTAACCACTGCACCATCGTGCCAGGCCCCATCATTTTTTTTTATTCCTGTGTAATTGAGACTGAACTTCAGAAGGTTTTCTGCTTTTCCTATCAAGAATTATTATTCTAAAATATAGAAGTAACCCAATAGATCATTTAGGAAATACATCAATTGCTGAGTAAATACGTGAAGAAACAAACTGACCTTCTGGGTATTGATCCACTAAATTTAAATCAAGGGAAATCAAGAAACTTCTTTCACAGTAAGCACTGTGTTAGATAAACAAGACAAAGATACAATGCTAATGGAACAACACTGGGGATACCATGGGAAGGAAGGTAAGTTTCATGAAAATGAAAAGCATTTTTTTTGGAAAGAGGCCCATTACTCAATGAGGAGAAGACTGCCAAAGATTAATGTACCAACTCAAATCACAAAACCTTTTCTATGTTACGACTTCCGTTGGTGAATTACCACTTCTGGATGCACCTTTTTCTTCTCTGGGCTCTGGCTTGGTTTTTTTTTTTTTGTTGTTGTTTGTTTGTTTGTTTGTTTGTTGACTGTGGTCCTTGCTATGTCACTCACATTAGCAATAGAAAGTCGTGTCTCCTGAAAAAGAGATGGTGTGTAGATTTTTGGCTTCTGTGTTGTCTGCACAGTGGATGACTGTGTCTATTGAAGGATCCCGGGATAATGAATTTGCCACCAGAGGACTCACCACATCCTACACTGACTGTGCCATGTTTGATTAAGTGCAGAACCAGCATCCCATACTTGTACTGGATCTAGTCTCAGTTGCTTTGTGTCTGATCCAGCTTCCTGCTATTTTGCAAGTAAAGGCATCTGAATATGAGCCAAAGACTTGGACTCCTGCAACCTGGTTCCTGGCTTCAGCAAGACCCACCCCAGCCTTTGTAGCTTTTTCAGGAATGTACCAATGGATGGACGATCTTCCTCTTTCTCTTTGTTTCTATTTCTCTGTTTCTTTTCCTCTTCTCTCTGTAATCTGAACTTCAAATAAATAAATATCTTAAAAGAATAAAACTAAAAATAATGTTATGCAATATAGCTTTTTCTAAAACTCCTATGGCAGGACAAATGGTAAGACAGGACAATTCTCATATTCTTTATCTGAATTAGTAAAACATGAGGAAATCAACTCTTCAACAGCAGGACATATAATTATTTTCTTGGAAGACAGAGTCTTTTATTGCTAACACTTCTTTTGGTCTGTTAGTAATTAGAAAATAATAAAAGCAGAGTTTTGGGTGTCATAAATCTTAGAGTACAAAATACTTGCCAAAGAAGAAAGAAAAGGATGAATTTACACTTGTAGAATAAAAGAATCAATTGTACATCAGTTCATGCATTGTCCTTCTTAATGAACATGGAGGCAAACACAGTTTATCTGGTCTTGCCTGCCTTGGTTAGCAGTCTGCTGCCGAATGGGCCGACCCCTGGTGAGACTGGCAAAGGCAAATGTAGGGTATCTTCTCGGTGCTTTGTAGACTAGCGTCATGAAAATCTGCTGTCTTTTGGTTCTCTACCACTATTGAACTTTTTAAAAAAGATTTGTTTTTATTGGAAAATCAGATACACAGAGAGGAGGAGAGAGGAAAGGAAAATGCTCTTTCCTTTGATTCACTCCCCAAGCAGCTGTAACGGCCGGTGCTGAGCCGATCCGAAGCCAGGAGCCAGGAACTCTTCTGGGTCTCCAGCGAAAGTGCAGGGTCCCAAGGTTTGGGCCACAAGCAGGGAGCTGGATGGGAAGTGTGGCTGCTAGGATTAGAACCAGCACCCCTATGGGATCCTGGAGCATGCAAGGTGAGGACTTTAGGTGCTAAGCTACTGCATCGGGCCTGAGTTGAGCATTTTCAAATATGCATCATTAAAGAAAACAAAAAGGAGCTAGAGATTGAAAAAAAAAAAAGCTATATTCCCAAATAAGTATATAAACAGAAATATGAGGGTGAGAATTTATGTTTTTCTTTGTACACATTACTACCTGCCTAACAGAACAGAGAAGGGGATGGGGCCTCACTTCTGTACTAAAATTTGATAGATTAAATGCACGTTTAAAATTTCCGCTATGATTTATCAGGATAGCTGTGATTACAAAGGTTTAGCAAATGTTTTGTACAAAGCATTCTGATTTTAAATTTTGCTCTTATGTAAGCACATTTTGTTGCAGATTATCATAAAATTTCTTCAATAACAGCTGGCCTGGCAACGTCCTCTTGATGACCAAGGAATGTGTGAAAGCCGATGAAATCCTTGCATAAACTCAAATGAACTAGAAACATAAAAACATTGTTTGGGAAAGTCCCTGATATTATAATGTTTTGTTAAAAGAATTTGTTTTTTGTTTTTTTTTGTATTTTAACAAAGATCAAGTGATATTAGGTTTGCTGATTATCTTCAAGCTCGTTGCCATTTTTGTGACAGTGTTGGTATATGAAGGCCAGGCATTTTTTCAGCTTTTTATCTTGTCAGTTTAACCAAGATTTATAAGAGAGAGAGAGAGAAAAAAAAGCCGTGATGCTACAGCATAACTATGTAGCAAATTAGCAGTTATTCCTGACAAATAGGAAATTCAAATGTATTCTTATATATTATGTAGTATTTGAAACTTTATGCCCTACATAAAGCCTCTGCAAAAACAGCCCAAATGGAAAATTTGCAAAAAATGTTGATGAGATTTCCCTTGGTTCAGAGACAGCATTAAACAGTAAAAACCATCACGCAGCACCCTATCAGCTTTGACCTCATGTATAATCCACAACAATGAAGATTTTTTTTTTTTTGCTTTCATATCTACAAATTGATCATGGTCATTTGTAAGTTTAGCATCTAACTCAGATGTTCTGAATGCTGTTGTGAGAAGCCTAGAATTCTTTCTGCCTTGTGCAGTTTTTTTCTAGGAACACATGGCCTTCCAGCAGGGACACAGGTCTAAGATTCTGGGTGCTGTCGCCTGTGCGAGTTCATGGTCATTACTTCTCAGGGGGCTTCTTTTCTGTGCTGGCTCAGAACGGGGTGTTATTCCCTTCTTTCCACAAAGAACCACGAAGGGAGATTCACAAAGGTGGCAATCTAACCGCAGATATATGAGTTGCAGAAAGCGATGACGAGTTCAGAAAACACTTGCGCTTCTAATTCTGCCATCTGTATCAACGTTCCAAATGATTCGGCAGCCGCCCTCCCCAAGAAGGAGTGGTTCATACTTGTGTGTCCATGTAAACATCAGCCTCCAGCTGCATGCCAGGGCCCTTCTGCTTTGCTTCCTCAAGCTTCTTTACAACTCTGCTTCCCCCTAATTCCCAGGTTGCCTGCAGCAAGGCAAAATTCTTCTCACTTTATTATACAGAGTAACCATGTATATGTATTTATCCCATGTGATTCTGACACAGCGCAGGCATCTGGCTTTCCTCAATCAAAGGAAATATAACCTTAAGGTATTTTGTCTTAAAGCAAACAAACAAAAGGAACCCATCTCTTCAGGAATGCATTATGTCACTTCTGGGGAAGCCTTTTTTTTTCCCCTTTAAGCTTCTGGTAGGCATTGTTCTTTTTCCAGTATTTACAGATATTTCTGCTCAGGAAAATTGTCAGGCCATCTCTTAGGTAGATCATTATTATTATTATTATTATTTTATCTACATCATTGCATCATTGCATTCTCCACAATGAATCCAAATAATTTTCATAAAGGGATACTTTGTCATACCATTCTGTTGGTCAGTCTTAGTGGCACCTCTCTGTGCTTAAGACAAAACTTTAAATCCAAATAAATCCTATAAGACATCGTGATCTAGTTCCCCACCTCTGACACCTGCCTTATAACTCATCAGCCGCAGGCAGAATGACTCTCCTTTCTTTCTATCTTCTCCTTCAAAGAAGGGCTTTTCAATTCCTGTAGCAGGGCATGCTGGCATGCTGTCCGTTCTGTTGCAAGCCCCATGTCAGTGCTATTCTCTCTGCCTGGAAGCCCCTTCTCCCTCACTGAATGACAAGTAGTCTTTCAATTACGGCCCAGATTTTCATCTTTTCTCCTTTGGTCCCCGCACTCTGTATCAATGAACTAGGACAAGTATTTGTGAGGTTGCTGTTGCAGGACAGCCGAAACTTGTGTCTCATCTATTGCAGGACACAAAACTTGTGTCCCATCTGCTGTGACTATATTTCTCTTTTCATTCCGTTAAGGGAATATAAAATTCGGGGGTTAATGGTTGATCTTCCTAGACTGATCTAGGAAAACTTTCCACAGCTCCATCAACACTGTCTCCTACCGTCTTCTATCTGTGCCTGATTACTGCTGTTGAAATTCCAGTAACGTATCTCTAGCTTCTTGCTATCTTGTCTAATTTCTTGTGTAATTGCCTGATCATTTAGCCTTTCTCTTGCCAACCCAGTCTTGCCACCATAATCTTTAGGTTTACCACATCCATCCCCTTCACACCTGTATGTTGAGCTGCTGCACATGGCACTGTCTCAAGGAAACCTGTGACCAATGAGAGTATCTGATACCGTTATTTGGTGATAAATAGCAAGAGGTACTGTGATTCTTGTTTACATGAAAGTCCATCACACGTGTTTCGATGAAGAGTTCTCCATAAGCTGCCACAGCATCTGCGTAGAGAAAGAGAAGGTTGAGTCTCTGAGCCAGAAACTATGTGTCAGGTCCTTAATTGCGCACTGTCTATCAACCCAGGGGAAATCTAGTCTTATTTGAAGGCTATTTGCTCAGGTGACACAGATAAAGTTCTGTGTTAGCTACCTATAAAGCAAAATGGCAACATTATTGGATTCTTAGGCCAAATGCAATGGGAAAGAGTGTTCAGGATTCAGTTTGCTTCTCTGTTGAAAGTTCCTGATACAAATTATAGAATAAATTGTCAAATTTTCATACAATAAAACCCAGAGTTTTCTTCTTTCACACTATTTCTTCCTAGTGAACAATTTGTCAAGTAAATATAAGAAAATACTGGAACTCAATACATTATCATGTTTTATGCTTCATGTCTTTAAGATGGAAAGAGAGAGGAGAAGAAAAATATTCTTTAATAATTCTTTTGATCTTCTCCAAAATCAGAAATTTTGTCAATTAAATGCACCCGAATTTAGAGCTGCTTATGATCATTGGGAAGGCTGTCAATGTATTTCTTCTTTCCTAACATGTATTTTATCTCGAAGACAGAGTTGAAAGAGAGAGAGAACTGGTTTACTCCCCAGACAGCCTCAATGGTCAGTGATGTCTCAGACCAAAGTTTCTTCTGGAAATTCCAGGATTGTTGATATTCTGGCTTGCTGCCTTCCACTGCTTTTTTGGGTGCCTAGACAGGGATGTTGATTAGAAGTAGAGCAGTGAGACATGAGCCAGCACTACTTGGGATGTGGGCATTGCATATTGCAATGCTGGCCGCTGTCAATGACTTTTTAAAAATCAGGGAACACTGCAGCTTTCATGGAACCCTGAGGGGAGGTAAGAAAAATTCTCATAAATCTGATCAATTGAATTTCTTTTCTATGACTTTTTGCTTAAGAATATTGTAAATTCCACCACGGTCTGATAATTTCGAATTGATAAAGTGTTACCTGTTGTTAACAATATTGGAGTGGTTGATGCTTCAACTGTGTGGAGCTTTAGTTCACTGCAGGGTGTTTTTCTGATTAGAAAATTTCTCAATTAATCAAGACCAAATGTAAGATCTTTTCAATTTCTTCCTACATCTACATACTCTCAGATTTTTACTTTTTTCCTTTTCCTTTTCATTCTCTAGTATGAAAGGAATGATTGTTTCTCATCTGACAACACTCTTTAGAGTAGCATAGTTCTAATTTACTCTTTTGGATTGGTTGTGGTTCTCTTAAATTGTAATTGGCTCTGTTAATAGTACAACTAAACATTAGTCCTGCCTTTTAAAATATTATTTAGGATATTCATTGTTTTTGGAATACAGGTTTCAAGGTTGTATATAGGGTTGGCAAAGAATTTCATTTTTCTAATTGTTTGGTTGTAACTCAGACTATGTTTTTTTTTTCATGAGGGTGAAGGGGCTAAATTCCTAGACCAGCTTATCTCCCAAGGACAGTTCAACCACTCATCTACTGTAACTAAAAGTAACAATACCTGAGCCAAAATGGCCAAACTGAAAGAGCCTCTGGACCTGAGAGTTCTCTCGGACATTTTGTCTCCTTGTGCTGCAGCTGCTTGAATCGGGAGGGAGACAGGGTGTGAGAGAGACGGATTGAAGAGATGACAACAGAGTTGCAGCAGGAAAGAAGAGGTTCCCATGCTTCTGGAACAAGTCCACACTGGCTCAGAACTAAAGGCGTAGAAGAGAGGGCCCTTGGTCGAGGAGGCACAGTGTAAGCAAATCAGCAGCTTGTGGCATGTATGGGCATAGCTTTGTTACTGATTACCACCAAATTAATAATAAAAAACAAAATCCTGGCTCTTCTTTAATGAAGTTCTTTCTCCCCCCCTGGAAAAAAAAAAACCCTAGACAGTCACCTACGACTTCTGATGACCTTTCAGCAGTTTTCACATATAGTGAGGTGTGTCTATGAACCAGACAGATGTTGCTCCAATTTTCCCATTTGAAACATTGTGTGTGGCATAGAGACACCATCAATCGGTGAAAATAAGGCTCTTTATTCTGCAAGGTGAAAGTCAGTGAATCTTGATTTGGAAGTATACAACATTGGTTAATCTGCAAATGAGCAATTTAAAAAATTTTAAAAGGAAAACGCTTTCCAAAATGGAAAGCTTTGTCTTCCACTCTGCAAGACCATCTCATCATCAGCTCTTTCACAATCTGAGTTTGCGTTTAGCACAAAGAGTGATGTCACCGTTAGTTTCCAGTGACTGAGGAACACAGTTCGTCTTGCGCACCAGTTTTCTTATTTTTAGAATCAACAGTGATCTGACCTCATTGTCTCTAAAGAAGAGCTAGAAGAACACACACAGCTCTTCTATCTCTTTTAAACAACTGTAGACAGAGTGAGAGATAGGGAAAAAAAATGAGGGGAAATGAATTTCCTGTCCTTTTTTGGGCTATGCAATAAACCCTCAGCATGTTTTAACCAAAAATTCTATGAACCAAATCTCTGCTGAATCCAGCTTTGGGATCTGACTGAGGACTAGAAAGGCTCTCTTAGGAGCCAATGAGCAGACAAGAGACTGCCTCCGATGGGCAAGTGAACAGAATGGTTTCTCCTCCAACTCTCATTCTCAGTAATGCTTGCTATTCTTCCTTTACATTTTGTCCTTCCACCCCAGTCCTAGCTTATCATCAACACTAGGAAGAGAATCAGTTTGGAAGACAGGGAATGTAAAATAAATATATTCAGAAAAGATTTGAGGAAGAAAAAAGTAATTACATAATTTGGAATTTGGCCAGCAAATAAAAACTAATATCCAACTCCCTTTTCAGTCTTACGCAATCATGATCTCATAACTCCTCTGCATATTGCAGCAGCACCACTGAATACCGCTGACTATAGAAACAATAAGCCAATACTACAGATATATGTATTATGAGAAGAAAATTGCATCAAGAATCAAGATCAGGCAAGAAAAAAATATTTTCAGGACCCATTAAATAATTTCTAAAACTTCAAAATCCATTGACCCAACATTTAATGTTTTGATTATTCTATTGTGACACGCATTCTTGTTTTGTAATGTCTAACATCAGGGAAGAGGCATAACACAGCACAAATAGGGAAAGACACTTTTGGAAAGTGACCACTGCAATGAAGTTTTCTAACAAAAAAAAAGTTGAAGTGAATGCAAAGGTATAGGGGTCATTTACTCAGACGTTATACTAAAGACTATATATAATATAATCCATGTAACTAGGCAAGTTTGCTATTTACAATATGTGACTTGAAACAGAATTAGAACATGTATTTTGGAAAGTATCTGGATATAATAGGTTTAGAGGAAACTATCAATAATTCCCCGAGGAAACTAATAAAACTATTGTTACAATTTATTTTAACAACAAGGAACGATGATTATGTAGCAGCTGTTAAGTCAAATGATTCTACGATGAGCTACCCAACAATGGATATAAAAATACATCGGGACAGCTAAACAACTTGAAGTGCAAGTGAAAATACATTAACTACTATATGCATACACTTGGTTTTTCATCTATCAAAAATAAGTGTGAATACTAATTTCAGTTATATTTTTCCTACTATGTTCTATAAAGTATCAAAATGTGCCTCTGTAATTTAGTTAGACTGCACATTTTTTGTGTGTGACTGCGTTCACTCTACTAATTTGAAAATCATCAACACAGAGATGTATATATAATGTGGAAAAGGGCATGCTGACACAATGTGTTTAATTATATGTTTATACTTGCACTCAACAACCTGGTTTACTTTCTTGACCATTTTATTAAGATGAAACATTATGATCAGTGCACCCAAAAGTTAAAAAGAGGAAAAATTATAAGCAAAATATTTCCCAAAAAATTACTGTTGATCGGAAGACATTCTGGTTTTCAGCCTGTTAAAAACTTCACAATGAAAACATTTTTGGAGCTTCAGAAAATTTGCAAGGTACAAGTTAACATAATCTAATTTTAAGTGATAAAAATCTAAGCCAGCAATTTTTGATAGAAACTTTATTTCCCAGAGTATGTCTATGCATAAATTTGTGTTAATTCCCTATATTTTTAAAATGGAATGTGTTTGAACAAACCACTTTTCATCCTAATTTTCAAATTACAATAATGGAAACTTTAGTAAATCTTAATGCTAGCTATTTCTGTCTGAATTAATTTACAGTCTTTATTGACACAGGGAAAAGTGGAGGTTTCTTTTCTTTCTGATAATTACATTGTTCTGGCTGTTAGGATGATGGCCTCGCCGCTTTGTTCAAAGCTGGTCAGGGCAAGTTTGTGAACTTGGATTTATTACCACTTACCCGTCTGAGGTCTACCAAAAACTTCAGTTGTGACAGAGATGCTCAACTTCTGTTTTTTTGCAAATTAAAACGACAGCCACGAATCTTTCACATAAGCAAGGTTTCGGAATATGTTTGTGCATGAGATAATATGCTTTGTGGCTGTGTGCCATTTTTTTTAAAAAAAGTTGTCTTGCTTTAGATTTCAATATTCTGAAACAGGAGAAGTAGACAGCTCCCTGAAGTTTGTAGTATTTCAAAGAAAATGAACCAAAAACGTTTTAACTGTTCAGAATTAAAGTATTTTTGAGCATTTTTTTTTTCTGAAATAGTTTTTCTGCTCATCTTAGATCTAGGCTTTTTTCTCACACTACATTGATACTTTCTGATTGTGACTTCACCTTTTTTCTCTCTCCCACCCCCACCTTTCTGCCATTCTCTTTCAAAGCATTTTTTCAATCAGCACATGAGGTTCATGAAAGAATATTATTTAGTCTTGGCTTTTCCTTCAACTTTATTCAGCAAAGCTACTGACTTGAACAAAAGCGGTACTGTACCTGCTCCAGGCCGCCAGAAACAATGACGAGCGCCTTGATAAGATTAGATGTAATTTTAAATGCAGCAGGGACAAAACCTCCCTCCTACTAACCCCACTGCTAACCCCCTACTGTAATTCCACCACAGTGAGCAGTTGAAAAATCCCGGGCCAGAGCCAGACTGCTCAGTAAGCGCCACCTCACAGACACAGAAACATGATCTGCATCATTTTCAGCCTTGGCAGACATTTTGTGCATAAAAAAAGAGAAGAAAAGAAAAGGGAGGGGGAAAAAAAAAAAGGCCATCTTTGAAACCAGACTCAAGCAAACTTTACACATTCTGAGTTTTATGGTTTCAAGAAGGACTTAAAATTTGAAATAAACAGAAAAAGAAAATTAAGATACTGCCTTGAAATCTCTATATAAAATCAATTTGGTTTTGTGTTTTTGAAGCAACCGTCCCTTTATGTCTTAATTGACATGTTTTATGGATGGCTGAGTATTGTAAGGTGATGAAAGAAGCATAAATATTTGTGGATTTCTTTATGAATCTAACAAGTTAGGTGCCCAGTGTACGTTCCTTTCAACTCACAAAGATTTGTGAATGCGTCTATAAAATGTCAGACTGTCTTACTTTTTCTTCCCTCGGTGAACTTCCGCATTTGTGTTGTATTTGTTCTGGCCAACAAACAAATATGAAGCACGCTCAAGCTTTGTGTACTAATACGGAAATAAAAATTAAATCATTGTGGCTTTCCGTGTCTCTTTCTCCTCTTCATTTCTATGTACAAACATTGGCATTGGGTGTTTTAAAAGGAGAAATGAAAACTGTTTATTTCAACATCTATGATCCACTTGGCCCATGCAAAAACATTTGTGACATTGTATTAAGACAGGATTTTTTTGTGAAACAAAGCATTAAGCCATTTCCATCTCAGGTAACTCTTTTATTGGGTGGATCGGAGCTCTTTAGTTTGTCAGTTCTAAGATGCTTTTTTTGGTATCAAATGTTCTTTATAGGGGGCATGACTGCCTGCTGAAAAAAGTCAGATGTTGAGACTGGATATAGAGACTTAAGCGACTAAACTTGAGAGCCTCACTAATCTCTGAACTTCTGATCCTGTTGTAGTAGGTACTTCTGAATTAATGCAAGAGGACAAATCTCCACAGTGGCCCCGCTATGGACATTAGTGGCGTTTGAGTCCGGAGTCTTCCCGTTAGCCTGAAAAGCATCTTGGGCCCGTAGGCTGCTCGCCCTTAGGCTTCTCATAAAACTTCAATAAGCTGAAAAAATACCTTTAGGATTTTAATATCTATGAAATACACCCGAAATTGAGATGCAGTTTCACTCTGAGGTAAGAGAAAAAGCCCAAATTGAGGAGTTTTGCTAGATTTCAGTTCACTGGATGCCACTCAATACTACAGGAATACATAATCATGCTTTGTTGTAGGGAACTGTATGGAGATCTGAAGTGTTTGATGGGAAAGGCATTTTTTTTTTCCTTCCTTTTCCCAGGTTTTGGTTCTGTGGTTTTACATGCACTGATTGTGTAAGTATCATCTTCAACACAGTCTCCCACTTGTAATCCACCTGCTCTTGGAAGGATGTGCATGGAAACCACCGAGCATCTCTCTCCAGCCTTTGGATATTTCTAGAACCTCAACCGTTGTTCCGGGCAGTCTCCCCACTTTCTGTTTCTTCTTTCCTCTTCCTAATTTCCACTTCCCACAATGTGCCAGAAGTGATCTTAGGGCTAGAGATGGGCACCTTATGGCTCTCACGGTCACAGATCCCATAGCCTGGTGACAAGGAGACTGAGAAAAAAAAATGGCAATAATTGCATTCACCCTTTTTTCTTCGCTTTCTGCCCTTGTTCAAACTGAAGCTTTCCCTTTTTCCATTCTTCCTGTCCATCAGCTGCCTGGGAAAATTTGCAGCTAACCGCTTTTAAACTCGGACTTGGGCCATCTAAAGTGAGATAAACAATGAGGATTTTTTGTCAGTAATGAGCAAAATGGAAGGCAGTGAGACTTTATATAAATAATTATTCCTCAGAATCTTTTTCCCCATAAAAATAAAAATTCATTTATTTAAGATTGGTGCAGTCTTTCTGATTTAAGAGCATAAATCTTCCAATATCATGCTTGGATGAATTTACTACAATTTTCTAAATTTGCTAGGTTTTTCACATTTATTATTTCAGTGTATACTTTGTATGAGAGAAATTAAGCCAAATCACTATTTACATGTCAATAAATCCTCATCATAAGATATAATGTAATATATGTTGTATATTATCGGAGAAATGGAAGATAGTCTCTAGGTATAAAGTGACACCCCAAAACTCTTGACTTCTTTTTACTGTATTCTTCAAACATTGATTTAAACATATAATTAATACATACTTTTTGAAAAGAAAGTCCAACTTTCTACTGTCAAGATAGGTTTAACAATTTCGTTATCTAAACCTACAAAGTCAGGATACACTTAAATAACAGAATTATGGACTTGTGACTGTTTTTGAAGGACTATACTATTGTAATAATATAAGAAAATCAGTACGGGGAGGGATTATGAGAAAGGGGTCAGGGCCTATGGAGCTGTATCATAAAAGAATAAAGAGCTTAAACAATATATATTCATTGTGACAATATTGTAGGAGTCACATGAACAAAAAGAACAAAACACAAAATCAGGAAAAAAAATTGTGTTTTTCTAAGGATTCAGGAGTAGCAATTAACACCTGCTTTCAACTTTTTTCTATGCAAATATTTTCATAGTTTTACACAAGTGAGATCAAAGCATATACCAACAGTTTTCCACCATTTTGATTTTACAGTATATATAATAATAATTTAAAGTATGTTAGAAGGATAATACCTAATTTTGATAAATACATTTCTATCTTTCACATACATGCATGAATTGTGTGAATATAGAACTTACTTAGGCCATCTTTTCTGTTTTTTTTTACTTTCCTCTTTTTTCCTCATTCTATCATTACTAATCCAAAAACCTGAAATCAAAAACATTTCCAAATCCAGAAAGTTTTGAGTAGCCAATGACACTATAGGTGGAAAATTTCATACCGCAAAACTTTATATTATGCACAAAATAATTAGAAAATGCATAGTCACCTAAAGGTTGTGTGTAGAAGGCATATAGGAAATATCAATGAATTGCATGTCTTCACTCGGTTTCCACCCTCCAAATATCTCATTATGTACTTGTCAATGTTCTAAGATTAAAAAAAAAATCAGTATTCACTACTATGATCCAAAGCATTTTGGATAAGGGACACTCTTAGTTTCCATTTTTGATTTTTAATCTAGTCTCTATGCCCATTTTTGCCCTGCTCTGTCCAAATAGAAATCTTGTCCCTCCTGTAGCTCCCCTGGCTGGCGGTTTATTTCAACCTACAAGACTCAGCTGACTGTTCCTTTCCAGTAGATCTTCAAATCTGTCGTCAGCATCTGCATTCCTATCATGCCTGTTCTGCACTTAATATATGGAATGCATAACGCTGAGTACAGTATGAAATTGGACCTAATCAGAGATTAGAGTACAAGGCCGGCAGAGCTGTCTCCTGTGGGTTTATGTTGAATGCTCTGGGCAGAGGAACCGCTCGATGGCTTAGATTGCTTTGGGAGGTTCCTACCTGTCTTGGAAAGTAGAGGACCTTGAAGCAGTTACTTGGATAAATTTCTTAATTTGTAGCAGCCCCCAAAGACTCTTAACTTGGGAGAGCACACAATTCCAAATTTTAACTGGAGTCCAGGCAAATGCAAACATGATTCAAGGACTGTGAGTTCCTCCAAAGAGGATCAACCAATGGCAACAATCGGTTCCCCAGGAGAAAGGGATCAGTCAGTTGAGAGAGCATGACTGAGGTAGAGGTGAAACGTCAGAGGGAAGAGACAGATGCTGTTGCAACAGGAAGCTGTGCCTGACTCGGCTATGACTGGCTATCGCTGCTTCGTCTTGGAGAGGAAAACGATGGGTAGGTAAAAAGACTTGCAGTACCAGGTGCCTAAAGTCTTGGCTGTGGAAATCACCTTGAAAGAAGGACATCAAGACAGCATAATGCGGAGCCTGCACCCTCTTGAGGTTCCCATGCAGTTCACTCCGACGATCAGCGGTGTGCAGAGTAGCATGGGTAGACGTAACTTGTTCCAAAGAGCGAGGGTAAAAAAGCATAGCAGCACAGAGCGAATTCAATAGCCTGAGCAGAAGGGAGGCCCCTCCTCGCTGCCCTCCCTGCTAAGGACTCCTGGAGGGAAGCCAGGTGCTTCCTCTGATGTTGGCGGGATTTAGCGTGTAACTCTCAGTATGATACTCAGACACACAGGAAACACATCTTTCTTACCCTGGCACATTCTGTAGCAATCAATATGATGATTTGTATGTACTTACTAGATCCACTTACTTATTTATATCATGGTTGTTGCTGAGGCCCAGTAGTTATCCGGTATTTTCCTACATATTGGAATAAAACATTTGGCAGAAGCTAGACGTAGTTCTTGCCTGAGTGGAACAAAATGTTCACTGAACTAGAATTAAAGCAAATAGTTTTGTTTCACTATTTCCTTATGTTTTTTCATGTAAGCTACCTTGAAATATAATAATAAAGTTTCTCTTGAGTAGTATACTCTTAAAAGTGTTGTTGCAAAGTCAGCAGTTGCAAAACACAGATAACCTAACCGTTCACATAAAATATTTGATAGGTGTTGTTATGCAAATTGTAATGTTAGAAGACCCATAATTTCTTCAAGTCATGTCGCCAGTTTTGTGATTTGGAATCTTAAGCTGTTTTCTATTGTGCAGTGACAGGTAGATTCCGTATATATACAAAAAGCCTTTTTACGATGATCTTATCATGAAACATAAAATGAACATTGATAATTACTTTGATTTGGGTTCTTTCATAAATATAATTAATTTCTCAATGTGTTCAAGTTCTCATGCCTAGTTGTGGGAAAGAATAAAAAGTGAGTGAAAGATAGGCTTGATGTCCACATTGTAGAAAATGAGGTAAATCTGTCTAAAGATGTAGTCTTTCAAAATTAATGAGCTGCAAAGTGCCACTTTCTCCCACTGTTGACAGATTAGAACCTTAATTCATGGCTGGGGCCTGCATGGGAGAGACAGGGAAGAGAATGTTGAGGGGGCAGGCGTGGAGCACAGGGAGAACCCCTGTTGTTGAAACAGCATGAAATGGAGTTGGAATGGTCAGGCACTTGTGCACAAAAAAGTGTATCCCACAAAGGAAATTTCTATTTAAAAATAACCAAAAAATTTCACAAAATTGGAAAATACACAAAGCCATCTCCTTTCCAAAACGTGAGTCCCTCATGCAGCTAGCTTACTCACGGAACTATTCGTGTTGTGTAAAGAGCAGTCACTTGTTTAGTTTTTACAAAAATTGCACGAATCTCCTATTATTGTTTGCATCTTATACATGACAAAATTAAGCCACGGCCATTAAGCAATGCGATCAGTTTGGCCAAAACACAACAAGAATTTGGTCAGTCACTAGAAAGCAAACTTGTAAACAAAAACCATTTTATTTTCCCAGTAGGGAAAAGCATGATCCTTCTAAGTGTTTGTGGGGAGTTGTCATGAGCTGGATGAGCTGCATGGCAGGATCTCTGTCTGCGAAGACTTTATACTTGAATAACAGAAAAGGGGTATCATATACAGAAAAGACATATATCAGCATCTTGAAGAGTGTAAAATAATAGTGCAAGTTATAGGATTAAATTCTGGGATCAGGTGGAGTAATGGTATAGCTCAGTGATGCAAATGCTATTAACACTGGGGATATTGCTTTCTCGGTGGGTAGCAATGGTGTTGGGTGACTAGCTTTGAGTCACTAGGAGTTCAACATAAAATAACAGTAGACACAGTTGGAAGAGAAAAGGCGGTGTCCCATCGAGAAACAGTCTCCTTTAATCACTTGCAATTTCATTACCACGTAAACGAGAGAAATAGGAAATAAAGTGTCCCTATCTTCTGTTTAAGAAGACGATATTTTCCATGTGAAAAAGCTGTGTAAGAAATTTGAGGTGAAGGGTTGTTTAAACACATCAGGTATTATGACAGAATCTTTATTTAGTCTGAAGGTTTTGAACCAGGTCAGGAAGAGGAGTACAGCCCGCCACCCCTTCTTCCTTTCACTGGGTCCTGGGGCTGCAGAAGAGTGCATCTTCTCCTTCAAGAAAAGCCTGAGGAAAGAGGGAATGCAATACGTCACCTCCATGAAATGCAAGGCGATACTAGTTAAAGTAGAGGTTTTATTTTACAAAAGACTCTTCAGCCTATATTCCCACAGGTGTACCACTGACCTACTTAGAGAGGTTGTGAGACATCCACTAATTGGGTACTGAAGTTTTTGAACAGGAAAAAAAAAAGACCAATAAAAGTCCCAAACCTCAGTAACTCACATCTCTGAAGGCCCAGGGAAGCCACCATTGACATGGACAGTGATGAATTATACTAGTCAGTTAGTCTCAAATTTTCTGAGAAATAACAGTAGCAAATTTTGCTCACACCAACTTTTCCAGTTGAAATTTCTCTTTTTCAGTTTCAGTGGAAAATCTCTATGAAGATTTCAGGCAAGTCTGTATATACAAGTGCAAACAAAAGGAGTGCTTTTTTTTTTTTATTGTGGTGGCTCTTTATTTCTATAGCCAACATTACCTAGGCAGGTTGATATTGCTTAAAACTACTGTTTGTTGATTTGTTCTTTAGAAAGGTAGAAATCCACACAGGTAAAGCAGACATTTCTTTGGGTCAAAATCTTTGAAGTAGCATTTGCTTACATTCCGTTATATCCTGAATTTTAATGGTAGGTTAATTAGCTTGCTGGGTAACATTGGCTCAATAACTTTAAAGTTTCACTTAATTTTAGTGTTCTGCATAAACATTGCTTTTGTGGTTGATATTTAGCATGGGTGGCAGTTACTGCTTTGTCTTACAAACTGTTAGCTGTTGTTCTAAGTGAAAGTCAATGGTGATCTCAGTCCGAGCTGTTCTGCATTTGAGTAGTATAAATCTGACTTCATACATGATAACCAATATATTTGTGTCTCAATTTGCCTCATGTTTCCAACAGTGCTTACCAAAGACCTCGTTAAGTTGCAATATTTACAAGAATGATTAAAACATGAATTGTCAAAAGATGAAGCATTCATGTATAGGCAACATAGCTGTGCAATAGGAGGGACTTTAGCTCTTTGTACCAACCAGAACATGATATTCAGTATTATTGCTCCTACCCATGACACTTAGGTATTTGCTTTAAATTAAATATGTTGGGACCTGGCACAGTGGTTCACCTGGCTGGTCTTCTCCCTGAAAGCACCAGGATCCCATATGGGCACTGTTACATGTTCTAGCTGCTCTACTTCCTGTCCAGTTCCCTGCTTGCAGCCTGGAAAAGCAATAGATGATGGCCCAAAGCCTTGGGACCCTACACCTGCATGGGAGACCTGGAAGAGGCTTCTGGCTTTAGATGGGCTCAGCTCCGATTCTTGAAGCTGTTTGGGGAATGATTCAATGGGTGGAATATCTTGTTCTGTTTCTCCTTCCCTCTGTAAATATGTATTTCTGATATCTATACTCCTCAATCTATCTATCCATTTATCATCTATCCCAACATCTGTATCTTTCTTTAGATAGACATAGATATAAGATCTATAGGGGTCACAGGAAGCAATGATATTTAGTATAAAGTTCATAAATGCTTATGTCAGCAAGACTATGTGGGGCTTCAAAAATTCTTGGAAAATGTGCCTCATCTTTTTCATTCTTTCTATTCCATGTTTTTATAAAAGTATTTATTTATTTATTTATTTTATCTGGAAGTCAGCGTTACAGACAGAATGGGAGAGATTGGGAGAGCTCTTTCATCTCCTGCTTCACTCATCAGACGGCTGCAATGGCCAGAGCTCGTCCAGATCACAGCCAGAATCCTAGAGCTTCCTCTGGTCTCCTATGAAAGTTACAGTGGCATAAAAAACGTGGACTATCTTCTGATGCTTTGCTCAGGCCATTAGCAGAGAGCTAGATTGCAAATGGAGTAGCCTGATCTTCAGCTGGTGCCCAAATTGTTTACAATAGCCCCTCCATGAGCTTTTTTTTTTTTTTAAGATTTATTTATTTTTATTACAAAGTCAGATATACTGAGAGGAGGAAAGACAGAGAGAAAGATCTTCCATTCGATGATTCACTCCCCAAGCAGCTGCAATAGCCGAAACTGAGTCAACCCGAAGCCAGGAGCCCAGAACCTCTTGCAGGTCTCCCATGTGGGTGGAGGATCCCAAGGCTTTTGGCTGTCCTTGACTGCTTTCCCAGGCCACAAGCAGGGAGCTGCATGAGAAGTGGAGCTTTTGGATTAGAATTGGAGCCCATATGGGATCCCGGCGCGTTCAAGGCGAGAACTCCAGCCACCAGGATATGGCACTGGGCACTACGTGAACTTTTGAAATGTATTAATCCAGTTTACAACCTGTCTCGGCTACTCACTGGTAAAAGGATCTTGGGTATGATAATTACCTTCACTGAGCCTGCATAACAGGCACAATTATATCTATACAACTGACATAGGAGTCTCTATGTGACTGAGTTTTTAAAGGAGGCTCAGTATTGATTACTTATAGAATACGACTTCTAAGAAAAACCCATGAACACAGTAGTTAATAAATGTTTGATATTGAGAGGGAGGAAAAAAGAAAGAAATATCAAGAGAGCTCCCAACTTTGAGGTCAAGTGCTCTATTGTTCTAAAATATGTGATCCTTGTGATAGTCTGAACAAAAGTTAAGCTTGTTTTGATGGGTGGAATGAATAGGCAAGTCACAGCTTTAGGTTTTTAACTTGCTAGGAAAATCGATTTTAGGTTGACTTCTTCAGTTATTAGTTATATTGCAAGCAATTAAAAAATCAGATATTTAGGTAGACATGGAGCATATGGAATAGTAGCAATATTTGGATGGCTATTATTGAAGAAATTTCTTCTACTCTGTACTCATTGTGAACAAATTATATTGTCTCTCAGCTTTCAGTCTCTCTTCATGCTTCTCGCTTTTGCATAAAAAATTACAAGTAGATCTTCATTCTCTAAAGTTTTATTTACTTATTTGAAAGGAAGAGAAAGAGGCAGGTGGCTTGGTGCACCCAGAAATGTCCACAATAGCAGGATCTTGACCAGTCCGGAGTTAAAACTCCACCCAGATTTCACATGCCAGTGGCAGCGACATAAGCACTGGAGCCACTGTTTGCTGCCTTCCAGATGTGTGTTCACAGGAAGCTGGTCCTGAAGCAGAGCTGGGATTTGAAGTCAGGCACTGACATATGGGATACCAAGATTGAAAGTGGTGTCTTAACCTGCTGTGCACAAGGTTTGCCTCTCAAGAAGTGAATTAACAGTAAAGAAATGGCATCTTTTGGATGCATAGTTCTAAGAGCATGCAATAAGATACAGTTTTATCAGAGCCCTCTTCTAACGTCACATGATCCTAAAGTGATGTTTTAAGAAGGAGTCCTGCAAACACTGGCGTCTCAGATAGGTGCTGGTTAGTGTCCTGGCTGCTCCACTTGTGATCCAGCTCCTGGCTTATGTTGTGGAAAGGTTGAGTCAGGTTCATGGTCACCTGAGCCCACATGGGAGACCCAGAAGAAGCTCAAGGCTCTTGGTTTCAGTTCAGCTCAGCTCCAACTGTTGCAGCTGTTTTGGAGAATGAACCAGTGGGCAGAAGACCTCCCTGACTTTTTCCTGTCTGTAAAATCTGCCTTTCAAATAAAAAAAATAATAAAGTTTTAAAGTTAAAAAAAGAGCCCTTATGCATCACTAGAAACAAATGCATCTATAATCTTTTAGACCTGAAAAAAGAATGTGTTGAAGACTATTTCATATTTTTTAAAAAAAATGATTTTTTATTTGTTTATCAGACTCAGAATAGACATGTGTTTTCTGCTCAAAGGGAAATATCTTGTGGGTTAAACTAAGTGTGGTTAAGGGATGTGGTGTGGGCTGGGTTGTTCTCTAATCCAGGGGGAAAAGCAGAAAGCAAAGACTTTACAGCCAACTGAGAAGGATATATTATGGGGAAAAAAGAGTGAAGGGGAACCTAAAAATGGCTGGCAGACATTTTTTCTCTGTTTTGATGTTCATATGAATATTTGGGGCACATTTTTCTTTAGAACAGTGATTTTTTTTAGGTAGTAAATAATCTATCTTTTCCATGAATATTGAATGAGAGGAGATAATTTGGAAGAATTTGAGGGCTCAGGATTATTTTTATTCTGGCAAATGATTAATTTCCAGAATCTCCACCTGTCTTGTCTGCAATGAGTGGCTGATGCCCTTGAAAATTCAGCTATGAAATATTAATACTTGTTGGCAAAGTCACCTTTAAATAGCAAAGATTGTGTCTATGTTAAGCCATAGTTCGTGCTGGGAGTCACTAAGACAGTGAAATCAGCTTTTTAAAAGTGAGCATTATTTCAAAACATGTGTTTATTTTGCAAGTGATTGGTACAGAAACAGATGCTATTTATGTACCATTTGTCACGCATATTGAATTTTTAAACATTTCAATTAATGAAGAGATAAAGTAAAATGATGATATTTTATCCTGTAAAAGATATATTTTATCTCCATGGACATATTACTAGAGCATGTTTTTATCATTTTTTGGAAAATAAACTCTCATAAACAATCTAGTCCTCATGTGTTAAAACTAAAATTTGCTTTTATAAAACATGGAACCTTTATATTGTAAAACCTCAAGAGATAATTGTTCTAGTAAATGTCTTATTCATGATCAAAAGTTTGAGCATTCAACTCCAATTCAGGTGATAAAAATGTTTTGATAGAATGAGCATGTGGAACAGCAACTTGAAACCTCTGTTTCAAATGATGCAGCTCATATTGTAACGTCTAGGTTCAAGTCCTTTCTCTATTTCAATTAAAGCTTCCTGCTAACATGCATGCTGGAAGACAGGAGGGTGGGTCAAGTGGCTGCAGACCTCTCACACACATGCAGACCTCAACTGAGTTCCTGGTTCCTGACTTTGGCCTGGCCCAGCCTGAGTTGTGGGCATTGGCAGTGAGCTATCAGATGGATGATCACTCTGTGTATGGCTTTGAAATAAATAAGAAAATAACTTGTGTTCATTCGAACTTTAAGGAATAGAAGAAATAACATACATGAGTAAAGCCATTTTGAGTAGACAAAGAGAGATTGAACAAAGCTGAACGGATAGCTAAAAACCTACACACATATATGTATGCCTTTAGTCAACTATGTGTGCGTACCATATACTAACAGCTCACCTAACCTAGTTTCTATGAACTGCTTTACTCACCCACTGAAGCTGCTAGTTGTCACGCAGTTACTCAGTTAAAACCACTTGTTCTTTTTTAGATCAGCTGCTAAACCTCCTGTAAGGAATAACAGACTTCAAACACAAATGAAAACAGTAAACCCGAGAGCATAAATACTACTTTATTTTAAGCACCTAAACTATTCCATCATTTTAGTTCAGTAAATCCTCATACCTTAACTTTGCTGAAGTCTAAACAATACATTACATATTTTCTATCTAGGCAATGTGCTTTAACGTGTGTTTGCATGTGTGAGTATTTATGTAATCCTGTACCTTACTGATAAACTGGGCTTGTGCATAAGCGATACCCACACTGTAGCAGTTTTTAAAGTGGCTAGAGAAATGAACTGATAGTACCAAGTTACACATTTAAAAGCGACACCCTTGTCCTTTGGTATCATTTTCCAACAAGGTTATCACTGAAACTTCTTCCATTCCGAAGAATTGTGTTTCTCAGTCCGCCAAAGTAGCTGACAACATGGTGTGAGTTGACGTCCAGCTCTAGTTTCCTCCTTCCTTTTTTTTTTTTTCTTTTTAGGAGTTCCTTTCAAAGATTTCAGTTATCTGTCATCAGGGCCACGTTTAGAGTCTCCTGAGCCAAAGCAGCTTGGAATGTGTTGGTGAAGAGGACACTCCAGACAGGACAGTACGCTTGTCTACAGGGTGAGCGTGAGGGAGAGTGCTAAGCGCTCGTAGCAATTTGACTTTGGCTGGGGTAAACCATGGCCAGGAGAGAGGATGCACTGGAAGGGGACCCTGGTGCTGAAAGGGTGCACTTCAGCCTTTCAGTTTGTACACAAGCATCAGAGCGACCGCATTATCGGGCAATTGGCCTTCTTCTGCCTCGTGCTCTACTACAAGTAGGAGCGAGGTGGTGGAGGAAATCCTCACCCTTAGAGTTATTCACTTTGCATAATGACTCTACTTAGCACGTGAGGAGGGAGTGCTGATGTCTAAGTGCTGATCTCTCTGCAGTCATGACTGTGCGCCCTTCAATTAAGTAGTTCAGATCTGAGTTCTTTTAAGATAAACTGAAAGGGATGGCAGTGGTGGGTACAGGGGTATGCGCGCTTGTCGAAACTCATCCAGCACATAAAATAGATGAATTTTATTGAAGGAAATTATACCTCAGTACAGTTGTTGTTTTTTTTTTTTAAGTTTAGAAAGTGTGAAGAACTGTGAGGGGAAATAAGAAAGCTACTGTCATCACATGCTAATTTCAATTTGTGTTGCTGGAATAAACTTTATTGTAGAGAAGACACTCATCATTTACAATAAACAGTAAAGGCATTCCAAAATTGGCTAATTCTATAATGATTATATCAATCATACAATGGTTATGCTTTCTTTTCTTTTTCATCATTGTAATATCAGGGTTTGTAATATATGCTCACAAACAGTGAAAAAAATTGAAGCCTGAAATTATAGCTATATGCATGCAAAACAAGACATGCTAGTAAAATAGATTTTGAAGAGTGAATGAAGAGAAATGGGGAAATAGTCATTTGGTTAATATGTAGCTGAAAAAATGGTTTTAGATTTCCAGAATAAATGTGTTTTTGATACTTCCACACTTCTTAACATTTGACAGATTCCTGGTTTTGAATATTAGTACCCTATCTGGATGGTCAAAATCACAAGTAACAATCCAAGCTCCTCTGTCCCTCTCCCAGATCCATCCCCACCTTCCCCTCCCACCATTCCCTTCCATACGATTACAGCATCATAATCCTCAAGCAACAGTTATAAGTTCAACATATTGCTACCCGTGTGTACCACGGCATGGTGGTTTAGTAGACAACACAAAATTTCAAACACACCAGCAAATTCTTGAGAAAATAAGATAGATATACCAATGCAAGAGAGATACTAGTGCAGGCACAAAGCTGACACGCCAGCATTCGAACAATCTAGGAGAAAATAAGACAGGATGTGTGCATCACGTTTTTCCTTAAGATGAGTAGATTGCTTTGTTTGAATCTAGTTTCATTCCTCCAGTGCTCACAGGACTCAGGGCTGGGTCAGGCTGAAGTCAGGAGTCAGCAACTCCATGTGTGTCTCCCACATGAAAGATGGGCTCAGGTGATCACCTGCTCTCCCTCAGTTACAGAAACAGCTTGATTGGAGGGTGCATCGCTGGGACCTGAACTTGTGTCTCTGACATGGAACGGAAGCAGTTTCAGCAGCAGCCTAACCCATTGGGTCACAGCACTAGCTATGTACACATAGTTTTAAAACCAGGAGTAACCGATTATAACTGAAGTACTCAAGCTCGAATCAGGCATAAGTCGCAGTATATGCTCTGGGGATAGTTTCAGAAGACACTTGAGCAGTGTGAATTGCATTCACTTCATAAGCATGAACAGGGATATGGAAATTAAAGTTTTAGATACATGAATTAGAGCATATTATGTTAAAAGAAGTAGAGGAAAAACCCTGAAGGCCCAAAATTAGATTGGGGAAAATGATAGTTGCACGGGAGGGTGTGTGGGGTGCACTCGGGAGAACTGCAGTACATTCCTTTTACAAGGATGTTCTAAAAAACCGGAACTTACACAATGTCCGTTTCGGTTTTATTATGTCCCTTCCATTGCATGGCTTAATTGAGAATTGGCTTCTCATTGGTGATCCCAACTAACTACCTCAATTGAGAATTTATGTCTTAATAGTTGAATCCCTAGAAGTACCTATAGTGGTGGTAGCTATTATTTGCTGATAACTTCTGTTGGTTATTTAACATATGCCATGCATGATTTTAAATGATCTACGTGTCTTAACTTGAACCATATGTTTCTTTCTTTTTTTTAACTTTTATTTTCTTATTTGAAGGTTAAAATGGAAGGGAGGAGAAATCTTCTATTCATTGGTTAACTCCCCCAAAAGGCTGCTACAGTCAGGGCTGGGCATGGGTAAGCCAGGATCCAGAAACTGTCTCTTACTCTTGTGTGAATGGGACGAAGGTCCTAGTATTTGGGTTATTTTCCACTGTCATAGCAAAGCATCTGGAATTCAAAAAAGTGCTCATATGCAATGTTTTCATAGTAAGCAGCAGCTTAGTCCACTTTGCCACAACTCTGGGTCTGAAATGGCCAACTTTTTGTTAAGATCTATTTATCTTTATTGGAAAGGCAGATTTACAGAGAAAAGGAGAAGGGGGGAGGGTAGGGAGAGAGAGAGAGAGAAAGAGAGAGAGAGATTGAATCTTCCATCCACAGATTCACATTCTGAAAGGCAACAATGGCTGGAGCTGAACTAATATGAAGCCGGGAGCTTTGTCTGGGTCTCCCATGTGGATGCAGTGTCCCAAAACTTTGGGCCATTCTCCATTGCTTTCCCAGGCCCCAAGTACGTTGGCTCCTTAATCCCATCTGATTTTACCTGTAGAGTTCCTATTTATCTGTTATGCATTATGGAGACCAAGGTCATCTATTTCGTCTTTTCTTTCCTTACCATCAGTAGCCTAACCACCTTGACACATTTGTTTCAGGTGCGGACCTAATTCCCCATCTTCATTAATCTGTCAGTTTTCTATCCTTCTGTTCTCGATTTGAGTGGAGCTGGAGAAAATTCTAGATTGCATAGTTGACTTCAATGTAAAAGCACGATTTCAATCTAAGGTAGACATTTGACAACATTCAGCAATCAAAAGCTAATTTAACTAATTGATTTAAGCTATTATGCTTCCCAATACTTGGAGAAGCCACTCTGGTTCTTCTGATTGCAGACTGCCAATTGTTCCCCTCCTCTTAATTTTCAATTTCTAATCGGGCAAAATAAATAAATAAATAAATAAATAAATAAATAAATAAATAAATAAATAAAAGCTTTGCTTCTCTTCAGCCTTACCACAATGTTTCGTTTAGATAGTGCCTCATGCTGCTTCTGGAAAAGTGCTCCCATAGTGCCCTCTCACTGTTAACCCTTCTTAGAAAATTGCATCCTCTCCTGGCACATTGAGCCCTGATCTTTCCCATTTAATTTATGCATCTTCCATTCAGCTGTCATGGGAGCTTTGGTTGTTGCTTATAAAGCATTTTCAGTGATTCAGTGTCATCTTCCTAAACAGAAACAAAAACAGGTCTTCCCTTGATCCAGATTCTGTGAAAACTTCTAAAGTTACTTACAGTTGCCATAGCTGCACCTGTACCAAAGAGGCAACTTATTCCTGAACTTCTCTGTTTTAGCTCTGCTCACAAAATATGCCTCAAGTTTCTTCATATTTTCCCCAACTTCCCACATATGCTTGTTTGCCATTTGTAACCTGACCTCGCTGCTTATATTGTGAGATTAGTGTGGCCTCTACTTTTGTAAATTCAGATTTATTTTCTCAGTGCTAAATGCAGTTTAAAGAAGAACCCCTTCTGGAGGATCCTCCACCTGTACTTCTAACATGCAGATCATATTTCTTTCATTATCTGCAGTCCTAGCTTCTTTCTTAATGTCAAATCCATCCAAACAGTGACAATGTACTGCCCCTTAATCTATGTTGGGTATTGCAGCCTCTGCAATCTTGCTTTATTTCCTCTTTGCTGAATCTCTTTCTGATGTCATAATCAGTAACCTTCAAATTGACTTTTCAGATCAAATCATCTCATTTAATTTCCCCCTAACTCATATGTGTGCAACATTTGTCTTTTCTGGATGATTTTATAATATTGCCATTTGTAAAATAATCTGTATGAGTTCAGAACATGTTTTGTATTGAAAGCAATGCAGTGGCTATTAGGAATAGAGAGAGGGAACTGTGCATTGATAGGAAGCTGGAAAAGCGAACCAAGGGGACCTGGGCTCAGGTACTTCAATACAGCCTGCAGGAACTCTCAAGCAGTTTTTCTACTATGCCAAAGGCCGGTCCTGCTTCTGCTTCATTCATTTATTTATTTTTTTGATTGGTCTTCGCCTAGCACATTAAAGTCTTAATGGTGTTAAAGGGTGTGTGAAGACGTGGAAATAATAATCATGAATGACATATTAGGAATTACAGATTATGTGTAAGTCTGGACCTTAGTAACAGGGAGGCGGGGTAGGTCATCAATATCATGTGCGTGCAAGAGCAAAGATAAATTCACAGTTTACCCTGTTGCTGTTCTGGCAAGGTTTGTAGGTAGAGAGGTCTGTTTTATAGTTGAAAATACTCTGTACTTAGCAAGCAGATTTGAAGAATGGGATGGAGAAGAGAGTCCCACCTACCTTCACTTACAGGTAAAAATAACAGAGTAGACGAGAAGGTTGAAAAGGGTTAATTGAGCATAAGCCAAAGGTAATGAGTAGCTAGCCTGGCTGTTTCCTTTCAGTAGAGCATAGCCCACCACTGATGCTCCCTAAGTGTCTTCAAAACACTGGGCTTGAAGAAGTTCTTTCTTGAGGGCATAATGCTACTTAGGTGGCCTGAGTCCAGGATTCTAAGGGGGTTTTATTTCCCTGTAAATTGGGGATGTTCAAGCATGTAGGGGTGTAATCCCTCCACTGACCTCCACATACCTTGCTTTGTAGTTTTAAGGAAAATGGGTCAAGGCAGTGAAGGCAAACATGAGGTTCACAGGTCAGAGACTTTCACACAGCTACCATGTTTGCTAATTTTGAATATTTTAGTACTTCTTTCCTAACAGTTTTGCCTTTTGGAGGAAACACAAATTAAGACTCACATCAGTGCATACCAAAGGGATTTCACCAGATGAAGTCAAATAAAATAGCTAAAATCTTCTGAAAAATATCGAACTTATATTTTTTTCTCTTTGTAAATACTACTTCATTCATGCTAATGTTTGCAATATTTCCACATAAGATCTCCTTGTTAAATAGAGAAATGATTGATTTTTGGATGTGGCAGTACACCTGTTTTTATGTGGTCTAATTAGGAGAAAAAAAATTTTTTTTAAATCATCAACATACACGTATTTTTCTGATATTAAATAGATTCATTCATAATTATGCAAAAATGTTCTTTTAAAAAAAAACTCGTGCATTTCTTTCCTCATTGATGTTGCACCAGAGGGAGAGTAGATTTAGGTTGTGAGATTATCCACTGATAAAATGTTTACGGATCTGTGCTTTTGTAATGATATAGGGGAAATCGGGGGAGAAGAGCAGATCTGGGGAGGGGATGGAGGAAATCCCTGAGCTTCTGAAACTGTAACACAAAATAAGTAAATCGATCAATCAATCAATCCATCCGCATGCGGCTGGCATCCAGCTTAGTAGTTACAGAAGCCCATGCCCCACGTGACAGTGCCCTGTGTCCGTTGCAGACTCTGCCTCCTGGCTCCAGCTACCTGCTGATCCGGATCCTGGGAGGCGATGGGGAACTGCATCCCTGCTCGTCCTGTGGCACACTTGGACTTGAAGCTTTCACCTGGCCCAGTCCTGGAGCTCAGGAACATTGGTGAGGTGAACCAGTTCTGTCTTCCTGTCTGTTTCTTCATCTGTATATCCTTTTATATGCTTCTACATATCTTTAAATATGCTTCTGGTTGCTGGTTGCTGTTAATAGTTAATACTTTCACATTCCCAAGTTAGTTCCCAAGAAATTACAAGTTTTTTTTTTGTTTTTTTTTTGTTTTTTTTTTTTTACATTGCATAGAAATATATCCAGAAAATGCCAGGAATTTTGTAAAAAAAAAAAATGAAGTCTTAAGGAAAAAGTGGTTGTTTCTTGCTGCTGTCATCATTTATAAAGAGATTAATAGAGGTTGACAACATGTGCCATTTATGTGTCAGGCTGGTGAGCAGAATCTTTTGATATGCAGAATTATTTGTCAGGTAACATATTTCTGGTTCTCTCTTTACCTTTAACTGGATCTATCTATATTGAATGATGTCTGTGAATATCTGATGGTACAACTTTAGCACAATTTGGTTTGCATGTATTTTGCGTTGCACTCTTATTCTCGTTTCTTAAAAACTGTGAGTAGCTCTTGTTTTCAAAACACACATTACACTATTTTTCAGCAGCAACACAGCAAAAATGAAGTAAAAGATATCTTAGTGAATATGTTCCAGTCGCCAACTTGAATGCGTGGTGAGCTAACCTCAATTACTTGCATGATTCTTTCAGCTTAGTATTTTTAATTTCAACTTTTAAATCATAACATTTAAAAACTTTAAACTGATTTGCCAAGGAGTTTCGACTCTTTACATGCAACCGATCGCAAGATAGTTTGAAATTCCAAAACCTGACACAAGCTAAATCAGACGATCAAACAAAAACCAATGCTTTTCTTCACTAATTTTAATATTCTCACTTGTTTATTTCCATTGTATGGAAGATTGTTATGACCTTGTGATTTTGTTAGTACAAAATAAATTCCTGAGTTTAAGAGTAATTATTTCAGATATTTTAAAAAATATTACTCATAACATTTATCCTAAGAATGATTTCTGAGACTTGTATTAGTTAACACATTTAGTTTCCTTTTCAAAGTTATTCTGCTTATGTTTTGAGGAGATACAAAATTAGCATATCAATGTTTCAGAAGTCTTTGCTCAGTGAAAGTTAGCGGTCATAGCAGGAAGAAAAACTTTGTAGATCTTACTTTAGTAAAATAGCGTTTATTGAAAGTAATCTGATATTACAGTTAAAATATGTAAATTTTTGTTTTACTATTTACTTTTGGTAGGAAGTACAGTTTCATCTATCTGGATGTTAGAATTTTTATAGTAATGGCTTACACTTTTTTTCTTGACCAAATCAAAATTATACTGTGCTTATCCAATTTGAAACCAAAACATAATAATTTCAAAAATAGAGTGAAAAATTTTGTATGTAAAGGACAATAAGCTATCAAAATGTTTACAGCACTGCAAATTTTAAAACACTCTGGATATTTCAGGGAAAAACAAACTTGTATGCTTTATACTAATAATTAAAAATAGTTACCATTTTCCAAATTCAAAGTTTGAATCCTTTTGAGAACTTTAGCATGTAATTTTAATTTAAATTTGATTTGGACATTTTGTACAAGATGTAACCCATTTTCTAAAAAAATTTGTGTGTCTAACACATGGAAAACACTCTTGCTTCACATTGATTAAAAGATAGGTTCCCTTTATTTTCCCAAACCTGTCTTCACCAGTGGCAATTAAAGGGTTACTTTAGTGGCGAAGTTCAGAGTGGGAACAGCATTTCTCAGTGGCACATATCTTTAGCAGTAAGTGTGGAATCCAGCTCGGAAGAAACAAGTTTGAAGTGGCAGAACTAATCATGCAGAAGCAATTTGCGATTTTCTCTCTCAGCCCAGATAAAGCAGGGCATTATGACATTGGCTGCGCTGAACAAGGTCAATTTACTGTGAAAAGCCAGCTACAGACTACAACTTCAAATAGACTTTTATCCTGCATAGCTAAAAACAGGATTTGCCCTATTGCTTACACTACAGATTGGACAAAATGAAGTGGACAATTCAATTAGGACGCACCCGTAATCGTCACCACTTTAAAAAAACACAACTGTGTCAGAGAGTCGCTTGCCACTAGATCTGAAGACTTCTCTCATTGCTGGGAACAAAGTTTAAATATTTAAAGTTATTCATGTTCTCTGAAATAAAGGTTTTTTTTTTTTCTTTTGTGTGTATATGTGGCTTAAATCTAACTGTCAGGAATCACCAATTATTTGTGAAACCTATTTTTGCTAATTTATGTTATTGCATTTAATTTACTTTTTTTTGGCTTTAAGATTAAGATTCATCATAGAAATACATACAAAACCATCTTTTATAAAGAGCAAATATAATCCATGAAAGATTTCTCTTAGTTCAATAGTGAGGTGTTGTGCTAGGTGCCTCTTCATTGTTTATGATAAAAGACATTCATAGTGATGGTGCTAGCTCTTCGGCTGGGCTGGATATAAATAAATCTCATTAATTTTTTGTTATTTATTTGTTTCATATTTATCGCAGCAATCATGCAAATTGTTTGGTTAATTGCAGTGAATAGAAACAGTCTATTTGCAAAAGGGGTAAAATGATCTTACTTTGTTTTCTGGCTTAACTTCAAAGATTATTCTAAGGAATGAGTGCACTTTAATTAGCTGCTCAATAATGTAGTCATTTGGGGTATCCATGTTTTGATTTTATGAGGTGCATCTGATTGAATTTCTTAGGCCATAATTTGTATCGGCAATGATGTCAATATTCAGTTATTTTCAAAGTGTCTTAAAAGTGAGATGGGACTTGTTCCCGGAAGCTGAGCTAGAAATGTAAATGAAGATATGATTAAATTTCATTTTTACTATAGAGCATAATAAAAAAAACAAACAACGACTAGGGCACAAAGGTTCTGGAAATTAATGTACTACTCAACAGTTTCTGGACTATAATGCGGTACTCTTGTTAAAAATTTGGCTGGAGTTGGGAATCTGTGGTGTTGGTATTCACTCCTGGAACATCAGAGAAGGCAGTGTGCTCATGCTTCCATTGGTTCATGCGGATGCTGAGGTCAGCCGTCTGAATGAGCCAAGGCTCACTGGGGTCCTGCTTTTGCTGACCCCGTGATCAACAGTTACACAATGTTCTTTTAGAGTTTATGACTCTGAGCAAAGGATAGGGTAAAATCAGACTTCGGTTAGGGGAGGACTACGCTGCTGTGCCCATGAGTGGATTAGACTGCTAGCTCAGAAATCAGTTTAATACCACATTTTAGAAGTGCTAGTTTTTAAATGCACCTGCACAAATTATTTCTTCAAAACATTTGCCATTTAGCAATCACACAATACCAATTTTAAACTGAATAAAATGGGATATAAGATGACAGCAAAAATATTTACAAATGTTAAACAAATGTTATGTATTGGTATTAAGAAGTTATTGTGTATCAACAGACTCATTTAATTGAGATGTAGCCACATTCATGTGCAACCATGACCCAATCATTTTTATCATAAAGAACTCCCGAAGTTTATTTAATGTTATGTTCTTACATGTTTTCTTTGACATTTTTCATTTTATTCAGCTTCAATCAAACATCTTAAACCTTTACAATTCAGTTTCTTCTTCTTTTTCTTTCTTTTTTTTTTTTTGGTTTGATGTGTCTATGTGTGTGTTTATCTTCAAAAGGTGATCTCTAGCATAGGTCAGATTTTGCATTTGGGTAATATAATCATGACAAGTTAATGCTTTTGATTTAGTGTCCAAATAAGATACATCTTCAAGGCTTAGTAATTATCAAATAGTTATGAAATGTTTCACTTTCTAACCTGCTATGTCCAAGACAGTTGACTTGCATGATAAACTGTAATTCTTCTTAAAACTGTACACACCCCTTCCAAAAGAAATGTATCCAGAAGCAAAGCCAACACCCCACAACAAAGCCACTTTCCTGTCTCCCACTGGCAAATCAAAACTTAGCAAAGGTGCCTTTTTTTACATTTAAGATACTATCCCTAATTTTCCCAGCCAGCTGTCTGCTAATAGAACAATGTAGTAATTAAACAAAAAAATCAATAAAGTTCAACATTCAGCAATTCTACTCCTACTCTCATTAGAAAAAAAAAATCATCTTTTGACTCTGAAAGAGATACAAATTATTGGGAAAGGCAGATGCAGTAAGGGTTCTTGAACATCTGAGACATAAAATGCCTTTTCAAAGCTCAACAACAAGATATTGCCTAAACACCATGGAAAACTAATAATCCTGAACACTGAGATAAAAACAAAAGAAATAGTTATTTTGAGGGGGTGTGATGTTTGCCTACTTTGCCAATATTCCAAAAGTTTCCAGTTTAAATAAAAGGGAAAGCTGAAGACACAGGCGCCTCATACAATGAAGCAAAGGAAAATGGCATGGACACATTAGGCTATCAAATAGTATAGAAAATAGAAACAGGGTCAAGTTCAGGTATGGAATCACATTTTGTGTATGGAAAATTTTCTCTCTGTGAACTTTGATATTCAGCCAAATGTATGTTTGCGTTTATATATCTATATCTATATATATATGAGAGAATAAAGAAGCAGAAGGAGGAGAATGAGAGGGAAAGGAAAAGAGAAGCTGCTAGGAAGGTGCAAAAGTAAGTGAATTTTTTATGAAAAAATAGTAACCAGAAGAAAAGATGAGAATAAAATGAATGGTTGGTCATACTTGCGGGAAAAAAAATCAGCTGAAAGGAAACAACTTACTGAGGGATACTGATTTTCAGTATTGTCTTTGCTTTCAATTAAGAGTGTTCAGAATAATAGGCACAGAAAAATAAAATAGAAAGTAAATAAATAATTAAGCACACTGTCCTCCTGAAATTTATCTTCTGGGATTTTTAATTCTATTCACAGTTATTCCTGTAGTTATGTCTCTTTACGGACAATGGTAAATTCTTTCAGTCCGAAGAGCAGGTGGGTAACCCTATTTATTAAGTTTCCTGAAAACTGTAATAGCTAGTATATTTAAATTTATTACTAAACAGCAGTAGCTGTAATCTGAGTTGATTTTATTTAATGTTACCTCTTATTTGAGACAAAAGAGACTTCACTTCTGCTGGTTCACTCCCCAGATGTGAACCATGTTAGTGCGTAGATCGAAGGTAGGAGCTGAGAACTCCATTTGTATCTCTCACTTGGTGACAGGAATCCCGCTTCTTGCCCCATCATGCCTGCCTCCCAGGGTTCGTGTCAGTGTGATTCTGTCATCAGGAGCCTGGAGTCAGCGCACGGTCCTCTAATGTAGAATGCAGATTCCCCACTGGGCCTCACACCAACCCAGTGAATGTTACCATTATACACTACTGCCAGGTTTCTACTATCATTCTGGAAGGCTAGCTTTTAGTTTCTGAGAATTATGTATGTTCAAATGTTTCCTTGAAAGTCTCCCGTTTCCACCCCCTCTTCGTGTTTTTCTTCCTCATAAATGATACTGCAGGTACCAGGATAAAGGAGACTTGAGTTTCCAGTACACGGGCTATGGAGGGAGCTTTGGTAGTGTTCTATTGGGTGCCTGAGTTACTGCGAGATAGGACGAGTCCTGATCTTCAGGATCAAAAAACACTGCCTCTTCTGACTTTCATAAAATAACATGATTCAGTCTTAAATGTTAAGAGAGGAGACCTATTTCAGCATGATTGGCATTTATGTTTGAAAAGCACGCCTTCTGCAACAACAATGCAATGGGAAATTCAGAACATAGCATAGTTGAGTGAGAATATAAGTACAAGAATGTCAGAATATCTGAATTCTCGCTTTGGCTTTGTAATATCATACAAACTGGTATCTTTCTCTAAGCTTAGTTTTTGTGAAATAAGAATTTGTTCTTTTACCTACCGCAAAGAAGTGCCATGAATCTGTGGTCTTAAGTGTTTTTTTTTTTTTTTGAAGGTGTTTTATTGCTGCTTGTCAAACTTCAGGGGGCTCTGCCTCTTCTTGAAGTCCTGCTTGACATGTCAACCAAAATTTCCCTTTCTTACCTCCCTGTTCCCCTGTCTTTCATCTCCTAGGATTCTCTTTCTGTAAAGTGTCAAAGACGGCTACCGTGTACGCTTGAGGCTGGTGTGTCTGGTGTAGGGGCAACTAGCATACTGAATATTTATTTGAAGAAACTTCAGGCAGATGGCAGTAAAGGGTTTGGTTCCAAAAAGGAAAAAAAAAGTCTGTACATTAAGACAATGTTCTCTTAAACGGAAGTATTTTTAACCAAATGTATATTTTTAGATTAGCACACAAGTATTGATTGTGCCACAAGTGTTATTCCAAATGGTATTGTAACTCTATATGGGTCTTCATTCCTCAATATATCTTATGAGAGCAGAGACGTTCTCTTGCATAATCTTCTGTCATCCACTTTTCTGGAGCAGTACAAGGCACAAAAGAAATTGATCAAAAAGATTCTAGTAGAGCATCTACAACTGGAAAGTGAGAGGGGCTGGATTGAAGTGCTGAGTGATGATCATTTTCAAGCATCTAGGTCTTGTCAAAGTTTCATACGTGTACAATATTATTATTAATGTTAACAGTTCCAAAGTTTTTGATAGTTCCTAGGATGTTGTCAGGAAATGTTTTGGGGGGCCACTATTGTGGTCCAGTAGATTTAACCAATGCATTTGATGCTGGCATCTTGTTTCCAAGTTGCAGTTCAAGTCTGTGCTGGTCTTCTTAAAACTCTACTTGCTGGTAATGCTTCTGGTGAGGCAGCAGCATGTGGCGCAAGTATCTGGGGCCCTGCCACCCATGTGGGAGACCTGGATGGGATTTCTGGGTTCTGGCTTTAGTCTGATCCAGCTCTGTCTGTTTTGCCTTTTAGTGAGTAAAGCAGCAGCTGGAAAATGTCTTTCTCCGTCTCTCCTTTCTGTAACTCTGCCTTTCAAACAAGTAAAATAAGTATCAAAAATGTTCATTTTATGTTGTGGAACTAGATGGTAAAAATCTAGAAATAGTTCTTATTTGTTTTGTTTCTTACTTAATTTTTTATTCTTTTTTTAAAATGTAAAAACAGATTCAATGCATTCCATAGAACACAACCCGTATCCCCCTATTCTGTCCTCTCATCCAGTTCCTCTGACTCCCCCCACTCCTTTTCATAGATCTGTTAGATTTCCATATGGCAAACAGTTTTGCTTTCATAATTATTTTACAGGAATTATTCTGTAACTTATGATTTTTAAAGCAAATTTGTCCATACTTAGAGTTGACCCTGCCCTGTGGCTAGTACATGGAGAAGGTGTAACAGGGATGTGTCCCCTAAGTGTTGGAAAATAAATTCTGAGTTAAACTATAAATCAAGATATGATGAAACAAAATAAATATTTTTGGGGTTAGCACTGTGGATTGAACCACTGCTTGTGATGCTGGCATCAGCCATCACAATGCTGGTTCTAGTCCAGGCTACTTTATTTGTAAACCAGCTCCCTGCTATATCTGGGCAGCCAAGGGAAGATGGCCCAAGTGCAGGGGACTCTGCCACCCTTATATGAAAGCCGATAGAGCTCCAGAATGATGGTTTCATCCTGGTCAAAAACTGATCGCTGTAGTCACTGGGGTGTGAATCAGTTTCTCTCTCCTTCTCTCCCCATTCCCCACTTTTTGTTAGTCCATCTTTTAAAAAAGTAATCAAAATTTTAAAAGCAGGTGTTTTCAAAAACCCTTTATAAGTATCACAGCAAGTTCTGAATTTAATGTGATAAAAAACAATACTATCCCTAAGGAAAGGATGAGTCAATCAGAAAGGGGCTTGGTCATCTGAGTACAGTTACCATAAAGGATGATGCCAGAGGCGAACCTGCCTCTCTGGAAGGAGTCCACACTTGTTTTCTTCTCTAGTTTTCTTCTAAACCTCTGTGTCCTGTCCCTAAAATCCCAAGTTATCTTTTGCAAAGATTAGGTCATGCCCTTGTTAAAACTACGGTGATTTTCTCTCCCACCAAGAATTCTTATGCTACTTTGTGCTGCAAAGACTCATGGTAATGCTACTGTCTAACTCTCCAGTTGCATCTGCCACCATTTGCAGATACCAGGACTTCTTAATGATCCTTGAACATGACACCTAGCTTACTAGAGACCTTTGGTTCAACTGTGCCCATTGCAAAGAACACTTACTCCACTGCTCTTCATGTAAAAGTCAATTCCTAATAGGACATACTCTGCATCACCTCAATTATAGTTATAATATATTAATGTCCTGTAATGAACCCCATGATTATTAGACTCTGGCCCTTGCTTGCTGGCTTGTAACAGATTGCCTAACCGATCACCAACATTAATTTAGTTTTCTTCCTGGGAATGAGGAACACAGAAAGGAGCTTGCCACCTGCTTATAGAGACAGACAATCTGGCCTCTCTTGAGACCCAAACCACAGCTGAAGCTAAAGATTGAGAGTACTAAGAAATGCCCAGAAATTGTTTAGTAGTTGCTGAAGGTAAGGCCTGATGGAGGTGTAAGAGGGTCCTGGAAAAGGCACTGTGGGGTTAGCTGTTCTGAGGCAGTGAAGAGCTATAATTATGCAAAAGGCAGGTGGCTTGACCCTGGGAAAACCACCAGCTTTGGAAAAGGAGATCAATGCACTGTGTTTGCAGGTGGTCTGAGCAGAGGGCATAAGAAATCTTACTATTTCTTCTTCTCTTTTATTTTATTCTGTGAAGTATGCCTCAGCTGTCAAGTATTTCCTGAGAAGACAAAAGCAGGTCTCAGGATGTGGACTGAATTTGGCTGGCACCAAACATTCAGGTAAGAGTTTGACATCAAGTCCTCACTGTGTGACATGTTCATTTTGTCACCAAATGGGTCAAATTCATTCCCCTTTACTTCAACTCTTAGAATTGGAAACAGATTTAAACCCTGCTCAGACGTCTTCCCTTTAATTCCATTCTCTTGGATCAAATTTCCTGGGCTCTGCGATGACTTTCCACCTTAGCTGCACCTTTGTGATAATGCTGTTGCAGAGCACTCTCACGGAGCCTTTGTCTGCCTGGTCATTTATCCTCACAATCTCCAAAATGCTGGTGTCTGACAAGAGCCTAGATGTTTTTCACATTTAGTACAGAGCCTGTCTTGTTTTGTTTTCCATTTTGACTACTGCGGATTCCACCTTAGCCGAGATTAAAGATAGCAATAGGAAAAAGTTAAAATTACAAGTCAGTTGACTTAAAAATCAGAAACCTACACAGAACAAAGTTTGTAATTGCCGCCTGATAATCCCCGTGGCATGTATGACTGGAGCACGCCAGAATCCCGCAGGGAAATTGTCAGAGTGAGAGTCAAGGCCTTTGGCTTCGGGCGAAAAAAGTCAGGATAAGCTAGTGACTTACGTTGCCACCCATGACTCAAAGAACTTCTATTCATCCCAATGACAGGTTTTCTAGTTTAAACCATGCAAATGAAAAGGAACATGCCTTTCACTGCTGCATCATTGTTGCTATGGTTTAACTTCTTAACCCCTCTTCCTGCTCAAGATTCCTTCCATGTGAAAAGTGTCTGCAACTTCGGTCATTAATTACTTTTCCATCTATCAGAACTGAATTATAAGAAAATACTCATTTTTAAGATGTGTGTTGAAATTATTTTAAGCTAATCCGTAGGATGGCTTACTTTTTGGTGGAAAAATGTACTTTCTAATATTCTATATAATTAATAAACAAATGGTTTCACAGTGAGCTTTGTTTTCATTTATTAAAATTAACACTTTTTTTTTTAAAAAAAAACACAGTTACTATGTTTATGGATCTAAAACTTGCTCATTTGGACAGTTTCACATTATATATTAGAACGGTGTTTTTTTTAAGATTTATTTATTTTTATTTGAAAGGCAGAGTTGCCACATGGTGAGGAGACAGATACACACACATACATAGAGAGATTCTTCTTATTTCATTTTTGCTTTGGAACTTAAAAGGAACTATACCTTTCTTATGAAGAACTTCAGTCTATCTGGTTTTATATATCTTCAAAAAAATAAGAAACACCCACTGTCCTGATTTTATATATTAAAATTTTTCTCTGCCTCCATATTACATGCAGCCTCTCCCGATGCTGGAGTCATTTATGCCATGCAACATTTCTCAAAGTCAGAAAGCTATCATTGGTACAGTACTGCAACTCATTTGCAATTATGTTTTGGAATTTGTCATGTTTTCTACTAGTGCTTTTTTTTTCATATTATGAATCAGTCCACAAATATGGGATGTCTGCGTAGCAGCCGGCAGCTTAACCTGCTATGCCAGAGTACAGGCTGTGGGCTTGACATTCTTGACATTTGTGAAGAACACCAGTCAGGGAGGTGATTTCGTAGAATGTTTTTCAGTTTAGAATTGTCTGGTTAGCTCTTCTAAAGTTGTGTATTTCCAATAAGAACAGCCACCTTTTTTTTTTTTTTGGTATCAAGTCGGGGACACATCATGTCAGCATGTCTCCTTGCTCTTGATGCTAATCTTAATCACTTATTTAATGCAATCCATGCTGTGTTTCTCCACTATTATCACTCTTTCCTTTTTATTGGGAGGTTTGTGAACTTCTCTTGGAACTGGGGGTATTCATTATTAAGCTTCACTTTTTGAAGAGCTGTGTGTTAAAAGTCACCACAATAATTACGTATTTTAGGGGAGAACGTGATTTCATAATTCCCTTATACTTTACTTCTATATCAATTTATGTATTTAATAAACTTAATTTTATCAATATAAATTCAAGAACGTTATTTTAAATTTGGGGGGATGATGATACTATTTATGCTTCCTTTGTATTTCAAATTGTTCTAGCCTTTGTATGAGGAGGTTTTTTTCTACGAGTTGAGTGCTGTGTTTTTATGAAAAGTCAGCTTTCACTCTTCATTCCCCCCCGCCGTTGTCAGCACTGTAGTACTTTCTGTAAGCACAAGGTGATCCAGAGTCGGCACACAGAGGTGATCCAGAGTCTTCCATCCTGGCTTCCCCAGGTCAGCTCTGTCTCCGAGGAGCCCGGCTCCCTAAGCTGGAGTAGGCTGCTAGAAACCTAGGGCTGAGCTTCTGTTACATCTGTTACTCTGGGGTGATAAAAAAATAGTAGGACATCCTAGCAGGTGACACTAGGAAATGTACCTTGCTTTTCAAAACAGATACACATTAGTACCTGAATTTACTTCTATGTTTATCTGAACACATATGTAACACTGATAATTTCAACTTCAGCTCAGCATTGCATGGCCAATTATTTACACAGTCTGTGCATAATTCTTGTGAACTGTCATCGTGCCACTGTGCTTGAACACTAGAACTTGTTGTTATCTTTATGTAGACAGTGTTTTGGTATTTGTAATCCAACTTCTCAATACTCCAATGACTTCTTTTCCAGTCTCTAGTAATCAAGGCTATAAATTCAGATTGACTATTTTTAAAAAGATTTATTTATTTTTACTGGAAAGTTGTATATACAGAGAGGAGGAGAGACAGAGAGGAAGATCTTCCATCCAATGATTCACTCCCCAAGAGGCCACAATGACTGGAGCTGCACTGATCAGAGGCCAGGAGCACAGATCCCCTTCCAGGTCCCACGCAAGGGGGTGGGATCCCAAGGCTTTGGGCTGTGCTCAACTGCTTTCCCGGACCACCAGCAGGGAGCTGGATAGAAAGCGGGGCTGTCAGGATTAGAACCTGTGTTCATATGGGATCCTGGTGCGTTCAAGGCTAGGACTTAGCCTCTAGGCTACACAGTGGCCCCAGATTGACTGTTTTTTTAGCTTCCATGTGAAAGGGAACATGCAGGTAATTTTCTGTGTCTGACTCATTTCACTTAATGATGATTTTCAGCCACTAGCTTTTTTGCAATTGTTAGAAATTAATTCCTTATAGTAATGTATAATATTCCATTATACATTTATATACATATATCATATATATATATATATATATATATCCATTGCTAAATACGTAGGTTGATCCATGTGCTATTCATGCTATATTTTTTTTAGGAAGTAAGAGAGAGCAGACGTCTGGTAGTCATGCTGTTTATATTTCCTTCAGATATCTTCCCCGAAGTATTTTTGGTGCTACTCACTCTAACTGGGTTTGGAAAGGGAACCTTACTATGTTTTTGATTAACATTCCATGATGTCTAATGATATTGGGCAATTTCTTCTTGCCATTTGTATCTATTCTTCCAAGGATTTTCTACATGGCAGATTCTTTGCCCATGTCTTAATTGAGTTTTTGTTGTTGCTTTTGTTGTTCAATTTTTAAAAACTTCTTGTATACTTTTAATATGAATCCTTATTAGATGACCAGTTTTCTGGTCATTTCTCTACAACAATTTGCCTTTTATTTTATTTATTATTTTTTATATAAAGTGAAGAAATTTCACAGTGCAGGTTTAGAAACATACATGCTTCCTGTTCTACTCTCCACCCTGCCACACTCCCCTTTGCTTTTACCATCCCCCGCCCAATTTATACGATGGCATATTTTCATTTCACTTTGCATTCTTAAGATTAACACGTCATTAGGTAACACACAGCACATGGCAAGTAAAAGAAAAAATTCTATTTATCTCTACTCAGAAATATACACAAAGCTGTAAACAGTTGAAACCTCACTCATAGAAATTTTTTTGTACTCTACGTATTAGATCAAAGAAAACACAGATTTATCTTTTCTGGGTTGGATTACTTCATTAAGTTGAATGTTTTTGACTGAGATCCATTTAGTTGTTGAAGAAAATATTTCCGTTTTTGTTGTGGCTGATTAGTATTTGGTAGTATAGATGTCCTACATTTTCTTTATCCATTGATGGGCATCTGGGTTGACTTCATAGCTTAGCTATTGGGAACTGCGCTGATATAAGCATGGACATATAGATAACTCTCTCACTTTCTGATTTCACTTGGTTTGGATGAATTCCCAGAAGTGGGATGGTGAGATCAACAGATGTGTTTTCAGATACCTAGGAATCCCCAAACTGTCTTCCAGACTATTGCACTAGTTTACATTCCTACCAACTGTGAATTAGCACATGCTTTCCCAACATCCTCACCAACTCTTATTGTTTTCTGATTTTAGTATCATAACCATTCTAATTGGAATGATATGACCTCTCAGTATGTTTGTGTGTGTGTTTCCCTCATAGGTGGTGAACCTGAACATTTTTATTGATTAGATGGTTTGTTTTGCTGTTGATAAGTTTCTTGAGCTTTCAATCTAACCTGGATGTTAAGCCTTTGTTAGTTGCATATTTTGCAAATCTTTTCATCCATTCTGTTTGCTGTCTCTTCTTTGCCTTCAGGGACTCCTAAGACATGTATTTTAGGTCTCTTGATGATATTCCATAAATCTTGAACACTTTGCATGAGTTGCCTACTTCAACGTGAGCTTTTGGGGTAAGGCTGCTATGAAGGACTGCAGGTAACACCAGTGAGATAAAAGCCTGATGGACTCAGGCAGTCAATTTCTACTTGGAACAGGAGCAAGACCAGTGGCAACAGGGGTCATTTGGATTCTCCCAGTAAGGATTTTAACCAGATCTAAGACAAGCAGTTCTATAAATGAGATGCTCCATTCTCCAGTGGCTGGAGTCTTCTTTGTTGTCTGCTCTACAGTTGGGAGGACAGTGGTAAATTCAGTCCCATGGCTAGCCAGGATGATACTAAAAGCTTCTGAGCCATGTGCTCTCTTGTGAACACATGCCCGTCTAGCAAGTACTGAGCATGATGCAGGATGAACCTGTCTTCCATCCCTTCAGGGCACAGGTCTCTATCTGATGTCTGCACAGGTTTAGAGGACGCATCCCTGAGCATTGGCCTGGGTATTGAGATATTCAGATTTTATCTGGTGCTGGGTATCATTGTAGAAGGCCCAACACTAATAACCAGGGCTCAAACCCTAAGTTCACTTTGTCACCCTGCTTCCTATGCATCTGGAATCTTTCTCTTCTGTCAGTAGAAGATTAGGAGAGGTGGCATGGAGAGACTCGTTTGACCTGTCATGTTGATACTAAGCAGGCTCACATCTGAGTCTCGTAGTATGCCTGGCCCACACAATGATGGTGGTGATAAGAGCAAAACAAGTCAATCCCGGGGGGGCATAGGTCTCTGTTGCTGGCACTGAGCTTCAAGGTAAAGTCCCAAGTTGCCTTTCACACCACACTCCTTAGTGACTGGAGGCTTGCTCTGCTGTCTGTTGGAGGTTGGAAGAGGTATGGTAAGCGTGGCCTTTGTCTTCTTTATCTGGATTCAAAGACTATGGTGACCATGAAGTCTCCTGTAACTGGTAGCCAACATCCATGGCCATTTGGTCTTTCATGCTCTCTGTTCACCCTTCTCCCTGCAACTGGAGTCCTTTTGCTTGAGGAACTTGTATCAATCAGGGTTGCTACTGTGCTCTATCTCAGTCTTTAAGCTGTCAGCTCAGGTCTTCCTTCCTTAAAGGGTTTCCTTCACTCTCTTACTGTGTTTTCACATTTTCCCTTGGCCAGCCACAATGAAAGGTGGCAATTTATGTACTGCGTTTGTTCTTTGGGAGGAGGCAAATGCTGGGCACCCATTTTTGGTTGAGGAAGAGAAAGAGAGAGAGGGAGAGAGGGCTATCTGCTAGTTCACTCCCCAAACGTTCTTAATGGTTGGGATGGGAACAAAGGCAGATGCCAGCAGCCAGAACTCAGTCCAGATCTGTGTGGGAGGCAGGAACTCAATCATTTGAGCCTGCATTTGTTGTTACCCAGGGTCTGTATGGGCAGGCAGTTAGCACAGACCTCCAAAGTTATGCATTCAACTCAAACAGTCAAATAAAAGAGATGGATAATGTTTTAAAAATATTCATTGATTTGTGTTTTTCCTGTTTATTTTTTTTTACTGTCATTGTTGTTTTTCCTTTATGCAGGTTTTTAGGAATAAGGCTTCCTTCTTTTTCCTCCCTTTCATCCCTCTCCATTCTCTTCCCCAACCATGATCGCCCATATCACTACCATAACACAGTTTTTTTAGTAGTCACCAGTCCAACATTCTGCTGCTTAGGTGTGTCATGACAGTGTAGGTATAGGTCATGGGAAAACAGTCTAGTACAAACTGTCAAGTTGTGTTTTACAGTTTCATCAGTGATTCTGCTTTTCTTTGGGAGTGGAGATGCGCAGTGCAGAGCTTCTCCATTCCCGGTGCTCTCATCTCCATCATATAGTTTATGAGAATATATGTCTATATTTGTTTACCTATATGTCTAAGTGTTTTGTGTTTCCTTTCACTTATTTGAAAGGCAGAGTTACAGAGAAAGAAGAGGAGGTAGAGGGAGATCTTCCATCCATCATCTTACTTCTCAAATGGCTACTGCATTCACTGGAGTGCCAAGTTAAAACCAGGAGCCTGGAGCTTCACCTGAGCTTCCAACATGGAATCAGAGACAAATGGAATTGGGCCATCCTCTGTTGCCTTTTCATGTGCATTAGCAGGACGCTTGATAGAAAATAAAGCAGCTGGAAGTCTATGCTGCTGTACAGTGCCACAGTTCAGCACTGGCCCTGAGAAGCAGATCTCTTCTCTCTCTCTCTTTCTAAAATATTATTTACTTATTTATTTATAAATCTCTCACATAAAGCTGATAGAATAAGAAATTTCCTTCGGTTCTACACTTGATCCCATGTTTTCATAGTAGTATCTTTGAGTCATCTTTAATATTTTTTTAAAAGATTTATTTTAATTGCAAAGTCAGATATACAGAGAGGAGGAGAGACAATGGGAAAGATCTTCCATTCGATGATTCACTCCCCAAGCAGCCACAACAGCTGAAGCTGAGCCAACCCAAAGCCAGGAGCCAGGAACCTCTTCCAGTTCTCCCATGCAAATGCAGTGTCCCAAGGCTTTTGGCCGTCCTCGACTGCTCTCCCAGGCCACAAGCAGAGAGCTGGATGGGAAGCAGAGCCACTAGGATTAGAACCGGCGCCCGTGTATATGGATCCTGGCATGTTCGAGGCGAGGACTCTAGCCCCTAGGCCACAGCACCAGGCCCTATTTTATTTACATTAAGTCAGGTTAAGAGAGAGAGAGAAAGAACACAGAGAATTATCTTCCATCTGCTGATTCACTACTCACATGGTTGTATCAGCTGGCTCCTGCCCATATAAAAGTTTGGCATTAGGACCATCATCTTATTTTCCCACATGGAGGCAAGGGTCCAAGTACTGGGCCCACATTCCACTGCTTTCACAGGTGCCTTAACAGGGAGCTGCTTCAGAAATAGAGCATCCAGGACTTACTGTACACATGAAATGCTGACCTTGCATTTGCAGCTTTTGTTTGCTATACCACAACTCCGACTTCAAAAAATACACATCAACCTTGAGATGAGGGTCTCTTAACTGGTCTTACTCAGTATGGCAAATCTTCACTTCCCTGATAGTGTATTTTTAATGTGTTTTTGTAAGATAAAAAGATTAGTGAGATGAGTGTCTAACTACTCAGAGGATGAATGATAACAGTTGTGAAGTTGGACGGAGTTAAAAACGAAATGTGAGATTGGAGAATCACGAAAAACTCAGAAAAGGAACAAAAAGGAAAAAAATGATCTGAGAATTCAGAACAATGAACTATATAGAACATAGTGGTAAAAATTGGTATTACATGATGATAGAAGGGCCATCTATGTGTTGCTAATCAGCTTCATGAATGTGAATGTACAGAAACATTTAACTTATAGTTTGAGTTAAGTAGTATTTGACATTTGGATAGAGTTGAAAGTTAAGCATGTTTATTTAGAAGATATGAAAGTATTAAAATATCTTCTAAAATTATATCTGAATGTGTGACTTAAAACCAAAGTAATGCAAGTATTGAAAAAGTTTTTGGTAAAAAAATTCACCCAATATTGCAAAACGCATCTACCGTGACATACTTTGTAGTTATTTGCATTCCACAGTATCAAGCACTATTTGGAATTACTTACTTGATATCCGGCCTAACTACTACCTTACCTTGTAACACTTTCATATCCTTGTCTTGATAATCTGCCATCATATGTGCTTATTTATTAATATTGCTGTAGATTCTAAAACGTATATGGGATTTTCTAAAATGTGGAATTATATCTTAAAACAATAATGAAAATCTGGGATAACATTTTAACTGCAATGTAACTTTAAGCTATCTGAAAATATGATAATACTTTTTAAAAAAGATTTATTTTATTTTTATTGGAAAATCAGATATACAGAGAGGAGGACAGACAGGAAGGAAGATCTTCCATCCATTAATTTAGTCCCCAAGCGGCCGTAACGGCTGGAGCTGTGACAATCTGAAACAAGGAACCAGGAGCCTCTTCCAGGTCTCCCATGCGGATGTAGATTCCTAAGGCTGTGGGCTGTCCTTGACTGCTTTCCCAGGCCACAAACAGGGACTGGATGGGAAGTGGGGCTGCTGGGATTAGAACTGACACCCCTATGGAATCCCAGCACGTGCAAGACAAGGAGTTTAGCTGCTAGGCCACGCAACAGAGCTTGACACTTTTTTTTTTTACATTTTATACAAACTGTAAATGAGAAACACAATGAGACAGATACAATTGTACTGTAGTAAGAACTGTACTTTATATTGCCACATATTATTCTATCAATAGTTACATTATATCCTACCTAAGGAAGCTGGTTCTAGTGTATGTAGGTATTTTAAGTGTGACTTCTTAAAATTTTATAGGCCAACTCTTTCAATGAGCAATGAAAAGATGATTAAAAAAAAAGGACTGTTGAATAGAAAAACAGCTGGCAACAGTAACTCATTTTAGGTAGTTTTACTTTTTATGAATAAGTCTGCAAAGCATCAAATAAAGAGTGTAATTTTTAAAAGTGAATACAGCCTTAATAGTGAAAGCCAGTTCAAATAGTAAACTAGGAAAAATTGGTATGAACCACTCTTCTGGTTCACATAGCATATATTGCATTGATTTGACTTTTAACTACTCAAAGAACAGAAGACTCCAAGGTAAATCATTTGATTTTTTCTTTTTTTTTTTTTAAGCCCTGCTATTTTATTTCTCTATGCTATTCTAGAAATGACAAGGTTAGTGGCACACACAAAAACAGAATCTGTCTTAACGGAAATTTCCAAGTTCATTTATATTGCAATGACCATGATTGTGGGTAATGAATTCTTTTTATTTGCGGTAGTAGCTAGAACCATTAGAAAATAAGATACCATACTACAAAGAACTTTGAGATTAAAGCAGGAACACTGCAAAGGATATTTATAGCACATGCATGTTTTTGCCATCTCATTCTTTCTGTCTCTCCATCTTTCTGTAAATCTGCCTTTCCAACAAAAATAAAATAAATTTAAAAAACCCTAGTATTTGTAATTGATGCCCACTGTCAATCATTATACTAGTAAAATAGGTAAGTGAAATGTACTATTACATTGTTAATTAACCCCATAATGTTGGAAATTGTTGTTGATGTTATGTTATGGGATTTAATTGGTCCGAACGATAATCTGCCAGGTATGACCAGAGTTGGTCTCCTCAAGAAACTGTTGAATTCAGCTGGGCAATAAGATACTGGACACTATGCAAGGCACATGCTGGCATTGAAAGAAACAAGACTGGATTTGAACCGTAATACTGCAATAAGGTGGAGCAATCCACCATGGTGGGGGGGGGACAGGGAGTGGAAGGAGGAACATCAGAGCCTATTAAACGTTGTTATAAAATTAAATGCAATAAAATATATATGTAAAAAAAGTTTTTCATTAGATCTTGTACATGTAAATATGAAAAAAAATACTGACTACAGTGAATTCTTTTCATCAAAAATCGGACAAATATTTTGTAAGCAATATGGACACTGGTAACATGAAGACGCGCTTTTCTTTTGGTCAGTCTCATGAGAAGCTTGCAAGACTGATTTTTGGGAACTACTGAAACAGAATAAACCTACCCTTGATCTTAGCCAAAAGGCCGAGAAGCGATTGAAACAGAATAAACCTATCAAGCAATTAAGCAAAGTGAGAAGAAACACACACACACACACACTCAAACACACTCACACACACACACACAAAGCAAGCTTGGTTGTTAGCATCTTCATAGTTGTCATCATCACCACTAATACGATGTAATTGAGTAAGTCTACTTAATGTCACAAATCTTGTACATCAGCGTTGTGAATCTTTAATCGACACAAGCCATTGTTGGGGTATTATGTTTACAATTATAATAACGTAAACTGTATTACAGGTCATAAAAGTATTTTTCAATCATTACTAAAGCACCGTTTGTTTGAAGAGATAATGTAACTAATAGATAAGGAATTGGGTGAGCAAAAAGTGTAAAGAATTTTGTCGGGGAGCTGTTGAATCTAAAAAAGATGTCTCAGAGGAAGCAGGGTGTGAAGAAAGCGCTGAGACGAAGCGTTCCACGGGAAGAGAGCATGTTCTTTAACACTGGAGTGCATCACCAAAGCATGTGGCAGAGCGTACGGATGCCAAGATCCACTCTGCATCCCAGCCCTGCGTCCTCCACAGGAAACCAACAGATGCAAGTTGTAATTTTCAGCCTTTTTGGCCTCTCGGGGTTTGGGAAAGACCTGAATTAAGGTCTCAATCCTTATGAACAAGATATCAAAGGCTTCAATTATTATCTTTCTTCCAATCAAGTCTTTTAATAGATTATTTATAAATTGCCAGAAATCTGTTTCATGGATTTCAGATCACGGGATTTAGGATTCTGCAAAGTCCTTTAAGCTCTTCTGAGTATTGAGTAAAAATATCACACAAGCATCCCTTCCTTTAGGTAACAAAAGATTTTTTATCCATATCTCAGATATTAATAGGGATTTAGATAATTAAATTCCAATTTCAAGAGATAAAATTAAACACAAAAATAATATATGTATATTTTAACTTGGATTTTTTTTTTACTTCTCCTATCTGAAATCCTCACGTCTCACCAACACCTCAGTGATCATAGCAATTAAGAAACAAAAGTAGTGATGATAATTTCATTATTTGGAAAACAAATTTCATATAAAATACATTACAAAGAAATGAATGTAGGCAAGAAAGATGTTATATTAAAGATTCCTCTCCTCCTTTCCTTCATATATTTGCTTTTATATTGTTCATTCAAACAGAAGAAATATTTCCATAATAAAGGCATGAATCAAATTTTGAAGATCCTTTAAAAATTAAAATGCATCTTGGCTGAGAAAGAGAATCACTGACAGAAACTTCAAGGAAGAATGAGGAAGTTCTAGGAAATAGTATGTAACCAAGGAGAACCGTCAAATCCTACTGTTAGGAAAGGAGATGATTATCCATGAAAGTTGGAAAATACGTATGTTGCAAAATATCAGCTAAATATTTTCAGCTAAAATCACACTCCAGACTAAATTTTGCTCTTTCATTCCGCCCACCCTCCCCCCACCTTGTTTTAAAATCCTGATGCTTAGTAATTTCCTCCTTGAGTGTTGGGACTTGGCAGGAGGAAACCTCATTCCTGTCCTTTCAGTGAGAGCTATTCCAGAGGCTGCGGTGAGCTGGGCGCAGTCTGGAGTCTCACTGATAGGAAGATGTAATAAAGATTTCATCGCAGCGTTTGCTTCCTGGGAAGAAGAGACCTCAGGCAGAGATGCAAAGTAGGCAGTCTGAGGTAAAAAGAATGATGGTAGACCTCCAACTATAGTGAGAAATATTTTATGAGGCTTTTATGTAGACAATTATATGTGGGAAGGTTAACTTTAAAGCAAGACAGACTTGGAGACAATGGTGCAAGACAATTAACTGTGACAGCTTTTGTCACATTGTTTTTCTAAAGGTTAAATTTAATCCAAGAGTGTCACATCTGATATTTTGAAGTTCTTTTGTTGTAAAAGCCAATGATACTCATGGGATGAGTCAACATATGCAAAATTAGTATTTCAGACTATTTTTATTATATATTTTTCTTTGTATTATTATTATTATTATTAATGCAGTCATTCAATTATCCACTCAACAAAACCCACAAATACTTAGAGGTTATCAAATGCAAGATTTATAGTATAAAATATTTCAAGAGACGTTGGGCTGTTGGGCTGTCTATTAAATGTAGTAATTTTTTCTGCATTTCACGTGAAATTTTCATAAAGTGAAATTTATCCTTGACTCCAACATGTTGTTGATGCCAAAGATTTTACAAAACTGAAGCTTTCTTTGAAGTGTATTGAAAGAATCTTTTCAAAACATCTTTCACAAACAATTTCTTTTTTTTTTACAGACTCCTCTGGTCATTGACACATCAAGACCTCAACCACTTCAAACGAAGTAGCAGTGCTGTGGACACAAAAAGTAGTCACAACAGATGACAGAGCAGTCTTGAGACAGACAAGCTGTAATCAGACAGGGAAGAGACTTAAAAAGGGCAGCAACAAAATACCGAGAGTCTCCTTGAGTAGAGGTGAAAAGTGGTTCACTAAAGAACATCAGGTTCTGTAACCTGGTAACCACAGGATGTAACCAGAGCCTGTAGGTCCAAAGCTCCTGCAAGAGATAACGGGATTATATTGTGGTACCCAACTGCTGTCTGCAGACAGCTAACTGCTCAAAACAGAGTGCGAGTTCCTGAAGCAGTGTCTTTGAACTTGGAGTTTACCTATAGCTCTACTCATTAGCTAAAAATCTACTTTTAGATCCATTGGCAGTATTAACAGTATAGACTTTAAAGAAGCGCTTCCAAGATTTTTTTCAAACAGGAAGATCGCTTTTAAAACTTGTAACAAAACATCCCACTTGATACTGAGAAACTATCAGTACACATTGATTGGGGAAGTATAAAAACCTGGACTGTTCAGAATGCATGATAAGCTTAGCAAATTTGATTTCTTGTTAATCATGAGAACATTTACCATCTGTGAAATTCGCTGTATAAATACTGGAAGAAAAGTTCACTCACACACAACTTGGCAACTTTGGACGACTTACAGTGGCGAGGAAGCCTGCCGTGTGGGGCTAACTACACTGGGTTTTGTTCCCTAGATTCTTTCTTTTGTTTCCGTTACAATTAATCTTACCTATTTGAAAACCTCAACTATGGGTAAGATTCCATTTGCACGTTTATGAAATGTGTTTTTCTAAAATGAGGTATATTAAAATGTAGTAAGAGAATTTATTAACACCATTAGTTGTAAAATCTTTGAAAAAGACTTTATAAAGCTAATAACATGTTCCCAATATATAATATTTTACTCAGTAGGCTTTAGATAAGTGTTGGTGTTTATATGCAGACATCAGACATTTAGAAAATGAAAAAAAGAGGTCTTTAAAACCCAAACCAGTTAAGACATCGTGCCTTAGTGTCTAGGTGATAGAGAATAAATATAATAGATTTAGAGTAGTATGATAAAATATTTAATGTTTATTTAATTTGGGGGGAATCAACAGGTGAGAACAAAAACAAAAACAAAAACAAAAACCAAAATAAGAAAACAGCTTAGACATTTTGGTACAAAATGGACTGAAGACCAGAGCTCAGAAAAAAAAAACAATTAAGAAACGCATTGACTGGCCCAGTGTGGTAGCCTAGTAGCTAACATCCTCGCCTTGCACATGCCAATAGCCGTATGGGTGACAGTTCATGTTCCAGCAGACCCACTTCCCATTCAGCTCCCTGTTTGTGGCCTGCAAAAGCAGTCAAGAATGGCCAAATCCCTGGGACCCTGCACCCACATGGAAGACAGGGAACAGGCTCTTGGCTCCTGGCTTCTAATTGCCTCAGCTCCAGCCATTGCAGCGGCTCGGAGAGTGAGCCACCGGGCAGAAGATCTTCCTCTCTGTCTCTCCTCCTCTCTGCGTATCTGCCTTTCCAATAAAAATAAATAAAATCTTAAAAAAAAAAAGGAAGTGCATTGACGACTGAAAGGGTTAGATTGATACGAATAGGAAAACACTGAATGTGTTCTCCTAAGTCATTTGAGAAGAGGTTAAGTAGAATTCTGTGTTAGAATTATTAAGAAGGAAGATAAGCATTTTTAGGGAGCTGGAGACATTTACAATGAAAATTGTCCTTATTATCCATTGTATTAATATAAATGACCATTCTTAATAAAATGTACATCCTTCTACAATCCAAGAAAGACTACCAAAATATTTTCTGGAAACTCTTTTAGTTAACTCCTTGATATAGTGTAACAATTTATGACATAAAATTAAATATCAAATATACAAATTTAATCATCCAGAGCTATTCTAAAATCTATGGTTTCTTTTTAGAAGTAGAAACATGAATAGCTATCTAATTAGTCATCGAATCTGAGCCACAGAAGTTCATAATTACCAGATTATGAGCTTAGACATTTATGGAAAAGGAAAGAATATTGCGTATGGCATGCTAAAAAACGCTTTGTTGTGTTTGTGCTGGGAATATGAAGACTTTCTTGATGTTTTTCAAAATGTTATGACATTTCTTTTATTCTCAGGAATTGAAACAGAAATATCTCTAGGTGATGTCATTTGTTGTTTTAATGATAAATTAGATGGGAAAAAAAGGTTTTAAATTAATTTTTGTTATAAACGACCCACAATTTGCCAAATAAGGCTCCGTCCACCTCAAAATCTTAATTGTCATTGCCATAGATGATAATTGAAAGAAGACAACCTCATGGAAGTCTGCATGGTGGCACTAATCTGATGTCCAGAAATCACCCTCAGTGTCTATTCAGTGCATTCCTAAAAAGTCTCTGTCCTCATGATATTTCTGAAAATAATACTTAGGATCTATTGTTGACACTAAATAAATAAGAGAGAGTATATTGCCTTCATTTCTGTTAAATTGCATATGCATTTGTGCTTATTGTTACTAACAGGTAGTAAACTGAATACAGTGTTTCCTTTTTCCTCTTACTATTTTTTCCCATTGCAACCCAAACTAAGACTAGGAGAGGAGAAACAAAGTACTATTAAATTACAATTTAGGAAGCCATCCCACATTAACGTGATTATAATTGCTAATTCTTTGTAAAGGTTAGAGGTTGATTTCATTAAAGCGAAGAAAGGTAAGCAGAAAAAATGATTTTGCCTTCCATGCTGCATATTATATATTACGTGATTATTATAAATTCAAGTGGAGAAGGAATGTTTTTCTTTAATACACAAACTAGTTGTCACAAAAGCTCATATGCCTGGTAGTTAAGTGAATTTTACAGCTTTCATTACTAACAACAATACTCCAAAAAAAAAAAAAAAGGAGAATCAGTCTTTGAGATTCTAAAAAAAAGATGTTTGTTTAAATTAAGAGTGGGAGAAAAACACATACAGAAATAAACAGTAAATACAATGAACTTGAGACCCGAGGTGAAATTTACAGAATGCGTGACAACGTAGAGGCAACCAGGAAACGCTATTTTGTGCCGAACAAGCAAAGAACTTCTGTATTGTTGAAAATGTATGTTGAGTTTTGCATGAGAAGATTAGGCTTATAAGGAAAAGTCTGGGTAAAATTTCAGGATTTAAGAGAATACCAATAAAGTGAAGATTGACATTAACCAGACGCGGCTATAAATACCACACAGAGACCAAACAAGTCCTTCCTGGACAGGTCAGCCTACCTCTCCCCTGCAGAACAATAATGAACAACACTGGCGTGAAACCTCTTGTTCTTTTAGGATCAGCGAAACGTAATATGTTAGTTAGAAAATTTTTGATTTTGGGTGATTTCACATTTCTGTGTTTACCTGATTTTTGTGTTAAGTGTAGATTAAATTACGCAAAAAAATTAATATGCAGTTCCATCTCTACAGTTGTCATTTTATCATCTCTATTGTTTCTCTTGTTTCAAGTTTGTATGAATCATTTTTTCTCTTAAGATAATTTTGATGTGAAGGAAGGAATTCACTTTCATGTTTAAAGAAATTCTCTAATTACCTATCATAAGAAAGAAGGACTAGCATGAGGGTAAACATATCTCTTTCTATGGTCTAGCCTACATATTCAATTTATAGACTCCTTTTCAGGCTTTTAATGTGTGCACCATACTCTCATAGGCCTATCACATTCCATAAACCCTGACAAATCTTGAGTAATTTTAAGTTACTGAATAAAACATACTTTTAATATTGTCTAATATTCTGACAATGATTCTAAGGTTACAATATCCGGTAAATTCTTAACAAATGAATCAGGATGCTATCATATACCTTACTAGGTAGGACACAAAGATTAGTTACTCCTCAGTAAGGTATTTCTCTGCACACCCCTCCTAAAACTGCCCTGCGCCTCAACTGTTGACATATGCGTTGTTAGAGTTATAAGCCAGTTTGGACTACCCTAAAATTTGCCAAGTTCAGTAAAAATTATGTTTCAATAGCATAAATTGCTAAATATAGAAATGAAAATAGACACGAGACTGCTGAGTAGTACCCTATAGCCATTTTAAGGTGGATAGCAGCCGATTGTGTATAAACTAAAACTGAAATGTCAATGAAGTAGTCATGCAATTTGGTTAAGAACTTGCATTTTCTAACATATCAGTCACTTAATACCATGTCAATTAATTCCACAATGTTGTAAATTGTTGTTGATGTTATTTTGTGTCTTTTCATTGGAGGGGATGATATTCTGCCAGCTCTGCTTTCAGAGCAGAAATGGCCTCCCAAGAAACTGTTGAATTGATTTGGACAGTAAGATGCTGTACTCTATGCATGGTACATGCTTGCAGTGAAGGAATCATGGCTGGATTTGAACTGTAATACTGCAACAATGTGGAGGATTCCACCATGAGGGGAGGGCATAAGGAGGGGTTAGGGGAATCCCAAAGCCTATGAAACGGTGTCATAAAATGCAATAAAACAAGCAAACAAAAAAAAAATCAGGGTGCTATAAGTTAATGATCAGTGTAAACATGATCGATACATAAGAACATTTCAAAACTAATATCTCTTGCAAATAATTATTATCAAGGATGTATGTTGTTTGAACTTTCAGCTTGTGCTTTAGATTGTAGTCTTACTCAGTGAAGAAATACCCAGCAAATATTCATTGAAGGTGTTGTCATGCAAAGGCAATGTGCCATTTCTGGAAATTTCAAAGTGCAGATTAAGAGATGTTATATGTGACTTTCCAAATTGAAATATTGTGTGATAATTTCTTAGTGATTCATAAAATTAACATACCAACTCAACTAGTGCCTCAAAGTGTGTTTATAAAAGTCCTTCTAGAATTGATAACCAGTTGTTCAAATTAAAATCATCCCTGATTGTTGGTAATCTTCAAAGCACTGTATTCTTCATGGAAAAGGATTGTTCTGCTCTGTTTGTCAGACTGCGGTTCAAGCAGAGCCAAAGATTAAAAAAAAAAAATTCAGCTACATTTTATGAAGTTGAGCAAATGTATGGCTCCAATTACTCAGCAGATTTCTTTCTTTGCCTGGTAATTCACCAACTTTTTTTTTTTCTTCTTTGGACCACATTTGGTATCTGAGAGGCATCAACCAAAAGCTTCATCACAGAATGCCAATGATGCCTCCGGCTTTTGCTGTTATCTTATAAACTGGCCCTGAGACAATTTATCCAGTCAACCTGCAATAACAGATTTTCATTTTATTTTGTTTTATTGTAAATCAATTGCAACGCTTCCCTGCATTTTTTGTGCAGCTTGGAGTCATATATTACTGCCTGTTTACCTTTGCTTAGTCCATAGTGAGTGTTCAATAAATGATTTTCAAATGAAGAAAGGAATAATTGTGTTTATGGTACAGAATGTTCTTTTCCTTACAGACTCCCTGGGACTCTTTGCTGTATGTGTTAAAGTGGATAAGAGAGGGTAAGTCGGTTGTAGGTACCACATGGCATGCAAAGCAGTGATTTCCATGGGTTCCTGCAGGATTTGAGAGGGCTAATTCAAGAACAAACTGAGGAAGGGAAGAAACACACTAGGTAAAGCATTTAATTTACTTGTTGATACCAATAACATAGTATTTTAAAAATTGTGCTTTTAAAGAAATTTCTAAGATCTCTATTCAATAATCTATAAAGGCAGCTCAGAGGTTTAAATTAAAATGATCAGAATAAGGGCCTGGGCTATTCTCTCATTTATGCTAGCTTACTATTTTTATTCATATAAAAGGAAAAATTTTTCATGTGTCTCTAATGTATAATTTTAACAGCATAATGATATTTCCCACCCTACCTCCCATCCTCACCCCACCATCTATCCTTTTACCTTTTCTCATTTTTCTTTAAGCTTTCAAAAGACAGCTGTCAAATCTCAAAACGTCAATATTGTTCACATACATTACATTTTTTTTTGTATTTTATATGTTAGTTATGTGGTTGCCTATTGCATCTCCAGGATGAAGAATAGTTGCAGTGTGTCATAGTTAATTGAAAACGATTTTTTAAAAGATTTATTTATTTGGATTGATTTATTTTACTTGGAAGATTTTTTTAGGGAGAGTGGGGGAGAGAGAGAAATCTGTTTGCGGGCTCTTACTGAAAGGATGCGGCTGGGCAAGGCAAAACCAGGAGCTGTTGGTTTAATCTGAGTACTAAGGGCCTAGGCATTTGGACTATCTTACGCTGTTTTTTCACAAGCACATTAGCATGGAGCTGCACTGAAAGTGGAGCAGCTGTGATACAAGCTGGTACCCACATGGTATGTCAAGGTTGGAAGCTGTAATTGTACTTGTTATTCGACAAGCTGGCCTTTATAGATAATAGCCAATCTATGGTATATATGAATGTGCAATGACATTTAGTCTCCAAAAGTCCAGGAAATGATAGAATAACACTTCAGTTTTGGTTCTTTCTTGTCATGTTCATCTGTTCACGTTTCAGTGAAGTTTGGTGTGATTTCATTCTAGCTTCAAATGAACAAATGTTGTACTGGTTTAGGTGAAAGTGAAGCATTGTTCTTTGAAATATCTGCAGACTCAGATGTTGTTTTAGGATCCTGGTTTTGATCTGGGCTAGTTCTACCTTTTGTTTATATTTTAGGAGTGAACCAGTAGATGGAAGATCTCTTGCTGTTTCTCGTTTATTCTGTCTCTCTGACTTACAAATAAAATGGAAATAAATAAGCAAAATTTTTGAAAAGGTAAGTTTAAAGTAACACATTTGAAGGTCAGCATTTTGGCTTGGAATGCTGACACCGCATACTGGAGCACCAGTTTGAACCCTGAGTGTTTTCCTGCTGATGCTTCTCCGTGCTTGGGCACCAGGAAAGCAATACAACAGGACCCAAGCACTTGGGCTCCTCCAACCCAAATAAAAGACCCAGATGGACTTCCTGGCTCTTGGCTTCAGCATGAAGCAGCCTTGGTTGTTGGGATCTGTTGGAATGGAAACCAGTGTGTGGAAAATTCTGCCTCTCCTGCTTTGTCTGTTTCTTTAAACAAACAAACAAACAAATAAACAGATTTGATAATATAATAAATGACACTAAAATAGATGAAACTTCTCAAGCTCAGGCAGAAATCACTACTGGAGTCATATAGATAATCATCAACTAATTATGCAGCTTTTATTATGTATTCTGACAAGCGTGAGCTAGTGAAACTGGCGTTCTGAATACTCACACAAAATCGGATGAGAACACGAAGCCACTCATCACCTGGAATCAGTTTGCAGAAGATAGAAATTGTCCAAGTTCTTAAGAAGTCTGACATGATAGAACTACACGAAACGGTTGTAATGTTTCCTGCCAACTTATCTTAAAACATGGATAAGTAAGCATAGAAATGATTCTCAAGTTGTTTCAGTGAAAATTGAAACATGTAGTGCTATAGTAATATATATAACTGTGTTTAAATATGTCAATTGAAATACCTTCATGGAATTTTTTAAAAGAACACAAATGTATGAACTGTGAGGAAGAGTCACATGTTGCTAGCCAAAGGTGCTTAGTAAGCCTTCTATAGACATCGCACAAGTATGCGAAATAGACAAACAGTGATGGAAATACAACCAGGCCAGGGTAAATAAGGTCTAGGACCTGCAAAACACTCAGGTATGAAAACAGTATTTGGAGTTTTTATTACTTCATTAAAGTGGTAAATCGAACTCTTGCTGGTAGGGAGAAATGGCAAAGAGTATAGGAGCATAGGAGTTTTTTCCAAAACTTATTGCCAATACATAATCTTTCACAGTAGTGTTAGACAAGAACTGTATAAATTTGCCGTGTTATTAATGCCTGATCTGTTTGTCATGAGACAACAAATAGTTTAAAAACTTTCATTGGAATTTTGTTTTGGTAACAATACTGATGGTTCACACAAGACACTAATAAGAACATTTCAGATGTGAAAATAAGTGCTTTTATTTTTCATATACTGAAGCTGCATTAACTTAAATTAGCTCAAATATAACATGATATTCCTACGATGTGTATTTTGCTAATATTTGGATGAGGCCAAAACACTCCTTTTGGTAATGTACTATTGCAATGTCATTTGTCTCACTTAAAACACTACAGATAAAGTGTCAGCAATCAAAACAGAGCCTTAAAGTTTTGATCTGAAATGCAAACTGCACATGTTTATTGTTTTTAGACATTGATGGAGATTGAGAGATTTGGTTAATTTTAGGAACTGACATTGTTGAGCACAGAATGGGAAAAAGATACGTTTGAAAATTAGTTTCCACAGAAGTATAATTTAAAATGGATAAGGAACTGTTCATCAACCAATTTTAACTTGAAAATTTAACAATTAGCTTTTGAGAACAGATGTTAGATAATGCGGGTAATTCAACCTTGAAACAATTTTCTGCTACTTTTCCTTTAGTCTTCCACATGAGTTAAATTGAAGAGTATTATGAAATTGCACGACAAGCTGTTAAAAAAACTGTCGTCATTTGCAATTGTTTTAAGAAATGCAGAATTGTTTTTGCATGCTGCAACCCAACATACAACCCAAATAATCTGAGTGTTAAATGTTAGAGACTCACTCATTTAAACTCTCAGAAAGTTTAGTTTTGAAAATAACCTTCGTGCCCTTATAGATTGCTTTTAGAATAAATTTTCTGTGTTAAAACTTGTTTAAAAAGTATCCTATTCAAGTACTAGTATAAGGAAGACACCTTTAATTTTCTCATTTAAAATATGGTGATTATAACAGCTAGCCCTCAAGAATGTTGTGAGAAATAAGGAATATATGTGAAGTGTTTACAGATAATTTATGAAGCAATAGTGAAGCACTTAGCGCAGCGCCTGCCCTGAAATAATCATGCCATAAATTCTGTTATTATTACTCCAAGAGGTACCCTTTTTTGTGAATGAGTGAGAAAGAATCACCAGGGACACACTGGAAAGTTCTCGCATGTCTGACCTTGGTATCACAGGTCTGCTGCCACTGTTCCTTCTGTTTTGTCACAGTTCTATTTGAAAAGCCAAAAGAGTGCAGAGTCGTTCCCCCAGATGAACACTTTTTTTCCTCCGTGTTTACATTGTCCTATCAGGTCTGCTCTCTCTAGATTCTATAAAATGAAGAAAGATCCCTCTTTCAATTTCAATTTTCAGAGATTGGATGCAGCATGTCCTTCAAGGAATTAAGCTCAGATTTTTTTTTTCTCGGGTATGAATTCAGTCATCACTGAAGCTGTAAGTTTTCAGTTTACCGCATTGATTTGCTCTTTTGTTTGTAAAGTACTTCCCACATCCTCCACGCTGGCTGTTTGGAAATCCAAGTCTAGGTGTCTGCATTGCCCCTTGCTCCACAATGAAGAAGATGGTTGTAAATGAATGTAATGGTTGGCCTTCCTTGTAGCCACAAACCTTGCATATTTTTCCAAGAACAATTTCCTTCAAACTAACGCTATGATGCCCATAAATACAGAAGAATGTTTCTCACGGATAAGCAGGAAATAAATGAGGGAAGCAACTAAGTTGAAATGCTATGACTGGATGATTCATTTATCTCTGCTAAATTTACACATTTTGTTCAGTAGACTAGAGGTTGTGCAAATCATTCTCTTACATTTTGAATGTTCTACATTTTCAGGTAAAATCCGAAGTTTTTTCCCTCATCTTTTCCTTTATAAAAGATGTGGACGATTAGTGGGAGAGCGCATCAGTTTGTGTCTTTGTTCTCTCATAATATATCATATGTCAAAACTTTTCTCTTTAGAATAACAAAAATGACCTTTCAGTGCCACAAGCCCTGACTGACCTCTTCGTAGCCATAACAGTGGCAGGGAATAAAGATGTATCCAGTAGTTCCTTCCTTCTCAGCACCACCATATCCAGGGAACGGACGGGAGCATCATGTGAAACGCAATCCACGAAATCTGTAAGTAAAAAGTTAACAAAAGGACTTTCAAATATGAAAATCAACTCTGTGACCTTGAAGTGATACTAAACTCTTTCGGTTAACATCAAGCTAACAGTCTGCACTTTCGAGGGCATGCTATTTTCAGAACACACTTGCTTGAGTGATGCAAATACCAACATTTTGAACATCATTTCTGCGGCTTACAGTAAATTTATGAGTTGAAAATGCAACTGGAAGGTAAGAGGAGTGTGATTCAACTTATAATACTATAATCACGAAAAATTGTTTTCTATTTGACTTCTCCCCATTAATTAAAATCTTAACATCAGCTTGTCACAGAAAAAAAAATACAATTTCTTTTCAAAGAACTAGAACTACACACCAGTTGATGCTTGAAATCCTGTATCTGTATGATTTATCTGCAGGGCACCATTGGAACATTTATTATCTTTGCTGTCCAGAGCGTCTAATTTTGTTTATGTTTTTCACGAAGTGTGGAATTGTAATTATGAATTTATATAAACCTAAGCTCAGTAGTTAAATAAGATGAAAGACCTGCATGACTTCAGCGCATTCCACTAGGAGCAAAATGGGATTCTGGTTACAGGGAAGAGTCTGCTGCTCTTGAAGTTTTCGGGGGTGGGTGTTGGGGGTTGGGTGGATTGGGTGGAAGATGGCTTCATCAGAGGGAGTTGGGCTTGTCTAAGGAAATTTTGCCTGGCAAAAGAACAACAAAGGCTGCTCTTCAAATAAATTCTTAGCAAAGATATATTTGCATGGTTTTTATTAATTTTTAGACACTGTTAACTCTTTTCTCTTGAATAATTTATTTCTAATTTTTACTGTTTTTTTAATTCTGTTTTTTTCCTTTCCCATAATCTGAATCTATAGCAAAGCATATTTGGAATCTCTCTTTATATAATGAAATAATTGTTGAGTTTTCTTAGTTGCATTGAAATTACTTTTCAAAGCATGTGTCTTAACTCTTAATTATGTCCTGGCACAATTAAAATTTGGATGATTTGATGTTATAGTAACTTCCATTACAAGAATTCTTATAAATATATGTTGGTATTACTCATTGATTCACTGGCCATTTCATTAAATACTTATTACATTTTGGGCTCCATGTTAAACTTTTTAAATATATTTATTTATTTTTATTGGAAAGTCAGTTTTACAGAGAGAAAGAGAGACAGAGAGAAAGATCTTTCTGTCTGCTGGCTTACTCCTCAAGTGACAGCAACAGCTGGAGCTGAGCTGATCTGATTCTTCCAAACCTCCCACTTGGGTTTCACGCTAAACTTTTGCAAACAAAAACTGAAAACAAAACAAAACAAAGCAAAACTGTTTTTGGAGAGGCAAGTTTTCAAAATCTGAGAATACTACATACTCTGCTCTAACACCATCTCTCAAGGCGGAGGAATGTCATGCATACAGGAGCCTGGGATTGCCTCAACCCTAACACTAGAGATGTTTGTGTAAGTAAAAATAAAAAGGTTGTAGAACAAACTCCAAATCGCATACCAAGGGACAGATTTGAATCAAAAGACAGTGTGGAGAATTCAAACCTAAGCAAAATCTCAAAGACAATGCAAATTGATGGAAGGTGATTGCAGAAAACTAGTTATTCTTTAGACATACGGGCTGATCTGTAGACTGGCCAGTTCATCTGAGAGAGCCAGCAAAAGAATCTTCTTGGCATTGGATAAGATTTTAAGCGCTGCTCCAAAGTCTGAATTACACTGGTTTCATTACAGGGTAGTTAATGTCCCAAGACATTCCTGAAAACACTACGCAAAAGAGCCAGTGATTAATGCACACTAAAAGTTGGGTATGGACAAGACAAGGCCAAAATGAATCCTGTTGAAAGTACCTTCAATGAGAGTGGATATACCTAAGACTGCAGCTTTTGAGGACTGTTAAAGAGGCTTATAAATAGAGGGATGGAGTAAAATACACCAAAATATTTCAGTTATTCACTAACCAAGGAAATAATAACAATAAGGCTAGGAGATGGTGGTAACAGTTTCCCAGAATTACAGTATCTTTTTAATCTTCTGTTATGTAATAAAAATTTAATATGCAAAGAAATAGAAGAGTATAACTTATGAGAAAAAATAAGGCAACAGAAATTACCTCTCCACGAGTACTCATGTGTCTATTTAACGGAAAAAGGCTTCAAAATACCCACTTCAAATGTGTTTAAAAAAATAAAGGGACTCCTGATTAAAAAAAAGGAAAGATGATAATGGAAACCATATCACATCAATAATGTGATAAAATCCTATTAATGAAATGGAAATTTAGAATTTTTAAAGAGCAAGGGCTAAAGAGAAAGTTATTCAAGAGTCTCAATGATAGATTTGAATTGGCAGAAGGAAGAATTAAACATGAAGCTTGAAATGAAAAAAAAAAAGAGAGAACAACACATATATAATCTGAACAAGGAGAAAATATATTAGGGGGAAAACCAACAGTCTTAGAGGAACGTGGGATATCTCCAGGCAGAACAACCTATGTATTATTTTTATTATGACAAGGCAGAAAAGAGACAAAATAGAGACAGACCAGAGGACTGAAACGTCTTCAATTTATTGAACGAACCTACACTTAAGAATTGCAGCAGAATTCCGAGGATAAATGTGACAAAACTCAGAGACACATCGTGGTGAAAATGCCGAGAGTCACAGACAAAGGACAAATCTTAGAAGCAGCAAAGAAAAGCATTTCTTCATTTAAAAAGGAACCACAGTATGAAAGTAAGCTGATTTCTCTGCGAAGACAATGGAGGCCGAAAGGCAATGGGGTAACGTAGTCCAAGAACTCAAAGGGAAAAAAAACAACAGCTGTCAACCCAAAAGCCTCTGTTCATGAAAACCATCATTCAAAGTAATAGCAAAGTAAATGAACCAAGATAAACAAAAACTGAGACAAGTTGTTTCCAGTAGAGCCACTTTGCAAAAAATACTGAAAGAAAGTTCTTGAGGTGCAAAGGAAGTGAACCCAGAAGGCAATTCAATCCGTATACACACAAAGGGAAACACTTTCAACTTTTCTCCACTCAGTGTGACATGGGTTTGTCATGCATTATCTTGATTATTTTGAGGTACATTCCTTCTTTACAAAATTTGCTGAGAGTGTTAATCATGAATGAATATGGAATCTTATTAAATGCTTTTTCTGCATCTACTGAGATGATCATAGTTTTGATTCTTCATCCCGTAGATGTAATTTATGATACGTACTGATTTGTCAGTATTAAACCATGACTACACAGCAACTGATTGAACATCATGTATCGAACATAATCTTTTGAACTTAGTATTTGAAACATGTCTCACTGTGCATGTGTATTCACCTATGACTCTGATTTGTAGTTTTCTTTTGTGTTTTTTTTGGTGTTATTATCAGCATAATTAATGACTCCTGAAAAGAGCTTTCCATCTTGTCCAACATCCGGAAATAGTTTGTGATGTATTAGAATTAGTTCCACTTATTAAACATTTGAGAACCCACCCACTTTTATTGTAAAGGCAGATCCAGAAAGAGAGAAAGACAAAATCCCCATCTAAGAGTTAGCATCTCAATAACCAAAGCTTATTAGTTATCTGTATCTGTTAGCGTATCTGGAGCCAGGAGCCTCCTCCAGGACTCTCACATGAGTGCAGGATCCCAAAGGAGGGAGGGAAATAGATAGATAGATAGACAGACAGATATATATATCTATATATATATATCTATATATATATATCTATATATATATATCTATATATATATATCTATCTGTCTATCTATCTGATATATATATATATATATATATATCATATATATCAGTTGCAACACTAGGCAGTGTGGAAATGACACTTGTCCAGTTCTGTGTGGGTGAATACAGATCTTTCTAGGGAGTATGCACTGGCAGGTAAAGCCCTAGAGCAGCGGAATGAAGTTAGGATTCTCTACATTCGATGGGGTAGATTCTATTGATTCTGAGGAGTACGGTACTGTTATTTAGAAGTTTGAAGCTTGCTGGAAGGAAGGGAAACTTCTCCACATTCCATGGGGAAAGCCGAGGCTATGTTAGAGACTGCACAATGGACCTGCAGCAATGGAATAGAGAAAGAGAAGCCAACTGAAGGTGTTTGCAGAATTTATACTCATCAACCTAACTGTAGGCTTTACTGTATCCTCTCTACTTTTCTCCAAGGTTCCTGGATTTATGGCTTGGCATCTGTGATTAGTTTTAGGAAGATTTCAGCTATTTTTACTTCAAACCTGCCCATTTCTTTATTCTTCTGATAGCATGTTTTAATGACACAGTTTAATAGGCACTGGGGTGTCCCATCTCCCTCTCCAAGTTCCATCCCCTCCCCACTGGTTTCCCCTTTAGCTTTTCAATGGGTGTCTTCCATGAACATTCATATGTCCATCATGCTGCCATTTAAGTGTCTCCTGACACTGTAGGCATGGACAGTGTTGCAGAATCCAGCATCCTACTGTCAGGACATCTCCAGCCATTTCACTGGGAGTTCGTCCTTGTTCTGTATGCATAGAGGCATACTGCTCTCTGTCTCCATGTCCAAACGTATCAGTTTCCACTACACTTCCATTACGCATCCCCTTAAATGCAGTAAGCTTATTCTTTCATTGACCACATCCAGCCTGCTCTCCAGTCCATTAAAAACAATTTTAAAAAATTCCTTGGAGGTCAATTCAATTTGTAGTACTTCTCTTCCATCATTTCTCAGAATTTCCATCCCTCCTCTTATATTACTCATGTATTCTTGCATGTTGTCCATTTATTTTCCATTAGAGCCTTTGCATGTTAATATTAATCTTGGTTATTTTTAAACCGTTAAATATCTGAACATTCCAAAATGTCTCCCATTGCTGAGTCTGGGTCCAACCCTTGCTTTGACTCTTTCATCTGGATTTTTTTTTTTTTGCCTTTGAATACATCTCTCTCTCTTTTTTAATTCAAAGCTAGGTGTGGAACTGACATAAATAAATCTTTAGTGTAAGCATTTTACATTTATCTGGCTAGAGGTTGAGCTGTGCTTACTTTTTAATGAAGCTGATATGCAGAGGCTAAAATTTCTAATGGGCACAGGTGTATGATGCAACAGTAAAATAACTGCTGAAAATGTCCACATCTTGTAACGAAGTGTGTGGTTGCTCCTGAGTCAACTTCCTGCAGAAGCACACCCTGCAAAACAAGATTTGGATCTTTGACGATCTTATGAGGGATGAAGACTGAATTACACACTCCTGTCTTCAGCCTGACTCTTCTGTGACTGTCACTGGCATTTGTTACTGAACCAGAGGATAGAAGATCTCTCTCTCTTCCTCTTTCTCTCTTCTATCCCTCGCTTCATCCTTCTATCCCTTTAAATTATAAATATACTATAAGAATTTAAAATTCTTCCAATTTCATTTCCCATTTTTTCGTTTCTCTAGAGATCATATTTCGCAAGCTGGATTTTGCAATTCTTTCAGTTGTTACCATCTATGCAAGAGCCTTATTGATGAAGTTAATAGAAATTATATTAATGATTTCCAGGTTCTATGGTGAGAAGTTGATCATTTGATGAATAAGTAGTGCAGGAGTTATGGGAGATGATGAAAATACATCCAAAATAAGGGTTTCTATTTTGGCATGATGGATTGAACCACCATTGGCTGAAATGACAACACTGACATATAGGCACCAGTTTGAGTACTGGATATTCCTTTTTTTTTTTTTATCCAGCTCTCTGCTAATGAGCCTGGGAAAGTAATGGAAGATGGCCCAATAATTCAAGCTGTTGTACCCACATGAGAGACCCAGAAGGTAATCCTGGCTCCTGGTTTCAGCCTGGATCAGCCTTCTTTTTCTCAGTATCTACTCCTTCTCTCTAACTCTCTGAAATATATAAAATAAATCTTCAGGAAAAAACAGTAAAACGTGCTAAAATTAACTAGTGCTTAATGAAAAATTATGGTACTACATTAAAAATTGCTGAATTGAAGGAAGGAAATCGTTTTAGCATATGAATTATGACCATAAAATATAAAGATAAGCAAACATAAGTGTACACACTAGATTTAGCAGCTGGGAACATTCTGAATACTTTTACATCCTGTACAGTTATAGAAACGTTGAATATTCAACATTTTGCTACAGCAAAACTACACAGTTTTATTAGTCATCGAAGATGTTATAGGGGCCCAGGTTGCAACGCAGAATGTTAAGCAACCACTCGTAATGTCTACAATGAATACTAGAAGTTCAATTTGAGTCCCAGTTGCTCTCCTTCCTATTTAGCTCCTTGCTAAATGTGTCTGGAAAAGTAATAGATGATGACCCGAGTGCTTGGACCTTTGGAAGCCACACTGGAAACCTGGATGGAGTCACTGACTTTTTACCCTGGCTCCACCTGGATTATGATGTCCATTTGGGGAGTGGACCAGTAGATGGAAGACTGTCTCTCTCTCTCCATGTCTCTCTGCATCTCTCACGTCATGTTCCATTTCTGTATCTGCCATAAAGTGAGGCTTCAGCATAACACTTACTTGCCTGATAAGAATTGCTGATTTGTCTGTATTTATCACACCCTTGTCACAGTCTGTGGTTTTGCAATGCTGATGTACTGTTCGTGTTAACACATACAGTGACAGATGCAACTTCCCAGCTTTCCTTGTGAAAATCAATTTTATGATAAGGATTTCACCTATAAATGATACGGTAATGAAAGCAATGTATAACATACCCTTGGAGCAAAACTTAATTATATAAATACAAGATAAAAATTGTTTTTACAGAGTTCTGTAAACTACATTGTACAGTAAAAAAGAATATATTTAAAATTTCTCTTGAATAACCATCACAAAATAGAGGCTCTAAGACAAAATTTGTTTTAGGAAAATGGAATAGAGCTGAAAATTTATGGGACATTCTGAATGAAGTTTATAATTTTACCCATTGCTCATAATAATTGCACAAAAACCAGAGCAGGAAGAAGCTGGACTTATTAAAAGAAGCATTAAACAAAGCACTAAACAACCTAGGCTTGCAAACTACTGTATCTGAAAGCCTGTTCCCCCATGGACACATAAAAGACTAAGAAATGTTGATGATATGAACGTAAGAAACAAAATATTCCTCCTGGGGCAGTTTTCTCCAAGTTATTTAGATTTTGTTATTCTGTTTAAAAGCAGTTCACATTATATTAATAGGCACACAGGCAAATGTGTAGGTTACACAACACTCGGCATGCATGTTGGAGTAGAGGTTAAAATATTAGTTTTCCTGTTTTTGCTTTCTCTGATGATCCCCTAATTCCCAATAACAATGTTTTTCCACAAATTTGATGATCCTTAGCATTTGTAGCTAGTGCTTGGAATCTTGTTATGTTTTATTACACTCTTCTTTTTAGTATAACCAAGATGTACTTCTTATTTGAAAGAAGTTCCTCTAAAGAAAGGAATAAGTATTATGTTTTAAATGTAGTTTTCACAAGGAGCTAGAAGTATGTTGGACAATTCTTTAGAGTTGCATGATCTAATTGTGTGATTTTAGTTTCTCATCCAAAAACTTTAATTGGGCTTATATTCAGAATTCCCTCATCCCAGTAACTAAGATTTTAATACTGTCAAATCATCCCCTCATATCTTTTGTATTTTCATTCAATCATTCATCTACCCACTCAAAAATCTGTATTTAAATTCACTCCCCTCTCTCCAGAGAACAGTTAGGAATAATTTTTTCTTTAGAAGTCCAGGAAGTAAATCTTTTAGGCTTTGTGGCCCATATGGTCTGTGTAACAATTACTCAACTCTGCCATCGCAGCATGAATGCAGCCAAAACAATATATAAACAAACCCGTGTGGCTGGGTTCCAATAAAACTTTATTTATGAATTCAGCCCAGACTAGATTTGGCCATGGGCCATAGTCTGTAGATTCCTGTTCTGCTCTGTCCTCCTTCTCACAAATTCTCCAAATATATATTCTAATCAACCCTAGAGAGAATCCCTACAAGATGACATTGCACTGTTGTTGACAAAACTTTGCTAGCACTGATGATGTTTTTCAGCCTGGTTTTATACAAATTCTGATTTCTAATTTTTATAAACATCTGCTACTCCAATTTAGTTTACTGTTTCCTGGGATCCAAGATGAAGTTTCTGAATACATTATTTTCATGTAGTTTATTCTCTTATTTCTGACTTGCCCCTTCTTTATTTCTTCAAGAACCTCTTCCCCTATCAAAGTTTCAAAAATTATTCATTCTCTGAACACTCAGTAGGAAACTGCTAACTGATGGTTGCTTGTATTAGTCATTAAATAATCTTGTCTTTTATTAAGCAGTTTTTATTTTAAATCTTTGATGTTGTGTGTCATCTTCTGCTTTTAATTCATTGTCATTTTGGGACCGACGTTCTAGTCCAGCAGATTAGGCCATCACTTGTGACACTGGCATTTCGTATTAGAAAGATGCCCCGGTCCCGGCTGTTCTGTTTTCAATCCAGCGTCCGGCTAATGTGCCTGCGAAGACAGCAAAAGATGGTCCAAGTGCTTGACTCCCAAGTGCAGGACTCCCAAAAGGAATCCCAAGATTCCTTGGAGGAATAAACCAGAAGATGGAAGTTCTCCTTTTCTGCTTTTCTCCTTCTGTCTCTTTCAAATAAATAAATCCTTAAAAAATATCTAGCATGATCACTTGAATGAAAGAATTGCCTTTCCACTTTTTCTTTTAACATTTAGTCATTTTTACTTATATATACCGGAAGAGAAGAGTTGATGGTTTTTTAAACAGAACGTGGGCCCCTGCCACCCACATGGGAAATCTAGAAGAAATTCATGGCTCTTGGCTTCATACTGGCCCTGGCTGTTATGGGAATTTGGGAATGAATCAGTGGATGAAGGATCCACCCACCCTTCTCTCTGTAACTCTAATTTTCAAATAAACAAATCCATTTAAAAAACAATCAAAATATATTGTCTGTAGACTCGGGAAAGTGAAATAATGAGAATAAAAATGAATAGGTGGTTTGTTGTTCATTTTTGTCAGATAAACAATACCATATAACTAGAAACTAGACTTAAAAATCAAAAGAAAAGTAATCTATTGAAGGCTATGAGTGCTATTAAAACAGCAAGGATTAGGCAGTTTATATTTTAGTGTGGTGATGCAACAGAAATGATCTGACAACCTGAAAACTTTTCCTCTCCTTTTTTGAAGAATTTGTTTATTTGGAATACAGACAAGAAACTGCAAATTTAGGCTTCATTTTGACAGAGTATCATTTCGGGGAAGAAGTCTGTGAAAAGAAATAAGCTTTGGCCACTTCTGTGAGGATGCTGTGGTTAGAAATTGGAACTTAAAAGATTTTGAGCAAAGATGGTTTCTCTTTCAAATTGTTTGCTGAATTTTGCAGAGACGCCACAAAATATAATTCTTGAATCTCTGAACACACCAAAAGGAGTTTTTCTAGCCTTTTATTCCCAAGAAAACAAAAGTTAGCATTACAGTTTTAGCAAGTGTTGTGTTCTTGAAAAACTTTGGGGGGGTCCCCTGTATTCATGAAACAGGATGAATCTGTTATTAACAAGCTTTCTGAAATTGCTGCTCAGCTTCCATGCACCTCATTTCCTGAACTGAAAATGAATACTCATCACTCTATGCCTTGTCTGCTAATGTGAATCCCTGCTTGCAGGACAGTGCATCATTTGAAAGCTTTAAATTAGCATAAAATTCTGCCATTAATTTTGTAAAAGAAACAACTATATTTAAGAGGTAATTGATGGGATTGCTCCAAGATGGTCGACCTAAGAGGCCAGGCATAGAAAGGGATGCAGTGAAGGAGGGACAGGGCATGGCTGAAGGGTGTGCAGCGGACCAGGGAACTATAGGGAGGAGTGCCAGAAGCTCCCTGGACATCGAGCGGCCAAGAAGAAATCCATAATTGGGAAGGAGTCCAGAGAAAGAAGGCAAGAAACATTGCGACCCGCACGGAACATGCTCTACCTTCAGACCAGAGAAGATCTCCCCAAGAAGCCGCTGAACGTATCTGGACAATAAGATGCTGGACTCTATGCTAGGTATATGCTTGCAATGAAGGAATCCCAATTGAACTTGAACTGTGGTTATGCAGCAAGGTGGAGGAATCCACCATGGTGGGAGGGTTGTGGGAGGGGTGGGGAGAATCCCAGTGCCTATAAAACTGTATCACATAATACAATGTTATTAACAATAAATTTTTTTTTTAAAAAAGAGGTAATTGAGCATATCTTTAAGTTCTGAAAAGAAACAAAAGACACCCCAGATTTTGTAAACAAAGAAAAGATTTTTTTTTTCTAAAATTAAAGGAGGATAAAGTCATCTTCACACAAAACCTGATTTAATTAAATATCATTGGTCCTGCAATATTCAAATTTCCTAAATTAGGAGGAAAACACTACTAAATACACATACAGGAAAGGAATAAGGGGGCTCAAGCTGTGGCATGTAGGCTACATATCCACCTGCTGCCCTGGCATCCCGCAGGCACTGGCTCATGCCCCAGGTGCTCCATTTCTCACCTAGCTCCCTGCTGATGGCTTGGGAAAGCAGCAGAAGATGGATGAAGTCCTTAGGTACCTGCACCCACATGGGAGACCCCATGGAGGTGTGACCCCTGGCTTCAGATCGCCCTAGCTTGGGCTATTGTGACCACTGGGGGCATGAACCAGTGGAGGGTAGTTCTCTGTCTCTCTTTATGTCTGTGCAACTCTGCCTTTCAAATAAAAATAAATCTTTTTTATAAAAAGAAATTACATGAGAATTGCATTGTCAGGAAATGGAGACTATTTGGGCAAATGTAAACTGATTCATACTATAAACTACAATATATCAATAATTATATTAACAAAAAGTTAGCAAATATTGCCATAAAAAGTTCACGTGTCTCAGACTCGATTAAAACAGTATCTTTCTCCCTTTGTGTACAAGCAAGATATTTATGAAATAAAATTGAGGAATTAAAAGAAAAATCTATATTATATTCTCTTTATCAAATGTTCCAGATGTTAATTTTACTCAGGAGAAAGCTGCTTTAGTAAAATTAACATCAGGAACATTTGACAAAGATAATATTACAAAAAGATATTACAAACAAATATAGTATTATAAAACATAAATAGCTAGGGCCTGAGTTGAAAATTTTAAGCATTGCTATCCCATAGTATGCTGATAGTGTAGCATGAGGAATACTTCCTTAAACAATTTGTTCAACTTTGATCACATATTTTCTATTGGTTGTGAGGGATAGGACTTGAAATCTAAATACATTGCAAGAGAAATCATAGTTTCCATTTGAGGCTTTGAAGACCATGAAGAGTTAAGTGAGTAAGACTGAATTTAACTGCCTTTTGCATCATTCAATTAAAAACAACTTCTGGTCCCGGCACGTGGTCCTGCCTTGTATGCTCCAGCATCCCATATGGGCACAGGCAGCCCTGCTTCCCTTCCAGCTCCCTGGTGGTGGCTTGGGAGAGCACCGGAAGGTGACAGAAAGCCGTGGGATCCTCTTTCTGTGTGAGAGACCAAGAGGAAGCTTCTGGCTCCCGGCTTAGGATCAGCTCAGCTTTGGTTGTTGTAGCTATTTGAGGAGTGAACAAGCAGATGAAAGGTCTTCTCTGTTTAAATCTTCATTTGCAATTCAAATAAAATAAATCCTGAAAAAAGGAGAGTTGGGACTAGATGATATAGTTGACCTATTAATCAACGAAATAATGCAAAAGTCAAGAAAGTGAATTATTTTTGTCCAGGAAAACTTTACCCTTGTGGCTTTTGTTGTCTCCCAAGGAGGAAACAAGTTTCTAATCGGTAATTCTCCATTTAACTTTACTAAGTACTGGCTTGAGTTTACTTTGAAATTGAACAGTGATTTTGTTTAGGGAAGAAAGAAAAAAAAACAGACTCAAAAAATATTTAACTCTTTGAACATTGTAGTGTTCAACTAGTGATGCTTTTGTAAATCTCTTAAATCCTGCTTCTTTACTCAAAATTCTTCCTGTTACCATAAATTTATTCTCTTATGTTAGGACAAGTTTAAACCAGCAAAGTAGAGTAGAAAATTAAGCCAATTATCCAGATAATTGGGGGAAATACTTCTTCCTCATTATTGCATATTTCAGAAAAATCTCTTTATAGCTTAAATATATGTAGAACTATTTCAGTTCTGTTTTAAAAGTTATGAACAACTTGGACTTATTGTGCTACTACATATGACTTTGCGGGGAAATGAGATCATATTTTTTTCAGCAAATAAAAATATATTTTATAAGATAGAGAAGAGCAATAAAAAAAAACTATAATACCAGATAGGTAAAAATTACTAAATAGAATACTAGATACTTAATAGACTCAAAATATCAGGTTGCTGAAGGTAAGAATTGTTGAGAAAATCACTATAGAGATTTTTATGCCTAATGTGGGACCAAAGTTATAGCTATGAGTGGGTGAAAAAGTTAAGAATCATAAAAGAGGAAATCATTAAAATAAACGAAAACAGATACAGCACTCCAGCTGTCTTACTACTGCTAAAAATTACAGTTACCATGAAAGTGGATTTTGTAAAAAAACATACTACTCAACAGGAAGGCCTTTTAAAGCTAGTCATGTGAAAAAAAAAAAGTCTCCTTTTCTTTCCTTTATTTTAACCCATGCCAGTTAAATTGGGAGACTCACTAGCTATGCTACTCTTTCATGAATAGACAACCTCGTAGTGTTTCTCTTACTGCATACCACTGATGAGTTGCAAAGTTAATTCATAGATTTCAGTGATAAGAAGCACAGTGGTCACTGAATCGTCAAAGTCTCTCTAGTGATATTCAAGATGATTCAACTACTTGGAAATAATAGCAGACACAGCCCCTCCCTGCTATGTCTGAGTTCTGTATGGCCACCTGCTTGTATCATAGCTGTTCCACTTATGACTTAACTTCTTGTTAGCAGCCTGAGAAAGCAACAGATGATCCAAGGGTTTGGGATCCAGCCAGCCACGTAGAAGATGAGCTGCAGATGTGGTCTCTGGATTTTGATTGGCCGTGCCATAGCCTTTGTGGCTATCCATGGCATGAACCAGCTCCCTGCTGAAGACCTCGGAAAGCAGTGAAAGATCATCCACAACCTTGGAACTCTGCACCCATGTAGGAGACTCGGAAGATGCTCTTGGCTCCTGACCTTGAATTGGCTCAGCTCCAGCTGTTGTGGCCATTTGGGGGCCTTAACTAGTGAATGGAAGATCTCTCTGCATCTCCTTCTCTCTGTAAATCTTCTTTTCAAATAAAAATAACTTTAAGTAAATTTAAAAAAAAAAGAACAGCAACAACAACTTCTTCATAGTGAGGTAAAGAATATAGAGTATTTAGGCTGAACTTTGGATATAAACACCTCAGGAGGTATAAGGGAATTAACAATTTAAAATTTGGTCTTAAACCAAGTATTGCTGTTAGATGGTCTCATCATCATCATCATCATCATCATCAAAAGACCATGCTGAGGTTTCTAAACTTATATGCTATTATCTCAATAAAAGTAAAACAGAAAATCTTGCATGTCTGTATTTGACTTCACCTCTTCTATACTTTTAATTGTTTTTTTAGTTAAGGATTTGTCTCAAGAATGATTTTAAACAGTTGAATCATGATATTAGTAATGTAGGTCTGTTGGACTTCTGTTAGGAAAAGTCAGATATAAGGTAATAATGAGACAATGCGCACTTTATTTTTTTAGTTTTCCAGGCATAAATTTATGATCTATTTCTAGATCACATTATTCCATCTCTTTTAAATATTACCGACTGCAGTATAACTGACTTTCAAAAGTTCCAAGTTAAAGAGTATTGTTTCATGAGTGTGAGGAGGAAATTTCTCACTAATTTGTCAAAGAATATTGTTAATTTATTTTAATTGTTTTTTTATGATAAGGGTAGACTTAAAAAGATTTTCTAAAGCATGAATATGTATGTTAATAAAAGAATCTTTTTAAAGTTTTGTTTATCTATTTTTAGACAGAGCAGCAGAGAAAGAGAGAGAGAGAGAGGAAGGGGAAAAAGAGAGAGAGCACTCCTATTCATTGGTTCACTCACTAATTAGCTTCAACAATCAGATCTGGGCTCTTACAAAGTCAGGAAGCAAAACTCCATTCTGGACTCTGCCATGAGTTACAGAGGCCTATGTGCTTGACCTTTTTTCTGTTGGCAACGCCCGCGTCGCCACGTACCCCGAGCTCCAATCGAACGAGGACTAGTTTATGAGACAGAACAACAAGACAACACACAGACACAGTGGGTCATATCGTGCGGGGAGAATGCCGAATGCCGTTTATTTGAAATTAAGCATGCATCTGTTATAGTCTGTCTTGGACCCTCGCCAGATCCGCCGATGTTAAGCCTCACCTAAGCTCCCCAAGACATGCACAAGGGAAGCAACGAAGGAGGGAGATTGCTAAGCCACACCTAAGCTCCCCCAAGGACATGCAACAAGGAACAGGAAGGAAGGAGATTGCATCAAGCCCACAGGCTAAATGTATCAGGCCATGATTGCCCATTCGTTACACCTTGATAATGAAGTGAAAGCTGGGAGTAACGCCTGGAACCGGGCCCCATACAGTTCCCCCTTTTTTGTTTTTTTTTAATGGACGCCCTCTTAGGTTGTCCACAGCATTGAACCGCTTACCCTCCATGGGGTCCCCACCCGGGCATGTGGATCGCCTGTCTTATTGTCATCACTCTGCCAGATCTTCCCTCTCTGGCTGCCCATCACACATCATTGCTCAACAAGAATTGACGCGATTTTCCACACTAAAGTCACATAGTTTGGTCAAATATACCTGCCACTTGGCTTGGTCTGCATAAGGTGGCGAGACTGGTATACAGTACTACAATCAAAATGGCTGGAGCCATCAGCCCCATGGCTAAGACCCACTCATTCCCTAAAACACCATGCTGCCAGTCTACTAATGCCATGTACAATAACTCCCTTGACATGAGGAGCACGGTCATAACAATGTACAAGTATTGTTGAAAATACTACAATCATGAAGCTCACAGACTAAATGTTACATGTAAACCCACAAACAGTTTAGCAGAACCAAGACCCATCTACCTATCATCCAATCGCTCTTACATTCTATACAGAAATGACCCCAAAAGTTTCTTAGGAAAAGGCTAGTCATCTGTCGTAGCTTCTTCCTTCTAATGGGCGCAGTTGGGTCCCAGCACCTTGGGGGTCAGTCCTCTAGTGATTCCTGATGAAGGCAGAATCAACAGTGTTGAGGTAACATCCTGGCAGCTGAGACTTCCTTGTTGAAATCTGAGTAGTAAGTCCAGCTGAATACATTCAGAACCATTCAGCTGAACAACTTTGTAGTCCTTAGAAAACAAGACAACATCCTCTCCAAGAGCTAATTTGTGTATCCATACCTTTATTTCAAAAGGATTTAGTTTAGCAAATTGACATTTATAAATATTCTTCATCGTGTAACCAATTTAAATAACTACATACTTGCCACATAAACATACATGATATCAGATAACACATTATAAATACAACTTGCTTTTGTACAGCTACGTGAGAATTCTCTAATGTGTTAAAATTACCAATTGTTTAGAATTACATTCTGCTTTTAATAACTGCATAAACATACCTAATTTGACTATTACATTGTAGCAAAGCCTCCCCCCCAAAGTTTTTAAACCATCGAATCTGTTTGTCGTTCCTACAATTAACTTCACCAACTGAAAAGATACAACTTTTAACATTCTTCTGACGTTTGAGGCGGCTAGGGCCCATCTAGAAATTCCCAAAACCAAAGAGTTTTAAGTCTTATTAATATGCCAAGAAGCGTATCAATACCCAACGGATTTGAAACAGCGACATAGCAAAAATTTTTATCACATGTAAATGAATCATCCAAATTTTTCAAAGTAACATAAAATACCCTGAAAAACACAGCTCTTAAACTTTTAAGAATTTTACAACCAATTCAAAGGTTGAACAAGTATAAGCTTACTGAACCTGGATAGACCATTTGATAAGTTTTTCCAATTAAACAAACTATCGAATGTTCAATGCTTCAATTTTTTAACAACCTGTCAAAAGTTTAAAGACAATCCTGAAGCAATTTCAACCATTCCTCCCAATCATGGAAACACATTTTAACACAAACGGCCTCAAAGTGTTTGTATAAGGAAGGTTTTTTCAACAACCTTCTTCTGAATGGCGATTTACCCCCATTCAAATAAGCAGATAAGAATCATTATTAACAGACAAGTACAAGGTCGCAAATATTTCTTGAAGGCAGACTCCAGCATGCCCCTCCGCTTGTTGTTTGTACTGGCGCCCCAGAAGCTCTTCCTTACTGTTTGTTTCCTTGAAGTCAAGAGACTGAAAAAAAACTTCAATTCTATTGTCTGGTGAAGTACCTAGAATTTACCGGAAGGTAGTTGTAACTATAAGGAACATATCTTTAAAAGAGATTTAAACACTGTTGTTTCTCACAAGAATCCCAACTCCAACCCATTCTGAAAAGCGAATGACAGAAATCATACACACATAACCATTTCACTAGAATTTGAAATGAATGTTGTTTATCCTGTAACCAAAATCTATACTTCTTTGTGAATAAGAATATAAAATAATTCACAATCAGGGCCAGTTTTCATATTTAGGATACAGCTGATACTCCAAATTATTTTGAATGACAATTACACTACTCAAAGTTTTGTCTCAGATCTTTGAGAGTTTTCCAGGGATCCTACTAGAACTCTCCAAAAGTCATGAAATTGTTAAACTCTGAAGAATTTAGAGGTCTAAATGATTTAACTTGTAGACTTGATCAATATCCAGACAACACTGTAAGCTGAGGTTCAATCAGTAAAAAACATCATTTGAAATTTCCCAGTGAGTGGGATCAGGTCTGGCCAGGTCTTTTAATTTTTAACTCTCTAAATTATTAGCCAGAAAAAAAAGGTGGTAGGTCATCGTATCGTCCATCCCATCTGTCATTCTTCACAACATGCACCCAATTCTGAACAAAACAACTTAACGAATTCACGACAAAGACAGAATGGAGAAAGAAATGCTAAAACAAAAAGCAAGTTTTTTGTCCGGCAAAATAATAAACACCTACAATAAATGACTAAACATATTGCACAAACCCCAACACCTCAAACAGAACATACAACTCTTAAACCCTTTGCGATTTTCCAACCCTCTTCTTAGACATACTTTAAGCAAGAGACATTTTATGAACAAGTACTAGGTTCATCTCATGCTTAGGTTGATTCAACAGTGGACCACACTACATCAATATTTTGTTGAAATAAGTACAAACACGTGTCTTTCTTCATTTTTTTTCTTTTTCTTTTCTTACTTCTTTTTTCTTTTTTTCTTTTATTTAGAATCTACCATGCTTGAATTGCTTCACTACTTTCTCTGGTCGCCCTGTTCTGACCAACCGCTTTTTCCCCATTTTTATGTAAAGTTCTTCAAGCTCGGTGTTCAGTATTATCCCTGGGAAGCTGACCCATTTTGATAGTCCTTTCACAATAAACTAAGCAACCAATACCAACTATAGACTTCTAAAATAAATCGAAAACTAACTATGCCCTCAAAATAAAGCAATACATAACTATATTTCAAAATAAATCTAAAACCTACCTGTATTTCTAAATAAAAACTCCCTTTCCCACCATTTAGAAGTCGTACAATTCGTCCCACTTACCTGCTGGCCACCCCCGGGACGACCCTTCGTCGTATCCGCTCTTCTCGAGCTCGTGGGACCTCCCATTGTTGGGCAAACGCACTCCCGCGTCTCACGTTACGCCCGAGCTCCAATCGAGCGGAGGACTCTAGGGTTATGAGACTGACAAGACAACAACACACAGACACATGGTCATTCGGCGGGAGAATGCCGAATGCCGTTTATTTGAAGTTATGCCCATCGTTTATAGCGCTTGACCCTCCCAGATCCTCCCAATGTTAAGCCACACCTAAGCTCCCCAAGGACATGGCATCAAGGGGAAGCAAGAAGAGGGAGATTGCTAAGAAGCCACACCTAAGCTCCCCCAAGGACATGCAACAAGGGGTAAAAGCAGAAGAAGGAGATTGCAGTCAAGACCACAGCTAATGTATCGGCCATGATTGCCCTTGCTGGTTAACCTTTGATAAAGAAGTTAAGCTGTGGAGTTAACCCTTGGGAGACCGGGGCCTACATTTTTCTGCTGCCTTCTCTGGCTCAACAATGGCATTCTGAGTCAGAAGCAGAATAGCTGGGATTCAAAGTGGCATCCAGATGAGATTTTGCTGTTATGAGCAGCAGACTAACGCACTATGGCACAACAACAGCCCAGAAGAAGCCCATAGGGCATTAGATTCAAATGCCGACTGCTTGTCTTCTGATCTGGCTGCCTCTGCGCTGATCCAGCTGCACTCTTGTGCTCCTGGGAAAAGCAGCAGAAGATGCCACGAAGAGTTTGGGCTGCTATCACCCATTGGGAGACCAGAAGAAGCTCCCAGCTCCTGACTTCAGCTTTGATCAGCTTGGACTGTTGTAGCCATTTGGGAGAGTTAACCAGGAAATGGAAGACGTGTGTGTGTGTGTGTGTGTGTGTGTGTGTGTGTGTGTGTGTGAGATTCCACCTTTCAAATAAATTTTTAAAATTAAAAAAAAAATCTTAAAATTTACTCTGGACAATCTTAGTACTGAACACAAAAATTGTGTAGCCAGAAATAAGTGGGAAGGATAATTCTATTTATTATTGGAAGCTCTGAAATTCCAATAGTTACTATCATTTGGGAAACAAAAGCCATTAGTATTAGAGTGTATGCAAAGGAAATGTGAGATTTTCAAAGAACACAGATTGAAGACCAATGAAAGCAATGTTACGTCTTAGTTCTTCCTGTGATTCCAAGTCACTTCACGTATCTTACTTTCCCATATCTTATCTGGAAACAACTCTGTATGATGAAGTGTATTGCCAACTTTGACAGGAGAATGGATATTGTTCTAAAAGAGAATGAACATGGCTTTATTGAGATATGATTTTTAAGGTTACATTTATTTACTTTTTTTCTCATTAAATGTGTACAGTTTCTTACAACAATAACAGCAAAAACGAATAAAAATTCTTCTCTGACATGCACAATGTATGATTCACCAGAATCTGTTACTATTAGTAATCATTGAATAATGTCGAAGTTCAGGTTTGTTAGTAGGTGAGCTAAAACCTGCAAGGCCTCACATGGATTACTGTTTGCACACACAGGCATCCACCTATCAAAGTAATCAATTTCTAGCAAAGCATTGTTTATGTGTTCTATTCAAATTGGCTAGAAGCGCTGCTCAGACAATCTTATTATATTTAAGAATAAAAAAACTTCCATCAAGAAATTGTACAAAAGAAAATGGGCACACCAGCTGGATAGATCTATCATGTGCGGGGTGGGAAGACTGGAAGGTGGGGGAGGCAAGCCCTTTTAATTAGCTGAGTGAATGCAGTTTGCTGAACACAGAAAACACAGCCTCAGTCATATTAAAATCTGCCTAATTTTCTGTGAAAAAGTCCCATCTGAACGGCCTGACCACAGTCAATCATACTAAAAGCCACTGGTGCTTAATTTGATTTACCAATATAAAATGCAAATCAGGTTATTAAGTGGAGTGGCAGACAGAGTAGAGCCCTTTCAAACTATCAAGCTAAATGCAAGCAGACAGCAAACTGGCTGTGCAAAGAAAATTTTAGCATATTCGTTTGATTAGTACTACAAAAATTTAATTAGGTTGACTAATTACTTGACAAATTGCTCCACACCAGAGAAAAGACAGAGGACTTTTTTTTTCTTTTTCATTGCAAATATCCTGTGTGTATTTTAGCCCAAATGCTATCTGCCAATTTGTAAAAGCCTTATTAAATGAATAGAAGATGGTCTCCAACAATAGCATTGAGCAGAATGCATGTAATTAGACAAGACCTGCACTGCTATTCCCGTATGCCCATGCTCTATCATGACCAAAGATGTTTAACACAATGTTTACGTGTAGCTTCTGTCAAAACAGATTATCGTGAAACAGCCAGTTGTTCTCAAGAAAGAAAACATTGTGCATGATGTAGAAAATAGATATTTGTAAAATTTGTTAGCTATGAAATGAAGCAATGGTGACATGTTTAGGTTTGTTATCACAGAATAGATCAACCATTCAGGCCATCATTGATGGGGAGGAGGGCTAAGAAGGAGTTAAAAAATTATCTCTTTTTCATGTATTTGAGATGTGAATGATTGATTTCCAATTAGAATTTACTGATAAAATGAAATTTATTTTTCCAAAAGATATATACAGCTTTCATTCTTTCTTCTGCTTTCCCTAATTATAGTATAAGGAAAAGTAAAATTCAAACACTCAGATTTTGGAAACATTGCAAGTGTGCTATCACGGGATGAAAAAAAAAATTGTGTTAGTAATTTATTGACAGTTATGAGGACCTTAAAGTGGCCTTCTCCACCTACTGGGAAATATGATTTGTTTCATGGAAAATATATATTTACATCAGGAATTGAGACAGTAAGAAGAGGAGAACCACGAAATTAGAGAATTGTTTGGGGGAGTTGACGTTTTTGGCAGATACTTATTCAGTGTATTTTTGCTGTTGTTCAATTTTCAACAGAGCTAGTGAGACTGTCCTTACTGTGGGTCTTTGATTTTGTAAATTGATAACCTCTTTGAGGGTCCAAGTACAAAAACTAAGCATCATATTTTATAAACATAAGCCTGTAGAGTCAGTAATTAGAGTCTGAATTTCATCTGTTCTAAAGCAACGTATTAAGAAAACAGGACTGCAGGAATACTTATGAGTGATCATTTATATATGTTATGCATATTTTTAAAATTAGCACTTTAACCATGGAACTCCACTGTATCTACACTAAGCAATGAAGATGCAGTAGATTTTTAAATTTTTTGTAACATCCTTATGATTAGCATTGTTTTATTCGAAAATGTCTACTTTGCACATGTTAGATTTACTGCCATTGCCAAAAGGAGAAATAAAGTTATCTGTAATATATAGCTTATATCGACACTTTTTTTCCTCAACCTAAACAAAAATCATAGCATCAAGATCAAATGGTCTCCCGTTGTATCCATTTTGCTGTGAAAGAGGATCTGATTACTTTTTATGGCTGAGTAATATTTCCTCACGTATATATACCACATTTTCCTTATTTAGTTATCTCGTGATGAATGTCTAGATTGATTCTACATCTTAGCTGTTGTGAACTGAACTTTTTTTTAAAATGTTGCAGCATACAGATAGCTTTTATATGTTGATTTCCTTTGGGTGTATTCCAAATAATAGTACTCCAAGTAATAAATTCCAAGTTGCATCACATGGTAGATGTTTCTTCATCTACCATAATCTGAGAATGACAGTATGAGAATATTTATACTGTCTTCCCTAGTAATTTAACTAGTTTATATCCCCTCCAATCATTTCCTCCATATTTGTTATTTGTTGATTTTTTCACGATAGCCATTCTAACTGAGCAGAGGTGAAACTTGATCTAGTTTTGAGCTCGTTTCGCTGATGACAAGTGATGCTGATCATCTTTTTACATGTCTACCAGTTGTTTGCATTTCAGCCTTTGAGAATCGCCTGTTCATGTACTTGACCCATTTAAAAAAAAAACTCAGATTTTTATTTATTCATTTATTTAGTTAGTTTAAAGGCATAATTACAGAGAGAGAGAATAGGTTTTTCACGCTCCGCCTCAGTGGTTACCTTACTGAGACTGCTCCTAGATTGAAGCCAGCAGCCAGGAGCTGGGACTTCACTTGGATCTACCATATGGATCCGGAGGGCCGGGAACTTGGACCAATGTTCACTGCTTTCCTATGCACTTGAGTTTGGAGCTAAGTAAGGAGTAGAGCAGCAAGAGCCAACATTCACAGAGCCAAAGTTGGTCCCTTTGGCTGGAATGTTTATTTTGTTGCTGTTAAGTTTCTTCAGTTCTCAGTATGGTCTGGGTATTGGTCCTTTATCAGATGCACAGCTTGCAAATACTTTTTCCAGTTTTGTCACTTGTGTATTTATTTTGCTGAACATGCTGTGCAGAAGCTTCTAAGTTAGAGGAAATCCAATTTGTCTGTATTTTTGTTTTTATTGCCCTTCCCTGTGGATTTTTATCCAACGATAATGTCTCCCAATGCTACCCCTAATATGATGGTTTCAGGTATTGGCTTTAGAGACTTGATCCATAGTGAGCTGATTTTTGAAGGGTTGTAACTTCTGGGTCATGCTTCGTATTTTGCATGCAGAGATTGAATTTTTCCAACAATATTTGGAAAATACTGTCCCTTCTCCATGTAGTGATTTAAAAAATAACTCTTTTTGTTTTCATCCCCAGATGTTACTTGGTTGTGAATGTGTAGAGTAATTTCTGGGGTCTCAATTCTGTTCCATTGGTCCATGCATCTATTTGGGGGAAAGTAGCAGGTTGTTTTGATTACTACTGCATTATAGTAGGTCTCGAAATCTGGCATTGAGATGCCTCCTGCTTCTCGTTGTTGCTTGTTTGTTTATGTTTGCTTTAGCTATTAAAGGTATCTTATGCTCTTATGTTTAGTTTGGGGTATTCTTTTTTGAAATCTGAGAATAATATCCTCAGTATTTTGATTGGGATCATACTGACTCTGTAAACTATTTGTGAAGTTTGGGTATTTTGATGATATTAATTCTTTTAATCCATGAACATAGATTCTTTTTCCTTTTTTAAAAATCTTTCATTTCTTTCCTTTATGTTTGGTAACTTTCATCATACAAACCTTTTACTTGTTTGGTTAAGTTTATTTCAAGGCATTTAAGTTTTTGTAGCTAATGTGAATTCGGCTGATTCTCCAAGTTCCTTTTCAGCGTGTCATTTTTTTGTGTGTGTACACAAATGCTGTTGACTTTAGTGTGATGATTGTATAGCCCTCAAAAAATAATCTAAGCTCCAATAGCAGTCCTTCAAATTTAAACATATGGAATGGGTTTTCCATTTGGCAGTTACAGCCAGGGTTCAACTAAAATTAATGGAAATTTTTACCCAAATTAATCATAGTCATAGAAGCAAATTTTAGATAGGCTTACTTGCTTCCACAGAAACTATGATTAAGCCAATGTTATGGTTTTACAGAATTACTAAATACTATTGAATATTAACTCGTGATGAAATGGACAAAAATGATTTTAAACAGCCAAAATTTTAGGTTTTTTTCTAAGAACTTGTAAGTTCAGTAAAATCTTTGTTACAGAATAGATGCTTGCCCATTTCTTTCTCCTTTGTATTTTAAATAATTTTTTAATAGTAATTGCTTTCTTTTTCATCCTTTTTCTTTGATAGTAATGTAATTACTTATCAACTCACAGTCTATTCATTTACAAGAATTTTCCTTAGGGGCAAAAAACTCAACCTTTTTTTCTTTGTGAGATTTGATGGGGTTATAGGTTCCCCTGTGTTAGGATTGATTTTTTTGTCCTTGTTTCTACAAAGAATTGGAAACAGTGTGTAGGAGTCACGTGTACACAGGCCTGCCTGTCAGTAATCTAAAGCAATATCCAGCTAGGTTTACTGTCACCAGGAAAAACCTGCACTAATCAGCATAAACTTCCAACAGTTTGGGAAAGCAGCCTTCTTAATCAGAGGTGATGGTAAAGGGTGGAGTGCTTTAATATGATTCCATAGGAAGAATGTTCTAAAAACTTCAAGTATCCACAATTAATCTGCAAATTGTCTCATTTTCTCTGAAAAGCATATATGGAACTATACAAGAATAAAATTTTATACACAGTGAGCCTTCTGTGTTATCTGATGAATTATTTACTTCTAAAAACATTGAATAGTCTCCATGCCAGATAAGATTATTTCTCAATATTCTTCAAAGTATTAATTACATGTATGTGAAACATTCTTCATTTATCATGATACTAGAAGTCTTGCATTACAAGCTGTGGATATTTAGACATTTGAGAAAACAGGTATAATCAATTGAATGACCGTTTGACCATCCTGGGTCCAGCATGCATTCCTATTCCTAGCAAAGATTAAAAAATACTATCTAGTTACAAAATGCAAATGACTTTCTTTTCATTTACATGGGAACATTATATTAAATGTATAAAATGAAAACAGTCAAAAAAATACTAAGAAAAACATATTATTCTCTTCCCAAAACGTGTGACAATTTAAAACTAATTTAAAACTGTTTGATTGAAAGGTCAATTTCAAAAATAAAAGCCAAATTAACAGCTCTAATGTTTTTATACTGATTTGATAAAAATAATCGTAAAAAATAATGTTTCTAAATCCTCTTGAATTTTTTAAAGATTTATTTATTCTTACTAGAAAATGAAATTTACAGAGAGAAGCAGAGACAGAGGAAGATCTTTTGTCCATTGGTTCACTCCCCAAGTGGCCACAAAAGTATGGGTCCCAGAGCATGCAAGGTAAGGACTTCAGCCGCTAGTCTACCAGGCCGGGCCTGTCTCTTAAAATTTTAAACTATGATTTAACTATACTTGCTTTACAGGGAAAGCTCTCTAAAATTTCAAAAATTATAATCATAGAAACATTTTAACTTCTTGTATTTCTTTTCTTTCTAAAGACAATAACTCTCCTTTGTATATAATGGTGGAGATTCATATAAGCTATTTTTATTCCTTGATTATAATGCAAGCATCAGTTATCCCAGTGCTACTACATTTTAGCTGTCATTTTGCAGTAAATCAGTTATATGCAATATATATATATCTGCATACATTCATATATAATTTTAAACATGCTTCTGATTACTAATTGAGGTAACTGTAATATGATAAATAGAAAAAAAATGCAATCAAAATTATTTTAAGTTGTCATAAGGTGGATGCATCACAAGCCTAAGAGATCATTGCACTTTGATTTAAATTTTCAAATATTTTACACACGTTTCTCTCACTTTCAAGTAAATTTTTAGATACTCATGCTTAAATGTCCACAACCAAATATTTTTAGGCTAATTTAAAATAGTTTTTTATCTAAGTAGTTCAGCGTTGAGCAGATATTAATAAAGTCTCCTTTTAATGCCTCAGTCAGTTTCAAAATTATCTTATAGCCTATTTTTACCTAATGGGATTATGCAATGTTTATTTCTCATTTGAGAAATTTCACTTTTCAGAAAGAAATCCATGCTAGCTATAATTATATTTCTTAGTTCCAAATGTAGGTATCTTGAAATATAACAAAGTATCGAGGCCCTTTTTCATAATTCCTGTTCTTAAAGACATTGAGTAAAGGATAAATTTCAAATATTGTAATTATTTCTAAGTTTCCTTTCATTCTTTCATCATTAACTCACTAATTTCATAAAATTTATTTAGTCATAAATTTCTTTGCTACAAAAATTTGTTTAATATGAGAGAATATGAAGCTATAAAAGAGTATAGAAAAGAACAAAATAGATTAAAAAGGCCTAAGCTGGGATAAAAATATGCATAATTGCAGATTATTCCACATATTTGAAAATGGCCCAAATAAAATAGCATGAAATAATGAGCTCATTTTGATATGTATTTGTCCAAAATCTAGAGACCCATTATATATATGTATATATGTATGTGTATTTATATACATATATATCTTGGGTCCATTTCCTAAGGTCTTGTTGAGAAAAGCCTGGGTTAACTCAACTTAAGTTAAGGTCTACCTGTTTAAACAGATTTCCAAAGGTGGCCTTCTCAGTGTGCAGTGTGAAGGAGAGATAGACCCTTCTTCCCCTCCCCATTGCTCAGAAAATTGAATTCTTGCACAGAGCCTAAAGAAGGAAAACCACAGGCTGTGCAAATGACTAGCCTGTCTGTACGGATGTGCACAAAAATTCGATTGCCTGAATGGTGCAAAAACAACTTCAACTCATACTTTTCTGAAGATTCCTGGCTAACAGTGTCTCTGAGGGCTTAGTCCAGGCAAGTCTCTTCTCCAGGAAAGAATCTCTATTCTTGGCCCAAATTATTTTATCAAGTAACTGAACAGCTAACAGTAAAAAAAATAAATAAATAAAAAATAACCATAAACAAAGACGAGAAGTTTTCAGATATGGGAATTGTCAAGCACAGATTATTAAATACATGTGTTTATATTCGTCAAGAAATTCAAAATATACCCAGGAAACAGGAAATCATAAATGTCACAAGGAGGTTTTAAAAGTAGTTCTACAGAATCCTAGAAATTCCAAAACTGAAGGATTAAAAATAAGATTATAGTACTGATTTGTTTAGTGCTAGATTGGATTTTTGCCTGAGTGATGCATTGAAAGCAAACAATTGTGTACAGAAAAAAAAATAGAAAATATAAAAACGAACACGTGAGAAGGACAGAGTAAGACTTTCTATTACTTATCTAAACATAAATCAGAAAGACTGAAACTTCTCATGCAAAAAGTACAAAAATTCAATCTGTTAGTTCATCTGCACCTAGCTTCATCAGGGGTACACTACAGAATACAAAAGACAAAGATAACTTGAATGTTAACACCATGGAAATGTGGTCACTGCAACAAGATCTGAAGTAGCTTCTCCCAGCTTGTAAAAACCCATCGTTAAATCTTCAGGAATTATTCCCTCACAGATTCATAACCATTAATAACTTGAACTCTTTCCTTGCAAGAGTTCTTTACACAAAGAAGGCCACAAATGTTATGAAGCAGAACATTTGAGCAATGTTTCCTGGGCATACTAGTTTGCTAAACATTTACAGGGTCCCAAGGACTTGGGCTATCTTCTACTGCTTCTCTAGTCCATAAGCATGGAGCTGGATCAGAAGTGAAGCAACCAGGATATGAACCGGTGCCCAAATATGACGCTGCACTTGGAGGTAAAGGATTAACCAGTTGAGCCACTGTGTCGATTCCCCTCTATTGGTGATTCCTTAAAAAATATTCCTGGCATCGGAGTAGCACTGTGAAGTACGGGGCTTAACCTTCACTTGCAGCACCATCACCCCTTATGAGCAACAGTTGAGTCTCAGCTGCCCACTTCCCTTCCAGTTCCCTGTTAATGTGCTTGGGAAAACAGCTGAAGATGACCTCGGTGTTGGGATCCTGCCACCCAGTTTTGACTCTTGTTGCCACTACAGGAGAGACCCAGCATGCGGAAGATACTTCTTTCTGTCTCTTTGACTATAGCTCTTCCTTCCAAATACATACAATAAAATTTTAAAAATTCATAAGATGGTCCATGTGCAATGGCTCAGTGACTAAACCCTTACCTTGTACATGTTGGGATCCCATACGGGCACCAGTATGTGTCCTACTGCTGTACTTCTCATTTAGCTCCTGCTTGTGGCCTGGGAAAGCAGTCAAGGTTGTCTCAAACCCTTGAGACCAGGAGCCCACGTGGGAGATCCAGAAGAAGGTCCTGGCTCCTGACTCCTGGTTTCAAATAGGCTGAGCTTCGTCCATTGCGACCATTTGAGGATGAACCAACAGACAGAAGATATTTCTCTGTATCTTTCTTTCTTTCTTTCTGTAAATCTGCTTTTCCAATAAAAAAATTTTAAAAATCTTAAAAATATATATTTTTAAAAATTTCACAAGAAAGGTTGATCTTCATTTGTTGAATAACAAACTATATGAGAGTATAGAACAGATATTTGAAAGTATGCAATGTGACAAAATTGAATATTATTTTTAATAAGTAGCATCAATAATAGTAATGGACATTTGAAAAGTAATTTAGACTAATGAATGATTTAGTTTAATCTGTAATGCTATGTAAGCTTTTTCATATTAATGAACTATTACATGTATTATATTGTGTGTTTGTCCCTATGCCAAAAAGAAAGCATGTCTAAATTGCTATAGTCTCCAAGTTAGAAAAGATAATATTTAATGGTTACTAATTATTTATATTTATGGTATGACACAGTGAAATAGATATTGAATTTTTATAACTTTGAGCACTGGATTTTTTAAAAAATATTGGAAATCAGGTTGGTTCTATTAGGCAATGGTAGGTGGTAGACTTGACTTAAAAAAAAAAATTGTTTTTAGTAGAAAGAGAGGTTTTCAGAGAGAGGGAGTACTTCTCAAATGACCTCAGTGGCTGAAGCTAAGCTGATTTGAAGCCTGCTCCAGTTTCCTACATAAGTGCAGGGTCCAAAGGCGTTGGGTCATCTTCTGCTGTTTTCCCAGGCCACAAGAAGGGATCTGGATGGGAAATGAAGCAGCCAGGACCAGAACCAGTGTGCATATGGGATCCCAGAGCCTACAGAAAGAGGATTAGCTAATCGAACTATTGTACTGAGTGAGACCTATTTGAAATATGAAATTGGGGCAAAAAGGAAATTACCATGTGACTTGTTTTTTTATTACCCCCATTAAAGTTTAAAAAAAGAACTCTCAGGTATTTGGAAATTCACTGATGATATAAATTCATGAATATTAAAACTCATGAAAATTACACTTGGCTCATAATTACATGTTGATATTTACATATATGTTATAAAGAACATAGTGTATGAGTAGAGTAGTATATATACAGCAAATAACTAAGATAATTTATGTGATAACATGTTCCATTGTGGGAGTCTGACTTAAGATGCTTTAAAGCTTTTCTCCAGATGATTATCTTAAGGATCCATTCTAAGGTGTTAAAATAGAAAGGAAAAGTGAAATTAGAAACAGTGACGTTGTAGAAGTAAAAGCTGCCATTTTTCTCAAACTGTTGCGTTTAGGATTCGAGGTCTAGGGAGAATCAAAGATGAGTTAGGAGGCCAGCTTCGTGGTGTGGAGGTGTGCTTGTGATGTCAGCACGTCATGCAGATGCAGGTTCCAACCCGTGCTCCTCCACTGCCGAATCAACTCCCTGCTAATGGTCTGGGAAAGGAGAGGATGGTCCAAATGCTTAGGCCATTGCCACCCGTAGGGGAGAACCGAATGAAGCTCCTGGCTCCTAGCTTCACTCTGGTCCAAGCGTGTCTGTTGTGGCCATCTGCAAGTGAACAAATAATGAAAGATCTGCCTCTCTTTTTGAAACTCTAACTTTCAAATCATTAATTTTAAAAAAATGCATTAGAGGTGTTGGAATGATTGCGATACAAGACTTTTTAAAGTATAAATTTTCAGTAAGAATCACATGGAGAAACAGGTAAGGACAATGTTTAACATATGTTAAAATATGCCCATCCAGTAATACCAGCCAAATGAGTAAAGAAATTAAAGAACATGTTGGGAGAATAGCAATTTTACTTATTTCAATTTTGCCAGACCTCAATTCATTCACATTGTGAAACTTGGTTACAGGAGCACTATGCAGAGTTTGACTCGATCCTGGACTCCAAGAATAGAATTCTTTCTCTCCAACTTTTATTTTAAATATTTTATTCTGTTTTTATTGGAATGTCAGATATACAGATAGGAGAGGAGGAGAGACAGGAAGATCTCCCCAAATGGCTAAAAAAGCCAGAGATGAACTGATCTGAAGCCAGGAACCAAGCGCTTCTTCTGGGTCTCCCACACAGGTGCAGGGTCCCAAGATTCTGGGCCATCTCCCACTGCTTTCCTAAGATACAAGCAGGGAGCTGGATGGGAAGTGGAGTAGCTGGGACATGAACCAGTGTTTATATGGGATCCCAGTGCATGCAAAGCGAGGATTTTTGTCACTAGTCTACCGTGCTGGGCCCCTCTCTCCAACTCATGTTTAATCTGTATTTATGAGTATATTTGTCTATCATCTGATTATCATCTCTTTATGTACCTTATCTTCTGGTGAATGCTTAAGTCAAAACATGCATGCCGTTTTCAACCATACCTCTCTCTGCATGCAGGTCATTACACGTGTGTACACACGTACACACATGTAGGCACACTTACGGATTCAGGTTTATGTATATCTTTGTACACAGAGGGAAGGAGTGAGAAAGCATAAGTCTTGCTCTTACAAGTAAGTAACTTCTCTATCCTATGTGCCACTATGAGGACTTTACAAAGATGAGGAGCAGAACTCTTGCAAAATCCGAATCAGCAAAACTGGTATTTTACTCAATATGTATTTAAGATCTGTGAATAATTATCTAAATCTAGATATCTACAATTAATATATGCAATCAGTGTGGCTACACATTTAAATAGTATTCCCTAGCCATACATGATGAATGTGTGCTTATTGATAACTTCCTGAAATCTGTAACATCTTAGGCAAGAAAGGTTACTATGATGAACACTTTATGTATTCAGATAGATGAGTTTCACAGGCAGTGGAGACACATGTCTGGGATATCTGAATTTAGTGGCTTGTGTTGGTTGAACTATTAAGGGAATAAGTATAATGGCAGAAACATCCTACAACAAACCTATAAGCCACTTTATATCTGGGTCTAGAGGAACAGGCAAATGTAGAGAACTGCAGTGAGAAATGTGCACAGCTGTCACCCGAGGAGAGACGAGTGAGTCACCTCTGAAGTGTGTAATGGCAGATCAAACAGGCACAGGTTTAAATTGATATTTCTAAATTTGGTAACCCAGACCCACAGGTGAGCAATTTTGGACAAGTGAGACAAACAGAGATGCTGCAGCAGATGACAGATACGAGAATGTGCTGTTGGAAGAAAAGGAAGCAGATGCTAACAATTCTGAAGTGAAACTACGGCGTGAGGGTGAGAGTGAAGAGCAGTGGGGATGGTAAGCCTGGTTGGAGCAGTAGGGGAGTGGACAGGGCAGAGCAGGAGGAGAAGAAGAAAGGGTTGAGGTGGTAGGTTGCAGGTGGATGTGGAGCATAGTAAGCATACTCAGTATTCTCAGAAGACAAAAGGAAGGCAGGAGAAGTGGGCTGAAGGGCGTTAGGGGAGTCTTATCCTTTTATTAGTCCCCAGTTAGAAACTCCTAAACATTTACAACAGTAAGTGAAATAGCACCTGCTATGTAATTTCTCATCACTCACATTGATTCTGGGACATATGATTTTAGATATTTTCTTTTCACCATTTATTCATTTTAATAATTGAATCCAACATTTATTTATCAAGCAGTAAGAACTAGACAGAGCGACCAATTACTCTTTGTCTTCACTAATACTGTAATTTACAATCAAGATGAGATAGAATTAAAGGTATTTTTGATAATTAAGAAATACAGAACAGATTCAGTATTCTTTAGATGATAGAGTGCAAACCCGTGTCCTATGTGAATTCTTCATTCTGTCACCTTTTGGTTTTCTCATTGCAACTTAATTCATGCCAGACTGGCTTCTTATCATTAGTATCAGTTCTAAAATACAGTTTAGATAGATGATTTATTAACACAGGCCCTGGGTTTTAAACCAACACCAACACATTTGTTTTAAAATGACTACTTAGAATAAAAATCCATGAAGAGTTTGTTTCTTAGGGGTTTAAAGAAGTTTTACTCAGGCATAATTTTACATGGATATATTGAGATAATTGTCTAGGAATTGATGTTCTAAGTATATTGACGGAATGAAGGACTATTGTTGCTAATAATGAATACTTTATAAAGTGTCTGCAACAACCACTAATTAGCTTCCTTATAGCCTATAGTTAATTTTCTGAATAGCTTATGTAAATGATGAAACTCTAGCAGGTTTTCTGAGTACCTGACAATGAAATTTTGAGAGTAATAAGTGTGAATTTCTGACAGCAGGTACATTTCTTTGTTGCGCTTTGAGGAAAGAATAATCCAAATACTAGAATTTATTTAGCTATGGAAGGTTTTTTTTTTCCCTTTTCCAAAAGCTTTGAAATTATAAACTGAGCAAAGCAGGCTAAATAGAGCTTCAAGTATGATTTGCATCTTAAGAACAAAGAAACAAATGAAAATGTGACTATTGTCTTTATCTTCACTATTATTGCAAGCGGTATCCTTCTATAATCTTTCCTTGTAATGAGACTTAATAGCTATCTTTGAGATATTAATGGAAATTGTCACAGACAAGGGAGATACGACTGCATCTAATGAACTAAAGTAAGACTAAAAGGAAAGGAAAGCGAACAATAAGTAAGATCTGTACAAATAATAAAAAAAAAAGCATTTAACTAGTCCCTAAAATTTAACCCTCTATTTGACTCCACTGTGAAATCTGATGAGTGAAATGCATTACTAGCTATCCAGTTTTGTAAGGTTATCAAATACATTTGACAACTTAGTTTTCCTATTATTCTGCACTTACGCAGTATTGAAAAGCCTTTTGATTCAAATTTTACAAAGGATCTGAAAGAAACACTTTATGTAGCTGGAAGGCCAAATCAGACTACTGAGTTTTCTGCAACAAACCAAGTAAAGACTTCCAGAATTAAAACCTCAACCTTCAATAAAGCAATTTAGAATAATACAAAGCACAATATGGTAATTATGAAACAATTTACCTGCATATTAAACAATTTTTTTAAAAACATAAAATTCCAATATATTTTTTTTAATGGCAAGTGTGATATTGACACTACCATTTTCAATGCTTATTTTTGGGCAATATCAATCTTCAGAAAAGCTGATGCTTAGGCAACATAATTTCATAAATGTACACTTTCCCTTGTCTCTTGAAAAGGGTGGTGAGTGGCTGCCAGTTAAAAAGTAATGCATTGCCGTTAATTAAAGGATGTACATTAGAGCTGTAGGTAGAGAATTACGGGGTTAGTGCGTAAGTTATGATGGCAACCAGACTTATTTTTTTTTAGGGCATTCCCCAAGGAATAAATTGTAAATAATGCCATCCAAACTTCCTGAGAACAAGATGCAGGCCAGGTTTCTGCCAGGACAGCAGTTGATGCCTAATTGAGCCAGGGATTGTTAAAATGTCTTCTTTTTTATAGTCCTGAATAATGCAGAGCTAATGAACACGTTCCATTTTACATTGGAAACAACAGTCCCCTAGCCAAAATTATTTTCTCTTAAGAAATAAATAAAAATAACAATACCGAGTCTAAGTATCAGCCGAGTCTATTCACATCTGGATGGTAAGTTTTAACCAAAATTTGTATGTGAATTGTTTGTAGCACACAAATACTAATAAGATACTAAGGCACAGACATGGTAATAAGAGTTGACTGGCATTTATTGATCCGTTTTTAAGACGTGCATTCTGCTCCGATCAGATATTTTGTTTCAGAGGTGAAATAAAAGCAATCATTCGTCGCCCTGTTCTCTTTTCTCGAACTTTCAGACATGTAGAACATTCCCAAAATTTTTAGACAATTAATGCTTATCCCATGCTTAAGGAGAAATACTTATTTTCCCCCTTCAATTGTGGATATTACAAACAGAGATTAGCCGCTTCTCACTTCAGAGCTGTCAGAGTTGCACAAGCTATTAACATTCTGCTGTAAGTGGTCAGAAGCTTCCTTTGGCATGCCTGTCAAAAGGCCACTAAACCCACCGGTTTGTGCTGTTTTCACTAAGCTAATCCATGCCTGTCTTTCTGAAGGGTTGATGCCATTCAATATTTCAGTTATTAATGGTCCTAGGCAACTCCAGGACCATTCATCTCTTCTTAAAACAGAAATAAAATATCTTAAATCATGCTGTTCTCATATCGATGCTCTGATTTGAGGTCCACAGACTTTTTTTTTTCCTGGATAAGTGAAATGTAAAGCAATGACAAATTTTAATTTATCTTTCATTAGTCAATTACAAAGGAATCACATGTAGTTGTATATCAGGACACTAGCAAATAGAGAGAGAGAGAGTTATACAGATTACATAACAGGCTATCCAAAGACCAGAATTAATAATTTTCTGGCTTAATGAATCCTCAAAATTGTATGCTCAGTGAAGGCCTAATAACAACTGTAAAGTCATTGTTTGTGGAAAAAATAAAATGACAATGCACAAATGTAAGTTTGTATATAAATATGTACACATATATATATTCTAGAAATATTTGGTCAGTTGGTTTATAAAGACATTACACATGTCATCCCAAGTTTTCTATTATAAACCGAACAGCAACAGTGACAAAAATAACTTCTTCATCGACACATCGGTTATTCAGTAGCAGTTGTTTAACTCCGTGGTAGCTTTTTCTTTAAACCGCATTGCTGTTGTTGAATTTGTTTCATGGCTTCTTGTTTGAGGGAAAGTACAGTGATGGTGTAATGGAGACCATCATATCCAGATGTGAAGATACAATGCAGTGTGCATCTCTACTTCCAAGTCAGAGATGGACTCCAACTGAAACTGTTGGATTTATCTTGACAATAGGATGCTGCACACCCATTGTCTGTACCAGCAATGTCAGGACACACTTAACTAAGAGACTGATGGACATAGGACTGCTTATGAAGGACTGCTTATATTATTGTAATAATATGGGGAATGTAAGTCGAGGGGTGGAAATTTGGGGAGGAAGTAGGGAAATCCTATAACCTATGCAATTGTACCATAAAATTTTTAAAATGATAATGAAATTAAAAAGTAAATAAACACAGTGACGTCTCATATTTTGAGTATATATCTTTTACATGACCTCAACTTGGTGTGACAATATATGATATGTTTTTAATTTTTTTTGCAAATTAAAAAATTTAGGGACCAGCTCGGTAGCCTAGAGGCTAAAATTTTTGCCTTGCACAAGCCAGCATCCCATATGGGTACCAGTTTGGGTTCTGGCCACCCGGCTTCTCATCCAGCTCCCTGTCTGTGGCCTGGGAAAGCAGCAGAGGATGGCCCAAAGCCTTGGGATCCTACAGCCACGTGGGAGACCCGGAAGAGTCTCCTGGCTCCTAGCTTCGGATTGGCTCAGCTCAGATCATTGCGGTCACTTGGGGAGTGAATCATCAGACAGAAAATCTTCCTCTCTGTCTCTCTTCCTCTCTTTGTATCTGCCTTCCCAATAAAAAGAAATAAATCTTTAAAAAATTAAAAATTTATTTTATTCACTTGAAAGGCAGAGAAAGAGAGAGGAGCGCAATGAGAGAACCAGGGAAGATAAAATAGATAGATGAATAGATAGATAGTAAAGAAATAATGTGAGATTCCCCTCTTCAGTGGTTCACTGATACAACGCACGCAACTGCTATCAGTGTGCTAGGCCAAAGGCAAGAATCAAGAACTTCACCTGTGTCTCCCGCAGGGGTAGCTGATACTCATCCCATCGTCACTTGCCCATTCCTGTTGTCAACATTAGCAGGAAGAACTGGGTGAAGAACTGTAGCTTGAACCTGCGCACTCCAGTGTGAGAAGTGGATGTCCTGAAGGGTATGTGCTCTACCAAGTGCTCACCCCAGATACACTTTCTTTAAAACTTTTTAAGGTTTATTTCAGTGGTGAAAGAGAGAGAGAAAGAGAGAGAGAGAGGAGAGAAACAGAGATCTGTCATCAGATGAAAGTGAGTGCTAAAAAAAACCAACAAAAACAAACAAACAACAAAAAAACTTGAAGCTGCCAATGAGAAGTGTCCAACAGGGCAGGGCAGTGGTCGTGTGGGAATATGAGGCTCACACACCTGAAGCATCAGAGGTGAGAATCTGTTTAGGCTTTGGCCGTAGTTTACCAAATTCTGCTTGAGTGAAATAGATTTTTTAAATTATGAAACATTCAGTTATGATCCTCCGTGTATCCACTATATTTTCTCCAATATTTGTTGAAAATTTTAAGTATGTAAAGTATTCAGATAATAATCTCATCTCCCCAGGCATACATGCTGTTAAAAATGGTTGTTTTTATTTGTAGATTTATTTCTTTGACAGGCAGAGTAACGGGGTGTATCTGTGGAAAGTTGAGGGGGGCAGAGAGCTAGAAATCTATTATCTACTGATTCAGCTCCCAATGGCTACAACAGTAAGGGTGGAATTATGCCAAAACTAGGAGGGGCGCTGATTCCGTTCATGTCTTCCAAATGGTCTTCAGGGGTCCCGGCATTGGAGGGTTTATGTACCACTTCTCCAGGCACTTTAGCAGGGGGCCGGATCTGAAGTGGAGCAGTGGATTCTTGATCTGGGATGCAGAAGACCTAAGCCAGGGCTTAACCCTGGGCACCACTGTGTCACCCCAGCAAATGGAACTCTTTTATCTCCTTCAATGGAGACTTCTGTAAGCAGGGTAAACAGTTATCTGGGTTTCACTTAAATTTAATCCTCTCTGGAATCATGTTGATCTCTAAATCTCCCTTAACTCTGTTAAGCTTGGATGCATTCCAAAAGTCATTCTGAGATTGAGGGAAGGGGAGAGGGGGAGAGAGAAAGAGAGAGGGAGGGAGGGGGAGGGAGAGAAAATGGGAGAGACAAAGAGGAGAGGCATTGGAGGAAGAAGAGGAAAAGGAGGAAGAAGAAATTGGTCTTATAATTTTTGTGAACACATTCTTTTAAACAGTGGAACTTCACTTTAAAATACAGTTTTTCAAAGACAAATTTCTATTTGGGTCTGACTGCACTGCCGGAAACTCTTACGACACCCTCTCCTTTAAATTCAATTTTACAGGGACTAGAAAGTCTAGTTCTATGGGCGCTGGGGAGCCAGGCAATTGGGTAACTCAGCTAGGACAGGACGGCTTTGATTGTTAAATGATGGCTACGGTGGATAGCAGCCAGCAGAGATGAGCCTCTGTCCTTCTCCCCAGCAGTAGCGTGAGGTTGGCCCTAGGAATCTAACAGACAGTGCAACATTCCACATCATTCTTTTAGAATGCAGAGTTTTGTTTTGTTTTTTTTTTTTTAATTAACAGCTTTGACAGATTCCAAGGCTTTTTTTTTTCCCGGTGGGGGATGGGGAGTAGGGTTGGCAATGGAGATAATTTTTTATCTTCCTCGAATGATAAATAAGCCAGTAATTCTCATACGTATTTCTTCTAGCAATACCAACCCTTTAAATGAGATGCACATTCAATGATTTTTATCTAAAAGAATTACAACCTTATTCTGCTTGTGATGTGTATCAGTTTTTAATCTATGTTTCTTGGTTCTTAATTCCTGAAAGATTCCCTTGATTCTGACTTATAAAGAAACATTTACTTGATGGTTAACTAAATTTTCCCTATATCGATAAAATTTCATGAGTTTTCAACTTATTTATTTTCTTTCTATCTTCATCGGAGTAAATTGCGGCGATATTTTCTTTTCATCCCAACAATTTGTATGCGATTACATGATAATAAAAATATAGTTCTCAGGATGGGAAATATCATTACTATTTAAAATTCAGGTTTCTACTCTTTTCTCTGATAATTTCTAATTATCAAAAACAATTACACTCATATTAAAGTATAACTTTTGTCTCATTTTGTGGAAGGAAAGTGAATGAAAATTCATTTATAACAAAAAGACAACACAAATAGACAACTCGAACAATACTTAGACCCTTTCACGCATACCATTATAACAAATGAAAATTAAAATACTACCAGGAATATCCTTATATAATAAAACATACTAAACATGTGCATTGTTATCTTAAGTATTTTCCTCGGTTCTGGTAAACAAAATACATTTTAATTTTTAGATAGTTCCTAACATATTGAATTAAAACACATACATTTCTTTTTTTAAGATTTATTTATTTTTTATTGCAAAGTCAAATATATAGAGGAGGAGAGACAGAGATGAAGATCTTCTGTCCGATGATTCCCTGCCAAGTGACCACAACAGCCAGTGCTGCGCCAATTTGAAGCCAGGAGCCAGGAACTTCCTCCACGTCTCTCACACAGGTGCAGGATCCCCAGGCTTTGGGTTGTCCTTGACTGCTTTCCCAGGCCACAAGCAGGGAGCTGGATGAGAAACAGGGTTCCCGAAAGTAGAACTGGCAGCTAAATGGGATCCTGGCACGTTCAAGACGAGAACTTTACTACGCCTCTGCGCCTGCCCACAGATGCATTTCTTATATTTGTTTATTTATTATCATTTTGTGATATAGCTCCATAGATCCTGGACTTTCCCTTATCCCCTCCCCAATTCCCTCCTCCCTCACTGGGTTCCCCTATATTATTTCTATAGTGTAACTCTTCATGAACAGTCATATGTCCATTATTGTGGGCATGGGCAATGGCAGAATCCAGCATCCTAGTGTCAAGATATAGTAAACAGTTTCATTGGTAGTCCATCTTTGTCTGGAAGTAGAAATGCATACCACATTGTATCCTCACATCTGGATATGATAGTCTCCATTAGGCAGTTACTATGCATCCCCTTAAATGAAAAGGCACAATGCAGATGCTTTTCTAAATTCACCAAGTCTTTATGTAAAAGAGCTTTCTATTGAGGATATAGATTAAATATGCATATAAAAAGATTTCCGAGGTGAAGGATATGATTAAATCAACAATGAACTCAGCAACCTTGATTTGCACAGTGTGATAGAAGACTTTTTTTTTTTAATGGAGCACTTTGGCTGAGTGAGTCAAAAAAGGACAACAGGCTAATTCTGTGCCCTGTGGCACTGGCATCACTTGTAGGGTGCCAGGTCGTATCCCAGCCGCTCCTCTTTCAACCCAGCTCTCTGCTTGTGGTCTGGGAAACCAGTAGAGGATGCCCAAAGGCCTTGGGTCCCTGCACCAATGTGGGAGACCTGGAGGAAGCTCTTGGCTTTGGATTTACTCAGCTCTAACGGTTGTGGTCCATTTGGGAGTGAACCAATGCATGGAAGATCTTTCCTTCTCTCCTTCTTTCTGTAAAACTACCCTGGGTTGGGGGTGGAGGGCATGGGAGGAAGAAAGATTGACAGGAGACGTAATAGATAACCTGGAGTTCACCAGGTAGAATGCTGAGGAGGGGGTACCTATGGGATCCTTCCCAGGCAATGGGCGATGGAAAACAGGAGGAAGCAAAAGAGAGATGAGGAGTCAGTAAGCAGCCTAACCTGGTGCAGTGAATGAGGATGATCTATTCAGATAGCACAGAGTAGCAGGTGCAGACAGCATTTAAAGGGAACAGGCTTAAGCTGGACCATCAAGGTCTTTTATTATTTTATTCAGGCTAAAATGATTTTTAATGAATTCAGGTGAATTCTGGTGTACCGTGTTTTTTCACTATGATGGTCTTGTGTCTGCTGAAAGTGTATCAAAACATTGAGCTATTTCAGACATGCTTAGGTTTTATACAGAAAATATAAATCTGTAGATATTACAGTCAAAGGTTGACAGAAATGAGTTATGTTTATCTCAGATGCATCAAACATTCAGAAACAAAATATCACATCCTATATTCTTTGTGTTGCTTTCGGTGCATTCAATAGAGGTAAAAGGCATATGTGACTGTCTAAATCAAGTAAGTAAAGTTGGCAAAAGCTTTGTAATCAGTCTGTTATGGACTCTGCACAACGTAGTTCAAATGAATTTAGTAAACACAGCTTCATATTTCAGAAGTGCTGAAGGGCAGGTACACCTGTGGATGAGATTTCTAATAGTCTTGAAGATGTTGCATTATTTCAAAGCAGATGGAGAAATACAGAATTCCAATGTATTGTAGTAAATTATAGGAAAAGCACAGCACAATGCAGGATGTTTGAGGGCACAGGGCAAGGCTTTCCAGGAATTTAAGTAAAACTTGTTAGAGGAAGCAGGGTTCAACTCAGTCCAGAAGAATGAGTAGTAATCAACCTTTAGTAGAAAGAGACTAAGCAAAAGAGATTTCTGAGAGGCTAACAGGAGCATGTAGTTTTAAAATTCTTTAATTCCATATATAAAATCAATGGATGAGTTAAAATTGAGGTTGAATGTGAAGTTAGGAACTGTCTTTTATGAAATATGGAATTAATACTGTAGGTTATAGAGGCATTAACTAATTTTCAGTAAGGGCAATGTATAGTCAGTCATATTTACACTTCAATTTTCAAAGAAATTTTAATTTGTTTTATGTATCTGGAAGGCAGAAACCGATTCAGGTCAGAGACAGATGGGAAAGATTCCTCCCTTTCCCCCCACCCCTCCATGAAGCACCTCCTAGAGTCTCACAGTCAGAGCTGGGTCAGGCAGATGCAGCAAGATAGCAACAGAATAGGGTTTCCCTCGTGGTTGACAATTATTTTGAGCCATTGCCTGCTGCTGGGAGCTGTTATGGAGAGGGGAACCTGGAGCAAAGCTCATGGACTCCCTATAGTATGTGGATGACAGAAGGAGCAGCTCAGCTGCTGTGTGAAGCACTTGCTCTGCATCTGTATTTTAAATTGATCATGGTCTAGCTGCACCGTTCTGCTCTCTCGGGGGAGTTTGCAGGAACAACGTCTGTTTTGTTCGCATCTGCCATAATCTCCTGTGAGCTGCGTAAGTACTCTAAACTTATTTTTGTTAAGTAAATGAGTAAAAAAGAAATGATTATGAGAGAGAGGGAGGGAGAACCAGAGAGAGAGAAAGAGGGAAAGAAAGAGAGAGAGGAGAAACCTGGTACAGTAAGGTGGTAAGAGAAAAGTCAAGGAAAAGAAAAACACAGAAAACTTTCTATGAATTAAGATGAAGAATATCTTATGCCTGATATGCAAGAGTGAGAAGGGGAAATTGGGAGTTATCTTTCTAATTTTTAAAATTTATAGGAAGCACACAGATTTCACTTATTTCATAAATGCACACTTTTACTACCCATTGCCACTCTGTCTTATTTTATTTTCGTTTAATTTTTGCAATAAAATACTTTCCATTGCTTCATAATCACAGGCTCAACTTTGTGCTAAAAAAAAAGAACTCAAGAAGTAGGACATAGAAAGGCCGTAAGATGTATAAACAATAATCAAAACTCAGACTTGAGTTCCACTTACATATATTACATTTTTTTGTACTGTGTTAATTACCACAAATTGGAGGAAACATGTGATATTTGTCTTTCTGAGTCTGATTAACGAAATCTTACAGAAATAAAAGAAAACATAACTCATGTTTAAATTTGCTTATTCTAATACTGACATTGATTTCTGTTTTGGTAAGCCTTGTAAGGCAATCTCGGTGTGTTGGTATCCACAGGTAGAAATACTGATAGAAATAAAAACTCAGGTAGAATAAGAACTTTCAACATTACGTCATCAGTAGTAACTAACAGCATTATAATTGCAACTCATTCGGTGTAGGCAAGTTATTTTTAAGCCTACTCTATCTTTTGTGTCTATTCAATAAATGAAAAATCATATTATTAAACATTTCCAATGAATATACAGTTGATTAGCATAACATTATACTCTGCTTCCAAAACAGGGCAATGTAAACTTCAGTGGTGGTGATAGGAACAATGTATGTCCCATCTGGTTTTGAATGAAGGAATCAACAAGTAAAAAAGAACTTGATGTGAGCAATGTAAACATTTACAAAAAAGTTACTAAAGTTAAAAAAATCTTACACACTTGTAATTTTACAAGTTTCACATTAGTAACTTTCTCCAAGCCACTTGAGAATAAAGTTTTTTTTATTATTTCAAATGCACATGATAGCATAATTTGTATAATTTCATCAAGTTGTAATAAGAAATATAACTTAATAAGGAGAAATAATTCATATGAGAACCATAAAACCAGATTCATTCTTTATAGAATGAGAAGCGAGACAAGCGGATTAAGGATGAGAAATATCTTTTCAGCCTGGGAAGTTCTGTGGTCGTAGAGTCATCTATTTCTAATTGGGTAGCTTGGCTCTGTGTTCAGGAGAACATCATTTAGACGTACTTGCTTTGAGCACTTTGATTCTTCTAAAATATATGGGTCTCCTTTAAAAGCTTTCAGGCTTGAGCTGTGTGGTGGTAAATCAGGTTTACCTTACTATGCTTTATAACTGTCTAATCCACGAAAGCGATACTCTATTTGTTTTGTGATATTTGATTCCCCGTTAAATACTTTAAAATGGAAGTTCTTGTCTGGCCCTGTGGTGTGATTATGCTTAATATCTAAGAGGATTCTCTTGTCAATATCTGTAGAGGTTCGTAAAATATGTCTTTAGAGTGCAGTCATTTTGAAGAATAGTTTATTCATTGCCCACCCCTAAAAAAAGTAAAAGTATCAGTTATAATGTATCATGGAGAACATATGTTTTTTTATTCTTCCATCTCATTCAAGTATGGGAGTCCAATGTCTGGTGAAGAGAAAAACATCAAGAACAAATTGATTTATGTAGGCTGACTAGCTTTTAGTATGTAACTCTAAGTGGATGTAATTGCAATTGACAATTCCATTAGATTTTGTGAAATTTGTTCATTAGGCAGAATACATTCATTTAAATCCATTCTTTCATATGTATTTTAAAGGGACAAGAGGCACACCTGGAATTAATTGGGATCAAGAAAGTATTTTAAAGCTAGAAGAAATAGGCTGATGAGAAAGATCCTGTGAAAACTTAAAGAGGCCACGAGACACAGTTGAATACCCATACACAGATGAGAGAGAGTGTTCAACTTCTGTTGACAAATACTTGTTGACAGCCAGGGCCTAAGACAAACTTGGGGACAAAAATCAGAAACACTAGAACACCATCTGTATCGCTCCCCGTGTACGTGACACACACCCCCACAAGCTCAGTTTTCCCTGGTGCCTCCCAGGGTCTACACTATCAAGAACTGGAGGCACAAGCTGAAGGTGTGTATTGAGCCCAAAAGCTATGAGGCGCAACTTGATTATTGTAGTCATGAGGCCAAATGTACACCTCTTGAATAATTTTCAAAAATATATTTTGATTATTCTGTAGAAATGGACTTAAGAACCTCAAGGAAAAAAAGCAAATTTCAGTGGACAAGAACTAGCTAGAAGTAGAGGGGGATAGTGCACGTGTATTCGATGATGATAAGGCTTAATTTGGTTATGGGGTAAGTGTATAAAGGTGGAATTTGTATTTTATTTGACTGGAAGCATCGAATAATCATTTTAAAGGATGCTTCACACTAATTGTATAGTGACATTAACATGTCATTTCTTGAGAACATTAGCAAGTATTTTATTTCGCTGACTTGTGTGAATAACAATTATCCTCATTTTACAAATGAGAAAATATCTGGGCCCGTCGCGATAGTGTAGTAGCTAATGTCCTTGCCTTGAACATGCTGGGATCCCAGATGAGCGCTGGCTCTAATCCCGGAGGCCCCGATTCCCATCCCACTCCCTGCTTGTGGCCTGGGAAAGCAGCTGAGGACAGCCTGAAGCCTTGGGACCCTGCACCTGTGTGGGAGACCTGGAGGAAGCTCCTGGCTCCTGGCTTCGGATTGGTTCAGCTCCTGCCGTTGCAGCTGCTTGGGGAGTGAATCATTGGGTGGGAGATCTTCCTCTCTGTCTCTCCTCTGAATATCCAACTTTCCAATATAAATAAATAAATCTTTTATAAAAAATTAATAAAGTTGACACTTCCAACAAATGAACGGGACGGAGTGGACAGTCACCTTCTGCACCTGAAAAGCGTTGACTGTTAATGAGGACAAACTTTAATTTATAACAGTTAAGTGATGCCATGTACAAGGGAACATGAAAATGTTTATGGAAACAACTAAAAGATAAACTTGTTTAGCTACTGAAAATTGTGGTTCATATCAATTATCACTCAACTTCTGAAGAGCCTTAATATGCTTACATATCCGAAGGTTTTGCCTTTTGCTGCCAACAAAATAGACTCTCTTTAATTCTTTTTTTTTCCATGAAGTTTGAAGTGCTTTGTCTCATTCTTAGCCATTCACCTGCCACTGAAGAGATACTTTATGTGCATTAGCTCATTAGTAACATCTCTATTTTCTCCGTTTCAAAGATGAGGAAACTAAGCAACTTGACAAGGGTTACAGAGCCAGTGAGTGGCCGAGACATGAATCAAAGCACTCCTACTTTGAGGAACTCGGGTGTCATTGCTGTCTTTGCTGTTTTTCTCCTCCTCCTTTCCTTTTACTACTCCCATTCACTGAATCAGTTTTCCATCTCTATTTAGGGGCGGGCATTGTGACAAAACTAGTAAAGCTGCCACTTGCAACTCTAGTATCAAATCAGAGTGCCTGTTACACCTGGCCGCTCTGCTTTTGATTCGGCTTCTTCCTAATGCACCTGCTCTTAGGAATGCAGTGGATGATGACTCCTCTACGTAGCTGCCCGTTTCCCAGAGGAAAGATTCCTTGGTGTTCCGGATTTCTGGTTTCAACCTGGTACAGACCTGGATGTTGCTAGCATTTGAGGGGTAAACCAGTGGAAGGAAGGCTTCTCTCTTTTTCTCTCACTCTGCATTTCAACTACATAAATATATATTTAACAAATAAAAATCTCCATTTATCAAAGGAAAGTTAAGTTTGCTTTATAATTTCTCCTGTCATTGGAGATCTTACCACATTAGTTCAGTTAAATTTACTGGTCTGAGCACAGAAATTAGGGCTTTACCATGATCTCTCATTTTTCCTGAATGAAGGGAAAGATATGTAGGAAAGGCCGATAAACTATTACATAAATAACTTCCTGGGGGAAATGACTATGAAAATTAAAATTTTAAAACACACACACACACACATATATATATATATATATATATATATTTGAGCAAAGAAACAAGAGAGTGATAGCAACAGAAAGAGATTTCCTGTTTATTGGTTCATCCCCCACATAGCCATGATGGTTTGAGCTGCGTAGGGACAAATCCAAGAGCCTGGTATTGAACGCACACCTGTCATTGAGTGGGGGAAACCCAGTTAGGAAGTCATCCACTGCCTCCCACGGTCTGCATTAGCAGGAAGCTGGAGTCAGGGCCAGAGCTATAGCTCAAATCCTGTTACTCTGTTAAGGGACACAGGCAGCTTAACTGGTGTCTAAAAGGTCGGTCCGGGTAGAGTGCCAGCATTAAATATTCTAGTGTTTTTGGCTCTGTGAACACAGGTTTGCAGTGTCTGTTATTTACCAGTCATGTAAATTGAGTGACATAGCAGAGGGACAGTAGTCATGTCTTCCTCTGATCATGCAAATAAAGGTAGAAAAAATGATAACGTGAAAGAAAGTTTAGCTGTTCTGAAATTGACGTTCCCTGAATTAATCATTGTTTCAATAGGATGTGTTTCCACGACTTAACAAGCATGTATGTGAACCAATTTAAAAACTTTTCCAGTACAATATTATGAAATCTAGTGACAGAGAAAAATTACATTTGCTATGCCAAAAAAGTTATAATAATATGACTCATGTGTTTTACCTGCAAATTTTTGGCTATAACATGTTTGCGCATTGCTGTAGGTTTCATCTAAATAGTCAAATAATCTCTCTTGGTTTTCTTAAGGTGGACAGAACATAACTGCAAAGCTTCTGGGGGACTAACAGATATTTTAAACCCTCAAAATATACACAATGAGATTCTGGCTTAATATAGAAGCTAAAGGAAGGGAAATCAGTTCTTTTTGAGTCTGAGTGGACTTTGTACCATAGTGTTTAAGAGCACTTAGCTACTTTTCTCTTTACTATGAGCCATATGATGTGTTTATCGATTTCTTACCTGTAGAATGGAGATTATGGTAATGTCGTTCTCATAGTAATGTTATGAGGGCTCTATAAGACATGTTATAAAACACATAGAAGAATGTGTGCCACTTGGAAAGAGTTGTATGTTTAATAAATGCATGTTTTTAAAAGATTTATTTATTTATTTTCATTGTAAAGTCAAGTATACAGAAAGTAGAGATAAAGAGGAAGATCTTCCGTCTAATGATTCACTCCCCAAGTGACCGCCAACGGCCAGAGCTGAGCCGATCCAAAACCAGGAGCTTGGAACCTCTTCTGTGTCTCCCATGTGGGTACAGGGTCTGAAGGCTTTGGGCTGTCCTTGACTTCTTTCCCAGGTCACATGCAGGGAGCTGAATGGGAAGCAGGGCCTCTGGGATTAGTACTGGTACCCATATGGGATCAAGGCAAGGACTTTAGCCACTGCGCCACCACAGCAGGTCCTAAAATTTATTTTTAATGCAAAACAATAGAGTCAAACACACACATACACACCCTGCAGTGAGGGTTAGAACAGACTGTAGTCAGGAGCGTTTAATTCCATCCTGGTCTCCAACATGAGTGGCAGAGACTCAAGAACTTGAGCCAATCTCTGCTGCCTTGTCATTTGCTTAAGCAGGATGCTGTATTGAATGTGTGGCGTAGTTGGGATTTGAGTTAATACATGATATGAGAGTTGGGTGTTCTAAAGGGTGGCTTAGCAGTCTGCTCCAACACTCATCAAATGCATAGCCTGTAAGTATTCTGAATGATCCTGAACGTGTGTGTGTGAGTTGAGCAGTCATTCTGCATGTATTCAGATTTTCTTGAAGCAACAGAGACACAGGTTCAAGAACTTGAGAAACTGTTTTGAGCCAAAAGCATCTGTGCCTCTTGATAACGCATTCAGAGGATGTTTCTGCTCACTCATGGGTATCTGAGAATTTTTATGTGCATGAGTTCTTCTATTCATTTAACACAATCTGTGTTTTTTATAGATGCAAATTTCTGTATCAGAGAAAGAATCAGAACTCAGTTGATGTATTTATTTTTCTTTGGAAGAAAGAGAAGGGGAAGAGAAAGAAAGAGGGTCCCAGAGGAAAGAGAAAAAGAGGGTGAGTGATCATTAATCTGCTAGCTACTTCCCAGCCAGGGCTGGGCCATGCAACACACATCCCTAAATGCATTTTCTGCATGAGTAGCAAGGATCCAAATACTCAGGTATCTAGGTTCATTTAAGACAAGGTGCTTTTTAGAAAGAAATTGAATTGGAAAAGGGAGTAGGAGTTGGTTCCACCATGGGGTTGTGCTCATTGTAAATGACATCTCAAGCACTGTATCACAGTGCCTACTCCTAGACCTCAGATTTCTAGATGTCCAATCTAATGTTCAAGAAAACTTCAAAAATAGTGATATGATCTGCATGCTAAGATCCTGCCCGCATTTTATTTCTAGTAACACAAATGTTTGGCATTCTGTGTTGTTGTCCTTGTTAACATGGCTTTGGCTCAGGGTTCACACATATAGCAAACACACATCTTGAAAGCAACATGGACTCCTTGCAAGTATTAAACACTTCTTGTCCCTGATCTTGTCAGTTACATTCACAGAATTTCAAGTGTCTAAAACAAGCAAAGAAGAAGTATAAACACTAAGAGAAGCATGTGGTTCCTGATAAACTTACTCAATAAGAACCGCCTACTGATCTTGTTTCCCATCATTTTATGTAAACCATGATGCCCTGTGGTAGAACATGAGGAACTAAAAGCATGTGGAGGAAGAAATCATCTTGTGTTATTTGAAATAGTCATGAATTTGCTGCTCAAAGACTCAGGATGGCCTGAAAACAGAACAACTTCAATAGGGACAAATGCTTCCCGAAAATTTAGGTGCTGATTTGGATTCCTACATCTCACAGCAGAGTGCTTGGATTCAAACAGTGGTTTTTTTTCTCCAGATTCCAGTTTCCTGTTCATATAGTCCTTTGAGTGATTGCTCAAGTAATTTCATTATTACCACCCACATAGAAGACCTGGATTGTGTCTCTAACTCCCGGCTGGGGCCTAGCCCAGGCCTTGCCTCAGAACATCTGGGATGTGAATTAGTGGATAGTATTTCTGGCTCTCTTTCTGTCTTTCTATCTCTACATCTGTCTGCTTCTCAAATTATATAAGAAAATATTTAAATGAAAACTGGGCCAGCATTGTGCCACAATGAGTAAAGCTGTCACCAGCAGCTCCAGGATCACCTCTTGGTGTTAGCTTGAAAAACTTCACCTATAACAGGCCAAAATTCAGTTTAGGGAGCAGATAAGGCAAGGGACATAGTGGTCCTAAGCCTGATGCATCTTCAGTGCACCATAGCCTCATTTTGGGGATGTACCCTAGGGTACTGATGTCAGTCTAGGGGTGGGCAGGCTGGGATTCTGAGGATCCTGGGCAGGCTGCAAACCTGGAATAACAAACTGCTGGTGTACCAAAGCTCAGGTCAGGGAAGGGGAATACCAGGGATAACATAGATACTATGCAGGTGGCGCTCTTGGTGCACCCGGTCTAGGGGTTTTCAAGCCAGGCGACACATACTGGCCGCCAAAGCTTCATATGGGCATAGGCAGACCTGGGACCCCATGAGTTCTAGACAGGCTGCACCCATTATGCACCAAAGTCCCTGTCCCAGAGCAAGCATTCCTTGGACCTCAGGGGCCCTTGGCAGGCAGCTGCCAAACAGCTATTCTGGGAGCAGGCAGGCTGGGGTCCTGAGGATTCTAGGTAGTCTGCCTGTGTCCCATCTGCTACCTGGAAGACAATTTTCCAATATAATTCTCTCTCTCTCAATGGGCTGGTTTACTTCCGGACTTTGCCCTCTGGTTTCTTCTGATAATTGTGAGGGTTAAGAGCTCATGCCGTGCCTGGCACATACCCAGCTGAAATGTCTGAAATGTTGGCTGCACTTACTGTGATCCCGAGGCTGAGAGCCCCGGGGCGACACCTTGAGAAACTGGTTCTCTCAGAGCCATTGCCAGGATCTCCTCTCCAGAAGGCTTGCATGACACCACAGGGATTCCCCAGGTCAGAGCTTTGCAGAATTCCTGGTAGCATCATCCAGGACAAACGCCAGAAGGCTGATCCATTATCCCCAAGGTGAGGCCCAGAGGTGAAAAATGGGGAGAGGCCCCTGGCCTGAAGAACACCCCCTAGTTCTGCCCAGCCTCAGGCTAACAATTGTGCAGGGGACTCAGTACAGCTGCAGGCTGGCACAGCATGGCATGATGCATTTCTCCTGATTTCACAAATACCATCGTTCACGCTGCTGTTTGACGCTCCAGTGTGCAAATGTCAAGAACAGGGAGAGGTCAACGGCAAAAGGTAGAGTGAGGGAAGTATGAGTTAGAGGAGAAGATAGGCTCAGCACCTTTGAGCTCCTGATATTGCAGTTAGCCACGGAGGCAGTGAGCAGTACCGTGAGGGAGCAGGAGCACCGGTGGGAAGAGGAACTGGTCCTGGACCAAACTAGGTCAGAATGCACTGGGCCAGTCCCACATCTGGATCAAAAAGGACCATCCCCAGAGTCCCTGTGGGTGTTTGCCAGGGATCTTTGAAACAGGCAATCTGGGCTCCCCCACGGAAGCATTCCTAGTGTAAGGTCTGTATATTTAGCTATGAAACCTGAAAGAATAAAAGGCAGAGTGATGAGCAGGTGACTAGAGTGTCATAATTCTAAATGTCCAACCAGGAGAATTCCAAACTGTCCCTTGCCATATCTGTGGGTGGTTTCATTCCCGAGGCTCTGCTGTCGGGCTGTGCTCTCCTCCGGGGACCTCTGCTGCAAGGAATCCTGCCCAGGAATTCAGTGCTGTGCTGGACGCTGAGGACTCGCACCACGGTAAGACACACCCCTGCCCGTAACCATCTTTCAATGCTTCAGGCACAGGGAATGGCCATGACGGCTGTCATGTCTTTTATGTACGATTTGATAGTGGCAAAATGTCTGCTTTAGAGATTATGCCTTCTTTTTTTTTTTTTTTTTACCGAGTTCTTAAGATAATTTTAAATATCTATTTTAAGTTTAATTTGTGAACTTGTAATCATTGTGATAGATTACAAACTAATTTTGATGTGTAATTATTTGATGTGAGAAACATTGATACCTTTTCCTAGGTTTACTAGTTATTTGTATTAACTTCTTTCATTCTCCTGTTTTTTGTCTGAATTTTTACTATGTTGAGCGTATGTACTTCCCAGTTACTAAGATTATAAGCACTTTGTCCCTCATGAGTTAAAGGGACTATTTCCTGATGAAATTGGGTTTCTAACTTTAAGGCATTTTATTTTTGTATAGAATTAAAAGAAATTTGAATTGCTCACATTATATCCTCCTGGAAATGCCTTTCTATTCAAATTTATTTTTAAGACTTAACAAAAACACATATTTTAAATTTTAATTTATACTACCAGGTTGTCTGTCATAGTTAACTGAGTAAAGAAAGTAAACTGAATGATTTTCTTTTATGAGAACTTTATGTAATCCAAATTAAGCGATCTCCACATATTTTTAGTATTCTGACATGAATAGATACTTATGATTTTCTTTCTCAAATAATTCAGAGTTCTTCTTTTGTTTGGTGACTGATGAATTTACTATTGTCCAAGGAATGATTTTATTTTATAGTTCCACTTTTCAGGATAACTCTGATTTCTTATCATGTTTTCCAGTCTAACCGTGAAGTTCAAGGGATGATCTTTAGCAAACTGTCATTTGTTAGGAGGAGTAGTTCAGATTATTCACGGCACAATAAAGCTGTTACCTTTTTCTTCTGCTTTTCAGTCCCAGTAAATAATTCACTTTTATGTCATTTTTTTCCAAAAGTGGCAGCAACAGCAAAACTCCAAACTTGTGACAAGGGGAGCAAAAGATGGTCAGTATAATACCAAACTGGAAAGATCCTGGATGCTATTATGGCTATGAAAAGGTTTATTGAGTCCGTAAATCAAGGATGAAAATGCACCTTGAATCTGACTACCTCAGAGTCTGTGTCATTCATGTAGGTGTTATTGTCTTTATAAGGAGATTCTCTGCAACAATCCAAGATACAATCATGAGATGTTCAGCTCATGTTTCGGTCCGCCAGCTGATTCTTACGCTTCCAACCAGAAGCTTTGCATATACATGCAATCATTTATATTAAAAATGATTTTGTTGAAAAAATATGGTATGAAAACTTCTTACACATGCCATTGGGCCTTTTACAATGAGTAAATTATCTATGCAACTGATCTAAGAATGCTGAGAAAACTGATAGAGTTGTTCCTGTTTAATTTTAATTATTGATAAGCCAAACTGAATTTAATTCATCTGGAGACTCATCTGTTAAATGTATTTTATACTTCTCCAACTAGTGCTGAACATACAGGCCATGATTTCGGTGTGCACTGCTAGTATTTAAAAGCTGCCTGGCTCTGGGCCCAGCTTTTCAGCCAATACTGCGCCAGAAGAATAATGATTAGATGCTGTAACTCCCTGGTTTCTGGTTCTCCTGCTGCTCCTAGCTGGAATTCCCAACTTGGGTAAGAATGGAGGTACATGAAATTTTGAATATTTCTGAGTTTGGATAAAACCCCAAAGCAATTAGTTCCTTATGTATAATTCATTTTAAATTGCACGAGGATTCTCTTACCTAAGTCTCACTCAAGGATCAGGGAAATGCTATGAACAATTAATTTTGGAAGAAACTAATTTTCTTTCCTATTGTTCGGTGATGGGTAAAGGGTTACCCCATCAAAATAGGTATTTACAAAGTTCTGAAGGTTTATTTATTTTACTACAATGTCAATAAATTACTCATATGCCAAAAAGCACATTGACTAATTATCATCTTCTATAACTTATACCTACCTGAAAATGACTAATTTTCACATGATACTAAGTTTAATTAAATACTCAAGAATAGAATATGAAGGCTTTCTGATATCTCCTTGACTATTAAAAATGCAATTTTGTAAGAGTCATGCTTAGACTTTGGAATAAGAGATTCTTGTCATGACATGGCTTTGAGATTGAAACGTGCCTACTCCCTATGAACTGTCTGGAAACTGAGAGGTCTCACAATAGCATTGTAAATGAAATTACGTGAGACATTTTGAATGATGTACAACACAATGAATGTAGGCTTGACTGAAATCTCCAGTGGTTTTATTATATGACTACTATTGTATACAGCCTGAAACCTACACATGAGCTCCTATAAAGTGATCTAAACACTAACCAGACATTCCAGTTCATTTTAATATGCTCTGGGAGAATGTGTTTCAAGGAAATTTGCTACTTGGAGAAAAGCCATTTTTCCCTATTTGCACTAGTTGAGTCCCTGCTTGCTCATGGCAGTGCTTCTGATGCCAGGGCCACATGTCATTACAAGAACATAACTTCTCTTAATCACAGTGAAAGCCAAATTAAAATGTTCCAGGCAAATATGGACAACTTTTGATTTTGATTTGAAAAACATGTGCAAGTTTACTTTCTTCCTAGAAGGATACTGTAGATGAAGTATTGATTAGTTTGGATGGACACATTGTGGTAATCAGAGTGGAGTGATATGCTTTTATAGTCAAGAGCCCATAGGCCTGGACTACCAAATGAAATAGGGTCCTACTATTTTGATGTGGATTTATTCAAAACAAAAACTTTCCATAGTTATAAGAATAGCCTTTTCAGAATCTTCCATTTTGATTAATGCTTCTCAAATATTGTATCATATAATAGTATGTAAGTCATCTAGGACTTTAAAAATAATTCTTAGATCTGGCGCCATAGCCCACATGTAATCCTGCACCTCTAAGCGCCAGCATCCCATATGGACAACCCTGCTTACAGCCAGGGAAAGCAGTGGAGAACAGCCCAAATTCTTGGGACCCTGTACTCATGCAGGAGTACTGTCTGGATGGGTTCAGCCACTGCTTTTGCCATCCTTTGGAGAGTTGAACCAGCAGATGGAAGATTTTTCCTTTCTGTCTCTCTTTTTCTCTGTAAGTCTATTCTTCTGGATAAATAAATAAATCATTAAAAAATTAGTCATTTTAATCACAATATGTCCAATGGAAATGTTTGACGTACAAAAAGTACATGTATTGATTAGAGAGGCATTGATTGCATATCATTCTATGCATGTGGAAAAACAAAATTCTTAACCAATGTCTCATGTCAATGAACCCATAACATGTCTTTGTTTTATTCTTGAAATAGACTGGAAGATGGTGTGAGGGTGTGCTTTCCCTTTTATTCATTGAGAATAGAATTGGACAATGATCCGTTTTCTCCCCTCCGTCTAGTTGAAGTCTGCATGATGCCTCGTGTATGTGCGCCTGCGTGTGTGTTCATTTTTCTTTGTTTTTAAAGGCAAGAATGAATTTTCTAATTTGGGCTGTAAGAGACTTACTGAAATAACTTGCATTTTCGAATGACCATCCTCTCCTTGACACCACTGGCAAAAGCACAGGTTTGGGGAGCCTTGAGGGTAATCCTCCTACCATCACCTTTTCTCCATGAACGGAAGATAATACCACATTAACTGTAGTTATCTTGTACAGTTCTTTACTACCTATGAGAACCACCAATTGAAGGTTGTTTACTCTCAGGGGATCATTTCTTTTATCGCTGTTATTCAAGGTTCATTGTCTTCCTTCTGTTTTACCATTAAAAAATCGTAAAAACAAAACAAAACAAATGTTCCATGACCTGTGCCTTTCATCTTTGGTTTCTTGATCCTGTCATTTATATTTTGTCCTTCAGACAATTCAAGATAAGCTATTTGAAGATGACGTTGGCATGTGAAAGAAACCTCTTTTTTCTTTTATTCAAATCCTATTACCAATATGAGTAACTATAATATGTTTTCTTTTCATTTTAGTGTTTATTACCTTGATCTTGATTTTGTTTTCCAGGACCTTGTAGGTTCCAACCTTCAATATGTATATTGAATAACAATATATATGTAAATAACTAAGCCCCCTTAATGAACTGTTTTCACTCTTTCTGTACAGCATGTGCTAATTCAAATAGAATCTCTTTTTACATTAGTAAGGTCTTTAGTCCTGAATACCTACATATTGTTCTACTCATTTTAGATGTGATAGCCTTCTTCTCTGTCACTGTTTCCTAACCAATTATTAGAATGAATTATTCCAATTATATATATTTTTTCTTTTTATTCTCCTGAGCTGTTTTGATCAGGTAAAATGGCACAGCCACAGCCTATGGCAACCCAAGAAACTTAAAGGACCACTTCACTGGAGTTTTGTCATCAGGTAAAATGACACTGTCATGCTAATTAACAATCAGGCAGACTTAAGGACCAGTTAATATGAATTTCTACACTACCTGTATCTATCATTTGGTTCTAGAAATCTACATTTCCTTTTTTCTGCTCTTAACTTTGTTTTCTATCTTTTTGGATTTGTTCTGTTTGGGTTTTATCTCTTATTTTAGGGGTTAGAATCGAAAGGATTTTGTCGACTTTTTTTTTTCTTAACTGAAACAAATTAGACTGTTTTTTGTTTTCTAATATACTTATGTCTATTTTTTATTATCATCCTTTCTGATTTCCTGATTTCAGTTTTTTTAATCATGCACATTCTTCTTGCGAAATAATAAAATATTTAAAGCTATACATTTTCCACTTTGATAACCATATTAATGGAATATTAAACCTTTGAGTATAATGCATATTACAATAAATTTTATCTCAAAAATCGAAAAAGAGCAGGAAGAAAGGGAAAAAAGTGAAGGGAGATAGAGAAGAACTTAGAACTGTATCTAAGACCTGCATTGAATCTGTTCTCTTTGTATTAATGTCACATTATCATAATAATTGGTGAGATTTATGTTGTAGTGATTATGCCTTTGCTACAATCCTGAGAATTTAATGTGTGAATAAGTTCCTTACAATTCTATGAACTTTAAACATCGTGGTTTGGGAAGTGGTTAATCCTCTCTTTAAAAAATGCTTTTGGGTTGATCTTAAAATTTGTAACTTAAAGAAAGCATGTCTTTCTGCAAATATACCTAAGTGTATGTATTTTTATATTTTTGACTCATTGAATTTTCAAATAACTAGCAGCAATTATTACTTTATCGGAGTAGAGATGAAAGAAACAAAATCTATTAGTCCTCTCAAATGTGGATTCTGTGAGAAGCGCTAAAAAGTTAGAACTTGAAAATTTAATCTCAATGCAAAATGTTTTTTTTAGTTTAGTTCATCCTCACCAGTTGTGGACACAAACTCGGAATTTTCATGTCTACATGTAAAATAATCCCAGAGAAATGTAGTATTACTTACAAATATGACTCAATTTATGCTATTATTTTAAATATAGCATGTATAATATAAAAATAGCATGTCTTTGATACGTATAACATTTGGAAAGAAGAAAAATTACTTATGTCTCTGCCCCTGAAGATGATCCCTATTAGCATTACCTTTCGATGTTGCTCTTTTTTTTTACACAGCAGTAATCACATTGCATAACTAATTTTGCACCCTAATGTATTTCTTCATTAACATAGGTCAAATAAGCATGACCCAAGTTATTTTAAAGTTCAGTTTTAAAATCTTGTCCTTGTGTTAGTTGACTTTAAGACATGAAGAGATTCAATAGGAAGTTATTTGCAAGCGAATAGTAGATTGATTCTTACACTACCTAAACCAGTTTGAATTACTGAAATATTGAAATGAGAATTTCCTACTTCCGCACACAATGTTTTGAAGCATTCTAGAGCCCTGCGTTAGCTTGGTTTTGCCATTCTTTAAGACAGACATTGATAAATTGGAGCTAATACATAGGGCAACCAAGATAGTAAAAGAGCTGGACATGGTGTCACATAAAGAATGTTTAGAAGAAACTGGAATGTTTAGTCTGCAACAGCAAAGAATGGCAGGGCATGGATTGGCCGAAGGAACATGATAGCCATCTATCTTTAAACATTTATAGGTTCAACAAAATAAAGGGGATTTTGGGGGGGGGTCATAAAAGGACTCACTAGTAGTGGTAGATTAAGTTCAAAGGAGGCAGAGCTTGACTTGTATAAATTATAACTTTTTAAATTTATCAATTGTAAAAAGGAGTAAATGTTCTCATTTAGATGCAGCTTTGGAAAAATCTGGACTCACATGTCAATAGCATGCCTGAAATTTATTCCAACATGCATGAGGTTTACTAATTAGGATTTTTCATGCATTTACATAGTATCAAACAGTACTTACTGTGATGGTTGAGAAATGCATAATTTTCAAAGTAAAACTTCTGCCACTCCTGATAGTGAAAATATAAAGTATGCACAGAGAATGATCATCACTAAAATCTTAAGAGGGATGGATCTTGAGTACACAGAACAATACTCTAATTGGGGATTGTATATATCTAGGAGGATAGCAAAAAAAAAAAAAGTAAGTATCATTTTCATAAGACACTTCATAGTCAAAGTGGATATATGTAAATGTTTATAAAATAATTGTTTGGAAGGAGAGATTTGACTTTTCATTACTGGCTGCCAATTACTTAGGCAGCGCAAATTAAGTGATTGGTTTACATTAATACTCGGCTGGTGATTTTATTTGGAATACATTTATTACTTGGCTTTCATTCGTTACGTACACTTATTATTTATTTATTTATTTAGTTGTTGTTCTTTTTAAGAGGCTTTTTTTTTTTTTTTGGAAAGGCAAGGTTACAGAGAGAAAGGAGGTAACACGGAGAGAGATTTACTGATGCCCTGCCCCAATGGGACTGCTATGGCCTGTCCGCAACATGCAGCCAGGAGCTTCTTCCAAGTCCTCCACATGGATGCAAGATTCCAGGAACCTGTGCCATCTGCTGCTGCACTGCCAGGCCAAAAAGCGGGGTTTCTGGTCCAGAAGCAGAGCAGCCTGCACTAGTACAGGAGTCTGTGAGGCTTAGCCTCATATGCCACCACACAGACCTGAATGCTTTGCTTTTATTCTCCCTTTCTGAATGCTCCTTCTAGTTTCCTCCTCATCCTCCTCCTTCTGCAGGAGGTAGTATTTAAACATAACTGCAGAATGTGCTGGGATTAGGACATCTTGAGACAAGGTGGGTCTGACTGGAACAGCCTAGATTCTGATCAATCTTCAGTGCTTTGCTCAGCGTGTTGTTTACAAGGTATAAAAACCTGGTCTGGCTGGTTACCAGTTCCTAGGCTACCACACATTCGGGGAGCACGAAGATCAAACTGTGTCGGGTCCAAGCAGCTTTTCCCAGGAGACCAGTTCAGAATGAATGCCAGGCTTCTGCTGTTCCTTGCGGACTGTCCAGTGATAAGCCTGATTCCAGAAGCTTGTTGGATGGAAATGTTCTTTGTCACAGCAGTTTCAGCACGTTGGTAACCAGTGCAGAGTGAGCCCATCCCATAGGATCCCTCATCGGGACTTTTGCTGCCTACCTTTACCCACAATATCTTCCTGCACATAAACACATATCAGCATCTAGTAAGGTAGTGGCCATCCACACACCAGAAGATCAGTTCTCATTAAGTCCCAGATCTTCTGGAATCTTCACCTTATACTTTGGCCCAGAACTATGCAAAATGAAGTTGCCTGAATCCTTATGTTTATAATAGCACTGAACAAAGAATCCTACCTGTATAAAATCAACCCCATTTATAACGTCTCTAACAATTACTTGTCCTTCCTAGATTTTGTAAGTACATCACGAATACCCTAAATATTTTTCCGTTCATCTAGCTTACTCTATCGCCTCTTTGCTAGATATTAATAATGTATTGTGTCTCAATTTCTCACCACTATGTTCCAGGACCTAAAAGAATGTGTCATGCACGGTAGTTGTTCAATTAACATTTGCAAAAGAAATTTTGAGGGCCCAGCATGATGGCCTAGTGGCTAAAGTCCTCAGCTTGAACGTGCCCAGAACCCCATATGGGCGCTGGTTCTAATACCGGTGGTCCCACTTCTGATCCAGCTCCCTGCTTGTGGCCTGGGAAAGCAGTAGAGGACAGCCCAAAACCTTGGGATCCTGCACCCTCATGGGAGACCTGGAGGTAGTTCCTGACTCCTAGCTTCAGATTGGCGCAGCTCCGGCCATTGTGCTCACTCGGGGAGTGAATCATGGGATGGAAGATCTTCCTCTCTGTCTCTTCTCCTCTCTGTATATCTGACTTTGCAATAAAAATAAATAAAATCTTTTTTTTAAAAAAAATAACTGATTAAAGGGTAAAAGAAAGCAGGAACTGGCGTTTTATAATGTAAATAATGATGGAGTACAATATCACAGTAATTTTACACTAAAATTTAAGACTCTCTTCATGTTTTTAAATGTGTTCAAGGGGTGCAAAGAAGATAGACATTCAGTCAAAATATTCAATATGTATTTAAAAATAAAAAAAAATTATCTGGAAATGTGGTCAAGTTGGAGGTGCTAATGTGATGTATTCTTCGTGTGCTCTGAGAATTCAAGTAGCCAGAAGATGAATATTCTTGCAGAAAGATTAAGATGAAAGAATAAGATGAAAATGTTAGTTGGGATGGGAAGAAAGACAGTTAAACATGTAACCCAGCAAGAAGGAATTTTTCAAGACGCAGGTGATTAATTTCAGATTAAGAATATGGGATATTGAAAAGATAAAGTCAATCATGTTTGAGAATTATTTTTTTGTGGTATAGCAAGGAAAGAGGTCATGTAATGAAGGATTAGTATAAAAATAGCTTGGTGAGAAACGTAGTTCATCTAATTCCTTCTAAGACTAAAGCTATCATCTCTCCAGCTGTTGGAAATGTTAGTGGTTGATGATTCTTTGTGAATGCTTCTCCCCTAATTATTCCTGGCTGAGTGAAGCTTACAGCATGGAAATGTAGAGAGACCACCTTCTTCTTTAAGATGGCAAAACTGCAGTGACCCTAGTTATTGAGCCACCGGTGCTAACCAACAATGCCTTGTTGCCACTGCATTGCCATTCATCTATACCTGTTTCTATCCAATTTAATTTCATTGTCACCATAATGTTAAGAGAGCTCCCTTTATAAACTCCCTGTATCTGATCTCTCTTCCAGGGAAGTTATTTATTAACCATCTGGGAAACACTCTGTAAAATAAATGCACTGAAATTTTGGGAACTAACAATAATCATGTTTATATTGAAATGGTGGTGTGATTATATTACGCACTTGCAGATTCTTAAATATATTTTAACTCATTGCAATTCAATTTGAACTTATTAAACATACAATGTTTATGCAATTCCATACCGAGTAATATTACCTACTTGCACTTTCTTAACTATGTTTCAAGTCATTGGAATTTAACCTGAACTTATTAAACATCCAGTGTTTGTGCAATTCCATACCATTTTCTATGGGAGTATAATAAGAGCAAGATGGTTCTTGCTCCTAAACTTCATGATAAATGCATTAAACTCAAGAAGAGCATTGATTTAGAATGAAGCAGAAATCCTCTCAGATTGCACCCACAGTTGTGATTAACAGCCTGCAGATGTGCATGAAGACATTGAAACGAGAAAGGATGTGAGATGATACTCATCTGTGTTTACAAGACATTCCTCTAGAGATACTCTGAGCATCTGTAGATGAGCATCTTAACGACCTTCCTCGGTTCCCTCAACAGGTGTGCAGCTGTAGTTCCAAGAACATAAAAAGAATATGGATTGGCTGCTAACCATATCCTCTTATAATGTTATCCTTTCTGACCTCGGATTAAGCAGTGCATAGATGGGCAATTTTTAAAGAAATTCTAAGAATATTGGTTAATTGTTCGAGAATAACTAATTGCTGTCACTTTTAGGAAATAAGAGGATTCTGGTCCTAGGAGAGTTAAGACAATGCTATTGACTCAGCCTTTAACTTTATGCTCTCAAAAGCCGTTGTTTTCCTTCCTGATTTACAAAAACTAGCTAGAGCTATCCTAAGTGTATGAACTTTGAGCAAGTCTACTCTCATGCATGGGTATTACTAGTAACCTATATCTACAGTCAAGGATTCTGTATGTTTGGATTAAAATAAAATATGATGGATTAAAAAAAATGAGCTTCCAGGTTGAGAAAATCTACAGCAAGGAGAGAAACATAGGATTGTACAATTGATAAACTAAGAAGTGGCATTTGTAGGCAAAGGTATTGAAAAAATATCACAAACAGCTATTCACCACTCTCTTAAACACTTCTCAGGATGGAAACTTACAATGTAGTAACCTCTGCCTCAGTCTTAAATAAATCCCCCTATGACAATTGAGGCCCATTTCCTGTTTTTATATCTCTAATGTTCTTGCTGATCTATGTGGTAACCTATAATAAATTTTCAGCATCCCAACTAAGCAATCATTGAATCTGCTGTATTTTCTGTCTCATTTTTCTGTTACTGTACTTTTAGTGTAGATGACCTAATTTGATTTTACCAACTAAAATAAGCATAAGTCATTCTCTCCATTTATGAAAAGTTCTTCCTCTTAAAAATCTTATATCAATGTTGATATGACCAAATTTCTGTATCATTCTTGGATAAGCATAGTGGTCATTTTCATCAACCCCGTAACGATGTTGTATTGTTTTACCCAACATTTCCCTAAATTCTTTTCTACTTACATTTAAATAAAATATGTGAAGGTTAATATATAATATACTATTTAAATAATCGGTTCCAAAAAAATCGCAATGTTCATTTTGTTTATGATTTTCAACCAGATTCTTCATCTGTTGTTTTAAACTTGGTTTGTTCACCATCTGGTTAACAAAAGAGCTGCTTCTATATCGTGTCTGTTTTTCTCATATTAGCAATGTTTACACAGTTTTGTAGGGAATGGCCTGTTAACAATGTCTGGATTAAATTGTTATTTACAAAGAGTGCTGCTCTGGGAGCTAGATTGAATCAGGGAGTTTCCTTGGTGAATAAGCTGATGCGGCTTAGTTCTTCTGCCCATGTTCTTTTTTAGATAGAACATTACCTTAATCAACATACACTATGTGTTTGGCAATGTAGAGAAATGCTGCTTTCCCAGATTGATATTTAATGACCATGACATTTAAAGCAGGCAGATATTTTCTTTATTAAAAGGGTTAGAATCAGACTTATCATAAAATGTAAATGTTTAGCTGAAGTTTAAAACGGTAATGTTTTCTTGGCACATTCAGAAAGTGAACATAATTGTTTACTGATACAGTTCTCTTAGAATGTCAAAAAAGTGATTAACTCAGCTTTATCTCCAGAAATATTTTAAAACAAAATCATAGTAATCGTTGGTTTTCAGTTAACATCTTCTTGTCCATCTATTAATCTGAACATTTTTGATCAGAGGGCACTTGTATTTATTTGTATTCAGCCCCATAGTTTGGTAATCAAAGGGATATTAGCATTGCAACTATACACCATAAAATCCTGAACACATGGTAAATTATGTAAGAAAAAACTGGCAAAAATACGTTTATATACTTTTTGCCTGAAGATCAAGTAAAATGTTCAACATGTATGAAATAATACTTTTCAATAATGTAATACATTATATTACACATATAATATTACCATACTTAAAAAAATAACCCAACAGAATACTCATAACAGTATTTGATAGTAACTGAGATGGGAGAGCAGTGAGGTGGAATACAGGTTGAAGGGAATATTGCTATAAACCTAAATTCTTTATTATTTGCATTTTAGCACATGAAGTTTTCATTTATAAGCATAAACTTGATTCTATAATTTGCAATATGTCAAAGAATAAATTACTTTTTTGTTCTCGAGGAAGAAAGGAAATGCTAGGCTCTTTATTGTCTTATTTATGTGGATGGATTAGGAAAGTTGGACGACCATTATAGTTATCGATCATTTTGCTCTTTTCAACTGATATAGTTTTAAACTCTATTCCTATGATTTTAAAATTCAAAGTAACAATTTTTGGATTGAAGCATTAAAGGGTGAGTTCTTGGATTTTTAAAACTATCTCTTTTTTCAGGTAAGTTACCTGAAAGATTCCTTCCCAATAAAGAAATTAAAAATACTCTAAAGCCACCATGTAAAACTCCTCATCTTTAACAGTAACATTTTTTTTGTAAAAGATAATATAAATGTCATGAAAACAACACAAACAATGCATGAGCAACAACTATTGAGGCACTGACAACCACAGCCCATAAACTGTGCTGCATTTTGACAGCAGTGGGTGTGAGCCCTATGAGGTGGTGAACAGCTTATTTAGAATTCACAATATGTTGTTAAATGAACCACTAACAAGTCAAACTCTTACCTCTTCGATACTTTCACTTTCTTGCTCTATTTTTCCCTCCTACTTAATTTTTTTTCCCCATCACTAATTCCATATGTAGTTCTATCTTCATGGTTAAATATGATTGACAATATCCCGGTGATGGAAACAATGGCTTTCTAATGCCGAGTTTGGTTTGCAGACACTTAGTTTTCTGAATTACCCGTGATTTCCCTTTCAGGAGATGTTAGCGGTGGTGATAATTCAGGCACTGTCTTGGATTTTCTGACTCCATAGATTCACTTTCACCTGTAATGTGTTCCCATCATCCTTAAACAGGGCGTAGCTGAGTGACTGTCAGATCTCCCTGAGACTCATTACATGGAAGATAAGACCATCTGGCAGGAAGTTCTAGAAGAGCTATAAGGTAACCAAATAATACAAACATCAAAGAATATGTTTACATGTATATTTATATAGTTTACATATAGTTTTCTACCCTTGGTAAGTAGCAATTTAAGAAAAATACATTAGAAATAATTCATGCTGGAGCAAGGTATTGTTTTAACCTTTTCTATCACTTATTGATTGCATTTGTTTAATTTGTAAGGCTGGGCCCAGTGGCATGGCCTGGTGGCTAAAGTCCTCGCCTTGAACATGCCGGGATCCCATATGGCCGCCGGTTCTAATCCCGGCAGCTCCAATTCCCATCCAGCTCCCTGCTTGTGGCCTGGGAAAGCAGTAGAGGACTGCCTAAAGCCTTGAGACCCTGCACTCGCATGGGAAACCTGGAGGAGGTTTCTGGCTCCTGGCTCCGGATCGGCACAGCACCGGTCATGGCGCTCACTTGGGGAGTAAATCATGGGACTGAAGATCTTCCTCTTTGTCTCTCCTCCTCTTTGTATATATATCTGACTTTTTAATAAAAATAAATAATTCTTTAAAAAATTTGTAAGGCTATGACTTTTTATGACAACGCATAGCGTAAGAACTTTCTGTAAGGCATTGATTCATTACATTCGTCAGTATTGTTTTACATTTGCAAACTCAGATGACTATTTGATGGCTTTCCTTAGATATTTAAGAGACATCTAAAATTAAAATCACAAAAAAACCCTCTAAACCCCAAAGATCTCTTACTGCAGACTGTACATCGCAACATCTTTCTCTCGCCATCTCACCCACCAAATGACACAAAACCTTACCTTAGCCAAAAAACCCTAAATCCTTTTCTTTCCCTTACCTCATATGTCAGCGCATTCCTTCTAAAATGCAAGCGACTAACGTCTCTCCATCTCCTTTACTGATTTCTCATCTGACCTCCTGGTATACCTTGGCTTGGCTACTTCAGGAGCTCCCTAACAGTCATTTGAAGTCTGCTTTTCACATAGCAGCCAAAGCATAAATCAGATCCTATCACTCCTTTTGGAAACCTCTGACACCTTCTTGCTTCACTTAGGATAATGGAATACAAATTTCTTGTCATGGCCTGCAACACCCAACAAGATTGATCCCTGCTCTGGCTCCTCTCCTACTACCTCTGCTTTGGAGGCTCTTCCCCGGCTGTACTAGTCATTCTGTCACTTCAACATGCAACCGTCATGGCGGGAACATATTTCATTGGCACTGTGGAATGAGGGCAGCCTTTTGTGGTCTGGAGGGCATCAAGCTCACTAACAAACAGATTCTGCTGTCCAGACCCTGTGTAGTTTAGCAGAAAGAGTAAACAAGCAAAGAGAACCATGAGAAACCTGCATGTCTTGAGAAATGCATAAAGATTCTGAAGTTACAGAGGGCTGATGAGTTCTACTTGGAAAAGCCTGTTGAATTAGGTTTTAAGTGGTAGCTTTGTAGCTAGATAGGGCCCAGACTGTGGAGGGCGATGGAATCAGTGTCCTAATTCCTGGGGGGTCACAGAAATCAGTCTGGTTCTACCAAATCTTTAGTTGTGAAGGAGGTCCTTTCATTACATTGTTTTGCAAATAATACAGAAAATGAGAAAAAAATATTGTGCAGGACAGATAGTATAATCATATTAGAAAAGCATTTTTTAGAAAAGAATTATTTTTATTTGAAAATCAGATTTTACCGAGAAGAGGGAGAGAGGTAGAAACACACACACACACACACACACACACACACACACACACACACACACACACACACAGAGTTCTATTTGCTGTTTACTCCCCTTGACCCCAACAGTCAGAGCTAATATCTAGCAGCTTCTTCCAGGTCTTCCATGGGGGTGCAGGGGCCCAAGGATTTGAGTCCTCTGCTCCTTTCCCAGGCCATAAACAGGGAGCTGGATTAAAGTGGAGCAGCCAGTGCTTGAACCTGTACCCATATGGGATGCTAGCACTGCCCCTGAGGATTACCTTGCTATCTTCTTTACATCTACTTTAAGGAGGCATTTGTTGTTGTTGTTGTTGTTGTTCTTGGAGTGCAAATTTGTCTTTCATCTTCACTCTAAACCTGTTTTTGTGCTAACCGTTGGAAATAAAAGCCTAACTATAACACACTTAAATCATTGCTCACATAGACATTGCAATAAATTGTGGGAGAAGGATCCAAAAATAGCAAATAAGTACTTATTAGCTAATTTAGACAATGATAAGAGATAAAAGGAAAAATGAAGCAGAGTTAAAGTTGTAGATATTGGTAGAGAGAAAGAATTACTGTTTTACCTGGAGTGATCCAGAAATGCCTCTCTGAAGAGATAAAAATTACAGTAGAAACAAAATAGATTAGCAGAGAACAATGGAGCTATCTGGATGAGAGCTAGCTCTGGAATAAGGCTAAGTGAAAAACGATGCTGTCTTGAGTCACAGAAATGATGACAGAGATGAAGAGAAAAGACAGAAAGAAGTTGTATTTCTAAGTGAGATCATTCAGGATAATTTTTATTATTTATGGAAGTCGAAAAGAAAGGAATCAAAGATGGTTCTTGGTGTTTTTTGTTAGAACAAATAGATGAATGATTTTTGCATTTTTTTTGCAAGTTTGGAGTTGAAGATCAAAATTTCTATTTTTGTAATATAAAATTTGTGATGGTCATTGGATAAATAAAAGTTGAAGGAGAAAGATTAATGAAGTTAGAATGGCTCTGTTTTGCAACTGGAGAAGTTTGACTTTAACACTTCAATCTAACTATTAAGACTAAATGTTTCGACGTGTTCCCAGGAGATTCATTAAAATGCATTTAAAATTAAGGTTGAAGAAAAGACAGGTAGTGGTTTGTGACAGATTAGGCCATTGCTTGGATGCTGGCATTCCATGTCAAAGCCTCTACTCGAGTCCCTGCTTCTCTGCTTCCCAGCCAGCTTCCTACCAAGTGTCTGGAAACACAATGGGAGATTGTGTGGGTAGGTCCCTACCATCTGTGGGAGGTCAGGGGGCGGGATTCCTGGCTCCTGAACCTGGTCTGCCTAGGTCTGGCTGTTGGTGGCCATTTGTGGGGTGAACCAGTTGACAGAAAATCTCTGGTTTTGTTTACTTTCCCCTTCTTTCTGTTGTTCTGTGTATCAAATAAAGAAACAAGTAAGTCCATTAATGAATCTTTGTTTAAAAATGAACCTACAGCTGAAAACAGGATTACATTGGCGAATATACCACTCTACATGGGAGAATCTCCCGGGTCATTCCTTTACAGCAGTCAGCCGTAGCTGAATCAGCAATTAAAGGAGGCTATGTGTTGAACATAACGTGTGAGAAAAGAAAATCTAATGGTTTTATAAGGGTTTCTTTTTTTAAAGAAAAACATGAATAACCAGTATGAGTTATATTGTACTTCCTAGCGCTGTTCATGTTAAACTTTCAATTTATAGTATCTACTCCACTTGTGCCAATGCAGACTAACTTCAGGTCAAAAGGAATATAATTCATAGTGTTATAGGCAAAATTCACATTTCAGTGTAATCATTAAGATTATTTTATCCTTGACTAACCTTGGTAAATCTAAGACACTCAATAGTGATAAGACAATTTTTCTTAACATTTGTAATTTTGTATTTATTCACTTAGAGTAATGAAACTAGAAAACAGCTTTTTCTTATCACATGTATTTATATATTTATCATTTTCTGGTAATGAAACTAAAAAAATTCAATAATTCAAACTTGAATAATCTTTTAATTTTATAATAATGAAGAAAAATTACTAAAACATATGTAAGTGTGATTATAAGTAGTTACAGCTAGCATTCGGATTCAATAATGGCTACTTGTTAAATTTCTACATTTCCTCTAAATTATTGTCTTAAAAAATCAGAAAAAAGAAATTTGAGATAGATAATTCCTAAAAACAAAGCCACAATAGATGTGACTTCAGAGTTTTATTCCATTGTGTATAATGACTACAATTAATGCTCTGTAGAAGTGATTTATCTAAAAACTACTCTACTCATTATGTTAAGTTGTCTCTAATGATTATTTTCAGACCATTTGGCACGAGTAGACCAAGTTCAAAATTACAATCCTGGGGGAATGTGTGGTTCTATAAACAGAAAGTTATAGCTTTATGTATATAATCATGATGTCAAATCATTAGCCAATTGAAAAGGAACACGATGGAGCTAGCACTCTCCAGTAACTGCAACACTGAAAAGCAATCTAGTAGATGTGCATTTGGTTCCCACCTGGCCTCCTTTTGTAACTCACAGAGCTGCTCTCCTATAGGGGAATGAGACATGCTACTTGACTCATATAACTACCAAGATTAAATTCAATTTTGAAGTCATTAGCGGTAAGGGGGCACTTTACTGTGGTAGTAAAATACAATTGTGTCTAGAGCCAGGAAAACAATACAGCCAATGATACAGATCTGTTTTGGCAATGATCGGTCCCATTAGTAACTCTAGCCACTACAGAACCTTGAAAGAAGTAAATAAATATTCTCATTGATTTTTATAAGCTCTGGTTGGTACCCTTGATTCACACTTGATTCCATTCATGTTTTCTTTTTCTTTTTTTTTTCCCAGAAGTCGTGAGCTGGTCACACTGACTGTGGACCTCCTAGGACAGGCCTTGCCTCGTTGCTGAAGAGGATCCCAGCCCTTAGAAAGGTTGTTTTATAATGGGAGCTGGCCCGACAGATACTTTCTGCCCTAGGGGCCTGTCTTACAAATAGTGAATCAAAAGAAGTACAAGAAACTGACTGACAGGAGAGGAAAGAAATGTGGTTCAGTTCAAAGAAGGTTATGTTTAGTTAAAAAAACAAAAAAAAAAAGAAGGCTGGTTTAAGAATTCCCTAAATGCTCTAAAATCTTAAAATGCTGTAATCAAAAGCAATTGCAAAAATTTACCTTGACATTTGTTTTACATTCTGTAATCTTGTGGAAATCACATCTCAACCTTTTATGATTTTTATTTGAACACACTTTTAAAAAGTCTTTGGGAATGAATGCATGAAAGAGATACTGACATAAAGCTATGAAGTCAGTAGGTGTATAACAACTTGGTTCAAATCAGTATGAACTAGAAGATATGCGCTATTTATAATTTCTTACTCAGAATCACATATGTAATTCAACCATGTAAATCAATCAAGTAAACATCTAGAGCTGAATTTTAGTAATGACACAGATAGTCAACCGAGTAGCATTCCATCTCAAAACATTGGCTCCTATCCGTCAATGCAGCTGGAAATGTTGGCCTTGTACGCCCATCCCCATTTGACACAATTATGTAGTCATTTTTCAGGCCAGTCGCAGTCTACCAGTAAAATTTAAATTATCATACTCTCTGCTCATAGCCAAGCTAAAGATTCTGAGGATTTTACTTTTTTCTGGTGCAGAACTCCATGCGAGGTCTGCCAGATTGTGGAGGATTCTCAGGACTTGGCTTGTTATTCAATGCTTTTGGGGAAGTCATTTCACTAGAGGAATTGCTTCATCTCCCTAAAGATCCTAGTCTTGGCCTAGGTATCAGGAGCGCTTGTGAATGCCACCTTGCTCTTGCCCACCTGTTTTAGGTTTCTCCTCCTCTCTTTATCTGACTTTTCCCCACAACAAGACAATCCAAAGTGTGTGTCATTTAGGTGTCACCAGGCCTGTGAGATGTGAAAAGCTCTGCCAGTGAACATAAAACAAAATCCCGGAGGTTTCATGGAATCACATTTCCCCACTGCACCGAAAGTTGAGAAGAGTGGCAAGGTAGCTTCAGAGTGGAGGTTTGAATGAGAAGACTTTGTCCATGAATGGATACTCCACATTCTTTGTTATTTTAACAGTCTGTGTCTGTTCTCCTTGAAAGAAATTGTATGAGAGAAGATTGGATTAAGTAGTTTTTATTTTATTTCAAAGAACTTGTACACTTTTCCAAAGATCAACTTACTTAGCCAAGTAATAAACTCTTGTTTTACAACAATACCCGTGTATATTATATCACTCTAGCTTAGTACAAAATACGGAATTAGAGTTGGGAAACAAAACATTTGTTTCTTTGGTGAATGAGGCATATATCATTACCTATTCACTTTGCCACATATAACTTGAACCTTTTAAGCTGTTCAAAATAATACCCAACTAGTTAATCTGCTTTGCCAAAAAAGAGAGAAAGAAAGAAAGAAAGAAAGAAAGAAAGAAAGAAAGAAAGGAAGAAAGAAAGAAAGAAAGAAAGAAAGAAAGAAAGAAAGAAAGAAAGAAAAAACAGCTTTGTACCCACTCAGGCTCCTTTCAGGGAAACATCTTGGCCTTTTACAGTCCAGAGGAAGTCTCTTTGGATTTTCTTGGCATTTGTTTGTTTTGAAAAGTTAAAAAATAAATGTGCATAGCTTCACTTTTGCTTTTTACAAGTTTTAGAGGACGACAGTATTACAGCCAATGCATGAGCTCATTGAATTAAGTATGAATATTTGTGTCTTACAAAGAAGACAGAGTATCTAGATTTTCAAATTGTAGATAATGTTAAATTGCAATATAGATCACTCTCTTACTGCAGTCTACCCAAGCTGATGATTGTTATCTGTTAAAAGTTATCCACTTTGCTTTAGTCTATGTACAGATCTCATTTTATTCTGCTTAATATCTTTAAATTTAGAAAGACATCATTATATATTGAACACTTTATTAGATACTATCTTTATGAAGGAGAAACATATTTTAACAAATTCTGCTTAAGCATTTCTCTAATTTTTCTTTTTTGCTCAGAAACTGACCAATTCTTGTGACTTTTTTTTTTGTGGCCACTATATGATACTATAGAAAAGTAAGATGCAAATTCGAATAACTTTAAGTAATTTTTAATATTTTTGCATAACGTAAGTTTTGTTGAATTTCCCTAACTTGCTTATGAACACTCTCATCTGACAGATTCATAGTTTTACTGTGGTCACAGTTGCACTGTCCACAAAGCAATCAAGGCTGTAGTGGTGGGTGGTCTTCACAGATACAGACGTTAACTACTTGATTTTCATCTCCACTACTACTTTTGATGCTTTCAGACATGTCCGTACAGGTGAGTTCACTGGATTGAACACCGGATTTGGCCTCTTCTTGTTGCTAGCTCCTCAAACAAGAGACCAAACTCCTTAGTAGATGCAAAAAATGATGACAACCTGTCAACTTCTAGTTGAACACGTGTAATGCAGCTAAAATGTCCTATCTCCCACATTTCCTCTTTATCATGTCTCTAGAAAATTTGGAGTGTTCGTGGTCCTCAAGAAATGCTGTTAGTCAAAAGTTTGATCTTATTCTTGGAAAATTATATTTCCCTATGTTGTTGCTTAAAAACCAATTGTAGTTTTCTCTTCATACTTTGAAGTGACTGTGCATTTTTTCTTTCATTTACATTCAAGGCAAAACGAGCTATGATATTTAATGATACACAAATACCGCATGTGTGTTCCAAAGTTTTTGTAAATATTTTTTTGTCAATTGTGTATAATTTTTTGTTGTTGGACATTCTGATGACACACTACAAAGCTAATAGAAAAGATTTCCTGATGGATTGAGTAACTTTAAAATTGTTCAATGCAATGACTCCCATGCTTAGATAATATTTTTTAAAACTTGCAGGAATAGTTAGCTAGGCTGTTGCACAGTGGGTGAAGCTGTCACTTGTTTGTATCCCATATGAGCACCAGTTCCAGCCTCAGCTACTCCTTTACTGATGCCAACTGCCTTCTAATCCACCTGGGAAAGCAGCTGAGAATGGAGCAAGTGTTGAAGCCCTTGAACACATAGAGCCCTGGAAGATGCTCCTGGCTTCAACTATCCCATCCTCTGTTTTTGTGGACACTTGGGGAGTGAACCAGCACACAAAAGATTTTTCTCTTCTCTCACTGTCTGTCTCTCCCTCTTCTCTGTCTCTGTAACATTGCCTTTCAAGTATATAAAAATATGAATATTTTTAAAAACTTGCAAGAAAAGAGGGAAAAGTAAAACGAGAGAGAGTGAGAGAGAGAGACAGAAAGATGCTCCAATTTGCTGGTCCACTTCTCACTTCCCAAATGCCTATAAGAGCCAGAGTTGATCAGGCTGCTACCAAAGACTGACACTCAATCTAGGTCTCCACATAGGGAAAAAAGATGCAATTATTTGAGCCGTTATCTGTTGATTAAATCAAGGCGTTCCGATATTGGATGTCCCAAACCATTTCGTAGATATTACAAATGACCACCCTTATTTATGAATAAAAAAACAAACCGGAAAAAGTAAGTGCTCTGTATTTCTCCCAAATCTGGTGGATATAATTTTTTTTTTTTAAAAGTGAGTTGACAAATGATGTGTCCCATTAACCTACATACTGTTTGGCAGAAGGCAGAAGCTTCAGAAACATTGGGGCAGTAAGCAAGGAGGAATGCAATCACTTAACCTTATAAGACCTGATGCCATGCTGGGATAATGAAAGAGAATGTAGGGGAAGGCACTGTGATTTGAACATCACGAATATCACTTTGCAAACAGCAGAGAGAAGGATTCCAATTTCTTCTGCACTTTCTCCTCCACTCTGGAGCTATGACACCATGAAATATGTGAGTTTAAACAGAAAATAAATGCTTGGATTTAGTCAAAAGTGTTGACCCTTTCAAACTAAGGTATCTAAGTACAGGGCTCAGGGAGAAGCTTCATTTTGAAATAACATTGGCCGGATTTTGGGCAGGCCTCAAATTAATGCCACTGTTAGCATCTAATTACTTAGATTTCAAGCTATACTGACCTTGATGGAAATACTTAAATTTTAAGTAATTTTACATAAAGTTAATTTCTCCAAATCCAGAAGTCATCTTATGAAGAATCATAAACATTTGATCTGATAGTATAATAGAAAACAATACATAAGTTTCCAATTAAAAAAAGGGAAAATTTAACACATTTTAGGTAGATAATTCTTTTTATGATAGCCAAACTATTTTTCAGAATAGCTTTGGAGTCATAACAAAGTAACAGAAAGTGCAGATAGTTCCCATATTGTCTCTGCCCCTGCAGTGTCTCTCCCACATCAGAGGCAGGTTTGATGCAACTGATGATCTACAACTACCCATCATCAACACCCAAAGTCTGTAGTCTACATTGGGTCTACTCTTATTATTGTGCATACTTTGGGTTTGGGGAGATGTATAAAGCCATGTGCCCACCAATACAGTATCATCTCTTCATTGTTTCATTCCTGTAACACCTAGTAAAACCTCATCATTTCAGATTGTGTTCAGATTGGCTCAACACTGGCCATTGGGGCCATTTGGACCGTGAACCAGCAGGCAGAGGATTTCCCTCTCACTCCTTCTCTCTATATAGCCGACTTTCCAATAAAGAAAAAATAAATTATGAAAATAAGAAAAGAACTTGCTCACTCAAACTCACCCTGTATATTTTTCTCACCATTTTCATGTATTGATTTGACCGCTTATGGTCTGATTAGCTAATATTTGAGGCACTTCTCCCACATCTAATTCCAGCACGCTTTGGTGAGTGAATCACTTGATGTACCTCTCTGCTCAATGCATCGAAATACCCTGTGCCATCTGATGCTCATGGAGTTGTTAGTTTTCATATGTTCAAATTTAAAAATCATTAAAACTTTGTGGTTCTGGCTATGAAAGAACTGCTCTGATAATGTATAAAAGTGTGAAATGACTTGTTCCTATTTTATGTTTTAAATAATGGTTTTTAAACTCATGTTTTATTGAGTGTATTTTGAAACACTGTTCACCGTGCATGTTTCTTTTTCAATGCAAATATGAAAAACAGAAATAGTTGCCAATGTGGTTTTAAGCAAGAAAGAAAACTATTCATTTTTCTGCTTCCCAGTTTGTGTGTTAGGGTTCAGGTGAACACTTCAGGGCACAGCTCATTCATAAGCTTTTGAGGAGGCCCTATCTCAGAAAATAGAAATCTTCATCAAATTGCCATTAAATAAAGGATTAAATTTTACTCGCTGTAGTGCCCAGTCCCTCTTTGGAATTGGTTTCATTTTTATTCAAGTGTAAAAGTCTGCACAGTCACCTGGAAAACCCTTCCAAGGCTTGTGGTAGAAAAATAAAAATATTTCCCCATTCAGTTACAGCAACAAAAGAAAAAAGGGGAAAGAATCAGCTTGCCTTTTCCACTGTCTGAGTTTGTAACTACTGGTTTCCCACTGTCTCCTCATGGGAGTTCAACCCCAAGCAGCTCACACATGAAGGCTGACTGCCAGCCCGCTCTGTGTAGAGGTAGCATTGGCAGGAGTTTGCTGCACCTGCAAAGACCTGATTTTTAGCCTAAGGCTATTACAAGCTTCCAGTTGTAACAGCTCTATCCTCTTTGTTGCCTATCATTCTTCTTTGACCAGTGCCACTTTTAATCTCCTTAGTTCATGAGGGGACTCTAACAAATTCTTCAATTACTTTATCACAAGCTGTTCTGCCACTCTACCTCTCTTATGTTGGAGTTAGAAACTATTGAGCAATCAGCCTGACTTATTCCTTTTTAATATTTAACCGCCCTTGTATATAGCTGTTGAAAAAGATATTACTGATTTTCATCTTATTTGAATGGCACACATACATATACACCCATACGGCTGGTTGAAGACACACACACACACACACACACACACACACACACACACAGAAAGGAAGAGATCACCCATCCACTGAATTTATTCTCCAAGTATCTGCAGCAAATGGAATGGAGCATGAATTTCATCAAAGGGGCAAGAGTACTTGAACCATCACCTGTTTCCACTAGGGTTATCAGGAAACTGCAAGAGAACTGGATAAACTTAACACTCAAGCTAGCCAATGGATGTAGGATGCTGCACCATCTACCTATCGAGTCAATAGCCCTTCTTTGTGTGAAATATTCAGGTGTTGGAGTTGTATCATTCTTGTCAGAGCATGTGGAGACATTTCCAGAGTTTATATATTCACATTTCATAACATTTTAATTGGCAAATTTTGTTTGAAAATAAATTAGTTAATCTCATTGTATACCTTTAATCAGTGATGTCAACTGGCAAGAAATTCTGGGACCTTTTTTTTTTTTTGCTATATTATAAAAACAATAACATGAGAGAAGAGTCTAACCATTTTTAATGAAAGTTTTGAGGACGAATACAATATGTAGAGCTATTCATCTATTCCTCATCAAAAATCAGTATGCATTGAGGTTAACTGATCAATAGATAAAAGCAGTGAACAGGAAAGACAGCAAGATACTACATCCTTGATACTATCATGAAATGCTGAATTCTCTTGAGATCATCTATCGCCAGACTTCAATGAATATTATGGGTGTTTTTCAATTTTATTAGATTTATTTTTATTAAAAAGTCAAATATACAGAAAGGAAAATCTTCCATATTCTAGTTCACTCCTCCAGTGGTCACAATGGCCACAGCTTAGCTGTTCTGAAGTCAGGAGCCAGGAGAGTCTTCTGCTTCTCCCACACAGGTGCAGGGTCCCAAGGCTTTGGGCCGTCCATGACTGCTTTCCCAGGACACAAGCAGGGAACTGGACATTAATGAACAGCTCAGTGACACATGTTGAATAGTTCTGGTGTCACTCAGACAGTTTATTTGTGAATATACCTGTCTCTTTTTGGAAATGAAATTCCAAATTCATTTCAGATGTGTTTTATAGACACTCGATAGTGTATTTTGCTTTTCCTGTGCTTTAATGGGACTTCACTGGGAACTGCAAAGTGAGTGAATCAGGATTTTAAGCAGGAATGTGGGTTCACAGAGAAATAGCAAAAAAGAACACAAGAGGATAAGACAGGAAGAAGGAAAGGGGTGGTTTCCCATTTTTCCCAATTTTTAATTTAAAGTTTTAAAAAAGATTTACTTATTTTTATTGGAAAGGCAGATCAGATTTATGGAGCAAAGGAGAGACAGGGAGAAAGATTTTCCTCCAGCTGGCTCAATCCTCAAAGGCTGTAATGGCTGGAGCTGAGCAGATCCGAAGCTAGGAACCAGGTAATCCCCTCCAGGTACAGGGTCCCAAGACTTTGGGCCATCCGCCACTGCTTTTCCAGGCCACAAGCAGGGAGCTGGATGGGAAGCGGGGCAGTTGGGACACGAACCGGGCACATATGGGATCTCAGAGCTTGTAAGGTGATGATTCAGCCATTGAGCCATCTTGTAGGGACCAACTTTTCCCATTTTTAAAAGAAAATATTTATATACACATAACACTCCTTAACCCAACTACTCTGCCACAAATAATCAATGTACATTCCCAAGCTGAAACATACATTCCCAAGCTGAAACATACATTCTTCTATATTACCATCAAACAAAAAAGTATTTTAAAAGAAAATGAGAACATATATCAAAAAAGGCAGTGGAAGGACTGGTGGTTTAAGTCTCAATTGTTCTGCTTCTGATTCAGCTCCTTGCTAATGCACTTGGAAATGCAGGAGGAGATGACTTGACACTTGGGTCCATACACTTACATAGGAGACCAGTCCCAGATGAGTTCATTGCTCTGGCTTTGGCTTGCCTCAGCCTTGGACTGAAGGCATTTGGGGTGGGGTAGGGTGGGCGGACCAATGAATGGAGCACTCTCTGATCTGTAACTCTTCCTATCAAATATGCTATTTTCTTAAATAGGCAATGAGGTACAGATAACTTTGACCCTGTATTTATATTTCAAACTTACCTAGGCTTATTGACTGCGGCTAATTAAGAAGTGCTGCCAATCATTACTACTTCTGTTGGGACTATAGGTTTTCATTCTCTTTCCCTTTTACTCCGGGCTGGATAAAATTAATGTTATGAAACTTGAAAAGTGATGTTATACAATGACTTGCAACTTTGATTTGGTCTCCTTAGAATACTTCTTCTTGAACTCTGAGCTGCAAATCAAAGGCCTAACTATAGTGAAATCGTCATACCAAAGATGTTACACTTAGCTACTCTTGTCAACAGCCAGCTGAGTCCAGATTTCCTGGAATCCTTGTCAAGGTGCCAGCCAGAGGAGAGAAGTGGCCTTGGACCCTGGATCAGCAGTTCTGCTGTCTGAATTTACTTAGTGACTTCCATTCATGATGTATGAAATGGAAGAATCACTCACAAATTCCTGACATAAAAAGCCTTGAGTTAAAAGACTTTTTATTTTAGCCGCTAAATGTTGTGCTGGTTTACTATATGTATGTAAGTGCAAAATACACAGAAGCAGCGATCCTTGCTGAAATATTATGTGGGAATAATTCAAATTGTATTAATAACAAATTTGTAATTAAGAAACCTACAGTAAGCTGAAATGGTAAGTTCATATATCTGGCTGTTGAAATTATGGTGATATATCTATTTATTTACCTGAAATGCCACCTAAGATTCAGGATCTAAGCGAATTGACACAACTTATGTATATGAATTCACACACACATGCGCGTTTGGATGGACAGGTGTCTGTACCAGTGCACGTTTATCTTTTAATGAGTTCAGCATCACGGAACCAGGTCGCTTATTTAGATGCCAGTCGTATAGTAATTGGGTTCCTTTCGCCCATTTGGATGGTGGAATTGTATCTTTTACTGATTTCCAGAATTTCTTCATGGATAAATACTGTCTAAAGAATGTAAATCAGGACAGTGGCAAAATTACATGAAAGCAATAACTTTTTAAAACAATACTGACAAAAAAGAAAAATTTGCTCTCCGTGATGCATACAGACTACCCCTGTCACTTACCTATCAAGCAATGGTTCTGTTTATCTCTTTGTATCTTACTCTGGCTCTGTGTATACACGTAGGCAAAACTAACTGTATCAGGTGTTCTAAGATTTTAAACATAATTTCACTGACAAGTTAAAAGTTTATCAAGACTCTTTGTTGAGGAGTGAGTGGCTATATAGGCAGGAAAGCAAAAGCTGAAAGGCACAACAATTTAAAACATTGAAATAGCAGTATTCAAACAGTGTGATGCCTTCCTCATATTTCTAAACATCTTGATAGATGATTATAAATTCATTGATTTGATTTTTGAGCCCTGGGGATGCTCTTATTTATCTAGACACTGTAAAAAATTTCCCCTAAGAACCAATTCAAGTGCCTGTTATTCTCATGTTGCACACAAACTCACAGCCATTCACAATCAGTGATATTATCATTACTACTCCCTTATTTTGGTTGCATAAAGAATAAAAAGCTATTCAAGCTGCCATAATTTTACATATATACTATATATATATTTTAACGTATCTAAGTCACAAATTCTTTGCAAGTTAAATAATACAAAGCAAAGCCTAGGAAAAACCTAGGATAAAAATTCCTTCTCAATTTGTTCCATACATAAAATCATTTGTTAGACTATCTTTCCTGAAAAGCAATGCAGTATTTTCAGAATTATTTATCGTATACTAATAGTCTGATGGTAACTGTGGAAATTTGTCTGTGTTACTTAAAGTTTGAGTCCTTGTTTTCCTCCCACGTAAAAAGAAAGCAATATGAAGCACACATTTTTGTGAGAAATAATAAAACGATGCATGATAAATGTATCATATACAAGAATAGTTAAAGAAGTTCGTGGAAAATGGAATTGAAATGCAGGACTATGTTGCTGCAAAAAAGATTAAAATCTACACATAGGGACGATATTTAAAAGGTTCATGGCAAATTCATATTGTGAAAAAACATGAAGGGATTTAACATTTTTGCATTAGTTATCTTTAATAATAAGATAAATAATAGTTGTCTTTTTAAATTATATTTTAATTTTGATTTTTCACACACTCTTTTAAAATGATGATGATGATGATTATATTGGAAAGAAAGATCAGATTTGTGGAAAGAGAGACAGAAGCATCTTCTATCTGTTGGTTCACTCTCCAGTTGGCTTCAGTGATTGTAGCTGATCCGATCTGAAGCCAGGAGCCATGGGTTTCTTCCAGGTTTCCCACACTGGTATGGGGAGAAGGCTTTGGGCCATCCTCCACTGCTTTCCCAGGCCATTAACACAGAGCTTGATGAGAATGTGGAGTAGCCGGAACATGAACTGGTACCCATATGAGTTCCTGGAGCTTGCCAGGTAACGATTTCATCATTGAGGCATCGGGCAAGGTCCTCCACACACTTTCTGAAGTGCCCTGTGTGCACTGAGTAAATGATGCCTGCTCTTCATGATTTAGATTCCTGATGACTTTTCTATGAAAGTGCTTTAAAATCATTTCAAGAATGACTGTTCAAAAGCTCACAAATACTAGGGCCAGAGCTTTGTTTTACTGAAAGTACATAATGAAATCTTATTTTGCAAACAAAAACGCATAGACAAGAACAATAGTTTGTATATGTAATACATATATCAACAACTCTCTTTTAAGAGTGCCAAATTTGGGGGCTGGTGTGGTATGGCGCGTTAATTCTCCTTCTGCAAGCAACATTCCATAAGGGCATGCTCCACTTCGGATCAAACTCCTCCTTATATCCTGAGAGAGCAGAGGAGGATGACCCACGTCCTTGGACCCTGAGCCCAGGTAAGAGACCTGGAAGAAACCCCTGGCTCCTGGCTTTGCATCATTCTAGCACTGGTCATTACAACTATTTGGATGCTGAACCAGTTCCGTTTCTCCCCCCCTTTTTTTTTTCTTTAAAAGTCTGCCTTTCGGACAAAAAAAATCTTTTTTATTAAATTGATACTTACAATTTAGGGAATGGTAAAATTGAGGGATTCAGAGTACATTCTTGAACAAAGTTGAAAGATTGCCAGTTGTCATTAATGTGTAATTGTTCCAGGAAACTTTGCCTGTCTGTGCTGCCCTCAGGATTGCCAAGGTGGATTTCCTAGGAACACTTAGTCATCAACTCCGTTTAGTCTGCTTGACTAAGAACATCAAGATACCTGGATCAAGAGTATGAATCTTATGTTTGTTTTGGTGGGCAGTAAGTGAGTATGTATTATTAAATGTCTTAAGATTAGAAAGTTGTGGAAGAATTAAATATAAAAATATACCCAAATAATATGATCCTAGAGAGAAATAAATTATTTAAAGGATTTTACAAATAGATATCCAAAATGGAGAGAACTTTGAAACTGTGTCACTTCATTCAGTGAATCAGTTTTGTTTTGGTCTGAAGTCTTCTGCAGGTGACAAAGTGGTGTCAGTACATGTTGCTACAACTGTCAAGTGAACACAACCTTGTATTGTCAGTTAGCTTCCAAATTAGTATCTCCATGCAGTATTTTCCTGGGCATTTGTAAGAAACCTGGATGATAAGAGTGACTCTGTCAGTCTGCCTAACTGTAATCACCTAGTAGAGGGAGAGGAATGGGAATAGACTTTCCTGAATAGAATGCTGCTTTCATCTTTCCATTACGTGTCAAAAGGAGCATGTATTTCTCCTTAGTGTTACAAAATTATGATACAGCTATACGTGGGCCAGGACATATAACTGGAGGCAAAATGCAGCCAAACATGAGCAGACTCGATATATTATCCATCCATTCTTATGAAAATATTTTTTTTTCAGTTGTTCATTCCATGGCACGTACAAAGGTGCTGCTCTTACTCCTCCTGCCGGAGTCAGGGATGCCTTTTGGAAAAGGAGAATTAACTTATTGTAAGGAAGCTTAGTCTTGGGATTTTTTTTCTACAAGATCAGGGGTTGGAGGGAATATTTAAACCAAGATTGACTTAGCACTGTCACTCAGGAAAAATATTCAGAGGCCAATATGAACACATCTCATGCATGTATTTTTGGTTTTGGAGTCCATTTTATTTGTCTCTAATAATTAATTTTAGAGAGCATATGTGCGTGTCATATGAAATACCAAGAGAAATATCTGTGAGTTTTTATTTATTAGGCCAAATTTTCTACAATGTTTTAACTAACCTAAAGTCACTAATGTGATAAACATCCATATCAGATGACAGAATTTAAAGGCAACACTCTAGCTATTGAATCTTAGTCTTTCAGAAACTTCCTCTAAATTATATATATTTCATTTTCAACATATATAAGTAAGGACTTGTGGTCTTTTAATTCTTATTAATTGCAAAAATTGTAGGATCTATTTCTAAATTAACCAGAAGATAAATGTAAACTCTATAATCTCTTTAGATCTAAGATGGGTTTCTATTTGTACCACACCATTTATTCAACGTGAATGCTCTTGATTGTGTCACTGCTCGTATTCAAGTGACTGCTTTTCAGTGAGGTTTCCTATACCATTTGATTTTTCCCATTGGGTAACTACACCTGCTCACATCGCTTTAGGTCTTAGACAACATAATCCCAGGTAAAAATGGCTCATAAGTATGTTAAGTATTCTCTATTATATCCTTTTTCCCAATTTAATTCTCTGCTTGCCTCTATGTTTGTGCCGTGAAGATGGGTTTCTACTGAGCTGGACCAGCAGAACAGAGTGGAAAGCAGGGGAAGGGAGTGATGGAAATCCTCTCTGGTGTTTCCCTTCTGGGCGTTGCCTTTACAGTGACAGGTGGCTCTGGCTCCAGGCTCCTTTTCTTTAGCCTTTTTTCACTCAGGGCAACTGTGTTGCCACTTGGCTCCATCTACCTGAGCAATGGTAATCATATCTTCGGGGCTGCTATTCTTTGTTTCTTGTTTTATTTGTGCTCTTTATGTTTCCTTGAATCTATCTATGTGAATCTTCTAGGGAACATTTTTCTTCTAACAGAGCATTGGACTCTTGCAAGATTCATTTATTATTATTTTTTTAAATCAAGAAGCCATACCTTATAATAATGCAAGTGTAACTTTTTACACATATGTTGCAAATATGTGGTCTATGCATGCATTTTCATTGTCAAATTATTAGAACTTAAAGTTTCCAAACTTTTATAAAGGTAAAAGCAAATAATATTAATTATAATAAATCTATTTTACTTAATTAAATACACCTACAATATTATTTCAGCATGTAATCAGCATAAAAACATATTCAAGCAATTCTTTATATTCCTTTTACATACCAAATCTTCAGGCATCCAGTGAAACTCAGTTTAACCGAGCCACCTCACAAATTTTGAATGTTTACATGGTTAGCAGATACCATGCCGGACAAAACAGCTATCAGCATTCTAGGTACCTACAACATAAGGATTGGAATAAAACTGTTTTCTAAGTCATTTTCCTTCACTTGCTTCTTCTGCTTCCTCCTACCTATTTGATTTAGTACTGAAAGATTCTGTGACTTCCAAAGCCTGCTCTTCTGTGTGACTTCAGTAAGAATTTACAGCCCTGACCTCTTGAAAAGACAGCAAAAGCATTCTGGTCGCAAAGCTGCCTGCATGCGAAGGGAGGTTACCCACCTTTAAAAGCATCGCAGTAACTGACTCTGGCAACACGTGGCAGATGAGCCACTAAGCTACGCTTTCCCTCTGTCCGCAGTGTTGTAAGCAGCAGCTGTGAGTCGGCCAGCGCCTGGGCCCACTGCCACTCACCTCTGACCTCGTTAGTGCTGCCACCTTCCCACCATCATGTGGCTCACAGTTGTGTTGTTCATGTTCTCATTCAGGTGCTGCTGTAACTCCACCATTTCGATGCTCTCTTGTACACACACCACATGAATATCAGACGTGCCATCAATGAGCCATGGAGTCTACCTTTCATTAGTAAAGATTCAGTGACTTAGAAAATTTATCTTTGCGTTCAACTTCAATGAGTTGGAGTTTGTATATTTATAGCTCTATTGTGGTAAACTGCTTTTACTTTCATTTGGAGAATCTTGTTGCCAATTTCACAACATTGGCTGCTATTTGTGTAATGGTAACCATTGAATTACCAGTAGTTAGCAAAGAGTTACACTCATACAGAAACAGGAAACTCTCCATCACTAGCTATCTGATGTTATCAGTGTATCTTTTTAAAAAATCAAGAAATTCCTAAAGATACCCCATCTTGAATTAAGATTTGGCTCTGCCTCTGAAATCATACATTTCAGTCCAAATGCTAGCTACTAATCATATTAGTTGTATCATTTTTGGAATTTTCCCCAACTGTCTAAATCTAAGTTCTCTCATCTGTAATATGGAGATAATAATAGCACTTAGGTTATACTTGTAAGCATAAATCATAGGATATTTTTATTGTGCTTAACAAATGCCTTTCACACAACTGAATTACAGTAAGTATTGGTTATCATGATAATTTGTTTTAAACCACAGATGCGTTATTTGGAGGCTTCTGGTCTAAGGGAAATCTTTCATTATTGCATTCCTTCATTTGAAATTTGCTAACACCAACCATAGGCTGGCTGTTATGCTAAAGAGTGAAGGTACAGGGCCCAGCACGATAGCGTAGTGGTTAAAGTTCTCACCTTGCACGTGCCAGGATCCCATATGGTCGCCGGTTCTAATCCTGGCGGCCTGCTCCCTATCCAGTCCCTACTTGTGGCATGGGAAAGCAGGCAAGGACAGCCCAAAGCCTTGGGACCCTGCACCTGTGTGGAGACCTGGAAGAAGCCCCTGGCTTCGTATTGGCTTATCTCCCTCCAGCCATTGCAGCCACTTGGGGAGTGAACCATCAGGTGGAAGATCTTCCTCTCCGTCTCTCCTCCTCTCTGTATGTCTGACTTTGCAATAAAAATAAATAAATAAATCTTTAAAAAAAAATAGGGAAGGCACAAAAGAAAGTAAAGTCCATGTTGTCCTTGTCTCCATGTCCTTACTGGGTAGGAAATGCAGGCAAGAACTCAGATGATCTTGACCATGATAGATGCTTTGATGCAGGATGCTCAGGGTGCTGTGATGGAACATCAGAGTTTAGTTGAAAAAAACTCCCTGGCAATAGGATATCTCTTTTGTCTTGTGGTTAAGGTGCCTCACCATGCAGCCTCATACACTGTGGGATTACGTGTGTTGGAGTCCTGGCTTGCTGTGTAGTCCATGTTCTTGATAAAGTAGGCACAAGCAAGAATGGTGGCTCAAGTAAGTGGGTCCATGCTTAAGAACTGGATTGCATTCCTGCCTCCAGGCATTGGCCTCACCCAACTGGAGCCACTGTGGTCATTCCAGAATCGAGCCAATAGATGGGAGCCGCCTTCCTACCTTCTCATTTTGCCTGTCAAATAAATGTGTATGTATATTTAAAAAAAAAAAAACAACCTCTCTCTGGTGAAAAATTATACTTAAAACCAAAGCACAAAAGTTAGGAATCAATCAAAGGTCAGGGAAAGAAAGTGCCAATCCCAGGCTTAGGAATGGGCTGTTGCCCAGACAAGCAAGTGTGACACATTCCAGGGAGAGAAAGGAGTTGAATAAGGCTGAAAGGAAAAATGCAGGGCAGGGGTGGCATGGTATGGTTATAGAAGTGTAAGCAGCTTGTTCATCAAGTAGACAAGGTAGCTCCTGCGACTAAGGGGGATCTTTCCTCTCTGACCCCAGGGGTCATTTGTGACTTTCTCTCTTCAGAGTAACCATTGCACTCACTTGACCCAGGCTTTCCTCGTGTCCCATGGCTTGCAGTTTCCCCTTCTTGCTTCATGTGCAATGACTCATGGTATCATTTACATCCGGAGTCATTGTCTCTTTGGCTAGTCATTTTCTCTTCTTAGTCTAAAACACATTAGTCTAAGGTTGATAGCAAATAAGTGTCTTTTGACCTACTTTTGGTCTGATGATTCTGTCCTGACATGAGTGTGACATGATACAATGCTGGCAGGAAGTTTCTGGACAACTGCCACTTAAAAACTCATCCAATCAGAAACAAGAGTAACATCTCACGGACAGTTGCTTTTCATGGTGTAGTGAGTTCCCAGAATTCAGGATTTAAGGGGAGTTTCCACTCTTGTGGCAGTGCATGAAGCAGTGTTGCTTTCATATGCAAAATTTCAGTCCTTTAATTTGGAATGAGGTTGTGATTTTGGAGTAGAGACTAGATGCACAGTAGCTTTTGTACTTCTTATGTTTAGTGTGTTGAACATCTTCAATTGGTTAATCAACTTCCATTAGTGTTCTGTTTCCTAAAGTTACGTAAGTTCATTTTGCACTAGATAAGAACAATGAATATCATATTTGTTTTTGCTTTTGTTTTTGTTTTCATTGTAAAATGTACTTTCATTATGAAGTATAGTCAAAGGTTTTTTCAGAAGTGTGAGTGGCTAATAGACTTGGGGTGTGCATAATCAACTAAATTGTCCTTTTTTTTTTAAAGATTTCTTTTTAAAATTTGTATTGGAAAGTCAGATATACAGAGAGAAGGAGAGACAGAGAGAAAGATCTTCTGTCTGTTGATTCACTCCCCAAGTGACCATAGTGGCAAGAGTTGCACTGATGTGAAGCCAGGAGCCAATAGCATCTTCTGGGTTTCCCACATGGGTGCAGGGTCCCAAGGTTTTGGGTCATCCTCATCTACTTTCTCCAGTATTAGCAGGGAGCTGGATGGGAAGTGCGGCTGCTGGGACTAGAACCAGCACCCATTCATCAAGTAAAAAATTTGTGAAACATATAAAACACACATGCATTTTGGCTTAAATTTTTTGAAATGTATGCATGCAAGTATCTTTTAAAAATTCATGGAAGAAAAATATGAAAAAACACTGTACGTGCAAAAGTGGGGATTGCAGAGGAAAACTGCTAGATCTCCCATCGTATCCATTGCTTTGAGATATGGGTCACGCTCTTTTGAAGGAAAATTAAATTTCATAATTCACATTTGTCACACTGGTGTACTGTAATAATGATTCAGCAACAGTTTTTCTCTTGAGAGTCTTAGGGCTAGTGAAATGCGTCTTCTAAAGAGTTTGAGTGACTTGTTCGCTTTCACATGTTAAGGCGTTGTTTTTACTTGGTGGAATCAACATCAGTGTGTAAATTTAATGAAAGGCAATCACTTCTTCCTTTTTGTACACTGGTTTACTCCCACATACAAATGCCTCTGCAAAAGTCAGAGCTGGGCTTGGCTGGAGCCGAGTGCCTGGAACCAAATGCAAGCTGCCCATGGAGCAGTGGAGTTGGGAGGCAAGCACCATTTGCTGACTCCCAAGGAGCATCTTAGCATGTGTGACAAGGGACAGGCTAATGGCTTTGCCAAATGTCCTCCCTATAGGAGAAAATGAAGCAAGCACTTTAAAAAGTTTGTTGAAAGTTAGATAAACGATAACTTCATATTGATGAAAAACTACAAAACTGAATAGAAAGAACTTTGAAAGAGGTTATGGATAATATACAAAAGAATCCATGAATATCAACACTTTTTGCACCACGAAAACCTTTTTCAGTTCCCCACATTTTTTTCAGTCTACAAAAAACGTGTGACTGCTTAAATTATTTATTATGTTTGGCTGTTGTATTCGCTGTTAGGTGAATATAATTATATTTTGCATTTTAAAATCCTGGTTTTGACCATGTATTAGTTCGTAGGTCTAATTTGTGTATTCCTGAAATTATGGACATCTAGTTCAATTATGGAAGCAAAGCAGCCCTCTGAAATTCCTGTATACCTATCAAAATGAGAACCTGCTAAATCGGGAGAGAAAAGAATAAAATACAAAGATTTACACAATGCTGATCAAGCTTTCTGAATAATATGCAAAATTCAACCAGTCATTTACATGTTAATTTGTTTTACAAAGCGTGATTTTGTTCGGAATAATAAAGAGGGAAGAAAGACATCCTCAAATGTATCCACAAGAAACACATTTCTTGGTTTACTCAGTCAGTATAAATATAGTGAATCACTAACATATAGGCTAATCTTTTAGGGACTAAAGAAAACTAAAATGTGATCCTTGGTAAAAATATTATCCAATGGTTTAACAGGGGAAGTCTCAGTAAACAAATTGTGTTATATTTTGCTAATTATTAAGAAATTGTGGGAAAAATATAAGAGGCAGATTTAATTCTGTTCATCATTGGCAATAGATGAGTACAGTATGACATAGGATAGATACTCAAACAGAAGATAGGTGTAGGTAGAAGGGCAGAGAACACAGAGGCAAAAGAATACCAGGGAAAGGAAGGGAACAGGTTGAAGAAGGGATTTTAGTCAGAGGAAACTGCATGGTTAGCAGTACTGAATCATATTATCAGTGTGCTCATGGAACCAAGCACTTTAAAATTGTCCGAATAGGATGTCTGCTGCGTGTGGAGTGGTAACACAAGATTATAGTTGAGCTACGCACTGGGAGCCTGTATCTTGACAACGAAGAACATTTCTCCACATGCTTCATTTTCATAAGATTTGAAGAATGACCTGATCAGATGGACTTTTAGAAACAACAAATTAGTAGAACATTATTCTGAATGCGTGGAATGTGTCTGAAAATGTGAGGCAACTGACCTGTATCACCCACACAGGTTCAGTTTCCATGATTCAGTATCCATATTACACACACTTATTCACAGTTAGTGCCAAATTCCAAGGTCAGGGGATTTTCAGAACAGCAGCTGTAAAACCTAAAAGCTCAGCACAATACCATATCACATACGTGTACTTTGCAGACTGAGTTTTAGATATATCTTTCGTTCTATTGTATGTTGACACAGTCAACTGACCTATTATAAATTGCCACATAAATTTTCAAAACTGTCTGGGTGATATGCACAGACTTAAGAATTTTTTGCCAATTTCTTTGTCCTACAAAATACCTTGGAAAAATGTATCTAGAACTGATACATAAAGCAGTTAACTGACTGACTTACTCTTTTCTACAGAGTAGGAATATATGTTTGCTTTGGAGAGCAGATAGTGATATATTTTTCAGATGAAATTTTAAAAAATAATAAAATCCAGACAAATACCCAATTAACATTCACTTTTCTTGCTGAGGATTCATTTAGCATACGCAGCTGTCTGAACCACAGCAAAGAATCTACAGATAAAAACAAGTGTCTCCTGAGAACGCAGAACTCAGGCTTTGCACACCAAAGTTCTGGGTAGTTTCCTGAAATATGTATTTACATCAATGCCCATCAAATCCTGCAGACTTAGAGTTCACCAAACCACAGAACAAGTGGGGTGGTTACTGTTTTCCATTTCTAAAAAATTTCTTGCAATATTTTACCCATTTTATTTAAAGAAAGATTGATCTTGTTTGTTTGAATGGTAGAGTGATAGAGGGAGGGAGAGACAAAGAAAGAGGTCAGCCATTTGCTGATTCACTCTCCAAATGGCCACCCAGGCTGTGGCTAGGCCAGGCTGAAGCCGGAAGCCTAGAATTCTATCCAGGTTTGCCACATAGTGTCAGGAGCCAAAGCAATTGGGTTGTGTTGCATTGCTTTCACTGGAGCATTAGCAGGGAGCAGAATCAGAAGCAATACAAGGTGGGATTTCAATCCATGCTCTGTTCTGGAATGTTCCTGTTACAGGTCACAGCTTAGTCTACTGGTGGTTACAGTTCCTAACCTTCTGCAGTACACTCAAGGTTATGAATGAACATATTTATGGATAACAGTTAATATTGTGTTTTGGGGTTTCACTGTGTACAATTTTTGGTAGCTAACTGAATTAGTTACTGGTAATCATGAAAGATGAGAAACAATTAAAAAAAGCAAAATTCAGATCAAACAAACCCCTTTCAAATGAGGGTAATCGGTAGCCACCTACACAATTGCTGTATCAGCCTCACTCCAAAGGCATAAAAGCATTATTTTTGTTAGCAAAATTTGTGGGAGTGTGGTTTTCTAAGGCTGTGTCACAAAGATAACCAGTGATACTATGAATACTTAAATACAATTGTAAAATCAAGGTAATGTTCAGCGACGTGCTCCCCAGTTCTTGCCACAAGGATCATTTACATTGCGCACGCTTTGTGTCATTTCCAACTAACACAGAAGCTTATGGTTGCATCTCACAAAGTGCTTTCCAAATTGCATACTTAGCCTTTCTAACAAATAATAAACCCAGAATCAACACAATCTTTACTGTTTCATGAGTGTTTGCTATGTGCTTTCTGCTTTGCACTGTACATATTCAGGTTTTTTATATGCAAAATAACCAGAGAAGGCAGACACCATTATTGTTCCTACTTCACAGATGTGAAAACTGAGATTTGAAAGAGACTTGGCCCAAAGTCACAAAACTTGTTGAGTGATGCAGTTTCAAAACCCAGACTTGCCTCTCTAAGCGCTCTGCTGTTATTCACTACACAGTTGTGTATCTTCAAGGCTCCAGAGTTCCTGTGATGGGCATGCCTGCAGACACCTAGAAACCCTTTGGGGAATCAGTATCAGGTTGCGATTGGTTACTTCTTTCTAGCATCCAGTTATCTGGTCAAGTGCCATGCTGCTGTATCTTTTATCTTTTTAACACTTTCTATTGTCAGAGTGTCTGTAATTTGCTGCCTGGCACCAGTCAGAATAAGAAGCGGTGTTACTCTGCCTGTTACCATCTCCGTTGTAAATCATGTCATGTGATTGGTTACCACCGCAAGTACTCCTCTTTATCATGGATCCTAGCAATGGCCCATTTTCCTTACTTTTTTTAAGCCAATTTCTGCTGTTTAGCTCTGAACATAAATTGTAGATATGACCACCTAATTCTGACATTATTTTATTAAAGATCAGAATATAGGAAATTTAGGCTCTTTATTTTCTATTGCTTCTGAGCTGGTTTTTATAATTCCTGGGGAATATTAGGACCACTTAACCATTTATAATTCTTCTCAGACTAATTCTGGAATCTGAAGAGTTTATCAACAACAGGTGTGTGTGTGTGTGTTTGTGTGTTTGTGTGTGTATGTGTTGTAGGGGCACAGAAGCAACAGAAAGATGAAATTTAGTAACTCAAAGCTAAAGCCAAAACTGGTTCCAATTAATTGAATTGAATAAACCTGATGCAACTATTTGTGACCTTCATTTATATGGTTCACATATACAAAGTTTATTTGCTAAAAGTCCATTAAGTGACTTTGATGGCAACACAATATGTGGGTAAATCTGAAGTAGTTCATCACATTTCAAGGTCTAATTGGCTGTGTGGAAGGAGAATGAGGAACATTTCAACATGTGGCGCAACAAATCAGCAGAGAAATCTCTTTTATGGGTGGTAGAATATTCCTTGAGAGAGTTTTCACTGCAGATGCTAGTCTCCTGAGAGTCACGGCACTCTAACCATGTCTCCTAAGGTAAAAAGCCAGGCAAATGGTATCATATAACTTTTACATAATTCCAGCGGCACAAATAGGCAGGAATATGGAAAAAGTATAGATCAAATCCAAACATAGGAGTTTGCTGATAAACAAAGAACTGGGACCTGGCGCGATAGCCTAGCAGCTAAAAGTCCTCGCCTTGCACGTGCTGGGATCCCATATGGGTGTTGGTTCTAGTCCCAGTGGCTCCACTTCCCATCCAGCTTCCTGCTTGTGGCCTGGGAAAGCAATCAAGGACAGGCCAAAGCTTTGGGACCCTGCACCTGTGTGGAAGATTCAGAAGCTCCTGGCTCAGCTCCAGCCATTGCAGCCACTTGGGAAGTGAATCAACACACGGAAGTTCTTCCTCTCTGTCTCTTCCCCTTACTGTACACCTGACTTTGCAATAAAAATAAATAAATATTTTTAAAAAGAGAGACAAAGAATCTTTCCCATTGGATATCTTGTTACTTTCATAAATTAAAGGTCAGAGTAGTAAGATTTCCTATTTTTTAAAAAAAGATTCTAATACAAAGGATAGAGATGAGTGGGTATTGAGGTGCACTGGGTTTTATTTGCTGCTTATGGCTTGCGCATCCCACACCAATCCCAGAGATAAACCCAGCCTCTGGTTCTGACAAAGTTTCCTGCGCAAGGGCATCCTGTGAGGCAGCAGGATACATATACAGGTGTCTGCCACTCTGATGGCAGTGTCAGGCTCCTGGCTGCTCCTGTCCTAGCTTCAGCAGTGGCAGGCTCCTGGCTGCTCCTGTCCTAGCTTCAGCAGTGGCAGGCTCCTGGCTGCTCCTGTCCTAGCTTCAGCAGTGGCAGGCTCCTGGCTGCTCCTGTCCTAGCTTCAGCAGTTTGGGGCATCTGAATTGTGAGTTGTGAATATCCCCTACTTGCTTCTCCCTGACCCCCTACGCTTTCTGTCTCCTTGTGTTTCTTACCAATCAAAACAAAGAAGCAGACAAGGAACAAGGGAAAGTGCAGCTTTTGAGATGATTCGTTCATGTTTGGTTCAACACTTCAGGAATTTCTATTTCTCTTAGACATGTAGGATCTTGGCTATAACTGTTTTATATTATCTTGAAATACATTATCTTCAGAGGTTTGCTATGATTGGAAGTAGGATGGCTTTTAATGAGGAAACAATTGAAGATAAATTAACTGCTTTAAAATAAATGATACTAGCAACCTGATGAAGAGAAATGGAATTAGAATATTTTGTGAATTTATTTTATTCATGAAAGAAAAAGTGGGTGGTGGCTATTTGTTCTTTAGAGCTAATTTTTGAATTTTTTTTTCTGATTTATCCTTTGTAAGAGAGAATTGTTTTACTTTTTTTTTTTTAAATATCTCTTGTCTCTGGCAAGATACTTTTTCCATATTACCCTGTGTAATGGGTCCAGTGATCCAATGCTTTACTCCCCTTGACCCATTTCTTTTTGTTTTATATTCTGTCACCTGCTAAAAACAGGAAAGAGTTTTCCAGTAAGGATTCTACTAAGATACTGTCCAATTCTTTGAAAGAAACTTCTCAGTTAAATGACTGGGAAATTCTTCAACACTGAAACTTTTGCTGATCGGCATCTAAAAACATTTCACATTCTCTAATACATTAATATGCAGCGTATAAAACTATGGTAATACTCTCTTTTGTTAAGGATTAATTTTCCTTGAAAAAAAATCAAAATATGTAAGGCACTTTTGATACTGGTTATTATTTGTCCACCTTGGACTGTTCATCTATGTTACAGAGAGCAATATATTTTTAACAGAAGACTTTAGTGCCATCACAACTTTAAATATAACCTGTAGAGATAGTCTGTTATCACCAGTAACCAGTTCCCTTCCTTCTATCTGTCTATTTAATCGCTTCGGGGAAAGCAAATCCCAATGTTAACATGCCATTATGACTCAAAGATAATAAAAAAAAAAAAAAAACAAACGCTGAAGCAAAGAATGCTCCAGGTTTAAGCTCTAGTCCTTTCCTCTCTACTACCAGAACAGTATTATTACAACCGATTAATTCAGGGTGAATGGATACATCATTTTAGCACATTTAAAAAAAAATATTTACAGCGTTTGTGCTCCGTAGAAGTAGTTTGATGGAAATGCTTAGTATATGTTGGAGTATCTTAAGTCCTCCTTTCTCCTCTCTCCTATTTAAAATATATCCAATGAAAAGACATTGCAATTCCCACAATACGTTAAAGCAAAATTGAGACCCTGGACATATTTCACCCCAGTCATTGTTTTCCATTGAGTTACTTGAATGCTGTTTTTTAATTATTTTTAAAGATTTTTTTTTAAAAAAAATATTGGAAAGTCAGATACAGAGAAAGAGGGGGAGAGACAGAGAGGAGGATTTTCTATCCGCTGATTCACTCCCCAAGTGACCTCAACGGCTGGGGCTGAGCCAATCCGAAGCCAGGATCCCGGAGCCTCTTCAGGTCTCCCACACAGGTGCAGGATTCCAAGGCTTTGGACCATTCTTTACTGCTTTCTTAGGCCACAGGCAGAGAGCTGGAGAGGAAGCAGGGCTGCCGGCATTAGAACTAGTGCCCGTATGGGATCCCAGTGCTTTCAAGGTGAGGACTTAAGCCGCTAGACCATGGCACCAGGCCCCTTTCATGGATGCTGTTTTTACGTATAGGTGGACACGAGGTTTCATTGTGAGTGTGGCTCTATCACATTAATTTCCCAGAATACTCAATAAGAAACACAAGAGAAAGACAAAAAGTATTTTGAGAAGTATATTTAATTTAAACCTGCTTAAATCGTAATATCTCCTTTTTAAGTATAATTTTAGCTTGATGTATTTTGAGCTCTTATTTACTCTGTTTCCACTACATTTTGTGTCAGTGTCATTATGCATTCCAAAGATATGTATATGTTTAACTTTAAAGGCAGAGAACTGTGCTAAGGAGGCAAGATGTCTCTATGGTCTTATATTTTGAGATTCTAGATGTGACAATGCTTATTTTTATGGCTTTATTACTTTACTATACAAATTAGGATCCTAGACACTTGGAAATGTGGTAAGTAAAAGAACATAAAGTAATATCTTCAAATTTCATAAGGTTAAGAATAAAAAGATCTCCAATTTTCATACTAACTTGAACGTTCCAAGCCTGAAAGCAGAGGTCACGGGGGTACTGGCAGTTTCAGCTGCGCTACCAGACACTTTGCTCAAATTGTTGGTTTTTCCAACTGTCGGCTCCTTAAAGCCATTGGCAGAGTGGCCCTCTCCGGAAGCCCACGTGTCTTCCATTTCCAGCCCTCTATTCCCGGGTGTGCATAGAGTGTTGTTACTAGGTTTTGCTCATATTCACATCTGTGTTGCCCAGAGAAATATTTTATTATTGTACATTTTTGCCAAGTAATTGCATAAAGAGAACTTCTTTATTAAAATATTACACTTCAAAGGTGTCTAATTTTTTAGAACTGAATTGTGCCCTCTTCAGTAATATAGAAAGGATGACCATGTTTCAAGTTAGGAGTAGGAAAAACAAATAGATTTCCAGTTTTACTTTGCTGGTATTTTAAAAGCCAGATGATCTAAGAATACACACATTTACTTATCTTACAAAGACATAATCAGACTGTCATCCATTTTTGAATCACAAAAGATGGATAGCAAGCTTAAAATGGATTCATTAATTATCAAAATAGATAAGCATTTCATCAGGTATATACAGCAGATAACGTTGATCTTTTCTCATAGAAGAGAAAGTGTAAAGTAATTCTTCTACGTATATTGGAGAGAACGTGGCCTGCTCCACTGAGACTTTCATAACGTGACACCAGATAATACACTTTGCCACAGATGGAAAAGTTACATAAACACAGATACAAATGAGTTATTGTACATTCAACGAGAGCAGCTGAAGACTAGAGGAAAGCCATTCATTCCTATCATAAATACAATACAGCTTTTATGTCCATTTCATCATCAACACAGATTCACCATAAAAATCTCATAATACATACAGTGAGGAAGTTTTATTTTATCTTGCACGTCACTGAGAAAGCACAGAGCTTCCCACCAGGACAGGGGTTGTCTGTAACGATGGGAGGTTCATACCCAGCACGTGTAATCTCAGGGCCAAGTCTTGCAATATGTTGCATTGGTCAAGAAAAGGAAAGCACCGTTGATACATACCAACTCCATGGCAGGAGTAATCGGTAACTTTTTCTCATTTTCGCGAAACGGTTCAAGTCATTATATTATTTCATTTTTTTCTTAGTTGAAATTCGAATTTCAAAAATTGAATGTGAGTTAAAGTTTCAATTAAGAAAAAAAGTAATGGATTTCATACAATGATGTATGCTCGAATAACCCCAAAAGGGGAAAATGCAGCTCTGTATTATTGACATCTATAATCGGATACATTTAATTTGGGGTTAAATGAGCTTCTACAGCAAAGAGAAGTGAAATCTATTTTTCACTGAGAAATAATCTGGTGATAGTCAATAGAGTGCATGCTTATGAAGTATTTCATGCAGACTACCAAGAAGATTGATGAAATAGATTCCATGGATGTATTCATTTGTTTTCATGTGAGCCTACCTAAAGTGTGTTATGTTACTTCCGTATTTCACCTTGTTGAGTTAGGAGCACCCAGGTCACGTGACTAAGCACTTTCCTCTTCCTCCTATTCCTTGGCATTAAAATAGTTTGCAGAATTTTTCAGTGACCCAAAAGCCTGTTATGTTTAAGAATTTCTTTTCTATTTATGCAGTATTGAATTGATTTTATCATTTGTAATATAAAACAAAAAGCTATATGAAGCCCGTGCCTGTCATTTGCTACTTGTAAATAATAATATTACACAATCAGCCTTTAGGAATGCTCTATATGAAAATGGAAAACCAATTTTCTTTGCCTATTAGCTTCTAAATATCTGATAGATAACAATGCCCGTATGTTTGTAGCATTCAGCTTAACTGAATTATCTCAATGTCAGATTTACACTTATATAATTCTATGCAATCAAGTCAGTTCTTTTAAACCTATTGTATATTGTGATATTGATCACACCAGATATTTTGAATTGCAACACTATTGACTAGATGAAATGCTGTTCTCCACAGGTAATTTACTGGATAATGTATTGCTGCTTAGGGTGTAGACACACGAAATAATTCAGTTGTGAGTAAACTACTTAAATGCAGTTTGCCAACTTGAGTGAAATAAATGCGTAGGGATATTAAAAGTAAAATACCAGAACAGCAAGCAGTCAGATTTGTGTGTTGTTTAATTTTCACTGCATTCTAAGAGTAGAATTTCAGTTTACCCTTTGGAACATTATCAATTCATTTGAGGACTCATATAAACAATGATAAAGGACTCCAGGGAAATACAAACAGCAAGAATGTTCAGAAAAGCAATAGACTCACATCACTGTTTTAGGAAAGCAAAGACTTTCCTGTAAAGATTGTGTGGATGTTGATTCCTGCTGTTCCTACAAATTCGTAAGAACGTACTAATGGCATTTAAGGAAAAAAAGATCAATTAAGTTAATTTTTAAAGCGAGAAGCAGCTATTATCTTGCTTAATCAGTTGAGATAATAATTACACAAAATATTATTAACTTAAGAGTACAGAACTGAGTAACTGTTACCAGGGACTAGAAATATGATTATGCAATAATAAAAGAGAATTTTAAACATTCTATGAATAGTCAGATGTATTTTTATAAATTTCAAACATCTCCCCTAAGTTAACATTATCCATCACTTATTCATGCAATGTTATTTCTCACTCCAGACTAAATTTAACAAAAAACAATCAAAAGTCAATTTTGAGAAAAGTGTTTCATAAAAGACATTTTAAAATTTTTTTCAATAAGTAATACATGTAAAATAAAATAAAACATGTATCAATCACTTGAGAACCAGTCTTTCTAAAATACAATGACACGTTTTTTTTCTTTTCTCCCCACATTTCTATCATCAGCTTATATATAGTTAGTGACTATTTTATTTCTAAGAGTTTATGTGCATAAGGTTGTGAAGATTTATAAGAGCAGGAAAGTTGCGTTATTGGATCAAATACACATATCCCCCCCCACAGCTAATTTATTTCTTCACTTAAAAAGTCAATATACATATATAAAGCTAGTTCTAAATTCACTAATTCTGCTAGCAGTATCTTTGAGTAGATTTGAGTGACAGCAGTCTCTCTGACTCTCTCCCATCTTGTCTCACTCCAGCTTAGAACTGGTACTTTTGCCTATGCAAATGAACATGTAATTACAGACCCCTCCCAATCAATAAGCCACTTTCTTATCACCAGTTAGATTACCTGCCAAGCCCTTTCTCTCCAGTCCTGGCCCACCAAGATTCTTCATTCATTTTCTCTTCTTCTCTGCAAAGTGAGCTGATCCCGTTTAATCCCTGTAGTTTCTCTTGTGGAAGAGCAGCCTCCCTCTCCCCTTTTACACCAAGCCAATGCAGCCGGCAGGTATCCCATTGATCTTTTCTCTATATAGTTTCCACAAGGATTTGACAGACTTCCTTACAGGTTAAACATCCAGGCTTTCTGAAAGTGGCTATAAAGCTTTGTTTTTTTTTATTATTTTTTTTTTATTTTTCTAACTTTTTTTTTTAAACCCTTTCTCATCTGTAATCTTTAAAAGCTCAGTTGATGCCAAGCAGAGCAAAGCCTTTTTTCTTTGCAGAACTAATCTCAACACTGTCTAGTGTTGAGTACAGTTGTACGAGTCAAATCTTCTGTTACAAAGCAGATGACATCTAGCTAGATGTCATGAGTCGAGCCTCACAATGACAATTCGCTTATCCCTTAGAAAGAATCAATTCTCCCACAATGCATCTGTCAGAGAACTCTCACTCAGTAAAAGCAATTTTTCTAGCTGTCTGACACTGTAATTGCTCTTAAATTTTCAATGAACGTTTTACAAGGACTCCCCTGAACCATGATGAAAAACTTAACTTTTTTCTAAAAATGAGAGGCTGACAGGATGAAAGAGGTCTTTTTCTTTAAGCCCTGCTTGCTTGAGTAGGAATTCTTTCATATCATCAACAAGCTGTTGAATAGAGGATAGATTACTTTCCATTTATTTCATCAATCAGATTAAAGGCTCTCCTTCACAATGCCCTTTAAACAAGAGCTGTTTATGATGTCCTCCAAGGTTTGACTTTAATGTACTATTAAATCATTGTAGACAGCAGAGTCCGTGAAGAATAGAAATATGACGCACATCTGACAACATTTAAGTATTGCATATATTTCGGTCATTATCTTCATTCTGGTCATAAAAGAGGGGTAAACAGATGAAGAAAAACAATCATAGATTTGCTGTTCTGCAGACTGGAAAAATTTAGACAATTTCCTTTTATGGATCAGTAAGCATAAATGCCAAGCATTGCAGTGACTTTCTGTCTCTCAGATTAGCAATTTTTAAAATAAAAAAAAAAAACTGCAAAAGAAAGCAGCTCTTTCTTCATTTCCAATCTCTTGCATATATGTGTGTGAAGGTTTTAAGCACAACATTGTGAGCTCAGACTAAAGATAAGTAGTTAGATAACCATCTATGTCAAGATTTAGTGAATATAAAACTGGACCACTAAACTACTTATTGTTTTACCATTATTGTAAGAGTCTTTTGAAAGAGAGAAACTCAGAATAAACCAGGTCCAAATAGTCACTTCAGCATGTCTAGGTGTAAATGTGTGTATATGATGAATTAAGGATAAAAATCTCAATGTATTGAAATCTGTTAGCTGAATACTAGACGGACCTATGATAAAACAAAATGCTTTTATTCTTGGTGATGCACACCAATTTAAGGAACAAAATAAACTTTGAATTTATATATGGGAATGGGATTTCCAAAAGTAAATTTCACGTAGTAGAATTATTAAACAATCGATGAATTTATAGAAGTGAGTATACAAAGGTCTTGCCCTGTTTCATAGCCTGTGGGAGCAGATGTAGAACAATAGTGCAGGTCCCTTTGTACCTTCCGCTTGCACATCTGTGATACCTGCAATGTTACTTCATGACTGTGAGATGTATGTATATATTCACATAATTCTACTTGTTAAACAATATTTGCTGATATCGAGTGTACATTTCCATTTTGTGATAGATTATCCTTTCTTCTGTAGGCTATTGTATTTACACAAACAAAAATTCTAAATCTGTGTATCTTAAAATATTTAATCCATAGCATGCTCGATGAATATTCAGGTATTCATGAATATTCAGGTATTCAATCATGAATACCTGAATATTCAAGATAATTTTTTAAGGGTCGTTTTTCCTGAACACCTTTTCTGTTGAAAACTAGCCACTGCCAGTTTGTGTAAGCATTGGTGGATTATTTGTCAATTTAATAGGAACAAATCATCTACTTTCATGCTGGATCTAGGTAATTTCAATGACCACTCATTTTGATGTCTGTGACAGGCACATTTTTATTCAAGAAGAAAAATGAAGACAAAATAGTTTAGGGAGCTGAAGAAACTGGAGAATAGAAATTCAGGAAGGCCACATCTGTGCAGCTTCAGAGGTCAACATCTGCACGAGATTCCTCACTCAGCCTTCGCCACCATCCCTCTCCTGTTTGTTTTCTGAATTTGCTCTCTCTCTTGTTTAGAAACCATTCAAGGGGACGTAGGAGAATGGTCAAGATGCTGGTTCTGCAGTTCAGCCAGAGCTACCATGACTGCCATCAGGCTGCTGGGAACAGGTACGAAGTACAAGATGAGTAGAGCTTACTCTTACACTTCTGTCCATTTTCTTTCCTCCCTGCATGTCTCTCTTGCTCCGTCCATCTCTCTCTCTCAAACTATTTATTTACTTTTATTGCAAAGTCAGATATACAGAGAGGACAAGAGACAGAGAGAAAGATCTTCCATCCCATGACTCACTCCCCAAGCAACTGCAATGGCCAGGGCTGAGCTGATCCAAAGCCAGGAGCCAGGATCTTATTACAGGTCTCCCACACAGATGCAGGGTGCCAGGCTTTGGGGCCATCCTTGACTGCTTTCTCGGACTACAAGCTGTGAGTTGGATGGGAAGCAGGGCTGCCGGGATTAGAGTCGGAGTCTGTATGGGATCCTGGCAAGTTCAAGGTGAATGTTTTAGCCACTAGGCTACTGCACCGGGCCCATCTGTCTCTTTTGTTTTTTAATCATACGTTCTCATATACATTTTGCTAGTTTTCCCTTCACACCAGAAATACACCATGTATTGAGGCTGCGGGGTCATAGATAATATGTTTTCAGTGAACACAGTTCAAAATTGCAATTCTTCACCATTTCATTTAGAGACTTTCTTCCTGGTTCTATGAATCTATTAATTGAGCATCATTTTGCCATTCATCAATTTTCTTCTATAAATCTAGTGAGCAAGCCCAGTCTCCTGCAATTTACCAACAGGCAGTTCCTTAAAGTCTTTTAAGCCTGTATTTAGACACTTTGTCTCTGTTGTTCTACTCAGACCATTCCAGCAACCCTGGTTGATTTGGTACGGCTTATTTATTTACTTATGTTTATTTTAGTGATTAATCATGAAATCCTTTAGTTTTCATTTTTAAATATAATATTAATCAGATCTTCTATATGCATGAGTCTTTGATTCCTGCTTTCTCTTATTTGATCCTCTGACTGGCGCTATCCACCCATGCTTTATTAAGGAAAATCTCAGCTCATTCCTGTGTCCTCCAGGCATTGATTCTCTTGTCCAAGTGGAGAAGGGCTAGGGCTTTGAGCTTTATCGTAATCATTTCCTTCTTGAAGGTCTACTTAATTTATGGAGCTCTTTTAAAAGTGTGTCTCTTTCACCGATTCAAGTATTTGTTTCCTTGTTCTATTCGCCTTGGGGTTTGTCCAGGCCAGGGTAGATCACTCGGGGAAAAGGGTCCTATTCAATTTTCTTTCTGTTAATCTGTTCTGCTTCTCACTGCTTCCTTTTCTACTCAGAAACCAAGAGTTTCAGCTGGGAACGCAATACTTTGTCTCTCGGTGCCTACCACGTTGACACAGAACCTGTCTGAGAGGCACTTGGTCTTTTTCTGCAAATGCTTTCAAGCCTCTTGTCTCTCTGAGGTCTTCTGTTTCATTAATTTCCTTGTCCTATGTCTGTAAACCCCCACTTGCTACATCGCTCTTATCAAATCAATATGCTGACATCTCTAGCACCAACAGCCTATGGCATTGATAAAACAAAAGCTTCCCACCCTGTAGTTGTTCTCATTTGACCGCTCTTTCCCATTGCGGTCAAAATTCTTAAAATAGTAGCAACTTCAGTATCCTCGGGTTTTCTTCCCTTCTTTCAGTCCTCAGTTGACTAAGATCCAGGTTTAGCTACATTCGCCCAAAAGTTCCAGGCTAACTAACATTACTAATGGCATTCTTGCTGCTGTTTACCCATCTCTTCTTGCTTTAGATAGCCTTTCCTGCATGTCTGATGTAATACGAATGTGTACTGGATTTTGAGATACTAGCTGTTCTGACTGCTTCGTAGTATATCCCATCTTTTTTTTCTGCTTGCAATTAAAATCTGAGATTCACCTTGCTTTCTGTTTATAGATTTCTGCTTAAATGCTGCATGGTTTGACTTGATTTTGTTCAAGTCCAAAGCTTTGACCATTGAATACAAAATTTAACCTCTAAGTTGCATCTTATATTTTACTTTACTCTTTCAGCAACTTTGATAAGGCTTATTAATTTCTATTCTGACTGAACAATTTAAGTTAAAAATCAAACCCCCCGCAACTCCCAGAATGCTGCGTTCCCTGTTACTCTAGTTCACTTTTAAGAATATTTTCCTTAGCAAAAACCAAAATCCTCCGCAATATGCTTTTCAGGTTATTGCATTTACTACTTTGCACCCATCTTCTAATAAAGTGTAACATCTGAGGGAATTGGAATTTTTACCGGACCTCTTGGATCGCAGGCCTTGTTTCTCAATTATTGCACAGTTTTGTACAGCCCTAGAATATAGTGATTAACTGGTTCTCCTCCTCATCCATAGTTTCTTGTTGAATAATCTCATCTAGATTTATGGATTTTAATTTAACCACCTCTACTTCATGGACTCTATGATTTATAAATACAGGCCTGACCTTTTCCCTGAGTTTATCCTTGTATTCACAGCTACCCACTTGGTGTTCTCTCTTGGGTTTCTGAAAGAAAAGTAAAATGAACGTGTTCAAGGAAAACTGCTCATTTCCATCCGAACCTTGTTATCTCCTAGTTCTGCCTTCCTCATGCTTACCATCTCTCAGTTTCTCTGTGCAAAGCCAACCTGACTGGCTTTCCTTTGCAGCTGTCATCCTTCACGTGCTTTGCTTTCTTCTTCTTTTCTTCTTCTTCTTCTTCTTCTTTACTTCTTATGACTTATGTTATTTTGTAATGGCCTTTTAAAAACACGCCATAAGTAGAATAACTTGGAAAATATGCCATGGTGCCTCCTGTCATACTGAAAACTCTCCTCTGTCTTGTTATCTTAAGCAGAGATAAGGTTTGCTTTTAGATTTACTTATTTATATTAGAAAGGTAAATTTAGAGAGAAGGAGAGACACAGAGAAACATCTTCCATCTGCTGACTGACTTCCCATATGACATATTGGGCACTCAATACCACCGCAATTAACTCCATGATGTTGTAAATTGTTGTTGATGTTGTGTTGTGTGTTTTCGTTGGAGGGGATGTTATTCTGCCAGCTCTACTTTCAGACCAGAGATGGCCTCCCAAGGAAACTGTTGAATTTATCTGGACAATAAGAGGTTGGACTTTCTACATGGTCCATGCCAGCAGTGAAGGAATCATGACTGGATATGAACGGTACTACTGCAACAACATGGAGAAATCCAACATGGGGGGAAGACATGGGGAGGGGTTGGGGGGATCTCTATGAAACTGTGTCATAAAACAAAATTTAAAAAGAAAAAAAGAAATGCGATGATCATTTACAACTGTGTATCTGCTGAATCAGATTTCCTACACATGTGTGATCAAAGCAGAGTCAAGGAATAAACTGGATCCTAGGCTGATGAAAAAAAAAAAAAAAGCAAATATTTTGGGTTCAGCCCGGTAACTTAGCAGCTAAAGTCTGTTCCTTGCACATGCTAGGTCCCATTAGGGCGCTGGTTCATGTCCCGACAGCCCCACCTTCCATCCTGTTTCCTGCTTGTGGCCTGGGAGAGCAATTGAGGATGGCCTAAATCCTGGGATCCTGTGCCCATGTGGGAGACCCAGAAGCTCTTCTAGAAGCTCCTGGCCTCAGATCAGCACTGCTCTGGCCATTGTAGCCACTTGGGGAATGAATCAGCAGACAAAAGATCTTCTTGTCTGTCTTGCTCCTCTCTGACTTTCCAGTAAAAATAAAAAATAAATAAATAAAAGTCAATGTTCAGCTTTTTATCTAGATTTGACACAGGGATAAAATTAATTTGGTAGAAAGTGTTTCAGTTTTATCCAAAAATTAGTAATTAATTGATCACAAAAGAAGCAATTACAAAATAATAGAAAGCTAGTGTTAACAGACCTGCCCAGGAAAATAGTCTCTGTTAATGGAATTAAATGTGAATTATTCATTTTATTTAGGTAATTTGTCTACAATTCATATTTTGTTCGCATGATCTGGGGTGATAGACTAGGTAGATAGAATTTAATTCAACAAAGCCTCTTGAGGTTTTTAATTTAAAGTCATTAGTTTGCCACCCAGTGAAGTACCATTTTTTATGTGTTCACTATTAACTGTACCTTGAGTACTTACCAGTATTTGATCTCTTCAGTCTGAATTTGACACCCATTGCACTATTTTACTGATTGTATTTTTAAGCAGTTATTAGTTTTATCCTTTCTTGGGCAACTAGTAGCTAAAATCTCTATGAAACTTTTTAATCATAAATTTCAGAGCATGTCAAGACAGACAATTTCAAGTGTGAACACACATAGGAAATATTTAAGGCTCTCAGAAGAATCCCACTCATGCTCTTTTATTCTCTAAAGAGTGCAGGAAATGCCAAAGACATTGATTTGAAAATGCAAATATGTTTTTGTGTTTTTACGTTTACCAAGAAGATGCTCAGTTGCTTCATGGCGGTGCACTTTCCAAGGTCAACCTGGAACATTCTAGAAATGAAAAATGTTGAAGTTCAAATCTCTGCAATATTACAGTTTAAAAAACCTGCAGACAAAGCAATTAGAATGTTGCAGCCCTTAAAATATGAGGCCATATTTCTACTACAAGCTAATTGATTTTACATCTGGCATGTTAAAAGAATTTATGAAACTTGAATAGTGTCTTTGTTTATACTTTTAAGGCTCAAAATGAGTTCCTTATATCATCATCCTTGAACAGAAGTGATCTGCTTTGCAAATGTAATGTAATTTCCAAAGTAAACATAATGAACAATTTCTTAAAATCCAGAGTAGGGATTATTTCTTTTAGATGAATGGAAGGTTGCAAAAATAGTTTTTGTGTAGAAAAGCAACAATGGGCCGGTGGAAATTATCCAAATAAAAATGACATTTGAGTGTACTAAAATGTAGTTAAAAATCAAGGATTTGCATTCATAATTAATAAGAGACACATCTTTGGAATATGCAAAGAAGACAGAGGGAGCAGGAAGAAAGGAACTAATCTTTATTACAAACCTGGGATGCACAAAATAGTAATAGCTTATGATATTGAAGCTTATTATAAGAAAGATTCTACTCTAAATAATGCTTATTCTTTTAATCCTCAAAGCCATCGTGTGTGGTTGCTTAATTTTTTTTTTTATTCTCACATTCACAAATAGAAAAAGAAAAAGCTGAGACACCAAGAGGTTAAGACCTTGCTTCCAGGCACATGGGGCAAGGCAGCAGAGCTGGACTCACACCCAGGCAGCCTGGCTCCAATGCCTGTGCACTTACACGTTATGATATATGAGTGCTTCCAGAATGGGATGCTTACTCTGCCAGAACAGTTTTAAAGGATTTACATCCATGATATCTTTGAAATCCAATGGAAACGAGGTAAAGCATGGGATCATTGGCCTGTCCCGCACCAATATATTAGCTAGCTGTCTACGTCTGTCATGATCACCACTCTGGCTCCCACCACAAAATGATTAGGAGACAAGTAAGATTTTTGTCAAATACGAAGTTTCTGGTACTCCATTCTCAAGACATTTCTGGTAGTTTTAGTCAAAATATATAAAATAATTCCAGATGGCCCTCCATTAAAAATTACCTTATACTTTGGCATATAAATCAGGCCATCATGACTTGGAAGGAAAAAAAAAGCCCATTTTTGATTCATTCAAAGAGGCAAACTTGAACTAGCTTTCTAATTTTTTTGGCATTAAAAAAATCTTTGAAGATGTGTTGGACTATTTCATCAGGCCCTGGTTGGGTTCCAACAAAGAATGTAGAAATACCTTAATTCACATTTTTTTTTCTTAAATCTTTTATTTGGTTCATATGTGACCTGGAACCATTTATAATTAGGTACATGTGTTATTTTAACATTTTTAAATTAGCTTGTTTTTACAAACTATTTTGACAACTATTCTTGTTTTCTGCCTTTAATGTTCTGTGGATATAAAACCTATACAACAGTTACAAGAAATGCAATGATCTTTCTAGGGCCAGAGTTGTGGTATAATATAAAAGTGACAGTCTGTGATGCTGGCATCTCATTGGGTGCTGGTTTGTGCCCCAGCTGCCACAACGATGATCTGGCTTCCAAAGATCTTGGAAAGGAAGCAGAGGATGGCCCAAGTACTTAGGCCTCTAATTTCCATCTGGGAGATCTCAAGGAAGCTCCTGACTCCTGACTTTGGTCTGGCCCAGTTCCAACCATTGTGACCACCTAGAACATGTATGTGAGTTTAAATTTCTTCTGAGTTATCTCTGTGGCGAAGAACAGTAAACTGTTCGATAAATAGATGTAGAGTAAGACCAGAAGAGAAGGGAAGATTGAAAACAGTGAAAAATCACTATTACGTGTCTCAGTATGGTTCTCCAGAGAGACACAGAGCCGGCAATAAATTGAGTGAGTGTCCATGTGTATGATTTATTTTCAAGTATTGATATTGGCAAGTTCAAAATTAGTGCAGTAGTCAGACAATGTGGGAACTCAGGCGTTGATACTGCCATTTAAGCTGTTTCATGAAACACAAAATTTTGCTCTTCTGGCATTAGTTTAACCTATGGGACGAAGCCCTCAAAGGGTGATAGTCTTTATTCGAGTCAAAATAACACCTCTTCCCTAAGTTTGGCTGACTTGCAAGGGTTTTATGATGTTTCCAAAAAATTCCTTCAATTCCAACTGTAAAGCGCTTCCTTCCTGATCAATATTATACAATGGGAAATCTTGAAATGGAGACAAAGGCTGGTCAACTTTCATATTCATCAAAATAGGGGACTAGATGGTAAAGCAGAATAGGTTTTAAATGAATAAATAAGCAAATAATAAATACCAGTTAAAGACAAAGTGTACAGTGAGAAGCTGGGAAGACACCTTCTTGAGGGTCAGGGAGTGACCCGAGTGAGGTTTTAGACAGATGAAGAAGAGGTGGGAAGACAGTGGGAATCACGGAAATATTATTTTTAATTAAATGTGAGTTCAGAATACACAGTAAGCAGGAAGGCATCGAGGGAAGAATAAGGGGGAAAAGTAGGGAGCCAGCATTTCATTATAAAGAGCCATCATCAATTCAATGATATAAGTGATGTAACTTCATATTAATAGTTATCAATACTAAAAGTATGGGTCAAGATTAATAGTCCTCATAGACAATATAAAAAAAAATCTGCCTAATATATGTTCATGTGGAATCTTCCTTTGATTTAGGTCTGCTTCTTATGTAGATGAGTGCTAATGGAGATTATACACACAGACACACATATATAAAACATTATTCCTTTTATACCTTTAAATCATCACCAAATGTATAGTGCTTAAATCCATTTAGAATATTATGGAACAAGTTTCCATTTGTTCAATAGTACCCTGGTGACCTGAGAGAAAATTAATCTAGCCTGGAAACGTACTTAACTTACAACCAGGAAGTACCTAGAAGAATTTGCTAGCCCATGGTTGCAATATATGTATTAAAAGAAAAGAGAAGGAAAATTAAATCATTTTTAAGGCAAAAGGATCACTGAAAATCAAAACATGCATCAGTTTGCTCATTTACTCAATTTAGAAATAATATGAAAAGCTTATTACTCAAAAAGATGCATGCTTCTTAATTAGCCATATTTGTCATTTGTAATTATCTTTCTGTCACATTTAACAGATTTGCCTATTTATTTGTCAGATGTGTGACTCATCAGATCAAAGTAACTATAATCTTGCTTAAAATCTTAGAGAATTTCTGAGGCTGAACCAATCTAACCGTTAATGCGGTAATACAGGAAAACCAAGTTACTCAAAGCTCCAAGTCTTGCTCAAACAACATGGTCCATCCAACTTGACATTCTATTTGTAGAAATTCCTGTAGGATTTAACACAATTGTTAGTATTTATCCAAATTAAGTCTACTTTTTTATCAATGACTATTGTCCAAACTACATATAACATCCTTGTTGTCTCACAGAATTGAATGTGGTAGAAACTTGCCTTCCACACAAAAAAGTGTGAACTTCTTTTTCTTTCTTTCTTTCTTTTTCAACTCACTGTTTGAGGCTGCTGGGATGTCTCCTTACTGAACTCTACCCCCAGAGCAGAGTGTGTGCATAATCCTGCTTCCTCCAACGTGGAGTCACAGTACTGGTGAAGCCCTCTCTCATTTCTCCCCACTTTTGAGTCCTGATGTGATAAGTTTCACACTTGTATGGATGGTTGGCCAATCCGGGGTCATGTGGGTTGCTTTTCTGCTGGAAATGCGCAGTTCTTCCGGGTGCAGATGTGTTAAAGGAAGGTGTGTTATCTTGTGATTCTGTCATCCTTCCTGCTGCCGCCCAGCTGCCAGGTCCCTCGTCTTCCTTCACACAGCCTGACTTCAAATGTAAGGAATTTTATTTAACTTATTATCCTCAATGCATAATACTGATACTAGGGAAAAACAGATTTAGATAATTACAATGCATAATAAAGGAACAACAACCTTAGACCAGTTTTAAACGAGTTGTGTGTTCGAAAATAATACCATAGGAGTTGAAATATTCTGTTAAAGAAAAAAATTACTTTCTGTTTGAGGTACACACTAACAAATCAGAAGGTTATTATTGCTTTAGGAAAGCTAAGACGATTGTATATGTAAATAACCGTATTTAACATGTTAGCATTTTTCATAAGTACTGTTAAGATTCTTCATTTGGGAAAATAATGAGCAATAAATAAGCCATTTAATTTGATATCACAAGAATTCATGATTGCGGCACAGGGCATTTTGGGGCAGTGGGTTAAAGCTCCATTTCAAATACTGGTATGCACTGTCAAAGTGCCAGTTCTGGCTGTTGGGCTTTCCGTCCAGCCTGGTGTTCATGTGCTTGGAAAGGCAGAAGAAGATGTGTCCAGTGCTTGGGTTCTTGCCACTCATTGGAGATACCAAGATGGAGTTCACAGTCCCAGCTTCCTGTCTGGATTAGAGCTGGCTGTTCTAGCCAGCTGGGGAATGAACCAATGCATTTTACGTCTCTCCCTCTTTCGTCATATCAGTTTATTTCTTCCTCCCCCTCTCTTTGAAACAAGTTTTTAAAAAGTGTAAGGATTTATGCTTAACGATTTTTTTGTTTTGTAAATCATTTTATATATACTTATTATCATGATTCTGCATCCACTATTTTCCCTGGCAGAATCATGTTAATAAATAAGCATTTACAATTTTAATTATAACAATAAAATATTTATTCTTTCATTTTCCTTACTAACCTTAAATATATTCATGTGTTCTTGCAAATTTACATTGCTAATATTACTCTAACATTAGATTTTTTGATGGGGAGAAATTTACCAAAAAAATGTTAGAGAAAGAAAATCATGTATAGTTGGGGAGGTTGGCAAGGGATGAATACAACTATAAAGTTTTTGGGGTTTTTAGGCAAAAGAAATTCTATGTTACTGTTAGCCGTTTATAGATACAATCACATTATTCAAGCAAAAAAAAGAGTGCTTGTTAAAACACTCGCATACCGTAGATTCATACATCTCAGTTTCAATTAGCAGCCTCATTTATTACCCACCAAGATGTGAAATGGCGAGGTGAGGTTAGCGTGTCACTGAGGGTCTCTTCATCACTTCAGTATCATTGCCTTAAAAGGCACTGACCAGAAGGAGCCGATGACCTCATTTCAAAATTATTACAGTACAGAGGACTCCGTTTCCACATTATAATTCATTTTCTCATGAAATATTTCAAATTTATGATCAGTTTCCTGACACGTAATGGCTAATCGTTAAGGATAGCCACTTTAACATAATATGAATACACATTTCTCCATAGGTAATACAACAGTTCCTGCATTAGCATTATTGACTAAGGTACATTTAACTTCTTCACTAATACTTAATGGAAGGTTAATGTATAAGTCAGGAGATTAAATGGCTTTTACTTAAAACAAGTATATTGATTAAAATAACTTAGTGAGATCTTTAAGGCTGACGATATAAAAAAACAGTCACATGTTTTAATATTTTATTTAATATTAAGAGAAAACGTAGATTGCAATAGATAAGATGAGAGGAAGTTATACTAATTACTTCTATTACTAACTCGTGCCTATAGCCAAGAAATGTGTATTGTATATTGAAACATAACAAATCATCCCAGACCTTTCTAATGTTTAAGAGGTCCCTCTGTTTAAAAATTTCCTTTAGAAATTCCTTGCTGGTGTCACACCTGGCACCATTAAAAGATAAAATAACCTGGCCCAAACAGAGCTACCATTCAATGTCACTGAAATGTAGCTCTATTCCTTTTTTCCCTTGAGTGCTATTATTATTTAAATTTCTGTTAAATCCAATACATGCAATGCTTGCAGTGAATTAGCTGATGTTCCTTTCTTTACTCAAAATCCAATATCCCACCAACTATAGTAGACTAACAAATTGGCCTCGTAATAGTATGACACAAGATGCCTAAGCTCATTCACAGCTTTGAGTCTGTTTCCGCCTGGAAGTTCTCAGCCACCCCATCTATTCATGTCCTCTGTTTAGGTAGCACAGAGTTACACCTGCAAGGTCTTTCTTGGGTTTAACCTGAGTTTTGTATTAGAAAGGATCTGGTTGCTAGAACAGTGAACGAGGCCTATGCAAACCGTAGCAGAATAATAGCAAAAATAGCAGTATAGCAGGGCATTCCAGAAGGGAATGCAAAGCGGCAAATTTGACAATAAAAGTTACAATATTAAATGCATGGTATACTGTGAATAAATTCTATAGTTATAGAAATATGACAGGTAATACTTAAAATGAGCCCAGGAATTATTTTAAGTGCTTTGGATGTAGTAATTCATTGACTACACAGCTCCATCACATGAATAGATCCTATTTACTATCTCTGATTTACATATGTGAAACTAAGGTACAGAATTAAAAAGATGCTGAGACTCAGATCTGTTGCATAAATTGCCCGTGACTATACAGCTTGGAAGAGTCATGTGTGGCTAGGAGTCTGACTCGGGCAGCATGGCTCTGCAGGGCAGACTTGTAACCACCAAACTGTATTAAATCTTAGGATCTGAAAGCAGAGTGCTGTTGACTAATTGTTGTAAGTCTTGACATCCTCATTTATTAAAAAGAGCATATTAACAGCAACATTAAGATTTGTATGGGGAAAAATGCAAAGCAATACATGTAACCAGGCTAGCATGCTACATGTCATATAGTAGGGTCTCTTTCCAACTGGAATCTGGTTGATTTTGAAGACAGATTCTTTACACATGTGATTATGTGAAAAGGATGATTTAAAATTGCGTCCTAATCCCACAAGGCTGGTGTTCTTTTAGGAGGACAATGTCTCCCTATGGACTTGTGCAGAGGGAACCCAAGGGAAAGGTCCTTGGAGAAGACAAGTGCCAGGAGGGATCAGACTAATCCTCCTCCAGCGCTCAGCAGGAATCCACCTGACCCACACATGGTTATCAGGCTTTCTAACTCCAGAGCAGCTTGGGGAACCCTACTACAGCATCCCTAGTGAACCTCTTCATAAATGTGCATGGTTCCTTTATAAGAGCTAAGAACCGAGAAAAAAATATACGGAAGAAATAAACCACAAGTAATTGTATATTAATACAATGGAATATTACTCAGCCATAAAGAAAAAAATGAGTCATTCATAGACTCATTACTATAAATAAAAGTATTGTGTTGACCGAAAAAAAACACACCACAGGCTTGTTTATTCTATCGATAAAATATTCAATTAAAAAATATAAGTTCATCTACGGGAATAAATATCCAAAAATTGCCATTCAGCATGTGTAACATGCAGGACTGCGGGAAAGAAAGCCGGAAGAAAATTTCAAAGCGATAGAAATCTGGAATGACTACAGTGCCAGTTGCATGAGTGAACTTTACAATTTATCAAGCTGTTCCCTTAAAGTCTGTGTATTTTATTGCGTATAAATTATAGTTCAATATAAAGGGGTATTGGAGGTAAAACAAATCAAGATAAAATATTTAAAGCAATTTAAGCTTTGACTTTATTTACCCACATGTCCAAACAATCAGATTTGGTTTGAAAAGACTCTTATAAACAGTTTAAAGAGTCAAATTATAATACATACAGATGGATCTTTTCTCTGTAGGTCTTTTTCCTAGTCAAATAGATAAGAATCGTATGCTGGGGTGAAATGTACATCTCAAAGATGTACATTTTAATACATTTAAAAATGTACTGTATTTCTGTAAAAGAGTCTTGAATCTACAGGGTGCTTTTTAAATGAAAAGTTTGCTTCCTGGATAAAGAAATCGTTCCAGTTTATGGGCACTCTCATGTGGCCTACTCCTCCTGCTATTTATTTTACTAGGTCAACATAATTTGATATTGTAAAAGTTGGTATTATAGATAATATCTTTCTTGTAATATGTATCAGTTGTGGGAGTGATTGTGCTCAAGTATTTAATTGCTGCATATTCATGAGTCCATTTGGAGTTTCAGGAAAAATGCTCTGATCTAGACTTCATCATGTATAGCAAATTGCAATTATTCAGAACTACTTATGAATAAATATGTGGAATGTAGCATTCAAAATGACACCGAGACAGCACAGTTTCAAAGGGAGGCTCTTCAGGCTTTTCAGCTAGGAGCTAGATAGAAACAGGCTAACTGGGACTTGAATCAGCACGCCAATAAAGAATGAAGTTTCCCAATTAATTGATAGTTTAACTCCCTGTGCCAAAACATTTGCCTCCTTGTTTGCTGCTCGTGTGTAGTGGACTTTCTGGGGTGATGGGAATTATATCATGGTTGGAATTTTCTACACAAGTATTTCAGAGTAAACCTTTGGTATACTGCTTCTGAGGTGGCATCCCATATTGGAATGTCTGAATGTAAGTGCCAGCTCAGCTCTCAATTTCAGCTTCCTTTTAGAGTGCAGCCTTGGAAGCAGCAGGTAGATGGTCTGAACAATTGGTTACCTGTAACCCAGCAGAGACACATAGGCTGACTCTGAGGCTCCTGGCTTTGTCGTGGCCCAGCTGTTGTGCTCATTTGGACTAATGGACAACCTTGTTCGGTTTTTCTGTCTTGGTCTTTCTGCTTTAAAAATAAATCAATATTTAAAAATATGTTTCTTATGTCATATTATGTCTGAATACATAAGCAATCATTTAAAATATTTTAAATAGTTTTTAGTATTGGGGCTTAGTATGAAAACCTACTGAGGTTTATTTTTCTGCTAAGATGAATAGTAATTTGTATCAGTTTACTTATTCTATCAAACATCCCAACTGCTCCTAATATTACCTTTACTTTTATATATGTATACATATATATTTGAGATTTTGAAAGCAGCTGCCTGCCACATGCTCTTCTTTTTTTCCTTTCTCTTGGTTTGAAATCTTAACTACCAGTCAGAAATGATAATTGCCACTAACAAGCTGACACTTGGAACTGTTGCTTTATATTACGCTTGCTCTGGCAAAAAGAAAAAGGGATGTCACTAATGTTACGTTTAAAATATACCATCTCAGAAACACTCCTCAGCCGTATATGAGAATTTGCATATGCTATTCATATTTTGGAAACTATTATTGATATTTTTTAATATTATAATGGGATGATGCACTTTGAAAAATTAGATTCAAGTGGAAAAAGCTTAAATCTTTGCATTTGTGGATGCTTTTCTAACATTACACTTTCTCTTCTGTGAGTGAGTAGGATTGACTGAAAGCAGACAAGGTAATTTTTATTGAGAGTGTCAGCTGATCACATTCATCTACTGAACCAACAAGTGACTAGTGCAACTTTATTATAACTCAATTTCCATATCTGTAAAGTGGGACTAATGTGGTAGCACAATAACGATTGCTACGGTGATGACATGAGATAAAACCCGTGAAGTGGTACTAATGCTTGACACAGAGTAAATCCACAGAAAGTGTAATCACTTATGATAAAACTGATTAATTTGTACTGCAAGGTAAAGGTGAAGAAAAGCCATTAGATGTTCAACTTTATTTTTTTTGAAATTTTTTTTTTATTTTATCATTATTTAATGGTACAGTTCCATAGGCTCTGGCATTTTCTTTACTCCTTTTCTAAAAATCCCTCCCCCTACCACTGTTTTCCCCTGTATTATTATAATAGTACAGTTCTTCATAAACAGGCATAATCTCACCATTCTGCTATTTCAGGGTTTCCTAATATTACAGGTACAGACAATGGCAGAGTTCAACATCCTATAGTGCGGGAAGCCAGGCAGTTGAGACTGACCGAGCGAGGGTGTGACTAGCACCACTTCTCAGTTAGCAGGACTACAAGGAGTTTCTGGCTGTGTGGCAAGGACAGGCAGAACGTCTCTGGTCACCTCATTGCTGCCTCACTCCATCGTATAGACACTCAGTCACCTTTCTGATGTTTCGCAAAATTTTCCTGAGGGTGTTGTTGTTTTTCTGCAAATGTGAAATGATTCATCTAACTGGTATAACACCTCAAATTGATCAATCCTGTTATGGCAAAAGCATCTTTAGCAATGTAAGGCAATGATACACAGCTAAAGACATACAATAGTACAATTGAACCCACAATGTCCCCAGACATCTTCTTATATGCCTATCTTTGTCCTGGAGCTTGCCCAAATATAAGTAATGTTTTCCTTAATAAATGGCTTGATAATATTTCCTAACAGATGGCATTTGTGGAGGTACAAATGGTTTATTTACCACACAGCCTCGAACTACTGCATTGCCTGAAATGACGTGCTTTGGCTTCCCACCACATAGAGCTGAAGTATATGGGGCATCTTCTAAGGGAAACACATATTATGAGCCCTCACAAGAAAATGGTTTGAAACTTCAATTGGCATTTATATTTAGGAAAATAAAACAGTTTATAAAATTTTCTGGCTTATATTGTCACTCATATTTAGAGAAAGAAAACAGTGTATAAAGGTAAAAAGAAGTTTCTTGCAAAGAAACCCTCTGTAGAAAAGCTGAGTTGCCCTGATTTTTTTCACTGCCCATTAACCAAAAGAAAAAAATTGAATCAGTACTAGGTGAAGTGATGGTAATTAATGCATAATTGATTATAAGATTTAATAAAGAATCTATGTTATACGCCTTTGTAAGTTCCTCTCATTTATGAACTTTCCTTTTAATTCTGTACTCTTGACATTTTAACTAATATTAGTTTAGGTTTATTGAAAATTGATTTTGGACATAAGTAAACTATTTGTCACTATGTAACAGCGTGTGCTGCCCACCGTGGAGTTCCTGGCTTCAGCCAGATCACTGTAAGTTTGAATGAATAATAGCTTGCTGAAAATATTTCCTTTGTGATGATTTGTGTATAAATAAAGAAGGGATTTCTGAGTTGTCCAATATGAGCATCATGCCATAGTGGTCCACGTCTCCTCTTCTTGTCTTCTTGCCGATCCACACATCCTTTGCAAGCTCTCAAGTCAACCAGAGCTGGTCTCTGGTACTATTGTCAGGATATATTTCATAGTTTTGTTGAGAGTCCATCTTTGATCTGGAAGTAGAGATGCATGCTGCATTTCTGTAAAGAGAACATCTTTCAGTTTCATTTGTAAGGCAGGTCTGGAAAAAGTGTATTCTTTGAGCTTCTCTCAATTGTGGAAGAATTTCATTTCATTTTCAAACACAAAGGAAAGCTTTGCTGGGTATATTATTCTGGGCCTACAACTTTTCTGCTTTAAAATCTGGAATATGTCAACCCATTCTCTTTTGGCCTGTAGAGTTTTCTCTGAATGCTAACTGATTTTTTTCCACGTGCATATTTCAGGAGATTTTTCTTATGTTCGACTGCAGAGAGCTTGATTATCATGTGTCATGGTAAGGATTGCTTTTGGTCAGTCCTATGGGGTGTTCTTGCATGTTGTTTCCCAGTTTTTTTCCCATATTATGGAAGTTTTAATTTAATATTTCATTGAATAAGTCTTTAAACTCAACTTCTCTTTCTGTGTCTTTTGCAACTCTCATGACTCTTATATTTGGCTTTTTAATAGTGTCATACTTTTTTTTTTAAGATTTATTTAATTTTATTGGGATGGCAGATATACAGAGAGCAAGAGAGACAGAGAGGTAGATCTTCTGTCCGATGATTCACTCCCCAAGTGACCACAACTGTTGGTACTGCACTGATCAGAAGCCAGGAGCCTCTTCCAGTTCTCCCACACGGGTGCAGGGTCCCAAAGATTTGAGCCGTCCTGGACTGCTTTCTCAGGCCACAAGCAGGGAGCTGGATGGGAAGCAGGGCCACTGGGATTAGAACCGGTGCCCGTATGGGATTGTGGCGAATTCAAGGTGAGGACGTTAGCCATTATGATATTGTGCCGGGCCCAGTGTCATAGTTCTTAAATACTTTTTTTGGGGCTCAGGACAACTCTATACCCAGCTTTCTGGTTGTTTCCCCATTGTGGCAAAAAATTATCTTCCAATTTTGTGATTATTTCTTCTGCCTCATTCATAATATTATTTAGACGTTCTACTAAGCTTTCAATTTGCTCTACTGCATCCTTCATTTCCAATAATTTGGCTTGATTTTGTTTCAGTGGTGCTATTTCCTATATGACATATTCCTTAAATTCCTGCATGTGCTTTTCATTGTTGATAAGAAGTTTTATAATAAGATTTTGTTGTTGTTCTGTATCCCCCATTTTCTCAATATATTCTCAGTTAACTCTTAGGTTGGCACAGGCTTTTGATTGGGTAATATTCATTACTGAATATTACTGAATATCCTCTGTATCTTCTTTTCTCTTGGTCATTGCATTTCTGTTTAGCAGATTTGTCTTCTTTGGGCATATTTCTAATCTGTGTTACCCACAGTTTTATGGTTTGATTTTACTGACTGTGGTTGGTACCCAGTTCTTTGTAGTCCATTGTGCCACTCTCCATTGAGTTTCAGACTTGGGCTCTTGTGTTACGCTTCCACTATAGTCTCTGTAGCCCCATCCTGGCTTACCACACTCCACTTTCTGTGATTCCATGCTGTGGCTTAGTGCATGCATTGCTCATTGTTGTCCCTTCAATTTCACAGCCTTTGCCACAATGTATAAAATGGCATCTGATGTGGCAAAGCTGGAGTTCTGGATCTGCTGGTCATTAGGTCTGGGAGGCTATCTGAATCTATATTGGGTGGAATCTGTAGGATGCCATGTCGATACTGTTTTCCCTGTGGGGCTAGAGCAACCCACTGAGAGAGAAATGAGCTTGCACCCAGCTTAGTGCATGAGCAACTTGCTGTTGTCCTCTGGTCTCACACTAACAAAATGGTGCCTGATGCTGCTCTGGTGGGGTTCTAGGATGAAAAATCCACCTGTTCTACATGGCCTGCTTGGGTTCTGCTGCTCTGTGTTTGTTCCTGGTTGGATGACGTTGGGCAGTTCTTTGCCTGAGTTCACTTCCTGAACTTATGGTAAAGTCCTCTTCCCACCTGACTGCTGGTGGGGCTAGGATCACCACTTTTAGAACCTCCAGTGGAGTATTTAGTCACTGCAGCACCATTCCTTTGTCTCCATTGCTTCCCTGTGTCCACAGGTCTCCAGATCTCCAGGGCCCCCCTACTGTTGGAGTGATCTCTTCCATTTCCTGGAATCTGCTCTCTGCTTCACCCTGCCTACTGATTCTCCATCTGTTTAAACATGCCCTTACCATGTTTCACCGTGTTGATTCTCCTGAGGATTAACTTTATGGTTAAACTAAATTTTATGTTTTACTTCAAGAAGTTTGTTATACATAAGCTGATAGCCTCAAAACATTTAGAATGCTCCAACTTTGGCTTTACATGTATGAAAGTCTAGATAATTAATTATGCATCTTATCAAATAGTTATCAAACATATTAAGTTCAAATAAAATAAATAAGTTTCAAGTTTCTTTTAGACTTGGATGTTAGTGATAAAATGATAGGGCTGGTTAGAAGCAGTGAATGCCAAGAATCTCAGTGCTATGCAAAATATTCAAGGAAATGAGATCTTGAAGAAGTAGACATACAGCTGAAACTAGCAGTGAGGGCTTAATTGCATGAAAAGGCGGGAGAAATCAGGGATGGTGACCCAATGCTATTTGTTACATTTTTTTAAAAAATCATTTATTTTTATTTGAAAGGTAGACTCACATAGAGGAGAGAGATCCTTTATCTCTTGGCCCACTCCTCAAAGGATTGCAAAGCCGAACCAACACAAAGCCAAGGAATCAGCAGCCTCTTCTGGATGTCTTATGTGGAAGCAGGGGCCCCAGGACTTCAGCCACCCTCCCTTGCACCCCCAGGCCCTAAGTAGGGAGCTGGATGGGAAATGGGACAGCTGGGACTCCACTTGGGATGCTGGCACTAGCAGAAGATAAGTCTGTTGGAAGCAGGTCCTGAATATTTGTTTTAAATAATATTTTATTTTTTTTTCCTTGAAAATTAAGGTGAGTCACGTTGCAACTTTCCATTGTTCATTCCAGGAGTTAAAGCTACTAATGACAGCTGTGGACAGAAATTTTGTGATTATGTCAGTTTAAAATCTGGGCACTGCTCTCTCTTTTTCATCTTGGCATGGATTTAAGATGTTTGCCTTGATGCCCCCTAGCTGCACTGTGTAATCTATCAGTTAATTAAGTTGTATTAATATATTCACTTTCCTGATTTATCTCTTCCAGTAGAATGTAAGTGCACAGTGTTCAGAAAGCCTCTTTTTATGTTGTTGTTGTTCAAAGCCAGGCACTCAGGAGTCACTTAATAAATATTTGTTGAGTGAACCCTTCAATTGTGGTTTTTTTTTTTTTTTCAACCCTAAGGGAATTCATGTCTTTATGTTAAAGGCTTAAGAAGATAAACCTGACAGTGACAGGGATGTGGACATTGGCACGTCCAGGCTGCTGACCTTCTGAACCAAGACAATTCCCCTCCTCTGAGATAGTTTGGGAGAAGATCCCATGTCCACAATCAACACCTTGAGTATTAGAGCACCATTCATTGGATTTGGTCCCGGGTGTTTGGTTTTCAGGAGAACTTTGTCAAAACTAAAGTGAGAAAGTTCGCACACTAATCTCTTTTCACCTAACACTTAACCTCAGTTTGATCAGGAATGAGATGGCAGTTAGAGGAAGGAGGTGTGTGTGTGTGTGTGTGTGTGTGTGTGTGTGTGTGTGTATGTGTGCGCACGCGCACACATTTTAGGTGCAGAGGTGCTGTGGACAATGCAGAAAGTCACCTGTTGAAAGCACCAGAGAGAGAAGGTCAGGTTGGAATCATAGGATGCCCAGGAATGCCACAATTTCAACCTCTGGGGCAATTTAGCTCAGAAAGTGTCCTGAGTCTTAGTCCTTCCCCTTCCCACTGACCCGGATTCAGCACATTACATTTTTAATTTTCACAGAAAAAAGATCATTTTTCATATTTCAATTACATATGTAATCTTGACCTGTGCTTCATCTCATAGCTTCAGCTATCTACAGAAATTTTTTATATGAACAGATTTTGTCTTCAAAATTAAAATGAATTGAAGCAACTCATTGATGCCCATTTTCAAAAAAATTTCTTTGGACTATTACTGTGACCTGACATTTATTCTTCTCAATTCCTTTTCCCTGAACTCCTGAATATTAGGATGCCTTTCATTAAAGTGGCTCTTGACCTTTTGCCAGTTTCTGTTAATTACCATGTTCAGAGAAGTTGCATACAAAAATGCCCCTGATTAGCCAGCCAAGTAGAATAATTCAGTCATACAAATCAAGTAAAAAAAAACCTCATATTTATTTGTGTTAAAACTGAAAAACTTATGCATACTAAAACAAAATTTAATTCATGAATGAAACTTATCTGAAGATGAATTGAGTGCTCAACCTCTCTACTTGATGCGAACTTTATATGGCATCTTATTCTCAGAGGCACTTTCACACACAGGGCCCATCCTCATTAAAACATCCCATAGAAAACCTTCCTTTGCTGCTTCTGTCTTCAGTTCTTTCATAGATTTTGAATAATCAGCCTTATCTGCTTCATAGTGTAGAGTTCCTGCCAATGATGAGGCAAGTCCCATGTACCCACAAGTTATCATCTTCCACCCAAATTACTAAAATATTGCTGAAACATCTGCCTCCAGCTATCCAACAAAGGTATTGGAGGTGGAGTCTTCTTGACACCAGCTGAATTTTATTGGTCTTTACTTCATCCTTCTCCCCAGCTCCTCTACCTCCCCCACAGAACTTGACCGCTGCCTGTACTATTTCTTGTAATTTCTTATAATTTCATTTCTTTTCCCCCAGATCTAAGTTCAGGACTTCGCTATCATAGACACTAGAATTAAGCATAACGCACTTCTTTGATTCATAAAACAAAAATACCTAACAGGAATTGACTTAATTTCAAACAATTACCAATAGGTCTTGAGAAATGTCTTGATGATTAAACGCAGATAAATTACACTTATGCAGATTAAAACCTCATTGGTATATATCTGTGAATGACCAGTGCTTCACAAACTGCTCTTTGGGTTAAGCCAGTCCAAACTTTCTTCTAAGTATATATTTATTATTTACTTGTAAAAAAAATCATTTGAATGTCAAAGTTACAGGAAGAAAAATGGAGAGAGAGGGAGAGACAGTAAAGAGAGATGTTCCATCTGTTTAATCACACCTGTAAAGGCCACAACAGCCAGGGCTGGGTCGTGCTATAGCCAGGATCCAGGAGTTTCAACTGTCTCCCATGCAGGTATATAGATTTAGCCACTTCAGCAATCTTCTGCTACTTTTCCAAGGCGCATTAACAGGGAGTTGTAACAGAAGTGGAGCAGCTGAGACCCTCATAACCAAAAGGGATGTCAGTATTTCATGCAATGGCTTAACACTCTTTTCTACAACTCTGATCCAGTATTTGTTTTATTTATCTGAAAATGAGAAAGAGAGAGAGAATGTTCCATCTGCTGGTTCACTCCCTAATGAAATCCCAAATGGCTAGGACAGGGGCAGGCTGAAGCAAAAAGTTTGGAACTTCATCTGGGCCCAAGGATTTGGCACTCTTCTTTTGCTTTCTCAGGCAAATCTCTCAGTAGAGAGCTGGATTAGAAATATAATAGCTAGGATTTAACAGTGCTCATGTGGGATTCCATCCCAATATTCTTAAAAATAGTTTAAGATGCTTTAGCAAAATGCAATCACCACAATGCTTCCCAGTTTCCTGTGGTGTGGTACTCGTTTCCAAAAATGTATCTCCCCCATCTCCAGATTCCATATGGTTAATTCTTAGCATCAATACACCAATGAATCAAAATGCAACCAGCAAGTTATAAAGTCTTTGTTTCTCTGACAAATAGCAGTTGGAGATTATATGGGATGAGTACAGTAGAAGACAATCTAAAAGACTAAGAAGTATAATTCTATCTCTAAATCAGTGTTCTTTGAAAGTGTTTTATACTTGTGCATAGAAAACGTTTACCTAAAAGAACTGGAAGAGTGCCAAAAATATAAAGGATCCACCTGAAGTTGAATGTACAGTCCTTGTTTCAGAAATCACAACAAGTGGGCTTGCCATCAGCTGCCCATAAGGCTAAGGCATGGCCACTATGAGTTCTGGCAGAGAAATATACCACACAATTTGTGAGAGATCTCACATTTTGTCCAGATTTGTGATTCTTACAGGCAACTGATGGTGGGCATGCTTATCAGAAACATCCCAACGTTGGAGAGATTTTATTCTTCAAGTCCATTTTCCTTTCTATTAAAGAAATATAACCCTATGACATTCTTATTATATTAAGTACTTAAATTCACCATAACACATTTTATTCTTGTAGGCTGAACATTTATCACATCTCTATCTATTGAATGAATCTTTTAAAGTTCTTGATTGCATATACAGGTTATTTATTTGCATGTACATTTTTTAAATCATACTTAACTCATGAAACTTTGTTTTAAAAGATGTAAGGCTCATGTAGAGGCTCAACAGGCTAATCCTCCATCATTTGGAATAGGCATCATCTATGGGTGCCAGTTCTTGTTCCAGCTGCTCTAATTCTGATCTAGCACCTCATTTAAGGCCTTGGAAGGAAGCAGAGAATGGCCCCAGTCCTTGGGACTCTGCAGCCCTGTGGTAGACCTAGAAGAAATTCTGGGATCCCAGTTTTGGATCAACTCAATTCTGGCTATTTCAGCCATCTGGAGAGTGAACCAGTAGCAGATTCAAAATCTTTTGTATCTCTCCTTCTCTGTAAAATCTTTCAACTAAAAAAAAAAATAGTATTCTTTAAAAAGCTGTGGTTGCATATATAAAACCCAGAATAAGACAACAGAATTTCACATTGTCTTGCACATAAATGAACCATATTTTTCATGTTGTCTGTATCTGTCACCCGTGTGTGGTATCATTGTCCTTCTGAGGAACAGGGGACCACTGAGCCAATAGCAATGTTTATAGCTACTTCATGGTGTAGTTATTGGCTCAATTTGCACAATAAATATTCACCTAAGCTCCAAGAAGAATGGGTGAGTGTCATGATGCAGAGGATTAAGACACGACTTGAAATGCTCCCGTGCCTTATCAGAGTGCAGATTCCAAGTCCTACTTCTCTGTACTTCCAAGCAATTCCCAGCTAGTTGCTAATGTGTTTGGGAGGCAGCAGATGACGACCTCAATACTTGGATTTCTGGCACCCATTTGGGAAACGTAGATAGAGTACCTGGCTTCTGGTTTTGGTGTGGAACAGCTTTGGCTTCCGTTAGTTTGTGGGGTAAACCTGTGGATAGGAGAGCTTGCTTTCAATGCCTTTTCCTTTCTCTCTGCTAGTTTGTCATTCAAATAGAAAGAGGCATAAGTAATGTTACATTAAAAAAAAACTTGCTTCATTTTTTTACCACTATCGTTATCTCTAACATATACTATGCCCTAATTAGAAAAACAAACATGTTTAGCTATTAATTATAGACAACACTTGATTTTTTTTCTTTTCATGCTGTGAAGTAGCCATTCTTCACACTTCAGATTAATTTCACCTCTAGTGGGTATGCTGGTAGAGAAAAATATGGCAATGTGGTTTCTCAAAATATTATAATCTGACTAAATTTTGCTGAAATGCTAATTTTCTACTGTAAATTTACAGTAATAGGGGATTGTGCTTTCATCTTAAAAATTGGAGTGCAAAATTATCCTAAAAACTATAAGAACAGAGTCCAATTTGAAATTAAAAAGATAGCCCTATTTTTTAAAATATTTATTTTTGTATTGGAAAGACATATACAGAGAGCAGGAGAGACAGAGAGGAAGATCTTCCGTCCGATGATTCACTCTGCCAAGTGGCTGCAACAGTTGGTGCTGTGCCGATCTGAAGCCAGGAGCCAGAAACTTCTTCCGGGTATCCCGCACAGGTGCAGGGTCCCAGTGCTCTGGGCCGTCCTCCATTGCTTTCCCAGACCACAAGTGGGGAGCTGGATGGGAAGTGGAGCTGCTGGGATTAGAACTGGCACCCATATGGGATCCTGGCGCATTCAAGGCCAGGACTTTAGCTGTTAGGCCACAGCGCTGGACCCAAGATAGGTCTATATTGATATAAGGTTTTTGAAATCTATGCAAAACTTTTCAAGATGCGCACCTCATAAACTTCTTGAAAACCTCTCATGTCTTTTTCTCTCTTTGAGTAAATATGCATTTATATAGGCATTCTTGCATAGGAGGGTCATATATGTATTAGTTTATTTATGTGTATACAAATATACATATATGGATCAGATAAAAGCATCAAGGCAAATTCTCTCCATAGTTCCTATCATTTTTCCATCTCTTGCATAAGATCAACAACCCACACTTGTATATTCTTTCTGTTCATTCAAAAATTTGTAAACTAATGTGTGCAGTATAGTGTCTTTAAAAGAATTTTTTTTTAAATATATGGTGCTGGTTCATGTATATATGTGACTACCAAATTATATATACATGTGAGTAAATGCATTATACACATATAGAATGCTTGAGAGTTTAGCACAAAACCTCTTATCCTGCATTTTTATTTTTTTGACTTCTTACTTATGATGAAACCCTTCATTTAAAAAAGATGCAAAATACTTGATAGGTAAACAAAATAGTTACCATTTCCTTGCATGGGAAAGCTCCAAATACTGAAGATGTTAATTCTTCAAATCTCTGGTGAAAAGGGCATTCACTAAAATTACCCATTTCTAATAGAAAGGAAAGAAATGGTGAAAGAATCATAGATCCCTTTCAAAATGTCTAGTTATTTTCCAAAATAGAGAGGAAATATTTGTCAACTCTAAGTAGGCAGGACATCCAAGTAGGAAATAGTGTAATAAGTCCGACCACTCTGCTTGGAGCGGAGTTTCAGCCTGTGAAGCCAGTTAAAAGACTTCATTAAGAACTGGATCAACGCAGGACTCCCCGGTGGGACTAGCTTGTGTTTGCCAGGGAATTAGATAAAGGCAGTGACTGACATTTATGTTTTGTCAATATTGTATTGCCTAAATTTCAGATAAAGCCAGTGTATATATAACTTTAAATCTTAGGAAAACAAAAACAAAGATGGCAAACGAATGATACTAATTGATTAAAGAAAAAAAAAAGCAACGAAGAAAGCACAACAAAAATAAGCTGCAAAGCAACATGAATTAAAATTTCAGTAAAAAAACCCAAACTTTCAGTCATCACTATACATCGAACGGCCTAGGATTAAATTAACTCCCAAGAAATTCAGTGGCATCATATTATATTAAAAATGTGGTACAGCAGGTTAAGCCAACTTTTGGAACATCCTATCAGAGTTCCTGGAATAAAATCTTGATAATGATTTCAGTTTCTAAACCTCTGACTCTACCCAAGAATTCGATCAATTGAAGATGACTGCATCATATCCTCATACCCCAGTACCCAGGGGTGAGGAACCACTACCTCCTAGCAACCCAGAGTCTCAATGTGTACATATGCTGAGGGTTCTGCCTCAGTGGTTTGGGCAGTTCTGAGATGCATGAATGGGAACTCAAATCTTACTGTATCAGCCAACGGACATTGGGAGGATGACATCAACTCTGGACTGTGAAATCAACAGCCTAATCGCTTTCTGAAATTGCTTTTGTCATTTTCCAAATCATCCTTTAATTCTGTCATGTTTCCTGTTAGCTCATATGTAGTGTTTGTTATTTCAACGAATATAATTTTTCCTACTATGTAACTTCTTTATCTCTTTGCTATCTTCAATTATTGCCAGTGGCATGAATATATATATATATATATATATATCTTTGGAAATGAATTGAGATACTTATATTTAATATTATATTATATTCATATTTAATATATTCATAATTTATCTGTTCAAGCAATTCTGGTTTCTCCAGAGCTGTGTATGTCATATTCTGCTGATTCTCCTCCATGATGGTTATGGTTCTGCATGTTTGGTTGGTTGGTAACTCTAAAAGTATTTTCCCCAGGTCAGTGGGCCTTTTGGCTACTTACGGCGATATAGAACAGCCAAGATTTAGCCTTCACTTGTAAGGTTTTGATGATTGTTGAAGTACAACAAGCTCCAGAGCAGTGACTAGAACCTTGTCGATTTTCTTTGCTCTCTTCTCATCAAGTGATTCTGTTTCTCAGAGAATGATGATAGCGCTGTGGGATGCTGCTCCTTCTCCATGGGGTCTGGCTTCAGAGATGTCGTTCCAACTGAAAGTGGAAGAGTTGTTGGTAGTAAATACTCGGCCCAGCAATGGCCACTGAGGCCAAGTGGGGAAGGAAGCAGTGGACCATGAGCTTCCCCTTTCCCTTTTCTATTATCTCTCTGTTACTCCACCTTTCCAATACTTCAATAAATCTTAAAAAAGGAAAAAAGATATTATGTGAGAAAAGCTACAAAGATAAACATACATGACCATGAAATATATTTAGAGACACCGATAATGTTCTGGCTCCTGATTTTGACCTGGCTCAGACCTGGCCATGGAGGCTAGCTGGGGAATGGACCACTGGCTGGAAAATCTCTTTCCCCCTCTCTCTTTGTAAATCTGCTTTTCAAGGAATTAAGTAATCTGTCTATTCTCTCTCTAACTCTGGTTTTGAAATAAATAAATACACATTTTGTTCTTTTTCTCTTAACATACATCTACAAAATCAACTGTGCCAAAATTCTGAGCGAATGTTTTTTGTAGAAGTGAATTTATATATAATAGCATAATCAAGCATTGAGATACTTACATATAATTTTAAAGACAAAATTTACCTCACTAATACAATATAAACATATTTGCTTTGAAAAATATGCATATTCTCACACATGTGAGCAGATGTATCTACTTAAATTTCTGATAGAATATAATGTATTCAAACAACTATCGGGAATAAAATCCAGAAGAAATGTTAAACCAAATGATAATTTAAAAATATTGTCCATATAATTATATTGGAATATGCCCTTTTATTTGATCAAAAGTTATTAAGAAATACACTGCTTTATCTTAATATGCTTTAATTCCATACCAGTAATTTCTTCATCTTATATAAAATCTGTATGGAGACACGATAAACTTGTGAAAGGTGTCAAGTGATATTATTGAACATAGCAAAAAATAAGATTTGTTGAGATTAGATAAACCTAGACATCGCTTGTCAGTTCACCTATTTGGAAAAGTTAGACAGAGGAGAAGACAAAAGCCAATATTCAAATTATCTGCATGATTTGTTCTTTTTTGACTACAAATTGTCAATGTGAGAAGGGTGTGAGAACAGACAGTGAAATCAAAATGTCACTTTCATTAGCAGATAAAAATTCCCATTTTTAATGGTATGGGAGCTATATTGAGTTCTAACAATGGAGCTACACTTACCCTTTCTTGGCTTGTCAGTCTCCATTTTGAAGTATTGTTTTTAATGACCCATCCAGAGGGTTTATTATTTTTTTTTAAAGAACATGAATATATTTAGGTGTTTCATCTATCACAAACTTAGTTTGCTATTTTGTGATCATCCCGTATTCTGTGTGTCTGGTGGGCCTTGACAGATAGTGTCAGTTAAAACTAAGGCTGCATCTACACAGAGAACAATACATTTCAAAAAAAAAAAATGCTCAGACTCTAATTTGCAGTCAAATCAATTAGTAGTAGCTTGCTACATGCTGATTCAATCAGGTCCTATAATTCAGAGTTTTCACACTGATTTCACCGGTAAATCTGATGGAAAGCAGTAGTTACAGAGAGATTCTCAGAAATGTTTGCAAACACAAGCAGCCACAATAAAACTAAGTTTAAGTGAAAACTCCAAAATCAGCTTTTGTCGCAAAGCGTGTTTACAAGTGGAGGCATAGGGAAAAGTTGTTGCAATATATTTAAGCTTCTTCTTTCTTCCACTCCCATTTGTGAGAGAATGCTTCAGTCATTGTATTATTTTAGATTTTTGAGTTCTTAAAAGAATCTAAACAAACAACAAAGCAGTGGGATGGGGAATTAGTAGCATATGAGAGGGGAGAGAGATTCCCAACAAAACTTTTCAATGAATATGACCAGTCATAGCTGCTGCCAGGCAAATTCTGGGGTTTTTCAAACCCTGGAGTCATCAGCATTATATCCCAATATAAGCATCAGAATATACATAAGCATCACTTCGGCTCTTAGTAAATTTTGTTTTCTTCTGGAAACGTTTCACAAATTCCTTTCAGAGACTACACAGAAAGGATTTTGTTTGTCTCTGAATCACTCCAAAGGTTTTGCTCCCTCCTGAAAAGAAAGTGAGGCAGGCTCCCATGAACTGAAGCCCCTCCTTAACCCAAAAGGTGAAGCTCTGTGTCTGACTTCATCTTTCAATCAAGCTTTGCTCCTTACAACACTGTGTGGTCATTTTCCTAGATGTCATTGAAGGCGTCCACAGGGCCTATTATTACTGACAAAATCAACACGCAGCTTCTGGATTTTAGTTCCAGAAGCCAGAGTTGACATTTAGGGGACCTGTAGGACACTGTTTTGCCTTGCGCTTGTATAGGGTGAGGTCCCGGCGAAGAATTTCTAAAGTATTTGTGCCCTCAGCCTACAGCTGGGTACTGCTTGACATATATGGGATGGGTATTGACTGGGTCATGGGGTATTCTGAGCTACAGCACCAATGGTTGAGTTGCAGGATGCAATAGTGGTGTTCCAGCAATGTCACTTTCTTCCCCTCTGCTGTACATAGTCCCCAAACACATAGTCCCCATAGTCTGTTCTCAAACTTCCTCCTTTAAAGAAACAACCACACCTTCCCCATGTGGCCACTGGGATGTGTGGGTGCTACGTGATTCTCATGGCGGTACATCCAAAACAGCAAACAGAAAGCTGCAGAGTGGAATCTGAAAGTCAAAGAACTGAGTGCAGTAGTATCAGACAAGGACACTGTGCAGCAATTATTACTCTTGACAACCAATTATTTGTTTTCTTTAGAATCAGAGACGTTTTCTGGCCCCTTGTTCTCATTCATGCCTAATGTTTGAGCCATTTCATTCGAGGTGTTGATTTTCTGTCCAGCCTCATTACCACTTTCAAGGAACACAAAATCCTGGCTGGGCAAACATAAATAGAAGGCCACAGCTGGAAAGAAAGGCAAATGAGGTAGAACAACAAAATACATGGATAACTTCTCATCAGCCTCTGCTTACTACTTCTCCACTTAAGAGCCAGTGTGTGCTCCTTGGAGTACGTGCTCCTTGGAGTACCTGCTCCTTGGAGTACGTGCTCCTTGGAGTACATGCTTTTAGGTGTTTCTGGGAGAGTTGGTGGATTTTTAAATTAAAGGATAAGGTCACTGTGGAAATTACCTCTTATTATTCCTCTGATTACTTCTTCTTTTAGTGGACTCTGGGAATACTTAAGTTGGTCCTGCTGAGTTTGCTGCACCAGGCCTTAGTATTTTTATTTTTATTTTTTTCATATTTTCAACTGATTTTTTTAAATTTTCTATTAGATTTTAGGGAATTTTTGAAGATCAAATATCAATTCAGTAATGTTTTATCATGTTCATTCTGTCATTCAGTTTTTCTCCTGAGATTAATTTTTCTCCTGGGATTTTAACCTCAGCTGTTCTTTAAGCACGTTTTGTGTGTGTTATGCCAGCCCTTAATGCATCACTATCAGTTTACTGTTATCGAAATTTCTTATCACTTCTGTTTCCTTCAATAGTATTCTTTTATTAATAACATAAATGTAACGATTATGATTGTTATTTATTCTTCCATGAAGAAGGCTATATATCTGATTTTTTTCAAGCACATTGCTGTTTTTCTTAACTATGAAGTCTTAAAAATGGGAAAAATAAAATTTAAAAATATAAAAACATTTTGAGGGAAATGATTTTTAAAGAGATCCATAATTTTCATCATATGTCTATATCATGAAGACCCTTCCTATTATCTTGAAGATTACTTCTATTTATTAGGGCTAATAAATGTTTTCTGTTCACTGTGTTAAAGTGCTATTGAAAAATTTACATGACTTAGCGATTCTTGATGCTGGCCTGAATTTATCACGCTGGGTGGGTGGGGAATGGTTCCTTGGCAGGAGCTGATACCACGATGGCCAACGCTGGTGCTCAGCTCCAGTGATTGTACAAGAGGGACGTTTAGATGAGCAGGATGCAGAAGAGCTGGACTTGGACTGGGAGCTGCTTCTGTCCTGCTCCTTGCTCTGGCAGTCTGACAGGCTCCTGCACCCCATGCCTTCTTCTCTTTGAAGAACTTTGCTGAATGTGGTGCTAGGGAAAACAGTCAGTCTGAACTGATACTGTACCACTGATCCCATCTCATCGACTGCTGGCTGAGCCTTGAGACGCATTCACATCTTGTTTCCTGTGAAAATCCACTGATTTGGAAGTTTTATCCATTCTCCATATAAACCTGTCACTCCTTGAGCTCTGTGAAGTTTCAACATTGGTCAGATCCCATTAACACTAAATTTTCCTGAAACTCCTTAATATTCTAGTTTGCTTCTGGGCACTGTTTGACTTTTCAGAAAGATATGGTTTCCTTCCTATTTTGTATTTCTCTTGTCAAATATAGGATTTTAAGAATGCTCATGGAGGCTGCTTAGGTGGGCTTACTAAGCATTGTGAAGTAACATGTTTATCTTTGAAATGCATCAGAAACCTTGTCTGCTTCAGAATTCGATTCTGTGTTTTCAAGGAAGGTTTTGTAACTTGAATGAAGATACACGTTGATTTCTGATAATTCTGATTATTATATGTGATATTTATACACAAAACAATAAATATTTTAGACTTCAATTTCTCACTTAGGCATACTAGCCATTTTTTAAAGCTTTTATTTTTCTGAAAGTCATAGCTATGAAGAAAGAGTGAAGACAGAAAGAGGTCTTCCATCTGCTATTTCACTCCCCAGATTATCACAATGGCTAGGGCCGTGCCAGGCTGAAACCAGGAGCATGAAATTTCTCTTAGCCTCCCGACCTGGGAATAGGGGTTCAAGTAATTGGGCTGTCTTCCACTACTTTTCTGGGCACCTTAGAAGGGAATTAGATTGCAAGTGGATCAACCAGGATTCTAACCAATGCCAAAATTGGATTCTGGTGTCATGTCACACACTGGCTAATTTTATCATCTAAATAATAATCTCCTTTCATTGCAAATAATTGCCATTGTGTTGTCATAGATCAGTTCAACCATTCTGTCTTTAATTCTCTTTTGTACAAGAATATAGCCATAAAGATTTCAACTTCAAAGGCCTGGAATAAATAATATGGATTTAATACTAATGCTATTGTTTGCAAATTATGAATCCAACGGGAGCAAATCATACATCTCTTTGGATATTCCCTTCAACAGAACAATTTGTAATGCTTTAAATCTTTAAAGAATAACTGTGAAACTTTTTAAGAAAACAATTAGGAAACAAATTTCATAATTAAAATAAATGAAGGGAATACTTGCATTTAATTTAAATGAAAGTAATACTTGACATCTTTGTGGAGGAGTTACATAGATTATCTTTCAGTATTTTGGAAAAGATTTGTGTTTTGAGTCATTGACCATTTAGATGCTATATTTCACAAATTCTTGGAACTTTATAAAACTGAATATAAAGGTTTAAGTCTTCTGGAGAAACAGTCTTTAAATTTGAGGTCAAATTCTAGAAAAAGTTATCAAACTTAAATAAAGCATGCCAGTGAAGACTCACACGGATTTCCACTATAATACAATGGGATAGAACTATGATACATGTGACAGCATTGGAGCATCTCAGAAACATTGAATGAGGGAATTAAATCAGATCAAAAGACCACATACTGTATGATCAAGTTTGTGTGAGATTCCAAAATTGAAATTACTATTCACGTGAAACTTTCAAGAAGTATATTAAACATCATGGTTCTGGTAGTAGTTCTGTGATTTCACATATCAAAGTTCATTTAACTGTTTGCTTGAAATATGTGAATTTATGGTGTTAAAGTTATGTCTCAGTCAAAATAAAAATGGAGAAAAATGCTTAGTGGTATGTTATAGTCATCTTTACAGTAAAGAGCAAAATGTTTCCAATACCTTACAAGGATGTATACTTTCTTTAAATATCATCACTGAAAGTTATCTTACTGTTCTTTTTTTTCCTGCTCTGGCTATCATTTTAAATTTTGTTGCTTTGCCATTTTGACACTTTTCTTCTTCATCATAAGTGGAGATACAGTGTTACTTCTCCCCACAGAGGTAGATGAACGAAAAACTCGCTTCCCACAGTTCATTCCAAGCCACCTATATTAGATTTGTTCTTGAAAAAGAGCCTTCTAATGCTTTCTTCTCTAGAATGTTTCTAATAACTAACTTGCACACATTTGGTTCTTGCTTCTGACATTCTTATACAGAATTCTGTGTCTGAACACATCAAACGACAGGAGAAGGCTTGGTATTGCAAGGCGAGGCTAATAAACATCAATAAATTTCATTTGTGAAAAACCATCCCAGGGGTTCCAAGAAGGAGCTAATCTTGGGTGTGTAAAGGCTCAGTTACCAGAATTCTTCCTGTCTACCCTCTCTCCTTTCGCCCCGAGGCCCTATCAGATGATGGAATTAGATAATACAGTTCACAGAACAAGCTGTGCAAAAGAAGCATTTGTGGTTAAGAAGCAGGGATTACAAAGAAGGGAATGTAAAGAGGGTCAGAAGAGGAGAAATTTCATTGGCAATAATGAAGTGTTGATTATATGGGGGCATCCGTGGAGTCAAGCATTTAGACCACCTACTCCTTGCAGGAACAGCGGGCATGCAGTACAGATTAATGAGGTCAAATATTTGAATTTCCACCCATGTCTGATTATGTACGGAACAGATATAAGACTCACTTCAAAAGCAGGAACTCTTGGGCTTGACAAAAGCTTTCCTACTTGTGTTTGTCAAATAGCATTAAAGACATGTCATGTATATTTTCCTCTTTAATCATAACGAAGGTAGAGCAGGGTTTTAATGCTACTGAATAATTATTTATTTAATCAAGAGAAAGTGTTCATCTACCTGAAAAAGGGGGGTCTTCGTTTTGTTTGTTTGCGGCGAGGTCCTTCATGCCGAGCTCCTTGCCTTTCGCTTGATGAACACTCATTCAATTAGCAAATTATTTTTTGAAGACATGAAAAGTTGTGTATTTTTTTCACACCTTGCATACTGTGCTTGTCTATTTCCCTTCTGAGTTTGACTGCTTAAACTCGTCTCACTGCTGGATGATTGAGAAAGAGGACAGGAAAGCAGAGCAAGCCTGGCTGTAGTCCACTGCCATTGAGCAAGTAAAAACCTGTCACCATTGACGCGTGTGTCAATATTGAGAAGACATATTACTGTAATCAAACACATTAAACAAGTGACGGAGTATCTGTAAAAATCAAGTGCAAAAATACAGCTGGAGAAAAAGTCACTTAAATTGGGCCATCTTTGGGTACTGGAACTAATGAACATACCTTCTTTGTTATGTTTTTTAAAGACTTATTTCTAATTGGAAGGCAATTTTACTGAGAGAAAAACAGAGACAAAGAGAAAAATCTTCCATCTGCGGGTTCACTCTCCCAATGGTCACAATGGTTAATGCTGAGCCTATCTAAAACCGGGATCCAGGAGCTTCTTCTGCATGTCCCATGTGGCATGGAGCCCAAGGACTTGAGGTATCCTTGGTTGCTCTCCCAGGCCATAAGTAAGGACCTGGATCAAAAATGGAGCAGGAGACACCAACTGGCTCCAGATTGGGATGCTGGTCCAACAGGCACAGGATTAGCCCGCTACACCTCAAAATCTGCCCCAAAACAAATGTATGTATTTTCTTAACTAATACGCAGAACATTTTCACCAACCAAAAGCAGCTGATATTTTAAAGCAGTTATTAGAAGAACAAGGTCAAAAACTGTGGGAAATAAGGTCAAGATTTGAATATGGAGACAAATGGCACCTATATCATGAGAGCAGCAAAAACCAATTCCACACTTTGGGTGAGACCATTATCAAATTGAAATAAGGGCCACATGGTCACTGAGATTTGCGATTCTTTATGCTGGCACATTTTAATGGTTATGTACGAAAATGCTGAATGTGAAAGGAAGAGCGGGAAAGAGAGAGAGAGAATTTCATGTGCCGATCCAGTGATTCTCTTCCCTCACAGCCATGGCAGGGCTCAGCGGATGTCAGCAGGCTAGAACTCAAAGCGCATCTTCATAGGCAGCAGCTACCTACGGGCACCCGAGCCACCTGCTGCCTCCCACTATTTCATCTGGGGTAGGAGCTCTGAGATGAGGTACAGATATCCCAAATGGCATTTCAACTGCTGTTCCAAAGGCATACCCCTGGAAATATTTTAAATTAAGCAGAAGGAAAAGATTTTGTTGCTTATCAAACTGCTGACTGCATAAACCGAAAGAAGAAAAAGATGGAACTTGCATGAACTTCATAAATATTTTCAATTCACTTTTAGGTTCAAAGCCTGTGTTATACATATATTCATACATTATATGTATGTATGTATATACACATAAATTATATATATATATAATTTAGCAAAATCATAGGTACTGAAAATTTAAGTTAAAACTAATGCTTCTTCACCTTATAAAATAGACACGTTTATCAGATATTTTGGAGAATTCCATAAATACGTCCATTGAATATTGACTTTATGCGAGAGTTCAAAGGATATCCATTCTTAACTGAATGACATTAAAAAGAATCACAAAAATACCTTGTCAAGCAGCATTATTGCATGTCTAGCTTTTACTCATAACAAACTGTTAATGCTATTAATGCTTCTACAAAGACACACAGAGGTCAAGGATGCACAGAGAGAGACAAAGAGAGAAATAACGAGAATGTGTTATTAATTGCATTTTCTGGGAGTTAAAAAAGATGATGTGACTGCCTTAGTAAACTATACTAATGCTGTATTTACAGAATATGAACTGATTTTATTATAATTCTTTGTCTATGAAAATTCAACAGACCAGCTGAACAAGAAGCCTAAAGTAAAAGAAAATGGAACTGGGATTAATATTTTTTGAAAAAGCAATGAAGACATTGAATTGCTATATTAAAGAAGAAATCATGTCAATAATATGCACATTTGACATTCAGTTTTTATTAGCTGATTTTTTTTTAAATGAAATTCTTTACTTTTATAGTAGTACTGTATAATTAAGGATGAGTACATCTGTGCAAGTAAATAGAATTAACATTCTGTGTAGGCATACAATATATACATAGAAATCTATGCCAAATCACACCCTATTCCTCCCAAATCCTTACAAAGGCATATGTCCTGATATACATACCGGTCCATGTACAGTTACACTTTAATCTTACTTTACAGAAAGATAACTATCAAAAGGCTCTGGCTTGCATTAAGGTAGCTTGTTTATTATTCCAGCCAGAATCATACACCACTTCCCTTTTATGTAAAAACCTTTTACTGACAGACATTAACTTGAAGATATGTTATAGTTTCTAAAATAGATAAAATGTGGCAATTATTCTTGATTATCACAAAAAAAACTCTACTGCCAACTTTGTTTTCATATTTTGATGTTTTCGTGCTGAAATGGACATAGCATTTATCATTAAAACATGCAAAATGTGACCCAGAGTTAGCTTTCTGAATATTGAACTTTCAATTGTAAAGATATCTTATTTTCTTTCTTTGATCAAAAATTTCAACATCTGTAATTCTCTTGTTTGCTCACAGAAACCAAGCAAGCCGAGCGCATATAACAAATGTATCGTGAAGGCTACAAATATTTGCTTTTCAGAAAACCTCAATGAGGGTTTAGTTATTTAAAACTAAAGAAAGAAAATTACTATTAATCATTGGTTTCAGCTAATGAAATGTTTTTATGCAAATATGTGAACCTTAAATATGACCTGGAAACAAAAGACTGCTTAACAGTTACTATTAAGCAATACATTAGTAGATCAATTAAACAGAACTTCTTTTTAATGAATATGCCGTACCCTTGTTGCTATAGAAACCTGGAAAGAGAAAGCTTCAGCATGCTAACAGCATTAGAAACACAACAAAATGTTTGTAAACAAGCACCTTGAAATGTGTGTGATCAATGAAGTAATAAAGGGTGATGCTAAGAGTTTCCCAGCACAAGAGGAAGGACACATTCAGAATTTAAGGCACTACATTATTTTTTTTTTCATTATGCAAATCAGCCAAGAGGCTGCCAAACATTGTTATGGGTCACACATGTATTAGCTGATAGGAAGAAACACTCCATTTGCAGGGTTTGAAAGGAATTGTGTCTGAAATTTTGCAACATTAAGGATTAGTGACAAATTCATGTTGGTAGTTTTTGAGAGTGACAATGAAGCCAAAATAAGGTTAAAACCAAAAATGTTAGACCCATTATGCCTGCGACACTTGCGCCCAAAGGTGTAATCTGTATAAAGCTTTTTCTCTCCTTTTTCCTTCTAATTCTCTTATTTGAAATCTTTTTTTATCCCTTTGTTTTGGTGCATGCATTAATAAAATTTGATTTGACTTAAACAGTTCCTAACAAATCGAAATGTCTGGGACTTTATAGACAAATACTGTTATTAATGTGAGCACAATTACTGAATTGAACAAGAAAAATTATTCGGGCCACTTTAGGTTCCTGACTTCCCATGATAATTACTCCAATTTAGCTTATACCGTAAAGAGAAGCAAAGCAGCTAAATAGCAATTCTATTCATCAAAGAATTAATTTCTTTCCTATTCATTATTATGACAGAATATTGGATGCTTTAGAATGCAATAAATCAAAAATTCCACAGGCATTTTTGTACCAAATTTCATTCATAATTATTGAGATAGCAGTTGGAACAAAGACAACATTCCTGTGCCAGTGAAAGGAAAGATAGGATAAAAAGCTTGGCATTATCCAAGGACATAGGTTTTTATCCCATTCTCAGGAAACTACACATCCAACAATGTGTTCCCCTTGTCCATTCGGCCAGTTACTTCCTGTTTGGTGAGGAATTAAAAGCCATTCTGCGTCCCCTCCCCTTGCATCCCCCCAACCTGAGCTAATTACTGGGGTACTGTTAAGGATTTGTTGAGTTCTGCCAATAAAATAAAGGTAGCTGATAGGTCTGCTGTTTTAGAGCGAGCAGAAATACACACTACAATGTGTCTTTCCTTAAGAAAAAAAAAATATGCTGTGTTCCCTCCAGAAACTTGGCTTGGGGCAAACAAAGGGGCTTAGAAGTACCAAGTGCCCCCGTCAACAGGTCCGTTTATCTTCTTAAATTTATACCTATGAAAGACATGGAGCCTGTTCTTTTTGCATTCATATTTTGGGGTTTTTTTTAAAGGTCCATTCTCTCCTCTTACCCCATTTTTTTTTTTCATGTTCCACTCTCTGAACACTTGATTAGAAGCTGAGGGTGTGTCATAATCCTTACCTAATACATGGCCATTCTAAAGACTAAATTCTGAGGGAAATAAATATTGATACTATATAAAACAAATTTTTATTGATTAAAATATCAGTGCATGAAAATTTTGATTAACACATGCACATTTGCATCATTCGGATTTTCAACTTTGTTCATAAAAAATCTTACGAAATAAAATTTTGTTGACATAATTAATTTTATCAAGGTGCTTTTCTTTCTTTATGGTGGTGTGTTATTTCTCTAAGAAAAAGTAAATCACTTTTCAGATTTTCTCCTGAAAATTCTATATCTTTAATTTAGATTTTAATATATCTAAAAACTTCTATACTTTTATGTAAATTCAGGACTTAATGTTATTTTTTATGTTACAGAATTAGGTCATTTTAACAAAAGTACATTTCAATACATAATACATTCTCGATTTAACCTAGAATGGAATTGATCCTTTGTTCTGTGCCCTTAAACTGCATGTCTATTTCCAATGTTGTAGTATGATTTTTTTCTAAAATAAATTTAAAATTCATGGGTTGATTTTCATTTTCAGCATTGCTTTCTTGGAACACTATTTCATCTATCTTTTTATTTCAAAGGAATATTTCTCTGGAACATTGAAAGGAATCAAACTGAGTTTAAAAAATAAATAGTCAAGTTTAAAATTACCCTGGTTAAAAATACATTACTGTGAGTAAATATGTGTAACATGAAATTTTCCATCTTAACCACTTTTAATGTACATCTCAGTATGTTAAAATATTCAGATTGTATATGTCAGAACTTCTGTTTAAGTATAATTCTGTATTCATTAAACTAACTCTGTTCACCTCTCCCTCCAGCCCCTAGCCAACATAATTCTATTTTATAAATTTATGATTTTATTGCCCTAATTGTCTCAATCTCAGAAGAATCATGCAATATTTTTCTTCCATATTCCGTAATTCATCCAGGTTCTAGCGTATGTCAGAATTATCCTTCTTAGGAGTGAGCAGTATTTCCTTGGATTTGTGTACGATGTTTGGTCTGTTCATCCGTCAATAGACACTTGAATTGCTTCTATATTTTAGTCATTGTGAATGATGCTGTTATAAGCAGAGAGGGACAAATACCTTAGCAAATTTGCTAAATGTATGTGTATATATAATTATATAAATATAATTACAGGCTAATATTTTTAATTATTACTTTTTAATTTTCTTAGGAATCATTACACTGGTTTTCATAGTGGTCAAATTGTACCAACAGAGCATAAAAGTCGTTATTTCTTCACATCCTCATTAACGCTTATTGTCGTCTGTTCTTTGGACAGCAGTCATCCTCATGGATGTGACTTGGTAATTCATTTCGGTTTGGGTTGTATTTTCTTAATGACTGGTGATGTGAAAATTTCAGATATTAGTTGGTAGTCTGTCTTCTTTTGGGGAATACCTTTTCAAATAACTTGACTATTTTAAATTTTTAAGATTTATTTATTTTTATTGCAACATCAGATATACAGAGAGGAAGAGAGACAGAGAGGAAGCTCTTCCGTCCGATGATTCATTCCCCAAGTGACCGCAACGACCAGTGCTGAGCCGATCTGAAGCCAGGAGCCAGTAACGTCTTACCAGGTCTCCCATGCAGGTGCAGAGTCCAAAGGTGCTGGGCTGTCCTCGACTGCTTTCCCAGGCCACAAGCAGGGAGCTAGTTGGGGAGTGGAGCTGCTGGGATTAGAACCCATGCCCATATGGGATACTGGCATGTTCAAGGCCAGGACTTTAGCCACTAGGCCACTGTGCCGGGCTCAATTTGACTATTTTTAAGCCAGGTTGCTTGTTCAATTTGTTATTGTTTTTAAACTCCAGATGATGGCAGCAGCCCAGAGCTGAGCTGATCTGAAGCCAGGAACTAGGAGATTCCTCCTGGTCTCCCATGCAAATGCAGAGTACCAAGGCTGTTGGCCCTCCTCTCCTGCTTTTCCAGGCTGTGAGCAGAGAGCTGTAGAGGAAGTGGAGCAGCTGGGACATGAACTGTTACCAAATGCAATCCTGGCATTGGGAGGCAGAGGATTAGCCAGTTGAGTTTCAAGGATTTTAGCTGTGTGTTTGCTACAGTTTGAGTACATTTCTGAATGCCAGGTTCAGTGCAAATATGAGAGTATTTTTGTTCTCTCATAGCAGTTGAAATTCCATCTTCACTTCAAATTCTGCACTGTTCATGAGAACTGCTTTGCCCCCATATTTCTTCCTTAAATATTTGCTAGTGTTTATCATGTTTTCAGAATATACGTTTTGCCTTATCTGATAAATATTAGGTTTTGTGTTTCACTTGATAGTTGCATATATCTGAGTTGGTAGCCTAAAATGATCAGAGGGAACATTGTAAGAGCGCTTAGGACACTGTTTTCAATAGCCCATGACTTGTCTTTTAAAAGATTTTATCTTTATTTAGGAGGAGTTGCTAAACTCATTGCCACTAGGGAAGATTGAAATTACATAGTAGATACAGATATAGTCATGTTCTGGAGGAAAATGCGTTGGGATTATACACCGTCAACTTTGTGAGATTACTTATATTTTCTAGGAACTTGAGCAATTGCCTCATAAGTAATCTCAAGGCAAACTTCATGAAATAATGGAATCACAGACATGGCCACAGCTTACAGGAATTAAGGCAACACAGCTCATGATTTTAGGTTGGAGATGTGCAAAATTCTGCCTGTTAGGATGCAGGGGTTAATGTAAGGACTCGTGAGCTTGATTTTTTTTCTACCTCATATCAGTTGCTGGCTAAGGGACTTGGGTCCCTGTCAATCATACAGATGACCATGGGTGACATTTGGGCTCCTGGCATCAGCTTGATCCAGTCTTGGCTATTGCAGGCATTTAGGAATGAACAGAGAATAAAATGTAACTTTCTCTCTCTCTCTCTCTCTCTCTCTGTCTCTGTGTGTGTTTGTCTGCTTTTCAAATAAATCCTGTCAGGAATATTTTTTTGAAGTAATTTTGAAAAATCTATGAGGAAGAAGATAATGCAATGCTAATTGTATTGGAGGACACTTTTAATGTGAATGTGGATGTAGACAATCACTAAAAACTAGCTTCTTTATTTGTATCTATTCCCTGCATTGAACTGCCACTTTATTTATACAGAAATATCACTTTCATGATTAACTTCACTCATCACAAGCAGCAAAGTATAGTATTTTCTCAGTAGGGGCTAAGTGCAACATTTGAGGATACTCCTGTGAAGTCAGGGCTTGGAAGGGACAGGGAAGCACATTGGCAACCGAACAGCTACAGAGAGCCAGTGGTGAATAGATATCAGATCCACAGTGCAGACAAGTCTTTAAGCGTGTAATGGTCTTTCATTTGAGGAGGTTTACTTGTTGAATGTTTCCAGTGAAAAATAACCCTTTTTAAAGCTTTAAACATAGAACTATGCAGATCAGGAAATACGTAGATTGAATTGTCATTCTCTAGCATGCCATTGTGAAAGGGATGTGTATATACGCATATGTGCACAATATATATAATAATTATATATTTATGCATGATATATACATATTCTTAACAGAGTATATTTCATAGGCCAAAGTTAAATGACATGATTTCAATGGGAACAACTAAAATCCAACAAAGCTTCAACAAATAAATAGCTCATTTAAAAAATTTACATGAAACTTGTCATAACTTGTACTTGTGTGGCTGCACTGAAAATAAAACAAAAAATGAACACTTCTGAGTTGCATGTCAATATCAAATGCTCTGCATGCTGACTTTTCAATATACACATCGTCAAGCTTTGGTAAAATTTCATTTTGTCTTAAATTTTTCTTAGGTGTTTTTCCTCATATTTAGTAGCATGATGCACACAAAAGATAGTAATTTTACAAAAAATTTAAATGTAATTAATTATCATTTAAATTATACAATACAATCCAAAAGTATGAGGTCTACATATATAAAGTGGGGAATTTATGGTAAACATACTGGAGAAGTTCAAGTTAACATTTTGCAGATAGTAATAATAGGATGTGTAAAAAGCTACCTTTATCAACATTGCCATTAAGAAAAGTAATTTAGAAATGTTACACAGACTCATTTAAATAGATGATTTTTCAATCCCAATTGTATTCTGACTTCTATTTTTGTTCCTGTGGAAGTGGATGGATGCTGTGCTCAAAGCCCCCACAGCATTTGTGCTAAACGTTCTCAGCGGTAGCAATTACTTTTCTCTTGAGGATTTTGGTTTATTAGATATTTTAAATTTAGCTTGTCATTGCACCTCGGGTATGAAATACTTTTTAAAACGTGTTCTTCATCCCAATATGTTCCATTAATTTATTATCCAAAGCAAGTTCGAATTTCATGAATATTCACACTCCTTTGTAACTCACTCTGCTTGCATAAATCATCCACACAACTGTGTGGAGGAGGAGATCCAGAATACCTAACACTTAAAAATCTGAAACTTTATGAGTACTAACATAGCGCCAGAACCAGACGACTCTGCACCTAACCTCATGTGATGAGTTGTAGTCAAAAGTTAGGTGTACTCTTCCTAGTTGTTTTTATCCTTCTCGATAAGTTCTTGTGTTTTATTAATTGATTATCCATAAAAGACTGATTGCTTCTAAATACCTGAGATTGTTAATGTCTCTTTCAACACTGTTTTTGGCTACATCTGATTAATAATGATGCTCCAGTTTTTATTGTAATTTCCTTAGTGCCACATGGGTCACTCACAGGCATTTATTCCTACAAGAAGGTTTTTGATTTTCTTTTTCGTCACTCTAGTGATGCGTTGGTATTTTTGTCCCATTATTCGTTAACTTCATGCTCATGAAAGTTCACTATTTTTCTTCTTGTTGTGGATTGTGTACACGGGGTCTGTATTTAAGGGGATGCATAATGGAACTATAGCACAGACTGATACGTTCAGATGTGGACATAAAGTGCAGTATGTCTCCATGCATGTCCCAGTGAAACAGCTGCAGATGTCCTGACGGTAGGATACAGGACTCTCCCACGTTGTCCATGCTTACAGTGTTGGGAAATACTTCAATCACAGCATAATGGACTTACGACTCACCCATTCTAAAACTAGAGGAGAAATCAATGGGGATGGGGAAAGGAAATTCCAAAGTTTACTAAACTATATCATAAAATAAAAATTAGAAAATTAATAAAAATATAATTAAAAGATTTAAAGTTAGATGTACTAAAAATACAATATAAAAGTACCCTTAAGCTGTGTGCATGAAGTGCCTAAGAAAGAAAAATCAACTTGTGCTTAGACTAGAGTCAATCCTTAATATATTTCATTATGTATATGTAAATATTCCAAGTTCCAAAAAGAAAATTAAAAAAAAAAACACCACATTATACACCTCTAGTGGCAAGGATTGTGTCTAGGGTATATTCAAATTGGGAGTTGCACAATCTTAGACATGTTCATATTTCTGTTTCACTGCACCAATTTTATTTACCATGAATGATTTTATTTTCTAAACCATCCAACGTTTTTCCAGGATATGAAACTAGTACTAATATCATTAGCATATTTTCATATATTTTCCTTCTTTTATTCATATTTCCTACAGAAGGTAAATTTTGGAATATCAAAGAATAGAAACACAAATAAATGTGCTACAATATTCTAATAATTAAGTTTTTAAGAATGGTTTCTATTTTAGAATTGTTTAGAATGGTTTCTATTTTAGAAGATTAAATTTCAGCATCTTTTGAAAGTATACTTTTATAAAGTTAAGAAACTTCCATTATTTATCCAAAGCTCATTACTTTGGCTATAAAGTTCTATGTGCACAGCAAGAAAGTCAATTAGCTCCACAAAGAAACTACTACCTGTCCTTATTAAAGAATAAGTAGCCTTTGAGGAAATAAAATATTAGCTATAGTGTACTTCCATTTAACATGAATAGGAAACCATGGAGGTAAAATGACATAGTGGAAAAGGCAGGCCTTGGGGGTGGAGAACTTCACTGCATGGAAAAATCATTAAAGTTCTGATTATTTGCATCTTAACAGTTGATTTTCTTATTCTTTTGCTTATCAAGAGTTTACTGTAAAACTTTGTACCACTTGGATTTTAATTTCAACTTGGCACAAGAGGAAGCTAGAAAGTTCATATTTTCAAAGAATGTCTTCAAAATTCCCAGGGTTTCAGGCTTTCAAAAGCTAAACTGCATGAAAGAATTTATAAAATAGCCAGAATATATTGTAACCTACTTTACCTGTAAATCTTGAGTGAATCGCCCCAATAGAGAAGGTCTTGTGCTATGAATATTTCGTCCCTAAACAGAGAAAGTGTGTTCTGCTGGATGCAAAGATAGACATGCCAGTGCTTCTCAAGAATCGGACGTGAATAACAGAAAGCAAATGTCCTCCCTCCAGTGTGACTGTTGTTATCGTTCCCTTATTGGAAATAGATCACATTTCTATTACTTCTCTGTTCATGTAGATATCAAAACGCATAAGCATACTGAGAATATATTTGGAAATGTAAAAAGGTTTTGCATTTCTTTCCAATTCTTTAAACGGATCAGTTTTTTAAAAAAGATTTTTATTTTATTTTTATTGGAAAGGCGGATATACAGAGAGGAGAGACAGAGAGGAAGATCTTTCATCTGATGATTCACTCCCCAAGTGAGCACAATGGTCGATGCTATGCCAATCCGAAGCCAGGAGCCTCTTCCGGGTCTCCCACGTGGGTGCAGGGTCCCAAAGCTTTGGGCCGTCCTCGACTGCTTTCCTGGGCCACAGGCAGGGAGCTGGAAGGGAAGCGGGGCTGCCGGGATAGAACCGGCACCCATATGGGATCCCAGGCGTGCAAGGCAAGGACCTTAACCACTGCGCCACTGTGCCAGGCCCAAACAGATCAGTTTTTAATATTGCAGTTTACACAAGAGGGTCTAGAATAGATCCGTGAATTTAAACTTAAGCTAATGAAACTCAGAAAGTGACTGGTAGTTGTGCCCACCTGGTGAGTAAACCAGCAGATGGAACATTCTCTCTCTCTCTCTCTGCCTCATTCTGACTTGCAAAAAAAGTGCAAAGCAACACGAAAATTAAAAAAAAAAAACCAAGAAACTGGAATTGCTCTAGAAATATGTATCTTAGGAAGCTTCCAAGTCCCCTATATTCTGATGGATCTTTATCTGTAAAAGTTCTTAGTATGAAGCCTCTTTCAGACTGATGTTCTTATTTAAAGTCTAACCTTCTTTGGCAAGTCTGTCCCACACGTAGTGCTTGTCTTTTTTGAACCGCAATAGAATATTTCGGTTAATACTGTTACACAGCACATATCATAGACACAGTTCATGAAAAGCATAGTCTTTATAGAGAGACTAACATTACTGACATTTTCACAAAACATAAATGGAAGCAATACACTCTTCCTACCCTTTAGGAAACCATGTTTTGGAGAGCAAATAGAAATGAAAACAGGCAAATAAACCAGTGGTTACAATTTAGGGTGCTCCTTCTTTGTGCATTTTAACTGCTATTGTATTTGAATAAATACCTTAAGGCGGCTTAAGATAAGGGCTTCACATAATGCTTACTGTTGAGATGTATGGTGATAATGACTATTTGCTTTTCACCCATTGAAACAATGACTGTGCACCTCAGTGCTCCATGGTTTAACCCGTCAGAACAAAGGACACCATGCTCATGCTTTTGCTTTCGCTTTTGAGATGCAATTTATATTTTTGTTTGAAACTTCTTTTAGTTGACTATCAAGTGAAGCATTTAGGAGAACTGGAATTGAAGGAGAAGGGGAGAAGGAAGAGAGAAGAGACAAAAAGGGAGAGAAGGGGAGAGGAGTGGAGGCAGAAGAGAGGAGAACAGCAATGAAACACTTCATTATACAAAATGCAGAGCAACAGACACCTTGACAGACCTGTAAGGGGATGGAGTCTAGGGTCACAAGCCACTGCAACTCTTTCCTCTGTCTCCATCACATGTTCCTAGTCATCCTTTACAAAACCAGCATGAGGAACCAGGGATTTTCCTTAGGATGTTCCTGTTGTAAAGGGAAGCTGTGCTATTACTGAGCAGGTGTTTGTGAGTTCCTTCAGGACAGACACACAGCCTCTCTTAGAGTGGCTGCCTAAGTCATATTACTGGTGCACACCTGTCCGAGGTCCATTCTTTCTCTTAATTATTTTTAGGGGAATTAGCCCCAAGTCAAAAAGCTGCTGTGGGTATGAATGATTCTAGCTTTGTATAAGTTATCAGAGAAAAGAATTCTACCTTCAGCAAATGTCAGAAAGAGAAAAGACCCATTTCCTTTCGTGGGTCTGAAGTTGGCTTTCTGATCCTATTTCGCTTTGACAGGTATGCCTGAGTCAGCAGCTTTCCTTTTCCTGCCCTCCTCCCTTCTGGGCTGCTATGCATTGAACTACATTTTTCCTGTATGGAAGATGGGGGCTAGAAAACTCTAACTTCATGCAGCATTCTGCCTATTACCTCGGGAAGGAGAAGCAGTCTGTGGCAATCTCTCAGGAGTTGCAAGCACTGCCATGTCAAAATTCATCAGAGCCCTACTTGTCATGGCAGAGTGCCAGTCCAGCTCCAACACGGTTCTCTTGGGTTCAGAGGCAATTGGCAAGGGATGCATATCAAACCTCAGAAATGTATCACTCTTAGGCCTCTGCTATGTTAATTTTTATATATGCTCTAAACTCACATGTCCAATCTTTTTATATGCATGTAAATGTCTCTCACAAGTATTGTCTATTCCATGTATTGCTGAGTCAATGGCAAGACTACTGGTCTGTGAGCACACACACAAACACAATTCTGGAGCTTGAAAATTGGACTCATTTAAGCGTTTTGATATAAAACATGGATATTTTAGCCAGAGTCTTCAATGCAAAGCCAAATGCTAACCCTTCCTGGTTTTTAGTAAGTTTGTTAGTCACTAGATCCCGCTACTTTGCTTTATGCTTTATGCAAGTGAAGTATCATGATGATTGCATCGAATTTGAAAATTGCTCACCAAGGTAGATGAAAGAAAAAAATGGTAGATATGGTAATTATAGATATGATATATGGATAGACAGATAATTAGATAGTAGATGAGATACATTTGATGCAGGAGAGAAACAACAAACATGAGGGTGAAGTCACATCGGCCTGGGTTTTGATAAGAGGAGTGAATGCAAAGAGCACACAGGAGACATCGTATAGTTTTCTGTAGATTGAAAATGTCACAAGTAAAAGAATGGGAGAAAATAGACTTACAAAAACATGAAATAACTTTGAACTTTTTTTAATATAAAGCTCATTTAAAAGGTGGAGAAATCAAAGATACACATGTGCTACATTCAGGGAGAGAGTAGAACAGGCAGGGACAGGTGAGAGAGACAGAGATGTTTCTAGCTCGCCTCCTTTGTCTGTGGGCAGAGACAGAGCGCTCCTTCTTGTAACCGTTTCTCATGAAGCTGCAAATGGGAGCGATTACACAATACCACCCAAGGTCCTGGGTGAGGGGAAATACCTCCTGGGAAAGGGGTCATCTGATTGACAGGTAGGTGTATCGTATTACATAGAGCTGGGGAGGTGTAGCTTACAACTTGCGACTCTAAGCTAGCCACCTGTCTGCCTCATTTCATTCCCCCACTGGGAGAATTCCAACCCTTATTCTTAATGATTGCTGAAGGCTGCAGATTCATCATATCTTCTGTCGATAACTTTCTGTTTGTTAGAGGAGGAGAGGTGATAGATTCCGTTAGTCACCCAACAGGCTCCTCCTTATTTTGTACCTGTAGATTCTGAGGCTTATTAGTTGTCCACAGACTAGAGGAGCTGTTGTAGATATTCCAAAATGTACACCAAATTGCCTAAAGCAATATCAGGTTTTGAAAAGTAGGTCATGTGATATACCAATATCTTCTAATCTGAGAACTCACTAAGAAGTTCTAGCAATAGCAGTGATACGAAAACAAAACAAAACACCTTAAAGCTCAATGCCTTGCTATGATAAGAACAAAGGCTTTATATATCATTTGCCTTTTTAAGAGGTATTTGTGGCTTTCAGTTGGTTCCAGGAGTAGGAGGACATATCCTTCTTGTGCACCTGGGTAAACTCCTTTCCTTTGCAAGGGACACAGCAGAGGTGGCTTAGTATGCAACATGTGTCTTGCATCCTCAGGACCCACTCCACTCTTGGCTGTCTTCTCTTGAATGGAGATTCTAAAGCTTCTGAAGCCAACAGTATGTGAAAGTATGAAACAATTGTGAATTCCAAACATCGCCTTTGTCCTCACTCAGTCTGGCACAGGTGCTGGGAACAGGGCTCCAAAAACCCAGACTTTGAACTTATAATACGATAGGAAGGGAAAAACACAGAGAAGTGACTTTGCTGCCTGCAATAGGTTAGATTTAATGGCTTTTGGAGCTGTGCTTTGGTTTTAAGCACTTTCATCTAACTGAAAAATCTGTGGTGTTCAGGCCCAGCATGACAGCCTAGTGGCTAAAGACCCTGCTTTGTACATGCTGGGATCCCATATGGCCACCAGTTCTAATCCTGGCAGCCATGCTTTCCATCCAGCTCCCTGCTTGTGGCCTGGGAGAGCAGTCAAGGATGACCCAAAGCCTTGGGACCCTGTACCTGATGGGAGATCTGGAATAGTCTCCTGGTTCCTAGCTCCTGGCTCCTGGTTCTGTATCAGCACAGTTCCAGTCATTGCGGCTGCTACAGGATTGAATCATCAGACGAAAGAACTTCATAGCTGTCTCTCCTCATTTCTGTATATCTGACTTTTCAATGGAATTAATTTTAAAAAAATATGTAGTGTTCAAATCAGTTATAATCCAGGAGTTAAAATATCACTAGGGACTGGAAAAAGACAAAAGACATTGAAACTACTGTGTTTTCCCTTTAGGTTGGAAACAGCTGAACTTGGATTATCTTGGATAGAAAAAGAAACACACACACACACACACAACAAGGAGCTGGCCAACTGCAGAACGCAAGAAAAAGGAAAGAGAAATTGACTTCCGACAAACTGGCATGTTATTAAACTATTCGCCTTCCAAGACTGTAAGTATGAAGGAAGGCTACATTGGGGGTGGATGAAGTGAAGACTAGGTGAAAATCAGTCAAATCATAAAGGGACCTTGGCAAGAATAAAATGAAAAGGGGGCATTGTGCTATCTATCAAATTATCAATCAATCAATGCTGTCAAATCCAACCTAATAACAGCCACTATTCCCCCAGGAGAATGTCAAGAAAATGGATGTTCTTGTCACTTTGGTGTTTAGAAATTGGGGGCTTTCCTTTAATGCCTAGATTTGGAGCTGCTCTCAGAATTAGTAAAGGGAATAAGAATAATAGCCCAATTCTGTGGTTCTGAGAATCACTTTACTCCACCGTGGGAATCAGAAAATATCCTGGCACGTGAACGAGCCAACTTTCACTGAGTAGATTGTGCCAATAAAATCCAATAGAATAAAAGTTCTGGAAATCAATTGCTATAGAAAAGACTTCTTTAAGATCCATCCTATGATGTCCTGAAGGCAGAAATTTGATTTAGAGAGTATACGAGGAATTAAATTTGTATCTAAAATAATCCAGTAAAGAAACAATGAGAGTCGAATGCACTGGATGTACCAGGTGCTGAAGATATCTTACCGTGGAGGGCATGTGGGTCCAATTCCTACGGAGAGCAGTTCAGCAATTCCTTGCACAGATTCAGTGTCTAGCAAGAGCTTAGAGGTTTCAAGGCCTCTCTCTTAAAAAAAAAAAAATTAACAGGTTTCTAACAGTTTCTACTTGGAATTAACTATCCAATTGGTATTTATATCAATAAAGGATATTACTGAAAATATCTTTGAGAAGCTCTGCAGAAAATGAATTAAATATGAACTCTATACAAACTCACTGGAAAGACTATTACAAGAAGTAAACCAGTTATACAAAGACAATCTAGACCTCCTTTAAATTAGATATTACAAAAGCTTAGAGTAACCATTTATGCAAAGGCTTAGCGTAGCCATTGAAGTAAATACTTTTCAGTCCTTGGAAGAGCCATTTAGCTTAAGGGTAATAGGCAAAGATGACTCCGTTTTGTGCTTTTTATTATCGCGACATTAGGAAGACAGTATAATTGAAATATTAACTTGCACCGTTTCCCTCCAGTGTTCTTTCGTCTGTTTTTTTCCCTGTCTCCATCCAAGCAGTTGATAAGTCTTAAGCACTCCTTGGGAAAGGAATGTCATATAAAAATCAACTGGAAAAAAAAAATTAGGAAATCTTCCCCAGCCTTTTGAATTTCAAAATTTAAGAGTCAAAAGCTCAGGGAGAACATGAAGAAAAAGAGCATCCTCTGTACCTGTAGACAAGAAAACCAACCCACATCTTACTTCTCAGCAAAACAACAAGTCTCAAAGAAGATCAGCCACGAAAGATCCAAGCAATGCCACACACCGGACTATGTGGGCTCCTCAAAACATCTCTTTTCTACCCATTCAGCGGTCCTCACTTCTCACACTCCCTCTTTATTTAAGCACTCTGGTTGTGTCCGTGCCTTACTCTTAGGTTTTCCTGAATGTTCAATGGATAACCCTTTTTAATTTCACTGTGTTGTTCACACCTTCTTTACTCTATGGAAACATAGACACGAAATAGATTCTGGCCACTGTTTTCTTCGCCATGTATGTTTTCTTTCAGTGGAATTTATTCCTGCTGTATAGATGATAGTAACATCTATATGCTAGTTATTTTATAATTAATGTCTTTTAATCTGCCTTCTATTCCTGAGCAAGACTCTTAAAACAACCTGGCAAATTAGTATTACAACTTGTGCAATGAATTTGGAGATCTTTAAAATAAAGTATTAAGGTTGCTATACAGATCAGCCTCTTTATTTGAACATATTTAGAGTGCAGATGCTTATGGAGACGTTCAATTTTTCTTCTTGACCTAGAAATTAGGTGATGTGTAAGAGAGAAATAGCTGTTTTCTCTTGATCTCATGGAAAAATGTTCTCCAGTTTTCCTAAGTCCTCGGTCTTATACTCACATCATTTCATGGCTTATTTATAACAGTTTTTCATAAATTAGTCTGCAAAGCATTAATTTACTCTTGCTAATTTTAGATCTTTGAAGTGAAAATGGTAAAAAAAAAATGCTAAATGTTAGGTACTATGAGTAAAATGGCTACTAATCATTCAAAAATATGTTCATCTGACATAGATCCATGGTTGGTACTATATCCACAGATAGTAGATATATTTGACTTGGTGTGTTGATGGAATATTGTTAGACTGTTTTGTTTTCATGAGATTTTTTTGAAAAATTGCTTTTAAGCTATTGTAAATTTTAAAAAATTCAACTCTATCAGTCTATGAACATTTAAAATTGCAATGTGCTAGGCACTTCTTCGAAATTTAAGGAAAAAAATATATTAAATGAGTTTGTTCCTTTTCACCTGGAGGGAAAAGCAAGACTGATTTGCACTTACAGTTACACACATTGATCAAGACAGGAGGTACCCTATGCCTGTCTTTATTTGCCTATATTTTTTGCCAGTAAATTGTACATATTTTCATGTCTATTTTATACTGTAGTATCCCATGACTATTACACCACTAAAACAAATTTAAGTGACAGATGAAACAGTAGCAAAAAGCTCTTGAGGTTTTCAGATAAATACTTTGCAAAATGACTGTTTATTTACTCTATGTATTTAATGGTATTTCTCCTTTATATTATACATAGTAAATATCTGCAGTTATTTTTTCAAAATATGTATATGACTTTAGGAACAATATTTTTTAAATATAATTGTAAAATCAACCAGCACATACTTCTCCAATCTCATGTGGCTGTCTTTGCAGCTTTCCTCACTACAGATTGCTTATAGAAAAAAAAACAGAAAATAAAATTCTCCAAAACACCTTGTCACATAACAAGAAAGCTGAGTAAAGTACAAAGATCTGTATTATTCAAAATACTAACATGACACCAGAAACAATGGAAAACAACAAATTTTACTTTTTGAGAATTCTTCCTCATACATCCTAAATGCCATCCCTGGAACTAGCTTAAAAACTATAAAAACCGAATGACATCTGCTCATTTGGGGGGTACTGCTGTGGATTGAGGTTTATCTGGTAAAAGAATTATGAAATAGTAGGACTGAAGAAAGTCACTCTGTTCAGTGTCTAGACTTCAGCTGATATGTCTTAGCCCACTGCTGTGTTGTAAGGCATTCTCCAGGGTCTAGATCGAGATTTCGTTGTTCTGATTATTAAGCAATTCTCACTCACTCACAATAATATCCATTCTAAATTTACCATTTTTATTATCTTTTGAAACCCGGTCTTGAAAATAGAAGCAAATTAAGTAATACAGCTACGATCACTTTTTCTTCTTAAAAAATAATTGTTCATTTGAAATGCTACAGAGAAGACACACTCGAAAAGAGACAGAGCAACAGTGAGAGAGAAATCTTCCATCCGCAGACTTACTCTTCAGAAAGCCACAATACCCAGCGACTGGGCCAGGATGAAGTCAAGTTTGCCTGGGTATCGCGCGAGGGTGCAAAGCCAAATGGGTCATCTGCTGCTGCCTTCCCAGGCACCTTAGCAGTGGGGTGATCTGAGCTGACCAAGCAGGACTCCTGGTGTTAGCACGGCTCACAGGTGGCTTCATTTGCTTCACCACAATGCCAGCTCCAGGATCGGCGTTGTAAAAGGAAGAGCAAGAAATCTGGAGAGTGAGAAGACAGGTTTTTCTGAGACTAGAACGTGAAAATACGCACTCTGCAATGTGCACTCGTCTCTCGTGCGGGAGTGAGGGCATTCCAGTCCAGTTTTCTTGAACTGGCCGAACTGTATGAAACTTCAGACTGGTGAAAGGACGGCTTCCCATTCATCTGCTTTTAGTTTTTGGTAGAGGAGCAATTTTCAACTGGCAAAACCAAAGAGCTTGAAACCATGTCTGGGAACTGTGTTTTAGAATTATTAATAAGTCTCCACCATCCAAGTATCGTATCGAGGTCCAAAGACTGTGGCAGGACATATCTGGTTTTACCCATTAAGGATGGGCAAAGCTCAGTAAAACAAAAGCAGAAATGCAAAGCATTATTTAGTTATTACATAAGTGCTGAACTTTCATAACACGGAATTTTCTGTGGGGCAAAATGCAAAACAGAAAATTAGAAATCAAAACATTTTTTTTAAAGATTTATTGTTATTTTTTTTTTTTATTGGAAAGGCGGATGTACAGAGAGGAGAGACAGAGAGGAAGATCTTCCATCCGATGATTCATTCCCCAAGTGAGCGCAACGGCTCACTGATCCGAAGCCAGGAGCCTCTTCCGGGTCTCCCACACGGGTGCAGGGTCCCAAAGCTTTGGGCTGTCCTCAACTGCTTTCCCAGGCCACAGGCAGGGAGCTGGAAGGGAAGTGGGGCTGCCGGGATAGAACCGGCGCCCATATGGGATCCAGGGCGTGCAAGGCGAGGACCTTAACCACTGCGCCACCGTGCCGGGCCCGAAATCAAAACATTTTTTTTAAAAAAATCATCAAAAAATGTGAATATCACTTGTAGACATTTAAAAATTTTAACTTCAAAAAGGAAAAGCTGTAAATGTGAAGAAAAGAAGGGAGGCAGATGGGAGAAAGAGAGGGATGGAGAGAGAGAGATGGTGGTCATGAGAGAGGGAAGGAAGGAAGGAAATGATTCAATTAGCAGATTTCCCACTCCTGTTGCAGTAGAGCTCCGTCTCAGATCAGTACAGAGAACGACTCCGTTTGTAAGATGTCTTGAAAAAACCCAGTAACATGGTGGACTTTCTAGAACTTTTACATTTCCTATTTAATGGGAAAAACCTCAGAAAAGATTTTTCAGGTTTGCAAAATCCATTATATTGTTCTTTCCTATTTATCCTCAGAATAATTGTTACATTTACTACCTGTCTACATGCTTTAACTTCCAACGTATACTCCTTCATAATCATTTTACTTGATGAGGATTTTTTCACACTTTATATTTTGTAAGCAATGACACTGAAACACAAAGACTTGAAGTTTCTTAAAATGACACAAGTTGAGTCATTGTTATGGCACTTCACGTTAAGCCACCACTTGCAATTCTAGAATTTTGTTTGCTGATTTGTGTCGGCTTGCTCCACTTGCTCCTGTTCCCTGCTAATGCCCTGATAAAAATCAGGAGCTGGCCCAAGTCCTTGGGTCTCTGCACCACACAAAAGTGCAGCAAGCAGCACCTGGCTCTTGACGTTGGAGTGGCTTTTATTACCATGTTTAGTATCTTGCTCTATTTGAGGTACTGCTTTTGTTCTTTACATGAATAGCTATTTGTAATTTTGGAAATGTGTTTCATTCTGTGAGAAAACATAATAGGTCTGTATGCTTATTGCGTATTGTATTTATTTTACATTGCATCTAACTTCTTGTCCCTACTGCCACTTATTTTGTATCCAGTTAGTCCTGATGAACACCAACTCACTTCTCTAAAGGAAAACTGATTTTTTGGCCACTTATCATTGCGCAATTTTTGCCTGTGTCCAGGTTCTGTTCTTCCCTAACAGAATTCCACTTTCCACACTTTCATCTTCTAATGAGCCCACTTCATCATTTGGTACTTTCAGTAGTTGCTTTCCAATTTCAAACTGATAGCTTTCTGGACAGAATTTACTTAAACGACTCACAATATTTATGTTGGCCAATAAATGGCAAACATAAATTTTGTTTTCACAGTATGAGAGATTCATATGTGTATTTTGAAAAGCTTTTATCACATTGTACCTGACCTTTCACTTCTATAGTAACAAGTACTTTTAAGCAACTCAACCTGTTTTAATTGACTGCAAAAAAGAAAAATCTGTTTTTAGCTACTGTTTTCTTCCTTGTATCTCCAACCGTGGCACTTCACGCTGTTTACTGTCATACCAAATCAGTGTTAAATTTTAGCGAGTTGTCCTTAAATTTGAGTTATATATATACATATATATTTCTTTTTTAACACTCTGCAAAGACTACCCAAAATTGCTTTTAAAGAGTAGAAATCCTGGGTCTGGCACGATAACCTAGTTCTTAAAGTCCTCGCCTTGAACATGCTGGGATTCCGTATGGGCACCAGTGTGGCCTGGGAGAGCAGTCGAGGACAGCCTGAAGCTTTGGGACCTTGCACCTGTGTGGGAGACCCAGAGGAAGCTCCTGGCTCCTGGTTTTGGATTGGTTCAACTCCAGCCATTGTGGCCGTTTGGTGAGTGAACCGTCGGATGGAAGATCTTCCTTTCTGTCTCTCCTCCTCTCTGCATATCTGCCTTTCCAGTAAAGATAAATACATCTTTAAAAAAGAGTAGAAATACTATGACTTTTAAGATCACATTCCCATTTTAATAGCATGCATTAATTAAAAGTGGAATGAATATAGAAAGTATTTCTTGGTAGTGCTACAAATGTAAATTCTAAAGGGAAGATTTAATATGCACCAGACAGGAAGGAAGACCAGAAGATAAAATAGGCTTTAGTCAAAGCCAGTAGCAAGTGCAGGAAGCTGAGAATCTTATGTAAAATATGAAGTCTGGTGAAGATCTGCTATTGGGGTCAGAGAAGCGAGGGAAGTTTCGGAGAAACATTGGAAGGGGCACCAACTCTTGGGTCTTTTGTCAAGTAAAGGTACTGCACAAATGGGGCATTCACAGCAAAGCAGAACAAGGTCTGCTTTGAACAAAAGCAGAATAAAATCATGAGAACTTGATTTTATTTTGACACTGCCCTTAGCGTGAGTCTCCATCATGGGCAGATTCTCAAATCAAGTAGTTGAAACCTCAGTGGGTTTAGAGGTCAATGTAGAAGCAACCTTACTGGTATGATTTTATTCTTCTTTTATTTTTCTCTCAACCTAATCATTTCTACTTTAGGCATTTTTCATAACAAAAGAGGCTTTTTGTTTAAGGTCCTGGATTTCAAATGATGTACTTGCTTTTATGCTTTTAAGTTTTCTATACCAAGAAATGTTGGCAATTTAATAAAGGAACTATAAAATAAAATTAGAAATTAAAGGATATATGGCAATGGAAAATTAAGAAACGTAGGGCAGAATTCACATGCTAATACAATGGCAAAGAAGTGCAATGTACCATTTTCCACAAAATAAAATATATTATCAAATCAAGAAATAAAAACACCATGAACTGAGGGGGAAAACTGAAAAATTACCTAATAACATTCTCATTCCCTACTTAGCCTATTCACTAGAATTTGAAAAGTGTTTTTGAATCTAAGAAGTATGGAGCTAGCATTTGGCACAGAAACTAAGATGCAACTTGGAACTCTAAAGTCATTTAACAGAATGGGAGGCTTCTATTTTAATAGAAATACATCACAACCAGAAACCTTTTGGTATCTAGTACTATATTATTTTAATATCTGTTCTAACGAAAGGAATGTCTTAGGAGCCAATGTGGAGTTACAGTGGATAACTTGCTGCTTGAGACCTTGGCATCCCATTTGGGGGCTGATTTCTGTCCTGGCTGGCCCATATTTGATTCAACCCCAAGTTAGAGTGCTAGAAAGATAGCAGAAGATGGCCCAAGTGTTTGGGTTCCTGCTACTAACATGGGAGACACACAGATGCAGCTCCTGACATTGGCTTTGTCCTGGACCAACCTAGGCCATTGTGGCCATTTGGAGAGTGAACAAAAAGATGGAAGCTCTCTCTGTCTTTCCGTCTTTCTTTGTAACTCTTTCTGATAAATAAATACTTTTAAAAAGTGAAAATCTTTAATGTTCCTAAAGAAAATTTTAGATTATTTTTAAAGTTTCTTTATTTAGTTAGTTATCTATTTTAAAATACCAAGCCATAGACAGCGCCAAAGAGGGACAGAGTGGGTTTTCCATCTGCTAGTTTATTCCCCAAATGACCACCAAAACCTTGGGGCCAGGTCAGTGCAAGGCCAGGAATCAGGAATTCAACCTTGGTTGCCCGCATGAGTGGCAGCAGCCAAGTCCTTGAGTGGGCATCTACTCTCCACCAGGGTTAGCAATAGCAGGTAGCCTGCTGGGAAGCATGAGTGGGACTTGAACCCCTGTGTTCTGTTTGGGGATGTGGGCATGCAAAGCCTAAAGTGCTATGCCAGAGTGCTATAAAAAAATCTTTTGAGGGCCCGGCGGCGTGGCCTAGCAGCCAAAGTCCTAGCCTTGAACTCGCCGGGATCCCATATGGGCGCTGGTTCTAATCCCAGCAGCTCCACTTCCCATCTAGCTCCCTGCTTGTGGCCTGGGAAAGCAGTTGAGGACAGCCCAAAGCCTTGGGACCCTGCACCCGTGTGGGAGACCCGGAAGAGGTTCCTGGTTCCCGGCTTTGGTTGGGCGCAGAACCGCCCGTTGCGGTCACTTGGGGGTGAATCATTGGATGGAAGATCTTCCTCTCTGTCTCTCCTCCTCTCTGTATATCTGAGTTTGTAACAAAAATAAATCTTTAAGAAAAAATCTTTTGAGAGCCTATCATATACTTTCTGACAAAGTCTGTTATGGTAATTCTCATTTAACATGTTAACATTAAGAATATGATTTTCAAATGCATTTATGCCACCTATAACATCATATAGGCCGTTTCAAATAAGAGATTATTTGCGAGATAATAAAAAACTTGGAATCAGCTATTTAGTGTACTGGCATTGAGTAAGTTATTTCCATTGGCTTAGGATGACAATATGAACAAAATTACAATAATACTAACAGGTACTGCAATATATTCCTACTTGTTGATGATGTTGTTATTACAGTGAGCTCTTGTCAAAACTGCAAAATGATAAGAATATACTTATCCATGTCCAAAATATTTAAGTTAAAAAATGTAAACTGTCACACTCCCAAAAATGTAAATGATATTTCAAATCATAATGATCTAGTGTTAAGTTACCAAAATAAGGAAAGGGCTTGTCAGTGGTGACCATGCTATTCACCCTTTACATATGCACAGGAGTGCCGGGACAGCTGCATTTAAATATGCTTAATGCTCTAAAACCTGCAAAAGGCAATTAGTGGTAATAAAATTTGTATTGAATTTGGATAAATTTTAGACAATTAGTCATCTTCTAAATGTGATTTTAGCCAAGTAATCTGGTGGGACATAAGACTTATCCACATTTATTACTCATTAAGGAGAGTAATTCCCATCATAGTTGAACATCAAGGGACTTCGTGTCATAAATTCAGTCACTAATGGACTTTGTAACCTCTTTCGCCCAAGAAGAAATCCTTCGGTAGGACTGAGAAATATAAATTAATCACTGATATGTCTCAAGATTGAACAAAATGAGCACACATACCTGGAATGTCCTAGCCCACGGATTCTTGCGTTGTATATACTTTACAGCTCTCAAAGCGTGCCATGCAAATTTTAAAAATCCACATCACTGTTGTTCATCCAGTGCACAAATTAGATTATATTTCTTCTCATACATATAACGCCCCAATTGTTTCTGACAAAATTATATATATATATATATCTGTATAGATATATAGATATGCACACACACATATATAGTGTGAATTCTGACCTTCAATCAGACTTAGACACACATTTGTTTTCTTGTCAAGTGTGTTTCAAGATCACGCACTGTGCAGGATGTCTCCTGGCTACTCCTTCACTATCCATGAACTTGAAGAGTTCTCCCCGCTTGAGCTCTCCTACAAGACTTTGAACGCTTTTCTCCTCTCTCTATTTCCTGCCTTTATCACCACCTCTCTTAGAGTTTTCCACTGTTTTTGAGGAGCGGAAGACATTTCCCGGAAGATTCTTTCAGTGCTGCTCCAGCCAACAAAGACGCGACCCTGCTCCAGGAAGTCACGCATACTCACCCAGGGCTCAGGTAGTTTATGTTTACACACGGCCCGGTTCTCCTCATCCGTCTCTGAGGTACTGACGCTTTGGAGGAGGTCGTTTGCTGCCCAGTTTCCAAGCAATGACATTTCCTGTCAGCAGCGGCAATAGGCGAGGAGGGGAGAATGTGTGACAACTGGCCTGTGGCTTTCCATCACATTGCAGACACACTATGCCCAGGTGTGTGAAAGAAACTTTGTAGACTTTTTTTTTTTAACTTTTACAGTTTCAATCCATTATACTGCTTTCCGATTCCTTAAGACATGATCAGACTATGAGAAGAAGTAACTGAACTATCATTCTTGAGTTTTAAATCTTATTACATGTGTCTACAAGTATTTTCAGTTTAGTCTTTCTGATATTACCTTCAAATTGAGGGTTTTTTTTTTCTAGGAAACATTTGCTAGAGATCCTCACTAAGGACATTTTAAAAAATACTGAGTCAAGCCATGCATATGTATGTATATATTACATAAATATATATATGGACAAAAATTACCAGAAACATTAGGCATTTAATGTATGTCTCATTCAAGAATAAGTTTAAGACCTGTAATGAAATACTAATCAAAAGTGAGAGAATTCTTCCTATAAAATGTTGGAGAAAGCTAGAGATATTTATAGCATAGAAACGGCCAATTGAAAAGCCAATACAATGAGTTTCCCTGCTTTCTTGACTCTTTGCTATAATCATAAGTCAATTTAGCCTTTTTCCTGAAAAGGAATATATTATAGTAATATGTTGTTACCATTTCCTAGAATAAGAAAAGGGGATCATACACGGAAAACTGAGTTGAAGTAAATACCTCAAAAAAACTGGCCAAGCACCGATGTGCTCCAGAGGAGTCTGCTCTACCCGCCCTCCCTGCCATGCTGAGTCATTTCCGTTGTTTCTTACGGCTTTATCACACTCTATGGATTTTAATTGCCTTTATTACCACATGACAAATCTCTCTCTTTCTCCCAATGTCACATGCACACAGAGACTTACACCCATACGTGATATATTATTTCATATTTATTTGGTATTTCCAATAGGAATGAAAAAGTCTGTTTCCAGGACCTTCCAAAAATCCTGTCAATAGATGTAAGGATTGTGAAGGAAATTGTAAGAGATAAGATAGTTTTTTTATAAAGTTGCAAAGGAGAAAAATTGATGTACTTAAATGATTTAGCACATAGAAATCTTTTGTAAAAGGATATTTAATGGCCTGTAAATGCTTATGCAGAATAGTAAGCAGTAGGGAAATAGGACTCCATTTTAGCAAGTGCTGTCCTAGCTAAAAAGAAAAAGGGACAAGAGAAATATACAGTAACAGATGTGTGGGTCATACACACAGCTGTCATTCCCAAGGATAAATGATGAAGATATCACACAATAATTAATCGAGGCTTTGAAAATAAGCATTTCTATGCTTCTTTTCTTATTTCAGAAGGGGGAGTAATTGTAAACAAAAGCTCCCAACCAAGTCAAGTTACAGCAGGTTGTATATCAGCTCACCAAACTCTGGTGGTGAAGGACAAGACTTCATTCCATTATAGATTGATACATTTGTAAAATACAGTATGGGGCTCTCAGCAATGCCAAATCGCTATGCAAGCCTTTTCAAGGGCTGAATCTCAGATCTCATGTTCAGTAAGTTTAGGTGGCAACAGTACTGATGCCACAGTACACTCAGTCATGGCAATTATAAGTTTGAGGGGTTATCATTTATCTTAGTAAAATATAACCTTAGTGATGATTTCTCAACAGAGATAATTCCTGGAGAAACCAGATGTGAGTCATGGGGTTGGAGATAAACGTGCAGTGCAGCCACTTGCCAGGTCCACCTGAGCTTCTCAGGCGGTGCCTCTTAAGGACCTGAGGACTAAGGGTGCAGGTTCAGACACAGGACCTGCTATCCATTTTCGTACCTCCTAATTGCTTTTCACCAGCTCTGCTATAGTCGACTGCTTCACAAAAGACAATGACCCCAGATGTCATCTGATAGAGTGACTCTCAGCCATGTCTGCAGGTTGGAATCAGCTGGGGAGCCTTAAATAGCTACCAAAACCTTGGACCACATCCCCAAAGACTCATTGGCCTGCAGTAGGCTCCGGGTATTTGGCAGCTTTAGAATCTCACCAGGTGATTCTGACGTGCAGCCAAGTTGGGGTACACTGACGCAGGCTAGTATCCTCTTTTATCATTATAAGCTAATTAAGACCCAAAGATGTTAAATGTGTCTCAGGGGCACACAGATTTTATTTGGCTAATTCTTGTGCATCAGTTTGGATATCATTCCAGGATTGTCTTCTCCGTGCAAACACCTGCAGTTGATTCAAGGACGGTATACTTTCCACCATATCCAGCACATGACACCTCATGACATGTGCTGTTTTAGCTCTACTTTCTCATTTCTGGGACAGGACCTTACGTGTGGAGGTAATCAGTTTTGTCACTATTGTCCTCTTTTCCATTATACAACACCATGCTCAATAAATACTTATTTTACAAAAGAATGCAAGAGAAGCAAGCTCCACTCTTTCTGATTTCTTTTTTGTTTTGGGGGTGGGAAGAGAAAGCAGACTTCTTTACCCTCTCTGTCTGTGTTTCCCTTCTCTGAATGATGACATCAAACTGAAAGGGCAGAGACATACTCTGTGTTCACCATTTCTGCCTCAAAGGCATGCAAGGTCATTGCTGCCAGGCCAGTTCTTCTCACCTGCTCTCCTTATTTGCCAGAAAGTAAACCCCACATTCCACATAGAAAGTCTAGGGTCCTTGACAATAAGGTCACATACCACCTTTCCAAGTTTATTCTCTAGAATGCACCTTCAGATGATTTCATGTTTCTTCCAAAAGAGACTTGAGATCTCAGGGAAATTGTTTTTTTCCTCTCCCTCGCTGGAATTTTCTTTCCTCTGCCACTTTTCCATCCAACTAAGACATATCCATCCTTCAAACTGCAGATCGAATATCACTTCCCTGTGTACCCTTTCCCTGACCTCTCAGACAAAACAGACTACTTCCTATTGCATATCCTGTAAGCACACGGGACACACTGCTGCCACCAATGCCATACGATGCAGTCAGTGTGGTTCCCTTCCACGCAATCTTCTGTAGCACTCTCAGCAGTCTTCATGGTTCAATTTATCTTTAAACCTCCAACACATGATGCATTGATAATATACTTGGTACTAAAAACATAGTTGCTGATTAAGGTTACATAAAAATCTGTTACTTCTTTTCTTGGGTGTTCTCTGCATCCAAATCATATAGCTATATACTGTTTTGCTCCAGCAAAAACTGTCTGGTGCTAATTCTTCACTTACGCTTGCTACCCACCATCCACTCTGGGTGATTTGTCTTCTCTGCTGCCTAGGGGCAAAACTGATCCATACATTAAATTTATCTCAGATGAAAGAACCTGTAGGAAAATGTTGAAGTCCTCTCAAACCTTAGAGCTATTAGCCAGTATGCCCATCACAGGTGCCACACACAGTGTCCCTACCTTTCCACGTATCTGCAGACTATCTAGTGATAATGTGATAATAAGTGATAATGTGACCATACTGAGTCTTCAGTGTGTTGCAGTGTCCCCTTGCAGTGTGTGTGGCATTCCTTTTCACATAGCTCTCACTTAGCTCTCAGTTTTTTATATGATCCCTTTGACATCATAGAGTTTTCTAGAACTGGTGCCTCAGTTATTCTGAAAGTAGAATAATGCAATATTGTACACATTTTGTAGCTTATTTGTATCCCAGGATACTTTTGATATATGCCAACACAGTGTTCTTTCTTGCATGTGTAAATGGGCTGTATTTGTCACCTGTGTGGTTGGTAAATTCCTAAAAACTGCCATCCATGTTATTGATATGGTTGTTATTTTCTAGAATAAGATATTAGGAAAGAGACAAGTGAATTTGGATGTAAGATAAGTCTTCAGGTTAAATTTGGCCCCTGGATGAATCTGTGTAATGGGACTATGCATCTGAAGAACAAACATGACCAAGTGGATACCAGATGGTGTGGCACATTGCTCTCAAAAAACAACCACCACACTCAAACTTTTGTTGTTGGTATACATCTATAGTTTTGTAACAGGATATGCCTGGGTTGTTGGAAAAATGACTAAAAGAATATTTATCTGAAGACTCTTGGCTTTTGCAAAATTTCCACTTTGAAGAAAGACTTGAAACACATTCAGCAAGCTCTGTTTGAAACACATTGAACAAGACACAAAGCACAGCCCTCAGTCCCCTGGGGGAATGCATTCAACATATGTTCCAATTAAAAATTTATTTTTGTCCATTTACATTAAGTTCATAGGCTATGCTGATTGTCTGTTTCTTCCCATTCTTTGTTCCTCAATCCATCGACCTGAAGTCTAGCATCTAAGGGACAGAGAGGAAGGCATCTGCTGCAGGAGACGGAGAACATTTCCCTGACTGATAATGGAGGACCGAGACAGAGCAGGGGAAGCGTAACTTTCTGTGTCATTCAGAGCGAGTATATGTTGCTTTAAACACCCACTGTGGCAAGCACAGGAGCTGGCTGACCACCATTTAGATGTGTAAGATTGACATGAGAGTTTTTGCTCTTTCTAGCAACCTCATGTTTTTTTCCTCATCTGTAAAACATCATAGTAATTACTATATTTGGGGCCACTGTGACGAATCAATGAGGTAAATTGAAAATATTTCTAAAAGTTTTTGGAATTAAAAGATACATTTATTTCAGTGCAAAGGTTTATTTTGAAGACTATATTCGTATTTTCAGTTTTTATTGATATCTATTTTCCATGAGCTCTTTTTGAAGATTCTCAAATGTCTCATCCCCCTGCAATACTTTAAATAAATGCTTTATAAACTGTTGTAATTATTAAGCTGCTTATTGGTACCCTGTAGAGTAAGGCGCACTAAGCAAAGTCTTTAGTTTTTAGCTACTTCATGATCATTGCAAAGCAGCCAATAGTTATCTGGGAGATTGTCAAGAAAGTGAGGCAGTGAGAGGGTAGAGAGACAATAGAGTCCTATTGAAACACCTTTTGCTTCTTGAGCCTGGAGGAAAAGTTGGTTCCCGGGGAAGCTGTAAAACTACTGAATTTCCAAATGTCTTCAGACATTAGAAGTATCATTTTACTGTATTGAATATTTATATTCTGCATTTCCACATTCATAGATGCTTGCACTTTTGCAACCGTAATGATTTATGCTTTGGGGCTGGCCATGTTCCATCTTAGAATGCTTTATTTTGGCTTTTGAGTCTGGGTCTCAACTCACGTTTCCTTCCAACTTGAGCGGCAGCAGGTGGTGGCTGGAGGTAGGGTACCGTCTTCTCGGATTCTGCACAGGGCTGCGGCCCCGCCCTCAGATATCGCAAGCATGTGTAGAGTACGTTGAAGACGAGAATTGTCAAGTTCTGAGCTTTATGGTGGTGTTGTTTCTTTTAAAAAAAAATGGCCGCACTCAAAAATCACCCTATTTAATATATTTCGTGAGAGCAACCAAGCAGCCTTGTTTCCCCCATTGTCCTTATGAAAAATTTAGCAGGAAAGAGAAGCAGGGATTTCTGTCTTGAAAATCAGAGTTAAATCCAGAAAAATCTCCTAAATAGTTTTTCTTCCTGTCTCCTAAATAGTTAGTCATCACTTGCAAATATATATAACATTCTGTAAGCACAAATGATTGTACATAATTTGAAAAAAATTCCTCTTTGAGTATGCCTTTGTGGAATTATTTCAAATAGTTCACAGAGTACCCTGTAACATCTCATAAACTCACACTATTTCTGATTTGGAGAAATAAAAGCACAAATATATAAATTGTGCATAGATATCTTCTAAATAATGTGGTAATGATTGGTGGTAATTTTTGTGCTCCAGTGCCCAAATCTTATGGCATATTGGAAATTCAATTATTTAAGACTGTTATTAGTTTAATTAAGTTTGATGAGTCTATTGAGTAGGTACTTTAAATAAAATATTTAAGTCCCAACTTCTAATCAGGGCAGTGAGGTGTCACATTCTGATTGTTTTTTTCTCAACTTACGCACTTTAAAGATGTGTTTTCAGGAATTTCCTGAAAACATGCCCTAATTCCATTTTGTTTTAGAATTCCAGCTGCAAATTTGCAAAGCAGTAATCAAGTACTTGGATAAAATATCATAGGAATTTTAGTTAAATTTACATTAGCATAGTTACAGGTTCCAAAAGTGTTGTTTATGTCACAAAGCCTTTTATGATTTTTACTTGACTTTTGAAGATGTATAACTTAATGAAAGCAAAAAAATTAAGTAAGCAGTTTAGTAATGTAAAAAGAAAATTCCTGAACTGGAATAGCCTAGCATAAAAAATTAGACTTTGAAAAAAACTCTCCATACTGACATAAATGTTTCAAAATACTTTAAGTATAGCACTAACGTTGCATTTGACTCTTTAGGATACATACGTTTGATTCTTGAAACAATCTACAGTATGCCTTCATTTGACCCCACTAGTTTAGAATTTGTAAATATTTGAAACTAACACTTTGTTCCTGTATAAGACATAAAGCAAAACAATAGCCATATTTCTGCTAATGCCCTCTCCAGCATGGTGCCAGGAATTCTTCATCTTCTGTAATACCACGGGTAACTGGAATCATTAATCCCATGTTTTGAAAATTATTTAAGATTGAAGGTGCCACAGTTGTACATATTGGTTCAGTCTCTAGAGCCCTAAGAAAAAGATTTAGTGCATTTTCAAAAGAATTTTGCAGGTAGGAGCCCAAATGGATTTTCAACTAGGCCTCAACCTTTTTGAAACCTACTGATGTTGAATAGTCTTTTACTGGTTGCCATGCCAACTGATACCAGAGGAACACTTTGCAGTGTGTTCATCCCCTGGAAAGCTTCACCAGATGTCTTCAACAAATTGCTATGAAAAGACTTTGGTCTGTCAGTCTTGTTAGGAGATAAAAATCAGCCTAAGAGCCTTCCCTGCCTCCACTTCTGATAAAACCAACCCATAAAATATGTAGACTTGTTCTACTCTCACAATAAACCAGTAAAATCTCGCACCCCCACCCCAACCCGCCTTACTTCCTGTGGCAGGATTTTTAAAATATTTATGCTCCTATTTCTACATGAAGCACAGGTCATTATGTGTTGCAGCTGACATTGTCTGGCCGAGCAAAGCGGGAAGCATCTGGCTGGCCGCAAGGATAGACAGCAAGTTGATAAATTATTGATTTACATAAATCAACACCCTTTAAATATTGGTCTTTTGAAGAAAAAAGCTTTTATGTTATTTCAGGTAGAAAAGTGTTAAGTGACAAATACAGAGTCAGCTGCATCATGATTTTATGTTTCTAATACAAAATATACAGATGTCATATGCATATAGAGAGAGTATAAATTGTATGTTTGGGGCAAATATGACCAAATTGTTTTTTCTCAAAGACCAAATAGGGAAAGATGAGAATTTTTTCAAGTATTTACAGTTTAGAAATACTGTTCTACTTCAACTCGAATATATTTTCTGTAATGAAAATAAAAACAATTATTTAATGGACTGTTTCTTCAGGAAGAGAAAAAAAAAGGATATAGCCAAGAGAATCCACATGGAATATTATTTACATCTCCACATTGGCATCTGTATGTTAAAATTGTAGGTTTGCAAGTGCAAATGAATCATTAACTGTCAAATTACCTGTTTACATATGCAGTTATTCTAAGCAGTATGAAAATGTGTGGAATTTGCATATACAATTGAGGTTTAGGCATTTATGAAGTCTGATTTTTAAACAGGAATTCAAAATGTTACTGCTAATTAGCAAGACAAGGAATTACCAAATTGAGTCAATAGTATATTTTGGACTACATTATTATACTGCAACTTAAATTTGAAGTCCAGACAAAACACTGAAATTAGAAATTAGCAAGTCATGAAGTGTTATTTATTTGTATGTCCAAGATTGTATGACCTTTTGTCATGCCTTGTGTGTGTAGGTTAGAAAGTCCATTTGATATGTTTGCATTTTTGTCATATATAGCAGCAACAATTTGAGGAATACGAGATATATCATGTTCATATTTTGCTTTTGAAAATGATTTATTTTCATTTTATTTGTATGTTAAGCAAATCTTCCATCCGTTAATTCACTCACCAAGTACCCACAATTGTGGGAACTGGACCAAACTGAAGCCAGGAGCCAGGAATAGTCCAGATCACCCATACAGGTCACAGATACAAATACCTGAGTCTTCATCTGTTATTCCTACAAGATGCACAACAGAAACCCAGATCAGAAACCAAAGAGATGGACTTCATTCACATTGTTTTCAAATCTTTCCAGGAATTCAGATATCTTAATGTATCTGCTGAAAAACCTGATTGAAAGTCCCATTCACTCCTGTGTTTCAAGATGGCAGATTCGGGGGTCAGATAGATTGTGCTTCTTCCAAGATTTCAAAGGTGGTCACACGCGTGGACACCATGAGACAGCTCCTCATCACAGAACCACAGAATTTGAAAACAAAAATTACATCCGCACATATGCTAATATTTCTACAACCAGAGATCCATCAAACAAAAGTAGGAAATTTGATCTAAAAAGGCTTTTTAGTAAACTATGGACAGAGAGATGGTTATGGTATAGAGATAATGGCTCAATACTCTGTATCTGGCTCCAGATGACTGATGAATAAATATAGAAAAGAGCACCACAGAAAAAAATACAGAATTTTTAAAAATTTAAACTTCATACACGGTGTCCTCCAAAAGTTTATGGAAAATGCACATTACTAAAAAAAGAAACAGATATGAACTTCCAAGTTTTCTTGTGTCAACATTAACTTACCTTTTAATTTCTTCACTATGGTTTGAAGTATTCTAATGTAGCTATTTAAAAAAAAAAACCTCCATTGTTTTTAGTCTTGAATGTTTAAATACATATCTTGACAGCAGGTATTTGGGTATTTTTGTTTGTTTTTATGAACAAAGAGGTTTTAGAACTGAGAGAGAAAGGAAGAAAAAAAGTTGCACTGTGACGCCAGGTACAACCTACCTTGTAAGACAAGTCCGAAAGCCCATGTATGAAGCATGTCTCAAAGTCATCCAAGGGCATACCGTGAGTTGTACATCATGGCCGTCAACCATTGGCAGCTGAGATAATATGCACTGAAGGGGAAGGGAGAGGACTTCACCTGTTACTACACTAGGAGTGCATCATTTCCCGTTGATCATTCTCTATTCTACACGTTTCCGTTACTTCACTAAGACACTCATATTGCTAAAGCAATTTGGCAGTGCTAGTGTGTCTAGAATCCATCACTTGATTCGATCTAACTCTCTGGCAAGAATACCCACTAGATCAATTTCTACAAGAGCTGTCTGGCTTTAGCCAGATACATCACAACCATGCTGGGGCAACAAGGCTTTCCAACCCTGTCTCCAGGGATCTGTGAAATCACTACATCACAGGCTTAGAGAATAGTTTTTCAGGACACACTCATTTAAAATTTTACTCCAAAAATGCCATCATATTTTGGTTTATTATTCAATATGTTTCCTAGTTCATGGCCAATGTGTCGTAGGTTTTTCTTTTTTTGAAGTGATAGAATGATGTAATGAAAGAGCTTCCATCTAGATACTGAGGTTAGATCAATCTCCTAGCAGTGCCACTTATTAGTTGTGTGAAATTAACAAACAAACAAAAAAAGGATGTGGCTTCATGGAGTCCCACATTCATTACTTCAAAAAGAAGAATCGTGCATAAAGAGTACTATATATGAGTTTTTACCTATTCCTCAGAAATTCTGATCACTTGCTCGTCGTTTACCTTCCTTCACACCATTCACTGAAACTCACACTTATGATTCAAATAACTTTAAAAATGTTCTCAGCTGGAATAATATTTCTTCTGTGTATGTGGGGAGGGAGAGTGGCCTTGGGGAAGGACCAGGGTAATCCCAGAACCTATGGAACTATGTCATAAAACAAGATAAAATATGTTTAAAAATATTCCTTCTGTGTAAAGGCTCCAGCCCTTGGGAAAGTGCACTTGATCTCTTTTTACTCTTTTCTGTTCTTCCCCCACCCCTTCTCCATTAGTTAAAAATATTACCAGGATTCTATCAAAAATGTCTTACAGCTGTGATCATCTATGAGCAATGACATTTTGAAAAATACGATATTGTCCAGTATCAGACCCACATTTTCTTGGACAATTCGGATTCTCCAGAACCAGGGACTAGCATGGAGTTTGGGGTTCAAGATGTTTATCAACGACCAACAACTACAGGATGGAAGAGACAAAAGATCAGAAGTATCACATTGCTGTCGTGCTTGACAAAGCCAGCGACGCGCTGGCCAAGTTGAGCCTGTCAGTGTTTTTCCGTAAGGTTGAACACTCTCAGCCTTTGTATCCAGCTCTCCCCCACTTCGCTTAGTCATCTAATGAGGGCTGCCAGGAGAAAGGCTTAACGTCAGGCATGACAGCTGTCTGTTGCAGAAACAGACTCCTGCCTCCTCCTCTGAGGGAGGAGACAGCTGCGAGGGAGGTCTGGCAGCAGCATGTGCAATGGTTGCTTAGCTTGGGTTTCTTTGAAGAGGAATCTGAACAGAATTTACCTCCATCGTTCTTCCTCTAAACCAAAACGTGTGGTTAGCAGCATCGCTATAAGAAATATTTCCTCTATTACTTTAGAGTTAGCCTGCTGTTCAAATTTGGTATTTTTAAAATTTTGATGCAAATGACTGTAAACGTGATTTTTTTCAAAGGCTGATCATGTTAGTCATGAAAAATATGGATGGAAAGAATAAATATCAATGTTGGGCCAGCACATTGATTTCTCTTGAACTGACTAGTGTTTGAGCCAACACACTTACTTCTGAAAACGTGGATACTAACGTACCAAAGCAAATAAATCTTTGATATATGACCATGAAGCCAGTAAGCTATTCATAGACGTGTTGTAAAATAGCGGAGCTGCGTGCCCCGTGTCTCACAGTGAGTGGATGATGGCAAAGCCAGCAGGAATGCTCTCCCTGCATTATGCTTCCATTGTAGTAACACAAGGAGGTTTCCCCAAAGGCAAAGCACATGTTTGTCTCACTCAGCATCATAGCAGGTATTGTTGATGACTTGCGACACACCCTTTTTATGCCCGAGTTCGGTTGCATTTGGGTAGGATGTTTCCTAGAAGGTTGCTATCATCTTATGGGCCTGCTTTTGTGTATTTCCCTGCAATAGAGCAACTGAAAAACTGGGTCAGGGGACACTCCTCCTCTTCTGTGATCCTCAGCCAATGGTAAGACAGAGATGGTGTTCAAATACCTCATTTCTCTCTCTCAAAGTGTCTTCAGATGAATCAAGTCTCGTTATCCTATCTAGATGCTCCCATGTTTCTGTCTCACTTCTTCAGTTGTGCCTACTGCAGCAATCTAATAAATTAACTGTCTACAACTAAATCCTCATCCAAAAATCCTCCTCTGAAAGAGCACAAATCCAAAGTTTAATAAATATATGCTCAGCTAGTTGACCACAGAAAGGTCCAAACCCTTGCTTCCACCTTGTCTAGACAGACCCCTCTTGCCTCGTGTGTGTGTGTCTGTGTGTGTGTATGTGTGTGACCCTCTACCTTTCAAACAAATAAAATCCAAAAAGGATAGATTTATATTAGGGCAAAAATTCTGAAATTCACATATATTATTTTTTAATTTTTTAATGATTTTATTTTAAGTCTTGTTTTTATTGGTAAGTCAGATATACAGAGAGGAAGAGAGACAGAGAGGAAGATCTTCCATCTGATGATTTACTCCCCAAGAGATTGCAATGGCCAGAGCTGCACTAATCCAAAGCCAGGAGCACAGAGCCTCTTCCAGGTCTCCCACATGCATACAGGGTCCCAAAGCTTTCAGTTGTCCTCAATTGCTTTCCCAGGCTACAAACAGGGAGCTAGATGAGAAGGGGGCTGCCGGGATTAGAACTGGCCACTGTATCGGAAACAGACGCTTGCAAGGTGAGGAGTTAACCGCTAGGCTACTGCACCAGGCCAAGAGGTTTGGATAGCTTTGAAAAACTGTTGATCTCGCTGAGACAAGGATAAGACAACCCTTTGCATATCATTGGCTGATTCATTCAACCCTAGAGTCCACATTCACTCCAAATTTTGCTGTCACACTTAGCTGCAGTTGCTGCCCAATTTGTCTTACTCTCCTTCCTCTGTCATGGTATCAGATGTCTTACGCAGGCCCCGATGGGCTGCCATATGCTCCAAGTGCATCAGGGACTGCTGTCCACTTAGCCTTTGATAAGGAGAACCTATTTTTGCAGGTGGGCTCAAGCAACCTGGGTCCCATACATGGCACCCACTGCATGGGCAGGCCCAGGGACCCGAATCAGGTGACCTGGACCCAACCAAAGCCCTCATCCCCAGGTATCTTGGACCTGGTACCCACCATGCAAGTAGGTCTAAAGACCCAGGCTAGATGACTTGGGACCTGCTGGACCCCTTGCTCAAGGACCTGGAACCCACTGCCCCCAGACAGGCATGGCTTGCCTCACCTTGGCATCCACTAGTGGGTGCTTCAGCTTGGCTTGGTCCAGTTTGCCCCTAGTTCCAGCTCATTCTATTGGGTGTTGCAGCCTAGCCTGGTAAAGCCAGCCTCCATTCCCAGCCCTAACTTGCAGTGGCTGGTATTGCAGCCCAACCTGGCCCCTCCTACACCATGTTCTTGTTCTCAGAACTCCCAGTTGGTGCTATGAACTTTTGCAGCCTATTCTGTCTCCCATCTTAACCCACACGTATGCCAGCAAGCACTGTAAACTGGCCTGATCTGGGTGCTCATTGACTTGGTTCTTACACTCACCTGCAGGGACTGGGTCCTAACAAAGGTTTCCCAATCTCCTCTATCAGATCTACTTTTAGTAGCACATCTTGTGTACCAGTGGTTTCCTAGCCCAGGCTGACTTTGTCCACCTCTTGACCTGGCAGAGCAATGCCCTTGACCAACTGACCTACGACCATTTGGGTGTGGTTCTTGCTGGTGGGTGTTGCAGCCCGGCCACACCTGGTTCAGGCCCAGACACTGCACTCATGTGGTTCAGCAGAAGCTGAGACCTATCCCAGCCTGTTCTATATCCACCCTGGCTCTCATGTGTACCAGTGGGTGCTGGAGTCTAACCCAGTATGGCCTTTCGCACATCCAGTCCACACCCATGCCAAGGGAGACTGCAGCCATGTCCAGTTAAGCCTGTTGCCCCCATTCTGGATCTTGTGCTCTCCCATAGGAACCACAACTCAATCAGGGTGTCCCCTTAGCTTCCCAATCAGGCCTGTTCCCAGCCACAGCTATTGTGCACGCCAGCAGATTGCAGTTACACAGGGGTGAGCCCAGATACACCCAACAGATTCTGCCCCTAAACCTGATTCTCTCTGATTATTATAAGGGCCCAGCGTAATATCACCCATCCCCTGTTCTGGCTCTCACTAGTGGATATTGTGATGTAGCACTGCCAGGTACGTCCTCAGCCTTAGCTTTAGTGTGTGTCAGAGAGTAGTGTTCGGTGATGGTTGATGCTAACTACCCCAGCTCAGGTCTCCCTGGTACTTCATTCTGACCCTTGAAGAACCTTCCATTCCACCCTCCAAACTGCTTGGTCCAAGCCTTCTCATGTGCATGCACAGTGGCTTTGTGTATGGAAGTCCCTTATAGTAATTCCTCACCTGAACATGAACCCTCAGGTCCCCATTCGTCTCTACCCTGTTTCACTCCCTAGCCCTCCTGTAAGCCTCTATCCCCAAGTGCCCAGAGCATGCTGCAGAGTGGCCCAAGGGCTTGACCCAGGCACCAACGTTGCCTGCCAGAGGTCCCTGGCCAGTCCTGATACAGGGACTGCCCAAGCTGGCTGCCATACACAACTCTTAGAATATTCATTTTCCATGAGTTTTTTGAAGACCTCTTTTATATCCTGAAAAGTGAAAACAGTGACTATCATTTTTCTTTCTGGGTTTCTGATATGATTTTTTCACTTCCAACTTAACTCTCCCAATTAAGGAAAACTTCATGAAGAAATGTTTTTGTTGGAATAAAAAAGATAAAGTGATTCCCAAAGATCAGTTGTTGGGTCAGTTTTATTGTCACACAAATTCTAAAATAGTGCTACCTGGGGAAGAAAAATATGATTTTGGTATTTAAATATCACACAAATAAAGTGCCAAGCAATCTCGCTGAGAGTCATTCTGCCTTCAGTTACTCTCATCACAAACGTATCAGAAAAGTTGAAAATTTTAATATAATATCTTCTGTCACTCTTTCTGTGTCTCTGCCTTTCACGTGGTTCGAACATGAGTAAATGGAGAAGCTCTTAATTGAACAAAGAATGCTGATCATCCTGAAGTCTAAGACTTTCTTGACGTGTAGCCTTAAGTGTTCTCTGTCCCCTCCCTGTGTCCCTCAGTCCTCTACAAGTTTCTCTGGGAGTACTTCAGTAAGAAAAAAAAAAAAAAAAAAAAGGTAGCTTGCATTGGAGTCTCACTTTCTATCTTGCAGTTTACTTTTTTTATGCTTCTAAAAATAGGATGCTATCATTTCAGAAACAGTTCCAAACCTGGCTACAAATCTATCAAACTTGAATAACAGCATCCTTGTATAAAAAAAATGATAAAACACATCATGGAAATCTGTAAAAATTAATGGACTTTTCATCTTTCCATAAAATAAAGAAATGCAAATATTATGAAATATCATGATGATTATAATATTAGTAGGCAAAACTTCTGACGAATAATATTTCACCATAATTTATCTGGCTATTATTCTAGATATTCAGCTTAAGCTGTAGGGAAAGTAAAGAAAATACTGCCGTACGATAGCTTAAATGTTTCTCATGAAAATAAAGGTAAAATTTAAAAGCAAAATCACGAGCAGTGTGCAATTGTAAACTATTTATTCAAATGTTCTTCTAGCACACATAGGCTTCTTAAAGCTTCTAATTCAAAAATTAATGTACACAGATGTCATTCAGTCACTTTTCCCAATGTCATAACCACTTCACATCATTCAGGGGTTAGAAGAATCGAGCAATGAGCAAAGATAAGCGTGGACTAGATGCTATCCACTTCTATAGCGTAATCGCTCTCCTGCAGCTTTTGCTTATCACTGCCCCTGCTTCATTTTATTTCCTTGAGGAACTTGCATGCAGCTTGTCAAAGATAGTAGAATCATCACTAAATCACCCCCATTGCTGCTTGACCAGTGAATAAGACCCTGATGACTCCTTGATCCTATTTGGAATTATAGATTTCATCAATTGCTAATGCAGTCGCCGCCTAGCGTTCCACGCCACGCTGTTGCACCTCCTTAGAGAGAGGAAACACAAGAACATCGGGTTCTATACGGAAGGAAACCTTCGGTCATTCTTTCCTTCCTGTCTCTCGCTTCTCTGATCTTAGATATGCTGAAGTGACAACTGTGATTTCAAAGTAATTATTTGGATTTTAGGCTTTCTTGAGTGAATTCATTAAATTTCTTGAATTAAAAGACATTAACTTCCTAGTTTCAGCTTCTACTTGAAATATGTTCTCTTTTTTCATGTGATTCCAATTGATTATATTTGCTGATTGTAACTAATCAAGTTTTTAGCAATAAGGGAGTTGAGTTTTATGATATATATATATGTGTGTATATATATGTGTGTGTGTATAATATTCAGGATTACATACAAAGACTATGAATTTGAAATCTGTTTCAAAGGTGGCTAACTGTAATTTTAATCATACTAGGTAATAGCTTGCAGTTCACCTTTCTCAATGACAAAATGAGGATGATAATAATACTAATGAAAAAATATTTTCATAACTTTGTGAGAACTGGTACAAAGACAGTGAATGATTCATGTGGAACTCAATATATATGAATTCAGTTTAGCTATTATAGTTAAGGCTTCGAGGGCTTTTACTGATTAAATAACATCACAAATAATTATTTCTTTATTTTCATCTTCTCAAATGAGGAGAGTGGGACTGGCACTGTGGAATAGCAGATAAGGCCACTGCCTGTGGCGTCAGCATCTTATAAGGGTATGGTTGCAGTTCTGGCTGCTTCACTCCTTTTTTCTCTGTTTAAGGATTTTACTTACTTTTATTGAAAACACTGGCTTACAGAGAGAAAAAGAGACAGATAGAATTGCCTCCATCCACTGAGCCACTTCCCAAATGGCCGCAGAGGCTGGAGCTGAGCTGATCTGAAGCCAGGATCCAGGAGCTTCTTCTGAGTCTTCCACTCATTTGTGAGGGCTCAAAGCTTTGATCCCTCCTCTGCTGCTTTTTCAGATCATTAACAGGAAGCAGAATCTGAAGTGGAGCAGCCCAGACATGAAACAGCATGCAAAGGGGATGCTGGTACTAATGGGCAGAGGATTTGCAACTGAGCCATCATGCTGGTCCCCACTCCTCCACTTCTGATTCAGCTTTCTGAGGATGTGCCTTGGAGAGCAGGTGGAAAATGGCCCAGGTGCTTGGTCCCCTGCACCCATATGGGAGAGCTCCTGTCTTTGAAGCAACCTAGCTCCAAGCCTTTAGCTGGAGTTCTATCCAGATCAACCACATATTGGTTGATTCCAAACAATTGAGCCATGATCTGCTATCTCCCAGAAAGTATTAGGGGAAAACGGAGTAATTTGGACTCAAATCAGGCACTCTGATGTGGGATGCACATGACTCAAGAAACAGCTTAACTTTCTGCACCACAACATCTGCAATCGTTCTGAAACTTTCTGTTTGTTTGGCATCAATTTTGATACTGGAGTTTTCCAGATGCATATGACACAGAACAGAATAATTTGTCTAAGATAGGTGTTGGAGGACATTAAAATATTCATGGTGCAGAGTCACTGTGATAGATAATAACACAAAGAACTTAGAAAGTAGGCTCTCTGTCCCACAACAATTTATTACAACAACGAATTATCAATATTCTCCAAGTTTGCACAATCGTTACCAAATGGCCAAAGACTTTCAAGTTCTTCAAGACAAAAGTCTTTCAAGTTCTTCTGCTGTTCTGGAGCATAAGATTTAAGGTGTGACTTCTCAGATTTGAACACTCTTTAAAATTTCTTTTTTTTGTATATTATAAAGTCAGATATTTAGAGAAGAGGAACAACAAAGAGGAAGATCTTTTGGCCAATGATTCCCTCCCCAAGTGACCGCAACGGGCGGTACTGCGCCCATCCAAAGCCGGGAACCAGGAACTTCCACCAGGTCTCCCACGTGGGTGCAGGGTCCCAAGGCTTTGGGATGTCCTCAACTGCTTTCCCAGTCCACAAGCAGGGAGCTGGATGGGAAGTTGGAGCTGCTGGGATTAGAACTGGTGCCCATATGGGATCCCAGTGCATTCAAGGCGAGGACTTTAGCCACTAGGCCACCACACCAGGCCCGGGTTTTGAACAGTCTTATATGAGTTTTGGATGAAGATATGTAACACATATATTTCAGTTTTTTAGATGTCACATTTAGGAAGAGAAATAATTTAATCACAGAAAGAAAGAAAACGAATTAAAGATAGCCAGTGGAGTCAAGAGAGGTTAAGTTTCAATTCCTAACTAATTGCCAAACTAGAAAAATATAGGACTGGGGAGAATCTGCTTAATAGCAAGTGATGGAAAATAAAAAGTCAGTTTATTGCAAAGATATAATGAGCCAAGGGCTTGCCAAAATAAGCTAAAGATGTAGTCTTACCGACAAGTTTCCTTGGCGTATAAAAGAAAAAGGGTTAGGTAAAAACATTGCTTTTCTCAAATAGTCGAAGAACACATTGCTTGAGTGTGTATGCTTGTTCTAACAATTAAGCAGATGCTGGAATATTGAGCGGCCACACATATTGCAGTCAGGGGAGTGAACTTTAGTTCTGGCACTGTGATATTTGAGATTCAAATTTCTAATATCAAAAACAAAAGATAAACATGTATGATATGATTGATGCAAAGATTGAAAATATCACTACCTAACCCTGAGGCAGATACTTGATAGTTTATAAAGGATTCATATTCTAATTCTTCATGCAGGAAAGTGTACTAATAGAGCTTCACCAAATCGCAAAACAGAGAAGTTGCTCAAACAGCTTCTTGCCTGCAAGGCTGCCTGCCATCTCACAATTCCATTGACAAAAATATTTCGATTTCTTTCCTCAGTGAAAGCTTGTCATGAATTTTGTGATGTTTGTTCAGCATTAGGATTTTAGCAACTGCTACTGTCTCAATCATGACAGAAGTGCCCACTCGAGAAACAGAGGCAAGATTTTAAAATACCACACAAGCACTTTAGCTGTAGATGTTAAATATGACAAATATTTTTTTTTATCGAGGAGTGTATTTTCAAAAAATTTTTTAAAAAGATCTTGAGAGAAAAGACAGATGTGAAGCTTCAGTGAGTCACTTGACAGCTTTGAACTTAGGCAAAGGCTTCACTGTTCATGCATCTATAAGTACAAAGAGATTAGAAATGTCACCTCCCAGTCGTCCTGTGTTCGGTGAAGAATCATGCACCTCTAAGTCACCCAGTAAATAACTACTCCTCTCTTGTTATTTCCCTCACAATAATGTTGTGATCGCTATATTCTTGTTCGCTTGATATTTGTAAATGGAAATGAGGGTGTAATAATTGATCATTTTAGCACAATGAGGACCAGGGGCAGACACTGCGACACACTTACTAAGCTGTCAGTTGGGATGCCTGCAGCCCACGTGAGAGATCTTGGGACGCAAGGAAGCGTGGAATTGAGTCCTCTTTCTGAGGATTCGGCTTCGTTCTAGCAACCTGAGAGGCATCAGCTGATGGCACGCACGTGGGACTGCTGGACACAGTCCCTGCTCCTGGCTTGGTCCTCGCTTATCCTGTGCTGCTGCGGACATGTGCCATTGAATCAGGGAGTGAACCTAAGGGAGAGAATCTCTTCTATCTCTGTCTGCCTCCCTGCCTCTTTCTTTGACTTTGAAATAAACAAATAAATAAATAAATAAAAACATTTTTAAAAAAAGATCTGAGAAGAAATACTTATCATTGTTTGAGTAATTAGTTTATTGTTTGGCTATTAGGAAGAACGAGCCAAAACATTAGGCAAAATGGATTTAGTAAGGTATGGTCTGTGGTTCTTTCTGTGACACTGACCACGTCATTAAAATTTTATGTAATCATGAATGCAATTGATGAGAGCGTTGCTGATCCAACAGGAGATAACAACCCAATAAATATGAATGGTGCAATATAAAATATGTTTTATTGAACTTTTTTTTCAAGATTTATTTATTTTTATTGGAAAGTCAGATATAGGGAGAGGGGAAGAGACAGAGAAAATGATCTTCTGTTTGTTGATTCACTCCCCAGGTGGCCACAATAGCTGGAGCTGAGCCAATCTGTAGCCAGGAGCCTGGAGACTCTTCCTGGTCTCCCATGCGCGTGCAGGGTCCCAAGGCTTTGGGGTTTCCTCAATTGCTTTCCCAGGCCACAAGCAGGGAGTTGGATGAGAAATGGGGCTGCCGGAATTACAAGCCCTGCCTGTGTGGGATCCTGGTGCGTCAAGGCGAGTACTTTAGCCATTAGTAGGCTACCGCACCAGGCCCTCATTGAAACATTTTTATGTCTTGCTTCAATATCGCCAAATGTATTATTTGTACAAAAATAATAGACTACAGTGGCAATAAATATAAAATAATTGTTTATGACGTATTCTATTTGTTCTAAAAATTAGTGAATTGTAGTGCTCAAATCCTTGCTTCTTTAAGAAACACTGAAGATGCCCATTAGCATTTATGTGAGTTAGTTTTCAAATTAGTATTCAATAATTGTATAGTTTTAGAGTCTTTCTTGGGTGACTACAAACAATATGGGAGAACAGAAACAGCTCTCTTTTTTGCTTCTGCATCTGTCACTGTGTATAAATACATATTTAATGGTCATGTTTGAAGCAAACAAGTAAAGGAATCCACTGGAAATTTGTTCCTCGGAAGTACTGGCATCCACATCCCCTTCCAATGGCAATTAATACGCCCCACCCCTCACCAGGGAGATTTTTTTTTTTTGCTATCTTTTTGATTCATATTTCTTAACAGCACAGTTATCTTACTGCTACATCCATATCTTCATAGTGTCTGAAACACAGAAAACCTTCAAAAAGTGCCCTAAGAATGACAGAAACCCAATCATTGCAGGAAAGAGAATTGTTGATGCAGGAAAAGCAGCTCTCAGGCAATATTCCAGCTTTAATTAGGAGGTATCAGCTGCTGCAGCCTTAAATCAGGACGACCATGTTCCCCACCTTTCTATTTCTGTCCTACATGCCCAGAAACATACTTAGGAACAAGAATTTTATTTGAAGTATTCAACAACTGCAAGAGAGAAGGTGCGGATCAATCAACTGTGAAGCATCCGTATGCCAGCGAGCGCGAGGCCCCGAAGACGCCCTAAGGGTCGAGGCGTACTGAAGATGCAAAATCATAAACTGAGGCGGAGAAGGCTGAGGAAAGTGGACTACTGTTAAAGCAGGATAAGTGAGGGGCATGGCTATTTACCTACTGGATCGAAAGATTTTCAAATCTTAACAATCGGTTTGGCTGTGCTGGAACATACTGACTGCTTAGCAACATGTATTCATAAAGAAATTGGCAGAATGTCAGCAAGTTCCGCAGAGCGGAGTCCTGCCAGTTCCCTTGACTGCCACAACTCTCAAAAATCCCTGCTAACATCCCTTTTCTTGAAGAATGCAGACTGGAAAATGAATGGGAATTTTTAGTATCTGCAGAAATGTGAATGGTACAACTCAATAGTTTAAAAAAGCCTGATTTATAGCAGGGGAATGGGAAATTATGTGTGAGATCTAAAATTGCATTCCCTTGGGATCTTTTCTACTTTTCAAAAGAAAGGCACTTCAGGTCACACTTTTATTATTTTTGGCTACAATCCAACGAAAGCCATACAATGTAATCTTAAAGAATCAAACTAGAACAAAGTTAGAGTAAGATTCTGATCATGAAAATTAATCATAATGGTTGATAATTAATTTCATGTAAGGAGACAATGATTTAACATATTGCTGCATTGCTTCCATGTAGAGTGTCTTCACTTTTCACCAACCATTTCCAATATCCGACATGAAGGGAAACGATAATCTCTACCTACCACTGAAGAGAATGTCTTTTCTAAATCATTAAAATCATCACTGGACCCAAGATAGCTCTGATGTAGTCAGGGAGTCCTGTAGCACAATCCATTGCTGTACGCAATGAGGCTTAACTCGGGGACTTCATAGTTATCCACTGCAGTAACGCGTGTTGGGATCTTGCCCCATATACTATAATGTGCCATTCCGGTATTTTGCAACTGAAGAAAGTTACAAATAATGAGTATGTCATATCTGTTTCAGATGATCTTTGATTTTTAAAATCAGGTGAAAATATTTTACATAGGATGTTTTAATGGAATATATACAAATCTTTTATAAGGTAAAAATAAAGAGAGAAAGAGAGTCTTATTTCAACAGTATGGGTTATATTTGTATGTACTATAATTAAAACATCTATAGGGCCCGGCGCGGTGGTGCAAGTGGTTAAAGTCCTCGCCTTGCACGCCCCTGGATCCCATATGGGCGCCGGTTCTAATCCCAGCAGCCCCGTTTCCCTTCCAGCTCCCTGCCTGTGGCCTGGGAAAGCAGTCGAGGACGGCCCAAAGCTTTGGGAACCTGCACCCGCGTGGGAGACCCGCAAGAGGCTCCTGGCTTCGGATCGGCATAGCATCGGCCGTTGCGCTCACTTGGGGAGTGAATCATCGGACGGAAGATCTTCCTCTCTGTCTCTCCTCTCTGTATATCCGCCTTTCCAATGAAAAAATAATAAAAATAAATCTTAAAAAAAAATCTATAAAACATGCAGGAATGTTTTATGTTAAGTAATTTTTCTCCCTGTAGTACAACAAGTTTCACAAAATGGTAGAAAAAATAATATGAAGATGTTTTAAAAGTCAACACTAGATGTAGATATTCCCTGGCATGTGTGTAGTTTGTAAGGATATTTTTTAAATACTTTGTGGCAAAACAGGTTCCTATCAAAAATGAAAAACATCAATTTATGGGATTTCAGTTTATTTCTTAACATACATACATATATGTGGCTTTTTAATGTAATATTCTCTTTTTATAGTCATTGATTTTTCTCAGTTGATTAATTTGGTCCTAAACAAGCAACGTCTAACCCCTCAATTTTCATTTACATTAGGAAAAATAGATGCTACTCAGCTGCCTGATACAGCCTTACAATATTTCATGTTATATCCAACTGTAAATATTTTATGTCTACTAACTCATTTAAAAACAGACTCAACAAAGAATGCGATAGATAAGCATTTCCCTGACTCACTGAATCAGCGTTACAACACTCACTCTTTCTCCTCAGTTACTGACGAGGCAGTGTGTATGTATATCCTGGTAGCAAGTGGGTCTCTGTGGCAATGACTTGAACTCACTTCTGCTTGAAGGCTCCAAATCGCAGTGAGGGTAAGTAGGAGGAAGCCTTTCTCCCTATGGAGTGTTGCCCTTGATTTAAAACCTTTGGGCTTGGAATGGAAGTTCAGAGCAGGGAAATGGCATAACACCCAATTTTGATTATCTACTTCCTATTTAGGGAATATTAACTCATAACCATAGCTCTTATAATTCTATGCCCCTGTGAGCATGTGTCTTTCATACTCTCTAGACGATGGAATCCTGTATTACCTAGTTTATTTTGGGGGTTTAACCCTTGTCCCTCAGTCTTGCTAAACTGATTTATCACTGAGACACTCTTTCATTTCATTCAAATTATCTATTGACCTCCGTACCTAGAACAAACAGCATGATTTCTAATATTAAGCATAAACAACTGTCAGGAAGAAAAAGACAAGAATCAAACGCAATATTTAAATTCTACAAGTTTTTTTCCCCAGTATCCCGCCTCCTGTAAGGTTTTTCTATAATGTTGTTACATCAGCTGATTGTTTCACCTAAACTGAAAGACATATGACAGACTGCCTAACTGTGAGCATAGAGAAGCTTAGTAAAGGCTGGTTGTCTTCTTATGTTTCTATATCCCTTTCTAAATTATTGAAGCAATCTTGATGAAGAGGATTGGAGGCCTGCCTCTGGTTGACACACATTCCAGGTGCCATCACTGTGATTCTGCAAAAATATAAGCAGGACCTTGAAGAATGAAGAACGAATTCACAATTACGCCAAACGTCTGATAGGTTATTAGTTCTGTTCAGCATTGTTTTTGGCTTTGTATGCTCCGGGAAAGTTATAGAAGTGTACTTTTAAAAAATGTGACAGTACTGGCTTATGAATTTGAATAAGCAGTATTTAGTGTTAGGTTAGGGTGAATCTCATCTTTCCACGGGCATAGCAAGTTGTACCGTAGGGGTTGGTGGCTGTTCTATTGACTGGCTCTGTCACAGTGCCAAGCACAACTACCTTCCAAATTCTGGAAGAAAGGGTTGCGTGCGTGCAAGTGAAGTCTCCGCTGTTCTGAAACTGCGATTTGGAGGCTGTTACCTCTTTATCTCCATTTCAGACTCCGTAGCTTGGTTTGATGCATGCCTTGCCATACCTTGTTTCACATTATTGAAAAAAGTATGAAGCCAAATTGGATTATAGCATACTCATTGATTTGTACATTTCTTTACAAAATTGAAGAATATATATATAATTCTGATTGTGCATAAAAGTTTAAGTAAAACAAATTTTATACTTTGTAGCTAATCATAGAAATGTTTATTTTATAAACTGAGAGCTTTAGGAAAGGAAGAAGATTTTTAGAGAAACACATTTGGGATCAGTTTTTCTGAATTTAAGAAAATAATTCTGTTGATAATTAAAATTTTTCTCAGATTTTTATTACATTCTTTTTAACTTTTGTTTTTAAAGATTTTCATATACACATATAAACATAAAGATGTGTAACTGTGACGTGAGCCATTTAGAAGTTTTCAGAATTGCAGCCAGTAAATAAAATAAACTACAATAAAACACATTACAGACCCTGAGGTTATAATGACTTTGCTGTTAATTTTAATCTGTTCTTTTTATGTAGATGTGCTCTTATTTTTGTAAATATGTGCTTCTATTTGCACATGTTAAATATCGAATATAGTCAACTTATGGTTAGACTGAGCAAATACCATGTTGTTGGACAATTTGATATGAAGAGTAAGGTTGGTATGTGACAGCTATAAAGTTGCTTCTTACCAGGGAATTCATGGTGATTTCAGGAAAGCAAAATGTACACCTGTAATAATGTAAGAAAATATTAGATGATTAAGTGCTAGTTAATATTACTAATAATATTTTTTAGAAAAAATTTTCTCACCTCTGCAATATTTCTGGTTATCTCAATTATCTTTTTACAAAAATAAAGAAATGAGAACATAGTGTATCATTATTAAAAAAAACTCAAAAGCCTGCTTTTCAAAGACTTTAAATAATTTTATATGATTTATTTAACTATATAACATCCAAGAATATATTGAATAAAACAAGGAAGTAAATGTTAATTGCTCATTATCTCTTCCTGACTTAGGTGATCAAAATACACTTGAAAAGTTCAATGAATAATCTTGTTATTTATTACCTGGATAAATAATTAAAAAGCACACGTTATAAATAAAGCTTAACATTGGCCATGAATAATGTTAAGTGTTTATACACACTTAGAAATGAATTAGGTGTGCAATTATATATTAATATTGGCTACACATTTAATTTATTTTTTATTATGCAAATATCCAAACCCAGTTAGTAAGATTTTGATTTCTGATGCTGGAGAAACACTGAATGATAGAGGATAGCTGAGGGTAATAAGGCTTTAATTTGAATACATCCAATCATCCAAAAGTTGTTACAAGACAAAGAATGGTTTTACAAGAATTTGATAAGAAAATGGTTCTTCAAGCAAACACAGTACTATTAGAGTTACAGGAAGCAGCTTACAACAAGAATACATATAGATACACTTATTACAAATATATATAAATACATATATAATAATACATACATACATACATATATTACTGGCTGTTTTATTGTCCATTTGCAGAAAACAAAGAAAGCTGATGAGACAACCTATGTGGATCCTTATTTTTACACAGTGGAGATAATCCTTGGCTTTAGAATGAGATGCGATCTCTAGGGCTGATGTATACGCCTTTATATGGTGCAACATGGACCAAGAAAGAGAAAGACGAGTTGTGGGGGAAAAAACTACAAATAAGAGGCTCTCATGATTTTTATAAATAATTTTCCGCAGAAAACCACCACCAAATGTCTAGCATTCTCTAATGAAGTGAACAAACATTTATCATGAAAAAAATCTTTAAAACATCAGAACTTTGTCTCTAAAAAGTTTCTGGAGAATCAAAACCTACATCTCAGAAATCATTTTCTTACAGATACTAAAATAATACAAGCTGGGAAAAATGATGTAGCATTTCCATAAATATATCTACCTTCCACATTCCTTATCTACCACGCTAAGAAGCTAAGTAAACTCACTGAAAGGGCATTGCCTTGTTGATACTATGTAATAGATTTTTTCCCAAGACCGAGAGCTGCAGTTGAATAATGGAGCAAAAATTCATGTCAGCAACCACTCATCATGACCAGCTGCCTATGAGATCCAAACAATCTCGCGATTCTTCAATCATTTAAATTTAAATAAAAGTAGTAAACACATGGCTTGGTTTTACACACTTATATATGCTAGCAATTACTAGCATTTAAAAATTTTACTAATTAATCCTCTTAATGATCTCAAATGATTTACTTCTTTCAACTTACACATACTGAACTTGATGTCCAGTTAGGTTAAGTAAACTCCTCAAATCTTAAAACTAATAAACAACAGAACCACAACTGATAGCCAAGCTGTTTTAACAACCTGTATTTATTTCACTGTCACTGAGTTTAATTTAATGTGAAGATAACCATGTAATAAAAATAGAAATCATTATTATTACTATTGTCAACATTGTATATTTTGTGACAGAGATTGACAAAAGTATTTCACAAACATATTATTTTTAAAACATACTATTTTGATGTACCGTCTTAACAATACTAACCTCCCAACATGCTTATATGATTTTCATTATATTAAAATGCAGGGAAAACTCCTTAACCTTAGAATGGCTGGTCCTACACTACAGCTCGCACTAGTTTAGAAAGTGTTAGTGCTGTAACCAGACCCAAAACAGAAGGAAGGAAGACCACACTGATTTTTGTTGATGAAGATAAGTGTCTAAATAGGAAAACATATGGAAAAGGATTTGAGAATTTGCTCAACAAGTTTTTTGTTTATTTGTTTGTTTTAATTAAACTAGCAAGTCAACTTGTTATATTGGCAGTCATCTTAGCATTCTTTGCAGTTTGTCCTGAACATAAAGTAAAAGCAAACAAGAAACAAAATATGGTTTATTTTGTACTGAGATCTTTTTATTCCTTTGTAACTGGTAAAAGTATGTAGAAATAAATTTTTGGCTCCAAGGATAGTGTTCTCTTTCTTAACTGAAAATGTAAAGATTCTTAAAAAACAATGAAGGAAGGGAACTTCTGGGAGGATTCTCATATTTTTTAAATTAATGTTTCTTAGATGTGAAAGAAAAAAAAATAAGTTATATAAAAAAGTAATGTATGGATCCAAAGCTCTACAGCAGGTGAGTTGGATAAGACACCATTTCTAAAGCAACACACACACTCACACACACACACACACACACACACACACACACACACACACACTTCTATATATTCTTTAAGCAATATATATGTGTAACTTGATAAAGAGAGATCTTCCACTGACTCCTCAAATGGGCCAGGTTGAAGCCAAGAGCCTGACCCTAAGCCAAGAGCTGTAACCTGGGTCTCCCGTGGTCTGCATTAGCAGAAAGCTGGAGCAGAATTGGAGGCGAGATTCAAACCCAGGCACTCTGCAGTGGGAGGTGAGTGTCCCAAGTGGTGTCTTAGCTGCCAAACCAAACACTCACCTCAGCAACAATGTTGCGATGATTAATTTTGTGTGTCAACTTAATTGGGTTAGTCTAGGTGCTACAAGCACTTTGTAGATGTGGTTAGTACTTGCAGTCAGTTGACGTTCAGAAGAGGAAAGTGTCTTCAACTATGTAGGTGATGTAGAACTTATCAGTTGAAGTCTTTGGAGAAAGAACTTTGACCACCTGCAGAAGAATTTCAGTTTCAACACAACAGCAACACTATCTGCCCAATTTATTTTAGACTTGTCAATGAAGATGTGAAAAATAATGACCTATTACAACGCTCATTGTTTAGGAATATTTTGGCCACTAACGGAAAATGCTACCCAGTTATATTGATGCACTTGATTAGTTTGAATATGTGTACAAATAATGTTTTCTCACAGCATTTTTTCCTATATTATTCAAACTTGAACAAGGTTGGATTAACGCTAAAGTGCTTCACTCTGAATTTCTTATATAATAAAAACATTTTCCATAAAAATTGGCATGAAGTCAATATGGTAATTTTATACATTTATAGCAAAATACTTTAAATACTAATTTTACATACGAATTGTAAGTTAACCACAAATAGAACATAAGCTAGACTTTCTTGATAGAAGATGAGTCTAATTTGCTTCACAGATGTCAGCAATAACCTAAACTTATAATTTTACAATCAAAAATAGATGTCAGCAAACTATTTCACAACCAGTAAAGTGCTACTGTTTTAATTCTAAAGCAATGCAATAATTGGCAAATATGGCATTATGGATTTCTTGGTAGCTTTTAATTAAATCGCATGTCATTTGAATAACAGCAACATAAGAATAGCCAGCCTGATGAAGGATAAAGGAATAACAGTAAGAGATGTTTATTTTTCCAGGAATGATGAATTCATTGCTAATTTAAAAATATATATATATTAGTTTAAATAGTTACCATGAAGCAAAGAAAAAGAAACGAAGTCTCAATTTTTACATCATAAACACTTATTGTCCACTACTTGGTCAAAACCCGATTTCCCCAAGGTTTATTTAAGATGCACCCCCAGATTAGGGTGCTCTAACAACAAAGTCAAAGTTAATTAGTCTTAACTAACAGACAAGTAGTAAACTTCTTAAGGTCAGCTCCACCCTCAAGAAAGTGGACATTAGAGAGAGATTTTAAAACAGTGTCTGTTTTTATAGGCAGTGCAGGGAAAGGCTAAGCCAATAAAACGTAATGGTCCCATCCTATATTTTAATAGCAACCTCCAAAGGACAGAGCACTTCCCTGTGATTTGAAGGCAAAGCCTTGTACTAGGTTGAAAATGACACGTGAGCGAAGAAAATTACTGTCATTTCACTTTCATCCTGAGTATCGAATATAGCCACTGAATAGCAATCAAACACATGCCAATTGTTGGCTTTTTAGGCCAACACTACTCATGCTTTGGGCCACATTGAGATCCAGGAGGCTCTCTTAGTTTACCCAGTTAATAAGTCCAAGGAACTACATGTTGGTTTGTGTTTTGGAGGAAGAACGAATCATCCAACTAAGAATCTTGGGATGCTGTTGGGAAATGCTAGGCGTGAGCAGCTGTGCTCAGTCATGGCTTCATTTTCTCTCCAGTCGTCTTTGGTTGCATGCCATAACGGCACGGGGCATAGAGGTTTATGGCTCTAAAACAGCCTTGTCATTTCGTGAAGTCTAACAGAGCAAAGAGGTTTGATAAATGGTTAAAAAAAATATGTTACTTAAAAATCTTTTCAATCAGATTAGGTTCCTGTTGTTTGTTTTTAGAATTCCAGTAGCCCTCCAGGATCTAGAAGCTAAACATTTATGATAATAAATTGACGAGTAGAATAAAAAGTGGACAAATTCATGTTTTTATGATTTTACATGGTATTCATGCTTCTCACTATGGTAAATTAATTTTAAATGTTATTTGTTTGGCTTATTTTTGTTTTCTGAGAAAGAGCATTTGCATGTAACATTGAGGCAAAGATGCTCTAAGCTGGTCACAAAAGAAGATGCAGATCCAAACTCTCAACAAATTCAACATCTCCATTGTACTTTCAGAAAAGAAGACACTTGTGATTGTTTTCTGTTATATCATCACTTAGTATGTGAGACTGTTATGAAAAGGGCACATTTCAGCATGAGTAGGCCCACCTAGTTTTCCACACTATGGAATTGATTCAGTGAGAAGAAAAGACAGAGAATGCTATTTGAAAACAAGCACTGCTGTACGCATTGAATTATTTAATTTACTTTAAAGTTTATTCATGAAAATTAATCTCAACTTCCAATGAAAGAGATGATTTGGGGTTCTGGAAGCAGAGAGCTCCGAGAAATTCTAGTATGCTTTAAACTGCAGAAGCAAGAGGGCATCTTCCCAATAGCGTTCAGAGTAATTGCCATCGTGATAGGATTCAGACTCTCCACCATGTGAAATTTGTCTTTCATCCAATCAGCACAAACAGCTAATGCACTGTCTGGAGTATTATATTCCATCCACTTTCCAATAAAGTCAGCGGTGTCCAATCAGACACCTATTGTTAACAGAGAATCTGAAATTGATACAATCATCACATTGATCCAAAGTTGTCAATCATCCTATGGCTTTCCTTCTTTTTCTTCACTCAGAATTTATCAATTCCAATGGATAATGTCATATTTATTCGAAATTTCAGAAAGTAATCATTGAAATGATAGGATTTTCTAAATTCTTTGCAAATATGTGTATTTCTAAAGTTCCAAATATTTGTGTTACCTAATATTTCAGCGAACATGATATGTTCCTCACTGAAAACCAGTTTCATTTAAATTGAATAGATTTTGCATAAAATACATATAAAGGCCATACCATTAATGAAAATTTGCAAATTAGGAAGATTTATTGAAATTTAATTTTATTTTTGTTATATTTCTTTTTACATATATTTCCACAGAGATAAAGCTATTACACATTCTCTTTCTGTAAGAGCTTATTCAAGTTTCTTTAGATTTATTTTCAACTTAACAGATTGTAAGCTTCATGAAGGCAGGAACGTGGTTTACATATTTGTTGCAACTATAATCCCAAATATTCCAAATATTTTGATTTATTCCACCTAGTGAAAGAAATCTTTCATGAGAAGTAAGCATGTTCTTTTTTGTCACACATTTCTGAAGATAGTTGAGTTTATTTTCCATACAGCTTTTGTTTAATTTTTCACATTTCAAAATGATCAGTTCTTTGACCATCCCATGGTGTAAGGATACTGATTGAAGTAAATTATAGACTAACACCGACTTCTGATCCTAACATCCTCATAGGGGCATGGACTATTCCTCTGGCTTTCCTTTAGACATGTAAATGAGCCAGGACTTCCATTTACCTACAGCCTCTCTCTCCACCTAATTCATGATTTTTGCCATTTGTAATCCCATAGCTCTTTCAGCGCATTACTGCAATTCCTCTTTTGCCAAATATAAATAAGACAACAATCTAGGAAATGATTAAACGAGCATGGTTTCGAATGACATATTTTATGAAATACATTAAGCTCAGCGTGGTATTAAGATTGATGTAAGCATTTAAGAATGATTTTGTGCTGAGCTTTAAATATAAAAGTGTAAACATGAATGCCAGTCAGGTAGGTGAAATGTGAATATTGAAGCCATTAGATTTTACTTATACTATTCTTATTGAAAGTAAAACACATGACATTTCTATGGAATATCATTAGTGACTCAGTGTAGTCAATATTTCGAGGAGCATATCACTAAGCCTGGTTATAATAAATGATTCATTAAAATGAGAGATGAATGAATGAATTAGACCAATGCCTAATACATATATAATATATGTGTTATATAACAATGTACGTATATTATACTCGTACCATGGTTATAAAAAGAAAGATAACTACCATTTCTCAGATTCTGAGTGGCCCACCCTCCACTCCAGTTGCTGTTTATTAAAAAAAAAAAATGGTGACTAAGAATAAACACACATACACACATGCACATGGCTATGGCATGGGAAGCAGATGCTACCCATGCGATAAATGATGTCATTGCCATTTGAGCCACTGGAGAGTAACCGATGACAAAATTAGGCCACTCCTGATGAGGGCTATGCACTTGTGACAACGTTCCCGCCCCAAGGAGAAGCACTGTGGCACCTGTTTACAGAGTTACTATTAATGTTCACATTTTCATCCAGAAAACCATATGAAAACAGATGGGTGAAAGTTGAAACCAGTTAGAACATAATTTCTTAATTGCTTTAAATAAAATACTCCTATGGTTGATGGAGAAATGATTCGATGCATTGCATTGCATATTCACCAGTATTTAATTTGTGTCACAGTCTTTTTCATTAGAAAAAACTGATACATAAGCTATACATCACAATATCAATAACTAGTAAAAATTTGCAGTTTTTAATGTTCAACGGTAATTGTAGAGAATCCAAGTATAGTCAGAAATATCAAACTAAGCAATCAATGTTCTTCTAATTTTTCAGGATTTTTATGTTCAGATGAATAAAACCTACAATTTGAACAATATGTGCTGAGAAATATGTTTCCATAATGTGCTGTAGCATGTCTATGTTATATAATCTTTGCCTAAGTGGTAAAATAACAATAACTCAAATAATGAACTTATTAAGAATAATGATATAATTCTGTGATAAAGTTATTGCCCTCATCATTTTCTCATCTTTTCTTACTATTCACTCTTTAAAAATTAACAGTATTTTAATTACAAAGTTGTCCCACTGTGGACTATCCTTATATATCTTGTTTAAACTTCTCTCTCTTTCTCTCTCTCCCTTCCCCTTCTCTACCTCTCTCTTTATCTGCTTCTCAAATATATAAAAATAAACAAATAAAACTTTAAATGTATTAGTTAAGTAGATCTTTACTACTTATGGTATTTTGTTCATGTCACTCTGTGATGTTGACATGCATATTGCTTTGAGATATATTTAAAAACCAAAGTATTCAAGATTTTTGGTGAGCCAAATCTTTTTCACCATGTATATAAAATACTAAACTTGATAAAAATCTCTTTTGAATTAAGAAATGATTCTTATAAGAGTAAAATTTGATAACATTTCCTATGCAACAGAAATTACAAATCTATGAATTTTACTAGAAAAATACGGTGACCACGATGATATGCTTCTGTTTTATTTCATGAAGAAGATAGCCCATTGAAGAACTATAAATACATGTTAATTTGCCAATATCGATTTCATTTTAATGGGAAAGAGCTAATAAACAGATTTTCTGCTGCTTCACTCCCCAAATGCCTGCCGGTTGTGCCAGGTCAAAAGCTTGGAACTGAAGACTCAAATTAGGTCTTCCCATGCGTAGCAGCACACCAGCATACCCAGGTTGTGTGTTAGTAGGAGTCTGGTATCTCAGACCTAGGCCCTCCAATGTGAGATGTGAGCACCCAGGTGACACCTTTACACTGCCCTTCGTTGAATATTTTTTCCCCGTTGAATAATTCAAAGCAGTTGTGACACTAGGAGATTCTTAGTTTCTAACAATATTACTCTGTCACACGAACTATTCATTGAGACATTTGCAAATGAAGATAGAGTCATCAATGAAGATATTCTTTCAATTCTTAAAGAGGAAAGAATGAGGATTTGGACCAGTGATTGACAGTTGAAGCTTATAAAATATTTAAGTAGTAGAATGTACAGGATTTAGCTGTTGATTAATGCAAGCTCCTTACATAGGAAAGTGACTTCCTTCATTTGAGTTTAAGTATTTGGCAGAGTTTGGAAGGAACAGTAGTGGGAGAAATTCCATAATAGAAAAATATCAATTAAATTTTTCATGTCTATTTTCATTTTTGTATTTAGCAGTTTATTGTATTGAAGCATAATTTTTACTGAACTTGGCAAATTTTAGGATACTCCAAACTGGTTTATAACTTTAACAAGGCATATGTCAACAGTTGAGGCACAGAACAGTTTTAGGAGGGGTGTGCAGAGAAATCTTCAATACCACAGTGAGGAGTAACTAATCTTTGTGTCCTACCTAGTAAGGTATATATGAGTTCCCGCTGACCATTTCCTGTCTGGTTCTAAGCTTTCCTTGTTGCTCTTGTCTATCTATTCTAATTTTTTGTTGTTATTTTGTTTTGTTTTGTTTTGTTTGGGGGGTGCTCTGGGGCAACCCTGATGGTCATTGCAGGAGAGGGTGGGGATCCAAAGTTGGAACTCAGTAAGGACCAGAGAAAGCTCCTCTCCCTAGCCCTGAAGGGAGTTTACTGTTCTGTTTCTGCAGACCGCTCAGGGTTCCTGGCTGTTCCGATGACATTTGGATCCTGCGAGGAAGCATTTGGGCTTCTTCCATCCCATGCGGGAGATTCAAATGGGAGTGCGTGACCTCAGAGTTGTTGGCCTCCGAAGACACTCCAATTCCCCGTGGTCTCCTTGGCAGTTGGGATGTAGTCCTTGGTGCCTGTACTGATAGTTCCTGGTGAGGATCCGGGAGTCTCGATGGTTGGGATACAAGCCTCCTCCTGTCCAACTGCTAAATACCAAAATGAAAATAGATGATTTTAACATCTGCAGGCTAAATAAAAGCTGCTAAAATACTGTGACAGGACCAAAACATGATTGGTATGGGTTTAAGAGAGATTGGGAGCAGAGAAATAGAAGGTGATAAATGTAGGATTTTTGAATAGAATTGTTTTAACAGAAAGAATAACAAGCAATGAAGAAAAAAGTAGGTTCCTGACAACTGCTTTTTTGTTTCAGTATGAGGTAAAAGCTGCAAGTTAGTAGGTGTGTGAGAAGACTTTTTATTTTTTTTTCAGAAAAAAATGGGAGAGTGATTACACAGCAGGTGGAGGATTTTTGGAGTAATGCCCTTTAGAAGTAATTTGGGAAGTAATCTAATAGCAAGTTTGACTCTTGGTAGACTCAGGGATAATTCACCCTGATAAGAAAAAAGAAACAAGATCTATGATAGTGGGTGGATAGCAGAGAAAGTTGGAAGGAATGAACATGCAGGGCCCAGCACAATGGCTCAATTGGCTAATACTCCACCTCAAAATGTCAGGATCCCATAAGGGAAACAGAGTGTATCCCAACTGCTACATTTCCCATCCAGCTCCCTGCCTGTGGCCTGGGAAAACAGCAGAGGATGGCCCAAAGCTTTGGGACCCTGCACCTGCAGTAGCAAACACAAAAGAAGCTCCTGGTTCCTGGCTTTGGATCAGCTCATCTTTGGCTGTTGCAGACATGTGGGGACCAGCAGTTGGAGAATCTTTCTCTTTGCCTCTCCTTCTTTTCATAAAATCTTACCTTTCCAATAAAAATAAGTCGATCTTTTAAAAAAAATCAATTTTAAGTGTATTTAAAACCCAGGTAAAATGTGATGCATGAGGATAGGAAGAAGGAATTGGAGGTTTGGATAGGGAAACATACATAGAAATAACTATGTGAAACCGATTGGGGAGCAGTTCAGAATTATATGGGAGATAGTGCACCAGCAGGTTTAGGGGGTTGTTGGCTGACAGCAGACACTTTATGTCAAATTCTTTTGAGGAGTGAGAAAAAGGAGGAACAATGGTCCAAAAGGGGGGATTAAGAATCAGGAACATCTATATTGGATGAGATGTTTGGGAAGAAAACATCCACCACTTGACAGGACTTTGAAACAAGTCCTGTTTTCAGATGAAAGCCACATTTCCTTTAAGCAAAAAGGCAAATGGCGGAAGATCAAAGGTTAAGGACAATGTGCTATACAGTATGGAACTCTATTTTTAAAAAGCATAGTTAGGTATCTACTTTTCTTACATAAGCAAGTACATCCCAGACATAAAACAATTGAAACAGTTTTAAAATGTATAAATATGTATATATAGTGCAACAGTTTTCAAATTGATATAAGCTTTCCTAGTACAAAACCAATGGAAATAACCACAAACAATATTGACTCTAAATAACTTGTAACTGATATTCATCACCGATATTGCAATGGCTAAATAGACAAAAAGTCAACAGCAAAAGAAAGTCCTTACAGAAAATAATTCAAAATCAATTCAAAGAAATTTCCCCCAAATGATTAAATGTTGGAGTTCTTATGATTTTCTCAAGATTAAGAGTTTACTAGGTGCAAGAGTTAATCTGCTCTTTATCTCTACTGAGTCACACCGCAGGCAATATTTCTAACAATTTCAAAGTCTTGCAAAGGAATAAGTGTAGTATTACATTGCTTACCTCAAGTGAATGTGTTCTAATAAGATAAAGGGAAAATATATGTGTTTCAAAGAAAGAGAACAATATTAGGTTTTGTTTTCTGACAGTAGGTTGATAGTGTCATTAATGTTACAAATAGAAGTATTGATATTGAGCCTGGCATGGTAGTCTAACGGCTAAGGTCCTTACCTTGCATACACTGGGATCCCACATGGGCACCAGTTCATGTCCTGGTTGATCGAATTCCCATCCAGCTCCCTACTTGGGGCCTGGGAATACAATAGAAGACAGTCCAAAGCCTGGAGACCCTGCCCATATGTGGGAGACCCAGAAGAAGATCCTGGTTCCTGAGTTTGGATTAGCTCAGCTCTGGACATTGCAGCCATTGAGGAGTGGATCAGCAGATGAAAAGTCATTCTGTCTCTCTTCTCTGTACATCTGACTTTCCAATTAAAAGAACTAAATCTTATAAAAAGAAGCACTGATATTAATTATCTAGGTTTTTTTTCTATTGTCCCTATAAAATACTTCATAACTGTAGGACATTCAGAGGTTTTGTTAATCGAATCAATTAGTGCCTCATCCTATTGTTGCAATGTGGTATAACATTTCCCTCATAAATGTTATTTATACAACTCTTCTTGGGGCATGGTGCAGTTTATTTGAAACTATGAATGGTGACTAGAGATGTTCCTACATTGTGACACTGACTACCAGAAGTGGGTCTGATGAAAAAATTCAGAGTTTCTTCACATTGGAAAAAATGAATCTGTGTGGGTCTCGTTTCACAGACTCTGGCATTATTATTTTGAACTTAGCCACAGTCATTGATGATGTATTCCTGTCTCACATGGAAAATCCTCCCCGGCTGTAACAGCACTCATGTGTCTAGTTTCCTTGAAGACATCTAAAATGTTAGTGTTCACAGAGTAAGCATCAGATTGAATAACGTTTCTTTATAGAAGCTTCACAAATTATGGGAGCAAATGATCAGCTCCTAACTTTCCAGGGAAGACGATAAAGATAACCGACATGGAGTCTAGGTATTTGCACCTAAATTTTATTCTTTTAGATTATATGTAGGCATATCATTCAAGAGGATAAAGATTCTGGGGCTGTCTGAAAGAAAGAGAAGGGACGAGGGAGAGGCGGAGATGTGTTTTTCAGTATGTTCTGTAGACATTTTATATGCTTGACTAAAGTGGGTAATAACACACAATCCACATAACACTGTCTAATATATGTTTAATTAATATCACATAAAAGGCTTGCTGTGGTTTTTATGCAAATAGGGCCATAAGTATATCTGTAGGTTTTCTTTCTTCCCTACTTCTCTTTCTGAGTTTTGGTCTCCTGAGGTACAAAACTGAGCTACAAAATTACCTTAAAGAGGGTTTATGAATCACAAAGCAGAATTCTTTATGTACCTTGTTTCCATATGAAAGTAGCAACATTTGTGCATAAATGGCTTGCATCATTTTTTTATGAATTGGGCCTTAAGTGCTCATGATTGTCCTTGATATTCAGTTTTTAGTCATTAAATAGCGTTGAAACAACAGGAGGAGAAAAAAGGAAACATTTTGTACCTGTGGTACACACTTGGACAACACAGCTTTAGAAAAATAGCTACACTCTTATTCTTTTATATGTATGAATTACGCAGGGACAAAGACAAGAGTGACTTGATAAAAAGGCAAATAATATATTTCTGAGACATTAATAGTCGAAGCCCTACTCAGGATAAGAAAAATGCATTGATTTTCTTATTTGATTCATGTGCTTCTCATATTTTGCCAGTCTATACGGCTCTATTGACAGAATTAGCTTGCTCTGAATGAAGAAAGGAATAATTCTAACTATAGTGTAATATGTCACCTCTCTTATATTACCGAATAATTACTCTCTGACTAGGGAAGAGGGACATGATAGAACTTTTTTTTGAAGGTTGATTTCTAGTGTTTCACGATTTTGTAATACAGACAAAAGTGAAAGATTTGAGACAAGCAGATATTTTAGAAAATTTGAAAAAATACGCGAGAGAACAATGTAGAGACTGTTTCTGTTTCTATTTGGATCGAATTTGCGTGATCACTGCAAATATCGTTGGCTGAAGTTGCAACCGTTGATATCTGAGCATGTTGATGTATTTGGAAAACATGACTTTTCAAGGAAATGACAAAGGCAGAATGATGTCATTCTGAGGGTCCTCATCTTCTCAAGAAGAAGAGGTGGTCACGGAAATGCACAGAAGAAAAGCATTTGGTGGTACAGAGAAGAGCTGGACACTGACAAGCCAAGGAGATGCTCAGAAGTTCACCCGACTGATGCCTTGATCTCAGACTTCTGGGATGCAGGCTTCTGAGAAAATAAATCTCTATTCAGTAAGCCTGTTTGCCCATTTGTTAGAGCACGCCTAGGACACCATCAGTCTCATATGCTAACTTATAGGAAACTGCAGACATGAGCAATTTTTTTTTTCTTTTTTTGCCTCTAGCCACTGAGATTAATGGAGGGACTAAGTATTTTGGAGGTGGAATATTTGAATATTTCCTGTTCACATCTCCTGGATGTTGAAGACATTATTTTTTTCCTAACATTTCCTGGACCTCCAGGTTAAATAGTACAGATTCATAAAAAGCGCCTTGTTGTTTTTCTAGCTGTTAATCATAGATAACATTATCAGCGTTATTGTGAAAGATGTGCTATCTATTTAAAAAAACAAGGTTTATTTTATTCTTATTAGAAAGTCGGCTTTACAGAAAGGAAGAGAGACAGAGAGAAAGGTCTTCCTCCAATTGATTCACTCAGCAACTGGCTGCAAGGGCCGGAGCCGCGCTGATCCAAAGCCAGGAGTGAGAAGCAAGGAGCCTTTTGCGGGTTTCCCATGCGGGTGCAGGGGACCCAAGGCTCTGAGCCATCCTCGACTGCCTTCCCAGGCCACAATCAAGGAGCTGGATGGGAAGCCAGGATTCCAGATTTAGAACTGGCGTGCATATTAGATCGTTGCGTGTGCACAGTGAAGACTTTAGCCGCTAGGCTACGGCACCAGGCCCATTTCTCTCTCTTTTATATGTGCCAAAGCACAACTGGGAATAATCTATCTGTGTTTGGTTAAAATACTGGTCTCCACATTTGATATGCTCCTCCTTGATGTGTCCTTGATGGTTCCTTTACTGTCCCAGATGTGTTTCAGTGATGTCCCGCCTAAACATAGTTCCTAAAATGAGCCTGCACCAAGCCATTTGCCAAAGTTTGAAAGACCTCCGCCCCGCCCCCCGCAAAACAAAACAAAACAAAACAAAATCATGCATCGTATGTGCCCAACAACTGAAGAACTTTCAAATATGGACAAACGCTTTCTCTACGAAATTTCCGCAGAAGCAAAATGTAAAATAGACTTACAAATGAAACATTAAATGAAGGCTAAACGATGTGCCCTTGTCCTGAAGAAGGCGGCTTCTCTCTTAATTTCAAAAGGATCCATCTTGGATGTTGGATTCTTTTACTATTTACATCAAGCTTCTTGGTGTATTGCTATTACTAAAGGTCTGCACAGGGACCAGTGCCATGGCTCAGTGGCCAAGTTCTCACCTAGAAAGCATCAGGTTCCCATGTGGGTGCCAGTTCATGTCCTGGCTACTCCACTTCCTGTCCATCTCCCTGTTTATGCCTGGGAAAGCAGTAGAGGCTGACCCAAAACCCTGGGACCTGGCACCTGCATTGGTGACCTGGAAAAAGTTCCTGGCTTCAGAACAGTCAACTCTGGTTGTTGTGACAATCTGGGGAGTTATCCGATGGATGGAAGATCTGTCTTTCTGTCTCTACTTCTCTCTCTAAATCTGATCTGCCTTTCCAATAAAAATGAACAAATTCCAATGAAACTGTTGAATATATCTTTACAGTAGGACGATGGGCTCTCTATCCTTGTTCATAGTTACGATGTCAGGATAAACTTAAGGAGCAGAATGACAGACTTAGGACTGTTTATAAAGGACCACACTACTGTAATAACATGGGGGAATCAGTGGGGTGGAGGGGACTTGAAGAGGGGCAAGGGAAATTCTAGAGCCTATGGAACTGTATCATAAAATAATAATATAATAATAATAAATCTACAAAGTTATCTACGTCAAAATGATATGTGAAAAATAAAAAAGAGTGAAATAAATAAATAAATCTGTAAGTAAACAAATCTTTAAAAAAATGTTTGCATAGTACTTACTTGGGCAGTAAATACGCCCAAATATGCTTAGGTATGGTGAGCATTTGATCTAGTGGACAAAGCATCAGTGAAGACACCCATAATCCCTATCCAACTAGCTGGATTCAATATAAGGTTCCATTCCTGACTCCAACTTCCTGCTAATAAGGTCTCCGTGAGGCAATTGTAGAGGCTGCGTGACTGGTTACTGCCTCCCATGTGAGACCCCGGAGCAGGGTACCCAGTTCCTGCTGTGGCCGCCACTGTGGGTATTTGGAAAGTGAACCAGCAGGTCAGAGCTATTTGTCTCTGCCATTTAAATAAATAAACAAACAAATAAATAGATAAATAAATAAATAAAAGCAAAAACTATGTACAACCAAGTACATTTGTGCCATTTCTAATTACTGATCTTATTTAAATGTTTATAAACTATTTTAAAAATAGTAGTAGGTGTCGAGGAACCATCTAAAATAAAACAAAATTCCTAGAGTCATGTCCTATCACAGGGAGAGAAGCACTAATAATGGAATTTAAAATTCAATGGCAAGAAGACAGAGAAATCCTTAAACTCAACAATATAAGCTGTTACAATATAGCTTAAACCGTAACAATATAGCTGTCATATGGGAGGCATTGTAATGTGTACATCATTGAACTGGTTTTATGTGTTGTAATCTGGTGTCCTGAAATTGCCAAAATATAGCAAATTGAAAAATCTAGATAAATGGAAGGAAAGAACAAAAGCCAAACAATAAAAACATGAGCTGCTAAATTTCAATAAAGTATGCTTGAAATGATAAGAATAATCAGGGAAAAGTAAATGTTCACCTGAAAATGTGAAAATCAATGGATGAGAAATGGGGCCAAAATGGAACACATATAGTATCCTGGATGCAACAGAGATGCTTCACTTAAAAAAGTTAGTGAAGATTCCACAATGCATATTTGATATATACACAATGGTTTTCATACGGTACTTCTACTGTGAAAGCATTCAAAAATGTGTGATCACAATGCAATGTCTCAGCCGTACAGAATGACCACTAAGTGTCCTTTTCATTTTCTCTGTTCCAGATACACAATCTGGTTATACAGCATACTGAATTGTACAGAAATCTTGACACTACGTTTTTACCTTCAACCGTATAACAGACTTCCGTAGTCAGAAGAATTACGAAGAAGGAGGAGGAGGAGAAAAGGAGAAGAAGAAGGAGAGGAAGAAAAAGAAGAAAATAAAAGGTGTGATGGCTTATTTTTATAGAAAACTGCATACCACGAGAGAGATGATAAGAACATATTCTGTATGTATAAGCTCATTTAATTTACATAAAGTCTGTGTTTAAATACAAAGTTACTGAGAAGCAAACAAGAGACCTGGGGCCAGCATTCCACATGGGCACCAGTTTATGCTTTGTTTGTTTCACTTCTAATCCAGTTCCCTGCTAACTGTCTGGGCATAGTGGTAGATAGAGGCCATACATTTGGGAGTCCTGGATGGACTTGTGGCAGTCCTTGGCCTGGACCGGCCATAGCCATTGTAACCATCTGGAGAATGGACCTGTGTATCACAGATATCTCTTGCTGTTTCTCTCTCTCTCTCTCTCTCTCTCTCTCTCTCTCTCTCTCTCTTCTGTGTTTATCCCTCTCTATGTAACACTGACATGCACTTTTAATAAAAACACAGCCATGATTGAACTTTTTACATTACTTTTTAAAAATTGTGTTTCATGATATAGTTCCATAGACTCGGGAATTTTCCCTCCTGAACTCTGCGTTTTCCCTTCCCACCTCACACTTTTCCCCCTGTATTATTGCAAACTATAGTCCTTCAACAACAGCCACAAGTATATCATTCTGCTACTTAAGTGTATCATAGCACTGAAAGCATAGACAATGGTACAGAGTCCAGCATACTGTTGCCAAGACATATTTAACAGTTTCATTGGGAGACCATCTTTCATTTGGGAATACAGATGACCTTTTCTAAGGTTTTATTTTTATTTATTTGAAGGTGGAATTACACAGAGAGAGAATATGAATTACCAGGGAGTTAGAACACAAGTGGAACAGCAGGGTCTCAAACCAGTGCCCAATGTAATAGGCATATTGCAGGAGGTGAGTTGACCCCACTACACCATAACTTTGGCTTCTGAAGTAGAATCTTAATTACACTAATTATAATTATTGGAAAAAACCAAAAAAAAATACAATTAGGATGCATTTTTTATTTCACAGTACAAGGCAATGTAAAAAGGAAGAAAAGTCTATGGCAAAAGCATTAATATATAAATTTAATGGAGCATATTAACCACCATTGGTAACAATACCAGTTAACTAATCCACATTCCCTGTAAAATTATTGTTGATGAAGATTAAGGACTTATGGTGAATTTTTCAAGTCTATATTACTACCGAATTCAGTTTCATTTAGTTCTTTCAAGCTGACAAAAAATAGACCTACTAGACTTCAAACAGCAATTGTTTAAGGAGAAGACTTGTAGATTATTTTAAATGATATGCTTTTTATTAAAATAACAGTTAACCTTGATTTTCCTGCTTTATTATTTAAAATAGGCACTGAATAATTTTGCTGCAGATTAAAACAGCAGACGTTAATGAGGTAAATTGCTTAATTAATTAGTTCAGTCATTTGCTGTCATTCTTATTTAGACAAGTAAAATTCCCAGCTTTGTAAAATATCACATTTAGTGTGAACACCAACAGTCATTGGTTTAATCTCCTATGGCTGTATTTGTGGATTAACTTTTGAAAACTTGGCTTTCTAAATATTTATCACTCATAATGTATCTTTAGTATAAAGTTTATGATATTTTTTTCTGTCAATTTATGCTGTGCTCAATATAACCTTTTTGAAATATATTTTTAAATTTCAGTTTCATAAATTGGATGTTAGCAATTGGATATTTTATTTTGATCTTAAACATACAATAATCTTATGAATTTTTCTTACAGGTTTTCAAGACATCTCCTGCAAGAGTCACAACACCCATGCGGAATACCAGTTCACATCTGATTTCTCTTTTCTCTGTTACTACACTGCTGGATTCAAATTCCTTTCAGATTCTCACCCCTTCTCTTGCTTGATCATATTCTGCTGTTAAAAGTGAAAAGCATTGCATTAGGTTGAAGGCAATTTGCAACCGGAAAAGCGGCCACTGCTTTCCAATACTTTCGTATATTTGGATTTTATTGTCAGTACCAAGATTTCATTAAACTGCTAAGATGATTTTTTTCTATATGAAAACAGTGTTTAAAAGATACTGCCCTGTTCTCATGACATGACTGAGACTTCTTGTAAGTCATTTTTGTTTGTTTTTGTTTTTAAAATTTTCTTCTAGCTATCCTTTGGTCTTTTGATGTTGAAAAACTTTTCATATGTTCTAAATTTTAAAGGTAGACTGTCTAACTACTGAAATTTAATCATTTTGATTCCATGCCATGTTCCTACCAAAAACAAAGGTGTCTTTATCACTATTTTACACATTGTCGCCCCTGCATTTTAAGGAGGTGTAACTGAGATGGCCAAGCTTTTGCAATAGTGCAGCATGCATTGTTTCAAAACCAAACAGTAAATTTTGCCCAATGCTCTTAAATGTGCATACTTGAATTTTAGATTATCTTATGCTATTGTTGAAAGAAAAACAGGAAAGTTTTCTTTCAGAAGATAATGTTTCCAGGGAAACACATTTAAAATATTAAATTTCATATAACATTAGAATAACTTTAAATCAGCATATATAAAATATACAATACTGGTGGTTAAATAAATGTGGAAATCCTCATAACATAGTATAAATTGTCATCAATTATAATTCTTAATCCAGTTCAAGACAGATGAGAATATGCAAATTCACTTGATATGAATTATAGAGACAATGATGAAGCTAAAATTAGACCTTTTTTTTATAAGTTCAAGTCTTGGGCAACTTTTACATATTGCATTTGCCCCAGACCATTTTATGCTTAACAACCAATCGTTTTGTGAAACCATCTCCTTTCTGCAATCACATCAGGATGGCCACGGCCTAATGCCACTCTGAAAGGACTTTTGATTCCGAATGGTAGATTGTACCCGGAAAATGTATTCATCCCACATATGCCAATCATGAGTAAGAAGGAAAGACTAGCATCTTCTAAATTAAGAAGTAGAATGTGTTTTGTAAAAATGATACACACACAGTACACTTTTAGTTGTCTTTCTTGCAATATACTAAAACAGTATTATTAGTAGACATACAAGGAGGAAAATAAATTATACTCTCCAATTATATTCATGGCTAATAATGAAAACAGTTTATAGTAATAGAAACAAAAAAGGAACTACTATACATATAATGAGCTAAAAGAAATAGTAAAACCAGTGTTTCCCATACCCCGACTGGGCAGCACTTCCCTAATAGCATGTGGAATGACCAGTTTGGCACATGAGCATTGCCTGTCAGACTCCGTTCTGAGATCAGCCACTTACACCTGGTTTACATAAGACAAAAAGACTCTCAGGCCTTTTCCTCCCCTGGTATTGTATTTCCTTCCCTTAGGATGGGTCTCCCTCAAAGAGATGACTTTAGACAAGCCTTACTATCCAGCAGTCTTCCAATTTTAGTGCATATATGAGAAATGAAAGACAAATCGCAAATCCAAAAAGTCTGATTAGGATTTGTGAAACCAGATTTCTTAAGGAGAAAAAAAAGATTTAAATAATGCTTAATGATTTTAATCATTATCACAGTAAAATTTTATTACATTTCTTAAGAGTCTTTTTCAAAGACGTCATCTAGACTTATATGACTTTTGTGTAAAACTCCACACCAGTTAGAAACATGATTTACATTGTATGATTATATACTTTATGTAAAAATAACAAAGATACTTTTAAAAAAATTACTACTTGTTTCAAACTGTTGATAGTTGCTCCAATATGCAAAATGAATACAATCAATTTATAATGGACAGCCATAATGTTTCTGATTATATTAAGCACTAGCAGCTGTCATTAATATTCTATCATATTTCCAGTCTTCAATGCCACAAGATTTACCTGCTGCAAACCAATTAGTCCATTGCAATTTGAAGCTACATTTTTTTTTATTCTAAAAATGTCCTTACTAGCATTCTTTTCCTCCTACAATCATAGTGTCATTGAGGATTTTAAATTTATTTTACTAATAACAAATGTTTAGCCATAATCTACCATGCTTTTCAAATACTGCTGGTTAGAGTACAGCAATTTATTGCAATAAACAAAAACTGCACAGTTGAGTGATGAATACAATTCATATGCTATTTCTCTTGCAAACTCTGCATGTAAGAAGAATATCCAGTTGACAATGTTACAATTCCTGTTTGTGGTTAATGGTATCAGCAACTCTGACCTATCCACATTCATACACTGTATAAGTGTGTGCTATATAGTGTGTGTGTGTGTGTGTATACATATATATATAATTAGTGTTGCCTGTCTTGAAATGTTAGTTGAATGAGAAAACACTGTGCTTTATGATTTTGAACATAAATTACGATTGAAAAGAAGATCTGTTGAAATGTTAGGTGTCGTTTTGGGGAGGATGCATAACCATTGATGATGTTCACTTTAGTCTTTGCTTCTTTGTCTTTCACGAGCAATACACATCTTGAGAAATGTTGACAAACGTGGTATGCAGCTGTCAAAGGTACGTGTAAGGGGCTGGGTAAGTCTGACACTGTACATGAGAGAGACAGGAGACCTTCCTAGGTCTTTTCTCTTTGTTGTGACCCACAATTTCTGATGTACTGTAATACTGCAGCACGGATGCAAATGAGGAATGCTCAAAGCAGGAAAGCCAAGGAGGGACGGGGCTTCCATGAGATACTTATGATGCTTTCCTAACATGCAACATGGTAGGAGTTGATCTACAGGGCCGCCCGTGAATATAACAGAGGAAAAGATAGTTCAAAACATTGCATTGGCGCGCTGGGAGGACGCAGCTCACTAAGGCTGTGACTGAATATTGTGAATGTTTCCTTCTGCTTTCATTTTATTCATTTTTATCACATGTATGACTAAAAAACCCATAAAGAATCAATTCTCATTTTTACATGTAATACGGGGCAAATTTCTTTATTCCCATAGAAAATCATGCGGATTTACTTTGAAATAAAAATTAAAAATTGATAGCTACAATGATTTACTTCTCAACAGCATGTTATTTTGTTTTATATAAGCAACCACATTTCAACAATGTAATATTTATGATTTATTTATTGATTTACAACAATAATAATGATCAATATTAGTGTTGTGGAGAACATGGCTTTCTTTCGGCATTTGTTTTAGCTTAATTAAAACATTGAAAACCAAAAAGCTGAAAAAAATGCGTATGTTATGTGTATTTAAACTGTTGTCAGCCATGTGTAAACTACTTCAACACAAAACGACCATGGCAAGAACGAAGGTAAATTGCTGGTGTAGAATGAAGGCTAGTTTGGGTTCCGCAAATATGTACCGTGTGTCTGGGCTCAACTTTTGATCTGGTTTCTCTATACAAGTTGTATTTAACATCTTTGATCTCTGAGTTAGTGATCTAATCTGCTGTATAACTTAGCTTTTATTGATCTGTTCTCATGCTAAGCAAATCAAGTCTCACTTTTATGGGAAAGATTGAAAAAGATAGTAAAACTGCCTCTGAGACAGCAGTTTAAATCTGAGCAATAACAGCGAAAGCAAGAGATAAGACTTTTATTACACTTCCAAACTTCACGTGAACTCCAAGTGTCATTAAATAGGTATGTGTCATTTGCCACAGATATTTATTTTACTAGAGATCGTGGTTACCACCCATTTGGAAATAATGTAGTATATTTTCTGTTGTCATAGAATATATTGCTTCTCCAGATACCTACAGGCATTGCAGCATTTGTTGCATAACATAGAATTCTTTCCAAATGAATTATTTATTGTAACTCGTAACTGTATGCATCTAACTTGCTTTCCTTTCTTTTCATGTGGTGTTAGGAGCAACGGGAGAAAAGGTTCATGTTGAGGTGGCTTTGTTATATTTGACTGTTAAACACCATGTTCAAGGGAGTAAAAAGCCAGCAGTGTGCTTTGACCATCTTCACTTGGCCCCTACGATGGTATCCCCACTGTTTCCAGCGATGTTTTATCACCAAAATGGAAAAGCGATGTGAAAATTGAAGCAGAGCTGATTTTGACAAACTATCAATGGTGCTATAAAAGACGTTTTCTATAGGGGCTGGAACTAAGAGTTTAGAAAACATGGGAGTAGAAATGAAAGTAATTTTAAGATACAAGAGGCTATAATGATAACAAGGACGTATTTATACAGTTTTTGTATTTTGATGATGAAAGTGACAAATAGATGTTAGCAAAATATTTTTAGGAATTATGAAGCAGTGCCTGGTATTCCATAGGGCACAATATACAGAGCAAATTGGAAAAAAAGAAAATGCTTTTTTATTATAATTTCCAGAGTGAGCCATCAGTAACCAGTTAACATTTCAATTTCACTTAATTTCCTACAGATTTTCAAGATATTAAAATTAGACATATAAAAATATATAAAAATAATATATGCTTTTCTGCTTCTAATTTTGAGATTTACCTCTTTCAACATCTCAAAGCTCTACCACTGTCTACCAGGTGGGCACGAAAATGGACTTGGTCGTTCACACAGTGTTGGCTGTGACGATTTTCTCAAGTTAAAAGCTACCACAATAATCTTTTTCATGCCAGGATCTTTCACTACACTTTAGATTTTTACCTTTGCATAGGTTTTTAGAAAGGAAATTACTGGAATGAAGTGCACAAGCATTGTGATGTAGTTTATCCAAATCCTTCCCAGAGAAATTACACCTATAGTTTATATATATTGTCAAGTATTTGAAAGTCCCAATGCGACTCTCATTTCCTGTACTATGTGTAACTACTTAAGATTTCCTAATCTGAACAAAGGCACATGTTTTATTTTAAATTATTTTATTCATTAATATTAAGGAAAATATTCCACATGCCCACTTACTGTTTTCATTTATGTGAATTATTTTAGGTATCGTATTTTTGGTGTGGTCTTGCCAATCAATGACTGTTATCTTAAGTATTAATTTTATCATTCAGTTTCAATTTCTTTTCTTTTTTTATCATATTCACCCTTAATTTTAGCCATGTTTTGGTTTGATAATCAGAATATTAGATTTCTCTCTCGATATATATACATATGCCAATGCCAGGGGACTGGGATATTCAAAACAGCTGTCATTGGAATTAAAGGTGGAAATAGACTACAATGCAAAATCGTGGGGGGTTTGAGCACTATACTGTCAATGGTAAAAATTAACTAGGCAGAAACTTAAAGAAACAACAGGGCTGGGCCCAACATGATAGCCTAGTGGCTGAAGACCTCACGTGCCTTGAACATGCCAGGATCCCATATGGGCACCGGGTCTAATCCTAGCAGACCTGATTCCCATCCAGCTCTCTGCTTGTGGTCTTGGAAAGCAGTTGAGGACAGCCCAAAGCCTTGGGATCCTGCACCTGCGTGGGACACTGGGAGGAGGCTCCTGGTTTCTGACTTCAGATCAGCACAGCTCTGGTTGAAGCAGCCACTTGGGGAGTGAATAAATGGACAAAAGATCGTTCTCTGTGTCTCTCCTCCTCTCTGTATATCTGACTTTGCAATAAAAATAAATAAATCTTTAAAAAAAAAGGATGAAGAACCTGACAAGAATGCCCACTTTCGCTACTGCTCTTTGGTATAGACCTGAAAGTGTCAGTTACATCTATTAGGCAAGAAAACCAAATCAAAGTGATACAAATTTGAAAGAGGAAGTCATGCTATCCCTCTTTGAAGATGAAATGGTACTCTGCATAGAGAACAAAAGGCTCTACTAAGAAACTTGAAATTCACGGGAGATTTTGGCAAGGTTGCAGGATATAAAATCAAAACACTAAAATCAATAATTTTGTATGCACAAATAGCTCCATGGCTGAGAAAGAACTTGTATGTTCAATCTCATTCACAGTAGTGGCAAAAATCTTAAATATCTTGAATAAATGTAACCAGTGACATGAGAGATCTCTACGGAAAAAAAAAGTATAAAACATAAAGAAATAGAAGACATAAAACATGGTGAAAACGACCGTGTTCATAGGTTGGTAGGACCAATATCATCAAAATGTTCATATTACTTAAAATAATCCATACATTTAATGGAAATTCAGTCCAACTGCTAATGAATGTCTTCACAGACCAACAAAAACTGATGTTAAAACTCCAGAAATCTTAGAAACAAAAACAAAGCCAGAGGTATCACCATGCCAGACTTGAAGATGTACTGCAGAGAAGTTAGAGTTAAAACAGCCTGACACTGGCATGAAAAGACATGAAAATCATTGCTCTACAACAGAAATACCAGACATGAACACACATATCTCTAGCCAACTTATTTTTGACAAACGAACCAGTCCATCGGGGGAGAGAGGAGCGTATCTTCAACAAAGCCACAGAAAGCCTGACACATACTCTACTCTATAACTGATTAAAACATAGAACTCATTCTTACTTTGTGAATCACCAGTATATTTAACTCACAGATGTATGGGTTCAGATATTAACCATTTAATTTTGATTGAATCTTCTTTAAGAGTTTGTCATAAGTTACATCTCAGTCATTATGTTTGTATTTGGGAAGAAATTATATCTTGCGTTTAGGGTTTTAACAATTAACAAGCATTAGTTATGATGGTTTGATGAATGCAGATGTTCAAATTTCAGCTATTCTTGACTGTTTAATTAAAAATGTTCTATCAATGTATAGGAGATATTAAAGCTACTATAAATACTATGATTTTTTTCTTTTAATTCTTTCAGCTTATTTATCATTATTTCAAAATTTGATGTGAGACAGAAAAATATAGGGTTGGTATATTTTCCAGAAGAAATGGTGATTTTTTTTTTTTAATTGAGAATTACTCCTCTTTTCTAGCAATCCTTAGTCTTTTGATATAGCTATAGTGACATAGCCAAACTTGTAACATTTTGCTAACACATGATTTTTAATACTTAACAAGTTTTTAAGCCTTCTCTTTTTCTATAATTAAATTTATATTTTACAAATAATATACACCTGAGTCTTGCTGTTTTCGCCTTTAGTTTAACAATTTCTGCATTTCTATCAAAATATTTAACTATTTTTGTAATTACTGATACCCGAATGCGTGTCTATCAATATGTTATTCATTTCTCCACCCACATGGAGTTTTTTTTTTTCTCTTAATTTTTACACTATTGTAATTTTGTGTCAGGAGGAGAGATAGCAATATATAATTCATTTGCAATATAATATATTATTCATTTTTATTTTAGTTACCTTTTAATAACATTTAGTTACCTTTAGTAATATTTTGTTACCTTTTAATTTTATAGTGCTTACTCTAAGGGATTACTACATACCTTCCTAACAACCTATCAAGTTTAATTGGGACAAAATTAATTATACAAATATGATATTGGCTTCCTACCCACTATGCTGTCACCGTTGTGTACTTTACTTGTACATACAAATATAATAAATTACAAAACACAGTCTTGTCTATATTTCTTACCTAACGCCAATTTTTAAAATGAAGTTTTGAAAAGCTGAACTTGAATCATATATCCTGATACTGTGCATCACCTCAGTGCTCCTTTGTTTTTTTCTTTTAATCTTAGTTTATGGTGTAGCTTTTTTTCTCTCCAGTTTGCTACTCTTAGTTAAATACACCCTTCATTTTGAAGGAATTCTTTGACAGCCAGTATCAGACTGTCATGATTGGTTCAGTTCCTATGTAGAATAATACTGGTCTTTTGAATTTATTCTTCCCCATCAGTATTGTGCTGCATATTTTGGGTCTTTCACATCTCCAAACAAATATTAGAATTGCTTTTTGTTGTTGTTGTTGTCTGCATGCACAAAATAGCATGCTAGATTTTTTAAAATTTTGTTTGCAGGTAATACATAGTACAAGTGGCAGGAAATGACATTTTGCTCTTCCAGGTCCTTCTATTTGTTTGAATCTGCTCTGATTCCTTTGGATCAAAGTTTTGCAGTTTTCGCCACATGGATCTTGCATGTACTTTGTTGGATTTTAACCTAAAATTGCATTTTGGGGGCGCTAATGTAAGTGATATTGTGTTTTGGATGTCATATTTGTTCACAACTGGTGTACAAAGAAGTCATTTTTGTGCATATGTGTTAGCCTCGGAACCTGGAAACATGTAATTACTCATTAGTTCCAGCTTTGGAAAGATTGTATCAGGTTTGGTCTTGTTTTATTTTGATTTTCCATATAGACAATTCTGTTTTCCATGCTCAAGGACTTCACTTTTTGCTTATTCATTGAGAAGGCCTAGAGAGATGCGGGAGGGAAGGAAGGAGGAAGAGCAAGAAAAACAGAGAAGTGAGTAGAGGGAGAGGACCAAACACTGGTTTGTTGTCCAAAATGTCTCCTTCTTGCAGGTGGATGAGGCCCAAGTTGGAAGCTAGAAATTCAATCCAGTTAGATCTCCCCTGTGTGGTCCAGTGACTCAGCCAATTAGGCCATCACCTGAGCTTCTCATCAGTGTGTTCGTTAGGATGAGCCTGAAAGTGAGAGTGCAGGAGATCTCTTACAGCCATGTCAGCTGTTAGGTCAAATGTGTACAGCAATGACAGTTTTAATTCTTCCTTTCCATTCTACATCAGTTTTTTCTTTATTTACTGGTCTTATTGTGCTACCTAAGATTTCTAGAATGTTATGGGGGAAAAAAATTGATGAGAGTGACATCCCTAAATTCCTGTTTCTTACTGCAAAGAACTTGGAGTTTCTCAACACCACATGTGGTGCCAGTCAAAGATATTTCACTAGCTATGCTTGGTCAAGTTTGGGAAGTAACATTTCTAGCACTAATTCACTTTGTTGTTTTAACCATGAATGTTCATTTCATTCAAATTATAATATTTGTGGGCAAATATTTTTTTTTAATTGGAAAGTCAGATATACAGAGAGAAGGAGAGACAGAGAGGATGATCTTCCATCCGATGATTCTCATCACAAGAGACCGCAATATGTACTTGTAATAATACATTCAACAACAGGAACTGCCCTGATCTGAAGCCAGGAGCCCAAAGCCTCATTCAGGTCTCCCATGTGGGTGCAGGGTCCCAAGCCTTTGGGCCATTCTCGACTGCTTTCCCAGGTTACAAGCCGGGAGCTGGATGGGAAGTGGGGCTGCTGGACTTAGAACCGTTGCCCATAGGGGATTGCGACCTGTGCAAGATGAGGACTTTAGCTACTAGGTTACCACACTGTGCCCCAAATAATGGTCTTTAATTCACGTTTGTTACCTTTTAAACATCTATGGCGTCTGTAGATGTGCAATGATGCCCTCTTTTCATTTTTTATACCAATGGATCTGTGCCCTCAGTTTCATATTATGTTTTTTCTTAATAAGGCCGTTAGCTTATTCATTTTACTGATCTTTTGAAGCTTAAGTAATTCACTTGGAAACTTTCTTTTTTCCAATATATGCAGTCAATGTCATACTTTTTCTCTGAGATATGCTTTTACTGTATCACACAAATTTTGGTAATTACATGTTAATTTCATGTGATTGAAAATATTTTAAAACTCTCTTGAGCTTTCTTCTGTTACCCATCTATCATGCAGATTTATTGAACATCTAATTCAGCGAGGATGGCTTGCTAATGTCCATGTTTTTTTCTTGCCATTTTCTATAAAGCCCTTCAGGAGTTTCACATTAATTTTGGTGTTCCTTTTGCTTCAGATATGGTCAACTCTACCTGACATATTTACCAGTTTTAGGTGATACGTGTTTTTCTTCTAGTTATTTTTTAGTTATTCCTGTTTATTTCATTTATCCTTTTGTCAATAATGCACCTAGGCCAATTTCTTTTTATTGTATCACTTTAAATTAGTTCATTTTTTGCTTGAAATTTGTTGTTTTAGTTATTGTGTCTTTAAGTACTATTTTAAACATAATTATTTTTTTCCTTCTTAGATTTCAATTGTACTGAGAATTGCATGCTGACGTATATTTACTGAATAATTTCATTCCCATTAATATTGCATTTTGCCCTGTAAATTTATTCAATCCTGTATCCTTTTATTTGTTAATATATATTCAATGATTCCTAAAAACAGTAACCTCAAATATATTTTTTTCACAAATCTTGCAATGTTTATGTCTGTAGAGTAAGTCTAGCACCAGTCTCTCCATCTAGTTTCACAAGAACATTTTCTTCCCTATTTCCTTAGTAGCTAGTGCTTGCTGTGTAAACTCCTGGTTCAGGCCCCTTGCTGGGGACAGGCCAGACTGACGCTAGGTGCCAGGAATCTCAGGTGATCTCCCACAAGATGGTAGGGCCTAGTATTTGAGCCATCCGCCACTACTTTTCCCAGGTTATTAGCAGGCAGCTGGATTGGAAGTAGAGCATCCAGGACTTGAACTGGTGATGACACGGAATGTTAGGGTCACAGCTGGAGGCTTTACCTGCATGACAGAGTGCCAGCCTCCTTGCTTTGTTTTAATTTCAATATCTGCATGACTTTACTAAACTTTCAAAACACAAAAATGAAAATACCATTGTCAGAGTTACTTTGTTCAAGGCTGGAGGGGAAAGAAAAGCCAAAGTGCAATGCATATCACTCCATATTTTATCTCATAATTTATAAACATAATGTTAGATTATAAGAACATTTTAATTGCTTTTTTGAAGAATATTCTCTCAATATCAGCTACTGTAGTCTAGATTAAATATGTTATTGTCTTATTATTTAGAAAGTAGATGTAGTTACTATTCATCTACATTTGGATACGTTTAAAATGATGTATGTGTGTATACAACAGAGAAGAAGAACAAATTGGGAAAAGTTTACGTCACACTGCTGTCTATAACTGACAATCATTTAACTGATTTTTTTTTTGAAGGCAGGATAGGCTCATTAAACAAAGAAGAGCAAAAATTGGGCTTTCAAAGGTGATAATTAAATATAAGAAAAAAAATCACCAAAGTTAACTTGTACACACGTTGATTTCAGCTTTAGAGATATTGGCATTTTCAAGACGGAATGGCATATTTTCAATGTTTTTTAGCATACCACTTGAATCAGTGGAAATTAATTTTAGAACTTGATAAATAGCCAAAATGAGAATTAAAATTGTTAAAGGTCACATTGTGCCTTGCCAATCAGTCCTGTTTTAAAAATCCCATATGGACCATGAAAATGAGAAGTCTCATAAAGACTTTTGAGACTACTGTTTTGAAAAATTTCTAAAATATTTTAATATAAGACCAAATCTAAGATAAATAACATTGTACGATATGTTCAGAATCAGGGTAGCCAAAATGCACTGATGTCCTTCACCTCTCCCACTTCAATGTACTCATGGCACATAACGCAGAAGTGCAATGTAATTCAAAAGCAAATAATAACAACATCAAATAGATGATCAAACATCGATTGAACTTTATGATGAATTTAAAGTGTAAGTCAATACATACTCTGAGAATCTTTTTTTTTTTTTTTTCAATGTGCCTGCCATGGACAAAATGCTCTATCTATACCTCTTTATCCCTTTTTCTACCGACTTATTAAAAAAAAATAATAAGTTGTTCTAGTTAAAGTAGGCATGAAAAGACCTGTAAACGCAACAGTCTCTAAACGTGCCTTCCCAATTGGTCTCCGGTCTGCACAACTTCAGAATGAGAGAAGCAGACCTACACTGTTTTAGTGCTGTTCTCCAAAACTGACTGACGAGTTGGCTGGATGTTTAGAAACCTAGATGTACCAGGAATCTTTCTGAGTACATTACAGCATTGCATGTTAATTTGGTTTTCCTGGTTGATGATTTTTTTCCTTCTTTCTCTCTCTCTTTCTTTTTTTTTTTTCTGTTAAAAATATGTGTGTGAATTTCAGGGGTAAAGTTAAAAAGGGAAAGGTCAGAGCAGGATTGAAATTTAGGAGACAGGGTCATTTAAAACAGACCAAGAGGGTCTTGACCTTCAGAACCACTAAAGCACTTCGGGAAAGATGAGTGGAGGGAGCGAAGGTGACACGTTTGGGATAACATCCTGAAAAATAAAGCCAAACACAGCAAAAAATCATTTGTCTAATATTTCAAAATTGATTTTAGGAAGCAAAATATTTTGGCTGTGCAAAGGCATACAGCTTCATGATTAAGAGATGCATGCTGACCATGAGTTTATTTATTTTTTATTTCATTGTTATTTTTTCATAATGAGTTTGGTTCATCCAGAGTTTGAGAGAAACTAAGATTCTTTTTCTTAGGGAATATATATTTTTCTTTTCATTTAAGTCCATCGTTGTTGTTTACAACGCCTGTTTTTCTTGCCCTGCCTGTAAGATCCTATCTCTGTACTCAGAGAATCTGGTAAATAGTTCCTAAAGTAATAGTTAAAATACCCTTGATCCTACTTCGAGACAGCCCTGAAGACATAAATGAATGGTGTTTGGTGATCTCAGGTTAGTCCCCAGTAAATGTCCACATCACAAAACCACAACACTTAATTTTAGGTGATTGATTATCTCTGTTTAGCTTAAACTCAGGCTTGAGTCAGCCAGACTTTATTACCCTCCATCCCTGGGAGGGTGGTCCAGCCAGGTCAAAGTCGAGGTCAATAATAGGGCAGGAAGGTACTGGCTTTGCTCTTCACCAGAACAAAGAACTTCACTCCTCTGAGATGCACAAACAGATGTAGTAACCACTAATTCTAAACAGCTTACTGAAAGCTAATAGCACATTCCATAAAATATCAATCTTTCATGATCCAGGATTTGTTTATATTTTAATGTAGAAGTATTAAAATGCTTAGCTTATTGAATAACTTAAAATTTTAATTACAAGACTGACGCATCAATTGAACTATCTATTCTTGATTTAAAATCGGAGATACTGTTTTAAAAAAAAATAACAAATTCTTGAATTCAAATTTAAATGTATTACAATGTGAAATACAAATAACTTGAGGTTTTTCTTGTAAAAATAAATTTTATTTTGCAGTTGACATGTAAAACCAAAACATCAGTGCATTTTTATTTTAAAATTCATGTCTCAAAAGTGGGACCATGTATTAATATTGCAGGGAATTGCAGATTTGATAACTCTATCAAAAGAAGATGACTTAAATGGCTTGATATGGTTAGAACAAAAGCTATGACAATAAAAAAGTGAACTGTAATATACAGATTCAATTTGTGTAGGAAATGATTGAAAGCAATTTGCTTTAAGGTATTTTCAATTAAAAATGTTCACACAAATTGTTAAATTATTAAGAATAAATCCTACATGCTTTAATATATTTTTGAATCGAAGTTATATTTTAAATGAAGTATGATTGGAATAGAATTTTTTGAAGTTGAGAAAATAGCACAACTGTTGACATGTGTATATGCTAAATATGTATATTTATATGTGTGTGTGTGATAAGATTTCACCTTTATTTAGACTCTGCTGCTGCTTTTAATGGCCTCAAAGAACTTACTTATCTCTGAACATTCGCTACAACGTTATGATTTTGGATGAAGTATTTAAGGAGAGTAATTTCTAACAGTTACTCAGCGAACACAGAACCACGGCATATAGTTGTTCAAACATAGTTTTTCTATAGAAAGCACTCAAAATATGAGTTCTTTTTTCTTCTGTGAGAAAAAAGTAAAGATTATAACTCAAATCTCTGATTGTTTTTCATCTCTTATGTTTTATGGCTTATTTTTTTCTAAAGCAGTTTGTTTTCCAGGTGACACCTAATGGGCTGCATATAACCTTGATTCGTGCTACTCATCAGCTGGAAAATCAGTTACTCTAATGCCTTAAATTAGGTAGTGGCTTTCCTCTTGTTGCCAAGAAATAAAGAAGTGTAGACATGTTCAGATACACAGGAGGAGTGACCCCAGCACTGTCTTTACATTTCCTCTTGACATCGCAATCTTCATTACAGCATCCGTTAATACACCTCACTTTGACAACCAAAATGAATCAACCATATCCCGAACTCAGAGAAGGTATAGAAAGAAGACTTTTACACATCGTATTTGTTTTAAAAAGAAAGTGCTACATCCTGTAAGGATTTTCCAAACCCTATTTGATATATAGCTTTATTAGCTATGAAAAGTTTTTCTTCTGGTCTGCTAGTGCTTTTTAAAAATAGAAATTAGAACATAGTTGCAATAAAATTTGGTAACACCGTTAAAGATGTAGAAAATAATTTTACTTTCCTGGAATAAATAGTGTTTCTATTGAACATTCCTAAGATTTTGATGCTCATATGAAATATACATTTTTATGTATTTGAATTGAAATTAGGATATAGGTATCTATGTGCGTATGTATACTTTATGGGACTTAATCATCTTACAGTATCTGGATCTGTTTAGCATAGACGGAGAGCATGGGCTAAAATTAAAATTCTTTCCTATCCTGTGACTTTTTGAAAGATTTCTTAACCTCTCTTGTCACAATGTACACAACATTGAAATTGAACAGAGTGATTAGCTTGGGCAGTTTGGTAGTTTCTAGCATTCTGTGCATATCCAATGATACAGCTCTCATTATTTCATGTAAGAATATGTAGCATTTATCAACTTTAAGTTTCAAATTAAATAGACATATTTATGAGTAAATATGGTTTTGTTATTAATAAATTATTTATTCATAAATATGCCTATTTATCTATTTATTGATTGGCTTTGGTATTACCTTTAGTGGTTTTTTTATTGTAAACAAAATAATAGTGATATAGGTGGGACAAGATTTCATCTTTTTCCTTTTATGGTTATCTTCTGGCTCAGAATGATAACTAAATTGATTACAAAGATAGACCAACAGAGAGACATTTATTTAATGCAAGCCTTATATGGCATATGAATCTTCATAAGGAAATAAAATAAAAGGAGCTCAAACTTCCATATTCATTTAGCAAAAGATAATAAGTAATGCAAAGTAAATTATATCAGGATGCGAGGTTATATGGGTTACCCATATAAGATCTATTGAGAATTGCATCCTCCCGGTTTTTTGTCCTTGAAGATGAGAATGTTGCATTCCTTCCAGTGTGGAGAAGATATTTTCCACATGGGAATTTCATCTTCTGATAATAAGAAACAGGATAGAAAAAAAATATCTAGCTTTACCTATTTTATAAGCATCTCTGGCTCAAAAGAATAATTATGCCAAAGTGACAAAATTGGGAGTGGCATATGATGAACTCCTTCAGTGGACTAATGTGTAAAAAACACGGAGTCTGACCAAGGCAGTTGTCCAGACGTAGAATTGCTAGCTCAAAAAAACAAGTTACAAGCTTAGAATTTTCATAAATACTGTCAAATTATTCTCCCAAATATCACTGGATCAGAGTACTACTAAGTGTGAGAAACATGAGACACTCTGCCCCTTGTAAGTCTCGTTTATTCCCTCTTTCCTGACAGCAACTAAATCCATTTCCCTTTCTGTCAGTGTCTTCTCTCCTTGATCTCCCATCCCCAGCCCACGACCAGCAATAACAGACACGAGCCTGCACTGTGAAGCAATGGATTAAACCACTGCTTGCAATTTCCACATCCCATATCTGAATGCTGCTTGTGCTCCAAGTCTCAGCTAATTAACAGGGAAAGCAACAGAAGATAACCCAAGTGCCTGATTTCTTGCCATCCACATAGTAGACCCAGATGGAGTTTCTAGCTCCTGTCTTCAACCTGACCCACCGCAGCCATTTGGAGGTGGGGGTCAAGCAGCAGATATTTATATCCGCCCCCCCCATTTCTCTCTTCTCTCTCTCTCTCTCTCTCTCTCCTCCTTTCCTCTTTTTTCTATCACTCTGCCTTTCAAATAAATACATCTTGAAAATAGTCACTAATAAGAGAAACAGCAAAGGAGCTAGAGGTCGGAGAGTGAGCAAAGGGGAGAATAGTGGCAGACACTAACAGAGCAGGAAGCCATAGCAAGGCCTTGGTTTTGACCCAGTCAAATGGCAGCCATGGAAGTCTTTAACTTGGGAAGGTCTGGCATTTTCCAAAGGACCATCCTGGTTGCATTGTTGGGGAAAGCACAGAAAGAGGGGGAAGCATACTCAGGCCAGGCTAGTAATCAGAGAGAACCTGGAGGAGACCTGTCCGGGAGAGGCAGAAGAGATGATTTTTCCCCTTTCAGAACTCTCTTTTGCATAAAAAAGGAAAACAATTTTACAAACTCTTCCCAGCATGAAAACAGGCACATTAGTAGGGAGCTGGATCAGAACCGGAACAGCTGGGTCTTGAACTGGTGTCCACATAGGATGCCAGTACTGCAGGCACCAGCAAGCAGCTTTACCAACTTGATTGGCCCCATTTATTTCTTTGTTTTTGTCTTGCTCTAATAAACTGGCTTTCTTATGGGTCGTCCTCATTTTCTTATCGTTTTATCATTTTTTTTTATCAATTTTTGCTCATTACTTAAGCACACAAATTGAATCAGTTCCAAAGTCCACCCATGAAGAAAATTTAGATACACTATGGTATGTTACTCAACCACAAAAAAAGAACACAAGATTGTCTTTTGCAACCAAATGGTTGCAATTAGAAATCGTTGCTCTTAGTCAAAAAAGCCAGTCCCAACAAGATGAATATGTATTCCCTTGTCTGCTATAACTGATTCACAAATTACAAAAAAAAAAAATGAAAAAAAATGTGATTTCTAGATATAAAAATGATACCCGGGGTTTGATTAGGGTGTACAGCCTTTGCTTATTATACTCCTAAGGAAAAGCAGGGTGTTTTTAAAATCATTTTTCTTTCCTTAATCTTTATGTTATTTGTTATTATTTTCTACTTGCCATTTGTTGATATCCTTATTTAGTGTGCTAAACATGTAGAAAATATATGCAAAATGAATAAATTACAAATTACCCAGTCTCAGGTACTCTGTTATAGAAACATTGAAAAGGGACTGAAGACAATGTCTTTCTGAGTTTGTGGTCTTAATCTGTGTTACCTGTAACAGAAACATGCCAAAGTGTCTTCCAGAATTTCAAGTATTGCATAGAAGTTTATCAAATGAGGGAAATTCATTTACAAGTGAATATGTAAGCCAGATGGCACACGAGTGCACTAAGTGATTATTAACTGTTGTTTTATACATTTGTATAAACTTGGAGTATCTATCTCTTGCCCACCATGATACACTTGCAAATAAATGTGGCTTAGACTTGTGAAAAAAAATTCCTTGCAGCTTACCACTCACTCTTGCACAGGCTTATGTTCAGTTCACACCAGATTGAATTATTATTCTGTTACCTTTTTTTTTTTCAACTCCCAGTGTGAAAGTTCTCTTCTTTCAAACTCAAGTGATTTTGACACTAAATGTTGTTTCAGAATCAACCATCATTTCTAAATGTGAAAAAAATAAAAGGATGATGTAAGTTTTCCGAGGAAATGTACCCTTTATTTTTTGTGATTATCTGCCGAAACCCAAGCACATCTCAAGAAAAATTTGTGTTAAAATGTGGAAATGTATCAAGATTCTTTCTCATGTAATCATTAGAATGTATCTTGCAAATGAGATGTATGTATACACAGACCTGTTCATTCTTACCACAATTAATGCTTATTTTCAATTCATATTAATTTCAGTATTAATATGAAGAGTTGGAAAGGTGTTATTATTGTTTGCACTCAGGAGACACCTGTGTGGATTTGAGGTTGGGTGACTTTGAACTTTATTATGCCAGGAAATTGTATTTCCTTTCTTTGTGTTTGTCCTCATCGCTCGTCGTATCTCACGCTTTCCAATCCGTCCTGAGTCTAATAGGCTAAGATGATTAATCATCATAGAAACTGGCACGTAGAACTCAAAGCAATAAAGAAAAACCGCAGCCCAGGGAGTGTAGGTTCTACATGACCATCTTTAATAGACAAGCACAAAGGACACCTCACATTTTAATTTACGCAAGATGAGTTTTGCTTTGATTCTGTAAAAGTTACCAGTTCATCCTTATTTATACACTTTTTTGGGAAAATTATCCTGTATACATAATCTGGAATACATGGATGAAAGTATAATACTTGAATGAGTACTTAGAAAAAAAAAACAATAAACCATCAGGCTAATTAACCATGTTTTTCTTTGCAAAAGGACCAAGCAGTAACTTCCAATTTACATTCAAATAGATTCTTTTTCAGGATTACTAAGGAAAATACATTATCTGAATATGTCTTATAAACCATTGTAACACATTTTACTAAGAACTTGATGTTAAGCCAAATAAGAGGAGTCTTGCTGCCTGCCTCTAAGATATTAAAGAAGTTGCTCCAGTGTAGTCAATAACGGGTAGTTTCACTCCTGAGTTACAGGCCACTTACCCAGAAGAATGAGAGTGCAGCTTCTATTATCTCCGTGTGTGTGCTGTTAACTTCTCATTCACTTTTTAGAATAGGATAGCTGCTGAGGTCTTAAAAATGATTCCAGTGCTTGGCCACATGCCAGAACCAGCTGCAGCATTGTGGAAAAATGCAGGTTCCTGGGTTCTCTACAGATTCGCAGAGTTAGTGTTGTAAACGGATATGTTTGTCATAAGCCCAGTAAGTGAAGCTGAAGTGCCCTCAGACTGAAATGTATAAACCCCTTGCATTTTGGAATAATAAATACAGAAGCTGGATCATATCCTTCCTTCAGGCTTTGAGATTTCTACCCCCAAAAGTAATGGGAAGGAGAATAAAAATATTAAAAAAAAAAAAAAAGGAAAGAGAGAGACGTATAAGAGTTTAAGTAATTTAAGCTAAGGGTAACAAGAACTTTAATAATAATTTTAAAATGATTATATTTACTTCAAGCTTACTGTTTTAGATGATAATCTACAAATTCAACAGGCCCCAGAAAGAACTGCTACTTCATTTATTTGTGCTTTTTAATGATCCATACATTTATAAGCAGATGTTATTAGGAGATTCATACAAAAAGGAATACCCAACAGAGGCCCAAGGGGCTGGCGTTACAACAGGGCGAGTAAAGCTGCTGCCTACGAGACAGTGGTACCACAAACAGAAACTGTCAATGTCCCAGCTATTCCACCCCCCCAAATAACTTCACGCTAATGACCTCAGAAAAAAATAACAGAAGATATCCCAAGGTCTGGACCTAGACCGGATACCTGGGATACTCAAATGAAACTTCTGCCTACGTCCTGGCCCAACAAGGGCCATTGTGTCTATTTAGGGAGTGAATGAGTGGATCAAGATAAGTCATTTTCTCTCTCTCTCTCTTTCTGTAACTTTGATTTTCAAAGTAAAGATAGAAAGGAGGGGGCCCGATACAGTAGACTAGTTGTTAAGGTCCTTTCCTTGCACTTGCTGGGATCCCATATGGCTGCCGGTTCTAATCCCGGTGCCCTGCTTCCCATCCACTTCCCTGCTTATGGCATGAGAAAGCAGTCAAGGATGGCCCAGAGTCTTGGAACCCTACACTCTCTTGGGAGACCCAGAGAAGGCTTCTGGCTCCTGGCTTCAGATTGGCTCAGCTCCTTCCAGCTGTTGCACCCACTTGGGGAGTGTACCACCAGATGGAAGATCTTCCTCTCTGTGTCTCCTCCTTTCTGTATAGTTGACTTTCTAATACAAATGAAAATTAAATATTGAAAAAAGAAAGGAAGGTGAAGGCAATACTTCTTAAGTATTCTAAAAAAAAAAAGTGGAGTTAAACAGTAAAATTTAACACAAAGTATTCTAATCTTCTAATCAATTGACCAATTCCACTCACCCATACACACACATGCGCATCCACACACACACTCAACAACAAGACAAAACAAACAACAAAAACAGCATGCCAGGAGAAGTAGTGTTGCTGGCTTCCCATCTCAGAGTACTGGTAGAATGTTACCCATCCATTTGCCAGTCCAGAACCTTGATAATGCTCCTGGGAGAGCTACAGAAGATAGCCAAAATACTTGGGTCCCTGTCACTCACATGCAAGACCATGACGGAGTACAGAGTGACATAGGCCAGGCTCTGCCATTACCATTGCAGCTAGCTGGGGAGTGAGCCAGTTAATAGGAGATCTTTTTCTTACAGGACTTGTAGCATAGCCTACTGGCTAAATTCTCACATCGCATCTGCCTAAAGCACATAGGGATGCCGGTTTGTGTCCTGGCTGCCCTACTTCCCATCCAGCTTCCTGCTTGTGACCTGGGAAAGTAGTCAAGGATGATCCAAAAACTTGGGATCCTACGCACTCATTGGAGAACAAGGAACAAGTTCCCGGTTCCTGGCTTCTGATTGGCTCATCCCAGCAAATGTAGCCATTTGGTGAGTGAAGCGGTGGACAGCAGATCTTTCTCTTTGTATCTCTTTTTATTTGCCTTTCTGAAAAAAAAAGCAAAATAAGTCTTTAAAAAAATGCTATTTCAGCCAGGCACAGTTGCCTAGTGGCGTAAGTTCTCTCCCTGCATGTGCCTGGATCACATATGGACACCAGTTCGTATTCCAGCGGCCTTGCTTCCCATCCAGCTCCCTGCTTGTGGCCTGGGAAAGCAGGTGAGGACGGCCCAAAGCCTTGTGATCCTGCACCATGTGGGAGACCCCGAAGAAGCTCCTGGCTCCTAACTTCCGATCAGCAAATTTCCAGCCATTGCAGGCACTTGGGGAAATAATCAGCAGGGATTCCTCTCCTGGCTTTCCTATCCTCCCTCCTCGTTTTGGCCTCCCATCATCCCTTCCCCCCTCCCCCCCCATATTATTACAGTAGCATAGTTCTTTAGTAGCAGTTACCAGGTTAATATTTTGCTATGATGGAAGTTCTTATTGTTTCTTTCTCTCCCTCTCTTTGTAACTCATTTCAAGTAAATGAAATAAATCTGTAAAATAAAACTAGCCAGATGATGGAACGGGGATTAATGCAAGAGTCATGTGCGGTTCCTAGCTGAATGTGCCACGTCGGAGTAAGCCAAGAAAAAAACAATCAAGAGAAGAAACATGAAAACGAAAATCGCAAAAAGCAGCTAGGACAGAGAGCGATCAAAATGAAGAAAAGCCAGGCACAGAGGAGAAATGCAGAAGCAGAGTCAGGAGTGAAGATCATTTTTCTGATTCTGCAAAGAAACAGTCCTGAGAGGGGAAAACTCAAGCTGGCGGCATCACAGTCAAAACTATTGAACACTAAAACATCTCAAAGATCTCACATGGACCTGAGATGGTCAGTGTCCCTTTTATCACTGTTATTGCTACTGCCCATAGATAGCAAAGAATCTGGTACTCACTGCACCTGCAATAGGGCCCTGCGATACAAGAATGAACTCAGAACAAAATGACTGACAGTCTCCTGTGTTGTTGGGAGACACGACAGCCGCAGCATGATGATTCACCAAAGACGCCCATTGTGAGACTGGAGGGGAGTGCGGTAGGGAGGGAAGAAACTTGGGGGACGGGTAAGGGAGACCTCAGCGCACACTAAACTGTATCTAATTAATTAATTAATTAAGGTAAAAACATAACACTGATTTTATTCGGTTGGCCAGTACTATCCTTTTTTGAACCTTAGGTTATAGATTGTCTCTGATTTTTTAATCTAGGGAAAGTTTCCCATGATTAAGTAGAGATCGTATTCTGAAGAAACAAATTGACAGGATAAATAATCTCTAATATAATTATGTCCATTGTAATGACTATTCTGTTGAATCAATTGGTAGAAAAAATGCATTGACGTGATTGAAGAAAGCTTCTTAAAATAATTGGTTCCTTGTGAAGATCATCTGCTAAACTCTAAGCCCTTGAGTCAATGAAGACATAAATTTTAGTGGCGTTAAAGATGCAAGCTTTTCATTGATACAAAAAAAGGTAAGTTTGATCGATGCGTTTAGCCACACACTCTGCTCTGTAACTGCGGAGTCTGTGTGGCAGTTCCAGGGACTTGCATGGATTTGTTGACCTCATTCTTTAACTGAATTTCTTCAAAATTGTTCTAAGGGAAGCCATGTAACAAAACTGGCAAACAACATGTTTTCAAAGATTTATTTATTTTTATTGGAAAGTCAGATTTACAGAGAGAAAGAGAGACAGAAAAATATTCTGTCTACTGATTCATTCCCCAAGTGGCCAAAACAGGCAAAGCTGAGCCAATCTAAGGCCAGAAGCCGGAAAATCCTTCCGGGTCCCTCATGTAGGTACAGGGTCCCAAGGCTTTGGACCATCCTCTGCTGCCTTTCCAGGCCACAGGCAAGTAGCTGCAAGGAAAGTGGAGCATCCAGGACATGAATCAGTGCCCATATGGAAACCCAGTTCATGCAAGGCAAGGACTTTAGCTACTAGGCTATTGCACCAGGCCCGCAAACATTTTTACATTTCAAAATGAGTATGAAATCTAGGTAAAATTATATGCATAAAATTTCCTTTCATTTTTCTTACACTGGAGCTAAACATACTACTTTAATGCTAGGCTTTTGTTGGTATTGTAACTTTTTCAGGAAAAGATTTTGATACCTTCAGGTTTTGACACTGATATTTATTCAATATTGAATCTAACAAAATATAAGCAGATGTTCTTTGCTGTATTCAGTTTGAAAAGACAGGCTGCTATATTTCACTCTAGAACACATAAAATCTATTTTGGAAGTAAGCATGCTAAGTAAACAATTCTAAAATTCAGCTTTGAAGTACTGTAACTGAAGATTCACTGTGTCAGATATTAACTGCAGAAATATCCATGAAATAACTTGCACAGGAAGAATAGTATTCAGTCATGCAACTGACAGTCTTAGGGTGGCACAAGGGCGCAGGCAGATCTAGAATGGAATGGAAGATCTCCCAAAGAGATGATGGCCGGGTGATACCTGCATAGGGTGAAAAAGCAAACCATGGGCTGAACGTAAATTGTAATATAATAATTTTGACAGTTTGATTGTAATGTGTGGCATATACAGATTGCAAAAGGTCGAACTCATGCTTGCTTGCTTTAAAGGGACTAAACTTTCCTATTATTTTCACAAATACACTTTCAATATAAACTATATCCAAGTACAGATTTTATATATATTTCTGTGTGTCTACAAACATATACATAGGGAGAGAGAAGGAGAATACAAATGCATTTCTAAAAAAAAAAATAAAACTGTTTCAAATATTTATTTTCAAAGTGTTTGGTAGAAATCCAGACTGTTACTCTCTTTCACTCTCATTTATTTACCTTGAAATGTTTAAAATAGAGTACAGCATGAAGCCACATAAATTCTTGACACAGATAAAGAAAATATGAGAACAAAACATCCTTTTTAAGAAGTCCAAAACTTAGCTGTACGTGCAAAGCCTAGAACAGCATTTATACATTTGTGTATTTGTTCAACCTCAGAAATTTAGGTTTATGCATCTGATGATTTAAAGCTTCTTTTGAACCTCTGCCTCTTCACAGTATTTGCAAGTCTTCTGTGAAGCAAGAAACTACGAGATTACACCTGGCTCCCAAACAGCAAATCAAAGAAGGAAGGGAATAGAAAATCAGGTACCCTGCTTTTCATTTTTAATTTTTATTCTGTATTGGACTTTCCTTTTACTGACACTTGACAATTCTAAAAGTCTAGAATGCTCATCTAACAGTGTTTGGATAATACCAAAATAAATATCCTTAAGTTTTCTTATTCTTTGAGGAGTCCAATCTTGGGTTTCAATGATTAAATCCTCCGGCATCCCACTTGGGTGCTGGTTCATGTCCCAGCTGTTCCACTTCCCTTCCAGCGTTCTGTCTGGGAAAGCAGTTGAGGATGGCCCACAGCCTCGGGACCCTGCACCCATGTGAAAGAGTCAGAAGAAGCTCCTAGCTCCTGGCTTCTGGCTTTGGATTGGCTCAGCTCTGGCTGTCTTGGTAACTTTAGGGAGTTAATCAGTAGATGAAGGATGTTTTTCTGTCTCTCCTGTCCATAAATCTGATCTGGCTTTCCAACAAAAATAAATAAATCTTTTTCATTAATCTGATCTCAATGGAATCTCAAAGAAAATCTGAATTTCAAGATTGGTGAAAACAGACCCAGAAAGTCAGACCTATTAAACGGTTACTTGTTTGTGTTGTTCATCTTGACTTGATCTCTTTTCTAAAAGCGTGATGACATGGAGAGATGAGCCAGCTGCTAGAACCCATAGAGTGGGATGGAGAAAGCATGTCCCACAAATGTATCAATCATGCGGATATCACATAGACGAAATGAAAAGAATTGTAGTTTTCATATTCAGTATTGCACTCATCCTGTTAAAATTAGTGCACACTTCTCATGACTAATATTTTGAGTCATAGGAGCTTATCTTAAAGGCTTTAGCCATGGGTTCAGACCTATAACATAGGAGAATTTTGCTAGATGACATCTTCGAGTGCTTTGACTTTCTTAAGCAAATGAACCTAAGGAAGTCAGATAGTACATTTTTGGCTGACTACGTGTTTTTTTAAAAAGAGAAAACCAAATATTCATAAGACAGGTTATGATGAGAGCAAAATCCTCCTCTGTACCAGGGAATTTCAACTGTTTTTTTTTTTGTTGTTGTTTTTTTTTGTTTTGTTTTTTTGCTCTTGCTGACCACATGTTGAGGTACGCATTACAATTCCTGTTGTGTGGATGAGAAAAATGTTAGTGCGGAAAGATCGGTAACATGCTGTCATGCTGTGGCTGTGGGACCCAAGTACGACCAACTGGGCACATAAAACAATTGACAATACAGATTATTATTTCACAGCAATTGGAACCCGAAGGAGGCTTGCGAAGTCATTTGCTTTCTCCAAAAGCAAGCAACCTCACCTACAATGTTTGTTTCTTCTTTCCAATCGAAACTACAGTATATAACTTCTTTATATATATCAGAAGCAAGAAGCAAATGTAGTGACATTTTGGGCAATTTTTAGCAGTTGGAAATGCTGATTGGGTGCCTATAGGGTTATGCTTAGGAAAACAAGACAGAAATCTAAGCTGCAGAAATCATGAAAAACCTTTGTCATAGCAAACAATAGCGAAACCCAACATTGCCTGGAAGGGGAAATTTGAGTCTGCAATCTGTTAGACTTTATGCACTGATAAGCGATAAGATTCTGCACTGCATTTTGAAAAGAATACAGTAAACACAACTCTAGACAGACCTGCCTCAGGCTTAACATGACACCTACTGCTCTGTAAGCACAAAGACAAGGACAATTCTGGACACATTGCAAGCTACTTGTATTTTCCAGTATTAAAATTATAAGGGCAAGTAGTATCTATTAACAGGAACTATGTGTTTCTTTTCTAAGTTTTATTTAGTTTACATAAGCTTTAGTGTGAAATGAAAAAATAAGCATTGCTTTAAGAATGGATGTGAATGCTTGAAAATTCTATTATTGATGTATTTTATGCTCACGTGGTAAAGAATCACCCTTGCAAAGTAGACTAAACACAGTTGTCCATGGATCAGTAAATACTTGTAATTCTGGTGAAAATGCACTTTCTACAAAGGAAAAATATTAGCTAATAACTATGCAATTGTTACAATTGGACATTTATTGATATTTAACATACGGTTTTTCTGTTTCTTCATTAGCTTTTTTGTTTTTTCACTCTTACTGAAGGAGAAAAAAACCAGTGTTTTCCTGTGTCAGATTGAGCGGTTGGTGATGATGAGTCCCTAAGATAACAATAAACAAGGTTTCCAAAAGTAAAATATTCTACCAAGGCAGTATATGTAACTGTACATGTTGACACTTATATTAAAACTAACAAAAAAATAAAACGATCTCTGGGCATGTACTCAAGTCTTTCACTGTGATAGCGTATGAATTTCCAATGGTTGGTGTATAATAAGTTATGTAACGTGTGTTTTTAAGATACGTGAGGATTTGGGATTTGGGAATATATTGTTCGTAGTTTAATTCTGAGACATATTTTCTTCCCTTGCAGTGATTCTAAATGTATCAGACTGTGTGTGGAATTAACAATCACATATGCACAATAGAAATCAGACAAAGTTCACCAGTGTATTACTTTAATCAAAAACACAGCTAGAATTTCACATTTCCTGATTTATAGTGACTGTAAAGACACATGTCTAAATATTAAGGGACTTCTATTTTGTTCTCTGATTTCTTCTGTAAGTATGAGACTTAGAAATACATAACAAAATTTTCCTTTCACTATATTAAAGCTTATTAGAATTCCCCGCTTAATTCAAACTTTTTGGAATCTCACAAATTTTTACAACTGTATGCAGTGGATTAAATATCAAAACATTATCACTTCTCTGAAAGGAAAGCCCAAAATTAAAGGCAAAATTTCACTTACATTTTTCTAAAACTTACATCACCGATTTTTCTTATAATATTCCAGGCAAAATTAGGAGGTGTGTTTGGAGGGAAGGGACACTTGAGACCGAATTGTAGTTCTAAGGCGTAGGCATTAGGAAATCAACAATTGGACAAAGTGTGGCAAAATTAAATTTGCGCATAAGAAAGAAAAAGACGAGAGTGGTTTGGAGAATGAAAGGCCAGCAATCCGCTGTAACCTCGTAACACTGTACCTGACAGCCGTACGCACGCAGCACTGCTCTGCTCCGTTCCTCGCTCATCTTCCCTGTGAGAGACAGGCACGGTAGCCTAGTAGCTAAAATCCTTGCCATGCATGTCCCAGGATTCCATACGGGCACCAGTTCATGTCCCAGTTGCTCCACTTCCGTTCCTGCTCCCTGACTGTGGCCTGAGAAAGCAGTAGAGGATGGCCCAAGGTCTTGGGCCCCTGCACCTGCATGGGAAGCCCGGAAGAAGATCCGGGTTTCTGGCTTTGAGTCAGCTGAACTGCGACCCTTGGTGGCAAATTGAAAAGAGCTAATGCCAAAAAGACGTAGCAAAACTAATCACAAATAACCACTGTTTCCAAAGTAGTGTATTGTGACAAGTTCACACATTCGTAATATAGTACTTACCTGATCTTAAAGCTTCTCAAAAATTTGCAATTGTGCATTTAAATTCATGTTTGATATTTTAGAATTGTTCACAGTAACATCATGAGCACGTTTGTGTAAAAATTAAGACAACTGTTTTTGATCATTTCAGTAAGATAAACTCTACATCAGTGGCGATATTGCTTTCAAACCCGCTGATCCATGTGCAACCACGTGCCAACTTCTCTTTTTGTTTTGTAAGTCATGACAGGCAACATTCTGTTCTAATTTTTTTATAACGTTATTCTTTGCAGGCCTCAAATTAGATGAAAACACATTCCCTTTGAATTTGAAGCTTTTCTAAAAGGAATGTAAAAAAAAATCACAATAATTCATTTCAAAATAACAATGGTTTCCACTAAAGCACTATCAGTGTAAGTACAAAACTTTACAGCACAACTTCTCTCCTTCCTGTGTTCAGATTCAAGCAAATGCAAATCACTTAGCTAAATGTGCATTTTAATGAAAAAGATAAAGCTTTGAGATACATTAAACAAAACTGGTTACCATTTATTAGAACATAAAGGGCCAAGTTTGTTTTGAATAAGAAGGAATCAACACTACAATATCAAATTTCCTGTCCTTTGTCTTTAATCAATAACATTATAGGGCCACCTCCATCACAACCCACAGTTGGTATCTACAACAGAGAAGCCTAAAATTAAGGTAGTTAATTCTCATATTTAGAAATAAACAAAGAAGGAATTATGCTTTGGTCAGTCAAGTATCCATCATGGCAGATATCAAGACACACTTCTTAAATGCGAGTGTACGTGGTCGTCTTGCACTATTCAAAAATCAAAACTCAGTTTTACAAATTGTGTTGAGTAATCCACATGATTGTGGAAACTGAAAACAACATTTAAATTTCAGTGACAGAGGACACAATGTGTACAATGTAAGAACCAACGCAACCTATTGACAAAATAAAGGTGAAGATTCATAAAAGTTTGAATAAGTCATGATAACTTACAAATATGAAAAGTGGCCTTTATTATTAGCAAATAAGATCATATTAGTGAATAACGGTACTGTTGGAGCCATTTTCATGCTTCTTCGCCTAAACTATCTGAAACCGTGCACTTTATTAATTTGTATGTATCAGCAGAACAGAAGAACAACATTCCGTTCTATTTGTGTTTCCTGCCATCACACTCTGAATTGACAGAATTAAGGAATTTTTGATCATTTGTGGCCCAAAGTAATGGTGAATTTAAGCAGACTGTCATTCATTTAACAGCTGCTCAAACACTATTTTTTTGAACTGAACTGAACGTAAAGGCTTATAATTTTGTTCTGAGAGCCTAAGCTTGCATTTTCTGCTGTGCAACAAGGCAAATTCAAGGCAGATTTGGTCACATACTTCCAACATTTAGATTAACTCCTGGGGTATCCCATTAGAATTGCAGAGATTATATTGTTGTCCTACTCTATTAAATTTTTACATAAATATAACTCTGAAAAATTGAATCAAATAATAATTGCCACCATCTGTATATTAGCCTTCATGAAAATATCACCAAAGAAAAAAATGAATTACCTACCTAATTAACTGGCAAATGTTATAACATGCTCACAATAAAATAGCTGTAATGCTGCTATTAGCCTTAAAAGAAGAAAAAGACGCAGCAGAAGCTTCAGAAAATGTTAGAGCCGTCCTGGTTATCAGCTTATCCTTGTGAGCCTCTGCTTATCTTATCGAGGTAAGGCATCACTTTTGCTTCCTTCTGCTAATAAGGTCTGGAGCAGAGCTTTCCTCTAACAGCTTAGTAATTCCTCCTGCAGACAGAATGTGCAGTCTGTTGGCTCTCCCCTCAATCATCTCTCTCCCTATTACTCTCTTTTTTTTTTTTTCCAGAGCAACAGAGACCTAAATCCATTTCCCACCCTTGCAGGAACTTTCAGAATCTAAAGAATACAAAGGAGCATCATTCCTCCCCTTCCCTCCCCTCCCCTTCCCTCCCTTCCCCTTCCCTTCCCTTCCCTTCCCTTTTCTTCCCTTCCCTTTCTTTTTTTTCCTTTTCTTTTCTTTTCTTTTTTTTTTTTGTCATAAAACTGATTTTTAAGTACAGTTTGATTTTTGAGGTGTTAATCTGACAGGAATACAGATTCCCAATAAATCATGAATCATGCTTCTGGCTATTTTGTGTAAGCTAACAGGCTAATGGCTTAGATTTTAGTACCTCGGCTTCTTTTTTTCTTCTGTAATCTGATTATAAAAATGGTTAATTCACAGAGTACTTGCAAAAATAAATTAGCTAACATAAACACTATTTGGTTTAATATATTATTATTACTACTAAATCAGGTTACTTAGAGTATGTATACATAATTATCAATATTTTAAAAAAATTTCAATTCATTTGAAGACAGAAAGACAAATAGACACAGACACAGTATCCACCTGGATATGCTCCCAGTGACTAAAGTTGGGCTTATAGAAAGAGCCAGGAGCCCACAGAGAAGGCAGAAATCTATTTGTGCCATAATTGATGCCTGTTAAGCTCTGTATAAGCAGGAAGTTCGATTCAGTAGCTGGAGCCAAGAGACTAAGCCAATCACTTCAGCATGAGATACTACCATCCTAACTGCCAGTTAACATACACAGTCACTCTATTATTTTTGTTTTTGCTACGACAATTGAAATGTAACTGTCATAAACTTTAAAAAGCAGCTTTGGACAAGGTTTGAATTCAATATTATTTTGGTAAGTATCGTCAGATAGAAACAGATCATCAGATAGAAACATATGGTAGTTAACCTAGAAGTCAAATCAAAATAGAACATTTGAAAAGGACCACAGTGAATGGAGGTCTTGATGGATGACTTCAGAGAGCAATGGGAAAAAAATAGGATACAAAGAGGTAAAATTAGTGCGATGATATGATAATGTAAACATCACAGTCTGAAAGGAAAAGTTACGGCTTCTCAAAGGAAGTGAAGAATACAGTGTGTGAAAACTGTGAGGTCATCATCCTAATGAACGGACAACATGTCAAACCCTTCCTGGAATTCCGCAGCCTGCAAAGACTCCCCGTCTTAAGAGGAATGTGAAAACTTGAAGAGAGTTCAGAGGACAGCCACAAAGATAATGAATTGGTTGTAAAGTAAGACCTACAAGAAAAGGTGAAAAGATCTGGAATTATTCAAGTTGGAGGCAAGAACTTAGAAGTTATTTAAATCTTCAAGTTAAAAATATATGGTGCCCATCTCCTACTTCTCCATGAATTAAAAGGAAGGAATCAACTTAAATCCAAGGATAGAAAATTTATGGAATTTAAACAATAATTTAACAACCAGGTTCATTACACATCATTAAAGACTCCTGAAAGTGGTTTACAAAATGTACATGCTCTTCTGAGTTTTATAATTTATTTACATATTTATTTTAGTTAGCTGTGAAGGTGCAGCCTTTGATGAAGAAGAGAAATGGCCTACATGACCTGGCAGGGTCTTTTCAGCCTTAAATTCTACCGCAATCCAGAGTTAAGTATTAATAGTCCACTAAATCATTGCCACATTTCTAGCCTTGCCTTTTACTCATTTGTTTCAGGGCTGTAGGCGTGAGAAGGAAATTGATGTGACTTGAATCAAGGTGGGTCTGGGGAAAGGGTTAGGTTTAGGAAAAGAGGGGAGGAGAGAAGCCAGCAGCAGTTGGAAAAGGACAATCTAAGCAGACAGAAGAGACACTAAGCGTGGAATTGTGAAAGTGTGATGCAATCCAACCGGGCACAGCTTGCATGTGACTGATACATTTGTGCATAATGTTGGTGAGATTTAGAAGATGCTGCAGCAATTGGCTGATAGGAAATCAAGCAGGGGTTTCAGTTTCATAATGAATCTGGACTTCAACTTGAAGGGTATTTAAGAGGAGAGTGTTTCACTTAGATTTCTGATCCAGGAAAATGATACCGACAATATCCTGAATGATGGATTGCAGGCAAGATACACTGGAGACAGAAAGAGACAGTACATCTGTATAGAGCCAGTCTGTGAAGAATAACAAGGATGCTAATTAATTTATAATGGAATAGGAAAGAAAAGTAAGCGAAGGGGCATTTACGAGGATTGGCTTGATGTATCTTTTAGTTTGATACCTCTGTTATCTAAGAGAAAAATGATCATAAAAATTGAATATTCAATGATGCAGAGATTATATTGAACCACGTTCCTATCACTTTGTTTAGAAAGTGAGTGATTACTGTGGATTAGGCATTATGTTTGGTACTAAAGGAAGCAAGATATTTTCCATAACTAAATGGCATGGTTAGCATAGTTCTTTTTTATATTTGCTGTTTTTCATCCCTTGATGAAAGAATGGACACATAAGATGGGATGCCAACATACAACTGAATATTAATCAACCTTAAAAGGCAGGGAATTCTCACACATACTATTCAATTTATGAATCTTGAGAATATTATGCCAAATGGTGGATGCCAATCATAATAAAATAACCATGGATGGGTTTCACATCTAAGAAGCATCCAGAGAAGTCAAACCCAGAAAGATTTTAAATAGAATGGTGACTTTCAGAGGCTAGAGGCTTGGAGAGAGTCAATAAATATTATAAACATTGTCTGCACAGCAAACTGACTACAACTAACACTACTGAATTACAGGCTGCAGAATACATGATGGCAAATTTTGCAATAATTGTCTTTTTTCTTGTTGTTGCTGCTGTTTTAGTTTTTCTTAACTCATCATGTACATCATACACAGCATGCATCATCTAGTTGAAGTGGTGTCAGACAACATTGACCAAAGCAATGTCTGTCAAAGTGGTTGGCCTTTTGTACGAAGGATACCGGTGCCTCAACTAAAACTGGCAAAGGTATTTCCTCTGCTGCTTGACTCCAAACTGCCACAACAATAAGAACTGGACCAATCAGAAGCCAGAGCCCTGAACACCCACATGAACCCCAGGGACCCAAGTACTTTGGCTAGGGAATTAGTGTTGTGATTTTGGTGAGTTAATAAATAGACAACATAAAGTGACTGACATGTGAAGATAAAACAACACCTTATATAAATTTGGATAAAATTGTCTAAAGTAAAATCTAAAATGTAACTTGAAGCCAGATTTTAAGCTCTTGAGCTGTTGGTAATATTGTTTACAGCAAATCTGGTGTGTAATATGAACCTTTTATTAAAACTTTAGTTATTTTATAATTCAACTGTCATTCACTCATTTTCTTCCAAGTTAATACATTTAAGTTGAATGTGATAGAAGACGAATTACTTAAACCATTGCAAAAGAATTAAGATTTGGTAAAATGTTCTGCATTTCTACCCTGAAATCGGGAATATTAGAGCCTTAAATAAACTGCATGCATGTAAGAGTTTAAACTGTGCAACTAAGTATCCTGAACATGTTAGGAATATATTCAACATATAGTACAAACTGAGTTGGGTTTTAATTTGTATGTTAGAAGAGAAGAGACAGATTGAGAGAGGAAGAGAGATAAACATAGTAGTAAGTAGTAACAGACTTATGCTTGAGGGCCAGAGCTCAGCCCAGGATAAGGGTTAAAGGGCTGCCATATGGAGTCTAAAGTGCTCCAGAGCTCAGTTTCAATGCTAGGTACTATGGTGGGGCTCATAGTAACCTCTATTGTAGAAAGGGGGCTGCCAGCTGGATAAAGATTTGTATCCACATTAGAAGCAAGTTTTTTGTCAGTCAGTGCTTGGGGCAAAAGATTTTAAGAAGTGAGCAGCTGTCTCCTTAGAGAACAGAAGTTGGCTGTAGTGAATTCAGTGACAAGTGTGTCTCTGAGGGGTGATGGGTACGAAACACACAGATGAGGATTTAAAAATGCAGCGATGAGGCCAAAGGGGGAAAAATTAAAATTGAAATCTAATATTCTGATAATGTATCTTTCAGGCAACTCATGCAAGATGATTCTTGTAATCTGGGTTCAAATAAAGGCAATACCACAATATGGTCACTACTTGTTTATGAAGTTTTGCAATACATTGCCAACTACATCAAGGTCTTTGTTGTAAAGGTGCACAACTACAATTTGGAGTAATGAATTTGTCATTTTTCTCTAAAAAGTTACAAAAACATTCTTTCTGTTAGATAGAGAATATTAATAACTCAGCATTATAAAAAGAACAATATTATAAAATATGCATTCCGTAAAATTTGCATTATTAATAGCAAACTATTTTCAGTGCTACAACCTCCTGCATACCCTAATCTGGAATGGGGTCAACAGATGTAAACCTTTAGCATAATTAACTCCATAAAGATCATCTTTGTTCTTATTTTTTCTTTTTTACTGTTAAATATAGAATCTAAAAGAAATATGGGTAAATTATCTGTGAAGGTGATTTGAGCAAGTTTAAGAGTTTTTCCGTGCAAATCAGAAAATGATACAATGAGCAATACAAGGAAGGACAGAGAGAGAAAGCACATTGACAAAAATAAATTTAAGAATGCCTAGGAAAATAAGCTACATGGAAGACAGAGCTTCTGTTTATAATTGATATTGTCCTTTTCAACACTTTACTCTGTAATAAATCATTAGCCATGCATGTGCTAGAAGAGTCCTTCCTGAGCCAGTCTTTTTTTGTCAGCTAGAACACGCTATACCACCTGCATTAAGTGAGGCTATTTTCCATCACAAAATGTACCATCAGCACTGATGAGGTGCTTTGAGTAGCCTTGTTGTTGGCATTCTGTAAATGCTTAATAGGGGTAATAATATCAGAGATATCATGTAGTTTTAGGGATAAAATTGGCCTTCCCATATGTGTCTCTTCCTCAAAGAACACAATGTCTTTAGTCCTTTTTCACCACCTGTTCTGTGAACATCTGTCCATTAGTGTTACTGTAGTTCTACTTTGATGACTGCTTCTCCTGCACTCAGGAAGATAAAAAGTAGGCCAGATCATAATTATTGGAGTTGTATTCATGGAAGAGATGCTGTAGTTTTCCCAAACTATTTTATGCATCGTGTCTAATGTAACCAGTTTGCTTTCATTGATACTCCCTATAGTCCCTGCAGCTAGATGGAGTATTAGCTACACTGAATCATTTAATCATTTCATACTGTAAAAGACAAATGGAACAGGACAAATTTGATAAATTAGGATTATTACTTTAATGAATACATATTAAGGTTGTGACAATAATATGTAAAAATAGTCTTAAGATTATCAAGTAGGCATTAAGTAGCTGAACATAATGTGTGTATAAAAGTATATTAGGGATAAAAGTAAAGGAATGGACTAAAAATCAAAAGAATATAAGGGGTACTTATATTTTGCAATTATATCTTTCAATCATGTAGGAAATAAAGTTGCTTAGATTCATAATGATTTGTATGTAATTATAAAATCAGTTAATTCAACATTGTGTGAAATTATGACACACTTTGGCCATCTTGTGAAACCATTTAATCTTAAATTACAGTTAGTATCTTCATAACTACAGAGGACAGCTTTTTAATGTAGCACATATCTTCTCCAAAAAAGCTTGATACATCCTTAATAGGTATAATTGAATGTGTTTCATTTTATTCTTTGTTCTTTGTCAGTTGTGATTATCTGTTTTATCCTAACTTCAACTGACCAAAAATACAGACTACCATGATAAAGATCATTGATTAGAGAAAAGGTTTAACCATTGTTTGTTGTGCTCAGTAATCTATTTCAGGATTTGGAAAACACAGGTTAAAAGGTCAAATTCAGACTTATGCTTTTGTAAATAAAGATCCATTGAAAAATAGCAATTTTTTTCAGTCATTCAACATTGTTGATGCCATTGTCTTTCCTTGCAATCACATAATTATGGTTTTCTGACAAAACTTTGGCGGCTTGTAGAAATTTCATTACTCCTGACATGTTGTAATAAAATAAATGGATCTCCTTAACTACCCTTTTTACTCCTAACCTTCCAATTTTTGTTGTTTATTCAGTCTTCCTTAGAAAATGCCTGGATCTAGCCTTTGTTCCGGCTTGTTCACTAATTGGCCAGATAGACTCTCAGTTTCCAATTGAGAAACAAACATACATGAGACTGAAAGCAATGTTTCCATTTGGATGACTTGAGATAGTCAACAAAATTCTAACATTCAGATATATGTTCAGCACTTTCTAAGATCCAACTGTAGTTCTAAATATGTTATTCACATTAGCTCATTTAACTTTCATCACAGTGACTTGGAGAAATTTATCATAATCAGTTCCTGCGAGATAAGGACATTTAGGCACAGAGTTTGGTCATGTATCTGAAATAATACAATAGGTAGGAGCCAGAAGCTGGATCCAAACCTGGTGAGATATTCAGTGTATCTGTGTTGGTCACTGAATGTGATTAAAATCAGGGACTTCTATCATTTCCCCCCAAAGCACCCCCATCTTTTCTTCTCACATACCATTGTAAAGCTTTAATGCTATCGAGAGCCAAGTAGGACTTCAGCAATTCAGAAAAGCTTTTCAGCTTACTATATAAAGCTATAGTATGTGTCTTAGCACTTGATAAATCAATGGAAACCTGAAAACAATGCTTCATTGTGGAACGGAAGACAAGAAAACAAGTAATATTCTCAGACTTACATAATCTTGAGAGATCGAAAATGAGACCCGATGTTTTCATTACTGAAGATTCTTTTCTAATCTATATATTTATTTGTTGCTGTTTTGGATGGTGTTTACATAGTTGATTTCGGTGGGAAGAGTCAGGGATTAGAGGAAGTGAACGAGACCATTGTTTCTTAGTTCTCTTATTCTTATTCCCATTTCTGAGGGAAGGGGAGAGGTAAGGGGAGAAGCCACATCCAGCCTCCCAACCACCTTGATATCTGCAGAATGGGAATTGTCACCCAAAGCCATCCCAGGATCCCCAAAGTGAAGCATGCTCCAAGGGTTCTGTTCAAACGATTTCAACCATTCTGAAATGCTGTTAATCTCGCTCTCAGGTACATCAGAGGGAACTGCAGCCTAGTCAGAGCAATAATTTCATTAGGCTTGCCCCCAACCCTGGTTCCTATGCTTGCCAGTATGTGCAGCTTACTCCAGTCTGTCCCACATCCCATCCAGCTCTAGTACAGGTCAATTGAAGCCTAGCTCAACTCTACTGACCCACTATCTCTAACTTATATTCATCCTGGAGGGTGCCAGTGCCCGTGTAGCCAGGCCTGCCCCCAGAATTTCAAGGTCCTTGGTCACAAATCTTCCCACAGAATGTTAAAACCACAGTTAGTGTAATGCGGCATGCAGTTTTTAGGAGAGGAATACACAAGTAAGGCACAGGAAAATTAGTGAGTCTTTGATAACAGCAGAGACAAATTCACTTGAACAATAGCCGAGTAAGAAAAGAGTCTGTTTAACTGCAAACAGCAATCACTGAAAAAAAATCTCTTTAAAAAAGTTTAAAGCAAATATGTTATTATTCAAGCATTATTATTCTGGATCAGCATAATAGTTGAACAGACTTAGGGAAATGACCCTCTTTCTGATTTCTGAGGAAGTGGCATTAATTATTTTCATTCTAAGGAAAACAACTGGAAAAATATTTTGTAAGATGTGAATGTCAGAAAGGCATCGTGAGAATGCTCTGGTTTATAAATTTTCTCTCCTTTGTCAGCCTAAAGCCTGAATTATTTCAAACCTGAAATATTTTCTCATCTTTTGATTCATTCAATTGAATTTGCATTACAAACCTTATTTTATAACCCATTGTCTGATAATTCATTTTTACTCATTCTTTGGCTAAAAAATATATATTCCAACTACCATTTTTCTATGAATTTTCCAAGTAAGTGAACGGAAAGCAGCAAAAATAAAGCCCTGAGCTTCTGGTGTACTACAGTTAGTACTCAGGAAATTTTATCCTGTGTCATTGTGTAGTAGGGCTGAAACTGAGAAATGCTATCCATTCAAAATATTCCATTTTACAATCTACATAATTAGAATGATGAGCTATTTAGGTCATTATTTATGCAAAATTTTTTTCAGAATTAAATCATCTTTTCCAATAGTTGTCTTTTATAATTCATGTTCAAAAATACTTTAAGCTTCCATGAGATGCAGGGATAAATCCATTTTAAGGGGTTTAAAGTGCAGCCACTCACAACTGAGGTGGCCTTTGTCAGCGTGCACTTGACATCTGAATGAGTCTATTCTGTGGATGGTGAGGGGTCAACACAATATAATCTCTGGCATGAGATCATGTGGTAGTTTGGAGAATACCACCACAATGCTTTTAGTTGCCCTGACACGGATCTGTAGAGAGGTCACTTTCACCTGCACGACCTGCAGAACCTTATGGTTAAGAAGACACAAAAAGTGCTTAGCAAACTCAGAGACAGTAAATATTGAAACAGATCTTCCCTGGCCAGCATTTTGTTTTTCACAAAAGTCTCGTATGTGGGCTTTGTTGGATTTGTTTCAGAACTATGGAAAGAATGTGAACTTGACGCTTTGGATGGATGGGGGATTCCTGTATCCAATCACATCCACATTCAATAGGACACTTTCCTGTATCCCTGATTTCATCACTACAGCTGTTTGTATTTAAATTGGGTCACACCAAAGATTGCCTTGAAGGGAAGGAAGCAAAATAGCCATTACAACGAGAGTAAATTTATTTCTTAGACTTCCTATTTCACATACTATATTAAAAAAAATCTTATTTCTAAGGTGGTTTGCCATACCTTTATAAACAAAATGTATCTTTGAAGTTCTCTCTTTAAATATCAGGTTTGTTTTATCACATGTGCAATTTCACAATTACAAATAATTATTTTTGTAGAATGATATTATTTAGGGGCCTGGCGCAATGGCTCAAAGGCTAAATTCTTACCTTGCAAACATGAGGATCTCATATAGACATCAGTTTTTGTTCTGGTTGCCGCATTTCCCATTTAGCTTCCTGCTTGTGGCCTGGAAAAGCAGTAGAAAGTGGCCCAAAGTCTTAGGATCCTGCACCCACATGGGAGATCTGGAAAAAGCTCCTTGCTCTTGGTTTCAGATCAGCTCAGCTCTAGCCATTGTGGCCTCTTGGGGAGTGAACCAGAGGACACAACTTCTTTCTCTCTGTCTCTCTTTCTCTCAATAAATCTGGTCTGTATTTGCAATAAAATAAACAAATCTCTTTTTTAAAAATGGTATTATGTAAGTTAAAGAATTATTTGACCACTGAATTAACTATTACTATGAGTAAGAATATATATATATGTGTGCGTACGTATATACATATATATATAATAGATGAACCCATCATGTCTAAGAATATCACTCATGATGGATTTAATTCATGTAAATAGATCTAACAGTTTATAACTTGTAAATATTACTCTGCACTACCAAAAGGAGAGACTCTGGAAAGTGGCTTTTAATACACCCAACCAAGTTCTTGAAAGGGAAGAATTTATAATGAGTACATGACCATGATGACATCATCACAATTTGCGTAGCCTATATCCTGCTTTTTCCAGTATCCATTGATACAAGCTGCTGGGCATTTAGAACCTTCAGAAAGACCAGGTAGTTACACTTATTCTTGGCCTCTTCCAATAAAATAAATCTTAAAAAAAAAGAATGACAGTTTATCCCTGTGTTCTAGTTTCAGTTCCTGAATTCCTGCTAGTATAGACACTGAGACGGAATAGGACACCTGATTAGTTCTTTGGGAGACGGAGTTGCTTCCTACTTTCCCTCGTAAGTCCAGACGAGGGTGAGGCCGCAAGGACCTATGGGCATTTAGGCAGCAAACCAGCAGCTGAGTTCTCTCTGTCTCTACCTCTCTCTCCCTTTCAAATAAAAAACACATGCATAAGTGAAAGGAAGCCATAGTTAAAAGCAATATTAAGATGTAATTCTGGAAACCAATATCCTTAGTGATTTTGAGGAGTGACTTTTACCTCGGTTGTTGTCTAAACGGAAAGTTGATATATGTGCCTTAACAGACTTTCTACCAACAAAAAAACGATAAAGGAAAACCATAACACATCAAGCAAGTAAACCTTAAGCTATGTATAACCAAAGGCTAATCACTAAAACTACTACATTTCAGCCGTTCCTTTCAATACACTTTCTCTAAACTCGCTTGTGTTTCTCTCCTTCAGCTTTTATTTTTTGTTTTATTTAGACTTTTCCTCCCTGTCTTCCCCATGAGAGAAGGGGAGAACGGTGTGGTGAGAACTGGAAGATCTCTGAGCTACAGGATAAATCCCGCTTGGCTGCGTGTGACTGCCTCATTTAGCAGCTGGTAACACTGTGAAGCAATGCTCAGCGCTCGCTCTTACACTCTTTTATGTAATATAATATATATTTTTAAAATTGATTGTAATTTTTTTAGCACTTTGGGGGCTACTGGTGGTCTCTTTTTCAAGCTAAATAGACCAACCGCTGCTGCTAAAAGAGTTTATTCGACCACCCACACTCGGAAGCACAACCTACTTCTCCCTGTGTTTCCCTGAAGTAGCAGCCGGCAAGGCCTGTGCAGTAATAACTGTGAGCAGCCTTCAGGCTTGGAAAAATGTCACAGCTTGATCCCTGGAGCCTCCGGTGCCCCCATTCAATCAGTGCTCAACTGCATGACGCACCCTGAAACTTAAAATGAAAGCCCTGGATTCATGGCCAAAAATACTAACTCCCTACCGGCTCTTCCTGTGGGAGTTATTGAAGTTCTTGGTTAGCTTGCCGACGGTTATCTCCACTCTCCTTCTGTCCCAGACAGCCAGGAGAAAAGGCACAAGTGCAACATTTTCTGTGAAAAGGCCTTGGCTGGGATGCAGAACGACTTAAAAAACAGCAGGCATATACACGTAAAAAAACAACATTTTGACAGATAAGTTCGAGTGATAGAAACCTAGTGAACTTATAATTACTGTGGCCACTAGAGACGAGCAAAGGAAGAGACAGCTAAGAATTATGGAATATCAACTCATCAGGTTTCATTTTATTTTGTTTTGGATTTTAACTCTTGGTGTGTGTGTGTGTGTGTGTGTGTGTGTGTGTGTGTATCAAAGGGTAATTTTTCCAAGCTCTGGTAATTATAGGATTAAGAAAACTGCAATGAATTACGATTTTACTGTGAACATTTCCATCTGCTCCAAGACAAAAGACCTATGTGGCTACTCCTAGAGGATGGCATACAAAATATCAAGTGGCAGATGTATTTGCATACCTCATTTATCTCCACTAGAAAAGCAAGATAAAAAAAATGGACAAATGATTTTATGATCAAAAAGACAATGTAATAAAAACAGAAATTTAAATCAATAACAGTAATTTTATTGATATTAGCTGCCTTCTTACTGATTAGACACTCTTATTAACACACTGGTATCTTAGTGATCTCAAATATTTCTGGTTTTCCCCAAAATTTCTCATTTTCTAAATTTTCAGTGCCTGCTATCACTCTGGTACCATTCAAAGTTCAAAAAATATTAAATCATTTCCAATACTTGCTCTCATAGTTTAAAACTATTTATTTCATTAACAACAAAGAACAAATTCATACAAGTGATTTGGACCCAGAAACATAATGCATGCTTTGTCCTATCTTTTAAATCTTGGTTCCGAGTCAGATTAATTGAAAAATATATATTAATAGAACTTCAAAGATCAATAGATGAGCTGTACCTAATAAATTATTATTCAATCATGCAAACATCTTACAGATTCTATTAAACTTTACAATCAAATTTGCACTTGGTTTCCATTTGAAAAGTTGCACAGCAATTCAACTCCATAGTAATTGAACTTGTTTAGAAAATGATTTACTTATTTCTTTTTGAAATAGTTGAGAGAGAAGGGATGAGGGAGAAAGAGAGAGGAGGTAAAAAAAAGACAAAGACACCAAAACGTCAGCTTCTCTTGGGAGACAGAACAGTCTAATACTCAAACTCCTCAAAGTAAGGTAGACCTGAGTTAGGATTCCTTTCTGGCTACATATGCACCTTTTCTATGTCCTTGATGTGTATAATTCCACAGGCCTAAGTTGTCATTGTCTAATTTCTTCTTCTTCCCCTTCTCAGTACCATCCCAATCTCCTCCTCCTTGTCATTCCTCTTCCCCTTCCCTTCTTCTTCTTCTTTTTTTTTTAATATCTATTTTTTATTGGAAAGGCAGATATACAGAGAGGAGAAAATACAGAGAGGAAGATCTTCTGTCCAATGATTCACTCCCTAAGCAGCCACAATGGCTGGAGCTACACCAATATGAAGCCAGGAGCCAGGAACCTCTTCCGGCTCTCCCCCGGGGGTGCAGGGTCCCAAGGCTTTGGGTCGTCCTCAACTGCTTTCCCAGGCCACAAGCAGAGAGCTGGATGGGAAGCGGTGCTGCAGGGATTAGAACCAGCGCTCACAGGGTATCACAGCACATTTGAGGCAAGAACTTTTAGCCAGTATGCCATCACGCAGGCCCTTCCCTTCTTCTAAGAATGCTACGAACATCATCCTCACATGATGAGGTTAAGGACAGTGTGGTGCTAGAGCATTGCCCAACACATGGCAAACACTGATGAGGTTATATTCATACTTTTATAAGTTTTATTTTGTATTTTGTTTGAAAGATATGTGATGCACACACAGATGTCTTCAATTTGCAGGTTACACAAAAACCTATTACAGTTAGGCTAAGGCCAGCTAGAAGCCAGGAGGCAGGACCTCCATCTGGGTCTCTCACCTAAATTGCAGGAAGTCAAAACTTGAATCATCATTTGTTGCCTCCCAGGTGCATTAGCAGGAACCTGCATTGAAAGCAGACATGGAATCCAATGCCAGGCAGTCTAACATGGGATGCAGACTTCTTCGCAGCGTGTTGACTTGAGCCAGTTCTCTGCAGACATGGCTTTGATGCATGTTTTTAGAGCAGTTGTGTCCAAGTCGGGTTGCTCGTTAGAACATCCATGGAGGTTCTGAATAGCAAATACTTGGATCATAAGCAAGAAATATCAGAATGACTATTAAGGATTGAAAACAGGTTTGTGTGTGTGTGTACATGGCCCAGTTTTCTCTGGAGTGGAAGAGCCCTCATAGAACAGAGGCACTTCACTCAGTTCTCTCCACTACATCTCATTGTAAAGAAAAATTGAATGTTCCATGACAGGCTGTAAATATTCTTTCTATGATCTCTGATTGCAATACTGCCCACTTTGAACCTGGCTGATTTTTAGGTGTAGAGCTGCAGCAAGACTTGTTTGGTCACGGTGTCTAAAAGGCACAATGGAAGCAGATGGAGGTTACTTGTGTTTTCAATTGTTGAAATTCCTATTCTGTATTATTCCTTCGGAAATCCATTTCAAGTATTCTTTTATTTTCCAAACGATAATTATTTATGTCAAGTTCACAAATGTTAAGTGATGAATGAGTAAGCTTTACATAGGTGCACTGAGTTACTACCACCCAGATTGAATAATGAAATATTTCAAGGATCCAGAAGGTTCCTTAATGTCCTCTCCCACCATGCCAGCTGCTGTCACTGTAGATTAGTTATACTACACTTAAAATTTATGCAAAGAGATTTAAGTGTTCGTCTTGTATTTAACCTTTTCCACTCAACACAATCCTGTAAGATTCAACCATATTGTTGTGTATACCAACAGCTTATTATTTCTTGCTGCTGTGCAGTATTTCATTGTATCACATCCAAATTTATGTACTATTTCTATTATTAATGGATATTTTAATTGTTTCAAATTTTGTCCACCATAGGTGAAGCTGCCATGATTTTTATATGCCCAACTCTTGTTGGAAATTCATACTCAGAAATGGAATAGAATTTTTGGATTGTAGAGGCTATGCATCTGTAAAGCACAGAGAAATACTCCTGTAAGATGGTATGCATCTACTTATCTACCAACTATGAAAGAGAAGTTAAAAAGCTTTGTTTCCTCGCTAATACCTGATTTTTTAGTTCTTCAAGTTTTAGCAACTCTGGTGACTGTGGCAGCTTCAGGCAGTTCTCAGATATTTACTATGCGTAGGCTTCTCAGCAACTCACTCTTTGGAAAGAAATGGCAGATGAAGTGGAAGCCACTGGGATTGCAATAGCCTAATGAACAGACAAGATTAACCGCAGCCAAAAGGAGAAAAGTCAGAAGTCAGAACATCACAGAGTCAGAGTTGTGTCAATGAAACAAGCTCAAGTCAGAAATCTAGGACATAACCTATTTGGGAGAAAAGCAATGAAAGCAAATGCAATTCAAATGACCCAGAGCAAAGAATGCAAAGAGCATGGAGAATGAATGTGTCTTTAAATGCCCACCAACAAGCAGTGCTCTTGGTGACATTTTGAGGGTCAAGTGATAGGTTCCTGGACATAAGTGGCTATGTCAGATTCTGTGTTCCCTCTGCTGGGACTTGAATGCTTAAGTACTCTTCAAATTCCAGTGACAAAATCCTCAACACATTAGCAAGTATAGTCTGTGTGACGATTAGGCCATGAAATGGAGCCTTCACAAACAGGATTAGAGTGTTTTTAAGAGATTTGAGAGAGATCCCCTGCCTCTCTCATGCGAGGTTTGATTAAAAGGCTGTTTAAGAGGAAATTGGCCCTCCCAGGATGCTGAATCTGCTCATCCTTTGGTGTTAGACTTCCCAGCTTCCAGCATTGAAAGATACAGTTCTCTAATTTCACTTTTTTTTAAATTTGAAAAACTGGAAAGCAGAGAGAGATCAAGAGAAAGAGGAAGATACAAAGATACACACACAGAGAGACCTTTCATCTGTTGATTCAGTTTACAAATACCTAAAATAGCTAAGATTGGGTCAAGCCAAACTCAGAAGTACAGACCTCAATCTAAAACTTCTATATGAGTATCAGGGACTCAAGTAGTTGAGCCATCACCTGTTAACTCAGAGAAACCAAGTGTCTAGGCATTCTGTTTAGGCTTCCAGGTATCCTGAGTGGTGACTCAATCGCTGTGCCAAATACCAACTCCAGTTATGTTGTTTATAAGCTTCTAAATTCAGATATTATGTTATGGCAGCCTGAACGGATACAGACAATCCACTTTCTCTAAAGCTCTTCAGTTGGTCTTCAGTTGCTATCTTCTCTTCATTACCCCTATTAACTTTCCCTTTCACTCTTTCCACCCATTGGGTACTATACTACTTAGCTTTCAAATATGTCCATAATTTAACACAATAATTTGTATGCACACATTTTCACCCACAGGTTCAATTCTAAATGGTAGCCAGGGTTGGGCCAAGCAAAAACCAAATGCTGGGTTTTCTTTGTCCGTGGCAGGGGCCCAAGTCATTGGGATCTCTTTTATTGCTTTTCCTGGTATATTAACTGGGAGCTATATGGCAAGTGGAAAACCCAAGACAAGAAGTGGAGCTCATATGAGATTCCAGCATTGCAATCATTATCTTTTGTGCCATAACAATGACCCCTAGCAGGTCAAATAGTTTTTTAGCATAGGAGCAACGGGCTATATCAACTAATCCACTGTAGGGTGGGTTATTCATCAAGGTGTGTGTAAATATAAATTATGAGCTTTATGATGCATGTTTCAGGAGCTAATCCTGTCAATAAGAGATACATGAACATTTTTGTTAATACAGGGCCGGGTGCTGAAGTTTAATGGCTAAAGCCCTTGCCTTGCTCATACCACACTCACATATGGGCACAAGTTCATGTCCTGGCTGCTCCACTTACTATCCAACTCTCTGTCTGTGGCCTGGGAAAGTAGTGGAGAATGGCCCAAAACCTTGGAACCCTGCACCCACACGGGAGGTCCGGAAGAAGTTCCTGGCTCCTGACTCAGACTGGCTCAGCTCCAGCCATTGAGGCCACTTAGAGAGCAAACCAGTGGACAAATCATTCTTTCTGTCTCTCCTCTCTCTAGATCTTACTTTCCAACAAATAATAAATACATCTTTAAAAAAAATGTTTGAAGAACAAATCTCTGGCTTTTCCTGGTTGACAACACTTCATCTGCATTATCACACATGAATATCAAAATGATAATGTTTCCTGAGAACAGCAAAAGTTTCATATTCTGTCTTGCACACCTCTTCCACTTAGCACATTACAAATCATATGTAGCAGTTTTTAGCATGTTCTGCAACAATATCTAGTGAGACAGCAAAGCTTAAGATGGTTTTGGGATACTGTCCCCCAAATCTTCAACCAATGTTGAAGTCTTAAGCAGGCTTCACAGTGTGGAAGACTGGGCCCTGAGGCATTCTATTTGGGATTGCCATTGGTGATGACACCAAGAGTTGGCAGGTTCATTAAACGAACCCAAACCCACCAGAAGATGTAGTTGAAGAGAGACTGGATAAGCTCAAAGAATAACGAAACATTGAACAGCCTTGGGTTCTCCAGAAGTATAAACGTGTAACTATGCTACATCTGGGACTTTTGCTATTCCTGAAGGTGTATAATAAATTGCAAAGTAAAATGAAATTAGCTAAATGGACATTCTTTTAGTTGACTTTATCTCTAATAGCTAAATTTAAAGCAAGGCAGAGTGTTCAGGGAGAATACGATCATTGCACTAAGCTTCGATTTTGGCTGGTGAAAGCTACAGCTTCTATCCTCAGAGTTCCCATTAGTATGAAAGGCAGAAATAACTTCTAGCAAGTAGTAAAATAAGTGCTGACGTTGGGTCAGGCTTGGTTCCTTATGAGTCTGAACTGCAAGTTCTGCTCATGGGGCCAAACTGCCAATGAGTAAAATGAAATAATGGGAGAAGATGAAAATGCTAGGGATGAATTCTATTATTGGGTCTCAGTTCCAATCCAAAGAGAAAAATATGCCAACACAAACGTAGAAGGTTAGAATAAATTGATAAAACAAGGAGCAAAGTGCAAGGAGAGAGTTCATGCTCTCAACAGAGGAAGACATCTTAAAATGAGTAGAGAATGGATGTGTGTCTGCTCTGTGAGACAGTGAGTTGAATAAATGGGGTGAATAAAGCAGACACTGATGGGTGTCAATCAAAGGTCTTAATGGGGCGCTCTGTTAGGTGAAATGATCATATTGCATTTCTGGTTCACCAATAATGAAGGGGCTCAAATATATTTGCTTTATTCACTGTCATCAGAAAGAACTTAAAAGATTGTACAGCAAAGATGACAAAGTAAAACCTAAATGATAGCCACTTGGGACCATGACCCTTTAAGCTAATCATGACCAGGCCTGATTAGAAGGCCAACATCCTCTTCTTCATCCAACCTCAAGTTCCCAGGATTGTATGAGTGGGAGTACAATGGTCTGCGATGGGTAAAACTCATCTCTGTCAGTCCATGGAAGAAGAGCCCATCACAAAGAGGTTAATAAACAAACAAAACATATTATGTCAGCTAATGTGGTGAAGCATCAAGTACACCACATATCATGAGCCTCGAAGACACGAGAAAGAGAAAAGAACAGCAGATTTTTTTTTTAATTCAGCTGAAGATAAACATTAATCTACACATTCAAAAATATCCATGATCGTTATGGGAGCTCCACCCAGATACATCATAACTAAATGCTTAGGAGATACAAAGAGAGAAACTAAGCAGATGTGAAAAAAAGTTCAATATTTGCAAGAAATCCTCCCCAAGAATACCTCCTTTCTTAGCAGAAACCACGGAGGCCAGAGGAAACAAAATAATCCATTGAAAACGTTAGAAAACAAAGGTTGTTACCTAAGAATTCTTAACAAAACTATTCCTCAGAGGTGAAGAAAGAATCAGACGGTGTGAGAGTAAAAAAATACATACACACACAAATATACAGGCCTGGCCTTGAAGTACAGTGAGTTAAGTCATTACTTGTGACACCAACATTCCATAACGCAGAGCCAGTTAGAGTCCCGGCAGATTCAATCCTGTTTCAGATTTAGTTTCCTTCTGAAAGTACCTAGGAAGGCAGTAGATGATGACCCACATGTTTAGACTTTTGCCACTCACAGTACCAATACAGGGGATTCGAGCTCCTGGTCACGGTGAGGAACAGCCTTTGCCACCACGGTCACTTGAGAAATGAATCAACAGATAGATCTTTTTGTTATTCTCCTCACTTCTCTCTGGCCTTTCAAAAAGTGCATCTTTTAAAATAAATAAAATCCCAACAAAGACATCACAATAAAAGGAAATTACAGACCAATACTTTTATGAGTATAGATGCATGGTTCCTCAGAGAAATACTGGCAACAGACTCCAGCAATGTAGAAAAAGGATTAGGCAACATGATCCAGGAGGATTAATTGCAGAATATAATATTACTTCAACATTAACAAAAAGTCAATATGCCATTGCAATGCAATTAAAGAAAAAAAGGAATACAGTATCTTCACAAAAGAAACAGAAATGTGTGATTAATTTAACATGAGAGAATACTGAACAATCCATGAATAAAAGAGAACTTTCTCCATCTCCATATGAAACAGCTATCTGCTAAAACTCTGGAACTGACATCATGTCTAATGCTAGAAAACCAGAAAGTTTCCCCATAAACTTAGAGAAAAGACAAGCTTAACCATTCTCATCACATATGTAGAACATTTATTGGAGGCTTTATAAAGGCAATCTGGCAAGAAAAGGAAATTTAAACATCCAAATTGTAATGGAAAAAATTTATAACTACCACTATTTGTAGTTGACTCTGTGTATTTGAAAGCCTAAGGAATCAAAAACAAACGTTTAGTACTAAAGTATTAAGAAACAAGTTCAATAGGTCTTCAAGTTCAATGGCAATACCTAATAGTCAATTATACTGTAATGCCCTTACAACAAGCAATTAAAAAGAAACAAACAAAATTGCATGAAATATACATTCAACACTTTACCTAACATCATATACAAAATTAATTAAAAATAGACAAAACATAATGTAGGGACTGAAATTATAGAACTTTTAGTAGGAAAAGATAGGCATTAATCTCAGTGTCTTAGCAAGGTCAGGGAACATACAACAAGGCTTGGAAGTTCTTGGAAGTTCTTGGAAGTTTATAGTCTCTGGGTTCAAGAAGTAATGAAATATGGTAATTAATTATTATTATTGCTGGGGCAAATTATTCTGCAATAGTAATAATAATAGTTAAACAAAAATATGCATATGCAGGTTTAATAGTTTGTGAATTATATCTCAATTATAAAATAACTTCTGGGGCAAGGATATGGATTAGCAGTCAAGACACTTATTTCCACAATGCAGCACTGAAGTTAAATATTCATGTCTACACCTTGCTCCAGCTTCTTGCTAATGTGTAGTGGGGAGGGTAGACTAGTGGCTTGTGTGTTCAGGTTTCTGTGGGAAACCTGGGTCAAGTCTGGCTCGGCTTCAGGCTGTCAGGATCATGTGCAGAAATACAAAGAATGAACTAGTACACAAAATTATTTGTATTAGTTTATCATTCAAATTAAACAAAGAAAGATGCATTTGAGTCTGGCGTAATAGCCCAGTGGCTAAATCCTTACCTTCGATGCAACGGAATCCCATATGGACGCTGGTTTGCCTGCCTCATTTTCCATATAGCTTCATGCCTGTGGCGTAGGAAAGCAGTAAAGGTTTGTCTATAGCCTTGGGATCCTGCACCTGTGTAGGAGACATGGAAGAAGCTCCTGGCTTTGGGTCAGTTCACTGCTGCCCATTGTGGCCATTTGGGGAGTGAATCTGCAGATGGAAGATGCTTCTTAATCTCTCCTTCTCTCTGTAACTAGCCTTTCCAGTAAAAATAAATCTTTTAATTAAATACAGTTAAGTGCTGGTTTCAGCAGCACATATCCTAAAATTGAAATGATACAAAGAATACATTTAAAATAAAAAGCACCTGGAGCCGGTGCCATGGTTCAACAGGCTAATCTTTCTCCCTGTGCGATTGGCATCCCATCTTGTTCAGGCTGCAACACTTCCAATCCACCTCCTGGCTTATGGCCTGGAAAAGCAGTGAAGGATGGCCCAAGTCCTTTGGAGCCTGAACCCGCATGGGAGACCCAGAACAGGATCTTGCTCCTGACTTTGGATTGGCTCAGCTCTGGTCATTATTGTCATTTGAAGAATAAACCAGTGGTTGAACAACCTTCTCTCTCTCTCTGTCTCTCCTCTCTGCAAATCTTCCTTTCAAGCAAAAATAAATAAAACTCTTTCAAAATAAAAAAATACAAATATACATATAAAATCTTAAAATAGTTTGTGAGATTAATTTGACCCATCATCTGTATTGCACTTTTCCCTATAATAAAAATAGTGGTGTTGTTAATGCCGAGCACGGTAATGGTGGTCACAAGGTGATGGTAGTTGCGCTGAATGAAAAAAAAATTTAATAAAATAATGTTTATATATTATCTTCCACTTTGCAAGTTGGATGAATATTGAAGTCCACATGTACAGGACCACTTTAAAAATATTAATAGCAACTCTTTTCACACATTAAACTCGAATTTGCAAGATTTTATTTCAAGTGTTTTCCATGCTCAAAATGAAAGATATCTTAAACTATCGACCACAGATATGTAAGTAGTTCAACAGTATAATACTTCAACTATTTTGTGGGAAATGCACCTTCAGCTTAGTGAGTTTGTGACCTGATAGTACTGTCTGTGAGTCAGCAGTGGTGTTCCAAAGTAAGCATCAAATATCTTCTTATGCAAACTGAAAATTTAAATTAAAAGTCTTTTCCAATATTCAGAAGCAAAAAATAAAAACTCATGTCTGTCACTTTTGCTACTTATTTGGCACTTTTTCTTAATTCCATTCAGCATTTGCTCCTTTTAAGTTCCAGTATGATTATCCTTAGAACACTGACAGCGATCTTACACAAAAATAACACAGAAAAGGTATGTATGCCAGGCAATTTTTATGCAAGATTTTAGAGTTCAAACGGCTTGGTATCAATGATGAAGATGAAGTGCCTGTGATAGTAAAATGTGCTAGTGTTGTAAAATATGTGAGAGATTTTTTTTTAAAAAGTTAAAGACAATGCATATTTTGAGAAACATCATGGATCTCAAAATTTTTGCACTATAATGAGTTTACGCTGAAATATCCATTTCTTCTCAAGAGGTTAAGAAGTGTACGTATGTTAAGCAAGTACTTTTTGCTTGTGCATAGAATACTTTACAACATGTGACTTCTTTGGTGTTCAGCTCATGTAGGATTGAAATCCATATCGTTCAGAATCCATACTTCAATTGCTCTGGGAAGATTCTCTCCCTTCAGGAGACTTCACTAGTGGGGCTGACATTGTGTACTGAATAAAGTATATATCAGTATCCCCTGTGGGCACTGATTTGATATCTAGGTACTCCACTTCCAATTCAGCACCTGGCTGTTGAACCTGGGAAAGCAGCCGAAGATGGCCCACGTGCTTGGACCCCTGTGGGTGAGGTTTCGATGAAGTTTCAGGCTCTGTGTCTTAGCTTTGGCCTTGTGAGGTCCTGGTCTTCGTAGTTGTGGAACTAACAGATGGTATCACCAGAAGGAAGTGAGTGAACCAGCGGATGGAAGATCCCATTCTATGCCTCTTTTCTATAGGATTATTTTTCAGGTAAATGAATAAATCTTTTAAGAAAAAGTAGATATAAAATCTTATAAGCAAACTAAAATAGCATAACACTTGTTCAATTAATTGGGCAACATTGACAATGTCTTAGTTTGTTTAGCACCATTAGTATATCATTGGTAGAAAGGACTGGATACCTTTTCTATTTGTTCCTTTCCTAAATAAATTATATATATATCATATTTCTCAGTGGCTTTCTCCATTTTTGCAGTTTATTTTTAGCTTTTTATAATTTTATTCTTGTAATGTTAAACAGCACTGTGGTAGTAGATTATATTTGCCTTTATTTAATGCATCTCAAAGAACATTTATTTGGTATTTTCATTTTTTTGTCACAACTGCAGTCAGGACAAATAGAAATACAATGTGTTAAGGAAGACATAACAAATATTTTACTTTCCAAGGAGTGAATAAAAACAAACTGTTGAAGCAAGATTTCTAATCTCACAGGTCTTTGTGATACACACAAATCCATATCCATTATATCTATTCTCATGATGCTAAATGGAATCATACAGTACTTCTTTCATATTCATAAAACCAATGACTTTAATATCATGGTCTGTGAGACATGAGTAATTCAAAACTTTAAATCTACAGATATAAGCAGTAGGTATGTTAAATATTTCCATCCAGGTTATGGGTTTTTTGGCTTAAAGTCTATCTCCTTTCCATCACCTTCATGCTTTTTCTGCATTTTTAATTTGTTTCCCTCATTACATGTGCAACTTTCCTTGACTTTGACCAAAAAGTAAGGAATTCTGAACACAGACAGACACTGTGTTGTTTAGGAGGCACAACGTCCCCTTGAGAACGCCACTGTACTTCTTCAATGTGCTAACCCTCCTGTGACTCAGCATTTACATTCTTCTGAACAACAGATGGCATATATAATGCAGACAAACTGCCAGAAATGTGCCAGAGTAGTCTTATTGTCTAGGGAAATGTTGGTGTTGGGAACTAGTGCTTCAGCTCTCTCGTGGTGGAGAACAAAATGACCTATTTCAAGTGACCACAATTCTGTTGGACATTGTCCTATGTATCTCTCATTCCCTCTAGAATGGAAGTTTCTTGAGGGCAAGAGGGTATTTATTTGTGACTTGTCCATTAAGAAAAAAGCTTATTATATTATTCTCCATAGTTAACAGAGAGCGCTGATATCAAACAGGTGTTCACCAAATAAAGACTGTTTGAATACATAATACTTCTGGGAAACTAATTGGACTGGATAATTCTCTAAATCTACCAATTACATGTTTTCTACAGGTTTATAGCTGCATTTTTAACTGAAAGAAAACATGTTGTAATACATATGTCTCAATATTACACACATGAAATAGAAATAATATTTAAATGCATTATTATTACTTGGTTTACACATTCTTTAGTTCAGTTGATCCCGTCCCTGCCTTTTAGGCAAGCCCTCTTCAGCTACTAGCCTAAATTATTTCTATTTATAATTTTCTACATTACCTTCATTTCAAATAGTCCCTATATCCTTTGTAGATGTGAATCTAGGCAGAGTTAATTGAGCTAAAATTTAATAGCGTTTCATCTTTGTACCGCATTTTTCCATTCTCTCAGAGGCCATCAAAGTAAACTGTGTTAGTCTTGCTTCACCAAGAACCTGAACATCTGTGAACAAGTTTTAGGAAAACATAGTAAATTGATGCAAATGAAAATCGACTTCTTTAAAAAAAAACAACAGAATACTCATTTCTGAGGTCCCCGCTGAACGTGAAAAATTTTTCCCACACTGCTCGACGTCATTCCTCTAAAAACTTTGAGATTCTTTAAAAGTATCTACAAAATTAGGTGAAGGGTAAAATTATGAATTCCCCACTTGGAAGAAAGTGGCTTAAATTCTATCCAATTATTTGCCATGACAACCAGCTAAACACAAAAGGGCTAGAATGGATGTAGCGTACTGCCTCTATAATCATCACTGTATGTCCTTCAAATCACGGATATGCAGCACCACTATCCCCAGCTACTTCAGGGCCATAAGCCTACACGGTAATTACATGCTTCGCAACACTCCACTTAAGTGCATCAATAATATAGTGAGCGGACGTGTTCTTTAATTCTGCACCTGTAAATGGAGGGAAAAATAAAGAAAATATCTCTATCAAAAAAAATAAATAAATAAAAAAGGAAGAAAAATGCATTGGACAGCCAAATTATTTTTAAGCTCCCTTTGTGAGCTCTTGCTCTTAAAACTCAGACGTTTAATAAAGCTAGGTTTGCCTTGATATAATCACATGACAAATTATCTTCTTTGAAATTACTGTAAAATTTAGGGCACAGGAAAATAAAGGAGACAAAAACAAAAACTAAGACATCTGATTAAGTCTGATATTTTCTCTCTAATGTACTCATTTTAACTGTAGATTATAAAATCATTTTTCCTTCAACTTCCATGTCTCTCTGTAACTGCTATTAGTTGGATTCAGAAGATAATATCTATTAACCCAGGACTTCTAACACAAAACAACTAATACGTCTCAGCATTAAAAAAAAAAAGACTGCATTGCTCCTCATGGCATTAGTAATGTATTATAAAATGATACATCTCTCTCTCTTACTCTCTGTGTAGTTTTTATCTTACGAATTTGAAATTCATAAGTCTTTCAGAGTTGAAATACTACTATAGTCACTTCAACAAAGATACAAGTCATCAGAACCTTAGGGGGAACAAATGGTTGATTTAAAATTGAAAAAAAAAAATCGAAAGACCTTTCTCCCACTAACATACTGTAATAAAATACAAATGACTAATCTTTCAGAATCACATATTTATTCTAAAAGGAAAACACCCTTGAGTGACATATTTTCCATATTCTTGGGGAATTCCAGAGGCTGTTTGACAACAATTATGTACATAAAATTTGCAGTAAGCATTCTTACCAATGCAAACAAACTGGATTTTTTTTTTTTTTTAGTGAATCTATCCTAAGTAGTTTCCAGTTAAATAAAAAAGAAAAGAAAATGAGAAAAGCTGAGTGATTTTGAATGTTTCTTGTTGAAATGAATCAAAGCTTTTAAATGAAGATACTGTGAAGTATGCCTCCATATACTGACTTAAATATGCAAGGGTTGTGTAAATAAGACCTTGGCCATCATTTTAGTGCATTCAGCAAAGCTGAGGAAGATGAGAACACTAATGCCTCAAAATTTGGAAAGAAAACAGAAAACACATACTGAAGAGATAGAATAGAATGCACTGGTTTTTCAAAAACTGAATTTTGTGAAGTGAAGGATTATTTATTATTTAATGTTGTATCAGATATGATGTGCACATGATTTATTAAATTCATATTTAATGAGTATATTCCAAAAATTTCCATATATTCACTTAAAGGTGATTATATGTTTGAAATGTTGCCATTTGTACCCAAATGCATTTTCCCTATTATTGAATCAATATCTACTTTGCACTAACAAATATACTTATTGTGAGAAACATGGTTTAATATCTCCACACAGATACGATTACTAACCATCATTATATTTTCAAAATTGCATATAGAAATTTTACCAAGAAATTTCAAGCAATGCATAATGGGATTATGTCTCTGCTTAAACTTCTGAAGAGTTTTATTTAGCAGGCAGTGGATTTTGAATTGTGTTTGAAACCCTTATTTTATCGATACTCTGCAATTATTTTGGGGAAACTAATGTCTTGAAGTTTGTTCCCAAGACACTGGTCTGCGAGGAAGCATCAGAATACCGAATAAAAAATGAAGCATTAATGCTTTTTCCTTTTGGGTTTTTTTTTTTAAGTAAAAATAATCACCTGAGAATACACTCATAACAGTTTTTGTGGACAGGGATGACTGAGCAAGCTGGTTGGTAGCAGCCACATCAGAACTACTAGCACAGTTTTGCAGCTTGGCTTGTATAGACTAGCCTGGGGAGAGTACTCCGCTTGAATTTCAATCCCCTAAGAAGGTATTACAACAAAAGTCCTGAGAAACCTTTTAAAGTTCAAGTCATGACTCACCTGGAGTGGTTAATAGGATGTTGTTTACAGCAAGAATGAAAGGTGAAAATGTTACCCTTGGTCCTAATGAGCCCACGTCTGTTTTCTTTTTTTGTTTGTTTGTTTTGTTTTGTTTTTATTTTTTTGTTGTGATTTTATTTGAGTTCTGTCCTCATGGCTGGGAGTTATTGATAATATCGATGCAAGTCAGCCCTAAACATTTAGACAACTTCTTTGGCCTGCGTTTGTGATCTCAATGAACATCTTAGCAAGAATGTCACCCTTACATAGGCAATGGCATTCAGGATATTAATCAGACATATAGAAACTATCTCTTGGTGTCATCTAGTGGTTGTATTTCATCACTGCATAAAAGAAGCGCCTTACGGGTTTTCAGAGTAGAGATGGTTTTATTACATTTGTTTCTGAGTGACTGGAGTGGAAGAAGCTGTCATTTTTAACGGACAAGGCAAGGTTAGCGGCAATCAGGCCTTCCTGGACTCTTCACCCTGGCCTTTGCTGTGCCTTCTTAGAAGGTCAAGCCACGTCGTCGGGAAGCTCGGTTATCGTACATTGGTGTGAAGGTGCTGTCTGCTGCCCCATTTAGGTTGCATGACTGAGTGACTGAGTGTTGTTAAGGGACGTCCACAGCCAATACACAAGGTGGTTTCTCTTCGCTGGCTGAGCAGCACTCAGGGGATGCTGACAGACGGAGCTGACACGCTAACAATCTGATTGCAGATGGCAATGGTAGGAGCTTGCGACTGTGCGAGAGGAGTCCCCTGACCCTCCTGTCATCTTCTCTTTCCATCTCCACCCGAGGACGGGAGCACTCCACAACCACCACAGGAAAAGGTGACATAGTGAAAATAACTTATCCACAAATGTGCTGAAATGTCATCTCTAATGCTATAGTTCCTTTAAGACAAACTATAATTTCTAATATAACTTTTCAGTTTTGAAAGGAAAGGGCACCAAGGCTGGGCTGACAGAAATAAATTATCCAGATAATTAAGGCTAACTACTCCACTTTCTCCTACACCCTGGCCCACGCACAGACAATAATAGGGCTCAATTATTTATAATTCAGGATTTTTTTTTCTTTAAAAAGGACTTTCTGTGAAACTGGTGTTTCAATGGCTCAAAATTATTATCATTAGGAAGAGAATTATTAAGAAATTATAATCAAGAAATGTACAAATTTTAAATTGTCGTAGTTCCTGTTATCAAGTCCACTGTGACATGATTTAAAAGTGGGAAGAATGAATGTGGCACTTTATTCTTAGTTTTGCATAATTATCAGATGTTTTAGAAAATGTTGTGTGTTTTTAAAATCTTCTTCATGGATTTATCAATATTAAGAAAAATGCCCTTCTCTATACTTATTGAAACTGATTTTAGGTAAATATGTAGACTTTTATTTTATCACTAATTGGGCATTTTTAAATTAATGCTTTCTTTTCCTTCTGTACAAGTTTTCAAAATCTGAAAGTCTTACATTTGAGAATGAGAAGAATAATTGAAAGAAAATGTGAATAGGAGTAAATTTCCTAAAAATTTCTTTCCCTTTTTTGCTAAAGTAATTTTCTACTGCTAGTATTTTTGAAATGTAAATGATTTCACTATGATTTGTACAGATACATACATACATATATAAAATGTACAATTCCCAGCATGAATACTTTCATTTCACACATATAATTCTAAAACATAGAATCTGTTAGTATTTTGTAATCCCCTCAAAACATTTTACCTTTCTACTAGGTCAGTTATAAAACTATCTCATTTTACCTTATTTCTAATGTAAGAATGAATCAAGTTTGGTTTAAACTTTTCTAATTTTGATCATTGGCTAGACAGTACTTTTCCTTGTAGAGTAAATGTTCTAGAACAATGTAAAGCTACCTGGAATGTATGTGTATGTAACATTCACAAATGTTAGATTTGAAATCACTGATAGGAAGTATGCTGAATATAAATTGTAAATTCTGATATAATTTTCATTATATCAGTACATTGTTCAAGCCAACTTCCTGGTACCATAGGTAAAATCATAGCAGGAAAAAAAATCTATTGACAAATAAAATGGCTTTTTACAGGAAGCAGAGAGAACTCATATTTTTCTCAGTAATCAAAAAATTTTGCACCACACTAAGTCTTTCCATTCCAGTTTTCTATGAAGGTTTTGGTGTTCCATCACATACAGTATATTGTAAAGAATCGGGTGAATATCTGTCAACTCCATCAAATAGGAAATGCTGAAGTCATCAATAGTAACAGAATCACACACAAGCAACAACAACCTCAGTAGTAGCTGAAATTGTTGGCTAAACATCAACAGTGTCAACTTTACATCAGTAACATAATTCATTACCTTAACAGACATTCTTTGGTATTTAGCTTGGTTATAAAAAGTGGCCTTATCAAAATTGGTTTTTTCTATTTTGTTTTTGTAATTGCGCATTCCTTGCCTCCTCCCCCCCACCCCCCATCATTCTTATTCTTATTTTGTAAAGCTTTACTTGAAAGGCAGGGGGATAAACACAGAAAGGCAGAAACAAAGAGAGATCTTCTATTAGGCTAGTTAAGGCCAAAATCATGAATCTGTAATTCCTTCTGAGGCTTCCCCTTTTGTGGTGGGGACCCAAGTACCAGGGATAGAATCCATTGCTTCCCTGGGTGCCTTAACTGGACCAGAAGTGGAGCAGTTAGGACTCCAGTTGCCTGTCTGACAGGGAATGCTAGTGTTCACAAGAGGTGATTGAATCCACTGACTCTCAAATAATTATTTTGTTCCGTTACTTGGTGATAGCCTTTTTTAAATTTAACTCATCCAGGACACATTTAGAATTTATTTCATTTTCATGTATTACCTAGGGTATTTGTCCATGCAATAGTGGACTAGGAATAACTTATACTATTTCTCTATCCACGTTACATGTTTTAGTAACCTGTACTTGCAACTGTATGTTTTTCCAAATTCTGAAAAAAACAATATTCTCCATCAGGACAATCAAATGACATACGTTGCTTAATGAGAGCTCATAGCTCCCATACTGCATTGTAATAGCTCATAATCTGCACCCTCCTCTCCTATAGCTCTTTGTATTTTCAATAACCTTCTCAAGCATGCCTATACATTGGAAAAATGATACAACTTTACAGATTACAAAAACAAACTTTCTTAACAGAGATGTTAAGCAAGTCTCTGAAGCCACATGTCAAAGTGTAGAATTGATTTGATACAAAGTCCAGGTTGTGTACATAAGTTAACTTGGATAACATATGGATCTCTCTTACAAAATAACGTAATAACCACAAGTCTATTGTAACCTAGCCCCTAAAGATAGCTTTCATTTCAAAGAGATAGTCTATTTTTATGCTAGCTTTCCCAGCCGTCATGGTTCTGTAGCTAAATAATGGCCCACAAGATAAAACTACAAATATTGTTGGCTTCTGGGATTCTTAAAGAGGAATGATGAACATGTCCTTTTGTTGTTGTTGTTGTTTTAACTACTTTTCCTCTCTTGATTGCCGGATACGTAATGTTTTAATTTTAAGCCACCATTTTGAACCATGAGGTGGCATGCTAAGAATGACAAAACAGCAAGCACGTTCGTACTTGATTCCTCATTTCTGAGTTACTTTTCCATGAAAAAGGAAGAAACATTCTGTCTTGTAGTAGTTTTCTATTGCTACCTAACAATTTTCATAAAAAATTACAGATTTAAGCAAGACTTTTTTTAATTAACTTGCAGGTTCCATGAATCTGAAATCCAAATATAGTTAGCCATATCCACTGCTGAAAGTCTTACCAGACCGAAGACAAAATTACTGTCTGGAGCTAGTGACTCCAATGATGCTTTGAATCTTCTTGTCCACTCCGTTGCTCATCAGCAGTATTCAGTTTATGGGGACAATAGGATGGAAGCTCTCAGTGAGCTGCCGACTGTCAGCCAGAAGTTATTCTCACATTTGGAGACTGGAGATCTTCTCTGGATGCTTTCTCAAATATGGTCACTTACTTCCTCAAATCTGACAGGAAATGTTCCCGCTGTGTCGGTATCTCAGATACCTTCTTCTCAGAATGACAGAGTCCCTTAAAGGCTATTGGCTAAATCAGCCTTGTCTGGACAGCAACAGAAAACTCTCTTCCTATGAAGTAGCTTAATCACCACACTGAAATTGATCATATTGAAAGTGTAACAGTCAAGTCAAGATGATTATATAACTAATGAATGTCAGGATGAAGAAATCGGAGGGACTGTCTTAAAATTCTATCCTTGACATTTATGTCAGCTGTTACTATACAGCTGTTTTATATAGCACAGATACAGACAAAACTCCTTCTAATAACATATCCGCAAGGAATATTCAGTTCTGGATTTTTGTAACAATGTTCGTTTACATTAGTATGTGCATTTTCTGTTACATACAGATTTATTTACCGTGTATCTAAATACAAACATGACTTTTCTTGACTTTTGCCAGAAAATTCAGCTCTAAATTTAGTGCACATATGAAATAATGATTTTGAAACAAGTAGGATGTTTGTCCTCTGTAATTGTGTCTTTTTACATTCTTGTGGCTCTATTCTACATTCTAATTACATTTACAATCCTTCAAATTGGCTTTTAAAGTCAGAAGGAGTAACAATACCAAACCAAGAAAATGTTAGCATTAAATCATGACACAATATACTGACAATGGATATTCGCTTGAATAGAGGGAGGTGGGGAAACAGTTTTATGTTCTACGCATTTAAAACTTTCTATCGTTATAGATACTAGTTAATTCATATTTAAAGCAATTCTTATTTAAAATTATATGTGTTTTTGCTATCTTTAGATATTCACAATAAATCTAGATGTTTTATTATTTTCTATAGCAACTTTTCTTATTTATTGCTTTTTTGATCATCTTTCACCTAAGAAGTTTATATTGCAACTGGAGTTTTAAAAACTTTTGCAAAACATGAAATCAATAGTCCTTGCAATACTGTTTTTGTTGTATCTCATGTGTTTTGATATTTTTGTTTTTAATTTCATTTCTTCAAAGTAGTTTCTTTTCTCTACTTAAATTCTTCACAGACTCATAGGTCATTCAGTAACATCATTTTCTCCAACAAGGTTTTTGGTTTTCATCTTTTCAGCTACCCACTGGTCATTCAATAGCATGTCATCTAACTTCATGACTTTGTAAAATTTTTAAATGTATTCCTATTGTTTATTTTGTTTTATGGCTTTTCATTTAAGGAGACTGATATCCGGATATGACAATGCAATGCAGTATGCGGCTCTATTTCTGAAATCAAAGATGGATTCCCAAGGAAACTGTTAAATATATCTTGACAATAGGATGCCGAACTCACTCTGCCATTGTCCATACCCACAATGTTAGGATATACTTACATAGCAGAATGATGGACTTATGACTATACTATTATAATGATGTAGGAGAAATCAGTGTAGGGGAGGAGATTTGGAGAGGGAGTAAGGGAAATCCCAGAGCCTATGGAACTGTATTGTAAAAAAACAAAACTAAACTTGCTTAAAGACCAATGTGACAATCCTCACCTTACATGCACCAGGAACCCCATATGGATGGTGGTTTGTGTCCCAGCTGCTCCATTTCCCTTACAACTCCCTGCATGTGGCCTGGAAAAGAAGTAGATGGTGGCCCAAAGCCTTGGGACCCTGCACCTATGTGGTAGGCCCAGAAGAAGCTCCCTCTCCTGGGTTCAGATCAGTTCAGCGCTGGCTGTTGCTGCCACTTGGGGAGTGATCAGCAGGTGGAAGATCATTCTCTTTGTATCCCCTCTGTAAATCTACCTTTTTACTTCTTTTGGGTATATTCCTAGGAGTGGGATAGCTGGGTCATATGGCAGGTTTAATTGCAATTTTCCAAGCACTCTCCATGCTGATTTCCACAGCGGTTGTACTAGCCTGCACTCCCACCAGCAGTGAAGGAGGGTGCCTTTCTTCCCACATCCACGCCAGCAGGTGTAGTTAGTCGAGTTCTGAATGTAGGCCAGTCTCACTGAAGTTAGGTGGTACCTTAGCACTGTTTTCATTTGTATCTCTCTTATGGCTAGGGAGCCTGAGCATCTTTTCATATGTCTGTTAGACATTTGAACAAACCTTCAGATAATGAAGACCAGTGTGTTCCAAATAGATATTTATTATATAATCTATATAATAATAAACATAATATTTATTATTATAATCTGTTTGCTATATGTCATAATAAATTGACTATATCATTTCTAAGATTTTTTTCCCAGGAAAAACTGTTTGATGAATAGGAACTTGGTTGTCTTCACAATGTTCATCTCTGAAATCTGAATACACTTTTTTCATTTCCATGTTAAAAGTCAAGATGTTATATTCAGAGAAGTTTTACTCTACATTTTATTAAACATTTTCCCTGAATTGATAGCTTCTGCCCATATGTTATAAAGACTATTTCAATGTAAGTGATCACTATATTTCATAAATTTAATACACAGCATTTTACTTTAAAAATTGACCAGTTTTGCAGTGATCCTATTTCGGTGAAAGAAATTTACATCAAACTTGAGGCAGATTCCTGATTCTGTATGGGAAAGCCAGGCAACCATCGAGCCCTTGTATCGCTAGCAGTCTACATTCTCCTGTAGGTTTTGTTTTTCTCTTGATTTCCAAATCTACACCTGGGGGCAACTTCATCAGGCAATATAGGATTTATTTTTTTTAATGAAAGAAACACAGTAATATTTAGCACATTTTTTGAACTCTGAATATGAGCATAAAATGGTTGATCATTCCTAGTTGATGATGCCTCATCTTTTTTGATGTCATACTCTCAGAGAATATGCAATGATTCCTATAACAAAAGGAAACCCCACATCCAAATTAAGGTGGAAAAACAAAAATGGTGATGTCCAGTCTGACTCCAATATTTGAGAATGTGAGGGAGCAGTGCCAAATGGCTGTGTGGGTCTCATTTAATAAGTAATTGCAATGATTCAAGAATGAAGTAGCATGTATATTTTTTAAACTGATCCTTTTTAAAATAAGTTATTAGTGCAAAAATACTTAATGAAATGCTTGGACTACATTCACTACATGGGATGCTAAGTATTTTAACTTTTATCCAAAACACCTGTTGTGTGTTGAGAGCTCAGTGGAAAGTTTGGGGACCTCTGAGGATGTTCATGACCAATAACCTAAACCCCCCAATGGTCAGGGACCAAGTTAGCTTTATTTAATATTCCATTCAAGCATCTGCTGTAGTGCATGCCGTATCACCTGTACTTCAGTGTACTTGTTGAATTCTTTTCCTTCAGCAATCAAATGACGTAAGGAGTTCTGATAAGTAAGCTAACTGCTATTGCAATCATGGAAAGTAAAAGAAAGAAGTGTTCCAAGAGGGATAAGGGTCTCAGGAAAATTCAAGGCTTGGATAGATTTTGCACGGAAAAAAATCAATGTTGGCAGAGGCCTGCATTGATTATGTGAATGACTCCACATTTTGATCTTTTCAGAAATGGGAATAGAATGTTTGGAGTTGTTTTTGTAAGTTTTTCTGCCAGTGCTGAAATTGCTCATCAAATGAGAAATGAAACAATTTGAAAATCAGAAAGGTAGGTAAGCTCCTGCTGACCTGTATTCAAAAAAAAAATTTTTTTTGCTTTTAAAATATTATTCAAGAAAAATCAAGCCCCTTTTTGACCTTCTCATGACTGAAAAACATGGAAAATACACCTCAGTAGGTAACAGACCAAATTCTTTTCATAAGATTGTTGCCGATTTCCATGTAAACGTGCATGCCATTTGCTCTAGTTATCTAATGCAGCAGAGTGAATCAGGCATACTTGGAAGTGCAGCCAGTATCAATTAATTATTATAAAATAAGTTCTGTGGATCAAGAGCTGACATTGTTTGGTTGCATCCTTTCCCTGGATTCTCAAAAAGCTGAAAAAGAACATTGGGCAGACACAGTTCTTAACTCAAGGGCACAACTTGTGTTCATTAGAACCTGTTTGTTGGTACAATCTATTGCCCTTTGTTTATAAAAGTGAAGGGATCAATTTCTCACTGTTGTTGGCTATAGCCTTCGACCAATTCCTAGACTACCTACAATGCATATATATCCTATAAGTTAACGTCTCATCGGACGTCCAAATATCCATTTTGTAGATACTTTCCCAAATTAGATTGTCTTTTCATTCTATTAAAAGAGTCTTTTGATACATAACTTTCTCAGTGTGAGGAAACATTGACATTTCATTAACAAGTATTTTTTTCTTCAAGGTCATCCTTGGTTATATGCTTGTAATCTGAAAGAAGATGAGTGAGCATTTTTCTAGGCAAATTTGAAAAACGTCTTCATTGAAATTTGTTATTGAAACTATTCGACCATGTAGGTTCCCAGAATCTGAGGTTCAAGAATGCACACGTGTTTTATTACCTTTAGCGATTTGAATGCAGTTAATACACTGATATTGAGAAAGTAATTCACTGAATTTTAAGAAATGATGTTTATTCTGGAGTGAAAAGATCAGAGAGAGGACATTTTGGGAACATGAGCATGGAAGAACACAAGTTTAGTATTCAGCATCTTAAGCTAAAAATGCATATAATTGGGCCTGGTGCGGTGGCCTAACGGCTAAAGTCCTCACCTTGAATGCACCGGGATCCCATATGGGCACTAGTTCTAATCCCTGTGGCCCCATTTCCCATCCAGCTCCCTGCTTGTGGCCTGGGAAAGCAGTCGAGGACAGCCCAAAGCCTGGGACCCTGTACCCACATGGGAGACCTGAAGGAAGTTCCTGGCTCCTGGCTTCAGATCAGCGCAGCACTGGCCATTGCGGTCACTTGGAGAGTGAACCATCAGATGGAGGATCTTCCTCTCTGTCTCTCCTCCTCTCTCTATATCTGATTTTGCAATAAAAATAAAGTAAATCTTTTAAAAATGCGTACGATTATACATTTGCACTTTTAATGTTTAGTATAGTACTTAATTGAATGATTGAATGATATTCAAGGACTTTTTAGAAGAAATTTTCTGAGAATTTGTGCACCCTTTGTATATGTAAGGAGTTAAAACATAAAAAGAGAGAAGAGCATCCAGCACTACCACCACCACCAAGTCAGTTACTCCCCAGTCGGAAAACAATGGATTGTATCTACGTGGAGCATTCGTTACCTTCTCTTCTGTTCTGAACTTCAGGAAACAAGCTGTTTTGCTTGGTCCTTCTGAGCATTTGGGGGTCTCCTCTTCTGAAAAAAATACAGCAAAATGATATTAACCAAACTAAACAAAAAGTCAAAAATAAAAACTTCCTTCAAGTGCCCAACTCAGCAGAGCATCGGAGGAATCAGAGTGAGCCTCCTGAATCAGTCGCTTAATACAACATTATTGTTAGCCTGGTTTGCAAATATTCACAAGGGCAGAGGGCACATCTTATCACAGCAGTGTGGTTCTTTTATAGCAACTGATTAGAGTTGTGAATATTTCCATGATACAGGAGGTTCAGAAATCACACGTGTTCTGTTAAAGATTTCTGTTCAGGTTTTGCAAGCAATATTTCTAGAACATTTTGTACATTAAATTCTGGATTTCCACTCTTTGAGTATGATTGCAATATAAATACGACAAGGAAGCAAATGATGGGAAAAAAGCATGAAACACATGTTTAAATAATTAATATCTATTATTAGAAACAGTTTACTTAAGAATAATAACAACCATAAGCTCTATTTAATGCCCTTGCTGCCTTTTGAATATCTTTATATCTTCATTGGTGCATATCTAGAATAACTAAAGATATACTTTTCTGAAGGAACATGTCAAAGTTTCTCCACCAATGCTTGTCCTTAGTGAGACAGAAATTGGAATAACAAGCAGGGGATGAAGACAAATTAAAGGCAGATGCACGCCAAAGACAAACGGAAGATTGCAATCCAAGACTCAGCAAGGTTTCTCGGAGAAGGGTGCTCATCTGTCTGTGCCTTTGGTTCAAGTAAACTGAGGGATCAGGAAAGTGCTATCCTGGGGGTTTATGTGCATTGGGTCCTCTTAGCTTACCCAGCTCAAGCACTCAGAACATCCCATTTTAGGAGTCATGAGGGCGTGATGGTTTTGGATTGTTCTAAATGTCCCCTTATTTCATTCAGGATGTTTCATTCGCTATCCATTCTGTCTCACGATTGCAAGCTAGAGAAAGAAGGACCTCATGGATTCAGGCCATTCAGATGTTGGTTCTCCTAGAAACATCACACCTGAAATGATAAGCACTGCAATGATATTGAAGAACAAAAGAAAAATGGATATTATTTGAGTGTCATAGTTTTTAATCCATGCTGTAAATCCAAAATGTACCTAGTTAAAGCCACAGCAATGATAGACTGAGGATTAAATCTCTCTAAATAAAAGCACAGGAAAAAAAATATTGTCAACAAAAATAAAGAGATAATCACTATTTTAAGCTTTTATTGATGATGAATTTTAAGTAATATTCCCATTTTGATTCATTTCCAATCAAACTCCTTGCCAGTGCACCAGGGAAAGAAGTGGGACATGGGCCAAGTGCTTGGGCTCTTATGTCCATACGGGAGTCCTGGGTGGTGTTCCAGGCTTCTCGTTTTGGCCCAGTGCAATCCTGGCCATTATGATCATCTTAGAGAATGAATCAGCAGATTGGAAGCCTCTCGGTTTACCTCTCCCTTTGGCTTTGTAATTCTTTCAAATAAAGTACTGAAAAAAAAATCCACTTGTGTTACTGTTTAGTTTCATTATTTAGCCTATTTTGCATAAAACATACTATTTGATCATTGTGATGTGAATGGAAGCGGTGGTGGTAGGAGGTTTCTCTATATGGATACTATAAAGAATCATTAGGGTTCCCACTACATGTTACCCAGCAGCTGTGTTCTAGCCCTTTGTTCCACCAATGAGTCTTGTAACCTTTCTAATCTAATTCAAGTAATCCTGTGGTTAGGACAAACAGGAGTTAATACACCTGACGCTCCATAGGACCAAAAACTCTATGCAGGTCTACAGAAAATTCATTATCTTGATATAAATCCCAAGGCTCATGGGTTCTGATATCAAAGAAGATGATACAATATAATTTACAATCAAATATTTGATGCAGAGCAAATGTGACTGATTCAATGTTAAAATAAGCCTTATCCTATCTTAATTAATAGCTGCTGTTTTAAGAAAACTACAACAAGTTGGTTTCATATGATCTAACTAAAACTTCCAACAGAAGTGTATTGACTATAAGTAAAACTTCCAACAGAAGTATATTGACTATTATGGTCTACATAATAGGACATCGATATCATTAGATTATGAAGAAACTGTATTGATCATTTCATCAGAAGGGATCTAAGCTACTTTCAGGAAAAGTTTTTGCATGTTTTAAAAGTATTTACCCAGCTGTAATGTTGAATCACATGATGCCCAACCATCTGATGGACTGCATCAACACAGACATTTTCCCAAAAGGGCAGTAATCAACACCACCTCTTTCAAAGTAACCTGATTTTAATTTAGAATTTTTCAGGTTAATCTATTATTCTACACAAAACACAAAGGAAGAGCTTCTCAATGAGCAGCTAGGCCACTCTTTTGCCACACTAGACACTGCTTTCCCAACATATCACCAGGGAGCTGTTGCAATCAAAACTGCCCAGACACTTGCCGGCAGCCGTATGTGATGCTGCTTTCACAGCGACCTTACCGACTGCACCATATCACCAGCCTCTAAGATTTCTTTCTTGGACCATTCCCTATTGAATCCCTACATTATTCTGATGTGTGTTTTCTTTTAAAAACAAATTTTAAGTTCTTTTGAAAGGCAGACACACAGAGAGAAAGAGAGGTATTTCCTATCTAATCATTCACGACCCTCCAAGTGTCTGCAAAAGTCAGGATGAACCAGGTCAAAATCTGGACAAGAAACTCTGTGTAGAAGCCAGGGACTCCTTCTAGATTTCAGGGTCCAAGTACTTAAGGCACGATTTGATGCTTCCTACAGTATGCACTAGCTGGAAGCTGGGCTGAAAGTAGAGAGCTGCCTCCCACTGGAAACAGGTGCAACACTGTGATATATAGACTTCTCACTTGGCATCTTACACCTGCCTCGAGAAACTGTGGAGACGTAGAAGCAGTCTCATTACTTCCAAGCACCTAAAAGTGAATCCGGCCAAACGTGACTTTGGGCCACTCAGAACTCATTCCTTGGTTGGGAAAATCTAAGGAATAGTGTCTCCATTGTTAGATTGCTCTTCAGCTGAAATATTCTTTTTCAGTAATACTATTTAGTTGTTTTTTTTTCCTAAAATAAAAAGCTACAATTTAATAACAGATTGATTCCTTAATTGTTTACATATATAAATAGATATTATATATTATAAATTACATATATTAGACTATGTATTACATATATATATGAAATAGAAAATGCCCTTTTGTGCCAGCAGTCTAGTTCTATCCAACCTGATAACAACTTCAATAGAAGAAATTAACATATACTTTAGGGACAATATCACATAATAATTATGTCTATTTCCACTTAGCCCATCCAAGATTTATTGATTTTGGTTTTCATTGAGTTAGTTAGATTCTAGGAATATTGTATGTCTTAGAATAAAAAGTTCTGAAGGGTTTTAAGGACTGGATAAAATTAACAAATGTTTTCAGGGTCTGAGTCCTAAATCTGTCCTTGTTCTTTCTTGAAACACATTTCGTCTCTAGATGATTCTTCAATGTACTTCATTACCTTTTATTATTATTGCTAATCTCTAAGGTTCCCAAAACAATAAGGTATTTAACATTTTCCTAATATACTCATAATTAATTTCTTGGCTAAAATCTGGAATGAAACTTGGCTATTAAAATTGGAGAAATGACACATAAATTTTCTAATATCAATTAAGACAGCTTTCCTTTTGCAGTGGATTTTGATCTACCATCCAATTGGAATAAATATAACAACATGGTTTTTCATCTGCTATTTTAGGAAGTAATTTAACATTTTCATTCTGATACAAGAAAATCTTGCATAGCCATATTATGAACTTGTGGTGAGATTGTTACAGATATTTTTCTATGCTTGACTTTATTCTAAGCATCTAAAATGAGAAATTTAGAATTTCTGTTCAAATAAAATATTGAAAACTCTTTGTCACAGTCAATTTAAACCCATGCCCAAAGTATCAAAATCCTTGTCAAATGCTAAGTAGTGTAGAGGAAAGGGGATTTCTGAGTTTCTTAAACACTTGTTGAGAGTTAACTTTCCCCTATGCAATTAAAACATGAAACAGAATAGCTTTGTTATAATTCTATTTCCTTACTATTTCAGTTTTAAAGTTGATTTACCTTTCTACTTGCTTGTGGATATTCTTGTTTAAGTCGTTGATGAAATAAAAACATTTATTGAAATAAATGTTTACTTTTAATGTTTTCTATCTCTGCATTAACTCAGGTTGAAACAAAATTGCCATATCCTAAACGTCCACTAAAAAGCTTAAAAATGCAATATATTAAAATGTAAATATTTTCTTTGGTACTTGTGATGCAAAACTGTAAGAGTCTTTGAATCGCCCCTCTGTTCAGGGCAAGGCGATGCCTGCAGCACATCCAGCATGACCTCACGTATACTAGAAACTGGAGAGTTTGAAAGCCTTTCTCGTCTCCCTTGTCATAACTGCCTTCGCTGTAAAAGGCCACACTTTCCTGTGCCAGCCCCAGTAGAGCTGTGTACACATGAGCAAGACAGAAGGCAGATTAATTGGAAGCCGTTTCTTCACTGACGTAAACTGATTGGAAACCCGCTTGGCAATATGTATGTTTTGTTACCTTGGCGTTGCTTTATCTCTTATGCATGTCTTTTTTTTTTTTTCTGAAAAACACACTGTTCTTCCATCTCCTACTTTCCCCTAGTCAACTTCCCACCCTAATCAATTATGTAAACAACATCGAAAAACAAAATTTGAAAAAAAAAATGCATAGGACCTGTATTTGGTAAACCAAAATTAAGACAATATTGAGTTTACATCCCAAAGCCTGTTGCTAGGGGCACATGAATACAGGACAAATTTAATTGAGTCTTCAACTTTCAATATCTCTTCCATGGTCTTACCTTCAATCAATCCTTGTGGTAAAATATATGTTAATGTTTTGCTGAAAGACCAAGTGGAGGAATAATGGGTTCAGAAAAAACATATGTCTCTTCTCTTGGCTTTGTGAAGGATGTTCAGCAATGCATGAGTGTTGACAGTCATTTGTTCTGTTGGTCCTAAGGGTAAATATGACTTGATGCTTTTCATTTTCAAGCGTATGCATGCTGGGTGGATTGCAAACCTTAAGCTTTCTCAAAAGTATGCCAGAATGTAGTGTAGCATTTGAGTTACCGTCTGTCACAGGGGAGAGCCTCCAAGCCAAAAGGGATCGGAAGCATCGAGCAACACCAAAAAACATTGAGGCGTTCTTTCCATGTGACACCTATGGAACAAGCTAGAAAACAGTGAGTTCAGATTTGTTTATACATTACATAATTTAAGTTTTCTGGTTAAGGCAAAAAAAAAAAATCTTTTAAAAATTTCAGACCTAATCAGAAATAACAAAATGCTGTTACTAAAAAATGTGTGATTTAATTATTAACACCTTATTTTGATTATATATTTCATAAATGTGTATTCAATTGTGACCTTCACTGGTCCTTCAAGGGCAAAATGCAGGCTTTCAGGTGGGAAATTGTCTATATTCATACATGGCACCATAGCTCAAGGGGACAATCCTCCCCCTTAGAAGTGGCAGATCCCATACTGGGACTGGTTCACGCTCTGGCTGCTCCACTTTTCACCCAGCTCCCTGCTTGTGGCCTGGGAAAGCAGTAGAGGATGGCCCAAAGCCTTGGGACCCTGCATTTATGTGGGAGACCAAGAAGATGCTCTTGTCTGCAAGTAGGCTCTATTCTGGCTCTTGCAGCCATTTTATATATGTTCTATTTTATGCAATCATGTAATATAATCATATACATGCTATATAGCTATATAATATATGATTACCTAATTATGAAAATACTGTATGGTATTATATAAATTTTCATAAATAGAATGTTATATAATATTAAATATAGATAACAAAGTTACATATCTTTGAATAGGTATGAAGGAAGCATACGAATTCTTACAATCAATTAATATTACACTTTCATTTCTACTTTAAACAGAAAGCACAGTGGTTCATTAGGAGCTTCAGTGTTCAGTCATTGGTGAACAACTTGTATCAGGACTGCAGTATCACCGGGTTCTCAATCCCGTAACCAATGATCCTAAAGATTCTAAAGATTTTTAGCAGGGTAACAGCCTTCGGCAGAAATTCTACCTTAACACTATAGATCATTTGATCATCTTCCAGTAGCTCTTGCTCAATCAGGGGATTCTGAGTATTGGAGATATAAATGTAGGATGGCGTTGTCTCTGGAAGAACTGACATGGAGAGACGAGAAAATGTCATAGATATTGCCACTTGGAGTTGCAGGCTGTTGACTGATAAATGGAAGAGAAGCTGGTTAGAGATGTTCATGGAAGGTAGAGGAGAGTGGTTAGGAGCCTGGCTGCTGTAGTCTCAGTCAGAATCACATCTCATCGGGTTGATGCTATTTATACTTCCACTTCCAGACATGTGAAGCAGGTAGAGTGGGGCAAATAATATTCAACCCATAGCCAATGGAAAGGTTGATTAATTTAGGTAGTTGATGACAAATTCAATAGCTTGCATTAAGTACTCAATAGCGTTGTAGTTACTGACATCAGGCCCAAGTTTGGTGATATCACAAAGCTGTGTGTCACATAATGTCTGTTCATTAGAATTTCCTGGGGAACTTTTAAGCCACCTCAATTCTCATATCAAACCCCCAGATATTAGTTCATTTTAAAGTTCCCTAGGTGGTTGTAATGTGCAGGCAAAGTTGAGGCTCACTGCCATTTTCTCTTGGGTTTTTGTATTTGTAAGAGCTTTAAGTGACAAGTTCAACCGATGGCCTCATTTAAAGATGGGAATGAGGACCAGTACGTACAATGATTTCGACAGGATCACCTTTAGGAAGTGGGAAGAATGGCATGGAAACAAAAGGTTCCAATTTCCAATGCTTAAATCAAAACCTGGCATATTACATATGGTGGTTTTAAGGATTTTTATAATCTAACTAGTAATGAGATTTTGTTTCAATATCTTTAGAAGATTCTTGTAAGTATATTGCACTTTATTGATGTTAGTATTCCATGAGCTTTATTGAGTTACTTTTCTTATTGTTGTAGCTGTCAGACAGAAGAGAAAACCTTTATTTTACAAAAAAAAAAAATAAATAAAATTTGCGTACATATTTCTCAAAGCTGTAAAACTCAATGGGGTTCATTTATAAGAAAAACAGGCATTAAGTATTTATCCATCCCACACCAGTATCTTAGGAGCAAACTATGAGTAACTTACAGGCAAAAGCTGATTCCCAAAGAATCTGGAGGACTTGGAAAGCAGTTTTCAAATTCAGAACTTCAAAAGATCGCTCTTTTCCTCCCTCCTGGTGCCCTGGTTACACAGCTGCTGGAGCAACACCACTAATTAGATGATGTGTCTGGTTTCCCACCATCTGGATGACACTGTCTGGAGTGGAGATGACACTGCGTGGTCTCAGCCCCAGGCTGCCTTGTGGGTGTTCTTCTTGGTATTGTGCACTATGCTACTGCCCCCTGCAACATACTCTGGGTATCTGCCGCTTGCTGGGGTTCATCTTTCCAACAGATGGGAGTGCTAACGTCAGACTTCAGAAAGAAGCTAAAACACAAACCACGTAAGAACAGTGAAATTAAAGCAAGAGTTACATGTTGAATGTGGTTATCTTTTCATTACCCACAGTTTGATGATCTTACTAAATTCTCAAATACTAACATGTGAAGCTTGCAAGCATAATTATTCACAGTGTTAAGATAGGCTCTACTGCATTTTTTACTGTATTTTGTAAAATACTTCCCTCATCTATCCTTATAATTATATCCAGAGAATAAATAGTATTTAGTTTTGGGTGTGAATTAAAAAGACTAGTTTATACCACTGAAATAGGATATTCTCAAGCATTTCTGAATATTTTCATTCCTTAATTTGTTGATGGTGAATCTTTACAATTATCTTAATAATTTGTGTGTATTTAGGTAAATTAAGACAGCAAGTATTCTAATGTTTACTGTTTCAAGAAAACCCAATTATATAACTGTAAGTTTGTGTGTGTAAGTTCGTGTGTGTGTGTGTGTGTGTGTGTGTGTGTGTTTGTGTGTGATAGGAATAAAAACACATCGCACATTTGCATATGATACAGACTTAAGGCTTGCCTCATGATTTACATAAACCATTACTCCTAAAGAGGCTAAACTGAACCCAGTCTAAAATTCCCAGATTCATCCTCCTTCTGCCAAATATTATTAGTAGCAAGTTAAAAGTCGGCCTGCTGTCACTATGACCCTAGGTGACCTCTTAATTTCTTGAGTTCAAGTCCAATTAACCTCTAGGAAGAAGCACAACTGTTCTAACCAGACAAGTCAATAGAATCCAATAGTAATCATTTCATTTTCTGCCTTGTCAAAGGGTGGCCCTCCCACCTAACCCACTTCACACAAAGGTGGTCATTTATCACCGTTGAGAGAACTGTACCGAGCTGTGTTCCAGCCCTGCCTGAAGTACATTCATCACTTGCGGAGACAGGAGCTGAGCAGACTGTGGAGGACTCCATAGACATGCTGCTGAAAACCTTCCTTGTCTGGACAACCTGCCAGCGCTCTTTGCATAACAACACCCACAGTTGGGACTGACACTGAAAGTGGTTCCTGGCTGATGCATTTCCTTCAGAGAAACTTTTTTCCCTTACCTCCATCAAGATACAAGAGGTGTATGAAAGTTCATGGAAAGTCTGTGCATAGATTTCAAGTGTTTGTATCCTAAAATAACCATTAAAAAGAGACTTATTTATGCATTTGAAAGAGTGACAGATAAAGAGGGAGGCACCTAGAAGAGATCTTTCGTCAACCTTTTCATTCCCCAAATGGCCACAACACTAAGGGGTGGGTAAGCTGGAGCTAGGACTTAAATGGACACTACAATAGGGGATGCAGCCCTCCCCTAGCTTTCTGGGCCTGAAAACTTGCTTAAAACGTATTCCTTAGCTTCAATTTTCTGTGAAATTTTGAAGTCCCTTCCTATAAAACCTTTCTTTACAAGAAAATATCACGTTTAAAAGGAATCACTTTGAAAGCAAATGATGAAAAAGACATCTTAAAAAATGGAACATATATGCATAACCAAATTTAGCTCTAAGTAAGTTTGGTAACTAAGCTATCTATGACTAAAATGTAAAAGAACAAACATTCTATCTATGATTTACCGCAAACAGTTTCTAGGATAAATGGCTACATATTCGCAAAATTATAAGAGACATTTTTTGGTATGTGTATTTCCAGAATTGCTTTCTTTTGATTTAAGATATTTTTTTCTGGAATTCGTATTTTGATTCTAATATTAATATGCCTTAAAAACTGCTTACTATTGTTGAATTCCAGAAAGTATCTAAATAATTGTGTTACATTTTCATGAATACATGAAGCTTGGCTTATATTTCCTATAACAAGGATATCAACTGACTGCTTATGGCTTTGATTTTTGTCATTAAAACTAACAAAACTTAAATAATAATTTAGTTGCTAAAAAAAGACGTAATGTTATTGTTTTGGCAGTCAAAGTGAACAAATTTCTCAATACACATTTTTACTTCAATCTTGGATCCTTTAGGACTATGAGATTTAATTTTCCTATCTTATACACATTCACAGAATGTCTGAATACGGCCCAAAGTGATTGACATTAGTAATACATTGAATTCTCCTGTCATTCCCATGGTTTCTCTTCTTCATTTTCGTTATTTTTTTTTCCTACATTTTACACGGCATTCTTGCTCATCATCTCTTTAGCATCACTGAAGTGCACCAATGGGGCTGTAAATTTGAAAAATCAGCAGTTTCAATCCCAGACATTCTCCCAAAGTGAAGTCACTGCAGATGTACAATGGGCCTTATGGTGTAAGAAATCGGTCCTGTGCTGGCTGGAGCTGCACTGTGAAACTGAAAATGCTCAGTAATGATGCTATCTAATACAGCAACCGATTTAGTCACATGTGGTTCCCACGTCCTTGCATTGGAGATAGAACTGATACACAACTGACAGCCTGGTACCTAGAACTTCCTGTTTTCGTTGAGTAGGCTGTAGGTAGATTCTGTTTTCCAAAGCTAAATAACAATGATAGCAAAAAAGTCACACTCATCCAATCCAATAAGCAGGAGCTGTGTCTCCTCAAGGAGTAGCATATTGCCATTATTTGTAACGGTTGCTAAGGTATTTAACTCTTATTTCACAACCCTCCATGAAGATAGTCGCTTTCTTCTTATTTTATATTTTTGAATATTTTGCCCAGAGTCACTTCAAATGTAGACATTATACATAAATACATGTACATTTATTCTTGATAACAGAGATACTAATATCGCAGCTTGAAGGATTCATGACAATAATCATAATGTGGAGAAAGAAACATGTATTATAATTTACATCATTCAGTGAAATAATATTTATTACTAAATACCCAATGACGAGACATGCACACCGGTGACTAGTTTGCTAAGTGAAATAAGCCAAATGCAGAAAGACACATATCAAGTGCTTCTTTTCATGTGTGGAAGTTATTACATAAAGAGAGCAGCAAAGTTGTGCCAATGCCAAGAGGACAGTGTCAAGCTTGCTGGAACCTGATGTGCGTAGATGAACCGGTAACTATAAGGGATTTAGGTTATTTATGACACAAAAGACTAATACTCCTCATATTTTATGCTCATATTCCCTTAAGTTAGCTTGATCTCTTCCATAAATAAGTTGACATTGGGCACCAGTATTTTAATAATTGTACAGAATTGACATAAGTAAAAACCTAAGCAGCTCTTGAGTTAGTATTGTGGAGATATAAAATACTGCTTCTCTGAATTAGCAAACTATCCTCATATGATTATGTTCATGCATGAGACAAAAAGCAGCAGTGAGAAAGAGCCCCCTAATTTAGTTGTTCAGTTTCCTGTCTTGTATTAAAAGCTGCCTAATAGAATTTAGAGTTGGACAAACCTTTTAGGCAGCACTCTTTGTATTTTTTATTAAGTCCAAACTCAGAGAATCTACTTAATGTCAATTTTGTACAGTGGGTATACTGCACAGCATATTCTATTTTAAATTTACAGGACATGATGATAAATTGATAATTGACCCCAAGGCCATTTTAAATAAAGAGGCCCTGTTTTTCATTAGTACAGTAATATCTAGTCATAAGGGAAAGAAGAACCGTGGTAATTTAGCCCTGAGAAGTGAGCAATCAAGAGCCCATGGTTTTAAAAACACACATTTAAGCAAGGTAAATTTCTAGTTGTGGACAGTAAAAGAAAACGCAATTATAGAAACACATGATCAGAAACATGCCAAAAGTATTTTGTCTTGTGCGCTGATAAAGAAAACATTCTTAACTGCTTAAAAAAAAAATCAGTTTGGCTGAGCTGTGAGCATTTAGATCCCAGGCCTCACTGGAGTAGCAGGGCTCACACCACAGCTCCAGCTCTCGATGGGAGCTTCCTACTAATGCAGGCTTGAGGAGAGGGCAGCAGTGACTCAAGTCACTGGGTCCCATCACCCCTGTGGTTCTCCTATCACCAAGAACTGGTTTGAGGTAGGAGTTCCCAGTTTCAGTCTTGGCTCAGCCCCGGCATCGTGGGATACTTGCAAAGTGAATCAGTGATTAGAAGCTCTTTTCTGTTTCTTTCTGTGCCTGTTGTGGTCTTCACCTGCCCAGGGGTGTGTGTGCATGTGTGTGTGGAGTGGGTGGAGCGGTGGGAGAGCAGAGGTTCTCTACCTCCAAAAATATGCAATTTTCAAATGCCTGCCTAAAAAAATGAAGTAAATTATGAGATAACAGAATCCTGGCAGTATTATTGTTTAAGAGAACCTATATGCAATCATTTCTTGTTGACATCTTCACCCTGGTAAAAACAAATTTTCTCCAAAATTTCTTCCAATCGAGACACCAAGATAGCATGCTTTCTAGAGACTCATGCTCATTACCTCTCTATAGACAGATGATCTGGACTCCACCGTGTCACAATTCTGTGACATAGTAATAAAATGTGTCTTGACACTCTTACTGTGAAAAAAACATATACAATGGAATATTAAAAGTCTATAAAATGGATTCATGGATCAAAAGAATTCAAAATATAGAGAATGGCTCTGGAAGGAAACATTTTGTAAATATATAGCAGGTGTTAAGCAAATGTTCTGCCCATACAAAAATCAAAAAGATGACATTAATTGGATAAAGTTAAGAAGATTATCCGGAAGTATTAGTATTTAAAAATAGTGCTCAATGATAAACAAAATCTTAATTGATTGGATGGCAAGGACATTATGTGTTTCAAAATAAAATATCAAGAGAGTAAAAAGACAACCAAATGTCTAGCAGACGATTTCAAAATCACTTTAAATGACGATATGCAAGTGGTCAACAACCACATGAGAAGATGTACCACATCTCAGTCATTTAGGAAATTTAAGTCAAAACTATAATAGGAAACTAATACACAGTGACTGGGATGACTTCATTAGAAAGTACAGAAGATAAAATACTGGCAAAAATGTAGATTGCAAAAGCGGTGGGAATATAGAATTGAAAAAAAGCTTTGGGGTCAGCAATGTGGTACAGCAAATTAGTCCTCCACTCTGTGATGCTGGTAGCCCATATGAATATCAGCTTACATCCTAGTTACACCACTTCCAATACAGTTCTCTGCTTATGGCCTGGAAAAGCAGTGAAGATGGCTCAAGTCCTTGGGGTCCTGCACCCATGTGTGAGAACAAGAAGCTCCTGGCTCTCAGTTTTAAATTTGCTCAGCTCTGGTTATGGTAGCCGGTTAAGGAGTAAACCGATAACATATTCATACAATGAACTATTATTTAGCCATAAGAAGAAATTGACAAAGGCTATAATATGGTTGGACCTTGAAAACACTTTGGTAAGTGAAGGAAGCCAGACACATGGGTTACATTGGTGTGATTCCATTTATCTGACATATTCAGAATTCTTAATTTTTCAGTCCTTGGGGACTAGGAGAAAGAGTCCAGGTGACTATTAATTGGATGCTGGGATTCTTTCTGATGTAGTCAATACATTCTAGAATTAGATGTAAGAGATAGCATCAATTTTTGAATATACTAAAAATAATTTAATTGGGCACTTTAAAATGGTACATTTTATAATATGTAGATTATGCATCAATATTTTAAAAAGAATGAAGAAGCACATTTCAAGTAAAGTGAATGGATGGATGAGCAAAAGATGAGGTGAGAAGAAACCAGGTAGTCACAAGTTTGAAACAAGGCCAGTGATATCACTGATCATTCTGTTTCACTGGAGCCTTGATGTCGTCGTTTTTATGATTTACTTATTTGAAAGGCAGAGAGAGATGAAGAGAATGAATGAATAAATGTTTCATTGCTGTTCATATTCATTGCTGTTCTCAAAATAGCAGCCACAGCTGTATCTTGGTCAGGAGTCAGAAACTCCATCCTCTCCTTGTACTAGGGTGATAGGACTTCAAACCCTGGGCCGTCTTCACTGCATTCCCAGTGCCATTGTATGAATATGTTACAGGCTTGACATGGTCTTCTAACTTGTACCCTGACATGAGATGCTTTCCATGCTAGTTGGACCTGCTGCATAAGAATACTAGCCACTTGGCTGGTGGTCTTAATGATATATATGAAGCTAAACTGAAACGTTGGATAAAAAGCGCGTATGCGAAGGCTTACACATTAGCCTAAAGTTTGGCATTTGTTCATATTAAAGAGTTGCATTAATTTAGCACTAGTGTTATTTATCTATATTGGAAGGAAAAATCAGCTCCCCATGATGTACAGCAGAAAAAGGATTTTAATGAACAGAATGCCCTATCACAAGTCTTGTGAAAACCACTAGTAGAGGGTGTACTGATTCATGATGGGGAATTTAGTGAGGCTGGAGTCAAAGACCTTATTACCGAAGAACTACTGGGAGGGAAAAGATTATATAGGATGGTGGTGACAATGGGGATTTCAGATTCCCCCAGTGCAAAGGGGACATGGCAAGTTGATAACACGGGGGCTCACAGGATTGTGTTTCTATTCTCGATTGATTCTGAGGGTGAAAGGGAGAGGACTCGTTAGAAATTTGCTGTTTGAGAAGAGAAGACGGGGACTTCCTCTGGGGCTTGTTGAGGATGGAGGAGGTTGATTTAACAGAAATAAGTGCTGTGATAGGGCAGGAATGGGGGATGTGAAAGGAAATGGGAGATTCCCAGGAAGGCTTGAAGGTTTCTGGTTTGTGTGACATAAAGTGGTCGTGTCATTTACTAAGATATGGAAGATGGGAAGAGAAGCAGGTCTCAGGTGGAGGAAGGGCAGGCAATAAATTCATGTTGGTTTCTGTTAGAATTGAGTCGCCCACAGCACTCCTCTCTATGTTACACAGATGAAGCTTCTCTTACTGTACAAGGTAGTGTGGTAAAGGCGATTACCCTACATTTTGTCCACCGAATCTCTGGTGAGAAAATGATTCATTTTGTTCTTCCCAAGGTTATCAGTGCAATATAATTCTAAGACCTTTCATGTTTTGATTTAGATAACAAATATTTAGATTCCCAACTAGCCTTGCATATCCCTAAACCTTGAACTGTATTTTTTGTTGTTGTTGTTTAAATTGAGCTGGTCATTTACAATTTCCTGTTGAAATGGTCCACAGGGAGGAGAGGTTTGTTGTACACACTAGATTCAGGATCTGGTTAATGTTGTCTGCTTAGTGGGAATAGAAATATCTTCAGATATGCAACTCAAAGGATTATGCTTGTGTTACAGGTACCCTGACATATAGGAAATAGATTTTCTTTTATAATTCATTTGCCATAATCTAAATTAAACATATGGCTTTTTCAATGTGTATTTTAAATATTATGTTTCATTTCTTTATGAGCACATGTAGTCTATAATCTATGTGGCAAAATTAGCTAGAATATTCTCTCCCCAAAGACTTTAAGCATGGCAATTTTTGAAGAATGAAATTATTTTAGATATCATATTTTATTATGTAACACATACAGATGGTATTTAATTGCCTATCTCTAAGTTAGCAATGAAAACTTACCTTACCATGTAATTGATTGAGAAGGCTAAGTGACAAGGTTCTCAGATAGTGGGTTCCTGAGGATAATTCAGGGGGACAAAATGGAAATAAAAATATAAAGCGATGCTTGCTCAAATATGAGCTCATTTCTATCTCATCATTTTAATTATCTCAGTCCAAGTCCCCAGGCTTTGTGTGACCATGTGCAAAGTATTTAGGAAAAATAAAGAAACTTCAACGTTAGTGGGGAAAAAAGTTAAGACTGGATGCCTGAAAATGGTTTTTGACACTAATTACAGAAACTGCCAAATTATGCAGACTCACTTTCTGAGGATTGACAGCACAGTGAGGATAGTATATAATAGACCTCTGAAAATGTCTACAACTAATGATGGGGCTTATAAAATATATTGGAGTGAATATATAAAGTCTATGAATGCGACATGTTTCTTAATATCTACATTAATATTTTTGGAAAGAAACATAAAAACAAATACATAGAAGAGCTATTTGGTAATAAACTTGTTTATTTTTAATTTTTAGAAGTTTTATTTATTTGTTTGAAAGGCTGAGCAACCAAGAGACTTTCCATCTACTTGCAAAGGGCATTCCATCCTTAAATGCCCACAGGGGCGAAGGCTGGATTAGACATAGCTAGGAACACATAGGTTCACCCAGTTCTCTCACATCGGTGGAGGAGCCGTAAGTACTTGAACCACCATCTGTTGCCTCCCATTGGTACAACATTAGCAGGATGCTAGTTTCGAAGTGGCCAGAAACTGTGATCCAAGCATTTCAATTTGGATGCAGGCCTCCTACACAGTACTTTTAATCGTAGTTGCACTATACTTACAAGGAGAATAGCTTTTAAAATCATTATTTACTTAGATCTAAAAATTAACTGTAGTCATGAGAGACCCAATACCATATCCACAATCTTTGAGTGGAAAGGAAAAGAAACAGGAAGGAGAGAAATACCAAGGATTAGAAGAAAGAAGGAAAATATGTATTTATGAAATGAACTTGTCCTATTGTAATGAATACAGATTTGTATTAAGTTGCTCCTTGTAAGGATTTCCTCCGTACATTCACTTCTATCTTGTCTCTCCGAAGCAGTTGCTACCGAAGCAAGTGTGAAGTAAGCAAATACACTCACATTTACAATAGCAAACAGCCCTTCCAGAATCTAATTAGACACGACTCTGCCCATCTGCTGTGCATTATCACGGGGCCTGCTCAAATGGAAGCTGCTTCCTTACTAAAAGGCAGAGAGATGCAAATTGAATTGAGCTGGACTTCCTCTCAGACACAGACCAGGGCATGAAGTCAAATCCTTGCTGTGAACTAACAAAGCACCACTGGGAAAAATGTATGATGAGAAGGATTTCTTTTTCTAAGGCCACATGTCTAGTACTTAGTGGAGGCCATAAGGGAGTGTTCATCCCATTGTTCGGTACAAGGCAACATGAGTTGTCACAATATAAACCTTGTTCACTATGCAAATTGTTGATTTTGGTACTTACTCTCTTGACAGATGCCCTTTTATTAGCTGTATGTCATGGCATGCTGAATCGCATTAAACACTAACAATACAAAAGCTAGCAATACTGACATGAGAGTTTATTTCAAAAAGTGAGTATTTTGCATTTAGTACTTAGTTAACATACAAAGAGGAATTATAATCCTTTTGTAAACTATTGTCTATCAGTGTCCATGGTGTGGAACAACTTACCTATCCTATAACTTGTGACCCTCCTTCTTACATAGTTTTAACTTAGTTTGATATTGTCTTGTATCAATAGGAATGATTAATTGATTATGTTTTCAGAAACCTTGAAAAAAAATCCTTTGAATTGAAAGAAGTTGTGGCTTTCAAGTAGCTAAAAACTTAATATATTGCATTAAAAGTTCTACATTTTGGTCTTAAAAATAGGCTCTGAAATGACATTTTTCTACATATGATGAATTTGTGCCATTTTCTTCTGTAAAAGCTATTTTCCTGCACAAATGGATGCATTTTATCTGGGATTCCATTCATGCTTATTTTTTTAATGTTTATCTCTTTGTAAAAATGCACTCTAATAAGGATCTAGTCTTGCAAGCTTCAATAGGAGCAAAAAAAAAAAAATTAGGCTTTATGCTAAATGTAGAGGTTGTTCCTGCAAGTATTTTTGCTGATAAAAGGTTACATTCTATCAAAAAAAAAAAATACTACATACAGCTGGTAAAGTCTTAGAAACCAGAGACATATGGTGACAGATTCAGTGTTTCCTCCTGGACTTCAAGGGACAGGTAAGGCTGCGAGGGTGGGAATGGTTCATTTCAGACCCTCCCTGCTTCTGCTCTATGTTTTGTACAGTTTGTCTGCAGACTCTTTTCTCAGGGAGTAAAGCCAACACAGGCGCTACCAACCAGAAGTCTGAGAAATAGTTCTATCCTGCAAGGTTACAGACACATTTCAAGTCTGTCTTCTATTTTATCCTTCTCTTGAAAGATTACATTTCCACTCTGGATACATTGGGAATGTTTTCAAATGAACAGGAAGTAGACATTAGTGTTGAAACATCATAACATTATCCTTTCATGGATGTCAATGAGTGACCATAAAGACCCCCCCAAAACATCTCACCCTAAATGAATCCATTACCAGCCCTGCTTTCTGATACAATGAAGACATTTGTGCTGTCCTGCACCAAGAATCTGGAAATGAGCTATGAAAACTAGATGAAAGTGGTTGTTTCCAATCCAAACTGGCTAAGTACGTTGGTTTGGACTGAACATTCAGGACAGCAACATCACTGAAGGTTGCGGTTCCTTTCCTGAACAGTTGGATTGAATGAAGCACACACCAAATAGTATTCTGGTCTCAGAGTCTGTTTTGCTCATGCAGCACCCTCAGGTCCCAAACAGACCATTTATGAATCTGTATGTTGTATTTTCTGTGACCCGAATGTCTGTGATCGACATTACCTTTTGAATATCCATTTTGGTTTAATCTTTGCCATTCACACTAGGATGTTCAATCTGGAATCCATGCTCTTCCTTTTCCCTTGGCCCCTTTTTTTACTCCCCTTTGCTATCTCAGGGGCAGCAACAAGCACACTTCTGAATTCCTGGCTTGGCTTTTCTAATTCTTCCTCTTCCTTCACCTTTTCTTCTGGCTGTATTCATCATTGGCCATTGTTCTTTCTTTCCTTTATTATTAAGCATGCATGTTTGTACCTAACTGTCATATTTATGCATGGCTCTGCCAACTGATCCTGCTAGGTCCACATTCTGGGCCTTTATTGATGACCCTTCTATTAAACAATATTCATTCTAGCAACTATTACATGCTAAACTTTGGCATGATAAAATATGGTCTTTCTGGTAAGTCCTAGTAATGAAACCATATTTGCAGGTTTAAAGGATGAACTATTGCTGTGGTGAGCATTTCTGGGGTGCCAGTCTTTGCCATGAAATACTGTAACATTGTGCAAATGAATAGTAACCTTTGCTCCTGGGATAAATACACCATAGTGGCACCAAATTTTTAAGTGATATACTGAAAATTTTAATCTTATCCAGGAACTCTAATTGTCTTATAATATGAAATGACTTAGGTAGATTACAATTCATTAACAAAAAATGATTAATAAATAAGTTTTTTTTTCTCCTTGGGATGTTTTACTTACTTAAGTTTTAATTTGCTTGCAGTTGTACATATCAATTACTGTATAACAGATCTCACTTTCAATCTGTTTTATCTGAAAACAAGATATGTGAGTATGCTGTTAACAGATGTATTGCTTCAAATCTGGGAAATACTTGAATGATAGCTGAGATAAGAAAAGAGAGAGAAAAATGACTCTGGAGAATTACTAAGGGTAAGACACACATATCTCACACAAGATTTTTTTTTCCTAGCTTGTGAAAAAAAAAATCCATAAAAGCAAGAATCTAAGACTCAAATGTCTCAGGGCACCGGGCCTGTAATGTAAATGAGGAAAATTGGCCAAATGTCAGTAAGTTGTGGAGATTGTCAAATGCTGGAGTGCATGTCCTCTGCTCCTCAGACCCATGTGTTTCTGGCCATCACCAGCAGTTCCCAAGAAACTAGCAAAGTAGTTACAGGTAACCAGTGAAATCCTTAAAACAGCACTTCAGATCTTTCAAACTCCGTAAATACCTCATCGTTATCTGCCAAGTGCATGAAGCCCACCTCTAGGCTGTGGGTTCGCAGTTTATAATCACAGATGTAAATTTCTTAAACTTACTTCATATTTACCCAAACTCTATTTCTTGTAAAGAAAAAAAAAATCTGTCTTCAATAAAGTAGGGATGTGTGTTTATTTAGGTCTCATCTGTTCTGGCATATAATAGTGATCAATATCTGCTTATCGAATAATGTTGAAAATTGCCTTAAGTCTGATCATACCTTCCTCGTCAAAACTTTATGGTCCGTACATCTGGTGAATACCATCAGTTATTATAATGGGATTATAAATAATACAGGCACCCCACAGACTAATTGAAATTTATAAATGTGTAAGCATTAAAAGGAAGCACAAATCAAATTTGCTATTTCTGTAAGTTGGAATTTTCCTATCTCAAGGCATTGATATTTTCTATTTACCAGACTTTAGTGGTGAAAATGCTTTATGGTCTCCAATTTTTAACTCATTCACATTGCCCTTTATATGTAATTTCATCATTCACATGGTTATCTTACATCAGGTATGAATTATTTTGGTTGTCAGTACATGTTGCAGTGTTCATTATGATCTTGGATCCATGTGTCCAATTTACTTGAGTTTTCAAAATAATTCTAAATGAAGTTTTCAAATTTGCATTGACTATCAACACTTATATAGCTGAGTATAATATCACCAAGGTGTTTTTTGGGCTGCTGCTAATTTGATGTTTTGAATGGCGAGAGCTTGTGTGATTGTAATGTGCTAAATTTGCTCTGAAAGATAAATTAGAGAACAATAGTTAAATGCTACCTTTTTATGTGTTTGCAGTATGTGATTTGGTTAATGCCAATTTGGTTGTACATTAAGATAGCTACACACAAAACATACTTACACCATTTGCACAAGCTGTAGTACTTTTAGTGCTTTAGGATAATGTTATGATCAAGTAATGAGACTGGAAAAAAAACGAAAATAAAAGATGGTGGAAAATAAAGCAGTGCAGTCTACTCAAGTGAAAACAAAAAGAAAAACCTCACAGGAGCCTTTGTTACAGCTCTGAGAATAGCCGCCAAGTGAGCAAACTTTTTTAGGTGACCGTGTGGTAGGGTATTTTCCTTGAAATAATTAAATACCCTGGTTCCAGCAAAATCCATGAGCAATGCCAATGTTTTTTAAAGTTTTTTTTTAATTTAAAGGCATATTTGCAGAGCAACGGCGAAACAGAGAAAGAGAGTTAGAGAGACAGATAATAAGAAATTCCATCCTCTGGTTCACTGCCTAAATGATCACAGCAGCCTGAACTGAGCTGATCTGAAGCTGCGAGCCAGGAGTCTTTTCGGGGTCTTCCACAGGAGTACAGCGGCCCAAGGCTTTGGGCCATCTTCTGCTGCTTTCCCAGACCATAAAGAGAGAGCTGGATGGAAAGTGGAGCAGCCAGACACAAACTGGTACCCATACGCGATGCAGGCATTTGAAGATGGAGGATTAGCTTATTGAGCAATAATGCTAGCCACAACAATGTCAATCTCATAAAACAAAGCATATCTGTATAAGAATCATATGTACAAAGGATAAATTTCTGTTTCTGACCATTCTCTTTAGGTTTCCTAGAATACCAGTGATTATTTCAGCATTTTGGAACCAGAAACATTTGAACATATCTTTTTGTGGACACATACAGTACATTAAACTCATGGTATTCAAAAGATGTCAAGGACAGCCCAAAGCCTTGGGACCCTGCACCAGTGTGAGAGACTCTGAAGAGGCTCTGGGCTCCTGGCTCCAAATTGTTGCAACTCCGGCTGTGGCAGCTATTTGGGAAGTAAATCAACAGACAGAAGATCTTCCTCTCTGTCTCTGCTCTCTGTATATCTGACCTTCCAATAAAAAAAGTGACTCTTTAAATGAATTGTTGTATTCCCTGATAAGCAGTGACTTTTACTCAGATAAACAGTGACATTTGAAGAACAGGAATAATGGGTCCTTCAACTTTGTAACTGCAGGGATTAGCAACCCAAGATGCAGTGAACAATTACTGAGTAAATGACACCATCAACTATTGCACATATTTAGAAAAAGACAGTGAAAGTTGTAAAGCTGAGCTCAAACAGAATAGGTTTCAATGTTTTATTAATATCAGATGAATTAAGAATGGTATCCAAATATTCAATATGCATCAAAAGTCAACGACAAATAGTGCTGAATTTCTAAGGTGTTAAACTTTCCTGAGCTTCTATTCAACTCCGAGTCAGAAAACATGCCAGAATTCAAGTGAGTGACAGTTACAATATTGAGAAAAAAAAACTTATCAACTTATTTAAACACAGGAACCAACAAAATTCTCTGATTCTTTCAAATACACCCACCCCATAAAGACATAATGATGAAGAAAATTGCCTCTGTCATGGATACTTCTGTTTTATTTCTTTTAACTTACTTGAAAAACAGAGATCTAGTCATGGAAAGAAAGAGTTTCAATCTACTACTAATGATTCACTACTCAAATACATATAACAGCCAGGGCTACGCCAGGCTAAAACCAGGAGCCTGGATCCACCCATGTCTCCCATGTGGGTAGCAAGAGTCCAAGAACTTGGGCCATTCACTGTTTTCTCAGATATAATAGCACAAGCTCTTGTAAGGTTCAGCCATTCCTGATGCTGAAGGACGCCTGAAGGAGACAATACCTCCTTCATGTAAGGAAGGCATTTCAGCAATTGAAGAAAGCTGTAGGGCTCCAGTGCAAACTTTCATAGTGCATTTTGTCTACTCATGCACTGTATTTCTTTCTTGCCCTAGAAGGACAAGGTGAGCGAATATATGCTTTAATACCACTTTCCCCTATTCCATGCTACAGACTTTAAGTCCTAGGAATATGACTAGGCAGAAGAGGCTAAGACACGCTCAGCTATGAAAAACACGTAAACACAGTAGAGATGTATTTCTTGGCCACCCTACCTATTTATTCTAGGAAAACAGCAGTGTAGCAGCTATCCCGTATGCAAAGCCATGTATCTTATCAGAAGTCAGCCATGTTACTTGCACACACATGTCTTGCTGCAGCAAATCACACCCACATAACATGAAGTGAAGAATAGCAACATCACGCTTAGGGTATGCAACTCAAAATGTGCTAAAGGAAAACAAAAAAGATCAGAAGACTGAAGATTTTGGATAGCCTATACTGCATTGACTGGTAGGATTGATGTTAAAAAAATTTTTATAGAAAATTTTATAATAAAAATAATGTCACAACATGGAAAATATTCCTGTTGGCTTTCTCCAAGACATCCTTGTTGATTTTTGTCTTTCCTCATAAAGTTGGCTTGCCAAACTTCCCAAATAAATATTTTGTTGCTGATGCATTCTGCTTTGATAGCTTTGCCTTTACAAAGAAATCAGTTTTACACTCCTTAATCTGTGGTAAAGTTATGATATGGGATCACCTGTAGTCCAAGAAATCATTTAAAAATTTTTCCTTAAAAATATTGCCAGGGAGATCAGATTTTATAGGTTCTCATTTACTCCCTTGGAACTGTTATAGATTGGTCCCATCATGGTAGCCTAGCAACTAAAGTCCTCGCCTTGCACGCACTGGGATCTAAAATGGGTGCTGGTTCTAATCCTGGAGACCTGCTTCCCATCCAGCTCCCTGCTTGTGGTCCGGGAAAGCAGTCAAGGACGGCCCAAAGCCTTGGAACCCTCCACCCACTTGGGAGACCAAGAAGAAGCTCCTGGCTCCTGGCTTCAGTTCAGTGCAGCTCCAGCCTTTGGGACCAATTGGGAAGTGCATCAGCAGACAGAAGATCTTTTATGTCTCTCTTCTCTGTATATCTAACTTTCCAATATAAATAAATAAATCTTTTAAAACAAGACAGTGTTACAAACAGGTGTTCAGTAAAGAAAGTTTTCTAAGACATAGTACCTGTGTAGCTTGAGAATGCTGCTGGAGACGTGCTAATACAACAGCTAAACCTATTTAACAAATAACAAGAAAAAAAACAGAAATTAAGACAAAGAAGGTTTTGATCGGAAAAAGAAAGATGGGTCCACTAAAGTTTAGCTCATCAAGGGCTTTGCATCGTGAACGTGTGAGAAAGAGTTTCCTCGTTTGTTGGAGTTGCAAACTTTTAAAAACAAAATATATGGTGTTAATTTTAGAGAACATGCTTAAGCCTCATGGCTAGCTTGACACTTACTTTTGGGGAAGACTGCCACCTACTGGATGGCCAACACTGCTCTGTTCTTTTTACATGGGAATACGACCACTTTAAAATAATAAACTTTGAAAATAAAGCCTTAATTTGTCTACACATTCTTCCCCTATTCATTTAAACAAAAGCTCCTAGATGTACACTTATTTTAGTTATCATCCAGAGAAGGCTAGACATGAACTCTCTTGACCCTTGGCCATCAACAATCTCTTTCTTTTATAGCTCTTTTCGGGTACCATGGAGGAAATTCTAGTTTTGAAATATCAAATATTAATCAGCTGACACTCTCAATCAAACATGACTATGATGTTTATGTAATGCATAAACACTCTAAAAAGAAAATAAACGTGTATAATATTTAAACCATTATTCGACTACTTGCAGTATGAAGCAGTTCTGTCTATAAACCTTGGTTTAAAAATATTTTGTGGACTGTATATTACAACCAGATTGATAAGAAGACTAATTCAATTTGAATTCTATTCACACAATAAGCAAAACTCTTTATACTATTCTGACCAAATGGTGGATAGCCAGAATCAAAATTTGCATTTGACAGTCATGGTATGGTCTTTAATCAAATAATGTATCTCAATTGTCTTTGGGGTACTTAAAAAAAATTGTGGTTTGATATCACTCAAAGCTCCAAAATCAGTGTTAAAGAAAAACGTGTTTTGGGCCCAGCGTGTTAGTGTAGTGATTAAAGTTGTCTCTTTGCACACGCCAGGATCCCATATGGGTGCCGGTTCAAATCCCGGCTTCTCCACTTTCCATCCAGCTCCCTGCTTGTGGCTTGAAAGACAGTCAAGGATGGCCCAAAGTGTTGGGATCTGCACCTGAGTGAGAGACTCAGAAAAAGCTCCTGGCTCCTGGCTTCAGATGGGCTCAACAGTGGCCATTGCGAGCACTTGGGGAGTGAACCACTAAATGAAATATCTTTCTTGCTCTCTCCTTTCTCTGTAAAAATCTCACTTTCCAATTAAAGATGCCTGGGCCTGAGATGTTCAATAGCATAACTTGGGCAGAACATTGCAACTGTGCTACTAGAAATCAGAGGTAACACTTTCTACATAGTTGTCATTTCCATTAAAGTCAGGACATGATTTGAAATGTTTTAAATCTTAAAATAAATGAAGAGTCTAAAAGAAAAATGGAACAGTCATGAAAACACAAAGAAAAGTCAATAAGATTACTTAAGAACTAAAATTAAAATGCAACAAGACTGTGGTGAGAGAACTGGAGTGGTAATAAAAATAGAACTGACATCACAGAATGTCCAATTTACCAAAAAAAAAAAAAAAAAAGAAAGAAAGAAAAGAAAAAAAAGGAAGAAAAGCCAAACTATGCAGCGAACACCAACCAATTGCGATTGGCCAAACCACCTCAAATCACCAATTAGCTCTTCCCCTGACTTCTTTTATTAAATTCATTTCCAAGTTTCACATGTACATTTTCAACGCACCTGTTCTGAGTTGTAGTTTCACTTTTAAGTAATCTTCTAGATGTCTCAGTTTGAATCCCTCACTCAGATTTTATTATCTTTATTGTGAAGTTTGGTCTTTACTCCTTGATTGCTTTGTTCCTTATTACAACTTCACTATTTTTCTTTCTCTGTTATTATACTCTACAGCATGGTGTGTTTGTGAGGGAGGACTGGAAGTTAGAATGTACATAGTATTTTAGAATTTACATTATTTAGCCTATTCTAAACGATGCTGAAGACTTGCTCCCAGAAACTCTTGCTGAATCCATATCCTCATTATATGTTCAAAGAATTTTTTCCTAAATTCAAAATCTGACATTTTAAAACAGAATATGCGGCATACCACAATCTTCTTGCACAATTTGTTTTTTAAAAATATTTTCCACAGTTTCTTCTTCATTGTTTATTTCTAAAACATGACTTACTTATGTCTCTGTGCAAGAAAATTTATTTAAACTTGAAGATCCTTTTCTATGGCCTCTCTATGATTTTTTTTTCATCTAATAAGAGGTTGGCAGGACCAAATATTGGCAGGTAGCAATCTGTCAGGAAAATGTCACTAGAATAACTCACATTTATTTCTCATCTAATTGATGCTCCACATTCGTATGTATCCTTGGTCACTCTCCATGATTAAAATTTATTAATTCATGTGTGTGTGTGTGTGTATGAGAGAGAGAGAAATCATGTATTTAATACTTTGATGCCAAATAGCATGCTTTGTAGCTCTACTCATGTGAAATCGCAGGGGCTGGCATTGTGGCATAGTGGCAAGCAACCACCTGCAATGAATGCATCCATATGGGAGGTAGTTTTAGTCATAGTCATACTACTTTTGATGCAGGCTGCTAAGGCACCTTGGCAAAGCAGCAGCGGAAGGAACACCTGGCTCCTAGATGTGGGAGCACAAGCCTGGTAGTTGGAATCTTTGGGGGAGTGAACCAATGGATGGAATAGCCCTCTGTTTGTAAATCTAAGATGAGATATTTTTTTTAAATGATATTTTTATAATCGGAATTTATAAACTTCATGTGTACCTATCTAAACCTAAAGATTTTTTTAATTAAGAAATAGATAATACATGCTATAAACAAATATTAGGCTGTTTCCTTTATAAAAAAACTATTTTAATATATATGCATTTATGCATATTTACATATATATCTTTAGAATAATGACTACTCATGTTACTCTAGAGAAAAACTGGTAAGTAAATATTTTTCTACATATAATATTTATTAACAGATATTTTCCCATATTAGCTAAGTAAATATTGAAGCAATATTTTTGGATGATTTCCAATTTATTAGCCTAATCAATTTTAATGTCAAATATTTAGATTACCCTGAGTTTAGGTATTTTTTTTAAATCACATTTACTGTCTTATCAAGAGTTTGAAACAGATTGGTCTCCCTTCTCATATCCCAAGAACTCAGACTTCTATCTTAGCCATCCTCAGGATAGACCAAAAATATGAAGAATTTCGAAAACCAGAAACCCAGAACCATATTGTCTGTGCAGTTCCTGGAAATACTGCCTGATAAAAATCTGGCATTTTGTCCTAGTGTTTTACATAGGTGATATAATTGAAATGAGTTATAAATAAAAAAATAACAACTTAAATATATTTTATCATATTGTAACTAATAATATAAAACACTTGGAGATTCACACATATACAACATCAGATTTAAAGGCAGAAATACACTCTGTTTATCTAGCAAGAACTATTGTGTTTATAAATGCAAGTGTGAAAAAGCAAAGATACCCTCAGAGCAGCTGTATGAATTGTCTAGGTTGTTTTCTTTTTTTTCTGATTTTTAGATATATAAAAACCACATCTCAGCTGCTACCTTTCAACAATTTTACTCGAAGGCAATAAATAATTCAATGTGCTAATTTGACAGATGACTCTCCAGGAGCCTCCTACCATTGCTAGCATCATTAGGCCATAATATGCATGATGAGGACGGGCCATTCAGCAAACGTCCTGCACTTGTTTACCCCTAAAGAGCTGTACTCTGCACAATTAACTAATGAAGCATTACGAGTCTTTTTTTCCCCTTCTCTGCTATTTCAATATATCAATGCAGAGAGTCTCCAGGAAAATATATTCTGTTTTCTGTTGCTAAATAAGTATTTACGAGATGGTTGAGACTACACTGTGACTCCCAGATGAATGAGGGGAAAATAATAAGATGGTCAAAATGTATCATTATTACTGTTATTTCCTTTTCTTTCCACAATATGGGAAGAAAGTATAAAACTAATTTTAGGGCGAAATGCTAACACAAAATAACAACAAAAGCATCAAGAGACAAAGAAAACCTTCAAAAATCATTTCTCAGACATTCTAGTGAGTCCTTTTTAAATTTTTCATCTATCATATTTAAATAAAAAGCAGAGAAACACACAAGCAGTGGGATCTTCCATATACTGGTTTACTAGCCAAAAGCCCATACCAGGACCTTCGAACATGACCTGCTGCCAGCAGAAAGTTAAATCAGAGATGCGGCTTAACTCCGTTCACTGCAATAAAGCCTGCACACCTTTCACACACTAGCCTAAGCACAAGATCAAAAGCCCACCAGTTCTGACTAATATTGTAAAGCATGCTGTTTATCAAGAATTTGTGCACGGTCTCCATCATTTTAGGTAATTTTATTCTCACTTAAGAACTTACTTACGTATAAATCCTCTCAGATTCTTATTTAAGCTTAAAATTTAATTTCAGCTTTAATGAATCCTTAAGTAATGGAGTCAATATGGGTTTGAGTGCCTATGGATTTTCCCTCATTATCCAAACAAAATATACTCCTGACGCATTCAAATAAAATCAGTGCATTCATGACATGATTCAACCCTACAGAATTGAATTAAACAAAAACAAGACGTATCAGCCAACTCCACTGCTATTTTTAACTGAACATACCACTACTATTCCAGCATATTGTTGGGGGATAAAAGATGGCCTGCCATGGGTATGGTTTTAACAACCTCCTTTACATACTTGCATAATAATGTAAGAGGATCTTACTACATCCTTCACTGTCCTTGGCATTGTATTGTGGTTGGTTGTAAAGGTTTAGGATCCTCAAAGTATGTCAACCGACAACATTGGGAGTCCTAGGACTAACACACTTGCACATTTCTATCCATGCTTCTAGATCCACAGCAATGTTGAGTTCAGTTACAACCATTTTTCTCAGATGTAAAACTGTTTTTTACACTCTGCCTCAGAGTGTCGATGACAATGCTGCTTGTGACACAAATGAAATCATAAATAATCATGATCATCATTGTGATACGATTTATCAAATAGCCGTATCTAAGAATCTAATTCTTTATTATGTGTATGAACAAGGATGCTCGGTTTCTGCATGAACTTGAGGTTACAGAAAATTTTCACATTAGGAGAGAAACAGAAACAGAATACGAGTGTTCTGCAGATAACTTCTAGTAGATTACAAATATCATGACACCTTTATGGTGTTTCTTTTTTGAATTTTCATAAATTTTTATGAGACAGTTCCACCGGCTCAGGGTTTTTTGTTCCCACCCTCTCCAGCCCTGCCTCATCCCCTCCCCACTGATTTCTTCTATATTATTACAATAGTGTAGTCCTTCAAAAGCAGTCACAAGTTCATTGTTCTACTTACTATTTAAATATATCCTATTCTTAAAACATCTGCTGCTATAGACTTCTACACACCATCTCTATTGAATAATCTAGGATGCTTTGCTTCTTTCAGCAGAATAAGCTTTATTTCTTTTCTTAAGATTCATTTTTATTGGAAAGTCAGATATATAGAGAGGAGGAGAGACAGAGAGGAAGCTCTTCCGTCCACAGATTCACTCACCTAGCGGCCACAACAGCTGGAACCACGCTGAATCAAAGCCAGCCGGGTCTCCCTCACTGATGCTGGGTCCCAAGGCTTTGGGCAGTTCTCCACTGCTTTCCAAGACCACAAGCAGAGAGCGGGATGGGAAGTGGGACCACCAGGATTAGAACCGGCGCCCATATGGGATTCTAGGTGTGCAAGGTGAGGACTTCACTGCTAAGTTACCACGCTGCGCCCAGCAGAATAAACTTTATTCCAACTCAATAATTGCTAAATTCAGTTGAAAAGTAGCTCAAGCAGTATTAATGCAAATTTTCCCCAATGGCCTTACTATAGTTTATTCAATTACAGATACAGGAAAATTCTGATAATATTTGCAGCATTTTGTATTGAATGAGATAGATGCTACTTAGGCTTCCCCAATATTTGCTGTTTTATGAACACATCAAAATTCAATAAAATTCAATGGGAGCATGCAAACTTGTTTCTCATAATGCCATTAAAATAGAAAAGGTAAATGCCAAATGCATTAATTTCTTTACCTTTATATTGGAAAGAATTCTGTACGTTATCCTTGTAAAGCAACCCATCCACTGAAATCTGAGGAACACGGGTAAGAAACAGTAACGTTTCCAGCTGTGATTGGAGAACTTCATCGACTCGAATACATAACACATGCTTTTAGGAAAAAGCAGAACTTGAATTTTTATACTAGTAGCCCCCTTTCCCTATTAAACTTTTGCTGAATGTGATAAAAAAAAATGCTTCTATGTTTGTTAAATATACTGAAACTCTTAGTTTTATATTGCTAACATGCCATCTATCATGAACAGATAGAGAACGACTAGCAAATAGTTGTACTAGCATATATTTAAAACATGACTTCCAAATATATTTATAAAAAAGAAAATAATGTAAAAATTGTGATTATGTAAGCAAATTTATATTTTCACATACATTTTTATGTAATCAACAGAATTAAACAAAATGATCTCATATTTTACACGACCTGCATTTTGCAAGAAAGAATAAATTTTTAAAACTACCTGTGGTCATTTTCTGAAGCTTTGTTCATTTTTAATAGTAACTTGCCCTTTTTTCAATGTGAGCTTGCTAAAAATTCAGGAAAGTACTATATAAAAAGCATACCTATACTTCATACAACTCAGAGAGGTGCACACCAATGCATATTACACTTAACTTCAGGCTCACAGTTCATCGAAGATATTTCTATATATTTAGATATCTTTGGTTAAAGAAATCCACAGTAACAAAGATAACCAGACAAAGAGATGAGGAAAAGAAAAACCTATCCATTCATGGATAATTGAATTCTCTCATATTTCATAAACACACTGCCTATTTGTTAGGCTGTATTTTATGGAATACCTTTCATTAAAATGTTTCCTTATAAGATGGGGAATTACAATAATGTTTCAGAACTCAAGGTCAAAACATTTTTAAGTTAGTTTATTTGGTGGCTGTGCCGCTGTGAGAACAGGCGCTCCCCTCCCTTCTCTTTCCTCTCGCCTACAAACTGCCTTTAGACTGGATGCTTATTGCCCAATGTAAAGAACAAAACAGGGAGGTAATTAAACCTAGAATGGCCTGCTGGTGCTTATGACAGCCGGGCCACGGCCTGAGCCTAGGAGTCCTCCCAAATCTGCAAAGAAGGAGCCTTGAGTCTGAAACAAAGCCAAGCAGTGAGACATTATTACTGTTAATTACCTGATGAACACAAAAGGCTTGGTGTAGGTGGCAAAATACCAAACTGGGTGTGACAGCTGATGCTGTAAAAGACAGTTGGCCTTACTTTGTCCTGTTGAGCATTGTACTGTGAGATGATCTACTCACACAAAGGGTGCAAGTAATTATACTCCAGCAACTGTGTTCATACGCTCTGCACTCTGTATTGTGTCTTGATAACAACAAACAACCTGTCTTCAGGAAACAGGTGGCATCTGCTGAACATCAAAGAGAAAAGAGGCATGCTCTCAAACACTCATTCACTGGCTTATTAAGCCAAAGGACAAAGTACATGAATGTGGGTGAAAAACACGGAAGAAGCCCGTTGATATTACAGGTAATTTAATAAATAAATATAAATCGTGTGAAACATAAATTGTATATTATAAAGAAATCACAAGCTTTTGTTACCTGCCTAGAGATATAATAGCACCAGCTAGTGCTTTAACAAGAATTTTTAAGGAAGGCAATTAGAAGTTTCTTTGATATAACATTTTTAAACCCATGCAAATGAGTCTTCTTCAAAAAGATCATGAAAAATGTGTGTTATGAAAAATGAGGCATGGGTTGCAAAAATGTTTGCATCCAAATAAATGTATCTTTAAATTCCATTTTACTACTAGCTTTTGCAAATGCTCATATGTGTTATTTTTGTTTCCATCCTTTCCATTAAGATTTTCATTGATTTATTATACATAACACCTAGCAAAATGGTTAAATAAAGTAGGGGTGGCAGACATGGTGTCATATAATCCCAATGTCCGCGTAATTGCAAGACACAGGATTGGCTGAATGGATTCACATTATCTTAGGGTTGTGATTTAGATGTAATGATACTCTCAGTCAGATCTAATTTGCTTTGTATTATCTGGGTAGCCTTAGTAAAGTTAAAATTCTTAAAAGCATGTTTTTGGGCCCGGCATGATGGCTCAATAGCTAAATCCTTACTTTGCATGCACTGGGCTCCCATATAGGTGCTGGTTCATGTCCCAGCTCCTCCACTTTCTTCCAGGTCCCTGCTTTATGCCAGGGAAAGTAGTAGAGGATGGCCCAAAGTCTTAGAACACTGCACACATATGGGAGACCCAGAGGAGGTTCCTGTTGGATTGGCTCAACTCCGGCTGTTTGACCACTTGGAAAGTGAGCCAGCAGGTAGAAGATCTTCCTCTCTGTCTCTTCTCCTTCTCTGTAAATCTGCCTTTCCAATAAAAACAAAGATTTTTAAAGCTGATTTTTATAAGCAAAACTCAGCAAGTGCATCTCTGTCAGCATTACTGCATTACTTCAGGTATTAATGGATAGAACATGTGTATACACATTTAGCATATTTCAGGATACATAGCAGTTTTGATAGCCAGTGTGGAATACTTCAGTTTTGAAGAAACTGGCTGTTTGAAACAATTAAGAAATGCAGAATTGACTGAATTAGGTTAAATTGGTAAATAGGAGTGGGTTATCCCAGTCATGCTCCACCAGTAGAAACAATCACACAAGGTAAGGTCACAAAAAAGCTGATTCTTAGAATCTTTACTATCACAGAAAGTTCTCACAATTTAGGACATTAAAGTGTACACTGAAGCGTGGTGTCTTAATTTCTGAGATTTGAATCTTAGCCTTCTGGTTTCCTGGTTCTATGTGCCAAAACCTTGGCTTCACCTTAACTCATGGGTTGCATCTAAAAGCATAAACTACCTATGTGAATTATTTAGTTATTTATTGCAACTCTGATTCAGGTATCTCATCTCTAATTATAATAAAAACCATGAGATAGAAACCTTATTTAGATATAAACCTCATCTGTAAAATGTTTATAATGGGGTTGGCAACATGGCACACAAAGCAAACCAGTACCTGAGTCACTGGCATTGAACATCAGCTTGGTCTACGGCCATGCCACCCTGAACATGCCCGATCTCGTCTGATCTTGGAAGTTAAGCAAGGTTGGGCCTGGTTAGTACTTGGAAGGAAGAGCATCAGTTTAAGTGCTAACCACTTCATTTTGGATCCGACTCCTTACTCATGTCCTTGAGAAAGCACCAATAAAGGGCCCGTGGACTTAGGCCCTTGCCACCCACATGGGAAATCTGGCTTGAACTCTCGTTTCCTAACTTCAGCCTGACCCATCCCCAATCATTGCAACTCTGTTCATAGTGACCAATGCATGGAAGATTCTCTCTTCTTTCAAATAAATGAAATAAATCTAACATTATTGTTAATATAAGCAAATAAAATAGAAACATTTATGTTGTTATTTGTAGGATTATTGTGAGGACTGAGCTACTTTAGATATGAAAGGAATTTAAATGATCATAAGATAGTCAAACTCAAAAAATGATGCATGCATTTCAAAATTTCTTCCCACAAAAAAAAATATATCTTCTAATTCCCATTTCTTCCATGAACTTTTCAAGTTACCTTGCCTAAACCCTCAATGATGCCTGACACATAATAAACTTTCTGCTATGATTTTTCTTCCACCACATCCCTTTATCAGAATTTTAAATTAAAAACTTACCTACCTGTAAAATGTGATATGATTGATAACCATCATCTGCACACGAACACCATCATCATGTCCTATAACCTCCCCTGCGTGTGAGACTGTAATTACACGACAGTATTCTTGTATTTTCCTTCTTTCTTTGTTTCACCTTACTTAAATATATACACATACTTACATATATATGCAAATCAAAGCCACTAGGAAAGGCTTCACTATTACCACTGCTACAAGAATTTAAACATTGATCCAGCATTCCTTTCTTGCGGATTTTCAGCAGATACAGAGGAAATCTAGCCTCTGCAATTCTCTGTCTTACGTTGTCACTTGAAGCAAGAATCTTCAGAAATTGCCTACCAGTTCTCAATTTTCTTTGCCGCCAATGCAGAGACCTACCTGAAAGAAATCAAACCTACAATTATCTTACTCGCTGTTCTGTTCTTACCCATGATGTAGAGCACTGATGGTGTTAAACACAACTACGAGCTTGAAAGTGAAAATGGCATGACCACTGATTCTATGCTCTCCAATGTAGGCTAACAATCTGTTTTCCAATTTTATATGTGTCTATAAAAATTAATCAGAGGTTGCACAGTTGCATCCCAGAGACTATTTCTGCAGATCCGTAGTCTACTGGTTGTAAAATCCTGCTTCTTAGTTTCACAGAGCAACATCTTGCTTACCTGTCACGATACGTGTCTGACACAGCACTCTATTCACTGCTATGCTCTGGAATAGTAAGCTTGTCTGACATTTTCGTGATCACTTATCACTTCCATAAATAACAAGAATAATGAAGTGCACACACTGCACTTCCAGCACTACATTTAGCTTAGTAAGTAGCATCCTGAATAAGCTCCACCAAGAAATGCTTTATACATTTGTCTACCTAAATTCATGTGATCCTATAGCTCCACTCTCTATATAATTCTGTAGTCTCAATCAATTGCTCAAAAGGAATCATAAGTTGTAAGCAACTTATTTAATATGCCTCAGTTTTCTTTTAGAAACCCTTACTGTTCGAAAAGGAAGTTTTATATTCAGATTCAATCATCCTTTCATTATTCCAAATTGATGAAACTCTTTATGTTGAAAAGCTTCTGCCATAATATAGGTGTGTATGCACATGCACGTTATGTCTATAAATGTCACATATTTATGATATTTCAGTAAAATACTGGCCAAAGAATATTGATAGGTGGTTGTAAATATGGGCTAAAATGGCCATTATACTAGCCTATGTATATGATTCCATGTCATAAAAGTGACCTAAGTGAGTTATCCTAAAAACTTTAAATTGGAGCTATTATTTATGTAAACTAAGTGATTTTTAATTGTTACACAGAATATTTTGATGTAAAGATTCTTAGGTTGTGCATTTGGAAGAGAACCGTAGTCTTGTAAGTCTTGCAGCGTTAGTCTGTAGGACTGAGTTAGGTGATTCTGAGTGATTACATAAAGCACACCAGCCTTGGCAAATCTTAAACAAGGCTTTGACGAATGAATGATCCTGCTTTCTAACGTCATCGCCATGACGTCTGCATTACTGAAATGCAGTCATTGCCATTTCTTCTTTGTTTCTCTTTCTGGTTTCCTAATGCTGACCAATGCTTACTATGCCTTGAAGAAAAATCTTCATGATATTTTTAATAATAGATAATCTTAATATTTTGGAATAGTAATGCTATTATTTATAAATATAGTATTTTTATCTTTGTTGAATTCTTTGTATAATTTAAAATTAACAATGTGTAAGATTTATCATAAAAAAGTTACCTCTAAATTTAAAAAAATGTGAGTGGTTTTATTCATTTAATCTTTGCCATCAAGAGGGAAAGCCTATATGTTAACCAGGTTATTCATTCCTGTTTGTTGAGTATTTACTGCTGTTTTGGTTATGTGCCTCATTCTATTTGTGTTCGATGACCTTCAGTCTATACTCGAAAGCAATAAAGTGAATGTTTCCTCTGCTATCGATTAGGGAAGGCCTATTTTCACACTAATAAAATGAGAAAACCGGTTTAATAAAATACTCGGTTCTGCCAGTGGTCATAGGTGAGCTGGAGATCTGACAATGCAGGAAAAGGTCAACAGAGAGGACAGAGGTCAGATGTGCAGTAAATCAACTTCCAGGAACAAATCACTGGACACCATAAAAATCAAAAGTGGCTCTTTAAGAGACCAACTTGACCCTTCTTAACCAGAAAATAACATCTGTCCCAGTAGTGAAATTTATCACAACATTTCAATTAAAACTTGGCAGGCGCCCTAGCAATAGACCATTCTTATACAGTTGACCTTGTTAAAGGAAAAACAGAGAAATGAAGCAAAAAACGAACATTCTTGTACGATTTTGCAAGATAAATAAGATCTACGCAATAAAATATTCTCAGGCTAGTGAAGTTGTCTGAATATTAAGCTAACATATTTTGTTTGTGTAAATATAACTGTATCAATTGTTTTCAGTTCTTTCAGAAACCTACTACTTATCATAGTAATCACCGTTTAATAGGCACTGGAGTCTCTCTTCCCTTCCCCAGGTTCCTTCCCCTCCCCCTCTTCTCCCCTCCAGTCTTAACTATGGATGTCTTTTGGGAATTTTCACAAGTCCATCATGCTGCCGCTGAGGTGTCCCTCAACAATGTAGGAGATGATGAGCCGAGTCGCTGTGAGTCCATCCTTGTACTACATGCCTGGGGCCATACTTCTCTCTGTTTCCACCTAAGAACATATTAATTTCCGCTACACTTTTATTCCTCTACTTGAGTACAGCCCACCACGGGGAGAAAAAATAACCAAAAAAAAAAAAAAAAAGAGAGAGAGAAAGAATAGTGAAATTTCATCCAAATGAGGTTGACAAACATATAACAAAGTTATCATCAATGTGCATGAGGTGGTGAAAAAGAGTGTCCAGCATCTTCATGTAGGAATATATGCCAGTGTGTGTCCTGTGTGGCACTCAAGAGAGTACGATAAGGACCAGACAATCATTCCTTATGGGCAGTAGCAATAGCAGTGATAAATGGGACATTGACAGTCTCAGGCGATTACAAGCAATCAGTCTCTTGTAGATGATTGATTAATGGATTACATCACAAGGTCTTACTACAAAAGGGACAAATAATTAGGAAGTGTAATAATGTAGAATTTACAGGAAAATCCTTAAATTTGACATCATATTATCTTACATTAGGGCAAGCATATGATATCTGACCTTTTGGGATTGGTTCATTTCCCTTACTATAATGGTTTCCAGTTTGGCCCATTTGGCTACAAACAATTGTATTTCCTTTTTTTAAATAGCTGAGTAGTATTCCATAGTGCAGATGAGCCACAGTTTATGCAGTCCTCTGTTGATCGGCATTTAAGTTGCTTCCATTTTTTTTTTTTTAACAATTATTGATTTGCTGAAGATAGGGTTGCACATTGCTTTCTCATGTACAAGTCTTTTGGATATATTCCTAGATGTGGTATTGCTGGGTTGTATGGTAAGTAGATTTTCAATTGTCAGAGTATTCTCCATACTGACTTCCACAGTGGTTGCACCAGCCTGCTCTCTGACGAGCAGTGCAGCAGGGCTCCTTTTTGCCCCCGCAACCTCACCAGTAGGTGTTATTGGTAACGTTCTGTATGTGGGCCATTCTTACTGGAGTTAAGTGGTGCTTCAGTGTTGTTTTATTTCAATTTCCCTTATTGCCAGGGAACTTGAGCAATTTTTCATATGCTTGTTAACCAGTTTTATTTGTTCCTTTGAAAAGTGTCTGCCAATTTCCCTTGCCCATTTCTTGACTGGTTTGTTCGTTTTTTTTCTTCCTGTTCCCTTTTCTTTCTTTCCCATTCCTTCCTTTTACTTTTTCATCATTTTTTTCTTTTTTTTTCCTTCTTTGCCTTTTTATTTATTTGGAAAGTAAGGTATCAGTGAGAGACAGCAAGATTATCATCTAGTTCACACCCAAATGATGCAATGACAAGGGCTGGATCAGGCTGAAGCTAGGAGTTAAATTCATTATTGTATCTCACATGTGGGTGGCAGATGCCAAATACTTTGACCATCTTCTACTGCTTCGAAGGGTCATTGTCCGGAAGCTGGATCAGAAACAGAGAACACAGTCCTGAACCACCGCCTAGGTAGGATGTGCTAAAGCCACAATTCCTGCCCCTTGCTTTATTTTTTCAGCCACTGTGTATTTGTAATCTAGATTTCAAGTAACCACATGGTAATATGGTTTTCTTCCACTTACTCCAAAGAAAAGCAGTTGAAAATCTTATACTATGTTTCAGGTTTTTTGATATAGTGGTTTTTTATTTTGCTATACATATGAGCTATAATCATTAAAAAATAAGTTTTGAGTCTCAATGATGTGTATGTCTCAATACTTCTTACCACAAATGTAATAATAGGAAATGAGGACAGCTTAACTCAAATCATATGACATTTTGAGAACAACGAGACTTACAAAGACAAAAGCTCCTAAGTCATGTATAAGTCTGAATTACCTTTTTATACACTCTAGTTCACGTGTTAGAATAATAGTGACAGGTGATGTGGACAATTTGAGGTGCCTTGACATACAGCTAACAGTGATTTACCAATGCGACATCGTTCTCTTTTCTCTCATTAATGGAGCAAGATAGTAAAAAAAATCCTCCTCATCATAATCTTGGGCCCAGCATGGTAGCCTAGTGGATAAAGTCCTCACCATTCATGTACCAGGATTCTATATGGGAACCTTCCTGTGTCCCAGCTGCTCCCCTTCCCATCCAGCTCCCTACTTGTGGTCTGGGAAAGCAGTGAAGGATGGCTCAAGGCCTTGGGACCCTGCATCCATGTGGGAGACCCAGAAGAGGCTCCTGGCTTCAGATCAACTCAGCTCTCTTGCGGCCTCTTGAGGAGTGAATATGTAGATGGATTGTCTTCCTCTCTGTCTCTCCTTCTCTCTGTATATTTGACTTTCCAAAAAAAACCCACAAAAACCTAAATCTTTAAAAAAAGAAAATAATATTGAAGATGTTTTACTTCTAACTAGATAATAGGTTGTAAATATTTCAAATATAAAAATAATACAATGAAGATGAGTTTTAGAATCAGAAAGAAAGTTTAGGTTGTTTTTTAATGCTAGGCTTCAAGAAACTTTAAATTTATAGCATTTGTTAATGCTTGAGGAAAGTCACTCACATGCAGATTGCCCAATCTATGCAGACAAAGACTCCAAAAAATTGAATAGGGGAACTGTCACACCTGAGCTAATAGTAAACATGGAAAAAGCGCATATGGTCACGATACCGTCATACATAAATGGATAATTAATTTATTTGCACATGCATAATAGCTTAAATATGGATATTAATGTCACATATATAGAATTATGCATATCAATGATTATTGTTATAACAAGTTAGCATTCATGTTAACATTTTTCTTTTCAAATTGTGACTTGAAATTTATACTTGATTTGCAAATAATAGTGCTAATTTAACCATTACAGGTCCATAAATAAAGATATGAGAATGGTTGTAGACAGCAAAATTCACACAACTCCTTGTGCCAAATGCAAGTTTTACAAGAAATCAAATAGAGGAAAGAAGAAAGGGAAATCAAGGCACATGTGACACACAGTGTGTAAGCCATGATAAAAGGAAACTAAAAAATACTGTGATTTGTTTGTGCCGAAGCATCGTCCATTACCGCATCAACGCTTCAGATTGAATTTCACTAGGGTCTCAGCTTTTGTTTTTAATCTGTGACTTCTTTTTTACAGCACACACTGATTCAAAGTAGGAAAGGGGTGCAATCTGGGGTGATGTGTCAGTGTGGGAGGGCTGGGGGAATGTGTTTTCAAAGTGATTGAAGAAGTTTGATAGAGGCCTGGAGGAATCGGCGTGTTCTTTGAAGAGTAATAGAGAACAAAGGATATCTGAAATGAGATGAGTATGCAGATGCTGGCACAGTGAAAATATTCTTTAAACTGTTTTTATTGCACCTTTATTGAGGTTTTAAACTACTTCTTCACTTAAAAATTTAAAATTACATATAATTTACATTTTAACATATCATTGAGTTTGCAGTCTCGATTAATAATATACCAGAGTTAGACCATTCTCTCTTGACAACTACCTTGGCTTACACTTTCTCAGAGATAGCTCATAAAACCAACACACGATTATGCTTATCTCTTGGAAGTAAGGATGGGCCATGAGAAAACTTTCGGTTTCTTATAAGTACTTAAGTAGTTTTATTATCTATATATGTATTTAGAGAGGCGAAAAAAATTATGAAAGTGAAAGCCTAAAACCTGAGCACCTAATAGGCTTCCCTTTATACCATTCACTTTCTAAAAGAAGTTCAACAAGTTCCTCTATTACACATTACAATTGCAATTATATGATCTGCATGAAATGAATTTTAAAATCTATGTGTCCAATATTTCAACACATTTTTCAGGAGCAGGAAACAGGAAAAAGACATAGGAAATCAATGCAGTTTCCCGTCTTCATATGTATGTCACCTAAAAAGATTTATTTATTTTTATTGCAAAGTCAGATATACAGAGAGGAGGAGAGATGGAGAGGAAGATCTTCCCTACACAGAATCACACCCCAATAGCCGGTGCTGCGCTAATCCAAAGCCAGGAGCCAGGAACTTCTTCCAGGTCTCCCATGTGGGTACAGGGTCCCAAGGCTTTGGGCCATCCTCAGCCTCTTTCCCAGGCCACAAGCAGGGAACTGGATGGGAAGTATGGCTGCCGGGATTAGAACCGGTGCCCATATGGGATCCTGGCACATTTAAGGCAGGAACTTTAGCCACTAGGCCACCGTGCCAGGCCCCTTATGTATGGTTTTACACAGCAGGGAGTAGAAGCCATGCTAGACAAAGATGTTTTAATAACTGTAGTGCATATGACATCCCATCACGTGTAACAGACATATAACAGTAAGAAAGGCAGATGATGTCTGGGCATCCATGGAAATATGTTATAATACAGAGTATAACTAAAACCAAGTAGCTGTGAATCTTGTGTAATGTAATAATACATTTTTAAAATATGAATGTAATAGAGGTCTCTATTCAGGGGTCAGACTTTCTTTGGAGGTACCGTCTGTGCTAGAGCAGGAATCCTTTTTATAGATTTGCGATACATGTCCTTGTTTTCATTTATCTCTCTTATCCCATACCACATAGTATTGTACCAAGCTATAATCACGTCTGTCAATAGGAACGATAAAACTGTAATCAATGAAGCATATTCTAAGTGGCCTTATGTTTTCTCCTGATTAATTTCTGCAGGAAACTGGATTTTTCCATATAGTATGCCTTTCATCTACACATAAAAAAACATATAACATTCAAAACCATTTAATATCATTGTATTATTAGACTTTAATATTAAGGGGTAATACTAGAACTTTAAATTCAGTAACAAAGGGAGAATGCATTTTCTTGCTATTCAAGATTACCAGAAGACCTTCCCATTCCTTGGCTTGTGGACTCCTAACTCGTCTCTCAGAGATCTCTTCCTGAGTTCCAAGTTCCTCTGAGCATAGCTAAAAAAGCTTACACCATTATAAGCATTTAAGTCCACCATACTGAGTCCACTGAAGTCTTTAATGCAATCCAGTTAGCTATATTCCTTTTGATATTTAAGGTGGATTCTGGGGATTTAGACCTAGATATTCTTGGGAGAGGTAGGTGTTACTGTCTTTCAGCTTAAGATTTTCTGTTTTATCTTTAGCTACCTATTGAAATTTAAAAACATAATTTGGAAGAAAGGAGGAAATTAGGATATGTGTTAGCATGGGACAATGTTTAAAATCTTTAAACATGTCTTACAAGGTCTACAGATTTTCTGAGATTTTGACTAATAAACTTTTAATAATAAAGAATCGTGGTTTGAAGAAGGCAAATCTGAAGTGACCATGCGATAAATCCAAAAGTTGTGACAATAACTTATCCATTTGGGTAGCAAAGACAGAATTAATAATATCAAGTCTGATGCATAATTTTATAAATGCTACCATCTTTATAAGCGTTTCAGATAATAATGTAATTCTAAACCATACTGTCAAGTACTCTGGAATCGGGTTGTGAATAATGGACTGCTCCTACTTGGAAAACTGTCATGACCGACAAACTTCAATGCTAAGATTTTTTCCACTCTGACTTGTTATTACTTCCTGATCAAGCAATACTGAAAATGCATGTATATACCAGACACAGAGACACAAGTGTAAATGAAGTTCTCAGATTTTTCTTTTGTGGTGCACAAAGCAGAGTCAGAAATTAGGCATTCAGTACAGCCGGCATGAAATAAAGAACTCTTCAGATCAGAAAGGAAAGATCAAAGACACCTTTGTCTTTTGTGCTACCATATTGAGAAGGAAGTATGTCAATACACAAGGGGGGAGTGGCTACTTTCTAATCACGTAAGCTGTCACACCTTTTTAGGTTTCCTGTGTTTGATTTCGTATTAGGTCTGTTGAGGGTCTACCACTGTTTTAACATTCAATTATACTTGAAAAAAAATTTATTCTCTCTCATAGTTATATAACACAACCTTTTTGTACCTAGAAGAAGAAAACTGCTTTAAAAAAACATGCATATATAATGTTATGATATATTTGAAAAGAAAATTCTTGCTAGGAATAATAAACCTGACCCCCACGCATAGCCTTTCTTTAAAAGAAACATTTCCAATTTGTGGGAATTCAACAAAACTAATTATTTCGCATATATCCGCCTATGTTGGCACACTGATTTTATATAAAACAGAAAATAGTAGGGACCAGAATTATGATGTAGTCGGGTAAGTCACTGCCTATAATGTCTGCATAAATCCTGGACACTGATTCAAGTCCAGGTTGCTCCACTTCCAGTCCTGCTTCCTGCTAACATGCCTTAAAAAGCAGTGGAAAGTGATACAAGTGGTTGGGCCCCGTCCCACCACTCGGGAGATCTGGGAGAACATGGCACAGTCCCACCTGCTGTGTCTCTTCAGAGAATTTTGGAGCTTGAACCAGCAGTTGGAAAATTCTCTCTTTCTCTTTCTCTGAATCTGCCTTTCAAATAAGTAAAATCTTTTAAAAAGTGCAAGACACTTTTAAAAAAGACTTGTAAAGATTTGAACTCATATAAATATGTTGCATAGATAGTAAAAGTCAGAGCAAGACTAACTAATCACCCAGATAGAAATTCATGCCAACCTCAAAGCACAAAGGTCAAAAACACAGATTTATGTGAGGGAAATATAGTTCCTAATTTTAACATATTTTCTTCCCCCATTTGGACTATTAAGACTGGTGTCATGTTAATACCTCATATGTTCGTTGTGAAGATTAAATGAGCGTGTGATAGTCAAACAGTAGACTCCAAGCTTGGCAAGCAGAAATCACTGTAAATTACCAAGTTTAACTAAACACCTTACCATGCAGGTTATATTATGTGTTCATTAACTTTTGCCAAGAAATTATGATAAAATTAAATATTTTGGCATAGATAAAATGTTAATTACGTAAAGAGGTGCAAAAGACTCAAGCTATAAGTGTTGGCCTTTGTTTTAAACTATTATAGAAATGAATACAGGGGTAATTCTCCCATTTGGGCCTGTAAACTGACCCAATATAGGAGGGGACTGCTTTCAAATATTGGACAACAGCAAGACTACGATCCTCCACCAGAGAAATATGTATTTGATCACTTTATCATTCAGACATATCCAGCGGCCAATTCTCTGACCATGTCAATAAAACCACAGCCTAACAGGAGCCAACGAAGGTAGCTCCTGAGGCTGAACAAAGCTCTGTAGATGAAGATTAAGCAAGGCATTTGGACATTGGATACAGTTTTTCCATGAGCCCTTAGGCAAAGCAGTACAAAACTCAGTGTTCAACAGGAAGATGTTATGATGGCATTGAGAAGGAACAGTAGGGTTTTATTTTTAAGATTTTTTTTTTTTACTTGAAAGGCAGGTTTACAGAGGAGAGACAGAGAGAAAAATATTGCATCTGCTGGTTCACTCCCCAAGTGGGTTTTAGTGGCCAGCGCTGAGTAGGTCCCAGGCCAGAGTTGAGTAGGTCCCTGGAGCCAGGAACCAGGAGCTTCTTCCAGGCCTCCCATGCAGGTACAGGATCCCAAGGCTTTGGGTCATGCTCAACTGTTTTCCCAGACCACAAGCAGGTTGCTGGATGGGAAGCGGAGCTGCCGGGACATGGACCAGCACCATATAGGATCCCAGCACATGCATGGTGAGGATTTAGCCACTGGGCCACCATGGCTTTTTTTTTTAATTGCAAAGTCAGATATGCAAAGAAGAGGAAAGAGAAGAAGATCTTCCCTCCACAGATTCACTCCCCATGTGACCAAAGTAGCCTGTGCTATGCCAATCCAAAACCAGGAGTTAGGAACTCTTCCGGGGCTCCCACATGGGTGCAGGGCCCCAAGGCTTTGGGCTGTCCTGGACTACTTTCCCAGGCCACAGGCAGGGAGCTTGATGGGAAACAGGGCCACCGGGATTATAACCAGCAGCCATATGGGATTCTGGGTGTGTTCAAGGCAAGGACTTTAGCTGCTAGGCCACCGCGATGGGCCCCCACCATGGTTTTTAACAGTCTTTCTTTAAAGACAACTGTCTATTCACAGCAGATAAACTATTTTGTGAAGAGGAGTATGTTGCAGAAGGTAGCCAACGATTTGACAATAGTGCTACAAACTATATGGTCTGGTAAAAAACACACAAACAAACACCTTGTAGTTTGAAGTATCTCACACGTGGACAGCGGTCTGTGCCAGCTAGGCACTGAGATCGGGAAGCATGAAGTGGACAGTAAGAAAGGTCTGAAATGAGGCTGGAGGGAAGGTTTGCTTTTATATAGATTTTAGGCTTTGGGGACATATATAATTAGCCCTTTGAAATAGAAATTAATTATCTGAAATGCTAAATTTAACAAGTAGAAGGAAAAAATTGAAGAGTTAAAAAATTTCTATATCTGTTAGGTTCAAAAAAAGGAAAATATGAAGTAGAACATTTTCAAAAAGTAAATTTAAAACTAAACTAAGTGTAAGCAGATGGAAGGAGGGAAAGCTGAAAGCATAAAAATGTAAAATAATACATAGCAATGCAATTAGCAAAGCCATAGTGAGTTTTCAAAAAGTTAAACTGTTGAAGATTCTATCAACATGATTCAAGGATAGACTGAGAGGGAAGAACAGCTACTTTTCCAATTGGAAGCAGATTTGGCTTTTCTTCACTATTCCAAATATCATTTATTTTATTTCGTATTTAAGGGGAAATTCTGTCTTTACATGTCAGATCAACCTTCTAGTGTACATAGAAATAAGTCCGTGAAATTACTTACTCTTCAGAGAAGGTGGGAGGGTCTTCAAATCTTCAATTATTCTATTACATATTTCAGTGTCAGTTTTTCAGGAGAGATTCATTCAGTTTTCAACAGATACGCGGCATCAACACAGTGTCAAAGAGTGTCTTTGTCACACTTGGTATCCCAGTGGAGCTATTAATTTCTTTTGAAATCATGTTCCCTTTGTGATATAAGCAGACTATAAAGAAATGTATTGAGAGACAACCTTTCCAGGATTTTTGATGCTCCCTAAATTCATAATTGGAAACAATACCAAAATTTCTTGGTTGATAAACACCCGGGATAGATGATTTGAGATTCTTTGGGGATGCAGAAATTTGAGAAATATTTTAAAATTCACAAACACTTCATCATTGATACTGCATAAGGTTACTCTAATTTTCGTGTGAAGTCCAAGTGTTGTTAACAATTACAGCTCATTATGTTGTCAAAGAGAGACCCGTATTCACTACGTATTTCCAACTCGAGACAGACTGTGTTATTGTCAACAGGCTTTCAATAACTTGTGACAATCCAGCCTGTAAGGGTTAGAATTTAGCCATGACACTGTCATCATCATTTTGTCTCAGTTCCTAAATTATCCAGCATTTTTTTTTTTTTTGCTTTTTTGCTTTTGAGATCAGATAAATCCCTTGTTCTTGCACATTCTTGAAGAGTCCTTCCTCTTGGTATAAAAAACATGGTTTTCTAACGATTATATTCTTACTTTACATCTTTCATTTGAAGCTAGAGAAAAGGGGAAAAGAAAAAAAAAAAGACAAATCAATTGGAAGATACTGCTTTTAACTATAGAGGGAGATACAGATCCTTCTTTTAAGGTGCTTCACTCCTCTTGGCTAATCATGTTCTCCTTTTCCGGCCATATCATCTGACCTTGTTCAAGCAAGAATGCTGGGGAGTCTGCCTCTCGCTGCTAGATATTAATTAATATTTGCATAACAATTACTAATTCATATACTTCTTCTAAAAGTTTAATGATCATCTACTTTTGAAATATAATAGCATGGCTTTGTTAATACTATTGATGATCTGATATACAATGATTTCTATACAGAACCGAAAGTCAAGCTCGTAACTTAATGTTTTTGTTCATCTAAAAGTATGTTGCTTTTCTTCTATTTGAAAATTCCATGCTGCAAAAGTTTGAAGGCAGTCATCCATTTTTGTCTGTAGAGAAGTTAAATAAAGCAATCAAAAAGCATTTTGATTATTTGGATTATAATACAATATGCTTATTCCCAATCCTAAAAAGGAACATGAAATTTTTTTTTAAAAGTTGAGTATTTCCCTCAATTTACACCTGCTCTCTAACACAAATGTTTTATGCTTTGGGATCCAGAGAGGTCTTTTGAGTTGGGTTAATTGAGATGTGGGGGAAAATGTATAAAAAGATAACTACAGCCCATCAAATGAAAAAAGCCACAAAATCGCCATTGTTATCATTAGCACTATAATCACTTTGTATTTATAACAATAATTATGACAGTGGTGATGTTAACGAGGGATGTGGAGGAGACGCAGAAGCAGCAGGTGCCCTGACAGTGTTAGTTTAGAATTTGACATCATCTTTGTAACTACAAGCTCTTCAGTGTAGGAGGGGTAAAGTTTTCTATAAAAAGTTGTCTTGCTTGTGTAAGTATAGCCACAATTATATATGTGAATGTGCACGTACACTCGTCATTAGTTAAATGTTAAATTCATGCATGTGGGCAGGCATACACATAAATACACACACATACATACACCATATCCACACACAGCATGTATTTAATGCATTTAATTTACGGAGAAGTATGTGACTTAGGCTATCCACATGAACACATGAAAAAAATTAGAGGAAGGACATCCCATAATTTCCAATGGCAAAGACCAATACTGTAATCACACAAAACTCATTCTTTCTTTGAATCGGGAATTCACATGTTTGACTGTTAAAATGTGGAGAATTTGTTGGCATAGTAATGTTATTTTATTGGCTCAAAAACTTAACATATTTGATAAAATATAAGTTCCTGTAACAGTGTAGTGACCAAATTAGAAAATATTCATGCAAATGCACTTTGAACACTGTGTAACTCGGCTGTAACAAATGTGTACAATAAGACAGCAACCAGATATACATACGTATATGTTTGTATATATCTATGGATAGATAGAATTAAAGCTTTTTCTATATATTTGTATCTATTACATTACCTTCTAAATACATATTTTTTCAAAACAAAATCTATCGCTATTATTCTGAAATTTTAATGTTGAATGTTGCAATGATTGAATGAACAGAACCAAAGCCATGAACCAGGAGCTTCTTCAAGGTCTCCCACATGGGATCAGGGATCTAAGGAATTGAGCTGTACTGCGCTGGCATCCCAGCCCATAATCAGAAAACTGGGTGCGATTTGGAGCAGCTGCGAATAGAACCAGCAACCGTATAGGATGCCAGCACCGCAGGCAAGGATTACGCCACTGAGCACTGTACTGGCCTCGTAGCATTAAGATTTTAGTCCATGTGCAGTGCTTTGCATGTAAGAGACACTTCAGTCATTCATACTTAACACAGCTCAATGTATCAGACTCTCTCTTGAGAACTTATAAACAAATATATGAAGAGCAAGAGAACACGGAGTTCTTCATTTCATTGGAATCCGAGCTCACAATAAGGGAGGGGAGAGAAACTGGAAGCTAACCATCTCCCAATGTCCACCGTTATTTAGTATGTGCTTCAACATGAGGAAGGTGGCAGATTCACACTTTACAGTGGAGAAATCAGCATTATGTCCTGAGACAGGAGGACTTCCAAACAACATTTGGTTTGTATTTTGCTGTCTTTCGGTGACATTTATAAAGTTTGAGAAAGATATCATTACCTTTAATGTTCTTCTGCACATCCTATCCCTACGATTCTCCAAAACTTGGTGAAACAGTAATAATTAATAATAGTATTCTGGTCATCTCATGACTCTGGAGTCTAAAAATTGCTTAGATGAAGTAAAGTTCTAGTCTTGCTGTGGCATTCGGTTTCTGTGTTTATTTAGCCATATTCTAGATCATGAAGAGCAATGGAGGAGCTGAGGTCAAAGTGCAGTGCATCCGTGTAAGCTGTGTGTTGAAGCTGGAGACAGCCGTACAGCTTTGCATCGACTGTCTTGGGCTAAGGAATCATCACCTGTTACACAGGCCTGCTAAATGAACGACCCTTTAGCAGGGTAAGTCAATCCAGTGAAGGTGATAAACATTGAGTCGCATGCATGGTAATTCAGAAAATGCTAGGAAACCGCTTGCACTCTGTGATGCTAATTTAGAAGTGACGATATCTGGTGTGTTGTCCGAGAATGGGGAAAAGGAGGATTGCTTACGTAGTTGCAGGCCAGCGATGGCTGTTTGCTTCTTTGCTTCATTCTGAAGTAGGACTCAAGATAGTAGTATGAATATGGACGTGAGCATTTCATGTAAAAATTGAAACAAACATACACACTAGCAAAAATCCCTCAGAGGCATTTCTGTATGTGAATTCAAGAGAGCACGAAAAATGTCAAGACTCTAAGATTAATTTGTATAAAAAGTAAGTAGCAGATATTTGAACCAGCAATAATAAATGCAAAAAAAAAGATACAAAAAATGATTCTTTTTGCCTTGCAGGAATAAAACCCATTATATTCTCTTGTACAGAAATTAAACATTTTCAGGCATAAATTGTTTGTGATTTTTCTCTCTAAGAAGTCCCCACCCTGCTGATAGCACAGACTAACTTATAACATTGTCTTAATTATACAGGTAACCGCTGCAAACAGTAGTTTCAGAGTCTAGAGTCTAATTACACTCAAGGCTTCAGGTAGAGCTTTAGTATTGCAAGACCCATTGAAAAACATCTGTGCCTCTCCCATTCTGAGGAAACACTATTTACACTATTATAAGAAGGTAGACATTTTGGTGAACAGATTAAGGGAATTTTTAACATAAGGCTATGTACTTTATTGATATTCAGGAAATGTGTTGGCTATATCATCTGGACAGTGACTTTTTCTCAGCAAATTCATTATTTAGCCTTGATGATGGTTGTGTTTCTCATTTTATATAACAGAGTCCATTAAAAAGTTCTGTGTCACTTCATAATGAATATCTTTTGATGCTTAGATTTTGAGCCAGATCTTTAACAACAAATCAAGTGACTTTGATCAAAGTCTTTGGTGAATGTAATGTTTTAAGGACATGTTTAATTGAATCACAGTTTGAAGTGGTAGCCAAGTGAGTTTGCCCTTTGTCATAATGTACCTAGGACTCCTGATCTATATTCCTGATTGCTATCGATTTTTCTAGATTTCATTATAAAATCAATAACTGTTGCACAGGGTAAAATAGTTTACAAGGGTTGCAACATACTGTGGACTTCTAAAAACATACTGAGCTCGGTGAAGCCACCCAGGCAGCCAATTAGGAGAAAACATCTATTAGGTAAAAACAGGGCAGTCCCATTGACTGTTATTGATTTTCTTAGCCCTGTGAAAAGACAATCAATTAGATAAAGAAGGCTAATGTTACAGCTGCAATTTAATAACCCCTAAAAAAAGAAGGAGGGCTATTGATTCCTGACATGGAATGTTGAGGCTTATTGAAATATACTGAACTTCACCTGTCTTTTAATCAGGCCTGTGGAGAAGCAGGAAGCCTGCATTTCTAGCCTCATGGTATAGAATCCCAATCATTAAAAAGCCTTGGTGATGCCAGACCTAGGAGATGCAAATGAGTCAGAACGCTAGAAGAAACACAAGATCAGATTGAATACTAAATCATGGAACCTATCGACGGAGACGGCCTTGCTGAAGGTTGTTTCTGTCTCCATACAGAGCTCACCAGAGTACCACCTGTCATTTTCAAAAGCAAAGTCAGTTTTGCCAACCAGCCGTGAATGACAAATAAAGCTTTATGTGAAACACAAGGGCATATTATGTGCTATTGTGAGTTCTGCTAAGTGCTAATTTATCTGGCTTGTTCTCTTCAGCAAACACAGGCACAGACACATGAAATAATCCATCTAATTATGGACCTATTTAGGAGAAAAACAAAGCAAGGTGTTTTTGTGGTGTTGCAGAAGGTACATGATACAAGAAAGATTTTCACAAAATCTAACATGGCTCATGAAAATAAGCAAGATGCAGTAAGCTGTAACAATTTTAGAACAAATAAACTTGCTAGTTTTGGATTTAAGAGTCCCAGCTGCTTTTCATAAAAAGAGGAGTACCTTCATTCATTTATTTTATAGTCCCTAATTGGAAATGGCTAGTAGTCCTTCTGCTTTTCAAATATAAAGTCTGGGCTAAGAAGCCTCATATAGATATTTTCTTTATGCTTTTCTTTTCTATTGCGTGTATTTGATCCTTTCTCCCTCATTATATATATATATATGCCATTTTACCAGCAGACAGCTGCTATTCACAATAATTGCTAGGGCAGTCAATTATACTTTAAATAGACCTACTTGAGGACAAATGGTGGTTTAAACTGTACTAAAGGCATACCATACACAAAGACTGTGTTATTTCTAGTATCTGAAATATTCTAAATATTCTTGAGCGGCAACACAGTTTATATACCTTCCTCTAGCATGTCAAAGGCTTTCTGGAAAAGATTTTCATAATACAAATGAACTATTCCATGAGTCATTGCTTAATTAGCTAAATTTCTATTTATAAACAGAAGAATACATTGTGCTAATTCCACCATATTTAAATAGCACAAATCAGCATTACAAGGAGTCTATTTTTTTGATGGTATCTTCCTCTATTTAAATCTGTGTGTATCCAATACACATGTGTGTCTCTAATCAGTGTCATGAATGTTTAAAATGTGTGCTTCCGGCTGTGCATTTTTTCCCTGGGACTTACACATTTATAAAATAACTTGGCTGATGTGTGCAAACAACTAGATTTAGAATTTAAGACCAAAACTGATTAAATGTATGTCTTGACACTATAATGTCAACGTCTGGCTTCACTATACAGTATTAATATTATAAACAGCAATTGAAGTTTGCCATAAGGGAGATTATAACATTGTTGCTTATAATAGCATACTAATGATAGAACAGTCAATGCATTTTTTGGCTGGCAAGTAGAATACGGTCCACAAAAATCTAAAATGCAATGTTTATAGGTGAATCATGCTTACATTTGCAGAATCTACATTTTGGTATGGGAAAACTATTTTAATATACTATTTATTCAAGCTCTTGGAGTAGCATACAAAATCTCAATTGATCACCTACCTCATTTTTCACTTATAAAATATTATATATATAGAGAGAGAGATATTGCTTTTATATAATATCACTTCTCAAGTATCATTTCGCTTTTGAAACTATGATTCCATCTACGTTATCGTCTGTCATCCCAGGTATCCGGGGTAAAATTCATGTCTCTTAAGCAGTTAAGATGTATATGGTCTCAGTTATTTTTCGACCATAAAGATTTATAGTACTCTGAAATGTAGATCAGTGTAGCTGAAAAAAATACATCGCAGAAATAAAATCTAGCTTAAAAAAGATGAGACTATCACAAGAAGAGTTGTGAAAGTGCATATGTCAACATCAGGGAGTGAGCGTTCCGACACTTACACATCTATTAGAGCTATTGAAGTAGCATTTACCTGTCCGGGATACATCTTCCTTCAATTTTCCAAGAGTGTAGAAATAAAAGTTTTCACTGAAAAGCATATGACCAGCTGAAAAACAAGGTCAATTTTCCATTTTTTAAACCTTTAAAAAGTGAACTATGAATCAACGAGGGCAATTGAGTAACATAAAAAAAAAATGTGTGGGCCTCTCATGAATAATATGGATCCAAAGTTAGATTAGTTCAGTTCTGTCACTTCCTCGCTGTTCAGTTCAGATAAAGTGCTTAACCTGATAGCTTCTATAGCGAGTTTTGTCATCTGTAAGGTGAGAGAAAACTAATCAAAGTGTGTAAGGAAATTAAGGAAATATGATTGACAAAATGTTCTCACTGTCACTATTACACTTGCATTTTATTTTATATTATTAATATTGCAAAACCCATACCCTAAGTACACATTGAAAATTATGTTATAAATTGCTCATTTGAATGTCTTAGATTTTGTCTTTTTTTTAAGTATTTTTTTTTAGAGTTTTATTTTTTATTTTTATCGTAAAGTCAGATATATAGACAGGAGGAGAGACAGGTGACCACAATGGCTGATGCTGTGCTGATCCAAAGCCAGGAGCCAGGAACTTCTTCCATGTCTCCCACACGGGTGCAGGTTCCCAAAGCTTTGGGCCATCCTCGACTGCTTTCCCAGGCCACAAGCAGAGAGCTGGATGGGAAGTGGAGCAGCTGGGATTAGAACTGGCACCCATATGGGATTCTGGTGCTTTCAAAACAAGACTTTAGCTGCTAGGCCAGCTGTTGGAGAGTTTGAGCACATTGGCTGGCGTGATCACACCATCACTCTTCCGAGCATGAGAGTGGCTGCACACTCGACCCCTGCAGGTGCATAAATTGTACAAAGGATCTGTTTGATCCTCAGTGTGACCACAGAACTTCCTGGAAAAGGAGTGCCACAGCATTTCTAGAACCTGCTTTCTGTCTGGCAGGTGTTAAAGGTTGAGTTTGAGCCTTATGATAGTGTGAGGGGAGAGGAGTACTTACTTCATAGCACCCCCACCAACCACTCAGGCCACGGTTTATTGTGACCACAAATGTATCCCCCTGAAATAAAATTCCCTGGTTGAACAAGTTGTGCAGGGCAAAGCAATCTATTTGCCCTGTTGTGATGGGAGTTCTTGTTGGAAGGTGGAAATAAAGCAGTATCTTCTTCCTTCAGGAATTTTGGTGGACACCCTACCCTCGGCCTCAATAAAGGCTGAAGTCAAAATCAGTGTTCTCCCAAAGACTCCTGCTCAGGTAGTAGAACAAGTTGACATGCGTCGCTCCAGTCTCCTCTCATTGTGCTCCAGGATGACATTCCTCTTTCTGAATCTGAAAGCCACTGATGTGCCTGCCCCACTAGCTGGAGCTGGTCTGATTTAAGCCAGGGTCCGAAGGTTTCTTCTGGGTCTCCTATCTGGGTAAAAGAGTCCAAGTACGTGGGCGATCTTCCACTGCTTTCCCCGGCACATTAGCAGGGAGCTATATCTGAAATGGAACAGCCAGGTGTTCACCCAGCACTACCTGGGAAGCTGGCAGCTTTACCCATGACACCACAACGCCAGCCATTCTCTCAATCTATTTAATGACAGGTAAAATCAATCATTCCTAAACCAGATCAAAAAATGAGAGAGAAGGAACTCTTCCTAAGCCATCCTATGAGGTAGTTCCCCTGATACCAAAACCAAGAAACAGCAGTGCAAAGAAAAGATCATAGCCCAATAATCCTGATGAATCCAGATGTAAAATAATAATAATAATAAAATGCTAGTAAATTGAGTGCAAAAGTATATCACAAAAATCATAAACCCTTCATTCCAGATATACGAAGAAAAGTATGATCTCCTCAATATAAGCTGAAAAGGATTCGATAAAATCCAGTATACCTTTATGGCAAACAAGAAAAACACTCAACAAATTAAGCATATAAGCATATAAGGAACATACCTTAACATGCTAAAGAAGAAGTATGACAAAGCATAGCCAACTTTCTGTTGAATAGGAAACACTGACTTATTCTAAAATCCCGGAGACGAGAATGTGCACTTTTACCATTTCTGCCCAACATAGTTCTACAAATCTTACTGAGAGAAATCACGTGAGAGAAAATCATAAGTGGTATCCAAATTGGAATGGAACAATTCAAATTATCTCTGCTTGCATTTGACATGTTTACATGTGTATAAATGTATATGTATGCCTACAAATATATTTTTGCATATACCTAAGCATTCCAATACAAAGTGTTACAATTGATAAGTGAGTCAAGTAAAGTATTAGGATATAAAATCAATGTGCAGGCCCCAGCATGGTAGCCTAGTAGCTAAAGTCTTTGCTTTACACTCACAAGATCCCATATGGGCGCCGGTTCTAATCCTGGCATCCCTGCTTCCCATCCAGCTCCCTGCCTGTGGCCTGGGAAAGCAGTCAAGGACAGTCCAAAGCCTTGGGACCTGTACCTGCATGAGAGACCCTAAAGAGGCTCCTGGATTCAAATCAGCTCAACATCGGCCATTGCAGACACTTAGGCAGTAAATCACTGGATGTAAGACCTTCTCTGTATATCTCACTTTACAACAAAAATAAATAACAATCTTTTTTTAAAAAAAATCAATGTTAAAAAAGTGCACTAATTTTCTCATTCACCAATGCCAAACTAGCTGAAAAAGAAATGAAGAAATTCCATTAAGCTCCAAATCATTTTACTAAAACTCATTCTTAATGTGAGGAGAATATTCAGTGGCTGAAAAACAATGCAGAATAAATGGATGTTTGAACATGGTCATTCATTCAGGGGCACTTCGGGAGCTGTCCTCTGCCCCCGGAAAGCTTTGTGATATTGATAAAAGATAAAGAAAAACATTTTCTAAGAGAAAAAGCTGAGGATACAAAGAAGCTTTTGATAGGTTGTTCACTTGTCTGTTGCAAGCATTAAATTTGATTACGTCAAAGAAATCTTGGATAAGAGAGACTTACCTTTCTGTCTAACCTGATCACATTTGGGAGTTGCAGGGTAACAAGGCGTGCTCCCCAGCTAGTTGTGAGACAAGTGTGTGGAAAGCCAAGTTATATTCTAATTTCAGCCCGTTAAGAATATGGGAGGTGACATTCAGGATTAAAGTTTCTACAAATAAAGCTTATTATGAATATTCCTGTAGCAGAAAGCAAGTGGTTAAAGCCCGTAAAAAAACTGAAATCCTAGTGGGGCTTGAAAGCTACCGATAAGATGGCAGAAATTTCCTGTTGTAGTTTTTGCAGTTTGAGCTGCAGCATGGAAGTCTAGAGTTTCCATTGTTGCTGATTTTTGAAAGTGTAATCTACTTACTTTTGACTGATTCAAGAGTTACTTGATGTTTTTTAAATCACCAAGAAACTGAGATTAAATTAATTTTCTGCATTATTTCTCTATGGCCAAAAATATAGGCTATATAATTTATTTCCATATAGTTTGTTCATGGCATTGTTATTTATTTTTAAAATAAGTATTTGTACTTTATAGATACTGCAGGGAGGTTGTATGTTAGAAAATATACATGAAGAAAATATTTAAATAGGGCAAAATTTAAAATGTTAACATTTAAACCCATGTATATTTTTTTTTTCTTTACAGTTTGTTTCCATTAAATCCTCAACTTGCCAACTTGGCAGTAGCAAGGGATAAAGTACCTCGCTTTGGGAGTCAGGGATATGGCCCAGAAATCATTGCATTTTCAATTTAGTTTTCTTGTGCACCTGATATTAGTTTGAGCAATAAAATCAAAGTGTCTTAGGGAGCCATGACAGGTGGGATAGGGGCAAAGAACAATGTGCATGTTGTGAGGGAGTAAAAACAGTGACCAAGAGACACAAATATCCCTTAACATGTCCTGCCATGGAAAACTCTCCCTGCTTGTCTTCCTGCATTTTGATTCTGCAGCAACTTCACAGAGTCATTTTTCGTCATCAATAACACTTCATACTGGTTCCCTCTCTAGTGTCGTTCCTCTCCCATCAATCAAAATGATCTTCATTATGTTTTGGCAAGAGACGACCTTGCATCTTACTTTATGAACTATGTCGGTAGATTCAAAGATGGCCGGCTTTCTTCTTACTTAAGCTGTTGATGGCTCAGCCAGAGGCGTTAATTAATCACCATCACTAGATCCCAGGTATTGTCTGACTCACCTCAATAAAGGCAGCATTTTTTAACTAAAAAATATCAAAGACCTGATACTGCATGCTTCTGCCCATGTCACTTGTGCTTATCATTAATTAGCAAAAACAAGTCAAATATTTAAACCTAACTGTAAGGACGTGTACAGGTTCATGTTTTTCATGTTGTATGATGGAAAAAGCCGGAACTCGATAAAAGTCATTGTACCCATCACACCTGGCCTCACTAGAAATTCAGTTGCACCTGAAAATCTAAGAAGGAAATGATCAAAGAGAAAAAAACTAAGAACACGAAACAAAAGCTGAAAAACATAGAACAAACCTGCTTGTTGGAAACACAAATACCAAAAATTCTGCTCCTGAATTAAGAGCTGGAATCAGTGATGTTGTGCTAAAAAAAAAAGAAAGATCTTGCTTTTGTGGATCTGACTGAATTCCAACTAGGCTGAGTAACTGGGAAAAGGCTCAGTACTCACAAAATTGGTAATAATATGAAGCTAAGGAAACCAAATGTAAAGATGGCAAAACTCACCAAGATACAAAGAATTACACAGTCATTCAAGATGAGTTAAAATAAGTGCTTGAAGATGCCATGGCAATCCTGATACTTTGGAACAATGGAGAGTGTAAAGGGTTTGCTTACATGGAATTTAGAATACAAGCTGATGCAGAGAAAACCTTTAGAGGAAGGGATCAGAGATTAATGGGTAATCCATTTCCTGGTACATCACCAGAAAGAAAGGTCAAGATGAAAACTATAGATGTGGAAAGAAAAGCGCTTGGAGTGTTGAATCAAAAACTGGTTTTAAGAAACGTCCCCTACAGTGCAACAGAAGAAACTCTTCAGGGAGTATTCAAGAGAACAACTTCTATCAATGTGCTATAGAAACATAATGCCAAATCTAAGAGACATGCATTTATAAAACGTGCTTCATTTGAAGATGCTAGAAAGCTTTCAATTTTTACAATAAAATGGAAAAGGAGGACAAAGCAGTCACATTTGGAGGACCAGCACCCCAGGAACTGTCCACTACAATAGCCAGCCAGGTAAGACCCTGTCAGACGTCTGCCTAAGGAGGCAGGGAAAGGACCACTGGATTGTTATCATCATGAAAGATCAACCAGGAAACCAGATTGTCCAAAAGATTTGGTTCTGTTGGCTTTAACAGTGGGCAAGTTGCTTTAGCTTCCAAGATGCCACTGAAGGTAGTGGAACTGATGGAGTTGGTTACTTGGTGCTGGCCACAGGCTTGTACCAAGCTTGTAGCAAGCTCCTGAGGGTGGGAGCAGCTTGGGTGGCTGTATTGGAGCGAGAAGAGACTGTCGAGGTCAAGATGGTAGCACTGCTGGCTGAGGTGGACGTGCTGATGCCAGAGAGGCTTTGGAGAGCAAGGCAGGTTCTCAACAAGCAGAGGAGGGGAAGACCACAAATCGCAGGAGAGAAAATGAAATTTGAAGAGCTGCTTCTGTCTGTCTCATCCTTCCATTTGAAAGAGAGGACTCCAGGACTGCTGCTCCCTCTAATCTGTTCCCTGATCAATGAGTGAGCCTGATAAGGACATTCCGATGAATACAGTCCCGTTGTCTACCTGCATAGCCAGAAGACACTATTGCAAGGGTGAAACCTTATGGGTTTTGTCCTGATAATCACAAAAAAACAGTTTAAAGAAAGGTGTTTTAGAGATGGCTTTTGTAGCTTTTGAATTTAGATTATTTCCTCCAATGAATAAATATATGATTTTTATTGTGTGTGTGGTGTTGGGATGTTTTAAAGAAAAATAGAACATTTTATCGTGATTTTGCCTTAGTTATTTTTAGTATAAGTTAGAAGTTCTAAACTATAGTAAAGGAAAAGCTTATTTCTCTTGATGCTGGGTGTTGAGAAGTGCAAGAGCATGACACCTGCAGACTTAGTGTTTGCCGAGGGCATCTTTTTGTGATGAACTCACAAGACATCAGAGGAACAAACAAGATGAATGCTAGGTCCTGAAGTTGGGACTAAGCCCAAACATTGAATTCTGTTCATAATTCCTGAAGCAAGAGACTTGGTCTCAAACATGAGGCAGGAATCCTCCTTGCTAACACCTCCCCTTGTTAATAGTATTGCACTGAGATGAAGTATTATTGTGGATGTCAGAGGGACGCCGCACAGCCACTGCATTCTCCTTACCTGATTAGTCCCTAAGAATTATCCCCAGTTCAGTTTTCCTAATTCAAAAACTTGAAACCCAAAATGCTCTGAATCCCAAAATTGTAGCATTACCAATGCCTTAATTTCAAATTTTTCACATTAAGAATGCAAAACACATTGAATCTATAACATTTTCCAAATTTAAAAACTTCCCAAATCTGATATTCTTTAAAAAAAAAAAAAAGATTTGTTTTATTTTAATTGGAAAGGCAGATATACAGAGAGGAGGAGAGATAGAGAGGAAGATCTTCCATCCATTGATTCACTCCCCAAGCGGCCACTACGGCCACAGCTGCACCAATCCAAAGCCAGGAGCCAGGAGCCCTTCCGGGTCTCCCACGTGGGTGCATGATCCCAAGGCTTTGGGCTCTCCTTGATTGCTTTCTCAAGCCACAGGCAGGGAGCTGGATGGGGAGCAGTGTTGATCTCAGCACAGGCAAGGCAAGGACTTTGGCCACTAGACTCCCACACCAGGCCCTAAACCATTCTTAACTAGAAGAATTTTAGATAAGGGAAATCCATCTGTACAAATGCTATGTGTGTTCCTGGTCTTGTGTTGTCTGTAATCCTGACTGCTGTTTCTTTTAGATACTTTGGTTGAAGTAGGAAAGAAGGTACCAAACTTTGGTTTCAAAATAAGTGAAAAAAATCAGTCCTTGTTTTACAGCAAAGGAAGCTTTTATTTTATTAGAGGTGCCTTTTTCTCTTGAAGTAAATACACTTTTCAAAATGTGGCTTGAATATGTGAAGACCTATGCACGGAACAGGAACTAATTTCATTTTCTGATATGTTTTGGAGGACTTTCAAAAATGAGTGAGACGCAAGTGTTTGCTAATGTATTACTTTCAAAAAAATAGAGGCAAGCATTAGGACCAGATACTGCAATTTAGAAAAAGCATGTAGTCAACATTGAGGGTAAAATATTGCTGTAAGTGATGAGTAAAGATGACCAGTAGAGATGCCGTTTTATGAATATTCTAAATCCATCATGATCTTCAGATTCCCGTCACAGAATCCTGTATAGCAAGTACAAGGCCCCTAAGGATTCCATCAAGCTTCAGAAACGACTTTCGGAACCATATCTCAGATTTTCTCTGCTAATTCAAGGGATTTCACCACCAATATTGTTAGGGTTACGGCTAGGGTGTAGATCATTTTATCAAATGACATAATTTTCTAAATAGGCAATCATGTCACTTAACAATTGGAATATTTTGGGTCCAGTGCTGTAGGCTTTCAGGTGAAGTCCTCACTTGGCATGCACTGGGATCCCATATGGCTGCCAGTTCTAATCCAGGCAGCCATGCTTCCCATCCAGCTTCCTGTTTGTGGCCTGGGAAAATGGGAAAGCAGTCAAGAATGGCCCAAAGCCTTGGGACCCTGCACCCAGTTGAGAGACCTGGAAGAGCTCCTGGCTCCTGGCTTCGAATTGGTGTAGCTCTGGCTGTTGGTGGCCACTTGGGAAGTGAGTCAACAGATAGAAAATCTTCCTCTCTGTCTCTTCTCTCTGTAGATGTGACTTTCCAATCAAAATAAATCTGTAGGGAAAAAAAAAAGGAATTGGAACAATTTTACTTCAGATGTTCTATTCATGTGTATATTTAATATTTTTATTGGATACATAAATATGGATATTACAAAATATGGAAATCCTGCTAATGTTCATATCGTAGGGATATATAGTTATAAATATTCCTTTATTGAATGTTTTCATAAACTTCAAGTTTATGTTGCTGGAATATTTTCCAATTGGGTAGTATAGTAGAATTACATATACAATTTTTTAATATTTCTTGCATATTATCATAAGTGCCACAATGTGCACCACTTATTCAGAGTAAAAGAGAATATATGTGAAGGAGCTCAGAAAATATTTACTATGTAGACTCATCATCGTTAGTCAAAAATTGTCTGATATTGCCTACTGTATGTCTCAGGATAAATTCCTTGAGTAACTCAGCAACATTAAAGTTTACGTTGGAGTCAGCTCAGCAATGAGAAGAATTTGGAAACCCAAAAATCTTTTTTTTTAATTAAAATGTTTTTTTCTCTTTTTGCTATTTTATTGTATGACAGTTCCATAGGCTTTGGAATTTCCCTTAGCCCCTCCCCCAGCCCCCATATTGATTTCCTCTATATTATTACAATAACATAGTTCATAAACCATCATAATTCCATCCTTGCAGGCATGGACCATGCAGAGAGTCCAGCATCCTATTGTCAAGATAAATATAACAGGGAAACCCAAAATTCTAAGTCACTTCACATGTAAGCGAAGGGAACACCTTCTAAATATTCCTGAGTAGAGTGCGTGGGACTAAAGGCCAAAGGATCAGCAGAGAAGGTTCTAAGAGCATGCTAAACTCAAGTCTTGAAAGAAAATAAAATTTAAAAAGCATAGAACAGGCTGTCACAGTATTCTGATATCATGTGTGCTCACTGTTTGGTTAAGACTCAGAACATGGAGAACACGAAACGAAGTGTATCATGATCAGTTTAGCTAAAATACAAAACAAAACTCTTCTGTTCCCAGGAAGCCCTCTAGGAGCGGCTCTTGAGCTTTCCCTGAGAGCCTTCAATTAAGGCAGCTGATAAGAAGCATCCAAGGCCATTGGCTTCACCTAGAGCTGTTCCCTACTACTTTCCCTCTGACAAAGGACACTAACTACAATAGTTGAGTCCCCAGATGAAAAATACTGATAAAGACAATCACATATCCAGAATTCCTTCACAGCTACCTACATACCCAGTAAATTATCTCTCGGTCTGCCATAACCAACTAAATATTATCATTAAGGTAGGGAAAATTACCTTGCTCAGGATGCTCGAGTTACTTCTTTGCTTAAGCATTAGGTGTTTTATTCTATAAACCTGAACCATCAGAAATTGATTTCATCTTTGAAAATGTCCTTCAAAATTATAAGCAGCACACCAAATAATATATACCTATTGTACATAATGGATATCCTCATTTTCAGGTTTGTCCTACCATTTGCAAAGCGTACCTCTTCATTTCTAATATGCTTTTGAACCTAGTTTGGTAACATTTTAAAAATATAGTGAAAACAAAAATACCATTCACTGCAGCCAACCTATCATAGGATCCTTTCATTATTCGACAGTTTTGACAGATATTATTGATCTGGCCAGTAACTGCAGCTAACGAGAAGAGGACAATGTGACAGTTTTATGTAACAAAAGGCACAGTGTCATGTCAACTGAACTAAATGTTGTACAAAGTGACAGCGGGACAAAAAATCCTTTCACACTTAATTTTCTGCTTCATTTTTTTTTTCCTACCATCAATACATAAGGCAATGCAGTAGGTGACACAAATTAACAGGATGGAGCAAAAGGTCTACCCCTTCCTCTGTGGCTATACTTGACTTCTTCCACTGCAGAGTGGCAATTATTTTTAAGGTGAACGAAACAGAAGAGCAGCTTATAGTAATCAACCTACCCCTATAGGAGAAAATATATCCCTTATCAAGTTGCTTTATATATTTCACCTAGGTGGCTTTTGGGAAAAGAAGAAAGGAAAAAGTCCCCATCTGCTAGGTCATGCCTAGAAGACACATTCTGTCAAATCTTAAAGGCAACAAGAGCTTTGCCTGTGGGATACCTATAATTATTATGCGGAACAGCCCATGCCTGCTGCAGTTCATTGTTCTGCTAACACAAGACAGAATGAGAACAGTGGCTCCAGGCTGTGAGTGGATAAAGTGCAACTTTTCGATTTTGCTCTTGGAAGGATCCCGCATTGTGTGGAGTCCTTGAGTGACATCTTTGGCTTTCCGTGGGGCTCAGCAGATTGAATCAGTCATGCCGAGTTAAACAATGAGTGGAGGACATAACCTTAGCCGGGCCTATCATTTTTTTCTCCCTAATTCAATCTACGTTTAATCAATGAAAGTAATTTCTTGTTTGTTTAAGTCTCATACCCAATGGATATTGAAGATTTTGAAGCAGTACACCTTCTCTCTGACCTAACCTGCCCTTTGGACTTCACCTACTTCATCGAAATTGGGATTCTCAGAACAGGTATCCAGCTCTCTGTTCTCCCTGTGATTATCCTGGCTTGCACTCATTGTTAAATACAGGGAATAATGTTACCTAAATGATGAGACAGAGAAAATATATTCACTAAGAAAAGCAACAATGGCAACACTAGAAATAACTAAATTTGAATTTCAGAAATCTGCTTCTGAAGAGTTTCCTGTTGCTCACCTGGTGGTAAAGGTTCAGAGGTTGGCTTTTAGGCTGTCTCTACAGTTGCTGTTGGGAGTAGCCAGCATTAACTAATGCAAGTTCATGGTCTTTATTGATCGGTTTAGCAAGCCTTAATCAAAACCCATCTCCCTTTCCACTCATAGTGATTAAATAAGTTTGAGAGAGCTTGACACCAAGTCTGAGGTTTTAAAAATTTGCAGAAAGGTGCTGATTTTATTACCTGTCAAATGTCAGAAGACTGCAAAGCAAACTAGAAGATGAAGTTTGCAGAAAATGGATTTACTTGGACACATACAATTAATTAAATGCCGTGATACAGAAAAAAGAATATCATGTTAAGAGTATGGAAAAATAGTTTAATATTTTTTCTTCATGGCTGCTACTACTGATGTAAAAATGAAAAAAAAAAAAAAACCCTTGTATAATAAGTGCAGGAGATTCTCAATGAGGTAGGATAATATGGTAAAGACCGGTTGAAATAAATCTGGAAAGATGGAAATTAAGGATTCATAGAAGGAAGAAACATTATAACTAAGGAAATACAAACCCTGAAATAAAAAAAAATTGATTTCATATATTTTCTAAAAATATGAAACAAACTAAGATTTTATTATTAAAATGTCCTTAGAGAAATCTGTAAAATAGGAAATTTAAATCACATTCAAGTTAATTCAAAACATGGATTCCCAGAACTTCTTCATGAATCTACGCAGAAAGGATAAAAAATATTATGCTCTCCATTTGTGTTTTCAAAGTTGCATTAGTGTGGTTAGAAGTTTCCTAAACATGCATTACATAAGTAATTGAGAAGAGAACATTTATTTAAATAAGAAATGTACGTTTGATCTTTCTCACTATTTGATTCTTTTATCAAATCTTCATTGACTATCTGTAGCGCATCAGACAGTATAATAAATGGAAAGCAGACCAGATCTTGAGAAGGTGGTGGTCTACTTAAACTATGATCTCTCATTTAAAGAAATAAAATTTTACCATTGTAAAAATGATCTAGTGACAAGCTGCTTTGGCTGGAGCAGATTAAGCTGCTTAGGGGGAATCCCGCATCCTATATATAGAAGAATTTCTCATTATTCAGTTCTTCTGAGTGTTGGAATTGATGAGCCAAGTATTTGGATTCTGACCCTCAACATGGGGGTGCCTAAGATGGAGTTTTTGACTTCTGGCATGGGTCTGGCTTACAGCTGACTGTTGTAAGCATTTATGCAGTGAACCAAAAATTCTTGACAAGTGTTGGCTAATTTGTGCTTGATGTCAAAAGCCAAATGAAATCTTTCAGTCATCGAAATTTATTGCAACTCTGTAATAGAATACCTGATATCTGAAATTCAGACATTTTCACTACATCTCAGGGTTTCCTTACCTGCTAAGGGCCCTGACAATTAAACTGAAGTGCAAGTAAAGAAAGGATGTGTTTCAAAACTGGCATAATAAAAACCCAGGGTTTACATGGTATTCAGTATAAAGTCAAGGAAAGGACTTCGAAGTATGTTATTGCCATCCAGCTCCTTTTATTGAAGGTTAGAAGATTTGAGGATTCTCTGCAACCATTGAGAGTTGATAGAATGGTATCTGTTGAAGCAATACAGTATATGTATTAGTTTTTACCTGCCAACTTAGAAAAGGTGACTTGCAAAAAATCTGTTCATACTGTTAGTAAAGCTTAACCCTAAAAGCTATAACTTAGTCCATTCTAACCTTCTTGTTCCTTAATGGGTTTCCCAACTTCTCCCAGAGAATCTTTTCAGTTTTCGTTGTGAGTCCTGCAACATAACTGGCTTGTATTAGGGGGAAAAAAAAAGATTTCACTACAGGTTGTGAAAGATGTCTTTGATTTATGCCTTATCTTAATTCTCTGATGTCAGAATGGAAATTTTTAAATATGTGGACATCTTCCAGCTTTTTTGCTATTTTTCTAGTCAATTAAATGTAGACTTTTTCTTCCAGGAATTTGTACATCTAAAACTGCATGTACACTGCACCTTCGGGTGGCTGCTCTGCCCAATGTGTGTCAGATTCATTATGAAAGCATCACAATGGATGAACTGTTTAGCCATAGGTCTTAATAAACTTTCTAACATCAATGATTAATCAAAATCAAATAGTCAAGTTAACACAATTTGAATATATATGATGACATATTTTCTTCAAGAAAGGTTATGATTTGGGGGTTCAAAATTCCATTTTAAAGATAACTAGATTATTGTATAGTAGTTAAGATAGCAACCATAATAGCAACCATCCCCTGGATCATAGATTCTGGTTAAATTTTTTTTTTTTTTTTTACTGTTTACCATATTTGATTCTGAGATATGGAGTTATTCTGGGGATAAGCATGCAGGATGTAATAGTATTGATTACCAATCAACTCACTCAGATACGTTGAGCAACTGCAGACTGAAGTTTTTCTCAGCAGGATCCTTTGCCTGTTTCTGGAAGTGGATTTCAATGAAAGGTGAGCCCCTGCTGTGACCTTGGTAACCTAAACTATTTTCTCCCATGCGAAGCACTTCAGTGTGGAAATAAGAATGACATCATGGTAGGGTAGGGGATTGATGCTAGGTAGAAGATTTTTTTTCCCCCCGTTTACATTCACAGAGATTGCTGGCTGGCCCTAGCTTCTTCCACATCTCAACTAGCACTGGGAGTCTCTCAACTAATCAGAGTACAGAATTAAAATCGGGGACTGAACTTTATGGCAAATTAAAAATACATTAGTATGTTTGAAATGTTCTTTAAAATAAAGATACGTAGCAGGAAATAAACATTGACTAGACTGAAAGGAAAAATTGAGAGTATAAGTTGATCAATCCTCTTCATATATATGTCTTATAGGAAATGAAATACAAGTAGATTACTAGAGAATCATTATGCTAACACACAGAGATTGATGATTTAGATAATTTTCTCAGGGAAATATATAAGTCTTATCCAATGGTGTGATAAAGTTGAATGAAAAAGAAAAATACTGTGAATTCTTCTGAAAAAAATTCTCAACTCACAGAAATGCTTAAGAGCAAATGGAGATGAGAGAACATTAACAAAATTTTCAAAACAAGATTTCAATTTTATACAATCTTCTTTAGAAAAGTAAGTTAGGGACACTAGTTTAACCAATAGACTATACTGAAAATAAGGATGCTAAAACTATGCGAGAAATATACTTGATTAAATCAAGTTAAGCCAGCATTTATTAGAATAACGTATAAATTTCTGCTTAAGGTCTAGCCTCTGCAGTAAAGGGAATTAAGTCTCTGTCTGTTATGATCATATCTCATAAGAGTTGATCCTTGTCACCCCATTTAGGAAGACACAAATGGAATTCCAAGCTCCAGGTTTTGTACCAGACCAGACCTGGGCTATTGCCACCCTTTGAGTAATGAAACAATGAATGGAAGAGGCCTTTCTGGGCCTCTCTGTGCTTTTCAAATAATCTCCAAAAGAAAATTTTTAAAAACCTTGTTAAATTCTTTTTTTTTTCCAAGGACTTATTTTTACTTATCTTTATTGGAAAATTAGATCAGAATTACAGAGAGAAGAAACTGAGAGAAAGTACTTCCATTCACTGCTTTGTAAGTGGCCACAAAGCCTAGAGCTGAGGCAATTCAGTCAGGAACCAGGAGCTTCTTTTGCATCTCCCATGTGGGTGCAGGGTCCCAAGGCTTTGGGCCATGCACAACTGCTTTCCCAGGCCACAGGCAGGGAGTTGGATGGGGAGTAGAGCAGCCAGGACTTGAACCGGGGCCCACATGGGATCCCAGCAGTTGTAAGATGAAGATTCAGCCACTGAGCCTTTGCACCAGGCTCCCCTGCTAAATTCTGAATGCATCAGGGATCTTAGAAATGATTTGCAGGAAACAAAAATATTTCTTGCAGTCCTAAAGATTATATTCTTTTGAAAAACACTTTAGAATGCATCAGACTTAGAAATTGCTAGGGAAAAATATGCATAGCTTTTATTTGATGCTCTCAGGGCATACCCAATTAAAAAACAAGATGTAAAAGAAAAATTAAATAATATGGCAGAATATCCATTTAAGTTATGTAGGAAATATAAAGCTAAGTAGGAGTCATGAGCAGTCTGCCTTGTAATACCATTGACGCCTACCTTACCATTTTGTTTTCTACTAGTCCCCCAAGGGCTTCCTTACACAGAAACATATCAAAGAAAGCAAGTTCACAAAAATCACAAAACACGTTACAAGTTCTCTTAAATAAATCCATATGCTTTGCCATGCAAAAAATGCAAAGGAATATACATGCAATTAATAAAAGTTAAAATGAGTGTTTTCTGGAGTTAAAATTAATTTTAAAGTTCTGTTTTTATGCATCAATGACAACTGAAAATATAATTGGAAAACGCATCTATTGTGTCATTTTATAGAAAATATAACATGATCAGGAATAAGCGCAATGAAATGCATTTGATAAATTCTGAGGGAAGTTTAGTGTTTATTTGATGTATTTATTTGATATTTATGTGTTGGCTTAGATAAAGTCAACAAGTTCAACTTTAAGGCTCAAGAATGTAGTATTAGATCATTTTCCACAACTTCATCAATAAATTTACTACACTTCCACTTAAGTGGGTATGCTTTTATTTTGTTAGTTTTGGTTTCTAGGTTGATGAAGAGAATTTTTGATATTCTCTGGTAGACCACCTTCCACCCACCCTCCACCCACAAACAAAGATACTCTTGAGAAAGAAGATTATTTTGTGTCAGTATCACATAAACCACTATAGTTTTAAACTGTATAATTCAAAATTTGTGATATTGTGCTCAACATTTTCAAGCCCTGGACCATTAAAATAATTGACTGCATAGATAAAGACCAAACGCAAAACTGAGTATGGAAAAGATGCAACTATTAAAGAAGAAAACTATGCAGGCTGACATCTAAGAGAAAGACCAGCAGGAGGAAAAGGTTATAATGTGAGAAGAAAAACATGATTAGATTGGGTCAAGTCACAGAATGGAGTTGACTCCAAGAACGCCTTCACCTTGAGGAGAAATCTGCACACTGAATTACTGCATTTTGAAATCTGCTTGTGACTGTTTGCATTACGTGGTTGCAAATGAAAAACAACGTAGAGCAGTTAGAATACTGGGAGAGCTAGCAAGATTTGGTCCCTGTCACTAACACAGGAGGCCAGGGAGTTACGCATAACTTCAAGAAAATACAGTTTATCATGGCCTCTGGAAGAGGAGCGTGAAAGAAGAGCTTGAGATGTCTTCGTCTGGTAGACAGTGTCTCAGACAGAGCGAGCTCTCCCGGCTGCCTGCATGCTCAAATGTTTGCAATCAAAGCCCCTGGGCCAAGCTGAAGTCCAGAGCCAGGAATCAAACCAGATCTTCCCTGTGGTTAGCAGAGTGACTTTGGAGAAGCTATGCTGATGAAAAATAAAAAAAAGACTCTAAATCTTCATTTGTTCCTTCCAGGTTGCACAGCTGGAATGGAGATGCAGGCATTATTGTCTGGAACACAGGCTTCCCAAGTAATGCCCAATTGCTAGTCGAAAGCTTGTCCCAAAGACAAATGTCTTAGTTCCAGAATGTGGTCACTTCTCAACCATGTTGCTTTTTCAGTTTCTAAGAAAAGTCCAAAGTATTTACAGGACCTAAGAATTCTGTATGACCTGAAGCTCAGTCTCTGTGCTCTTTAAGGACTACATGCAACTCTTTGATCCCAAGCTTTTTTGGAAGTGAGAAAATTTTCTGCAATAACTTCCTTCTCCGATCTAATGTCTAGGTGTCACACACGTCAAAAATCTTCCTGCATTTTACTCAAAAGCTCTCACATAATACACATTCTTTTTAAAAACGATCATGATTATGATTATGGTTATTGTTTATTTCATTAGGAAGACAGCTGGAGACAAAGAGGGAGAAAGATCTTGTCTGCTATTTTCACTTTCCTAATGCTACAACAGTCAGGGTTGGTTTGCATGGAGGTTGGAGACCAGGAACCGAGGCTGGCCTCCAATATGAGTGGCACAGATTCAACTCCCTGCACAATCATATGCTTTCTCCCCAGTATGCATGAGCGGGAGGATGGACTCAAGACAGACGTTATTTGAGCAGTAAACCAAGAGATAGGAAATCTCCCTCTAGCCTGCTCTTTCTCCACCTTTAAAAAATGTTTTTATTAAATAAAGAAAACAAATGGCTAAAAGACCCAATCAAATATGGAAATTAGACCAGAAACAGTATTGATATATATCTAGAGTAAAATATATGCATTTTTGCACTTGCAAAGACAGAAAGTTTGTTAAGGGTATCTTACCTTATGGAAGGATATTTTTCATCTAAAGTAATTGTGATTAAGAAAAAAATAGTTCCAAAATTGTATCTTTTGAGATCTGTTACTAAACTTAGGGTGGCTCAGAGTTAAAATAAGAATGAATAAATCTTACAAAAATGACGACAGAGGCAGGAGTTCAGTGTTAAGACATTCTAAGACATTGATAGTGCTTATATCTTTAAAAAGAATTAAAAATGGGCAGAAAGGGCAAAAGTACAGACAGTATTGGAATGTGCTTTAATGCTGAAAGGAATTAAACAAGTGGCTCACATAGTGACCATCTTCTCAGAGAGAGGTAAACTACAACCTGTCATGAAAGTCTTTAAGGAATATAAGTAAAAGTCATTGTGAAAAAGTTGCACTTTTATCCCCCTGACCATTTATAAGGTATTCTCTAAATAAGAGAAGTCTCCTGAACTTTATTCACACTTGCAACTAGTTATAGGAATTTGAGAAGAATGGTTTAGAATGGGATCAAGAACTGGGAAATACTTAGTTACTTTATAAGTGTGATTAGATATTTCTTATAAGACACAACACATCTTAACTTCACTTAAAAAAAATGCACTTCCTAAAACTAATGACTTAGAACTGGAATAAAACAGAAAGCAAAGCTATTACGGTAAGTAGCTATAATTAGCCCAAAAAGACATTTTCTGTCTAAAGTGGAACTAAACGCAGAAGCCCAAGTACTTTCCTGAGGCACATTCCCCCATTTTCCCAATGAGTTTTAACTTGAAAGAAAATAGTTCCTTTGTTGAATATTGCTGTTTTTCTTTTTGTGGAAACTCAGTGGACCAGATGCTGAGGACTAAAAGATGGAATGCTCACTGATTCAACACCTTGAAAATCGACATTCTTTATTAGATTTTAAGAGACAGAAAGGTAACAAATTACTTTTTCCCAGTGTTGACAGTTCTGATTATAATCAACATGAACAACGGATACTTAAGAAGAAAGGCTTTTCATAAACATAACTTCTCTAAATAAAGAGAGATTCTCTGAAGACATAAATTAATAGACTGCCCTCAGGATAATGTAGTGACATTGGGTGGAAAACTTCCTGTCATTATTTGGACAAGCAATGCCTCGCTGATACATGGCTTTTTCTTTGCTTAGTTTTGCCTTCTTTTTATTTCTTTTAAAAATTATTCATAATTGAATACTTATGAGTATTTATATAATATATATTTATAATTAAATTTATAATTGAAATAATTACAATTTCCTCTATTTTCTTTCTTTTTCAATTAAATGTGTTGTGAGCTGCAACCAAGCAATTGTTGTTGGCCACATCCATTCAATCAGCATTTTTTCTTCCTTCACTTTGATAAACATGTTATTCTTCCTCTGATAAACATGTTATTATCCAAGTCAACCAAACATTTCCCGTGAACTGAATGTTATTCCACCTATTTTATTGGCTTGAATTTGCACACTGTTCATTAACTCAAAATATAGATATTGGACACATATACAATAAGCATGTATTGTTTTAGACACAGATAATATAACACTGAACACAGAATACCAGGATTTCCATGTATGTGGAGCTCATTTTCTGAGAGGGAAACACAACAAGTAAGAACTACAGGCAGGTGCACATGTATGAATTAGATAGCGATCACAAAAGAGGGGTTAGAGGGAAAAAGAATAAGCTAATTCTGGGGTAGACGGCATCTTTGACCCGCCTAAAGCTGATTCTGTGTAAGGTAACAGGTGGAGGTCTTGTTTCTTACTCCTGCATGCTGATATCCAATTGCCCCAACAGAAAATTTTGAAAAGAACCAAATTTTCCCCTAGGTTATTTTTCATTTTATTGTGGAAAATCGGTTGACTGCATATACATGGGGCTCACTTTTTAAGTTTGTACTCCATTCCATTTATCTGCTCTATTTCGGTTCCAGGACCACACTGTTTTAATTACCAGTGCCCTATGGTTATGTCTTAAGGTCTGGAACTGAGATTGCACCAGATTTATTTTTATTCAACAGAACCAGGATATTTAATTATCTGGTGTCATCGTTTCCAACTCTGAGGAGAATGTGGTTTTGATTTTGATTGTGATTGCACTGAGTCTGAAAAGCACTTTCCTAAGATGGACATTGGATGATGTTGATTCTACCCACCCAGGAACACGATGAATTTCTTTTTCTCCATCTTTTAGAATCTTCTTCTCTTTATTTTTCTAATGTTTTGTAATTTTCACCATAGAGATCTTCCACATATTTGGTTAGATTTACTCCCAGTTTGTTCTTTGCTATCTAAAAGGGAACTATACTTACAAGTTCCTTCTGTCATTGAATAGTTTCCATAAATGATATCTTTTCTAAGAATATACTCCCAAACCAGGGTTTTTTGTTTTTTTCTTTTTTTCTCAAGATCTGCAGTTATTCTGCCTTTTCCTGGCAAAGATAGAGACATTTTTTCATTCTTTCCAAATACCTTTTATGTGTCTTTATTTCCTGACTCCTATATTCCCCTGAAGGAGGAATACTCCTCCTAAATGCTGTTGGATTAACTGCCTCCTCCCTGCCGATGTGAGGAACAAAACCACAGCTGTCTCTGGTGCTGTCTTCCTTCTTCTCACCCTGTAGCATGTCCTGTTATTCCATTGTCAGAGCTAACCTCACCTCTACAGAGCTAGACCCTCCCTAAGACAACCTACAGTAACTCATTTTTTGAAGTAGCATGCCCAAGTTGGAAGAACTTAAGCTGAGTATGAAAGGCCCAATATAGGCAATAGAGAGATGTGGAACTGGTTTTCTTACCAGAATGTTTAAATATATGTACATGTTATATTCATCTATAATTCTGTGATATATGTCATGAATTATGTATATATAAATATGTTACATGTATATATAAATTTATAAATATATTCTGCATATATATTTAATTGCATGTGCATGTCTCTGTATATACAGTATACGTAGGTGTGTCACAAAGTTAATATCCATAGTAGATGCACATATTCCTGTGTAATTAACTGTCATTTGTTTTTGATAGATTCTTTAAAGTCAATGAACCATATTGTACTGAAATTATTCAGAGAAACAGGCCCTTCGCCAGATATACTTAGAGTGGCTGGAAATTATCAAAATAGGAATTGTTCCTGGCTTTAATAAGCTATTTAGAACTCCAAACATTTATCTTACAATTAGTCACATTTTGGTGACATTTTTTTGTTCATTAAAGTACATTCTTTGCAAACAAGTAATTAAAAAAGGTAAGTTGTACCAATCATGTAATGGTTAAATATAATATGTATAGTAGTTATTATAAGGTATGCTAGGCCAGAAGTCAGAATGTTTGATGATTACATATCTGAACAAGCAAAATTGCATAAAAGTCTAGGCAGAACATGTACAAGAGCCTAAATGTTATATGTTATCTTTGCTCACAGAATTTGGAAATTCAGGTCCATTTACTTTTATGTTTATGTGTGTGTGTATATATGTACATATATGTATATGTGTATATTGGTATATGTTTATATATATATATATTTACATATGAGTTTTTCAGATTTCCAACATTAAATCAATAGGAAATTTTGAAATTTATGCTATTTTGGTAATTAATATTTGACATCACACTGAAGTAAGGAACTTGCAAATGGATCTTAGTAGTAGAAAGTTCCATTCTTATTCATCTTTGATTTCAGATATGTAACCTGAGATTTATTCTTACAGTAAAATTTCAATCCAAAGATATTCTTGGGTGATACAGGGGAGAGAAATCGACCTGGAAATGTACTTTTTATGTACATAAAGCTTTGACATTACACATAGAATTTTAAAATGACATATTTATTGGGACTAAAGACACTGCCATATCATTGTACTAGTTTTCTACATGTTCTATAACAAATTGTCAGAAGTTCAACAGACAAAACAAGCCAACAAAAAACCCAAGCTTTTATTTTATGGGTTAGAATTCCAACATAATTCCTTTGAGCTATGAGCAAGCTATTGTGGGGAAGGGGGCTCTATTCCTGAATATCCTGAGGAAAAATAGGCCATTCTAGGTTTCAGATAACTGTGGTGTTCCCTAGCACGTGACCCCTGCTATCATCTATAAAGCCAGCAGCGGCCAGCAGCGTTCTTGTATCAGCACCCCACTTTGGCCCCACTTCTGCCTCCCACTCCGAATTTGTAAAACCAGTGATCCTGTTTTCAGATCAGCCTTTAAGCAGCCTTGTTCCCATCTAGATTCTTATTCAGCAGGGCTTGGTAGCATAGCGATGGAACTTAGAACATGTGGTCTTCAGCTAGGCTATTTGGCAAAGCAGTAGAAGTAGGATTATCATTCCCACTTTTCCCTCACCTTTTTCTCTCCTGAGTCAGGTAATGAAACTTTGCTTTCAAGGTGCCCACTCTACATGCAGAGGAAAGCCATGACTTTATCACTGAAGAAACAGGTGAGTAAACAAGATCTGAATGCACAGAGCTGCTTCAGTACCCACCATTTTATTACCTCTTAGTTTAATCATGCGTCTATGTAACTGTCTATCCGTCATTCAGCCTGCAAATACAATCTCACTACACGGTCCCTTATTGTTCTTGTTGTTCCTTTTACATCTTCATATTCAAAGATTCTGCTATCACCTGAAATTCACACAATCAATTTGCATGATGTCCTCGTGTTAACCAGCAGTTTTATTATAGGTGTCTCAGCCAAGAATCTTAGAATAGAAATGATTATGCTTTGAGTCCTTAGTGTGGTATACAAACTCACACTTTTCAGAGAGTGGAATGTGGGAATGTTTGGAATGTCATTATTCTGCCAAACACATCAATGAAAGGTGATTCCAGGACATAGGTAAACTGCTCAAGTGTATACAATAGTCTTATAAGTCTGTATTATTTCACACATATGATCACAGTTATATTGGATAAGCATGGTGGATTCTCTCAGGTTTTAGTATATATCTTGAAAAGGATGACTTTGAGCTTAAGTTTCACATTCATTGATAGCCCTGCAAAATCCTCTAAAATATAAACAGAGATTCGGGACTCTAGCAATCTTAATTATTTGTAAAACCATGGAGTTGTGTCTGTTCTGTTTATCAACTTATGCAACTTTTGCAAAATTTAGTCTTGTGTCATTCTTATGTTGAAAGTGTGAAAAAATAGAAACATTTACATCTCATTAGGAATTAAGTTTACTATTATGTAAATAACTATATTTAATATGGTTTTGATATGTATATGAAGGGAAAACAAAAATGGCATGAGTAATATCTGAAGAATCCCATACTACAGAAGTTTTATGTAAGGAATCATCTGAGAGTCATAATGAGAGTATCTCATAGCATTCTTGCCAAATATTTTTAGATACTCGGAAATCAACTTACTGAATCGTATTTGCCCTAAAATACCTACTTAAAAAAAGGGGAACCACGGTACTAATAACAGATTTCTAAAGCACGTTACCAAAGTTTTAGTTTTTAATGTGTAAGAATGTATTCAGGGGCCGTGGATCAACAGCTAATCCTCCACCTTGAAACCCTGGTGTCCCATGTGGTTGCAGTTTTGTCTCTACTTTCCATCCAACCTCTTGCTTATGGTCTGGAAAAGCAATGGAGGATGGCTCAAGTCCTTATGACTGTGCACATCTAAGTGGGAGACCCAGAAGAAGCTCCTGGATTCTGGTTCTGGATAGGCTTAAGATTGCGGCATTCTGGGACATGAACCAGCAGATGGAAAATCTTTCTCTATCTCATCTTCTCTCTTTAAATCTGCCCTTCTTATAAAATTAAATAAATCTTTCTTTCTTTATGAAAAAGAAAGAAAGAAAGAATGTAGGCCCAGCACGGTAGAAGTCTTCAGCTTGAATGCACCAGGATCCCATATAGGCTCCGGTTCTATACCCAGCAGCCCTGCTTCCCATCCAGCAACCTGCTTGTGGCCTGGGAAAGCAGTAGAGGACAGCCCAAAGCCTTGGGATCCTGCACCTGTATGGGAGACCTGGAAGAAGCTCTTGGCTCCTGGCTTGGGATAGGCTCAGCTCTGGCCATTGTGGCCACTTGGGGAGTGAATCATCAGACGGAAAGTTTTCCTCTCTGTCTCTCCTCCTCTCTGAATAACTAACTGCCTTTCCAATTAAAAAAAATTAAAGAATGTAACCAATATTTTTAGCATGCAAAAATTAAGATTGCCTATTTGAGTGATTCATTTTTGTAAGCTTTCGTAGTTTTAAGAAATAGCAATTTATTTCAGCTGTGGTAGCAAAAATATTGGCTATTTTGTCTCTGTCCCTTTTCATTCTCATATCCACAAGAGGATAAGTTTAGAAAACTGATAAAATTTGCCACTGCTATGTTATATTTGTATTTACAAAAGGAAATTATTATACTCTGATAGCATCCTCACTGTGAGCTCTGTATTATTCTACAAAAAAAAAAAAAAGCCCTTACACAGGATATTATTCTGTTTTATTTGAAGTGTAGGGCACTAGTGCCCAACTCTTTCATTCCACCTAAGCCTATTTAATATCATATGAACATTTGAGAGTCACAGCCATCTCTATTTGCAGTTTCAGTTTCTGGGAGAATTATATGTTCTCATTAATCTTTTGACCTGCCTGTTTTCTTCATATTTACATTAAGGAAGCAGTTATCTCTGAGACTGTCACTTTTGTCCAGCATGTTAACCTGCCACTTGCAACACAGGTATCCTTATCAGAGTGCCAATTTGAGTCCTGGTTGATCTGCTTCCAATTCAACTTCCTGTTAATAATGTTCCTGCCAAGGCAATGGGCAAAGTACAAGAATGCAGGGCCCTGCCACTCACTGCACAGGACATGAATGGAATTCCTGGCTCTGTGTTTAGACCAGCTCTGTGTTTGAGCTTCTGTTCATTGGAAGGTTGAAACAGCAGATGGAAGATCTCTCTCTTTTTCCGTTTCTTTGCTTATCCGTCTCTGTCTGACACTCTGCATTTCAAAGAAAGAAATAGAAATTCTAAAAGTATATAAACTTTATTGTTTTTTATTTAGGTGCCTTCACGTTAAATTGATTTTCATTATTAAGTCCAGTAAGAACTAGAATTGCTTATTCATATTCAGCAAATATGAAGATATCTTTAAAAAGTTAATGAAAGCTTTTAGATTCATATGTAATTTTTCATAGTATATATTTTCCATAAAAATCTTGAATATCCCCATATGCGTAGAATTTAACAATGTTTTGCACACACACAAAAACCTTAAACAAAAGGTTTATTTCTTGGAAAGATATAATGGCGGAGAAAGAGGAGACAAGAAACAGAAGTGTTTTTCTGTCTAGTTCACCCACCTAATGGCCCACAATAGCCAGGGAGGGGCTAGGCCAAAACCAGGACCGAAAATTCAAACTGAAATGCCCTTTTAGATAGCAGGAACTCAACTAGATGGACATTATGTTCTGCCTTCCAGGACCGTTAGGAGCTGGATGAGAACAGGAGTAGCACAACACAAACCATGACTGACACCAACTGTGGTCATTCGAAGAAGTGGCTTTATTCACCTACAACATCCACCTCTAAACCTTCATTTTAATTCCCTTTTTCTATTAACATGTTGAAGTTATGAAATTTCCATTATATGTGAAGTGTTTGTCTAAGCAGTGACTCATTCTTTCTTACTAAAACATTTAGTTCTATTTTTTTATTTGTTTTAAGTAGATGAGTCTGAATATATTAACGAAGGTGACAGCATGCACATTCCTTGATAAAATTAAGGCAATAAGAAGATTAAGGAGATATTCACTCATTTTGGGTACATGAAACTTCATGGAAAAAAAATTGTTAATTTCAAGATGCTAGCTTCACCCAGAGGATCAATATATTTTTTTATAATTAGGGTACCCATAAAAGCTATCTGCATAGTACTTTATATTATTTACTAATATTAATTAATAACAAATTTGAACCTTTGCCTCTCAAGGATTATCTGATTGAGTCTAAAGACAGTTTTTTTTTTTATTGTGATGAGTGCAAGTGGGTGAATTATTGGATTTAAATAAATAGAAGTATGAGATATTCCTAAATACTTTGTAATGTACACAAACAGAGACCATGTCCCGATAGCTGAAAACTGGGAAGCTCTGACTTACTTACACTAAATATACACGCTATATGACATGTGCACAACAAACACTCGAATGACATATTGGAAAAGCTGATTGACTGGATTGAATTTTACAAATGGAATTAACTCCAAAATCATTATTTAGCACACTTAACATAGGATGTATACCATCTATTATATTTACTCAGAATTTCCTTTGATTTGCATTAGTTGTATTAAATTATAAATGCAATCATTTAGATTTCTGAAGTGCAAATGCAAACATGACTGGTTTCTCAAGAACTGGATGAAACACAGCTGGAATTAAAACAGATGGCAAGTGTAAATGAGAAGAGTCAATTAACATCTTTTCCTCCTAGTATACATTTTAAGAAGACAGTCTCCTGGGATTAAAAATGAGCTCTTGATTAAAAAAATATGGTGCCTCTTTACCACATTAAGAATAAAATTTTTTTAGCACTTTTTACATCAATTATGGTTCAGAGTAAATCTGTGTCTTTAGGGTCAAGTTACAAATATGATAACAAAGAAATTCTAAGAAAAGAGCAACAAATTGCTATACATTAGACTCTAACCAATTTAGTAGCAGCCTGATTCTTTCAATTATCTTTCTCTATTCCTAACAGTGTTATAATTGTTTTTATAAGATTAGATTTGACACTATGATTCCAAGAAATGAGCACAATAAAAACACACCATTTATCCTGCTGTGCCATCATCAACATCTAAAGGGATCAATGAAATGCAGTTAATCAGGTCCATTAGAAACATTCATATTTTCAAAGTTTAATGCCTTTTTTAATGCAAAATTGAAAATACTAAAATTGAGCTTAGCCATTCATGAAACTGAGATTATTTTCCAAGTTTTTTTTAAGGATAAACAGAGAGCTAGAAAAAGATTAGCTTTGCTGATTCTGACAGGTATAATTTAATACATAACTATCATTTTTATCTGTATTTTCTTTATAATTGTGATATTGTGAACTTCTTCCTATATCCTTTTTTGCTGTTGTATATCTTTGGAGAAATTGTTACCCAAATACTTTGTCCCTTTTTTTATTTATATTGTTGAAGTTTTGTTTACTCTGAGTTGAAAGGGTTTCTTACATTTTTAGATATCTACCCCTACAAGAGGCTTGACACTTAGGTCTCACTGGAATCTGTGTGCTGAAGTTCTTACTTCTGAAGTGTGGCATGACAGAACGGTGACATTGGAATTAAGTCATGGGGACAGAGTCTTCACAAACACCATTGGGGTCTTTCCACATGATGCCAAAGGGCTCTCACCCTCCCACCTGCATGTGAGACTGTAGTGAGAAGACGCAGGCATGATCAGTATGTAGGCTCCTGCCTTATGTCACATTAGTTGGCTCTTTGCTGCTATAGTTCTCAATCTCCAGAACTGTAAGAAAACAAAACAAAACAAACTGTGTTTTTATAGGTCTATGGTATTTTGTCACACCAAACAAATGGGCTAAGATTTCCTTTTTGAGATAAGTAGTCTTCAAATGATTTCTGTCTGTTGTGTTGACTTCGAAGCATGGATTTTTAGTTGGATGTTTTCACTAGCCTTTACATTTTTTTTGTTTCTTCATTTGTTGTGTCATACCCAGTAAATCATTGTTAAGAATGTCAAAAAAGAAAACCCCATCTATTTTTAAATAATGAATTTTCAATTCAGGTGGTTCATTTATGTTTTGAGTTTCTTTGATTTGAAGTTTGTTTTCCTGTGGAACATAAGAAATGGATGCAAATTCATTATTTCGTATGTGGATGCCCAGTTTTCATACAGCTATTTGTTGAAGAACCCTTGTAGAAGACCTGGAAGCAGCTCCCGGTTCCTGAATTTTGACAGTAGCTCTGCTATTTGATGAGTGAACCAGCAGATGGAAGATATCTCTCTATCTATCTATCTTCCTCTCCCAAAACTTCTTTAAAAACTCTTACTTTAAAATAAAATAATTTTTAAAATGACATAAAAAATGTTGCAGGTTTTGCTGAGCTGCAGAACAAGTGTCTGCCGGTAATTTCCCCTTCGTTTCGTTCCTGTATCACACCAACTATTGTGTATGTATGTTCAGTTTATCCTGTAGGCCAAAGGTTAATTTTTGTTGATTATGGTATTGATGAATTCGCTTGTGTTTTCTCAAGTATTTTTGCATCTAAAAGCGGTGTACCTGTGAGTTATGAAAATTAGTGTGTTTCATTCTAACTGTTTCATTGCATATTTATTTAAAAATCATTGATTATTTGAACAGAAGTCGGGGAGGTGAGGGAGAGAGATCATCCATCTGCTGGTTCACTCCCTAGATGGTCACAACGAAGAAGAGCATCCCGGTTTCTGACACGGGTGGCAGGAACCCATCTTCAAAAACCTTCCAGCTTTATTAGTGTGGTAGGAATCGGAATGGAAACCAGAGCAAGAGGGACTTGAACAAACACTTGGATGTGGGATGCCAGCATTGCAGGTGGTGGCTTGGCCAACTGCATCACAAAAAGATGGAGAATCATGAGCACAAAATACCAAAAGCAGAGGACTGACACCACCTGTCTTCAATACTTATCATGAAGTTAAAATAATCAAAGAAATGTGGCAATTGCAAAACAATACATATTGGTCAACGGAACTGAGCACACTGTTCAGAAATAAAAATAAAATTCAATTTTAAAAAAGGAACAAAAAAAGGATTGCCTCCCAAAAGAATTGCAGAAGCAGCTGTACATTCATGCAAAAATAAAATCAATATAGGTATGTCTGACTGACTAAAATGATCAAAATCTAAAAATAGTGCAAATTTCAAGGTTGATTTTTTTTCTATATCTAAGTGGGCTCCAGTTGTCTGATAGTGTTAGAATGAGAAGTAAGACATAGACACATAATTAACAAATTGTTCAATTTTTATAAAACATTTTCTACTTAATTTCAATGAAAATATTACATTTTATTTAAGTTTTCACACATTTTACATCCAACTGAAGCAATTACGTAAAGTGGATGTCAGTCCATTTTGGTTTAAATAATAGATGTTCTAGATTTTCAGGTACAGTCTGTTAAAACTTCTCAAATTTGCTGTTGCCCTGAAAAATAACCATTGACAAATTGAGAGGTTGTTTTTCTTTCTTTTCTTTCTTTCTTTCTTTCTTTCTTTCTTTCTTTCTTTCCTTCTTCTTTGGGTAACAGGTGATGGATCATAATATGCATATCTTTGACTCTAAGATACAAAGGAAAATGAAATGCAACAGTAGTTCAAATTTTGTGAGGTTATATATTGTCAGTAACAAATAAATTTAGTAAGTTTAAATTGTTTGGCGTGACTTTCAATGGGGTGGGCATTTGGACCAGAGATTAAGCCTTCTGTAGCATACCGGTATTAGCTTTCACAAGGCTTAGATTGAAGCAGTATCCTTCAACCGAGTCTCCTGGAAATCTTCTGGGAAACCACAGGTGGTGAACCAAGTTGCTGGGTCACTGCCACCCTTGTGGGAGATTAAGATTGGGTCTCTGGCTTTTGGTGTAAGCGTGCATGAGCCCAGGGTGTTGTGGTCATCAAGGTAGTGAATTAGTGAAGAGGAAAGGTGTTTTTTTTTTATCTGTTTCTGTGTCTTTTAAATATTCAAATAAGACTTTTCATTGGTTATTCTCTTATATATGCTCTCTATATATGTTCTCTACTGAATTTAAGATTTCAGTATTCTTTAGAAATCATTTCAAAGGATCAAAATTGCATTTGATATCATACACATACCTGTACAAATTTAAAAATAGTATGATTTGCTTTATACTGTAAAATTCCTCAGACATCACCTGCAGTCCTTGTAAAATCCGTAGGTGGCTCTTAAATAGTGAATCACAACACACACAAAAAAAGTAAGGGAGTTGAAATAATATTTTATTATGCGATTTCTGTTGTGTTTATACTTGAGGAAAGAATGATTTGACAAGTTTACTGACTTGTACTTTTCACCTACCTGGGCTCTTACGTTGTTCAACTCCTTATATTTTCAAGCATTATGTGTTTCTGATACGGGTAGTGATAAAACCCACAGACTTTCATAGCTTGGCATTTGAACACAGTTCATTTTTGTTTTGAGTACAAAAGGTAGGAGTTCTAGTATAACATTGATCTAGAACTTGTACCGTGTGGGTCATAAAAATGAATCTTCTTCATGCTGCCGTTTATAGAATATGAAATTTGGATCCTTACTAATCAAAGAGGGAATATAGCTTAGAAGCAGATAAAAAAAAAGTTGCCAGTGGCATCCAGTGTCAAATTTTTAGGGCTACACCAATATTTCCAGATCAAATCTACCTTTACATTAAAAATAATAATGTTACAGTACTATATTTATCATTCCAGAGCTTTTAAGCTAGTTTCTCATATCATGTACCCCTGAGGTAGTACTGAGAAAGTGGTTCTGAGTTTAAAACAACACACGCCACCGGAAAACCAAAGTTTTAAAAGCCTTTGACAAGAAACTGAAGGAAAAGTGAGCTCAATTATCTGAATTAGCTCCTGGGACTCTGTGCTTGTACAAACCTCGAGCAGGAGACCCTATGATGACATTCTTGTGCACGGTCTGGGTAGTTGATGGCGCTGTGGGATTCACTCACCACGGATACCATTTTGATCAACAAAGGGCCAATAGTTTTTTTTGTTACCCTATGCATTTCTGCGAACGTGTTTTACTTTTACAATAAATAAACATGCCTGTGCATCTATTCTGGATGAACTGTATGATGGAGGCTAGCGTAGCAGGAAATGAAGAGACATTTTCCTCCTAAATAAAAGGAGGACTCCCAATAAAACTCTGAACTTCAGCCTGGCAATCGGATCTATCATTATCTATCATTATCTGTACCTATAATGCCATGATACATTAAGTAGCAGAATGTTGAACTTGTGACTGTTATTGAAGGACTACACTAGTATAATAATGGGGGAAACAGGAATGGGTCGGGGGAGGATGAGGGAATGTGGAGGAGAGAATCCCAGTGCTTACGAAGCCATAACATAAAAAAAGAGAGAAAAAATATTGCTACAAGTTTAATTAAGAAATTATTTTCAAAATCAGAGCTACAACGAGAGAGGAAGAGACGGAGACAGCTTTCTTCTTCGTGTCACTCCACAGATGGCCGCTATGGTCAAGGCTGGGCCAAACCAAAACCAAGAGCCAGCGATTTCATTGGGGCTTTACACGTGAGTGGCAAGTGTTCAAGTAATTAAACCATCTTGTCCTATTTTTTTACAGACAGGGAAATTATCATGGAGTCAGAAGGAAAATGGAGCACCTGGGATTTAAACCGGTGTTCCTATTGAAAGCTAACATTGAAATTATGGCTTTATCCACTGACCTTCAATAATTAATTGTAACAGTAGACATTTATGTATCATATTGTGACATTTCAATACATGTATGTAATGTGTACTGGCCAAAATTGGGTAGTCAACATTTCCCCATCTTTGAATTACATTAATATTAGAGGCTTGAGGCTTCTTTTTTCTATTTGATGATAGCATATACGCAATCTTACTGTGAATTATATCCTACTAAACCGTGTTAATACTAGGAACTTCACCCTTTAATTTTATTTGGTGCATTTATCAAATACCCTCTACCTTTCATTGTCCTCTTTGTCCGTTCTTCATTAATCAGCGTTGCAAGAGAGAAGACTTCATTGTTTGCTATAATGCTATTTGCGGCGTGCCTGTGTGCTTGTGTGTGTGTGTGATGAATTTTCTTCACCCATTCACCTGATGTTGGACACTTAGGCTGATTCCTTACCTTGGGTACTGTGATCAGATGAATTTATGTCTTGGGTATATACCCAGTAGTGGCAGTTTCATTTCTAGGTTTTTTTTAAAAGGATCTCCATATCATTTTCCACACTCACCAAAAATATCTAAAATGTTCCCTTCCTCTTTATTATCATTAATTTGCTATTTTTTGCTTTTTTCATAATAACCATCCTGAGAGGGGCAAATTAATATCACATTGTGTGTTTGAGTTCCATTTCCCTGATGACTAGTGAGATTGAGCATTTTAAAAATTCATTTATTTACTTTGAAAGAGGTGCAGAGTGAGATGGCAAGAAATTGATAGATTTTCCAGATGGTCGCAGCAGCCGAGGCTGGACCAGGCTAATGCAAGAAGCCAGGTGTTTCAGCCAGGTACCCCACATATGTGACAGCACCCCAAATCCGTGGTCTGTCTTCTGTTGCTATTTTCAGGAAATAACAAGGAGCCAAGTTGAAAGTCAATCATGTCAAGTAACTGGCACCACATGGGACGCTGGTATCTGAGGATGGAGCTTTTCCCATTTTATCACAAAACTGGCCCCATATGAGTATTAGTTCATGTATTTTCTCACACACACACACACACATATATATTTCTTGAGAATTGTCTATTCAGGTTCTTTTCCCATTTTTCAGCTGCATTGGTTTGTTGTTATTATGCAGCTTTTTGCATTCTTTACAGAATCTGTATGTTAACCCTTTGTTAGATGTGTAGAGGACAAATATTTTCTCCCATACACTCAAATGAAGCTTCATGCTATCAATTGTTTCCTTTGCTAAGAACAAGTATTATAGTTTGATACAATCCCGTTTGTCTAGTTTTCCTTTTGTGGCCTGTGCTTCTAGGCCTTTATAATTATGTTTTCACCTCTGCCTAGTAGAGACTGCCTAACTGGTTGAGATATATAGAATACACTATGACACAAACAGTATCTAATCCTTAACAGGAATGTAATAAAAATTAAAATCACTATTTAATAAACACATATGTTCTCAAATGGGAATCAAATTTGCCCCGTGCCATTGCCTACAGGTGTGGAGAAAACCTCCTCACATAAGAGCACGAACTAAGAGATGCTGGTTCCCCATGACTAAAGGGCTGTCATTGGGGAGGGGGGGGAAGATTGAATGCTGTGCTGCTGAAATCGCTGCCATTGTAAGAGGTGTACTCTGCATTATCTGAACAGCAGGTAGAGATCAAGGACGTGTTTATAGGAGGTTCCACATCCTTTATTTTCCATAAGGAAAATTGGTGGGTTAGCATAGCAAATTCACCCCAACTCTGGAAAACATAGGCTTATAACTTTGCTCTATTTTCCTAATAATTCATGCAAATCCAATAATGATAGAGTGAGAGAACTTTCAAAGTATATGGGGCTATTTTTAAATGTGGGCAATAAGCCATGTGTTTCTGCGTGTGAGTCCTGAGTTGTGGTGGGGAAGGAGAGAGAAGGCTCAGGCAGGAAAGAGAAGGTTCTTGTGAAAGATTATGTTATTGTACCCTTCAGAAGCGGCAAATATACTTAAAACTCTGATCCTGAATTACATTAGATTGTTTTTGAAAATTGTTTCAGAGCATTCATTTTTTTGTACTTATTTTGTTCTACCGCTAAATTCAGATTTTAAAAGCATCTTTCGTCTCTTTCTCTGGGCATGCCTGCACCCTCTTCACCCCTATCCACTCCACTGCTTTCTCTTTCTCCTATGTTTTACCTGCCATCTGGAACCACTTCCCTGCCTCTCTGGACTTAATTGATTCTTTTCAAATCACATTTCTAGCCCCCATCTTTCCCATCAGCCTTATGACTCCTAACCTTAAAGAAACAATCAACCTCTTTTGCCTGCGCCTTGCTGTATCCCTCTGCTGAAGTTCGTGTCCTATCTAGCCTCTCTGGCTCTTCTCCACTGAAGAGGCTATTGGTAATCTGTATGCTGTTGCTTGTTCCTTTTTTTAAAAGCCATTTAAGGAAGCAACTGCAAATGTCATTGCATTGTTTCCAATACATGTGTACATGTGTGCAAAGCCACACCGAAGCATCGCTAATTGTACTGCATCTTGTATAATCAGAATGAGTCATTGAAGTAAAACCCATTAAGGAAAAATAACTCTCTGAGGAGTTAGCCATTGCACTTGGGGAGCTTCCTCTTGGTCAGGAAGCAGAGCTCTACTTCCTTGAAACATAATTGGCTTCAAAAGCTCCAACAGCATAATTCTGTCCAGTTGTAGTTTGTAAAACGCACAAAACTTACAGAAATGCGAGAATCTGTACCTTCAAGAAAAAAAGAAGATATTCTTTTCTGATCATTTGTAATATTAAATTGAATATACTGAAAAACAAAGTCTTTAGAAGTTGAGATGATTTAAACAAAAATATAGGTATGAAATACTGGATGAATAAACAGTTCCTTATAACTCATTTAGCATTTTATATGTAATGTATTGATCTTTTTTTTATTTTAAGAAATTGTATTTAAACTCATCATGTAGATGATGCGTATGTTTACGTTTGTTGCTTAGGTGTATTTTGCTTATCAGTGGCTCAGAAGAGTATTAAAATATTCTGTAATATTTTTCTTTGTCTCTCAGGTATCTGGGTGGGAGTAGACTAAGTCATTTAAAAAACATTTTTATTTTAAAAGAGTAACTGTCATGTAAAAACTTTACATATTAATGGCGTGTTATGGGAAGTATCATTGCACCTATACAAGTTGTGATGTCCAAAAGAATAGATGTATTCATCGTTAGACCAGTGACCGGATCACTTGTAAACCAGTAGAAGCTTTTTCCCAAAATCTCACAGGCTGGAATGTTCAAGATCAACGTGTCAGCAGATTCCATCTCTGGCGAGAACTCCCCGCCAAAGCTGCTCCTTTCTGGCACCCACAGGGAAAAATGGATCATTCAGTTTCCAGGGACCTCTTTTGGGAGGATTCCCAATTCTTTCAGGAGTCCTCTGTTGCTAAAAAAGAAAAAAAAAAGTCCTCCCTCCCGATTCATGGAATTCAAGTAGGTTTTCGCAGGTTGACTTGAAGCGAGTGTGCGTATCACATCATATGATAGAGTTTGAGGTGTAATGATGTACATGATGAAGCAGTAGGGAGAAATGCTTCACCTTTCATTTTAGATTCCTTTTTAGTATGCGTGATGGTCGACATGTGTGTCTAATGTTCATTGCAGGCTCATGTGCCCCTTGAAATTTTCCCTGGAATTCACTTTGACAAGGTCAAAAGTGACTGCAGTGGATGATTGGTGCACTCCTACTTGGGTTAGCAAGTTCCTTGATTCTTCACGGAAGCCAAATCTAGCTATATCAAAAATTACACACAGTTCAGGAAGTTATTGGATTTTTTTAGTAAGTTCTTCGTAGTAATCCTAATTGATAGCGCTAGAAATATTCAAAGCCATTCTTCAGCTGTCAATAGTGGCCATTGGCAATCTGGAAAAAAGCATTCACAGCAAATGAATTCAAGAAGTATGCAAGAGTAACATGACAAAAAGTAACACAGCTGAGAAAAACAATATGTTCATTTGAATTTCTGAGCTAAATCTCAACCATCAATCAATTTATTATTATGCTCAATCTCTAGAAAAACCAGCTCCCATGAGCTATTCAATAAGTAGTGATAGTCACGTGATTTAAGATGTGTCAGGTTTGTTTTATTTCTCTCCATTTTGTATTCTGATCCAAGTTGTTACTTTATTTCCTTTTTCTTGGTAAATTGAAAATATGAACCTATATATTACAGTAGCCCTTCAAGCACAGAAGGCTTTCTTCAGGCTTATTCCAAGATAAAACAAAACCCTCATCGTCTCTCATCATGACCAAACAGATGTCCATTTGCCTTGTGTAAATCCCCACCTGCACCAGTCTGAATGTGCCTTGACTGCAAGACCAGCAGTCAAGAGGTCCTAACGTCTGTCACTCGGGCTCCCTGTGTTTGTCTGCTTTGGACTGCCACGCGAAGAGGAAGCAGTGTCTGAATGCCCGCTAAAAGCAGCTCACATCAGTAGATCTGCCTTTTCAGATTCAGAGGAGTCAGCCTCGAATGCAGGTATTTAGTGCCTTGGTTTTCATTCAAAATTTACGGCAGACTTTTATCCAGATGAATGACTGCACTGACAAGGCCCTCTGGGACACGCAACCATTATTTATAATTATTGTTCAAGTGCATGTTTCAAATGGAAGGCCTACTTGTTCCTGCCAAAAAACTATTTTCAAAGAACTTTGCTTAATTAATTACACTCACTTTCATGTATTGAGGAAATTATATACAATATTTGATTTGTAAATGAAAGCAGAGTTGAAAGCAATTGTTAAAGTGGTTATAATTGATTTCTCTAAATTCCAACTAACTGAAATGTTAAATTTAGTCAGGACAAGGATGGTTTTCTAAGCCATTCTATAGCTCCTTTCAATTGTGTAAAAATCATCTGTCTTTCTAGTTACATAATTATTATCAAGTCATTTCTCTTTACTCTATCTCCATAATGTTGAATCTAAAAGTAGAAATCACCAATGCTTTATGAATGGACACACTCAAGAACAGGCAATACCTTGGAAATTTAGAGACAAAAATAATGCAAAGTCTCAGATAAATTCAAAGTCATTTAAAATGATAAATCTATTTGGATTCCAGTTCAAAAATTAGCAAATAGATCAGATTTACCGATGAATATGAAAGCACTGCAGGAAGTGCTAAACTGCAAAATAAAAGGAAAGCATGAGTAGATTGCCTTGTGCCTAGAACAACCTTAAACCAGCCCCACTTTAAAGCTATCTAGTCAATTTATCAGGTTGTTCTCTGCACAAACATTCTGAAGAGCAAGGCCCAACCTCTGCCTAAACCATACGCTTTTGCATTGCAGTCATCCAGAGAAATATCAGACACATCCCAAACTACTTAATTCACAATTATTATCAAAAGAAAGTTCCATTTATGGGAGGGAGCCTAAATTGACTGTGTGACATGTACTTAAATTGACATGAGCATCACTGATACAGCAGAATACCAAGTCTGATAAAATGATTCCAAGTTAACATATGCATTGAAAAAAAAAAAAACAGTAACACAACTTTTTGTTTTGGGAAAAAAAAAAAAGAATTTGTTTATTATTTACTTAATACCAGAGTCACAGAGCAAAGGGAGTAAGAGAAGATCTTCCACATTCTCATTCACTCCACAAATGGCCACAACATCCTGACCTGGCTCTAAAATAGCGATGGTTTCACAATCTGGGAATATACTAAAATCTCAATTATATGAGTTAGAAGTACTAACCTTGTGGCAGTCAACGAATACCTCAATAACACTATGAAACATACTAATTTAACATCATTTTCACTCCTTATTTTGCTTATCCATATGAATGCTAATATATACTGAGATGTTTTCTCATTTATATTACCACTTTGGGTTGCTTTTCCCAGCTAATTAATTGTTGTATTTTATTCACTCTAAGTGTGAAAAGGAACAGAGGAGCGAGGACAGTAGCTTGAGAAGGTAGGCAACTGTCATTATGCTCTTAAGAGTGTCCATACAAAAAAAAAATTAAGATTTATTTATTTTTATTGGAAACGCAGACCCACAGAGAGAAGGAGAGACAGAGAAGATTTTTCGTCTACTGCTCCACATTGCAAGTGGCCACAATGGTTGGAGCTGAGCCAACCTGAGGCCAGGAGCCAGGAGCTACCTCTGGGTCTCCCAAGCAGCTGAAGGGTCCAAAGGCTTTGGGTCATCCTCCATTGCTTTCCCAGGCCACAGGCAGGGAGGGAGCTGGATGGGAAGTAGAGCAGCTGAGACTTGATTTGGGATCTCAGCGCATGCAAGGCAAGAAATTAAGCGTTGGGCCACCGTGCCAGTCCCAGAAGCAAAAATATGGACACTGTTGTTGACATTTCAAGGTATTTGTGTGGTTGCATCATCCTTAACCAACCTCTCCAAGCTCATTTTCCTTGTCCTTTATTTGAAGGGGTTGGTTAAGAAGTGAATACATTTCTCACAAACATCTGTAGAAGGAATCAGCAGGTGGAAGAATTTTTCTCTCTCTGTGACATTCAAATAAATATTTTTTTTCAAAAAATAAAAGTATGTTATTGAAAAAATGGAAAGAAAGAAGGTTTGGAAAGAGGGAGCAGTGGAAAGAGGAAGCAATGTATGCTTATTTTCTTAGCACTGTATCTGTAAAAATATGAAATCTATTCACATTTTTAATTAGTATTACAACTATATGTACATATATTTTAAAAAGGCTACATCAGATATATTAATTATAAAGTTACTTGTCTTCAACTTTTCAAACAGTCTATAAATGAAAAATCCATTTAATTCTCCTTTCAACTCAACAAAATTAATTTCAATATATTGCTCCTTGCATGAAATAAGAAAAAGGTCAAAAATTATTTCTTTTGTTTTTCAAATATTTAATAACCTGCAGATGGGAACCACATTCTCCTTCGGTTCCTCTGTATAGGTTGAGCCTGTCTGAATTTCAAGCCACACACAGCTATCACATATGATTTAGTAGAGTACTTTGTCGATGCTACTCAGAAGTGGGTTAAATATTTGTGACTCTCGGGTATGGAGAGTAAGTACAAAAATATACATTGTTCATGCAGCTAAATCTATGCTGTAGCTAACGAAAAAAAAAAAAAAGCCACATGCTCAAAGCAGTCCATGACATGGCACATCCTACTTCCAGTCTGTTTGAATATCACTTTAGGCTGATTCGCCACTACTTCAATAAAAGCCAACAAACATAGTACTTACCGAGCCATGGATCACATCATGAATCCAAACCCAAAAAAAGGCAGAAGCTATTGTCCTTAAAAAGTCCAATCACATTGTAATCTCATATCACCTCAAAGAAAAAAAAATGTGTGTCTTTCAGTAAGTGGGGTGAGTAGTGTTTCCTATTTTAGAGTTTCTCCGCGGGGGAAGTGGCTGACTGAGGATGTATTTCAGAATTTTCTTTATTCATTCACATACTGAAAACCTTACACATCTTTATGTAGTCCTAAGACTATATCTCTAAAGCAAATTCAGTTAGATATTTTTTGATAGCCTGCTTTATACTGAATTACGGATATGGACTGAGCACACAATTTATATCTTTGAAAAATGAAGCCAAGATATACCTTTAATTTAGAAATCTGCAAAATTTTAATCTGTTCAAAGGTAGAATGTGATCTTAAGGTTTTCTGAAAAGTGTTTCCTTCTACACATATAAAAGTGTGGATTAGTAAACTCGCTAAAATAACACTCAGTTTTACACAGTCTTGCTGCTGGAGGTAGTAGAAGGTATCCTCCTATACTGAATTCTGTGACACAATCATTCAGTATACACTTTGAAATAAACAATGTGAGCCATGAATAGCGGAATGATTAATACAGGAGGAAAATTTAAAAATATAAAAATGATAAAAGGACATTTCTTTGAACATAGCATCCTGGGTACACTTTTATCTTCAATAGAACAGAATAATGGAAAATTACATAAAGATATTTATATTCAACTTTTAGCTATTGGCCCTTTGATCTTTGGAGTACATTTTTAATTTTCTAATTTAAAACATGCTAAATAACTTCTTATAGGAAATGGCAGGCTACATCTGATGAATATTACTTCTAAATGCTGATTGCAATTCAAAAGATGCTGTTCCATTCAAAGCAAGTGTGTCCACTTAAAAATATGTATTTAATTGAATTTTTAATCTAATCAACTTGAAGCTATGAATTTAGTGCACTAGAAAGAAAGAGATTAAGTACTGAATAGAGAGAGGAGTTTCCCATCTTGCCTTGCTGGTACATTTAAGATTTCACCTGAAGGGGCACCCTCTAGTACACCGAACAATGCCTTGCACATGGTTATTAAACCCCATGGACAACAAAATAATAGGCCAGTGGATTTCACTTAGGACTTTCTTTAGCTCATTAAGTCTTGGGGATTTCCTATGGAAAGTCAAACATGCTTTATTTTTCTTACAATAAGGCAGTAGGTATACCGAGCTTGATAAAAGAACGACCACGTCTATACCAAGTTGTAATTTTGACTTAAAAATCATTTTTCATAAGAAAAGAGCCAAAAAAATGTTGTCTTAATGCTCAAAAAGCACCATGAAAAAGTCCAGGCATATAAAAATAAATACACACACACACACATGCACAAAAAGGATTGAGTTTTTGCAAGTAAAAGTTAGATGTACGGGAGCAAATTTTATGGTTACTTAATTTAAATAATTAAAACTCATTAGTATTTCATGACTGATTTTAAAATTGCTTGCTGGAAGATTGCCCCTTATTTTGTGGGATAATATTTAATTTCTAAAATCAATTCCATAAACGTTCATGATTGCTTTTAATAATATACTTTTGTGAGCTAAAACACGGCAAAAGATTGTGTAGGGAATAGTTTTAATTCTAAGTGTGAATACACATCACACTACAAATGTTGAAAAGACTTTTTTTTTTTTTTTGCTATTTCAGCATATTATCATATAAATACTGAACGAATTCTTCAGATATCACCCGGAGAAAAAGGGAATATGTAGGAAATAGTTTGTAAGCTACATATACTGTCATCAGGTTCTCCAACGGCAAAATTAATTCGATTCTAATGAACCACCCCCCTGCAGCCCAGGTAAAAAGTCCAGCTGCCAGGGGGATAAAGGGTCACAAACTATCAATGAAGAGCAAACAGTCGATGCAATGTTAGTGGGAAAACAAACTTTTCTGTCTATCTTCAGCTATGCAAACAGCAGGAATTTTAACAGCTACAAAAGTACAACTCTACTGATAACGACAAAACAACAGAGCTGATTATTCAATACGCCGGTGTAGAAAGCTTCAAAGTTTGCCGATTATGTAGAATCACTCCACTCACAATGAAATGTTGACTTCTTTTGATATATGTTTAATTCTTATCTTGGAAATGTATAATTTTCAAATAATAGAATCACACACACTTCAAACACTCATTAAATTCCTTTTGTTGCAATCGGATGAAATAACTACACTATCAACAGCTATTTCAAAGTTAGCATAGCAAACTTGGCTATTGACAAAGATTAGTCATTGCAAGAATGTGTTGGTTGCCATAGATTAAATTCAGTTCATCAGTTCAGATATGCGATGGTCAAATACGGAAAAACAGCATCAGGAACAGGATGTGTAGATGTTTTGTAGATGATGTTTGACTAGTTTTTTTTTTTTTTAACAGAGAGGAAACAAATCTCAACAAACAGATCAAGAAGCTGAAGAGAAATGAGAGTCTTAAACCGTCAAAATTTGGAGGTGAAGTGAACCTGGGAATTTTTATTTTAGACCTCTCATTCTGAAGACAGAATCACCATGAAGTGATAATTGAGTCTTTCAGTCTGTTAGGAATGCACCCTTTGACTGCAGTCTGGATTATCTCCGTTTCCTCTGCTGATTGACTCTCGTATCTCTTCCACATTATTCAAACTGGTCATGTCTACATTTTACTATTCTATCTGAAAGTAGAGTAGTTAGCTGCATAGCACAGTATTTTTTCCAATAAATCCTTCATATTTTACCAGTGAATGGTTTGATCACCGTAAAACTACAGAAAATCATATTGTTTTACCTGTTTTTACTTGTTTTTAAGATTTATTTATTTTTGTTGGAAAGTCAGATTTACAGAAAAGAGAAGAGACAGAGAGAAAGATCTTCCCTGCGATGGTTCACTCCCCAAGTGACCCCAATGGCCAGAGCAGCGCTGATCCGATATCAGGAGCCCGGAGCCTCCTCTGGGTCTCCCACGTGGGTGCAAGGTCCCAAGGCTTTGGGCCGTATTCAACTGCTTCCCCAGGCCACAAGCAGGGAGTTGCATGGAAAGCAGGGCTGCTGGGACACAAACTGGCGTCCATATGGGATGCCGGCACAGGCAGGTGAGGACTTTAGCTGCTAGGCCACCATGCTGGGCCCTTATTTGCTTTTAAGGGCACATGCTCACGGACCCCCAGCACAGTAGTCTAGTGACTAAATCCTTACCTTGAATGCGCCAGGATTCCATATGGGTACCAGTTTGTGTCCTGGCAGCCCGGCTTCCCATCCAGCTCCACGCCTGTGGCCTGGGAAAGCGATCAAGGATGGCCCAAGGCTTTGGGGCCCTGTATCTACGTGGGAGACCCAAAAGAGGTTCCTGGCTTCAGATCAACTCAGCTCTGACCTTTGGGACTGAATCAGTGGACAGAAAATCCTTTATTTATTAAGAAGATACATAACATAATCTGTGGAAATTATAATGTTAGTGTTAATAGGTACATTAGTCTAAATGTATTATATACAAAAATTTGGAAGCTACACAGAAAAATACTAACAGTGTTCTAAGCAGTGTTGGAATTTTTCACACTTTTTGTTGGCTAATCTGTGTTTTAAGGATTGTTTTGACTATTTTGACAGGGTTCTGCAATTTATTTTCTCCCTCAGTTCTTTGTTTAAATTATGTTTTTGGTGTTGTGAGTATAAAAGAATAACTACAATAGTTTTGTAGTGTTTTATTGCATGAATACAGCAAAATTAATGTATCTATTTTAAGTGGACGTTTGTACTTTTTCCTTCCACTGCTTTAGTGTTGTGAACAATATTGTTGCGGTTCTATTAATACTTTGGTTTTACTTTTTAAAGATGTCGTATATGATATGTGTTTGGATCATAGAATAATTCATTTGTCAAGTGTTTGGTTACTAAGCTTTTCAGGAAAGTATCCAATTATTTTCCAAAGAGTTGCATTTGTCTATGGTGCAGAGTATATTTACAGAATTCCTATCGATGTATAAACCCACTAGCAACTCACAATATTAAATTAAATATACTAAGTGAATCAATTGTTATATAGTTTTTATCCTCATTTATATTTCTTGTAGTATTAGTGACGTAAAGGATGCTTTCACATATTTATCCTATGGCATACCCCTCTCATGTCTAGACAATATGTTTCATATTTCAAAAAAATGAGATATCTCTTTTTTTTTCCTGTTGAATCATTAACATAAACTTTCAACCAATGTTTATTGACTGTGCCCTACAATTCCAGAAATTCTTCTGGTTACTGGAACATTAAACACGAAGCATAGAGGTAGCTAGGCAATGAAGGAAAGGACTGTCGAACACAGCTCCTAAAATATTTCAGATGTTTTAAATAAAATTCATTAATATGCTAAAACATATTTTATCTTTTCTTAGAAAACCGCTAAAATAATTTCTCTGATAATTATGTTTTTTCTGTTCTTTTAGATTTGAGTCATACTATATTAGAAACTGTTTTTCTCAAATAGGTAAGTAGCTGTCAATAATACTTACAGCATCAAATCTTCAGGTGGATGAAAATTATAAACATAATGTGCATTGACAGGAGATGGGAATCAGGGGCCGAGCATTGCCTGAACCCTAGGCAATCTGATAGAAGGTGTGGGTGGCCCACTACTGTTCTAACTGCACCAGACAATTCTGATTTTGAAATCTATATCCACCAACTTAAATGTATCTGTAACCTTGGATTTTTTCCAACAATTCTTTGAAGGGCTCTGTTGCTTAGGCTGTACTTTATTAATGCCTTAGAATTTTTGAGACTTGGTTTCTGAGCGAACACATGATGCATTTTATGAATATTTTCATTTTGTAGGTTGCTGTCAGGATGACTGAACTTCCACAGTGGTTTTGTAATTGAGTCATTCAAATGTTGATATGTCCTAAGAATGCTGAAATTACCCATTGTGATTGTGCACACTTTTTATACAGTTGATATTTCAAATGTGCACATTATTTGCATTACAAGGTTTACTAAATAGTCTGCACATTTTTAATAATGTATTCCTTTCCTATTGGTTTAAGATCAACTCCACAATGTATTTATTTATTACTTTGCGATCTGTTTATTTCTCTTGGTTCACATAGTTCTAAACACAATTGTGTATCTAATACCTTTGCCAGCAGAAAGTGATTTTTCTTTAAAAAAAATGTGTTCTGGGGCCTGGAGTGATGGCTCAATTTACTAATTTACCAAATCTTACCCTTTCAAGAGCAGAGATCCCACTTGCGTGCCATTTGGTGCTCCAGCTACTGCACTTCTAGTCCAGCTCCCTGCTTGTGACCTGCAAGGACAGTGGTAGATGGCCCAAGCTCCTGCCTCCTAGCTTTGGATTTGCTCAGCTGTAGTCATTGTGGCCACTTGGGGAATGACCAGTGTAGTAAAGATCTTTCTTTCTCCTTTCTGTAAATATGCCTTTCCAATAAAAAAAAAATGCATCTCAAATACGTTGTCTTCCACAACAATGCAGTGATACAGGTTAATCCTCTGCCTGATGGTGTTTGCACCCCATACGGATGCCAGTTACTGTCCCAGCTGCTCCGTTTCCTATCAACTCTGATTGTACCCTGGGGTAGAAGCAGAGGATACCTGAGAACTGTCTTTCTCTCCTTCTTATCTCTATACTCCCCCCCCAAAAAACTGCATGTGAATAAAAAGAAAATCTTAAAGTTGTCTCTTAACTTTACTTTTTTAGAACTAGCAACACTAGTAGAAAATAAAGATTCCCAAGTCTTTGCCTTTTCTGCAGAGTTGCAGTAATAAGTTACATTTATATGTAAATTATAACTATGAATTGTAAATGTGTACACATTTATAAATATCTACAGATTTATAATTCGTAGTTATCATTTTGAAATATTCATATTATTTTGCTAAGTAAAGTCACAAATTGTTAATACTCTGATAGTTCAACAACATATTTATACCAAAATTATCCTGATAGATAGATATAGATAGATAATAGGCTTTATAATTATATGTATACATATATAGCAATGTATACATATGTAGAGATGTATTAATATAGAGGTGTATACATAGAAATGTTTGATAGGTTATCATATCTGTATATACACACACACATAGTGAGAGAGAGAATGAAGGAATATGATAGGTTAACCAAAACAGACACTACAATACTTAATAAAAATAAATAATATTAATAGTTGGAAAGTGTATAAAGTTTGAATCAGAAATGTTTGCAAGCGTTGACAATTGAAGAAAATAAAATGAAAGTAGGACTGCACCGCTGAACGATATTACAAAAGCAGTAGAAAATGATGTAAGTTACATGAAAATTAGAATCAGAACATGATATATTTGACATATTACAAGTATGCTATGTTTCTATTTTTCTTCTTCGAAAAATGCAGTGCTTTGTTTCATAATCCACAGCAAGTTTGGACAGATGCATGACTGACTTCCATTAAATTCAAGTTCCCCTAGTGTTGTGACTGCCAAAACTATGATGAATTGATGAACTTTGCATGTTGCCTTGAATAAATTTGTACAATCCACTTAGGAGTTTACTTTTAACATCACTTAACCGAGATATATGAACTATTAGCTGTTTATCATTTCAATAGATATTCTACCCAAATCTTTCATACACATTCATATTATAAATTGTTGCTAATACATATTTTATAGATGACATAAGATAAAACTGTACATCAGCAAAGCTGAGATCATTGAGTTATTGATTCAATGTCCCTTGGTAAAATTATCAAGCTAAATATGATGTCAGCATACAAATCCAACATAAATGAAATGTATTAGTCTTTGTCATTATGCTTTTAATTTGAAGGGATGTTTTAGATTTAGTGTGTATTTTCTCTCTGTCATCACCAATACTTTAAAAGTGCCAGTAAATCAAAATATAAAACATGAGAGGTGTAACTTAGGTGTTTTACAAGTCTTTTGTTAATATGCACGTATTTTTCATTTGCTATCTGCAGGCAGGATACTGACAAGACTCTGAAGTAATGATGGATAATCCACACCAACACATTGATTCATATTTTATTTATTATTTAATACATTAACAAGACACATGAAGGTAAGCAATGGCAGCTGAGTAACCGACCACAGGGTCTGTTTCGAGGCTGTCTGAAGCCATGTCGTGTTGACATTCACTTTTTTATTGAGCGTGCTTGTATTCTGGCTAATTCATATTTCATTTTTAATGCAGCTTGTGTTTTAGTTAAAATATTGAACCACATCGGGGAGGGCTGGTTTGGTTTTAGATCTTTAAGTACTTCTTACTCATTTTAAGATTCTGGGTACTCTGTTTGAAAGCATAAGAAGCACACACAATCAATGATATTTTATTTTACCATATGTTCAACCACATAGTCAGAGCAATAATAACTTTCAGATTTTAAAAGAATAGAAAATTTACAACTAGAATTTTGGTGTACAGTTCACCTACACAGCTGCGCGTCTATACAAATACTGCTATTTTAACCATTCCAGTTCTCTTGTTGCAGAATTCTATCTTTTGTTTAAATGCATAGGTTTGCTCATTTGTAATTTACTGATTTATTATATTGAAAATCTTGCGCTTAAGAAAGTTTTCTCAAATTTTCCACTATAGAAGACAGTTTTTTTTTCTCATGTTCTATCAATCTCTACAACATTTTAGAAGCAAAAAGAATAGTATTCAAAAGCCGGCTTGCACTATATGTCAAATACAAGCCCAGGCGTGCACAATTACCTGCAGTCTTTTGTTTTACCTTTTGAATATAATCATGTAATGATTTTTTTAAATAAGAATCCATTGAGTTCATTCACAGTGCAATTTTAGATAGATTCTTGTAAAGAGATTCATTTGATTCATAGATGTCTGTTAATTGAATTACAAATGCTAGTTCAAATTGAGCTCTTAGAAACCTGTTAGTTTCAACTGATGCAATATTGAACTGTGAATAGCCATTGCTTTACACCCTGATATAATCTGTGTGTGTGTGTGTGTGCAGCTAGTGGGAGAATAATTTTATTTCTGTTTTGCAAGATGCATTTGTGGAAACAATAAAGGTATTGAACATGCCTGTCACTCACACACGTGCTATGACCCCTGTGTTATCTTTTTGCTAAGAGTGCTACATCTTTCACAGGCCAGTGATTTTTTTAATGTGTAGAGTCTGTCATAAAATATAATGTTTGTACTAAATGTTTGTTTTCTTCTTCATTCTGGAGTGTGTGGGAGTGTGCACTGTAATATATTTCCAGTATTAGTGCTTTTATTACTCACAGTTTTTCATACCTTTATTAGCTATTTTCTCAGATTGTTAGTAAGGAGTTTATTAGGTCCCTAAGCTTCTATGTATGCTCTTTCCCCAATAAAACAGTGAATGATGTATTCTGTAAGTAATGAGATAGCAAGCCTTCTTTCTGACTACAGTCAATTCTTGTTCCAGAATTCAGGATCAAATTCTGATCTTATTGTGATTTCTGAACAGTAAGTTAGACTGTGAGATTTTTGTATTGTAACTCACTAAATATTGCTAATTATAAATAGACCATTTAAAAATCTACTTTGTTTTAAAATATGTCTTTGAATGTGAATCAGTGTAGAGATCTGACTAAAGTTAGATTTCTTCAAAATCACATTGCCCAAAGGTTTTCCTCTCACCATTTTAATGTGTTAAAGTGTATGCTTAGTGGCATCCTATACTCTTAAATATTCAAAAACATTAGACACAATGACACTAACTGCAACGTTTTGCTAATCTTTGGGTAAATAGAATAATTTGTAAACGCTTAGGAACATACAGGACAAATTGTTTAAAATGAAATCTGATTTTTAAATGATTTATTTATTTTTTCTTGTAAAGTTATGGTTACAGATTGACAAAGAGATAAAGGGGCATACAAATCTTCCATCTACTGGCTCATTATCCAGATGGCCAAATTAGCCAGAACTTAGCTGGTCTGAAGCTGGGAGCATTCACTTTCAAAATATCTCATCTGGGTCAAGGGTGCAAGGACTGGGACCATCTTTTGCTGACTTTCCCAGGCCAAATGTAGGAAGCGGGTTTGGAAGTTTTGCTGCCATGACTGGAACTAGCACTTATATTGGATACAGTCATTACGGGCAGACGATGAGCTTGTTGAGCTGCTACGCCGGCTTCAGTGAAGAGATTTTTTAAAGTATCAGTTTTACTCTTAACAATTTCAATTGCTTAATTTTTGCAAGCCTTGTTTGGGATGTATAGCCTGAATAGAGTGTGTACTAATTATCTCAGAAAAATATTGAAGAAATCACTATGACTATGCTCTATTAAGGATCAATGATGCTTGTCTTAGTCACGCATGACAAAATAGTGTCTGGCATATTTTTCTATCTCATACTCTATGTGTAATTCTGTACGGTAAAAATTGCAATTTTAGACTTTTATGACAAGCTAATAAATCTACTGTGTGTGCCTTAAACAGCAGAGAAGTGATTACTAGAGTTTATTGAGGAGAGGCAATAGGAAAAGAGAAGATATTTTTAGAGGAAATCAAAGGGTATAAATGCTGATTGGACTGATTAAATATGCATTAGCGATCTTGGTGTTGTCCAGCTGCCACATTTAATAATGATATATTTCATAATTGCTAAAATACTGATTCCTTTTTAAAGATCTTCGATTCATTGAAGTGGTTGGTAGGTTTAGTTGTCTGCATTAGTGATGCCAGCCTCAACCCCTGGCTCAGTGCTGACATCTCATCCAGTCAGTTTTGTTTTGTTTTCATCAGATTAGAGGTTCAGATTTTCAGGACACCACAACATGGCATATTGTAATGTACTCGTATTTGTGTTAACTTTGAATGCATGCTGGAGGTGATGCTGGCCATATTTCTCCATGTTCAGCCTCCCACTCTGTCAGATAACCACTATGGATGGGCTAGGTTTACTTATTTATTGAATTATGTTTTAAGACTGATTTAATTTTAATGAAAAGGCAGATATGAAGAGAGGAGGAGATAAAGAGAAAACGAACTTCCGTCTGCTGACCCACTCCCCAAGTGGCTGAAATGCCCAGCGCTTAGCTGAAACAAAGCAAGAAGCCAGGAGCTTCTTCAGAGTCTCCCACATGGTTGCAGGGCCCCAAGGCTTTGGACCATCCCTCAGCTGCTTTCCAAGGCCACAAGCAGGGCGCTGGATGGGAAGCGGAGCAGCCAGGATTAGAACCAGAGCCCATATGGGATCCTGGTGCACGTGAATGAAGGATTTTGGCCACTAGGCTACAGCAGCTAGACCACATGTAAGGGGCCAAGTATTACAAACCAGTTCTTAAAGGCAAATCATCTGCAGACACAGTTGAAAACTCTCCTGGCTGAGAAATTGTATCCTATTTATATATGTATTCAATGTTTTCTGTATATACCATGGAATCGTAAATACTTATTTTGTACTTTGAACTCTTATCGAATACTATTTTGATTCTTTTTTCACATTTTTTTTAGCTTGAGAAACTCAGAACTCTTTCCCTCAAATCTTGTATTCCTTTAACTCCATTGCCGCAGTGTGCGTGTCTTTGTACTTGTCACTACAATATATTCAAATCTCAATTGTTGGTTTCCTTCCTTACATGTAAAATCAGCAATCTATCAAGGGGTACTAGTCCTTCTGCTTGAAGAATGCTCTTAGATACCAATATCTGTTCAATGCTTCTCATGTATTTTTTCCTATTTAATGATTTATATAAAGAAAATAGATCTAATCTAGTTCATATACATAATTTTAAGTTCTTGATGATACTCCCAGTACTCTTTGCTTCCTTTCTTTTGTCCTTTTGATTTTTTTGGTGACATATTTTCAATTTATTATATAATTGCAGACCTAATCTTCAACTAAATTAAGAATAGAAAGTAGCAAGACCAGTGCTCCATAGGAGTCTAGACAAGGGTCAAAATAATAACCCAGGGCCTTGTGCGGTGGCCTAGTGGCTAAAGTCCTCACTTAGCATCTGCTTGGATCCCATATGGGTGCTGGTTTGTGTCCTGGCTGCTCCACATCCGTTCCAGCTCCCTGCCTGCAGCATGGGAAAGCAGTAGAAAATGGCCCAAAGACTTGGGACCCTGCACCCATGTCAGAGACCTGGAGGAAGCTCCTGGCTCCTTGCTTCAAATGCGCTCAGCTCCTGCCATTTTGGCTACTTGGGGAGTAAACCAGCAGACAGATGATCTTTCTCTCTACCTCTCCTTCTCTTTGTAAATCTGCCTTTCTAATAAAAGTAAATAAATCTAAAAAAAGCAAAGCAACAAATCTTAGAACATCAGTTTCACTCAACTACATTACAATTGTTTGTTCTCTACGTGTAAACTGCCAGAAATCAGAGAAAACATAGTATTTGTGGTTTTGGTGGTTGTGGCTTTTCTTGCTGTGCATAAGGTCCTCAGGATTCCACTGTCTATATTTATATCTATATTATACCTATATCTATATACATACATAGATATTTATATAGATAGATGGATATGCATATATATAGATATCTATATATGGATATAGATGCAACATTTTCTTTATTCATTCATTCCACATCTTAGCTTTTGTGACTTGAGCTACTACACACATGTGGATATATATTCTTTGGGTAAATTCTCAAGAGTCCGATAGTTGATTCACACAGTAGACACGTTTTCAGTGTTCTGAGGACTCTCCATACTGTCTTCCACAATCTTTAGTCATGTTTACATTCCTGCTATTCCACACTATTTCCTCCACATCCTCATTATTATTTGCTATTTTTTAATTTTTTTGATTATAGTGTTTTTTTCTGAGCAGGTTGAAATCAAGAGTCCGGAAATCAGATCCAGTCTCCCAGTGAGTGGCAGAGACCTAGGGAACTGACCCATCATGTGCTGACTCTGAGGGTGATCCATCTGAGGAAGGAGGTCAGGAAACAAAGTAACAGACTAGCCTGGCCCTCTGATGGGGACTAGAACACCCCAAACAGCAGCTCAGACACAACACTACACACACACCCAAGTGTGTCTATTTTTAAAGCAATGACGCTGAATTAAATAATTACACTAATGTTCCTCCAAGATCCCCCCAATTAAAGCAAGTTATTCTCCATATTTTTGCCTTCCATTCTATATAGAGACAAATACATGTAAATCGTAGTGGCAAAGCAGTTAATATTAAAATAGGTTTTTATTTAAAATAAGTATAGATTGATATGTTTGGCATTGAAAGTGTAAGGTCAATTATAAAACTGTGCAGAAGTTTTTCTATAAAGAAAATAATATAAAAATCCTTTACTCTAAAGAGCGATTTGATGGATGTTTATACAAGTGATTACTATGCTAATAGTGCAAAAATCTCTATGTAAGACTTGTGTGTGGAAAATAAAGTGTTGTTATTGTAATTTACCATTCTTCATAATACACTAACAATGTTGAAATGCTACGTGTGTTTCTCAAGTAGCTCTGGAAATCGTATTAGCATAAAGATACCTCTGTGCATATCAATTATGTGTTTTCGCTTTAATCATCTTTTGGTATTTGTATGTGTCTTAGATTTAAATTCACATTCCTCTAGTCTATATCCTGCCAGCAATCAGTCACCTCTCTATATAAATCTGCTAAATCATTTTATTTACAAAATGACTGCTTAGGTGCGCTTTGGAAGTTACTAGTTTTAGGCGTATAGAAGCAACTTCATCTTAAGATATAAGCAAAACATTCAGTCTTTTGTACAAAATAAATACTGAGCAAATTTGGGGAAAATTTTCCAAAATTATTATCAACAAAAATATTTTGGATATAAATACTGATGTCAGTTTCTTAATCATTGTGTTTAATTTTGTGAAGTATTTGTAGACACATTCTATACACGACTTGATTTTGTAATTGTTGAAATTGATAATATATGTAACATCTTGTTATTTTATTGTCAAGGAAATATAAAGCAATAAAATGGAACTTTCCATTAAAATTATATTTTAATGCTGTTTTCCAACTGAATCATTTGAAAACTTGCTATTTTTATGTCCTAAAACTTAAGTATATATGTATATGTGTATTTATGTATATGTATTTGTGTGTTTATATATACATACATATACATACATGCTTAACAGCTATGTTGAAACTTGATTTAGTCCTGATTATCTATGGAAACGGGATTTTCAACAAAACATAATGGTAGAACAAAGAAATCCTTTTCAAATATTTGAAAAATTCACCCCTGTTAAGTATAAATGGCACGCAGGTAAATGCTTTCTGTCATCTAAACTGCCTGTGTTGTTACTTGATACTAGTGAGTTTATCATAGAATTTGGTTGGTCTCAATATAAAAAGATAAAGTGTTGAATTTCAAAGAAAGTATGCTGTTAAAAGCATGCATAACAATTATCGAACCCCTCGTGATCTGTGTCTTCATCTAAAATCGCTGACTCATTTATGGTGTACCTCTTTTAGCTGTAATTCAGAAGGAATTCTGAAAAATCATAAGGTTTTCTTCTGCAAAATTCATTGTCTTTAATTCCATGACTTGCATAACCATTGCCAAAAGTGATTTACCACTCAGAGTGATTCTGAAATTGAATACTGTCATATGGTAGTGGGGACACAAGGTGGATAATAGGTATCCTCCAACACCCATAATATAACAGAGCATTCATAATGGGTAATATAGTGTACAGACTTAAGCTTAATTGACCAAGGTCAATGCCTAGTAAAGTCCAAATCGTATCAGTAATTCTGTAATTATTCAGCAATCTCTAAATGTTTTAAATTACAATATTAGGGATCAGACTTGTTGCACAAGTGCCTGCTTCGCCATCCCTATCTCATACACGGCTTCTTGTACTTAAGTTTTGCCTTGGTTTCCATCCAGCGTCTTGATCATCCTCTATCCCTGGGAGATAGCAGATGATTGCACAAGTATGTGGATCGCCACCACTCACTCTGCAGACCTAGATGTGGTTTGTGATTTTCCTGGGTTAGGCCTGGCCCAGCACCGGCTGTTATGGTTATTTGATGAATGAACTGCCAGATGGAATACATCTCTCTGCCCTTTACATAATTTCAAGCAAATGAATAAAACATAACAAATAAATTACATGGTTTTTATTTGAAAGTCGTATCTGTGCTTGCGTAAACATAGGAGAAACTGATATGGAGTAAATTGTGTCCATCTAGTTATGAATAATATAGACAGAGAATCCAATTTGGAGTCGTCAATATTCAGCTTGGTAATTCACACAACTCCTCTACAGAGAAACTTAAGTTCAGGCGTAGTTATTAGGGCTTTTCAGTCCCTTCATGGGGAAAAAAAAGTGGCTGTTATATAGACGACTCTTTCTTGAACAAAATTCAAGTAGTGACTGTGTTTGGTAGTTCAAGTATAAACACAGTGAGAAGCTGGAAAAAAAAATGATTTTCAACCCAGAGACTCTAACAAGTCTATAAAATGGAGTAATGCCAAAAAGAAGAATCAAAAGCAATGGTTCTGGAAATAGAAGTATGAGCCAGGAAATATTACTTATGATGCATGCAAAGGTACAGGAAGACCTTGGAGAGGTTCCCCCACTCCTGGGGGAGGGGGTTTAATCTTTGCTGAATCAGCTTGTCCCTAATTGTTTGACTTATTTCACTTGCTGCGGCCGAGCCAGAGTCATTTTGATCCATGCAAAATTAAATTTACTCAAAGAGAATATTGATGCTGGCTACAAATTTGTGTGCTGTTAACTAATTATAAAATTTTCTATAATTTTTAGTGGCTGAACATACTTATTTTTAAAAAAGACAAAACACAGATTTTGTGAAAAGGACCTTCTAGCATTGTGAAATCTTTTTTTTTTTTAGTTTAGTTTTTAAAAAGATTTATTTTTATTGAAAAGCAGATTTACAGAGAAAAGGAGAGACAAAGATCTTCCATCTGATTCTTCAAGTAGCTGCAAAGGCTGGAGCTGAGCTGATCCCCAGCCAGGAGTTAGAAGCTTGTTCCAGGTTTCCCACATGGGTGCAGGGTCCCAAGGCTTTGGACCATCCTCTATTGCTTTCTGAGGTCACAATCAAGGAGCTGGATGGGAGGTAGAGCTGCCAGGACACCAAGGGACAACCATATAGGACTTTGGTGCTTGCAAGATAAGGATTTATCCACTGAACCTTTGCGCTTTCCCTCTGCTGTCTCTTACAATCCTATTTTGAATTTAAGAGCTATTTCAAAATTAAAAAAACATACACATGTTGTCTCGAAGTATACATTGAGCATCCATTTAAGAGAATAGCATGGTGAACAATAAAATTTAATCTATCATCAATAAATGTAGCAACATCAAAGCATTTCAAATAGTTTGAGCTAGATTGAAGAATTCAAAACTGAGTGGGTATATGGTGTATCATTTCAACAACAGGATATTTTGATAGAGGCATCTAAGAACAGAAAATAGGTCAGATATATCCATGGTTTAAGGGTAAGAGCACGAGATAATCATTCAGAACAACAAAGCTAAAGTCTATGGCCATGCATATTTATAAATATTCATAGAATGTACTTCTAAATGGAATTCACTTTAATGCATAAGTTATGCTCAAGTGTATTTGACTTTATGTTATTTGGAAAGCATAAATTATTAGTACTTTGTATATTAAAACTATTAACTGCAACATCAAGCATATGAATATGAAACTTAGAGGAAGCTGAAATCTTAACGTTTCTAATTTCTTTTTCTGTTGTGGTTGTTGCTAAGGATGAGTGTGTGTGATGAAGTCCTTATCTTGGGTAGAGTGAGATCCCTTGATTCAACAAGCCACGGGAGGGGATTTTAAAGGAAAAAGGAACAGTTGCTGAGGAACGTTAGATACAAAACAGACTATTCAAATAAATATGAGCCAAGTGTTTAGATCAACCATTTGTACAAGCAAGGCATTCCATTTCAGAGGGAAACAAGATGCATAGCTTTTCTTCCTCCCTAAGATAAGAAAACAAAACTTTACCTTAAGAAGTCATCGCTATTTTTTTTACCAAGTAGGATAATTCATTCCACATTTGTAAAATAGTGTTTATCACTGATTTCCACGGTTATTGTCAAGTATGTCAAAATATCTACAACCAAAATCTATTCAATAATGAACAATAAATTTAAGTTACATTTTCCATAAGCACATCTTTCCTCTTGAAATTAATTCTTGAAGAATTTGGTAAATTGGAATTTTATAGGCATTGGGTAAGTGCAATCAGTTGTGGTACTATAATCTCAATCAAAGCCAAAGAAGCAGTTTAAAGAAATAGGAAATCCTAATACCTTGTCTCCTAGAATCTAGGTTCTAGTGTCCATTACAGCTCTCTAAGTATTTACTATATGATAAACTATCCAGCTAATTCTAAAGATGATCTGTTAACTAAGAATCAAATGATATCATTTATGATATGAAATTCCATTTGAAGGATTTCAGCATGCAGTTTGTTGCAACAGCTAGTCCTCGCTCCAGTACTTGCAGATAAGCAAAGGTTCCTATCATAGTGCTTCGTTGCAAGTTATTCTCTTTTCTTATTTAATTTTTCTATGAGATAATTAAAATAAAGGTTATTGCTTCAACCAGAGTATTTCCATTTAAAGAGAAGATTATGTTTTATTCGGTTCTATTCAGATTAGCCCAGATATAAAAGCCTAACTGTCCACAAATAGATAAAAGCACAAATAAAATATGATGTATCCATGAAGCATTTTGAAATTTAAAACCTATGTGGATCCTACTGCTTTCAACAAGAGTGAATGAAAAAGACATTGTGTTTAAAATACTTATAAAACAAGCACAAAAATCACACTGCTTTAGAAATATCCTTTATATATATTTTTTAAATTAAACATTTTATTTTGCTGTGCTCACTGACTCTGTATTTTAGAGATATCCTTTCTAACACAAACTGGCTTACTTGGGAATTCTCTATTTGTGCCAACACAAATTCCAGTCACAACAAAGAAACCAATCTGCGTCCTGTTCGGACTTGTTAGTGCTTTCAATACAAAGAAGTATTAAATACTTAAAATTATAAATAAACTAGCAAACTAATCCTGATTGATCAATACATAGTGCCACCTAAATGTGTATAAATTTTACCTTTCTGCTAAATCCTTGTAAATAAAAACAGAAACAACATCCAAGTTAAAGTACATGATCTACACAGATCCCTTCATCATTGCATTGGTTTATAAAGAGCCTGCTATAAAAAATGCAAATTTCCTAAGCAGCATGTTCAACTCAAAGAAGGCATTTAAACATTCATGTTTGGTAAAGTAGCTAAGGCGATTTTGACGAACAAAGGTTATGACATATCACTGACTAATGGCGTCCTGCGAGTAAAGTCGCATCAATACTAATCCACATCTTGAAAATAGATCATCAATAAATTCCTGGGCACTTCTGACAAAATATTTTCTAAGAAATGTAAAATTATAGGGGCATGCTTGGCACTCAAATTTATGAGAGGCAGTAAAAAAGAATTTCATTAGCATAAACAAGTCAAAAAAACTAATGTCTTTCAGAAGAAATGGGCTACCTTACATGATGAACTATGGCCAAGAAAGTAATCTCATCTATAATTCAACTTTTCAGAAAATTTTTGCCCAGAGAAACCAGGATTGCTGCTAAACAACATCGAAATGATTGTGAATATGAAAATTCTTCCAGAATTTTAAGTATAAATAGAAAAACAATGAATCTCAGAATCCTTTGAATGAGGAATTAAACTCATTATTAAAAAGGAATAATCCTATGCTGATTATGTGCTGATTCTCACAAATCATACCTTTTGAACAACTGTAATTTAAAACAGATATAGAACCCAAGTTTACTTTCCAATTCCAAGAAAAAAAAAATCAAATTTTCTCTAGACACATCTTTGCCACCAAGACAAAAACATCTTGCGCTGTATGTCTGAAAGAAAACTGCCAATATTTTTTCTGTCTCGATGCTCTGAGGCGACTTCAAAGAGCTGTGGAAGTACAGAATCAATATCTGAGTGCAGGCAGCCGCAGCAAAGCTGTGACCGAGATGGCACTTACTGTTGGTCAGGTTACAGTCTCTGAAAGTACCAGCATCTCAAAGTACCAGCAAGAAGCCCCAGCACCCACTTGGCAATACCTTTCCTTCAGCCATGGCTATTGAAACTATTTCACTTTTATCTCACAATGGGAGTGCCATGGTTAAGAAAGAAACAGAGATAAAGAACAAGCAATAGCAAAGGGTTTCTAAGTAGTTCATTAAATGGCACTGTTTCAAAACAGCAGTGCTTATTGAATTGTACCTCTGAGGGGCTGGAACTATGCAAAAGGTAAGAGACAAAGTGTAGGAGGGCATCATTAGGCTTGCTTATAGGCTGCACAATCGGTTTCTGCCAGCTTGCCATACGTGCCGGATATCAAAGGAGAAAACAGAAGGAAGATAAGAAAATATCAAAAGTATTACAGAGGACTGCCATCCAATTTACTCCAAGCCGTAGTGAAAGGCATGGTAGTGTTTCATGTAACCTGTTCTGAACCTGAAACAAGATTGTTGTAAACAATGTAATTTCTTCAATTCATTTGAAAAGCAAGATTTTAAAAGACATTCTACTAGATGACTTCAGCATAACAGAATTAATAATAGACTAAATGTCTAACAGTTTTGAACAGACCCTCAATTTCTTTTGGACCACGTGGTTTGGAAAGAAAATAAAACCATACAGAGAATGAGAAATTTAAAAAATTTAAAAAATCACCCATTGAAATGAAATAATTTGAGGGCAATTCTTCACCAGTGCTCAATTATGTATTTAACTCAATTTTTTAGTGGCACATATATTATAAAGGCATATATGAATCTGAAATTAAACTTATAATAGTAATGCTGAATTTCCTTTCTTCTTTTATACTGTTCTACCTTCTTATTTTTTGTTTATATAATGGAAGCATATTTCATATATTTCATATATACTGTCATTTAAGGGCATAATAACACATTCCACCATAGCCTCCCACCCTCAATCCAGCCTTCCTTCCCTTCTCAGAACAATAGCCAGGAGCCCCAAGTGGTCCTCAGAAACAGAAGAACAGTCAACTTTCTTTGGGACTCGGGAGGGGAACCTTATATGGTCCTTACTTAGCTTCAACTTTGGCTCCCCACTCTCTCTGGCAATGACCATCAGGGTCGCTCCAGAGACCCAAAATTAGATCAGATAAAGAAAGCTTAGAACAGACAAGAAAAAGTCAGTTTGAACTCCGATAAACCTTACTGGGTAAGGACACAAAGATTAGTTACTCCTCACTAAGGTATTAAAGATTTCTCTGCACACCCTCCTGAAACTGTTTTGCTCCTCAATCAATTGAATCGCTTGAATACTATAAGCAGCTAAATATAAATATGAAGAAAAAAGACACAAGACAGTTGAATAGTACCCTATGACTATTTTAAGGTTATGTATACACTAAAATTGAGATGTCAATGAAGCAGTTACAGGATGTGGTTAAGAACTCACATTTTCTAACACATTGGTCACTCAGTACCATGTCAATTGACTTGATGATGCTGTAAATTTCCATATTTCTTCCTGTTGTCGAATTTGTGTAGTGGCGTTTCATTGGAGGGGATGATATTCTGCCAGCTCTACTTTGAGACCAAGGATGGTCTCCTAATGAAGCTGTTGAATTTATCTGGACAATAAGATGCTGGACTCCCTGCATGGTCCATGCCTGCAATGATGGAATTATGACTGGTTATGAGCTGTACTAACATAATAATAAGGAGGAAATCAATATGGAGGGAGGGATTGGGGAAGGATTGGGGGAATCCCAGAGCCTATGGAACTGTGTCATAAAATGAAATTAAAAAGAAAAGAAAAGAAAAAAGAAAAAGGTATTCCAAATGAAAATGCCTAGATTTAATCACTGAGATTGAAAACTCAGGTGGATCCACCAGCCACAGCTTCTCATAAAACTCCCTTTCATAGATATGAGTCCCTTAGCAGAAGTATGTTTTTAAATATACTACCTATTCAGAGATGGTATGGTAGCCTAGTGGCTCAAGTCCTCACTTGGCCTCTGCTTGGATCCCATATGGGCACTGGTTCATTTCTCAGCTACACCACTTCCCATCCAGCTCTCTACGTGTGGCCTGGGAAAGCAGTCGAAAACAACCCAACACCTTGGGACCTTGTACCTGGTGGGAAACCCAGAAGAAGCTCCTGGCTCCTGGCTTCAAATGGGCTCAGCGTCAGCCATTGTGGCCCTTGTGGAGTGAATCAGCAGACAGAAGACCTTCATTTTTGTATACTAGACATTCCAATAAAATAAATCTTTAAAATATATATATACATATATATATGCTAAATATTCCTCGATTGTAGGCTTTTTCCTGCTAGTTGTGTCCATTGTTGTATGGAAGCTTTGTAGCTTAATGTTTTCATGTTGTTTATGTTCTTTATGCTTCTGGAGTGCTAGAAATAACCTGGCCTAAACCATTTTTAGGATTTTTTTTTCTCTATGTGGAATCTTAAATGTTGATCTTACAGAAATCCTGAAAAGATTGAGGCTCCCCAGAGGCTGGATTTGAATGGAGGATGAGATGGAGAAGGGTTGATTGACACGTGAACATTCAACATCAGAAGGAATAAATTGTGGTAGAAGATGCACAGTATAAGCACTGTGTATAACAATTAGTATGCTACATTTCCAACTAACTATGAGCTGTTCAATGTTCCCACTGCAAGGAAATGTTTGTATTTAAAGCAATGGATATGCTAACCACATCCATTTGATTTATGCACAGGCGTACACATGTTAAAACCTTACACTCTATCCCAATGCTATGCACAATTATTATTTGTAAGTAAAAGAAAAAAAAAATTTAAAGAAGGTATAATCCTTCAATATCTGACTAGGAATAATTTTATTTTTAAATATAATTCTTACAATGCAATATTTTTATCTAGAGCTCATTGTTAAAATTCAGCACCAGTGATGGCGTTGTTTTTTTACCTTTTTCTGAAATGATTTATGGCAGCTTCTAAGAGAAAGACTTTAAGAAAGGAGACAAACATCTTTCCCTTCCAGCTTGCCTTGAAATCAGCACAGGTCTGTGTCTCCCTATTGCTCTGGAATGGAAGTTTACTGTTCTCTTCACCACAGTATCTCACATCAGGATAGCCACTGTGTTCTTTTCTATTCTCATTTTTTAAACATTTTTTTTTTGGTTGACTAATATACTTAGAGCACTAAGCCTGATTTAAGGGTGTATAGGGTTTTCTGCTGCCTTTTTGGTAATGTGTTGGAGAGAGAGCATGAGACAAAGTAAGTGGATTTTTGCAGAAGTGTAACTTGTCATGCCATCATGCTTAAACTCCAAATGCTCAACTTGGTGCCTGGAAAACAAAAATGTAGTAGCTTATCATTAGTGAACTAAGATTTCAAAATGAGCCCAGACATTCCTCATGCATCAGTTTTCTGTGACTGATTGTCTGTCCTCTAAAGAAGAAAAGAGGTATGCATTCTGTTTCATTTGTAAGAGACACACTGGAAGCATGTGTTAGTCACCCCATTATGTTTTGAGCATTCTTCTTATCAAGCATGGGGACATTCATGTCTTAAATGATTGTGAGCATTCCACAACCATTGGAAAATATTAACACTTTTCCATCAGCAGTTTCTATGAACTGTGTCTTAATTTCAAAAGGAATGTTAATATTGAGCCTTTGCTTCCTAGAGAGCTGGCATGGGGATGTAGAATACACCAGTAAATACAAACAAGTGATGGAATGCAAGTTCATTTTGGAAATGTCAGAGGTCACTCAAAAGCTGCCTCTTCATTTGTATGCAACTATGTACAATCATCAAGCGGAAGTCAATATGTTTTAAATGCAGGATTGATCCAAATCTCTACCCTTACATCATTGGTATTATTAATCAGAATGGTAAAAGAACCATAGGTTATGCAAGTAGGTAAGAGTGGTGAAAATCGGTGCCAAAATCAGGAGTAAAGAAGGCTCCGGAGAATGAGCATGATGGTGTTGGGACATCTGAGCACGAACTGAAGAAAGGAGGAAGCTGGAAGCAATGAGCTTTGCATAACAGATGAGACACTCCAAAATAAAGTCTAAATTAGAACAGAGGACAATGTTATCATGCAAACAGCCCTTTGGAGAACAAAGAAATTCAAAGTAAAAGTCAATATGGTTAAATGTCATCCAATCGTTTAATAATTATAAGCAATCAAAGTATATTTTCCTACAGCATGAAAACTTTCACTCCACTTACTTGTTCATTTTATGCGTTTTTCTGTCCTGCCCAACCTTGTAACTTTTTCCTCTCATTCCTTCTAGCCATGACTTTGCTGATTCTTTGAGAATATGGACACAAAATGAAGTCACCTTGCTCACCTGCCTTCCTTTTTCCCCATCTAAAAGCACCAACTTAATTTCATTTTTTTAAATTTATTTTTTTATTATTTGAATGGGAGAATCACAAAGAAATAGAGAGAGGTCTTCCATCTTCTATATCACTACCCAAAATGCCACAGTGACTGCAGCTGAGTCAGAAGCCAGGAGCCAGGAGCTTCTTGTAGGTTTTCCACTTGGGTGCAGGGACCCAAGAGTTTGGGCCAGCCTCAGCTGCTTTCCCAGTCCATAAGCAGGAAGATAAATTGGAAGCTGGCACTAAAACAGTTGCTTTTGTGGGATGTTGCTATTACAGGCATTAAGGTTCATCTGTTGAGCATAACACTAACCCCTATTCTGCAAGCAATTTGAATGTGATTAAACCTGCACAGAAGGGGGTCTTGCCTGTCAGCACCTCTATTCTGATCTTATGTGACCCTGGAGAGAAAGTATCACAGTATCACAATCTATATTGTGCCTAGACTTCTGCACCATGAAAAGTGTGAGATGTTTATTGAACAGGAATTTTAGCCAGGTTATACCTGGCTCTGTTGTAGCAAACAAATTAAACATTGTGAATATTTGCTATTAAACAATAACAAATTAAACATGAATATTTAATCGGCATTTTAGTCATCAAAAGCAAAAATAAATGTGTAATGGAATGTAATTTTCACATGTCCAAAACCTATGCATATTTGCTATCAAACTATCTTCTCCAGTCTTTCTCATTCTAGAAAACGCCAACTCTAAATAAATTAGAACAAGGCCATGGAATTAACCCCAACTTCCTTTTCATTCACATCCCAACCAAGTTACCAATAACATCTTTTGGGATTATCTTCTTGAAACTTACAGTTCTTGGCAGAACTGTCCTACTGCTGTGTCACGCTCGAACCTCTATATTGTAGCAGTTCCTATGAGATGCAACTGCTAGCGTCTTTACTACTTCCACTTCCTCTCTTATTTCTAAAGAAGTAGGAAAAATACATATGTAGATATATATGCATATAATATCAACCAATGCCAGAAATAAACATAGTTGATACATTTTGAAATTTAAAAACCAAATGAATTAACATATAACCACAAATACAATCAGCATTTAATCATTCAAGTGAAGCATAATTTTATCAACTTGAAGTGGAAAAAATATACACTGTTTTAAAAGCACACCAGCAAACATGTCAACATTTTGGAGAATATTTTAAACTATAATAAACTATAGGATTGTGATAAAATTGATAAAGTAAAAACAAACACTATAAAACTAGATGTAACCATTAACTATATACAGTTATAATAATTTTCTAAATGGTTTAGAGCATTCTGAAAAAGCTTTTAAATAATTAAGGAGATATAAACATGCTACATACATTCTTCATTTTTTTGTAATACAATTCCTGGAAGGAATCATCAAAGTGTATCTAAAAGGTATTATTTTTACAATAGAAAAATTATTAAAATCATGTTTTTGAAATGTAGATAAGTGGTTAGGAGCTGTGAGTAGTTAAACAATTCAGTTCCAGGAATAAAGATCACTCTATTTAGGGGAACAGTGGAAAGGAGTCACTTAAAAGTTTTATTTCCATTTCTTTTTGAATTAATCATCACTAAGTCAATGGTATTTGGAATTTAGATATAAAAATACATTTCGCTGCAGAAGTTGAGTGATTTAACCAATCCCAATAGTACATTTCTCTAAAAGAAGTATTTGAGTGCTTATTAAATTAGACATTGAATCTTTATTTCACATATATATATATATATATATATATATATACACCCAATGTATGTGAACAGTAAGCATCTCTACAAAATCAATTTTAAGTATTTGTTCTATTTGGAACTGTCTTGGTCTCAACAATGACTTGTCATAACAGCTACATGCTTTCTGTCTATCTTAAGCTTCCATTGTTTCCACTTTTTGTGTTCTCACTCATTAATAGACACCAGGTCAAGCATTATCCTAGGCCATCGAGATAAAATGATCAATCAGAATATAGAACCCGACTTAGGGAAACGAATAGATTAATGGAGGAATAAAAAAGCCAATTTCAATCAAACGAAAAATGCTATGAGATGTGAAGGCATTATTTAGCTGTATGAGCATATAGATAATGTTAATTAAAGTACACAAATATGTTTAAATGAAATGCTTCAGCTAAAAACAAGTATGTCATTTTTGCCTATTTTTAAGTTCTAGTAATTCTTTTTAATTAATTTTAAGACAATATATTTTATATGAAATAATGACATGGATTATCCTACATTGAATGTTTTGGCTCATTCACGGATTTTCACATTTTAACAGTGTTTTTAAGTGTTTTTACTTCAGAAAGTCCTTTAGTGTTGTCTCTTGACTGTTATGTTATCACTGCTTTAAAGTAAGAGGCTGATTCTTCTAATAAAGTTAATGGCTGGCTCATTTAATTTGTAGAACCTAACACAATGTATCATATTGCATAATTATTTCTTTTATTATTACATTATTTATAGATTCTTACATGCACATAAATATTACATACCTACATAATATAGCCTCATTAAATAGTTGTATCACTTACATTACTTGTAATATAACTACACAGGGATTAAGATTCTTTCACTAGCAGTTTTAAGTACCCCTATATTTGTTTTTGTTTACAGAAATGAGATCATCTACAGGAGTTGGCACTTAAATAATCAACATCATTATAATATTCAAATTATGCAGACCCTTAAATGCAAAGCACAAAAAGGATTATTACACTTGCCTTAACTATTATTACATATCAATCAAATTTTACTTCTTTTTCTAACAGAAGCCTATCTACAACATAAAGTCATGCAAGAAACTGGATTTTTTTGCAATTATATTTTAGCAATGCAACATTCTATATGGAATTAATTTCTCTTTTTTAAATAAAAAGATTATTTTTGCTATTAAGAATCCATTTCATCATTTTTAATTACGTATGCCTCAGATATCATTACTTTTAAATTTTTAAATTATTTTGGGCTGTTAATAAATATTATAAAACTTGATTTTATTTTGAATATGAAATCCATGTCCTCTTAACACAATGATTTAGATTTAGAAAACATAGGTGCTATCATTGGCCTTTTCTTTTGTCATGCATCTTTACTCATTTTCCCCAACTAATTTTAACCACTTATTTTTCCTTAGTATTCCTTTTCTCAAAAATCTGGAGGAATACTCTTCTAAACCCAATGAGTAATAGTAGAAAAAAATCTTTAATATTATGTCAATATTATTTATCAAAGACAGAGATGACTTCATTTGCCATTGGCCTTTTTAAAAAATCTGAGTTGAAAACTACACAATAGATTTTAGAGTATGCACAACTCCTTGAGGGATTTGGAAGGATGCTAAGCTGAAACAGAATGGATGTAAGGGAAGAGGGGATTAGAACCTCATGAGTCTGTAATCAAACTTCTCAGATTCCATGGCTGTCTCTCTTCCTTCTATTATTTTGCAAATCTTACCCAAAGTCTTCAGGAAAATCTTATGATCATCTTGCCAATTCTGTGTTTTAGTTTTTTCTCTTAGCCTCTTCCTTATTATGGTGACGATCCTTTTATTTCCGCATATGTCTACTGGTCAGATCTGATGCCTTGCACCAGACATATCCCTGAGTTTCACTAAGAACTAGCAGCCTGTAGCCATGCTTTAGTAATTACATCCATTTTCTGGAGACTCCATAAGTTCCCTGAGGGTAGAAATTGAAGTAATATGAACACACTCAGTAGAATGTTTCTTTAGAGAATGCTAATTCCTATGCATGACAAATTTGGATGAGGCCAAGAATTCTGCTTCACTTTTTCACTGTTTATTCACTGAAGGATAGCCTAGAGCACAAACACTGTGTCAATATGTAGCTATTATGTAATGATGCACTTTCACTGACATGCGAATGTAGTTAAATAAAATGCAAAGTATAAAACATAATTCATTTACATTTTATAGGTTTAAAGACAATCATACTAAGCATAATTTTACCTGAGAAAAACAAATATAGTAGTCTAAAATATACATACTTATTTCTTAAGAGTAAATTAGAGCTAATATCCTAGCTTCAGTTTTATTCATTCATACTGTCTAAACATTTTATGAACAACCACTATTTCTCTCGATTTATCTTGTTTCACAAAAAGCTACTGGTAACACAATTTAATGAAAAAAAAAAATGACATTCCTCTATCCCAAAAAGACACCTATGCGACTTCTAAGGGATGGCTTAAAGTCACTGTAAGTAAAGTCACAATTTTTAGGGAACATGCAGTTATCATAGTTCAGGGCATGGTTAGGAGGCATCTGAATTAGGCAAGTAATAGTAAATATGGATAATTGTTATATACCAATGCACCAGGCATGGAACAACATATTGAGGACATTTAAGTGGCTGGGAGAAGGCCGTTTCTAGAATACACTACATGGTTATCCCAAGATTATTGAGCATAATCAGAAGATGGAATTTAAGTTTTGTAAATGGGACAACACCTCTTTCTTTAAATTCTTAAAACTCAGATGGCTTAAACAGACTCCGAAAGAGACTCAGCATGTCAGTTGAGTTGTTACCACTCTTACACAATTGCTTCTCCAGCCACTGCATATGCCAACTGTAAACAGATCGCACGCAGCAAGCTTCTTCATAAACATTGCCTATACCTACTTCCTCTGGTATCTCTACTTTCTCTACAAAACTAACATTGAAAACAAAACAGAATGGGATTTGTAACAAAATATTTGAGTTTAAAAGCCAGTTTCACAACCAATTAGCATATCCACATTGTGTCACATTACCTAACATCTGTCGACGACAGGCATTCAAATACAATGCCTAATGATGTTTTTTAAATCAACAGGGAGTTAGCATGTATATTTACAAGCATAAAATTCCTGTTAGCCTATTTAGTAATTTTGTATTTAGTGACCATTATCACATTATATACATACAGCTAAAAATTTATTTAAAGTGCTATATGGATGTAGACTGAAAATATTTTTTAAAGAAAATACTTATTTATTGAGATGCATAGTTACAGAAAGGGATAGACACAGAGAGATCTTACATCTGATGATTCATTGTCCAAATGGTCATAATAGCCTGGACTGGAACAAGTACTAGCCAGGATCCAGGAGTTTCTTTTGGTCTCCCACATGGGTGTAGGGGCCTAAACACATGGGCCATATTCGACTGCTTTTCCAGATACACTAGTGGAGAGATAGATTGGAAATGGAGCACCTGGGATGCAAACAAGAGCTTATATGGGATGTAAGCATGGCAGGCAACAGCTTAACCCATCACACCAAAATACTGGCTCCTGAAAGCTTCTAATAGATATATCTTTCTCACTTCTGTGAAGATAATGGCTCTCATGACTGATCTGTTTACTATGTTTTGAATTCCCACACAACTATTTAGAATATACTTACTTATATATTCCAATATATATTCAGTAAACGCTACCTTGCTCTCAACCTTCCATTAACCGTGGGACTTATCAGTTACATTAATGCTTATTTTTAAACTAAATCCTTTGACAAGTGCATTCTTAAGCCTGCTCCTTTAGGTGGGCTAGCAATATAAGAAATAGCTCAGCTAAACCTCTCTCAATTGCATTGCATGGACTATATGAAAATTCTAATTAGTGGAAGTTATGCAGTGGATAACTACTGTGCATTCCAAATTATATTTATCCATTACAACTCTGTCATCAAATATTGGATATGGCCTATAGTTAGCATCACTGTAAATTTGCATTTCAACTGGGGGAAAAGACACCTTCTTTTTGTCTTCACTGATTAACATTTTCAAGCTCTGTAATTTTCTTGCTGCTCACAGAAACAAAGCAAGCCAAGCTCATACAGAAAGCCTATTTTCCAAGATATAAATATTTGCTATTCAGAAAACCTCAATGAGGGTTTAGTTATTTTAAACTAAAGAAAGAAAATTACTAGTAATGATTGGTTTCAGCTAACGAAATGCTTTTATGCAAATACATGAACCCTAAATATGACCTGGAAACAAAAGACTGCTTAACAGTTACTATTAAGCAATACATTAGTAGATCAATTAAACAGAACTTCTTTCTAATGAGTATGTGGTACAGAGGTTGCCATAGAAACCTGGAAAGGAAAAGCCCTTGAATGCTAATTTATCATTCTAAGACTTTAAAATACTATAGGTCTGATTGCGGCTGGTAGTAACTAAAGTTGAAATAGGTCACTACTGAGGAATCAACTTTTTCTTTTACAAGGTGGCTTTTCAAAGATAATTTATTATATTACATGGCCTCATTCTTCTAGCCTTTACATACGCTTTAGCTTCTCCAAGCGATTCTGTGTGCCGATACTTGTTAAAGTTGACTTTCATATGCCTAATCTTGATACAGCCCTAAGAGAAGTGGAAAGAAATGACAAGAACATTATGTTGGCATTTTAATATACTTTTGGCTAAGTAAGTTTCTACAATCATAAAATAGAGTTTTATCACATGTTTCAGCAATGGGAGGGTGAAATACATAGTAGGCAAGAATTTGATTCAAAATAATGATCCAACAGCAGCCTTGATCAACTAGAGATAAAAAGACCAATTGGACTAAGAAAATTGGAGCACACCCATTGATGAAAAATCAGATGCAAACTAAAAAGGCGTGTGACTTTGGGAAATGCAATGATATTTAACCTTCTGTCATTGGAAATAAAAACAGGCTTGTGACATTTAATCATCCTCATTTGGTTTCTATTGGAGTCCATGTGTTCACATATAAACCCTATTTCCATTTCTTTGGGTAAAGACATAACTCAGAACAGGGATCAAGATTTTTTTTTTTTAGTCTAAGTGATTTCCTTAAAGAAATAACAATGCAGTTTTTTTAGAGCAAACTTAAAAATTTAAGTAAATAACTTATTATTTATCTGACATTTATATATACAGACACAATTAAATAAAATTTCACAGAAAATGCAGTTATATCTATAAATGTCGTATAATTCTAAATCAATAAGGTGATAATATAGGTATAGTGTATAATACATACATGAATCTCTAATTTGATAAAAGGCCATTAAAATTATTAAAGGTTTAATACATGCTATACTAATTACATTTATTATTGGCAATGTAAATTATGTATGAATGGTTATATGAATAAATGTACATTTCCTGAGTTCCATCAGTTACATATTCCAGAGGACAGAATTTCTTCTCTAGTGAACACTGTGTGAAATGAGATCATACATAGAACTGACGAAGTCCATGTGTTAGCCAATGAGTGATGGATGAATTAAATTGTAACAGAAGCCTAAACATTGTCCCTCATTAGAGTTGAGTTTGCAATAACACTTCAGTAATTCACAAACACTGAACAAGCAGGCCGGCTGATTTTGAAATCTTTGTTTCTCTGTAAAACCATTCTTTCAAATGGGATTTGAAAACAATTGTCTTAGACATTGTCTAATTCAACTGCCAGTCAGCAGTTGCTCAAATATGCAAAATATCTCCATTACAAAAGTATTAATTAATAAAATAACACTCACACTTCATAGGAAAAATAAGCAATGTTTAAGTACTTAAACATTCCTCTGAAATGTTCTGTATACCATAAAGAAAATCTCATCAAACTTACTAACTTATCGCAATTTGTACAGCAGTGTGTTGCTTAAAATTCCATGCAGAATAATGAAGCATATGAGAAAAGAAGAGAGCAAGAGTGACAGAAACTTTCTTACTAAAAGGGTTTGTATCATCTAGAAATGGAGTTGTTTCTCAGTTGTTAGAAATAATGCAGAAGAATCAGGATGGTGGAATAGGGCAAGGAAATGTTTAAACAGACAGAGAAACATTAGCCAGGGTGAAGCTGAGAGGATGCATTTCAGAAAACAGAAGATCTTCCTCTGTTTCTCCTTGCCTCTGCATATCTGACTTTGAATAAAAAAAGAGTTATGAAAGTTCCAGATCATGCTGAAAGAGTAGCTGGGTTTAAAAATATATTTAATAAAATAATAAAGGAAAATTAACCTAGTCTGGAGAAAGAATTGGAAAACAACATCCAGGAGGGGCACAGAACTCCCAACAGGGTTAACCAAAATAGATCTTCACCAGGACGAGTGATAATCAAGCTCTCTTCAATCAAACATAAGTAAAAGATCCTTAAATGTGCATGTGAAAAAAAAAATCAATTGACAGATAGAAATGCAATTAAAATCACAGCTGACCCCTTAAAGGAAACTCTACATGGTAAAAAAGGATGGAGTGATGCATTCCATATTCAAAATGCAAAAAAAGTTGGTCCCTAATAATGTACCCAGCAAAGCTTTTCTTTGTCTTTGAAAATGACATAAAATTCTCCCACAGGAAAGAAATTTAATATGTCTTTTCCAGACCTGTTCTGGAATGTTCTCTTGACAAAGAGGAATAGCACCACCAAAACCAAAGGCAAATGTGAAGAACATCTCAGTAAAATAATAACAGAAGACTAAATCATTCAGCAACCCATTGCTGAAATGACAGGACCAAATTAACACCAATTTATATCCACCCTGAATGTAAATGACTTAAACTCATCAATATTAGGTCCTAACTTAGTAGCCTGGATTAAAAAAACAAAACCCATCTATTTGTTGCCTACAAGAGACACATCTCACCAACAAAGATAAGTGGAAACTATATCTCATGGATTTTGATTTTTTTAGTTTATTTCTTCAAAATAGTTTGCTTCTCGTTAAATTCTTCACTGACTCATAGATCACATTAGCATCATTTTGTTCAACAAAGTTCTTGATTTCCTTTTTCATTTCTTCAGTAACACATTAGTCATTCAGTAGCATGTTATTTAACTTCATGCTGATGTAAGTTTATCTTTTTCTTCCTGCTGTTAATTTTGTTCATGGCTTTTCATTAAAGGGTATGTATAGCAACTGTGTAATGGAGACTATCATATCCAGATGTGAAGATACAATGCAGTATGCATCTCTACTTCCAGATCAAAGATAGACTCCTAATGAAACTGTTAAAAATATCATGACAATAGGATGCTGAACTCCACCATCATCCATGCCCACAATACTGGACTTATGACTGTTTATGAGGAAGCATACTATTGTAATAATATAGGGGCATTTACTGGGGGGAAGAGGTGATTTGGGGAGGGGGTATGGGAAATTCCAGTTCCTACAGAATTGTATAATAAAATGATAATACTAGTAAGTGAAAAACAAGTAAAAAAAAAAATAATGCAACAGAATGTGTATGTTTTACTAAATTTATCCCAATGAGAACATCTTAAAAGGCAATATTGTAATATACTCAGAGCAGAAGGCTCCATATTTCTGGTTGATTTGATTTCTGAGTAATCTCAATGCTCCTTTTCAAATGTTAACTTGCAAAAAAAAAACCACTTTCCAATAGTATTAGCTTTCTTACTACTGTTATTCATGGCTTTCTGGGCATCCACCATGCCTACAAAACAAGGCAAGTTGTAAAGGTACAGTAGCAGTGGAAGACAGAAACTCAGAAACTAAAATGCCAAACGAAAGTGTGATTACACCTGTAAGAGGTGAATTTATCACCATGTGTGCAGTTACTTTTTTATATTTCAATATTATGATACTTGTTTCACTCCATTATCATTGAAAGGCACTTTGCAAAATAAGGATAAAATACTTGGTTTAACCCATTGAGTAGTGCTTTTTTTTTTCTAGAATGATTTTAATGCTGTGTTTTAAATAAAATTGTGAACAGAGGTTTGTATTTGTTTTGAGCTTCAAATAGTCACTGCTTTCAAATTTGGAGTGGATAACATGGTTTAGAGAAAGACACAGAGGTATGATTGAGACAACTCACATCTTATATTGGGGAGCCTTGAGTAAGCTCTGGGCAATGAAGTTTATTGTCCTCCTCGTATCAATTGCATTACAGCGCTGGGGTCAAAACCCATAGTTTTTGCAGGTAGGAAGGTAGGGATGTTCGTGACAGTGCTTATATTGTGGGCCTGTTCTAAGGATAATTACCTAATCTATCCTTCTTTCCCCAGCACTCACTGTTGCAGTGAAGTCTACTGGACTTAGGTGGAGCATCTGCACCCACTGTGGTCTGCTTAAACTGGACCTGCTCTGCCTCTCCATGCTCCCTCGGCTGCTGTCCATGGTGCCAGCCCTGAGCTGAGAAACTGCAGCCGCTGCTGGTGGTTGCCAGGACCAACAGGCAGTGAAATGAACGAGGTAGGTGGTAACCAAGGCACCACTCAGAGATCCCTGGCGTTCTCTCAGTCTCTGCTATCTACAGAATTCTAAGGCTAAGCTTTGAGTTGTTCCTATTTTGACTACAAATGGGAGCTCGGGGCAGTTACTCATGGGAAGCATTATGGACAACATAAACAGTTAATGAACATGGATTTTGATATCATAGTATGTATACGTACATACACACTATGATATCATAATATATATGATTTACATATATATAGACACATATATATACCATGAAACATCCCAGATTACTGTAATATGCAATATACTACAGCTAACTGCATAAGGTAAATGATCAGTCTTATGCTAATGTTTGAAGCATGTATTTGCCACATCTAAGCTCACTGCCATACATTAAGAAGCTGCTCTGAAGTTAAGACAACTGTGCTGCATTACAATACTTAGTTTTGTGGGGTTTTGACTAAATGCAGCTTCTGTACATTTGCTTGTGTTCCTCTACACTAGAAAACGTCACCAAGTGGTGTGTGTGTGTGTGTGTGTGTGTGTGTGTGTGTGTATGGGTGTTTAATGTTTGCCCATAGCAGGTTCCTGTGCATTTTACTGTAGCAAATGAACAAATAGATGATAATCTACATTTATGTTATGTGTTGATGGCATATGTAACTTTTTCTTAACTTTTTGAACATTTCTAGGCTATGTAGTCTATGTTCAAGCATGTTCAAGTTGTCATAATTCTCAAAAAGCAAAAAGCTGAAAACACAATTGGAGCACAAGTTCAAACATGCATTGCTCAAGAGGGATTAAAGTCACTCACTCATACTCCTTCTTGAACTTAGTCATATCCGCTTTATTCCAGTAGTATTTCTCCAAAATTGCTTTTGTAATGGGACCAATAGTCTTTCATCGCTAACCAGAACAGGCAGCACCCATTCCTCTTCTATGCCAATTAAGAATAATTAAGTGAATTGATATTTTCCACCCTTTTGATACTCAGTTTTCACTTTGTTTGCTGCAGAAATATGCTCCTTATTTTTCTTCTCTTCAATCTTCCTTTCCTTATTTGTCATTTTCTTCACAATCCTTTCATCTTAGGAAAACCAAAGGCGTAATTTTCTGTTGTGTTCTTGCTCCTTTAATGCTTATATCCAAGTTTATAATTCATAACTGTACAAAACACACCCAAATTTATAGTTCCACCTCAGAGCTGTCTCCTGAACTCTAGGAGTCTGTACTCAACTGCTTGAATTATTATGTGAATTATATGCTTTACGATCAATATGTTAACTGTAACTGTGGCATTCTTTAACATTTAAGCATCTGATCATTCTGTCAATCTGTTCTTCCTACCACATAAACACAGAGTTGTTCATTTATGTAAAATTAATCATGCTGTTACACACTTTCCAGAGTCCTTAATGATAAATCTATAAGCTGATGGAATATCTTTTGGGATAGACTTTCTACAAATTTTTATTTTTAGTATTACTATTATTTTCCATGACACAGTTTGGTAGGTATAAGGATTTCTCCCTCCTATCCCCTTCTCCTCTGCCTAATTTTCCTTCCCACCATCTTCTCCTATGATAGTACCCATCTTACAGTAGAATCCTTTAGTAACACTTGTAGGTTTGATATTATATAATAGTCTCTAAGCTAGATATGATACTGTTTTTTTAGAAATGTAAATTAAATCCACGAAAGTAAGAGAGTTCCTCTTTAGTAGAAAATCACCATGTCCCCAAAATTTGGTAATGCATTCCTGTCAAAACTCAACATCACAAGATAATTTTACATCCTCATTTTTGTGTGAGATGAAAATGCAGTGTGTGTCTGGGGGGGGAGGGGTAGTTATATGTATGCTTTGTCAGAGTCCTAAATGTTTTACATCATTAGAAAGTACACACAATCTACAAGATAGACTGTAATTGCAGTTCAGGCTTTTACTGAAACCCTAGAATAAATGTTTTATGGATATATAAATGCCAAAGCCTACAAAAGCAAATCACAAATATCCAATGCAAATAAATCAGAATGACTACCACTTAGCTCTCATAATTGCTCACTATTTTTTTTGAAAGATTTATTTATTTTTATTAGAAAGGCAGATTTACAAAGAGAAGGAGAAACAAAGTCTTTCATCTTCTGGTTCACTTCCCAAGTAGCCTGAATGACCAGAGCTGCACTGATCCCAAGCCAGATGACAGGGGCGTCTTCCAGGTCTTCCACGTGGTTGCAGGGTCAGCTTTCCGCCGTCCTAGACTGCTTTCTCAGGCCATAAGCAGGGAGCTGGAAGTGACTTGGTGAGTCAAGGACATTAACCACTAGGTTGCCGCGGGAGGCCCTCATTGTTCTAAATTATACTCAAGCCATGAATCCCTTCACGCTGACTCACCTCCCTATTCGTAATTTTGTAGCCTATTTTATCCAAAAAAGAAATTTTGCTCGGCTCTACTTGTATTACCCATCATTCCTATGTGTGACCTTTCACATCACAACTGAAGACATAACGTGCTTTATGTGAAATCAATTGCATAAAAAGCAAGATAGTCTCTTCACCCACAGGAAAGTATAACCTTTGTGTTGAGAGGAACGTGTTCTGCTTTCCACCTCACATCTTGTACAACTGGCAACTGACAGAGATTAGGTTACATACACTTGACTGATCTTTTTTAAAGATTTATTTATTTTTATTGCAAAGTCAGATATACAGAGAGAAGGAGAGACAGAGAGGAAGATCTTCCATCCGATGATTTACTCCCCAAATACTGCAATACCGGAGCTGCACTGATCCCAAGCCAGGAACTTTTCTTGGTCTCCCATGCGGGTGCAGAGTCCCAAGGCTTTGGGTCATCCTCGACTGCTTTCCCAGGTCACAAGCAGGTCATACAGTTGAACTAAAACATGATGATTCCATAATGATTGGAAGGCTCCGTGAGAGATCATCTATTTTGTTCCATTCTTTCCCATGTTCAATATAAGTAGGAGATGTGTTTATGGCATTTTTAAAAGGTTTATTCAGTGACACTAAAATCCACTCCAAATCATAAATAAACTAGACTTTTTGTGTTAGTAGGAGTTAATTTGAAGTTATATTTTAAAAAGTTGTTCTTTATTCCAAGAAAAAGATGCCATAATTCATTTTAGAAGATATAAACCCTCGGGCAGTAAATCTCTGTGCATGAAAATAAACAATGAACTAAAACAGGAAAGTCTAATTGAAAGTCTTCTGCCAATCTTGCTCAAATTCATAGTGCATTATATTGCTGAGAGATTCGTATGTAACTAAGTGAGTCTTTGAAAATTAAAGACAGAAACTGAGCAGACTATACACTTTTGGGGGAGTAAAATTCAGCAGGTTCCCACAAGATATAGAATCTGACTCTGGAAAAACTAGAACCTAAAAAGTAAAATCCTGCACACATACATACCCCAAATTCCCACAGAATTTAGGTCAAAGGACTTAAAGTAATGCATTGCTGAGTAATAAATCGTGTAATAAACTGTTGCTGCTCCAAACCTTCAAGAATTTAAGAGGCTAATGTATGAGTGTAGTGTGGGAAAGGATATGCCAGGTTATGAGGAAATCAAGAGAAATTGGCTTAATCATCTGTGTGAGTCCACCCGGGGGCAGGCAAGGAGGGGCGAGGAGGAGAAATGTGAGAGAGATCAAAGGTTTAGGGGGCAGATTAGCTGGAGCCAAAAGCAAGTCTGAGACTCCACGTTCCATGCATCGAAAGACACAAGACTGAAGACAATTTCCTTTACATCGAGAAAGAATTGTTGACCTCAGCTGATGTGGAGGTTACCAAAAAATTATGCATGAAAATCTGTGAAGGGCGAGAATTTGATGGCGTGAATCTGAGCCCATGTGAACTTTCGGTCCAGGATGGAACGCAGCATGTACATGGTTGAAGGTAAACCACACAAACCATAACAGGAGTGTTTTTCTTCCTCTACTCATCTTTTAATGTAAATTGTACCTGAATAAACCGTATCAAATTTTTTGCATGTTAGGCAGAAATGTGAGAATTAGTCAAGGATAAAATGAACCAATGTATGAAAATTACATACTTTTTCTACTAGATAAATTTTACATTATTTCATCTCCCAAACTGTTTCTTCAGAAATGGTTGATTGGGCCTGGCGCAGTGGCCTAGTGGCTAAAGTCTTTGCCTTTAAAGTTCTGGGATCCCATATGGGCACTGGTTCTAATCCTGGCAGCTCCACTTCCCATCAAGTTCCCTGCTTGTGGCCTGGGAAAGCAGTGGAGGACAGCTCAAAGCCTTGGGACCCTGCACCCATGTGGGAGACCTGGAGAAAGTTCCTGGCTCCAGGCCTCAGACTGGCGTAGCACCGGCCGTTGCGATCAATCTTGGACATAAGATCTTCCTCTCTGTCTTTCCTCCTCTCTGTATATCTGACTTTGCAATAAAAATAAATAAGTCTTAAAAAAAGAAAGAGAAGGCCAATTTGCATGCAGCTGTAAAGAGTTTTAGTGAAAGGGAAAAAAGCTATGATGAGTTAAACAGCTTTTTCATATTTATCCCATTTTTTTCTAATGAAATGTATAATCACTTATGATACAATGGTAAAAGTAGCAAAGGTTTTTTTTAATGTTCTTTGAGATTCTTACAGATTTCACCTTGCTTAATCCTTTGTATTACCTCTATATTATAAGTAACAGTGTACTACCATGCTACCAGAATAATATTGTAGCTTATTATAATTCCCATTCAAAAAACACTAAAATACACAGATTTTTAAATAATTTGCCCATGCTGCCACCCCCAATTTGAATTATTCTAAGTATCTGTACTGTCCTAGTAAAACACTGGTTTTTGTTTTGTTTTATCTTGTTACAATGTATTTAGGCACTAAATCACACTTTTTGTCTACATCTAGTATTGCTAATATTTATAGTGATGGCTTTGAAGAGCTAAGAATTACTTGTCGAATAGTTTTAGAATAACTGAAAGGACATTACGCTTTGGACATATATTCAGGCAATAATAATTACTGTGATCCAATTATTATATTTACACAAATTGTTTTGATGCTATTATTCAGTTTTGTACACTGTTGTAATTATATTAAGAGTGTATGTACATTTATCTTTAAACATGATATACACAATGAAGTACTCTTATAAAATGTTTTTTTAAATAATCATTAACCAGAAATCCATTCAGTAAAATTGTTTTATTGGTTCCCTCATTTAACATACAAGCTTATTGATATTTCAATGTTAAATCACTTATTTGTTATTTTACCTTAAAAATTGAATTCAATGATTAATTCTTGCTAGTCAAAAAGGCATATTTTTTTGTAAACTGTACTTAATTTTACACACAGTGTTGGATAAATATTAAATACTTGACAAATTATAGATGGGCAAGCACAATTTCTCTCATTTTTAAATCTCCAGAGATTGAAGGTGAGATATAGAGAAATAAGAAAACTTACACATAGGTGGAGATATGCATATGAATAAACTGAAGCAATATAAAATCAACCTAGAGCTATTTGGGTCTATGCTAAGAAGGTTACTTGAATCTTCGGGGTGCAGGACGGAGGGTGAGGCTGGGTTTGCATGAGTAGATACTCTGTATGTGATGTTTCTTATTTTTCTGGGACAGAGTTCTGCTTTGGTACTTCAACAAATCTGAAATTCATATTATAGTCACTTCTTTTTCCCACAATTTACTTTGCAATTTGAAAAAGTAGCTTACACATTCAAATACTATCAGAAATCTCATGAGAAATCACTTGGGATATTGTAAAACTATTACATCAACTTGTACCCTTAAAACATTATTTTAAACTATTCTGTTTTACGGTGATCCAAATAAAATTTTCTTTGGCAAAAGAAAAATGTGTTCATCTGATAAAATGATTTCAAAAATTAAAAAGGGAGTTTTCCAGGTAAAAGAATGGAAATATGTTTTCATTTAAAGACTAAAATATAATAAAAATCAAACCAAACTGACATGCCTCCTAGATACTGTAAAGAAATATAATATCTTTCTATTATATCTTTATATATATAATATCTTTAAAATACTCCTATAACTATAGACATATTTCTTGTTTTTAAAATGGCTTTGTAATAAGCATTCATGGATGTGAACATTGATATTAAAAATGGCATCATAACTTATCAGTCCAAAACTTCATACAAGTTGTTATAAAGCATGTGAGTTTTGTTACAGTTTTAAATATACATGTCAACACAAAGAAACATTTTCTTTCGCCACACTTTTATTTGCTTGAGTCAAAGATATATCCTCAACGTTGTTTATTTATTTCCATACTTGGAAAACTATTTGGACAGTATTCTTAATTTTTTTCTTCTGTTTTTATACAGACCTATGGATTTGGTTTGACATGAAGTATGATATTTAATAAACACATGATTTTACTTCTAAGTGAGTATATTTAATCACACCATAGCTGTAGAAATGTAATACAATTTTGATTAAATATATTAGCTAATCTATTTTCACATACGACAGTTATAGTAAGAACAGACTTGGGGATCAGTTGTAAACCACTTTACGGCTGTTTTGCGTTGTTGTGCACAGCCAGGAACCAAGTCACTGTGCTGTTTAGTTCTTTCACCACCAAGAGGCACAGGTGCACACTGGGACACCACCACCTCTTCCAGACCAAAAGAATTTCCTGACTGCTACGTTTCAAAACCTGGTCGGAGAGACAGGGGCAACATCATGTCAAGCAGCTTGTGAGATTTGTGCCAGCCTGTTGTTCCCCTTCCATTTCTGACTCTGAAAAGGAGCAGACGAAATCTATTTCTCAGAACTTTGGAGGGTGAGAGGAGGAGCAAGAATAAAAGCAAGTTTCTCCTAGGAAATCCGCGTTACTTACATGTAACCTCAGAGTGGCTCAAGAGAGGCAAGACAGCGCCCACAAGCACAAGAGTGGTGGTGCGTGCAAGGACCTCTCGAGGGTTAAATCACCTCGGCATCTGTGGAGATCCCATGGCCTTGAAGTCTCCAGGGTCTCCACGCACCTTTATTTCATTTTGGTGTGTTTGGATCTCTGCCTGTGTACTACAGCTCTCTTGTTGCATGAAAAGAAGCAGGCAGGATGTTTTATCTCTTGTCTGAGCTTGCTTCAATTAAATTAATGGACCCATTCAGCTCACTCTTTCCCCTTTCAGATGTACCCCTGATGAATACATTAAAAAGATCTTAAGTCTCAAGATGGTACATCATGGTATTAGCCAGGCACTCACTTTCCCTGCCTTCTTTTTCTGTAAATCAAATAATTAATGAGATCTCCACCTCAATAAAGCACTTCATCAATATTTTGTGGCAAAGGGAAAAAAAAAATGCCTTCTTTGCTCGTATTAGAGCTTTTATCTCCATCCGTGTAGGATTTTTGTGAGCAAATGTAATAATATTGAAATGACAAAATATTGATCGATTCTTGTCGTTTGGAAAGGATTAAATGTTGTATACGTTGGTCGGTGCAGAAGCAAGCGGCGAGCATGTCAATATGTTGTGCATGTCTTGCACTCGATATTTGAGTTGTAAACATCAGGTAGAACAACTTAGTTCAGCCAGAGTTTGATGTCATTGCAGAGGGTCATCTTTTTTTTTTTATTAAAATCGTACGTTTTCAGTTAAAAAAGAATACTTGTTTATTCTTAGTTGTATTTTGTTGATTTACTTTTGGATGTTGGGATTTTTTTTTCTAACAATATGCTTTACCTTAACTGTCTATTTAAAAAAAGGTAAAGGGAAGGTCATTGGAGACAGGTGCTGTGGCACAGTTGGTTAGACAACACTTGACGCCTGCATCACATGTAGGAGTGCGATTTTGAGTTCCAGCTCCTGTGCTTCTGATCCTACATCCTCTTTGGAGGCAATGGGTGATGTCCCAAGTGTTTGGGACCATGCCACTTACTTGGCAGACACAGATGAAATTCCTGGTCACTGATTTGAGCTGGTCAGGCCAGGGTGCTATGATCTCTCTCTCTCTCTTACCCTTTCTCTCCCTCCCTGTCTTTGAATCAGATGAAAATAAATTTAAAGTAAACATTAAACAAAATTACACTGAGACTGTAAATGTTGATAGTAACTCTGCTTTGGCTTACTGTATGAGAAGATGTTTTGCGCACACTATAGAAATCATATGCAACATTGAAAGAGCAAATGGGAGGTAAAGCACCTGGGAGACAAGCAGGTGTCCAGGTAATCCTGGAGCTTGCAAGATGAGGATTTAGCCATTGAGCCATTGCACAGGGCCCCAGAAGTAGGACATTCTAATGTTTAAAAGCTAAAATGGAAGCTTTGGGATACCTTGATGCCAAATCTTGTTTTACCCAATTACAGTACTCTCATAGTTCATCAAATATACAAAGCAAATAGTTTAATTTCTTGCAGCCAAGGTCTGCTCAGAAATAATGTATTACTTTATGCTGTAGATTTGTTATATAATTTTTAATATAAAAGAATAAATGTTATTGCAAATGAAATACCTAATGTATTAATAAACCACGCCAAGTGATCTTCTTGTAGTTATTTACCCTAGATAATGCAGTCATTATCTAGGTCTTAACTAAGAAGATATTGGATTATGGGACATACAGTTGTTGCCATAATTACTTAGATGGGATGTGAAAAGTAATTTCCCAAATATTAGTTTAAATAAAAACATAGCATAAAAGAATAAAAAGGTATAAAACATTAAGACATGGATAAAATGCTCTGATGATTTGATAAACAATGATTCAGAAAAAAATAACCCATAACGTATAAATCATCAAAAAAAAAAAAACCAGGAGCAATGAACAGGTAATACACACTGATTCACTGGAATTTCTTGATATTATGTTGTCACCAAGTCAAATCAGCGCTTTTTTATAAGATACCATAGAATTTCTTTTCCTGATGAGTCCTCCACAAATACAGTTGAATATGCTTTATACAATTTCAGTATACTTAGAACTCTGAAAGCTGTGAAGAAAAAGGTGTACTCACAGACTTTGCATTGCCTAGGTCTTATTCTCTCACTCTAAACAGGAACCCAGAGGAGCAAAAATATTCCCCAATTATACAATAAAAGGGGGTGAGAATCAAGAATGCTTCTTTTCCTTAATGTAAGGATCAGGAACATCTCGGCATTCTGCTGGATGGGACATTTACTCTTCGATTCTCTTCCAGGCTAGATTGCGTGAGCAGAAATAACATTCGGTAGTAGCAGCTGCATTCACTGAGCCAAGGCAACATCTATTCCTTTGCTCTGAGGCTGGGTCAGTAACAGACAAGGTCCATAGCTGCACCAGCAGAAGCAGAGGAACCTACTCCATGTTCCACCATCTGGGACTTCACTGCTGAATCCACTCCAGTGTCAGGATACAGACAGAAACGCAGTCCCTGCCCCACCCTTTATCCACCAATATGCAGGATCATAGGAACTGAATCCATATCCTGGGAAGGCCACATCCTGTATCCTTTCACTTTTGGTTTTTACCCCCTTGAAACTTCTTCAGTCTTTAATTAAAAAAAAAATAGGTATAGCTAGATGATGTTTAATTCTGACAAAGTAAATTGTCTTTTAAAACCAAGCAAGATATTTACATAGAAAAAGTGAAACACATAAAATTACATCTAACTGCATTATAGCATTCATCTCCAGTGCTGTTGAAAATCATGATGTTTTGTGTGGACACACAGGGTAGGTTAAACCAACATTTCATATGATCGAGTTTCTGGCTGCTCCACTTGCACACGAGCTCCCTTCAAATGTGTGTGGGAAGGCAGCAAACAATGGCTGAAGTGTTTGTGCTTCTGTGATCCATGTGGAAGCCCCGGATGGAGTTCTTGGATTTTCTTGAGGGGAGAGGAGAGAAGGGGTATGGTGTGGCCTCACCCCTGTGACTGTGGACATCTAAAGAATAAACTATATGAAAGATCTCTCTCTTTCTCTCTCTCTCTCTCTCTCTCGCTCGCTCTCGCTCTCCTTTATTAAAACACAACAAGCTTCTAGATAAGGCAATACAAAGTCATACATGGGAACGTCTCTGTGGTCCATGAACATTAATTTCATTGAACCTTAACAGAATTAATTATCAGGAAGGACTCATAAACCTTCATGTTTTAATAAACATGGAAGCCGCTAATCTTAACACATGGAAATAACTTGCTTTCTGACATGAATATCCGTATAGCTTGAAGTCTTGACGAGGGGACAAGGGAGAGAGCTAAAATATAGCCCATATTTCACATTCCAGCTGTGTGCCTTGGCGCCAGGCTCTATCTATGAAAGAGAGAGAAATGCTCCTATAGGCGGGAGTGTTGTTCAACCATGCCATTCTTGCAGGGCTGCCTCTTTTGCCTATTTTTATAAAAATATCATACAGGCTAGTGATCTCAGGAAAATAAGATCATTGACATCTTTTGAATAATTTCCTTTAGTATGTTATCGTTCTTTACAGGTCCCTTGTGGGTTTATTGTATTTAGAATCTGTACAAACTCTAAATGTAGCTTAACAAGTTCAGCAAAATAAATAAAAAATTAAATAATTTTAAAATAATAAATTAATAAAAGGGCTACTAGGATTGTAACTCAAGTTTTTTAATTGTATACATCAACTTAGCACCTTGACAATTAAACCTTCCCATATACCAACATCAGGTATATATCTCTAATATTTAAATTCTTACTTTTTGACAGGTAGCACAATGGTGGATACAGAGGGAAGAAGACTCATCCACCTTATGGTTCGCTGCTTCCCATAGGGTCACAATGGCTAGGGCAAAGTGAGGGCAAAGGCAGAAACCAGGAATTCTGGATCATCATCTGCTGTCTTCTCAAGTGTTATCAGGAAGGTAGGCTTGAGTCCTTGAACTTAACTCGTCACTCTGATACGGTATACTAGCATTGTAAGGTGTAGCTTGAGCCATCACACCACAAGCCTGACTCCACCCCACAACAGAGTCTGGCACACACATATGCACATGAAAAAAGTGGGAAAGTTCCCTTATGACCCTGTCTTGTAGAGAATTATTTTATTATTTTTATATTTACTTTGTAACTGTTGACTTACGGCAATAGCTTTTTGGGGGAAGATATTGCTTGAGGTCATTTCAGGTGCTTATATTTTTCCAGTAATATGTTAATTGTTGATATTTATTTATTCATGTGTTACTTTTTCTGGTTATTCATTTTATTTGAAAGGTAAAATTACAGAAGAGAAGCAGGGAGAAAGAGAGAGGAGGCAGAGAGAGAAACTTTCCATGTGCTGTTTTCCCAGGCACATTGACAAGGAGCTGGATGGGAAATGGAGCAGTCAAAATCAGTTCAGCATTTCAGCACCAGCTCCTGCTTATTTTTAGAGTGGAGAATTAGTATTTTAGAGTGGAGGTTGGTATTTTTTAAAAATTAGTAAGTCATACGACCCAGCAATCCCAGTTCTGTGCATATATTACACAGAAATAAAATCAGCATATGGAATTAATCTTGCATTCCTACATAGACGTTAATTGATGAGTGGATAAACACAATATGGAAAACACCCACAAGGAATATTCAGACATAAAAAAGATAAAATACTAGCACCAAAATGAATTGAAATGGGTACTGTTATTTTAAACATACGCAAGAAATGGAAAGAAAATACACTTTTTAAAAAATGTGCAGAAATTATAAAATACTCCCAATTTAAAAATAGCTATTATTAGAGGATAAAAAGGTAAAAGAGGCAGTGATAACTGAATCCTATCCCCTGTGTGGGAGATTAAGTTGGGGTTCCTGGTGCCTGCTTTAACCTGGTTCAGCCCCAGCTTTTTCAGTGTCTTGGGAGTGAAACAACTGAACCAGCTGTGGGAAGAATATCTATACCTATCTATCTATCTATCTATCTATCTATCTATCTATCTATCTATCTATCTATCATCTATCTATCTATCATCTATCTATCTGTCATCTATCTCTCTCTCTCTCTCCCTCCCTCACTCCCCTTCTCCCTCTCTCTCTCATACACACTTTCTGCCTTTCAAATAGATTTTTCTAATATTCTCAAAAAGAAATAAGCAGCACGTTTTTATTGTTCCATGTCATAGGAGAGTAAGTATAGCTGAAAATGCTGCATAAATAACTAAAGAAAACAAATAGCTCCAAATACCATATATATGTGCGCTTATGTGTGTTTATTAGGAGTAGAAGAGATAATACAATGTACAATGTACTGTGATGTTTAATAGATTGCAAAGGAATATGGTGAATAGCATTATGCGAACAATTTGACAACAAATGAGGGGCAAACTTCTTGAAAGACAAAATTATTGAAAATCATTTGGAATTATGTTCTATGTATTAAGATCTGGTAAGAATGTACATTGTACCTGAATCTGAGTTAGACATAGACTTTGAAAATATATTTTCTATTTCAAAACATCCTTTGCCTTTTTAATTCCTGTTTTGTTTGATGGAATTCTTACTTTGCTGCAACTCCAATTATCTATCGTGCTACTAAATGCGAAATACCCTCAGTATGTTGATCTTCCAAGTTTTTTTTCTTACTTTTACCCAAGCAATGCTTTCAGGCATCGCAAAAAGAGATATTTTTGAAACATAGAACATTATTTAGACTTTATAATTATCAATATGAGTTAGTTCAATATAAGTCAAATTACATTTCTAAAATTTACAACCCTAAGATGGATTTTTGAAGTTTTTAAATTATAAAATTTGTACATTCTGCAGTGAATCCCTCATTTGCATGCAGAGTGCCCACTTACAAGTTGAGTATATTTTAAAAGTGATTTTTTTTGTTTGGCTGCTGTACATAATATTCAGCTGTTCTGCAAAACAGCAAGGTGAGAACACATTTTCTTCATGATCAAGCAAGTGTGCATTGATGGCAAGCCAAACGTCAGATGAACTCACTGCAAGCAGTAGGACTCTTAGAACATGAAACTCCGGCAAAAGTGGATAGTTCTCTGTGTTTTTGATTAGGATATTTATTAGAAAAACGATTTCTTCATAACGTACATTACTATGTAAAATGCTAAATCCATTCAGATTTTAGAAATGCACATAACTTAATAAGCTTTGGACAATATCCAATGTAAAGATTATTTTTAGTATAACCTTTATTGATCTCTTTTTTTAAAAAAAAATAAGTCAGGCTTTATTTAGTTTAAAATATTTTAGTCATGTTCAGTGAATGACTTTTAAACATCGGTAAGCAATTTGTCCCTGGAAAAGAGATTATGAATTCTTCATAAGCATAGATTGGAATGGGCAGGCGGAAAGGGGAATTCCTGTGCCTATGGAACCATATAGTTAATGATAACAGCAATAATAATAACAATAATAATAATACTTCCATGGATGAAAGAACTCAGAACTCTATGTCTAGTGCAAAACCGCTGCTGAAATTTTAAATGAGCAAGTGAGTTTGAATTGTGTGTGGGATGAATTCATAACACTAAATATTTCTAGCATTGAAAAATAGATTGCTTCTTCAAATACCCAACTGTTTCATTATAAAGATTATCCAGCAGACTGACCTAATACAATGACATTTCAGGGTAGAAACTGTTATTCTTAGGCTTTCCCATTACAAGGGTTTTGAAGTAGTTCAGCTCAAATGAAGGGACAGCAAAAAGAAGTAATAAAATAAAAATAAAACAAAAATAATCAACTCCACCGAATCTGCTCAGTAGGAGACACTGGTAGCTAGTTATTTTTCACATTGCTTAGAGTCCACCAACGGTAGACAACTATCTTACAAACATCATTGAAGCAGCTTGGGAAGGAAAGTCACCTTTGCGGAGGCTCTCAGAGAACAGGACAACAGACGTCAAAGTCCCAAATATTCAGGAAACCAGAACTAACGCACAGTCAATCCCTCCCTTTGTATAAGATACCAGAAAATCAAGGTTAGCATGTGCCTGATTAAGCACCGTTGCTCAGAATTGTACAGAAGATAAGCTTGCAAGCAATCTAAATCAGGAATTCAATAGAATTGAATCCTTCCTCTCTCAGTCAGCCTCTGGTGATGGCGTTTCTATTGTGTATCTCCGTAATTTGCTTTTTCAGATTTCACATAAGAATGACAGCACATGATGTTTGTTCTGCCATGTCAACCGTTATTTTACCTAGCATTCTCTAGTTGTATCACTGTTGTCAATAATAACAGAATTGCCCTTTATATTATGGTTCTATATTATCACGTTTACTTACACATATACATATCTCACTGATAGGCATTTGGATTCATTAGTGATGAAATGGTCATAGGGATGTAGATACCTCCTAAGAGTACCAATTGAAATTCATATATATATATATAATATATATATCTCCATGGAATTGGATATAAATATATGTGTATATGCACACACATATATATGTAGGCATACGCATCTATATCTGTGGAACTGAAATTGGTACATATATGATATATGTGTGTTTGTACACATGTGTGTGTATCTTCAGAAGTGTGATTTCACAAGCAGTTTTTTACAAATGTGTCAGGAACACAGGAAGGAAGGTACACCATCTTTACTAAATATTGGGGAAATCAGGTACCTAGATGCAAGAGAAGGGAGCTGTACCTTTATCTCACATCGTAACAAAAATAAACTCAATTGAATAAAAGACTTAAGAATAAAAACGTGACACTGTGAAGATATCAAGAAAACATAACAATAACTTTCTACCACTGTGATCCAGGCAATTCTTTCTTGAGTAAAATGTTACAGCGAGTTCTTTTCTGAATGTCTTTGGGGGTCACTGTCAGGCTCTTCAGGGAGACTCCCGCAAGGAGAACAGGAGTAGGTCCAGGAAGCAACTTCTTGTAGTGTCTCTTGATCATTGTGTCTAGAAGTAGCTCATCCTTGCAGATACTGTGTCATTGTCATAGCTGTTTTTATGTGTTTATTCCAGAATTACTTGTGCTTTCAAATATACTTGCTTTTTTTTTTACACTAAACACAGCTAATTTATTAAATGAAGCAAGGTGTTCATATACTGTATCATAGGTGATCATCAGGTAGGTGCTACAGAACCATTTAGCGGCTCAGTAATGATTATATCTTTGTCATTGCAGCTAGCTAGTCTTTCTCTAGTGAAAACCATGTAGTTGGTACTTAGCCATCTATCTAACCATAGGATAGTATTATACATTGAGCACTAAAAGTAAAAAAAAAAAAAAAAACAAGGCTTATGAGCTGATTTCTTAAATATGCCCATTAGTCCATCACGCAGAAGTCATGGAATTTAGTAGATTCCTTTGGGAACTTGAACACACTGAACTTCAAAGGATTTAGGCAATGAAAAGGTTAAGAAATCACCTCAGTTGGAAAATGACATAACATTAACTTCATGCATAATCATATGTGAGCAATGAATAGTATTGCAACCAATTTCAATTTATGGAATCAAAATCATGACTAGAGGTCATCTGTCTAATCTTTGAGAATAGCAGCTTTAAAATGAGAGATGTCTGGGTAATAAAATGCCCATTATCTGCTTCTCCCCATAGGTAACCTGCTTTTACCCTTCGACCCACGAATCTGCCATGCTGAAATATCTGTGAGAGTGAACGCTTCTGAAAATGACAAATTAGTGCCAGTGAATCAGCACACCCAGCAGTGAGATGTCATTTCTGCATGTTCCGCATTCAAAGGCAATGTTGCCAGAAATGGTCCTCGGCAGAGTGAAGGACGTGAAGTTTCCTCATTCAATGACTTTGGAGCAAGAGATCAAAATAGAATGGGAATGGAGGTCTATGCTTTACATATTCCTATTTCTCAAGAAACTTTTATAAGCATCCAAGTTTCCTCAAAGTTCACCAAGCTTTAAAACACTTGGATATCATCAGCTCTACATAGAAGTCTATGCTAACTCAAGAAAATTAATATTATGCCTTTATTATTAACTTGGTATTTAATTCTGCCTCAAAACTATTATCTTTCTTAAGCAGTGAATAATCAAATTAAAACTAAACTCAGAATGAAACACTGGTATAAGTGATTTATTCTTCCTAACTTAAATGTCATAACTACCTGAGAACTCTTTTGTAACTCTAGTGTGGATTCAGTAGTGGATCAAAAGTCTCAAATAACATAAACATGCACTTGGCTTTGTGCCATGTTGGCACAGCATCAATCAAAAATTTGAATTCTATAAAAAAGAAAAATCCTTAACAACTTTCCACAGAGTGAAAATCTCTAAACTTTTGTACAGCTAAAGATTACAGTCTTGATTTTTCCTTTGGATTTGTAATCTGACTTCACATTTTTAAATACTGGTTAATGTTTCAGGCCAAAAATAAATAAATAACTAAAATATCAGAAGTCCACGTAATCTTTTAATCTTACATACTTATTTAACAAGATTTATATTCTACAATTAGGAAAACCCTAACCTTATGTATTATGAATATACAAAACAAAACGAGTTACTCATCAAATAATTTACAGAATATCTTCACATGCCAGACTTGAGATAGCTTCCTCAAGTTGTTGTAGGAATCATGAGGAGAAAACATGAGTTGTCTAGTTATAAGAAAGACTGTTAGACATGAAAGGATCACACATCCTGTCTTGCCTCATAAGTCAATTTACATCAATAATTCTGGAGTATTTATGAATACCATCCCAATTTCACTGTCAAAATGTGTCACTTGGGAAGATCAAATATATGGTCACTGTAGACAGTGGAAGTAATATGGGAACTCTTGTCAGTCCTAGTTGAGAAATATCAAGATATTGTCTTACCTGTCTTTTTTTTTTTAACATTAAGCCTCACTTCCTTTATCTGGTGTTCAACAGTATTATTACTGCAATGACAAAGGTATCATAGGAATAAAATGAATGGTTTATGCTTGCTCCCCTCTATAGATGAATTAGATTTTTTGACACATGTTTGCTGTCCTTTAGAAATATAAGATCAGCTACATAAATTGTTGGGTTCAATGAAAATTAAAACAGTGTCTCTTGTTCAAAACTCATGAAATAAGGTATATTAAATATAAAAGTACAGATATTTCCTTTATTTCACAATTTATATGTTAATGCATGTTTCCGTTATCTGTAAATAAATAAGAAAGATGTTTAACATAGAATTTCCAATTCCAATTCATATTCTGTGAAATGCCCACTTTAAATGCAAAGGTAAGAGTATATAACCCATAATCGAATCACAGATAACACAATTTGCATCCCCTTAGTTTGTGCTTGAATTGCAGTATCAAGAACTTAACAAAGAAAAGTTTATATGGAACTAATGCCATTGTTTTTATTTCACTTGATGTATGCACGTCCTATCAATGAGTAAGAACTGAGAGGTCAAGTAACAAAACCTAACATATGACCCTAACATATCCCTTCCATGTCATAATTTTCAACTTAAATATTGGATAATACAGCCACACAGGAAAAAGAATATGATAAAGTTCCTTGGCCATTTGAGTGTTTTTGGAAGGCCATTTTTTTATATATATACAAAGGGGGAAAAATCTGAAAGGACGAGGTGTTGTTAGCTCCCGATACACTCAGTGGAAATGCTTCTTTGAACCGCAAGCTTTGTTCCCATACATTGTGAGTCTTCCACACAAACACCACAGGGCAAGAGCTGCTACAGACTTCCTCAATGTGTTATGCACTCTCTCAGTCCATCAACATATTTCTGTATCCCATTGTATTTCAATTAAAACCAAAACCAAATCATTAACTCATAAATAAGATCCTACTGAATGGTAAACTCTATTTGGCATCACAGACCTTAAGACCAAGATTCTGTTCTTGCAGAGTATACATGGAGTTTTTCTGAGCTTACTGTAAAAAAACTGAGACAATAAACAGGAGATTAATTTAAATACGAGACAACCAACAAAAATCAGTGAAAACTATATCACATTGATTTTGATGATTTTGTTTTTATTTTTGTTTCTACAAGTTTTTTTTTCCCGTTCAATTCTTCATTGACTCACAGATCATATTAGCATAATTTTCCTCAAGAAGGTTCTTGATTTCCTTTTTTGTTTCTTCAATGATACATTCATTCAGCAGCATGTTATTAGCTTCATGATGCTGTAAGTTTCTATTTTCTTTCTGTTGCTGATTTTGTTTTGTGGCTTTTTACTTGGGGGGATTTACAGTGACTGTGTAGTGAAGACTGACATGTCCAAATGTGAGGATCGGTGCAGTGTGCAGCTTTACTTCCGGATCAAGGATGGACTCCCAGTGAAACTGTTGGTTGTATCTTGATAATGGGAGGCTGGACTCTCTGCCATTGTCAATGCCTGCAATGATGAACTTAAGACAGTTTATGAGGAACTATGCTATTGTAATGATATGGGAGAACTCAGTGGAAGCAGGTGGAGTAAGGGAAGGGAAAGGGGAAATCTCAGGGCGAGTTCAATGCTCTACTCCCAAGTTAGCATTTTCAGATTATTTCCATATTGAGTTTTTGATAGTATGTTGAAACTGTGAAGAAAATAATAATATTTGTTGTACCAAATCTTTGATCACGTTCTGAGGAAAATGAGCATAGGAAAACCTGTCCACATGTTTTTCAAAACAAATAGCAAATAGAAATTCTCTGTCCTCTGAAGTCATTATATGAACATTTTATTGTTGAAAAATATAAACCAAGTCTAAATATTGGTATTATACATTTATTATTTTTATCTATTTTTTCTGAGTCTCCTACATATTTCTTAGAAAAATGACACCAAAGTCACAATCAGCTGGTTAGAAGAGGGAATGCTCATCAAGACATAAAAAAGCAAAACATTATTATCGAATTCAGCTTACAGCCAAGAGTAAAATACCATTACAGTTAATGTCAAAAATATTAAAAACTCAAATGTTAAGAATAATTATTTTTTGCCCTATATTGTTTGTATCCATTTGTAGATGGGCCTGTATTGTATATATAAAATAATAAGTCTAGGTGTAGCTCTGTCTGCTTCAATGCTTGCAGCTACAACTTTACCCCATTTGAAACAAATTGCACCTTAAATTTGAAGGCAATTTTCGGTAGTTTGGTGTGCAGTACAGATTTCATCTTTGATATTTAGCGAGCCTGAGATTTTTCTAACTTGAGAAGTCTGCATGTCTGCAAACTGGGATGTCTGTGTTTGTGTTTATTACCTTTCTCATGCATGCCTTGAAATGACTAAATTACAGGTATTTTACATGTGTTTTGTGGTACAAGACAGATACAGTCCACTGGTATAATTTATCTTGAAACACCCTGTTTTACAAAATTACAGAAAAGCACTGCAATTTGCTCAATTTTTTATTTCTAAGACTATGGTAAAATCTTCAAAGCCCAGAAGATTCCTTCCAGATAAGAACTTAGCCATGCAATAAACAATTTTCATCAAAGCTCTGGGTTGAGGGAAATAGAGTACAATTGTGGATTTAAAATCTTGATAATGTTTCTTACTTATTAGGTATTTTGTCTTTTGTATTTTGACCTAATTCAAGCTACCAAAGGCATCAACCCTTACGTAAGATCACAAAGAGAGAGAGGGAGAAAGAGAAAGAGAGAAGTGGAGGAGAGAGGAGAGGAGAGGGGAAGAGAGAAGGGAGGAGAGGAGAGAGAATAGAGCAGTCTGAGGAGCCAAGAACACAGTAGAAAGCATGCAAACAAGGATGCACTTAAGTAAAATACAGAGTAATTTGAAGCTAAAAAGATTTATACTAGTTTTCAGTGAGAAATTTAATACTATGCCTCAGCTCAGTAGCATTAATGTGCCTTAACATATAGTTAAGAATATCCACATATTATAAAAATAAATCTCATATTTTGATTTATAATAAACCAAATCTTCTATGTACATGTGATGATACTAGATTGTGATGTTTTGTTCACAATTTCACACCCTGTTTGGTCAAAATTGCACTCCCTGTTAATGTAACCATTTTTATTACGAGCGTCTTCAATCATTCTTCCTTAGGGTAGACACCATTTGAAGATTAGCATAATCTTTTTTTTTTTTCCAAAATTATTACATGATTGATCAGGGTTGGAAGAATTAAGGGAAAAGTGTGTGAAACCATTGTTTCCAAATGTCCTATTTCTTCTTATTTCTGGGGGAAGAGTAGAGATAAAGAAGAAAGCCACACTTGGACTCCCAAACATCTCAGTACCCATGAATAAAGAATAAGGAACCGCCATATATCAACTGATGTTCTGAGGTTCTGCCCAAGTGGTTTGGATAGCTCTGAAATGAGAGTGAGGCAAACTTCCCAGGCAAACTCAAGTCTCCATTCACCCAGACTTTTGCTGTCATTATTTGGCTGGGGTAGTTGTCCAATTTGTTCTGCTCTCCTTCTTCTGCTACAATACCAAATGGGGTGCCATATTCTCCATGAACATCAGGGTCTGCATCCACTGCTCCACCTTTTTCACTGAGGAAGATGTAGTCTTGCAGGCAGACCCAAGGACATGGGCCAGGCCACCCAAGCCCGGCCAGATGCCCTGCCCTCAGTGCTGGGAAAGCAGATGATAAAGAGAGAAGGAGAGACAGAAAGATCTTCTATCTTGGTTCATTTCCCAAGTGGTTTCAACAGTCAGAGCTGAGCCAATCCAAAGCCAGGAGCCAGGTGCTACTTCTGAGTCTCCACGCAGATGCAGGGACCCAAGTTTTGGGCGATCCTCTATTGTGTTCCCAGGTCACAAGCAGGAAGCCTGATGAGAAGTGGAGCACCTAGGGCACAGATCTAGGCCCATATGAAATCCTGGTGCTTACAAGGCAAGGATTTAGTCACTGAGCCATCACACCAGGCCCATCTGCTGGTTATTTTAAAAGGCACAATTTATAGAGTTCTTCTGTGCTATAATGGTGTTTTTCCTCCAATGACAAAAATATCTTTTGCACTTTATTCAGGCAGACTCTGAATCGTGCAAAATTCTGTGAGGTTGATGTATTTTCTGAGCCCATAGTTTCTATCTTCAATGCACAACCCCGCAATATCACTTTCATAGTCAATGTTAAGTTCCATAAGAGCTAAAAGGCAAAGTTCAAAGCCTACATTGATTTGTTGAGGATGAAGGTGGTTCTCAGATTTTGAGGCTTTAGGACTCCTTAAGGTCCTTCATTATACTTCATCTCAGCCACTTGTATTGAGCCAGAGAAGGTCAGGACAATAAGGTTCCCAATTTCGGTAGGAACCTCTCCATAGTAATGACCATGTTGGCTTTTTATTTTATTTTCACCAAACTTCTTTCTACATTTTTAGGGTCAATCAGTTGCCCCAGCATTTAAAGAAAAAAAAAATCAAATAGTAGTGGTAAATTTATGGTGATTGTTTAAAAAGTTTGGAACTCAAACACAATGAAAATAATAGTGAATAAATGTAAGTAGCAAATAAATATAAATTTAGACAAAATATTATATCAAACCAATTGAAAGCTTTACATTTCAATTTTATATTTTATAATCACATAAATTATGCAATATAATTATAAAACATAAATAAAATTATGAAATATGAATACAATTTTAATTTTATACTTTGTGATTACAATTTTAATTATAAATGTGTATCTTGAGTGTGTAACTTAACAGAAAGGAAGCTAATGTTTTTGCATCTCCTATCAGATACGTGTTCATTGAAATAAGTTCTGAGCCCTGTAATACATATACATACCACAGGAGACCCCAATAAACACCATTTCAGTAACCAACACATTTATGTAAGTTGGGAAACTTAAAACTGATACATGGGCACACTTTCAATGAGCAAAAGGAACTTAGTATTGGAGCACATTGAACATACACTCAGGAATATGAACTTTCTTTCTGTTCCAGTTCAAATCATCAACTTTGGTAATGCAGGTAAGAAAATTCAGTGTATCAAGGAGATTATATAGCTACCATTTAATAAAGGTTTAGGAAAATATATTGTAAAACTCTTCTTTCTGAATATAGATATCAAATCTACTGAAAACAATCTTCAAAATTATAGGAGAGCATTTTAGCAATGTAAGACTTTAGAGAGATCAATCAAATGACACGAGAGGCTAGCTATTAAATACATATCGATCAATAAAATATTACATTTACAATAAGAAACGATGGAAGAAATAAAGAGAAAGGGCGATTCCTTTCAGAAAGAACCTAGCAATGTATTAAAAGAGGTGAAATGCCCAGGAAAATGGATAACATTTGATTAGTTGATTTGAAAGCAAGAAATGATACTGAAAATGGGAATTAAATTCCCAACAAAGTATGACTTGAGTTCTCAAAGCTTTGAGGTGCTTGGAAATTTTAAGAAAATCATACGGATGAGTAAATTGAAATGTCATTTTTCTGTCTAATTTTCTGCTTTGTAGCACTGGGATCTTCACTCATTTACCAATTCACATGCCTTCGCTTACAGACCTGCCAAAGTAGACCAAATCTGTGGCCCTCTGTCACAGACTTTGAATCATTCTTCAACATTTTCTAGCTCAATAACATCTGACTACTTCCTTATTTCAAATTCATCTCTCAAGTAATTATAATGAGTGGAGGCAGTGTTGTGTCATGGAGGGTTTAACCCCAATCCCAAATAAAAGCTTCTGTTCAAGTCTCAGTTTTGCTTCTGAACCAGTTTTCTGAAAATGTGCCAGAGAAAACTTTTGGAGCTGGCTTAAGTACAGGGGCACACCCATATGAGAGAAATGGCCCAGCAATGGCTTATGCAGCCATATGCATAGGGTAGCAGCCACCAACATCTTGTCATTCTGTGTTTCAAATAAGCAACCGAATAAACATAATTGTGTAGCTTACCATGCTGTAAAAATCTAATACCAATTGTAGCTAATAAGCTTCAAAGACTAAGTAAATTAGAGCCATTGTATCATGGCAAGTGCATGATGTCATTTGCCCCTTAAAACAATGTGAACTTTTTGCATTTATTTATTTACCAGAAAGGCAAAGTTATGGAGAAAGAGACATAAATGGAAATTGTCCACTGCTGGGTTCACTCCCAGGTGGCCACAGTGGCCAAGACTAGGCTGAGCTAAAGCCACCAGCTGGAAACTTCATCTGAGTCTACAATGTATGTGGCAAGGACTCAAATACTTGGTTCATTTTCCAGTGTTTTTTCTGGAGGAATTGGCAGGGAACTGGGACAGCCAGGACATGAACTGGCATACATTTACGATGTGTGAGTCACGGCCACTGGCTTAGCTTGCTATGCCACAATGCTAGTCCCAAAACAATTTGTTTAACAACTTGCATTAGTGGCCTTATTTATACACAGCAACTCTGAGGTTCACAGAAGTTAAATGCTGCTCAGTGTTATGCAGATCTTGGCTTTGAACCAGGCACTTTTATACCAGACATTATGTGTTCAGTGTTTACACTATCTTCAAATGCTGAGATTCTGTTTAGCATGTGGTACATACAGAAAACACAATAAATATTTTCTGAGGAAAACTGCTCATTTTTCAAAAGAACAAAATCAGAGTTTATACATAATACATTATTTCAAATTCTTTTAATTTCTAAAGAGACTGAAATCAAGATTCAAAGATATATTTGTTTTAACTTGTATTTGAAAGGAAGAAACATAGAGAGAAGGAGATACTCCATGTCTTAACTTAGACTACTAGTGGCCACAACAGCCAGAGCTGAGCTGATCCAAAGCCAGGAGTCATGGTCCTCCTCTGGGTCTCCCACATATGTGCAAGGTGCCAAGGACTCGAGTCATTTTCCACCGTCCACTGTCCTCCCAGGCTACAAGTAGGAAGCAGGATCAGCAGTAACAGCTGAGCTGCAACCAGCTCCCACATTGGATGTCAGTGCCTAGGCAGATGCCGAGCACGCTACGCCACAGTGCCAGCACCTCAAGGAGGTATATGTACGCCCACATTCGTAGCAGCATGATTTATAACATAGCCAGTAATTTGAAGAACCCATGTATCCATTATCCGTGGATGAAGAGAGAAACAAAATATCATCTAGTGTCACGGCGGAATATTGCTCACCCTTAAAATGTCAGGTAATCCTGACACACTCTAAGACATGGGTTGACCTTGAGGATTTTACGTTAAGTAAAATAATCCAATTACAACAGAATAAACACGTCCTGTTTTGGTTTCTGTGAGGTGACAACAGTAGTCATCTACAAAGATAAAAAATTGAATGCTGATTGTTAGGGATAGGAGACAGAGAAGGGGAAGGTATTATCTAGCAGGTATATTGTTTTAAACAGGTTTTATAACATAAGAACATGTATGTCATGGATGGGTGACTGTGGAAGTCGCACAACGATGATAATGTACTTAGTGTCAACAAATAAAACAATTAAAGCCATGCATTTTGTGTTATGCATATTTTATCAGAATTGTGAAACAAGATCGATCAAACCCTAGTAAAAAGATGCTGTGCAAATTTAAGCCTCTGTAAAAGATGTGTGTTAGTTCATTGATGACATTTATAATTGAATAATACTGATTATGGACCACTACTCCACGCTGTTTTACAAATAAAGCATTGAACTGAAAGGTCACACACTTCAAACTAAAGAATTTGTAGTGGATTCTTTAATTGCTGATTTTACCATGTTTAAAGTTGTAGTCCACTGATCCTGAGTATCCTAGTCAATTTGACACAAAATATCACCTCTTAACAAAGTATTACTTAACAAAAATAACTGTCATTTCTGTTACATGAACCCCCGTCAGACACCACACATTTCTGTTGCCATAGATACCATTTTTCCTCTCATGATCAAAAGTATAAAAAAAAAAAGAGAGTGGCTTAGCATCATAATTCAAATATGAAGAATGGACACCACTTCAGAAATGTATACAAAGACTCAGGAGCAAGTCAGTTCTCTCGGGATCCCAGCTAGACAAGGTGAGATTCTAGAACATCAATAGTAGTAAGAAGTAAAAAACGAAACAAAACAACAACAAAAGGATCAGTACTGATACAGAAAGGAATTATAAAACAGAAATATAGGTTGGAGTCAATATATTGCTTCTAGAAAAATTTTTTTTATCCATTAAGAACAACAACAAAAACAATTTGGTAACTCACATTCAATCTGCAAAACTTATGTCAGACAAATATAATGAGTCACTAAGATGACTATTCATGTAATGACGTCTTTAACATCTTAGCTAGTTCACCTGCCAAAAAGAGATCGACGTGATATTAAGCGTCAATTCTGTTGTTTTCCCATGAGGTGATCTTCATTTTGACCCTGAAGAACAGTACTCTAAGATGGCCAATAAAGTTAAAAGATTAATAAACATTATAAATTTGAACTTGGGAAGGTTTAAGGGCAAAACTATACAAATTAAATGACATTTCTGATACAAATAACTACGCTGCTGATAGTCAGACATACAATGCTAAGTAAAAATGGTCAGAAAGAGTCATTGCAGTCACCATCCTGCAGACTGCCAAGTCGGAAGTGTTCTCCAGTTTCTTGAAATGCCTTTGAGGTCTGGAGGAAGCGATAGGGAAAATCTGAAAATCATCGTTGAAGCAAATTTGAAATCCATAGGATAAAGAATGGAAGTTGGTTCCCCATTTATTCCTGTGGAGCCTCATTAATGGATTCTTCCAATAAATTCAAGGGACAAAAAAGAAATAAAGGTGGTGGAAGGGTGGGGAACCAGGGCATGGGGACAGTACAGGGTGAGAAGTATGAATGCACTCCTAAATTTTTGTCAAGAAATATGTGAAATTTGTTTATGTAAAAAAAAAATAAAGCTGAAAATTTTAATGGAACACTGAAATAGTTTATGATATGATGAATGCTTTTAGAAAACTATTTATTTTCTCATGTAAAAAGGCCAGTAGGAATAAACTCTCCAAGTGTCTTCTCTCACTAACGCAAACAGCATCATTTTTGGGTGACATGGTATTCCCAGGCTATCTGCAGTCATTCTGAGGAAGAGGCGTGAATGTTGGAGATTGTAGCCTAAGAGTTAGTCACAACCAGAACTCATGAATAAGGAGCATTGGCGCTAATCTTTTCAGATTCCAACTTCCTTGTCTACATGTGAGCAATGTTGATGGCCACTTGGTAGGCTTATTATAAAGTTTATAAATATATAATCAGAAATATATGTGGAAGATATTTAACAGGGGCCAGTATGGTAGCCTAGCAGCTAAAGTCCTTGCCTTGCACACCCCAGGATCCTATATGGCCACTAGTTTGTGTCCTGGCAGCCCCGCTTCCCATCCAGCTCCCTGCTTGTGGCCTGGGAAAATAGTCAAGGACAGCCCAGGGACTTGAGTCTCTGCACCCGTGTTGGAGACCCAAAGAGGCTCCAGGCTCCTGGTTTCAGATGGGCTCAGCGCTGGCCATTGCAACGATTTTGGGAGTGAATCAGCAGGTGGAAGATCTTCCTCTGTCTGCCCTTCTCTCTGTATATCTGACCTTCCAATAATAAACGAATAATCTTCTTAAAAACAGATTTTAAGAAATTTTATATTATTTATTTTAAAAGATATTTAATAAATTAATCTTTTAAGAGATATTTAATAAACTTAACGAATAAATATAAAATTTAATGAATATTATAAAATATTTAATAACCAAAATACATAACATTTTCTCATCAAAATGTCAATCACATGGAAAATCTCAAAGAAAATAACATATGTTCAGTGACATTAAAGATCTGTTATGTAGGGCCTGGTGTTGTGTCAAGTCGGCACCACTGAGGCTGGCATGATGTATGAGTGCCATTTCAAGTCCCGGCTGCTCCACTTCCAATTCGCATTCCTGTTAATGACTCTTGGAAAGCGGTGAACGATGGCTCAACTATTAGGCCTCTGACATCCATTTCAGACATTAAGTTTCTGGTTCCTGGTTTGTTCTAGCCTACACTCTGCTCTTTGCAGTTATTTGGGAAGTAAGTAACACATGGAATATCTCTTTCTAAATTATCTTACCCTGTGTATGGCTCTGCATTCAACTAAATATCTTTTTAAAGAAATGTTACATTAAATAAAGGACAGCAACTTAACTCTACTGTTTATACTAGAAATAGTTTCCAGATATGCTATAGTAATAAATAAAAAATTAATTCAAAATAGCTACATAAAATAACAGGTGGACATTTAATTTATTTAGAAAAGGAGATGAATTGCTAGGTGCACCTATTCCTTATAGAATGTAGAATTCCAAGAGGATGTGATACATAAATAAATATTTTGAATGTTACGTATCAGTAATTCATGACCAATGTGTAAGACAAATGACAAACTAAGATATGATTTTTGCAACAAATAGAAATACAGATACTACAAGTAGACATAAAACACATGAAAGATTACATGTTTTAGAAACTAAATTTGTCAAATGTGAAGATCTTAAAATTATAAAGTTTGGAATGATGGGAAAAAATTTCCACAAGGTGCTTATGGAAGGACACGCTGGCATGGAATTTTGAGAAAGCGATTTGGAAAAACTGAAAGAAGTGAAAATCACCCTCTTAAGATAGATTTTATTTTCTCCATTATTCAGGGAATAAATTAATTTACCATTGAGCATAAAATAAAAACATGTCGAAGCATCTAGAACAGTCCTTGCTTGTGGGCAGTATTTATGATGGTAATGAAATAGCCACACATTAAAAATGAGCTAACAAAATAGTAAACCCAGAATAGAATATTAGGTTTCATTTCACCTTGAAACATCAGAATTTGACCTGGACTTTTCTGTGCTTAAACTCCGTACAGGTAGTCGTGTGCTGTCTCACAGATGTGTAGGAAGAAGAGACAGAGGGAGGAACTGACCTGGGGTACTGGATACAGGGTGCTGGTGTCCCAGATGGTTGCTAGACTGCTCTGCCAGATTTTGAAAGAAAAATGACAACTTTTATTAAACGAGCAGGAGAAGAAACAACATGAAACTGACTGTTGTGATCAGCTGATAGAACACTGCTGCTTTCATTGCGAAAATGTATTACTAATGTCATAGTATGTACATCATGCAAAAAAAAAAATTGGCCTCAGGCTAAGACTGGCATGCAAACAGTTAACTGGCATAGTCTGAGATTTCTTTTGATGCCATTCAAGCTTTCAAAATCTTAACATTTTCTTCAATTAAAAACGAATTTCAATTCAATTTCAACAACAGATGTATATTTCTCCATATTTCATTTTTAAAATTTAATCCATTGCTCAATGGGACGTTTTCGTTCTAGTGTATAGTAATTTGTTACATTAGGTTGAGTAGAAAAAGAACAAACCTAAATAAGCTTTTACTAACTTCCATGCAGATTGTTCTGTAAATAATTTTGTGATTGTTTTTATTACTATTTAAAAGACTGTCAAATGTGTATCCGGGCATCTATGAGAATATATGTAAAAGCACAGCTATTAATATTAATAAAGCTGTAATATTAACAGTCGTAGCAGTATAAGCTTCTCTTCCTCGCTTTAATAAAGAATGAAGAATTTACATACACTAAGATTATATTTTCTGACCAAGCCCCAAATCAGTGATTCAGATGTTTCAGCATATTTTACACACATCAGACAAGGATCGTAATTTGAAATCTCACAAGACCACCACTCATCTTGAAGTTGCATTTAGTTTTGTAATATGATGAAAGACTTCAATTCTAATGGCAACAAATTTATATTAACAGCTTACTGTTAGAATGAATTGCACCTGCTACAAACAAAACAATGTGTGTGTCATGACTACGTTTGAATATGCATTTTGTATATCTCTGTATGATATGAATATAACCTATAAATGTACTTATACAGTTTTACATGATTTTATTTGTTTTTATGCTACAACTGAGATGATATTTATTTTATGTTTAATTTGATTTTAAGCCTGAGTATAACACATTAAGTATAAAGATAGAAATTCTAAGGCTTTTTATTAAACATTCTTAACAATACAAAATTTCGAGTGCTTATTTTGCTGTAATGTTCTCTATAATAAGCAGTCAAATTAAAAAAGTAACTCTTTAACAGTATCAGATTGCTGTGTGAAAAACAATGCTAGTGGTCAATGTGCCCTATGCTTATATATTTAAAAAATTAAAACTGAATATGCATACACAGATAATGAGAAATATTTTACACCCAATGATGTATGGCAGAATTTTAAAGGAACTGCAAGTAAAACTCAAATATAAATTACTTCTAAAAGAGATCTTATTTTTCTTCTTAAGATTTCAGACTTCTGTAAGACTGGCATACAACTATATTATTATATATCACTATCACAGCTGTCAGAATAATCAAAATGTTCGTTTTCTTGGCTATCAGGCCATGTGTGACTCCTTTTCAATGTTTGAGCTACTCTTTATTTATTCAGGGTAAATCACTATATGGTTATTGAAAATGTTGTAATGAAAATTAACCAAGCCCAAGAACAACAAAACCGGAGTTTGTTATGCTGCGTTATATAATCTCTTTAAATAAAACCTCGTTTTGAAAATAAATAGACTAAAGACAGAGTAGTTAATTATATGCATCCTCTCAAGTTAGTTCTTTATGATTTGACAACTTGCACGGCAGCTGTTCTTGTAAATATGACAATAAATTTCTCAATCTCCAGAGAACTGGTAAATACAGGCAGATGCACTTAACTGCTGGTGGGCAACAAAAGTCAGGCTGCAGGAAACTGTGGCACTAATGTAGCTCTTGATTAATCTCTAATTACAGTTTTGTCATCTTAGCAGGGAGACAAAACTATATCACTTCCTAAATAGGCAAGCAGCATTTTGGCACCTAGCAACCGGCAGTTCGTTCCTATTAGCTGCAGTGGACTCGATGCTGTTCCATGGGAGGTGGCCATGGATCACTGCTCTATTATTTATGGAGCAGCCTTTCCAGAGGCCTTCACAACAGTAGATAAATTAGCAGCCTAATAGAGCAGCACTAACTCAAAACATAGCATAAGCCGAAGCATCAAGTATGAAATTAAAATGTGACTTGCTCATAATGTTTGCATCATACATAAAAGAAATGTTCATTTATTTCTGCTGTTCAACATGCATAATATGGATATAAATAGCCTCTGGAGAATTATTCAGACATTGTTTCCATCAGATCATGCGTTTCATGAAGTGCATGCAAGGACATTTTTCAGACTTTTTTGGAAAATGCGTTTTCCTCTTTCTGAGCCGTTTCTCTTGGCTTCATTCGCCACCCCAGGGATGTTAGGTGAGAAGCGTTAATTAGGACTAGTACAGTCACAAGAGAGCCCTAAGTATCGCTGGGAAAGTGCCTTATTCAGCCAAAATGGGCAAATGAAGGTGATTCTTATAATTCCATTTCCTTTTCACTTCAGGTGCAAAAGTCCAAGGAATGACCTCACACGTCTGTTGCATCTCAATAATCTCAGAAATTCTGAAATCCCCTTTTTTATGTTTTTTTAAAAGACAAACCAGACACATCATTCCAAATCTTTGCAATAGAGATTATGCTGTTAATACGATCTAACTTAGCAGATCCAAAATAATTATCCAAATTGATGATCATTTTCATTTCTTTTAATTCTACTGAAATTATTTTAAAACAGAATGGCAGAATAGAGCATAATATGCATTCTTAAAACATCAATTTTTACTTCTCGGTTATAATAATCCCTTTGGTAAGAATTTCACTCAAAGTTGAAATACAATATGTTCATGTCATTCTTTGACTATCTCAATCTTTTTTTTTTAATGATTGTGATAGTAACAAAACTTTATTTAAACAAAAAACTAACATGGTAACAATGTATGATAAACAACATGAAATTCCTTATGCTTCAGCTGCCTAGAGTATCATGGAAATAATCGTTAAATTGCTGGCTTGTAGAAATATGATGAGGCATTCTAGAAACTCTACTCGTTGATAAATTTTCTTTATAAAGGATTTTAATTGCAATTTAATGTTTACTTTTCTGAGGAAACTTCATACTATTTTCCAAAATTATTAAGTATTAGTAAGTGCTCTGTTAGCAGTCTATCAATATGCAGTTTTTCCCCCTCGTACCCAGCACTTTTTATCATTTTTGCTGTTAATCACAGGTGTGAGACTAGAACATGATGCATTTTCATTGACACCTCTCTGATAAGAGATATTGAGCATTTTTTTTCATGTGTCTGTGGACATTTGTATGTTTTGAAAATTATTTGTTAAGACGCTTTGCTCATTTTTTTAAAATTAGTTTGTTTATTTTCTTGCTACTAAGTTGTTTAAGTTTTATATATGTTTTGGACATTAGCCTTTTACCAGCTGTGCATATTGCAAATTTATTTTCTTTCAGTCCATGGGTTGTGTTTTCACTCCATTTTTTCTTTGTCTTGCAGAAGGCTTTTAGTTTGATACAATTTCATTTATCTGTTTTTGCTTTTCTTACCATGCTTTTGGAGTCTTATGCAACAAGTCATTGCCCAGACCAATATCAATGCCATAGAGCTTCCCTCCTGTATCTTTCTTTAGTAACCAAAGAGTTGCTGGCTTTCCATTTAAATTTTTTGCTCATTTAGCATTATGTCCTTTCAATTCTTTTTTTAAGAAAAAAAATTATTTATTTTTATTTGAAAGGCAGATCCACAGAAAGAGAAGGAGAGAGAGAGAGAGAGAGAGAGAGAAAGAGAGAGAGAGAGAGAGAGAGAGAGAGAGAGGGAGAGAGATCTTCCATCCACTGGTTCACTCCCTTTGTGGCAGAAATGGCCAGAGCTGAACTGATCTAAAGCCGGAAGCCAGGCTCTTCCTCTAAGTCTCCCATATGAGCATAGGAGCTCATGAGCTTGAAACATCCTCCGTTGCATTCTTAGGTTATAAGCAGAGGGTTGGATGGAAAGTGGAGCAGCCAGGACACAAACCACCCTCCAAGTGGGATGCCTACGCTGCAGGAAGATCAGCTTGCTATGTTACAGCACTGACCCCTGTTCTTTTTTTAATCTCTTATCTAATAAAACTGTAAGAGGATATTACAAGCATCTTCATGTCTAACAGGAAAAAAATTCTGCGTTATCCGATGAAATTTGTACATAATTAGGAAGAAAATGAGTTGACTAGAGACCATTAACCCTAATGAGTACATGTTGTATTTTAAATTAATGATCTCTGGACTAGTTATCTGAAGGAGAAACCAAGAACATTGAAAACATGGACAAAAGTAAAACAACGAAGGAAAGAAAAGCAGAATGAAAGCAAGCAAGAAAGCAGGGAGGGAGGGGTGAGAGGGAGAGCGAGGGAAGGAAGGAAGGAAGGAAGGAAGGAAGGAAGGAAGGAAGGAAGGAAGGAGTTAACACAAGCTAGACTAGATATAGAGAAAATTAAACAGAAATGAAAAAGAAAACTCAGATCATATTAAAAATTGTGGTCTTCCTAAAAACTCAGGTTCTTTTCACTTTGTATACTTAAATGTTAAATAATAAATTGGCACAGAAATTTAAATTGATTTTTTAAAAATCATAATTGTCTTAACATCCCCAGATGATTTCTCTTTTATTGAAAAATTTTAAATGAAGCTTTGAGTAAAATCTATATTCCCAAGATACTGTGGAACTGGAATAGAATGCCAGATAAAACCTATTTTAGTAATCGCACAAAATGCACAGCTAGCCTCTTTCAGGAAAAGACATGCTCAATTAGTTTTAATAGCGTGGGTATTCGGGAAGATTTGTTTAATGATGACACCCTCATTTTACTGAATCAATACTGCAGAGTGTTTTACAATGAAATGTCTCTCTCTAGTGACTAATTTACAATAAATAAATCCATAAATCTATCAAGTCCCTTTGCTAGTCTTGGAATCTATAAGATATGCATAGTTAAAGATCAGGAAGAACTTTTGACACCAAACTTCCAGGTCAGTGACTAGGTCACGAGAGCTGAAGCAATAAATTTGCAAAAGGCTATTGGAAAGATGTGCTCATTAGGGATCTGTTTACTGAGCATGACAAAAATGCAGGCCCAACTGAATTATATAGAAACATAAAATAGGTAGGCATAAAAATGGATTGCATGCTTTGAGAAAAGTAATGTTCACCTTTGGTTTTCTCGCAGCTTTTACTGTCTTTCTCTGATGTTGGCTAAGTATGTGGATTTTACTCTCCAGCTCTCTGTCATATTTGCACCATTTATTAGCAATGTAATATTGAACAGTTCATTAACCCCCTCTGTGCCTCAGGTTTCTCATCTATAAAGTGAGCTAATGTTAACACTGCCTCATATGGCAATTTCCAAATTCAAATAATTTGATCAGTACATATGACTGGAAAAAATATGATTCAGTAGCTTTACCTTTTGTATTATCTGGTTATCTTCACTGTTAATATTAAAATGACCAGAATTGCAATGTTATATGCAATGTTTCCCACCATGAAAATAGTTTTCTTTTTCAAAATTGTAACACATTGTCCTTTATTGAAACTTGTACATGTCAATACATAAGCTTTTAGATCAAAGCTATAGATCTTTCATAAAATGAGAAACAACACAATAAATAATATTCAATGTTCTGAATTTTCAAAAGGAGCTCCAGGTATAAAAAGTTGGATGGTTAATATTAACTCTTCGCAGCAGGATGCTGAAATTGCACAAGAATCTCTGGTGTTTGTGTCCATTTGGACACATTTGCCATCTCCTCTCTTGCCTATGTTAAGTATTTTATTTCTGTTGTTCAAACCAGCTCTTCATACGTGCTTTAGCATACCAATGAGAAAACCCTACTTGTTAACTATTTTAAATGTTTCAGTCTCACACATTCTTTCTTCAAGCAATGTGAAAATAATTCTGCCCTGAATGATGATCAAAGTGAGCAGCTGTTCATCAGTTTCTATATGTCAAGCCAGATCTAAAGCAATTTCAGGTGCAAGACACATCTAAAATCACACGTGCCCAGTGGAGAAACTACACAGAGTAACGTGTTGAGATCTATAAAACCAGTAGGTTGTGTAGGTAAATGAGAGAATTCCTTGGATCCAGATAGCGAGACAGAAAGAAAACTGATAGGTGTTCAATGATCCATTGATCTGAAGGCTCTTAACACATCTCTGATGAACATGCCATATTCATATGAGGTGACCCTTGCCCTTGCTTTCACCTAGTTGTTTAAGCAATTGAGTAGATGCAGTCAAAGACAACAAGAGTGTGTCCTTCAAGGGAAGTGGGTATATGGGAAACTGTCCTTGGATCTCTGCCTGCTTGGCCTATGTGGAAGGTCATACGCACGCAGAACACCATGTGCTGGGGGGAACTCCCTTACAATGATTTTGGCTAACAGAGACCTCTACCTGGCCTGTTCACTGGTCATGCAGGCAAGAGAAGTGAGCTTCATCCCAGTCTCTCTTCTCTGTCCTGGGATGAGCTGTGCTGGGACTTGCTTGATAAGCAACTCTAAGAAGTCAAATGTGACTCACAGCTTACCCGCCAGCCACACGTGGTGAATGTGACCTGGGGCATAATTTCCTACCATGCATGTTGAATGTGACATGTGACTTGCGTGGAGGGTCCAGAGAGATAGACATGCCTTCCAGCCAATTACAGTGTCTTTGTTGGGTGGGGGGACTAGTAGGGAATGCCCTTCAGCCTTCCCCTTTCCTAGCCTATAGAAATTTGTACTCACTTTACAATAAACAGATATGCTCTATGAGACAGTCTCCGGTGGTTCTTGTGGTGGCAGAACACTGTGGCCTCAATCCTTAGATCAATAGGCTTGGTTACCACCGGCTATAATGTGTGTTGTGCCTCCACACTTGGGTTCCTCAGTTTTAGTACAACCTACTGGGTGTGAAAACATTATATGTCTTCAGGTTAGGTACAATGGAGCCACATGGAGACGTAGTTACCATACTGTGAGCCACAAGCTTTGATCTATTTTGCGCTTTGATCTATTGAGATTCAGTGTCTACCTTCAACACCTATGAACTTGTGACAAATTAATCTGCTTAGTCATCTCCTTTGGAGTCACATAATATGCATGCTGAATGAACACCTGAAAATTGAATGAATAAGTAATTGAAATAATATGACCATAACAATATGTGTTTCCTATCCAGACAATAATTGTGTTATCACTTTTTTTAAACTTTACTATTTAAGACTGTGTTATATGTACATTGACTTTTAAGTGTATCATCACTTTTGTAAACTAATTACGTACTTACAGTACAAGGTGAGCTGTTACAATTGTAAAACCTAAAACAACATTCATCAGATCACAATAGTTAAGCTCATTATTCCCCAATGAATTTGAACACAAACACACATTTAACTGCTAACATATCTTGCAGTAGAATGCAACTTCTATAATAAATACAGTGATGTGAAATGAGTTAACCAAGGTAAAGTCAGCTCTTTCAATACATATCAACAAACGGCACTACATCACTGTAAGTCCTTTCCATAAGCTGTGCATTTTGTTAGCACACTGCATCCTGCATCTAATCAGAGTTCCTGCGAGAGATCTCCATTCTGCTGCAAGAGGAGGGCAGAGAACAATTTATAATCAAATGTGTCACAGAACACATAAATATAACTGCAGGTAATCCTTTATTTGTTATATACGATTGGTAATACAGATCAAATCATTTAAAGCAGATGGTGACACAATAGAAATACTGAAAGTGTTGGGTTGGGCTGGTCTGTCTGTTATCCTCCTTAATGAGATGCTGTATGGGCTGCCTCCTCTTTACAGCCCAAACACTGCAGATTCTGAGCAAGAATCCAGCTGCATCCAAATATTACAAATGCTCCAAGACACCCCCTGGTGGGCCTCCTAGAGAAGGACAAAACCAAGAGCCTAGGTGCCAAGGATGACTTCATGGACATTAACAAGCGTGTCTTCTCTGTAATTAACTGTGATAATCTCATGAATAATACTACTCCAATGTGAATGGACCCAGTGACCTGTGGCGTGTTGTTCCTGAGCTGACTGAAGTACCCATCTCTAACTCTACTGGCAGGTCTCCTGAGACCATCCTCATCCCAGTCCGTGTCAAGGAAGCCACCAAGGCCTTCCCACAGGCTTTACACCTGTGCCACCCATGCACTCTTCCCTCTGAAGTATTAGGGTGGGTTTTGAAGGATTTCCTGTGTGTTTTCAAGGTTTTAGTTGGCCTTTCAGCAGAGCTTCCAGCTGCCAGGATATCGTTAAGAGGATTTACACATCCTCTGGAAGATTGGCAATCTTACTACGTGCTGGAAGCCTTTTGAAGAGCACCATATCCTCTCAGTGAGCTTATGAGGTTTGCCTTCTTTCGCTTCTTCCTTCCGACATGGTGCTCCTTCTGAACCCAGCTTTAGGGTGCTACCACAGACAGAGGCGAGAGCCTTGTGAGAAAGACAAACTTGTTCCAAAGTGTGTCTGAGCGACAATGATCAAGATCGAGAATTGTGTCTTTTCTGAGGTTCCACGCCAGTCCCAAAGCTTTCTTCTATGGAGTCCTTTGTGGAGCTGTCTCGTGAACAGTACAGCGAGTGCACTGTGGTTAATTATGGAATTTGTGGTGATAGACACCCATGTGATGTCTGCAGGGTGCTTCCCTTCCATGTGTGGAAGACAGAGTTATGTGTACACTCCTTTCGTAAAATATAATTAATAATTAATGAAATTATCTTTCAATCCAGACACATAAAGAAAATATTGGTGCCACAACCCCCCCCCCCCTTTAGAAAGGGCTTTTAATCTATGCCTCAGTTGTTGTTTTTTAAAAAAAAAAAATGCTATTTTAATTGTTTAAAATATCACCTGATGGGCCCGGTGCAGTAGCCTAGCGGCTAAAGTCCACCTTGTACACACCAGGATCCCATATGGCCGCAGATTCTAATCCTGGCGACCCCGTTTTCCATCCAGCTCCCTGTCTATGGCCTGGGTTATGATACAGCTGTCATTTCCGGTTCATGTGTGGGTTGAGCAATGTTTACGAAATACCTGTTTATCTTCTTGTCATCTCAACTGAGATTTTTCTATTGGTGATTCTACAAATGTCTTAAATTAAAAAAGAAATCTTTACGGGTTGCTTCAGAGGTTTGATGCAAACAATAGCATGATAGTCCATTTATCTTCCTTATCAGTAACTAGTCCCTAATTCGTTGTACTCTGTTCATCCCTTATCTATGAATTTAATATGGGAATATGTGCCTCTAGGCTTTTTGTGAACAAATTTTTCACTGTGCATTTATTAAGTTTGCCTTTTCTTAGAGTGCTTTGTAATAATTTGCATTTTTCAATATAGGAATATAAACTTATTCTATTTAAACTCTATGTAGAATTTCACAGATACAATTAAATTTCAGATCATTTTATTTCTTTTCAGTATTACACACTGTAACCATTTGTATCTTAGAGCACATGAGGGTAGAAGCCTTGCCTAGAATTGCTCCTGATTCTTGAGTCAGCTGACAGTTCCAATGTAGAAATATTGATCTAGGAGGCCCTTGACCAGCACAACCATCCATGTGCGTTCCCAGTCTCTGCATTAGTTTTAAATTTACTATTGTTCTGCAATAATATTTTGCAGGTAGGAAGAGAAGCAGTGAGGAGGAAATCCAGCAGAACTCCAAAGACAGGCTCAAAACCAGACACTACTACTTCTCGCACATTGGTTTAGTCAGTGAGATTGAAAACAGTAAGTAAACACCTACAACCCTGGATGTGAAAAGCTGCAAAATCATGTCTCAGTGGATGCCAAAACTCCAAGAAAACTAGTAGACTGATACAGTTCAACCTCACTCAACTGAAATGAAGTTCTACCATCAGAGAAATGCTTGTAAGTCCAATGCTTACGTAATTCTTTATGCCTCAACTGGTTTGGCTGCCAAACAACTTACTAATGAGACTGAGACATTTTCATTCTTAAAGAAAAAATGATACATAGATCATATTTTGTAGACAAAACTCGTACTTATTACTCTCTCTCTCTTTTTTTTAAAGACTCACTTTACTTCCATTGGAAAGGCAGATATACAGAGAGGAGAGACAGAGAGGAAGATCCTCCGTCCGATGATTCACTCCCCAGGCGGCCGCAACAGCCAGAGCTGAACCAAACCGAAGCCAGGAGCCTCTTCCGGGTCTCCCACGCAGGTGCAGGGTCCCAAAAAAGCTGTCCTCGACTGCTTTCCCGGGCCACAGGCAGGGAGCTGGATGGGAAGCCGGGCTGCCGGGATAGAACCGTCGCCCATATGGGATCCCGGCCATGCAAGGCGAGGATTTTAACCGCTGTGCCACCGTGCCGGGCCCCTTATTTATTATTCTTAAACAAATGAGATGACATGCTCTCGCTCAGAGGAATGAAGTGGGACCAGGGCCTACTTTTTCACCTTTTTTCTAGGAAATCAAATACCTACCGGTGTCATGAAGCCTGTGTTTCCCTCTGTGCTCTAAATGTACTTTATATATTTGGAATGTCTTTGCTTAGTGCATATAAAAATCATTGCTATATCTTTTTGCTGAATTGATCCTCTAATCTATGTATATTTCCCTCATTGTCTCTTTTTGCAGTTTATAAAAGTGTTTTACGTCATGTGAATACAGCAATTCCAGTTAAATTTTAGCTATCCGTTTGAATATACGTATTTTGAAATTGTTGACTTGTTAAAATTTTGTATTCTATTTTTAATATTGTTCACATAGTTGAGAGAGATATACACCCTTGTGGGCCTTGGGTTAGGGTGGGGAGACTTGAGATATGGGGGACAAATGTTTCAGGTTTGTTTGTTTGATTGTTTTCCTCTTGTGTGTCCACAAGGCGGAGAGGGGTGCTCCTTGTGGTCAGCTACCTCAGAATTTGTTTTTTCCTATGAAGTGAGTCCATTTTCCTCAGCATATAATGCACTTTTTGGTTTCCATGGTTTTTCTCCCCATGTTTGTTTTTATGATTCATTTTTGTTAAAGGGCAAATTTAGGGCGAGGACTCCAGTTTGTGATGCCAACAGCCATGTTCCTGGTGTCATGGGACTCTGGCAGAACTGTCCTGTGTACCTACAGACATGCCAGGGTGATTCTCAGATTTGTGTCAACAATAGCTATGAGCCCACAATTGCATGATGTCTAAAGAAACTCCTCTAGGTTCTGTTATACGGACAGGGGTGATGTTGAGTCTTATACTACCAACAATGCCAGTTCTAGCATTGCAAGATATAAAGATTTCCTTCGCTAGGTCTCACAGTGTGTTCATGTTATGGGATTATATCCTGGCACTAGAACAGTGGCATGCAGGTAGGAACTTGCTTAGTTCTTACCATATGCAATCAAGTCTCTCAAAAATACAGCAACCATAGGTACAATTCAACAGCTGAGAAACAGGAAGGATGTTTTGTCTACAAGGACAAAAACGTAATGGTGGACAATGCGAACTGCAATTCTGAACCTTCAGGACTGCAATGCACACCAAGCGTCATGTACCTTCGGGCACATGCAGACGACCCCGAGACTTACAGAGCTAACAAAGACCCCGGGCTACAGAAGAGAAGTGCTTACATCAGGGATCGTGCGCTGTCAGGCACAAGTCTAGAACAGCAACAACAGACAGAGTTCTCCCAGGTTCCGCGGGGCGAATTCAGATGCCAAAATCACAGAGCTACAGGTCTTGAACTGCATCTTATCCAATTCAACATGATGATTCCAAGCTGTAACAGGCACTGAGTGCTAACAAGTACAGGCCTGGAGCTGATCTGGAGAATACTGATAAGATTACCCCAGGCCCTAAGAGTACACAGTCCCCAGGGATTTACTGAACTAACAATTCCAGTCCTAGAGCAATAGGATACAGTGTGGTCCTTTATCCAGGCCTCTTAGCTGATTGTTCTGGATTTGTAGACTGACAGCAACTATACTGAAACAGAAATTCCAATAACGCCTTGCTGTTCACACCACTGAGTGTGATTCACTCCCGGGATTATAACACCAACATCCATGGTCAAGGGCACAGACAAGAATACCCTCAGTTATCATGGAGCACACAAGAGTGACACCAGGGCATGTACTATGGCCAAGCACCACCTTGTGCTAACAACTATAATTGAGGATTTCCACAGATCTGCTGTTCTGGGATTCTGTATTGTCTGCTCCTGGCTTAGAGCCCAAAGAACCAGGGAGGAATTTCCCCAAATCATGTAAAGTGAGTAGGTTATCTCCCAGACTTGCGCAAAGTAACCCTGCAACTGCAGGTTGCAGAGTGGCATGTGTCTGCTCAGTGAAGTGCCCGGAACACTTCTGGTAGCCATGAGCTGCGTGTTGTGCTTTACAACAAGAAGCTTGTGTGTCTTTGGGTGGGCTTAATTTTTAGAGCAAAAAAAAAAAAATAGCTTGGATCCCAGCTTGCTTTCTAGACTAGATTGATAGCTACTGAGGGTAGCAGGCTTTTCGTGTAGTTAGGAATAACAGTCTGAGGTGATGGCAGAAGTTGGAGAGCTTTGTGCTTAAATTTTCCTGTCAAGACTGAATTGACCTGACATGCAACCAAGGTGGTAGTTCTGTTGTATTCTGTTTTGTCTTTCTCCATTGCCTTTCACAATCAAAAGATGCAGATTTATAGCACCTGCATGTTTTTACTGACATTTTCTCTCACTCATTCTGGGAATGCAGAGACCAGATCTGGGACTCTGATTCACCCATTGGCAAATACCGAGGCAAGCCAGGCCATGCCAGACTGGGCCGCAGTGCCCAACCAGCACATGTAGGAACCAGAGAGGGAGGGGGGAAAGCTGGTAGAGGGAATGTGGACCACCCCCCAACCCCCACTGGGCTACCACTCTCACTGGAGAGCATGAGTTGGGATGGGGCAGACCAGACCGGACAGGACTATAACACCTGTGGGCTTCATGTGAGCCAGATCAGGGAAGAGCCAGGCTTGGTTAATTGTCACTACTGGTACAAGCATAAATCAGAATGGGTGAGGGTTGGTTGGGCTGTGCCGCAGCATCAGCTGGCAGATTCTGGCACTGAGGGGCTAATTCCATCAAGTCAAACTGCAGTACACCTGGAGAGGGCATGATACTGGAGTGGGAGTGGCCTAGTAGGGAAATAGTGGACACCTCCCTCTTGGGTTATCACTCCCACTGGAGAGCATGTAAACCAGGACTGGGGCAGACCTGGCTGGACAGAACAGCACCCACCAGCATGTGCATGGGCTGGATAGTGGGCCCGGTTGGGTTGAACCAGGCTTCCATGGCCATTGACATGTAGAAGAGCTGAACAGGATGTGGGACAGACTGGACAAGTGTACGGTACATACGGACAAGCATAGGAACCAGGGCAGGGGGCAGGCCTGGTGTGAGTTACTGCAGGTTGCTCCAACTAGGCTGCAGCTCTCACTGGTTTACATGAGAGTCCTAGTGTGTGTTGTACAGGATCAGGCTGACTGTAACACCTACTGGTTTGTGTGGAAAACAGGGCTGGAAACAGAACTGACCCAGCAGTTATAACCACCAGCTGACTGAGGCGATGGACTGTGCTGGGACCTGTACCGGCAAGTACACAGAAGAATCTGGTCTGGGATCAGCTCAGACAAGGTTTCTTTAGGGATCTCCCCAGTCAAACTGCTGGACTCAGAACCGAAATCATGAAGAGGAGTGCAGGTTCCATGGTCTAACCATGGAGTACAAGTATCAAAGCTGAGCTTCCTCAGAAGCTCAGAGGGAGCAGTGGACAGCATATCCAGGTGCACATAGACACTATGGCAGTCCATCAGAACCTGCAGAGGATACCTGGTAGCATGACAGAAGACAGAACAACTCAATCAACTACCCCGGCCATGTGTTAGCAGGGCAAACCTGGGCAAACGGAGACTCTAAGGTGGACTATGTTAACCAGTGGATTCTGCACCAACTTCATCGTACTTGGAATGACACGACTGGCAGTAATTCATAACTGTAGAATTATCAAAACCACTTAAGCAGGACTCTCAGAGCATGCCCCACATCAGGGACCTGGAATGGGTTGGAGGTTGGGTGTGGCTTATCCCTTTATCTCTCCCTTTACCCCATATACAGAAAAAAAAACACAATAATGTGGAAATGATAGTCTTACCCACTTTCCTGTAGCCATTGACCATTTGTGTCCTAACCAACTGTGTAAAGATTGTCAAAACAGTAGCTAGTGCAAAATAAACTACCAAGCAGCATTTGTGGCTATCATCAAAGAGTGGATGAATGATTGCCCTAAGAAATCATCAAACCCTTTGAAGTATAAAAGATTGAAAGTTACAGTAATACTTTAAAAAAAAAAGGCTGGTATATTATCAGATTCTTGATGACACAACAAATGCATGAGAAGAACTTTTCAGGAACAAAATAATGCAGCTGACAAACTTGGGGGCTCACAACCCATCATCCAGTTGTCCCTTTTGTCTGGTATCTGATGAGGTCAGTAAGTGATGAAATATATGGTGCACCAAAAGCCAGAGATGCAAGAAGCATGCTTGGTCCTTAGAAAGCAGCATTATACAACAGATACTCTGAGGAAAAGGCAACACCACAAAGATAAGAAAGGCATCCATTCTTTACAGAACTTTAGTGGGTAAGGACAGTAGTAGGAACTGGCTGGAAAAGAGGAGGAGGACATTTAGAATTATGATCATTCTCTCTAAATCTTGGCTGTGGTACACATCACAAAACTGTACATTTCCCCAAACTCACAAAACAGTCCACTTCTCAAAAATCAAGGATTACTCTGTTCCTTTGAAATTGGATTCTGTAAAGCTTCCAAGATGAAATGTACACTCTTTTGTAAATAGTTTTTATTTAATTAGTAGGCATTATTTCACAGTACTACTCCCTTTAAATTAGTGTCAAGAAGTTTGATACATAAACAGTTGAGCTTGAAAAATATGAAAAGCCCTAAAATGCAGTATGGATTTGTCCAAAGGATTTTTAATAATACTCTTCACCTACAACAAAAAAATTGAAAATTAAATTTATGGGCTCATACCTCCTCAGTAAAATTAATTTTAAAGATACTTAACTACTTAAGGATAAAAATAAAGAAAAAACATTCTTATGAGCAATTGGAAGTGGGAAATAAAATTAGAGCATCTTGAAATAATGCAAAATAGGAAAAGCAAAGGAAAGTTAGAAAATGGAGATGAAATCAGTAGTCTTCAAGAAGTCACATGATTAATGAAGATTTTTAAAAATAAAAGGTAAGTAACATCAGATATGAAAAATGCTCCATGTAAGACATGGAAATTTGAGTGTCATTTAAACAATTTAAGGCACTTATCATTACCACAAATGCCATTTAAGATATTAGAGTTGATTACAAGCTAAAAAAGAACAATATATAAAATCAAAGAAAAGAGGGGCAGGGACAAAAATCTTGGGGAATAATATACCTGTGTGTGTATTTTCTGACAGTAAAGGAAAAGGGAGATATGTGCCAAAGAAATAAGTGAAATTGGGCCTGGTGTGGTAGCCTAGTGGCTAAAGTCCTTGCCTTGCACACATCAGGATTCCATATGGCTGCCAGTTCTAATCCCTGCAGCCCCACTTCCCATCCAGCTCCCTGCTTGTGGCCTGGCAAAGCAGTTGAAGATGACCCAAAGCCTTGGGGCCCTGCACCCGTGTGGGAGACCTGAAAGGGGCTCAGGGCTGCTGGCTTCGGATTGGCTCAGCTCTGGCCATGGTGGCCACTTGGAGAGTGAATAAACGGATGGAAAATCTCCCTCTCTATCTCTCCTTCTCTATGTGTATATGATTTCCCAATAAAAAAATAACTCTTTTTTAAAAAGGAAGAAATAAAATTGAAAAATAGGTTATGAAAACATATTCAAATATTTAAAATTTGCGGGTTATGACCCTTCCCTTTTAAGCCTTCTAAATCCATGCCAAAAAAGAAACGATAATAATTTAATGACTGGTAGATAGGAGATGTGGGCACAAACAGAAGTGTGCTTTACCCTGGCTCTCCTCTTCCCTTTTTTCATCTCTTCCAAGACTCACCGACACGTGGTGGGAAGAGGCACCCCAAGACCCTGTGACCATAGATATCAAGGATCAGACGCTATCTTGAAACTTAACTCTGCCCTGGATCAAAATCTCCAGTTCCATCACCTTTCACCTGAATGTTCAGACTGCTGACACACCATGTAACGCTTAACTGTGAAAGTCCAGAAACACCCCAGTTCTAGCAGACCTAGCCACAGGAACTTCCAAAAGAAAGTACATTCTACGCAACCTGATCATAGGTCTGCTGCCCAGTAACCACAGCCTTCACAGCAAAGGTCAATGAACAAAATGAACAACTGTCGGTTGTAACAACTGATTCTGGTGAGCTGTAGAAATATCACCAGATTGTGGGTACCCCTGGGTCTTATCTCCTCTCCACCCCCTCTCCCTGTAGTGTAACCCTCCGAAATAAAAGTTCACTTCTTCTCTTCCTACTGTTGTTTCCAGTCTCATCACCCTCCTTTAACTCACAGAAAACAACCCAGAATGGATCCACCAAATTCCTGCAATAGCTGGGCGGAAAGTAGGCATCTTTTGATATTTGTTTTACAGCTGAATCTCTGTGAACATCATAGTCTAAATAACAGTGGGTATATTTTTATATTTACAGTTTAAAATATGCCTATCATATAACCCAGCCATCCCACTCCTGGGAATATTTCCAAAAGAAATGAAATCTCGACGTGAGTGAATGACCTAAACTCCTGTGTTAACAACACAATTCAGAATAGCTAAGACATGTAACCAATCCGGATGCACACAAACAGATGAATGACTTAAGAAACTGAGCTATATTTATACCATAGAATGCTACCCAGCAATAGTAATAATAATAATAATAATAATAATAAAATCTTACCATTGAAAGCAAAATAGTTCCAGCTGGAAACCATTACTTAGTAAAATGATCATAGGTATTATCATCCTCACCATTGATTGTCACATTTGAACTGAGACATAAGCAAAAAATTCATGTAAACATGAATTTACAATGCATGGACAAGAACATGAAGCTCTATTTTATCAATCAGTGATCTATAGATTTCTAAGATTTTCTATCAGGGCTCTTGGCTCATGACAAACAAATAACACAACCTGCTGGGTAAATTAGGAGTCTAAAAAAATAGCTGTACAGTAATCGTGTCCTCCAAATTGAAAAGTAGTTCAACCAAACATCATGATGAATATACAAGACAGAAATCCTATGGATTATCTTATTCATTCTGGGAACTCTTCCCCTCCCCCTCCCCCATCCTGCCTTACATCCTTGCTAACTACACAAGCTTTTGCTGAGAAAGTATGGATGCAAAATGCCTTTGTGTAAAAGCAGGCTAGACATCAGTTAAGTGAGTCTAATTGGATAAAGTGACAGATAGCTTTCTTAGGCTAGAGCAAGAAACCCTCTTACCATTCTCCTGGGAATGCTGGCTGAGAACTATTGTATCCTAATGATTTTAAATGGAACTAGAATCTCATTCAGTAGCAGAAACGAGATCAGTGTAGCATTGGAAGGCAAGGCACATTCTGGAGGAACATGTAGTCTGAGATTCGTTCCCTTATCATTGTTATTCAGTACCTCAAATCAGGTATCTAATTCATTGGCTCTGCTAAATCTGAAATACGTTCTTCCCATGTTTTCTTCTCTCTCCATTACACATCTGTGGCATGACATCACACTCACAAGAGAAGAAACAAATGCTTGCTTAGGAAAACGAACCTCTAAATTATCAGGAGCTAATAACTGATGCAGAGCTAGACTCAAAATTCATCTAAGACCTACAGTCATGTAAATAGATATTATACAATTTAATCAAGGCTGGATAGGACTTCTAAGGGCCAAGTGAAACTTAGCAGTGTGTAATCAAAATATAATCAGTTTATTCACTGAAATTTATTTTGTAGCAGATAGCATTTTCTGAAACAACATGTGGAAGATAAAGAAGGTATGTTAATTGCATGTTAACTATGTGTCACAAATCTCTGAAGATGGCATTTTTTTTCTATTAACAATATGTATCAAAATTTAAGTGTTTAAATAAGACTTTATACAAATGCAATCTCAAACATGTAAGGAATCGGACAAGTATGGTGTGTCAGAAATAAGGGAAAAGCCTGTTGAAATGGTTCAGTGGCTAAAGCCTCACTTTGCACATGCCAGGATCCTATATGGGCATCAGTTCACGTCCTGGTTATTCCACTTCCAACCAAGCTCCCTGACTGTGGCCTGGAAAAGCAGTACAAGATGACCCCAAAGCCTTGGGACCCTGCACTAGTGTGGAAAAGTCAGAAGAAGATCCTGGCTCCTGGCTTCAGAACAGCTCATCTCTGGCCACTGCGGCCATTTGGGGAGTGAACCATAAGATCTTTCTCTCTGTGTCTCCTTCTCTCTGTAAATCTGCCATTCCAATAAAATAAATAAATAGATAAATAAAAATAAATAAATCTTTAAAAAAATTAAGGGAAGGTCAAGAATTTTGGAGAAAAGGAAAAAGCCACCTGTGTTGGTTTGAAAGAAAGTTTTTGCTTGCTGGTATTTCTGAAGTTCTCTAGTGCGCGTAAGCTTTTCATGGTGAGTGACAGCAGCATTGTTATTCTTGCCTTCTTGTTATTCTTACTGAGCATAACAAATACACATATTTATGGAGTACAAGGTGACATGTTGATTCATGTATAGATTTGCAGTGATAAAATCAAGTTAGTATATCCAACACCTGAAATTTTATCATTTCTGATATTTTGTGATATAAATTACATCATGATTAATATTCTTTATTCTCCATGCTATGCTATAAAATGTCTAAAATATATTCCTCCTATCTAACTGTAGTATTTTAATTATTGATGCACTTGTCACTTTCTTCTCTTCTTCTATGTTCTGATAATTACTGTTCTGCTCCCAACTTTTATGGGCAGCATCCGTTTCATCTATGAATGAGATAATGCAACAATTATCTTTTTACACCAGGCTTAGTACTCTAAACATAATTTCCTTTTGTGCTTATAAATGACATATTTCAGAACCCTATTGAACTAGGTAAATGACCAGATAGGAAGAGAGGAACTTGGTTCCTGAATAGCATTTCTTGTGGCTTCCTAGTAGCAACCACCATGATAGGTAGCAACACAAACAAGCAACACTTTATTAACCCGCTTACTAGGTATTTTTAAAATGCACCCTAATGCACTATGGTACAACAGGATTTTAAAACTGATCAATTGATTTTTAAGATATCAATAGAAGAAACATATGCGGGTATGCTTCTGACAAACAATAGTGAATATACAATACAGTTTACAGTACAAATTCTTGATGCATTTTTGTGCAACTTTATATTTCATATTTATATAGAAGTTTATATTTTAGATTCAACAAGATGTATATCATTATTTCAGCTGTCGTGTACAAGTTTATATAGCAAGCTGTGCAACATGAGAACACTGATATATTCCAAATTATAGTAAACTAAAAGCATTATAAATATTTTATGAAGGATTCCAAATTGAAAGTTCAGGAAAACATGATTTTTTAAATGTATAATTTGATTTTTATGCATTTATTTTTAATTTATATAAAATGAGTCTGTTTCACGGTTTTCCCTATGCAGATTTAGTAGCAGAGGAATTCTCTGCCCTTCCTCCCTCTTGAAAGGGGAAGTAGACAGGAAGTCATCTCAGAAGAATCAGCAAGCATAGCAGCTTGAAAACCAAACAGATCATCTTTGCAGTCCTCATTTTTAGTCCATTGCCTTTCTTAATGTGGCAATTATAAGATCGAAACCTTAATTCCTTAGTCTCTGATGCGATATTTTAAGTGGAAATTATATTTAAGTTTAACATAGTACCGCCAAAATTAAGCTTTAGTGTTTTTTGTTTGGTTGGTTGGTTAATTTTGTACAGTGGGAATGTATTCACAGAGCGAAAGTATGTGTCTGGGTTTAACAGGTATGAGCATACTGAGCGTGCTTGTGACAACATGACTATCTGAAATTTGTCATTAAAGTAGGATGTAAAGAGAATGGGAAACATCAAGACCTAGAAGAGCTATCACCCCAAATCGTATTTGCATGTGTTGTTTTTGTCTCTAATCACGAAAGATTGGCTTATGATTACTTGAAACAAATACTGTGAGTTCAGCCTGCTTAAAAACAACATGCGGGAGAACAGTTCTTTGTGAATGGCTTTGGGAACTGTCTGCAGACCGAATATTGATACCTCGGCTTGCAGTCACCAGCAGGGTATTAAATGTCAGCTGCCTCAAAGGTTGGCGCCAACCCTTTTCTTCATTGTACCACAAACCAGAATTAATTGCAAATCAATCGAACAAAGTACAACTGATCAGTAAACCAATTAGTAATTTTAGCTGTTCATCCTGTATTTATTTACTAGGGGGAAAAGTGGGAAATGGAAGAGCTTTTTAGACCACATTTGAGACTCCAGTCTTTGGCTTGCTATTCTCTTCTTCCCTACATGCTTATATTACAAGAACTTCTTCTGGAAACCCTTCAAATAGCTGAATATCTGTTGCATAAACTGTGGACCTTGAATTTATCAGTTTCATAATGGAAAGATAAATCTGCTTTCACAAAGAAAGTTTTTCTGAAATAATAATATTTCATAATTTTCCTATGTAGCTATAGCATATTTTATTTTAAAAAAAAATCACCATTTAAGGCAAAGGTTAGTGGCTACCAAATCATTTCTGAGTTTAGAGTACAGTAATTCTTCTCTTAAAAGATAGATATGTGCAGGTATGTGTATGCCAGGATCTTTACTAAGTTTCATTTGGGGTATGTGTGCCTATAAAATAGTAATAGAAAATTGTAAAGAAAACGAATCGTTGTAGCATTCTCAACTTTCTGCCCCAAAGCATTCACATTTGATCACTTCTTGGCCTTTTGGCTAAGATCAAGTGTATTATGTGTTCTTATCAGTTTAATATCTGATACATCCTCTATCCAAAGTATTCACATTTGAGGGTACCTCAATTTTTGCATGTTAGTAAAGGGGGATTCGTATTACCTGTGGCCTAAGCCTGACTAGCAATTTTTCTTTGTTACTTAACACAGATCAGAACATCAGTTTTAGCGACTCGAAGAGTTAGGTTTATATAAAATTATTCTGCTTGAGAAAGGCATTAAACTCAGATTATTACTACAACTCATATAAGATCACGGGTTTCAAGAGGAGATATCAGGAACTACTGATTTTAGTACGTACTTGTTAGTACTGATACTGATACTATCTTGTTAGTTAATAAGGTGATACCTAAGAAAAACACATTTCCACATACATTGGTAAAAAAAAAAATAATGAGTCATTTGAGAGCAACTGAAATTCTCATGGAAATCCATTCACTTGGCTTTGTTATAATACAGTGCGCTTATATAACACTGCTTCCTAAAAGTAAATGACGGAGAAGAATCTAAACGTTTACCATATGGTTGTTACCACTTGACAAGTAATCTGTCTATTTCAAAGTCTTTCAGAGCAGATCTCCCAACGTCAAGGCCTTTCAACAGGAAACTCTAAGGCAAGAGGCAGGTTTCTAATACAAGCAACGTGTGTAAAATATTGTTATTCATGAATAGCAAAGATGAGGACACAATGTGTCTGATATCATTTACCATCCTATCAGTCTTGGTTAAATTCTATGTACCTTTTCTATTATAAGGTAAAATATCAGGGTTTTCCTTTTGTAATAAGAGACAACGCAATCCAGAGGCAGGTATCCGCAGAAATAGTTCAAAGAAAGAGATTGGGCACCAGTCAACAAGTAAACTCTCACTCTTCAGTAACTTCCTGCACACAGTATGACTGGCATTGTCTCTTTTTATGATAAAGCTATTGAGATTACTGAGAATTTAATGTGAAGATGGGTCATGAGGAAAATTCTGCTGTCAGCTCATCAGAACCTAGTGTTGGAAGAGACTGCTGTAGTGAATATCAGAAATTTATTAACATAGTTAATCACAATGCAACATCTTTTCCTGGCTTTATTCCTTAATTCGGCCAAATAACTTATGAGAAACTGTCCCAGTCCAAACAGAGCATGAAAGTGAAAAACAAAAATAAAATAAAATCTACGCCCTCAATCCTAACACATTTCCAAGACTGGTCACATAAAATAATGAACTATGAATGACAAGCCAGGCAAATGATGCTTTATTTAATGTTTTTTTTTTTTTTTTCTCAGAAAACAAACGTCCTTTGATCACCACCACTGGTAAATATTTCATGTTTAGTGCTAAAATCTTTCTGACTACAAATATTAGGAGATTTGCTTTTATATTATAAAATCACACATCTTTTGGCATTCAGCTGATATCCTTGAAATAATCTTAAAGTAATTCTTGGTAAAATAATACAAAAGGTGAAGTGCATATTCAATTTCTCTTTAATGGATTGTTCCACATTTTTACAGTTACAAATGTACACAGCAGCCATCATTTTTTCATGAAGGTCCATTTATGCCATGACCCAATTCAGTCTCTCATGGAATACAACTTGCTTTGATTTTTAAAAAATTGTTCTGATAATTGCTATATTTTCATCAAAGATTTTAGATCAATTTTATTAGAACAATTGTAAAGTGATAATTCTTTTTCTTTGTCATTCATGGTCTTTCTTCTTTGATTTTAACTGATAATTTTACATAGCCAATTTTACCATTTCTCATCAAATATCCATTTGTTCTTTAAAATGTTCTAATTGTATCCCTAGATTTTACAATGTACATTTTTAACTAATTTAAGTCCAGCTACAAAAAGCATCATACTGGTTACTGAAGAATACAAGCAAGTTACAATATTATCAATTTCTTTTAGCAATCCCTTGTCACGCAATATTTCCTGCTGCTTTTCCATATATTTTATGTCACAATATTATAGTTATCTTCGAGATGTTAACGAAAAATGGGATTCCATTTTCTTTCATTTACTCATCGTTCAATACTCTTTTTAATTTACCTTAAATGTACTGACTTAGGTAGTTTGTTCATAAAGCTTCTTTAAATATTTCTTGTTGGAGAGGTATACTGTCAATTATCTTCCTCCATGGTTGGTTGTCTTAGAGTCTTTTTGAATTCTCATTCATCTTTGAGGTATTATTTCAATCGGTGTAAATGTGTAGCTTGGTTGTTTTCTTTCCACAGTAAAATTTTCTCTTTCTTCTCCATTTCCTTCCACAGTTTTCAATAAGTTCATTCCAACTCTTATTCTTGTTCCTCCACAGTGTGCTTATTTCGCAACCCACATCCTTGATCCCAGGTCTCTTTCAGTACCTTTCTACATTTCTCTCAGTCTTCGATTTTCCTTGGTGATAATGTGACAAATATGAGTGTTAAAGATGTTTGTGTCATCTATGTTGTTATTATCACTGTAACTCACAGTGATTTTTTTTTTTTTTTTTTGCTATTTGATGGTGGTGGTCTATTTATGTCCACCTGGTGTATTTGAAGCTTCCTGAATAAGCGATCATAGAGCTGTCATTAATATTGCAAAAGTCTTAGCTTTTACTTCATCAATTATTTCTTCTTTTTGTTTTCCTTCCCTCGACTGGCACACGTTTACAGGTGTGTCACAACTTCTGAACTATCCTACCGCTATTACATGGCCTTGCCCTTCCTCTTCCTCTTGGTTATGCTTTCAGTTTGATCAGCTTCTGCAGAATTTAAGCATTGGGATTCTTTCCTCAGATGGATTGAGTTCATCAAGGATATTTTTGTTGTTGTTGTTGTTTGGTGGCATTGCGATTTATGAGATCTCCTTCCACTCTTTCTTGATGTGTCAGTGCGTGTTAACAAAAACCAGCTAACCGTCTATTTTTCATTAAATCCCTTGATATATTAGCCATAGTGATTTAAATTCACTGTATCGTAATTTTAACATGTAAATCTATCTGAGGATGTTCCTGGTTAATGCTTATCTCTTCTCATTGATTTTACTTGCCTTTGGTTATTTAAATTTCTGATTGAAAGCTGCACTTGTGAGCACTTCCAAAAGCTATCATAATGTGGAATTAAAAAGAAGGGATCATTTTCATAGACTCTAGGAGTAGTGCTTTCCATAATATGTATCATCCATAAAGTTCTGAAGCACTTTCACATATGTTACATAATAAAGATAATTTTAAGTTATTCATTATCTTTTTAAAAATTTCCACCCCGATGATTATTCACTTAGTATTCACCCCCAGACAATACCATGTTAATGTCTAACGCGTATAAGGGGGTGGCACCAGGTCCTGGTGAGTACAACATCTTCCTGAGTATGCCTGCACTTCTTGAGTGTGTAATTGTGTTTTGCATACAAATAATCTTGCTTCTTCATTAACCTTTAGCTGTGACTTATTGTCAAATCTTTTATAGCAACAGACTGGATGGAGAATTGGGACCCAGATACCCATAAGAGTCTAATCTATTAAAGAAAAAAAAAATCCTTTGATGGAAATGTTTCCAGTTCGCCTTTTATTGGCTATGTGAAACAAATTTGTATTTAGTAATTTTAGCTGGAAATTACCATACCAAAAAATGAAAAAAAAAATCAGGGAGATACTGGGAAAGGGAGGGGTAACAGGAACAAAATGAAAAGGTTATGAAGGAATATTGAAAAAGTTGTTAACAAAAGCATATTTCTTCATCTTTTTTTCTGTGGAAAATACTCAAGGGTAAGAACTCCAACATTACTGAGTAAGGAAGGTTATTTAACATCTGGCATCTCACCCCTTTTCACGTGAGCACACATCCAATCCACTAAATAGGTAGTCATAATAGGAAGTGATGCTATGTACAGATACAAAGTCTTTATACATCCTTATCACTCAAATGTGTCTCTTGAATTTAAACACAAAAGAATGTTGCCCCGAGCACCTTAAATCAAGTATCTGACAATACTGCAGCTTTTATCTTTGCTTTATGGTTTATATTTTATCTCTCTAGAGTCAAGGTTTATATTTATTTACTCCTTTTCTTTCTTTCTGAAGAACCAAGGACACTGACAATGCTGCCTACATAAAAAATAGAAGTAGACGTAAGTTTGTGATCAAGTGAGACACTGCCATTCATTTAAAAATGCAGTACATGTTTTGGCTTCCAAGTGAGTTAAGGAGCTTTAAAGAATCTGGAGCATTGCATTGAATCTAAAAATAAATTCTGTTGATGATTTTTATTTTAAATATGAAAATAAGCATTGTTCTTATTACTTTTGAATTATGAGTAGTGGATTTCTGGCTAACACTGACCCTGACACTGAATATTCTTCTGCTGGAGAAAATAAATTATAAGAATAAGACAGTGGAGAGATCGCACTCAAACCTAATTGGATTGGAGCATATCTGTCTAGCAAGTTAAAGACTAGCTCAGGTTCCCTAAATTGCCTATGACAAGGGTAAATTTCTCTCATAACCCTCTCTCCATAGTGCTGGATAAAACTTGTGTCGGCCCAAGAATTTGAAGGGTCTCAGAATGTGTGTTAATGTTTAGGAGCCTCAAGTTTCACGTTATACTATCACCCCATTAGTGGCATGAGTTGAGTTTCACCCAGTGGTCCTCAAGATACCATCTTCATACATGGTAAGTTTTTCCCCCACCTCTATCACCTTATTGATCAATGCTTTCATCCCACTCATTATTTACGGTCCATTTTATATCAATACTTTTTGTGCTAATGATCATCACCTGGAAGCCCAAGGTCAAGACTTCCAAAGAATATTGTGGCCTTTGCAAGAGTACCCAAAAGCTAGCAAAAATGTGAAAAGCTACAAGCAGTTATCATTACCCATCCCTTCCGCCCTCCCCTTGCGGTTATTTGAAGATGACTATATAGAGTGGACAAATGAACGATTTATAAAGATGTTTTGAAAATGTTATTGCAAAGCAGATTTACAGAGGAGAAGAAGAAGAAGAAGGCGAAGGCGGAAGAGAAAGAAGAAGGAGGAAAGGAGGAGGAAGAAGACGAAGAGGAAGAGGAAGAGGAAAAAGAGGAGGAGAAGAATCTTCCATCTGCTGGTTCACTCCCAAATAGTCACAATTGCTGGGCCAGAAGAGCCCAAAGTTGGGAGCCAGGAGCTTCTTCTGGATCTCCCACATGGGAGCAGGGGCCCAAGGACGTCAGTCATCTTCCACTGCTTTCCTAATACAGCATTAAAATGTATTCCACTAAATTTGTAGTGGAGCAGCCAAAACTCAAACCGGCACCAGAATGAAATGCCAGAGCCTCAGGCAGAGGTTTAACCTACAAGACTTTGGTGCCTTGCCCTAACTATTTTGATTTTCTGACTTATCAATAGAATTTTAACAAAGATAGTGAATGCTTAAATCTGTTCAGAAGTTTATGGTTAATGTGAAACTAGTTTTCTTCAACTCCCCAAGACAATTAACCGAAGGAGTAGCATCTTTATACAAAGACATTGTTTTCTTGTGTGCTTTTGCTTCCTAGTCATTTTTCCTTGCTTTTACATTTGCAACTGCTACCCAACTCTTTAAAACATTTTTTACTCTATCCACAGGTCAGCGATGCATCTTGTTTCTGTCTCTATCTCTCCAATTTCATTTTTAAATTGAGTCTAGAAATGATTTCAGATTTCCAGCCAACCTATACATTGTGCTTACCAATGTACATGATAGCTCCAACGAGCTAAATAGAAAGGGGGTTTGTGCTCCAAAGTTAAAAGTCAGGCAGCCGTGACAGAGGAGCGATTGAAATGTAGTGCCTCATTTGTGACATATTAACACAGCTCAGCCTTTTACTGCTGCATTGTGGGAAAGGGCTTCATTGTACACAGCTCCTGAAGAACACCAATTTTCACATAGCAAAGACTACGGGAACTATGGAGTAGGACCGATCTCCATACCTGAATTTTGGAATTTATGTTACTATGGTAAACAGAGAGTCTTCTTAGCAGGCTCTGAATATTTATACTGCTTCTTTCTAAATCCCATCTATAAAGAAAGAGGTAAATTATTATATTTAATACTACAGTAAGAATTTAACACCCTCCCTTCTTTTGATGCTGGTATAAACTTAATAAACTCTTATGAATAAAGACATGATGACTCACAAAATAACATGCATAAAATCATAAAATATTAGAGTTGAAGGGAACCAAATGGTTATTGAAATGTAATTGTTACAGTGTATCAGTAGTCTTCAAGTCCGACATTACACTGATTTATTTAATGTGTGTATACAGCTATATATAGCTGAAGATATTGTGTTAATACAATATGTGTATTATAAAGAAAACAGAAATATGGAACATGTCCAGAAGCTCCATCCAGCACTGTCTTCTTGAATTCAACGAGAGTACTGGGAATGTTCTGTCAGATACACATGTCGGGGGATACATTAGTCAGCTTTTTGTTAATACAGCTGAAATAACTGAGAGGAGCACTTAAGGAAAAAGATTTGTTTCAGTTCACAGATGTGTGTGTTCACAGTTCAAGACCAGGAGGTCCCATTAGTCAAGTGCCTGATGAGGGTGGCAGATATTGCAACATGTGCAGAGAGAGAAGCTTACAATGAACCGCAAGTGGAAAGACAGGACACCATGCTCTACCCCAGGCCCCAGTGTCTCTTTTCTAAAGCTGTCAACAACCACACTTAATCTAATTACTCAAAGGTCCCACCTTCGGGCATTATAATTGCAGTAAGTTCTGTCTTCAGTTTACTAACCTAAGATTCTGGGGACCAAGTCCTTAACACCTGAGCCACATGTGGGCTACCCAAACAATTAGCTAAACCCCAAGAGGAGATCATCAGTCCAGCAAAAATCCACCAGCCTTCATTCAGGAAGGAAAAGCAAAGTCTCAAGAATCCAGTGATGGAATGTATCCATCACCAAGCCTGGACCGCTCCTGTAAGCATGTTTATTCACACTCTCTGTGACAGTCAGTGAGATGTCTTGTATCACCATTTTTTTCTTTTGTAACTGGGTGCTGTGTCTTATCTTGTTTCATTGTTTCTTTCCCTCCTGGTTCAGTTTTGAGTTACACAGTTGAAAGCACCTTACCTACCTCATTCCTAGTTTACTTTTTTTCTCTGTGTAGCCCTTTAAAAGGTATTATCTGGCATATCTGTATTATTTTCTCCAAAACTATTTTTGATTATCAGATACATAATATGAATACTAATATATTCCTCCAAAATGGATTTTTCTACAAATTAAAATACTCTATTTTGCTCTAAATATGGAAACTAAAAATAGACAACCCGCTGTGCAATGAATTACTCATACATTGTGTGTCACATTTTAAACTAACAACTCTATAACCTTAAAATACAGCTCAATCTTAAAGTATTAATTTTGAGATGATGCATTTGTGCTAATGATTTACTGGGAGGAAAAATCCTTTAATCTAAACCTTTTGCTTATGAACTTGAAAGTTGAACTCTATAGAAATGAGTGACTGCAACAGCAGGACTTTTCACCAGCTGATCAAAATTAACAGTTTCTTTCAATTGTTCTAATTAAGACCAAAGGGAGTTCTGGAATGTTCCAACAGTATCTCAGATTGCTCCCAAGCTTAAACCTAGCCTCAGGGAAGGAATATCAGCATTTTTCTTTTCTTAGAAATAGTTTAGTCTAAGTTGCTATTATTGCTGTTTACTAAAAGCATTTCTCTGCATATACCTCATGAGAATTTTTCCAATTTTATTTTATTAGATCAGAAAGCAAAAACAACTAAATGTAGAAAACATAATAATCTTATTTTCAGGTTTGTTTGAAACCTTTTTATTAATGATTATAAATTGATAACAATATCATACAACATTGGTCAGTGCTGTACATATTATTGATAGTGCTTTCTAAATTACTACTTCATATTCTAACTGAAATAGAGATAAATCAGACCATCGCAACATAAACATATTAATAATATTAAAGTTAATTTACATTTTAGAGAATTGACAATTACATTTTAAAGCATGTATTTTTACTGCTAATAAATGTAAATAACTGTCAGGGAACTTTTTATCCTTCACTGAGAATTTTCTGACTGAATTATAGTCTATTATTTTTCATACTCATAAAGCTTGTTATGTTTCCTAATAGTAATTTTTTTAAATTATTTATTGAAATTGACATTTCCCTTAGGATTCTTACTTTAACATGTTCAAACAGAATTTACTATTTAAATAAAATACCAACTTGATAATTTATATAAATGAGACAAAGACCGTACAAGTTAACACCAAGATTTTCGACAATGAACTGAAAACAGGATAAACTGAAAGTCACACCTTGCATGTAATGCCACATAGTTTAAATTCTATTCATAGTTATCAGAAAGTAAAGAATTATTTTTAAAGTTCAACACTTGAACTCTGAAATTCTAAATATCTAATGTGTTATAGATCCTATAACTTAGCCAATGGTTGTTTTGCTTATAAAGTATGCTATGTATGATGCAAAGATATTACCTTGTTCCATCACCATTTCAAGCCATAACTTATTTGAATGTGGCAATTGAGAACTGTTCAAAGACCTTTGAGAGAGCACACTCTTTAATTTCATATGCAATACCTAAAAGGGCAATTGACTCTTTTAACTCTCAATGCTTTGTTAAGATAGAAGCAATCTTGTAATTCACATTTATTCTCAGGCAAAAGACAACCGTTGGGTGGCTAACTGGGCCAGCAGTCAGCAGTAGCTTTCTCTACCCTTGGTCTGGACACAGACTATTTAAAACTACTGTGGAAGAGTCAACAAAATTAATATAGAGACAACTTCTTTGGGAACAGAACCCAGGAGATTCAGAGGAAACAAAATACTCCAGGACAATCACCTAGTGGTGAAAATCCCCAGACTTGCAAGTCCTGTCACATCTAATTTAGCTGACGACATGAACATTAAGCAGCGCTCCAAAGACTTTTTATTATTACCTTAAACTCTTTTTTTTAACTTCCTAAAAGCTTAGAAAATTTCTTTTTTTTTGTTGTTCAAATAGAAACTGAAGTGAAATCCATCATAAAAATATGGAAAACACCTTATGTTTATGTAGACACATATCCAAAAGTACTTGGATTTAAGTTTTAAATTGCAATTTTAGACTATCTTCTGCTGTTTCTTTTGTTTAATTTTAAAATTCTTACCACGTATCGTTTAAGAGTTCTCACTATGCAGTGATTTTTAGTATATTTTTATTATATTTGAAAAGCAGGAAGATGGAGCTATTCCACCCACGCATTCTCCCAGCGACAGCAACATCCACTGTGAGGCCAGACTGAATGCAACCAGGAGGCCAGCCATCCGTCCAATTTTCTCTATCAGTGGCAGCAGCAAAATCAGCTCACTCACCTTCTGCAGCTTTCCTGCACACTAGCAGGAAGCTTGATTGGAAACAAAAAAGCCATGAGTTGAATCAGGCACTCTTCTATGGAATGTATTATCTTACAAGACAACATTACCAATGTACCAAAGCCTGTCTGATTAAGTGATTATTTGAGATGCCTGAAAAAACGTGTATTTTTGTGAAACAGATTCGTATGCGCACATTTTATTATGCTGTGTCACAATTGAGAGTATAAATGCACAATAGAAATAGAACTTCAGGAGATAGTTTCACCATCTAAAGTGACTATTTCTTAAACTTTAATTCCAAATGTATATTGATGTCAGATATTAGATTTTTTATAGAAAATAATTTTTCAATATATTTTATGTTACTGTTATATACATGGGGATAATCCCATTGTCTATGAAACTGTATTATAAAAAAACAAGAAAAAGAAAAGAAAGAAGTCGGGAAAAGTAGTAATTCAATAAACTCTGAGAAAATCCATGACAGTAGAGCAAAACTTAATATGGAAGTAAAACATAAGCAGAAAGAACAGGGATTTAATAACCAAATATGAGAGGCTGTAGTTGTCTTGGAAACATAGATTGGAAGGTGTTGTTTAAAACTTTCTTGATCCAAACACCCTGGGCATGTCATTATCCTGAGACCGAAGAATGTGGCATGGAGTGTGTCAGTCACCTCTTACACACTCATCCTTTGTGCTCAAGAAAACTTGATGTAGGGGCCCGGCGCGGTGGCGCAAGTGGTTAAGGTCCTCGCCTTGCACGCCCGGGATCCCCTATGGGCGCCAGTTCTATCCCAGCAGCCCCGCTTCCCTTCCAGCTCCCTGCCTGTGGCCTGGGAAAGCAGTCGAGGACGGCCCAGAGCTTTGGGACCCTGCACCCACATGGGAGACCCGGAAGAGGCTCCTAGCTTCGGAATGGCATAGCATCGGTCATTGCGCTCACTTGAGGAGTGAATCATCGGACAGAAGATCTTCCTCTCTGTCTCTCCTCTCTGTATATCTACCTTTCCAATAAAAAAAAAAATCTTTAAAGAAAACTTGATGTAGGATGTCCACAAGAATGTTCCATAGAGGAAACTCCCCTTCTCTGAAACACTTAGAAATTGGTACAGCTATGTGAATCTCTGAAAAAAAATTTTGACAACATTTTTAAGACTCTGACACTGAAACTATATCTGAATATACTGAGTTGATTTTTGTTAGACACTTTGAAATGGGCAGTGGGAGGTTTGCATTGTAACAGTTGATGAATGATTTTTGCAAAACAATTCATACTCTAAAAGCAGATGTCTTCACATTTCTATAAGTCATCGTTTCCTTTCAAATACACCAAGAGTCCATGAAAGATAAAATCCTGACCATCCAATGAACCTAAGCTATCTTGGGTTGGGAACCTTAGTATCTGATCCCTTTCTGAAATATTAATGTGAAAAATTTAAAGTAGCTGAATGGGTGCCATATCACCTGATGTTACATTGCCTGGCCTATTAAAATTGTGCATCTTAAAAAAGGCTGTTTTATAAACATAGAGAGTCTAGTTAGTTTATGATTCTGGAGGAGTGGATATCTGATGGCATGAGCTTTGTGTCATAAAACAGTGGAAAACATCACATGATAAGAAGGTAAGACAGTGTTTTCTAACAAAGCAACTTCCTCAAGAACTATCCCAACCCCCCGAGAATTGTCTCAATCAGAACTTGCGACCTCCATATCCACGACTCAAAATACCTTCCTCCAAACCCCATCTTCCCATACAACCATATTTATTGGGAATCAAGCTTCCAACACATGGGTGAGTTCAATTATGTTGTTGTAAGGTTAGTGAATCTATTTAAAACTCAAGTTTGCAAGAATTGATTGGGCCATGTATGTTAGATGGGACCAGTTACATGGCAGGTCATGTGTGCAATTACAACAAATCTGTTCTTCCAAAATTAGTGTCTGCAATGGCAGAGGACTAATTCAAATATGGGTCTTTTGAGAATGGCACCCTGTACAACACAGATCTGCTGCCCATGAGCCAGGCTTGGTACTAAAGTGAGTCTCCTAAGTTCTCTGTGTAGTCTCTGTATGTAATTATTGTCTGTGTTATGACAGTGTCTATGTAAGTGCCTGGTAAAATTATTCAAGACTTCACTTATGGATGAGTCTGTATTATTTATATGTATAATAACTATTTACTCAATGTCTTCAAAGAGTTAGTGAGAAAAATATATTACTAAAAATATTACTGGATATCATATTATATGTATATGTATATATTACTATATATCATATATGTGTGTGATATATAAATGATATAAATATATGATATATATGTGTGATATACATATATATGTGTGTGTGTGGTTATAGGATAGATTTAGTCTTTTTTATCATGGGTGCATTTAACAGATATCTTAGAATTTTCTGTGTATGATTTCCTATTTTTCCTCTATTTGAACAGAATTATTTGTTGCTGATATTACTATTTAGGTGATGCATGAATGCCCCGTAGCATTGTAATCTTGCACCATCAATCTACCTGCAGAATTATGTGAATAAATCTATATGGAAATGAATTATTCCTAAGTTGTTTTTATATCTCTGGTTCTCTGCATCGTCAGAAGAATTAGTGATTTTTAAGCTACATTAGGAGACATATTTCCTTTGAAAAGATGAAACTGAAATTTCTACACAGACTGTGTTTATCTGTACTATAATTTCTAAGTTGAAAGCCGTCTCCAAAACTCCTCTTTGGTGTAGGCTCTGGGATTATGGACTGAAATCTCCCTGCAGCTCTGAAAATAGCAAGCTGAAAACAGAAATTCAATATGAGTTTCTGACTTAGAATCTTTCAGTGGTTTACAATTACCTCTTGGATAGAGTCTAGTTGCTTGGCATCATGTTGAAATAGTACGACTATATCCCCCATTGCTCCATTACCTCCTTATTAACACATCAACACTAAGAGGCATTTGCAGTTCATCCACATACAATGTTGTTTCTTATCTCTAAAGCTCTGGTTACTTTAGAACAACTTGGGGGAGATTTTCAAGAACTACAAAATCCTGGGAAAAGTCCTCAGAGATTTTGATTTAGTTTTACCGACATAGAATTCAGAGATTAAGATTAAAAAAAAAAAATCTCTCCAGATAATTTGAAAGTGCTTTCTGAATTGAGAAATTTAAGTTGTCAAGTGAACTTCTTTTTATAAAGATGCTCAATTATAAAACAATTGTAAGTCCACATGGAAACATGAGAAATAGGGTCAACTAACAGTTTCAGAAATTTAACAGAGCTGTTCAAACACAGGAGAGAAAATCAGTAAGAATCTTTCTTTACTGGTAGATAAAGTAAGGGTGAGATTCCAATAGGAGAATAATCAGATTAGAAAAGACAGCAATCATGTTAGGTAAAGTATGCCTTTTTCCCCCCTCAACTTCACCAACTCCTGGATTCCCACAGATACACATCGTAGCCCGCAGGTTACCATATTTAAAAGGTGACACATTAATTCATTAACTATAAAATAATATGAATCATCCTGCCATATTTTTCTCTAGTTTGTTCTATGCTTGGGGTGAGAATCCACTAGTTTGAATTGTGAAGTTGTTTATAATTATATTACATGTTATTATGTTCCTTCCATGTTAACACATGCCAAGCGTAGTATTGTACTGTTTATTCTTTAAAGTTACTTAGAGAAGTTTATTTGGGAAATGAGGGACTCATATCAGTAAACATTCAGGATCAAATGTGCCCACAGTCTGGCATCTTGGTTGGGGCTCCTTACAAAGGGTATGGCATCAGTGACCATTTTGTGGCTGGGGAGAGAGGTCCTAGGTCAAACACGAACTTAAATTCTCAGACCTCCTAGAAGAGTCACTCCCTGAGGACACGGCCTCAGTGAAACCCAACTTAGGAAGCCTCACTTCTCAAAGTACATCATTATATCAAGTCTCTACTCGTACTTGACCAACCTCTAATACTAAGAAGTTATAGTTTAAATAGCCACATGAGTATTGTGCGGTGGGGGGAATTCTGGTGTAGCCTTAACACAGTAGTATACTGATGGCTGCCCAGGGCACTGGAGACTAGGGTCTGGTCTGCCCCGCCCCCACATCTCCTAGGCTCCAGCCTGTAACAGGAGGAGGGGCCACAGGAGCCAGTTACGTCACCTACCTGGCGGGATTCCAGGTGACCAATGGCACACCTGAATGGACATTCCTTGCATAGTTGGGGCACAGACAGCCCCTTTGCCTCCCCACGTGTCTAGAGGGGTATAAAACTCCTCCACACGTATCTCAGACGCCCTTTTCGCTTCCCTCTTCCCTCCCCTCTGCGCGAAGGGGGCCCAGGAGCGGATTTTCCAATAAAGCTTCCATCTCAACTCTGAACAACTTGCCAATATTATTTCACCAACCGGGCGGGCGGGCAGTCGGTGGCCATCATCTAACATATACATATTTCAAATCCTGGCTCTCTCACTTCCGATCCAGTTTCTTTTTGATGTGCTTCCCAGAAGGCAGGATCTGGAATGAGTTCCTGGCTCCTGGTTGCAACCTTGCCCTGGCTTTGGTGAATGACCAGTAGTGATCCAGTGGATGTTAGATCTTTTCTTCCTTCCCTTGTCTTTCTTTTTGTTCCAAATAAGATGAAAAATAAATGAATTTGTAATAAACAGAAAAAATGTACTTACTTGAGTAGGAGACAAAGAGAGAGAGAGAGAGAGAGAGAGAGAGAGAGATCAGAGTTGTCATCTACTATTTATTTCACCAAATACCTGCAACCACCAGAATCAATGGTCAAAGTCATAAATTTAAATCTCCCGTGCATGTAACAGGAACACAACTGCTTGATCATCATCTGTTTTATCTGCTTTGGGCCGTCCTCGACTGCTTTCACAGACCACAAGCAGGGAGCTGGATGGGAAGTGGAGCTGCCGGGATTAGAAATGGCAACCATATGGGATCCCGGGCATGCAAGGTGAGGACCTCAATCACTACACCATTGCACCAGGCTCCATACTCATTCTTTTATATAAGTGCGATTGTTGATATTTTGGTTAATTTTACACTGAACTTTAAAATAGATATAAATGGCCTAGACACTAATAATAAATAAATAAATATGTATTTTCTCAGAGTGTTTTACATGTGGTCATCCCCATATATTGTTATAAATCCATATTATTTTTTAATGTTTTAAAGGCATAACGTTTATTTTATAAGAGGTTATGTCAAAAAGTTGAAAATATTTGTCCAAGATTTATTTAATGAACCATAACATTAAAGCAGAAAATCAGCATAATTTCAGAGAACTAGAAAGTTGCCTACATAAAGATATAGGGAAGTAAATTCTCTGACTTCAAATGAACTTGAGCAGTATTATCAAGTGCCCCTTCCTAGTAAACCTACAGTAACCAGCCATAAGGCTTGCACCTGTCACCACCAAACTGAGATTACATACTCTGCATGGTGTGAGATTTAAGAGTGCTGAACGCTATTTCACACCAGACAATTTATGAAAAAAAATAAGTTTTTCATTATTATTTTTTTTCTAAGATTATGGTGCCTGCATTTCTGTGACAGATTTTTCTTTTTTCTACTAATGAGAAACTCTATATGTTGCCAAGTATATAGATGTTTTATACAAATTATGGGTCCCTTTGATCCATTGAGATAAGCAACATAAGACATTCATTTTCTTGAAAAATTCTAGGCTTCTAAAAGGAATTCAGTAACAAGATCCCACTTTGGACCTCACACCACCAGAGCTGTGAGGCTCTTCTTCCTTCTCGGAGAGTAGAATGCATGTAATAACAAAATGACTTAATAGCAGAACACATTACCTTATAAAACACCACTTTAACTATTTCAAGCCTGGATAACTCATTCTAGCTCTCAATAATTGCAGTTGTAATGCAAGCTACTTTAGTTTCTGCAACAGACGTCCTTTGCTTGTTACTTCTCACTAGTAGAGATGAGATAATTTCACAGATTAGCTACTATTCCTAAATAATTATGCCCACACAAACCATAATGGGCATCAGATGTAACCGCTAGGCAGATGCAGGATATGATGTAAATATCATGTCAGTAAATGAACTTGTGTTTTGAAAGAAAGAAATAAACAAATCAAGGGCCTAAAGGCATCACGTCCTCTATTGATTTCAGCATATACTGTCGGTGGTCAAAAAAAACATACACCCAAGTGGGTTGGGTTTTTAAAAGACATGTCTACCACGGTGAGCTTTCTCATCAAGCACAACTTGACAGTAAAATTAGCACAGTGAGTAGCTTATAAGAAAAACAATTTCTACAGTCATATCTGCCCAAGTGTGTGCAGCTACATCTTTCTATAAAAAGAAAAGTTCAGGTTGGGATCATGTGCCAGAGAACTGGGTTTTCTGTGGTTGGGAATGTCATCACCAAGATTTTATTTAGTACAACTAATTTCTCTCTAATGCTGTAAAAATTTTTAGATGATGGGGAATGAAAACACATCCTGAGGTGATTCACCAAGCATCAAACCAAAAAAATTGGTTGTGATGAATTGCATTTCCCAGCATAAGTTAGGTAGAATAGCATCTTCAATAAGGGCATTTCCAATACACAGATACAATGGTGAAATGGTGTCTGGTCCTGGTATTTGAATTTCAAAAATACAAACTGTAATTCATTGAGTCATGTACCTGTTCATTTATTCATTCAATGTACTTCACATTATTAACTTTCACGTTGAGGTTTGACTTGTTCCCACAGTATCTTTGCCGTAACAGAATTAGGAAAAGAAATGTCCGACAAGTTTCTTAAATAATGCTGACTTAATTTGATTTCTATCTTTTTCTTCTGGTTCCCTGATGATGACAACCCTTAAAATGATCTCCAGTGTCTGTCTTGATCTTAGAGAAGGCCAGCTTCTCTAGTGAATGCTCTCTGCCTTAACCAGACTCTTTTTCTGTTTCCTTTGTAAGGAAATGCCAGCCAGCTGGAAGAGCAGGTCTGCAAGTACAGCTGGGAATTTCTAACCCACAGGTGCCCATTCTCACATTGGATTGCTGGCCAATATCAAAGCTGAATTTGTCGAGGGGATCCCCACAGTTGTTTCTCAGAAAGAAAGTTATCCATGGGCACTAACAGTAATAATCCCTTCTTCCATATCTGACTTAGTACTTGAGCTAGAGCCATTGGCTTCCTTTCCCTACCAGGATTGAACCAGTATCAAGTTCTCCATCCATTTCATAAGTGGGTGGCAGACTGTCAGGACAGGAATTAGATGGGTGCAGGTGGCACCACCTGCTTGAAATGCTTTTGAGTATTTTGTGTTTCATTACTGCTGCACATCATTGTCCCATTCTTTCTTTTCTTGCCAATAACTATGATACCATTTATTTCAGCTTAAAGTCTATTTCAAACTCTGATTCGGAATAAAAAGGACATGAAAGTCATATATTTTTCATTCGTGATGTGCAACAAGTAGGAAAAAAAAAGTAATTATTTTGCTGCATATATTATAAATATACAGTGACCTACACAGAAACTACATTTGCTTACTGGCAGAGAGATGAGGAGAGGTTATTAATGACTCTCCTCCTGCTAATTATTTTGGATGTGAGCTTAGCTAAAACAAAGCAATCAGTAAGTTGTATATTCTTAAATCACATTTGTGGATACAAAATTCAAACATAAATACGTATAATTTACTAATGATGAATGTCTAACTCATCTGCATTTATTTCTATTAGTAAATTGTGCATTATTTTTCAGATTATTATCGTATTATTTAATGTTTTGCCTAAACTTTAAACATATAAAGTCACTGCCTTATTACACACATGACTTGTGATTCAGTTGGATTATTCTCCTTTGTATACATAACTTTTATTTCTTTTGCATGAAGGGAGACAGAGTGGTTGCCTCTGTTGGTTAATTCTCCAGATGCTTTAAGGGCATTTGTGTCTTTCAAATGCCTGATTGAACCACAACTGCCTTCTCTCTGAGACCGTGTTAGCAGAAAGCTGGAGTCAGGAACCAGAGCATTCCTTCGTGAGTGAGACAGCAGACACTGATGATATGTTTCCCAACTGGAAGGGAATGCTAACCTTATCTTTGTGTGCTCAAATGTTCTTAAAATCAAGGGTAAAGGTTAAAGGAGGACTGCCCACTCACAGCACTCCATATTTTCTGAGTTGATTTCAGCAAATGATTCCCAAGACCGTTGCTTTACCTTTATTTTACTTTTTATCACTTGATGTTCTGAGTTATTTAGCCTATTTAAACAGCACAACTGAAGAGAACTTAATAAAAGAACCATTGAATAGTCTTGGAATACCGTAGATTTGGGTGGGGATAAAGAAATTAACAAGAACTGCTACAAACGCTAGAATAAGATCAAAGTGGACAGACAGAAAGACTGATGGATCCCAAAGAAAGTAGCTATAAAATAAAGAAAAAGCCCATCAGCATACACGGCCTAACAGAAGAACAGAGCAGTTCCCAATTGCCAGGGAAGGACACAGGACCTCACTTAATATCAAGCAGAAGCCACTGCTGAGACACTCAGGGTGGTGTTATGGTACATCCCCAAGGAAGCAAATCACAGGGTAAAGGGTAGGGATATGGAAAGGATAACAACAGCTCAAACAGCTCACTTTATTCTATAAAATGGCACTACTCAGTCATGACGGCCAGCTTCTGCTCAAACTCTAGAAAAGTCTAGGTAACTTTAAGGATAAGTCCAATACTGCTTTCCATTTGTCATCACATGAATTCCCTGATCAGAAATTCTGCATGAGGCATTCTTAATGTCTTCGTTTGGTGCTTCTGTCTAAAACAATGCCCAAAGGGGGTAAAATCATAAATGGTGTCAATGACGATGCCATGTAGAAGGGTGCTTAAGTCATTTAATTCACATTAGTAGAAGAGACCCCACCCAGGAAGCACATGGTTTTCTAGTGATGTTGACAGGACACTAGCCAGGGAAACCAGTTGACTGACTGACTGAAAGAACGTACCATCTCCACCAACTGAATGTTGGTCTCCCGATGAACAGTCTGTGGAGGATATTTAAAGACATACTTTATATTCACATACTATTCACACTCTGAGAGATAATTCTCCCACACATCTCCTTGTCTTCACCCTTTCTTATTTTATCAGTCAGTCGTTTGTTTGCCTCTGTAAGTTGGTAGCAATCAGAACTTCAAACCCTCTCTGCTCTTATGTGAGGTAAACAATCAGAGGTGTCTCCAGCTCTTCTCCCACCAAAGTATACGCCTGCTGTTTCCATTCAGTGATTGCCAATGCAATGGTACTACATATATGTTAATTTTATAATGTTTAATGGAGAGAAACTCAAGACAAAAATACAAATTCATTGCCTGCATGGACTAGTCATTTAATGCAATTTACTGTGTTCAGAGAAATTTTTAAAACGGTACATCTGATAACAGATGTCAATGAAGAGAGAACAGACCACAGAGCGTTCCACACTGAGAAAATTAAAGGATCGTGGTCCTGATGTAGCAGTCTGAGTCACACCTTTGAAGACCTTCTGGGAAGCTCATATCACAATAGCTGAGTAAGGAAATGGGGAAATAGGCATGAGTCAGAAGTTTGCCAGGAGAATTCAGGCTCTGTAAGGCCTTGTGCTTACAGGGAATATGCACTGTGATGTACATGAGATCAGAATCCTCAGATTACTTTGAGGATAGTAACACAATCTGACATTTCAAAAACTACCATTCTTGTCAGGATCTCCTGACTGCATGTATAGAGAGCTTTGTTTCATTCATTAATAAACACTGGTTGGAAGAACTTTAAAACTGAGTGGACAGTTCTGTGTGGGGAACACACCGAAAGTAGAGCAAAGGTGGAATTCAGAAATCAGTAAGGAGGTTACTGCAGAAGTACAAGGTGCTAACAATTGATTGCCAATACTACATGTAGAGGAATTGTAAAAAGGGCTTTTAAAAATAGCATGTATTTGAAAAATAGGCTTATAGAATATGTTAATGAATCGACAAATAATATGAAAGAAATATAAAATTCAAGTCTACCTCCTTGGGGATGATGACAATAGGAAGAAGAGCAGTCTGTAGCAGAAATCAAGAATGTAATTTTAGACAGAGTGAGTTTGAGAAGCCATAAGTACTCAAATGGAAATGGGTTGGCAGTGATTTTACGTGGTTGTACATGCAGGCATATATTGATACTATCCATGTACAATTGTGTCATACAACTAACAATTCAGAGCATCAAGTGGAAAATCTGCAAGTGTGATTCATCTTTTGGCATAGCTGATGCATAGACTCATGGTGAAATGCTGTGGATTTTTAAGTTCTTTTTTTTTAAAGATTTATTTTTATTTTTATTGCAGAGTCAGATACAGAGAGGAGGAGAGACAGAGAGAAATATCTTCTGTCCGATGATTCACTCCCCAAGTGACCACAATGTCCGCTGCTGCGCCGATCTGAAGCTGGGAGCCAGGAGATCTTCTGGGTCTCCCACACGGATGTAGAATCCCAAGGCCTTGGACCATCCTTGACTGCCTTCCCAGGCCACAAGCAGGGAGCTGGATGGGAAGTGGGGCTGCCAGGATTAGATCTGGTGACCATATGGGATCCTGGTGTGTGCAAGGTGAGGACTTTAGATGCTAGGTTACTGTGCCAAGCCCTCCATAAATTACTGAGTTACTGAAATACCACTCTATGACTGAAGTTGTGTTTTTTATTCCTATGTTTTGTCAATATTTTCTTAAACAATTCCGGTGCTATGTGGTGGATATATATTTATAATTATTTTCCTGGGAAACAGACTGTTTCTTCTTACAAAATGTCCTTTTTAATCTTTTGACAGTATTGGCTCTCATTCTATTTATTCTGGTAAAATTAGGATCACTCGTGATCGCTGTTATTTGTCATTGGTATAATGTAACCTTGTGCATCATTTCACCCTTATCAAACGTGTGTTTCTTAGTTAAAATTGTAGAGAGCATTTGGTTGCATTCTGGTTTTGGCCATCAACCTGTTGCATCATTTCTGTAAGTTTAAAAGTACTTATTTTTTCAACACCTAGAGATAGAGACAAAGTGCTCTCATCTGCTCGTTCATGCCTTCAATACCCACAAGAGTCAAGCCAGGGTTCCCAGACAGGTGGCAAGTATTCAGTTATGTATAGCATGAGCTGCTTCCAAGGATCTGCATTTTCAGGAGCTCTATTCAATGGCTGGTGCCACAAATGGGCACCAAGGACAGCAGTGAGGCACCTTGGCCACTGAGCTAAACACACTGTCCCTGTTCTATGCTGATTAGGTAATTTAATCCACTGAAATTAAACATCAATAAGCAAAGGCTTGCCCTCGCCTTTTCCTTCATTGCTGTCTGCTTGTCTTGCACCATTTCGACACTCTGCCTTCCATGCAGTCTTCATTTGTATTTTGTTAACTCTTTTGTAGTGACATGCTTTGATTCATTTCTCATTGTCTTTCTGATACCTTCCACATGAGTATTTTCTTTGTAGTAACCATGGAAACTACCTGAACATATTATCATCACAACCATCTGTGCTAAGCTGATAACTTCAATCACACATATATACTCTGAACTTTCACTCCCACCCATACACTTTATAGGATAGATGTAGCAATTTACAAACTTTAACATTATAGTTATTTTTCATTTTGTCTTTTAGCTTCATTGCCAAAATTAGAATTAAAAGTGATTCATATACTGTCATTACAGTGTTCTGTATCTGTCTATATATTTAGTTTTAAGAGTAAGCATTATAGTTTCATAGCGTTTTGGATTGCAATGTTCTTTTTTTGCTAACTTGAAGGACATCCTTCAGTAGGTCTTGTAAAGCAGATGATGATGGAGTTCTTCAGATAAGAAAGGCCTTAACTTTTCATTAGCTTTTTTTTTTTTAAAGATTTATTGTATTTTTATTGTAAAATCAGATATACAGAGAGGAGGAGAGACAGAGAGGAAGATCTTCCATCCGATGATTCACTCCCCAAGTGACCTCAATGGCCAGAGCTGCAATGATCAGAAGCCAGGAGCCAGGAACTTCCTCCAGGTCTCCCACATGGTGCTTTGTCCTCAACTGCTTTCCCAGGACACAAGCAGGGAGCTGGATGGGAAGTGGAGCTGCCAGGATTAGAACCAGCGCCCATATGGGATCCTGGAACGTTTAAGGAGAGGACTTTAGCTGCTAGGTCACCGCGCCAGGCCCTTCATTAGCTTTTGAAGGATTGTTTTGGTGCAAATAGTATTCTTGGTTAGCAGTCCTCGTTATACTTTACGTTTTAGTACTGAGGCTATATCGCCACACTTGACTATAACCACGTAATAATTCTACTGAATTTAGAGGTTTCTCGTGATTAATGCTTTCAAGGTCCTTTTTTTTTTTTTTTTTGCCTTTGTGATTATGTGTTTAGGTGGAGTTTTGGGATTCAAGCTAGTTTGTGTGATTTAGTTTTTTCTTTTTTTCTCTTTTTAAGCTGTATGCCTATTTCTCTCTGGCTTTAAGAAATTCTTCTAAGCATTCGGTTGCTAAGTAAGATTTTTGACACTTTATCTCAATTTTTCACTTTTTCCGGGCCATGTGATTGTGTCTTGTAAGATGTTTTGGATTTCCTCACTCCTTTTCCTTTATTTATTTATTTATTTACTTATTTTTGCTTTTTCCTCCTCTGACTTTTAATTTCAACACTGTGTTTTTTAATTTGTTAACAGAACTCCTCTGGTAGTTTTCAGTTCAGTCATTACCTGTTGGTCTTCTTCTATGTTTCCCATATCCTTGTTAATATTCTCTCTTGCACCGTATTCTTCAATTCGTGGCGCATAATTTTACAATTCTTCATCAGGTAATTCTTATCTTTCCATTTCACTAGAATTAGTCAATTCCATAAATTTACTTTGTTGTCTTTCTGAGCCATGGTTCTTTGTTTCTTATTGGGGGTTGGGATCCATGCATTGGACAAGGTGGCATTCCTCATAAATTGACTTCCTACAACCAAGTTCCCTCATTGAGCAGTCTCTCATGGATCCTATGTTTAAGTTTTATGACTTTTCTAGACCAGTACATACAGATTCTTAATTAAATGAATTACTTGGTTTCTTTTCCAGAAATTTGTAATCTCTCTCTCTCTCTCTCTTTTCCCTTGTTTGTGGCACTGCCAGTTTTCCTGTCTGTGGCAGCCGGATGCCTTCCTCCCCCTGCTTGTAATTCCCAAATCCCGGCTCTTTGTCAGCACCCTCCGAAGGTGGTAATCACCAATCCCTTGGCACCTCTTGGAAAAATCCAGAATTTCAGACATGCTCCACCTTTTTTTCTACTTGTAACTGGAAAATTCAGAAGCTGTGTACCCTCTTGGTTGCGAATGTGTGCCTGGGGGAGGCACATTTTTGTCTTTCCTATCCCAATGTGGATATTCTCATCTTTTTGCCTTCCTTGGTACTGTAGTGTCCTATTATATCTCAAAATTCTAAAACTGATTCTTTGGTCCATATATGATTTGGTGTTTCTGTGATGAGAGGAGGAGTCTGGGATATTATATTATTGTTTGGCTGAAATCCTTTTTCTCCTTCATTACTACCTATTTTTGTCATGAAGGAAGAAATTCTCACAACTTCCAGGAACACTGGCTGTCCCACTTGTCAGATATATCTTTGTCATTTCCATTTTTCAGATTTATTAACTTGTTTATTCTTTATGGGAAAAAGCAGATTTATAGAGAGAAGAATAGAGAAAGAGAAAATAACAGATTGTGGAATATCTGTTACAGAATTTGGCATTTAAAAAAATATCTTATGTGCACTACTGTTCCACTTAAATACCATTTAGCTACACAGAATAGTACCGCTAGAACAATAACATCTGCTCATTTCAGGAAAAGCACTTTTCGAATATCATGGCAAATATGGACTCTTATGCAACCTTCTGGTCAGGCTACAGATTTACCTAATTTTTCTAAAGCAGCAAGTCCTTTTCATATCCAGAACTTTTGTCTTACCTCAGCTAATTCACAGCAACAATTTCTGAGAGCTCTCTGTACAGAGAAAAAAAAAAACCCACAAACCAGTCCAAAAAGCTGTGACTTGAATTTTACAGCAACAACAAAAGGTACTTAAAAAATAAACACAGGAAGCATATTCAGGTAATGAAAATGCAGCTGAGATACTGATATGAGAGCTAGGACAGTCCAAATCCGACGTTCCCATTCCTGCCTTCATTTTGTTTCCATTCCTTGACACATTTATTCTTTTAATACTACACAAGTTTTCTTACAGAAGTTTTTACTGCAGTATCTTAATGTAAGCAGTATCTTAATGTAAGCAAAGAAATACTTTCTTTAAAGTATTCTTTACTTAGAAAAATAACACACCGACCAGTAAGTGTTCACAAGCTGAATATTCCATTATGGTTATCAACTAATCTAAAATTATACCTTCTGGGAAATTAATAGACAAATCTTCACGTGTATACATATTCACTTTCCGTTGCCAACTTTTGATGATTAGTATTTAAGGAAACAATACGGACTACACAAAAGAACTTCAACGGTTATTGGGACACAGTTATATTACTCAGTTGTGTGTCAGAAATCATCCCTTCACTTGCTGGATCGTGAGAGATAAAGGGAATAATTAGGACAATAGGATCCCTCTTGAATTCAAGGGATCAATTGCTCATCACAGATTATGAAAATGTTACAATGATTCCCAATGAGTTTCATGCACTGATTAAATATTACCTGATATGCCTTTGTTATTATGTATATTCATAGACTGACTTTCCTTAATTGCAGAGCGTGCTTGTTTCACGTGCTCACCAAGGGTACAAGCACAAGCAGTAAACTGTACTTTAGCTGGAGACTGGTACATCACAGGAGGGACTGCATCTTTTAGCACACACCATTTTACTTGAAAATCTCCAGAGGAGTCTATTCAGTTGGATTTCTGAAAATCTGTGCTCCCACATTCAACTTGATTTTCAAACCTACCAGAGTGTTCTCTTCTCTCTCTCACTCATCTCTCTCTCCCTCTCTGGCCTTTTAATCCCCTTGATTATTCTCTTTTCTCTTTCTTCCTTCTGAATCTGGATATATCAACCTTAGCATTGTTGACACGTTAAGCGAGGAAGCACAAGCGCATTTTCAGGAAGAAGCAAGCATGTTCTGCAGTCCTCCTGACCTCCACCCAGTGATTCCCAGTGTCAACACCCTTCTCCCCAGTTTATGATATTCAAAATATCTCCAGATACGATGGTAGGACTGAACCCGTAAGGGAAAAAAGATGTTCTACAGTCATTAGTTTGGCTTTATTTGTTCATTTGTTTGTCTTTACTTATAGCAATTTAAAAGGTTTGTTCTTGTAGCTTTAAACTTCCAAGTCATCCATGAATATCTCAGACAGCAAAGATCTATTTTGTCATTATAGTTGTTGTTTACCAGATTTCCCTCAGAGCAGGACAAGTATGTACAGACAGGTGTTCATCATTCCAGGAAGCTAATGTTACAAATGTTGAAAACGCCTTAAAAAAAGAAATACAATTCAACCCATATTTTTTTTTGTTCTTACAAGGCCTAAGTTAATAATTAATCGTATACTTAATCAATTACTCTAAAATATTTCTTGGTTTGTAAATCCAGAGGAATAAGAGTAGTTAGGTTACGCTACTTAATGACTGACTGTAGTCCATCTTTGTTAAATAATCTTTAGCCCATGTTCATCCACTACATATATGCCCCTCTTAAAAAAATCTATTGACTTTAAAAGTCACAGTTATGGAGAAAGAGAGATACAGAAGAGAGAGAGAGGTCTTCTATCCCCTAGTACACTTCTCCTAGTACACTGGGTTAACACATGGACTGTAGGAGCCTAAAGACTGGACCATTTTCCACTGGCCTTTTCCAGGCCATTAGCAGAGATGGATCAATGGAGCATCAGAGACAGGAACCAGTATCCATTTGGAAAGCCGGCATTGTAGGCAGCAGCTTTATCCATCATGCCACAATGTCGGTCCCCGTGTCCCCTGTTCATTCAAGTAATATGTAAGTACATTAATCATGAAAAATGGACCAAATTCTTAAGAATGGTGTTTTCAGCCCAGCATATAAGATTTCTGTGTCAAATGTCAATACACCTGGGTTCCATTCCTGACTCTGGCTTGTGTGACTCCGGGTTCCTGCAAATATGCAGTGAGAGCATGGTACGGGTCAAGTAATTGGCTTCTCGCCATGCATGTGACAGATATGGATGACATCCCATTACCTGGCTCCAGACCTCGCCCAAACCACAGGTGCTTTTGGCATTTGGGGAGTATCTTTCAAAAAAAATTTTGTTTTCATCATCATCATAATAAAGAAAAAGAACTAATTCTCAGATTTTATTTCCCAAGTAAGTTTGGAGTAGTCTGAGAAATTTCTGACAATTATAGTACTATTTTTGATTAAGACATTATCACCACATTATATTAGCATTGTTTCCAGTAAAATTCTCTATTACCCATACCGTAATTCATAAAATATATTCTATACACACACACACACAAGACACATAAAAAATTGAGCACTGTCAAACTAATAAAGTAGCAGGAGTAACATTCATATTTGATTTTCTGGGTCTTTGACAATCTCAGAAATTGGGATTGATACAGGTTACACAATTGGTTTCACGGATAGGTCATCTAAACATTGTTTTAAACCTCATTCACGGACATGGCTTTATCATCACTTAATGTATAGCATTTTATAACTTTTCCAAGTTGAATTTCTCATTCATGATATATAAATCAATGAAAACTTCAGGAGGATATTAAGATTTTCTACTAAAAATTACTCAGTATCATTTGTTAGAATAATAAGTAGACCTCTTACCTTTAAGAAAAAAAAAATACAGGCATTTAAAATACTACATTTCTATCACAGTATTTTACTAATTCATACAGATAATTATTGCACATACATAACTAAAATGTTTGATGCCGGAACAACATTATTTCACCTGCAAAGAAACTCTGTTTTACTTAAGATTATGCACAAAATTTCTTTTGCCACTTTTCATGACTATGTCAAGATCAAAATATTTATTAAAGCTCATTAGCACACCAAACCTACTTTAAACAAGCTTGCTATCTCATGATTTCTTTTCTCTGTATGTAAATATGAATTATACTCTGTCAGATTTTGTGAGACTCGGGCTAGCCAATACAAGTTGTAGAGCTATTCCTGGCCAGAATTCCTTAGGCTCCTGGGATTTCATGATTTTATAATATTCTTTTTCCTTGGACTGTTATATAGAATGGGATTCAAAGCAAGGACATAAATTCTATGGCCACATTGCTATTATTGCCTCTTTTCTTAATTCAGCTTTTTCTTTAAAGATAGAGCTTAAAACAATTCTAATTTAAATAAACCCATTTAATATAATCCTTATTTTTTCGTTATGAGAAGCAATTGGAGAAATAGTGAAAAGGGTACTAATGATAACTGCTTCCACTCCCAAACTATTAAACACAAAATGCCGGTGACAATACAGTGGATATTCCACAAGTAAGAAAAATTTATTTTCATAAAGAAGTACAAATAAATTGGAAGTTTTTCTAAATAAATGTAAGTTTTACTTGTCCATTTTTATCATGTTTACCTTTGCTTTCAACTGTGCTTACTCAGTAAAGATTTTTCTCTTTTGACTAATGGTGAATTTTACACAAAATAGTGAAATATCGTCCCCTACTGTTCAATTCTGATAAATTGGCTCTACAAAGGTGTGTTTTAACCTAACTTGTGGCTACAGCTCAAAATTCAGAGTAGATTCTGGACTGCAAAAAAATAGGATTTCTTTCTTGTTGTTCTAGTCATACGGTTGTGAGACTAAGTGCTTCAACTACTTAGTTCATTTTTTTTTTCTAATCATGTTGAATGAGAACAGTTTGGGATAATGTACACTCTGCAACTACAACTAAGGAAGCATCCAGAATATTCTGTCTATATTTCTTAGTGTGAAGAATACTGTGTATATTTAGTGAATGCATGTACCGTTTCATTTAAGTAAAATAACTATGTTATATTCCAACCCCTGACCAGTGTACAAGTCTGTGTTGCTGTGAAGGTAGATTTCCTCTTGACAAAGGTTGTCACTGGCAGATTTGTCATTGATTAAGTAACAAAAAATACACTTTCCACGAAATATGAAAAAGATACAAATATTTATAAAATAAACAATGCATTCAGTCCAGTTACCTGCCATCTGGTGTATTTTTTTTTAATTTAAAGTGAAGGGATTTAGAAAAATGTAGATATGCACTTAAAGCCATTTGTCTTCATTTTTACCCTTATTTGCATATTACTTCATTGTTTTCCTTCTTTCCATAATTTTGGGGACTGTGACAATGTTTCTATTAAACATAATAACCATATGTTGAAAAAATAATTCAGTATCATTTTGAAGCATGGATCACAGTAAGAGCATAGATTTTAAAAATATCACAATCATATAAGAATGTCCATTGAAGTATTCTAGTTAATGAAAACACAGCAATGGTACCAGAGGTAGCCAGTTAGGCAGATCCTGGAGCCCACGTAAAATCAGTGCCACAGGTCTGGCTAATGCAAGCAGTGGATGCTTTGTGAATTATTTGTTCAGTGTGCATGTATTGAATTTGACATTCTTTTTAGAAAAATGCACTCAGAATTAATCATTATATGTGTATTTATGAACTATTTTTATTTCTTCACATGGAAGAAAATACAGCCCGAAATGCCATATTTCCCTACTTAACATTTTTATTATCTTGTTTATCCTACCATGATAAAGGATGAAGAAGAACATACCAACTAAAAAATTCTATTAGAATTTAGGTAACAGAAGAAAGCTTGTGCTTTAATTTCAAGATACAATTTATGTGTTTGTGCATATGACAGTTGCATGGAAAGCAAATCATATGTTAAATTTATTTAAAACAGGCAACTTTCTCCAGACTCATTGAGGCAAGATTGACAAATATATTGGGACACCCTAAAGTGCAAAATGTGATGAGTTGATATGCATGTGCATCGTGAAATGATTAACGTGATTAAGCTAATTATTATAGTCACATAGTTAACTTGTGTGTGAATGTGTAGTGATAACATTTAGGATCTATGCTCTCAGCAAATCTCAAGTATACAACACTTAATTACTATCTGCAACAATACAGCACATTCGATCTTCCAACATTTTCAGCAACATTTCCCCACTTTCAAATTCTTGACTGTTGGCATTCATGAAACCTTCAAACACATGAGAAAAATATGGGCTAGGAGAGGGTACACAGCTTGGTGTGAAGTAAAGGGTTAACAATACGTCACTTCATATGCCCTTCTCTTTCCCTTAGAAACAGTACATTCCCAGAATGAGTGAAGTCAGTGAAATGAGTATATACAATGGAGAATTCAGAGGCTTAGGCTGCCACTTCGTTATTTAAAGTAAGCTAAGTTCCAATAAATTACTGTCGAGTTCAAAAAGAACCGTATTTATTTCTTTGTGACCCTTAGTCTGATTGTATATAATTCTGTTTCCTGTACAAAAACCACCTGTACAGATAAGCCTTGATATATGTTCATGATAATTAGACAAAGTATAATTCAAGCTGATTTTTTAAAAGCCTGTTATATTTTCCTCATCTTATGAACAGGGACTATATCAGCAATGCTGCTCAAATTGAAGAGCTAAGGAAGATTCTACCAGGATGCCTGGACTCTCTTTATAAAAATAATATTTATAGCTACTATACAGCATGGATTTTAACAAATGTAGTTAACATTCTCAAAGAAGGACCACAAGAAGATAGAGTAACATTAATGAATTATCATTATCAAATATGCTGTAAAGTTGCCCACAAATGGCAACCATCATGTTTGTGAGGACTGTGTCTTTTATGTTCATCATATCATATTAGGATTCTGTTGAGAGAACAAGAATCCAAAGTAGCAGAGCAGTGAATTGACCATCTTTAGAGCCAGCTTGTTTCCCAAAAATGTGCTTGATTTCATCCGTAGAATTTGGGCATGTCAATTAGGTAGACCTTTTGTCACAGTAGAAGCCACAGGATCATGTTAATCAGCTATTAAGGCTTATCATCACTATCAAAAACAGAAATCCCTTATACAATTCTCTATAGTTTTCTATAACAGAGACTTCCAGCTTCCCCCATGTCGTTTAAGGCTTCAGTCCATTGACAGCCCCAAAAGATGCTGAAGCTTCCTGGCGCACCTGTTGTTCCCTTTGCCCACGGTGCTGCCCTCAAACTGGCTTCTTCTACCTGGCATAGGTAATGACTCCCCTCGGCTGACCAGTGACAAGTAAACATATTACAATACTCATCATAAGCACTAATAATTCTCCATCACAACACTGTGTTTACTATGTTTAACTGTCCAAACCTTTTATATGCTCATCTGTCATATATATGATTATTTATCATCTATCATTTTCCACTTGAATGTTAGCTCTCTGTAGCATCTGAGAAGCTTTTCAGGGTGTATCATAAATAATAACTATTCAATGAGAGAAGAAAATGTATCTTCGTATTTAATGTAGAGGATCAAATAACACATTTGAGGGAATGAATATTCCTTTCCTGGGAGAGTGTGCCATTTTGGCACAGAGGACTGAACTACTGCTTACAACACCAGGCTCCATACCTAAATGCTGGTTTGAGTCCTGGATATTATGCTTCCAATATAGCACCCTGCTCCCGGGAAAGCAGTGTAACACGGTCCAAGCCCTTGGATGGGTTCCTTCCAACATCTTGGGAGCTGCAGATGGAGTGACTGCCTCCTGTGTTTGGCCCAATGTTGGTTTTTGCAGCCACGTGGGGAAAAATAAATAAATAAAATAAGGGATAGGATACATCACTCTGTATTTCCTTTGGTTCCACCCTCTCTTTTTGGAGCTCTGATTCTCAAAAACGCAAATCATTAAAAAGTATGGAAAAACCAAATATTATGAAAAAAAAATTGTGCATGAATTAAAACATTTGTTAGCACCACACCAAAATCACCATCTGTTAACTCCACATTCCACAAACTCTATAACGCACTTTATTTATAAGACAATTATGCTTGCGTGGGGATTTCACATGGGCACTGGCTCATGCTCTTACTGCTCCACTTCCCATCCTGCTCCCTGATTGTGGCTTTGGAGCCCTGCCCCAGCATCGGAGACTCAGGCAAGGCTCCTGGCTCTTGGCTCAGGATTGGCTAGTCTCTGGCAGTTACAGCCACTTGAGGAGTGAATCAGCAGACAGATGATCTCTCTATATATCTCCTTCTCTCTGTAGTTCTGATATTCCAATAAAAATAAATAAATCTTTTTAAAAAAAGACAGTTATGTTTTGTAATTATATCCATCCTATTTGTAAAAGAATCTAGAAATGCAGCAAAAAAAAAAAAAGAGACACATTTTAAGCCTTTTAAATACGAAAAAATTTACTTTGTGGCCATGAATATGCCAAACAGAACAGAGACTCAGCTGGATGCAAAAGTGTTAGTGATACAAAAAGAAAAAGTAAACTTTGTGAAGTTTACTCACTTTAAAATTGATATACACAACAAACATGTTCAACTTCATGAAAGACATATCCTACTACAGTTTCCTAGAACTGTTTTCACCTTATTAATTGGCAGAGATGGTAAAATGGCCCACACAAATTGACATCTTTCTTCCTCAGACATGATTGAGTGCTAGCAATTCTCAACAATTCCTTCAAGTCCTCATCAGCCCCTATCCTAGAAATTGAACTTTCAAAAGATTAATTTTTTTTTCTTTTCTGACATTTGCTAATAGGGAGAAAATATTTAATGATATGATTTTTTTTTCACAGTGGATCACTGAATTTTTAAAAAGTAACAGAATAAGAAGTTTATAATAGTATTTGTGGAATTATTTCAGTAAAATTTTTATAAGCAATATTCACTAATAAGTATGTTATATGTCATATACAGAAAAACTTACAGAAAAAACACATAACATGGTTGCATGCAAAATGATAACAATGACTAGCACAGACAAATGGGGCATAGGGCTTATTTTTGATCCTGGAATGAAACAGGATCATTGTGGAGTTTCAGATACACCAAGACCTAGGAGACTCCTCTACAGATCTACTATCATTTAAGGTAAGATTCTGATTCGGTAAGACTCACATTATTACAAAAATGGATAAACTATTATATACATATATATACACACATATATGTATATATATGTATATATATGGAGATCTCATACTCACAGCTGCTTTAGAACATGGATTCTAGACAAACGCCTTAGTGCATTAGTTTTGACACATCTCTACAGACTGGAATTCCACAAGTTTGTCATTTTGAAGATGTTTGATTCATTATAGATCTGCCTTCCATTTGGGTTCATTATACAAGATGTGAAATGATGTCCTGGTTTTTTAAACCATGGTACAAACTGCTGGGCTTTTCATAGCAAGTGTTTCCAAACCACCTATGCATAATTGTCAACTTTAGAAGACTTTAGTTCTCTAGAATTTGGATTTGAGAAAAGGCAAAATTTAATGATTCTACTACTAAACTCAAGAGTAAGTTTTTAAAAGTAGTTTATGCGTTTTAAATGGTTCTCAATGAGCCTTTTATTAAAGATTTTAACTCTTTAATAATATTTGTATCATATGAGGGGTCTGCATAAAATTCATAGAAAATGTTATGCAAAAACTATGAATGTGTTTCAAACATATTTTGCACTTTAAAAAAGAGAAATGTATTAAGTGGTAGTTAAAGGGTTATTATGCATAATATGTATATTATAAATATTATGTATATTAACTACAATGACATAAAACAGTGATATAACCCAAGGTCTCCATTTTAACTCCTAGCACAATTATAACAGAAAACATTCAGATTGTTTGATGATATTTTTTTTCTTTCTACCCCTCCTTAATGGCATCTGATTCTAGGTAGGAGGTGACACAAGCTCATATTTTACAGGAAGATTTGTGGACATCTGGACCCCTATGTGGATTAAGAAATCTGTTTTTCATCTGAATATTGCTTACCCATTGGTTTGCTGCCACTATGTTTGTGGCATGAGTATGGCCTCTAGCGTGGATTCCAGCACATCAAAATATTCTTGCAGAAACCTCTTTAGCTCTCAGTGACAATGAAGTGAAATCCTTGAAGGCGTTTCTTGCCTCGTTTGGGACCTATTTCAGAGTGTGTACTTAGAAGTCTTTCACTCTGCTAAAGTCCATAAAGTAGCTTTTGCAGACTTTCTAACCACTTCTCTATCTCTTTCTGGTAACCCCTGAGATTCATGAAAAGAATGATCATAAGCATCTCAATACTGGGCTCCTGCAGCCTTGCACTGGAGTCCCCAGGAGGGAACAGAAGCATATCCCAATCATGTCGGAGTTATCATCACTCGTCCATTTCAAATCTGGTTCAATCTCCCGTCCTGCATCATTTCTCTTTTATAGTCAATCACAAGATGGGAATGAGTTGCCCTTAATTTTAGTAAGAATTCCCTTCTGATTATTCCTGTTTATTTTCAACCCTATCATCACAATTCAGTCATGATAGAAAACAGAGTTGATTTTCTATATTCCGTAAATATGTTTAGTATCATATCAAAGTTTCCTCTTGATAAACTTTGGAATAAACTAAAGGAAAGGCTAACCAAATCTGAGAATCTAACAATATATTGGGCAGAATTTAAAAATTATGTCTTGTTTTCTAAGCCAATTTTGTTATGGAATTCTAAATGTGCATTTCTTCTTATTCCTTAAATTCCATATGTAAAAAAAAATATGTTTTTATTTCCTTAACTTCACTGCAGTCTTGGTAGATGAAAATATACCAGTTATTGACTGTTTTTAGCTCCATTGCTTTCCCCTTTTCTCCAAAATATAATTCCCAAAGTCCCTTAACAGACTTTGCTAAGTCAAATGGAATTATTGATAGACTACAGAAAGAGCAAATATCTGGGAAAAATATATTTCTACCTCTCCTTCTCTAATTTGGGAAATGTTTTCTTTGGTCTTCTCATATTTAGCTTCTGCTCTGCAATCCCTTCCATATATTTTTCAACTTAATAATTTACTTGCTATATTTGAGATAACATTTTAAATTTATATTTAGTCAAAGGCTTAATGCTCCACAAAATAAACTAAATTCAACAACTAAAAAGTAAAAAGATCATAGTTCAGCAGTAAAATATGTAAGACCTATAAATAACTATCAAAAGAAGATGTTGAACTCCACTTATATAAAGCAAATTTCAAAATAAATCAGTAAAATAATGTTAGTACAAAACTCATAAAAGATGTTTGGACCAAGATCTAAAACCAAAAATAAAAGTGTATGTTACAAAACTGATAAACGTTTCTTTTTCTTTGGGTTTTTATTTCTGTGTTTGTATTTTGATTCATTCTACTTTTAGCTCCCACATTTGAAAGAGAACATGTGAGCATTCTATGTCTGGTTTATTTCACTCAACAGGATGTCTCCAGTTCCAACCATTTGGATGCAAATGATAGATTTTCACTATTTCTATAGCTGAATAGTATTGCATCATGTATATAAAACACATTTCCTTTATCCTCCACCTGATGACGGACACCTTGATGAGCCCATGTTTTGGCTACTATGAACAATGCTGCTTTAGAAATTGTGGGACAGGTATCTTTTTGATAGAGCATATTCATTTCTGTTGTACATATACCCAGTAGTGGGATTGCTGGATCATAAAGCAAATCTATTTTCAGGTTTTTTTTTAAATCCCCATTATACTCATATTAAACATATTGTAATTAATCAGTAAAATACTTTGTCAATTTTTCTCATATATTTTTCAAATTTTCTTAGGCGTAAAGTTTTCATTGTTCCAATAATTGTATCTTTATTCATGTTAACCTTCATAATTCTAACACTTTAATCTATTTCTAACAAAGACTAGTAAAAATACAACAAAAGCCATATATTTTTTAAATTACTTTTTGGCCTAGGGATTTATATAAAATATGATTTAGTCATAAATGTTGAAACATTACCACCTAAAACAACATATAACATCCTGCTCAAACCTTGGTCAGTTGTGTACAACTTTCACAAACTTGTCATAATAATATTGTGAATTTTTTCACATCTCTTTTATCTTCCCTCTTTGATGCCTGCACTCCCATGCTGACTCTGGGCTTGTAATAAACAATTTATAATAGCAAATCTAACACAACCTGGGCCACATAAGACAACAGATATGTAAAGCCCTTGTATGTCTTCATAATGCTCTGAAACCCAGTCCCCCAAATTAAGGCCCATCTGGACCAATGGCATGTGTGATATACAGTAGAGCAAGGACCAGCTTAAGCCAAGCCTAACCATTCTGCAGACAAACTGCAAACTGCTAAGACATGCAAAAATGATCATAGCCAAGACCAGCAGAACCAGTCCTAGAACATGAGCCTGTTCAGATACGTCCAACCCAAACACCCATGCTATGACATTGCAGAGTAGATATTTTTAAAAATGTATTTCTTTCCTTATTTAAAAGGCAGAGAGAAAGAAGAGAGAATGTGTGTTTCTGTTTACTGATCCACTCCCAAAATATTCATGGCATCCAGGGCTGTGCTGGGACCAAAATCAGAACTAGGAACCTAGCCCAAGTCTTCCATGACTCAAACGTACTTAAACCTCACAGCTGCTTCCTTGTTTTCTCATGGGAAGGAAACTGGAGCCTGGAGCTTGGAGTAAGGTATCCAACCTAAGTACCTTTTAATATAGTTATTGTTTAAGCCACTAAATTTGGGAGGATTCTTTTATATTCTAACAAAAAATTATATCTAATTATGACTTGCACTATCAATATTCCCATTAAGTTAACTAGCTGCCACATATTTGCTTTATCTTTTGTTGTAAGCTTATTTTGGCCTATCTGTATCTGTACATGTGAGCAAAAGCAGAAATACACATGTGGGAAAATTAATGAGTACCAAGGGGCAAAGCCATAGTATGCATCAGTGTGGTACCATTAAACAAACTTTTGCTAATTCCAGAATGGCACTGTGCCATACACAAGGTGATAATCCTCCTTTCATACAAATAATAATGCTGTTTCGGGAAAACCGTGACTGTTTTTTCCACTTTCATTACTACAAAGAAACAAACTAAAGGAAGTTCAACTAATGGTGAAGGCTTTGCAATCATGTTTGCTTAGTAAAGCTAAGTACGTATTAATTGTCTAAATGGCAGTGGAGAGATAGAACAATAACAATCTAAGGATGTTTGTAATGAATGAGAGCAGCTATATCTGGCCTGCCATTAAAACTGAACTAGAGTTTCACAGGTCATCGCATGGGGAAAATTTGAACTAGGAAGAGAGAAAAAAATATTCTTAACCATAGCATACCAAATGTTAGAGGCAGACTTGCTCAAAGACAATTATGAGGGTACTTCAAAACACTCATGGGAAAATAGAGTGAAAAATTAACCTTATGTTTTTCAAAGTGTTTTGAAATATATGCATAGCTTTTCATAATACACCTTATCCATAAGCTTTTGAAGTACCTTTATTCACACACACACGAAGGTGTATCAGAAAGTTTAGAGGAAATGTATCTAAAAGATGTTTACTGCAAAAATTTTGAAAGCTTTCAGTAAATTTTTTCATAATGTGCAATTTCATGAACATTTGAAGACCCTATATATTATTTTAAAATGTATATCCACATCTAAAAAGAAAAGGATTTGTGTTGGGAAAGAAAACTTGTAAGTCAAAGTTTTATACATGTATATGCATATGGGTACATACACACATAGCCATACAAACGAGAGTAATTTTAAAAGTTTGTGGAAGGGTGGGTGTTTCGATGGTACTGAAGATGATCATGTCTGTGAGCTGCCTTTGTGGTGTAGCAGGTAAATCCCATTCATGTCTGTCCTCTTCTAGAATCTTCTAGAATCATTCTTTTATAAAGTTACGTAATAACAGCATTTCAATTTATATTGAGAAATTGGGTTTCTTCATGTTGCACACTTGTTGTATGTACAGGATTGTAGGAGATTTCCAAGTGCTATGTCACATACCATTACTCTGGAAGTCTATTCATCATGTCATAGTTGTACAGATACTAATGAATGAAGATCATCACTAGCTACCTAATCCTAGGATCCAGTTAAAATACATTAGTGAATGAAGATCATCACTAGCTTATTAATCCTAAGATGCAGTTGAAATATTTTAGTCTGGTGTCTTACTTCTTAAGTATTATTCTATTATGTTGAATTTTTCTGCCTTGGGCCCGGCGCAATGGCGCAAGTGGTTAAGGTCCTCGCCTTGCACGCCCCGGGATCCCATATGGGCGTCAATTAAGATACCAATTAAGACTCCTGTGTTCCATATCGAGTACCAAGGTTCATTGTCAGACTTTAGCTCCCATATACAATGACATGCCAATTCAGGTATGCAACACGATGGCTCCAGTAACTTGCCCTACCAGCCAGACTATGTTCACAAGGACAACACCTTGAATAAACTGTTGCTGTTCTCATATGAAATGGTTTAGGTTTCAAAATAAATCACAAGAGTAATACGTTATAATCCATTGACAGAAGTTTGGAATCCATGTGATCACAACGCTATAAATACATCAATTCAATGAAGAGAAGATTAAATTTTCTTAGCAAAAGCTTTCTATATAAAAATCACAGATATTGAATCAGGAAAAAGTGATACAGATATTAGAAAATTATAATAATAATAATTCTCATAAAACTAGTAATTGTTGCTAAAAATTACTCAGAAAATGGGAAGAATGGAACGTTACACATTCTCAATGTCTCTTCTATCAAAACACTATTAACTACAAGGGAAAAAAAGCATATTTTAATAGTCTAGAAACATGATGTGCATCTTCATAGGCATATTAAATTCAGTACTACTTGCAATGGAAAAAACTGATATAATTTGATCCCCCAAAAATACAATGATAAAAATATAGTATATTGATGATATGCTAATATCCTGTCTTAAAATCAATCTCATTCTACATAGCTGCCAGGAAAAAGAAAACACATTAAGGGGCATTCTATAAAACCAAGCTCCACAAAACCCACGCACACAAGGTCATGAGACTCATGAATGAGAAAAGAAATAGTTTCATACTGAAGAATAATTGAGAAATGGAAATTAGGTGGAGCTTGATCTTTACTTTTCTTTTATGGGGCAGAATGTGGAAAAGTGAGTTATGAAGAAGATGGTCAACTCAACAGCTCAAAATGATGAGGGTTAGTCAGTAGAATTCTTTTGCAATAAAAAAAAAGTACTTGTTGTTTGGAAATATTTATCTAACAAAAGGTATGTTTTGTATGTAATGATAATACAAAAATAGCATATTCATATAGCATTTATGCTTCACAGAGTATTTCATATGTGATATTATTTATAGCTTTAAGGCTCTAGCTCAAATACTAAATTAATTTGGAAAGTTTTCCCTCCCTGACCACATTCCCAATCATAAACTTGGCCAGAAAAAGTCGTTGTTATCTTTTGCGTCCAGCAGCTAATATTTTAGGTTTGGAATATACACCCTCATAAATAACTTATAAATCACTGATAAAACTGGAAATGATAAGACCCTGCGTCCAGTGTTTCACTTGTAGTAATTTTACGTAATAGCTTCTATTCATCATTTTATTCCTTACAATATCCCAAAGCTTGTTTCCAGCATCTATTCAACTATGTCGAGAATGTGGAAGGTGAGAAGAGATAAAACACACGCCAACTGTCACCAGTTTGGACCACCACCAGACAGACGTCAAATAGCACCTTCATGTTTACAGAGCTCATCATTAGTCAGGAGTTAATCTTGTGAAATAAATTACTCCCAGTGGTTTTTTTGTTTTTTTTTTTTTTTTTTAAACACATACCTCTACAAGCAAGGCACCTGCTTTGCCAAGGTGAAAAATGGAGGCGAATGAGTAGGGAAGCATTTGAGAGAAAACAGACTCAGAGGAGTAAGCCTTTCATACTTAGATGGGCCTTCAGACTTTGCTTCTTGCTTTTCCTATGCTGTCATCTTAGAAACTTGTCTTCAGGCACATTTTGATTTGGGATGATCTGTGACTTTTGGTCTTGTTTACGCTGCTCTCAATTCAGAAAACCATGCAATCTTTTCCCAATAAATTTTCTGTAATACATTGGTCTCACCATGTAAAAAAAATATATAGATATATATATATGTATACGGTACTATTACTTGCCTAATTAGCTCATTGCTACATATATGTGAGCATGAGTTTATTTATGCAAAAATTTGTATAAATGCACAAACATACACTCGTATATCCATATAAACGTTTTGTGGGAAAGTAATTAGATTCAGAATTCCAATCATAATCTAATTACAAATAGTAAGAATAATACTGATTCTGTTTACATTTTAGCCTCTGTCCTGTGATTCTATATGTACATTATTCCACTTTTTAAAGACTGATTTATTTTTACTAGGAAAGCAGAGTTACAAAGAGAAGAAGGTGATAAGAGAAAGTAAGATCTTCTGGGCACTGCTTCACTCACCAAGTGTCCTCAACACTCAGAGCTGGGCCAATTGATTGGAAACTAGGAGGCAGGAGCGGGTCGTCCACATGGGTGGGCCATCCTCTACTGCTTTCCCAGGCCTCAAGCATGGAGCTGGATAGGAAGTGGAGCAGCCAGGATTAGAACCGGCACCCATATGGAATCCTGACGCATGCAAGACATGTATCTTAGCCACTAGGCTACTGTACCAGGCCCTAATTTCAATTTTTAATTTAAATCATTTCTATCTTGAACAAATTAATATCAATCTAGAAATGTTTGGCATGTTAAATTGCATACCATAGCATGTACTAATATTAAGTATCATGTATGGTATTGTTTGAAATATCTGAAATGAAAAACATTTAAATACGAACTTGCCATAAATGCTCTCAGGTTAGTTACTCAAAGACACACATGTTCCTGTCACAGGTATAGGAGAGCTAAATGGATGTCCTGTGTCCAGGCTTCTACTTGGCCTAACCCCCACAGCAGGTGGAGGGTGCGGGATTCTTTATCCCCACCCCTTCTCTTGCCTTTCAACAAATCAGTCTATAGGAAATTTTAAAAACCTACCTGCTGATAAATGTGAGGCTCCTTTCCCTTAGTTTCATGAAGTTTAAGACCAGATCAGCTGGTCACTATGTAAACATCCAAATCAGTTCGTATTTCTCATTTTCTCTTTTCTACACTTTCTCCTATTGAATTCTCTGTTTTAAAAACATGCAAATTACATTTTCTCACATCACTTTTCATTTTTATTCAATCGTAATGCAAGATTAATTCTGTGCAACCTCATAGTGAAGTGCATAAAACATGTTTTCTTTTATTAATAACAACTTTAAAAAGAAGCAAAATAGAAGGGGGGAAAAAAAGCCGTAACACTTCTAAGGACCCTCACTGCCACAGAGATGAGTCTCTACAGAGAGGGATTTTCCTGCCCAATCATCGCACCTAACACAGGCAAGCAAGCTCCTCCAGAAAGAGAAATCTACTTCAAGACAGAAACTATCCCCAGAAATATTAGAATACATGAATGACTTCAGCACTGGTAAGAGATGTGACATCAGTTCCCTGGTGCTCTGGAAAACAAGCAAACAAACTGGGCTCAACTTCAAATTCCTCTTTTCTCTAAATGTATCACCACCAGGAACGAGGCATGCAAATGATTCTGTGGGCCAGGGCTGCTCTGCCACACAAACAGAATTCCCCAAGCATTTCGTAGTTAGCCCACAGAATTCATGTTACACTCACACAGTGGAACACAATGTTGAAAGATGCTAAGATGAGAGTAGCTGAATAAACTGCACTTCTCTATCCTCTCATAGAGGTGTTTAAAGATAATCATCTTTGACCAGGATTGGAGATTCACTCTTATTCCCTGTTATCAAAACCTTTGTGGGGGCCAACTATTCCGTTAGCTTTGACCTGTTTGGGGAGGACAGGAGCCATGCGACACTGACGTTCTATGCACCTCACTTTGATTCCATTACAGCTGCAAGCTCTGGAATTGGGGGTAAGCCTCTGCTGGTATTCCAGTCTGGAAACTATAAAAGATCACCTTGACATTTTTTTTAAGTCAATTTCATTCATTAGGCAAATTGCTACATTTGAGAATAAGCAAATTAAGCATTTTCATCCATCTTGTGGCTTCTCTGAGTAGTGTAATCACCATGGATTGTGCCATGGATCAGATTCAAAGCCCCCTAATTGTGTGTCAGTGGGCGATGCGCTGTGGAGCATTCCCCTGGGGCTCTTTTCCAGCCCACCTTCAGCTGCACACTCTCCTTGGACATCTTAGGACTTCGGGAACACAATGAGAATCATTTGGAAGCATTGTTCTTTCAAGCCTCTTAGGCCACATCCAATTTGGAGGATCTTTCTGTCCCAGTCATAAACCGACGCACTAATAATACACAGTAAAAGTAATGAATAGTTGCCTATTGTTTGTGAGAACTGCATGGCAAGGAAACACGGTATGAGGACCCCTTCCAGGAGACTCAAATTTGTATTATTAATCTGTGTTGTAAATTGCTACCATCTATGGAAATTGCTACAGTGCAAAATGCAGAAATATATTTCTTTTGTTAAAAATGTAATTGATTCATTTAGAGCTTTCTTTTGTTAATCTACCAAATCATAGCTACTAAACATTGCATGTTATAGCCATAGATACAGCCATTATTAAAATGGCAATTATTGTAGGGGAGGAGAGGGCTTCAACCTACTTTCACATTTAGTTTTCTTTTCATATAACATAATTCATGCTTTTGGGATATTTCTCGTAACAGAATTTTACTTTTACAATTAAAGTTTACATTTAAAGGTAAAGCATTCCAGAATCCTAATTCAACAAATCTCTCTTCCACTATATGTGAGTGTATCTCTGTGTGTGATTGTAATTTCTTATACACACACGTGTGTGGATACGTTTTTTGATTTACTGTTCAGAATATTTTTAAAGTGTATTCCTGACAGTATGACTGATTAGCTCTTTTGCTAAAATGGTACATATCTTCAAAACGAAAAGAAGACATTTTTCAGTAGATGGACTTAATATATAACCATAAGACAAATAAAATTCCTCCATGGTTGCTTATGTACAGCCTTTGAGGTGGTAATTGTAAGGATCCCTGTAAAAAGCAGCCGGCAACTTCCTGATTAATTAATAAATGGGGAGGACTACTCATCTGCTTCTCACTCCCCTCCATTTGATTCTCACTTGCCTCGTCCTAGAAATGATTCAACCAGTGATTGGGGACCTTGGCTTTCTTCCAATGAATTCGGGTTTCTTTGTAGGTGCAGGGACACTCTGAATTAGTTCTTCCCTGTGTCCTTGTAACGCTTTTATCACTTGAATTGTGTTGTTTACCTGCCCCAGGCTGGTGTTTATTTTCATGAAAATCTCAGCATTCCTTGTATTATCTGGCATTGAGTTAATCAAGCTATTAATTTTTAATCCAGTGTTCATTGTGCAGGATTCATAGAATCCTTACCAGCATGATTGACTTGGTCTAAGGATTCTTTTGCACATGACAATAAAAAAAAAAAATCCTCCTATTTCTCATAGCAGTGTGGAAGCTATGCTTTTCTACACAACTTTTTAAATAAGAATCTCCACGTCTATTAAGGAAGAAGCTCAGTCTTTCCCAAGATTGGGCACTATGCTCATGGACCTTTTTGTAAATGATGGTGTCACCTCATTCTTTGGTAATGCTAAACCATTCACTGCGTTAATTGTCTCACAGAGTGAACAATAGTATAAGGGGCAGAAAGCTGGGTATTATTTCCCCCTTTATTAATTGATAATTCATTTATTTTACCAAACATAGATTGAGGCTAAAATATGCATATTTTGCATGAACTACGCAAAAACAATAGGGATGTTACATTTTGCTCCCAACAAGCAGGATGTCAGATAGGAGAAATCTATCTATATTCAATATCTTCCTGCCTTATATTTCTCATTTTTTTGGTGAGAAATAAAATCTTAATTTTCATGCCCAATATCTGACTGTCACAAATGTATACCCTTAAATACTTTAAAGTCCATACAAACTTCTATGTCAACTTTTAAAGAAACTTTCTACTTGCAAATTAGCATGCAAAATAGTTGGACTTAGAGGTAAAAGGAAAATTCCTATTACAGCATCTGCAAATTACACGTGAAAGTCACTTAGAACTTATCCTGCAGTGCTTTTGAGAAACTTAGCTTGTTTTCTTCAAAGAAGAAAAATGCTCCATGAAAGGCCTAATAACACATTTAAATTACTGAGGATAATTTGAAAATTTAAGTTTTATGGAATTTAGATGATTACTGGAATCCCAGCAAGTAGCATAATGGACATAATTTTATAACAATTGAGAATTACTCTGCACATGATACACTTGCATTGATGTGAACCTAGCATTTAAAAACTATACTTAACCCAAGTCACCAATCAAAAAGATTTTTTTTTTTTGGCAAAATACAATTAGCTTGATAAAAACTTCAGGCTGCCCATATTGTCCTATGAAATTCAAATTAAATTAAATGGTTACATTTATTTTAGGCATCAAGTCATATAATTTCAGATATTTTTATATTTTCATAAAACGCTGGAGTTTGGAAATAATTACATACAGATATATAGGTGAATTTAGATTTGAGAGTGTTCATCAACACTAGATTACATCCAACAACTAGCACAATGTGGATGTTATGCAGATATCGCTATAGGGTATTGGTCGAGAACAACAGGAACAAAAACATCTGATCCGGATCAGCTCAGAAATAGTTTTTGGATAACTTTTTATCAATAATTGGTTGAATCTGCAAACACAAAACTGCTACCGAGGGCCAACTTTGTATCCGTGTTATCTTTTGTGTGCATATATAAAGACACATGATTTTGAGTTTTTTTGCCCTTATTTGAGATAGATGGAGATAGACTCTTCTTTTATTTGCTACCTCATTGTCTAAATGCCCACACAGTTGATGATGTGCCACCCCTATGCCAGGCACTCGAATCTCCAACTGGGTCTCAAACTTGGGTGGTGGGTGTTTCCGTAGTGGGAGTCCCCACACTGGAGCCATCATCTGCTGCCTCCTTGGGGGCACATCACCAGGGAGAGGGATCAAAAGCAGAGTCACTAAAACTTGAACCAGGGACTGCGCTCGACAGTGGAAGTCCGAAGTGATGAATTAGCTACTGTTCTACTCATATTTGCTCGACCTTCTAACAAACTCCTCACTAAGGCTTGTGCTTCTCACTCTCCTCTCAAACAAAAGCCAAGGAGAGATGATACTTGTGTGCCTTCCCATGCTCCGGAAGATGGCAAAAATGGCAAAAGTGGATTCCTGACTTCATCGGGAAAAAAAAGCAATATTTTACAGGGAAAATCAAGAAGCCGGTAACAGCAGTAGGAGGAACAAAGGGAAAGAATGATGGAACGGGTTCCTCTTTTTCCTGTGTTTAAATTAATTTAATCTGTCTCAAGGCCTTAGGACCCACAGCCACCCTGAAGGCATGAGTCCTGCTGGCAGCAATGGGAGGAGAATCTATTCAAACTCCTACCCCATCAGTAAAGCTTAAATCAATAAACTAATGGAGGAGATTAAGGAGATGTAAGCATTCTAACCTGAATCCTTGAACTCAATGATCTAAGACACAGAATTTTGAAAAATCCATTTCAGTGTCAAAGAATAAATTGACATTATGCTAAGTGAAATAGAAAATACCATATATGTCACTTCCATAGGAGATTTCAGAAGTTGATTTTACAGTGGAAGCTATCAGCATCTGGGGTCTAGGTGGATGAAAATATAAGGATCAGCAGATAGAAAGTTCTAATAGGCAGGAGGAACACTTTTTCTATGTGTGCTGTGTAGAATGGTGGACAGGTAAAGGTAATGTGTGACATGTTTTAAAATATCTGAAGGAGTAGATTTTATATGTTCATACCACAAAAATGGTATTTGCAAAGACGACTGTGTTAAGCTTGATAAATATTGCACATATCTACACATATGCATGGCACATTGCTCTTCATAAATAAATTATTGTCAACTAAAAATAAAAAGGGAAATATCGAAATAGTGGTAGGGTGACAGCTAATAGGAGCCAACTATAGTAACAAATGTTCTGCTTTTTTAAAAATGGAATAAAACGTAATTGCATACATCAAGCTCACATTATATTTCAGGTATCTGGTAAATTCTATATTTTTATAATAAAAGGAATTTATCCATGTGTTATAACTGAGATGATCTCAATATGTGTCAAGGAGCTGATGCTTTACGTGATATATGAATCCACAACTCTACAATTCAGAGATGAGAGAAAGACCTTCCATTCATTGTTTCAGTCTCCAAATAATCAAACACAGCCAGACATAAGCCAATCTCAAGCCAGGAGTTTCTTCTGGGTCTCCAACATGGGTGCAGGGTCCCAAGGACTCAGACCATCCTCTGCTGCTTTCCTGGGCCAAACATGGGAGGTGGATGGGAGGTGGAACAGCCAAGACAACAAGGGGCATCTATCCATGACAGTGACACTTGCAGGTAGAGGGTTAGCCTACTGAGGCATCATGCAGGCTCCCAAACCGTACAGTTCAAAGCAACACATTTTTCTTACTTTAGTAACTTCTCAAGTTCAAGAATTAGATGGAACCCTGATGTGGGTTACTATAACAGGACTTCTCATTATGTTGTAATAAACCTGTCATTGTCAGCTGAAGCCACCGGAAGGAAAGCTCAAACAGTGCTGAAAGAGCCAGGACCACACACGATGCTAGCGGGAAGTCCTCCATCCTCATCCATAGGCTTGCTCGTGGCATGGCTGCTATCTTTACAAGAAGCAATTGAAGAAGTCTTCCTCTTGGCTGAGCTAGTCTCAAAGGCTGCATGCAAGACCTTTGCAGACCACAGACATAGGGATTGGTCCTAGAGACCATCCTGGTACCAGATGCAAGGGATTCCATAAGAATGTGAAGACCGGCAGCCAGCGTTCCCTGAAAGTCAACCGGGAAGCTACCAGGTACTCCTGACATATCCCCTCTCTACAGCTGAAAAATGGATAATGAGCATAATTGAATGAAGAATCATGAATTCATGGAGAAATAGTCAATATACATTTTTTCACATTATCTTGTGATTATATTACCATAGTTCTCAAAAAGAAGGTTATTTTCTATCATTTAGCTAGGGCTGAAGCATGTAAAAGGCAAAACTGAATAGAAAATGTTGTTTGAATATGTCTAGCTAATACAAGTGAGTAAGGAAAAAATTGACTTCCAAGTAATCTGTTCTTTCCCCATTTTTAAAAACTTTTTCACTAATTTTTATTGGAAAGTCAGAATCATGAATACAGAGAGGAAGAGAGACAGAGAAGATCTTTCATCCACTAGTTCACTCCCCAAGCGGCCACAACAGCCACAGCTGAGCCAATCCAAAGCCAGAAGCCAGGAACTTCCTCCAGATCTCCCTCGCGGCTTCAGGATTCCAAGACTTTGGGCTGTCCTCAACTGCTTTCCCAGGCCACAAGCAGGGAGCTGGATGGGAAGTGGGGCCGCTGGGATTAGAACCGGCGCCCATATGGGATCCCGGCGCGTTCAAGGTGAGGACTTTGGCCACTAGACTACTGCATCAGGCCTAACTTTCTCCATTTTAAAAATAAGAACCAAAAAATGTCTCACATTTGCTCAGGATAATCTAGATTCTACAAAACAAAAACAAAATTAACCCAATTTCAGCATTCCTATCGCATCTATCACCATGCTAAATATTTCCTTGTTTAGTACTTGGATTGTTCATGCTTTTATTAAGAATATTATCAATTGAGCAGCTTATCAAATGGAGAAAATGATATATCATAGTTCAGGAGACTGCGAGGTCCAAGATCAATGAAGATTTGGTGTTTGGTCAAGTCTTGGTTTCCAGCTTGCCCACCTGTAGAAGGGGGGCGAGGGGCATCTCTCTGTGGCCTCCCATAAGAAAACTCCTCTCATAATTGAACTGCAACACCCTACTTGTTGATATTATTATCTGGGTGGTTAGAATTTCAACATACGAATGTGTTTCAGGGAGACACAAACATCCAAACTGTAGGAAATAAACAAGTGCTAATCGCCCCTGAGGCAATAAATCACCCCAAATTTGCTTGGCTCTGCCCTTTCCTGATTCCACATGGTGAGGCTGATCATCTCATCTTTTTCTTTTGCGTAATCCAGTCCCATCGTCTCTGTAAGTGTCCATTCTCTCCACTTCGTATCACATTGTCCTTCAAAAGATAGTTCTGATCATCAGTATGGGCACCAAAGACTGCCAAGGAGACCCCAACTGCCAAGGAGACCATGGGGAATTGGAATGCCTCCAGAGGCCAAGAACTCTGAGGTCATCCACTCCCATTTGAATCTCCCACATGGGATGGAAGAAGCCCAAATGCTTCCTCACAGGTTCCAATGACATTGGAGCAACAGCTAAGAGCCCTGAGCGGTCTGCAGAAACAGAAAAACAGTAAACTCCCTTCAGGGCTAGGGAGAGGAGCTTTCTCTGGTCCTTACTTTGGATCCCCACCCTCTCCTGCAATGACCATTAGGGTCACCCTGGAGCTCTCCCTAAAAACAAAACAAAACAAAACAAAACAAAACAAAACAACAACAAAAATTGGAATAGATAGAACAACAAGGAAAGCTTAGAACCAGACAGGAAGCAGTCAGTGAGGACTCATATATACCTTACTAGGTAGGACACAAAGATTAGTTACTCCTCACTGTGGCATTGACGATTTCTCTGCACACTTCTCCTAAAACTGTTCCATGCCTCAACTGTTGACATATGCCTTGTTAAAGTTATAAGCCCATTTAGACTATCCTAAAATCTGCAAAGTTCAGTAAAAATTATGCTTCAATACAATAAACTGCTAAATACAAAAATAAAAATAGACATGAGACAGCCGAATAGTATCCTATAGCCATTTTAAGGTGGATAGAAGCCGGTTGTATATAAACTAAAATTGAAATGTCAATGAAGTAGAAACAGGATGTGGTTAAGAACTTGCATTTTCTAACATATCAGTCACTCAATACCATGTCAATTAACTCCATAATGTTGTAAATTGTCCTTGATGTTATGTTATGGCTTTTAATTGGTCAGAACGATATTCTGCCAGCTCTGCTTTTAGACCAGAGATGGTCTCCCCAAGAAACTGTTGAATTTATTTGGACAGTAAGATGCTGGACTCTATGTATGGTACATGCTTGCAATGAAAGACGCATGACTGGATATGAACTGTAATATTTCAATAAAGTGGAGTAATCCACCATGGGGGCAGGATACGAGGAGAGGGGTTTGGGGAACCTCAGAGCCTATGCAACGATGTCATAAAATGAAATGCAATAAAAAAAATAGTCCTAATCACTCAAGTTGGAGCCTCCTCAACTCTAATACTTTTCAAATGTTGTGAAATCATGGTTCTTCAATTTTATGTCACAGATTTTGGGATGGAACCCAAACTATCCCCATTTGAATGTCCTCCAGGCACACTGAATTGACTGTCGAAAGCAAGCATTACTGTTCCTATGTCTGCTTTTCCAAGTGAAGCGATTTAAGTCAGAAGTGGAACAATGCCACACATAGAGATTTCTGTGGATGCACTGCAGCAAGGAACGCAGGTGAGATGACAAGAAGGGGGCTGGGGCTGAATTCGGGTCCCTCTTCTATTGCCTATGCCCTCTTTCTCTGAGCCAGAAGAGAAATACCTTTCCTCTCCTATCGTGTTGCCTCCTGCTTGCTAGTTCATAGGAGCTGCATGTGCCTAGAGTAATTTTTTTTCTTTTATTTTTGTCAAACAGCATTGGGCTCTGAGGTCCCAGAAATAATCTGCCACCAAAATCTTTTTTTCTGCCTTTGTTACTGCTAAAACCAGTGCCCTACAAGTCTGTTCTATGACCCACATTTTTTTTGTTCCAGTCATTACCGCTTGGCTAAATCATGCCACTAACTCCCAAGCCCGGATTCTGTAGAGTTTCAACATCTTTACCCACTGAGGGGCCTTTCACACATCCAATCAACAAGTATTTTATGCTGGCCACGTCAGGGTACATACATTCTCGACAACAATTCATTGACATTGGAGCTCACTCTGTCCTCTCTCCCTTTCTTGAAAACAATAATATCCTACCTCCCCAACTTAAGTGTCCTATACTAATTAATAAACCAATTTTGCCATACCTTCAGTATGTGAATTAAACCCTAACCCAGATTTGCTCTGTGAAAAGCTCCCTTTCAAGCAATAACCTGTACAGTGTAAGCAACACTCTCGGGGTGTTTATTTTCTCTGTGTTGCTTTCTGCGGGACTTGGCTCTCTCAAGCCAATACACCTGTGCCATTTTTATTCCAAAACTTTATTCTTTTTGTTTCCAGAACAATTTTCCCTGCAACTCACACAGATCCTATCACATCCACTGTAGCCTAATAAGTACATGGAAATTAGAACCTTACGCCATGAGAATAACCTCCTTTGACTGCTTTCCTGTCCTTCTCTTTGTATCTTTCTGACACAGAGGCAGTCCTCACAGAATCCTCTAGCCCAGGAGCTAAAGTTCACATTTACATTTGTAATGGGAACATTTCTGAACCTAGGCAGGCTCCTCCAGGATTGTTTATTGCACACTGGTGACATAACCATTATCTTTTCATCCTAGTCTTCCTTGTCAATGTAACATCTGAAGTGCAGGATAGAGGATTAGCAGTGCTCTGACTTAATCAGTTTATGAAAATCTCCAGAGAAAGCCACCCTCCCTTTCATACGCCACAGATGTTTTGTTTTCACTTGATTAGGCAATTGATTTGGCCCCTGTGTCTCAAGAAAGGGAAGGTGTCCTGACCGTTGATTTTTATACTAAAAGGTGGCGAGGGGGCGGGACAGGTGATATCTGCTGCAGCTGAAATCGGAATGAAGCAGTACAGGAAGCTGCTGTGTGCTGCCTTCACTGGCCGGAGAAAAACAAAAGAATCGGCTCTGCAGACATTTAATAAAATGTCTGTATTTGCATCCTACAACCTCCTCAAGTGTGGTCGAGTACACTGCGATTCACAACACAGCAGGACCTTCCCGACTACAATTCATGTTTTATATACAGCAGCCATACCTTGGGAAGATTCCTAGGAAACCATTTGGAGCAAAGTCAAGTTCTAGTTGTTTGCACAGGTGAATGAGCTGTGCAGGTGGGGTTCAGGACTGTTCCCGTCACCCCTTTTCCAGCCCATTACCAAATGAGCCCATTAAGGAAGGGTTCATTTCAAAAAGTAGAGGTGGAACAAAATGTCTAAGTGATGCCTGGCATGATTTAGTTCCAGATCTCTTCCTGACGGCTCCCTTGTCTAGATTCTGTGTTTTATCTGATGGAATCTGATGTAAGTGTGCTGCTAGTGCTAGCTCCATTCTTATTAATACTGTAGGAATTTACTTGCTGCAATAACCAAGGTATTACCATGAATTTTCTTTAAATAGAACTGTGTTTCTTCACCGTAACACTTGAGGGATGAATTTTATAACTATTTTTAGATATTGCTCTCTAACTTATGAAAGTACTGCAAAGGAAGGACGTAGGGCTATCTTGTTAGAATTTTACCTATAAAATAGGTTCTGCTTTTATTAACCACAATTATTTTAAAGGAAGATATTGAAAACACTTCAGTCCTTCAAGACTTTTCAACTTATCCTGTATTTCAAAATACACTTTGACTTAAATTATTTGGGCAACCACAATGGGGTATCACAAGCAATGGACTCTTTTGTGGCCAATGTTTATTTAACTTGTGGATAGTGAGCATATATGTTATAATAAGATGGCTGAAATTTTAATGATGTATAATATGTTTCCACAAATTTGAATCCAGTGTTTCATACATATGAGACTTTGTTTTTATTTTCCTCATATCATTTGAAGATTTTCATATAAAGGGTCAGTTGTCACTGTGTTGTTACTTTGAATTATTTCACCATGTGTTTATACGGAATCCACCCCTCCCAGCATGAAAGTGGCTAAACCTCATCTTTGTTCATTCATATACCACATTTCATGATAATGTAACTAGAATCACGGGACCAGGTACAAACACTGGAAAAAGGGCTGTTGCCACCCAGCCCTTGCTTCCATAGGGAAAGGCAATTCTAAGCCACGTAGTGAAGAAGAGGTTATAACATGATCAATACATTGATGATATATATGGCAAAATATTATCAATTCAAAACGCACTTGTCTTTTTTTTGGGGGGGGGGTCTCTAGCACAGACCTCATGGTTTTCCTACTGCCTAAGTGAAATATGAACATTTATAATGTATTTGAAAGCTAAGGTATTCTGAAAATGTGAATGAGTTGGATACATGTGTGCTTATGATCCACAGCGGTTCACAGATCACCATGGAGATGAATAATCCTTTAATCCTTCTTAGAACATTCTCCAAGCCAAAATGCAATCACTGTATAATGAGAGTTATATATGCCCCATGATGAAAGTGCACAGACTCGTATGCATAATTTTAAGGAGGACCCCTTAAACTGTCCTCCTTCACAGATAATTAGGTTCATGGGATTAAGGATGTACTCTGAAGATTAGCTAGGAGTCCCTCCTGCAGAATATTGTAACATATGAAGAGCCCCTCCAGGCCATATGGTGACTGAGAGCGTCATGGCCTCCAGGGAGCCTTGTCAGATTGGCTACAATCTGTCTCAGGCCTCACAGGTGAAAGCTGACTCCAGAGTAGTTTAACTCCAGGAAGTCTGAAGTCACTGTCACAATCACAAGAACACTCAAATGCTTAGCTGCATTGCTAACAATGTAACAAGCTTCCCTTTCCATTTGTGCTTGATTGTGCTAGATACCCAGGGCTCTTACTCTTAGCTTAAAACCATCAAAGGCATCAAGGGTAAGGCACTGTCTTCAAACAAGATGAATTTCGGACCAATTCTGTGGTACTTTGGAGTAAATTCTTGAGTTGCTGAAAATCTCATATTTTCATCATCTTAATATATACCTTGTTCTCTACATATTATTTAATAGTTTAGAAGATAAGTTTTAAAGCTAACAAAGAATCATTCAGTGGATTCTCTTGTTATTACAACCTTTAAGATTAGATTTTAAAATAGAAACAATATCTTATCATTGCAAATGCACAGCCAACCATGCTTTTAAAGAATAAATGAAACTATCACATATTAATAATATCTGCATAAAGCACTGCCAACCTTTTGTTTTTGTAAGTATCAACACTTTAAACTCTCTCTAATGATCACTTTAATGAGGAACACTGTGAAACGTTAACATTGAAATGCACACAGGTGTATCGGGATTAAGAGCAGGAGTGTGGCCCTGGAAGACAGGTCTCTTCAACCGCAATAATTCTCACAGTGAGACCCAGATGGAACTCCACTGTCGCCAGCACTCGCCTCAGTTTGTAAGATGAGTCCCTTGTCTCAAAAAGTGGATTTGGAAAAGAAAACCACAGCCTTTATCACACTGTACTACCATGCACCTGCCAAATAGCTACTCCATCCTTCTTTATTGTATCACATGTGTCATCATTCGATGGGTACATCTCGTGGTTTATACTATATTACCTAAATGGGGGGGGCAGTAAAGATGTCTTCACTTTATTGAAAACTGCAACCACAACAAGTAAGATTCAAGTTGAAGCAGAAGACTGAGCAGCAAAGGAAAGTCCATACTGGTTAGGTTACTACACCAGAAAATAACTGGTATCAAAGCAAGGCACATTTTCTCTCTCTCAGTTTTACTTATTATTTATTTTGAAGGCCAATTGGCAGAGAGAGGATGTATACCACTAATTCACACTGTTGATGGAAATGCAAGTTAGTACAATAAGTGTGAAAAATAGTATGGAGGGTCCTCAAAAACTAAAACATAGAATTGATACATGACTCAGCAATCCTACCTCTGAGTGCATATATCACAAAGAAATAAAGTCCAGTTGTGCAAGAGACATCAGACACATCCACGTTATTTTATCGGTTTTCACAACAGCAAGGAAATGGACACAACCTAACTTGCTCATCAGCTGACGAACTGACAACGTAAATATGATAAACATGAGCACTGAAGTATTATTAAGCCACAAAAAGCTGATGAAATATTGTCATTTGGCAACAACATGTGTGAAATTGGAAGTCATTACTGCAAGTGAATAAAATCAAACACAGAAAGGCAAGTATCACATGACCTCATGCTTATGTGAAATGAATAAATGGAAGTAAGAACTCACTGGAGCTTGTATTAGTGTGATTACCAGAGGCTGGAAAGGGGAGTGGGGCAAGAGGGAGTAGGAAGACAGATCCGTCAGTAATGGGCTAGATATACCAAAGTTTTCAAGTCCTGCTGTGCACTGCATTTTCCCTGCATATAGATGTTTAAATGCTGGAAGGCGAAACTATATTTACCCTTATTTGGTGTATGCATGCAAGGAAACATTCACAGCACAGCATAAGTACGCACACGTTTATATGCCTGTAAAGTCTGTTGAATAAAATACCTGTAAGAATACAAAAGGTATCTGCAAGTGTTGTGACACGTACCTGAAAAATAAGGCAACAGAGCAAACCATCTCAGACTGAAAAACCAGCCATCTCAACCCTTAGAAAGCATTGTGTGGAGGTACTGGTGCAAGTCTGTGTGTCAGCCTCCCTAATGCAAAAGGTTTATGGTTTCCACTTGTAATCTAAGGAAACTATGATTTGACAAATAATTTCTCGAGCTTTACACTTATTAAGCAATGACTAGTCCCAATGTTCGTTATAATTTTCAGCTGATCATGATCCATCTTATCGCAAAACCAATAATTGGATAATTGAAATGTGAAATTAATTAATGAGGCAAGATATAAATTTATACTGAAAGTGGATAAATTTATCACTCAATCTGACACCCTAATTCTCAACTCAACGCTAATCTAAATTATCTAATAAAGAACCTATTCAGATGACTTGTAATTGTGAAAAATAATTTTAAAAGGATGTATACACAGCCAATAGGGCCAATCAGGGTAGGCTGCTGGTGTTCTGGACGAGGAAAGGTTCAACAGGAATGCCTTCGAAAGTCACTAGCCAATGATGAAGTAAAGTTCGACATAAATAACTGTGTGTTTTAATACACTTCGTTAAGCTGTTGGTCAGGACACCTGAATTCCAAATCAGAGTGTGCAGTCAAATCCCGGCCACCCCGCTTCTGTCAGCTCCTTGGAGGCAGCACATGCTGGGGCAGTGAACCGGCAGGTGGAAGATCTTTTTGTGTCTCTCCTCTCTGTAAATATTTCCAATAAAACAAAATGAATACTTAAAACATAATCACTATCATGCTGTGTATAATATAACTTCACTCTGTTGGACTTACTTTGAAAGATTTATTTATTTTCACTTCAAAGGCGGAATTAGAGAGAAGGAGAGTGTGAGAGTGAGAGATCTTCCATTCCCAGGCCTACTTCTCAAAAGGCCTCAATCACCAGAGTAGGCCAGTCTGGAGCTAAGAGGCAGGCATTCTTCTGGCTCCCTCCCACTGTTGTACCTGAGGCTCAAGGTCTTCAACCATCTTTTTCTGCTTTCACAGGCCATAAGCATTGAGCTAGATTGCAAGTGAAGCAATCAGGACACAAAGCAGTGTCCATATAGGATGCCAGCACCATAGGCTGAAGCTTAGCCTACAATGTCATGGTGCTGGCCCCTGGAATTGTTGTTGAAATATTTTAGCCTATGGTAATCATAATCCACAAAAATAAATGAATAATACACATAAGCACAAATAAGAATCAGTCCTCAGTGCATCTGGGTAGTAACATTTTAGATACATAAGTTGTTTTTTTTTTTTTCATTCAGAGAGTCCGAATGGAGATAGTTCTTCCCCAAATGCCAGCAACAACCAGGATTGGGTTGGGAAAAGCCAGAAACCAAAAATTCCATCTGGATCTCTCACATGCATTGCATTACCTGTTGTATCTCAACGTGCACATTTACATCAAGCTGGGTCAGAAATGTAGTAGCTATTATGTGCTCCAGGCACTCTAACATGGGAGGACAGCATCCTAAGTGCTGTATCACACAACTAGCCTGGTAATAAGGAGTCCTAAAAATGCTTGATTTGGGGACCATCATTGTGGCACAGCACACTGAGCTACTGGCTCCTGGGTTCAACTTGACCCTGCCAGGGCTGTCGTGGTCATTTGAGGAGTAAACAAGTAGCTGAAAGATTCTCTCTCTCTCTCATTTCTCTGTCTCTCTCTATCTATCTATAATTCTACTTTTCAAGTAAATAAGTATATCTTTATTAGAAAACATTGGAAAAACAAGCAATGCTGGAATAAAAAAGCACATTTGTCTTGGAGGATTTGACTTCAACTATCAACTCTCATGAAAAGACGGCTGTTTGTTAAACTAAGGAAAAGAATATCATTGTCATTTTCAATTAAAAGTGTATTTGTTATTTTGGACCCTGCAGTCTATCTGTAAGATGTGATTTTTTCTCTCCCTTAAGTATGTACACCATCCGAATATATTTTATGTGATTCAGCCTCCTATAGTGAGATAGTATTTCTTACTTAACTGCTTGAAGAACATCTGGGGGTATATAACCTCATTATGACAAATTAACATAAGTGGCTCATGACGTAGATAAGGCAAACACAAAAATCTATGTGGACAGACATATATGTATAAATTCACACACACACACACACACACACACACACACACACCCTAAGCACTGAACGATAGGAAGCTACATAAAATATTCCACTTCAAACTCAATCTCCTCAAAACTCTCTTGGAGCTCACCGTTTCAGTCTTCACATTGGTGTCATGGCTTAGGACCTGATTATGAGGATATGATAATTCAAGAAATTAAGGAACACATGCCAGCCACTCTCCCAGCAGGTATTCCTTCCAACAGAACAACCAGCCCAGCTGGGCTGCTCAGCCCAAGTGCAGACACATCGCTGGGTCCCACTTGAAAACCACTCTGCAGCACATCAGCAATTTCACATTTCAATCTCAACAAAATCTTTCTTTCTTTCTTCCTTTACTCCTTTCTTTCTTTTTCTAGAAAAAAAAATTTCTGGGAATTTTTCCAGCGTTGTGCTGGAAAATGGAAGGCTGCAAATCTCTTACAGGAAATACACTGCATTATTTTTTTAAAATATTAACTAAACAGATAGAATTTCTCAATTATTTGTTTTTAATTCAAGACAACTGTACACTAAGCCTGGGCTTATCATGTAGTTTCTTTTATTACAGATATATTCGTTGTTGTCAAATTGACGAAACTTTTATGAATATCTGTCAAAATATCATTAGGTATAAATGGGTGTTTGCTACTTAAATATTCTTCTGAGTTTATTTACACCCAACAAAAATTATCTGTATTTATTCACTGTAGCAGGTGCCTTTGAAGAATCCCATCATGAACTCCTTACTCCCGGACCACAGCCTAACTCCGGCTGACCATTTTGTGCACCTTACCAGTGTCCTTATCAGGTTGCTAGGGATGTTTTGGCCTTGAGACATAAAACTCTCCATAAAGCCAAGGGAAAGAGAACATCCACACACAGAAACAGCCCAGAAAGGAGGCCATGTTACAACCCATTCAGAGATTTTCCAAGCCTTTCCTTTGTCTAGTAGGAAAATTCTAAGATTCCTCATGGGAAGTTACACAGGGCTTTGGACCCCAGTTTCCCCACTCATTGATTTTTTCTCCATCACTCCTTCTCCCTCTTCTTTACCATCTTTTCTGTTTCCTAAGATCACCTCTTCATTGAGCAGTTACAGTCGAATATTTAGCATGGACTTCACTCTCCAGGAAATTCAATTTAAGGCAAACCCTTAGGATGTGCCAGCCACAGTGCTATGTACTTTTTATGATTAACCCACTTAATCCTCACAAGGAAACTGTGATGTAGCAACTATTTTGAGTCTCATGTTACATGGAAGGAAACTGAAGTTTAAGCAAACTGCCTAAGGTCTTACAGCTACTAAGTGACAGGGTTAGGTTCATATCCAGTATATCCAGTTAGACAGTTCATAACTTTAAGGCTTGATACTCCCTACACTAAGTGCTCAAATATATGTCAGAATTGTTGGTGGGTTTTTAATAATTAAGATTTCTGAGTGCTAAACAAGAGTTACTGAGTCAGAAACTGACTGTGAAGGTTAAGATTAGAGTTAACAAGCTCCCTGGATACTTCTTACATACACTAATGGTACAGGAACCAACTAATGTAAGTTATTATTCTGAAGGCACAAGTGAATGTTCTCAACATTAACCAAAAGTGACAGCAAATATGGATGGCTGCCACTAAATATATTACACACACACACACACATATATATATATATGTATATATATATGTATTATATATATGCATTATAACTTTGCAACATTGGGTATTTAACACAAGTAAGGTACTGCATTGGGTGCCAGTATGTTACATTGTTGTGCAATATTATTGTACATTTCCAGCTCTACTTGCTCTTAATGGGCACCCTGGGAAACAATATGTTAGGAATGAAGTAGTTGGGTACCTGCCTCCAAATGGAATAACCAGAATTTAGTTCCTGGCTTCTGACTTGGTCTGGCCTCGCTCCATCAATTGCAGGCATTTGAGGACTGAGCCAGCAGACAAGGCCCTCCACTCTTTCTTTCAAATACATAAAATATAGAAATAAAACATTTCAAAGGAATGTTTTCAAAAAAGAAACTACTCCAAACTTAAGTCATGCCATGAACAAAATAAAAGTCAGTGGCCTCACAACAAAATTAAGGCATATCAGAAGTCTCACAGGACATAAGGAGCTAGTTCTTCAGTCACAGGCATTCAACCTTCAGCTGGAAGTCACCTTGGACTACCAGGGACAAGAGAGGAGAAGCAACACTGAAAAGCACAGGCAGTAACTTTAGAAGCATAGTAGAAAATAGCATTTGGGAAATAGCTTAAAATAGAACCACCATTCTTTTCCTGATGCTGTTAAATAAAGGTTGTTGAACTGTAATTATGTTTGTAACAACCATTACTCTTTGAATTTCTAGCTATATGAATTGCATTAGAAGGAAAAAGCATTTATCTTATTTATTTGAAAGTGAGCATTACAGAAAGAGAGAGGCAAAAATGATAAGAATTTTCACCTGCTGGTTCACTTCCCAAATGGCCACAGCAGCTGGGGATGAGTCAGACCACAGCCAGAAGTCAGGAACTTCTCCCAAGTGCCTGCAGGGGCCCAAGGACTTGAGCCCACCTTCACTGCTTTCCCACAGCAAAAAGCTGGGTTGGAAGTGGAGCAACCAGGGTATGAACTAGTGTCACCATGGGATGCCAGCACAAGTGGAAGATCAGCTTTATATTACACCAGACCAGCACTTAAAAATAGTTTTGTTGTTTATTTCTTTAATATTTATTTGTTTTGTTTGAAAGGAGAGAGAGAGGGGGAGAGAGAGAGAGAGAGAGAGAGAGAGAGAGAGAGTTTTCCTATGTTTTTCTATCCTCTTCAAATATTGCCAATATCCAGCTATGGTCAGGTTGAGGAGAGAAAGCTAAAACTCTACTTGGGTCTCCCACAGGGAGAGGTGGCAGGGCATGGACAGGGTCTTCAGTTCTTGAGTTATCTTCTGTTGCTTTCCCAGGTACATTAGTGGGGAATTTTATGGGAAGTAGAGTAGCCAGGATTTGAAATAGAGCTTACATGTGATGCTGACATTGCAAGCGCCACAACGCCAGCCCTCAGGAAATAGTTGATAACTGTCTTGATTTTCCATCTTACTGCCTAAGGTACTGGTCACGAATCAAACGACTCTTGGCTCCAGTGAGTGTCAAACAGATTCTAGAGATGTTCTAAACCCAACCAGCTATCTGACTTACATTAATGGAGCAGGTATCTGTTAAACACTGAACGAACACGAGCTCATTTAAACCAGCCAATGTTTTTGTTAAGATTTACAATGCTTTTTGGATTATCTGAATGAAAAAAAAAATGAGTAAACTTATTTCAATCTAGAAAGTAAGCATGAAATGGTAGAGCCAAAATGTGAATTTGGTTCTTCCTTTCTCATTTAAAGCCAAATGAATCATTTTTACTTGCTCTTCTTGCTCTTGCAGCAGAATTTCATACTTAATCTTTCTTGAAGTACACTCCTCCCTTCACTGCTATCATTAATCCTCTTTTTCTGGGTTTTCCCCTTTATTATTGGCTTCTCCTTCCATTTGTGCTGATATTAAATATCAGCCCTCAATTTCTTTTGTCAGGTTTCTTAGCATCTCACCATCTTGTCATATACCCTGTAGCTGGGAATTTTAGCTATGTCATCAAAATTATTTATGATCTGTATGACAAGGATATATGGTATTTCTTTCTCTAGATATTGCCTGATTTCCTGATTCCCGACTCAAATACGCAAGTGCACACGTAACATTTTGCTTGGGCATTCCAATGGCTATTCAAAGTCAATCTGCCCAAATGAAAAATATCCAGAATTTACCAGAAAATATTGCTGGTCTTATAGTTTTTCTGACACCAGACGTAGTAACACTAGCATTCAGCCAGTCATACAATGTTAAAAAAAAAAAATCAGCAGTCAATCTCCACCTGTTTTTCTTCAACTCATAGTTGTTAGCGTTAACAGTTGATTACACCATCTCTTGAAACTGTATCATTATTTTCAAATTCAAGACTACTTCTCTTGTCCAAATTATTGTTTTTCTTTTAACAAATCTTACCAAAGCTTCCTAAATGGCCTACAGCCTTGGCTCCGGCCTACTCATCAAGTATTGCTACCACAACTGTCTTTCCAAAAGATAATTTTGGTCAATCGTTGATACTTCCATCATTATCTATTCAAGTTAAAAGTTTTTCTCTATAAAACCTTTCCTGCATCTCTTATATAGATTAAATCTCCATGTTGTATGACTTCATAGCATAACATTATACTTAAATAGAACGTGCATAATCTTACAAGCTCAGTGATGATTTGACTGATGTTACTGTCACTGACTAAATAATATGTCTATGAAAGTAGAGAACCAAGTGTCTTATTTTATACCATTCTAGCATACGGCCAAACATAATTAATAATCAATAGTTCTGTTGAATGAATGAATGGATTTTGTCTTAACTAAGGTTTATATTAATGACAGTTCACTAAATATCTCAAATTTTAAATGCTGCTGTGTTAACCTTTTTTATTTAATCTAGGCATGATAAAAAATCTAATTATTATTAAATTGTACCTGTCAAAATCATCAGAGAATAATGCAATATATTTTAGAGCATTTTCTAGATGGAATTCCATTAATCATAGCACATTAACATTGACAATTTGAAATATTTTTTTGCCTAAAATATTATATGACTGCCTACCTAACTTAGGCTGTATACTAAACACACCATAATTCTCAGTAGCATTAATGTTTATAGAATGTAATGTACATATGCCTTTTGATACAAATAATGCCTATTCATTTGCATACCTTCCTTAAATACTTACATCCCATCTTATTGCTTGACTTATTATGACTTTCTTGGTATTCTTTTCTTTATCTCACTAAGCCATAATCATTTTGAGTTGTGATCAAATGTCACGTTTGGTAATCTACCCTTCTGATTCGACATAAGTTCTAATTTGCTTCAGAGTGTTATAAAGCCATTGCCTGTTTCATAATAACCTTAAGTTTGGCTTATCCAATAGTTTCCATATACCTGCTAGTCATTTAGATAGGCAGATAAATATATATCCATAATATATACATACACACACACACACACATATATACTCTACATAATGTGTGTACACACACATACAAACACACACACGGTTTACTAGTTGCCAGACCAATTGCCCAACTACTATTTCTGGTTGATATCAAGAACATTAAGTGGCAGCTGAAAATAAGTATCACAGAGAGAAAGAGTAAAGACTCCTCTTCAGGAAATGTGTCCTCTGTCTTTTGATTTATATCATAGCTGGACTTGGTTGCACCAAAGAACAAAAGAAAATAAAGAAAAGTTCCCAGCAGGGACACTGCTATATGGGAATTGGGTCCAACTCCCTGAGCATCCTCTGAGGAGTCACATGACACGGGCCTCAGACGTACCCGAGCAGAGCACAGCAACATGGATTTGTTCATGGGTTTTTCATAGCCTTTGGAAGTGTTCACATCTCATCTGTGGACTGTCCTTCTCTTTGGCTGAGTAAGCTCCTGTCATGGAGAAAACTCCCAGCCAAAGTGGAAAAGACAAAATGGCTGAGGTAAAAACTGCCTGCTTTAGCTGGTTAGGAGCAATTAATACATCGCAGACTCAGGCTGTCCCGCATCCTAACGGGCAGTGGCAGTGCCAATTCATTATGACCTCAAGCAAAGTGCCCACAGATTTTTCAACATGCACTTAAGTATATTACCAAATAGATAACTGTTTGTACTTACCGAAGCATTTAACAAATACATGTTGAATGTGTTGATTAGCATGAAAGAGGATTTTTTTTTTCTCTTCAAAACCTTCTTTCAGTATTTTAGTGGAACTACAAAGTTGGTGATTGAAATTTTGCATTTTAGATGAAGTATGCTTTGGATAAAACATTTTTAAACCAAGAAACTGCCTTGAATTTAATGATCACAGTTTTTCTTCAGGTTGATGTAAAAATAGAGTACTCTTTTCAGTATTGGTGATGAATATAATAACAGGAGATTCTAATAATAGAAATGGTAAAAGGGTTATATGGGAACGCTTGTATTTCTGCTTCACAATTTTTGTTCTGTATATTTAAACTATGTTGGGATAATAATGTTTCTAAAATAGACTAGTTGTGTTCCTAACCAAATACTATTTTTATAAAATATGTGTGTCTTCATCTGGGTTATTAAGATTAATGCACAGTAGCATCACTTCATATTAAGCCAATCTATCTATTAAACACACACGTACATTTTTGCAGTTTTCCAAAAAGCTAATTTTGTATGCTTGTATGCTTAGCATTGGGTTACCCAATGAATTATTTTTGAATATATTAACCAGGTGCTGGAAAATATACTCCCATCTTCTTCCCATCACCACCCCCCACTCACACATACACATACCGTCTACAGGGCACACATACCCACTATAGTTGTTTGTGGTGTTTAGTACATTTGAAATGTAAACCTAGGCTTGGCACTCATTAGCATGATACTTGTCAATTGAACCTCCAACGCATGATAATTAGCGTGATTTTCCAGACAGTTTTATTGCCAGGCTCTCACAGAGGGAGACATGCTTTCCAGCTTTACTTTAAATAAGAAACTCAAGTCTCCTCTGTGTTGCCGGGCTAGAAAAATAGAATGGATCGGAGCCAGCCCATGAGTGTATTTTTTTCTTTCAAACTAGACCATGAATACACAGATTTTTTTTTTTTTTGGTAGCAGTTTCCTAAGGCCAGCAGAGTTTGTGTGTACTGGGTTGTGCTGTGTTTACAGTTATTACATCTAATACCCGAACTTGTAGTATCTTAAAACCATGGTCCCCGTGGTAGGTTTCCAGTGGTGGATAATCTCCACATGCTGGAACTTTATGCAATTACAAATATGCCATGTGTTTGTGTTTAATTATTGTAATCATACCCTGACTTTCCGTCATCAAAGGCCTTCTTAAGCGTCAGAATAGCATGTCCCTCACGTGGTTACTTTCTCCACAGCACATGTGTTTCTGTCCCAGGTTTGGTATCCCATTCCACATGTGGCCGGAATCCTCCCACTGTTCCTGCAATTACTTTTGTCACTGTGATGGAGAAAGGTTGATGTACAAAGTGTTGTGTTTGTCTTCTTGTTCATATTTATGGTCCTGTCAGAATCTACAACACTCACGGCACATGTTTTAATTTTTGCAAATATTGCCTAAGAAGTAGAACAGATAATAAAAAGGGAATCAGTAATGTTTTGCATGTGAAATCTTTGTAAATTAGGTCTAATGTTCATCCCTTGTATTAAAAAAAAATCTATTTCTACAAAAATGAAAACTGGTAAAAAGACTCAGGAAGGAATCTGTTATATTTTAACTTATAAAGTCACAAATAGATTTCTTAACTATCATGGCTATAGTTTTTTATCTTTAGAGGAAAATAATTTGTGTGGCATAACTTTAAAAGTAGTTTTGCCCAATATGTGAAATCAACCATCAAGATACATAATAAAATTAATCTGGAAATATGCTAATCCTCTACTTAGCTGTACTTGAGATTTTAATACTGATATTGCTGCAAGCTGAACTGGAGCCAAACTAATTCTACAAAAGTGCTCTATCTGCATATTAACGACTGAAAATGCACAAAGATGCAATCCTATTTATGTTACTCCACAATATCTGATGTGATTTAGTTTTGAAATTTGCAAGTTTTTCAATGTGTTAGCCCGAAGAGGCATGTGCCTTTGAGTCCAACTTTAGGACAACCCACGTTATCCATGTTATCCATCCTATAAATGCACATATTTATTAAAAAATCATCCTATTCCACTGACTTGTACTTCTCTTTTATCTAAATGTTTAACATGGTGTCCAACTAATTACACATTTTTAAAAAGATAAATAAGTAAGTTGTCTCATTTACCCAGCCAACTATGATTAGATCATCTGACACTCTGAAACACATAGGATTTTCTTGAAATGAAAAAATAAATTTGAGATTACAGTCTGCAATTAAGGCTGACATGGTGTCAAAATTTAATCAGTGGAAAATAAAAGATATGCCTCATGACTTCTTAGTTTGGTTATAAGGGGCTATATTTTAATTTCTGTATGATGCCCCTTTCCAGGAATTCATTTTAAACTCACAACTATTTTTTGCAAAGGTTTAGATCATTTGATTTTTCAAGAAAATGTAAAATATTTATTTGTGAATGAGGTCTTTACAAAAGACCCATGATTCAGTGATTAACATGAATGATTCTCTACTAGGACATAGAGAAAGTAAGAAGGAATATCTTCAGGCAGAATAAGGAGGACATGCCAGGGCATTTTGGGGATTGTAGCAACCTACATTTTTTCCCATCATACTGTTTATGGGAAAAAAAGTATCCTGATAAAAAGGAATATCACATAAACGTTTGAGAGGACACAGCCCAACAATAAACAAAATCAAAGATCCTCATGTTGGAAGATCGAATCCAACGAGGGATCTATTTTAAAAACAATAGCAGCATTTGTTTCCAGTCATATATTTCACCAGTGTCTATGAAAAGAAATCTGGTTTATGGCAGTAGTTACATAAACCATGGTTAACCATTACACTGAAATAGTGACCAAAGGAAAGGGCTTCTGAAATCTCTCAAATATGGGAAGAAGATTCTCCATCCACCTGTGTCCTGTAGTTCTCGTTTCCTGAGGTATAGCAATTTTGTCACAATAACTCTAAGCTATAATTGTTTGATCTTTTCTGTTCTTGTGTTTTTTTCTCTTTGAAAGGATTTGCTCTTGATTAATATCAGGGTAAAGACTAATCAGCTATTTCATTGCACTTATTTTAACCACTATATTCTTATCGATTCTCTTTCCTATATCAGGCAAGCTACTTTCAAGGTACTTTCTTGTTCACCCAAGTAAAATACTGCACACACACACACACACACACACACACACACACACACACACAAACGCTTCTTCAGTTTATGTGACCATATGTTATGTTTTTCTTTCTGCTTTATACAACCTCTTCAAAAATCTGACATAAAACTTTAAGTCTAAACCCAAGATAATTTAAAAAGTTCCCAGAAATATCATCTCTTTCCTCCCACAATTTCCCAAACTCATTGCATCATGAGAAACCTCAACACATTATTTACACTTAGAACATCTCGAGCTCTTTTCATTTGTTCTTCACCTAGTAGTTACTTTTATTGCTATTATTGCCCATGATATAGGCTTGAGATTAGGTTGGATTTTTTCATGAGGTTCAAAGATGGATATTTGTATTATTATATCCACAAAACTCCAATCAAAATAACAGGCTCACGTTTTAAATGCAAATGGTAATAACAATGAACTCCAGGAGAAGTAGAGCAAGCCAAGGCAATCTGAATGTCGGTGAAGGAGATCTACAAACTATTCAGAGCAGCTCTGCTGCACTCGGAACCTCCCCATCGTGAATAATATAAGCAATCTCCTTTGCATATTGCTTCCCTTTCTCTTTGCATTTATTCATCACACGATGCATATGTATCAACGTGACCGGCTTATTGCTCTTCCAGGACAGTACATCAGTTTGCTATAATTACACTGGAATATAAATGGCTGAAAAGACTTTGAACGAGTCAATTGGTGACCTTGATTTATTTTTCTAGGTCATGGAAATCCATCTTTTAACCTCATGAAAAATTCCAACTTAATAGTGGGTGTCAGCCTTTAACATTCTTGTGGCTGTCACAATTAGGTTTGTCAGAAAACAATCTTACGTGTAATAAATCAAATCGAATAAAAATCTTTATTTCCTATATATAAACCATGTGATAAATTTTATTAAAAGATAAAAATACATTCCACGGGACCGAAAGGAAGGAAAAAGCCTGTTTGGGATATAGCCTTCACACTTTCCATTTGCCTTTGGAAGATTTCACTGAAGCTTCAGTATTCCTGGTTGCATTTCTGAGACTGACGCACCACTGAAAATTGCATCTGCTCAAGAATGCTACAACCCCTCTGAGTATTAGGGCAAGCCTTTCAAATGTTATTACATTTAAAGCTTTACAGTACATTCAAGTACTGACACATTCAAAAAATCCTAGACTGCTGGCTACGCTTTTGGGGAAGATGCCTGTGATCGAATGTGAGCCCAGGTTGTAGTGTCAGTACTCCTGCAAATGTGAGGCCAATGAGAACAACCCTGGGTCTGCTTATCAATCTGAGATAAATCAATGTTCCAGTTGGGCACACACATTTTAAATCAGGATTTGATAGAGACCCCACTTTCCTTGACAAATTCACCCAAGCATTTTTAACTCGCAGTTTCTGGGGCAGTTCTCCGTGACTGGCTGCAGTGAGACAAAGACGTGGTGTGGGGGTTGTGAGGTGAAGAGGAAGAGAAATCAGTGAACCTAAAGTGGCAGTTACTTCCATGGAAGCCGAGTAATTGTATTTGCCCATCCAGTAGGGACCTCGCCAGCTCCAGGCGCAGAGCCCTCAGAGACCCCATGGAGCCAAGCTCGTACAATCGGAATGACCTCTTTTTACCAGACGACCCCAGGGTTATGATTCCTCTTTTACACGTTTGAGGGGGATGACCAATGAAGTAACTTAATCCCAGATACTGTTTCTCTTGATTCGCTTCATTCCTTCTGATATCCTGCTCCTAAAAACTACTAAGGCAAAAGACTTAAGGAAAATTACAATAATTTCAGCTTAGGCTGCTGGCCTGACCAGAAGAAAGTTGAGTGCAGGTTTCAGAGTGTGTCCTGTAACCAATACCCTTGTAAATGTCTAACGGCGATTCTTCCTGAAGAGAGAATTGGCAGGTTGGACAGTTTCTGTGCTCATCTCAAGTATCAACAGGATGATGATAGAAAGCTAGGGAAGGAATGAAAATGAAAGACTCTATTAACCAGTCACACCACACCACACCACTGACTATAGTTCCCAGGGTTCAGGAAAACATCCATCCTCATCCCCAAAGATTCTGCTTGTAACATTAAAATGTTGTTGACTCCACATTGTTCTGTAAAGATCAGTCACATAAATAACTACCTAAAGTTTTCACAATGACATGCAAAATACACGTTTAAGAATGTCCCAGTACAAGGATATTACCTAATTATGAAATCGTTCATACATGCCATAAAAATGCCTAAGTGCATACTACAATAAATAAATTAATGGGAAATCTGTGAACTAGTAAATGTGCAAGAAAGGATGGAATTAGGAAATTACTACTGCACTAAACTCTCACTACATTGACTCAGGCAAAAAAAAAAAATCATTGCAGGGAAAAAAGAATACATGAACTCACCATATCTTTTCAGTGGCTGGCACCACAGGCATAGCCAAATGGGCTCTGACTGTGGTGCCAGCAGTCCATGTAGGCACCCATTTGAGTCTCAGCTGCTTCACTTTCAATCCAGCTCCCTACTGGTAGCCTGGGAAGGCAGCAGAAGAAGGCCCAGATCTTTAGGTAACTGTACCCACCATGGGAGACCTGGGAGAAAACCCTGGGATTCTGGCTTGGAAGGGCACAGGTTTGGCCATTGCAGTCACTTGGAGAGTGAGCCAGCCAATAGAAGATCTTTCCCTGTCTATTTTTTTTTCTCTCGGTGACTCTGCTTTTTAAAGTGAAACAAGTTAAATCTTAAAAATAAATCGGCACATAAATCAACACAGATCTTTTCAAATACAACTTACTGATTTCGTAGAAAAATGACTCATTCTTTAAGGTAAAGAATCAGAGGCTACTACCTTCTCAAAGGATCAAGCACCTATATAGGATCTTGACACCTCCAAGGGGAGAATTACACAACTGAACTGTCATGTCAGTCCCGTGTGTGTGTGTCTTTAAGCATAGATATATATGGATACAATCATTTTGCATATATTTGAAAGCTATATACAAGAAAATAAATAACAGAGAAAATGAGCTAAACAGTGGTAAATTTAGCAAAATTAATATTTAATGGCTATGAGTGAAGTGCAGAATTTGCTTTTTCCCCTTTTCTTGTAAGTCCTCTGTTAAACTAAAGTAAGAATGACTCCATTTTTAAAAAAATCAGAAACTGGGTCAGTGTTGTGTCATAAAGGTTATTTCACTTCCAATCTAGCTCCCCGTTTAAGACCAGGAAAAAGCAGGAAAAGGTGATCCTAGTATTTGAGCACACTGCTACCCATGGGGGAGACCCTGATGAAATTTCTGGCTCCTTGCTTCTGCCTAGCTCAGCCCTGACTCAAAGTGAACCAGCAGATGAAATCTCTCTCTATTCCTCTGTCATCCATCTCTCCCTCTCTCCTGTAAATGTGATTTTCAAATAAATAAAGAAGCCTTAAAGGAAGATAAGCAATTGCGTTCATTTATTTGTCTAGTAACAGTATTATATCTGCGTAATAAGCCTCACTTTGCTAGGTATTTTGAAGCATTAGGGGATATATCTTTGACCTTGGAGTTCATATTACATTGTAACAAAAAACAAATAAGTAAAATTCTTATGAATGCAAAAAATTGAGCCTTGGAAATAACAAGACAAAGCAATTTGGTTGTCTCAATACAAAGGGTGTTGAAACAGTGGACCAGGGTTTCCAGATTGGTGAAGTGTGGGCTGGTGGGAATGCTTCATGGATTAGCCAAAGATAGCCAGGCCAATGAGTAGGCAACCCATCTCAGGCTTGGTCACAGAAGTGTAGAAAAGAAGACAGAGTGTTAGCAGGGAGGCAGAGTGATTGCCAACATCATGGGCTTTGAAATTAACTAAACTTTTATTTGGGTCACCATTCTTCCATTTACCAGCTGCCTGTTAATGCTGACTCCCGTGTCTCTGGGTTTCAAGATGCTCATTCCTGAAACAGGAACACTATTGTACATTTACTGATTGGCTCACTTTTTAAAAAAAAAAATTAAATGTAACGATATATACTTATATGTATAATGAATGATGCAAAATAAACTTACAAAACCTTTCAGCTGCTGCTGTGGCTGCTTTGGGACTTGGGGTAGATAAGATAGCCCGGAAATATAGATGTGTGCAGAGAAATCAAAAACTTGCATCAGTCACAAAAGGCTTTTCCAGTTATTTTAACAAGAATTAGCTAGCATCCTCCAGAAATTACCGACATGTACCAGCTTACACATTTGTGACAAAACAAAGCTAAATGTTTTGAGCTATCTTTTCCCCTTGATCATCTAGTGAACTATAATGATCATGTAGACGCAGGATTTTTGTTTGCTCTATTGTTTTAACACATTGATTGTTGAATTCATGCCAGCATAGTTTTTCTTTATTTTTGTCCTGCTTTTTGCAGCGAAAACCAGAATCACTGTAACTTTACCTTCACCAGAGAGAGAGAGAGAGAGAGAAACACAAACTCTAGGGAGCACGAGCAGTGAATGGGAAGCGCCACTGTCTTCCTGTCTCTTGTTTTTGTGATAATTCGCTGAGCCTGACGCTAAAGCAGCATAACAAATCTTTACTGCAGACTACAGAGCAACCATAATAAATGCTGGAGGAAGTATATCTTTGTGGTTAAGACCTTGGGCTCCAAAGTCAGACTAGATTTAGACTCTGGCTCTGCTGCTTACCAACATACTGACCTAGGTCCATTAATTATGCCATATCCAAATTTCTCATGGGATTAAAAAAGAAAGAGAAAGAGGAGCCTGCTTCTCATTTTGCTCTTGTGAAATATATATATGTTTATATATATATTATATTTGTATATATATATGTCTTAGGAGTACAATGAAGAATAAGATGATGATGATATAAGCATGGTAGTACAGTTTCAAGTCACTAATTTCATTATTCACACTTTTTCAAGCATTTTTCAAGCATTATTCTAGGCTTAAGTAATAAAGAAATAAACAATGTTTTCAACCACATGAATATCAAATGTAATGGAAAAAACTGAAAAATAAATCATATTCATTTTGTAAAAAGAAATGTGCATGACTGTAAAATGTTAACAAGATAAAAGAATTTTATAAATGAAACAGTATTTAAATATAAATGCAGCTGGAAAAAGCCATTTTGTGTGAGGTTTATTAGAATCAAAGCAGTTACTTTGTTAAGAGAAGTAGGAAATTATAAACAGAATAAGGTGAAAAATATCAAATGAAAATATTATGATAAATCCAAGAACATATGATTTAGAAAAAGACTTATTGTCCTTAGGTAAGAAAAGCTTCACTATGTAATTAAACAGAAATCCCTCATATGAGCATTTTGGGGGGAATAAAATGGCAGATGTATCTGTTCATCCCAAGGGAACTCTGGTTATACCCAGCATGGCAAGCCCAGATTTCATTTCCACCGGCAGAGCAACCCAGGAGAAAAAGCTATCTTAGAATGTTACTGTTTTAGGTGATCAAAACTGAAAGATGCACTGTCAGTATCCTGAATGACAATAATCATTAATCCTGCAATGCAACCACCTAGAGATGTCTTAATGTTCCTTCCTGGAAATTGTTATATCATATCATATCATATCATATCATATCATATCATATCATATCATATCATTTCATATCATATCATATATACTTACAGATATAATATAATATATATGGGGAGAGAAAGCAAGTTGGTCTGTGCTTTAACACTCCACTGTCACTCCTCTACCAACTCCATGTGATACTGATTAGGCATTAAATTTATCATAGCCACATTTTCCCCCATGAACTAAAAATGTCAGAATTACCAAAATTTGGAGTAGAACCTAGGTCTCTAACTTCTAACACATTTCTTTCCTACTGGAGAGCAGTAAGCCTGTAAGTATGCTTTCCCATGAGCTTTTCATGACAGCACACAGAACACTCATTACAATGATGTACTAGAACTGAAGCACCAAACAGTGCACTTTAGGCCATCTCTGGTTGCATGGGATCTTTTGTTCACCATATACATGATCTATCAATGATCTGTAATTGTTGCGCTGTGCACACCTTCTGCAGTCGCCTAGAATGTCATTCAAAGACAACTGTTTTACAATCAGTTTTGATTCCCAGCTCTTTTTTCAGTTCTTTATCAGAAGAAAAAAAATAACATTTCAGGCATTATATGATAAAGTGTATTTAAACATTAAATACAACACTTTTGATGACTCATTAACACTTTTTGAAGACATTGGAAAAGATTGTAAGACCTCTTAATAAAAAATAAAACCAGGAAAGTAGCATAGGAAGACAAAAAGTGGTCAGGATGTCTTTAATCACCCAACCACCTTCTCTACTCTTCACCCTTCAGTATTGTTCGTGCCACAAACACTTCTCTGGACGTTGCCAAGTATTAAGAGCTGGAAACCTAATGTGAACACTACTATTTTCCCTCTGAAAAAAAACTATACTTAGATGTTGAGTCAATACCATTCAGGCAGGAGATTTGGAGAGAGAGTAAACTCGAATATAGAGATCAACATGCATCATCATCTGCACGTTAGCAGAGGATACTCTGAAATTAAGGATGAAAGGATACATCGGAAAGGCAACGTGCACACATGGTGCCCCAAGCCGGAACAGATGGAGAAGATAATAGCATTTCCTACAGTGGGTATCTTAGGTCCTTTTCCCAGTTCCACAGCAGACATGGCTACAATTTCTGCTCCTGGCTTTGGACAGATGGTCCTTCCCATTTGTGCAGATTAGTTGTGGTGTTTCAATGTCTTTACAATCGAACCAGCCTTGGCAAAGACAGCCAGCAGCCCATGGATACATTTCATGTAAGAGGAGGGATAGGATATCACAAAATAGAATGACTCTTGGGATTCAATCCAAGGTTTCATATCAAAGACAGTCAAGTCACTAGGAGAGCATAGAAGCAGTCGGCTTCGTCAGGGTGAAGTAAATTTTAAGATTCAAAGGAAAGATTCGCTCATTTAAATAATTTAATGGTGACAAAGGTACTAACATAAGATGTTAATAAGAGAAGGGATAATGGCATAAAGGAATTGTTGCTATTACTACCTAATTTTTGTTTTGCAATTTAAAAAGTATTCTGAAATGAAATGTTTAAAAAGGAAAATAATGTAAGGAAATTTGAGATCAGAGGGTGCAGGCTATAAAAGTTTTGATACCAATGATAATTTTACTTCATAAATTTAATAAATGCTGTTACTTAACTTATTTACTTTTATATTTTGAAAACAATCAGTGCAATATCAAGGTATTATGAGCTTTTCCACACATCAAGTTTATTATTAGACACCATAATGGATCTAGGACATTTTAAAAATATGTATTAATTTAGTTGTCCCATTTTTGTCAGTTGAGCCACAATAGACTTGAAGGATAGTTCAAAGTGTAAATTAGTTTTGGATGGAAGCTGCCCAGGTCATGTGCAACTTTGAACCACTCTGCAATCACTTCAGAGCCTCCTGAGCCATCAATACACATGGTAAGATCTGGCACTGCTTCTTCTGTTTTGTTCTAGCTCATTCCTGAGCACATTTCTTCCACCTTGGAAGCCTCATTCAGCCTATTCACACTTGGATTAGCATGTGGGGACTGCAGCTCTGCTTTGAAGACCCAGGTGATCATGCTCTTCCCACAAGCCTCCAACCATTCCACTTAAAAAACGGAAGTCCTATCATTAGACATCTGCCTTCAAGCTCAGCACTTTCTATGTGTATAACAGAAGCCCTAGTAAAGGAGGAAGATGCCTCCAGGTTCAGGCTTATGTACTACAGCCTCATCACATGAAAACATATTTTCCTACATCTCTGACACTCATGGTGAATAAAGAATCACCTTTTAATCAGCTAGGCTGGACTTTTTATTAGTTGGTTATGACCAACTTCAATGGTAAATTTGTCCATGAAATTAATAATCTTGGACTGTAAAATCTTTAGCTCTGGCCAAATACAGAAGGTAATGTTTTTGCCTCTTCATTTCTCTCATGTTAAATTCCAGTGTAATTATCATTTAAAAATTTGACTTTTAATCTGGAACTATTCGTTATTTTGATTGGAAGTCAGGAAAACTTTTTTTTTTTTTTTACACTTTTAACAGTTTTAACATTTTAAAGTCATTTTCAATGTTCCAATGTGCAACCCACAGAAACTTTATTCTCACCATGATGTCTACTGAAAATGAATGCTTGGTTAGATTTTCCTTGATTTGAGGGTACACTTTAGTGATATTAAAGCAAACAGAAATCATAAGTGTTTTACTAATGAATTTTAATGTTCTAGGATATCATTTAAGATGAGTTGACTAAAAATCTACTTGTATGTTTGATAACAAATGCATTTGTTTATATGGTTATTTTAATCTAGTAATGTGAAGATACTACATAGCAAGATTGTACAGTATTTGCACACACAAACATCGCCATCTAAAAATATTTGTGAAAACCTATTTTTATGCCTGATTCTATGTTGAATGCATAATTTAGTACTTATTTTCAAGACAAATAGGCTGGAAAATTTTCATGCACAATTGATGATAATTTGTGCAATCCATGGCTTGGGATGATTATCATATTCATCTATGTAAGCTCCGTGTGCAAATTTAAATTGTAGTTTCTCAAAAGAAGTTCATAAAAACACCTGAACACCAGTCACTCTTAGCACCAATGGTGCAGTGGGGAGATTTTCACAGGATGAGGAAACCTTCTAAAAGGGCCATAACCATATGGAATATAGTCTCTACTCAGATTATATTGAGTTTGAATTTTTCTAAATGGAATATATGATACAGTAATTTCATATAAGTGTATGTGTGTGTGTGTGCGCGTGTGCGCCCAAGTGCATGAAGCTCCTTAGGCAATACCTACCATCTCAATGTTTATTTCCTTTTAGTATTGTCTTATGGATGCTAGTTCTGAGATTTCAAAACCATATTTTTATGCAGACTTGGAGATGCCTGGCAGTAAATTTCAAATGTTGCTACCACAAAAAAAGGTGAGCTATATATTATAGGACTTGGGTTAGCCTTTCCGCAAGCTATACAAAATTACAAGCTCTATGTGATGCACATCAAATATTTAACTTTAGTTGTTGATGAAGACTAAACTATAAAATAATGCATAGAGGGAAACCGATTTCTATGGAAATTATTCATCTTTACATATTGCAATATTAATAAAACATGAAAATAAATGATATTAAACATTATTCTTGTAAGAAAAGTTACACCTCGATAAAGTAGATATCCATGGACGATTTCTTATATTCACTTTGTGTGATATAGTATTGATCGTGTTCAATGGACTGTGATGAATTATTTGACTAGCAATTTTTAAATTATTATTAAAAGTAGATAGCATATTACTAGAAACAGACTACTTAGAATAAACGTGACCTCCCCCCACAAAGAAAAGAAGCAAAATCTATGTTGAATGGTGTTCTACACATAGCACATAAATCAATTCTTTCAGGTGGTCTTTTTCCATGTCCATTTTAGATGTCATTCATTGAAATGCATCATATTGCATATGTTCATAATTTTAACATTTTTCACATTAGAAACTGATGAGTCATGATTATTTTATCTTAATCATAAAAGTAATCCTTTCACTCAATTTGCCATAAGCAACTAGCTAACAAATCAATATGACTTCTGGAGGAAAACATTTTCTGTAAATCAGGATTATATATGAAATGGCACAGTTCTGCAAAAGTACGCTATTCAGCATGGATGCGTTACATAAGAGGATTTGACAAGGTTAGAATTTGTGCTACTAATGGAAATTATTTTTTCAAGAATTAACCTTTAGGCTATAAAGAATGACAGATATTCAAATATTCTCAAATGAGTATTTAAATCAAAATTTCTATTCCTTCCTGCCCCCCAACAGAAATTCCATTCTGGATTCCAGCGTGTCATACACACAATTGAATTCTTAACAGCTGCCATTCAAAAGAACTGCTGAGGACAATTTGAAAGTAATATTTTGCTCTGTGTGACATCTCATTTTTTTCCCCTCAGAAATCATAATTTTTTTACACACCTCGTCGTCCTCCTAACGGGAAACCAGCTCTGCCTGTCATTTTGATTGGGGAGGGAACTTGTTTTCCAGGTCAATAGCTTGAATCCTGGAGACAAGATATTCATGAGGGACCAGTATGGGGAATTTACATCTCTGCGCGGGGTTTTCCTCTCCATTTGCCCGCATGCCAGGTCAGTGAGCTGCTCTGTCACAGGGAAGATAATGGCTGCTGGAGTGCCCCCTCCCCCCCCCCGCTTATTACACACTCAGTGCTTCTGACCTTTTGGGGAGACTTCCCCAATGCACCCTGATTTGGGGCGTCCCTCTCCTCCTCAAAACCCTCTCCAGCATCTAAAATTCAGTGTTACATCATGGTCGTGGGCAGCCTCCTGACTGCCAGATTTCCTGCTTTGGTTTTCTCTAAAAATCTTCTTTAGGATGCAAAAAGAAGAAAAACAATGCTTTCATATCTCTTAAAAAGGTACATTTACAGGATAAGAAACACTCATCATCAATTCATCAATTTGGTAAAATAAAGTCTAAGAGGCCCATCATCACAACCAAAATACCTCAGCTTGTCAACCTTGATTTATAACTTCAGTCATCTTTGTAACAACTTCCTGATTTTTTTCTTATGTCAAAATGGCAAAATTTTATTTTACTTACCTATACACATATGTGTGTGTGTGTGTCTGTGTGTACACATATCTACATTAGATCATTAGTAATGGTGCCTTAGGATCTGAAAAAATGAGAAGTGACTCTACCTTTTGTATTTTTGCCCTAATTTTATTTTTGCCTTTACAGCAAGGTAGATGATTCAGGACAATAGGTAATGAGGGCAAAAAAACAAAAGGTTAACCGTGTCTTTATTTTCTGTGCACAATTCAGAGTTTACATGAAATAATTCTTTGCTAAACCCAATTTAAACAGAAACAAAACATTGTTATCCCAAACAAGTAAACACGGACTGAGCACTCGGTGGGAAGGGACCGAGACTCCCACGAGCAGAGCAGGTGGCAAAGACATTCACCTGTCCTAACATGCTTATCTCATGTAGGCTCCGCTCCCTGGTGGCAACACACGCAAACAGCGTTTGTAAGCAAAGGGGACCACAGCAACAATCCCCAATGTTCTGAATTCTTAAAATTAGAGTTGTTAGAAAATGGAGAGAGAATACATTTTTCTATATATAGCTGTTTTTATATCCTATGGATTAAAAAGTACACACAGCCCATACATTGATTCATAATGTCTTAATAATGTTGTAGAATTAGTATCTGATTGCTCTCTAGAATAACAAAAAAGGGACAAGGCTAACACATTAGATCAGCTTACATTACATAAGTGTTTTTGTGTATTAAATATTGAAGATTTCTTTGACCGAGGTAGAGATTCTTCAGAATGTAACAACTCGGGGAAGGCATGGTAGCACAGCATGCCAATATTCTGCCAGTAGTGCTAGCATCCCATATAAATGCGAGTTCATGTCCTGACTGCTTTACTTCCAGTCCAGCTCTCTTATGAAGACCTCGGAAAGCACTGAAGGGTGGTCTCTCATGTGGGAGACCTAGACAAAACTCCTGGCTCCTGAGTTCAGATTGACTAAGCTCCAGCAGTTTAGGCCATTTGGGCTGAAACCACCAGATAGAAGATCCCTCTCCTTCTCTCTTTCTCTCTGAAAATCAGCCTTTTACATAACAATAAATTTTAAAAATATTTATTTATTTACTGTTCCTTAGGCTCTGGGATTTCCCTCCCCCACTCCTCAAACCCCCTTTCCTCGGCTGAGTTACCCTGTTATTGCACTAGTATAGTCCTTCAAAAACAGCCCGAAGTCCATCATTATACTCTTGAAGTGTATCCTGGCATTGTAGGCATACACAATGGCAAAGAGTACAGCATCCTATTGTCAATATGTATTTTCCTGTTTCATTGGGAGTCCATCCTTGATTTGGAAGTAGAGATGCATACTGCACAGTAGCTTCACATCTGGATAGGACAATCTCTATTATCATATACTATACATCCCATTAAATGAAAAGCCATAAAACAACAACAGGAAGAAAAATAGAAAATTTTCAGACCCAGCACGGTAGCCTAGTGGCTAAAGTGTTCACCTTGCGTGTGCTGGGATTTCATATAAATGCTGGATAGTGTCCCAGTCACACCACTTTTCCTGCTTGTGGCCTGGGAAAGCAGTCAAGCATGGTCCAAATCCTTGGGACCCTGCACCTGTGTGGGAGCCCCGGAACAGGCTCCGGGCTTCTGGCTTTGAATTGGTGCAGCTCTGGCCATTGCAGCCACTTGGGGAGTGAACCGGTGGACAGAAGGTCTTCCTCTCCGTACATCTGATTTTCCAATAAAAATAAAATATATATTTTAAAAAATACAAAATTTTCAAAAATATCTGAATGACAAATGTGTTGCTGAAGGAATGAAAAAGATCAAAACCCTTCTTGAGACAAGCAATACCACTGTATGATGAGTGAGTCAATGAAAAAATTAAAAAGCAAAAAACTTTTATGAAGAAATGAAAATAAAACCAAAATATCAAAACACCTGAGATGTAGCAAAAACAGTATTGAAACGACAAGTGTCTTACATTCTACATGGAGGTTTCCTTAGCCAGAGGAAATATATGTTAAATAAATCTTTAAAAAATATTTCTACTTTTTATTGAGATTTATTAAATTTGCTTGAAAGTGATAGTTTCATTGAGAGAGGAGACAGAGTTTTCCACCCACTGTTTGACTCCACAAATGACTGCAATCACCACAGCAGGACCAGTCTAACATTAGAAACCAGGAGCTGCTTCTGGGTCTCCCACTGAGTGTAGGGTCCTTGGGCCATCTTGCACTACTTTCCCAAGCCATTAACAGAGCAGTGGATTGGAAGTAGAGCAGTCAGGACTAGAACTGGAGCCCATCCTGAAGGCTGGCAACACAAATGAGGATTACCATGTTATGTCACTGAGCTAGCATCCAAAAGGCATCTACCTTTAAAAAGTAAACTTTCTTAGCCCAGATGCATGCTAGGTTCCTTGTGAAATTTTCCATTAAGATATTTCAGACACTGGCAATACAATGATAGGTCCTTTTAATAATAAGACACAGAGAACAGCAAAGGTAAGACCCACAGTTGTCTACCATACACACTAAAGGACTCATTTTCAAGACACAAATTTAGGCACTTAACATATCAGTAGTTGTTACGCCATATGTTCTTACATAACTGATCAAATAGGAAATTACAAAGCTTACAAAATAAAATGTAGAAAGTTCCTGAAAATTTACTACTATAACAGCTACATGAGGTCTCTTCAAGAATCTTCTGGAAGATTCATTATAATAAAATTATCAATGAATTTCAAAACTTTTGCATCAAAATAAACTTATTGTTTAATCTCACCCTTCCTATGAAATTTTGCAGCATTGCTATTGTAAACATTATCTTACTTAGCTAACTTGGCATTTACTCTGATTTACAATGCTGGCTTTGTTGAGCTGAGTGAATGATTTCTGGACTCATCCAGATACGTAGCTGGAACACTGAAGAACATTTAACAACATTTTTGTTAGACTCTGCTAGAATTCAAGCTACAATATCTTCTAAAGTTTAGCTTCAATATAGAATTAGAATTTATAAGAACTGAAAGTTTTGTAGCATGTCATATTAAAGTCATTTTATTTTCCTATTAATCTATTTTTCATTTTGAATGAAATTTTTATTACCCACGTAAAGCATCACTTGGAAAAATCTGAAGACACTAAGTAAATGGAAATGTTTTTTATACTGACATTATTTCATTACGTAACAGAAACCTTTAAATATTACAGATAACATGAGAAAATATTTTATGTGTTAAAGAGTCATCAAATTCAAGATGAGTGTGAAAGTTTTAAATTTTACTTTCTGGTTGAAACAACAAATTTCATCACTGACAACAAATACTGAAACTCATTCTTGAAGTGACGGGTTAAAAATACTCATAAAAAAAGTCTGGCCAATACTCAGGTTCCTACAACCAGGCCAATACTCAGGTCCCTACAACCATAGTTTTTCAATTGTGCTTTAAAATACAGAAGTTACACTAAGGGTAAAATGGCCAACATGGCTTGTAACATACGTGATCATATAAATTTTTCCAATTCAGACAGTATACTTAAGCGAGAAACATAAGTGTTTTGCACATATGCCTCATTTTGAGAAACAGAATATTAAACAGTATTAAGGAGAGAGATTTCATAACAGATTAGTTTTTACATCTTCATCAAATGCATCCATATGTGAGACTGTCAGTACAGTTTGATATCAGTGCCTTGATGTGTAATATCAGCAGTTTTACCCACAATTCCTTCCTTAGAATCAGGATAAATATCAACACAGCAGAAATGGCGAGGAATATCTTGCATTGTGAGCTGAAGAGTTTACATCTCAAAGAGTCAATCCAAGTTTCTCAAGAACCCGCAGGGTTCACAGATAACATGGAAAATGAGGCTTCTTCACTTAGACCCATCAACCAAACCTAAGTGGTTCAGGATAACTGATGTGTATACGCTTCAAAGGATAATAGTAAAGTCTTTTCACCCACCAAATTCTAAGCTGAGACGAATCAAAAAAGGATTGTCTTAGGATTATGAGATACTAGTCCAGTGACAAGGGGCCACCTATTGTTACCCTTTAAGCATCCATATTCATTATACACAAAGGATTTTTGCAGATTCCAAGATGTCTTGTTCTGTCTTGTGTTAACCTGCTCTTTGCATTAAGTCAATTACAGTCATAATAATAGTTTTCAGATGGTTATGACTCTGAACACACATTTGGTAGATAGGTCAACTATATCTAATTAGAAATACATGGAGAAGTGAGTGGGTAGCATAACAGTTACCACTTGGGTCACCCAGCTTTGGCCACTCTGTTTCCAATCTCAACTTATGCACTAATGAAGCCAAATAAAAACAGGATTCCAAATTGAAAAACAGATTTGAATGTTTAAGATCAAATCTCAGATCCTCATAGCTTTTCAATCCTCAATACCTACTGCAAATTCAATGGTAACAATGATACTTTCCCTTTGGCAGTATTGTAAAAGTTAAATATTAAAAGCAACATACAAGCATACTTATATTTCTCTGACAACCATCTGAAGTTGAGCCTTTGGTAAATTTAGGAAGCTAACAGATCCTTCAATATTCCTCTTTACACATTTTTTTCCCAATAAAAACTCAAGCCAAAGTTAGTACATTTTGCCTTTGTGTTGCTAAGATGTAGTGTTCTAGGTTGTCTCCAAATTTCACAATGCAGTCACCATCAAGCCAGTAGCAATTTATTTTTAACCTAACTTATAATTAATTTTATACCTGGGGCCCGGCACTGTGGCGCAAGTGGTTAAGGTCCTCGCCTTGCACGCCCGGGATCCCATATGGGCGCCGGTTCTATCCCAGCAGCCCCGCTTCCTTTCCAGCTCCCTGCCTGTGGCCCAGGAAAAGCAGTCGAGGACGGCTCAAAGCTTTGGGACCCTGCACCCGCGTGGGAGACCCGGAAGAGGCTCCTGGCTTCGGATCGGCATAGCATCGGCCATTGTGCTCACTTGGGGAGTGAATCATTGGATGGAAGATCTTCCTCTCTGTCTCTCCTCTCTGTATATCCGCCTTTCTAATAAAAAAAATAATAAAAATAAATCTAAAAAAAAATTTGTACCTGACTGGGTATAATTACTTACCCCTAAAGATTTGATCTTTCTTTACCTTTTGAGATATAACAAGTAATCTAATAAATTGTTACAAATATTAGAGGATGAGAAATCCTTTCACTAACTCCAAGTCAGTTTTGATTGGTGAACACACACAAACACACACAGACACACACAGACACACACACAGTGACTGTTCTCATTATTTCTTCAACTTTTAATATTAAAGGGTATGTTTCCCTCTGATTTTAGCCAAAAGGCCCAGAAGCAATAAAGGGTATGTTTGCCAATGAAAATTATTTTCTATTCTGTCTTCACATGTAATTAGCTCACCGAATTTGACTTCCATCATCAAAACTTTATTTGATTATTAAATGCCTGTGTATTTTTGTACCCTGGGTAGGCCTCAAAAATTATTAATATGAAAGCTTGTGAAGATATCAAAATGATCTGCACCCATTTTCCTAGAGTTTCATGGATAATCAAACTGAGCAAAAATCCCCAGTGTCATTTCTAAAACCTTCTGGAAAGCCTGTGTCAGCAGTGCACAGACCCTAGTCCTCCATGTTAACGCTGGCTGCACTCACAGCCTCTGACGTCAAGTCTGAATAGGAATCCTAAGGAGTGCGTCTGTACCTCCCACCACTGGAAATTTTGGAAATAAAGAACCATTTCTTCAGTTTTCTATTCAGGAAGGAGATTATACTCTTGAGCCTCTTCAAGTAAAATGCCTGTGAATTCAATCAAGTTTTTAGCATGCTGTTATATAAATGGGATTCAGGCAGTGACTACAAGAATATTCTTTTTTGATCCTGTGTATAATTTGGTTTCCACTTCTGCCCTATGTTGTGGGGCAAAAAAAAAACACATGACAAGGTACTGGAAAGACAAGCCGACCAGAGGAAGGACACCTTGGATCTAGTTCTCCATCTGGTCCTATGGAATTGTTCGGCAGGACAGATTGCTCTTGTTTCTACTTCATTCAAGTTAATATCAAAGGGCCTACCCTGTGGATTCCTCAAATCACCATAAACTTGTTAATCTGAACGTATTTAACATATGTATTTTAAGCAATATAACCATAAGATTTATTATATTTTATTAATATACAAATTCTATTTTGCAACACATTTATAATTCAAAAATTTATGTGATTTATTTATTTGTATTATTGAAAGAGAGTGAGAAAGAGAGAAGGAGAGAGAGAGAGAGAACAACCATATATTTATTTTCTGAATGACTGCATGGGCCAGGAGCCAGAAACTATGTCCAGGTGTCTCATCAAAGACACAATTCCTCAAGCCATTATGGCTGCCACCAAGGCTTTACATCAGCCAGAATTTTGGAGTCAAATGTCAGAGCTAGGAATTGAACCCATACACTCCAAAATAAGAAGCGAGTATATTAACCTCTAGGTTAAATACCTACTCTTGGAACTCCGACTGTTAAACACAAGTATAACCCTCATGATAGGTGGAACCATCCTGACAATTCAAAAATAAATACCCTCTCATGGGGTTTTCGTTCCAGCAATGATATGAAATCAATAAGAAAAAAAATGTTGGGTCTTAAGTAATTTACAATAAAAAAAAAGGGAAAATTTTTCATTGCTCCGAGACTGTGCTCTATGTTGACAGGGAGAGAGGAAATAGTATCTGTGGGCTATTGCACTAAGACACGGGCTGTGGAAGAGCAGTCGGTCAGGTTTCAGACAGGCAGGAAAGAAGACTCACACAGTGGTATCCAAAGACCACGTAAACCTCAAACCAAACACAAGCAAAAAGAGATAGATTTCCTGAGCACACTGATGTGTTGTTATCGTTGTTCTCAGCCCATGTCCTCAAAAGTTTTATATGCTCTAAGAACTTTATAGACTCAAGAGACAAAAGCACCCCTCATAGTGTTAATCTTATCTATTAATCTATGTACGTTATATTGAGTTTGGTTGGTGAAAATGCTTTGTTTAGTTGTTTTCTCATAATTGACAATAATAATAAGAAGAAGAATCTATTGTGAGACCAGCAAAGCATAATTTAGAATACCACAGCATCAGTTCATGGATGTAAACAATTGCTTTTGGGACAATGTATAATCTATCTCTAACTGTCTCAAGCACAAACATTTCACAATGAATAGAAATAATTGGACATAAATCAAAAGGTCCAAGTATCTTCCTGGGCCAGCATCCAGTTGACTTCTACATACAGGATTAAAGGTGCCAAAAACAGGGCAAAGGAAGCAGAAAATACGAGCTACAACTAAAATCTGCTAGTCAGCTCTCCAAGATGTATAACGAAAGAAACCGCTTTTTAAATTTGGAGATGCTGAAAGGAAGAAGTGACTCCTTAAATCTGGATGCGAAATGCAAAATGACCTGAAGTTTGAGTGATGCAGATCTACTGAACCAGTATTTACACACATTCTACACCATGCTTTCACTCGAGAGTTCCATATTTGATATTCCTGTTGTTCAAGGCTTTGCATCATCAGAGAGATACAAAACAAAATAGACCCACATTCTGTCCAAGACGACTAGCACATTTGTGTTTGGATCACAAGCAAGAGAGATCCCACCAAAGGTAGCGAAAACTTTTGCTATTGCTTTAATAGCTCTTCTGCACTTGTACAAGACAAGATTCCTGTTACTCAATGATTCCTTCCTTTGGATGCTGTGATGAAGAGACATTCAAGATCACTCTAGATTACTGCACACAGTCTGGATTAATCATTAGGATAAGTTCAACAAATGCTAAACTGCATGCACAACACTACACACAGTTATCCCACTGTTTCTCAGAAGATGACATGGGAATGTTACGATTATATCATCTTATCTTTACAATAAGAAAGAACTTTACTGGACTCTCCTGGGCTCAGCAAATCTGATGATGAAGCACATTGGCCAGCATAAATGACAATATGAATATAAAGCTCCTTCAGAAGTTCATAGAAAATGTGCATGATCCTTTAATATTTCTTTGCCCACAAGCTTTTAGCAGGCCTTTGTGACTGACTACAGTTATAGAATTTAGCTGAAGGACTAGGCTGGGATGAGACTCACACTGAACATTCTTGGTGCTGCACCTTGTGGGACTAAACAAGAAAGGATGCACATGAGTAACTTTACTTTTTCCTGAACCTTCTATTTTTAAATATATTAAACATTGTATATACTTTTAAGTCTGATTTGCAATCATACTTACTGATCTAAAGATCAATTTCCAGGGGTTGTACACTTCCTTCTTGTGATGAAATAGTCTACTCCAGTAGTTTTCATTGTGGTTTTGCACTTCCCATCTTCTTGCCACAGATAAACCTACATGCCTGGCAGCTATGTCAATATTATCTCATAGACAGGCATTTAACATAGGGGATACAGTGAGCCATCACTTAGATTAAATTCCATATGCCTTTTCCCAGCAGTATAAATCTAAACCATCTGACCTTAACAGCAGGTGTAGCTTATTTCAAGACACAGGAATCAGCGGACAGATGAGTCCTGCATGATATGAACATTTGATCTTATAAAATCCCTTTTACATATTGTGGGATGCCCAGGGATTTCTTGATATGGTCAGAAGTAGGAGAAAAGTCTCATCAAGCAGAAAGAAAACTTGTATAAATTAAACAGTCCTTGAATAAACAAGCAGTAATTGCTACACTAACTTTGCAAATCACAGAAACAATAGGACTACTTTTTAAGATATTTGAAAATGTCAGTTCAGTGCTTCCTGTTTACTTGTAATTATTTGAAAATAACCTGGGTAACTTTATAATCAAGGTATTTCCTCTTGGCTCCCTGGTATACATCAGACTGCCTGAGGAGAGGATTGACATCCTAAGGTGTCCAAAGCATAATCAGTCTTAAGAGCTGCTAATGTTAAAAACCTGACTAATGCTAATCAGAATTATTTTTAAAAAATCTTAGCTTGTTAAACACGCACACACAGAGTAAGATCACATTTTTTAAAAAAACATAGTTGGTGAGTAACGTTGCCTAATTTTACTATTTCAGCATGTGTCCACATAGCAATACTATCTTTGCATGTACCTGCCTCTTTATATATGAATTTGTGAAGACTGGTAAACAATGTAGGCTGCTTCATATTTGCCAAGTAATCTCCAGTTTAAACTTAACACTCTAATTATCAAAAGGCAAAGTATCAGAAGAAAACATATCACTCATTTCAGGACACTTTAATTAATGAAAAAAAAAACATAAACATACAGAACTTTCCTTATTTTCCAACATTGGAATGATTTATTATAACTGAGCTCTTGCAACATGTGCATAGCTTTGTTGAATAGTACATCAGCTAGAAGATGCATCTTATAAATCTAGGCATTTTCATGTTTAAAATTGTATTCGGATATTAAGGAAGATATTAAATTGGACAAAAGACAGAAAAGCCTAAATTGTTGAAATTGTAACCTAAGCTACTTGAACCCGAACCCTACAGTGTGATCTGTCTGTCTTCTTCCAACAGCATCCTAAGCACTCAACTCCTTAGCTATGCAGTGCCTGTAGACTTGCTTCTGTTCTGTGAAGGCTATAACCCATAACACATGAGACGAATATCTTATGCATATTCACGTTAAATTTCCATTACGTTTCACTTTGCTCTACAAAGTAGTGATCAATGTAAGTTGTACGGTGAGAGTGGTGTTAACATTTAAAACAATGTGCTTTGTTTTCTTATTTTACTAGATGCACCCGATAGATTAATTAAACCAGGTGAGAAGAAAATGGACAGGGTACTAGCAAGGAGAGCTGATGCTGAGAAAACACTCAGGGAAGAGCATGGGAATAGCATCAGGTGACACAATCACAGTCTAGGTTGGTGTCTTGGAATGGGCTGATTATTTTATTCTCTCTTCCTTTCTCTTATCAACAATGATTTTCTGACGATTAAGACACTTGCATTTTCCATCCAAGCAAATTTCACCATTGAAAGCACAGCGGAATTAAAAAGAGGAGGTTATGAAGTGAAGTGGGAAGAAAAAAAAAGGAAAACAAATTTTAAGAAGTTAGGTTGGGAAGGGGAGAGATTAACAACTATGGTCCAAATGACGGCATTACTTCAAAATTTCTCTGTTGAAAACCAGTCCCCAGTTTGAAGGCATGAGGAAGTGGGACCTTCTGGACGTGATTATTTCCTGAGTGTGGAACCTTTATTGATGGAATTTGTGGTTCTAGAAAGGCTTGAATAACTCAACCTTTCCTGCTTTCATCGCTCAGGGAAGCAAGAACATGTCATCATGAGGAAGAACCTTGCCACATACTAAATCTTGATCTTGGATATCCAAAGCTCCAGAATTGTAAAATAAAGAAACATTATATGTTACGTCCTCATAAATTCATGGAAGTAAATTCCAGTCTCAAATTTCTCCCCCAAAGAACAACACTGAATGGTGAGATAACACAAACCAAACGAGTTTCTATAAAGATGGAAATTAAAGAACTTTCTTGAAATTCATTAGTTCTTTTGTAATATGCACTTAAAATATGATTTTTGAAATTCCTCTTTTGCACGGATTTTAAAGTTACTTTATACTCATTTTTATTTTTCTACACGCATTTTGCATTGCTTCGTTTGTATCCCAGGCCTTTGGTATGTGAAAGACTCAACGTCATTCTTCATGCGTCCGTGTCAACAGTCAGCTCTTGCACAGTATATCAACTGAATTCTTTACTTAACTACAGTAGTTCTTCCCAGATATCTTGGAATAAGTGTCATGGCACAACTTACACCTACATATATCACTGGACTGACTTTCCCCCTCCTCTAAGACATCGATTTTGTGTCACTGTACATTTATATGCTTGTGATCATCCAGTCCAGCTTTCAATAACTATGTCTCAGTTCCTAGCATTGCACAAAGCCTGGCATGCTGGGAGCAAGGAAGAAAGTAGAGTGCAGCCATAGTTTCTTCCCAGTGGATCTTGTCTTTCAGGATGATAGTGGCGTAAGGAGGCGTAAGGCAAACAGTTGCAGGACTAAATAAATAGTGGTGTGTTCTGATATTAATTTGAAGAAAGAGAGCATTTTAGTGAAAGAAACTGGCCTCCAGAGAAGACTGAAGGTCAAGCTAAGGAATGACTGATTATTGAGAGTTATTAGACAAAGAGAAGAAGGAAAAGTCTTACAAGCAAAGACCCTGGGATGTACAACTTCCCAAAGGAAAACTAAAACAGTCCCAATGTGGGTGAAGGAAAAAAAACGTGAACAGAAGAAATACATGCAAATCCCCCATTTGTAACATGAAAAAAAGTATCTGAAGGTTTGAGAGGTAATGGATGAAACAACAGAAGGTGGTGTGATCATTTGCATTCGACAGACCTATTCTGTTTATATGTGGAGAATACATTGCAAAGGACTGAGTGAGTATGAGAAGAACATATCCGTAAAACTTACATAAACTGAACTATCATAGTAGTAGTAAACATTTGTAAAAGAGCTCATTTGTTGCTTGTAATGAAAGAATCTCCACTGAATTTGAACTGTGGTAATGCAACAAGGTGGAGGCATCCACCATGGGGAGAGGGCTTAGGGAGGGGTGGGGGGAATCCCAGTGCCTATAAAACTGTGTCACATATTGCAATGTAATCAATTAAAAAACAAAAGGACTCATTTGTAAATTTAACAAAATTTGGTATAATATCTTAAATTAAAAGATATTCCTATGTATTTCATTGACTCACTTCCAACTCAAAATAAGACAGCTGGGAAACTTGGAAAAATCTGCCAAATATGAGCAATCTATGCAATAAAGTGTTTTGAACACCCCAAGACTTTGCCATTATCCAGAGAGGAAGAGAGAGAGAGAGAGAAAACTGACTCTAATAGTGGTCTTCACCTCTTTTTATGGTGGAAAGGAACAATTTCTTTCTCACAATTAACACACAATTTTCACATCTAGCACTGAATCAAAACATAATTGTTTCCCAACATAAAAATGTACTTGCATATACTGCAACAATAAGTGCAAAGTAAACTAAATCGCTTCCAAGTTGTATTGATCATTGAATCTGCGGTACCTCACCTTGTGGGAAAGCATCAGGTACCGTTTGTTAGAAACCCGAGAACTGTATCTCCTTACGTGACCTCTCCTTGCATGACCCAAGAGTGGCAGTTTCCACTCTTCATTGCAACGGAACAAGCCATCCATTTGAAGAGAACACAAGAAAGTTCTTGCGACATGCCAGTGATAATATTTGCTCCCTCATTCCTTTGTCACAGCAAGAAAAATGAGAAAACCTCTTTAAATGATTCTCAAGTGGTTTTAAAAGCTGCTTAAACTACTTAGCATATTAATGATTAGCTATTTATGAATTGCACCCAAAGTCCAAAATGACAAATAAATAGAACATTGAAACTTGTCTTTGCCAGAAACTTGTCTCTCACATCTAAAAAGAACAAAGACAAGGCACTTTTCAGCTGACATTAGGGTCCTCAGAGGCCAAAATGATTTTTCGGTAGAAAAATCTCTGAGTTCCTAGGTTAAGAAAGAACTTAAAGAATAACTATTATAGGAGGAAATAAAAATGAGATATTATCTTACTTGTTTTATATTGCCTTTGTTTTGCTTTCTTTAATTATTGTATATTTTAATCCAATTATTTAAAACTGGATTTAATTTACCTACCCTACAATTCACCTTAAAAAAATCACCCCACAAATTTCAGTCAGCTTTGCCAGAAGCACAGAGAAGCTTAGAAAATAAAACACACATTTATAGTACATTTCTCACCCATATTTACAGATATTCATGTTAGATGTTAATTTTGTATTTCTAAATAGCTTTAGAAAGGATATGAAATTGCTGACAGTTTTTGTTTGGCTGTTTTCCCATCAAAATATAATCACTTAAAGAATGGTCGTGCATACTGCTGTCACAGAAATGGCAGCCAAGGGGAACAAGTGGTATTTGCACAAATGAGTATATACATGTCTATTTATTTTAAAAAGCAGAATAAAAGCTCATACTCTGAAGAACTCATTGCTGACTGTTGCTTAAATAGTCTGTAAATATAGATTATGACAAGCAGCATAAATTATAAAATTTATCAGAATTGGAAAGGCATTATTTACTACTTAAATAATAACTACTATGATTGACTGAAAACACCTCTATTGATAGTTTAGTAACACCAGAGATACGGAATTTATTGCTGGCTGATGAAGAGCAGGGTTACCTAATCAGTGATTCTCAGAGTCTACTGGGGTTTGTCACATAGATATGAGTGTTAGAAAAAAAAAATGGATGCAAGTACAAAAAGTACCTTCTCCAATTATTATTGCTTCAGTATAACCTCTCCGCTATAAATTTTTTTTTTCTAGAGAATTTATCAATTGTGATGTAGTCCAAAAGCTAACATATATTATTATGTTATTTTACTTAATTCATCACTATTAATAATAAAAACATAGGGATTGGTTAACATCCACAGGAACTGGTTAACATCCACAGGAATTGTGTAACATCCATACATTTCTGGCTGTAAAGTACTCGGTGCTGTACGTCTTACATGTGGCTTTGGAGAGAGGCTCTCTGAGGATACAAGGTACTCGTATAGAGCTACAGGACTGAAGATTGAAAGACTCCTTTGGTGAATAGGGTTCTATTATACAAGTTAGAAATGTAAATAGACATAAGGTCAAACACCGTTCCATGACACAAATGAGAAATCACAGAACAGGGTTTTAGTTCCTGAAATGCATGTCTGTGGCCTCACGCTACAAGGGTTGGAAGAGAGACCTCTTGGTGACAGCAAGCCATTCTCGTTCCAGCAAAGTAAGGGGAGTTTGTGGAAAAACTTACACATCTCAAATTGTTCCTGGTTATGTTTAACGGGGGTCTGTTGATATTTCCTTTAGCTGTTTCATGTGAATGAAACTCGGAATCCTTCAAAGATTTCAAGCATTTGCTTACAAACTCCGAGAGAAACTATTTCAGTCCCACAGCGCTGTTGCGGAGTTCTCTAGTGACTATGCAAATAATATTGGCATATGAATAGGAGCAACTGAAGTTTTACAGCATAAGTGAAAGTCAGAGTTTGCACAACTCACCACGTAGCATTCTGGAAGTAAAGACAAGGAGGCCTGGGGGAATCATTCCTTATCCAGCTGGTATTTATAAAATCTTAGGTAAATCTGCAGAAACCTGGAGAGGAGGTCGTCAAGATCTTACCTTACTTGCTTACTGAAGAGCAGGCAGATACTGGAAAGTCAGTTGATGTCAAGTTTTCTCTTGGATCAAACCACATGGATTTCTATAAAAAAAAAAAAAAGAGATTTTTTTTTTCAGAGAACACAATGAAGAATGCTAAGAGTAGAACTTATTTCATGTCATTAGAACTTCACTCCATTATTCACTCCCTCTTCTTCCATAAATACACACACACACACACACACACACACACACACACACAAATGACAAAGGTTAACAAAAGCAGTTACTACTCAAAATTGGCTTAACAGTCCCAACAGTTTTGGGGGAGCATTCAGGATTTTCGATTGCATATATTGTTTTCTTGTTTTTACATTGAATTATAGAGAGTTACATAAACATAAAAGAATCTGAAGTTAAAAGACCATAAAAAATTGCATCTGTGAAGATCTTTGGTTCTTCTCTGTATCTTTTGCTCTGTATCTCTTGCTCCTATAAGTCATAACCTCAGTTAAATTGTACTGATTACTTCATTATTCTGAAAATATAAACAATTACATGTGTGTAGTGATATTCCTTTTCTAAGATATATTTACAGCTATTCAAATAGCATTCTATTCATAGATACTTGATCATTTCAAGTCTTTTACTATAAATTCATAATATGTAGTCTTATGCATATTCAATCCATAGCAGCAAAAAGTATCATTTCATAAATTGCATCTGCAAGTTTATATAACTTGTTTAATAAGTTGCTATTGTTTCTTGTCTCTGACATGTATTTAGAAAAAAAAAATCTTCTGAGAGAATATTTCTGAACTTCTGTAAGCCCTAGACACTTTGGAAAGACACTGAGATCAAATTATCTCAAGAAAAAAGTTGGTAGAAATAATGGGAATTAAGAATTCAAAAATAATGGCATTTCAATAAAATATGGCCAACTCCACAGAACCTGATGGGGTTTTTTAATTTGTTTCAGCTGAAGAAAGCATTAAAAATGTCTGGAATAGATCTTTTGAACTATTGTGCTGTGATACAATTACGAATCGCATTGGGATACAGTCACAGACAGGACAGCTATTGTGAAAAGTAGATCATCAAAGGATGTGTAACTGTCAATATCCTTTGATATTAGTTGTCCTCATGTTGCACGTTATCAGTACTTTAAAGCAGTATATTGTGAATGTGGAGACTTACAAGTATTTGATAACCAGGATAGACACGCTGAATTAGCAAGGGAATCAAGGAATCACAGTATAAACACATGACTGGGTGGCCAGCTATTGTGAAAACTTAGAAAAGTAGGCCATCAAATGTTATGTAAGTAGTATGAATCCATGATAGATTTGGACCTGAAGAAAAGAGAGGTTGAAAATATGGAATATGGAATCTATGAAATAAGAAAGCATAAGAATGTTCAACTGCACAAAATGATCAATAACTGAACCTTATTGTTTGCTAAAATGAAAACTACACACACTGGTAGTTGCAATTGCTGGGTCAGTTTTGTCTCCAGCCCCGTTTCTTAAGTAAACCAGTAGATGCAGATGCCCAACCTTGCCCACCCGCATACTCAACCCTCACATACATAAGCGGAAATTTCAGCCTAGCTGGAGCAATCCCAAATAACCCACACTAGGCCCACCCCAGGCTGAGGTAGGGGTATCATATAATTTTTAACTACTTTCTTGACCTCATGTCTAAATTTGTTCTATCTGCTCCAAGGAGAGTGTGCTTTATAAAATAGTTTGAAAAGAGCTTCAATATTTCTTAGCTGTAATTCCCAAGAAATGAAATGTACTGAGCTAAAACTGAATAAGGTAAAGACAAAAAATATGTTCTGTTATGCAAGAAGACAATTTAATTCATAAACACGTAGATTTTAATCAAGATCATGAATAAGCAAAACAAACCTTTGTAAAAAAGATTACTTATTATTAATAACTATTTCATCCTACTATTTTCGACTTGACAAGAATCAAATACAGGTAAGTATATAAATGTATGTATTCATATGCAACCTCATATGTTGAAACATATATACACTGTGGAATGGCTAAACTGAGCTATTAACATATGTATTACCTCACAAAAAGATCTTGATAAAAAAATGGTAAAAATCAACTCTGTTAGCCAAGGGATCTCTTGAACTTTTCTTTCCATTGGCCTGAAACTCTATGTCCTTCCAGTATTACTCTTCACTTTTCCATCTCTAAACTTTGATAATCAGTGTCAATGTGCTGTAGTACACTCCAAGTTATTTCATATAGATCCTTTAAGACTCAGTTCTGCCACAACTCATCCAGCAAGGTTTGCCTTATTCCATCACTGTCCAGTATTGGCCTTGGAATTTTCTTGAGTGAAGCCATAACAAAAGTTAAATACTACACAATTAATAAAAGCATTCCTTTACCTCTCTTGAATAAAACACATGAGGGCAGAATTCATTGTTTCCAGGATTTGACGCAGTGATTTGTGCAAATAAAATAGTTGATTAAGGATCAAAATTGTTTTTCAATTGACTAATGAATCAATATGTTTTAGCAAACAATAAAGTCTACTTATTCATTATTTTATGCAGTTGAACATTTTTAGGCTTTCTTATTTCATACATTCTATAGTCCACATTTTTAAACTTTTTTTCTTCAATCCAAATCTATCATGGGTTTCTGTATCTCTGTCTCTGTAACATTTTGCAAATTAACGTTCCTTCTCCATTGTTATAGCTGTAGACCAAAAAGCAATTGTAAGCTATCATGTCACATAAAAATTATTTCAATGATTATTTGATTTAGTGGCTGATCTCACTGTGCCTATTCCGGTTCCATTTTTTAAGATTCATTTTATTTTTTTATTAAAAGGTCATATATACAGAGAGGAGGAGAGACAGAGAAAAGATCTTCCACCTGCTGATTCACTAATTCACTCCCAAAGCGCTTGTAACAGCTGGAGCTGTATTGATCCAAGCCAGGAGCCCAGAGCCTCTTCCAGGTCTCCCACATAGGTACAGGATCACAATGCATTGGGCCATCCTTGACTGCTTTCCCTGGCCACAAACAAGGAGCTGGATGCGAAGTAGGACTGCTGGGATTATTACTGGTGCCCATATGGGATCCCAGTGCATGCAAGGACTTTAGCCACTAGGCTACAAGTGCTGGGGGCCTACTCCAAGTTTTACACTGTTTATTGTCCTTGCAGAGATCATAGTGATTTTTGTAACACACAAGTCACATCACAACATTCCAAGCCTGTAATTCCCTAGGATAGACACTGGTCATTTCTCCTCTCCAGTTCAGATGCTTGATTGATATTTTGTTTGGAGTAGATTGCTACCAGTTTGTTCGAGTTACCTATGTACAATTATTCAAATTTGTAGAAGTACAGAATAAACATTATTTTATTTTTCAGATTCTATAATTTATTTTTACAGGAATAAAACTTTATACATATATTGTAACATATTTTATATATAATTTGTATACTCTTAGCAAAGACATGCTTTTTATTAATGTATTTGTGTTGGCATAAAATATTGCTAAGATTTATTTTCAGCTGAGGATATGGTTTACTTAACTGATCACCCAAATGATTCTCAAATGTAAAAAGCTGTAAATGTGGGGCTGTATGTATATAACGATTTTATGAGTCATAAGTTCATATGTATTATAAATAATCAGCAAATCTGATTAGAATGGTAAAAGCAAAATATCCATGTATGTTAGGCCCATGATTAAACATGGGTACAGAGCACGTATGTTTAGTATTGAGTCACAATCTTAGAATTGGGATGACATACTCATTTCACAGCATTTTGGAAGAGAATATGGGAACTGGAACAAAAATAAATTTTAATATTGAAAGTAAAATTATAAAAAGAAAATATCACCTGATGGTGGCCCATGGAATGTACAGGACTATTACAAAGTAATTATGTTTCATTGACATTGAAAAAACATTTAACTCACAAATGTTACCATTAAATTGAACTACATAGTGCAATTGCATTTTTCCTTTTTAATTTTTAATTTTATGATAGTTTTAAACTTATAAAAGAAAAATAGGATATGAAGCAACAGTGTGGGAGTTCCCATATTCCCCACATCTACCTGCTGTCCCCTACGACTGTCACATCACACCTACGAAATGTTCAGATTGAACTTTGTTGGGGTTTTTTCCACCCTTTTCCTTGAGTTCCCACCTATGTGGTATGACATACAGTATTTGTCTTTATATTTGCCTTATTTTGCTCAAAATGATGCCTTCAGGTCCCATGCATTTGGCTGAAAATGGTAGGATCTCATTCTTTTTTATGATGAAGTATTATTCCATTCCATTTTCTTTATCCATTAAATCCATAGTTTTTGCCTATTGTGAACAGTGGTTCAATCAACATGGTGGAGCAGGTATCCCCTGGATTCCACTGTACTTAAGAGTTTGGAAGTTATGAAACACTGATTCCTGGTCTTTCAAAAGAGTGGCTTCCATATATGTTCACTTTCTTTTGTAGTCTTCCTACAAGCTGGAGTTCTTAAAACTAAAGGATTAATCTGTGATATAGATTAAAGTAAGAATTACTGGTCAAATACCAGAAGATTATTTTTGCATGTCATGATCGTCTTTCAGAAATAAGACTTTACGAGTTAATATCAGTACAAGTGGCAAAATACATTCAGGAGGAATTTCAAGCTTGTATTTCACTCCTTGCCTTTTTATGGGTTTCAACACAAGCATGACATTTGCTGAATGCAGTTTGCTGTGTTTAATTACTATCATTATTATTATTATAGATACAGTAGTAATTATCTCTTCCTACTGTCTCATTATGTTTTGATCAATTCACATAAGAAAAGTTTGCTATAAATATAAGGTTAGGTAACATTCAAGAAAACATGTAATTATGGAATATATAATCATATACAATCTAAATAGCTGAACATTTCACAACATTTCTAACAATTAGATGTTTACAAATTAAAGAATTAGCTGCTTCTAATAGCACAGGTACAGAACTGAGGCAATGGCATGGCTACAGAGCCTTTATTTGTTGATCTAAAATTACTTTACTTCTGTTATATTAATAACATCTAGGTTTCTCAAAAACCTGCTGGCAAAAAAAAAAAAAATCCAGCTTTATTAATGATTCATGTGGCAGTTTCTGAAGAGACAAGTCCCACAGAGAACGAGCACTTGATTAATGACCTGGAAACACTTTTCCTTTTCAGCTGATTAAATAAAATTGACTGGATTTTTACATTTTTATAATAAAATGACCCGCAGGGCTGAGATGACACAGTGAAAGCAGCATGTTCACTCTTCAACAGATTTTTATTTTGTCACTTGTAAAAATGAAAGGGCTAACCACCCGAGCAGAAAAATGCACTTTTTCATCGTCCATGGCTGCCATGCCGACAAATGCTGCATACAAATACAGAAACATGGAGGAAAAATAGACAGTGTTTAGATTCAGCATGATTTCCTCTAACAACCAAAGCCTCAATATTCCCAGGACTAGACACTATATCATTATTTAAAAAAAAAAGCCTAAAATTAATAAAAAGAGAGCTCTTGTCATTACTTACAAACTTCAGAGGAATTTGATGTGACCATATGTAGGATTATTGAATGTCAGTACTACAATTCTTCTATGCATCTAGGCCAAGGTAATTCTCTTTGGAGAGTAACTTTCTGTTCTTCCTTTCACATGAACAGACTCAAAGGCAACCCAAGGCAATACTGTGACATTGAAGTCAGTGTTTTGTTTTGTTTTACTTCTTGTATTTCTCACAGCATCATCCTTCATCTCTCCAGAGGCCTTTTCCAGGACACCTTTGAGACAAGATCTCAAATCCTTTATTTAGTAGCTTTTTTTCCCTGCTCATTGGCTTCCTAAATCTCTATTAAAATTATCTTACTAATTGCTTGCAAAACACCAGTCTTCTTCCTAAGACAGGTGCTTTTTTTTTTTTTTTTAATTCACAATCTCTCCCACCCGCAGCACATCCTGGACAATGCTGCTCTTGCTACTCTTCGAAGGGAACCAGTTGTAGGGCCCTTTTCCTCCAAGGTTCTTATTATCCATCCCAGGATGTTCACTTGACCAACAGAAAGCTTGCAGAACACTCTGGTGTAACTACCTTTCAGCCCAGAACTTAGTAATACTGACATCAGTCATGAACACACATTATTGCTCCTAATAATTATAAAATTCAAAATACGTTGGACACAATTTTAGATTCAGAAAATTTTAAATTCAAAATTTAAAATTTAAATTTCTGAAAACTCTAAAAAAATTTTTCAGCACCGTGCTAGTTTTCCTCCTTGGTATCCAACACTACAAACTGTCTCAGAGAGTTTACGGCTTGCCTCATCTTCCCTTTTCCCTCATGATCTTGACACTAAGGTTGAGTAACACGGCCTTTTACTCTTTGTAGTATTACACCTCTCTCATGGATACTAACTTGACCCCTGTAGGCTTTTGAATTTGTGAGTCCTACCCAAGATCTAGATAATCTTTCTGACTTCCGAAATGATATTGTGTGCAATTTTATATTTGTGTTCTTCCAAGAGAAATCTGCAGTAGGCATTGAGTACAAGGAAGCAGTAACAGATATCAATGGGGGTAATTTCCAGGTAGGATGAGTGGCAGATGGGCAGCACCATGTTAAGCTAATGTGTTGGTTCATTTTAGAAGAAGACATGGGCTTTCTGTGTCCACAGTAATTCTCTGTCTTCTTAACTTCTCTAAGACTCCAAAATACAATTCACTCAACTAAGCAAGGCAATTATTTTACTTTTTAAAATTGATTAACTTAAAAAGATTATTATTCGGTCATAGAATTGACTATTTTCTACTTATTTTGTGAGGCTCCTAGAATAACAATTCAGGTTTTAGTCTTTTTTTCACAAGAAAGGGAAATGCCCCCTGATTCCCAGTAGTTATCAAGAAAGCCATAAAACAGAAAGCTATTCAAAAATAGCCACTAAACTGCTACTAAGGCAATCACACACCTGGTAATAGTATTTGGATTTATTTTTCAATAAATAAATAAAAAGTTATGCTACTACAAATTCCTTTAAAGTTATCATATAGAAATAGGATTAAATAAATTCTTCTAACTACACAAGTAAGATACAGAAATAATGTGGTTGAAGAGCAGACACTGTGGGGCAATTATTAAAGATTACTTGGGACACCCACATATCACATTGGAGCACCTGTGTTTAAGCCCTGGTTCCACTCCTGATAATGGCTTCCTGTTAATATGCACCCAGGGCGTGCCCAAGTACTTGGATCCCTGCTACCACATAGGAGACTGAACTGAGGTCCCAGCATCCCTTTGGTCTGGCCTTACCTTCACTGTTGCAGGCATCTACAGGGTGAATCAATAAGTTGGGGAGCTCTCTTACCATGTTTCTCTGACTTTCAAATGAAATAAAAATTAATAAATAAGACTTTCAAATTAACCTGATTGGATCCATTTTATAGCTCAATAATAAGACCAATAATTCAGATTCAATAATATCTGTGTGCTATATCTCCTATCACTTGATACTTTTAATGCACTTCATTCTGCATTAAATCTCCCAGATGTGCATGCATGATAAAAGAATACAAGCCCTTAATGTCAGAATATTAGCCTGCGTTGAGGTCGCACATCTAGCCCTAGAGCTTTACTAACAAAGGGTCAAAAGACAATAACCATTTTTAATTAAGGAAGCTGGTGAACAAATTTAAGAAAAACTCCCAGACTGTCCAATAATGAAGCATTTAGAGTAATAACTGTCTGAGTGGATATGTGTGTTCCCATATTTTGGTATGTCTGAAAGGACAACTCATTATTCGGCACTTAGATAAGCATTCAAGGATACATTCAATGCAACAGATTCACCAAAATCATCATGTCTGACTTATTGTACAAACTAGATTGAGGGAAAGAGATGACCCCATAGCTACTCAGGAGTTATTCACCATATGGTCAGATAAAAAAGAATTTTACCCTTTCTATATTTGGAATACCATTATTAATATTAATTAAACCACAGAACAGAAAATAATTGATGTACTTGGTTCCCAGGTTTTACTATTGCTTCTTCATAACCCTTTCTCTATAGAATCATTAGTACATAGGTAGGTAATTTTATATTTAGTTATTACACATAAGTTTGCAAATACACACATATCATAAGTTTGGTTGTAATTCTTCCTGGGTGTAACTGAAGACTGTTTTACTCCTATTCTTTGCCCTATCGGTTTAGCTGTTTTGAGTTACATAATGATTTTAGCTTTGAAGTTAAAGGTCAACCCCAGGGCAAGGACCACTTTACTGTGAACCTGGAAATATAAAGAAGTGTGAATAAAACTGTTCATGACCCTCTGAGTCTGTGAGGCAGGACTTAAGCAACAATTTGAAGGATGTCAAACGCACACTCACTTCAGCAGGCCATTATAAATGCCATACAAGTCTCCATAGCATGCAATAAGGCTGGTGACACTGGACACATGGAGCAGTGCCGGCAGCAAAACCATAAGCTAATTGCATTTACATGGAGCTCTCCGAGTGCAAAGCCCTTTACCAATTGCCTTCTGGATCAATTTCTGTGATTTCCAAATGTGTTCTGTCCAATCTCAAAGGTATAGCTTATATCCTGACATTTACAGATAGGAAAAAATGAAGCAAAAGGAAAGAGTGGTATCTTACTGAAAGCCTCGGAAAATACTTTCAGAACTGTCCATTTTACATCGTATTTTCATGCCACTGCACTTTTTAGTGGAGAATGAAGTTCCACTGCGCAGGCACTCAGGAGGCCGTGGAAAACAATTTTATGCAGCTTTCACTTTCAACTTTATGGGCTTTCAGAAAAAGTTCACAAGTTCAATTTGATGACACTATAAGAAGTTCAATGGTTCACCATCTTCAAGTAAAACAAACAACATGAAATTAAAGCATGTAGATTATTTTCTCTTTTGGATGCTAAGATACAGTTTTGGTTTTAGATGGACAGAAAATTCAGGAAGAAATTTTGCATTGGGCATTTAAATTTTTTTTTTCGAATAGAAGCTTTCAAAATGAAAATGAAACAAAAAATCTAGAGAAATGATAATGTTAAGTTATTTTAGGAAAGTGAAATTACCAAGATTTTATTATTTCTGAATTTCAATCTTGTAGGACATTGCCAGCCCAAGGAGTCCTAAGGCCAAATTTTGCCAAAAGACTTGGGCCTTTTTGGAAATCCTTCTATAGTAACTTTCTATGCTTCCTCTGTGAAGATAATGGTATTACTGCCATGAATCAAAAGAAAGTTTTAAACACTTATGGGTGGACTTTCCTTTGTTATTTAGGATCTCTTGTGGTAGCACTGCCAAAACAAGCGAAGCCCAGGGAAAGGAATTCTCTAGTTAATGTAATTTTAACATGTTTAAAAGACTAAAATTGATAAAACAATAAAGCTCACTATCTTAAACTTAATGGATCACTTTTTCACCAATATTATAATAATAATTCATAACAGATTTTAATCTAAACGATGCCACTCCTGCTAATTCTAGTTTACATTTACTTTCCCTCTCACACTTGTTTATCATTGAAGTAAAATATACATCTCAATTTTAAACAAAAAGAGTCTTATTTAGTAAACATTCTTTTTTTTTTTTTAAAGATTTATTTTTATTATTTTTTTTTCATTGGAAAGGCGGATATACAGAGAGGAGAGACAGAGAGGAAGATCTTCCGTCCGATGATTCACTCCCCAAGTGAGCCGCAACGGGCCGATACTATGCCGATCCGAAGCCAGGAGCCTCTTCTGGGTCTCCCACGTGGGTGCAGGGTCCCAAAGCTTTGGGCCGTCCTCAACTGCTTTCCCGGGCCACAGGCAGGGAGCTGGAAGGGAAGCGGGGCTGCCGGGATTAGAACCGGCGCCCATATGGGATCCCGGGCGTGCAAGGCGAGGACTTAACCACTTGCGCCACCGCGCCGGGCCCGTAAACATTCTTTAAAAAGATAATTCCATTCAGATGGTATCCAAATTCCTCATTTTCAAACTCAGAATACGACAACGTGAAATGCATGGCATAGATCCTAGACCTCGACCGAAAGCTCTCATGCAGGTGGTGAGGCAAAGACTAGACCAACCAAACTTAACTCGTGGTGAATTGCACTGAAGTTTAGCAGGCGTGAGTTTATACTGAGATGACTACAGAATCAGAAGACCCTATCTTACCTCTAGAGATGTTCTCTCCAAAATCTTAACCCACAGTCGTTGAGTGTGAGATTCGTTTTCCCAGTATAGGCTCTTGTGAATTCAGGATGGGTTCCAGGAATTCCTGGCCATTATACTGAAAAACTATAAATGTGTGTGTTCCCAGTCATGTGTGTGTTACATGGTAGAAAGAGAATATGTAGCTTTTCTCAATAAAATTCATATTGGAACAAAAGGCAGGCCAAGGACATGTTGGCCTAAAGGCACTATGATCCAGTGAAACAGCTTCGCCAAAGGTTTGAGAGATTTATGCCTGTGTTCTCAGGGGATATCAAGCAATTGTTTGACCTTAGGCAAGGTACCTAATCTCTTCAGATCTCAGTTTTCTCAACCATGAAATAGGAGAAATAATACCCTGCACCTGCCTGCTTCAACTTCTAGAGTTATCACAAAGATCAAGCAAGATTTTCTAAGGAAACCTTTTGCACTGACGTGTACCCTGGCTTGGGGTACCAGGCTATCCTGCTTTCCCCTGTACCAGCACTCCATTGCCTTGCCCACTCTGAGACTCACCATGAGAGAATCCAGCTTCACTTACAGTGGCTTGCCTCATGCAAAAATCACATAATTGGTCTCCATGTGCTGAACTCAATGTTCACATGTCTGAACTACCTCTGGCAATACTGAGTATTCCCATTTCTGCTCTACTGAGTAAACCCTTCTTGGGTGAAGCCCTTCTTCCAGAGAGACAACCTGAGGCCCTCTTCTTGAGCCTGCACACAGTTCTGTTCACATAACAGCACTTATAAAATTATAATGTGCTTATTGATTAGTGGGTCATGCCACTCATGAGATTTTCAGCATCTTCTCTTCATTCTTTTTTGAGGAAATCCCCAACCATTGCAGGGAGCCACATACTTGTAGAAAAAGAACTTGGAGAGGAACTGCTTTTTTATATGGAGAAATAAATAAATAAATATGCAGCAATTTTCTCAGAAAATGCAAAACCTTTTTCAGTCTTACGATGTGCAGCATAATGTGTCTGCTACTAGGCAGCGTATTCACCTAGTGCAGAACTTCGTAGTTGCGTTATTCTAACTACATCTCAGCATCTTTGGCATCAATTCTTCTAGGGTTTTCAGTTTTCAAAGCAGAAACAGTTTGTTAAACTCGTTGGCTCACCTTGTTTTTGCATGAGTTTCTTACAGAACTTTGCATACATTCCTTTTGTTTGAGAACCTCGTGTTTAGTCCTAGTCTCGAAGCACCTATTACACACATTCAACAGTATTTAAAAAGGAATCCAAGATAACACCAAAATCGTATAGCTAAGAGATGAAGCATATTACTTACTCTGATGATTTTGCCCTGCCTGAAATGGTTGAGTTTGGCGTAAACGTGTTGTTTTTTAACCACAGATTGCCAAACAAGGATCAAGAGAAAAAAATATCTGCAGGATAGGAGCTTCCAGTGCTAGAAGCAAAAGCTCCTCTTTTTACCCCTATTCACATGCTAAGTTGGAGCCATCTACTAGTAGGAAAAATAACCATGTTTGGTCAGGGGATAGGGAAAATGGCTGTCTCACCAGCAAATATCTGGCTGAGTTTTTGCTGTCAGTGCTTTAGAGTTGAGGACCCCAATGAGTTCTACCAATTATCTCCATGCTACCATCAACACAGGTTACAACTACCACACAGCAGACAGCTGTGTACCCTCTCTTGAGATCTGTTCTTTTCAACTTTTACTTCTTTTGACAATGCGTCACTGTATAATTACTGGGAAATAGAGAAATGACTATGTTGAGCAACTTGCTCAAGAATAACTATCAAGAAAGCGTACCTATTGGTAATTTGTTATAGTTTTTAGATATTGCATTGCAAGCTATATTAACATAAGAGGATGCGTGCCCTATGTTTGTTACTTATTTATTATGCCTAGATGGCTTCTTACAATTAAATTGATTGTTTTTAAATGATTTACTTTTTTTTTTTTGAAAAGAAAAGTTACAGAAAGAAAGTCACTTCCAAATGGCTGCAATAGTCAGAGTTGAACCTATAAAGCCCAAGCCAAGAGCCTCCGCCAGAGAGATGCTTTATCAGGGTTTAAACACAACATGAACAATGGGATTTACTTCAGCAAATTTAAGTCAAGAAGGCATAACTGATTAACTAAGTTATCCCAAGATTGTGTTGTTAAATATAAATTTTTAACAGTTGGTCTCATAAATGGTCAGATTTCATTTTTTTTTTAATTAGTAAGAATACTAATTGATATACTTACGCCAAAGATTTTCTTTAGGGGAGTAATTTTTTTCTGTTGTTAATATTTTCTATCCTTGAAATCTGTTCTAGCTCTAACTGTCCTACCATCAAATGCCTTGAACAACCGAGTTCTACCCACACAAAATGGTTTCTTTTCAGTGTCTGATGCATTGACTAAGACTGTGTAGTACATGCTGTGTCCCCCAAAACAAGAAGCTCTATTCTCTCAACCATTACTCCAAACATATTTGTTTTATTGAAAAGGAAATCTCCATACAATCAATCTAAGCATATGTGGGAGCTGACATTCATCAATGTTTTCATTTGTTAGAGGAACATAAAGAGCTGCTATAAAATCAAAAATGTTTAATTCTATTGAAGTTATTCTGAACAACCTTGATGTTAATAACATTTAGGGCAAATCGGCCTATTTTAGGATATTGTGTTATTTTTTGGGTGCCTGGTTTTCCTTTTAGTTATTGTCCACTGAAATGAATGCTGTTCTCCTGTTATTCTCCTGATTGTTTGTGAACCTCTGAAGAACACAGGGCAGTTTTAGAACTGTTGGTGTTTCACTGTTGTCTTTTATACACTGCATTTATGCCTTCTCTTGAGCCTTGAAGCACTGTGCTTTGAAGTCACAATGGCAAGTGAAAACTCTTTCAGAGGTTCTCCCTATCTCTCTGTCTCAGTGTATCTCTTCTATGCTCCCTCTCCCTCACCTTACCTTATGTATTATGAGAAGGCAGGTAGTTCAAAAAAAGGGAGGGGGGAGTAATAAATTGTGGGCTTTTTAAAAAGACTGACGGATCTGTTTCAAATTCACCCTTTTAAGAACAAAGACCTCTCCTTCATTCATGCAATGATTCAAGTCCAATTTTGACCATAAGTGCAGACACAATTCCTCCTTTCATGGGGTCTCTGACCCCAAGGAAAGAGAGCTAATACAATAAATAAATATATAAATGTAATTATGACTAAGACATGAGAAGTACATAGTGATATGGGAACAAACTGAAAAATGTGCTTTGAAAAAACCATCCTTAAATAGTTGTTACTGGAGACAGTACTGTGTTGTGATGCAGTGGGCTAAGCCTCGGCTTTTGATGCAGTCCAACTGATGGGAGCACCAGTTTGAACACTGCTTCTGATCCTGCTACCTCAGAATGTGTCTGAGAAAGTAGTAGTACAAGATCCAGCCATTTAGGTCCCTGATCCCAACATAGCAAACAGCATGAACTTCCTGGTTCCTGCTTCAGCCTGACTTACCTAGGACTTAGGTAGTCATTTGGGGAGTGAACCAGAAGATAGAAGATATCTGTCTCAGTCTCTCCCTCTCTCTCCATAATTCTATCAATAAATAAGTCATTTTAAAAAATAACACTTAAGGGGCCAGCGTATGGTGTGTCAGACTAGTCCTCCATTTGTAGCACTAATATCACAGATGGGCATTGGTTTCTGCACCAGCTGCTCTACTTCTGATCCAGTACCTTGCTTTTGGCCTAGGAAAGCAATAAAGGAAGGCTCAAGTCCTTGGGCCCCTGCATCCATGTGCAAAACATTAAAGAAGTTTTTGGCCCCTGGTTGGGGTTGGTTCAGCTCTGGCTATTGTGGCCATTAGGAGAATGAACCAATAAGTGGAACATCCCTCTCTCTCTCTCTCTCTCTCTCTCTCTCTCTGCATTTCCTTCTCTTTATAAAATCTGCATTTCAAATAAAAATAGATATTATTTTAAAATGACCCATGAAAAGCAAATCAATATCTGCAAACAAGACATGTGATATCATGAGAAACCCAAAGAAATTTTCTGTTTAGTGTTTGACACACACAAAATGTTATCCTCTTGGTGTCTGATGCAGTTACAAGATGGTTATTTTTAGAAGAATCAAGGCATTGTCACAAATGTACAAATTAATGTTAAAAAAGTGTACATAAAATTTCAAGTAGTAGGAAATGATTTTGGGGTCAACACTGCGGCACAGAGGAAAGCTGTACTTGCAATGCTGACATCACATACGGTAGTTGCACTTCAAACCTTGGCTGCTTTACTCTCTGTCTTTCCGTTTCTCTGTAACTTTTTAAGGTAATAAATAAATAATTTTTTAAAACGATATTTGAGATGATATATATATATATATATAAAGTTTGACATTGTGGAGAAATTTTAACCTGCCAAAGGTCATTTGAATACCTTTAACATCTTTCTTGTGCCAAACAAAGTTATCAACTTTAAAACTAGCCTGCTATAAATTCATTAAATCTGGGTTGTGACCTGTGGTTGCTTTGGCGAGGCCAGATCATATAAGCTGTAAAGGCTTTGCAGGGCCCATTTATTAAATGCTACCCTAACCCTGACAAAAAATGAAAGTAGCAAAAGCCCTTCTTTGTTTAGCAAAAGCAACCTGAGAGTCAATGCGATTTGACTAGAAAAAGATCATTCATGATATTGGGGTGGGGGGAGAGGACGAAGGGAAGGGAGGGGTAGATGACGCAATGCTCTATGTCTTAGAGATGCTTCTATATGAATGAAATGCAGGAATTAGATGTTCATCCAAAGAATTGTAAGAAACAACTGCAGAGCTTCAAACAATAGGGGAGATGGATGAATGATAAGGAATGACCAGAAAGATAGGCGTAAGACCAAATTTACACCTTTGAAAATATTCTTGTGGCTCTACATGAACAGACTGAAGAGATGAAAGAGATGAGTACGTGAACTGGAATAGCTGACTTCTGCACAATCCAGATCAATGACAATATATGCATTAGTAATGTGTGACAACACAGGAGACATGAAATTGGAATAAAGTGAAAATTAATACACTTAGAGAACAAGTGAGCTTACTTGGGCTTAGAGAAATACCTTTTTGTGGATATGTTTGAGAAAAACTCAAGTTTCTGACTTGAGCTTTTCCATTGGAATAGCATGATCTAGAGAACATTGAAAGAGGAATAAGATATGAGGAGAAAAACAATGACTTTGGAACCTTGAGTAGGAGCAGCTCAAAAAGAATAGTATCTTCAGACAGCAAATGAAGCACAGGTATGCAGAATGAGACAGAAAGGTAAATAGCAGGTACAGTAAACACAGAAGGCCATTATGAATGCCTTTCTATCACACAGAAAGGTGAGAGAGAGATCAGAGCAAAGATGAGACAAATAATTTTACTGTAAGTTAAAATGCAAATTCATTTGGTAAGTGACTTGCAAAGAGGAAGGGGTGGAACAATTTAGACAAAGATTTATTAGAAATTAATTCTTACTTATCCTTTGGAATTGGATTATCATTGAAGGGAAATGGGATTCTAAAGTGCTTTGTGGGAAAATAGCCAATCTAACAAGTTAAACTTTGAAGTGAGTTTTAGGCAGAGAGAAGTTTTGACAAAGGCTGTAAAGTGTGTTTTTGTTGCTTCCCCTGCTTAGGTGATCATTAGATTCTTTCCGACTTTCTTCTTCCTTTCCCCACTAATTGCTTCCCCTAAAATGCAAGTGTCTTAAAACTAAATATAAACTCATCTAAAAAGAAACAAATAAAACGTGCTTATGTGACAGGAATACTAAGGAACACTTATATGCCATTATTTGAAAACACTAATATATTTTAAAATTTAGAAAAAAGCATTAGGAACTTATGGGAAAGATTTTCTTAACCAAGTAAAAATGAGTAGGGTTTAAGAAATTGCCTTTTGGGAGCCATGTGCAGTGTGACCGTCTCATGGTTGGCATAGCTTTAAACCTGAGAACAAGGCTGAAAGGCTAAGGACGGCCACAACAAAACATGGAAATGACACAGGCACTTAGTGGCAGCACTATGACACTGAACCTTTTTCAAGGCCTGCAGTGTCTTAACTTCACATTATTTTTGCTGAGATGATAAATTCTTTATGATTTAATCCATATTAGTTTTCAACTCCCAAAAGCATTCTGATACAACTTGATTCTTATAAAAAGATGACTTTTATTTCTCACACTTAAAATTTCCCATAATAATGTTTATCAATTGATAAACTTTTAAATAATAATGCATAACAAAATCTTTAATAATTACAATTCATAATCAATATGGAATATCTTTTAAATTTATATGTATTCCCAATATAAATTCATATGTACAATTTATATATACCAATACAATGCATATATACCATCATTTGTAATATTCAAAATAATGTACCAAAGTTATCTAACACAGATTTACTCTAATTATTACTGCTTCCACAGTCTAAAAGCATATATTTCTGTAATATCTAAATCTGTTTTAGTCTTTGATTACATTTATTTATCCTTTCACAATAAAGGTATGGATGATTTATTTCTATTTCAATTCCTTAAAGCCTAGTTATTGCTAAGCCTAGGCCAGTAACATTACTACTGAAAATATGTTAAATTGTGTACTGTGGTCTTAACAAAATATCCCAATAAAGACTACATTCAAGTTTATGGAGTTGAAATTTTAACCAAATATTAAATGAATTAAATAAGCAATAACTGAAAGACAAACTCAAAATAATGAACACAGCAATATGAATAAGTTCCAAGTAAAAATGAAAGAATTAGAGAAAAATGAGACTACAGAAAGTTAGACACTAGAAAAATGTATACCATGAAGCTTAACACACCCATCAATATTAGCACATGAGTTATTTGTAATCTATTTTGATGTTACAAAAGGCTATGAATCCAACTTATCACAATCACCTCCCCATTAAAAACAGGTCCTATCTATCACATTAGGGGATGCATGTGTGTGTGTGTGTGTGTGTCTGTGTGTGTATAATGTTGATTTTGCCTGTTGGCTCACAAAGCTTATAACATTTCCTATCTGTCCTTTTACACAGGTTTGCCACTCCTTCGTTTAGAACCATTCATGGAATCCATTTGATATAATTAAGCAAGCAAGCAAAACCCTAGAACCTCAGCCCCATAGTACACTGTACAAAACCTTCCTGACCTCACTGCTTTGACATATGCCAATCACCCTTCCCCTTGGAGAATGTCAGCTTCACAGGGTCTTTGGATCTACTTGTTCCTTTATGGGTGCTAGAACACAATGTCACCAACTTAGTGTTCTAAATAAGAGAAACATTCTCTTGCAGGTTTGAAAATTAGAAGTTTGAACGGATGATTATGGGGTCTAACATCTAGGTTTCAACAGTAACAATTCAATCCAGATGCTCCAAGAGAGACCCCATTTCTGAGCTCTTTTCTCCTAGAGAATGCTGTCATGAATTAAGTGGCAGTCATCTTGCTCCAATCTTTGCTTCCATTTCTCATACTCTTTGTACTCATTCTGAGATCCCAAAACCGTATGACAAAGGCTCCTGTGTGATTATATTTAGAACACCTAGTCCTCCTGGATAATCTCCCCATAAGGTTATTACAACATTGTACATCAGCAAAATTTCTTTACCCATAAATGGTGAGAGTCACAGATTCTATAGGTTAGGATATGAACACTTCTAGCTTGCCATCGTTCTTCCCATGTACGATACTTATCATCTTGGATAACTCATATCTTACCATTCTATAGGCAGATTCCTTTTAACTGGCCAAATTATATTACATTACTGCGCTTCACAAACATAGTGAGTTTTTATGCATTTATCTTGGCCCTTAGATATCATATTACATTGTAAAATATGATGACCATATAGTCCATTGCCGTAGGCAGGAAAATTTCCACTGTATTTGGTGATCCTGTTTCAGTGTTTCAGGCAGTGTTACTTTCCATACTTGCTTTGTTCATTATCTATCTACTTAGCCCAGTGATTGTCCAAGTGTGGTCTCTGGCCCAACAGCACCAGAAAACTTGCTAGAGATACAAATTCCTAAAATCAACTCAGATTCATTGAATCGGAAATTCTGGGAGTGATATCCTGAGTTTCAGGCAACTCTGGAGATTTTTGAGATTTATTCACCTATTAATTAATTATACGCTTAATTCTCTGAGAATCTGTTGGAGATCTTTTGCTGTTTATCTTCTGTAAGACTGGAAACCAAACGAGTGCTTTAAACAACCTTCGACATAAGCACTTAGAAGCTGTGAGTAAAAAGCCAGATACTTCTCATATAAATACCATCTATGACCTTGAATAAATAAGTCATTAACTATGGTAACTTTATTATACCTTCTTGGGTGATCCATAGGCAATGGTTTGCATATTTCTTTAAGTTTCACAAGTATTAAGAAAAATAAAGTAAAAAGTGAAGTTAAAGCAATTTTACAACCAAGATTTTGCAGGAACTTTCTAATTTCATGCAATTTCATTTTAGGTAAATTAAACATGCAATATTATCACCAAACTTATCCAAGTTCATTCAATATGTTTTTGAAAGTTTAAAACTTTCCATCATTTTATAGATATAAATACGCATTCCGAAATCATTTCAACCAAAAGTATAATTCTGGAAAATAAGATCCTACCAAAAAAAAATGGATATAATGATTCAATTATGTTTCACCTCATGACCACAAGAGCAGGAAAAAAAATGTCATGACCTTGGAACCTACTTTCTGTGTACTATGCTTCAAGAATGAATTATGTGGGCTGCACATTATGTTTTGTAAAATGTGTTATTGATATGATAATTCCACTTCATTCTTCATTTGAAATGTAGGTGCTTTAGAAATAAGCTTTACTGTATTTATGAATAAATACAAAATGTAATTCTTAATATAACATAGTTCTAATAGAAAATATTAAATATATATTTAAAGTTAAATTTTACACATTATAAAGGATTTATTTTATTTTATTTGAAAGGCAGAGATATAAAAGCAGAGCCAGAAGTCTCCCATCTGTGGGTGCACTCTCCAAATGCAGCCAATGCCAGGACCAGGGTCGTTTTCTGAGTCTCCTATGTGGGTGCAGGGTCCAAGGACATGAGCCATCCTCCACTGCCTTCACAAGCCACAAGCAGACAGCCGGATCAGAAGTGGCGAATCCAGTATTCGAATGAGCACCCAAATGGGATGGTGGCACTTGAAGGTGTGCTGCTATGCCAGCCCCTGAATTTTACTTTTTTAAGAAGTGTATTTCAAGTAACTGTTCATTTAGAAGAAGACAACGTTGTTAGGGTGCTGCTGTATTTGTAAAGAGTACAAATGAGAAAAAAAAACCAAAACAAACAAAAAAATATGCCTTTCCAAATTACATGTTTCCTTTAAAAAAAAAAAATTAACTTTACTGGGAAGGCAGAATTATAGAGAGAAGAGACAAAGAGAGATCTTCCAACTGTAGGTTCGCGCCCCAAATAGTCAAAACGGCTGTAGCTGAGTCATTTGAAAATGAGGAGGCAGGAGCTTCTTCTGGGTCTCCCGCATAGGTGCAGGGACACAAGCACCTGTGCCATCCTCCTCTGCCTTTGCTAGGCCAAAAGCAGGGAGCTGGATCGGAAGTGGAGCAACTGAGACATGAACCTGTGCCCCCAAGGGATGCTAATCTCATGGGCGGAGGCTTACCTTGAAGCATCACTACTCCAGCCCTCTAAATGCTGTTTTTCCATAGGAAAAAAATCTTTGGAAACACTTCTAATACCACTTAGTAACATATCCTTCACAGGGGATGGGGGGAGGGAGTGAATGGTTACTTGGAATTAGATTATAACTCTTGTTTAATCAAAAGACTTGAGGTAGCTCAATTGATGAGTGGGCAGACCTTTTAGTCTGTCCCATGGAGATCCTAGCATTGTGTACACAGATGAGTTTCATTGCTCTAAGGGTTTTCTTGATGGGTTAATCACATGAAGGGTAGGACAGCAGTTCTGATAAATTAACACCTGGGAACAGCTTACAGTTGGCTGCCAGGGCCTACCTGATAGGTACCTGAGCTTCCTTGCCCCTCAGAGTTCCATATCTCTGCTGCTCTTCCACACAGGCAGAAGGTGAGGCTGCTCTCATTCACAATGACACCTGATCTCATCATTTGTACTTGGGTGGCCTTCTTTTCTTTTGAGTCTCTTTCTTAGCCATCCCTCCTCATGTCCTAGAATCATCTTTGAAAGTCATTTACACTCATATCCTTATCTCAAATCATGGGGAAAGCAGCCTCAAAGAAAAAGTTATATTATGTGGCCAGAAAGAAAATCACGTTTTTGAAGTTTAAAGTATGGCCTTTAAATACCCAGTCTTTGAAGCAGTGTGATTCTAAGATGAGACAAAAAGGAAAGATTTAGGAACAAGGATTGTGGTATGACAAGCTTGGAGTGAAATTGAGCAAAAAATAAATTTTTGTGGAATATAAGGAAAAAGTTGTTTCAATGAGCAAATCCTTCAGACAGTAAAAGAAAAGAAAATATCCTTGGCACACTGACAGAAGTCCTATTGTTGGAGGAATTCAACTCCAGATGCAATACTATGTCATAAATAGCAATGCCAAGTGTCAGTGGATGGACATGATAACCTAAAAGGTCTTTCCTAGCTCTAATATCTATGATTGTATGATTCAATTCAAATACAGTAGTTTACCGTATCTCGAGTGTGTAATACACTTCAATTGTGATGTGCTACAATTTCAATACTAATCTGTTTGAAGTGACAGACATGTCACCTAAGTATCTAGTAGAGTAGTTTGAAATATTATGGAAAACTAAATTTATACTTTTCCCAATCCTCTACCAGGAAGACATTACAGCCATGATTGGCTGTATTTTGCTTATTAACAGAACCCATTTTAAATCTTGAAGTCCATGTGTATGAAATTGCTTCACAGAGTAAAAAAAGAAAGGGGATCTTGCTGATCTTCATGTGAAATAATATTAGTCTGCACCAACACACTGATCAAATGGCATGCAGATCATTGCACTTACAAGGGAAGTCTGTCTCTATCAACATCAAGATCACTGAACTGAGAAATCTCACAGTGTCTAAATGCTGTTGGGAGGTTTGCTGCTATGTCTTTATTTAGTGATACAACACATGTGGCTAGCTTCTGAAATATGCCAGGCATGTCATTCCCAGCTGAAAAGGGAAAGAATAAGTTCTCTGAAAATTCTCTCTCTGATTCAGCACATGGACTATTTTTGTAATCAGTTGTGGAATACAATCCTTGAGTATAAAGGTATATTACCTTTCAGTTACTAATGAAAATGAATTATGACAAATGAATAGTGGTTCATATACACGAACTCTATTTCATGTATGAACTTCTTTGAAGGCAATGTATCCCCCCAACACAGATCATAGAATATAAGCCCCACGGAAAAAGAGCAACTGAGAAGCCAGGATATGGAAATCATAGAGCTGTGTTCTTTTATTAGTGCCACTATGCTTCATACATGTTGTTAATTTTGTAGCATGCTCCATTCGAATCAGTTAGCTTATTAGACTTTGACTTAAATGAGACATTTCACATCACAGATGAATGAGTTATGGGTTTCTTATCCAATTCAAGGATACCATGTGAATTTTACTGGATATATTCTCTTATATACACAGGCAGGAAGTGCCAAGAACCCTTCAAAGGAAAGGTGGTATTACTAAAATATAGTTGTGATTTATCTGATGCTCTTGCAAAGGAGATGTAGGGTCTGCATTCAGTACAAGGTAGACTCAAAGTCATAAAGTCTGCTTCTCGGGTCTTTATCACTGGAGCACTTACTCTGAAATTCTGACATTATAAGACTTTCATGCTGCAAGGAAACTCAAAGCATAATAAATGACCATATGGTAGTTGTTCAGTACCACCTGCTGTCAATCATCTCTGTACAGGGGCTAAATCAGTGGGTGAAAACATGTTCAGATTTTGTTGGCTTTCAGATTTAAATCCCTTCCAACTAAGGCTTCTATTATTTTGGTGGGGGTGGGGATGAGACAAGCCATCCCTGCTTTGTCCTTGCTGAAATCCTGACCTGCAAAATTCATGGAAATATTAAAATCCGCACTGTTTCCTATCACTGACTCTGAAGAAATTTGATACACAGCAAAGGAGAGTAAATGCCAAGAGAAAGATGTGAAAGAAAGTACAAGGGAGGATGCCAGAAAGAGTAAAAGAGAAAAACAGAAAGATATAACAAAGGAAGAATGCAGAGAAGGAATAACAGAAGAATGAAAGAGCAGAAAGAGAAAAGGAAAGAGGGAGGTGTTTGGGAAGAGAGGAGCACTGTGTGCTGAGACACTGTAAACCAGATTTTTTCCATATTTTATCACAAATGATATCCAGAGGGGCTCCTTCCGTTTTCTTAGTCTTGCCTTCTCAGAGAGTGTGACTCAAGGCAAATAGAAATCAATTGGTTACATAAATAAGGATTTTTCTTTTAAAGTTACTGTGGAGAGGGGCCAGCTCTGTGGAATAGCATATTAAGCCTTTGCCTGTAGCACCAACATCCCATGGGAACTCTGGTTCAAATCTTGGTTGCTGCAATTCCAATCCAGCTCCCTGCTATGACCTGGAAAATCAGTGGAGCCTGCCCCAAGTGTTTGGGATCCTATACACTTGTGGGAGAAACAGAAGGAGCTCCTGGCTCCTGACTTGTGACCAGCCATACTATGGACATTGCAGCCATTTGGGGAGTGAACCAGCAGAAAACTCGTAATTATTTAAACTGAAGATTCTTTACTGTATTTAATTCGTGCTCCATTTGGAAAAATAAAATTAAAGTTTTTATATTTGCCTAATACCTAGTTAAGATGGTATATGAACTTTTTAAAAAAGAATTAAATTTTAACTAAAATAAAATATTTATTCACTATCCACTTGTTCAATATCCATACAAGGTGATCTGAGATGTTCCTATAAGTACAGAGGCTATTTGAGCAGGATTTTAATTCTGATTTTTGCCAGGATTTTAATTGTGAATTTATATTTTTTAATTAAATACATAATACACAAACTTGTCTTTGTTCTTTTTATAGTATATCATTTTTCTGCCCTGACTTTATCTTAGCATGAAATAAAAGATTAACTTTCAGTACTAGTGATAGATAAAAATAAAATCCTGTAAGACATTTCTTGACCAAAATAAATAGGGGCTAAGGGCAATTTGTTCTGCAAGAGTCTTCTGTAATTATTGGCAGCTTAATTACTTCTTTGATTCTCTTCAAAATTACCAGTGTTAAAAAGACCTTTCTGGCGCAAGTGAAAGGGGCTGTGACCTTCTTTGTGATTAAGCATGGCTTCTTTTCTAGACTCACCATTAAAAGAGAGTTTGTAAAGTAGGGGCTTACCAGATTCCAACACATATGCCACTCAAAGGATCTGTAGAAAGTTCCTAAACTTTCAAATATGAATAACAATTTACAAGCAAACCTTCTACACCGGTTTCTTTCTATCAAGTTACATTTATATTAGAAGATGGATAATTATATAGAACAAAACATTTGGCAAATGTTTAAGGTTGGGAAGTGGTACCTTCCTACGGAGGTTGACTCGGAGGTCAGGCTCACAACAACAATTAACTTTAATTTTCCCATAATGGTGTTTAATGCTATCTTCAGATTCAGCACAATATCAAAGTATCTGCAAGGCAGGCCTTTAGAAAATGTTATTTGGATAATGTGAAATAATTTGTTCATTGTTCAAATCTTAAATTTTTTTCTTTCTCCAGTAAAGTGCCTCTTGCTACATAGCTATCAACAACCCCATTATCCAATAATTAACTTTCTAGGTATAAATTAACCTCGAGGTCAACACATAGACTATTATTAAGAACTAGTATCTTTCCAAATCTAGGAACAATAGAGAATATAAATGGGAATTCTCTACTTGGAACAGTAGTATATACTTGTGTTACTTTTGCTTTTCAAGCATCTAAATTCCCTTTTTAATTTTCTCTGATTATCAAGGAACCACTGTGAAAGAAATAATTTAACCAAGCCAAGAATACAGCATCTTTCTAGAAATCTAGGAAATGAAAGATGAATCATTATTAGAACTATCAACATTTTTCTTGACAAAATCTTCCACCATCCTCTAGCCACTTCACTATTATCAAAACAAAAGGAGCTCAGCCATTCTTTCTTTTAGAAAGAGCACATTGTAGTAGGGTAAATTTCATATCACATGACTCCATATTACATAACTACACGTATAATACAAAATGTATTGACATGCACATAATCTATTTGTCTCCTTTCATGAAGTTAGAGCTGCTACTAAATACTTTAATTCAGAAATCTGAAAGTATGTCCTGATCCTAGAGATCCTTTTATCAACAGTATTATGATATCAACGTTATTTTCACAACATTAAATATTTTCCCATTTTTATTCTTTTTCTCTTACAAATGTACAAAAGATTTTTCCAATAAACTGATGCACTTTATAAGTATCCAGTAGTCTTCTATTATGTTAGATATGAAAGAAATTTATAAACATTTTGTCAAAAATCCTTTTCCTCATTTTAGATAATGCAATGATTTTTAATAAAATTTAGATAATATCATCATAGAATGAATTCCTTTTCTTAAAGACTTAATAAAAAATCTTTTTGAGTTCTAGATTTTAATAGAATGTATTTCAAGCAGTCAGTAAGCGAAATAAGCAATCCGTAGGACAACTGATTGGCTATCTGTAAGAAGACAATTGATTGAACGTGTAGGATAAAACAGAGAGATACTTCCAGGCAAGGGCCTGGGAACAATGGATGGGATCTGTGGAACTTAGGATCTTATGGGAACTCACATAATCTTGTTGTTAATACATAAGTTCCTCAAACCCTTCTTTCTTATCCTATGCGACCCTCAGTCTACAAAAGGCCAATGCTGCTAATGAACTCCGGCGATTGACCATCAGTCAGGTCCATGTGCATGATTACCGACTCCGTGCACCAAGTCCATCGCTGCTGGACAGTGAACAAACATCTTTTGGTTCTTCAATATTTTCAGGTGTAAAATGGAATCTTAAGATGAGGGGATTCTGAACAGCATTTGTAATCTTTTGGTGATGGATAATAATTGATTAAATAGGGGATTAACGCAGATAAAATAAACAATAACAAAATTTCTTGGTTTCTTATATAATCACATGAAACTGGATAAATAAAAGACCTACCAGGTGCTTTTTCTAATTTTATAGAACAATTACTAAGAAAATAACATAATTGTGTTAAAAAATATATTTCCAAATGTGGGAAACAATATCCACTATTTGAGTTTATACACATTTGATTTCATTTGCAAGCTTCATTCTATCCTGTTAGCTGAATTATTCCTTGACTATTCCAGAAAATCACTGCACAGAAATTGTGCTGTATATAAAACACAGAAGAGTAGTCACATTATTTCTGGAATTTGCAATCAATGCAGAAATTATGTCTGTGTACAAAGCACATTTATTTGTTTTTATATATACTTTGTGTAAAGAAGTAAACACACCCATCCAAACATTTGTCACTTTAATGGTGAAAACTTCTAATTCCTTTCTAGATTTTTTTTTAACTTCTGAAAAATGAACAATACCTTATTATCTATAATTACATTATGATACAATAGACCACTAGAACGTTTTACTTGTATCTTGCTAAAGGTAAGAGTTTCAACCTTTCTCATTCCTCCATTATTTCTACCATCACCACTGTACTCTCAATTTCATTGTGATTCCATGACACGGCTATAGCATAATATAACCATGCATCTATTTATAGTAACTGATCTTATTAAGAAAAATTACCAAAATTGATGCATTTTAAATACTATGTATATTTAAGTGTAATATCTATTGTTCAAGTGATTTAAGATCATATTGAGTTTAAATACATCAAAAATCATAGAATGTATATAAAAGTGGAAAAGTAAATTATTATCAAACAATTTTGCAGTAATTATCTTTAGAGCCACATGACAAGTAGCTTTGTCCTCCTCTTCTTGAATTTTCAGATTTATGTATAATACTTGCACACTTTTACCATCACACATGCACAGGTTAAAACAGACATACCGGGCAACCCCCGTTTCTGTTTCATTTTGTTCTCTCTGTTGTTGGAGCCCATCAGCTCCTCGGTGATGTTCTCCTCACTGTAGTCTACTTCCCATTATTTATCATTTGACCTGCACTGTCACTTCCCCTTCTCAATTCTAAGTTCTAACCCTCCCTATTTTAAATTTTGATTGAATACATATATGTAATAATTTTAAACACAAGTAAGAGAACTGTGATATTTGCCTTTCTATGTCTAACTTACTTCACTTAATGTAGTGATACTTAATTTCATTCCTTTTAATGAATACGTTGATTTACTTCTTTTTACAGAAGAACTGTGAACTGCATTTTCTTGATCCCTTCACCTGTTAATGGATGTGCAGGTTGATTCCATAGCTTTGGCGACGGTGACTAGCGCCACAATGAATGTGAGCGTGCAGCTCTCATTTGCCTTCACTGATTTCATGTCCTTTGAATATTTCATCAGAACAGGGGGATCTGTGTTCCATGGTGGCTCCCTGAGGAACCTCTGCACTGTTGTCTCTAACAGTTGAATTGTTTTACATTCTAACCAGCAGTGTTAAAGAGTTCCCTTTGTTCCACATTATTAGCAGTGGTTATTATTAATTTTTTGATATTGCCATTCTAACTGCAATGAGTTGATTCCTCAATGTGATTTTAATTTCAGTTTACTTACAGCTAATGATATTGCTTTCTTTTCATGTTTTTCCTGGCCAATTGCATTGCTTCTTTTGATCATGTCTATTTCAGATTCTTTCTTTGCTTTTACAATGGATTGGGTCCTATTCTGCTGCTGAGTTTTCTGAAGCCACATGCATCTTGGATATTATTTCTTTGTCAGATGAACAGCTTGCAAATATTTTCTCCCATTTAATTGATTATAATTTCCATTCTATTATTTCAATTCTATGTGAAATGTCTTAGCTTAATATGATCCAGTCTGTTTTGTTGTTGCTGTCTGTACTTTGGAGTCTTATCAAAAAAGTTGTTGCATGCATCAAAAGCTTGAAGTGTTTCCCCTATGGTTTTTTTTTCTAATAATTTCACAGCTTCTGGTTTTTGACATACTCCTCTGTCTCCTGCAACATTTTCCATCACTCTTTCCAAATATTCAGAGAACAAAAATGATCCATTCAGCACTTCTCTTGAACTTCTGTCCTTTGTTACTACATGAGCTCTTCAACAACTGAAACTGTTTAAACTTTCCTCTATTAATTATAAATATTTCCCAGTTTCTATCTTCCCATGAATTTTGTTTCATGGGTACCAAACTGAAGCTGTAAATAAGGAATAGATCCTAATGTTCTAAAGAACACTGGAGTGGTCATAGGTACAAAGACTATTATATATTTTTCAAAATACTAGAAAAGAGAAGTTCAAAATTCGCAAATATAAAGAAATGTTAAGAACATGTAACTTATTGATTACTCGATCATTTGATCATTAAACATTGTCCGATTTATCTCATTGTATCTTAAGATACATATAATTATTTGTCAATTAAAAAGAAAACCAAGTTATGTTACGATGTCATGGCTATGGTTTTTATATAGTTGATGGTTTCAGCAGTATTTACTAAATAATTCATATTTTTTACTCTAATTAACATCTTTTGTGACTATGTACGACTATGAAGGCAGTTCTGTTCTGATAAATCAGCTAATTCAAATATCTTTCCTAAAGCATTTTCAAATATTTTATATTTATAGTATTTTTATAATATAATAACCCACCTTCTTTGTCAAATTTATCTTAGTCTTACTAAGTTACTCCTTCATATATATATATATACAAATTTGCAATTATATTATCATCAGTAACACACCCTTCTCCTTTCGTTATCCTCTCCAAACCTGATATTTTGATGAACAGTTCACTAAACCTAAGTACACCTAAGTAAAGTTAATTCATTTACCTATTTTCATTTATAACTTGTACCAGAATTAATTAATATCTTAAAGTTATCCACTTATTATAAATCCACTCTATACTTTTAAGACTAGAGGCCTGGCATGTTATTCTTTACATATTTAATGTATTTAAATTATAAAGTGGACAATAGTAATAATGATGTACTTACTATGTCACTACCTTAAAGAATTTTTACATATGCCATTTGAATCAGTTCTCATAAATGCTCTGGTTTTCATAGCCTATTTGAGATGAAGAAATACACGCTAAGGCGTTGACTTGCTGATATAACCAACAAATTATCAAATGGCAGGAAAAAGAACAATCTCATTTCAAATTTCATTTTCATAGAATGTAGTAATTACGACATGTACATTCTTACTTTGAGCAAGATTTTCCTACACCTATTAACGTTTTTTAGGATCCGTTGTTTCCATTCAATAAGACAGGAAATACAGAAATGGGGTCTGGCTGGAATCACAGTCACAGTTAATGCAAGTAAACATGTAAAGTTAAAAACTACATCAGCTCTTGCTAAAATGCTTGGCTTGACGAGGTAAGAGTCACGGAAACAACCTTTTTATTGTTTTATTGTTAGAATTAAATTTATTGATTTCATCTGTCCCCAAACAAAAAAAAATTGATAAAATGCTCATTTAACTGTACTTAATATTAATTTGCTTTTAAGGCCCCTCCACCATGTGGCATCGAGGAGCACAACAGATCTCTCCAATTATAAACACATTTATTGGTGCATGGCAAGTGTAAACCACTGGGTCCCTGGCAACAGTAAAATGCCAAATTAAACCAAAACCACATGCAAGTCGGATTGAGTCCGCTGGTCAATGAGCATTTAGGAAGGGATGCCAAGCAAATAAACACTCAGTCCATTAGTTAGTTATTGCCCACACTAAATGAATAAAACTCTAGAGAAGAAATCATAGCAGTGTGGTGACAATCTGTGTTAGGTTTGTTGAGTCCTGTGGCAATGGCAGAGACGCTCATCCGGCTGCTGTGAGACGGAGGAATGTAGGCACCGTGGCCAGGCTGAAAGACGCCTCTTATATGAGACCGCTGATGAGCTCCAGTCACTTAACGGCATCCTACAAAACAGCTGGCACCTAACCCTCAAATATTGACTTCATATTTACAAATCTGGTTCAGTTTCTAGGCAAACAGCTTATATAAACAAAATGTACCATCTGGTTTTATGGCTTAAGTGTTTCAACTTTCCTTTCCCCCAGGTGTGGGGACCACGGTTAATCTGAGTAATTTAGAGTGTCCTTTCACTTCCTGCAAGGTAGCTAAGCACTAACCTGTAAAGGATACAGACTGTAAATTCTGAGAGCCTGAGATTTTTCAGACTATTTCCAGTAGCAAAGAAAGAAATCGCTGCCAATTTTGTATAGGGTTCCCGCAAGAAGGCGATCAGTTTAAAGGCTCTTAAGCATGAATTTGCAGTGCAAGAAGGAAGTAGATTTTACAGGTACTGTGTACTTTTGTTATGCCACATTTACCACACATTATCAAAGGCAAACACAGGGAAAGGAGGGTTTTTGAGGAGACAAACAAGTTTCGGACCTTCTGCAAACAGTCATAGTGGTTCTAAGAATGGTAGCCAAGCACAGCGTAAAAGCGGAGCCGAGGTGGACCTCAATGTGTGTGGAATTCAGGCCGTAAAAGGCACTGCCACTAAAGCCTTGCATTCCTTCCTCACTAATCTGGCTTGCCTGGCACACTGTCTTCCTAGCGTAGTTTGGGAGACTGCTATCCAACAAGTAGTGTTTTCCCTTAAAGCAGAAGGTCTCCCCATTCAGCAAGAAAGAACTTTGCAGAGTTGGGAAGAGGGGGCTGAGGAAGAGTTGGCCAGGCTGTTACTCTTTGGTTGTTGAACCGTGAGAGACATAAGAGCGCTCCCAGAGGCAGGTTCATCCATTTTTCTCAGATAAGTATCTAATCAGAACAAATTCAGATCTGCAAAGGGCTTTATTAGACATCATAATTTTATTCTTAGCTTCATCTCCTTGATCATTTTCCCTTCTTAATTGTTTGTTCCTATATAGCTCATTTTCTTCTCCTACTGTTACTGCTGTTTTGAGAACAGAGTGAGATATAAATAAATGCACAAATAAATACATGGCAAGATTCCTCTCAAAATCACTTCATCTCCTTTTCTGATTACACTGTTCATGATTTTACTTCTGATATTCAGTGACATGAGTCTGCTTGGCTGTTAAACAGTAAACAAATACACGGAAAATTTGTCCTGGGCCAATGTGAGTTGTCTATAGTATCTTGACCTCATTCACACTGTCAGACAAGCTACAGGGTTGCTTATCAAATAACATCAAAGAATCAATCATTTCTAAAGTAGATTTTACATTCCATTTCCTTTAATCATTATAACGAATTACTTTTCTTTTTTTCTACAATTGTAAAATTAAGATACAATTAAGTGAGCATATATTTGTATTTTCTACCCCCAAGCACTGTGTACTTCTCCCCAAAGATGCTTTCATAATGATGCTATCAGCTAAGAAGACTTTCTCCAAGCATTCAGCTACCCACAACAAAACTTAAATACTAAAAATGAAATCCTTAGACATGAAACATGAAGCAGATAACAAAAGATAAAGATTCTATCTTTAATATAGAAAGGTTATACCTTCCTGGGCTACTCTACATACAATTTGGGGACACCCTCTGTTCAATTCCTTTTCTTGCTTCCACAGTACAATGTCAGAACTCTAAATATAGACCACTGTTTAAATGTCTTTTTGTGGAAATTAACTCATTTTGTTTTGTTCCATAAAATTCAAGTAACTGAAAATATTCTCCTAGCTTTGTATCACAAAACTGACACCTTAAAATGGTGGTTTATAGACTGTCCTTTCTCCCCCCTTCCCCGTCTCTGGCTCAGCCCTATTATCTGCTAGAATCCAAACACATATATCCAAGCACAAGCAAGGTCCTAAGGTGTAATGTTTTCTATCTCCCTCTTCAACAAGCCCTGGCCTCATACGTCTTAAAGAATCCCGTATCCTCTGGATGACAAGATCTTTATTGTACCAGCTTCAGGGAACCCTTCTATGGTGTTATAATAAGCTCCACCACCATACTTCTGCTATTTACTTTCCCTTGGGCAGCTCTGTATTCAATCTGTTTGCATTTACTATTGAAGTTTCTTTCATACCTGTAGCTTCCTCTGGGAGGAACTACTAGGGCCTTTCACAGATGTCCCTTCTTTACAAGTTCACTCAACCTCTGATGAGAAGTCTGATACCTGATCTTCAAAGAACCATACTAAACTTCTCCTGATGCTAGTGGCCAAGGACCAGTGCACAAGAGATTTAAAAGATCCCAAATCCTGGCCCACGACCTAAAGGCAAGCCAACCGTGCACTGTAATATCAAAGGCCAAGTTCTTGCCAGGTTCCCTCCCTTTGTAATTCTTCCACTCTTACTTTTTCCAAAGAGTGTTCCCTTCAAAAATCATGCTCACCAAACTCTCTCCCACACTGTTCTTAAGAAATTTAATCCAAGATACCTGTACATAAGTAGCAAGTGATACCTATTCAATGACCAAGATTCCCCGAACATGTTTTCTTATCTCCAAAATGAAGGTCATATTATGTGCCACTCCAACCCCTGTTGCTGGGGGAAGGTACAAATTTGTTGAAGAATCCAAAATTCTTAGCTGAATATTGACTATGTAGCAAGCATTCAGTGAATCTTAGCCATTGTTATTTTTCTCTCACACATTTTGGTCACAATTTCATTTCCTTGATTTTTTTTTTTTAAAGTGTTCTCCTCGCTTCTAATCCAGCATGTAATTTAGGATTCCATTTACATTTCACTTTGGCTGTTTTTCTCTCCCGGGAATCAAAGGAGTCATTGCAGCTGGGGTTCCATGTGATCCGTGCCCTGCTGCGTACTGAAACCAGATCCACAGGTAACCTGTCTTTAACCTGCCCCATCTCCAGAACTATCTTCAAAGTCAAGGAGGTTACTGTCTCCATTGGTTTCCCAGACTAGCCTTCTTCTCAACATGGAATATTTCTACAAATCTTCTACCCACGGGACTGGCTACATGAATCCAAATCCTATAAACAAATCAGCAAAAGCACACAAACGAATTATAGAAATTTCCTCATGAAAGCCCCCCAAAATTCCCAAGGTGTTACTTTTTTTTTTTTCCAAAACACGTTCTCCACATTAGAACCAACCTCTCTCTTCTGCCAAAGTGTTGCAGGTGTGGTTGGTTACCTTATTCATTAGGTACGCAGAATTTAAGATCCTGGCCAAATGATGCAGCAGTAATCTCTATTTACTCTTTGATTTCCCAATCCCCTTCTACTCAGTCTAAGCTTTTCAGTTTAACAGAATGAAGGTGATTATATAAGGTCTTGGACACATTTTCCTTCTTTGTGTCATTACTGTGCAAAGTAAACAACTTTAACCTCTGACCAAATAAATGAGTCACTTGGAATTATTTTCAGCTTGAGATTAGTTGTGATGAGGTCTGCTTGGAGAAAAAAAAGAACATAAATTTACCTGGAGAGTTTGAAGGGAGTTCAGTCATAGTGCAGCCCTTGTTGCTTCTTGTCTTGAATGTTCAACAATTTACTCATTTTTAACTTGCCACCCAGTAAAACATCATGAAAGAGTCATGGAGGGCTTTTGTGTATTTCTTTTAGGCATTTAGTCAACCAACCCACTTAGATTGTTCTTTTCATCTTTCCTTGATTCTTAATGGCAAAAAAAAATATTAGACCCTGGAGAGATATTACCACCAAGACTTACCCATGGCCTCTGGCCATACCCCACGTAAGAACTTTCCCTAAGTGTACAGCATAATATTATTTTCCTCTATGTAGTGATTTTAAAATGTTCTTCAGGAGTTTAAGTTTCCATTTTTATTGTCACCCGCCTGGCAGCAGGCAGCGCAGTGCAGGTGGCAGATAGAGTCAGAGAGAAAATTTGACAGCTGAGTTAATTAATGGATGATGGTTTAGAGTGTTGTCAGGCTGCCAGTGGGAGGGCAGGTGATTGGGGTACAAGTATGCAAAGATGTTCTCCAAGGATCAAAATATTTGTATTTCTCACATTACTTTGAGTTTCTTTTTCTGGACATAAAAATATTAGGGTAATACATAAAATTAATTATTAGATATTATTTCTGGTCATGGGTGGCTGGAGTTTTCACTGCATTTCTTGTTTTTTTCACTTACTATTTTTTTGTATGTTTGAGTTTTTGTTCAAATACAGCTTGCATCCTCTTTCAAAGATATGCATCGTATTCAACAGGTGTTGTGTTTATAAAAGAGCTCTTTGTTACTCTGAATTATGAGTCTCAGTCAGAAAATACAGTTTGCTATTTTTAAATAGATCTGCTTTTTTCTTCTTGAAGTTTTCTTTTCCCATCCTTGATGTTTTTCAGTATAATGTTTCTATTAGGCGATATTATTAAAAGAAAACAAAACACTTCACTTCCTTTGTCCCTTTTTAAATTTTCTCAGATGGGCAAGATGGATTCACAGATCTATAGAGTATGGTTATACGTATATAATTTATTGATAGAATAAAAATTCCAAGTTTTAATTGCTTCTGGTGAAAAATGAAAATGTTTTCAAAGAAATGGATTGTTTCTGACACTAATTTTTCATTTTTACATTAGTCTGAAAGATATAGGCACACAGACTGAACCCCCTCCACCAATTCACTTCTAAGATGCTGCAACTGCAAGAGGCTGAGCACAGAGCCAGGAGTCTGAAATGTAAGTCATGTCTTCCACATCACTAGAATGAACTCAAATTGTTGAGTCTTTACTGCTTCCCATTGTCTGCATTAACAGAAAGCGGAGAGGGAGGTGGAGGAGGCAGGATTCAGACCAAGGCACTTGGTTATCAGAGGTGAGCATCCTGTCTTCCACAGATGTTTTCCCCTAACAAGTTACTTGTAAACTAGCTTCATGCACAGAATTAATTTTTATAATTGTTTTCCATGACGATAGATTGGCTCTTCAGAATAAGCCATATTCCTTTTCCCCTCTAGCAGAGCTGTCAACTATTCATTAGATTTGCAACGTATGCTATGCCATGACAGGGTAAAATTCTTTGCATTATTAATTTGGCAGAATATACAACAAATTAATCATATAACTATTCACAACAGCTATTTTACATGATAACATAAAAGAAACAGTTAACTTTGCTGGTTACTATGCTATGCATTTTTTAAATTGGAATATGATCTTACGAAACTATGTGACTTAGATAGTAAGATCCAGTTCTACACAGTCATATTCAGAGCGTGCTTTCACCTATTCTCAAGTATTTCCTGGGGACTCAACACATTGCTTCCTTGTTAGGGAGGGCACAGGTAGACACTGGGGCTTTGCCACAGCATCACACTCCAAACAGCAAAGCTGTACATATCATCAACGTTGCACCTTAAGGACTACAGTACCATCTGAGGTCACCATTAGCAGGAAGAACAAAACATCATGAAAGTCCCTAATCACAACTCAATTCAAAGTCCAGACTCAGACTATAAAATGGAAGATTTCTGTTTACTTCAATAGCAAGTGCATAGGCTATCTGATCATATTCAGAATATGTTTCCAATTTTTTGCAAGAGAATCACTATGGTCCCTTTGAAAGTCCAGGTTCAAATAAATGTGTTTTTTTTTTTTTTAGAAACAATAGTTTCTCCCGCTGCTTCAAAAACAGGTAATGCCGATTACATGCAAACTTCAAGCAAATACATTCACTGTCAAATCACAAAGCCAGCAATGCAGCCATAATGAAGTTGATGTCGCAACAAAAGAAAAGATGAGGGAGAGTCCGAGAAGTTTGTTCACTTAAATGGAAGTAAAAGGGTTCTGAGGACAAATCTAAGAATGCCACCCCATGGCCTAAGCTGTTGATGGTTGGCAGTGAGGAAAATAAACAAACGCAAAGGAAACGTAATGTGTGGTGTTTGTACAGTCCAGGCTACCATGTCCAAGGGAGCTGCTGTTTTCTTCTCTGAGGTTTGAGGGCTGTGCTGGCTGGAGGACTGCAAGAACATGAATTCTGGGTAATTTATGCAGCAGTAGCTTCCACATAAAGGATAATTCAAGTAAACTGGAAATAGCTGCAAGGGCAGGCAACTCTGCTGAACTTTGGGTGGGTCTCTAGTGCTCCTACGGAAAGTAGACATGAGACGAATTGCAATGCAACTGGCAGCCGGCATTGAATCGCACTACAAAATAATATTATCTTTACAAATTGTCTTCTAATCTGATTGATCCTTTTGGTCCTTCGAAAACAAACAGTAATAATTTCTATGATTTTGCAAAATTACATGCATTTATGTATATATGTGCATTATACACACAGATATATATACATTTTGGGTCCTATTTTCATTTTTCTAAATCTTTGTTTTGTTTTAACTGCCACGTGAAGGGTCAGAAGCACAGATGCTGAGTCTGTTTAAAATGGCCTAGAAAGCAAAGCACATGCTTTAATCTGATGTCTAGGCTGCATTTTAAAAAAATTGGATTGCAAAGGATTAGATTAGATTAGACCTTCTGGGTTTAAAAATGTTAAAGCTCCATTTATGCTTTAACATAATCTCTTTCTACTCTCTGGAGCCATCAAGCAGAACGTGGTCTTGGTAGCTTTTTTATGATTATTAAATTTTAGAGCTTTTTTTTTAAACATCCCACTTTCATATTTATAATAGAAAGAAATCCTCAGACACTGAGCTCCAAGTTTTTTTGACCTGCTGCACAGGGCAGGATGGCTATGTCAGTCTGTTATGTATATGTACACTAAGACATACAAAGACCTATGAAAATGAATAACTCATTTTTATAGCCAAACAGCAGCGTGTACTTTTGAATACTAAGCATTTTTCTGAAGTTTAAAGTTGCAAAGGCTAACAATTTATTATAAACCTTACATAAAGAACCCTTTTAAGACTATGTTCCATGCAACAATTTGACTTGCCCATTAGCACAATTTCTGCAAATTAAAAAAAAAAAAAAAGACAAACAACCACACACATTTTCAAAGGGCTGGGAGTTTGCATACAAACAGCCTTGTTTTGCAGTTGTAATAATCCTGCTTCTTAAGATAGAAAGTCCCATTATTTTGAGATTATTATGTAAAGTATTTTGAGAAAGTTGAAAAGTCTTTGTAGCTCCCTTAATAGATATCCTTTGATTTCTCAATGCTTAATTATTTTATCTCTAAAGCATGTACATAAAAGGGCTAAGACTGACTTGAAAGTATTTCAAAATTTTGTTATTACTGTGCTTTTTCTGTCTTGACTTAAAATTATTGTGGTTACAAGTAATCCATTACATTCATATAGCATTAACAACATCTGATTTATGGCTTGTCCCAAGTTAAGTAACATCATTTCTCTAAGACATAAACAATACTGTTATCTAATCAAGAGCTCTTGAGAGTATTAAAAAAAAAACTATTTTAAACTTAAAGCTATTTTGGGCCCAGCGTGGTGGCCTAGCAGCTAAAGTCCTCACCTTGAACCCGCCGGGATCCCATATGGGTGCCGGTTCTAATCCCAGCAGCTCCACTTCCCATCCAGCTCCTGATTGTGGCCTGGGAAAGCCTTGGGACCCTGCACACATGTGGGAGACCTGGAGGAGGTTCCTGGCTTCTGATTGGCACAGCACTGACTGTTGCGCTCACTTGGGGAGTGAATCATCGGACAGAAAATCTTCCTCTCTGTATATCTGACTTTGTAATAAAAATTTTTAAAAATCTTTAAAAAATGTAAAGCTATTCTAACTGAATGTTTTACATGGTTACCTGTGCACAGTTTGAATAAAGAAATACTCAATTCCATATTATCCTTGATATAAAAGTTGGTAAGCACTTGGCACACACCAGGGCTGGAGTTAATGTGTACTCTTAGCAGCACCACAAGGGTGATGGTGCAACCAAGAAGAAGAACGAGTTTTCTCACTGAATAATTTCTGAAATTCTCTTGAATTCACTGACAAAGTCTGCTCTTGGAATTTTGGGCCAAAAAAAAAATAATAATAATAACTATTTTTCAGAGGAAAAGGAAACCCATATTCCACTTTATAAAGTCTTTTTGCTTCTGTTTTCTATAAAGTTCATGTTTTTAGCTGTTTTTCATGGATGATATAGGCAAAGGTATATCTACTCCATGTTTCTGAAAGCCAAAGTCATTGATAATAATTTTAAATTTAATCCTTTGATATCAGTTCAAAACAGTGATCAATCAAAGAGAACATCTGAGAATACAAGTTTTACTTTTGTCACTTGTATACCGCTGGTAAATACCCAAATGTCATGAGGGACAACGTCCAGATTAGTGAAATAAGCGCAAGTTCCAGCTGAACATCTATTAGATTCCTTAATTTATGTATTAAAATATGTATGACATTCACAAAATTGCTTAAAATTTTATAACTAATTTTTACAACTACACAAGGGACACAATGGCTTCCAAATATAGTATTTGTATAAACTCAGTACAACAGTAAAAATGTATAAGAGATGGTCCAAGAAATGAGGGACATGAAAGTTTTAATATATGAGCTCTTATTTTAAGACATCCTGAAATGAAATAAGTTACCAGTTCTTAGAGTACTAATTGGTACTCTTTGAAATGGTGGAATGGAATGAAGGTCCTTTTAAAAGTTTATTTTCTCCTTGATGTATCATGGGATCAAGTTATAGAGAGCATCTGAATTGTTTAAAGACCAGGGGTTGCCAACGAGAAGCACGTTGTAAGCTCTGAAAACGCATTTAAAAGTCTCTTATATTTTGGCCCATGACTCACTCCTTGACATTAATTCTTCTCTATAAGGGATTAATGTACTCAAGAATCAATATGCTTTCAGACAGATCCTACATCAGTGAGTCTCTTTGCTGGTCAGTATTTTCATTATTAACAACTTATGTCAGCAATATTCCCTATTCGTCTAGTGGTATTTGAATTTATTCTCTCATTCTAGTCTTGATTGTTGAACATTACTCTAAAGGTCTTCTGTAACTTGATTTACAGCGAAAGCAAATTAGGGATCTATGTGAAGACTAGGCTCATAAGGGCGAGCAATTAGGAAGAGTACACTGCTGGATCCTACATACCAGATACCTTGGGGAACATCTTCAGATGTCCCATGCTTCTTAAGGTTTGCAATTTAAAAATATCTCTCAAGATCAGCAAGCTATTTTATCCCTAATTTGTTTATTAATCTTGTCTTATCATAACAGGCGTTTAAAAACATTTTTCCACTTAAAACATCAGTTTCCATAAATTTGGCTTTATTATACTATGCATTTACCTGATCAGTATTAATTATATCAGTATTAATCCTACCTTGTATTTTTAACTGTATTTTCATACAGTGTTTAAGAACAAAAAAATGTGGCGCAGACTTTGATTTGTAAATACCATTATCCACTAAAATACTCAGGGTTCTTTGGAGAACTAGATAACTCAATAACTAGAGCAGGGAGAGTGTGAGATTAGCCATATATATATATTCTCTGTAAAAAAAAAATATATATATATATATATATACATATAAGTATGGATGAAGCAAATCTGGATATCATCCACAAAAGACACAAGAGTTATTTTTAGGAGTTCTTACTGGTCAAATTTTAGAAAATTTTCAATATAGAAGTAACTAATGACCATATGGGATTAAAAACACTTATTTTAAAGATACCATGAATCAATTCCAAAAACATATATGCATACATGTGAGTGTACACATGTGTGTATAAAACAGAAGATTTTTCTAAAAGCAGACGGCTACCTAACAAATACAGAATGAACTACATGTGTTATGAGCTGAATGAAATTTCTCTAAAGTTGGTCTCTTGAATCCCTAACGCCTAGAAACACAGAAAGTGACTGTATTCGGAGATAGGGGCTTCGATGAACAGTTATGACAAGTGGAGTTATAACAGTGGTTCTAATACAATGTGATTGGTTTGATTATGAGAGAGATAAGTTAGGACAGAGACAATATAAAGAAATAATTACGTGAGATGAGTAGCCATCTACAGGCAAAGACATGAGGGGTCAGAAAAACCAACCAGATTCCAGAACTGTGGAAAAACTTCATATCTGTTATTTGAATAACCCAGTATGTGGTGTTTTGCTATGTCACCCCTGCTATCCTAGCACAACACACTTTTAAAGACATCATTACACAATCATCATTGTAATTAAATTAAATCAATAATTGGTAAACATGCAATGGATTATAGCTTGATAGTGAAGAATCTGCATATTCTCAGATCTATCCTATTGTTTTAGTTGAGGATCTTAAAAGAGAGGGCAACTCATTCAGTGACTAAGACAGACACAGATAGAAAAATACATTTGTTACTTACAGGTCCTGAGAAGGGGTGAAGGTGATACGCAGTATTAAGGGTCGCATACATGAAGTTTAGGGAACGACTAGTGAGAGAAGGGACAGGGATCTATGATCCACTTTATTGGGCCTAAAGTGTAATCCAAATTGTTTCCTTTGGGGAGGCTTAGATTGAGGCTTAAAGCAAACTTCTCTGACATTTGGAAGGTGATACTGTGACCATGAGGTGGCCTTTATGGCACAAGCAGCACAATCCACACGAGATGTGGAGGCATCAGGGCCCAGAATACACTGCAGCTACTTGCCTCTGAGAGAAATAGTCATGGGGATAGCTGTGTTGCCAGAGCAAGGAGTTGAGAGGAGGGGCAGAAGTAACCACTATGTCAAGGGTGATTAAGCCATGCATCAGGTACAAAAAATTTAAACTGACATTCAAAATAGATTCCAAGGAGATGTAAAATCATTAGGTTCACTGTATCTGCAATATTGCTTGTTAATCTAAAAAAGATGCATTCACTCTACAGTAAAGACTAACAAAAACACCTTAAGCAAACAATGTAAGCATTACTGATAACAGGACAAATTGATATCATGTGTTCCTACTGTGATGCACTAAGAAATACACAATTACAACTACAGGAAGTTTTGTAAGAAATTGGCCAAAAATGAGCAGTAGTCATTGTATGGTGACCACATAAGCAGATGTCCCTAAAACGTGACAGCAGCAACTCTTCAGGGTAGGACGGCCCATTGTTAATTCCACCACAAATGAAAAAATAATGATTTAACAACAATGTAAGTAGCAAAATAGTGTCATATGAAATCAAAGTTGTAGTAGCTCAGAGGAGCACAAAGCCAAGAAAAGCCCTGTTGATAATCAGAAACACAATTTGGTTTCACTTGAATCAGCCATTTACCCCAAATCAGCACAACTCAGCACCAAGAAAGAGCTGGGATGTAGCTTGTCCTTTAAGAGAAAAGATAAAGGAATATGTCTCCAACATTGCAATATTTTGGAGGCAACCCTGATAGACTGGCTTCTGTCTTGCCTCCCTAAGAGCACAGATCAACAGTTTGGATGCCTATGGACCACTGAAGACAACGGGAGGCTGCAAGCAGTTTGCTTGTACCAGCATAGCAGCACAGCTAAGAAATACGCTAATCATCTTTTAGGATGAATAAAAGACAATAACATCCACTCTCACTACTTCAGTTTATGTAGAATTGGGGAAAAAACAGACAGAGAATTTAAGCCTAAGAAGATATACTGAGCACTGCAGTTAGTAAAGCGATAAGCTGTTGCTTTACAGAGCAAATTAAAGGGTATTATTAAAAAAATTGGAAAAAATAAAAGGAAAGAAGAAAATACCAGGGAGGAAAGGAAGTAGTTTTATGTTCTTTGACTAGTATCTATGATGTAAATGAAATCTGTTCTCTATATATTAGGTTTCAAAAGCACAAAGGCATCCAGTTGGAAATAAAGGAGTGAAACCATCTGTGTTCATAGATAATGTAAACTGATATGTGGATCCACCTCTAATTTTTTAAAGAAAGTAACAAAAGGATTCATAGTTTCACAGTACAGTTCAACATACAAGACTTGGTTGCTTTTCTATACATTAAAAACAATCAAAAATGAAATTAACCATATAAAATGTGTAGCGATAAGCTTAGCAAAAGAAGCAAAAACACACACATCAAAAAACATGAAAGATTCCTTAAAAACTGAATGCACAAACAGAATAAAGTGCACATGTTCTTGGACTGGAACACTTAACATTTTGAAAATTCGCGTGACTTGTCAAGAGCTCCACAGATTCACTGTAACCCCTATCAAAACCACAATGACAATTTTTGCAAAACTAGGAAAAATAGCAAAATTTCTGTATAACAAAGGACTTCGAATAGCCAAAAAACAATCTTGATTTATAATATGGTTTGAAGGTCATATAACTCTTGACTTCAGGTAATATTGTAACTCTACAATCATTAAACACCTTGATATTGGCATAAAAAGACAATGGAGCAAGATAGAGAGCTCAGAAATAAACACAGGTATACAAGGTCGATATTTCTGTTGCTGTGGTTTAACAGACTTTTTACAATGATGCCAACATGATGCTATGGGAAAAGATAATCTCTTTAACAAATGGCAGTGGGAAGACTGGATATTTCAGGTGAAACACTGGAAAGTTGATTTTTTGTTTGACCAACAATGTCTTGAAGATTTTAGTACATGATTTGTAACTGTAAAACTTCTAAAAGAAAACATTAGACATGCTTACAATATTCACCTTAGCAGTCATGTCTTCACTTTGACACCAAAAGCCCAGGCAACAGAAGCAGAAATAGGAAAGTGAGACTACTTCAAACTGAAAGCCTCTGCACCAGAAAGGTAACAAACAACAAAATGAAAACCTGCGTAATGTGAAAGAAGTGCTTTTAAATCACATATTTTACAAATGGCTTAAACCCAAAGTGCTCATGAATTTCATAAACAGAATAGAAAAACAAAAATAAAATAAAAATTCCCACAAACCATTACAGAAGTGACACAGTATTTGAACAAGAATTTCTCCAGACATACAACTGATCAAAAAGCATGTCAAAAGTTTTTTAATGTTACTAATCATTTGGAAAATGCAAATAAAAACTAAAATGAATTATAATCGCACATCTGTTAGGTTAAAAATTACAAAAACATAACAGAAGGAAGAAGAAAAGAAAGGGAGAGAAGAAGGGAAGTGAACAGGAATTGCAAAGCTGTGGAGAAATTCAAACATTGACCTATTGGTGGTACAGTTAATAAGAAAATTAGTAAAAAAAAAAAAGTTACTCAAGCAGTTAAAACAACAAATGAATTTCTATATTCTTTAGAGGTGGGAACAAATTAAGCATCAACCTATGACTGAATGGATAAAGAAAACTGAGTATATACATAAATAGGATATTCTTTAATTATCAAGAAAAGAAATTCTTCCATATGCTTTCTTTCAATTCTTACTTTCAAAATCCTTTCAAATTCTCTCAGTGTTGCACTGAAGAACTTAAAAGACATTGTGTGTTATGAAATAAGCCAGTGATAGAACATCATACACTATGTGACTCCAATCACTAAAACACTTGAACTCATAAAACAAGACAACTGAATGATGGTTTCCATGTGTTGCTGATAGAAGAAAATTGGAGATTTGCTGTTCATTGGTAATAGAGTTCCAACCATGCAAAATGGAAATATCTATAAACATTTTATACTGTATTATTTCCATACATGACAAATGTTCTACCTGCATTTTAAAAGTTAAGGGGATAAATCTCATGTTATTTGTTTTCGCCATAATTTTAAAAAATCAACTCTAAACTAGCTGTTGGACCGTATAAAAGAGAAAGAAAGAAAAGAAAATATTCAGTTAGTTGTACAATTATGTAGGCTGCTTCAATGATTCATCAATATCAACTGCTCAAAATATTTCATTTATTTATTGTAATTATATGTATACTTGAGCACAAGTACTATTTATTACTAATCATTTATAGCTATTCCTGAGGACAATCAGTTGATACACTAATCATCTGCAATAACACCTAAAGATTCAATAAGTGTCCATGCCGTCTGGCCAAGAACTAAAGGCTCCCTTGATCAATGTCTCTGCTTGCCATCAATCAATAACTCACAGAGCTTCCATATTTCAGGTAAGTATTTACTGGAAAAGTTGACATCTATCAGATTTTAAAAGGGGGGAATGGAAAAAATGGTATTTTGATTAATTAGCTTCTGACAAATTTTTCTGTTTGTCACAGTTTTCTTATATTCTAATGACAATCTCCGTAGGCTCCAGAACCAGTTTTCTATGAAGTGAGATACTCTGAATTCACCAAAGCCAAAATATCAGTTCACCAATAGTACATACAAATAGCAAGAAAGAATTCTCACATGTCACACTAGCAAAGGCATCTTATATTTCCCTCTTCCCCTATAATCACGAGGAAAGATTTTGGTAGGAAGAAATGCATTCATTTACATGTAGAGCTATATAACCCCTCTCAGGTTCAGAGTTGAGTGGGACACAGATCACACATGCTTTGTTTGGAAAGGGCTATGGATTGGAGTCGTGGACTGACTTACCTGCTTTAGTACCTTAGTGTCAGAATACTACTCAGCCATTAGCAACAATGAAATCCTACCATTTCCAATAAAATAGTCCCAACTGGAGTCCATTATACTCAGTGAAAGAAGGTAGTTCCCAAAAGACAATCATACATTCTATCTGACACAAAGTAGCCTTCATGCAAAATACAGCATAAATAGATACATAGGTAACCATGTATATGCATATATTCTCATAGACAAATTTTATAATGGAGATTACCATTCCAGGAAGTGAAGATACCTTGCAATATGTAGCTCTACTCCTGAATAAAGGAGGGCTCCTGATGAAACAAATATATCTTGACAATATGATACTGGATTTTCTACAATTGCCTACACTTAATGCCATAATATGCTAAAACAGCAAAATATTGAGCTTGTGGCTGTTCCTGATGATCTGTACTATCATAATAATACAGGGGAAAATAGTGGGGGAAACAATGGGGAGAGAGAAAGGGGAGGTGAAGGGAGGAATCCCTATACTTGCAAAACCATATAATGGAAAATAATAACAACCGAATCATTAAAAAGAAAAAAATGGAATTTTTAATTTAGATTATAATAATAGCCAGAGCAATGGTTGCATTTTGAGCTATGAAGAAGGCAACCATTACACTAATACATGCTAATACATAAGTGACTAATAGTTTCTAAAATAGCCACAGTCATCACATCTCTGCCGAACGCTGCATTTCTGGGGGTTTAAGGCACATGCCATGTTTATTTGACTCACTTCCATGGTACTTAGTAGCATGCCTGACCTATACTAACCCTTCGAAAAACACTGCCTGCATAAGCAACAAACTGAACAGAATTTCAGGATGTACAGGAAGTGAGGAATATTCAGAAATATGAGGAAATTTGCTTATACTGAGGTTGGCTGGAAAGTCAGGTTCTGCCTATGGGACTGACTGAGTTTAGCTGCTCTAGTTTTAACCGGAATCTACCATTTTGTTTTCTTCCCATTCATGAATGCGAATTTCAATAATCTCAATAAAACTCACATTCAATTTGTCTCATATACTTATGATTTAGGAAGGACTATTTTCTCTCCAGTAAGATTATTAGCAAATATAAATCACAAAGAAAGAGTTACACTATGAAATCACAAGGAAAATTGTCCTGATATATCATTGAATACACCATTAGTATCAGAAATAAACTCCTGCTGCTAGTGCTAGCCATAAGTGAAAAATGTATTTACAAATACAGCCTTAAAACACTGAAATGAACATACATTCTCTTTACATAAAAAGATGCCATATTCTTTCCAAATGAATTCTTAAATTTAGTGGTGTTCAACACATACATATTTAAATAATAGTATCATTTTTCAATATAGACAAGTCTACTTTGCTTTTTTTCAATTCCTTAAGTGTTTTGATAAGAGTTTTACCAATTTATGACTTTTGTTTCTATTTGAAGCCGACTTCATGATTCTATTATGGTGGTTTTCAAACAAGTGTATATTATTTCATATGTTCTAGGCAATTGATCTAATATGAATGGTTTTAATGGATTTGGTTTTCCATTTATCTAGTTTTCAGAGAGCTAAGCAGCTGCTCAGCATTAACTCACTCCGCCTTCGTATATAAATGCAAACAAGGAAACAACGGATGCATGCATGCAAATATGCAGTGAAGTATTAATATTCATAAACTTAATTTGCTATGATTGCACTATTCTATACATAGTTAATCCCAGGTAAAAATAATTTCAAGTTCTACCCACTATAAACGTTTTTTTTTTGGTTCCTATTTTATGCTTTGATTTACTAAATTTTATGGGCATTATTTTATCAAAGTATTCTGAAAATGTCAGTTTTGACCATCCCACAAATGGCGTCAATCTTAACTTTCTCTTACCAAAGACAATGTAACAGCATTGGAAACTTAAGATAAGTCCTGGGGCCAATGCTGTGGGCATCCCTCAGAGGCACAGGTTCCAGTCCCAGCTGCTGCACTTCCACTCCAGCTCCCTGTTATGTGCTAGGAAAGCAGTGGAAGATGGCCCAAGGCCTGGCACTCAGCATGCATGGGAGACTACAATGAAGCTCTTTACTCCTGCCTTCAGCCCGGGCTGTCCACAGCCTTTGTGGCCACTTGTGAAATGAATCAAATGATAGAAGATTCTTTCTCTTTCCTTTTCACTGGAACTCTACTTCTGTCTCCTCCTAACATCCCTTTTTATTTCACTTTTATACCTAGAAATCAACAAATCTAATTGCATCTCCTCTATCCTTTCACATTTAATGAACAATGGTGGTGAAGATTATTATATTTATAATATCCATTTTATACCATCATGAATGCATCAAAATAATATGATCATACCTTGATGTCCCAGATACAGTTCAAGTCCCTTCTGAATTCCTGCGACCATGAGGAGCTTGCATCATTTCCTACATCCAAATAAAACAGCTCTTCCAGAAAAGAGCTACACTTCAGAGCCTCCGCACTCACTATAGTGGGAGACACAGCAATTCCCGTGTCAGGCCAATCCTGGTATCCCTTATTGAGGCTGTGAGACAGGGCTAGATAGCACACCCCCACAGGAATAGAACAGGTAACCTTAAGGAAAGACGGACAAGCTACAGACAGAGGGCCTACTCAAGGTCTGGAGGATTTCATGTCCTGAAGATTGATCTGAACTTTGTGGAATGCTGGTAGGTTGGAAAAAAAAATACATTTTATTTGTGTGACCTGCTTTCCTATTTCACTTACTGAAAGTAGTCAGCTGCAAATTAGACAATAAGTATCAAAAATAAGAACCAAACTAAAATCTACCTAAATTCTTCTATACCGCACTGAACTTTGCCTTCTCAATTATGTAAACTAATTAACTCTTCAAAACATGAATGTAGGACAAGTGTCATCTAATTATGATGGGAGAAGAGACTGAGTGCACTGATTTATGCATATGCAAATACATGAAAATATAACATAAACAGCACTCTTAATTACAGACTTCACATAAATATATTGCTGAATTATTGTTCAAGTACACAGTCTAAAAGTTCGTTCCGTCTTTCTAAAAAAAATATATACACATTTATTCTGAGACTACTATTTTTCCGTGAAAAACTACTGTGATTCAAATTCAGCCACCATTCAAAATGTTTCCCTGGCAACCATTACCAAGTGTATACACAGTCTTCCTTGTTCATAGGGGCTTTTGTCAACCCAAAAATAAGCATAAATGCATGTCATTTCTATTGTAAACAAGAATGACATGTCCAAAATGAAATATCATCAGAATTCAACCATCATCTGGCTTGGACAAGTGAACAGAATGTGTTGGAAAGGCATACAGATGCCATTTAGGAACTGGGAAACTGCAAGATAGGAATGAAAAGTTCAATGCCTAGATCACTGGGTCTACTGACAAGAAAATGAAAAACGCTGGCTAAAACTTTGGGAAACTTCAAATGTTTCTGAATTCCTGATCACAAAGAAATCAAATGTAAACAGTTAAGAGTAATTTGAAAAATGATGACGTAAGGCACCATGGGTGTGGTGCGGCCGGTTAAGCCACCAACGGTAATGAAAACATCCAGAGTCAGAGTTCCAGTTCACGTTCCAGCTACTCCACTTCAGACCACACTCCTTGATAGCGCTCCCGGAAGGCAGCAAAGACGGCGCAAGTACTTGAGCCACTGTCACCTGCATAGGAGACCCGGATGGAGTTCCAGATTCCTGGCACCGTTCTTGCCCAGTCATTATCATCACAGTCACTGGAGAGTAAACCAAGCCATGATCTCTTTGACATTCTTTCTCTTTTTCTATCACTCCAATTTTCATATGTTTTAAAGATCTATTTGTTTGTTTAAAAGGCAGAGTTACATTTTTCCAATGCCATTTCACTCCCCAAATGATCACAAGCTCCTGGATCCTGGTTTCTGGGCCAGCTCAAATCCTGGATCCAGGAGCTTGTTATAAGCCTTCCACATGGATGAAAGAGACCCAAGTACATAGGCTATTTTCCACTACTTCTGCAAGAGCATTGATAAGGAGGTGGGTCAGAAGTGGTGAAACTGGGACTCCAATGGGTTCCCACGTAGGAAGGCATGTGACTTATCCCCCATGCCACAGCAAAAGCTCCATAAAAACAATAATTTTAAAAAACTGAGGGGCCAGAAAAATACCGAAGTTTTAAAACATCACAAATATTAGTTTGCGTAGTTTTTAAATTCAACCGTAATTAAAATACAATTGTGAACCACACTGCCATTCTCAATGTTACAACGTATTGGTCTCTCAAAATGAAGCAGACTGCTTAAAACAAAGTAAAATGACAGTAACAGAAACTCAGTGCTTATTCAAATATAAAATAGGTCCCAGCATGGTAGCCTAGTGGCTGAAGTCCACCGGGATCCCATATGGCCGCCATTCATGCCCCGACTGCTCTACTCCCCATCCAGTTCCCTGTTTGTGGTCTGGGAGAGCAATTGAGGACAGCCCAAAGTCTTGGGACCCTGCATTCACAAGGGAGACCTGGAAGAAGCTCCTGGCTCCTAGCTTCGGCTCAGTTCAGCTCCAGCAGTTGTGGTCAGTTGGGGAGTGAACCAGTGGATGGAAGATCTGCCATAAACAGGACCAGAATATTAATCTTTAGGAAGAACACCAAGTCTCTATTCAATGTGTGTGACTCTTGTCTTGAATGTATGCATCATGCATTCACTTGTCTGTATATTTCTGTGTTCATCTATCCACCCATTACATTATCCATTCAATATGTATTCATTGATCTTCTGCCATGTTTCACACATTGCACTAAGTTTTGAATCAAATGTGGTAAGCAGACTTTGAAAGAATAAGAGCATGGAGGAAACCAAAGCAGGGAATTGGAAAACAATGCTTACTGAACTGCTAATATCCCAGGAGCCAGAATTCTGAATGACCCTTCCATCGGTATATTCCACATGATAGGTACAAGATATTGACTGTTTTACCTTACCAGTTGCAATACAAAGTGCGACATATATAAAGTATACATTTTATGCAGTTTTTACATTGCAAAACGCTCTGTAAATTTGAGTACAAACATCCCCACACAGCCTAACCCTTCTCCCTCATTACATGTTTCAACTTGCTCTGTTTTATTAGCTCTTCTTTATTCCTTATTTGAAATCTGTACTAGGTACAAAACCATGCTATATAACATAGAAAATGAATTTTCCAAAACAATGAGTCAATAAGATTCATGCCATTCATTTGAAAATACTTGGTCTTCCATAATAAAAAGTGTTGATTCTTCATTAAAATCTGATCATGACAACATGGAGGCTATTTAGTTCTTATCCACACCAACCTGTCTTTATCTGTTCCTTTTTTCTGTTTAGCCTGTGGAACAAGATGTAAGCATAAGGAAGGTCCTGGTTGACAGTCTTTTTCTGGTCTAACTTTGGGGCACCATGGACAATCAACACTGGATCTTCCGAACACCGGGTTCTTTATTCAGGAAAACACTTGGTAATGGAGATCTCACAACCACAAATTTCTTCTCTAGCAGACTCCTTAATCTACTCCCTTAATCCTAGGTTTCAAAGATCAACCCCCAATAACCTTCCTGTTAGGGTCTCTTACTCCTCCAGGCTTTAATTGCCCCTCCTGATACACAGGCAACCTCCTGTTTCCTTTGCTACAACAAACTCTAGAAGTGACAGCCATCCCCAGCCCAGCTTTCTTTCATCAAGCCACTGTCGGACAGTTGTCACAACTTTGGCTACTAGGATGCTCATATTCGTTGTTATTTTTCCTTAAGATTATGTTCAACTTTACTGAAAATAATGATAAATAATGGCCTGGATACATAATTTCACTGAAGCCACAGTTAATAATCCAGGCCAAAAATATTCAGCTACTTCATGCTTAGAAACCACTGATCCATTTAAAATATTTTTTTTTAAAAATTGATTCAAAAAATAATTTGAGTCATCTTCAAAGTTAATGATGACTGTCAGATTGGCTGGCAATATTATTAAATGTTATGTCTATCTTTCATGTTCTTGTCTTCACTATACACTGTTTTATCATGTCAGAAATACAGCCCCCTATTTCTTGCCTGATGCCATTTGTAACAAGGATTGAAAAGATAGGGACTTTATTTCAAACTAGCACATGCACCTGGCCAAAATAAGCATAATTTCCAGTGGCAATTTTGCTTGGTCTAACGAGTACATTAAAGCTGGAAAAATAATGACACTGAAATCCAATATTGCAAAACTAAAACTAAAGGCAGCCTCTTCTAATTGTAAGATAGATTTCTCTGTTGTCTCCTCTCATTTAATAAAATGATGGCATCGAGGCAGATTTTTCTTCTATCTCAAATGTTCATCTTAATTTAGCTAAACCCAAAAAGCCAAAATGGATTTGATTTATGAAATAAAATCCACTACTTTCACAGAGCTTTCACAAGGCTTTTTAATACCAGTTATTTGAGAATAAAAGTAGTTTTGTCTGTGTGCCACTGTGACGACAGTATAAACACAATGGCGTTTTTTGACAAGACGAGTTAAGAGTTAGATTCTGCATGCTGCTTTTCAGGGTGCCACTTACAGAGCAAAAATAAGCACACCAAAAAATCCCACAAAAATACCTATGTGTGTTTTTTTTATGCAAAGAAAATAAATGGAAGTAATCTCATTGCATGAGTATCATCTTGAAAGATCAGAGCATTTCTTGTTATTGCAGATTGTCATAAGATATTCTTAAAAATTATGTTCTGCTTTGTTTATAATAACAATGCATCGTTCCTTTCAGACAGAAAGATGACAGCAAATTCATTTTTAAACTGTTAACATTCGACACAAGCCAGGGTATCTTTGCCTAACTGTGCAACACAGATTAGCAGACGTCAGAGATACAACTTCCAATTGACTTTCTCCAACCCCATTATCATTCTCACCTCACAATGGAATATTCTGGATCAGGTGTACTCCTGAGGGTTGACTGGGATGTAGTCTAATGACTAAATATAGAGATCTTTCAAATTTCTCTTCAAAAGCACATTTTCACTGAAGTGTCTGTTTCCCAATAATAACATGCAGTTCAAATTACTTTGCAGTTGAATTATAGACATAATCTTATTTTCAACAAATAAATAACACAGCTTATTTTAGCACATAAATAATATGCTTTGGATATTTAACTCAAAAATATATCTAAACTGGGGATCCTGCCACTTTATATCCATGTGATTTGTGACTGAAATGACAGGGACCTGTTTGCTTTCTTCCAAAATAGATGAGTCCCATCACAACTCTTCTTAACAAAACAATAAACATCAGCAGAAAGAATTCCAATAAACATAAATTGTTCTCTGTGAAATCTGTGAGACATGAACGGCTGTGTGACTGCTTTGAATGATGAACTTGTCAACTGCCAGCACAGGGGTGTTCATAGTCAAGTTCATACACCACATGGCTGTGACTACAAGTTCATTATCTTGTATCTGTAGAAAGGAGGGAAAACAAAATCACAAAGCACATACACACATTAAATTATTCTAAAATCTTCATCTACTCGTTTATTTGAAATTAGGTTTTCTTATTTCTGATTGCTTTAAATCTTCATTATTTCAGGATGCCAATATTCACTCCTAAATGTCATCAGGAATTGAAAATAAGCACTACGGTGTTTCAACCCTGAAGATGTTCAGTGTCTCAGTGGAAGAGATTGCTGCCTAAAAATCATGCTTGCAGAGAGATGGACTATATCATAATGAGAAAGCCTTGCAAGAAATACAGTAAAGCTAGCCAATGGAAGGAAGATATTTAACAGATTGGTCAAAAAATTGAAAAATGCATGATTGCACTTTATAAAATATCCATTCTAAACAAATATCAAATTAAGTCTACAACCAACAACTAAAAAGAAATTTCACATGAGGTGACTCCTTCAGCAAATTATTTAATCTGCCAACAAATTCATACATAATTCTTTTTGCATGCCTCCTAGACTCTATTTTACTTAAAAAGCTTAAACTTATTACTCCCTGATAAATAATTTTTCCTTAAATTTGCACATTAGTACAATTTTGCAACCAAATCACTCAAACTGTCATGTTGAATCTAAGCTAGAGCGTTGTTAAAAATTTAGGAATAAAATTATACACTTAAAGTCTGCAGTTATTCCCCAGATGAGATGACCCTTACGAAAACAAAATGTCTTTCTGAAAAGAAGAATAATTCTGAGTACATCACTTAAGATTGATTATAAACTTCAAGTTTGGAGGAAAGAAAAAAGAAAAAGCTGTCAGCATAAGATGTAGCAGCATGAGTGTAACTTTTGCTAAAATGACCCATACAATTTTCCTGTTTGAAACTCTTATCAATGTATATGCTTTAGAAATTTTACTTTTAATCGCCAAGTTAAATTTTAAAAAGATGAGTTGATATTGACTCATAAAATTCTGTATATCCTTTAGGTTTTTCTCAAATATATTCTATCCCTTTTCCATTCTTAATTCAGAATTGATTTCCATTTTCTTATATACAAAGTAAATTACCATTTATAGGTGCTTCCTTGACCCCTAAAGGAAAACTTACAATCCTCAAGATCATGAAACTCAAGATCCAGAAACCTAGGACTAGAGCAAAAATGGGAATACTGTATTATAGAGAAGACTGATCCACTACAATGCCAGACTGAATTCATTTAAAAGCGAAGAAGATGCCAAATTCAGGGTTTAGTCTAGATAGTTCAACATGAGTGGACTTAACATATCCTCCTGAAAATGAAGGCAGCATAGGTATTCAGTTCTTTTGATGGTCTCTTTTGTCAAATCAACCAAATCGAGCCAAAATTATGTAGGATAAACATTAAAAATACGTAAGGGGTTAGGCATGGTAGCCTAGCAGCTGAAGTCCTCAACTTGCACATTCCAGGATCCCATATAGGCATCGGATCATGTCCCAGCAGACCTCGCTTCCCATCCAGCTCCCTGATTGTGGTCTGGGAAAGCAGTTGAGGATGGCCCAGAGCTTTGAGACCCTGCACCCACATGGGAGACTTGGAAGAAACTCCTAGTTCCTGACTTCAAATAGGCTCAGCTCCCGCCAGTGAGGTCACTTGGGGAGTGAATCATCAGACAGAAGATCTTCCTCTCTGTCTCTCCTCCTTTTTTGTATATCTGCCTTTCCAATAAAATAAATTTTAAAAAAATTAGAGACATGTGATCATGTTCATGGTAAAAAAAAAAGGTTAGGTAAGAAACCACGTAGTTGTGCAAAAGCATAAGAAGACACACCAATTTAGAAAATGTTCTAAATTGATCAGAGATAAAGGTTTATAAATTCTGTTTGTGGTACTGTGCAAAAACGAAACTGCCCTTAGAGATCATCAGAACATTGTGGCAGTCAGTTCCTAGGCTGGAGCACTTATCAATATTAGTTCATAAAAGTAAGAGGAATTGTTCATTCTCAGATAATCTACCTGTTTTTTGCTCTATTGGATGCAACAGATATTCATTTAATAACATAAACCAGTATACAGCCTAGTGTTTTAGTAAGCTAAGGATTTTCAAACCTGATTTTTTTTCAACTTTGAATAAATAAAATGCTGAAATTAAAAAAAGCAAACTAACCACAGTTCCATTAAAATCAACAAAAAACCCTAAAAGAAAATTTATCTACTTTAATGTTTTAAATAGCACAATGTAATTATTTTCATCTTTCTGAACGCCAATGTCCATTTAAATCCAATTATCTATCCACTTCATTCTAGCTGGGGAAGTTGGGCATTGATATAAAAAGCTGTTTTTCTATGTCAGACACACACTGAAAGCTTTTCATGCTTCACAAATATTCTGGGCTCCTGGGAAGAAATAAGTGTGTGTGCAGAGTATCAGGGCCAGCAGACGCTCTGTACATACACCTGTTCTTTTGTTTTGTTTTTTTGATGCATTGGCCCACAAATCACCTTGTCTTTGTCAATCTCAAAGCTTCTGTTCCTGTCCAGTGACCCGAGTTTGATGCAAAGCAAAGAAAGCAATATCAGAGGTCCTTTGCTACCCCAAATAACTCTCTGCTAAAAGCTGATATCGAGAAAACACATGTTTGTATTATTTATATGTGGAACATATTTTTTTAAAAAAGAAAACTAAAGTGATGTTAATTCAAACATCTCTTTGTTCATTCAAGAGATGAAGCTATAAGTATTAAACAACAATAACAAATAAATAAATACCTATAAAAACAAAACAAAACAAAAGCCCTACAGAGATCATGAACCCTGGATCCCATGCATTAGGAGTGAATCCCTGAGTTTGAAGTTCAGCACTGTTTCACTCCCTGTCACTGGCAGCATTCTTGGGTCCTAGATCTTGCCTAGTAGCTAGTCCGTGTACCCTCTGGACAAGCAAGGGTTTTCCCTCACTCCTGCATGTCTTTCTCTCCCAAACAGTGTCAGCATGTCTTTATTTGTATGTCCTTCTGTTCCTAAACATATTTATCATGGTGTAAAAGTCAAATTCAAAATCCCACGTATTTAAATATATATGTTGTAAACATGTGAAAGGACTTTAAAAAGCTCAAAGAAAATGAAATTAAAAGCCATTTTGTGTTATAAAATTTTTAGAATCATGTAATTCATATTGTAATATACATCTTTCATGAACTTTTTGAAGCAAATTAAATGTACAAGGAACTCAAGATTTTGTGTAAAAAATGCATTTATTCTTTGATTTTCTCACAAACGTTTTTGAAGGTTTCAGAGCATAAACAAAGACATTTTGATGGTGACTTTCTGTGTGAAATTTCTTTTTTTTTTTTCTAAATAAAATTTCAAATCGCATCCTGATTGAAAACAACAAATGTTAATCATGACCTCAGATTTCTGGAGTTGAATAATTCCTAAGTTATACAATTCCTTCCAATGTTATTTTTACATGGTGTTGTTTAATAGTATTGTATCAGTTGGGTTTTTGGTTTCCATTTCTAAATTTTGTCTGGAGACATAGAAAATGCCAGATCATTTCCAATTATTTCACATTCTTAAGCATGCAAAAGACATGCCTGTAGAGGGCACTAGAGGAAAGCAGAGAGAAAGCGCAACCCTTAACATACATCTACTAATTTAATGAATTTGAATTGTTTGCCAACAATGGCTCTCATTTCTTTCTATAATCGCTGAGATTTAAAAAGGAGAAACACAGTTAAGGATTTTGCATACTATAACCAAAATTAGCATACTTGCAAAGGGGACAGTGGGTATTGGACATTTCTTCACTAGAACATTTTTTTACATTTCATAATCAAAAATGAAAACTCTGTACCACTTTTCATTATCTCTCCTGCATATTTCTGCTAAAATACGCCTCCAACTAATCTTATTTTGCATCAAATCCTGTCAAACAGGTATATAACCAAGTGACAAATATTATCAAGGGCTAACAAAAGTCACCTGGCATTGTTTCCTTATGAAATGAATGGGAAACTTCCTGTCAGCAAAATTGGTTTATATGAGTTTCAAAGTAACTGGTCTGAATGTCTGAGAAGTAAGTTAGAGAAGTAAATTGAAATTTATATTTGAGAAAAACTAGAAAGCACAGAGGTGGGGGAAGTCAATCTATAAATTATTTTTAGTAAATTTATATTGCTACAGGTGGAACTCATCCTGTGCACAAACTGTCCCAGGCTAACAGCATGGTCGTTACTGACCAGACAGTGAGCTCCCCACAGTGAGAACTGTGTCTGCATGACCTCCTGTTTCCAGTTGGTACTTAGCATTTGTTGAGTTGAGTTGCATTAAATTGGTTAACCAAGGTAGTAACAATACTCGGGCTATATTGTTGCTAAATTAACAATAATGCTATAGACTCTCAGGTATTGCGTAAGGTACCATTTCTCGTCCTCTTCCTGTCTCTCCCTCTCTCTCCCTATTGACAAAACACATTACTTGTGAGAAACTTTAAACATCCAGCCCAGCCTTCCCATTTTAGTTTTCCCAAGTGTTAACTTCTAAACATTTTTTTTTTCTTCTTCCAGAAGGCTACTCTTGCTACTCTGTTGATTTCTGATGCTTAGAGGGATTTAAATAGGACTCTTAATTAAATTCCTTTCCAGAAATATTTGAGATTGTAAACTGAGGCTATGAAAAGAGAGCGACCAACTTACTGCTTGCTTCTAACTTTTTTGACTTCAGAATTGAAAATTTACATTCTAAGAAACTCTCAAGCCTCAGAAAACCAGGAGGATTTGTCAGAATAAAACCTGACAACAATTTGATTAAAGAACAGTAATTCCAATTGGAGGAAGCCAGCGAAATAATAAACGTTGTATGAGCCCCTGTTGCTTCCATTTTTGCCTTTTTCATAATTTATTTTTGTTTCTTGTTATTATTTGTGATTTGAGAACTGGATGAGTCTCATATTTGTAAGATTATTTTGGAGGCAAAATAAATTCATACTGAAACCGATTATTGCCATCCTCAGTTGAAAGGAACTTAATGACTGATTGCTTGAAAGGAAGCTGGAATCTTGAAAGTGGTGAGTCTGTCATTATTTAGACATGAAAATCTCGGCATATTCCAGACTACACAAAAAACATATCTGATTTCCCAAGAAAAGCATGATGGAAATTAAGCTAGGAGAAACTCAGCGAGAGCTCCTAACACAGTGGTTTTCAGGCCTGGCTGCACATTAGAATTTGCTAGGGAGCTATAGAAAACAATTCAGGCGTGGGCTCCATCCCAGTAGATTCTGCTCCCATTGTTGCGAGATGGGGCACAGCCACGAGCATTTTTCCACAGTTCTTCAGATATTTACTGAATTCCATTACATCTACCTTAAATTACTGGATTCTTGGGGAAGTAAATACATTTAACTAAAAAGAACTTGTGTTGGAATGGACTTTTAAATATCTGATCAATACTTTATTTTTTCAAATTATCAAAAATGAAAACATGTATATGTGATCGGTATTTTTTGAGCCTGGTTTGGAGTTGAAAGATTTTAGCTCTCTGTTGATGAAACATGTACACATTAGCATATTACTCTGTGGCAATTACTAAGCAAGACAAGGTTTCTATTCCATTTCTTTTGGACAGCACATATTATAAGTTATCTGTATATACACATGCATGCATGCATGAAATGGTACATTAAAATTGATTTTTTAATCAGATAAGGAAAGGGAGCAAACTGTCACCAGTAAAGTCTTTAAAACTGAAAACCAAGGACATGCATAAAAAGAAATGAACATTTCAAATCTGTAATGGGATATGAAGACAACGACCTCTTCAATGCTATTTTTAAATTTCCTCAGGTCAATAATGGCCACGGGTTCTAATGTTCTCATTTCTCTGTGACCCATGTCAGTTGGATAGCTAATGTGAGTCTCATACCAGAGGAAAAAAAATCAATATCTTAAGAAAGAAAAATCCATGAATTTGTATTCCTGATGAAGCATCTTTGTGGACAGTTTAGCAAATACTTGTTTATACTCTAAATAAAACCCTCGTCCTAAAATTCATGAAATATGCACTAGTACAGGAACTAAAATTGTTACCAGAGGTTTCTTAAACTGTGCCATAAAATGTACACACTTATCAGCACAGAATATTAAGACTTCAGAAATGGTGAAAGAAAATTAGAAATTAAAACAAGTTTTTGAAAAAGAATGAAAGTGAAAGGAAACTGCAATTTTACTACAGTGAATCAGTATGTTAATTTTAGGATGCTGTTTTGCTGCCTGTGACCTGATTATACATATCAACTTAATAACAAACAAATAATTTGCTGTTAGTATTATCTATAATGACTTCTGTCAATTAACTTAGTGGTTACAAAGAGACTGTTTTTTTTTTAATCATATTGACCAATGATTTAGATTCAAAATTCTGAAGCCACAGTCTAAAATTACAAATTGGGTCATATCTCAAAATGTATACTATTTAGAATAAGAGCAGATGAAAAACTATGTCCTTTTATGTGGACTTTGCTACCTCTTCATTAAAAGATTCTACAATAAGCATAAGGACGGAAAAGCAAGCACTTTACAAATAATGTCTGTCTTTGGAAATAAACTCAACACTGTGTCCTTATGGTTGGAACAAAAAATTCAGTAAAAATATTTTCAATGAACCGTTTCCATCTTTGCAACTGAAGTAAACATTTGGTTGAATCCGATTAAAACGTCCAAATGTACAGTCAATATTTCCAACTGATAGTAGCTCTGTCATCACGTGGAAACTGTCCAACTGTCTCAGCAGTCTGTGAGCTGCAAGTAGGAGAGCATTAATCTGGATTAGCCAGACAAAAAGTCAGGTTTTCAGAGTTTACTGTATGTTGGTCTTTCTCCATCAACTCCCACTCAAGGGCTGCAAATACTATTATCCTTGGGTTTTTTGTTTAGTAGTGCTTTTTGTTGTTGTTTGGGTTTTTTTTTTTTTACTATTCAATTTTAATTGTATTATCGAGATCTTTCTTAAGAAAACGCATAACTTTGTGTCTCCAATCATGAAAATAAAATGCATCTTATTTAGCTGTACAGTTGCTTCTGTCTTTTAGTTACCACTAGAGAAAACAGAGCAGCTGGAAAGTGACAGCTAAGTCACTAAGAACGTTAGCAAACCTTGAAACTCTTACGGAAAAAGGTAAATTGCTGTTATCAGTTATGGAAACACAAATGCACGCTGTTCATGCAAAACTACACTGGATGTGGAAAGAGGCAAGGAAATGAAGGAGGGAGGGAGGAAAAAGGAGAAGGAGGAGAAAAGGAAGACATCAGAAAGGAAGCACCTAAGGTTATCCCTATTGCTTTATATCCTTTATAGCTCTCCCAGCCTTGTCAAATTCTACATATTTTACATGGTCCCATCATGTATTTTAATTCCTCCAAGTGAAATGGTAAGTTCTTGCTTTTTTTTTTAAGATTTACTTGTTTTTATTGGAAAGGCAGATATAACAGAGAGGAGGAGAGAAAGTTCCTCCATTCACTGCTTTACTCCCCAAGTGGCCACAGCATCTGGAACTGAGCTGATTTGAAGTCAGGAAGCAGGAGTTTCTTCAGGCCATCCTTGGCTGCTTTCTCCAAACCACAAGCAGGGAGCTGGATGGGAGGTGGAATAGCCGAGACACGAAAAGGAGTCCATCTAGGATCCCAGTACATGCATGCTGCGGTTTAGCCATCGGGCCCAAGAAGGTAAATTTTTTAGTAAATCATTGCCACATTATTCATAGAGTAAAAACTACTCACATTTATTTTATCTGTTAATATATTAGGAAAAAATACATACATACATATGTATATAATTAGCATAAGAATTTATATACAGCTTTTTTAAAAAGTGCAAGGCCTGGCATTGTGGTGTAGTGGGTTAAGCTGCCACCTGCAGCATCAGCTGCAGTTTAAGTCATACAGCTGCCAGTTTAAGTCCTGGCTGCTACACTTTCGATCCAGCTCCCTGTTAATGCGCCTGGGAAAGCAGTGGAGAATGGATTAAGAGCTTGGATCCCTTCACCCATTTGGGAGACCCCCAAGAAGCTCCTTTGTCCGGGCTTTGGCCTTATCCAACTTGGGTAGTTGTGGCATCTGAAGAGTGAACCATTGGCTGAAAGCTCTCACTTTCTCTCTCGCTCCCTTTCTCGGTCCCTTTGCCTTTTAAAGTAACAAAATAAATCTTTTAAAATGAATAAATATTATAGATAATGCATTTTGAAGTGTTTTTTTAATTGATTTTTGTCTTTAAAGGCACTTCACGCTTGCTACCACCTCTTTAGTCTACTGTATAATCTTCATTGAAAATTAAGCCAGATAGTTATAACGCCAAAGAAACAAAGACAGCAGAGAGGCACCTGGAGACTCTCACTTGCCTAATACTCCACAAGCAGCAGTGACAGAGGCAAGTGGTCGCGTATCTAGTCTTGGTTCATGGTTCTCTCCATAAAGAAGAGATATAATGAGGCAGAAAGTAAGTAGCATTTTCAATGATTTGCTTCAAAGTATCCAATATGCTTATCTAGTCTGAATTTTAAAATATGATTTTTTTTAATGATAATGCATTCAACATTTTTGCAAAGAAAATTTACCTTCTTTCATCTACCAGGTTGGAACTTAAGCTTTGAAGCTCAAGTATCCTGGCAAGCATTTGGCCTCACAGTTAAGATATCCATATCTCATACCAATAGTGCCTGCACTGCACTCCCAGCTCTTCTCCAGATTTCTACCTCCTGATAAAGCACACTGTGGGAGACGACAGGTGATGGCTCAAGCATTTATGCCACTGCCACCCACCTGGGAGACCCAGAAATCCTTAGCTCCTGGCTTTGACCTGTCCCAACGCCAGCTGTTACAGGCATTTGGGAAATAAACAGCAGGTTGGATCTCAACATTTCTCTGTGTGTGTGTGTGTGTGTGTGTTAATATAAATAAAGAAGAAAACTTATTTTAAAATAGCAATGTCATAAAGCATCCCTTTGGCAGATTGTAAGTACATGCCAATATTGAATATTCAGGTATCACACATATCCACGTATACCAGAACCAGTTCCTTGCATGTAATGTGAAGCTCATTAAATATTTTAATCAGTAATTGAATTTTTCAAATGAATGATCAAAGAATTCTACCACTAGCGCATGTTGAGCCAGCAGGCTCCCCTGCTTAGCTACCAGGTCTCTTCCTAAGCTAATGGCAAATTCCCACCAGCTGTCCTGTTCTTGAGCTCCACCATCCTATCTCTGTGTGCTTAACTCTCAGTTCTGTTTAGGCCCTCTATCTATAAATCATCAGAATCAACCTAAATTAGCCCAAACCATCCCCTACAGCCTCTCACAGGTTGCCACACTGGCAGAAACCCTCAACATATGGCAGTGGTAGAATGAACCAAACGAAGAATGCGGCTTTTTATGTGAACCAATCCAGTCTTGCACTCAGAAGTCAACAACAGGCATCGGACTGGTCTTGGCTTGTGTCCCTTCTCACCCTTATTAATGTTTTTTTTTTCTTTTTTATCTAGGACCATGCACCCTTCAGCTATGGATGTGGTTCGTTTGCTCAGTAGCAGAACTTAAAAGATGCACAATTCCAGCTACAGCTCCAGTGACAGCAGCAGGAGAGGCAGGAACCTGTTCCCGAACAAGGCCCTCTCTTAGCGGGAAATACTCATGGAGTCTCTCAGTGTCCCCATTTCCAGGTTCTCCCTCCCCCAGGGTTCTTGGCAATATAACACCAAAAAACGTTTTTTCTGTTGTTGATTCTTGCTGTACATTTATGAAAATGCTGGACTTGCTGAAACACTGGGCCCGAACCCCCAGGCCTAGTGAATCTGGGTGTAGATAGTGAACCTAAGGCTAATGGAAAGCTTACAGCTCCACAAAGCCCAACAGCTGGGGATACTTCAAACTTTTAAACTGAGCACTGCAGAGTTCCCCAAGGAGCCTTTCTGCATACATCCCCTCACCCTGGGGTGCATACACCTCTCCTAAATAACCACTTATACCCCTCTGCCAGCTGATCGGAAGTAATAAGGCCTAGTTTCAACAAATAAAACTCTCCTCTGAACATATGCTCACAGAAATAATTAAGCAAATCAAACCAAATCAAAGGGTATACACGGAGGCAGCTAACAAAGCAGCACCGAATGACCAACATTTTTCAGGGGTGCTCTCATCAGTCGCTTTCATTTTATCACCACGGTATCTGCCAAACTCCTGCACTTTATGTTGTTTTGCCACACTCCTGTGCTGTATTCACACCGGTATCTACTGATACCAGACAACCATGCTGCCTACACTTCCCTGTGTCCACAGTTCCATTATTATTCCTTCATCATGACATCCACTTAGGACTTACCTATTAGCAGCCATCATCTTTAAGGTTTCAAACCCAATATGTTTCTTTTTTTTTTTTCTTCCCTCCTCCCTCCCTCCCTCTCTCCTTCTCTCTCTTCCTTCCTTCATTCCTTCTTTACTTTCGTTCTCACCCTTCTTAATCTTTCTTCCTTCCTTTTCTTTCCTTTCTTCCTTCCTTTCTTTTTCTTACTATCCCGCCTTCTTTTTCTCTTTTATTTTCCCAGCACACACCTGCATCATGATAAATTTTATGCAGATTAAAACAATAGCTGTATTTTTTTCTGTCTATTATGCTGTCAGTGTTCAGTTTGTGACATACCTTGCCCCACAAATTCATCAGTCAGAAGATAAGAGAGGAAAAATTACATACAAAGAGAGAAAGAAGAACAGATTCCTTAACCAAATACAATTAGCTGCTCACAATTTCTTTAGATTTACAATGAGTTTAATTGAATTATATTAAATCAAATGTACATATTTTATAAAATTTCCTTTTTAAAGAAAACCACTAGAAGCATTGAAATGTTATGAAAACAGAAAATTCAGAAAATACATTCAGTGGAAACTATAGGGAAACTATTAAATATTTGAAAATTAACTGATGACAATTAGACTGTGAAATAATTTGTTTTTAATCAGTTGCTTTGAAAACAGATAAAAATAAGATCAATTAGTTAAAAATTCGATCACCATGGTTTCCTCAGTAAACATTTAACTTATCTTCTTTCACTTTGAAAAGCTCTATTTCCAAATGAAAAATGTATCATAAATCAGCATTGCTGTTTGTACAAAAGTACACAGACTGACCAAGTCTAGGGAAACACATATAAATATAGAATTCTTAATCAATAGCAAATATATTATACTGTGTCAATAATCATCTAAAATGCTTGAAAGCTTGAGGAAACTTTGTAAGTTGATTCTCAGTAAAACTTGGCCATCTGTGAGCGTCCAGTAAGGGATACACAATAAATACAGTACTCAGTTGCATTTATTGTACATAGTCATCCAGAAAGACAACTTTCCATAACATATGATACATATATAAGTAACATGTTATATAAAGATTATCTACAATTGGACTTTGTCATTTAAAATTGTGCAATAAAGGTAAGAAAATTTTAAAAAACAACACTATCATTACTTGATTCAGCACATTTTGCATATCAGATTCCATATATTCTGCTAGCAGATTTCAGGAACCATGGCTTTGCCTAGATTTAAAAAGAAGAAGGAGAGCACCTGGCACGGTAACTCGCGGCTGAAATCCTCACTTTTGTATGCACTGGGATCCCATATGGGTGCCAGTTCTAATCCCAGTAGCCCTGCTTCCCATCTAGCTCCACCTGCTTGTGGCCTGCGAAAGCAGTTGAGGACTACAAAAAGCTTTGAGACCCTGCACCTGCATGTAAGACCTGGGAGAGGCTCCTGGCTCTTGGCTTCAGATTGGCATGGCTCTGGCCATTGTGGCTGCCTGGGAAGTAAATCAATGGACAGATCTTCCCCTCTGTCTCTCCTCCTCTGTATATCTGACTTTGCAATAAAAAGAAATAGATTTTTGGCCCAGTGCAGTGGCCTAGCAGCTAAAGTCCTTGTCTTGAATGCGCTGGCATCACATATGGGCACCGGTTCTAATCCCGGCAGCTCCACTTCCCATCCAACTCCCTCCTTGTAGCCTGGGAAAGCAGTCGAGGATGAACCAATGCCTTTGGATCCTGCACCTGCATGGGAGACCTGGAGGAGGTTCCTGGCTCCTAGCTTCAGATTGGCACAGCACTGGACCATGCGGTCACTTAGGGAGTGAATCATCGGACAGATCTTCCTCTCTGTCTCTCCTCCTGACTTTGCAATAAAAACAAATAAATCTTTAAAAAAAAAAAAAGAGGAAGGAGAGTGCATTGGCCTTAGCTATTCAAACATTGGTCAAGATGGCCACCTACAATAAAACAGTATCTAGGTGAACTTTTTGGTTTTGGACCCTGACTCTAGCACTCTATAAATCGAAACTCTGGGTCACAGTGCTGGGAACTCAACATAACATGATCTGTATAATCTATGTAAGAACCACAGAAGGAGTTCCACACTGTCATATTTAGTCTGACCCAGCAACCAGCCACTGTGAACATTTGGGGGGGTCAACCAGTGGATGAGGACAAAGGCAGTGCTTTTCTGTCTGTAAAATTTAACTTCTTTCAAAGCTTTAATGCATTAAAAAGAGATCTGGTAAGCTCATATGGCTATTTCCTGAGAAAACAACATGGAAGAACTATGAGGGAAATATCGTATGTCATTGTAAGCACAAATAGCACTTTTTCCTATCTAATTTGAAAGAAAAAGTAGGCAAGCTCTAGAAGGAAAGTGAGACAAGAAACTATGAGAATTATTGTTCAGATAGTAGGTTCAGGATATAGACTATTAATGAACTAAAAACATAGTTTATCCCTGATGACCTGCATTTGATTGCTTCAAATAGTTCCAAATCCACTACTGCTAAAAGTATCACAGGACATTTTGCATCCTACTGGAGTGACAACCTGTCAGGCTGTTTGTTCGTGTATCAGTACAATCCTCTAACCGAGTCTCAATTTCAAGCCAAGATGCTGAGTGAGCAGAAAAAAAGCATGCACAGTGGCATGGTGACTTCTACCTTGAACCATGAGCCATGTTGCATTTATATTCATCAAGAAAGTACTCCACCAGCATCAAACCATGTATCCAGATCTCAGCTCGTTATCTGATTATCCAACTTAATCCCATTAGACACTGATCTCTTAAACAGCACAGAAACTGCTGACAAAATACCTCTGCAAACATAAGAAAATCCCTGCGTGGAGGAGTGCTCAATTTTACAATTTCCCTTAGGGAAAGCTACCACTCCCATTTATTTAAATATTAATCACAGACAATTTTAAGTGAAAATGAAAATCAGTGAATGCCTTAAAAAAAAAATCTTACCCCCAAAAAAGCATGGTACAGTGAGAGGAGCACAGCTGATCTTTCTTGCTTAGAAATCTACAGACTTGAAACAGCACTTTCACCATGAAATGGCTGAAAATGCTAGCCATTTCAGAAACCCAGATTTAAACTACTCTTCAATTTATGGAAATTCCTTGATTTCTACATCTCCTGAAAGTCTTTATTTTTTATATACTCTATGTACCACATAATAACATACACAACAAAAAGTTAATTACCTAATGATGCATAGGAATGCAAAAATATCTTGAGAAAAAAAAAGTGATTCCAATGGATGCAAGGAAAGGCTGCAGAAATAATTTTTAGATAATCAAAAACAGAAAAATATTTGAAAAACGAATGGTGAAATGCTCATCTAGAGAAAGAATGAAAAGGGTTTTCAGGTGGCAGATCTTCATGAAGCACACAACAGAAGTAACAAGAGTCGCATCTGCGCATGTGGACTATGGGGTAACACCTTCATTTCCTCATCAGCTAAGTGGTCTAATGAGCAGGCTAAAGATATTTTTCAACTCATAGAGAGTTTAGGTTTTAAGCATTTCACAAATACCATTATGTAAGTGTGCTTGTGGAAAATAAAGCCTTATGACTGTTGGGAAATTTCTCTTTTTAGAGCACTTATATCTTTAAGCAAAGTGATAAGGACCAGAGCAAAAGGAAGCATCTAAGCATATTTCTACATAAAGTACCTCCACAAAAGAGTTTTCTTTCTTTTAAAAGGTGGATCATAGGAATATCAAATGTCCTAGAATCAAAATGGCATATTAACAAATAGAATCAGATATTTTTAAAAGATTGATGCATTTATTCAAAAGTCAGTTTCAGAGTTTGTCTGTGAGAAACAGGGAGAGATCTTCCATCTGCTGGATCACTTGCCATATAGTGGCAACAGCCACGGTTTGGCCAGGTTAAAGCCAGTAGCCAGAGCTGCATTGAGATCTCCCACATAGGTGCAATGGCATAAGTACATGTGCCATTTTCTGCTACTTTCTCATGTGCATTAGCAGGGAGTTAGAGGAAACCAGAGCAGTGTGGACTAGAAGCAGCACCCATAAGGGATGCCTGTATCATAAGCAACAGCTTTGGCTGCTATGCCACATATCGGGGTAGCTTCACTAGAGTTGTCCTAATCTAGTCCATAAATGGTTTGACAGGCTCAATGTTCAATTAGTATGCCGCTTAATTTCTTACACATTACATGTTTTGTATGCTTCAATTGTCTGGAAATTAAAAATTAGGTAATTAAGAAGAGATCTCCAAGTGTCAAGAAATTGCACTGATTGTGTCTGAAGAATAAGGGAAGGAAGCCAGAAAGCGTCATCAGGGCTAGATAAAAGTAATTTTCTACAGAAACAAGGGTAAGCCAAGGGAAGGAACAGCATGAACCCGGGTCCAGATATTAGAACCTGCAGCGTGCAGAGACAAGTATGAGAAACGTGCCGGGCTGGAGCCTAGGGCATGTGAGAAAAAGGGGAGAGGATGATGCTGACAGAGGAACGCACTGCTTCTATGGACAGTTTCATCTGCCATTAAAGGAAACCTATCTTGAACGTCACAGAGTTATGTGGGTGTTTTAATGCAATTAAGTTATAACACTATTTTAGAAGGCTAATGTGACTGTGGGGGAAAAAAAACAAATAAGAGAATAGCAAGTGTCAGTTACTGCAATCCAGAGAGTGACACAATCACTTTGGTGAGGCAAGATGATGTCTGAATAAAGAATTTTAGCAGTTGAGAAGGAGAGAAAAAGGGACTAAAGATATGCAACATTTGGACTTGGTGATTAAATGAGCTCAGGGTATTAAGAAAATTAAGAGCCTTAAACATCCCTAAATTTCTATATGTAATAAGTTTATGGATAAAAGTTTTAAGTAAGTAAAATGAGAAAAGAAAATGGTTTAACAGAGACTATGATAAGTTTATTTTAGAGCTTATGCAAGTTGTGAAGGTCCAAGTGACTTCTGTAAAACCAGAAGATGCTTAAAAATACAGAGCAAATAAATACAGAAATTCAAAGCTATGGGTACAAATTAGTAGTTGTGACCAAGCAGTAAAACATGTTTTTATTTTTTTGAGAAAAAAAAACTTATCATGAATAGAGGTACGCAATATTATTTTTTATAAAGATAATCTACTTTAAAATTTTGTCTTTCCCTCCCCCCGTTCTTTCCATCCATTCTCCTTGAAAGAACTGTGATATTTATTGACCTCTCAGAAACTCAAGAATATTTTGCAGTTCTCATTTTCCTACTTGTTAGTTTCAAGATTTGAAAGCTATCCTATTGCATGCTCAGTGTTGTGAGAATAGTAATTCTCATAAAAATAACAATCTTTAAAACACCTAAAAAATAGAAATTGAATCTTCTGTATCTCCTATGACAGAGAGAGAAATAAAGGAAGAGAGAAAAATCCACCTCTTTGGTGATAGTTCAGAATTAAATTTTTCTTAACTTTTCTTTGGTTTTGCTAAGGATTTATTTACTTATACTGGAAAGGCAGACACACAGATAGAAGGAGAGACAAAAAGAAAGATCTTCCATCCACTAGCTCACTCTCAAAATGGGCACAATAATTAGAACTGAGCCAATCCAAAAACCAGGAGCCAGTGGGCTTCTTCTGCGTCTCCCATTCGGGTGCAGGGTCTCAAAGCTTTGGGCCATCCTCTACTGCTTTCCCAGGCCACAGGCAGGGAGCTGGATGGAAATTTGAGCAACAGGGATAGGAATCCAGCTGCCTATATGGTATCCCAGCATTGTAAGAAGATGACTAGTAATAGTTACCGCTTCAGGCCCGACAAGGTTTTTCTTTAAGGTGAAATTCAACACAATGATGATAAATAGGGAGAAAGGCACACCTCAGATTATTATTAGATAAGACATTCAACGCACTCACATAATTTTTTATCTGAAACCTCATTTGAATTCTTATTCACACACTAACTTCATATTTAATGCCAGCCTTGTTTAAAATTATATTTACTTTTTAAAAAATATTGTATCATTTGAGAGCAGAGGAGAATATTGAAGCTTTATGCTAAAATGGATGAAAAGATTTTCAGTAACTTTTCATCACAATAACGAGAACGTTGAATACAGTGAAAAAGAACATAATTTTGTTGGAGTTTCAGGTTAATTTTATGAGTGAGACAAAGAGAACCACAGCATTTAAGAGACAACAGCTTCAGGTTCTCACTTTGAAAGACTAGGGGTGTGTGTGTGTGTGTGTGCGTGCTTTGCTTTCTTCTAAATATTTTTACGACAAAGCATTTTATTTGTCATTAAATTGTTTTCACTTTATTTTTTTAATAGATTTTAAAACAGGACTGAGTTGCTCTAACACAGCCCCCTGAACACACTACATCAGCTCACGGTAGGAGATGTATAGAAAATAGACTTTTGCTGCCCTCTCTTGGAATAAATAGGTGAACAGAAAGACTGATGATTCTGCATTTCACTATTGTCTGCACCTTACCACTGCCACACTGCTTGGGAAACAAAAGCCTGGGACTGAATTATTGAATGGCTAGTTAGGAAAGCAGTGGAACCTCTTCTGAATTTTATGGGTCCAAAACATTAGATTTTTTTTTAAAGGATCGTTTAACAGCAACCTGAATAAAAAGCATAATTTCAAAAACATAATTTTCGCACTAGAGAAAACAAATTATTGACATGAGTCTCAAGTATGGATAAAATCTTACTGTCAGCATGCTCTATAACAATAAAATCTCAAAATGTTTTGGCTCCAATAAAGTGTCAAGAATGAAACAATTTCAGATGTTAGCAGAACTTAGGATACTATATTGTCCATACAAATAATGCAAAATGCAAATTATCTACACAATCTATGAAGTCTTATACTCAACACTCTTTTTACATTTAAAGTATGATATATATAATCCAGTTTTCTGTTACTGGTTGATGTTTAGATACCCACCTCCCAACACATGTTAACTAAGTGAATAGTGATAATTATAACGATAACAAACATCCAACTGATCTTAAAACTGCATAAACGCGTCTCAATTTGGCTATTTTTATTTCTTTGAAATAATGAGAAATTTCACTACACACAGCAAACAAAATTATTCAGTGACTGACCAAATAAACAAACTTTTTAGAAAATTAGAAAGAAAATTAGAAAATCATAAGGCAATGAAGTATAAATGAAGCTGAATTATATGGTCCTGTTACAGTGGTCAAAACACCCAGGTGTAACTATCTATATTGGATATTGCAGAATAAGCTCAGATCTATAGATAAGTAGTTTGTTTTCTTTGGGGTAAGAAAATTAAATAGACTTTGTCTAGACAGAATGACCTCATTGCATACATTTGCTTCCACAGGAGCCGAATCCAATGAAAATTCTAAATTACTTTATTAAATAAGTGTCTTAGCTATGTATATATGTTGCTTTCTATGAGATACAGGCAGTTCTGCTGTAGTACTTGTAAATTTCACACTGCATTACAAAATAAGAGTTCTGTGAAGCTAATCTAACAAATCGTAGAGAATTCACAACATTGATTTATTACATTTTTGATGTTGACGATTTCTATTAAAATTCATTACTACCATTAAATGGCTCTGTCATTTCAAACTAAATTTGTTGGTGTTGAGACTGCACATAATTTTTAAACACAAGCAGAAAGAATTGATAAAAGTTAGAGCCTACAAAAATCTCAGCTTGCTTTTACTGTCTTTTTCAAACATAGCTGTGTATGTCTTAATTATTTAAATGGAATTAGTTTTATTGCGATTTGTTCCATTGTAATTTTCTATGTTGCAAGAATAGAATATTCAAATTAATTTAAGTTATAAATTTGAATATATAAATTATTTAAGTTAGGAATTAAACTTGTATTGATTGAGGCAAATTTCCAATAATGTAACTTTGAGGGAAATGAACATTCTTAGAGGATGTGTACTGGCAGTATAAGGAAACTCCACACTGGAACCATTCACATTATCTTCACCTGTTCCCATATTAACTGGGTACAGACTGAAAATTAAGTCTAAAGCTGGCAGTGATTTAGGTACTTTAAAGTGCAAATGAATGCAGCAATGGAAAAAGAGCTGTGATAAATAATTTAAGGAAGAAACAATGATCTCTGGCTATTGGAACTCAGGAAAAGGCACATGCATTTAAGTAAATGATGTGTGATTTTACAAGTTCCATGGGTTAGCAGTTCTCACATTTATGAAAATGATTGAAGATTCTACAATCAAGAGTAGAGCAATTTTCGTCACTTCATAGTTTACAAACTAAAGATAAAACATGAAATAACTAGAAACTACTATTGTTAATTAAATAAGCCATTCTCTTTGAAATATCAATCCATATAGTACAAAAAAACTGTAATGTATACGAGTAAAATTCGCATCTTGGGATTTGATCACTTTTTGAACTTATAAATTTTATTTTTGATTATGTTTATATACTTGATCAGGGTGGGAAGAGTTGAGAATTGGGGGAAAGTGGATGAGATCATCGTTTCCAAATTTTCTTTTTCTCCTTCATATGTCTGGGGAAGGAGAGGAGATGGGGAGCTGGGAAGCCATCCCCAGCCTCCAACCAACTAATCACCTGATGCCATCCCAGAATCCCCCATGTGGAGCAGCTCCATGGTTCTGCTTCAGTGATTTTGACAACTCTGAAATGCTGCTGATCTTATCAATCCAGAAAGAAGAAATCCTTCCACAGTCCCTTGGCTGACACAGTCCACCGCAGAGTCTCTATTCACACAGATATTTGCTGTTAACATTGGCCAGGGTAGTTGACCAACTTGTTCTGACCTTCTTTTTCTGCTGTGGTACCAGATGTCCTCTGTAGACCCCAATGGACTGCCATTATATGTTAGCATGCTGTCTATTGCTCCATCTAAGCTACCGAGGAGACTCAGTTTTGACACATACACTCCATGGTCAGACATGCAGTCAGTTAGCCCAGACTGGCTCTCCCCCTAACATGCAGGTCAACAGGCATTGTGGCCGTGCCCATGCTGGTCTGACCTGGGTCTCAGCTCTCACTATCAGCAGTGGGAGCAATTGCCCAGCAGAGGCACCCCCTTGCAGTCTCCCTACCAGGCTCACATCTCCCCACTGCACACCTAGCTCTTGTGTGTGTTGGTGGGTGCTGTACCCAGACTGCCATAACCTGCCTCACCTTGGCATTTGCTGGCGGGTGCTGTAGCCTGGTGCAGCCAGGTCTGCATTCAATTCCAGCTCATGCTAGTGGGTGCTCTAGCCTAGTCCAGCCCTTCCAGCCCTCAGTCTGGCCCTAATGTGAACTGGCTGGTGCTGCATCCTAGTCCAGCCTGTCCTGCATCCCAGCCTGGTTTTCATTTCTGTCAGTGGGTGTTATGAACTGGCCCAACCTGGGCTGCCCCTCTTAAAGCTGACCCACATGTATGCTGGCAGGTATCATAACCTGGCTTAGTCTGGGCTGCTCCCAGCTTTGGTTTCTGTGCTCACCAGCAGGATCTGCATCCTGACAAAGGAGGTCCCCAAGCTCCTCAGTCAGGTCTACTCCTGATGGTTAGTGTCATGGTCCAGCCCAACATTACCTATCCCCTGTTCTCAGGAGCTTTTGCTGTTTTCAGACATGTGTGAATTGGAGTGCCCTTTGGATACCTGTCTATTGGTACAATTTTTGCTGATAAACCCAGTTGTTCCAATGCCATGCCCACAGGAAGGTCAACTGGCTCTAATACTTCTAAGGTACAATAAAAACCTAATAATCCTTAACAATGCAGCCATGTTCCTGAAATTCTGATGCCTACGGAATAAACCATTCAGCAACAAAGGCAGCTCACCTTTACCTCTTGTAGACTGCTCCTTTACTGTTCATAACCCAAAAGAATCTTTGTCAGGTATGTGTGAAAACTCACTCCAAAATATTGTCTGTAGATACACACACACACACACACACACACACACACACACACACGTCTTACATTTTACCTCCTACACAAAACCCCTCAGTTCAAAAGTATTTCGTTTTGAAAACTGAAGTCAAAGTGAAATGAGATTTAGGTGGCTTTGTGGACTATGAATTCTCCCCCCGACACCCTCTCCAACACACTAACATTACCTACCATTACTACCTAGATACCTTCTGACTCACTTGACTGAATGGAAGCAAAAAGAGGGACATATGAGAATAAAAGATTTACAAGTTAATATCCCAAAGAATTTTCCAGTTACAGTGGTAAACGTGAAAAATCCATTTCACTTTTATGGATCATACATAAAGAAGCCTGTGTGGGAGTTATAGAATCAAAGAATCTTTGTTAAAATTTCATATGTAAATATTCATCAGCAGTGGATTAGTTTAAGGCTAGAAGTAGTGAGTGGTTTCAATGGAGTAATCTGAGGCTCTAAGTATACATCAATTATGCAGACACATTTAGCTTTGCAGGCATTTTTTCCTTGTTAGAAAATACTCTGTGGGAGGTAGCATGTTTCCCAGGAAATGAAATTGGGAATGGGAACATAGGAATGTAAAGGAAGTGAAAAAATACAACAGTGATCTTGGTGGGTGTTCTCAGTCAATCTGGGATGGAGTATGTTTAGGTGCTTTCCAGTGGAATGCCCCCAAAATCCAGAGACCTAGGTTACAAATGGACAGAATCACTTTCTTGATATGCCCTTCTGCTTTACATCTAATTGAGAAGCTCTCCAGAATGATGTGGTTTGCAATAATGGTTCTATGTGGGAAATACACATTGCCAAAATGATGGGCATTAAGTTACAAAGCCACTGAACATGGTCTGTCCATAGAGATCCTTGAAATCAGAGTCCCAGCTTGGGTGCAAGAACCCACCAACCCCTGTGCTGCACAGTAGAAATTACCTCTCTTATCCTATCACTATTTTAATATATGTCATATCATAAAACATATCTAACTTCTTTCCACATTCTTTTCATGAATTATAACACGTAATTGCATTTTTTTGTATTTTTTATATTATTTTCCATGACCTTGTTTTGCAGGTGTAGGGATTCTGCCCTATGCTTCCCCTTTTGCTCTCCCATCTCTGCCCCCTCAACACACCCTTTTCCCCATATTATTATGATGGTATAGTCCTTCAGCAATAGTGACAAGTCAAACATTCTGCTGTTTCAGTGTATCATGGCATTATAGGTTTCGGCAATGGTAGAAAATCTAGTGTCACTACCAAAGTTTAGTTAACAGCTTCATTTGGGAGTCTTCCTTTTATTTGAGAGTAGAGTTGCATACTACAGCATATCTCTACTTTCTAGTATGATTTTCTGCATTATACAGTTCATCTATGAGAATTTGTATGTATGTGTGTGTGTGTGCATTTTGCTTATATAGCCATATGTTATGCATTTTGCATGAAATTGCCTTACATCAAAGAGTACATCGGATATTTTTCCTTGGGGATTGGTTTATTTCACTGAGCATAATGGCCCCCAGTTGGGACCATTTTGTTGTAATTCAGAGAATTTCATTTTTAAAGCATTAAGTTATTTTTATTGGGAAGGCAGATTTACCGAGAGAAGGAGAGACAGAAAGATTTTGTGTCCATTAGTTCACTTCCCAAGTGGTCACGGTGGCCTGAGCTGATCTGAATCCAGCAGCCAGAAGCTTCTTCTGTTGTTTTTTTTTTCCTTACTGCTTTCCAGATTCTCTTTTTGTTCTTTCAGGGGTATCACTATGATCTACTGAGGTGTAGATCTCTACGATTTACCCAAGTTGGAATTAGTTGTGAATCTAAATGTGCTAGTTAATATTTTAATTTAATTTTGGAATCCTTTCAGTCATTAGTTATTCATAATGTTGATGTCTTTCATTTACTTCTTTTTGTGCACCTTTTCACCCATGTTGATACATCATGAAGCATACCCATGTTTTACAACTAGATTGAAGCATTTGATACACCTTCAAGTTTGGTGACTTCAATATAATTAATCATCTGTGAAATTCAATGATCATGTTATGATACACTAGATCTAAAATGAAAATGATCAATAATAATAAGTGTTAAATTTTCTGTAACTCTTGTACGATTCCTGTGGAATTATAAATTCATGTAATTGTATTTAAAATGTTGGGTATAATCTATCCAGGTACAAAACTCATGATGTGATCAATCTACCTTTAGGTGTATATCCAACAAAAAATACATAAAGGTTCAACAAACAATATAAAGAAGAATGTTTGTAGAATTGCAGTTCAAAATGTCCTCAGATTCTAAAAAACCTGATTTCTATCTACAGACTTAGGTAAAGCATAAATTGTGGTGTATGTTTTGTTGACACAGTACAAAGCAGTAGGATGATTTAGATTACAATTGACCTACCATAAGACCCAGCTATCTCACTCCTGGGAATATATCCAAAGGAAGTAAAATCTGCATATGAGAAAGTGATCTGCAACCCTATATTTAGAGCAGTACAATCTACTATAGAGAAGACGTGGAAACAACTCAGATGCCTGTTGAAGGAGGAATGAACAAATAAATAAACTGTGGTGCATCTATTCTATGGTGTGCTAATCAGTCACTTAAAAGAATGAAATACTTGGCCTGGCATGATGGTACAGTGGCTAAATCCTTGCCTTACATATTCCATGATTGCATGTGGGTGCCAGTTCATGTCCTGGCTGCTCCATTTCTCATCCAGTTCCCTACCTGTGGTCTAGGAAAGCAGTGAAGGGTGGCCCAAGGCATTGGGACCCTGCACTTGCATGGGAGATCCTGAGGAAGCACCTGGCTCCTGGCTTAGCATCAGCTCATTTCCGAGCATTGTGGTCACCTTGGGAGGGGGCCAGTGTATGAGGGATATTTTTCTCTGTGTTTCCTTCTCTCTCTGGATTTGCCTTTCAAATGTTACTAGATATATCTTTAAAGAAAAACTCTGTTACCAGAAAATCTAGCATTGTAAATAAAAAGGATAATCTTTTTTTGTGTTTGATTTATTCAACTACATAAGATTTTATTTACTACTGTTTACAATAGTTTATTACATATATTACAATTAACTTGAAGAAAGAAGTTTTAAGGTTCCAAATGTAAAGTAATGATAAGGACATGGAAACATTACTTACTCTTATTTTGGCAGTACACATTGTATACATGTTTTGAAAATAACACTTTATCTCATAAATATGTGTAGTTTATATTGCTGTATTAATAAATAATTCTTTGATTTCCTCATTACTCATTGTATACATGCCTTGAGCTGTCATATTGTATCCAACAAATCAAATAAAAATAATTAAGGACCAACAATAAGAAAATTTGAATTTAAAAAGGGAGACTTCCTTGATAATACAACTGCCCCAGAAGAAAAATTATAGACTATCCCTTGGATCGACTGGAAGGTACCAGAAGGCAACTGATATTCAAATGATAAAATGTAGCCCACCGATAAGGAAATCATAAAAGTAAATAAACAAGTCACTATAACTGCACTTCTCATTGCTCTTTTCTCTTTTTTGATTAAATAGAAGTTTACACAAATCAACACTTCTAAAATTATGTTGAATGCCACAATAAAAAGATAATGTACCAACAACAGAAACATAAGGAATAGCTAATTAGCTAAGGTACTCATTGTATTCTGTGAGATACTAATTAATAAAAAAGGCAAAGATTCGTGAAACAGGGGGCTGGTACAGCGAGGTACAGACTGAATCTTCGCCTGTAGTGTCAGCATCATATACATGTGCCAATTCATGTCCAGGCTACTCAATTTCTGATACAGCTCCCCGTTAATGCCTGGGAATTCAGCAGAGGGTGGCACAAAACTGTGAAATGGAAACTTTTTTAAAATGCATTATCAAAATTGTCACATAAAATACATTTAAAACAAAAATGTGCTTCTCAAGTGAAAGATATTTTGTGATAATAAAAACATTAATCTCTCAAGAAAATGTTATACTTATAAACATATATTTATGTTCAGAGTCCCAAAATAATCGCAGAACTGAAAGGGAAGACATAATATCATACTTTGAAAACCACAAAAAAATTACTAGCGAGGCTATTAACAAGGAACTAATACAGCAGAAGACAATGTAAACTAACTCTTAATGGATATTAATAAATGGGTATTAATAAAATGTCTCAGTTGAGAAAAACAGACCATACAGTCTTGCCAATTACACACAAGACATTCTCCTAGGATAGACTACGTACTAGTCAGTACTACAAATCTGTGTTTACAGTGTGGAATAAATCAAGTTATTGTCAGATAAAGCAATAAAGAAAATGTGGTACACAGGCACAATGAACACAATTCAGTCATAAAAAGAACACAATTTCATTATTTCTACTAAAATGATTTGAACAGGTGAGCATCATACTAAGAAAATAAATCAACAGAAAATCAAGTACTGTGTGTTCTCCATCATGTGTGAACCCTTAAAAAAATAAATTCAACCTGAACATAGAACTGTGGTTACTAGGGACTTCAGGGGGTAAGGACAATTAGAACTTTGTAAAACATGTACCAAATCAAGATAAGACTAAATAAATAAGGGGCTTGGGTTGAGCAGACGTGACAGGAGCCTTCAGCAAATAGTTGTTCTGGAAAGTTTCCTGGTTTAATAGTAGATTTGCATAAGCAAGAACAAACTTCTATTTTATTATGCAATTTGGATTAAGGGACTTGTCTAAGATCACAGTACAACCTCGTCCCTTCCTTATAATAAACAACTTTTTAAAGTAATCCCTACAGTGGCGTTTCAAGCAAATTAATTTTACTCACGGTTTGCTGAGGACCACGTACGCTATTTCCAATTAAGTGAAGCTTCTGTGGCACCAGCCACGCCTGTTAAAATATAGATAACTGAATTATACAAATTAAACAAGATTACTTTTATTCAAAAACGTGATTAAGAAGTTCAGCCATTTCAAAGTTTTAATTCTGCACAATGTAGTAACTGAGTCATTTAGTTTTCTTCTAGTGCCAACATGTAACCATAAAGCAGAAGAGCAAGATTGTTAACTTAGAACAAACAGTTGCTTCATGAAGAAGAGCATGCAGAACAAGGGTAGCATTTGTTCGGTTGAATAGCATCACAGGTCTTTTATGAGCATCTTTCAAGGTTGTGGCTCTGCTGTTAGGAGCAGGTCTGAACACAAGACATAAGCCTGTAAAACTATTACTGTTTCCAGGTCCCAGCCACCTCATCATACAGCGTGTGTTCTATGCACAGTGTCTGTCCAAGAATGCTAAAGCAGTGAGTGTAAGAGACCTATCAGAGTCAAAGCCGTGGATGGGGAGTGTGATCCTTGGCCATCAGCTATCTTACTATCACTTTCAGTTTCCTTTAAAGATTTAAAACTATCAGGGCCCGGCGCGGTGGTGCAGTGGTTAAGGTCCTCGCCTTGCACCCCGGGATCCCATATGGGCGCCGGTTCTATCCCAGCAGCCCCGCTTCCCTTCCAGCTCCCTGCCTGTGGCCCAGGAAAGCAGTCGAGGATGGCCCAAAGCTTTGGGACCCTGCACCCGCGTGGGAGACCCGGAAGAGGCTCCTGGCTTAGGATCGGCATAGCATAAGCCATTGCGCTCACTTGGGGAGTGAATCATCGGACGGAAGATCTTCCTCTCTGTCTCTCCTCTCTGTATATCCGCCTTTCCAATAAAAAATAATAATAATAATAATAATAAATCTTTAAAAAAAGATTTAAAACTATCACTATATTTAAAGGTGAAACACTTAGGACAGCCGTGGGTAGCAAAAATAGTCAATTTTCTCCTATAGTACAATAATGGCATATGTGCTACATAGAATTCTGCATGTCCATGAATTTCTGAATCTAGTGAGATGTGAATACTGACATGGTGATTGTATATCAACTATTCCCAGATTTACCAGACTTATAGCATAAAATTTTTGATGATTAAAAGTGGTTTTTTTACTTAACCCTTCACAGGCATCGTTTTTTTTTTTTAATTTGAACACAGAAATTGCATTTCTCAGATAACTTAACACTACATAAGAAAACTGATGACAGTCTAAATGAAAGAACAGTGAATCACACGTCATAGAATGCTGTGAAATTTTATGGACCCTGTAACATTATTTTTATTCTAAAGGAGTTTTATTCAGTATGAATTCTCATTAAAATACAAAAATGTCCTTATGGATTTACTGAGTAAAGTGCTCTACCTAAGTATTTCCCTTTACTTAAGTAGGGTTTCACTATTTCAAACGGAAATTTGTATATACTTCCAGCAAATTTCTGCTTATATTTAGCTGTAATCATTAGGCACCAATATCATTTTTTTTCTGGTTAAATCTATTTTCTGAAAAATATAAAATTTAAATGGAAAATAGATGTTTCTAGAACTGATGGTGAATCATTTCAAAAACATAAATGCCAGTTGAGAAAACTTCCTTCTCCAATTACAAATCCATGTCTCATAGTCTTAATCTGCATGGGTTACAGGAACAAAATTGTTTGCAAAAGCAAAACCAAAAGCTTATAGGAAAAAAATCATATCATTGCAACAAGCTATGCAACAATGTACATTTATAAAGATTCATCTATGTCTTAACATAAAAACCTTTTATGGAATCAAAATAACTGGTTATTTACTCAGTATTAACATTATTTTAGGTTTTGTTAATATAATTTTAGCCAATGTGTCTTCATTCTAATACATTTTTGAGAAAAGGTATTTTTTTCTAAATTAAATACTAATATTTCAAGAATGAGCAATTCATTTAATAGTGGCAAATCTATCAAACAGGAAAGTGGTTTGTGTTTGTAATATTAAATTTTTCTAAGATTTTTGTTTGTATTATACCACCTTACAAAACAGCCTCTACTAAGGCTTTATAAGCGTATTTATTTTCTCAAATCAGAAAGACAAAATAAACTGGGAATAGATGTTTGGGGGTAGATGGCTATATCTATATCCCATTTCAGAACGCCTGGAATCCAGGATCTCCTACACTTCGGGCCAGTTCATACTAATATGCCTGAAAGGCAGCAGAAGATGTCTCATTTACTTGGGTTCCCAATACACCAAATGAGGCACAGTACCCAGTGATAGGTACTATTTGCGTTATAAATATCCTTTGGGTCTTGAGTATGAGGAATTGTTGAACACAGAAGGGAGATTCAGAGCACGTATCTGCAGTCGCTCATATGACCGGCAGGCGAGTCAGTCCCTAGCAGCACCACCGGTGTATCTTCCCTGTAACTTCGTGATGACCCTCCATGGCACCAATGCAAATAACAGTAGATGTTCTCAGACTTGCTTGCTCTTGGCACTCATCTTCGTGCACACATGCTTGATTTCTTATTGCACACACTGCCTCTGGCCGAAGGCTTTCTCTGGGCTTAGGTGAACATTACGCTTCCAAACGGAGCAGGTAAGGAACGCTGACACTGGCCCAAAGAATAGCCCTGACCTGAATCACAAGACCCAGAGGTCCCTGGGGCAGGAAGATTCAATTACCTACCAGGGTAACTTGCACATTGATGAATTATTTAGATTGACTCTGTTCCCTACCATGTGCTACTTATTGACTCCCCTCCCAGTGTTTCCTTTATTCACCTGCTGTTAACCTATCACTCTGTAACAAATTACTCCAAAACAAAATGGCTTAAAATAAAAATCCGTTAATTTGCTCACAGTTAGTAAGATCCCAGTGAGTCCTCTGTTCTATGTTAGCTACCTGGTGGATCAGCGGGCCAGTAGGACCAGAATGCTTTCACTTGCTTGCCTGGTAAGCTTGTCAGGGACGGCTCAAACACGGGCTTGAAACAATACTGTCAGCCAAAGTACCTACTTTACACCTGTCTGGCACAGTAATCTCAAGATATTCAAACTTCTTAAGTGAAGGTGTAACGGTTCCTAACGGAGTGTCAGTGGAAATTGCATTCCTTTAATGCAACTTGCATTATGCTAAATCACTGTGGCAAATCACAACACTTGAGTTGATGAAGAAACACTCGCCTATGAGAGCTTATGGGCAGGCATGGAAATGAACCTCCCAGACATCCCAGGCTAGTCCTAGTTGAGTTAGCTCATGCCTCCATAATCCTACACTAGGTGTCTTGAGAAGTGTCTTCACTCTTGAGCCTGCCGATGCAGGGTCCCAACCATGACCAGGCATATCCAAAAGTCCCTTCTGCACTAGTCCACTGACATGTCTGGAACACACAATGCCCACGACAAATTCATCTTTGAAGCCAACGCTATCATCTCCTTTGGGGAGGCAGTGGGAGGAGGGTCTCTGGCTCAGTTTGTGATTGCTACGTACGTGGGCTAGTGTGTGGAAATGGGTGAGAATCAAAGCACATTGTGAACATTTCTCCAAAGTTGAGCTGAGAATAGTTGTCTTGAGAGTGTAATATCTAAATTATTTCTTTTCCAGACGAAAAATGTATGGCTTTGAAAGTCACACTAACTTGACTTGAGGTAGACAAGAGTCCCTCATGTTACATCGGATTGGGATGTTGTTTATACAATTTCAGTGAAAAATGCCAATTCTTTCACCACAGTTTCTGAGAATATAGGGATTCTGTGTTATGTAAAAATGAGACATATGAGACAATTTCACTTAATGGAGTCATAAGAATGATAATTTTTTTTACTATCAGCCTCACAGGAGTGAGGAAGAATTCAATGGACTATGAGATATGGAAGTATTGTAAAAATCACAGTGCAATCAAGTGTGGGTTGATTTCATCTAAATTTATTGACAGCAAATGTTGTTACTATGCCTGGTTCATACTAAATATAAACTGACTATTCGTTGAAGCAAATAAAAACATTTCTGTTAATTTTTTCAAAGGTTGAATAGCAATTTTTGAAAGTATCCAGAAAAGATGTTTTTACCTCACACAATTAAAAGTAGTAAATGATTTGAGTTAGGAAGAATATTATTTAATGATACAAATCTTCTCAAACTCAGGAGTTGAAAGAAATTACAACATGTGTGACTTTTAAAACACAGAAATCTTGCTTCTTGCATTTCTAGGAGGGAAAATTTTGGTTACATTGCAAAAAGGAAGTACTGAGGAGAGAGAATTTTTCTGTGCGCCAGATGGACTATTTTTCAGCTCTTAGGGAATATTGCAACCAGCCACCATAAAAGCCTCCGGCTGAGATGTTTAAAGCTGAGCAGTTCCAGCCTTCCACCAGGCAGCCTGGGGGAGGGGCGAGTTGCTGTGCAAAAGAACAGGGAGTCATGTGGTCCAACTGTAAAATAGAAAAATTGCATGTAATTATTTTACAAGCAGAGTGCGATGATGTGAAAGAAAGAACTAATGATGATGCACTCAGCTTGTTAGAAGCTTTTCCTTCGGGGGAGCTCAAGGTTACAAGAAATGCTGCTCCCTGGAATTTTTTTTTTCTTCACTTTCCCCAGATACATAATGTTACAATAAAGCCTGCACGGAGGGGGTTAATGTTGCAAGGATGTTTTTAAATAATTTCTGTGACCAAAGCCGGAGATACAAACCTAGCAATAATTCTCCCTGACTTCAAGCATCCTGTATTGATTGATTAATTATTCCACCAATGAACTAACAGGTATTGACCTTATCTGGTTGAGTAGCATTTAGCCAAAAGTCAGTAATCTACATCGATCACTTAATGGAACATCAAAGCTCAGCGTTCGGACAGGTTCATGTCATTCCGCAAAAATCTGTCTATGTTTTGCTGATATTTTGACCTTCTATATCAGGCAGTCTTACAGAAAACAGAAAGCAACGACACAATTAAATCTTGAAAATAATGCTTTGTTATGTAAAAGGAAGACCTTCTTGTTCTATTGCAAACAGCATCTTCTGAGATGCCAAAAAAGGATTTCTTTGTGATTTAAAAAGCAGTTTTCTACATGCTTGTAATATATGATGTTTTGATGAAGCAGGACATTATCAAAGCAATGGACTTTGAGATAATTAATACAAGGACAGAACTTCACAGAGGTAATACTGAGTATAAGAAACTCTCCAGGGAGAGGATTCATGTAAGGAATTTAAGCCAGTGACTCAGAAAGGGCAGGGGTCATGGGATCCATGCCTTTTCTGTGCCTTGTTCTGTGTACCACCATCTTCATCCAAATCTTCACGTAAATCTCCAGATCCCAATATCTTTATTTTTACCTCAAGAACTAGAAAATATAACTTATGTTTATATATAAATATATAATATTTATATGTGTGTGTATATGTAATACACACACACACAGAGATGGAGCATCTACTTGTAATTACTAAACCAATATCTATGATACCAAAAAAACCCCACAATTTAATGTATTTATGCACAATGCGTGTGAAGAACAGTGGAGTCCTACTTCCAACTTCCTGTCATTAAGAACTGGTGACGACACCATCAGCAAACGAGGACCCAGGGACCTACTCTGACCTGGTCCACCCTTGTGGTTTCAGTATCACTGCTGACCAGCAGTGCCTGCCCAAGTGAGGATGTCGCCTTCTTCCTTCACAGCTTTTATCTTAGTTTCTACCAATACTCATGTGTTTGACCCAGGCAGAGTGCCCAAACACTGAGGCTCTTTGTATCAACTGTTAGAAAAGCTATTACCTTGCCTTATGTGAAGGTGGCTCTTCTGCTCACACAATATTTAATACAAGGTGGTGTGCCCTCTCTATAGCCCTGCCCTCAAAGCTGCATTTGGGATGCAGGATCCATCTTCTAACTGTACTGTTGGCAAGAGGTAAGTCTGAAGGATTTAAAACTGTTCTGGTGGACCTGGAGTTGTAGCCCAGTGGCTAAAGTCCTCACCTTGCATGCCAAGTATCCCATATGGGCACTGGTTCTAATCCCAGTAGGTCCACTTCCCATCAAGCTCCCTGCTTGTGGCCTGGGAAAGCAGCTGAGGACAGCCCAATGCTTTGGGACCCTGCACCCACATGGGAGAGAACCGGAAGAGGCTCCAGGATCCTGGCTTCGGATTGCTTCAGCTCCGGCCATTGCAGCCACTTGGGAAATGAATCAGCAGATGAAACATTTTCCTGTCTCTCCTCTCTGTATATCTGACTTTCCATTAAAAAATTTAAAATTAAAACAACGTTCTGGTGGAAAATAGCTATTCCTGCTTAGAGTCTTACTCAAAATCCTTCTCCCAATTACCAAGCACTATTTGACCCTCCATTTGCAGAACCCTATGCAGGACACTTCTTACTTCCACTGTCAGACAAGCTATGCACTCTAACTCCTCTACGCTTCCATAAACTTGCCTTAATGCCTATAACATGTCTAATAATTTAAAAGTAATAAAAACCCCCAAATAAACTCTTTACTAAATGGTGAAGATTTCCACAATGAATCTAATAATTGCTGTCTGTTATAAAAATGATGAACAGAATTCAATCTCTGTTCTAATCTTTTTGTCCATGGGTATTAGCTCTGTGCTCTGGAGTAAGTCAGTCCCTGGTCATCAGTTTCCTTACAGCATCACCTAGGAGAAATTTAAGCTTCACTCTTCCTACATTCAGCTTGATTGAATAGGTGGTAACAATTACTTTCAAAATTTACTTAAGAAGAAGGTTCACAGAAAGAAAAATAATATGCAATATTTATTCTCTAAGATAAAGCAAAAACAAAAAGTTTTAAAAGATAGGAAAGAGGAATGATATGCTGACCACCCAGAGGGAGTTGAGTGATTACTAGATAATGTACAGCATGTATTGAATGAAAATAAGGTTTCACTAAAAGACTCTAATTTTTTCCACAATTTAAAATTCATACCAAGGGAAGAAAATCCATGTATTTCATAGACACAGTTTCATGAGCATAATGATACTTCCCTCCCTATCCTTCCAACATCCTCCTCCTTTTGTTACTTTCGATTCAACTTTATAATCACAAGCTTAAGCCTCTTAGCTGGATTGTTTGTGGCTGTTGAGTCTCTTGAGCTCCTTTGTATCCGGGATATTAACCATTGATCAAATGTATAATTTGCAAATATTCAGTTGTCTTTTAGTGTTTCCTTTACTGTGGAGAAGCTTCCTTAACTTGACGTAATTGCATTTGTCTATTTTTGCTCTATTGCTGTGCTTTTTAATCTAGCAAGTCTTTGACTAGATCATTGTATTACAGTGTTTCCCCATGTTTTCCTCTAGAACTTCAATGATTTGGGGGTCTTGGAATTAGATCCTTGATCTGTTGTGGATTGATTTTTGTATAGGGTATAAGGTAGGGATTTTGTTTCTTCACACAGAGAACCAGTTCTCACAATGCCATTTGTTGAACAGACAGTCCTTGCTCCAGGGAGTGATTCCTAGTTCATCTGTCAATAATCAATTGACTATAGGTGTTTGGATTAATTTTGGGGACCTCTAATCTGCTGCATCAGTTTATACATCTGTTCTTGTGCCAGTGCCAGGCTGTCTTCATTTGAAGTGCTGAGGATTATATCCTGAAACCTGGGATGGTGATGCATCCCGCTCCGTTTTTACTGTTGAGGACTGCTCTTTTGATTCCTTATGCATTTTAAGGTCGTTTTTCTCACTTCTGAGAAAAACATGTTTAATATTTTGATCAGAAGGAAGGTAGGAGGAAAGGAAGGAGGTAAAAACGGAGAAGAGGAGGAGGAAGGAAAACACGTGAAAAAGTAGAGAAGCAGGAAAGAGGGGGAGAGAGAAATGCAAGAGAGGAAGAAGGAAGGTGGAAAACATGGCAGGTCTCTGAAGAAGGAAGGGGAGGGCTAAATTTAATCCAGTATTTCTGTACTTCTTGTATTCACGACAAGGAACTTCAGAGAATTCATTAAAATTTCAAATGGACAATTTTCACACCAAAATTATTTTCTCCTTATAACTAAAGTGATGGAATATTCCAAGGTGGCTAGAAAAAACACACATCTTTTGTATGGCTTCGTAGAGGATGATGCAGTTTGTCTAAGAACAGCTCTTAGTTTTAACTGTATTAATGCTGACCGCTGCCTGACATTCTAGTCATTTTTTAGATTTTATTTCCATCTCGTATACACTAGACAATTTTCTTGTCTTAAATATTTTTGTTCCCCAATGTAAACTTTGAATTTATGTTAATACTTAGTCATCTTTATAGTATGCTTAGAGCATTAGCATTTTAACACAATGTATGCTATAAAGACAATACATGACTAGCCCAGAGAAATCATAATTATAACATATACAAAAATACTAACATTGAATATCATAACGTGGTTTAACAAAACTAACAGAAAAAAACATTCAGAAAGGGGGGAGGATCATACTCTGGCAGCCTGAGAAAAAGGTGTATAAATATGAGTTAATATTAAATTGCTAAACTTCAAGAAAGTTTAAGTCATCAGAGAAATCAGAAATTCAAACTTAAGAAGACAATGAGCAAAATACAAACTTTTGAAAAACCCATAAGGTATATTGCTTTATTGCATTTCTGGGTTTCCCAAGCATTTTTATGTCAGGAAAATTCTGTGTGCTCCATAATTAAGAATCCTGAAGATATTTGATTTATGTGACCCCTGTGAATCAATAATTATACTTTTAAATAGGTTACTTTAAAACATCTATGTATTATCACATTTTAAAATGAAAAGATGTTATGTGTAAACAAACACATTTTAAGAAAAATACTATACTTTTCAAAAGCGTTGAAGAGAATAGCACTGTTTTCCCTTTTTATCCAATTCGCTAATGTATTTTAGTAAAGATAGGTAGGTTCTGATGTCTGCACTGACATTGATCTGTTGCAACACTGGCTTGGTTCTAAGTAAATGAAATAGATTTTATACAGATAGTTTGTTGGAAAACAGAAGAGTTTTAATTTTAATAGATTATGGAGGATTATGGATATTTGTCTTAGTACCTCAGAAAAATTCAGTAAAAAGTAATTTCCTGAAGATTACCTGCTAGGTGGATCCTATAACCACATCAATGAACACTGCACAATCTCACATTAAAACTGTTTGCTCTATCTTCAATTATAATGGGACTTTTATCCACAGGTAATTTTCTTAATAGACTTTATGTATTAGAGGATCTTGAAGCTCACAACAGAACTGAAGTGAAAGGCACAGTTCCGAGGCTGGCATGCTGGTGTCGCAGCACGTTAATCCCTCACCTGCAGCACCAGCATTCCATATAGGTGCCAGCTACTTCCAACCGCTATCTCAAGTGGGGCATCCCCACGTGGAAGACTGGGAGGAAGCTCCTGACTCTGGATCGGCTCAGCTCTGGCCATTGCAACCATTTGGGGAGCGAACCAGCAAACAGAAAACCTTTGTCTCTCTCATTTTCTCTTTGTAACTCTACCATTCAAAAAACAAACAAGTGATTCTGTTTCTTTTTTTTAAATATATTTTTATATTGAATTTTAAATTGTGAGGTACAATTTTGTGTAGGCTGGGATTCCCGCCCCACCTCAAACTCCCACACCCTGTCAGATTTTTTCCCATTTTGATGAAGGATTCTGTTTCTTAAAGATGTTAAAAATCTTCCAAGACTTTTTTGGCTTGATAGCTCAGTTCTTTTTCCCACTAGATATCTCTCTATTGAATGGTGTATCATATGCTCTTTATTCGTTCTTCAAGTTTTGAAAGTAATTAAGATGATCTCAGAATAAGTTTTTGGATGGGCATTAGTTTTCAACTCACTAGGGTAAATACTAAAATGCTCTAGTGTTAGATCATATGGAAAGAGTATGCATGCCAATATTAGAAACTGACCATCTTCCAATGTGGAACACGCCCTTCTGCATTCCTACTAGCAATAAATAGAGTTCTGATCCACATTTTCAGTGTGCTGCTGATTCTCAATTCTAAGGGGTACATAATATTTTAATGTGCAACCCCCAATAACACATGGTGTTAAGCACTTTTTCATCTGCCATTTGTATATCTTCTGGCTTTCTGTATATCTTTGATGAGGTGCATAATTTATTATTTTAATCATAAATTTATCAGTTGAAGGCTACTGGTTCTCTGAGTCATGAGTCATGCTGATATCCCAAATGTTTGAACATTTCAACATACAACATTAAAATTTACAACTAAAAACTTATCACCAACAAGTTCATCAGAGAAGTTTGCAAATATTGTTTTGTTGAACAAAGCAAACGCAGGCTCTAAGAATCCCTCTTGAATATACAGATATGATCACTGACAATATATATTATCAACTGCTTTTGCTTGATGGTATTATTTCATTCACTTTCTGGAAAAACATGTCAAATACTCAAATCTCAAAATTCACAATTGTTGCAAACTGTTTAAACTAAAAAGGGTGATTTGCAAAAATTAAAAATCACTTAGTTCATTTCCCAGTCCACCTAAGTACATAGGGATGTTTCCATCATGCATATGCAGCACAGATGTTATATTACCCCATTACTTTTTCCTGTAGACTACTAGAAACACACATGAAATAGTACCCAATAGGATCAAAATATTTGTTTTATCTTGCCTTAGTTGAAGTAACTGGTTTAAAAAAGTGTTAAAAGTGTTAATGCATAGTTGCAAATTAAACTTTCTAGTAGTTAGATGCCACTGACTCAATAAAAAGTCACCAGTTTCCACCACATTATAGTTTTGCAGCAGGGACCGTGCAAAACAAATAATGTGTCCTATACACTTTGAACTCATTATAAGGATCCCGGGAAACACCGGAGTTTCATGACCCACTCTTAAAAAACAACTGTTGCTATAAGCTTTTGCTCAGTGGATGTGGAAATAAATGTGAAACTGTTGACGTGTGCATGCTCTCAATCTATATAAATCCGTACTACGTCTAAGTGTTCTTCGCTAGGAGGTCACCTAGGTACAATGTGGCTTAACATACACAACCAAAGAAATGCAACATACCACATCAACAAACTGAAGAATAAAAACCATAAGATCATCTCAATAGATGCAAAGAAGGTATTTGACAAAACCCAACACCACTTCATGCTAATAACTCTAATCGAGATAGGCATAGAAGGAACATTCTACAACATAATCGAGAAATATACAGAGAATTCAATGCCATCATCTTACTGAACAGCGAAAGACTGGAAGCTTTTCTAAGAAAACTAAACAATGAAACTAAACAATGATGTCCACTTCCTTCATTGCTACTCAACGAGGGATTGGAAGTCCTCGGTACAGCTATTAGGTAAGAAAAAGAAATTAAAGGAATTCAAATCAGAAACAAGGAATTGAAATTAGCCCTGTTACAGTCAACATGATTCTATGCATTGAAGAATGAAAACACTCAAAAAGAGATTATTGGAATTCATAAGAGAATTCAGCAGGGCAGCAAGGTACAAAATAAATGAGCACAAATCTATGGCCCTGGTTAGTATAACAAACAACTCCAAGGCTGAGGAAAAAAAAGATTGTAAATATAGCCCTTTTAAAATAGTCAAATATCATATGTTGTCCCTGATATAATAAGGCAATATTCATGCAAAATACAAAACAAATAGGTATGTAGATGAGCAAGCATATGCATATATTTTCATAGATGAACTTATAATGAAGACTAACATACTGGGAAGTGATATATAACAATAGACATTTCTCCTCATTAATAAAAGCTAAATTTAATAAATGCCCACTAAACAGCTAAATATACCTTGACAATATGACACTAGATTTTCTGTCTTTGTCTATACCTATATTCCATGATGTGCTTAAACAGCAGAATGTTAAATTTGCAACTGTTATTTAAGCTCTGTGCTACTGTAATAATAGGAGGAAACAGTACAAGGGAAAAATGGAAAAGGTGAAAGAGCAAGGCAAAGGGAAATCCCTACACCTACAAAAACATATCATGGAAAACAGTCAAAGCACAGCAATAACTACCCATCACAATACTCCGAGGAGACTTAAGGTTTCACAGCCTATTTTTAGATATACGTATTAGATTCCAGTATCCAGAAACCCTGTCTAATCTGCATATTAAAAAAAAAGAAAGCCATTCAAATAATGGTGATAGTGTTTCAAAAGTTAACATATAGATGGAAGCATGATTTTTCAAAATCCCTAGTTCTGTCCTTTTTATTTTCTTGCCTATTACAAAAGCTAAAATAAATTATTTATAAATATTATTTAAATGTAGACATGTTTCACCTTAAATGAACTCGTTGTGTTTTGATTTCCTGGCACTTCCAGGGTCTTCTTCCATCATTCTCAAAAGCAAGCAGCATGTATAAGCTTTCTGCATTTTAGCCTTTATTGTTCCTAATTGTTAAACTCAGGAGTGTATCTAATTTAGTACTTAGCCTAAAGTACCAAGTTTCAGAGACACACAGAAAGTAGCCATGCTGATGCTGTCTGCCGAGATACAGTGAAATAGGGAATCATGAGGGATTTTTGAAAAATTCTAAAAGAAAACTTACAGTTTGGAGCAAGCTTTGCTCTTACAGATATGCACAGAGCTTAACAGGCATATTATCAAAGAGAACTGAAACTACCCTTTTACTACCCTTTGTGCACAAGCTGGGCTTTGCATGCAGTACCCTATGTGGATGACAAACCGCACATAAAATGGTTATTTCTGGCAGCCAATTTACCTTTAAAGTTTACAGAGGAGCCTTCTTCGTAAGGGCACCTTTGGATTTTATGTTCATGGAGTTCAGTAATCAGTGTCAATTACAGCTGGTTTCCATAGAAATAAGACAAGTAACAGTTTTTAAATCTTCATTCATGAACTAGTTGTGCAAACATTAACATTTTGGAAGTACTGCTTACTACAGACATAATGCTTGAAGCAGATCCCAATAAATTTAATCCTTTGAAATGATGTTTAAAGATGTGTGTGTAGTTTTTGCTAATAATAGATCCACATAATTAAACACAATGTTCTGCAGTCCAAACACCAAGAAAAGATTAAGCTGCCCTTCCCTAAGGGATGTTGAAAAAATTGCATAATTTGGAAGCAGCTGTTGAACAGCCAAAAGCTTGAGTTGTTGGAACACTGCTTATAGTCTGTGAGAAGTTTATTGTTCTTCCCAATGTTAAGGAAAGTTCAGATTTTCCTCAAAGTATGGCATCCCCACAATAGATAGACAATCCCCACAATAGACAAAGAAAGCACACAGTTAAATTAATATCATTAATTACATGGCTTCAAAATGCAATTGTGATTAAGTGGTAATATAGCACTAGGTAGTTGCTTATTATGTTGTTCTAGAACTTTCTGTATTTTCAACATCATTTTAATGTGTAAGACTTCCTTAATGCTGATTCTCTTTATGCCTGGTAGGATGGTACATGGCAAACAGAGTCAAATTCCATTTTTAGCATTACAAGTTAATTACTAGTTAGTTTTTAAAAGATAATCATGAGGTAGAATCCAAATCAGAGTCTTTATGTCATCGAAGCTGAGCTCCTTTGCATCCCTATCACTTTGAGTCATTTGACAGATTCTAGTTTGGTCTTGGTGGTCCTGCTCCACATTACTGAGATTATTGCTACAATGATAAATATTAATACCATCTTATGAGCTGACAGTGGTATACTAACTTCATCTCAAACTGTTGAAAGAACTTGGATATCACATTATCTTGTCCAATGGTGCAAACGAAATATGGAAGCACTGTAGTTTTTCTGAGCCAAAAATTTCACAAAGATTTCAACTTGAACCACAGTGACACACTTCATGTTTCCTCTTCAGCATAAGATGTCACTTTTCACATTTCACAACTGAGCTATTTCAAAGGTCCTCTGAGATGAGGATTGTTCACATACAATTTGAAGTCATCACTGATGTTTCACCTTCACACTAAAGTTAAACCACCTCATTTACCTTGGAAATAGAATATATCTTTTTTTGTAGGCTTGATTTCAAGTAAAATGTTTGCATCACTATCATGTGCTTCACTGGGGTTGTTTGTCCCCACATTTCCAATGTCAGGAGTTTATACCAGATTGAGCTCACAGTTATCTAGCATTTCAAAAGCAAGCTTTAAAAAAAACCCAGCAGGGTCCAGCTGAAATATTTTCTTTCAATACAACCAAGCTGCAGGCATAAAACACAATAGTAAAGTACACAATGGAACAAAGTAAAAGGCCTCTATAACAGATCATTCTCATGCCACTGCGAGTATTTCATAACATCAGCTACTGTTTTTCTCAATTGACATCATATAGGTCTCAGTTAATGCAAAGAGACATGGAGCACATTGCATCAAATAGATGCTGGACAGGAAACAGAAAATGGATCATGAACCTTGGCCCCTGGCTAGAGTAGTCAAACATCTGAATTGCAAAAGGACTAATGTGTTTTAGCTGTTCTCTCTTCTAGCCAAAAACCCAAGAGCAATACCAAAAGTGTTGTATTCTCTAGGCTGCACACCAACCCCTTACACACCCCACCCCACTGTGAGAGCCAGTCCACAAGGATCAAAAACATTTCCCCTTAAATGAATCATGGCAATCCAATAAAGATGCAACACGCAGATTATGTTCAAATCAATGACAGATCCATAGCCTGCATCAGCAGGCCTCAAGGAACTAAAAATTGCTCACAGTCAGGGGATGTTCATCCAGTAATGAGCTTTGGTGCTAAGCACAGAGCACATGCCAGGCTCTGGGCAAAATCTCTCAAGAGCTACTGTTCTTGCTTTTAAGTAACTGTGGGATGCAGCAGCATTGTCCTGACTGATACCCTCCCCAGATGGGCCATGACGGCTCAGTTGTGCTTTCCTTAGCAAGCCATCAATGCCACAGTTACAGTAAGAAAACACAGGCAGATGATGCAATGCTATATTTAGAAAAAAACTAGAGGACAGGATTACTTTAAATGAATCAATTCCTGTGCTTGAGCATTTGGAACTCTGAAAAATGAATTAAAAAATTTTTTTTCAAGAGTCAGTTTCTGAGCTTGCCTATTTAGAACCCTAAAAATTAAACACAGAGACTCTGAAATGTTCAGGGACCTTGCTACTGGCTCTCTGTCATTTCTCATTTTAAACACTTCAGAGAAGGAGATTTCTTTAATAAACAAAGAGATAAAAACAATTCTTTTGCTTTCTTATTACTGTTTATCTACTGCACTTTTGTCATTCTTTTAGAATGTTTAGTAATATCTACAGCCCTCTCTAATGTCCTCATACATCCCTTCCTAGCACTTCATCCAATGATAGTAGCTAACATTCCTATCGGCACAGCAGAGACATAATGATGATACAAGGCTCTTAATTCTAAGGTAAGAATGAAAGGAAGAAAATATAATCAAACATCAATCAGCAGAATCACACAATACATTTCAGAGGACCCATGTTTTCATGCCACAGTGACATCAATCCCTTCTAACACTCCACATGAGTCATTTATCTTGCTGGAGCACTTTTATTTTTTTCTTTTTCTTTAGCAGCCACATGTTTTCATGTCTGAATTTTCATTTTCAAATATAAGAGTGCACTTTCAATTAAGAGAAAAGCAATCTTGAGTCTCTTCACAGTTAATCAAAAGAAAGTTTATGACCTTCAGGCCCCATACAAGAGCATTTCATGTGCTACATGAAGAATTGACAACAGTTGATCCACCGTGGGTTATTTTTCTTCTCTCTTTTAATAAAGAAACCACAGGAATATGAGTCACCTCATTTAATCCATTATTGGCTAGCAGCTTCCTTTATAATGAACCCAAAAGTCTAAAAGTAATGACTGCTAATAAGATGCTTATTAGAAAACTATCTGCATTGGAGACACTTCTACTAACTCTAAATTCAACAGCCCACTGTCCCCAATGTTCAAACACCCAGGGTTTACTGGGCTCAGTGAGCAGTCAGGACATATGTCACATTCTCCTCTCTGGGAAGACAGAATCAATTTGTTTCAAATAGAAAGGGCTTATCAGATCTAGACATATCTTTAGGACACCTGCAAGATAATTTGGATTCACAGCAGTAATAAAAAATGGCAAACAAAATTCCCTCTCCTGAGAATGACGAATTACTATTTTTCACTGAACAGACTTCCCCTTATCTGATTTGCTTTTAAAATGATAAATAGGTCTCTACAAATCTGAAGGAAATCCAGAAGTCACCATCTTCCTAATTGGATAAGAGATTATATGATTCAAAGAGATAAGAACACATTAAACAAATGAAGACATTTTACATTGCAAAAATGGACTCAAAAAGTCACGTTTAAAGAATACAGGTGAAAATGTGACTATGTAAAAGAGATTTTTTTTTTTACAGATTTTAATTCCTTTCACTAAATATATTGCCTACAAAGCACAAAATGTGATGCTGAGTATGTTAGAAGAAGCCACAAATGTTAAGTGCATCAGAAAACACTGTAGCAGACAGCCACTACAACACTGAAGACAAGCCTAAAAAACAGCTTGCCTGATCCGGAAATGAGAGAGCGCAGTGAAAGACAAGACAATTATAAAAACAGTTAAGTTGGAAAATAGTGCATCAGTTACCAAGTGGAGAAAGAAAAATGAAGCATGTAAATATTGGTATGTATTGTAAATAAGGAGAAATTATTTACAATCTATAGTTTGCATTAAACTTAATTATATAAAGCATTAATCACAACCTAATTAGGGCAAAGGTGCATTTTAAAACCTTTTAGTGCATTTGTTGCCATATAGCAAGAAAAATAGAGCTATGTCATTTTCAGGATCCATTACCAACACTGGGTTTATATAACAAGCCTTCAAAAATCTTCTAATTATTCAAGTTAACAACAAATTTACAGATGATGAAAATCAAATATTAAATTCCTGAATTCAATATCAAAAGATATAATCCATGCCATAAGTCTTAATATATGAAGAAAATTTTTGATTAATTTTAGAGCCCAAGAATCTCCATACGAATATCAGCAACAATTCAGAGCAAGAAAGCAAAATTTTAAATGACAATAATAAATCCTAGCTTTGCAAATCTGTGTGCTAAACTCTGGATTTTTCAGCAAGTTAAATCTGCAATTATCCCAGAATCATACACAAAATTTTCCCTTCAAGAAAAATAAAGTTGAATTGCTTTTGCTATAGTTGGCCTTTTTTCCAGAGAAATATACAAAAGCTTTCAGAAACCTTCCCACATGATTCAGCACTCTAAAACAAAGATTTAAAAAAAAAATCAAGATAAATAAACATTTTTTTTTACTAATTTTATGAAATGTACTTTTCATTCATTACTACAAGTGTCTTTAATTAGATTGAGCCTGGCACTTTCCTATAGGTAAGCAGTTAAATTTCATCATCCCATTCTCCATAGTTTGGGTTCAATGATGAATTAAAGTCACTAATATAACATAAAACTTGAATCAACAGGAGACAGAGGGAGAGAATGACACACTGGTGTTTCCACCAACTTCCTTTTCCTTCTGTATGCCACGTACATTTGATGCTGTATTTCTATAATTAATTCCACCACAAATTCATTAGAGCTTGTGGTGATGGCTGACAGCTGTTGGTGTTACATCTCCTCTGCCTCTGTCCTTCTCTGGCCCCTTTTCTCTAGGTCTCTGCCTTTCAAGTCCTCTCTTTCTTCTCTCTCCGTCTCTCTTTCTAATAAGGACACAAACCGTAAGGACACAAAAAATTACATTTAGAGTCCATCCTAAATTCAAGAGGATCTTTAGCTCCAAATTCTTAATTATAAAAACAAAGATTGTTTCCAAATAAGGTCATAATCTCCGATACTCAGCCTTAGAAATTGGACGTATATTCTGAGGATAAATCAGTCTACCAGAGTACATTTAAAATACTGTGCAACGGAAACCCATGCTAATACGCTTAGAATTATAAATTCGGTCAATCTCACTTTATGTCCTCTGTGGGTTCTGAACCAACGACCCTGAATCTTCCACTGATAGCCTCAGGCTAACCTGTTGTGGTCCCTCCTCCTTTATTTGTAAGGACTTTATTAATACAGTGTATTTTAGTGTCACAACAAATGCATGACAATTACTATAACCCAATTCTTGCTTGTGAAAACCTGCCACACTGGCTTCCTGTACCAATGACAACTATTTCCAGCCCCTGAGTGCTATTTCCTTCCTACCATTGTACAGGTGCTGTCCTGGGATACTCTGCAAGGATAGTCTTAAGAATGTTGGCTTCTTGAACGGGAGTCTCTGCTCTCTGCCCTAGCTACTGAACTGTGAGCTCCACAAATTCTGAGGATTGCATAGCTGTCATTTTGGTGTCTCTAAACTTCTATCCGTGAAGCCCTCAATAGGAATCCAGAAAGGACAACATGTGGTTGAGTAACAGCAAGCACTTAGTCACCTCTTCCTTACACAACTTCCATGTCAGGATGTGATTTGCCCCCTTTTTATCAGGTTCTATCATACAAAAGTGGAAAGCATTTTAAAATTATACCTTACAACTTACACTTACCTTTGCACTGATTTGAGATTAGTTGTTTTTTCCTTATAGTAAAATACAAGGTCACATCATGCAGCACAAACTCTACATATAAACCTTGTAGGTTTCCACAGACTTGAGAGCAGACGGGATTGAGCTGTTTGAAATGCAATAAACACCTTACCCAGGTGAGGAAGAAAATTCCAGATATGAAATCAGCTTTCATCTGGGCGCTCACCTAATCTTGCTAATTGCAGATGTTTCATACACACTTATGCCCTGCAGCGTATATCCATGTAGGCACAGAAATGAAAGCAGCCCCACAATCACAATCAAAATGAAATCCATAGCCTCTGTCAAAGAGGAAAGGAAGGAGAGAGGAAGCAAAGATGCAATGGTAGAATGATGATGGTTATATCATCCGTGTTTTGAGAACTTAGTAAGTCATCCCAGTGGTAGTAGCTCCCCCTTCATTTCAAATGAACATTAGTAGATACTGAATCTTGCATGAATATTAATTATACAGCTTTTTAAGACAGTGATAATAGTTTTCTTACAGGAGTACAATATTTAAGGAAGTAAGACAGTTGCCAAAACATACCACTGAAATGCCTTGGATCATCTATTTTTCAGAAGTACAGAATATTAGTTTTATAACCAGACAGAAGCATCACTTGAAATCTGAACATTTCACAACCATTGAAATGGTCTCTGTTTTCATCAATATTGCTTTATCCTTTGCTGTGAGAGCTGTATGATTCATCATTATCTAGTGAGTTTCTGAAAAAGCAACCTTCACCTCAAGATTCCAAACTCCAGTGATGTTTCTGAGACTCTCTCATATTCACTCTAATAAATCTCAACAATCAGAGAGATACAAAGACGGTCATGACTTGTTACAATAGTTATAATTTTCACCTTGATGGATTTAGCATTATGGCATATCAAGTTAAGCTTCTGCTTTCAAGACCATCATCCCACATCAGAGTGCCTGCCCAAGACTCAGCTGCTCTGCTTCCAATCCAGCTTCCTGTTACAGAGCCTGGAAAGGCAAGAGACAATGGTCCAAGAGCCTGGACCCCTGCAAACCACACAGAAGGCCCAGAGAGGGTTCCTGGCTCCTGGTTTTGGTTACTGAGTCAGATGGGGAGGGAAGAAGTGGATGGAACATCTCTGGCTTGAGGGATCTCTATTTCTATCTCTGCCTGACACTCTGCCTTTAAGCTAAATGGGTAAATAAATAATCTTTTAACCAATTCATCTTGTACCACAAATCCCCGACTTTAATCGCAAACACAATAGTCACTGTTTGTCAACTAATCACTATGCTCATTTTAATTGCTCCATAGTATAAGAAAAACTTTTTGCCAGGTTCTTAAATTGTATTGTGATCTGATCAGCTAAAGTGTTCCTCTAGAGTGGAACTCATTTTTTCTCAGAATGATAATGTCTTTCCTCATACTTCTCAATCCTTTATCTATCGCCTTGGATTCTTTCCAAAATGACATCTGAATGTCTGTGTTTGGAGGTCCTTCTTCTTGTCAAGTTCTGCCACACTAAAGTAGAAAGCTCCCAAAGCACTCTGAAATTACACCTTGAGCATGTGCACTTCTCCCATCTGTGGGCCCCAAGAGGGAGGTTTATGCTTCCTAGAATCCGACAGTGTAAGGGGATGATCTAGTCCTTAATTCTTGGTACTATAATCTGGCCTCTTGTCTCTAAAGTGATGTTCTTCCCCCAACTTACTTGAGTTTATATGTGTTTGCAAATATGACAGTTTCCAATCTCTGCTATCCTTGGTCAGAACTCCAAAGCTTCTCCTGTGTCAATGGACCTCACCTTATCTTTCTACAATTCCTAACATCTTGCAGTGACAACCTGATAGCATGTATAGCATGGAAGAATCTATCCCAGCCGAGGAAAGCTCACCCTACAAGGCCTCCTCTTGCCTCAACAAGCAGTCTTAATAAGTCGACTTTTCCAAGTAGTAGGGTACTGGCACACAGGTAGGCTCATGATAACTGTTCAAGACTTCATTCCAGAAGCCCATCACCCCAGCATGTGTCTCTGCTACAACCTCCACTCTTCGCAGATTTTGAAAATCATAGGAACAGGTACTGGAGTCATATGATTTATTATCTCCTCATTCTTATTATTTTCCAGTGATTTTGAGGTAAGGATGTTAGTTTTCAGTTGCTACTGTAACAAATTATCCCAAATGCACCAACTTAACACTATACGCCTTCATTATTTCCTTGCTCTGGAGCTTAGAAGTCAGGACACAGTGTGACTCACCAGTTTACTATTCCAGGGCCTGAATCAAGGTATCCCTGGGCAGCAATCCTGACTGAATCCTATAGGGGAAAATCCACTTCAAAGCTTCTGAGTTGCAGGGCTGAGGTCCTTCCTTCTGTCCTGGCTGTTAGTCAAGGAACGACCTTTGCTTCGACAAGCTACCTGAATTCTTTCCCATGTTTTCCCTATGATCTTCCTCCAGCAAAAACAGCGTGTTCCTCATGCTTTTAATCTTTTCCCCTTCGCTACACATCCCTGTCTTTCTCAGTGCTTCTAGCCATGTTTTCTTAGATTGTGCTATAAAATCGGTTCGATTTAGTTACTCCTGGATAACATGTGTTTTGTTTGTTTGTTTGTTTCATTTTGTTTAAAAGGCAGAGGAGAGGGAGGGAGAGAGGGGGAGAGAGAAAGAGAGAGAGCTCCTAAGTGCCCACAACAGCAGAGCTGGATGTAGCTAAAGTCAGGAACTTTCAACTCAGTCTGGGTCTCCCACGCAGGTGTTGTGACCCCAAGCACTTAAGCTATCACCTGCTACTTCCCAGAATGTGCATTTGTTGGAAGCTGAATCAAAACAGAGTATCCAGGACAGAAACCAGGTTCTCCTTTATGGGATGTGGTTATCAAACAAATCAAATTCATAAATAAGTCTGTCAATGGTAAGCAGTCATATACTCAGTTTACAAAGAACAATGAAGTATGGTTAAGTCAAACGTTTAATGAGTTATAGGAACTGGGATTTCATATCCAGCTCTTATGACTACTGAGTTCACATTCTTAGCTACTGTTAAGAAGCACAAGGTATATAAAGGTTAAGCCACCCATCACATATATGCCATACTGCAATTCTGAACCAAATTCTGAAAATTCCATTTCTGATCCAGAAACATGCTAATGTGCCTATGAAGGCTCTGGCCCCTGCGGACAGAAGATCTTTCTGTCTTTCCTTCTCTCTGCAAATTTGCCTTTCCAATAAAAATAAATAAATCTCTTAAAAAGGCAGGCATGGAGGGCAGGTCAGAAACTTGGAAGAGCAGATTTAAAGGTCATTTTGACTAATTAGTGGAGGACTTTGGACCATGGTACAAAACCAGTTCAGTGAAATAATATGGGCTTACAGTACACACTGTCCTATAAGGTCCCCATTTTTCTTGAAATCCTGAGATATTGTGGGGCTGATATATTCACTGTCTATGACAAGTACAAAGATCAAGCAGAAGAAATAGAGTTGATATATTAAAGGGAGAAGAGTCAATCACAGTCCTAACTATTGGCTTCCAGCACGCCTGCTTCTTCCCACAGAGAAGTGAAACACTCCCACTGAGATGTCAAAGTCTTGGGAATCAGCACTGGCTTATATAATTTATCTACTAACATATTTAAGGGTAATCACTCACAGGACGCAATTATTTCTGTACCCAAAGTGAGTTTGGGTAAGACCTAAAGATGAAAGTTGAATGATAATGGCAGTAATGCCAAATATGCTGCTTATACAATTTATACATAATATTTGGAGGAAAGAGTTGTGCAGAAGTAACTAAAGATAATAACAACCCAACAGCATCTAAGACACATTAGTTAATGCAGAGCCTGTAAAACAGAATAAAACTAATAAACAATAAGATTCACCGCATACCGCACCTTACACATCAATAAATAGTCAAGAAAACGCATCCTTTCACTTTTTGGATTGCACACACAGATGATAAATAAGTAAAATTACCTTCTGCTTTTTACTGAAGTTAATCACGTTAAAAGCTACAAAAAGCAATTATTAAAAGCTACAAAATCTAGAAAAGATACAACGATTAGAAAGACATTTCAGCTATACGTTAATTTAGCAGAACTTCTAAAAAGCAGAGAGCTACAAATATCATAGATATTCTCAGTGTTTAGAAGCACAGAAGGAAAAAACTTCAGAATCATTCTCCACAGAATACAAATTTACTACACAAGGCAGATTTTAATGCCATTTTTAGAGATCACTTATAATTCATTATGTCACCTCTCACACCTCCCACGATGTGCCACTGTCAGTATACAACCTTTCAAAATATGAAAAATCATAGACCTCAAAATGCTTAGAAATATGGGGTTTGTTGAGGGCGTATTAAAAGAAAACATACTGAATGAAATCAGACAAATCAATGAAAGTTGTTAATTCTCTGAGTCAGAAAGCTGAAAAGCTTTCCCCGAGGGTAGTAGGAGAAAGGATGGGAAGACACTCATCAACCCTTAGGCTTGTATGCCCCTAGGAACCGCCCTATAACTCTAATGTACTACAACATTCAGTTCCTTTCCTACCCTTAGAAGCTTGCTAACTCAAAGGCCTGAAGCTTACAAGACACATGAACTGTATGCTGCCTTGGGGTGTGTTGACACAAGAGGTTATGGACCAAAATTATGTCTGGAATTGACTTCAAATATTTCCACACATCTACTCATGCAAGAGATTGTTATGGGCTAGTGTTTTATGTGCATTGAAACACAAACCATGAATAATAAGGTATAGCAAAGGAGTAACAGAGTCTAGATATATAACTGAGAATGGAGAAAAGGAATGAATCTCTGGGATTACAGGGGAAGAGAGGTCAGGTTAGAACACCCTGGTTTAATGTCAAAGAAGGAAGTATTGCAAATCGGGCATCCCATGTAGGTGCCACTTTGTGTCCTTGTTGCCCCACTTCCCATTCAGCTCCTGGCTAATAGCCTGGGGAAGCTGTGGAGGATGGCCCAATGCCTTGGGATCTGTGCTCTTGCTGGAGACCTGGGGTTGGAAGGCAGAAACTATAAGCTTTGGACTATTGCTAAATTTTACATATCAACTGTTACATTTATTTTGCAAAGAGGCATATATTTTTATAATTATTGGTCCTAAGTCAAAAGATCACATCAGGGGCTGGTGTGACAGCAAACTGGTTAATCATCTGTCTGCAAGTGTCAGTGTCCCATTTTGCACCAGACTGGGTCCTAGCTATTCCACTTCCCATCCAGCTCCCTGTTTGTGGCCTGGGAAAGCAGTAGAGGATGGCCCAAAGCCTTGGGATCCTGCACTCATGTAGGAGACATGTAAGAAGCTTCTGGCTCCTAGTTTCAGATCAGTTCAACTCTGGCATTTGGGGAGTGAACTAATGAATGAGGCATCTCTCTCTCTCCAATTCTGCCTTTCAAATAAAAAGTAAATAAATCTTCTTAGAAAGATAAAATAGAAAAAAGAAAGTTTGGTTACCACATTTTAAAGATACTATAAACTCAAACACACACATATATATGAATATATATAATACATATATAATTATATATAAAATAATATATAACCTGTATAGATGTAATAATGTATTATACTATAGAGAGAGAATATATAGAGTTGGGTTATACATTCAGTTCAGTCCTTCCTAGGAATGAAAGACAACAATGAAATAAAATCAGCGAAAATACTCATGATATCAGTAAGATATTTAAAACACCCCAGGAACCAATGACTTTTGTGATTTTTGAAACCTGTAAAAAAACTTCCTTAATTATCTTTAATTAATTTAATAAAAACTATACTTAGTGAAATAATCCAGACCCAGAAATATTTTTTTAAAAATCCTATTTTTGGGCCCGGCGCGATGGCGCAGTGGTGGTTAAAGTCCTCGCCTAGCACGCCCAGGATCCCATATGGGCGCTGGTTCTACTCCCAGCAGCCCTGCTTCCCATCCAGCTCCCTGCCTGTGGCCTGGGAAAGCAGTCGAGGACGGCCCAAAGCTTTGGGACCCTGCACCCGCATGGGAGACCCGGAAGAAGCTCCTGGTTCCCGGCTTCAGATCGGCACAGCACCAGCCGTTGCGCTCACTTGGGGAGTGAATCATCGGACGAAAGATCTTCCTCTCTGTCTCTCTTCTCTGTATATCTGCCTTTCCAATAAATTTTTTTTTAAATCCTATTTTCTTATTGGTTGTAACTAATATGGAGAGTACAAAAAAATCATAATGTATAATGAACTGAACTGACACTTTGTGATTTTATTGTCATCTGCAACCTGCAGAAGGCTTGTTTATCAATCATGTACATGTAAAGCTCTTTGTTCAGAGCAGCCTTGAACATGTGATTATAAAGTAAATTGAAAGGATGCCAGGAGTCAACATTGTGGCATAGGCAATAAACTTGCTGCCTGTGGCACGGCATCCTACGTAAGTGCGGATTTGAATCCTGGCTGCTCCACTTATAATCCAGCTCCGTGCTAATGCAACCGGGAAAGCCCTAGATGATGCCAAGGTGCCATGTGGGGCTTCTGGAAGAAATTCTTGTCTCCTGCCTTTGGACTGGACAAGGTCCCATTTTTTCAAGCTATTTGGGAAGTTAAACAGTGGATGAAGATCTCTCTCTCTCTCTCCCCCCCACCCCCACACCGCGTCTCTGCCTTTATAATAAAAAGATTAATCTTAAAAAAAAAAACTCTTAAATTGTTACAAAAAGAAGAAGAAAATATGCTACTAAAGAAAAAAAATTAAAAGAAAGGAAAAAAAAGGGAGGGAGGGGATAAAAGTACCATTGAATTATTGGAATTCAAGCTGTAGGAATTTTGACTTCAATACAGGCTCAATTCAAATGAAGACAGAAAGAACAGAGAGAGAAAAGAATGAAGGAGGGCAGGAAAGAACCAAATATTGAGGCAATAAAGCCTCATCAATCTTGCTCTAGTTTTGTTGATCAAAGTTAATTTATCTATCAATTTAGATTAGCAAATGTGGATGATATAGCTTAATCAAAAAAAAACAAAAAGGAACCTTAGCAGCAGAAGGTGGAGCCAGAAATAGAATCCAGGAGTTCTAGTGTCTAAGACAGGAGCCTAGACCACTGGAAAAAATACTCAAGCCTGGACTGAATTTTTTCTTTATCTTATTTTTTAGATTTATTTACTTACTTGAAAAGCAAAGCAACAAATAGGAAGTGCAAGGGAGAGACTGAGAGGCAAATCTACACACTTGCTCCTTCCCCAAATGACTCAACCAGCCAAGTCTTGGCAGGCTGAAGCCAGGAGCCATGGTTATTATTATTTGAAGAAACAACCAACAGAATCCAATATAATATTTGCAAACTGTGCATGTGAAATAGCGCAAGAATGTCTAAGGAATAAACATTCAATAGCAGGAAAACAAATATCTCTAACATAAAATAGACAAAAGTTTTGCATAGACATTTCTTAAAAGAATACGTAAAATGACTAACAGGTAAATGGAAGGAAGCTGAAAACAATCATCAAGAGGGAAATTCAAACAGAAACCGCAAAGGGGTAATCCTCTCTTCTCTTTGGATGACAATTATCAAAAAGACAGAAAGGAAATGCTAGTGCCAGCGATGATGGGGAGGAAAGAGCACAAATACACACTACAGGTAGAAATGTGAAACAGTAGAATCATCACAGGACAAACACACTGTGAAAGGTTTCTCCAAAAACATTAAAGTAGATTGCCATATGATCAACTGCAGCTACATATCCACAGGAAAAGAAACCAGTTTGACAAGATGATACTTGCACCCCCATGATTATCGCAGCATTTATACACAATAGGCAAGAGATGGGATCAATGTAGGTCTGCAGGAGATGTGTTAAATGTGTACATGTGATATATTTATACATATACAAGTATTCATGTGCTAAGTATGCACAATGGGATAATACTGAGCCACGATCATAATTGGACATTGTTGGTTGTGAGGTTGTGAGGACATGGATGAACCGAGATACTGCGCATGTGAGATGTGACAAGTACAGAAAGACAAATCCCATATGATCCCACTCATATGTGCAACTGGGAAAGTTGTATCATAAAGAAACAGAGGAATGCTGCTATCAGAGGGTTAGGTGGCTAGACAAGAGAGGGATTGGGAGAAATTAATTAAAGAATACATAATTACAGTGAGACAAAAGGAAAAAAATGTTAAGAGATCTATTGTACATAACGGTGACTATAATCAATGGAGCTAAACTGCATTCTTGAAAAATAGAAAGTCAGTGGCTATTCAGCGTTCTAATTCCAGAAAATTCATGTAAAGTAATGCATTTGTGACTTAGATAAATTTAACCATTATATTATGTGCACAGGCAGACAAACTTCAAAACATTTTATGTACCATGCAATTTTAACTGTCAACTCAAAAAAAAAAATCTTGCTAGAGCCTACTTACTTATTGTTCCGGGGTATAACATTGTTGAAGAAAAAAACGAATCGGCTCTGGCTTTGAAATATGGCCAGCGTTACACTTAACCCTGCCAAGGCAATTGGTATACAGGTTTTGAGAAAACTCTACAATTATTTTGAACAAAGCCTTAGAAGAAACTGACTTAGGCCATCTAAAACATCAGAACAACTACAGCATCAACCCTGAACATGACTTCTAAAATTATTTGGTGAAATATTTTCATTGTTCCTATAGAAAACGTGCAGAGCAAAATATCTGAGTGGCCTTCCAAGTGTCAGAACATTCTCTCAGGATGCCAGACCCTTAACATGCTCAATGTACGTGAACCTAAGTAAAAGTAACAGGATAATTTCTCTTGATTGAATAGTCTTCTTCATAGAAAGCAATGATTTACAGTGACTTGCTGCATCAGCTAAGCTGATATCCATCTAAAATGTTCAAATAAAGTATTATTGAAGCTCAACATCAATTGCACTTTGACTCTGCTTAAGAACCAGTAAGATTTAATTACCTGGAATGGAAACCACTGCCTTCCTCTCTACATCCGGGTTGCCCCCTCCACAACAGATCTCTCTCTGGTTTTGGCCTCATACTTTCTCTTTACAACGATTATTACTGATTCAAGCTAGGAGAATTTGAAACCTGTAGGAATTTTGACTTCAATACAGGCTCAATTCAAATGAAGACAGAAAGAACAGAGAGAGAAAAGAATGAAGGAGGGCAGGAAAGAACCAAATATTGAGGCAATAAAGCCTCATCAATCTTGCTCTAATTTTGTTGATCAAAGTTAATTTATCTATCAATTTAGAATAGCAAATGTGGATGATATAGCTTAATCAAGAAAACAAAAAGGAGCCTTAGCAGCAGAAGGTGGAGCCAGAAATAGAATCCAGGAGTTCTAGTGTCTAAGACAGGAGCCTAGACCACTGGAAAAAATACTCAAGCCTGGACTGAATTTTTTCTTTATCTTATTTTTTAGATTTATTTACTTACTTGAAAGGAAAAGCAACAAATAGAAAGGGCAAGGGAGAGACTGAGAGGCAAATCTACACACTTGCTCCTTCCCCAAATGACTCAACCAGCCAAGTCTTGGCAGGCTGAGAGCTGGAGCCATGGTTTCCCACATAAGTGGTAGAGGCCCATGTGCTTAAACCATCTACCACCGTCTTTCCAGGCACATTTGCAGGAAGCTAGACCAGAAGTGGAACAACCAGCAGGTGAACTAACATTCCAGTAAGAGATGCCTACATTATAAGCATCTTACAATGCTGACATTATAAGTCACCTTAACCCTCTGCACCTCAGTACCAGTGCCACCTCTGGAATGACTTTTAAAAAGTAATAATTTCCATTTTTGAAGAAATGAAGACCATAAAGCTGCAAAATATAATCTTTGCTTTGAAAAACAGTGACATAGGAACTTCACTTGTAAGGCTGAAGTTGGGAGCTGGAGTGTGGTATTGCAGGTAAAGCCACAACCTATGACACCATCCTTCCACACGAGTGATGGCTCAGGTCCTTTATACTCCACTTTCAATCTAGCTCCCTTCTTGTGGCCACAGAAGCAAGGGAAGATGATCCAAGTGCCTGAGCCCTGTACCCAAATGGGAGACCGAGACGAAGCTCCTTGCTTGGCCTGGCCCAGCAACAGCTGTCTGAGGAGTAAACCAGCAGATGCAAGACCTCAATCTCTCTGTCTCTCTTCCTCTCTCATACTCTTTCTCTCTCTAGTGCTCTCTCTCTTTCAAAGAAATAAGTAAATCTATTTTTTAGAAGGATTAATGTGATTTGAAATCAGTAATGAATACCTACTGGGGGACAGTATGCTTTCTGTGAATGTACATACTGAATATTGCTCAAGTAGGATTAACATAGGAATGTCAAGTCTTAGTAGGAAGAATTAGAACTTACATGTTAGCCACTGCACAATACAGAGAAACTCTTCGTCTTCAGTGCGTTACTTTGCATTGGAAGGATGCAACTTGAGTTAGGGGGAAATATTTGCTAGGAAAATTACATGAGATCCACATGCACACATTACTTTGCTGGATTTGCACATGATGTCAGATAAATTCTAGAGTCTCAAGTACAAGTTCTGATTGTTTTTCGACTGAGAAAGGAGCTCAATTTTTGTATCTTCTGGAAGGTGAACTTTATAAATGTATCTATGTTTCACTAAAATATTACAAACATTTTACAATTAAATTTGCTTATGGATAACTTTAAAGAAAGCGATTTTCATTAAAACAAAAAGAATGAACTGGTTCTTTTGAGAGCTCTTAACTGGCATATTTTCCTACTGAAAATCCTTGAAACTCCATTGGACTTACTCATATATTTGTAAAATTGCATGGGATCAGTGAATAGGTAAAGGAATTTAAAAAAAGTCAATACCTTTGTTGGGGTACCTGGGTTCAATTCCCAAATACAACTCCTGACTCCAGCTTTTTCCTAATACAGAGACTAAAAGTGATGAGAGCTCAAGTAACTGTGCTCCCATCACACACGCAGGAGACACGAATTGCATTCCTGGTTATCAGTTTGAGCTGTGGCCCTTGCAGACAACTAGAGGGCAAAACAACATGGGAACATAGGATATGATCTTTCTCTTTCTTTTTCTCTCCTTTCCTTTCTTTCTCTCTCTCTCTCCCCTTATTTATACCATCTCAAATAAATATACTTTTAAAATTTATTAACCAAACTTGTAAGATTGAGTCTTTCTTACAGTATTCAAATTACAAAGTTTGAATTGTAGGAGATCCATAAGAGAATCCACTAGCAGGTGAGTTTCATGATTTCTTAGAGGGGATCAAAATGGGTTCCAAATGTTTCAGAAGATCTATGGTCAGATGGTAAACATACGAAGATGTGGTAACTATTATCAACTCTGATATATCTATGTGGGTATACATATATGTAAACACACACACATACATACATAAACCTTAAACCCATTCTGGTTGTAAGAAATCCTTTTTTGCATTTGTTCTATCAGGAAGTACCAGAAACACACAGAAACAATTCTTTCATAGTGCAATTAAGAAAAGAACAGAGTGGAACCCGTGTTGTCATACAGTGTGTCTCTTGCAGGGCCTGCATCTTATATCAAAATGCTTCCTGTTTTAGTAACTCCTCTTCTGATCCAGTTTTCCACTAACACACCCGGGAAGGCAGTGGGTGAAGGCCTATGTGCACGCCCCTTATGCAGGGAAATCAGTACAGGGTTCCTAGTCTGGCTCCATTTGTGGAGTGAATCAGTAGTTAGAAGATATCTCTCACCCTTTCTTTCTCTTTCTTGCTGTTGTTCTATAAATAAATACCTGGAGAGACAGAGAAGAAGGAGAAGAGAAAGAGGGGAAGAGAAGGAGGCAGGAAAGGAGGGGAGGGAAGGGGAAGGGAGCAAAGGGAGGAGGGAAAGGAGGAGGAGAAAGGAGGGGAGCAGGAGGGAGGAGGGAGAGGAGGAGGAGAAAGGAGGGCAGCGGGAGGGAGGAGGGAGAGGAGAGGAAAAGGCTGGAGGAGGACATGACTATAAAGGAAATACTCCCATCTTGTGGCTGTTGTTGAAATAACATGTTTTAACAGAAGATTGGTTGGTGTAAAAAATTAAATTCATATAATAATCAGAAGGATTCTTGTTATTTATTGATCCTTCCCTCTACTCAGCAATACATTTGGCACTCTGTAAACTATCTTATTTATTAACACAAATTGGATGTGCCACCTACAAAATTTTACACGAAATCATGTAAATTGATAATATGAAAATAGCCCAAGATGACAATCGTCCCACTTTTTATTTTACTAAGAGGAAGCCCAAAAGTCTTAGTTGGTGAAGGAATTACAGACATCGCCTAATCATTTTTTTTCTAAAAGACAGTAGGACTCCGGGTTCCAGGTTTGGTGTTAAAATATCCCACTCCCTCTGCTAAGACAGTATTTTCAGCCATGTGTGAATGGAAAACAGAGATCTCTATTTATAACTGTAGCCATGACAATCCTCTAGTTTTTTTTTTCTAAGTAAATGTGACCTAATGCTGGATCAGGTCAAATTTTACTGCTAATTTCTCAAAGGTCACAGAGAAATTTCCATTGGAAGAACAACAGCTGATTTTCAGATAAATGACAAGAACTTAAAAGCAAACATAATCCAGAATTTTATAATTAGAAATATATGTTACTAACAAATGCTATAAAAAGGAATAACTCCTCATGCCATGAGACCCATCTTGCATCATCCAATTCTGGCAAGCCAGTGAGAAAAACAGGACACAGTGATTATATTCACTTCTGTTCTGGAACATTTTCTTTAGTGTGCACTTCTTACACTTACTCAAAGATTTCCAGACAGAGGCTGGGTGCAGAATAAGATATGGTTTATGGTAGGAATGCCAACAGTTAAGGTTTGGGTGGGGCGCATTTGTTTTTTAATTAACTGTTTCATTTTATTATTCCATGACATAGTTCTACAGGCTCCCAGATTTCCTTCCCCCATTGACCCATATCCCTCTCTTCCACTGATTTCCCCCATGTCGTTACAACAGTTTAATCAATCCTTCACAATCAGTCATGACTTCATCATTCTGCTAGTTAAGTGTATTCTGACATTGCAAGCATGAACAATGGCAGGCAGTTCAACATCTTATTGTCAGGATACAGTCAACAGTTTCATTGGGAGTCCATCTTTGATTTGGGAGTAGAGAAGCACACGGTGCTGTATCTTCATATCTGTATGTGACAGTCTCTACTACAGCTGTACATCCCCTTAAACGAAAAGTGATTAAAAACCAACAACAGATAAAAATAGGAAATTTTCAACAATATTAAGTTAAATAACATGCTACTGAATGATCAGTGTGTTGCTGAAGAAACGAAAAAGAAAATCAAAGGCTTTCCAGAAGCAAACAATGCTACTGTGTGACCTATGAGTCAGTAAGGAAATCATAAAAACAAAACACATATATATTTCTTTTGAATGAATGAAAATAAAACACCCTGAAATGTAGCAAAAATAGGCTATTGATCTTGTATTGTGCAGCAAGGTTGCCTAATATCAGAAGGAACATATGATATTTGTCCTTTTGGAATTCACTTGCTTCACTGAGCACAATGTTCCCTAGTTGGGACCATTTGGTTGCAAATGGCAGGATTTCATTCTTTTTAATGGCTGGGAAGTATTCCATGGTTTATATGTATCACAGTTTTCTATCCACTCCTCTGATAGGCATCTGGGTTGCTTCCATGTCATTGTCATTATAGATTGTGTTGTTGTAAATATATGATTACAGATCCCCTTCTCACATGCAGATTCCATTCCTTTTGCATATATTCCCAGAAGTGGGATAGCTGGGTCATACGGCATGTCAATTTTCAGTTCTCTTAGCACTCTCCATAATGACTTTCATAGTGGTTGTACTAGCCTACTCTCCTACCGACAATGAATGAGGATACCTTCCCTTGCACATCCATGCCAGCAGGTGTTGTTAATAGAGTTCTGAATATAAATCAGTCCAACTGGAATTACATGGGACATCAGTGTGGATTTCATTTGTATTTTCTGACAGCTACAGAACCTAAGCATTTTTTCATATGTCATTTAGCCAGCCATTTGATTTGTTCTTTCGAAAAAACGTCTGTTCATGTCCTTTGCCCATTTCTTCACAGGATTTTTTGTTTTGCTGTCATTGAGTTTCTGAAGCTCTTTGTAAATCCCAGACATTAGTTCCTGATCAGATGTGCAGTGTGCAAAATTTTCCCCAACTCTGTTAGTTGCTTCTTCACTTTGTTGATTCTCTCCTCTGCAGTACAGAAAAAGCTTTTTAGTTTGATATAGTCTCATTCATTTATTTTGTCTTTGATTGCCTGTGGTTTTGATGACTTTTCTAAGAAGTCTTTACCAATGCCTATATCTTGAAGAGTGCTTCTTATGTGTTCCTCTAATTGTTTGGTGGTTTCTGCAGGCAAATTTAGGTCCTTGACTCATTTAGAGCTGATTTTTGCATAAGGTGACAGGCGTGGGTCTTGCTTCTTACTTCTGCATGCTGCTATCCAATTGTCCTAACAGCATTTAAAAGAGACCAGACATCTCTTCTGGATTATTTTCAATTCTCTTGTTGACGATTAATTGGCTGTGCAAGTGTGGCCCCCTTTCTGGTGTTTCTATTCTGTTCCATTCATCTTCTCTGTTTCTATACTAATACCAGACTGTTTTGATAACTACTGCTCTGTGGAAAGTTCTGAGATATGAAATTGTGATTCCTCCAACTTAATTTTTATTCTTCAGGATAGCTTTGGCTATTCATGGTCTCCTGTGTTTCCAGATGAGCTTTTGTTTCATCATTTCTATTTCTAAAAAGATTGTTGTTGGGATCTTGAATGGGAGAGCATTGAATCCATTTGTTACTTTTGGTAACTTGGACATTTTGATGATATTGATCCTGCCTGTACAGGAACATGGTAGGTTTCTCCATCTTTTAATGTCTTCTTCTATATCTTTATCTTATTTTTTTATCTTTATCTTAATTTTCATTATAGAGGCAAGGTTAGGTTAATTCTAAGATATTTGAGATTCCTCTCTGCTATTTTAAAAGGGAACTGTGCTTATAATTTCATTCTCAGCAAGGGCAGTTTTGCATATACCAGTGCCATCGATTTATGTTCACTAACTTTGCATCCTACTACCTTGCCAAGTTCTTTTATAAGTGCCAATACTCTCTTGATTGATAGTCCTCCTTTAGTTCTCCTATGCAGAGAAATATGTCATCTGCAAACAGGGATAATTTCAATCCCTCAGTTCCAATTTGAATTTCTTTAGTTTGTATTTCTTGCCTAATAGCTCTGGCGGGGACTCCCAACACTATATTGAATAGCAATGGTAAAAGCAGACACCCTTGTCTACTGGAAAAGCTTTCAGTCTTTCCCCATTTAGTGTGATGCTGGCATTGGGTTCTTCATATATTGTTTTCATAGTGTTATAGATTGTTCCTCCTATGCCTATCTTGCTTAAGATGTTTAGCATGAAGTGCTGTTGGATTTTATCAAATGCCTCTCTGCGTCTAATTGAGATGATCATATAGTTTTTTTTTAATTTTCCAATTTGCTGATGTGATGTATCACATTTATTGATTTGCAAATGTTAAATCATTCCTGCTTGCCAAGGATAAACCCCACCTGCTCCGGGTGAATGATCTGCCTGATGTACTGTTGGATCCTGTTGGTTACTATTTTGTTGAGGATCTCTGTGTCTATGTTCATCAGGGATATTGGTCTGTAGTTTTCTTTCTGTTGCATCTCTATCTGGCTAAGGTTTTAAGGTGATATTGGCTTCATAGAACAGAACTGCCTCTCTTTCCCTTGTTTGGAATTGCTATGGAGGATTGGGGTAAGCTCCTCTTGAAACATCCTGCAATGAAACCATTTTGATTCAGGGCTTTTCTTGGTTGGAAGGGATATAATTACAGATTCAATCTCAGTCCTTGTTATAGGTCTATTTATATAATTAATTACCTCATGATTGAGTTTTGGCAAATTATATGTGTCCAAAAATTTATCCATTTCTTCTAGATCTTCCCATGTGTTGGCATACAGTTGCTTGTGATAGTTCCTCATAATTCTATGTATGTCCCAGGTGTCTGTTGTTATATTTCCTTTTTATGTCTCTGATCCTATTGATTTGTATCTTCTCTCTCCTTTTCTTGATTAGTTGAGAGATGCCAACATTTAATTAGTGCTTTGAAGGTTACTGGTTTGTAGCAATCTCAACAAGTATTTCCATGTTTTAAACTTGGTTACGCTTGAAGAAGCCTGACCAGGTAAAGACATCCATCAAAATTGCTGGTATCTGATGAATCCCAGCCCATTGACAATGTGTAGATCCCATGTCACATCAAGAAATAAATGCTACTTAAGCCCTTTTTTCTCCTAACTCTTCTTTCTTTTTATTATTTAAACTATTTCAAAATTTTAATTATAAATCATATTAATTTAAAAATTAGTTAATTATTTGAATACAGAATGACACTAGAGAGAAATATAAGAGCCTGGAATTCCACTCAGGACCTTCATATGTGTGGAAGGATCCTAGTCCTTTGGAGCCACCACCTGCTATTTCCCAGGGTGTTCACTAGTTGGAAGCTAAAATTGAGAATGGAGTCTGGACTTGAATCAAGCACTACAGGATGAGAAGCAGTCATCTAAAGCAAGGTCTGTTGCACCAACATCTTCCACTGTTCCACTTTCATTGCACTATGGAGAGTAAACACGTTCCTATTTAATTAACTTCAACAAAGCAAAGAGGTAAGTTAATGAAAAAGTCATGGAACCATGTGTCCTTCTTGGTAGAAAAATTGTAAAAAGAACAAGAATTACACTAATGCAACACACTAATTTTAATATGAGAAATTACTTTTAATATATTTATTAGCAGGTTTCAGACCTCAATGAAAACTTTTAAATTATGTATGAAGCTGGCTAATCTTTTATATTGAAAATGCTTTGAACATCACAGCAGCTTTGAGCTCAGCAAAACATGATTCCATTTTCATGTTCTTAAAATAAGCCAAGTTTTTCAAGGGATTTTTTTTATTTTTTGAAAAATTCACGTATATAACTAAATATCAAGTTGCCTACTTATGATATAGTCCCCCAAAACATGTCATATAAAGACTGTTCAATTATTTCAGTTTAGATCTAGCACTGCAAGCTGAAATCTTTCCTTAGGATGTACATTCCATCATTCTTGACCAACAAGCCAAAGATCACTTGTAACACACAAATGAGCTGCTGACTGCAAGTGAACCCATCAGTGAAGAGTGTATGAAGTGTAATAGTCTTCACAGCATGAAGGGGTCAACATCTGTATGCATGCTTTAGCACCTGAACTAGTGCTAAAATTGAGACACCAAGCTGGACTATGTATAATGATGAAATTAGCACTCTATTGCTTCTTGATTAAATTCCAGAATGTTTTATTCCTGTTCTATGCACTACGAATAATGAAACAAAGCATAATTAGATAGCTACACATTAAAGCACTTAAATAGGTTAACTTATTTAAAATAACTGGGGTACCTATAGAATAGCTTGGAAATCATGTGTGGGTAGCCATCAAGATTAGAAGAGGATATATTCATTAACAAATTTTGGTTTCTTGACCATGTGTTGGGGTGATAGAATGCCCTGAAATCTACAATCACCCCCACACTAGGGAGGGGATTAAATGGAATCACTTTTATAGAGCACTATTCAGGGTGATTTCTCTGACAGAACCTTTCTCCTTCTCAGTAGAAATGTAAGCTCTAAATAACGAGCCTCTATCTCAGTAGCTGTGCTTCTGGCAGATGAAGACAAAAGAGAAAGAGGAACTGTACATGTGAAAAAAAAAATTACCTCAAAGGATGTTCACCCACAGGACACGAACCCAAGAACACCAAGATGTCCCCAAGGGTATCACCCATTCTCTTTGAAGACTCTGAATTGCCAGTATACTACAATTTTTTAAAACTTCAAGAGTTCCTTATTAAAAAGCAACCATCCTGAGGCAAGGCAGAAGTTTCCTACAGTTAATATGTAGGTAAGCATTGGTTGGCCTTTTTCTGAAAATAAGATAAAGAATATAATTTCCAAGTAACCTATCAATAGAATGTAGAGTATGCATAGGTTTTATGAAACAACATCTTCTGTAGCATCTATGCTCTGTTCCCATTCCAAATATCTGCAGTTGGTAGCTCCTTTTGGAGTTAATAGCTATGATTTGTGTCTCTCAAAATAAATACAAAATCCTTAGGAACTGTCTTACATTCTCTCTGACAGCACAGGATGTGTTTTGTAATTGAAACTTGTATTCTGATATCATTGAGATCTCTACTAATATAGCCAACAGCATCATATCCCTGAGACATTTTATTTTTGAAAGGAAGATATCAAAAAGAAAGTGAGGGAATGGGCAATGTGGTTTAGGGAGATAAGCCACTATTGTAGAAACTCACATTCCTTGTCAGAGTGTCAGATTTGATTCCCATCCACTCCACACTTAGGATCCAGCTTCTTGCTGATGTACCTTGGAGGCAGCAGTTAATGGCACAACTGCTTGGATTCCCACCTCACATGGAGAGACACAGATGAGTTCTGTCCTTCTGGCCTCAGCCTGGGCTAGAGTTAGCTGAGTTAACTATGATGGGCATCTGAAGAGCAAACCAGTAGATGGAGAATGTCTCCTTCGTGTGTGTGTGTGTGTGTGTGTGTGTGTGTGTGCGTGTGTGTATGTCACTGACTTTATATATATACTTTATTATATATAATAAAACACTAAGCAAGAAAATATGGACAGACCTGAAAATCTTTTCCCTAGTTAAAGCAATCTGCTTTCATTTTATTAAAAATACATTTAAAGTATGAGGGCACTTGAAAAAGTTTGTGGAAAAATGAATTAAACAATAAGCTTAGACCTGTGCAAAACCAAAATTTGGAACATCATGTTTATTTTTTTTTTCATGATACACCTTTGCCATGAGCTTTTTGAACACCCATATATAGTATTTTCATTCATTGCTAAACTTCTCACTCTCAGTGTTAATAGATCTGCCATATATCAGTTAAGTTCTCTATCTTCCACAAACCTAGGATGATATCATTTGAAACGGAAGCATGGCTGAGGAGGATAGATGGTCCTGAAGGAGATGGCAAGACATGTCTATAGACTCTCCACCTGCAAAGTTCACATACTCCTAGGTTTACTCTATGGTCACAGTTATCACTGTTTTACCTATCACTGTCTTACACACATTTACTGAGCCAACTTCAAGAACTTAACCAATCAGTCCTACTCAGGGGTCTTGATTCTTTGTGTCTCAAAAGGAGAAAAAAAAAAACTATAAGTGAAGCCAATACTTACAAGGAAAGAAACTACTTTCATTAGTTTGCAATATACACATTTTTAACCCCTTTGTCCCAAAATGCTTTTAATCTTATGGGGTTGTTTTATTTTTTGAAAAAAAAATTATGCTTGCTTTGAATAGTAGAAAGTCCCTGGAAAAATGTTTCTCTTCTCAAAAAATGTGTAAATTAGGTTTTAACATCTTAATTCCTCTGCTCTAATCTGAAGAGCTCCTCATTCTGCTCTCGTCTTGAAAGCTGAATGAATTTCTTTGTCATCCTTTAATCTGAAAAAATTTCTGTTGCACTTCTAATAAACTGGACCAGTTTCTGGCAGCTTCTTTTAAAAAAAGGAAAAGATTTATTTTATTTATCTGAAAAGCAGAGGGACAGAAAAAGCAGACACAGGCAGAAAGGGGTTTTCCATTTCTTGTTTCACTATTCAGATGTCTACAATGATTGAAGCCAGGCCAGGATAAATTTAAGAGCCAGGAACTTCATTTGGGTCTCCCACATTGGTGCAGGGTCCACACCTGGACCACATTCCTCTACTTTCCCAGGGAGCAAGCTCCAACGTGGAGCAATGAAAATCTGAACCCAGGTTCTAATAGGCAATGCAGTCTCACAGGTAGCTGCCTATCTCTTTCAACTGAATGTAACTTCTAGGTAAAGAATAAGGATCATAAGTATTAATGTACAGCACGTTAAACTTCTGAGATTTTAAAAACTGTATATTATGTGATCAGATAATGAAAAATACACAGACCTTACAAAACCTACATAACAGATAATAACAGGTAACAGATATTGAACATTATATTAGTGTGATAACTATTTCTCCAAATAATGTGAAAGGTGACTATCAATTGCTTTTATCCCCAGATGTCTGGTGCTAAATTTGCAACCATTAAAATTGTGGGTTCTTAATTACAAAAGCAACTTCAGCTTTGGTACTCATTTTGTTTACATTTGGCAAAAGATGTCTTCCTGCATTTAGGAAAGAAAGGCTTAAGTAGGCTTTTGACCACCTACACATCAAATGACTTATACAGACATCTTCCTCCTTAAATACAAGTTAGATATGCATGCAATAATTAAAATGTTGAACCAAACTGTTCAGAACAAAACGCAGCAGATACCAATCCAACCTTCACTCACAAGTCTGAAAGCTCTCTTTAGGTGTTCACGAAATCAAAACTGCAGCTGAACCCCCCACTTCCTTCACACAACATCATCTTAGCTGTGGAAATGTGGCTCACTTCCAGGAACGGATATTTGGTGGGCCATTCCCAGGAATATACAGTCAGAGTTTCAAGGCCCTGCAAACCCAGAGAGCATGTGAATGAGACTTCTAAAATGCTAGATGATTTTAGTGTTAAAATGTATATTGATTTATATGAAAAATTAAAAGTATAAATGTATATATCTAGAGGGATGTAAGCATTATATTGAAGTGATCTCATATAAAGTTTCATCATAATTTCTACATCTAAAATGCAGTATGCTGGCATTTGTGATGGCAATTAAGGTATTGCTTGGAACTCCATGTTTGAGCACCTCGGTTTGAGTCCTGAATTTGCTCCCAAATCCAGCTTCCTAGAAATGTACAACCTGGAAGGCAGCAGACGACTGCTCCAGCAGCTGGGTCCATGCCACCCATGTGGGATACACAAACTGAGTCCCCAAACTCTAGCTTTGGTCTGGTGCAGCCCTAGCTGCTGTAGGAATTACAGGCTTAAACAACCAGATAGGAAGAATATCTCTCAATATCTCCTCTCTCTCATTCAAATAAATAAATAAAAATGTAGGAAATCAATTGATTGAATTTTCTATACTGATTATAAACTTTTAAACTTCTGTCCTTCAGTTCCACTTGTTTTTAAATATCCATCATATTAAAATATGTGATTTCTTATGAAAAAGCCAAGACCCTATGTACAGAAAACAAAGGAATACAGACATTAGAATCAATAAGCCTACCAACAAGGCTACCAAAAAACATCCATTTTTTTCATTCAGTAAAATTGCCACAATTCAAACTGTATCCCAATATGTTCTCTAGCAATTATACAAGGAAGATTATAACAAAGGGAGTTACAATCATTTCTATCAATCCTAACAAAAGAGCAGAGGTCTAATGAAATTTGTAGAATAGAGGGAAAAAATTGTTCAAACAAGAGTCCAAGAGGCTGTGAGCAAAGCAATTGAGAAATTTTGGGAAGGTGAGAGTCTCAAATCTTGCTGTTCTCAATCAAAGAATTCATGTTCTACTAATTTAAGAATCCTAAAGCCTGCAGACATTTGGATAGAGTCTTAGGCTGCAAAACTATCTTGCATCCAAAAAGGTGTTTTTCTCATTAATTTCACAGCAGAGCATCAAACAAACTAATCCAAGATGGCTCAGCTCCAATCCATCTGGAGCAGCGAGACTATGGGAAGGGTTTCCAACACGCTGTGAGAATCCGAAACAAAAGCTGTATCAAAACATACAGTCATCTCTTTCCTCCATACTCCATCTCTTCCACCCGCTACCTTAACCCATGACCTCAGATAATCCCCCAATCTGGGAAACATTAGTAGAGTTGCTGCAGCTGACCCCATCACTGTCCCCAGTAGATGGGGGTAGTCGCTGAGGCAGTGAATGTCAAGGTTGAGTGTGAAGCATGACGTTCACTTCAGACACAGAGATACCCCGTATGGAATAAAGAGGCCATTGATGGAGGAGTGCACAAGTGTTCTTACCAGCATAGAACAATATCCTGGGTGAGGAAGTGCCAAATAATAGCACACTCTGACCACACCTGCTACTCATTAAGAGACAGAAGCCTCGTGGCCACCATTAATACTTTCAGCATCTGCCAGAGGAAATAGAGGGCTCTGTGGAGGGAAGTATGTTTTTAAAAGCTAGTAGTAGAATTGAGCAGATGTGTGTCTATTTTCTGATTATACTACTTTGGGAGTCAGTGAGAGAAGATTAATAATTCAAGTTGAGAAAGATCAAATAAACTTTATCCAGGATACCGAGGAGGTTCGATGCCACTGAGAACTAGTAGCCACTCTGATGACAGCACTAGGTGAATTAGTCTCTCAACTATGGGGGCAATTTTCAGTTTCTACTTAAGAAGATACTTAGAGACAGTTTTAGATCTGGGAATAATAAGAAAAATGTGGGATATCACCAAATGTCAATCCCTTATTCATGAGACAGGAGCTGAGCTGCCACTGTGAGATCCGCCATCATGGGATCATAGGTCAGACATTGATTCAAGTTCCTTTCACTTTCTTGCAGTGAACATGGGATCAAACCTAATAACAGTCTCACCTTCTTTGGGAAGAATGCTAAGGGACCCATGCATAAACCACAGACTTCCAGAAACACTGCCTCTCTTCACATTATCACTTCTGATAACTGGACAATGTACCATTTCTAGGGTTTTTCAATCGCCATAAGGCAGTGTCTCAAGCAAGCCTGATTCCAACTATGGCTTTAGGGAAAAAAAGAAAATTTAGTGCACCAGCAGTGAATTAATTTCTCTGTTAATAAAACATTTGGCTTGATTTGTCAGTGTCCTCTGAGGCTGAATGCTTTAGGACTAAGTCAATCACTTGGATCACTCCTAGTGCTAGGGTCTGCATCCTTTGGTTTTGTAACTGAGTGTGTCTGCCTAAACACAGGCAAGTTGATTTGATAACTCTTGATTTCTCTTGAGGTGTTTAGATCTCTCCCAGTAATCTGATTTTTTCTTTCCAGTTTGAATCCTTAACTCTTGAAAACAACATTTGCTATTTCAAGTAGCAACCACAAGATAGCAGGATAACTTAATCTGAGTTCCATCAAGTGAGGTCATGGATTCCAAAACTGATAATAGTGAAGCAGAAACCATGTTAGAAATATGACGATGTCTCTCATCCAAGTACTAACCAGGCCAGACCCTGCTTAGCTTCTGAGATCAGACGAGATCGGGCGCGTTCGGACAGGAAATGGTCAGCATGGATTCACTCATACCTCACTAGGTGGGACACAAAGATTAGCTACGCCTCATTGGGGTGTTGGGGATTTCTCTGCACACCCCTCCTAAAAAAAAAAATTTTTTTAAATGTTCTGTACCTAAACTGATGACACATGTCTTGCTAGAGTTATAAGCCAGTTCAGACCATCCAAAAAGCAACCAGTTCAGCAAAATCATGCTTCAACACCATAAACAGCTAAATACTAAAATGAAAATAGTCACGAGACAGCTGAATAGTAATCTATAGCCATTTTGAGGTGTATAGAACCCGGTTGAATATAAACCAAAATTGAAATGTCTATGAAGAAGTCACAGGATGTAGTTAAAAATCTGCATTTTCCTATTAACATATTGGTTAATCAATATCATGTCAATTAATGCCATAATGTTGTAAATTGCTGTTGATGTTATGTTGGGGCTTTTAATTGATTGGGATGATACTTTGCTAGCTTTACCTTCAGACCAGAGATGGTCTCACCAAGAAATCGTTGAACTCACTAGGATAATAAGATGCTGCACTTTATGCTTGGTAAATACTTCCAAAGAAAGACCCTCAACTGAATTTGAACTATGGTAACAAGGTGCAACAAGGCAGAGAAATCCACCATGGGAAGAGGATTCGGGGAGGGGTGGGGGGAATCCCTGTCCCTATAACACTGTGTCACATAATGCAATAAAATTAATAAAACAAAAACAAAAAAAAACCTGACAACTGAAAAGAAAGGAAAAAAAAAAAAGAAATACAATGATGGGGCCCAGCGGCGTGGCCTAGCATAATGTCCTTGCCTTGAATACGCCTGGATCCCATATGGACACCGGTTCTAATCCCGGCAGCTCCACTTCCCATCCAGCTCCCTGCTTGTGGCCTGGGAAAGCAGTCAAGGACAGCCCAAAGCCTTGGGACCCTGCACCCGCGTGGGATATCTGGAAGAGGTTCCTGGTTCCCAGCTTCGGATCGGCGCAGTACCGGCCGTTGCGCTCACTTGGGGAGTGAATAATCGGACAGAAGATCTTCCTCTCTCTGTCTCTCCTCCTCTCTGTATATCTGACTTTGTAATAAAAATAAATAAATCTTTAAAAAAAAGAGAAAGAAATACGATGATGATGTGGAACAATGTATAATTAAACAGGCTGCCACTTAAAAATAAATTTAATAATAGTACAAGTTTATTATTTGATATAAATATTATTTGATAACACAAATGTATTATTTGTATTGATACTGAATGACTAAAAATATATGAAAATCTGGAAACTTCACAACAAACTGAGTACTTTCTAATACAGACATGTTAATTACTACTAAAATCTCTGCTTTACATCCAGAAATTAAAATCATACATATGTATTTGTGAAAATCTGCATGTTTTCAAATAATTCCAAGCCTTATTATTTTGAATGTCTGTAAAATTCATAGCTTGATTATAGAATGAACATTAAAAGAAGAGAATATTGTATTTTTTAATTAGCTAACCACCACAATAATTAAATGTTCCCAAAGAATATTTCAGTAACTTAAAATGTCTCATCTTAACAGTCATGGATGCTTCTACACAGAGCTAAATTATAAACATGTCTCAAGAATTCTACGCAGTCCCGGGAGATTTCACAGAGCTTCCTTCACATGGATCCCTAAGAACAGAAGCCTGAGAAAACAGATGGGCCCTTCTTTGTAGCTTAAGATTAGCAGCCTGGCCTTCAGTGTATAGTCAAGGGTGGAATTCCATGGGTAACAGCTGCTGTTAAAAAAAAATGCTTCCTTTCCCCCAGAACTCAAAGTGAAATTCTAATTCTTACATTATTAGACATGTTCCATCTCAATAATGACTAAACATGTCAAAAGATTCACCGTAACAGAAGAAAAGGAAAAAGACTATACAGGGAATGCAGTGTAATCATTCATGTGATACACATTATCAAGAGAAGACAAATCTAAATATCTTATAAGATATTTTGGTGCTATATACTTTCTGTGTCTGAAGAATGAATAGTCAGAAATTTGTGCTTGACTTAACAGTTCGGCTATCTGTGTACCTTATTGAAATGCACTGGCTTGGTTCCTGTTTCTGGCTCTGGATTCCAACTTTCTGCCTGTGCAGAGCCTGGAAGGCAGCAGGTGATGGCTCAAATACTTGGCCCTGAAATTCACATGGGAGTACTGAATTCTATTCCTGGCTCCAGCTTCAACCACCCAGTCACAACCAATGTGTTCATTTCAGGAAATAACCAGTAAGTGGGAGTTCTCTTTCTCTTTCCTCACCTCCTGTCCTCTGCCTCTTGACTAAGCATAAACAGAACCATTTTTTATATCTTAAAAGAATGGCTAAAAATGATTATACCTTCTAGGCCCCAACACAATGGCTCAGTAGCTAAATCCTCACCTGCACATGCTGAGATTCCATATGGATGCTGGTTAATGTCACAGCTGCTCTACTTTTCATTCTGTTCCCTGCCTATGACCTGGAAAAGCAGCTAAGGATGGCCCCAAAACCTTGGGACCCTCTATCCACCTGATAGACCTAGAAGAAGTTCTTGGCTCCTGGCTTCACAATGGCTCAACTCCAGCTGTTGTGGCCATTTGGGGTGTGAACCAGTGGATAAAAGATTTTTCTTTTAAAAAGTACACTATCTGTTGGGAAATGATGCAAAATACTTTCTCAGTCTATACATTTCTGAAAATTACATGTGAAAATGAGAGAATTTTAACATCTTTATTAGGTAAGAGTAGGAACTTGGTAAATGGATCCTAGAAAGTTAATATCCATCTTATTTTTATTTATGGCTATATCTAGGGGATAAAATGAAGAAAGAGTTCAATGCTGCAACACATTTTTCAGAATCATGGATTAAAAAAACCAACAAACCTTATTCTTGAAAATAATACAAATTGCCATCAGATCTTAATATATTATTCCCTTAGCATTAATAAATGAAGAAGCATTTTGGAAAGGAAAATCACTTCTTTTTTATCACATACAGGCAGTTATATATCTCATAGAGATACTAAGCAAGCAGCTAGAAATGGGTGTGAAAAAGTAGAGGATTGTGGCTGAAAGTAAATACATACAACATTCATATAAAAAAAGATACTTGAGGACATTAACTGGAATGAGTGTTAATATGGAGGGATAAAAGGAATGGAAATCGAGAAATGCATTTGGGAACAGTTTGTATGCAGGAAACCGGAGAAGAACCCACAAAAGAGCAGAAGGCAGTAGGCTAATCATGAGGTCCCAATGACTGAGAACAAGGACAAGCAGAGTGATGATGTAAAGGCGCAACTGATAAGACCTTATGGCATTCCTCTGTTGAAGCTGCATGGTCCAACATGCTAACCACTACTTCAGTGTGGCCATTTACCTTCAATTCAAATTAAAATGTGCTTCCTCATTAGAATATTCATACTTGAAGTGCCTAACACTCATATGTCACAAGTGGCTTCCAGAGAAAGATTGGTGCAGGTACAGGACAAATTTATCCCGGCAGAAAATTATCTTACAGAATGTTAAACTGAGTAATAGAAAGACTGAACAAAAAAGTGGCCTGTCATGGGTTAAAGTTTAGAGTGGAGTTAATTCCTCAGTGTTCTATTTAGTATCTGTTTGTTCCTCAACAAATTGCTGAAGCTTTTTCTGCTCAGTTACCAACATTTACCTCCTGGAGTTTGCTTGTGAGTGACTGAATCATAATGTATGTTTTCTCGCCATTGCTGGTGTACTGTTAGTCCTCATTAAGGGGAAATAGCAGTGGATGCAAAGTACCAAAGAAATGGAAGCCACTGTGCTAGGGATGAAGAAGAAAACAGGTGGTTTTTGTGTGTGATTACAGCAGGCCTGGAACTTAATAGGCCAGAGGGAACAAACCATACAAGTGACAATTTAAGAAGGCATTATTTTAAAAGTACAAGTATCCCAGAGAAGCTGTGAGCATGAGAGATGACATAGAGGGTACATGAACAGGAAAAAAGGTAAGAATGATGCACTGGTACTAATCTTTGCATTCCAATTATTGAAGAGATAGTTACACTGTTTGTCAAAAATGTCATGTATCAGTGAGGAGATGCTTACTGAGGAAAAGCAAGGGGGAAAAGTCAACATAGGAACAAGGGCGAATTTCCCATTGCCCTTCAAACTGTACCATCACTAAAGTAATTCTTGCTTTCATTCCTAAAATATAAGCCTCAATTCATTGAAATTTGCTGCCTGAAATACTATGTTGATAAAGATTCTAGAGCTGTATTGGCACACATTGGCAAAGAGCACATGACTAAACACAATTCTGGGTAGAACAGAAATCTTGCCCTGGAGTCAACTCATACGACTTAGTTTAAGCATTTGCAGATAAATACTGGTCACAGTAAGAACTATTCTTGGAGAAACTTCTTTTCCAGAATTTCTCTTGCCTCTGTGACACAGATTAGAAGGATGATTTTTTTTTTTTTTTGGCTATACTGTGTCTCATCAGAGTAATCAAGAGGTTATATCCTATTCCTTCCTTCAATAAACCAGAGTAAGTTCACATGTTCTTAATTTCCAATCCTTCCCAGATTTCCACACTTCCAACCTTAATGCAAAATTCATCTCTACTTGAGCTCCAAGGGTTCCAAGTGCTGCAGTGTCTCCTTAGGGTATCTTAGACCCCCTCACCTGTGGCCATTGTAGATGTTCTCTCCACACACGATTCACAGTTATCTGTTCAGTGAGCTGCTCAAGGACAGAAACATTATGCAAGATGAAGACTGACATAAAAATGGAGCAGTAACTCCAAGAATTTAATCAGTTCCTTTAGTTATTGTTGGAACGGGCGATGAACAATACCCTGGTATGTGGATATGCCTCATCAATCTTTGGGTATACACACTGAGAACCTTGAAAATGAAGTTGGTTTAAAGATTCTTTATAGCAGGCTCCATATACAATCCATGTTTGTGCAAGTTTTGATTGTCTCCTAATCATCATTCAGTGCATTTGACACTAGTGATAAAACTATGAACGGGACATCAATGCTGACTACTTAACTAGAATATTGACTCTAACTTTCAGGTTGCCTACATGATTATCAATCTTACTGTAATATCTTCTGTACTTGACAAAATGTGGAGAATATTTCTCACACTCTTGTTGTCAACCAATTAAAATCACAGCATGATTGCCTTCCCATCCTCTAGGATAAAAATATTCAATTTTGAAATGAATGCACATTTTGGCATAAATTACAATTAAGATCTGTCAAAAATATACTATTCAGCCATTACTGCTCATTTTGCTGCACTAGTTTAATATTATGTTTGTTACATAGATTGAATAGTTCATGACAGAATTACGAAGGACCCATAGAACAACGGAAGAATTGGTTTGAATAATCCAATTTGGTACAAAAGAAAAATTGAAGAGTATGCCTAATCCTGAAGTGTTATTTATTCTCCATGACCAAATGAGTTTGAAAATGAAAACCCTTGGAAAATGAGACAAGGAGAATTTACGCAAAAAACAGAAATCTCTCAGAAGTTTGTTTACCATATAAAAGAATGAAGTAGTCAATGTGAACTTGGCAAAAGCCTTACTCTCTGAATCAGTGTGCGGTCACACACACTCACTCTCTCACACACACACACACACGAGTTACATGTCTGCTTCAGAGTCCAAAGGAGCCTTTCATTTCTATCAGAGGCAAATGTTTCTATGTAGATACAAGAGCGCTGTAAATCAACCACAGCTTCCAAATCAGTGCATCAATTCCCTTTCTCTCTATGCTTATATACACTAAGCATATGTTTCCTGCGACCACTTCAAAAGAAATATAACTTTGCTAAATATTATTTAAGTGCAGCTCTATGGCTATGAAAGAGAGAAAGTATAACTGACTTTGAACCTTTTACTACATGGGTGGAGAAAGAACGAAGGAGAGGTTGAAATGTTACACTGACCAGTCTAGGAAATGGGTAATAACTCATGATTAAATGCAGATGTTAACCTGAAAAATTCAGTTAATCACAGATATTAAACATGCCTGGAAGCCATAAAAAAAAAAACAGAAGGTAAGCCAACAAATAACTTTGAGTTGAAGTAGGGTAGCAACAAAACATTCACACTGGGAAAAAAAGTGAACCAAATTTAAATTACTTCAACTTTTCCATCTTACAGAAATGTTTATGTACAGATGAAGAGACCATTACATGGACTTGCAACCAGGAAACAATTGGCAACTTGAATAAATCAAAACAGAGTGGAAAGATCCATGAGTGACAGGTGTATAAGTAGAACTTAGAAAGGAACAAGCTCAAAAATATTTCATTTGAGTAAGCATAAAATACACTAGCAACATTATAAGTAGGTTTTTAAATCCAAGTGTTTGTTACATGTAAAGACAGTGCAATAATATAAAAAGCAGATAAAAATTGATTGTAAATGATGCGTGGAGATTGCAACTAGGTATTTCATAGTCAATGCTTCCCAGTCTACTCCTGGGCTTGGCATATAATTGACACTTAATAAAAATTGCTTTTGATTTATTAGTAGTATTACTCTGAAGCATAAAAAAGTTAGACTGTTACATAAACAAGAGGACTACAAAAAGAATTCAGAAAAGCAAGTATACTTGTTACTATAATACATATATTCATACATTCCACCAGCAGTCACCACTCCTTGCCACTTCCAGTTAGCAATCTCACTTTGTTGAAAAGCAGCTATATTTCACTTTGAGCTCCACTGGATTTTGCATTCATCATTCCAGCTGCTGATTTATCTCTTTCAGCAGCTGGTTGTTCAAAGCCCAGGGTAAATGCAGTCAGGAGTTTGGTAATAGAATAGGATAACCACAAATTGCAGAGTGGTGATTTTTGAAAACACGGCAAAACTATTTCCCAACACTTCTTTTCCTTCCCAAGTGCCTTCCAGAGAACCCAGATGAAGTCTAGCAAAATGTGGGGATCTCCCGTATCTCCCATATACACATGTCAAAAAAGCTGAGTCCTCTAAGTTCCAATACTGCTCAACATATTAGAAAAACTGCCAGAGAATCCCAACTTCTCATAAAAAAACAAGCAAAAAAAAAAAAAAAGGAATGTCTTGTTGGTAAATCACTAACATGGAAAAAGCAGAATTTCTGGTATTATTGATCCACTTATTTATATGTGATTTTCTCCAGAATATTAAAAGATCAATGCAGTCTTGTTGATTTGTATAGAGTTTTGTCGATAGAAGAAAGAAAAAGAAATTGTTAGAACTACAAAACAAAACAAAAAAAAAGGTGTTTTTAAACTAGCTAAAAGTGCAATTTAGCCTACAAAGTTGTAACTGCCATAAACAATCGAGCAGAAGGAACACAGCCTGAAGGAAGTCAAACAGAAGTGGCTTTGCATGTAAGAAAATAATATCAACTCATATACTCTCAATCATAAGACACAGCAGATCCAAAGAGTGCCCGCTCAGTCTTTGAGGGGCATTGTGAAATGCAAGGACATGAATGTCGAGAAAGCAGCTCACTTCCATAGCCACAGTCATTAACAGTAACCGTAGCAGAAAAATTCTATTGAATAAAGCAAATGAAGAGTCCATTTGATGCCATTTCCTGAACTTTCTAGAATACACAGAATCCCACATTTGGGGCATTCATGAGAACCAGAGTGGGCACAGAAGAGTGGGCTAGGTTTTAGCTCCCATCAAGCCACGTGAGAGCTGTGTCTATGTGTGGACCATGTATGACAGGGCTGTAAGACCCAACTATAAGAACCAAAAAGGGTGTGGGCCAGTTGGGCAAAGATACTGTTCCTGCCAAGACAAGAGGTGGACAAAGACTACATGGGCCAGGGCCCACTGGTGTGTGTGAGATCTGCCACTTAGAGGATATCTGATAGAGGAGCTTGGGGAATCCCTTTGTCAGGACACAGTCCCTGCAGGTGAACCCAAGAACTAAGGGAAGGAGTAGCCAGACCAGACCAGGTTACAGGACCCACTGGCATACATGTATGTCAGGTCTAGGAATGTGCCAGGCTGGGCCAGTTCATAATATCCACTGGCAGATGTGAGAACCAGAACAGGGTACAGGAGGGGCTGGGTCTGGCCACAGCACTAGCAAGTCCACATTAGGGCTAGGACCGGGGGCTGACTGGACTGGACTAGGCTGCAGCACCCAGCAACAGAAGCAGGAGGTGGAACTGGGGGAAGGCTAAACAGAACTAGGTTGAAGCACGCACTGGTGGATACCAAGGTGAGGCAAGCTATGCCAATCTGAGTGCAGTGGGTACTGGGTCTGTGATACCCAAAGGCAGGGTGGTCCAGTAGGACCCAGGTCACCAAGCCCAGGTCCTTGGGCCTGCCTGTGAAAACTCGTTTTCCTCAATGGAAAAATGGAGCAGTGGACAGCCAACCTGGATATACATGGAGGATATAGCAATCCATTGGAGCCTGTAGAGGACATACAGGCAAAAGAAGGAGAACAGAACAAATTGGACAAGTATCCCAGCCAAAAAATGACAGCAAAAATCTGGGCTAATGGAGACTCCAGTCACCTGTGTCAGCCAAGGACATTGGAAGTGTTCCCTCATCCTTTGATCGATGAAATCAACAGCATTTCAGAAATATTGAAACTACTTGGGAAGAACCCTTGGAGCATGCGTCACATCAGGACCCTGGGTTGATATCGGGATGCCATCTCTGGTTACTGGGGTGATTGTGAGGCTGAGTATGGCTTCTGATCTTATCTCCCGCCTTCCCCCAGATACAGTAAGGAGAAATAAAACACTTGAATACAATGGTCTCACCCACTTTTCTCTAACCCCTGATCCTTCCCACCCTGATCTACAATGTAAACATCATCAAAAATAAAGATAAAAAATTGTTAAAACTGAAATAGTATTGATATCTCCTAAAGCTTAGCAAGAATAACATTCATTATTTAGATTTTGGTTTTACTCTTCATGAAGTTAGATTCACTTATAAAATCTTCACTGTATTTTTGATCACTTTAACTAAAAATCTGCATCATTGCCCTTTGCTAGGGATTTTGCGAACTTCAAACATTCTGACTTCCTAATCAACCTTGTTCACTTGACATGTAAGAAAAATATTTTATCTTTTCTGAGAAATCTATTGGCTCTACACACACACACACACACACACACACACACACACACACACACACACACACTGTTCATTCTCCATTTTAACAATGTAAAGATTTTATGGAGCATTTTTAATTTCAAATTTCTCCATTTTTTCTTCAACTAATGTTCTTTTACTTTTTCATAGTGGCCCTATCATTTTTGTATTTCTGATCTCTAACCATATTTATAATTAACTATTCACATTCTTGAAGGATTAGGCATACAAATTCCTTGGAAGCCAGTAAACAGTGCTTTCTTTATATTCCCAATGAGCTATGAATAAGGAATTCTTACAAAAATAAGATTTGATCCTGGGGTTAGCAGAAAGACAAAATGAGATTCTGAGTGGATCCAACAGAAAGATAACTGTTAGCCTCTCTTTTGATTCTAAATGTAGAAATGCTGTACCTATTTGTGTAATTTTACCTTAAAACAAATAAAAAGGGGGAGGGGAGAAAAACAGAAATTCACCCTGAAACAAAATAACACTTATGTAATATAAGAATACACAAAATGAACCACAAAAAATAGTTTTTAAAATACATTGCTCTTAGGCCTAGCGCAGTAGCCTAGCAGCTAAAATCCTTGACTTGGTATGCCAGGTTCCGACATGGGTGCCAGTTCAATCCTCCTGGCCCTGCTTCCTGTTCAGCTCCCTGCTTGTGCCCTAGGAAAGCAGAGAATAACCCAAAGCTTTGGGAACCTGCACCCACATGGAAGACCCAGAAGAAACTCCTGGTTCCTGGCTTCAGGTCTGCTCAACTCTGGTCACTGCAGCCATTTGAGTAGCGAACCAACGAATGGAAGATCTGTTTCTCCTTTCTCTCTGTAAATCTTCCTTTCCAATAAAAATAAACAAATAAATCTTAAAAAAATAAATACATTTATATTCATCCTATAGAAATGCTGTCACAGCCCAGAGTACAGTCCCTATGAAATCAGCTGGAGAAAGTCAAAGCTTCCAGTTTAATCAGGGGTTGTAGGCAACCACAGGGGACCATTGTAGGCTCAATAAGACACATGTTTTGCACCAAAAGTCAAATTCCTCATTTATAAGATGAAACTAATAATTCCTAGTTTTAAAAGTAAAATCCAGACACTTCTAAATATACATAATTTTGAAGTTGATGTTTCTTTTATTAGAAGAAATACTAAAAATGATGGTTCAAAAACAAATGAAATTGAAGAGATTTTAGTATGCCTCTATGAGAAAGCCAGTAAACATGTTTTTAAATAATAAAGAGAAAGAATTTAAACAACCTGCTTACAACTTGGCGGGGAAGTAGCAAGGACCCTTCTTTACCCATATGCTAGACCCTGGGGAGGCTCCTGGCTCCTGGCTTCGGATGGGCTCGGCTCCTGTGGTTGCCAGGCTTTTGGGGAGTGAGCCAGCCAATGGAGGATCTTTCTCTCCATTTCTCCTTCTTTCTGTAAATATGATCTACCTTTCTAGTAAAAACATAAATAAGTAAACAAATCTAAAAAAAAAAAAGCACCTGTTTGGTTGATGCAACAGCTGAAAAAATCAATACACTCACGTACCTATAATTTACACATGGCTGCAAAGTTCAGTTCAACTCATCTCAAGCAATCCCTGCTCCTGTTCATAGCATTTCTGAGCTCCCAGACGTCTACTGTCAGTTTAATGTGAACTGAATTGCATTCCCCCATAAAATTCACATGTTAAAGTCTTAAACCCCACTGTGATATTCCTAATGTATGGCATTTGGAAGCTGGTGCCCTGGAAGTAATTATAAGAGGAAACCCGGGAAATTCTCTTTGGAGAGAGAATGACTCCAAAGCTCCCCAAGTGAGTGCTCCAAGAATCCAAAAGACAGAAAAGTAAAACTAATCCAATCATTCCTAGGCCCAGAAGGTAGCAGATCTCATCTGTGAAAACTCATCCAGTTTCCAAGGAGAGAGATGTAGAACTCAAATTTCAATGGAAAGTGTACCAAAGAATCTGTGTATCTAAACTAACCACCATCCCCATCACTGTGGCAAATGGTTGACCATTTCAAAACATCCTCTGGAGAAGGTAGCACATCCTGTGGGATTGTCTATACAATTAAAACTGTCCTGCTTGAATTCCTCAGCATTACCATCTCCAAGACCTGAGGTCTATCAATTACAACCAATAGAGACCACTTAGTTAGGGGAAGTGACCACTCCTGCAGACAACCCCAGGATCCATCAGGGATACTTCTGTGAGCCTAGACAGCCCTACAAAGCTAACAAGGATCCTGCCTCAAGATTATCTTGTATTGCTCTTAAGGTATTATAAGGCAATCACTAAGTGCTTCTATATTGGCTAACAAATACATTCCTGGCCTATCTCCAGGGACTTCCCAAAGACAGTTTCCTATTTATAAGCTAAGTGTCCAGGTCTATAAATCTTTTTAGCTATCTCCAGGAAGAAGTAGGAGTCAGTTTCTCTGGTCACTGGTGGCCGACTACCAACAACCTCATGGAGACTGTTTAAAAGTCATTCTTGTTCTGCTTAGCTGGAGTTGCGTGGGAAATACTGGGTAAGAGGCCCCATTAGAAGGCTTCCAAGGAATTCAGACACAAGGAAAGGTGCAGTGGTCTTGAGTTTCTGAAGAACGAGTCTTGGTACTATGCCTCAAGAGTGGCAACAAGCCTGTTCATGCTGTGAATGTAACACAAACTAGGAAGGATACACCTTGAGGTTGTTCTGAATCTTTTTCCACAACTTCTTTAAAATGCATTTTTTTTAATTTAAAGGTTTATTTTGGAAAGGCACAATTACAGAAAGAAAGATGGAGAGGCAGAGAGATTCTCTGTCAGTTCACTCTGCAAATGACTGCAATGACCAGGGCTAGACCAGACCAAAGCCAGGAGCTTCTTCCACCTCTTCCACGTGTGTGCAGTGGACCAAGGATTCAGGCCATCCTCTGATGCTTTCTCCAAAGGCATTAACAGGCAGCAGGCTCAGAAGTGAAGCAGGGAGCAGCCAGGACTCAAATCAGCACCCACATGTGATGCCAACATGACAGGCGCTGCTCTTATTTGCTATGCCACAGTACCAACCTCTAAAACACACTCCAAGCTACATCATAAGTCATATTAACTTATCCTAAAAACTTGCAGAATGTATGCCCCCAATGTAGTATCTTTTGCAAATACCTTTATAAATGCATAATTATATTCCTTCTATCCTCAATGAGCTAAAATAATTTTCTAAGTCTCAAGACTTGATTTAGGTAAATGAGCTCTTTCAATCTGGGCAGTGCATCTCCCCTTCAGCTTAGGATTCCTTTCATACATTATTTCCACTGAACCATGAGTAAATGTTGAAGAGCAATGCTCCCTTGAGGCTAGGGTCACTAACTACATGCTATTCACTAGCTGGGAATTTGCAGTTTCCATTCCAGTTATGTATAGCTTATGTTTGTGAACAGTAAGAGTTGAATAAATAGTTCCTCTTTTTAAAATGTATTTATGTGAAAGGCAGAGGAGTAAAGAGAGGGAAAAAAGAGAGAGAGAATGAAACTTCCATCTACTAATTTGCTCTCAAAGTGATTGCAACAACGAGGGTGAAACCATGCCGTCAAAGGAGCCAGGAAAACTACCGTGAGCTCTCACATGGGCAGCAGGGACTCAGCTGTTGGAGCCATCATCTGACATTTCCCGGGCACATTAGCAAGGAGCTGAAAATTGAGTAGTCAGTATTCAAATGAACATTCTGATACGGGATCCAGGCATACTAGGCTGCAGCTTAACTTGCTGCACCATGACACCTGCCCGTGAATAAGTATTTCTCAGTTTTGTGCTTTCTTCATAGATCTATTTCTTCTTTTTGAAGCTTACCAATTCCAGTGTAGCACATCAGTCAGCATATTTATTTCAACACATCTTCAGTCTATAAAAACCCTCTGTTATTTGGATTCGGGAAATACAGTAGGATAACCCACTGTATTTATCCAGTATAACCCTTGTATTACAACTGCTTTTTACAGATGAAGAAAAATTCAGTTGAATCCTCACTGGGATCTGCAAAAACAAATGTAAGAAAACTATCGGAAATTTAAACCAGTTAATGGTGTAAAGTTGCACATCTGTTCCTGCAACAAAGAAAAATCCTTTGATTTTGGTTCATAAACCCGTAATCATGCACTAATCTTTCCCAACCATGACCCTATCACCCATAAATCAAAACTATGATAGTTCATTCTCTTTGACTTGTTTAGTTCTTGTAAGCTAGCCAATAGACTAACTACATTGAAAAAATGTTAAGTTACTTCTACTTTTTTGGTTAAAAATAAAAAAAGCAGTTGATTCTTTTAAGCTAAAGTCAGATGAGGCATTTTCCAGAAAGACATAAACTGCAATTGTAATCTAACACATGAGAACTTTATTGGTGCCAACTGAAGCCTGGAGGGAAATAGTATAAAGTTACTGGTTTCTTTGTGCAGCTCTTGCTACAATGCTTGTCAAACACTAATTCAATATTCAGTGCATGTTGTACAGTAACATCTACAGTGAGAAAGGAGGAAGAAAAGCTGAGCTGGTCAAATGCAATGTCCTCTTTCGTAAGGTCATCCAGTCGGAATTATAACAGCTAATATCTTAGACAGTGGGAATGCAGAAATGGGTTGTTTCCCTTCTTTCCCAGGAGAAAAAAAAATAAATATCTAGGCAATCATTTAGAATCCAGAAAAATCACAGTTGGAAACTCAAAACAAACTTTTCTCAACCGTCAGATTCTGGCATTTGATTTGCTATCTTTTTGAGAATCCACAGTATGACATGACAAGGAGTTTCATCCTGATCTCCAGCAAATGATTCCAATTAGTGTTAAATTTACATTTAGCTTGAAGGTTACTGACCAACATTGAGAGTTTATTATTTATTAGCTAGTTAACTAGCTATGAACGTTTATTACATTCGTTATTTAATATATTCTTTTCTAGTTTCAGCATCTTTGTCAAACTGATTTTCACTGTTCTTTTCTCCTTTGCAAATCAGCCACTTTGAAGTCTAACTTGAGTGCTTTCCTGGATTAGCTATTCCATTCTGCACGCATTTTGCACCAGTCAGCTTTCACTCAAAAGCCTTTGATTTAAAAGATTTCACTCCAACATTCATCCTCTTACCAATGAAGTGGTGATGAAATCTAAAATTTTCCCAAATCATTTCATAGCCTATCAACTTCTCTCTACACATTGAATCTACTGCTTCAGAAGACAATAAAGAAAACCAGAAACCAAAGGATGAACTGGTATGGGATTTTTTATTACTGCTGATATTGTAACTGATCTTGTGTTTTATTCACATGATCCTGGCTACATGTTGTATCCAGTGGAGTTCTCTTCAATGTAAAATATACAAGGTAAAGAGCAAATGATAAAAAAAAAAAGTCCTATCTCCATTGCTTATCCCTTACTTCTTCTGAACAACCACAGGACCCCTACTCATCAACTCAAGATCTTCTGTAGCATACTCCTCTACCAGCTACTAGGTATTAACATCTATTTAAAAGCTTTCTAAGAAACTGACAGAAGCTTATATACTATGCTGAAGTTCATTTAATTAAAATTTTCCCTGTCATAGTAGTACAAGTTATCTGGCACTTGCCATGTCCCAGGAACAGTTCTAAGTAATTCATAAACACACATTCATCTGAGTTTTTGCAGATATGGTACTGATTCATATTATGATATAAAAATCACCTCAAAAAAAGTCCATGGAAAAATGGAATTAATACTTTGCTCTCTTTGAAGTTTCTGAAGATGCTTTATATGAGGAAATTGAGATACCCAGAGGATAAGCCAGTCACCCATGATTACAAATACAGTAAACAGCATAATATGTGTTTGAACTAACGATGTCCTGATTATAAGGCCAGGTACATAACCAGCACGGTGTGCCACAGATTTGACCACCAGACTTCAACTTCCCTAAGAGAATCAATAGTAAAAAATTACTCTGATTGAATTCATCTGCAGCTTTTGTTGTGTATTTCAAAATATCACATTGCACTAGAGTGCAATGGTGGAAACCTTGGTGGAACTGGAAGAGAGCATGTTGAGTGAAGTCAGATACAGAAAATACTGCAAGCTCTCCTTTATATTTGGGAATTTAAACTTAAAAAGAGAGAGAACAGTCCAAACACAGATTGTTGATTACTAGAGGCTAGGATATATAGAAGGGACGAAGATTTTGGTTAAAAAAAACAAAACGGGAAAAACTTGATGTTGTTTACTCATTATGTAAAGATACTAATGTTAAGATGCTAATAGGGAAAACAGACACATAAGCATTATTGCATTATTACTAGTGCACAGTTTTTGATGTGTAAACTTAAAGGTATTCTGATTTCAAATGTGAAAAAAAAAAACTCCCCAAAAAGTTAGATTAAAAATAGATTTAACTGAGATGAAATGCTTTCCAAAGGAAGAAGAGAATAATCCTGGCGATTCCTGTATTGCTTTTGATATCAGGATTTTAGATAAAAGGGGAAGATTTGCAGAGATGAAAGGTACAAATACCCTTTGGTGCAAATTTACACTGATGCATAGATATGATGAGATTTGTTGAATGACAAAAAGCATAAAACATTGCTGGAAATACTGAACATCTGAAGGTTTAAAATTGCATGCAAAACACAGACAACAAGCTAGATATATTATTCTGACAAATTAATTCTCTAACAAGAAGGATAAAAATATTAATAATGAATAAAGATAAATGATGTTTAATAATGAATGGTGTTAACTTGGAGAAAGGAATGAATTGGGCTTCATTATTATAATCTGTTTTCAAAGAAATGGGTATTTTGTTCCTTTTTATAGGCAAAGAAAGAGAGAAAAGGGAAGACAAAGAGCTCCCATTTTCTACTTCCTCCCTATACTTATCCCGACTGGGGACTCAAATTGAGAGCCAGAAACTCAATCCCAACCTTCCATGCGGGTAACAGGAGCTGAACCACTTGAATCATCACCATTGCCTCTCTAAAGCATCCATTAACAGGGATCTGGAATCAGGAGCCCAAGTCCAAACTTGAACCCAGACATTCTAGAGGGGAACAAGAACATTCCTTACCTTACCATGACCAAGACACATGTCCACTCCAGAGCAATGGTTTTTGAATTCTGCCACATTTATAACCACTAGGAGTTCAATGACACAGACCAATAAATACAAACTCTCTAGAGTGGAAATCATGATATACATTTTTTTCTTTTTAAAGCAACTCACTTTTTCCAATGCAAAAACAAAGATGAGAATGCTCACAACTACTAGTGTAGCATGCCCACTCATTAAGAGCTCAGACATCCTGAAACACTTTTGCCTTTGCATTTTCTTTTCCTTTTTCTTCCCGAAACTGATAAATACAAAGCTGCCTGTTTCTTTATTTCATCTAGGTACAATGTCTGTATCTGGAGCACTTCTTTGCTTTAAATAAAAAGTTGGCAGCACAGGAAGTGGTGTAGATTGAGGGCAGTCACTGTTAATCACTTGACATGCTGAAATTCATGAGATATGATGGGAAGGAGGAAGGGAAGCATCACAACGTTATACAAGTCCCAGACTCTAAAAATACACACATCCGGCTCTCGTCTCAGTTGTTCTGCTAGAAACTGTGATGTTGGGCAAATTCCTTAACTCTTTCAGTCTTCATTGTCTATACTGTGAAATAGGGATAATGATGCCTGTCTATGGGAACTAAACTAAGTAATCCACGTGAATGTCTACATGCAGGCTTCAAAGACTGACTGCCTTCTTACTATAACTTTGCTGTTCTCCAGATCACACTCCCACCCTTATGAAGTCTTCTTGGCTGGGTTCTTGCAATGGCTACATTGCATGATGAACCCAAGTTGTTGAAATGTTCCATTCCATTTAGCTGCAATTTCCCACCCTAGGCTTCTAAAGTTCTGTCTCAGCTTCCTTCTGATAGTTGTTAATTCTTCAGATTTTTACGTATTTTCTTTTATTTTGCATATCCTCAGACCTCCAGACTTTATGTATCTATTAGAAAGGCAAAGTGATAGAGAGTCAAAGAGAGAGCGGGAGCACTTGCAGCTGTTGGTTCACTCCCCAAATGACGACAGGAGTCTGGTCAGGCTGATTCTCCCACAGTGGCAGGGACCTCAAGCACTTGAACCAGCTTCCTCTGCTTTCACAGGTGCCTTAGTACAAAACTGGGTCAGAAGCAGCACAGCCAAGACTTGTAGTTGGCATCATGATATGGGACGCTGACAGTGTCAGCAGAAACTTAAGGTGCTGCACCAAAATGCCAGTCCCAGAAAATTCTAATTTCTCTGAGCAGTTTCGTCCTGTTTACTTTCTGCAACTTAAACTGAATCCTCCTTTTTCTGCTAACCATGCTCTCAAATACATAAGACGGGCACTAAAAATTTTTATTCGTGTTTTTAACCTCAGCTTTTACTTTTCAGCTTACAGCTATAAACCCCATGAATATTTCAGACAGAATGTTTCTCAGCCCTCATTTGCTAAGGTACATATAATAACCAGCAGAAAACTTGTAGTAAAATAAACTCAATAGAGATAACCAGACACAACATACTAAGGAACCCAAATTTATGATTACTTGATGAATAAAAATGTTGTAGAAGATCTACTATTTTTCTTTCTGTCTTATCTTATTTAATCTCTTCCCTCAGTGCTGTTTAATACCATCCTTTGTGCCTATCCCTACCAACACCCTTTGAAATCCATGAGCATGTCAAGGCCCCATGCCGAGTACTTTAGCTTTTCTTTTATCGGTTGTAGATTAGGTGAAAAATGATATTCTATTGTGTCCCTCCTACATGTCTGTGAACAGCGCAACTCTGGCCCACTTTGTTCAGGAAATCTGTGGCTTCTCCTTTCTCATGTTTTCCACAGTTTTACCTTAATGATGTCTGGAAAATCTCTGTAACACAGGGCTTCCTTTCAGTGCACACAGCAGAATCTTCTGTGGGAACTTGGACTTAATATCCATACTGCCTTTTTTAAGCAACCCACCCAGTTCACTAAGGGGATACCAGGGATGGATTTGTGAATTGCTTTGAATGACTGACTTGCAGACAGCTCTGAGCTCATACTTGCTATCTTAAGGAAAGCTGCTTTTCACTGACATTCTTATTTCCATATGAAATCTTTCCCTATTCCATCAATCTTTACATGTAATTTACAATCTTCTTCTGACTGCTTATCTTTGAGTCTCTTATCCAACGTTTTTGCAAAATCAGGTTTCCATCATAGGATGCAAAGTACCATCTCAGCTCTCTTGGTTATAAATCTGTAGGAGGTTACCAAGGAGGTGGTTATTTTTAAGGAATAGTTCTGTTTTAACCACTGAATGTTCTTAATTTTACTCTGTGCCTTTTGGGTATTTTTTTCCTTCTTCTTTGGAGAACTGAAGCAGGCATACAACACAAAAGCAGAATCATCAAGAAAATATCTGGTTTATGCATATCTGAAAAACCTTCAACTAGGCAACAATTCTATTGCTGCAGATTTTTAAAACTTTTAATGCACAATTTGATTCCCTCTCAGGAATTTTTGAATACTGATAAAATGCACTCTCTACAATCCAGAAAACACTTAATCTATCCAAGCTTCTTCCCAAAGTTTTATAAAATTCACTGCTCCTAACACATATCTAAAAATAAATATATTCTCAATACCCGTGCACCACCAAAATTGTGGACAGCAGAAAAACACAATGAAGGATATCAGAGAAAATTGCAAAGTGTCAAAGGAAAAAAATCAATTGCAAAATAATAAAATCAACTTAAGTGAAAGTAGAAAAAATCACCTATTTTATTTTATTAGTCTGGTCCCAAATACTATGTTACCAATCCAGAGCAGGACAAGCAATGTAAGAGGTAAAGAAACGTGTAGTAACCTCTCAAATATGGACAATAATATTTCAGTCAAAAATGGACATTTATGAAATCAAGATCTAATCAAACTGTGAGCTGGATATAGATCTGTAGTATGGTGCTCAGGTGGTCCCCGGCCACGATGCAGGGTAGAAGGAATCTTGCTCTGCCTGGGTCAGGCAGACGCTCAGACGGCCTTTGCACTAATGGCACTGGGTGAAATCCTCGCACTGGGAACCTAGGGTGTGGATTTGCAGGGGGACTGGAAAATCATACAGGTGGGGATGAGCGATGACCTGTGGATTCATGCCCAGGTGAGGAATTACTGCTAAGGGACATCCATGGTGAAGGCCACCCATACAGGAGGTGCGGAATGACTCCAGATTAACACCCAACAACAAGGTCACTGTACTTCCAGGTAAGCAAGCGGGCTGATACCTGGTGGTTTGGAGGGGAGAGACCAAAAGACTTTATCAGTCAGAACAATGCACCAGCCCACACGGGAGTTCTGACCTGGGCTTGTTAGCACGGAACATTGCTGACCACCACATGACAGCCCACATGAAAGCTAAGGCAGGGGGCATGCTGGTAGGGCTAGATCCTAGTACCTAATAGTGAGTATTGAAACAGGGGATGGGTCACATTAGGCTGGGCCATGACACTAACCAGTATATTAGAGAACCAGGTCTGGGGGTATATTCTGATGGGTACTGCAGGTGGGAACAGGCTAGGCAGGCCCAGGCTTCACCCTAAAACAGGGTGTGGAGTGGGCCAGGCTACAACATTCACCCGTGCCTACAAAGGCCAGGACAGAGGAGGCAGGCTATGCCAAGTAAGGGCCTAGCACCTGCTGGCATGTGTGAGGCCAGGTCTGGGAGTGGGCTGAGTGGGGGAACTTGGGAAACTCCCCTATTGGGTCATAGCTCTCACTAGTGAGCACATGGACTGGGTCTTGGTATTGGGTAGGGTGAGCAAAATAGCTCCATCAATTGGCTAGTGTATGGGTTGGGTTTGGAAGGAGCTGGACCAGGCAGGGCCGAGCAAACCTTAGCCCACTGGCAAGTGCAGAGAACAGGCTGGAGTGCAGGTCATGCCAGGCTAGGTTATCACACCTACCAGTTTGAATGAACCAAGGATGGGAGCAGACTGAGCAGAGCCAAGTTGCAGCACCTGCCAGTGAAAATTGGTACTGGGGGGCCTGGCAGGTCAGGCCAGGCTGCAGTGTCCAAAAGCAAAGGTAAAGACAGGGAAGGGACTACAGCAAGCTGTGCCAGAGCAACCACTGGTATGCACAAAGTCTGTGACTGGGAACAGGCCTGGTTGGGGAGCTAAAGGGAGGCCTTGGCAGGGTTGCAGTTCTCATTGGTGAGTGCAACGGCCAGAGTAGGGGCTGTGATCTGGTCTGGATATGGCTGCAGTGTCCTTCAGCATGGGTGTGGACTGGGACTGGGTCGCACCAGACTGGGCTAGACTCTATCACCCACTGGAACTCATGAGAACCAGGGTGGGTGTAGGACAGGCTGGGCTAGGCTTTAACCCCTGCTGAGCAATCTGTGAGCTGTGTCTGGCGGTGGACCAGGCTTGGCTGGACTGAAACACCTAATAGAAAAATGAGATTGGGCAAGAGTCAGTCAGGAAAGGTTATTATTCCTGTGAAGACAGGAGGTGGAATAAGTAGAGCTGGCCCATGGACCCATCTGTGTGTGTGAAATCTGGCATCAGGAGAGGTTCTGATGGAGGAGCTCAGGGAACTCCTCTGTTGCATTGCAGTCCCTGCAGATGAGCGCAACAAACAAGACTAGAAGTAGCCCAGACCAGGCCCGGCTACGGTACCACCAGCACACATTCGGCTCAGGTATGGTTGCAGATGACTACTCATTGTGTCTTCCCATGATGGAGACAGGGGATGAGCGTTCTGGTGTTTCTTCATATAATTTTATCATATCAAACTGATCTAATTTAATAATAATTATAGCCTTAAAAACTATATCAAAATACAAATGATCTGATGGGTTTCAACATATGAGATTGGAGATCTAATTCAGTGCATCGCACGGATGCTTTCTATTTAATATCAAACTGGGATTGAATGCTATAACATAGATCTTTCATTTTAAGTTTCTTTTTTATTTTAGATATCACCTAACTTTACTGAAGTTCATATCACAGCATATTTTAAATCTGTATATTATACAGAAGAGCTGCTTTCAACCTCATATGTGAATAAACTATTTAGTACAGATAACTAAAATTTTCACCAAAAGAGTCAGTCTTTGCTGTTAATATCATCCAGTGAAATTAAATGCAGCATATTCACAAGTCCTTATGGCCTGAAGTCACATCCCTGGAAACAGAGCACTATAATATAGTGGAAACTCTGTTAACTTTTATTGTTTCTGCAGTTTCCTTTTTACTTGTACTTAAATATTTCAAGGACTAAAGCTACTAAAAATCCATTCATTTAATTTGAAAATGATAAAACTGCAGTTAAGTTAAAACATTCAAGAATTTGACCTAACACAAAGTGGTACTACGCATGTTCACTTAAGGATGCAGAATCGGTGAGGACTCTTCCTGGATTTTCGACAGCTGTCTGCTCCTGTATACTTACATGTTGTAGAGAAGGATCATTTAAATTTGAATATTTGAATCAATTCAGAAGTACAGAATGATAAATTTTACATTAGCATAGTTATTATTATTGAAATCATGTACATATTTCTCGTTTCCACTGAAAGTAGCCTCAACTCTATTTTTAACAATTTGTAGTTTCTTTTCTCATAGAATCTACACATTCAAATAACTTAAATAAAAACAAATGTTCTATATTGTCATAGAAATTTAACCCAGCTTTTTCATGACAATAATGCCATCTAATCTTTTTTTTTCCCCCTTTATTTGGTTTCTACTGAGTTGTCTCATGCCTATTCATGTTTAAAGTTGTTTTGACAGAATGTTAGCACTAATGACAAAACCAAATTCTAATTATGTTTTGCAGGTGCATATTCACTAATTAAATGTAACATACTCATGCACACTTTGGAGTTTTAGAATACAGTTATTTTTCTGTTTTGGAACTGAAGTACAGAATTTCAGCATGACAGACATTAAATTAAAAACTGTGGCCTAATTAAAAAAAAAAATCAATGAGGTAAGTTCCAAACAACTAAGAATTTATTTATTTTTTAAAAAGACAATTGCTGTGTACTTATATATCGAAATCTGAATGAAACTGGATTTAGTGTCTCTCAAAAAGTATGGCAGTGTTTCAATAAAATACTCTGATGCTGAGTAGAATTTGGTCTTAGTTTTCACTCTGTAAACATCAACCCAGTGAACCCACACACTGATGGACCATAAAGGATGCTGTAACGTAAGTTGCATGACCCAAAGAGCTAATGATAACATAGTTCTTTTAAGATATCTTTGTTTTCACCAACATGAGCTAAACCAATGCAGTCTAGTAAAAAATTTTAAAGTTTGAGTCAGAAATTTTGCTATTCAAAGCAATTTAGGAATGTATATCAAGATACAAAGCTATTGATTTCCTTTAATATTTTATTAAAGTCCTACTATTGACTATGAAAATATTAATATCCAACTATATGAAACCTTTCACACACAAAGATAAGCATTGGAGCATTATTTACATTATCAACATCTGTAGAAATTCATTAGACATGAAATATATCTCAAAAAGTAGCACAAGATACGATGCTATGGTAATAATACATGCTATTTTGAACTGTGGTAAAATCAGTATGGCCTCAGGTGTCCTAACCACTAGCTCCCCACTCCACTCTATCCCAAGGATAAGGTACCTTAGCCAACAGCACTGTATATTAAGACACTGGAGTTCCTGCTTAGCCAGGGCGTTACTCAGTTCCTTCCCAGCCACAGAACTACTCCAGCAAGTCAGTCTTGTCCTGCAGGAAGCAGCAGGTACTGTTTCCTTGATATTACAAAGTCAACAGCTGGTCCTGATTTTGTGCTTGCTCATCCTCTTCTTGAATGCAATTCTCACATGCTCCTGACAGTGCAGCGTTCTCCCTCAGGCCATGAGCTTACGTGACAGACTGCTGCAAATCTCCTGTGTTCAGCCTAACTCCAGGCTTTCAAGGAGGAGATAGGAAATAAGAAACCTAACATATGCAAAGAGTTTGTACTCATAAAGAAAAAGAAGTTACAGCAGTAGATGATAATGCAAGCCCAAAAAGCATAACAGAATGTAAACTTTTTCTTTTAAAGGGTTTTCAAAGAATATGAAGGAGGAGCCAACATTGTAGTGTTAACAGATTAAGCCACTGATTTTGCTGCTAGCATCCTATATAGGCATCCGTTCCATGTCTAGATTGTTCTACATCTGATCCAGATCCTTACTAATGTGCCTGGGAAAGTGGCAGAGGATGGCCAAGTCCGTGGGCCCCTCACCCATGTGGCAGCCTGGAAATAACCCCCTGGCTCCTCTTTTCAGCCTGCCTCACCTCCACTCATTCCAAACATCTGGAGAATGAACAGGCAAATAAAAATACTCTCTCTCTCTCTCTCTCTCCTCTTCTCTTTCATATGCATGCCTCTCAAAAAATATTTTTAAAAACTTTTAAATGATGTTTAATATATAATTTTTAATTATTTCATTTTATGACACAGTTTCATAGGCTCTGGGATTTCCCCAACCCCTCTTCAAGCCCTCCCCCATATTGAATTCCTCCATATTGTTACAGTAGTACAGTTCATAATTATATAATATTTTTAAACAACAGGCTCATTTATTCTTACTTATAAAACCTCAACACATAAACTTTCTTTATTTTTCATTTTTCCCTAAATAAAAAGTATAATAGTACCTTGCAGAATTATGGTTCAGTACTATGAGACTATCATAAATTTTAATAGGTTAGATCATGTATGGCACTTTTGTTGCTTATTATTACAGTAATAAACAGACTTGTTCCTCAAACATAGCTGGATTGGCTACTTCCAAAGAGAGAATTTCTTGTTTCTAGTCTCTGAAAGCTCCAGCAAAAACTTCCTAGTTAGATAAGCTGACTTCAGCACTTCACTCCTTGTTGCCAACTCCTCTGACTTACCCATACACACACAACGTCTAGGCTCAGATTGTCAACCATAAACAACCTCATTCTATGATGTAGTTTTTTTTTCCTTAACAAAATGAGTTGGGTTTTACTCCAATGTCTTTGGTTTTTTTCTTTTCTGTTCTCTGTGACAGCAGTGATGACAGTCAGAAAACATCCAATACTCTACATCATGGCTTAACATACACCAGTAGCCTATCCATCCCAAACAAAGCATGTGTATTTTACCACTGCCTCCCTAGGAAATAGGTTACTTAGCCATAAGAAGTGGCTCAACAGACATCATTAATTTTATTCCTAATTTTAATTGCTTCGCATCCTTAGCTACCTAATAACAGGAATATGCAGCACGAAAGGTGAATAGTAGGGAGAATAACTAACGTAAGGAGATCTTCTACCGTTTTGTTGCTTAATGTCTAGGAAAGTCCCTTGGGGAGAAAAGCATGAGCGAAGTATGAAAGTTTTCTTCAGTCTTTCAAAGCCAGACTTTGAATTCAGGGGTTAATCAGGCTAAACTTCTAAAATCCTGACAGTAGGTTATATTTTCCATGAAAATTCAGGAACAGGTATTGGGGAGCTGGGATACTAATAAAACAAGTTCTTCTAAACGTGTGAGCTTCATCACATACAAAAAAATGTATTCTTATAGGTTTGTGTAATTTATGTTCTCATTCTTTTTACCTTGTTATTCCTTCTCCTTGATGGATGTCAAAAAGCTACATTTTTTGGCTAAGTTGCAATTGCTTTATAACTTGAGCATCCACGGTGATTATATACTTTGGGGTCAACAGCTAAAGCACTGAATGGCCATTTTAAATCTTATCTACAATGCTATTCTCCCTTTGTTCCTGGAATTCAGGTGCTTGTATTCTGCCACAATTATCACTTGACATTTGGGATGGACTGGGGTTTAGGTTATTTTTTGTTAAATTACTGATCATCAAAAGAATGCATCAATGATAATTTCGAACATCTTAGGAGGTCTGCTTCCATTGAAACTGTTTGATCTCCTGTAATTACAGGTTAATACTCTATTTAGAAAGGCTTCACAACTCTATTTCAAGGCATTCATAGACGTACGTGATGCATCATCATGCACGACAGCTCGTCTCTGGGAAAGCGAGCTGAATAATGATAAATGGAGGACCAGAAGATGGTTTAAGTGATAGGAAGGTCCTGAGCGCAGTTAAGTGAAGGGTGGTGGGACAGACCAACTAGAAACTTCTGGGACCTTTTCTAAGGTAAGTTACCACCAGATAAACTGCTTCCTTCACTCCAATGAGAGGAACAAAAGTTCATCACGACTACAGGAAGTGCATTCTCTCTGCCAAGACTTCTTCCTGCTTTGCTCTGCTGAATGGGTATTTGCTTTTGTGCAGAGACTGAAAATCAATTCCTTTCTGACAAGAACAAAGGGAAGAAATAGTCACTTTCCTGCGCAGACAACATCAATTATAGCATACGTAGGCAAGTAGTCCAGTGGTTATTCTGATTGTGATTGGTTTTCTTTCGTAAAAGCATTAGGGACTATACCTAAAAATCTACAGAAGCAATTTTGGAAGTGTGTAATTATTTAGTGCTTGGACTCTGAGTTCTGAAACAGGTACGATTCAAAATGCCAAGTTCAGAACATCATCTTCCATGAGAGGCTTCCTAGAGTCAAGTGTTTCTAATATTCTGGGCATAAGATTTCATCTGCAGATGCCATAGACAGAATTATGGCAATTCCCTATGAATAGGATATTCAGATAGTAACAGCAGAGTGTTCAGTAAAAGATTGGAAGCTAAAACAAAAGAAATTGGTTGTCTCATTTACTTTTCAAAATCATCAAGATATTGGTGGAGTTTCAGAAACATGGGTTAAAGACACACACACAAACGATTTTGGTATTAATTCAGTGGCTATTTTCTGATAGTATAAATGGAATCATTTCAACTCTATTTATGAACTTGTGTGAGAATTCAGCTCTATGTACAATATTCATATAGGCACAAAGACGTGTTATCCTTTTCCAATCTTAAGGCTTGGGACCAACAGTAAAAGCTCATCACAGATAGAAATTAACCAATATTAACTCACATGCTAGACATATCAATAAATAAGTTTCCATATTTTTTGCCTATTTTTCCAAAGCTGCAATAACACTAGGTTTCAGTGTTGCTTTATTAGGCATATGTTGACTCATCTGAGTATTTCTTGAAATGACTTACAAGAAATATTTTTGCTCTATCCATACCACCTGTTAAATATCATCACAAGTTTTCTATACTTCTGTATATTTTGAACATAAGTCTCTGTGTACATGCATTGTTTGTTCCAGTAAAACTTTTCAAATTGCCATAGATTTATATGAAAGAGCAACTAGCTGAACTCCAGAGAGGAAGTTCCTAGGAAGACCAAACATTGATGATCATTAGCAAAGTTTAGTGTTTCCGTAAATCCTAAATTATACCTCCCATTCATGTACATTATGAAAGTCCTACATTTTTCTCACACCTCTGCACTCCCAGTTTTCTTAACCACTAAACATAAGGGAAGTGCTCAAATACCAAAGACATGACTCTTTCATGTTATTTGTGGCCTGACCGAGGCAGGAAGTATCAGAAATCTCATGAGGATTCCCCTTGTTATGTTATTTTCAGCTCCATGTTTGTGTTTGCAGAGTCTGAATACTTCCCAAGGCCTGGTAAAAGCCAAATGCACATGAATCTTCCTTTAAGCGAGTTTAAGAGTCTTCCTGTTACATTTTCCTAGAAACCAAGAGGACAGTGTTCCAGACAGCTGATATTTTTTGACCTATAAACAAGAATCAATAAACAATTGCAAGTTTTTAAAAAATTATAATATAAACTTAATTCAAAATAATCATGCAACTTACATATCTATGCATAAGCCCAAGGGCCCAAACCAGCGTAGAGCACACCAACACACAACAAAGTATACACCTTCCACTGCTAGTTGGTTAATCATTGAATTCTAGAATTCTACAGAAAATACCAAGAAAAAGGTTCCTCATGGAAGAAAACTGTGTGGTGGAACCCGTAGTCACTACCAGCAGTCATCACATGTGCGACAATGAAAACTCACTGAGATGTTAAGAAGGTTCACTAACTCCAAGCAAGGTAACCACTAGCATGTACCTCCCCCTCTGACGAAATGCACAGAATAGACACATCCACTGGAAAAGACACTGCAAAAAGCATAGCCTTCCTTCAAGCACAGACATCAGTGTCCTAAAGTACATGACGCGCAGTATGGAAGAGCATTTACTCCACCACTGGATGCGTATGTAGATGTTAACCAGCATTACCAAAGGAATGAAGAAACGCTCTTGAGTCCTATAGCGTACGGCTGAGCCACAGCAGAGAAGACTTTAGGAAACAATTTCTGCAGTAGATGCTGACAAAATAAGAGAAGTGAAGAAGTGTCTAAAGCCAGAAGTGAAGTGTCTAAAACGAGAAGTGAAGAAGAGTCTAAAAACACACCCACACACACACACGTCATGTCCTAAGGTCCTAATAGTGCCTCTGCGGAGAAAAGGCAGGGGCAAAGGCACATGGAGGGAAAAGTTGCTCTGTGGGGCTGGATCTCTATTCTTCATTTGTTTCACTCTAAACCTATAGTCTCAGTCTTCAGATTTTGTTGGTAAAAGGTATCCAAAAGAATGCAATAATGCCAGTAAAGAACATCCCAGATCCATCACCCCAGAGCATTTGTGAAGCTTTGGTGGTTCATTACTGGTGTCAATCTAAAGTAGATGGCAATGGTAAATGCTGGAGGGATGGGGGAGGGAGAGAATGCGAGAGAGAGAGGGTGTTCAGAGATTTTTTTTTTTTAAATCTTGACCAGAAACTACTACTAATTGAAGCCAAATCATAACTTGATTCAAATGGGAATTATCCAATAAAACCTCCCCAAATATTCATTTCTCTATGGTTCTCATACGTAATAATTGTTTTCCCTGAAGAGATGTGGCATTTTAAAGACATTTTCAGCTGTCACAAACAACAGGCAGTAATCCTAACTTCTAGGTGTTTGACATTCTTGGTCAAGGCTAGCAATCCTACTAAACATTCTATCCACACATCCATACAAGCACAGCAAAAATTCTTCCTAGCTGAATGTCAAAGGTAAGAAAGCCCCACCTAACTCAAATCATATAAAAAATTATATGTAATAGAAATATTGCAGCAAAATAACCAGTCTGATAACACCTGGGAAGTCCTCTTAAAATAGATTCAAGGCAACTTAATTGAATTTAATATAACTATTCTTTCCCATTCCTTATCTTGAAGACACTAAGATAACTATGGTCAGCTAATTACCTTACTATATCCCCTTTAGTGATCAGCTACTGTGCATAAGGTAGTGTGATAAATACAGAGAAAACCAACATGGTCCCTGCACTTAGGGAGCTTATGGCATACCAGAATATATTATTTATAAATTTACTGAAGCTGGGTTATATTTGCATTTTCAGTTTTCATTCTTTACTCAGTGGGTGTTTGCTTTGGCCTCACCACATCCTATGTACTGGACTAAATATGGCTAAGCAAAACATAGAAGATATGTTCTCAACCCACACTCAGCTTATCAGTAGCTCTAATATATGATAAATACTACCAGATGTGTTCATGGCAAACTGGATTAATTTGTTTTGGAGAGATGGGGGTGCCAGGAGAACACTGCCCAGAGAATGTGACAGTAGGAGGGTTTCAGACAACCATAGGCATTTCAATGTGGTAGAAGCATAAAGTCATGAGGTTGAGAGCACATCAGGGCAGACCGCTGGTTCGCTTTCATCACACATGTAGATGTTTGGACTCTCCTCCAAGGACAATTAAAACTACAGAATAGGGGCTTTGTTACTCATTTTAGACTGTTTTGATCCAGAATTGGTTTTGCAGTGAATAAAACTTACATTTGCCTTCTGTAATCATACCTTAAACTAAATCTGGAAACACATCCAAACACAAACAAGACACTCAGGATCACTCAGGATTACTTAGGTAGGTCAGACGGGCTATTTACATAAATGGAGAAATGTCACAAATTGGTTTCAAACAGGAGTGCGGAAGATATTCAGTCTTTCAGAGTCAGAAGGAAATATGATATATGAGAAAAATCTGTTTTTTTCCCAAGCAGACATTGTTGATGCAGACAGAGGTGGATTCCTGCCAGATTACATTTTAAATTCCAAATCCACCCTGAGAGCTGCTGGGCCTTCAGTGTCACCTCTAGGAAAGTAATATTCTTCTGAGTATGAGACACAGCTCCTCATTGAGAACAAGGAACAGAAAATTGCAGGAAGTTTCAGAGGAACCAGGGCAGACAAGATGACAATTAACTCTCTAATATACTTCAATTCTCATTGTCCCATTTTAAAAAGCAAAACAAATGTGTCTGCATTTTCCTTTCCAACATTGATTAGCTTTTGCACAAGAAGGTAATAGCAAAATGCAGAGAGAAATGGCTTCCTGAGAGAGGTACAACAATAGTGCTTATTTTCAAAGCCCCACAGTAGGTTTTTGTGGTTTAGGTTTGCAGATGCTAACTTCCTTCCCAATACCATTTTCTATTATCCATGCATGTTCTCTAAAGAAAAGTTTTTTTCTAGAGTGAACTATAATTGCTAAGAATAAAAACGGTAACAGACATAAAATTTCATTTTCTCCCTTTTTATTTTTTATTTTCTTATTCCACTTCCAAATAAAACAAAGAAATCATGTAGCATATTAATTTGTTATCTCATTTTAAAATAAAATTTGTAGTTGTTGAACCTCATAACCACTTGAGGCCAAAGGCTTTATATATGATCTGTTTGTCCATTATTCCTAAAATAGTCGTGCAGAAGAATCACGTTTATTGAACTTGAAACAGATATCAATAATGGCCACAATGAGCAGGTTGTCAATTGGGGTGTCACAAACTAATCACCACTGAGTAGGAGTGGGTCGTTTAGGGTGGAAAAAAGAGACAATGAGAAAATTTAATTCCCTAGAAGAAACTTCTTCACCAACCAAAAAACAGTTTGAAGACTCATAAAGGATTAGGAAAATATTCAGTTATTTTATTAACATAAAAAAGAAGAAAGGCAGAGACAGAAGTGTTCTTTCTGCCCAGGCAACACCCAACTCTGGACCAGTGCTGAGTGGTGGTTTTACTTGCTGTGCGACAATGCATTCTATGTGCAAACCTTTGACTGGAACTGGATTCTTACAAGTCTTCTTGTGGTGGTTTGACCTCCTCCGAGTGCAAAGCTGCAAGAGACACTTTCCTGAAGCATCCTCTGATAAATAAGCTCTAATAAGAAAAGTTTCAGGTTCTCTGCTTTTATGCCAGTTCCCTTCTTGCTTCAGTCCTACACCCTTATTTATAATGCAAGTCATGGTTATACTTTCTGGGTTGTATATAAAAAATGAGTAAATTACCTGAGTTTACCCACCTACGTCACAGATGTTACTCCCCAATAGTTCCTATGTTCATTTTAGTAAAGGTCTGGATTAAAAGTGTTATTTAATTAAAAGTGTTATTTCTGATTGAGGATCAGAAATAAAAGTTCTTACCTAAAGTCACATGTATGTAAAATAGTAATAACAATAAAAAGAAATAAGTCAAGAACACATAAAAGCTTTGAAGTTTTACCACAAAACCCACAATGCTAGGCCTGGCAGCATTCATGACTAAGAAGCATAGTTAGCAAAACACTAAGCATCTTTTTTTTTTTTTGGAAGATTTATTTCTTTGGTGCATAGATAAAACTTTTCAAACAAGTATATCCACTTTCCCTCCATGAAGAAGTCAGAATCAGAATGAAGTTGACATCACACGAGCCTGAACAATACCAAAAAAAATGGGTTCTGATTATGATGTTAAGCTGCTCAACCAATTCTGAATTGGATTTAGGACTACATCCCATCTTTTGTTTAAGCCAGTATCAGGTGGATTTTTTGTTGATTCTTTCAAAAGAAAAACTTTAGAAACTTCACTGGGCAAAGAACCTTTTACCATTTTGGCAGCCATCAGAATCAGCAGAGGGTCAGTAACTGCTGCTTCTCGATGTGAGCAGGCTGCAGGGAGGGAGAGAAGACAGATCAAGGGTCGGAAGCTGCTCTACTGATCACAGTCTCAGGTGCACCTGTTGGACTTGGTCTTGATAGTTCATCACCATTGACTGATGGAAGCTTCACTGCTGTGATTGGTTGAGATTGATCTATTTGTTATAAAAGCAAATATTCAGACAGGGATGGTCTCCGAATGAAATTGTTGAATTTATCTGGATAATAAGATGCTGGACTCTATGCATGGTACATGCTCATAATGAAGGAATCATGACTGGATATGAGCTGTACTACTGCAACAATGTGGAAGACTACAACATGGAAGGAGGGAATAGGGAGGGGTGGGGGAATCCCAAAGGCTATGAAACTGTGTCATAAAATGAAATTAAAAAATTATATGAGAATTAAAATGAATAAATTTATGTAAAAAACACTAGGCATCTTGTGAGATCTTCCTTGTTGCAAACTTTATGATGGATTGCAGAACAATGCACACGATTTCATCTGGATACCTCTGATGTTTCCCTGAGAAAAAGCAACTGAGTGCGCCAAAATGTCCTCTTCCTCCTGCCACACAAACCAAAGCACCTGCCCTTCCCAAACTTGGTTCTGCTGGCCTCAAGCAGTAGCTGGCTGTGTTGGCCTAGAACTGAGTACCATACTTCTCATTTTACAATATTACTTAATCCACTATTAGCATGCCCATTTAAATTTATGCCGTAGGCAAAGAAGACTCATGTACTACTCCTAAAGCTTTGTTCAAAGTACCCACAGTGTTTCCATGAGCAGTCAGAGAAAAATTCGAAGGAGGAATTTCCACTTCACAAAATTCCTGTCAGTGGGCCCTTCCTCATCCTCATGGAAGGCTGTTTCCCAGAATTTCCCTGTTACACACGCTGCTACCCTTCACTTCTAATTACATTCTTCACTGCTCTCCAGCAAATTGTAAAAATCTCTTTCGTTTTGTTTATGAGTTGTTTCTCCTCGGCAGAATGTCAGCCAGACATGAATTTATGTGTTGGTTTTTGTTCTGTGCCTACCCAATCTGGAGCATCTATGTTGGTGTCTGTTCAGTAAGAGTGCTTCATAAATATTTGCCCAGTGACTCATTAATATTCTGATGCCAAAGATCATAGTGTCTGTATTCCATGTGGCCCATAAACCTGAGAGACAGTATGTAATGCGGTGAGCTTATTTCATGAACTAATGTGCCTAAGGTGGTGGGATGGGTTGACTGTTCACAGCAAGGCCTATGACTTCAGACTCATCAGCTCAAATGGCAGCTCCATCAATACCTGCTGTGCTACTAAGCCAACATCTCTGCTTTCTCTTCCAGGAAATGATGTTGAGTGCCTCCCTTTTGGGGATGTGCTGATGAGATATTGAAGTAAATATTGCCCATGGGTCAGTTAGTATTTATGTTTATTTCCACTTAATGCCAGGTCTGTATTGGACAAAGCTGTATTCAAAGCAGCACCTTGCATTCTATAGAGCAAATATTTTACTACATAATCACCAGTCATGATGAAAATGATACCATTATTAACATCAAAATCTGGAATTAATAACAAATTTGGAAGCCTCTTTCTTGGTATTTTTTTAAATCGTAAATGCAGATATACAGAAAGGAGAGACAGAGACAAAGATCTTCCATCTGCTGGTTCACTCCCAAAATGGCTGCAATGGCAAGAGCTGAGCTAATCCAAAGCCAAAAGCTAGGAGTTTCTTTTGTGTCTCCCATGTGGGTGTAGAATCTTAAGGATTTGGGCCATTCTCTGTTGTTTTCCCAGGCTACAAGAATGGAGCTAGATGGCAAGTGGAGCAGCCAGGACACAATCCAGTGTTTATACGGATTTGGCATGTGCAGGGTAAGGATTATACAGGTCATCATGCTGGGCCCAGTCCACTAATTTCCAAAAAAAAGCCATCTCACATATATACAGGAAGAATGCATTGTTGGAAAAGCCTTCCTCAGAACCAACTTAATTCAGTCATTGTCTACGTTCTAACTAACATAGCAACATAGAAGCTGGACTGTTTTCATCATGGTTATGGAATAGTTGAAGAAAACCCACAGTTCTCCCTTTCTGAAAGAACATCCCTAATTCTGTTACCACTCTTCATGTAGTGAGACTTTCAGATCCTTCTTAATCCTGTAATTGAAATATGATCCATAGGACATGGTCCAGAGCTTCAGCAAGACTTGATCTGCATTGGGTTCTGAAATCCAACCACTCAGGATGTGAAACTTCAGCCTCTTAACAGACCGTATCACACTGTTGTCTGCAACAGGATTGCAATCATGTGAAATCCCAAAGCCTGTGAGCTAAAAATCAAGCCAGACTGTCTATTTTCTTGGTAACCTTACAAAGAATGTAGCTCAGGAAAATGAAAACTGTATGCAACAAGTCAGAATCTTTCTTATATGGAATGGGAAAAAATGAAATCTTTCTAAGATCTTGAGCAAGATAAGTATACCCACCTATCCTTTCTCTATTTAACATGTAAGTCCTAGTCAGGTCAAACTGGCAATAGAAAGAAATAAAGAGTAATCAGAAAGGAAAAGGAAAAATCAAATTGTCACTATTTATAAAGGACACGATTTTATATACAGAAAACACTAACAAACTGTTCAAATTAACAAATGAATTCAACAATATTATAAGACATAAAGTCAATATTAAAGAAAAAAGTATATATAGTGGTGTAAGCCTTGGTTTACAATATGAGCAATCAATAAGAGCACCAGCATCTGACTATACCTCAGATACAGCTCCCTACCAACACACCTAGAAAAGCAGTGCAGGGTGGCCCAACTGCTTGGGTGCCTGTAACTCACATGGCAAGGGGCAGTGGAATTCCAGGTTCCTGGTTTTGGCTTGGCCCAGCCACAGCTGCTGCAATCATTTGGGAAATGAACAAACAGTTGAGAGACTCTCTTTCTCTCTCTCTTGCTGTGTGTGTGTGTGTGTGTATGTGTGTGTACAAGCACATCCATTCATGTGCAAGCACACATGTGAGTAAAGTGCTCTTTCAAATGAATAAATCTTTATATCAAAAATAAAATTGTTTCCATATGTCAACAGAAAATTATTTGAAAAAAAAAAAAAGAAAGGCCTGACACATCGTTTTCAGATGTTCATATCCAACATGAGAATGCCTGGGTTCCACATTGTGGTGATGACATTAGTAATTTTTTAAGGATTGATTTTATTTTCATAGAAAGACAAGTAAAAATAGAGAAGAGGAAAGACAGAAAAGATCTTCTGTCCATTGATTGATTCCTCAAGTGGCCGTAACGGCCAGAGCTGAGCCAATCTGAAGTCAGGAGCTTTTTTGGGTCTCCCTTGTGGGTGCAGGGCCCCAAGGCATTGGGCTGTCCTTGACTGCTTTCCCAGGGCACAAGCAGGGAACTAGATGGGAAATAGAGATGCCAGGATTAGAACTGGTTACCATGTGGGATCCCAGTGTGTACAAGGTGAGGACTTTAGCTGCTAAGCTATTGCATCAGGCTCTACATTAGTAATTTTTGCCACCAATATAGGAGAATTGATACACTTTTCCCATCTGACTGCTGCTGCAAGGCATTCGGGCAGTGTATCAGTAAATGCTTGTTCTTTCATTCACATGTACTTTCATTCTCTCCCTCTTTCTGCTTCTTAAATAAATAAACTTTTTAAAAATATATAAAAAAATAAGTACAATTCACAATGGCTAAATAAATACGTAAGAATAAATTTCATGAATGTGATTAAAGAAAAAAATTATGAAATGCGTAAAACATTGATGAAACATTGGTAAAAGCACAAAAAGTGAAGCTATCCATTTTTTTTAACATGGAAACCTGAAGGAGATTTATTTTACATTTTCACAGAACTAAATTTCTTCAGATTTGAATTGTGAAATAGGTTGTTTTTAATATAAATCGGTCTTGAAGACAGGAGATAAACATCCATTTTTAATTGTTATTATTTTTTAAAGATTCATTTATTTTTATTGGAAAGTCAGATATACAGGTAGGAGGAGAGACAGAGAGGAAGATCTTCCATCCAATAATTTACTCCCCAAGTGGCCACAATGCCAGAGCTAAGCCGATCCAAACTTACATCCATGAGTTTTTCTTTGAGAAAACATGGGAAGTTTTCATCAAATTTACAAAGGTGTCTATAACCAAAATATAGATATGAAACTACCATAACCCCTTTGATTTTATAAACACCCTAAACCTTGAAGTATAAGGGAAATAAGCTAACACACACTGAAACACCATTTAAACACAATCAGCTTTGTTGCATCTGTGAATGCAGTATCTTACTGAGAACCCTAAAAGCTCGTGCTACATTATCTACTGATGTGGAGTGAATAACAATTTGCAAGTTCAACTGGTGTTAAATTTTACCAAATGTTTTTTTTTTCTGTATGTGCTGATATGATTATGTAAGTTTTCTTTAGCCTAATGAAGTGCTGAATTTCACTAACTTATTTCTGGGTGTTTAATCCTCTGTGTATAACTAAGACAAGTTCCAGCTGAACATTGTGTATAATTCCTTTTATATATTTGTGGGGTTTATTTGGTAATATTATGTTGAGAAACATTCCACCGCTCTTAATGAGGGTATTGCCTGAAGTTTTTTTTAATAATGTCTTTGGTTTTGGTATTAGGATAATGCTAGTTATATACATGTATTAGGAAGTGACATTATGGTGAGTGTTAAAATTATGGTATCATGAAAGTAAAATGAAAAATAAAAGAAGGAATGAAGGAGAGGTGATTTAGAGATGGATAGAGAAAGGGAGGGAAGTTTAGCTATCTTACGATTGTGGTTATTAGATTCATGAAATCTTTTTATATTTACAATTTTTGAAAGATGAAGTATTTGCTTTGTCTTTAATGTCTAGAAAAGATCACAGGCAATTAGTCTAATTTCTTCACTATAGAATTTACCAATAAATCATCTTAACCTAAGGTTTAGAAGTTTATTAGCTATTGAATTAATTATTCAACAGCTATATTTCTATTCTGATCATCTATTTTTTCTTATGTAAATTTTTCTGAGTTGTCTTTGAAAGAATTGGCCTATTTCATCCAGGTTACCAACATGTTAGTTTGGTTTTATTTATGATATTGTTTATTAATGTTCATGGGGTCTTCCAAAGTATTTATTATCATTTTAATGTCTATGGGATCAAAAGAGATATGTGTGACATATTTTGCTACTCTCATTCTTTGCATTACACTATAGTTTTTATTTTCTTTGAATATGACTTTACTATTATTATATCATGACTGTCTCTACCTCTTCTAATCTTTTTGTTCTGAAAGACATTCTGAAATTAATGAAATATGGTAACTATAATTTTTGTTTGATAAATATTAGCCTGATGTATCTTGTTCCATCCTTCTATATTTAATTTGTGGGTATATGTACATTTAAAGTCATAACCTTGTAGAAAACACACATCTTAGTTTTTGGTCCACTGCGACTTTTTTTTCTTTTAATTAATACATTCATACAATAGGCATTTAAAAACTTATTAATATTGTTGAGTAAAAAGCTCCCATCCGTTATCATTTTCTACTGATTATCACCTTATCTTCCTTTTTGGAATTTTCACTCTTTCTGTCTTTTGTAATCTTAATACAACCTTTTCCATGATCCCATTTTATATTTCATAGCATACAAATTATACTACTTTTTTAGAGACTGCCCTAAAGTTAGCAATACACCTTTACAAGTAAATCAAGTTAACTTTCCAACAACATTGGATTGCTTACAAATAATGTTATCCACTTATAATGACAAACTAGTCCTGATTCCTTTCTTCCCAAATCCGTCTTCTCTTGCATCACTGTTGTCATTCATTTACCTTATACATGAATATACACACACATTCATAATTAAGTAAATCGTTGCAAACATTATTTTTTTAACAAATTGTTACATCAATGAAGAAACAGAAAAATAGGTTTCTATGTTATCTTCACAGTTTATGCTGTGCTTCCTTCCTTTGCATGGGTCCAACTTTTTGATCTACATAATCTTCCTTCTTTGTAAGGAAGTACAGAAAGAGGAAGAGAGACAGACAGATATCTTCTAAGTATGGATTCTCTCCCAAGAAGGTCGCAACAGCTGGTGCTATAATCCAGGAGTCTATGGCTCTTACTTGGGTAGCAGGTGCTAACTTCTTGGGCCATCTTACACTGCAATTCTCATCCATTAGCAAAGAACCAGATCAGAAGGTGAGCAGCCAGGACATGAAACAGTACCTACTGGGGATGCCAGCATTGCAGATGGTGGTTGTATCTACTATACTACAATGCTGGGCCCCTAAAGAAATTTTTGTAAAATTCCTTGCATTGCAGGTTTTCTGGCAGCAAATTTCATCAATATTTATTTGTTTCAGAAAGATTTATTTCTCTCACTTTAATATACTTTCCCATATATAGAATTCTAGATTGATTGGGTTTATATTTATTTGTCCCAACATTATTTCACATCATTCTCCTCGTGGTTTGCAAGGTCATCAAAGGCAGGCCTCTTTCCTGTGATGCCATTGTTAGATTTTAGCATTTTTTTTTCCATCCTCCTAGACTAAGAGACAAGTGCAAGCCAAGAATAAAAGTAACCTGGAAAAAATAACAAGGGAGGGAAGGGAAAGGAATATCAGTTGGGGGATGGAGGCCAGTGGCAACAACAATTACTATAACACTTGGGCTGTCATCTGCTGCTTCCCAGATAGACAAAAGCAGGAAGCTGGAGTGTAAGCAGAGGAGCTATGGTTCAAAGCAAGCACACCACTGTGTATGTGTGGCTGCATCAAATGCCTTCCTCAGATGGAAAAGAATTTTTGCAGTGAAATAAATGTACCTTTCAGTTCTACTTTCCATGAACTTTTGGAATTCTTTCCCAACACGCAATAAACTTATCTTCTGCACATAATGACTTCAACAGTCATCCAGTTAATGTTTAAAGTGCACTGAATACAGGTTTTCTGTTGACAATAGGTCAAAGCCGTAAATTGCCATTTTATGATCCAAACTGATTTTATGATTTAAACTGAATTATCCTATATGGAATTTTTGAATTATGTACCCAAGCAAACAATTCCCATAATACAACTTCTGAGTATTCAACTCACTGCTGACCACCTCTGTGGAGACGAGAACCACATGTGTCTGCTAGGAAGGTGCCATTAGAGAAACAGTAAAGAGACAGAGACACCTGAGCTGAGTAAATGACCCTCAGTTTGCTTAAGTAATCCAGTTTTGAATGACATACATTTGATTGAAACTATCAAAGTTAGTGGATTCATTTTTTTCATAAATTTAATTTTTAAAACATTCAGATAAAACACTTACTATCCTGATGAATTTGTTTATTCTATGTTCAGGTAACACAAGCACACAAACAGGCAAAACAAACCACAATGTCTATACCAGTAATATTGTTTCATTTCTGAACAAACCCAGGATCAATTTATTTCTGAGCTAACCCAGGATTCAAGGTGGCTGAGAGATCAGAAGTCACATTGTTGAGGCATTTTTGTCAGGATATTCCTCTGGCAATTGTTCTGAAGCATGACAGGGTTGATGTGCAACTGAGCAGAGCCCTCAAGAGTATGGGTGGCATTAGAGTTATCCCTTCCTATGAAGACTTGACCTTCTATTTTTGTATGGCATACAAACACAAGGTAAATTTCTCTTAAAATAAAAAAATAATAATAGCTCAAAACGTCTCTCAGCTTCAACTCCATGTGTCTCCGTCCAAAAGGTGTTTTTACCTGTTGACAAGACTCTGATACCTCTGGATACTCAATGTATGTTTGAGAACTTATTTAGTAATAATTAATGTGTCATCTTCTCCCATCTTTCCTCTTGTAAACAATGCCATTAAACATAGACAAAAGAACTGGGTCAAATCCGGTGACACTGTGCACAGAAATTAGGCTATTATTTTTTTTTCACTTGAGATAGAAAAATAAAACACAGAATTGAAGTATTTTCTCTTTCATTCAGAGAACAAGTTGGAATTCTCAGGGGCTCTAGCACAATAATACACTGATGGAGATAAGATTAAACTAACTACAACATTCAAACACTTCAAACCTAGACAATACCTTCCTATGTAGGCATCTGTTTATTTTCCTACATAGGAATGTCTCTTACCCTAACCCACAAACAAAAACTATAAATTTAAGAGTTATATTAGGAGAAGAGATACTAGTACATGTAGCAGTGAGAAGAAAGGGAATGCAATACGGGTAGAGTTTAATGTTACAATACAGTCATGTAGCATGGATGTTTTAGATTTTAATGTAAGCTAATGGAATTAATTCATCATCAGATACATAATATGAGTGTTTGAAGACAGTCTTACAAAGAGATACACAAAATCGCTGCAACTTAGTGCAACTTCAAGATGGAAGTACAGGGAACACATTTGTCTTATACACATGGGTATTAAGGACACAGAGATGACTTCTCAGAAAGGAACAGAGATGAAGGAGGTTTGAAGGACAAAAGCATGCAGGCGGGTCACAGAACCATCAGAATATTTTCCTGACACAATGAGAAAAGAAAGACTGAAAGACAATTCGGGATAAAGGAGCCCACACACAGGAGGCAGGGTGCCTGTAAGAATAAAGGCAAGTACTCTAGAGTGCAACCTTGGGCACCTAGCAAAGTTAGAACCAGATGCACCTCAGCTCACAGAAGTTCAATCCCACTAAAACGGACATAGATGTAGCTTCTGCCCAAGACACATCTTTAAATATCCCATCCAGCTCCCCGCTTGTGGCCTGGGAGAGCAGTCGCAGATGGTCCAAAGCCTTGGGACCCTGCACCCACATGGGAGAGGCTCAGAAGAGGCTCCGGGATCCTGGTTTCAATCAGTGCAGCTTTGGCCATTCTGGCTATTCTGGGAGTGACTCAATGGGCAGAAGATCTTCCTCTCTGTCTCTCCTTCTCTCTGTATATCTGACATTTCAATTAAAAATTAACTAAATTTTAAACAAAGAGGAAAGAGCCTTAATCATTTTGAGGCAAAATCATCAACAGTGCCAAAAATCCCTAATGATGTAAAGTATCAGTTATATATGATCAATTAACTTATTTACTATACATCTGGAATGATACCAAGCAAGTACCATTCCTGAAAGAATTAACATTCACTCAGCTCAGTAGCCTAACTCTCCTATGAAACTGAGAAAGGCAGTTTTATAGAGTAGATTAACATTACATACAAAAGCTACTCTATAAATTCTATATCAACAGTTATGTAAAGTTTCTCAAAGCCCTTGGCATCTGACATATTGGATAGCATTTGCTGAACTGAGATATTAATGTTTGAGAACTAGTAGTTCTTTTCCAGACAAAATCCCAAATCAAATGAACAGCAAGGAGCACCTGAAAAGGATTCAACTGAACTGTACCCTGTGCCAAGAAGAGTAGTAGTGCAACGCCTTGTTTGTTTTCAAACATGATGTCATTGCACTCCATTGTTCCCTCTGTGTAGAAAAGCTTGCTTGTGCACCTTGACAGAATGACTATATGTGCCAGAGCACTACACACAACTTCAGAGAAACAATGATTTTCAGAAGGCTAGAGCAGAACACCCGAAAACTCAAGGTTTCTCCTTGATAGATACTTACCCTGTTATCACCCTGAAATCTAACACATAGGGTAAGAGTAAGGGCAATGCTTGATGTTACCGCATTTCTAAACTAGTCACTGCATGCCACTTAACCTCAGCCACCAACAGTTTCCAGCAACATTTCCTGTTGTTTTGTTTGTTGGATAAAATCTGACAAGGGCAAGGTGGGAAATCATAAGAGCCATGTCCTGTTTCTCATCTGATGCATGGGGATCCATCTTTACACAGGATGCTGTAGTATTGAAACCAAACCACAAAAAAACTACCCAAAAGTTGCCATAACCTCTTAACTGTCTGTTCTTAGCAAAGTGCTCTCACCATAATTTGGAGTCAAGGCAATGAATATTCCTTCCTTCTTTCTCCTCTCATTTCCTATATTATAGTCCTTGACTCTTTACTCCAGACACAATAGCCAAAGCTGAGCTGAAGTTTAGCAGAGTTTAGCCAAAGTTAGCACGCCTGGGTTGTTGATCATATTCATAACATAATGATTACAGAAACAGAGCACAGGGCTATTAACAATGGGATACTGGAAGGTCGCCAGTCCTGAAGCCTTGAATCACACCCTAGTATAATATGACTTTAGCAGCTAAACACAGGTGGAGAACAAAAGGCCTAAACTGCACTACCATGTCCCCAAGCAGCTGCTTTCCTGTAAGTTCAAGTGGGATGATGTGTTCAGACTTTTTGCAAGGTTCCATTTATTTGGTGGGAGGAAGGGAACTCACATATCATTCTCTGAAGAAATTAGAATATACTACAACCTAAGAATTGAATGCCTTCTAGATAAAATTAGCCTTCCAAAAGAAGTTCCAGACAAGAATATTTTCTGCAATCAAGCATTGTTATTAGACTAAGAGCTAAAAGTTTCATTCACTTAGATGATTGGCCTCTCCAAATTGAGGAGTGAAATAGAGAAACTGTTGATGGGAATGCTAGATGTGAACTGCCATTCTTAACACTTAAAATTGCCTACTTTATTTAACTTTTAAGTTTGTATGTTTTAAAAGTTTTTTGGACCTGGTGCTGTAGACTAGCAGCTAAACTCCTAGCATTGCACATGTGCCAGGATCCCACACTGGTTCTGGTTCTAATCCCGGCAGTCCCGCTTCCCATCCAGCTCCCTGCATGTGACCTGGGAAAGCAGATGAGAACGGTCCAAGGCCTTGGGACCCTGCATCCATGTGGAAAACCCAAAAGAGGCTCCTGGCTCCTGGTTTTGGCTCAGCTCAGCTCTGACTGTTGTGGCCACTTGGGGAGTGAATCAGCAGATGGAAGATCTTCCTCTCTGTCTCTTCTCTTCTCTGTATATCTGACTTTCCAATAAAAAATAAATCCTAAAAAAATTCTTAAGTGCTTGCATTACCACTCTTAAGATATTGATCACATCAGAAATATTTGATTTGCAGAAAAGCAACAGAACATTAGCTGGAAGAATTGAGTACTAGGATATAGGTAATATGCATGATGATCCCTCTATTACCATCTGTCAGGTTACCTAGGCAACCCTCTGCACATCCATTGTCCAACTATATTAAGTCTGCAAAACATTCATGGAAAACAAATAAAACAAGAATAATATGCATATTTTTTTCAAAACTGCTTTGCACTAAAATAAGTGTCTTTGCCTTTTGTTTTCCACATTCTTTTATAAGTTAGCCTCATTCATGATGTGGAGAGGATGTGCAGGAAGAACTCAAAGTTATTTAAAGCATATTCTAGCTTTGCATTAATGGTATTGCTCTTCTAGTATAAACTGGATTTTTCATCTATGTTTTAAAATCAAAATAAGCACAAAATATTGACCACTTACATAGATCTCCAAGATGTGCCTCATTTTCCTTCTTAGGCCTTCTGAATTCTTTCTTGTCATAAAAGTAACAAGACTGGGCCTGGTGTGGTAACCTAGTGACTAAAGTCCTCATCTTGCATGTTCAGGATCCCAAAAGGGCACTAGTTCATATCCTAGCAGCTCCACTTGCAATCCAGCTTCCCGTTTCTGGGCTGGGAAAGCACTGAAGTATGGTCCAAAGCCTTGGGACTCGGCACCCACATGAGATCTGGAAGAAGCTCCTGGCTGCGGATCAGCTCAGCTCCAACCACTGTGGCCATTTGGGGAGTGAAGCAGTGGATGAAAGGTCTTTCTCTCTCAGCTTTTCTTTGTAAATCTGCCTTTCCAGTAAAAATGAATAAGTCTTTAAAAGGAGAAAGAGAGGAAGTAGCAAGGCTGGTTTCTCTCTTGTTCTTAAGTCTGATTTAGTTTCATACTCATCCCTTTCAATTATAAACCCAGCACGCTGAAGGGCTTTTTTTTTTTTTATTCTTTGACATATAAGTTCACCAACCTTGTACTCTATTGTCAAGCATGCCCTTTGAAATGGCATATCCATGAGCAGGAGGAACTTCATCTTTTTCACACCTCTTCCACAGTTGCTTGAACAATAATTGGCATTTTATGGGATTTTAAAACTACTGATCAATCAATGAATAAACAAAGAATATCAATCCGGTTAGTTCAGGTGAGGAAGCCAAGCACCCAAGGTCCGTTTTAATTCTGAAAGGTCTAAAGTTGAAACAAATGAAGTGGCTAAACAATCTTCAGCTTATGACCCGTAATCATGGTGATATCACAGGCTTCAATATTAAGCATTACAAGTTTACCAACTTATCTACTAGTAGTGCTCACAGGTGCACTGTTCTACATGGTGCTAATCTTTCAGAATTAATCCTGCTTATCTGTGACAACTGTTACTGACCTTGCATTTACCACATGATGAAACACAGGAAAGCAGATACGTGTGTAGCACATTCTGCTTCTTGTAAACTGACTATGAATGTGAAAATGAGTCTTTGTCTCTTTTAAGGTATAATACAGTTGCACTTTGTCATAGACTACAGGATGTGGAATTCACAAAATCTTACCTCATTCCAAACACTAAATTTACCATAAATGAGAGTTCTAAAATAATTTTAAAATGATAAAACCTAATACTCAACACTTACAATGCTTTCCAAGATATATTCCAAGTGTAAACTTCGGACTGGTTAAAATTTATAATAGCTATTTCTGTTGTATGGCTTCTGCATTTGATACTTAAACCATTTTTTGCATCTATTCAGCATTATAGATATTCTATGATACCCAACATTTATTATTTAAAGTACTACCCTTTACAAATTTTAAAGTATTACTCTTGACATATTTAGTATAGAAGGAACTTGAAGTTAAAAATTTTAGAAATCCTTAAAACAAATAAAACACACTTTTATAATTAACTTGATGCAGTATAGGTAGTGTAGCAATATTTCTCAAACATGTTAACTAAGTAAGTTTTGTTTGAATTCTTGAGTTTAAAAATGATGATTATATACGTAAATTCTGTTTTGTGCTAAGACCATTCCCCTCCCTTCCTAACAATAAAGACTTAATATATAGTGCTTCATACAGTAAGACTTCCATTTGCGTCCAGCTAAGCTACCTGTTTCCCCTCCCCCCCATAAAGAATATCTCTATTCAAATGGGTTGAAACAGAAGCAAGAGTCATATACTAAACCAGAGAAGCTGCCTGGGAAAGAGCTGGAACTTTAAAAAAGTCCAGTGCACTTACTGTGGTATCAGCATCGCCTTTGATATGCATTCCCACTGCATCTCTCCTACTGTCTGCTGTGCTCATTAGGAAGTCCGGGATGGGGGGAGGGAAGGGGTTAGGGAGGGAGGTAAGGTTCTCTACCTTGCTTCACTAGACGCATTTTTAAAATAGTTGGTTCATCCTTCGCTAATTGGAGGTGTCAAAAATATGATGGGGGCATAGTGGTTAAAGTCCTCGCCTTGAACACACACTGGGATACCATATGGGTGCTGGTTCTAATCCCGATGGCGATGCTTCCCATCCAGTTCCCTGCCTGTGGCATGGTAATGCAATCTAGGACAGCCCAAAGCCTTGGGACCCTGCACCCACGTGGGAGACCCGAAAGAGCTCCTGGCTCCTGGCTTCGGATTGGCTCAGCACCAGCTGTTGAGGCCACTTGGGGAGTGAATCATCAGACGGAAAATCTTCTTCTCTGTCTCTCCTCCTCTCTGTATATCTGTCTTTCCAATAAAAATAAATAAATCTTTTAAAAAATATATGATGGAATTAGATGGGATAAGTAAACAAGTGAATCCTAAAGCCACTCAAATAGAATGTGTATGTATCTAAGAAAGGGATACATACAACAAAAAAAGGGATTTTACAACAAAAAAATTGACAGAAATAGAAAATCAAATGCATGTTTTTCTGGTAATCTGTGAAATAAAAACAGCTACTGAAGGAAAAGGAAAGCTAAGGATTGGATTCACTACCACTAAGCCATAGGCAAGTGAGTCTGAATTTATATTGTAGAAAATAGAGCTTATCAGCACAACTCATAAGCTTTTCAGCTTTTTCTGAAATTCTATTTGTTTTATATTGATCCCATTTTCTCACTGAGAAGTTAAATCCAAGTATTATTTTAATTAAAGCATACATTTCCCCCTCCCCAAGAGAATATTTTTTCATAGGACGCAGTAGAAGTCAGATTCTCCAGTTACTAACTCGTTTTATGGGATATGTGTGACCAAGCATTTTAAAAACCAGAGAACCTGAATTTCTTTATAGCATCTACTCCTACTTCTCTCTGACCTTAAATTGCTGGAAATTCTGGAGAGCTACGGTTATTTTCTGTGTGTGTGTGTGTGTGTGTGTGTGTGTGTGTGAGAGAGAGAGAGAGAGAGAGAGTATATCACAGCTAAAAATCACAGGAAGTGGAAAAGAGGAAGGGCAAAGAAGGAGATAAAGAAATATTAGAATCATCACGTTCTGATTTTGAGAGGTCATGTGTGAGAAGGGCAAAAAAGGATGAGAAAATCCAGCCACTGCAGGATCAGATCGGAAGCTGGAGTCCAGCTGGCACAGGGCTGTCCCTCTGCATTACCTTATCTCCCAACATGAAAGGAAGCAGACCAAAGCCAGGATCTCTCCCTGTTCAGTAGCCAGAAAACCAGCTGTAAAAGAAGAGACACAACCACCCTGGAGGGAGATAAAAAGATACTGTCTTCAGCCAGAAAGGTCACTGAGTGATCCATATACTTATAATTGGCACATTTTAAAAAGATGTCTTAAAAAGTATCCAAAAAAAGCACATGCAAAGCATAAGTTCTGAAAGCGACAAAGCCTCAGATATACTAATTTCTCAACTGACCTAATGAGAGCTGAAACTTTAATAAGGTATTGTAAATAGTAAAAGAAATGAAAAGATGACAGTCAAACCAGAAAGCACCTATGGGTCTTTTCCTCACGGACATGGTTATAAAGAGGAAAACAGAGTCTCCAGACAAGGAAGCAGCAGAATCAGCTCTAGTTGGAAACTGTAATCCACCATGGACAGCATCTCAGCTTACAACGCAAAGAGGAAACTCTCAGCCATCATGGTAGACACAGTAACACCACCCCCTTCAGGGTTTGGTTTGGTTTTGTTTTAAGAGAACACCAAAAGGGCAATGGAGAGCCTGGCACAATAGCCTAGTGGCTAAAGTCCTTCCCTTGCATCCACCAGGATCCCATATGGGCAACAGTTTGTATCTTGGCTGCTCCACTTCCCGTCTTGCTCCCTGCTTGTGATCAGAGGACAGGGTCGGCTCAGTTCCAACCACTGGGACCACTTAGGGAGAGAACTACCGGACATGAGATCTATCTGTCTCTCATCGCTGCAAATCTCACTGGCCAATAAAAAGAAAGAAAGATTTAAGGGCGGGGGGGGGGAGGAAGCAATGGAAGAGAAGCGCTCTGACTCGGTCATAAGAATCGTCTTCCCATTCCTTGGATCCTTCACCAGGAATGCACTTTCATGATTTTTAAGCAGCAGGTCAACTTCAATTTAGCATGATTCTAGAACAAGTGGAACCTGCACCTCACTCAGAAAGCCCTAGGCACTGTTGCTGTCGCTCAGCTTCCTCTGGGTAGGTTTGTTGTGGTGAACAGGAAGCATTTTAGACTGTTTCCTCAAAGCAAACACAAACTAAATCTGCTCCCAGCTTTGGGCAAAGCATTTTTCCACCAACTAGTCAACCTCTGGAGACTTTATTCCTGCTAAGCTGATTATTTTTTATCCTATAGTCCCCAGGTTGCTACCTTCCTAGGTTCAAAGGAATACTGTGCTTTGAAAGCTATTTTTGGTTATTTCTTAAGACTCTGTGAAAACATACAACGTAGATATGCATTGAGACACATTGTTTTAGGGAAGAAGTAATATGCTGCCTGTCCAAGTCAGCCAATGGTATCCTAAACACATTCGTTGGCTTGATTTATTTGAATGATTTATTTTAATTAAAACAAAGTCAAAGCTGTCTCCAGAGTAGACGTTTAGCACAGTAGCTTAGACATTTGAGATTCATTCATATTCTCTCTCTCTCTTTCTACCCTCCCTCCCTCCCGCCATCCATCCCTTTTCTTTCTCTCTCTTAATTTTTAAAATGTTTACCTCTAGGTAATGAAGATGACAAAGCACAATGAGCAAATCTATATCTGTTTAAACTCCATTCATTTTTAAACATTCATCTTTCTACATTTTATCACCGCTCTATCACCTTAGATTTAGCTAATAACTGCAGAAGTTCCGTGGCCTATTTACACGTGTTTATAATTATGAGGGTCTTAGTATGTAACTAAGATAAACAATCATCCACTCAGAAATCGCAGTCTCATTTTACTGACTTAAAAGGAATTTGCAATAGAATTCGCTTTTCAAAAGCTCACGTGGGCTACTTTGCTCCCTCCAGCACTGATAATAAGTTCTATAAGGTAAAATATAAAATGTTGCTAAATATTTTGATTTTTTATGGGCATGTTAGCGTATTCAAACATTTTACTCCCATTTAACATTAAAATATGCTAACACATTTCTTAACACCGAATTTATGATCACTTTAATCACTTCTGGGAGAATCCGAGGTTTATATTTATATAATAATTTTTCATATTATATAAAAGCACTCTTCACATTCTTAAGTCAAAACCATTGTAACTGCAGCAAGCATCTGATCTGAACTCTTTGAAATGTTACTCTTATTAAGTAACTTTCCTCCATCAACACTATACCATGGCACATGACAGATTATTTCTTTTAGAAAACATAACTATAAAAATCAGTACATAGCTTAAAGAGTGTCTGAGAGACAATCCTCCACCCTCCCTATCCCCTTTTAGGCCTGGGATCTATTAAGGGGTAGACTTGTAAAGACCGTCATTGATGTTGATCCTCAAGGCCATGGGCAGCTCTGACTACAACTTATGGCATCTGTTTCCTGCTCCAACAGGAAAAGAGACTTCCCAGCGGGTGGAGCTTTGCCTCATTTTCAAGGTTCTCTTATCTCTCAGACCTCTGTCTACAGCTTCTCTCCAGATAATTTTTCTGTGGCCTGACTTGATTTTTGAACTATTCTGCTGTTCCCACCAAGATACAATCTCCTGTGCTTGATCATCAAGGAATATTTTTTCCCCACTCCTACTACCTGGATGGTATTGGTCCAAGTTTTCAGTCTTAGCAAGAGCATCCCACCTGTGACTCAGCCCTACCCCAACACCTGCTTTCGATTCTCCTCCGTACTAACTCTCACCCACAAACTTCCAGGTTTTATTTTCCTGCTCCACAATAACCACTCTCCTTCTTATTAGCTCACACTCTACAACATAAAAAACTTTTTTTTCTTTTCTCTGGCAACTTGCATAATATTTCTTTGATGAATTTCTGACCTCTGAAGCTTCTAATTGCAAAAGTAGAGATCCACCCAAAGAAATGTTATGTAAGTCTGGGAGAAACACCATCCTTGAACTTTGAGAGCTCAACTCAAAAAATGTATAATACATAAACATATCTCCTTTTTTCATACATAGACCAGTTGTTTCAACTCACCCTTTGGTAAAAATAATTCATTAATTAATTAAAAAATTTTTAAAAAGCTAGCAAAATTTATACTGATTCATATACTCCAGCCACGAAGATGAGAAAACATATTACGTCCCAGATAATACCCTGAGTATCTGACATAAGTCAATATTTAAACTCACCATCTTACGGCTTGCTAAACCTACTGCTCCCATCGTTGGATTCTCTTATCTTGATTCAGGGATAAAAGAAGAAGATAGCAGGCCAAAGATCAGTTCAAAACCACCCAAACATGTTCCTTCAAACCAGCTGACACTGCTGCACAGCTGGTTTCCAGTTGCAAGAGTGGCAGATGATGCTATTCCAGCATCCCTGAACACACATGAGACAGGAAAACGCACGTGAGTCTTCAGCAAAGACTCACATGCAATAATCACCAGGTTTGCTTTTATCAGAGAAAACTTTAATGTTCTCTTCCATTAGCTTAATGAATGAAACAAAATATCGTGCTTCAGATTCTAGGGATCTCCTAAAAATAACAGATGTTCATCTGGGTTGTGGCCTTAGTAGAATTATATATCCAAATTGGGATATAAGTCTAATCTATCAAATAATTTTTGTTAAAACTCTCAAACCCCATAATAATAGGAAATGTTATAGACAGAAAGTGTTGGGAACAGCAAACAACCTGGGCTTGGACATCTGCTTTGACATGACTTTCAGGAGCCTTAAGAAATGGATTCCACCCTAATAAATACCAGGTGTCAATTTTACACAGAATCCAGGAAAGAGAAAAAATTAGGCAGGATCTGTTCCAGGGACTTACATTGGTTTGGGTAAGAAATTGTGAATTTTAGTTTGCCAATTTCAAACTGAAATAGGAATAGCAGTTTACAGTTATAAACTGGAATAGGGCCTTGGAAAGAGAGAGTATGTGTGTTTGTCCATTAGTCTTTGCACTGATGCTCAAGGACCCTAGAGCTTATGACCAACCTACATCCTAACAGTACATCCATGCATTCCCTGTCAGATGAAAGTATATTTATGATGGAAGACGCGACTAGGGTTATCATTGAATCATTGACCTTTTTTCATTTTATGTATATACATGAGCAAGGGAAATATTGATGGTAGAAAACTGCTTCCCTAGAAGGTTGAATCAGAGTGGCCTATAGGGCAACCCTTAAAGAGTGCCTTCTGCCTCGGCTAGATTAGGCAGTGCTAATGGGGGGATACTATATTGGATCTATATACAAGGTCAATGCCAACAACAAAAATGTTTGCTTTTGACCTCCAAAAATCTACATGCCTCAAAATTTCTTAACATGAACCCTAGCAGTGGTAATGCTACTTCTTTTTCATTAATAATAATGCTTTTTGTTACAATAACCCCTGCATAAGTGCTAGCTACAATACTCACTGTTTGACTGCTAATTTACTTAACAGAACTTCTGATATGTGACACGTGTGCCAAGCAATCAATGAGATCAGAGAGGAAGTGGTCTGGGAATGTGAACTGTGAGAGGCTGTCATTTCTTCCCCCAAATTTAAAGTTTGCTGAAATTTCACAATTGAAACCCCATTTCTCTGGTCTGATACGCACCTAAACTAAAGCATGCATTTCACTTAATCACCCCCAAAATATTGGCATGTAAATTCAGGATGTCAGTGACATGATGAATTAATCTCTCAGCAGTCCGGATTTCTCTTCCTGGCAAAATGTGCACTGATTTATCAATTCATAGAATCTTTCATTTGTCATGGATGAACTGAGGTAAGGGAAGTTACTATACAGGGTTAACTGACTCTTTATTTCCTGGTGCAACAGAAATTCATCCATAGAATCTTCACCCTATGTAAATAGTGGCTCAGTGAGAGATGCCTGTTAGTATTGAGTTTCCATGACAAAAATGTATAGGAGTTAGTGTTGTGGTACCATTTGTGATGTCAGCATCCCATTCAAAGTGGCAGCCCGCATCCCTCCTGTCCATTTCCAATCTAGCTTCCTGCTAATGTGCCTGAGAAAGCAGTAAATGATAGGCCAAGTCCTTGGGCCCATGACACTCATGTGAACAATCTACCAGGCCTCCGACTTAGAATCATCCTAGGTACAACTACTGTGGCCATTTGGGGAGCAAACCAGCAAATGGAGGACCTGTCTTTCACAATATCTCTCTCACTCTGCCTTTGAAATTAAGTTTTTCTTTAAAAAGACAAGAATTTATGATACATTAACAGGGATTTGAGCCTCCTAAACATTCTTTTTTATTTTATTTTCCTTCTCAAACCCCTGAATAATTATAATGTAGAGAAATGACTATTTCTACTACACACAGATGTGCAACAGGTTACTGACAAGCTAGAGCAGAGGAAATGACTACCCAGCCTCTGCATGTAAAAAACCACAAGGACAGTAAGTCATTTTATCTGCAGAACCCGTGAGGTGCTTGGCGCTTATGTTCCAAGGAGGCTCCTAAACTGAGAATAGTAGAAATAGCCAAAGTCTACACTAAATGGAGGTTCTTTGAAATAAGTGATTACTAACAACAGGTAAAATCAAAAGTTATCTGCCTGAAAAAGAAACTTAGAATGACAATATAATTACTTACATCATTATCCAAAGGCTCACAAGACTGTTTAAACAAAATGTGAGCTACAAATATATTGGAAAAGAGGCAAGTTGGAGTGTTGCAGTGGCAAAGGCAACCTGCAGAGAAGCACAAATTCTATGACTATCACAGGAAGCCCAAACTAGCATGTCTAAAACCCATGGGTTAAAAACCATCCATTCATATATCTCTTTCCCTCTTTAAAAACAAATTTAATTTAAATAGATAAATAATACATCAATAATTTCCTTTTTATGAGGACACTATTCATATTGAATTAAGGGTTCCTCTTATTCTAGAAATAGCTCTCCTTAATTGATGATATCTATATTAAGTCTATTTCCAAGTAAAGGCATATTCTAAGGTACCCGGGCTAGGATACCAACAAACAAATTTTGAGAAAAAAAAATGACATTTAATTGAGTAAAATTTGTTTCCACTTATCTAAATTAATGATTCTCCTTTTCTCATATGGTATTTGACCCTGCAATTTACACACACACACACACACGTATACTGTGGGTCTAAACAAAAAAAAATTTTTTTCAATGACAGCTATTCCACAAAGAACACCAGAAGCGCAGACATCAATGTAGGGCACAAGACAAACGAGGGAAAAGGAAGTATGACACCTCCAAAATAACAAAACATCTGTCCAGAAACACATCCTGATTAAAGAAAATATCTGAAATGTCTGAAAAAGAACACAAAATAATGACACTAAGGAAACTTACTGAAATGAAAAAGAATACCTACAATGCAGAGAAATGAGGAAGACAATGCATGATACAAATGAGAAATTCAACAGAGTGATCAAAATGGACCAGACATTCTCTCACCATGTCTGTGGCTGCTATAGATCCCAGTTCTGGACTGTACAGTCTGTGAAATATCTGCCTGGAGAAGAAACTGACAGCGGATTACTAAGTTGGGAGCCTGAATCAAAACCCAAAGCACAATCTCTGTCTTTTGCTTAGTTTTAGAAAAGGAAGAAAGTACAGTGGTGATGTGCAGAAATAGCCTTGGTTTTACAAGGATTAAGATTTCATTGTATATAATTTCACATAAAGACATGAACTAACATCTTGGTAAGATCTATTCTCTGACAGTTTTATGTTACAATATTTTTAAATATATAGGATCAGAAAATCCTAGACTTATTTTAGATTGCCCTAGTATTCTCTTATTCATTTCAGAAATGTTTGATATAGCTATCAGGCTATTTTTGCTCTGCTCATTGCAATGTTGTCTTCACTGACTAGATGTCCATCACTTTGCAGTCTCTGAAAGGCACCAGTGCAGTTTGTGCTCCTGCGGTATGACCTTTCAAATAATTCATAATTGAATTAGTGCACACTGTTCCCTCATTTTTCCATCCCCAACGCTAACAAATAACTGTTAGAAAAGTCTGTAACCTATAAAAGGGAATGCTAAAAAGCCTGTAATTCTTAGAGAATTGTGTTTTTGATTTAGACAAACAACAGGGATTAAAAATCACTCTATACATTTCTGTAAAATGTTTTTAACTGTGGTTACATTTTAACCAAATCAGAAAATGTTTCATTTAGCATTTTCTGTACATGCCTATTAGTTGCCTGATATGCTTCCCAAGATACAGATTTCATATGAGAACAATTTCATTGCTTAATGATAGTGATAGATCTATTAAAAAATAATGAAATTCATCTTGGTAATGGGAACAACAGAATCATATACAGTACTGAAGAGGAAGAATTTAGTTACATGTGAATATGAACCCTCAAACATCTCCAGACCAATATCATGAATTACAGCCTTGCAGCCTCATAACTTTGTCCTCGAGAACAATAGTCACATGTATGACCTTCCTTCTAGCCCAAGATCCTTTGATGAATGTTTGTCTCCTGCATTGAAATATGTTCTATTTGACCACACAGTGGGTTTGTGTTTGATCATCGATTAGTTTTCAAGACTCAGCCTAATATTTACAATAGAATCTCCATTAATATCTCTTAAATAGTATTTTTTAAAAAACATAAAAATAAACATTGTAAGGGAAAATGATTTCCAGAATGGGTTACATGGTAAACTCAGATATAAACTATCAGTTACAGATACATGAATATAAACCAGGAAAAGAGAACAAAAAAAAAAAACAGGGCTGCAAAATGAACAGCACATAATTTAAAATTCAAGACAAAGGTAGTAAAATGAGGAAAAATAGTATATTACTATGCAAGAAATACAACTTAGTGAAGGTAACTGTTACATATTTATTTATGTTTCTATATAGTATAGTAACTACATTTTTCCTAAAGGACACATGCATTTTTAAGCTTTCACATTTGAGAAAAAACCATTTAATATTTGTCCTTATGCATATGCATTATTTAGCTTAGCACAATTATTTTCAATCTTCTCCATTTTGTTGCAAATACCAGGATTTCATATATTTTATGGCTGACTAGTGGTCATTGTCTATCCATTCATCAAATGACAAACATCTAGACTGAGTCCATATTTTTGTTATTGTGAATAATATTGTAACAAACATGGGAAATTCAACATTTTGTGTGTGAAGACACCACATTCGTCCAAGATGTTGCAGCCAGGTGCCATTTTGGAAGCAGCGGCTGCAGCCCCAAATTTTAGTTTCATTCTTTCCCAGATGTAGGATGGCTGATTTACCTACATCTAACATTAAGGGTTTTTTTTTTTTTTTCAGAAAATTCCATTCTGTTTTCCATAATACCTGTCCTATGTTGTGTTCCCACCAGCAGTGTGTTAAGGTCTGTTTTCTCTAGAATATGGTCAGCATTTGTTATTTTTTGTCTTGTTGGTACTCAGGAATGAATGTTACCAGATCCCAAAGCTGACGGAGTGGCATCCCCCATCACTGAAGGCTAGCAGTTGTGGTACATCTCTCTCCTTGAGCCCCTGAGGACATGGTGAGTCTGAAATTCATAGTTTCCTTCCTGATACACATTTGTATGTACTTTTGAAAACCTTTCTATAAATGGGTTTTTGAAATCTTTTATATCAAAATGAATTTTAATTCCACTTTCCATGAAGTTTTTGAAATGCTTGTTTTAAGACTGAGAGTTGGTTATAAAGAACCGGAAGACATTTGGCCATCAATTGCACTGTTCCTATTGGCATTATCACAGGATGTTGGTTAGCTCAGCATTCATGCCTTACTGAATATATCAGAAGTGTTATGATAGCTGCTTTGTAGTTACTGTGCCTTTCAAAAACTTTACAGGAAGAATTAAGTAAGGAGACTTGATAGAGAAACATATTTCTGAGAAGTTGTAGCATATTAAGAATGGCAACATAAGGTCAAATGCCAATGATTTTAGCCTCACTTGAACTGTGATAACTTCCCCACAATGCACTCCCTGGAATTTGCAATTGCTACGAAATGGAAATTTATAATTAAAAAAAAAGAAACCAATACTGTGTGCTGGACTAGAGTGAACAGCACAAAATTTCAACTTATTCATAAGTCTGGAATATACAAAAAAGAAATGGAAGAAAACTAACATTTTTAAGAGCTTACCACAGAACAGACACAGTAATAAACAATTTTGCTTAAAGTTAACACCACACTGAAATATTCGTTAAACAGGTAGATCGTTCATGGTATTGTGACATAGTGTTCTAGGGAATAGGTAAAATAATGGATGCAAAAATGAAAAGCAGCATGCATTTTTTTTTTAATTTTGATAAACTTTACACAGTTGATTAGGGAACAATGGGCCAAGGGTTACGGGAAAGTGAGGAAGACCATTGTTTCCACATTTGTTTGTGTGTTTGTATCTGGGGTGAGGAGGGAGACAAAGAGAGAAGCCCCACCCAACTTCCCACCCCATCCCAGGATCCCCAACACGGGGCATGCTTCTAGGGTACCGCTCAAGTGGTTTCAATAGTTCAACAGTTCTGAATTTCTGCCGATCTTGCCATTCCAAGTACAATGAAATCTCTCCAGAATCCACTGGCTGACATAGTCCACCTTGGGGTCCTCTGTTAGGGTACCAGGTGTCCTCTGTATGCTCCGATGGTTCACCATTTCTTCCTTGGATATACTGTCCACTGTTCCATCTGAGCCTGAGACTCAGCTCCAACATCTGCCATCCATGGTTGGACCATGGAACCTGCAATTCTCTTCATGATTGGAGTTTTGGGTCAGCAGTTCAGTTACAAAGATCCCCAAAGAAATTTCGTCTGAGGTGATCCCAGACCTGATTCTTGTGCATGAAGGCCACTAGAGAGTCCAGCACAGTCTGTCGCCCCAATCAGTTTATGCCTATGCTGGTGGTTGCAATTGCTGGGTCAATTCTGTTTCAGGACCTGTGTTCCACAGGAACCAATGAGTGTTGCAGTCCAGCCTGATTCTATCTATTCACCTCACACTTGGCCCTCACACAAACCAGTGGGAGCTGCAGCATAGTCAGGGAGATTCGCAATAAACCCCACCATGCCTGCCCCCTACCCTGGTCCCCGTGTTTACCAGTATGTGCAGCAGACTTGTCCAGTCTATCCCACATCCCATTCAGCAATTATATATCAATGGGCATTGAAGCTTAGTTCAGCCCAACCAGCCCTACTGTCCAGGCCACACACAAGAAGCATGTATTTTCAATAGCCTGACACCAGATATATGAAGGAAGGTAATGTCATTCAAGATACAGCTACATATTTTCAATTCAGTTCACAGATGATTAAAACTCTACCAGCTATCCCATAATTTTCTTTGCATATTCCACAGGTATCATATGCGGATCAATTTGATAACTGTTAGACCCTTCCACTATTTCTATTTCCTTAATTTTAGCCAAAGTGTTCTAAGGAATAAGAACCATCTCTTTTGTTGTTGTTTTTGAAAGATTTTAAATTATTTATTTGCATTTGAAAGCAGATTTGCAGAGAAAAGGAGAAACACAGAGAGAAGTCTTCCATCTGCTGGTTTACTCCCCAAATGGCCAAAATGGCCAGAGCTGATCCACGCCTGGGAGACAGGAGCTTCTTCCTGGCCTCCAACATTGGTGCAAGGGTACCAGCATTTGGGTCATCCTCTGCTCTTTCCCAGGCACATTAGCAGGGAGCTGTATTAGAAGTAAAGAGCTGGGGCTTCAAATAACATGCATATGGGGATCCCATCACTGCAGGCAGATGCTTATTTTACCTAGGTCATGGCACCAAGAAATCATTTCTAAAGTTCTTAAATTGTGGTAGGCTTTATGATGCAACTGACTGAGTCATTAAGTGCCACTTGGAATAACCACATCCCATTTTGAAGTGCCTGGGAATAAGTTTTTTGTTTTGCTTTCTGTTTCCATTCCCAATTAATGGTAATATGCACCCTGGGAAGCAACAGATAACGGTTCAATTACTTGAGTTCCTGGAAACCAAATAGGAGACCTCAATGGAGTTACTGGCTCCTGGTTGAAACTTGGACCAGCCCCAGTTGTTGTGGTCATTTAGAGAGAGAACCAATGAATGAACAATATGAATGATCCATTGCTTACAATTTACATAAGAACAATGTTATTTTTTTTTTAGTGTAAACAAGTCAGCCAGCCCTATTCATTTCTCTTTCAAAAGAATTTACTAATGAATTGAGTCTCATGGATAAGAGAATATTTTTGTCAAGTCTCATACCCATTCTAAATTGACAAATCTGAGCTTTGAAACTAAAACATTTGGGATTTTGTAATCATTATTCCATGACAAGGCCTAACTTCCTCTTCTGAAGGGGAAAATTAGCACACTCATTTGAAAATCCCCAAAGATTTTTCAGATACAAATCCTCTTCAAAATAAAAAAACTAGGAAAACAAATATAAATATGCCAAAACATGTGGGATTTGTCTCCTTTAAAATGTATTTTTTTAAGTTCAGATATGGGTCATTTGAAAATTTCTGAGTTTTATCAAGCCACAGGCATGAAACACCCATTGCCTTCTCACTCCCTTTCTGCTTCTATTTTTAAAATAACACAGGGCTATCCTTTAAAAATATGCCAGATGACACCATACTTTTGCTCAAAATTTTCCAATGGCTTCCATCGCTGAATAAGAGCCAAATCTTCTATGTGGCCTGTAAGTCCCTCCATCATCTGACTTATCTAAGTGATTCCACTCCAGTCAGACATGTTTCCCTCGCCCATTAGAACCCTTCCAATAGCATTACCTTCCCTAGATGCTTCACACCTTGCCTTATGGACCAAAGGTGTGCTTCCCAGCCCCACCCCAATTCTATGTGGAAATTTTAACTCTCAGTGTTTGGGAACTAAATAGAGAATGGATTAGGTCATGAACATGAGTTATTTCTTGTCAGAAGATATGGTGATACAGGTTCCCATTCTCTCCATCTCGCTTCAGAAATCAGATTTTCGGATATTTTCATATCAGAAATACCAGGGTTCAGAACTGTGAGAAAACAATTCCTGGTTTAAAATCACTCAGTAATGATAATTTGCTACAGCAACCTATGCTAATGTAGGTCTCATCTTTAGCTAAATAACATCTTCATACTGAAAACTTTCCTGATTTACCTTTCTTAAGTGTGCTAATCTCACTCCTATTATACATTCCTTCCTCTATTTCTGCTTTGCTTTTCTGCATAAAACTTACCACTCTTTTTTTTATTTTCTTAATTTCTGATCCCTCTCCACTAAAATATAAATTTAATTTTCATGGGATATAATTTTTATTATTTTTTGATACAATTTAGTTGGCGGTGGGCTCTCCCCTCCTCCTCCCCCAAGTTCCTTCTCCTCCCCTCTGTTCTCCTCTCTAGAATCATAATGTCTGTTCATTGTGAATTTTCCTAAGTCTGTCATGCTTCCAACATGCTTCCATTGGAGTATTTCCCAGCCATGTAGGAGAATAACTTTTTGTTGCAGGTTAATTCTTGTATCCTGAGGCTCTAATATAGGTACAGTGAGGATTAGGCCTTCGTCATTTATGGGCCTTACCAATAACAGTTATATGTGGACACTGACAATCACAGGTGGTTATAAACAATCCACCTCTTGTGGATGGTTAATTAATGAATTACATCACAAGTTCTTGTTACATTAGGTACAAGTAAGTATGAGGTAACATTGATTAACAGTGTAAGATTCACATATGATATCTCTAGATTTGACATCATATTATACTACATTAGAGCAAACATATGATATCTGACCTTTTGGGATGGGCTCATTTTTCTTAGCATAATGGTATCTAGTTTGGCCCATTTGGCCACAAAGCAATTCATTTCCTTTTTTTTAATTGCCAAGTAGTATTCAATAGTGTAGATGAACCACAGCTTCTTTATCCAGTCCTCTGTTGATGGGCATTTAGGTTGTTTCCAAGTTCTTGAGATTGTTGATTGTGCTGCAATAAACATTGGGGTGTATGTTGCTTTGTCATATAACAACTCTTTTGGATATTTTTCTAGAGGTAGTATTGCTGGGTCATATGGTAGATGAATTTTTAATTGCCTAAGTGTTTTCCATAATCACTTCCATAGTGGCTGTACTAGCCTGCCTTCCTATTTATTAATTGCTGTCTCTCTGCCATAGTAAAAATTTCATAGTAGGGTACCAACAAGAAACTAAATGAATCATGAAGCTTTCTCTATGGAAATTTGATAAGTTCAATATTTCCCTAAAACTTATTATAGGGTCAAAGTTATCATGAATTTAAACTACTTATACACAAATATTTATTTCCCAAGCTTCAACTACCACAATGTTGCCCAACACTATATTTTTTAAAATACTTTATAAGTAGGAGTACATAGAATTTGCTTAGCTGACTTTTAAAAATGAAAACTTAAGAAATGTTAGAGCTGAAAATAGTCTTCAGGAGCATCTATTCCAGTGCTCCTCAAACTGTATTCCCACAATAGTCAGACCAGGGTTTTCCACCAAAAAATGGAGTAACGTAATATTTTTTTAAATTTTCAGAAAGCAAAAAATGAATAGAAAAAACTTTCTCAGTTAAATTTCTCTCATTTAAATTCTAAGATATTGGCACAACAGTCATCTATTAATTAACAAGCTCTAAAAGACATTACAAATTAAACAAGAAGCAAACATAAAAATACAAAAATCAAGAAATGTTTAATGTAAACATGGGGTTTATCACAAACATGTAAATGCTTACACAATTATTTTTACTTATAACTATATTTTGTATTTATGTTTTCTGATAGTACAATTTTCCCTACTTTGACAAAGTAAATGCTTCCATGATAAACACATACAACAATTGGAAAACAGAATTCCAACTACAGATCTCCAGTGTCAGACATGCTTGAGAACATCTGATTTAGTCAGATGTGGCATCTGACATACTAGAGAAATGATTGCCCAAAGCCACACAGTGACAAAATGGGTAGTTTCATAAATCTTTGCTGCTTATTTCTTTCTTCCTTATTTCAAATCTCAAAGATTCAACATCATTTTTTAGATTTCTCATCAATTATTTCTTTTACTACATGACAAATTTCTACTAAAAATAAAATCAGTTTGTTGAATAAAGTAGGCTTCTTTGGTTCCAAACTCCTACCTGTCTCTCAAGCAAGTTGCTAACTAACCACTATGTGTATTAGTCAGGGATCTGCATAGGAGCCAAACTGAAAGATAAAGGAAGAGAGAGAGAGAGAGAGGGGTATTAAGTTTATTATAAGGAATTAGCCCTTGAAATTCTGGAAGCTAGCGAGTCCTAAGGTCTGCAGTCAGAAAGCCAGAGAAGTGCGAGAGACAACAGATCTAGTTGCAGACTATCAGAAGACTAAGAAGAGTTAATACTTCAGTTAGAGTCTGAAGGAAAACAAAACAAAAATCTATGTTGCCTTAAAGTGAAGATGCTCAGACAGGAAGAGTGGCTTTTTTTTTTCCAATCCAGATCTTCAACTCATGGACTGAGGCCCATCATATTAGGGAAGGCAGTCTGCAAATTGATGTTGACTTCGTCCAAAATCCCATGACAGTCTGAAGCAGACAATGTTGGACCACAGAAATAAGTGGGCAAATTGTGGTGCAGGCAGGTTGAAATGTAAAAAGAACCACCTCACTGTATGCAATTTTTAAATACATAAAATCATAAAACTATTTTAAAATGTGAAAAGGAGCAGAAACTTTTATCTTGTTTTCTTCCTCACAGTTCATACCTACAGACCAATGAACTGTTTCCAGACAGTTCTATCTTTGAAGACTATCTACTATAGAATTTGGGGAAGATAAAAACAAAATAAAAGAAGTACCAACATAAAATAATTAGAAGTCTTCCATGTCTGAAAAGATTGACTTCTCTAAATGCCTGAAAGATTTTTCTGCAACATTAGATCCACATTTTTGAATGACAGTTGGTTGAAAATCAAGCAGTGAATACTTCAGGTATATAAGGTCCATATCTACAGTACTCTTCTATCTGTCCCATTTCTCTATACCCTTTCACTACCTAAATGCTAGTTTCTAATTAATATCTAATTTGCTGAGATTTTTTTTTATTTCAGTATAATAAAACATTTCCCTATCCCCATGTCATCATCAAAATTGGGGAAAAAGCAAATTGACAATGCATTTAAAGATAAAGAGAGAAAATCATGTTTACTCTGTGAAGATGAGCATTTTCATATGCTTTAACACATACCTATATGAGACACATATCTCTGGAAAAAATTAACATAGGTATTTCTTTATTCTTGGGCTCTGCTATGATTACAATCTTATACTCAGGAAAAAAAAAAATGCTGTACCGAAACTAGAACCCACTAGCTTCCTGTTTGCCTTTCCTTCTGAAGTGTATTTATTCTAAGACTCCCAGCCTATAAGGGACATGCATCCTGCTTGATGGCTCTTTAACTGCCTTACTTGCTACCTACCCTCCTCGGAAACCCTGACAAACCACATGTTCAATGATGCAGCTCTAAGCATCCCTTGCAGGGGAGAAGTCATTCAGAATGAAATTTCTAGTCATTTTACCCAAAGGTACTGCAGCTTGAAGCCACTGACCCAAGAGGTCTTTGAGCAACTAGCATTGTTTCTTCTTGAATCTTTTACTAGTAAAATTTGTCTTTATAATTATAAAACTGCAATTTGAATTTGACATGTGTTGAGTGAGGTCTAGCTGTGTTATTTTCTTTTACTAGGTGTTTTTTTTTTTGTTTCTTTTTTTTTTTTTTAATTGGAAAGGCGGATATACAGAGAGGAGAGACAGAGAGGAAGATCTTCCATCCGATGATTCACTCCCTAAGTGAGCACAATGGCCGATGCTATGCCGATCTGAAGCCAGGAGACTCTTCCAGGTCTCCCACACGGGTGCAGGGTCCCAAAGCTTTGGGCCGTCCTCGACTGCTTTCCCGGGCCACAGGGAAGGGAAGGGAAACGGGGCTGCCGGGATAGAACCAGCGCCCATATGGGATCCCGGGCGTGCAAGGTGAGGACCTTAACCACTGCACCACCACGCTGGGCCCTTTACTAGGTATTTTTAATAATGCTCATATGACAAGGACTTGCCGAATGATAGCTATATCTCTCTTTTATTTTCAAAATTAGTAAAATATGATACAGCAAATAGGCAAAACATGCTAAAGTAAGAAATGGTTGTTCAATTATTTAAAATGCAAAATAAATGTTATTAAGCATTATATTTTGATCAAGTAAGGTGATTGCAACATTTCAGTTTAAAGAAAGCCTGAAGAATATTTGCAAGGTTCACTCCAATTCAGGATCTAGGTTAACATCACTAAAAAGACTTTTGAGTTTGATCTGGTGGCTTCTACTAGGTGTTTGGTCCAAGGGCTCGTCATTTAATAAGTTTCGGGATTGATACATACATCTACAAAATTCCAGAGTTGGTGTGTCATCTTGTTGAGAAAAGCTAGCTCTAGTGTCCTTGGATATTGAGGCACTGAAGTCCACTAGATTCTTAGGGTTATTTAGGAGGTGTTTGACATTTATCTTCCGAGGATTTCTGCCAAAACTTCAACTATGTTCCATATTCCTGGTCACTTGAAAGCTTCCTCTGAAAATGCACCTTTGTTTACATAGATATGTCTGCAAAGCTGAGCAATCTACGACTCTACTTAACTCCAGGCAAGCAGAAAAAGGAAACAATTTTCAGTTTATTCAGTCCATAAAGGTGATTTGAAACTGAATAACTGACTTCTTTTAAAAAAGCAGTGTTGTCTTTGTCCAGTTTTGTTTTTCATCCATTTTAAATTGAATCTGTGGAATTATTGTCCTAAACCAGTACAAAACAAGAATCATATCCATAATTCCTATGACTTCTGACAAGTTGGAAATCACAGATTTTCTGTAATCCAAAACTTCCTTGATATTATCACTACATAGTTCAAATTCTTTTCACTGTCTATTTATCTCTAATGAAACTGATAACATAAAGACTAACAAACTGGTTATATTTGCTTGAAATACCTATATAAACTAGTGAAATATGATTATGAGCAAAGAAAATATTTGCATTGTTGAGACTTTCTTTGTCATATCATGAAATGAACACAACTTGGGAAAACTCTTCATGCAAGTTGCCTGTTGAATTTGAATACCAGGAACATTCTCATGGAAGATAAATAAATGGTTGTAAGCTGCTTTGGTCTCTCATTACAAAGCTCTATTTAAAGAAAGTTAAATCAACGATTCTCAATTTGAGCAAACTTACTCTTCATTATATGGCCCTGTTCTAAAGCTACTGACAGTCAGCTGTGGGAATAAGGTAGTCAGAATTGCCCTATTTGACAGGCAGTACATCTTTACCACTTCTAATTCATGTGACTTCGTGCATACATTTCCCTGCATGCAATAGTTTAACGCCATCCTGTCCACCTCACCCAAAATGTACAAAGCAAACAAAAGCATTGCATCAAATGCCAATAATTTCCTATTTTCTACAGAAAATCAGTTTTTGGAATCCCCGACAAGTGACTCAATGACTCTCCTGATGGTTGGCTGAAACACTACTTTAATAACAATTCAGTTGATACAATACAATATGTGATCTAGGAATCCTAAACTCTTACTCCGCATCTTTGTCTAAAGGTTTGGACACTATCTACAGCTGACAAGGTGAAAATGGATCTTCCATGTCAGACTCTTACTTTCTTTATTTTTTTCTAAGTGCACCTTAATTTATGTCATCTGATTCTTATTTTGTGTCTCTTTATTATTAGCTTTTTAAATATCTTTTCTTCTATTTTCTCCAACTCTTTAGGTACTCCTAAGCTTTGGGCTAAACTCAAGGGACAAGGTCTATAAGCCTTGTAACTCATGATCACTTTCTGACAATTTATTGGGAAGATGGAAGTAGAAATGGACCCCCAAAATGTTAAGATTCACGAGGTCTATGCTGTGCTGATAGGTAAGGCCACCACCACCTGTGGTGCTAGGAATCCCATATGAGTGTCAGTTCAAGTTCACTCTCTACCACATCTGATCCAGCTCCCTATTAATGCACAAGGGAAGATGGCACAAACACATGGGACCCTATGTTCATGTGGGAGCCCCAGAAGAAGCTCCTGCCTTTTGGCTTCAAACTTGGCCAGTTTCAGCAATTGTGGGCAATTGGGGAGTGAACCAGGAAATGGAAGATCTTTCTCTCCGTATCCTTCTCTCTGTAAATCTTTCTTTCCAATAAAAATATATACATCTTTTAAAACAATAAATAAAATAAAATAAAATTTTCTGTACTAAAATTTAAACAACAAAACTCTATATTCAGTAACAGGACACAAGAATCCTTCACTACTCGTCATTTCAGATGAAGCATAGAACATTAAAATGCGGTATGTCTAAATTTATTTTCCTAACTCCACATTCACTCAGTCTACACATATTCATAAGTTTTCCTGAATGAAAGCATTCATGTTGGGATGGATAAGAGGAAATCTGTGCCACAAAGTTATGTTCTTAAAAAGTATTCTGTCTTTGCTTTTAATGTAAACTTATATAATCCTAACATATGAGTCACAAGGTTGACTCTGTCATTTAAATGGAACATGCAATGTCATTTCTTCGGACATGTCTTCCCTAACCATACAAATAAACTGGCCATCAGCTACTCTGCTTTAATTATGTGTGTGATATTTATTTCTATGTGATATATTCTCTGCTTTGCCAACTAACAAGTATTGTATATTATTTATCTTCTCACAATAAAAGATAAATTTCTGAGGACACAAACGTCCATCTATATTATTTAGCATTTGATAATGACTGAGGATATATTAGCTCTACAACAATTTCCGAAGAATGAATGAATATGTATAAAATCTCCAACTTGAGAGCAGCAGTCACGTCACTGCAGAATAATAATTTTCAATTTACAAAGCACACAAGGTTAAGACATGTTTCATCTCAATCTAAATCAGCCATTCCCTTGTGGCTTCACTTCATCCTAACATAGGAACACATCTAGTTCATCAATAGTCCAAAGCCAGAACTCCATTTTCATAGAGACTACAGTAGATATATTCATGAGAAGCTATATGATCCTGCTTTGAAACTAAAATTTAATAGCTTGACAATAGAAAATGACTTGAGTAAGCAACTAGGTTAAAACGTATTATTGAATTTCCACAAAGTTATCACTATCATAAAAAGTTCAAATTCTTCTGTTAAATAACAACTCATTCTAACACAAGTTATATTCAGAGGCCTTGCTTAACTGAGGCAGAGACATGGGTCTTAATTCTGATCCACAGTAAGTTATTAAAATGCATCTAAACTATGAAGATAGGATGTTAAAAACTATCTTGACACATATGTCACACATCTCCATGCCTGAAAAGTTTCACAACAAAGACTTAAATGGCCTCTTTTTATTTGACATCAGTATATTTTATCGCTTAAAGGTCATCTGACGTCCTATAAATGTAGCTCTGAAGAGTAGTCCAAATAATAGTTGACACATTCAGTGACTGCCAGTTATTTAGTGTCACACTGCATTTCAACAAAAGCCATCACATCCTGTGTGACAGGAAGACGGGTGGAGGTCCTTGGATATCAGACTTCCAGAAATACTTGTTTACAAGGCTGAGTTTTATGTCACAGTGTGGCTGGTCATCCAAAGCTCTTTCAACGGGTCATGATTTTTTTCGAGGAAAGTTATCTCTGTCGAACACATTGATAATTCTTTCCTTTTTTTTTTTATTTTGCATGTAAAACAAAATACCTAAAACACACAATACATACCTTGAAAAAACTTGATATCATTCAAGACAAAAACCGATTTTAAATGATATTTTATTATAATAGTTGCAAAAGGATTTGCATACAACAAGTACCAATAAACTAAAGCATTATTTCTCTCATATTCTCTTCAGTGTAAACTCAAACAAATGCCTGGAGAAGTTGTCATTCTCCATTTGCAGCTGCAGATCCACTCTCTGCCCCGGTCTCTCCTGTTCTGCATTGCAGTGGCATCTGAGCCCTAAGAACCCAGTCCTCTTTCCATCTGAAAGGTGGAGCCAATGAATCTCTAGTATGCTATCTGAGGGCAGAAAATGGGCGGAACCAGGTTTCTTGTGTTTTCCAAGCTGTCTCTCACCCTAGCCTCAACCTCCAACCCACCATACTCCATTGGCTGCCTGCTTCAACAAAAACAGTTCCTGTCAGATGTCCACTCTCTTCTAAATCTGATAATGCTATCTCCTCTCTAACTACCCCGGGGTCTAGAAATCGAAATAGCTGGCCACCTAACAAGCCTAACTAGTTCTGTCTACAACTGTGTAGTCACATCCTTTATTGAATATTACTCAAATCCTCAGCTATTTTTAACATCTAGCACCTCCTGATATGAAGCTACAAGTGAGAGGTAAATGTTACCAGCAAAGCAAGGTGGGTTCTTTCCTTAGATGATTACAGAAGTTAAAAGCAGGAATCGGTTGCAGACAGAGATGTTTTATTTGCGAAATGATCAGGTGAACATAGAAAGAAGAGGAAAGAAGAAAGCACCTCCCAGGTGATAGCTAGGAGATGGGGTGACCCTTGGGAGGAGAGAGGGAGAGACACCAAAAATTTTTCAGAAGAGTCTTGGGTTCTTAAGCATCCCTGACCCTCTCTTTGTCTCTGTAGGATCCTATGGGGAAGACACTCCACTTTGGTGTTCTCTCAACCAGTTAGGAAATGGCAGGACAATTCCCATGCCACCCACTTTAAGGTGTGGCCAAGATTCTCATGGGCTTGGATGGTCCCAGTAAATATACATACACACGCACAAATAAAGATGAGGGGACTTCAGAATATAGGGACACTGGAATTAAAATACAATACACAGCTAGGGGTGGACATGTAAGGCATCAGTCAGGATGTGTGTCTCACTCGGAAGGTTTTAGGTTTGATTCCTGGCATCAGCTCCCACCTAAATTCTAATTCTAATTCAGACCTTGAGAGGCAACAGGTGATAACTCAAGAAATTGGGCCTGACAAGTGGGAGACCTTCGTCCAGTTTGTGTCTCCCAGAACCTGGCTCAGGTTTGGCCCTGTCCCAGAAGTTTACAGACATTTGAGGAGTGAACCAGTAGATGCAATCTCTCTCTCCTCTCCCTCATCTTTCCTTCTCTCTAACCCTCTTTTATTTCCTTCTCTCTCCTTCAAACAAATAAATAATTTCTGAAAGATAACACACACTTATTGTCTGTGAGCCATCAGCAGTTCCCTCACACATACATGTATGTATAAGACCTGACAGGCACTTTGGTTTTCTATGACTAAAAGGCTACACTTCCTTGAAGCAGATGAAAAAAGGAGAGAGAGATAAATAGAGGAGATTGCTTCTCTGGCTCAGCTTTTGTTTTTTAAGTCTTGATGTCTGATATGCACTTAAATATTAAGTAGATTCCCCTTCAAATAAAGTTCAACATGTTTCTTACCAAAAGAATTCTAAGTCTTTTATTTAGATTTTTAAGATCTAAATTAAGATTTCTTAATTTGACTAATTAAGAACAAAATAAATACTTCATTGAATTTTCTTTCAAGTCAGATTTAACAATGTGCCCATTACATAAGATCCTTTAAAAGTTGTGTACCTAATTAGAAATGTGTTTTTCTGCTTCATCTAAGCCTGTCCTAAAAGAAGTAATATGGCTTGAGCACACACACACACACACACACACACACACACACACACACACACAGGCATAAACTTTGAACAGCATCATAAAATTAACACAAACAACCTTGGCAAGTATTTAAGAAATGTTAGAACTTTTTTAGTCACTGAGGTATTTTTTTAACTTATTTTGCTATTAGTAGCTGTATGATTTTAACATTTATTCCCTAACTACATTCCAAGATTGGCTTTATTTTATAAAAATCTAGAGCTAATCAATCCGCACTTTACCAGTGGAAGCTGAAAGACATCACCGCAGCTATTGTCATTTCTTGAGGCTTTCACATGCCAGTTTTCATTCCAAAAGCTTATAACATGATCTACACAATGAACAGGAAACAGATGTGTCCTCGAGATTTACCCTAATATTTTGTGTGTATTTACCAAAAACAGATAAGAATAAAAACACCAGTTTAACATAAAGTAAATCCTATAGAAAAGTGCTTAAAGTGTTTCCAGACTATATACATGCAGGATTACAAAAACAAACTACAAAAACTCCAAAGTGAGATTTCCACTCAGTAATTTTACCTATTATGTGGTTCAGAGTCTCTTGGAACAAAATTTAGACATCTCCCTAGCCCTCATGATGCAAAAACTAATTTAAATAAACAATTTAAACCTAATAACAAGTCAAATTATTCTAACTTAATTGTAAGATGCCATGCAAATGATGTCTATTTTTTCCCATGAGACTTAGTGAAATGTCATAACTCTTCTTGAATTCATACAGTGGCAAAGTCTTTTCAAACAGAGGAAAAAGAAATTATCACTTACAAGCCTATGAAACTGTAATAAAATGCCAGTTAAAGAAGAAACAGGGTTGAGATCTGCAGAGCCAGCTGGGGGGGTAAGCAATCACAGAACACCTTAAGCGGAGTTTCTGCATGGGCCATTGTCACATTGTGCAGCACGTGCCGGGATGAGCTTGAAAACATATGTGTGTGTGCAACTGCGTGTGCATGCTTTGTGCTTGTTTTTCATTCATTTTCTTTATATATTTATTTACTTACTTACTTATTCATTTATTTCTTTCTTTTTATTATTTTATGCTACAGTTCCACAGGCTTTTCTCTTCTCCCCTTCCCAAGTCCTCTCCCTCACACTGATTTCCCCCACATTATTATAGTAGTATAGTCCTTCATAAGCATCAGTCTGCTGTTTAAGTGTATCCTGACATTGTAGGTTTGGACAAGGGCAGAGAGTCCAGCATTCTATTGTCAAGATATATTTAACAGTTTCATTGGGAGTCCATCTTTGATTTGGAAGTAGAGATGGATACTGCACTGTATCTTCACATCTGGATATGATACTCCCTATGACATAGTTACTATACATCCTGTTAAATGAAAAGCCACAAAACAAAGTCAACAACTGGAATAAAGTTTAAAAATTTACAATGCCATGAAATTAAATAACATGCTACTGAATGACCAATGTGTCACAGAAGAAATGAAAAAGCAAGTAAAGAAAAAACCTTCTTCGAGAAAATGATGCTACTGTATGACCTATGAGTCAGTAAGGAAATTAATAAGAAAAAAATTTGAATAAATGAAAACAAAAGCAAAAATATCAAAACCCATGCAATGTAGCAGAAACAGTACTGAAATGGTATTGGGTGATTAGCTAGGTTTTTGATGAAACAGCAGTCATGTCTTTTGTTTTTAACAAAGAAACAAAGATCTCGTCTAGAACACAGGATCAATGTGAATTTCTACTTCATTTGATTAATTTTGAGAAATGCTTAATTGTTTTATAAGTGAGGGCTGAAACAATTCTTAAAGTAAGGAACTGAAGTTAATTACAGACCAATAAAACTTGCTCACTTGGAATTTTGTTTCGCTATTTTCTTCCTGTTTTCAATTTTAAAACATCAAGTTTCATTAGTGCCGGAGCTGAGAATAATGCTCTGTTTGGCTCACTGCATACATGGTCTTCAGGATCTCAAGAACTCTTTCCAATTTGTTAGGCTCTATGCTTCATTTTCTGGCTTTTTTTTGTTTTGGGTTTTTTGTTTTTGTTTACACAATGCCTTCCAATTTTGTGATCAATTAGATATGTGGGATAAATATTAGAATTTCTAACTTTTTTTCTTAAAAAAAAAAACTAATTTGAAAGAGCAACATAGAAAGGATGTGACAGAGAAAGCGAGGAAAAGAGAAAGATCTTCCATCTATTGGTTTATTCCCAAAATGGTCACAATAGCCAAGTGTGAGAAAGGTTGAGGACAGGAGACATCAACTCGAACTAGCTCTTCACACGGTGGCAAGGATCCAAGTATTTGGGCTATCTTCCGATGCCTTCCCAGGAAATATTAGCAGGGTGTTGAATAAAAAACAGAAGCTGGATGCCTCTCTGGTAGTTCTGTATGGAATGCATAAAAAGCAGTGCATGTTTTAACCCACTGCATCATATTGCAGACTCCCCCCTCCATCAACACTTAGTTGTAATTAGAAGATATTACTGAGTCAGTGCCTCAACCAAAAGTAAATCACTACTTTATTCTGATAGCGCGTATAACTATTTATCAATGATAAATAATAAATTTCCTTCAAAACTGCATTACACAAAAATTCATTGGATCAAAGTTGCACAGTGTGCTTCGGGACTATAATGCATTCACTTTCCTCTACTGAAAGATATAAGAGCAAGCTGAACCACAAATAAGAAGAGAATAAACAGCAAAAACAGACATGTTTGTTTACATCACTCAGAATTGTGAAAATATGCTCTACTTCTAACATGTATTCCTTGGCAACTTTCTATGATCCTTTCAAATCTATTTCCACTTCTATTTGCCGTTCTAACTTTTGCCCATGTATTTCACATTGTCTCTGTGTAGAATGTTCATTGTCTTCTTTGCACACCTATAAAATTTCCTGTGCACTCCTCTACTTGTTTAAATTTTTTCTTAAGATTTACTTATTTTTTATTGGAAAAGCAGATTTACAGAGAGAAAAAGAAACAGAAAGATCTTCCCTACTGGTTCATTCCCCAAGTATCTGCAATGGCAGGAACCAAGCCAGTCCAAATCCAGGAGTCAGGAGCTTCTTTAGGGTCTCCCACGTGGGTTCAAGGTCTCAAGGCTCTGACCCATCCTCTGTGTCTTTCCCAGGCCACCAGCAGGGATATGGGTGGAAACTAGGACAGTTTAGACATGAACTGGAGCCCATATTTGATCCTGGGCATGCAAGGCGAGGATTTAGCCACTGAGCCATCATGCCAGCCCTGTTGTCTTTATTCCATTGATTTAATTTACCCACTGTTTGTGGCAGGGAGGGCAGACAGTTAGAGAAACTATTCTGTCTTTGTCTTTGCAGGTGGCTTGTGAGTTTCCTGGGGCAGGATGTAGCTCCTTGACATCAATGAAATAATTCAGTATGGGTGGTCACCAGTGCTGTGGTTAAGACACTGCTATCATGCACAGTTTTTTCTTTAAGACATTGCTCTCAATGCCCATATCTAACACTGGATTGCCTGAGTTTGAATCCCAGTTGTTCCACTTCTGATTCAGTTCTCTGACAATACCCCATGGAAAGCAGAGGCCAATGGCCAAAGTACTTTAGCTCCTGCAACCCATGTGCGAGCCAGAGTGAAGATCCTGGATCCTGGTCTGTGTCCATGGACTTGACTGTTGCCCCATTAGGAAGTGAATCAACGGATGGGATCTCTCTCAATCTCTCTTTCCTTTCCCTTCCTCGCCCTTTCTTTTCTACTCTCCCCCACTCTCTGTTTTTTGTTGTTCAGCCTGCCAAATAAATAAATTTGAGAAAAAAGAAAAATAAATGCATAATTGCAAAACAAGCTACTAAAGTGTTCTTATTTCAGAAACAAGCAATAAAATCTAACTCCCCTACGTATATAGTCTTTATTAAAAAAAAAAAATACATTTCCTCACATATGTGTTTGGTGAGCCAGTACTGCAAGATATATCAGTATTGGTTGGAAGCATTAGTTGTTTATTTATCTGTTGCAATCCTGGGACTTCAGAGTTCATCTACTTTATTCAGCTTTTCAGAAATTGGTTAAAGGAAAATTACTGGATCAATCAGCTCAAACAATCCAAAAGTTGCCTAACAGTTTGAATATAATCAATTTGAATCAAGAGCCCAGCAACACAGCTAAAATGTTCCTGCTGATCAGTGGCTGTTACTGAGTCAGAGTGCCACAAACTGAACAACTATGCCAGGAAACCACCCTGGCACACTATCCTTGGTTGCAGCCCTGCTCTGTCACTCATGTTGAAGTCCGCCAATACGTCTAGGAAAGTTTCTTATACTGCAGAGAACTGTAGCTCATCCGAATTGTGAAGTCAGCTTTTTTCTTTTTTTCCAAGTGCCAGTTGCCTGAATGTCTTTGGACAAAATTTCTGGCACAACTTGTTCAGGAAACAGGGCGGGAGGAACACCTATTTTATACTTTAAGTGAAAAAGCAGTCTCACAAGAACATTATGCAATAACAAAAAACAAATGGTTGGCTAGTGGTGAAGTTCAAGTCCTCATCACTCTGAACTTATTATGGTCACAGTGGAAGCAATCATGGGTTCTCAAGGTAGAACAGCACCAGCAAATAGGATGGTTCCAGTAAGCTGCTGAACTTAATAGGCTTAAAATTAAACATGTCACTGTTAGAATGGAGGACACAGTGACATTTTCTGTTCCTAGTTATAAGTGGGTGAAATTAATGGACAGCAGATTTGCAGTAGAATAACTCTAGAGCCCAGTAAGAAGCACAAACTCAAAAGTAATGAAGCTACACAAATTACTCACATTAGTGAGCACTGTGAACTAGCACTGCAGTCTTAGGGCACATTGCTCTGTTTACTTATGTGGTAAAATTCTAAAATCTGAACTTTAACCAGAACAGTAGCAACTCTACATAATTCTACTTATCCTAATTCCTCAGAGAGCAAACTGTGGATTCAAAGCGCATCTGATGTTACCATATCATTCACTTGCAAATTCATATTTAACCTGCAGAAAATAATTTATTTTTGTTATACAACATTTTAACATACAACCTCAAAGTCACTAACTGTTGTATAAGATTTGCACCACTCCCAGTCCATGTGGGAATGATTTACTAACCCTATATTCTGCATATACTTAAGGTAGGACTCGAGATCTTCTATTTCTAAGACTTTAGTGAATTTTTTTTCTTAAAGAAATTGCTTGAGAGTTAATTTAAAACTCATTTTCATATTAATGCTATCATGGATCCTGGTGTCTAAATACATGCACATTTTCTAGGCATATTTTTAAGATAGTTTCCTAGTCCAAAATAAATATTATGAGGTTGAGGATTCTAGAAATAATAACAGGAGCTGGAGGGGATGTTTTTGATCAAACACCAGAATTCCCCTTCTGATGGACATCAAATTGCATCACTTCCTACAGGGCTGGCCTTAAGTTTCCATTGTCTATCTGATATTAATTATTCTACTACTGGGAAGAATGTTACATATTGGACTCTTACTTTATTCCAGACACTGTGCTACATGCTTTTAGGCTTTATGTTGTTCAATCCACAGCAATCTTTAGAAAAAGACAGTATTTCCCCCTCCCACCCCATTCCACCATTCTACTCCTACTGATGAGAACAGAGGCTCCAAGAAACTAAATAACTTTCCCAACTCATTAATCTACAACAGTGTGATTCCAGGACCTATCCGTGAGTTTTTCAGCATTTTCATAAGACAGCTGAATCAAGCTAACTTCATAAAGTAAAGAAGTATTTTTGACAGATGATTCTGAAGGGTCATAGTCTACAATCAGCAAGGTTCCTTTGGTTCCGCCTCTAATGATGCCATTCTTACTGCCAGGCTGTGGTGAGACAGACCATCCCATAACAAATGGCAAGGAGTACAAGTGTGAGTCCATAACCGTGTGTTCTCTGAATAGACACCAATCCAATTCAGTCTCTTCCCAAGAACTCTATCTGCAAACATCATAATTGGATTAAACTTTCCTGGTAGTACCATTGGCATAGACTTTAGGCACTAAACCACCTTGACTCTATAATCAAATCATGTTCAAACCATGGTTCACACCTAGAACCTTACCCACTCCAGTAATTTGACTTAATACTTTAGACAAGTCCAAGAAGAACACTTCGGTGAGATGTATATGTTTTTCCTTTCTTGAGATTATTAGTTAAGGACCCTAGCTGCTCATTTCATTTCCTGGATCTTGTTTTCCAAATTTTTAAGTGCAGTCTCTATTCTTGCAGTGCTAATGCACTAAAAGAAAGCTGATCAGATAAAGGCTATTTTGAAACATAAAAATTCAAAGCACAAAGTCTACAGTTTAACATTTGTCATCAAGTGTTTTCATATAAATAATAGTTTCTGGGCAACACTGTGTTGCCTCTGAACTTGTGTTTAGCCAGTAGTGTGTCTTTTTCACCATTTACTTACACTAAGAAAATGAGCATTTAGAAAAATATAGATTTCTAGCAATTGTTATTTTTCAGTGCCTACATTTGCAGTGATTTGAAATGAAAAATGGGAAATAATATCGTAAGCTTTATAGTGCAGGAACACACATTTAACATAGTATTTAAGACACCTGCATCCCACATCAAAGGACCCGGGTTCAATTTCCGGATCCTGACTTTAGATCCTCACTGTTGCAGACCTAGAAATCAGCAGTGATAGCTCAAGTGTATAGTTTCCTGGTACCCGTATGCGACACCTGAACTAAGTTCCCACCTCCTACCTTTAGCCAACCCAGCACTGGCTGGTACAGTGAGAGCAAACTGACACTTGGAAGACTCACTCTCTCTCTCTCCTAATTAAATAAAAGTCTTTAACAATGTGAATAACACGAATAATAAAGATTCAGAACACATACGAAGACTAATATTGACAATGTTATATTGTCAAGTTATCACCCACCATTACATTTGTAAATCCTAGAGGAAACACAAGTATTTCAGTGAAAAGTATTTATAACCTTACCTAAAAAGAACAAGGTAAAACTTCCAGTAATTATAATGTTGCTCATAAGTATATTTTAACCTAGTTTATTTTAATAAAATAATTTTACAATTTTTAACTTTTATTCTAAAATAAATGTATTGCAATTTATTAGAATGTCTTACATGTACAAGGGCAATTCAAAAGGTGCATGGAAAAAAATGAATGTAAAGACACTTTTGTGCCCAGTTCAATGCTTCAGGGGCTTAAACCTTTGCCTTCCAAGCTGCAGGATCCCAAATGGACACCAGCTAGTGTTCTGACTCATCCACTTCCCTTCTGGCTTCCTGCTTGTGGCTGGGGAAAACAGTAAAGAATGATTAAGTCCTTGGGACCCTGCACTTGCGTGGGAGAACTGGAAGCAGCTCCTGACTGCTGGCTTCAGATCAGCTCTGCTCCAGCTGTTGTAGCCATTTGGGGAGTGAACCAACAGATGGAAGATCTTTGTGCCTCCTTCTCTCTGTAAATCTGCCTTTCCAATAAAAATCAATACGTCTTTAAAAACATAAAAAAAATCAAAAGTTTTATGTTATGCAAAAAATTGCATTGATAACTAGTTCTCTTACAACAGATTTTCTTAAACATTTGAATATTTCTTATATGCATTTTCAAAATGTATGAAGTAAAATATTCTTGTAATTCCATTTGCCATGAACTTTTTATATATACTTGTATATGCACATATATGAATGTATTTACATATATGGACATGTGCTCATACATATACAAACTAATAAATTTGGAAAATATTGTTGAGTGTTATGTGTTATGATTCCAAATGTCCAAGCATTAATCAGAATATATCAATCATTATATGTGACCCAATGGATTATACTTTCACTGAGAGGCATGAGTGGTACTGACACTGTCACCAAGTATGTAGGATTTAGGGGAAAACTGGGACCATGGAACATGTGCAGGGAATCTAAAATAATTTCTCAAAACACTATACATGCCTTAGCTTGTTTTTCAGGGAATGTTCCAGAATAGCTTATCTTGGAACTTGTTCTCAGAGGGAGCCAGACCACTTCAAACAAGCAACAGGAAAAAGCTGTTTGGTTGTATTTTTATTTTTATTTATTTGATAAAGCAGATCAACATACAGTTATAGAGACAAAGCAATGTTTTCCATCCAGTGGTTCATTTCCCAAATGCCTCTAATAACTATAGCTAAGAAAGTCACAATTAGCACCCAGGAACTCCATCTAGGTCTCCCAGGTAGATAGCAGAGACCTAAGACCCAAGCGTTGGGCAATAACCGACTGCCTCCTATCTCCTATGTTATGTGTTAGCAGGAAACTGGAGTCAGAAGTAGAGGAGGTCAGAGGAGCAGTGTTGTGGCATCATTGGAACCCAGAGGCCACCACCTGCCATGCCACCTGCATTCCAGGTGATACCACATGTTTGAGTCCCTGTGGCTCTGCTTCTGAACTAGGTCCCTGCTAATGCACCTGTGAGGTCAGTAGAGGATGGCCCTAAACCTTGGGTCCCTGCATCCAGGTAAGAAACTTCAATACAGTTCCAGGTACCTGGCTTCAGTCTGGCTCAACACCCAGCTACTGTGACCATTTGATGGGTGAAGCACTAGATAGAAAACCTCAATCTCTCTCTCTCTTTTTCCTCTCCCCTCCCCTCCCTGTCTCCCTCTCTCTCTCTTTCTCTCCCTCATTCTATCTCTTCCGCTCTCTCTCCCTCCCTTTCTTTCTCCCTCTCTCACTCCATTCCTCCCTCCCTCTGTGTGTGTGTGTGCGCCACTCTGCCTTTCAAATAAATAAAATAATTCTTTATGAAGGAGAAAGTACAGGAAGAGGAGAAGGACAACAAAGAGGGGATGGCAAAGAAAGAAGAAGAGGGGAGCAAAAGAGGAGGAAAAGAATGAGGAAGAGGAGGAAATGGGGCAGGGGAAAGAATGAGAAGTGGGATGGAGAGGAGGAAGGAGGAGAAGAGGATCTGGGACTGGAATGCCGGGAATCTAATACAGAATACTGGTATGCCAAAGAGCATCCTGTCTTTACAACTGTGCCAAATTCCCACCCCTGACCAAGATTCTTCAGATCATACAATGTATAAGGATGTGCATCGCAAGCAGTTAAGAGTCTTCTATTTAATTTTCTACTATGTGGATACTTCCTTAGCCCTAGCTATAAAGGTCCTGGTGAACTACCCTCAGGGAGGCACTTTGAATTTCCCCAGGGACCTCTTGTTACAAGGAAATAAAACTTTCCTCTGAGCAACTCCAGCACTAAGCTGATTATTTGGTGATACCCAAAACGAATGACTCCTTGTGTCCACTAATGCTACTATGCATAAGGAGATGAGCTGCACACAGGAGAGGTTTTCCTTGGCAAGGCATGAGAGAACTGACCAGGCAGGGGGAGGGGAGAGGGAGGTCCCTTAGATTTGTGGGATGGGCCTGACTTCTTGACTTCTGCCCAACATTAAACAATTTGTCTAGGTATGGATTTGCTCATTGTTTTTGAAGCTATAATTAAAATGCAACATCATATGAGGTGAAAACAGAAGAAAATACTTTTTCAAGATTTAAAAAGAAATTATTAGAAAGTCAGATTTACAGAGAAAAAGATCTTCCATCTCTTGGTTCACTCCCCAAGTGGCTGCAACAGCTAAAGTTGAGCCAATTTGAAGCAGGAACGTTTGGGTCTACCAAGCAGGTACCTGGTCTCAAGGGGTTGGCCCATCCTATACTGCTTTCCCAGGCCACAAGTAGGACGCTAGATGGGACATGGAAAAGACAGGACATAAACTACTGCCCATATGGGATCCAGGCACATGCAAGGCAAGGATTTAGTCACTCGGCTATTGCCACCAGGCCCAGAAAAGACTTTTAATCTGTGTACCAAGCACAAGATCACTTCAAAACATAATTTGGAAAAAAACGAATTCCTTGGCTAACAAGTCTTGGCACTGAGATCTGGTGTCTTTAACCTCTGTGCTTTGCTCGACCTATTTTTTGACCTTCACTGAACTTCTTTCCCTTTGGTCTTGCTCAGTTTCAAGTAGCTGTAGTCCTCAACTGGGGCACAGACCCATCACCCTGTGGCTTACCCCTCCAACACAGTTACGGGTTTACTGTCCTGTGTTCCAGGAAAGGAGCTCCCCTTTGGGTGGCACTCTTGTGCTGCCTAGCCTTGGTCCTGCTGGATGCAGACACTCAACTGGTGGTTGGGTTGAACTGGATTCCCTAGTTACCTCCACACATAAACCCACTCACCAGATCCTTGTTCCGTCCTGAAATTCTTATAACTCACTGACGCACAGCTGTTTTGAATAGAACCAGCGTCAGTTGAAACTAATTTGTGAATGTAGCCGTCAAGTCACTCTACAAACTCCTCAAGATTTCTTCCAGTCCCAGTCTCCCAGGAAGCAGAACCAGACAAATGCTTTTAGGCAATCTTACTCATAAATGGAAAAAAAGAAAAAAAAAACAGAGCCCTGTTTTTTTTTTTATTAGATACAACTCCCAGTGTACAAACACCCTAATTCAGCTTAAACAAAATAGCCCACACACATTCCATTTCTAAGGCAACCGCTCTCCACCTTTCTCTCTCTTTTCTGTCTTGTTTCTTTCTCTTTCAAAAAAAAGTTTTAGGCAACCACCCTGTCCTTGCGAGTCATCCAGAAGTAAACCCTCCATAAGGGAATGCAAATCTCTCTGTTGGAATGTTTCAAGGTAATGAGGCCTCCCTGACCCCACCCCTGAGACAACTTCACGGCGAGGTTCAAGGGTCCGCAGAAGAGGGAATCCTGGGGACCTCAGAAAGGCTCGGCTTACTTTCACCGATGGCTGATCCCTCCTGCGCAATTGGACCCCAGGCAAACAGGCAGCCTGCCCCTTCCGGGCCCAGGAGCCTGGATCCTTTCAGAAGGTCCTCCGGGCCAGCCCAGGAGGAGTAGGGGGTGTGAATTCAGGCGGAGCCACTGCGAGCTGGCGACTCCCTCCCAAAGGTCCAGCCTGGGCTGCCTTCCCACCACCTTAGGGGTTTGGCAGTGAGAGCGGGATCCCCCTGTGGATGTCCCTTTAAGGTTTGCTGCGCAGCCCGTGGACTTTAGCCTAAACACGGACCCGCGAAGCTGGCTTTATTTGTCCATGTCTCGGACGGAGCCTGGGCGGCTGCCAGCAGGATTTCAGAAAGCGAGAGCGTGAAGGGGCGGGCGATGTGGCAATCTGTCTGGGATATGAAAAGCGTGGAGCGGTTTTAGGGCGCCGGACGAAAACACTTCTTCTCTGTGGCTGCCGGTGCTGCGGCCGCTTAGGGACCCAAGACTCAGATCAGCTGAGGCCGCCGGAGGGACTCAGTGCGTGCGCGCGGCTTCGGCGCTCCGGTGCTGCTCCTGCGTCCTGTCCGGTCCTGCCCTAAGAACCCACCCGTCCGCCGGGGACTGCCACCGCTCTGCCATGGCCCCCCGACAGCGTGCCAGCCCAGGGGTCGCCTGCTGCTGCTGGCTCCTCACTGGTAAGAGACTCCCCTTTCTTTTTCAGCATCTATCTCTTAGACGTGAGGCGCGGGGTCGGGAGCAAGGGAACCAGAGTGGTGGGGAGCGCAGAGGAGGCGGGAGCACCCGTGTACTTTCGGGCTTGGGCCAAGCTGGAGTCCAGCGGGTGGTGCTGTGCTTTGGATCTGATCTGAATTAATTTGGGTGTCTGCAAATTTCTTCGCCCCAGAAGTAAGACTGTTGGCAGTACTGAAAACGTGCCTGAGTGGACCTCCCAGGTGAATGCAGTATGCTTTGCAAGCAGTTTAGGAGTTTGTTGAATGCCATTGGGGGAGTGGAGGACTACAGCGCGCCCGATTTAAATGCCAGCTGGATTGGTCCAGAGTCTGATATGATTACGTTTTCTTGCTAAGTAGTTTTCTCAGTCTCTTCTCCCCCGGAATAGGGAAAAGCGAGATGCAAGTTAACATTGCTTCTTGTCCAGAACTGATGTTAGCCTCTCTGGCAAGGGATATTCTCTGAACACGAGAACGGCACAGTGAGAATTTAGCTTTTAGCATTTAGCACAGGGCAGGCTTGTCTTTAATGTAAAAACTGTATTTGTGTGTGTGTGTGTGTGTGTGTGTGTGTGTGTGTGTGTGTACATATCTTAAAAGAGAATTTAAAATCACAGTGGCACAGGGGGAAATATACACTATATCCACTTCAGAAAAAAAGTTGGGTCATAGCATTTTCTGAGGTTTTCCAAATAATTACCCCGGGTTGGATTTTTCTCATAGAACTAGTTACTACGTGAGGAGCAGAAGTGGAATTGCTCAAAGCAGGGTGGCAGATTGGTGGGTTTGCACTGGTGGAAGCTTTGTGTAACGGGAATCATCTGACTTAATAACTGGTTGATTTAGCGTGTCATTGATATACAGCTGGATGGTTTTATTGCTAGCCTGCTGAATGATGCTGTTTAATTTAGCACTTAACCTTTAAAAATAGGAGCGAATCTTGCAGTTTAGACCTGTGTAAGCTGGCCAAGCATTGTTAACTTTTATAAAGATCACTTAGAAATTCATTATGAAGAAGCAGATCTTGAAGTGAGGTGGCATCAAGAGTTAACATGGGGCTGCTGGCTTTTCACCCAAACGCTTTCTACTATGCAGGAAATGTCCAATAATCCAAACACTGGTAGCGTTTGACGGCACTGCAGCCAGAGAGGCTTGCCTTGCTAGTTACTGTTCCTAACCCTTACAAGTACTTGATGCATGAGTCCTCTTCAAGGCAACATTTTGGAGATTGCTTTGCACTTTGCCTATGTGCCAAATCTGAAGTTTACTAATTATTCATTTCACCACATACACAATAACTAGTACAGAAATTATCAAATGAGTTTTTGCATAGTTGCTGAAAGTGCAAGAATAAAATTTAAACAGAAAAGATTAGCAAGCTATAATTTCATATATATGTGTATATGTCTATACATATATGTATATATATATGTTGGTTTACCAAACCTTGCTCAATCTAAAAGTAGACATGAAGAAAAACAATGCAAAAATATTCCTAAATTGAACATTCCACTCCTTTGTATGTATGCATGTGTTTTGACAGCCATATCCAACTGAAGTTTACAATTTTTAGTTACTAGTTAAAAATCAGCAGGCCGCTCATATATGTGATATTTACCGCCTCTGTCAGAACACAGCATTAAGAAGGTGGTATTTGGCTCTTTCGCTTCCTTGACTGGTTTCCCTGCACATCACCATGTCTGTCTGCTCTTCCTCACCAGTCTCTAGCCAGTTACACAAATGGAAACTTCATGACACTTAACAGAGTCCACACCTAAGCTGAGGTTTTGTTAGCATAATCTCTGTGCACACTACTGTGGAGTCTATCTCATTTCCAATCTTGACGCAACTTCTACTCCACCCTCCTACTGCAGAAGTCTCATTATAGCCCAAGTTTTTAGTCAAATAACTGTTTACCTTTCAGACAAAAAATACACAGTTCCCAACCAACTACTCAAATGTACACCTTCTATCTCGTACTATCCCTATATCAATTTCCCATTGTTGCTATCATATTTTCTAGAGTTGCTGTCTTAAAAACAATATGAATCTGCTATCTTGGAACAAACCCAAGATGTCACCAGGATCATGTATCTTTGGGAAATTTAAGCAATAATCACATTTCTTGTTCTTTCGGCTTCAAGGGACATTGCTTGGCTTGAAGTGTAACACCTTCAAACCCCTCTGACTCTGCTTCATTATCACATCATCTTCTCTCACTTAGCCCTATTGTCTCCCTAACAATTCTTGTATTTACTCTGAGTCCATCAGAGTAGTCCTCCCAAATAAAGATCCTTCATTTAATCATATCCGATAGGTACCTTCTGCCTGTATGGCAACATAGTCACAGATTCCCTGGATATTTTTGGGAGAACATCATTATTTTGCCTACCACAAGCCTTATATGATAGCTGGTCGCATTTTCTTATTTTTCCCATAATCTTCTTGCTCATTTTGCCACTGTGAGCATCAACCTGCTTCAAGTATCTATAAAAGCACTTCATCGTTCCTTCCAAACAACTCCCTTCCTAATGCGTCATGCCATCTAAGCAAACATTCCCCAACCTTCAAAACTAGGCCTACATGACAGAAACAAACCATCACCATCCCATCAACTTCCCACTGCATTAGCTTCTTCCAGATTTATTAAATGGTTCCTCAAGAAAGATGTGCAAATGAAGTTCTTGTCATTTTATGCACGTTAAAGTCCCAGCATAGGCTAGTGGTATGCATAAAGGATCTAGCTGGAGAAAGTGAGAAAATACGTGAGAAGAGATAGTAGAGCACCTAGAGAGAAAGAACCTGAAGCAAAAGCCATGGCCATTCCCAAGCCCAAGGAGCTGCCTATGTTAGCTTGACTGTGAGCTCTAGTTTACAGGGTAAGGAACCATTGAACCGGAATTGTGGCCATGGGGAGAGGAATGCAGTCAGTACCAATGCTGAAATCTACCCGGGGGGGCGGGGGAAGAGAAGCAAAAATGGCCCCAACCTCCAGTATCATTCCCTGCCCTACTACTGACCATATCAAAATGTCAGGTCGGGGTACACTTAAATGAGACTGATTGAATTATAATTCCTTATGAAGGACTACACTATTGTAACAAAATGGGAAAAATCTGATGGGGGTGAGGGTTTGGGGGGAATCCCAACCTATACAAAAATGTACCACATAATTCAAAATTCAAAATAAAAATATTTTTAAAAAATGTCAGGTTTAGGCAGCCTCCCAGCGGACAGACATCAAGACAAAGAAACAATAATCGAGAGTACGAAGCACAACTTCTGCTCAAAAGTATTGTCTGTGAGGCTCTGTGCAAACTTTGCATGTAATATATGTGACATTTCACTTTAATCTTGTAAAACACTGTAGATATTTAGAACCTCTATTCATGTTTTAGTGATGACGATGCCAAAGTACTAGCAGGTGAATTTGATTTATCCAAAGTTACGTGACTAGTAAATGACACATTCATTCATCTCACAGCTCTGATCTCAAATTTCAGGCTCTGAAGAACTATACCTTCTATTCCCCTAAATACAAGTATATTTCCCTCTTGACCATTTCCTCTAAATACAGAAACTAAATCTAATAGTTTAAAAGGGTCTGATAAGGATCTAATTAGAGATAAAAGTGGGCGTGTTATAGCAATGATTTTTAGGTTTACAGTCAAATTAGATGACTGCCCTGTATTAAGTGCAATTCACAAGACTATCTCATTTTCTATGAAGGTTTATTTATTTTCATTTGAAAGGCAGATTTTACAGTGATAAGGAGAGAAAGAGAGAGATCATTCCATCTGCAGGTTCACTTTCCAAATGCCCACATCAGTGAGGCCTGAGCCAATTTAAATCCATGAACCATGAGCTGCTTCTGTGTCTCCCACATGGATACAGGGGCCCAAGGACTCAGGTTGTTCTGCACTGTCTTCCCAGGCCATAAGCACTAAGCTGCATCTTTAGTGGAGCAGTTGTAACATGCACCAGTGTCCATATGGAATACTGGTGTCACAGGGCAGAGGATTAGCTTGCTCTACCACTGTGCTTGCCCCAACATTATCTCCTTATTACAAAAAATAAATATATGAGAATTACTCCTAACGAAGTTTGTTACCTCTCCTCCCTGAAAATCTTTGTTAGCCTAGAAGTAAGGGTCTTCTCCTGTGATTTTTTTTTTCATATACGTGATTTCCTGTTCAAATTAAAGTCCAGTGAGCAGATGACCAAATCTGGGGAGGAAGCCAAACACTTACTTAAAACAAACACCTGGCTCCCAGAGGCTGACCGTGTCTTGTCAGAAATTACTCACAATGTGAACATGTGAGTTGCTATCATGTTTGTTAAAGCAGCGATGAATGTACAGGAGTTCTTGATGTGTCTGCTTAGTAAATGAGCCATGTAAATAGTGCTTTTTGTGCTGCTCTCATGGTGCTCATCTGCTTGGGGAGCTCTTGGGCCACAGCTTTTATCACTGCAGATCAGACTTCCTTGCGTCCTTGTTCCTTCGACCTGTTTCTCTCACTTCCAACCCACAAACTCACCACTGAGTCTAAGAACTTGTCAAGTTTTCATTTGCCTTTTATTCACAGAACTGAGTAGGCTGTGTTTAAAATACACTCAGGAAATCAGAGACCCAAAACACAGTCTTTGCCTTCACTGCTTTTCTGTTGCATGGAGCACAAAATGATGAACTTGAATTCATGTTAAGCAGCATTTTGGAATTGTTGCCACAGTGCTAAAATCAGAATAGATTGCCTATTCAGAGTGCTCTGTGACTGGACAATTGTATTCTCTCTCAAAGCAAGTACAGTAGAGTATCAAAAGATGCAAATGAGCTGAATACATTGCTGTGCTTGGATTATTGAATTTTTTTCAACTTCTCTGTTATGCCAGCTCTTCTAAAGCCTCCTCTGGCCTTTGCAGAGGCAGTTGCTCCCACTGTTACTGAGCTTTGGAATCCACATGCATACTATTTCCAGGTGACTTCTGGAGCAGACTGGACCCCACCCCCACATACCACGGAGACATGTGTGCCCTAGTGTCTTTGCATACATGATATTTTACTTACATGTCAAATTCTCCCTCTTCTCACCTTGTACTCTGTGAAAGTACCACTTTATAATCTCTAGCAACTAACAGATACTTTTTATTGAGACTAGACTAGAAAAATTCATGAGATACTTAGAGTCAGATAATCCCCTTCAATCTAGAATATTTATACATACCCAGTTATGTATAATTGCATGGGAGAAATCATGAATTGAAAAATACAATGTTATTTTATCACTCCTAAGATAAACATTATCAACCCAATACAATTACTGCACTACTACATGCATCCTAGTTCAGAGATGTTAAAATAAGAGAAACCACACTTTTGAAATTACAATCAGTAATAACATATCTTAATGGAAATTTTCTATCACATCTCTTTGTATGCTGAAAAACTGCATCCTAAGATTTGGAAGAAGCAAAGATATGATATCTCTTGTGGACAAAAAACAATGAATATTGCCCTCTTAGTTTTCTCCTACAGGCAACTTTCTGTCTGACTCGGGAGATAATTGGTCCTCTGGCACCAGCAGCCTTCCCAGATCCCTAAAACAGAACTTCCTCCAAATAATGACTGTTAGGAACAAGAGTCAGGAGAAAGGTGACAACTATCCAAGAATGTCCCACCAGCACGAGATCAATGACTCCAGCCTCGCCATCTCCTGTTACCATGGTGCTGAGTGCTAGGACTGTGTGCATTTGGAGGGGCCTAATTTTGATCTCAACATTTCTAGTATTTAAAAGAAAGATTAAAACATCAACTAGCTTTCAAAAGAAAATTAAAAGGCACATACTGGTTGGTGTTAACAGTTCACTTCATGTTTGAAAACATTAATACTGCTTTATCTAAACAGTACCTCTCTTATAAACAAGATAATTGAAAAATCTAAATTACTAGAAAATCACCAAAATTCAAATATTAACAGATGTCAAGACCAAAGCTCTTTTTGTATGAGTTATATGAGATGAAAGTAAAGTCTTAAAAGTAAATAGAGCACTTGTATATCAGAACACCAAGTGAGACTAAGATTTGTAAATCTTGTCATACATCTTCCCAATACAAATTAAGTATATATCCAAAATTATTTTATAAACTAAGCTTGTTGTTTGCCAAATATCAATACATACAAATACTAACCAGCTCTTAAATTTTTTTGTTTTTGGATAAAGTGATTTTTTTTTATTGCACAGGGATATATATAAATAGTTCTCTTCCCCCTCCCCCAACATGTACACATTTTTTTATGGGGTTTTGTTTATTTGGTTGGAGGTTTTGCATTGTTTTGTGACAATTACAAGTAAGCATTTTCCGTCACAGGAAACTTAGATAGTAAGTGAGTACAGCAAGTTCTTTAAAAAAAAAAAAATGGAAAATGGACTTTCCCTTTTCTGTCTCCCCTTTGCCTGTGTATTTGAATATTCCAAAGGTCATGCACTTACCCTGCTCGCAGAGGGGAACTTCTCAGAGGCCGCGATTTCAATGCTTTCCTGAAATGATTGCATATGTCACTACACATTCATACTCGGAGCTCTATGAATTCTATGATGACTTTCCAAGTGATGCATAGTAAAGCTAACTGCCATTACGTTACTTCTTAAGACATTTAAAATCCTTTTCCTCAGTAAGATGTAATAAGTGTGTAAAAACAGCCCAATATTAATCTTGTCTTCATATCTTAATAACAATATAAAGCAACTTGATTGTGTCATTTTAGGATGTGACAGAAAACTCTAAAACTAAATATAAAGAAAACTAAGAATTACTCAATTTTTCTTGCAATCAATGTAATAATGAGCAACTGGATTCCAGGAACACAAAGATAAAGTAAAAGTAAGCATTTCCTCTTAAAGAGACTCATGATCTGAAGGTTGCAATAGCCATAGAAGGAAGGAATGCTGGGAGGCCCCCCTGGCACTTTGAGCAGATTAATGAAAACATCAGGGTTGTTTTTCAGGAAAGTTTCAAAAACAGAAAAAAACAAGCAAAACAAGATGAAGGTAATTTATCTAGTCCTTATCATGTAAGGGTGGCAATGCTAAGCACATGATGTGTCAAATAAAATTCCCATCCCATAGTCCCTGCTGAGGTCCTACAAACCACATCCATTGCATGACTACAACGGTGGGTATAATAATCCAGTTCAACAATGAGCTATAGCAACATGTCATAGATTAGGGTTGACTTAAGTTTTTCTGGACAGCAGGTGCTAAAATAAACAAATGCACCTACCAAATAATGTGTCAGCTGACTCTAAAAGCCATTTTCCCTGAATGGCTGAATATGCACAATTATGCTACAGTGAGTTCTTGCCCTTCGCTTTGTCTGATGCAATTTCTTGTTTCCAGTCAGGCATTCTGGGAGATTTGTCTGAATGTTTTACATTTGTACTGAGCTCCACAATTTATAAAGCATAGACTCTCAGGAGGATTGGCAAAGGAGGCAGTAAAATAATCTTATTTACAATAGCGTGAATATAGTCTTATATGAGTTAAGGGACCTCTCTAGAGTGACTAGAATCCAACAAGTCCACAACTGAGGTCTGCTGCTTCTTCGTGTTTAAATAAATGATAGACTCAAATCAAAAGACAGTATAGGGGCTGGTGCCATGGCACACTTGGTTAGGTTCCATAAAACGTCCACTCCAGAGTCAAACACTGTTGGACTCCTAGCTCAGTGTCCTGCTAAGGTGCCTGGGAAAGCAGAGGATGATGGCCAAGGAACTTGGGTCTCTCACTCACATGGGAGACCTGCGTGTTATTCTAGGTACCTGACTCAGACTGGCCCAGTCCTGGCTGTTGCAGCCATTTGGAAAGTGATCTAGAAGATGGATAACCAATTCTCTCTCACTCTCTGCCTTCAAATAAATAAATCTTTAAAAAAATATATGGTATATAAAATTTAATAAAATGTGTTATGGTGAGATAATGTTGTTTTAAATTTTTTTAAAAGATTTTTTTTATTAGAAAGGCAGATTTACAGAGAGAAGGAAAGACAGAAAGATTTTTCCATGTACTGGTTTTCTCCCCAAGTGGCCACAACAGCTAGAGCTGAGCCAATCTAAAGCAGGAGCCAGGAGCTTCCTCCAGGTTTCCCATGTGGATGCAGGGTCCCAAGGTCTTGGCCAGGTTCTACTGCTTTCCTAAGCTACAAGCAGGGAACTGGATTGGAAATCAGAGAGGCCAGTGCACAAATCAGCACCCATATGGGATCCTGGTGGATGCAAGGTGAGGACATAGCCACTGCGCTATTGCACTGGGCCCGTTCTAAATGTTTAATATTGCACCATACAATTATAAAATTATAATGATTTTAATTATGAATTCACCTATGTCAATTCTTGAGTGAAAGCAATTGAGCTTCAAATAGACTGTGTATTGCCAAAAGTTACAGCAAAAGCAATCAAAAAAGAAAATGAGCTGCAATTTTCTTGACTTCTAGTCCAGTTCTTTTGAGACACTGGGAATATTTCAAAAATAACAAATTAAAAACCCTTGGAAATAACAATGACATTTTTTTCTTTTGGAGATATTGCCATAAATAAGGTATTATGGGAAACTATATGCTGTTAAACTTACTGATACAAATGCTTCTATTCTCTATGAGTCAATAAAAACAAGCACAAAATTAGAATTTAAAGCAGCAGATCTAAACTTTAGTTTTTTCTCATGATTTTTCTTATTTTTGAAATGACTGAAATTAGCTCTCTGTAATCACAGTAGTTTTTAAATTACATTTAATAATAAGTGAACTACTATTGATAATAGTATCAGAGTCTGAAGAAATGTTCTTATGAATGTTATTAAGGGCACGCATGACATCTGACCTCGTTTTTCTAAGGGCAATACTATGTACAAGGGAGTGGATAAGACACAGTGGAAGAAGACAAGGGTGAATTCATCTAGAGCAGAACAGGAAAGGAAATTTGCTCTCAACTTAATATAAGGTATAGTCTTAAGTTTGAGATATGAAACTGGTCCAAAGCAGGGATGAAATGAGTGACAACGTGTGAGTAGAACAGTGTGAGCTAAGGACAGTGGGCAGAAAGCTCCTTGAACAAGTGCTGCTCTCTAGGTGAAACACAGCATGCCCCAGAGGGACAAGTGGGAAGTCGTGGGTGAAATGAAAGTGCTAGAGGGAAAGACTAAGAAGTTACACGTTAATGAATAGGGAATAAGAACCCAAATCAACTCATAAGAAAAGTACATGGATTAGTCTACAAAACTAGATAATCAAAAAAACTGGGAAAACACATCTTATCACCAATAGTCTCAAGTTACTTTCCGAATGTTTTAAAATGTTACAGATGTTGCAGATCACAGAGTAACCATGATAAAGGATATACTGTGTTCAATTGTGGGAGCCCATGGATACTTAAAATGCACCAAGTGATTTATCCCTTCATGTTTTAAAAATTGTGTAAGAGCCAGGGAATTAGCAGTCAGGGTGGATTGTCTAAAAGAATCAAGTAGAGCAATAAGCATATTTTAAAAACAGAAGTAGTGTATCAGACCATCCTCAAAGCTCATAATGAACTAGCTGGGCAGAGGGAAAACTGTCCAGTGGAGAATCATAATGTTCTTACAAGGTAATAAAAGAGCAGGGAAGGTAAAAGCCTCAGGGTCCATTTGCTTTGGGTCTTTAACTGATAAAAGTGACAGCCTAGAGGAAGTGAGAGTGGATAACTACCTAATTTTGAATTGCAGACTGGTAGGATTGGGAAGTTAAGAGAAATGGGGTGAAGTTCAGAAGGCACGGATTTGAACGGTAGTGAAGTGATCTTTAATTCACCTCCTAACTTCCTTACGCTTTCTCCTAGGAGGACAGGAGAAGAGTAGAAACAGCACAGGAAGGTACTCAATGGATGTTAAACACCTGATAGCTTTTTGGTGCAAACCTTGTGTTAAGACTGCCCTGTGTGCCTACCAGCGTGATTCTGTGGTTTGGACTGTGGCAGACCGTGGGCAAAAATGAAGGGGACTGGTTTCCGTGGTCTAGCACTTCAAGGTCCTCAGCTAAAAATGACACTCTCTTGCTCTCTCTCTTGTTCTCTCTCTCTTGTTCTCTCTCTCTCTCTCTCTCTCTCTCTCACACACACACACACACACACACACACGCACACATGTACACAGAGACTTGTACACTTTCATCCCACCAGCTAGGAATTCTGATTCAAAAGATAAAACCTCCTATGAAGAAATGAGAACCTTGACACTCTAGGGTGACCCAAGCCTCCCTTAGTGAGAAGTGGCTGCCTTGTCTTGGAATTGTTACAAGCATTCAGAATTCTGTGAGCGCGTTCAGCAGTCAAAGGAAAGCAGGAGACTGGGGGCGGGAGGGGGAGGGAGACAAACAAAAAAACCTGGTAAAAATTCATCAAGTTTGGTGTTCTGGGAGGATGGCTTTTTTTTCACCCAGTTTCGGCTGGTGAACTCCAAGTGCAATAGAATAGGAAATATGAGAAGACACACTTGCAGGACACTATCTTAAACTTGAAGAAACTTTTGGTGATTTTATTATTATTATCCTAGTCACTGTGGTTGGGAAGTGGGGATCCAGCGTTAGCTCCTGGGCCCAGCCCCTCATCCTGAACTTTTCACAGGCTGCTGGGCCGCGGAAAGCTGAGACTGTGGGGTTCCCAGGACTTCAGGTCAGCCAACTGAGACTTCCACTTAGGGGTAAATTCCAGGCATAGCTGCTTCTCCCTCTGGGATCAGCACTCCGACATCTGGGTAATCAGATCCTACAGACGCAAGAGGGCAAGAGGCGAGCGCGGGAAACAGCTGCTCGCAGCCCACGCCCCGCGGGACCAGTTCTTAGAAATCGCCTGCTGCGAATACCGGTTCCCTCAGGCCTGCCATGTGTGGGCGCGGGTAAGGCAGCAGCAAAAGAGGGCCCTATGACACTTCTGAAAACTCCTTTTCCTAAAGTTTTCAAGTGGGATTTGTCCCAGAGGAAGGAGTACAGCGCTCACCTCACCCAGCTAAAATAAATTAAAAATTAAAAAAAACACTGGCACTCACATATGTCCACAGGGGTGGAAAGGAAAACACAAAAGGGCTAACGGAAAACATTAAAATAATGACAAACGATTCCGCGCACCTGGGGTGTCGGTACGTCAGCAGCGCCCGCCGCCTCAGCACGCCTGCGCGCTCGCGCGCCAGCCGAGGCCCCGCCTCTCCGCCGGGCACGTAGGACGTGCGCCGGGAGGCGGGGCGCGTGCTGCGCGTGCGCACTGCCCTGGTGAGCCACGCTTCACAGCGGCGGCAGCTGCACCCCGGGAGAAGGCCTGCGTGGCTGGGTTGCCTCCTGCCTGTTTCTGGCGTCGCGCGACCGGCGAGGCAAAAAGAAAAGACTCTTAGAGTAAGTGCTCCCTTGGGCCGCGTGACTCAGAGCGAGACCGCTTTCTCCCCGCCCGGCAGGTATCTGTAGGGAGTGGCCCCGCCCCCTCCCCGGCCCGGCCTCCCTCTCCCTTTCCCTGGCGCGTTCCTAGGGCGAGGGGCGCGGGAGCCCCTGGGTGTTCCTGTGGGCGGCGGCGAGCCCCCTCCGAGGCCATGAGGCTGGTGAGGAAGGACATCGAGAAGGACAATGCGGGCCAGGTGACCCTGGTGCCCGAGGAGCCCGAGGACATGTGGCACACGTACAACCTGGTGCAGGTGGGCGACAGCCTGCGCGCCTCCACCATCCGCAAGGTGCAGACCGAGTCCTCCACGGGCAGCGTGGGGAGCAACCGGGTCCGCACCACGCTCACCCTGTGCGTGGAGGCCATCGACTTCGACTCCCAGGCCTGCCAGCTGCGGGTCAAGGGGACCAACATCCAAGAGAACGAGTACGTCAAGATGGGGGCTTACCACACCATCGAGCTGGAACCTAACCGCCAGTTCACGCTGGCCAAGAAGCAGTGGGACAGCGTGGTTCTCGAGCGCATCGAGCAGGCCTGCGACCCAGCCTGGAGCGCCGACGTGGCCGCCGTGGTCATGCAGGAAGGCCTCGCTCATATCTGCTTAGTCACTCCCAGCATGACCCTCACCCGTGCCAAGGTGGAAGTGAACATCCCCAGGAAAAGAAAAGGCAACTGCTCGCAACATGACCGGGCCTTGGAGCGCTTCTACGAGCAGGTGGTCCAGGCCATCCAGCGCCACATCCACTTCGACGTGGTCAAGTGCATCCTGGTAGCCAGCCCAGGATTCGTGCGGGAGCAGTTCTGCGATTACATGTTTCAGCAAGCCATCAAGACGGACAACAAAGTGCTCCTGGAAAACCGGTCCAAGTTCCTTCAGGTAAAGCAGCCCTGCAACAGGTCGTTGGTTAGGAGTGGGCAGAGGGAGGTGGTGGACACTGCTAGCAGGAGAGAAAAGACTTTAGTTGGCTGGGATTGTAAATGAGATACAGGAATGAAAAGCAGCTGTAGAAGGTGTAACAGGTGTGTGTAATGAGCTGTGTGGAAGTCCTTGACCAGAGAGAGACTTCTTTGTGCCTTTGGCTTAGGTCACTGTGGGCTGAGGCATGGGTGTGCTAGCGCATTCTTTTGTCTAATTTTCATCCTTGTGGTTTCAGGTACATGCCTCTTCTGGACACAAGTACTCCTTGAAGGAAGCCCTTTGTGACCCTACGGTGGCTAGCCGCCTCTCAGACACTAAAGCTGCTGGGGAAGTGAAAGCCTTGGATGATTTCTACAAAATGTTACAGCATGAACCCGACCGAGCTTTCTACGGACTCAAGCAGGTGGAGAAGGCCAACGAAGCCTTGGCAATTGACACGTTGCTCATCAGCGATGAGCTCTTCCGGCATCAGGACGTGGCCACCCGAAGCCGGTACGTGAGGCTGGTGGATAGTGTGAAAGAAAACGCAGGCACGGTCAGGATCTTCTCCAGCCTGCACGTGTCCGGGGAGCAGCTCAGCCAGCTGACCGGAGTGGCCGCCATCCTGCGCTTCCCTGTGCCGGAACTCTCGGACCAGGAGGACGACTCCAGTTCTGAAGAAGATTGATGAGTGAAACTTAAGACACCCTTGTGTCTCGCTCTTCCTCTTCTAGATCTTTCTCAGCATCCTTATGACATCTGCCAGAGAAATCCTTTTGGATTTGCACAGGGATTTCTTATGTATTTAGTTGCCCTTAATGTTTTATCATCAGTAGGGCACATGTGTTCTGAGTAAACAATAAACTAAAAAAAAATAATAATTTCTATGTTCTAGCTTTATTAATTGGGATAATTTTATATCGGCATTAGGAGTTATTTTTACTGCTTGTATGATTTTAACTTTACATAGTGCTCAGGCAGACTATTTAATGGTGCGTTTTCTCCCCTCTTATGCCAGGCATTTTTTCCTAGTTGACAATTTTAAAGATTTATTTATTTATTTATTTTATTGGAAAGGCGGATACACAGAGAGGAGAGACAGAGAGGAAGATTTTCCATCCGATGATTCACTCCCCAAGTGAGCGCAATGGCCGATACTCTGCTGATCCAAAGCCAGGAGCCTCTTCCGGGTCTCCCATGTGGGTGCAGGTTCCCAAAGCTTTGGGCTGTCCTCGACTGCTTTCCCGGGCCACAGGCAGGGAGCTGGAAGGGAAGCGGGGCTGCCGGGATAGAACCGGTGCCCATATGGGATCCCGGGCATGCAAGGCAAGGACTTAACCACTGCGCCACCGCGTCGGGCCCCCTAGTTAACAATTTTAAATAGTACCCAAGCAGTCAATAGATTTCAGTAGTTTAAAATGATGTTTTTCTTAAGAGACTTGATTTTTTTTAATATATTTTTAAAAATTATTTTTCATGATACGAATTCATGGGGCACAGGAATTTCCCCCCTCCACTCATCCCATTCCCCACGCCACTGCTTTCCCTGTTTTATTACAGTAGTATGGTGCTTCAGCCGTAGACATCTGTCCAACGTTCTGTGTAAGTGTATCATGGTATCACATGGATAGAGGATGTTAGTTTCTTAAAGCCTTCAGAAGTACACTCTTGGCATTTTGTTGTTAGAAGTACTATTTGGTTTAAAGGTTGGTGGTTCTAGTTCATAGAATTTTGACTTGCTGGAGACTTTGAAGGTAATTTCTTTTTTTAAATTCAGACTGAGTCTTTCAAGATGAGATTTGTTTAAGTGGCTACTTGCAAACCTGGAAGGAATAATACCCAATCTGAACTTCAGCCCTTGGTACTGAAATACTACTACACTGGGCTTTTTGTTTGTCTATTTGGCTGGTCGGAGTGAAACTTAATACTGCCTTACATTTGTATCTAGCATTAGTCTGTGTTTTCACTTTCCTATTGCACTGATTAAGCTGATTTAGAAAACTCACATGTTGTAGTTGATTTGTAATCCAGTAGGAAGGTACTTTAAAAGGTATATGGAAAATGAAACAAGTAGATTTAATTTCCATGCAAAGCAGTTTCTTTTCCAAAAATTTATTTTGAAAAAGAGAGGGAGAGACAAATCTTGAATCTGCCGGTTCGTTCTCCACAGGACCACAGTAGCCAGAGCTAAGCCAGGCCGTAGCCAGGGGCCAGAAGCTTCATCCCTTTCTCAGGGCATTAGCAGGGAGCTGGATCTGAAGTGGAGCAGTCAACACATGAACCAGCCCGTGTTGATGTTGCAGGCAGCATTATTCATCACGGCAGCTCCCAGGCAGAAGCTTTGAAATCGTGAGTTTTTAAACATTTTCTTTGAGGTTACCTAGGATCGCTCTTTCAAAATTTTTCATGTCAAAATGGACTTAGCATTTAATTCTATTTTCCACAAATTTTCTGCAGCACTGTCTTATTCCTCCAGTAGTTAGGGAAGTTCTGCTGATATTATCAGCATGATAGTCTGTTTGTAAGTAATTCTGATGTAGGTTTCTAAGGAGGAAGTCCTGGGAATGGACTTCCGTTTGACTTGTTACAGACCCCGATTTAACAGAATAACTCAATTGTTCCTCTTGAGTCTGTGACACTTGACTTTAAACAGGATGCTAAGTGAATTTTTCTCTTTATGGGACTTCTTCAGGACATAAGCAACAGATTTAGGAATTATCTCTCTTTTTTAAATTGATTTCTCACATTTTGGTGGACATAGGCATTACCCTATACTTTAAAATTGGGTATTTATGTATGTACTTTCTAATCTAAAAATCTCTCTACCATTTCATTGTACTTCCATGAATACATTAAAATATTAAGTGTATTATGAAAATAATTTAGAATATAGCATTGAAACGGCTAAGATTCCTAATGGCCTTATTAAGAATTTGAAGGGTTTTGGACATCTTCTATAATCAGTGCAGTACTAAAATCCACTAAATCTGGCCAAAATACTTTCAGGCCATAGGTTCTCAAGTGTAGTGACCTGTGATCCTGAACTTGGGAGCTCGTAAAACCATGAATCCCTAGACTGCATCCCAGACTAATCAAATAATGCTTCACCAGTTTATTTTTTTAAAAAAGCTTCCTGCATAATCCCATTGGGCATCAGGAATAACCACTGAGTTAGGCCTCCTGTTCACAAGCAAGGACCATAAGCCAGCAGCATCCCTGAGAGCTTGTTAGAAACTAGAATCTAGGGCTGTTCTCTAGACCTTCTGAATCACCATTTATAATAGCATCTCCTGGGATTGTTGTTCGCAATAAAACCTGATAAACATAGGCGAGTACTTGTCTGTGCTGGCGAATTTCTTCTGGCTGGATCTCCAGCAATAAGAACATATTTTAATTTTACGGTCTTTCAATTGTTGCTTGACCATACTATCTCAAGCTTAATTTTTTTTTTTAGATCTTTGAAGTACTTAAGAATCTTTAATTCCTATTTTTTAAATATGGTATTACATCATTACCATAGTAAAATCTTGCTAGATGGAAGTATAGGAATAATGTTAGGAAAATAAATACGTTCTAGTAATAATGTAACATTTTTCTGAGCAAACTGAACCATACGTGTGAAAATCATATGCAGTAACTTATACTGCAATCCATTCAGATTGAGAAATGAGTACCTAATAAAACACTAGCAATAACTTGCTCTGATGTACTGTGGACTTCCGTCTCCCACCAGATGCTTGTTGTAAACAAGCATTTACCACCCCAGTAGACTCAAAGTAAATGAAAAGGTTGTAAATAGCTTGCTCTAAATGAGGCACACACCAAACCTCATTTTGTTCCTCCTTATCCCATTTATATGCTAAATATCTGGCTAATTTCCATGATGGAATGGTTCATGTATTTCTCATGCATAACTGCTTTACACACAACATCACTGAAATGACTGTAAATCACACTTTCCTTTATTTCCACTTAACTTTATCACCAACTTTCTTTTCCTTTATTTCATTGATTCTCTCAAATTGTCTTCAACAGAAATGACTTATTTTCTAAAGATTATATATTCTAGAACTAAAGTTGTCGCCAAAAACTTAGTACAGGTTTGTATGAATTGGTTAACTTATGGATTCAGCCAACCAAGACTCAGAAATACTTAGAGAAAAATTGTATCTACTGAACATGTGAAGACTTTTCTCTTGTCATAATTTCCTGAATAATATTATATAGTTATTTACATGGTATTCAGATTGCATCAGATAAGTAATCTAGAGATGTTTTAATGTATAAGGGAGGATTGTGTATGTTGCATGTCGGCACTGCTCTTTTATGGGACTTGGACATGTACAGATTATATCTTGCATTTACTGGATCCAGTGCCCAATGGATACCAAGGGACAGTTGCATCCATATAAAATGGTATAGAGTCCCCCTAATAGACACTGCTAGTTGAGTGAAGATAATTGTGTTTGGAAATCTAATGGTTTTCTGAGCAAGACTGGTTATTTGTGCTTAGTGTCAGAATATGTTGAAATACAACTTGAAAGGGAATTTTTCTTTCAAGGTGATCCTGAGGGATCCCTTTATCCGAGGCCAGAGCATAAATATGTGCTGTCTATTTGTTATACCAGTCATTAAGAGCAATACATTAAATTTTAGGCATTCATTGCTTCTTTTGATTTTATTGTTTTTGTTTTGTGCTTGTTTTGAACCATCCAGTAGTCTTCTTTGGGGAGCGCCAAACTATCCATTGTTATTAGCTTGAGCAAATTGTCTAAGGGGTGACTTCTAAGAGGAACTCTGTAGAACAAATAGAAATGGTAGGAAGAAACCTGGGGAGGTAGGAAGGCGGGAAAGGCAAGTGTGCTGTTAACTAAGACTCTTCATGTCACACTGCAGGGCTCTGACTGGGCCATAGGGAAAGCAGTGCTAAGTTTACATGACACAAGGGCTTGAGAAAACCTTGCATATCACCGATGGCATTATTGGGCAATACTAATGATGGATTGGAGGAGATTGGCCCCAGACCTTTGGCTCTTGCGTCTCCCATCCTAACAGGGCCCCTCTAACTCCCCTTGCCAGGCATTCTTTTCACTTCCCTTTTGAATGTTTGCAGAACTACAACAGAACTATGGCACAGGTTTCACAAAACCCTCTATTCAAGATTTTAAAATATGTGTTCTAAAAGTTTACCTGGATTCACTTTTAGTTTTGCTGACATGTTTTCTAGTCAAATGGGTTCCCTAGATTGGAAGACCAACTGGAAAAAAGGGGGCGACAGCCCTCATTTCAGGTTCCTAATTCTCAATAAAATAGCCACCCTTATATTGACATCAGTAATTACTACTTATTCTTTGTTCTGTAATTCAGTTTATGTGATCTGGGAGTTTGATATTCTGGAAGAGTTCTATTTAAGATTTTCTCCATGCATTTTGTGTACTTATTTTGAATTGTCAAGTTTGGTAATACAAAGGTGTTACTGTCATAATATTTTATAACCCCAAGTAACTTTTTTTTAAAGATTTATTTATCCTTATTGGAAAGGTAGATCTACAAAGACAAGGAGGGACAGAGAGAAAGATCTTATATCTATGGTTCACTCCCCAAATAGCCACTGTGCCCAGAGCTCAGCTGATCTGAAGCCTTGGCACTAGGAGCTTCCTCTGGGTTTCCGATGCAGGTGCAGGCTTTAGGCTATCCTCCATTGCTTTCCCAAGTCTTACCAGGGGCAGGATCACAAGTGGAGCAGAAGGGACATAAACCTGTGCCCAAATGGGATGCAGCACTAGGAGGTGGAGAATTACCCAGTTAAGTCAATGGGCATGGTAGCCTAGTGGCTAAAGTTCTCACCATACACACACTGGTATGCCATATGGCTTTAATTCCGATGGCCCCACTTCCCATTCAGCTCCCTGCTTGTTGACTGAGAAAACAGTCCCCAAGGTCCATGCACCCTGCACCCGCTGGAAAGACCCAGAAGACGCTCCTGGCTTCAGATTGGAACAGCTCTGGCCATTTGGGAGCGAATTGGCAATCAGAAGACCTTCCTCTCTCCTTTCTGCATATCTGACTTTCCAATAAAAATAAGTCTTTAAAAAAATTTTTTTTGAGTGTCAGAGTTAGAGGAGAGAGGAGGGGAGTTCTTCCATCTGCTGGTTCATTCCCAAATGGCCTCAAAAGTCAGTGCTGGGCCAGCCTATAGTTGGGAGCTTCATCAGAGTCTCCCAGGCTGAAGAACAAGGGCCCAAGCATGTGAGCCATCTTTCACTGCTTTTTTGGGCGCTTTCACAGGGAGCTGGATTGAAAGCAGAGCCACCATGACATAAAGCGGTACACGTATGCCATGCTAGCATCACAGGTGGCAGCTCTACCTACTGTATCATAACGCTGGCCCTAAAGTGGTTTCTCAAGGAGTTAAGATCAAAGTATCACATTGTAGTGTGTCAAAAGATTCAGAATTAAATAATGCAGCCAATTATGGTATTAGGAAATTCATACCTTAGAGTATTACAAATTTCCAGGTACTATGCTTTGTAAAATTGCTCAGTTATTTTACAATATTTCATTTCTGTATCTTAAGTGATCTTCTGCTGTGATAATGCTAGAAAAAATTAGGATATTGTAAATTTTCATATTTGAATTATAGGAGAATTAATGAGTTTCCTCAAGGAAAATCCACTTTTGTGATACTTCAAATCTGAGGTGGCAATTTTTGCTTTGTGTAATGAATATTTTAATTTTATAATAACATTGAGCTAGGAAGGCCTTACATGTACAAATGCTGGTGGCTAAGGACTGTTATATTGCAAATAAATTGCGAGGACTTGGGCTGCTTGATTTGTTTTAAATTCTCTTTCCTTTGTCCCGTAAGATTAAGCCATAGTAAAACCCCATTCTTTAGAATGCTAGTTTAGTGGAAAAACCCGTTTTCTGTAATGTCAGAGACTAAAGGACTTAGAGCTTATTTTAATTCGGGAGATATATTTGGCTCCCAAACACACACAAAGGAGACAGGGCCAGTGTCTGCCAGGCAGCGCATTCAGAAGGAAAACTTCTGGGCTGTCACTTGCCTGGCTATGCCCAGTTTTAAAGCCAACTGTCTCCACTCCAGGAATGCACAACCTGTTACAATAAAAATTACTGTGCACAAAGCCAACTCCTGTGGTAAGGGGTTTAGAATGCATTATTTTATTCTTCCAAAAACCCAGTAAGAAACGTTCTGTCATTACTATTTTTCTGATGAGGAAACTGCAATTACAGAAGTTAAACATTTTTTCCAAAATCACATAGCTAGTTGACTATGATGAAGATCCTTGTAAGGGCAACTAAGAGTGCCAACTGCATTTCCCAGGTGTCCGAGTAAGTCAGACGTGTGTCTAGAAGTTTATGATTTGATATTGCTAAATAGTTTATAACCAGCCAAAATTTACGTCATTGTTTTATCAGCTTTTGTTCAGCAGTTATTTAATTGTCTGTCATGGAAAAAAAAAAAAAGCAAAGCCAAAACAAACAACAACAAAAAAACCTCCACAAGGACACATAATCCTATGGCATACTTTTGAAATGATAGTTGAGAATTAAAATGGAAAGGAATGGTATTGCAAGTTCCTCAAGCCATTACTATTTATTATCTATCACTTTTCACCTAGTTTTAGAAGGGTTTTGTAAATTTTAAACTTACATGAATTCATGAATTATTCCAACAAGCATATGTTTACTAAACACTGTTAGTAAGCTTGAAGCATGTTACCTTTGGACTTGCGGTGTTGAAGTGGAAATTCTTCCCTGCCTTAATAAGTAAATTAGATGTGAGGGGGAAATGACTACCAACACTTAGGCTGACAGGAAAGTGACAAAAGTGTCAAAACTGACAGCTGTGCAAATGTGGAATGTGGTGGACCATGAACTACCAAAAGGATAAAATCTGGAGCTTAGTGTGTTTCGCCAGTCATTTTCATATTGATGGAAAGATAGGGTTACATTCAGAGTGTTCTGTTAAAGAAGTCAAAGAAATGTAATAATGGTTTTTCAAAATGCTATTCATCCATGACTATTAAAAGATAGCATTGAAATCTTTAGCTATCTGGCCTATGTAGAATGGCAGTTCCAGGTGGTCAAGATTTTTGTGTGTAATAATCAACAACAGGGAAATTGAAACAGTAGTTGAAGGGTGGAAAAAAAAAAACTATTTGTTTCAGTTTTAAAATGCATTCAGAGGTGGGAGGTACTTCTGAGTTCAAGTTTAAGTTCCTGAAGTTTTATGTTTGGAATTTTTCATCAAGTACTAGTATAAACACCGACTAGAACTTTTTTGTTTGACACAGTTGTGAAACATTGCTCAGTGGAAATAAAACATGGTTTAATCTTAACTTTTTTTCATTTGATCCTGTGACCATAATTTACGGTGTAGTTTTCCTTGTCCAAGTGTGTTGTTGACAAAGGTTTCAAGAGATTAGGCAAAGGAAGTTGAGAGAATTTCTCTCGTAAGGCACCTCAACCTTCTTTGGTAACTGTTTTTTTCTTTTCTTTTTTAATGCTACCTTGTGTTTCCTGTCACCATTAGTCTCTGTAGATGTTAAGTAGAAGAGATGTCTGAAATAAGTGAAAAATACGCAGGTAGAATCAGAAGTGCAGCCCGATGACCATGACTCTAAGGATACCGGAAGCTCTCGCAGTCTTAGTGTTACCCACACTTTTGTTGTCTTCTGTTTTTTTCTTATGACCAACAGTGAACATGGTTAAAGCAAAAAAAAAGGCTTAGCGGTTTGTTTGCAGGATGGCAAGGAAGGCAATAGTGATAGAAAAACTTGAGACATTCTGTTCCTCCCTAAAGCCACACTTGGAGAACGGGTGTCCAGAGTGGAGTGGGTGGTGGTACCTGCTCGCAGAGATGTTAAATACTACGCTGATGACAAAAGGTACTGAGGAGCTAGCAGGGCCTTGGAAGGCCACGGGCCGGGCAGTAGAAGGCCCACTTGGTTAGACCCGTTCTCTCCTTATTAATCATTTTGTTCTTCATTATTTAATTCCAAAAGACACATTTCAAAAACAATAGCAATGTCTGGCTTCAGTTGAGCTTTTCACTGCTGTGCTAAGGTGGACTGGGTGTGGTGGGAGGAAAGGAAATCGTCGGCAGAAAGGCAGAAAAGAACTCGATCTCTCCTTGTGCGGGAATCAACTCCGGTGATGGTTCTCTGGCCCTTTGTGTCTCAGTGGTATTCTCAGCCTGACGTGAAAGGAAGTAGAGTCATGTGTGGAATGTGGGAAGCGGGTAGAACTGAAACAAAATTAAATATCTGCCTTATTAAATGTAGTCATATATTTTCAAGAAAACGAATCTGTTTTCAACATAGTGATTTTCTCCAGGCCTAACTCCCTTTCCTCAAATGGAATAGAACTCAGTGTTAAGATTTTTGGTATCTTTCGGGAAATCATTTTTAACTTTCTAACTACTGTACTTTGCCTAAGTCACAGGCACATATAACAGGAAATCAGTGATCAGGCAGGAAATGTAGAGAAATTATACAACTTTCATTGGTTCGTTATGGATTCAAGGCTTTTAGGTTTGAATTTCATGCACAAATTCACATGTCTGCTAGATGAATTAGAATCTTTAATTGTGGGGATCAAGAAAATCAGTGAAACCAAATATTATACTGAGGACATGGAAAGGGTATTTCCCAGCAAAAATTACAAGATTATTTATATATGAATTGATGCAGTTACCAAAGGTGATATTATTAGCATATATAAAGACATTGTGTTTGTGAATATCCAAATACAAATGCAGAGAAATTGTCCAAGTTACTCTCACAGGATGTGGTAGAACCGGTCTGGGATATCATGGGATCAGCATGTGCCCAGGCCTTGCTGTGAGATTTTGTGACAGGAGATCATTGCATCCTGAAAAGCCTTGGTTTCTCCCTCTATAGAATAAGCAAAGAAGGGTGCTTCTTGAGTAGTGTTTCTTTCAGACTTCTGGTTCAACTTGATGCAGTAACAGTAGTTTGCCTGTTATTTTTCTAAGTCATGTAAAATAAATCTTCAGTGATTCTCAAGTTTAAAAAGAATGTATTTTGCACCATTTTTTTTCCAAAGCTGCCAATCTTTGGGTTTGGCTGAGTGCTAAAGAGAGCAGGCTGCTAGAAGGAGCAAATTCCAGAACCTAGGGTCATTTATTTGGAATGCTTTGCCAAACACTCCCATATTTTCAGAGTTGTTGGGGGCCTTTTAAACATGAGCATTAAGAGAAAAATAATTATTAAACCATTTTGTCCATAGATGCATTAAAATCTTGAGGTTTACAAATATGTTTTTGAATAGTTTTCTACATTCCAGTGGCATGTCAAGTAGTAGAATCCCAACACTTTCCTCATTACTTCTCTCCCCTATCAACTCTGCCTACTCTCCTAAAAAAAAAAAAAAAAAGACAGTGGAAGAAACACAGATTTTTATTTTTACTGGAATATTCTTTGCTTGTGTCCAGTATTTTTCAAACTAGGGAGCAACAGTCAGCTAGAGTATTAAATTCATATTGGTACCTACTTCCATAAAAGACACAATATTTAGAAATACAGCCTAATTGCCTGCATAACATGCTAGTTAGGTGTTTATTATCTATGGCTAAATTAGATCAACAGGCATAATCATTCAGTAGGCCAGTGGTTTAAATATTCTGTGACCATGGAACCAACTAGCTTTGTATTTACGAAAAGGTTGAGCTGTAGATGCTGCTGAAATGGCCACTTTGAAAAGTTGATGAGACAAGTGGCTCTAACGCTTTGAGACTTGTCTAGAGTGTTATGTGGCTTTGAGTTGTTATAAAATCACAGTTGATCAGTTTGGGAATATTTATTGATGCTTCCTACATGTATATACAAAAGAATCTCAAAACGTTTGAGAAAATATTCCAAGGAATTCATTGTTACATGATTGAAAATGCCATATGTTGCTAGACACAGTGAAGGCTGTCCACTTTTATTCCTTCAAGGACAGAGATGATCATCTCTTCTGACTTTTTTCCTGAAGAATTTCACTTAAATTTGGTTCTGTTTTGCTTGATATTAGAGAAGATCAACCTAGAACTGAAGAACTGGTCCAATTGGCCGACCTAAAATGGGGGTTTATTTAAATATCCACCAACTCAATTAATGCCTGAGCTTTTGAGCCTGGACAAATCTCAACAAGGAATTTGATATTTGTCCTGAAGCATGATGGAAGTGCAGGAAGCTCAAGGAATACTTCGCTTCCACAGTCCTAGGTCCTTGTTGGGGGTCACTTCAGGCCACTTACGTGCCTTATCTCTGCTTTCCTCCAGCTGACAATTGGTTCCAGAGGAAAATGGAAGCCAGGAAAGAGGAGGAAGGTGATGTACTTCCTCACACCACATACTTGTCCTGAGCCTACACGTTGTTTTCCAATCCAGCGGTCTACCCTAGCCTGGAAGAGGAAAAGTCTTGAAGCCAGTACAGCCAGATTTCCTACTGGGCACCGAAAGCTAAGCAGAATAGAGCAGAATCAGAAAACAAGGCCCACATAAAATCTACTTTTGAAAGCAAGCCAAAATTTAAAATAAAAACTAGAACAGAAGGATTTTCTTCTACCTTTCTGAAGGTGCCAGATGGGGGTGAATAGGAGCAATGAATCAGGCATACTTATTCTCAACCTATATGTATTAAGTGAAATTCAAAAAAACTTTTTTTGAAGTTTTTTTTTTTCGAAAGGAAGATCAGATTTGTGAAGAGATAAAGAGGCAGACAAAAACCTCTTCCTTCCATCGCTTCACTCTTCAAATGGCCAGAGCTGAGCTGATCCAAAACCAGGAGCCAGGAACTTCTTCCATGTCTCTCATGTGAGTTCATGCTCCCTAGGCCTTGGGCCATCCTCTACTGTTTTCCCAGGCCACAAGCAGGGAGCTGAATGGAAAGTGGTGCATAGGGGGACATGAACTGTCACTCTTATGAGATCCCAGTGCTTTTAAGGTGAGGATTTAGGTCGATCGGGCAGTCATGCTGGACCTCTGAAATCCAAATGTTTGTCCAATTGCCTACGGACTCATGTTCATCTCTTTGATTCCACTGGCCATGAGTGGGGCTTGGGCAAGAAGATTTTCAGTTGGGTGAATGTCAACCACTGTTGAATGCATTTTTGTCCAGGATGGTCTTGGCTGCAGTAGCCTTGGAACTTTTTTTAGGAGAATGCAGAAGGCTTAATCCCTTTCTCTGTATTTGGGAAACAGTGTCTTTAAAGAATGACTCCTTACCCCACCAGGTACCTGTCTTTGATACATCTTTACAATATTGTGTGAGTTAATGCTGCCATTAGATAAGGTGAAGTTCTCTTAAAGAAAATTAGTAATTGTTAACTATCCAGGAATTTACGATGTTGACATATTAAGGAAATTTGTGTGGGATCACGTCTCTCTTAGATACCAGGGTCCTGGCTACCATCGACATGTGAACAAGCGGTCACATCTAAACAGCTGAAACATGTCTCAGAGGCCATTGCCTTGTTCACTTTAGGGCTGTCAGGGTATCAGCACCTCAGGGAAGATAGGATGTTCATTGGAGATACTGCACATTTGTGGAAAGTAGTGTGTTTAAACCCATGTAGGCGGTTTCCTTTTGTCCTAGAAAATTATGGGATATAACAATAGTAAAATCTTTCTGCATGTTACTTAGCTATACAAGGTGGGGTTTTCCTTACACTAGCAGTGTTTTCAAGTCGTGTCAAGTGGCAGCTGGAGTCCTCTGCCTCAGCAGAATTGCTCCCCCTAAAAGCAGATAGAGGTGAAGGCACTTGGGGTTCTAAGCTTGTGTCAGCATGGAGTTAATTGAGAGCAGTTTAAATCCTCTCAAACCCTACATAATCTAAAGCTACAAATGCTGTTCAGCAAGAAATTATAGTTGAAGAGTTTTTTCCATTAAACATTTCGTCTAGTTTAAAGCTAATAAGTTGCTAATCTTTTTTAAAACTCATTTTCCCTTATTTGGCCTTCTTTTTTGCAAAATTCATTGTTTAATTTATCAAAATAGTACATACAAGAAGGGGTACAGTGGAGAGTGCCAAGGGCTTGATTTCAGGAGATCCCAGTCCATTTCTGGCTTCCACAAAGTGGTTTACTGATCTTGTGTATCCTCACACCATGATGTACCTCATTTGCAAAGTGGGAATAATACCACCTGCTATAGGGAAGCTTGAGTCACAAGCTCTTATATAACCCTGGCACACGCATATATGTTCATATGTGTTATATTCGTGGCTTGAAAAGAATGTGGTCACAAGCTATAATAAAACTCCTTTAAAAAAATAGTAAGATAAATGTTACATTTTATCCAGGAAAGGATAAAAAATATACAGAACTATACAGTTGTACTTTAGTGCAGCCAACATTGAAAACTGAAAAATCTGAATAACATTTATCTCATTTGCCAGAATCTTAACTGGTTTCTTGCCTTTGTTCAAACATGGGAAATTGGGATGGAGTTGTTTAGCCATCATTTGCTATGCCAACGTCCCATATTGGAGTGACAGAGTCCTGGCTGTTTTTCTTTGATCCAGCTAGCTGAATTCAGTGTATACACATATTCTTTAGCATAATGTGCCTGGAGAAGTAGCGGACTCCAAAAGGGTCTTCTGACTTCAGCCAGGCCCCAATTCTGAGTATTATAGCTGTTTGGGGGTGAACCAGTTGGTTGAAGATAGGTTTCTCTGACTGTCTCTTTTATTCTTCATTTAAAACAAATTATTTAAAAGTGAAGATGGGGCTAGCACTTTTAAAAAAACAAATTTATTTATTTATTTATTTATTTATATTGCAAAGTCAGATATACAGAGAGGAGGAGAGACAGAAAGGAAGATCTTTCATCTGATGATTCACTCCCCAAGTAGCTGCAATGGCCAGTACTGGGCCGATCCGAAGCCAGGAGCCAAGAACTTCTTCCAGGTCTCCCACATGGGTGCAGGGTCCCAAAGCCTTGGGCCATCCTCGACTGCTTTCCCAGGTCACAAGCAGGGAGCTGGATGGGAAGTGGAGCTGTTGGGTTTAGAACCAGTGCTACATGGAATCCCAGCATGTTCAAGGCAAGGACTTAAACCACTCCTCCATCACACCAGGCCCTGAAAGCAAAGATGAAAGATCTAACATATTTATAAATATATCTTTCATTGGTAAATTTTAATATATGTATCTGAGAAGGATTTTTTTTTTCATTTAATTTAGAGCATATATTCTTTGGCATAATGGCTTTTTATCACTAAAACCAAACTGTTTCTCTAGATACCTGTGAATTCTGTTGAGATGCTGGTATGTAAATTACCTTCTTAGCCTAGCTTACATTTCACTAATGCTTTTTGAAGTTCTGTTACCAGGCCACATGTATTTGCACAATGGGCATTACTGTTTTTTTTCTGTGGCAGACAAATTTTGAAACTTGACTCGGAACCATTACACAGAACCTCTAGGACAGGATTTCCTGTTGGTGAGCAAGAATATTCTGTGAATTTCCTGGGAAGTACATTCAAGGATAGGTTACCTGACAGCTTGTGAGCTATTGTATTGTATGGAATTTCCTGCAGGGATTAACTAGTTAGGCTTATCCCTTAGTTTTTTATGACTATTTCTCACATTTATCTTAAGCAATACGTTTTAAGAATGGTGTGTGTGTGTGTGTATGTGTAAATCTCTCCAGATAGAGATTGAAAATACTGAAATGCCTAGAGAATTTTGAGAATTAGAGAAGGCTGGTATATCCTAGTTTTGCTATAACATAGCAAACCAACCAAGTCCTCAGTGCATTATAAAATTTATGGCACCAAAATATGTCGCAAAGGGCAACCAATCTCTTCCCATTTCAAGATTCTCATTCTAATTTTCTAAAAGTTTGTTAATTTCTATACTATTTTGTAAATATCTAGGAATCAGAAGGCTTATACAAAAATAACAGATAGTAAATACTATCTTGAGAGACCTCCATGTACCAATGGCTTAATGCTGCCACGGTGTGTGTCACCAGTGTCTCAGTGCTGCTGATTGGATTACTGTGCTGCCCTTTGTACTGTGTTGTTGAGAACACTTGCCTTTGAGGCCACAGTGAAAGGCAAAAAAGAGGTATAAAAAGGAAAAAAGCTTACCTGCTCTTCTCTGGCTCGTCCACAGGTGGAGGTGAGGCAGTATGAGTTGTGCTAATCATTCATTGTCCAGGGCATCCCCAAAGCTTCCATCTGTCTGCAAGACAGGTCAGAAAATGTATAGGACCATTGAATATTTGGTGATGTTTGACGAGGCCTATCTGCCACGGAGATATTTAAAACACCTTATGCGTGTACTGCTTCAAGATATCAATTAATTCAAGATTAGTAGGAAATTTATAATATTATTTCAAGGGTTTTTTAAAGGTTTATTTCATAGTTGAAAGGCAGAATGACAGAGAGGAAAGCAAAGCAATTGATTTTCCATCTACTGATTCCTCCCTCCAGTTTGCCACAACAGTGGGGTGTGGGCCAAGCTGAACCCAGGATGTAGGAACTCCACTCTAGTCTTCCCTGTTGGTGGCTGGGCCCGGGCACTTTGGCTGTTTTCTTCCTCCCACTTCTGTCCCTGCATTCCAATATAGGATTCTGGCATAATCAGCCGCTTAACTTGCTGAGCCACAATACTGATCCCTATATCAGTCCGTCTGTAGTTGGTTTTGGTAAGAACATATGACAGTAGTATATTTATAGTATTCTAATTATTTTGGCATTTTAAGTTTTGTGTTATACTTAAACCTTGCTGCCCCTTAATGAGCAGATCAAACCCTAACTGCATAATTCCTAACATCTCTATCATTTAGTTGATGTACCGTATTTCATTGAATTGACAGCCTACTTTTTAATGGTGCGTGTGTTTCTCTACTTACATTTGCTGCAGAAAAATGGTTATGTATTGTAACACTCAGCACTTTATGTATTTAATACAGCTGATTAATAGATAAAGGAAAATTTATACTGAAGGATGTGGAGACTCTGATTCAGGAAATGTTAGTACCAGTTCATATCAAGACTAGGAGTGAACATCTGTAATTTGCATTTTGCTGATGTTTCTAGGGGTTAGTTTGCATCACTGTGACTCTCAACATACATCCCTGGACTGAACTAGGAAATCTGTTGTGGAGTACAGATACTTACTGGTTGAAAGCCATTTCTAGAAAACTCTTTTTCTTTTATTCAGTATGAAAATGACACTATTAAAAAGTCCGTTCAAACAGTCTGTTGTAATGCCTGTTGCTATTAGCAAGTTAACTCATACATAATTGATAAATGGAGGAAATGATGTCACTGTAACACCTAAGTCAGTATAATACAGTTTCCTGCAGCACCCTATTGCAGACTCCACCAAGCCCTTATGTGCCAAGTGCACTGAGAGCTGGACGTAGCAAACATGGACTACAGTCTTGCAGACAATGCCCATCCTTGTGTTCTTCCTCTTGGTATTTTTTCCATCTGTGTGATTTCCTAGAAGGGTTTATATGGTCAGCCCCAAACTTAGTTTATTTGGTAATTTTCCCAACAAGTCTAAAGCCTCAACATTTCCTTATCTTCATTGGGGTTCTATATTTAGTGTAGCATTTATTTGTTCCAGACTCAGCATGTCTTTAAAATCTTGCTAATTTTTAATTTTCATTTGTTACAGGCTTTCTCTGAAAAAGTGTGTAGGTTTTTGAGTTGTCTTCCCCAAGTTCATTTTTACAAGCCTTGTTACTTTTACATATAACTTTGTTGGAAACATGAAGTTGCTTTTAGGAATGAATATTTTGCATTTTAGTAGAAATTATTTCATTCTTATAACCTCAGTCAATATTTTGTGAGACAGAAGAATGTCAAAAACCAGCGTGGAACAGGGGAGATTAAGGAAGCTGCACAGTTTTTGACCTTCTGTGCTTCATCTTTGCTGACGTGCTTTAGACTCCCCCATGCACAGCCGCATTTTGGTCTCAGAACAGGAACACAAGAACCAGCATTATCCTTTGTCCTGGACAGACTTAGGACTTGAGAGCAGAAATATCTTGTCCAAGGTAGACTGGTGACAAACGTCTGGCCATAAATGGTTAGTTCTACCTCAATAAGCTTCCACTGAGTGTTTTATTCAAAGTGCTGAGAATACAGAAATAAACATGATGAAATGCAGCCCTCCGCCATGGCTCCCTGTTCTCTCCCAGTGATATACCAACTCTTTGCAACTTGGGTTGGACAGAGGGAGATAAGCTCAAATCCAGCACCGCTGATTTCCTAGAAAAGCAGTAAGCTCACTACAGGGCTGTGGGGCACTAAGGTGGCTCCTCCAAAAGTGGCCTGTTGCCTACTGGAAGACGCTCACGGGGCTCAGCTCTCTCGCCAATCCCACGTTGTGGCCTATGCCGCTGTTACACTGCCTCACCCAGTGGAAAATCGTTGCTGCAAGAGCTGAAAAGGACATATCGCCTCTAATCATTCTGCCTTGGAAGATCAGCTTTTGAGTCGTTGAAGACGGTTCATTACTGCTCACCTAATTCGCAGGATGATGTAACAGATGGGGAATGTGAATGACAGCCAAGAAGTTTCCTGAATGCCTTGGTCAGGAAATTAGCTGTGCTAAGGATGTTTCAGTTGCTTAGTCCTTGGTATTCTTACCATTTGAGAACACTGCTCAGGTAATCTGATAGGGACCTTTCCAAGCTGCAGCTTTCTGTGGTTCCTCGAGGGCACCCTTGCGGATGAGTAGCAGGTGCTCAAAGAATGGTTCTAAGGGACCAGGTCTAAGCTTTGTGATGATATCTTGTCTTTGCTCATAGCATTATTGGTAGACAAGCTGCACAGTGAGGGACAAATGAAATGACCTAAAATGGCAGCCCCAAATCCATATGGGATAGTTAAACTTCACAACTGATGATGATTTTTTAATTAAAATTTACTTGTTGGGGTGAGCATTAGGCCTAGCAGTTAAAATAGCTGCTTGACACACTCAGTATCAAACTGTGTTTAATTTCCAACTCTGTTCCTGATCCCAGCTGCCTGGAATGTGCACTTTGGGAGGCAACAGGTGACGGTTCAATAGTTAAGTCCTTTGTACCCCTGTGGGAGACACAGATTGAGTTTCTAGTGCCTACCCCTAGCTCTTCTGGTCACTGAGGAAGTGAACCACTAGACAGAAGATCTCTCTTCCCCTCTCTATCCCTGTCTGCCTGTCTCTGTCTCTCTTTCTCTCTCTCTCTAGCTTCAACTTAGTAAAATAAAATAAACTAAAAATGCAGAGCTATGTAAATACAGAATCATTAAGAAGACTAACTTGGAATCAGTGCAAATTACCTGTGTTAGGTAAAGTACATGAGAATTGAAGCATTTTCAAAATCATAGAAGATCTGTATATCATCAATTTTGTATTGATTATAGATATTTGAATCATTTAAATGTATGTGCTTACAATGAGTGAATCCGAAGTTTCTCTTATGCTCTCTGACACGTCAACCTTTTTCTCTGTCTTAGGAAAATGGAAATCACCTAATTCCTGAGATCTTTCCTAGTTAGAGTTATGGTCCCATGATCCTGCTGTAGGCAGAACCCATAACCTGTTAAATGGTTATTTACTTGGTCAATGTTTAGCCTGTGGTTGAGCTTTTAAAAAATCCCAACGGAGACTGAGAAAGCAGTGCAAGGACAGTGAAATGAAGACAGGAAAAGAAATAACTGGAAACCACGAGAAAAAAATAGAAAGGGAAAAGTGCTTTTAGCATTGCTTTTCAATTTCTCTCCACATGTATAGAATGTTTAATATCTGCGGTAGCCTTACAAGAAAAATATACTATCAGCGCTTGCTAATTTACCTCACAAGTATACAAAGTACCATCAACAAGTTCTATAGTCAGGATTCTGTGATATTTCAAAAGTTGGAAGTGCTATAGCTTTAATAAAGGAATCCTCACTCACTGGTCCTGTATGTTTTCCCCCTTATATTTAATGGTCTGTGACCCAGTTTCTTTCAACCTTGACAAATTTTGTCCCATGAATTGGAAAAAAAGTGTGTGTGTGTGTGTGTGTGTGTAAAAGACAGAGATGAATACACTTATCGAAGGAACTAAATATGAAAAACCTGTTTCATATTTAGTATGAATTTAGATCATCCATCCTTATCTGTGTTTCTTTTGTTTCCCATTAAAGATAAAATAACTGGGAAGGTTGTTCTCTCACACCGGGCTGATAAGTAACCAAGTGAAGCAGACTGTTTTATGCACTGCTGTGACAAGAAGCTCAGGCTGCTGAATATCCTGCACAATCCTGTATTAGCCTCCAGAAAGAGGTGTTATGCATTTTTGATTTTGTTGTTTTAATGAGAAAAAAAGGACAGAAGTTTCTTTAAAAAAAAAAAAAGCCGGGTAAAAGGTACATGGGAACTGTATTACTTGTCACAAATGCATATGAACTGCAATTACCTCAAAATAGAAAGTCTTATCTATGTATGATTAGAGGGACTCATTTACTGTTTATTATTATTTTAGTTTTTAGATTTCATTGTGAAAAAATAGATATATGATAAAATTATCATAAGCATTTAAAAGTTACATTTCGGTTACACTCAGTACAACCCGTGCAGGGCGATGATGTGCACGACTGTTCATCTGTAAAACTTGTTTCAGTATCCCGCATGGATATCTTGAGCTCATTCAGCAGTCATTCTTCTTCCTCAAATCCATTTGCTAACGCACACCGATTCTTGATGTTTCGTATAAATGGGAATTCCCATATGTGGTCTTTTGTTTCCGGTCCCATTCTATGATTATGTTTCCAAGGTTCATTCCTTCCGTTGCATGTATCAGCGCTTCATCCCTCTTCACAACTGAATAGTTTTCTGTCGTGTGGATATACCTCATGTTTCGTATCCATTCATCATCTGAGGGACATTTGGATCATTTCCACTGTTTGGCTCTTGTGAATAGTGAGCAAGCTCAACAGTGAGAAAGTTTTCCTGTAAATGTGTGTTTACAGTTGCTACAGAGTAGAAAAGTTGGATCATGTGGCAATTTTGTAGCTAGCTCTTTAGTGAACTACTAGACTACTTTGCGTAGCAGTTTCCCATACCCCAGGCTTTCCGTTCCTCTGATCCTGTCAGACTTGCTCTTTGGTTGTTGTTGTTGGTGGTGGTGGTGGTGTTTTTTAATGGGCATCCTACTGGCTATGCAGAGTTATCTCATTGTGGTTTGAATTTACCTTTCTCTATTAATGCAGTTGGACATCTTTCTGTGTCCTTATTTGGGTATATAACATCTTTGCAGAGGTTTTTAATGGGCAATTTGGCTCTTTGTTGTTGAAGGAAATGGGCCCAAAAGGGCTTCAAATGTACTGGAAATGGTTTTGTTTTTTTTTTTTTTTTGCTAGGTCAGGATGGCAGTGACATGGATGTGTCCACTTGGTGGTAATTTATCTTTATGGATAATTTTCAGAAATGAGAATGTGTTTCATTTTGTGAAGGTATTAGTTTCCTGAGACTGCTGTAACGAATCATGGCTAACATCCTGGCTTAAAGTAACACAAGTTAGTTCTCTTTCAATCCCGGAGGACAGATGTTCAGAATCAAGGTTTGGCAGGCCCATACTCCCTCTGAAAGGCCTTTGAAGAATCTTTGCCTATTTTTCTTTCTCTTCTAGTTTCTGAGGTTCCTTGCATTCCTGGGTTTGTAGACACATCCCACTGATCTCCAAGCTGTCTTCCAAAGACCTTCTGTGTTGTCTCAATTCTCCATCTCCCTCTTCTTCGTCTCTGAAGGATACCTAATCATTGGATTTCTCTTGTAAGGATACCTAGTTCCTGAATGTTGAGACCACCTAGAGACAAACTGATACAGTTTCAAGTTAAAACAGTGAAAGTATCCTTCCCAAATAAGGCTACACTGATAGATATCCTGGTTTAGCATGTGGACATGTTTTAGGGAGAACACAGTTGAATTTACACCAAATATATAACAATTAAAAACATTTTAAAGAAATTAAATAGAAAACAGTTTTAGAAAAAAAATAGTTGGGCTTTTGATTCAAAAGAACTTTAGAGATATACAGATTAGGGAGAAAGAAATTCATCATATGCTTACTACCCTAAAAAAAATCTATCAGCTTTTGAAAAATATTTCCAATAATTATAATTATGAAAGGATACTTTTTAAATAAGGCTTCTAACAATGTTTATTTCTTTTCACTTCTTGAGAGGAAACTGAGAATACACTTATGTGTGTAGAGAATATCTTTCAGCACATCTCAGAGCATGTTTCTTGCCATTGCCAAATAAAAAGAGATTATTTAGAATGTCTAGAAAGCCCATTTGTATATGTGTGTGTTCACACTGTTACCCTAGCTGCATGGTTATTTGGATTTTTGTATATTCCTTTACCCTTAAATTATTAATAATGTGGGGAATTGGACATTTTAACCATTATGATCCTCTCTTTGGTCTTATACACAACCAAGGATTGAGGTGGTAAAAAGAATAATATACCTGGCGCCTAGCCCAGCACTTTCACATTTGAATATGACACGTAGCTCATGGCAAACCCTGTTGGTTCTGATTTCCTGCATAAGTTAAATTAATATTTACATGAGGCAATCTTGACTCTCAAAGAGTAACATTTGATTTAGTTTATTAAAAATGATTTGAGCCCTTGAATATTAAAAAAAAAAACTGGTGAAGTGTGGAGCTTCAGGAAAGTCAGTTTCAGTATGAGAACAGATGGGTTTAAAATTTCAGACAATGGTCTTATTCACAATTCTAAAAGCTGAGACGCTTGCTGTCTGAGCCAGATTACTATTTTTGAATCTTTCTCTTCTTCCTCCTTCTCCTTCTCAGATAGCACTGTCTGTAAAGGATTAAATGACAAAACTTTTATTGATCACATTCTTAAATTGCCCTGACAATTAGTCATGTTTTTAAAGATAAATTTTGAAACTTTCAATATCGTGGAAGTTTATGAAAATTTTGTATAAGTTCCAATATTTCATCAGAGGGCATGCCTTTAAAAAATATAAAACAATTCTTTACTTGATTGGTGTTTAGTTATTAAAATAAACCAACAGTCATTATTTTTAAGTTGGAGTTCATCCAAAAAGTCGTTACTTGTTAAAGGTGAAAAATCAAAGAAGTACAATTTTTGAAAATTTTCACAAAGCCCCCCTTTTTTTTTACTTGCAAAGCAGTAAAAGGCCAAATATTTTATAAAGTGTCAACTTAGAATGTCACAGATCTTTGATCAGAATATGAAATAGAGGCTGTACTCAATGTATCAAGGAAAGCCAACACTACAAGGTTGGCTATGAAATAGCTACCACACAGGAGACTCACTCACTGACAGCTTTGTACTCTAAACTGCAGGGAAGGGTGCCAGTGTGTGGATGGGCACGCTGGTGCCTACTTCAGCTCTGTGCTGCCAACCAGACCTTCCTTACACAGAGCTGCACTTACTGTTCAATGACATGCTTTGTAAGTAACTGGTTCCATATGTATGAATGATGCCATCAAACTTGACATCTGACCCAGTCATATGAACCAGTGGGAGTTCCGTGCCATCGCCTCACCTTGCTTTATTCTTCCTTTCTTTTAAAAAGCACAGAATTATTAAATTGGCAGATTCATCTCAGGTTTTTTTTTTAATTGTGTCTAGATCCTATCAAATCAACTATGGGAGATAACCATATTGCCTTATACATGCAGGGTTACCTAGGCTTACTTCCTGAGATATCTGTTCTCAACTCTGTTAGATATTTGTATTTCATTTTAATCATGTTCGCTCGGGCCTGGTATGGTAGCCTAGTGGTTAAAATCCTCAATTTGCATGCCCTGGGATCCCATATGGGCACCAGTTCCAATCCCAGTGCCCCACTTCCCATCCAGCTCCCGACCCAAGTGGAAGACCCAAAAGAGACTCCTGGCTCCTGGCTTCGGATCAGCACAACTCCAGCTGTTGAGGCCACTGGGGAGTGAACCAGCAGAAGGAAAATCTTCCTCTCTGTCTCTCCTCCTCTCTGTATATCTGACTTTCCAATAAAAATTAAAAATCTTTAAAAAAATGTTTGCTGAATGAATATAATATTCATAATACAGTCACATACACACACACACACTGGTTATTCACATGCAGAACAGCACAGATCTCTCCTTTTCTCTTATTCTCTGTCCATTTTAACTTTTCTGTAGCTTTCAGGAGAAAATCGTAAGAAAGAATCAATGAATTGAGTCACTGTAGCCATTTTTTCTGTCTCCCTGCAGCCTTCTTCTTCCCACCCCTGAAACAGTAAAACTATCTTGGACTCATTATCATTCATCTGGATTTGTCTCACTCACACCACAAATCTGTTTCCTAGCAGAAACCATAACACAATCCCTGAGCCTCAAGGTCACAGATCTTTCCATCAGGACAGAAACCTATGCCATGATGCCAGCTTGAAATTAGAGAATCAAAAACTCTGATTTGTCCCCCAAAGGCAGGATTTTCTAAAACCATGGCAGTACCTTGTGAAATGCTCCATTGTAATAGGTTGGATGACACAAGAGAACAGCTTCTGGCCTCTGATGAAATAGGAAGCATAAATTAAATCGTAAGAAAAGTGCATCACACCTTCCAACTACAACATTCTATGATTTATCATTTAAGCCGCCAAGACATAGTTAATCCTAATGAATTTTATGCAGTTTCTTCTTTTTTTAAAAAAAGAGTTATTTATTTTTATTTAAAAGGCAGATTTTACAGAGAGATCTTCCATCTGCTGGTTCATTCCCCAAATAACTACAGCTTGGCAATAGCTGAGCCAGTCCAGGGCCAGAAGCCAGGAATTTCTTCCCAGTCTCCCACATGGGTGCAGTGACCAAAATACTTGAGCCATTCCATGCTGCTTCCCCACACTGATTGAATGTGGAAGCAGCCAGGATACAAACTGGTACCCATTTGGAATTTTGACACTCCACATGGAGGTTTAGCTTGCTATACCACCACGCCAGCCCTCATTTGCAAATTCTTTTAAAATCAATAGCTTGTTATGCCTAGGATCAGTAAAACATATTTTGCCTGTAGGCATTATACACACACATAAATATGTGTACCCCACTATTACGAACATTATACATAAAATATATGATCAACTATTATATACAGTATGTGAAATACAGATTAAAAACTGTCACAAGACCAAATATGCATTTCAGATACCGGTGAATGTTCTAGATATTCCAAAAGAAATATTTATCTTTGTCTATTTTTTATGATATAATAGTTTATTTTGGGGTGATTTTCCTTCTTTTGTTTTTTGATTTTTTAGCCTCATTGTTTTGTTTTGACATTGTTTTGCTTTTGTTTTTACCTCCGTTGTGGTAGTAACAGACTGGAAAGATTACTTTTGAAAGGACAATAAATCGGCCTTTTCCTCGGGTAAGCAACTTTAGAGAGCTTCAGAATCCTGACTGCTACCTCCTAACAGAGTGCATCCAAGTGGTATGGCCTTTAATTGCCATACATTTTTTATAAAATACACTTTCTATAGCTCTACAGATCTTATTTAAAAAAAACCTTATAAGCTTATGTGATGTATTATGAGCTCTATAAAACATTATGGCAAAATAGTTTCTGAAAAGATGCTTCCCACTGAACATGCATATCCTCCTAAATCATGCCACTTGATTTTACTACTGTGCTGTTGCTAAAGTTAACAGTTTTCTGAAAGCTTATTCTATGTCAGCTAATATCATTTTTCCTGGACCATGTTCATAGATACTGAGTTTTTATTTTATCTGATCATAAAGTTATAGTCATTTTGTTGCTACAGTCTAGGAGTACTATTTTTAAATAAGTTTAAATTGTTCTGAAAAATGGAGATAAATTGAAATATAACTTCAGTCTTTCAATCATCTAAAAGGGAGGTATATTAACTAGTTAGGTCAAATTATTGAAAACAAAGGAAAAAGAAACAATGACTGTATGGTCTTGAATTTTGGTCTTAAATGAGTTTTGGCTTTAAATGCAATTTGGTCTTAAATGAGAATTTCAATCTTCAATGAGATTTACAATTAAACTTAATAAGACACCTTTATAAAAACATTTTTCATATTATATGTTCATTCATTCAGCAAATTTTATTGAAAACTTAGTATACGCCACCAAATTCATCATGGTTAATTTTCAACAAAAGTATGATAGAAAGTAACTGAATTGCTTTAAAACAATGCGGAACAACATGAAGCATTATAAAGTGATTCAGTGCTGATGTAGTACCTGTGTTGTTACCATAACTATGTTATTTTCTTGTCTACCACATCAGTTCTGTTCACAGTGCAGCCTGGCAGTAGGAACATGGGTCCATCTACTCAGGCTGCCAGAGCAGAGTACCAAAGAAGTTGTGGCTCACACAATAGGAATATTGTTTTCTTTTTTTGTCACAGTTCTGGAAGCTAGAGAATGAAAGTCAAGGGAATCCTTAACCCTAGTTTGATGAGCTCTCTCCTCCTAGCTTTTAAATTACCACCTTCTCATCATGTGCCCACCTGAGCTGTTGCCTATGTCAAGAAAGATGAGAGTGAGAGAGAATGACCAACCTGACGCCTCTTCCTTTTATAAGAGACAGATCCTCTTGGACTGTAGCCCTACTGTTATGATTTTACAGTTCATTTTAACTATCTCCCTATAGGTCCCGTCTTCAAATTGGAGGCTAGGGTTTCCACATAGAAATTTGAGTCTGTAACAAAGCTGTCACTATTATGTGAGAGTTCATAGATGAGGGAAGGAAAAGGGAGAAGTATGAGGATTAAAAAAAAAAAAACATGAAAAGAAAAAAAAGGCAAATCTCTCAGATGCATCAGTTAAGCATAAGTGCCTTCTTTGATGTTCCATACAACAAATATACTTATTTATCCTTGACCAGTCATAGAGCAACATATCTATAGATCTTTAGCCATGTGCTCTGCTGCCCCATGTAAATGATTTAATAACCAATAAAAAAGAATAAGGAGTTAAAAAGCCATTTTTGTCATATCCAGAAATTGTGATATTCATTCAAGGATGAGGACATAAGTTCCTCGCTTAAGGTATTGTGTAGTCCAATAGGAAAGGAGTTCACAGAAATTAGTGCCTTGTGATATAAAATTATATCCTATTGGACAATGTGTAAAATTTCAATATAGAATATTAACAATGGGGAAATTGGAGCATTGACCTTGAGATAGATGTTGAAAGGTTGACAGCCTCCCTAATTTGAGCTTAAGAATGGAAACAAAAATTTCAGAAACAGAACGTTCCAGCAGCAGTTCAGATAACAATATAATAGATGCCTCAGGAAATTGCGGACATTAAAGTGTGGCTGTAACTTGACGTGGTGATGAGATCGAAACGGTAGAATGAGGCCTAATTTCAAACGCTATTTAGGAATTGAGAAGCATTTATTAGGCTCTGGAGAGCCATTCAAAAATGAAACAGTGTTGTAACCAGATTTGTGTTTTAAAGAATATACTTCTGACCACAGAAAGGAAGATGAATACATGATTTCAAAGATGGACATGGTTTGTGTGAGTATGAGTGGGTACCTGTGCGTGCGTGAGTTAAATCAAGTAGTCCATTTGAGGAAATCTAGTAGTAGGTAGCATTGGCAGCACAAGCTGCAGTATTTGTTAATATTGGTCTAATGCTGATTTCTGCTGTTTTGAAGATACAAATAAGAAGCAAGTTGCAAGACTATATGAAAGGGTGTGAGATGAATGAGATTGGAAGGCTTTCTAAAGTCATAGTTCTTCAGCAAAACTGTCCCCTGAACATTCTCATTGATCTGTATTAATGTTGCTATATCCCAATAGAATTTGCTATTAATTTTAGAGGCTCCTTGGCATTTCTGTCTTCCATTCTATATGTTTATGTTCTCATTATATTCTAAGGAATAGTTGGATAATCTCTATCCAGCAAGCTGGATGACCCTAAATTGGGTAATGACATATTTCTTTAGCCTCTTTCTTGACTCTTTCTTGACTCTTGGTGGTTGTACAGTAAAGATGGTTGTGGGAACTTGGAAAGTCAGATGGGATTTGCTTCCCTGTTGCTTACAGGCTTCCCAAAGAATGGAAATAAGACTTCTTGAATTCTGAGTCTCCTTGTTAATGTAACTCCAAGATCCATGGTGAGAATTGTTCACACAGCTCCAATGTCCATGCAGACTAAATAGCACAAAGGCCATGGTAGGAAGTAAGAAGCTAGACTGGGCAAGTACTGCCAACATTCTGTAAAGAAGGAAGTAGGAAGAATGGAGCAGCCAGAATTTTTTGAAACTAACACATTTGTTTTAGCAAATAATAAAGTTGGGCAAATCCTAATGCCAGTTCCATTTTCCAAAATAATTGCTTTTTTGTTTGTTTTGTTTGATGTTATGGCTGGACCCTCAATTATGTACACCAGAATATCAATGTGAGGTGACAGCTCCCAAAACAAGTCATTCCCAGCCATGTCTCTACCAGTCAGTGTTCATACTGTCTTCATGTTGCCATATTTCCCCTTTCCTCATCAAATCACCCTAAATCTTGTGTGGGTGCCCGCATCCCTTGCTCTCAATTTGCCTGAAAATATTGATTTTGTAGACAGTGGGGAATGCAGAAAGATAACAAAGACCACATAGTCAACATCTTTTATGTTGCGGCTGTTTGCGCCACTAAGAAATGTGTGTTCTACTTTCGTTGTCAAAACAGTTGTGAAAAATAGGAATTTTTAAATGAAATCTAGGCTTCTTTCAGATATGTCGACCCTTGTAACAGATAATGAGATGTAGAAAATGTAAATGAATGTAGAGATATTTTATCATGAAATAGATAAACCAACAAGGAAGTAATAAGGAATGATATAATGGATACCAGTATGCCACTACCCAGTTTTAAGAAATCTAAACATTTTTAATTACTATTTTTCTTGTGAGAAGTAAAATTTCATTTGGATGTTTGAGAACACCCAGCAGTGAGCAACTTTCAGTCACAGTTGAGGTCAGAACCACCTGGGAAATGACAGTGAATCATAATGGAGCACAGCTGACCAAAGAAATTACAACTGACTGCAGTCTAGCAGCAGCTGAGTGAGAATCGAACACTGGTGGAAGAAGGCAGAGCATTTATCTGTAGGTAGACTCCTAAGAGAAAACAGAGAAATCTGAACCTCTCATGTAATTTCTCCTTCTAGACTCATCTATCTAAAGTGTGGCAGGGAGTCATGCACAGAGGTAGACCAAGGGTATTACAGTTAGTGAAGCTGTGCCTGTAGAATGAAGCATCAGGAGTGGGAAGTTGTATTCTCTTCTAAAAATGCATAAAGTTAAAACCACATCGCAGTTCCCTTTTGGACCATAGTCTACTTCCTCCTTTCCCTAGTTCAGATAACTTCTTTTACTTTTCCCTTTTTAAAGATTTGTTTTATTTATTTGAAAGGCGGGTTCAGAGAGCATCTTCCACCTGCTGTATTCCTCCTGAGATGGCTGCAATGGCAAGGGCTGGGCCAGGCCAAGCAAGGAGCCTGAAATGCCATCTGAGTGTCCCAGGTGGCTGGGAGGGATGCAGTGGCAGGGTGCAGGATCAAAAGTGCAGCAGCCAAAACAAGAACTGTTGCTCAAATGGGATGTGAGCATCACAGGCAACAACCTGCTTCACCACAAAGCTGGCGGTGGTCCAGGTAATTTCCATCTTGAGTTTTCACATCTTTATATTTAACCAGTATGTGGAAGTTAGTGTGTGTGATTCTAAGTATCAGAATGCTTCTGCTTAAAGCAAGTATGTCTTGCCAGTTCACAGGAATATTGACTATTACATCTGTGTTTACTTCCATTTCCACATACTCTAATAGACTAATGGAAAGAATGCAGCAGATGCTGCTGTTAGATAGGCATAGCTTTTGGATCCAAGGATTTTACTGCCCAACTAGTGCTCCAAGAGTGAAAAGGTCATCATGGCCTTAGCAACAACAATTATAGCTTAAAAAAAAAAAGCTTGGAGCTATCTCAAAACAGAAAAAGGAGCATCAAAAAGTTATCTCTTTCCTCAGAAAAGAAAACAAGCCTTCTACTGACCCTTGGCTTATGAAAGATTTCAACATTCCAGGCTACCGAGACTTCTTGATCTCATAAACAAATCCCAAATGTCCTTCAAAATACTTTCTGATTAATTTCCCAAATGTTTCCAGGTGAATAACAAGTTATATTCCTTTGGCTTACATTATTTCCTCTTAATAATCTAGACAAGTTTGAAGGCCAGCAGAGGTACCAGAAACCTTATGAATAAAGAGAATGTTCAGTAGTGAATGATATAATGGAAAATAGCTATAATAAGTAGCTAGAGAGGGAAGGAAATTACACAGAATCATCTTCATTTAAGGAATAGTGTATTATTAAGGGCAGTACTAAGCCATCCGGAAAATAGAGTCTGTTCAATAAAGTAAGGAAATAGTGGCATCTCTTAGGGTCTCATATAAGAATTTATTAATTAAAGCTATTAGGTGACTCTAGGGTGAATGGTCCTTTTCTTTTTGATTTTTGCTTCAGTTGGGTTACTATCAGAGTTCTTACAGTATTTAACTGTCAGCTTCATGAGGGCCTTAATTTAATAATATTAATAGGTGACCACGTGTGTGTGTGTGTGTGTGTGTGTGTGTGTTAAACCAGAAAGTGTTTAGAAAATATATTTCATTGAAAACAGGATGCTGTAAATCCATCAAGCGGTATCTATTTCAAAATACCAGTAACTGCTTTCCAAACTAATTAATCGCAACTGATTGTTTAACGTGAAATTTTACTGAGAACTACCCATTGTATTTTATTTTATGCTGCAGTGTGAGTGGCCACCTGTTTTTAAAAGTTTTTAAACTTTCAGTCCTCAGATTTCAATAATTTAAGCAAGTACTAGAAGGTGATGATGTGTATTTGAAAAATGTTATGGCTATTTTTCCATTTATTTCATATGACACTTAAGGTGTCTTCACTTATATTAGTTCTCAACTCTGAATTGTACAAGTAGGGAAAAAGAAAATGACTTCCCTTGTACTTTTTGCCTTAAAGTGACTAGATAAACTTTTTTAATGTTTTTGAAATATCACTGATCCAATTTCAAGTTGAAGTCTTACACAGATACCCAATGGACTCTACCCTTTGATGACTCAGACAAAAGAATCTGAACAAAAAGTTTTATCTTTGGTAAAGATTCTTTTCAATGAGTTATAATTTACATATGATTTCTCTCAGGGAGATAAATGATCTGGCAATGCATCACCAACACTGTTATTTTTAATAAAATACACAGCAGATATTTTCATAGATCAGGAAAATAAAGAGACAAGTATATAAAGTTAAAGCAATTGTTTTCAGTTGCCTAATTTCCATGAGACTCATTGAACATGTTGACAAAGCAAAAAACAAAAATAAACCACAAAGAAATAAGATAATTCATTGTCTCCATGGAACCAACAAAAATATTTGGAGGAGCAACTGTGTCTTCCCTTGACTCAAACACATTGACATGTGTATAGATATAAAAAGTCCACATCCCAGTCATCCCCCCAAAACTGGCTTATTAAATAGGTATTGGAAAATCCATCATGGAATTCCATAGCACCTGAAACTTGAAATTGGCAGTTCAGTCTATGAGTTCGGTTGAAGATTTTATTTTATTTTGCAATGCGTGCTACCTCTTTGCTAGCCTCAGAAGCAGCCACTGTCAGTACTAACAAGCAAAGGCGGACAATATCTACAGCTTTGAACACATCACTGAGAGTTAATTGTATGCAATTTTTAAAAATCCATTGAAAAAGATCCCAGTAACAAAGCTACAACTGTCATTCTGCTTCTTATATGTCCAGAACATTCATGTCTCGGATTTATGGGTGAAGACTGGATTGGGACAGTGCCTTGCTTTGTTTTGAAGCATAATCCGCTTTTCCATATGCAGTGTGCCGCATGCTGTGCAGTCTCAGTAATGAATGGGTTCATCTCTCAGGGTGCCAGGGCAGCTGGAGAGCAGCAAACCTCATGCTCTCTCTTTGCTTGCACAAACACACAGATTGTGCTTCCCACAGAGGAATTCAGGGACCCCTGAGGTTCTGCAGCTTTCTCATCTTGTAAAACACAGGCCCTGAAGAGGATGTGGACAGGAGGGGAGGGGACTGAGTTCTGAGACTGTGGAGGAATCTCGGAGATCAGAAATAGGGCCAGTGTGAGAGGAGCTGGCAGTGCCGGCAGTGATGTGTGCTGAGAGGATATGGGAAAGAGCAGATGTCCAGAGATGCTGAAAAGGGAAATAAGCACTAAGGAAGAACAAACATGGCACAGAAAACTCTCAAGGGGGATTTTTGATGAAGGATGTTTAGGAAACACTTTATTGGAATTATGGGTAGCACTTGCAAGATGAGACAAACTGTTATACTAAAAATCTTGGTTTCTATATCGGTTTGATCCTGTTTCTTTGGACAGACTTGTCCTAAACACTTTATGTGTGCCAAGAATTATACCTCCTGGCCTCCTTCCCATCAGTTCTATGTAGATGCACACACCATTACACTTGTTCTCTGAGGTTCAAATACTATTTGTAATAACAGCAGGCCCACTAGACTTTTGCACTGGAAGTCAAAACAACCCAGGGCAGCAAGTTAAAATTCAAAAGCAGCTGCCCAGGATGAAACTTGGAACACGCCTGAATACAGAGGTATTTATTTGAGTTGGCTTTCCCAGATTTGCTGATGAAGGTAGATGTCTTCCTGACCTATTACATCATTTCTGATGAAAGAGCACTGAGTAGAGTGGCATACTGAGCCAGCTGTTTTTCTTTCATAAGTGTATAGAAAGGAGGCCCTATATTGGACATGGTGTTTTTGACAACAAATACAAATTTTCTATAATTGAGATTTCAATGTCATATCCAAATGCTCTGCTAATTCGAAACCCTTTGATCAAAGATCTGTAATTGTCTGACTTTCATTCTGTCCTTCCTTCCCATTTCTTTATTCATTGGAGAGCTTTGGCTCTTCCTTTTCAAGATTGAAGTTTTATGAAAATAGTCATCTCGGGTTTCAAATCCAACAGAATGAAGGAGTGCTCTGGCGTTTGGGGACAGATCAGTAAATACTTAAATCTGACCTTTTATGCTAATCACATTTTCTTTTGTTTTTTTCCTTAAGAAATATTGTTTCATATATTCTTAAATTGTAAAACCATTGGAAAAAGTTCTTATAATTTTTATATTAAAATAATATTATATGATTGTTTTTATCTCATAATAAGCATGAAAAATGCACAAATTTGTGTTAACCCTGTGATGGACCAAATTAAGTTAAGGGGTGAGGTCAACACATTTAGTTGAAGCATCTCACTAATCTCAGACAAGAAAAACAACAGTGATGAAACACATGAGGATTCTGTTTTCCAGGCTTGTTTCAAGAGAATATTGGTAGTTTTAGCTTTTTTTATAAAAGGCGAATGTTCTGGCCCAGTGTGGTAGTCTAGTGGCTAAAGTCCTCACCTTGATCGTGTCGGGATCCCGTATGGGCACTGGTTCTACTCCCAGCACCCTGCTACCCATCAAGCTCGCTGTTTGTGGCCTGGGAAAGCAGTTGAGGATGACCCAATACCTTGGGACCCTGCAGCTGCGTGGGGGACCCGGAGGAGGCTCTGGGCTCCTGGCTTTGGTTCGGCATAGCTCTGGCCATTGCAGCCGTTTGGGGAGTGAATCAATGGATGGAAGATCCTTCCTCTCTGTCTCTCCTCTTCTCTGTATGTCTGACATTACAATAAAAATAAATAAATCTTTTAAAAATTATATTTTAGAAAAGGCAATAGTTCTCTTTTGCTCCTCAATCCTGGGAGATGGCTTTCAACCTTTATTCAAGTCCTGTCATTAAATTGTTTTCCTTTCAATCTGATGGGAGTGCCTCCAAATTGAAAAGATCTTACCTGAATTTAAGAATAGAAGTGACTTTGGAGTGATAGAAAATGCTTAATGTATCATATTACTAGTTATATAATGAGCCTAGCTGACCATAGCATCGTATTTGCATTCCAGCATCAGGCTTTGGTCCAGCAAGGTGCAGGAGGTGCCAGGATGAACCAGAGTCCAGGTTTGGAGGGCACAGGGAGCTCTGTAGTTCTACACAAAGATCACACTGCCTAGGAGTGCTGTGTGGTTCTCGGATACTACAGAGACACAACTTTTTAGTTTGGCCTGAATGGAAACAGACTTGCAATACTTGATGGAGGTTAGGGAGAAATAGATTGTCTTGCTGTAAAAGATCACACTTATTATTGGCTCAGATCCTGGATGGCATTATAAAGATGTACTGTGTCTTAAAGAATTGAGATGAGAGTCCCAGGAATTTAACTGCAAGGACAGGAATCATCTGCACCCCTCCAACATGGTGAAAGCCTGGCATCCGCATCATAGAATTTCCATATGTTTCTCATTGCAGAAGGTTTAGGAAAGGAACATGCTATAGAAAGCAGTCAGTGAATTCCTTCAGCAAGAGTCACAAGTCCAACATCCTGCTATTTAAGTGTATCATGGCTTTGTAGGATCAGGCAAAGGCACAAAATCTAGTATGCTATGGTCGAGGTATATTTAACAGTTTGATTGGGAGTCCCACTTTTTATTTGGGAGTAGAGATGCAAACTGCACTGTATCTTTACTTCCTGTTATGTTAATCTCTATGTGTAGTTCATCTGTGAGAATGTATGTATTTATATGTTTTCCTATACATCTAATTGTTTTGTATGTTTTTAACGATTTATTTATTTTTATTGGAAGGTCAGAGTCACAGAGAGGAAAGACAGAGAGGAAAATCTCCCATCCACTGGTTCACTCCCCAAGTAGTCACAATGGCCAAAACTGAACAGATCTGAAGCCAGGAGCCTGAAAGCCCTGGGCCATCGCATGCTGCCTTTCCAGGCATTAGCAGGGAGCTGGATAAGATGTGCAGTAACCAGGACCCAAATCACTGGCAATATAGGATACCAGTGCCATGGGCAGAGGCTTAGCCCAATAGACCATCAAGTTAGTACCCAGTTGGGCATTGCCTTTTTGTGACTGTTTTGTTTTTTCTGGACCCTAGCATAAATGTGACCAAAGTGAAGAAATGGATATAATCATGGAGAAGCTAAACATATGTCTGGGGAGATGATCTGGTGATTTAGACCCTGGTTCTCATTCCTCTAGCAATCACCATCTTTCTTTACCACCGAAGCACTTGTCAAAATACCTTTAATTTACTGTCAGCTAATAGATTTTAAACTATTCAACGAAGCACAAATTGACAAATGTGAAAAAGTAAAACTGAAGCATAAATCTCAAACTATTTTTTATACCCAAATAAACTCCTTTTAATTCCACTTTTCCACGAAGTACACTTGTTTGCCACGACTCTGGGAGAGGAAAAACCCTTTTCATTTCTTTTCTTCCTAAACATAATTGCTTAGCTCAAGTTCCTCAAGACAGTGGAGCTGTAACTCAGTGGCCACTTTTCTCCTTATTTAAACCTTCCCTTTCTCAGTATCCACCCTAGCCTACAGCTGCTACAGAAAAGCTGCTCAAATTTGCCCTCTTAGTGGATGGAATCATGTGAACTGGCAAGCAGTTTCTCTCCTAAAACCGTCCCTACATCAAACATAAAGGCTTTGGCATAAAAAACTGGAGCAGTGTGAAGAGTGATTAATACTTCAGAATTATAATTGCTATCTTTAAAAAGTTAGCCAATTTCTCCACCTTCCGGATCCCCCTTATCTCATCAACAGAATGGCAATGATCATAAACTTCATTCAAAGGAGATGAAGCAGGAGAGGTGTGTCACAGGGCAGGTGCACATAGACTAAGTTGGTCGTAAAGGAAAAATCTCGATGGCACCTATGAGATCACAATGTATTTCGACAAGTGACAGTTGTTGATGGTTATTTCCTATTATTTTCAGTATTTTCTTTTTGTTGTCTCCTTAAGCACCCTCATCTGTTTACCTCCCTCTTTTCTTTTTTCTTTTGTTTTCTCTTGGTTTTGTTAACAATAAATGATCCTACTTTACTTCTGATAAATAAGGTTCCAAGCCAATGTAGTGTGACAAAATGAACATTGAACCAAAAGTGTGAGAAGCTGCTATTACTGCTTACTTAGTCATTTAAATCAAAAGAACAAAAGTATTTTTTTAATGTCCTCTCATATGCTTCAGGTTCCTTAGTGCCTCCGAAAACATGAAAGGGGCTGATTTACAATTCCTTTGGGCATATTGCCTGTAGAATTCTAAGGACAGGAAATGAAAAAAAAAAGTGTAGCACACACCCCCGGACATTCCACACAACATGCAGAATAAATAAACAGGCCCAAAAAGGAAACAAAAAGCCTTTGGTATCATGTTGAGAAGGTACCACAAATAACCTTTGAGAGAGCAAGGACCTAAGGAAAAACACCCCCAAGAGCATTGAGATTGACCCTGCTTGAAGACAATACTGCTTTGCTTTAGTCTAAAGCATGGTGAGTGCTTTGACTTAGTGAACTTTGTGATCTCCATGGACATTGTGGGGAAAATGCCCCATATGGGCTTCTCAAATCTGTACAGGAATATGAAATCCCTTAGGATCCTGCTGGGATGTGGACGAGTGAATGAGGAAATCTGAGCTGAGACTCATGGTTCCTCACAAACTCCCATGTGACAGTGACTTTACTGGTCAATGGGAAATAATTAGTCTTCAGTCACCTTTTTCAGTACAACAATTGGTGGTGTCAATCTGGTCTTTATCTGTGGAGCAGCAGTTTTCCACTGAGGGAGATTTGGCCTGACTAGAATTTGTCAATCTCTGGAGATAGAGATGACAATTGCCAAGTCATGAAATGCTTCTGGCATCACATGGGTAGGGGTCCTACAAGCCAAGAAAGGATTCCCTGACCCAAAAAGTTCATCATGCCAATGTTGAGAAATCCTGCAATAGCGGTATTTTGCACATTTCTGACATTAAAAATAGTCTACCAAATTTGTTCCAAAAAATAAAGACCTCTGAGGAAAGGGTATAAGCACTGTTTAGTTTGGAGTAGAGTGTGAGCAGAGTTTAAAACTGTCTTCAAATATATGAAAGATTATTATGCAAAAGATGGCAACCAGCTGTTTTCCATCACCCTTGAGGAATGAACAGGAAATGTACATAAAAGGATCTGTGTTACCCATCCATTCTTTCTCGGCTTCCTTCCCGTCAGCCAAGCAAAACTTTTCATGAACTGGCAACCATATTTTTCCTGTCCTGTGTCTGATTACTTGCAGAGACCCTCCCAAATCCTGGGTACACATTTTATTCTCCCTACCAAATTTCATCTCGCCATCCCCTCGAACATTCAACTTCGGATTTTTCTTCCTCTACAAAGTCTTCTTTAACTTACATTAAACAGTTTCCAGTTCCACTCTAATTACAGCTGGCATAGTTTCTTCTTCAATATATCATCTTTCAACTTACAGTTTTGTAAATGTCTATGTGTACCAAGAACTATGCTAATTTTGAGAAGGATAAAAGGGTTAAGGAAATCTTCAGTTTTAAGAGTTTCACAATCTAGGAGGGAAATTTCACATAAGTACAGCTGAGAAAATGATTAATTTTTTTTTCTTGGAAGTGGAGGTCGGGCACAACAGTGAGGTCATAGCTTGAGACACCATTATCCCATAGACTATCAGGTTCAAGCTGTATGATTTCAATTTCTTAATAATGTGCACATTAGCAGGCAAGCACTTGGGTCCCTGTCACTCGTGGGAAAGACACACAAAGTCCCTGGTTCCTTCTGCCTGGCCTTGCTTTGGACCAGGTAGGAAGAAAACTTCTAAGCCAAGGCAATCATAGAACATTTTATAAGTAGATACATTCCTGAAGAAGAAATGTTCTCTAATTTAAAACGCTGTGTGTCAAATAAGCACTCAGTATTATTATGAAAGTAACAAGTCTATGAATTCAAGGTTCTTGGTTTAGTTTATGGAAAAAGCAATAGTCATAAGGGTTGGGTTGAATTGATTATATCTGCTTAGAATCTACAAGACTAGGAAAGAGACATTTTTTCAAGATTCACATGGCAATGTCATAGTTTTATCAAAGTAGATAGAATTAACCATTTCCGAATGTACTTCACAATACATTCTGAATTTATTAGCCAATGCTGATCAGGAAGAAAATTCTTAGTTACATTTAGAAGGGAATATTTTGGGATGTTACAAAAACACTTTAGAAAGCAGTACCAAATAGGAATTTGTCACCGTGTATTTGAGGCATGATTCCACAACCCCCTTTGGAGATGGTTTGTCTAAGGGTTTTCACTACCTTGGCTACAAAGAAATCAATCATTAACTTTCGCGAATATGTACTACCCACTAGGTACTAAGTAAACTTGTAGATATATAAACTAATCACAGCAACAGTTTATTACAAACAATATTCTAAGGCGTTTTTGGTACAAACTTCCACACACTGCTTGATTCAGAGAAGGAATCATTGTGAAATCTCAACCTGCATAGCTGGGTGGACACAGTTGGCTTCTGTTTGCCATTGGAAATAGCAAGGAAAGTTCGGCATATGAATAGAAGTGGTAATACTTCCATCCTTTGTATTTGAAATGAATAAAATGAAGCTGGTCTTATTTCACTGATGTTTGAGTTTGTTGAGGGGCTCACAACTGGATGTCTGTCTGTAACCTCGTTAGTCATATGTGAGGACAGCATACCGGGGCGCTTTCCCACAGACTCTGAAATCTTCAGTTCTGGGGTGGTATCAGAGACGCTTCATTGAATGTTACTGGCTATGTGGCTATGTTCTGTAAAACCACTGTGTTAATTTTAAGTCCGCAGTAGATTCATTCTGAAGGCTGTCTTTGATGTTCTCATTGTTAGAGCTGCATTGCTGTATTTTAAAATAAGAACACAGCTTTCTATTGTAACCTCAAGAATGTCTTCATAATTCAAAACATGATGTTCTCTTAGTTAACATTTTCTAACTAGACTTTGCTTTCCTTCTTAAAGCTATTCTAGGCTTCTGTGTATCATTCAATGTTGATGTGAAAAATGCCATGACTTTCAGTGGGCCAGTGGAAGACATGTTTGGATATACTGTTCAACAATATGAGAATGAAGAAGGCAAATGGTAAGCCAATTTTTTTCCTCTACAATGTGATGGAAAATATTACTATAGTTCATTTTATGAATGAAACTTCAACAGAGTGAATCACTTATGCTAAAAAGTGCAGACTGGTCATGGAAAGGGACTTCAAGTAAAAGAAAGAAAAGAAACAAAAAAAAAAAAAAGAAAGAAAGAAAACTTCCTTGAAAATACTAGAGGAAGTGGTTAAAAGGTCTGTTGAAGCCTCGATTGACCTCAAGGAAGGTGCTTATCCAAAATACTCATTGTTCAGTAATTACATTGTTTTGGCAAGAGTTCATCAATTGTTCTTCTTTTAGAACGGCTTACACACAGTTGGTTGAAACTCAGTGGGAACAATTGGAAAGAAGATGAGGTAGTTCCTTGAAAGGGTTAACACTGCTTCCACAAGTTGGGGCCTTACAGATCTGCTGTGCTTGGTCTAATGTTTTTAAAGAACTTTATCAGATATCTTTTTTTTCAGTTTTATATGGAAACTTTAATGCAGGTATTAACAAACTAACAACTCTGTTTACATTGCTGGCACATGGAGCTGCTGTCCCTCTGAGTGTATGATGAACTGCATTGATGTAATTTGTGTTATTAAGGATCTCATTCTGCTGCAGACCTAACTTTCTTTGTTTTTGTCTTTATGAAGTCTTTATAAAAGGTGAGGAGGTCACAGACAGGTTGGCCACGTTCAGGGATGGAGCAGGTCGGGGTGAGGGGCGTGCAGAGAGAGAAGTGTTTCTGTATTCAGCCTGTGTCCACAGAAAGACAAAGAGCGCCCCTCCATGTTGGCAGATTTCATATAGGCCTGTCCCATTTTCTCCCCTCGAAAATTTCCGGCGCTTAATCTAAGGGTTGCTGAAGGGTAGCGATTCATCACATTCTCTTAAGTTATTTCCTACTGGTAAGGGGCATAGGGCTTGCCAATCCCAGGTTCTGATGGATACCTCTTATGAACCAGAGGATTTCCTATCAGTGCTAGAGGCTGTGTCTTCCACATTATGTTTCCTACTCTGAGAAGTTGTCAGCTTCTTTGCACAGGAGTTTAACAACAACAATCGCTTCTTGCCATTTTGGCTAAGATCAAGAGTAGGAGTTAACAACAGAGCTGGCTTAATCATGCAACATGTGTGCTGAGTCCAGATCACACAACCACAGGCTCTGGTCTCTGATATCGGAGTTCCTGACATGTCAGGGAAAACAGGAGGTAACAGTATATGCTACTCACCAATGCCAAAATCCATTACTGGGCCCTCTCCAGAACAGAGCTTGGCACAGAGAGCCCTGGCACAACCACTTGTTAGGCCCTCAGACCTGCCCATTCCCAGCCAAGTTCTTACCCATGACAGCAGGTACAATGGTCTAGCCTAGGGAAGCCCATGGCGCTGGGTCTTTGGACCTCTGGCCTGACCTGGCCCTGCCCAGCTTTCACGTTTGCCTAAACTAGCCTTATTGGATTTATTTATACCCTTTGAAACTCATGATTATTGCTTGAGTTCATTTAGGTATGATTTTAAAAGTATGTTTAGCTTAGTGAAAATTATAGAAATAAATATTAAAGCTCTTTTGTTTTATACTTAATTTTTTTCTACTTAACATAAGTTTAAAAATTAGACTGTGTGAAAAAGTTAAGCCTTGCTTCAGTTTAACTACTTAAAAATCTGTTTTTGTAATAACTACAATAAGAAAAATAAAATTGCATATAGTTAGAGAGTAATAACTTTTTAGTCTACAATAATTATTTCTCAGATGAGAAAATGGGGCTCTTCTACATTTGTTTTTCCTTTTATACATGATTAATTTGATAATAACCCCCAAAGAATATATTCTTAGGAAAAAACTATTAAATACTGTGTTAACCAGAATTTGTGTTAAAGCTACATTCTTTTGCTCTTCTTGTGAATATTTTAAATGAGAAATCTGATCATAGATAATGAGTTTTTAAAACTTCTTTGCCTTCCTCTCATACTCCCCACCATCTGTGTCTTTCTGGTTTTAAAGTTGAAATGAACCTTGGAGAGATGATTTTGCCCATTCAACCTTATATCAAACCTGTCTAATTAACTTGGGAAATTGTCATCCCATGTCAGAGTCCCTGGGTTCAAGTCCCAAGTGAAGGGGTACATGAGGTAAGGATGGTCAGAACAGCATTAGGAAAGACATCAAAGAATATATAGATTGCATGGTAAGAATGGTTATAAAAACATATTTTTACTGTTATATCTGAATGAAATTGCTCAAACTTGAGGCAGACCATTGTAAATTTCATATATATTTGTGAAATAATGTTAATAATACGACATCGAGGTTTTTGAGATAAGATACCTTATCTATCTTGTTTCATTCTTGAAATGTAATTTATATAAATATTGGCTGGTGTATCTAGCCATAGCATGAACATAAGTCAGTCACATAGCACATATGAATGTACCTGGCATTATGTTAAATTCAGTGGGAGATGTGAGTATAAGACAAATATAACATTGTATAATCTAGAACCCAGCTCAATAGCCCAATGGCAAATGCTCACTTTGCATCCACTGGGATCCCATATGTGTCCCAGCTGCTCCACTTCCCATCCAGTTCTCTGCCTGTGCCCTGGGAAAAGAGTAGAGGTGCCTAGCTTTGGATTGGTTCAGCTCTGGCCATGGCAGCCACTTTTGGAGTGAACTAAAGGATGGGAGTTCTTTCTCTGTGTCTCTCCTTCTTCTCTATAAATCTGCTTTTCCAATAAAAAAATAAAACTTTAAGGAAAAATTGTATAATCCAGTACAGAATTTATACCAAATTGCTAGACATAAAATCTGTGCAAAGCAGTGTGGAGCATATGATCTATTGGAGTTCAGAGAAGCAGGAGATGGTTCATAATTCTGGATTCTCAAATTGAATCTTCAAAGATGATCTTTGAATCTTTGTATCTTTTAATAAAAGAAGGAGAAATGTCACCCCAACCTGGGAAGCCACATGAGCATAGGGACAGACCAGAGAGTGAGTGAGTGAGTGTGATGATAAGTAAGCAAGTCTGATACTGGTCTAGAGAAGAAAGAAGGACAATGGCAGATTTAAAAAGCCAAACAAAAAAAAGATAGACTTAATAAAGGATATGGAGAAGCCAGTATAGATTATTTGACGAAACTTAGCTTAGAAAATTATATATAAACTGATTTAGATGAAGGAATGCCTCAAAGCATATATACTACAGGCAAGCAAGAATCACTTTCTAATTCTCAAGAAATGAAACATTGGGCTAGATTCGTAGTTGACCAGAGTAAAAGAAAGTTGTGTCTGAGATAACTTTAGATGAATCATTAAGTGTTGGTGATGGTTTGGAAGCTGCAAAAAGGATGTAGGAAAGATTAAATGTATTCCAGATTTTCTGCACTGGATCACTGTGGAATGAATACAATCATTAACGGAAACAACTCTGTACACATGCAAAGAAAATCAATTTTATTCGGTGGTTAATAAATCTACATTTAAACAGCTTCAGATCAAGGTGACAACTAGGTAGTTAGAAACCTCAAATTGGATTATATGAAAGAGAAGGCACCTAGTATGCTAGGGGAAGTGCCCAGCGAGGAAGGACTTATTTTGGTAACTGCTGGCAATCCAGCATACCACCCACAGCCCCAACTCACAAAATACTAGGCACCCCTTGCTATTTGTAGCCTGAACAAACAAAACCACATTACCATCAATGAAAAATGAAGTTAAAAAATATTCTTTTTGCATCACCAAAATTCAGAGTGATTGTTCTCGTAAAAATGTAACTATTCAGGGCTTCTGTGGAAAATAATTAGTGTCAAGTCTGCAACTTTTGTTTCTTCCCTTTGCCCAAGTTAAAAAGGGTGGGCTATGACCCCCCAGTTAAGAAACTCACTTTCTGAATCAGAGTCCCTGGGTTTGATCCCTGGCTCTGGTTCCTGATTCCAGTTCCCTGCTAATGCAGAGCCTGAGGGGAGCAGGGAATAGGGTGGAGGAAATTTGGAGAGTGAACCAGTGTGTGAATTGTCTCAATTTTTTAAAAGTTTTTTTAACGTACATAGGTATTATTATCTTGGTAAGTGCCAAACTTTTTATTGGAATGTGTTTGAGAGCTTGTAAACATTTGAATGTGTATGGATGTCAGATACCTTAGTTTCATTTGGATAATCCATATTTACAACAATTGTATGGGAAAGTTGTGAAAAATCAAAGCAATAAAAAGATGTACCCAATTACATTTATTTTTAAAAATAATTTCATTTTTGATGTTGTTTACATAGTTAACAAGGATGCACACCCACGAGGACCACTGATTAGGGTGGGGAGGGATGGAGCATAGGGGAATGTGTGTGGGATAAATGCTCCTAATTTTCCTTTTCTTCTCCTTTCTCCAGTATGGAAGGGGTGGGGAACAAGGGAGGCAGGGGAGGGGGCCACTCTCGGCGGCCAATCCACGTCAGAACCTAGGGATGAGGATGTCTGCTTGATATCAGCTTAGAAATCTCAATGTGGAGAAGGATGTCCTGAGGGTATTGCTTGAGTGATTTTGATGATTCTGAGACACTATTGGTTTCATTGCTGCAACTTTTGAGAAGTTCCTTTCAAGGTCGGTTGGCTGACAGTGTCCACCCCAGTGCATCCATTCGCCCAGACACTTATTGCCAAAGCTCAGTCAGGAGAGTTGAACAACCTGGTCTGTTCTCTATCTTCTGACATGGTGCTCAACGTCCTCTGAAGGCCTAAATGAGCTGGCCATCTTGTCCTCCACATGCACATGGACATGCCATCCACTGCACAGGCATCAACAGTCGAGGAGCCCCAGTCCCTACACATGTATGTGGTCCAAGATCTTCCCTGTGACCGGAGTTTTGAGTCCAGTGGTCCCGTTCAGTCTGTCATATGCATTAGCCTATGCAAACATTGGTGATTGTAGACATATGTTCAGTTTTTTCTCCAGTCCCATATACTATGCAAACTGACAGGTTCTATGGCCCAGTACAACCCAGCCTGTCACAGACTTGTCCCCTATGCACATCAGTGGGAACTGCAGTCTAGTTGGGGCAAGCCCCAGTAACCCCCACCAGCCCATCCACAGCTTTAGTTCCTATGCATACAGGTATGTACAGCGGATTAGTCCAATCCATGCTGCATCCCAGTTGGGCTCCTGTATACACCTATGTGTGTTGCAGCTTAGCTCAGCCCACCCTACCCCACAACCCCATCTACACATATACCGACAGATGCTACTGCCTTGTCCAGCTTAGTCTTCCCCCAACCATGGCTACCTTGCCCTCCAGCAGGAGCTGCCATTCCAGCAGATGAGTGCCAAGACTCATTCCCAGTCTCAGATCTTGCACTTTCTGGGGGGTTGTGTGATCAGGCTGACACAACTTACACTCTGTCCTGGCACTTGCCAGCAGATGCTGTGGCAAAGCCCAGGCAGTCAACACTTATAGCCTGGCTTTTACTCGTGCCAGTGGGTGTGGTGGCCTGGCCTGGAAACAGCTCTTAAAATTCCAAACTTTTATGAATGGCATGGTAGCAACAAATTATTCTAAAGAGACCCAGACACTGGTAAGACAAAAACAAATTACAGAAACATGTGTGGATATCCTGTAAATGTTTATGAATGAAGAATGCAAACATTGAGCAGTGGATTGTGGAACAATGGACATGATTGGAGGAACATTATTTGGTTTTCTGTAGGGATGAACACCTTTGTAAGTCATATCTACTCCTAATATCTTGTAAATTCATCCTGATGCCTCTCTTGCCATGTCTATAGTATGTCTGATAGAGAGGCACTTATTACTGACCTGTTTCAAGTGCAGGTTGTATATTTGAAACTCATTGCTTTCATTGTTTTGGAAGATTAGAAGTTAACAGGAAAGGCAGCCTCACGTCCATTTAATCTCCCATATGTTTACTGTGAAGTATAATTTACTTTCTAACTTCAGCTCAGAAATTCTATGGTTTCTTAGTAGTAAAATATATTATACATCTGACTAAGATTAGCCATTCTATTGTTAGCATGAACTGAAGCATCTATTTCATTGCAATGTGGTTCAGAAGAATTCAGACGAAGAATAATTGGCTGTTTTGCTTTGAAGAAACGTAAACAAGCACTGCGCAACCTTCCAGTTCCCCCACATTTTATTAGTAACCAAAAGCATGGCAAGACTTCCAAATGAGAAAATGTGAAACTCTGGCTTTGGGGCTTGTCACTCTCCATTGGTTCTACACTTATTCTTTGTGCCTGTCACTACAGCTGCTGTTCATGCAAGCTTTCTCGCAGGGGTACCAGTGATGTGGTGGGCCTTTCTTCCTAAAGCCATATAGATTTTTCAGGATGATAGGGTCATCCCTACCCAGACTTAGTCCCATGTGTAATCAAAACACACTGGAATCCTGCTTCATTCCCAGGAGATCCATTTGATGCCAGGGAGGTATAGTAGTGGTCTCCTGTGATTGATGCTCTAATTCTAAATATAATGCATTGGAATTTCAGGGGAAATTTGATTTTTTCAAGGTTCTATAAAATTTTCTTGACACAGATTGGTATAAGTTTATTGCACACAAGTTATAATGCATTTCTTTTTTTTCCCCCTAAGATTTCTTTTTATTGGGAAGGCAGATTTACAGCGAGGAGGAGAGACTGAGAGAAAGATCTCCCAGCCACTGGTTCACTCCCCAAATGACTGCAACAGCCAGAGCTAAGCCAATCCAAAGCCAGGAAACTCTTCTGGGTCTTCCACTTGGGTACATGGGCGCAAGGCATTGGGTCATTCTGTGTTGCTTTCCCAGGTCACAAGTAGGGATCTGGATGGGAAGTGCAACAGCTGGGACATGAACTGATGTCCATATGGGATGCCAGGACTTGTAGAGAGACGATTAGCCATTTGAGCCATCACACCCAGCTATTAAACTTGACGTTTCTTTGGCTTACTTCAGCGAACTTATACAGCTAATGCTGTTGCTGTTTAAGTTTTGTTCTTTGATTTTTTTTTTAGATTTATTTACTTTTATTGGAAAGGCACATTTGTAAAGGAGAAGGAGATAGAGAAAGATCTTCTGTCTGCTGGTTTATTCCCCAAGTGTCCACCATGACCTGAGTTGAGCTGATCTAATGCCAGGAGCCAGGAGCCTCCTCTGGGTCTTTCATGCAGATGCAGGGTCTCAAGGCTTTGGGTCATCCTCTACTGCTTTCCCAGAACAAGCAGGAAGCTGGAAGGGAAGTAGAGCATTGGGAACACAAACTGGCTCTCATATGGGATTCCTGTGGATGCAAGGTGGGGATTTAACCACTGGGCTACTGCTATGGCTCCAAGTTTTATTCTTTGAGATGATCAAACCCTCAGATACTTTTTTTAAAGTGCCTAGACAGAAAAGCTTGGTGCTCTGAAATTGATCTTAAGTTGATCTATATATTAGACATCAGGAAACAGTGAAACTGAAAGATTGCTAATGAAATCATTTAAGTTTGAAGCAACTCTCTTCAGGAAACAAATCTAATGGGGAAAACCATACAAGAGATCAGATACTCTTCAGATAAATATAATAATGATTAGAATAGCAAATCCATATGAATTGCACAAATATCTCCATTCGCTAAATATTAATTATGACTTTTTGATATAGACAAAAGTATCATTTTAATCATCTTCAAGTTTCACAGGTGTTTTTATAGAGGTCAGTAATAATAGCTAGAACATTCTGTAATCCTATTAATCTGCATACAGTCATCACAGAGTATGAACACCTGATGAAAATAAAATAGAAGTCAAAACCATCTTACAAATTAAATTTTAAAGCAACGGTAATGCTCATAGTCCATGAAACCAAGTGTCTCAAGTCTTCACACTGACCCTGTGAGCTCTGGCACATGCCATTACTTTCATCATCATTGTTCTAGTCAAGAAATGGGTACTCCGGAAAGGATCTTTCAGAGGCTTAATAGAACAAGTTTGTGACAGGGCCAGAATGTTGAATACCAGCCTTTGAATTTCCTTGGGTCCGTGACTCTAACAACAGAATTCTGTAGGGCTTTGATGTGGAGAAGTGCCTGTGGGGAGTGTTGGTCATTCTACTGGAGTGAAATATCCAGCCTCTAAAACGGAAAAAACAGATTTCATAATCTAAAACCCCTGGCTAGGCACAAGATATGCTTTATTCAAGTTCTTGACATATTAACACATTCATTCACAAACTCACTTAACATTTATTAGATGTCTATTTTGAACTTGCTGTTATATATAGTAAAGATGTAAGTGAACAAAATAGACATCCCTCCCATTATGAAGCGTGTGCTTGATTTGTATGGGAGGGAGCAAAAAATAAATAAATAATGAACTTTAAAGACAAGTAGGTTATCATGTATGTCAAATGGTGATGCTGTGAGAAAAAAAAATAGAGCAAGATAATAGAATCAGGAATGCTGGAGATTCCTGAAATTCCATAAACCCTATGCTGATACTTTTCTTGGATCTTGTCATTTTTACGAAGCTTGGGAGAAGTGAGGATTATTTAGGATTAAAATGGTAAGATATATATCCTTCCAAAAACTGTGTGCTCGCTGTTAGAGCAAACAGCTCCTGGAAAACACAGGATTGTCTTATGATCTATGCCCCAGTAATCCGTTGCCTGCCATGGATTCCCAGCTCTCAAACTCCATGCCTCAACCTGATGCTACAACACACACTACTTTCTGTACTTATCCTAGAATATTCAATAGACCATGGTTCAAGTTGATGTATCAGTTTAGTCCTCAATTACCACGACACTCAAAGGGTATTTCTGTTTTCCTAAAGCAACTGTAAACTCCAAAGTCAGCTCTGCCAATCTCAAACTGTCTGCTCCAGTGTATATAGAAGCTTCACTCCGTGTTCCATTCACCCATACATCTTCACTGTCCTCTGTCTTCAGTCTTCATCCTCTTGTCTATACTTTTCCCTGGCATAGCTACAAAAATGACTTGTCTTTTGAGTTACTATTCACTATTAATTAGCATGCTTTCTAGGACTTGCTCCTCCTTTCTTGCACTGGATGTTCCTTGTTAAGAGCATGTGCTTTCCAACTAGTCAGTTCTCCCCGAAATGCCTGTCTTTGTCCTGTTCAAACAATGGAATTCTAAAAGTGGGAAGGACCTTGCATACTTATCTCCCATCTACTATAGAAAATCCTTCCAAAATATCCCTGACAACTTCAACCTACCTCATCTTAGCCAAAGCAGCTACCTGGCTGAACTGCATATGCCTTGTCAGTATAAATTGCTTTCTACAAACCCACCATGCTACGGACACTCCACTGAATCTCAATAGATGAGTACAGCTACAATTTTCCATTAAAACAACAGGGAAGGGTGGGAGAGAAAAGCTAAAATTATGTTCTCTTCCTGTTTTAGTTAACTGTCATTGCTTTAGTCATCAAGTTAACCCCAACATTTAGTGGCTGAACTTAACAATGACTGACCATTTCTCAATATTTTGCAAATATAGTGGTTTTTCCATTATTTTGACTCATTCATATCATTGCAGTCACCCAGTACCTCTCATGGGACTGGAAAGTCCTACATGACTGGAAGACCATGCTCACAGGCTGTTAAAGCATCACTTCCTCATGGGATCTCTCATCTTTCTTAAGCCAGTTTGTTTCTTCATAGCATGATGGTCTGAGATTCCCAAAAACAAAAGATAAAATGGAATATGTAAGATCTAGCTTCAGATGTCATAGTGTTATAGCTGAGGCATTATATTTATCAAAGAATTCCAGATTGAAGGAGAAGAAAAAATAAGAGCATGTCTGCTAAATCAACATTATGTTATAAAGATTTGCAGTTGACAAACCTAATGGAATGGTATCTGATACAATGGCAAGCTCTTGATACTAGGCCTTAAGAGTTCTGATCACAAAATGATGTCCCTTTCTTATTTTTAGATCTATCCATCTATATCCACCCAACTGACTTCATTTGTGGCATCTACCTTCATGTTATTGATTCTTTCTCACCATTTAATTATAAGCAGATTGACTCTATTGCAAACTTAAGCTTACTTCAAGCCCTAAACTGTTTATCATTTCCCTGAACAAAAAGAAGTTTATGTCATTTAGTAGCATGGCTTCCCCTCCCCTCCTTCTTGGCTGAGTTACTTGAGATGGAATCTGCTATACACTCATGATTTACATTCTTGCCTCATATTAACGGGAGAGAGAGACAGACAGACAATTGATTCATTCCTCCCAATAGCTGCAACAGCCAGGACCGCCTCAGGCTGAAGCCAGGAACTAGAAAGTCTGCTGGGTCTCCCGTGTAGGTTGCAGGTGCCCTGTTACTTGAATTGTCTCCTGCTGCCTGTCAGGACGCATGTTATGGAAGCTAGAGTCAGGGTCAGAGTCGGGGCTCAAACCAGAGCAGAGATACAGCATGCCTGTGTCCCAGGCCCCATGCCAAAGAGCCTGCCATGGCCTCCCATTGTTGATGCTCATTTCTACTTTGCATGTAGGGACATCACTGTTTCTTGTTTCTCCCCTGCCTCTGATCACATTTACCTGGCTTTTTCCTTTATTAAATGTACTCCTAAATGTTCATTACTGCCATCCATCAGCCTTCGGCTCTCCTCATACTCCATGCTCTCTCATGGTAATAATTTTTGCCTTTGAGGCCTCAACTGTGCTCATCACATGCTCACATTCCACATGATTTCTGAGATGTTTCCCTACAATAAGACTGAGTCCATTTACCTGCAGAAGTAAGTCATTGTCAGCTTTTCTTCTGTCATTTCTGGCCAATATCTTTCCTGGGCTTTTCTCTGTCATTTCTTCCATCTCCACATTTGGGGATTCTTGGAACTGCCTCCAGAAACACCCCCCAGCCTCCGCATCACCATCTTTGTCTTGGGTCTGTCTTTGGGAGAACTCAAGCTAAGATTACTTATATACTGAATGTTTTGCATGTGCCAAGGGAGATTGCTGTTCCTCATGGGTGAGCCCACATACTTGCCCATAGAGTCTACACTCAGACCCGAATCATACGCTGGTTAGTGTTATGGCCCAGCCTCACATTACTTGGTCCTTTCGATTCTCATTGGTGGTTTCCATGATCTAGCCCTACAAGTACAGTGGCCTTGTCCACGAAGTCCCCCAGGAGTCATTCCCCACCTGGACATAAACCCTCAGGTCCCTGCTTGTCCCCATCTGTGCCATCCTCCAGACGAAATGTCAGTCCATACCCCTGAGTCCCCAGAGTGTGCTGCCCAGGTTCTGCCAACTGCAACCACTAGGTTGCCAGAGCTAAAACCCCGAGCCTGTAGTCCAGAGTGGTCTGAGATATGGCATCCGCAATTATTTTGTATCATTCACTTTAAATTAGGTCACAAACTTTTATTGTTAAAATTATTTCAAAAGTTTATTTATTTAATTTAAAGCCAGAGTTACCCAGAGAAAGAGGAAAAAAGGAAGACAGAGAGAGAGAGAGAAAGAAAGGGAGGGAGGAAGGGACATCTTGCATCCACTGGTTCATTCCACAGATGTCCACAAGGGTTGGAGATAGGTCAGACTAAAGCCAAGGTGATGGAAATCCAGCTGGGACTCCCACATAGGTGGCAAGGCCAAAGTGCTTGGCTCACCTTCTGCAGCTTTCACAGGCATGTGGGCAAGCAGCTGGATCAGAAGTGGAACTGCTGGAACTCAAACAGGCACTCATGTTGGATGCTAGTGTCACAAGTGCTAATTAATGCTGGACCCACAGGTTTCCATTGAGTTAGATTTCCACTAATTTTTCATCCTATCACACAATCTTATTAATATTTTATAGAATGCAATATAGCAATAAAATATTTTATAGAATATAATATGCTCATAAGCAATACGAGAATAATCCTATAATAATTAATTTGTTCTTGCATTTAAAAATATTTTATTGTATGTAATATCATAAGCAGTATCTTTGTACGTTAAACTTTTTTCCCCTTACTTTAGGGCACAGTTTAGAATAGATTCCCAGAAGTAAGAATTACGCATTAAGAGATTTGAACATCTTTATAGTTCTTAATGCATACCAGAAATTGCTTTGCAGAGGCATTTTACTGAAGCTATATTTTAGGGAGTTTGTCCAATAATTCAGTATCTACCATTGTTATGAAGTTGATTTCCATTAGAACTAGTTTGCCTAAAAGGCTTCACAAAAGGAGTCTCATGCTCTTTCATATGACAGATTTTCAACTACTTAAATTTTTATAAACAACAACAACAGCAAAACTAACTACCCCCCCCCTTGCACCTCTGTACAACTTTTCAGCTGTGTTTTAGGCATTCTTTCTCCGTGCTAAACAAGCCTTGAAGCATTTCTTGTCTGACAACATGGCCAGACTCTTCATCGTTGGAGTCAGAGTCTCCTAAATACATTCCTTTGTGCCTATGTCCCTCTTAATTTGGAGATTCCAGACATGGCCTGACCAGTGCAGATCACAGAGAGGCTATCACTTGCCTTGACCAGGGCATCTATTTTCAGCAATGCAAGCTAAGGTCACATTAGCATTTCTGGCAGAAAAATACACGACTGTCTCATGATTATATTCTGTCAACTAAATCCTGCGTGGTTCTTTCACATGAACTCCCATTAAGTGAGGTTTCCCATGTTCTGTACTGATTATGCGGGGAAATAATTTACATCAGTTCTCATGAGACGTTAATGTTTATTATTGTAGGATACTACGATACATCTATGTTCGCTAATATGTGTAGCATTTAATTAATGTGTAGCATCTAGTTTATTTCTATGTATTTATAAACTCTTCCATACCAGTATTAAATATTAAATGATCTAATATCTGTACTTGATGACATGTGTGAAATTATTCGTTTCTCCTGGGAAAAAGTCATTTCTACTCCATGTTTGTACACTAACGCAGTAACACATCTGTGCACCATTTATTTATTATTTCAACAAGTAGATAAAATATGATAAAAAAGACTAAAAAATATAGCAAAATTTCTGAGATATATGCTTATCCTCAGATATGAGGGACTTCATAAATATTTTAGAAAACTAAACTATAAGTTTATTCTGCTGTAGAAACTAAATCAATACAATCTTTCCATGAACTTTTTGAATTAACATGTGTATGGGTAAGTGTGTGGCTGACTGTGTATCTGCGTGGGGGGGCTGATTTTGCAAAGATAATGCAAATTTTCTGTGAATTTTTGAAGTCTGGATGCATTGAATTTTTTGGTGTAATTCTCCTTAGTTTGCTTGAAGAGACGATTTGGAATTTAGAGAAAACAGCCTATTGATTCGTTGCTAGGAGAATATGCTTTTCTGATTGCATCTTTGGAAACTACTATCTAGTGTATTAAAATTAACAATAAAATAACTAAGATTAACATTTTTCCTTGCCCCAAAGTTTAGTTGTTTTTTTAAATTACAGGGTGCTTATTGGTTCTCCTTTAGTTGGACAACCCCAAAACAGGACAGGAGATGTCTACAAGTGTCCAGTTGGCAGAGGGGAATCACTACCTTGCATTAAATTGGATCTGCCAGGTATGTAAGATCAAAAAGATGAAGTCTGATCCTTAACTTGCTTGGTGTTCTTACTGCCAGAGAATTTCAGGTAACTGCTGAGTCTGTTTCATGTTGCTATAATAGAATACGAGACACTGAATAATTCAGATTGAATAAAAAGCTTTTTGGCTTATATAAAAAGAGAGAAGAAATAATAATTATCCTTCACTTATACAAATTCACATAAAATGGCAGTTTAATGATCTGTACATCTGATTTGATTTATAAAGTCATCATGGATCACCCCTGGATCAAGAGTCAGCACATCTCACTCTCCAGTTAGGATACTTTGTAGGGATACCATGGAAAACATTTTCCAAATAAGCCTGTCTATCAAATGTCCTCCACTAAGTTTAAGTTAGTGTTAACCATTGGATTTTCTAAAAGATTTCTTTATTTGAACGATGGAGTTAGAGAGAGAAAAGAGACATATACACACACATGCAGAGAGGAGCGGGGTGAGAGAGAGAGAGAGAGAGAGAGAGAGAGAGAGAGAGAGAAGAAAGGGAAAGATCTTGCATCCACTGGTGCACTCCCCCAGTAGCCATAATGGCTGCAGCTGGGCCAGGCCTAAGCCAGGAGCCAGAGTCTCAACCTGGGTCTCCCACGTGGCTGGCAGGGGCTCATCTTCTGATGCTTTCCCATCTGTATTATTAGAATTGGATCAGAAGTAGAGCTGCCGAAACTCGAACCAGTGCTTAAATGGAATGCTGGTATTTCAAGTAGCAGTTTAACCTGATATTGGCCCCTAATGCATAATGTCTTAAAAGCAAAATAATAAGAAAACATGTCATATCAAATGTTATGAAAATGGTTTACAGCCCACTAGTCTATTGTGTTTTCAAGTTGCACTTTTTTTTTATAATTTCTTAATTTTTCATTATGAGCATTTACATATTTATGATAGCTGCTTTAGGAACTCTTGCTTGATAATTCATCTGGAATATGGAAACATCATCATTTTCCATTGATTTTTCATTGAGGTTTGGTCACAGTTTTCACTTTATATGTTGTAATTTCGGATCGTTCTAATAGAGATTTTACATTCTGTCATGTGCCTTTGAATAATCTTAGCTTTTTAAATTAGCAAGCAATTTACTTGGCTGAACTCAATTTCCGGATTCTGACTTTTTTTTTTGCAATGAGAAGCAGATAAAAATCTCTATTTACTTCTTGCTATTTCAGCTGAGATATTTAAAATCTACTCTGCACAGTCACCACTGGTTTTTTTCAGCCATTTGTTCAGAATGTGCGTACATATATTAGAACTGTCCTTATGTAACTCTTTTCCTCAAAACACCCTTGCTCAGTTTGCATATGCTGCCATTGTGCACCCATTTGTGTCTGTTCTCTGTCCCTTCAGACGGTAAGCCTGGGGCTTCTGTTTTGAGTGTTAGCCACTGCAGGAGACCTTAGCTACAGGGGGAAAGTGAAACAAACGAAGCACAAAACCAGGAAATTCACCCAATGCCCGTCAGTTCCCTTAGGTCCCTACTCTCCTACAGCCTCATCCTGGTCTCAGTTGCTTTCCAATGCCTTCAGGTAGTTGCTTCATACTTGTTTTTCCCTCTGTTTCTAAAAGTTTATAGTTATCATATGCAAAAAAAAATGTAAAATAGGAACTATTTCTTTCAATTTGGTATAAATGGCAATATCACTTTTCATTGATTATTTTTTTCCCTAGATTTGGACACATTTTCCTATTCCACTTTATATGCTGTAACTTTCAATCATTTTAAATGTGGAGATTGTACATTCTTTTATTTGCCTCTGAATGGCTTTAGCTTTTTAAATAAGCAAGCAATACAAATATTTATTTCAGGTCAGGCAAATAAGTTAATGAGAAACCATGGAATTTACATAAGCCAATTAATATTTTGGGGCAAGAAGAGATGTTTAAATTAGTTACTATGTGTTTAATTCCAAGACACTAGCATTCAGTCATTTCAACCTCAGTGAAAATAAGACATGTTACAAATCAGCAAATTAGAACACCACAAATCATCAACTAAATATAGCAAATATGAATGAGAGGCAAATGGTATTTAACATCATGTCAAAGAAAGGCATCCTCAAAGCCCCAGGGGACATGAGAAGTCCTCTATCTCCTTAACTGTCGTGGAAAGCAAATTGAAACCATAATACACCGTTTTCACCCCTTGAGTTGATAGAAGCACTAACTGATGAACTTGAGAGAAAGTGGCGATCATGCATTTCAGGGAGTCCGAACCTGGACATCGAGTTCTCACTTGTTATAGTAGGTATAACATTGTCAGCCGTTTGACAGAGATTTAAAATGCAATCTGACCAAAACATTGTAGTTGCCAGAAAACTGACACATATAAGCTTTTCTTACCTTTTCTCATCTTTATTATTTCCTTTAGTTGCAATTTGCTTACGTAAGGATGAACGTGCAATTTTGTCTATGTCTAGCTTATTTCATTTAACATCATGCTTTACTATTGAAATCACTTTGATGATATGCAAATGATGGAATTCCATTCTGTTTTTGTAGCTGAATAATATCTCATTATATTTTGGATATTAATTCTTTGTCAAATAAGTAACTTAAAAATGTTTTTTTTCCCATTTTGTCAGGTGTCATTTCATGCTATTCCTTTTTTTGCTATTCCAAAACTCTGAGTTTGTTATAATCCTATTTGTCTAGTTTTGTATTTATTTTCTGTGCGTTTGGGTCTTATCCAGTTATCATTGCTGAACTGACACCAATCACTTTAAGTATTTGCCCTACATTTTCTTCCATAATTTTCATAATATCAATTTTAAAATTTAAAAATCAGGTTTAGTTGATTTTTGCACATGGTAAAAGGTAGAGAATGGACTGTGTCCTCGTGCATACAGCAGCATTTCTCCAGTGTGTGGTCTGGATACTGTTATCAAGAACCCTTGGGTATGTGCACATTGATTGATTCATGGGCTCTCTATCTGTTCCATTGATTGGTGCATTAGCAAGAGCAATTTGGGTGGATAAAGAAGAAAGGAACCATCAAAATAGGAAAGAAGGAAGTCAAAATACCCTTGTTTGCTGATGGCATGATGTGATGTTGGACATGGAAAAATCTGAACATTCCACCAAAGCTGGTTGTTGGAACTGAGAACTGACTCAGTAAAGTAAGAGATTGCAAGATCAACACATTCAAGGCAGTCGATGGTTTATATGATTATGATGAATTCACCAACAAAGAAATCTCATTTCCAATGCCACAAGACCAAAATATATAGAAATAAATCTAACCAATGATATGAAATCTGTATATACAATGAAAATTATAAAGCAAGAAATCATCAGTAAAATGAATCAGAAGAATTAATATGATTAAAATATACTACCTAAATGACCCATTTATCCTACAAGAAAGTAGAACAGAGTTCCTAAGCCTGTGTATTTTAGCTACCTCACAAATAGTAAGGCTACCCCTGCTATGTACCCTCATCCCCGAGCGATGTTGATCCCTGGTTACCTTTTGCATAAAAGTTCTAAGACGAGTTATTCAAGACCAGTATGTATAAAGCACCTATAACAGGTGTTCTAAAGTCAGTCCACTGAAAATCTTGGACAAACACCCATGGCCAATGAGGAGGCCAAGCTGAACACTAAATCTCAACCACGTAGAATTGAAGTGTAACAACACTGGAGGCATGAACCATGAGGGCAGAGTCATTCTTTAACTTGAATACTGCCTCTCTCAGATCTCTCAGTACCCTGTGAAACAACGCTCAGCAGCTTTTGCTTTTCCTGAATAATCTTTTTTTTTTAACATGAGTTAGTGGAATTTCTTGCCAATTTTGTCAGATTGGTAAGGCTCAGATCTTAACATTTATATTTGGAATAGAAAATGTAGACCCTTCCCTATGTGTCTTTCATCCAAAGTTTCTGGCTACTGCTCTAATCCTTCTCCAATTTTCTTTCTTTTTTTCCCCTTTTTTAATTGCAAAGTCAGATCGATATATAGAGAGAGAGGAGGAGAGACAGAGAGAAATATCTTCTGTGCAATGATTCACTCCCCAAGTGACCACAACGGCTTTTGCTGCCGATCCGAATCCAGGAGTGCTTCCGGGTCTCCCACACAGGTGCAGGGTCCCAAGGCTCTGAGCCGCCCCCAACTGCTTTCCTAGGTCACAAGCAGGAAGTTGGATGGGAAGTGGGGCTGCTGGGACTGGAACCGGTGCCCAAGTGGGATCCTGGTGCGTTCAAGGCGAGGACTTTAGCTGCTAAGCCACGGAGCCGGGCCCTCCTTCTCCAATTTTCTTTGTCATGTTCATGATGTGTCTATGATTTTAGAGACATGGTAAAAAAAATCATTTTTTTTATCTTTACTAATTTTTCTCATCCTTGTCAAAAAACATGCTTCCTTTTGGTCATTTAAAACAACATATTTAAGAATCTATTACACCTTCAGCATGATGAGACCAAACATTTTATTTGTTTTCATGAGCAAACGTGTAAAAAGCGATCTCGCATTCTCATCACCCTGCTTGATCTGCATTCTTTCACAGTTCAGCAAAACTATTTGAAACAGTGACACAGACAGAGATTCTGGGACAGCAGCCAGCTCCCTCGGCTTTGTGTGTTCATTATATTCCTTCATCATACTTGGGAGCTTGTTTAGTTCAACTCAAAGAAGAATGTGCTATGCTATGAGCAGAGCAAATAGAATGTTTTAATGAGAAGACGCTTAATTTCTGCTTGTGAAACTCTTCAGGCTCATGAAATATTGTTCTGTTTTGTAGTTAATACGTCAATTGCCAATGTCACAGAAGTCAAGGAGAACATGACATTTGGATCAACTTTAGTCACCAACCCAAACGGAGGGTTTCTGGTAAGGAAGAAAAGGAAAGAATGATGTTGAATGACTACACAAACGGTATCATTTTAAGATCTTACAATATATTCTATGTAATTGTACATCCTTTTTTTAAGGCGTGTGGGCCTTTATATGCCTATAGATGTGGACATGTGCATTACACAACAGGAATCTGCTCCGACGTCAGCCCCACGTTTCAAGTCATCAACTCTTTCGCCCCTGTTCAAGGTACAGATTTTATGCAATGTTCTTGCATGTTTGGAAAAGCATAAACAGTGAATGAGACCTGTGTATACACAGGAGCATACCAAAAAGCTTGAGGTATTTTCTTGGCTTCCAGCATTACCAAGTTAGGTAATTGTTTGCTTTGCCAGTATATAACCAAGCCTCACTGCTATGTCTGGAATTGATATTAGTTAGAACAACCTTTACAGAGTCGTGTTTACACTTCACTGCTGAAACTGCTGCCTTGCTGTTACTCGAAGCATGAGTGTCTTTGAGAAAACTTCAAATCAGATATGTGCAGAATGAGAAATGTTACATAAAATTCATTTGAAGAAAATACCCAGACATATGCCTCGTACATCATTAAGTAAAATCAGTAGAGATGGGCTTTATTTGCTAAAAATCCCAACACATTACTTTTCTAAATCTCTTTTTTTTTAAATTATAAAAGGAATGTATCTACTTTGTAAAATGTCAGCGATGTTTTAAAAATTAGCCTCTTTCAGGCATGAAACACTCCATACGTATTTTAAAAGGTAGATTCCAACTTTGCACGATTGACTCCTTTCATTGCAGAATGCGGCACTCAGCTGGACATAGTCATAGTACTGGATGGTTCCAACAGTATTTATCCCTGGGAAAGCGTTACGCATTTCTTAAATGACCTGATTGAAAGGATGGATATTGGTCCTAAACAGACACAGGTACGTGGCTCTGAGTTTTCATTTTGTTGTTACAATGATACAAAAACACAAGGTTTAAGAAAACAAGAATTTCTTAAAATTAATACCATGAAAACAAAGGATAAGTATTATAATCTATATCCCTATTTTTATGCCTGTTAAAAGTAGATATTACTTGGGCATTGTTACTTTTCCAAACACAGAATAATATGAAACCTGCCATTTTCAGCACTCTGAGAAAATATCCCTTATCAATCCCTTTAAATTAATGCTTTAGTTGATTTTTAATTTCAAAATAAGTGCAACAATGTCGAGAGAAAGGTTTCAAACTCTGTAGAGATCACCTGCTATTCTAAGGAGCTCATCACATTTTAACTTTCTCATATAAAAATAACTGACCACAAGGTAATACATAAAGTCTGCTTTCTTCAGATAAATTATTTCCTTCCTTAATGAAAAACAAATGTTCCATGCTCCAGTTGCAGAAGAAGCCAAGAGTTGTGTTTTTTTCTTTGTATCTTTTCCTAAATATGTTTTCTTATCGCCACATAATAAAAAGACATTTCTCATACAGCGCTCTCATTTTGGATACTCATTTGCATTTAGTTATTTCAATGTTTATTCAACTTTTATGGTCACATGGCTTAAAATCTTGAGCAGATATAATGTGTAATTGGCAAGTAAGATACTGAAGTGAACAGTAGCCAGAAAGCAAGTGTTAAAATTATAATCAGACTCACAGGCTATTGTAAGCTTCAACAACTGCAGGAGAGCGTAGGGGGCTTCAGGACATGGTGGGGGCAATCCAGTATTCTTCCCTTTTCCTCCTGAGAACCCTGCCATAGAGAAATGTTTGAGGTGTTGAAAAAGCTGTCTCACTTCATAAGTGTTTATATCATACCAAACATATTACACACATCATATATACATATATATATATGTACTTCAGACCATCCATAGATCATGGAATCAAAGCATGTTTATTTTGATGTAAAAATGTAAATCCATGCAGTTTTTTTTCATATTTACTCACTCTCTATAAATGTTTTAAAGATCACTCACATGCATAGTGCACAGACACAGGGAAAGCACATGGAAAGTGCAAACAAAATGTAAGTTTGTTTTGGTGTAAAAATGTTCGAAATTCATGCATATGAGGGGTCTTCAAAAGTTGATGGAAAATTATTAAAAGTTTATGTTTTTTTAATGTATTGCCCCTGAATAAATTTATGTTTTAGTTTCATCTGCTCCAAAGTTTTTGAAGTACTATGATTCATGGTTTTGTCCCATCCCTGCCCGCTATCACCAAAGGATAAGCAGTTGAAGATTTCAAATTAGAACTCAATCCTCTTATCAAAGCGACATGTCCTATTTCATAAGATAAATTTATTTTTATTTGAAAGGCTGATTTTAGAGAGAGATTTTTCATCTATCTGCTGATTCACTCCCAAATGGCTGCCAACAGCCAGACCAGTGCTGAACCAATCAGGAGCCAGGCGCTTCCTTAGGTGCAGGGGACCAAGGACTTGTGCCATCCCCTGATGCTTTCTTAGGCCCTAAGCAGAGATCTGGATCAGAATTATAGCATCCAGGGTGGACACCTGCACTCAGATAGGATGCTGGCACCATAGGCAGAGGATTAGCAGGCTCTGACACTGCACTAGCCCTCAAATGTCATGCTTTTTTTTTTTTTAAAGATTTATGTTTATTATAATTTTTTTATTGGAAAGGCGGATATACAGAGAGGAGAGACAGAGAGGAAGGTTTTCCGTCCGATGATTCACTCCCCAAGTGAGCGCAACGGCCGATGCTATGCCGATCCAGAGCCAGGAGCCTCCTCTGGGTCTCCCACGCGGGTGCAGGGTCCCAGAGCTTTGGGCCGTCCTCGACTGCTTTCCCGGGCCACAGGCAGGGAGCTGGAAGGGAAGCAGGGCTGCCGGGATTAGAACAGGCGCCCATATAGGATCCTGGGCGTGCACAGCAAGGCCTTTAACCACTTGCGCCACCACGCCGGGCCCCAAATATCATGATTTTATGATCTAAGACTGAGTGAGTCTCTGCATAGAGCAGTTTGAAGGTTAAGGTTATTTTTACTGGATAATAGAGGACTTCTCAAAATCAGTATAAAGTCACTTTTTAAGATAGACTGTTAAAGATTGCAGAGTGTAACTGCTCCTGTATGCAACTGTTCACCTGCAGTTGACCTTCTCAACTGTGCGCTGAAGGTTGAGAGGAAATAGTCTTTGTTTCCCTGCCGCACCGGAGGTATGCAGCAGCCTGCATCCCCAAAGAACACCCCAGAAACTCGACTTATTCTTTCTTGTGGCACGTCTTCTGCATGGACTCTTTTTGTCGTTTATAGAATCATGAAGCTAAACCCCCAAGGAATCTGAAAGATCATTGAGCCCCAAAACTCAACTGAGGAAGGGCTATAGCAGGCTATGTGATTTGTTGCAGGTCACATTATTTGTTTTTTTTTAATGTTTTAATTTTATTATTTTATGATGTAGTTCCATAGTCTGTGGGATTTTCTTGCCCTCCTCCCCAAACCCCATCTCCAATACTTATTTCCTCCACATTATTACAGCAGTATAGTCCTTCTCAAAGGACTAATAGTCCTAAGTCCGTCATTCTGCTATCCCAGCCTTGGAGGTATGGACAATGGCAGAGAGTCCAGCATCCTATTGTCAAGATACAATCAACAGTTTTGTTGGGAGTCCATCTTTTGTTTAGAAACAGAGATGGTTACCTTCTTTGTTGATGATAGATCAGAATACGCACCTCCCCAATTGCATTGCGGTTCCAAGGCTCTGCTTCTGGGGAAGTTTCAGAGCTGAGCCAATTCCCTAACAGTCCTAAGAGCAGGTCTTTATCTTTTTTTCAATCATGTTGATTGTTTTTCCAGGAAGCCCGGTGGCTAAACCATGGCAGGCTTCTGTGTGTTACACTCTGTCTTCCTTCACACAACTGGAATGAAAGTGCTTGCTCACTGCTGTGCTCTCTCATTGCTTCCCCATGCTGTGCTCTCCGTTCTTCAACCTGCTTTGTTCATTTCATTTTACCTTTTTATCTGATCTGTTCTTTCCAAAAACCAATAACACTCTTAAAACAACTGTAAACATCTCATTTTTAAAAAAGATTTATTTATTTTTATTGGAAAGGCAGATATACAGAGAGGAGGAGAGACAGTGAGAAAGATCTTCTGTCCGACGATTCACTCCCCAAGTGAGCGCAACGGCCCATGCTATGCCGATCCAAAGCCAGGAACCAGGAACCTCCTCCAGGTCTCCCACACAGGTGCAGGGTCCAAGGTTTTAGACCATCCTCCACTGCTTTCCCAGGCCACAAGCAGGGAGCTGAATTAGAACTGGCGCCCATATGGGATCCCTGCATGAGCTAGGCAAGGCATTTAGCCATTAGGCTACTGAGTCAGACCCCATTTATGGAGTTTTAAATTAACACATTTAAACTCGGTTTGAAGTTTGACCTTCTTTCACAGAATTCAGAAAAGAAACTCATTCATAGAAAATGTGAAAAGTCATTTCCTTTTGAAAGTAATGTGTACTGAAAAATATGCTTATCTTTCATGTGGTCAGACAGTAATTCTTTTCAAAAACATACAACTTGTTTGTTTTGACAACCATTTTCTTTCCTGATTGGTTGCTAACATGATTTAAGTAAGTTTGGGTTTTTGTGTTTCTTTACTTTTGACCTAAGATTGGATGAATTAGCTTTTAAAATTTTCCCTCTCCTTACTATCCTCTTGACTTCTATTTTTGAAAGGCGCAAATGTAAAAATGCACCTTAAGGGAGATTATGGTGAAGTTGCCAGATGGGAAGCTAAGAGGTGGGGAAGAACTCCTTGACATGTCAGCTATGTCGAAGGTCTGAAAGCGTGAAGGATGAAGTTGACAAGTGTTCTCACGAGGCTCTTCCCCTGTAACGATCTCTCTGAGAATGGGATCGTGCAGTGATCTGAGCAGAAGTCGCCTGGAGTTGGGGTACAGAGCTGCCCAGCGCCTGACTGCTGCCTGAATTGTGTAAAGGGTCTGATAGCAATGTCTAGCTGCTGACAGGCAAGTCAGGACAGGGGCAGCTGCACTGGGATTCGCCTGTACTCCCAGAATTTGTTAGAATGAAAAATGAGTGTTTCCCACGGACCAGCATAGGTCACTCAAAGCCCTCAGCCAACATGAGGTCATGTCGCTCATCTCCTGGAAATGAGCGGATGCTTCTGCAGAAAAAAAGCAGAACCTGTCTGTAGTTCCTGGGACCTGAGGTAGTGAAATGAATTCCCTCTTGGGCAAGGATGGAGGTGAAGGGCTCAGCGAAGGGAGTTCGCCAAAGAACCCACAGGAAACAGGATGAAAGCGCCTGGTAGGATCTTATTCATGTTAGGATAGTACCAGGCCGGTCAGAATTTTTATGCTCCTTATTTATTTGCTCTATCTTGCCCCCCGGAGAGGTCATGAATGAGTTAACAGTCTTAGGGGAAATAAGTAAACAAAGAGAAAACTACTCATGTTCCTTTCTTAGCACAAGTTTCTTGCCTCCTTTAAGCTTTTTTTTTTTTCATTTGTTTTATTGGAAAGGCATATAGACAGAGAGGCTGAAAGAAAGAGAGGAAGATCTTCGGTCCATGGATTCGCTCCCTAAACAGCCACAATGTCTGGAGCTGAGCCAATCTGAAGCTGGGAGCCTGGAGCCTCTTCCAGGTCTCCCAAGTGGCTGTAGGGTCCCAAGGCTTTGGGCCATCCTCAGCTGCGCTCCCAGGCCACAAGCAGGGAGCTGGATGGGAAGCAGGGCTACTGAGATTAGAATTGATACACCAGGTGCTTTCAAGACGAGGGCGTTGGCTGCTAGGCTATTGCGCTGGGCCCTGATTCTTAGTTTTGAGATGCCAGTTGAAAGAAAAGTCCTGTGTTCTAATTTAAAATGAAGAACATGAGATTAACTGTATTTGCAGGATGAGAAAAGATCAAATTATAATTCCACGTGGTCCTGTCTAAAATAAAATCCAAAGAGAAAACATCAAACTCGCTGTATTGATTATAGTTAGACACTTGGCAAAATAGAGTGATCTTAATGCTTATACTCTGCATAGACTTGTTTGCAAGCAATGACAGGCAACTACAAAATATAGAAACCTTTGTTGAAGGAATTTTCATCTCCAAAAGAAGTTGGGGTGCAAAACGAGGAAGGAAAATAGAGAGGAGAAGAGCAAAGGAGGGACAAAGAAGGGGAAAGAGGAGGGAGGGCTGGAGGGGAGGAGGCCGGGAGCACAGAGGTGCCCGTGAATGTCTCTGTGGTAGTGTACATTAGGGAAGTCCAACACGGAGCATGAAAGCAGCCACTCCAAGCTGTTGCTCACGTTTCTGTGTGGCCATATTATGACTTTTGCAAACATAGTCAAGAAATGTTGGCCAAACGTTTCTTTTTTTTTTTTTTTTAATTTTAACCCAAGATGGAGTAAGGCCATAAAATTGTCTTTTTTTTAAAAAAAAAAAACACCTATAAAAACAAACCTGAACCACTCTGAGCTTGCTATAAAAGATATTATGATATAAACATGATGGAGCTCTTATTGATCCTCAATACCTAAACGTAACATCGTTCTTAATAATAAATGAGAATGATATAAATATGTCAAATATGAATGCATTACCCTAAATAAAACTAGCAAATTGTGAGACTTGATATAAAAGTGAAATATACTAATGGAACAATGTCTTGATTGTTCATGTCCAAAGTGTAGCGTAGCATTAAACCAAGAAAAATGAAAGAGGAGAATTAATTAAATTTTAGGAATATTATTTATCTTTCTTTTTACTGCACATTTTACAGCCATTTCCCTGAGAGTTTTAAATGTGGGGCCTCGTTCCTTGTTTTTAGGTCTGAAAAGAAGCCTGACCTAGCCTGGCAGCCATGCCCTTGTCACCAGCCAGGCCCTAGTTTCTGAAAGTGCTGAATCTTCTCATCTGTCTCCCGGCCTTCATTCTCCCGCACCTCCACCCATCACACACCTGACTAGTCATTCCAGAGTCAAGTTGAGATCCTTTGCTTGGATAAAAATCTCCTCTAGCTGCCTGTTAACTACATTCCAAGTTCTCCAAGGAACAAAAGGGCTTTGAGTACCTGACCCCAATCGTTCCTGGCACCCCCTTCTACACCTCCTTCCCATCCAGCTTCTTGCCCTTCAGCCACTCCTCAGCCCTGCCCTGTCCTGTCCTGGGCTGCCCCGCACAAAAATGTGCTCTGCTCACGTTGTGCTCTCAGCCTTTGTATGCCCTTCTGTATTCCTGGTCCTACTTACTAGGAGAACTTCTTAGCTTAGTTCCAGCATCACTTTCTCTGCTTGTCTATGGTTGTCCAGCACACCCTTGGCCTTCCTCTCCTGCTTCCCTTAACATTTGCTCACCCTCATTTGTTGCTCTGATTCCTCAGTAGAATGACTGCTTTGTAGATTGTTTCTCCTGGTAGACTGTGAATTCCATGCAGACGGGACTGGATTTTCCTTCTTGTATTCATGAGATGTATTCTACAGTGTATGGATAGTCAGACACATAAAAGAGTTATTCACGTTGGGGAAAATGGACTTCCTGGAAGTTTTCGTTTCTACTGGATTAAAAAATTGTGATTGTCTTGACTTCTTTCTCTCACTCTGCTTCTTGAAGTCCGATTGATCCACTGAAGTAGAACACACTTGCTTGAGGAGACTCCCTGGACTCCTGCCCTTTGCCTTGTGCTCCTGGCTGCCTTTGCAGGTGTGTTCTCATCTAGCCCCATTCATCCCTCTCCACATTCAGGGAGTCAACTTTCCATTAACTTTTCCTGTCGCTGCATTTTTGAGCCAAGGCCATTTTCATATTCCATCAAGCAAGAGGCCAACTAATGACACATTTTGAGAATCTGTATCTAGTGTCTGTTTGGGTTTATTTATATTTTTGAGGTCTCATTTCCTTAGGAAACAATCATGCCCCTGAATGAATCATTCCCATTTATGTCCCTCTTCTTAGGCTAAAAGGTTAAGCCCAGACTCAGCTCACCCAGCTTCAGATGGTTTGTGTTAAGTAGGTCAGTTTGCAACCTGTGTTATCATCCTATTCATGTCCCCCACTTAATCATGTCAGAAGTGCATTGTAGAGCATGACTTTTGTATCATAGTTTAGTGAAAGGAACTATGTACTGGCCAGACAAACGTCTGAGCTCTTTTCATTGCAAGCAGTTGTGCAACATGGAAAAATATCATTGTTTTATGTTATCATTATTCCTTAAATAGGTTCTTGATTTGACCCTGTTATGCATTGAATGAAAGATCAGAAGCTCAGTGAATAGAAGGGATTACAATTTAGGTGTTGTTATTCTATATCTGAAATAACAATGGAAGTTCATAGTGTAATTCTAAATGAATAAATAATTACATTCATTCCTAACTTTTTGACTCACTGTACATAATAACTGTTTTAAACACATCTGTTCTTAAACTCTTGACATTTAAGACATTCATTAATGTGATTTTCAGTTTTATGAAAGAATAAGCAGAAAAACTTTTCTCTCTATGATTTCTGACACCGCTGTATATTATCTCCTTTACTTTTCTTCCTCTATATTTTCTGCTCCAAAAAGGACTTGTATCACTTGATAATCAATTTAAACCAACAGATATTTCTGAGGCATTTGGTTAATAAAGTGCTGTCAAGGGGTCAAGGACAAAACAAAAAAGGTAGGAAAATTTTACTCTAGGTCCCCAAAATCTTAGAACTTAGACATGACACAGGGGTGGGCATTTGGTCTGCGGTTTAAGGTGCTAGTGGCTCATTATTAGAACTCCTACATTCCATCCTTGCTTCCAACTCTTGCTAGCATACACCATGGGAAACACCAGTGATGGCTCCAGCAGCAGTGTCCCTGGTGCTGGTGTGGGAGATCTGGCTTGAATTCAAGGAAGATGCATATTATGGAAAACTTTTGCATGAATTTGTTGAAAACAAAATTGAAATTCATCTTTTGTGAACTTTTTGAAGTCCCCTCCTGCTCCCAATACATGTTATGTTTACATGAGTCTGTGTCATCTGCCTTGAATTATAATCTCAGCTGGATTGCAACTTCAGTGAAACTTCATCTCACCAATTGTCAGAATAGCAGTATAAGTATTTATTTTGTGCGCTGACACTTTTGCTATAATGAAAGGAAGCCAATGGTCCCAGCTTCTGTGAAAGTCTCTGTCAGGTTCTCACCCAACATTAGCCTGGGACCTGCACTAAACATCATTTCCCTGAGATTTGAATTTCCATTGCCCCCTCATCTCGTTTCCCACACTCCTTTGTATCTCTTTTTCTGCTTATCGTTCTCTCGCTGCTATCTAAGCTTTCCACTTGCTCATGTGAAATGGTGTTGTCATCCAGTAAGAATGTACGAGAGTCAGTGGTGTGCAAAGCCAAACAGTAGTGAGGGATAAGAGAATACTTAGCCACGACATAGCCCATGCCCTTTACCCTGCACCCTTCTTTCCCATGTACAGCGTTGCTGGGGAGATAAATTGTCCAAAACAGTTGAGAAGAATGTGGGTACTCATGGGCATGTTTGCTTCAGAGTTCCCAGAAGAAGATGATGATGGGATGCTGGCAAATAGGTGGGGAAAGGTTCATAAAGTGTAACTTGCATCATGAAGAATGGGCAGGACTTTGCTTATTTGGAGGAACAAGGCAGAGAATTCAGTAGGGCTAAAGTTCATACTAGGAAGTCCTAAAGATGAGAATGAATAGAGAAATAAAACGCTACTGAAAGTCAGGGAGAGAAAAAAATGGATTTTAACGAACAGATTTTAACTGACAGTCTGAAGTTCCATTTTTTTTTAAATTGGAATAAAGGTTATTTTAAAGTATATTTGAAAGTCATTGATACAGGCAATGGAGAGGACCAGGAGACTTTTTGCACAGGGAAGATGTGATGAAATCAAAATACTTGTTAATGTGATGATAAAATGTAGAAAGATTTGAGCACAGTGGAATCCTATAGAGGGAGATCAGCAGTGTGGAGACAATCCATTGTTACAGCCTACGATCAAGGCCATGACTCTTCATCAAGGCTCAGGTAGGGATGGAGGAAAGTACTGGATCATTCCCTCAGGCTCTGCTCCCCAGCAGAAAAGTCCAGTAGAAAGGTTTAAAAAATAGTGACTTACTAATGAATCATTCCCCCACCCCCAGATATTAGGGAGAGATTTAGGGAAGAACTCGACTAGCAACAGAGTACCAGGAAAGCATGATTTCCAGTCAGGTCCAGTCCTTGCCCTGGAGTGGAAGGGGAGCTCCACCTGGAGCCCCAAGATTGATTTCTGAGTCCCTGCACTAGGGGATTGCCTGTGGAGTGGGACAAGGGTCGGAAAGGAGAAAACCACTCCCTTCTGGGATATAAGCCACTCGCGAACCCAGTGATGGTCAGCTGAAAAGAGTCTCAGGCGGAGTCATTCAGAGAAAAATGTAAGGAATGTATGAGGCTTGTGTGTTACAATTTGCAGAGTGACTTTGCAGATGGGAGATGCTTGAGCCTGGCGCCATGACCTAGCGGCTAAAGCGCTGGCATCCCCGGTTCTAATCCTGGCAGCTCCACTTCCCATCCAGCTCCCTGCTTGTGGCCTAGGAAAACAGTGAAGGATGGTCCAAAACCTTGGACCCTGCACCTGTGTGGGAGTCCTGGTGGAGGTTCCTGGTTCCTGGCTTTGGATCGGCATAGCATGGGCCGTTGTGCTCACTTGGGGAGTGAATCGTTGGACAGAAGATCTTTCTCACTGTCTCTCCTCCTCTCTGTATGACTTTGCAGTAAAAACTTTTAAAAAGGGAAATGCTTGTTTAAGAGAAAAAGAGAGACACTAACCCTAAACATTGATCTGTGACTTAGTGCGGTTTTGAATTTTGTTAGTATTTATCATGTTTAGATAATTTGTTCGTATAATCTAATGGTATGAGGTAGGTTCTATAAGATGTGGAAAATATGTTTTTCATGTAAAATATAAATGTATATGTAGCACAAAGCAGCCCTATTTAGTTGACATGCCTTCCACCTCTTTTCATTCACACTTATCCCCATGTTTAAGTGACATATTCTCTTACTCCCAAGAAAGTTGCACCTTATGACAAGAATTTAGTTGAATCCAATAAATAAGGGTGTGCTTTATTTGTTTAAAAATAAAGTAAGACTATTGAGCAGTGCTCAGATGTGTAATTGCTCATAATTTTGAAAGGAAGCCAGTCTGTGACTTTTGTCAGTATTATAGATGCATAGACAGATGAGATGATCGGACTTAACCAGAGTTGGAAGTTAGTCAAGTAAGTTAATGGGAATGAAAAAGGTTAAAGTAGTTAGATCCTTGCTAGTAAATGACTATGGTGATTGGTCAGTGGAACCCATGATTCCAAAAAATGTCAATCAACCAATCAACCAGTAGTAGAATTGATGAGCTAATTGGAGGATTCTATGTAATCAAATTGGTAAATAAGTTGAGGTTTAGGGACAGAGAGAAAGCTTGAAATGGTACAGCTCTTCTAAGGTCACATCCACAGTGTCATATAGAGGTCATCAAGGGCTGAGCTGGAAGTTACAGAGCAGGTGAGGGCAAAGAAATGAGAGGCCAGGGTTCTCAGCAGATGATGCGAGTAAGATGGAAAAGTTTTCAGCTGTTTTACCTCTTGCTTATTCAAATAAGAGCAAAAGGAAATAAAAACAAACTCTGCAAGATGTCCTGAATGGATGAGCAACTAACTTCTAAAGCAGTGTTTATTCACCTTGGTACAAGAATTAGGTACAATGATTAGCTAAGTAACAGTGGCATTTCATTTTTATTTTCTGCACATTTACATACACAAAGATAATGTGAAGCCTATGTGGTTCTCTTAATCAGTACTCAGTTTTTCCCAAGACTACTTGTCAGAAGCCATTGACTTACTGGAGGAAATAATTTAAAATCTATCAAAAGCTAATAAAAATGCCCATCACGTTTTACAAGTCAAGTCTTTAATATTTTGTTGTGTCATTAGTTAGTTGTATCCTACCTTTTTTCCCAAAGGAATTTTTAGTCGTCTGTGTTCTATATGTAAAACTATATGGTCTTGGGACAGATGGTAAGAGATATTGAATGAAAGATATAGTCACAGAACAATGGAGCTTAACTCAGTATGGACTGAGCCAAGTGCATGTGCATTCAATTCATGGCGTATGCATTTTCTTACACTTGCATAAATTCTGTATTTGTTGTTTATTTATCTTGACTTACCAGCTTCAAGAGCGAAGTAATTTATTGTAGCTATACAATCAGAACAACATTTATTTGTTCTAGATGTATTTATAAACCTGTGATCTCTCCATTTGTGCATTTACTTTATCATAGCTGTGCTCTATCTAACTAACTAACCAAACTCAATGGTTCCTCATGAAATGACAGCAACACTTAGCAAATGATAGCAGAGCAAGCTATGGGGAGAGTTTAGGGTGATACATTTTTATTGAGAGAAATTAGGAAGGCTTACTCAGCCCTGCAGTAAGGGATACATGTTTCACACTAGACCTATAGGAAGTGACTGAGTTTTAAACTTTCTTTTCCTCATTTATGAAATGCAATAACAATTTGTTACAATTGAGTGAACTAGAGAAGAAAGAGAAATACTGAAATACAGGATAGTATCGTTATTTAGGTCTACCAGAGTCATTTAGTAGAAATCTTTTTGAATAAATAAGTCAATCATTTGAGAAGTTTAATATCCATTTAATATTTAGTTCTTTGGGGATGTTAATATCTACTGAACGGCTATGTTCACTGTATCAAAATAAAAGGGTTTCGGTGTTGCTGGCTTTTTAATCTGAAAGCTAAAGTGCATTGGATCGACATGTTTAGCAAATGGAAATGGAAGAGGGAATTTTGACAACTGAGTTACTCACAGTGACTTGGCATTTCAGGTGGGAATTGTGCAGTATGGAGAAGATGTAACCCATGAATTCAACCTCAACAAGTATTCATCAACGGAAGATGTCCTTGTTGCAGCAAAGAAAATAGTCCAGAGAGGTGGCCGCCAGACAATGACAGCCCTTGGAATAGACACAGCAAGGTATGTGGGTAAAAAATAAACCAAAAGAAATGACGGGACAAAATAACAGCTTACCATTTAGCTCTTTGGGGTAGTCAGTTGAGTTTACTTTAGCAAAACATAAAGTTTTTTTTTAATTAGATATATAAGATTAGCTAATTATGATTTTCTATGCTCACCCCGGTTTCCTATCTTTTCCTGTTATTTAATTGGTGGAGAATTTAAAAAATCCTTTTGTATGTTACATCATGTTTATAGGCATTAATACTTGTTCATAGTTAATGTTTATCCATTTATTTGTTATTTTCAGTTTCTAAGATTCCAACCAAAAAGAGCTGAATCAGTTAACTCGTTTCTGCATTGTCTTATGTTCATGCATCTTCAGTACTTGCTGTGGAATTATTGAAGTACTCAGATAAGAGTTCTAAGAGACAAATTAAATATCATCCTATATGACATCATTTTTCATGCAAAGATTCAAAGAAATGGAAAAGGGTTTATTGCTTATAAGACTTTCTCTTTTTTATCCCTTTACTTTCTCTAAATTTCGTCCAGTTTATATCCCTTCCTTTTTCCATTCTGCAGTTTTTAGTGGCAAATGCATAAACCACCCTGTGGTTGAATTTCATTTAATAAGATTCTACCAAGCTCACTCTTTGTACACATGTAGAATTTTATTTCCTGTATTTTCTGTGATTTTTTTTCAGTCCTTATCTCTTACTGTTTCTCCCCTCAGTTACCCTGAAAGTGCACAAGTTTCTGAACAAAAATGAAATAATTTCCAAAGCACAGAGAAACTTTGTAGAAGTATGACAAAGGGTAGCTTCTCTCCTGTCAAGTGTGTGCAACCTCTGGACTCTCACTTGACTTCGAAGAACTAATAACCTGGGCTCTTGCTTCACCTGCCTGAGAAAATTCATGTTTTAAGAATGTGAAAATAGTTGATATGGATGCTCCTAAAGAATGGGTTGAATATTTTCAAATTTGACATCTCATGTTCAGGTTTTTGGCTTACAAACGCTAGAAACCCATGTGATTTGGGCTATATGGGGCCTCAGGCAAAAATAACCGCACACACAGGGTCATTTTACCTTGACCTGTTCCTGGGTCACCCATTTGCATGCACAAAGCGTGTATATGTTTACATAGATTGAATGTGTACCCTCAATAATTAACAAAATGTGACCACACATTCAAAGCAAATCAAAGTATTCCGTGAAGGCCTGGAGTCTGTAAGTGCATTTTCCTCAGGCAGCTGCCGAAGAATGAATATTCATGTCTGAAAACACCAACTGAAGAAATATTCTGAGCGGTCTGGCTCTTGCATAAACACCGCTCTGGCTGCCGTGTCCCTGTATGGGTTTTGCCTCCATGTTTCACAGAGAATCTAGCTAAGGGACACAGCATTGTTTGCATTTTGAATTTACACAGAAGGTTCATAATGCTATCACAGAACAAAACATTTTTCTCACACATTTGTTCCTTATGTTAAGTATATTTTAAATCGCTTCTGTTCCTTCAGGCATGCCAACTTACAAACAATGTTACAAATATTTCAACATTATTTACCTCCATTTTCAGCTCAAAAGTTCCTGTATTTTCTCCCTAGCCCAAATCTTAATTCTTGCTGTTAAGCATAAGGCCAAGATTCATTCTCCCAAAGGCTGGGGGCAGGGGATCCTTCCCAGGCTGTTTTCTTTTTCAGTAGCATGCAGGGTGGTCAACACTTAATTCCCAGGAAGGATACCAGAAACTGGTATTTTGGGGTCAAGAACAATTTGCTAAGAAGTATATTTGAAGCAGAAAGGATATACTTGGGAGTTCTGCCAGTGGCTACTTTTCCATTATATAAAGCCAGCCTGGCTTCAGAGCAAACAGATTTTCTTTAAGAAAGGCCTTTTAATCATCTCCTTCAGCTGGTGTTCATTTAGTCATTGGTTCCATTATGACCTTGATCTTTACGAGAATTTAGGAAGCTTTGGTGGGTGATCCTCTTCGGAATTATAAATGCAAAAGCACTGAATTTCATGCAGCATCATTTCCAAACATTTTTAAAAGACCAGCCTTTACCATCTGTTTTTGACCTTTGTGCAAAGCAGTAGAGGATGGCTCAAGTCCTTGAGAGCCTGCATCCATGTGGGAGACCCAGAAGAAGCTCCCGGCTCCTAGCAAAGGATCAGTTCAGGTCTCACCATTTGGGGATTGAACCAGTGAATAAAAGATCTTCTCGCTCTGTCTCTCTTTCTCTCTCTCTATAAAATCTACCTTTTAAATAAAAATAAATAAATCTTTTTTTAAGGAGTAAATAAAAATACAAAACAAAACAAAATAATGACTGTGCCATGATCTGGAGTAAATCAGAAACTATTTCTTTTTTGAGATTAGTTTTTCTTTTTTGAGATTAGTTTTTTTGAGATTAGTTTTTTATTGTAAATATATATATATATATTAGTTTTTTATATATATATAAATATATATATATTAGTTTTTTATTGTGTATATATATAGTATATATATATATATATATTAGTTTTTTATATATATATAATTTACAAAGAGGAGAGGCAGAGAAAAAAATCTTTCATTCAAAAATCTAGTTCAATTCCCAGATGGCCGCAATGGCTGGAGCTGAGCCAATCCAAGGCAGGAGCCAGGAGCTTCTTCTGGGTCTCCTATGGGGGAGATGTAGGGTCCCAAGGCATTGGATCATCCTCCATTGCTTTCCCAGACCATGGGCAAGCAGATGGGTCAAAAGTGGAACAGCTGACACATAAACTGGTGCTTTTAAGGAATAGCCAGCTGAGCTACCACACTGGCCCCATGAAACTGCTACACATAAGGAACCCCAAGCCTACCTACTTGAACAGGGTATGGGTATTGGTTTTAGCAAGAAGCACCAGCCACATAGAGTTGTCAGAGTTCTAGTTTGACTTCTCACTTTGCCTGACCTTGGAATGATGCTTTGCCAGCCCATCTTTTGTCTTTTCTCTGTGATGACTTCAGGAAGGAGGCTTTCACTGAGGCCCGGGGTGCCCGAAGGGGAGTTAAGAAAGTCATGGTTATTGTCACTGATGGAGAATCCCATGACAACCATCGACTGAATAAGGTCATCCAGGACTGTGAAGATGAAAACATCCAGAGATTTTCTATAGCTGTAAGTACACCACTCTTGGTTAAAGAGGAGGGATAGGTGCCCATTGTGGTAGATTTGTGAAGGCAACCCGAACAAGGTTGAGAGGCGATGCTTGACCACTGAAAAGAGGAAAGCTTTGTGACAGCAGGATTGAGTCTCTGACCTCCTGTGTCCTTCGTGCCCAGCCAGACACTCCAAACCAATGTCAAAAAGTAAAGCTGGAAGAAAGTAAGGAAAGATGAAATGACCTAGAGGCATGGATATTGAGCCATACCATTTGTGATACCTCCTAGCCTTATCAAAGTGCCAGGGCTTAAGTCCTGGCCCTGCTTCTAATCAAGATAGCTGCTAATATGCAGTCTTGGTGGCAGCACTGATGATTTTAAGTACGTAGGCCCCTGCCACCCACATGTGACACAGGGATAGAATTCCAGACTCCTGGCTTGAAGCACTTGGAAAATGAAACAATGGGTAGAAGATGTAGCAAGTGTTCTCTCTCTAATCTCAGTCTATATTTCTGTTCTACTTTTCAAACAAATTGATAAAATGTTTAAATTATGTATTTATATAGCATAAAAGATTTTAAAAGAATAAGGATTTAGAAATAACAAGAAGAGGGAGAAAAAAGAGGGACAGAAATAGCAGAAAGGAAAAGGATGATGGAGAGAAGAGGAAGGAATGAGGGAGAGATAGGGAATGAAGGAAGGTAAAATAAGACATGGTAGATAATGAAAGCATTGTCTGCTAGTTGGTCATTCTTGCTGAAATTTTGGAGGATGGAAGCCGGGACATGACTTTTATTGTAATCTATGAAAACACAATAATGACAGTCCCATACCAAACATTTTTGGTCAGTCTACCCTGTACTTAGGATGTCCTAAGTTATTTCATTTACCAGAATCAAGAAAAAGAAGGGCAGGATTGGGGTGGGAAGTGGAGAAGGCAGCAAACACTACACTGTAGATGCAGAAGAACATTCGTTTAAATTCTCTCATTGTCTTGCATAAAAATTACTGAGATAATGGTTGTAAAAACATCTGGTGTAATAGCAAGTTAGTCATTCAAGAAATATTCTTTTTCTTAAGCACCCTTAACTCAAGTTAACAATCAGGATTTAATACAAAAATTCTGTGCATTATACTAAAATGATGGTGTTTTCAAGCTACAAGGAATACCCCTTTGCTTAGAAACCTCCGGAGTTTCTCAGAGACAACCACACAACAACGCCACTATGTGTTGGCTTTCTAACCTGTCCATTTCAGAGTTTTTGCTTGCCCCAGCTTGGAGGGAACAGAGCCTTCACTCCTCTCATGAACTGATTGACTCTGTAACTAGCTTAATTTCATCATTTACATTTTGCCTGTCTGCCACAAGGAAACTTGAATCTTCACTGTGCATATAAGGCACCTATTAACAGGATTGCAGATGTTTTTGCTCGATATATGTGAGTGAAGTAGGAGTAATTCAAAAGTTGAAGTGTTTTTATAAATCTCTTTCATACAAAATAATGCTTTTCCGGTGTTTTGCAAAGTTTTTATCCTTGGGTATAGGATCAAAATACATTTCTATTCCCATTCTTATTCTATGATGTGAAATATTTCAAAATTAAATAAAAGGGATGTCTTTCCTCTCTTATGTTGCTCTCTACATAGACTCCCATATTGTATTTATATATTTTTTTTCTTTTTAAGAATGTTTTAATAGACACATATGTTGTACATATTTATGGGATGCCATGTGATGTTTGATACATCTATGCAGTGTGTGATATCCGGTTAGGGTAAATCTATCTGCTTCCTGCAATTTTTTACATCCATTCATGCTGAAATATTCAAAGCATTATATTCCAGTTTTCAGATTGTTGTTCTTCAACTATGTCCCTTGGGTGCTTTTTAGAGTTTATCTGTGTTTTTAAGATAGAGAAGTTTACCCATTTATCTGCATATATAGCATATATCACTAGTATGTATGTGATAACATTCACATCACAATTGAGAACCTCAATCACAATAGACCGAAATCATTTGATTTTGTGTGCACTTTTAGCTGCATCAGATTATAAGCAAAAGCAAGTGAATTTGTCAGCCCCATTGTGACTGCAGAATATTCTAAGTGAAACCAGGGACCAGAGATCAAGAATTTTCAGTCCCAGATATTGTGTTATCTAAAGAACAAACTAGAAATATGCTCGGGGACTCAGAGGACTTTGAGGGATTAAGAATCTGTATGAATATAAAGGACATGCACCAGTATAAAAACTGTTGACAAGAAGGAGCCAGAAATGCCACCAGAGAAGCATATTGCAGATAAAAAGCTTCTCCTGAAGTTTGGAGAGCCTGTCCTGCTTTCTGTGTTTCCTTTGGGTCTTAGTCGTTCCAGATGTGGCCAGATACTCGATTGTTTTCAGGTAAGAGGGAATTTGTTGAGTGTAGTGAAGGCAGTGGCGATTAGATTTCCCTTCCCCATTGGGTTTTCCTTCCTCCATTCCTGAAGGCTTAATTAAAGTGGGGTTTAGGTAAAGTAGAAAAAAGAAAGTGTCAGTCTTCTTTTTTCAAAGGTCAGTAGCTTCCAATGTCTGGCACTTGCTTTTCAACAAAGTAGACAAGAATTAAACTTCTCTTTTGTGCTGGGATTTACAGGTTGTTGGTTTAGACTTCTATACTGTACTTCTGGACATCCTAGTGGAGAATAAGCACAAAAATATTTTTTTAAAAAAAGCTTCTCAAATGCTATGCCAGTTCCTTGACAGCCAGCTCTCGGGTGGAGCTGCCTCAAGTCCTCTGGCATTACTATGGCATTTCCTCTAGTCTGCGCAGTGGTGTTCCCCAGGAGGAGAGATGAAGGCCTTCTCTAAGGAAAATGTCCAGAATAAGTATGCTCCTACCTTTTGTCCAGTAAGGACAGTGTAACATCTGCATTACCTACCCCTGCAGATGGTGCACGACTCATTCTCTGACTTTTGCGTTTAGTGTACATTATAGTCATTCAGCCATGGTGTTAAACCTTTATCTGTGTTCTGTTGTAGATCAGCAGCAGCAACACAAGCAGTAATGTTAGTTCTGTTCTAATTCTATAAGTGAAAAGCTGTATCCTTCTTAATAAAAAAAAAGTAATACTTTTTAAAAACTACAGCATCTAAACCTAACTTTAAATATATACACAGACATAGTGCAGAGGGGAAATATTTATATGGCTTTGAGGAGACAGAGACTCTGAGGGGATGGCACTGGGTGCAGGCTAGGGGCGTTTGGTCTCCCAGTCCACAGTACAGAGCCATGAGGGAAGGGCATCTAAGGTCTGTTTTGCAACAGGACCTCGAAGGCACCCTATACACCTCACTCTTTTCAATGATGTGAAGCCAGAAAGTGCTTGTATCTTCATGGTCACTGCAGGTCAATTCTCCTCTTCATGGAGGCAAGTCTCAATAATGAGCAGTACTTCAGTAGTTTTTGACTTGCAGGAGTACAGCATGAATCAGTGATGATCCTTTGTCCAAGCCCCACTGTCGGCATTTGTCAAAGTATGGCCCCCTTGATTTGTGTCTGTGCTTGCAACCTCATGTGTATATTCTGTTAATAGGGCTATAATTATCTCACCCAAAACAAGAGTGAGTGCTAGTCTGTGGTCAGCCATTGCCGACCACATTCAACACCTGTCTTTCTCCTTCTGGCTAGCTGCCAGATCAGATTATCTGCTCATCATCCTGTGCTATCTTTCTTAAAATATAATGTTTCGACAAATTTACACACATGAAATTTTTAGCAAGTGCTTTATTGTTGTTAACTTTATATGAAAGGTATTTAGTTTATATAGAGCAGCTCAGAACTCTTTAAATGTAACTTTATATTGTTGAGATTTATCCATAGTATTATATAGTCAAATAGTTCATGCATTTTTTTTTCTCATTGAGGTCACATTTACATGCAATGAAATGCAAAATTTCAACAGGAAAAGTGTGTGCAAAGTGAACAGCAATGGTGACTTTTAAAAATTGTAGATGTTCATGCAATTAACTTTCCGTCAAGATACAGAACAGCGCTACTCGTCCTGGGAAGCTTCTTCACGTGTTGAATGCACAGTTCTCTTTACGCCCACTGATGTGACTTACGGCACAATGGCTTCCTTGAGTTGTCCGTTCGTGAATTTCCTATGAGTGAAATCATTCAGTTTGTACTCTTCCAGTGAGCCTTTCCCTCACTGAATGATTATCCGTATTTGTAAAGTTGGTATTCATTCCTTCATAATTGTTATCATTCGTTAGATGAGAATATAACAGTTTGTCCTCTGTTTATGAGTGTTTGGCTTGTTTCCAGCATTCATACTTATTAAAGTTTCCATGAACATTAAAAAATTAAAAACCAAAGTAATAACCTTAAAGTAATACTGAAGTAAAAAATTAAACTTTTTTATTAAGGAAGTATTGTTTTCTTTGGTAAAAAAAAAACAAACAAACAAAAAAAACCAAAAACAACTCCCAAAGATACCTTTAGGCAAATATAGGAACATACTGAATCTTTTCATAAAGAGAAATAAATTGTGGTGCAAATTACTTTTCTTTTCTCCTTAATGCCTACAGAGCTGTGTAGTTTTAAAAATAGAATTAGGTCACATTTACGTATATATGGAGGCTCTGTTTCATTTCTCTGTCTTTCTGCTTTTCAAATTAACTAAATTTAAAAAATTGTTATAAAGTACGTGTGTGTGTGTGTGTGTGTGTTTGAACTGTCTCTACATCCATGACTTTTAGGAAGAACTTCCCATCTAAGATCAAAAAACGGACTTTCCCAGCAGCTGGTGATGTCACAGCTGGAAGAGCATCAGAGGCGTTTAGAACTGTAACGTTATTTTGAGCTGGCACTTTTCAGTGATGCAGCTACTTCAAACAGGGCCACAGGAATGCAGGCGGAAAGTTTCAAATACAAAATCTCCATCCATATCATCCTGCGTGAAATGTAATGCTTGCATAATGGTCCATACTGGGCCTCCATATCTTCTGAAAATTCCTGGCTCCCCAAATACGGAAACACATCCAAACTGCGTTGTGCGTTCCCTCATTTGCCGACAGCACTGATTTGTTGGAGAGCCTTATCTAAATTCCAGGATTTTATAACATATCCTTGGCATTTTTGTTTCTTACTTAGATTCTTGGCAGCTATAATCGAGGAAATTTAAGTACTGAAAAATTTGTGGAAGAAATAAAATCCATTGCAAGTGAACCAACTGAAAATCATTTCTTCAACGTCTCCGATGAATTGGCCCTTGTCACTATCGTGAAAGCTCTGGGAGAAAGAATATTTGCCCTGGAAGGTAAATGGCTGCTTCTCTCAACCCTGCCTGTCCTCACTGAAAATTCAGACTCAAGATAACGGGTGTTTGGTGCCTACTCCTGTCACATCGCAAATACAGTCCCACTGTGTACATTAGGCAGTATGGAACAACTCCCTTTGTGTAAGTGTGTCACTGAGAGGGCTGTCTCACACAGCACCATATCTTCTGGAAGCCCTTTCTGTAAGTGTACCGCAGCACACCGGTTCGAGAGCTCTGAGAAGGGATGGAGACGATGGTCGAACGGGCACTTGAGATCAAAAAGGTCCCTTTCTCTGACATAGCTTCAGTCTGTGCAGACACTAGCTCATTTGTTTTGCTTTGTCTCTTTATTACATTTGGCATTGCTATGAGAGTGTTCCTATGCAATAACTTTTTTATTCATTTACTTCCTCCCTCCCCTCTGCCCAACTTTTTTTTTTTAACTTCTTGCCCATTTGAAAAGACTTCATGGAATTATTGCTTAAATCCTTTGGGAGTGAAACTTCCATTCAATGTATGTGTCTAAATCATGTCACTTCTTGGTAGATTTTTCAAAAATGACTGTTGAGGCTAATGAGTCCTCCTCTGCCTTACATTATGGATGTTAAATAACAAAAATTTTGAAACTGGATCCTTCCTGGCAAAAGATCTTCAAAACTCTTATGCCAGGGCAGCTGGCAAAGCCTCATTCTTTGTGTCCTTCTGTGAGCTGGAGTCTCAGAGAACACCTCCCCCTTTGCTCCAACTTGGAACAGAACTCATAGAAGAAATATTTTGCCCTTTAAGCAGCATTTAAGTCATATTGATTCTGCCCTTGAGAAAACAGGCTAAACGATTGTCACTTCTACTTCTTGAACTTCTCTGTCTTCCTGCTGTCCCCTGACTGCTAAGCAGCTGAAATGGAAAAGAGGCATGACCGAAAAACGAGGGCTCATGTAGACCGAACACCCACAGACCAGATGACGGCACAATGAAATGCATAGAAATGATAGTAAAGTATTCTCTTCCCGAATTGTACTCACTACCTTCTTTGTACTGGACCTTGTGCTAAGACTTAGATTAGCCTGAGCCTGGCATGATGGCTCAGTGGCTAAATCCTTGGCTTCCGTGGGCCAGGATCCCATGGGTGCTGGTTTGTGTGCTGCTGCTCTGCTTCCCATCAGTCTCCCTGCTTGTGGACTGAGAAAGCAGTGTAGGGTGAGCCAAGGCCTTGGGACCCTGCACCCACATGGGAGACCTTGAGGAAGCTCCTGGCTCCTGGCTTCGGGTCAGCTCAGCTCCAGCCATTGAAGCAACTTAGGGAGTCAACAAGTGGATGAAAGAATCTTTCTCTCTGTTTCTCCTTCTCTCTGTAAATCTATCTTTCCAATATAAATAAATACACTGTTTAAAATATGCAGGCTTAAAATGCATCTTAGTCTTTTAAATTACAGGTAATTGATGCAAGAATTTAAAATGACCTCTTTGAATTCTTGATTGATTGCTCCATTTTATTTAATCCTATAAAACTATTGATGTATTCGTTCAAATTTTTAGGCTGGTAGAGAACTAGCAAACAAGTTTAATTGCACAAATGTGATTATTCACATGCCTCGATGAAAAAACTGGCCGACTTTCTTAAAATTATGTATTATTTTTAACTTTATCCTCAAGGCCAAATAAATCAGTAACTCCCCACTGGAAGCAAGTAAATCAACATTCTCACAGTTCCCTCAGGAAATTGTGGCTTTGGGTTCATGATTATTTTGAGAATAGTTTGAGAATTGCGCACTTCCATAGAATGCTCTGGATTATCTCTGCATTTCAGTACAGAGTTTCGAAATGGGTTAAGAAACTTTAAGAAATACAGGATTAAATAGTATGGGAACAGATCCACCCCCTGTCAAAACACCCACCCCTCATCTGTGTGTCATGCCCAAAGGCAACAGTCAGAACAGAGGGACTCCTAAACCATCTCAAACAGTCTGTGAGGTCTAGGGCCCAAAGTATGAGTGGGACTGCCTAGTCCAGAAACACAACGGGAATGGAATTTTTTCAGCCCCGTAACGCATCAAGTAAGGTTAACCCAAGGTTTCAGCAGGGTTTCTAGAATGAGGGTGTACGACAGAGGTTTCCTACAACTGTGGGCTCTACCTTCATCCCTGTGGGACTGTGAGACTCAGGGACTCAAAGCATACAGCATAATAAGAATGGAGATTTCCAAGTTCTCACAAGGATTGGGAAACTAATGAGCAGGAATCCAAGACAGGACCCTTTCACTAAACTTCTCATCTACTCAGCCCTACTTAGGACTTTTAGCCTAAGAAATACATGGCTGATCATGCCTTATGGTGGTAGAAATTCTGGTTAGCGAGACCCCAGACTCTACCAGGTCACTGTGTGTGTCCCGTAATTCAGCAACGCACTGGAAAGCATTGTGAGCTGATTACTGTGGTATTTTCCTATTGCAGCTACAGCTGACCAGTCAGCAGCCTCATTTGAAATGGAAATGTCTCAGACTGGCTTCAGTGCTCATTATTCACAGGTATGTGATTTTTAAAAAAAGAAAGTGATATCTTCTTGCAAAATTCTCCCGCTTGTAAAACTAACAGCCATACACGGGGTTCATAGTTTGGGCAGTTTTGAAGTACATGATGACATTTTTGTAATATAAATAGGGGGATGGAGTGCCACCGGCTTCTTACTAGGAAAACATACCATCTCAAACATCTTACTACATTACAATAATAATTATCAATCAACCAATTCAACCTTGCGTTATGTAATTGTATATTTGGCTGAATAATATACCGAGTATATTTATAAAAATAAAAGGATGCATCTTTGCTCAGCTCTTGAATGCTCAGTGTGAGAGCATTCAAGGATCTTGCTAGAATTCTGTGTTTAAAGACAGAAAAAGTAAGATGCAAAAACATTATCATTTGCAGTTGACAAATTAAATAGCATCATAGACCATGTACATGGTGTTTCCACAGTATAACCTTGGAGAAGATAAATACTATGCCTCCATTTCTTTTTCTGTGAAATAAGGATAGGAATTATAATATCTAGGGCCCAGTGTGATGGCCTAGTGGCTAAATACTTGCCTTGCATGTGCCAAGAACGCATATGGGCACCGGTTCATGCCTTAGTTGCCCCACTTCCCTTCCAGCTCCCTGGGAAAGTAGAGGACATCCCAAAGCCTTGGGATCCTGCGCCCACATGGGAGACTCAGAAGAAGCTCCTGACTCCTGGCTGCAGATCGGCTGGGTTCTAGCCGTTGTGGCCACTTAGGGAGTGGGGCAGCAGACGGAGGGTCTTTCTCTCTCTCTCCTTCTCTCTGTAAATCTGCCTTTCCAATAAAAATATATAAATCTTTAACAAAATAGTAATAATATCTAGTATTTAGGGCTAATATGGGAATAGTGTGAGTCAATAAATGTTACACACTTTGAACAATACCAATCATGTTGTTGCTGTATAAATGGTCGCTCTTACTATCTTTCATTCAATGTCCTGGCTTCCTCTATAAGGACTGGATCATGCTTGGAGCAGTAGGAGCCTATGATTGGAATGGAACAGTCGTCATGCAGAAAGCTAATCAAATGATAATCCCTCAAAATACGACCTTCAATGTCAAGTCTACTGAAAAGAACGAACCTCTTGCTTCTTATTTGGGTAAGATCTGGATGTAATTGAAAGGAGGCTGTTTTTAATTTTTTAAATCTTTAGTATTATTTACTTGTGTTCTTATGTACAATAAATGAATATATATTTAAAGAATAGTTAACTTAATGGTAAATACACTTAATAGAACATTACACATTAATAAAACTAAAACCTGTTGTTCCTTTTTTAACAAGGATTTGGAGTGGTTGTGACGCTGGCTGTGCGGGTAGAGATGGTTTACCCCCATGGAACAAAAATCATTTATAACAGTTATGTACTTTATAAAAGCACCGAGCGGCCTTAGTATAGCATGAAGTGAAGGTCATTCTTTCATGGTGGGGCTACCTATTTTAAGCAATGAGATTGAAATATGTGCTTTCTGAAGTCTCCCTGTGTCTGATATTCATTTTAACTAAAGGATCTATGAACCTGGGGGTGGGGGAGAGAAAATCAGAGTAGAAATACAAGCCTTCAGGCTAATCCTAAGGGTTAGACTCCCAAGTTAATACTCTTAAGTATCTTCTATCACCAGCTCTTTTATGGGTGGTGAATTTTGTCATATGGCTTCTTTATTATCTCTATTCACAATTAGGTAAGTTGTTGGGCTTTGATCCAACAATATAATATCATCTGGTTTCCTACAGCCTTGCCAGAAATAAGGAGGGGTGTTTCTGGTACTACAGTTCTCTGCCAGGTTGGGATGTGCCTAGGGGATGGCAACAGGCTCTCCTATTACTAGAGATGATCTCAATAAGAAGGTTCAAAGGCCTAGAATGGAAACTCACAGTGTGGTTTCCTGCCTCTTAATTACTCAACAAATATTATTTAGTTCCTCTTTTTGCCCCACACATTGTTCCTAGAGCTGTGTAAGCAGTAGTTAAGAAAAAAAAAAAAAAGCAGACATTTTGCAGTATGTTTGAAGTATTTGGCTTGCTAGCATCATAGCTGGGATCTTGCTTGCCTGGAAGCTTCTCTCTATCTCTAAAGTTACTGTTTGGCAAAGCACATGTATCATACCCTCACACAATTCCTTACTCCAGGACTTCTGTCAGAGCTGAAAAAGCAGCAGGATTTAAGAAAAGCAAGTCGTAAGGCTTTGGATGACTAAAGGAGATCGATTCCTGTGTTGATGGAGCTTACTTTATCAGATGAGAGGCAATAACGAAGCAGTTGCTGTCAGCTTGATGTATACTCTGATATAAGCATGCCCACGAACAGAGCAAGAGGTTAGATTAGCTTGCCTTCTAAGAGTTCTTCATACTTCACAGTCCTATGACACCATTTCCTGGGAGATACCTTGGATTAAGAACCAGTTTAGGACCCAGTGTGGTGGTCTAGCACCTAAAGTCCTTGCCTTGCATGCACCGGGATCCATAAGGGCAACGGTTCTAATCCCAGCAACCCTGCTTCTGATTTAGCTCCCTGCTTGTGGCCTGGGAAAGCAGTCAAGGACGGCACAAAATGTTGGGACCCTGTATCCACATGGGAGACCTGGAGGATGATCCGGGTTCCTGGCTCCTGGCTTTGGATCAGTACAGCTCTGGCCATTGCAGTCACATGGGGAGTGAATCAATGGATGGAAAATCTTCTCTGTCTCTCCTCCTCTCTGTATTTTTTTATAAAAATAAAAATAAATATATTTTTGCAATAAAATAAATCTTTAGAAAAAAAAGAACCAGTTTAACCTGAGGGTTCTTTGTATCCTACAAATAGTTATAGGGTATTTATGCTCATAGAGGGGATCATTCAAAAACTCATGAAAATTCTTCATTTTATTTGCATTTAAATTAGTATAGCTCCTCATGAAAGGCTTCTGAAAATGTGTTTACAGAGCCGTGAAAATGTTCAAAATATATTTATCCATCTGTTTTATTTCCTGAAGAAAAAAAATCACATCGATGGGAATTCCAAAACAAATTGCCTTGAGGATATGGCATCATCCTAAATAGCAGAAACATAGACAGTCAGATCCGGCATTCGGCACAGTGCTTAAGTTACTGTTTGGAACGTCGCATCCGCATCAGACTCCCTGGGTTCAAGTCCTAGCGTCATTAGCTCAACCCAGCTGTTGCAAATATTTGGACAGCAAACTAGCGGATGAAAGATCTCTTTCTCTGTCTCTTCCTTTCAGATAAGTAAATGAATATATTTTGAAAGCAAGGATAGTTAAGTTAATGGTAAATATACTCAATAGAACATTATACATCAATAAAAATAAAAACCTGCTGATCCCTTTTTTACCAAGGACAAAAAAAGGTTAAATTTGGAGCAACTGTGGCCCTGGCTGTGCATATGGAGACAGCTCTGAGATGATACAGATCGGGTTTGCTGGTTGCTTTTCTGAATGTGTCCTTGGTTGTGGCTTACACCCGCCCCGCTTCCCATACCCTCAATTTGCTTATTTCAAAAAGATAACTACATTCCATATGTAATTGTGAACTTTGAAAAGAAAAAATAAGAAGAAAAGAGGGTAGGAGGGAGGGAAGGAGAGAGAGAGAGGATGGGGTTTCAAAAGATTTGTGTAATGACTTGTACATACTAACACTCCCATCTCCTCTTTGTATTTCTCAATGAAGTGTTCTGAAAGAAAGCAGCTTTCGTTGTATACTTCCTTCTTCTTCACTTTATGCATGGATAAACATGACGCCCCCAGTCTCTTTCTTCTTAAGGCAATAATATGATTAGTACTACAAAAATAGAATATATTACTTATTTGAGAAAGGGTATTTTTCATTCTGTTATATATAAAAATCTTAAAAGAAGATGAAGAAATTAGAGCATGAGAATGTAAAATATACTTTCCCTAATGAACTGATTTTTTTGGCCCTTGTAAGAGTTAGCATGCCTTTCCACAGAAGCTTTTGTTTCTTTTTAAAATACTGGAAAAAATAAAACCATTATCCTATAGTAACATAATCAGTAAATGAATGGCCAATTTGATGTTTTGCTCAACATTAAATACTATACTATGGTATTTCAACAAAATATCACTTGCCTTCCGCTCCAAGCATGAACAGGTGTGGGTATTAGGACACCTTTTCCTTCTGCAGAGCTAAAATCTTCATGCGATGCTATATGTTCATTAATGTTGGTCTATCCTTAAGAACACAAAGAATGTATCTCATTCTTCACTCAAAAACAATAATATGTCTTACAGACACAATAAAACCTCTTCTTGTAAATGGTTTGAAGTGATATTAGAAAAGCGTGACTCATCAGTTAAGCCAGAAAAACCCACAAAATCATGAAGATTGAGAGCTTCAAATCATATTCACTTTAAGAACATCCAAGAAAATGTCAGGTGTAGCGTGTAGGCAGAAAGCCACCAGGTATCTCACAGGTAGCATCACAACAGCATCATGTGTCATGCTGTTTGAGTGACGGAATTGGCAGGTATGCCCTGGGCTAAATGGTGGGCACTAAAACAGAAGGTTGTTCTTCTCTAAAGAGTGTTGGAATTTTGCTGAGCATGCCCAAAATTGCAGAAACTAGTGTCAAATGCACAGAAACATGTGCACAGTCAGTCATCATGGAGAACACCCAGGTGAGCCCAATGTCCCTTGTGCACAGGCACACAGCTCTTCGTTCCACTGACCTGTACATCGGCTCTGCCTGCCACATGAGCGCATCCCCAGGAAAATGGCACAGAATGCTCCTAACCTGGAGGAGATCCTACAGAAGAAAAAGATGACCAAAGAAACTGGAGAAACAAAATCTTAACTCCAGGAATAAATCCACCCTAAAATCTATGCCAAAGAAGAGCAAACGCAAGGCTAGGGAAGAAAGGGATAGATACAATTTCAAAATTTAAAGAGCATAAACTCCCAGTTATAAAACAAGGGTGAAACATATGGCAACTGTTTAGGGTCCCACAACTAACCAGATACATGCAAACGAATATCACAGCAAGATACAGTGATCAGACAACATTCAATTCCTACTAAAGCAACCATGAAGTTAAATAATCGTAATGATACACCATACCTGGGAGAGGTTGATGAAGCTCTTCCTCCCTCATATGGCTGGTTGTACAATAAATTAGCACAAATGATCTGGAAACTATTTGCTGGACACTGTAAGAACCATTAAAATTTTGATCTAATAACAAATTCCTTGAAATTTAGTCAAATAATTCAGAAGGAAAAACATTTCAATGCACAAAATAGCTTTGCAGGTTTAATTATAATACCAAAATACATTTTCATGCCTAAATTCTAGTATTTCCTTGGAGAATGGTCTTGTGGTATAAATGCAATGCTTTTATGCTTTATCTCAGAGAAATCATCTTTAAATATTTAAAATTACAGTTTTAAGACCTAGTGAGTAACAGAAAAAGCTCACATTTTATATGAGCCCAACTTCGCACAATTATTCATTTCTATAGCACAGACACACACACAGTGGAAAGAAATTTCCATGATTTATTGCATAGGGATCAACTGGGGTTGTGAGAGTTTTTGTGCACCTTCATTTTATTGCATTATTGTTATGTTATTTGTGTCTTTGAACAATAAGAAAATGAAGTTAGAGAAAATACCTTCTCAGAACAAAGCAGTCATGGTGAGTAATCAGAGTGAACAATAAAAACTTCTACACAGGGGCCCAGCACGGTAACCTAGTAGCTGAACTCCTCACCTTGCACAGGTCGCAATCCCCTATGGGCGCCGGTTCTAATCCCGGCAGCCTCGCTTTCCATCCAGCTCCCTGCTTGTGGTCTGGGAAGGCGGTCAAGGACGACCCAAAGCCTTGGGACCCTGCACCGACGAGGGAGACTGGGAAGAGGCTCCAGGCTCCTGGTTTTGGATTGGCTTAGTTCCGGTCATTATGGCCACTTGGGGAGTGACTCAATAGACGGGAGATCTTTCTGTCTCTCCTCCTCTCTGTCTATTTGTCTTTCCAAAAGAAGTAAATAAATAAATAAATGAAGCGTCTACCCAAGCAAATTCTTTCGTGTGTTAAAAATAAAAGCCATTTTCACAAAAAGATCATGTTAAAAAATAGATACCTCCCCCAATCATTTTAAATGATTCTTAGTTTTTTTACATGGAGAGTGTCGGTAAATTGGGCATCTCTGTTGCTAGGTTACACGGTGAACTCCGCCACTGTCCCCGGAGACGTGCTGTACATCGCCGGACAGCCCCGGTACAATCACACGGGCCAGGTGGTCATCTACAGGATGGAAGGTGATGGCATCAAGGTTCTCCAGACACTCAGTGGAGAACAGGTACACTTGGAAAATGTAGTTTTAAACTCATTCTTCCATTCTCTAAATACATTTACTGTCTGTCGTTGCAAACTGTTTCAGAAAGCATTGTCCCTGTATTCAGTTTGTTAAGAAAGTTCCCAGTTAGGTTCTCTGGACGTACGTACAGCAACTGCATCTTGGACATCAAAACCTTTTCGGTTAAGTGAGGTTGAGTCTACACGGACAGGTAAGGATATGGATGTTTAAGATAAGAGACACAAGGGTGGAGGAGGAAAGCCTGAGGCATTAAAAAGCATAGGAATGGGAGTGGCACAGACACCACATTCAGAGGGTGAAAAGATCATTTTAAGTTAGAATTGATTGGCGCAGGCAGTCTTCATAAGAGATGGAATGGGCTGAGTGAAGAAGGAAAGAATGTTAAGAGAGGAAAAGTGAGAAATGCCATTGACACTGGTTGCGTGACTTCTTGAATAGCAAACTCCAGAATCGGAACTTCATTCTACAGACAATAGAAAATAGTAACTAGCACCACTGGAAGATTTCTATTAGATGATATTAAACATGAAAAGTGGTTCCATAATGAAGTATGCAAACATCCAATATGCAAACCTGTGTGTGTGCATGTGTGTGCACTTAGCACATGTGTATATGTGTGTTAACTATGCTTGTTTGGTCATTTTTCATCTGTGGAAACTTGGAAAAATTTGGTCCCCTTTTCATAATTTTGTGCATTTTCTAAGGGTTGTTTACTGAGCTGGTTAACTTTGCACTGTACTTCTCCCAGGGGGTGCTTCTCAAACTTGGTTAACTATTCCAACCCACTGGCTCCCCTGCCTCTGGAAGGTACTCAGAGCTAAGAAGTCCTTGGAGTTCATGAAGAGTTCCATACAACCTAAATGCCAGATCTCAATCAGATCATGTCTGCTACCGATAATGTTGCTTAGCGATACAGCTGCACTCCTGTCCTCACCAGTTTCCCCAAGGGACAGATGGAGTTCGCCACAGGTCAGATTCCTGTAGATTGGGTGAAAGGCCTTCATCAAGTCTTGGTTCACGTTTACACTCAGAAAAGTTGTCAACAACCAAACCACGGCTAATGTTGCAGATCAAGGATGAGGTTAGAACCCTGTAATGACATAGCCACAATAAAAATCAGAAAGAAAGTCACATGACAGACATGAGGGGGATTTGGCAACAGTAATATGAAGCATTTTTAGATGACATTTTGGGGACATCATCACTCTAGTAATTGCAAAAAAAGAACGTGTAAAATTTTGTAAGCAATTGCTCATGAAAGCTGAGGAGGATATCATGAATTAGTTCAATCGTTAATTATTTTGGCTACAAACTCGGGGCTCTGAGAGAAAAATGCTTCTTTGATTACAGAATCAACAGTTCAAGTAGTCAGGAAGTTTTTTTTTTAATAGTATTTAGTTTAGACACTTTTGCTAAAATAGGAAGCACAAGTTCAAATATTTACTGGTGCCAAGTAGGTAAAGTAAAGCTGCCTGGCATACAGCCCTGGAAAGTGAGCAGAACCGTGGCCCCGGGCAGCGTAGGTACTCAAGATTGCCATTGCCAAGTCAGTGAGAAGGCCAGGGGTAGCCAGATGTTACGCTTTATTTATGTTTGTAGATAATCAGCTTAAAAAAAATCTTTAAAGCTCAGAAGTCTGTGGGGAAAGTACATTCACAAGTCATCAAGAGTCACTTCCATCTCGCCCTATCTAGATGTCTAGCAGGGTCTATTGAAGTGGAACCAGAGACCGAGAAAGGAATGGAATCTGCAATGTGCAGTAGTAATAAGATGTAGGAAGGACCGGTCATCTAGGGTAAAAGAATGGGAAGAAAATGACATGAGAGAGGACCCAGGGGACAGGAAGAGGGAAGAAAGCCAGCAAAAATGCAGAACAAAGAACAGTCTGTGAAGAAAGGGCACAACGAGGAGAGTAGAGTTAAAACACAGAAGCCAGTTCCAGAAGTTTCCATATTCGAATCATTCTGAGCATCCAGTATTAAACACAGATCAATAATTGGAAATCTTATTCATTCTCCTAGGTAATGAAGTGTACCTTTCAGGCCTTTCCCTGATACAGACCCCTCTGTTTGGGGCAAGACTTAGTCATTTTGTTGAATAGACAATATTATAAGACATTAATATAAAATATGCCCCCCCCAATATTGCAACGCAGTTTGGCTCCTTGTAATGTGCTTTTGTTTCAGGCTCCTCCTACTAGTGTGCTTAAACATATATGAAATAATTCTAGGTTGCCTCTACTCATTTTCCTCTCAAAATGTTACTCAAGTGTTACAGAACTGATCTGTCGGAAAGAAGGAACAGTTAGGGGCAAACCTAAATGGAATCATTTTTGAGACTGTAGAGTGACAGATTTTGTTGTAGCAGCTGCTCAGTCGTCAAGAATGAACTGATGGTATCCTAGCGTGACATCAGTTTCTATGTTTTCTTTTCTGTACCGACTCTCCCTACCCGGAATTGGTGGCCCTAGCAGTAGTGTAGCTTGTACCTTCCTTGAGAATGTCTCATGTCCACTGGGCTTTGTTTCGTCTTGTGCCCCAGATTGGTTCCTACTTTGGCAGTGTTCTAACAACAATTGACATCGACAAAGATTCCTACACTGACCTGCTTCTGGTCGGCGCTCCCACATACATGGGGACAGAGAAGGAAGAACAAGGAAAAGTGTATGTGTATGCTGTCAACCAGGTAATGCTGTCGGAGCTGGGCAAAAGCCTAGGACCATCTCTCCCTTTTCTTCAGTTTTGAATAAGCAGTTGGTAACTTTTCTCTCAGTTTGAAATAACAAATAAAACTTCCAGGTCCTGTCTAACCCACATGTACACCATAAATGCAAGCAATAGTAGAACAGCAATCCGGCCGCTATGGAAAGGTGAGCATTCAACGCAGGAATCTGGCAGAGGAGCTCAAATAGCAGGCTTCCCAGGGTCTGCACTGGCAAAAAGCTGGATTCACAAGATTCAACCAGAACCAGCCAGCAACCCATCCATTCATCTAAACCGTTACATAGCCACTTACTGAGCGTTTTTTGAACAGAATAAACTTGCTCCATGTTCTTGGTGAAATGGAGATGGGGATGTAGTTATAGATGCAGAAATTCATCATGTATTCCTCCTAATATTGGAGGAACTGAAAAATTAGAAATTTAGTCATTTGGCTTTGAAAAGATACAATGAAAGCCTCTGTCTACATTGCAATGAAAGAAGAGGCTCAGATTCTCAAGATGTCTTCTTTCTGTTATTTCTGCAAGATTTTCTTCAGAATCCCCAACCCTACTGTGAGGCACACATTTTAAGATGTTTTGCAGATTTTCCCATTCATGTACAAGGTTGGTTTCTTTCTGATGGTGTTGATTCTGTACATGCTTTTAAAAACTTACTCTGTTATAGTAATGACGGAAATCTGTAATATGCCGCTTCTCTTTCTTCCAGACAAGGTTTGAATATCAAATGAGCCTGGAGCCTATCAAGCAGACTTGCTGTTCATCTCTGAAGCACAAGTCATGCACAAAAGCAAACAAACATGAGCCATGCGGGGCTCGTTTTGGAACCGCTATTGCTGCCGTAAGAGACCTCAACCTCGACGGGTATAACGACATCCTGATCGGAGCTCCGCTGGAAGATGACCACGGGGGCGCCGTGTACATCTATCACGGCAGCGGGCAGACCATCAGGAAAGAGTACGCACAAGTAAGACCTTCAGCTTGCCCATCCTTGGCTCCCGTGATAAGGGAGTTCAATGCCAGGCATTTCCTGACTCACTGCATGAATTATTGATGGCCTTTCTTCCCACTCGATTGCATCACTGAGCTTAATTCTCTTGTACGTGTTCTTTATGAGAAATTATCTCTTAAGAAAATACTGTTATCAACTTTCTTTGCTGTTTTTATTTGGTATGTCTCCAAGATCTAAAACTTTTGAAATGTGAAGAGAAATGAATCTAATAAGGCTATGAAAACACTGCGGCCACAGCAAGGAGGGTGTACTCATTTCTGCATAGACAGAACAGTAATTATATGTTCTAGCCAATAAAGGAGTTGAGATTACTGCTTTGCTATTCAGTGTCTGTGTGTTTATAGTAAAATTGCATGAAATGTATTTTTATGAATTAAAGGGGTATATTTGCATCAAATGAATTTGTGTTTCTGAAAAGTTTTATAATCTCCTCCCATGTAATCCATCCTGGAAAACTTTGAATAATTAATCATAGCCTGTAGGGGACTCCTGTCATGCCTTTTTTATAATTACTGCCAGTTCACGGTTCTAATCCACAATTACACTTTTTCCTAGATAAGGAAAATATCAATTTACAGGCAATGTTCAATGTACTGTAAAGACAGGAGTTTGTATATGTGTTTGTTTTTGAGCGATCATAGTTGGCTAGGCATTGAGTAATGGCTCACGATGTAATTTACTGCTTTCCTGCTTATCTAATGGGAAAGGAAAGCAAAACATCACTTATTTCTCTTTTACATTTATAAGGTCTCTTTTGTTCAGTAGCCAAAGAAGTTCTCAAAAGCCAGACGTGAGTCTGCCAAAGTTGTGCTAAGTTTTCTATAGTCCTTACGACTTAATAGGAAGCCAAATAGAAGAGTGATTTCAATCACAACACTTCTACCCATTTGATAAGTGGCTTGTTTCTGTTCAAAATCTTCGCGCCATTACTTAACTAGAAACAAGCAGAATGAACCACAGAGCCATGGTGGAATCAAGAAATGCAGAAAGAGACCCTTCCTTGTGCACTGCCACTTAACTCCTTCAATATTAATCCTGAAATTTTAATGGAGTGGCATTTGAAGTTAAAAAAAAAAAGCCTTTTAGTCATTAATAAACGGAATACTGGGTTGTTACAAGCAATTTGTTTTTCAAAGTGGCGGTAAATCTAGATGGAGCTTTAAACAACAAAAGAGAATGTTGGAGTTGAATTTAATTACACACAAGATGCTTTCCCAAGGGTCGATGAGGATATGCTCACGTGTTTCCATGGGAACACAGGTGTTCCTTGTGTATAGGATGAGCCAGACTCAAACTCAGTCATCCAGCAGAACAGTGAGGCAAGATATCTCCCGATCCGTTCACTGAAGAAGCAAGGAAGTATTTTTCAATGAGACATATACATTTAAACATGAAAAAAAAAAGGTTTTCATTTTGATTTGCTTTACACAGCTTCTTATTTTTGTTCCTCAAGTTAAAAAAAAAAAAGGAGGATGAAAAGGCCACTGGCTTAGGCAGGATCTGTCAATTTTGATTACTTGTCACTGATCTGTATTAAAATAGTCTAGGCTTCAGCCAGGACTAAATCAGGATGTGCAGATATCAAATATATTACATGTGGTCACTGACACGGATCAGAATTCCAGAACTCCATTTCCATACTCTCTTCCCTGCACACACCTGTGAGCCTGAGTCTCGATCCGCAGGAAACCTTTTGGCAGATAATTAAAGAAGATAACATGTTGGAAACTGTGCGTGATGGAATGTGTTTCTTATGCTTAGCTTCAACATTCTGTAATGTCCAAACTGACCGCCAGGACATCCTCCCACTCCCTCATGTATTTGTGATTTTTTCAAGATTTCCTGTGTCTTTAAATATCTCTGTGTGATGGAATTCAACAGGAAGTAGAAAGCAGAGTCAATTCTCACGTTTCTGGAAAGGGTTAGATGAAATGACATGTAACCCCCCCTCCCATGCCTGGGGTCAGTCACCCTGAAATCGTTCCATCTGTACTGTGAGAACAACCCTAAGCGTAAGGAGCAGCTCGGCTCTGTACAAGAGGGTGTGTTCCGCAGGTTCCCAGATCACAGATTCTTTGTTAACCGACGCAAATTCTCAAGTTGATTTGAAACTGTTTTGAGCAAGGTCTTCTAATGCACAACTCTCCATTGGTATCTTCACAGCGTATTGCATCAGGTGGAGATGGCGAGACGCTCAAGTTTTTTGGGCAGTCTATCCACGGAGAAATGGATCTGAATGGCGATGGGTTGACTGATGTGACTATCGGCGGCCTTGGTGGTGCTGCCCTCTTCTGGTATGTATTTTAATAACATCCCGGTAATGGGATAATAGAGGAGGCTTTCTCAACTCCAGAGCTTAGGGCTACAATGGGTGTGCATGGCATAGCACATCAATCATCTCGGTAAACTAGATAAAGTCAGTAAATCTCAAGAAAAACAGGAAGCCAAAGTTAAGGAGCCAAGAGAACAAGCTGCTAATTTAAGTTGTAACTGTGCTTGACGCTGAAATAGGAACTGTGTTCGGGAAGGCGTAGAGGAGGTAAAGATATTGTAGAAGATGTGTGTAAACAAGAAAACATCTCTAACCGTGTCAAGAGGTTTAAGGAATAAGTGACTCTTCACGCGTAGACCAAATGCGTGGCGATAGACACTTGTGCCGCTGGGCAGGTAGAGGCGTTTTCAGCAGCCCTTGCCCAGCCTTCCAAGTGCCTGCAGATCGCCTGAGCTCTTTCCATTCATCTCACAAGTCAAGACAATGGACAAATATATGTTTAAGAATTACTTATTTATCACAAAGTAACATTCACCAATAACATTAATAACAAGGGCTTTACCCAGTTAAAAGTCTTTTGAAAAAAGGTTCTATTTGAAAAAAAAAATGATATAAAAAGCCAGAATAAGCTTGGTTTTCCGAATAATTTTGAAAAATGCTATAAACTTTATTAAGAACCATGTTATGGCTCAACACAGTGACTTGGTGGCTAAATCCTCACTTTATAAGCGCCAGGATAATATAAGGATACCAGTTCATGTTTCGGCTGATCTACTCCGCACCCAGCTCTCTGTTTGTAGCCTCAGGAAGTGGTGGAGGATAACCCACAGCCTCACCTACACCTGCATGGGAGACCTGGAGGAGGCTGCTGGCTCCTGGCTTAGGATCAGCTCAGCTCTGGCTGTTGTGGCCATCTGGGCAGTGAACCAGGGAATGGCGGGTCTTTCTCTCTGATTCTCCTTCTCTCCGTGAATCTGATCTGCCTTTCCAATAAAAATAAGTAAATATTTGAAAAAGAACTATGTGGGAAGAAAAAGGTTTCAAAAGCAAAGCCTGAGTAAGCACGTGCCTTTATATGAAGTACACATTTCCATTCTTCAGAATGACTGCTTTGATTTAGTGTAATCCAGATTTTAAAAAACAAAGCCTCAATGGTCTTTTTTTTTTTCAAACATTTATTTACAAGAGCTGAAAACATGAATAATGGAGTCATGAAATCGCTGAATTTGGTATGATTTAAGGTGACACGCAAGAACTGAAGGTCACATAAAATATTTTCTCAGTTTTACACATATCATAGCCATTATGTTAGAAACTGCATTCAGTTGTACAACAGAGGGGAAAGAAAACAGAAGGCTGGCTGCTTCGAAGAGGAGGGCACTGGACAGCTGAGTATCCTTGACATTGACAAGGGCTCACCCTAAACCCAGACTCCAGCCAGCAGTCACCAACATCAGGAACCAAGGGTGCACTTCGTTTTTGCTTGCACTGTTAAACTTGAAGCAGTTTCATAGAGGCAACTTTGCGTACCCCAATTTTGTTTCAAAGGTTTTCTTACAAAGCTTTGAAAACATAATTGTGCCCTTTCTAATCCCCTAAACAAGTCAAAAAATAATAACCAGGTCCATGTCACAGCCCAAGCTCAAAAATAATCCAGGGTACTGTGATTAAAGACTAATCACAGGGCTGGGACAGGGTGAGTGGTCACAATGACAGAGTGTCCAGTCGTAGATAGCAAAGTCCTGTCACATGGACTAGACAGAGCCCTCGCCCCTAGCCAGGCTCAGGAAGAACGTCTGGGGCGGGAACTCAACACAGCGCCTCATGACTGGGGAATCTTTACTTTAGCAGAAAACTAGGCAGCACTGCCCAAGGACAGGCTTTTAAATGCATCAGAACATATTCACTCTCCAGATGTCTGCGATGGCTGGCCGCTCTGGACTAGGCTGCAACCAGGAGCTTGGAACCCGACCCAGGCCTCCCACAGGTGTACCAAAGATCCAAGCCCTTGGCCCACCTGCTGCTGCTTTCCCAGGCACATCAGTAGGGAGCAGGAACTGACGCAGAGTATCCAGGGCTCAGACTGGCTTGCTGATAACAGATGCTGATACGGGATGCTCATATGGGTATGATAGCCAGTAGCTTAACTCACTGCACCACAAAGCTAGCCACTAACTTGAGATTTAAATGAAATCATGTGCATGTGTAGCACAATATCTTGAACATTATTCTGCATCTGATTCCCTAGAAATAGAGACAAAGCAAGTCCTTCAAGAACAGGGCCTGGCGCGATAGCATAGTGGTTAAAGTCCTCACCTTGCACACTCCGGGATCCCATATGGGAGCCGGTTGTAATCCCGGCAGCTCCACTTCCCATCCAGCTCCCTGCCTGTGGCCTGGGAAGGCAGTTGAGGACGGCCCAAAGCCTTGGGACCCTGCACCCGCATGGGAGACCCAGAGGAGCTCCTGGCTCCTGGCTTCAGATCAGCGCGGCACCGGCCATTGCGGCCACTTGGGGAGTAAACCATCAGACGGAAGATCTTCCTTAGAAGCATTCATAGTCCAGGTAAAAGCCTCAGCTTGTGCGGGACCTCTGGACTACTTCTAAACAGAGAAATCCTAGTTATTTTCAAAATATTGTTTTGGTTGTAAGCTTAGGCCTGGGTGCCTGATTCCATCTCTTTCCCAACACAGACAAAAACTAAATCTTCAACGTCTGAACCAAGAGCCCACAAGAATTCCAAAACCAACCAACGACCCCCGTCCCCCGCACCCAGGGGTGCTCAGAGCAGCAGTGGCAGTCTGTGCTGTACCGGGGGATTCCTACAGGCAGTGTCGGATTCCCTTGGATGCACTCCCGTTGCACGCCCACACAGAAAGCTGACAGTAACCCCCATCGTTTGCTCGTTGGCAGGTCCCGAGATGTGGCTGTAGTTAAAGTGACCATGAATTTTGAACCCAATAAAGTGAACATTCAAAAGAAAAACTGTCGCGTAGAGGGAAAAGAGACGGTCTGCATAAACGCCACGGTGTGTTTCGGCGTGAAGCTGAAGTCTAAAGAAGACACGGTTTACGAAGCCGGTAAGTGTCATGACTCTGGCGTTTGGGCGGAGGAGTCTTGCCGCAGCATGCTGAGATCCAGTAGCATCTGTTCCCTTGATCGTAGGAACTGCACATCACATGGACGCTAAGAACAGGTTGAGTCTTTGGGAGAAAAAGAAAAAATTCCGCTGCGGAAGGAATACATTTATTTCTTTCTATACTGCTAACTTGAGGAGTTGGACTCTGTGAAAAGTCAGCCCACCTAAGCACTTGTGTAAATTATTTTTTTAAATTGTTATAGATATGCAGTACCGTGTCACCCTGGATTCACTAAGACAGATATCACGAAGTTTTTTCTCTGGAACTCAAGAAAGAAAGGTCCAAAGAAACATCACAGTCCGAGAATCCAAGTGCACGAAGCACTCCTTCTACATGTTGGCAAGTAAATCATTTCTAGAGCTGCCTCTCTCCAGGCTCGGGCAGAGCGCAGGTGCCTTTCCCGGTCAGGCAAATGCTCACAGTTTACCTCTGTGTACACTTGGTAAACTTTGTTCATTTGCTTCTTATCAAAAATCACAAGTCTCGTCTCCCCTGTGTGTCTTATCAAATATCCATATAATAAGGAATGGGGGGAGGGAAGCCACGGTGCCACAAATTTAAAAATACAGATAGATAAATTTATTCTGTCAACACTAAAGTCAACCTGTGCTCTGAAAAACTAAAGCTGGAGTTGTCTTTGTTGTTTAGCTCAGCAAGACTGACCACTCGGGAAGCTAGACTTTGGGTGAAAATTTGAGTAAGCATGAACCCAGATATGACACTTCTGTATGCACAAATTCAGCATCTATATTACATCCAGGTGTCAGTGTGGGCGGGAACAGACTCGTTTTCAAGTTTCCAAAAGCATTCTTTTGGGTTTGAAGAGACATTTAGCATTTGCTCTGGAGTCAGCCAGAGTGCAGTCGGTATCACAACTTCCATGCATACTAAGCGATTTTGGTGAAATTGTCTAGTCCCACAAAGGCTCCGCTTTTCACCTATGAAATGGTCATTTCCCCGAGAATACTTTTGAAATAATCTACAGTAATCTATGATAAGTACCAATTTAGTCATATTCATATCATTCTCACATCATTTTACATTATAAAATTCTTATAAGTCTATAAGTATTATATTAATAAAAATAACTAGATTTAAATAAAGTTCACCCCTTTAAAAGCTGAGAGACTTTCCTAGCAGCCTAGCATACTGATTTTTGCCACAAAGTCCCAGTGGCTCTGGCTGTGTGTACTCATGTGCCCAGCCCCCTGCTGACTCCTCTGGGCAGCTGCAGCTGCTCACACTTGAAGTCTGCACATCCCACGTAGGGCCCTTGTCGAGACATAATGACTGTCCCTCTGCAGCAGAGCTAAAAGCAGGTGAAGTCAGGGGTCACATTAGGTAGCCGAGGATGTTATATAAGCCTGCCCCGGGGGCAGAGGCCAAAGAAGGAAGCTCATACAAGACTGAGACATCAGCAAACACAACACCAGTGGCTTATTTCTTGTTTCAACTTGCAGGACAAACATGACTTCCAGGACTCGGTGAGAATAACCCTGGATTTTAATCTCACTGATCCAGAAAATGGGCCCGTTCTCGATGATGCTCTACCGAACTCAGTACACGAACATGTAAGTCAACTTTTGACACATCATGCTTTCTCATGGATGTGGTAAGAAAAATTCTGGAATTACATGGAGCCCTGAATCAATTATATTTCTAAAAGTAGATGCTTCTAGGTCTCTTCCATGCCTACTAATTTACTATTGTTGGAGTTCAAGAGAACTAAAAAAAAAAAAAAATGATACCTCAACTTAAGTTAGAACAAATGGCAAGAAATGTCCCTCATAGTGCTGCTAAACATGGGGCCTTGGAGTAAGCTCTAAGTCTCAGAAGTGTCTGCACATTGACCGGTAGACAGCTCATGTGTTAGCACTGTACTGATGCATGCTGGCCTTCTCCATCAGGGAGACCTCCCCAGAAAACTCACCTCTCGGGGAGTGCCTCTCCCGGGCACACTACTGCCCCCATGAACAGAACAGACAGGAAGGGACAGAGCTGTGTTTACCCAGGTCCTGTTTCCAAATTTAGAGTCTACTGCCCTTTTTTCCAAGAGTGAATGGAGGGTCAGAGAAGGGGAAGGAATCCCGCGACATCAGTGGAAGAAACGTTAGGGGTAGGGAATCCATTTTCCCAGTGTGCCTATTTCCACTCTCCCTTACTCCCTACTGAACATAGTCATGGTCGTCTATGTACCAGGCACTGACCCTTCCATCTAAAGTAGGAAGCAGCTATTAAGTGGTAATGAAAGTTTATGCAGGAGAATTTCAGAATACGGCAGGGACAGCCCTGAAGCTGGGACACTTATGTTGGGACCTGAAGGATGAGTTCATTTCCTAGCCTATTTAGAGGAGCAGGTGGAGAGAAGAGGGGCGGGGTTAGTGTGTGTCAAGTTTCAAGGCAGTGAGAGCCAATGAGCAAGGGAAAAGGTGAAAGGTGAGAATTGAGGCCCAAGTGAAGGCAGGGGCCGGATTATTGAGGACTCAAAGCCACTGCACACATTTTAAACTTTTTAAAGAGTAGTGCTCTTACAGGTTTAAATTTGGGTCTGTGATGGGATTTCAGCAGCAACATGAAGAATGACTGGTGGTAAATAGGTATGTGTGGGGGAGACTGGTTGGAATGCCAAGTGTCTTCATTTCAGGGAGGATGAGAGCATGCTTGGTGGCGCTGCTGGTAAAGGAGACACAAGCTTCCGTAGGATTTAGGCACTGTGTAAAAGCCGGCAGGGTGGGATGGACAGTGTTTGGCAGTGGATTGCATGCAGGACAGGGGCTACAGAAAATCAAGGAATGTGTGTCTTGGCCATTTTCCATCCCCTTGGCTGAGATTTCTGAGTATTTGATTCTTTTTCAAAGAAAACCATCGCAACTGGAATTGAGTAGATCTAGATCTTAGAATGTTTGACATGTTCCTTTTCAAACTGTTCTCTGGCAGACAGAAGTCAGCGAACACTTGTGTGGACATGGTGTATCCTTAAAAGGACTAGAGGAACTGGTATCTACCAGTAAAATGTGGCTGTCTTCCCCTAACCCTACAGGAATAAAACATGAAAGTCTTTAAGATTTCTGCAATGCAATTGGTTACCTACAGAAGTGAATAGACTTATCCAGGCACTGTCATTTCTGGTAGGTAATGTTCAATACCCTCCAGTGAATTTTGAATGAAAGACTTTCCTGTGACCATTTCAGATTCCTTTTGCTAAAGACTGTGGAAACAAGGAAAAGTGCATCACAGACCTCACCCTGGATGTGTCCACCACAGAGAAAGGCCTGCTCGTTGTCAGATCCCACAATGACAAGCTGAACGTGAGCCTCACAGTCAGAAACAAAAGGGACAGTGCCTATAACACCAGAACCATAGTGAATTACTCTCCAAACCTCATTTTTTCGGGAATTGAGGTAAACTGACAACTTTCTTTTTTCACTCTTTTTTTTTTAAAGAGCTTTTGTTTTCTTTCTTTGAAGATATGTGTCTCTTTTTAGATTCATTGTGAGGGGGGAAAAAAGGATGTATTAAAACTATTTACCTCATAGAGTCCTTAACCCACTGAAACTGAGTCAAGGGGAAAACATGTGGCAATCAAAGCCAGGACCGAAGATGCAGAGGGAGACTTCCGCAGCTAAAAGAAATAAATTCACACGCAGAAAAGAGAACACACCATTTCCCCTTCCCGTACAAAATCCTTACTTTGGCGAGAGATTTGTGTTGGATTATTCTAGTTTATTAACTCATGATTTTTAAAATTGTTTTGTCCAGACATGCCATATCACCGATCATTAGTGTTTCCCAAATTGAATTCTGCTTTTTAAATTCTAACTTCCACATGAATCTTCTTGGGTTTCAATTCTGGATTTATTATCTGACTGATGATCGGTGTCATTGCCAGCAGCAAGCAGTACACTAGAACAGGCACTGGTACGGGTGGTTAAGATGCCTGAGTCACACGTTCAAGGCCAAGCTCTGACCCCTGGCTTCAGCTGCCTGATAACGCACGCTGCGGAGAAGTGGCGATGGCTCCAATGATCGGGTCTGTGCTCTGCCGCGGGAACTGGCCCTGCATTCTGTGCTGCTCTGAGTCACTAAGGAGATGATGGGAGGAAGGCAGCAGATCGGAGCGCGCTCACTCACTCTCCTTCTTTTTCTCTCTCATAATACCTAAAAAAAAAAAGGAATAAAAGAGTCGTTTAATGTATCACAACATTATAACTCTATTGTCTAGCTTCTGTTAATTCAGATGTTCATGAATATTTCTCTCTAGTTGTTAGATACCAGTTAGAGACACGATTAAGATATATCTTGTGTTACTATGCCATATTTTGGATTCAGCTATAAATATTAATCATACATATAAATGAGCAAATTAGTGTTGAACTATATTGTCACTGAAGTTGTCTCTGAAAAGGAACCTTTCCTGTCAACCATTGTGTCTCTTGAGCTGACTTCCCAGCTTGGCCAGTGACAGAGCCATCGGAGCAGTGGGGTCCGTATCACTAACAGCAACAGTGAGAGCCACCCTTTCATGAGACCCATTAGATGCTAGCTGTCTAGATTTCACTTCATTCCCATAAACTATTTTGTCAGTATGCATTACTATACCGCCAAGATGAGAAACTAAATGCTTTTGCACATTTTAACATTTCTGTAATTGCAGTATATAACTGATATTGTGTCTACTTAACTGGAAGCATGATTCTCTTTCCTTATGGGTTGATAAAATAGTGGTACATCTCATAGTCAGGGTCTTTTTATGTGCTTTATTTTTTTTTTTTTTCGAAAGTCATATTTGACAGAGAGAGATTCCTTCTGCTCGTTCAACTCCCCAAGGCTCCCGATAACCAGAGCTGAGCTGATTAGGAGCCAGAAGATCTTCTTTCCATGTCTCCCAAGTGGGCACAGGTTTCCAAGGACTTGAGCCATCCTCCACTGTTTCCCAGGCCATAAGCAGAGAGCTGAATCCGAAGTGGAGCAGCCAGGACATGAACCAGCACCCATATGGATGTGGGTGCTAGCAAGTTGAGCATTAGCCTGATACACCACTGGGGCAGGCTCAATGTTTAACTGATGTTCGATACAGTTAGAGGACTAACTCCACCTGACAGAAAATCAGTCCCAGAAATACCTTGCTAAGGATAAGCCACCAACGATGGAGTCTATCTTTTAACAAACCTAGTGGACACAGGTCAGAGCCCATCCTGTTAGCCAGCTGCTTAAATCTGCTGTGGAGTACTGTGTGCTGTGCACTTCTCTGCTCAGGTCCACTGCCTGTGAGCTATGTAGTTCAGCCACCACAATCACCCTGTGCAAGAAGTGCTATTAGAAATTTAATATCACTAATATTTAGCCAGGAGAGTGCACTGTGCTTTGTCCTCCAGGTGCCCTCAAATGATGTTTTCAGATTTCCCTAAGCTCTGGAACAGGTGGTCCAAGAATGCGGTGACTCCTGCAGCTAACCAGAGAAATACTGACATGGTAGCCACCGAGACACAGTTGGGAAATTCTAAAAAGAGCCAGTTTAAGTATCTCACCTCTTTGCCTGCCTTAATTCTATTTCCTTTCGTTTCCCAGGGCATCCAAAAAGACAGTTGTGAATCCAATCGTAACCTCACATGTAAAGTTGGTTACCCTTTTCTAAGAAAAGGAGAAATGGTGAGTAGCTTATACAAAACACATGGGGCCAGTGAACATGAAAAATAGCATGTGCAAAGCCACTTACATAATATAAATCCTTTTGATGGTAATTGAGAATGATGTAGATGAAGAAAGTTGAGTTCATGATTTTTACAGCTTAGAATTATTATGATCTGTATGTCTGTGCACCCTCAAAACTTAGATGCCAGAATTCAATCTTCAACCATTTGGCTATTCAGAGGCCAGGCCCTTATGAAGGCTGATGTTAAGAGGCAGGCCATTTGGAATTAGTGACCTTATAAAAGAAGCCCAAGAGAGTTCATTGTCACCACTTTTGCCATTTGAGGATGTATATCAGCCAAAACATATCAGGGACGATACCGCTCCAGGCTCTGAAACCACTGGTGTATTGATCTTGGAATTCCCGGTCTCCACAGCTGTGAACGATAGATTTCCATTGGCTACAAATGACCTCCTTTAAAGTTTTTTACATCAGCAAACAGCACAAATTAGGACAAAATCGAAAGTCAATTGCTGCATAAGCAAAAATCAAGCCATAGGACAAAATTTCTGCTAAATAAATGGCTGCACTACTTGACATACATCCAGCTATGGTTGAGTACCCCACATTACCCTGGATTATTTTTGAGCTTTCTCTGTATTGTTGCCTATCTCCTTTTTACTAGCTTAATATTTTGTTATTTCAAGATATCTTAGTCTTAATTTACACTCTAGTCAAAGGCTTAATGCTCCACAAAATAAAATAGTCCAATAAATAAAAAGCTTAAAAAGTCCATAGTTTAGCAGGAAAACAGGCAAGAACTATAAATATTAATCAAATGCAAAGATGTACAACTTTACTGGTATAAAGTAAGCTTTAAGATGGTTGTTAACTCATTAGAATTATACTAGTATATAATTCTTAGCAATTCATGTCTGTCTCCTTTATAATAGCCATCTTAGTGTGTGGGAAAGAGGGTCTCATTGTGGTTTTGATTTGCATTTCCTTAATGACTAATGGTGTGTGAGGCATCTCTTCATGCACCAATTGGTCAGATCTGTGTCTGATTTCCCCTATATCATTACAATAGCAAAGTCCTTCAAAAACAGTCCATCATCCCACTATTTAACTGTATCCTGACATTATAGTTATAAATGATGACAGAAAGTCCAGCATCCTATTGCCAAGATATGTTTAACTGTTTCATTGGGAGTTCATCTATGAACCGGGAGTACATACTACAATATATCATTACATCTTGATATGATAGTCTCTATTATGTAGTTCCTCTAGAGGAACATATGTATAGTCATGTTGATCTATTGATCTTGTTTTAAACTCAGTATGTTTTTTTTTCCTGTTTTATTTATTTATTTGAAAGGCAGACTAGAAGGAAAGAGAAATGGTTGCAATGACTGAGCCAGGTAGAAGCCAGAAGGCTGCAGTTTTACCTGAGTCTCCTATGTGGGTCACAGGGGACCAAATAATTGAGTCATTTTCTGCTGCCATCCATGGCGTTATCAGGGCGTTAGATCAGAAGTAGAGCAGCCAGGATTTGAACCAGCTCTCCCAGATTGGATGTTTGTGCAATAAGCAGCACTTTACAGCTGTGTAACACAACACTGTCCCTCTCCTGTATGTCTTCTTTACCTTATGGAAATAGCAAGATGTTTTTGAAACCTCATCCTTAAGTGTATTTCTTGAGCTTTCCAAATAATGTACTCAAAAATTGCATTTCTTCTCAATTAATCTATAAAAAAACACATTCATATTTACAAAGACCCACTCGTTATCCTTCCAATTTGACCTGGAAGTAAGAAAATCTCAATTTGATTTCACCCCTTCAACCTGGAGTCCTCTTTACTAAAGAATAATGCCATGCTGAGGTCTGCAAGAGCCATCATTGGAAACAGTCATCATCATCTTCATTTCTTAAAAATATTTTTTCCTTTCTTCAGCAATTCCTTGCTGCTTAAGGTAAAATCATAAATCAAAGTGTCTTTTCAGTTATCTGTAGAGAGATGGAAATAAAATTTGCAAGTGATTTTGACAGGAGCTTTTTGCCTGTAATAGTCTTTGATTTCAAGCCCTAAAGTTGTCATTAAAGCACTCCAGGTCAGTTTCAGTTCCCCTCTGCGCTTCTAACATCACAACCTAGATGAGTCCCTTTAGGTGTGCGGATACCTGTAAGCACCCAGCCAGCCTGGCAGGTGGCAGGCAGGAAGGAAGCAGCTCACTGGGTAGCTCAGGCAGGGGGATCGTGGTCTGTGTCCCTGCAAGACCACCCCATGGATTTCTACTGGGACTGCAGTGGGAGTTTATTTTTGATTTTGAGGTAGGGATGCATGTTGTCTTGTGTCTTCACATCAGGATATGGTACTAATGGAGCGATTTGTACTCTCTTTTTTGTTTGTCCATTTTTCCAAAATTTTTTTTTGCTATAAAACAAGATTCATTTTGAGACTGGAATGTAAGTTTATAAGCATTATTATGAGACTACTTGGATTAGAACGCTACGAGTAGCATATTTCTTTGAGTGATTTTATAAAGTGCCAAGGATTATGAAATATTTGTGCTCAGGCATAGTCTCTGGAAAGGCAATTACCTATAACAGATCATAATGAAATAAAAACATTTTCCAGGTTTTTTAAAAAAATATTCTCTTAACATGAAAATCTTTACAAACAAAACTCTTCATTTTTATTATAATTTACTTCATCATAAATAATTGATGCTTTTGATTTGTCTTCTTGTTATTATTCCTTGAAGGCCCAAAAGGCTTTATACAACATCAAATTAATAGAACCAAATGTATTTTCTTCTATTTTAAAGTGGCTATGTGTAGATAAATGTTGGTAGTTTAAATTTCCATATCAGAGATGCTCTTAACCTTTTCTTATTCATTTAGTTAATGATTTTGACCTGGTCAATTCTGATAATAATTAAGATGTGCCTTCATGATAGAAATTTGCAGTTTAGCATAAATTATTTTTTCTTAATGTAATTTGAATGAAGTGCTTAAATTCAATACTAAGAAATTTCTGTCTCATACTTCTGGAGACTCGAAATTCCGAGGTCAAGGTGAAGGCACCCTTCTTAACTCTGGGAAAGTGTCTTCTCCCTGCAACCTCAGTTGGGGGGCTCTTTTAACAGCACCAATACCATGTATTGTGGCATAATCATCTTCCAGAAAGCCCCACCGCCTGTCATCATTGCACCGGAAATTAGATTTCAACCTGTGAATTTTGAAGAACACAAGCCTTCAGCGCATAGCAACATGAAGCCTATTACATATCCATGCCTGAAAGTACAGCATAGCTTTGTCTGTTTTTGAGGTGTGAAAGGGTTTTATTTTCTAAGATATTTCTTAAATGACCTTGTAATTTAAGTAATATATTTATATAAATGGAATGTTTTAATCAAACTAAATGTGTGGGTTTTTTTTACCAGTTACTAAAGAAGTATTCTTATTTCATAGGTAACTTTTAAAATATTATTTCAGTTTAACACATCTCATCTCATGGAAAATGTGATCATTCATTTAAGTACAACAAGGTTGGTATAAATGTGTCTGTAAGTGTATGTCATCTCTCCTGTAAAGATGAGAACTGGAAACATCTTACAACAGAGCAGTTAGCAAAATGAAGGCATTTTAGTTGACAGAAATAATTCACCTAACTGGAATAAGCCAATAGTACTGTGACTTGTAGAACATGGTATAATTACCCATCACTTCAGTGGCTACATTGCATTTAAATTGATTTAAAATTTTACAGGCTCCGCAGACTTAAAACATTTTGCTGGCTACCCTTTAAATCAGTCAGTAGATGGACATAAAAGTTTTATAATAGCCTTTGATACTGTTCTGTGATCCTCTGAATGAAATTTATCCAAATTAGTCAGTGCTTCCGACAGGCATCATAGAACACATAGACTACAAACAGCACAAGGTGATAAGGAAACTAAAGTTTTTCTAAATGTAATTGTCCGCTGGACCATCTCCAGTGGGAACACGGTCTACTTTCTGCTGCTTTAGTGCTCAGTAACGATCTCAGTATGTGTCATATAACAGTACTTAGCAAAGGTAGAGTAAATGAATCCTTGAGAAAGATGAATTATGCCTGAATTAACTCTTTATGTTAAGTTCAACTGAGAAAATGCTTCTTCAACATCTACTATGAGTAAGATATTGAATTATTCACTCTAGGGGATAAACTACCTCCTGGGGTGAATATTACACAAGGGGATTGAAACTAGGATGAAGTTATTGTGACACAAGGAAGGAAGGATACTTATTTCCAGGATGATAAAGCTTATGTCATGCGCTTACCTGAGGGTGACAGCATATCTACCGTGCAATGAGAACCCAAGAAAACTTTATCTAGGACATTATATTCGAGAAAAATCTTAAGGGATAGGTAACATTTCAAAGAGAGGTTACTGAATAAAATTAGCTGGACTGTTGTGAGCAAAACTCAAAGACAGACCAGTTTGAGGAAAATCAGTTAACCAGTTTCAGCTGAAATATAGAGGCTACGTGAAATCATAAAGGGAAGTAAGGCAGAATTGAAGAGCCCATGATATTATTATGCAAAATATCAAGAGGTATTTTCCCCCTTAAGTGAACAGGCTATAAAGAGTCTAAAAATTCATGCATAGCGAAATCATTCGTAAGACGTTGCTTTTTGGGAAGAGGGATTTGGCTACAGTGTGGAATAGGTATGAGAGTGAAAAACCATTTGTACCAGGAACTCAGTCATACCCAGAGCCCATTGCAGCATGATGTCTGAGCTGTGTGTAGTTCACCACAAGCCACTTTACATACTTTGGAACAAGCACAAACATTCCAAAAATACATATGGCCCAGTCTGTGAGATGGTGTGCTAGATGCCAGGTCAGTCGGTGGAGGGTCTTATTAAAATCAAACACTTAATGAGTACCTCCTGTGTCCCAGACAAAATCCTAAGCAGTTTATTCTGCTTACATATTTAATCATCAAGAATAATCATTTAACGATGAAATTCCCCTGTATTATAGATGAACAAACCAAAGCACAAAAGGTTAAATAATTTAGGCACAGAACCATATCCAAAAACAATCCCATTCTCTGGCCCCATAGCTGCTAATCCTAAGGATATCACTTGCTCATGCATTTTAATGCTGATGAGATGTTTGTATCTGAGTACATATATGTGTGTTTACGTAAAATGTAATTTAAAAATATAACCCAAATCTATGAAATAAAGACTTGCTTAACAAACAATATCAGGTACTTGGCAAGAAAACATCATTAGAGGAGCAAACATAAGATTTTTGGATTCACTCTCCATTGTCTCCCTCCAAGTCCTTGTCTGAGATAAATACATAAGCATCACCGAGCATGATTGGTTTTTTTTTTTTAAGTTCCTGAGCCACAACTTGAAAGAATTAAGTCCACATTTCTAGGAGAGATAAGCAGGCTGTGTATCTTCACATTTAAACCCAGGGATTCTTTCCTTTATCATCACAGAATTATGAGAAATATTAGGGTTAGTGTTGTTTTGAATTCCAGCCGCACATAAACATCGACTTGGGAACTTTTTACAATATCCACCTCTGGTCTCTTCACTCATCCTAATTAAAAAATAATCAAGGATTCTACTCTCTTGTGCTTCATTTTGTTGACAACACAAGCTTCTCTTGGACATGCAGATGTCTAACTTGTCCACAATTAATGGCTTATCTGAAGGTACTGTGTTTCTTCTAGTGACAGTGAAGAACCTCCCGAAACCCTTTTGGATAATGAAGCTACCATTTCTATCCCTGTAAAATATGAAGTGGGACTGCAGTTTTACAGGTAAGAGGGAACCACACTTTATGCTGACACCTGCCTATTGTCCTAGGAGTCCTCAAAGTTTGGTTCCTGGGCAGAGCATCAGCATGACGAGGCAACTATGTAGGAAAGTTCTCTGTTCTCACTTGAGATCTATGGAAGCAGAAACTGTGGGTGGGCGCAAAACACCTGCGTAGGGCAAGAATTCTAAGTAATTCATGCACCCTGATGCATCAAAACAAGCCTTCCTTAGACCCAAAGCCTGAGGCCGCCATGATCCTACATTGCTTTAGCAGTCCAGGCTTCACTCCTAGATACCAAAGACAATATGTTCTTGACTGTCATCAGCGCTTCTTCTTTTTACCGTTAATTACATCCTGTGGGAATATAATCAGCATGTCTCATGGAAGAGAGCTGTTTATTTTTTCCACTATTCTCAAACTCTTGTTCTCATAAGAACATCTTATCTACCCAAACACCAAACATGTTAGCAAAATGTCCCTGTATAAATCGCCTTGCTTAAGCAATATTCCAAGTTTGGGCTAAGTTAATACGTGGAATGTATGCAAAGGTTAAGAATTTGTGGCAAACTGAGTCTAATCCAAAAAGTCTACTCATTTCATTAATTTATTTTCATTGAAACTTTACTGATAACATACCACACACACACAAAATTAGAGGTTTATACATGTGTATTTGCTTGTGTTTCAAAGACTTTGAGTTTTGTTGCCTGTTTTCTATTTTGTTGTATCTGCTTGTTTTGACACACTGACTTTTACTAAGAATTTTCCATCAACTTAAAATCAAATTTTGGCAAAGAACATTACTTACAAGTATTTTTATTTGTCTTCTGTTAGCTGAAGTATCACATAAAAATAGGTTATTCAGCTTATCAATTTTTTCCAAAGATCATGGAGAAGTTGTATGGAAAGTATTATATCTTTAGGGTGACCAGTAAGTATAGAACTTTAGATATGAAAAGGAAAATAATGTTTCAAACTTAAACTTCAGCCTAGTAAAATTACCAAACTTTAGCTTACTATTCAGTAGATGTAAATGGTATTAGTGAATTCATGGAAACCTTTGACTTACTAACAAAATTTTCTTTAAAAACAGTATCTATTTTAGTGTTTGGGATTCAAATAGGAATCAATGAATTAAATTATATAATCATCATCCTCCTAATAGATTTAACTCTAGGTGAAAGAATTTCCATCTATAAAGAGTTTGGGAGACTACAAGATACAGAAAAAGACAAAGATTGAGGCCCAATAAAAGTTAAACTCTTGTTGTGTTTTATCTTTCTTTATTCAATTAATTCTTTGAAGTTCTGCAAGTGAACACCATATTTCAATTGCGGCCAATGAGACAGTCCCTGAAGTTCTTAATTCCACTGAAGACATTGGAGATGAAATTAATGTCTTCTACTTGGTAAGAAACTACCTCTAAATTACTCTTCTAAAAATGTTATTTATAAATTTATAAAAGTATTAGCAGATACTTTAAAACTTATTTTCATATTTAATTCTTGTACTTCAGCTTACTTTCTTGATATTATCACAATTTAAAAATAATAATTATACCTTGAACCAATTTAAAATGTGTCTGTAATTCCCCATATTAAAATAGACTTCATTAGCATTAAGGTTCTCCAGAAAGAATTAATTAGAAATACAGATATAGATCTATGAGAGAGATTTTTATCAGGTAAATGAGTACATACAACTATGGAGGTTGGGAAGTAACATGACAGGCCACCTGCAAGCAGGAAACCATAGGATGCCAGTATCATGACTAAGTTAAAGCCCAGGGCATCAGAGCCAGGGAAATCATTACTGTAATTCTCATATGAAACCAAAGGCCTAAGAAAACATGCACCCACACTGGTGTAAATCTGAGGGACCAAGAGCCAGAGAGCCTGGAGTCCTTCTAAGATTTATTTATTTTAACTTATTTATTCAAAAGTCAAAATTAGAGCAAGAGATGGAGAGAAAGTTTCCTTCCATTAGTTCATTCCCCAAATGGCAACAGCACCTGGAGCAGGACCGAGCCAGACCAGAGTTGGACCAAGCCAAAGTCAGGGACTGGAAACTGTTTCCAAATCTCCCACATGGGTGCAGGGACCCATCTTCTCAGACCATCAGCAGGGAATGGGATCAGAAATGGAGCAGCTGGGACATGAGTCAGTAGCCATAAGGAGAGCTAACTTATCCGCTATGCTGCAACACCAGCCCCAAGCCCGACGTCTTAGTGTCCAAAGAAGGGGAGTGCATCCCAGCTCCAGGAAACAAACATTCCTCTTTCCTCTAGATTGTGCTGTCCGGGTGCCCTGCTGGTTAGATGGCGCTGGCCAACATCAGAACAGATATTTCCCACATAGTCCACGTAGATTCATGTGCAGATTTCTCCTGGAGCACACTCAGAGACAAACCCCAAAACAGCACTTGACCTGGTTTCTAGATATTACTTTATACCATAGAGTTGACAATTAAAATGAACCATCACAAAGGACTTCCCAGAAAAGAATAAACCATGAAACCAAACTGATACTGCCTATAAACTTGTAGATTACTTCACATTACATTTTCAGTATGAATAAATAGGAGTTTTAAAAAGATAACTATTTCAGAAACTCATTATTCCAAAATTGGTAACATTTGCCCTTACTCAACAAATACATATATACTTCATTCTGCTCATAGCCACCCTTCATGTGCAATCTATTATGCATTAATATTAATATTGTCACCTCTGTAAGTGATCATTTTCATTACAACTTATTTTTTCTTTTGAATCTTTCATACTGAACTTTTCCAGTCACTATAGCAAGCAATGATGAGTTTCTCTGGCTTCCAAAAATTCAGTGACCACCAGGAAGGGGAGGAGCAAGAAGAGGAGGAAGGGAGGGAGGGAAAATGGGAAAAGAGGAAGAGAAGAGTAGAGAGGAGAGGAGAAGCAAAAATAGACTTTCAATGCTATAACAGGTACATCCTACCTGTTACAGACAGTGTTGGTACAAATAGCATTGTTAAGTGTATCCCCGACCATACATAACTTTGGGTGCCTTTCTGATTATTTTCCGGGATAAATTCTACAAGTAGATTAATGAAACTTTTCAAAACAATTTTTTCAAGTCAGACCTCAGCAACTTTACTGCTAGGTATTTCGCCTAAAAATTATTGATGATGCAAACAAAAAAGTTCATGGATGGTCTTAACAAGGTTACTTATAAAAGTTTGAAAATTACAATCTTGGGCCCAGAATTGTGTCTTAACAGATAAAGTTACCACCTGCATTGTTGGCACCCCATGTGGGCACTGATTCATGTCTCAGCTGCTTCACTCTTAATCCACCTCTCTGATAATGGATTGGGAAAAGCAAGGGAATGTGGCCCAAAGTGTTTGGACCCTGGCCACCCATGTGGTGGGACCTGGATAAAGTCCCTGTCTCTCAGCTTCGTCCTGGCTCCAGCCTGGCCCGGCTCTGGCCATTTGGGGCATCTGAGATGTAAACTACAGAAGGAAATCTCTGTTTCTTGCTTGCTCTCTGTATCTTTTCCAAATACATAAATCTTTTTAAAAATTATTATCTTTGCATAATCTAAAAATTTAACATCAAGTAACAAATGTCCATAGTTTCGTTGGAGAGAATATTATCAATCCACTGGAGATAGAGTTATTGTACTATTAGAAGACAGATTTTCATAGCAGGAAATGCTAATTCTGGTATTGGCCATCTCTGTGACCATGAAAGCTTTCATTCTGGCTCTAAACTTGTTGCCTCATAGACAAAAACAGAGATAATAAAATTTCCCTCCAGTGATTGTTAGCAAGGCTAAAGGCAACTGTTCAATTGCTAAGAGTAGCATAATAAGTAATATAATCAAAAAGAAAAGATTGATGTTGGGGCTGTAATTATGTAGTTATCTTCTATAAGAACTTACAAGTTTATTGAAAGCACCCTAGCATATTAAATTTTACATGTTGGATTTTATATTTTATATGATACAAGTTTTATAAAATACACCTGTATACAAACAATAAGAACAAGTAATTTGTACTCTACAGTGTTACCCAGGCAACTGAATTGTAGGAAACTTTTATTTCCAGTTAATTTTTAAAAGTTTCCAGTATTTCTACAGGAAATGTTTTAATCAGAAAAAAATAAGTGGTGAATTTTAAACTCAATATCAGGAAACAGATGGGAGGCCATACCAAGCAGGCTCAGGACATATTATCATAAGAAGATAAGAGTTAATATTTGCAGCTGGTCAGAAATCTCCAGGATTCCAGGATTAAGGGATATATTTGATCGTTATCAGCCAGAGGGAGATGTTCCAGATCTGAATAGCTATCCATGTAGAAGACTCAGTAGATGAGTCAGTGGATTTCCTGGTATCTGACTACATAGATGAAATAGCTCCTCGTTAGGGCCAGCACGATGGCTCAATTGGCTCATCCTCTACCTTCAAGTGCCGGCATCCCATATGGCTACCAGTTTGTGTCCATGCTGCTCTGCTTACCATCCAGCTCCCTGCGTAAGGCCTGGGAAAGCAGTGGAAAATGACCCAAAACCTTAGGACCCAGCACCTGGTTAGGGGATCCAAAGGAAGCTCCTGGTCCCTGGCTTCAGATCAGTTCAGCTCCATTTGGAGAATGAACTAGCCGATGGAAGATCTTTATCTCTTTTTCTCTCTGAAAATCTGCCCTTTCTAATATAAATAAATAATTTAAAACAAAAGAAGAAGAGGAAAAGAGCTTACTTGGCAAATGAGTTTTCCTAGGGAGGCCACGGAAGGGCCAAAGGCCTGGAGGCAGAACTTGAGTGCTGGGAACGAAGTCTCACACCACGTACCCTAACTCATTTGCACCTGCTAATCAGGAGAGGACGTTTGGATCCCAAACTCAGCTTCCTGTTGACTTCGCCCTTCCTGGCTTCTTATAAGCTACACTCACCTCTGTAACAAGCATAATGTGAAGTTAGAATTCTGGAGTGGGGGGAAAAAACTGCCATTGTCCATACCTACAACGTCACATGTACTTAAACAGCAGAATAACTATGCCATTGTAATGATATAGGGGAAATCATTATGGGGGGAGAACTATGCCATTGTAATGATATAGGGGAAATCATTATGGGGGGAGAACTATGCCATTGTAATGATATAGGGGAAATCATTATGGGGGAGAACTATGCCATTGTAATAATATAGGGGAAATCATTATGGGGGGAGGCAGTTAGGGAGGGTGTAGGCAAAATTCCAGAGCCTATGGAACTGTATCCTAAAATGGCTTTTAAAAAATCAGTCTGACTCCCATCGAACCATATTATCAACAGCCAAAGCAATAATAGTATCAAATGGAGGCAGAACTCCGAGGGGCACTTATGGGAGTATGGCTTACGTATACCATGGTGGCAAGTAACATGCAAATACAGTTGGAGGTGATAAACCTTTCCATGTAACCAGGTAAAATAGTCTCCCTTCTTCCTAGCACCAACAAGACCAGTATGCTAAATTGGAAGATGAGCATGATGAAAACACCATAATACAGAAAAGTTTTCAGTTATGCTTTTGTTAGTAATCCCATTCCTATTTCAGGAATGGTGAAAGAACTATACGATTTTGATATGATATATGATATAACCACTAACCATTATCCATCCATATTTTCTTACTGACTTAATCATGCCAGTTCTCTGAATTATACCTTAAGTTGTGTGCATTCATTTGGGGATTAAAAATATTAGGCAAGTTTATCCATCAGTTAAGAATCTAAGCCTGTGCAACACAGAAATTTCTGAAAGACACCAAGATGACATTTCCATTTTTTCTGCCCTAGATTAGAAAAGGTGGATATTTTCCAATGCCAGAGCTTAAGCTGTCAATTTCATTCCCCAACTTGACATCAGATGGTCATATTGTGCTGTATCCGACAGGATGGTCGTCTTCAGATGTAAGTCACATGTAAGCTTAGGAATCATGTCCTTTCATTAGCTTTCTCACTTCTTGTGTAAGCCTTTTATTATGCATCACACCTGTGGTATTTTTATCAAGGTAACATGATATTTTAGAAAAGTTGTATTTGGGGGATGCAACAGTCCTTGGTGATGCAATAACTGAAGTACCACAGTGGGTTTCCTGGTATCAGGTTACAGAGATGAAACAGCTCCTCCTTGGAGGCCAGAAGGCCACGTCAGGTGTCAGCAGTGTGGGTTCCTTCTGAGGGATCTTAGGGACATTCCAGTGCATGCCCCTTCCTGGCCATCTTTGGGGTCCTTCTCTCTTGTGGCATCGTAGGCCCAAGCTCCCACTCTGTCTGTGCCCAGTCTCCTCTTGGTTTGTGCTTCTGGTGCTGTCCTTTCATGTCTCTGTATTTCTGCATGTCCGATCATTGGATCAATCTCATCGAGGATCTGTGATGTAATTAACACCTGCAAAGAACCCTGTTTTCCAATAAGATCACATTCACAGGTTCTGGGAATTACGACTTGGGAATTCTGGGGACACTGTTTAATCGCTAGAGCAGAGCTAAGTATTGGTTTGTGCCTGCAATGTTTATTGCACCTTCATTTTTTTTAGGTGGTCAAATAACTCTAGAAAGAGCCTTTTACATTTACCCTGGAATGCACACTGCACATAAAATAGTCCAATATTCTTTCTTTACTTATCTCCAGCAACAGCCACATCGTGCTCCCATTTCACTTGTAGCTTGGAGCGAGACTATGTCATAGTGAGTTATTGTGGCTTAATGTCTAAAACATAGGAAAAATGACAGTAAATAGTTCATGCATGCTGGCTCTTAACATTTGACAACTTGTCTTATTTTCACAATTAAAAAAAAAACGAAGGCTTTTAAATGTTCTGCTAAAGGCAAGAGAAAAACAAACCTGTATAATTTATCTCTAGTGCAAAAAGGCAGCTTTCTGAGAAACTAGAAAGAGAAAAATATTATACTTTTAATACTACATATGAATCTCTCTATAGCACCTTTCTATCAAGAGGAAGAAAATTTCTAAGATTTAAGCCTAGAAAAACAATCCAAGAATGAGCTGTCTACCTGGGCTATCTGCCTGTGCGATCCTCTCACAGAGTTACTCTTCATGTGATGGACTTCAAAATCAGTATTTGATTGATGCATAACTTAAAAGTTTCTCTTTCCAATGCTATTTCATCATCTTATATTCCAAGAGCGGTGCTAACCCTCTTCCTGTCTCTCTGTGTTATGGGAATTTACAAGCTGATCTTGGATGAAAATAAGAAGTTGCAGAGTTCATTGTGTAATAGGAAGTGTTGCCAGCATCCTTTCCTCTCCATAGCAAGCTCACTATATTCATTAGAATTTGCAAATGGCATGGGAACTGTATTCTGTGCGGTGAATGGGTCTCTTCCGTCCTGTCCATGGAGTAGGATGGATGTTCATTGCCTGGCAGCATCTCTCACATTCATACACTGGGGCATTTTCCTCTGAAATGTTGACATTATCTAATAAAAAAAAATATTTTCTTCCTAGAATGTTAGGTGCAGACCCCATAGCCTGCAGGATCCTCTTGGTATCAACTCTGGAAAAACAATTAACTTGAAATCTGACGATCTCAAACAAAGGACAATTCGGGTAAATTGAAGCAACTGCTATGTTTATCATTGCTTTCCAAATGAATATGCTCAGTATCAACCTAGACATTAACTGTTTCAAGTATTTTAATGTAGTCCTCTTGATGCAATGTCACGAACGCTGATAGACACCTCTGGACATTTCAACAGGACTGTGCCGCGTGTAAATTTGCCACCATCACCTGTAATATCATTCCTTCAGATGTGAGCCAGGTGAATGTGTCACTTCTCTTATGGAGACCAACGTTCATAAAAGTAAGCAGCAACATCTTCTCTGTGTAATTACTGAGTCAGAACCACGACATCATGTTTGTCACTTATGAGGCGTGTGCAAAGCGCAGTGGTACCGTGAAAAGGACGTGATACGGGCGTCAGAGAGTGCCAGCCAAAGCACGGCTCTCCTTAGCCAGCCGCGTGGATGGGTCTTGTCTTCCTGGCAATGACCGTTCCAGCTTAAGGCCTTCTTCCCGACGCATGCCTTCAGTCCGTCAGCCCTTTTCTTTACACTGTAAGAGATAGATACCAGAAATACCAAAACTTATACTTATTATTTTGTACCTGAGCTAAGGTATGAAGAATTACAGCATGACAATCCATGAACCACTAACAAAGAGAAACCCAGCATGTGTATGGACTCATGGGGTTTTGTTCTCTACAAGTTCTCTAGAAGTGCATTCTGGAGGGCATCTTGCAACCTGATAAAGCTCATCTGACAATAAGTTTTACTTTGTATTATTTCTGTCACCACATATTTAACTGATCAAAGGGAATTGCCATTTCTTTTTGGTTTGATCAGGCTAAGCTACTGTGTTCACAAGTAATAGACCATTGAATTTTGGAAATACTGTATTTATTCTTCAGTAACTGCTCCTGTGAATCCCATTATCAGGTGTTAGCGACTTCATACCTGTGTTAGCGGCAGACAGAGTTTGAGGTTTGCTCTTTCTGAGGATAAAGCCGAGCAGAAATTCCCGAGACAAAGTTCCCATGCTGCAACGAGGCTTTAAATGAGAATTGGGGGTGGGGGAACGGCAGAGAGAGAGTGAGGATGGTACCGCTTGGTGATGCCGTTCCAATCGGAAGTTACCAAAACCAACATTCTGTTGTCACTGAGCTTTAATAGCTGTAACTCTCCAAACGTGTCTGGCTCTCATTTCCATCAGCCATAATATATTGCAAATGAATCCCATTTATTTTCCAGGCATATTTTTCCAGCTTAAATCTCACCATAAGGGGAGAACTTCAGAGTGAAAACACATCACTGGTTTTAAGTAGCGGCAATCAAAAAAGAGAGGTGAGTGGATCTCCCAGTTTTGAAAGCATTTCACTGGGAGTTTGGTGACATAATGTTTTATAATTGGCTCCAGTCCTTTCAGCAGCTGCTGGAGCTGCACCCCAGAAGTGACAGGTACCATTTGCTTCAAATTATGCTTCACTAGCTACAAGTGTGATTTCAGTCTTGTCTTCCTCAGGAAAAAAAAGCTGGAAAAACCATAGTGTTTACAATTAGTATGCCATGTTTGACTTTTATCACTTCTAACAATCACAGTAAATGGATGTTTTTACTCTCACCTTGATAGTAAATGATGCATTTCTCACTTTCCCCCTGAAAGACTGACATTACAAACTACAGCTGACATCTGAAAAGCCAACCACGAAAACAATTTCTTCACACAATATCACTTAGAAGGTGTAGGCATACGTGTAAATTCTTTATTTTTTCGTTGGTTTAGTTATTAGGAAAATTTTTAAAGGATTACTTATTTATTATGGGAAAGTCAGATATTCAGAGAGAAGGAGAGACAGAGAGGAAGATCTTCCATCCATTGATTCATTCTGCAAGCAGCTGCAGTGGCCAGAGCTGCACCTTTCTGAAGCCAGGAGCCCAGAAACTCCTCTGGGTCTCCCACACGGGTGCAGGGTTCCAAGGCTTTGGCCCTTCCTTGACTGTTTTCCCAGGCCACAAGCAGGAAACTGGATGGGAAGTAGGGTAGCTGGGGTTAGAACCAGAGCTCATATGGGATCCCAGCATACTCAAGGCAAGCCTTAGCTGCTAGGCTACCGCACTGGGCCCAGTTATTAGGAAACAAAAGTGAGATAATATTATTCCCCAAACAATTAAGACTTGGTCCTTGCTGGAAATAAAACACTGTTTATTAATAACTCTTGTCCTTTTGTAAAATGAGAATCAAGTACTTGTTACACAGAGACTTTAGCATAATTCTCCCTCTCGTCATGGGAGAGTTTAAATATTGCATGTGTGGCCCGAGCACGGGGACCAGCGTTTAAGAAGCAGGTTAGGGCATCTGCATCCCATGTCCAAAAGCCTGACCTCGGGTCCCGGTTCTGCCCAAGTCCAGCTTCCTACAAACATGTGTCACTGGACGCAGCAGGTGAGGCCCCCTGCACTGAGATGGGAGACGCAGGCTGGGCTCCAGGCCCCTGGCTTCGACCTGACCCAGCCACCCTATCAGCAGTGAAAACCTGGGGTGATTTCATAGGTTCAGGTTTATGTCCACTATGTGAAAATACATGTATGTATTTCAAAAAGTTTGGTGGGGGGGAAATATGGAATTAAAAGAGACATCTATTTTGGTGCCAAAAAAAAAAATAGATTTCAATGCAGAATTTTCATGATAGATATTTTATGAACTCTTTTTGAAGACCCTTCAATGACATGGATTTTCAAAAAAACCTCCTACATGAAAGAAACTTACTTTTCATTTTGTTCGCTATGGACCTTTGAAGTTACCGCCTGCCTGCCCTCTGACCTTTCCCTGCTCAGCCGCACCCTCCCTCCAGGCTGAGACATGGAGATGCTGGCTGTTAAAGACGAAAACTAAATGTGGAGCTTTTGCTATCTAGTCTGAAGGAGCCTTCTTTTTAAAAAAAAAAAAAATATGTAAAGGCTAGGCCACAGAGCAGGCCGCGTGGAGGCTTGAGCACCGCACACAGAGGTTGAAAGCTGCCCACTTCAGAGCTGTGCTTGAAACCCAGTTAGGAGACACCAAGAGAGAAATCAAATGGGGAAAAAAACACAGCACATTTTAAAAAGTGCACAGCAGTGAATATACACACAGATATGCATTTATGCATACACTTGAGCTTTATGCTTTTGCTTGTATGAAAATACTTTCAGTTTACAAAACAACAAAGTCCATTTAAATAAAGACACCTATTCAGGTGTTTCTACGGCGACCTATATGATGTAGCACCCTAAACTGGTGATCTTGTGGCAGTGTAGTAAAGTCCATTAAATCGTCATTAAACATGGAATGCTTTGGCTCTGTCAGAGTTAAACAGATCCACTCCTGGTCTTGAGCATTCAAGTTGACTGACATTTTAACTCACTTTTGAAATTTATTTGTTTACTTACTCTATGATATAATTCCATAGGCTCTAGGCTGTCCCCTTCCCCAAAACCCCTTCTCCCCCACCGGTTTCCTCTGTATTATCACAATAGTACAGTCCTTCAAAATAGTCATAAGTCCATCATTCTGCTACTCAGACACTTAACTCTTGATGCAGCACTTTCTGAAGGGTGAAGCTATAACCACTTTATTGGTAATGATACATTCGACATGATTAGAGATTTAGAAGAGATGCTGGGCATTTTCAGTTGTAAACTCAATGTTTTCTCTCTATGTAGTAGTCAGATTAAGCACACTGTCACAAAAGTACGGCCTGCAAGAGCGGCGTGCGCCGAGGGGTCTGGCGGGTGTCCATCAATGCTCATGATCCTGTTTAATCATTTTCAGCTTGCTATTCAGATCTCCAAGGACGGCTTACCAGGCAGAGTGCCCCTGTGGGTTATCCTCCTGAGTGCTTTTGCTGGATTGCTGCTGCTAATGCTGCTCATATTAGCACTGTGGAAGGTAAGCACCGACTTCCTGTTTCAGTCGGGACGAGCCAGTTGGTACAATTCATCAAGATTTACCCAAGTGGCGGCACGTGCCGTTATGCAGCCATGAAGCACGTGTGCATGATGGCTGTGATAAAACGAAACGCATTTTTATTTCCCGTGCTGTGCAGTTTGATCCCAATTTTGCAAAGGGAGAAAAAAAAGTAATCTGTGTTGGGATAAATATACCTAAAAATCATGGAGGGCCCCTAGATGGACCGTCAGACAGCACATTCATATTTTGAAATTTCAAAATAACTACATGCTATTTTACGAGAAAAGTAGAAACTTTGTTAAAAGAGACTGACTCAGGGGATGGGTAAGCCATCCCCTTCAATGCTGGCATCCCATATGGGCAGCAGTTCCAGTTCTGGCTATGCCACTTGCAATGCAGCTCCATGTTAATGTGCCTGGGAAAGCAAACAAACAAACAAAAAAAAGTGCCAAGTACTTGGACCCCAAAACACCCACGTGAGAAACCTGGGGAGAGCTTCTAGCTCTCGGCTTTGGCCTTTCCCAGCCCTAGCTGTTCTAGCCACTTAGGGAGTGAACCAGCCGGCGAAAGACCTGTCCGCTTCTCTCTCTGTCTCACTATTGCTCTGCCTTTCAAATAAATAAAATCAGTCTCTAAAAAGAGCTCTTCTACCTGCTGGTTTACTCCCCAAAAGGCTGCAACAGATGGGGGCTAAGGCAGTCCAAATGTGGGAGCCTGGAGAAAGAAGACATTTTGTGCAATAAAGGATTTACTACATAACTGATGCAAGGGAAATCTTCCAGTTTCAGATCCTATTTCAGGCACGTTTATAAAACTCCACCACCTCCTGCTTCCCATTAAATCTAGTCATTTACAGAGGCATTTTGTTTCTGTTAAGATACACAAACAAATTATACCTTTTAGAATGCATTTAACAAAGAACAAAATCTCATTTAAAAGTATAATTTAATCTTTGCCAGTTAAAGTCAAATTGGCATTTATTTTCAAATATTTCTGCATATCTTATGTAAAGCTAAATTAACCCAAGTGTGTCAGAAACACATACGGCGCCTGCATATTTATTTATTTCATACAGGAGCAAGCCAGTGATTTAGTAAATGATTTAAATACCAAGTTTCTCTCCTTCTGAATTACCAACTCTTCCTATTTTGTATCCTGATGACAAGTAACTTCCTCTTCGTGTTCGAGAAGAAGATGAGATATGTGCTTAGGTTGTAACCCAGTGGCACTTAGTTCAGTAGCAGGAATCTGTGACATTTCTCCAGCAAAGCCCCGCAACAAGAATCCTGCACCTCATCGAACATCCAGGTGATTTCTTCCGATTTACAGCGGCAGCGCCGCAGTACCTGTCTTTGCCACACCGTGGCACTGCAGGCCTGACTTAACAAAGTCAAGGTGGCACTTAAACTGTGAGAGGCGGTTTTCTTACATGCCATGTGGAAGTAGAGCGAGTTACTGACATCTCCTCCAGTATGGCTCTTGATTCTCTTATATTGTCCCTAGAGTTTTAGACGAAAACCAGCCCTGAGAGTTGCATGGGATTTTTTTTTCTGGCCTCAGTTCTGTTGAAAATAACTATTTATTCTGTTGAAAATAACTATTTCACTCAAGTGGGTGAAAATTTAGTCACTAGCTTAAAAAAAGAAAAAGCATAAATGCAAAAATAAACATTTTTGCATCCAGTTAATGCTGTGTTGACACATTATCCTGGTGCTTCTTCCACCTCCGTGGGCACTAAAGAAGGTCATTTCACAGACTTTGGGCTGTCCGGACTAGGTTTAGTTACTCGGCCGCTTCCGCGGGGGCTCAGAACCCCAGCCCCGTGGCGGGAGGGAAGGGACTCGGTTCTCACCAAGTCATTACTACACACCAGGAACTGTTTCCACCGTTTCTGTGTTGAGCATTCCCATTTATTCTTACCAGCTCTGCGAGGTAGACGCTGACATGAACCTCATTTCACAAACGTAAGAAACAGACGCACCAAAATTAAGCACAGTTACCAAGGCCCACAGTTAGTTTGTTTTTGGACTCCTGTCACTCTGTTGTCCTCACAGCAACCCCTTTCACCACTTTTTTTTTTTTTTAACTACATCTTATACGTGAAGACATTGAAACAGGGAGGTTAGGTAAGTCTGCATGACTGCTTGCTGGAGAGTGACTGGGTCCCAGCAGTGGGCCTTCCACAGGCTTTGGGAAAGGCTGTCTCCTCTAGAGCTGGAAGAACTGGGTTTTGTTCCAGAGGGTCAGGAACTCTCCAAAACACACAGCACTAAGCTCTGCCGTGAGGGTCCCTGCTTGGATTTGGATGCTCAGGAGACCATTACGGCCCCTCCGTGCTGTAGTCACGTTGAGAGCTCCCCCGAGCGCGCTTCGGTCTGCAGGAAGCACAGCTGAGCTTCTCTCAACAGCAGGCCACTTGTCACAAAACAAAACACGATCTGGAGCAAACACACGTCAGGGCTACAACCCCTTCTTCCTCTTTCCAAGTCCCTCCAGGCCGGGAGCTCACTGGGACGCTCTGGAGTAGGACCCTATGTCAGAAACAGAGAAAAGATGCCCTTTAGGTCAAAAGACTAAGTGCTCGCGTCTTTGTCTTCATTGCATATGAGATCGAAATTAGAGCTGAACAAAAATCCTAACAGTTACTCAGAATAGTCCATGCTTGATAGGAAGAGATGTCTAGAGGACACAGATTTAAATCATTGCTAAATGTAAGACAGGGCCCCCGTGCTGAGGAGACACCCATTCTGGGCCGTGTAACTGGTAGAGTCGAGTAGCAGTACATGAATGAACACTGAGTAAGTGGAACATGCCTCTCTTAACTTGATGGCGTCAAACAGGCGTTGCTCCTCGTGCAATATACACATGCCTGTGGAGACGGGGATGGTAGAGGATGCTAAACTCCTCACCATTAGTATGAGTCTGCTCTCAATATTTATTCTAAATCATATTCATTAATAGCTTACATTCATCCAGAGATAGTTCAGTCAAAACCTTTGACAAAAGGTTTTATGTTTTTAGAAATATTTTTTAAATTATTCATATTATTTAGTTGACAGACGGAAGAGTGGAAAGCGACAGAGGGAGAGAAAGAGAGCAAGAGAAAGTCTCCAGTTGCTGAGTTCACTCCCCAAATGCCTGCAGCGGCCAGGGTTGGGCCAGGCCAAAGCCATTCAGTTACTCGGTCTCTCTTTCCCATGTGGGTGACAGGAACCCAGCCGGCTGAGCAATGCCCCGCTGCCTCCAAGGGTGCTCGAGAACAGAATGCTGGGTCACATCTCAGCCTTTGGCCAAGGTCAAGTGTAGAACAGGATGCTGGGTCACTTCTCAGCCTTTTGGCCAAGGTCAAGTGTAGAACAGGATGCTAGAAGCAAGAGTGGAACTGAGACTTAAACTCATGCACTTGGCTACAGGAACAGCACATTTATCGCTAAAGGAATACAAAACAAACGGATCATTAAACAAATACGGGAAGGAAGCATGGGACGGGAATGACACAAAGAAAGTGTAGCAACTGAAAACAACAACAACAACTTCATTTCAAATTTTGGCTAAGATTGGCCCAGTTCATTCTCCAACAATAAACTATAGTGTCTGGATCTCCATTCTAATACTGCCACTGCCACTGCAGTTTTGCTAGCAAAATCGCCCCAGTGGAAGTTTACATAAAAGAAAGTTTAAAATATAATGTTGGATGTGTAGACGCAAAGGAAATTTGAATAGAAGCAACAAGAATGTAACAAAGATGACTAAAAGCTAGGCAGAATAGGAAAAAGAACCTTAAAATATACCACCTTCATCCACGGCCAATTCACCCTGAACACACCCGATCTCATCTGATCTTGGAAAATATACCACCTGCTTTGATAAAGCCTTGTCTGATCTGTTCTTACTGAAGATGTGCAGGCTCACTTTAAAGGACTGAATGGTTTGTGTGTCCAAAACTATTTGAGTGACCCAAAAAAGGGGGATCTGAGACAAGTAAAACTGACAAATTTATGATTCTTTTCAGGTTCACCTCTGTTGAAAGTGCAGTATCTATATAATTTAAATAAAGAAGTTATGATAAATTATGCAAAGTAACCATATGGTTTAAATTCAGTCATTGCCTTTACCAGTTTCACTATAGCCCACTCTCAAAACACAGAGACAAATGCAAATTTTTGAAAACTGTATCTCAATGATCTATAATTTTCTTTTTGTAAAAAGAAAGCATTTTAGATTAGATCAATGCAAAGGACCCTTCCCTCCTCTACCTAATTTTTTGTTCTTCATAGTAGAAAAAAATGTAACACTATAAACTTGAATAGGTCCCAAATGACAAAGCATAATGAAATATTCACATTCATCACCATGTGAAATTTTAGTCCATTCCCTGTCTTCATGTCAAAATGATAGAGTGTTTTCAAAATGCAGGGACCGCCACCATGGTGTAACTGGTTAAACCACTGCCTGTTGTGCCATGTGGGCACCTGTTGAAGCACTGGCGGTTCCACTGCCAATCCAGCTCTCTACTAATGTGCCCAAGCACTTAGGTCCTTGCGTCATCTTAGGAGAGCTGGAGGAAGCGCGTAGCTCCTGGTTGCTCCCTCCCCACGCCCTGGCTGTTACGGCCATTTGGATGAGTGAACCAGAGGGTAGAAGCTTCTTTTTCTCTCCTTCCCTTCTTCCCTCCTTCTCTCTCTCTCTCTCTGCCTTTCAAAGAAGTCAGTCTTTTTTTTTTTTTTCCTTAAAGTTCTTCATATCAGACCTTCCTAGGCACATAGTCTGACACATCTGAAGCTGCTAAGGAAACTCCCAAGTCTCGCTAGCATCCCGTTCTGATAACCCGACGTTATTTTTTTTTTAATTTTTATTAATGTAAAGAGGATGGCTCTTACGCATCCCATAGGTAGAGTTCTAAGGAGATAACCCATTTCTCTCACTCCTGCAAGAAATAACTTCATATCAGTGAGGGAAAAAGAGAAAACTTTATGTCATCATGGCAAAGAAGAGATGGTAGCCAGCTGACTGAAGTTTGCATGTATGTCCCACAGAATGTTTTCCTAGGCCTTCTAAGTTCCTGTGTGTCCTAATTGTTGGCTGGAGGGCATGAAACGTTTGACCAATGGAAAAGTGAAAAATGGAATACGAGTTTGAGAAATGTGATTTCTTTTTATATCCAATATTAATAGGCTCATGAAAAAAAGACAGTTATCCACCATCTTAATTAGGTGTATGCCTAAAATTTTCAATACATTATGAAATTTTACCCAAAGATGGAAGCATTTATTACCTAAACTAAGTAATTGTGTTATGTTTGTATTTTTTTAACAGATTGGCTTCTTCAAAAGGCCGCTAAAGAAGAAAATGGAGAAATAAAATATTACACAAAAGAAAAATAGCAATTAATCAATGAAGTATCCTCAGGTTTGCCTCAAATATGTGACAAGAAATTTGAAATGAGGTCACATAATTCTGTGTACTCCATCAGGGATTTATCATTTGGAAAAAATGACAGATCAAGCTGATCCGAGAAAGTATCACAAAGATATTTTTTGTAAATTTATGAAAAATATTTTAAATATTCATTTTTATTGAGTATTTAAGAGCCTTACAAAGTGTTTTAAAGAATAACCTATACATCTAAAATATTTAAGGATAAGAATTTATATGATAATTGAAACATTTAATTTCAAAATAATATAAATTAAGCATTTCCCTCGATTCCTGATGGATGTGCAGGTTCAGCCTCAGTTAGCAGTTGTAAATACTAAGCAAGGAATTATCTGAAAAAGTTACTTTTTCCAGTTCAAGTGGGAAAAACTCCCCCTTATAGAGTCCGTCTATAGATCGGACTGAAACGGAGTACAATCACAGTGACTTCAATCATCATCTTTGTGTTGGACTCTGTACTTGGAGAGGTGTATTTTTCCACTATGATGGAAAAGTAATGCAGTTGAACAGAACTTCCATCCAGGACAAAATCAAAATAGATACCTAGTTTAAAAATAAGTGTACTGAATGGGTTAATTTAAGTTTTTATAGAAAATGCTTAATTTTGATATTGAAGTCTAAATGCAGAACTCTTTTATACTGAAAAATAGCGTTTTTGTGTGCTGCAACAGTAATGTTTCATGAAAAGCCAAATTGTGTGAAGGATATGCTAAAATGATTGCTGAACGGAACGTGGCAGCGTAGGCTGTCGCCACTGAAATCCTCTTTGCTGAGCAGATGTTGAATGGGAGGGGTTCCCGGATGTAGCCTAAAATAGGAGTCTCTTGAACTCCTTGGTACAGGGTTCATTCAAAGCCTGAAGCTGTGAGAGTATGCTTATTTTTTTGTTTTCATCTTTCAGAATTCCATTTCAGTATTGTATTTTACCAAGCAGTTACAGCTTGCTTTTGAGTGTGATGGAACAAAATTGAAACAGAAGCCCAGAAATGGAAACAGTGTCAGGTTGGAAAGATCCCACCCCAGAAAGGCCTAACATCTCTGTATGTGCTTCTTTGTTCTTGAAGTGATCGTTGAAGTCGATTCGGTTCCGCTTGTTTCATAAGCTCCCAGGTCACTGTGTTTCTTAGGACAGTAACAGTGAATGAATGTAGAATGGCTGTACCTGTGAACCACTGCTGTAAACTTTGCTGATATTTCTGGTACCACTCCGTTTCTTCCCTTGTCAAAACATGTAATTGTTCAGAAAATCCCAATCTGCTTTCTCAAATTTTAATTTGCTTTCTCAAAGCAGCAAATTAACAGTGAGATGAAATGCCATTAATTTAACTGCTTAGAACAGTTTTCCAAGGAACTCTGGTGTCTCAGAATCAGCCTACCTCTTGACTCTCCATATCTAGGAGCCTGAAGGCCAAGTGGATGTGCCTGGGGGTCGGGGGGATGGCAAAGTTATCTGTAGCAAGATGAAAGGTTTATCTTTTTTAAAGATTTGGAATCTTCGTTCAGAAATGGCTGCTTTCATAATTACTTCATTCTTCCTACCCCTCTGTAGGTTCAGAAATCCTTCTTCTCACTTGGACTGACTTAGGTCAACGAAACTCAGGGTGTGTCTGGTTCGGTCACCATGCTGCCAAGCCAGCTGGACAGCCAGCCTGGCAGCAGCCCTGCCCCCATCTCAACACATTCTTAGAAGTCAATCAGATAAATTGAAGCCCATACTTGGCACCTGTGACTGCCACACAAAACAGTCCCTGCACCATGAGCGTGCAGGTTCAAATTCAACGCACTGAAGGGGAAAAACAGAAGCAAGAGCATGTTGACCTTTTTAGAAAGAGAGGAAACCCTCTCTGGCCAGACTAAATAGCTATTGACAAACCTGGCATCATTCTTAACAAAGTTTTCTGGTTATTAAGTAGAGTATCTGATGAACAAGAGATTCCAATTCCATAATGTCTATGATTTGTTTAGATCTGTGGACATGTGTGTGTTCATATGTGCACATATATACAAGCACAAATTGAATACAAAATACAGCAGTAACAACACATGAGAGTTTACAGAAACCAAAAAGACATAAACCACATCAGAAGGAAAAGGTGGATTCATCCCCTTTCCATTTTAATTGAGATTTAGGCCTAGCTCACATTCCTTTAACTATCTAAAAGCCGTAACTGCAAAGGTTTTGATTAAAACACATGTAAACACATATCCTAAATTAGCTTTGTACAAATGCTCCAAAATGTATGCAATGATTAAAAAATATACTAGACTCTTGTTGTATTTTTAAATGCTTAATAAGGAAAGTGGGTCATGCTTAAAACTCTGAATTTATTGCTAAATTGTGAAACATTGTTTCTCTTGCTTTTTGGTATTTTGAAAAACTGATTTTATTGCTTTGCACTGTGAAAGGAGCCAAGGTTCCAGTCCCTTTCCTAGCCAAGCCTACAGTCGTATGTTGGCATATTAGTGTCTGGAGGAAATAATTCTTGGTTTCTGTTATCTGTCAATTTCCATGGTTAAATTATTCTCTTTATAGCCATTTTCAAATTACCAGCATGCCCCTAACCAGCTTGCAAAATTCCTGGAAACATATTAGCCAAATCTTATGAACAATGAGAGTTAGCTTCAGCACACTACTGAGACAGGTCACGTGCTATATAGATAAAGTCTCTCTCTCTTGCTCACTCACTCGCTTTCTCTATATAGATATGTGTGTGTGTATATGTATATATACACACATATATGTAAACACACATACAGTATAAACATATTTCAGATTATGCTTAAATGCTAATTCTATCAAGTGCAGTAGACATGATAGTATGTAGTTCCCCATTCTTGAGTTTCAATTCTAAAATTATACCTTCACTTAATAAGATAAAAACATGCATGAGAAGGAATGAGTTGAAAGCAAAAAAAATAGCAAAAAGTGGCCCATCGTGCAAATCAGACCTACTCAGGAACTACAGAGAAGCTATTTCGCTTTCCCAAGAACTCCAAAGTCCCACGTCCAGCACAGTAAACGATTTAACTTCCGTGACCTCATTTTAAAAATGCAATAATCCACTTTGTTGAACTTCTTTCTTCTGAACTCTAGGTTTCCTCTGTCCTAACTGCGCTGGAAAGGGGAACTCATGGAAAGAAATACTGCTGCAAAAGGGGAAGCTTAGGCATCATTTTATTTATAAATGTTTATATTTGCTCACACATGCTTATTCTTGCATATATAAAAGTACTCTCTTGCTTTCTATAAAATCAAAATCTAGGATAGTTAGAAGGCAAATATTTGCACCAAAAAATAAAAAGAAAAAAGTTGCACCAAAATGAAGAAGAGAGAGATAGTGGTAGAAGTGGTAGGAACCCTACACACTTTCTCCCGAGGGCCACAGCATGCACACCGTGAATGGGTGCCCCCAAAGCTCCCCGGGGGAGTGCTTTCCCCTTAGTAACGTCTTTGCTGGACACTTGTAAATCTACACTGTGTGGACTGCCGGTCTTACTGCACAGAACACAGAGAAAACTGGGCAAGTCTCAGGGGCCCCCCAGCCAGTCTCCTCTGCCAGTTGAAGTCATACATTGTCCAGATAAGTCACGTAATGTCCAAATTGAGTCCTTCCGGCAATTGACTGTGAGAAAGTCTCCATGCACTCTTGATTTCCTTCCAACACTTCTCCAGTCCCTTGCATTAGGCTTCTCCTCCAGGCAACAGGTCAAGAAGATCACTGGAGGAAAATCTGTTCTTAAAACACATGTTGTGTTTGCTGGAAATTAATCGATCATTTATGCAGGAGTGGTCCTTGGTTCCTCAGCAGTACTCTACAGGCACAGTGGAGCAAGGACAAAGTGGAATGTACCTCAGAGAAGCAGTGTCTTTAAAACCTTCCCAAACAGTATGGACACTACCAGCAGCAGTGCCAGTGGGGAGGAAGGAGAGATTTCACTCCCGGATGCCTTTCCCTAAGTGCTGCACAGCCACCGCCGCCACCCTTGCACTCCTAACTTCTAACTTTGGACTCCTTGCTAAGTGATCACCTTTTTGGAGGGGGGCGAGTTATCCCCCTATTTGACATATGGAAAACCATTTTCCTAATAGATAAGGAATTTAGAACTGTGCACAAGGCTTTGATTTTACCACTGCCCCCAGCTGGAGAATCATCTTCATACTTTTAGATGGACTGGGTTCCTGCTGCCCAGTTGGTTCCTTCTCAACTGCAAAGTGGAATGTTTGGAAGTTTTGTTTATTTTTGCTTTGTTCATTTGAGTGACAGAGAAATAGACAGACACACCCAGAGCTCCTATCGACCTGTTCATTTGCGTTCCAGATCTATCTCAGCAGGAAGCTGGAGTGCAGAATCACAGCTGAAAATCAATGTTATTATGCAATTGCTAAGATGCACTGTAGCACTTCAGTCCCCAGGCCAAGTGCCCATTCTCCAAGTTTTGACTTGGAGCATCCTCAGCTATTCTTTGCCCTAAAGCCCCTTGAAGGCCCCAGGGTGGTGGCATGTTATATTTGTGGGTAAATGGAGATTCAAAACTCCTTCAATCTTACAAATCATGGGACTTGTGATAATACATTAGGGACCAATGACACTCTAAAGTATGATTTCATTTGGTTTTAATGTTTTACAAATCACATCCTTTTAAAACAAATAAAACTAGAGTGGAATTTTAAGAGCTTTTCTACCATGTACTGAAAGTCTTTTATTTCACTTTCATCTGTGCACATAGGAGGACAAAATATTTAGTCATTTCCCAAATGACACTGGAAACAGTTTTGCAATTGAGCAGTCCCCTTTTGACAGTGACTGGCAAGAATGCGTGAGAAAAAACAGGAAAAGCCTAGAAAGGGAGAAACGACACCTAGATTCTGGAGCCAGGTAGCGCACTCCCTGTCTTGCCCCTAAAACATCTTGTGCCTTGACAGAAACACAAAATGTGCAGGGAGGTGATGGGGGAATAAAACCATCTTTTATAGCAACTTCCTTAACACTCCACGAAGATGCCGTCAGCTGTTTCACCCACAAGGCTAACACTCATACTTGATCACTGATAAGTGAAAGCAAAAGGGGATTCTTACCTCCAAGTTCGCCAGGGCTGATTTTTCTGAGTGTAGTACACTTCAGCCTCAGAACAGACATGGAAGGCAGCAACATCTCAGAGCTTCTTCACTTTGAGCCTTTCGCTTGTGGGAGACGCAGATTGAAGGTTCTGTTTCTGAGATACTGCTTGGCTTTGTTCAGGATGCACCAAAGGGAGTTCTTTATCAGCAAATATTATCCTGTAAAGAAAATGGCATACTATATGTTACTACTGCAAGACTGTAAAATTGTTCACGGACAGTACAAGAAAGTGTATCCATGTTTTAAAAAGACAAATATTGCATAAATTAACTACTGCCTTGAAAGCTCTATCATATTCACTCCAATAAAATGGTTTGCATGGACTAATGTAAAGTATAAAGCATTGTTCACTTTTTTTATTTATCTGAATATGAACTCATCTAAATGAACAACGCAAGTGTGTCTGCATTTCAAATCAGACTTCTATTGAATAGACTCATTCGAAGCAAATGTTTGATTGCATTCAAGAACAAAGAAGCATGGTTTTTGTTGACTCTGCTAACTTCTTTTGTGCCCAGTTTAAACACAGTTCTTAAGAGAAATCGGTTCTCAGGTAAAAGTCATTTAATCTGATATAATTAGAAGTAGCTGAGAAAGCAAAAGAGCATTTTGGATGTCCGACTGTGTGGCATATCCTGCACAATGCTTTGAGGTCAGAGGCTTTTTATTTTGTGTAATTATATCTTATCTTGTGCTTCAGCTGCGTGTTTTACGTCAAGGTAAATGTATGTTAAATAAAGACAGACTGAAGAATGCGATTGCTGTAATGTAAAATATCCAAAATTTCATCCAAAATTAATGTGACTACTTCCACAGCTTCAACTTTTTTTTGTTTTGTTTTGTTTTAGCTCTTTAGCTGGTTTCAACTTTGATGCTTTAAAAGGAAAAACCAAAAAGCAAATCAGGTCTGTGGTGTTTCCTGTACAAGATACAGCAATGTGATTAGTCTTCTGCAAACTCGAGACAGAAACCACAAAATCTGTGCAACTACATACAGTCTCCCAATGAGCTGCTCAATAATACATTGTTAGATAATAATAGATTGGATTAGTGTGAGGTAACAAAAATGTGCCTTTAAAAAAAAAAGTTGTCTTCATCTACACTAATGTATCAGTGCTAGAAGAAAATACAAGAAGTTATGGTAGTAATAACACATTTATATGATTAAAGGGAAGTCACCGTTTATGGAGGAGACAGGCTGAGTTATGACCAGGTTATTTGTAAGGTCTTCCACCTGATTTTCAGCAGGGCTGTCACTGGTGCTTCACCTTTTCTTCCTCACTGGAAAACAAGCAGTTTGTCTTTCTCTTCAGACTTTGGGAAGCTGCCAGTAGGCACTGTTGCACAAGACGGTGCTGCCCCTTGGGATGCCCACATCCCAGGATGGTGGGCCAGCTGGAATTCTGGCTGCTCTGCCTCTAATCCCACTTCCTGCTGACACACTCAGGGAGGCAGCAAATGATGGTTCCCAGGAATCCACTAGAACACCCAGATGGAATTTTGGGCTCCTCACTTCCCCCTAATCTATCCCTAGCTTTTTTCAGGCATTTGGAAAGTGAATCAACATGGGAAAGTCCTCTCGTCTTTTTTGTTTTCTTTCTCTCACTCACTCGATCTGTCTTTCAAATAGATCAGAATTTTAAAATGAAACGTTTTAAAAGAGAATTTGGATATATTATTCACTAGAAAAGAAATGACACATGTACAGAATTATCATTTGTGAGTCAAGAGTATAGTCCCAGTATTTCATTCCTTGATCTTTGGGATGATTTTGTGTACTCTTGTTATAAAATTAAAGTGATATTGCCTCTCAGCTTTTTGCCTAAGATCAGGTGTAAAATTAAGGTGATAATCATAGGCAGATATCAGAAGGAATACTCAAGTAGGAGCAACTCATTCATTAAGAAGACTGGAGGTAGTTTCTCTTATTTTATTTGTGTTATTTAAATGAATGTCAGTTTTTAAATCAGTGAAAAAAAGCAATTAGAACATGAGATAATAAACATGGAGAAAAATTTGAAAAATGCTGTGAAACAATTTAAAATGTCATCATCATAGCATCAGATATTGCATGTTTGAAATTACAAAGAACATGGGACTTTGTAATAATTATGACTTCCTAGCTTTGCTTTAGTGGCCAAAGAGTGATAATTACCACCTACTTTCCATTTTTCTCAAGTTAACTGGAATGTTTTATCAGTAATCCAAGAGAAAGAATTTTTGCCAGAAACGGAACATTTGGCATTGCTACATTTCCATCATTAGCAGAATGAGAACTTTGAAGGAAGAGCAGAACAGCAAATGAAACAGGAAATATAAAGAAAATCGAAAGCATTATCACAAATTTAGCTCTGTCCACATCATTAATTACATTAAAAGCAAATGGTCTCAACATTCAAAAAGCAGAGATGAAGTGAATAAAGTCATTTCTTTGCCCTCTGCAAGAGACTGTCTTTAAAGTCAAAGAAATATGTATTGAAAGAATAATATGAAAAAATGAGTGCTAAGGTGTGTACAATTCCATGAATGGGATTTCCACTAAAAGTAAAGATATTCTAGATTTTCTCTTGGGTCAACGTTGATATCTTCAAGCATTCCTTGACACCTGAACTTATTTAAGACAAACTGTATTCACCTCTCTGAATCTGCAGGCTAACACTGATGTGCAGGAGGCTGCATAACCTGCGTGGCCTCCAGTTCCTACACTAATGGCAAGAAGAAAGGGCAACTACTACAAGCCATCAACATCCAAGCCACCAGACACTCCATAGATGTGTGTGGTTTGGTCATATGCCAGGCTGTAGTAAGTGCTTGACTGGCAAGTCCTGGACTGTATAAACTTTCTGCTCTGGATGGAGGACAGGAGTTTGGTAGCCAATGGCAACAGTACCATTCAAAAATTGATGATTTGATTGACAACGCTGTAAAAGAAATCATTTCACTGCTGGTATCTAAGTTTGTTTCAGTGCTGGAAGGCGTGTTGTCTAAGCTGTCACGGTCTGATGAAGGCACTTTCTTCTCATATATCCTGTCATTCACTGTCAAAGCAGCTGCAAAATATGTTGATGTCCCAAAACCAGGAATGGATCTGGCAGACACATATATTATATTTGTTTGGCAAAACCAGGACATTTTTCAAGAAAGTCAATGAGGAAATGTACAGAGAGAAGTTATCTGATCAATGGTACAGCAGCTCCATGAAAGTCATTTGTGTATGGTTGGTTGATAGATCAGACCTCCAGCTTCATATTTACCAACTGAAGAGTCTCATCAAGATTGTGAAGAAAACTTACAGGGACTTCCGACTGCAGGAAGTGTGAGAAGGAACCCTGAACAGCAAGGCCTCTGATACTCTGCACAGACGCCCCACAGAGGAGGAAGCCTCTGCCTCGGTCTCAGAGGGAGGAAGGCTTCAGGGCATTCCAATGAAAGACAGTGATGAAGAAGGCCAGTAACACACAGCACTGGTGACAAAAGCAGGATCTCGGCATCGATTTTTATACCTTGTCCTTGTAATTACATTTGTTGTCTTGACCAAATAAACACACTAGTATTTCTTTTCAAAGTAAGCGTGGAAGTCGAGTTAAAGGTGAAATATCAAATTTTTGTTTGGTTTGGTCATTTTAAAAAATCATCTCTTGCATAGCTTAACCCAAAATGAGCCTTGGTTCTGTTTGTGTTTGGAACATGAAGTAAGTTTTCAGTGAATTTGACCTTTTTAATTTTTTGTAAACACGCCAAAGATTGAATCAGGTGAACATTTCCATTTCCTAAACATTTAGACAATTTTTTAAACTCTAACAATTTATTTATGGAATACAGTGTGACATTTCAATACATGCATACAATGTATACTGGGCAACTCACATTGATTGAATCAATGAGGCTATAATATTCTTGTCATCACTTCCTCTTGCTATTTTGTGTTTGCTCAGAAAATGCGTACTAGGGTATTATAGAATAGTCACCCAGCTGTGTTGTAGAATGTTAAAACCTGAGTATGTGTGGTATAAATCCTTCTAGACAGCACAACTCAGAATGGCATGCCAAAGACCAGATTGGAAACACCTCATGCTGGCAGACAAAGAATAGTATCTAGAATTGGCCGCAGGATGTGATTAGTAAAACTGGAAATTAGCTACAGCAGACTCCTACCCTCTTGGTAAAATGCCAAAGGCTCTTTGCCTTTTCATGCTGAGTCTCTTCTTTTCTATTTTATCCTTTGCTTTACTCTGACATTGTTCTCTTCCGTTTCACCCATGTACCGTTGGTTACGTTTGTTCACATTTCAGATCCTGCTTTGGTTCCTAGCCATGCCATACACTTCCTCATTAAAGCATGGGTAATTCTGCAGATTTCAGCTAGTGCAGAGTTTGAGAGCAGATCTACTTTCCCACTTTGTTAGATGAGTCACTTTCCTGCCCATGAGGAGATGGCATAGAAATCAGAGTTTTACTGCCATTTTTTTCCTCCTCACATCTTCTTTACAAATGGTGTTGTCAGCAGCTTGTCTGAAGTGCTTAGAAGTTTGATCTCACTACTGTCTGTCCTGCTAGTCTTCAAGCACTTCCCTCTGTGTATGCATGTGTGAGTTTATCTGTGAGTGAACACATGAATGAAGATCGTACATTTAGAAGGGAGGCTTGTTCATTTTCTGAGTATATGAAGGGGACGATGTAAAGGATTACAGTGCAAGAAGGCCATTTGGGATGAAACTGACGTGGAGCAGTGAAGTTCCCTCTTTTTTTTTTCCTAGTGGGAGAGGCAAAAAAGCTGGAGGAAGCTGGCCTCTGCTGCCTGCCTCTCCATGCCAGGCATGCAGCTAGGCATGTTTCCAACAGAAGGTCTTTTCATCACATTGGCAACACCAAGGTGGTGACAAGGCTCTTCTTTCTGTTCCACAAAGGATACAACTGAAACCAATGGAGTCCAAGGCTATCAAGCCAGCAGTGACTGATATATGAAATACTATTAAATCTGTTCTCTTTATATAAAATTTTAAAACATGTGAGGAGGAAAAATAGTGATAAAATTCTGATTGCAATGCCATTTCTTCATGGGCAGGAACTTGAGGAGATGTCACTAGACAAGAAGTGAAAACACAGACGCCCAGGGAAACACTACAATTTATCTTTGTAGGACTTGGCGTATGGAAGACATTTAGTAAGTGTTTTTCTGAATTAATACAAAATTAACAAATGAATGCAAGAACTAGCAAACTGTGTTACTAGTCAGGGAACCCCAGACAACCAGAAGTAACAGATTGTACTAATTAGAGACACAGGCAGAAAGTTCTTATAAGGAAATTGGGTCAGGTGCTTATGGAGTTGTAAAGTCCTTTGATCTTCTTGCAGGTTAGGGACCCAGGACAGCCAGTGTATATTTCCCAGGCAAGTCTGACGGGCTGACACCAGAACTTACGGTGTACTGGTAGCATGAAAACTCGAGAACCAGGGGCTTGGATGGCCTAAGTCCCAATTTGAGGTCAGGAGAAGACTGACGTCTCAATTCGAGTTGTCAGGCAGAAAGAGCAAATTCTCTCTTTTGTTCCATTCGGGTTGCCAAAGGATTGGAGGAGGGCCACTCCGATCGACACCCACAGGCAGCCAACTGAGCACTCCACACTCTGCTAAGACAGATGATGGCTGTAGCCAATAGCCGATTTCTTTACTCTGCTTCTCTGTCCAAGCTACAGAAACTGACTCCTCACTGCCGAGAGGAGAGTTCTAAACCTTGCTTGGTTCTACAGTGTCACCAAATTTCCAAAAGATGTTCTACTTAAACTTTCTAATTTGTCTAAAGTTGAATTTTTACATTTATTTTTCTTAAAAGATTCAGCTTTTAATTTTTTTCTTTCGATATGTGTTTCCTAAGAGACAAAGCTATTGTGTGCAAAGTAAAAAGAATTAGACTATCAACAGATTACTCATCACTCACACAGAGCTGGAAGCAGAGAACTGAGGAAAAAGAAAATGACCTTAGAATCCTAATTTCTTCTTCATTCATATACAAGTATGAAACTCAGAAATACTGATATCCTGAGATTCAAAAGCATGCCACTTGCAGGCCCATTTTGAGGGGAGGAAAATAATAAAAAATAGCTGTGATCAAATAAAACATGTTAAAAAATAAAACATAAAATGGAAGAGATTATATAGCCTGTGAAATCCAGTCAATTGGACTAAATTTTGACGCATACTCTTTTTAAAAAACATTCTTGAAACAAGCCCTATAATAAAACATATATGTGTACATTTAACCAAAAAATAAATTGAAGTAATTTTAATTTTCTGACAAAACAGTAATTGTTGACTTTTAAAAAACTTTTTTTTTGGAAAGGTAGGTTTAAGGAGAGAAGAGGAGATAGAGAAAGATCTTTCTTTTGTGGTTCACTCCAAATGGCTTCAATGGCTGGAGCTGAGCCAATCTAGAGCCAAAATCCAGAAACTTCCTCCAGGTCTCCCATGTGGGTGCAGGGTCCCAAGGCATTGGGTCATCCTTGACTGCTTTCCCAGACCACAAGCAGGGAGCTGGATGGGAAGTGGAGATGCCAGGACTAGAACCAGCGCCCATATGGGATCCTGGCACTTAGAGGTGGAGGATTAGCCAGTTGAGCCGTTATGCCAGGCCTGTTTGTTGGTATTTTGAACTGATACTGTATTCAGTTCTTAGAAACTAATTTTCTCACCTGTTTGTTGGTCTTGGTCACCAGCTAGTTCCTGACAATCACATATGCATTCTATCCTGAAGTCAATGGGTAATAGATCAGTTTTGTTCTTTACTTTAGAAAGAAATAAAAATCATAACAAATCTCATAGAGTTCCTTCCTTATAGAGATTCTGCCCATGTCTAGATTATCCATGTTAATGTGGCCGTATAATTTCTAATTACACGGGAAACACAATATGCAATGTCCATAGGAGGAGGGAAGCTGAGTGGGATTGGATATTGATGATTCAACTTTTCAAGTTCATGTGCATGCAATCGCCAGTGCCACACTGAGTCCTGGCTCCTCTGCTTCCTATCCATATTCCTACTAACACTTCCTGGAAAGCAGCAAATGATTGCTCAGCTGTGCCTGGTCCCTGCCACTCATGTGGGAGACATGGATGCGGTTGTTAGCTCCTGGCTTTCATCTAGCCTAGCCCCAGCTATTTGGCATTTGGGAAGTAAACCACAAATTGAGACGAGGAGCTCCATTTCTTTGCCTTTCAAGTAGATGAAAACAGATTTTTAAAAAGTAAAATATTAGTTCAAAGACATTCATCAAGTCTCCATTGTATGCAGTGAATATTATCCCTGAAAACCTAAAAGCAACTTACCATGACCTCAAAGAACTATCAAAAGATGCTCTTAAGCAAAAGGTACTTCTTTTCTGATGAGTTTTTGCACACTGTTTCTGCAGAACTGTGGCTGTGAGATAAATATGTCAGCTGTTGATCTCAGGCCTTCCTTTCACCAGGAAATTATCTTACATCGTACTGCTGAATTTAGTGGTAGTTGTAGTCTGCCCCATTCCTTGAGGAAATATGTAGACTTTTAACTCTATACGTAGCATTTTGCCATATATGCTCACCACATCACCAAAGCAAATAAGATTGGGTGCATTAGTTACAGATTTACCTGAATGTACTAACTCTATTGTAATCTGCAATATACTATTTCTGGTCCTTAAAAATAATCCTCTCTAATTCTTTCTGGAAATTCCTAAGCTTGTGAACACAATTTCTCAATTACTAAATAGCATCTGCCACTTTAGTTCTTGCCCCTGACATCTCTTGCTACTGGCATCCTTAGCAAGAAGATGCTGCAGTATCTTCATTTGAACTGGGGATGAAAACAGCTCCCTTGTGCCTCGGGAGTACTCTTTTTCACCCTCATGATCCCCCTTATGAAATAAAGACATTCTTTTTTGTTTAGTCTACCAACAAGAGCAAGGTGTGGCATTGTAACAGCTAGATCATCACTATCTATCCTCTCCATTAAAGTAAGTTCATTCATAAGGCTCGTTGGTCCAGAATGCACATCCGCTTCCGGGGAACTCTTCCATGAATTGTTCAGAGCAGCACCAGCCATGTCCAAGCAGAGGCTCTTATTGCATCTTACTCTGTAAGCTGTCGACTTCCAAAGGGCAGGATACATTGCACATCTATTGCAGCCTCACTCTCCTTTCCATGCGCTAATTGGCCACCACAGATGTTCAATAAGCAGTGCGGGACTACATCTACTTAGCAAGAAGAAAGGACTGTTTCTCACGGCACAGAATTTAGAAGTCAACTGAAGGTGAAAATAAAAATGGACATCAGAATTTCCCAGCAAATGTAGATGAAATTGCATTGTTCTTATGGCCAGGGAGACAAGAAATAAGAGAGGAAGAGCAAGTGACTGCTTTAGGCACTCTAGAGTTAAGCTCTGCAAGGAGGCATTTATGTTTAAATATTGTTTTCATCATTATAAAAAGAACATCCATTGTCTTTTATCAATTTCTGGTCAAGGCAGACAAATGTGCTTAGATAAGTTGAAATGCCTCTTAAATAAGTGATTAAATATGAAAAATTAGTCTCTCTTCTTTCCTTTCCTAGACATTGTGGCATTAATATTGGCATTTTGTTTCTTTAAATTGCATCCTAAGATTCACTCCCACCACAGTTACTTCCTCAACATTACTGTAACCCAGACTTCATTTGCTTATCTTCCTTTCCATTTTTTTAAAATTAGAATTGTTTAAAGTCTAAATTCATGACTATTGATGCATAATTTTAAAACTCTAAAGTTTACTCTTTTCAAGTCAACAATTCTGAGTTTTGAAAAATGTACAAAGTCATGGAATGATCCCGACATTCAGTGTATAAATTATATTTCATAGCCCTGTGCAATTGCTTCATACACATCTTAGTCAACTTCCTCTACTTATCTCTAGCATCTGCAGTGATCTGGTTCCTGTCCCTTTTGTTTTGCCTTTTCATGAATGTCAACCAATGGATTCATAAAACATACAGCCTTTTATATTCATCTTTTATTTTCATTTCTCATGTGCTTGCGTATTCCAAATATCAGCTGTTCATTCATTTTATTGTTAAATAGTATACTATTGGATGCATGGATTGGGTGATTATGGTTCTTTCCTTGCCCTTTTTTTATACTTGTTTGCATGTTGGTTGGGAAGGTACTTGGCATAAATCATAGTGAATTTTCTTTTTGCTTTATATTTCCTATCAGACAACAATGACCTTGGGAGAAACTTGTGTCAAGCAGGGAGCTTGTTGACATAGTTTGCATTGCAAGGCGGATGGGAACTCATACATGGTAGATGACTAGTCTACTGCATTGATGTGAATCTTTTCCTTACAAAGTAGTTTTGAAGAGTGTGAAGTGGGATTTTATACCTGAGAGGTATACCTTGGCTACAGAATAGAACAAAGTAACGGGAAAGGAGTGGAAACCAGGATCACTGGGTCTGTGTCCTAGGTCCAACATTTTCTACCCATGCGTGCTTGGGATACTTAAACTTCACACCTTGTCTATCATCTTAATATAGCTCCTTCCCTGAATATTCATAGCTCAAATTATGTGTGAATGTGTTAGAATCTCCCTCTAGGCATCTACATTGTCCAATCCCTCTGAATGTCTCCAGTATCTTCTCTAAACTCACACAAATACAAACGCTTGTATGCCCACATACGCAATATGCACAATGATGTATGCATGTTCTTTAAAAAATTGTGAAATATTACTTGAAACTTTAATCAAATTAAAATACCTAATGCCACAACTTTTCAAACTGTATAAATTTAAATATATACAGGTTATTGTATATTGCTGATAATCAGTGGAAACATTTGGAAAACACATAATCGTTGTTAAAATCATATGCTTAAAAAAGTGTCTGTGCACAATATAGAGAGCAGGAACTTGCACCAAGCCAGGATGGGATCTAGTCATTTATGTCATGTCACATTAGGAAAGGGGGTGGAGGTGGGTGATAGAAAAAAAAACTGACACCAAATTGCAAAGAAATAGGAAAAAATGCCTGAGCCCAACTAATTGTCAAGAGAAATATGGTAACTCCTCTTTTGATGCATGGTATGGTATTTTTTCTTTTATCTGAGTGCTTGGCAATGTTGCTAGTCTAGATACATACAGTTGCCACAATGGGTGAAGGAGACCATAGCATCAGGAAGGCACGGCTGCAGGCAAAGCTCACTGGACCACGTACGATGCTTGGACAGAACTCTGCCTTCTAGAGGATCTTCCTACGAGAAACCCAGTCTGAGGGGAGGCAATACCCTCCTTGTTTTCAGGCCAGTCACAAGCAGATTGGGATGATGTCATCACTTATGGTATGGAAATGAGCAAGGATCTGCATCCATGTGGAAGAATGTGTGATCCACAAGCAACAGAGGTCACCATAGCCAGGACTCCATTGCAAGCAGCCCAAACAGGTGCAAGTGGCAGCAGTGAGAAGAGAACATTTACATCAGCAGGACCTCAGTGACACTCTGTTTACAAATGTGTGAAAGCCACCATGACTGTACATTTCAAGGGTCATAACCTCAGAAGAAAATGAATTGCCTTACTGTAGTACACCATGTAAAATATATGGTTTTACAGGCTTAGCTCCCCTCAGACTAACGTTTTCTTTTACCTACAGATCTGTTGTAGTCCATGATGGTTTGAACCGTTTCTTTATAACGTACAAAGATCATTTCTGACTCAGAATAAAATGTGTCTACATGCACATGTTCTTTCATTTCTCCTAATGACACAAATCAGATTGAATGTGTATTCTCTGCATATATGCAGCATGAGTTTTCACATAGAACAAAACACTGAAAACAATATTTGTTAGTGGCATTTCACACTTATCAAAGATGGTTAGTAAGTATAACCAGTATTGGTTTTTACCACAGTGCTTTGTCTAATTATGTGCACATATTAGATAATAAATATACATAAGTGAATAAGTTAAAAAGAAAGAGAGAGATTATTGCAAGATTTTTAAATGAAGTCCAAGTGAAACAATCTTAGGCATTACAAGAGTTAGTAAGACAGTCTGGAAAAGAATTATTCAGGAACCATGAAGACAAATGTGAAAAAATAAAGTTCCAAAATTGGGACTTTATCAGAGTCACTATTTTCATTCTTCTGATATGTAAACAAAGTTCATTAGCCTGATAGTCAAATAATGATAATAGCAAAATTGGCTCTGTATGAGTTTTTGATGTGGAAATGTTTCTCCATCTAAAATGACATATTCATGAGGCTGGTGCCATGATGCAGGGAGCACTTGGCCTGTGATGCCAGCATTCCATAGGGGTGCCAGTTGCTGTCTGCTCCACTTCCCATCCAGCTCCCTGCTTGTGGCCTGGGAAAGCAGTCGAGGACGGACCAAAGCTTTGGGATCCTGCACCCGTGTGGGAGACTCACTAGTTTTGGATTGGCTCAGCTCCAGCCGTTGCGGCCTCTTGGGGAGTGAACCATCGGATGAAAGATCTTCCTTTCTGTCTCTCCTCTTCTCTGTACATCTGCCTTTCCAATAAAAATAAATAAATCTTTTTTTTTAAAGCAATCTAAAGAACTGAAAGTTGCTTTCTTGGCAGAAGAGTTAAGGGAAATGAATATGTCACCTTGAGTTCTTTAATGAATATGTCACACTGAAGATGAGCCTTTACTGCCTTATCATGAGGACTGATGGAATCCAGACCAGTCAGAGTCATGGAAAACTGAAGGTTCTGCACGTCAAGTAACAGAGCCCTAAAAGAACAAGTCGATCTACAGAGGAAAGCTAAGAAGTCATACACCCCCTGACGGTGATACAGAATGAATTACGTTATTGTTTAGCTATCTCTGCTTAAGAGACTTGCGAATGGGCTGTTGCCCATGTCTTTGGGTTCTGCCCATGTCTTTGGGTTTCCCTGATCCTCTCAATTCACTACTGTTTAACTCAGAGTACAGATCTCTCATTAAAACATCTAATAGAATAGAATAGCAGACTACCATGAGCAACCTTCATTCATTATTTGACACATTTCTTTATGGGGAAAAGTAAAAACGCTTAAGGACATGTGAACAATACTTTCCCTTCCCCAAGCTTTTCCAAGTTCTAAGGAATAAACTTCCTGATCTCTCTAGTTCATATTAACAAAGGAAGACATTAACTTTTTTACTGAGCTGGTGTATTACTCACCAGGGGAACAAGCCGCCACTGAGCATTAGCCCTGTGCTGCAACCAGTTTCAGGTTGAACCCGTGTTCACCGCCCTTCAGGCCAACCAATAGGAGAGACTCGTCTTACAGGCAGTCTGGAATGAGGAGCAGAATCCTACTGAAACAAGATGAAGAGGAAAAAGAAGGATTGGCAGAGACACGGGCATATTGGGTGGAACTGAAATAGGAAGGAAGGGCTGCTAGATCTCACAAGGCTGCCAGCAGAAAGCTGACAGGGAGAAGAAAGAAAAGAAAGAATTAAAATGATCTCTCACTGGTGGGCCTCGGGTTTATAGTGTCTCACCCTGGTATCTGCATTTTATGAACAGGTGCAGACTCTCTGTGTGTGTCTCTGTCACACACACACACACACACACACACACACACACACACACACACACACCCCTAGGGGAGCCAAGAGTCAAGGGAGAATAACTGTAAGTGAATGGAAAAAAAGCTGGGTAGGTAACATAAAATATGACAGGAGCCTTCAATTAGAATTTCAAGAAATTAACAATAGGAGAAAAACACCCTAAGTGGGGAAAATAACTAATAAATTTTAAAAAGAAGAAGAAGAAATAAGGAAAAAACACAAGCCAGTAAAAAAGAAAAAAGTGGCTTGGGTCTGAAGTGCAATGTACTAGAAGGGATAATGATGAGAGAGATTGTGGAGATACGCAGGGCTCCGTGGGAGTTAAACAGTGAAGTGTTTCGACTTTATTCTGTGGACATCCAAAGATTGTCCGGTACTACAGCTTGTTCCAGTGTTACAGAAAGACTTCTAGAATGGCCGGTGTGTAAGGTGGACTGGAGCCAGAAGAGGAGGAAGCACTGAGGGATTAGGTAAGAGCCCATCAGGGGAGTGAGAGTGCAGAAGGGCTTGTGCTGAGGACAGATGGCAGTAGTGATGATGGAAGGGATAAAGACGTGGGGGCTGGTGGCATGGTGGTGGCCTGGACGACAAAGGCACACCTTTCTGCTTTGGGTGATATACAAGTGGGAATGAGATAAACCAAGAAAAGCAGGGAGTGGAGATAAAAGCGGTCAGAGCGGAATTTAAGCATGTCTCCCGGCTAGCTTCCTGGCCAGATCCAAGAGAAAATACAAGAGGGAGGGTCCTACCTCACCCCAGGTGGTTTCAGAATGTCCTCTCTGGGTTTACTAGAGGGAAGTGGAGGCCACTGTCATGACAGCCTGAGATCTTATTGGATGTTTTACTGTGCTGATATTTCCCACTGATAAAAGAACTAGGAGACATGTTTGCTTGTCACGGCATATTCACAAAGACAAAGAGGGTCAACAAAGAGATTAGTTGACTAAGGACTTTGGACTGCATAGATCAGGGAGTCACTGACAAAGTTTTGTACTTGACATTGCAACTAGTCTTCAAGGAACAACCACTTCCTGGGCTGGGGTTAAAAAGGAATGTCTTCTGTTTTTCCAGCTATGCATGAGGCTTATTTTAAAAAGTTCATGAAAAACATAATTGAAAGATGTTCATTGTTTTCATTTTAGGTTTTAGGGAGCAGAGAGGAATAGAGACAGAATGTGGGTCCGTGCACTGAGTCACTCACCAAATGCTCAGGAAGGCTGAGTCGGGTCAGTGTTGGAGCCAGGAGCTTGGAACTTAATTCAGGTGCTTCCCATGGAAGCCAGCCATGGCATGGCGGCCTTCACCTGCTGCCTCTGAGGATATGCAAGCAGCAACGAACTGAAATCAAACACAGAACTAGGGCCCCAAACCGGGCATTGTGATATGGGATTCAGGCATTTTTAACTAGTAGACCAAACATCTGGCCCAAGATAATTTTCAGAGTTTAATTTAAAATGTACTTTTTCAACAACTTTTTGAATACCCTGGATATTTATGGATTTTTTGGGGCCAAACTGAAGTTATGATTTCATTTTCTTATAAGCACCCTCAAAATTTGCAACACCAGAATAATTTATACAATCTCATCAAAGCTACCCAAAACAACATGTTCCTACATTTAAGCTGAATATTGGAAGCTTTGGCCAAAATGTAATACAATGAACTCCTTCCCATAGAGAATTTTAATTTTGTGCATAGTTATTCATAAAATGTATGCTGTTTATATTAACATGTAGTAGACTTGATGTTATTTTTAAATGAATGTATAAATATTTTTTTATTTTATTTTTCATTTAGATTTGAAAGGCAGAGAAAAAATCTGCCACCTGCTGGTTCAGTTCCCAAATGCCCAAAACAGCTAGGACTGGGCCAGGGCAAAGCCAGGAGCTTGGAACTCCGTCTGAGTCTCCCACGTGAGTGGCAGGGCCCCACTTACTGAGGCACCCATGCCTCTTCCCAGAGTGCACTTTGGCAGATGGCTGGACAGGAAGTGGAGTAGACCTGGGACCTGAACCATGCAGTCCATTAAGGGATGTGGCCAAACACCCCCTTCTTGTTTTAATTTCTGATGTCGTTAAACACAGATAAAATACATTCACAGAAACCGAAGTGGGATCCTGAGTAACGCGGAAAGGGCCCCTGAGACCAGCGCTGAGCAGCTCTGCCTTCCTTGCTTCCACGTCGGAATGTGGCACACAACAGCAATTACCTTCCCCTGGGCAGGTTCGCTTCTAGAACTATTAAGGCAGGGACTTGTAAACGGTTTTTGTCTCTTACAGTTAGCATAACCAGGGGTTTGTTCTTTGCCTCTGCTGGGGGGAGGGGTTGGGGCGAGGAATGAGGGGGGAGACTCCTGATGTATTCGGGACCTCATCCTAGTGTAATGTTAATTTGCTAATTTCAGAATCAAAACCAAAGAAAGGAGCATATTCCTGTCCAGCAACCGGATACAAAGCACAGAATTCTGCCTCACAGTGAGGGAACTATCTTGCCTCCCAAACAAGGTCTGTCCAGACACTTACTCACTTCCCAGTGAATCAGAGGGAAACAGACTGATACTCATCTTCCTGAAACCTGGCTGACTCTCAGCACAAACTCTGCAAGGAGTGGGGTTGTGTGTCAGGGTAAGTGAGCCGCCAACACCTAAGAGCTGCCAGGTGATGGGGCTGGAGGCTTAGTAAGCAGGTGAGTACCATGACCAGTCACAAAACATTACCTTCAAGGACTTGTCACGATTAGTAAGTAGGGTTAGGAAATGACAGATAAGAAAACGGGCGAGAACCTGGGGCTACACATTTTGGATTCAACACCCAGAATGTGTGGTCCCTGATATGTTGAGTGTTGAGATAAGCATCAAGTTAAGGCTTAAAGAATCTAAGACTTTAGAGCCTGCCAATTCATGCTGAAACCACCTGAAACCACCTTGCTGCTCAGTCATGGTACCCCAGCCGACCCAAACTGCTCACAGCTGTACTCCACAAAGAGGTGAAACCTGCTCATGATACTTTACCTAAAACTACCTTTTTAAACTTAACAGAACATTTGATGATACCAAAGCAGTCACTGGAAGTCTGGACCAATTTTTAAAGACATACTAATATTCTTCTTTCCTGGGTTTGTAAGTAAATGTGTATATATTTACTTGTCATATATGAAGAACTTCCCTTCCCAGTCTTGAGACAGAAAGAATGGAAGAAAATGGTCACAGCTGAGCCGAATCAAAGAAGCACGGGTTCACATGCAAACCCGCCCAGTGCTATTTTGGAGGAGGGGACAGGAATGGTAACCGCTCCGTGTCTCTTTCTTGGTGCTCCTGCGGGGCTTTCTTAAATACCACCTGTGATAATCATAACTTTGGAGTAGATTTTGCCCTGATGAGTGAGTTTTTAACCTGGTCATTCTGCACCTATTTTTGTCTGTTTCTCCACCCACCCAGGAAAGGCGGAGAGGGCGAGGCACTTTGCAGTTCTGTAAGAACCTGGACTTAAGGCTGCAAACACTCTCTTGTCAGGTCTCAAAGGGGGCTGCCCCAGAACTCAGGGACATTCTCTGGGGACAGGCGACGACCATCAGGGGGCGGGGTACGTACTGCATAGACACTGACCCATCGGAGATGCCCGGCCAGGCCGGTGCAGGGCAGTAGCAGCCGCCAGGCGCGCAGTTCCCAACCCCGCAGCGTCCGGATACCCGGGCAAGACGGGGCTAAGGGTCTCCAGGTGCGGCTGTGCCGGGGGCGGCGTGGAGGAACCGAGGTGTGGCCCGGGAGCCCGGGCTAGGCGGGGCGGGGCCAGGGCAGATCCCGTGTTTGCCGAGGCGGGAGGGGCGGACCGGGGCGGTTCTTCTCGGGCAAGAGAAGCCCTCCGGACAGCCTCTGGAGAGTCTCCGAGTTCCTGCAGCCCTCGGTGGACAGTGTCCGCTAGTAAACTCTGCAGAGAAGCCACCGTGCCCGAGGCAGTCCCAGGATGCGGCCAGGACAGGCAGGGGGCGCGCGGACGCTGCTGCAGCTGGTACTCGCACTTGGCCAAGGTAAGTGTGCGGTTTGCGCGGATTACGAGCGGTGAGTTAGTGCTGTGTGGATCATGTGGGACTAGCGAGCAGGTTCCTTGAATCTTCCGTTTGAGCGCGCGTCCGGGCTCCGAGCCATCCCCAACTGGTGGAAAAGAGATCTCTCCATTATTTTTTCCTGCCTGTGATTTGGTGTCCCCAAATTGGTGTCCACTCCGTCGGTAAAGTATCCTATAAAGTCACCACCGCGAGTGGCATGGAGTGGGGATGCAGTGTCTTGGAGACAGTGAGCCCAGCTGGGCTCTGACAGGTGCTGCGTTTGCCCTGGACCGCCGTGCCTGGGGGATCCAGTCCCACATGCTTAGTTTCCAACCTAAGTGTGTGAGTAATTCCCCCACTTGTTCTGGACGCGGCGCGCTGGTGTTTTCCTACCACGAGGGATGCGAATAACCAAGCGCTTCACAAATCCTTTCCGCCTGCATTCCTCTTATTATTTTAACCTCGTCTGTGCAACCAATGTAAGCTTAGTCCAGAAATAGTTCTTTCCACTCTTTTTTTTTTTAAGTACTTATGTATTTGAGAGACAAAGCATGCTCACACTTGCTGGTTCACTGCCCAGTTCATTGTAAAGGCAGAAACCAGGTGCCAGAAATTCACAATTGAGGTCTCCCTCGTGGGTGGCGGGAACCCAAGGACTTGAGTCACAGCCACGGTCTCTTAGGAGTGCGCTTAGCAGCCGGAAACTTTCCAATGCTAGATGCCGTGGTCTTGAGCTGTGCACTAAATGTCAGCCCCTTTTCCTTTCCACTTTCTCCATCTTTGGTGCCTTGAGGCAAAAATTAGCTGAAGACTAGCTGTACCTGCAGCGCTTTGTAGGACACACCCACCACCTGGCCTTGATGCGCTGAGTGGAGAAACACGGGTGTGAGACGGGTTGCTGAGCTGCGAAGCCATCCCTGGAGAGTACTTTGTTCAGAACCTAAGGTGTGTTTATGAGCTCTGGTTTACAGGACAGGAGAGGGAGTCTCGTTCTGGCACGCAGTTTGAACAGCTGTCAAAACAAACAAAAAACCAATGGTGTCCGATTATTGAGGCTTTACTATTATTATTATTTTTTTTCTAAAGACACAAACCTTTCCCTAAGCTGCTGTCCTTTGAGGCTGACATTCAGCAGTTTTCTTCTTTATGGAAGAAACCTAGTCCGGGTGGACCCTGTGACCTTGCCTGCAGATTTTCTGGGAAAAGCACCGAGGCATCAAACCCAACCGAGGGTGACACCATCGGATTCACGTCTGCCCGGTCCCCTGGGAGCACAGGAGTTGTCTTGAGGAATGGTCAACCCTCCCCCTCCCCCCCATGTAAGGGTTTCGAAGTTGGGCTTGACAATGAAAACGGGACCCTGGAAAAAAGTCTTCCTGAGAGCAAATAGAGATACAAATGCAAGCTTTTCATCCATCTTTAATTAGTATGAAAAGCTGTGGAGGCATAACATCGTTTTGGTGTCTTTGAAGTGTTGAGGCTTGTTCTCTCAGGAGTGGTGAGAAACACTCCAGTGGAATGTGTAGCTGCAGGGCATCAGGTTAGGCTCAGAGGCTTTTTATTTATTTATTTATTTTTAATTCTGAAATTAGTTAATGAGGCTAACTCAGTGCAGGCAAGTAGAGGTGATTTCCATTACATTCATATAAAGTAGTTTATGTAATTATTCCTTCGTCGTCCTCCAGTTGTTTGCATACTCAAGGGAGATGTTTCTTCTTGATTTAAACTGATACTAAAGTTTCATCATTTGTGATGTTGCCTCTCCAGAAACCTCCACTGACATCTTTCACGAGCATCTCAGCTTAACATTTGAATCTCTGTCAGCAGTTTAATTTTCTATGGGGTTGTGCCTTCTGTATACAGTTTTTGAAACATTCATACCTAAACACACATAGGTGTCAGCATTTTGCATATTTGTGATGTAAAGGCGTACAAAAGGTTGGCATTTTAAAGATATGCGCATGTGTTTGTATATACATCTTGTGTACCTTCTGCCATACATGCAAACCACTTTAAGCACCTGGCAGTAAAGAGGCCCACACCCCATGCTGGAGTATTTGAGTTCAGTTCCAGCCTCTGGCTCCTGACTCCAGCTTCCCGCTCAGGTGCTGGAAGGCAGTGATGATGGCTCAAGCGCTTAGGAACCTGCCACCCTCTTGGGAAACTTGGATTGCCTTCCCAGCTTCCAGCACTGATCTCGGTCCCTCAATGGCCAAAATGGGTTCTCTCTCCTATTAAAAAGGAAGTATAACAGAAACATAGCAACCCACACCTAATGTTAATACTTGGATTGAAATTTACTTGCCATAAATAAACCTTGTTTCAAGAGCTTAAGATTCATACTCCTAGTTTCTAGCTCTATACTTCCTTGCCCTTCATTAAACCTGGGCGGGTTGGGGATGGGAAGTAGGCCCTAAGAAACCTAAAATAGGTCTAGCAGCATGGTAAGTGGAACTCGATGAATGACATTGCTTAGGTTTTCCAGTGTGTCAGCAGACCAGGAACAGTTGTCCCACCTGTGTTCTGGGCCACATTGCTCCTTAGCCCTGGAACCCTGCCAAGTAGTAACCTTTAAATGCACATCCTCAAATATTTAATATAATTTCCACTTGGTCTGTGTAAATATCCTAACTTCTAGGATTTTTTTTTTTTTAGGTTTTTTAGTACTTAATTTTTCTCTTGATATATCCTTCACCTCTGGCTTCTACCCATCCTGTTTTTTACCCACCCACCCACAGTCTCCTTCCTGGAAAGGCCTACCCAGTCAGGTGTCGCTGGTTTCTGTAGGGTTCCATCTGGAGTAGACCCCTGGAGTAGAGCTTCTCTCTGGGCCAGTGCTCCATTCCAGTCGGTCTCCAGCCAGATTCTTCTGAGTTCAGACAGCTATTCGTCAGCCACCAGATTTTCCCATCAATATGCCTGGCGGGCTCAGCAGTTCTTACACAGACTCCAATGCCTGTCCTGCAGTATCTTCTCCCCTATCATCTACTCCTGTGTAATATCAGTACTGGAGTAGAAACAGGAAAGCCAGGAATGCATTCCCATGCTTCTGCCTCACTGCCAACCTCCAGCTTCTGTCCGTTCTCCCTGAAACCCATGCAGAACTTGTGCTGCCACTCAGCTCAGCCATTGCTTTTTTGAATCCAGCCTACTGCAGTGTTTCTGGCTTTCTTCTTTTTGGCTTTTCATCCCTCCAGTCAGTCCTGGCATTTGCTGTCTTATGTAGGATAAAGTTGCAATTTGTTGGCATATCGTAAAGTCCTACCCAAACTGGGTGCTGCATATCTACTCATTCTTATCTTTTGCATGCCTTCTCTTAGTTATTCACACTCAATTATACATATACCAATCTGCCAGAGATATACACATACGTGTGTATGCATTCTTCATATAGAAGAATTCTATGTTCTGACTGCACCTGATAAATGCCCTTTGAATGTTATAATATTTTCAGCTATTCCCTCTGCCTCCACCATTGTGATTTCATTTTTTCCCTTTGTAGCTAATCTTTCTCCAGTTTCAGAAGAGGTTGCCAAAGGCAAGATTATAAAGCAGTTTTTTTTTTTTTTCTCTTGGTAACAAAAAGAAAAGCTCGAGGTGGTTTGTCATCTCTGGCACTCACTCTTCACCATATTTCATCTTTTGTCGTCCACGGCTTTAGGTCACCCTCTGAAAAATACCCCTCACCCAGCTCAGCTAAGCTGGCCCAGGAGCTTCTGTTTGACTTAAATTTATTCTTTGGAGCTCAGGATTTAATACTTAAAAAGAATTGCTCATCGTTTTCTGGTGTGCAGTCAGATTTGGAAATGTTTGTTGTAAAGATTATGACTGCCTCTTTCCCTTTCCTAACAAATTAAAATCCCAGGGTGGCCTGTACCACCTTGTTGCAAGATGACCACCAGGAAAGGTATATTTCAACACCAGCAGTCAGAGAGTGCCTTGGTTTGAACAAATTCCTTCCAAAGTGAAGCTCAGCTGCTTTGTGTGTTACCAGCACTGGGCTTATGCAAAGGGAAACGCCTGTTCATGTGAAAGATGAGCTTTTATTGAAGGAATTTTAGACATTCAGCCAAATAAAGACACATGCTCACTCAGTGTGACAATAAAAAGATTGCAGGAACATTGAGGAAAATGCAATGGTATCTTGGTACCATGTAAATGCTACCACTAAAGCTGTTTTAGTTGCTACCACCATGCATGCTTAGCTTGGGATATTAGCGGAAGTGTCAGCACAGCTTAGGTGAAGAGAAACTGACAAGTCAAAGGTGTGGAGCGCTGTTGTGATTTATTTTTTCTTAATTGTTATGGTGACCAGTGATCTATGAGGAAGCACATGAAGAATTCTAGAGAATTATTCTAGAGAGAATAATTCCACTGCCACGAGTCCCAAGGCATTAGAGTGTGTATGATGGTGATTTTTAAGTGCCTTAAGACCATCTGTGGGAGTTTTTATTGATCTGGCTCTTGGATGCTCATGAAACAATGTTTGTTCTTACATACTTCATGTAAGACTGAATACTAGGTTCAGCGATAAATCATTTTAAAGCATGGTCCAGAAAGGTTACAGTCTATTTGGAAAGAAGCTAAAATATGAAGAAAGGAGTGTGTCTCAGCTCTAGAATGCTGAATCTTTTTCAGCCCCCATTATCTTGCTCTCTACCAGAAGTTCATTTGTTGAGTTACCACCCTTCTTTGCATAGGTAGAGGAGGGGAATGATGAATGAGCCAAGTCAATCTGGTGGATCCATGCCATTTATTAGTGTCTGATTTACACTGTGGTACGTAGTGCAGCGTTGGCCAATGAGTCATGAGGGATCATCTTCTGGAGGACTTCTGGAACTTTCATTCCAAAGAGGAACATTGGTTAGGGAATATATTACCAGATTTAGATGCAATGTTTGGAATGACTACAGCTCTTTTGCAACTATGATGTCAGAAAATTAAAGGATAATGTGCTGGGGATGGAGTCACAGGAAGATACAGGATAAAAGTCCCTAGTATGGCACTTCAGCTGCCAGATTACTGAAATTGAAGGCCATGATACACCTTGATGTCTTCAAAAACATTGTATAATTTAAAGCTTAGATTTTCTTTTTTTTCTTTCAAAAGTTTTACTTATTTGAAAGGCAAAGCAACAAGGAGATGAGAGGATGAGACAGGCAGGCCTAGAGCTGTCATCCATTGCTTCATTCTCCAGTGTCTACGACAGCCAAGACTAGGACAAGCTGAAGCCAAATGCCCAGAGATTCATCTGGGTCTCCCATGTGGGAGGCAGGAAGTTGTTGAACCATCACCTGCTGCCTCTGGGGGTCTGCGTTTTCAGGAAGCTGGATCTGAAGCAAAGAGCACTCAAACCCAGCAGCAGGCATCTCAGGTAGCGTCCTAACTGTTGCACTTACCACTTACTCTTGGAAATTCAGTTTTTAAAAAGACCACACTTCCCCTCCAATTACAGGACAGTTCAGCACAAAACATGAAAACATTCTCTGCAGTTCTACTCATAATTGGACACAGTAGAATCCACTTAAATAATTGTCATCCACTGCAATAAAACATTATGGAGTCACTAAAATGAATTTATGATATGATTATTGCCATGGAGAAATCCAATATCTATGGCTAAATTCTGAAATGTAGTCTACAAAGAGAATTATGATATAATCTTAATGCTTTACAAATTTGTGTTTTACTTTTTACAATATTTGTTTTTAGGACAGCATAATTTTAATTCAGATTACAAAGATCAGTGATCCACTAAATTAAGTTCAACAAAAAATAAATAAAAGTTGGTACTTCGGGAATAAAATAGGCAGGGACTGTACACAATGATCCAGTGAAAAATGTTCAACCTTAGTCAATTTTTAAATGTTCTCAAATCATGGAAACTACAATAATCTGTGCTGCTGGACAATCTGTTTGACATATTTGACAGAGCTATTTGCAGAAAATTGATATACTCTGGCATTTTCTTCTTGAACTTTTAGCTTCTACAAATAAGGGAGGTAAGGTAGAATCCAGTTTTATTCAACATAGTGTTTCCCACTTGCAACCATTTGGGTGTGAATAATAGAATTTCCTTTTTGATAGCTGAATAATAGTTCGCAAATACAATACACACATATCAAATTTTCTTTATCCATTCATCTGATGATGCACATCTTAATTTCGTATTTTAGCTAATGTAAACAGTAGTGCTGAAGCAGGGCAGTGTTGGTATCACGTTAATGCAGTGAGTTCGTTTCTTTGGGATATGTACCTATTAGTGGTTTTGCTAGACCATATGGCAAGTCTGTTTCTGGGTTTTGAAGAAATTATCAGTCCTTTCTACAATGATTCTACTGATCACATCCCTACCAGCTGTGTGTAGGAGTTGATCATTTGCACATCCCCATTGGCATTTACCACTCTCTCTCTTGGAGAATGGGCATTCTGACAGGGGCAGAATGATAGCCCATTGTGGTTTTGAGTATGTGTCCATGATGGTTAGTGATATTGAAGATTTTCCTTCACTTAGTTGTTGATCATTTGTGTTTCTTATTTCGGCAGCTGTTTATTGAGGTCCTTTGACTATTTCTTCAATGGGTTGTTTGGATTTTTGAATTTTTCAGGTTGTTGATATATTCTGGATGTCAATCCTCCATCCTAGCTGGACATGTTTCCCCATTCTCTCAGGTGTCACTTCACTCTATTGTTTCCTTTGATGTGCAGAAACTTTTGAGTTTGATATCATCATGATTCATCTTTTGTTGCCTGTGCTTTGTGGATCTTATCCAAAAGTCATCACCTACACCAGGGCTGAGACATTTTCCCCTTATATTTTCTTCCAGCAAATTTGTAGTCTCAGTTCTTAAATTTAATCTTTAATACATCTTGAGTTGATTTTGTCTATGGTGAGAGGTTGGGATTTAATTTTGTTTCTCTAATGATAAATACCCAACTGTGCTTGCACAATTTACTGAAGAGATTCTCAGATTATCTTTTTTTTAAAGATATGATCTGGGCACATTCGTCAATTGAGCTACATGTCAGCTTTTATGCCAATATCATGCTGTTTTAATTGTTATAGCTTTGCAGTGTATTTTGAAATAAGACCTTATGATGCTTTCAACTTGATTTTTGGGGGAAGACCAGGCTGCTTCAAGATTACATTGGCTATTCTGAATCCTTAGTGATTCTGTGTGACTTTTGGGATTTTTTTCCTACTTTGTAAAGAATGTAATTAGTTTTTTGGTAGATTATATTGAACCTGCATGTTCCTTTAGGTATTACAGATATTTTAACAATATTAATTCTTCATTATATGAAAAAGCAATATCTTCCCATATTATTGTGTTCTTGATATCTTTTGTCAATACTCACTAATTTTCATTGTAGAGATCTTTTACTTCTTTGCTTAAATTTACTCCTAAATATTTGAGTATTTTGTGGCTATTGTGAATAGTATTTCTTTGATTTATTTGTCATCAGGTTCATCATTGGTCTATACATAAGCTATTCTGTTGATTTTGTAACCTGGGACTGCCTTGAATTGGCTTTTTAAAAAATTAGTTCTCACAGCTTTTTTGTGGAGTTAATTAGCTTTTGCATGTATATAGTCATGTCATTTGCAAACATGGATATTTTAATGTCCTTTTCCCAAATCTGATACCTTTGTTTTCTATCTCCTTCCTAATTGCTTCTTGTAATACTAAATAAATAAATAAACAAAACCAAAAAAAAAGACCCACTCTTGAATAAGAGTGCTAAAAGTATACATCCTCATCTTGTTCCAGATCTAAAGGGAATGCTTTTAGCTTTTCCCCCACTCAGTATAATATTGACATATTGACTGTTGGCTTGCTTTTATAATTTTGAGGTTTGTTCTTTTATGAGTAGTTTATGGAGAGTTTTATATCATGAAGGGATGTTGAATCTTAAGATTTCTCTGCATCTAACGAGATGAACATGTGACTTCTTTCTGCTCATGGTTTAACTTAGTTATGGGATATGTTTCTGCAGTATAACAGAAGTCACATGTTCACATGTAGTTTCTCATTGGCCAAAACAAATTTGGAATTAACAGGATGGAGAGCTACCACTTTGACACAATGCAGTGTCCAGAGAGTTCTCCATGAGATAGGAGATATATTTTATAATTTAGATATACATAAAGGACTTTAGGTCTGTGAAGTTTAGTTATCCTGTTTGAAAAACTGATATTATGGGAGCCAGTGCCATGGCTCACTAGGCTAATCCTCTGCGTTCAAGTGCCAACATCCCGTAGGGGCACTGGTTTGTGTCCCAGTCATTCCACTTCTTATCCAGCTCCCTGCTTATGACCCGGGAAAGCAGAGCCTGGCCCATGTCCTTGGGACCCAGAGCTCCTGTGGGAGACTATGAAGAAGCTCCTGGCTTTAGATCAGCTCAACTCTGCCCACTGTAGCTGTTTGGGGAGTGAACACAGATGGAAAATCTTTCTCTGTCTCTCCTAAGTCTGCCTTCCAAAAAAGAAGTGATACTAGAACCGTAGCTAGCAATAGGACCCAATATCTTAGTTCCTAAAAGATTTTTACATGTTTGAATAGGAAGCCGACACAATAGGAATTCATGGTGTTCTCAAAGTGGAAATGAGAAGGTCAGAGGGCCCAAGATCATGAGGGGTTTCAGAGGGAAAGAAGGATGATGAGGTGACCATGAGGACATTGATGAGGTGAGAAGGCATGGGAGGACCCTTGGGCAGGGGAACATGACCAAACTTGTTCCTTCAGTGCATCATTCTGGCTATTTGGTGGTTAGATGGAGGCCAGAGGAAGGCGCCAAAACCATTTAAGGATGATTGATTTTAGGTTGGGTTTAGTATACTAGTTAAGAAATAATGAGGATACAATCTCAGCTAGCTCCCAAGGGAAATTGGGTAAGGCACCAATTTGAAAGATATTGAGGAAGAAGTAAAGACGGGAGTTGGTGACTGGTTTTCTGTGGTAGCACGAGAGAGGAGAGAAAATAAGGCATAGTGGATCAAGCTATTGTTTAAGATGCAAGCATCCCTTATGAGCGACCACTCTGGTCAAGGCTGTTCCACTACAGGTCAGTTCCCTGTTAACCCACCTGGCAAAGCAACAAAAGATTATCCATGTATTTGGACCTTGGCCACCTGTGTAAGAGATCTGGATGGAGTTGCTGGCTTCAACCTGGTCCAGTCCTTGTCATTGCAATTATTGGAAGGAATGAACCAGTGGGTGGACATTAACTCATATTCATTGATTTTATTCATTTTCTTTCTGCATATTTCAAATAAAAGAATCTTAAGGGGGGGAAACAGTAAAAAGCAGATTTCTGATACAGAAATATCTGAAGAAAGAATTGGTCCGCAGGGTCAACTTCTTCATAAGGTCAAACCACTTTGACAAGGGTGGTGTCCATAAGGGCAAAAGGTAGAAACAAGAATGGAGTGATATGATCAAATTAAGGTGAGGAAACCATTTCAGAAAGATTGATAGTAAAGGAGAAGAGATGGGAGCTGTTGCAGCCATAAACAAACAAGGAGAGACTCAAACAGACTGTGTCTTCAAAGTTGTTACTTAAAACATTGCATGATACACTTGTCATTAAAAAAAAATAAAACACTACAGGGAAACTTTGGTAGATGCACAAGAGACACTGGGGAAAGGGCTGGGGAGCCCTGATGTTCATAGAAATGTTAGTGTTAGGGGGAAAGGAGAGGGACACAGATGGGCAGCAACGACAGCAGCTCTGGAGAAACTGCAGAGGGTCAAGCAGAGGTGGACAAGGAGGGTTCTGGGATCTGAGATGGAATGGATCACAACTGATTAGATCAAGGTGAAGTCGCTCCAACTGTGTGAAGAAGAGAGAACGGAGTGTGAGGGACAAAAAGAGAAGGAAGTAGGAACAAAGAGGAAAGGAACTCCTCAGAGTTCAGTGTCCCTGCTTTCAGAGCATGCTGCCTAGTCATAAAGTAGTTGAATCAATCGTGATTTCTTCAGGTGTGCAATATATAACAACATTCCTAATCTGGTAGTAGAATGGGTATGAACACTTTTGTTAAATTTCCTAAACAGCAAATAAGCCCATTTAAAGAAATCAATTCGTAATTCTCTCACCTTTTAACTCTATATTTCCACCTAGTGTAAGAAAAATTCTAATATTTTCAGAAATCAGAGTCTTATCATAGATAATTTAGTGTTGGTTCTAAAGTTTTTATTAGGAAAATATTAAAACCTTTTATACTATGTAATTCAATGTGGTATTTTAAAAGCATTTTAAGGTCTCTTCGTTGAATCATGTAAATCAGAAAAAAATTGACATCTGTTCTTCATACTGTTAAAGTTTGTTCAAAGTACTTATATTCTAGGGCCTTGCCCAGTCTATTCTTATCAACTCTAGTACATATAAACTACATTTATCAATGAGTATAAATTACATGCTTTATATTTTCTCCATAATATGTTGGACTGCTTAAGAATTTTCCAAAGTATTTTACTTCCTTTGAGAGACTGTTCTTCCCTTTTTTCCGAAGTGTTAATAGACATGGTGCAGTTTGGTTTTCAGACCCCTGCATAATTATTCTGTGACAGCAGTCCTTGCTTTCATTCATTTTCAAAGTGACTAGAGACACTTCTTATTCTAGAAGTAATGCATAAGTCCTAATCATTGAAATACTTTCTGTGTAAAAATGAGGTTAACGTTCAAACAGAGCATTGGACATGAAAGTGTTAGACACCGTATTGTCAGCCTAAGATAATTGCATTGCGTTTTGGAAAGCATACGCAGAGCTGCTGCACCACTGGATGTCTGGAACACTGTCAGTTGTCATTCTCCCTGATTCCGGTGGAGGTGACCTTTGTCTTTGTGCAGCCCTGATCTCATTTCCATGGCTACCATGTAGAAATGCAGACTGAGCACAAACTGGCTTCTGCCTGGTGAGGTCAGACAGCTCTATTCCAAACTGTTTACCAGTTACCTTCAGGTCATGTAATCAAGTCATTTACTGGATGCTGGTTACAATAAGGATCGTAAACATTGTTGAACTTCAGAAACTTCTCAACAGACTTCTAAATGCTTGTAACGTAGCACAGATATTTCAGAGTAGCTGACTGGTGTTCCATGTACTGGGGAAGAGTGGAGGAAAGCATAGTGTTAAATGCTTTTGTGTCATATGTTTTTATGTGATACTTATTATATAATTTTAATTTTGATTGCAGTGTGATTAGTTCTAATGCAAAAATATGTAAAATAGAAAATCATTCAATAAATTATGTAACACCATGATCATGTTAACTCTTGAGCATTACAGATGTAGTTTTACCCTCAAGGAATCGGACTTGAACATATTAGTGTCACTTTATTTCTTTTGGTTACAGTTCGAGAGAGCCTGGCCTTAACCCCTCTGATCATTGCCCTGTGTTCTGCCCTGAAACACACTGTAGCTCCCAGTTCTCTTCGTGGACTTTATCTACATCTCCCCTTCTCTTAGGATCATGCATCCTCAACCCCTGGTCCAGTTTAGATTTCACTGTTTTTAAGATTTATTTTCATTGCAAAGGCGGATTTACAGAGAGAAGGAGAGATAGATCTTCTACCCATAGGTTCACTACCAAAATGGCCACAATATTCTGAGTTCAGCCAATCCAAACCTAGGAGCCAGGAGCTTCTACTGGGTCTGAAATGTGCATGCAGTATCCCAGGGCTTTGGTTTGTCCTCTGCTGCTTTCCCAGGGTGCAAGCTGGGAATTGGATGGGAAGTGGAGAAGCTGGGACATGAACTAGTGCCCGTATGGAATGCTGGCACTTGCAAAAGGAGGATTAGCCAATTGAGTCATGTGTCTGGCCCTTGATAAGCTGAAAGACAGAGAGATACACACATATACACAGAGCAAAAAGGATTTCCTATCTCCTGGCTTATTCCTTATATGATCAAAACAGCTAGGACTGGACCAAGCAGAAGCCAGGAGTCTGGAATTCAATTTGGACCTCCTTTGTGAATGCCAGGGACCTAAGGACTTGGTCCCTCCCAGGGTACACATTAACAGGAAGAGGCTAGAATTAGTCTCGGTTCCACTCAGGACTCACACCCAGGCACTCTGATATGGGATACCATATGCCAAGCAGTCTTCATCACTGGGTAATGCCTAATGTTGGCTGTAACCCATCAAGGCTGCAGGTGCTAAGAACAACTCTGTGTTCTTGCGCCAAATATTCTTAGTATGACTTTGCTGAGTGAATGTAAATGCATGAACCATGTCCAGCAGTGGCTGTAATACACTGTAGATTAAAGGAACACTTTCTGGAAGAAAGGCACTCTGAAAAATCCCTAATTCTTTCCCACCAGTATTTGAAAAAAAACGAGACCCTCTATTTGCCAATCTTCTGAATTCACCGGCATTCCTTTAGTGGTCAATTTGTTTTCACTTTTTGACTGTTTGCCTCTAACATGTTTCTGCTTTGCCTTAAACATGTCCGAGATAGTTCTATTGATGATATTATAGACAATTCTAATTTATTAAGATTAATCAAAGTACCAGTATAGTGTACATTTCCTTTCTTCCATGCAGCAGCACCATTATTTATCCTCAGCATGATCATCCCTCCAGCTGAATACTTTCAAATAAACATGAGAACAAATTGTAAAGACAGAAAGAGAAACAGAGACACCTTGTAGCCAGTGGTTCATTCCCTACCATCAACTACCATCATTGGGTCAACTTAAGGCCAGGCATCTGGAATGTGGGTGGCTGGGACAAGTGCTTGTTCCATTGCTGCTGCCTCGGAAGGTGCACATAAGCAGAAAGCTGACGTAGAAACTAGAGCCAGACTCAAACCTAGACACTCTCATGTGGGCTGTGAGCATCCTAAGTGGTGTCTGCAGCTGAATACACTCTTAAAGAACCCCATCCTATCCTAAACACTGTATTCCCAGATTGTAGCACCTAATACACACTCAAAAATTACAGGCTTTCTAAAGAAATAAGAGCAGATTAAAATTTTCATTGTGAAATATTATACACATACAGAAAATGTATGAAAAGTTATTACACTGCGTGTCAGGGATTGGACTTAATTTTTACCCTATTTGAAATTAGTAAGTTTGATAATTACTATTTGATAGATACTAACGTAAGGCATGAGACTCTTGGTTCAGAGATGGAGGCCCTTGTTACTCAGGGCCGAGCAAGCAGAGTTGGTATGAACATATGTAAAATTCTCTTTGTCCCATAAATCACACAAGAGCAGCGCAGGGAGCCCAGGCAGGACACCTGCCCACACACTGGGTTGTGTTCCTGCCCTCTAAGCACCATATTTGAAAATTAATGTCATTTGTTCTATTTTTAGGTTGAGAGAAAATTTTTATGTGATCCTCAAAAAAAGGGGGGGGGAGGCAGAAAAATGCTTACAAAAGCCAAAGCTCAATTGTAACTTTAAAAAGTATTAGTAAACAATGAGGGAGAATTATTAATTTTTTAAAGTGCCTGTAAACAACCCACGTGAAACATCATGCTTAGTGAGGAGTTTTCAGCATTCTACTAGCAAGGTTGAAAAACATGATGAGGATGACAACCATATATTTGTAGGATATGTGTGTGTGTGTGTGTGTAATCTCTACCAGTCCTTTTTATATTCTTGATTAGCATTTTGTTTAGGATTCTTGTATTTATATTCATGAGATTAACCTATAAATATCCTTTTTGCATTCTCATTGGATCTTCAGTACTAATAACAAAGCAAGATGAGAATTGCCTCATCCTTTTACTGTTTGCTAGAAAAACTTGTGTAGATGTGTTATTTTTCCATTCTGCTTGATAGAATGCTCTAGACAGCCATTTGTGCCTACATTTGCACTGTGGCAGGTTCTCAAAATTATATGTTCAGAATTTACATAGTTTTATGGCCAGTTTTCATCTCTTTTTTTGGTCTGATTTTGTGAATTGTACTTCTAGGGATTTGTTCATTTCATCTAAATTCTTCAAATTCGTGCTAAATTACTCATAGTATCCTTGTATTACGGTTTTAATATTGAATATCCAGTTTCGTTCCTATTCTTGGTTACTCTATATAATTTAGGCATACTTCCAAAAGGCAGTGTTTTAGATTTACCTATTATTTGTATAACATATGTTTATATCCTGTATCAATACTCCTGGTTTTATAGTTTGCCTTATTCTCTTCTCTAAGAAACTTCTTTTGTCGTCATGTCTTCAACTACTTCTCCTGTCCCGGATTTTTCTTTTCTCTCCAGGACTTAAATCGCAGATGGAATCGATTGCTTATTATTCAGATTTTATATTCACAAATTTGCCTAATTGCTAGTATTTCATGAATCCCCTTTTATCCTTTACAAATGCATTGTCCAACCCCTCCACATACTTCTAAATGTCTAAAATCATGGATAGTACAAAACCCTATATACTGTTTGTTTCTATATATCTGTGTGTTTATGATCAAGATTAACAAAATTAGGCATAGTATGAGATTAATAATGATGAAATAGAGTAAACATAAAATTACTTTTAAAATGTTATGTGAATGTGATTTCTGTTTCACACACACACACACACACACACACACACGCATGCACACACACACGCATGCACCTGCAGGGCATCACTCAGCCCACTTCTCATTTGGTGACATGAGATGATGCATGATGCCTATGCAAGTAGAAAGGGAGATGAGCTATGGCGTTAGGCTACTTTGAACACAAGCACTGCCATGTTGTAGTAGTCATTCTGATAACTGAGGCAGCTAGGTAGTGACTCACTGTTCAGGACCTGTTACTTGACACTAATGCTTGGCATATCATGGTTAACTGTTGTCCCATTGTAGGATATTTAAGTTGTTTCCTGTGAGACCATTCCCTCCTACTGTAAATAATGTGACTACAAACATCATTGTATAAGAAGTCAGTATTCTTTTCTTTGTTCTTTTTGGATGACTTCCAGAAGGGGCTTTCCTGTGCCAAAAATTTGAGTCTATTTTTAGCTCTATTCTGCTGTTGAACAGTATAGCATTGATGACCATAAACTGGTATCCTTATCATTTTAATATTTTTATGGGGTATACTTTTTCCGGTTGTAATTTTTCCTTGGATATCTTTCTTTTTTCTGTTTTTCTTTTTTTGATCATGATTACGCAGTAGATCATGGTGGGAAGAGTCAAGGATTAGGGGAAAGCCGGTGAGACCATTGTTTTCAAATTTTCTTTTTCTTCCTTCTGTATCTGGGCGAAGGGAGGAAATAAGGGGAAAAGCTGTACCCAGCCTCCCAACCGCCTCATTACCCGGGGATGGGGAGCCACCCAATGTCATCCCAGGGTCCCTGATGTGGAGCATGCTCTGAAGGTTCTGCTTAAGTGGTTTTGACCAATCCGAAAGGCTCCAATGGCCTGCAATATCTTCCCTGTGCATCTGTGCATGCTGTCCACTGCTCTGTCTTACCCACTGAGGAGGCCCAGTTCTGACAGATGCACTCCACAGTCAGACCACTGATCCTATGATTTCCCCCATAGTTGGAGTTCTGAGTCGAGTGGTTCAGTTGGAGTGATCCCCAAAGAGACCTCATTTGAGTTGATCCCAGACCTGATTCGTGTGTGCTTACCAAGATGTGGTCTGGCTCAGTCCATCCTCTTCATCAGCCTATGCACACACTAGTAGTTGCAGTTGCTGGGTCAGTTCTGTCTCCAGTCCCATCTCTTATGCAAACCAATGGATGCTGTGGCCCAGACCAACCCAGCCTGCTACACACTCGATCCTCACATACACCAGCGAGAACTGCAGCCTAGTTGGGACATCCCTCAATAAATCCCCACTAGACCTGCCCCAGCCCTGATTCCTATGCTTGCAGTATGTGTGACAGACTGGTCCAGTCTATTACACATCCCACTCAGCTCGCATACACATCAATGGGGGTTGGACCCTGGTTCAACCCAACCAACTCTAGTATCCAGCCCACACTCATGCTGGCAGGTGCCACCACCAGTCTAGCCAGACCCTCCCCCAGCCCTGGTTCTCATGATCACTAGCCACTCCCATTCCCAGATCTTGCTGGTAAGTTCCAGAAGCGGCTTGGTATAGTCTGGGTTGTCTGACTTGGTTGTTTGGCCCATGTGTGCAGTGGAGCCAGGACTGTAAGCCTTGGAGTGGGCTGGGCACAGCTTGGGTTGGGTCGCCTAGAGTGCCAATGGTGCTGGGCCAAGCTCACAGGCTGCCTGGCGGTGCACTTGTGAGGGATTAGGGGGTTTGAGCTTTTAAGGAGCCTGGGGGGCACAAGTGTCAAGTGGGGAACATGTAGGGACCTCGCACCTCAGGTCTTGGTGAGGAATGACTTCTGAGAGACTTGCATCAACAAGGCTACTGTTCTTGTAGAAATGGACCTCCTCAGTGGGTTAGATGGAGCAGTTGATGGCATGCCCAGATGCATATTGGAGATGTGGCAGTTCATTGGGGCCTGCAGAGGACCACTGCTACCATAACAGAGGAGAGAGCACAGATTGTTCACAGAGAGGGGTGAGGCTACGTGTGGGAGGGAGGACTGCTGAGGGAGTGTGTATCAGGTGAGGAGTAAATACTGATGGATTTCATCAACAAGGCCTCTGTACTTGCAAGTAAGTGAGAGGGCTGAGACTGAACAGTTTGGAGGGGGAAACTGGGGGACCTTTAACGGTCAGACCAATACACCAGCTTATGTGCAGAGGACCTGAGCTGGGCTAGTTAGCATTCACCACCACCAACTACCACTCACTAGTGCACACTTCCAACCCCTACTTGGAAGCCTACCTGGTAGGGCTAGATCACAATACCTGCTAGTGAGAGTCAGAACATGGGACAGGTAAGGTTGGAAGGGCCATGACACTAATTGGCATGCAAGAGAATCAGGTCTGGGGGCAGAGTCTTGGGGAGGTATATATGCGCCCACCCCTATGGAACTGCAACTTTCACTGGTTTGCTTAAGAGCTGGGGGTGGTGACGGGCTGAACTAGGCATGACCATGGAACCCTCTACCACTCATGGGTGCTGGAGTTGGGTACAGCATGGGCTGGTACAGGATAAAACACCCAAAAGCATATCCAGGAATAGGTGATGGGGCAGGCAAGGCCACAATATCCACCAGCTCCTATGTAGGCTGGAACAGAGGCAGTAGACTAGGCCAGGTAAGGGCCTAGCTCACACTGGCATGTGTGCAATCTAGGTCTGGGATTGGGCCTGGTGGGGGAACTTGGGGAAATTCCCCTGGTGGGCAATAGCTCCTGCTGGTGAGCATGTGATTCAGGCCTGGGTGTTGGTCAGACTGGGCAAGGTAGTCCACCCATTGACAAGTGTATGGGTTGGTTATAGAGGGGAGCAGATCTGGCAGGGTTGGGTCAAACCTTAGCATACTGGCATGTGCAGAAATCAGGCTGGAGTACAGGTCATGCCAGGATCAGCTATCACACCTACTGGTTTGTACGAGCCACGGATGGAAGCAGACTGCAGGGCTAGGCTGCAGCATTCGGCAGAGAGAGTTGGGAATGGGGGTAGGCCAGGCTGGGCCAGGATGCAGCATCCAATGGCAAAGTCCAAGATGGGGGATGGGCTATGCCGAACTGGATCAGAGCAACCACTGGCATGCGCAAAATCTTTGACTGGTATCAGGCCTGACTGGGGAGCTAAGGGGATGCCCTAGCTGGGTTGTGGCTCTCACGAGCAGGAGAGCCACAATGGGGGCAATGATCTGGTCTGGACATGGCTGCAGTGTCCCTTGGCATGCGCTAGGACTTGGCTAGACTCCAGCACCCACTGGTGCTTGTAAGAGCTATGGTGGGTATAAGATGGGTTGGGTTAGGACTCGGCTCCCACTGAACCATGAGAGAGCTATGACTAGGTGTGGACCAGGTGTGGCTAGGCTGTAAGAACTGGAATGGGTGTGGGCCAATTGGGCTAGGCCACTGTTCTTGCCAGGGCAGGAAATAGAATAAGTCAGTCTGGGCCAAGGACCCACACTGGTATACATGAGATCTGCCACTGGGTAAAGACTAATAGAGGAGTTTGGGGAACTCCTCTGTCAGGGGCAATTCTGCAGGCAAATCCAAGAACCAAGACTGGGAGCAGCCCAAACCAGCATACATGTGGGTCAGGCTGGGCCAGTTCATAATACCCCACTGGCAGATTTGAGAACCAGGATGGGTGCGGGATGAGCTGGGTTGGGCTGCAACACCAACTAGCGCACATTACAAACAGGACTGGGCACTGGCTGGACAGGCTGTGCCAGACTGGGTTATAGCACTCAACAGTGCACATGAGACCCAGGGGGAGTGGTGTGAGCCTGCTTGTGGCCTGGGAAAGCAGTCAAGGATGGCTCAAAGCCTTGGGCTCCTGCACCTGTGTGGGAGACTTGGAAGAAGCTCCTGGCCTCATATCAGCTCAGCTCCAGCCATTTGGGGAGTGAATCAGCAGACAGAAGATCTTCCTCTCTGTCTCTCCTCTTCTCTGTATATCTGATTTCCAGTGAAAATAAAATAAATCTTAAGAAAAAATATAGCCACCTACTTGGGTCTCCACATACTTTTAGCATTGTTTCTTTAAGGGCTCTGTATAGTTTGTCTTGTGAAAACAGCTTCAGACACTGAGGGAATCGGGGACCTGGGGTAGCTCACCTTCAGGAGCTCCTCTTTCCATTTCTGCTGTTACTTGTGCAGGGGAACCTTCTCCAATATAAAGTTCCAACCTTAAAGACTGTTTCCTCAAAATGGCATTTTTGTTTCTTAATGACAGCAGCTGTATGCCCCCACATTCAAAACAGGAATTGTGTGCGCTTGGCTTTTTTTATTGTTTGTTTTCAGTGTGGAAGTGTTGTTATTGTAAGCCAGGTATATTAGAGCTTAAATTCGTATTCTGTGTGTGGCCTCTTCCAAGAGATCTGCAATTCCTGAGTTTGATTACTTCACTTACTTAGGGCGAGGAAGGATTTTCTAGCTGCATTATTGTCCTTTCAGCATGAAGACAATGCTGTTGAAAATGAGAATTTCCTGTGGGTATGTATGTGTTCAAGAGATCTAGTATGACCTTATGGCCATTTCCTGCTGCTACATCTATCCTGGCTTATGGTGAGTTAAACGGCAGAGGTTGGAGTCTGTTGGCTTAGCTCCAGAGACGTGGAATAAATAGCACCACTTCCTGTGAGCGTGACTTGCAGTAGGGTCCTTGGGCTGATAATGTTTTCTTGGTGTATTTTGCATGTGCCTCAGCAAAATGCACAGCACATTATCCTCTTCACTGGTTATACAGCAACTTCCAGTAACTTAAATAGATACTTTTAGGATGCATTTTTTTCTTTCTGCGGTACCAGTGAGTCCCCAAATTAGGATGCCGTAGTAAGCTTATCAAGACCTGTGCTATCCTTAGCAGTGTACGATGATGTGGATGAAAATGTAAACAGTCATTTGCTAGTGCCCGTCACTTGTTAGATATGAGGTTGAGTTTATTTCCATTTCCATTGAGTCACTTACATTGAACATGAAGGGACAAAGCTGTGGCTTATGTAAAGAATCTTCCTAAGCTCACAGACCCGTTTAAACCCCAGAAACCAAGGTTCTAGCTAGTGTGATAGATTGTGACCATGCTCACTAAGTGAATTTTTTTTTTTAGTTAAATACTGGGTGGATATTTTGTGCAGTAAGCAAGACATTGCTTTGGATACCTCCAGGCCAGTGTCAGTGGCAGGGCTGCAGGTCCAGCTCTGCTCCCAGCTATGATTTCCTTCCTTTCATACACAGCCTTGGAGGCCAATAGGAGATAGCTCGAGTATTTGTATCTCAGACCCAGGGTAGGATATCCAGATGGAGTTCCCAGCTCTTGGCTTCTGGCTGGCCCAGCCCTTCCTGATACAGGTAATTACAGGGGAACCAGTGGAGGGAAGCATGAAGGAAGATCTCTCTGCTTCCTCTCACCCTCTTCTTCCTCTCTCCCTCTCCTTTTTTTTTCTCTCCCTCTGCTTTTAAACAAAATAATCAAAAATTTGAAACTATACTATACTCCTAACACTGGCATGCTTGTGTCAGTATTTTAGGGTCCTTCATAGCTTAACAAGAAGTTAGATATTCTCAAAAATTCCAAATAGGAAATAAGCTGTTTTTGCATGCACTTATGTAGGTGTGTATATTTATTAATCTGTCTTTTAATCCTCTGCCTATATGTGTGCTCAGTAGACTTAATTCAAGCATGTTTCTTTGGCTTAGTCCGAAACTGCATTTAAGTTGGCCTCAACTGACTGCACATTCTACGCATAGCTTATTGTTTGATAGAAGATAAACTATACTCAAAAAATAATTTCATACTCACATCACAGTATCAATTATTTCATTAAAATAGTTCCAGAAGTCTTGTTTCAGCACCAGCTTAAAAGTTTGAAGTTCAAAGTATGAAGCAGCCCTGAGCAGATAATCCATGAAAAGGTGTCCCTGGCCAATTCCCCAAAGCCATTCTGCCCTTTCCGACTTTTGAGTTAATGATGGAGGATGATCCCTGTAATACCGTCAGACCTTCTCCTCCTGTCTCGAGCATCACAGTCTGCCGCCCTTCCACCTGTGCCCATCTCCTCCATTACCCAGTCGCTCAGCCAAATCCTGGCTTTGTTCTGAATAGACTTCATTCTCACATGGTTTGGTTGTGATTTTATTCCAAATTTTTTACTCTGCTTCCGCTGCAGTTAGAATGCTGTCTCTAAATCGTTGCTTTGTTCTCTCCTTTTCACTTAAGAGGTTCCAAGGAACCACACAGCAGCTTGAATGCTTTTCTGGCTTAGAAATTTCTTCTGGAAATCTTGTACTCTGAATTTCTTCCTTCCATAAAATCCTGGGGATTGAGAACAACACAATCAAGTTCTTTATGCCTAGTAAGTACAGGCCTTATTCCTCTTTCTTGTAAGGTGTTCCCCAATTCCAGATGAGACCTCATCACAGGTCCCAGTCTCGTGAGAAGCATCTTTACTGTTCCTTCTCTAACAGCGTTCTGGTCATGAGCACTTCAATGATCTCAATCTTCTTACTGCAACACCAAATTCAACCTCAATACCCTGTTGATTGGAGGTTACTTCCTGCCTTCTCCAAATTTCCAATCTCTGCCTAGTATCCAACCAAAGCTGCTCCCACATTTTCAGCTATGTTTGTAACACTAATTCAACTCCTTGGTACACATTTTCCATCTTAGAATCTTTTCTGTTGCTTTAGTTTATTGAGAGGTTTATTTGGGCCCATGGTTGCAGAAATCTGTTGCAAAGGCAGGGAGGTGGGGGAGAGGGAAGATGGAGTGAGATAATATGTTGCTATTTGTTTTTTCTTTTGATGCAGATTTACATACATAGTGGATCATTTCCCCTCCTCCTTTCTGTCCTTCCGTCTCTCTTCCCTTCTTCTCTCCCTGGTTCCCCCTCTTATTATTTGTCTCTGCGTTATTACAGTGGCATGGTCATTCCTTCCACTGTTGCAGGCTTAGTATTCTGATGCATAAATGTAACATGGCACCACTAATGTAGGAAAAAGAAGAAAATAAAGTAACATAATGTAAAAGTGGACTTAAGAATAGTAAAAGGAATGCTTATTTTTCAGGAGTAAAGACACATGCTGTAAACATCTGGCATTGTCCGCATTGTCCAGTACACTAATCTGCGCAGTAGAGTTTATTGGCATGTGTGTTTGTGTTCTGTGTATCACTTGAAGCATTATATATTTTAAAGGGGAAGGCAATAAGAAAATTAAGTTTGCAACAGGAAGTAGCAATATAGTATTAAGAATAACTACAAATAAGTGGAATGGAGAAGGTCCAGCAGAGTGGAAAAGGGGAAAGAGTTGAGTTATTCAGGGTTATGAATTAGTTTTCTATTGCTGTATCACAGATGATCTAGACGTGAATCTTGCGAGTTTACCCACTCAGAGTTGCTTGGGCTGGGAACCTGGATGTTGCTTCCCTGGGATTCTGATTCAGCTCCTTTCAAGGCTAGTGTTGACCAAGGTGATGGTCTCCTCTGCATTTTTGACTGAAGAGGAGTCCACTTTTCTGCTCCTTCCAATTTTTGGCAGAATAACTTCTCAAGGGCCTTGCTAACTATCAGCCAGAAGCTACCCTCCACTCCCTGTTGGGCGGGAGTCTTTGTTTCATCAACCCAGTAAGTAGCAAAGTGGAATTGAGTTTTGTCTGGTTGATTCACAGAAGTGACAGGCATGGCTTTTGATTCTGTGATGTGAATCTTTAATTCCAATGTCAATGTCACAAGCCACGGCCTCATCCATGCCCAAGGATAACCTAGGCAGTGACTGTCAGGAGTTGGGCATCATTGGAAACCATGAGGATGAGAACAGGCATCTGATAGGTCTGTGTGTGAGGAGAAATGGGAAAGCAGTGAAGCATGAATGCAAAGCTTTCTGGAGAAAAAAATTCCAAGAAGAGGAGACCAACCCAATGGGCCTCACATGAGAGTATGCTGAAGGAGGAGCCAGGACTCCAGTGGATAGAGCCAAGAATGACGGAGGAGGGTGAGATGAGCCAGGTGAGGGAGCAGTGGTCATGCAGCTGTTGAAGCAGAACTTGAAGAGTTGAGTCACCTTTGCAGGTGGTATACAGCAGTAGGTGATGTGATGGTGAGTAGCCAGGAAGTCAGAAGGGTGTGTGCGGGCTCGGAGCATCAGGAATGACTCCCACCAAAAGTGTGTGTGGAGGAGCAGCTTGTAAACATAAATACTGGCTCTTTCAAGAAGTTTATGGAATGCAATTAAAGGTTTATTTTGGAGTATAAAATAATTTAAATCCATGCATATCAGGAGTCTTCAAATAGTTCTTCAAAAATGTGGGTTATGGGAAAGCTGCAATTTGAAATAAGATCTGCTAATTCAATTTTATCTGCTTTTCTCATATGTGAGATCTATTTTGTTAAGCCAGTTAGGCACTTGGCACTAATGTACTTGCTAACTAAACAAAAATGCTACCAAGAGGGAGACAGTAAAAATGAAAAGGAAGTGTTTTTGCTTTTACTTAGGAAGAATTTAGGGAAGAATGGAAACAGAGCAAAGGAATTCAAAAGATGATGTTTCTAATGGCTCTCCCAGTAAATTCTTGGCCAATATTCTGACTTCTGTATCTTGCCATTTCCCTCTGAGCTACTGAGAGACAGTGAGTCGGCCAGATGGTAACTCACCCCTTAGCAACCTTATAAAATTATGAGAGAATCTATTGAGTTGTTAGAAGGCACTAAACCATAGTAAATGGAGGTAAGGAATAATTACAGTGAGCTTCTAGAGATGTTCATAGCCTGCAAGATCGAATCTTTGCAAAATAAAGAGGCTTGGGATGAAGCAGCCACGTGCCGCAACAGGGAGGCCATGAACTTGATACAGTTACTATGACGCATACCTGCTTTGGAATCTTTAAACCAAAAGACCTGCCTTAACCGATTCAACTAGAATTAGTGTATACCTCTCCTTATATTTTTACATAAATGCATTGACAAAATTGTTTTTGAAACCTAGGATTGAAAATGGAAATTTTCTGTTATAATCTGGTTTTCTCCTCTTTTGATCAAAACAATTTAGCATAACAGAATAGGCCAGACTGTGCTGGGGGGGGCCTTCACTGCCACAGATAGTTTGTTTTACAGTCATGAACTTTAGCATCCATCATAGTGTTTTCAGGGTCAATTTCTATTAGGGGCTCTCCTCCTTAGAGGTGTCTGCTGTTTCCCTGTGACCTCACATGGCCTTTCCAACCTGTGTGTGCTGACAGCTGCATTTCTGGAGACCCTCCACCCTCTTATTAAGATCAATCATACTGGATTAGGGCTCCAACTTTATGGTCTCTTTCTACCTTAGTTACTGTCTATGGGCCCTACCTTTAAATATAGTATCAGTGTGGGTTGAGACTTCAATATATGAGTTTTTCACATTTAATTAATTTTTATTGGAAAGTCAGATATACAGAGCAGAAGAGACAGAGAGGAAGATCTTCTATCTGATGTTTCACTCCCAGGTGACCACGATGGCTAGAGCTGAGCTAATCTGAAGCCAGGAGCCCGAGCCTCTTCTGGGTCTCCCACTTGCATGCAGGGTCCCAAGGTTTTGGGCCATCCTTGATTGCTTTCCCAGGCCACAAGCAGGGAGCTGGATGGGAAACAGGGCCACCGGGACAAGAACCAGCTCCCATAAGGGATCTGGTGTGTGTAAGCTGAAGACTTTAGCTGCTAGGCTACCACGCTGGGCACAATTTGTGAATTTTGAGAGGAATTATCCAGTCATTAATATCCAATTGGGTAGAATGACTCAATTTCTGGCCATGGGAGTGATGCTTATTTTTTCATCTGAATACAGAGTAATTGCCAAATAAATGATATTCATAGACTGTTATGACTTACAGCCCTTCTGTAAGTCATAACACATTCTGTTATCAGTCCTGGCAAAGCTCACTGCTCCCTTTATAGATTTCTTGAAAATTTGTAGTTATTTGTGTTTTCTCTTGATATAGTTTTACATGCATGGGGAAGTATCTGTTCCCCTCTGTCCTCTTATTATTCCTCTTATTATTTGTCCCCAAGTGAGTATAATGGCATGGTCATTCATTTCACTGTTGCAGGCTTAACATTTCTGATGCAGAAATGTAACATGACTTCACAAATGCAGGAAATGGAAGAAAATAAAGTAATATAATGCAAAAGTATAATTAAGAATAGTGATGGGAATTTTATTATTTGGGAGTAAAGACACATGCTATATACATCTGTTACTTTATGCTAATCTCCCTGCTGAGGTTTATAATTGTGTGTGTGTGTTCTGTGTATTAGTTGTAGCATTATAGATTTTAATGGAGAAGGCGGACAATAAGAAATTAAGTTCGCTGGGCCCGGCGCAGTGGCTCAAGTGGGTAAAGGTCCTCGCTTTGCACGCCCGGGATCCCATATGGGCGCCGGTTCTAATCCCGGCAGCCCCGCTTCCCTTCCAGCTCCCTGCCTGTGGCCTGGGAAAGCAGTCGAGGACAGCCCAAAGCTTTGGGACCCTGCACCCGCGTGGGAGACCCGGAAGAGGCTCCTGGCTTCGGATTGGCATAGTATCGGCCCGTTGCGCTCACTTGGGGAGTGAATCATCGGACGGAAGATCTTCCTCTCTGTCTCTCCTCTCTGTATATCCACCTTTCCAATGAAAAAATAATAAAAATAAATCTTTAAAAAAAAAAAAAAAGAAAAAAAAAAGAAATTAAGTTCGCAACAGAAGTTAGCAATACAGTTTTAAGAATAATTAAGCAGAATAAGTGGAATGGAGAAGGCCCAGCGGAGTAGAAAAGGGGAAGGTATTGAGTTACTTGCTGTCTATCACTGTATCACAGATCACCAGGTTATCTAGACAGGTGAGTCCTGTGAGTTTACCTGCTCACAGTTGCTTTGGGCTGGAAATCTGAATGTTGCATCCCTGGGATCCTCTAGCTCAGAGTTCCTTCCAAGGTTTGTGTTGACCAAAGCCACATTTCAGCTACACTTTCTCTGCCGTTTGGAAGTGAAACAAGATTCCTTCCAATACTTATTCCATCCTTGTAGGAAAAACCCTATGCCATCCCAGGATTTCCAGGATTTCTCTGAACTTCCAGGATGAGCACGATCTCATTCATTAGTCCTCTAACTTCCGGACTGCAGAGTTTTTGTTCTCCACTTGGTCAAGTTGGTTGTTGCTTTGATCCTGTGTGTAAACTCACACATTTGCCTGTTACTATGTCATGGGCACAGGTGATGGTAACAGGTCCATGAATTGGAGAAAAAGGACTCTACTCCTCAAAATTCAGCAAACAGCCTTAGCTTCTCTGTTGATTCCCATTACCCCACAGTAGTCTTCAGTGGCTACATGACAGTGCCCAGGCAGCACACAAATTAATTTAACTGTAGGAAAGCAACAGTGAGCTAGCTTCCTGCACCTGCTGTTTTGTAGCCAGCAGCCAGCAAGCCTGCTCTTTGTCCTGGCAGAAGGTAAAGCAGTCTTTGTTTAGGAAATTAAGGGTCAAGATGAAAACATCCTGAATTACCTGGGGGAGCGCTAAACCCACTCACCTGGTGTCCTTACAAGAGTGACACGCAGAGACACAGGCAGTGGGGTCACAGAGTTGGATTTCAGTCATATAAACTTCTGGAACTTAGGGATGTCCAACGTGAATGCCTAGGTTGTAGAACAGGTAAGGAATAGATTGTCTCCTGCCACCTGCAGGGTGTGGAGAGGCCTGCTCAGACCTTGGTGTTAGACTTCTGGCATGCAGAATTGTGGGAAAACACATTTGTGTTGTTTTAATCCACTTGGTTGGTGGTAATTTGTGTGAGTAGCCACAGGAAATGGATTTATCACTGAAATGTACAGAGGAGCAAGATATCCCTGGAGGACTATCAATAGTTCCCAGCACACTCATGTCCTACATGCCCCTTTTTATTGCCTAAAAACTTAAGTCTTTAAACTTTGCCGTAGTCATTCACACAGGTCAAAGTCCGGGGAGATCTGAGGCAATCTGGTTTTAGCAACATCAACAGACTAAACCTTAGTGTTAAGCCTCTTTTATTCTTCTGAATCACCAACCACACCCTGAGCTACTGCTGGCCCTGACTTCTGTTCCCTCTTTCCTTGTTCTTACCCTAAAGTTCTTTATCTTTGTAGGATTGACATTTCATCACTGATGCCCTCAAAATTTTTCTTTGCCTCAGTTTCTCAAGGATGTGTTTATTTTTTATTTCTATTGAAATATTTGTTTGTTTGAAAGAGCCACAGAGCAGTGCAGAGAGAGGGATGAGCCATCTTCCATCTGCTGGTTCACTCCGCAGGTGGCTGCATTAGCCAATGCCGAGCCAGGACTAGGTCTAGAGCAGCTAGTAGCTTCAACCAGATCTCCCATGTGGGTTTAGGGGCCCTGTATTGCCAAGTGGTGGCTTTATCCATTACTTATAGTGCCGACCCTCAAGGATGTTTTTAAACATAGATTCTGTATTTTAGTGAAGAATTTTCTCTGTTGAAGAGTTACAGTTGTGTAAGTATATTATCTGAAAGAACTTGAATTTATGAAAACACCAAGGTGAAGAAAGCACAGGGACACAGGGTTATAGGGAAAAAGTCAGGATGGAAATAGGACCCAGGATCCTGCCACTAGAATAGGTGTGCACTGCAGAGAACATTGCCTTGTTCCTTCACGTCCCAAAGTCTCCATATACAAGAACTGGCCACAGTAACTGATAGGCAGGGGCTGGCTGACTCCTGAAGTGGCCACAATGGCCGAGTCTGAGCCAGGCTGAAGACAGAAACTAGGAAATTCCATCTGGGTCACCCACATGGCCACAAGTACTTGGGCCATCTTTGGAACTGGACCAGAATTAGAGCAACCATGGCTTGAACCCCTGTTCTGATTTAGGTTACTGGAGTCACAGGCCATGGCTGGCCCAGTTGCAGTGCAAGGTTGGCTCTGTTTATATGGAAGTGGAGTTCCAGAGTAGTGGACTAAAGTTTCCGTGAGGTGGTAGTATGTTTTCCTACTTCTTATTTCTTTTGTGAATCGGCAATGTTTGTGAGGGCCTTCAGGACTTACTTGGATAAATCAAGATGAGCTTGCTGCTAACTTCCCTTGGAATGGATTTGGCTTTGTTAAAGGGCATCAGAGAGCAACATGAAATTCTCAGAGCAGCATGATTTGACTGGAAAATTGTGGATCATACCTTAAAATTTTTGTTTTTATTTTTAAATGATAAACAATCTACTTTGACATTAATGTTCTAATTTATCATCTTTAGACATCAAGACTTGGCTTTAACTAGGAGGTCATGTTGCTTCTACTAAGGTTAGTCATGCATATTTAATGGCCTGGTCAGATGACATAAAGATTATTCTAGAAAAAAATATTTTTAAAATGCTTTAGAAATTTGTCTATTCTTGAGGAATTCTTATCCAAATTAGGTGAGGTGTTATTTTTTAAAACTTATTTTAAAAATAAAGGTTAATATTATATAAATTTTATATCAGCCCATGACTTATCAAACCACAATGAATAAAACAAGAGTTCCCATATAACCTCAAAATTTCTCTTAAGCAAAATATTAAATATGTAAATCTTTACACATGAAAGGAACGTAAAACATAAATTTTCATGCTTAGTGATCAAAACATGAGGCCATGAAGGGGCAAGGAGCTTGTTCAGATGATAAGAGATATGAAAGCTTTGTCTCTCATTTCAACTCTGTGATGTTTTATATGGCTCCTCTGCATTCAGTGTTTGTGAGCAAGTTGAAGGAATGATGCTGTAATTCTCATTCCTACTCCAAGAACAGCGTCTGCCATCTGATAAGTACTTAATCTAATCATCTGTTGAATGAATAAAACAAGTATGTGGGGAAAATAAAATGCTTGTGTATATAAACTCATGGATGTTGTATTCAGTTATGAATGGAGAGTTAAAAGCATAAATCATGGAAAAAACCAGAGATCATTAGTGGCTGTGAACAAGTTCACACAAAAGCTGCAGTGTAAAATCCCATGGAACTGAAGTGACATATGGCCACCTAACACATTGAAAATATAGACATGCATATTATAATATTTTTAATCTACAGGCACAAATGTAAAGATATAATTTTTAGTACATGCCTAGTGAATGAAATTAAGTTGAATCCATCCCAGTGGGCCAAAGTCTCTCTTATATATTATAAATAATGTCTATGGTGGGATACAATTAGGCACTGTAAGTAAGGCTGAAGTAAGATAGCTCACATTCAAAATTCTGCTAGTCTACAGTGAAAAAAGGGATTTTCATTTTCACTTAATTTTACCTTAATTTTTGTATGGTGTAAGAAAATCACAATTCACTAACGGGCATTTGAAAGCAGCAGATTACACCCACTGTTATAATGCTTGCTATAGTCATATTCACAGACTGTATTTTTCTCCTATTCTGGATATTATTTCTGTATTTTGTTTTCCTAAAGTATTTTATCCTATCTTACCTGCCTATCAGAATAAAATTTTAGTGTCAGTATAAAATTACATCTACTTTATATAATTTACTTATTTCCCTGTTACACATTCAGCATTTTAATGAATATTTAATACAACAATATACTTGGATTGTTAGAAATAATTAAATACTGCTTGGTATGTGTAATGTAGTTTTTAAACCACCTGAGACCAAAGGTGACATAAAATACAAAATCACAGTGAACACAGTAGTATTTCTTAGTCACCCATTTGTGAAACAGTCCCAGGTCCCTAAAGGGTTGGTTTTCATTCATTGTAAATAGCTTTCTCTCAAATCTAGACCATGGGTATCCTGGCCTCTTGCTGCCTCGGACAGCGCCCCTGTGTCCTGACCACTGCCGAACATTCCTGCTGCTCTAGGCTTGGCTAAGAAGTCTCGATGCACAAACCATTGTCCCCTGTCTGTCCCTGTCAATGCTTCTGCAGCTGTTGAGGATCAGTCCCCAGGTGCAGGAAAAAATGTGCCACCTCCTTGAAGGATTGACACTCTGCTCAAGGAGTGTAGGTATAGGCCTTCCAGCTGTTAAAACCTTACTGGTGTGTGACATGAAGTATCTACTCTTAAAAAGCTAGCCTGTGTCTACAAGAATGGGCCAGTGTGCAATCAGAGTCCAATGTCAAAATGTCTCCCCTCTTCTCACACCCACCTCTTGCTTTCGGCCATCCTATCTCATCCGGCATTTCGCCCTTTCTCTCCCCATGGTCTTCGCTGCAGAAGAAGCCCTCTGGAGAAAACCTGTCCCAATGCTATTTTGTCACATGTAGGCATGTTTAAATTTTAATTGACCACAGGGATTGGACTCTCTGCCAGTCTAAACTACAAATACTTGTGGGTATTCTGAAATTTTAAACCTGGGATCACAGAAATCGGTATATGACTTTGGTAAAATATTGTTGTTGAATATGAGATGACACAGTGTTATGTTTACATATTAGTGTTCTTGTATTCAAGAGATTGGGGGGGATATACTGAATCTTGAGGACAAAATTTGGCCATATTTGATCCTCAACAATATTCCTATTTTGAATTATAACTTAAAATTGCATTGTAGAATAAATTTATTGAAACTAATTCTTGAGTGATTAAGACCTTCAAGAACATCCATTTGAAGGAAGGTCAGAAATATTCAGATTAAAAGGCTCTACAAAATTTTTAAATGAGTAAAAAAACCGGAAATTGGCTACATTAATTTGCATTCAACTTCCCAGTTTACCTATGGGTATTGTAATGGGAACAAGACAGGGAAAAATCAAGAATAAAACCACTTCCTTCTTAATGTGAAATAGAGGAAAGTGATCACCTCTCTAGGAGACAGGATACTTAATGTTTGCAGTAAGTTTTAGAGTTCCTGGAATACTATGGCTTGGTTGGTTTCTCTCAACAAATGTATAACGTGGTCAACTTTGACAAATACTTTGAATTTGCAAACACTGAAATGAACACAAAGAAAGGAGACTTACACTCTGGGTAGGAATGTGCTCCCAGAAAGACAGGTAACCTCAGGTCAAGACTCATCGCATCACATATAGAACTGGAAATGCGTTCACTAATAAAGTTATCTGTAGCTCCTTCTGTGAAACGTCCCAGCATCCCCTGCTCTGCCCTTTCACACCTCTGTCTGGAATTGAGTTGTGCTGTCTTATGTCGTGAACGCCAGCTTGTCCATCAAAATCTGGAGTCATTGCCACTTCCGTTATGATGCCAGGAGATTCAGATTTGCCCTGTTATCAGTTTTGCTAAGGATCCTTTATATCTCTCTGCATTTTGCTTATTATATTATGATGCACTTATTTGTGTTTCTTCTTTTTGTAAGCTTGGAATTGCCAGTATTTCGAATGCCAATTCTGGTTTTTTGCTTGATTTGCCATATTTTTTTTTATTTGTACTTTATTGTCTCAAGAATAAGAGGGAGCAATAGTGGAAAAATAGATGGCAAAGAGAAAATTTGCAAATGTTGAGCTGTGGAGATTTTGCCACGGAGTATTTCAAAATCAGTGTTTCTGTTTCTCTTTCTAGCAGGGCCTATTTCTAAGAAATAATGAACTGAACATTCTGGAGTGAATAAATCCCCAGGAGGATATTTTTGGCACTTTCAGAGCCAATTTAACTACTCTGGGCCCCAAAAAGTTACACCACTGAGTTCATTATTCCTTGGGAGCATTCTGCATGATTTTCCCCCAGAAATTTGGAGGCACTGAAAAAGAATCTGCCATTTTCTTTCAGGCCCTCAGTGCCTGAAAACAATAGACACAGAAACACTGTGTACTTTCATTGTTATTCAGAAAACAGGACATTGAGTTGAGATGTGTATTAATGAAACTTCCATGTCATTTTGTAAGAGTCCATTTATCAGTGTCTGTGGAAATAAATACAGATCCTGGGCAGGGTGGGGTGTATTCACTTTTCCATGAGAGTACTGAGATGTACACAATCCTGTTTCTGTAACAAGCATGCCCATCACCAATAATGGGAATCAGTGTTTTTCTTTCCCTCTTGCAGCAGAACAAGAATTTCCAAGAAAAAAAAAAAAGGACCTCATTGGTCCTTGTTCTGTTTTTAAAATAATTATCATTTCCTCCTCACATGCAAAGAGGCCTCAAAAAGCATAACCACTTTGCATAGTTCTTCCTGGAATGAGAAGGATATGGAACCTTTCACTACTTCAAACATGAGTGAAATGACACAGTGAGAAAGTAGGGACTTTGCATTTCCCTGATGCAGTCAGCAGTGCTCTCAGCACATTTCATACAAAGTTTGCTTTCAGATCTTGAAGTGGAGAATAGCCTTTAGCCCTTGTGCTTGGGAAGCTTAGTGTCCTATAGCGGGGACAAATGGAACTCTCATTACTGGCCGAATTCTGAGAGGTAATACAGCATGCACAAGATCAGGCTCTTGAGTCTATCAGTCCTGTGCTCAGATCCTGCCTTTAACCTTACCGCTCTCCACTATGATACCCACTTGCCTCCTCGAATCTCCGGTATCTGCAAAAGCCAAACATAACAGTAGTGATTATCTTATGAGGTGGCCAGGCGTGGTGTGAGGACTCAAACAAATAATTGCACATACCCCTAAACAAAAGGGGTTCACTTGGGTTCTGAGCAAACCTGCTGTTGGGTGATTCTGTCGTTACGCAAATATTAGAGTGTCAGTGGACGACAACATCTCTGGGTGACACACTGCGATGAGACCGCCATGGTGCGTGTCGTCCATCTCCAATCTAAACAATGCAGACTAAATTTTGAAAGCGGAAGTTACTACCACTTGTGTAAATACTGACAAGAATAATTATTAGGTCCAACAAGCTTTTTGGAAAAACAGCCTTCTGAAACTTACTGCGTGCTTCTATTCACAAGTTGTACATATATTTTATGCTTTCATTTTTTTTTCTCACTAGGCATTTTGAATTGTCTGGCATACAATGTTGGTGTCCCTGAAGCAAAAATATTCTCTGGTTCTTCAAGTGAGCAGTTCGGCTATGCGGTACAGCAGTTCATAACTCCAAAAGGCAACTGGTAAGAATATTCTTTCCTTATGGTTTCAGTAAAAATACTAAGCAAATTGAATCTTTAGCTGCAATTTCTTGTTGAAATTGGTGAATGATTATATTACTATTGGATAGGTCCTTAGATACAGGAAGAATCATTCTATCAGAGTTGATAGCTGCAAATTAAAGAGTTGGGACAAACTGTGTCTTTAAAACACTGGCCAGAAATTTTTCTTATAAATATTCCATCATGAATTGATAAACCAGCTTGGTTACTTAATGCGTATGTGGGTAAGTTCAATAGATGATAGTAGGTAGGTAGGGGGGCAGATGTATTTGTTTTTATTCCTTATCATGTAAACTGATATTCATAATGGCTTTGAAAATCATCACCTTAGTAAAGCTATCTCTGGACCACTTCTAGATTGTAAAAAAAAAAATTCTTTATTCATTTTCAGCAAGGCTTTGCTTCCTTGCTTTATGCTAAGGTAGTCTTCCTCACTTCTTCTGGTGAATTGTCCCTATCAGCAATAATGAAAAATTCACAAAGCTGAATTTCCATATTTTTGCTACCAGAAACCACCAGTTTCTAATGCTATAGAATGGTTACATTCATAATCCTGGACCTTTTCTAACCAGGTGGAAGACAAAACCATCTTGGAGGATATAGATAGGAATAGCTCTGCTCCTGGTTTAATTTCCTGTTGTAAAAATGCAAATAAACTCAGAGAAATTAGATGCCTCTAAAAGTTGCATTTAGAAAGAGCTACAACTCCTGTGCCGGAGTTGAAGCCCGAAGCCCTTTTGAGCAGAGGTCCTGCTGTTGAACTCTACTTCTCTGTTGCAATGGAACATTCCAGACAGTTCCCACTCACCCAGGAGCCTAAAATCCTAGATCTCCACTCTCCAGAGCTCTTGCCAATGATGAAAAGAGTTGTTGTCTTAGCAAACAAGAGCTATAAAGTGTAATCCTGTTTCTGTTTGAACTTACATTTGATGCTCTTTACAACTGAATTCAAAGAAGCCTTTAGCATCCAAATTATCCTCATGTTGGGGCATGCCTCTCTTTGTGATGGGGAAACAAAATTATTGTGAGAAAGAGCAGTGGGAACGAGACTGTCTCTTGGAGGAAGTGAACTGTGAAGTCAGTTTTAAGGGTGGATAAAACACCAGATAAGCATGAGCTAATGTAAGGAGACTCAGAAAAGAATGTACGTTGGTGGTCGTTTGAATCACCTGCAAGGAGAATTCCAAAGATGAACAATTACTGCAATTATTCTGGATATGGGGAGGGTGGGAGAAAGTCAGTTACATCTCTCTCACTTACAAAATTTTGCTTTCATAACCAAAACTTAATGAGAAGGCTAGCAAGAGGATGTGATCACTTTTGACCTTAGGATCTAGCAGATGAGCAATTCTATATTCTTTCCCACAGACACCTGTGTTGAAAAATTCTTCTTCAACATTCCCACTTTAGTAGATACAACCTACTTAATGGACAGCACATGTACCTGATTTTCTGCACCAGCTACTGAGACCAAAATTTCCTAACTCCTTTTTCTCTTGCATCTTGCCCACAGCCAGAACAAATTCTGTCACCCATGGACATACTATGTGATCATTGCTCACCAACTCTCATGCTACTCGACAGGAGCCCACCGCGGCTCCCTCAGGTGTAACTGCTTTCCTTCTTGCCTTTCTCCATTCTGTTGTCTTCACCACAATCTGGTTTTACTCCTTCATGTGGCTTTCCACTAGAACCGAGTAAAAATTCTTTGCAGTGTCCCCCATGCTCTGAGATGGGCCTTCTTCCCTTGTGTCATCTTTCACCCTTTGCTCCTGTTTCCTATGTAGATGCCTTGGGTCTCTTTGTTTTTAATATGCCACGCTCATTCTTAGAGTTTGCATATCTTTTTCTAAAACATCTTTCTGAAGATCTTTATCAGCTTACTGGTAGCACAGGTGTCTCTTTCAGATCTCAAAAAAAAAAAAAACACAGAGAGCCCATATCACTCCTCATCAGTCTCTCGCCTTTAGGATGATTTGTTTTCTATCAGTTATCACAATCTGAAATGATCATATCTGCATGCTGATTATCTCTCTCCTATCCTTGTCTCTGAGTTAAGGGACATTGCAATGTCCAGTGGTGTGTGCTCAGCTCTTAAAGTGTCCTGGAAAAGGAAATCTACCATTATTTGTCAAGTGATTGCAAATGTGACTTCCAAGTGATTCATCTCTGGTACTCTACAAAATGAACTTTAGTAGGAGAACTGAATGAGACAGAAAGATGAACTCTAAAGAATCTATTTCCTAAGAATGATCTAGCTCAGGACAATCTGGTATTGAGTTTGAGGTTATTTCAAAGTAATAGCTTCACTGGGGACAGATACTTCCCAGAGAGAAGAGCCACCATCAGCAGTCAGTATCATTAGAGATAACAATCCTAATAAAGGTTGTAAGAGAAGTTGACCACTGCCCCTTGGAAATGACAGAGTCCTGGGAAAGTGAAAGGTAGCCCTAGCTCCTGTTTCTCTCTCTCTCTCTCTCTCTCTCTCTCTCTCTCTCTCTCTCTCTCTCTCTCTCTCTCTCTCTCACTCACTCTCTGGGATTCCCTCTATGCATCCAGAGATTATGAAATGACAGTTCTGTCTGTAGTTTTGGCAAGAATCTGATGCTGGTAGGGTGAGCTCAAGACTAGCTCTTTCTAAATCCTGTCTTGACATTTGCTGGACGTTCTTGAAAGATACATGAACACAGCACAATGAGTATTAAAAAAATGTATGAAAGGTACAGGAACAGAGAGAGAGAGACTGGATTCTTCTCTCTGCTGGTTCACTCCCTAGCTAGCCACAGTGCAATGACTGGGGCTGACCCAAACCATATCTAGGAGCCAGGAGCTTCTTGTGGGTTTGCCATGTGGTTACAGAATCCCAAGAACTTGAGCCATCTTTGGTGCTTTCCCAGGCCGTCACCAGAGAGCTGGATCAGAAATGAAGCAGCCAGGACTCTCACCTTATGAGGTGCTGGTTCTTCAGGCAGTGGTTGAACTTGCTATAAGCACTACACCAGCCTGAAAGGACTTTTGCAAAATGAGGCACCAACTTAGTTTTGGGTGGGCTGATGCTCTGAACTTGCATAGAGCTTCTAGCAAAGTGTCACATGAAGCCTAGCCTGCAGGCTTTAGTGTTCTCCAGCCTATGTAAAGGTCCCAGCTGTTAGGTATGTACCTGACTGCACAGGAGGAAGACAAGATGGAGCAGCTATATGACATGAGGGGTTGAATTACATGGCAGAAGTGGAAAGGAGAAAGAACAAACCTTGGCCACCTGCATGTCTGGCTTCTTTCACTGACATGTTGTGAGATAAAAATGCCAAAGTGGGCAAGCTACGGGCTGATTCCTAATCCAAAAGTTGAACGCTATGTGAGGTACAGTAAAGCACACAAAACAGGGGCTTTGGCTTTAAAAGGCGGGGAGTAGAATTATTGAAACAGTTACATTCAGAGTAGGGACACAGAAGACAAAGCAAATGCCAGCTGCTTGTAGTTAATGGTGCTTGTATCCTTCTTGTGTTTGTAGTTACAACTGAAAGCAGAGTTCATGTTCTCTTTCTAAGGAGAGGGAAATTGCCTCCTAACTTCTGTCATCAGCGTGGCCCTGCCAAGGGGCCTGGTTGTACATGGTTACTCAGGCAGTGGTGGAGTGCTCAGAACCCCTCCTGGTGTGCCTGTGTGCCATGGTTAGGACAAGCAGCCTCCATGACTTTGACTCAGAAAATACTATGAAACTTGGAGTGCAAAGCTGGCCACTTGTTTTCACAATTGGCACTCTGCCCTATACCACTCCTAATTTATGACAATTGTAGAGATATTATGGAAGTAGCAGATGTGGGAAGGGGTGTTTAAACATTAACTTTTCTTCTGATACTAATCAAGTTAACTGTGGGCACAGAAAGTATATTGCTGTGACTTCCTCTAACTCATCGAAAGCTTCCTTGCTTGGATTTATGCATAGCATACATACACACGGCACACTTCTTTATTTTCCGTGCTCCCTGCTGCCATTGGGTAACTTGCTCTTCTGCTGGCTCTTTGCTCTTTTTGCCCCACGGCCCAGCCCTGGCCTCCCCTTGACCAACTCACTTAAGGCTGCGATACACGTTTTCTTAAATTATATTTTGTTATTTCTAAAGCACAAATGTTAATGGTTTCACATTTTTTTTTGTTTCAAATGCACACACATGTATATAATGTTTTACATTAAGATTACCAGATTTTCACCAAAATCATCTTGGTTTTTGCTAATTGGAGTATTTTTACCCTGTGGACGTCTAGCCTAGAAGTAGGATGGATCTGACTTTGATAGTTCCCTTGAACTGTCTCCAGTGGGCGAGGCTGTTGGAAAAGCGAGATGACCTCCCAAGCTGAGCGGCAGAGCAGCTGTGTGACGTGCGACTGTTGGTCAAGCTGTGGCCTGCTCGTCCTGCAGGGAAGGGGGGGACCACTCCTCCTGGGAGTCGTCATTTGCTACACAGGATGTTCAGATGGGGATGATGACATCCTTATCACAAACAATCTACGAAGGCTGGGGAGATGTTTAGAATCATTTCCTGGAGCTCGTGGTGATAGGCACGGTTTCTGTTTGTCCAATGTGCAGGCCTGTCGAGAAGCATCTGAGCTCACTGGTGTGACTCACAGACCGTGGACAACTGCAGTCACTCGTGTGGCCAGCAGTACCTGGGCACGAAGGGTTTTTACAGTTGTGAAAATGTGTTTTATGGCTCCAGTCAGGACTTGTGCGTTCTTATTCCTTAAGAAGTCTGGAGAAATACAATGAACATGTGTCATAGCTATAATAAAGTAATATGTCACTTACATAGGTGCTTGGGTAGTTTTGGCTTTTTATTAAGATGAATTTTAATAAAACCCTGTGTGTTATAAATTGAAAGATTTTCTTAAATTCATCTAAAAATTGTTTAAATCAAAAAAGAAGGATGTTCAGTTCTATAAAGGCTTCAAAGATTGGATCGTGTGTTACCTTGGTAATAATAATATCTGGTGTTTATCGAGTGTTCTTTCTTTGCCACATGCACAATGCTCAATGATACTGGGTGCTTCATAAAATCAGTACCCCTTGAAAAGTGACAAAAGTCTGAGATTGAGAAGGGTTAAAGGATTTATCAGAGTAAATAATGCAAAAACTGCAATGAGATATGTAAAGGTTTTTGAAGTATCCAAGGAAAGAAGGGACAGGATGCACTTGGCAGACATAAACATTGTTTGTTTTAACATGAACTTGTTATACATTTTAAGAATTCTGAGTTGCAGGTTCTACTACAGAATTCTCCTATCTTTCTTCCATTGACTTTATTGCCAGACGTTGCAGGGCTAGGATGATGGTGGCCGGCCATTTTTCCATACTCTCCCAGATGGGGATTTCTCAAAGGAATAATTAGCCAGAGGACAGAAGTTTTCATCAACTTCCTGCCACTTCCTGAGTAACTTGCAAAATCCCCTGGCTTCTCTGGACTAGAGCAGTGTCCAAACCAGAATGCTATGTGTGGCTTATATGAGAATCTCAATACACTGTCATGCATGTGTGAGCTACTGTTATTAGAACTTTTTAAACATATATAGAAAGAAAACAAAGCATTCCCAAGTAACTGTTCCCACCCCCAGTTCCTCAACCATTGCGGACTGTGAGAGAGATCACACTGCACCCAAGTGTAGGATGTTAGGTGTCTTTATTGCCCAGGCTTGGCGACGGCAGCTCTTGCTACACTCTAGGAGCTACTGCACCAAGCAGCGCAACTCAGGGGTGTTTAAACTCTCATCCTCTAATCAGATTGAGAGCCAGGCAGTACAAAGTTGCAGTAAGGGAGTTACCAGAGCCCAAAGTTTTCCTATAGTTAACTAACCTAACATAGCACAACAGGAGGCAGGAGGGGCCAGGTGCAAGAGGAACCTCCAGAATAATTTCCACACTGTTAATTATTCTGAATGGTGCAGAAGGGTGGAGTGCACTTTTCCTGCCTTCAATTAACTTGAATGATGTGAGAGGAAGTGGGAAGGGCACTGCTGTCAATTAACCATCAATGGCAGCGCCCCATTACACAACCAGTTCTCATCTGTCCTGGATTAGCTTCCAAGCATATTGGTTTACCTTCAGTTCATTTCTTCTTGGTTCAGGAATTGTATTCCAATGTCCCTTCCAAAATAACCATGCCTTTGTCTTTTCATTATGGCCTTTAAATGTTTGCCAATATCATCCTTTGTGGCTCTTTCCAAATACAAAATTCTTTTGTTAGACAGTCCTGGCAGTGTTGATTTATCTACAAGGTTTGCTTTTATTTTAAATATATGGCATAGATACTCCATTTATTCTTTCAGCAAAGTTGAGTTTTCTAACTTGCAACTTATTTATTGCTTCTATAAAGACATTAGAAATCTGACAATATATTTAACGTTTATTTTAAAAATGTTTAAAGATTTACTTATTTTCCTTGGAAAGGCCAGTTTACAGAGAGAAGGGAGAATGGAGAGAAAGATCCTCCAACCACTGGTTCATTCCCCTAAATGACGACAACAGCCAGAGCTGAGCTGAACTGAAGCCAGGACCCTGGAGCTTCTCTCTACCTGGGTGAAGGGTTCCAAGGCTTTGGGCCATCCTCTACTATTTTCCCAGGCCACAAGCAGAAAGCTGGGTGAGAAGGGAGCAGCTGGGACATGAACTGGTGCACATATACAATCCTGGCGCTTGGAGGTAGAGGATTAGCCAATTGAACCATTGTGCCAGGGCCCTTAATTTTGAAATACATTGTAAATACTTTTGATAACTAGATTACAATAGCATATTTATTTAAACTGTCCTACAACATGGTTCACCCAGGGTGCTAATTGGCCTGTCTGCTATCAACAATGACTTTCCTTAACGGGCAGTAGGTGCAGGGCAAAAGAACATTCAAGTATCTTTCAGGTATACACTGGCCCCACTGATGCCCTAACTTCAGCTCATCTACAGTTGCCTCACCATACTTGTTAACTTTTTTAATCTTTCAACTTTATTATTTATTACTTAACTTTTGTTCTTTATTTTTACCACAATTTTATGATTTTATGTCATTGATAGTTTATTTTTAATCACAATTTTATTTATTTTTAAAATTATTTTGTTATACTTTAAAATTATATTACAATTTTTTTATAAAACTGATATTTCTAGCTAGTGCTTTAAAAAATTATTTCTGTTATCATGGACAGAACTGTAAGAGAACAGCCTTTATTCTGCTTTGCTTCGCTCTCACCCTACTTTTGACCTAACTTCATGTGTGCACTTACAAAAACAGGAACCCAAATCCCTACTCTGAGACTTGTGCATGACACAGATCTGCCCCAGACTGGGTGGCGGGCTTCAAGGATCTGGTTAAATTCTGCACGCTTAAAAATCTAGTCATAATTTTAAGACTGTCCTCTGGGATGTCTGAATGCCTGTTTCTGGAATAGAGTTCCTTTTGGAAAGTAATTGCAATTTACAAAACACACCTTGTTGTTGTTTGGCTGTCTGAAATAGTTCCATCACCCTATGAAGAGTTGCTGAGGAGTGCTAGCCTGTTGGCTTCTCTACAGCTCGCGTGATAGGAAGACAATGAGTATCTCTAGACAAATTCGAAGCGAGTTTTGTGTGATAGGAAGAATCAGGGGTCTAGAATGGAAGGGCATAGGTGCAGACACTGGATCTGTCTCCTCATAGATCCTCACTCTGAATTTCTTATGTGAAAACAAAGAGAGTGTTGGATCTCACATAGTATTTATAAAGGCCAAAGAAACAATGCACATGAAATATGCTTTGTAAATTGTAAAGTGGTGTGCAAATGTTACCATTTCATTATTAGTAATTAAACCAGCCATCTCCCAAAACACCTGCTAGAAAAGCATGTGTCGGGGACTTTCATTTGCAAGCCTTGAAGTCTTTGAAGCCTCCCCAAACCCTGTGCCCAGGAATAGGCCCCCAAAACGGGACTGTGTGTGATTCGAACGCTTCAGCTTTGCACCTTAACTTCAGAAACACTCCATGTCAGGTGAATAGAATCTGTTTTTTCTTGATTCATTTGCTTGCAGGGAGAAAGCTAATCTCCAGGGTTTTTGTGTGCCAGAAAAACAGGCTTAGGGTGAGCTTGGTGGACTTGACTTCCCAAAGCCTTGAGGGCTTAGCCATCTTGATATCTGAAGAAGTGATCTGGCAGCCAAAAAAGTAGCCTAATGAAGCCTAAATTCTAAAACTGCCTTTGCACACAGACCAAAGAATGTAACTGTTTGCCAGAGCAACCCTGCCCCACTAAGACCCGTCTTCCTTCCTCCCATCCATGTGCAGTCTCAAGCATTCATTTTTTCCATCACAAATGCCTTTCTCTAGACCAGCAAGAATCAGGGAAACTTGCTAGCCACTCTGTGTTTGTCAGTGCCCCAGAACTAAACAAAATGTAAAGAGTAATATGTTTTTATACCATAGGCTTGGAGATTGCTCACATTGAAATAGATATACCATAGGCTTCCAATCCCAAGTAAAATTGACCCCCTTGGATGGCTGGTAGGCTCTCCCACTGAACTCTTGAGCTGCCTTTTCAGCATCTTACTCTACCTAGAATTGTCTTGTTTGTCTTGACTGCCATCGCTCATTCCTTTTAGTTTCTCAGCCAGAAATCTTGGGGCTATCCTCAACTGTTTTGTTACTTAGTTTTCATGCAGAGTGATCCTGGTGGTTTCCCTGGCATCCTGTGTGTCAGAGAAGGCCACCTGGGACCATCTGCCCTTCTACCAGGCCTGCAGGAGTCCTGATCATGTCTTGTCTCCAGTCCTAGCCATCACCATGCAGGTGCTTCTGCTGCTTTATCTTTGCTTCAGGACAGAGCCAGACACACAATCTCTCCAACATACGTCAAATCACACCCGCTGTCAGAGTCAGCCAGGGGATTTCTTACTCTACTCACGGGGAATGCCAGGCCTTCTAATCACGTTCAGGTGTATGTAAGATCTGGCTGCATTTTAAGTCTGCCTTAGGCCTTACTGCCTTTCGGCTCGAGCACTTGGTTCCAATCATAGGGCTTTTACACAAGCTGTTCCCATGGCCACACTACTCTCTCTCACGGCTCCTTCAGCTCCTTCAGGTGTTGGTTTAACTGTCACCTTCTCAGGAAAGCCTTCCCTGACCATCATCATAAATGTCACACTGCACTTCACTCTCCTGAATCTAATAGATTGTACGACTTGGCTATTGCCCTCTCCTAACTCTACCCTGGCTCTCTTCCTCCCAAAGCACTAATCAGCACTGTGTGTTTTGCTTATTAAATTGACTTTTCTCACCCTGGTGTATGAACAGCACGAGGCTGTAAATGTGAAAGTGGCTTCCTCACTGGTGCCTTTCCACTGTAGAATGCTGTCTCCATGTGTAGCCATACAAGTGGTATACTGCTCAAGATCAGGGCATACAGTCCTTGTGGGAATGGCACCCCCTGCAATTGTGCAACAAGTCAGCCCCCTGGGTGCTGAGGAAGTGTTATCCAACTGAATAAAAACGAAATGCTTGCCCTGCTATTTTAACTGTCAGTACACTCTAGAAAAATCCCTGGTATTGAAGGAACACTCTGGAGAGACACAGACCAAAGAAAGATATTTATAACAGCTCATGGACTGGGAGTTTAAAAGTACCCTACCTACAAACCCATAAATACTGTTTACCAACTAAACAAAGAGTCTTGAATTCCACTGGAGGTGGGCAAATTGGCTATGTTTGGGAAGTCTACATAATGACTATTTTCCCACAAGATAATTGAACAGTACGTGTTATTTAAAGTAATGTTGGAAGAATTCCCAGTTTCACTGTAGGAAAAGAGAAGTTTACATCTCCAGATTTTGTTTTGAGAATCAGAGCAGCCAACGGCTCATGCAGCTCTTTTGTCTGGTTGAGATTAAATGAAATCTGCTTCAAAACAGAAGGGCCGTACTTCCACAGTAGCCGCCCATCAACATGTCACATCCTTTATCACTGGCCCACCCTCCCTGATTTCCTGTCTGACTTACTGAAGTTTGTCGCAGTTCCCTGTGAGTGGCAGTTTGGTGATGTCATAGCTTTTACTTATAATGGTGAGTTGTCAGAAACCAGGATTTCAGCAGGACTCTGGGGTGGAAGGAAAGGGGAGAATTTGCAGGAAACATTACCCATAAAGGACATGGACAAAGGGCTGTGAATCCCCAGCAGTCAGTACTATGACCTGCAGGCGAATTACTCATGTAGTTCCGGATGTTTAAGGAGTGAGTCACGGATAATGCCAATACCCTAGTTCTTCCTTAGAAGTCACCAAAATGGTGCAATTTCCCACTGCTTGTGTACCTTCTCATTCTAAGAGTTTTAAATGACCTAACACAGGCATGTGTTTGTATCAACTGGCTGAGAGAACATAGAGTGAGTTCATTCCTTGTGAAGGGACATAACATTGCCCAGCAGTTTGCCTTCCTCCTCCTCCCATTTCATTGACTTCGGTGGTCATGGTTCTGGAGGCTGTGATGATGATGTCACCACCCCTCTTGAGCTACCAAGTTCCAGATTCTCAGATGAGAAGGGAGGAGGTGAGAAGGTGTCTAGGGAATGCGGAGTGGTTAGGAAATAATTAGTCTTGTGCACCTTCTCATGGAGAAAGAAATAGCCAGAGGCTCAGAAAAACAGTGGGTGAATTTTACATGGGAGGGCACCAGCCTTCTGCTCCTTGGTGTGTCTCTGGCTACAGCGAGGATGGATGGCAATGTGCAGAAGAGAAATTCCCTGAAGTGTCACACCGGGATATTACTGTAGTGTCCCTGTTCCCACCGTGTTTACATGTACTTGGAGTATGGTCCTGGCTGCTGCCTGGCCTGCAGCTCCTGTAGACATCACACAATGACTCACATCTTCCCAATGCAAAACTGAGACCTGGCTGTCAGCCTCTGGTTTCTGTCCTAGTCCTAGAATCCAGCTCTTGCATTTTCTTGGTTTTCCCAGTCTGGTTTGGGCAGCTGAGAAAAAGGACAACAGCCAAGAGTTAAGAATTAAATCTCCGCAACTGGAGACATTATGAATAAATTGCGCTCATTCGTTCTCGCTACTGCTTTCGCTCTTTATCTCTCTGGTCTGTAAAATGGGGATAAGATTGTATCAAACTCATTTTGCTGATTAAGTTAGTACCTGATGATGTAGGATTTTATGTAATTAACAGGAGTTGCCAAGAAGCCCAGGGACAGAGCCACATGTCCTGCGATAGCTTCCTGCTCTTCAGTGAGTTTTTGTTGAAAACAAAACAAGCTAAAAGCACAGTAGCTATGTGTAGGTGGACTTGGGGACAAATGACTGATAACATTGTCAATGCCTTGTTCTCTGGCTTTATTTTTGAACTTGGATAAAAAGTGCTTCTGAGGGCACAAAGATGTTCTAATTTTTTTTCTCAACCAAGAAAATGCTTCTTAAGCAATGATATAGGATCATCCATGTCTGTATTTTTTGTTTGCTTGTTCCATTCATGTGTTCCACAATAAGTCAAAGCTGCAGGCACAGAATTCCCAGGGCTGTGCACCGTTCTTGTGTGGTGTGGAATTTAGTGAGCAGGTGGGGAGATACAGGACACTATGATTTTTTTTTTTAAATGGGACAGCAAATGTATCTTGTCCAGGTTTCGGAGAGTTGGGGGACTTCTTGAAGGCAGTTGTGTCTACCAGATCTAAGGGAGGAACAGAACTTACCAGGCACTGTTCAGGAGTCACTTCTGTTCAGCCTAAGGAGCTGAGTGCTCCAGAGAACCAAAGAAGTTATCACAAGCCAGGAACACCTTCTGACCTTGGCACACCAAGCAGCAGACGGAGTGTCAGTGCTCTCCTTCCTGCCTCTGGCCACCGACAGCAGACGGGAGCTTCACCAGCCGCAATACTGTCTTTGCAGAAGTCACGCAAAAGTTTCCATTCGAAAAGGTTTTAAAAGCTGAGTCTGTGTAGAAGATCTATATCTGACATGATGATCACAAGCATGCACAAACTGAGAAACTGCCACCTTTCCCCATTTCCCACATGAAATTGTGTAAGAGCCCAGTGCTGTATACCCTAGGTGGCTATTTCCCTCACATGGGCACTTTGCCATGGGGAAGAGTGGTCCAGGGCTGCCTCCCATCAGGGAGCGGTCCATCTGACTCTCTCTCTCCCTCCTCTCCCTCTCATCCCCTGCCACCTATCTCTCTGTTCACTTTTCTCTCCACTGCCACCTCCCTTGCTGAAATAAAGACCTCCCGTGTGACTGACTGGATCTGGCCTTTTGGGTTTGTGGCAATGAAAGTTAACAGGCATAGCACAGCATGTGAGGTCTGAGAGCTAGAAAGACTGCTTTTGAGGAACTGACATCAGTATAGCTGAAATACAAGAGTTTCACAAGTGCGTGAAAAAAAGAGGAGGTTGAGAAATAGAGGAGCCAGAGCCAGACTGTTTCTTTCATAATGTATCTGACATGCAGGAATCAGAGGTAACACTGTGGAGTTTCACGCTAGGGGAAGACTAAGCACACACACGGAGAGTATCTTGACATTGAAAGAAGTTTTTATAAAGTCTTTGAAAGGTTCCTAATTGCCTCCTCATGTTCATGAGTCTAATGAACATCAGAGAAGCTCAAGCACTTGGTTCAGATTTGACACTCAGAGCTGAGCCAATCTGAAGCCAGGTGCTCCTTTAGGTCTCCCAGGTGGGTGCAGGGGCCAAGGGACTTGGCCATCCTCTGCTGCTTTTTCAGGCCACACACAGACAGCTGGAATGGAAATGGAGCAGCCTGTGAACAGGTGCCCTTATGGGATGCCAGCTCTGTAGGCAGAGGTTGAACCTATTGCAACACAGTGCCAGCCCCTAGGGTGTTATTTTGATAGATAAATTATGCTAAACTATCTGCCGGTGAGAAGACACAAAGTTTTCAACTTCAGTGTTAAGGTTAACTGGATTAATGTTTTTTAGAGTACTCTACAACTCGTCAATTGTTTGAGCAAGGAGAGAACTTTTTCATTACTCAACTATCTTCCAAAATAATATTTTCCTTTCTCCGTGATTTTTTTCATACTGCTATCGCTACTAAAATTGCTGGCTGCAATGCTCATTTCTCAAGATCCACACAGCGTTCATTGCTTTGCTTCCTTGGGCCATTTTAATGTTGATTCTGTGGGAGAACTACATTATATCTTTTCAGTTTATTATTTGACTGTTCATGCACCTTGAACAGTTTGACTAGAGTTAGTAGGAAAGTCCTTTGTAACTACCAGAGCACTTCGAAGGGGCACAGACTGCACGATTGATCATGGAACAATATTTAAACAGAGACTTGTAGATAATCCTCAATATTGACAAGATAAAAGCGGAAGAAAATACGCTTCCTTCGCAACCCAAGGTTGCTGAGTCATTAACCGGCTAACGGTTAATAAAGCTGCTTATGTCCGGGCTCCTGTGGTCAGAGATGTGGAGTGACTGGGTCTGCAGGAAAACACCTAGTCTCTAGTTCTGAAAACCCTGCAAGGAGTGAAACTAACTAGAGACGGGATGCCTGCACCAGCCTTCTTGTAGCCCCTAACCTCATCAGTCTATTTCTGATAAGGATTCTCTGATGAATGCAGTACACATTAAACCCCATCAGTTCCTCATCTCCCTTTTAAGTGACAGCATAGCTCAGGCGCAAGTGTTTGGGGGTGTAGCTGGTCCTCAACAAATGTTAGTGACCACTTTTGGTTTTAGTATAGCTTCATTGCTGAGAGCTGTGCTGCCCACTGTGCTGGCAGACCAGCCGGGTTTGAGATACGCCCAGGTTGAGACAGGCTCTAAATAAAAAACAGATAGTGACTTTCAAAGACTTGGTAGGGGGGGCGGAAAGTCAAACAGATCATCATTTTTTTTGAGTGCATGCTAGCTTGTGTGTTGTGAATTAAATAAAATATATAACTAAATGTATTATTAAAATGGATTTCACTGTTTTTTATGAATGTGGCTGATGGTCAGAACATTTTTGAATTGCACATGTGGCTCGCATGTGGGGCTTGCATTCAGTTGCTCTCGGGTAGCACTGGTTTAGACGGTCTCCCAGAGTGTGTGGTCAAGCCGCAGTATTGCAGTCACTTAGCAAGGAAGCTGATAGCAAAGGAAAAAAGGAAGAAAGCCAGAGAAAAGCCAATAAAATAGTGCTTCCACAAAATGGAAATTGTATTTTTTTTACTGCTTCGTGTGATTTTAACTTTGAGAAACTAAATGATTTATGTCTAATTACAAAAACCCACAACTGTGTTTCCTAGGTTACTGGTGGGTTCACCCTGGAGTGGTTTTCCTGAGAACCGAATGGGAGATGTGTATAAGTGTCCTGTTGACCTCTCCACGGCCACGTGTGAAAAACTAAATTTGCAAAGTAAGTTGTACTTAGCTGTGTGATTTTGTTTGTTTGTTTTTTTTAACACATATCAAAATCTCATTTGTTCTACACCCAGCTAAGATGTAATAAGAAAAGCAGTCATCATCGTTTCATCTTAAAGGAGTGGAGCCTTTACTTCAGGCTCCTGGGGTCCCAGGTCATTAGGAATGAGTTTTCAAAAGCTCCAATGTATCATCCCTAATATAACACCCTTACATTTTTTAACATTTGAGTATTTGTTTTTTATTGTCTCAATGCTATATACACTTTGCCATATTACTAATATACTTACATAAGTGTAAGCTTCAAAGTAAAAATACGCCACTTGAAGTTCTGTTAATTTCCTCCTATTGCAAATCATGTTTTGTGTAACTTCCTCAGCTAGAGTGGAAATCCAGTAGGACTTCATTGGGAAAAACAGATGAAGGATTTAGGAGGGAGCTCTTACTAAGTGCATGGAGTGTGAATTTACTTCTATTTCTAGATGTTGAATAGTTTAGGAGAGCTGCTTGAAAACAGCTCACTGGATTGGCAGGATCAAGAGGAGATTTTCCTGGTAAGGGAAGAATCTTCTGCAGGCAGAATGGCATAAAATAGTTCAACAGGGCTGTTAGTCAAGGTTGGTCGGCTCAAAGGGATTCACATCACTGTTATCTGGGAAATGGGGTGCTGTTAAGAACATCTGTTTCGTCAAGAAGGAAAGGGGGAACAAGTGGTTCTAAGAATGACCTTGGTGTAATGAGATGACTCAGTGTGCAATTCATCCTTTGTGATAGAAAACTATCCAAGAGTGAGCAGACCTCGGTTCAGGTGGGAGTCCTGAAAAGATAGGTGAATGTTTGTAATAGTCGCTCTGGAAAATGGGGAAGAAGTGTTACTAAGGATATGAGAGAGAGAGAGGCAAGGAGAGCTTGGCAGAGGTAAAAGGCCAGAGCAACAATGACATCACCGAGGAAGATGCACTGGTCAGTCATTTGAGAAGAGACGCAGTGACCGGTGCCTATGTTCAGTAAGAAGGAGGCCATTGGGCAGGTTCATTGGTGGGCTCATGGCTGCTTTAAAGTTTCACCCAGCATTGTAAAGAATTTCAGTTTCAGGGCCTGTAAGTCAGACCCTCTCCAGAATCCAACCCCCTACTGTCTTACATCCTGCAGCCTCACACATTAAAGTCATGATACGCCCCCAGCACCTGGATATATGGTACTACGATCAGTGCTACATGTAAAACACAGATGTACCTGTTGCTTTCCTAACATGTCTCAGTAAATCATGTTTTCAAATCTTTGTCTTTTTAAAAAGCTTCCACAAGCATGCCAAGTGTGACCGAGATGAAAACCAACATGAGCCTTGGCTTGACCCTGTCAAGGAACGTGGGGACCGGAGGGTTTCTCGTGAGTGCTGGCTTTCCCTACCTCATTCCTGTTGAGAACATTTGATAGTTTCTTCCTTCCATCTCTCCATTGGAACCAGTCTTGAAGCTTAAATGTCGCAGCTCGCTTTCTGCTATTGGGATATTCAACGCACAATGAGTGTCTTGCAATGTGCAAGATATTAGGATATTCAGCAAAATATTTGCAGCAGAATGTTTTGAAAAAAGACAGTCGAAGGAACATTTACTTCTTGCCCTTACAAAGAAGGCTTAGAACATACTGATAATGTCAGAACCGCAGGCCTGCTGTCTCCTGGAACATTTGCAATTAGGTACTACTAATTCGGAAAGGCTTTGAGGTCTATTTCCTGTATCATTCAAGATAGACAATCCTGAATCAGAAAGTAGGCTTCAAAGCTAAAAATGTAGTTTTATTTTTAGCCATATCCTCTAACCACTGTCTAATCTGAGACTAGTTTAGGCATGGTGTGATCTCTCATTGTATCATGTCAGCTTGGAAGCTAAATTAGTTTCTAAGATGCTGTGAAATGACAATAGTGAAAAAGGATGCCTTAACAAAGAATCTGGAAGCAACGAGTTGAACTGCATATCCAAATGAATTAAAGGCATTAATATAAAAACCAAAAAATAAAATTCGAACTTTCTTAAGGTAAGAATTTCTGAACTTAGAACTAATTAAAATATAATAGAGGAAATTTTTTAACAAGACTCGGTAATATTAAAAAGAAATATCATTGAAAAAATTTAAAAGATAAGAACTCATAAAAATTCAGTCTTTTTTGAAATGTTCAACAATTTATATCCTTATATTCCAGTTGCATAGTCCTGTTAATATTGCTTTCCAGAGACTAATTGAAATTGGCATTACTTTTAGCTGTACCATGCATGCATGTGCCAGCTTATATTTTATGCTTCATAGCTGTATCATTCCAGCAGTATCATTAAACAAAGTCACTCTACTTTTACTAACTTTTTTTCATATAACTTTGCTACCACTAAATAATTAGGTATTGCTTATGATTTTGTTTCAGTTCATAAATGTCACAGTTGACTGTCATAGTGTATGATATTCCAGTCTATAATAATGCTGTTTTTATCTTTTTTTGCAATGTGTTTTGTTTATTTTTAAGGTTGCATAAGTCATAAAGAGAGACTTTGGATTTTAGCTCATGTAACTGTGATAAAATAAAATTGCAAGAGAATTTGAGAGATTAATACGATAGCAAGCAGAGAGGAAGAAAGAGCAATAAAGAAAAAAAGCCAAAGTTTCCTTCACATATCTAAAAGGTCAAACATCTTAAGATTTTCTTAAGCATTATGTGGCTGACAATCATCACAGTTTTCATAAATTCTGGGCTTAAAGCTGGAATGTGGTACTGGCATTAATACCTGGCAGAATTCTAATTTCAACTTCTCAATACTGCTTTCCATTGCTTTCAAAACAAAGACATCTTTTTTTCTTGAGTATTTCATGAGCTATTGCATAAAGTGTTTAAAAAGAAAACCTTAGAAATGGGAATATATGACTTAGTAACTAGTTTCTGTTATTTGGTAAACTAATCAATGCTGTGAAAAATTATATTCTCCTAAATGGCAAAATGAATCAATTTTATGAGGTGGCAGCGGAGGGGTGGGGTTGCTGAGATCAGCACAGCTGCTTCTAACGGTTAAACCGGGTCAAACAGATTTCCTCTTCTTTTTCCAATTGCTTAAAAGACTACGCTTTTCTGTTAGGTTTTAAACATGTGTCCACAGCTTTGCATAATGCCAAGTTATTTAGACTTTTTTTTAGGATCTTGATGAGGTTTTGCTTTTCTACATTTCTTTTACATCAAGACATCTTAAGATTTAGTCTGCTTGTTCTTGGGTGATTTCTTGATATCTGAGGACTGCTAAGTAGGAGAAAGATTGGGATCACGTGGATGGAGATATTAAGAATTGAAATATGCATGGGGTGAGCAAGGAGACCATGTGAACCAGCTTTGGTGGTGGAACAGAAATAGAGAATTTTCAGGTTCTCCCAGTAAAGTAGTGCTCTGCGATCAAACAGTGGCAGTCCAGGAACCTCATTTGATTTGTTTAGCATATAATGTTTGAGTTTGTAAAATGTTTTGTCTAATTGAAAGGCAGATTGAGAGAGGGAGACATTTCCTGCCTGCTGGTTCACTTCCAAATTCCTGCCACAGTCAGAGTTGAACTAAAGCTACAGCCAGGACTCTGGAACTCCACCTGAGTTTCTCGTGGGTCTGGCAGGGCTTCACATCCTGCGATGTGGCCTGCTACCACTCAAGCTGCATTAGCTGGAGGCTGGATGGGAAGCAGAGTAATGGAGACTCAAGCCAGGACTCTGATAAGGATGTAGGTGTCCCAAGTGGCAGCTTAAACCACTGCGCCACTATGCCCACCCAGTGGGTGATGTTTTTAGACTGAGTTTTCCCATGAACTCTGCTTTCTCTGACTCTCAGTGGAAGACTGGGTAGTCTGGAAGCACAGGGCCTGTTTCATACCAGTGAGTGAGCAGGGAGTCCACTGGCTTGTCTGTTTGGGTAAGGCACAGGTGCTTCCTTCAGCAGGGTGGCTCTCCCTGCCCCAAGCACTAATGGAGGGCTCCCACCAGACGCTTAGGGTTGCAGTGTCTGCTAGCAATCTAAATTGAAGAGACAGGAGGAGACCTATGCCTGACAATAACAATGACCAAGATATTGGCTCACAGTTAACATTGAACTTGGTGTTCACTTGGCACTGTGAAGCCATTTAATCTTCACCACTCCCTTTAGAACTTGGGGAATGGGATTTTCCTTGCTTTACAGATGAAACATGTGTGGCCTGGGTAACTGAGAGACAGAATAAACTTGGCCATTGGCTTCCTCCTGGAAGGAAAATGCTGTTTTCTCTGGCTGGGTTGCGGAGCTGGTGGGCCACTTGCTTCCTTGACGAGCACCTGCTCCTGCCAGTCCCAGTTCTGCTTCTGGCAGGCCTGCTGGAGGGCACTAAGCAGCCATCTCATCCTCCATCATTTCTCCTTTCCCCAGCAGACTTTCACTTAAGCACAATTTTGACTGGTTAATTTCAGAAGTTGATCATTGCTCATATCTTGGAGAAAGAATGATCTCCAAGCTCCACACCTAAAGAGGCAGAAGGCACGCATTATTATGATTATTTTGTACATGTTTCCCACTTACTGCTTTCTCATCTCATTGAAGACATGCGGTCCTCTGTGGGCACAGCAGTGCGGAAATCAGTATTATACAACCGGCATCTGTTCTGATGTCAGTCCTGATTTCAAGCTCTTGTCCAGCTTTTCACCTGCAGTACAGGGTAAGTTACGAATGTGCAGATATGATCAATGTGTTTTCAAGCCGTGGGTGGCAGGGGAGGGAGGGAGAGGAAGGGGAGGAGTTTAGTAAATGCTACTCATGACAGGTCTCTTGTCCTGTTTTCACCTGAGTGTGAAGTTTGACTTAACCTTTTCCATGTGTGTTTGTGTGTGTGTGTGTGTTTTTTTCTTGTAGCCTGCCCTTCGCTTATAGATGTTGTGGTAGTGTGTGATGAATCAAATAGTATTTATCCTTGGGACGCAGTAAAGAACTTTTTGGAAAAATTTGTTCAAGGCCTGGATATTGGACCCACAAAAACACAGGTATGGATGTCACTGATAAACCACCTAACCTAGGCCTTACTTTCTGAGAAAATACTGCTGAATATAAGAGATCTTAGAGTTTGTCATTTGTCAAATTCCCACCTGCTATGTAACACTGAAAGCTGATGGAAACTTGGTTTATGTTGGGTTGTTCTGCCCTGATTTGGCTGATGCTGGCCTCGTGGGTTTCCTTTTAGGCCTCGCACATAAGACAGAACATTTTCACCCTCTTTTAGCTGTCTGTTTCCTCCACTTCTAACACATGAATTTATCAATGCATTTTGAAGAGGTGTGCCTCTTTCTCATGCCCGTTTGGGCTAAGAATTTTGTTTCTTTACGCTTCATTGGCAATGTACAATTGCCTTTGTATTCTGGAATTATTTTATAATAATTGCACCCTTTGAATTTTAGTTTTTTTTCATGTTTTAGTCTAACCTGCCTTTGTAACATGGAGAAGTCTTTTCAATAATTCAGCATAACTTTCTATGTTACAAAAATCTTTATTTTTGTGTCGTTTAAGATGGACAACCAAAATTCAGGAGCAGATGCTTCTGAGAGAAAACTAAGCAGCATTTATTTCAGAAGTTCAGTTTCTGCTGTTTTGGTTTTTTGTTTGTTTGTTTTAGTTTGGTTTTTAATTGCAAGTGGATCTTCCATTCCATGGGTCACTTAGTTGTAGGAAGACAGTGAAGCAGTCTGTGCCAGTTCAGAGTTAGCTGCATATTTTTGAGTTGCAGCTTATCCTGCTGTGTCCCGAGTACTAACAATGGCTGGAATATTTTCCCTAAATGCTTAGCAGTGACCTTTACTGAATTTGCCTTTCTGCCTTCCTAGATGGTATTATAAAATATCATTAGCCAGTTTCCCCATTGAGAATGCTTGCTAATGCCAGGAGAACATTACTGCTTGCTGAAACCATGGCTTTTACTTACTGTTGCATAAGATTAAGTATAGCACCAATGTCTGATGAATATCACTGATAAATCATTAAAAGAGAAATATGTACTTCCTTACTTTGTATCTCTAAATGAAATACCCCCCATGGCAATGCATTTAATGGATTTATTATTCTTTTGCCTCTTCCTAGCACTGTACACCATTTTTGAAGGTTTATTTTATTATTTGAAAAGTAGATTTGCAGAGAGAGAGGGAGAGATCTTCCATCCATTGGTTTACTCCTACATGGCTATGACAGCCAGAGCTGAGCTGATTCCAAGCCAGGAACCTGGTGTTTTTTTCCTGGGTCTCCCACACAGGTGGAGGAGCCCAAGGTATGGAGACACCCTTCTCTGTGTTTCCAGGCCACAAACAGGGATCTGAATTACAAGTAGAGCAGCCAACACACAAACAGGTGCCCATATGGCATGCCAGGGCTGCAGGCAGAAGTTTACCATGCCAGCCCCGACACCGTATTTCTTATTCCTTTACAGAAGTGATTAAACTCATTCTCTTCTGTTCTCTAAAATTGGCCTTTGTATTAAGTCCTGATTTCCATCATATCTTTAAGTCCTCCTTCACTTTTCTCACACAGTGTTCAGAGACATGCTCGTGGGGCTTACTTTACTGCTACCTTACTTTCGGCGCTTAGTCTTGAAGTCTTCAGTGCCATTTTTGATCTTCACTCCCTCTTAACTCTCCTATGCTAAAGCAAGGGGTCCAAGAATGTCATCTTCCCAGTGCCTGGCGGGAGGGGGCAGGCAGGGGACAGCAGGTGAAGTTCCCTCTCCCTGCTTGGCACACTGACCTACGGAGCCTCCCGTGGAACCCTCCCTGCCACTTTCTGTTCTGGGACCCCACCTCCCAAGCGTAGAAGATGACCTCTGTCTGAGATCTTGATGGATAGGAAATGGCCCAGGACCCCTTGCCTTGGAATCCTGCTTTGGCTGGGCTCTCTCAAATATAGGACCTCTGGAGTTCTCCCTCCCAGTCCCGCATGCAGATACCAGCTTTCTTCCAAGGTGCTGAATCCCCTAAAATCTAGCTCGATGCATAGAACCAAAGTGAGCACATTTGTGTTTGGGTTTTTTTGTTTATTTGTTTTAAAGATTTATTTGTTTTTATTGGAAAGGCAGATTTACAGAGAGGAGGAGAGAAAGATCCTTATGGAAAGCCAATGCCCTTTCTCTGTGACTTCTTCTTATTTGCAAACTTATATCCATGGATAACTAGATATTTTACTTATGCCTCCTTTAATCTTCCTGTGATACTATTAATTATCTGCCTTTTAATAATAACCTTCAATATTAGTATTAGGAAATGTTTAAAATTACTCCTCCAAACCAGTTTGTAGACTGTAGTCCATCATATTGCATGTGATAGAATTATTGTGCGAAGATGCTCTCTGCCACCAGAACAAGAGTAATTTCCCTAAAAGAAACAGCTATCAGAAAAAACAGAATTGGAAATGATTCCTTCAAGCTGTCAGGTCATATCTAAATATAATCTTGAGAATTATTTTCTTGGCTAGAGAAAAAATACTATAATTTAATGACAGCCCATTTATAAACTTTTTCTCTTTTAAAGGTGGGATTGATTCAATATGCTAATAACCCAAGAGTTGTGTTTAACCTGAACACATTTGAAAACAAAGATGACATGATTGTAGCAACATCCCAGACATACCAACATGGTGGGGACCTCACAAACACATTCAAAGCAATCCAATTTGCGAGGTAAGTTTTGGTGTGAATAGACTGATATTTTGATAACATGAAAGTACTACTAACTGAAATAAAAAGAAAAAGAATATACCTACTCACCACCCCTACAGTCAGAATTAGACATAGAGTCTAAGTATTCTGTGCATTGAACACTTTGAAAAGGTAGCCCAGAAATGAAGTTAAAATATAGAATTTCGATAGGGTATGATTTTACACAAAGTGAGAAGACTTTAACATAGTAGTAAATGGAGTGATCTCTCTGTTTATGTTATCAGAGCTGCAGAAAAGATGAGCTAATGAAATACTTCATGCAAATTAATGAGAAGCAGCCCATCTTCAACATGAGTCCATTAAAATTTTTTTTTTAATCTGTGGAAAGTTTTTACAACTCTGTAGCAATCTCTTCTTATGTTCTCAGTTTCTCTGTTGATCCAGCTCCACTGATCTTCACTTTCACTGAATATTTTTTTAAGTTCATCTATTTAAGGGACCAGCTGTGATCCACTCCCTAGACACTTGTGGCAGCCTAGGAGCCTCGAGGTGATCTGAGGTAAAGCCAGGAGCCAGGAACTCATTTGGCACACTTCTTCATGGGTGGCAGGAACCCCAGGACTTGAGCCATCACCTGCTGAGTCCTGGATAAGCATGAGCAGGAACCTGGAATCAGCAGAGCCAGTAAATCCAGACACTGTTATATGAACTGCAGGCCTCACAAACTGTGGGCTTAACCCACCGTACTGTAAATACCCATCCCTTTTACTGGGCTTTAACCAGATACCTTCACAAATATGCGAAGCCCTCTCCTTGTGTTACAAAATAATTGAGAGTCATAAGCTTACCTTTCCTTATTCCTGCTTCCTGCTTTTTTTTTCCTCTTGTGCAATCCTTCTCTTACAATTTCTTGAAAAATATTATTTTGCCTTTCTCTCTTTTTTTTTTTTTTTGAAACCACCAGGCTAACAAATCCCTGTGAATTACCCAACTGATTATCCCTGCCTCAAACCTTACCCTTCTGCTCCTCTGACCATTCAGTAGTAGTAGACATATTTTCCTATTCTCAACCCAGTTGCCATGACACCACAAACTTCTGGGATCCCTACCAACTTCTTCTCAGTGTTTGGGCCTCTTCGCTGGCTCTTTTTCCAATTGTTTCCTCAACAGCCTGTCTTAACAGTTCTTCATCAGGAATTGTTGGCACCACCAGGGCATGGGCTCTGGGGGTCCCCTGAATGTGCTCCCCAGATTTGTAGAGCCATCCTGCTGGTGTTAGATGGCTTTGTTTGGAATGCTGATTCCCTCATCCCTTTCTGACACATCCTAACCTAGCCTTGTTCTCTTTCCTGCCACTCCTCCTGACTTTGCCACTTGGATTCATGTCCCTGATTGCTTCACTCAGACTAAAGACTTGGAGAGTTTTCTTTATTTTTTTTTTCTCACAACTCCATAGGTTTTGTCTCTGGGTGGTCACCACATCCTGTCATTTCTATTTCTGCATTTCCCATAGTATCTGTCCCTTGATTCTGCATGTTTATTTTAATTGCTGCTCCCACCAACTGGGTACTCTCCCTATGTGTCTCAAGGGCAGATTCTGCGTGAGAGCAGAGAGATGGGCTTCATTCACTTACACTATCCCTGTTAATGTGTCCCTTTGATATTAAGGGTGGGTATTAAGATGCACCTGGGACTCTGCAATGTCAGAGAGCCTGGAGTCCCTCTTCCCATTCTGAGTCCAGCCTCCTGTTAGTGCACACACATACATGGTTGGGTCCATGCCATTCCTGTTTTCCTGGCTTGTGGCTCTGACCTGACTGTCCCTGTGTGTGTGTGTGTGTGTGTGTGTGTGTGTGTGTGTGTGTGTGTGTGTGTGTGTGTGTCTCTCTCTCTCTCTCTCTCTCTCTCTCTCTCGGTTTTTCATATGAGTAAAAATTTTTTTTAAGATGGCCCTTTGGTCCTGGCTGTGTCCTGAGCCACTGCCCAGTCAGTAGGTCAGCAGCCAGCAGCAGAAGTGCCCTCCCTGGTCTAGTGACCTAGACTCGCCGAGTGTTTTTTTCCTGGCATTAAAACATGAGGAGGGGCAGTCTCCCTCAGGAAATGTGGGTGTGGGAGTTCTCCCTGGAAGGAAACCGGAGTCCTGTAAGCTTCCTTCTCTGGGATAACCATGTTTCCTCTCTGAGGTGGGACTGTCTGGCTTTCAGCATCTTTTCAAAATTTTGGTTTTATTTCCTTTGCCAGCATCTGCTTCCTTTTTACCACAGTTTCCCAAACTAGCAGGATTTCATCCTCCCATTGCTAGGAGAATCACTCAACTTGCTTGCCTCCACACAACACAACTGAACAGAACTGTCACTCTTTGAGTAACCATTGCCATCTTACCATTTACCTCGCTTCATTGAATGCCTACAGTAGCAAGTTAGTGGTCCAAGTGCTACAAATCATCACCCGTGAATGAAGCACAGTTTGTGTCCTCAAACACTTCATAATCACACAGAAGGTGCACAGGGCACCATAAACAGTATGTCACAGGTTGGGTGTTGAACACAAGAGTTGAGTCACTGCCCTTGACTTTGAATCAGAATACCTGACTTCAAGACCCCACTCTGCTTCCAGCACACCTTCTTGCTAATGTGCACCATGGTGGGGCAGCAAGTCATGGCTCAAATAATTAGATTCATACCACTGTGTAGGAGCTGTGGGTATAGTTTAGGCTACTGGATTCAGTGTGGCTGAACCCTTGCTGTTGGAGCATTTGAGAAGTAAATGTGTGAAGATTCTCTTTCTGCCTCCCTCCTTCTCTCTCTCTTTCTACCTCCTCCCCCCGCCTCCCCTGTTCCTTTCTCTCTGACTCTGCCTTTCAAGTAAATAATAATATATGTCACTGAAAAAAATCAGTAGCTTAATTCAAATTTCTCTTGTTAAAATATATATTTCTTACATGTCGACATTTTATAAAACATAAGAGTTTAGGTAATAAAATTATATGCTCAATTTTAAAGAAATTGAATTTCAGATATGCCTTACCTCTTCAGGTGAAAATACTGAAGCCCTGAAAACATACATGAAAATGGAGCTGCCACCATGGCATAGCAGGCTAATCTTTAACCTGTGACGTCTTGGGTGCCGGTTCAATGTCCTGGGAAAGTAGCGAGGTGCCCTAAGTACTTGGACATTGCACCCATGTGGGAGAGCCAGAAGAAACTCCTGGCATCTAGCTTCAGTCCAGCTCTGGAAGCTGTTTGGGGGTCAGGGGGTGAACCAATGGATGAAAGATCATTCTGTCTGTCTCTGGGTCTGTTGAGCCTTCTCTCTCTGTATCTTTCAAATAAAACATAAATCTTTAAAAATATATATATATACATAAAAATAGCATGGAAGACAGATACAAATGTTCAAGTTCCAAAGCAGGGGCGACATGACTCAGGGAGACGGTGTGCCAGGGGCATCCAGTAACCGAAGGAAAAGCAGCTATTTCTCAGGCATGTCCTCAACGAAAAAGAAAAGAAAGCTGACTGTCCACCTCACTCCTTGCTTCAAAAATGGATTTCAGCTGAACCAAAAAAAGATGAAAAGGACCATGAGAAAACCTGGATGATTTAGAAAGATATAATAAACTCTTGTAAAATGCCATATTAAAGATAAATACATAGGCAAAAATGTTAATGGGGCTGATTATATAAAAATGTAAGATTTTGCAGAGAAATAATTACTAAAATGTAATCAATATAAAACATTTTTATAATGTGACAAAATATTTTTATTAACAAAAATTATTAATCTTTGAGAGAATGAGGAACAACACACACACAAAAAGACAAAGTTACAGAAAAATCAAGGTCACCAAGACCAAAAAATAAATACTACTAAACATATAAATTCTCATCATCCCTTCATGTTGAAAAGTATCTATATTAAGGCAATGATTATATGCCATTTGTCCTTAATCAGAATTGCAAAAATTAATGATGTTTAGTCCTCAGTATCACAAAAAGGGCCCGGAGAACCATGCAGTGCTGTACTTTGGTGATATAAATTGTTGGAAATTTCTGAAGGGTAATTTGGTGTTATTTGCCAAAGCTGGAAATGTGAATATTCTTTGTCTCAATAATTTCACTGTTCTTGATAGCATCTGAAAAAGTACGCCAAGACACCGACAGTCATTACAGCATTTCTTCTAAAACTAATAATGACCCAGATGCCTAATGGCAAAGAGCTGGCTGAGTAAACCATGGTGTCTTCAAATAATGAGACATTGGAAGAGTGGCTTCATATGTACTGACATGGGAAGATGATCCAAATCACAGACAGTGAACCGGAATATGTCTGCTTTATGTGAAAATGAGGAGTGGATTATGTGTGTGTTGACTTTGTGTTTTGATTTTAAAAAGTTTATAGAGGGAAACCGGAACTGTAATGGAATAGTGGTTATCTTTGGAGCAGGGGCCTGGTGCTAGATTTTAATAATCTGCATTTATGTGTGTGTGTTTTTCATGTATTTATATGTTTGAAAACAAAAGTGATAGGGAGGAGGGAAACTTTCACCCACTCAGTTCAGATGCCTGTAACTACCAGAGCTGGCCAGGCCAGGAGCAGCTCTGTTCTGGCCTCCCAGGTGGTTGGCATACGTTTGATATCCCAGCCATGATCTGTTTCCTTGCGGATACATTAGCAGGAAGTTGGGTCAGGTTTGGAATGAGCACCCTGTTAGGATATTCAGATATTCAAATCAGTGGTTTAAGCCATGAAACCACAATACCTATATCTGCTTTGAGTTTTTTGCTTTTAAGCATGTGTAACCATTATATTTTTAAAAACAATTACATATTGAAAAGGCCCTATTGAATAAAATTCATGACAGAACTCTTTAGCCATTGACTAGTGTTAATTCGTTTGATTTTCTTATAAGAGAAAAGAATTCTTGATTCCGAAGACACAAATTTTTATGTCCTGGAACCCATGGAGACTTTTTTGACTGTCGAGCAAAATTTGTATTATTGCATATTTCTAAGCAACCGGCAAATTGAGCCTATGTAGTCACCATCGTTGACATGAAAGGAAATTCTGCATCACAACAGATTTTCCCCAGAGAAACTACTTTCATGTTTATATTTTAACCCAAATATCGCCTGTGAACTTACTCTTTTGAATGTGAGTATTTTTTTTGTTCTTTAATCTGCCACAGAAATTTTGCTTATTCGGCAGCTTCTGGTGGACGTCCAGGAGCCACGAAAGTCATGGTCGTCGTCACTGATGGAGAATCACATGATGGCTCAACGTGGAAAGCTGTGATTGATCAATGCAACGATGATAACATACTGAGGTTTGGCATAGCAGTAAGTGTCTTCTGTGTCCTGCGTTTGATTGGTAAATGCTCACTTACAGCATAACGTGTCAAGGCTGCAGATTCCTGTTGGCTGTTCTGCATAGAACGCTTTTGCTCTCTCTGCCCCTTCCTGAATTTTCAGTTCTGTCAACCAGTGAAATGTGAAAGTGTTGTTTGATTTACTTGTCTAGAGGGTCTGTTGTGCTCAGAAATAGACTGGAAAGTGCTCATCCGGGAGTCAGAGTGCAGCGGAAATGAGCTTTTTCCCTCTCTCTCTTGTTTTCAAGGTTCTTGGGTACTTAAACAGAAATGCCCTTGATACTAAAAATTTAATAAAAGAAATCAAAGCCATTGCCAGTATCCCAACAGAAAGATACTTTTTCAACGTGTCTGATGAGGCAGCCCTACTGGAAAAGGCTGGGACATTAGGAGAACAGATTTTCAGCATTGAAGGTAAAGATTGAGAATTTTCTTTCAACAAGCTTTTTGTTAATAGTTGTTTTATTTTATTATAATGCTGTATTGATATTGTCTGCATTGCAGAAGACTTGCTATAAAGCTGTAAAAAAAAATAGGTAAAGAATTTCAGTGTTTTGTAAAAGACAAAACACAAATGACCAATAAACAATACTATCGATTACAGTAATAGATTTGAAAATATAAATTAAGAGTTTTTACCTGAAAGATACCACAGATTAATAATGTTTAGTCTTGGAGATATGATGGGTGAGCAAAAAAGCTCGTGTAAGGTTGATTATGTCAAATTGATAAGACTTTTGGGAGCACAATTTGAAAATATCTATCACAAACATAGGTAGTTTTTTAGACTGAAGTATAATTTATGAAACACACACATACATATATATATATACATACTTTTCAATTAAAAAATACAATGAAAACACTTAATAGCTCAGTTTTTGAAGGAGTCTTTTATTTATCACTTCTGAAATCATTTACTTATCAGACCTTGGAAGATCTGTTGAGTATAAAAACATTCCATGCTTAAAACGCCCACTGTGTGGGGATCTAAAACATAGCACAGTGGACAAAAGTCCCACATGACCCAAATCCTGGCTCCCTGGAAACTCCCTGCAGTTAAGAGCACATGTCATAGATTGCTGTGTACATTACTGCCTTGTAAGTAGGAGTGAGTGGGTTAACAGATCAAGAATTCATCTCTGGGCCCAGTGCAGTAGCCTTGTGGCTAAAGTCCTCACCTCACATGTGCCAGGATCCCATATGAGCCCCACTTCACATCTAGTTCCCTGCTGCCCAAAGCCTTGAGACCCTGCATCTGTGTGGGAGACCAAAGAGAAGCTCCTGGCTCCTGGCTTCAGACAGGCTCAGCTCTGATGGTTGCAGCCACCTGCAGAGTGAATCAATGGGCAGAAGAACTTCCTCCTTGTCTCCTCCTCTCTGTATGAGTTTCCAATAAAATTTAAAAATCTTAAGGTCTATCAAAGCTTCTTTAAAAAACAAAGAATTCATTTCTTTAGCCATATGTTGATATCCTGATTATACTCTGGAAAGTTCTAGCCAAATAAAAATTTATGGCTTCTTAAATCACTCATGTTTTTCTAAGTTCTTTATCATCAACATCGCGTGTGCCCTAAGAATATGTAAAATGATTAAGCTATCTAGGCTAATATATTTGTATGTTGATTAAATGTGTATAAGATCAAATACGATGCAATGTGTAAGTTATTTGAAATGATTGTGTGCATTTCCTGTTATTACAGATTTTGGAGAGTTCCCCATTTTATTAAAAATAAAATCTCTACTCCATTGTTACATCTCCTGAACACGACTGTCATGTGGCACAATTTGCCTTCTCCAGGTTAAAGCATCATCAGTTCAGGCATTTAGCTTCCTTTTTGTGGATATTGCAGAAACCAAACCAGTTGGACCACACTATGTGGAAAATGAGTAGTGAGTCTAGGTTGTCAGTGACCAAAGCCACCATTAAGTAAAAAAAAAAAACTCCCAGATGGTAAAATTCTTTCACAGTCTTGAATCCCAGTTCCTGCTGGTTAACCCAAATCTTGCTCAATGCAGTCTTCATCACAAATTAATTACTAGGGTCTTCCAACCACATTTTTGATATTTAGGCATATTGGTACTGATATTATAGCACTAAACTTGCATTAGTATCTGAGCTAGTGGTGATCAAAAATTTTAAGATAATTCTCTCAGTTTTCACCTTACCCGATTCGTTTTGTTGAGTATTCGTTGGTATTAAGAACTGCATTAAGAATTCTGTCAAATATGTTAATATTTGATTCACACCGATTTTGAAAACTACCTTACAAGTCCTGTGACTTTCTATAATCTGGTAGAATGCTTTCCCAGTGGTCGCTTCCTTTCAGAGTCAGATGGCTCTTTATTTGGGGGTGACTGTTAGAACGTGTGTGTGTGTGCGTGCGCATGAGCACAAGTGTGTTTTGGCAAGCTTATGTTTGCAAACACAATTTGAAACTGTTGATGGTAATACAGTTTTTAAAAATGGTGTTCTTCAGGTACCGTTCAGGGAGGAGACAACTTCCAGATGGAAATGTCGCAAGTGGGATTCAGTGCGGATTACTCGCCTCAAAACGTGTGTATATCGTAACTGCAAGCCATGCTGTTACCTGGGATAACCCTTCTTGATAAAGCCTTTACATGTAAAAACTACACATAAAGTGGAACACACATCTAGTGATCTGCTTGCTTTGCTTGATGATCATTTACGTTTTGGTACGAGTAGCTTTTAACGATAAAGATGAAGGTTACTAATGCCTTCCCTTCCCTTCCACTATTTTCAAAACAGAAAGAGTATAGACAGAACAGCCTTTCAGTGGTCAAGGGCACAAGCACTATTTAAGCTCAAGTTATTATCCATGCAGGAATTTCCTTTGACTCAATTAATTACTGGAAACATTTCTTGTCAATACTGTCTGTGTTGAATTCCAAGTTACTGCAATATCTTTTTTTCGAAGAGATAAATTTAGAAAAAGAGAGAGCTAGGAAAAATGTGAGATGAGGGGCTGAGTCGTCTTCCTCAGAAGCACCCACGGCCCAGGCCTCTGATTCTAATTCTGTCCAAGACTGAAGTGGGATCGTAAAAAGGGGGGACAGGGACGTAAGGCTTGGGAAATGTTTTAGGGTCCCTATGGGCTCAGAGTTTGACCTGTTGCTCAAAGGATTAGCAACACCTTGCTCTCGGACTCGGAGAAAAGGGATGAATTTTCTAGAACAGCAGTCCTTAGAGGTACCTAGAGCGGCTAGGGACATTTACCTCAGGGGGTAAAAAAAAAACAACTAAAGATGAATATTTGCATAGAAAGCTTTGTACACACATCAATGAAATTCTTGTACATGCTTTAAAGTCCATTCATAAGCCTCCAATTTTGAGTTCCTGATTTCGTTACAATCAGGCACATAATTGCATGGTCTTTAGCTACAAGGTAGGACATGTGTTTTTTCTAGATGCTGATCTTTAATCCTGAATCACATCTTGTATGGTTTCTAAAACCTAATTTAAAAAATTTAAGGGCCCGGTGTGGTAGCCTAGCAGCTGAAGTCCTTGCCTTGCACACACTGGGATCCTGTATGGGTGCCGATTCATGTCCCAGCTGCTCCACTTCTCATCCAGCTCCCTACTTGTGGCTTGGGAAAGCAGTCAAGGACGGCCCAAAGCCTCGGGACCCCGCACCTGCATGGGAGACACAGAAGCTCCTGTTTCCTGGCTTCGGATCTGCTCGGCTCTGGCTGTTGTGGCCACTTGGGGAGTGAATCATTGGATAGAAGATCTTCCTCTCTGTTTCTTCTCCTCCTCTCTGTATATCTGACTTTCCAGTAAAAATAAATGAATCTTTAAAAAATAATTAAAATAGCATTTCCCGTTGTGACTGAACCTGCCTGCTGCAATGGCTTATGGCTCTGAACATTCAACGGGGAGGATGCTGAGGCAGGTCAGAATGACCAGCTCTTTTCTTCCAAGTAGAAGAAATGTCACAGCTACAAGTGTGTCTTGAGGTTGTGCTTTTAACAGGCGGGTGGGATATGGGTTCTAGAGGAACATCAGGAAGGAGTCACAAGGAAAACAGAGTTGGAAACGGTAGGTGAGAAGCAACTTGGTCAGGCGGGCGTCAGCTGGTAGAAATATTCCTGTTTCTCTTCTGTGGTCAGCACTTCCTGTTTCTCAAGCATGTCTCATTCCCGGCTGTGAGCTACTCTGGAAATAGGGAGGCCCACTTTGGGTTCCATTGTAATGGCTCACAATGGTTCAGCATTTGGAGCCTTTGGATGGATATTAAAGATGGCCATGTCCTGCCCTGTCTTACATCCTGTGAACAAGATTGAGCTGTGTAACATGTCATCCTGATTTATTCTGAGATGCCGATCTACACTTGTATGTTTTACTTCATCGTGTTTAACATTTTTCCCAAATCTAAATAATGCAGTTTTGCCTACCTACCAATTGTATACTTTAAATGTTACTTGTCTTAATTATCTTCATTTTTCGTTTCGTTTAGGATATTCTGATGCTAGGTGCAGTAGGAGCTTTTGGATGGAGTGGGACAGTTGTCCAGGGAACATCTCAGGAACATTTGATTTTTCCAAAGCAAGCCTTTGACCAAATTCTGCAAGACAGAAACCACAGCTCATATTTAGGTAAGGCAGAGCAGCACTAGGCTTCCTTTAGAGCAGCTGCTGGTTGAATCTGAGTCAGTTCAGCAAAACCTCTGAGCTGCCGTCTCCCTAGAAGTACATCCCCCGAAAGGCAACAGATGATGGCTCAAGCATTTGGGTCCCTTCCGCTCACATGGGAGATAAAGAATGGAATTCTTGACTCTTGTACTGCATGACCCATTCCTGGCTGTTGAGAGCAACTGGGGAGTGAACCCCTGGATGGAAGCTCTCAGGCTGTCTCTTCTTTCAAATAAGCAAAAACTATGTAAAACATATTAGATATATTGTATGTATGAGGCATATACATATCTTAATATATATTCTATACAATACATTAATGTGTAATAATACTTTTATACACACACACACACACCTCTTGGCCGTCGAAGCTTCAACCCATACTATATGAAACACTGTGTTACACTCCATAATCTCTTGTGGCTATGCCATTGGCTGTAATTCCTAGAACATGACTGTATTTCTCTGAAATGCAAATCATCTCTGAAAGACACTCCTACTTATAAAAGTGACAATATTGTAGTTCAGAATTCAGTCATTTTTTCACATAAGCCACCATACCTTTGAGAGACAGTGAGTTTAATAACTTGTCTAAAATAAAACAACCTATAAAATGGCGAATCCAGAACTTGACCTTGGGACTTACCCCAAGGCCTGTAATTTTCCCCCTACTCTACAGCATTTCCTTTTCAAACTCACTTGTTCATTCAAGAAATGCTTGTTGGGTACAAGTTCATAAGCTGATGAGAACAATCCAGAATCTGGAGTCTGCTTTCTTACAAGAGGGCCTACTTGTGGAGGGCAGCGGTAAAGGACAGAATCTAGGTACAGTTCATCTTAGCAAAGCCATTAGGAACTGTGCTTGTTGTCTAACATATGGGAACCTGTGATCAGCTACTGAGATGACACCTATGATTCTCTCCATCTCCCCTCATAGGTTACTCAGTGGCTGCGATTTCTACTGGACAAAGCATCCATTTTGTGTCTGGAGCTCCTCGGGCAAATTATACTGGCCAGATAGTGCTCTACAGTGTTAATGAGAATGGCAATGTCACAGTTATTCAGACTCACCGGGGTGACCAGGTAAATGCTATTGTTCCACATGGTGAAGTTAGTTTTGTGAAGAACTGGGGCATGTGGGGGGAGTTGGGTGGGTACAGGACTGCTCTGTGTCTGGCTCTGTGGTGTGATTTTCCACAGGTTCACAATACTAAGTAGCAGCATCACTATCCCCTTACGAGACAGGGAAGCAAGAGTTTAGGTATCTTACAAGGCCGCCCAGCACAGATGGAGTTGCTATTAAAATCCAGCCTATTTGAACTCCAAACCTGTGTTTTCTAATACATCCTCCCCTATTTTTGACTGCCCAGATTAATAACATACAGGTATTACTTAGTTGTGACGGTAGGTGCACTGAAAACCAAGCATTGGAGGAGAAATGATGAGAAGGGAGAGTTTTAACATTGTAAAGGCTGAGCGTTTACATGAGACCCCATCAAGATATCCTGTTGGTTTTGATGTTTCTGCAAGTGAAAGAATGCTCTTCTCTGCCAAGTTCTACTGCAGGGTGGCAGTCCAGGAATCCTAACGGTGGTGAGTTCCAGTGGCAAAGCTCTGTTACTACAGTCAAGACCAGCCAGCTGCTTCTTCTTTCTTTATGGAGCAGTTTTATCTGCTGACGTGGCACACATTTGAAATGGGCATCCCTGATCCCTGACCTGCAGAAAGAGTGGTCCTTCTTTGAGCCAGATTTCTGTTCTCTAAGCCCCGAGCGAGATCCCACCGTCACTGCTGGATTTCCTCAGCTCTATGACCACAGACTGCCTGTAGTCCCATACATGCTTCCCTGCCATTTAATATTTTAGAGAAGCATGTTTTTTTTTTTGTTTTGTTTTGTTTTGAGGAAAACAAAGTATTCCAGAGGCATAGTTGCTTATTCTTTTCTAAACCCCTTTGAAGCATTTTTTTTTAGCTGTGTATGTTGTTGAGTAGGATGAACTTTCAAAGTGTCAACTTAGTTTGCTGCCATTTTGTGCCCACATCCCAGTTGATCTATCAGTGACTCATCTGTCCCAGAACATGCTCTGGATACTCTGTCAGGCTTCTGCCTTCCTCTGTACCGAGAAAGCTCCTGCTCCTGCTTCAGATGCAACTAAAATAATACTTCATCTTTCTAGGTCTTCTGCTTCCACTTCACTCAGATTGCCCAGTGGCTGGGACTTCTATCACAGTGTATTTACCATGGAAGCACAATTATTCATCCCACACATACACTGTCTCTACCTCTCCTGCCTTTCTCTACAACACCCTGCATGGCTGCTACGGCTTCCGTTGTTAAAATGGGTCAATGTTACTGGCAGCAGAAACATCGGGAGTGCTTGTTTAAATTGCTGTTTTCTGAACCACATACTAGACACTGCATGGGACTCTTTGGGACTAGGTCTCGGGAATCTGCATTTTTTAAGAGTTTCTTTGTGCTTCCTGTGCACACTAAGATCTGAGAACCCAGGCTGACATAGTGTTGGATTCTGAGAAAACAGACTGCGCTGTCCATCTCTGTGTTCCTAGTGCTAGCAGGGAGTTCACACTCAATGCTTGCATGTTGAATGAGCAAAGGTAAGTTCAGTGCAATGGTTCCTCTCTGTGAATCCAGGCGTCCTGAGGCTACTGTGTTTTGTTGCTGCAGATTGGCTCCTACTTTGGTAGCGTGCTGTGTTCCGTTGATGTGGATAAAGACACCACCACAGATGTGCTCCTGGTAGGTGCTCCAATGTACATGAACGACCTAAAGAAAGAGGAAGGAAGAGTCTACCTGTTTACCATCAAGAAGGTAAAAGAAAAGAAGCTGACAGTTTGTTCTAATGCTGAGATATGAAAGTTAATCTGCATTTTAATGTATTCATCAGTAATCATTCATCTGCATATTGTATAACTTACATTCTGTTTCTAAAAATCTAACAATTTTTAAAATAGTGTTGAAAGGCACCTCACATGTAATGTCTAATGTACTGCCCTTTTCTGAGAGAGAACTTTGAATACATTTTTGCTTATTCAAATAGTCATGAATATACATACTTTTAAAACGTGTATCCAGACACATACACACTTTTGTGTATTTTCCAAGTATCATGTGAAATTTATCACTGCAAAGACAGAAAAATACCAGAGCAATACACTTGTTATTTTACAATGAAAAAGACAAGTTGTACTGGGCACTTTGGCAACCTACATGTGATCCCAAATGCTTTCTATTTTAGCTAGTCAGGAAATGCCATTGTTTAATGGAAGACTTAGATATATATGTCCAACTCTTGGAATTTCCAATCATTACCAATAAAACAGCACATTTGAATGCAGAAAAGAATCATGTTTTTTTTTCTGATTTGTAGACTGAATTCTAAATCCTTCCAGATTAAGTATAGTAAACTCAAGAAAGCAGAAAAGAAAAACTAAAAGAATAGGTTGTCATTGAAAAATAGTAACTTTAGGGGAAAAATGCAAAAAGAAGTTACATTTAATATAGTAAATATTCTTAATTTGGGATATTTTGTACTTCCTTATTCATATAAATTCCTGTTCAAATTAACAGAAATAAAGCTATTCTAAAACAATTATAACCACATATATAATTATATATATATTTGTTGCTATATGTATAATTTGTAATTGAGAATACAGGTAAATACATGCGTATTTACTTGAAAATTTAAGAAATTTTCTTTCTAAATCTTTCTTGTCAACATTTCTAAATTATCAGTAATTGTTGAAGATGAAAGATCTTCTACTGCCTAATAAAACTCAGTAGCATGTAACAGAAAAGAATCAGCACTGGCCCAGCTTTACCATTGAGGAGAATTCTTATAAGATATTTTCATAGCTGAATATAATATACATAGGAAAAACTATGCACTTGCAGGAAATGTCTTTTCCTTCAGGTAGAATTACTTAGTGTGTCCTATAATAGTAAATAACAACAATAACATTTTCCACTTCCTGTGTCATTTTAATTTTGCCACTATTCAGTCATTTTAAAGTAAAATCTAAATTATTTTGTTTCATGTCCACCTCAAGATATTAGTAGATTTTTGCTAAATACTAACAAAAAAAAAGGCTAAAGGAATGAATTCCTTTATGTAAACTACTCAGCTACTGTAAAAAGAATTACCGCATCTCACCTCCTCGGACGCACAGGTTTTTCTACCATCTTTAATTCTTATTCCAAAATCTCTTCCTAAATACGGTCTTTTGAATTCAACATTTGAAACCCTATCTACTTTTATCCTTTGGAAAATTAGCTTGGTCATTATGCAAGTTGTGAGGTTTGCTGCACTCATTCTTCCACCTCCATTTTCAAGGGAGTTTTGGATCAGCACCAGTTCCTGGAAGGGCCTGAGGGCGCTGAGAATGCACGGTTTGGTTCAGCGATTGCAGCTCTTACGGATGTCAACATGGATGGTTTGAATGATGTGATCGTTGGTTCGCCTTTAGAAAACCAGAACTCCGGAGCTGTGTACATCTACAACGGCCGCCGTGGCCCGCAGAGCACCATTCACACGAAGTACTCTCAGGTAATGTGTGAAGGCCGTGGCGACGTGTTGACCCCTTGTGTATCACCGTGTTGGTGCTACGGAATAGCAGCACAGGGCCCGTCCCTCTTAATTTGATACCCTCACATAGTCATTCAACAAGCACTTCTGCAGCTGGGCCTGGGACTATCCTATGAGCTGAGGCTTCTATGAAGAACAGGACAGAGACAAAATTCTGGTTTATGTGAACTTCTGGTGTAGGAGACAAATGGTAAAACAAACAAACCTGAATAAGTAAGATAAATTATTCCAGATAATGATGAAGACTTGGGAGTTTAAAGAAGATCACAAAATATCAAATATGAGACATACCAGTTGACTGAAAGCGTGACCAACTTTGAGTGAGACCTAAAGAAGACAGCTAGAATAAGGATCTGGACAGCTGGGATAGGAGCCAAAGCCCGAGCTTGCGTCAGCTCATTTCTGGTCCATTGCTTTTTTTGCCTTTTTAGGCTGTTCTGTAATTTTTACAATGAACATTTGTACTATTTCCTCAATAAAAGTGTGGCTTCCACAGTGACACAGAAATCAGATGTGATTTTTAAAAAAACCTGGAATTTCATGGAGAATGAAGGCAATGTGGAAAATAACTGGATAGTGAATATAGTAATGCCAGCCAGAGGTTGGCCTTCCTTCAGCTGTTTGGCACTGAAGTTCCATGTGAATTGTTTTTTCTTTTTAGAAAATCTTGGGATCCGACAGTTCCTTTCCGAGCCGTCTCCAGTACTTTGGGAGATCCCTGGATGGCTATGGGGATTTGAATGGAGATTCTATCACTGATGTGTCTGTTGGTGCTTTAGGTCAAGTGGTTCAACTCTGGTGAGTCTCTGGGAGCCAGAATTCAATCATGCCACCCCTGCATCCGCTGGAAAGGCTAGAATCCATGTGCCCTGTGACAATGTACACCTTACTGCTTCTAACTGCCTTGCAGGTCACAAAGTATTGCTGATGTAACGGTGGATGCTTCGTTCACTCCAGAAAAAATCACTCTGTTGAACAAGAACGCTCAGATACTGCTCAAGCTCTGCTTCAGTGCCAAGTTTAGACCCAACAGCCCTGACAGTCAAGTGGGTATGTGGATCTAAAATAATCTGGATAGTGATGGGTTTGCATATACAGTTTCAGCCCTGAATACAACCAGAGATTAGTTTATTTGTAGAGTTTTAGTTCTAAATATAACCTATGCTTTCAATTGTAGACCCCCAAAATTAAGGGTCTTCACTCACAGACACTTAAATTACCATGCATTTGAGATGCTTTCCAATGGTTCATTAGGTATGGAGGGGTTTGTTTATATTACCCCCCTCAACTCTAGAGGTGGCATCTAGAATGTTGTAATTGCTGTGGCATAATCACAGACTCTGCCCAGTCCATTCTTTGAGTGTCACTAACATGACATGCAAGTTCCTTGACTTAATCCTCAGGCATACATGCTCTCAGTGAGGCTTAGTTTTAAATAAGTATGATGTGTTTTGATTATATTATCCTCTAGACAGAATGTGTTCAAAATGCTTGAGTGTTGTTCCTGTTGTCACAAAGCTAACATGAAATACTGAACCAAAAATGCAAAGTCATACATGTTACATGTGTTTTACATTTTTTAAATAATCTAGAAGAATAAGCAAAATTCTGAAACAGATCCCATCAGCTGGTAAAATGAGAAAAACAACTGAGCAAATGACAGCAGAAATTTTGATCTTTCTCCCTCTCTCTCCCCCCCTCTCCCCCTCTCTTTCCCTTTCTCTCCCTCTCTCCCTCCCTCTCTCCCCCTCCCTCCCTCCCTGGGCTTGCCGAAGTCCTGCATCCTCTTCATAGTCTTTTCCAAATGTTCCCTCTCACCATCATCTTTTCTCCTCCACTGGCCTCTACACCCCCTGTGTAAAGCATGCAACTTAAAACTTGATTGAATTGCATTTTTTTTTGTTTGTTGCACTTTCATGGGTTCTAATCTTTTTCCATACAATTTTGGCTCTAGACTGCAGAACCTGTAAGTTTAAATAGGCACTGATTTAAGTGGTAAGCAAAAAACTTAAAAATCAAAACCATAAAGGCAAATTGTTTGCCATGACTTAGTGCAAGAAATAAATCAGTATGAACACAAAATAGAAGGTAGCCTCACATATTGGCACATTATCTTCCCACTTTAATACCCATCTGCAAAGCTTTCCTCAAGTGTTCAAGCAGTAATAACTGACAGCTTTCCTTACAGATCTGATTGTAGCACAGGTCTATCTGTGCAGCCATTATAGTTAAAATCCGTGGCTGTATAAACGTCGAGTTGCTAGTCTACCTGTAAGTTGGAGCTGGAAAATACAGTCCCTGGCAGCAGTGCCTGGCAGTTCAGCTCTTCTGGCAATGAACCATGCATGTGTTGACATCTTATATTTCTTGCTTTTTGACTGTTCTTTCATGCCTCTGTTGCTGCAAACTCAAAAATTCTGCCTTCAGAGACCTTTCTTCCCATGGATTGTCTGCCAAAGGTCTCAGAGATTTCACACTGTGTCTGTCCTCTGAGCCTGCAGGTCCAAACAAACCAGCCAGCTCATAAATCGTTTGTCACTTCATGGCCTGGCAAAAATGGTAGATCAGACGTGTATCCCATCTTCACAATTGTGGCAAGTGAATTTATAAAATACATGGTATTAATTATTTACTGTATCAGGTACACAGTTTAGGATAAAATTAATAATCCATTGCTTATGATACTATATATCATTTTAACAAGGCATTTAAAGTACCAAATTGTGTCATCATAGGCACTTTGTTCTACTTACAGTCACTCCCCCCCCCTTTATTTTTCCATTGCATTATTTTCACCACTTATTTTGAACCCATTTGGAGTTTTTGTAGTCTTCCTTTATTGGCTCTTAAAATCATTGGGAACAAGAAAGAGTACATGAAATCTCCAGTAGATACTTTAAGGATAACATGGAGAATTAATGTTACTGGAAATGTGTTCAAACTTTGAAACACAGAAAAGCAATAAAATAGGATAAAAGAAATCCCCAAATAAGGCAGCATGTGCTGTGAACAGCATCACATGTTCTTTCTTGTATTGAACACATGGCTGGCGGACGAAATGATTAGACATCATCATTCTGACAGTTTGGCTAATGTCGGGTTTTTCCTTTCTTTTTCTTTCTTTTTCACTTCCATGGGTTGATACTGTCTTTGAGTAAGCAAAGTCAGGGAGATTAGGTCAATTTGTTCAAAGTCACAGATTTCACAGACTGTGGATTTATGATTTAAACCAAGGCTGTCCAATTCAAGCTTCACAGTATCACATACCCTGCTCCATGTAAGCACCTAGAATAAGCCAGGCTCTAAGACTGTCTAATCCCCATAGTAATATTTAATTCAAACAATGGCATTGAGGCAGCAAAGACCACAAGCTGCAGTTTCAGAAAGACTTCCACTTTATTTCTGTCATGCCTTAGCTGTGTCGACTTTGGTGGATTAATTTGTCTGGTTTGTTACCTGAAAAAAAAGGATAACATTCTTCATTTTGAGGGTTTAGTGTTTAACTTACGTGAGATAACATGTGGGAGTGATGGTGAGCACTGTCACTTTCCACATCTTAGCCTTCTGGATCATGAAGCCAATGTTTAAGTAATTGACCAAAGTTGATCCGGTCCATTTCCTTATGGCAGGTGCAATTTTCTTTCCACTTCTCTAAGCCACATTTCATGTATCCACTGTCATTTATACCATCTCAGTTCTAGAATCACAAATGACGTGTGGTGCTATCCTTAGTCTACAATCCACCATTGCCAAGACTGTTCTCCATGTTTTCTAGAAGTCAGAGACTTTGTGCCATCAGATATTAATAAGCCAGGGATTTGCTTCCTTATAAATTCCTTTGTGGTAACGCTCCTTTGTCATTCGTATTGTAGCCATTGTGTATAATATCACACTTGATGCAAATGGATTTTCATCCAGAGTAACCTCCAGAGGCTTATTTAGAGAAAATAATGAAAGGTGCCTGCAGAAACACATGATAGTGAACCAACTCCAGAGCTGCTCTGAGCATGTGGTTCACATACAGGTGAGGCCTTGTGATCATGGTCACCTCATTTCTTCTTACAGAGTAATGACTGTTCAAAATCTATGAGTTGCCTTTGTAATTAATGCCCTTATTTAACTGGATGATCAAGAAGCTTCCTTCCTCTAAGTTAATACTTAACAGTCACATTCTATTAATATATGGTAATATTCAATTTTATTTAGGATTTTAAATGAAAAGGTCAAAAATAAGATAATTTTGAAAATCAAAAATACAGTGCTTTCTTAAATGTTTAACAGGTCTGAATTTCAGTTGGCAGTATGTTTTATTTCCTATCAGAAAATTTTACTCATTTCTAAGCTGTTGAAAATGATATTTCTAGCTGTAATTTACATGATTCTATAATAATTGTGGTGGGTTAGGAGGTAGTTTATTCTTGTCTTAGTGCCATAGTTTTGATAGTTCTGACAGATTTTTGAAAATCTCTCCAATTAGAAAAGTGCTTCTTGGGAAAAACTATTAACAAAAAAAAATTTTATAAATGGGTGATTATCTTCCCTTGATGGCATTATAATTGGTAAGTGTAATTCTCTCAAGAAGCAGCTTTTTAAACAAGCTGCTCAAGTTCTTGTCTCCGTATGTTTTGAGTCCAAAGTGCATAGGCACTGCCCAGCCTCCATCACCAGAAATTCAGATTTGATGGCTCAAGAAAAACATAGGTTTATATAGGGTTCCCCAGTTATTTCCAATGCAGAGTGAACCGGTGGGCATGTTGATTCTCTGCCTTTCAAATAAGTAAACAATATTTTTAAAAGGTCATAGCCAACAACCCAAGAAGCAAATACTGACAGTAACTGTCAATGCTTTGAAGCCAGAATGGCACCCACATTTGTGAAATGCCTGAGTTAATCACGATAATGGTGTGCTTAAATAAGAATCATGGCTTCAAATTTTTGCTGGATGGAAGTCACCGTAGCTTTCTTAATAGTGGAGAGGCTATAAGCAGAATTCTAACAAGTCTTGATCATTCAGAACAAGCATATTCTACCTAAGAGAACGCTGGCTATGTTTTCTATTGTAAATACAGTTGTGGACATTTTCTTGTTCAAAGCTGTTGTGCTCTAATCATTTGATTCTCATTCTCTCTCATATTCCCTCCCTCCTTCTCTCTCTCCCTCCCTCCTTCTCTCCCTCCCTCCCTCTCTCTCTCTCCTGTGTGTGTGTAGGAGCCCTCTGATGTTGTCAACGCTTTGGACCTGCATGTGAACATCAGTCTGGCAAACCCTGGCACTAGCCCTGCCCTGGAAGCCTATTCTGACACTGCCAAGGTCTTCAGTGTAAGTATGATGTTTCCTTCCTTTATTGACATTGGGGCAATTGCATCTTGTTTCAGTGGGCCTGGATTTGCTCCCACTAGGAAGGTCTAGACTGAGGTCCTAGCTTTAGCATGATCCAGACCCAGCAGGCATTTGGGAAATGAGCAAGTGGATGGGAACTCTCTCTCTCTCCTCCTTTCCTCTCTCTCTCTCTCTGACCCACTCCCCTCTTCCTATTCTCTCTCTCTCTCCCCTCTTCCTGTTCTTTCCCTCTCTCTCCCACCTTCTCTCCCTTCCCCACTATCTCCCTCTTTCCTTTTCTGCCCCTCCCCTTCCTCCCACTTCTCCCCTTCTTCTCCCTCATCCTCAATTTTTGCCTTTCTAGTTCAGTGCCCTATTTCCAATCCTTAGAGCAGTTCATGGCACACCACATATGTTTAATGAATGTTTATTGAAGGAACAAATAGAAAAAGCAAATACCTCCTGCCTACCACCCAGATATGGGAAGCTCTGTGCCTCCCACCACATCCACTGCAGTTCAGCTCCCCCAAATCAGAACAATGCACTGAATTCTGCATGTACCCATGTTTCTCATTATGACTCTGCTTAACATGTGGATATTCCTAAACACTGTTTGCTCTTGTGTGATTTTGCATATTGCATACATGAAATGATGCTACCTATTCCTCTGCCAATTTGGGATTCCCCCCCTCCCCTCTTTCGTAGATTCCTTTCTACAAAGACTGTGGTGGTGATGGGCTTTGCATCTCAGATCTGGTTCTCAATGTCAAACAGCTGCCAGCTGCCCAGTAAGTCAGATTTTAAAACTTTGTGTCAAATGTAGAAATGAAAGACACACTGAATTGCTTTGTTTAAATAATGTTAGTTTCTTCTACAAAAGAAATATCCATGTTAGTAACTGTAGTAAAACAAATTTTGATTTCTGCTATCTGCATAGATTTGTAGCAGCAAGAAATGCAAATCTATTTTATTTGGATGACTTCTAACTCGGTAATGTAATTAGACGCAATGAAGAAGAGAACCACATAGCATTTATTATTTCATTGTGAGCATCATTTTAATATGAAGATAGCTTATTATTAAGCAATTTTATCACTATTCCAAATAAATCTAGATTTATTTTTGAATGCATGAAGTTTTGAATACCAGCTTTTAAAATTTTCCTTTTAAGTTTTTTTCACTTTTTCTCCTTTTCACTTTTAACAGGGAACAACCTTTTATTGTCAGCAATCAAAACAAACGGTTAACATTTTCAGTAACACTGAAAAACAAAAAAGAAAGTGCATACAACACCAGAATTGTGATTGACTTTTCAGAAAACTTGTTTTTTGCTTCCTCTTCTCTGCCGGTATGTAAGACACTGTGTGCATACCACCGGTGGGTTTCCTACTCACAGGTTCCATCTTCCTTACAGTTAGTTGGATCCCCTTGTCCTGTATCTGTCCAAGGGAGCACACTCAACCCCAGCATGATGACTGCTGACCATGTGACTGTCAACTGTTAAACCACAGGAGGACACAGTCTGGCTCCATGTCTAGGTCAGATTGGGTCAGTTTTTCCTTCAACCAGATAGTTGGCCATGGTTGCCAGGCACTCCCATCACCCTCCCAAGCCATCCGTGTGATGTGCCTGCCATGGTGGTCATGAACTTGCTCAGAGATACTCCAGTACCACAGCCTAGCCTGAGCTTTTCAACCTCGTGCATCTTGCTGCTGCCAAGATGACACATTCCAGCAAAGCCAGGTCATCACACTGACTTGATCACCAAACCATCAACACACTGGACCATGTGTGCCCAGTGCTGCCTCCAGCACCAACAACAACAACAAAAAAAACAAAGAAAAGGAGATGCTGATTTTCCCAATTGAAAAAAAATATCAAACTAACTGCACCCTATTTAAAATTAATGTAAATGTAATACATTTAGAGTTGTGAACCTTTTCTTTGTACTTAGTAGTCTGTGGTTCAACTCCCAGCTCTAACTTGTGATTCCAGCTTCTTGCTAATGTAGGCCATGGGAGGCAACAGTAATGGATCAGATGTTTGGGTCCCCGCTGCCCATGTGGGAGACCCACAGTGAGTTCCTAGTACCCGGCTCCAGCTGTCTGGCTGCTGTGGGTGTTTGGAGAGTGAGCTAGGGAATGGGAAGTTATTCATTCTGTCACCACCCCCAAGTACATTAAATAAATAAGTAAATAACAAAACAGTCTATGCTAAATGTCAAAGAAAAAAACAAAAATTTAAAAATTTCTTTATTAAGAATACATAAGTAAATACTGATATGACTATCTTTTGTCTTAAATATGCAAATGTGTATAAAGATGTACTAAAAATAACATAAGTATTGAATCAAAACTTACTGTGTTTGTGAAAGACAATATCCACAATTTTCTTATGGGGGAGAAAAAGTTTTATACTAAAGCTCTTCTTTGGCTTGTGGGGTGTCCTGTTAGCAGCAATAATATTATCAGCAGGTGGACAATATGAGAATTTCATGTCATGGGGAATGATGAACTATATGAACTATTTCAGAGTGAACCAACCTTACTGCCAAACTATCCCTGTATACCTTTTAGTCAATGTGTGTGTGCAAAATCATTGATCATTTATGTGTCTTTGGTCATCTTCAGGTTGATGGGACGGAAGTGACATGCCAGATTGCTTCATCTCAGAAGTCTGTCACCTGCAACATAGGCTACCCTGCTTTAAAGGAACAACAGCAGGTACAATTGCATTTCAGCCTTGTATCCATCCATTCATGCTGGACCAGTCCTGGCATCTTTTGTACTGGGTATCATCATTTGGTGGGCGTCACTACATAATTGCCCCTATGCTTTGAGGAAGCTTTTATCATATCTGAATTTTGACTTTGTTATTAATAGGAATGAGGTCTCCCTCAAACAATGTATTACACACACACACAAACACACACACACACACACACACACACAGTATAGAATATGGAAAGCTCTTTTGCTGAATGTGTTGACCAAATTGCTATACATAGAATTACGGAAATTATTAGCTCTTTTTAAAAAATCTGTAGTTCCTTATTGAAGGGGCAGAGTGACAAAGGGAGAGGAACAGAGATAGCTTTCATCTTCTGGTCCACCTCCCAAATGGCCAGAAAGGAAGGAGTGCAGCCCAAGTGAGGACCCTGGAGGTCCACCCGAGGCTCACGCATGGGTGATAGGAGGCCAGGGTCTTGGTGGCACCATCTGCTACCTTGTCTGGTGCATTAACTTGGAGTCAGATGTGAAGCAGTCATGAACTACAGCTTCCATATGCAAAGCTGGCGTTGTGCCACTAACCTCTGGCCCCTAGAATACACCTGTTAACACCTTGTCAGAAAGTTTTCCAGTTCAGACGTATATGAGCACTTGTGTTTGCTGTTGAAAGTTAGGCTGTCCCAGTGCCAACGTGAGCATGCTAAGGCAAGATGAGTAAATAAAGCTATTCCAGACATCTGAACACTGAAGGCAGATAAACTACAGAACCAAATGAGTTTATTTTTAGGGCAAACATTTTTCCCTGAGTGTGATGTAAGCTTGACAAATATTAATTTTGTGTGTAGGTGACTTTTACTATTAACTTCGACTTCAATCTTCAAAACCTTCAGAATCAGGCATCTGTCAGTTTCCGAGCCATAAGGTAAAACACAGTGAAGTCATGAATTGATGACGTGTGTCTTCTGAAATATCTGTAAGTAATGTCCTAATGCTTGTTTCAACAGTGAAAGCCAGGAAGAAAACGTGGCAGATAATTCAGTCAGCCTCAGAATACCTCTCCTGTATGATGCGGAGATTCACCTGACCAGGTGAGAGGGCAGTGGGCAATGAGTAGCTTAATGCCAGAGACACCACCATGGCTTCAGATACATTTGTTGTGATGAACAAATTCCTGAATACAGAATTCTTAACAGAAGAATGTGGACGAAAACATTTCACTCATACTGGCAGTGTGAGTTAAACTGCTCTCTGCAGCTCTGGCATTCTATATGGGAGCACAGGTATATGTCCTGGCTGCTCCACTTCCAATCCAGCTTCCTGCTAATGTCCCTGGAAAGACGGTGGAGTATGGCCTATGTCCCTGGATCCATGCATCCATGTGAGAGACCCCTAGCTGTTGTGGCCATTCAGAAACTAAAGGACCCCACCCTCAACTGAGCTGCATTTCAAATGAAATAAATCCTTTTTAAAAAAATGAAAGTCCACAGACCAATTTGACTCTAAGAAAACTCCGAGTGACTCCTTAATTACTAGTAGCACACAAAGGCAGAGGACATCCCCTCTGCCACAGGGACGTCTCCTGGGAGCCCTGAGAGGAGCTGCGGGCCTTCCCGAGATGTGGAAACAAGACTCGGGAGGGTCCCAGAGAGTCACCACGGTTCCTTCTCTCTGCCCACTTCCTTCTGTCCACATGAGATCTCAAGCAATCCCTCTGTAACTTTCCAGCTCCTAGCATAATGAATACATTGCACATTGTGGTTCACTGCTAATACTGTGTCTAGTCACAGGTTCAACAGTCAGATACTGAAAGTAGATCTGATCTAGTGTCCAGGTGGAACATTAACAGTTGCAGTTTTCTTCCACCAAGTAGGTAGTGAGGGATTTTCCAAAGGAAGGCTTCCATGAAGAAATGCTTTAATCCCTTGTCTTGCCTCCCCAAAGTTAGAAAACCAGGCACACTGGTATTGGCTAATATCATTACCTTGAATTGTTGAGAGAAAGAGGCTTCTTGAGAACTGGATAACTTACAATTACCAAGGGTATTGATAGGTTCATTTCACATTAGCTCACAATTGGACGTGCGTCAAGTTCGTGGCATAGATACTGAGCATAAACATGCAAGCACATGGGGCAGCACACAGTGCTCACCTCCAGCTTGGGACCCAGAGGGCTCTGTCTACTGAATCTTTAGATTGTTGATTCCCAGCTGAAATCCATGACCCCTGGCGAATACGTGGCAGTATTTTCCCAAGTTCAGAGACAGGTCGCAGTAACTCCCGCCACATCACTCTGATGCATTGTTGAGCAAAAAGCAAAAGGAAAATATGCCATCATGTCTAGAGCCTGAGCCACAGGAGCAGAGATGAGAAGAATTCTTCTGTGTCAAGTGCGTGGCAGACAGCGCAGGCAGGAGCACGATCCAGCCTAAGCCATCAGCCCTGAAAAAGCAATCAGGAGCTGCAGCTTTCCAAAGACTCCCAGTTGCTACACGAAGTAATTGAAAACAAATGCAACCAGAGAGATTGCTGTTGCCACATTACCTGAACCCCTACTTCTTACTTTTCCTCTTTGGTTTGGTCAGTAGAGCTTTGTTTTATGGTTCTATACTTCCAATTTTTTTTCATGTATATTAACACAAATGTAAAAGATGGATTTCCCCCCCCCCAACATCCTACCCACGTGTTTTTCTGGTGGTATCTTGGATTTTAATACGTTGTAGTGATTTAATAAAATATAGTTAAAATTTTAATACAGGGAATTACAAGGAACAAAAGCTAAAATGTTTCCCAACACTATCACCCAGATGAATCCTAGTGGATAACATTTCATTAAAAGTTTTCCTTAAAAGCATCATGGTGCTGAGTGTGGTGCTGGGATCCCATAAGGATGCTGGCTCAAGTCACAGTTGCTCCACTTCCTGTCTAATATGCTAATATGTTTGGGAAAACAGAAGATGCCCCAAGAGCTTGGGCCCCTGCACCCACATGGGAGACCCGGATGGACTTAGACCCTGCTGGCATTGATCTGGCCCATCCCCAATCAGTGCAATCTGGGAAATGCATCAGAGACGGAAGACCTGTCTTTCCCTCTCTCAATTCTGCCTTTCAAGTAAATAAGTAAAATCTTTAAAGGAAAACGATCAAACAGTGAAGCCATTCCTGCCACCTTTCCCCTTCCCTTGTGCTCCATTTCCTGAATATCACTAAGTTGAATGTTTTTAGAATTACCTTCCAGGTACACAACTTGTTTCTCTACCACAGTATATGCATGTAACATAAATGGGTAATGGTAGAACACTCCTGTACCTTTTAAGGTAGTCTTAAGTTTTCAATATGAAGACATATTTAGCTTGCTCAATTCTTGCCTGAATCATAATTCATGTAGACATTCCAATGTTAATGAGAGAAGGGATTATTTTGCATTTTAATTATGTTTAAATGCCTCATGCCATGCAAAAAAAATGATAAATATACCACACATTTTCTGCAAATTTTGAAAGATACTATTATGTCAATTACTTAGCAAGCACTCTGATTCCTGTATGAATATACAGTTACCTTGTACAAATGTGGGAGGTGGAGACAGACAGTGCTACAGTTATTTCAGAAATAAGATTCCCTGACTGCAAACATATTGATCAAAGCTGAGGTAATTTGAGTAACACTTGAATAACAAATGGGAAAAATGTAGGATCTTTTCAAAAATATAAAATAACATATTGTTCAATTTAGAAGTTGGCAGAGTTTAGGGACTTGCACAGAAAATCTCTGGAAAGCAAAGCCAGTTATTCATGTGCACACAGCCAAGCCTTCGGATTCAAAGCCAAGTCACTTTTCCCAGCTTCCATGTGAGGCAGACAAGTCACTGCTTCCTCAGATACGCATAACCTTGACCACATCTATTTAAGTCTTCCTATGATATATTTTCCTTTCGAGATGTTGGAGAAGTGTTTTTTACAGCTTGAGAAATTAGAAGGACACAGTTTTGTCAAGGAAACAATTTTATATCAGGAAATTTCCAGTCTATTTTTTTAAGGAAATATAAACCATATACTGTAATAAGAAAATTCTCTGTTTTAAAATATTTACTTTTTTATTTCAAAGGCAGAATTATAGAGGGAGACACAGAGATAAAGAGATCTGTCTGCTGGTTCGCTCCCCAGATTGCCAGAACGGTCAGTCTGAATTATGTTTCTTCCAGATCTCCCATGTTGGGGACAGGGGCCCCAGCACCTGGCCGCCTTTGACTGCTCTCCCAGGAGCATTATCAGGGGGCAGGATTGGTAATGGAGCAGCCAGCACTTGAACTGGCACCATGTGGGATGCCAGCATTGCAGGCAGCCACTTTCCCGACTATGCCACAGTCTACAAATTTTAGCAGAAAAAAAAAGAATGTGTAGTGCTTTTTCAGACTCCTGTGCCAACTGCCTGTTCCTCTAGCCCTGACCACAGAAGCTGGCCTGCTGGGAATCCAGCCTCAAAGTTTCAGCAATGAGCGAGGACACAAAAGGGTCCCCAGTTTCATTCCAGTGTGAGTGGTCCAAGGAGGTTTGTCTTACCTAGTTAGTAATTGTGAAAAGTCCCTAGGTGGCCATACTTTTAGGTTGTGAGAGGAGAAAGCTATCTTTGGTGCATCTGAAAGGTACCCTCTATATTACAGAGGGGACTGACTACAATTCAGACTCAAACCATTGGACTAGACTTGGAACCAGATAGGAGAGGAAGGATGAATAACAAAATACATACACATCACCAGTCTTAGGAGCTAACACCCAATACGCTGTCACTGTGTTCCATCCACAGCAAGTAGAAAACCCCTGGCTTATAAATCCAGGCAGCCCATTAGCAAGGACTGGGGGTCCACCATGTTAGAATACCAGCTGGTAAGGAAGTAGCCCTCAGATGGATTTCCCCATCAGTTCTGCAATAACATGTTTGTATTCATTTTAGAGACATCATAACTTACAAACATATAACAGAACATCAGCAGAAAGACCAGGAAGGGGATATGTTTCGAAAGAAATCTAGTCTTGGCCAGAAGCCCATAGTAAACATTGCTTTTAAATGAGTGCCTTTATAAAACACTTTTACCTGTAATCTAAACTAAAGATGCTAAAGAAATATGAAGCTTTAATATGAGTAGAGGTGGGCACTGTACAGTGTGCATGGGGTTAAACCTCTGCTTGTGTCCCCTGCATTCCATATTGAAGTACCAATTTCAAACCCAGCTGCTCTTCCACTTCTGATCTAGCTCCCTGCACATTGTCTCCTGGGAGCCAGTGCACGATGATTCAAGTGCTGGGGCCCATGTCACCCATGTGAGAGACCTGGTGAAGTTTTGAGCTCCCAGCTTCGGTCTCTCCCAGCTCTGGCTATTACAGGCATTTGGGAAGTAGATGGACGATCTCTCTCTCTCTCTCTCCTCTGTCTCAATCAGATGAAAAATAAATAAAAACTTGTTAAAAATGACTTTTTAAAATGTTTGGCTTTCTAATCAACATCCAACAGATCTACCAACATCAATTTTTATGAAATATCATCGGATGGGAATGTTCCTTCGATCGTGAACAATTTTGAAGATATTGGTCCAAAATTCATCTTCTCCCTAAAGGTTGGTAAGCCTTTCCTCAGGGTGGCAAATTAGGAGAAAGGGGAAAGAAAAAAATGAGCCTAGTAAGAAGGAAAGAAAATAATATCATAGTGGATCTCAAATTTGAATGTTCATCAAGAACATCTGGAGAAGTTGCTAAAACAAGTTTTTCCTAGGATTTCTGATGTTTCTGAGTAGCTCTGGGTGAAGTCCGAGTCAAGAATGTGCGTTTCTAACAAGTTTCCAAATGATGCTGAAGCTGCTGGTTTCCAAGCCACGCTGTGACCGGCACAGGATGGACCACAGAGAAATAAATTACTGGGGTTTGTGCCTGGTGATCTGTCCTGGATAATGGTACTTGGATACTGGGAAGGCAGAGGCATACTGTTAAGGGAGATGGGCAAGACTGGGTTAACATCCTTGAAACATGATGATTGCATTATTTTTTCCATGCAGACTATTTCTATTGGGGATGTATAGATCTGTGTACAACTAGAGTATTAGGTAATATCAAAGAGGTTTTTTTTTTTTTTTTTTTGGCCCAAAATCTATCACTGTGCAAACACAACTATCTTTTTTTACTTGAAAGAATTTCCTACAAAGAGAAGGGAAGACCGAGATCTTCCATCTGCTGGTTCACTCCTCAAATGGCCACTACAGCCACAACGGGGCTGATCCAAAGCTAGGAGCTTCTTCTGTGCCTCCTACATGCAGACCTGTGCCAACCTCCCATGTTTTCCCAGGCCAGTTACAGGGAGCAACCAGGACACAAGCTGGTGCCTATGTGGGATGCCAGCACCACAGGCAGAGGAGCAGCTTGTATACACCAGTCCCATCAATAGCCAGTGTGAACTGCAATTAGTACAGCTTTATGTGCATAGAAGTTGGTTTATTAAAGAATGTTTATAATTATGTTACAAAAATTGTGGGAAAGAAAAAGCAGTTTATTCACCACCATTAAGTCAATACTATTTTAATATTTTTAAAGATTTATTTATTTTTATTGGAAAGTCAGATATACAGAGAGGAGGAGAGACAGAGAGGAAGATCTTCCATCTGCTGATTCACTCCCCAAGTGACCACAACAGCCAGAGCTGAGCCAATCTGAAGCCAGGAGCCTGGAGCCTCTTCTGGGTCTCTCATGCGAGTGCAGGGTCCCATGGTTTGGGCTGTCCTTGACTGCTTCCCCAGGCCGCAGTCAAGGAGCTGGATGGGAAGCAGGGTGGATGGGACACGAACTGGCGTCCATATGGGATCCCGGCACATGCAAGGCAAGGACTCTAGCCACTAGGCTACCATGCCGGGCTCAATGCCAATTTAGTTTTTTGTTTTGTCTTTTAAACATTTCCTACTTATTCTGTTCCATGACTGCCATCCTCGTATTTTGTAATTTTTTTAATCTTTAAAATAATCTTGATTGTTATCTAGTTACTGGCATTTATAAAATGTGCATGGCATTTGACAGCCAAGTTCTTTAATGGGATATTGAATTAATTCCTAATAACACAATAGCATTCATAGTGTCATAATTACACCAGCTCATCAATTGCTTTACAAGCTGCATCTGTTTAATTCCTAGATGAGTTACGAGGTTGATACTATTTCTGGGGATGTTATAAAATGCCTAGGAGGGCATAAGTCCTGGTCAAGTAGAATAGGAGCCCCCTTAGTAACAAACCAGGGTGCACTCACGGAATGTTGGATCACTTTTATTCTATAAAGGAGAGGACTGGAGCACAGAGAGGCTGAGTTGTTTGTCCAAGCCACACTGCTGTTGGTAGGTGAGACCACACCCTGAACCCACCTCCACAGATGGCATTTCTGTAAAGATTTATTTTTATTGGAAAGACTGATTCACAGAGTAAGGAGACACAGAGAGGAAAGAGAGGGGGGGCTCTTCCATCCACCAATTCACTCCCCAAATGGCTCCAATGGCTGGAGCTAAGAGGTTCCTAGCCCAAACCAGAAGCTTATTCTTGGTCTCGTATGTCAGTGCAGAGGCCCAAGGACATGAGCCATCCTAGACTGCTTTCCCAGGCCATGAACAGGGAACTGGATGGGAAGTGGAGAAGCCAGGACTTGACCTGAAACATACATGGGATGCTGGAGCCACAGGCACAGGCTTAACCTATGATGCCGTGGCACCAGCACCCAGCCATAGGTTTTTTTTTTTTTTCATCATATATAGGCCACAGTTATCAAGCCATCAATTATTTATTCATTGAAATTACAGAGGTTGGGATTTTTTTCCCATGAAGTGTTGAGACAGAGGTTAACAGGGTGACAACAGGTAATGATTCATTTTCAGAGGAACTCAGTCTTCCCACTTTGTGGTTCAGCCTAATCTACACAAGGACTACTGCCCCCTTGCCTTGCATCACATGGCAATGCTAGTCTTGCTCTATGTTCCCAGGTAACAACAGGAAGTGTCCCTGTCAGCATGGCATCTGTGATCATCCACATTCCTCAGTATACCAAAGAAAAGAACCCCCTGATGTACCTGACTGGGGTGCACACGGGACAGGTAAGCATGATGGTGGGCTGGCAAGATGTGCATTTTTCAGGGTGAAAATCCATGAGGTTATTAACATGTATGACATTTATAGTTGGAAGACAGAAGATAACAGTGATGTGTCCTGAGTGACAATTAGTTGATTTCACATTAGAAGCACAGTATTATAAATAGGCAAATGTCTGAGTCTAGGGACTTAGCAGTGGCAGAAATTATCCCCAACGCTCTGTTTCACCAAGTGAAGAGCTGATTTTATTGGCATTATCTTAAGAAGGAGAACAGTCTGTTTGCAAGTGGGGAGTCTACAGGAGGAGCATTGCACGTCTACCCAGCTGCAACCGGTAGCCAGTTGCTCTGGTTTTAAGGTTTATTACCCTGCACAACTTGTGCTGCAGTGTAATTATCATGTGTCAGTGTTAAGATGTGGGGCCTTTAAGAGGTGACTGGATCATAAGGGTTCCCAGTCATGGACAGCATCGGTGTCCCCACAAGCAGGAAACTCAGGCTTTCCGTATGCCCCTGTCACTCTCACCTCCATCCATGGCTGAAACAGCCAACCAGCCCTGAAGATGCCAGCAGCTTGGTATTCAGCTCTCCAGTCTCTAGGTCTGGAAATGAATCAGTGAGCCTTCATTACAAGTTCCCACTCAGCTATTCTGTGAACAGCAGCAGGAAGCAGGCCAGGACTCTGGTCTTCAAGCTGTCAACCTAGACTTAGCTCTTGGCAGTCCTCAGCCCTAGCTCTTCATTTTAAAGAGCTGGTGCTCTTCAGTCAGGATGATGCCCAAGGCAGCTAAGTCAGAATATCCAGAGCTCTGACACCAGTACTTTTTTATGAGCCCCTTAGGTATTTCCACCATGTGACCTGGGTTGAGGAGCACTGTTCTGGTGAGAACACTTGGCCTTGGCTTAGGCTAGTTTACCACTTTGCTGGTCCTACAACAGTCTGATTCCTGCAGTGTGCACAGGTGACTAGACAACATCAGTCTCCTGAAACTTACATTCCAATCTCATGTGTCTCATCACATAACAACCCATAGCCCATCTCATCAAGTCACATCAGATGATTTGAGTACTTCCAAGTTTACCGTAGCAATGATGGGAAATGTAGCCAGGTCAGCACAGGGAGACTACCAGACCCTGTTGACTCCCCAGGGTGTGTCTTGGGATTTCCTGACATCATAAAGTATTCTGCTGCTTAAGGCTGATCTGGTGTTCTTCTTTGTAGACTGGTGACATCCATTGTGATGCAGAAATAAATCCACTGAGAATTGGCCAAGCACCATTTCCTGTATCTTTCAAGAGTGAGAATTTTCGGCAGATGAAAGAATTGGTGAGGATCAGCATACGGGTGACACATTTCTCTCAGTGATTCGCTGTTTTTTACCTGGAACCAAAGCACCTTTTCCAGCCACCTGATGGTGTACAGCATTCTCACTTCACCCTGATGGCTTACATGAGTGTAGGTTTAGAAAATACTAATCATGCTGAAGTTTAGGCTTTGGAAAGGCAGGAGGTAATGGGTTAAGTAGTTGGATCCCTGCCACCCACATGGAAGACTCAGATTTCCAAGCTCTTGGATTTAGCCTGGCCCAACCCCAGCTGGTCTGGGTGTTTAAAGACTGAACAAATAGATGGAAACTAGCAGACATTTGCTTCCTTTATTGTGTATCAATTCAGGTAGTTTCAAATATGTGTATGCCATTATGCAAATGAGTCATGCTAACTTTTGGTGTTTGACATAGACCAGTATGTCACACATTTTTGAAAACTTTGTTAAAATTTTCACTTTGGTTTTTATTTGAACAGAGAGAGAGAGAGAGAGAAAGAGAAATCTTCCATATACTGGTTCATTCCTCAAAACACCCACACCAGCCAGGTATGGAAAGGACCAAAGCAAGGAGCCCAGATCTCAGTCCAGGAGTTTCACCGAGGTTAATGGGCCTCATGTACTTGAGCCATCATGTCTCCCAGATGCTCATCAACAAAGAGCTAGATCAGAAGTGGAGAAGCCAGTGCTCCACTCGGACCCTCGGGTGACAGAGGTGGCTGTCTCAGGCAGCACCTTAGCCACAGTGTCCAGTACTGGCCCTCGAGTTTGTTTTGGAGAAGTTTTAGGCTCATGGTAAGATGGAATGTAGGGATCTCCAGAAATTTTGCAAATGCTTCTTGTCATTACATATCCATAGTGTTTTCTACTAATGTTTGTTATAATGGATGAACTTACAGTGATACAGTCTTTTCCCATAGTTTACACTTGACTTCACTGTAGTAAAAATCCAACTACATGCTGCCAGATATTACAGTGATGTGTGTTCCATCACTGCACCCAGGGAGGACTTTTCACTGCCCTGGAAAACCTCTGCCTTACACCCCATCCCTCTCTCCCCTAGTCCCTGAGAACTGCTGATCTCAGCTGTCAACTGTTTTTTTTTTTTTAACCTAAGAAATGGATGTTCGAGATGTATCTGAAAGGCAGATTTACAAAGAGGAGAAACAGTTTTCCGTGCACTAGTTCACTCCCCCAAATGACCACCACAGCCAAAGCTGAGCCAATCCAAAGCCAAGAGCCTCTTCCTGTCTCCTATGTGGGTGCAGAGCCTCAAGGCCTTGGGTCATCTGCTGCTGCTTTCCCAGGTGATTAGCAGGGAGCTGGATCAGAAGTGAAGCAGCCAGGATTTGAACCATTGCCCATCTGGGATGCCAACACTACAGCTGGAGGATTAGCATGCTGTGCCACCACACTGAGTGCAAAATGAATGTTTTATGATTCAGTTTAGTGACTATGTTCAAGATTTTAGTAGTATATTGCTGACAAGCATGTATCATTTGTGGCTTTTTGTTTTTAGAGTCACTGCAGCACACAGGCTTGGTGCCACACATATCTGATGAGACAGACAGGAAATGACAGGGGCAGGGGAGATGCACTTTTCATATTTTAAGACATAGTACCAGAATTCCAGAATACAAATGGGGTCTAGTAGTTGATGAGACTGGCTGCCTAGTGCCTTCCCACCACCAAGGTTCGTCTGTGTTTCTGAAACGTTAGCATTTATTTATTTTTTTTAAATAAACCCATAGCAACCCTCTCTCCTCTTTTGCTATTGACTCCAACCTGAAAGAATTGCAGAACTGCCTCGTGTAGTAACATCACCTGCAGGCTGACAGACCTTCCCATGAGAGGAGAGTACACCATCAATGTGTCCACCAGGATCTGGAACTGGACTTTTGCAGCAGTAAGTATCGCTTTACCAACTGGCTTCATCAACAGCCAGGAAGAAGGCTCCACAGTGGAGCCAACCTGACCTTATGGCAGAATTCATACACTGGCTAATATCACCCTCCTTTGGAAAGACTGGATGATCTTCCGGTTACAAAAACTGGGTATTCTCAGACCACCTGGGAGAGCCAGTCTAATACGTGGATCCCATTTCATGCATTCGAGCCCATTAATGTTCAAACTTTCATTGCATCCCACCCCTTCCAAACCCCACTCCCACCCCTGTGGGCGGTGGTGCAAAAATCAGGAAGTGATGGCTCAGCTCTTTAAGAGCAGCATTGTAAAGTGAAGGTTAGCAGGTGTGTCACCAGATGTGCATGGTTTACCTGCCTCTCTGTGTTAGCCCTGCAAGACAGCGTCAAATGCCTCTGCCAAGGCAGGCAGCCATTAACAGTGCTGTGAGACAAATGGTTCTTCTGGAACTGACAGGAATTATAGAACCAGAATGCAGTGAGATGTTACCAAATGTCCCATCAGCAGTAGATATTTAACAGTGAATGGGGTTAACCTCTGCTGCAACTGGCCATCTTGAGAAAAATAAGACTCACCAGAGACTGAGCCAATGGAAAGGAAATAAGTTGCTCACTTTTGGGGAGATATGTTTTCTTTTTTCTGGCTCCCAGATATAGTTTAGCAAATGACCTCATGAAGTCTGTTGGGGTGTGTGCCCTGGTAACCAGAAAAAACTGAGTGCTACCGGCCAGGGCATGTCAGGGCTGCGGTAAAATCTGAACACTGCAATCTGTCTCATACTAAGGATCTGGTCCAGTATTTGCATTATAGAGAAAACAGTTGTGAAATGCACCCATCTAGAATGTTTCCATTTAAAAATATTTTTCTATAACTCAGTTAAGCGTATGAAGTTGCTTCGCATTAAAATAGTATTAGTAATGTCAACAAAAAATAAATGTCCTTCCCATATGCCTGTCCCAAATCCAGTATGATCTGGTAGAAACACCTGGATTAGGAAATCTGTAATTATTACTGATGTGATGTATAACATTGCCAAAAGATTCAGGTGTCTACTGCCAACATGCCTGGTCAAGTTCAAGTGTACTGTTGAACAGTGTCATTCTATACACATGGACCCAAAAGGAAAACTCTCTTCCCTGCTAAATATTGGTTTTCCATTTCATTATGTGTGACTCATTCAAGTAAGTATACAAAAAGACTAAGCCTGCAGTTTGTTCATGTTGCAAACTCCATTTAAGCCATCTTCCCAGGTAAAAACAAGTCTCTTGGGTGTGGATTCTTGGCACAGCAGTCAAGCCGCTGCTTGGGAAAGCTGCATCCAATCTGGGCCAGCCCTGGTTTGGAGTCCCAGCTTGACTTTTGATCCAGTTTCCTGCTAATGTGCACCCCGAGTGGCAGCAGGTGATGGCTCTCAGAGTGTATGCCATCCACACGGAAGATCTGGATTGAGCTCCAGGCTGCTGTGGGCATCTGGACCCCATCGCTCCAGAGACTTGGTTTGGATTTGAAGAAGCAGAGCCCCAGTGTCTGCATATTTCAGAAGCTCCCCAGCTACCTCTGGGGGGCTGCGGTGCTCCGCACTGCCAGTTGAGTGCACTGTCCTCAGATTCTGCCTCCTTTTACTTACTTGAGAGAGGCAGAGGTGCCCTGTCCTCTGGTTCACTCCCTGGATTCCCGCAATGGCTTCAGCCTAGCCAGAACTCAGAAGTCCATCCAGGTCGCTCACGTGGGTGTCAGGGAGCCACCTGTGCCTTACAGGGTCTGCATAGTTCTAATTTCAGAATCAAGATCAGAAGCAGAGGATTGAAAGCAGGCACTCCGATGTAGGATACAGGTATTCTAACGTTAGTCTTGACCACTGAGCAAAATGCCTGCCAACAAGTTCTCCAGAACTTGCATTTTCTCATTCTTTTCCATTAGGAAGAAACAATCATAACCATGGATACCTTAAAGATTTACTTGAAAGAGTTGTATGGAGGGAGGGGGGAGGGACGGGGAAAAAAGAGAATGAACGTGCACATGTTCTTCTGGCTTCTAGGTCACGCACTGGGAGCTTCTTCTGGGTCGCCCACGTGGGTGACAGGGACCCACTCAGGCATCTTTCTCTGTTTTTGCCAGGTCACGCGAAGAGACCGCTGTCTTAGAGCAGCTAGGGCAGGAACCTGTGCCCATATGTGGTGTCTGTGTTACAAGTGGTGGGTTTACTAGCCACACCGCAACCACGCGCTCCTAAAACATACTCTTTGTTCTTGCATTCTAGTCATCTTTCCAGGCGGTACAGCTGACAGCGGCCGCGGAGATCGACACTCACAACCCTCAGATATTCGTGATTGAGGAAAACACCGTCACGGTAAGCAGAAGCCGCCCTTCTCACTCCCTTGCATGTGGGAACACCCTATTGAAACTTACAGCCTTGGACGGCTATAGCAGAGAGTTTTTCATAAGGGTGTTTGCTGCTTAAAAAGTTCACTGACACATTTGGCCTCCTCCTTACCCCCGTGCTGGCAAAGCTGGCTTTTCTACAAGTAATGATCTAATCCAAGTTCTAACAAAGGGGGCTGTATCTGATTGGGAGCTTGCTGGAGTCCCTTCTCCAGGTCAGACCTGGCAACACCAGTTCATCTTCATGCCCACACACAGTCATCTAATCTTAGGCTACCAAATCCAAGTTTTAACTGACAAGTTGCATTTTAGAGGATTTTTTGAAATAGGCGTGCTGAAGCATGCTTAATCATTAAGGCATTTATTAGAGGACTGTTTTTTTCCTAACAGTACTTCTTACCAACAGACACTGATACTGTGTGACATACTCATTCATTAAGTCGTACGTTCTCAAAAACTGTAAATGCTCCCCTTCATTTCAAAGCTTCTGCAGAGAAATGTACTCCCACAGAAAACAAAGATTCTCTGTACCAAGAGCTGGCACAGGACCACTTTCCTCTGCGCTGAAACCCTGCTCGGAATATGCCAGATTTAGATCCAGCAGGATTTCCACGCCTGGCTAATCTGCTGGCACAGCCTTGTGCATTTTCCTCCCCAAGCTTTTGTGAGGAACTGGAAGCCAGTTCATGACTCTGCCCCCCAAGGCCAGCTTGGCAGTTGGCCTCAGTTCACTTCTTTAGAGCCTCTAGACTTGGCTAAAAGACCCGTGGCCCCGTGACCTTGGGGCCACTCACAGCACTGCTGTCCCCCTCCTTGTCCTAGGGACAGGGGTCCACCCTGCAGAATACCATTCTGCTTCTGCTTTAGGAAGCCCCGTGAAAGTCCACACCCTCTCTTTGGAGGCTCGGGCATGGAAAGTCAGAAATGGGGCCAAAGAAAAACTAGACTGCAGATTCAAAGTGCTATGAACTTATCCTAGGGAAAAAAAACTCATTTCAGAAAAATGCAGTGTTGAAATCATGTGGAATTTTGGAGTCTTAGTTTTATAGGAAGTAATGTTAAACACATTAATTGAAAATTCACAAATTTTAATAAACCTTTTTTCTTGAACCCTCTGAATAATAGAGGTCAACTTTGTCTATAAAAGTATTTTTAAATTCAAACAATAATTTGGAGTTTTTGAATCATGTTTCAAGTCCAGATAATAAATTATCATTATCCCTGGAGCTTAGTGGTTGGGTCCCAGGCTCACAGAATCTGATCCACAAAAGTCCATACTTGTGGATCCACAGGAACATGCAGATCCCAGATGAGGAGACCAGGAATAGAAAGAAGCAGGCAGAGGGCTACTCTTAAACAGTGAACAATAAGAATTTATAATGTCTTTTCTCCATGAACTGATAAATCCTTATTTGAGCTCTCAAACACAAACATTAAGACGTAGTCACCAACCAAGGCCAGGTTCAAGTGTAGCCCGATCCATAGAGGATAGTAAGCAGTCGCTCATTTCCTGCCATCTAATGCTAAATCAAGTCAATACATTAAATATTGCACTCTTTTGGTCTAGCACGATGGCTCTTTATATTTTGTGAAGAAAATGGCTAGAATTCACAGCTTAATAAAAATGCAGTTTTATCTCAAACTCTCGGAGTATCCATCCTGTGACAGGAGCCTGAGATCGACACACAGTAGGGCAGAGGAAGAATAAACAGCTTTAAGGGCCAGTTGTTTACTGCAAAGATCAAGATGAGTCCAGGTGTGTGTTTGCAAACATTTTTAACAGCCTTGGATGAGAATTCAGTGAAATCAGTCTCTTAGAAACCCAAGTCATTTTTTTTCTCCCATCACATCTGAGGTTGAACAATTTCTTCCTATATTCTCCTCCCTAAACCTGTTGATGCTTTCCCTTGGTGGTGGGAATGACCAGCAACTGACCCTCCTTCTCCAAGATGCTTGGACACTTTAGAGCCACAAGATGATGATTCAGTGGCTGGGAGGATGGCAAAAGACCTGGGTTCCCACCTCGGCCTGGCACAAGAGTGAGTGCTCACGACTGGTCCTGGCCAGTGCCTGGACTCTTGCCCCTGCATTTACAGAATCCAGTCGCTGCACTGGATGGTCTTTACTCTTTCCATATTCCGATGAGGTAACTGGATTTTGAACATCCATTTGCAGGTCCCCCTGATGCTAACAAAGCCTGGCGAGAAGGCAGAGGTGCCAACGGGAGTCATAGTGGGGAGTATAATTGCTGGGATCCTTTTGCTGTTAGCTCTGGTTGCAATTTTATGGAAGGTAAGAAAATTGTACATTTTAGAATACTGGGATTCAAAGGCATCTCTGCTTTACTCTCCTTACAAAATGGGAAACAGGTTTTTAGACATGATCTCCTCGACCCTAAGAGGGAGACAAATGTGTGCGCTTTATAATGATTCCTTTCCCAACTTCACCACAGCACCTCCCTTCATACAGCACTATGAACATTTTGTTTAATTTTAAATAAGACTCAAATTTAGTGGAGCTATGGGAATATAAATTTGTTCACTAAAGAGCTGTGATGGATAACAGATGAGCTGTCCCCATGGCACAACCTGCAGATTCCTTAAGAGAAACTGGTCTCATCTAATGAGTATACACTGCTTGGGTGAGGTGTCTATTGATGATTAAATCAGAAACCCACATCCCCAGAGGATGTTAACGTTTGTGTGTCATCACATTTACAGCTTGGCTTCTTCAAAAGAAAATATGAGAAGATGACCAAAAATCCGGAAGAGCTGGATGAGACCACGGAACTCAACAGCTGAACACCCCAGTAGCCACTGCAGTGGGTAAACACGGCCCTGTCTCCTGTGGGGCCTGCTGCTGCCCTGGGCATGCATGGACTGCTTTTCAACTCTTAGGCTTTTTGGTTTTGAAATAATGTAAAGGGGGAAGACTAGCCTGATATTTTAAAAGAAACTGCTGGTCAGATTGGAATGAAGAAATTTTAAGTGGGGTGGGAAATGGGTAAGACTTGCGGGGGGAGGGCATTTTTTTTAAGTTGGCTGGTCCAAAGTTTACGTTCTAATGTGTGTTCCATCAGGAACATGAAATGCTTCCAAGCATGACAAGTCCTAAAGGAAGACATTCTGCTTCCTCTGCCTTTGGACTGCAAGTTAAAGTGGGAGTACACGGTATACATATGTGTATGCATGCATACGCAGTTCTGTGCACAAAGTATTCATGTTATAGAGTGAGAGATTACTACATTTAACATGCATCATACATTATACTGATTACTTCCACATATTTATACAACTATGAATACTGATGCTACCCAGACCAGAGTGGTTTTTAAAGTTATGCTGTTCACCCAAAGTTGCTGCAAGGTTTAAGTGGTAATCTTATTTATAAGTTAAGTAAAATTGGCTGCTTCTCCAAGTACCTTGCTAGCTTTATTAAAACATGCCTGAATAACTCAGAGGGACTTCCAAGTATAGCCTCTATTGAAATCTCTATGTTGGAGGAGGGGACAGTTTAGAAGCTAAGGCACAAAATAATTGCCTAAGAGCTATTTACGATAAAACCAAGCCTGTGGTAGATAAGGAAGGAGGAAGTTCATTCTTTTAGGCCATGATTAGCCTAAACTTTAGGAAGATGAGTAATTTCTTGGCAACCTCTGCCCGCAGGTGCCCCTCAGCCTGCCTTCCTCTGTAGGGGTCCCAAGCTAGCCACCTACCTGCCTGCCTTTACCCTCAGGTAAGCTGTCTTCCATCAGGTATCTGTTGGGGGAAAAGTAATATTTAATTCACACAAGTGTGTGAATTATTGTATATAAACTCCTTAATTTCAAGGAGCTATTTTCTTATTTACTAAGAAAAATGAGCCTGAGGAAATTCCCACATGTTGGGATTTCTGGCAGTATAAACAAGAAACAACAGCAGCATCTTGGGTAATGACAGGGAGATGTGGCGAAGCTTTGGAAACCTCCACGGTGCACCTCTTTCCAGAGTGAAGTGCACGTGGGCAGGTCTGTTCAACAGGGACCCTCCTTGGCCCTAGTGCCCAAGAGTCTCACTTATGGTGGGCCAAGGCACAGAACTTAGCTTTTGTCATGATGATGTGAATGGATTGCATTTTGAGAACCACTACCCATGTCTGCTTTTTGTGCCTCATTTCCTCTTCTTCTGAGCCCAGATATTGTCTAGTTTGGGCCACAGTGACTTGCACGGCAACGGCAAGGACTGTTCTGGGCCAGATGTTGCATACCTAAATCATGGACAGGTCTCCGCCTCTCTAGACTTCAGGGTCCTCATCATAAATTGGGAAGGCTGGACTGGAGCTGAGCGGCACCACTTGTTTACAAAAAAACCATCTCGATTTACTAGAATACAAACAAACAGCTCAGAGAAATGCAGGTCCTTGCCTGGGTACTTCTGGATGGCTCTGCCCTCTTAGGGCTGGCCGCCCACAGCTATCTGGACAGCTTAATGATTTACTTTGTATTTGACAAAGTAGAGCAAACAGGAATTTAGAAAACATCAATTAAGCATAAAATGTCAAACGTTTATAGCAAAAACAGCTTGGTGTTCTCTAGCTGGTTCTGCCAAAGCTCGTTTCTTTTAGCAGCTCTGTAGATTCACTGTTTCCTTCCAGCCAGAATCTGGTTAAACGTTTCTCTGCCGTTTTAAGTTGAAAATATCTAAGTCACATAGCCAGTATGGACAAGGTCTTCAGAAAGCGGATGGAAAACACAGAGAGTGAAGATTCAGGATTGTAAAATTATCTTACGCCAAAATAAACATCATGTAGATTCAATTTTCCAAGCTTTCTGAAGTCCCTCTGTAGATGCATGCGAATTTTCCAATGAACTATATAAACAGAATGTGTCATTTCCTTTTTCCACTTCTCTGCTGCACCTTTCTAGGATAAAGCAATAAGCAAAGGGCAAGGCCAATGGAGCCCAAGAGCCTTGGTTGTGACACTAGGAGCCTCAGCTACAATCTTCCACGGCAGTAGGTCATTATTCTGAACTCACACACTAGCCCCTGGAGCAGGCTTTGTGAGCCTCAGCACTAGTGACCTCGTGGACCAGGTGACTGTCTCCTTGTGGTGGGGGCAGGGTCACCCTGTGCCTCTCCAGGGCAGCACCTCCTGCTGCAGTCAGATGACTAAGAAAAAATGAGGTTTCTGGCCATTCCCAAGGGACTCCTGGGAGGAGTCACTTAAGCACAGGTGAACGTCACCCCAGAAATTCAGAGGGGGTAAAATATCTTTAAAAAGTGTTCTATTGAGCCACATTTTTGCTTGAAAAGCAGAGTAGAGGGCTTAAAAGACTGCAAATTAAAATTTGCATTTCATAAATAACAGACAAAGTCTAGGGAATTTGGTTAAAAATTGAGTTTTATGCATGGCTACTACAAAAACCTTGTAACATAAAGTAGCTTGATGAAAACAAACCTGTATTATAACTTTAAATTGTGTATCACTTCAATAAACCTGGACGAATTCTGTCCAGCTGGCAGTGCTGTATTTTCAAAAAGGTTGAAGTTATTTAGCTGTGAAAAATAAGTAAAACTATAGCAAATGTATGGCCCAATATGCAATTATAAAGTTTTACATATGTATTCATTTGATTTACCATTATAAACTAAAAATCTCAAGAATTAAAGACAAAATCCCTTCAACTAAGCTTTTTGACCCATCTTTGATAACTGTACCATACAGCAATTATATACAGTTTAGGACTATGCCCTTTGTGTATATTCAGGCATGTTTGTTTTAATCAAGGATTAACACCCTAAAGTAATGGCTACTATGTAAATAGTTTCCTAAGTACTGAATTATTTTAGTGGATGAAGTCAAAACGTAAGTGTATATGTTGTACAGTTAGCATAGAATGACATTTTTTAATGAAATCCTTATTTTCCTCCCAACAGTGCATGCCTTTGATGTGAAGTTTTTCTTTGCAGAAAAAAAAAAAACCTGTAAAAAGTGAATGTATGCATGAGTGTCTCTCAGAAGTTGAAACTGTGCAACTTGATGTAGCAATGGACATAACTACTCAGTGTGTTTTCTCATAGAAAAGTGAAGCTCAAACCGCAAAGTTGTATTTAATTGTAAACTATTTATATATTAACGTCTGTTTTGGGGGGCCCCGCACTGTGTTGCAGCATGTTAGACTGCCACTTGCAATGCTGACCCCCCACAGCAACGTCTGATCATGTGCCTGGGGAAGGCAGTGGCTTCGGCCTGGCCCGGGTCGGGCACTTAGCTGCTGTCTGTCCCTGTCACTCTGCCCTTTAAATAAAGTTTTTTTTTTTTTTTTAACAAAGACTTTTGCAATATTTCCTTTGGGTTTTGAATTTTAGAAGTTACCTCTTGTTCTAGAGTTTTCTATACTCACTGTGTGGCAGAGTAATGAAGACCTGAGGAGGCCGAGTCAGAGAGATCAAGTCTGTTAAGGACATGAGCCGAAACCACTGTGAAATGCCCAAGCGTGGCCGCACAGCACTTCAGTGGTAATCAAAGGGGTTTCACAGTTTTTAAAGATTAAACATGCTGAATTTATTTAGTGAGCCGTCAGTCAGCGCATTCCTGCATGGCCTGGGGAGTGTGTGCCCTACTCCTGATGGCTCCCGTGTGCCTGCTGCCCTCTCACCCGCCTGCCTGTCCATCTCAACTACAGTAAACGCCTCGCAGGAGCAGCGTCCTGCACCACCCCCAGTGAGTGAGTCTCAGATACCTCTCACACTGTACAGAGAGCACAAAGCTGGAGAAAGCGGAGCAGGTCAAGAACTGGTCCTAGAGACCCTCGTTAAAACTATTTCCCTGGTTTATAATTTTATATGGTCTACTGTTTAAGAAACAAACCCTTTTATTCTCAGAAGGTAGAAGCATCTTCAAAATCACATCCCTCATCCTAGGCTAATATTTTAAACATATACATCAATTTACACAACATCAGGGCCCAACTTCCACTTCAGCACCATGCTAGCCTTTAAAATTGCTACTAAACAACTTTTTGGTTTTAAGAATATTCGCTGTAGGATATGCCTGTCTCTACCTCCCTCTGCTGGCTGAATTACCTAACTACACCTCAAGAGGTGTCCTTAACATAGTGGATGTTCAGTAATTACCTAAGATATCATAGGATGGGAGTTCCGGGAGCAGAGAAGCTGCCACAAACCACATTTGTCAGTGCTACAACCCAGGCACACGTGCACCAGGCGTGAAGCAAATTTAACACTGAGTGGCAGTGAATATCACCGCAAGATGTAAAAGCTGTGTTAGCCAGGGCAAGACAGAAGTAGAGGAAGGAAAAGATGGACTCCAGGGTGTCTGAAAGGTCTAAGATGGGGGTTGACCTGCCACATACAAGCCACAGCAACACAAGATTTGAAGGGCATGCCCTGAAGAGCACGCCGAGGTCCTGGGATGCGAGCAGCTGGGAGAAGGCTCAGGGCAGCTTAGAGAGGGGAGATGAACAGGAAGGGACTGTCGGTGGCCCAGGCTAGCTCACTAGAGAACTAGTCTGTGGAAGGGGAAGTGTGATAAGCAAGAAGCAGCTGACTTCAAGACAGACCTAAGAATCCATTTTCTACTTCTCCAAATGTTCAAGTCCAGTCTCATAGTTTCTCTAATACTAAAAATACATGGTGACCCTGAACGCCAGAGGACAAAACCACCCAGACTGCTTCCACTCACGTCTGGTGAAATCCTTTTCATCTCTCTTACCTGCTCAAAACTACTTGAAACAAAGCAATTCCAATAGCCTGCCTTGGGAGCGAACTTCACCTGCAGCCCTCGCCAGCAATCGGCTTCAAGGCCGACTGCCGTTCCCTTACTCTAAGTACATTGGCAGCCAAAGGGACACAGATGGAAAGGGTACATGTTGGAGTCACATTAGGCCTTTTAACATCTCAACCACCAATCCACTCTGTCACTCCTAAGACAGCCAGTATAATCAAAGATCCGATTTCACTCCAGTGTGTCCCACTGCAAACTTCTCAGGGATGTCCCATTCCTGTTCCAGCATGCCTCAGATGACACTGTCACTTCTGGGCAGGAGATCTACAAGCATATTAGTCTGGGCTCCAAACTTCATCTCCTAATGAAGGCATGACTAAAAAACATGTTTCAACAATGTTCTATGTGTGTTTAAACAATGCTTCTGTGTGCTTTGTATAATTACCAACAATTAAGACATTTAAAAAGTATTTAAGCAGAAAACTTAGAAATCCACACGTACCTCGTATTAGCTTTCTATGTAACATGATAAGCATCACATTCCCAGTTTGGGTGCAGAATCAGGCCTGTCTCCATCGGCTGCCCACCCAATGACAATGCACTTTCAGAATCAATGCAGGCTCCGACACCCCGTACCTCAGCGTCGCTGGAAACTGGTTTCTGTTCAGTGAAGAGGAGGAGACATCAGTAGAGGTGAGCAGGTAACCCTACGTCAGTAACAGAAGCAGGTGTCTGCCTTCCCAGTATCCCTGTGGCCCAGTCTCTGGGGACAAGGTCTAAGTACGAGGGGACCAAGAGATGCCTCGAGTCCATGTGCCTGTCTGGCGCATCCCAGCCAGAAACAAGATGCAAGATCTTCCTGCGGATCTTAAAGCGCGCCAGGCAGAGATCACTGACTGCCTGGGTGGGTGGCCACCTGGGAAAGAATGGGCATTCAGTAAGTATTTGCTTAATGAGTTCCTTAGGTAAAATGTGTTCCCACTAAATGAATAGGATTTCCATGTTTCTTACCTGTTACACAAACAAGGAAAAACCCTTGCAATCTAGGTTCTGGAAAAGTAGTGTTAGTAAATGCACAATTATAATTCCATAATGATACAGTTGCTCAACTTATGCCTATCACTTAGAAAGTGTATGTTACTTTAAATCCTGCCCTGAGTAGGTCCCATTAAGCATTCTCACCACAAAAGGAAAAAAAGATACTATGTGAGTAGATGGATTTGCTAATTAGGCAAGTTGATAATCATTTCTCTATTTCCATATATCAAAAAATAACATTGTAGACTAAAATATATACAATTTTTATTTATCAAGTATGCACCAGTAAAATGAGAGTTGGAAAAAAATAAATTATATGGAACTTGTACATACAAATCTGAAGATATTATAGCTAAAAACTAGATTACCATCTCATAAAAATCTTGCAGAAAATTTAACTGCTTATCAATACTTCACTAATGATCACTGTGTATAAGAAACTAGAAAGTAATGGGAAATGGCTTAATTAATGACCATATAATCTTTCTTATGACTCTCCTTAAACAATTTCTAATAAAGTTGGCAAGTTAAATTTTAAACACCCACTAATACTTTCATGCAAACTAAGCTGATTACAGTTTACAATTTCATGCTGACTTGTATATTGATCTAGCTTTAATAAGCATAAAAATGCAACAAGAATTATGGTCAAGGTCATGGAACACTAGAAATCGCAGTCATATAAAATATTTTTAGGTATTAGCACTGATCTTTTTAAAAATGGGAAGGCAGTTTGCAAACTTATAAAAGTTTGGGTCCAATTAGTTTCTTTTTAAAAATATACTAAGTTCTAAAAATATATATCAAGATTGTCTGGGGAGTAAGGGTCGGGGTGGGGGTAGCCCTGTCTGAGACTAAGAGGGTGGCGCCACAGCTACAGGTGAGCCACAGCTACAGGTGAGAGTTAAAACTCTTCCCGCATTTATGTCACTCCACTTCCTCCCTGAAGTCCCTGCGTTAGCTTAGTCCCTAAGTAACCCTGCACCCTTACTCCCCACATATTTGTGCTGTTTCTCTTCTTAGTCCCTCTGGCCCACAACGCTGGGCCTCAGTGACCTGTCTTAATCTGCGGAGAACAATAACAAGGGGCTCTGTGGTCAAACTTTACCAAGTTTGAGAGCTCAAAAAATACAACTCATTAATCCTTGCTTGCCCAAAAACATTCTTTGTTTCTCTTCCAAGCTGATGACGACTCTTCGTATATTTCCTACAAAACAGAATCATAAAACAGGCATTGGAAATAAATCACACATATACCTATTTCAGCAAGCTCCTCTCTCCGCAATCCCATAAGCATTTCCATGAGCCTCGGAGAGAAGGAATTGATGGGCTCCCGAGATTCAAGGACATTCAGTGACAGACAAGAAGCCTTACCATGGAAGCAAATGACCACCTAACTCAGCTCAAGGCCATGACAAAAGACACTGTGGGCCAGGTTTTGCAGAAAATGAAGGTTCTTGGTTTTAAAGTTTAATTTTATGACACAGTTTAATAGGCACTGGGTCTCCTTTCCCTCCCCCGACCATTCCATGCTCCAGTTTGCAATGAGTGCCTTTTGTGAATTTTCACGAGTCCATCACGCTGCTCCCGTGGTGTCTCCCAGCAGGGTGGGAGATGCTCAGCCGTTTCGCTGTGAGCCCGGGGACATACCTCTGTCCCCACCCATGGACATACTGATTTCCGCCATGCTTCCACTACGCATTCCCATATGTATAGTACACCATGGAGAAAAAGTTAACAGACTTGTAACAAAGGTATCAATGGGTGGTGAAAAAGAGTGTCCAGCATCTTCCTGTATGAGTAACTGCCAGCGTGCGTCCTGCGTGGCTCCAATGAAAGCACAGTAAGGACTAGATCATCGTTACTTATGGGCAGTCGCAATAACAGTGCTAAGAGGGACTTTCTTTTTAAAACAAATATACTTCTAACAAAACAAACACTTTGACAATACAACGCATGCTTTGCAAAGGACAGTTGTTAAAGGCAGGACCTGCAGAAGTTCATATATGGGTGTGAACAGGGCACTGATGTGAGCTATGTGAACCTGTGCAGCCAACACGCACTCCACCTCCTTCTCTCAGAGGAGAGGCTGGGAGCAGAATCACCCCCAAGCCCCAGCCCACGGCATGCTAGGCACCGCAGGGAAGGAAGCAGGAAGCACGCTATGTTTCTCTCCTCCCTGCAGCCAGATGCCCTTCCCGCAGCAGGAGGAGCCCAGAGCCAGCTGGAGCATTGACCTTCGTCCACTGCAGTTTTCAGTCCTGGGTCTCTAGTCTGACTTGTTGAAAAGTATTTCTGTGTCTGCTAAATTTCTCTGGAAACTCCTTGTATGGCTTCTCTCCGATCTCCTAGAGGTCTCTGAGTTTCCTCCAGAGTCATTTTGAATTCTTGGTCTGAAATGCCTCCCACCTCCATCGTGAGAGGACCACCATTGGTGCCCTGGTTGGTCTACCTGGTGAGAGCAATCCCATCTGCTCCGGATGCTCACAGACCTACATGTCTCGGAGCACCTGCACTTCCCCAACCCAGGATGTACAAAGTGCCAGCACTCGTCAGGGCATCAGACTACCATCTGCCCCAACTTGTACCCCTTTATTTTCTGGGGTCACCCCCTTATCTGCTTTCAGTGATCTGGCCTTTATTTCTAGTAAAGACAATTGTTCTTGAGCAGGAGATGTGACTTAATGGGTTAAACCGACAACGGTGGCAACATTGGCTTAACATAGGGACTAGTTTGAGCCCTAGGGGCAGCTAATCTGGCTCCCTGCTAAGGCACTGGGGGGTGGGGGGAAGTAGTGGAAGATGGAACAAGTACTTGGGACCTTGCACCCATGTGGGATAGCTGGAGGAAGCTCCTGACTTTGACCTGGCGCAGCCCTAGCTGTTGCGACCATTTGGGGAGTGTGCACTGGCAAACGGAAGGTCACTCGCTCTCTCCTGCCCTAACTCTGCTATTCAAATGAAATAAAAAGAGAGCTATTGCTACTGCCTCAGCGTGCAATTCATTTTGGAATGCCTTTCCTAACTCTCCTCCTTCTAGGGCCCACAGCATGGTCTATCTAACACACTGGTGGCAGCCTGGTTTCCAGCAAAGCAGTCACAGATTGGACTTTCACTAAGCCACTGGATAAGGCCTATTCAAAGTGTTCCCTGTGACTTCGGATTTCGGCTTTCACTCAGGAAATGTGTTCTAGAGATGCCGCAGGCCGGGGTTCTGAGTCAACGCTCCCTCCCTAGCCCGACCGAGGCAGAGGCCCCAGCAAGGACGGGAGACTGAGCCCTGACACCCCTGGCCCTGTGCCCCGCTCTTCTGATCCACCAGCCTGTGCATCAGTTCCTCAGCCTTGCCATCCACACAACCAGAAGGAAATTCGTAACGAAGCGTGTGATCACGTAAACTTGCAACTATGGAACAATCCCACTGTTCCTGTTACTAGAGCAAGGGGGGGGTGGGGAATCAGGGAGTTGGACCTTTTTGTCCATTAGAATGTGCAATTTAACCAAAGACTTCCTTGATGTTACTGAATAGCTGGACTCATTGACAAAACAAACCAGAATTTCCTGTTTATGCTTTTAAAGTGGCTCAACAATGTATTTTATCAAAGGCAGCCATCTCTTGCTGTTTTGTTTCCTCAAAGAGAAAAAGAAACCTCCAGGAAGAGACCCCCTTTTCCTTGAATTCCAGCTTTAGCCATTAGCTAAACAGTAAGACATGCCACCAGTCTCTAAGAGAAAGTCTCTAAGTTCAAAATCAAGACAAATGTTTTCATATAAAAACCCCTGGAAGAGCCTAGACTAGAAGGTTAACTGTTACCATTTATTGAGGCTTTTGGGCCATGCATTTCTCATGCTTAAACCCCACAAAAGAGAAATGAAGATCCTATTTCATAGAAAAAGAAAGCAAGATTCTACAGCCAGGCCTGGGCCATGACCATGATTCTAGGAATATTCTTACTCTTCACATGTCATATTAAGAATTCCTGAGAGGAAAAAAAAAATCAAGTCTAGAAGACAAAACGAGGTGAAAAGACAAAACCTTGTGAACTGACCTTCTTCCATATGGGCACCTTGGCTTTTAAGTGGTCAATGGCGAAGCTCACGGCTTCCAGCGACGCAGCCCTGTGGGCCGAGGACACAGCAATGACAACGCTGGCTTCTGACACCGGAACCAAGCTGTAACGAGACAAAAATGGAACCATCGCCTCGGGATCTGAATCGACATGCTGCACCATGTGCTAGACCACATTAGAAAAGGAAAAATCTGCTGACACTTTATCACCACAACGCAGTTCCACGTTACTCCAAATTCCCTCATGGTCAGAAATCAGTGGTACCCTGCTGTATTCAGGAGAGCGAACACCGATCCTGAACCAGTCTGCAAGCCGCTAGCCACAGAGCTGCGTGAGGAGCACCAAAGCAGAAAAGCATCTTTCACTGATCTAACAAGCATCCTAAAGAGTGCCAGGGAATGCACAGAGAAACAAAGTTACCATGCCAACTATAACTCAGAATTTAGCACCATAAATAGCAATACACATCCATAGGCCAGGTAATAATCACTTGGTAAAATTACTAGCTAATAAAATTAATAACAAACAAGGGAATATGACAAAGTCTTAATTGCTCATTTCTTAAAACCAAGAACACTTAAAACCAAGAATTATGTTTAAGCAGCACAACAAGGCAAACTATTTTAATGACTCTGAAAAGCATTTATAGCAAGAATTATAAATGACTATGAACAGGGTCAGGAGGGCAAAACAACTCAGAAAAGCAGGACTCAAGGACTTTGGCTCGTGCTCCCACAAGCCCCCGTGCCCAGGGCCTGGGAGCCTTGGCACATTCTGCACTGTGGAACGGGCCCCGGGGAGACAAGGGCACGCCCGGATCACAAGCCAGCAGGTGCTCAGGAGAGGTGCCGGGAGCACCCCATAGATCTTTCACACACCCCTTCTCCTGGTGACAGAGAACACCCGAGCCATGTTCCAGAGTCGGAATTCTGGTCCAACTTAGAACAAAGCCGGCCTGCCCTCGGACAGAGGGACGCGTACCCGAGTCGATGGAACACGGCTATGTGTGCGACCGGCCACCTCTGCCTGATGTCACCGCAGATCTTTCTGATCTCGTTTTCCGCCATTGGCAGATAAGCTTCATATTCTAAGCTAAGGACTTTCTTCCCTTCAAAGTTATTTCTTGTAGTCCCTAAAAACAGAAAAACAAAAAATTACATAAGGTTTTATCTTACGCTAGAGACAGGAGGACAAAATGAAAAAGGAGTTCATGTTCAAGAGCAAACAAACAGCACATCTATTTAAAAGTGCTCGGATTACAAAACTTGGTTAGGAAAGCAAAAGATAACTGTCTCAAAAATGATGAGTAAATAAAAATGATGAGGAAACAGTTGCCTGAAAACATCCAAGGAACAAATGTGAATGTTCCTTTTCTAGCCTCAGCATAGGAAAATTAAAATACATTCCCAGGATTATCTCAGGTACGTTTTCTTCTGTTAAAAATTTGGAAAAACTAGACCCAGTGCTATAGCCTAGCAGCTGTAAGTCCTCACGTTGCATGCACTGGGATCCCACATGGGCACCAGTTTGTGTCCCAGCCATTCCACTTCCCATCCAGCTCCCTGCCTGTGGCCTGGGAACGCAGTAGAGGACAGCCCAAAGCCTCAGGACCCTGCACCCACGTGGGAGACCCAGGAGAGGCTCCAGTCTTTGGATTGGCTCAGCTCCAGCTGTTACAGCTACCTGGGGAATGAGCCGGCAGCCGTATCTTTCTGTCTCTCCTCTCTTTAAAATATGACTTTCCATTAAAAAATTTAAAAACAAAAAACTGGGAAAAAAAATACCAAAATTTTCTGAGTCACGACCTACTTTTATGGCTTAATCTGAAGCTTATTGGAAAAAACTAAAGAACTTAAAAACAAATTCTACTCACTTTCACGAGCAATGGTGATATATGATCTTGAAACCCATCACTACTGACACTGAACGTGAAAGCCCAGGCTCATTCCTGCTGTCTGGCAGAGCCGACAGGTGCCGTGAAAGTGACAACTCACCTACAAACAGGGACACAGCACCACAGGGTGGAGAAATCACCAGCTGTGAGATCTCCTCCACCGCGAGTTTCTCAGTCGTGAATTTTATTATATCTTTAGGTTTCTCTTCAACTTCATCCATATCTTTCCTAGAAATAAGATGTTAACAGGTGTTAGTACTAGGAGCAAAACATTTCAACCTGTAGGCTGTTTCAATTAAATATATTTTTTCCAATATCAGATGTGTTAGGAGTCTTGACTGATTTGAAAGATCAAAGTGAATTTTTAACAAAAGAGAATTTTAACAAAGCTCAATATATTTATAAATATACCTAATGAATCAGGCCTGAAATAGAAACTGGCTGTATACATGGTCTCTGCAATGTAGTCGATCTCAGAAACCAGTAGATTCCAAAATCTGTGATTGCCACTGAGACCTCACCATGATGATGGAGCTGCGAAGGCACTACTTTCAATCTACATGCACTTCACCTCCAATCACGGTGACCAGACACCATTCCTACCACTGCCCTTCCCCGTATCCAAAAAGGAGAGGAAGAAAGCTGATGTGAAGATGATTCTACTGCAACTAAATTCCTTTTACAACCTGGCCCAATCCCGGTGAACTCAACAAACACGGAAATGAGCTGCACACCTACTGAGCAGGTGTTGTGCAAAGTCCTTCTTTGCATTGCATTTCTCGGTTCATGAGCTAGTATTACATAATCTCTATGGGCCATTATTACACACCCTTTAAGAGCCAGAAGCTAATCCCAGACGCTAGACACAGACCAGGAATTAAAACCCACAGGCCCCGGGAGTACTTGTGTACGACGGGGAGGAACAAGGTAACAATTCAAGTTAGAAACAGGCAGAGTGTGAAAATACTCAGAGTCCTGAGGGGGCGGGGAAGAGGGTATTTCAAACAAGGAGTTTAATGTTCCCTCTTCAAGAGGGAACAAGTACAACTCCCATCAGCAAGATAAGGCAGCCAGGGAAAGAAAGGTAGGGACAGCTCTCGCAGCCAGCGCCAGGGAGTGACAGCTTCCTCCCGATGCTACCAGGCAGCCTGAACGTGGATGGACTAACGCTGGATGGGGAGGTAAATCATGAAACTACAGTAACAAATCGGAGATTTCCCGTAAAGTACAAGGATGGGATGGGGGAGGCTCAAAAACCAAGGATCCCTCTCAAATGGCTGCATTCCAATTCTTATTAGATGCAATGCTCCATTCCCTATCTCCTTCCAGCTGCTGAGAAGAAAAGCACAACTTCAAGGCACAGACAGTGACTAGATAACGCAATCTCAAACAATAAAAACAAAGCCGAGGGGATCACAATACCAAACTTCAAGACGCACTAACATATTACAGAGCATGGTAATGGCATGAAAACAGACCTGGAGGTCACTGGAATGGAGCAGAAATCCCAGAAGTGAGCCCACACATTTATAATCAGCTGACTCTTGGTAAGTGAACTGAAATCAACACAGGGAGAAAGGACAGTCTCTTTACAAATGGCACTTGGAAAACTGGATATCGACTTGCAGAAGACAAGACAAGACCCATGCCTTTCACTTTGTTAAAAAAAAAAAAATCAACTCTAAATGAATGAAAGATCTAAACCTACCAACTGACACAATCAAAATACTAGAGGAAAGTATCGGAGCATTCTATAAGACACAGCAAAGACTTCTTAAAGATCCCCAAAACACAGGCAAGTAAAATAAAAAATAAACAAATGGGACTGCATGAAGCTGAGAAGCTTCTGTACTGCAAAGAAAGCAAATCAATTCATAGACAACCAACAGAATGGGAGAAAATATTCAAAAATTATACAACAGATAGAGAACCAATATCCAGGATTTACAAAGAACTCCAGAAACTTAACAGCAAAACAGCCCAATTTATAGGAAATGGACCAAGGACATGAACAGATACTTTTAAATAATGAAATTCCAAGGACTTACAGACAAAAGAACAAATGCTCAGGTTCTCAGCAACCAGGGAAAGGCAAAGAGAAACCACAATGAGGTTCCAGCTGACTTGGTGAGAATACCTGATACACAGAAACCAACAAATAAATGCTAGCGAGGCAGTGGGGCAATGATACCCCAATCCACTGTTGGTGGGAATGTAGACTAGTGTAACCACTATGGAAGTCAGTTTGGAGAGCGCTCCTCTAACAAAAAATAGATCTACTATGTGGTCCAGCCATCCTGCTCGTGCTAATATATCCAAAGGAAATGAAATCATGAGCAGTACCTGCAATCCCAGGTTTGTAGCAGCGCAATTCACAACAGCTAAGACATGAAAACAACCCACATGCCCCTGAACAGATGAGCAGATAAAGAAAACGCAGCACATTTACTTCCTGGAATACTACTCAGCCATAAAAAAGAACGCAGTCTTAGCATTTGAAATAAAACAGACCCATCTGGAAACCATTACACTTAGTGAAATAAACCAGTACCCAAAAGATGAATATAATGTTTTCTCTGATATGTGACAACCTACTTATACACAGAACACACAAAAGCTATAAACTCTATAAGGGAAATTAGCATACTGAGAAATAATGGAGGTGTATACATTATGCATCTTTACTCCTGAACTTCTAAGATCCTATTATTTTTAATATTTTTGTAATTTTTTATGTTATTTTATTTCTTTTCATACATTTGTCATACCGTGATACATTTATATATCAAAGTTAAGCCTGTATCAGAGAAAGGAATGACTGCGCCATTGTCACAAACTGGAACAAACAACAGGAGGAGATACAGGGAGGGAGGGAAAGGAGGGGGGAAGACGAGTCCCTATGCATGTAAATCTGTATGGTAAGAACAAATAAAAAGAAAAGAGTTTTAAAAAGGCACAGCTATACCACATGGGGGGGTCTGTGAACTTCAAGCCTTCTTGAGAACGCACGACGTGTGTTTCTATAATATGCCTAACCCAACTGGCCGGTTCTAACCTGCCTCCTGGTACAAACCCTGTCAGGACACTCCACAGACAATGCTGCCAAGGAATCATTTCATCTTCCCAGAGCACAGATGTAATATCCTCAGACACACCTGCCCCTCTGAAGACAGCTCACTGTGCTCTAACAAAATCCCACATCTGCAAACTCATGGTTGAGAAATCATGTTGGTGATAAAGTGACCACATTTTCCCAATAAAACTGAGAGGCATTTCCACAAGGAATTCTTTCTAGATAGCAGGACCTGAGAGAGATTCCTACGTGCTGTCATGTGCATAACCTGCCTTATTTATCATTTTTTTATTTTTCATACTATTACCTTCCAAAAGGGGTTGGGGGTGGAGGTGGAGCAGCAAGAACAGGTGAAAGAAAATTTAGCGGGCATCCTGGCTTGTACCTCTAATGGAATCTAGGTTCTGCCACTTGACTATGCTTTTTACTCTCCATTTGGGATAAAGCTATCATATTAAATATAATATAGTCTATAATATAGTCCTTGTTTTAACAAAGGGGAAAATGAAGAGGGAGGGGAAGAAGGAGAGGATTGAAAGGGGAAATTCCTGTGGCTAAGGAATTGTATCATAAAAAAAAAAAATAAGTAGTGATTTTAAAAAGATGTTCGCAAAGACTAGATAGGGAAGCAAAAGCCTGGGTACTACAGATTAACTATGAAAAACCTGTGATTGTAAACTAAGGAACCCAAGGCCAGGAACTGCAAGACGGGAGACAGCACTGGGATGAGACACTGACCAAGCGGAGACAAGGCGGCCCAATCAGCTCAGCACCCTAACAACAGTCTTCTTCAAGGACCTTACACCAGTTTCCAGAGGGTGTTAAACTGCCAGATCATTTCCATTCAACGTCTCTTCTTGCTCAGCAGAGTCCCTCCTGGCTGCTTTCTCTGAAGTCCTCTCTGGGCTCAGTTCAGTAAGACAGTTTGGTTTCAAAAGTTCCTTCTAAAAAAAGGTCTTACACACTTTCCTGCAGCCCTTGACCCTTAGTGCCTTAATCAACTATGTAAAAATTGACAATTTTGACAAAATAAATAATAAAATAATAAAATAATTTTTTTAAAAAAAAAGCTCCTTCTGGCTAGGCCACTTGATACAAGAGCTTTCGTTCAGTCACACCAATAAAACCTGAAGACATGACCTTCTTGGGGCCATCACGGGCTAGCCAGCCATCTGTGGCACCCATGCCGGTAGGGGTCCTAGCTGCTCCACTTCCTGTCCAGCTCCTTCCTAATGGCCTGGGAGGGCAGCAGATGATGGCACAGGTCCTTGAACCCCTAGCACCCATGTGGGATCCCAGGAAGAAGCTCCTGGTTCCCAGCCTCGGACCAGCCCAGCTCTGGATGCTACAGTCATTTGGAGAGTGAAACAGCAGATGGAAAATCACTGTCTCTCCCTCTAATTCTTTCAAGTAAAATATTAAAAAAAAAAAAAAAAAAAAACGCCTTTTAGTTTATTCATTGGCCTAAAACTTTGTCGTTGATAGAGCAAGCCCCTACGGATCAGATCAGCTGAAGCAAGCTATTAAATTAAGCTGCTTATAGCATAATTGATGCAGACACGGTGGGGAGGTATTCTCGAGTTTGCACCAAATATGGACAGATTCATCACTGAGGAGCCAGTACAGACTGATTTGCAAAGAACACACAGTAAGAGCAAGCCAAACAGAGCCTACCATCCAAGACCGAGAAAGACCAATGGGACATACCTGCACGGCTCCAACGCACTACCCTCCACTAATGGGGGGGATGATGGCAACTTCATCTCCCGGCTGAAGGTGGAGGAGTTGATCTCCAAGTTCGACATATTCTTGACGAACAGCGAATATCACCTGACGTCTCACATCAGCCAATCTGAAGGCGAAAAAAAGGAAATAGCTACAGCAGGTGTGACTGCAAATATCCTTCGTTACACTTAAAAATGCGGCAGAAATACCCTCACCCACCCACAAGTATACTAATGAAGCGCATAGTCTGTGGATACAAAGACACCTGCTTAGGAACATTCACGGTAAGGAATGCACTAACAACAACTCTTCACCCGCTGTAGGTCTTCGGGAATGAAAATAACAAAAACAAGACTGGAAGCTACATTCAAACCAGATCAAGGATAACAGTGTCTTGTCAGCTCACTGCCTTTCAGGGTTTGTCCATGTGCATATGAAAACATATTCATTGTAACCAGAAAGGTTCCCCCAATACCCACTGTCTACAGCTTGGTATGTTAATGCTTAAATAGAACACAGGTCCCACCACTTTCCCTCTGAGAATTTAGAAGACCTGACATGGGGGGCATGTGTTGGGCTTAAGCTGCAAACACCATTCAAGACACCTGTATCCCCATCAGGGTACCCAGGTTTGTCTCCCAGCTCCACTCGCAAGTGCAGCTTGGAAACAGGCGATGTCCTAAGTGCTGGGTCCTTGCCCCCTACAAAGGAGGTTTAGACTAATTTCTTGGTCCTGTCTTCACCCTGTCCCATGGCTAACACCTGCGGGCACTGGGGGAGTGAAACAGCCAACAGGAGACGGCCTTTCAAATTAATCATTCAAACATATCTGAGACGAAGGAGTCCTCTAGGTGCCTTCCAAGCAACACTGGCGTATCTGCTACACAGCAGCAGGACTTCCAGGTGACTCAGCCAACACTCTCACTGGCACCAATATTCCTGAACAGCTTCAAATACATCCCCGTGCTGTCCTATTCCATGAAGGACTTGAGGCAGGAATGGCTACAGTGAAGCCATAGCTTTCCCACAATTAGGCAAAACTCAAATTTGTCAAAACTCAGATCCAGCAGCGTCCGGGGTTGGATGTAGCTCATTTCTCTTCCAGCCCTGCACACCTCAACTCCAGAAAAATGCAACGAAAGACTCTCTCATTAAGCATGCAAGTCAAAATTAATTAATTTTTTGTTTCATTTTTTTCCTCCAGGCACATTAAACTACTGAACGTGTTCATGAGTAGCTTGCTACGTTAGTTTACCTACCCAGGATGCCGAGCTTCTATCTCTTGCCACAGCTGCAATGCCTGTATTTCTTGAGGCACAGAAATGGTCTCGGAACGCACGCCTGCTATTTCAGCACTCTTGGCAAAATACAACACTTCAACCTGCAAAGTCAGAAAGTACTGTGTTAGTCACCCAGCCCGCCTGGCCGCCCACCCCAGCCCTGTGCCGCATGGACTGCTTTCATGAGGCAGATTTTACAACCTAGAGAAAACCTCCTCCCCAAATTCAGTACTCAGGTTTTCATTTTGAAAAATAAATAAATAAAAAGTTTGAAGCACCACACGGGCCAATTTCAGGACACTGCGCTTTACAGACTTTCCCATGCCTTAATGACAGTCTCCAGCGTGCCTTGTAAGAAACCCTGAATCTTTGATAAAACGTTGCAAAGTGAACATCTAACTCAACAGATACGAGCAACTGACCCAATCAGCAAAAGAATGTTCTCAGGATTTTCCAATGACCTTTGATGCCTATGGACGTCACATGAGCCCAAACTGGGGAAGATGAAGTTATGCAACATGCAAAGTCTGCCATGGATGAAAGCAAATGGGACTGAAATACAGGACAGACTGGTATTTCCTAGGGCAGACCCGTGCCACCTACGTAGTGTCTAAGAGATGCGAACAGGCGAAACAGCCCACCTGTCATTCAAACTTGGCCCTCTACGAAACAATCACAGCTTGGACAGACACTAATTACGCCTTGTCAACCCACAGGTGACACCCGTTTATCCACACACACTCAACGCACGACTTCTCTTTCTAAATTTAAACTTAATCCTCATCCAAACGACTACTTTGAGAAAAGTGGACCCAAAAGGGAGTCGCGGCACCCTCAGAAACCAGCCGCACTGAGGTAACCCCGACACAAGAGTCCCCCGGAGAGTGAACTTGACCTGTGAGGGCAGACGGGGCAGAGGAGCCCAAGGCCGGGATGGGGTCTCCCCGACACGGAGGCTCGGGCTGTGAGGGGCGCCAGGACCAGGGTGGGCGAGCGCTGCAGGGGAGCAGGGAGGGCAAAGGCTGAGGGGTCAGTGCCGGGCCCTGCGGAGGGCAGAGCCGGGCAGAGCCGGGCAGGACGCACGCACACTCCCCGGCCTTACCTGGCACCGCTGCACCATCGCTCCCGGGACCCCAGCTGCCTCACAGGCACACAGGCCGCAGGGCAGGTCCGCGCCCGGGGCAGGCCCACGGCGCAGGCGCAACGCGACAGCCCCGCCCGCCGAGTGCCGCGGGGAGCATGCGCACAATCAGCCCCGCCCTCTACCTCCCCTCCTGTTCTGTCGTGTTCTGTTTGTGCCGCACCTGGCAGCTCAGGTAGAGCCTAGGTTTGTTTATTCCCAGTTAGTTAGGGTCCCTAAGGACGGCATTCCGTTATCAGAGCCTTCTAAGGGCGTCGGTCCCACCCTTTTCCTACTTTCTGCCTTGCTCACACACTACTCAGAGCCGGCTTTCCACTGCGCGGTTAGATGAGGTTGTTAGGCGTGCCTACCCAGCTCAGTTCATTAGCTATTAGCAATTTAAACTCCCGCTGCTAAGTGTTAACAGGTGGTATCTGTGTCGCCGTGGATTCATTAACACCAACTGGGTAAAGCTGCCAAATGTTAGGGATGAAGTAGCTTTTACAACGCTGAGAAGGGCTGAAAACAGAAACAACACCCGTCATCATGTTATATACAACCAAGCCGGTGTTGATAAAGGCCAGAGCTTGATGCTTGCACACCTGCAAAACACTCCAACCAGCAATAGGAAAAATTTTAAAACTCACTTGAGAATAATGAAATAGTTCAGTAATAAAAATACAGTACAGTAAGAGAACCAAAAAAAAAAAAACCCCAAAAACCTCTTAATATTGTCATTGATATTTCAGTCCACTTAAATATAAAACCAAAGCATCAACTGTAGGATTATGGTTATAGAATAAAACTGACATCCAAATTATTGGCATCCAAATTATTAACATCCAAATTTAAGATTTTATTTTTATTTAAAAGGTGGAGTTACAGAGAGGAGGAGAGAGATTGATACCTTCCACCCGCTAGTTAACTCCCCAAATAGCCGGAACACCAGAAGCTTCTTCCAGGTCTCCCATGTGGGTGCAGGGGCCCAAGGAGATCCTTTGGTGCTTTCCCAGGTCACAAGCAAGGAGCTGGATAGGGAGTGGAACATCTGGGACACTGACTCCCATATTGGGATGCTGACCCTGCAGACTGAAGCTTAGCTCACTACACCATGGCCATGACCCTGGCTCCAGCACCCCAATTTCTTAAAGATTTGGGTTTTTTTGAAAGAAAGGAAGAGACAGAGACCCTAACTTCCATCCTCCAGCTCACTCTGCAGATGGTTGCAATGGCCAGGGCTGGATAAGGCCAAAGCCAGAAGCCAGGAGCCGGGAGCTCCTTCCTGGTCTCTCACATAGGTTGGTGTAGCCTATGATCCATCTTCTGCAGACCTGCAAGGCCATTAGCAAGAGGCTGGTTCAGAGGTGGAGCAGCTGAGACGAAGGAGTTGCTAGCATGATACCACAACACCGGCCCTAACAATCGTAATTTTTAAAAAGATAACAAATTGTCCTGGAAACATGTGCTTACAAAGCATGGATTCAAGTTTCTCAATACCTTTCATAAGTTTTTGGACCCATCTTTGAGGAGCAACTATCTCAAGAATATCTCAACTATCTCAAGAATAATTTGGGGGATCCGTGCTGTAGCAGGTTGAGCCACCAGTTTTGACCCTGGCATCCCATGTGGGCACCACCTCAAGTTCCAGCTACTCCACTTCTGATCCAGCTTCCTGTTGACAGATCACCCAAGTGCTGTTCAAGTAAATAACCCAACTAAAAAAGAAAATTGTTATCCGTGTCATATGTCAATAACATCGCCTTGTAGGTGTTGTGATGTAACTTCTCAAGCTGCTTCTTGGAATCCCAGCATCCCTTATCTGAGTACCTGGGATTGAGCCCACTGAACACTTCTAATTCAGGTTCCTGCTAATGGGCACCCTGGGAGGCAGCAGATGATGGGTTAAGAAGTTGGGTCCCTGCCATTCACATGGGAGACCCAGAGGGTGTTCCTGATTCCTGCTTTAGTCCTGGACCAGCCCCGGCTGCTGCCAGCATTTGAAGCCTATAATCACACATACTGGAATCTGTACGTTGCTTTGTGAACATCTTGATGTAGTGTGAACATCTTGATGATATTACTTCTTCCATTCCATGAATATGGAAGGCTTTTCCATTTTTTTTCTTAATTGTCTTTGATTCTTACTATAAAGATTTTTCATATTCTGGGTTAAATTTACCCCCAAAGGATTTAACTTTTTGTGCCTATTGTGAATGACATGGATCTTGCAAGTTCTTGCTTAACAAGAACATTGTTGATATATGTGAATGCTATCGATTTATTCTGCTACTTGACTGAATTCTCGTATAAATTTTAATAGTTTCACAGTGGAAATTTGGTTCCTCCATATAAAGGATCATGTCATCTGCAAATAGAGATAATTTGACTTCCTCCTTTTTCATTTCCTCTCTGATTTCTTTTTCTTGACTAATGGCTGTGGCTAAAACTTTCAAAACTATGTTGAACAATATTCAGGAGAGACGGCACCATTATTTAGTTCCTGCTCTTAATGGAAATGCTTCCGTTTTTTTCCCCATTCAGTATGAAGCTAAATGTGGGTTTGTACATGTTCTTTACTGATCAATTTTTTAAATGAATATAATCCCCAGTTTCAGGTGGCATAAAAAAGGAAAATCTCAACCTTTCACTTATTCAAAATCTAAGGTATGTGCAACTAATACTAGAGAGAACAAAGACAAAAAATACAACACACAGAAAATGTTAGCCAGTGACAATCAAAGCTCCTTTAAGGAGTATATGACTACTAAGTAAACACAAACCAAAAAAGCAAACAAACAAGAACAAAATATGACAAATATCAGGAATAGTTCACCAAAGGAAAGTTTGTGACATGGAAATCTTCAAAGAAGTAAGAGACCCACCCTCTTTAGAATTAAGGAAGACATCTGGGGCAGGTGTAGGAGTGATGGGACAAGCTGGTAGACAGCCCAAGTGAAGTCCTGCTAACCGTAATGGTGCTTGATAAAGAAGCCAAACCTACCATGGCAGTAACAATGACTAATTCTTAATACCAGACAATGCTTAGTTCTGGAGGCTCAAATACAGCTGGAAATTAGAGATGATCCCTGGACAGAAAGTAGATATGCCTAGGATTATGATATGTTTGGAATTGCACGTCTGTGCAAATGTGTAGGCTGAAACAGTAATCGCCCGCGCTGATGACCTTCATAGGTAGGCAGTAAGAGTTCATCAGGCCGTGATGGTGGAGCCGACATGGGTGGAATCGATGCCCTTCAGGAGACCCTCAAGAGCTAGCTGGTTCTGGGCACCATGTGAGAGTGAAGCAAGGAGGCAGCAATCTCCCATGGATGGAGACCCCTCACCAGAACCTGACTCATCTCAGCCTCTCGGTTCCAGAATTGGAAACAATGAAGTCCTGCTGTTCGTAAGATACTCTTAGCGTATGGTACAGTTGGTGTTCCTAGTTCAAGTATTTTCTTTTTTGTAATTGTTTCTGTGCTGAATATGTACAGAGTCTTTATCATTATCTGTTAACTAGATAATGAACTATGTAGCATTTATAGTACATTAGGTATTACAGGTAATATAGAGATGATGGGAAGGAAGTGAGAGATCGCACAGATTATACGCTAATACAGCACTATTTTAGATAAGCGACTGAAATATCCAAGAACTTTGTTATCCACAGCAGCCCTGAAACCAATCCTTCGTGGAAAGCAAAGGACAGCTATGCTATGACATTTCCAACTGATAACACATGAAATAAATCCAGCCCACAGACCTTCAATAAAACTGCAAATGATGAAATAAGGGCTAAGTGTGGTTGATGGAGGACTTCCTCTAACCCTGTTGTTACCCCCCACCCCCAGCCCATGCTCTCAGGCAATACAGAAATTTCCTTTCCTGCATGTCAGAGGCCAGCAAAGTCTCCCCTAAAGAGGTCAGATTGTAAATATTTATGCTTCCCAAAGATATATGATCCCTGGCACTGCTACTCCATTGTGCTGTTGCCATATTTGTTGGCCCTTGCTCATAAAGTAAGGGAAAAAGTAGGAGAAATTACAGAAAACTCACATTAAACTCAGTGTGCTAGATTTGGATAAATCTTTCCATATTAATTTTAGTTCAGAGAGAAACATCAGAAAAAAATACATCTTCTCAAAAATAAGTAAAATATTCAAAATATGGCATACAAATGATAGATTACAACACACGTTATAGTAGAAAGAAAACCACTTCCAGGAGAAAATTCCACAGCATGTCTGTCACTATGAGGGTATCTGTAGTAGTCCTGCCTTAAACACGGCTTCTGTTTCTGTGGCTTTAGGTACTCATGGTTTCCATTACAGGCATTCAACCATGGCCCAAACTCTACATTCAAAGTTCCAGCAATAAACACTTCATCAGTTTAAGTTAACACCAATCAGAACTGTGATGAAATATCACACTATATTGTTCCATCCAAGCTGAGACACGAATCAACCCTTTGTCCAGTGTATTCATTCTACCAGCATTGCATGCCGGTTAATTCCTTAATGGCTGTGTTAGTTGTCAGGCTAACCATTAAGGTGTTGCAATGTCTGTGTTCAAATAATCCTTCCACGGAGCCTGACATGAGATCGCAATACCTATGTTATTCTCCTCACTTCATCCCTCGCAAATGTATTTTATTGTCTCCCACCAAGACATGAAGAAGGGTCAACACAGTTAAATAAGGCATTTTGAGGGAGCAAGACCAAGATCTGTAACTTTTACATTAGTATATTGATGTAGTGGTTCTATTTTACTGTTGTTTTTATTAACCTCTTTCTGTGCCTATTTTACAGATTAAAAATTATCCTAGAAATGTATGTATGGAATAAAAAATCATGAGATAAACTATAATTCCATATTATTCACCGTTTCAGGCATCAAATGGGATTTTTGTAATACATTACCCAACGACAGAGAGGCTGTTCTATAAAAACACGTATTTGCAAAAGAAGCTTTCAAAGATAAAGTTATAAAATAGAACTGTCCAATAAAATGGATATATTAAGCACTAACTTAATACCAGTGGGAAACCAAACAGAAGATTAAAAAGTAAAGAAGAAAAATACAAGCCATAGAAACTCCATTATCTGGCTACAGGGTACTGTCTAGCTGAACTCTCCTCAATTATTAGAAGACTTTATACTTACAAACTCAGGATTGTAGCCACAAGTGCCTACTGCACACTTGAACAGTGGAAGAATTTGACTTTTTATGCTTTAAACATAAATAGCCACATGTGGTTACTGGCTGTTGACACACAGGTCTGGAGGAAATTAGGATGAGCTTAGAGGAAAAAAAGAGAGCTAACCCAGAAAGACCCAGGGTAGCCATTCAGCCTTAGCTGTGATGGGCCCCCCACTCCACATCAGAGCAGCTGGATTCAGTTTCCAGCTCCAGTCTCTGGCTCCAGCTTCCTGCCAGTGCAGACACAGGGAGGCCAAAGGTTCCTGCCACCCACATGGCAACAAGGGCTCAATTCTCCGCCCCTGGCTTTGGGTGGTGAACCAGCAGATGGGAACTCTCTCTATTTGTCTCTTTCTGCTTCTCAAATAAATAAGTACAAAATTGAAGATAGTTACTGAGAAGATAACGAGTATAGAGCAGATAGAAAGACCACAGTGTGTAATCTGTTCCTAAAAAAGAAAGAAGTGCAATATGATATGAATCTCGCCATAGGAGAAGGTAAACTTCTCAACTAAAAGAATCATATATACCACAGCTTCCAGGGACACAGTATACTTTGAAAAAAATCCAGAAATACCATACTGGACAGCAAAATAAGGATAAGATTTCTTCAGGTACGCAGGAATAAAGAAGTTACTTATAAATGGATGAAAGTTTTGATTTAACCATCAGAATTTAGCATCAGATTGAGCAGCAGAAGACAGGGTACATTGTCTATAAAATAGTGAGAGAAACAGGCAAAAACAGCTTGCTTTCAGACTTATTGTGGAACTATAATGACAGTAGGCAAGTAAGAAATCATTTGGGGATGCAATATACATAAGATCATCTTGCAAACCACTACTCAGGATAAAAGCTAATCAAGCAGCAAGTAATATGAAAGCTAGTGTTTAAAAAGACCAGGGGAACACAGAGAATCCATTCAAATATTCAGCTAAGTTTGGGGTTGGACAGTTGGCCTAGCACTTAGGATGAATATGGAACATGTGCATTCTCCATTGTGGTAGAGAGGCTGGAGTCCCTCCTCTCCTTTCCAGCTCCCTGCTGATGTGCAGCCTGGCAGTAGAGATCATGACTTAAGTGGTTGGGTTCCTACATCTTACCTGGGAGACCCAGCTGAAGATTCTGGCCTCCAGTTTTGACCTGTCCCAGCAATGGTAACTGTAGCCATTTGGCAAGCGAAACAGCAGATGCCTATCTGTTTCACTCTGTCTCTCAAATAAAAAGGAAGAGGCAAACATATGATCCAGTTTAAAAAGACATGGAAACTGTGGTTGCAAAATGCAAACACACTTTGACTTAAAGGAAACAATTGCAGTATGTTTAATTTTCTTAGACCCGTTTCCACAGAATTGTGTGAGAATTCAGGGGAACAAGTGGGTATTAAGGAAATGTTCCTAGGAAACTTTGGTCACAACAGGTTTGGGTAGGACTAAAAGCAGGACCCAGGAACTCCCTCTTGGTCTCCTACATGTGTGACTGGGACCCAGGTACTTGGGACAGCTTCTGCTACTTTCCCAGGTATATTAGGAGGAGACTTCGATGGAAAGTCCAGTAGCCAGGACTCAAACTGGCACTGCAATCCAAGATGCTGGGATCTCCAACTGCAGCCTAATGCTCTGTACACAGCGAAGGCCCCTACTCTGTGTCATGAAGTCAGCGAATGCTCTTTGCATCTAACATAGCTATTCTTCACCCAGAGATCAATTAGGTAGATATCTCAGTGGAGCAATCTACTTACTTGACATTATTCACGTCCAGACTCCTTTGAATTTCACCAAATTTCAGGAGTTCTTTTTATTGTAAACGTTATTTTCTGAAAAAAAAAAAGAGAGAGAGAAAGAAAGAAAACTTAGGACCATGGCCATTTATGCACATTTCAATTCTGTATTTGAAATCATTCAATAAAGAATACTTAATATTATATGACATTTAAAACAGCAGTAGTTAAAACTAAAATTAAAAATCTATCAAATTCTCAAAACTGGCCATTCTGAGCACATGCTATATTTGCTCTTACCACAGGGTGGCACCAACTCAGTGAATAATTACATTGCTTCTCTCCAAAAGAGTGTTTTTCATAAATCATGCATCTTTTGACTCCCACTGGGTCTTCAGGGATCAATTGCTAGCATGAGCTCAGTTTGTAGATCTGATGCATCCCATAAGGAGCTCCAAACTGCTGAGTGGTCATGGCTCAACTGGCAAGCTTCCTCACGGACCGCTCTCAGTGGGTACTGGAAGCTCTGAATTCCTGTAAGTTCTTTCTGTGGGCTTTCAAAACTGCCACTTGGGCAAAGCAGAGGAGTGCACAATGTTCTGCTCAGACCAACACAGAATGTCAAAGTCAGCTCAGGGCACTTACACTGAGAAATGGAAATGTATTCTAATCAATCCATATTATAAAAGGATGGGAAAGATGGAGATGCACTCCCCTGACTCTTCAGGTGGGGCTGTCAGGGATAATCAGTGACGCGATTCGGTGAGATACAAGAAACACTTATAGTGTCTCCTGCACACACACATATACACATGCACACACATCACTATTAAGGCTTCAAACATCGAGGACTCTTTCAGGTCATGTCCCCACCTCCCCAATTTTTATGCTGCCTCTTCCTCTTAATAAAAGTAGCCAGTGTGCCTGTTCTATGAGTGCTGTTCTATGCTTTTGCTGCTATATGCTTCTCGATTCTCCTATCGACTCTGTGAGACTTTTCCTTCACACATGGAGGTGGCTCAGATACTTACCTAGGGTCATTCCCCAAGCAAGGAACAGAGCCAGGGCTCCAATGAGGTCCTCCCTGTCCAGAGTCCCACACAGCCTCTCACCCCAGTGCTTCCCTGTCTTCTTGCAAACCTCTACTCTCTCCATTATTCCATTGCCCAATCTGAGCCAATTACAGCTGTCAATTTTCTGCTAGAGAAAAACTGACATTTTCCTTGTTTTGGTGTGTGTGTGTGTGTGTGTGTGTGTGTGTGTGTGTGTTTACATCTGTTTAAAAATGACGAAGAAGGACCTGCAATGGATCTGTGGCTAAATCCTTACTTTGCATGCACCAGGAACCCATATGGGCGCTGGTCTCTGTCTCAGTTGCCTCACTTCCCATCCAGCTCCCTGCTTGTGGCCGGGAAAGCAGTGGAGCCTGGCCCAAAATTGTGGGACCCTGCACCTGCATGGGAGACCTAAAAGAAGCTCATGGCTCCTGGCTCAGCTCTGGCCACTGCAGCCACTTGTGGAGTGAACGAGTGGATAGAGGACCTTTCTCTCTGTGTCTCCTTCTCTCTATAAATCTGTCTTTGCAATAAAAATAAATAAAATTTTAAAAATAAGTAAAATTAATTGTATTTCTACTTTATGATACTTTCCTGGCTTGGCATTTAAAGATAGACTATAAATGTATTTAAACTCTGTTGAAAGTTTTTGGACCTTTTGAATCACATGAGAGCTGAGAATCTAAAAGGGAGAAAAAGATCTTGGCAGTATAAATGTGTGCAGAGACTAATTACTCTGCACGCTAAAATCTAAGCCTGTAGTTTTTATATAAGCAAGGATGCATGATTAATTTGAAACATCAAAATTCCTGGAGAAAAAAAAAAATGTATCTACAGTAGATAACGCCACAATGCTGTTAGGTTTTTTTTTTTTCTTCAACTCCTAAAATAAGGACTTCCACAAGAGGGCGCCTGCTGATATCTTATTCTCAAAGTATTAATTAGAAGCCAGATTTTGAAATAATGGACTGCTGGTAGATTTTACATCTATGTATCACGCAAAATATTTCGACGTAATTTACACAATACACTTGGGAAAATAACTTTCATTATTACTGTTCTGTTTAAAAAAGATTTATTTATTTTTACTGGAAAGGTGGATATACAGAGAGGAGGAGAGACAGAGAGATCTTCTGTTTGATGATTCACTCCCCAAGAGGCCACAACAGCCAGTACTCGCCAATCTGAAACCAGGAGCCAGGAGCCAGGAGCTCTTCCAGGTGCGGGTGCAGGGTCCCAAGGCTTTGAGCTGTCCTTGACTGCCTTCCCAGGCCACAAGCAGGGAACTGGATGGGAAGCGGGGCTGCCAGGATTAGAACTGGTGCTCGTATGGGATTCTGGTGCGTGCAAGGCGAGGACTTTAACCACTATGCTATCACGCCGGGTCCCAGTATTACTGTCCTTAATATAACATTTAAATTACAAAAAAGTCATTTCTATTTGATTTACCAAGAAAACCCCTTTCTCTCAAGTTTATTATTGTTTTGGCTTTAAAAATGAATGTTAAGATGCATTTTGGAAATATGATCATGTAATTAGTACTTCTACATAAATCTGAAATTCCCTTAAGTGTGAAATATGGGCAAGATTGCTTTAAATCTCAAAGTAGTCTTAATTTTTGCCCCCCTCCTTTTTTATGGGAACAAATCCAAGAGTGCAAGGCTTCAATTGCATCTTGGAGTGTTGCTAAATTGATAAGTATCTCAAAGTTGGCAGATTCTCCAAGGCATTTGTGTTACTTTTTAGAAGTGATGAGTGAGTCGGCTAGCCTACATCTAGCATGAAGCATCCATCTACACGTGCCCACACACTTATCTACACACACATGCAGGTACACACACACGTCACTGCTGAAGACCATCTGTGCACTGAGGCATCCTCCAACCTCCATCCCTTCCACTGGATCCCATTTGCTACAGCCAAGGAATAACAAGAGAACTGGGAATGGGAAGACAATTTGCTCCCTTCCCAGGATAAAAAAAGTGTCGTCATGTTCCCTTCTAGGAAGCACAGGCAGAATTCTTCATAATTTAGGAAATTTCTTCTTAAAATTGCTCCCTGGCCACAAAGGAGGAAGTGTTTAGCAATAGAAATTATCTTTATTGGGTACCTAATTGTGCCAGGTATTATGTAATAATAATTACTACTTTATTTTATCCTCTTAGCAACGATGATTTAGATGCTGTCAATACCGTCTCTTTACAGGTTGGAAAAATAAATGTCAGAGAAGTTGAGCACTGACTGACGTCTCCCTCTTCTGGCTGAACAAGGACTTGGATCTAGCTTTGACTTACACCAACTTTTTAAACAATCTTTCTTCATGCCCCTCCAAAACCTAGGCATAGCTTCATTATCATGGCAAGCCCACACCTTCGGCTTGAGTCCCAGTGGACACAGCTGGATCTGCAAAACCTATGGCCTTCTTTGATGGACAACCTTGGGAGTTGGGGGGCGGGGTGAGAGGGAAGAGAACAATGACGTTTTTCTAAACTTCCACCAGCTTCCTGACTGACCTCAATTATCCCTGAGTACAACAGTATGATAGTACGATAGGATCAGACAAAGGCAGGCACATGAACCAAGCCATAGGTTAGGACTCTCTGCAACTGGAAGAGCTGTGTTATGATGCTGTGAGCCTTGGGAAAATTCACAAGGTCCTATGACTTTTCATTCACCATTTCTTCACTTGGGAAACAGGAAATAGAGGTGGGGACCTGGAGATGCCATTTGAACCAGACTCCACTCAGCCTGCACCCACAGCTTCCCTCTTGGACTTCTTAAAGTTAAATGAAACAGTACGCCACCTCCCTGGCAGAGTTGTTTTGGAGCTCTGTCTCTGGGAATGTGAGTACCCTAGCTGAGCCAGCCGACTCCGTGCTGCAGCATGGCAGGGTGCTGAGCAGCACTACTCTAGCCCAGGCAGCCAGGCTCATCACTGGGAACACATGTGTGGCTGTGCAGCCTCCACATTGTGAGGAGTACAGCCAGCGATGGACCAGACCACTCCCTCAGGCTTCACAGAGGCTCTGCAGAACAGAGCCTTCCACACAGGACTTCTTCAATTCCAGACTTTGTGAACAAAGGCCAGGAAGAGAATGGGGTGAATGTCAAGAGAATTCTTGACCTTAAGAAAATTATAGAGTCTTGGGAGAGAAGAAAATGCTTCTTGAGCAAAGCAAGTGACAGGAAAGCTCCAAGACAGCTCAGAAGCTGTGAGTCTGCAAGATCTGAGCTTTCAATGGAATGGCCGTGTGCTCTGGTAAGATGCTTCCTTAGGGTGTGATGGGACGGGATTTGTCCTTGGGCTTGTTGACTTAGAGATGAAGAACTGAATGAAAGATAGCAGGAAGGAGTGAGGGGTGGTCTAATCGACCACCAGTTGTGGTAAAGAGTGGGATGACTGTAGGTCAAGTGAGTAACACAGAAAGCATCTGAGGTTTAGGAGTCTTGCCCTGCAAAGGAGCCCATAACAAGAAACAGGGAGAGATGGCCTGAACTATTGGGAGGTGGGAGAGGTGGGATTAGAGCTGGATTTCCGGTTAGGAAACCATAGAGTTCAGGGTCCTGAAGGGCCTCTGCGGGCTTCACACATGGACCACACAAGAAAGATGACAAAGGAGGAAAGAGATTTAAATCACATTAGACATTGATACTTTAAAATAAATTTAATGTGTTTTAATGGCTTAAAGTGACTGGGAATTTATGGGATTTATCCCAGATGAGATTAAGTGACAAGGAATGGAGAACAAATTAGGCATGGTAGAAGGCAATGACTGAAAGAAATAAAATGTTTATGTGTTTGTATTCTGCTGAAGGGAAACTGTTCAATAATTTCAGCAAAATACTAGATAATCTCTCCCTCATTGTCTGAATATAGCCTAAAAGGCAGCAGAAATGTTGGCGTCAGCGTCACAAGTGACCATGGCTAAGGCGGCACCAGCACTTCTACCTACATTGATGTTCCAATTTTGGTTTCCCTCAAAACTCTATTTCAGGATGTTTTTCTGGAAGAGATAGGGAATAAAGAGGGTTAGCCAAGAGCAAGGTCAAAGTGTACATCCATTTCTTAGCCGGGTTTCATGAAACAGCACTCAATCCAAATCCATTTAAATTCTTATTGCAAGAAGATCTGAGTTCCGGTCACTCTTTCCTATGTGAAATTCCTGTCTCCTGTTCGCTTCTATATGTTGAGAGGTATTCATTGTTGTTTTTACTTTAAGGTATGATCCTAAAGAGTACTCTCATCATTCTTAATAACTCCTCTGGGTAACTGGGGGACCCTAGAATAATTCTGGAAGGGAAATAAGACATAGGTGTTTCATGCAGGAGGCTTGAAGGAGTACAGAATAGTCTGGGTGGGGTCCCACACAGCTGCCGAGTACTTTGTCAAAGACAAAGCAGCAGCTGCTATCCAACTCTGGTTGAATGCTGCTGTGTGAGCCTGCATACCTGCTTTTGCCAAGACTTCCAATTTTTCAAGAGAAATGAAAAATTCAGGCTTTTGTATAAATATCATCCTTTTTATGTGTCAGCAACTATTCAACATTTTTAAAGCACCATATGGGCCAAAGAAAACACATCTGTGAGCTGATATGGCTGGTGGGTTGCCAGCAACCTCTGGCATAGGTAATGGGAGAAGGTGGTCAGAACTGAAAAATGGAATGAAGACTCGGGGCCTGTCAATCACCATTGCTCCTAAAATGAGCTCTGGACCAGAGGCATCTACTGGACCAGAAATAAGAACTTTGTAAGAGATCTGAAGGGTAAACGAAGCAAGAAAAATGGTGTGAATGCCAAAGAAGCAAGCACTGGTGTCCCTAGGATAATGTCAGTCACTGTGAGGAATGCGTCCACTACAGAGAGCAGGTAAACAGACAGACTGCCCATTAGTGTCAGAATCAACTTAGCATTGAACATAGTAAATATGTCTGAATGTGCTGCAGGTAAGACCAAGAGGATTTAAAAAAAAATGAAGAATGGAAGAGAATTTTCAAGACCCAGAAGTGCCAGAGAAGAAAAATTTACAAATACAAATTTCCCACAAAAAAACATTTGAAACTGAGAGGAACAATTTTTGACAGGCAAAAGACCTAATGTTTTCTTCTCCTATACTAGTTCCAAAGGGCTGTCTTGGGTAGAAGTGGGCTGGAGAGAGATGTTGGTTCATGTATAGAAATGAAGTTAGAACAAGCTAGGGATGGTTCTGAGACCATGCTGTACTCAGAAAGTGGTCATGAGAGCAGCAGCATAATCAAACATCTTACCTAGCCTGAATTGGATATATACATTTCTAAGCCAAGAACACATCAGGATGTGCATATTGCAATTGCTTCTTAATTCTATTCTTCATGCTTATGAACTTGACCTCTACAATTTGTTCTCAATACAGAAGGCAAAGTGATTCTTCTAGAACATGAGATGGATGATATCACTCCTCTGCTGAAAGTTCTTTTGAACCCTCCCTTCAGCAGGGGTTTGTCTATGGCCATCTCTACCCAAACTCATGTTGAGCTTTAGTTCCTAAATGCAGCAGTGTTAAGGATTTGGACATCTAATACATGATTAGGTAACAAGAAATCCCCCTTCATGAATGGAATAGTACTTTCACGCATTGCAGCTATCATGGGATGACATTAGCACTTGAGATTTAGTTATCAAGGAAGCCAGCATTACCCTAACTGCTGCTTCCATAATGCTACTCATTACTCTTCCAGGGCTCCAGCCATAGGATGTCATCCCCCACACTGTGGCACAGGAATGAGTCCTTGCTAGATGTCATTGTCATGATGTTTGGACTTGCCAGACACTAAAATCATGAGCCAAATCAACAACAATTCTCCATAAAGTACCCAGCCTCCTCACTCAGGTTTCTTGTAAAAGCAACACCAAACAGACTAAAGTGCCATCTCTCTCTTGGAATACAGAATATACCAAAGCCTTTAAATTGCATAAGGCCCCTGATATGGTTGCAGATCTGTTTTATCTAAGGCCCTTTCTTCCACCCTTGAATTCCTTTCCCATTCTACTCCAGCCAACCACACCAGCCCCAAGCATTCTCTGAACACATCAAACATTTTCAGGATACCTGTACTTCCTGTTTTCTTTGCTTGAATGGCTTTCCTATCAGACAGCTGCATGGTGCACCCCCTCACTTCATATAGGTCCTACTCAGTGCACACAGAGTTGTCACTGAATACAATGTAAACCAGCAGTTCCTCCCATTACCTCTTTTCCTAGGATTCGACTTATTTTTTATACAACTGAGCACTCGATGGTAGATTACCTTTTTCTTTCTTTCTTTATAATCATTTGCCCCCTTCAGCGTGATAACTTCATTGAAGTGTTGCCAACAGATGTATCACCATAACCCAGAACATGACTGACACATAGTAGGTACCCACTAAATATCTGTTGAATGAAACAGTGAGTGAATGAACCAACTAAGGAAATCTTCAATAATGTCTATGAAATGAAAAGTCATAAACTAGGAGAACTGCTTAAACAGTTCTAAAAGAGATTTGGAACACTGGGCTGGTTCCAACTTTTTTTTTTTTAAATGTGATTATCGTTGTCTGTTCCTCCACATGATGAGTAATATTGGTGACATGAAGTTGAAAGGATGGGTGGTTGCTTTCTGGAAAGAAGAAAAGCTGACTCCTTGAAAACTGTTGAAAGATCAGAAAGGAACAGATAGGGTTCCAGGCTTTCATGAAGAAATTGGCTCTGAACTTGGCCAGTAAAAGACCCATATGTGAGTTTACAACAGAGAGGACATTATGTCTAAAAACTATTACTGCGTTTGTGCCAGAAGCTGTAATCAGGACCCATGACTTTCTGGATTTCTTAACGTTTTTAAAGAGCCCATGATTTAGATATATTTCTTCTGAATGTTGGCTGTCATCAAGATGTAGTGACAGCACTCTTAGGGGATTACTAGTGAACTTTCCTAACTTGTTGAGCATTTTTTCTTCTGTAATACGTTTTTATCAAACATAGGAGAGAGAGAGACAAATACTTGAACTATTCTTCTCCCAAAGCCCTTTGTCCCCTTCCCTCTGTTCAAGGCCATGGATATGACAGTACATCCCTTTAGCATCCTCTTCCCCTCATTGAGTGATTGTCCTTGGCCACCCTTTGCTCCTAGATATGGGTGGGAAAGTGTGTAGGCTTAGCATGAGTAATTTCATTCATTTTCTAATAATAGGCAATTAATACCAAATTAATCAAACAGTCTCAACTGGAAATGACCAAGAGACAAAAATGACTCACATGTTGCTGTAATAGTTATCTATGTTAGACATGGTGGAGGCCTAACCAGTTGTAAGTCTTAAAATTGTTAATGTTTAAAGTTTTAACTTTATTTAGTTTCAAAGATTCTTTTAAGTTCCAGCATAGAAAACAGGGCTTTGTTTTTAGAATAATTTATTTTAATTCAAGTTTAATAAACTCAAAATGCAGAAATGACCCAAAAACAATGAAATGTGCCTTTCTAAGCAAGCATATTAAGTTATAATTCAAAGAAAACATGGGAATGAAACCACAGAAAAATAAAATTTTTAATTAGAATATTTTATGAGCCCAATTTTCCTTGTAGTATATCTAGGATTTTGTGCCCAATGCCCCTTAAATATCACAAAACAATACACAAACTTCATTAAATATAATACTCAAAATGTGATTTAAATCCGAAGAGTTGTGTCACTGCCTGCAACTGATGGGAAACTCATCTGGGCTGTCTGGTCCCCACTTAGAACCTTTCCTGACCACTTTACAGTGATAAAAACATTTCACTATTTGATTTTGTCACGTCTTGCTTATTCCACTACTTCTCAATTAAGTTGTTTCTAAACTCCTTTACTCCTAAACACTTTTTATCCATTTCCTTTATTCATTTATCTACTTACAAAAACAATCACTAGAGTATCAAACTTTAACTTCTCACTTCCCTCGGGGCAGCAGGGGGCCGGAGTGGGGGGCAGAGGATAACAATTTATCAGACACAATTCAGCCAAGGATTATAATCTAGATGATGAGATAACATATACATGAATAATTACATGTTGGGGTTTGGTGTGACCTTTGCTCTACATAGCCAAGTTTCGTAGGAAAGCGGAAGAAAGCTGTTGCCTCCAGAAAGCTGAGCATCGTTTTCAATGGAGAAGATAGAATGTGAAACTGGGACTAGGAGACAATGTTGAAACATTAAAGATTTCAAAAGAAAGTGGGGGACAATGGTTAGTATTGAAAGGATACGAAGAAGGAATTCCTTGATGAAAAAAAATATATACATACAAGCTAAGACCCTGAACCAAAGAAATAAAAAGGACAGGGAGGAGGCAGTAGTGGTACACCAGGTGGCATGTCAACACAACTGCATACGAAATGACAGCTTCCAGGCACATAGTGTGGATATTCGAGTACCAACCTCACCCGGATAGGAATAATGTCATCTGTAAGAAAGAGAAAAACTGAGTATAATTCTACTTTTACTACTAGCAGTTCTATTAGTGCCTTTTAAAAAAAGATTTATTTATTTATATTGAAAGTTAGATATACACAGAGAAGGAGAGACAGAAAGGAAGATCTTCCGTCCACTGATTCACTCCCCAAGTGGCCGCAATGGGTGGAGCTGAGCCAATCCGAAGCCAGGAGCCTCTTCCAGGTCTCCCACATGGATGCAGTGTCCCAAGGCTTTGGGACATCCTCAGCTGCTTTCCCAGGCCACGAGCAGGGAGCCAGATGGGAAGTGGAGCCACTGGGATTAGAACCACTGCCATGTGGGATCCTGGCACATTCAAGGTGAGAACTTAAACAGCTACGCTATCGTGCCAGGACCTCAGTTCACTTTTTTCTGCTTTCCTGGACACTGTGTTATTTTGATCATTTTTTTTTCTAAATTATGCTGTTCCTTCTCCATCTCCATTACTAATGTATCCTTTCCTGGACTATGTAATATACACAGTACGAGACCTAACATTAGTATTAATATTCATGTCCTAGTTGTGCAGTCCACTTCTTAGTCCATTCTTTTATGTTTCATTACCCCCTTGATACTATTCGATCCCATGATTTTAAATGTCAGCTCTATGCTGAAGACTCTAACCCAAATCTCTGACATACATGTTAATTTCAATTTCAGACAGCTCACTTCACGTTTCTGCTTCTGTGCCTAGCACACACTTGAAATGATACCACCAAAATGGAATTCCCCATTTTTTCTCAAAATTTTGTTTCATATTCAATATCCTCTATTTCTCAATTTTTCTGTGTATGATGATTCCATTATTTTACTTGCTCAAAAAAAAAAAAAAACCTCAGATTTATTCTTAACTGCTCTATTTCCCATACACCTGACATCTATCCATCAAGAAATCTGGCTGCCTCAGTGTTGAAAATGGATGCAGACTCTAACTTTACCTTCCACCAATCCTCCCACCCTTCTTAAATGACTTTTTAGGTTTGCCTATTAAGAATTGAAATCGCTGGCCAACATTGTGGCAGAACTGTTTAGTGGCTGCTTGCAATGTCAGCATCCCACATGGGTGCTGGTTCAAGTCTCAGCTACTACGTTTTGGATCCAGCTGCCTGCTGGTGTGCATAGGAAAGCAGCAGAAGATAGGCTAAGCACTTAGGGACTCAGCTAGCCACGTGGGAGACCAGAAATATCTGGTTTGTGGTTCATACTTAGCTTTCGAGGGTATCTGGAGTGTGCACCACGGGTTTAAAATCTCTGTGTTCCTCTCTTGCTCTGGATGTCACAGCTCCCATCAGAAGGCAGTATGGAGACAAAAGTCTCTCTCTTCCTAAGAGGACATCATTCTTTATTTCTCAAAAACTTTAACTTTTCATGTGGTCCCACCCACATGATGGAAATTAGTGAGTATCACTCTGAGTCCACTGGTTTTAAATGTTTTTTGTAAAAATTTGGAAAAATTTTTATTTGGAAGCACAGAGTTGAGATTAGCCTTGAGGAGGGAAAAAGAGACAGAGAAAGATCTCCTATCCACTGGTTCACTTCCCAAATGGCCGCAACAGCTGGCACTGAACTGGTCTGAAACTAGGAACCAGGAGCTTTTTCTGGGTTTCCCATGGGTCCAAAGGCTTTGGGTCATCCTCTACTGCTTCGCCAGGCCACAAGCAAGCAGCCTGATGAGAAGTGGAGTACCCAGGACAGGAAACAGTGCCCTTAAAGGATTCTGGTGCTTGCAAGGCGAGGATTTATTTAGCAATTGAGCCATTGTGCTGGACCCTGGTTTGAAAACTCATCTGAAAGCACATCCCTTCATAGCAACACCTAGGCTGACAACAGGCAGAAGATTTGGGCAACATGGCCTCATCAAGGTGACAGAATTCATTAACATATTTATTACGATATAAGCTCTTTGAATAAAAGAAATCTTTATTTTGTCCACTATTAGATCTCAAGAGTCGAGAAGATTTCCTAGCATCTGCTTTGCACAAATGTTACATGAACCAGTAAATGAAAGATCGGTCCTTAAAAAGTGAAAGTAAAACCCAGAAAGAATGTGGCGAGGGTGACTGGAGTCCAGGAAGTTCCCTGGGGGATATGCTACATGTACAGTTTTGCAAGAAGGAAAGGATGTAACTTGGCAGGAGAAAGAGGGAATGAACTCCAGGAAATCAGAGTGATGTGTATGTTGGCTCAGTATGGGGAGAAAGCAAAGTATGCCCCTTAAGATAACCACATCTTATGTAAATAAGAAGGACACTTTGCAATTGTCCCTGAAAAAATGAAACACTTCCTTATTATCTGTAGGAGTTCCAAGGCATCATTTGTCTGTCTGTAAGAGTCAAGAATTGTGCTCTCTGGAACATTTGAAATTTTTCCAAGTGAAATACAGCATTTATACAAAGCAGATGCACACAACAAAACCTCCCATCATGATTTTCCATCATGATTTACCCACAATAAGATCACTACAAAAGTAAAAAGCCATTTTTTAGGTCAACCTGACAATTGCCAGTCAAGTGCAATTTGATAATGGTATTACAGGTAGCAAAAACAAAAAATAGGCAGTTTTCTGCAGAGACAAGAAGAATCTGCAACATTCACTCAGTAAAATTCTCCTGAGATCTGACATTAACAAGGGCCTGGGAGAGTCTCAGGAACCTATTATTTCTACTAAAAAAACTAGAAATTTCAGATGGTTGTGAGAAGGTGTCTAATGTTAATTATTTCTCGTTGTGGTTGGTTGAATCAACATCGTAAAAACAAGTTCTGATAATTCCTAAGTCTCCTTACTTTAACTATTCACCCATCAGTCTCCATTTATCATGTTCCAATGTTTTGCGTAGTGTAATTATCCATTAATTATCAGCATCCAAATTGGATTGTAAATGTGAGTCTTCCCTTTGAGACAACTCGGGATGGGCTGCTCTCTGCATTCACACTGAGTGGAGACTGGAAGACAATGGCACATTGGTTTAAACTGCTCTTCATACTCGAGTGGCTGCAAACCTCTCTGTAACCACAGTTTAGAAAGTGGTCTTTATTTTGTTTGTTTTTGAAAGACTGCAAAGGCCTTAACTTTCTCATGGGATAAACTGCTAGAACTGTATACAACCTTGGAGAATAAAAAATCTCCAAAAGTCAGGTTGTCTAGGAAAGATAATGGCATCTCTGGATACATGTAGCCCCTTTTCTATAGGATTTCTATAATATTTATGATTACATAGTACTAGGGCCCAAAAAAATAAATTCCAGGAGAGAAAAATAGTAAAATGAATAATCTTTATTCATCTCAAAAAGATCAGGAAACTGGCACTTTCTACATATTTTCCCTCTTCTTAACTTGCTTGATTCCAGATATGAAATCTGGTAATTATCTTGCTAGAAATTTATACTCTATATTGGAATAATGTTACTCAATATCTCTTAGAAGTACCTGATGCACCCACAAACTTTTCAATGCCATTAATAGCTAGATACAACATCCTTCTGAAAAAATTAAGCACTTTTGCACACCTTATCTCAGAGGTCTCTCTGAAGGGGTTCAATTTCTTCCAAATCAACTACTGTTTGGACAACGGACATGCTTCCAACTCAAGTTGGATTAGAGCTGCATACCTCTTCTCCGTGTCAGTTCTAGGAAGTGAAATACTTTTATAGTAATTGCGAGTAGAGATTTTCTGAAACATCTTACACTATTAGTGAAATGATATACCAGCAACCTTTTTTTCTTATCCTCAACTCATCTTAACGTTGTTCAGGAAGGAATATAACACAACACCTCTTCCTATAATTTATTCTGAATTTTGGCCTTTTGTGTGGAAAAAAAAAAAAACCAGAAAGGGCAAATATGCATTTTAAGCTCTTGTGTAGTGAAAACTCAGAGGTAGGAAATAATCTTTGGCCTGACAGTTGGTCACAGGATGCTAAAGTCTCAATGGTCCTTCTACATCATTTACCATGAACTGTTCATATTTCAGTTACTAACACTGTAACCTAGAGGGACTGCTTTAATGTGTTCAAAGTCACAGAACAAATAACTAGCAGACCTAGGACTTCAAAGGAAAATTCTAATGTTAACTTCTCTAAATAATTATCTCATTCGAAGGTAATCCTTTGAAATGATAATCCATCACTATCACTTCCTAGATGCCTTGAACTTCACACATGAAATGATGTTGAGTATATATCATGCAGTATTGATTTTTATCATCCACATTTTGCACATAAAAATGATCTAAGAATAAAATAAAAACACAGTCCAAAATATGCTTTGTATTTCCTCAAAGTATCCAGGGTGGGCCACAAGAAGTCAAAGGCACAGATACAGAAGGCAACCAATAATATCTACAAAATTGTCACTAACAGAGAATGTCCAGAAATAAAAACAGCCCCATGGGCTTACTCTGCAGTACAACTGCTGCTTTCCTTTCTGTATCAAAGAGCTGAAGTAGTCTCTACTGTAATATGAGAGAGCCATAACGATTGTTGCTGGACCAGGTAGGTATGTAGGAGATGAGAAATTTCTGGACCCGGGATCGTGGCTAAGAAGCTTATCTACCAGATGTGACAGAAGCATCCCATATCAGAGTGCCTACTGCTCCACTTCTGATCCAGCTCCCCAAGAAAATTCCTGGGAAAACAGGAAAGATGGCCCAAGTAATTTGGCCCCTGCCACCCATGCAAGAGACAAAGCTGGAGTTCCAGGCTCCTGGCTTCAGTGTGCCCCAAACCTGGCTGTTGCCATCATTTGGGGAGTAAAACACTGGATAGAAGATATTCTCTCTCTCACTCTGTCTCTCTGTCTCCCTCCCTCCCTCCTTCCTTCCTTCCCTCCTTCCCTCCCTCCCTCCCTGCATTTCAAACAAGTAATCCTATACAAAAGAGATAGATTGATAATAAAAAAATCTTTTCCATTCAACATGATCTATAGCATTTACAAGTTTAAAAGGTATCTACTGTTCTAAAAAATTAACCTTCAATCATACCATCTAGATTTCATTCTAGAGCTTGTTTCTTTTGTGAGATAATCCATGAATTCCATAGAAGGAAGCCTTCATTCTTGGTACACTCCACGCATGATATCATTTCAGCAGGAATTAATTTAACTAGTGATAACTGCTGACCACAGTAGGAATTACTGAGTACTGATAAGGAAATAAAGGTAGATATGATGGTCTCTGACCCCAAGGATTGGACAATCTCATTAGGAAAACTTAGGGTCTATAAAAATTGTTGAAGCAAGTCACCTGATACGCTTTCTCGAATTAGATGGGCTAAAAGTTACTTTCATTAAGGCAATGTAAGAGAAGGCATCTGGTCTAGCGGTTAACACATCACTTGAGCCACCCTCATCCTTTAACCAAGTCCTTGGGTTTGAGTCCTGGGTCCCCCCTGATTCCAGATTCCTGCTAATGCAGACTCTGGAAGGCAAAAAGTGATGGTGTAAGTTGTTGGAACCCTGTCATCCAAATACAAACCCAGGTTGTATTCTGGAATCCTGGCTTCACCCTGGCGCATTTCTGAAACATATCCCACTTTCTCTCTCTCCCTTCCTATGTCCCTGCATCCCTCACTTTCACTGTGTGTGTGTTTTTCAAACAAAAACAAACCTGAGCTATTTTATTTTAAAATTCAACATAAACTCATATTTCAACTATAGAAGCTAAATATAAATTGAGGTAAAATAGCTATAAAAATAGAACACTGAGATATTGTCCAAACAACGCCAAACAGAAGCTATGATCTCTCTTTTCTGGTTTCTATGTGTGTTCTTTGTCATTCTCTAGGTCCTAAATGAACCTGTAACGTAATATTTTATGGTTCACAGGGAAGGAGAAGGAGAGACAGGGAAAGCATTATAGTTGTCTTAGAACTCAATCTATGACATCTGTTCTCTTTAATAAATGTAGGAATAGAAATCATTTAGTCTTACAGCATGTTAAGAAGATGGAATTTAATTGAATCTTACTTTAAAAAGGATAATCTCTCTGAACAATGACTAGCCTGGAGCACAGCTTTTACTTTTGTGGTTAGGGGTTGTTAGCACATCGAAGGAGGTCATATCAAGAAGACAGGCTTTGAATCCAGCCACTGGTTCAAGGGCAGCTCTCACTGTATTGGGTGTCTAACTTGAGGTACTATCTTAACATACTAATTTCTTAGAGGCTTAGTTTTCTTATTTATAAAATTTGAATAATTCTGCTATTTTGGTATAACAGATAAAACCAGACTGCAACACTGGCATATTTGCCTGCCAGCTTGAGTCTTGGCTGCTTGACCTGATTAGGTTCCCTGCTGATTTTCTTGGGAAAGCAACTGAAGATGGACCAATCAATTGTCACCTATACAGGAGACCCAGATGATGCTCTTGGCCGCTGGCTTTGGCCATTGTGACCATCTGGGAAGTGAACCAACAAATGGAAGAGCTCTCCCCCAACCCCCACTGTCTCTTTAACTCCCACTTTTAAATAATAAATAAACTTTCAAAAATCTGCATAACATCCCTATGGGTTTGTACTCAAGTCATTTCCACGAAACTCTCAAGAGGATATCAGATCTTAAAAAAAAATTATGTGAAGAAAGAAAAAAGAAATGCAATTGACATGTTTTTCATCTTCATGCACCATGCCAAGCAGAATGAGTGAATGACAGCGATACCCAAGGCACAACCACCTGCGGCAGTGTACAGTCCCCAGGGCCTGAGAGGCTCCAAAGGTGATATATCATCTCCATTAACACCATCACTTGTACTAAATAGCTCTCTTCCCCTCTTGAGTTCCCTTCCTACATGGATTTATCTTCTTTCATTCTCTCCTTCCTCCTTCTTCCTGTAGGCCAGACAATAGCACACAAGTGGGACTCATGAATATTTTCCCAACTAGTCACCTTGGGTTGAAAAGTTTGCTGACCTTGGCAGAAATCTTGAGACTTGTCTGATGCACAGTAAGTACCTGCTGAACTTTAAGTTGGTCAACTATGGAAGCAGGATTGTCATTTATCATTTCTTTCTTATCCCCTTTGGCCTTACTTACTCTTCCTGAGCCTAACGAAGATGACACATCCACCAGCCAGCACAGCCACTTGGATGAGTTGCTACTAACGAGACCAAGGACAAGAACACAGTAACAATATTTATCTGTCACATTTCTTTAACCATAGTTTTTTTTTTTTTGACAAATAAAATGGGGGTGGGGAGTAGGAATCAGAAATAAATTCCTGGTGAATTTAACGGCCCTGGGCCCATGAAAGATTAGAGGCAATTTGTACTGTAGCCTTCATATTTCAGAGCTGTGGGTAGATGAGCTCGATTCCTATCTCCCACATGGCATGTGCTGTCATACTTTGGCACAGACACCCATGAACCACTAAGTGGGAATCATTAGTCTTTAATTTGTCCCTAAGCTGTCCTTTCATGACACTTTAATGTCATCCTTGTGTTTTTATATGTATTAATGTTTATAAATACCAAGGCTCATTTACAAGGCCATTTGTTTTCCTATCAGCTGGAAGAGAAGATCTGAGTAATTTAGGAAGGCGAGGTTTGTTTAGCTGGAATAAGAAAGGAAATGGCTGAAGATGAAATTGTTTAGTTCTTTCTCTCCGAGTAACTGCAGAATTGCAGATGTCTCTTGAATGCAATAAATTAATTTCAGTCATGCTTGTTTATTTGTACACATGTTGCCAAAGTAAAGGCCTAATCCAAAATCCGATGATTTGAGAATCCACTGAGTATTCTTCTGGACCTAATCCAATTATTTTTCACATGCACACCCAGGCAACTCTGCTACAATACAATAAATAGTCAGCGGAGTGATTGATTAGACAGCTAATGCATATCAAGGCACAGTTACACTTACAGCTCCAAGCTAAGGCAAAGTTCAGCTACTTAACTCCACTCATCTTTAAATGTAATTAAGTCTACTGGGCTCCAGTTACATGGAACCAAAAACTAGAAAAGTTGGGTTATTCAATGGAAATAACAACTGGTTATAATCTACAGACAAAACTAATGAAAGTATTCAACGGAAGAAATTTTTGTTAAAAAGAATCAGATGTTGTATTATTGGCTTTTTAAAAAGTATAACAAACTGTTTCATAATTTGCCAAATAGCATCCATCTACAAAAGCTAATAAAAGCACCACTGATTACTTTAGGAGGAATTGGATTAGTGCAAGAGTTGAAAGTAATATTCACTGGACTAATAAATAGATTTTCTCTTCATCACCATTTCCTCATGATGCTTACCCACCCTGATATATGGAAGGGAATATCCACTATTTTTGAAGAGCTACACTGCAGTATACCATGCTGCTGTATGTAGTTTCCAAGATCATTTTTGCTATCCAATGAGAAGAACCAGATTGTAACAGCTCTTCTTCTGCCTCTTGCAAGATTCTTTTTGAATCATGGGTATCATCTCTGTGTATAGTAAAGACCTTTTGACCTATAGTAATTTCATATTATATTAGTATGCAACATTATCAATACCCTTCTTCTCTCATTCGCTCAGGCTAGCCAAGGGAACAGTAAAAGTGACTGCAAATTGTTCTCTTAGTAACAGAAAAGTATGTATGTTAAAATTTTATATCCACTAGCTCTTCAGCAAGGCATTTACTTAGGTATCTACCGGTTCTCTTCCCAAATGCCTACAGTTCTACAAAATCTTCCACGTTCAGAAAAGGAAATTTCTACTGGCATTATCAAATGATTAATGAAAATATGCACAAATTTGAATGTTGTTGTGGCCGTGGTGAAGTTTTATAGTTGAGGAGGATAAAGTTCTAGAATTGATGAAGTAAAGCTCTACTAATCATTGTCTGATTCTCTTATAAAGACTTGCACCTACTAACTCTTGGTTTAGTGTCCATTATTTAATGTAAGCTATATGTATCTGACTCCGTAGAAAGTCGTGTGTGTGTGTGTGTGCCTGCACATGTGTGCTCATTAATAAACAACAGGAAAACAGTTTCATTCTGAAGTCGAAATGGTGTAGAATTAAGGTGATGCAGAAAAAATTCTAAGAGTAGGGGAAGCTGAGACAATAGATACCATTTGTGGAATTGGCAGTCACCCTTGGGAAGACCATGGATTTTCAAAGACCGCAGAATTTGTAAGACAGAAACTGTAGGGCGTTCTAGATAAAATATGACCACATTGGCTGACATACCATTAGCTCACTGCTCATTTCATTTTGTTGTTAAGATATTCAAAGAAGGGGGTCAGGCAATGAGATGACTCAAATTGGCCAATCCTCCCATTGCAAGCACCAGGATCTCCTATGGGCATCAGTTAGTGCCCTGGCTGCTCCATTTCCCATCCAGTTGGCTGATTATGACCTAGAAAGGAAATGGAGGGTGGCACAAATCTCTGGAACTCCACACTCACATGGGAGTCCTAGAGGAGGCTCTTGGCTTCATATTGGCTCAGCTCTGTCCATTGAGGCCATTTGGAAAATGAATCAGCAGATGGAAGATTCTTCTATCTCTCCTCTCTGTAAAATGATCTCTAAAGTAATACATAATTTTTTTTTAAAAAAAAGATACTCAAGAGGGGCTAGTGCAGAGGCTCTATTTCCGTGTCCTGGCTGCTTCACTTTCGATTCAGCTCCCTGCTTGTGGCCTGGGAAAGCAGTAGAGCATGAACCAAAACCTTGGGATCCTGCTTCTGTGTGGGAGACATGGAAGAAGCGCCTAGCTCCTGGCTCCTGTCTTTAGATCAGCTCAGCTCTGGCTGTGCAGCATTTGGAGAGTGAATCAGCAGATGGAAGATCTTTTTCTGTCTCTCCTTCTCTTTGAAAATCTGCCTTACCAATAAAAATAAAGAAATATTTTTAAAATATGCTCAGTAAAAAACAATGTCACACTCAGATTAATTAGTAAAGAAGCTCAGTGCATTTCTGATGGCTGGGAAGGGGAGGTGGCATTGGGACTGTGCTGGTTTGTTGTAGGACTTACATGTAATACCTGGAACAATGCCACCCTTTTGTCTGAGTCAGACTTGAAGTTATCTACCAAGTGCATGCCTGTCCTTCTGGAGCTCAGCTTGTCCTCAAATGAGAATGATATTTCTTTTTATAGGGGCTAAATAACCTGATGGATTTTCTAATGTGCCTTAGCTGTCCGAGCTCAATTACAATCATCATTGGGGTGTCATCACCATCTATGTGGAAATGTTAATTTTCTTAGTCAATAAAAATGTCAAATTTCTGGCATTTCAACATTGACTGCCCAGGCTGGCATCCCATCTCTGTTTTACTGCATCCTATTGCCTCTCTGTGGGCATAACCCCATCAGCTGCAACTGAACGACCCGGGAAAGCATGAACCCTGGAACATCTGCCTCTGTCTGTGACCTCTAATCCACACACCTCTTCCACCCCCTAGTTTCCAGAATCCTTGGTATTCTGCATCCGGACTCCTTCCCTTCTTCCTTCTCTTCATGGCTTTTCTTGCTTTCTTTCTACCGTGATGAATTACACTCTCATCTCTCACTTCCTAGCACCCTAAATATTCTGGCCACATTTTCCCACTACAACCACTCTGCAAGACTTTCTAAGTCAATTCGTAGACCAATCTAACCATGCACATCATGAACTCCCAAGCCTCTGGAAGCCAAGCGCTTCCAGAATAAAAGCCCATAAATCAAACTGATTGGTGCTAATGCAGATTTGTGGATTTCAACTTTGGCTTGGCTTTAGCACTTCTTGATGAGGTCTGTGCACATAGCTGGCTCTTTTTCTCCTTTTTCCATAGCAGTTACTCCAAACCTACACTCTTTACTTTTGCTGTATCACTTTATCTTTTCCCATACCAGTATCATGCTTGGAAACTCAATTTATGCTCATTTAATTCTTTTATTCTATTCTTGATCATATTTCAATGCCACTGTACTTTTTAGTTTTCTCTAATGTGCTAGAAAACATTCCTAATGTCTTTCTTGATGCTAGATGGGTGGAAATTTTCGAATCCCTATCTTATTACCTTGCTGTCTCTTTCTGTATCAACCTCTCCTCCTTTGGTTTATTTTTTTCCTAACAGAACCCTCTCAATCTCCCTTCATAATGGCTCTCCTTTTGTCTGCCATTAACCATTACCATTCCCTGGGCTACTCATATGCCAAAGTACAATCATCTAATATCAGAAGTGTTAAATCTATGCTGCCAACTTATACTTGTTTCCTAGGATGTGGATGTACATACCTAATTATCCACTGGGCATCCTTTCCTTGCCACTGTTGCTATCAGGAGTCATCAGTTTAGCTTTGAGAATACCTGTTTTTGAGTTCAGGTAAGGCAACGGCCCTTGTCAAGATAGTTACCCATTATGTAGCCATAGTGACAGCATTGGGCCAGCTAATGACAGACTCTAGCTGATAACTACTGCTAAATCATTGCACTTTCCTGACAGTTTAGATCCTGTTCTATGAGAGATTTTAACCCTCTGTGTGTTAAACAAAGGTCTTCCCACTCTATGTCTATTATCCTAACCTCCCCCCTTTTGTTTAGTTTAAAACTTGCTCATTTCTCAGTTTCTGAAAACTAGACCAAGCAATTTGGCACTGTAAGCAAGTCCTAGTGTGTTAGGCATATTTTAACCTCAGGCTACTTTTCTTTCTACTTGAGATGGATGACCAAGTCTACTGCCTGAAGCCCTATGCAGGAGGAATCTTTTCCACTTTCTTTTTTTTTTTTTTACTATTATTTTTTTAAAATTACATTGCATTATGTGTTTTCCACTTTCAAAACCAGGCCTTGGTGAGGCTGCAGACAAGCCACCATCTGTCATTGCCTTATGCTTTCATTTCTAATCTGATCTTCTCATGAACAGTGTTTGAGGTTTGTTTCTCCTTCATTTTCTGATTGTAAAGGAGTCCCCCACAGGTATGAAAGTAATGACAGCACAGATGCAACAACAGTAAATGATGAGGCACTCTGGGCAACCAGCTCACAGCATTCACATTTTCCTTTCTGTTTCAACTTGTGCCCTGTGCAACATTTACATCGAAATTGCAGAGGCATCACAGTGTTAATATGAATCGGGTTGTATCCACTTGACTTTAGTGTTTAGTACATTTGACAAATCTGAGGCGAGTGATATATTCAATTGGCATCTCCAGATCAGGAACCACATCACTGCTAGGGGCCCAAAATACAGTTGAAATTCTTTTTTGAAAGGTATATTATTCAGTACTGCAGATGGGGGTAGCTTTCCTTTAGATCCTAAGAGGTTTGCTTTATGATTCCCTTACTGACTGTCCACATAAACTCTACTCAATGTCTTTCCCATAAACTATACGTATAATAATGCAATGTGGATCTGATAAGGAGCGTTGTTCTATTCTGCATCCACTGGGATAGCTGGGGCAGGAGTAAGAAGGTGGAATTTCAACCTCTAAAAAGAGGCCTGTTAGACATTGCACCCTGTTCTTGGGGTTGGCAGGAACAATAACCAATAATGTGTCCATTATTTTGAAATGAATGTAATACCAGACCTCAGACTGAAATCAAAGTAAGTGCTTAAACTTTGGTAAGTTTTATATCCCTTTCTTTGAAGTTCCTGCATTTGTAATCCACATCTACGCTATTAGTATTTATTATTAGTCCTATTAGCATAACATCATTGATTTGAACTCTGCAGTGGATCTGGTGAGCCCAGATATTTCCAGGCTGTATTACGACAGAGGCCAGAAGAGTTGAATCAGGCTGACAACATTTATGGTGGTTTATTTCAAAAGAATGCAAATAGACTTGCAGCCCCTTTTCTGATAGGGATGAAAATACATTCACTAAATCAAGGCAAATTACCATGATCCAGGATTTGTGTTAATCTTCTCCAGCAAAGATCCTGATTTTGTAACAGTGCTTCAGTAGAAGCTGCTATTTTGTAGACTGCACATGCATACTGCTCTACTCCTTAGATCTTCAATATCTGTTTTATCTTTGCAAGGACCAGACTCTTCAGTTAAACATGATAAGTAATATTATCTTCATGACCTTTCTGCCTGTAGGGTTAGCATCAGTTTTGATGGTAACCCCCAGATTTGATATTATTTTAGGTTTATCCTTTTGGTTTGAGGGGTGGCAGTTTCAGAGGCTTCCCATGGGCATTCCTCTGTGATTGATTTTATCCAACAGGCTAAGGAATAAAAATCAGTTGCTTCAAACACCATTATTTTTATTCAAGCGATGTACTCAAGACCAGAGAAATGACCATAGGGTAGCCTATTGAATCAGAGCACTTCTTGGAAGCCAGATCTGCTGTTATTACCTGCCAGCTACACACCCCTCTCTAATAAACATTTTATATTACCACATAACAATGTCAACATAGACCTTCTACTAAAGTCTTCAAAATATTTGTGTATTTCCATTTATTTGAAGTACATTTATCTGAGTAAATGACATTCCTTTGGGAAGGACTAGGGAGTTATATCAAGTAAAAATGTTTATGCTGTTACAAATCTTACTCCTAGAAAACTGGAATCTTCCACAGTCTTTGGATTCTATGGACTAGCTCCATCTGAAAACCAAGCGACTATCAAACCTTGCATACCTAACCTTGCTTTGACTTGCCATGAAGAACACCATGTCCCTTTAGCCATATCTATAACTCTGCAGGTTAGCACATCTCGTTTCCTCTTTACTGTGTTATTACTTTCCTTTTGATTGCCTTGGTCAAATGACACCCCTCACTCTATATTACATGGAGGTCCTGTCATGCATTTATTTTCAGCCTGGTTCTCTAACTGCATTTCCTTACAGGAAGCATGCTAATTCAGAATGCGTAGCGTAGGGGTTTCTGAAGGTTTTGTGGATCTAGCCCATATTAAAAGAAGAGGTCTGAGGAAAAGCACAATACTTAATTCATTTCCAAGAAGGTCAAGTCACTGCTGTCCAGCCTAGAAGGTAAGGGCTATAGCACAATGTCGAAAGTACACAACCAATGGTCCTAACACCCCAGGCTGTTCGCTATATAAACTTTCTTTCCTCCATGGCTGGAGTCTCCTGGGTTCTGATATAATTTATAATAAATACACTCTTTTTTCCCCCACAGAAAAATTTTCTCCTCTTGTGAGAAGAAAAGGAAGCAGCACACTAAATTTTAATCTGGACCAGTGACTGGAGAGTTTGGCTCATTCAGCTGGGATGATGAGATGGGAACACATTTCCAACTCCTTACAAGCCTGAGGTACAAGCTAGCAGGGAGAAGCAGCGGAAAGCAGGCAGTTGTGGAGAGTGTGGCACATGCCAGGGTTTGCACAAGTGCTTGTCTGCCACTGTGCAGGGAACACAATACTGTAATTCCATCAAGAAAATATGTCCATGCTGCTCACTGAAGTGGAGTTTGGGCTGCACGTTAAGGAGAAGACAAAAGCACTCACCTGGGACTGTGAGGGGCACATATGCTCCCACCTCCCTATTGGCCTGAGTGCAAACTGCCAAGGTAGAGTTCTCATAGATAGTTGGTACAGGGTATGTCCTGCTCTGGACAGAAAATCAAAAAAGAAATAACAGAGCTAATTTATACAATGAACAAAATGGATCTAATTGATATCTATAGAACATCCCACCGTTGCAGAATAAAAATTTCTTTCAACAGTGCATAGAACATATTCTAGGATAAATCACATGCTAGGTTATAAAGCAAACCTCAGCAAATTCAAGAACTTGAAATCACTCCATGTAGCCTTGCTGAACATCATGGAATGAAGCTGAAAATCAACAACTCAAGAAATGCTGGGAAATAGGAAAATACAAACAAACTGAACCATATACTGTTAGATGGAAGAAATTCCTAGAAATTCATGAAGATGATAGCACAACATATCAAAACTTACAGCATAAGAAAAATCAGTTAATATGAGGCAAGTGGCAAGTTGATAGCATTAGTACCTAGATCAGGAAATCAGAAAGGCATCAAATAAATGATCCATAAATGCATCTTAAGGACCTAGAAAAGCAGCAACAAACAAAACACAATGTTAGTAGGAATAAAGAAGTCAACAAAGTTATAGAATAGATATATAAAACTGAAATCAGTAAAATTATACGTAAGATCAGTGACTTGAGGAGCTGTATGAGAAAAATAAAATAAACAAAATAGATACACCATTGGCCCAAGCAACTCTCCACCAAAAAACAGAAATAAAAAAGAGATACACCAATGGGCAGCACAGATATACAAAGAATCATCAGGAATTACTACAGTTAGCTATGTGCCAACAAATGGGAAAATATAGAGGAGATCTGTTTTTGGCCACATACAATTTATCCAAATTGAGTCATGATGATATACTAACTCAAAATAGACAAAAAAAGTAGGACAGAAATTTAATTAAATATAAAACCCCTCTCAACAGAGAAAGGCCCAGGAGCAGATGCCTTCACTACTGAATTTTACCAAACTTTTCAAGAAGAACTAATCCCAGTGATTGTCAAATTGTTCAAAGCAATTGAAAGGTAGAGAATCCTCAAAACTCCTCCTATGAGATCAGCATCACTTCAACAGCAAAGCCAGAAAGACACAACAAAGAAAGAAAATTACAGACCGACATCCTTGATTAAAACAGATGCAAATAATCCACAACAACAAAAAACCCCACAAAAATTAGCTAACTAATTACAACACATCAGAAAGATCAATCATCCAAACCAGGCGGAATTTATTCCTGAAATGCAGCATTGATTGAAAAAACACAGATCAATAAATGTAAAATATCACATTAAGAAGCTGAAGAATGAAGAACATATGATTATCTTTATTGTTGCAGAGAAAGCATTTGATACAGTACATCATTACATGATTTAAAAAAAAAAATTAGACAAAGTAGGTAAGAAGGAAAATCCTCAACGTAATCAAGGTAACATATCAAACTCCCATTACCAGTATTATACCAAATAGGGAAAAGTTAGAGGCATTTCCCTTCAGAACAGGATGCACCATCTAACCACTGCTATTCAATATAATCTTGCAAGTTTTAGCCAGAGACAATAGACAACAAATAGCAATCAAAGGGCTACAAATAGGAAAGGAGAAAGTCAAGTTAACCCTGTTTGTAGATGAAATGATTCTTTATATATGGGCACCAAAAGACTCTACTAAAAGACTGTTGGAATGTAAACGGCTTAAACTCATCAATCAAATGCCATAGATTAATAGACTAGATTAAAAAACAAAACCCATCTATTTGTTGCCTACGGGAGACATATTTCACCAACAAAGATCAGCAGAAACTGTATCTCATTGATTTTGATTTTTTTGTTAGTTTCATCTCTTCAAAAACACTTTCCTCTGATCAAATTCTTCAATGACTCATAGATCATACAGAAACATCATTTTCTTCAAGAAGGCTTTTAATTTTCTTTTGCATTTCTTCAGCAACACATTAGTCATTCAGTAGCATGTTATTTAACTTCATGGTGTTGTTAATTGTTTTCTTCCTGCTGTTGATTTTGTTTTGTGGCTTTTCATTTAAGGGGATGTATAGTAGCTGTGTAATGGACACTGTCATATCTAGTAACATGTTATTTATCTTCATGGCATTGTAAATTTCTATTTTTCTTGCTATTGTTGATTTTGTATTATGACTTTTCATTTGAGGGATGTACAGTAGCTGTGAAATGGAGACTAACATATCCAGATGTGAGGATACAATGTAGTATGCATTTCTACTTCCAGACAAAATTGGACTTACAAAGAAACTGTTTACTATGTCTTGACAATAAGATGCTGGTCTCTCTCACTGTCCATGCCCACAATGATGGACATAGGCCTGTGTATGAAGAACTAGACTGTAGTAAAGATATAGGGGAACTCAATGAAGGAGGAGGGAATTGGGGAGGGGATAATGGAAATCCCAGGGCCTTTGGAACTGTGTCATAAAATAATAGTAATAAAGAGAAGTAAAAAAAAAAAAGACTATTGGAACTAACAAGTGAGTTTGGTAAAGTTGATGCAAAATCAACAAAAACACATTTTGTATACATTACCAACTAAATAGCTAAGAAAGGACTAGCATGACAGTCTCATTCACTTAGCTGCAAACAAATTTCAATAACTTGAAATATATTTTGCCAAGGATTTGAGAAATTTGTACAATGGAAACTATAAAACATTAAAGAAAGAGATAGAGGAAGGCATCCAAAAATGGAAAAATCTTCCATGTTTCTTGATAGGTAGGATTGATATCATCTCAATGTCCATACTATCTAAAGAAATTTGCAGATTCAATATGATCTCAGTCAAAACATCTATTGACTTTCTAGAAAAGAAAATGATGCTAATATTCATATGGAAATACAAGAGACACCAAATAGCTACAGCAATCGTAAACAGCACAAACAAAGCTGGGGATGTCAGAATACTAGACATCAAGTCATGCTACAAGGCACTTGGAATCAAACAGCCTTGTACCGGCACAAAGAGAGACATGCAGATTAGTGGGACAGAATAGAAATCCCATAAATGAACCCACACATTTATAGTCAGCCAACTAAGTTTTGACGAGTGAACAAAAAATCAACCCAGGGAGAAGGGACAGTCTCTTCAATAAATGATGCTGCAGAAATTGGAACTAAGTATGCAAAAATATGGAACAAAACCTCTGTACCTCATACCCTATCCCCAAAACCAACTCTAAATATATCAAGGATGTAAATCCATGACCTGATGCTATTAAATCACCTGCAGAAAACAGGAGAAACTCTGCAAGACATAGGCATATACAAAGATTTGGAAAAGATGTCAAAAGGACAGGGAATTAAAGCCAAAATAAACAAATGGCAAAGACGCTTCTGCACTGCAAAGGAAGCTGTCAACAAGTTGAAGAGGTGACCAACAGAATGGGAGAAAACATTTGCAAATTATGCAACTGATAGAGGATTGATACTGAGGATCTTTAAAGAGCTCAAGAAACTAAAAACAGCTAAATGAACAATCCAGTTGAGAAGTGAGGAAATGATATGAACACATAATTTTTAAAGGAAGAAACACAAATATCCAACAGACACATAAAAACAAGTTCATGATAACCATTAGAGAAACGCAAATTTAAACCACTGTAAGGTTTTGCCTCACCCCATAGGATGGATATCATCCAAAAACTGAAAAAAAAAAAAGTAAATGCAAGAAAAGATATAGGGGAAAAGGTACCCATACCCACTGTTGGTGAGAATTTAAACTAGTGCAAATATTATGGAAGACAGTATGAAGCTTCCTCAGCGATCTGAAAATAAATCTACCATGTGACCCAGCCATCCCACTCCTTGGAGTTTACCCACAAGAAATGAAATACTCATCCTATACGAGAAAGTTATTTGTACACCCATGTTCATTGCAGCTCAACTCACAATGGCTTAGATGAGAAATCAACTCCAACATCTAATAATCTATAAATGGATTAAAATATGGTATACATACAACATGGAATACTACTCAGGCATAAAAAAAAGTATAAAATTCTGTCTTGTGCATCCATTATGCTTAGTGAAATAATCCAGTCCTTAAAAGACAAATATCATATGTGTTCCCTGATCTGCAGTAACTGAAATGCACAATGAAAGAAATCATTGATGGGAGCAAGATTGACAATTTGGGAACTGAGTGCTGTGTGCAACTGTCATTTGCACTCACGAAGCACAGCAAGTTTTTGGTTGGTTGGTTGGCTGGTTGATTGGTTTATTTTGACTTTATTTCATTTTCTTCTAACTTCTGGTTGTTGAATTCTTTACCTAACGGAGTGGCAAGCTGGTGCTTGAAAAGTGAACTGAAACTTTTCCATGCATGGTTAAAAAATATATATGGGAAAAACAAAGAAAAAGGAGGGTGGGTAGGGAATATGGGCTGGAGGGAGGAGAGGAAGGGAAGCACTCCTCAGCTCCTAAACCTGTATGGTGAAACATATGAAATTTGTTCATTTTATAGTAACAATTTTTAGGGAAAAAAGGAGACAGGGGGAAAATATGATTTCTTAATGAAATTTGTTCCCTGAGAAACAGTGAGACTGGACTTGAAACTAGGCTAGACTGGCTCCATCTTGGAGCTCCTGGACAGCACACACACAGAATCTAGCTTTCCATGACAAGACCTAAGTTTCAATAAAAACAAGCTGAAAAGGGCTCCACTAATACAGCTCCTGACCTTCACAGTAACTAATACATTATCACTATCTTTGTTTTTGGAGATTACATGGCACAGACATACAAATACACATAGACTGTGTGGCTACAATGCTTTGATCTCTCATGTCTACCAGGCCCCCATTCATATCATTTGGAGCTTCTCTTTCTTTTTTCTTTTAAAAAGATTTATTTCTTTTTATTGGAAAGTCAGATATACACAGAGAAGAGACAGAGAGGAAGATCTTCCATCTATTGGTTCACTCCCCAAGTGGCTTCTATGGCCGGAGATGTGCCAATCCAGAGCCAGGAGCCAGGAACTTCTTCCAAGTCTCCCACACGGGTTCAGGGTGCCAAGGCTTTGGGCCATCCTCGACTGTTTTCCCAGGCCACAAACAGGGAGCTGGATGGGAAGTAGGGCCGCTGGGATCAGAACCAGCGCCCATATTGGGTCTCGGTATGTACAAGGTGAGGACTTTGCTGACTAGGTTACTATGCCAGGCACTCTCTCTTACCTAAATAAAACTTCACTTCTACCCTCACTGCTATGTCCAATCTTGTAATTTGTCATCAACACCAGGATACAAACACATACCATCAGTTCTAAAGGCTTATATCTCATACATTCTAGGATCTTAAGGCAATTAGTGTACCTCACCAATGAGGCATGATTCAACCATGCCAAGGTATTTAGCAAAGTCAGAGCCTGAAGTGAAAAACTTTCCATATTTTAGAAGCTCACTGGAATTATATCTTCCCCTTCAAGGAGCTGAAGCCCAATATGCAACAAAATTAATTGTCACTGTGGAATCTGCAAAGCTGATAGAAGTTACCACACGTGTCAAGGCATTTCCTTCCTCTGGTCAGTATCAGAGAGGTAGCAAATTGACAATGCTCCTTCTACCAGCTTTGTATCTGACTACATGGTGAAGTCCACCAACCTGTAGATGTGGAGGATCCAGTGCCTTATTAACTTCATTGCACGGAAGGGTTCTTAGACCTTCTGAAGCAGCAGTCACAGACATAGACTCGAGCAAAGAAGCTGAATTTGTGGCATAATCAGCAACCGATCACCACCAAAATCTCAGCTGGTATTTGTCTCAGTATGTTTTCTTTTTCCAATTATATTATTTATTTTTACTTATTTGAAACCAAGAAAGAAAGAGAATGTTCTATCTTCTGACTCATTCTGCCAAATACCCACAACAGCTGGGGTGTGTCCAGGTTGAAGCCAGATGCTTGGAACTCAATCCTAGAGTCCCACCGCAGGGTTAGCAACAAAAGCACCTGAGCCATCACCTGCTGCCTCCCAGTGCACACGTTACAGAATAGCATATATTTGATAAATTATAAATAACAAATGTATTTGGTTCATGATTTTATGTACTGAGATGTCTGAGATCAAATAACTACGTTTTACGAGGGTCTCTGTGCTGCATGTAACATTGCAAAGGGCAAGCGCATGCACATGACAGAGGGAAATGGGACATGAAGGAATCACACTTACATCAAACCTGCTCTTGGCAATAACTTCTCCACTTTTCTGAGAATGGCACTAATCCCTTTCCAGAGGCAGAGTTTTTTGTGGTCTTATCACTTAAAATTCTCACCTTTACACATTAGTACAATGGAAATTAAATTTTAACATGACTTTGCAAGAAGACATTTAGACTGTGAAAGTACTGCTGGCTCATTCATAGAGCTGTTGATTTCGTGACTCCGTGGGCCTGGGAGACAATTTGATGACGTATTATTCCTTGCCAAGCACAAAACTAGATGTCTTAACAGGCTCCTGGCATAGAAAAGCTTTTCCATGGCAATGGGTAATAACTAAGATATACTTAACAGTTTTTTTTCTCATTTTACAGTACAGCAGAATCCCCCCGCCCAAATCTTAGTATGTATTAAATTATATAAAAATAGTTAATATTTTCATATAAATACAATGTAATTGTGAACTTAGATCATGATCCACTGGTTTTTCACATATAAAAATATCTGGGGAATGGGGGGCATAGCTTCATTACAAGAGAGCATTCTGTGAAGGGTAAGACATGAAGCATTCTCCACCCACACCCTATGAAGTGCTGATGTCTAGTGTGCTTGGGAAATTGTTGGGACAGTCTCAAAAGCTCTCAGATGTCTCAAGTGCCCCTGGCTGCAGCACCTCATGCAGTATTAACTCCATAGTCGGCTGCCAAAGGCAGGCAGCCACAAAACACCACAGACTGGGTGGCTGCAGCGACAGTGACTTCTTTCCTCACCGTTCATGAGGCTGTAAACCCAGGTTCAGGATGATGAGCTCTCTGCTTGCAGCCATTTTCTTGCTATATCACCGCATGGCAAAGGGGAAGAAAAAGAGTTCATGGTGTCTTTTTTCATAAGGATCCAATCCTATCAGACCAAGACCCATTCTTCTGATTTCTACTCTCATAATTAATGACTTCCTTTCTTGGCTTTGAGAAAAGTACTAAGGTAGGAACTCATGTCATGTGCCATGCTTTTAAACTATGAATTAAGACCTGATGGAAATCTAAGCAAAAGAACAAGGACACAGAAAAGACTCCTCTGGTGTAGTTTGGAAGGGAATTCTGAAAGAGAAGAGTTGACACACTCTTTGTGCTTTTTGCTTACCCACCTGGGTGTTTTACCAACTGCAGTTGGAGAACAGGATCACCTCTTTGACTCTCACCGCCTGCAGAGGGAAGAGACCTATTCTGAGAAACGAGGGAGGCTAGATCTCCGAAAACAGCAGACATGTCTAGTTGACATTAAGCATCTTTCTACTTCTAAGATCCCATGAGTCTGCAGGCAGAGGCTCTTCAGGGGCATTGCATTTTTCGTTCAATCTCAGGAACTCTTGGGAAAAGCACAGCACTGAGTTTCCCAGTCCATGATACGAGGAATAGTTCCTTTATTCTGCAGATTATGCTTTTGGAAACTTCTCTTTTTCTGATTATAGTTTGATTTCAGATTTGATTATTTTTAGTATATTTACAACCGATGTTTGAATCCTTCATGCAATGCTGCAAAAAATACATAGACCAATAGACATAATGTATTCCAATAATTTCAAAGAATTTCAAAGAAGAATAAAAGAAAAAGAATACACAGATCTCTTTCAAATTCTGCATAGGGCTTTAGAAGTCATTTTGGCTCACCTACACATCTCACAGATAAGATGCACAAGGCCAACAGTGTAAATTGGTCAAAAACAGCCAAAGAGAGTCAAGGGCAGGAGTAGATGCCAATCTGCTGACAATCTGCTTATTGTTTTTCCCTTGTATGGTTTTGCTTCACTTAGCACCACACATTTACTCTAATAAAGCAAATACATAGGTTCATATAGTGTGTATGTGAAGCAGGCATACGGAACAGTCATGCAGACACTGCCTTGAATAGTAACTTAATCCCACATTGGGGTATCTGGGTTTGAGTTCTAGCCCTATTCACAATTCAAGCTTCCTGCTAACAAGCCACCTGAGAGGTGATGAGTAATTGCTCAAGATTAGATCCCTGTCACCCACAGGGAGACTTAGACAGAGATCTATGCTCCTGCTTTTGACTTGATCTAGCCCTGGCTATTGAGGGCTCTTGGGGAATGAACCAGTCTGCAGAAAGACTGTGTGTGTGTGTGTGTGTGTGTGTGTGTGTGTGTGTGTGTCTGTCTGTCTGTCTGTCTCCCTCATGGCTCTGTCTAGAGTCATTGTCTTCCAAATGACATTTTGGTCAACAACAGACCAAATATATCACAGTGGTTCCTAAGATCTGCATCACTGATGAGATAGTCATCTTAGTTTGTGCACACACTCTCTGATGTTCAGACAATGAGAAAAGTCACCTGATACATTTCTAATATTCTGTATTTAATCAACACATAATATTCATAGTCATCAATCACCTCAAGAATTTATGCACATAATGGAGTGGCTGGAAACATTTTAGTTTTTTCCTCAAATGTGCCCACAGCTGCTTATTCTGAACATCTGGGACAATGGAACTCTAAACAAAACACAGTGTGTATAATGCCAGGCACACTTAATCCCTCTTTTGAATGAATTACCAAAATCAATGTGAAGGAAAGAATTCAGTAGATCTAATAGAACCAACCTTTAATATCACAGCTAATATATTGCAACACAACAATTTCCCTTGAAGATTTATTCTTATGGAATCCCTGTCACATGAGCCAGAAGCAAGCCAGAATAACACATCCAAAGTCAGTGAAAAATGACCATCCCTTGACAGGAAAAGATATCCAGGGACGTCTCAATGGTACTGAAGTGGAACCAGGTTAATATCTTTATTCGTGGAGTGATGTGGGTGGGGGGAGGTATGATAAATTTGTGAAGTTGGAAGCCTTTTCAAAATTGTGACAAGAGGGGATATAACACACCATGGAACAGAGAAGCTAGAAATATGGCAGAAAATCATGAAATGAGATTCAACTTGGAAATACGAATACCAACACAGTTGGGAATTATAACACAAAACGGGAAATTGTCCAAAATCTGTCCTGAAGGGTGAAAAGAGCAAGTAACAAGAAAATCAGAACTTTCCATTCCCAAACTGGATCTCCCTCTTCCTAGAGTGGAGGTTAAATTGCAAGTATGATATGGCCTGAGTGTGAGTCTGTGTGGTTGTAACAAGATGGAAGAGAGGCACATTGGGTCAATAGTCATCTGAGGCTGCTGTAAAAATCACAAAACGACCCAGTGGCCCTTCCAGAAAAAACAGAATTGCATTAGTCAGCTCTATCATATAGCCTCAGGTGACTTGAAACCAGTCATAAGAGCAAGATTTCTGGACCCCAGGAAGATGGAGTAGGTGGCAAGTGACAGGCATTTTAATGATCTGCCTGTAACAATTGATCGAGGAGGCATTTGGAAAAAAAACCATTTAAGTGGAGAATTTAAACCACCCATAGAAGGTGCTAATGCTATAACTATTAACTATGACCAACAGGCAGAATCCAGTCCTTTATGATTCAAACACTGCCTATTCCAAATCATGCCACTCATAGATGCAAGTAATGTGGAAACCTCAAATGAAACCCAAGATGAATGAGCTCGCAGTAAAGAGTGAAAGAAACTTCAAAGAGATCTTCTTCAGTTGTCCTAAAAATGGTTTTGAGAGCACTATATATACTTCGGATGTTCTTCCACAGACATCTACTATGAAACCAATCATATCTAAATTTAAATTCTAGTTCTACTACCTCTTGTGATGATATTACTAAAAGGCTCTTCTCTTAGATTTGTTCAGGTATAAAGAGAAGAAATAGTACTGCTTCAGGCTGTTAATGCATAAGCAGTGTCTGTTTTTTTTTTAAGATTTATTTTTTTTATTGGAATATACAGATAGGAGGAGAGACAGAGAGGAAGATCTTCCACCCATTGATTCACCCCCCAAGCAGCTACAAGAGTCAGAGTTGAGTCCATCTGAAGCCAGGAGTTTGGAGCCTCTTTCTAGTCTCCCGCATGGATGCAGGGTCCCATGGATGCTTGGGCCATCCTCAACTGCTTTCCCAAGCCACAAACACGGAGCTGAAGTGAGAAGTAGTACCACCAGGATACAAACCCGCACCCATATGGGATCCAGGCACATGCAAGGTGAGGACTTGAGCCGCTAGGCTACTGTGCTGGGCCCTAAGCAGTGTTTTTGCAGTGTGTAATCATAGAGAGCTGTTCTAATGGAAGCAGAATTCAACAGTGCAGTGCAATGAAGAAAACCACCTCATTCATGTCTCAGTTTCCCCAAGCTCTCAGAGCTGAATTGTTTAACCATGTTGTACTACCATCTCTATATTCTTTCAATGTAAAGAATGATACCACTGCTTTTTATTTATATGGTGGGATGAGATTTATATGAGGAGCAATATATAAACCACTTAGTCCAATGCCTCAGATATATTTATTCAAAAAATTGGCTATTAAAATTATAAGAGGCCCTGAATTCCAAATGTGTTAAATAAATGTGATTTGATTAGGCATTTGGATTGCATTTGAGTTGTTTGAGCTGGTAATCCCAAAGGTCACTGCCACTGTGTAAACATTTAGCGTGTCTGGGATGCCATGGCCTGCAGTGATTAACAGCATGACCCTTGGAGTCAAGCACACCTCAATCTAAATCCTGGCTCCAACTCCCACTGGCTGTGCATTGTGGGCATGTAATTTATTCCGCTGAAGATTCTTTTTCCTTCTCTATAAAATGATCAGTTTACAGGGTGGCAAGGACTCGGGAGGCCAATCCCTATAACGGAAACAGAAGGGCATTGCTAAGGGTTCGCGTGTTCCTGCTGCCTGCCTTGACAGCCCTGCGGGTCCACAGGAATGGGAGGAAGCAGAGGGAAAGCTCTGTTCTATTGCTCCTGACTGTGGATCAGCTTCTCCTGGCTCTTACAACTGGGAGTGGTTCCAGGGACAAGCTGCAGCTGAGGACACAGAGAACAGAACTGAGAACTGAAATCAGGGACAGTTGGGAGACATAGCTGTGGGCAAACTCAGATCCTTGTGGATGGAAGTTGGCTGGACCTGGTGTCATTGGGCAATGACCATGGGAAAGAACAGACAAACAGAGAACATTGCACGCCCTTAAAAATACAGGAAAAGCCCAAAACTCAAGAGAAGGGACAAGGTGGTTTCCCTGAGTCTGTCCGTGGGGAGCAGAGGATAAGGGTGGCTCTAAGAAATCTTAGACATTCAAAATGTCTGTTTTCATTACTTTTTAACTAACAATATGCATGAAAGATGACATGGTTTTGAATCTATTACTTCATTAACCAGTTACAGGTTTTGCCCTTTCATAAAGCACTGATTTATCACAAATATATTAATAAAAGCACAATTCTATTTTATCCTCCAAAGTCATCAAGTTTTATTGCCTTCTGTCCAAATTAGAAAGTCCAGATGAGGTCACAGAATAGAATCTTTTCACATTAAATATTTCTCTCTCATGGAACACTTTGTTTTTTCAGTCCACTGGAGGGGAGAACAGATTATAAATTTTGTCAAAGGAAAACAAAATATCTCCCTTAAAAGGGGTTAGAAAAGTAGGAGGAAGACAGAGGGTTCTATAAACAATAGATGTGTCATTGATGGAATTAGTGATGGATGACAAAGTTGGAGAGAGTGAAAGAGAATTAGGCAAATTGAAGTTAACCCTAACCTTGTAAATAAATATTCAAAATGTAAGCAGTCCTGTGAAAAAATTATTAGTTCCCCCATCTTCTGATCCATAGAAGTAGACCCCACACAGATCAAAATCAGAGATTTCCTACTCATAAATATTCTATCTTGGGAGTTGGTTGGGCAGCTTTGGAAAGTTTTCAACCCTGAAGTCATTTGCAAGCTATTAATGTAGCACTGAATTTGCTAACTGGCACCTTAAGGAGCTTGTTAGAAGTAGGAGAGACAGGAGTGACTTCTGCACTGGGAAAATCCAGCCAAGGAAAAGACCAAGAGGGGAAAAGATAGATCCTTTCATGACTCAGGCAACACAAAAATGGTGGAGATTTACAGATGTCTCCAAGGAGTCTCCAAGTGAGCTGCGAGTGAGACATGGGAGCCTAACCTTAACTGGCATTTACACTACCCTGTTCCTTCTAGCAACTTCCTTTGAGACAAATTAATTCATGAAGATCTGGCAGAGCCATTGCATTCCTGTGTGTTTAATCTGTCACTAGGATATCCCTATGCACCAAACATATATACCTTTATAACATTTAGTGGAGCACTTATCATTATTACAGCGATCTGGGGAAGGTATTTGACGTAGTTAAGACACTGATTGAGACACTCCACCTCGTTACCTCCATATCAGAGTGCCTAGTGTGGAGTCCCGCCTCGGGCTCTGCTCTAGCTTCCTGCTAATCTGTACTCTAGGAGGCAGCAGATGACAGCTCAAGTCTTAGGTTCTTCCCGCTAGCACGAAGCTAGACTCAGGTAAGATTCCAACCTCCTGGTTTTGGACTGGCCCAGATTTGGCCAGCTGTAGCCTATTGTGGGCATTTGAGTATTTGGTGAGTGAAAATATTTCTCTCTTCCTCCTTTTCTTCCTGTCTTTCAAATTAAACAACAATGCCCTTTCCATAAAGTAAAGGTAAACAAATAGATGCTCAAGCAATCTAGCTTGATCGCATTAAATTTCATTTTGATCCAAACCACTGTCTTTGGCATAATTTTCATGTAAAATGTAACACCCATTTTTTAAAGGAACAAAGTAGTTCCTCAGCATAGCTACAATGACTTCATAGGATGCTCAACTAATATGACATCTCATGACTGTGGCATCCAGGAAGATGGGACTCATAGTTTGAACTAACTTCCGTCTTAATTCTTAGATCAGCATGTGCTAGCCAGGCCATGGTAGTGTTTATTCCTGACTAGGTACAGCTTCTGTTGTTTTACTCATCCTTAAGTGCACAGTATAGAGCAAGGTATCTACAAAAGAGCATAGATGACTTTGCAATAGATGTTTGTTTTTATCCAGCAAGTGGATAAAAACTGCAAAGCCTATACGGAGGCTAGCAGTAAGTCCACACAAGAAAGTTACCGAGGCACTCTTCAGTGAAACTCTTGTCACATCACATACTGAAACTTTGAAAGTCACATGACACATGATTAGGTAACTTTTCCCTTCAGGACCTGGACATTTTGGGGAATCCGAAGAGACATTTCATAAGGTGCTTGCTGTTTTAAAGATGTTTGTAGCTTCACTAGGAAGAGATAACTAAGTGTAGGCCTTCTAAAAAGCTAAGAGTTTAAAAGAAGTAAAATAGTAGCTGTGCCTGCTCTGGTTCCTTTGTGTTGGCCCTTCCGGGTCCCCAGACCTCTCACCCATGAGAACAATGGGAGGGCCATTTTGGAAAGAGGAGGCTCTGAAGCAATATTTTCATTGAACTGGAAAATTGCTTTAACTTTTTCTGAATGATGAATTTAAAAACTTCGCAAGGCACAAAAGATTATTTATTGCAAGTTTCTGGTTGCAAAAAAAAAAAAAAAAAAAGTGAAGCCATCTGGACCATTTCAGCATTTTTCACACAGTACCTCAAAAGTTCCTGGAAAAAAATTTTTAAAAATAGTTTATTTCAGTGCAAAAACTTTGAAATCCATTGATACTCATGCAATTATGGCATGAACTTTGGAGGTGAGTTACATCTTTCCTCTTTTAAATATTCTTCATCAGAGCCTTGCACAACAGCCATGATCATGGGCACGGAGAGTCTAAGGAATATTCTAGTTCACTTTGAACAGTTTGGACCCTTTGCAAACTACTTATGCTACAGATTTATGTTAAATGTTAGAGACCTGATAACCCAAAAAAGTGCTTTTGCCAACCTCAAATAATCTTGACGTGCTCTCTCTCTCTCTCTCTCTCTCTCTGTCTCTCTCTCACACACACACACACACACACACACACACACACAATTGTCCTTAGTAAGTAGCAGTGTGTTCATGATGCAGGGACTGTTACACAGGCAATTTCACTGTAATCACCGCAAAGCAGGTTTTGAATAAGGCACTCTTGTTGCTGAGTTTAGAGAATAAATTATTTTTAATATAATGTCTCCATTTAGCGCAGCCTAGATCATTCAGGAAAAACAATAGAAAACAAGACAAACAGAAGTATTCTGAAATACTTGTCACAACAGCATTGCTTTCCCAAACTGATGTGTGATCTCAACGTAAAGACGGGTGTCATTTAGGTCCCTCTCCACTGGGTGGCAGTACATGTTCAGAGCAACCAAATGTGCTAGGCTCACACATCACTTTTGAAATGGAATTGGTGTTTTGTTTTTGAAAATTTGAACCAGCAATCTTTGATTCTAAATGCAGCTCATTGGCCACATAACTGACATAGGTTGGACAATGACTAACTAGCATTCACATGCTTTTGCACTTTCATTATTAATTCATCCATCTCTTCAGTTATCAAAGGTTATAGGTAGGAGTAGCCATATCTAGATAGATGCACAGACTGCACAAGAAAGGGTCTTTCATTACCATGTCTCTACCATCTACTTAGAACCCTCATTAACAGATGACACTCAAGATGATTTTATTTTTAAAAAGTGACAATGTAAAAATCTATATGCAATTCTGAACCTAGAAAAATAAATTTTCATATGTATCAACCAATGAATTATCCAGAGTATTAATCTAACCTTTCCCCTACTACACAAGCCAAACCAGCTTAAATTCAGTATTCATATTTATTTGTAAGAGCTCAGAGACATAGACAAAATCCTGACTTCAACAAATCTAGGTGGTATTCATTTAATTTACCATATCACATTAAATCAGGTTCAACTAATTTCCTATTCCTTACATATTTTTATTCTAAACTTACTTAAGAAAAAAACCTTAGGACTAGTGAATTGAAAATAACCAGTTATCATGCTCTTAGGGTTTTGATTCTTGTTAATCTTTGTTTTGACTGTTTATTTTCATTGAAGATGCTTTTTGAACTAGTTTATTGAGCTGGGTTGCATTTTGGAAACTGTTTTTGGCCATAGACAAATACCATCTGTATTAAAGTAAACTTGGAATTATTTGTAAGAGGAAAAAATATTATTAGTGCAAGCTAAAAACACAAAAAGATCCCAAAATGAGTCCTTGGAGAAAACCAAGAGGAATATACAGGATTATTGAAAACATTTACAGCAAGTAGATTTTTCAACTAAATAACTGTCTCAAACTTAATTATTTCATAGTAGTTCAAAGGTAATCTGTCTTATCATTTCTTAAGTGATTCTTAATTATTTTAACAACTACTTCATTAAAAAGAAGGCCAGCAGAAGTTTTAGCTACATGTTCATTTTAATAGCTCATGGGCATGAATACATAGACATTTTTACATATAACATGATGGAAAATACAAGATCTCATTTTTGCTATGGTTGAAATACTTACAATCTAGTAGGTTTTCATTTTTTTTTTTTTTAAAAAAAAGCCTCTGCCAATTTTTCCCAAGTCTGGGAAAATTCAGCCGCCGGTAGAAAGTAATTCATAGAAAGCTAATAAGCATCCCATCTAAATCCTACAAATTTTCACTTAAAATCAGCACTACAAAGTTACAGTTGACATTGGCCATTATCCCAGAAAAGTGAGCTGCGGCGCATGTGAAGGAATAGGACGGTTAGAGCCTAGCAGGCAGGAACACAGCCTACCCCTTGGAGACAGAACACAGAACAGATATTTTCTGTGTGCATATTTCTAATCAAGCAATCTATAATAACTTTTAAAAACACGCTTTTGATAATTATGAACAACAACATTCATGAAAGAGTTGAGCAAAACTAATAAGTTCAATCCTTAGAGACCTGTCATGAGAGTGAACATCTGAGTGCCCCTCAACTACCCAAGATGCTGTCTGGTGTATGTAGTATTTGCCGTCTGGGAAAGAAATGACTGAACCAAGCACCAACTATGCCTATTGTCTTCATCAGTTCCTCTCACTTCCGGGGGCTCTGGTTACAGAAAGAAGGCTATCCATGCTTCCCATTTCCCTTCCTTTCCTTGGAATACATCTCAACCACAATCTGCCAGGGATATTCGCTTACATGACGGTAGAAAGGTTCTAGTGGTGGGCCCTAAGATTTTGCCAATGAATGATGCCACATATGCTTCAGCTGACTTAGAAAGATTGAATCTCCATGTAAATCGGCTGGTGTGAGCTCTACAACACTGTGAGAAATCCCTTTCCATAGAATTAGGTGAAGCTTTTAAATCACCATCAGTGGAGCAAGAATTTATCCACTGAATATTTAATGAGACACATCAGCATGCATCCTTCACAGGGCAGCTTTGACGTGAACAGGTTTCAGTGAGAAATGCTAACTTGGTATTGGAAGTAAAGCTTAAATTCCAATCTGCCAGTAATTAGTTGCTGTACTCTTTTCAACTTTATCTAAATGGCAATTTCACATGCTGGTGGGGGTGATTTTGGAATAGAAACCTGGAGATCACAGCTCTGATTATAAAATCTCAACTCTGACCAGGCTAGAAATAACTGTGTTTATTTGTGTGTGTGTTTATTTTCCCTCCTGGTAGCTCAAAAATCCAATCCTCAAATCTTTCCCACACTTCACGTGGCTGACTCCATCTCCAGTCTCAGAAATTCAGATGCCATCTCTACAGAGAGGCCTTCCCAAACCCCTGGTATGGGTTGATATATGTTCTCCAATTTATCTGTTCAAGTTCTAACCTACAATGTGATTACATTTGGAGATAAGGCCTTGAGAGAGAATTAAAACTAAAGAAATCATCTGGCTAAGGCCCGAATCTCACAGAACTGAGTACCTGTCAGAAAAGAAAGAGATCTCTCTCCTCGTGAAAACACAGAAGAGCATGTCACATGAGAATTTCAGCAAAGCAGTGGACGTAGGCAAGCCACAGAAACCATCCCACTCTCAACACTAACTTCTTAGTGTCAGTACATTGAACTTCTTAGTCTCCTTAAGTTATGAGGAAATAAGCTTCCGTTGTTTAAGCCATGAGTCTGGAACTTAACGATGGTTTGAGCAGAATATGCTTTATATATATAAATATTTAGCTATTTTTATTGGAAAGGTAGACATACAGAGAGAAGGAGAGACACAGAAAGATCTTCCATCAGCTGGTTCACTCCCTAAGTAGCCACAATGGCTGGAACTGAGCTGATCTAAAACCAGGAGCCAGGAGCTTCTTCCTTGTCTCCCACATGGGTGCAGAGTCCCAAGGCTTTGGCCCATCCTCCACTGGTTTTCCAGTCCACACACGGGGAGCTGGAAGGGAAGTGCAGCAACCGGGATAGAAACTTGTGCCCATATGGGATCCCAGCGGATGCAAGACAAGGATTTAGACACTAGGCTATCACGCTGGGCCCAACTATGTCATTCCCTACCCACAGGAGACTGCAGTCCTCCTTCTGTAATTACATTCTCATATTGTTTTCCTTCAAGTTTATCATAATAATTGATTGCTATGATTTATTGACTTGTCTGATTCATAGAGAACATAAGCTCTGGTAAGATCACACTGAGTGTTTTATAAGCTTTTATGGGGAAAAAAAAAATATGAAGCAAGGAAATCAGGAGTCCCTGGCAGTATAGTTCCAGGGGAAAGAAAACAGCCACTTGCAATAGGATAGCCATGGGGAGGAACATGGTGCAATGAGATCCAGTATACACTGATAAAATGTGATCTTGGTGGAGGAACAAGGACAGTACTTCAGTTTGAGGCTGTGGATGGTTGGGTTGTTAAGAAATGGGAGCTACCATGGATGTGTTGCTATTGTAGACTGACACCACAAATGCTCCTTATTCTGTACCAGTGCATCTCAAAAACCACATACAGGTTACCTGGACGTCAGGGTCAAATGCAGATTTTCATCAAGAGTCTCTATAAGTTCATTCTTTTTTTTTTTTTTACAAAATTGTGTCATGGTCTTATTACTCTAGGCAAGAATTTTTCTAAATTAACGGGAGACAACAAATTACAGATCCAAGACACTCAGAGACACCCGAGGAGAATCCATATACAAAAGAAAACACATCGAGGCATAACTCAGTCAAGTGTCTCCAAATAAAAAATAAAAGGAGTATCTTAAAGACAACCAGAATAAAAAGAATTCATTCCATAGAGAAAGGCAAGTTAGAATAACAGATTTCTTGTCAGTAGCTATGCAACCCAGAAGTAATAGAACATTGCATTTACGGTAGTGAGAGGAGAAGGATTGAAAATAACCCAGGCAGAAGAGACGAAGTACACGTTACCAATATAGGAATGAGAGAGGAGTCTCTTATACAGGTCATACAAGCATGATAAGAATAATAAGGAGCTATTTCTAGTTTCTGTAATTTTGCCATTTGATGAACACATAAGAGGCACTTCAGATGAAATGTATAAACTCATTAAAAGGCACAAGTTCCCAAGCCTATTTCAAGAATAGATAATCTAACTAGCCTTCTAACCATCATAAAGATTAAATTCATATTTTAAAATTTTTCCTTACTAATCAATTTTACTAAACATTTTATAGGATAAAAATTCCGATTTTGCAACAAAATAAACTAGAACACTTATGGGGCCAGCATTACTCTGATATTAAATCCAGAATGCAATATTCAACATGTAAATACAAACAAAAATCTTCAACAGTATATTAGGAATCAAATTCTACTACACGTATCAAAATTGGGTTTATTCCGTGAATGCAAGATTGGCTCAGATTTTTAAAATCAATTGGAATAACTGACTTTTTCCATATATACTAATAAGAAAAAGATATTTATTTCCACAGCTGCAGAAAAACATTTAATTAAGTCTAATACCCACCAAAGATAATCTCTGCAAAAAAAAAAAAAAAAAGGAATGCAGGAAAAATTCCTCAACTTGACCATGAATCAAATCTGTAAGAAAAAAGTCATTCTAAATCATGAGAAAATGAAACTGTCCCTTAAGATATGAAACTAGGTAAGGCTGCCCATAAAGGAAAACAGATTGGAAAGAAAGAAAACAAATAACCTATATAATAAAATGACCTGATTATATACTTGGGGAAAAATTAAAATCATGAAAAAAGTTTTCAAAATAAAATTTTACTAAAATTTCTGTTAGTAGGGCACAATCTACAACTATGTATAAGCACCAGTTTTTCTGGAACTGTTCATTAGTAAAAGAAACAAAGTTCATTTTTCACAAATTGAGTCATAATACAAAAAAACCTCCATTAAATAACCTATAAGAAATTCTGTCGCTAAAATATTCCTCTAAATAAAAAGCAATTTCAATTTTTGAAAAAATGCCTATTATAAAGAGTCACTGATTATGTGAGCAGCCAAGAAGTTTGAAAATCACATTCCAATCTCAACCTATAAAAGAAACCCAGAGTTAACCGCCCAGGAAAAACCAAATCTCAGTAAAAACACCATAACGGCATCCTAAACCCCATCCCGTGCTTAAAGCTACCCAAAGACATAAAATACCGCTCCCACCCACCACGTCGCTCCCACTACAACATCCCGGAACGGGCTGTGCTCCCCAACCTCGACGGACGGCCCCGCACCCTCCACGCGCCCCCCCCTAGGTCCGGCGCGGTGGGGCGTGGTAGGCCCGACGTCCCGGACCCCTGGTCCACCCCGATTCTCGCAGCCCTCCGCTCACATCAGCAGACATCTCCTCCCGTATCGCACCTGTCCCCCCTCACCACCTAGCTCGTTCCCTTAATCAATGTCCTCCGCCTCCCTCGGTTCCCCCTTATACCCTCTCTCCCCCCGTGGTTACTCGTGCCTTCCATTCTGTAGCGAGCCCTCTCCCTCTCCCGTTCGCTTCTCGCTATACCGCCCGCCTCCCCCTCCTCGCCTTGAGCCCCTTGCCAAGATCCTCCTCCGCCCCTTCCTTCCCCCCATATGACCTTCCCCGCCTCCACTCCCCGCGACACCCCCCCGCCCGCCTATTCTCCACGCCCGAGTCACGCTTAAACTCCCGCCTGGCTTTCCCGCATTGGAGCCTCGGGCCGCGCGCAACTGTTTCGTGTCAACTGGTCCTTGCACCCCCCCCTCCTCCCCCCCCACCTCCCCCCTGCCTCCCTTCCAACCAGCCGCCAGATTTTGGGCGCACACAGTCCGGTCTGGCACACTAACAGTACCCCACGCCCCTTCCGACGTCTACGCCATCTATCTCTGTCGCAACCAATCCGCCGCTCCACCCGGGGCGACTACCAGAATTCCAACCACCCGACCAACCACCCTCCTTACAAAACTCCAAGCCCCCCCCGCACGCAATTCGCCTATCTCTTTCTGCCCCAGACTCCCCCCCTCTTATCCACTTCCCCCCCAGCATTCGGCTCGATTAAAGACACCAGGCCGCACCCCAACCCACACTGCCTGCCTGTTGCCTAGAAAAGAAATGTAGGACAGTCCAATGCCTTGGGACTCTGCACCCATTTAAGAGACCTGGAAGAAGCTCCTGGCTTCTGTCTGGCCCAGCTCTGTTCAATGTGGCCATTTGAAGAGTAAAGCAGTAATGGAAGATATTTCTCCTTCTCTATGTAAATTTGATGTTCAAATAAAAATAAATATTGTACCTTAAAAAAAACTTCAGATATGAAACCACTTAGGACATGTAATAGTTTATTCCTGAATTAGGAATCTTACACAGTCATTAGGTGGGCAACCTCAAGCCGTTCCCTTAGGAATGAAGACCCTTATTAACTTGTGGCAAATGGTAGACCACAAAACTTGCTTTCTGCCAGTAGGCTGATCTGCAATAGAAGGCAGCAACAAGTTGGGCAAACCTCACTCCTTACAAAATTGTGACTCCCATAACAGCCTCATTGCCTAAGCACTTCTTCATTCTTCCTTTCTTCACTATTGTATGCCTCACACTTACTGCATTGTCTAGAACACAGGAGGTTCTCCACAAGTATATGTGGATTGAATGTAGAGGAAGTAATTCTTGAGCCACCATTCTGCACACTTTCATGATGAGCTGTCATGGTAACCGGCCTTAAGAAGCTCCTAACCGGCAAACCAATATGTAGCCAAAAAAGGCAAAACTGTTCAATGAGCCAATGAATTCAAGCCCTGTGTTTACTCTTCCATTTATATTCCAGTCATGAAGTACATAATTTTTAGCTTAGAAACACTATGTTCCAAAATGATGCTTCTGTCTACTTTACCCCCCATGGAAACAAGCATGCTTGCAAAGACTGCTGTGCGGCTCATGTACCTGCTTGCAATTGCAAGCTGCCATGTGCCTCTTGTTTACATTTGCTGCCCGTGGGTCCATGATAATTTGCAGCCTTCTTTTCCTTATAAGCAAAAAGAAAGAATTTTTGCTGAAACTGGGTCACCATGATGTTCAGCTTTGTACATCTAGGCTGCTCTGAAGTGACAGGTTATAAAACTCAAGTTACACGGTCATGTATGGGTATTAAAATAAAAAGCTAACTTTTCAATAGGATAATTACCAAATCAGAGAAAAATCTGTGTTGAACTTAAAAAGAAATGGAATAGTCTTATTTTTAGTTATGATAAAGAAAAACATCAAATGGAACAATTTGAAGCCAGGGATAGGATTCTGTACCTGTCAGTCTACCTGTATCGTTTCTCTACTAAACATACTGAGATAATATCTCCCATCCTCCATAAAAGCTCCCCTTTGTAATAAAAATGTTTTAACTTTATATTTTCAGCAGGATACACTGTTAGAAATAAAAAATAGACTAAAGTATACCATATTGCACTTTGCAGAAAAACACTCTTATTTTTATGAATATATTTTAACTTCTTTGAAAAATTAGCTTGATCTGCTAGATAAGTTAACTTCATTGTTTCAGCCATATTAAAATAGTCCTACTTGAGATCTGAAAATCAAACCGTGGTGCAGCATTTGTTTTTCTCTATCACCACAGAAGGTAAAGCTTCAGGGGTCGGAACACAGATGAAAGTTCTTTTGATGGTGAAAAGGATTACGTCGATAGAACTTGGGTCACTTTCACGGCACTTTGGACTTGAAGGATAACAGTAGTACTGATTGTGTCTGGGGCCAAGACATATTGTCAAGACATACACGCAAGCCTCACTGATATTGCATGTGAGTGAATGAGGACATGGGTTGGACCTCCATCAGTAAACAGATGTGTTCTGAGACACATGGGGAGCGGGAGCTATGGTTCAGTAGGAAGGTGACATCTTTTACAGAGTCTCTTTTCTAACTCTAATCATGCACTCAGGTTGATGTGGCCAAACATGGGACTTAGGAGTTTAACAAAATCAAGCTTGTCTCAGATGTAGTGAAATCTCCCATCAGAAGGGATTAAAGTCATCCAGTGAGCAATTTTAAATACCCAAATCATTTTCAAAATGATTCCCTATGTTAGCATGGTATTTCTGAGAACTCAAACCAATCCAAAATAAACCCAAATATTTTTGTTTAACCAGCCACCTCCTCATTAGTTCAGTGCACTGAGTCTTCCCTCTGCTAGAGAGATGCCACTTGATTCTGTGACCTTTAACTTTTATCCCACATGTTTCACAGCACTAATTTTTAATTCGATGTTATTTTGTTTCAGAAATCACTTTCGGGCCATTTTCCCCTTGATTTGGAATAATGAGAGATCAACCGAAGACCTCTAGACCAGGTTTAAGGAAGAAAAATACAAAAACATTGTTTCTGAAATAGCTCCTTCGTCTATTTTTAAAGTATAACAGAAGTAATATGTTAAGCTATTCAAGGCTTAGACACATTGTCAATTTCTGCTTTTGACAGAGGCTCATGTTTTCTATCATTACTTTCTTTGGGAAAGGTGTACTGATTGTTAAGGATGCATAAAAGATCTAAGATGGGTAAGCAAAAGACAAAGATTGATTTAGACAGTTTAAACTCCCATCCAGAATGTTCCAAGGTTGTGAATCCAAGTTAATAGCCCCAATCCTCTAATTTAATTTTTACTCTGTAACCAAATAGATGTAATATTCCTGCTTCTGATATGATTTCAGGCTAAAATACTGACCACCCAATATGCATTTTCCATAAGACAGAACTATCGATGTGACCAGCATAAGTAACTACACATGTGGTTTCAATCACTTGTAACATATTAAGAGCACAACTCTGTTACAGAGGCCAAGATGGCGTGGACCAGGTCATGGCTAATAAAGTGCATAGATAATTCTGATGAAAAAGAATATCTAAACAAAAAAGTAGCCACATTTTCAGTTCCTACTGAGAGTCTGAAGATACAATGACGGTAGGGTTAATGCTGCAGCCTTCCACTTGGCATCTGAAATCAGCATTGTCAGTGCCAAGTTCCTTCCTGAGCCTTTCTACACGACTTTACTTGAAATGTTATTGGCTTCCCAAGTTTATTTTTTATACTTTTGCTTTTATATTTTATAGAATGTGTGCTATCACGTCGGATATGGGCAGATTTTTTTGATACACAATCATGCCTACGAGGGAATGTGATAGCAAAATTCGATAAACGTAATAAATAAGTCACTGTTTTGTCATTTAGATTTTCATAGCTTCCAGGTTCTCATTTTCTTTTCCACAAATTATTATTCACTTCTCTTTTATCCTGCCTGGAGCTATAGATCCTTAGATGGACTTGAGGTGATGATTGGAACCTTTATTCACATAAAGTCAATAGCAAAATTAAATGGTCACTGAAAGCAGATGAAAGAATATAGTGTGTAATATTATTTTGCAAGAAGATTTTAACAACATGACAGGCATGTAAATCTGTCGTGGTAACACAAATTTGGAAGTTTATACTTTTTTCTCCTGACCTCATTTTGATTTATTTTATTTACAGTCATTCTCCTCTATTATTCATTTTCAAATAAAAAAAAAAAGTTAAGTCAGAAAGGCCTGGATCATAGAAAACAAAATAAGATAAATAGAATAAATTATAGAGGAGAGCCAAAACAGCCTAAAAGTTACCTAAGTTACAAGATCTGTTGTTGCTTTTGTTGTTGGAAGGAACTAAAATCAACCCAAATTGGCTTAAACATAAAAAGCAAATTATTGGCTTATGTATTCGTAACATCCAGGGAACTTCTTGTTTCAAGCACTGCCTGGTACACAGAGGAAAACCATCTCTTTTCTGGTTCTTCATGTCTCTGTTCCACTTCCTTGAGCAAGCTAACATATGCAGGTCAGTATCTCACATTCCCTTTGCTTTAACTCCAGGAGATAAAAGTATGTCTCTTTCCCAGAAATTTCAGTTAAATCATCATTGTACCATCACAACCTTCCCTGAATCTTACATCAACACCAGCGGCCAGGGAGCATCAGACTGCACGTTACAAGCTTGACTTCTGAGCGGGAGGAAGCCAAACATGGGGCTGGAAGGAAGAAGTCTTTCCTTAGAGACGAACTTTGGGTTTTGTTGCCAGAGAGTGGCATATGGATATACACAACTGACGCCTGCTCATTATTCTTCCTTTAAGCCAGGTCAACATTTCTGGACACCTGATACTGGAGCACTCTATACTTGAAACCTAAATACAATTGTTATTGCTATTTCTCTTTGGCAATACTTTCTGCCCATGTATCCCAAGTTGATATAAACTAGTTTATACATGTGCTCATAGATTTCCATGCAACAACAGGCATCATATCCAGCTTCACAACCTTGTGGTCTATCTTCTGATTTTAAACACCAGGGAATCCATAAGCTGTGTACAGGGGAGAGTAGGATGGAAGTACTTTATCTCAAACATGTGGACAGACTTTCATGTTATACCTTACAGCTATTTTGCCACCATCATTTGGAATATACTCAGCCATCCTGACGCCATGATGCATGGGTAAGCCTGGGAATGATCTATGGGGGATAGGAGCCCATGGATAAATATTCTCCCTTCCAACTTCCTGAGCTGAAAATTCCCAAACTATTTTGCACAAATTCTTAGCAGGTTACCAGGAGATCAAAGCCCCATTTACTCCCAGTAGCAACCCGTTTCATTAGTACTCCTGGTCTGGCTACTGTCCATCCTTCACTACTGATTCTTAGAATCAATTCCTCAAATAAATTACATGGTTGAGCTTCTGCATTCCAGGGGGGTACTTAGGTCAAGAAAGGCTAAATATTCTTTGAAGCTTAATGCCTCTAGCATAACATGGTACCCAGGACATATTGATATAATTGTGGAGAGAGAGAGAGAGAGGGAGGGAGGGAGGGAGGGAGGGAGGGAGGGGGAGAGAGAGAGAGAGAGAGAGAGAGAGAGAGAGAGAGAGAGAGAGAGAGAGAGAGAAAACCAAAAGAAATGTCTCCCAAAGGGAGATACATACATACAGTGATGCTCTAACATACAAGATGGCACAGTTTGACAGAGAGATGACTAAGTGGAAATTTACTCCATGAGTCAAAGTAAGAGAATCTCAAGTCAGCCAGACCTTGAATAGGTCACATCCTCAACATTATACATTCTTTGATCCTTCTTTGCTCCAGAAAAGTGAGCATTAGCCACTAATAGTAATTTTTCTAATGAATCCAATTTTTAAAAACTTTTTCAAGATGCAATATTATTTTATCTCAGATCCTATGATGTAATCTCTCAAACTTTGGAGCAGTGCATTATAAAAATACTTGTCTCTTTGCAAAAATAAATGTAGGTGCTGATGAGTCTGTGTAAAGTTGAGCAATAGCCCAAAGCTTGTAGTCTAGTACTTGGGCTCTTAAATGGCTCCTAAGTGCTACTTGACCTCTGCAACTATTATTCTTCCCATACGCTGATGGGCAGAGAGGAGTGAGTTACACTTAGAAGGAAACAGGGATCAATATATAACGACTCTAAATTACACACAGAGCCCCTTGCCATGCCTGGCAAATGAGTGGTGGAAAAGAAGCCCCCTCGGAAGTGTACCACTGGGTCCTCAAACAATAATCTTAATGGTTTCAACTGCATTAGCAAAATAAACAAAAATTGTTTCCTGCATTAACACATAGCTATTCATCTTTGTGTTCTTTTTATTTTTCATTGTGACAGGCTTATCTGAAAAATCAGAGCTATCTACCCCATGTGCAGAAATAGAAAGGTTAGCAGGTATACACCCCTGACCATTAACATTAAGGCCTATGGATTTCTCAGCATAATATGGAGTGAGTGGGAATCAACACATTCAGAGGATCGCTGCTGTTCCAAGATCCTTTATATAATGTCGTAGGCTGAGCAACAGCCCTTCCTCAGATATCAGATCCAAACCCCTGGGATTGGAAATTGTTGCCTTGTATTGGAGACAAAATCTTTGCAGGTGGATCTTGAGAGGGGAGATGATCTTGCATGATGCAAGTGATTCCTAAATAGGCACTATGTCCTCACAAGTAAGAAGCACAAGATGAGAAGAAAAAATGGCCACAAGCCAAGGACTGCCAGCAGCCACCAAGAGGAGCAAGAGACGAGCAACAGATGAACCTCCAGGGCCACTCCTGACTCCTCAATTTCATCCCAGACTCTCACCTCCACAACTATTTAGAGAATGATATTCTAGTGGGTTGAGCCATCATATTTGTGGTGATTTTTTTTCAGTAACCATGGCAAACTGATGGACACATGGCTTGCTATAATCCCCAGGGCACCTTTTGGAGGCAGGTGTTCCCTATGTTGCATAGATGAGGAAACTGAGAGTCAGTCTCCTAAGTCACCTGACAAATAGTAAAATAGTGAGTTCTAGGGCAACCATTTAGTGCAGTGGTGAATTTCCCACTTGCAAGGCTCATATCCCATATCAAGGTGTCTGGGTTCCAGCACTGAACTCCTCAATCAATTTCAGCTTCCTGTTAGCATACACTCTGTAAAGCAAATGGTATTTGGTTCCTGACACTCAACTGGGAATCTCTGATTGAGCTCATCTGCTGCCTCCCTGGGCACACAGCGTATTGACAGTGGATGTAGGAACTTAGCCCAAACACTCCAATATGAGATGTGGGCATCCCCCAAGTGGTGGCTTAGCCTTCTGTCTCATAAGGGAAGCTCCTGACCCTAGGCTTAGGCCTCACTCCCTTTCTCTCTGTAGCTATAACGTTACAATAAATACATAAAGTCTTCAAAGTTTTATTAACTTTTTTCATAAGAAGTGGGAATTATTGCGTGAATGAATAAATGATCTAAGATGTGTTGAATATCTTAACACTGTAGTGTTTTAGAAAGCAGAACCACCCTCAGAAACAAATAACTTTGATAGGACTACTTAACTTCCCGTCAGCCGTAAGAGGAAGTGACACTGTTAGCTATCCGTGTAGTCACTCAGACCAAATGTAAGGGAAAGAGTGAGCCATCCTTACAAAGCTGGACCATTCCTTGTCAGTTATTGTGACTGTCATCATCTTTAGCCGTATAGCTCTCAGGATTTCTGAGGTATTATTGACTCTGCATTTTAATGTGGTATCAATGTTTCAATGCTTTGTTATTTCTAAGCCAGCCCCTGCCAGGAACTTCTTCTACTACTTTGTTTCTCTCTGATGAGCAAATTGAAATAATTTGAAACATGTGAGAAGAAAGCCAGCACTTCTGTTGGCATGTGTGAGACTCCAGGTTGTTTTTAATTGGCTCACAAGTTTTTATGTAATAAGCGAAAACCAAAGCTTTTCAGGAGATACATAGATGAAAGAATAAACATGCTACAAAGTTTTGAGGCTGTTCTTTTTGTTTTATCTTCGTTTGTTTCTGATCTCACAAAGTAAACATAAGATTTTTTTGCAATGAACACATGCTTTGGGATACAAAGACACATGCCTTGAGTCCTGAGATGCTTGTATTTGCACAGACTCTATTGTCATTCAATGACATTCACATGTCATTGCATGTAAGTGATGCTTGGGGCAGGAGTTGTGGCACAGAGGGTTAAATCATAGTCTGTGACATTGATATCCCAATAAGGAAGTTGGTTTGTGTCCTATCTATTTCCATTTACAATCTTGTTCTCTACTAATGGCTTGGGAAGGCAGCAGGAGACGTCCCAGTCCTCGGACCTCTGCCACCCATGTGGGAGACTCAGATGAAATTCCTGGCTTCTGATTTTGGCTTGGTCCATCCCTGGATGTTGTGGGTATTTCAAAAGTGAACTAGTGGATAGAAGATAGATAGATGGATGGATCGATCTCTCTCTCTTTCTCTCTCTCTCTCTCTCCCCATTTCTTCTCTCTGTCTTCTCTCCCTATAATTCTCTCCCTCCAATGATTATAAATAAATCTTCAACATAAGCAGCAAGGGACACTTGTACACTTTTGTCCCATAAGCATTGTCCTTCATTACAGATAAGATACTGGTTACACTGAAAGACGTCTATTGGCCTGTGCATTTCCACAAGTTGATGCTGCGTCAAGACCTCTGCCATGGTTTAAACCCAGTTCGAGTTTGCCCTGCAGGTGTTCATGTGCTGCAGGCTTGGTCTGCATTGGGACCACACTGAGAAGTGGTGTGATCTTTAGGAGGTGAGACTTACTGGAGTATGATTAGGTCATTGGGGTCAACTCTCAGAAGGGCTAATACAGTTTTTGAGAGACTCTAGGTCATTTCCAGGAATGTGAGTCTGGCTCCCTGGACCCCTCTTGTTCCCGTCTCACCCGTGAGTCTTCCCTCTTGAATGCACTTGTACTATGATATCATCAACCCTGTGTGATGCAGTGGGAAGGTTCTCATAAGCGGTGAGAAAATAGTATTACTGCACTCTGTGACCTCCAAAACTATAAGCCAAATGAACCTCTTTCCTGTATGCATGACTCAGCGTCTGGTATTTCACTACATTAACAACAAATGTACAAAGACATCTCTTGTACTGGGAGCTCAAGAATATCTATAATTTAAGGGGTTCTTGGGGATTTATTGGATGAAATATGACTGCAGATCTTGAGTCACATGGTCATATTAGAAGAATCTCAAACACTTGGTCTACCTTTAGTCCCTTGGTTGTCTTTGCGGTCATTGTCAAAGTGAAGGTTCATGAGTACCCTTTGATGCACTTCCACAATAAGACCATAACTGTTATGGCAGGATGGAGTTGGGCTGACAGAGAAAAACGATCAAGATCTGAGTAGGACACGAGAATAGTAGTCACTTGAATGCAATTGAGAGTTAGACACAGGAGACATTTTGCAGTAAGAACAAGGCATGTAAACTGATCGATGGAATGAGACAAACATGAAAGTTTAGTGCAGAGGTGAGTTGACACAACTCTGAGGCTCCAAGCTGATAAAAAGAAAAAAAACTGAATAGTGACACCATGAATAGTGACAAAAAGAGAAAGGCAATAATAGGCAGAGGACAAAGGAAGGTGACACTATGGAAAGGAGAGTGTCTTTTGCTTCTGAAAATGTTTCATGCTTAGCCAGAGTTGTGACACGGCAAGTTAAGCCACCACTTGTGACTCTGGCATCCCATATGGAAATGCAAGTTTTTGTCCCAGGTTCTCTGTTTCTGACCCATCTGCATGCTAACGGGTCTTAGCAAAGCAGCAGAAGATTGCTAAACTTGTCGAGCCTCTATGACACATAAGGGTGTCTCTCCTCCACGGAATTCCATACTCTTGGGTTCTTGTGGAAGATGGCCCAAATGCTTGGGCCCCAATATACATGGGGGAGAAAGCTTGTGGCTCCCGCATTCAACTTGGTCCAGTTCTGGCCATGGAGACTATTTGTGGAGTGAACAAGCAGATAGTGGTCCTCCTTCTCCTCTGTCTCTCCCCTTCACCTCTCTTTCAAATATATAAAAAGGAGAAAATTAAATTTTTATTATTTTCATATTATGTAAAAGAAAGCTAAAGTTCAAAGCAATTAAACAATCCTCCTGAGTTCTACCAAGAGCTAAAAACAAAATGAGAATAAAACATAAACCTGAATGTATGCTAGTGTTTCTTAGATACTGTGCCTAATAAAGTAGAAGCCTGCATTTATTGCTTACAAATATGCATGGGCTCTATTACAGGAGGATGATATAAAACTATGGAAATTGATACACTTCTCCTGGGACTATCCATATTAAACAGGCAACTGGATCCTGTGCAATCACTAAATCCTCACCTTGCAAGTGCCAGGATTCCATATAGGCATCAGTTTGTATCCTGGCTGCTCCACTTCCCATCCAGCTCCCTGGTTATGGCCTGGGGAAAGCAGTGGAGGATGATCCAAAGTCTTGGGGCCCTGTACCCATGTGGGAGATCTGGAAGAAGCTCCTGACTCTTGGCTCCTCATTTCAGAATGGCTCAGCTCCAGCCATTGCAACCATTTAGGGAGTGAACCAGCAATTGGAAGATCTTTATCTCTATCTCTCCTCCACTCTGTAAATCTGATTTTCCATTTAGAAAATAAATAAATAAAATCTTAAAAATAAAAAAAAAGAAAATGGGCAAATAAAGGGTCCAGGAAAGATCCAGGCTAGGGAAAGCAGTTATAGAGGCAAAAGGAGAAGCAGGAAGGGGTTAGGGTGATGGAGAAAAGGACAAAGAATCTCCAACTCAAAGGAATAAAAAGCTATCGACAGGATCCAAAATAGTTTCTTTCTCAGTTCCCTTCTACTTGCTATGCCAATCTCACCAAACTTGGCCATAAGGGAGATCTTCTTACAGGCAGGTGCAGAAGGGGGCCTGCGTTCCACATGAAATATCCCTCTGCATTTGTGGTTGGAGCAAATGTGTGTTTCCCACCCCAGCTCCCTGCCCACAGTCTTATGGATCCAGCTTGAGGATTACTGGAGTGAATTTGAAGCTCTACCTCCCAGTAATAAAGCCATCAGCAAATTTCACAAGATTCCACTTGCAACCTTTAGTTATAGATCAGTATGTAATAACATACTTTTACATGTAGATCACATTGGAGAGGCCATGCCTACACAACTACTAACAGATGTTTTGGCAAGAGAAGCACCTCCACATGTTTGGGTGGTAGAATCTCACGGTGAGAACCAGTTTCCACCCATTCCTCATCTTTGCTTTCAGTTTGATTTTAAGTCATTTGTTTCTGATATATAAGGGTAATTATCCCAGGCAGAAACCTGACTTTTTCTAAGAAAAGCCAAGTTTCCCTCTTAACGTAAGTAGAAAGACAATATGTAAAATTACCCCAACTACTCAACAAGTTTAATCTGGTGAACATTTAATAACTTTTTCCCCATAAATATGGCACTCCGCTAATTGCTTGGGGGGGGGGAATATAAAAATATTTCTCAAAGATTTTGCTTTGATAGGAATAATGGTCTATCTGCTGCCCTGAATTTCTATCTAGCTCCTTTAGGTTTAGGCAGGGCCATGTGGCTAGCTCTGCCAAAAAATTTACAATAGAAGCTCAACCACAGAAGGGCTGAGTCTTTACTCTCTGTATCTCTCTTTCTCTTCCTTGACAATCAATAAGGCTGTTTCAGATTGCTCATAGCCTCAACAACATAGACTCTAGCCGCTGGAATCCCCAGTTATTGCATGCGTCAGATCTTCCCTATGATATGAGAAGTAATCTATTTCTTCCATTACCCTCTGAAATGTTGGAGTTTTGTGCTCCAGCAGCATGAACCTGACCAATCCTAACCAATAGGTTTGCTTTTTCCAGAGCTCACAACTCGTGGTGCACATCTAGGAACTCTAATCAGCTGATAACATATCCTATTGTCTCCAGCATAATCTTGTTTCATAACTGTGCCAGTTAAATAATCAATAGCGTTCATGATTTTTAGGATATCCTTTCACTTTGAAAAGTATCCTGGCTTGAAGATGATGAACCATACAATCACCCTTGAGACACAAGACAGCCTAGGATAAATAATCTAGAAGACATAAAAAATTGGTATTGGAGAGAGAGAAGATAATCCTACTTAAAAAGCTCATCATCTTAGGCATATGAGGTTTGGGGTAAAAAGTATCCCAATAGCTGCAAGTTTGATCAAATATCTAAAGGTAGTTGAGTGTGGTAGTGATGGGACAGGGAAGTAAAGAAAGCTGAGAAGCAGACGGAAGTCTGGCTAGATTTATTACCAATGGCTTTACAGATCCAGCTGAAAGGTGTCCATATAATCACCCACTGTAGAGAGGTCGTTTGAGAGAGCTACACTTCAGTTAACTGCCCTGATTAGCCCTCCTCATTTTTTATTTTCTGACACTAATCTAGGATTTAAAAAAAACTATAAAATACATATTTATGAGGAAAGGACCATAGGTAGACTTCACACAGAGATTTTTAAAATATGGCCCAATGAGAATGAGCTGGGTATTTGGCAGAGGCCCAACGTGGCTGATACTTAGGAAATTGCTTTTACAAATTATATAAATGTGTGTGGTGAACTATTTTATATGTACCATAGTCTGTACATGGAAATGAATGCAATACCAATCTCTAAAATATAATATAAAGGAAAACAACCACAGCTATGTCATCCATAAGTTACATATCCCAGTTTGCCTAGAACATATGAAATTCATTACCTTGATAACAGAATCCCAATTTTACCAGCAGAAGGATCTCTGTTTAGTTTAGGAAGTAAATGATGTGGTCTCCCTTTCTGAGACATTCGAGGTGGAGGTAATTTCATGTTCTTTCACCTTTTTTTATTCTCTCAGATTTAGCTAGTGCTGCATCTGTGAAATATTAGTGGCTAGTGCAACTGTAGTCATTTAGGAAAGCTTCTTCTCCTGCCTCGGATAATATATGAATGCCACAGGTTCACACCATACAGTCTCTACCTCAAGGCTCTCCAGGCCAGGAGAGCCCTCGCATTAGGGCTGAATGGCACCTCTCATGGGCTCTTGTGCAAGATTCATAGACTTTAGACTCAATACTCAGTTCTTAACTATCCCCCTATGCTCTGATTTCTTCTTACTTACTAACAGTGCGTGAATACCAAGTATGTGTGGGAAAGAAAGAAAATAGATGGTAACACAATAGGTCATCATTGAGCACACACAGGCTCAGGAAAGCCTTTAAGCACCTTGAAAAAAAAAAAAACCATTTGAGCTGTCCTTCTGGATGTCATTATTAGCATGTGTTGAAAAACATCATCTCCCAAGGTGATTAATACACTTGTTTCACATCATAGGTCTATGTGGCATTGCATGCTAAAACTAAATACACTTTAGTGTCTGCCTACAGCAAGAAATAACAAGCATATGATTGCTTTACATCGCTATTTTTTACTCTGTTCCTAATACAAATTTGTTAACATAATACTGGTCTTTGCTGGAATAGCCAGTGTGTTGAGATTGCTTGATGACCCTGTGAGGCTTCTGCAAAGCTCAACCTTACTGACAGCCAGGCTGTGGGCAGGTGGTGACACCTGTGGTCACCATCTCGGTTTAAATTCAGCTTCTACCACTGACTACCTGAGGACTTTGGATAAGTCCCAAATTTATTTCTACAGTAAAATGAAGTTGACAAGCACAGCAGTCTCCTCATAAGAATGTCTGCAGAGGGTTTGAGAGGATGTGTGTTAAAATAAAGCCTATTGCTTGACACATTTCCTGATTTCCTCGGATTGAGTCAGAACTGGCATGAACCTCTATAATGGAATTGTGTAACCAGAGACTTGGGAAGGCCCTTCCTCTTCTCTAAGACAGGATGTGAACCTCGGGGGCTGACACTTTGGAATAGAATCCCTAAGACTCTGCGTTTAAGCAAATGGCAACTGGGTCAGCAAAATTCAAGTGGACCTATCTACTTTGAAACTCCATCAAAAGTTCTTACTTAGGCTCCAAATAAATTCTTCCTCTCTGCTGTATTTTTTTTTCACTTTTCTAGGCTTCTACTCCAAGTTCACATCACCTCGTCTCACATTTACTGACATTCCACATAATTTTCTAGCTGTATCACTCTTTCCAGCTATAATGAATGTTCTTGTTTTAAAGATAGAATCCAAGACTGCTGTATTGCTGGTCAGGTCACGTGGGCACAAGGCCCCCAGCTGAGGATGAAACAGGCTGAAATCAATCCTGAATTCTATTCTCCAGGCTTCATGCCCCTGTGTAGAGCTAGAGATGCCAGAAGAAAGTGCAATTGTTTTTTCAACTTTGCACCAAGAATCCCATTTTAGTTTTCTTATAAACAGCCTCCAATAGCATTTTAAGGACTAACCAGAGGTAGTGCTGTTATGATGTATCTTCAGAAAGTGCCCTCTAAAATAAGGATATTCATTTATTGTTTTACATATTTTCTGGGGAATATTATAAAATGAAAATTGGTGGTAAAGGAGTGCATGAGGATAAAATGTTATCACAACAGTAGCTCTATGAATTTCTCCTAAATTTACTCATCTCAAAAACACAGACAGCTGAAAAAGCATTCAACATTTTCTGAAAAAGAAAACTCAGAATATTGTGTAACCATCTGAAATGCGTTCTTATGCTTCTCACATCTGCAAAGTATAAGCTGACCACTGGAATCACACATTATTAAGAGTAATTAAGTGATTTGCCACCTAATGCAACACGATTCACTGTTAGAAAAGGCTTGTAGGCTTCCTTGCCAACACTGACTCATACGCAATACATGAGTTTGCTCTCTTTTGCTGTCTCTGCTCCCTGGAACTGAAGTATTGTCTCAGTGATTTGGTAGAGAAAATTATGGTTACCACTAAGTCTTTCTTTCCCATGCTCTCCCTCCCTCCCTCTATCAGAGATTACCCAGGGTATAAGAGTCTTTCCTGCAACTGATCATGTAAAAAGGCAGAACATTAAAGCTACAACATTACACCTTGAGTGCAGAAAGAAGTTATTCTAATTTAGCACGTTTTTAAATGTGACCTGTTCAACAAGTGAATGATCTCTATTTGTCATTCAACTTCCCCATTCCAAAACTATTCTCAATGTCCTGTGTATGGCATGTTCAAAACACAGCCCAGCCCAATAACAAACCCAAGTTAAAACACAATTATTTCCAAATGTCCTCATGGCACATGCACATTCAGTGGCACTTGGATCTGTATTTAATCGGTGTGGTCTTTTCCTATTCCTTGTCTTCTCGATGCACTTGTGACTATTACATATTGTAATAGATGATCGGGTCTAAGTTTAAAGAGGACAAAACTTTTTATAAATATACTGGGTGTTTAGGAATGTTCCAAGCATAAAAATGAATGCACACTCCAAATTTCTTTATGATCCATAATTTTTAAATATTTGGAGAGCAGATTGCTGCATAATGAAGGTGTATACGTAAGCTAGATCACGGTGATAAGAGACACAAAGGAATCAATGGATATAAACTGCTTTGGCAAGAAATATATTTTATCCTGGTGTGCATTTCTTTTTAAATGTCACAAGTACATACAGTGAAGAAAAGAATTCAGAATAAAATCTGCTGCAGAGAAGGCAGCCTATTATAATCTGTGTGGGGGTCTATTTTAAATGACAAAATTTATTTTGAAACTACATTATTCCAGAGCATGCTTAAAATAAAAACTTAGAGATCTTAATAACATTTGAAAACTATCTAGCAATATTTGATTTATGTGCACAAACCTAGTATTCATAGAAGAAGGAAAAGCCTTATATAAAATATTTAGCATTTTCAAAGATACCAAATGTAACTATCAGCACAAAGATTGTAAAATTGTACTCAAAAAAATTCAGGTTTTAACCATTATGATTGCTCCTGGTAAGATCCTATGTAGATCATTTTGAATTAAACATGGAAAGGAAAAACATATTCACTTTGGGATTCCCCAGGTAATTAAAACACAAAAATGCATACAAGAAATGTAAGTCAGAATTGTGAGTTGAGTTTTTTCAAGTACAACTTGAATATGAGGGTCCCAGAGAATGAGACAAGGGATAGAGGGATAAATCAAGCAAAGGAAAAAGCTAGTGATGGTGCGTGGCACCATCAAAAATTCTGAGTTCTGGTCACACCAGGAAGCATTAGGCTGTCAGAACATCACTCACAAGAGCTCAGTTTCTGGAGACCCGGACCAAGCATCTCATGATTGAGACACATTTGTGCTCCATGAGATCACTGATGTTCCCTGGGCAACGTTCATTGGCTCTAGTTTGCTTTTCTTTCCAATCTTAACAGAAGTGTTGATATTTGGATATGAGGATTCCTGGATGTGCTAATTATGATTTCAAAACCACTGATGTGTATGTTGTTGGCATTGCAGTCTACATTGGCATACACATTCCACTTTCAGCTTAAAAACGGGGACAAGAGAAGTCATTAAGTGATTAAAAGGATGTCTATTCCACCCGAAGACCTACTATGATCATAAGCCAGCCGTTGCTTGTCGAGCAATCATTTTGTAGCTTGACAATAACAGTTATGCTCTGTGTCACCTGTGATGGTGCCTAGAAGATGCCACTCTGAGTCGCTCCAGTTCTCCAAAGACTGTCTTAGACACATAAAGTCTGCTCAGCCAAGGTAACACCTTTCCCTGGAACAACCGATACCTACTAAATTCCTGATTCATGAAGGTGGAGGCCTGGCCACCGCAGCCCAAGATGGAAGCCTCTGTGGGACCGCTCTGATTTGCTCACTGCTCTGGAGCTGACCGAGGCTGTCCTTGGTCCTGTATTCCTGCTTGGCTTCACTCTTCCCACACATGTTGATCCCAATAGGTGCATCTGTAGGTATGTTCCGGACTACACTTAGTCATAGTCTCCTTCTAGAAGAACAGAGTAGGTGACCATTCGAGATTCAAATTTGGGGATTATCAGTCTTACTGAATCAGACAAGGTAAAAGATGGATACTTTGAGTACTTCCCCTTGAAGACAACCTGATACTGTTGAACTCAAAGGCCACTTCCACCTTGCAGTGTCTCCTTTGGGCTTCTGCCTGGATAATGTGACAGTGAAAATCATTACTGTGATTGATTATAGTTAAAGTGGGAGCGGAAATGGAGATGCCTTTATAGCTACCATTTAATACATCATACATATGTTATTATACTAGAGAAAAAGAAGACTCCCTGGCCTGCGTGGAAACCTGCTTGGGAGAGCTTCTGCATAACTGTTATATTCAGGTCAGGCTACATTGGCCCAAAAGAAAGGCATTAGTGGGCCTCAGTCACAGGATGCTCTGAACCTGAGCTAATCGGATGACAAGCTTATACAAACAAAGTAGGAGAGAGAAAAATGAAAGGGACAAAAGGGACAGTCACTATCTCTCCAACTGTTCTCTTGGATTAGAACAGGGTTAATATTAGCAGATCCTCCTTTTGTTAAGAGAAGCCTAAATTTAGAACTCTTGTGGGGTTTTTGACTGGTAAAATATTCTGAAATCTAGATCAAATGCCTTAATAGGTTAGTTTGTTGTCCCCCACCCCCACCAGAGATACCAACTATACATCCTTGAAGAACATACAATGAAGATACACTGCTAGAGTATGAAAACAAACTTTTGCAGGTATCATAGTATTTTAAATCATAACAATTTCACTATTTTACGGAAAGCCTTAAATATTTGTATGTTTTGTGCCATTTTTCTTTGAAAGATCTTTCATGACATAGCAAGATGATTTGGAGCTGCCTTGGCTAGATCAATCTGAAAGAAGTAATTACATTGCTAATAAGTTGACGCGTAAGCTACAACATGTAAGGTATTGAAGGGTGAGGAATATTCAACAAGCCAGAGTTATTTTACACGGGACATTTCTCGCATTCTTTAATTTTAGCTGTATCACTATCTCCTTAAATTTCTTAGCAACGGGTCTTCACTCTTTACCTAGAACCAAATTACTCAATGACTTAAGGTTGCACATATATTTTACAATTTAATATAATTTATACAATTATGAATTTCACTCTTTTTAAAGTGAATAGGTTCAATGCTTTTGTGTATATTCTCAAAGATGTAAAGCCATGGCTACAAATGACCCACTGTAAACATATTCATCACTCCTTCCCCAAAGTAAACCTTTATCTAGGAGCAGTCACCACCTTTCCACTTTGCTCCAGACCCTGAACAGTCACTTTATTTCTGTGTCTATAGACTTACCTATTGTATACATTTCATATAAATTGAATTACATATAATTTGCCCATTCATACTTTCTTTCGGTTTTTACAACACTTTTAGAACATGATTGTAACATTACCCAGTGTTTCATTTTGGATGGGTAAGCAGTATTCTGTTGTACGGCTAATCCACATTTTTTTATCTTCTCATCAGTTCACAGATATTTTAATTTCTTTTACTTCCTGGCTATCATGAATCATCTATGAACATTGATCTATGTGTTTTTGTAAGGATACATGCACTTATCTCCTTTTAGCATACACCTAATTAGGGAATTGCTGGGTCATTTTAGAAACTCTGGGTTCAACTTTTCATGAAATTGCCAAGCTATTTTCTGAACTGGCTGCAGCACTTTGCAATGTTGGTAGTGTAGGAGACTTTCGGTTTACCTGCACCCACACCAACACTCCTATTTGTGTGTACTTTTTTATTACAGCCTTCCTAAAGGGTGTGAATGCTACCTCGTTGTGGATTTTATCTGATTTTTTCTAATGACTCACGGTGTGGAACATTTTTGTTATGCGGTTATTGGCCATGTTTAATCCCTTCTATGAAGAAATGTCTATTTGCAACCATAGCCAATTTTTAATTTGGCTGTTTGTCCTTTCAATGTTGAGTTGTGTTTTGTTTCAAATGTTAAAACTTGCTATTTTACTATCTCTAAGGAAATCTCATAGAGGAATTTTTCTCCATGATTGTTCTTTAGAACAAGAAATATTTCCACTACCCAGCATTAAGTGGAGTCCCCTAAAACTGCTGCATCTTGACAATAACATTGTGGTGCAGAGACTTAAGCCACTACCTGTGACACTGATATTCCATACAGCACTAGCTCGTGTCTTGATTGCCCAAATTCTCATCCAGCCTTCTGCTAAGACACCTGAGAAGTTGGCAGAAGATGGTCCAGGTGCTGGTGTCCCTGAAAATAACCAGGACACCCTGATGAAACTCCAGGCTCCTTGCTTTTGGGTTGGCCCAGTCCTGCCCACTGGAGTCATTTAGGAAGTGACCCAGTGGATAGCAGATGTTAACCCTGCCCCGAACCCCAGCTCAGTAACTGTGCCCTTCAAGTCAATAGATCTTTAAAAGCAAAACTGCTACATCTTGTGAGAGAGCTGGGGTGAGAAGTTAATCACGGGGGAGGGACATCGTAGATCCACTTCCATAGGGAGGTCAGAGGAGTCTCAATCTGGTTCCTGAATTTAGAGATTCATTGATCATAAGGTTTGGTAGCAATGAGACCAGGGAAATAAAACTAACACAGGGAATGAAGGAGTCAAGGTTTGTGATTCCAACTAAACTATACCTTCAATTATTCACAGCTAAAGCCTAATTTAACTCAGCTGCTGCTAAAATGTCTCTAGAAGCTACTACTCAAAGTGAAGGTAATCTGGGGTGAGGAAACACAACTTCAGTGTGAATTAGTAGTACAGAAATCTTAAACCTAAGGTGATTGTATAATTCTCTTATCCAATTCTTTCTGTGACATCTTAAATAGGAAAGAAGTGATATTGCTAATTCAGGGTAACAGAAAAAGAGCCTTGCCATGATGTCCTGCTAGATGCACTCTCACAGTGCTTCACATGTGACATCAGCACAAACAAGCATCAAGCAAACAATGAAGAAACGATCTTTCACAGTGACATTGCATGGAGGTACAGCTCAATAGCGGGCACAGCTTAGTTGTTCAACAGGAACTTAGCATCCTACGCAGAGGGTGCACCATTACCTGTCCATTTAATAAGACCTGAGTTCTTGGAACAGATCATATTAGGTACAAACATGCAGGTGTTGGGGACCAGCATTGTAGCACAGTGAATTAATCCACTGCTTGCCACATCATCTTCCCATGTGAACACCAGGCTCCTTTCTGGCTTTGGCCTGGCCCATTGCTGGTGGTTGGGCCATTTTGGGAGTGAGCCAGTGGAAGGAAGATCTCTCTGCATCCTCCTCTTTAACTCTACACTTCAACTAAACAAATATTTTTTAAGTAGGTGCCAAATTCATATTTAAAAAAATAATGGAGGTGGGCATTGTAGTACAACATATTAAGCTATTGTTTGGTGTGCCTGCATCACAGATCAAATCGTGGGGGTTCAAATTCTGGCTCTGGTCCCAATTCCAATTTCATGTTAATATGCACCCTGGGAGGCAGCTGGTAATGGTCCAAGTATTTGGGTTCCTGCCACCCATGTGGGAGATCTGGATGGAGTCCCTGGCTCCTGCAGGCATTTGGGAGTGAGCAACCAGATGGAAGATATCTCTCTCTCATTCTGCCTTTCAAACAAATAAGATCTTTTTAAAATGTTTGTCACATTTATAGCTGTAATTCCTATGCAATATCATATCTGTTAAATGTTTCCATTTTACTTACGTGTCACCTATTATTAGGCTAAATTTTAAGCATTTTTAAGCTACTTAGATAAGTAACCAAAAAGTACATATATGCTAATTTTGTTTTAAACAAATATTTACCAATGCAAAATATCCCATATAGGATTTACCAGGTTTTGTCTTATTTGGTAACTTAATTCTTTAAAATACATTTTTAATAAGAGAAAGAGAACAGACTTCATGTATTTCAAAAATACAATTTTAAGAACATAAAGCTCTGTCCCTCTCATTCTCCTACTTTTTTAATTTTAATTTTTATATACACTTTCAAGTTACTTTATAATTAAAGGCTCATTATTTCACTAAACACAGTGATCAGTGATTAAGAAGTGGAGACTTCTGTTCCACGGGAAAATAGCCAACAGCTATAAAGCACAATTAAGCCATGCAATGTCAGCTTCATTCTTATACTTTATCTTTTTTGGTCTGTATATAAGCTTCAACACATCATAGAAAACATTTTTTTGGGGGGGGTCTGAATCATTTCACAAAGTGTTATGGTCTTCATTTACATCTATTTTGTTGCAAAAGATAGGTTTACATTAGTTTTGTGGCTATGTAGTATTCCGTCACACATGTTTACCACATTTTCTTTATACAACCATTTGTGCTAAGTCCATATCTTTCTTCGTAAATTGAACTGCCACGGACATGAGGGCACAGATAACTCTTTCATGCATGGATTTCATTCCCTCTGGGCATTTTCCCAGGAGTGAGACAGCTGGGTCAAATGATAGCTCTATTTCAGATTTCTGAGGGATCTTCATATTGTCCACTGTAATGATAATAAGGATGTGGAGAAAAAGGTACCTTAATCCACTGCTAGTGGGAAGATAAACTAACACAACCATTATGGAAGACAGTTATATAACAAAAAATTTTACCTAAAATGTGGTAGTTATTGCCATTTCATCTGAAAGAAAATTTTTTCTTTGTATCTTCAAAACCCCAAAGCCACTAAAGTATATTGTAATTCTTTTTTTGAAGTATCATGTAATTTATACATACAAAGATTGCATTTTTTATGTAAAAAATCTGAAATGCTACAAAATTTCACTATGTATGCTATGATTAAATGAACATTAAGTGAATAAAGAAAAATGACACATTCAAGTTGCATTTGCATTGGATATATAGAACCTATAAAAATACAAAAAAGAATTTCCTAATTACATTCTCACATAATTATCAAGTGAATAAATTAACATGCCATTTGTTTAGATATCACCTAACTGAGCTTAACATATTTTATCAAATTTTACCAAGAAATTGTATATATCATCTGTGGTTATTTGAGTGCAAGTGTAATAGAGTCTATAACAACAATAACATGTCTATGTGTATAATCAGCAGTTTGATTACTACTGCATCTTAATTTATTTGGTCTTCCTCTAAAATATTTTATAGTTTTCTCAAAAGAAAAGAAAACTGCGCATAAAAATATTAAGAATTTTAAGTTTCTATTTTAATTTCTCTGATCTTAAAATCTTAGGTATTAATTTTACTTAATTTTGCTTTGCCTAAAAATTTACTTACATAATGAGATTTGCCCTCAAACATTCCATTTTCCCCTAATTTAAAAATGGCATTTAAGTGAACAAATGGAAATATTTATGAGTTCTACATTTTATGCAGGAAGTATCACTACCAGTAAATATTCATTTGCCTCCACCTCTTGTTTTAAATATGTATTTAACTTTGATCGGAAAGGTATATTTACAGAGAGAAGAAGAGACAAAGAGGAAGATCTTCCATCCATTGGTTCACTACCCAAGTGGACACATTGGCCGGAGGTGAACCAATCCTAAACCAGAAGCTAGAGTTTCCTATGAGTCCCCCACATGGGCGCAGGGTTCTAAGGTCTCTGACCATCCTCCACTGCTTTACCAGGCCACAAGCAGGAAGCTGGATGGGAAGTGGGACAGCCAGGACACAAACTGGTACCCATACGGGATCTGGCGCATGCAAGGCTATGACCTAGCCACTGAGCCATCCTATCAGGCCCACCTCTACCTCTTAATTATACATGCTGTCACAGGTAAAGTAGTGCCATCACCAAAGGATCAATTGTTAGAATTCTTCAAAGAGTGACACATGGCTAGCAATGGTTCCTTCTGTGAAGAACACCATTCTTTGTCTGTAACCTTTCCTGTGTTGCTGGTTAAACACGCTATGTGTATAGCTAAAGGAAAAGAAAATAAGATGAAACCCTGCCAAATGATTGATCAAGGTTGAATTGTGCTTCCGTACAGTGGAATTTCCATGAAGTATTAAGACACATACACAAGCTCAAGCTGGTGGTTGACCTGGCTTTTAGATATTGCTTAGGAGCCTGTTACATATATCAGAGTGCCTGCGTTTAAGTCCCAACTCCTAATGTGGAAGGTAACAGGTGATGCCTTAATTTCTTGGTCCTTGCTTCCTATGTGGGAGGCCTCAGTTGAGTTCTTGGCCCCACCTTAGCTATTACACACAACTGGGGATTGATCCAGCAGACAGAAGATCTCCCTGTTACTGTTTCTGTCTGTCTCTCCCTCTAGCTATTAAATAAAGCAACATTTTAAAGGCAGCAAGTTGATGGCTCAAGATAAACACACCAACTTTAGAATAATCTTGTTTAGTAGTCACTCTAATTTGTCTATTCTTTTGGTAACTGAGGGGGACCCAATTACTTTCTGGTAATTTCTTTCATTAACCTTCCTTGCTTTATTGATTTGGGACACCATTCACTGCATATGCTGATGAGTTTGTTAGATACAATGTGGGTTGTGTGTTCCAGCAAAGTGGACCTAAGTGTGCTTAATATCCAAATGTTTCAGGAGGTCGGTCATGAACCTCCAAGTTGTGGACTCAGAGAACTCATCACTTGCTTGATAGATTTCCAGATAGATATGATTTTTTTTGAGGGTTTTATTGGACATTTTGAAACTCCAAAATTTTCCAACAACAGCATGTGTGTCATGCTGTTTAACAAAGTCACCAAATTCCTCACACTTGATGTTCCAATGACCTAGATGAAACTTTGCAGATATTTCTAAGTAGTCACAGGAAATATCTCTTCACGGAAGTTCCCACTGTAAATAAAATCAAGGCTCAGCAAGTAATTTTCCAGGGAGCACTAGCTGCATTGGGAATCATTGGACCCTGTGCTGATATAGTGGCCATTGCTCTGATCCTCCAGGCAGGAATTTGGTCATTAAAAAAAAAAAAACCAACAATAACAAAAAATCGGGCTGGGCTGCAACACTCATTGGTTTGCATAGAGGACAGGGCTGGAGACAGAACTGATCCAGCAATTGCAACCACCAGTATGTGCATAAGCTGATTGGGGTGACAGATTGTGCCAGACCCTGTACCAGCAAGCACACACAAGAATCAGCTCTAGCATCACCTAAGATTTCTTTGGGGATCCCCCAACTGAACCACTGGGCTCAGAACTCCAGCCGTGGAGAAAATTGCAGGATCCATGGTCCAAACGTGAAATGCTTGTGTCAGAGATGGGCCTCCTCAGTGGCTTAGAGCAGTGGACCACACAGCCAGTTGCACATGGAGGATACGATGGTACACTAGAACCTGCAGAGGTCACCTGGTACCGTAACAGAGAACAGAAGACAGAACAGATTAACTACACCAAGCAAGTGTTGGCAGTGAAAATCTAGGCAAACGGAGACTCTAAAGTAGATTCTGAAGAGATGTCATCATGCTTGGAGTGGTGAGATTGGCAGCAATTTGGAACTGTTGAACTATCAAAACCATTTGAGCAGTGCCCTCGGAGCATGCCCCATGTTGGGGACTCTGGGATGGTTGGGAGGCTGTGTGTGGCTTCTCCCTTTATATCTCCCCTTCTTCCAGACACAAGAAGGAAAAAAGAGAATGTGCAAACAATGCTCTTGCCCTTGATCCTTATCACCCTAATCAACTATATAAAGATCATTAAAAATAAAAAAAAAAAAGAAATGACCCCAAGTTCAGGGAAGAGTCATGCTAGGCTAATTGTCTCCAAAAGCAACAGAAGATTGGCAATGCAGAGTTTCATGCCCAAACTTTGGATTGTCTGGTACATCTCCATGGGCAGAACCTGGTCTTAATGCAGATTGGGTTCAGAAAGCAGCACTTAGCCCAAACCAGCTCTTTTTTTTAATTCCTTCAGGATGTACCAGTTATTCTCTTTGTCTATTGGGGACATAGAGACATTAGGCAGTAAGAATTAGCCTTTCCCTGCCTTTGTGCACCTTACCGATGTACATATTAAATAACTTTGCACATAGCCCTTGTCTTGAAAGCAACCTATCTCCCTTCAATTTTATTTTTTTCCATCGACATTGAAACAAATATAATTCAACATGCACAACAATGCTGGCACCATTGTAAGCTCCCCAAGCAGCCTCAGTGGCTTACATGTATGCTCCATTTGTGGGCCATCTTTTTCAGACTTGCACATCTATTTTTTTAAGAGTTATTTATGTTTTATTGGAAAGTCAGTTATACAAAGAGTAGGAGAGACAGAAAGTAAGATCTTCCATCTGATGGTTCACTCCCTAAGTGACCACAATGGCCAGAGTTAAGCCAATCCAAAGCCAGGAGCCAGGAGCTTATTCCACGTCTCCCATTTGAGTTCAGGATCCCAAGGCTTTAGGCCATCCTCAACTTCTTTCCCAGGCCATAAGCAGGGAGCTGGATAGGAAGTGGAGCTACCAGGAGTAGAACTGGTGCCCATATGGGATCCCGGTGCATGCAAGGTGGGAACTTTAGCCACTAGGCTACCATACCGGACTCTGTACATCTGTCTTGCAAAGTAGTCAGCTATTCCACTTGCCTAGTGCTTTGCTCATTCTGGATATGCTGTTTTTGAAAGCCAACATGAACCTGATGTTTGCTTTCTGATATTACTGTCTGAGAGTAGTAGGAGTGGATAAGCCACATTCAGAGACATTTACTCTGGAAAGGGTAAGCTGCACACATGGTTTCAAGTTGACATCCATGACTACTTGAGATTGTCATCCATTATTCCCATATGTCCATATAACATAGATACTGAAAGATAGATTGATAGTTGTTATAATATCCCCAAATGAACACAGCAACAATCACAGAAACCAGCACATCTTCAAAGTCATAACTTCAGTGTGTTGTGACTAAAACTTCAGACAGCATAACCTAAAACATCAGTTGTAATGTCCATTGTAACAAAATAAGGACCTTTCGTTAGTCTCCAAGGCTTTTTAAAATATTTATATTACTTGAAAATCAGAATTACAAAGAGAAGAGAGAGGAAGAGACAGAAAGAGAGAGGAAGAGACAGAAAGCAAGAGGGAGAGATCTTCTATCCGCTGGATCACTGTAAATATTTGTCATGGCTAGTGCTGAGTTGGTTTGAACCTGGGAGCCAAGAACTTCACCCAGGTCTCCCATGTGGGTGCAGGGGACTTGGTCCAACCTCCACTACTTTCCCAGGCCATAGTCAGGGGGCTAGATAAAAAAACTGGCGCACCCGGGACTAGAACCAGCCCCATATGGGATGCCAGTGCCACAGGTAGAGGATCAGCCTTCTTAGCCAATGTGCTGGTCACATCCACAGGTTGAGTTCCATCTCCTTCCTTGGGAAAGGAGTACTGGGTATTTTAGCTTGTCCTCTCAGTTTCACTTGAGGAACTCATACCCTGCTGCTCACATTGTACCAACATATGTGGTTTGCATTGGAAAAAAGAATATGAGCGTTTATGGTATTTTAGACTGGGATTGAGGCTTTATAAAATGCAGTTCTCAAATTTGGTTTGTGGATTGTCACGGCGACAGCAGAGAAGGCAGCCAAGTGAGTTGCTCTTGGGACTGTTTTAACACAGAATTTCTGCTCTTTTTTTCTTCATTAAAGAAATTACTTATAAATTCAAAACTATTTTACACATAGTAAATAATTCTTTGAATGTGCACATGGGGAACAAAGAATACTAGTTTCGTATGTAACCAAACTACAGTAGACATTGTAAAGTAGGCTCTTCCAGGGGTTTTTTCTCAATATTATGTTTAAGAGTTAAACAGAACACCATGTTGTCAACCTCCCAGAAGTGGGAGGTTAAGAAGTTAAGAAGTGGTCATAGGAACACATTTGGATCCTATTCTTTGCTGTAAATTTCAGTGAATTTTTTCACTTATCTAAGCTATAGCTTCTGATTTAAAAAAGATAAAGGTCATAAAAGTTTTACCTGCATAGAGTTGCTGCAAGTATTAAATATATTAATATGTAGGGCCCTGTATAATAGCCTAGAGGCTAAATCCTCTCCTTGCATGCCTGAAACCCTGTATGTGCACCACTTTGTGTCCCAGCAACCCCACTTCCCATCTACTTCCCTGCTGGTGGCCTGGCAAAGCAGTAAAGGACAGCCCAAAGCCTTGGTATCCTGTACCCATGTGGCAGACCCTGAGGAGACTCATGGCTCCTGGCTTTGGAGTGGCTCAGCTCTGGCAGTGGTGGCCACTTGGGAAGTGAACCAGTAGATGAAAGGTCTTTCTATCTGTATATCTGCCTTTCAATAAAAATCAATAAAATCTTAAAAAACAACACAATGTTAATATGTAAAGTACTTAGTACTACTACAATACACACTAGAATATAAAAGCTTTTCTTACTGTTAGTATTATACTTTCAAATGTACTGTTTTCTTCTCTTTAACGTTTGCGTAATTTTTGACAGCATTGTTTTAAACTGTTTTGTCTTTGTGACAGACTTCTAGAATGTGGACTGGCTGCTCTTAAACTGGTGCAGATTTTGAACACTTTTGATACACACTATTGAGAAGCCTGCAGTGCTCAGAACATTCTCCGTGTCCATTTTGATTTTCAAATTATGATTTAAAATTCCTTTTGCCAGAAACAAAAAAAAAAAAAGCTGTTTCTTGTGAACTTAATATAAATTTTATTATTGTTCATTCTACTGTTAAACACTATGTTCCTGGCACCTAGAACAATATCTGACACAACATATATGATTTAAGTGGCAGCAGTATAGCATAGCAGTTAATCCACCAGTTTAATGTTCATGTCCTTTATCAAGAGTAGCTGGTTCAACTTCCCAACACTTGCTGTAATGCCTTCCAATCCAGGTTCCTGCTAAGACACACCCTGAAAGGCAGCACATGGTGGCTCCAGTACTTGAAACCAAACTGAGTTCTAGGCTCCTGGATTCAACCTGGCCTGGGCCTGGCTGTTGCAGCCTTTTGGGAATTGAAACCAGTGCATGGAAAATCTAGTACTTTCCCCTTTCCTCTCCTCTCGCTTTCTCTCTACCTAACAAAATTAATATTTAAAAATTTTAGAAATAACTGACAAAGCAAAATCAAGTATGCACTTATTGAGTGGAGGAATGGAGATTTGTACACACATTACTTGAATTGTCCTTTCATGACTCTTCAGCAGAGGCCGTGCCGGAACCCTGAAATATGAGTCGAGCAGCTCTAGTTTACAGAACAGGAACGACTCACTCAAGAGGATTCACAAACCTCCCAACCTAGCAGGTGTGCGACATGTTCCGCTCTGTGCCTCTCAGCATCTGATTCTTTGTCCCTGAAGTCTCACATGGACACATGTAGAAACTTAGACATATTTAAGTTTCAGAGCATCGTTTTATGTATTACAAAATTTCCATTTTCTTGTCTGTAGAATGGGTTTATTCCTTTACTTGCCTGTGTCACACAGTTGTTAGGAAACGGGGCTTGAGAACATATAAACTACTTAAGACAATGTTAAAGGGTCGCTGACTTCATCTGTGGCCTGCTCCACTTGGGGGCCACAAAACAGCGTCACACACCATCTCCTCTCTTCCAAAGTACCCACTGCTAGCCAGACACCCAGCATTAAAAACAACTTTCAGCTGAACAGGAGGATTCCAAGTGGTCACCAGTTCATATAAAAATCCCACAACTGTAATCCATGTTATTTCTAGAACTTAACATTTTTCCTGGGAATAACTGAGCAATTGCAGGCAGATATTCATATTTTTGGTGTTTTTCTTCAACCATGTTCATTTTGACCTGTTCTGTGTTCATTGCAAAAATGAACAGACATAAAGGAACTACAAAGGCGCCAAATAATACATGTAGTTCTGAAGAAAAAAATTACAGGAGGAGCCACATCATCAAGTTTGTATTATGGACTTATAAACAAAAGTGTGCTGGTTGTATCAGCACAGAAAATTGAGAATGGATTTCCTTTTCCTCTTTCTCCATTTTCAGAAATTACTCTGTGCTAAGTTTTAAGAAATACTCAAATTTGTGGCCATGAAAGAATGAGATGAAAATCTGAGCCAATTCCAAATGGAGCAAGCTTGCCCATGGCTTATGTAATTGTATTCTGACCTTTTAGTTATTGCATTTAGCCCTTTTTAGCTATTGAATGTTAGCCAGATCCACAGGGAATTGCAATTAAAGTTAAGATAGTTTTAAAGCTAAAAAAAAAAAAACTGATAAAGTTTTGAAAGGCATATGCCCAATGAATGAGGTTTCCAAGAACTATGAGTTGCCCACTGTGGCAACTTGTTTCTTCATGGTCTAGATCTTAGGTAAGAAAAAGAGTTTTGCTCACACAAGAAAAGAAAAAGCTCTATTACCTCTCTGTACTGTCTCTTCTCTCAGACAAACATCACACCTCATCTTGTTCCTTCTCTATCTAATGCTGTGTTGGATGTTAAGAAAGAGGCCACTGGCAGCTAGCACGGCTGCTACTCTATGAAAATAGAGGCTATGAAGATGAGGCTATGGAAAATGCCTTTTTCCTATCTTTCCTCTTGTCTTTTCCTCCACACCGAACTTTCTCATTTCTGGGCTCTTCTTGAAAACCTACCTAAAGAGAGAAAAAAATAATAATACACTCTGTCCTAGGATTATATTTCTTTTAAGTTGGCTGACATCCTAACACCTCAAGCCATGGACTGTTCAGAAAGTATCGACTGCACAAAAGGTCAGCTCTGGCCAATCCTGCAATGGGGCTCATCCAACAACAATAGAAATGTGGTCAAACATTGTCTGGAAAATTGAGTACTTCTCTGGATCTATTCCATCCCAACAATGTTTGGGGCACTGTGTCATGGAAGGTGCTGTCTTTCCAATGAGAAAGGCAAATTTGCAGTCGCTGGGAGAGTTTAAAAATAGCATTGTTTCTGAAATGGAGAATGAATCCCTGGGCATTTCTAAATGATGTTATTCCCCTGTTTGTATCACATTAAGATTCCTAACCTTTTCTAAATTGCAAACTAGGAGTTTTGCTACGTTGGCTATTGTTTCTGCTTTTTTCTCCTTGCATTTCTTTTGAAGATACTTATTGGAAAGTGAAAGCTTGGGGAGAGAGGATATTATGAATCTTCCTTCTGCTGGTTCACTCCCCAAATACTTGCAATACCCAGGACTAGGTCACTGGAAACCCAGAAGTTGGGAACTCTATCCAGATTTCTCACACAGAGGACAGAAATTCAAATACTTGAGCTGTAATTTGCCACCTCCAGAGCACATGAACAGGCAGCTGGATGAGAAGAAGCACAGCAGCCAAGACTTGAACTGACACTCTTCAGGGATGCAGGCATACAAACATACTAACAGGAGGCACCATCAAGACCATAAATCCCCTCCCCACCCTATATCATTTCTAAAAAGGGTTAGATGCTCATGATTTCATTAGGAATGTCACATAATAAAGGAAATTCAGATCATAGTTAGCAAGGGAATAATAATATTCCCCAGGATGAGAAGCAGGCTTCAGTAACACCTAAATTGAGCTTCTGCGGCAGAACCCTCAGCAGATGTCCCATCACACTAGTGCTTTCAACCATGACTTCTAGATTCAGGTAACTGGAGTAGAATCTGACCGTGCAGAGTACCTGCAATGGTGAAACTTCAACCAAAGGTAGAAAAGAAATGGAAAAAAAAATCAGTAGGTGAACTTCTTCGAGTGTGTTTGTGTTTTAAGCTGTGGTAATCTCAGAAATTTACACCCTACTGCAGTCATCTGTCATCTCTGGATAAGGATGGCAGTTGTTCCCAAGACCTCCTGAGAAACCCAAAATGCAGCAGTTTGTCTTAAACAATGGCATAGTAACTGCATATACTCTTATTCATCCTCCCGGATCTTTAAAATCATCGCTACATTGCTCACAATAGCTAATACAATTTAAACCTTCTGCAAATAGTTGTAATACTGTACTGTTTGAAGAATGGTGACAGGAAAAATACCTGCATATCTTAGTAAAAAAATTAACTTCTTTTTTAGTATATTTGATCTGTGTAGGTGCTTGGACCTAAAGATACAGAAACTATGGCTACTGATGGTAGGTTTTTTACTTCCTCCCTATTTCATTTCCTTCCTTTCCCCTACTCTATTGTGAAAGTACCCTTTCCAATAAAGCTAAAATGTGAAATTTTTGTTTCCTAATCTCATTTGAAAACTCATACTAAAACACTCCTCTGAACACAGCAGCTGTATTTCGAATTTCCACACTACAAAAAAATTACAAGTTGCTAATTCATAATTTAAATTCTGTTTTTCAATAAGCCAATAGTTAAAATATAATAAAGATGAATCAGAGAATCAGTAGAAGTATTCTTGGCTACAAAAATAGGAATGCACTTGTGTGTCACATTAACTGAATGCAAGTCAGTTGTGACAACCAAGACCTGTTTGATATTGAACATTTTAGAAATTCACTTTAGCTCAAGTTATAAATATGAAGATGACATTTACCATGCTGGTGAAAATTAAATTACATAACTCATGTAAATTATCCATAATTGTGTAAATAAATGTTAACTATTTTTTTACAAAATATTTATTTTATCTGTGGCTCGTGCCAAGTGTATACAAAGACTTATACACTTCAAAAATATTTATTCATTAGAATGACACAGTGAAAAGAGTTGGAAAAAGAGAGAGAGAGAGAGAGAAAGAGAGAGATCTTGCAGCTACTGGTTCACTCCTCTAACGTCCACAACAATTGAGCTGCGATATCCCAAAGCCAGAAGCCAGGAACTGCAAGCAACTCTCCCAAGTTCATTATCAGGGGGCTGGACTGGAAGCAGGGTGGCCAGACTGAAACTGTGTTCCAATATGCAGTCTGCTTTTCCCAAGGGTGGATTTAACCCGCTGTCCCACAACACCCGTCTGTAGACATCCTTTTACAAAAATCTATACCAACCCCAGAGTTCAGGACAGGCATTCTTGACCCTCAGATTGGAAACCGTTGACATAAAACATTTTTACAGGTTACAGATTAAATAACAAAAAGAATATATTTGTCAAAAATTACTGTTATACTTCCATTTCTTGACATCAGATTTGACTGTACTCATTGTTTCATTTTTTTAATGAAGATCTAGAACCTCTTAGCTAATTTGGATTCTCTTAGTTGTGTCTTGGATTCTTATCAATTACTTTTAGCAATATTTGGGTAACACTGAGCATTTGACTTAAATGTGCTAAATTAAACCATTTCCCAATTTTTCAGAGCATTTTTCTCCATATGTAGAGCAAATTCATTGTGACTTCTCATTTATTTAACTAAAAATAAAACAAATTGGAGAGATCCAAGTTACACCTATGAACATGGCACACTGATGAAACAGGTTCTCCATCTGAATGGGTGCTACTAAACTATCCTGTTTAACATTCACCTCCTTAGATTAGTACATTTCTGATAATAATACTTGATATTTATACAATAATGTATGGCTATTTGACAAGTTTTATTTTTATTTACTGGAGAGAATGATACAGAAAAAGATTTTCTATCCACTGATTCACTCCCCAAACGGCTGCAATGATTAGAGCTGAGCGAACCCGAAACCATGAGCAAGGATCCCCCTTCAGGTCTCCCAAACAGGTGCAAGGTCTCAAAAAGCTTTAGTCCATCATCCATTTAGCAGGCCAGAGGCAGAGAACTGGATATGAAGTGGAGCAGCTGGGACATGAACTGGTACCCATATTGAATGTGGGTGCTTGCAGGTGGAAGACTAACAAATTGAGCCATTATGCCAACCTATGGCTTTTAACGTGTTCCAAATATTATACGATTTGATCCTTAAGTGATATCTACAATGACTTAGTCAATCTTAGTTGCAAATAACAGAAACATATCAAATTTTAAAAAATAAATAAAATGGGCAGATGGTGAGTCTAGTAGATGAAATGCCCATGTACCACATCAAAGAGCCTGAATTCAATTCCAAACTCTGTTTCTGCTTCTAGCCTCCTGCTAATACAAACCCTGGAAGGCAGCAGGTGATGGATGAAGTGATTGGGCTCCTGTGACAAATATGGCAGATTTTCATTGAATTCCCACTCCCAGCTTCCGTCCAGCTGAGACACAGCTATTGAAGATTCTTAAGGAGTGAACCAGTAGACAGAAACATTCCTACTTTCTGTCTTCCAAATATGTAATTAAAAAGAATTTTTTTTTGAAAAATAAACAACATCACCCTCTCATGTAAAAGGAAAATCAGGCTGGAAATGCTGGAATCGCAGCCTGCAAAGCCAGGAGGAACCAAGGGCTGTAGTTTTCATCTTTTGCACTACTTTTCTCTGACCTGTGCTCTACTTTTCTCAATATTGGCAGAAAACATCTCCAGTTTAGCTCTCCTGTGACCACAAGACCAACCTAACTGAACGACAATTAGTCTCAATTCAAAATTATGAGAAGCATGTATATCTCTGATCAACTTAGTTTTAGAAGTTCTAATAGCCTTTGGGCAGTGGGATGGAGCCACATATTATAAGCATGGCTGCTATGGGCCACCTGCAGTCAAGGTACAATTCCAGAACATCTAGAATGGAGTAAATTCAGATAATCCTAAAATATGTACACAGTGTTTGAGGCAACCATAAATGTTAAGTTTATAGATGAGAACACTAAATATCTGGAAAGTTGAGTCTTAGATTGAAGTATAATTTAATCCATTTGAACTATAAATTTTATTGTTTCTTTTTTCTATTATATACTCTCTCTAGAGGTAGATAATCATCCTGAAAATTTTACAACTAACTTAACTAGAAAAAACAGCATAATAGAGATATTTTAATCAGCTTTGAGTTCTTTGAAAGAACTTAGAGTTGGGCTTGAAGAAAAAAAGAATGGTTGATTCTCAAAGTTTGGAAACTAAAAAAAAATCCACTGAAATTGATTAAGGGAGACACAAAGGGAGGAAGATCATTGTAAAAGAAAAAAAAAAGGTAGGGCAACTCATCATATATTTCTGATTTAGTGGAACCTAATTCAAGAAAATATCAATGTCTATGGTAACAATAGAAGGTTTTGCTTCCTCTAAACCTAAAATGCCATGCTTGGAGATGAAGAGAGTCTACTACTTGTCAGTAATGCATCACACCTGACTTGCGTTAAGCACTTTGATTCCCTTGAGCACACTCTGATCACTTACAAGCTCTGGGCAAAGTCCTGGCCTTGTGCTTATTTTAATAGTTGACAAAGACCATGCTACCTGACTTCAAACAGTGTGATGCGATGAAGGATTCTCTTTAAAAAATATAAATGCTGAGACATTTTTAATATACAATGCAAAGCATCTGGGTATTTGTGAATAATCCACAAATTATTTAAAATTTTTACTCCCAAATTTTAAGACATCTCAATATGATCCCTAAGGGAGTACCCTCATTCATTTTCAAAAATATGAAATACACTTTGAAACATGTGAGCACCATCATTGGACTTAAGCAAGATTTTGAATGTCACTGCTTTGCAACTTGGTTCAAACAATATTGGACTAAATTACATCTCAAAGATATCTGTAATCACAAAGATCATATTAGTACTTAAGACTTAACTAGACATTTAAGATCAGTATTGCAGTAAAGCTATATTGCTCTTCCAATGATACAGATCCACATATACATACAAATGTATACATACAAATGCACTTACAAGTTGGCTGAATTCTCTTAGTGTTAGGAAAAAATGCTACTTCTACATTCTTGATAGTTCTCATATTAATCACGAGGTTAGAAGATGCTCTAAGCTTCACTACTGAAATATTGCAGGAGACAGGATAGGAAATTTGTAGCCCAGGACTTCTTAAATGAATGTGATTCTCAGCAAAAATTAATGCATTGACATCACGTTGCTTCCTGGTGCTGTTAAGCATGGCCAAATTCAGCACATAAGCATTAGTAATGATATTTAAAATGGCAAAAACAACATCTAATGTTTCTTACAGATGGAAAAAGATTTTAAAAAATTGAGCCAGCAATGTTTTTTTAGATGTAAAGAAAACACTTTTTTTTAAATGAAGCCAACAATGTATGTTTAATTGCTCACTTACTGTTCTTAAAGAATAAACTGAACAAGTAATAACCTTGTGCTGACAGAATGGAGTTGTTTTTATAATTAATATTTTATTAGACATGCAATGTGGTAAAATAGGAAGAGCCCAACGTTAAGCAGTCAATCTTACTAGCAATGCAAGGCACAATCTTTGTTTTCATAATGTTTTCCTAATTGTGTTAGATAGCAATGTACACACAGACTACACAATGTGAGTTACAAGGGAGGGATCACAATATAAAAGAATGTCTTTCATTTAAACTGTTATGCTTTCAGACAGCTTGGCTTACTCAAAAGCAATAGAGGACCCCTGACTTCCTTTCTGTTTCAAAGCACAATCCCCACTTAACATCTGTTTTTCCAGGCAATCGAAACTATCTTGCTGACTGCATCCTTTCAGATGAGTGCTTAAAAGACCATCCAGAGATGCACAATTCCATTCAAGGCAGGTAGTATCATGTCAATCTGAAGCAACTGTGAATGGTCCTTCTTAAATATTTCTAATACCATTTGATAGGTGTCATTGGCTTTTATGAAAACCATGGAGCCACTTCCTTTCCTGACTATGTTTGGAATTACTGTACACATCTCTTTCCTGGCCTCTGGCAGAGGCTTGTGATGTAAATAAGTTCATATGGCTGGCTGGAGAGGAAGAAGGTGTGTATTACCAGCCCACGTACATCAAAGGGTGTGCATGGTTTCAACCAAAATTAAGAACAGGAGTGCCTTACAGAGACACTCCTGAGATATTTCTGCAGATCATGGCCTGCCTAGAGGAATGTGTTCTCTCTCTGTTAATACTCCTCCTTCCTGTCTCCATCTCCACCCCCATCCAAGAATGTAGTAAAACCAGTGTTAACTATGAAAATGGTCATGAGAAACTTTGAATAATCAGGAAGGAAGATTTGAATCAAAGAGACGATATTCCCACGTCACAAACGAAATTCTTGCAAACTTCGATTTATAGAAGCCTCAACGTGTCACTACTTTCTAAATTTGCTCACATGGACGGACACCTTTGTGTTTTTTAACTTGCCTTGTTATACTTTCCTTAGCTTTGGGATGAAGCAGAATTTTCAGACCTTTTTAATCAATACCTTCCAGAACTGGCATGATGTGTGGTCTGATTTAGGTCTCTGCCTAACTTAAATTTCACTTGTTTAGAAAAGCAGCTTTTAATTCTTAAAATTATTACAGAAATAATTAACACAGAAGATGTTATCTAAGTTTTCCTCTCTAAAGAGAACCACCCCGCAACATTCACTGCATATCATTACTTCCCACATAAAAATGGCTTTCATACATGTACTAATGTGTATTGTCATGTTATCTTTCTTCAAAATTATTGAGTGAAATTATTACCAAAAATTCAGGAGCATAGGCAATCTGTACCTCCACAACACAATTTTCAAAAGAAGAGAACTTCCACATTCTTTTTTTTTTTTTTTTTCTTTTCTTGATCTAATTCCTTTGTCTGAAGAATGAAGGAACTTTCAGTGACGGAGTTCACTGGAATCTCCTGGCATTCTTAAACAATTGAATTCAATGCTAAGCTGCAGCATTAATAACTGACATTTTTATTTTCCTAAGGGCATTTAATAAATGAATCCTACCAAAGAGGAAGGAAATAAACTGTCAGTGAGTGAATTAAGATTTCTTGATTTTCATTTAAAATTAAGAATGCATAAATATCAGAATTTCATGAAACCTTCAAAAACATATTTAAAGAAAGAAGTTTAATCTTGTGATTAGCATAATATGCTCAAAAATATTATGAGAAGATATGGACTAGATTACCTCTATTTTGACAATTGCTTATAGTGAGATTGTATTTTAGAAGGTTTGCTCAGAAGGTGAGCTGGCCTGGAAGACAAAAGCTCAAGCATTTGGCTCTGCTAACAGCTATTTGTGTTTTTGTAAGAAAGTAATTCCCCAAACCTTCCATATCTATAAATTTAGAAGAATGGATTAAATGTTTTTACATTCATTTTTAAAAGTTAAACAAGCCTATTATTGATCATGGTCAAAATTGCTAGAGTCAACCAGTTGTTTTAACAGCAAACTCTCCCAAGTTAAGAAGCTTAATGCAAGAGTTTATTTTATAGACCCGAGGTGACTAAATCCAATGAACATGTTTCAGGAAGATTTGTTCCATATGTTGATGGAGCAGTTGCATCTGTGGCTCTCTCATTCCTTAAGCTTTGGATTCCTCTGCATCTGACCCACTGAAGAGTAAAGGCAGACAAGGAACATACAGTCGTTTCTTAAGCACCTTAACCTACAAACTTATTCACTCATTGTTTTTTCTATTGGCTAGAAATACACACAGGGTCCCATCTATCTCAAGAGGACCTGGCCAACAACAGTCCCTGTGTGCTACCACTTGGCTGTTAACAACTTTTTGAATGGCAGAACACAGACAAGGCTATAAAGATTCTTTCAGTTGGAAGCTGTGATTCTATGTAAGCAAACACAGATCACAGGAAGATTAAGTAAGTCCCAGCATATTTAAATGACTCCTACATCGAAACAACATTCCCAGATGCCAGGGATGCGATGATTCATCTCCTGGAAAACATAAAATTCTATAAATACCAGGAAATGATAGAATGTCACAGTGAAACTGCTGCCCCTCCCCCCCAAGATATGTATTAGCAGGAAACTAGATTGGAAGTGCCATAATCGGGATGCAAATCAGACTGTCTTCCATGGGAACTCAGGCAGTGGCTTGTACCAAATACCAAATTCCAATTACTCACCTGCTCTACACCATTTCTACTATATTAAACTATTATCAAGGCTTTCATCTTTCTTTGTTAGCTATTCCTTCTAATCCAATCGTTTTTCCTTTCACCAAGAAAGAAAAGTAATATAGACTATAACTCGGGCCAAAAGTCAGTCTTCTTAAAACAGATGAAAACAAAAGACAATGTTGCCCTTCCTGTCTGAAATGCCATGGAAATCCTTGCATTTGGCTTTCTGCAGTTATTGCATTCAAGTCATTTTTAGCATATAAAGGGAAAAGAGAGTTTTCTAAAAACGATAATGATAGACAACATGAAAACAAAATTTCCATGATAAAAAACATCTTTGAGGACAGTCTGTATTTCTCCAGCTTTAAACACCACCTAAAGGGTAGCATTTAGCCTGGTGGCCAGGTAGGACACCAAATAAGATGCTTCCATCCCACTTCAGCAGCCCTGCTTGAATACCAAACTGTGGTCCTGCACTCCAGGTTCCTGCTGATAGGGATCCTGGAAGGCAGCAGGACAGGCCACTGCAGCAGTGGTTGCATTCCTGCCACCCACAGAGGAGACCCAATCTGGGTTCCAGCTCCTGGGTTCCCCAGACATTGTTAGCATGGGGGAGTGAGATGGTAAATGAGTGATCTTTTGCTCTCTCCATTATTCCCTCTCTCAAATGGATAAACACATTTTTAAAAAATGAATCATTTTGGGCCCGGCACGGTGGCGCAAGTGGTTAAGGTCCTTGCCTTGCACGCCCAGGATCCCATATGGGCGCCGGTTCTATCCCAGCAGCTCACTTCGCTTCCCTTCCAGCTCCCTGCCTGTGGCCCGGGAAAGCAGTCAAGGAAGGCCCAAAGCTTTGGGACCCTGCACCTGCGTGGGAGACCCGGAAGAGGCTCCTGGCTTCAGATCGGCATAGCATCGGCCGTTGCGCTCAGAAGATCTTCTTCTCTGTCTCTCCTCTCTGTATATCCGCCTTTCCAATAAAAAAAATAATAAAAATAAATCTTTAAAAAAATTTTTAAAAAATGAATCATTTTAGGTGAAAATAGAATTTTTGAGTATTTCGATGCTCAAACATTGAAATTTAAATAACTTCCTTAGGAAAAAAATCCCCGCACTTAGAAAACAAAGGCCTATTGCTATTAACCTACCAAAGAAACACATTAAAGTACAAAATAAATATCGTATTATTGTATCTACGGCAATGTCACTATGTTTAGTTTTGTTTGTTTTGTTATCTTTATCTTAACCTGTTCTGAATTTCTGTCTCCAAGTAGGGATTTTTTTTGGCCAGCACCAAATCTCCACCCTCACTTAGTTATCCCTAGCATTTCCACTCAACAAATCATTTGAAATGCCTAACCATGCTTATTTTTATCATCAACCCAAGCCACTAGGCAACTCAGCAGAAAACAATGAAAAAATGTCTGCCACCAGCTCAAATGTCCCTGTGTGTGAATGTACTTCCTTGCCCACCCACGTACAAACGCATTTATTTACATTCTAGTCTTTCACCCCTTATTCACTTGTAAGACTTGTTCTATGGATTAGAAAATGGGAAGAGTAGTCTGTGAAAGAGCAGAAATAAAGTTAGTTAACAAGTCATAATTCTCTCAACCATGGACTTTGTTAGACCAAATCAATCAGTGCACACGAATGTAGCTTTTTGGTGTCTTGGCAAAATGGGGACAGACAGAATATGTAAATTTTCATTAAAATATTCACCAAAATAACATATTCTGCCTTCAAACGCTTGCCCTCCAACAAGCACTTGTAGACATATGTACCTCTGTTTCAAGGCACAGGACTTCATGACTGCTTCCTGCTATTCTGTTTGTATGACCATGTTATGGGAGAGACTTTACAATCACATAGGCAAATTGTTTCTGAAGACTCTGAGGCAGGACCAGCTTTCTATTCTGCAGGAATTGGTGCAAATGAAAACACGGGGCCCCTTGTTGAAACACCATTTCAAGATAGCAACACCTGAGCATGAAGCCAGTCTCAGGTCTTCTAAGCTTCCAAGCTAAGAGCTCACTCGTGTTCTGCGTGTCTGGATAGGTTGTATGACATGAAGCTGGCACAGCTCTGTAGACAACGCATTGCTTATTCAAATGTATAACCCCAGACAGTACTGCGGTGTCTGAGAGTTAGCCCTCAAAAAATGAACGCTGAAAGATGGAACCAATAAACAGCTAGGTCCCCCAGTTTTACAGATTCCCATAGGAGAAAAAGCAGACTTCATTTGTAATGAAAAATAAGAATGTGCCCTCAGTGGTTAGTTATTTTACCTGAAATTCCTGAGAGATGAAATAGGAGGTAAATTCAGTCCATTTAAATGCATTTCCTAGCTTTATATCTCAATTTCATTTCTGGTTATCTCAGAGACACTTAACAAAGTAGAAACCACAAAAGAGAAATAAGTGATCTGAAGTCACCACATTGCATTCTGCTATTTTATTAGGAATCATAATAAAGATGGCCCTTGTCACCACCACAGTCCCCATCATCTGTGTGCTGCCCTTTGGATCCTTGCAAGCTCATCCTCCCAGGCCAGTAGTTTCTCATATTCCAGAGATCAGCAAGCTTCATCCTCACACACCTGCTGAGATTCTCCTGTTGTGAGCCACAGCCTTACCGACTTGAAATCATTCCTTCTCAACTGAGGAGTGATTGCTATGGAGATACAATCAGGCTAAATGTTCATTCAAGTCACATGTTCACATCACTGTCTCCACTACTCCACTAGAGAAAAGAGAAAACCCACTCACGGGAGAAAGCCCCCGGCGTGTTCCACCTCAGAAGCTGCACAGAACATATGGAGTTTTCCAACATGGTCAATTATTTCCTTTTTTATGTTAATGTCTCCTCCTTCTAACATTTTTGCTTTGGACCAAAATCAAAACTGGCACTTAGCAATCTTAACTACAACAAGAAAAGTTACCCTCATCCAGACAGAAAACATAAACTAGTGTACCTGACACTTCGTCTTCTTCTAAGATTTCCAGTCCAAACGTGTAGGTTCTTAACAGCATCTCACATTTAGAGACGTCCATCTTCTCAAGTGCACCACAGACTGGAGCGGCAAGTCTTCTGATGTTGTGTTGTCACTTGCCCAAAAGTTGGACTCTGCACAGGTACCAAAACCTCCAACCCACACTCTATGACTCAAAGGACAGGGCCTGTGGCATCTAAGTTGTCCCGAGATACAAAGGGTGAGTCTGCTGTCACGATCTCCTTGAGTATTTTCTAGGCCTCTGAGAAACAGTCAGGCCTGAAGGAATATCAGGACAACTACCTACAGCTGCAGCAGAAGAGAAGCACTGTCAGAGACAGGATTTCAAAGTCGTGCAAGAAATCCCACGGGTGCTAGCAACTGGGACTTGAGTGAAAAAGCAACAGGCAACTGCTTTGCTGTGCTGCAGCGTTTCAGCCATCTAGAGCAGACAGCCCCTTCTCTAGCATTCTCTTCATCTGTTCTCATCCTAACTAGCCATGTGCAGACTCCTCACCCCATCCCAAAAGACTTTGAAAGCAGTCCTGCCTTCACAGCCAACAGCCAAAGTAACTTTGATTTACTATCAAATAAAATCAGTTTTCTAAACCTTCTTTCCATTTTCTTGGCATATGAAAGACCGCTGACAAGGTCAACTTCAAAACTAAACAGTTAATGAAACTCAACCAAATATACTAAAATGTTGGGCCTGATTCACTTTGACATTTATCAAATACTGCAATCACCACATATGTGGCTTCAGTAAAGCTTCTAGAACGAAAATGGAGTGCATTTTAAAAGATTTTGGATATTTCTCAGATTCAGATCTTATGATGTTTCTTGTTTATGCCTGCTGGAATGTTGCTTTCTGCAAATCATTGAGTACATTCCCTCACCATCATGACTTAAAATGTCTCTGCCTATAGGGCAAGTGGTCTCATCCCTTCTTTTATTTCAGTTACTTATTCATTAGGTTACTATGTATTATTTCTAATTATTAAGAATCTTCTTATAGATGTTCAGGGAACTATAGACAAACCTAGTTTGCAAGTCTTTCTTAATGCCTGATATAAAAATATCACAAAGTATCTTTAAGGTTCAAAACTGCTTCACCTGCGCTGGGCTCAGCAGGCTTTACGCCTGCTGACTCTTTTCCAAGACATGCGATTGAGTCATGCATCTATCCCAGGCACTCCCATGTCGGCATGCAGCCACATTCCTTTCCAAGGAGAAGACACATGTGCCCACAAGTCACTGAGACAGGCATGGCCACCCCTCGGGAACTGAATCCTTGCTTTTCCTAGTTGCCAAAAGACCAGACAATCTGGGGGAGTAGAAGTTGGCTTACGCATCCATTGAAACAGACAATGTGATTTTTATTCAGATATCCAAGTGTGCGTGTGTGTGTATTTATGTGAGAGTATTTCTCTTTCTTTGGTGAGACATTCTTGGGTTGTAATTGGGTGCATTTGGAATTAGTAGACATGAAGCTTCTTGGAAATCTGGTTTCTACCTCAACCTACACCAGGTCTTCTGAAAACATGGCTTGTGATAGCTTGTGGTGGAGACTCTTGTGCAAGGGTTTATGGAGAACATGACATCAGGAAACAACAGGACGGATGATCTTACCTCCTTTTTTTTCATTCCAGCTATTGACAAAATATTGTATTATGTAAAAACTCCAATTGCAAAAGTTCAAGGGGGGAGGAGGAAGATGAGTGAAAATGTAACCACAGCTGGTGACTGGCTTCAGCCTGATCCCACTGTGAGCTCCAATTCCAGAATTACTCCCCAGAACTGGTCCCCTCTCATGGAAAGGAAGCCAAGTGTTTGTAAGCTTTGTTAGTTTTCTGAGGAAGAAACTCACTTCACCTCCCAAGAAAGAGGCCTACAATCTGGCTGAGGGCAAATCTCCAGAGAGGGATGCAACTGTCCAAAATTCACAACAGCCAGGCAGTAAATCCACTCACTCCACTCCCCATAAGGTGGATCCATGCAAGATGTCAACACCACAACTTCAGTCCTTCCCTCTCCCAGCTCAGATCCCCTGGATCCTCACATGAAGTTCTTCCCTCCAGAGACTGGTACTGTGGTATGGTAGATTAAGACATTGCCTGTAATGAGAGCAACCATGTGAACACCAAATGGAGTCCCACCGGCTCCACTTCTGATCCAGCTCCTTGCTATTTCTCCTGGGAAAGCAGTAGAAGATGATCTGAGGGCTTGTGCCCTCCACCCTTGTGGAAGACCTAGATGGAGTTCCAGGTACCTGGCTTCAGCCTGAGCTCAGGCTTGGCTACTGAGATGATGACAGGAATGAACCAGCAGATGGAAAATATCTCCGTGTCTGTCTCTGTCTGGCCAGAGCTGAGCTGGTCTGAAACCAGGAGTCAGGAGTTAAGTTCCCAATATGGGTGCAGGGGCCCAGTGACTTTCCCAGGTGATAAGCAGGGAACTAGGAATGGAATTGAAACAGCTGGGACACAAAATAGAGTCCATCTGGGAGATACCACAGACAGAAGTTTAACATATATTGCCACCATGCCAGTACCTACCTCTACCTTTCCTTTCAAAAAAAAAAGAAGAAGAAGAAGAAAAAGAAAAAAAATGTTTATTTTTATCTGAAATGCAGAGATGCAGAGAGAGAAGTCAGGATCCTGGAACTCCTTCCTGGTCTCATAGGATTATCAGGGTGCAAAGCACTTGGGCCATCTTCTATTTTCCCAGGCATATTATCTGGTAACTGGATTGGAAATGAAGCAGCTGCGACTCAAACCGGTGCTCAAATGGGATGCTGACATTGTATGTGGCAGTTTAACCAACTGCATCACAATTCTAGCTCTGATCCACGACTTTATCAAGCAGAATTGTTGTGGCTGCATTTTACCCACACCTGGACATGAAAACAAAAGATGCCAAAATGGGTTAACTTGACTACAAAAATATTCTATAATGTGGCATTATCCCAACCTACTAACTGATGACTATGGTTATCATCAATTACTTGCCTGATGATCTCTTGGCATAAAAAGTCCCCAAATGACTACCACCATGAAACAAGTATTTATTTGAGTTTATAGTGTTTCTTTTAGGGGACATGCCTTCCCTTACGAAATGGGACTTGCAAAATCTCAAGTAGAACATGAAGCACAAAACTTCTATATGATCAATGGGAAGGAAGGTAAGGAGAGCCACTTCTACCCACATGCCATGGCTCTAAGACTCATGAGTTCTACCTATTTAGAATAGTGCAAAGAGCAATGGTTTAGTGTGCACACCATTTAAAAAGGCATTGTAGGCTGTTATCACCAAATTGATGCTACCACTGATAAAATGTGGTTCCACCCAATAACACGCAGGGTTATCCAGTTTGGGAGTAATGTGGAGTACAATTCGATTTCAGATTCCATGGTCATGTTGGTGGCTGCCATGCCCTTCTAGTCATAAAATTGTCTTCTTTGTATTAAATCCCATGTCAGTGGATTACATACTTTGTGACTCCTCAGCAAGATAGAAATGGTCAGTCCTTCCTGAACCACTTTCTTGCAAGGTAAAGAACATTCTAAAAACCCTCAAGTGCTTCTTGGTTTCCTCAAGAAAAAATATCTTGGTATAGATACAGCATTGGACCGCATGGCAATAGACTATTCAGAAACATTTGTGATCATTCCTTGCAAGTTAGAAAGGACTTAGGCTTTGGGGTCCTATCTGCCACTATATCCACATACTTCAAAAGCCCACTGCAGAAGGTAGCAAGTGACCGAGTCAGAGGCAGGTGGAGGTTGTGTCTATGTAATTGTTCAGTACCTCTTCTGCTTTGTTATGTGACAAGTTACTTCTATATTGTACCTCTTTCTGTAGGGTATAGCCACATACCCCCTGAAAAATCCATATCACTGGTCTGACTTTCTTTCTCCATTCAAGATCTTGACCAATTAGCTAACCCGTTCATTTGTCCATGAATTTGCAGACATGCAAGCACGTAAGTCATTCCCTGTTGCCTGTATGTCTGGGAATTTTTCAACTCTAATCAAGTGACCCAAGCACATCACTGGATGGTGAGCTGTGTGTTTCCTTAGTGCTCCCAGTCCTCCCTACCCTCACATTTGAAGGTGCTAGGTAGTGATTTTTTTTTAACTTTTTAGCTTTTATTCACCTACATGGTTGACTGATTTATAAATAAAGCTTGGGTCTATGCCTCTTCCTTTCCTGGATCATTGAAAGGAAACCTCCAGGGGCAAAACCTGTGAGCTTGGGAAGAGGCATTAGTGAAATACTGCAACATGACCTGAGAGTATGTGGTAGCTTGCTTGCTTAGGCTCTCTTGACTTGCTCAAAAGCTTTCCTGGACCTACTATTTCCTTTTTACAATGATTTCCGCTGGGCTTGAATTTATTGCTATGGGGCTGATAATGTCTAATTCATAGGGAATAGAAATGGCTGAATAGACATTTGCTATCACATGAACAGATTCTCTACTTCTACCAGGATTCAATGGTGTTTCATGATCTATTCATCAAATGGACTCTAATTCTCTGTGGCAGGTGACTGGACTTTATTCCACATAGATACACTGTTATTTTCTCACTGGGGCTTTCCAGAGGCTCCAAGTAGTGCTTTTCTGTACCACAGAAACCTCTAATGCCATAGGGTCATCCAGGATATATGGCTCAAGAGGCAGCACTGCTTCTTCCAAAGCCTGGACTAGTAGTCCTGCCTCTTCTGAGATCCATTTACAACTAGCAGCCTTCCACCTTATAAGGAAATGGCTGCCAGTAATATTCCCAAATACAGAATATGCTGCCTCTAAGAACCAGACTTCCCAAGTGCACTTGTTGACAAGTGCAGGTGACCAGAAGAGGAGTATGAACACAGCCGTAGAGTAAGATTATAATGCAAGAATATTATTATTGTCCATGCCATGGGATGGTGAACCAGCTAGATCAGTAGATCCTTGTTTTGTATGGCTATTGAAAAATATCCATTTGTCAAGTCAATAGCTTCATATCATATATACAGTCTGTGTTACTCTGCTATTGTAAAGATACATTTGGCAGCACACCTGCAATTAGTTATCTTTTCCTAAGTCCACAGTCATGAGTAAATGGTTGTTGAAGAAACCAGACTAGTATTAATTAAATGGAGATGTGATAATTACCACCTCTGCATTCATTAAAATTTTAATCTGCCAATCTTATATATATACATATATATGATATACACACACACACACACACACACACACACACACACACACACACACACGTATACATATTATTCTATTGCAGTCAACGTGGAGGCAGTTTCAGGAGCTGCTGCCTGGATCCTCTAACTATAATAACTTTCAATTGAAAGTCAAGGAGCCAACATGAACATTCTCTTTATCACTAAGTATATTCACTCTGACAATGCATTGAAAAACAAGGAATGGCCACTAAGTGGCCATTTAATTCTAATGAATTCTAATGAACAGCGATAAAATAGGCATAGGTCAAGACTTTTTTTTTTTCAGCTGCCCCTGTACGTGTTGGCTCTAAGAGAGGATGACTGAGAGATCTGGGAATCCCAGGTTTCAGGATATACTTGGATCTGGATCATGGATTCTTGGAATATTAGAACACACCCCTTTAAAAAGGGTGCAGTTACAGGAAAATGAGATGTGAGCTAAAGATCTTACTACTCTGGAAGCTTAAGGTGTTGTTGTCTTTTCTTGCAGATTTCCGGCCCCTCCTTCAATTGAAGCCTTCACGGTCTGAACACCACTTTCAGTATATAAACTGGGCAAAGAAGTCTGACTTCCCATTAGCGAAGTGTTCACAGGCTGAATGTAGAATGTAATGGTTATTTGTGTGTAGATCTTAGTTTCAAAAATCTTTGATTCCCTTTTGTATGAATCACATAGATATCTGTGCTGCTAATAAAGATTCTAAAATATAGATATCAAGCAAATGAGCTTGATATGTCTGTGGCATCAAATCACTGCAAGGTACAAAGCAACACCTGCTAGTTCCAGTAGTTGCACGTAGCATATTAACTACAAAATAAAAGCTGGCTTATCAGTCACAACAGTCACTTTCAAATGCTCAGTATTCCCACCTGCTCAGTGACTACCATGTTTCACAGAACAAATACAGAACATTTTCATCATTATCTTCAAGGGAAAGAATATGAGTCCCAATGACCAAAATTCTAAGCAATCAATAAGAACGCCTCGTACAATCATGTGAGTTTTACATGGCTTTTTTTTTTTTTGGTCTTATTTTACGCTTCAGGAAACACCAAGAGTTCACAGGATTTGTCTCGTTCCCCTTCACAAGATGGGTGAATGGCTCAGGTAGAATGAAAACTGACAGCCCAGACATGTTAATCTCTGCAGAATCCAGGGGCCAGACAACATGTGGACAAGAATCACAAGTGAAGACCATCTTAGATAGACCTCTAGAGAATGCATCAGTGTACTCTGCACGTCTGCTTTTCTTACAAGCTGAAATAGAAGTGTGTTTATTTGGTGTTCTTACAAATTGTCCTTGGAACTGAGTAGTTATTTACTTTATTATCTCCTGTAGATTTGTAGTAACTATAAAATTCATCAAGTTACTCACTGTGGAAAGTTGGAAATGTAAGAGATGATGCTACAATTTTAAACCTGAACAAGGGCACTCAGACGATAGTACTGCTTAATAAATGTGTGCAATCAAAATAGATCATTCTTTGGTGAATTACAGAGCAGTCTGAGAATGCTCTAACTCCCTGCATGTTTAGTTGTTAAATTGAAAGCTACAAGAGCACAAACGAGGAAAACAGAATCAGGACAATTGTCCAATGAATTCTTGCTAGACATCAGTGGGAGAAGAAAGGTAATCTTAAGTGAACAGGTAGGTTGGTATCTAAGGTTTAAGGTACATTCATGTGCATCTTCATGAGGCATTTGTTGGCAAAAACGAATAAATAAAACAAAACACACAGATGAATCCTTCACCAGAGCTATTGTTTCCCTATTTATGTTATGATACAGTTCCATAGTCTCTGGGATTTCCCTTACCTCCTCCCTAAATCCTCTCCCCACCTCCCACTGATTTCCCCTATATCATTACAATAGTATAATAAATACTCATAAATAGTCATGAGTCCATCATTCTGCTACTTAAGTGTATCCTGACATTGTAGGTATGGACAACAACAGAGAGTCCTGCATCCTATTGTCAAGATATATTGAACAGTTTCATTGGGAGTCTATCTTTGATCTGGAAGTACAGATGCATACTGCATTGCATCATCACATCTCAACATGATATTCTCTATTACACAGTTACTATTATCCCCTTAAATGAAAAGCCATAAAAAATTAACAACAGAGAAAGACAATTTACAACATAAAGTTACATAGCATGCTACTGAATGGCTAATGTATTACTGAAGAAATGAAAATTAAAAGCTTCTTGAAGAAAATGATGCTTCTGTATCATCTAAAAGTCAATGAAGAATTTAATATGCAAAAATACTATACAGAAGAAATGAAAATTAAAAACAAAAATAGCAAAATGCATTGAAATGGATATTGATCTTACATTTTTTAAGGAGGTTGCCTTATATCAGGGAGAATACGTGATATTTGTCCTTTGGGGATTGACTTATTTCACTGAACGTAACAGTCTCTAGTTGCGATCATTTGGTTGCAATTGTAGAAGTTCATTATTTTTAATGGCTGAGTAGTATTCTATGCCACTCTTCTTTGGACAAGCATCTGGGTTGTTTCCATGTCTTTGCTGTTGTAGATTGTGCTGCTGTACATATAGGATTACAAATCCCTTTCTCATATGCAGATTTCATTTCCTTTGGATATATTCCCAGGAGTGGAATAGCTGGGTCATACAGCAGATTTATTTTCAATTGTCTTAGCACTCTCCATACTGATTTCCGTAGTGGTTGTTCTAGCCTGCACTCCCGCCAAGAGAGAAGGAGGGCACCTTTCTCCCCACATCCATGCCAGCAGCTGTTGTTAGTAGAGTTCTGAATGTAGGCCAGTCTCACTGGAGTTAGGTGAAACCTCAACATGATTTGCATTTGTATTTCCCTGATAGCTAGGGAGCCTGAGCATCTTTTCGTATGTCTATTGGCATATGAATTTGTTCTTTTGAAAAATGTCTGCTCATTTCCTTTGCCCATTTTTCACAGGGTTGTTTTTTGTTTTGTTTTGCTTTGCTTTGTTTTGTTTTACTGCCCCTGAAGCTCTTTGTAAATCCTGTGTAGTATGCAAAAATTTTTTCCCATTCTGTTGGTTGCTTCTTCACTTTGTTAGTTGTTTTATTTGCTGTATAGAAGCTTCTAGTTTGATGTAATCTCCTTTGTTTTTCTTTGACTGCCTGTGCTTATGGCATCTTTTCTAAGAAATCTTCCTCAGTTCCTATATCTTGGAGAGTATTTCCTATATTTTCCTCTAATAGTTTGATGGTTCCTGGGTGCCAATTTAAGTCCTTGATCCATGTAGAGCTGATTTTTGTATAAGGTGACAGGTGGCGGGGGGGGGGGGGTCTTGCTTCTTACTTCCGCAGGCTATTATCCAATTACTTGGCTATACATGTGTGGGTTCACTTCTGGTGTTGCTATTCTATTCCACTGATTTTCTTCCCTGTTTCTGTACCAGTGCCAGACTACTTTGATGACCACTGCTCTGTAGTATGTCTTGTGGTCTGGAATTGTGATTCCTCCAGCTTGATTTTTATTCTTCAGGATAGGTTTCTCTATTTGTGGTCTCTCGTGTTTCCAGATGAACTTTTGTATAATTTTCCTATTTCTGAGAAGAAAGTTGTTTGGATTTTGATTGGGACTGAATTGAATCTGTATATTACTTTTGTTAATACGCACTTTCTGATCATGTTGATCCTGCCAATACAGGAACATGGTAAGTTTCTCCATATTTTAATGTCTTCTATATTTTTAATGTTTCATAGTTTTACCATAAAGGTCTTCTACATAATTAGTTGGATTAATTCCTGGGTATTTAATATTCCTCTCCATTATTTTAAGCAGGACTGTGCTGACAATTTATTTCACAGCCATGGAGTTATTTGTGTATGTCATTGCCATCAATTTGTGTTAATTTTATATCCTGCTACCCTGCCAAAGTCTCTTATGAGTTCCAATAGCCTCTTGATTGAGTCTTTTGGTTCTCCTATATAGACAGTCATGTAATCTGCAATAAGCAAGTCCTTCAGCAGAGTTACTGTTTCCCTTCTAACCAGTGAGAGCTATCAAAGATTAGTCTAGAAAGTCTCTTGCACTGAAATGTAGATTTCTGAGTACGGTATTTTCACCCTTGACATTGAGTAGATGAGCTGCCTTTGATAAAGAAGTAGAGTCATCTACAGGAACAGTGTAAACAGAGGTGCTCATGTTGAGATGTGAAGATACAAAGCATGCATCTGTACTTCCAGATCAAAGATAGACTCCTAATGAAACTGTTCAATATATCTTGACAATAGGATGCAGGACTCTCTGTTGTTGTCCATACCTACAATGTCAGGATACACTTAAGTAGCAGAATGATGGACTCATGACTATTTATGAGTATTTATTATACTATTGTAATGATATAGGGGAAATCAGTGGGAGGTGGGGAGGGGATTTAGGGAGGAGGTAAGGGAAATCCCAGAGACTATGGAACTGTATCATAACTTAAAAAAAAAAAAGTAGAGTTGTAATCATTCAAGGTCCCTATTAGTTCAGATATGACAAAATCAACCATTGTTACTTGCAGGAACAGACAACAAGGGCAATGTCATCATAGGCATCAAGAGCACTAAGTCACCTTATGATCAACTAAACAGCAGGGTCTTTGGGAGCATACAGACTGGGTGCCTGATTTTCCTAGCCCTCCTATCCGTTTGTCTGCTAGAACATCAATAGATTGAGCTATGAAACTAGAACACCTGGGAATATCTATTCTCACAGCCTCAGCAGGATAGAAGATTTACACACAAACATCAGAAAAGATTTCTGTTGTTTTCTGCTTTCTTCCTCAACACGAACCTTTTATATCTACCAAGTACTTTTGAATTGCCTATACTTTTTACCAATAGCACAACTAAATACATATATCAAGCAGTTTTTTTTTCAGTGTTTGGCCTAGAGCGATACAATTAATTGACAATTCTCAACTAGTAATCTATCCTTTTTCTGCTCCCAGTATGCATGAACTTATTAACATAATGTCTATTCAATGAAGGTCCCACAGACCTGACAGGTGGAAGGCCTTTTCTTCCATAGCTATTTCCATATGCCAACTATTCATTTCAATTTCATACACCTTTCAAGCTAGTGTGTTCATCTGACTGCCAGAGAACTGTCTCTTTCAAATTTACTTCTATTTTTATTGTTTTGCTTTACCAATTAAGTAACAACCTTTGTATGTGAAATCATTCACTTCAGAATTAAGTTTTCTTTCTTAGAAGGGTTGTGTTTTCAGATGGCACTTCTTGTATTATATAATGAAAACTGAATCATATCTTTACTTCATGCTCAGAGATGCTTAAATTGTCCCAAAAATTGAATTCTGATTCAAGCCTGAAAACTCTACTCACTTAAGTAAAGCTTCTGTAAGCCGAACGAAATCCTAAGACTAAAGTAATTTTCAAACTTCAATCCACAGATATTGGCAGATTTTGCTATGAAATACTAACACGTACTGGAAATCAGTGTTTTATCATCTGGAATAATTAGATCTCAGTAAAATTCATAGAGTATTCTTGGCTCGTCTTAAATACGTGTCATCCATGTTGAAGACGTTAACAGAAGAACCATCCATGGTTTAGTAAAACAGTCCAGCAGGAATGTGAAGAGGGAGCAGGGGAGTGTGGTAAGGCTCATAAAGTATGTAGTTCTAGGACCGATGTACAGGAAAATGTGCATTAGATGTGAATCCTTTGGCAACGTATCTATGGTAACACACGCCAAATTTATGAGTGAATTCCAAAGACAGTAAATGTCTCTGTTCTGTATTGAATATTATTTGGAATAAATGGGCCATAAGCCAGGGGTGTGGACATCCTTTTGCTATAACCTTTCCATTCTAATGACATATTTTCTAATGAGATTTGACATGCAATTCAAACATAGTTCCCAAAGCATGTAATATCCCTCTAAATTGCTCACAACACTAAAATTGATATCATTCTTCCCCTCATGTTAAATCCATGGCCTCCTTTACCAATAGCCACCCACTGTCTTTCTGATAGTAATGATCTATATTGGATGACTGGATAATATCAATTTTCATTTTTAGTATCTGGGGACTTTCTCACAAGAACATAAGATGCTCCAAAAAAACACAGTGATCTATAATATTAGGATAACTTTTCTTGAACAAAACAAAATACTGCATGTAGATTTAAAATTCTGCCTAAGCCATTTGAGAAAAATAGGGTAGTCAGAGAGGTTGCACATGAATTTAGGATTTTCATATTCTGACCTCAATTTTGAATACTTTGAGTAGGCTTTCTTTATAAATTGCTGAATTCATATCCTGACAGTTTTATTAAGGACATAGTTCTTACATGAATTTGTATTGGAATACACATGTGTCTTACCCAAAAGTAAACTTTACATACAAAGTGGAAATACTCATTTTTGAAGTAAATAAATGGATGCTTTACTTTCCATAGAGTTCAATTCTACCTAGGATAAAATGAAGATAGGGCTAATGACATGACCCAGATACTGTGGAGCTCTGCTCTCTCATGTACCAAAAAAAAAAAAAAAAAGAAGAAGAAGAAGAAGAAGAAGAAGAAAGAAAGAACGAACGAACGAACCTTCCAAAGTGCCCATACCCATGTCCTTGCCTTTTACAGGCAAATATTCATGCTGATCTCACCCAGGAAAGGTAATGATGTGATAATTCTATTAACTTGGTGTGATGGCTTCCGAAACGAGGACCCCTCACTGAGAGCATCTGCATATCTACCTTCAGCAGATATTCATTCAAGAGGACAGACAGATCTATGCCACCTGCTAGAATGGAACAGGTAAACACTTAACACTGTTTCAATTCCCAGCAGATATTCACAACCAGCTGAGAGGCACACATCACAGGCTGGGTCAATGAAAAGCAAAATACATTGGAACATACAACATAGGTGTCCTGCAAAGTCAGTTTCTAAATCTGAACTCTAGGATTAAACTGGAAAATCACAGGTCTGTCCAGCAGAAGAAAAGTGTCTTTGCTGCATTAAATGGACAGAAGGCCAAGGCACCTGTGCTCTCGCTAGTCAAGAGGATCACACAGACAGAAGGGAACAAGGCAGAAACCTTTTTCCAAATCCACAAATCAGATAAGAGAGTGAATGTTCCTCTTCTACGTGAAAGAGGAAACAAAGTACAGAAAGAAGCCAAGGTTATTTCAATAGAAGATTCATAATAAAGGAAATAGCAAGAATGAAAAGTGCCTGCTCACCCTAAGAAAATCTCATACAGATTCCCAATATCTTTTTCTGGGGGATTATGCATAACATCAACGAACTAGTTCACTTTAAAATAGGTAGGGGATAAATAAGGCAGAATATAAACAAATAAGATTATTTAAACCTAGTTACTTTAAACCATTCAAATGTGAATTTCACCTTCAAAATATCCTAACGTTTTAAATCTTTTGCCTTTTCAGTGCCACACTTAACAGACTGCACAATACATACTTTTATCCATATATTTTTTCACACTTGCCCACTTCCATAAAAGTTCTAAGAATTTTTCTCATGATATTCTCATTTAACCTTTTAAATCAAATTTATCCTAATATAATTACATGAAACAAAATTTTCCAATATGAAGGACTTTTTATCAGGTATCTTGACAAATGTTCACACCCCAGTCAAGATGCAGAATGAACAAATGTTCTCTCACGCTCATTAATAGGCAACCTCAATCCTCCCACTAATTCTAGAAAATGAGCATTTACTAATTTCCACATTCTAAAATTTTGTAGAAACAGATTCACAGACTAATCAATCTCGTGTAAAGCTTCTTTCACCCAGCATGTTTTTGAAATTCATTCACACTATAATTTTCCAGTATCTCATTTTTTTCATGACTGAGTTTTATTTCAAAACATGATTCTAAAATAAAACTGCCTATTCACAAGGCCTTAGAAAACTCCACTAATTCTAGTTTGGGTTTCTGTGAATAAAGATTGCTTTATTTACTGGCAAATCTTTGTGGTGATAATCCATTTCTCTTGGGTAAATTTACTGGAGACTAACTACTATTTGGGGGTAAAAATAAATCCTTAATTTTACATAAATTGGTCAAACTCTGTTTCAAAGTGTCTTTAGCATTTCTCATTCCCACCAGCGAAACTCCAGATGCACCATATGCCTGTGAACACTTGATATTGTCATTCTTCCCAACTTTAGCCATTCTTCTGGGATGCAATATATACTCCTGTGTCTGTCAGTCTCCAGGTGCCCCTTTGCTGTCATTCTGTCCTCTCCTATTTCCTGGAATGTGCCCTCTCTGCTTCACTCTGGCCAAACATTGGCCAATGTTTCTCTGTTTAAACATCCTTACCCTATTCCATCATCGTGCTTCTCCTGTCTGATCCTAAAACAAGCAGAAATCACTAGTTTCTAAGAGAAAGAGGACCTTTGCATGACCCCTTGCAGGGGAAGAGCTTAGGTTCTGAAGTGAAGCCACCCAGATACCCTCATCCCAAACCGCGGGGTCCTACAGCTTCCTTGCTAGTTTCCTTAGCTTGGCAGAGAGCATCTACTGGAGGTCATAGTTCAGCCTTCTCTCAAGCCTTGTTACTCTACTGATGAGCTCTGAGCCTGGTCTTCCAGACCACCATCTGGCTGCAGCAAGTTAAGGGTGTCCTGAAACTCCCACAAGGAAAAAGCCCAGCAAATGCCTAGAAATAATGAATAATTTCTCTGTAAGGTTTCTTGTGAATCTTTAATGATTCAGTGGTACTCAGATAGGCCAACTAATTTCATAGGTATTGTGGGTATGTGGGTACCCTTTTCTCTCACATTGTTAAAATGCCAGAATTTTAACACCTGGTGTGAGCTCATCCATATGTTTGTCGCCTGGGTTTGTTCCTGGTGAAATCTATAATGCTTTCACTTCATTTGCATGCCAAGTATTACAGTATTGCACTTACCACCAGTGACAGTGTCCTCACGACCAGCCTACCTATGAATGATTAGTCTCCAGAACTGCATTTCAGAAACTGCTTCTGGGGATCAGTCCCACTTCACTAACTTGCAGCAACTTCCCCATCAGCAGAGTCACACGCAGGTTGGTAGAGGAGCACTTTTGCGAGATAGATCTATAAAAAGAGTGAAGAAGATCAAAGTGGCAGCAAGACAAGAAAACAAGCAGATTAGACACACAATTTTAATTGAGACCTCAGACATGATTATCTCTGGAGTCAGGCTGGCTCTTCAGAACGGTCTTCTGTTAAAAAAAAATGAAAGAACTTGGGGCTTTCACATGCTCAGACATTGGCTGTACACACCCTGCGTCACATGGGAGAAAAAGAGCCTTGAGTGAGTCAATTTGCCTTGGTCATGGGAAATTTACATGCACCATGCAGCTGTGAGCTTTTGGAAGCTGAAATGCAGGCCACTTGGGGAGTGATGTTTGATCATAAAGAGGGAATGCTCTCCTTTCCATAAATGCTTCCTCCTAGAGATGCACATAAGCCCTGATTTCAAGGTCTGGTTGTGTGTAGGGGGGGAGGAAGAGAGAGGAAGAGAGAGGAAGAGAGAGAGAGAGAGAGAGAGAGAGAGAGAGAGAGAGAGAGAGAATGAATGAATGAATGAATGAATGGGCAAAGAGCTGGAGCAAGAAGGTAAGTTATACTTGTTTGACTACTGATTCTCCAAAGGCTGTACCATCTACACAGTGTCCTATTTCTTGGTACTGACATTCTGCAGATAACATCTTTTTCAGCTTTCAGGGGCCTTTACTTCAGCCTCAATGCATCCCTTCAGAAGTACCAGAACATCCATGTCATACACCTTATGCAGAGGGTTCAGGTACCCAGAGCTTGTCTAGCATGATTTGAACACACCTCCATGTTTTGTTTTTTGTTTCTTTATCCTGAAGAGATTGAAGTTGTTTCTTGTAGTTGTTTTTTCTGGGCAATCTGTGTTTCCCTTTTGCTTTTTCAGCTTTTCAATTCTTCTATAATCAATATCCTATATTCAGCTTCCTCCATCTCAACACCTTCTATGGTTTCTGCTTTCTTGAAAGATTGTGCCTGAAATGGTCTTTTGCCAAAAGTAAGGAAGGTAGCAGTGTGTCTTATGATGACAGTGTGGAGCTGCAACTTCAGTGAGTTAATGCAAGAACTGACAAAAAATGTGAAAATAATTTGTACTGAATTGCAAACTATCTATAAATCTCCAGTAGCAACATTGTATCATTTCTTTTGGCAGCCATGTGTTAGGAGGAACCAGGGCAAATATTTGAACTGACTGAAGTTTTGTTGAATGGTTGGGTAAGGGCAAGGGGCAAGGTTATCGAGGATACTGCCACCAGTTTTAAGTTAGAAATAATATCCAATAAGATCTAGCATGCAGCAATATCATTTTTCCCTAGGGAAACTTAACTGCAAGCGCCATATAAATAGAACTTGATAACAAAGACATTTTATTTTGATACTTACAAATGATAATTCTTCTTTTATATTTGTTTCAGTTTCAATGATGTCATGATAAGTATTATCATATGATCAGATATTTCATCAAATCTCTGCTAAGCAAAACTAACTCATTGCCACGGAGTCATCACTTGGATGCTGTTTAGGTTACATTTAGCTAATAAAGAAAGAAATAGCTGAACTCTGTTTTGCCTTTTATATCCCATTCTCTTTGCCAAATACTCAAGGCTCAGGGAGGGTCACTTCAGCACAAACTGTTGCAAATTTCCAGAAGAAGTGCTGATTCTGTAATATCTTGTTGTGTAATAAGACTCTGGAGAACTACCTTTCAGAGTTAAGACTGACTCCCTGAGCAGAAATCACCATTTGCTATTGCAAAATATAGTAGGAGATAACTCATAATTTTGAGGTGTGTAATTGAGGAAGCTGTTAAAAATGACCTTCCTGAAAAAAAAGAAAAGGAAAAAAAAGATGATAGACACATAAATCTGCCCTTACCTACACTTTAGTTCCTTTAAGAAAATTAAGCCACTTTCTCATGTGCAAAAGTATCTCTTTAGCACATCTCCCAGCTGTTACTCCTCATGGCAAACGCTGACCCTTTGAAGAGCTACTCTCTTCTCCAACTCAGCTCAACTTGGTTCCTCCTTTGGCATCCTTTATCAAATATTCCTCAGATGGACCTAGAGATGTTTCTGAGGGCTGTTCACAATGCCTCCTCTAATTAACTGCTCTTCAGTGGCAGGGAGGGGACCATCTTATCTTTTATTATCCTGAGAAAGCAGCCCTCATTGTTGGCAACAAACAAATTCTTTTAATCATTTTGAGACATTTCTGTTTGGCTTGGCATTTAAACAAATTACATTTAAATGAAAACAAGTGAAAAGCACTTCATCTTGGACTGGGCTCTTCCACACTCCCCCAAGATCTCAGCCAACTCTGGAGTCTTTCAGGCCAGTGAATGCTTGCTGGAACTGAGAAAAGTGGGGCAATCAGAAGGGGTACTGGAGAATGGCAAACCTTCTGGTCCCCAAACCATGAACAACTAGAAGAATAGCAGAATTACACACACTGGGAAAGGAATTTCCCAGGTCAATGGAACAGGGGAGTAGATTTGTAAGGAACTGGCACGTGGGTGAATAATTAACCCAGGTATTTGTATTGTCCATTACTGTGTAACAAACTGCTCTAAAACATGGTGAGCCCAGAGACCATCTATTTGTCCACAATCCTACAATCTGAGCTTGAACACAGCTGAGTGTTCTGTTGGTTTCATCTGAGGGAGTGTCTCAATTTCCCCCATGACTGTAGTGGCCTGGGAGATCGATGAAAGGTGTGAAGACCAAGACAGGTGCACTCATGCAGCTTCTTTTGTCATTAAATAGCCAATGTTTTATATTCAAGCTTCGTACAGTTGTTATTTTGTGTTCTCCCTTTTCTTCCCATTTCATTTGGGAGAATCACCTCAGCTGGGAGGGTTGGGAGTTTTTGGGGGCCCATAGCACACTGTGCATTGCCCCCCCTTTCCCTAGAGAATAGCTTCACTATTACTGCCACTTGATCTCTCATCTTCATTGCCTCCCACCCTTTCCTTGCTTTCACTCTCAGACCCAAACCCACAGAGGAGATGTAAACTGCTTAAGAACAGAATCTTCTTCATGATTTGATACCTAATATCTGGCACAGCCTGGAACAGAGTTAGTGGTCCACACGCACCTATTGAAGAAGAACTGCATGACTAAATAGCCAAATCGTGAATTGAGAGTAAAAAAAAAAATTGTATTTCACCCCAGTGAAATTTCCACAAATAAATAACAGCAGTTATTCAAAGGGATGTCAACTCCAGGGATTGAAATGGTGAGTCATTGCTATGAGGTAATAGTAGTATTTGATAAAAATCCGTTGATTCATAAACATATCTAACTAAAGTAGATATTCTCAAGAAAAACAGAAAAATGCAGAATAAGTCATTTAATATAGAGCTAGGAAGCAATATTGCTAGGGAAAAATTTCCACCATGCATAAATATATGAAACACCTAACAAAATTACTCTAAGCCAAAATGTTTTATTTTTTTTCCCTCAACCAAGCTTATTTTAACCCTTTATCGGATCACAAATTAGTCTCTAATTACTTTCTGGACATCACAAGGTTTATACAGCAAAGACTAGGAAAATATACCTAGTAAAGTAAGAAAAAATAAGTAGTCATAATTCAATATTTCAGTTGGATTTGGTATGGATTCATAAAAGTCTTCTAGAACTCTACATTTTGTCCTCGAAGCTCTTTCTGTTGGATATAATTTTATCTATCTGACTAGCATCAATTCCTTCTTCAACAAACTTGAGATGGATATTTTACTCTAGCTGTTAAGGCACCTATATCCCACATCAAGTTATCTGGATTTTATTCCTGGATTTAACTGCTGACTCCAACTTGCCGCTAAAGTAGAATATGGGATGCCATAGTGTGGCTCAGGTCATTGGATTCCTGTCACCCATGTGGGAGATGTGGATGGAGTCCTAGCTCCCCGCTTTAGTCCCAAAGAGAGGCATGGAGGATTTCTGACGAGGGAAACAGTGGGTGGGAGCTCTTCGAAATGAAATTATGCAAAAATACAAGAGAAAGTGATAATTCCGTAACCACAGGGAGAATTTCAACATGTGCATCATTTTTCAAAAATGATTCATTTTTTATTGAAAAGGCAGATCTATAGAGAGAAGGAAATACGGAAAGAAAGATATTCCATCCACTGGTTCACTGTACAAGTGCCCACAGTGGTTGAAGCTGAGCTGACCTGAAGCAATGAGCCAGGAGTTTCTTTTAGGTTTCCCATGCAGGTGCAGGGGCCTTCCTCTAATGCTTGTCCTAGGCACAAAACAGGGAACTGGTTTGGAAATAAAGCAACTGGGACACAAGCTGGTGCCCATATGGGATGCCAGAGGTTGGAGGTGGAGGATGAGCCATTTTGGCCATTGTGTCAGCCCTTCAGTGCATGCATCTTAAAAACTCAATTAACAAAGATACAGAAAATTTGCTGTTCATAATTAAGTTATTTGATCTACAAATTATTGCAAGATCTTGTGCCCAACAGGCACATTTTGCACTCTCTTGAAGCATATAGAACAGCCACAAATTTACCCCTTTTCAAAGCACGAGGCACACAAACCTTATTGAAATCCAACAAAATCAAATTACAACCAACAGTTAATATCAGCAGGTCAGCAACCAAAATGGTAACAAAAAAAGCTGTCAGTAGTTCCAAAGCCTCAACAGGAAAATCATCATCTTCCAAATAATGTTTAAAGAATACATTCAGCAGGAGAAAACACCTTTTACAAGAGACCATACAACCCTATATGTCTAAATGTGGGATAGATGCCCAAGCAAGTACAAAATCCGTTTAGGAAACAGGAAGGAGGAAAAGTAGAGACAGATCAATATTGGCCGTGCATGTCTGTTACATGGCCAAAATAATCCCCAGGGGAAGAAAACATTCATTAAAAGCAATTTCATAAAAACTGAATAAGTTTCCAACTCTATAAGCTAAGCAACAACAAAATAAGCCAAAGAAAGGAGGGGATTAATAAAAACAAAAATATTGAAATTTGCAATAACAAATCTGTTAGAATTACCAACAGAATAGAAATATGATTCTCCAAAAAGGCTTTTCTAGTGTGTAAAAATAAAGGTCAACCACTGAGGACAACAAAGAGAAAGGGACACACACAAAAAAAAGAATACGGAATATAAAGAATAGAAAATGGAAGCTAACTACACACCCACGCGCACACACACACACACACACACAGACATACATACCATATATACATACAGAAACTGATTCCTTTCCAAAAAAACTATACAAATTCATAACAATAAACTTGAAGATCTAACAGAAATTAACTAGGAATATTTAAAGAACACCTCATCCGTTCCGCTTTTCGCAGAGGTTCCAAAAGCCAGAAATCGAAAGGCATGCAATACTAGCACTCTCCAAAGGGAGGTGCTACGTGACCTGTGCAGATGTTATAAGAAAAGTCTAGCTGCAGTCTAATGGCACAGAGAAACTAGGAAAGGGTTGAGGTTGCTAGGAAAGAAAATGGATTGGCTCATGTCAGTTCCCGCCCCTGCCATGCGGGTCACACCACCAGCTGCCACCTGACCCACCCATGGAAACAGACTCCAATGGTAAAGATAAGAAGTTACTGCTTTTTTCACTAAGGGCAAATTAAATGACCGCTATTCTTGGACACAAAAATGGGAATGCTGCCATGAGAATGTCCTGCTGAAATTATCTCCAAAGGGATTCTTTCTATATTGATTTTTCATAGATAGAGAGAGCTGCTGGTAAGCAATACTAACCGGGTGTTTAAAAAAGAAATAACTTAAGTTTGGGTCTAGGACAATAGCTCAATGGCTAAATCCTCACCTTCCAAGTGCCAGGATCCCATGTGGGCACTGGTTCATGTCCCAGCTACTCCACTTCCCATCCAGCTCCCTGTTTCTGGCCTGGGAAAGCAGTCAAGGATGGCCCAAGGCCTTGGGACCTGGCACCCACATGGGAGAATGAGAGGAAGCTCCTGGCTCCTGGTTTCGGTTCAGATCAGCTCATCATTGTGGTCATTTGGAGAGTGAACTAGCAGATGGAAGATATTTCTCTCTCTCGCCTTCTCCCTGTGAATCTTCTCTGAATTTTCAATAAAAATGAAATCTTTGGAAAGAAAAAGAAAGAAGAAAAAATAAAAGTTTATTCTTCGTAGAAGCTGGAAGTCTCAAATCAGCCTGATGTTGTGATGTAGTAGGTTAAGAGGCAACCTGTGATGTCAACCTTCCATATGGGTATTGGATCAAGTCCCAGCTGCTCCACTTCAGATCTTGTCCTCTGCTACTGTGCCTGGGAGAGCAGACTATGACCCAAGTACTTGAGTCCCTGCAGTCATACAGGGATGAAGCTCATGGTTCCTGCTTTCAGCCTTAACCCAATCCCAGCACTCACAACTACTTGGAGTGTAAACCAGGGAATATAAGATAACTCCTTCTTTCTCACTCCCCCTCTCCCTCTCTATCAGCCCCTTTCTCTCTGTAACTCTGAAGTCTGAAACCAACATGTCAGTCTGGCCATGTTCCCTGAGTCCCTGGATAAAATTGTTCCCTGAGGGGCCCGGCAAGGTTAAAGTCTAGCAGTTAAAGTTCTTGCCTTGAACGTGCTGGGATCCTTTATGGGCACCAGTTCTAATCCTGGCAGTCCCACTTTCCATCCAGCTCCATGCCTGTGACCTGGGAAAGCAGTCAAGGATGGCCCAAAGCCTTGGGATCATGCATCCACATGGGAGAGGCTCCTGGCTCCTAGCTTCGGATCCATGCAGCTCTGACCATTGCAGCCACGTGGAGAGTGACTCAGTAGGTGAAAGATCTTCTTCTCTGTCTCTCCTCTCTGTATATCTGACTGTCTGATAAAGAAAAATTTTTTAAGTTTTTTTTTAAATGTTCCTTGTTTCTTGCCAGCTTCTGGCAGTGGCTGTTAATGGGCACTGTGCAATTCTACCATGCATTTGTGCAGGCATTAATAGCTGCTATAAACTCAGCACTTGCTAGATACTCTGGCAGCTCAAATCAGTAGATGACCCCCATCTCTGCCTCTTTTGTCACATGGTTTTCTCTCTGTGTGCTCCTGTCTTCTCTTCTCATAAAGATATCACTCATATCAGATGAGGGTATACTCTAACGTCCTGATCTTCAGTGAATCACATTTGCAAAAACCTCTTTCCAAGAAAAAGAATGAGACATAGCACCAACAAATAGAACTTTCTTCTGATGGAACACATCTCAACACCTAACACCACCCAAGAGACACAGATTTCAGATATACCTACACAGGAAGTGACTTACCCAGCCTAAGGGAAGGCTCTGCCTTCACCCACGTAGCTGCCCCATAGGATCTTATAAAGTGTCTTAAGTACCCCCACACTCTCCCATGGCAAAGTGTTTGATTTAAACAATTGCCTCAAACAAAGGAAATATGAGCCACATATACTGCTGTGTGTTGCAAGTATGACAAGGGACAAGATTTCTAAGAGACAATGGGAAAAACATGAGGTCAAAGATGAGAAAGTAGACACACAGAGTGAGTTTAATTGGGAGCATAGCAAAATGAAACCTTATTTAATTATAAGCCATAATTTCTGCTTTTGGTATTCTTGCAGCATACACAATTTTGCTAAATTGCCTCTAGAGAAAGCTGAAATCCCAAAGAATCAGCTCAGTTGCAACAAGATTTTTAGAAGAGTATCAACTGAAAACAAGCCAATTCTTTCAAAAATGAAAGAATGAGGTACTAATGGTAATAATACATAAAGTTGTCAAGTACATTACAATTCTACACTAACTAGATGTGTGACGCTCCTAATCCATCAGCACCTTATTGTGACACTGAAATATCAGCTGAGATTATCCAGCTTTTGATTTCATAAATAATCCATTCAGTTATTCAGTCAGCAAATTTGTCTCTCTCAGAGCCCAAACTGCTTCAAATCTTCTACTGGGATGTTTGTAAAAACAAACATAACCCATGTTAAGATGGTTAGATAGGAAGATTAAAGGCGTCTAGCCTAAGAAGTTTGACAACTAAGTTTTATGTCTAGAAACAAACCACAGAAGTTCAGCAACCAATGACATGCAATTTAATCTGGAACAGGAAAAAGGAAAACAGTTTAATGTCCACTCCAGAGTAGCTGTGCAAAAAAACCACTTCTCTATCATATACTGTATCATTTGATTAGAAATCATCAGTGGCTGAAAATGGTTTATAACCCAGTAATTCACACTCTTCCAATTGCCACAACTCACAAATGTTTTCATTCTTCTCGGTTATCAATAGGAGTACTAGGCACTGATCCTTTGCTCCAGATTGGCCCAGGCTGGCACGCTGGAATCATACCAAGACAGGCACGTGGTGCCAACACCTTTCCTCGAAGTGCTCTCATTTCCTACTGGATGCAATTCCTTGTAACCCAGGACTCATCAATGATTCACCGTACTGTGGTTTCAAAATGATTAATATGTGAAGATCGTAACAATATGAGTCAGACGAAGGGGGAAAGCCATGAGGGACTAGAAACACTATAGGAAAATAAATCACAGAATTGTGGACATATTTAGCCAGTGAATAAGAGAGTATAATAGAGTGCACAGCCCTAGTCATTAACATTTTCTTCTCATCTGGCAAATGTCAATTACTAATCTCAGAGGACTCATGTAATGAAATCACAGCAAAATTTTCATGGGTTTTACTTTTACATAACTCTCTCAACATAAACTCCCAGTAGGTGCCCAACATGGTGACTGGTGCACCATTGGGTAGAAGACAGATAGTAAGTGAGTGGATAGACAGGGAGAGGGAAATAGATTCCTGTCTCTCAAAGAATTCCCAGTTCAGAAAAGGTTTTAGAGAGACAAACATTTCCTACTTATTAAAAATCCAGAGACACAGCCAAGTATTCAGGGCCAGAGCATGGATTTTGAAACTCTCTCAGGGAATTCATGTGCCCAAGTCATTGAACTGGATTGGTCTTGATATATTTATAACACTCAGTGTTAATTTTTTCCCCTGAAGCAGAAAATAATATTAAGTTCTTCAGTCCCTGAGGGATAATTTATTATAAGTTAGTAATGTGAATTTAAAATATTCTCCCATTTTGTTCACCTCTAAAATGCTGGGATATAGGAAACAACACATCTTTCACGAATTGTTTGGTATAGTTTAAAATGGCCAATTTCTGAGCAAATACACCGAACATTCTTTGTGTGCAAGATCCCAAATTATTGAACACCACGTTGAGTAATATCTACTTTACTTAAATTGGTACACGGAAAGCTGTTTTCTATCCCTACATTAGGGAATCACTAAGACTAGATCATTTACAGCAATGCCCATGTCTTTATTAGATATCACATATACTTTTAGCACTTACTGCAATAAGGTATATTACAGTGAACGAATAGTAATTGATTGAATCAAGTGGTAGGAGTCCAACAAGAAGAGATAATACTGACTAGAATACTGAAAGTGATGTGTTCTTCAGTACCAGGTTGAGAATTTCTGAGTTTTCATTTCTTTTATTCATTTGTTTCGTTAACTCTTTAATTCCCTTAACATTCTAAGTGAGAGCCTAATGTATGAGAATGGTATATATATGCTATGCAGTGGGAAAGGAAAAAGGATGAACAATACAGTATTCTGTCCTCAGAGGGTTCACAGTCTAAAAACACATCTGTAGCATTTGCATAAGTATTACAAAGCACAACTACTCGATGGTACATGACATGCACAAGTTTGTGCTGCCAAATATGGTGGCTAGGAGCACTGTGCAGCCACTAAACACACAAAATTTTATTTTTTATGTGAAATACACATTGGATTAATATGGAGAAAGATATAAAATTGCCAAATGATACCTTCTGCATTGATTACACATTGAAAAGGCATTTGAAATAAGTGCTCAAATAAGATCTCCATTCATGTAATGAATACAATATCTGAAATACTCAAATTTTATTCTTTTTTAACATATTAACATGACTACTAGAAAGTATAAGTTATGTATATGCATAATATCTTATTTCTTCTTCTATTTAACCATAAAGTTTATTTTTCAATTATTTCTTTGAGAAGTAGAGAGAAAAACAGAGCTCAAAAAGAGAGTCCACAGTTCCCAAAATGGCCAAAATGACCATGGCTAGGGTAAGGAACTCAACTGCCCACATGGATAGTGGGAACTCAACCACCTGAGCCATCACCACATCCTCCCAGGGGCCTCACTGCCAGGAAGAAGAGGTTAGGAGGTGGAATCCAGCATTAAACACAAATGCTGTGATGTGAGACACAGCCATTTTGATTGATGTCTTAGTACTAGACCAGTTGCCTGTCTTCTTTACACTGTATTTCTACTGGATGATGCTACTATGCGTAAGAGACTGCAAATATTTAGAAATCTTTACAAGTACCTCCACCCCTGAGGAAAAGGGAACAGGGAATTAAAAGAAACATAGTAAGGAAGATACCATTTCAGCTAAGCAACTTCTTAAGCATAGACATGAACAAAACACAAGTGGAGGTTCCAAGGGAAACAAATCCATGATGACTCAATTCAACCTGACAGAGATAGAGTTTTGTCCTACGTCAGGGACTCCAGGCAGATTCCAACGCACTGCCTGCCCACCTTCCCTTTACTGATACACTCTCCATCTTCAAAGCACCCTCCTTACGCCATGTTTTCACATTTTGCTTATATACAGCATCACAGACTCTAGAGCATGGTGTATTCCCTCTGTTTTAAGGTTAAACAAATTTAAGACATTACTGGTAAAAATACTCATGTCAACAAACCAGTCAGTTGTAGAATCAAGATTAAAGCATTTCTGAGGAATTTTCTTTAGACTTTTTAGAAAGCCTATTACAAGATACTATATCGTGCTCTCAAAAACAGTCTGGCAACCAATCCAAGAACCCAGGAGTGTTCCAGGCTCACAAGAAAGAGTCGGTGCCTGTATAGTAGTAACCACCAGCCCTGAGACAATTTTATTTTTAGCCCCCCAAGTTATTGGCTTCTTCCCAGCCTACAATATGATATTGCTTCCCAAGAGATCAGAACGCAATACCTCTCTGTCTGATCCACCCTATGCTAGACAATCCTTAGAATTTACTGTGGTTTCATGCCGCAAGTATTCTTATATTACCATCAGCCTAGATGATTACTTAGACAGTGAGTTTTGTGGTCATGATATATTCCAGACCCATGTGTAGATTCTGCCTTCATGGACTAGCAGGGGAGTTATCAGATATTATATATTCTACATATGTTTCTGCTGACTCAGAAATGGATATAAAATATAGAATGGCATGCTAGGACACAGCAGAGTTTTAAAACCTGCTTCAGGGAGTCTCTGTTCCTAAATCAATGACTGGATGTTACATGTTCACATGCAAGTGCATGCTTGCAACTGTGTGTACTAAAAGCACTGCTTTGAGTGCTGGAGCAAATCATTTAGAAATCACTTGGGGATAATCCCATGTAATTACCCACGTGATATTAAAATAGTGCTGATTTCATAATGCTCTTTATTTGACTTAGCATTTTCATATCATTATGCTTTTTAAAAAAAAAAAAACAATGCAAAGCCCTGGTGAAATTTATAGCCTCATCTGGCTTCTTTCCTTTTATCTGAGAAGCACATAACATTGCAATTTATATTTACTTGATTTTTTCCAAGAGACTAAACATTTAATAGAACCTCAACAGACCTAAGATTCTTTCTTAAAGTAAATAAGAGGCTACCACAGGAAATTCAAAGGAAAATAAAATAAAAAGGAATGTATTTATATGCAAAAAATTTTGAAATCCATGCCCAGTTATTTATAATACACATTTCCATTGGTTTTTTGGAAGACTTTTGGCAACTGACAGAAATTTATTAAGCTCTTTGTATATAGTGTAACAATTGTATCAACGATAGCTTACACTTACTGAGAGCTTACCATGTACACTATAGACACATACTGTACAATTTCCACAAAATAACCTATTTTCCCTCTCTTTTCTTCTTCTTCTGTTTTTTAAATAAATAATCTGATACATGCTTGTTAATATAACGGAGTAACTGTCATTAACAGTCATATAGTCAAATAAGAATTGAGCACTTGCAGAGCTGGTTCAATGGATCAACTGGCTAATCCTCTTCCTGCAAGAGCTGGCATCCCATTTAGGTAACAGGTGCTCCACTTCCAAACCAGCTCCCTGGGAAAAGTCTTGAGACCCTGCACCCGCATAGCAAAACTGAAAAGAGGCTTTGGCTTTGAATCAATTTAGCTTCTGCTGCTATAGTCACTTGGGGAGTGAACCAGCAATTGGAAGATATTTTTCTGTCTCTCCATCTCTCTGTAAATCTGCTTTTCAAAAAAAAAAAAAAAAAAAACCTTATAAAAAAAGAGAATAGAGTCATTGCAAATAGGAGTATCCATTCACAAATTTAGATTGAATAATGTCTACAGGATACTCCTTAAATTACAATTCAAAGTTTTCAAGGAGGTTAAGACATATTATTTAGTCTCTTAGAGACAAGTGTAAGAAAATCTAGATTTGTGGACTTGAGATGCTCTAAAGTATAATTAAAGGAATAGTTCCTGTTTGAGAAAGGGTCATGCTTTCATCATGCCAGATTCATGATGGGACGTAGAATCTGGCATGAGCAGAGCTAGGCTCCAAGACAGGGACCTGGGAACCACCACTGAGATCTCGCTATTGAAGGCTCTGATCTTAGAGGTTAAGACAGCTACCACTGTCCTTTACACAATTCCTGACCAAGCCTATCAGCTGCACCTGCCCCAAAGCTGCTGGAAATAGGAGAGGTTTCCAAAAGTCCTGCAGACTGTGGGGGGGGGGGGGTAAGCTAAGCATGGATTTTAAAAGGTTTTGCATCAAAGCAAATTTATGTTTTAACTGTATTTTTCAACAGACTTTCTAAAATACCCTAATATAATCTGACTTATTGGCAGAGAGTGGCACAGTGAAACTAAACGTTAGAGTCTCTGGATGAAAAAGCACAGTAAATGCGAGAGTTTCTAATCTGTGTTCTTAGCTGTAACCAGCTTACAAAGAACTTCGTCGTTTCAGTCATCTGCTGGAGGAAAGCACAGACATGCAACTGACAGTCTGTGAAGGCTGTCTTTGACAGCTGGATAGGCCCATTGGGTGTTAGCAGTACATTTGGGCATATCAGTATAGATAGATAGGTAGGTAGATTAGATAGATAGATAGATAGATAGATAGATAGATAGATAGATAGATAGATAGATAGATAGGCTAAGATAGATAGGTAGGTAGACAGATAAATGTGTGTGTTTTTACCTAAATTGTATTTCTAATCCTATAAGTTACAACAATTTTTGTTCCAGATATCAGACAAGGATCTGCAACCACCCAGCCAACAGACAAGTCTGCCACACAGATGTGACCAAAAATAGTCACATCTTATCCTTTTAGCATAGAACTGTCCTTTTCAAAAAAAAAAAAAAAGTCTGAGTCCATTGTTCATTGTCCTTGGCAAAGTTCTGTCAGTAAAAAAGTACAAGCAGCTCCCCAAATCAAGCATACAAAATCTGGAACATCTCTCTTAACCTTCAACAAACATCCTCTGAGGAGTCCGTTGATAACATACAGATTGCAAAGTTCTCGGTTTCTTCTTTCTTTCCTTTCTAAATTATCTATATGTGAGTCATGCCATGTTGTTTCTCTCATCTTGGTTCTGGACATTGTTCATGGTTATTTTACGAACTTAAGCAAGAATATATTACATTTTCTGATGGATTGCATCAAGAGTCAGTGGACTACTGTTCCTTTCTAGGAGTGACTTTATATTTAGCCCAGACAGAGCACTGATCTCCAGGGTTTTGCCAAAGCATTCCACTTGGACTCCAGGCAGTGGTAAGGGAGAGATAACAGAGGCTCCTTTGCCTTAATTTCCTGGCCTCTCTGGCTCCAGGGTGGAGAAGTCTATATAAATAATCCCGAACTCTCAAAGGATCTTCACCATTGCCATGTTTCCAGTCCCCTTTCAGATATTTTTATGTTATGATTTGGCCCCACGGAGGACAGAATTCAGTCACTCATGATGACACACTCTTTTCCATTCAGTTTCCACTAGATATTTCTGATAAATTTTCTAATGCTACATAGCTTCATAATGCACTACTCAATGATTTCTCCAAATATTTGAATACCCTGAAAGATTTGTTTTTACAGATTACAGGCTTACTTCTTCAAACCATGTCTTTGCTATCATCATGTTTATGTTGACTACATAAACTGCATAGTTTGAATGCACAGTATGAAATCATGCAGATATTGTTAAAATCTAAACTTTCAGAACAAGACTATCATTATGCATCTGTGAGGAATTTCAGGTTTCAGACCACAGTACCAAAATAATTGCCTAGAATTTCATGTATCCATTCATCCATTCAGAAAATATTTCTTGGAATATTAGTAGATCCCATGACTTATTCAGTCTTCTAAAGACATCTAAATAAATTATAAATTTTTCAGGTCTGGAGTGAAGGCCTAGTGGCTAAATCCTCACCTTGTATCCCAAAAGGGCACTGGTTCATGTCCCATCTGCTCCACTTTCCATCTGGCTCCATGCTTATAGCCTGGAAAATCAGTAGAGGATGGCCCAAAGCCTTAGTACTCCGCGCCCACATGGGATGTGCAAAAGAAGCTCCTGACTCGTAGCTTTGGATTGGTTCAGCTCCAGCTGTTGCAGCCACTAGGGGAGTAAACCAGTAGGTAAAAGATACTTCTCTCTGTCTCCCCTTCTCTCTGTAAATCTTCCTTTCCAATAAAAATAATTACATCTTTTTAAAAAGTTATAAATTTTTCTTATGGAAGGATATATCAAATAAAAAGTGATATATACATAAACAAATGTCATGAAATATTGTGTTAATGACTTATCTTCAGAGGTGGGAGAACCTAAAGAAGAGAATACTCGACGAGGAAATGAGGAAAGATATTACACAAATGCAACTGAAAGTGAAAAGTAATTAGGATCAGAATAAGAAATTAATATGGCTTAAAAACAGGAGCACAGCATGAACTTGATGTGGCACAATGTTAGGAAAAACTGTTAGTAAGCAAAAGAGAGAGGTAGAAGATAATTGTTATTTAATTGTTATTTATTCATAACATTAATACAATTCATAACATTAATACAGGTAACTGTGCTGTGTGGAATTGTGTGAAGAACTGTGGGCAGATAATATCACTTTGGAGAAAATTTTTTCTTCATTTTCATAGGAAATTGAATTTCTCTATAAAAATCATAGTTTGAGCATGTATGTGTGTGTCTATTGCTTTCTGGAATTATCAGCAGTAAGTTCGAGAGAATCCAGAAGCCTGGAGGAAGACATGTTTATCACACACCAGCAGAGACCCGGAGGTACCCCTGCATTAGGACACAGGATTGTCACATGCGGAATGTAAACTGCTTTCCAAAAAAACGCTAGAGCTACTCTTCATGATGTCACATCTTTACAGTGATGAAAGAAAACTGTTAGTCTAGAATACTATATACAACAAAAACATGTTTAATATGAAGGGAAAGTAAGATATTTGAGATACCCATTTATTTATTTAACCATAGGAAGTTTTTCAGTCAGAAGTAAAATGACATCAGATGAAACAAAGAACACCAAGCAGAAATAAAAATGTAGATCAATTTAAAGATTACTTGAAAATATAAATAACTTTACAACCAAAATGATAATAATGCAGTTTGAGTTTCATATCAGATATGAGGGGTCTTCAACATTTTCATAGAAAAAGGAGGTAAAAGAAAATACACATATCCAATAACTTTTTCAGGACATCACAAAGGACAGGAAATGAAAATGACCAATCAATATTACAGTGGTATAATAGCACATGTAAATATGAGTTGGTATAATGTGAGTACAGTATGAATTGGTATAATATTCTTGAAGGCAAATTATATTAAACATGTGTGCTGTAAACCCTACTGTCACTGCCAAAAAATGACAGTTATTACAAAGAAATCAATTTTAAAAGTGCAATCCTACAAAATGCTTAATTCAAAAGGAGACAAGGCCAAGCACGATGGCTTAGTGGCTAAAGTCCTCGCCTTGAACGTGCCAGGATCCCATATGGGCTCCAGTTCTAATCCCGGCAGCTCCATTTCCCACCCAGCTCCCTCCTTGTGGCCTACGAAAGTGGTTGGGGACGGCCGAAGGCCCAAGGCCTAAGGCCCAAGGGAAGATTGGTAAAGAAGAAAGTTTAGTATAAAAACGAGAATTCTAAGACTAATGTAAAAGTAGGCATTAGGCATTCATGTACTAGGTTTGGAAGGAATGGGGCATGAATCACAGTTGACTGAGATGCCTACATCCCATATTGGAGTTACAATTTGAGTCTTGGCTACTCCATTTCCATCCAGCTGTCTTTTAATATGAGGCAGTCCATACTGGCTCAAAACGCAGGAAATACAGACAGAATTCCTAGCTCCTGGCTTCAGCCTGGCCCCATCCAGTCTACTACCACTATGTGGGCAGTAAACCACTACATGCAAAATGTCTTTCTCCCTTTCTCTTTTTCTACCACTCTGCTTTTCCAATAAATAAAGATATTTTTCTTTAAAAAGTAATTTCTAATAAAAGGGGAGATAAAGCTTGGATTTTTAAAATTTATCACATAAATGTGATAAAACACTGTGACCAATTAAAATCAGGATGCACAGAATTTTAGTCAACAATATGCATGCTAAAATGCTTAGAAGTAAACTCCAGTAACATCTGCAACTGACTTGGGATTGCAAATGGAAAGAGATTCAGTAATGGAATAAATAGACATGGGAAACTTCAATTTGTAGAATCTAGTTGCAAAATATATGGATACTCACTGTACAGTTCTCAATTCTTTTAAATTTTTTTGTGTGATTGAAAATTTGATAATAAAATTTAAGGAAAAAGGCAAGGACCACTGAACATGGTGTTGGCTGGTCAGTAATGACATTTGTAGAGCAGTTTTAGTACAGTGGGAAATGCAAGACATAGAACGCAGAAGACTTTTAAAAAAAGAAATAAGACCTTAAAAAAATGGAAACTGCTGATAGCTTTTCCAAGAGTTTGCGGAGGGAGACAGGAGCACCCTCTGCTAATAGGTCAACATCTGAGAAAGGATGCAGAGCTGAAAGAGATTGTTTTTTGTTTTGTTTTCTTATTTTGTTTGCCATATTTCAATTTGATGTGTTTTAAAAGAGAGACTTGAGCATATTTATGGTTTGTGGGGAAGAAAACTAAAGAGAGGCAAGCTAAATACTTTCAAATTGGATCTTCTCATTTCCTAACCCTTAGCTCAAAGCATTTTCTGAGCAGGATACAGGGTCATGGGAGGGGCAAAAAAGTGACAGCTTTTCCCTACTCATCACAAGGTTCGTGGCTGACATTCTAGAACAAGTTAGAAACAGAAACGTATAATGGATTTCTTTCATCAATGTTTTGCATAACCAGAAGCTTTCCAAAACAAACAAACAAAAAAGTAAAGATCCAGTGAAAATCCTGTCCATTTTCTTAGGTTCAGCAAAGGATAGACAGTCACGTAGAAATGCAATTAGACATAAAGGGTATGACCTAATGCTAGAGAAAGTTGGAGATTGACATTAGGCTTTGTTGGATTATTTGAGAGCAGACTAGGCCTACTTTCTCTTGAAGCAGAAAAATTCTAGCTTTCAGGAACACTCTGGGGGAAAATGGGGGAAGGAAAAAGAAGGGCAGGAGACCATCAGAGAATGTCTGCTTCTGACGCCCTTGCAATGTCCACAGTTCAAACTATTCAGCATGGTGCAGCAGGTTCTAAGTCCCCAAATTAGTGATGTTTATTATCAAGAAAACGAAGCCCAGTATCTCTAAGTTGGATCTGTTTATAACATTGGCACCAATAACATCCACCCACCAATACATAGCTATATTGAGCGAGAGGGAGAGTGACAGCACTTCCTATAAACCTTTGAGTCTTCCAACCAATAGGCAGAATTTCAAACCATATGATTTGGGCAAGATATGTTCTAAGCCCCAGTTTTTGTAGCTGCTAAGTGGGAGCAATAACAATACCTCCTTCACAGGGCTGTAACAGAGATTAAACAACAGGAGCCATGGGCAGCGTTTAGTCAGCTCTGGTGCACTGCATATGGAGTTCTTCATAAACAAAGACAATTACCTAGAAGTTTATACACTCAGTGTTCCTATTGTCTTCACACGAAACCAGGATGGGACTTTGTGAAGATACATGTGAATGGCTTGATAGAATACTTGGCACTGCAAACCGAGGTACCAAATTGAAAATTGCAGGTGCCCAGACACTATTCTTCTGCTCAGACATAATTAACTTGGGCTGGGTTGTGGCTTTTGCCAAGAAAAATGACGACAAGTTTCTCCCTGTCTGTTCATCCTGAAGGTGTCAACTAAAGTATTACCTGCCCAGACTAGTACCCAGCGGCTGAGATGGGACACCCTGAAGGCAAAAATATCCTTCTAACCTCCTTCAGTCTCACAACTGTGCTGGGGAATCTTTGTTTCCCAGAGGTAGCGTGTTCCTGAACCACCCTCATCCAGCTGCGTGCAGCAATGGCACAGCCCACCAGAGCCCTTCAAAGCTGCCTCCACTTCCCAGGCAGTTGAAACCAAGCCCCCCAATCAGACATGCCTTTACAGCCATGAAGTAGCAAGAAAAGACTTTTATTCCCCAAGACTCCCAGAATATGAACTCCAGATGAGATCAAAGGTAGCTCTTTGGGTGGGAATTGCAAATATGAGACTGGCATCTTCAGCATTATACTGTTAATACTCCAGGAGCAAGGAAAATCCACGTGTAAAAACAAACATTCCCATTGAAATCAAAGACCCTAAGTGTGGCTCTTTCTCTACTAGCCCACGGATGCCTTCTTTTTCTTCATCCCACTCCTAAACTTGGCAAAATTGTGGGGAAAATGTGGGGGATTAAGTGGGTCCATTTTACTTTGACATTAAGGAAGACAAAAAAAAATCTATATGTGGCATTGATTGTGATGTGGTGATTTGGAAAGCTGGAATTGCTGTCCCTCCCCCATGGGGAAGGTCAAAAACAGTTTTGCAGGAGCTAGGATTTGAAGGGAGTATACTTGGGGAGCTTTCGGGGGAGGGCAGTATTTTCTGTTTTTGTTTTGTTTTGTCTTGTTTTTTTGCTGTTGTTTTTTTTTTCTTTTACAGTGAGTAAAGGGAGAGGGGACTAAACCAGAGTGAGAAAGAAGTGAAATATTATCTGCAGACGTTGACTTACAACAAAAAAGGGCCCAGTGGCTTGAAGAATCCTGACGTCTTTTCCAGTTCCTGGAGAGATTTTACACATATTTCTTCTGACTTAGGTCAAGGTATTAGAAAGACTTTCTGAAGGAGTGGAACTGATTAACTCAAGCTTTTACCCAGACTGATCCAGGACAAAGGATAATGATACAAAAGAACAGGTTGTGACGTTGAGTAAGAGAGGCTTATGATTTCATGGTACCAATAAGCTTAAGGCTTTTATTTTCAGCCAAATCCTTGAATATCTAGTTTAGAAGTTCACTACTTTGCCAGCCCTAGTAATAAACTTGCTGCTGGTTAATATTTCCCCAAGATTCTGTAAAATTAGCCAGCTGTCTTCCAACCCATAACTTCTTTTTTCAGCAAACTTACACAAACATCACAGAAAAATTGCTTTATCCATTACTGTCTCTATGTCTATGATTTCCTTGAAATGTTTAAGAACGAATTGCATTCATTACATCCTTTTTTCTCCCAAGTCCTTAAGTGCGGCCTTTCTAAAAACAAAAACATTTTTACCTGACCACAGTAAAATAATTTCAATCAGAACATGACATTGATGTAATGTTATTTTCTAATTCACAGTCCATAAAGCAATTATTTCATTTGTCCCAGTCTCATCCTTTACACAATTATTTTAGTCCAAAATTCAAGGCAGAATGGTCATTTCTCTGGCAGAGTCACATCTCTTTCATCTTAGCATTGTTGTCTTTAACTGGGGGTATCTTTTCGGCTGAGAAAGTTTCTGTCCCCATGTGAGACAATTTGCCACAGGGGTCCTGATTTTGCCATACCAGAATCCCTATAGCTGGAGTCTGTGTTCCATGGCTGGAAACTCCTGGCAGCCCCCAAAGCCTAGAAGGATGGCTCTCTCTAGTCGCTCACTGAACAAACTTCTCCTTCCTTCAAGTCATCCAACAACCATTTGTCTTAATCAGTCACGGTCTGTTCTAGTCACAAAAGTGCTGACCCATGAAAAACAATCTGTTCAAAAATTAGATTGTTTTCCTTTCAGACACCAGCAACACCCTTGCTATGTAGAACACCATGTCTGCTTATCTGGCCAGAAAGGAAAGAAGAGGGGAACAAAGGCATGGTGAAGGCAAGAAGAAAATATTGGGAAATAAAATGTTCATTCTTGAGTAAAGTTGAAGTTATTCCTGGCTCCCCACAGCCTGTGAATTCCTCATTTCTTTGTGTGTATTAAATAGATCGCGCAACAAGGACAACACTAGATTCTTCTTAAAGCACTTGGAACAACACACTTTCCCCTTAAATAAAAATGTATACATCATGCTATTATTCCCTCGCTCATTTCAATAGCTTATGAATTCAAATTCCTAACTAGAGAGTAAGTTAGCAAGGAACCGTAGTAGTAATAGCACATATAACATTTCTAAAGTGATTGCTTTGAGACGTTTTTTACCCTGAAACAAAAATGGCACCCCATTAAGCCACAGAATTTCACACCTGGAAGAAACTGTAGGATTTCAAATAGCTCACTATTGAGATTTACAAACAAGGACTATGACATTCACAGAGCTTAGATGTGTTGGCCAAGAAAATACTAACGAGAGAGAGCCAAAACAAAAACAAATTTCCTGACTGACTCCTAAGGGTCCTTGCCAGAGTGAGACATGTAGAAGACAGGTATGGCCCATTAAAGCTGTATGAAAAACAAATTTTTGAAAATTAGATCCTATTTTGGATGCACTAGAATATGGTCCAAATAATATGAGAAAAAAAAAAGAAATTACTCTTTTAGCAAATACCGTATGTTCTCTCTCATATGTTGAAGTTAAAAAATAGCTGATCTGAAATTTGAATAGTGATTACCACAGACTGGGAAGAGTAAAGGAAGGAAAGACAGAAGAAAATGGGATAATGGGCATCCAAACACAGTAAACAAAAGTAACAATTTCTACTGTTTCACAATAGAGCAGGATTACTCTGATTCACATTTATGTATTACTTATGGTATAAGGAACTGGAGGTAAGAAGTTGGTAAGCTCCCATCACAGGAAAAGATGGGAAGATGGAAAGTTGGTTGCCTGACTTACATGTTGTGTTGATCTGTATATGTGTTGAAGTACTGGACTGTGCCCCAAATCCATGTGTAAGTATGACAGATAAATCAGCAATTGGAAATCACTTGAGAATTTTTATAAAGATAGAAAGCATTTAAGGCAGAAATTCTGTGATGTTTCGGTTATCACTTGGGACTCCAACAGTCCAAATTTCGTAGGTTTGAATGCCAACTCTACTTCTGCTACAGTTTCCTAGTAATATACTGACTAGTAAGTAGAGGTGATGTTTCAAACACAGATCTATGTTCCGTGTGGGGGAGAGCTGGATGGACTTCCTGCCTCTTGGCTTTAGACTGACCCAGCCCAAGCTGTTACAGGTATTTCAGGAATAGACTGACCAATGGAAGGTAGTGTGCACTCTCTCTTACTCACTTTCTCTCTCTCTCTCTCTCTCTCTCACACACACACACACACACACACACACACACACAGTCTCCTCTTGTATTTTCAAATACAAGAAAGTGAAAATTTGAACACTATCACATGATGCGTGAGAAATGACAACTGGAATTTTCACATGGTTATTATTCTTAGTAATGTAGTCTTTCACTTTCTCCTGAAGTGAAGATGAAACTTTCCTGTCCATTCCAGAGACATCCTCCTCAATGGTCACATCGTCAAATTTCTAGATCTCAGAGGAAGAAAATCATAAACTCTCTGAAAAAGCTAACTTTCCTTCACTAGCCATAGCACTAATAGGGGGGTTAATGAGTTCAATCAAACTAGTGACTAAGACTTATTACATATGGGACAAGAATGAGGTTAGGAGCATGGGGAGGAATAGACCCCTCTGTGGAACCCTTCACTATGTAAAATATTTACCACCCATGGGATTCATAGATCCTGGAAGTAATTCACAAGCGCTGAGTTTCCATAAGCATCTTTTTGTGCCTACAGGGCCCATTGGCTAGAAGCCAACTGGGAAAGTTTCAACTTATTACAGAGACTGCCAAATACTGGTAACCTGTTATACAGTTGAATACCTGTGATTCGTACTTTTCTTCTCAAAATATGCAAATAAAACCACAAATGAAGATAAGTTTGATGTAATACTATCTGATTCTAGTTGGTATCGGTTACTAACCAACAGCACAGGAATACAAGCCTTGTCAGGAAAAGCTTCAGTACTTGATAATTGTCTATGGAAATTTGTCTTGACTAAGAAGTGTTCTTCCACATATGTGTTCCCAGAAGCGATGGGATGAATAACCTCAGGAATTTTCCTCCTAGAAACTGGGACTGAATGAGACACAGGGAGGGAGGACTTCTCAGAGGACACACTTTCAATTAGTCTTGCCCAGACAACACAGTGATATGTCAGATCCTATCCCAGCCAAGTTCACTGATTAGACCTTTGAGGATGTTGAGTATTCTCCACACAGGATGTGGTCTGGTGACTGTATTTTAGGTCAAAGTTCAATTCTCTCCATGGCTGTGTCAACCAGCCAGTGACCTCAGGGAAATCTCTTCAGCATGCCAATCCTCAATTTCACTTTCTACCAACTGTCATTTCTGACCTGCTGGATCAGATTCCTCCTGTCCTACCATCTGAGATTCAGGTCAGTCTGCCACAGGCCTCCAGCATCGACCATAGTCTTTGTCAAGACACTCCTCCCTTTGCCTGCCCCAGCCCCATTTCACCCCTCCAGCTAAGGTAACACCTAGTTATAAACTAAGTGTCAAACTATTGCCTGTCTAAAAGGAAGATGCCTTTGCTTGTTGGGACACACCTTTTGCAGGCACCCTCAGGCCTGGCAGCCAGGTGGAAGAATCATTACCACGAAATTCTTGGTGGTCCAATCAACCAGAGTCATGTGTAAGGCATCCTTAAGACAACATACACACCTACAGAGGGATGAATAGATTCTACTCACTAAACAATGTCTCAAGAAGGATTTCAGTGCTCAGAGAAAGGTATTATATAAAAGAAAGTCATGGGATTATTAATATCAATCTACTTCATGCAGCTCTGTAGACACAGATTTCTTCCATAAAGATTCTCCAGCCAAAGTCTAAAGACAGAGAGTAATATCCTGATGGGTAATTAATCTTCCATTCAGACTGATGCTATTGATCCAGAAGATACGAGCATGCTAAGTAAGACCTGCTAGGCAGGAAGGCGTGTTTAATACCATGCAGGAAAAAATCTCAAGAGATGAAGAGAGCAGTTAGAAATGAAGTTGGAACTATAACAAAAACTGAGTCTTTCCAAAAAGGCTATTTGTGTAAATGTCTACTCTTCTGCTTAATGAATATTTATTGAGTATGTGTTATATACGCAACACTGTGCTAAACCCTGCAAATCAAGGTAAACAAGATGTAGTTCTTGCCCCAGTATGGTTCACAATCATGTGCCACAGTTTATACTTTGCTAAGTATCACCTAGCCACTTGTGAAAAAAAAAAAATCAGAGTCTCATGAGCTGCACCCAAGTTCATTGGATTAAAGGCCTGAGAACATAAAACATTTTGGGTGATCAAGTGTCTTTCATGATTTAATGATTAGCCACATTCAGGGAAATACTGATCTGGTGAAACAACTGTTTATAGAATATGAGAATTGTTTTCTCCTTGATTATAAAAAGTAATCTAAATAATTTCCCAGCAAAAATAAGATTAGCCAGTTACTATCACATTCAAGAGCTGAAGGCCCATCACATTTGTACTTGCAGTCATAAGACCATACAAAAAAAATCAATAAGGAATTGCTAACTAAATAAGAAAGAAATTGCCCTTTATCCCATTTGCTTAAAAAGTTCACATCCAGTTCAAAACAATCACTAAGTAATGATAAATCTTTTAAGCATATTCTTTATTGGTCTTAAATCTTTTTGGAAAAAACAAAGTGAAGAATATAAGTAAATACATCGTAGAACAACAATACTCACAAAAAAAAAAAAAGACTCCACAATATTTTCATTCACCTCTCAGATAGAAACTTTCTTAAATCATTTTTAAGAGATGAGTGATTTTGTATTTGCCCTGTGTAGGTGACAAGCAAGACTTCTCTCTCTAGATGACCAAATAAGAGATGCAGTTCTTGTTATCCACTTTTTCCCCTTAAGCTTTAAGCTTTAATTCCTTCTGGAATTGGGCAGATATCTCTGCCAGTAATTTAAAAAAAAAATTCATGATGACTTCTTATTTCCTTCAAAATATCATAATTATATTAGAAGGAAATGGTAAGGACAGCATCCAAACTTTGTTCAAGATAAAAATTGATAATCTGGCACAGTTAATGATACAATGCCAGAAACATATTTTGTTTATGTGGAGCTTGGGTGAGGGGAAGAGATGTTCAAAGTGCATGAAGGTCTTTAATTAATTTTTACTTGAAATCTTTGCAATACTCAAACAGGAAGTCACTTCTCAGTTCCTAGTTTGGTGAAAATTCTGACAGCTGAAATTCTTAACACTCCTAGAAGGTTAAAATGCAGCTCTGAAAGTGATCAGCACCAGGTTCTATTCTGGCCTTTATTGCTGAAGCAACCCATTCATCATTCCTAAGAAATGACCATGATCAGGAACATCATTGCGTCTTTCTTGGGGTAATTAAGAAGCAGCCTTTTCTGAATGCGTGTGAAGAAGATGAATGATCTGATCAGAGCAAGGTACAGTTCCAACCAGGTCAGTTTCTGCTACCGATTATGTCCCCTACGTAGGAGTTAGTAGAGATGGAACTCAAGCGAATCTGAATCAAGTGAGAAACAGACATCTCCGTCACTTTGAGCCTTTATTTTTTCCTTGGAACATCCACCAACTGAGAAAGCATTTTGCTCACTTGGAGCAGCAAGGTTACTTGCTCACTGATTTCACAATGTTCCTCCTCAGGAACTAAACTCATTTTTGGATATTGTCCAGAATCATGTCTCAGGAGAACGGCTTGCTGCCAATGAAGAACCAAAAGGTTTACATATTTTAGGAAAAAAATTAAATGAGTATATTTCCATACTCTTTCAATTTTTGTGTTTATTTAGCTTTTGTGCAAGAACTAGGCACAACAAAAGATGCCCTATAGACTAGAGAGAACTTTGCAGATTCTTGAAATTTGGCAGTGAAGATCTTATCTATCATGGTGGCACATTCAAATGTAACCCCACTCCTGGCTGATGGGTCAGCCTCTGCTAATGAACTTGATGATGTTTATTAGCTGTAAGTGAGGGGGGAGAATATAAATTTCAGAGACAGGGCAATAAAAAGGAAAGGTGTCAGTGTGTGCACAATAGTCAGAATATAAGAATTTGAAAGCAATCACATAACATGGTCTAGGACAGACTTCACTGAAACTTTGCATTATCGATGCTTCGGAGCTGACGGCTATTTTGCAAATAGCGTCAGTTACTCTTTTTGAAGTTCTAGGAAAGATCTTTTAAAACTGGTTGTTATTTGTCTCCCCGACACCACTCTATTTTTATTCTACACTTGTATTAATTACTATTTATGGTAAATATTGCCAGTGAAAACCAAAATCTGTGAACACACCCGGGTGCATGTTTGAATGCCAAACACCAGCAATTACAAGCTAGGAACCAAGGCTTCTCTCAGTACCACATCCTATTTCATGACAAATTTCAACCGCAGCATTTACCTGCCCCAGTTTTCCTCATTTCTCCTCTTCATCCTACACACTCTGCTTTGATAACCTCTCCCACACTTACATCATTTTAGTGTATATTGGTAACTTGCAATTACGTTCTCTGCCCAGACCATCATTCCACCATACCAAATGGTCACTACTAAATTCTCTCTACTCAGTAAAGAGTTTCAAATCCCCAGTCTCCTGTATTTCTGTCCCTTGACAGCTGCCATGACGTATTAGTTGGATGGCATTCTCTTACTCCTCACCATTGCCAGGTCACTAACTCAACTGCTGCCCATGTCCTATCGATCATGACACTGCTTGAATTGTGTGTCTATCTTGATCATCACTAGCTTTTCTTACTAGATTGATTTTTCTTGAGTGTAGAAACTCAGACTCACGTACCTTTCTGTTTCTGGAATTTCACACCCTACCTGGAGCACTAAATACTCAAGATTTATTCGCTGGGACTTGTGCTACAGCACGACAGGCTAAATAAGCCTCAGCCGATGGTGTTAACATTTCATATGAGGGCTGGTTCAAACCCTAGCTGCTTCATTTCTGATTGAGCTCCCTGCTAATGCTCTTGGCCCAAGTTCTAAGATACCTCACCCACATGGGAGACTGGGAAGAAGCTCCTGGTTCCTGGCTCCTGGTTTCAGATCTGCCCAGCTCTTGCACTTGCAGCCATTTGGGGAATGAACCAGCAAATGAAAAAGTTTTTGCACTCTCTCTGTACCTCTGCCTTTCATATAAAAATAAATAGGTCTTTTATGTCTGCTACTTTAAAAAAAAGTTTCATCAATTGAATCAGTAAATGATTGCTGAATCTTTATCTTGTTATAATCACGGTGCTCTTACAGAAAAAGTGGATCCCATCTTTTTTCACTCCTTTTAGGCTTCAACAGAGCCTTTACTGCACTTTCAGTGACAGAGAGCTCCCACCTCAGCTTGCTTAAACTTTGGGTAATCCATTTATATCAAATTTCTGGTTCATATTGAACTGATCTGTTTTCTTAAGTCTTTAATCTTAGTTCTGATTCAATCTCTGGGGGACATATTGGATGAGTCTAGTTCTTCATTCAGATGACAACCTACAAATATTTAAAGCTAATTATCATATGCCTTCTGTTTTCTACTCAGACCATAACTTTCTTGGTATTTTTAATAATTTCTTGCTCTAGAATTTTTAAGTTTCTCTTCCCTGGCATGTACTCTGTTTTGGTTGTGGATTTTTTAACTTCTCTTTTAAAGAACACAGAGTACTTTGAAGAATCTTTTAAGATTTTTCTAACGACTGTTAAATATTTGCAAAATGCTTGGTAAAGGGACTTGGAAATAGGAGATGGGGTACACTATGGAACACCAGGCGTGGATTAAATTTCCATAAATTAGTTCTGAGAAGCTAGGTGAACAAACAGTTCTGGAACGACCAAACACTGGAAGATATTTTGTACCAAAAGTGTATCTGAGAAACACAGCTGTGATGTTCTTTAAAATTTTTTTTATTTATTTATCTACCTATCTGAAAGATATACAGAAAGAGAGAGAATCTCTATCCATAGACTCATACTTCAAAAGTGATTGGGGCTGGTTCAGACCAAAGCTGGAATCTTGGAACTCCACCCAAATCTCCCATTTGCTTGGCCCAAATATTTAGGCTATCATACACTGCCTTCCCAGGTACTTTATCAGGAAACTAAATTAGAAGCATAACACCAGCTCCAGCTGTAATGTTCTGGAGGGTAATATCTACATGTGAACTTAGCTTAGTCTTCAGGTCATTCCAAGTGACTAACAAAGTGTGACATTAATTCTCATGGACGCATAGAGATGAAGTAGCACATGCAATACTGAATACCTCTTCAAGTTGAAAATTGCAGGCCTTGACATGCAAACATACAATAAGGGCAGCATGTGAACCAGGGGGAAAAAGAAGACTCAAATTATTGGAAATTGAAGGGAGCAAACTTATTCGAAATGCCAAGAGCATGCAAGATGGACTCATGATCCAAAGAGGGTATTTATCCAGTCTGTGGATATCCACACCATAGCACAACTATGGCAGTCCCACCGATGAGGCTACCCAGATTGAACCCAGAAAATTCCATGCAGAGGCAAAGACATTAAAAAATCATTTAATATCTGAATGCATCATTAGCATAGAGAATGTGTCCATTTCCATCATGGTGTTGTACCTTTGAACATACTATGACCACCTTGCTTTGGAAGGCTCATCTACATTATTTTATATAAAGTCGATTCATTTTCCAGAAAAGAGTCAACACACAAACACCAAGGAGATGGCGTAGTGTCTGAAATCCAGAAAAGCCAACGCAAGTTCCAGATGTGCCCTTAGGGCTGATCAAGGCTAAACCTTAGAAAGTCAAAGTTGTCACCACCTTTATGAGCAAGCACATCAGCAGACACAGCAGGAAAATCCAAAAATAGAAGAGCAAGGGAGAGGTAGTGATCAAGGATGAAACAGGAAATGAAAAGCAACAGTAAGAAAAAACAGGTGTCAAATGGCTATGTCCAAAATGGTTGAAATCTTGTGCTTATTTTGGGGGTATGGGTTTCATACTAAACCATCTGTAGAGGTGGCACGTCAAGACAATTCACATATTTACCATCTACCCTTCAGAGGGAGAGTAAGACGGACTGATAAGAAGCTCTCTTCTGTAGTACCAAAGAAAGAAACACAGTTTCTCTGAGGCCAGTCATGTGAAATCACACTGATTGTGATTGTGTTTGTGTCGATCAATTGTAATGTGAAGGCAATTCCTTTGGATTGACCCGGGAAGCCATCCAGGCAGGCGCAGTCAGAGGGCAGAAGTCACATCCTATATGTTCTTTTTAGCACTCACATCATGACTCAGCTCAGGTACTCACTTAATAACCAAGTTCAGGTTCAGTAAACACAGCAGAATTTCAACCAGTTTAGACTTCTCACATCTGGCAGCACTTAACAAATATGGCCAACTGTTTTTATTTGTTTGTTTGATTGTTTTGTGTGTCTTACAAAACAGCAAACAAGTAAGTTTCTACTGGATTCTAACTTGCTTGGGCAATATCCTTTTGTCTATACAATCAATACCTGATATAAGCAAATTGAAAAGAAAAAGAAAACTATATCTTAGCTAAAAAGAACTTTGACTTGTCTACATAAGTCAAGTACTTTCAATAACCTCCCTACCCCCATTCATTTTTGCTTCTGTACACAACTGGAAAGAAAATGAAAGAGGAAAATCTAGGAGAAAATAAAAACATGGAGTTAGGTTCTTGAAGTCCAAGAAGATGGTTCACAGATATATTTCATATGCTCTTTTGACACAAGCTCCAGACTAACATTTGTGAAGGAATGTTCCTTTTATTTCCCAAGACAGTCCAAGAATTCCCTGGGAAACCCACAGCACAGAATCCCACAAAGGACTGTGACTATTCCTAGCCACTTTTTGACTCAATGATGGTCAAAAATTCTTTGTCCTCAGAAATACTTCTTCAATACAACTGAGCAAGAAATTCAAAGCAAAATATTGAGTTGCTATCTTCTGCCTACCCAGCCATTTTATCAAATTGCTAACAAAATAGTGCACAATTCATTGCTACACTTTTTCCCCAGCAGGCAACCTAAAGAAGGTTTCATTTCCCAAGATGATTTTCTCACAATAAGAGGATGAGGAATAACATCACTCATTAACTGTTGAAGAATTTTTAAGAAGCCAAGGAGCAACATCTATGACACAATCCTATATTTGCAAAATATGCCTGTGTGAGACAGAAAAATTGACTGTCAAACTATAAGCCAACACCTTAAAATAATTAATCTGGAATAATGACATTATAAGCAATTTATTCTTTCCTCCTTATATGTCATTATCTTTTCTGAAACATGAATAGCAGGATGACAGGATTATTTTTAACTTAAAATAATTTTTAAAATTTCAAACATATATTTACTCAGTAAATACAAAAAAATAACAATGTTATGTTTGTCTTCAAGCAAGAAAATGAAAAATATATATATATACTAGCCAGAATAAGAGTACATTAATGTGGCAATTGGTTCTTTCTCAACAAGAATTTCACCTGGAATTTAGGGTTCCATTTAGAGTTATATTAACTCACTAGACTTATTCATGAAAATGTGTGTATTCAGTTCTCTGTCATCCTGTCAGCATAGCAGACGCTGTATAAAACTCATACAAAAGTCAACCTCTCAACATTTACATTATCTTCCCACAACTGAAAAGTACACCGTTGGCCAAATCTCAAGCTATAACTCCATTCCAAAAAAGGAGATGAGTCACAAGTCACTTTTAAGAAATACAATAGGAATTTTCTTTCTTGTAATGAATGCTGAAAGGGAAATGTTTTACTTGTCCTGACAACTCTAGCAAGCTATAGCCCAAAAATATGAGTAGGACATGGAGCCAAAAGCTTTTTTAAGGCTAGACAAATACCAGCAGTATTAATAAAGGACTAGGAAGACATCTATTGCAGCACTCTTGGAGTTTACAATGTGATTATTGTTTTATGAGAAGAGAAAGTGTCTTGAATGCTGCTGTGACAATTTCATGTTTCCTGGGTGCTGCAAAAAAAAAGGGGGGGCAGAAAAAACGAGTGGGGTAGGGGATTGGATGAGAGAAAGGCAGAGGAGCTGATGTCTTGTCAAGCTGCAATTTGTGAGATCTCTTGATCTCTGGAGTCAGGATTGTAGTCTATGCAGACGTAGGGCAGCGTTGAGGAAGGTGCCGGCACTTATGAGGTGCTTCTGTGGATATTCCTGGTGGACTAGGTGCCCCACTGATGATGAGAAGACTCTGGTTTAACACTGGTCTGCTTCAACACAACAAGAGCAAGCCAAAATCTCTCCCTGCCTTAGGAAACATGTTTCCTCTCTTCTGAGTTCAGTTAATGCCAATTCGTGCTCTGCTTCATTAACTTCATTAATAGAACCTAACAACTTCAAGGTCCAAGGCAAGTAGCTGGTAGTTAAGTATCACTCTCCAACACCCCATGTCCACCCAAATCTGGAGGAGGAATGGCAAGAAGAAAGGGGCATAGCAAGTGCAGCTTGTCCCTCCCATCAGAGCCTGGGAACTAGAGCTTCCCTCCGTGCCCCAGGAAGTTAGACCTCTTCTCATGATATTGCTGTTGTATGCAAAATAGAGAGAGATCCTGACTCTGTCCCTAACCTTGGATACAATGCCCGCATGATCTGATTTTTACTATCAGGTCAGGGTTCTGGAACAAGTAGAGAAGCAAGGCTGATTCCTTGCTGATCTCTTTCACCCAGGAAGCGGCAGCATCAGCAGGCTATTCCCACAAGAGCATCCTGCAATGTGTGGGACACATGCTCCATATTCTACAAAGAGCTGCTGATGATGGTGGAGAAATCCTGAAAGCATCTTGGAAAATCCCTGACAAGGCATACCTTCCCCTCAGCCTCTAAACCAGGTGTCACACACAGGACCCAGCATCATCTTTCATGGTCCAGTATAAACTCGTATCATGGGACCTAGGCCAAGCATGGCTTCTTTGGGCTTTCCCAGTTCTAACTTAAAAGATGTGCCCTCTATATCCCTGCATAAACTCTGCCCCAGTCATCAGACCTACAGTGATATACACACACACACACACACACACACACACACACACACACACACACACACACACACACACACACACCTGAGACAACCCCACATCAAATCTCATCAACTGGGCCCAACGTCATGGCTTAGCAGCTAAAGTCCTTGCCTTGAATGCACCAGGATCCCATGTGGGTGCCAGTTCTAATCCCAGTGGCTCTGCTTCCCATCCAGCTTCCTGCTTGTGGCCTGGGAAGGCAGTCGAGGATGGCCCAAAGCCTTGGGACCCTGCACCTGCATGAGAGACTTGGGAGAGGCTCCTGGCTCTTGGCTTCAGATTGGCACAGAACCGGCCATTGCAGTCACTTGGGGAGTGAATCATCAGACAGAAAATATTTCTCTCTGTCTCTTCTCCTCTCTCTATATATATCTAACTTTGCAGTAAAAATAAATAAATCTTTTTTAAAAAAATCTCGTCAACTATAAGGCATGCATTTTAGCTTCGTTCTAAAAACCGCATCCTACACTGCAAGCTGTTTTGTAACTTTTGCACCATGACTTCTCATAGTACTAATCACACAGGGGGTACTAGTCAGCCTCCATTTTTTTCCATAAAGCTTATGGGTAGAACAGGCTTTGCGACCGAACCCCTACAACAGAAAAACAAAGGCGTAGAATGGAACAATGTTTCTTTAAGAAAGTACTAGTTTTCTTATTACTACAACTGATATTGCCTGACTATTTAACATTTAATACAGTAGTTATTTTTCTTTTCTGTTCTACACTGAATTTAAAAAAAAAAAACAACCTAGAAGATGGAGAGAAATGCTTTTTGCTTTTTATGAAATGTTGATGCTTTCCTGGCTGTGATGGAGACCTTGTTCAGTGGACATCGTGTCATGCACTTCCCTTCAGCACTGACAAACTCACTCCCCAGCAGGTGTTTGAATGTGAGCTGTCACAGCCTATTCCCTAGTCCCTCTCTGGGCCCTGCTCTTAGATAAAGGACACATCTCACCCAACATTCAGGCTCTCACCTAGACAGCAGCCTTCATCCCAAAACTGACCAGTGCAAAGTGAAAAGGTCAAGCCCTGGCCTCAGTTGGAATAAAACTGGAGAGCCAAACTAGGCATAGAACTCCTGCCCCCACTGGATATGCAAAAGCCCTGTCCAGATGATATGCAATATTATCTCTCCCTCTGAGCTCCAGCCTCCCTCATCTGTCACTTAATGCTCCTGGGATTAGGCCTGGATGAACCTATAAGCCAATCTCCTTCTTATGGCTTTCTCCTAAGGTAACCAAACTTATACTGGTTCCTAGTCTTGTCCTGGGAACCAGAGTCTAAAATACAATTGTGAAACTAAATCTCCCCCTGGCTGCTTGGCACTGACAATCAATGATGGGTGACATCTTAACGGCCTTTAGCATCAATTAAAATGGTGAAAGCATCGCAATGGCGAAAGGGCCAGCTCCACAACCTTCAGGACTCAGTGCAAAATCAAAATGGGAGGCCCTTTGTTTAACAAAATCGGGAATAATTACTTACAGAGGCCCTAGAACATGAAACGTTTTTCTTCTGGTGTATTTTTTTACTTGATCTTGCTATTTATAGTTAATTACAGTTTTAATTATTAGCATGAGTCTTATATTGTAACATGCAATATCGGTTTTAAATGCAGCATCAGATTATTGAACATAGACATAGGGGCGCTGTATTATGGTCTGAAGTTTTGTGTCCCTACAAAATTTCCATGCTGGAATTTTAACCACAGAGGAGTAAAACTAAGAAACAGGGGCTTGCCTTGGTGATTAGGGCATGAAAATGGTGCCTCAAAGAGTGGTACTGACCCCCATAAAAGAAATTTAGACAAACCTTTCCCCTCTTCTTCTGTAAGAGAACACAGAGGAAAGGTACCATCTGCCACCAGAAAGTGAGTCTTTACCAAGCACTGAATTTGAAAGTCACTTTATCCTGGACTTCCCAGACTCTGAACTATATGAACTAAAATTCCGATACTTGCACAATACCCAGCCTTTCGGCATTTGGGTGGTGGGGAGAGGATAAAGGGCACAGGTGCGAGGAGAAGAAATGACAAGAAACCAATGCTGTTGAAAGTAGACCCATCTGCAGCCACTGCACCCCGAATAAATGGGAGCCTGAGAACCCATGCTGAGACACCCATGTTGGATAACTGACAAACTGCCCTATGATATGTAATCTTGTTGTGACAGCTGGTGCAGCACTGTGACCTCCTGTACAGCGTAAAGTACATCATAGTTTATAGAACATGCTTTGATGCTTTGAAGATTAAATACTGACTATTAAACTAAAGCTTGAAAGGTTCAGGCAGACACACACATACACATGCATGCACACACATAATAATACAGCATCACCGGCATTTACATAGAAGTCATAGGTTAAAGGCAGAGGATAATTGACTATTTCTTTGTGGAGTGTTTTTTAAAATGCATAAGTGGCTGTTAGACAGGTCTGCGGTTTGTTAATGTGCTTTGGATCACTTGTGAAACACTCCAAGGATTAAAAAAAAAAATCAAGGGAACCAATGGCACTAGAAATAGCATAGGGAATGGATACAGGTATGGGTACGGAAAGAAAAAGTACAGCCATGAACTCCTTCCACTGCTGGGGAGTCTGGGAAAATGTCTTGACAAGATTGGAGATACACCTGAATCTTCTGGGGCAGCAAATGGGAAATCACTGCTCGATGAACAAGCACCAACTTGAAATTTTCAAGACATGTTTTCTTTTTTTTCCTTCCTACAACTCAGACAGGCTTTTTTTTTCAAGCCTTAACAGAACGGCTAGACTAGGTAATCCACATAAGCAGCTGCTGCAATGTGATCTTTTTCTAACATTTTAACGTAGAGCTGTGAACTTTTCTGGCTTTGGAAAATGTTGAGAGCTTTCAGATAGAGGCTCTGCATTGCGAGACAGTCACCCATGATACTAAACTATTCCAGAAATGAAAAGTGCCTAATGTAAGAATGATCTTTAAATATTAATATCATGTACTTTTAAAAAAAAAATTAGCACTTATTTTTCCTTTCAGTTTCCTTACACGTAAGGCCATTCTATTTTCCGTATCTCAGGCTATTTACTCGCGTTGCACTTTTTAAAAGATTGGTTGATTTAGAAAGAGTAATCAAGAGAGATGCAAAGACAGAGAGACAGAAGGATCTTCCACCCAGTGGTTCACGATGGTCACAATGGTCAGTGCTGAGCCAGGCTGAATTCAGAACCCAGAGGTAACAGAGGCCCAAAGACTTGGGTCATCTCCTGCTACTTTTTCAGACGATTGACAGGGAGCTGGATAGGAAGCAGAGAAGTCAGCACATGAATCAGCACACATACAGGATGTCCATGTTACTTGCGGTGGCATCATTCACAAAGCCACAACAAACCTGCTTCCTGATGCTTGGAACATGAGATTGATTACGTGATCCTGAATGGACTGGGCTGTGGAAGGTAATTTCTTAAGCTTAGACATTCATCTACCTGGATTTTCTATCAGTTATTAACTGCACAGACTCAGGCAAATGACTCCACCTCTACAGCTCAATATCAACACCTGAGACATCCAAAGTATTATTGTATCTAATTAAGCAGATGCCTCAATGAAAAGAAAACTTACATAAAGCGATTGATTTGGAGACATAATAGTCATTCATTAAATGTTTGTCTCAGGTCTTGCTTTAGAGATCTACTTTGTAAATGTACTGCATTCATTAAGTATTAGTGTAACACAAAAAAAATCATTTGAGCTGAAGCTTTTGATATAGACTTTTTTAAAGATAACATTATACAATTTGGCTGTGTTGCAAATTTAACTGAAGATGAAATAAATGGACAAAGCTTTTCACTTTGATACAGACTGGGATCCTCCCAAAAGCAGTGATGATTCTTTCCTCTTTTTAAAGATTTATTTATTTGAAAGACAGAGCTATAAAGAAAGAGAAAGAGAAATATTCCATCTGCTGGCTCACTCCCCAAAAGAGCCCACATGGCTGGACTGAGCCAGGTCAAATTCTTGCTAGTCTCCCATTGGGGTGTAAGGATTCAATGACTTGAGTCATATCTCACTGCTTTCCCAGGCTTTTCATAGGGAACTGGATCAGAACCAGAGTGGTCAGGTCTCAAACTAATGCCCATATGGAATGCTGGCACTGCAAGTGGTGGAGTAACCCATTATGCCACAATGCTGAGCTCTATATTTTTCTAAATATGGGTAGAGCAAGGTTGAACATCCTCCTCTGTTTCTGACTGAAATCTAGGGATATGTGCTTCTAAATGAGAATTATGGGGATGGGAACATCTCCTGGTGGAACATAGCTTTATCATAAAAGACTTATTTTTTGGTAGGATGAGGACTGACTAAAGATGGATAGAGGCCTGGTGACCCAGTCTGTATTAGAATCTCTTCCTGAAAGAATACTAGACCCTAGCTACTGAAAAGCTGCTCCAGAAACACACACAAAAAAACATTTTGAACAATTTCCTAAATCAATAATTACACAAAAATTGGCACGGCTTTAGGCACACTGAGCTAAGAGTGGTTATGTAGTCCTTTTATCAGTAGGAAGCAAAAGGTGGTTTCCAGAGTGGGTACTGTGATGGACCACTCAGATATCCATCCAAACCAAGACCAGCACTTCTCCCTTGAGACCAGCTTGCTCCTCCTCCTAGCTGGCAGGAATTTTGATTATTAGTGGTTCAGAGCTGAGTCCCTCTCTAAGAATTGCCCAACATGGCTATCTCAGTCAGCTTTAAGTTTTGAACAACTAAACCTGGTGTTTACTCAAAACCAAGACCCCTTTGGTAAAATGTTCTCCTAGTTACACAGGTCTGATTAGATTGTCCTAAGCCTTTGTTGCCACTATGCGATTTATCCCCTCTCTCCTCTCAACCATGCCTTCTCTACTCACTTATGAATAATGTTTCTGAAAACATTCCCAATACATATCTTGGGTGTATATATCCATCTCATAATCTGCTTCCAGGAATTCTACTCTTACAGAGATTCCTACTAATCTCTGCCATCTGAGATGCTCTCTGCAGGTTGACACACTTCCTAGTCAAGGGCCAATTGCTCCACCTGAGGATGACGCCTACCTCACTTTCTTGCTTCTCAGATCACACTCTTGTTCCCCAATAAAGTTTCTACATGTATACTTTCTTCCCCATCTGAACAAAGGAGAGAGGGAGGAGGAAGGATGTTCCAACATTTGAATCAGCTCCAAGAGAAAACTTGTTGAGTTTCTGTGTATGAAATACCATGTACACAATTGGCAGTCTCTATATTTGCCTTGTCTCTGGCTTTCTGCACTAGACAGACACACCCACATCCAGAAGCCAGGCACACACAGAAGAGGCTGAAGATTCCCTAAGGGTGTTTGAAGCCATCTTCCTGGAATCCTATCCACATCAATTCCCAAACACTCTTTCCTCTCCGGCCCCAATCCCACCTACTACTTTTGCTGGAAGCCAGCCTCTGATCCTTAGGTTTGCACTTGCAAATAGACTAGGTTCCAGTCAACAAAGTGCAGTGGACCTGAGGGACATGTCTATTTGTAGCTTGCTGTTGAGGATGTTTACTGAGCCACGTGCAGGATGGACTAGCAGAAACCATTGCAAAAGGCACACTCCATGTCTGGCCTATACAGGGTTCTCAACCCAGATCTTCTACAAGTAGAGGCATAGATCAGAAGTTCCTCCTTGGCATATAGATCTTGGCCCTTCTCACAGTTAATGACTTGGAAAACTTGTCCTTCTCTAGAGTCTTTCACAATTCATAAAAGGATTCTGCTCAACCCTGATCTTGGGGTACCCTACTAATTCCCCAGACAGCCTCCATGCAGAGAAAATCTGGAAGAATAATCCTTAAATTTTTTTCACCAAAGCTTATTCCCACACTCTCATTTAAGGTATGAGTGTGTAGATCTCACTCCAATGTAGAATGATACTTGACTTTCCCTATGTATAAATGGGTAGACTGTCTCACAATTCTTTGGGAGATGCTACCCATTATTAAGAAGTGAAAGGCCGGGCCCGGCGCAATGGCGCAGTGGATAAGGTCCTTGCCTTGCATACCCGGGATCCCATATGGGCGCCAGTTCTAATCCCGGCAGCCCCACTTCCCCATCCAGATCCCTGCCTATGGCCCAGGAAAGTAGTCGAGGATGGCCCAAAGCTTTGGGACCCTGCACCCGCGTGGGAGACCAGGAAAAGGCTCCTGGCTTCGGATTGACTAAACTCTAGCCATTGCGGCCGCCTGGGGAGTGAATCATCAGACAGAAGATCTTCCTCTCTGTCCCTCCTCCCTGTATATCCGCCTTTCCAATAAAATAAATACAAAATAAATCTTTTAAAAAAAAAAGAAGAAGTGAAAGGCCTTGCATCTCTCACCAACTCTTCTAATTCGGTCATCTGTTGGAAATGCTGCTCTCATACCCAAAGATGCCTTGCAAACAAGTATACAAATTGTTTCTATATATCACTGTCTTACACTCATTACTTACAACTGGGTAAAATTTAGCTAATTACTGTCTAACCAACATATTTTTCTGTCTCAACTGTCAATAACAAAAGAATAAGGATATTCTACTCATTCACATAATAAGAATCCTGGAAGTACCATTTCTGGATTAGTTCATGGACCAAGCCAGATTCTTCTTTAAATGTGTATTTCTGCTGATCTGATTGGATATGCTTTTTTGTTCTTAGGCTTGACCCCTCTTGGAAATGAGATGACTGCCTAAGTTGCAGATTTCAAGTCCCCATACAACTCTAGCAAGCCCTCTAAACTAGGAAAAAGAGGGAAGAGGGTTCAAAGGAAAGAAGCTTCTTCTTTCAGTGTTTTCTTGGAAAACCCAAGATTCCTTGCACATATAATTAGCAAGGATAGGATCACATGGGCAATATTGACCAATCACTAGCAAAGAGAAATGAAATTGTAACAACGGATTTAGGGTACATGACATAAGGAATTGATTCAGTCCAATTGAATGGATTAACTGGTGAAGCCCATACAGAAGTGGCAGGCAAATCTGAGCAATCCTGGCCTATCTGACTCTAAAGCTGCACTAGTATTTATGTTTTCTCAGATGTTAGAGAAGGCTGCTTTGGAAATCTTTTTAAGTCAATGTAAGAAAATGTCAGAATAAAGTCTTGGCTCAGCCTGCAAATATAATAAACACTGTATCTTGAAGGAAAGTGTAAAACTACACATAGCATTTATGAAGGAGTCATTCACAGATGAACTAATCAACTCTTTGCCCACCGCAAGGGTATACAACGATAGGGCAATCAGAAGCTAGAGGAACGTTTGTAAAGAGAATTTCTCTGAAATGAGCAGTTTTGTGTATTTTTGTGTCCATTCTGCTTGCTCTCCAGCCCAGGGTAAAGAAGTGCCTTCGATAGGTCCTCTCGGAGAGCTCAATGCATGTCTTCAGTCAGTGTAAGTACACAGTAAGCTGGTGTTTGACAAAAATCCAAAAGACTCTTAAAAGTTGATATGGTAGATTATAAAATATGACCACAAATTCCTGTCCCCATGGAATTCAAGTTCTTTTGCATTGTGATTTTGTCACTACCTCCATCAAAACAAGGGGTCTCCTTCCCCTTTCCTTCCATCTGAGCCAGCCTTTACAATGGATAACAAAATCAACAGGAGAGCTTGTCACCATAGCAGTGTCTGCCTACATGCCCATGATTCGTTTAGGTGGATGGAGCATGAGATTTGCCCGAAGAGAAGTGACAGCTGACTGGGAGTCACTTAAAATGTTGCTCAAAAAGATCACTTGCAGAAAGCAAATCTGACAGGGCTGATCTTACAAAGAAAGAGATACAATAAAGAGACGGAAAGGAAGAAAACTGTGTGTCTGAGAAAGGAGCAACCAACTTGACAAGGCATCAACCTCATTACAAGCCATGCAGTTGGACATGCCCCATGGCTGCTTCTGAAGAACCGGCTGAAGCACTTCGTGGTTCTAAGAATCCATTGATCTTTAAGACCATACCAATCAAGTCAGAACTTTCCTACCCATCCCTCCTACCTCACCAGGATCCCCTGGGTTTGATCCTGACAGCATAAGAAATATAAGTTATCAAAGTAAGGGAGGATGTGAAATACCAGATGGGGAGATAGAAGAGAAAGGTCACTGGAAACAGACGGCACAAAGGCCTGGCTGGAAGAGTGCATTTTAAATCAAGTTCTGAGTTTTGATTTTCACATGATACCAGACACTAGAAATGACCCCACTGAGAGTATGGTTTTTTTTTTTTTAATTATTTAAAGAGTCAAAACGGTCATGGAACCACATGCTAATTTTCAGCTAGGACAGGGAAACAATGTTTTCTAATTAAAAACTATTTTAAACAATGAGACCAAAGCTTGTAGTTGGATTTTCCTCATCTCTATTCAGACTCCTACTTCTAGGGACTTTACCCTAAATGACTTCAGAGGACCCACCTGCAGTGTAGGTAACTACCAATACAAGTTGCTTTAGGCATGTGATGGAGGCTGGGGAGTTTTCCACTGTCTCCTATAGCTCCTTGGTCACAGTTACTTAAAAAAAAATCAACCACTAGATAAGTAATCGCTTAGGCTAGTCTAAATACCCTGTTTTTACAATGTGCAAGCTAAAATGGGCAACAAATCTAGTCACTGATGTATTAGTATAAATTCAACATAAAGACAGCATTAGAAGAGCTGAAATAACAATCAGGGTTGGTGACAGGGAGGGGAAGGATGCAGTGGTCAGGAGAGACTGTGGAATAATGACCAAAGCTCAGTAAAGGTAAAACCTATTGCAGGCTTTTCCCTGGATCCACTCTGAACTTAGGTCAATGGGCCTCCACTTTTCACATTCCCAAGAATTACCCCAGGAGCTGAGAAAAACATAGCATTTGGTGATCAAGATCCTTAAGTCTATGTCATTGGTCGGCTGCAGAAATTGAGGACCTGAATGTTAGCAAGTCTCAAAGGTGGTTCTGAATAGCAGGGTCACAGATCACATGCTAGGATTACTGCTTTCCTATAGATGCTTAGGAGTCAAAGCTTAAAGCTGGTCACAAATTTCTGGGACAAATTTCTCCACAAAATATACTCTTGCAGTAAGTGAGATTACAGAACAATGTCTCAGAGCTCAGAATGAAGCACATCAACCACTGTGCTTCCTTAGTGCTAAGACAGTCCGTACTTGTATCATCAAGTTGGAAGAGAATTGGAAAAAAAAAAAAAACTGGAAAGTTATCCCATTGGAAGTACACAAATATAATAACGTAAGTTGACAGTTATAATTTTGGAAATATTAAAGCCTTAGAGTAAGGAGAAGTGTTGGGGGTGAGCACTGTGCACAGCATGACTACCAGCCATTGAAACAACACCAATCCATTTACAAATACTGGACTGAGTCCCAGCTCCCTCCACCCCAATGCAGCTTCCTGTTGATATAATCTGGAAGACACTGAATGATGACCCTTGCCACCCATGTGACATCCAGATGGAGCTCCTAGATTCTGACTTTGACCTGGCCTAACCCTGGCTGTCACACACACACACACAGAGCTATGTGTATCTGGCACTAGGAAGAGGCACTTGGAAGATATATGTTATCTGTATGCATGTATACGTATGTATGTGTCTCACTCTTTGCCTTCCAAGTAAATAAAAATAAATTTAAGAAGGAAGGAAAAAGAAAAATGTTTAGACTTTTTTTCGTTTAAAAGATTTTTTGCTGTCCCAAAATTCAAAGGTGAAAATGTCACTTTGTGGGAATAATCCATGAACCTTAGTTTCATAACATTTGATCCCTTCATGCAATCAGTTAGCACTCAATGAGTCCTTGCTATGTAGAACACATTAAGACACCCCCAATTTACAATGATTTCGCCCTCAATTTTCCAACTTTGTGATGGTTCGACAATTACACTCATTTGGTAGAAACTATAAATTTTGAATATTTAGTCTTTTCTTGAGTAATGTGCAAGAAGATAATCCCTGGGGATGCTCCTCAGTGGCAGAAAACCACAGCTTTCCATCTGTCCCCCAAATCGCAAGAGCTTAACAACCAGAACTATACAATGTGTTGTGTTGTTGAGATCTGATGGTCAGGCCAAATGGCACATGAAGTGCAATTTTGACCTAGGATCTTTTCAACATATGATGGGGTTACTGGGACATTTCTCCATTTTAAGACAAAAAAAATCTACATGTTTCTGGCAATATGAAGAGTAACCGAGACTTCTTCCATGAAGGCAAGATCTGGACAAATCATTCTAAGAAGACAGCTAGCCAGGAAGTTCTTCAAACCTATCAAATTCTTAAAAGCCTTCCATGACTTCCTAGGGAAAGCTCAGGAAGTTATCGGTCTAGCCATCTGCATCTAACGGCCAGTGACAATGATAATGTAATTAAAATCCATAAATACAAAAGGCATCAGAAAGAACCACAGTGCACTCTGCATCATTCCCAAGAACCCATGACTCTTACAATGAGCCAACTCAGGTCAGTTATCCAGAAGTACCTCTGATACCCACAGGCAACCACAGTTTAGCAGGAGTCCCATGAATTTTCCAAAAACGTGAACACACTTCGCCATACATCCTGGGGAATGTTTTCAGAAAACTGAAAACTGAGGCTTTTATAACAGATTGGTTCACATCTCAGAAAGTGGAAAGGAAAAGAAGTCATTTTGTAAACTAAGATGAGAACGGGGCGGGTCGGGGGGGAGAACAGCATATAAATCTCTCCAGGCAGAGAAATTGTTGGTCCTAGGAATTTAAATTCATAGACGAAAAATCTGTCAGCCTTTTCCAGATTTTTTCACAACATCATGCCCCCTCCGACGTTCAAGCCCCTAATTGATTCATTTTCTGTTTTATTGGATTTAAAGTCACTTCAGTCACTATTTTTAACTGTTTTCTCCTTCAGTTCCCTCCTCCCCCCATTGGCTGCCAGAGAACACGTTAAGCTACACATTCTCTCACATGGCTCATTATCTGACAATTTTTCTGTCACTGTGCAGCTGCTTCCTGACGTTCGTGCCTCAGCTTTGTTTAGTGCCAAAGAGGTGTTTTTTCTAACACTTCAAAAACACATGGCATTTTTTTTCCAAGCATGAGTATCTTCACTTCTGTCAAATAAAAAAAAAATTGATTTATAAGGAAAACATTTTAAGTATGTAGGTGTTTTGAAAGAAAATAAAGTAACTCATTACAAAAATAAGTATGTCTGAGGAGGGAATAAATGCATTCATTGCCTGAAAAAAACGGAACACAAATATCTCTGCTTTGAAGAGTATTTGGAGCTGCCTAGGTTTCCCCGGTTCTCTTTTTGTTAGTTTTTCTCGTGCCTGTGAACGCATTTTAGAACGTTCTCTCTCCCCTTTGTAAGGTTCTGGGCATCACACAAAAAGAGCAAATTGACTTCTGCCCTCATGCTGTCTCTGCCTTATCAGTAATGTAGAAAAGCTGATGGTAACCTAAGAGTGATGCTGAGCTGTACACAATAGCAGATACTGTGGGTGTCTTTATGACATCTCCTGCAGCGTTGCAAACAATTAGACTTGAGGATAAGAAATGACTTGGTCTGACAATGCTATTTAGCCTTAAGTGGCTGCTTCCTAAACCTTGCTAGCGTCTTTCTCTCTGAGAGTCCAAGGGTCTTTAAGAAGCTCACAAAAAGCTGTATTATGAAAATACCATGTGCGGATTTCAAAAATCATTTGCACTACAGTGGGCATTTAATGCATTATTTAATTCATTTTCCCGAGTCATCTGAATCCCCTATCAGACAAATGCTTCCTAGCTTCAAGTCCTAGTTGCTCCCTTCTGAGTTGGAATGAGCAGACAATGGCTTAAGGCTCCAGGGTCCCTGTTACCCACAGCAGAGTTGGACTGAGTTGCAGGCTCCCAGCTTCAACCTGCTCCAGTCCTGGCTACTGCATGGATCTGGGGAGTGAACCAGTGGTTGGCACTTTTTAAAAAATGTACACTGAAGTAAGCCTGTCTTCAATTCCATTTTCCACAAACTTTTTGAATTAGCCTCATTCTTAATGTTACTAATGGCTTAGCCATATCGTAGGTCTTGCCACAGTCAGGTAGGATGGAGCAACGTGGTTTTCCACCCAGATGCCCTCTCATCTCTCAATGATTTGTGTGCACCATTTCTGCTTGAATAACTCTCACCTCCAGTAACCAGCACCTTCTTTTCAGAGAACTGCCCTTGGACAATTAGTCTTTGCATCTCTGCTTGGGGGAAATCAGAAGTGCAGGTTATTGAGAGAAAGCAGCAGAATCTAACTAGCCTTTAAGGAGTGCAAAGGAAGAAAATCTAGCTCCCGGCATGCTTTTTGGCAGCTCAGAGACAACCAGCAATCCCAAATGCCCCTACAGACAGGGCGGGTAGGAGATCCTGCAGGACTCTGCCTGGCCTGGATTTTAGCTTGGTCTCTGACCCACTTGCCCTGCTTTCCATTCACTCACTGGCCTTCCACTGGACACTTCTTTTAAAAACAGGCACAGGGATTGCAAACATCACCACCTTTTCTATCACTAGTGTTTTTTTCTGACCTTCCAATCATGACTATTGAGCTATACATAAGTAAATGTATAGTGAGAATTCACATAAATTAATTTGAAAATTAAAATTTTTATTTCCAGTATCACTCATGGAAAAGAACAGATGTAAATCCAATTCCAAGTTAAATACATCCAGTATTGTTGCATTTCTTTTCCTTGCTTTCTCCTCCTCCATCTCCTCTTTCCTCATCTTCCACCCTGACTCCATCCATACACACACATATCACAACAAGAAGTATTCAGAAATAATTCTGACATTGTTCTAGAACATAAACACCCACAGAGAAGCTTTCTTGCTAGCTGAATCTGCACCAATATCCATCCAAATCTGCTTTCTTCCAAACTGCCTTCTCTCCCAGGAAACTCCACGGAATGTAGGTCAAAGCCTTCCTGGGTGCCCTTATTGTCAGAAGGGACAAGAGTCCATGCACGTGAATGATTCTGACTAGAATCACTTATTAATAATTATGGAGTGTGCAGCATTTTCCCCTTGTCATACAGTCCCAGATGACAATCCCCAGAGGTGGCTGCTCTCCTAGTGTGAAGTGAAGGGCACCAAGAAATCAGGCTGAACCAAATCAGCGTCTTCCTACAAGGATCTGCCAACTGTGCAAAACTCTTAACAGTGTGGTCACCACTCTGCACAAAGCATCGACTTCAGAGAAATGCAAGGATACAAAAGAACATCCTTTGGAAAATGACAAACTAGCTCATTATCTGCTGGTAATTCATTAGCAAGAATTTACGTCTCAGAATAGGATTCCAATGAACATAGTCAAGCTTGGAAGGGTTTGAGATGAGGAAGGCCCATTGTCTTTGTTTATTTGTGATGGTCTAAATAAATAAATGTATGTTAGACTACGTGGAAGAGAATAAAACAGAAATTTATTTCTCACACCTCATTGGCCTGACAAGTTCAAGATCAGAATACCACAAAATCTGGCGTCTGGGAGGGGCTTGCATCCTGGATCACCACAAATGGTCTTTTCTCTGTGTCCTCAGAAAATGGAAGTGGGGAGAGCTCTCTGGAGTCTCCCTTAAAAGGACATTCATCCCATGCATAAGGACTCAATCTTCATAATCTAGTCACTGCTCAACGACCCCATCTCCAAACACCATTACAGGAGGAGTTAGGATTCCAACGCATGAATGTTGGGAAGATGCAAATATTCAATCCATAGTATCCATCCAGGTATGCTGGAGGACTCTTGAGATTTAGAGAACACTGCAATGGGGGATTTTAAGCACCAAGAGGATATTGGGGACCCAGGAGAAGGGTTTGAAGAAATCCTGTCCTGGTTCAAATCTGCCTCATGCTTTGTGACCTTGGACAAAGAAAGTTACATTTTCAAAGTGCCCTCGTGCCATCTGTGAAATGTGAGAGTTGTCAGGAGGAGAGAGTGCAGTTGTCCATGGAGCCCTTAGAGGTCCGAGTGTGGTATGGAGCAAGTTTCTAAACATGTGAGGGCTATGTATTGTTTATTTTACTATCCTTATTGTAGGAAATAAAGTGATGAAAGAGGTTATTAAGGTGATTCTGAAACATTTCAATGGTGAGACTATAATTTTGTTTCCACCTGTCCTGTAGTATGTGCCACAGAATAGGAAGAATATGCCATTATAATACAAGTCAGAGCTGTATGCCTTGTGGCAGCAGGTTAAGCCGCTACCTGTGACATCAGAACCCCATGTGAGTACCAGTTCAAATACTGGTTGTTCCACTTTCGACCCAGCTTCCTGCTGATGTACAATGGAAGGCAGCAGAGAATGGCCCAGGTACTTGAGCTCCTGACATCCACCTGGGAGAAGCAGATGGAGTTCCAGGGTCCTGGTTTCAGCTTAGACCAGCTCTGGTCATTGTGGCTATTTAGAGAGTTAACCAGCAGATTGGAAAACCCATCTCTCTTTCTCACGCTTTGTCTCCTTTCTCTGTCACTCTGCCTTTCAAATAAATAAACAAATTTAGCTTAATTTTTTTCATTTAAGAAGTTAAAATTTTTTCATTAAAAACATTTTTAACAATTTTTTTAAAAAGACAACTTACAACTAAGCATACTAGCATACCAAAAATATTCACATTATCAGAATTAAGTGCCATAATCTTTCTTCTCTTTTCCCTCTACCTCTCCTATTTTATCTCTTTGCATTTTATGTTCCTCTGTACATAAGCTGCCCTCTTGTGCATTGAAATACAGGTGATGTCCCTATGCACGATAAACTTAAGATTGTTTGCTCAACTGTTGGTTTCTCTACCTGCCCTTAAATTTTTCATCTATTCATCCATATACTTGACAAATAATGTGTGAGTCCTCCTCTATGCCAGTCTCCGTGCTGAGGCCCAGAAGCCTGTGCCTAGCAGAGCAGAGGACTGTGGGATGGCAACTCCTGAGGCATAGCCCTCCTCCTCACCTGCCCTAGGGAACACGGTGGGTTTCCCAGGAGGCAAAATCTCTGGATTGAGAGGTTCCGGAGCCTGACCCAGAGCGTGCTTGCTCCTGGATATCTCCTAAGTCAGACCTGGCTCCTGGGAGCCTCATTAAACATTCAAGGATTCCAACTTTCATTCTTCTTCAATTACGCTTCTGGGTTTAAGAGGTATTAAACGAGTAGCTTTTGGAAGCCAAACAAGAGAATTCTGAAAATACAGAAACAAGTCAGGCCAAAGGGGAGGACATGAATATACTAAACCGAAGCCTGTAAAAGAAGCCCCTTAAATTTTAATCATCCTTGCTAGAGTGTTTCTAATTGTTGATCTTCTAGGGAATCGAATAGTTCTAATGAAAAATGCGTTAGGCTTTGGGTCCAAGGATATCATCATTATAAGTACATAAGTGCCTAGGACAATATAATTCCCTCCATGGTGCTGCTGTGCCCTTTGATCCATGATGTATTACTTACTTATTTATTGATTTATAAAAATGAGCTGTCAAGCTTTTCCTAAGAAGTCCAGAGGCACAGGAACAGAACGGAGGAAATATATAACCACAAAAAAATAAACCACGACACATAAACCAGAATCCCTAATGTCCAGGGCACTTGGCCTAGGTGAGCAGAAACAAACAAGAGCACCAAGAAGGAAGTTATATAATAAGGACTTACAGGAGACATAATATACATTGGCGGAACCCTGATCCAAACACTATGAATTTATTTACATTTGGCCCTTCTTCAGAGACAGGCCTGAGAGTCCCACCAGAAAATATGAAGGGTATGATATCTTAAACACCAGCAGGGCCAGAGGTCGTGTACTTGGCTTTCAGTATTTGCTATTGCTTTAAGCCAATTAAAATAATTTTTTTTTCTCAGTGGAAAGATTCCATTTAAATAATAGCTTTGTTCACTATGAATGTGGCTTGTATGGTTCTTTATTGAGTGGGGCATAACTGAAGGAAGAGAGAGAGCAGAGCTTTAATTCAGGGAAAAGACGGAGGACTTGTCGGAAATCCCCTCTGCCTAACAAGCAGCAGAGACCCCGCGAGCCAGCTCTTTACTGTCAACCACTTCAACTGGCATTGGTCAAATGATGGCTATTGGTTCCTATTAATTTTTCTCATGATCTAAAATTTCAGAACATGGGATTTCTCGTTCTAATACTGATTTCCTCCCAATATTTAACCCCTTAGAGCCAGAAATAAATTATGCACAAGAAAATAACACTTTTGACTCTCATCTTTTTTTTTTTAACACTTTAATTTTATTTGAAAGGCAGAGTTACAGAGAGAATGAGAGTCGCAGAGTTTTCTATCGACTGGTTCATTCCTCCAAATGACCAAAATGGCTGAAGCTGAGCCAATGGCAAGCCAGGAACCAAGAGTTTTTTTCTGGGTCTGCCACGTGGGTCCAAGAACTCGAATCATCCTTTACTGCTTTTTCCAGGCCATAAACAGGGATTTGGGTTGAGAGTGGAGCAGCCAGAACACAAACCAGTACCCATAATAGATGTCAGTACTGTAGGCAGACATTGAGCCTACTGTGCCACAGTGCAGTGTTGGCCCCCTCTCTTTGCTTTTAATCCCAGCTGAAACATAAAGAACTTGACTGACTCCTTGACCTGACTCCCTAGACCTGACTCCATTTCACTTTGCTAATGACAGTCCCTTGTCTGAAAGCCCACAATCTTCTATTACCTTTGGTCTGCTATAGACAGCCAATTCACATGAAGTGAATAAGCCAAAGAAAAAAAAAAAAAAAAACTTGAGTCCAGAATAATCCCCATTTGACTGTTGGCATTAAATAATTTACTAGATAATTTCTAAACTCTCCACTTAATTTTGGCTGTATAATCAGTGTTTTTGACCAAAAACATACCAGAATCTACAAACAGTGATTGAAGATGCCAATCTTCAATCTGATGGGGCTTTAAAGGTACAGAGCTAAGACTGTAACTTACTGGGCCCAGAGCAATAGCCTAGTGGTTAAAGTTCTTACCTTGTATGTACCTGTATCCCATATGGGAGGTGGTTCATGTCCCAGATGCCCCATTTTTCATCCAGCTCCCTGCTTGTAGCCTGGAAAAGCAGTCAAGGACGGCTAAAAGTCTTGGGCCCCTGCACCTGCGTGGGAGACCTGGAAGAAGCACCTGGCTTTGGATACACTCAGCTCCAGCCATTGCAGCCTCTTGGGAAGTGAATCAGCAGACAGAAGATCTTTCTCTCTGTAAATATGACTTTCCATTCAAAATAAATAAGTCCTTAAAAAAATTAAAAGATTGTAACCTACTGGATTCAGGCAGTCTTGGTAACCTACCTAGTCTGTTGAATGGAGCTTTGAATGTGGCATCAGTACCATGCCATCAAAATGAGTGCATCTTGAGATGGCTCATTTTCTAGCTCTTTCCCACTTCTTTACTCCTGCAGAAAGTTCCAACATTGTTTTTCATTAACCTTTCCAAGACACATACCTTTGGGTACTTCCTCCCATTCATCTCATAGAGAACAGGGGCCACTGAAATCTACATTTCCAGAGATGCCTCTGTGGTCCCCTCTACCTACTATCAGCAAAGAACCTGAAGGAGCTTCACTCACTATTCCTCTCCTGTCTCAAGCGAGAAAGGCAATCCCAGTTAATAAGCTTTAAACCTAATTCATGAGTTGACTGTAGCGTGGCAGACATTCATTACCCCCAAAGGAGGAAAACAGTCCAAGTTCTGTCTGGGTGGACGGGCTGTAACAGGTTGACACATTCATGCATCCACGGCCGCTCTAGCTTTCCCAATCCTGGTCTGTATGCCTTTCCAGTAAAGTGCATACTAATTTAGCAAAAGAGTACTTGTCAAAATATTTCATCTTCTCAAGGAGTAAAATGACTCTGCACATACCTCAAGCTCCCCTCTTCTCACAAGACTTCATTCCCATCTGAGATGCATGAGGATATTTCAAAGATTTCATGATTTCATGGGAAATTTTAAGTGTTGAAAAATACATGAATTTCATTTTTCTACACCTAAACAAACATTTAATTTCATTTTCCATCAACTTTTTGAGATCCCCTGTATCATGAGCTTCACACTGCTGTGCTCTGAGAGCCAGGCACAAAAATAGACACCCTTTGTCGGCAATTGCATATGCTTTGAGTCCTCATCTCAACGTTTGTGTGTCAGTCAAGGATCAGGGAAGAAAAACAAGCTACAACCAAAGGGCTAATTGACACAAGTTTCATGATGAGATTATCCACAGAAGTGGGGGCCAGATGAAAACTACCAGTAAGGAATGGTGAAACCAGCAATGACTAGCTACAATGGAAAGAATTTATCTAACCTAGACCTGACGCAACAAAAGCAGCAGGTTCCCCATGGAGAGCCAAAGGATCAGGAAAGAATAACCAATTAAAAGGCTGTGATTTATGTAGGTAAGATAGTATTGCCCAAATCACCAGAAGAAAGGTGAAAAATATTCTACCTACTTTTACGGCCCATCTGTGGAAGCTGAATGAAAAAAACAGAAGGTAAGAGAACTTGGGAGAGACAGTCCCATAAAGAAACCAGGCTCTTGAAAACAAAGCATGGAAGAGCAGGATAAAGATTGGATTTGGAGAGGAAAATGATCAGCATTTCATTTCCTAAGACCCTTCCTGGAGGATCAAGATTCTCTGGACCAGAAAAGTCATCCTGCTCCAATGTAAGGGTCTAGGAAGCTGGGGATAAGGCCAGAACAAATCCCACCCATGTGTCAGATTGAAACAAGCCATAGGAACAAATCACAAGCTTTAAAGATGCCAAAACTGGAGAAAGCAAGATGAGCAGATAAGTCTAAGAATAGCAGATGAGTCAAAACTGGGAGACATTTCAAGGATCAAAGGCCAGTCTGGAACAGGGCAAAGTCAGAAGGCAAATGACGTAACCAAATTCTGCCTAAAGAGCCGCCAACAAGTCTATGGCTTGTCTGGTATCAAGAGATACCAGAGCGGAAAAGTAAAGATTGTTGTGAAACTAATAATAAACTACCCAGCACAGAGAAAAGCTAAATGAAGAGCCAAACATGAAGGTGCCCTGAAGAAGGCAGCTTTGTGGTGTAGTGCGATTAGCTGCCACATGAAACACTGTCCACATCAGAGTTGTGGTTTGAGTCTGACCTCCTCCACTTCTGATCCAGCTTCCTACTCATGCACATGAGAAGCAAAAGATTGTGGTCCAAGTACTTGTGTCCCTGACACCAACACTGGAAACAAAATGGAGTTTCTGGACCCTGGTTTCAGCCTGACCAAGCTGTGGCTCTTGTGGCCATTTAGGGAATACAAGCAGATGGAAGATTTCTCTTCTCTTCTCTTGTCACCCTACCTTTCAGATAAATAAATAAACCTTTTTTTTTTAAGAAATGCCACAAATTGGATAACATGCTTCTTTCAGTGGTCAGAAGACACAAAAACAAAGGACAAAGGATTATGAGATGAACAATATGAGAATGGTGTGCAATGAGTCAGCTTTGCCTCTTTAAAATATACTATATCAGAATTTTTTTAAGTACACTAAAGAAAATGCTTTCCAACCTAAAGATTCTTCTGTTCTATCTAGAAACCATTCTGATAATCCATGAGATTAAAAAAAAATGTTTTTAAAGCTATTCTTCCTTTCAAATAGAGATCTGTTTGTATTTATTAAAACATTTGGTGAGTCTCTGAAACAGGAGTAAATATTGTACCTCAAAATAAAATAATAGTCTTGGTGACTAATACCTGTACATTGAGATGAGAGGTCTCCATATTTTCCTGTTTAACTGTCATGGAAGCTGAGTCCTTTGTTGTGACGTGCTAATACTGAATTCAATGTGAAGTAGGAGGAGGCTGAGAAGAAAAAAAAAAGAGAAAATACAAAGGATAGAGGTCAGTGTGCAACATGACAGCCATTCCTATGGGCCAACAGAAATAAAACCAGAAGTTTTCATTAACAGAGGTAGCAGTGGAGGAATCTGCTGGTAACTGGTACAGTTGAAAAAGAATGGAAATATGGCAACCCAGTAATGGTGGCCCAAGATCAAAGTCCAATGAGCAGTGCAAATATCCACAGAAGACGTTTTATCTGGTAAATGTATCATATCTCAGGTTAGCTTGTTCCCAGCTTACATCAACTAGTTCAGTGGATGATGGTCAACTGAGTTTGCCACTATTTTGTTATAGTTGTGATCAGGAGGCTGTGCTCAGATCTGAAACAAAGTGCTGGGCTAGGGATTCAGCCTAGTCATGAACGTGCCCACAGCCCCAACTGGAGTGCCTGCATTCTCTACTCAGTAATGGTTCTAGATTCTAGTTTCAGACCAATACAAGCCCTGTGAGGCAGCAGTGATGATTCAAGTACTTGGGTTGTTGTCACCTGTATGGAGACCTTGGTTGAGTTCCCAGTACCAGCTTCAGCCCTGCCTAGCTCCAGTTCTTGCAGACATTTGGGAAATGGACCAGCATATGGGCCCATTTTTCTCCCTCTCCCTAGTCATTTCCCAAATAATTTTTGTTTAAATAAAGTATAAGATGTTGATGGTTGGCATAGGGTGGTGGTTATGGTAATGCTAAGAAAAATTAAGTATGAAAAATACAGCCAAATATAATACACAGTGATGTATCAGACCATAACCAGAACAAAATTCCAGTAATAAATAACTAATAGTGTCTGTTCAATGCATGTTGGCTCAAATCAAAACAGGGAAGCAGAGAACCAAACGCTGTTTTAATCAAATGTAATAACCTCTGATTCCCTTTCAGTTTCTTCTTTGTCTTCATGAAATCATACATACCAAACTGATAACGTCTTTTGAATATCAGTTTGTATGTGTGAGCATCACACACACATGATAATGGGATAAATGGTACCACAAAAGGAATAATAATGAAAAAGGAAATAAATCCATAACATGAAAAATTCTGGTCTTAGGGTTTGTTTTCATTCACTAAAAGCTGGTACTTTACGCCTAAAGAGAAAGACTTCTTACATGTGTCAAAACAAAACGAACATAAAAATATGAGATTACTGTTGAGGGAGAAAAAAATAGTTAAATACTGCTTCCATATTTCTTGACCCAACATGTGGCTCAGAACACAAATGATAAGTGCTCTGAGAATAAACTAATGTGAAACTATAGAAGAAAAATCCCAACTATTTTCCAGTTGTTCCTTTGGGAATGATTAGGAGTCACTCGTGGAACAGAGAGGCTGAGCCCCTCCCAGCCCTGTACTGGGAGGAACAATGTGAATCAGAACCCAGATGGGGTACCAGGTGACCCTGAAAAGCTCAACAGCTTTTTCGTGTCCAGGTATCAGTGCATGGGAGATGATCTAAACCAACAATGCATCTCTTTGTCCTGGAAATTAAACCGGAAATCTCAACACTGTGTTTTTCAGTGTTTCTTGGCTGTTGTTCTGTTAGAAACCCTGCCACATTTCAGCATTTTCCTTCTTGTCCTGAATGAAATCAGAAAGCAGAGAGGCACTTGAGAATTCTGTTTTTAAATAAAAGTAAACATTTCCAAGTGAGTTTGGGTCTCTGTTTAGTATCTTTGAAGCTCAGTTACTGAATCTAAATGCTCCACAGATGTCCTCTTTCCTCATGGCACAGTTAATTGAACCAAGATAAAATTATTACAATAAAATATTAATACATGTTAGTAAGGTGTTTAATAGACATTCCATTTGTAGTTCTCAATGTTTGGTCAAGAACTGTGCAAACAGATGATACTGTTGGCACTTGTTTTTGTTGTACATGGTGTCTGCTGAGAACCTGGGTATCTGGGGCCAAGATTATTCCAGCGTATTCGCCATTATATGGGTGCAAGTTGTCTAGATGGCAATACCAGATTCTTCTGAACCAACTTTATCATTTAGAATATGAATTGTTCAATAGCAAGTTGGTGATTTTCAAAATGTATTAGTCCTTTCAGGTCCAAAAGATCTAAATAGCTGTAAGGGAATAACTTTGAATTAGAATGTGATAGCTTTAGATTTTCCTGTGGATTCTTTACCCATTTGTTGTGGTGGAACCTGACTTCTAACAGTAACATCAAGGGAAATGGAGAATCATTGAAACAATCATCTACAAGACCTTAATTACACTCCGAAATATTGTTTGGTTTGGTTTTTTTGCTTCTGTGTTTCCTTATACATTAAATACTTGGAAACTAACTTACTTTTCACAATAGAAATTGACATTTAGAATCTTGATCATCATTCATCTTTGTTTCATTGTGTCACAAGCAAGAATTAATACTTTCAGTATCACTGAGCACACTATGGTAGCTAAAGAAGAATTGTGTGCCCATAGTGTGCCACCATTTTACCATTTTTAAGGTAGAGCAGCAGTATTGGGCTTTTTCACTGAAGTTGGTAGAAGCTCCTTCATTTCAAAACTCACCATCTGGGTTTAGGATAAGAGCTGTTTGTAACTTCAGGAATGTTGCCACCAGCAACACTGACTTGTTCCCAGAGCAACTGCCCGGTTATCACTTTGCTGTACTGATATAAACTCTTAAGATTTCCTGCAAGTTGCCTACAAGCAAAACTAATCTTTAGATTTTATTCCTTGCCTGCTTGCATTTCTACCTGCTGACCTTAAAAAAGAATATCCATGTGAAATCTTCCATCACCTTGTTGCACAAACAGGAAAATAAACAATTTGTGCCTGGAAAGCCATCACTTACTGGTTTTCTCCCATATTCCAGCCAATGGAAATGCCCAGTTTTGCCTTTGTTCCAAGCAAAGCAGTACATCCTCCCTAACAGCAATGCAGGGCTCCCTCCCACTTCACATACACTTACACAGTGCGCTCCACTTCATTAAGTCTAATGAACTGGGAAAATCAGAGTTACTCCAACCAAATCCAAACATTTCTGTGTATGGTGCTTCAAGAAGTGGATTTGGTGAGGTGTAGACAAAGAAAGAGGCCACAGTTTTTGTCAGAGATTTGTTTAAAAAGGAAACATCTTTTGCTAAAAGTTGGTGACACACAAGAGAATTTGGTTTAAGGTTTTAACTTTGACTAGTGGATGTATCTTGACAATAGGATGTGGGACTGTCTGCTATTGTCTGTGCCAGCACACACTATAATAGCAGAATGATGGGACTTCGGACTGCTTATGAAGGGCTATTTCATTGCAATAACATTGGGGGAAAAGGTTTAAGGGAAATCCCAGAACCTATGGCATTAAGCTTATGGAATTAAAAATAACATGGAAAAAAAAAGACTTTGACTTTGAAAATATTCTTATAAAAAGTAGCACAGCCCTCTGTTCCCGAACAACTCTTATCATTGCAATAATTGGTCAAAAGGTTGGGCAGATTTCCTGGCAAAGTTCAACAAAAAAATACTAATTGAAATAATTCAAAGATGGGTCACATACACTAGCTTAAGTAGGGAAAAAAAAAAACTAAACATAAACTATGACTAAACAATCTACACTCGGGCAGAAATGTTTAATTTCATTGTAGATTTCCGGATGTTAACTCAACATATCTGCTGAAACTGATTAGAGAATGATGGTGGTAGTAATAGTGGCAGAATCTTGAATTCCTCAGCACTGACTCTACTATGTCAATTCCGTTTCTGCAAAACCAAACTGCTTTTATCTGTCTACTTTCTTTCCTATTATTTTTGACTCTTGATGACAAATATGCAAGGAATGGTGCCAAAATCCAGTTGGCACATCATTATCTGAACTTGTTCCAGGATGCCTAAGTTTTAAACTATTTGCTTTTATTAGACTAGAAAACAAAAATTGTGATTAAAACTCATGAGAATGTTAGGATAACATGAAGATTGGTAAACTGAAAGCTAAAAATACCACTGATCAGGATATTTCTGCTGATGTTACTCACTGGATGTCTGAAAAACTATCAGAGCTTTCTTAAAGCTTCTTGCAGTGATTAAGCAAAAATTATGATATTTACTTGCAAGTTTCTGATGGAACAGCTAGCAAGCATCAGAACTAAAGCAATCCCCAAGTCTCGAGTGTTGTGAAACAGTTACATATAACTAGTGAAAGGGATAAGAAACATGGCTACTTTAATATATAAATCCAAAAGCAGTATATAGCATGTTCCTATATATGTTTTAAATATTGCAATTAATTAAATATATGCATATGACCAAATAAATAAATCACATACACACCAAAAAATACTAACAACACAGACAAAAAAAATCTAATCTATACACAAATAATGTTACAACTCTTCACTCAATTTTGTCCTGCTTCTTCTTACCTCTACAGCCAGTAGGTCTAAAACCTGGCTTGAGAGAAAGATCATACATCATCTACAGACCATTGTAAGGCCCTTCTCCTTTCCTAAAAAACTTTTTATTTAGAATATCTTAAATGCACACAGAGGTAGACATAATTGATCATGAACTTGCACATACCAAGAAGCATGTTTTAATAACCACCAACTGATAGTCAACTTCATCAGCCTGTGTCCTTTTCTCCCTTCCATATCATCTCAAATTAAATATCAGATATTATGTAATTTTACCCTGATATATTACACATCTCTATAACATAATCACAAAAAATCATTCCATCAACTAAAGCCAATTATCCTTTACTATCAAATAACCACCCATGCTCAAAATGACTCGTCTCTTTTTGTAATAGTAACTGTTACTTTTTTTAATATGTTAGGACATTTTTAACTCTCTGTTTTCATCAGCTTGGTCACCTACAAAGGACAGTATGAACAGATTACAGAATGAAGTTCAATGTGAACATGCCATGTGTCTCCTCCATTTTAAATGCAATTCCTGGTTGAAGACTCACAGCTCTTGGTTCCTTTGGAGGAAGGATGAAGGGGGAGTTGGGCAACAAATAGCGTACAACCCTTTTTTACAACAAACAAGAACAACTCAGCAAGCTTTACAGAAAACTAGAAAAGAGAATCCTCAAGCCAAGGAGAAATGAATGTTGAAGAACACAGAGCTTCCTTGCAACCATCCATCTCCAAGTGAGAATGGAGAATGTCAAGGAAATGTGAGGGAAGGAATGCTGCTGAGTGGCACATCCTCTTCCCTCATCTCACATTCCACTGCCAGCTGCTTCTTCAGATTTCATATCTTCCTCCAACAGCACAGCAGAGTTTCCAAAGTGAATTTCAAAATGTTAACATTTAGGACTGGTTTGAAGCACATCAATTTGGAAACAGATTTTCACTCCCAGCTCCAACATCTTTCTTGCAGTTTGGCTTTCCTCCTCTGTAAAATTATATAAACTACTTTTTTGAGATATTAGTCACTCATTATGAAAGTACACATTAATAATTGCTTCTCATCATTAGTAACCTGCATATATGTACCAGTGTTGGGATGCAGTGGGTTCAGCCACAGCTAGGGAAGCCATCATCCCACATGAGCATCACTTGGAGTCTCAGCTGCTCTGCTTTCAATGCAGCCCTCTGCCAATGCACCAGAGAAAGGAGCAGAAAATAGGCCAAATTCTCAGAGTCTCACCGTCCATGTGAGAGACACGGATGGAGTTCCAGGCTTCTGCCTCGCTCTGCCCTGGCTGTTGTGACCATTTGCACAGGGAACGAGAGGATAAAGCCCTGTTTATCTCTCCCTCTTTCCCCCTCTTCATTGCTCTACCTTTAAAACATATACTTTCTTTTTCAAAACTCCACATGTAATTATATCAGATACAGTCTTTTGCATTGTCCAGAATTTTAGAATGTATACTCTGAAAAGCTTGCTCAGAAGGAGCGACAAAGGTACACAGCTGCTGGAGCAGCCTCCTGTCCCATCCAAGCACATGAGGCTTTAGTGTCTGCTGTGGAGAATGAGAATTTTCATTCTAATTCAAAGAAATACAAATTGTGAGAAGTTCATTAATCATCACAAGAGAAGTAAATATACTCTGATAATTCAGTATTCAAGCCTCGGATTCCTTCTTAATAGGATTTAAAATAAATGACACATCAAAAATAAAAGTCATGGGTCTGGCATTTTGCTACTGAGAGCTTAAGCCAACACTTAAGAGTGCCTAGGATGGAACCCTGCATCTACTTACAACGCAGAGTCCTACTAATACACACTCAGAGAGCTAATACAAGGTGGTTCAAGTCTTGGGGAAGCAGCAGATGATGGCTCAAGTACTTTGGATACTTCCACGCAGTTCATGGTTTCTGACTTCAGCCTGGCCCAAACTGTTGCAGGAATTTACAGGGTGAATGGAATCTTTCTCTCTCTTTGTCTCTCTCTCTTTCTCTGCTGCTCAAATAAAATCAACTTTAAATAATAACCATGCAATTAGAAAAAAAACAACTGAGAAGTAGATAGAAACATGTAGAGGTCTATATTTTCTTAAATGAAGAAATATCTCTTTAAAACATTTATAGAAATTTAGAAGTCATTGGAATGCTTTCAAGTATATTTTTAGCCTTGAATAACTAGAAAATGTGACACAATTGCCAAATTTATTCTAAACCTGAATTCCAAAATACTCAATTAAAGCTTCATCTACTTCAAGAGCTCAGGAATTTCTTGGTTCTAGTTGAAATCCTACATATTTGATCATGTTATCATAAGAAAATATTTTTTATAGCTTGCACTCAAAATTTTCCCAACTGTTCTTGGGTCATATTGCCACTCACTCGATTGATTAAATAATTATAGAGGTTTGGATGTTCCTACTCCTGTGGATTTAGGTTCCGTGGAAGATACTTAGAACACTCTTTTAGGTCATTGAAACAAATTAACAAACAATAATGATTCATCTAACAATGAAACTAACTGATACCTTTCATCCCTTCCTTTGGTAATATGAGTCCAGGTCATTTTCATCCTCAAATAACAAGACTGCAAACCCTATGGGATTTTTTTCACATCACATTTCAGAGTAACTTTAAATTTACCAAAAAAAAAAAAAATTTGCAACTTAACAAAGAATTACCATATGCCCCTTACCCCATTTCCTCTAGTAACATCTTCTATTAGTGCCTTTTTCCCAACAGATGATTTTTTAATGTGTTCAGAATTTTTCTATTTCACTAGGTGACGCTGATTGAAATACAGTCAGTGAGTGAAATATCCTCGTAAATTCAACAGCTCTACGCTGAGTATTCTCCCGATGGTTTGAAAAATCCCAGGACTTCAATGCTGGGTAAGTAAATTTCTTCCAGTCACAGGAAAAAGAAACCTAATTAAACTCAAATAAATAAACAAACAAAAGAGAGGGGAAGGCGTGAGGGATAGACAGTGGACAGCCTTGGGGAACACTGAGCTTTCCCAGAAAAGCATGTCAGATGGGTCAAATCCAACTGGTTCTCTGGACTTTGGAGGGTAAACCAGCACCTCCCTCCTTTTCTTGTTTCTCACACTCAAGTGCTTAAAGGCTTCTTTTAAAACATATATTTATTAATTTTTTTTTTATTTCAAAGGCAGATTTTACAGAGTGGGAAGGAAAATAGTGAGGTCTTCCATCCGCTGGTTCACTCTCCTAAATGGCTGCAAGGGCTAGAGCTAAGGTGATCCAAAACCAGGAGTTTCCTCCAAGTCTCCCACAAGGATGCCCAGGAACATGGGCTGTCCTCCACTGCCTTCCCAGGCCATCGAAGGGAGCTGGGTCAGAAGCACAGCAGCGGGATCAAACCTGTGCCCATAAGGGATACCAGTACTACATGTAGAGGATTAGCCTGTGAGGTCCCTTGAGTGCTTCTTAATATGGCTCCTCAGTATCCGCTTTCTCATTTGTAAAAATGGGAAGGAAAAAATCAAGATTCATATCAAAGGATGATCTTCAACTTCCCTCTGATTCTTGGTTCTTTGATCAATGCCCAAATGAAAGCTGAGAAAGATTCTGGATTTTCCACATGAGCAAAAGCAGAGCTCTTGCCTTAAATCTTTTCTGCTGACTAGTTCATCCAAGTATCTTCTTAAGCTATACCTTAGTGTAGGAAGGCGGCCCACACACCAGGAAACAAACCACAACAAAATAACAAAGATTTCTCCCTAAAAACCAGTATATGCCTGCGGCTTCCTTTCCATAAAAGTAATGGGGCAGAACTACTGATTTATTTTTTCTACTCCTTGTCCTTATTTAAGAATTTTTCCATGGTTTCTCTTTTTGAATCGGGGATGCAAACACATCACACAGAAGAGGATTCTGTAAAAGTGAACATAACCTCACCACCACACTCTGGCTTTCATTGGCCACCCAGCTGTCTCCTGGGAGGCAACACCTGCTCTTAGAATTATTTTTGCTATCAGATACCATCAGAATTATTTTTTATTAATGCAAAAAGAATCCCTACTTACATTATACAGTTCCTCCATTTCAGCAGGTGATCATAGTAAACATATACAGCATGTGGGCCTATTTGTTTGGTCTAACTCCCACTTAACTATTTCCTCCAGCTTGAGTGTTTTGAGGTAAATTCAAGGTCAGCATCAAGCTGAGTCAAGGTATAATGGTGACACAGCAACACATCTGGCAGATGTGACACAACAACACACAAGGCAGCCAAGCAAAAAAGGTTAAGAATGGGCATTTCAAAATCCATTCATTTTTTAAAGTACTTGTTTTAATTGGAGTGGCAGATCAGATTTACAGAGAAAAGCAGACACAGAAAGACTTTCTATCTGCTGGTTCACTCCCCTAGTGACTGCAATGGTCAGAGCTGAGCCAAATCAAAGCTAGAAGCCAGGAGCTTTTTCCAGATCTCCCACACGGGTGCAGGGTCCCAAGGTTTTGAACCATCCTGCACTGCTTTCCCAAGCCACAGTCAGGGAGCTAGATGGGAAGTGGAGCATGAACCGGTTCCCATATAGGGTCCCAGACTGTGCAAAGTCCATTGAACCATTGCGTCAGGCCCTCAAAATTTGTTCTTTACTGTAGCCACCATTCTTTAGATGAGACACACCTGCCTGAAACAGATAAACTGTATTGTGGACCCCTGAGTGACAAATTCTACCTCCCTGATGAACATGGAGACCCAAGTGAAAATCATTTGGAATCTTTTGACAGGGAAACTGGTTTTAAGGGAAGCTCAGATTTCGGAGGCTTGCAAAGTCTTTGGGGACCACAATCTAAACACAACACAAAAAAGAACTGTTCCATGTTAGCAGAAACCAGTAAAAAGCCAAAGGCTATCAAGGGACAATCAACACCAGGCAAAGTACAAGATTTTGTCCTTTTTGTACAAACAGGACAATAAAACTGGCTTGTTTAATTTAGAAAGAGTCTGCTGCCTTCTTAGCACCTACCCACTGACAGTGTTAATGGCATCCCTTCAGGGCAAGAATTTCCTACCTAAGAACAAACATAAAAACTGAACTTTAAAGAGGAAGCCAAAGATGATACAATATAATGCAATGAAACAAGTCTTCAAAAGCTTGCATCGTTAATATTTTGGCATCACTTTTCTGATGGGCTGAAACACATTAGGAATAAAAGTGAGTCTAGATGATACAAGAGAATGCATCTGATCAAATACAACTTTCAAGTCATGTTTGTTTCCATTCCATCCACAGTGCCAGTATTAGGGGTTATATTTTTGGTTGTTGTTCTTTCTTAGGACAATCTAAAGATACTGCTTTTCTATTGTCATCGTTTACAACCCCCCCAAAAAACCTCTTTAAGTGGATATTCATATTGGATATTAAACAGGAGATAATAGGGAAACATGAGATTCAATGATGAGATCCAAGAAAATGTTTGCATAATTTAAGTTTTATTGACTCCAAGTGTTGAACTGGATAACATTTGATATGCTCCAAACACTCACTAACAACCTAAGCAGTGCATTGCAGATCATCAACATCAAGTAGACGGTTCTCCAAGGAGCTCAGATAATCTTCTGACTCTCTTTTCCCTGATTATGTTTCCCCAGGGCTGTTCTCATGCAGAAGAAATCATGTGGAAAGAATCTTCCTAGCTCTGCCTCCCAGGAGAATTGTGTCTACTTGACTTGGAGCAGAAGTGAAGTGAAGCCCTGAAGAAACCCTGACACCTTAGAAATTCAGAGGCTTTAAGATCCACTAGCGTGAGGGGGTGAAGGCACTGAAGAAGGTTAGCTGAACTGGGGACTACTGAGAGAAGTAGGAGTTCTACCAGACCACTTGAAAACTGAAGCCCTGGTTTCTAAAAGTTACTAAGAATCTTGCAAGACTTTTGTTGTTAAACGATTTTATTTTGTTGATGTACAAAGTCTTTAGTCCCACACAAAGCTTACATCTGAATATTAGCTCAGATGAATGACTTTAAAATAGTTCTACCAGGGCCCAGTGTAAAAAATAATGGTCAGCAGGGCAGGCATTTAACTCAAAGTTAAGATGCCCATCTCCCACATCTGAATATCTGGGGGCTCAATTCCCACCTTTGGCTCCTAACTCCAGCTTCCAGCTAATGCAAACCTAAGGAGCAGCAACGATGGTTCAGTAACTGGGTTCCTGCTACCAGTATTGGAGACCTGAACTGCATTCTTGGCTCCTAACTCCAGTACTGGCCAAGTTTGAGCTGTTGTGGGCTTTCAGGCAGTGAACCAGAGACTGAGGAAGTTCATGCTGTCTTTTCTCTTTCTCTCTCTCTCTCTCTCTCTCTCTCTCTCTCTCTCTCTCTTTTCTCCCCTTCTTTCAATCTCTTCTTCCCTTCCTCCCCCCATTTTCTCTGTTTCTTTTCTCTCTTTTGCCTCTCAATAAATATATAAGTAACTTGTCCTATGAAAAGATCCATACACATACACACTCATGTATACACTTACATACCTGAAACAAAATTTCACAAAACACAACTTTGCCAGAAAATGTAAAATATGTTCTGATACTTCCCATTAGATGTAGCTAGTTCTCATTATTCATGGTAGCCATGTCAATAAAAAACAACAAAAGTCTGGAATGAACAAATAGTAAATCATTGTCCCAAGGGAAAACACAGATTTAGAGTCCTCTAAACTTATGATAGAGTATTTGCATCAACTGATCAATGCATTACCTTTTTTTACATTTATTTTTGTTTCAAGATATCTAATTTAATATATATTGTTGACTCATTAACATCAAACTGAGCCAACAAGCCTATGACTCATGCCTGAAGGAAGTTTATCTAACACTTGCATTACATTAAGGCTCATCTCAGCCGTCTTACACTTAGGAACATTAGCAGAATTCAGCACTAAAAGGCCATTTTAAACAGTGGAATCACCAACACGCAGTGCAAAAAATACAAAAAATAAAACCCACTGCTAAGCAGACCATATAGAAAACCCTTATTCTCAGCCAGATCGCTCTAACAGGCAGGTAGAGCATCCCCTGTCCAAACATGTGAGTTTGGCACATCGCATTTTTTTAAATCTGCATATGCGTGCAAATGACTTCAAAAGAGGAATTAGCATTGATTTGGGAGTTGCAAATATATTTTAATAAGTGGGTATGTTGGCAAATACTGAAACCACAAATAATGAAGACTAGCTATAAATATGTCTGTGTATATACATGCATATGTACAAACATATACTCAAGTATGTGCATAACACACATTCTCCTATTATGGCTTTATTACAAAGTAATGAATATAGACTGGTAACTTGAAGTGAGATTAGAAATTTGAATATTAGGATTGTGATTTCATAATCATCTCCATATTTGGGTAAATGAAAACACTTTTCAAGATTGAGGATCTGAGTAAATAAAACTACTGGATCACCATAATGTAGAGATCACAAAATCAAAACTGCAGTATCAATATTATGCATTCATTTGTGGTGCCAACAATGAGGAAGAATTTTGGTATGTTAATTCAAAATAAGGACTTCATCCAACACAACATTAACATTAGGACTGACACTGAGAGGGGAGGGGTAAGACAGAGACTTCACAAATCAAAAGCCTATCAGAACTGTTTGTAGTCTCCCCTGGCACAAGTGTGGACTGGGACTGGAAGCACCAAGCCAGCCTACACTTCAGCACCATCTGGTGCTCTGGAGGACCAGGGGAGATGTGGCACAGACTAGGCTAGGTCTCAGCCCTTACTGAACCATGTGAGTATGGATAAGCCATGGCTGGGTTGAAACATCCAACAGTAAGAACCAGATTGGGTTGAAGACCAGTCAGGAAAAGCCACTGTTCCTGCTAGGACAGGAGGTGAATCGAGTAGGGCTGGCTCATGGACCCACTGGTATGAGCGAAATCTGGCACTGGGAGAGGTTCTGATGAAGGAGCCAGGGCAACTTCTCTGGCAGGACACAGTCCCTACAGGTAAGCACAAGAAGCATAATAGGAAACAGCCGAGAACAGACTATGGAAATTATCCCACTGGCATACACTTGGCATTGGTTGGGGGTAGACCAGGCTGAACCCGTTCACATCATCCACTGGCGAATCTGAGCACCAGAACAGAGTGTGGGTTGGGCCAGGTTCAGTTGTGACAAATACCAGTGCACATTAAGGAATGCCAAGGTGAGATGAGCCATACCAGATGTGGTTGTAGCACCCAAATAGCACATGTGAAAATCAGGGGGAGGAGGCAAAGCTGACAGGGGAATGTGGGCTCCCATGCTAGACAACTACTTCCATTTGGAAAGTGGGAGTCGGGATGGGGGCAGACCAGATTAGGCAGGGCTCTAATCACCTGTGGGCCTCATGTGAGCTAGGTAAATGAAGGGCCAAGGTGGCCTGACTGTCCTGACCAGTGCAAGCAAAAATTAAAGTAAGTGAGGGTTGGCTGGGCTTAGCTGCAGCATCAGCTGGCAGAGGCTGGCACCTGGAGCTAATTCTGTCAAGTCAAATTCCAGAACCACCTGGAGAGTACATAATCTGGGGGTGGGAGTGGCCTAGTAGGGAGATAGTGGGCACCTCCCTTGTGGGTTACCACTTGCACTGGACAGCACGAAAACCAGGACAGGGGCAGGGGTGGCTAGACAGAAAAGCACCTGCCAGTAAGTGTGTGGGCTAAATATTAGGTTGGTTGGGTTGAACTAGCCTTCAATGCCCATTGACATGTGCAAGAGCTAAATGGGATGTGGGACAGACTGGACAAACCTGCAGTACATACTGGCAAGCATAAGAACCAGGGTAGGGGGCAGAACTGGTGGGGGTCATGGGGAGTCGCCCCAGCTAGGCTGCAGCTCCCACTGGTTTGCATGAGGATCGAATATGAAGTCGGTAGGATCAAGCTGGACTACAACACCCGTTGGTTCACGAGGAAGACAGGGCTGGAAACAGAACTGACCCAGCAATTGCAACGACCAGCATGTGCATAAGCTGATTGGTGTGACGGACGGTGTTGGAGTCTGTACTGGCAAACTCAAGTAAGAATCGGGTCTGGGATCATCTCAGATGAAGTTTCTTTGGAGATCCCTCCAACTGAACTGCTGATCTTAGAACTCCAACCATGAAGGGACTGTCAGCCAGTGGACTCTGACTAGGTTTCATTGCGATTGGAACGGCGAGATTGGCAGCAATATAGAACTGTTGAACTATCAAAACTGCTTGAGCAGGACTGCCGGAGCGTGCCTCACATTGGGGATCTGGGACGGGTGGGAGGCTGGGTGGGGCTAACCCTTTGTTTCTCCCCTAACCCCAGATACAGGGGAAAATGATAATATTAGTGTGGAAACAATGGTATTACCAACTTTCACCCTGTAGCCCTTGACCCTTTGTACCCTAATCAACTAAGTAAGATTATTAAAAATAATTTTTTAAAGCCTATCAGAAACACTCAGCTCTCTATATTATTGTAGCTTGTGCACTAATAAAAAGAAAAACTGCCTATTACAATGCTGGCATCCCATATGGGCACTAGTTGGAGTTCCAGCTGCTCTACTTCCAATCCAGCTCTCTTTTGAAAAGCAAAAGATGGTCCAAGTGTTTGGGCCCCTGTACCTAGGTCAGAGACTCAGATGAAAGCTCCTGGCTTCTGACTTTGTTCTGCTCCAGCCCCAACAGATACAACCATTTGGAGAGTGAACCAGCAGGAGGAAGATCTTTCTTCCTCTGTAACTCTTTCAAAAAAATAAAATGAAATTTTAGGGGGAAAAAGGCAACTTCAATTACCATGTACAAAAGAATGAAGAAGTTACACTATTTTTAAACAACTGAATCATAGTAATAAATAATATAATGTAGAAAAACACAAAAAATTATATATATATATACACACATGTTGCTATATTTGGTGTGTGTGAGAGAAAAAAAGAGAAAAAGAGATTGAGATAGAGAATGAGAATGAAAGAGAGATTGGAAGAGAGAGAGTAGGCAGGTGTTTGGCATAAATCTCAATTTTGCTTGGGACACCTGCATAATGCCACAGCACAGTGTCTAGACTGCTAGTGAACACACTGGGAAGCAGCAGGTGATGGCTCAGGCAGCCAGGTCTCTGCCATCCTCGTTAGAGATCTGGCTTTCTTTCTTGGCTATCAAATTTGACCTGACCCTGTCCTGACACTTTCAGACGTTTGGGGAATGAGCCAGAAGATGGAAGTGTGTTCCCACTCTCGCTCTCTCTCTCAATCTCAACCTCTTCCTTCTTTTCCCCTCTTTCTCTCAAGTAAACAAATTTTTTTAAATCTCATATGTAGCTAAGCAGAAAAAAGGCTGTGTGGTATATATACAATGTAACAAATAATATAACATTGAATAGTTGTATACTTACATTTTATTATCTACTTATATATTTATCATTTGTTTTTATATTTAAGATTATTTTATGTATTTATTCCTAAATTTATGAAATGATTGACAAGACTGCATAAAATGGGTGTAAAAACTTAGGGGAAAAGTGCATAAAAATTCAAGATTTTTGTCAAAGGAAAAGTCTTACTTCTTAAGCCAGATTGAAAAGTGTCAATGTTAGTGTTTTTACTGTCTTCATTAATTCAAGCTGAACTATGTTATGAAAATATTACCTAAAGATTTATTTAATTCTTTTGAAAGGCAGACTTATAGAAAGGAGGGAAAGGAGAGTGAGAGATAGATCTGCTATCTAATTCTTTCCCGCAAATAGCTACAATACCCAGATCTGAGCCATGTTGAAATTAGTAGTCAAGAGCCAGGAGTTTTATCCAAGTTTCCCACATGCGTCACAGGGGCTCAAGCACTTGGGTCCATCTTCCACTGCTCTTCCTAGGCTATTATCTGGAAGCCAGATCAGAAGTGGAATAGCTAGGATTCAAACTTGTGGCTATATTGGGTGCTGACATTGCACACCATGACTTAATTGCTGTACCACAACAATGGCTCTGCTTTTCTTCTTAATACAAACACTTCTATAATGAAGACAGGCAAGTGCTTCTGACACAATTTTTCTTTATAATCTTCTTACTCTTCAAATGGCTGAACAACTAGACTAAAGCCAGGAGCCAGGAGCCAGCAGCTTTATCCAGAGCTCCCATATGGGGCAAGAACCCAAGCACTTGGGGCCATCTACTGCTTTCTCAGATACATTAGCAGGGAGCTGGATCAAAAGTGGAGCAACTGGGACTCAAATTGGTTTCTATTTAGGACACTGGCACCACAGCCCCACTATGCTATAATGCCAGCCTTTATTAAAATATTAAATTAAAATTAAAATGAAGCGCTTATTTGTACACATAAAATTACATCGCCTCTTTATCACAGGGAAGATAACTATTCAGTGATGATGTGAATGTGACTAACCACAGGAGTGAACTGAGGAGAGGGAACGTGTCAGGATTAGTACCCTGTGTCAATCCAGAAAGGACACACTGTTGTTAGTCAAAAAAGGACAGACAGCAAACACCTGTCATGACTTTTTAATAAACTTTGCTCTCTAATGTTAAATTTTGGCTTTTATTTTCTTAAAGATTCTAAATAGACATTAGAATCTAATTACTCAGGAAAAAAATTACATTAACTTTAGCAGATGTCTTAATACTGTCTTGACAGTCCTTTGGGGGCAACTTCTAAAATACAGTGTCCAAAGAGCCCTCCTCCACTTAGCTTCCAGATTTCAGTTTCTAATACCAATCCTCATTAAACAGGGGGCAGGGAAAGGGCCAGTTCTCTTTGAAGAAAAAGTGGTTCCAGAGTTAGAACAGAGAAGCGTGGAGTATCTTATTGTCCTCAAAAAGTTCAGGGAAATACCCAAAAAGCAACAATCAACAATGATGTGGTGTCAAAAAGGACATGGATATACCCAATAATGAAAACCAGATCAACTAACAAGAAAATGGAGTATGATTTATCCAACTTGTAAAGTGTCTTGACTCTGTAATGATATTAAATATATAACTGAAACTAGGCAGACCTCCCATGTTGGAGAATTCTAAGTAGCTACGGAGAAGATAAAGCCCAACTCCACCTCCTCCATGTAGGAGGTAAACTGCGGCTCTTAGCACAGGAGTCAGAAAAAAAAATAACGACGGCGGGTGTTTGGCACAGTGGTTAAGACACCTCCGAGGATGCCACATTCTGCTGCAGACTGTGTGGGTTCAAGTCCCTGCTCCACCCTCCGTTTCAGCTTCCTGCTTTTGCACGCAAGGGTGGCAGCAGGTGACGGTTCAAGCATTTGGATCCCTGCTTTCCTTATGGGAGATGAGGATTGAGTTCCAGGCTCCTCCTTTCCTCCTTCACTGCTGCTGCAGACACTTGGGGAGCCGACCAGATGGGAGATATCCATCTGCTTGTTTGACTCTCTAGCTGTGTTTGCTTTTCAAATACATGGAAAATAATTTTTTCAAAAGAATAACTTTACAATAGAGAAACAACAAAGAATATCTCATCCAGATGCTAGAAGTTTGTTAGTCTCTACTTCCAGACAAAGATGGACTTATAATGAAACTGTTTACTGTATCTTAACAACAGGATGCTGGACTCTCTGCCTTTGTCCGTGTCTACAATGATGGACTTATGACTGTGTGTTAAGAACTATACTATAGTAATGATATAGGAGAACTGAGGGAGGGGGGAAGAAATGAGAAGGGGATAAGGGAAATCCCAGGGCCTATGGAACTATATCATACAATGATAATAAGAAGTAAAATATTTTAAAAAAAGAAGTTTGTGTTAGTGATAGGTGGTTGAATAATACGAACCTTTGGCATATTACTACCCTGAATTTCCTCCCAAAAGCACATATGTCAAACTAATAGAAACAGAGTTACTACACAAAATCAAACTGAAGTATGATCAGTGAAATATCTAGCCAACGTTTCTCAGAACTGACAAGGCACTCAACAACAGGGAATGTCTCAGAAACAGACACTATGCAGAAGAACCAGACAGAAATGGATATGTTAACTCCTAGAACATGAAAACAGAAAGTAAATAAAGTATGGGAAATTCACTGATAATGATTGAAAGGGTACTAACATTGGTTCACTGGTGTTAATGATTATCCCAAGGAAATGTTAATAACCAGGGAACTTGTATGCCACCTATAGAAAACTTTTATAAAATACGCTTATTTTAAAATGTCCTTATTGGGGATCAGTGTTATGGTAATGGGGATGAAAATGCCACCTGCAATTCTGACATCCCATATGAGCTGCAGTTGGCATGCCAGCGGCTCCATCTCTAATCCGACTCCCTGCTAATGTACTAGAGAAAGCCAAAGATGGCTCAAGTGCTTAGGCCCCTGCCACCCATATGGGAAACCCAAATAGGGTTCCTGCATCCTGGATTCAGCCTGGTCCAGCCCTGGCCATTTGGCCATTTGGAACATTAATCACTGGATAGAAGATATTCATTAATATTTTCATTCTCTCTCTCTCTCCCACCCTCCACCCATCCTTCCTCCTTCCCTCCCTCCCTCCTTCTTCCCCCAAATATAGTTCCTTTTTTTTTTTTTTTACCTTTCCCTATTTGTGACAAGAAAATCTCGACTTACTCAAAACAGAGCATTTACTTTCAAAATCTCACTGGTTTTCCCATCTCTTCGTGCGAAAGCTGAGCAGCATGACATCTGAGTGAAGCTGATCATCTAATGTCTGAACTCACAAACAAAGGTACTACAGCAATTCTCTAAGAGTGCCATGAGCAAGACCTGAAGCGATTTCTTCTTGATTCTTTTCTACTGTAGTAAGGGGTGCTGCTTCTACAAAGACAGGCGTAGAGTTAGCTGTGAGAATTAGAGTGTGGTTTTATGAACTAAAGGTCAAACAGGAGATGGCTGGAGGCTATAAGGGGCAGGTGGATAGCAGCAATACCTAAATGTTCTGCAGCATGGTGGGATGACTATGACTGACTACAATTAATTATTTCAAATAGCCAGTGGAAAGAATTTTACATGACTGTTTATGAAGAACTATATTATAGTAATGATACAGGGGAACTCAGTCAGGGGGAGGGGACATAGGGTGAGGGTGGTGGAAATCCAAAGGCCTATGGAACTGTAGCATAAAAAGATAATAATAAAAAAGAAAATAATAATAATAAATGTTTCTATCACAAAGAAATTAGGTATTTCAGGAATGAAAGGTATGCCAATTACACTGACCTGATTACATATTGCATACATGCGTTTAAATGCCACACTGTATCACATAAACATATACAACTAAGAAATAAATAAAAGTACTGCACTCTCAGGAAAAGGAAGAACAATCATCAGAGAAATAGTCAAAGTCAATATTAGAAGCCTCAAATAAGGTTGTCACGAGACTTAAATCCACTGACTTGAAATCAGAAGGTAAGACCAGTATGTAATATGGGCATTAGTCTCTCTACATTTATAATCAGGACCATCAAAAAAAGCATTAACTTTGTCCATATGAAACATGAAGGTTGAGGTAAAAGGGGTAGTTTCATAGCAACATCACGCATAATCTACAAGTGCATCAGGCCCAGCACAGTGGCGCAGTGGTTAAGGTCCTCGCCTTGCACGCCTGGGATTCCAGATGAGCGCCAGTTCTATCCCAGCAGCCCCGCTTCCCTTCCAGCTCCCTGCCTGTGGCCCGGGAAAGCAGTTGAGGACGGCCCAAAGCTTTGGGACCCTGCACCTGCGTGGGAGACCTGGAAGAGGCTCCTGGCTTCAGATCGGCATAGCATCGGTGGCCGTTGCACTTGGGGAGTGAATCATCGGATGGAAGATCTTCCTCTCTGTCTCTCCTCTCTGTATATCCGCCTTTCCAATAAAAAAAATAATAAAAATAAATCTTCAAAAAAAAAATCTACAAGTGCATCAAACAGCCTTTCTGGACATAAACGACTCATTTCTCTTTAAAAAAATTGTCATTTTTGAATTATTTGTTTCAAATTTGGGTACAATCTATTTCTAAAAATATTCCTCCAACATAAGCCTGAGTCTCCTCTCGATCCATGGAAAGGCGTTGATTCACCAGTCTGTTGAAGTTATCTGCATGAGAAATACTTGAAGTGACAGCATCAACCACCAAGGAAGCGGGAGACCAGATGCCTTATCAGGATCCTTGGCTCTTCCCCCAAACAGGTGGATTGGGGACAGACTGGAACAAGGATTAAGGAGCATGTAAGCAAAAGAAAAAAAAAAAATCAGATGGGAAATAACTGACTCCTGAGAAGACAAATTACTTTTGGTTTCCTTTCAGCAGAATTGCTGGCTGATTGTTTCAGGGAATCATGGCTAGGCCTCAGATCTCTCAAAAAGAGTTTATTGGGTGGAAAAAAAAGGAGGATGAAGGATAAATCTCCATTGCTTTATTTCAGTCATTTATGTACGTATTTTGGTTTTTGCTTATAAAGCAGTTTCACTCGGTAATGGAGCCACTAAATAAATAAATAAGAAGGAAAAGAGGCAGAGGAGGAAGACATTTTATCCTTTCATTTTATTCTTTAGTTTCAAAATTAAGTCCTAATTCACTGTAAGGCAACAAATTTCTTTTTTTATTTTCAATAAATAAAGAAGATTCGAGTTCTAGCTCAAAGCTCCCATGTGCTATTCTATGTGTTGCCCTAGAGGGAGGTTCTAGTTTGGCTTCTGCTAACTCTGGCAATGAAAATTCATTCCATGTGAATCTGAGCAAGAATGAGAAAAAAAAAATCAAAAGGAAAGGGGAAAAAAACGGAAAGAAATAACTCCAAAGAAGATATCCAAAAGAAGACAGCAAGCAGGGCAGACCTATTTCGTGACAAGTAGCACAGGGGAAGGGACTACTTAGAACATGACAGTCACTGCGAAGGGTCCTTTTCAAGGCCAAAGAAGCCCAGTGCAGGAGAGGTGGGAGACTGTCTGCAAATGAAATGCATTGTCGGTTTGTTTCTCCCACTTTTGCCTGAGTGAAGTCTAGCACAGAGGTGGGGCAGGGGTGTCAGAACAAAGGATCGTGACGGTGACCTGGGCATGTTTCAATACTTCTGCCATCACATCTCACAGAGGAACATTCTTGTTCTTCACAGTTCAGGAGAATCCAAATATGGACTCAAGCTGCATGGAGGGGCAGGGAATGCAGAATCTTAAACCCATATTACATCATCTCAAGTTCTTTTCAATAAAACATTCCAAACATTCAATAAAATTGCTTCCAACCAGTAATAAATGCAGATTATGAATTGTTTAGGAAAAAAGAAAATATTAGGAGTTTTAATGCATACATAAAAGGTGACACCCTCCCATCCATTTGAGTTGTGTTCATTTGGAATCTGAGATATTTTGCTTGGACTTGCCTGCAGTATTTGTGAAGAAAGCAACTTATGTTCCTTAAATCTCTCTGATATAAACAAGATTTCAGGGGGAAATGCTTTGACCTACTTAAGAGAACAAACTGTTTTCCAGCACCATGTAATAGCATCCATTTGTATATAAACAATTAATGTGTTCTTTCAAATGCCATCTTATCCTTTCACCAAAACACAGCAGGCCTTCTCCTGCCACTACAAAGACTTATTTGCAGGTAATTCGGCTTTCTTGGCCTTCGAAACGTTGGCTTCTCTTTAAATCTAACTTTTACACACTTCAGATCTGCCCTACACCCAACTAATTCCACTTCACATTACACAACTTTCTCATGAAAATGATGGCACACACACTAACCATAGGAAGTCAGACCAAGGCCTTGAACATTCTTTTCAGCCAAAGATTTTGGATAGCAAACAACATTTGTGGGGAACCGAAAGGAACTAAGTCAAGGGCAGATGAGATTCAAATCCTAGAGAGATGCATTCCCATTTCCTGCACAGAATTCAGAACTGTCTTCCAAGACACCAACTCTTACCTTCAAATGGTTTCCACAGTTCCATACTTTTGCTCCACACTTTGCCATTGTACCTTTCAGTGGGAATCCCTCTCTTAAGAACGTCGAACTGCATCAAACAGCTGCAGGAGACTCAACCCCACTCACTTTCTAAGTAAATTTACCTAAATCAAGATACTTCAAGTGTTTGCTTGAGAACAGGATGTTCCCAAAAGGCAATTATTTATGTGGCTGAAGAACTGGCTCTTGAGTGTGACAATCTCAGTTTCTATCAGCAAAATTGAAGCCACTCACAGTTCACTCCATTGTAGTGATTGTTTTGGGCTTCCTCAGATAGCCTTTCTAATCATCAAAGGTTTAATAAGTACATGATTGACTCTGCCAGTAGCAGACACTTCTCAAACAAAAGAAAATTGAAGTATCCATTCTATAGCAATGAGAAAATTAAAATTTGCAAAGTCATCGTGCAGCCCCAGGGAAAAAATATGCACATGAAATTGTTGCTTAGGGTTTCCTAGGGTTTCTCTGTGCTACTTTGACTGGTAAAGGGTTTTTATTTTTAAATTTATTTATGTATTTGCAAAACAGAGCATCCGACAGAGACAATTCCTTCATCGGCTGGTTTGTGCTACAAATGACTGCAACAGCCAACACCGGGTCAAGTTGAAGCCCAAGACAGGAACTTTACCTTGTCCAACCATAAGCATGACAGGAACCTAAGAAATTGGGTCACCTTCCACAGTTCCCTACACACATCCACAGAAAACTGGATCTGAGGTGAATCTGAGCCTGCACTCAAGTGATCCAAGAACTGGCTGTGCCACAATGCTGGCCCCCTTTCCCCTCATCTACCTGCATGTCCATCTTCCTGAGCTAATCACTTTCTACCTTAAATTGTAGATATTCACAGTGTTAGAACTAGAGGACATCTTTATACTGACAGCCTTATATATAGCTTCACGTTTTATTATATTTCTTTCATCTGTGACCCACGAGCACTTAGTACAGGGCTTTGGACAAACCAGTGCTCAGCAGGTTTCACTAATGATGAATCTTGAGCAAAATGCTCTCCTAACACCCTGGATGTCATGACTAATTTGTGGTTTTTGAAAAGGTAATGGGACTCCAAATATTGACCCACCATTTGTAAGAAGACATATTGGAAAATGCAGCAAGTACTCTAGGTACCAAACAATATAACTTACTCAAGTTTACCTAATTTCATGCATACACAAACGTTTAGACATATAACTGCAAATTATGAACATGGGAACTGCTACTCATGAATGTTGGCTAATTTTCTCAAATGACCTTTTTTTTTTCAGATTATGTACCTTAAGAGATAGAAGTCAAGTTCAATGGTGTTTCCGTTGTATCTATTTTTATGCCTTCTTCAAATCCATTCCTTTTTATTGAATCAATTTTCATTAATGTTCCTCATGCTTCATATAGATTAGTAAGCAAAAGAAAGCGGCCTTGATGGAGACTGATTAATAGAGGCCCAACAGGATATTGCAGACCACCTCATCTGCTCCCAGTCTTCCCAGTCTTAGTTGTGTTAATATCCTATCATGTTTACTCTGTGGCAGTCAGTTACTTTTCACATTAAAAACTACTGTACTGTTCTTAAAGATTTTATTTTAGTTTTGCTTGTAAGGCAGAGCTATATAGAGAGAAGAAGAGGAAGAAGAGGAGGAGGAGCAGCAAGAGGATAAAGAGGAGGAGGAGAAAAAGAAAGATCTTCTATCTGTTGGTTCACTCTCCAATGGCTGTAGCAGTTGGAGCTGAACCCATCCAGAGCCAGGAGACATGAGCCTCTTCTAGGTCTTCCACATGGATGCAGGGACCCAAGGACTTGATCCATCCTCTGTTGCTTTCACAGGCCAAACTGGATGGGAGGCAGAACAGCCAGGACATGAACCAGCACCCATATGGGATACCAGCCAGGCAGGCAGAGGCTTAGCGTACTATGCCACAGAGTCAGCCCTGAACAATTGTACTTCTTTATTTAGGTATGACAATGATTTGTCCACGAGACATTAGCCCAGCCCTGACCAAACCCACAAGGAACACAGTTCGATTTTAACCCAGGTTCTATGTAAGAAACCCAACAGTGAAGGGAAGAATTAAGATCTCCCCCAACACCAGCTGGTAGAAACGCTGGCTCCATGTCTATAAATGACATGGTCATTCACTGAATGTCATTTTTAGGTGTGTGTACTCCGTTAGAGGAGAAGCACTTTGAAGGATTAATGCGATGCTTTTGATGTTGTTGAAGGGAAGTACTTTTATTTTCTATTCTGAGTGTCAGTCTTTGAGCTAAAACCTAAACATCTCTCCTTAGAAATATCTGAGGCATTTGAGATTAACAAAGTGGCATTAAGCAGCAATGGACCTGGAATTGCTGCTGCAAACACTTGTCATTTTCTGTACTTTGATTCCAATTCATGAATTTGTTTATTCAGCAAATAAGTATGAAGCACCTGTTCCATGTTAGGCATGGTTTTTGAACCAGCAGTTTAGTAGTGAATAGTACCGCAAACATAAGGGCAGGATGTTAAGAGAAATAAACATTTAACATAGCCCATCAGTTTTATGAAGAAAAGTCTGATGATAAAAACTTTTTCGAAGGGCAGAAGCAGGAGAAGGACATGTAGAGTACTGAATTTAAACTAAAAAGTAACCTTTCATTTTAAAAATCTAAAGAAAAAAAAAATTAAGAATAACCAGAAAACTTTAAAAAAAAAACTGTTTATCGCATAGTTACTTATTTCAAGAAAATCAATAGAAATCCTAGAGGTTGTTATCGAGGCTCAGCAGCTTAACCCACTGCTTGCAACACTGGCATCCCGTATCAATATGCTGGTTTGAGCCCTGGCTACTCCACTTCCTATCCAGCTTCCTGCTTATCCACCTGGGAATGCAGCCATTCTCGTGGGAGACAGGGCTGCAGTTCCAGCCCCTTAGTTCAGCCTGGTCCAGACAAGACCGGGTCGCTGTCTTCTAGGCAGTGAACCATCAGATCCAAGATCTACCCGCCCTTCTCTCAATGTGTAACTCTGCCTTTAAAACAGTAAAATAACTCTTTTTCAAAAATAGCTTCTTTCTAAAAACAAAGAAATCCAAGAAAATTCATGCAATGACTAGCAGATATGGTCATTTCAGGGATGACTTCAAAGCTGAGTCTACACAGTTTATACAATTTCTGTCTCAGAGACTTAACCAACACTTAAACAACTTCACCAGAGATTTTATTTTGCCTAAGATGGTTTCTTCCCTAACTTTCAAAGTAAAAAACTTATTAGACTTATTTTGAAGTACAGAATTGGAAAGTTCTAACAATGAGTCTATTTCTCCAAAACAGCTTAGGGGGTTTGATATCTCTTTGTTGCTACAACGGAGCTTACCATCTTGCACCATTTATAAAGGTCTACCTGCAATTGTGACAAGCCAACAAAATGAATTTATGGTTCTCTGGGTGTTGGGAACTTCATCAAAGCACAATTACAGAGAATAATTCCCTTATGCGTATTAATGCTAATTTTATGAATAACCACAAAGTTGATGTAACATTGTTCACACCTGCCCTTCTCTGATGTCTTTAATGACTATGTCATGTTGGAAAAAAAATTATTCTTATCACCCCTCCTTAAGCCCAGCACAAAACACCATCACCCTTTCAACATGACACCCATGATTCTACATCAATGAATTTTATAGTATGGTTGCTGATCTGCCAGATGATTCTAATGAGTAACAAATTAACCACAACACTAGAAATCCTAAATTCTTTTGACTCTTAGCTTTTCATGTCTTATGACTGAGTAAGACGCATTATCTTTTAATAACTAAAATGACTAATGATAGGCTACTAAAATTTTATATTCACACTTAGCATTACTCAGTCTTAAGGCTTTTGAAGGCTTTCTTTTTTTCTTTCAAGTCAGGCTATCATGAAATTTTGAAATATTGCAAAATTTAGACAGGCAAAATAGTAGAATTCTTGCAGGCTTGGGAATCAGCGTAAGTACTGACTTGACTAGATTGTGGTTTTTTTTCAAGTGTTGCTTTCCTTGTCATTTAAAAGTAAATGCTAGTTTAGATTCATCATGTTGAACTTGTTGTGGTTTATTTAGTTAGCTCAATAATATATGTATCTTTAACCAATTGCTTTTATAGAATACATCCATATTTCTGCTATAGAAATATTTATATGTATATATACTATTCTGACCAACTATTGATATAGAAATCACTCAAGGGTGATAATATTCTACTGTTTACGAACCTCTACTGTTTAACTCATTTGGGAAAGCATTTCATGGGCAATTTTTTTAGTGTTTCATTTATGTGAAAGGCAGAGAGAAAGACAATCCATCTACTAGTTCATTCCACAAATACCCACACAGTCACAGCTGAGCCAGGTCTAAACCAGCTGCCAGAACTTCATGCTGGTCTCCCACAGGGGTAGCAGGGACCCAAACACTTGAACCAACACTTACTGCCTCTCAAAAGGCTTTAGCATAAAATTGGATCAAAAGTGGAGGTAGCACTCTAAAATAGGGAATGTGACCATTCTAAGTATTGATGGAAACTGCTGTGTCATGATATCTGCCCTCATAGACCATTTTTAAGTTTGTAAACTTTTTTTTTCATAATAGAGGTATAAAACCTCCCTTCTGAAATCCTTGGAACAAGATATATTTTAGTATTTGGAACATTTCAAATTCTAGACAGAGAACTCAATACACTATGCTATGTATTCCAAAACACCAACACTAGCATCTGGAGCAGAATATCATGATCAGTCACACCAAATTTTTTTTCAGTGACACACTAAACTGATAATGAAAGGCTATGAAATCCTCAGTTAGTTAAAAGTCAAGCTTTCCAGCTAAAATGCATTGTCACAAAACTTGCAGAAAAACTCCTTTATTTGAACTTTCTGAATTTGGAATCCTATGCAAATCATGTTTCTCTCCCTTACAAAACAACTGTGATGAAAATATTTTTAATTTAAAAAAAATAACTGTTTACCTGTTGGTCTCCATATCCCTCCTTTGGGGTAGCTGTAGTTAATTAGTCTGACAATTGATAACCATTTTATTTGTGGGAGAAAACAAAGAGCTTTCTGAGGATTAACTGAACTCAAACAAGAATATCATGACTCCCTTCTATGAACTGAACACATTTTTTTCTTTGTGAACATCAATGAATTCACTAGCGATAAGAGGAGACAAGAAAGAAAGGAGGCAAAGTCTGCAAGAAGATGACTCACAAAAACCAACTAGTGTCTAGGGAGTTTGGGGAATAGCCTAAAGCCTTGTAAGACTAGAGATGCTGACTGTTCAACTTTAAGCTATTGGCTTTTCTAGGATTAATGTAACTTCCTCTCTTCCTATTTCCACTACCTGAGGGAGACTGGAAGGTCTTACTAAAATGGAGCAGGATCAAAATTGTGAGAGCCTCTATTCTACAGCAATCATGCCAGGAAGGATATTTCCGGCTGGCTTTTGTACATGGAAAACCCAGGATTAAAGACTGAACCTCTTCAGAAAGATGTGATGGGCATGTGAGAGAAAGAAAATTAGTATTTATTTGTGGCTTGTACCGCTTGTGTATCAACTTGAATGGACTAAGGGATACCCAGATAGCTGAGGAAATAAACACACACACAATTATTTGTGGTTGTGTCTGTAGGGATATTTCCATAATAGATTAGCACTCGAGTCAGTAACACTAAAAAGATAGTTACATTCATCACTATGTGTAAGTATATTCCAACCCACTGAGGGCTGAATATAACAAAAAACAGAGAGGAAGAACCAATTCCCTCTGTCTTCTTGAGCTGGGGCATACACCTTCTGCCATGACTCGTGGCTCTCAGGCCCTCATGTGGCAGTTACATCATCAGCTCCATGGTTCTCAGCCCTTCAGAATCAAGTGGAGTTATACCACTGGCCTTCATGCTTCTCCAGCTTACAGGTGGTCAATCTCAGTCTGCGTTATGACATGAGTCAACGATCATAATGAAACTCATCTTTAGTGTCTCTCTGGTGATCTGGAGAACTCTAATATGCTATTTATATGCTTGGATGAATTTAAGACTCTTTTATTGGGAAGGCAATGGAATTCCAGAAAACTAAATGGTGTCCCCTTTGGAAATAATCTAATAGCAGAACCTGGCAGATAGGTCAGAGTATAAAGGTTCTACCTCCTATACAATGAAATATGCAAGATAACATGAAAGCCTGTGGAAAAGTCACATTATGTTTTAATATATTATGTTCACAAATTTTTGAAGCTCCTTCCTGTTCCTAACAGATAAAACCATCTGCAAGTAAGAGTGAAGTTTTTAAAATACACAATAAACCACTTCAAGAGCCTGGTGAATGAGTAAGACTGGTTTATTATGAAGGAATGTTGAAATTTGGGAGAGGTGACTGGTACAGGGTATGTTTTCTCTTTCTGTGACCTGATTTTTAAAGTGGGTTGCTACCAAGGAATGTTACAGGGTAACTGCAACCTTGTTAGAAAACTGTTTCCAAAGCCAGAGGACAAAACCAGTGCAACCAAAGTCACAGAAAGTGAAAGAGAAATCCTGCAAAGGAGAAACCTACAGGGAACATTCCATATTCTGTGTACAAACGCTATCCACATTGGCAGGTCTCTGCCCACGCATTCACCAAGCAAACATGAAGAAATGGCCAGCTGAAACTAAAATTATAAACATTTATAATGAGCTGTCAACTACCCCAGGAAAGAGAGTCTTCAGTCCACATCTAACCAACTAAATTGCCTACCAACATAAACATTCTTTGAAGAAATATAACAGAATCCAGAGTTCACACAATATAAATTAATGATACCCAGAATACAATCCAAAATTTCTCGGTGTCTGAAGAGCTAGGGAAATGTGGCCCATGCTCAAACGAACCCATAAAGCAGACATTAACCATGAAATGACTGAATATTGAAATTAGCAACATACACAAAAAAAGAGCACATAATGCAAAGCCACTGTTTCAGAAAAACTCAATAATTACACTAAATACATTGGGACGGAATGAAATGCTGTAAAAAAAAATCAGGAAAAACAAACTGCACAAAGAAACAAAATAAAGTTGAAAAACACAATATCTAAAGTGAAAATATACTGACTGGTTTAACAACAGAATAGAGACAATAAAGTATTCATGAACTTGACAATACATCTGGAGAAATGATTCAATCTGAAGGAGAAAAAAGAATATGCTTTTAAGTTAGCAAAGAACAAACAGAACAAGGTCAGAGTAAAGTACATATGTAATTGTGTGACTGGAATTCAGCAAGAAAAGGGGTAAGGGCTTCCAATTTCTAGTTCAGCACATTAGGAACCCAGAGGTACCACTCGATTACAAAAGGGAAAAATTTGAGCAAACAGAAAAATTAACAACTCTTTTTACAACCATGAGATAAACGAGGTTACAAAGAAAACTGCTAGTCCCAAGCACAGGTCCAGAAGGCCTAGACAATACGAAACAGGGTTACAAAAAGTACAACTCAATATAACATCTCCAAACTGCAGAAAATCAAATAAAAAGAAAAATGTTAAAAGAAGCAACAGAAAGATTTGCCTTCTAGAGAAACAAAACTGAGTTCTACCTCCTATTTCTCTTCAAATCACGCAAAGAAGAAGAAAATGGAGTGAAAAAATGACGATCTGAAATTCTATGCCCTGCAAAATTTTCCTTCAAAAGAGACTAAGGGCTCAGCACTGTGACGTGACAGATGCAGCTGCCATCTGCTATGGCAGCATCCCAGGTGGATGCGAGTTCAAGGCCCTGCTGCGCTTCTTCCAATTTAAATCCCTACTGATACACCTGGGAAAGCAACAGAGAACAGCCCAAGTGCTTGGGCCCCTGCAAAACCAAAAGCTGGTACTTTGGTTTATGAAATCATTCAATCTCAAGTTGGGGCTAGGAATAAGAGAGAAGACATATGTTATTAATAACAGAAAATTAAGAGCAGGCATCATTACGGATCTCCTGGGGATAGCAACAGGTGAAAAAAGTTTATAAGTTCTGCAAACTTGATAACTCCAAGGAAAATGACCAATTCCTTGAAACACTCAGCCTGCAAAAATTCACACCCAAAAATAGTCAGTCTGAATAGGTCCATATCTAATCAACTGAATCAGCAATTAAAACACTCCAAAACAGAAAACCCCAAGCACAGAGGGATTCATGGGTGAATCCCTCCAAAAATTTAGGAAGAAATTATACCAATTCTCTATAATCTAATAATAATGTGATAGAAACAGAAAGAATATCTTCTAACTGGTTATATAAGGCCACCATTACCATAATACCAAAATCAGACAAAACATTATACAAGAAAAAAAGAGATCAATAATTCTTATGAACATGGGCATGAAAATCCTTAAGAAAATATTAATATATGAAATCCAACAGGGTAAAACACAATAAATTAACTATCATAACCTAGTGGGATTATAGTCAGTAGATAAGCTAAGTCAATAGCACAAGAATCAATTATGGAACCCATCACATCAACAAGTTAAAAGAAATCACATGATCATTTCAATGGATGTAGAAGAAATAATGGTGTAAAAAATATTTGAAGGAATATTAGCTAAAGACTCCTCAAATTTAGTAATAGGCCTAAGCTTACTAAAAAAAAAAAAAGGTAAACACTAACAGGATAAATACAAAAAACACACACAAGAATAGTACATCAAAGTAAATATTTGTCAAGACACAACATTTGAACAGTTACTAAAGTGGGGCCAATGTTGTGGTACATGGTAAAATCACTGCTTGTGATGCATATATGAAGCCAGCTTCCCATACGGATTATGGTCTGTGTCCCAATTGCTCCACTTCTAATCCAACTTTCTACTAACACACTTGAAAAGCAGCAAAATACGTCCCAAGTGGTTGGATCCTTGCCATAGATAAAGCTCCTGTGTCCTGCCTGGCCCAGTCCTGGCCTTTGAAGTCATTTGGCGAATGAAGCAATGATTAGACAATCTCTGTCCCTCTCTCCCTCCCTATTTCTGACTTTAAAATAAATAAAAACCTTTATTTAAAAGATGCAGGGCAGGCACCAAAGCTCAATGGGTTAACCTTCTACCTCCAAGCTCTGGCATTCCATATTGGTGCTAATTTGTGTCCCTGCTGCTCTGATTTCCATCCAGCTCCCTGCATGTGGTATAGGAAGGCAGTAAATGATGGCCAGGCCTTGGGATCCTGCACCTGCAGCGGAGACCCAGAAAAAGCTCCAGGCTCCTAGCTCCTGGCTCCTGGCTTCAGATCAGTTCAGCACTGGCTGTTGCCACCATTTAGGGATGAAACAGTGCATGAAGCTCTTCCTCTTTGTCTCTCCTTCTCTCTGGAGGGAGGGTGTACAGAACAGAGAAAAAGATCACAAGAAATAGTTGAAGTAATAAAAGCTGAGAATTTTCTAAAATAATGTTTTAGAGTTAGTTATATATTTGAAAGAGTTATCAGGAGAGGAGGAGACACAGAGCAAGAGAGAAACTCCTTAACTGCTGATTAATGCCGCAACGCCAGGAACCCAGAGCTGAGTCTCCCACACGTGTGCAGTAGCCCCAGCTCTTGGGCCACCTTCTGTTGGCTTCCCACATCCATAAGCAGTAAGCTGGCTCAGGAGCAGAGCAGCCAGGAGTTGAGCTGGTGCCTATATGGAACCTTGGCATTGTAGACAACAGCTTTACCTACAACAACGCATTAGCCCAAAAATTTTCCTAAATTAATAATAAATAGCAAGTTACAGATTCATAAGCTCAGAAACCGCCAAGCAGAATAAACACACACACACACATACAACCTATCATATCCAAACTGCAAAAGGCTAAAGACATAATGAAAACTTGAAAAGACATCAGTGATAAAATTTCCAGCTTATTGTTCACTAGCAGATGCCTGCAACAGTTGAGGATGAGCCAGGATCAAAAAAAAAAAAAAAAAGCCACAAGTCCAGACTGCAATCCAGGTCCCCTACATGGATGACAGACCAAAGTCTCACCCCATCATCTGATACCTCCAACAGTACGCTTCACAGAGAATCCGAATCAATGCCACATCAAATGCACAGCCACTCCAGTGCAGCATACAGACTTCCCAAGCTGTGACTTAACTGCTGTGTCAAACACCTGTCCCAATACATATATTAAATGTCCTGTTCTTCTATTGAGGGTTTCTGTAACTATGATATCAAGGGGTATTCTCTTTTCAGATTTTCTGGAAGAGATCTTACAGTATTAGTATCATTTATTCCTTTAATGCTTTGCAAGTGAAAGCTTCAGTGTTTGCTACTTTCTATTTCATTTTCTTGTTAGCTCAGTTTACTTACTGATGTGGAACTCTGTTTAGACAAGCGATTTCTCATTGTGGTCTTGTTATATTGACAAATATCTTAAAAGATGCAATTTCTTCTGTTACATTTATTGTCAAATTTACGGGTATAGATTCTCCAAAATTGTTTATTCCTTCCCCTGTTATCAGAGATTCTTGGGTTTTTTTCTGGTTAGTGTTTGTTTGCTCCTCTACACCATTTAATAAGAAACTTGATTTTTCTAAAGTTTCCAAGAACAACAGAGCTGTTTACTAGAATCACCTTCCAGCAGGGATGCTGCCACATGTTCAAGCCTGTATCATCGGACAATGTTCTCATGTTGAAAAACGTATGATGGCTCCCTCTGTGAGCTTGCCCAGGTCAAACTCCACTAGCTCTTGATGCAGTTTGTTCCCAGGATTAGTCTGGTGATCAAAGAGTGAGTGGTAGATTCTGGGACGAACCAATGGTTTAACTGCTGCCTGACTCAGAGTCTTCGAGAAGATTCTATACCCCTACAGTGGAGAACTGCTACCATTTCTGTAAACCTTTAGAAAACGGGGCATTTTTCTGGCCTTCAGAACCATTTGAGCATGGTTGCATTGGCTAGGTTGAGTATTAGCCTTCTTTGAGTTTCCGTTATTCCTAAAGATTAGGTCCTGGGCCTAGTCTTCCTCTCTATCTGTCCTCCAGTCATAGAAAATAAGTCCCTTTGAAGGTTTCATAAGAAGTCATCTAACTTCTACACCTCACTTTAAACTGGTGACAGATTGCCTGGACCTATAAGTCTCCTTTTTGAAGTTCATATGCAATAGCCACTCAATTGGTTAGTGCTAGTACTATAATCATTTTATGTTCCAAAATGATCTTGAACAAATCTGTGTGAACACCTTCATTGTGTCCCACAGGCGAACGCCTCAGCAGCTGTACTCATAACTGCACACAACAAAGCATGAGGCTTACTGTTGAGATAAGCTCCAACTGCCAAAAAGTGATCCAACTCAAAAATATGATTCTTAGGAGTCCACTTCCTAGGAATACTTCTGGAAATCACCATATTATATTAGGCTTCCTAGAAGCACACCTAAAACAGGGTTTTGAAGAACAGCTAATATATTAAAGGAGTACTTTCTGGGAAAAATTCCTGTAGAGGGACGGAGTGAAACAAAACTGAAAAGGATAAAGGACCAAGCAAGTGTGTGGTCTCTGGAAAAATTCCCAAATGGGGGCTTAGAAGCAGCCATTGCACCACAAGACCAATGTTTCTATTAGTCATTCATTGACTGAAGACCACGCACCAAGGCAATGCAGTTCCCAGTTCTCTGGAACAAGTCAGCAGCCATGGACCGTTAGCAGTTGACACACAATTTCTGGAGATGTGGATGTACTGCCATGCTAAATGGGGATCAACTGCAAATGGCAGAAAGGAGAGGTTTACAATACAGAGTGCAGAGAAAGCTGGATGCTCAAGTGACTGAAAAAAGTACTAATCTGAAACTCTTTTCCTATCATACGAAAACATTAATCCTGGGCCCAGCCCAATGATTCAATAGTTAAATTCTCTCCTCACATGTGCTTGGATTCCATATGAGTGTCAATTCATGTCCTGGTGGCCCCACTTCCCATCCAGCTCCCTGCTTTTGGCCTGGGAAAGCAGTAGAGGACAGCCCAAAGCCTTGGGACTCTACACCCATGTGGGAGACCTGGAGTCTTTTATTTAATGAAACATGCATCCCTGTTTTCAGACAAAAGATGGATTCCCAATGAAACTGTTGGACATGTGTAGATAATGGGATGCTGGACTGTATGACATTGTCTGTACCAACAATGTCAGGATATACTTAAGTAAGAGACTGATAGAATTATGATTGCTCTCCTCAGTTTTATACTAGCATCTTGACTAAGGCTTCGCATCAAGTAGCTCTTCCAGTAGACAGCAGGGTTCTCTGGAAAGAGTGAAATAGTTGAATATGATGGTGGAAGTTAGCACCACCTCATTCAGAAACACAGTGGTTTCCTGAAAACCCCAATACTGTGGTTGGGAAACCAGGGCCAAGACTTGTTTTGTTTTAAAAAAAAAAAAGTTTTATTTTTAAAACTAAGAGGAAGAAAGACTAAGAGTATGGCGAGTGTCCCACTACCCAAGGCCCTTATTCAGTAAAACAATACCAAGACATTCCAGTGGCCTGGTGAACAAGCGGCTTGGAAGACACTTGACAATAAAGATGCATGAGGCATTGTCAAACAGGACCCATCACTTGAATCACAAAGTTGAAGAATGAGTTTGTGTTTGCCCAGAACATCTGGAAATTTCTTGAAAATTCAATGAGTCATGGGTAGAAATTCGATAAAGAATTTAGGACAATAATTAAGACCAAGTGAACTTATCATGATTAATTTCACTGAAATGAGTATTAAGAGGATTTGAATGGTTCAGGCCAACATTTCAGAGCATCATTGACACAGAACAAGATACCCAGAGGGCAACACCATGTTACTGAGAGGCCACTAAGACGATAACATGTGAGACATCGGTGATCCTCAAGCCACTCCATTTGGTATCTGAACAGCCCCATTGTTTATAGCTCAGCATTTTCTGAACATGTGCTGGGGTACATTCCATAGCTCCCGCTCACAGAATAATTCCAATGTGTCATTTCATAAGAATACTGAACTAGACCCCAACTTGGCTAATTCTCAAGTACTCTGAATTCTCAAGAGGTTGCCTGTGATGGGAATCTGGCCCCAAGTGCTCTGAAATGCTCATGTTTAACCTCTACAACTCAACCCAAGAGTCCTCTAGCCTAAATTCTGTGCTTAATGCAGTAGGTCATCCTGGGCTACCAAGTATGAGGAGCCATTGGTAAGGGGAAATGGAATTGGCCAAAACTCCAGGCTACAACTTCAAACTAATGATCAATGAAAGAACTGGTATTTGTGTCTTAAGAGTCTTGAAGCCAGCAAGAATGTGGGTACTGACAAATTTCACAGTAAGCCCTTCACATACCCTTTCCATTCACACACACAGTCCCCTGAAATGCTTATCTTACTGACATAAGGATCTCCATTCATAAATTATGACTGCCTTAAACACAAGAGCTAGATTTTTTCCACTAGAATGCTTCATAGAAGAATGAACAAATAGGCATTCACCACACATACTAAAGTTTCTTTACAAAATATTCTAAATAAAACATTTCCTTTTTTTAAAATTTACTTATTTTTATTATTTTATTTTAATTTACTTATTTTTATTGGAATGTCAGATATGCAGAGAGAAGAGACAGAGGAAGATCTTCCATCCGCTGATTTACTCCCCAAGTGGCCACAATGGCCAGAGCTAAGCCGATTTAAAAATAGGAGCCAGGAGCTTCTTCTGGGTCTCCCACATGAGTGCAGGGTCCCAAGGTCTTGGGCCATCTTTTACTGCCTTTTCAGGCCACAAGCAGGGAGCTGGATGGGAAGTGGGACCGCCAGGACATGAAACAGTGTCGATATTCAATTCTGGTGCTGCAAGGGGAGGGTTAGCCATCTCTACCATCACACTGGTCCCACATGTCCTTTTCTAGCTCTGTGTTATTCGGTAAAGGAGCTACACAGGTGTCTGAAGGTACAACAGTCACAGGATTTCACAAAAACATAAAATAACTCATCTCAGTATTTTGTATTACTTGCTAAAATAATAACTTTTACATTTGCTGGAAGCATTTTTTTACATTTGAATATATTTAAAATAATTTTATGTGTATGTTTGCTTAAAGAAAATATTTATGTTTAATTTCACCTTTTTGTACTTTTTTCTTAACTTGACAACTAGGAAACTCTAAATGACCTATGTAGTTTGCATTTAGAGATTTTGTGTATTACATTTCTACAGAATACTACTATTTAGAAAGTTGCTTTATGCATTTAAGGAAATTTCTTATTCATACTATCTCTTTGAGTGTTGTATATATTTTTGTTACTTGACTTTAAGTTTAATAATATTCATATAAAAATATACTTCCATGTCAGAAAATACATGTTTTCAACACTATTTTAAATCATTTTAGTATAATTAGTATTATTCTAATAATTTCAGTTATTTTGATAATACAGTTAGTATTACATTGATAACCTTAGTTCATTCAATCAATTTCATTGAGCTGACTTTTAGGTTATTTCAATTAGATCTATTTCCCAAAAAAATGAAGAATTCCTAAAATCAAAATCACTACATTTCTTCCATCACTGTTCCCACTCTTCATTCTCTTTCAGGAGAGGATTGTTCAAGTTCAGTCACTACGTTTCTATATTTTATGCCCTTAAGTAAAAATTACTAGACAGCTAGTTCTAAGGCCCATCTGAAAATATCTCCAAGAATGATTTCACTGTTACAAAATTGATCATTTTGGCAGCTGAATCAGTCAGTCAATGTTTGCAAAATTCTATAAACATTAGCTCTCATATAAATTAAAATGTATGAGCATAAAGTACAATTGAACTCTTACACATTAATGTTATAGGGTATTTAATCATCCTCAAATTCTTCAGTTTTTTTCTAATATATTTCATGAGTTCACTTTTGTGCACCACGTTCATAGGTGACAAAGCTCTCATGAACTGGTGGTATGGCCATGAGAGGCAGAAAGGGGTCTGTCTATGAATGCCCACTGGTAACTTCCGTCACTGCCGATAGACTGATACGGTTGCAAAGCTGAAATGACAAACCCCTAATTGAAAGCCCAGGAGTTTTTTAAAGCTTTATAAATTTCTTCTCTGTTATTTAGGAATTTGTTCTTCTCTTACTCTGTGTAATGCAGAGTATGGAATGTGTGCTATGGAATATGTCTTCCTGAAATCATACACTAAAATTCTGACCCCCACGTGATGACTTGAGAAGGTGGGAATTCAAGGGGTTAGCTAGATTATAAGGGTGAAGCCTCCAGAATAAAATTAGGATGCAAACAGAAAGATGGGAAAGAGCTCAGTTCCTTTTGGGCCTCTGCTGTGTAAGAACATAAGAAAATGGACACCTCTGGGAAACTAAAGAGAGGCTCTTCAGTAAGAACCCTACAGTGACCTCAGACTTCTAGCCTGCAGATTTTAAGGAGTAGATGCTGCTGCCTGAGGCAGCCAGTCTATGGTATTCTCTGTCTTGCTTGCTTTTTTGCTTGCATTCTTTGTCATTTAAAGTTATTTTTAATGTACTCACTTACTTATTGATTGATTGATACAGTTCCATAGGGTTTGGGATTTCCCACGAAATAGAGGCAAATCAAAAATTCTTCCCCTAAAAGAAAAACAAAACAAACAGGAACAAAAAAGGAAAAAACCATTTTCTGAGGTTTGGTCTAGAGGATAACATGGGAGACAGAATCCACATGGACGTGAAAGACCAGAGCAGTTTCCTTCACAGAGCCAAGTTGGAGAGACTCCACAACCCTCATCCATGGACTTTTCCCTCAAGATCATCAAGTAAGCAGCAGACCATAGGCCCAACAAGGTCGCCAGACTCTGTCCTCCACTAGAGATTCTTCTAGTCTACTTGCCTTGCCCTGTGATTTCCATAGCAATCATATTACTAGAAAGAAAAGAAACCTCTTTCTTTTATTTTTCCAAACAACTTTCACAGTATCTGACAACATCTGCCCTCCTCTACCCAAAACAGAAAGATGAGAGAACAATAAAAGTCACCCATTATGAATGGCTATCCCTGAGTTATCAACAATAGAATTCATGAAACTGGCTTAGAATAAAAAGGATTGCCTAACTACACCTACTGTCCGACTGGACTCAGGGCATCACACTCTGCCTCAGTAAAATGCGTGATATTCTAAGGTTAGCCTTAGACATTGGACAGTGTTTAACTGAGCTCTGTAAACATTTTACAAAAGTAAACCACATGCGTTTATCCTGAACATTTTAAATGTGGGCAGAAATAAAATCCCCAAAACTTCATGGGTATTGCATCCATTTTAGGACAAGTAAATAGAAGAAGTACCTATAAACACCCCTACTCTTCAGTATTTCTAGGTTTAAATCCAGCACTCTTTTTGCTTCTATTTTTCACTGCATTTTTGTTGTTGTTGTTGTATCATGTGAAATGTAGGTCAAGTTGTTGGTAAGTGCTGGATAAAATCTGTTTATAATAAAAGTAAATGGTAAAATCCTTCCAGTCGGATGTAGTTAAAAAATATTACTCCTGCCAATGCACTACTTAGAGGATCCCTAATAGATTTAAAATTTGAAAAATTGTTAAGATCTTTATACTGGAGTTTAATTACAATTCTATCGCTTTCCCTTAAGGGGCAAAAAGAAAAATCCGTAAAATTTCAAGTCACAAGGCCTTCTACTCCAGGGCATCAATCATGAAGAACACAGTTGGAATCTTACACAGATGCCTGCATTTTATCTTCATTAAGGGTCATGGAAATAACCTATGTGTCATTAGCAGCAGAGGAACACTATAGGCCTCCATGCTTGTGTCACTCCCAAACTCATATGTTCAAGTCCTTACTATCTGGTGAGATGGAATCTGAAAGTGAAGCCTTTGGGAGGGAGTCAGATTTTGGTCAAGCCATGACTGGAGCCCACTACCAACAACAGGACTGCAGCTCTTATTTAAAAACACAAAAAGGAAGAGACTGTGCATGGCACTCTCTCCATCATAATTTCACAGTAAGAAGGCCATCTGAAAGTCAGGAAGAAAACATCCACAAGCAACCACATGCTGACAGCACCTGGATCTTGAATTTCCAGGATACAGAACTAAGAAACAAATGTCCCTTCTTTACATCATCTCCTCTGCAGCTATTTTGTTACAGGGGCTGTAATATAACAACATTGAGGGCAGGGTTAGGTTGATCTTGGATAAAATTTTTCCTAATTCATAATGGAACCATCAACACACATTGCTTTTGAGTAAGTGATTTTGGAACAAGAATATACAAGAAGACCCTAATGTTGTCAATGTAGGAAATGATACAGTAGCAGTATAAAATCCTAGGTTTTTTTTAATCTACACAAGAAATAGCTATCAAATTTTGATCAAAGGAGATATCCCTTTCTAGGCCCTTTCTTCTGCTTGATTTTTCCTCCATTTTCATATTCTGCACATATCCCAAAGTGAATAAAAGGATATAAATGTCAACCTCATGGTCGAAACACCGCTTGAAAACTCTTGGTAAAATGAGATGTTACAAACCATGTGGACCTTACTGTAGCTAAAATTAAAAAGCTAACTTTGCTGGTAGGTATACTGAAATTTGTAGAAAGTCATGAATCCTTGCAGTTTGAAACACATGTTCCTTCAGTTTCTACCTCAATGATCACCCTGCATTTATGGGCCAATGGTCCTGCTAGTCTCAAAACCAGCTTTTTTGACCAAGGTGACATTCCTTAATCTCCAATCATTTGTTTCTATTGTGCCAAAACCACCACCATAGCCCTGCGGAGAGCAGAATCTATACTGGGAAATGACAGTTTTCCATGAGGACTAAGCTAGGACTGGCTCTAGTCTTGACACCACCAGGGACTGACTCGGCTGTAAGTTTTAAATGAAGATGTGCTGGTACTGGTATTTAGAATGATCAGGCTATAAGTAGAAAAATATTTTTTTTAAGTTGTCAATTGCAGCATTTCCTCCCAGTACTTGTCTAGGTTGTGAGCCAAATAATCTGGAGACCTCTAATTCAGACGACAGGAAGTGAAGAAAGTCTGCCCCTCTTGTAAAAATAGAATCACATCCTTCCTGTGCATACTTTAAAAATAAATATTTTGCTTGCTTATGGTGATTTAAGTGCCCTTCACTATTTTCCTTTGGAACAACTCTTGCCATGGCTGAGCCACCCTCTCACCAGGAAACCTCAGCACTTGGGCTTGCTGTGTTTTCTCAAGATGTCAGCCTGGGTGGCCCAGGAGCAAGGCATCAGTGGCCTAAACATGGCGCTGGGTCTAGCACTAGAAACCAAACTGTTCCAAGACGTGGGATCCCATGTTGTCAGCTTGGAAATGCCATAGGCAAGCCCTAAGAGGGGGCTGATGTTTGTTAAGCTCCCCATTCCCTACCAGTACAGTAGGAAAGGAGAGAGGCCAAATTCTGAATCTTCAAAACAGCAGGGGGTTGAAGTCCAAGAGTATCCGCTGGGATTCTATGCTCATCAGCAATTTTGGAACCACAGAACTCACCCTTACTGACTTCTGCACTGAGCCAAGTAGCAGGCTAAGTGCAAAGCAGATAGAAATAAAAGGAGGGTAGGGTAAGTCCCTAGGTTCAACAAGCTTGCCATTTAAAACACTTTCTAATGTTCTAATCATATAGTTATAGCTCTTATATTTAGGCTCGTGATCCACTGTAAGTTAATATTTTGATGTATTATGATTGAGACTCATTTCTTTGCACCAACCATTCAATTGCACCAGCACTATTTGTTGAAAACTTCACCATTTACTCCACTGGGTTATTCTGAAATTTTCTCTGAACCTTAGTTCACCATATTGTTTAAGTCTATTTCTAGACCTTCTATCCTATTCCTTTGGTTTATTTGCCTATACTAATGGCATACTGTATTCACTACTGCAGTTTTCTTATCATTTTTGAAATTAGATTATGTAAGCCTTCTAATTCTGCTCATCTTTTTAAAAATTATGATTTATTTAGATTCTTTGCATTGCCACATAAAACATAATGGACTTGCCAAGAAAAGAGAGAGGGAGAGGGAGGGAGGGACAGAAAGGAGGACGGAGGCAAGCAAGCCTGCTGGTATTTTGATTATAAACAGTTTATAAATTAATTTGGATAGGGCCTGGCACAGTAGCCTAGTGGCTAAAGTCGTCGCCTTGAATGCGCCAGGATGCCATATAGGCACCGGTTCTAATCCAGGCAGCCCCACTTCCCATCCAGCTCCCTGCTTGAGTCCTGGGAAAGCAGTCAAGGATGGCCCAAAGCCTTGGGAACGTGCGCTTGTGTGGGAGACCCGGAAGAAGCTCCTAGCTCCTTTCTTTGGATCAGCTCAGCGTCAGCCATTGTGCTCACTTGGGGAGTGAATCATCAGACAGAAGATCTTCCTTTCTGTCACTTCTCCTTTCTGTATATCTGATTTTGCAACAAAAATAAGTAAATCTTTAATAATAATAAATTAATTTGGGTAGAGCTAATATCTTAATTATATTGACTATTTCTACTCATGAACATAAATAATTCCATTTTGGTTCCTACACCTGTATCATCCTTTATAAATACTTTTGGGGATTTTCTTAACATCTCTAAAAAACTCCATTACATAGTCTGTAGTATTGAAGACATAACTGATGTCTTACCTGTAATAAATGCCAAAATTTAATTATACTACCTAAGAAATGGTATAGCCATACATTATGTGTTATAACAAATGACAACAAATTTAAGTTGCTAAATGTAAACTGTTACAATATTGTGGAAGTTTTGTATTTAAAAACTTTTTAGTCAAAATGTTGTTTGGTCTGTATGTGTTTCTTCACCTTGGATAATATAAATAAGATGTCTTGTCTCACTTTTACTTTTACTTCACTTTCACTCTTTCTATCCCTAAAAGGGTAGGACCTCTGGTCATATGTACATTGTTTGTAAAACTGGATCCAGAAACCAAGTAACAGTGAAACTCCAAGACTTGTCATCTCAGCTCTTTGTAATGGACATAAAAAGACTATCCATTTCAGTACATCACCTGTGCATGACATGCGATTAGCACCCATGTTCAACAAGCCACATAACCTAGATCCAAGTTATCAGAAAGATTGCCCACCATAAGCAAGCAAGAGAACCATGTGATGGCAAGTTAGGTAACTACCTGCTCTGTTCAGAGATATATAAAGCTAAGCTTCTCAGTATAACCAGGAGCACCTCGCTGGAAGAAGGCTGGACTTCAGTGTAGAAGGAATGTTCTCACTTGTTTGCTCCTGCATCTGAGTTCCCAGCGGCCTCAGTTCCTCCTGGTCTCCAGCATCCATGGAGTACCCTCTCCACACCCAGAACTGTACCGTACGCTTAACATTTCTCTCCAACAAACCTGAGTGTCATGGGCTTTCTAAGACAAAACTTAGAAATCAGCTAGTCTAATCTCATCGTTTCACAACTGGGAAAATGTACCTGCTCAAATACTACAAAAATTGTACTAGAACTCAAGCTCTTTACTGTTCATCACATTCACTACCCATCACAAGGTACAATCTCACAGAAATTAGCCTAAACCAATATCCATATGCTAAAGTATGAATTATCCCAGGATAGTTCTGTTTCTTTGTAATTAAAGAATACATGAAAGTTCATATTTTTAATTTTTAACAGAACACAGGAGGGGTCTTCAGTTGTCTGCAGAAAATTATTATGAAAAAATTCATGATCTCAAAATATTTGAGAGCAAAATAAACTTGCATCTGAACTTTATTTGCTTTGAACTTTTTGAGGTATCCTAACATACGGGTCTCTCCTGATACATCTTTCTTCTTTGATGGGTGTGTATCTTTTTCCCTTTGCAGTTCATAAAGATAATTTTTTACACAAGCAAATATTTTGTTTAGCCATTTCTATGAATGCTTTGGAATAAGGTACTAATACCTCAGAAACCAAAGCCAAGCATATTATGATCTGCCTTATTTTGTAAGTTTTAATTTAATTTTTAAATGTATTTATTTATTTAGCAAGGCAGAGAGATTGAGACAAATTTCTGATTCATAGCTTTCCACTGAATGGAATGTATAGTAACTGTGAAATGGAGACTGTCATATTCAGATGTGAAGATACGGTACAGTATGTATCTCTGCTTCCAATTCAAAGACGGACTCCCAATGAGACTGTTGGATGTATCTTCACAATAGGATGCTGGACTGCCTGCTATTGTCTGTACCAGCAATGCCAGACCACACTTCAATAGCAGAATAATGGACTTACAACTGCTTATGAAGAAGTACATCATTGTAATAATATGGGGGAAATCTGTTGGGGGGTGGAGTTTGAGGAGGGGGTTATAAATCCCAGACCTTATTGAATTATATCATAAAACTAAAAACAAAATAAAAGGTGGCGGGGGGGAATCTCTTGTCCAGTGCTTTACTTTTTGTCATACTGAAGTTAGGAGCTGGAAACTCAATCTGGTCACCTGTTTTGCAGCAAGGGATTTGACTAGTTGAGCCATCACCTACTATCTCCTAAGATGCACATTAGCAGGAAGAAGGAATCAAGAAAAGAGGACTTGAACCCAGGAACTCCAATATGGGATGAAAGCAGCCCAAGCAACTTCTTCAACATTTACACCAAATGCCAACCCCACATTATAACCTTAAAATAGCAAACCCTCTGATACATGCTGATGCCTGCTTTGTAATAGGTAAAGTCACATGTATTTATGGAGTATAATTTTAAGTTCTGTTATATGTATCATTGAATACTTAAAACAAGCTAGCTAACATGCCCATCCTCTTACATACTTAACATTTTTGTGGTGACCACACTTAAAATCCACCTTTTTGAGCAGTTTTCAATATACATGAATTATAGTCAATATGCTACTATACATGATTATTTTCTCTTTAAGAACAGTTTTATTACATTTTGAAAAATGTAAGATGATTTTAAGCAAATGACATTATATTCACCTATCATCAGTAATTTAGTTTATCTTACCACATTGTGCCTACCACACCATGACCACAGTATGCCAAGTGGCCTGCATTGCCCTTCCTCCATGCTTTCTGCAGCATCAGTAGGAGGATACCCAGAAATGCATTTCCCAGAATCCCCTTTAACCATGGATTAAACAAACTGTCTAGCTTATTAAACTTTTAACCATGGGCTAAATTGATTATTTACACTTATTAAATTCTGTCAATGAAAAGAACTCTCACAAGACTGAGAAGGCAGTAAAGAACAAACTACTATGGCCTGCCAGTTTTTATTTATTATTTATGTATTTACCAGAAGAAGGAAAAATAAAGGAAGGGGAGGGGAGGGGAAGGGTGGAAGAGGAGGGAAAGGATAAAGGAAGGGATAAGAGGGAAGGAGCGGGAAGGGGAGGGGAGGAAGCAAGCAAGCCAGCAGGCCAGGTCTCTCCCATGCGGACAGGGTCCCAAGCACACGGACCATTATCATCTCCTGTCCCACAGAGTATACACGAACAAGCAGCTGGATCCAAACTGGAGAAGCCAGGACTCACATTCACCACTCTGATAAGAAGCAGGCATCCCAAGTGGCAGCTTAATTTGATAGGCCATAGTGCCTGCCCCCTTTCCCACAGTATGTAGGCAGGTATGGGGGTAAATGGAAGAAGATGAGGGTTTGCAGCAGCTACTGAGAAAGTGCCTGAAAACCACATTCCTTCCTAGTTTGTAACACAGCCTTAAGCAGAACAAGCATTTACGCAAAACACTTTTGAAGACACAAGTTCCAAACAGTTCTCTCCAGGAACAATTTTAATTCCTGAATCAAGTAAGGCCATCAACACCATGTCCCAGAGTCCATCTATCCTTCCTGTATCTTACTTCAATTTTCTTTACCTATAGTTTATTTGGGAGTTTTGTTTATAATTTTTTTGTGTGTTTGTTTATTTGAGTGGAGACGGGGGTGCAGGGGTTAGGTCCCATCCCCTAGCTTATTTCCTGGAAATCCACAATGGACACCATGGACACATGGCTGGGCATCACGCCAAAGGCTCTATGACCCACAAATTTAACCCAGGTCTCTCACATGAAGGACAAGGATCCAAACACTTGAACAATCACCACTACCTCTCAGGGTCTGCCTTAGCAGAAAGCTAGAATCAAGAATCACAGCCAGACATGGAACCCAGGTGCTAAGCGAACCCGGCCATCCTAACCAGCACCTTAACCATAAGGCCCTGTGCCTACCTCACTAAGATTTACTTCAATGTCATTTGGGTTAATTACCAAGCAGCACTGCAAATCCCTTTTTCTGAGGGACATGGCTGCAGACATTGTCCCCTATATGAAGATTCATTTAGAAATTTCTTGCAGAGCTAACTGCCACACATTTACACATATAAGAAACTGGTGGATTAATCCATTAACTACTCACTTCAGTTGCTAGGAAAATTAGAATAAGATTTTCACTCACTTGTCAGAAACCATGTAGGACACAGAGGCTCCTATGGGTTTCATCTGCCTGAGTTTTTACTTTCTCTATGAATTTATAGTTTTCTGGCACATACTTTTAAACTGACATATCTGTCCTTGGCTTGAGCAATGGCTAAAATGTCACTAGTTTACAGGACTTTTTATGAAAGCCTTTGGGTTCCTATAAAACATGACAAGTCCATCCCCAATGAAATACTTCTGGGAGTGTCAGTGGTTGTTTCATGCGCACTCACAAGCATCTCTCCTATCACCCATCACCATGGCAGCGGGACAGCACAGAATGTGTATTTCTCCCTTCAAGTGACCGGATGAGTGTTCATGTCAGCAGAGCAACTCCCCCCGCCACCCAATCATTCTGGAACCTAAGCAGATAGCTGTTCTGCCGCTTTGAACACAGCACTTCCAAAGTTACCCTGGGTATCAACATCCCATCAACTAAAGACAGTAACAGCAGCAAAGTGTGGGATCACTGCCTGCAACACCGACATCAGATTCAACAAGCATGTTGGCCCGCTCTTACTAGTGAATATTTAGCTTCTTTCCAGATTTTATGTTATAATGAACAAAACTGAAACCCAAATATCATAAATCAGCCTTGGGTAGTTTCTCTAAAATGTTTCTTAGGCTAGATTGCCACAAATGAAATTGCTAGATCAGAGGATATTCACAATTAAAGAAGGCATATTCTTTTTATCTAGTGAGCAGGTTGGAGGCAGGAAAGGGGCAAGATGGTGACTGTTTAGTCACTTTCAAGTAGAATATAGGAGATTTTTATTTCTAATTACCACCTGTCGAGCCGTCAAGATACAGTTAGGATCTAAGAACATGTTAAATGTACATCAAATCAGATGGGAAGTGGGCCTAATCGCTCCAACAGAGCCCCTGGGAGATATGCTGCACACTAGGCCTGGACGGTGCTCACACACATCAGTATGAAGGGTGCCTGAGTATGTTCCCAGCATGGGTTACGGGAAACATTCGCTGAAATGGAAACCCAATGGTCTAGAGACACTGGCTTTCCTCCCAAATGATTTCTCTGGAGCTAGCCATTGATGTTCCCAATCCAGAGGAGTTCTCAACTCCAACCCCATCGACAAAAAATCTAGGCCCAGTGCCCCTTCCACTGCCACACATATTTTTTGAGAATTCAACATTGTACAGATATTAACAAGCACCCTCAAATCCGTTATGGAATGAACTGATCTAAAAGTAAATCAGCTTGGAATCAGATAGGAAATGGTCAGCGAGGATGCACTTATAACTCACTGGGTGGGACACAAAGATTAGTTACTCCTCACTAGGGTATTGAAGATTTCTCTGCACACCCCTCCTAAAACTGTTCACCTAAACTGTTGACATATGTCGTGTTAGAATTATAGAGTTACATTATCCGAAAAGCAGCCAGGTTCAGCAAAATCATGCTTCAATGCTATAAACTGCTAAATACTAAAATTAAAATAGACATGAGACAGCTGAACAGTAATCTATAGCCATTTTAAGGTGTATAGAACCTGGTTGTATATAAACTAACAAGTGAAATGTCAATGTAGAAGTCACAGGATGTGGTTCAGAACTTGTATTCTTTTTTTTTTTTTTCTCTTTTAACATATTGGTTACTCAATACAATGTCAACTAATTCCATAACGTCATAAATTGTTACTGAAGTAATGTTGGGGCTTTTAATTGATCAGGATGATACTCCACCGGCTCTACCTTCAGACCAGAGAAGGTCTCCCCAACAAACCGTTGAACTTATCTGGACAATAAAATGCTGGACTCTATGCTTGGTAGATGCTTGCAATGAAAGAATCTCAACTGAACTTGAACTGTGGTAATGCAACAAGGTGGAGGAATCCACCAAGCGGAGAGGAGAGGAGGGGAGAATCCCAGTGCCTATAAAATTGTGTCACATAATGCAATGTAATCAATTTAAAAAAAGCTAAAAAATGAAAATAAAAAAAATAATAATAAATCAATTGGAAAAATTACAGGTCATAGACTAGATCTTGACAAACAATAGTTCACAAGCCAAAGCTGGTCTGTGCCTTCGTGAGTAAAACTGTATTGTAACACAGCCATGTGGGTTCATTTCCAGTGTCTATGGCAGCTGTCTGTTACAGCTGCACAATCAATTAGTTATGATGAAGACCTTACAGATGGCCTCCAAACTTCAAATAATTACTGTCTGGCCCTTTGCAGAAAAGGGTTGCTTGCTGATCCTCACTCTAGAATCCAGGTAACAGCTACTGACACAAGTACTCTACTTGAATTTTCCCCTCTACTGAGCTTGTTCAGCTCTGTGTAACTTTCTTCCTTTACTTGCAAAGTCCTGTATTACATCAATGCATTGTTCCTGCATCTGGCCTACTTCACGTCACACCACTTCCCCTACTTGCCAAATTAATTGCTTGTACGTCATTCCTCTCCTGGTTCAATTTTGGTTCACAATTTAGGCGCGCATCCCGTTGCAGTCACTAAAGTTATTAATGAACGCACTAGTGGCATTTTTCTCTTTGGAAATGAAGGACATGAGGATTTCCAAGTGCTTGGGGTGTTGCACTATTGATATCTTTCTCTTCCGCCTGGTAAATATTATGCTGCATCTGTGTGGTCAGTCATTTCCATCACAAAGGACTCCACAAATGCAGGATTACCTCATTCCCATAGAAACAAAGGAGGAGAGGAGTTGGGCTGAAGGGAAAACTAAAGCAAAACCATCTTTGGTGATATCAAAGGGACTTAGAAATAACAAAGTATATTTCTTTCAAATAAACGTGCCCTTCTTTCAGGAGACTGTTGCGGCAGACAAAACTCATTGAGAGTCCCAAAAATTGCTATTCAACGCAAAGGAAGATAGGATGGGTCCTTAAAACTTAAAAAAAAAAAAAATCAAATAAAGAAATTCTCATATTTAAAATATTTACCTAACTCAAATTAAATAGCACAAGAGCAACCCCACAGTTATTTCAGAAGCGCATATAAATTTGCAAGATACTCATGTCTGCTAGTTAAACAGCCAGTTAATCACCATTTTCCAGCTGACGTAACAAGGATGTGCTTGCGTGTATTATTTACAAGAGCAAATACATGATTAATAAAAAGACGCAGTTTAAAATACCCACTTTTAATGTTTTTGTTATACAAGTGGACCCAGATTTGTGATTAAAACTCGTCAGCGAGGCATGTGAAAAAGTGGTATGAATCACTGCTGATTTCCTGCCTTGCGCCTTTCCAGAGGAACTCAGCCTTTCTCCCAACTGAAAACACATAAAAAGTTGACAATTATAAAAACCATGTAGAAAAAAAAGCAGCAATTTGCTTTTTGAAGAAGAAGAAGAGAAAAGCTGTTCTTAATCCCTAATAAAGGTCTTCTTACCTACACTCCCCTCCGCCCCTCAGACCCTTCCTGGAGGCACAGAAGGGATTCATAAATTAACAGACTTAGAGACAACTGTGGCAAGAGCCCCCTTGGCTGAGATCAACGTGAAACCTTTCGTCAAGCCTGGCACAGCCTCTGCTAGCTTTAGCTGGAGACTTGTGTGGGGAACGGTCGCAAGGGCATCCAGAGACTTCCTTTACCTAACCGAGGCCCTACTGTTTGAAGTCAAGGGTTGCTCAAACGAAAAAAAACAATCTTCAAATCTTCACACAGTGTTGAAAGCCGGCTCCATTTCCATGCCGCCTTATTCAGGAAGCTGTCCCAAACTAACATCCATCCTTTTGCCTTTTTCTTTCTTCCATGAACTCTGGGAACTAGATGTTGAATTCACTTTCTCTCTGCACACAGCCCTCTCTGGCATACCCTTTGTAAAGTGTAAACAGTAGTGACTTGGGGCAAAAGTGTGAGACAACTTGCCTGCCTTTGGCCCCTCTCACCTTCCCTTTCAACAGTTCATTCTTCAACTTTGCTCTTTCATACAGGAACCTGGCACCACCTGCTGGGTCCACGTCTGGGCTACCTATTGCTGCTTAACAAATCATCCGAAAACCGAGTAACATAAGCCAATAAACACGGATTACCTTGTACGCGTCCGTGGGCCAGGAGTTCAGACCTGCACAGCTTGCTGCTTCTGCCTCTTGATCTCTCGCGAGGTGGGGGAAGACAAGCGTCAGGTGAGGTCGCTATCAGCTGCAGCTTCCCTGACGTTGGAGCATCTACTCCCCATCTAGCTCACTCACTTATCTGGCTAATTAGTACTGATTGTGGACAGGAGGCCTCAAGTTTTCACCACAAGAAACTCTTCACTGGGCCTCTTGCATAACTTCACAGCATGACAACTCATTTATTCCAGAATGCTCTGGGAGATCTCCCAGAATGCCATAGCCACCACCTACCCCAACCCCCGTAAACCATGAGAAGGACAGAAGTCTTGCTTCTATCTATGACCCAGCCTTGACAGTCACCCTGGACAGTCATCTCCACAATGCCCTGTTGGTTACACAAGTAAACCATTCAACACTGTGCGAACAAACAGGAAGTAAACATCACTGGGGGTTATCTTAGAGGTTCCTTTAGAGGACAGAATGGTGAATAGCAGGCCTGTGGGCCACAGAAGGTCCAGGAATTCATTTGGTCTAGCCCCACCAAGGCTACTACAAGTACCATTTGAGATTCCACAAATGTCAAATCTTTCTGCAGGCTGATTGTAAATTGATAATTTTATATGGCCCATGGATGACGTTACAAATGTACAAATTGGGGCTGGCACAGTGGCTATTCCTTGGCCTGTAAGTGCCAGGATCCCATATGTGCACTGGTTCATATCCTAGCTGCTCTGCCTCCCATCCAGCTCCCTGCTAGTGGCCTGAGAAAGCAGTCGAGGACAGCCTTGGGACCTTGCACGCACATGGGAAATCCGCAGGAGTTCCCAGGCTCCTGGCTTCTGGCTCCTGGCTTCAAATTGGTTCGGCTTCAGCACTGTGGCCATTTAGAGAGTGAACCAGCAGATGGAAGACCTTTGTTTTTCCTGTAAGTCTGCCTTTCAAATAAAAATAAATAATTCTTTTAAAAAAAGAAAAAGGCCACATGACTTTTGACAGAAAAAAAATATTCCCCACTCCCTACTTTGACCCCCCAACTGACCGGTTCTTCTACCCGCCCTGCCAGCCTTCATTTTTATCCTCTTCACATGGTATCCCCAATCAGAACAAATACCTCAACCTGCCAGTTCCCTGTTCTGTACTGCGTGGCTTTGCAGATCTGATTAACTAAGTGCTGCTTGTGTGTTCAGAGAATCAGGGAACAAGTGGTGAGCCTAAGCTTCAGCTGGGCACGAACTCTAGTGGGCAAAATCCAGGTGTACTATACACAGGTGGGGAACAGGCCATTCTCCCAGAGAATGTCACCAAGAGGCATGCACTTACGTCAACAATCCCCGAGTCTCAGAGTATACAGACAATTTGGACTACAGGATAATTCTAGCCATGACATGCTTCCACTTCAGCTCTCTGCTCAGTCCTGTATGTGCTTGTGTATCCGCAGAGCCTGGCAGAGGAAGCACACAATCGACATGAGTGGAATGAAAGAAGGTCCAGACAGACTTGATTTCTGAATAAACCGTAGAATCAATGCAGTGACACACTTGCTACAGAGCAACTCAAGCGGTGCAGCTTCAAGACACTAGAGCACAGGACAGGCAAAAGAAAAACATGTTCAACATCCAGTGGCTCAAGGCAACACAGTTACTACTAGAGGAGAACAATTAGAAGCAGGGCTTTCTGGAAGAAAAAAGAAAAAGCCAAGGATGGGATGATTTCATTTGAGCTACGCCTTTGAGATGAAAAATAGAAAGCATTATAAACAATAATTATCAGAGACTGACAATAATAATTTCATTTCCTGAGCATCTAACTTGGGCCATGTATTTCACTTACATTATCGATACCTCATTTAACAATCCTACCAGACAGACAGAGAAGAGAACACTTTAATTAGGCAAAACAAGTAAGTGGCAAACGGCATGTTAGAGATCTGGAATTCAAATCCAGGGTTGTCTGACTTCAAAATGTAAGCCACTTCTCCAACAGCACATTCACCACGTGGCAGCAGTGTGAGGTTTGGCAATGTGACTACCTGTATCGAACTACCTGGTTCAAATCCCAGCTCATTCTACTTCCAATCCAGCCTCCCACTCATGAACGCCCTGGGAGACAGCAGACGAGGTCTCAGGCACCTGGGTTCCTGACACCCATATCTGAGTTCCAGCTGGAATTCTAGCCTCCTGATTTCAGCCCTGGTTATTAGAAGAGAGATTGGAGAGATTGGAAGTGAACCAGGAGATGAAAAATCCCTTTCCATCAATCTCTTTGTCTTATAAATGAAAATAACTCTTGGAGGGCGGTGGGGCAGGGAGGGAAAGAAACAGATTCACTGACTGTTAGAGAAACGAAGCGAGCTGCTCTGCCCCCATGGCATGTGCCTTGGCTCAGGTGTCTGAGCATTACCAGTGCCATGGTGGACCTGCCCTGTAGGCAGTATTCTGGAGCCAGGAACTCAGCCTAGTCATTCTTCTCTGCCCTTCTCCAATCAATTTTTACACAGCACCATTGTTTACAGACTTCAGTAATAAGGTGAGCTTTGGCCCATTTATATTTTCTCTAGGCTTTTCAAGAAAGTTGAATGATCAGAGATGAACCAAGTACTGTAAGAACACCATGGCAGAACTAATCCCCAGGCAGGAGGAAAGACTTGGGCTGGTTCTCACTGAATAAGTAGGAGGAAGAGAAGGAAACGCATCTCAGATCTATGCATACAGACTGCACTCCACAGAGCACTCAATCTGATCGGACAGGGAGCCCCCTTCATTCACCATCAGTGGCTGATGTGTTTGGAAAGGTGGAATGAGTGAAGGAGCGAGTACAGAGAACCAGCGGATACAAAGGCTTCGGAAGCCACTGAAGGCTCTGATAGGAGATTGATGGCTTACATGAAGATTTAGTGATGACTTCAGCAAGGATTAAAAGGCAACAGCAGAGAGCAGTCATTTGTCACGGCAATCAAGATGCCACTTGGCTCAACAGGCTAATCCTTGGCCTGCAAATGCCAGGATCCCATATGGGCTCTGGTTCATGTCCCAGCCGCTCCACTTCCCTTCCAGCATTCCATCCCAAAGCCCTGAGACCCTGCATCCATGTGGAAGACCTGGAAGAAGCTCCTGGCTCCTGACTTCAGATTTGCTCAGCTCCAGCAGTTGCGGCTGATTGAGGAGTGAACCAGTGGAAATATCTTTCTCTCTGTCTCTCCTCTCCATAAATCTGTCTTGCCAATATAAATAAATAAATCTAAATAAATAAAAATAAATTTTAAAAGGTGGGGACACCCACATCCCCAATTTCTAATCCAAGTTCTTAGGTTTGAGTGTTAGCTTTGCTCCCTAAACCAGTTTCCTGTTGACAACACCTTGGGAGGCAGCCGGTGATGGTTTAAGTGGTTGAGTCCCTATGATTCACATGGGAGATCCAGATTTGAGTTCCTGCCTCCTGGCTTCAATCTGATCCACTCCCAGCTGTGGCAGGCCATCTAGGGTGTGGGTGGGACTGAAGTATGTAGAAGATGGGAGATTTCTTTTTCTTTCTCTATCTCTATCTTCCAAAAGAACCATAATTTTTAAAAAATCAATAAAAGACAACAAATGCACATCTGACTGGTGCGGGAAGAGACTAAATGGACACAGCCAGGAAATTGTAAATGTTGCCAGCCGGGCCACAGGTGAGAGAAGTCTGAGGGGAAAGGAAGGCAGCACAATCACCATGAAGGGACCTCTGGGAAGAGCTCGAGAACTTGATCCTATTTGACAGGGAACGGCACGTGGAGTCAAGCATTACCAAGGTTCTGAACTGCGTGCCTGGGATGGAAACGGCAATAGCACATTTCACTCTGCTGGACTCTGCCCAAGCATTTCTGCTGACAATATACTATCAGAAGGTACTGACTTTTAGGGAGGAATGGGAGAGTCTATTTTGGCAAGTTTCAAACTTTCCCTAATCTTACAGGGTCAAGATTTCAAGTCTGAATCTCATTTGTGTCCAAACCCATTTAAAATCTTTAAGAGGTGATTTCCTGTTTTAGAAAGGAAAAAAAATAACGTATATTTTAAAAATTATTCAAAGAGCTTAAATACTTCTTAGACATCAAACAACTCAAGAAATAATATTTTGATTATTTAAGTAAAATTAATCAAAAACATATGGATTGAATTTCCTTTCAAATACATATCATGTTTAGAAAGCAAGGGTAAGGCTGCTTCAAAAAAAGAGTTTTCTCTTTTATCAAACCAAAATGGCTGAAAACTCTTCAAACACTGAAAATCTAGCCAGACACACCTACCCTGGATGTTGTACTATTGACTATCAGAATGTTTTGAGCTATTTTACTTTTTTTAGTCAATGAATCATGACATTGGTTTCCAAAAGACATAATATTTATGGGCTGTTTTGACATATATGTATCTGCAAAATAATGGCATGCAGTTGAATCAGTGGAATGCTCTTACGAGAGCTTCCACACACAGCCAAGAGAGCCCATTGCTGTCAGTAACCTATATTCATGGTTTTCACATCTGGCAAGCGAGCTTGTCCTGAGCAAATGCTTCTCCCTGAAGAGCTACAGGGCAGCAGCCTAGCTGTTAGCTGTGGCCCATTTAGCACCAGCAACAACAACCTACAAACAGTCACACACACACAGACACAGAGAGAGAGAGAGAGAAACAATAGAATTACATGGTATGGAATCAGCATTGTGGTACAGCATGTTGAGCTACTGCCTGTGACACCTGCACCCCAAATCAAAGTGCTGATTCGAGTCCTGACTACTCTACTTGCAATCCAGCTCCCGACTAATGCACCTGAGAAAATAGCAGAAGATGATGCAAGTCCCTGTGCTCCTTCAATCCACCTGGAGGAATGGGATGGAGTCAGGGCTTCTGACTTCAGGCTGGCCCCAGACTTTGCAGCCAAGTGGGGAATGAACCACCAAGTGGAAGACTTCTCTCACACATTCTCTCTCTCTCTTTCAAATAAAATTTTAATTGTATGACTTTTCTGTCTTATTTCCTTATATTTTCTAATCTGTTCTCTGTTTAGCATAAACTGTGTTACATTCGTCTTACACCCTAGCCTTTCTCAAATATCATGATTTATCTTCTCTACTCCTAATCTCCACCTTCCTGAGTCTTCCAGTGTACTCCTTCACCAGTCTTGGTCCTCATCTGCAAAAATAGATAATGCAGAGTTATTCTGGATAAACAAATCTATAATTTATTTACACCTGAGGCACAGAAAGAACCTTATGGATCAGCCAAGTGAAGAGAGCTCCCACTGGGATACAGTTGGTCCGTAGCCAAACCAGACTTAGGGTGCAAGTCTCCTGATTTCCTATCCAATTTTCTTTTTCCCATTACACTGCACTATTTCTTGGACACCTGCTTTTTAAAAAAGTGACTATGTGACTCCCAAGTGACTCTTATTTTCCATAAAACATAAAGGAACCATTTCCTTGACTTACTGCTCCCAACTTTCCATAAAATTACTTCAGCTAAGATGTTTACAGTCAGCCTTTTTAGACGATACCATGGGCAGGGAGTTCCTGTTGGCCAGAAGAGCACCTCCATGGTGTCCATGCATGGTTCGTAATTTGCTACTGCTGACTCAACCCATGCCTGTGGTGAGATCTCATCAACATTAACTATGTACACTTGAGGACAGTGGGACACAAATAGGACTGATTTTTGATACCTGTAGAATATTTGTCAAAATATGAAGACACTTCTAGTTTTCACAACTGGGGCATATTACTGGCAGCTTGTGAGTGGAGCCCAGGGATAATGCCAAACATCCTCAAGGCATAGAATCACCCCCACCCCAATAACAAAAAGCTTTGTCCCCAAATAACAAAGAGCTCAGTTTGGGGTGACAGTGTGGTAGAAGGGTTATTGTAGACATCAAGCAAGAATTTGCGTACTATCATTAGAGTCAAGGATGGCAGCCAGACACTTCTGCCTTGGAGCATGCTAGTCAGCACCTGCTTTGTACCATGAAGGGACTGCTGCCAAATTGTCTATCTGATTCTATTTCTGCCTGGATATTAGAAACAGAGAATGGTGGAGTCAGGCAAATTTCTAGATATAGTGAAAGACAGTCTTCAGCAGGATATGTTCCTGGACACACTACATCACACTCAGCCAAAATGCTGCATCTGTTGGTCAGCAGGGTGTACCTTTCCCCATTTCTGGGATGAACAACAGCCATTTCGGACCTGTTGAAGAACTTTCAAAAGATGAATGCTGTGTCAATGCCCTGAAACCATGCAACATAACTGCACAGGCATCTGTAAAGAATACTTGGCAAAGTGAAAATGGCCACATGGTTTCGTTGTTGTTGTTGTTGTCATCATGCCAAGTGAAAAGCAAATTACATTTTAAATATTTCAAGGATGAAAAATCATCTCTCTTACACATTTCTTATTTGCTTTCACCAGAATGTGATCCTGCTAGGCTGAGTGCTATCCAGGATATCTCAAAAGCCTTTTTATCAGTGTTATTTCTGCTTTGAACACACTCCTTTATTTTAAGTCAGTATGGCTGGTTTGTGTTAAACGATTGGAAGCATTTTTGGGTTTCAGACTGATAGTAAATCCATTAAAAAAAAAAAAGCAAATGGCTTTTCCATTTCCGGGAAATCTAATTAAATGTTGTGAAAACAAATGTGCGCTGGTGTGGTATAGAGTCACGTTGAAGAATAAATAGTGGGCTTCTGTTGCCCAGTAAGCTCTTTGAACTCTGGGGAATGTGAGAAAATACCTTCCCAAGTGAGAGGATCTAGAAACAGATAAGGAATGACAGATGCTCCCTCAAAACTACACCAGATTCTCCACCCTAAAGAAGCCTAAATCAAACTGAGGGAAAGCTCCTCTATAGGTTCCGGGGCGGGGGGGGGGGGCGGTCTCTCCTGCCAGAAGACACACTGTGTATCTGATTCATTCTCTTTCCCCCCTGGGCCCTGCCAGAATCCTCAAGTGAGGGGAAAAAATACGTGCCTGGTACTTTAAACTCCTTCTGCACCATTCCCCCAACTACCACCATTTCACACTCAATCCAACTCGGTAATGGTGGATCCTGCCACAAGATGGCGGTCACAGTTTATCTTTATTTTCAGCATCTTTTTTTTTTTTTTTTTTTTTTTGGACCAGCCATGTATGAGGTTCATTGGTGGTGCCATTAAGAGGTCTTTGGAGATACATGTGGCATTGAAGAGTCCCATTTTCTTAGTGCTTTTCTTCTGATCCTAACCACAATCTCAACAAAGCAAGGTGCTGTTTTGTAAGCATCACTTCAAGGCAAGATCCCTTCTAATCACAGTGCTGTTTATAAGCCCAGTCTTTAACTGAAATCCAATGCCTACTTGCGATATTTACATTTTGATAGAAAATGAGATCCCCGTGACGTACGTCTCACAATTGACAAGCTATTGCACTCTCGTTTTTCATGTTTTGTCACTTTTCTAACACACTTTCCCCAGCTTGAGGGGCTTCACTTAGCACAAAAACAGAGCTGGGCAGGCAGCATTTTGTGTGTTTCTGTGCTGGCATGACCAATCATTCTGCCTAGCTCTTATCTGGTTTTTGACCTATTTTACTAAGACTATGCTTTAAAAGATATATGACCCTTTTCCCTCCTGCCAGCCTAAATCCCTGGGGAATTCACTCTGGGTAAATTCAAATCTCCCATCCTGCTTTCCACTTGAAGGAGAGAACTGTCAGTGACTTCTGTACAAGTAAGTTGAGTTTTATAGTTCTCCATAAAGACATCCAAACAGCAGCCCTCTTTTTTTTTTTTTAATTTCATTTCATTTTATGACACAGTTTCATAGGCTCTGAGATTCCCCCAACCCCTCCCCATGCCCTCCCCCATGGTGGATTCCTCCACCTTGTTGCAGTATTACAGTTCAAATCCAGTCATGAATCCTTCACTGCAAGTATGTACCATGCATAGAGTCCAGCATCTGATTGTCCAGATAAATTCAACAGTTTCTTGGGGAGACCATCTCTGGTCTGAAAGCAGATCTGGCAGAATATCATCCCCCCAATGACAAGCCACTACATAACATCAACAACAATTTACAACATAATAGAGTTAACTGACATGGTATTGAGTGACCAATATGTTAGAAAATGCAAGTTCTTAACCACATCCTGTGACTACTTCATTATTTTACTTTATGCACAACAGCTGCTATACACCTTAAAATGGCTATAGGGTACTATTCAGCTGTCTCGTATCTATTTTCATTTTCATATTTAGCAGTTTATAGTATTGAAGCATAATTTTTTTACTGAATTTGGCATATTTTAGGATAGTCCAAACTGGCTTATAACTCTAACAAGGTATATGTCAATAATTTGAGGCGCAGGGCAGTTTTAGGAGGGGTGTGTAGAGAAATCTTCAATACCTTAGTGAGGAGTAACTAATCTTTGTGTGCTACCTAGTAATCCAAGCTGACCGTTTCCTGTCTGGTTCTAAGCTTTCATAATTTGCTTTCCACTTAAAGGGGAGAATTGTCAGTGACTTCTATACAAGTAAGTTGAGTTTTATAGTTCTCTATAAAGACATCCAAACAGCAGCCTTCTTCCTGAACAGAAGTAGGGCGGTTACTAACCTTTCTAATACACTCAGGTTTCCATAGTTCTCCTTAATCAAGTGCAGGGCTGGGGTACTAAAACAAGCCCCAGATGCAACTGGCAAATTGAGATCTCACATCTCTGACAAATGGAGATTTGGCAAATAGAGACCTCATGAGTGAGAGCCTCTCCTCCTCGTCTAAGTAACAACCAAGTCACATCCTGTCTAGTGCTTTCTCATAATGCCACTTGGCTCTGCAGAGCCTGTGTGACTCTGTCTGTGTGTGTGTCTGAAGGGACCTGCTCAAGTGTGCACAGCAGGCGGTCATAGAAGTTGTCAAAGCATTCCCATCTAGTTGAGGGAGGGAGGGCAGCATTATAATTAAACGCTAACAGGCACTCTGTGTTGAAATGCTGCAGTACCTGAAAGAAGCTGTGCTTCCTTCTCCAGTCTTCGGAATTAGTGGCAGATGCAGAAATGGCAAACTTAAGTTTGTAAGGACATACATTTAAGGACAGAATAGGCCACTCAAAAACAGCAGCAATCCAAGTGCCCTATATTTGATACTGGAGAAATAAAATTTCATGTCATTTTTAACCTTTCTTCCTCTACGATGACTGAAAAGCAACTTCCCTACAATTCAATATTCTTGTGTACACAGTTTTTGTTGTGTCATATTTTTACTGTACTTATTTTCAAGTCTACCTCCCCTCTAAACCCTCTCACCAGGATGAGAGAAAGAACTCAATATTGTTTAGTTTGAAAGTCCCAACACCTGGCACAATGCTTGTAAGATGCTGTTCAGTAATAAATGCTTGTTAACTGGATTGAACAACTGAATGAGGAGCGCTACTAAATACAAAAAAAATGAAAGTTTATATAACTGGATAGAGACATCTATCAAACATACAAAAAGTTTTGAAACTCTTTGGGCTGTTTACCCTTGCCACTAATGCCCTAGGGTCCCAATTTGGGGTGCTCGAACTTGATTCCCAGCTCTGCCTTCTAATTGCAGCTGTCTGCTAGCACGGAGCCTGTCAGAAAATGCTGATAGCTAAGTAAGCGAGTTTCTGCAAACCAGGATTGAGTTCAACCTCCCAGCCCCAGCAATTGTGAGCACTATGAAAATCAGGAAGGAAGTGGGAAAGCCTTCTCCCTCCCTCCTTCTCTCTTTGTATACCTCTCAAATAATTTTTTTTAAAAAAAAAGATACATAAGATTTTTTTTTAAGTTTCTGCTCAAAGTAGCTTCTGTTGACAGTATTGCTTAAAACATTCTGAAAAGTACAAACAAAAATAATAATGAAATTTTTTTCACCATCAGGTGACTTCTTGTTGAACTATTTTTAAATGAACTACTCATCTAATTACATTCTCCACAAACTATTTTTGTTGATTTATTTCACTTATTTGAGAGGCAGAGTAGAAGGCAGAGAGCGTAAAACAAAGAGAGAGGGAGAGAGCTTCCATCTGCTGGTTCACTCCCCTAAGTGGCTGTAGTGGCCAGGGATTGGCCAAACTGAAGCCAGGAGCCAGAAGCTTCCTCAGGGTCTCCTACAGGGGTGCACAGTTCCAAGGACCCAAGGCCAGCTTCCACTGCTTCTCCACATGCATCAGCAAGCAGCTGGGTTGGAAGTGGAGCAGCCAGGTCTCAAACCAGCACCCATATGGGAATGCTGGCTTTGCACAGGCACCACAGCTTTACTCCCTGCACCACAAAGCTGGTCCCACATTAGTAACTGTTTAAATGTTTAGGTCTTGACAAAAGGAAACAAGCATGGTCAAAAAAATGTAAATTGATTTGAAAATAGTTATCAAAACTTTCAAGGCATAAGCATGAAAGAGGCATTTGGCAAGGCGAATGAAGTTGCCATTGGGGATGCGCACTTCCCACAGGCGAGTGCCTTGGGTAAGCCTCAGCTCCTTCATTTCTGAATGTGGGTCCCCACTACCCACGTGGGAGACTTGGACTGAGTTGCAGCGTTCTGGTTATGGCCTTCCCGGGACCAGGCTGCTGCAGACATTTAGGAAGACAACAATGGGAAGGAAGATCTTTCTGCCTCTCTGTTTCTCTCTCTGGGCCTCACAAATAAAAGGAAAACAAATAAATAAAATTGTGCACATGCTCAAACTCTCAGATCCACAATTTCTCTTTGAAGAATCCACCTGAGAAGAAAAGCCAACATGTGCATAAAAATGCAAGGTCCAATAAGGCACGGTTTGTCGTTAAACAAAACAGGGGGAAAAACTGTGTTAAAGAAATGGCAAATAAATGAGAATGCATCTGTATTAAGATTCACTGAGACAGCATTTTTTTAATGAGACTTTCTACTCATTTTGAAAGGATTCTAAGTCTCATTAAGTAGAAGAGCAAGTTAAAAAAAAAAAAAAAGAAAAAGACGTGTCCCTTTTCTCCTTTCTCTTTCCTTGGTGTGTGTGTGTGTGCACACATGCATATGTATATGTATGTGAAGTAGGCTTTATTGAAAAGAGCCTGGAGTCGGACACAAAGAAAAGGGCATGATAGCAACTCAAACAAAGTCAGGCTCAATATGTTATTCTTCTTTTCCTTGGAAGTCCCACAAAGATGTGTTTGCTGGCTGCTTCATCTCTTACAGTGACTGTAGCCTCTTGTCTCTCCAGTGGCTTATCTGTCTCCCTCCATTGCATCAAGAAATAATAGTAATAAAATGATAGTAAAAAGAAAAACAATTAAAATAATAATAGTAATAAAAAAATAATTAAATTAAGTGCACTTACATATGTTATAATGCAACTCAATGATCTTTTTTTTTTTTTTTTTGGAAATTGGTTGATTATGATCTGGCCTTCTATTAAAACAATTCAGCCTGTGACAATGGCTGGGAGTATTCAGGATAACTGAATAGAGGAATGAACAAACACAGGCCCCTGTTTTGTCTTGGCTGCCAGAATCTTCCCAGGTGTTCCCAGGGTAGAAGTAAGTTTTATTCCTCTGCAATGAGGAATGAGAATGAAGAGTCTGCATTGTAATAGCAAATTATGAGAAACAGAAAAACCAGTTTTTGCATGAGATTCTGTGGGTGACGTACCTCAGCCAACTATTGATTGACTGGTAAATCTCTGGTGCTAGAATTGATACCGAGGAGGTAAGTTCTTTCTTGAAGCTTGAAAACACTTTTTTGAGCAGTTCAACAGATACACAAGACGAGTTTAAAAACCTACCACTTTCACTCCCTCCTTTGTTTTTTTAATGAACATTTTAAAAAATCAATTCTTGTTTTACATTCAAAACAGAGTCATTTTCATCAAAAGCGTGAAAGCTCTACCTGCTCTCCTTTCTGCTCCCTTCCAGAGGAACCTTCCAGTCGGCTGAGCCTCTGGTCCAGCACCCTTCCCTTTGCATCTTACAGCTACCCACAAACGCACACTCCTATTGTCATGGTAGTCCTGACCCACAGGGTGAAAATGCCCGCAGGAAATGACTAGGTGGAGATTCTAAATTTGAACCACACTGTTGGAAGACTGTTATTGCGAATCTAATGTTAAAATAACTCACAGCCACAGATTCACATGTATCTAGGAATCATGTAAAACGAGGACTAATGCACATATGATATCTTTACACCCTGCTGGAAAATTGGTCTTGCTACCTTCACCCACAGCCCAATGGCCTTTCACATGCTTACAAAAAAAAAAAAAAAAAAAAAACCAGAAATAAGAAAGGAAAACAGTATTCCATGGTGGATAAAAATATGTACGTGTAGAAACAGAAACTGAGAAAGATTAATTAAGAAGGCTTGAGTTGGCAGTATTAAGAGAGAAACTTGGAAGAAGGAAGGGAAGGGAGATATGCCTAGAGCTAGGACACAAGATTAGGTAACTGAAATCCAAGTAAAAGAAGGAAATAGCTAAAGGTGAAGATTTTAAAAATCGAACATGATGGACATTTCTCAAGTAAGGGAGACAGGATCCGGTGAGAAGTGAGGTAAGGAAAGGACATGTGGAAGCCAAGATTCCTACATGAGCAAGTGCATAGTGGCAACTTTGGCTAAACTCAGAGTGCCCACAGAGAAAAACTGGGAGTGAATGACAGGCATTGAAGCTCTTGCCAATCTTCAGTATGCCATGATCAAATGGCCTAGAATGCACCCAACCAGAGATGCTACAGAGGAGTCCAGAGAGCCATGTAGGCTGGAAAGACAAGCCTTGGCATCAGCGATGCTCAGAGGGTGACGTCAAGGGGGACGGGCAGGAATGAGTGGTAGTAAGCGACAGAATGAGCCAGTCATCACAGAGCAGATCTGGCAACCACTAAGTCCACGGAGACAAGGGTCAACTGCCCTCTAGTGGAATTCAGGCCCTCTGAACACCCACAGTAAGCAGCGTACATGGAGCTGATTTTCATGTCTGAGACTAGAAAGCTGTGGGTTCTCTGGGTCCTCAGAGGGAGAAAAAGTACCACAAGGTAAGACACTTAACTTCCTCCAGAAAACTCTCAATAAAATGGCACTTCTCTATAAATGGTATTTTTTCAGACTATAGCTGTTTAATGCTTGCATTATGAAATATTCACCCACTAATTCCTTTTCAATAATTCAAATTTCTAAAACTTGAAAAAAAAAATTCTTCTTAAATCCAGTTAGTGGGAAAGTCTGACTTGATCTGGGCTCATTTGGCGTCAAAAGTCTCACCTAAATTTCCATTATGCTATTTAGATTCTTCACATATCTACTTAAAGGAAACACCCTATATTTTGTTACAAAAATGTGATTGGCAACATGGGTGCCGATCCAAACTCAGACGAGGGTGTTAGAACATACCAAATGCAGCTTATTGTGTTTCCAAAACTTTAAAGTCTTTAAAAAAAAAATCTAAAAATCCTAAGTCTCAAGTGTCCCTAGAATTTTGGCCAAAAAAAAAAAAAAAACAAACCCTGAACAGATAATCAGGAGCAGAAGATATTCCAACATTTCAACTTTTAATCATAGGAATGTTCAAAAAAAAATAAAAGGAAACCTATCCCAGAATAACATAAACAAAGGAACAAAACCCAGACTCAAGTTATCCAAACTTATACAGCAGTGTAATAAAAGAATATTGCCAAGAGGTAAAGGCCGATAGTAGCATAAGCCACTCAATGAGCTGCCACTGTGCTGTGTGTGTGTGTGAGACACATACATACCTGTGTGTATATCATGCCTGGGAGTCAGGAGACAGTCGCAGACTGTGGATGACTTCCCTCTCCCTGAGCGGCAAAGCAAGGAAGGAGGTCTCCCTGCTGCAATGCCCTCAGCAATCCTACAGCGCAGCGCACTAGGAAGACCCTCTATCTTGTACCTACTTCTCTACATAACTCTTCAAACTCTGAGATTAGAAACATCTAGGTGAAATTCCTATGCAATCATTTTTCTCTTCAGAAACTACATATAAAGAGTAATAAGCATTATCCACTAAAACCAAGGATGAAATACTGTTCTGAAAGCCCCCACACTGCTTCCTATGGAAAATCTAAGAGAGTGTTCTTCTGATAGCTCCGTGGACCAGCGCCAGAAGCAAGTCAGGACAGAAATGGAGCCAACTTTTTTTTATTTTATCTGTATCTTCTAAAAGTAGACTGAAGTACAAGATCATCTCACAAAAAAAGGCATATCTTAATATAATTTAGAATTAGAAACTTGTATGTGATGTCTATTCATTAATTAACCACATATTTGTTGAGCAGAAAGCATGGTATTCAATAAGATACAAAGCAACTATATGCAGAGTAACTATGTCCTAATTTATGTGCAGAGTAAAGAGGCCAGGTAGCATGAGTCTCCCTTCACAGACACAGAAAGAAGACTGAGAAAGACCCATGTACAGTGTGTGCCCATGTTGCCACCAAGCAAAAGTTGCAAATCTGAGCAAATGAGAAAGTCACAGAGCCAGCAGAACACACACAGCCATGCCCCAGAGCAACAGAATCGTGACAATAAACCCAGAGAAGCCGAGGGGTAGGAATTTGGGGAACGGATTGTGATCCTAAAGCCAGACACACCAAATTCAAATCTAGATTATTTTTAAATCAGTTCCTAGGATGGATAGGGTGGTAATATTCATTTGTGGTGAGCATATTTATTATGATTTTCCTCCAGAGCTTGCCTTAAGAGGAACATTCGAGAAGGGTCTTTTACTAAAAAATAGGAAGTAATCCCAAGAACAACATACCTTGACTTTTACAGAGTCCTTTCTTTCCTGCCAAGAATCTCAGAGCCCTTTGTGAGGGCACCAGATTTCCAACAAGCAGTAGCTAGATAGGAGATGTTTCCAGAGCCTCTTGGAATTTCCTGAAGGGAGATAAAGGCAATGAAGCGGGTCACCAAAGGCCACAGACACATTGTGTAAAAGTCTGTATCCGGACATATTTTGCAGACAGGTATGGGAAGAGCTAGAGCTGTTACAGTTCTGTAAGCTTTTGGCTCCCAGGGAATTGAAACGGGCCAAAAATTCAGGTAAACAAAATACCAGCTGAAAACTCCTCTACAAGAATGCTTTGGAATGTCACACCTGGATTTGGGCTGTATGCCATCACAAACAGAGTATGTGGGCTTACTGGCAATGGGACAGGAATATCCGTGGGAGAAATCAGAGGAGTGGATGGCTTAGGGGCCTGATAATGGGATATGTTTTGTCTCTTATCTTCTGGCTCCTATTCAGCCCAGGTGGAAAGTGACTAAAAATGGCTGCCTCATTGTGGCCTCTGGGCTTGGTACTTTCTACTTGGTAAACAACGGATCCACCTCCCTCAAACAAAGGACCAAAAGAGAAACTTGGAGCAACTGTCTCATGGATCTGCCAAGAATTCAATGGGCCGTAAAAAAGAAAATAATAATAGTAATAAACCAAGAGAAAACAGAAAGAAACACGGGGTGGAGGGCAGAGTAGAATAAGGCCTCCTTACCTTAAAAGGTGGTTGGAAACTGGCGCAGAGGCTGTTCTTGCGGAAAGGCCGTCTGGGTCTTGAAGCAGGGCTTTTGTAGGCAGTCAGTCAAAGCACGAGAAAGTCAGTTACTCAATTACAACGCAGTGCAATGCCCCAGCCTTCTGTTAACTCTCAGACAAGAGCAGACTACACACCGCTAGAATTAATTGAATACCTAACCAGAATATGAGCCTTTGAAGTCTTTTCATTGACTTGTCCATGAACTTGCCCTCCATGTCCAGCCTCCTGAGCCGCAACCAGCTTTTCAGCTCAGCATTTCTCAACCTCTGAGCTCTCACCATTTCAAGCAGGGTGAGTCGTGGTCGAACAGCATTGCTGATTGATCCACGAGACAAGAGAAGTAGCCTTCTCTGAGCCCAAGTTACAACCTAAAATAATATCTCCATCACTTGCCAAATAGCTTTGGAGAACAAAAGCACCCGCAATGAAGCACTGCTCTCTGAGGAAGGACCAAGAACATACTCTTTCCTGTCTGTGTGATTTGTGCAAGTTATTGAACACCCTGAGCCTCAGAGTCCTGGGTAAGTGCCCCACCACCCTTTTGGGGACCTGAGGAGGATCAGATGACACACCCAGGCTCTCAGAGGGCATTCACCTCTCAAGGCACTTCCCTCATGCTCCTTACAACCTTCTCGCCTTAGAGACTCTTTCACATTATTCTCTCTCAGTCTTTCCCCACCCTCGACTTTCCACCAATTCTCAAATTCTTCTCTCAACCTGTCTTCATGGTACAAACCCTGAACTGAAAGCAGAAGACATGATCTTGGGCCCGGTGCAGTGGCCTAACAGCTAAAGTCCTCACCTTGAACGTGCCAGGATCCCATATGGGCGCCAGTTCTAATCCTGGTAGCTCCTCTTCCCATCCTGCTCCCTGCTTGTGGCCTGGGAAAGCAGTTGAGGATGACCCAAAGCCTTGGGACCCTGTACCCACATGGGAAACCTGGAGGAAGTTCCTAGCTCCTGGCTTTGGATCAGCGCAGCTCTGGCCATTGCGGTCACTTTGGGGAGTGAATCATCGGACGGAAGATCTTTCTGTCTCTCCTCCTCTCTGTATATCTGACTGTCCAATAAAAATAAGATAAATCTTTTTAAAAAAAAAAAGATAGGATCTTATGCCTTCACTTTGTCCCTAATCAGCTACAGGGACTTGCAACAAGTCATTTAACCCCTTTTGGACTCTCTTATGTTAAATCAGTGCCATCCACAGAACTATTTGAGGTTCTCACCCTTCTGATTAAGCTACCTGACCTGGCACATTATTTCTTTGTGAGCTGTGGGCAATATGGGATTTCACCTTCTTTTTCACTCAACCCAAGCTGACATCTTAATGAGTCTCAAAAACGCCTATTCACTAGCCTGGCACGATGACTCAACTAGTTAATCCACCTTTAACAGGTCCCAGGGTTCCATACAGGTACTGGTTCGAGTCCCGTCTACTCCAGTTCCCCTCCAGCTCTCTGCTTATGGCCTGGGAAAGCAGAGGAAAGTGGCCCAAACCTTGGGATCCTGCACCTGCATGGGAGACCTGGAAGAAATTCCTAGGTCCTGGCTCTTGGATTCAGATTGGCTCAGCTCCGGCCATGTGAAGTGAATCAGAGCATAAAAGATCTCTCTCTTTGTCTCTCCTTCTTTCTATAAGTCTACCTTTCCAACAAAAATAAACGAATCTTTAAAAAAAAAAAAAAAAGCCTAGGTGTTAAGATGATTTGTGAAGACTGTCAAGGCCTCACCTGGGAATTCAGAGTCCAGTATGGAACTCAAGCAGCTGTCTTTGTTGCTGTTGTTGTTGTTGTTTAGCTTCTTAATGGATGCTTATGTGTAACTAGAATGCAGAAGTCCAATCCCAGACTCTCCACTCTCGTTAGTGCACCTGTTCACCATTTCTGATGACTAACTCAACTCCCTCCCACATCCAAAGCGTTGGCCAAATTATTGCCTCCATTTGCATTGTTTCTCCAGATTTTGTCAGCATATGCATCTTCCCTTCCCTCCCCCCACTTTTTTTTCAAAATTAACTCTCCTTAGCAAGTCTTCCCATTTTTCTCTGATACTAGAACTTGCTCATCCAAGAAAAAGCTTAGGACATGCATGATATATGATACTTAGAAAACAAAATCCATTTGAAAACAAAAATAACTAATAATTATACAGTATTATGCATAGGAGAAAAAGAACTTGGAAGAAATTCTACAAAGCTATCACAAATCAGAACATTATTTGTTTAAACTCTTCACTTACAAGCAGTTTCAAAGACAGTATATGGGCCTTGAAATAAAGATCATGCTATTAGAGTTACGAAAAAGAATTCTGGAGTTCGTCTCTACCAAAACACCTTGCCCCAATATTTGGCTTTAATTATCTTCTAGAGTCTTTTAAGTACTAACTTCCCTTCCCCCCCAACTAAAGGATGATTTATTATTCTGGGCAATATTCAAAAATTATACTCATACTCTAAACACAATTTCAAAACTGTTTTGAGCAATAGCAATGTTATTGGAATAAGAGTGTAGTTTTCCAAGTTGATTACTTGGGTGGAAACATTCATTTAAATAAACAAATTATGACACATTTGCTTTGTAAAAAGTTCTCACCATGAGTCACAACATCCTAACACTTTTAAGTTTAATTACTATTACTAGTCTGAAAGCTGTTTGAATCGAGCAGTGGTTTTCAATGAGGAGACACTGGGCGAGGTCTGGAAACACTCATTATCACAACTTGAAGGGTATGGGGTGCTGCATACATCAAGAGACTCCAGGATGCTGCTCCTCAGCTTCCTGTGGTGCACAGGGCAGCCTCCCTCACCTTTCCCAGAGAAGAATGGCTCAGCTGAAAAGTCAATTGTGCCATTGTTGGAAACACTGGATTAGGAGTTGCCATGGTTCCATGACATGCTTCCTTATACACTTTGATCTATCTTGCTTCTCTTTAGTAGAAATATATTCTTTATCATTTGTGATAAAGGCAACAGGAGGAACACTACGTGGCTGGCTAGCTTTTTTTTTTTTTCCTGGTAATTGGAAATTCCTATTAATCAGGTCATTGCCCCAAGAAAGTGTAACTGACAACAAGCTTAATGCTGACTCAGACTGTGGACTCCGGAACCTAGGGGAAAGCAGTGGAAGATGGCCCAAGTGCCTGGGCCCCTGTACCCATGTGGGAGACCCAGATGGAATGCCTGGCTCCTGGCTTCACCTGGCTCAAACCTAGCCATACCAGCCATTGGGAATTTCTGTCTCTCTCCCTTTCTCTCTCTCTATGTTTACAATTAAATAAGTATATCTTTTCTTTAAAAAAAAATTCACAAACAAAATGAATAAACAATCCAGCCATACACTAGACACAGAATTGGTGGGAATGTACTGTGTTCCAACTCTCCAAATGATTTCAAGGCATAGTTTAGATTGAGGAGTGTGGTAGTAAGATTAATAAGAAAGAATGTCAGATAAAAAAGGATGCATAAAAAACAAATATGTATGAAATAAGAAGAGGAGAATTTGAAAAACTTTGAATTAGCAAGTTTAGGTCATAATTTTTAAAACTTTTGTCAATAAAATATTCAGTTCAATGGCAACAGAAAGGAAAAGGTACTCAAATATATTTACATGGGAAAGTGACAGTAATCCAAGTTTTAAAGAGTTAAGTAAAACTTAGGAGATAACAGCATTCAACATATAGAAGTGACGTAAGGAAATAGTCCCAGAATAGAATGACAGGATTCTTCAAATTAAAAAGAATCACACTAACTCTTCAGAAAGGATTTTGGGGTAACCCACGAGAAATTCTTCATGACTGGTATTTTTAAGGGTTCATTTCACAAATTCATCCCAGGAAGTATAACCTTAAAAATGGTCATATCTACTGGATGCCATATTTCAAAGCATTCTGCTGATACTGGGCAGAATTACAATCCCCATGGAAACCCACACTCTCCTTTGCAAAAGCAAGCCATCAAATGACCCAAGTACAATCAATTAATGATGAAAAACAAAGACTTCATATTTTTAAAAATCTAAAAAAGATTTTTTTTTTGTTTTATTGGGAAGGCAGATAAACAGAGAGAAAGAGAGACCAAGAAGATCTTTCAATTGCTGGCTCACTCCCCAGGTAGCCACAACAGCAGGAGCTGAGCTGATCTGAAGCCAGGAGTAAGGAGCCTCCTCTGGGTCTCCCACACAGGTGCAGGGATCCAAGGCTTTAGGCCATCCTCTACTGCCTTCCCAGGCCACAAGCAGTGAGATGGATGGGAAGTGGAGCACCTGGGTCACAAACCAGCACACATATGGGATCCTGGTGCATGCAAGGCAAGGATTTAGTCACTAGGTTATCATGCCAGGTCCAAGACTTTATCTTCTTGTCCCAAGAACTCAACAAAATAGATAATATTTTGTATATTAAAGATAATAATATTCCAGATCAAACCATCATTTTAATGGCAATGATGCTAAGGACAGCTGGTGGTAGGTAACTTGACTACTGCTTGCGATGCTGGCTTCCCCTAGGTGTGTCAAGTTCCATTTCTTATCCACCTCCCTGCTAAAGGTCGCAGGAAAGTTAGCAGAAGATAACCCGGGTGCTTGTGCCCCTGCACCTACATGGGAGACAGAAAAGAACTCCTGGTCCCTGGCTTTGGCCTGGCCCGTCACTGGCTCTTATGGCCATTTGGAAACATGAAGAAGCAAATGGAAGATCTCTTTCTCTCTCTCTCTCTCTCTCTCTCTCTCTCTCTCTCTCTCTCTCTCTCTCCCTCTGCTTTTCAAACAAATAAATAAATCCTAAAATATTAAAAAGAATGACAATATCAAAACTTGTCATCAACAGACACCTGTATCCTAAAGACCTGGTTATCGGTGGCTTTTTTTTTCTTTATTTTTGCCTTCGAATTCTAACTTCAAAGACTACGCAATCATCTTTTGTTAACACTAAAACAAGTGTTCCTACATATTAGAAGTTTTCAGTATGTGCATTTGCCTCTCCAAAGGCCTATTAAACAGATCAAAACCTGACTACAAGAGCAAAGCTACCGCCACTCACTTCAACCAGGCATGAGCCCTGATGCCGTGTTTGATTTTTCTTTGTGCATCCTATTATGGACCTATATAACAATGTAAGACCACCACACAGGGTGGGGAAGAGCTTGAACTGGAACAGCTGTGGTCTCAAGGCAGGAACCACAGCACACTGTGAAATTCTCCATAGCTCTGGATCACAATTAGAGCGACACCTGTGCAAAACAGGTTTTTTCTGATCCCCTAGAAAGCCCTCTATTTTATGCAAGCCCAAACTGTGTCTGTTGTTCTTAAGCCATTGCTCCACCTCGGAATTTGGACAATCGCTCAACTGCTCCATTTCATCCTTCTAAAGCAATGCAGAGAGTTCCTGGGAGACACATCAATGAGTCAGTTCATTCCTGCCTAACCCGACCCTTCTGTATGGGACTCCCTGGGCAAGAAAACATTCACAGGATGAAAAAGAATCCCTTGATCTCCATTGCATAAAGGCTTTTAATGAAATCGACCTTCCACGGGGTGGATGGCACAGGGGGAAAACTGGGAGCAGGAAGTGATTCTCCATTTCCACAGGACCTATTCCATGAGTCAAAGAGGCACAACAGCATGCCCCAGAGGAAATGGTTACCAAACTGAGGCATCACTTACGCTCAAACATGTCCATGATTTCTGCTTTAAAGGGGTCAGAAGAGTGTCGTTCTTGGACACTACTGAAAACGTGATTAAGACAACTCTTCTGAGGTCCACAATGGGGACAGGAAATGTCAGAATCAAATTTTCAAGTTTGATTATTCATCTCATAAATAAATTTTGAAGATAGGTTTGTCTTGTGAAAGTTGAGAAGTACAGTGTTTAGCAATTATGCAAACACTGAAGACTTGGCTCCTTGAAACCATTTCTGTTGGTCTTGGAATGTTCTCCACATCCAAGTAGCTGACAAAGTTTTTTTATTATTATTATTAATAACACAAGACTCTAAGAAAGGTATGAGGTCTTTCAGTGAGTAAAGAGACTCTGGCTTACTTCCATGTTTCCAGTCTTACTAGGGACCCATGGCTGTGGATTCTCTATTTGTATTTTGTTCTTGTGTCTCTTCTGCTAATAATAATTCATCATTGAATTCTGGATGAATGTGAAGTCCGGATGTTGAGCCTGTTAAAAAGCCTTACAGAAATATTTGCACAAAATAAAATCAGTTGGAATCTCAGTAGGTGATCATCGTAATAAGTGTTCTCCTGGTATGCCTGGCCCCTGGAGGTACACCTACCCCACAACAACTCTTTGCCATTTCACATCCATCATAGCCTGCATCCTACTGAAACTTTTCATGAGGTTTCTAGCACTCCCATAATCTTCATTACTCAATAATCTAACACAAAATGCTCTGTGAAGCCTGGTAGCTATCTGACAATAAAATAAAACACTTAAATGAAACACTTACTATGTGCCTAGCCTTGTGCTAGACACCACAGAGGTGTCGAAGGTATAAAACATGTTTCAATCACACAGAGGATGCAATGGAGTTAGACAAGATAAATATTAGCAAGGAGATGAGCAAAGACCAGAAGCATCAGAGGGAAGTTGAAGAACAGGTGTGCCTTGCAGAACTGACAACATTTGAGTGGAAGGAAGGCATTTAAGTATAAGGCTAAGGTAAACAACGATGTGAAGGCAGGAATGAGTATTTCAGGCATAAGGGACTACACTTTTCCTTATTCTTTTGATCATATTAGACTCATTTGATGGAAACAAGATGGGAATTATTTGAGAATTGTGACCCTTCAGTACTGACTCCCTGTGGGAGCAGAAAGATAAAGGAACCTTCGAGGGAAGAGTGACACTTAAGTGTATTGAAGTGTTTGTGTTGGTCTGGAAGAAAAAAATAGAAGGATTGTGATTATAAAATAGTAGATGAAGTGCTATTTTTTGAACATACAGTCCTAGGGCCACGATGATTCCTAGAAGACATGGTTGCCTTCACCCAGCCAGACGCACACACACACACACACTTCCATCATCCAGGCATGGCTAAACTTGGCTGCCAATTCTTTACGGTTAAGACTGAAGAATATTCCAAATGATGTCCAAGTTTCTCAGTCTTCTATGTAACCCTATACCATCCCATCTGTTCTTGCTAAGTCTATTCATTGGCTACCACAAAAATCCACATATACTCAAGCACTTCTTGAATTTGGCACTTCGATCATATAAATACAGAGTCATAAAGACAAACTGCACTCTCAAATGAATAACCTTCCTTAATCCAGGTGGACCCACCGGTACCTGTCTCTTTCTTCTGAGACATGAACACATTCTTTGCTAGTCCAGCACAGAATTAATTTCCATTCACACCCTGAAATCTCATCTGTGCTTCCAAGAACTTACCTGAGCAGATTATTCACCATCTATGTGAATTCTGGTGAATGCAATTTTCTTTATTTTTTTCACAAATAATGAGTGTCAGGACTGGTGCAAAGTGGGAACTGAAAAATGATAGTCAAAGGGTATAAAATTTCAGTTACAGGAGATAAGTAAGTTCTGAAGGCCTACCAGGAAGCATAGTGCCCACAACTAACAATGCCCTATTATATACATACTTAAATTCTGCTGAAACGATAGAGCTCATGCTAATTGTTCTTATCAGAACACTGATAATAATGATATAAGGTTAGACAATTTTGGTAGTGATCAATATATTTATTATCTTGGCAGCGGTGACACTTCCACAGTTGTATAGTTATCAGCATATCATTGAGCTGCATATGATAAATTTGTGCAGGTGTTCTTTCATATTGCAATAAAGGGTTTTTGAAAAGATTCATTACTATTATTGGAAAGGCAGATATACAGAGAGAGGGAGAGACAGAGAGAAAGATCTTTCATCCTCTGGTTCACTCACCAGGTGGCATCAATGGCCAGAGCTAAGCCAATCGAAAGCCAGGAATCAGAAGCTTCCTCTAGCTCTCCCACATGGGTGCAGGGTCCCAAGGCTTTGGGCCATCCTCTACTGCCCTTCCAGGCCACAAGCAGAGAACTGGATGGGAAGTAGAGCAGCCAGAACACGAATCAGTACCCATGTGGGATTCCACTGGATGCAAAGCGAGGATTAAGTCACTAGGCCATCATGCTGGGCCCTGCAATAAAGTTTTAATTAAAAAAAAAAAAAACAAAAAAAAACTAAGGGCCCCGGCAAAATGCCTCATACAAAACTGGTCCACTTGGAGCAGCTCCCCTCACACCATAGCTTTGCTTCATTCCACAACCCCACGTGATTCTTCTCCAAAGGCCCCAGAGAAAGGTGTTCACTAAAGATCCTATCAGAAGCCTTTTCTTGCTCTGGCACGTCATTGATTTGAGGGCTTGGGCTTGTGCCTGTTCAGCCCAACCACACAAGGCCTACTCTGATAGCAGGGGTCTCCAAAGACCCTGGAAGGAAGACTTCTATGAATGTACCACTATGGTTGGGTTTGTTATTTATTCATGAGTGAGATCTTTCATCTACTAGCCCACCCTCCAAATGACTGCAATGATAGCGGTTGGTCCAGGCCACACTCTTGATTCCCTATTGCCCCTTGATTCAATAGGTCCTGAACAGAACTCCAAAATGAGATTCACATGTACAGTTGGAACTTAGTACCTCCTTCACAGAGATGACCCCTGGTTCTGGAGGATTCTGAAAGGCAATGTCTGGGATTCCTGCCCAAGCACAGGCCTGGCTTCCTTGAGTTTCTGCTCTGCACTCCCTCACATGAACCCAAGAAGGAAGCTGTGTCTGCTCACTGACTTCTGCAAAAGTTTAAACACATGGGGTAACATTCACGGGGAATATTCATGGGGAACACCCCTCTTTTTTCCATTTTTTTCTTCTGTCCTTTCTCTCATTCCTCTCCAAACCCTCACTCCATTTGCTTTACCCAAAAGGATTCTGCCCTCTGTCAGAACCCTTGACTCAAAGAGAAAGTTCAGTACAGATTCTATGATGTAACAGACAACAATGAAGCAACTAGTTTGGGATGTCCAGTTACCAGTCAAATGTCAACTGAAAATCATTCACAAGGTCAACCAAGATCAATGTCACCATACTGACTGCATGAAGTTCCTGCTCTCCTAATTCTTACGATCCTAGCTTGCCCTGTCTATCTGAAATAGTGTCTCATGAATTTTGGTAAATCAGTTTCATAACAGGAACATTTATTTCAACCACTAAATTATAAACTTCCCACAATCAGCCCTGGAACTTTATCATTCTCCTTGTAACTTCTATTTTCATCATGTGCTGTGCACAGTCAGCCAGTGTTGCTATGTGCATGATCCACTAACTAAGACAGAGTCCTGATAAATGTAAATTGCTTCAAGAATTCTGGAGTTAGAGATTGTGATAAAACCTGGCAGGGCAACACTGAAATGGCTTGGTTTCAGGGAAGAAAGATACAAAAGAAAACATACAGGAAGAGACCCAGATGGAAAGGATATGGAAACAGAGAACACGGACCATTTGAAGAGCAAATAGGGAGAACGGCAGGTGAGTGGGGGTGAGCAGAGCCTCTCCAGTGGAAGTCTGCAGGGGAATGAGTTCAAATACTTTTAGTTGAAGCCAACAAAGCAAAGTACAGGATTGGTGACAGGAGCTGAGTTGATTAGGTTGAACCAAATCATGTTACTATTCAGCTGCTTTTAGTCTATGGAAATAATAATGTCATATGACAACTGTATCTAACAAACCTGGAAATTCAATACTGATTACTCAATTTGAGAAGGATGGAGCAAAATAATTGTTGGATACACAACTCTTTTTTTTTTTTTTTTGCTTATGACTTTCAAGTCGAAAATATAAGCACACACACAAAAGTTATTACTAAAAGTGACAAAAAATCAACTTTAACTTTTTACTCTTATTACTTTTCTTCTTTTACACTTATATGCATGGATTCAAATATGCGCTTTACACTAATGGTATATGTGTGTTGATCATTAAGTCAACTATGTGATAATTCCTTGAACTGTCAAGGAGATGGCTATTATGAGGGTCTGATAATTCTTTTTAATTTGTCTCCATGTATTCCACAATATGCCCAAGGTCTACCACCCTAGAATGGTAAAGAAGACACTTTGTTATTCAGATAAGACCAGGAAGTAAAATAACAGATTAGTTCTGTGTTAGATTTTTTTTTAACTGCCTTGGAATGAAAAGGTGGGGAGGGAAGGTACAGGGAGGTGCTAAAATTAAACACTTGAAAACGGATAGGCGAAATTTATGATGAAATGAGAACACAAGTCTTCTCAGAAGGGTGTATTGCCCGTGGAGGTAGAGACATCACTCTTGAACACAACACACTAACGAAACGGGATTGTGAGCCGACAAGTACAAAGAATAATAATATCACAACTATATAAAAGGCTGGCTTGAGAATTTCTGTTTTACAATTTTATTCGCTCCAAGAAATGACAAATTGAAGTTTAACAAATCCAGTAATTTTGGTCTTTGTTTGTTTCTTTTAAAAGGGGAAAAAAAAAGAACAGAAACTTCACAGTTGGGAATAGAAAATACCTCCTGGATATGGGTTTTATTGCAAGCTCTGTGTCTGAGTTAAAGATGTTAACGCTGAATTCGCCCACCAAGATCAAAACTCCTACAAAACTCTTCCAGCTGCAGCATTCACGACTCCAGGTTTTGTTTCAGAAACTGAGGAATATGTTCCAGGATTATGATCTTATTTCTCTTTCTTGTAAGCATAACTGTAATCTGCTCTTTCAATGCTATGGAAATGTTCAGTTGGCACTGTTTTCCACACAACCATGGAAACACCTGCTTCCAAATTAATTTATAATCTATTTTACACCTATGGCTGCAAGCCACATTCGAGCTTATTTTTTTTTTTTTAAAGAATTTTGGTAAAGCACATAAGAAAGTTTAAAATGTCTGCTTTTTCTTTCTATTCCTCATGACATAATGTTGGATTTTACACATTTCATTTTATGTCCAGCTTTTTAAGATGTTAATAATATGTAAAGATATGTGATATGTCAGAATATATGTAGCTTTTTCTGAGTCTTTTAAAACATATCCCAACACAGATATTGTACACTACACACTCTTTTCTTGACTCTCATCCCAATTTCTCCTTTTATTTGGCCAGACTAAACCATGCAGTAAAGTACCTTCTGAGTTACTTTTAAAAGAAAGAAATCTGAATGTGCTCATAACTTCACTAACTTCAAATGTGATTCCCTTCTGTAAAAATATTTATTTCTGCCCCCCCCCCCTCGGATTTTCTGGTAAGGTAAAGAGAAGAAGTCTTTAATATATCCCAGATGATTCTGTGAAAGACTTACGCAAATCAATTTAACTACTGTTTCTTTGACTTTGCTCTGTTGTGTTTCTCAGTTACAAAAGCATAGGACTTTAGACCTAAAACAATATTTAAGCTATCTCAAATCCTACACTGAATTGGTTTGGGATTGACATGTGTTAATTCTTAAGTGCATTTTAAAATATTTTAGGTTAGTAACCATTGCTTTCTCAAAGCAGAATTCAATCAGTTTTCGTAACAAAAATCTCTAGTCTGATCAAACACATGACTAAAATCAACATTATCACCAGATCGTCAGACAGTCACCATTATTAAGGGGTGATACTGTGCTACCATGTGTAGAAAAAGCAGAAATTTCAAATTTGAAAACTGAAGATTGTTTTTAATTCTAAACTGCAGAGGGAAAAAGGCAGAGGGGGACAGGGTGGCAACGGAATCTTCCACATCAACAGCAAAACCTGAGCTGGAAAGTAAGAGTTAACATCATTGAGACAGTCCTGGTTCCCAAAACAAAGAGGAACCATAATTTATGAACAGTCTGACTAAATATGATTACTTTCTTCCTTCCATTACTGAAAAAAAAAATGGCCCCTGTAGCAGAAGGACACAAATATTTTCAATCCCTTAGAGTTTCATGTGGCATTGTTGCAAGATAAGCAGTCTTTTGTTGCTCTTATTGCCTTGGTGGTAATTATTTTAATTCCCCTATTGGCTAATGAATAAGACAAAGATGTATTGAGTTAATTTTTCTAAATGTATGTCTATGGCTTTATAACTGATATTATATGCTATTCATTTTTTCTTATTAACATTTTAAGCAATAGAATACACACTGATTTTACAAGAGATCATTAGTATATCAGGTTTTTGTAATATGAGATATGGGTTGCAATCATTGAGAGTTCCATGGGATTATGCTGTAGTTGCATCACTGTTGCTTGTCATATGGGCCTGCAAGTTCACACAGGAGTGTCAACAGAGGATGCCTTTACGAAGTACAGCCTAAGACTCATAACCCAATCCCTCTGAGTCCTAAAGCATTGTTGCTTTACTTGTCTATCTTTGCAATCTTTTCAATTAAGAAGAAAATAATTCTAATGCAGAAGAAACAAATAACAGGCACATAAGGAGCCTTGACTTTATAGGAAAGGATTAGTAACGTTATCTTGCAAAACGATGACGTCACTGCTTAATTGGTGAGCCATGCCCTTCAAATGACAATATTAGTCACCTATTTGTTACTTTTTTTTTTTCTTTCATGTATTGTGTTTTGTTTTTTACACGCTAAACAGCCCTCATGCCATGCCGTGTTGACTAATCCAGCAAAGGATTGTGAGGCTAAATTGTAAAACCTCAGGACTGGAGCTCTGATGTGGAGAGACACACAGGAGCACCTCAAAGGGTTCATGGAAATGGAATTACAGGGCCCGGCGCGGTGGCGCAAGTGGTTAAAGGTCCTCGCCTTGCACGCCCGGGATCCCATATGGGCGCTGGTTCTAATCCCGGCAGCACCGCTTCCCTTCCAGCTCCCTGCCTGTGGCCTGGGAAAGCAGTCGAGGACAGCCCAAAGCTTTGGGAACCTGCACCCGCGTGGGAGACCCGGAAGAGGCTCCTGGCTTCGGATCGGCATAGTATCGGCCCGTTGCGCTCACTTGGGGAGTGAATCATCGGACGGAAGATCTTCCTCTCTGTCTCTCCTCTCTGTATATCCACCTTTCCAATGAAAAAATAATAAAAATAAATCTTTAAAAAAGAAAAAAAGAAATGGAATTACAAAGTAAGTTTACTGGTTCAAAAATAAAGAAATAGGAATCACGCTTAGTTTTTCATAAGATGCATTTTCCGTGAACATTTTGAAGACATCCTTGCTCTGTAACTGCCTCACAGACTGTATAGACAAGTGAGTTGTGAGTGTGAATAAACTTTTCTGTATTCTTGAACGCTCACAAGGTACTTACTGCTTGAGTCATTACCATTCTGCCGGCTCATTTCAGTGTTAGAGAAAATTAAATTTTACTTTGGTTTCCCATTTTGGGGTTGTCAAAATGGTTCGTTGTCTTTTCTATTGGCATCCTTTTTTCCAAACATTGACAAAAAGTCTCAGGACATGAGTAGAGGAAGATGAAGACATTCCTGGGGACTCATACCTTCTGATGACTACCTATCTAAAAGCAATTAAAACATCTGTAAGAACTGAGTTCTTTTTTCTGTCCTCCTTTTTCCCTGGATATTTTTTCTTCTCCTATGGAATTCTAGAAATGGGCAGCCTCCAAGGGTGAGTCTTCAGGCAGACGTTCACCCTGTTGTTTTCAGGGCTCTCCTAAGATAAAAGCCTCAGTTTCTGTAGTAAGCTGTTGGCTCCCACATCTTAACAATCCCTAAGAATGCTCGGCCTGTGTTTATATAATGCCACTACTGTGTCAAAACCTCTCTTTTTTTTTTCCTAACAAACAACTCCTTTTCCAGTTTCCTGACTTTATGTCTACATTCCTTGTAACTCCTTTGCATCCCTTGCAACCCATCATTCCCCTTCTCACTTTTGCTTTTCTCCAAAAAAATAACCACCAACTAATATGCTATCCATTTCAGGATAAACCTTGATGACAAGAACCTACTACTCACTCCCCCAAGGTCATTTCCTATCAGATCTCAATGAGTTTTCTACTTTTCTCTGGCTTTTTATAAAGTCAGAAGATTTACTTGTTTACATTCTTATTGTCTGCTTCTTCCGTAGTTGATTACAAGCTCCTTGAGGTCAGGGAGTCTTCTGTGCTTGTGTTCAATGTACGCCAGTTCTGAGAACATTGGAAGAGTATATGAGAGTAGAAATGCATCAAGGAAAGAACAAAGCCATAACGCTCTGTAAGACCTCTAGACCACAACCTTTACAATTACTTCTCAATCTAGACTTACATCTGGCCTGCACAAGTCATCAGTTATACAGTTATACAGTTGGCGCTTCAACATTTTGTTTCTACCAAGTTCAACCCTAAATGTCCCAAATGTGCATTTAAAACAGAAGTCTGCAGGATCTCTCCATTTCAATGACTGACTTCTTCCAGATGAATCTTTCTAAAACCTTAGTTTTCATCACTCTACAGACTCGAAAGTTTCCATACAGCTTCTAGAGTACCCCCATACGCTGGTCTTTGATAGATTCTATACTGGTACTTTATTCCCAATTATAGAATTCTCAATTACTACTTATCATTCTTCTTCCTCATCCACTTAGGTTAAGTTCTTGACTATCCCTCTTACCTGCAATTTTCTTGACCTTAGTGCCTCTACCGCTAGAAACACCTCCTTCCTTTCCATCATCTATTCAAACCCCATCATTTTTATTCTCAAATATAATTCCCTGTGTTCCACTGTGCTGTTGAAACTCTCACCAAAAAAACCACAGCCAATATCAATTCCGGCTTACCTGGTCTCTGCAAATACATACTGTCAGAGTCTCATCATCCATCACTCTGTTAGTCGATGGTTTCATGTCTTCCCCTTGGCTTTCCAGCAAGATGACAGGATGAATGAAGCTGAATCATTCTTACTAGCCACCTTATATCAGTGCTGTATTCTACATTAAGTCCAAAACTCCAACTCACACTTAAAAATACATTGAATTTTTACTGGGACTTTTCAGAGATACAGCAAATATTCTAAAGTTCTACGTTGTCCCTGACAGCTCTTCAATGATCAGACTGCTGCTGTCTCCTTCTCATCTATGTTTTCTACCTGTAAAACTCCAATCCACATTGTATTTCTATTGCTTTGTCACCTTGTGTATCAACCGCAAACCTTTTCCAGGAATAGCTCTTCACTCTGTCTCATAGATCAATTTAGATTTTTGGAGTTCTTTCCAATTTTATATCACAGACATGAACCAGAACAAAATCCCAGTCCCAAGAACTGTTGATAAAGAATAATTATCCTCCTTCAGAAGCAGAAAATGCATCAATATTTAATAGATTAATCTTTTTTATGTTACTGTCACGACTTTTTCTCCTGTTTAATCTTGGTGAGTTTCTGAAAAGTGCATGCTACTTCTTCTCCAGAAGCATTTTCCATCAGATCCCTACCCTCTCTTGCTTACTCTATAGGACTGGGAGACTCAACAACAAGCATTATTGCAGGAGAGACCAAACTTGACAACGACCTCTCCAGCCTGAAGCTCCTGCTACACACCCTCCCCATGCAACAAAGCCATGATTTCCAGGTCCCTCTGCCACCCGTACCATAGGTGAAACACAGCTGAGTGCACAGCCTATGCCAGCCTTTCCCTCTGCAAGTTTTGTCCTCTGCCACAAGAAGAGAATCAAATATCTAAGTGATTTTCTCACAGTTTCATGACTCTGCTGCATCTGTGCATATAACAGGCTACAATGTGACAGTGGGGCTGCCTCAGTGTCACAGAGTCCTGCAAAGCCCAAATCCTGAAGGGGTCCAGCAGTAGTAGCCTCCACAAGACAGGAAAGAGAAAAAAACAAAAACCATAGACCCTGCAAATGGAAGGGCAGTGGTAAACACAAAGGCTATTTTCATGAGGATGCAGAGGACGCCCACAGTTTCCATTCTGACAGAGGGGGACTTGGGAAGCATGAAGGTCTGTCGACACAGACAGCACAGGAACAGAACTAGGAACACGATGATACTGTTTTCTGTGATTCCTATTTTATGCCTTGGCTCTGCAACTGGGGAAACAGTGGTTGTGTGGAAAATAAAACAACCACATCTATATCAAAGTGCTTTTGAAAATGGACAATATGTGGGAAGGATGGGCCAGGCACACAGTAGGAACATAATTGATGATTTTCTAATTATCTTCCCAACCACCCCCTCCCTTCCAAGAATAGGCCCCAAACCTCCAAAGAAGGTATGGAAATAAGAACAGACATCCTGGGGAAGAACAGAGGGCTGAGAGACCTAGAGTGAAAATAAATTGCTAAAAGGTCCACCCACATCAATAGGAAGTTGACCTGGTAAATTCTTAGAGAGGTACCAGCAGCATTTACTATATTGAACTACACCAATCAGACTAGGGAAGGTCAAATACAATTTTTTTTTTTACTGTTGGGATTTGTCATCAGTGTGTACATATGATTTGAGTTATGCAAGCTCATTTTCCATCTTAGTGGATAACGAACTTTAAAAGGGATCACCCTGGGGGAAGCACTATGGCAAAGTGGGTAAGGCTGCTGCCTGTGACACCAGCATCCCAAATGAGGACAGTTGGCACCCTGGGCTTCTCCACTTTCACTCAGCTCTATACTAATGACTTGGATAAAGCAGTAGAAGATGATCCAAGTGTCTGGACCCTGCTACTCATCAGGGAATCCTAAATGAAGCTCCTGGCTTCAGCCTGGCTCATCCCCAGCAATTGTGACTATTCAGGGGGTGAACCTGCAGATGGAAGCTAGCTCTCTTTTTCTCTCTCTCTCCCTTTCTCTGTAACTCTGACTTTCAAGTAAAATAAATAAGCTTAAAAAGGATCAAATCATAATTGGACTCTATTTACACAAAGGATATTGAATAAGGTGCAGTAAAATAGAGCCTCACATTTTAAAATACATCAACAAATTGATAAAATATCAAGGGCTTTCTAAAATTTTATCATCCATTTAGCACAAAAGGACATACAGAATTAACCATATATTCTTCAGTCTCACACTCCAAGAAAACATTTTCTTGTTCATCAAACTTTTACTGAGTTTCTACTTATCACTTACCATGAATTCTTCCATTTCCTAGAAAGATGACAATAACTAACCCAAAATACCATGTCACAGCAAGTCTATAGCCTAGTGGAGGAAAAAAGAAATGCAAACAGCATGACCAGGAGTGAACAATGAAAACAGTAAATCCTTCTTGGGAAAGAGGAAGAAAAAATTCACAAAGTAAGTCCTAAAGAATAAATCTGAATTTGCTATGCCATTGTGGGTGGAGGGAAGGAAGAGCTCCTAGCTGTGGCAAGGAAACTTGGACGGGCACATTCTGAAGACCACACGGAGTAGCTATGTATGTTTGGTTGATTGGTTTTTTTTTTGGCTGTGTTTTTTCAATTAATTTATTTATTATTGGAAAGTCAGATTTACAGAGAGAAGGAGGGACAGAGAGAAAGATCTTCCATCTGCTGGTTCACTCCCCAAGTGGCTGCAATAGCTAGAACTAAGCTGATCCAAAGCCAGGAGTCAAGAGCTTATTCCAGGTCTCCTATGCAGGTGCAAGGTCCCAAGGCTTTAGGCTATCCTCTATTGTTTTCCCAGGCTACAAGCACAAAGCTAGATGGGAAGTATAACAGCCAGGATGTGAACTGGTGCCCATATGGGATCCTGGCACATGCAAGGCAAGGACTTTAGCCACTAGGCTACCGCACCAGGCCCTAGCTGTGTATGTTTGCTAAAAGGAATGAACTCGACATTAGTTAGTATTTTCAGTAGGATTAACTAACTAACAGGAAGAATTAACTAACTCATCAGCTTTATCTTCTCTAGATCCCATGGTACATAGTGTGTTTCCTCTGTGTCATGCTAAGAATTGATCTTCCATGAGATTCTCTTAGATAATTTTAATAATTTTAAGGATGCTGGACACTCTGACATTATCATACCCACAATGTCAGGATACATTTAAACAGCATAATGATGAACTTATGGCTGCATATGAAGAACTACAGCATTGTAACAATATATGGGAAATCAGTAGAGGGAAGGAGTTTGGCGGGGGGGCCTAAGGGAAATCCCAGAGCCTATGGAATTGCATCATAAAAAATAAAATAAAATAATATTTGAAAGAGAATGTAAAAAAAAGAGAAATTTAAAGCACCTTTTAAAGAGCATATAAAAAAAGAGAATTTTAAGGCACTCTGGAAAATTTTAAGACAAAGAATGACATACAAGTTTTTGGTTTTAGGAAATATTGCTGAATCGTTTTGCAGAAAATGAGCTAGAGAAGAAGAAAGAAAGGGGATAAGTTTGGAAACAAGAGAAAGAAATGATGATATCTGCACCCAGGCATCCCTGGGAACCAGAGAGGATGGAATAGTTGGGAAAATGATTTGAGAACTAGAAGTGCTGATGCCATTGTTCCTACAGAAGGCAAAGCAATGAGGACAGCCTAGAGCAGTTCCTAGTTCCCTGACACCCACTCTAGTATACCGCTGCTATTCAACAGCACTGACAAACAGGGGCAAGCATCTTTCAAGAAACTGCTACAAACACCGTCACACGTATGTACAATAAAAATCCTGGGCCAAATATAAAGATCTGTGTTGGAAAAATTAGGGTTGCTTCAGAATTCATTTATGCATTCCAAGATATTGAATGACCTCCTGTTCTGTATCACACATTATATCAAGCTGTGATCAGAGAGGTGGCTGTGTGGGAAAGAATGTCCAGTCCATTCCTTTTGGGAGGCTTATGGCTTTGTGTAAAACATAGGCTTTCAATTATACTATAGGCAGCAGGGGAGAAGGCTTTAAACAGCCCTATGGAGGAGATTCTCCTTATCTTGAGAGCTAATGGAGAGCTATGGAAGGCTTTTAAGAAGACCAAATAAGGTTTTCACTCAGAAAAGATCACTCTGGCTATTGCGCTGTAGATTAGGGTGGATCCGAGGATTCACTTGGGAGGCCTTTCCACAGAGCCAGGTCAGAGGCAAATGAACCTTAGAGTCCAAACAGCGGTGTTCACTGATCAGCTCTTTTGGTTGTTCACAATCAGTTTCTATACTTATGTATCAATGTCTTGTGCCACACAAGTCATTAAACACTTTCTCTGTCAACCTGTTGCTGGGGCTAATGTTGTGGCATAGTAGGTTAAGCCAACAATGATGCCAGTATCCTGAAGTGTAGGTTCGAGTCCCAACTGCTCCACTTCTGATCCAGGCTCTGTCTAAAGCACCTGGGAAGGCAGCCAAAGACAGCCCGGACAGTTGGGATCTTTCCACTCATGTGTGAGACCAGAATGAAATTCCTAAAATCTGAATTTAGCTTGGCCAAGACCAGATTATTGCAATCACCTGGGAAGTAAAGCAGTAGATAGAAGATACAGCTTTCTCTCCATTCTCTCCATTTTTCCTCTCTCTCTCTCTCCCTCTCTCTCTCTCCTTTTCTGTTACACTGTTTTTCAGTCACAGTTGAAACACGGTTTGAAAGTCACAGTTCAAAGAAAAGGAAAGACAGAGAGAGGGAGAAATAAAAACCTTCCATCTTTTGGCTCTTTCCTCAAATGACCGCAATTGGCTGGGCCAGGCCGAAGCCAGAAGCTCGAATCTAGAAGCTTCATCTGAGCCTACTACATGGGTCCAGAGGTCCAAACGCTTAAGCCTTCCTCTTCTACTTTCCCAGGTGCATTAGCAAGGAGTTGGATCAAAACTGGATCAGCCAGGAATTAAACCAATACCACATGTTGCATTGGTATCACATAAGGCAGCTTATCATGCTATACCACAGCACTAGCCCATAAGTATTCTTTTTTAAGCCATTGCTAAATATGTGGATAGAAAGGGGGTAGATAGAGATAGAAAGGATAGGAAGAGATTTCTAGGAAGTATAACCGATCCCTTTGCAGGATAACAGCCAGCTACCTGTACTACCGGCATTAGCTGCCTGTAGTTACCATGGTTAAGTACAGTAAGGCCCGGTAGGGAGGAAAAAGAACCCCTCCATTTGGGCCACAGTAAAAGGCCATGCTGGAAAATCCACACCCCCTTTCTTAGTTTTATTTCCCCAAGCCACTTGGCCACTTCCATCCCAAAGAACAGCACCCCTTAGCCCTTTGGCTTATAAATGAAGAAAATTAGACATTTGAAAGTCCATAACATTCCCAGACTAATTCATCTATTGTAAATCAAGTTGTCAGATTCTTGTTGCACCACACAGAAAGGCCAGAGAGTTGTCCAATGGTGCACACAATGCGACAAGACCCAAGCTCAAAGTTCTGTTTAGCTCCATTGCCTGTCCTTCACCCTGGCTTTGTGCTCCCTGGGCTAGTCTCAGTAGCCAAAGCCAGTTGAGCAAATCAAACTCCCCAATTTGTTGCTTATTGCCACTCCACTCAGATAAAAGTCCCAGCTGATAGGGGGATAATTAAACCTTTGTTCTAAATGAGCTTATGGGATTATCTCTAGCTTTTAGTTCTCCATGCCATTTTTGCTGCCAGGGGCCAGATATAATCCTCTGTTGGCTGGAAGAAGAACCTGACAAGCAGGGGGCTGGTAAAGTATAGCTAAGGGGAAAAAAAACCAGAACCAATCAATCATCAATCAATACATTCTTATCCAGCAGCTGCTTCTTGGTACTCAAGTGCTGCCTCCAATAGAAAAAGTAAGCTGCTGTTCCTCACGAGGTACACAATCTTGATTTTAAAAAGGAAGAACAAAAGAGAAAAAAAGAGAGTTCCTAGGCCATATTTAATCTGCACTAATTGAAACACAATCAATGCCTTCTTCCCCCCCCCCCCCGATTTTTGTTGTTGTTGTTAATGTCAAAGCCAGGGTAACTGAGAAAGGAAAACATCTCTTCCGTCTGCTGGTTCACTCCCCACGTGCCCACGGCACCGGAGCTGGAGCAGGCTGAAGCTGGGAACCTGCAACTCCACCTGGGTCTCCCCTGTGGCTATCAGATGCTGAAACACTTGATCATCTTCTGCTGTTCTCCCAGGCACATTAGCAGGAAACAGGACCATGAATGCAACGAGGACTCCAACCTGTGCTGATGAGGGATGTGGTGTGCAAGCAGCTCTTAAACGGCTGTGTCACAGTACTTATCCTACAGTCCATAAGTCTGTGACAATGGGGGAGAGGCACCGTTTAGGGAGTGGCTAAAAATATGCCTGGAGCTGTCTAAGGCACCAAGTTGTAAAGGGAAGATAATGCAAGATGGAAGACATGAGTTGGGAGAGAAAAAGGGTTGTAGGAATCTAGAGAGAGGTTGAGGGTGCTATTGGTTGACTGATTGCTCAGACTACGTCGGCTTAATCAGAACGTTTGGAGGAGAGGCAGGAAGAAAGGAAAGGTCTGCATTACTCCACTCAGAGAGATATTTTAGACTCTTAGTGAATATTTTTCTCCTTCTGGTCAGGAGTTCTAATCAAGCTTTGCTCCTTTCCAACTTTCCTGAAGGCTACCAGAGGTTCTCAACAGGAACTTGAAATTTCATACAAGAGGCTCCTCTCTGTGGTATCATTGCAAGAACCCCTGGAACAGAATACACATGAGTACACTTCAGAGTGCTCCTGGAAAATGGGAATTTGGAGAAAAGTTTATTTTGGCACAAAAGTTCTTTGAAATCAGTGTGTGTTTTTCACAATACATATTTTCACAAACTTTTTCAAGACCCCTCTTACATACGGATTTCAAATGTCTTTGCCCCTGAGTAAATGTATCTTTCAATTCTGTTTTTCATGAATTTTCTGAAGCACCTTCCTATGTAAGGGACTCTAAGTTCAAGGGTGAAATTCCAGATATAGGATAGTCATTTTCATGTTGTAGTTCAGAAGCTGGGGAGTGAGGCAGCACTTTGCTACCCCAGAAGCTACTCTGTGCTAGGAATGTGCTAATTCCTTGGGAGTTTTGGAGACGAATGAGGCAGAGGTGACATTGTCCCAGTGAGAGAATCCTCCCGCAGCACCACAGCACCCCATCGGCAGCAGGGACTGGGGATGGAAAGGTGATGAAGAAGCTAGAGAATTGTGTGATCAGAAGCAGCAGGGCAGCGCCAAAGCTAGTAGTCTAATGGCGGTGCCACGGCCCCACCAGCTAGGACAGACCCAGATCGTTCTGAGCTGCTCGTTTTGAAACCAATGCTTTCACCTAACATGGCTCTACGGATCCATGTATCCTCCAGCAAGCAAATTCCCCTAGATATGGTGTGCGTTTAAAGAAGAAGGGACCACATCAGCACTCAGACAAAGACAACCATGGGGTTGGTCCTGAGAGAAACTTCTGATGCAAATAGGCGAAGTATAGGACATACTGTTAGACCACAGCTCTTCTTTCTGCTCACACCTCTGTTCTCCTGGAACACACGTTTGGACATGATACACTTGTGTCTTCCTCTTCTCTTAGAATCACCAATCCAATAATAATAATAATAATAATAATCTACACACATAAAAGGAGGGGTAGGGATGATAGGAAATGTGGAAAGTTTTCACACAAAAATAATATGAATAATAATAGCTATACTCTCAGCACATTTCTCTCCCATCTAATGAACTTTTACAATTCTATGACAGCGTGATTGTTTTCTGAGCTACCAGTAAATAGGGAAGAGAAGATTCTGAGGCAGCTTCAGTTTGAAATTCACTTCCAAAGCCTTAGTGTAGGAGAGCTGGCACAGCATTTAACGTGAACTTTAAGGGGAAGAGAACAAAAGAGAAGTGACCAAGTGGCTCAGCACATGCAAGTCTAGATAGACAAACAGAAGAGAGGTAAGGTAACCCGCAGGTTTTGAGCAGCCACAGTAAACAGAATAGTCCATGGTGGTGAGCATGTGAACCGACTGGTAGGCTTAGGAAGATAAGGAAGAGTGGGAACATCATCAAGAGAGACACTAACACAAAGAGAAGTTGCTGAGTGTCCCTGGGGCTTCGTTCCAACATGACAGGCATACTTGGCTTGACAAACCGGAAAGCGCCTCAAAGAAGAAAGCCTGGATGGAGATGAAAGGAAAGAGGCAGACACACCCACCTGCTGGAGAACAGAAATGAACCTACAGCAACAGCAGCTGATACCCCGCATTTTCCAACGGGCTGAGCTCTAACACAAAGGAGTGACAGATTGTCGGCAACTGTTTTCAAAAGAAAGTCTGTGATCACAAGACCCAGGACATATCTGGATCTACACCACATGTCAGGGGGGGCGGGGGCTGGGGGCAACACAAATGAACTGTCTCCACCCCCGGGGGAGTTTATCTCCGAGAAGTCTTTGTTTTCCATGCATTCTTGGGGGTCTAGCATGGCCATTTCCTACAGACGTGTGTCCTGTCTCTCACTTTCCCAATGAGGGAAGTTGGTCCTAGAGCCACGGATGGGGAAACCAGCCCTAACTCTGCCAGGGACTAGACTTGGGCAGAATCAGAAAGAAAACTAAGTTCCACTGTGGGATCTCCAGCTTGCTTCATCTCTGCCTCCCTCCTTCAGCTTGCCATCCTCTTCCTAACTTCCTTTGGTGCCTGCTTTGTGTTCTGGGGTGTCTTTTTCTCAGGTAGTTGTCAACAAACCCTTCTGGGGACTCCAGAAGTTTATTGGTGGAAGAACCACTCCAGCTTGCCTATCTCTCTTGCCTACAGATTCTGTCCCAACTGGTCTGGGTGGGGACCCTAAGTCAGTGTTTTTCACAGACCCTCAGGTGTTTCTGATGGAGAGGAGCCATAGATGGAGCAAGTGCCTGGGGGTGTTTGTTGATGATTAAAGTAGTCATTGTTCACAGCACAGATTTTAACAACCACTCCACTCTTGACTGGAAGTGTTTAAAGCTGAAGGTATTTATCTGAAGTGGCGGGTTGTTGGCTAGTGAATGGGTCTTTGGAAATCTGGGAGATCATCTCTGGTGCTTTCCCATTGAACATCACTCACTCTAAAAGAGAAAGGAAATGTTCAGTCTTTCTGTGTAGCCAACAGAAACATTTTACATCATTTCACTGACCTTGCGGTTTCAAACATCACTAAAGTTGCCCTTAAAAAACCATGATTCTGATATTTATTTGATTAAAAAGTGTGTTGTAGAATGAAAATAAAATTACAGATTTTTTTTTTAAATTATTCACCTAAAACAAATAGGGCTTAAGCCAAACTCTTGAAGGGACAACAACTCATAAGACTGTCCCTTGGCTGTTCCCTGCAGGTCTCATCATGTGAACATCTAAGTCTGCCTGGATTACTGAGATAAGTTCACCATGTCACCTGAACATTTCCCACCCATCTATGCAGGAATACAATGGCATAGAAGAAAGAATCTGTGTGTGTAAACTTAAAGCTGCTGCCATGATTCTCAGTTGTAGCCAAGACCAAACATCAAAACCACGGACAGCTTAGAGTCAATGACCGTGTCCCTAATTTTCACAGGTTAACTTGTTCTACCTTCTCTTTATTAATTTTATTCTGGGTTATGACATTCTTTTTCATGCATTTATAACTACTTTCAAAGCCCAGTCCTTATGCATAGGAGCTCATATTCAAAAGGAAAAAAAAAATAACCAATGTGAATTCTGTAAGTTGCATTTGACTTTTATACAAAGCATCACTGCTCCACAGAAATTCAAGAGACAAAATGGATTTTCATTTTAGCTTGACTGTCAGATCTCTCTGGGACATCTCCCACCCACTGCCTCTCCCCAAAGCACTGACCCCAGACCTAAATCCCAACAAGCTCCACTAGAGGGCAGTTTTCAAGATTCTAGACAGTTACTCTTTCTATCAATTATTCCAATTAGTACTACTTCCTCTCAGTTGCTCCTCCTTTTTCAAACATATCCCAAGTGGAGAAAACACAGCAGCAGAAAGGGTGTCATAATTCCAAGACTGTATTATCAAACTTATTTATCACTGATATAAGTACCATGTTCAAAATGTGAAAATCCTCGATTACTTTTCAAAAACCTCTCAAATATCATACATATGATAAATGCATTACTTTCTTTCTGGAACGGAATTGACTTTTTTCAAAGTTATTACTTTATAAAACCAATCCTTAAGTGTTTAATTTTTTCTTTTTGAGCAAATATGAAGGTAATTAATATTACAAAGTAAAGCTACGGATTCGCGTTTTAAAATGAGTTCTTAGTAGAGTTTCTTTCCAATAACAAATTTGATATTCTAAGACCTATCCTTTCATTTTTAGAAAAGCTGTAAAAATTAATATGAATACATTCCTGTAATAGTCTGAAAATAAATTTTTAGAAATTCAGAAAGTCTAACTGGGGATGCTGAGGGCAAAGGACTAACACAGAAAAAATTTCTGTGCCCCTTCTTGAGACAGGTGTCCCAGAATCTGAACACACAACACACAAGTCTTTAAAAGATACCAAGACTGGGGCAGGCTTTTAGTTCGGCAGTTAAAACACTGCTTGGGATGTCCACACCCCATACTTGAGTGCCTGGCTCCACTACCAGTCCAGCTTCCTGTCCATGCACACTAGGAGGAAGTAGAGGATGGCTCAAGTGATTGGATTCCTGCCCACCTTTGTGGGCGACATGAAAAGTATTCCCAGCCCTTGGCTTCAGGCTGGCCCAGCCCAGGCTGTTTACTGGCATTTAGGGAGTTGAACCAACACATGCAAGACCGACCTCTCTATCTTTCAAAAGAGACTGAAAACAAATTGGAGGGAAAAAAAATTTAAATGCCAGCATTCTTTAACAATTTTTTAATTTGAGAAGGAAATCGTATATGGCTTCTATCTGGTTGTAGCACTACTGAGAAATCTTCAACCTTTCTTTGAAGTGAGCCAGAGTTCATTCATTCACTAAACAAGTATGTATTCATTAGTTCTTATGTGCCAAAATGGTGTCAAAAAAAAGCAACAATGTATTAATCAAACCAAAGTGACCTTATCATCATCTTGGTTGAGAAAGAGTAGGAAATATGATCAAAGTAATTCTCTGACTAGGCATTCATAGGTTTAAACAAGCATATATTTTAGATGTTTTGTCCTCTTGGAGATAGCACAAAAATTTTTTTCTGGCTTGTTTTATCTTGTTTTTCTTTTGGTTTTCTATTTTTGATAATGTGAATTTCTATTATGCAGCTCTGTTCAGACAATGAAAATGCATAAAATCATCGTTAAATATCCTTGACTTAAAGTCATGTGTTCCAGGACAGAACCTTTTGCCTATAGTTGAAGGTCTTATAACAATGAATGGATATGGCAGGCTAATTCTCCACTTGTAGTACTGGCATCCCATATGGTCACCAGTTCTGGTCCCAGCTGCCCCACTTCTGATCCAGCTCCCTGCTTAGGACCTGGGAAGGTAGCAGTGGGAGGCGTCTCACATCCTGGGGCCCCTGCACCCATGTGGGATACCCAGAAGAAACTCCTGGCTCCTGACTTTGGATTGCCCCAGCTCCAGTTGTTGCAGCCATTTGATGAGTGAACCAGTAAGTGGAAGATCAATCTCTTTGTCTCTCCTTTTCTTCCTGTAACTCTTCCTTTAAAATAAAGTTTAAAAAACGAATTGGAATAGATACCCTAACATATTTCAAAAAGACTCAGAGTGTTATATAATTATTATGCTATTATATAATTCTTCTTCCTTAGCCTCAGACCATGGCTTAAACTTAATCTCAGCATTAAAATCTTCAACAGATTTCACTAAACAACCCCAAAATAATCTTTGCCTTTGATGCTTCAGAGCACTTACATGTTGTCTTACATTAGGAGTCCTGGGAGGACAGGAGGTAGACGTGCTCTCATGTACATTTTAATTATTATTCAGTGCATGAGAAGCAATTCAGCCCACTGTTTAAGAATAGGGGTTTGGCTCCACATTTCCAGAGTTGACTCCTACCCCCATGTGACCATAACTTCTCTGTGCTTCAGTTTGTTCACCTTGTTCAGGTTTCTAGCAGTTTTACCATTTTAATTCATATGATGATTAAAAATACAACTGCAGGGACAAGCATTTGATAACAATGGTTGAGGTGCTGCTTGAGACGCTAGTATTCCATATCAGAGTCTGCAGGTTTGAATCCCAGCTCCTCAGCTTTCAATCCAGGTTCCTGTTAATGCACACTGGAAGACAGCAGGGGATTTCTCAAGGACTTTGGTTTCTACTACCGACTTCAAAGACCCAGACTAAGTTCCAGGCTACTGGATTCGGTCACATCCAGCTAGTCACTGCAGCTATCTGGGGAGTGAACTAGCAGAAGGCAGATCTCTGTCTCCCTCTGTTTCTTTATGCATTTCAAATAAATAAAGCAAATAAGAATAAACTACTGTAGCTATCACAGTCAGAATGAGCCTAACAAGTATGATGTTTAAAGACCATGTGGTAATCTGGATGAATCCAAAACAAGCAGTATGAACTTTTGTTAAGAACATTGCATCAGGGCCTGCCGCGTGGCCTAGCAGCTAAAGTCCTTGCCTTGAACGCACCAGGATCCCATATGGGCGCTGGTTCTAATCCAGGCAGCTCCACTTCCCATCCAGCTCCCTGCTTGTGGCCTGGGAAAGCAGTCAAGGACGGCCCAAAGCCTTGGGACCCTGCACCCGCGTGGGAGACCCTGAAGAGGCTCCTGGCTTCGGATCGGCATAGCATTGACCGTTGCGCTCACTTGGGGAATGAATCATCGGATGGAAGATCTTTCTCTCTGTCTCTCCTCCTCTCTGTATATCTGACTTTCCAATAAAAATAAATAAATCTTAAAAAAAAAAAAGAACATTGCATCAGTATTAATTTATTAACTTTAACAAATGTGTATAACAAAAAACATTTAATAACTCATTAAAATGTTAATGATCTGGAAAAGGAATATAAGATATATAAAACTTTATAACTTTTCTATAAACCTAAACCTCTAAAATAAGTTTATTTAAGCACTAACAATTAGAATTAAAACACTGTAATATTGCTGTCAATAAAGCATTTGGAAGCAAATATGAACCACAGCAGACACTTAGTTGCTGATAATTGTACTAGTAGTTGCCAGCAGAGTTTTAAAGCAAAATTATTAACTTCTACTTATAGTTCGTTTTAAAGGTTTTACGGGAGAGGGACACAGAGAGAAATCATCCATCCACTGGTTCACTCCATAAATGGCTGAATGGTTAAGACTGGACCAGGTTGAAGCCAGGGACCTCTGGATCTCCCAAATGGGTGTCAGGGGCCCAAGCACTTGAGTCTTCATCTGCCACTTTCCCAGGCACATTAGCAAGGACTCGGATATCAAGTCAAAAAGTGAAACAGCTGGGACTTGTATCTGTTCTCATAGGGGATACCAGTGCTAGCCCCTTCCTTATGCCTTCTGTTTTGTTTAACTGTAAACAAAAGTTTTATTGTTTCAGCATTGTATGGGAAAGGGGTTAGAGTACTAAAGACTGTACTCATCATAGTGCTAGTGTTTGGGGGGCAGAATTATATGTGATATGATTAATTAGATATGAGATGCCAACAACATGTTTGAGAAGCTATGAATTGGTTTCATGGGTTTCCATCTGAACTGTTGTTTTAATATCTAAGTTACAATTTGTATGAGTATTTTACAGTAAGAGGTAGAGGTCTGGCTATATTTTATGACCTTCAACTTCTTTCTATTGTCTACAGGATCAAGTCTCGATGTCTTCATACAGTATCTAATGAACAGTTTCATCTTCCCGGATGCGTCAGAGTCCTGCTCCAGATCCTACGCTCCTCAAACATCTATGCCTGTTTGTGTGCTTTGCATGGAATATTAATATCTCCATTCTCCTTCAATAAAGTAACTCTCATCCTTGGGGGCCTGTTCCATTTGTTATAAGCATTTCTGTTCCTTCAGAAAGAATTAATTACTCATTCTTCTATATTCTAATAGCATTTTGTTCACAAAGGTTATGAGAATTATAACCTTCTGAGGAATACTGTGTTATATTTATTCATCTTCATCCTTGTGTTTTGAATCTACTGATTTCAAATAACTCTTTCTTGGGTGTACAAGGACCGTCTGGACAAATCCACACAGCATATTTTTTCTGCTCAAACTTTTCCTAAATATTATATATACCCTCTCTACATGCTGTTACTTACTCAGGATTGCTTCCTGGGATTAGTTCTGTGCCATTTGAAGGCTTTACTCTCCACCTTAGACATTCTTTGTTGGAGATAACCACATGTATTTCTGTTTTTGTTTCCTTATTAATCAAAAACAACATTATATTGCTACATATTCATGAGCATGGGTAACCTTTATTCTATATTCTCTCAGTGTCTATCCAATTTTATCTCTGAAAATTACCAGTACTCAGGATTTTCTCATCTGACCCGGAGACGGTTAGAATTATCCTTTATCATTAAACACCCAAGGATCCTTTTTTAAAAAGTGTACTTCTTTATAAAGTGATTTGGGTGTCCTCAAAAATAACTTAAGTTGATCAATAAACATTATTTTTCCTTTACAGAATTAATATACTTGCTATAAAAATTCAAGTCATATCTGTAAGTGGAAAGATAAATCCACTTTTGACCTCCTAATATAGTACTTTGTAATATGTGACATCATCTCATGTCACCAAATTCACCAAATTCCTCACGTATATCAATATACACTTTTTTCTTTTTCTGACTTTCATATTATATTAACCATTCCACTTAATAAATGGCAAGGATATTCTTATTTTCACACTTCATCCCTTTTATTTTTACTTTGGTCAAGTCATCCAAATGAATTTGAAAAGGAAATTTTTGATAAGAAGTAGAGTATAAAATATGATAGAGAAGCAAGTGTCCAAATCTCAAATCTGTCTTACAGACATGGTTTTTCTGTTCAATGAACCAAGGAGGCCAAGTTCTGTGATGTCAAAAAAAAAACTCTCAAAAATAATAGAACTTAGTCATTGAATTTGAGCTTAATCCTGGCACACTTTATTTTCACACCTTTGATACTACTAGTTAGCCTAGCTCACATTCATGCACTAGATTCTTAACATGCAGGTATCTGGATGAGAGAAATCCCCTTAGCTCCTAAAATTATGATGAAGCCAGCATGTTAGATTTGATGGCAGACTTTGCTAAAGCTATGAAATCTGCTCTCTACCACCAGTTGAATTCGGGTACATCTATTTGTGCAGTGTGCTAGACAAAACCATGCTTCTAGAAGCCAGAATCAAACTCTGCCCGGCATTCACTTAAAAACCAAGCCAGCACAGAAGGCAGTATCATGCGACATTGGTGCAATCATTCAGGAACTTCTCTATATTCAATGACTCTCCTTCTAGCTCCAAAGCACAAGAAAATACACAAGATTCCATCTAAGATTCAGTCCTAGATGATGCAAAATCATTCCCATGCAAACCTGTAACCCAAACTCAGGGTAGTGTGGTGGTCACCTCCACAAAGGAAACCTTCACAAATCCATTGAGCACAGACCTAACGACAAAGCCCACTTTCTAGGAAACTGGCTGTTCAGATATGCATGGGCAGCCCAAAAAAAGAATGAGACATTTGTCCAGAAACATGCCTTTCTGGTGGAATTTATCCTCCAAAAGCTCTAAGATATGGCAGCAAGCAGTCAATGAAAGTAAGCATCTTTACTGTCAGCACTCAAAAGAAGAATGACAGTAAATTGAACCCGAACTCATTTCCCCATATGGTATCCACAGCACGCCTCCCAAGGCCACAACTGACCTAAGTGAAAGTGCAAGACTGCTAGAGACTAGGATTCAGAGCCCCATCACTCCATCAGCCATGGGCGTCTGAGCTCTGCTCCCAGAATCCTGGTCCCTGGGCATGTGCACTGAACTACCACAGCTGCACCTACCACAATGCCACCACCGAGACAGAAGAGGGAGGAATGTGGCAAGGTTGAGCAGGTAGGAAAGCGCGTATCTCTCTGATTCCCAGGAAATCACAGTAGTCAACAGATCAGTGCTGCCCACTTCCAGCCTGAATGAGCTTTTGGTTAACAGAGATTCCATGCAGCCCCAGAGGTGAAGGGGCAATGCCAGCAATGGTGACAGGCAGCCTGCTTCCCAGGGTACTCGGATGAGAGTGGACTATGCATCGCTAACCAGGCAGCCGTGGGCCCCAGCTCACACATATAGATAGTAACACTGCCAGGACAGCATCTCCTAATGCCAAGACCAAAAGAAATACCACGACTGCTTTCTTTTTATATAGCCTGAAGAGAGGACTGACGGTGATGCTGCTGCAGTCTACAGACATACACTGCTGGATTTGCCCTCACTTTTCCAGCACACATTTCTGGTACCCTTGGTTATTGTCAGCCCTTGCCAATGTAATTTTTTCCTAAGAGTTCCTCTTGGTTTTCTAGGTTGCCTAAGCTACCCAGGGATTTCGCTGAGTCCCCTCTCATTTCTGTTCACGTAGCATGTACGCTTTCATTGCTCAGTCACCTGAGCATTTCTCCCTTCCCCGAGCTCCCCGCCACCCCATTTCACCAGACTGGGCTAGTCCTATCAAGATGAAAACAACACTGTAACACTCGGAACAAACTTCTCCTGTCGGATGCACACAGGGGACTCTCTGTTGTACGATCTGCGCTGGTCCTCCATGCAGCAGAGATTCAGCTCGCAGATAGGAGATCCAGACTGCTGATCAGAAGGGAGACTGACTTCTGCCCTTCATTTGGGCCACAGAATACTTATCTCCTTCCTTCCAGCTTCTTCTCAAGTTGCACTTAAACCTGGGGAGATGTAAATATGTAAGGAAAACCCAGGACCATATTCGCAGGTGATCCCTTTCAAATAAATAAATAAATAAACCAGCACTTTTCGGTTGCTTTATCACTGACTAATTCAACTGCTTATTCATAAAGGGGCAGGAGCAAGACAAGGCCACCGAGTGGGCAGGGAGCACGGCGGGGAAGCCACCTCCACGGGCAGATCTTCCTGTTCTGACACATAGGTGCATGGGATGTGGCTGTTGGCAAAATTTCTGTATCTCTCTTTCTGGTAACCCCAGGCTGTCCTACTTCCATAGGTCTACTGAAGAAACCTTTTTTTTTTTCCTTTTCTTTTCTTTTTAAGATTTATTTATTTATATTGGAAAGGCAAATTTACAGAGAGAGAGAGAAATCTTCTACCTGCTGATTCACTCCCCAAATGGCTGCAACGGGTGGAACTGAGCTGATCCAAAGCCAGGAACCAGGAGCTTCTTCCAGGTCTCCCATATGGATGCAGGGTCACAAGGCTTTGGGCCATCCTCCGCTGCTTTCCCAGGCCACAAGTAGAGAGCTGGATGGGAAGTAGAGCAGGCAGGACACGAACCAGCACCCATTTGGGATGCTGGTGCTTACACATGGAGGATTAGCCTGTTGAACCCTAGCATCAGCCCCTGGAGAAGCCTTTTCTGGGACAGACGAGACATAGAAAACTCCAGCAATTGTTACCAGTGTTTAATATTTGTAGAACACCGACCACTGGAGTCAACACTCCACCCACGTGTAACTTGCATCTTATTAGAACTTTCTAGGGGGAAAAAATTACTTTAGCTGAAAGCTAAAAGCTGTTTAGCTATGGTAAAGGCAACAAGAATACACATTCCTCAAATACCTCTAATTGCTTCCCATAACAATGAACTTTCTACTCCTTCCATTAAGAACAGTCATTAACAATGTACTCTATGAGCACATCTCCACAGTATTTTTTAAAAACATTTAGGAAAGCCTGCCAGTATCTTGGACTGGAAAAAAAAATTATCATGTAAAAACATATTTGTAAAGATTTTGTTCAGAACACTTGTACACAATTGGAAATAAATTGGTTCATTTCCGACCTGTCTGGGTTCCCTGCCTTTCTCTTCCTCAGCACCCGAGGTCGGATGAGCTGCATCGAGAGGTCTTTCCCCTTTTCTGAAGCAGGTAAAGGGAGCGCATGGGAGTCATAACCCCCATTCTCGGGGCCACCCTCCCCAACTCAAGCACCTTCCATGTCTTTACTGACAACCAGATCCAGAAGCCAGCCCAAAACTCCATCTATGAGCCAAGAACTCTGAACGCTCTCTAACTCCTCCCAGCCTCCCTTCTTCAAGCACGCTCTATGTGTCGTCAGCAGGTGCTCTGCACGTTCAGCTTGCCTGGTGTAGGTGAGCCCCTACATCACTCCATTTACACATGCAAACAGCTCCGAATGGACACCCACAGAAACATCAAGCACTATTATCTATGGGACTCAATAACATATAGCATCTCAACTTTCTCCATAATATACTGTATCTCCCAAATGTGCTGCCCTGACACGTACTACATTTATACTAAACAAAATGTACATCTTTAAAACTGCCAAGTTATACCACTCTCCTTTTTCCTGCATTTGTGCTTTAGTTTATTATCCCCTCTCTTTTCAAAATTTACATTAGTGAAAACAAACTTTTGCTCTACAAAGGACATCAAAAAGCTGAAGGCAAACTCCTAAGAGAAGATGTTTAATAACAATATTTTAAATTTTTTGCTAACATAAGTAAGCAAGGTTTTGAATTCACGTCCTTTACAGAATAGAAAGACAAGTGATTTATTCACAATGCAAGATACTAAGATACTCATGGCATCATAGGAATTATTTCAACATGTGTGTTAAAGATTAAATTAAAATAACCTAAAGTTAAAACTGAATTATAAAGTGTAGATCCAAACCACATGGGGGAGGCAGGAGGGTAAGGGGAATTATACACTGGACACAAAATCGAACAACTCCCTCCTGGGACTGTTCCCCATCAGCCTATCCCCACCCCCATGCCCACTGCGCATCTTTAATCTCAAGATTGTCTCACTAGCTGAGAAACATGTTTCCCTACAGAATGGATTGTTGATTTTGCACAACAGCTTCTGGAAGCCATGTTCGTCTATCGCATGTATCTGTACCAAAGTTCACTGTCGTATATTTAAATTTCTCTAGTCTGAAATGTACAGGTTGCTGCCGCTCATTGCAAAATGTCTTTATGGAACTTTAGTTTTAAGGAGAATTTACTTTCAAAAATGGAAATAAAAGGAAAACAACAATGAGATGTAATGTCCAGACCTAATTAATATAGATATCATCAAAAAGACAGGAATTAGCAAGTGTTACCGAGGTTGTGAGAAATGGAGACACTCATACACTGAGGGTGGGAACGTAAGATGGTACCGTCTCCAAAACACTATTTAGCAAATAATTTGAAAGTTTCTTAAAAAGCTAACCAGACGGCCCAGCGTGCCAGCCTGGTGGTTAAAGTCCTCACCTTGCATGTATCGGGATCCCATATGGGCACCTGTTCATATCCTGGAGGCCACCCTTCCATTCCAGCTCTCTGTGTGTGACCTGGGAAAGCAGTAGAGGATGGTCCAAAACCTTGGAGCCCAGCACCCTCGTGGAAGACCCAGAAGAGGCTGCTGGCTCCTGGCTTTGGATCAGCTCAGCTCTGGCCATTGCAGCCACTTGGAGATTGAATCAGAGGATGGAAGAACTTCCTCTCTTGTCTCTCCCTCTCTCTGTATATCTGATTTTCCAATTAAAAGATGAATAAATTAAATATATATATAAAAGGTAACTAGACCTACCGTGTGATCCAGCAATGCCACTCTTAGATACATGTCCAAGAGAAATGCACATAGGCATATATGTTCACAAAAATATTTGCATATGAATATTCATGTAAATACTATTCATAATAGCTAAAAGGTAGAAACACAAATGCCCAACAATAAATGAATAGGTAAGCATGTATGGGGAAGCCACATTTGTCCATAGTTTTCCATTACTGATGATAGCAAACTATTGTTCTATGGAAGGATCCACTTTTTGGGAATTATCTGATTGCTTCTCTTTAACATAGTTCTTCTACTTAAATATAAATTTACTGCAAATGAGAAATTAAAAATGACATCTTGACAAGGACCAAATTGCTCATATTTGGTTAGAATTATCCATGAGTGAAGCTATTTCTTTACATTATTCACATCAGGACACACATATACTTAATTAACCCATCACAGTAACACGAAGATTAACCACTGAACTTGGATGATGACAGTCTCATCCTGCAAGATATCATTGTGATTTGCCCCCCATGAAACAAGTAAGTAACCTAATTATTTTGTAATCAAATAAATGTCAACTCCCCACCAGTGATTTCAGTAACAATTTTCATATCAATTGAACTCCTTTGTACTCAATAAATACTACTCATATGTATAAATATTGCTTTATGTGTGAGCAAATATCAGAGTTAACTTTAACTAATATGAAAGCCAGAAAAATAGAGAGATCTCCTATCTGCTGGTTCACTCCCCAACAGCCAGTTCTGGGCCAGACTAAAACTATGAGATAGGAACTCAACCAGGTCTCCCATGTGAATGGATGGGACTCAAACATCACCTGCTGCCTCCAAGGTTGCGCATTTCAGGAAGCTGGAATGGAGAGCAAAGCGGGAATAGAAATCCAAGCACTCAGATAAGCAGTGACTACATCTCAAGCAGAGGCTTAATCACCGCACCAAATACCTACCTCTTGCACTCTCTTTACCTTCACTCCAGGTGTGGGAGCCCAGGTAACCTGGAGACTAATATCAGTTTACAGATGTCAAACAGTTGTGTATACTAAAAGACAGTGCATGAGCCCCTTTCATACCACCACCAAATAAATTTTCTATGTTGTACAGCTGCTATTCTTTTTAAAAATTAGTGCCCTGCCCATTCATTTCTTTGGCTAATTCATGCCCATCTGCTTGGCATTCTTGGTTGTAATTCGTACCATCTAGTTGAAACTTGCTGCTACTGGGATCGTAAAGGAAAACTTACATGTGTTACACATAAGATATTTTATCTACAAAGATGCCACTGCACTAACATTTTAGAGCATTCAAAAAAAAAAGTTTTAATTCCCACAGTACCCTTAAATTCAAGTCCCAAGCAGAAACTAGCTGCTCTTCCATTATGGCATGGAGCAGGGAGCAACACTACCTACTCACAAATTCATACTGAAATTCAACACTCATCCTGTGTCCTTCTTTTCCCTCATCCCCCACTCTCAATCAATCAACAAAGCCTATCAATTCTACCTCTTAGTCATTTCTTTCAGGTAGCCCTCTCATCTGTTCTAAGCCCTCCCAACTGTCTTCATATTTCAAGTGAGGAAAGTGTTTCTATATGAAAAGTTCATGACACCCTCTATTTATAACATCCCCTTTAGATTTCTCCTCTGGAAAACCATTAACTCAAGTTCCAACCTTTTACAAGAACTTAATAATCTGGTCCAACCATTTCTCCATTGTCCCCAATTTCCTCTGTTCTCAAACCTTAAGCTTTGATCATTGCTAGACTTTTTTCCTCCTTCAAATAATTATTTTCTTTCCTCCTAACCTCACAAATACTCTCTCCCATTTCCCAACAATCGTCAAAGTTTCCTAATTAACCCCTCATCAAATCTAAGACCTTAGTTAAATGTCATCAAGCAGATTTTCCCTTCTTCATCATAGTTTGCTGTATTTATTTAAAATCTGCCTTCTCTTTTAACATAATATATGCAAGAAAGCTGTAACTGCATTTGCCTTGGCTGCCCTGTCCTATCAGGTACATAACTGACTTCTTGTACTACCATATTTTATGTGTCTTTTTGTAGAATTTATGATTAACAGTAGAAAAACGTTATATGTGAAAAGATCTTAAGTTGTTCAGAATATAGAAGTAAGTAATTGTAGAATTGCCCATTATTCCCTGAGAAGCCTAAATTTTAACTCCTTTCCAAAATTGGGCTAAAATATGCTCTTAACTCAGCCTCCCCTACTTGCCCCCCAAGTTTTATGAAAATCCAATAAATGGTAAGGAAGGTAAATAAGAAAAAAACGAGATGACAAATTACATGTTTATACCATGAAAAAAGGTGCTCAATGCATGATAGGTATTATGAAAGAACAAAATAATATGCACTCATTAGAGTGTGTGTGAGTGTGTGTGTGTTGAACTTTCCCCAGACAACTGTTGCAATGGTGACACTGGTTTATTTTTCTGAAACCATCTAACATAGAGTTAATCACCAGGAAGAACATGCTGAGATTTGAAGCGTTCTTGGAAAGCCAAGTAGACTAATAGGAGGATAGGTGTACACTGCCAGAATAATCAGTCCTATTATTAGTTATGTACTTCAAAATTAGGAGTCTTAGCCTGGGATCCACAAAACTCTAAAGGGTCTACACATGGATATCAGAGTATCTGTGACCTGCTTACAAACAAATGTAGCAGTAGATGTTTGGTGCAGCAGTTGTAATACAAGTTGGGACACCCATATCTCATATAGGAGTGCTTGGTCAAGTTGTGGCCCTTTTATTTCCGACCCAGCTTCCGGCTAATGTGCATCCTATGAGACAGTAAATACTGTGCATCCTGGAATGTTCAAACACTCTGACACCTGTGTCAGAGACCTGGATTGAATTCTGGGCTCCTAGCTTTGTCCTAAAGCAGCCCTGGCTATGGCAGCCATTTGGAGAGTAGGCCAGAAGATGTAAGATCTATAGATAGACGTATAGATGGATGGATAAATAGATAAACAGATAGATGATAGATAGATAGAGCTATAGATAGACACATAGATACATAGATTTCTCCCTACTTCAAATGAATAAACTGCAAACATTTTAAGTGAACATAAAGCTTTGTGTAGGTGTGTATATATTTGTGCCCATGCACTATTTTGGAGAGATGGACTACAGCATTCAATCACCTCTCAGAGGAACTGTGAGCAAGAAAAAGTTAAGAATTGCCACTTGAATATTTCTTCAAGAAATCTGGTGCTCTGGCAAAAACGAAAATGTTGACAGTATGATTGTTGTGTCATCTGGCTGGCCAAAACCATGTTTTCTATTAAAGTAGAGTAGAAGTCTTGGGGCCAAAATGATCTCAACTAAATGGTTCTTCTACATTATGTTTCCATCTGCCCAGCATGTGAGCCATTAACACATGCTTCCTGTTGATGATTTTCATATCCTTATTTGTAAGGAAATTGCACTGAGAACCAGTTCAAAAGAATAATTTATCTAACGTGAGATAGAATAAATGAACCCCTCGTGTACACTAATAATTTTATATTGCTGAGGAGTGACTGTTTATGGGTGATTAAGACCAAGACTTCATCTACTAGTGTCCACAGCATATACATTTCTATTCTAGTCCAAAAAATAGCAAGTCTCAGCCTTGTGTTGAAATAAATTATTTCAACACTTAATGCATCATCTTTCCTGTATTTCCACATGTTGTGTCATAAGCATTTGACCTCAACCCATTGTTAAATATTTAATAGTACTGTTGGGTAAACAATACAAAGTATTGTTTACTTTTGAATGCAGCATTTACATGAAAAAAAAAAGCCAATACAAGCTGTAAAAGGTACATATTTAGGTAGCAGTACTAACACTCCTGGAGGACAGGAAATGAATTATAACAGGAAAGGAAACTACAAGGAGGAAGAGCAATGACAACTGAAAAGACACTGCAATCCTGCCATAAAGAATAAAAGCAGAAAGTGGTAACTGCCACGCAAGTGTTGGCATAATAGGAAATGCATGTTTCCACCTCTCAAAACTTCAGTACAATAATGGATTGATTTGAGTAGGAGTTTCATCATTCTAGTAAAATGATGAAATAATATTCAACAAAACACCAGCAAACAAAGGATCACTTTTAACATTCACTGAGTATAAATCTTGGACTGACAGAGATCTATTCATTGAAAGGAGTGACAATTGCCTTAAAGAAACATGGAAAGAACACATGTAACAAATTTTGACGAGTTAGGATGCCATTCCTGGAAAGTGTGCTCAGTACAGTCTTTTGGCTTTACCATGACCCATGAGTCCTGGGAAGTATGAAAGCAAAGGTCAGCCTGCACCAGCAAATTTTTATAACCCACTGAGTTCCTTGGAGATGCTGAACTGAAAACTGCACACAGTATCTTCCTTCAACACATTTTTTTCAGTGACAATCAAAATACAGATTGTACCCAAAAGTAAACAGTTGAGATAAAGGAAATCCAAGTAAATAAGAAGATATACCATGTTCATGGTTTTGAAGTCTCGATATTGTTAAAATGTCAATTCTCCCCAAGTTGGTCTAACTTAATCATAATCTCAAGCTTTTTTGAATCCAATAAAGAGATTCTAAAAATTATTTGAAAATGAAGCAAAAATATACAAATAATCTTAAAATCTTAAAGAAGAACAAAGTTGTGGGAATTACAATACCTGATGCGCTTAGTTTAAAGCCATTATAATCAAGATAGCATCGTACTATCTACCATGGCCTAGGATCAACAAATAAATCAGTGGAGCAGAAGAGAGAACCCAGAAACAGATCTACACATAAGTGGTTATTTAATTTTTTTTCACTTTATTTGAAAGGCAGGGAGAAACACAACAAGAAAGCTTTCTCTCATTTGTTCTCTTATCTAATACTTACACCAATGAGACTAGACTAGACAGAAACCAGGAACTAAGAACTCTATCCATTGCTCCCATACAGTTGGCAGATACCTACATTAGTATTTGAGCCATCATCGGATGCCTCCAAGGAGATGTGTTAGCAGGAAGCAGACTCAGAAATGGAAAAACCTGTACTAGAACCAGGCACTTCAATATGGAATGCAGGTACCCAAGAGGTGATAGCCACTGCATTAGATACTCACCATCTCCCACTTGATAGTTGACAAAGCAAAATGCAAAACAGATTTGGAACAAATTTTGCTTTCCAGAACAATGACAATCTTAGCATATTCTGTTGCTATCTATAACCAATACCTTCGACCAAACAGAAATGCCTTGCTTACAAAACCAAGGCATCTGGTAAAGCTGATTCTCTACTTCCAAGGTTGTAACTTGTCATAACATCCTTTCTGGCAGAAGGGTGGAAAATCAAAGCAGGCATGCTGCCACTGTGGCACAACAGATTAAAGCCACTACTTGGGACACCCATGTTCCATATGAGAGTGCCAGAAATCAAGCTCTTCTGCTTCCCGGCTAGCTTCCTACTAATGTGCATGGCAGACAACAGATGATGGCCGAAGTTCTTGGGTTCATGCCTCCTACACAGAAAATCCAAAAGTTCTTGACTCCTAACACCAATGGCCTACTCTAATGCCCTGCTCCACCACCGTGGGAACTTAGGGAGTGAACCAGTGAATGATGGATCTGTTTCTCCTTCTTCTCTTTCCCTGCCACTCTGCCTCTCAAATAGAGAAACAAATAACTAATGTGTATAAAACTTCTTGGAGCCAGAGTTGTGGCACAGCCACCTAAGCCTCTGCTTTGGATGGCTCCCTTCCATATCAAGAGTGCCTTGGATTGAGTTCCTCCTCCACTTCCAATCCAACACCCTGTTAATGGTAACAAGTATGCCCTCTCGTTTGCTCTCTCTCCCTCTCTGTGTCTCTCCTCTCGAATATTTTTTTACAAATGAGAGTGACAACATGAAGCATGGTCAAAAACAAGTCTATCAACTACTGAGTGCAATACTGACTAGACAAATGCTGAAGAACTAGTTATTAAGTATACAGACCACTGCTACTCTAAGGAAAATGCAAATGCACTAGCAAACAATAAAACGAAGTAACTACAGTGTACCAACCCTCTTTCAAACAATGAATAATCCAGAAAGGTGGCCTTTACTTTGATTGACATGTTGTTTTGAACCTAAAGTGGGGAAACAAAACAGCAAACACGGGCTGGCTCCTTCACACTTTCCATGCAGAAGAAAGTGTAAATGGAATCTGGGTTAAAATGCCAGAGGTCACACTCTGATATTTCTAGTCATATCCAAATATATGAATCACTTGTATTGTTGTAGGGACTCAAGACACTTTAGTAGAACTTTCTATTAATCCAATGTAACTTTCCTATCCTGAGGCATAATTTGAATCTTTTACTAAGGTTTACTTTAATGACTTAATTATGTTGCATTTAAATATGCTGACACAGCTAGTTAAGTGATTCTGTACCACATTTTTGAGCTGACCTGTGGACACTCAAAATATTTCTAAAATTGGAAAGGAAAAATAGGGCAATACAAATGTCACACAGAAACAGGTAATACCAAAAACGAAAGCTATGACGCCACCTAACACCAAAGCAACAGTGGAAAAAAGCTCAAATGATCAATTGTTATCTCAATACTACATGAAAAGATGTATCTTGAATGACTTCTTAAAAACTTCATCAACTTGTGCTTTGAACATCCTGAATAAACGCTGCTTTTATGTACTCACATTTCTTAACTCTTCCATTCTGCCGATTCAGAACTAGTCATCCCCACCCCCACTCAAGTCCTTATTGTAGCCTATGAGTTGCACAACGCCCAAGACTGTGACGCACTAAGCTGTTTTTCTACCTAGAAGGACAAAATCTGATTTTAAAACCCTTTCAGCCTATTTCTCAAATACTTAACTTGTGTTGTTTAATCATGACAGACTAGTTGCATTTGAAATCTTACTCATTTCACAAAACATCCAACTTTTTGAAAAGTTTGACTTTTAATATTTTAAGGCAAAAAGTAAAAGCAGCTTCATTTATGAACGTCGAGTGTTTCATCCATTCCCTTATTCCGCTCCCTCCATATTTCTCTTGTTGGAAATTGAAATTTAACCAGGTCAGTTCTGGACTTCACCATTTCATATGAGGTTCAAACAGCTACCAGGGGAGTTAGGCTGAATTATTTGCTAAACTCTAATATTTTAAATTTATAAACTTCAGAAGGAAGACAGCTTTTGAAGCTGACAAAAAAACAATCAGAGAACAGTAGTCTTTTTGTGCACTGCCCAGAAATTCAGTTACAAAGTGGTCCTATTGTGTTTCTCATAATTTACATTTACTTTTTTGGCAGAGCAGAAAGGGGGAAAAAAATAAGAAGTCAAACTTAGAGCCCTACGACAAAAATGAAAGACAGCACTTTTATTTTAAATGTCCCCTTGACATTTAGATGCAATATTTAACATTTACAGGAGATAAGAAGGCAAAAAGAAATGGCAGCTGGCTCCCTGCAATGTCACTGAATAGGTGTGGGACCATTTCATTCTGCAGAAATTGACTGGATCTCTCTGGCTGATGGCCACAGGAGGCCTGTATGGAACCAGTGTCATGGTGGGTCTCTTCTCTGAGATGATCTGCAAAAAGGAAAAAACCTGGATGACAAGAATCCTGATGTCTGAACTATGCAAGCCAGAGCAGACATTCTCTCAAACAGATCAATACTAACCAAGGTGCAGCTGAAAAACAGGATGGACTTGTATCATTAAACAAACATCAGGCTGCTTGTTCACAAGGGCCAAAGAAACACAGCAAGAGTGTTTTCCACAGTGTGTTTGCCCATGACCTCCAGCCTGACCCACAAGCCTTCCCTCTGTGGTGGGAAGTCTTCTTGTACTGTGTCTTCCTCTGGCATTGTAGGACTCCTCTGAAACTTGGCATTGCTTTTATGGCAAGTGCGTCTGTTTGGGCCTAGCCAAGACAATGACATGACACAAAATACTAATCAATGCGATTGATTTAGTCAAATGATTTGCATTGGGTCTTTGACAACATACAGACAATGACTCAGAGACAGGATTTTTACGTATTACCCAATCATGCTGGAATTAGGTGGTGGTGTCTTAGATTAAGTTAATTCAGAATACATTTCTACCTAACCAAACAAAAGTAACTGGATATAACAAATACATTTGCTCTAATGTCCACATTAAATACCTTTTTACTAAGTCCTAAAAAATTACTCTACTCTAATTTTCATTTCCCCACACAACCTTTCTGCCCCAAAAAGTAATATTTGCATGTGCATATGAAATCCTTCTGTAACACCTCTTTATATGTGCACATGTAAATGAAGCTCTGAATCTAATAATGTGCAAATTACATCATTATCTTCACTACTAAGGTCTATAATATATGGGGAAATCATTGCAATCTGTAGAGCAATCATCCCCCAAAAAGTATGGAGAATCAACTGTCAATTGCAAGTGTTCTTCTATGCCTCTAAGCAGGAAGACTTCTCACACAACTGCATGTGTGTAAAACTGACACGTTCTGTATGTTCATTGTGTGAAAAGTCAAAAAAGATCCCAGCTTCCGGGGTTCCTGACCCGCTCAAGAGTAACGCACTCAATTAAATGGGAGGCAAGTAGCAGATCCTCTAACGAGGTGTGGGTCTTCCGAATGTTTCAGTGGTCACGGGTGAGGCTGCCACAGAGCCAAGGTTTCATTAAACCAGGTTAACAGAAGATGTGTCTCCTGCTGTCACAAAGACAAATTTGGGAGCAGGGAGGTGAGTAAAGGAGGAGTAAGAGTATTCGTTAGCTCCTGCTCTTAAACTTTCCCTGGAGAGAAAAGTACAGAAGGAGACAAACTCTCCCCACAAGCACAGGAGCGCACAAGATCCATCTCTCTGAATAAAGGAGAAATAAATTCAAGTTTGGAACTCTGCCCACCGAGTGGCGGCTCCAGCAAAGGGGACAGTTTGCTATTAATTGTTAATGTCGTCTGCCATTAGAGGGCACTAAACAACTCTACATTAATGCATTAGAAGAGAGAAAGGAGCCGGGAAAAGAAAGAGGGGAGGCAGACGAGGGAGGGATTGGAGAGCTAGGGGAGAGTCGGTAGAGGGAGAGAAAGAGAGGCGAGAGGAAGGGCTGGGGAAAGGGATGCGGGAAGGCGTGGGAGGGCCGGAGGGAAAGCGGGAAGGGGGAGGGGGCTGGAGACGGACGGACTGATAGGGAGACACACGGAAATCTGGGAAGATTAAAAAGGACGTGGAGCCTCCAGAGCCGTCTGAAGTGAGCCCCGAGCCAGCCTCCGCCGGCCACCGCGCCCCTCCCTCGCGTGCTCACGACGGTAATTATAAAGCGAAAGGCGGCGGCGACGGCGAGGTCACCGTTTTTACCAGCCTGCTGCACCGAATGCGCGCGGTGCAGGTGCGGCGGCCGCGGAGCTTTGTGATTCATGCCCACTTTCAAAGGGGGCTCGGGCCGTCTGAGAGGCACCCAAACAACTGTCTTCTAATATTAGCACGGCTGTATTTCGGGATCTATTATAGTCTGTCCAGACAGATCCCATTGTAATGGGATCTTTTATTAAAAGATTAGCACTATCTCCTGCAGTTGGTGGAAAAAAATCTGTTATCACTGAGTTATTTGCAGTTGTGGAGGGGGTGGGAGGGGGTGATGGAAGATGGTGTGGGAGGGCCAGAGAAGGACTTTGTGTGGGGGGGGTGCAGTGAAGGAGGGGCGGATTTGAAATCCTTAGGACAAATCCCAGTGACCTGCGAATGTCCAAGAATTTGTCTGCATACTTCGCTGTCTGTTGTCCTTCAGGTTTGGGAAGCCAAATGAATAGAAAATTTAAAAGGCAGCTTTGGAATAAACAATATAGCATTTTCCGTGAAGTAATCGTTTTATATAAAAGGAAATATCGCCTCCTCAGTTTCATTCAGCGGTGCCAAAAATGTTATAAATGAGAGACCCGCCAACTTTCAGGCGAAGAATGCCGGGCACTGTACTTAATAAAGTGAAGCTACAGAAGTTCATTATCGATGTTGCAATCTTTTTTATTCGCGGGAAGAGAGAGAAAGAGAGAGAGAGAGAAAGAGAGAGAGAGAGAAAGAGAGAGAGAGAGAGAGAAAGAGAATGAATAAATGAATTGAGTCTGGAGCCGAGCAGGAGAAGGAAGGGACACAAGCGCCCAGGACAGAAACTGGGGAGTCGCCGGGCCGGGGAGGAGGGGGCAGACCGCCTACGTCGGCGCCCCCCGCTCAGGGCTCCGACTCCAGACGCCGGCGAAGTGAAAGGGGAGAAAAGAAAGGGAGAGGGCCAGACTGCGCCGGGGGGTTGGGGGGAGGCCGGGTCTGAGGTGTTAAACATTTTTGTTTGCCGGCGACTGGTCGGGACCCGGGGCTGCGTCTCCGAGCCGCCCGGCTGGGGTGGAAGGTGCCAGGGGGTGCGGAGGACAGCCGCCCAAGTGCAACACGTCCAGACCCAGACACAAAACCTCGCCGGGTCCCCGCGCACAGCCCGGTGTGGGGGTTCCGGCGGCCAGGGTGCGACCCCACCCTGAGCGAGGTGATCTCCCTCCAGCAGCAGCCCCTGGCTCTCGGGTCGCTTACAAAAGTCTCTGCCCCAGCGGAGGAGCGGCGGCGCGGGGACCCAGTCCCGCGTTCCCCGCCCGATCCCACCGCGCCCCGCGTCGCACACCCGCACGCACACAGACAGACACACACACTCGCACTCACGCCACCCCAGGCGCAGCGCGCTGCCTGCGAGTGGCGGCGTGCAGGACTTGAAGTGGGTGTTCTTCCCCGCTCCCCACCCCCGAGCGTCGCCCCCACCCCCCCATTCCCCACCCCCCGCCCCGGCCTCCTGCCCCCTCCCTCTCGCTCCTACGCAAATAAGAACTCGGCGATTCCCCTCCTGCTGCTTTGATTTCGGGCACCTCCGACAGATAATTGGGAAGGGTTTCCAGAAGGTGGGAAATGTCACCTGATTCACAGTGAACTTTTAAAAGCTCCCCACCCCCAAGGAGCCGCGCACACCCTCGCTCGAGGCCGCCCTCCCACAGCCCCACACACTGGGAGACCGCCCACCGCAAACCGCGGAGACCCCCGTCTAGATTTAAAGCGCGGCTGCGCCCGGCTTCTGACGTCCATTGAATCGCGCGGGCTGCCGGCGGTGAGCGCGGGGCTGAGCCCGGATCTCTGCGCCCTCCGCCGCTCGCCTCTGAGACGCGCGCCACTCGCACCAGCCACCCCGCTGCCCGCCGTCGCCACTGCGCCCGCTCCCCCGCGCCGCCGCCGCTCTCCTCGCCCCGCGCCTGCCCCCAGGATGGTCCGCGCCAGGCACCAGCCCGGCGGGCTGTGCCTCTTGCTTCTGCTGCTCTGCCAGTTCATGGAGGACCGTAGCGCCCAGGGTAAGCGAGGCGGGAGTATGGGGCAGTGGGGGAAGATGCGCTGGGCAGATTCGGCTGCGGACACGGGGGGCTCGACTTTTCCGTGGTCTCCACTCTGCGGTGCTCGCAGCTACGCAGCTCTGGACCAACTTAGCGACTCCGCGGTTGGAGAGGAACCGGCAAACCGGAGGCAGTGACACTTTAGGACGGGGCAGTGGAGTTGGGAGCTCGGCGATCCTTTAAAAGGATAGGGAGTGAACTGGAGTCTGCCTCAAGTAGTTCGGGGTGGATGGATGCTGCGCGTTCTAGCCAGGATGACTTTAGATGGAATCTCCCGTGCTGGGGGACCAGCATCCACAGCCTGCGGATTTCCGCCACCCGGTTTGTAGTAGAACCTCCGCCCTCACATCTTTTGGAGACTTCTGGGGTTTGGGGAGACAGACACACTGGCTGTTTCCCGGTGGCAGGGACAGGGTTTCAGAAACTTTGCCCAAACTTGGAAATGTGGGTGCTGAAAATTTTCGGGGGAAGTAGATTTCTGCCCAATGAATGCTGCTTCCAACCCCGCAAAAAGGGGGGGGGGGGCAAATTGTTACCCAAGAGTGTTTTGAGTACTTCACAATGCTCCCCTTCATTCTGTTAACTTTTTGTAAAACAGCGAAAGTGTTCATGATTGATTTAAACGCTGAGATGCACCAAGAGCAAATCTGAAGTTTATCTTTTTAAAAATAACAGTTTATTAACATTAGTCTTGGGCAAAATTAAAAAAAAAATCATAACAGCCTGTATTGCAGTGATTGTAAAGTCATACTTCCTGACCCAAATCTGAACGTTAGAAGAGGGGAAGGGTAGACAGAGTCCCCGAGAAGGTTTCTGGCTAGGTGGGAGTAAGCAGGAGCCAGGTGTGACGAGCCGTGACCCGGGCCTCGGTACTCTGCCCGCAGGGTGGGTGCGCATCCAGGCTGTGAGCCGCCCCGCAGGGCACTGCCCCCGGCCCTCTGCGCCGCCCCGCGCTAAGCTGCCCGCCTTTGCCTTTCAGGCAGAGGTGCTGCCCGCGCCGGGGGGGGGTGGGGGCCGTGGGCGTCAGGGAAAGCAGCCCTGGGAGATTTCGAAAGCTCGCGGTGGCCCCGGGCGTGCTCCGGGCTGGCGGATTGCAAAACGGGCCCGTCGGACGGGCTGCGCCTCGAGGCTGCGCGGGGCAGCTCCGGGTTGCTTTTTTGCTTTCATTTTTTCCGCAAGTGCCTCTCGCGCGCGCGTGCGCGCCCGTGTGTGTGTGTGTGTGTGTGTGTGTGTGTGTGTGTGTGTGTGTGTGTGTGTGTGTGTGTGTGTGTGTGTGTGTGTGTGTGTTTCCGTCTCCTCCTTCTCCTCTCTCCCTCTCTTCTTTCTTCACCCCTGTCACAAATAATTCCCGTACCGCCTACATGAAACCGACATGTAAAAACATCCGTCGCATCCTGTTTTTGTCAGGTTCTTTAATCTGCCCTTCGAGTCGCTGCAGGTTATGAAATGGGACGAATAAAAGTAAACAGTCTAGTAAAAGTCAATGCAAGCTGCACGTGTTGTGTCTGGGTCACTGGTAACTGACATTGATACGGCTGGGGCGCTCTAGCTTCTGCCTCGCCTTCCTTGCCCCTCGCCCACCTCCCGGTGCTGGGCCAGAACTCCCTCCACCCCCGCCCCGTCCCCACCACCTTCCCCTTGCCCCACCTCTGTACCCCCTTCTATTTACTTTCCCTGTTTCTCCCCAGGCTGTGCGTGCTCCCATCCCTCCCCTCCTCCTAGCTCACTCCCTCCTGGTCTTTGCTCGCTTGCTGGCCGTCTCCCTCCCAGGGCCCCCGCTCATCCACCTCCCCGCCCCTGTCTCTTCACAGCTGGGAACTGCTGGCTCCGCCAAGCCAAGAACGGCCGCTGCCAGGTCTTGTACAAGACTGAGCTGAGCAAGGAAGAGTGCTGTAGCACGGGTCGCCTGAGCACCTCATGGACCGAGGAGGATGTGAACGACAATACGCTCTTCAAATGGATGATCTTCAATGGGGGTGCCCCCAACTGCATCCCCTGCAAAGGTGGGCCTCTTCCTCCCCAGCCTGAGGTCCTCAGCACAGGGCATCTTGCCCTGGGCTTCCCCCTAACCACCTGGCTGGCCAGGCGAATGGTTCCCTGGAGAGCTATGTGGGTGGGCTCCTCCCTCCTGCCTGCCCCCAGCTTTGGGAAGCCATTGGCTTTGGGAAACCATTGGAATCCCATCCCTGCCTGCCACAACTGTAGGTAAAGCAGGGTCTCACAGAGGTCACCAGACCCATTAGCCACTGTTGATGCATGAGGAAGCCAACACATCCTCCCTCCTGGATATGGTTTTGGGGTGCTGCCTCCAGTCCCCACCCCTGCACCCCATACCGGGTCTCAAGGGAGAGAGCTTAGGCTTCAGACTTAGGGATGGGTACAGGATGGACACAGCACCAACAAGCCCTCCTGGCTGACCCACGGACAGCCAGTTGGCCTGGCATACTAGTTTTAATCCCTACCTCTCATTCACAGAAACATGTGATAATGTGGACTGTGGCCTTGGGAAGAAATGCCGGATGAACAAGAAGAACAAACCCCGCTGCGTCTGCGCCCCGGATTGTTCCAACATCACTTGGAAGGGTCCAGTCTGTGGGATGGATGGCAAAACCTATCGCAATGAATGTGCCCTCCTCAAAGCCAGATGTAAAGAGCAGCCGGAACTGGAAGTCCAGTACCAGGGCAAATGTAAAAGTAGGTCCCGCCCACCCTGCTTTCCTTCCTGGAGCCTGCTACTTGCTCCATGCCACAGAGGTTTGGGGGGGGGGCGGGGAGTGCAGCCGGCGGGATGAGACCCACAGTGATAATAGCACTAGCATGTAAAGGAGGCCTTCTGACTTTGACAAGACAGATTAAGAGTGCCAAGGAATGGACCTAGAAACAGTAGAGTTCTCCAAGTGCCTTTCGAAACTGGATGCTTGAATTCCGTAACTGCCTCCTCCATCACAACCTGGTGCTCGCTCCTTAGAGGCCACAGGTGCCCATTCTTGTCTGTTTCCCTCTGTGTTTCAGAAACCTGTCGGGATGTGTTCTGCCCAGGCAGTTCCACGTGCGTGGTGGACCAAACCAATAACGCGTACTGTGTGACCTGCAATCGGATCTGCCCGGAGCCTACCTCCCCTGAGCAATACCTTTGTGGGAATGACGGAATCACCTACCCCAGTGCCTGCCACCTGAGGAAAGCCACCTGCCTGCTGGGCAGGTCCATCGGACTGGCCTATGAGGGAAAGTGTATCAGTACGTATTCCAGGTGTAGGGTGGCAAAAGAAACCACAGGGACGAGGGGCTGGCTCTTGGGTAGCGGATGCAAAGCTAGGCGATCATTAAGACCTCCCAAGCATGGGCTTACACCAGAGGGCAGGCTGCTCTGCAGTTTGAGTAAACTCTTCTGAGCATGGAATCTGTTTATTCTAGAAGCCCTGACAGCTATGTTCAGAGACGCAGGACACAGTATTCCAACTCAGAAAACTGAGAACTCACTCAGTTTTATGCCCTTTTTTTTGAAGCGCCAGACTTTCTGGGAGTGAAAAATAATTACTTCACAGTTCCTGAAATCTGTTATCAGATTCTAGCAATGGATGGAATTCTTTTTTTAAAGATCCCACTTGTAAGAAATAGTCACTTCAAGGATATTCTAAAATCCTGTTCCCCGCAAAATGATTGTTTTCATGCACTTGTAGAGAATACATGAGGTGCAAGGGGTGGTGTGTGTGTGTTTGTATGTGTGTGAGTGCAAGCACTTCACTTTTATTATCAAGCATTTTTGTGTAACATCTTCATGACCCACTCCCAGAAGTAATAAGGTAAAAGTTATATATTTCTCTACATGCAAGGGACTAGAGAAAGAGGGGAGATGGTGAAGTTGATTGACTCACCCACCCTATATATTCTATCCTAGAAGCAAAGTCTTGTGAAGACATCCAGTGTACCGGTGGGAAAAAGTGTTTATGGGATTTCAAGGCAGGCAGAGGCCGCTGCTCCCTGTGTGGCGAGCTGTGTCCCGACAACAAGTCGGACGAGCCTGTCTGTGCCAGTGACAATGCCACTTATGCCAGCGAGTGTGCCATGAAGGAAGCTGCCTGCTCCTCGGGTGTGCTACTGGAAGTCAAACACTCCGGATCTTGTAACTGTAAGTGTGATCGCTGCCCGTGCTGCAGTTTAAGGCTCTCCCAGCCAAACCCTGGGGAAGAGACACTTAAAAGGAATGCAAGCCTCCCCAGGTAGCCCCGTTTCTCTCTCCATGTAGGCAGCTGCTGACTTCAACCAGCAGTCAGGTGGTTTCCCCAAGAAGATTCTCTGCAATGCTTCCAGGTTTTTAGGGCTTACACACCTGGATGGCCTCTGAAGACCTACTTCCAGTTGTTTACCCTCTTTCTTTTGCCACAGTACTATTGCTTTCCTGTTTATTAACACTTGAATCTAATTGCTCCAAAAGTTTTAGTTGGTTTTTGGTTTGGGGGGTAGGTTTTCTTTATTTTCTTTTTTTTAATTTTTTTACCAAAGACAGCTATATCCTGTCATATTGGCCTGCTGCTTTTTGCAGTGGCCTGTACTAACTCTGAGGTAAGGACCCGAAGCAGTTATACCTAGAACACAAGAGCGCTTTTTATCTAATTTCAGGAATCTGCCTGTAAAACCTGAGCCATTGAGTCTTCAGAACTTTCTGCAGTGTTTGACTTCATAGATTATGTTTCTTTAAAAAAAAAAAAGTTTAAACTATTGCATAACAGCAGATGCCAAAAACAAACAAAAAATAATAAAAGCATCTCACTGCAAGTCACATAAAAATACAACGCTGTTATATGGCTGTCTCAGAGGGCTTTGAACACAGGCACTGAGCTGCTTCCGCGCTGTTGTCGTCCACATTTAAACAACAGCTCCCCTGTATTCCCCCATCTAGCCATTTCGGAAGACACCGAGGAAGAGGAGGAAGATGAAGACCAGGACTACAGCTTTCCTATTTCTTCCATTCTAGAGTGGTAAAACCTCCACCAACCAATGTTCAGTGTTGACATAGCCTTTGAGCAAAAAAAAAAAAAAAGAAGGAAAAAAAGAAAAGAAAAAAGAAAGAAAAGAAAAAATATATTGTCGATACTGTAAATAAGTGTATGCTTATTTATTTGGGGGGAAACTATAGATTAAAGAACCTTTGTCCTAAAGCTCTCTCCCAGGCCACCTTGGTTACTCATCGGACATGGAGAGGCGGTCACTGTGAGCTCTACTGGATGAGGCCCATAGTTGAGACTTGTAGACATTTATTTATACTGTGTCATGTTTTTCTAATTTATACATACAATGTCTGGTTGACTGTACACCTTGTTTTTGAAGAAATTTATTCGTGAAAGGAAGAGCAGTTGTTATTTATTGTGAGGTCTCTTGCTTGTAAAGTAAAAGCTTTTTTTTTTCCTTGTAAACCATTTAAGTCCATTCCTTACTATTCACTCACTCACCTATCTCCCCGCATTTCACTGTTAGACCCCTTTCCACTTTTAACAAACTTGCATGTCTGTTTCTGTCATGTTTATTTATTGGATTCTCTGCTGCCTGATCTGTACATACATGATCCCTCGGGTTTTGTTTACAAGGAATCTTGACTGACCAAAAGGCATTATAACTGACTCATGAGACATGGTACAGAGGATGCGCATCTTTGCGGAAACTCCTGCTTCAGCATTCTTGTAAGGATGAAGACGCTTGCGAGAGGGGGGAAAGACAGACAGTTGCTTTAGAAGTCTGGTGATGCTCTCTCAAGAAGATATAGATCCAAAGAAATGGGATGATGTGGGTAGCAGGAGACTAAAGGAAGGTGGAGGCTACACATTCAACTTCTGTTTGGTGTTTCCTTTAAGCTAGTTGGCTGTACCTTTCAAATTAGTTCTTTTTCAACCAATGTGTCACTAAAAGTTATATTGAAGCTTTATCAGTTCAAGTTTCTTGCTTTTCATAATACTTTTTTCTGATGCAATTTTATATTTTCAAACATGGCAAGTTAAATATAAATTCATTTAAATATATAGTTTTGTACTTTTCTACCATGTAAATGTGCAATGTATATAAAAGTTATAATGTGTATTTGTAAATAAATGATGAGTGAAAAAATAAAAAAATTTTAAAAAGCCAGTGGCCGCAATTCCTCATGGTCCCAAAGTGGTTGTTTGGGGTTTTGAGTAAAACTGTAAATGGTGACATTTGCAGATTATGAATGAAATTCGGTGCAGATTATGAATGAAAGGAGGCCAACAGAAGGAGTCACACTGATGGAGGAGACTGGATGTAGGCGCCTCCTTGTGCTGCACCAAGACTGAAGTTTCCTGAAAGCAACCACCCTCTTAGCTGCCTTTCTTACAAACTCACTTCCACTGACTGGGGCACCCTATGTTCCACTTCCCTGATAAGTAAGATATCTCTGGGGTAGGTGACGGGCCCAGCCGTTATGTCCCTGTTTGGGACGCCACATCCCTGATGAAGAATGCGCCCATGGATTCAAGTCCTGCCTGCTAATTCTCACTCTACAGAACAGCAGAGTTTGAGCCCCTGCCACCCACATGGTGGAGCCACATTGCGATCCCCCATTCCCAGCTGCTGTACACACTGCAGGACTGAACCAGCAAATGGGAGATTTCTATCTCTTTGCCTCTCAAATGAAATACGTAATATATATATATATATATAACTTTAAGATAAAGTGGCTTTTAGATCTCTGAGAAAAGCAGCACATGACAAAGAAAAGTAAAACAGACCCTAATATTTGACAGAAATAAGTATTATTTCTAAAGACTGTGAGGTGATGATAAGAGTGGAGATTTTTCACAGTGATGTATGTGGTTCATGGGGATTCAACATGACATTCATGGGAAAGCGGGTGGGTGCTCCGAGCCACAGAACGCCTTCCGAGCATCAGTCAGCGCCCCCGGGACACACCGCAATACATCGGCTTCCTAAGCAGTTCCTCAACACACGTTTGCTTTTCAACGTGCTACATAATCAAAGCCCAAGCACGTGAAAAATACCAAATGCAAACAGTTGAAAACTGCACGGAGACTGTTACCAAAATGGCTGTACAAATACACGTTTTTCTCAAAGTGCTTGACTCCAGTTACTTTTTCAAATTTTATCCTTTATAGAAACTCTGTTTCATGGGAATAATCACTAAAAATCATTATCAGCGACTGTTGACTCTCCACCGTGGTTATCAAGCAGGAGATTCAGTGGAGACAGAGGGACTTTCGTAGCCAGAGCCTGTCGTCATGATTAGGGGCCTAGGGTTTCGCTTTATTCCCTCCCTGGAGTCCCTCAAAAAGAGAAACAGAAGTGCAGAAAGCAAACAAGCTGAGATTGACCCAAGAATGTCAGAATCCTAACATCTCCAGCGTGGGTGAGCTGTGCCTGGCAGAAGCTCTCAGAAAGGCAAAGTCAGCAGTGGTTTCACAGCCCTTCCTGGAGTTTTTGTGCCACTTGGTCCTGGATGCTACAGACATTTGAACACTGCCATTGATGACTGGAGTCAATGTGTCAAACGTAACAGAAACCAATTTATGTTTTGAAATGGCGGGGTGATAAGATTAATAGCTTGCCTTTTAAACAACATCCAGATGATTTATTTAAGATTTTTATTCCATACATATCAACATCAAACATTCTTCCTAAATACCAAACAGTATCTCATTTTCCTTCTTGGAGTTTCCTACTTTTCCGCTAATCCTGCATTAGACTAATTAGCAGCAAAAAAAGAAGAAGAAGAAGAAGAAAAATTCTCTCTTAAAAGTAAAATATATTGGGCTGGGATGTTAGCCTAGTGACTGAAGGTCTTCACCTTGCATGCACCAGGATCCCATATTGGCACCAGTTCATATCCTGGCTGCTCCACTTCCCATCTAGCTCCCTGCTTGTGGCCTGGGAAGGCAGTCAAGGACGGCCCAAGGCCTTGAGACAATACACCCACACTGGAGACCCGGAGGAAGCTAATGGCTCCTGGCTTTGGATCAGCTTAGCTCCAGCCATTGCAGCCACTTGGGGAGTGAACCAGCAGATGAAGGATCTTTCTGTCTCTGTATCCCCTTCTCTCTGTATGTCTCTGCCTTTCCAGTAAAAAAAATAAGTAAATGAAAAATGTTAAAGTAAAATATATTAACATAATTAGATTATTCTTGTTAGGAATTCAACGAGGACCCAAGAAAGTCTAATTCTGTATGTATGTATGTAATAAACAGTTTCTATTAACTAGTTTTAATTAGTATGACCATATCCTAATAAATATCAGGAATTACAAAAATATAACTAACGAAAAAAATCTATCATAGATCTGATTTTCATCTTCCGTGCCCTCAAGTTAAGATTTTTTTTTTATGCCATACAGTATATGATTCCTCAAGCAAGATAAAAATAAGATCTAACATAATTAAAAATCATTCCCAAACAGAGAAGCTAAACGCAGTACACGACTATAGACTATATCTTGTACCTAAGGAGAAAATGCTGAGTAATAATCCTGGGACAACCGACACAAACAGAATACTATCAAATGAAAAGTATTGCATCAATGACAAATGTACTGAAATTGATTACTGCGGCAATGTAGGAGAATATACTTAGACTCAGGAAACACACAGTGAAGTATTCAGGAGAAAAAGTCAAAAATGCATACAGCTTACCCTGAAATGGCTTGGGAGTAAAAATATTATAGAACTTATCCACGCAAATATCCACATGACAAAATAAGAAAAACCCAAGTTAAAAGCTTATGCAAAATTCATGTCTGTCAGCCATTTGAATTTGTTCTTTCAAAAATTGTCCATTCCCTTCACCCATTTCTTCAGAGTTGCTTGCTTTGCTGTCACTGAGTTCCTGAAGCTCTCTGTAAATCTTGTATATTAGTTCCCTATCTTTTTCGTAGTGTGCCAAGATTTTCTCCTGTTCTGCTGGTTGTTTCTGCACTTTGTAACTTTTCTGTAAGTCTGAAATTATATCCTAAAATGCCAAAGAGGCAGATTACGAGGTCACTGTTTTGGTGTAAAAGTTTAAGTTACTACCTGCAATGCCAGCATCCTGTATGGGTGCTGGTTCGAGTCCTGCCTGCTCCATTTCAGATCCTTGTCCTCTGTGATGCACCTGGCAAAGCACTGGAAGACAACCCAAGTGCTTGGCCCCTGGCCACTCGTGTCAGAGACCCAGATGAAGCTCCTAGCTTCTGGCTTCAGTCTAGCCCAACTCTGGCTGTTGCAGCCATTTGAAGAATAAACCAGCATATGAAACAGCCTCTCTCAACCATACTCTCCTTCTCTCTCTCTCTCTGCAAGTCTGTCTTTCAAATAAATAATGAGTCTTTTTTTTTTTAATTCATTGTATGGGCCCAGCAAGGTGGCACAGCAGTCTATTCCTCTACCCTATGGTGCCAGCTTGCCACATGGCTGCCAGTACATGTCTTGGCTGCCCCAATTCCAATCCAGCTTTCTGCTTATGACCTGAGAAAACAGAGAAGGATGGCTCACGTGGGAGACCCAGAAGAAGTTCCTGGATCCTGGCTTCCAATCAGCTTAGCTCTGGCAGTTCAGACTGTTTGGGGAATGAACCAGCGGATTAAAAACCTTCTCTTAAAATCTCTCTCTCTATAAAATCTGCCCTTCAGATGAAGACAAATAAATTAAAAAAAAAAATAGTCATTTTATTCGACCAAAAGACCGGGAAATGATCTAGTGACTACACCAAGGCTATACAGAGAATCCAAACTGGCCCTGAGGGAATTCCTGACATCTAACCCACACCTGGACTGAGAAACAGCCTGGTCTCTACGGTCATCTTAACATGTAGGATGACTCATGTCTCCCTGAGAACAGTCAGGTGACGCTCATCCTCCTTCCTCACTACTTGATGGATACTATTTGACAAGTTACCTAGCCTCGCTGTATCTCAGTTTCCTCATCTGTGTCATAAGAACTGGGAAAAAGTACCCACCTCGCAACAATGTAAAGGTTACCAAAAAAAAAAAAGTGTAAAGTGCTTGGCTCAATTCTGTTGCATGAAAAAGAAAATAAATGTCCTTTGGGGTTGTAATAATTATAATTCATTAAAGGAAGGGAAAAACTGGTAGAGTGAGTCATCATACTATCCAATAAAATGTGAGGAATGCAATCAGAGCATCTAGCTGCCGCTGGACATGCCCAGAGCCCATCCTGAATGCCTGGGATCAAACCCCGCTCCTGCTTCCAGGACAGCTTCCTGCTGACAGGCAGCCTGCTAGGCAGCAGCAGGCAGCCTGTCCCTGCTAGTCATGTCCCTGCTGGGTGGAGTTTCTGCTTTTGGCTTCAAACTGAACTAGCCCACGGGGTGGCAGGCATTTGAAGAGTGAATCGGTGAATAAGATACCTCTCTCTCTCTCTTTCTCTCTCTTCCCCTCTCTGTCTCCCCCATCACTGCCTTTCAAATAAATGAAAGTAAATAATCTTTAAAATAAATTATATCAGTATTTTTAAATTTTGATACAATTTTCCCCAAATAGATTATAGACCCTTCAAGAGAGGAGTAGGGCAAATTCTATCCATATTATCAAAACTTCTGACATAGAATATGCAAGGACCAGATATAAAGATGCATTTATTATTTAATTAAGAAGCTAATTCATGAAGAATATTTTCTTTTCAAACCTAATTCCTAAGATTGGCACATGTCTGGTTTTCCCATTCCACTTTCCATTCAGGCATCACACGATCCTTTTTCAGCCAAAAGCCGGCATGTAAATAGACTCCAGGCATGCCTGCCCTGCGTACTCAGCAGACCTGCCCAGACATGCCCAAACCTCAGCTTCTATTTTGCTGGAGTCCCCCCATGAGTACGGGACAGTCCCTCGGGTTTGCCACCCTTGGACCTCAGATATCTTGGCTGGTGCTATCAAAATTCCTGTGGTGGAGTCCTTCAGACACTTAAAAACACAGTCTCTGGATTAGACCAAATGCAATCCTGGCAGAGCTGTAATTTGTCATTTTTCTATTTTGAGAAGGTGGCCGTGGAATCAACTGGCAACACTGGGAGCCAGATACACTCCCACCAATCATCTCTTGTGTTTGTTTCTGAGGTACTCACGTTTGTGACCCAAGAGAAAAGAAACTTTTCTCAAGAAATTGGTGACCTTTGCCCCTTTGGAGGACAAACACAATCCTGGTAAGGATTTCACAGTCTCCCAGTTACAAACTTCAATCTAGTTCATGACAAATTTCAGCTTTTCCAGCATGAAAATGGAGAAATTAATTAGCCAGATGAGTCCATGGGCATGGTACAGTCCATACACAGGGGACTGCTGAAGACTAAGGCCAGCTCCTGGAGATTGCTGTGGGTTCTGGGCTTGGGGACAGCAGGTAACAGATGACTTTGGGTCACTCAAGAACTTCTAGGGTGTTCTGAGACCAAGTCAACAAAACCTCCAAATATAAATAATGCTACTTAGGATGCCTGGATTGTCCATATCACATGGCCTAGGCACTTGTTAAAGCAAGTCTAACAGAACCAATAAACCAACAACCTGTGTTTTAAACAGCTGTTCAAGGGCTACTAGGGATTTTAACATTGGAGAACTACTCTGCTAGAATCATGTCAAGCTCGGAGTAAGGCCCAGCCACCTGGCATTCTCAAGGCAACCAGAATGCCCATTTGCACTACATCTGTTCCCTCCCTAGCCTGACCAAGGTTCCCATACAAACCTTGGCCCTACACTGCAGGAGCATGCCTCAAACAGGAAAGGCTCCTGGCCAGGGCAATTACAGGGTACATTTTTCCTAACGGAATATTCGCACTCTTGTTTGTCACATCTACTGGGACACTGAAGACCATGCTCAGCAACCTGACTGCTGATTTTCTAGAAAACACCTGAAGGGTGCGTAGTTAGGGGCCCCAGAGGAACCACGCAGAGGGACTTCAATCACGTCAGTCTAGAGCTCAATCTTCTTGGAAATTAAAAGAAGTAGCTCCAGGTAAACAAATCATAGGAAAACAGAAGGACTTGGTGACTGCTCCCTCTGTCATTACAAACAGACAATGATCAAGGGGTTTACGGCGGGCTTTCTTAACAAGATGACGGCTGTGTATCCTTACTACCCATCAAAATGGTTATTCAAGAGAATGGGTCTCTTGTTGAAATCAGAAAAGAACATCTTAAGATGTTAGTTGAGAAAAATGAATTAATCCTTGAAGGAAACAACACCGACCTTGTTTCAAGTTCAGTTTTCTCAATGTAGTGGGCAACAACAATTAAGAACAAGGATATCGGAAGAATTCTGGATGGTAGTTATGTCTCTGAAAGAACAGTTCAGCAGCCTGATGAATAAGATCTAAAAGCGGTCCAGCTACAGAAACAAGAACCCGGATTATAAATCTGATTTGTAGTACTTTAATAATACAATAAAAGATCTACTGATACGAAAATTTTTTTTAAAGTCTCACCTTTCCAGTGAGACTTTAACTGGGCTGGTTAGGAGTTGTGGACTTGCTCTCTTCTTCCCCACCAGCTGCAAGTGCTCAAGTATGTCAAGAAGAGACTAGAACTTTGAACGAAGGGTCATGATGCAGGCACCACTGTACTCCTTTTGTTGTTGCTTGGTCCAGTTTCCCAACCTGGCGCTAAGGCTTCCTGCAGGAGTCCTACCTAAGGCCAGTATGTCACAGCCACTGCTCGTCTCACCCACCCCTTTCAAGAACAGAGCCCTGAGCCACGAGCTGCGCTAGAAACACTGCCTCCAGACAACTGCAAATGCAGAATTACATCCAAAGGTAACATCCCAGGACACAGATGTTAAAAGCCCCTCTTCCACTGCCCTGCCGGGAAGCCCAGCCCTCCAGGCCCCACAGAGTTTCCTACCTTGGTCACTTCAATAATCCTGCTACCAAATCTACGTTCTGCTCATTCCTAGCCATTTTCCCATTCCCTCTGGTCAAATCCTAAAGGCAAAGTTTTGAAGGCTGCCTCCCCCACACACCTGTACCTCTGCTGCTGAACACAGATGAGATTCCTTGTAAGAACCAGTTGGGGTCTGGTTTAATCTCCCAAGCAATATGTCACATGCTCAGATATACCTCGCTCCCATTTCCTTCTGTGAGATCTCTAAACCTCACTCTTTTCAAACAGCACACCCACTCTCATTGCCTTCGCTTCCAAAGAGCTCATCTGCCTACTTGGAACAGAACAACCTACCTCAACTTTCTCCAGCGTAATCATGAACCATCAGTTGGCCCACTTCCGTGTAACTTCTAAGTTTACTCTATCCAATCAGAGTATCTTTCTATATCTGTGTTTTCAACATACCCCCTCCCTTTTCTCTTAGCAGCTTTCCCTCCATCACTTCTTTCACGTGGCTTTATTCATCTCAGATTATAAATAAGCTTCCTAATTTTAAAACTAAGATAAAATACGGAAATACAAGCAATCCAGGGCACATGCGTGTGCCTGCCTGCCTGTGAGCATACTTCAGCCTTGCTTACATCTTTCAAAGAAATCTATCTCCCCCTGGACAGACTCTTGAAGTGGTCTCCACTATCTGCCTCCATCACCTCACCTCCTGCTCATTCACCAGCCTGCTACAATTTGGTCTTTTCTCGGACTATTCTTTTAAAGAGTTTTGACAAAGATTACCAATGACTTCCAAGCGATCCAGTACAATGAGCACAATGGACACCATTCAGCCCTTATCTAATAAGGCCTCTCCTTCAATTGTTTGCTCTTAACCGGGGTCTCCTCCTGTCAATTCCCCTGACTTTTATATTCCTACCCCCTCCTGTCTTAGCACTTTTTTTTTCCAGGATCTTCTTTAGGATCTTGTGCCCTTCTTATCAGTAAGGCAGGCATCAAACACTGGCAACCCGAGGGTAAGATCTCACTTTTGTTAATCACAACAACATGTGAAAAAGTATATTGAACAAGCTGGCAACATGTAAAACTTAGAAAATCTCACCAAAAAGCTGAATTCTTGAAAAAACAAAAGATCTGACAACTGTATATCACAGAGCTTAGGAACCTACCTAACTGAAATCACCAGGAGGCAGGGTAAGCCCTCTGCAGCCCTGTGCTTCTCTTTCTCCCACTGTCTTTTGCCTATTTTACTTCATTCATCCACATTTTCTGAGTGTCCTTTTTGGGCCAAAAGTTCCATTGCCTACCCCCCTTGCTTCTCATCCTACAGTCCTTGGCTTATTTCTCTGTATTCTCGTATCATTAAACTTCTAACTGCACTCCATATGCTGCTGACATTATCTTTATGACCAACTGTGATGTTTTACTAAACTTCAGATCACTTTTCTTTCAGATCACTTCTAGGATTAGGAAGCCCCACATCAACAGCAGGTGCACAGAACTAACCACTCCTAGTGAAGGGGCGTCGCTCATCCTGTGTGTTGTCTGATGTAGATTCCATCCCAATCAGAATCTGTATGGGATTATATCTGATGGGTGACAAAATGCCTACAAGGGATGCAAGAAAAAGTGGATACTTCAGTTCTGAGTTGAGAACATGAGATTCAGCATAGGCAAATGGGAGTCCATGGAGAAGGTGCCTCAGTGATCTCAACAGCCATAGTCACCGTCAGGCACCAGCAGACAACCCAAATACAAGGTACATATACAGTGGTTCAAGGGGATGGGCATCTGGTGCGGCAGGAAAGATGCAGGCCGTGATGCCCCCATCCATGTGTGAGTACCTGGCTGTGAGTCCGCGCTCTCCTCTCATCCAGCCTCCTGCTGATGTGCAGCTTCGGAGTCGGCAGATGCCATCCCCATCAGCTGCTTGAGTTTCTGGCTTCTTGCTTTGGCCTTGCCCTGGCTCAGCCTCACTGTGTGTGTGTGTGTGTCTGTCTGTCTCACAGGGTTTTTAATAATTGCTTTAGTTTTATACTGAAAGAGAATGTGTTTTTTGTCAAAAAAAAAATAAAGTAAAATTGCAAGTGAACTCACGAAAGGGAGAGCCTAAAATTCATCAATATCAGCTAAGTTGAAGAGTATCTTCTCAAAAGAGCTCAACAACTGGGATGCCTTTTACAATCTACCACAAGTCAAATACCCTATCTTGCTAGACAGCAGTCTCCAAACACTGCATTGTTCCAACACAATGCAGAGGAACCTGGATAGCAGGAAAACACAAACCAAAAAAAAAAAAAAAAAAAATCCTCAATAGCAAACAATAGTAATTAGCACTCAGTAGAACGTCTAAAAACAAAAGCTTCCTCCGTTCCAGTCTTTGATGGGCCAGAGCCGGAGCTTACAAATATGACAATGAGGAGTCTGAATTTAACTTCAATCAAAGGCTTGTGGAAAACAAAGAATTCTCAGACAATAGTAAGGAGCCTTGCATGAGAAAGTCATATCTCTAGGGCTGATGACAAATACTACAGAATTAGTTGATAAAAGAAAATGACCAGATTAGGATAAACTACTTCAGGTACAGAGACTATGACACAGCCATGGGGAATGAGGAAATTCTAAAAGTCATTTTGTTTGCCTGATTGATTTGCTGTTCAAAAACTTCCTGAAAGGCCTTCTACCTTTTGAGTCAAAATGACACCTAAAAAAACTTACAAATGTCATTAGGAACATATTATGACAGCAGTGTGCAGATGAACTATACTTTTTTTAAAAACTCTTACATACGATCTCAGTATCAAAATAAAGTTTCAACAATCAAGACAAAAATCTAGACATATGTGTATTGATATGTACTTAATAAGTCCATACAAAATTGACAATTTGTCACAAAAAGATTACACCTTTAAAAAGTTGCATAGGTATCCAGAACAGATGATCTACTTAATATGAAAAGATTAATAAATGCCAGTTCCAAGCAGGTTAGGGAGGAACGAGGGATCAATGGCAAATGAGTTTTTCAGACCATCAATATATTCTAAAATTGGGGTGGTGAAGGTTATACAACTATGCAAATATATAAACACCACTGAATTATGTACTTTGCTTTTTTTCAGTTTTATGTATTTTCATTTGATTTGATAGAAAGATAAACAGACATGGTAAAATGTTCCAGCCACTGATAACTTCCCCAAATACCTGCCACAGGCAGGGATGAACACAGCCAAAGCCTGGAACTCAATCTGAGTCTACCACATGGGGTCAAGAAATTAAATATTTGAGCCATCATGTGCTGTCTACCAAATGTGCATGAGCAGAAAGCTGGATCTGAAGCAGAGAATCAGAAGGCAAGCAATAATTAAGATTAAAGCAGGACCCGATACATAGTGGTTAAGGTCCTCGCCTTGAGCAAGCTGGGCATGATATAGTTCTAATCCCAGCAGCTCTGCTTCCCATCCAGCTCTACTTCCCATCCAGCTCCCTGCTTGTGGCCTGAGAAAGCAGCTGAGGACAGCCCAGAGCATTGGGACCCTGCACCCACGTGGGAGACCTGGAAAGAAGTTCCTGGTTCCTGGTTTCAGATCAGCGCAGCACCGGCCATTGTGCTCACTTGGGGAGTGAATCATCGGATGGAAGATCTTCCTCTCTGTCTCTCTTCCTTCTCTCTACATCTGCCTTTCTGCCTTTCCAATAAAAATAAATAAATCTTTAAAAAAAATCAAAGAAGAAATAAATGAAGTTGAAACAAAAAGAAATACAGATTACTGACACAAATTTGGGTTGTTTTGGTTTTCTTTTGTCATTGCTGAGAAGATCAAATAAATAAACCTTTACTCAGATTAACAAAGAAAGGGGTCAGCAGCGTGGCCTAGCGGCTAAAGTCCTTGCCTTGAACGCGCGCCGGAATCCTAGCAGCTCCACTTCCCATCGCTTTGGGACCCTACACCCACGTGGGAGACCTGGAAAGAAGTTCCTGGTTCCTGGCTTCGGATCAGCGCAGCACCGACCGTTGCGGCTCACTTGGGGAGTGAATCATCAGATGGAAGATCTTCCTCTCTGTCTTTCCTCCTCTCTGTATATCAGACTTTGTAATAAAAATGAATAAATCTTAAAAAAAAAAAAGATTAACAAAGAAAAAAAGAGAAAGAAGAAAAGCTCATATTGGGCCTGGCACTATAGCTATAGTCTAATGGCTAAATCCTTTCCTTGCGTGCACTGGGATCCCATATGCACCCCAGTTTATGTCCCAGATGCTTCATGTCCCATCCAGCTCCCTGCTTGTGGCCTGGGAAAGCAGTACAGGACAGCTCAAAGCTTTGGGACCCTGTCACCCGCATGGCAGACCTAGAAGAAGCTCCTAGCTCCTGGCTTCTGTTTGGATCAGCTCCAGTTGTTGTGGCTAATCTTATATTTAAAAAAAAAAACCCACAATGTGTATAAATAAATAGAGATGGGAATGTGTCTGGCAGAGGAACTTGAACTCCCCTGTTAGGTTGCAGCTCCCACTGCGGAGCACAATGACTAGATCTAGCGACGGGCCACTGGGCCCGGGCAGCAGCACCTGCTGGCATGCACAACAGCCAGGACAGGGTTGGGCCATCCCTGGTTGGCCGAGGCCTCAGTACCTGTGAGCAAGAGCTGAGACTATGAGTGTACCATGCAAGGCTGATGCACCCTGCAGTAACCCTGAGGACATCCCTACTAGACCATAGTTCCCACTGCTGAGCACCAGAGCCAGAGGTGGGGCAGGCCAGGCTCATGGCAGAAGCACGGGTTGCAACAGGAGTAGGCTAGATCTGGGAGTGGGTCAGGTTGAGTTTAACCGCAGCACCCGTGGGCAGACACAGAGCCAGACAGGATGCGGGACAGATCATGCTGGGCCACAGTGCATGCTGGCACAAATAAAAACCAGGGATGGGGCAGGCCTGGTGAGGATTATCAGGGGCTGCCTTGACTAGGCAGCAATACCCATTGGTGTGCATGAAAACTGGGGATGCGGCAATTTGGACTGGGCTAAGCCACAGCACCCATCACTTTACATAGGAGATAGGGCTGGGGGTGGAACCAGCCAGGCAGCTGCATCCATGAGTTCATGCCTTGGCTGCTACAGATGATGGACCAAGCCTGACAGACAAGAGTCAAGTCTGATGTAACCCCTCACAAGACTTCTTGGGGGACTCCCCAGCTACACTACTGGACTCAAAATCCAGCCAAAAAGACAAATCCCAAGATACGTGGCTCTACCTTGGAGTGCATATGTAAGGACTGGGCCTCCTCAGTTGCTGATACCTGAAGAGTACATGGCATGCCCCGAGGCTCCTGGAGGACATGACAGCCAGCTCACGTAGGCCAGCAGACAATGTCCAGTGCCTTGTCAGAAGATGGAAAGCAGACCAGGTTGGACCACTCTCCTGGCCAATCTTGGCAACATGTTCCCAGGCCTAGAGATGCAATAAGGTGGACTTGGTCAGCCAGTAAACCTTGGAAAGATTTTCTGAACCATGGTACAACTAACCTGCACAAAACTATCAAAAGCCTATCTTTTCCGGGGGAGCAGCAGATGACTTGGTTCCCACCGCCCACTTGGGAGAGCTGGATTGCGATCCTGGCTCGTGGCTTCTAGCTATTGTAGGCATTTAGGGAGTGAACCAGCAGTTTTAAAATAGAAGATTCTCTCTCTCTCTCTGCCTCTCTCCCTCCCCCTTGCCCTGTCTTTCAAATAAAAATAACAAGCAATAGCCATGATGCTTTTTAAAATACTTCATATGAGAAGTAAACCCAAGGAGAGAAAATAAGTTTAGTCTGCCTGTCTATTTAGTACTCAGTCTTTCAGCTATTAATTATGTTATCACACATTTTTAATGGTGTACTGTTAATGTCTGTCATCACAGAAGTTAATTTTTTTTTCCATTTAGGTGCAAAGTGATGCTAGAAAATGAATTATTAAACAGTTTAACCTATAGTACTTTAACTTTACTTATTATACTTCATTTTGGAAATAAAAAGTTTGCACCATTTTTTTTTTACAAACATTTATATGAGCTCATTCTGTTTAGAGCAAATTATTACCTCTTTAAGAAACATTTCTGGGGGCAGCATAACAGTCCAATCGGCTAATCATTCATCTGTAAGCACTGGGATCCCACACAGGCATCAGTTCACGTCCTGGCTGCTCCACTTCCCATCCAGCTCCCTGCTTATGGCCTGGGAAAGCAGTCGAGGACGGCCCAAAGCCTTGGGACCCTGCACCCACGTGGGAGACCAGAAGAAGCTCCTGGCTCCTGGCGTTGGATTGGCTCAGTTCCAGTTATTGCAGCCACTTGGGGAGTGAACCTATGGATGGAAGATCTTTTTCTCTATATCTTCTCTCTCTGTAAAATCTACCTTTCCAATAAAAATGAATAAATATTTTTAAAAACTTTTACACGTAAAACAAATATGCATTCTTTTCCATCAAGAAACTAAACAGAAAAATTAGACCTTACCATCTGAATGTTAATTTAATTTTCTTTAGCTGATTAAAACTACTTTTATAAAATTACAATTTTTTAAATTGCAGTTTTCCTTTTCAGAAAGTGGACAGAGGAAAGAGGTATGATGTCATTTCTCCTGCACATGCTCTTTCACAATATCCTGCAGTCAGATTTTATCTTTTAAAATTGGATGTGCATTTTTTCACATGTTTTAATTTACCAATTTAATTTATTATGGGAGAAAGACCTTGAGAATTTATACAGGCACTTTGTTCTCAAGAATATTAATTATATGGTTTTTTTAAAGACTTATTTATTTATTTTTATTACAAAGTCACATACACAGAAAGCAGGAGAGACAGAGAAGAACATCTTCCATCCGATGATTCACTCCCCAAGTTACTGCAACAGCTGTTGCTGCACCAATCTGAAGCCAGGAGCCTAGAACCTCCTCCAGGTGTCCCACACGTGTGCAGGGTCCCAAGGCTTTGAGCCGTCCTCGACTGCTTTCCCAAGCCACAGGCAGGGAGCTAGATGGGAAGTGGAGCTGCCTGGATTAGAACCGGCGCCCATATGGGATTCTGGCACATTCAAGATGAGGACTTTAGCCGCTAGGCCTTTGCGCTGGGCCCTAATTGAATTGTTTAAGATAAGATGTGCAGGGCCTGGTGGCGTGGCCTAGCAGCTAAAGTCCTCGCCTTGAACGCACCAGGGTCCCATATAGGCGCTGGTTCTAATTCCGGCAGCTCCACTTCCCATCCAGCTCCCTGCTTGTGTCCTGGGAAAGCAGTCAAGGACAGCCCAAAGCTTTGGGACCCTGCACCCGCGTGGGAGACCCAGAAGAGGCTCCTGGATTCTGGCACCGGATCGGCATAGCATTGACCATTGCGCTCACTTGGGGAGTGAATCATTGGACGGAAGATCTTCCTCTCTGTCTCTCCTCCTCTCTGTATTTCTGACTTTCCAACAAATAAATAAATCTTTAAAAAGAAAAAAAGATGTGCAACATACTACAACACTAATGCAAACACACACAGAATAAGCAGATATTCCAGAACATCATTCCTAAGCGCCATAAGTCATAAAGGATTCCTACAGTCACCCACAGCCAGATGAAGGTTCGACAAGTCGGGGCTACCAGCAGTTCCCCTGGCAGGAACAGAGAAACATCTGTCCATGTTGGACTTTTCCCAGAGCATTTACACACTTTGTGTACATCTTTTCTTCCCATCTCATTCCCTCCTTCTCCTGCTCTGTACCCTGCAAGGCTGCATCGTCTCTGTTGTCTGTCTGAGGGCCGGTGTCCGTATAGCTTTGGCCAGGGCACTGAGAAGCAAGCAGATGGTAGAGTGGAGGGGTGTAAGGTACTTACCCTCTGCTTTCTCCGCACCCCCTACCCCACCGGCTCTCTCTCGGCCCCACCTCTCCGGCTGAGCTACCTACCTCTGTGTCTGCCCCGAGAAGCAGGATCCAGCCTTTCTGGAGCCCCAGAAACCAAAAGCTGGACCCCTGCTCCCATCCTTCTCCTCTGGAGAAAGCCACTCCTTCTTGCTGGGCCTGGGCTGCAGAGGCTTCACATCCACTCTGCCCTGCAGAGCTCCTGCCCCAGTGCACCTACACAGACCGGACTCCCTCCATACTCTATCCTGAGTTTGTACAGGAAGGGCAATGCGGAGAACCCCCAGGCAGGACACAGGTTCCCTTCCACAGTATGCTATGACTGCTTCTGGGTTTGACCCTCCAAATTTCTCACCACCAAAAACAATGCTGCTGTTGCTGACATGGTTCTAAACATTGCATCTTTACCCAACACACTTGAATATGTGCGTTCGTTTTTTGCTCCTAATCTAGAGTAGTTTCTCAGATTGGAAGAGGCAGCAAAGACAGGCAAATTTCACTCAAAACTGGAACAAGAGTTCAGGGGCCCTCTTTAGCTGTCAGATTCGCACACCCTGATTTTAGGGCTAACGCAAGCTATTTCAGCACCTTCTGTTCAGACTGTGTTCAGAACCATGCTAACAAGTTGTTTGAAAACACAAGTTTTTCTATGCTCCGGCAAATGGATCTAAGCACTCTTTCCTTACACAACTGAAGAGGAGACTACAGACTCAGGATTGGCTACCATTTTTAACTAGCAAGGGGACTCATCTTGCTTCTATAATGGAAGTTTAATTATTATATCAGTAGAATCACAGTCATCATGTCAATTACCACAATTTAGGCAAATAAATTCTATTTCCCAGCACAAGCATTTATTATTTTAAGTGAATAAACATGATTTTGTATAACAAGTATTCTAACATGGCATCTTATAATTCATTAACACATGTTGACTAGAACCGGCACCCCACCGCACTGGGCCCAGAACATATATTACAATATTTATGTACAGAATACACAATCTATATTACTATATATATATATATATATATATAGTAATACCTTAAGAGCAATTTCTGAGTCAAAGAATAATGTTTTACATTTTTTAAACATTTCTTTATTATCTTCATCTACCTGAAATACAGAGTCACAAAGAGAGACAGAGAAGGAGAGAGAAATCTTTCATATGCTGGTTGATTTTCCACATGCCAGCAACAGCCAGGGCCAAACCCAGAGCCAAGAACTCTCTCTGGGTTTCCTACAAGGGCCGCAAGGACTTTAGCCATTAGGCTACCATACCAGGCCCAATCTTGGGGTATTTTTAAAAGTTTATTTTGCGGGCCTGGTACGGTAGCCTAGCAGCTAAAGTCCTCGTCTCAAATGCGCCAGAATTCCATATGGGTGCCGGTTCTAATCCCAGCAGCTCCACTTCCCATCCTGCTCCCTGCTTGTGGCCTGGGAAAGCAGTCGAGGATAGCCCACAGCCTTGGGACCCTGCACCCATGTGGGAGACCTGGAAGAAGTTCCTGGCTCCTGGATTCAGACTGGTGCAGCATCGACCGTTGCGGTAACTTGGGGAATGAATCATCAGATGGAAGATCTTCCTCTCTGTCTCTCCTGCTCTCTGTATATTTGACTTTGAAATAAAAATAAATAAATCTTTTTTAAAAAGTTTATTTTATTTGTTTGAAAGGGACAGTTACAGAGAGAGAGAGAGATGGGCGATCTGCTGGCTTATTCCTCAAACAGCCACAACTAGTAGGGCTGGGCTGGGCTGGAGCTAGGACCCAGGAGGATCTTCAGGGTCTCCCACTGCATGGTCCACCTTCCACTGCTTTCTCATACACATTAGCAGGGAATCAGATAGAGGACAAGGAGCAGCCAGGACTACCACCAGTGCCCATATGGAATGATTACATCACAGGCAGCATCTTTACCCGCTACGCCACAGTGTCCATCCCTTCCTAAGTTCACTGAAGGTCTCCAGGTCATTTCTTCCTTGTGCCTTTTCTTGAGTTTGTGTGGTGACTTTTTAATTTTTCCAAATATATGCAGTTGCTATTGAATATCCTAGTCTTTAATATCCGGCTCTCAAGAGGACAAAGAGAGAAAACAGAGGAGAGGCTAAGGGGGTGTAAGCTCTTTAAATTCCCGGGAAATCCCTCCAGCGTGAGAGGCGGGGTCTTGCGGCAACGAAGGCAGGTGCAAACACTGCCCGCCCCTCCATCTGTCTGCATCTGTGAGCAGACACAGCCGGCAGTGAGCAGAGCACAGGTCCCCAGCATTGGAGGACACGTGCCTCTGTCCACCCCAGGGCCCCCCAGCGATGCTCAAGTTGCTCTAGGAACGTGTGAACATCCACCTGCCTCTAGCCGAGGGTGAGAATTAGTAATAACTACGGTACCAAGAGCTGCAATTAATCATAGTGTAGAGTCCAAGCCTTTCCCCTAAAATTGTAATATTTCAACAAACTCCAGATTTCCAAAACACTTACATCCGACAGACTCTGCCAGCGCAAGCACTGCACAGATGGGACATGGCTTTCAGACCTTCCCAGTCAGCTACCTTTCCAGTCATTTATTTGGTTGCTGCTTTATTTTGTCCAATTCGTGTTCTCAATGGAATATATATATATATATATGTATTTTCCTTTTGTTTAAAGATTTATTTATTTATTGGAAAGGCAGATATACTGAGAGGAGGAGAGACAGAGAGGAAGATCTTCCCTCTGGTGGTTCACTCCCCAAGTGACCACAGTGGCTGGAACTGAGCCAACCTGAAGCCAGGAGCCAGGAGCTCTTCCGGGTCTCTGATACAAATACAGGGTCCCAAAGCAGGGAGCTGGATGGGAAGCAGGGCTGCCGGGATTAGCACCAGTGCCCATTTGGGATCCTGGTGTGTTCAAGGCGAGGACTTTAACCACTATGCTATCTTGCCAGGCCCTATATTTTTTAATTTTCAAGGTAATGCATAGAAAAAATTTTAAAGACCCTAAACATTCAGATGTATTCAAATTCCCCTTCTCCATGTTGATTTTTAGCATATTTCAGATACAGATGAAGGTTACATCCTTAGAGTCTTAACTGTGTTGCGAAAAAGTTTATGAAACTTGTAATACATCTTACAAGATGTTTGTTATTTATTCACTGGGTGGACATAGCACAGTCCCCGGATTTCATCAATGACCCAGTGTTAACACTTGACTTATTCTGGGATATCTGAAAAGTCAAGACTTTCTTTAAAAATAAATCTCATATCTTCTCAATACTTAAAGGTATATCTGATGTTTTAGGAAATGTATGTGGAATGGCATGTAAGAAAGGGCCTAATTTTGATGTCTTAAAGTACATGCATTCCTTATATAACATTTAGGCTGAAGAGAAATCTAAACAAAACTGAATCCATCAGTCTGCACATCTGAAGCATTCAAGCACTTCAGACTTCATGCTTCCTTTGCTAGGAAGCTAAACGTTATGGAATATAAAATCTGACCCAAACTTTGACTTCTTCTTAATATGAGAAAAAAGAAACTAAATCAATGTTTCATTTGTCATCACTCGAAGGAACCGTGCTTGAATCAGCAAACTGCTGGTCACCTGAGATAAGAGTAACCTCATCTCATTCCTTCTATTACCAGTGTAGTCAGATCTGCTGATTCCAAGCATGCCTGTTTACAAATAATGTCCGTGTTGTTCATTACAGCTTGCACACTGGCCCAAATAGTGCCTGGCACATAGTGCATCTTTGGTAGATATTAGTGGAATGACTGCATTCAGTCTTATCTTATTCAATGTTACCTAGAGTTTTGTATATACTTCTCCCCTCTTAAGAACTACCATTTTTTCAGGGCTGGCATTGTGGTGCAACGCAATTGGAAATGAATTCCTTAAGAAAAAAAGACGCATTTCTGATCAAAGAATTACTATTTCAACACTTAAACATGTGAAGCGCTTAAAGAGGACTGTGCAGGGGCAAGGGCGGGTAGGGGAGATTAAAGCATACAGAATACTACCTTACTAGGCACTTTTCTCCTTACGCATCAACTAATGCTACAACACCATATGCCAAACTGACTTTGCCTCAACTGGAGTGGACAGGCCAGTCTGTTTCTTGGCTTGAGCATGGTGAATGCAAGCGCAAATAAACTGAGCAAACCATATATCATTTTTTGATGAATAGCTTCAATCCATGAATACTGCAGGTCAAAGACCTAGCGATGTTCTAAAAGATGAAAATAATTTTTTCAGTACAAGTTTTTGGGGAAGAATGCTCTAAGAATTAGCGAAAGAAATGAATGGCAATAGTGGAACCATTCATGGGTAATGGTCATTCTTTGATCTCACAGCAGCAAAGAAGAAATGATGGAATTTCCCCAGTGGTGGTTGGAAGAAAAATAAGGCCAGCAGCATTTCTCCACCTCAGGATGTTTCAACAAGATAAAATTAAAACAGTCAAAGCGATATCAAGAGTATAACCCTATATCTATTTGCAGTTGGCACTCCCTGTGCTAATAGATATGACATTAAAATGACTAGATTTAGTTAAATTTTTAAATTTTAAGTCGAATAATCACAAACTATTTAGTTGATTCAATTCAAGCAGAGTAGTTTGGGAGAATGAATCTCAAACTCAGCAGTAGAAATCATACTAAGCCATATGCTTAATAATTGTTAGGGTCACTCACAAGAAAAAAAATTAACCTTATAACTTTTGCAATATGGGCTGAAAGGCATCGCATCCTTACTTAGAAGTGCAAGAATTACAAACTTTCTTGTTTTTAATGACCTAATGTGATGCCTGAGTTGCCACTACCAGGGATCACTGAAATAAAATGAACAGCCTAGTTAAAAGTAACTGTCTCCCTAGCTTAAAGTATCTTAAACAACCCATAGTATTAAGTCTCTCTCTGAAAGCTTCTAGAAGGGTCTCTTCTTCCTCTCCCCATTGCCAAGATCTTTTCTAAGCAGGGAAGGCCACCTCTATGTGATGGATATGCTCGCCTCCTGATTTGTGCGGGCCACCACAACAAATATCAGTCATACACAAATGCTGAGCATTTCAGATGTGGTTAGATTAAATTAAGACGACCAATCATTGCTAAATATACACTGGATTTCCAAGACTCCAATAGAAAGATTTCTAGTACAAAGATATATACAATATTTTAGTAATATTTTTACACTGATTAGAAGTTGCAGTGCAAAGATTTTGCCTAATGGGGTTTAAAAAAATACGGTAAAGACTAAAAACAAATTTCACTTTTTTTTTTTTGCTTTTGATTTTTTTTAAAGACTTCATTATTTTTATTGGAAAGTCAGATTTATAGAGAAGGAGAAACAGAAAAATCTTTGTCCATTTTTTCACTCCCCAAGTAGCCACATTTGGTCTTTCAATGTGACTATTAAACAATCGTAAATTACAAGTGCAACACTCCATGGAATATTATTCAGCCATTAAAAAGAATGAAATTATACCATTTGCAACTAGATAGTCCCAACTAGAGACCATTATGCTCAGTGAAATAAGTCAATCCCAAAAAGACAAATACCATATGTTCTCTCTCCATCATGCAAAACTGGAATGTATACTGATAGAGTAATAGAGACTACCACATCCTGATGTGAAGACAATGCAGCAGGCATCCCTACTTCCAAACAAAAGATGGACTCCCATTGAAAGCCCTGGATATATTCAGACAATGGGATGCTGGACTGTCTGACATTGCCCGTGCCAGCAATGTCAGGGTACACTTAAATAACAGAATGTTGGACCTACAACTGCTTATGAAGGACTGTACTATTCTAACAATATGGGGAAAATCAGTCAGGAGGTGGGAAGGGGCAAATTCCAGACCCTACAGAACTGTACCACAAAATTCAAAATTTAAAATAATAATGTTTAATAAATAAGTGCAGCTTGCATTTTATTTGCACGAAGCAGCAGCGCCCTGAGTCCCCTCCTGCCTTGATGTAGTCCAGTTTGTTTCCTTAGCACGTAGCATCCCTAAGGAGTGCCTGGTCCTGCCTGGTTAACCGCTGACAACGATATTCGTCCCACCAGGACCTCCGATTCCCAGCCTGCTCTAGCTTTCTCTTGCTCACCCACACCACTTCGAGCTGCTCGTCTTTGCAGCAGCTCTATCTCCCACCCTTAAGTAGCACAGGACAGTTATGGGATTGAACCCGGTGATCATTTGGGATCCCTGCCCGTTCAAGGTGAGGAACTTATGGCTCCAGGCCCCACAGATACACTAAAAAAAAAAAGAAAGAAAGAAAGAAAGAAACCAAGCCTTGGGTTTAGTCACAGGTTTTAACAATCAAAATGCTATGGGCAATGAATATGTTAATTTCCAACCTTACCTCCCACAGGTAAGATTTCCAATATTATCTCCCACACTAAACACAATACAATCTATTTAGCAGTGACGGAATAACCACATATTTGTCCACACGTGTCTCTCCCCCATCCCATACAGAGAACTGGGTGACACGAGCAGGCCCAAGACTTGCTCCTAAGGGACACAGGGAACCAAGAATGGCACGTCCCACGGGGCAGGTCCACGCGAGGAGACTGCGCATAGGGAAGGAGGAGCAGCAGCCCTACCTGGGAGCTGGGTTCATGGAGGAGCAGAGAGGCGGGGAACGTTCTGTGGTGAAAACAGAAAACCAGAGCTGTAAGCTCGAGAACTTTCTTCCACCTTCTATCTCGTTGTAAAACGGGCTTTACCACAACCGCTGTACAACCCGGAGTGGGGTGGGAGCATGCGCACCCTGGTCCCGTATGCGACAGGTGCAACCTGGGAAGGTGGGCGTTATCTAACCCACATTTAAAGAGATAGCATCAGACTGGCACGGTGGCCCAGCACGCGACTCCTCCATGGCACCTCTAGGCGCCGCTTCTAATCCTGGCTGCCTCACTTCCTATCCAGCTCCCTGTTAGGAGCCTGGGAAACGGAAGAGGACAGGCCAAAGCTTTGCACCTTGCACCCACATGGCAGACCCAGAAGAAGTTCCTGGCACCTGGCTTCAGTCCGGCCCATTTCCGGGCGTTGTGGTCATTTGGGGAGTGAACCAACGGATGATAGATCTCTCACTCCATCTCTCCCTTTCTCTGTTACTCTTTCAAATGAAACCAATACATCTTTAAAATAAATAATAAATAAATAGCATTACTTTGCAGGGATACAGGAGTCCAGCTTGCCTAAACTAACTAGTTAGGCATTTCACAACCTTTAAGATTGATTCTTCGTCCCCCAGAGGCTAATCCGTTTGAAACTATAATACAGTTTCTTCTTTTTTAAGATTTATTTTTATTATTTTTTTATTGGAAAGGCAGATATACAGAGAGGAAGATCTTCCGTCCGATGATTCACTCCCCAAGTGAGCGCAACGGCCGGTGCTATGCCGATCCGAAGCCAGGAGCCTCTTCTGGGTCTCCCACGCGGGTGCAGGGTCCCAAAGCTTTGGGCCATCCTCAACTGCTTTCCCGGGCCACAGGCAGAGAGCTGGAAGGGAAGCGGGGCAGCCGGGATAGAACGGGCACCTTAACCACTGCGCCACCGCGCCGGGCCCTATAATACAGTTTCTTTTGCTTCCCAACTTTTGATCTGACCATCTTATGTTACAATAGCAAACCAAGTATATTATCCTCAAGCAGACTTGCTCTCCTCTTGCTCCTTACTCCCAGTGGATTTTGTGACCTGCCTGGTCACCCCACGGGACACAAAGGATTAAGGATAGTGAGGCTCTGGCTGGCACTGCTGGGTTCTGAGCAAAGCTGTGGCTGGCCAAACCCCTCTTCCCCTTTTAGTGTCCATACTGCTCCATTTCTCCATTTCCAATCCAGCTTTCTGCCAAGGCGGAAGATGACCCATATACTAGATGGAGTTTCTAACTCCTGGAATTGGGTGATGGTGACCTTGGTTTGTGACCATTTGAAGACTAAACCAATGGAGGGAAGACATCTCTATCTCCATTTCTCTCTGATGCTGTGCCTTCCAAATATGTATATATATGTGTGTGTAGATATATATATATATATATATATTTTTTTTTTCAATAGGATAGTGTGGTCTAGGGATTCTGCCCATTCACAGGTCCCCAGGAGTGGCTCTGTGTCTTATTCCATTTAAAGCCCCTCCTGCTAAAAACCAGCTTCCCACCTGCTTCCTAAGTCTCTGAATCAGCAGATGGAAGATATTTCTCTCTCAACTCTGCCTTTCAAAGAGATAAATAATCTTAAAAACAAATAACTAGGGCCCGGCGCGATGACGCAGTGGTTAAGTCCTCGCCTTGCACGCCCGGGATCCCATATGGGCGCCGGTTCTAATCCCAGCAGCCCTGCTTCCCTTCCAGCTCCCTGCCTGTGGCCTGGGAAAGCAGTCAAGGACGGCCCAAGGCTTTGGGACCCTGCACCCGCGTGGGAGACCTGGAGGAAGTTCCTGGTTCCCGGCTTCAGATTGGTTCAGCTCCAGCCATTGCGGCCGCCTGGGGAGTGAATCATGGGACGGAAGATCTTCTGTGTATTCTCTGTCTATCTGCCTTTCCAATAAAAATAAAATAAATTTTTAAAAATAAATAAATAAATAAAACACTGTAATAAGTTCAAAACTGTTCTACTTCATTCTACTTCGTTATTAGTTAAAAATAATAAAACATCCCTTCTTTTGGATTGTAATACAAGTTTTACTGCACTTGGTGATGTAATATATTAGAAATGTATTCTATCACAGTTCTGGAAACCAGAGTCCAAAAGCAGGGTATTGGCCATACCATATTCACTCTAGACTTTGGGGAAAATCCATTTTTTACTGCTTTCATCTTCTGGGAAATTGTCAATTCCTATCTCCTGCTTCATGTCATCTTTTCCTTTCATGCCTGTCTCAAAACTTTTGCCTCTCTCTTTTAAGTATATGTGAGATTCAGGGCCCACACACATCCTCCTCCCGATATCTTTAACTTAATTGCACACTTTGTTGTTAGACAATACTCTTTCACACTAGATGGTAATATTCAGGGGCCAGTGCCACGGTGTGGTAGGCTGGGCCTCCACTGAGGCACTGGTATCCCATGTGGATCCCGTATCAAGTCCTGGCTGTTCCACTTCCCACCCAGCTCCCTGTTAACCGCCTAGGAAAGCAGCAGAGGATGGCCCAATTCGTTGGACCCCTGTACCCACATGTAAGACCTGGAGGAGGCTCCCTGCTCTTGGCTCCTGCCCTTGGATACTCAACTCTGGCTGTTGTGACCATTTGTGGAGTGAACCAGCAGATGAAAGACCTCTCTCTCTCCTTTTCTCTACAACTGCCTTTCAAATTAAAGTAGAATAAATTTTTCTTTAAAAATAAAAAAGTTAGTATTCAGAAATTCCAAGAATTGGAATATAGACATGTCTTTGGGAGTGGAGGACCACTACTCAAGCTGTTACACCTATCATATTATCAGATTTGTAAAGCTTTAAATCAAATGAATATCCAAAGTAGCAAGGAAGCCACAAAGAAGACACACACACACACACACACACACACACGCACACCTTCGCAGCAGAAAAGGATATGAAGTAATACACATCTGTTCAATGCAGTGTGACAACAAGAATGAAGACCATTAAAGCATTAAAAACCATTTTGCTCTAGATAACCCTCATACAAGAATCTTAGACATACATATCTCAATATGAACAATCAAAGGATTCAGATTTGCACATACCTAAAATGTGCACAGCTTTGGAGAAAAGGCAAGAAATAATGAATCAAAATAGCCCTATCAGTTATCTTTGGTTGATACCATTGTGAACAATATAATTCTATATATTTTACAACAAACATATATTACTTTAATAGTCATGCAAGTTTTACTTCCAAGTTAAATCATATGAAATATAAATTGATGTTTGTTCACGACGAAAAAATAAATAGCCATAGAAGAATCGCAATTCATTTTCCAAAATATTCAGTCTACTTGGTTTTATCTCCAGACTCACAACAAGACAAAATAAAAAGTAGATTATGGAAATCAAAGTTCTGGGAATTGGCAGGGCTCACACATCACTAGAGCAGATTAAAAATAGAGAGAGAGATGCAAGGCTTGTATAGTAGAATCTGCTAGGGTCACGGTGTTATGAGGGTAAAGGGGACTCTAAGAAGTCATCTTGGTTATATTATTACCTGCAAGTAGGCTGCACTGCAGAGAAGGGGGCATTTGAGAAAGAGAAATCCAGCAACTCTATTGGTTTTCCAGGTTCTTAAATACGTCAATTATATTTGATAATGTTCTGCAGGTCCCAGTAACTAAAACAGGGATATGAGCCTAATGAATTCCTTTTGGGGATAATTTAAGAAACACAGGGGAAACTGTTTCTTTGATTCTTTATTAAACTTTGTCACCGATAGCACAAAATTATTTTGTGATTCTGTTTATTGAAACAGATTCCTGTATGAACTTTGCTTGAAGATACTGAAAACAAATTAATTGTTAAGGCAAAGGCTATCTCTATGTAACAATTAAAATTCCTCCCATAAAAAAGATTTCTAATTTGCCAAATCCAGGTAGAAGTAATATGTGAAACCCTCATCATCAATTTTTTAAAAAATTACTTAGTTCAATGAAAATAAATGCCCTTTTCATCAGAGTGCCAGCGTGAACCAGCAGATGTCACCTGAGCTGACAGCATCAGTAGTCCTTACAATACAGTTACAGAGGATTGATTTAGCATGTGCTTATTTAGTGATTATTGACACCATCTCTCCTATAGGTTACTCAATCAAATCACCAAGAAGAAAAAAATTCTTGCAGATCTTGTCTCAGGAAGTGTTGGAAGAATTGATGGTTCCCTATTCAGGATACACAAAACATCCTAAGGATTTGGACAACTGTGGTCAAAGAACTCTTTTCTTCCATTACATACAAAGATCCTCAAAGCCCTTACCCTCAAGAGATTACGTAGAAATGCACATATAGTTTCCAGAGAGGAAGTTCAGTTTGGATGACTAACTCTTTGAGAAGAAGAAGCACAAAGAAAGGGATGAGCACTTGCTAAAAGCTGGGGAGTTACAGAGAATCAAGTTCTGATTAGGTGTATTCGTCTCCCTCAGGACCAAACTGTAATGACACTTTTCCAATGAAGTAACCATGCATTATGCAGTGAAATGACCTAGAATAGAACTCCAAATAACCTCTTTGATGGATTGGATATAAAGATATTTTATCCTCTTGTAACCTGTCAAGAAAATTATTTCAAATGGAGAGTAGGATTTTTTAAATGAGTATGACAAAACAGTCACATTTTAAACATACATAGGTTTATGAATATAAAAGTTTATAAAGGTGTACAAGGAAATATCTCTTGCATTATTCAGTGAAAAATCAAAAAAAAATGACAAGAGCATGCAGTTTTAAATTAAACCTAAGAATGCTCAATCTCAAAAGATTGGTGAGAAATTGAGAAAGCTCATTGGACAATGTTCATATCAGCAGGCTAATTTGCATAAAGGAATCATAAACAATCATTCAAAATGATTATATAAATCTATGTTTGTTGTATCTGATATTTTTCAAAGAGTAATAGAGCAACCTGTTTGGTCTGTTCCTAACTATGTACAAGTGTTTGAGCAGGTGTATGAAGAAGTTTCTGGTGTGCATTGAGTAGCTAAGAAATATTTCATTAAAAGAACAGGGATGATGTGAGATTGGTCAGATCCAGGGTGAATTTTGATGCTACTTTTTCTTTTCCCCTGCCATTTATTTTGAATTATTCTTATAAGTAGGAAATTTTTTTTAAATGAACACTAAGTAATGCCATCATGTTTCCTAGTACAATATGTCCTATAGCAGTAATGCAACACTCTTGAGATCATATTCACCATCCAATTTGGATTTCATTCAACTTCATTCTAGCATTCCAGGTTCTTGTTCAAGAGCCAATGATGCAAAGATAGAAGAATCTAGATAAGGACAGGTGATTTATGGTAGCACTGTATAAATGAACTGCCATAAAGTTATGAAGAAAAAGTTTTCATATTTCTGTGTTTTAGTTCAAGGTTTCCGACATTTTTCTACTTGAGCACCCTAATAGTAGAGGAGAGTGAACTTGAGGAGATAGCGTAAAGGTCATTCCAACCTCAGAATGTCTTGAAAATCGTATGTTTGGTATAAACAACTATAATACTTTCGCATTGTATTTCATAATACCTCTTGTATTTCTAATACAAAGTAAAGTTTAAACTACTTACCCTGGTATAAAACTGATGCCGTTATAGAAAAGGCTTGACATATTTTTTTTTAACGCTTTTTGAGCCCTTGGTTGGCTGAGGTGGTGGGGTACTCCTCCCTACCAAACAGCAAGTATGGGTCCTGCAAACACCTTCAGTCAAAGTGGCTGCCGACAGAACCACTACCTAGGGTGGCTCAGTACCTGATGGAAATCGCAGCACAGCGTAGGAAAACATGTGATGGAATTGAAATACTGTTTATGTTCTTTTTAACATGTAGTCCTAACAATTAAAATAGCATTTCCAAAAAGGAAAATATAGTCTAGCAGGGTAAGTAAACCAAGTCAGTAGGCACCCATCAAGATCTTTGAATCTGAATATCAAAAAGTAAATATAAAGCTGAGACATGTTTTCTTTTTTTTTAATTTCAAAAGATATTATATAGATGATGATGATCTTTTCGGTATACTCTGTCAGTATTGAATAGATTTTTGGTTAACTTTTAAAACATTAATAGACATGGCAAATGAGGCAGTTTCCAGATATTCATAAATCACCCACCAAATAAAATTTAATTTTAAAACAAGATATTTTCCCTTCCTTTTCCAGAATAAAATGTACCGTTCGTATCTGTTCTCTACAAAATAATTATGTTCTTTATGTTCTTTGCAGTATGCATTTGTTTGTCTTAAGAAACATATTTTCACGATCCTGAATATTGAACGAATAAGTTTTAACAATGTCAGCAAAAGGAAAATGGTAATGACCTGATATATGCCAAGAAGAGAGAGGCAGAGAAGAGTAAAGAAGATACCAATTGAAGAACGTTAAATAAAACCACATGTAAACTTGGCAAGAGGAGCAAAAATTAGAAATGACCCATCCTGAATTTGTGGTAACTAAGCAATCAAGAAAAGTAAATTCCATGTTGTTGTAAACTTATGTCATTCAAAAACTCTAAAAATAATATTTGTTTTTCAAGGTCAGTGTAGCCGGAGCTGCCAATCTGGGGCAGGTTTTCAGAGTGAAATGAAACTTTTAATGACAACTTATCTCTTCTGCAATTATTCATATTTTGGATTTGGTGAAACATGTTGAATCCCAAAGAATGATCTTGCGTTATTTTTCTCCCCCTACCGAAAAACAAAAAAACAAACAACAGTGCTATAAAATAAGAAAGAAAAAAATTAATCTACTTCTAGCCAAAAGAGCATTTGTACGAACTGTAGATTGTTTTTTTTTTGTTTGATTGTTGTTGTTTATATTCAAAAACTACTGGATGTAGTAAATTACTGTATCCTCTTCTGGCACCTTGTTTAAATGGTTGGAACCCAAAAAACTAAATGTCGGTACTTGATTCAAAGAGATAGTTATCACATTCTCTAAATTGATGGGTAGAATACGCAGACACAATAGGGATTACAAGTTTCTTTGATGAAGTCCCTGTGATTGGAACCTCTTTCATAGAACAAGAGATAATCGTCCTGCAATAAATAGTTCCTTTTTGGAAAAATGATTTCAACAAGAGATAATTGGACAAAGTAAGGCACTACTTGTGCAGTTAAAGTGGAAGATAATAAGTAAATGCAAACACAGAGAGCACGAAGATTACACACCCACTCTCTTCTCATAGAGAAAAGTAATGAGCAGACAACCACTTGTACTTTGCAAGCTGAAGTCTTCCTTTGACAACCCACAAATCAATTAAATCCTCTTCAAATTAGTTTTGATGTGTTCATGTGTGAGTCCTCCCCCACAGGTCCTGAAGTTTCTATGTACTGTTACTCGATTTTTATGTTGCCTTTCCGTTGAATTGTGTCTAATACTTTGTTGCATGTTAATAGGAGGTTATTTGAAACTATGTAAATGAGGAGAACGGTAACTCAAAAGCAGATTATTTCTTAGATGGCTTTATCTTCTCCTAAAACCACTCGCATGTCGATGAGTTTTCCTGTAGCTGTATTTACAATCTTTAGCAAAACCTAGATGATCACACTACAGCAAGTGATCACATTTCAATTTCCACAACCTGCTAAAAAACACTAATGACTGATTCTAATCTGTCACACTTACACTAACATAATGACCAACAGGTAAAGAAAGAATATTTGAAATTTATGACTGGATAATTCTTTTCACATATGATGGAATCCAAAACAACCCTCAGTTTTATCTGACAGGGAATTACTGTCACGTTTGCCTGCCCAATGCTTCCTGTTGGGGGTGAGTGGTCTATTCTTCAGCATGACAAAGTCTGATTTCTGAATGGCTGCTGGTGTCAAAGGGTCTTTCGTATGCTAAGCCTTTTAGTGGCCTGGGATAGCTCCATCCTGCTTTCCTCCATTGTTGCAACTGGGCCATGTGACTAACTGATGATTTCAAGGCAAGCTTCGAAATCGTGATGTCTTCCAGAAATTAATATTCCTCCTGGTAATATAATCTTTGTTGACTTGTCTAGTGCAATTTTAATGTCTGAAAAGAGGCATAGTCTTAAAGAAACTTCTGAGCTTAAGGAAAGAGAAGCCTCTTGAAACAAAATTGCTAGCTTCTCTCATGGTCAGGTTTTAGAAGTTTAAAAACAAATCTAACCTGTAGGGAGAACCTGTTGATGGCTTTCATCATGCGCTTTGTAAATTTTAAAAATTCTACCCAGAATAGTGACAATTAGATTTTGACCGCAATTTTCCAAAACTGAATCAACTGTATCAAAAATGTTAGTACCGTTTTTTTTTTGCATGTTCAGCTCTTTGTCACCCAGCATTAATTTTTTTTTCATCTTTTGAAAATAGTATTTTTGTGCGTGTTGAGTCCCAGCACCCATGGTACACTGGAATAAATACAAAATCATTTGAAAATTGAAGAAAGTAAAGCAGTAGGGTTTTGAGTCTGTGAGTATACTGAGTGATTGCTTGTTTCATGCTTACTCCACATTTAATATGTAAATTTAAGTTTGTTGAAATAGCACCTTCAGCTTCAAAGATTTGAAGGAGAATACATTTTAGTTTGCAGATTCGTTGGCAAAACTGGCCAATTCCAGGATCTTACAGGAATGAGATACACATAGCGCAAGTTAATTTGCTTGGGGAGGTGGAGTGGGGGATTTCCCAAGAGTATTAAGCCACATACATATTCAAACGCAGACAGGAAGCACTCTGCTAAGTTCAGCACATGGGGTGTTTTGTAGATTACTGACATTTATTTATATCATCCACAAATTCGCTTTTATTTCTAATTGATGAATAGCTGATTGCCGAGCGAATCTTGCCACTTGTGTGACCTAGGAGATGAGATGCTGGCTGGCTTTTTTTGAAACTCTCAGCACACAGCTGGATCACGCATCTTTGCCTCCCTTCCCATTTGGTGTAATTATGTGACTGAGTTTCAGCTAATAGGATGCATTTAGCTAATAAGATGTGTTCCTCAGCCAGATTTGGCCCATAAAAGTCTCTCATTCATGATTTTGTCTGCCCATTCTCCATATGCTAGTCTGGCTCAGTCGGTGCTAAATTGAAAATTTAGGATGAAAAGGCTTGAGGCGCCAGACACAATGCACTTTAGCTCCAGAAGCACTACACAGGAGAACCACCAGTCAGACAGACATATATTGAACTTTATGTGAGTGAGAATTAAACAATATTTAGGAACCGTTATGCCTACTTGTTATAGCTAAAAATGATACATTTTGTGACATTATTTTAGTGACTAGACAGTAAACCATGAAGAAATTCATCAGAGACGGGAAAGATAGATATACCCACGATATTAAGAAGCGAACACACTATAAAGCTGTTTCCATAGAAAACCTAAAGAAAGAGATGAAAACATGAAACTATAGCACTAGTGGGAGAGAAGAAAAAGTTTAAGAGTCGCTCAGAAAACAATCTGCCAGTTCCCAAACTGGCATTACAAGGGCATTACAGGTATAACACCTGCAACACTGGCACTCCCTAGGGGCGTATGTTCCAGTCTTGGCTGTTCCACTTCCCATCCAGCTCCCTGCTATGTCCTTGAGAAAACAGCAGAAGATGGTCCAGATCTTCAGGCCTCTGCACCCATGTGGCAGACCCAGATGAAATTCCTGGCTCCCGGCTTAGGTCAGACCCAGCTCCATCTGTTGCAGCTATCTGTAAATTGAATCAGTGGATAGATGATCTCTCTATATGCTTCATTCTCTCTCTCTCTCTCTCTCTCTCTCTCTCTCTCTCTCTCTCTCTTTAATTCTACCTTTCAAGTAAACAAAAATAAATCTTTAGGGGCTCAGCGTGGTGGCCAGCAGCTAAAGTCCTCGCCTTGAACGCGCCAGGATACCATATAGGCACTGGTTCTAATCCTGGCAGCCCAGCTTCCCATCCAGCTTCCTGCTTGTGGCCTGGGAAAGCAGTTGAGGATGGCCCAATTCCTTGGGACCCTGCACCCACATGGGAGACCTGGAGGAAGTTCCTGGCTCCTGGCTTCGGATTGACGCAGCACCGGCCTTTCCGGTCACTTGGGGAGTGAATCATCAGACGGAAGATCTTCCTCCCTGTCTCTCCTCCTCTCTGTATATCTTCCTTTCCAATAAAAATAAATACACCTTTAAAATAAATAAATTTTTAAAAATCCAAAGATGTGGTTCCTCCATGGAGTGGCTGTTCTGAAAAATCGTTAAGAATGGAGGCTGAACAAAGGGGAGGCAACAGTTGAGTATGAAAGGACCATAAGGTGACTTCAGGTCCCAGAGTGCCCAGGATACTTTTGGTTTATATCTGGGCTGTTCTGCCAAAATATTAATAGGATTTACATGAGTCACTGTCTGAGACAATTAGATTATAGGTGTGATCTTCTAACCTACAGTCAAGATGCTCTATAGGAAGTTAACTAGGCAGAAGGGAAAAATGTGTAACTAAGAATTCCAGGGACTATCACACCAAAATCTGACAACCTGCTAAGGTGATTATTTTGAATGAAAAGGAAATACTTAAAGAGTCTTTCCTTTGATTTGTCTTTGTCTGCTTGAAACCTGGACCAGCCAAAGAAGAAAATAATTACCGTGGTCCCTGCCTTGAGTGTCTAGTCACTAAACTCCTCTCACAGGAGGAGAGACTGAAGTCCGTCCATATACCTGATGGGCGTTTCTCGTACACCATTGGTCTCTCTATTAGTTGCAAAAAGAATCATTTACAAATTATTATGTCTCCCAGGCTATTTATGTTCTCCAAACCTTTGACTCCCCTTAAAAGGCTTGCTCTATTCCCCTGACATTCCCTGTTCTCCCTAACTCCAGTAAAAGAGAAGTATACAGGCTTCTGAATAATTTGGGGCTAATAGGTAATTACATCCCTGTGATTTCCCCCCTTCCTTCTGCATGCGTGTAAATTTGTAAAGCTTTTCCATTTAATCTTTCTCAGTTTATTGCAACAAATCTTAAATGTGCCTTGTTAGTTTATGTTGGTAGGCTACAAATTGTCATATGGATGTGGAAAAAGTCTAGATGCATTTTCTACGTGAAATGGGTGTGTTTTCCTTCCCTGGACAGAGAATGAGTGCCATAAGCAAGGGGAAGGACAGAAGCAAGCAAGCAAGCAAGAGAAGAGGGAAAGAAAGAAAAGAGAGAAATAAAACAGAGAGAAAGAAAAAGGAGAAAACCAGACACAGAAAGACAAACAGCATGAACTCAGTTATAGAAGGATTCCAAAGAAGTTGATTTCCAGCTCCCAGTTAACATGCAGGGGGAAAGAAGCAGATAACTGGAGAAGTGCTTTGTGCCCTGCCAGCATTATGGGAGTCCTTCAGACGGGGCTCCAGTTCCCAACAGCTCCCTCTAGGAAGTGAACCAACTGACAGAGAATTCTCTCTTTGTGTGTGTGTATGTGTGTGTGTGTGTGTGTGTGTGTGTGACCCTCTCATTCTGTAGCTCTGTGTTTCAAACAAATAAGTCTCTTTTGGCCCCAGCGCGGTGACCTAGCACCTAAAGTCCTCGCCTTGAATGCACCGGGATCCCATAGGGGCGCCAGTTCTCATCCCAGTGACCTTGCTTCCCATCCAGCTCCTTGCTTGTGGCCTGAGAAAGCAGCTAAGGACAGCTCAATGCCTTGGGACCCTGCACCCACATGGGAGACCTGGATGAGCTCCTGGCTTCGGATTGGCTCAGTTCCAGTCGTTGCTGTCACTTGGGGAGTGAATAATTGGACAGAAGATCTTCCTCTGTCTCTCCTCTTCTCTGTATATCTGCCTTTCCAATAAAAATAAATAAATCTTTTTTTTTAAAAAAAGGAAAATAAGTAAGTGGATCTCAGAAGGGTCCCAAAACTTCAGGCTGTGGATGGGAATAGGGGCTGCTGGGATTAAACCCACACCCATATGGGATCCTGGCACATTCAAGGTGAGGACTTTAGCTGCTAGGCCACCGCACCGGACCCTGGTTTGTTGTTGTTATTGTTGTTGTTTGTGTGTTTGTTTTTAGTTTAGAATGACTTGAACTTCATAAAAGTAGCACAAGTAAGGAAGAAATCCAAGATGGCTGAATAGGATGTAGCAATGCAAACTGTTATGGAATAGACAAGGCACAGAGGAAAGACCACGTTTCCAGAGGTCTGACTGATGGACGTTTTGGGTGAAGAAGTGATAAAAGATAACAAAGACTTCGTGGGACAAGAGGAGAGAAGTGTGACACTTCTGTGTGGTGCAGTCAGCTGGCAGCTGCAAGCCACCATCGGACCACGTCAGAGCAGGGAGAAGCTGCGGGACGCACCACTGCTGCTGGGTTTAGCTGTGAGGGAACTGCGTATTTTCCAGTGTTCCTGGTTGAAAGTCATGTAAGTTTCTGGTGACTACTTCGGTCTTTTACTTACTGTTTTTGAGCCTCCAGTATAGGGACTTTGTGGATATTTTCAAATACGGATTCTTTTTTTCAGAATGTGTGAAGTCAAGGAAAACTCTGAAGTTTCTAGCTTGAACAGTCAAAGCGGTAGCTAAGTTACTATAGAGAAGGGTGCAGGCTACATGGATTTGGGGGAAGCCCAAGACTTCAGTTCCAAACACGTAGAATTTGTGACATTTATTAAATATGCAGATGAAGATGTTAGGTAAACATGTAAAGCACATGTGTAAATTTATGAAAATAGACTGTGCTGAAGATGAAGAGTTGGGAACTGTTAAGATGTGTATGATATTCAAAGGCCATGACACTGGATGAAGTTATCAAGTGAAAAGAAAAGATAAAGAATTAAGCAGTGGGCATGCCAGCATCAAGAGGCTACAAGAGAATGAAGAACCTATAGTGGAGTCTAAAAATAAGCATCTCTGAACTGGTAAGAGAACCAAGGCTGCAGTGGTGTCTTAGAAACCACAGGGAAGGTGATAAAAACTGCGTGGCCAATGATGTCACATTGTAGGTGACATAATATAGAAGCTGAAAATTGAATATCTTGGCTTTCGCAACACGCAGGACATCAGTGATCCCGAGGGACTGGTTTATAGAGCGATGAGAGGGAAAGTGACTGACTTGTGAGACAAAAATAAGTACGAGTAGTGCAAACAGATAATCCTTTAGGGGGATGTGGTTGCAAAGAGGTGGAGCAGTAACGCGTGGGGAAAATGAGTCAAAACAAGCTCAGCTTTTAACAATGGCAGAAACGGCAGGATGCTGTGAGCTAAACACAATGTTTCAGGCAACAGTAACATTTATGATGCTAAAGAGAGGGAGCAGACAAGGGAAAGAACTTGGGTAGTGACTTGCAGTGGTACAGCATGTGGGACACAGGCGGAAGGGTTAGCTTTTGATAGGGACATCAAAAGAGCTCTTCCACAATAACTGGAGAGAAAGGAGAGTACATGTGTTCGGCTTCTGATAAATGACAGGATAGTGAATGTCTGAAGCAGTGGTACTTTTTTTTTTTTTATAAGAGTTTGTTTGCTTGTTTAAAACACAGACAGATGGGCCCATCATGAGGGCTCAGTGGCTAACTCCTTGCCTTGCACATTCTGGTTCATGTCAGTTTGTGTCCTGGCTGTCCCACTTCCCACCCAGAGAGCTTCCTGTAGCCTGGGAAAGCAGTAGAGGATGGCCCCAAGTTTTGGGATCCTGCAACTGTTTGGGAGACCTGGAAGAAGCTCCTGGCTCCTGGCTTTGGATAACTGGCCATGGAATTAATCTAGGAAGGAGTGTCAATCCTCATCAATGATTAGAGAAATGGTGGTGGGATAAATGGATTGATAGGGGCAGGTATTGTGGTGCCCGTTGAGCTGCCACTTACAAAGTCAACATCCCATATGGCAGTGTAGGTTCAAGTCCAGGCTCTCTGCTTCCAGTCTGGCTTCCTGCTAATGCATCTTGGGAGGCAACACATGACGTCTCAGTCTAGAACCTCTGCCACCCTGTGGAAGACCCTAGAAGTTCTCAGTTCCTGGCTGTAGCCTGTCCCAGCCCTGGCTATTGCAGGCAGTTGGACAGTGAGCCAGTTGAGAAAAGATTCTCTCTCTCTCTTTCTTTCTGTTTATCTGTCTTGTAGATAAAAATAAAGTAGCATTTTAAAAACTGATTTATTTACTTTATTGGAAAGTGAGATATACAGAGAAGAGGAGAGACAGGAAGATCTTCCGTCTAATGATTCGCACTCCAAGCGGCCACAACAGCTGGAGCTGCACTGATCTGAAACCAGGAGCCAGGAACTTCTTCCAGGTCTTCCATGCCAGTGCAGAGTCCTAAGGCTTTGGGCTGTCTTCGACTGCTTTCCCAGGCCACAAGCAGGAAGCTGGATGGGAAGCAGGGCCTCTGGGACATGAACCAGCCACCTCATGGGATCCTGGTACATGCAAGGTGAGGACTTCAGCTGCTAGGCTATCATGCCAGGGCCCTAAAATAGCATTTTTGAAAAAATGGATTGGTAGTTCTCATAGACGACAGTTGGAGATACAATTTCCTTCTATTTCATTTTCTACTTATTGTAGATCTTTTTTTAAAATGTAATTTTGTTTTTAATGTTGTTTACATAGTCCAGAGGGGTGCATGTCCATTTGGGCCTCCAGTTGGGGTCAGAAGGGTTGAGTTATGGAGAAAGTTATAGATAAGACAAATGTTTCTGCTGTGTCAGATGTGGAGGCAGGAGGTGCTCCTTGCTGGCCAACTGCATTAGCTCCCAGGGACGGAGGAACCATTCTTTGATGATGCCTTAGAGACACTGATGTGAGGAAAATGTTTTGATTATTTGACCAGTTTTGATGATTCTGAAACATTGTCAGCTTTGTTGCACCAGGATTGTCTAATGATTGGCCAAGTCTACTGAGGCAGACTGTGTCTGTGCATCCACAGACCCAGACACTTGCTGCAAGGCTTGCCAGTAGAGCTGTTCAACATGTTCTGCTTTCCATCTCCTGACGAGGCACTTGACATCTCCTGCTGGCTTAGATGAGCTGGCTGTTATGTCGCCTGTATACATCTGGGCATGCTGTGGACTCTTCAAGCATCAGCAACTGAGGAGGCCCAGTCCTGTTACATGCATTCAAAGGTTGGACCACACATTCTGTGATTTCCCCTGTGGCCAGGTGTGAGTCCTGCCATCTAGTTGAGGAGTCCAAGAAACCTTGCCTAGAGTGACCTCAGACTTGACTCTATGTGCAACAGCCAATGCAGGGTCAGGTTCAATTCATCACCCGCACCAGCCAAGGCGCATGCTGGTGGTTGCAGCTGCCTGGTCAGTTCAGCCTCAAGCCTTATCTCTCAGGAGACTGTATGGGTGCTATGGTCTAACCCAGCCCAATCTGCCACAGGTCTGGTGCTCATACACACCACTGAATTCTGTGTCCTAGTCGGGGCAACCCCCAACAGTTTCTACCAACCTTGCCCCGACTCTGGGTTTTTGCATGTGCTGTGGCCTAGCCTGTACTGTCTGGCATACCATCTGGCTCTTGTGCTCACACATGGGTGCTGCGGCTTAGATATTATGCTTGCCCAGGGATATTGTGGTCCAGCCTAACACGACTTGCATCCAGTCCCAGTACATGTCAGTGGGTTTTACCGCCTAACCTGCCCAGTCTATACCCATTTTGGCTCTCTTTTATGCCAGCAGGTGTGGCAGCCTAGCCCACCTGCCAGCTGATGGGTGCTATAGCCCTGCCTGGATCGGCCTACCCTAGTCACCGCTTTTACCCCTCAGTGGAAGCAATGGTCTAGCTGAAGTTCCCCAAATCTTCCTTGTGATGGTAGGTGCGGTGGCATAGCTTAATGTGGCCCACCTCCAGTCTGGCACTCACTAGCAGGTACTGCAGCCTGGTTTGACTGTCCCATACCCATTCTGGCTCTTGCCAATGGGTACTACAGCCTAGCCCAGCCTGGTCCACCCCCAGACCCAGCTCTCATGTGAATCTACTGGTGCCAAGGTTTAGCCCAGCCTGTCTTGCACCCATTATGGTTCTTGTGAATGCCAACAGGTGCGAGGGCCTAACCCCAGACCTAGTCCACATGCATGTCAATAAATCCTGCAGCCTTGCCCAGCACAGTCCACCTCCAGCCCTGGCATTCCTGATTCCCAGAGGGAGTTATAAGCTAGCAAGGGAGTTCCCTAGATTCCCTTACCAAGCCCACTCCAAGCCCTCAAGCTCATTTGTGCTGGCAGATGCTATTATACCCTGCTTGGCATGGTCTGTCCTCAGTCCTGGTCTTGCATGTGCCAGTAGGTGCTGCAACCTAGCCCAGCCATGCCTCTTCCCAGCCCTGGCTGCCGTGAGTGCCAGTGAATTCCCCAGTCCATTCTGGCTTGGCACATCACCACTCCCAATCAAACCTCTAGGTGCTGCAGTCCCACAGAGGCAAGCCCACAAGTCCCCTACAGAATCTGCCTCCTAAAACAGTTCTCTCATGTTCTGATGGGTGCTGTGGGCCAGCCTAATGTGGCCCAAACCTGCTCTGACACTCACAGACAGGTACTGTGGCCTAGCCCAGCCAGGCATGTGCCCTAGTCCCAGCTTTTGCGTGTCAGTGGACAGTGGCTGATGCTATGTACCCTAGCCCAGGTCTCCCACTTGGACAGTGTCTTGGCCTGACTCAGACATGCCCTCCGGTTTCCTCATTCTATCCCACCTTGTCTTAGCTCCCTTGCCTACCTGTGAACACAGTTGCCTGGTTTGTCGAAGCCCCTAGAAGTCACTGCTCACCAGTTTTACATGCCTCTGGTGGTCCCTGTTCCAATACATCCCCAGTTCCCCTTCCCTGGGCAATCACAGTACTCCCACTTCAGCACTGCACAGTGGCATTTGGCATGCCTCCGGACCAAGATGATGTGTCCTGGTCACCATCCCCTACTTTCTGCCACACTGTGCTGAGGCAGTGTTTCCTGCATATCTTTAAATATGTGTGTGTGTGTGTGTGTGTGTGTGTGTGTGTACACACACATATATAGTAAAACAGGCAACTATGCTGGCTCATCGGTATAGTTAACACAAATTTGGCATTAACTAAGTCCAGAATACCCAGGAGCTAATGGCTGATTTCTCCTAGCAGTGTAACACTTGCCTAAGTATGAGACAACATAGGTAGTCGCCTACAGCCGAGGTTATTGTAGATTTTGAAATCTTATCTTCATGTGCAGATTTTCACGACTATATCCTGGCAGGTTGATAGAAGAAGCAAAAGGCTGAAAAAAAAACAAAAAGGTACAACTGCTACCTATTTTCAAGAATGTTTTTCACATGATACTTCCCCTTTTAATTCTTTAGTCAGAACTTAGTTACATGGTTATTTTTAGCAATTACGAGGCTGAAAAAATGAAATTTTGTTGAAAGGGGTAAGTAAGCAATCATAGGTTCTATTACTAAGGGAATAGAGGAGTAGACAAATTATTTAATTTGTAGGCCAATATATTAGAGTAGGCAAGTGCCCTATTTCTTTGATTTTTTCTTTTTAAAGATTTACTCCCCAAATGGTCAAAATGGCCAGGCCTGGGCCAGACTCATGTCAGAAGCAGGAGCAGCATCTGGATCTTCCAGGCAGGTGCAGGATCCCAAGGACTTCAGTGATCCACACTTTCCCAGGTGTATTATCACAGAGCTGGATCAGAAGTGGAGCAGCCAGGACTTGAACAGATGCACTTGTAGCAGGTGTTGGGTCACCCCTCACGCCACAAGGCAGAATCCTAATTCTTTGCTTTAAAAATGCTCATAATTTGCCTTTCTTTTTGTAAGAAAAGATTTATTCATTGTTATTGCAAAGTCTGCTTTACAAAGAGGAGGAGAGATAGAGAATATCTTCCGTCCGATGACTCACTCCCCAAGTGATCACAAAGGTCGGGGCTGTATTGTTCTGAAGCCAGGAGCCAAGAACTTCTTCCAGGTCTCCCATATGGGTGCAGGGTCCCAGGACCTTGGGCTGTCCTCGACTGCTTTTTCAGGCCACAAGCAGGAAGCTGGATGGGAAGCAGGGCTGCCGGGATCAGAACTAGTGTCCATATGGGATCCCGGTGCATTCAATGTGAGGACTTTAGCCTCTAGGCCACTGACTGCACAGGGCCCCATAATTTGCCTTTCTAAAGTCAAGATGTATAATTGGTAGTGTGTCATGGTTCAGTTGCTGCCATTTTCTCTTTGTTAATAATACAGAAACTAATGACGTATTTTACAGTTGGTGACATTTGCCATTGGAAGAAATGTGGCAGTATTTTCCAAGACAAACTGATGGGGTGGGATAGATTTGCTTCAGGTGGGAGAAACAGAAGGAGTATAGTTAGTTTGGTGTTCTACGTGTTGAATTTAAAGTTAAGCAGCTGAATATTTCCAGAACTAGAATTCCCATAGTGTGATGATGCCAGGGGTGGAATTCAGACTGGGAATTCCTTACTTTCTGAGGATCTAGATAGTTAGTGCCTTTTGTTTTTCAAACATAATTTCAAGTGGCAGTTCTTCACCCTAGGAAGAAATTATTTTATGTGTTGCCAAAACCTCAGCAGCCCTAACAGATGTCGTGATATCTGTTAAAAACAGTAAGGTATTAGTTCAAGGATTTCAATGAAATTACCTGTGAAAAAGACGTGATTTTTAAAAAAATTAGCTGGTAACCGGTGATGGTGGAATTTTGTCAAACTGTAGTGATTGTATATGAAAATTCTAATAGAAATGTCTGGTTTTAATGTATCTTTTCGGGATAATTTATTAAAGATTCATGTGCAAGGAGAAAAATTGAACACGGACAATTTCAGATTCATTGTAAATTACACATGCCCTCAGAAAGACTACACTAAATGTTTCTTTTGGCCACCATTCATGGAAAACAAGCAAAAAGTAGAGTCATTACACATTTTAACGCTCCTATTTGAGAATATAAGATGGTATTTGGAGTAGACATCCTATTAAGCTTATTGCTTAAATTTATAGCTTGAGTGAAATTGTTAAAATAAATGCATGTAGCAAAGGATTTCCATTTTATTCTCTGGTATACATCCTGAATTTGAAATATGAGAAATAAGGAAATCAAATTGGACTTTATTTTTTTTCAACACAAGCCTGGTAAAAGGTAAATTTATGCTATGAGTTCTCTTGTCAGTGATTCGGACTCCCAGCATCCGAAATCCCACTGAGAATTTCAGGAAATGACGCTTACTCAGAGACCCTGGAAACCTGTAAAATTATAGACTCAACCACAGTAACATAGCTGCTTTATTATGCTAAGTAGTTACATTTAAACAGTGATGTTTATATGATCTGACATACAGTATTAAGGAACACCTTTATTTTACTCACTTATTCTGCACATCTTTTGAGACCTAATACCTGTTGATGTACTGGAAAAATGATCAGCAAAAACAAATACAGTCCTTATGTTCAGAAAAATGTTACATTTCTGGGGAAAGGGTTTAAATTAAACCTGAAGCCTGGGTGGGGTGGTGTAGGAAAAGCATATGGCACTAGGGAACCCTATGTGAAAATCTGATGTGGTCAGAATTTAGAGAAGTATTGTTTGTAAGAGTGTCAGGGGTAAATATGTTTTTGGCCACAGACAAGTGAAGGTTTAAGTAATTAAACCATTTATTATCTCATATAACAGGAAATCTGGCAGTGTTTTAAACAGGATTAGTTTACAAGTTGGTTGCTTTTGGCTCAATGAGGTCATTAAAACTCAAGACTTTCTGCGTCTCTCTTCCTCCATCCGTTCCCATCGTCTAACTTCATGTGCATGTTCCATCTCGCTCTGAAAGGCCGCACCGTAGACATTGGGTACACAGGGCTGTGTGCAAAAGCAGCCAGGGAGACATTTTTCTTTGCGTGTCTCCTTCATTCAGAAGCATTTTTCTTTCAGAAGTATTTTAGATGCCCCTGGCCTTGCTCATGAACACGTGCTACTAGCTGCAAAAGATCATGGAAAACAAGTATGCAGTAATTTTTATCTCTCTATTAGGAGTCAGGCTCTGTCAGTAGGGTGAGGGGTAGTGGGGAGGAGCCTGAAGCAAGTGACTCAGAGCTGTGATCTGAAGGGTGAGGGCGATGACTAGGGAAGCAGTAAGGAAAATGAGCCATTGAGGGCAGGCTAGAAGGACGGCTGATGGGCATAATGCAAATTAAAACTGAAGAGAAAGATGAATGGCATGGAGACAAGGTGAAGCCATGAGACCAGGTTAAGGTCTTGTGTGTTTATCCTGAGAGTATGGTTTGCCTTTGCAGGGATTTATACAAGTGATAGAACAGAATTAGAACCAGAAATACTTTCATAAGCTCGCAGGGCTGTTGCAAATGTCTAAGTAAAAGCGAGAAGACAATCATTCGTTTACCAATTGGTTTAAACCTGACATTCCTTATTTAATCAATCTCTAGTGCAGAAGCAGAACACCTCTTCCAGGAAGCTTGGCTAAGAAAGCAAGCAAAAGTTTCGTCTACAGCTGAAGGGAAACTGATCGTGTTTCTCAGAAGTTTCCCTCCTTCTTTTGTAACTCACATTTATCCCAGAAATGTTACAAAATACTGAAATGTAAACAAACATGCTAAAGAGGAAAAACAAAGCAGGGGATTTTTGAAGTGGGGTCCAAATTATAGATAAGGATGATCAGAAACAGATAACACAAGAGGAGAGACTTGGAAGAGAAAGTGAGGGAAGAGTCGGTGCTTGCACATAGAGTATTCTGAACACCGGGAACACCTCTCAGGCATCAGCGGACATCAAGTGCGAAGGCCTTCAGATAGGAAACTGCCTGGTATATTCTGGAACTATCAAGGAAACCAGTGGGTCTGGACTGCAGTGGACAGACAGTTGCGGAGCAGAAAGCCAAAGAACCGTCAGATGTCCCACTGCCCCGAGCTTAAACGTCCTCATCAGGTCTTTGGCTTTTCTTCTGGTTTAGGTAGGAAGCCCTTGGGAGGGTTTAGCCCGTGGGAATGGCACAACGTGTTTCCCTTCTGACTGCTGTGCAGAAGCCGCTGGGACACCATTGCGACAATCCATGCGAGAGGTGGCGGAGTTCTGGATCAGAATAGCAACAACAGAAAGCAGGGCAGAGAGTCACTCTCTGGACATCTTCTAAGGATTAAAGAGAACGGTAAAAGCAAGAGGGGAAGTAAGAATGAACTCAAGGAAATTGGGAATATTCAAGTCAAGAATATATTAATAATATGAAATCATTTATGAAGAATACATATTAAAATCTCTTAAAATTTTAGTATTCCTCAGAATATTAGTTGGGAATTAAGGCTAAGGATACTAAATGAATTAAAAGCTACTTGAATCTACTGAGGCTCCATGTAAGGTCAGCTTGTACTCACTGGTAGTAAAACAATTGTCAGGTTACTGCTGTGTTTAGCTCATTAACTCAAAGTCTAACCCACAAAAACTATCCAAAATGGATATAAGCTTAAGTGTAAAAGATAAAATTAAAACATTTCAGAAGAAAACAGATCTTGAGGTTCTAAGATTGATGAATAGTACTTTCACAAATACACAATCCACACATTTTTTTTTAAAGCCTTATTTAATTTTTGGGCCCAGTGTGGTAACCTAGTGGGACCCTGCACCCACGTGGGAAACCTGGAGGAGGTTCCTGTCTCTGGATCAGCTTAGCTACTGCCATTGCAGCAGCTTGGGGAGTGAATCATTGGATGGAAGATCTTCCTCTCTGTCTCTCCTCCTCTGTATATACATCTGACTTTGCAATAAAAAAATAAATCTTTAAAAAAAATGGGTCATTTTAAAATTTTCATTTTAGAATGAGGAAGACAGGCTAAGATGCAGAGATGTTCCATCTGCTGGTTTATGCCCCAAATATCCACAACAGCCAGCACCAGGCTGAAGCCAGGATCTGAAGCACAGTCCAGGGCTCTCATGTGAGTGGAGTGACTCACATATTTGAGCCATCACTTGTTATCTATTAAGGTACCCATTTGTAGGATATTGAATTGAAAGTTGAGTAGTTAAGATTTGAACTTAGCCAGGCCCACCATGATAGTCTAGTGGCTAAACCCTCACCTTGCATGCACCAGGATCCCATATGGGCGCTGGTTCATATCCCAGCTGCTCCACTTCCCATCCAGCTCCTTTCTTGTGGCCAAGGAAAGCAGTGGATGGCGGCCCAAATCTTTGGACCCTGCGCCCATGTGGGAGACCCAAAGAAGCTCCTAGCTCTGGTGATTCTGGCTGCTTAGGGAAAGAATCAGCAATCGGAAAATCTTTCTGTCTGTCCTTCTCCCTGTAAATTGGCTTTTTCTTTAAAGATTTATTTTTATTATTTTTTTCATTGGAAAGGCGGATATACAGAGAGGAGAGACAGAGAGGAAGATCTTCCGTCCGATGATTCACTCCCCAAGTGAGCGCAACGGGCCGATGCTATGCCGATCCGAAGCCAGGAGCCTCTTCCGGGTCTCCCACGCAGGTGCAGGTTCCCAAAGCTTTGGGCCGTCCTCGACTGCTCTCCCAGGCCACAGGCAGGGAGCTGGAAGGGAAGCGGGGCTGCCGGGATTAGAACCGGCGCCCATATGGGATCCCGGGCGTGCAAGGCGAGGACCTTTAACCACTTGCGCCACCGCGCCGGGCCCTAAATTGGCTTTTTCAATAAAAATAGATACATTAAAAAAAAATTTGAACTCAGCCACTTCAATATGGGATGTAGGTATTCCAAGAGACACTTTAATTGCTATGCTAAATGCCTGCCGCCAGGAGCCTAACAACTAAATATACCATAAAAGACACCAGTTGCGGGCCCAGCACGGTGGCGCAAGTGGTTAAAGTCCTCACCTTGAACGCTCGGGATCCCATATGGGCGCCGGTTCTATCCTGGCAGCCCCGCTTCCCTTCCAGCTCCCTGCCTGTGGCCTGGGAAAGCAGTCGAGGATGGTCCAAGGCTTTGGGACCCTGCACCCGCGTGGGAGACCTTGAAGAGTCTCCTGGCTTCGGACCGGCATAGCATCGGTGGCCATTGCACTCACTTGGGGAGTGAATCATTGGACAGAAGATTTTCCTCTCTGTCTCTCCTCTCTGTATATCTGGCTTTCCAATAAAAAATAATAATAAAAATAAATCTTAAAAGAAGACACCAGTTGCACTTTTGTGTATTTCTCATCTCTGCGGGACAACCATTTATATCCACACAAAAATCTGTACATGATCGTTGTAGCTGTTTGTAGTAGTCATAAATGGGGAACAATAAAAATGTTAGTGAATAATTAAACAGTGATGCATCCATTCCATAGCATACTAGTCAGTAGAAGAAAGGAATAAACTGTCAACAGATGCCACACATTAGAAGGATCTCAAGGGCATTAAGCTGACTGAAAGAAATCAATCTCAAAAGATCGGGGGCAGCAATGTGGCACAGTGCGTTAAGCTTCTACCTGCCAAGTGGGCACCCTCTCAGGGTAGCACTTTGAGTCTCAGCTGCTCCACTTTCATTCTGTTCCTTGTTAATGCACCTGGGAAAGCAACAGAGGCATGCCTGAGCATTCACGTGGGAAACCCAGATGAAACTCTTGGCTCCTGATTGCAGCCCAGCCAAGCCCCAGCTGTTGACACCATTTGGGGAGTGACCCACAGATGAAAGATTTTGTCTCCTCTCTTTCTGTAAGTAGGCTTTTCAAATACACCTTTTTTAAAAAAAAAAAAAACAAAAAACAACCCAAAATCTCTGAAGGCCTCAGAGTGCATGAGTCTATGTGACATTTTCAAACTGTAAAAATTTTAAATGCATTCAGAATAGTGATCATGTGGGATTAAGAGGGTGGGTTTTACCATGAAGTGGCAGCCCTAAGATCTTTGCAGAGCTGGAATAGCTCTGTGTTTGTTCGTGTTGGTGGGTAATAACAATTGCCAAATGTAACGGGACTAAGCAGGTACTTTGTGCAATGTTGGGTTCCTGGTTTGATATGGTATTGATACGCTACTGATCCCAGGGGGAGATCCTGGGTGACGGCCACATACCACCTTTGTTTAATACCTGTAATATCTGTAATCTAATTCTTTCAAGACAAAATATTTAAAGGAAAATCCCTTTGCACTAGTTCTCTCTTGCTTTTTTCCTTCCTTGTGCATTTTCTCTTGCCTTGGATATAACTTTCTTTCTTCCCTTCCCTCATATATTGAGTTTTCCTTTAATTGGCTAGAATGAAGCATCAGCTCATTCTCCCGCCTCCTGTGAATCCTGCTCATTTAATTGATATTTCATTTGACTGTGCTTAGTTTTAAAAGCAGGGATTTTCCAACTCTTTCAATTTCCTAAGAAAGCAAACCCACCCAGGAACCTGCTTTATATTTTGTATGAGCCACAGCTAACTCTTGTAAGGTCAGGAGCCCACAATAAAACAACAATTACCAAAATTTTTCTCAGAAGAGATACTTTTCATCTTACATGCGTAGAGCATGAAAAGCGTCTCTGGATTATGATCACATATTCACAATTTCCTGAGAAAATAACGATATCAAATATGATTTCTCATACACGTCCATAATGCTCTCCCTGAAACCAGTCTTTCAGGCCATGTGTCCAGGTTTTGGGTTTGGAAAATATGATATCATTGCAACTACAGAACACCAAACTGGAGACAGCCCTGTCCTGAGGGCTTGCGGACAGAATCTGGCAACACTTTGGAAAAGTACTACTTTAGGTTCTCAAAGACCCGAAGAGCCCTCTGGCTCTACAGTGGGCTCAGCCCCAGATAGTCTGAGTTCTTTGAAAAATTATGAGTTGCAGGTGTTTAAATTTTCAAGTATTTTCTTATGTTCTTTTCATTATCATTGCAAATAACCGTTCTCAACATCCAACAAGCATTATATGTGAGGACAGTAATTTTCCATTCAGAGCACTTTTGCTTTTATTTTTTTTTTTTGTCTCATCCATTTTCTTAAAAAAAAAATCTCTTTGAAGCAAACCTGTTGCCTCTTTTCTCAAGATGGTTTTAGAAAGCAAGCAAACTAGCAGAGGACGCCGCGAGGTTGCAGTTAAAAGGGCTTGAGAACGAAGGAAGTTCGATCCTCGCGGCGATCCGTCCTCCTCATCCTGGCGTTCGCCGGCGGCAACATGGCGGCGGTGTCAATGTCAGTGGCGCTGAGGCAGGCGTTGTTGGGCAGAAGGGCAGCGGCAGCGACTGCCCTTTGCGTTGCCAAGGTTCCAACCAGGTAATAGCATCGCTAGGCTTCTTTTTCGGACTCCTCAGGTCCCTCCACTCCCTGGTGGCTGAGTCCCGGAGGAGCCCTCCGGGAAAGCGTCCTGCGCTGACCCTTTGCTCGGGAGAGGGCGGGCGGTCGCGGGGACCAGCCGCGTTCCCCCGGGCCGTGGCCGGGCGAGGCGGGCGCTTGAGGGCGAGCCTCGGGGCCTTGGAAGTCCTGGAGCTCGTGGCCGAGGGAGAGGGGGGCCTTCGCTCGCCGAGTCCTGGCCCCATGGAAGGGGGAGGAGTCGCGGTTGCCCTCCCCCCTTTTTGGTGGTCACCTGTTGGTCCCACCACCCCTGTCCCTTCTGGAAGGTTAGGCTCGTGTCATCCGTTCTTGTGTGGCTTTAAATGGTCTTGAGAGAACGACTGAGCGGGAAGCGTGTTTTATCGGTCGGCTTGCTTGGGAGGAAAACCTGTTTGGAATTCGGCATTAATCAAACGGTGGCCGCTGTTAGTATTGGAAGGTCATTTAGAAAAGGCTTGTGGTAATGCCCCCGAGGTTTCCCAGGACATAATTGATTAAAGATTCACAGTTATTCAGGGACAGTTTTGTTTTGCATTTTTCTAAAAATTGTTTTTTTTCTTTCTCGGATTGCTTTACTTCATCCTCTATTTGCTTATTTCTCCGAATGTCCTTAAATGATTATAGAACTAATGTTGTAACTTACCTACACCTGAAAAGCATTTTTTTCTGAAAAGCATTGTTGTGTTCTTGGAGCCCTGCTTCCTCTGCAGGGGAGCCGAGACTGGATGGAGATGTGAAGCTTGTGGGATATGAACATTGAGAGGAGGGTCTGACTGAATATTAATCAAGTTAATAAAGAGGAATAGAGAGAAAATGTTCATTAGAAGGAATTTGGGGAGGTGTTTTTTTTTTTTTTTTTTTTGGCTAGGGTTTTCAGCTGTGTGTTGGTTGGAAAAGAAGAGGATGAGAAGGCTTGAAGACAGTAGTGGGACAATACTTAATGTAGTACAGTTATAGAAAACTAAGAGTCTAATGTTGGAGAAAGGTATATACGTATGTCGTAAGTATATGGCGCTTCAGGGCTGGAACTTGTGTATCGAAGCTCCGCTGCACCCACCACTAGTGAACCACTTTGTGCTAATTTAGCAGTGACCCAGCTTGGTAACTACCCCCCGTCCCGCACCTTTCTGCCAGTATTATTGGGATTGATTTTTTGCATTCTTGGTAGTGATGTATTCATAATCGCCATAGGACTGAATACGTTTTAAGGGCCCACTGATGCCTGGGTGAGAAAAGCAAGCGGGCTTCTCTTGAGTCACAGTGACTTGTCAGTCCTCATGATGGATGTGAAGAGCGTATTTCATTTCGGAAGTGGGGAGTAATTACTGGGCATACTCAAAGTTGCCTGTGTGTTATACGAGATTTGAAGGGGTGAACATTGTGTAATAGCTTAAGCTGTTGCTTTTTATGCACGATCGTGTATTTCAGAGCCACTTGGATCCTTGAGCTGCTCCACTTGCTGTTCTCCTTCTTTGCTAATGCATCCTAGGAGGTAGAAAGTGAGGATGACTCTGATTCCCCTGGGGCAAGTCCTCACGGTGTCTGGGCTCCTGGTTTCTGCCACTCAAGCCCTCCCTGGCTGTTGTAGGTGTTTGGTTAGGGGACCAGAGAATGGAAACACGGACTCTTTCTGTTAGATTGCCTTTCAGAGAATTGGAATTAAGCAAACACTGGAGATTTGAAAGTAACATTTTACTTTCAAAAAGCATTTTTTATTAATCTTAAAAAAAAGAGATTGATTTGTTTGAAAGGCAAAGTGAGAAAGAGTTTTCATCTGCTCGTTTACTCCCTAAATGCTCACGATGACCTGGACTGGTCCTGGTGAAAGCCAGGAGCCAGGATCTCCATCCAGGTCTTCGATATGGGTGGCAGGAGCTGGATTGCTTAAGTCATTAACTTCTGCTTCCCACACAGAGCAGGGAGTTGAGGCAAAGCCTGAGCAGCCCAACTCTCAACTGAAACTTCTATGGACATCCCAGGTGTGCTAGACCACTGCTCCTGGTGCATGTGCATTTTACTTATTTACGAAAGGCAGAATTACAGAGTATAGAGAGCAGGGGAGAAAGAGGATCTTCTATCCACTGGTTCACTCCTCAGATGACCACAATGACCAGAGCTGGGCCAGTCTGAAGCTGGGAGCTAGGAACTTCCTCTGGATCCCCCACATCGATGCTGAGCCTCAAAGCCTTGGGACATCCTCCTCTGTTTTCCCAGGCCATTACCAGGATGCTGGACCAGAAGAATAGCATTCTGGACACGAACCAGCACCCATTTAGGATGCTGGCACCACAGGCAGAGGCTTAGCTTGTTAACACCATGGTGCCGGCCCTGCATTTATTAAGAAAGTTTTTTTGCATGCATACTATATGATGTCTTGCTGCATGTGTATATGGTGTAATAACCAATCAGAGTAAATGTTTCTTCAAGTTTTTATTTAGAATTTGTTCAAACTCTTATTTCTTAATTCTCAGTTATATCAGCTTAAAACATTTAAAAGGCAAGGAAAACAAATTTTAAGAACAGGTTAGTACACTTAGAACCTTTTCATATGTTGTTTTTTTAACCCTGAAAGGTTATAATCCTCTCACTTTGAAGGAAAGTTACAGTTCCTTTCCCTACATACTATGTTTTCATCCCTAAGCACTGTTTTTTCCATGATGATTTTAAAGTAGGATCTGAAAAGGCTGAGCAGGTGGTAAGGCAGGAATGAGGGAACTGAAATTAAGGGAACCTCAGTGCATGGAAACAGTTGGCTGCTACATTAACTTCCATGAATTCAATTGTAATGTATCAGTAAAAAGCAAAACAGCTATTAATCTGGAAATAAGAAATAAAAAATATTAAATGGTGGAGATGGTTCAGCTAATACTCACTGAGTTGGGTACTCTGGTATCAAACAGCAATATTTAAAACTTGGGGTATTTTGATAGTGGTTTTATTTCAGTATGTTTTTGCTCATGCTTATTTTGCCCAGCTTTGTGTCCTTACTTCTCCATTTGCATTAAGTCTGCTGTATGTGGCGAAGGTCTTAGAGCTGTGGATGCTCAGAAGTGTTCTTGATTGCGTTGGGTACCACGTAGATGAACCTCTTAATGCGATTTGCCTTGAAGTCCAATCTCTAGCTTTATTGCCTTTCAAAATAACAGTATGAAATTGAGTCTCCCTGGACCTCCTGTAATGAAGTGATCTTGAGATTGATGAGAATTCTGTGTATATTGCACCTTGATGGGGAACAAGCTCTGCCCAGATTTGAGAATCATTTAGAACATTTTAAGTTAAATTGTATATGTGCTGCCGAAGTGAGCACCATTTTAGGATCAATTGATTGACTGACCCAGCTTCTCAGCGGAAGCCAGGCCTTGTCTGAAGGACGGTTCCTTCTGCTGTTGTTGTGCTGTCCGAGACAAATTTTGAGAGCTTGAAATGTTTTGTGATATAGCTTCATAGGTTTGTTTTTCTTACTTTTCTCAGAAATACCCATGTTTCATTGGTGTGTTTTCATCAGTTGCAAACGTCTTTGTTGAATACTTTGGAAAAAGCTGAATATTTCAAAAATACTAATAGTAGAATAAAGACAGTCTGGCACAAAATAAACCTTCCTTATGCAAATGCTCTTTTTAGTATTGAGCCTGAATATATATATTTATATAAATTTTAAAAAATTCTGGTGGTAGGTATTCTGGTAGCTGGTATATTTGCTTAGAATCCTCCTGCTTCCTGTGCTAGAACTGTGTATCGTTAAGCATTGGTCGTGTAACTTGTTTGGTCATTAAATGTGAGTGGAAACGTGTCTGTAGCCACATTGAAACTGTAAGAATTGTCCCGTATTTTGCCATGTTCTGTTTGTTCTGATGTCAGATGGGCAGATCCTAGGTGAAATCTGCTCTTTAGGTAAGTACTTGCAACAAAGCAAAGCAAAAACCAAGAGTTTATATGAAGTATCAGTTGAGTGACATATCATCCTTGTGGCCCAGAAGAAGTTTGGCATGTTGGTTACTTCCATATAACAGCTTCTACTTTTTGTACACACACACACACATTTTACAAATGAGTAGGTTATAGCACACAGACTACGTGATAAGGTCACAAGGTTTTAAAGGGCTGGACAATTTTATTTTAAAAACTTGTCACATAGATGACTGAATAAATACTTAAGGGGGGCTGATGCTGTGGCCTCAATGGCTAACCCTGCATCTCCCCAAGTGCTGACATCCCTAATGGGCACCAATTTGTGTCCTGGCTGCCCCACTTCTGACTTGGCTCTGCTGATGGCCTGGGAAGGCAGCAAAGCCATGGGACTGTGCACCTGCATAGGAGACTCGGAAGAAACTCCTGGCTTGTGGCTTCGGATTGGCTAAGCTCGCCTCTGGTCATTGTGGCCTTTGGGGAGCAGATGGAAGATCTTCCTGTCTTTCCTCCTTTCTGTAAATTTGCCTTTGTAATAAAAATAGATGTCTGAAATATTTGTGATGAATGATTATGGAGGAAAGCAGGAAGCCATTGGAGAATTTCTGCTAAAAGCCTCATCAGTGAGCTAGATACATGTAAATACATAGTACAGAAATGTGGGTATAATCTTCTCTAATTGTTCTTCATGACTTTGGTTTTAGGAATTTCAGCTAGAACTCTGGTAGCTTTCAGATTAAAGTAATCTTAGCTGGGCTCTCCTGCATTTTGGTGAGTGTTCTCATTCTTTCTATTCAGTTTTTTTAAAAGCAGGAAGTAGAAAAGGTATTCAGTGGAACATGAGAGCTTGTTTTTGTTTGTAATAAGAATAGCTAATTACCTGAATTTTTTTTCAAATATTTATGTATTTTTATTGGAAAGGCAGGAATACAGATACTGCACTTGATCTTGGCCAAAAGGCCGAGAAGCGATGGAAAGGCATATATACGGAGAGGAGGAGAGGCGGAGAGGAAGATCTTCCTTCCATTGATTCACTGCCCAGGTGGTCACGATGGCGGAGATGCACTGATCTGAAGCCAGAAACCAGGAGCCTTTTCTGGATCTCCCACGCAGGTCCAGGGTGCCCAAGGCTTTGGGCCATCATCGGCTGCTTCCGCAGGGCACAAGCAGGGAGCTGGATGGGAAGCGGGACTGCCAGGGTTAGAATAGCGCCCATTTGGGAATCTGGTGCTTGCAAGGTGAGGACTTTAGTCACTAGGCTGTTGCGCTGTGTCTGCTGAATTTGTAAAGTTAATAATGCGTGGGTTTTCATGGATGAAGAAAGGTAGAGCAATTTGGACCCATGCAATAACATGTAAGAAGAGGTCTGTTTGGAGGTATCATGATTATAAAATACCGCAGGTTTTTGTACAACAGTGTGAAGTACAACACGGCCGGTTGTACTGAATACAAAGAACTTTCGATGAGGATGCTCCTAAAATACATTGCAAATCCAGTTACTCAGTGAACTCGGGTGTTCCTGTGGTCTTCCAGGTGAGGAAGTGGTACACAGGAGTGAAGTACTTAAGCTTTCAGTACTAGGAAACAGTCTGATTTAGCAGTCCAAGTGGATTTGTTCACTTTTGCAATGAGCAATAGTAAATTCTGATAATCATAAAATAAAATCTCACTGTTTCTGCAGCTTTTTCTTCCTTTTGGCAAGTTTTTTTTTTTTTTCTTTGAGAAACTGTTTGGTCTTTTACTCCCCTGTTCATGTGGCCGTCGGGTGTCGTTTTGCTGCCTCTGAGTCTGTCGGATGTTGCTCTACTTTCCGAGCCCATGTGTCTGCTTTTTAATAGTGTCGGTGTGTCGTTTTGTGACCAGTTGGTTTCCCTGCAGCAGTTAAATCACTTGTCATTTATCATGAGCTTTCGTATCAAGCAACTAAATCTATTAGAATTTTGTGTGAAATCAGGTGGACTCAGTGAAACGGTTGATTGTTGAAATGTAGTTGGAGGGCCCAGCGTGGTGGCGCAGTGGTTAAGGTCCTCACCTTGCACGCCCGGCATCCCATATGGGCGCCGGTTCTAATCCCAGCAGCCCCGCTTCCCTTCCAGCTCCCTGCCTGTGGCCTGGGAAAGCAGTCGGGACGACCCAAGGGTTTGGGACCCTGCACCCGTGTGGGAGACCCTGAAGAGGCTCCTGGCTTCGGATCGGCATAGCACCGGCCATTGCGGTCATTTGGGGAGTGAATCATCGGACGGAAGATCTTCCTCTGTCTCTCCTCTCTGTATATCCGCCTTTCCAATAAAAAAAATTAAAAAAAAAATCTTTAAAAAAAAAAAGAAATGTAGTTGGTTGGGGTTGAAGTCTTGACCTGTTTTAAGCTTCATGGGGAATTATGTTTAATACATGAATTTTTTCACTCTTGTTTTTAGCTTAGAGTCAAAAGATCCTGGTGGAACCTTATTGTACCTGAATTTTGCAGTGACCATGTTTTATTGTATCAGCTTTCAGTAAATATTTAAATATTTCACTAAAGTAATCTTACATCTTTTTTCTTTTAGGTAATTAACTGAAAACAATGAAAAATTCCTGTTTCAACTAGTTTTGTCTGCTAGGCATATTTTGATACATAAATAAAATCTTAGATTCTTTAGAAAGTGAGTGACTTAACTGACCTTTTCTTGTCCGGACTCACTGTTACCTTTCCTTCATATGGGATCATGCTCCCGTGGTTTTCAAATGCTTTCTGTATGAGAATCATCTGCTGTGTATTACTTCAGAAAAGTTCAGTTGTCTTAGCTCTATGTGGTGCGTCCGATGGAAAGAAAGATCTGAATATTCTTTTTTCTTTTCAAATAACAGTTGCTCGCGTTCTATCTTGATAGATTTTAGAAATGTGTTTTATTCCTTGGGAGAGGCATACTGGAGGTTTCCAGAAACATCTTTGTGTTTCCCTGGTCTAACTTGAATTTTGCGGCTTTTTCTTGCTGAAATTCCTGAGAGGCAAAAGAAGGCATTCTGATAATTTTGGAGAAAGCAGGCCGTGTTCCTCCCTCTTGAGAGACTCTTGTTCTTCCTTTTGGAAGGGCTCAGGTTTAATAGAGCACAGCTGTTGAACTCTGCCCTTCAAAGTTCTAAGAAGAAAGTGTTTTATCCTTTAAAATGGAAATGCTTTTTTTTTTTTAAGGGAGGTGGTCTTTGGTTGAATATAGCTCCTCCAAGAAAGTGTCTTGCTTCTCGAAAGTTCTTTTGTTTAGCAGTTTCTTAGAATCATTTCAAATGTTGAGAGCACTGTCTCAGAGTAAATATCTGGCTGCTTTCATAACATAGTATGCTGTGTCCTTAAACAAAAACATGAGGAGTTTATTTCTTTGTGTTTTCTAGGGCTGAGAAATATGTTCTTTCTTTTATTTGGCCTCTCCATACATAAGTAAATGGTCCTTGAATAGGGCTTACTAGACAAAAGATCTTGTTCTAGATGACCGTTCAGCAAGCCATATGCTTCTCCTAAAAATGTCAGTCTGTGTTGATGAGCTTTAAAGTGAATGCACATGTTTGGGCTCTTTGAGGACTACCACTCTTTGTATGGAAAGAGCACTTCTTTTTCAAGAGGTTGCATCAATGTCCTTATAGAAATTTGTATGAAACTTAGAACTCTAGTCTTTCAAGCCTAATGAAACTGGGCTGAATTAGACATTCATAATTTAAACTTAATTTTATTAGTAAGACTGAGGAAATTTGGAGAAATAATATGTATCTTGTTTTTTTTTTGTGAAGATTTTGTATTTAATCAATCTTAACGTGGAACTTAAAGGTGTTTTTATAATATCTACTTTTGTGTAATATCTGATTTTGGCAAATGGGAGCTTTATTAAAGAATGTTCAGTGCTTTCTACTTTCATGGGTAACAATTTCTAGATTCATAAAGTAATGTAATTCATATAATGTCTGTAAGAAAACTCTAAGGTCCAGGAGTTCAGTACTTAATTTAATGCAAGAATATAAATATAGAAGTGTTTTAAATTTCTGACTACTTTTAGACTCATTGCTAGTGTTTTTCTTTCAAACTACGTAAAACGTAGCTGACATCCCTCCCGCCAGCCCCACGCACTTGTCAGTTCTCTACAGAATTGAAGACATTTGTCATCATTTATCTCCGAATCCATGCTCCAGGCTGGTCATCACTGGTGTGTTTGTTCTTTATTAATGGCCAGATTTGGGGATGCTTTGGTCCTTCAGAATACTCCTCAGGACATTTTCCATTTGCCAATGTCTTTCTTTGATACACACATATATATTGCTTCTATTTAAATGAGATTATCAGATGATGGTTTAATGACTTGAAATGCAACTAAGCAAAAGTAGTCTTTATGCTGGATTTAAAAAATAGTGATTTTTAAACTGTAAAGAGATTCGTAGTTTTTCATTTTGACATATAGTCTTAGAATTTTAACCCCGTTGCACTTCGGTGTAAACACGATCACCATCAGGTATAGAGTGTCTGAAGACTGTATCATCCCTAAAGGACTCACTGACCTTGTCCTATCCCCTCCTATCCCCTCTGGCCACAGTTCTCTTTTCTTCTCGATGGTTTTGTAATCTTGAGCGTGCAATGTAATTGGAATTATATACTGTCCAGCTTTTTTAATGCTCGCAGCTTGCTGTGAGGAGGTATTCCCACGTGAGGCTATCCAACAATTTATTTGTAGTTTTGGGTGATTGTAAGTAGGACTGCTGTAAAGTTTTTGTGTAGGACTTTATATGACTGTGATTTCATTTTTCGAGAGCATGTATGTAGAAGGGTGACTCCTGGGTTAAGTAAGGAGATGTTCAACTTGGTAAGAGATTGTCAAACCATCTTCCAGAGTAATTTTCCTGTCTACCAGCGGAGTATCACACTAGTTGTTTGTATCCCTGTTAATACTTGTTCTGTCACTTACTGATTCTGACAGTGGTGTTTCATTGAGTTTTTATTAATTTATTTAAAAATGTATTTTTATTTGAAAGGCAGAGTAAGAAGTTGGGGATGGAGGGGTGCTCCTTCACTGGTTCTCTCACCTCAGGGCCACAATGCCTGGAGCTGAGCTGGATCTGAAGTTAGGAGCCCTGAGCCTTTTCCATGTCTCCTATGGGGGTACAGGGGCCAAAGGCTTTGGGTCATCATCTCCTGCTTTCCCAGTCCATAAGTAGGGAGCTTGATTGGAAGTGGAACAGCTGGCGTCAGTAGCCTAGAAGGGATACCAACACCTCTGGCTCAAACTAGCCCACTATTCATGGCATCAGTCTCTTTAGCTTTTATTCTGTAACAGTTTTATTGAGCTATATTTCACATATTGTAAAATTTACTCAAGGTTACACTGTTCTACCTTTTGATATGGTCAGAGTTGTGCAGTCACATTTTAGAACTTTATCCATATTCCAAAAAAATCTGTTTTTAAAAAAGATTTATTTTTATTGGGAAGGCCAATTATAGAGAGGAGATACAGGGAGAAAGATATTCTGTTCACTGATTCACTCCTCAAGTGTCTGCAAATGCTGGAAACTGAGCTGATCCAAATCCAGGAGCCAGGAGCTTCTTTAGGTCTTTAATGCAGGTGCAAGATACCAAGGCTTTGGGCCATTCACTACTGATTTCCCAGGGCCCAAGCAGGGAGGTGGATCAGAGGTGGAGCAGCTGGTACATGAGCCAGCACCCATAAGGGATGCCGGGTAGATGTGTGAGAGCCCTGGAGTCTGAGCTGTGCAGCACGTGATGAAGTACTGAGAGAGTGCTCTCCTCAGTGTGGGCTCTGAGGGGTAGGAGATAGTGTTTACCTAATACCATCCCCCCTGGGGTTCTAGGTAATGATAGATGAGCATCATTTCACTCTTGCTGCTTTCCCAGGCCACAAGCAGGGAGCTAGGTGGGAAGTGGAGCAGCTGGGATACAGGATAGTGCCCATATGGGATCCTGGTGCATGCAAAGCAGGGATTTAGCCACAAGGCTACCGTGCTGGGCCTGGTTTTCAGAAATTTTAATCTGTAACTTATAATATCTGTGTAAAGATTAAGTTCAGCGTAACAATGCTTTCTTTTCCCACATTGTACTGTTGTTACACACGTTGCGTCTAATCTCTTTGCCTAAACTTAGGTTCTATATTCTCGTTGTGAAGTTTTCTTCTACATTTAGATCTTAAACCATTTTGAGTGAGTTTTTGTGTAAAGCTGAAGTATTTCAGGGTGTATTTCTTTGCTTATTAATGTTACTGTTTCAACACCATTTATTGAGAAAATCATTTCCATTTTAATTGCTTTTGTACTTTTGTCAAGTTTACCATACTTCCTCATTTGGTTCTTGTACTGTTTCATGGATCTAAATTCCTCTGCTAGTGTTCTGCAGTCTTTGGAATTATATTAGACATTAAAAAAAATTTATTATTGGAAAGGATATACAGAGAGGAGGAGAGACAGAGAGGAAGATCTTCCATCTGCTGATTCACTCCCCAAGCGACCACCTCGGCCAGAGCTGTGCCGATCTGAAGCCAGGAGCCCAGATCCTCCTCCAGGTCTCCCACGCAGGTGCAGGGTCTCAGCTTTGGGCCATGCTTGACTGCTTTCCTAGGCTACAAGGAGGTAGCTGGATGGGAAGTGGGGCCATTGGGATTAGAACTGATGCCCATATGGGTTCCCGGTACATGCATGGTGAGGACTTTAGACGCTAGGCTACCTCACTGGGTCTATACTAGATTTTTGAAATGATTGTTGTAGCTCTTTATTGTAGTAACTGTATATGGTAATTAAATAGTTGTAACTTTTCAAGCTTCATTATTCAGTTTTTAAAAAGGATTTATTTTTAATTTTTATTGGAAAGGCAGATCAGATTTGCAAGAGAAAGATCTTTCATCCACTGGTTCATTCCCCAGTTGGCCACAGTGGCTAAAGCTGAGCTGAGCTGATCCAAAGCCAGGAGCCTCTTCTGGGACTCCCACATGGGTGCAGGGTCCCAAGGCTTTGGGCCTGCTCAACTGCTTTCCCAGGCCACAAGCAGGAAACTGGGAGGGAAGTGGGGCAGCCAGAACACGAACCAACACTCATATGGAGTCCTGGTACTTGAAGGTTAAGTATTTAGCCATTATACCAGGCCCCTCAAAGTTGTTCTTTTCTATATCAACTTCAGGATTAGTTTGTCTACACTGATAAAAATTTCTGTTATAATTTGGGCAGAGTTGATATTTTTATTATTGAGTCTTCTAATCCATAAACATGATGTTGATTGATTTCCTTTATTAGTGCTTTGCAGTTTTACATGTATTTAGATCCTGCAAGTTTTGTTAGATTTATGTTCAACTATCCCAAGTTTGGAGAGCTAAAGCAAGTAGTGTTATTTAACAAATTTTAGGGTCGGGCACAATGGCTCAGTGCCTACATGCTCACCTTGCAACTGCCAGGATCCCAAGTGGGCACTGGCTCGTACATAGGCTGCTCTGCTTTCTGCTTAGCTCCCTGCTTGTGGCCTGGGAAAGCAGTTGAGGATGGCCCAAAGCCTTGGGACCCTGCACCCATTGGGAGGCCCAGAGGAGGCTCCTGACTTTGGATTGGTTCAGCTCCAGCTCTTGTGGTCACTTGGAAAGTGAGCCAGCAGACAGAAGATCTTTCTGACTTCCCTTGTCTCCGTAAATCTGCTTTTCAATAAAAATACATATATTTAAAAAGCTGTATTTTATTAAGATTTATTTAAAAGGCAGTGTTTGCATGGAGAGGGAGGGACAGACAAGTGCTCTGTGCCCTGTTTCACTGTTCTAATGCCAAAGAGCTGGAGCTGAACCTATCTGAAGCTGGGAACCTGGAGCTTCCTCTGCCTCTCCCATGTGTATGCAGAGTCCAAAGGCTCAGGCATCCTCTGCTGCGTTCTCAGGACATAAGCAGGGAGCTGGATGTGAAGTAGAGCAGCAGGATTTATGCCAGAATGTATGGGATGCTGGTGCCACAGATAGTGTGCTAGGCCACTGCACTGGCCCTGAAATTTCGTTTTCTTGTTAGTTATTCATGTATGGAGAAACATGATTGACTTGAGCGTTGGCTGTGTCTAGCCAAGCAGACAATTGTTGTAGTCTGAGGTAGCGTCAGTTTCCTTCTTGTTAGTGAAGGTGTTTCACTAGGGGAATTGCATGCGTCTGATTTCCAGCTGCGTTAAGTTCAGGCAGGAGACTATATTTAAAAAATTTATTTTCAATGATGTTTCTGTAGTAGAGGGATACATGCCCATGCAGATCTGAGGTTAGGGAGGGGAGGGTGAAGGAATGGGGGAAAATGGATGCAACAACTGTTTCCAGTCTTCCTGTTCTGGAGAAATTGGGTAGGAAAGGGAGAGGGCCGCTTCCAGCAGTCCAGTTGCATCAATACTTGCGAATGAGGGTCATCTCAGGTCCCCAATGTGGAGTGTGTTCAGACGGCTTTGCTGAAGTGATTTTTATAGTTCTGAGATGCTGTTGATTTCACTGCTGTGAATTTGAGGAAATCCTTTTAAGACCCATTGGCTGACAAGTCCACCTTAGAGTCTCCACTCACGCAGATCCTTGCTGTCACAGGTTGGCCGGGAGAGATGGTCCGTTTATTCTGCCTCCATGGTGCTAGGCGTCCCTGCAGGCCTCTGAACTGGGTGTCCTGTCTCCCGTGTGCATCTCGGCATGCCGTCTGCTGCACATGCTTCAACTCTCAACTAGCTGGTTTATGCATCACATCCATATTCTAAGGTTGCTTTCAGTGGGAATTGCAGGGACAGGTGTGCTTTGTACGTTTTACCCAAAGAGGCTTAATTCATTGAGGTGTGATACCAGGTGGTAGCTGTAGCTAAAAGGCAATGGGCATAGGGAATGTAATAGCACCAGAAATGATGGTAGAGACTTCCTAAGCCAGGGCTGTGTAACCTGCTGCTTCTGAGAGCTTATACACGGATTCTACGAACTGTGTCCCGTGGAACACTTAGGCATGTGGGTAACTGGCTTATATGTGTTATTACGTGAGTGATCTCATTTCAAGGTGGTCTGTTAACATACTATAGTATAATGTATTTTCATGATTATAAAGTGATTTGAACTCATTGAAATCCACTTCCTTCATCTGTTGTAGGACATTGACAGAGGATCTAAAAATTGATTTTTCATAACTCACTGAAGTCTAAATAATCATAGGAGTTCTCTAGGGAAGAGGATTTTTTTCCCTGTTGATTCCATGTTTAAAGAACTAATGACAGGTTTGGTACAGCTCTTTGGATCCATTCCCATCTGTTCTTAGAGTCTGTGAGTTGGTAGGTCATTTGTTGGCACCCCGGAGCCAAAAGAGTGAGGCCAGGTGACTGGCAAACCTTCGTTTTCAGGAAGCCTTGGATGCTGCAAGAGATAAACTTAGAGTCGTAGAGTCCTCAGCGCCCTGGTGTACGTCTCGTAGAGTGATTGAGCCTTTCTTTGATTGCCTCTATCAACAGGATGCCAGCAGCTAATTCTTTAAAGCACAGGTGAATGGCTGGATATGGATGCAGCATGTGAACCATATGTGTGTGCCAGCCTTCCAAGTTTTTGCCTTTTTTTTTTTTTTAAGGCAAGAGGTGGGTGAATTTTCTGGAGCCAGTAAGGAAACGTTTGTAGCCACCATTAGTGAATAACAGTAATCATGTTTTCTGAAAGCAAAACCAACCATCACGTGTTTAAAAAACTTGTAATTTGTTTTGCAGAAGTAGGAATTATAGATAATGTATACCTAAATGTCGTCTGATTATAAGTGACAACAAAATATTCTACTTAAAAAAGGGGGCTAATGGCATGCAGTGCAATAGCCTAGTGGCTAAATCCTTGCCTTGCTAGGGTCCCGTATGGGTACCAGTTCATGTCCTGACTGTTCCACTTCCTTTCCAACCGCCTGCTTGTGGCTTGGGAAAGCACTGGAGGACGAGTCCTGTCCTACTCTCCTCTATTGACCATGACTACTACCCTGGTTTGTAGTCTTGCCTTACAGTTTATATCTCAGCACACTGTTGTACACAGCTCTTCACTGGGCTGGATACACTGTACTTCTGAGGTTATTTCTCTTTTCTCTTAGTTGAGACTTAAAACAATGCTATTCTGTTATAAATATTGTTAGACTATAAATGTTACTCCTTTTAAGTGCACCCTGATTGGGTTCAAGTTTTTTTTTTTTTTGATAAGATTTATTTGCTTTCGTTGAAAGACAGATTTACAGACACAAGGAGAGACAGAGAAAGCTCTGCTGGTTTACTCTCAAAATGGTTGCACCAGCTGGCGCTGAGCCAGTCCAGAGCTGGGAGCTTCCTCTGGGTCTCCCACACAAGTACAGATTCTCGCCTTGGACCATCCTTCACTGCTTTCCCAGGACGTCAACAGGGAGTTGGAAGGGAAGTGGAGCAGCTGGGATGTGAACCTCGTGCCCATATGGGATCCTGGCACTTGCAAAGAGCAGATTAGCCAATTGAGAATTTGCTGGCTCAAGATTTTGTTTTTGTTCCCAATTTAATCTTACAGCTTTGAGTTCAAACTCTTAATGTGCCCAACTTCCTTACAAATCTCTTACTGATGTCTGTAACTCCAGCTTGGAGAAACACTTTTTAAGCAACTTTCCTATGAACTCCTGAAATTAACCAAGCTACTATGCTCTATTCTTTACATTTCTCGTTTTGAACTACTATGTTAAATCCATATTAAGCTAACATAGTTGTTAAACATTTTGGAGCTGGAGTCAGCTGCACCAGTAGTTGTTGTTGTTCCTGTTTCCAGAAAATGGGTGTAGTAATCTCTGCTCCATGAAGTATGTAAGTGAATATTGTCGTGTCATGCTTCCATGTACTAATTATCTAGAACTGCGACATTACCATCCTTTCCTTCTCTTCAAAATCATTTTGTATCTTGTTTGCCTGTTTCCTGCCTTCTCTAATGTTTTTCTCTTCTTGTGAATGTTGCCTTAGCTTTCAGTTCTTTCTAGATAATCAGAACATGCTGAATTTTGTCCTATGTTACAGTATTTTATTCATGAGTATGTAAAAGAATTTTCTCCAACTGTCTTTTTCCAGATTGTGACCTCCCATGCCCTCCCCAGCCTCATGCAGTCTGTCTTTGGCATCTACTGCTCCACTGAAATAGCTTTCAAGGTCAATAGTAACCCTGTTACTAAATTGAATATACTCTTCTCAGTCCTAATCTTACATGACTTTTGCAGTCCCCAAAAATGACTTTCTTATTCTTGAAATAATTTTTTTCCTTTGAGTTCTGCTTTCAATTTTCTTTTCTCAGTTTCCTTTTGAATACTCATTCTCTTTATCCATTCATTGAACTGTCAGGATTTCTTTAATAACTGTTCACTCTTTTAAAAAATGTTCTAAACTGTACAATATCATATGCATGAACATATGTAACATATATAGTAAGAACAATAGCAAAATGAACCTACCATTAGTTCTATTGATTTATTTGAAAGGCGTAGTGAGAGTGAGACCGCTCTCCCATTCCCCTCCAGACCACTATTCAACAAGCAAACTTCATCTGCATCTTCACTCTCCCAGTGTTTGCAGGAGTTGGGGCCAGGACAGGCCAAAACCAGGAAACAGAGGCTCCGTATTGATCTCCCAAAAGGTGCACAGGTGCAGGTTCTTGCTCTGTCTTCTGCTTACTCAGGTGCATTAGTTGAAGCTGGATCAGAAATAGAGCAGGCAGGACTAGAAGAGTGCTCCAGTGTGGAATGTGGGCATTGCAAACAGTGGCTTCATCTACTGCTGCCACAGTGCTGACACCATGCGCACTCTAAGTTAAAGCCTGGAGAATTACTGATAACTTCATCTGTAGTAGGTTAATAGAGGTCCCCTCAGTGTGCTCGTGTCCTAATCCCCACCCTGTTATTGGTAATGTGATCTGACTGAAGGGCCTTGGGAGGTGCGATTCAGTTGGTGCTCTTGAGATGGAGAGATGATTCTGGATGTGCCCCGGTGATGGTGGTGGTGCTGTAAGGCTAGTGCAGGAGGAAGAAGGGGGAAGGCTGTGTTGCCTTCACAGCAGGTTGGAGTGATGGGAGCCCATGCCAAAGAATGCTAGCAGTCTGTAAAAGTTACAAGAGGGACTAGCTTCTCCCCTGCCACCTGCAAGAAAAACCAGTCCTGCTGGGACCCTGAGCTCTTTCAGATTCACTGCTGAGTTCTGACGTCCAGAAATAGAACACTTTTTCTAAAATTCACAACAACTTGTATCTCAGTATCTACCATTCACAATCTATGCTAAAATATGGACTTTTGGCTCAAGAAATTCAATACATATCAACTAAAAGGGGGCTGGAGAATCTTTAAAACGTTTAAAATGCAAATGAATACTCATTAGTGATCATTCTTAGTCAAAAAATAAACACAAAACAATTTGTTCTGGTGCTAGAGGACTGTCAGAGGTCTGCGGCTCTACTTCTTGGAGTTTTTCATACATAGATACACGGCTAAAGTAACTGGCTAGGTGTGTCAGCAAGAAGGAAAGCAAACTGAGTGCTAGAGCTAATGATTGCTAACTTGTTTCAGATCCACTGAGTTTTAGATGGTTGTGAAGGATCACAACCATGCCAGGAATTCAGTAAACATACAGCCGATGGCCTCAGTAAGTGTCAGGCACTGGCTAGATTGGCAAGAATAGAGAAATCAAAATTGTTCTTAGAAGCACTTTAGGAAACCTATCTGCATCTTACCTTTGTCATAAAAACTACCGTTAACATTCTGACAGATCATGCAATAATGGTGCATATGTCTGCTGTCCCACGGAAGTATACATTCTAGAAAGCTAGTTGTTGGATCTGGTATTGTGTGTAAGACACAATGTGTAGTTTCAACAAGTGTTCGATGACTTGAGAATTGATACGAGAATTTTGGAATAAGTTTCTAAAGGATATATGGTTGGTAGAGTCTAACTGGGCTTTTAAAGCATATACTGTTTTGTAGTTAACTGTAGTTGATTTAAGAATGAACATATTTCATGCTTATTTCAAGCATTTTATTGTGTGAATAATTGCTAAGACAACTAAAAATATTTTGAAGTTAAAAAATTACAGTTGAGTCTTTAAACAACAGATTTTTAAAAAAGGTTTATTTATTTGAAAGGCAGAGATACAGAGAGGGAGATTCAGAGATGTTTGTCTCTGTTCACTCCCCAGATGGCCTCAGCATCCTGGGCTGAGCCAGGAACTCCTTCCTGGTCTCGCATGAGGCTCCAGGGTCCCAAGTACGTGGCCGCCTTCTGCTGCTTAGACACATCGGGGAGATGTATAAGAAGCACAGCAGCCGGGGCTTGAATGGGTGCTCATCTGGATTGCAGGTGGTAGCTATATCCACTGTGCCACAGCTACCCTCTTAAACTCCACCCCCCTTTTCTTAAGATTTAAAAAAAATGACAGTTACTGAGAGAACATTTCTCATGAGAAATCCGTAGATAAAGTTCTGGCTTCTTATCTTCCTGTTGATCGGTGTTGTGATTAAAATCAAAAGGCATGTGCAGTTCTGACAGTGCTTATTAAAATGTCATTGACTTAGGTTTTCAGTTCAGTCATTTACTAAGGGAGGTCAGTGGACATTTTAGTTCCCTTATTCAGGTTTATTAGTCTGTAGTTTTGTTGATGACATATGGATGAACTTTACTATTGAGTTTTTCTTAACTGATATTAAAGCAAGTTGTTTTCTTCATTAGTTAACCCTTATGAAATTTTGTGTATCTGATAATTTTTTTGTGACTTTTGGGGCTTTTATTCACTTGCATTTTTCTTAATTTTTGTTAAGTGTTGATAAAGTCTAATTTGTATTTTTTATTCCTTTAAATTTTTTATTTGAAAGGCAGAGTTAGAGAGTGGGAGAGAATTTTTTTAAAAGATTTATTTATTTTTATTGCAAAGTCAGATATATAGAAAGAAGGAGAGACAGAGAGGAAGAACTTCTGTCTGATGATTCACTCCCCAAGTAACTGCAACAGCCGGTGCTGCGCCAATCCGAAGGCCGGGAACCAGGAACTTTCCTCCAGGTCTCCCATGCGGGTGCAGGGTCCCAAGGCTTTGGGAACTCCTCAACTGCTTTCCCAGGCCATAAGCCAGGGAGCTAGATGGGAAGTGGAGCTGCTGGGATTAAAACCAGCGCCCATATTGGGATCCTGGCACGTGAAAAGTGAGGACTTTAGCTGCTAGGCCACCATGCCGGACCCTGTATTGTTCTTTTAAGATGCTATTGCAGATGTGCTTGCTTCGGCAGCACATATAATAAAATTGGAAAGATGCTATTGCAGTTGTCTTTTTGAGTTTAAAAAAGTTAAATTCATCAAATTATTGGACTTGATTTTTAAAATGCTTTTTCAAGGGCATGGCGTCGTTGCTTGTAACACTAGCATCCCATCTCAGAGGGACAGTTTGAGTCCTGCTTGCTCTGCCTCAGTTCAGTTCCCTCCTAGTGCACCTGTGAAAGCAGCAGTAGATGTATCAAACCCCTAACTGCCTCTACACCTGTACAGGGTGTGGGTGGAATGCCAGTCTTTCTGACCTGGTCCAGCCCTGGGTGATGGGGCTGGCTGAGGAAATGGAAGAGTATCTATGTCTGTCCCTTACTCTTCCTGCTATTCAGGTAACTAGACTTCAGACTGGCACTGCTCTGATGAGTAGTACACAACATTTTTAGTTTTCCTGTTATTAATAACTTGCCTCCAGTTACAGGAATGAGTCTTCTTTTGACCTGGGCCATCTTCCACTGCTTTCTCGGGAATGTTAGCAGGCAGTTGGATTGGATGTGGAGCAGCTGGTACTCAACAGGAGCTCGTGAGGGCGGCTGGTGTCTTACGTGGTGACTTTACCTGCTGTGCCAGCCCCCAGCAGGCTGATTTTTTTTAGTTGATAATTTTGTGTGGTCTGTGAATTAGTTTATAAATATCCTTTTGGCTAAAATCAAGTGTAGTATCTGTTCTTACAAATATCCAAATGGTTCTTGGCAGTAAAGATTTCCCACTTGCTTTAATGTCTAGCCTGCTGAGCTTGATAAATTGCCAAACTACTCAGTGGTGCCCAGTTTTTCTAGTCAGCTATATCCATTTCAAATACTTTTCATTTTTGTCAAGGAAATGTTTTCAGATTTTTAGACTTATTTATTTGAAAGGCAGAATTATTCAGAAAGTATTTTATGCGAACTTTGATAATGGTGTTTGAAGTCCATAGATTGCCACTTGTGTAGTATAAGTAGCTACTCCTAGAATGCAGTTTAAAGTTAACTTACACGCATTACAGGGTACTGCTTAACACTGAAGATGATTTTTTCCGCATTCATCAGCCAACTAAACAGTTTGAGAATTGTGACACTTAGTAATACATATATATATATAATTTATTTTAGGACTTAGAATAAACATATGCCCTAAATAAAAGTGCCATTAACATTAATTTTCAGTGCAATATTTTGAATATTTGACAAGTAACAGAATTTTATATAGAAAAAAAATTTGAGTTTCTCGTCTGTGTCTCCCATGTACTCTTTTACCACACTGCCCATGCTCACCCCTGCCCTGCCCCTGCTGAGATCTGTATTAACGGACTCTTGCTCTTGGAGCGTTTTTTATTCCTATTCAAGGAATCCTTGGCCTTTTTCTACGGGTGAGGCAGATTAATCACACAATTTTCTTTTTAAATTTTATTAAATTACTAATAAATATTAATACTAATAAATATTGTTAATAAAATTTAATTTTATTTAAAAATTTACACTTAAGTTTATGGATGCACCACATAATTTTTATTTAGATTTAACATTTTGCTTTCCACATAATAAGTGCATAAACATATGTACGTTTTTTACCTGAGCCATGTGAAGCAAATGATGTGTATCATGGTCCCCTCTCCCTCAGTACCTGGCAGTATTCTAAGGTAGAAGCATATTAAGGAGTGGTGTGATGGAACTTCAGTGCTTGATTCGGCAGGTCAAAGTTGCTCTGAGGAAGAAGAGGCTAGAAGTGGGGAGGCTAATTCATCCACTTGAGGGAGTGCAGGAGGAGGTAGAGCCACGGACCTGCTGGTACTGCCTGGTTACTTGGATCCAAAAGCAAAGTTAACTGGTTACCTTAGAGGAAATCTGGAAGAGATTTTTCTGTTGCACCCAAAAGCAGCGATTGTTGTTAGAGGGAAAGAACGGAACATTCCCTAGCACAGCATATCAATGAACGTGTTACTCAGTTCTAGCAGGAAGTGTGAGGTAGTGTCATCCTTATTCTTGTGGATGAGGAAATTGAAATGCAGAATTGTGAAGAATTTAAGGCGCTGCTGCTCTGAAATGACAGAGCTGAAATTTTGACATAGGTCTAGGTAACTGAGGTCACTACATGACTGATTTTGAGTTTATTTCATGAAATGAAGACAATGTTAATATTTTCATCTGTATATTTTATGTTTTTAATCCTGTGAGCATTAGTTTCTTAAACATTTTACCCCAGTGTTCCAGATTAGCTAGTGGACATTTTGTCTATGAAGCCTAAGCAACACCTAATGACAGCTTTCCCTTTTAAATACATGGTTATTGAATAATGGCACTAGGCCATTCAAATAGCATGTGTTACAATTTCAGCATACTTTCTGTGTCCTAATTCTTACTTTTTAATTCAGATATATTTATGATACAAACATAATACCAATGGCTTTATGGCTAATGCAGTGTAGTTTTAAGCCAAGAATCCTACTCTGATGGAAAAAGGAGAAGTTGAAGTACTATGAGGAGATAAAAAATGCAGTCTTCCTTAAAATTAAACAAGGGTCTTGAGTCTGGTGTGGTAGCCTAGTGGCTAAAGTCCTTGCCTTAAAAGCTCTGGGATCCCATATGGGTGCCGGTTCTAATCCTGGCAGCCCCACTTCCCATCCAGCTGTCTGCTTGTGGCCTGGGAAAAGCAACTGAGAATGGGCCAAAGCTTGGGATCCTACACACATGTGGGAGACCTTGAAGAAGTTCCTGGATCCTAGCTTTAGATCAGCTCAGCTCCTATCATTATAGCCACTTGGGAAGTGAACCAGCAGACAAAACATCATCCTTTCTGTTCTCTCAGCGTGTTTGACTTTCCAATGAAAATAAAGTAAATCTTAAAAGAGCCCAGTGCAATGACAGGGGTGGTTAGTCCTATCCCTTTAGGTGCCATATCCTTTGTGGGCCCTGGTTCCCATCCCAGCTGCTCCACTTCCTTTCAGTTCTCTGCTTGTGGCCTGGGAAAGCAGTGGAGGATGGCCCAAAGCCTTGGGACCTGTGCCCATGTGGGAGACCTGGAAGAAGCTCCTGGCTTTGGATCAGCTCAGCTGTAGCTGTCGTGGCCACTTGGGGAGTGAACCAACAAATGGAAGGTCTTTCTGCCTCTCCTCTGTGTAAATCTGCCTTCCCAATAAAAAATAAACGTCTTAATTGTTTGTTCACATGTTTCAGCATTGCTACAGTTATTTTGTAAAGCTTTGTGTTTTTACCTTTGTAAAACTAGTGGTTAAGCATTTTATAGTAATCATTTTACATTCACAATGTGATTACTTAAATTTACTGTTTAATTGCATGGAAAAATCATTTCATTCACATTGTTTATAGCAGTTGTCCATATTCTCACCAAGCTCAGGTCTTCTTGCTTTTAAGTTATTGAACTTACTATTCAGTGAAGTATTAAGCCTTTTTATTGTAATGGAAATTTCAAGTGTTTTCTGAAATACTAAAAAGAAAGACTTCGAAAAGAAGAGAAGGAAAGAGGACGGGAGGGAGGAAAGGATTATGTTCTCAGAATTATATTTAACAAATCTGTTAAATAATTTTCTGCATTTTAGATAGTTTTAAAATTAGGAAGTGAGTGGTTTAAGAGTACTACCAAAGCTGTTTTGAATCAAGTAACTTTTTAAACCTTTTGTTCCTTTGAAAGAGTTAAAGGAAGGAGAAAAGGTAGAAGGGGGATAAGGGACAGACACACACAGAAAGTGCTCAGTTTTCCATCTGCTGGATTACTGCATGAAGGGTCACAGCAGCCGGACCTGGGCCAGGCAGGAGCTAGAAGCTACAACTCCGCCTTACACTCCCCGGTGTGTGGCTGGGGCCACAGCGCTAGGCCATCTCCTGGTGCTTCCAATGTATTAGCAGGAAGTTGGGGCTGACTGCTTCTGCCAATTTTCTAATGGGTTTATGACTTCTGTTGAGTTTTGAAGGAATAAAAAAGTAAATTGTCAATTGATTAAGAATCTATAATTTGGGGGTTTTTAAATGTGACATCTTACATTTCAAAATAGTAAAACTCTTGGGCCTGGTGTGATGGCCTAGTGGGGTAAATGCTCGCTTTGCATTTGCCAGGATCCTGTATGCGTGTCCATCCAGTTCCACTGCTGGTAGCTTGGGAAGGCAGTTGAGGATGGCCCAAAGTCTTGGGACCCTGTACCCATGTGGGAGACTCAGAAGAGGCTCTCTTGGCTCCTGGCTATGGATCAGCTCAGCTCTGGCCATTGGGGAGTGAATCAGCAGATGGAAGATCCCTCTGCATCTCCTTTCTCTGTACCTGCCTTTCCAATTAAATTTTTTTAAGGAAAAAAATAATAAACTCTGAAGCTATAGCACTTGTAACTTCAAACGGTCAATACAAAACAAACATCCCTGAATTTAAGTTTCACATGGCATTCCCTAGAGAAGACATGAATAGAAATTTGCTCGTCAAGATAATATCTGTCAGTGTACTAAAGCCTAAAATATCTGGCTTAAGATAGCAGAGATTTATTTCTTATTCATACAGCATGTCCCTTGTGGGATAGTGATGGATTCTACTCTGGGTCTTCATTTGGGGACTAGTGTTAACCACTGCTATTTAACGTGACAGAGGACTAGGTGAGCAATTATGTATCAAGTTTTAAAATGTTTTGGTAGATGGTGTGTCATTTCTAATAGTTCCGTGGCTAGAATAAATTCTGTCTTGACACTTAACTTTCATTAATTTTATTGATGCCTGATGCTTAGAGCCCTGCCCTGTCGGTAGGCAGCCCTGATAATTAGCATCAACTCCAGAGGAATGTATGACATTGTGCATGACTGATTAGTAACATCTCTGTTTAAAGAAAATTGCCAAGTAGCTTTGAACCTGTCCTGCTTTGATTGAGCTAAGTATCTCCATGCTGAAATGCAAACTAGATAATTGAGTAATATCCAGTAGTTATTTAGGTGTCACGTGGTTCATTTGAGCCTACTTGTCCTTGGATTTTTCTGTTAATTTCATAAGATTTTCTGTTATGTACTTGCTTGTAACATAAGCCTATTAATAAAGAAAGACTTAAAATTATAGACCTTTTTAAATGTAAAAAGTGTTGAATAATAATGCCACTGTAGAAGGTTTGAAAAGTTACAAGGGTGTTAATTGGTTTGTTATATGATAACAAAGTGTTACATATTGTATCATAGGCATATACTGAGAACTTTAAGTGTAACTTTTGTAAAATTTGCTACATGAGGAAATACAAATGAATTACCCCTGAAATTCAGAGTGCTTATCTAGACGCCTAAATTTCTTTTAGATGAGTGATATATGTAGCATTTATATGTACATCTGAAGATTCTTTCTTTTGCCAAAGCTGTAAATCAGCTTTGATGAACTTGTATGTATGTATGCCTCCTTACTGGTGGTATAAACCAGGATTGGATAATTTCTTCACAAGGAAAACCCTTTCTTTACTATTTTTAAAGTTGTAAAGTTTCCATAGTATAAAATTTTCTATTTCAGTGATTTTAAAGTACAATTCATTGATGTTAAGTACATTCACTTTATTGTGTATGATCACCACCGTACATAGTTCCAGAACTCCTTTTATCTTCCCAAACTGGAACTCTGTACCCATGAAACAGGAATTTTCCATTTTCCTCTCCTCTGAGCCTGGTGGCCAGGACTCTTTCTCGCTGGGAGTTTGAGTACTTGGGATAAGTCATGTAAATGGACTCACACACCGCCTATCTTTTTTTGTGATTGGATTATTTGTTTGACCATAATGTCTTCAGAGTTCATCTATGTTCCAGTGTGTATCAGATTGCTCCTCCCTTTTAAAGGCTAAATAACAATTCTGTTATTTCTGTACGTTACATTTAGTTTATTCATTCAGCAGACACTGGTGTTGCTTCCACCTTTTGGTTACAGTGAGTAATGATGCTGTAGTCACAGGCTTACAGATGATCTGCTTCTCTCCCTGGGTTCAGCGCATTTGGCTATGTGTAGTAGAGTTGATAGATCATATGGGAAGTCTGCTATGTATTTTGAGGAACTGTTGCACTGTGCTCCATAAGGACTGCAGCATTTTTTTTTAAAGATAGTTCTAGAAAGACAGAACTATAGGGAGGGAGAGATCGTGCATCTGCTGATCGTCCAAGTGGGCACAACTTCCAGGGTGACGCCAAGAGCAAGGAGCATCTTTTGGTTGCTCGTGTGGATGCAGGAGATCAAGCTCTGGGGCGTTGGCTCTTCCTGGGCAGCGAGGCCGGAAGCTGGATCCAAAGTGGAGCAATTGGCACTTGAACTGGCTCCTGTGTGGATTGATGACACTACCAGTGATGGCTTAACCTGATACACCACTGTGCTGGTCCCAAGGCTGTAACATTTGATGATTGCATCAGCAGTGAGGGCTTTCAGTTTTCCACATCCTTTCAATAGTTGCTTTTCTGAATTCTTTTTTGGTGACAATAGGCAAACAGATATAAAGTGATTTTTTTCCTCCAATCCCTAACAATTTTTTGGTATGTTTTTGTGTGAATAAATGGTTTCAGCTCAGTTGGTGAACTGGTTGGTGCTTTACTGATCCTGTATTAAAAATGTTTCATTGTTATTGAGAAGATGTCAGAGTGTCTTTCAGAGTGGATGTCTAGTTACACTCCTGTTAACAAGGAATAAGACTTCTCTCATTGTTGCCAGTATTAGGTGGGGTCAGTGTTTAGATTTTTGCTAGCTTAGGTGTGTAACACTATATCATTTTTGATTGTAATTTTCTAATGACATGAATGATGATGAGTAGCTGTTTGTTATTCATATGTCTTTGGTGTGAGGTGTTTGTTCTGATGTTTTTGCTCACATTTTGAGTTGTTTGTTGAATTTTAAAAGTTCTTTGGGGTAGAAGTTCTCTGTCAGATACGTTTTGCATGTATTTTCTCTCAGACTGTGACTTGGTTTTTCCTTCTCTTAACAGCATCTTTCACAGACCAGAAGGTGTTTAGGATTTAATGAAATTCTATTTACCTAGTTTTTCTTCATGGTAATCTCTGAAGAATCTGTTATACTTTATTTCATTGTGTCTTGAAAACTCAGTGCGGCAGGTCAGGATTGTGGTCCATTTGGTTGCGCGTTCCTTATGGGAGCTCTAGTGGCGTCTGGCTGCTCCACTTCTGATCCTGCTCTTTGCTAATGTGCAAGGAAGGTAGCGGACTGGCCTGATGGGTTGGATGGCTTAGAATACCTGGCTGGAGTTTGCTGTGCTGCCTTCAGCCTGACCCAGGCGCGGCTGTTGGCAGCATTTGGGAAGTGAGCTAGTGGATAAAAGATCTTTTTCTCTTGCTGTCTCCCTCACTCTCCTTGTGATTCTGTTTTTTAATTGTTTAAGAACATTAAAAATAAAAATTTAGTGCCAAACCCAAGGATACCTGGATTTTTTTCTCTAGGTTTGTTAATTTTGCCCCTAATATTTAAGTGTGTGATTAATTTTGAATCAAACTTTGAAAAGTATACATTTGCTCAGTAGATTTTTTTGGCATGTGAATTCCCAGTGTTGCAGTACGTTGTTGGAGATTGTCTTTTCTCCGTTTTCTTTTCATTGCATTTTCAAAGATCAGTTCACCATATTTGAGTAGCTAATTCCTGGGTTGTTAATTCTGTTTTATTGACTTGCTTGTTCATAGCCTGTCACACACTTGAGTACTAGCACTGTGGTCATGTCTTCATTGTTATTCTTTTTCAGTATTGTGTTGGCTGTTTTCATGTGAACTTTAGAACCAGATTTCTGTTATCTACAAAAGTAGCTTGCTTTTTTGGGGATTGTGTTGAACCTTAAAGTTGATTTGTAGAGTTGGTATTTTAACAGTCTTTTCCTCTGTGATTATGCAAGGAGCTTTGATTTTAGTTAGATCTTCAGTGATTGCCCTCATAATTGTTTCTGTTGCCCTCACAGAGGTCCTTTGCATATTTTGTTAGAATTACAAGTAAGTATTTATTTTGATGCTAATGTATATAGTATGGTGTTCATAATGACATATTCCAGTCACTGCTGGTAGATTGGCAGAAAGGCAGTTGACCTTATTATATGATCAGTTTGTACTGCCATCTTGCTATTCCCATCTTAGTATTTTGCTTTCTGTTTCAAGAGGGCGGGATTTTGTTAGATAGACAGTTATGTCATTTGCAAATAAAGGCAGCTTTTTTTATTCCTCCTTATAATGTGTATTTTCCATTTCCTTTGCTTACTGTGTTAGGACTTTCAGCTCAGTGTTAAGGTGTTCTTAACTTTTCCCCCGTCTTAGAGGGAAAACATCTGATTACCAACCATTAAGTCAATTGTTAGTTGTAGATCTTATGCATGAGTTCTTTTTCAAGTTGCAGAAATGACCCTTTTGCTAGTTTGGCTTCTCAATTTTGCTTCTCAATTTTGCCAGGTGCCTTTTATGTGGCAATCAGTATGGTCAGGTTTTTTTTTTTTTTCCCCAAATTATTAGCCTGTTGGTATGCTAGAATACATTTATTTTTGAATATTGAACCATCCTTGAATACCTGAAATAAGAACCACTTGATTATAATGTATAAATCTTTTTAAAAATAATGTATATATCTTATACACTTGTTGGATTCAGTGTGTTAATGTTTGAGAATTTTCATGTTTATGCATAAGAAAATTGGTCTTTTGTTTTCATTTCTTTTTTTTTTTTCCTTTTCCTAAGTGTTTATGCTAGGGAAATGATGGCTCCATAGAAGAAGGTGGGATGTTTTCTTCTGCTTCTAAGAAATGGTTGTAAAAATGTTGTATGGTTTCTTACATGTTTGGTATAATGCACTTGGAAACCCTCCTCGGCCTTGTGCTTTATATTTGGAAGCTTATTAATTAGTGATTCATAATTATTAATTATTAGATATAGATCTGCTAAAATCATTTTTTTTTTGTAGCTTGCTTGTGGTTCATTTCATCTAAATGATTAAATTTGTGGGATTAGGGTTTATATATATACAAAATATATATATATTTATATATGTATATATATAAATAAGTTTAAGTAGTTATTTGAAAGGCAGGATGACAGTTTTTCTATCTGCTGCTTCTTGCGCCAAATGCCCTTCACAGTCAGGGCTGGCCCAAGCCAAGCCCAGGAGCCTGGAACTCCATCATATTTCCTGAAGGCGTGGCAGGGACACAAGTACTTCTGCTGCTTTCCCAGGCACACTAGCAGGGAGCTGGTTGGAAATGGAACAGCCGGGACCTGGACAAGCACTAATATGGGATTTCTGGCATCACAGGCATTAGCCTTACCCGTTATGCCACAGTGTTAGCCTCAATTAACTCTTTTTCCAAAAAAAATCGTCCTAAAAAGCAAGGAAGAATGCACATTATACAAGCATATGGATATTAATTCTACCTATAATAATCACTTTAAACATGAATGGCCAAATATAGCAATTAGAATATGTATCAGTTGATTAAAAAAAAAAGCCAACCACAAGAAAAACATTGAAAATCTAAAGACAAAAGCAGTTTAAAAGGGTAGATATAGATAATCCAGGCTAATATTAATCATACTTTGCTATAGTAGCTACATTAATCCAAAGTAGACTTCAGAAAAAGAAAAATTATGAAGAATAAAGAGGGGCATGATCCAATGATAAAAGGTCTTGTCTGATAGAATGTAACACTTAATGTGTGTGCACATCATAGACTATTAGAATACGTTACATGGGCCTGGCATGGTAGCCTAGCAGCTAAAGCCCTCGCCTTGAACACACCAGGATCTGATATGGGCGCTGGTTCTAATCCTGGCAGCTCCACTTCCCATCCAGCTCCCTGTTTGTGGCCTGGGAAAGCAGTCGAGGACGGCCCAAGGCTTTGGGACCCTGCACCTGTGTGGGAGACCTGGAAGAAGTTCCCGGTTCCCGGCTTTGGATCGGCACAGCGCCGGCCGTTGCGGCTCGCTTGGGGAGTGAATCAAGGACTGAAGGTCTTACTCTCTGTCTCCCCTCCTCTCTGTATATCTGACTTTGCAATAAAAAAATAAATAAATCTTTAAAACAAATATGTTAAACAACAACCAATGGAACTGCAGAAAGAAATCCATTATTATAGATCTGCTTTATATAGTGTTAAGTGAATTTAGTTCATTGTTCAAATTTTCTTATGTACATGGTCTTGATTATTTCCAGAATAAGATGTATTTTTAAATATACTTAGTTATGGTTATTTAATATTATGTCAACGAAGTTTTTTAACTTTGTGTAAATAAAATATCTTGCATATAAATCTGTTTTCGATGCATTTCTGAATGTAGCATTCACAATCTAAAGACTATAATAAATTTGGACATTTTTTGAAGATATATGTATTTTTTTTAAAAAAGACTTATATTTTTGCAAAGTAAGATATACAAAGATGAGAGAGATAGAAAGACCTTCCATCTGATGATTCAGTCCCCAAGTGACTGCAACGGCCGGTGCTGCACCACTCCAAAGCCAGGAGCCAGGAACTTCTTCCAGGTCTCCCACGTGGGTGCAGGGTCCCAAAGCTTTGGGCCGTCCTCGACTGCTTTCCCAGACCACAAACAGGGAGCTGGATGGGAAGTGGAGCTGCCTGGATTAGAACCGGCGTCCATATGGGATTCCGATGTGTTCAAGGCGAGGACTTTAGCTGCTAGGCTACCATGCCAGGCCTGAAGATACAGATTCTGAAATTGGTGAAGTCTGTTTTACCAGGCTTCCAAGCGATTTAAATTAGTGGTTAGTAGCATTTCTTTAATGTTGTGTGTACATCAAGGTTTTATGAATTATTAGTGATTTTATGTTAAAATGTATATTAAATTATATATAAATGGATTGAATGCTGTATAAAAATTTAAACCATAATTGGATATACTAACTTACTTTTCAAAAATCTACATAAGGTAACAAAGTTTGTAAAGCTGCAGTGCTGAGATGTTACTTGTTAGTGTAAGGGACAGTGCGTACGTGGAAGACTCTTACTTAGCCTTAACTGCTGGAGGTGCCAGTGGGAAGATTCTGATAAGAAAGAGGCAGATTCTCTGTTTAACTTCTAACTTAATAGTTTTGTTTTAAGCACTCAGATGTTAATTTTGTGGATATCAGCATTAATAGTATAGGCTAAAATAATCATAGATAATTCCTGTTTAAACTACTTTGGGTTTGAAATTGAGTGAAAACAACTTTTATGATGACTCTGCCCCCTGACCCCCCTGTTTTGTGATGCTATCGCTTAGGAATCGGCATTCCAGAAGAGTTGATTTAGCTTTGTGTGTCAGCCTGGGTCTGACAAACCAGCCACTGTGCGCTCCTCTGAGCAGTACGGCCCTTGTCACTGGTGGCCTTTCTGTGACACAAACTGTGGACTGGCATAAAGTGCAGCCTGTTGTGATCTGTCCAGTGAGGGTCTGCCAAAAACCCAGCAGACAAAACCAACTGGAGAGAAAAAGGACTTTTGTGCCCTCTTCATTCTTTCATGTCTATCATTTAAAAAAAGAGATTGTAAAGTAGCTTGTTTATGTAAGATGTATCTGCTTCTCTTTTCTCATTGCATGGATCATTTTTTAACTTCAGATCTCGCGTTGCAGGTTGTTGAGTACTTCCACATGGAGGTTGGCACAGGACCAAACTCGAGACATGCAACTCATAACAGTGGATGAGAAATTGGTAAGGATTTTCCATTATACGCTGCTACAGTTCTGCCTTCAGGGTTGCTTTTATACAATAGATATTCGGTATGGTGTTTGGGGTTTTTCTAAGAAAGTGAGTTGAATTTCTAGATTACATATACAGTTTCAAAAGAAGTAATTGTCATATACATAAAGTCATATATAACTGTTAAGAAAATTATGAGAGGATTTCCTCCTTATGGCATTAGTATCATTTGTAGCACTTCTTCTTTTGGATTACTCTTTAGTTACATTCCTGTAATAGAAGTTGTGATATTTCGTTTTCCTGGATATGTGCTAGTGCGTTGTGTGTATATATGCTTGAAATTAAATTTAACTACCAACACCTGAGTTTCAGCAGGGATTACTAACCATTTTCATTCAGTGACCTTTTTTTTTTTTTTTAGCTATTTCCCTTCTAAATGTTGTACAGTATTATCACTTTGTAAGTGCAATTTATATACTCACACTTAAATTTCTTCAGCATTAAAAGTATAGACAGATAAATAGGTAAGTTGACAGACCATTTGGAAAATTCACATTTTTCAAATAAGCTTGTGCTTATCCTTCAGGTTGGTTAGTTTCATTTTCAAGTTCTTATTTTTTAAAAGAAAAAATGATTCATTTATTTGAAAGATAGATTTATAGACAGGAGGTAAGATGCAGCTGCAACAGCTGGGGCTGGACCAGGCCAAATCCACACACCAGGAGCTTCTTCCGGGTCTCCCATGAGGGTATCGGGGTTCCAGGGACCTGGGTCATCTTCATTGCCTTCCCAGGCACCTTAGCCACTATCTGGATTGCAAGTGCGATGCCAGTGGGAATTCAGCACGGCAGGCAGTGGCTTAACCTTCTGCTCCCAGTGCCAGCCTGTTCAAGCTATTTCTGTTTTTCTTTTGTAATATTTATTTAAAAGATGAGGAATTCACTCCCACATGTGGGTCATATTCAGAGATGGGGGCCTGGGAGAGGCAAGGTGGGAAATAGTGTTTCTACTTTTATCTTGTGTCCTCCTGCAGAGAATGAGCCCCTCTTCTGCCCCTGGAAAGGGGAGTGGTTCTGTGATCCCACCTCTGTGTCCCAGGTGAGGAGGAGTACATTGTAAGGAAGCAGGCATTTGATTGGCAGGTGGGCAGACAGTAATACAGAGCAGGGGTGGTATGGCTTCCAGTTTAGGGGCTATGGGTGAGGCCTGCCAAGGACACATGAGACTTCTAGTCTGTCTGCTCCCAGGCTGGTGCAGTGACACACAGCAGGTGTGGCCTGCCTAGGACCCTAGTGTCAGGTCCCTGGCCTGATGCTCTGGCTTAGGACCTGTCAGTGGCCTGCCTGCTGAAAGCCGTACGTGGAGAAGCCCCTAGGACATTAGCCACAGTCCCTTTCTTTAAAGAATAGTCATCTGTGCTGGCACATTGCATAAGGTTGGCACTTGCCTAGGTGCCCTGGGCAGCTGCCTGCAGCTCAGCTTCAGATTTCTTTAATGCCTCCTGACGTTTCTAGGTTACTTCAACTTTCACCCAGATTACTCTGATAGTTTCCCAGTTAGTCTCCCTCAGACTCTGAGCCAGGCTAAAGCTGAGCGCCCGTAACTGGGAACCCCATCTGGGTCTTCCTCATGGGTGATAGGGGCACTGCCCTGCTGCCTTCCTAATTGCACATTGATCACAAGTTGGCATCTGGAACAGAGCTAATACTCCAACCTAGTATGATGCAGGCAGCAGATGTCTCACATGGTGTCTTACCTGTTAAATCTAACTCCTGCCCTGAGCAGAGTCTTGCAAAATGCTGGTTTGTACATTTTTTTCCTGTATAAAATTCTTGGGGGCTTTCTGTTTCCTTAGAGTAGACATTACGATCTTAGCATGACCTTTGAAAGGCAGTGTCGGAGAAAGGAGAAAGACTGATTCACTTTCCAAATGACCACGATAGCCAGGGCTGGTCCATCCTGAAGCCAAGAGCCTGGCTCTCTTGCGAATGGCAACATCTGAGGCCCTTGGCCTTCTTCCGCTGTTTTCCCAGGTATGTTAGCTGGGAGCTAAATCGGAAGTAGGGTGGCCAGCGCTCCAGCTGGCCTTGTGAGTGACGGCTTAGCTCATGGTGAACTTCATTGGCTCCAGCACTTGACCTTTGAACCCCTCTGCGAATTTAGCTAGTGTTTTCCTCTCCAGTCTCACATTCCATGCTACTGCCACGTCAGACCCAAAACCTGCTCTTTTATTCTGCATCAGGGCATTCAGAGTTTTGGTTCCCACTACCTAGATCTGTTCTCCATCAAGTCTGTTTTTTTTTTTTTTAAAGATTTACTTATTTTTATAAATTATCTTTAAATTTTTTTTATAATATCTTACAGTTTTATAAATACCATCCGTTGGTTCAATCCCCAAGTGGCCACAATGGCCAGAGCTGCGCCAATCTGAAATTAAGAGCCAGAACTTCTGCATCTCCCATGAGGGGGCAAGGTTCCAAGGCTTTGGACCATCCTCTACTGCTTTCCCAGGCCACAAGCATGGAGCTGGATGGGAAGCAGAGCAGCCGGGACATGAACTGGCACTCATTTGGGATGTCAATACTTACAAGATGAGGATTTAGCTCTTGTGCCATCATGCCAGGCCATCATCATCTTCATCCATTTAGTTTTTAAATTTTTCAGTTAACACACTGCTTACTTAGTTCAACATAAAAGAAATGAGGCAGTAGTAAATACATGTGAAAGGAGGAGGATTTTGATATGCCATATATTCATTCGTCAGTGAGGGCACAGTCTGTCTCTTTTCAGAGCTATTTATTTTTTTTTACTTAAAAAGCAGAGTGACCAAGGGAGAAATCTTGCGCCTATGTGTTCACTCTTCACATTTCTTAAGCAACTGGAGCTGGACCAAGCTATAGTCGGGAGGCTGGAGTCCTGTTCATGTGGGCTGCTTGGGTTATCATCTGCTGCCTTCTCAGGCACATTAGACGCCAATAGATTGAAGTCAAGTAACTGGGACTGAAACTGTTGTTGCAGTTGCAAGCCATGGTTTAACCCCCAAGCACACTGTTTTTTCCTTAAGCTCTGAGAGGTGGCTCAAGAGCTTGTTTCAGTATTATAGTATATTCTCTGTAAAATCCTGAAAAATTAAAGCATAGTAATGTTTCTTCTAGTTTCCTTTTATTCTGGTTTGAAAAGTTAGTGAATTAGCCAGTTATATGTTGCTCAGGGCCAGTGTTGTGACACAACTGTGTGGTTTTATTTTTGGGATTTCTGTTCTGTTCCAAAGATGTTCAGGTCTGTTTTTTGCACTAGTACAAGCTGTTGATTGCAACTGCTCTACAGTCCTACTTGATCTGCTATTGTTATGCTTCTAGCTTTCTTTCTGTTGCTTAAGATTACTCTAGCTATTTGGGATCTCTTGTGTTTTCTGTAAATATTAGCATCCTTTCCACATCAGAGAAAAATGTGGTATTTTGATTGGGATTGCGTTGAGTCTGAAAATCAGTCTGGGCAGTATGGGCGTTTTAAAGTTATTAATGAACATGCGAAGTTCTTTTGTGTCTTCTGTCTCTTTAATTTTGTAGTTTTATTGTAGAGGTTCTTCACATCCTCGGTTAAATTTATTACAAGGTTTCTTTTTTTTTTTCTTTTTTTAAAATTATTTTTTAATAATCTTACTTAGTTGATTAGGGTACAAAGGGTCAAGGGCTACAGGGTGAAAGTTGGTAATACCATTGTTTCCACACTAATATTATCATTTTTCCCTGTATCTGGGGTCAGGGGAGTAACAAAGGGAAAAGCCCCACCCAGCCTCCCACCCCATCCCAGATCCCCAAGGGGAGGCACGCTCCGGCAGTCCTGCTCAAGCAGTGTTGATGGTTCATCAGTTCTGGATTGCTGCCAATCTCACTGTTCCAATCGCAATGAAACCTATTCAGAGTCCACTGGCTGACAGTCTCTTCAAGGTTGAGGTTCTAAGATCAGCAGTTCAGTTGGAGGGATCTCCAAAGAAACTTCATCTGAGATGATCCGAGACCCGATTCTTGCTTGAGTTTGCCAGTACAGACTCCAACACCGTCCGTCACACCAATCAGCTTATGCACATGCCGGTCGTTGCAATTGCTGGGTCAGTTCTGTTTCCAGCCCCGCCTTCCTCGTGAACCAACGGGTGTTGTAGTCCAGCTCGATCCTACCCACTTCATATTCGATCCTCATGCAAACCAGTGGGAGCTGCAGCCTAGCTGGGGCGACTCCCCATGACCCCCACCAGTTCTGCCCCCTACCCTGGTTCTTATGCTTGCCAGTATGTACTGCAGGTTTGTCCAGTCTGTCCCACATCCCATTTAGCTCTCGCACATGTCAATGGGCATTGAAGGCTAGTTCAACCCAACCAACCTAATATTTAGCCCACACACTTACTGGCAGGTGCCTTTCTGTCTAGCCACCCCTGCCCCTGTCGTGGTTTTCGTGCTGTTCAGTGAGAGTGGTAACCCACAAGGGAGGTGCCCACTGTTTCCCTTCTAGGCCACACCCACTCCCAGATTATGCACTCTCCAGGTGGTTCTGGAATTTGACTTGACAGAATTAGCTCCAAGTGCCAGCCTCTGCCAGCTAATGCTGCAGCTAAGCCCAACCAACCCTCACCCACTTTAATTTTTGCTTGCACCGGTTAGAACAGTCAGCCCACTTTGGCCCTTCATTTATCTAGCTCACATGAGGCCCACAGGTGTTAGAGCCCTGCCTAATCTGATCTGCCCCCATCCCGACTCCCGCCTCCCGCTTTCCAATGTAAGTAGTTGTCTAGCAGGGGAGCCCACTTCCCCTGTTGGCTTTGCCTCCTCCCCCTGATTTTCACATGTGCTATTTGGGTGCTACAACCACATCTGGTATGGCTCATCTCACCTTGGCATTCCTCAATGTGTACTGGCATGTGTCGCAACTGAACCTGGCCCAACCCACACTCTGTTCTGCTGCTCAAATTAGCCAGTGGGCAGTATGAACAGGTTCAGCCTAGTCTGCCCTCAGCCCATGCCATGTGTATGCCAGTGGGATAATTTCCATAGCCTGTTCTTGGCTGTTTCCTATTGTGCTTCTTGCGCTTACCTGCAGGGACTGTGTCCTGCTGGAGAAGTTGCCCAGGCTCCTCCATCAGAACCTCTCCCAGTGCCAGATTTCGCTCATACCAGTGGGTCCATGAACCAGCCCTACTCAGTTCACCTCCTGTCCTAACAGGAACAGTGGCTTTTCCTGACTGGCCTTCAGCCCAATCTGGTTCTTATTGTTGGATGTTTCAACCAAGCATGGTTCTTCCATACCCCCATACAGCTCACACATGGTTCAGTAAGGGCTGAGACCTAGCCTAGTCTGTCCCACATCTCCCCTGGTCCTCCAGAGCACCAGATGGTGTTGGAGTCTAGGCTGGCTTGGTGCTTCCAGTCCCAGTCCACACTTGTGCCAGGTGAGATTGCAATCGTACCCTGATCAGAACGCAACCCCAGTTCTAGCCCATGCCCTCCTTGGTGGGAAACTCAACCCAGCTAAGGTGTCCCCTAAGCTCCCCAACCGGGCCTATTCCCAGCCTTAGATCACGTGCAGGCAAGTGGTTGCTCTGACTCAGCTTGGCAGAGCCCCTTACTTGTCCTTCCCCTTAGATGCTGTGGCCTAGCATTCCTGTCTCACGCAGATCAGTAGGTGCAAGGACCTACTTGACATGACTTGTGCTCCAACCTGATTTCTGTTGTTTCTTGTGAGGTAAGGTTTGTTCAACCCTGCCCATTCTGCCCTCTTCCAGTGGCAGTCCTGCTCACCCAACATCCTGTTTTAGGATGCACATTCAGGTACTGCTGCCTTGACCTGCTCTGACTGTTGTGGGTTCCTTTACCTGTGAGTGATGGCAGGTGGCATGATCACACCTAGCTTAGTCCATCGCAACCCCAGCTTGTGAGCTAACCAGGGGGACTTGTATTTCCACAGGGTTGGGCCCACAGAACCCCACAGAGTCTTCCCTCAGACCAAGTTCTCTCGTGTGCTGGATAGTGTCTTGACCCTGCCAAATGTGATCACTCCACCACTCCACCACCCAGTCGGGTAATGGAACCTAACACTGCCAAAGAGGGCCCCGATCCATAGCTTTGGTGTGGGCTGGTGTGTGGTGATTGGTGATGTTCTATGCTAACAGCCCATCTCTCGATTCCTAATTGGGCTGGTGAATCTGTCTAACCCAAAATATCTTCTGGGTACTTCCCTCCAAACCAGCAGGTCTCAGTCCCCATGCATACCTGAAACTTTCATGGTCCTATCACTGGGAATCACCCAAAATTCACTTCTCATCTACACTAAAACTAGCCTTAGTCATGGGTGTCCCCAGGCAGCAACTACATATCTTAAAAACCCCAGAGTTCGCTGCCAGGCGACCAGCAGGCAAAGCCTTGCACCACTTGGTGCACTGGCCACCCTGGGGGAGGCCGAGGACTCCTTCACTGCCTTCCGGTAGTGTCTTTGGTGTGAGTTCCCAGCATTGGGTCCGACCCGGCAGGGGCAACCCCCCCCAGCCGCCACACTGCAGGGAGCTGCAGTTGCCTCTAACCCCAAGGCCCAATATTACAAGGTTTCTAAACTTTTTTTTTTTTTTTGCAGCTGTTGTGAATTGGACTGATCTTAAAACTTCTTTCTCAGCTATGTAATTAATTTTGTATACAAAAGCTATTGATTTTCATGTTCATTTTATGTCTTGCAAGTTGCCAAACTCCTCTAGGAGTTTCAGTAGTCTCTTCAAAGAGTCTTTCGGTTTCTCTTTGTGGTGGATCATGTCATCTGCAACAAGCAGGATTTGACTTCCTCAATTCCGACTTGTATCCCTTTGATTTCTCTTTCCTAATGGCTCTGACTGGAATTACTGGGGCTGTATTGAAGAGTAGCGGTGAGAGTGGGCATCCCTGTCTGATTCTGGAGCTTAGTGGGAATGCCACCAACAGTGGGAAGTGGAGTTACTCAGACATAGTAGTCTGTGACTTGGTAGAGTGATTGCTCACTTGGTGGATGGCTAGAGGTGTGGTCTAGGCATAGGTGATGTTTTGGGTCTGAGTTTAAGAGTGGAGTGAGAGTCCAGGGTGGTACCTAGATTGGGCAAGATTGATCTCCGATTTTGTCAGCGCAGGGGAGACAGGGATCACTGTCTGAAATCACTGCTTCAGCTTCTCTCTTACCAGGTGAGCGATGCATGAGTTGGCTGCACCCTGCCCACACCAGCACATGCAGGTGTTCTCCATATATCCTGTAACTTGGCCACTCTCCACACACATCACATAGTTGGTGAATTCCCAGTTACTGATTGAGTCAGATTTCCAGTTACATGTTTGACAAGTGTAGACAATGGGATGCTGGACTGTCTTTGTACCAACAATGTTGGGGTACACTTAAATAAGAGACTGATGGGATTGTAATTCCTTATGAATGATTATACCACTTTATTAAAATTGGGAGAATCTGTCAGGGTGGAAGTCGGGGGGAAATCCCAATCTATATGAAATTGTACCACATAATTCAAAAATTCAAAAGAAAAAAATATATATCTAAAAACTAAAGATTCCCAGTTATATGTGTTGAAGCTCCATTCAGCCGTAAGAATGTGTGTGCACAGTGGCAGAAAGCAGCAGTGTTTCCTACTTCAGCCCCCTCAGGTTGCTCTGCTGTAGCTGCTCTTGCAGCTCATTGGTGGGGAATATGCATGCTTCCCCCGTCAGACCGCTTGCCACCGTTTCTGTTTTTATTCATCCTTTTATTCATCATTTTATTTATTTATGTAAAGATTTATTTATTGGAAAATCAGATATACAGAGAGGAGGAGAGACAGAGAGGAAGATCTTCCGTCTGATGATTCACTCCCCAAATGAGCCGCAACGGCCAATCCGAAGCCAGGATCCAGGAACTTCTTCCAGGTCTCCCACACTGGTGCGGGGTCCCAAAGCTTTGGGCCGTCATCAACTGCTTTCCCAGGCCACAAGCAGGGAGCTGGATGGGAAGTGGGGCCATTGGGATTAGAACCAGCGCCCATATGGGATCCTGGCACATTCAAGGCGAGGACTTTAGATGCTAAGCCACGCCACCAGGCCCTATTCATCATTTAAAAAATGTTGAACATTCCAACTCCATGGAGCAGGTGCCTAGTCTCCTTGGTTGCTGCTCCACCCTTATCATAAAGCTTTTATTCAGCCTCTAATACTTGGCAGACATTTTCTCAGAATTGACTTTGTCACTTCCTGGGAGGTGTTACTTTAGATAAACTAAAAGCTTTCAAGTAAAAAAAAAAATGTTCTGAAACCCAGTGATACCACTTACCTGAGCTTGACTTTTTTCTGGTACTGAAAAAACAGTGGACTTAGTGGTAATATTAACAAATGTAATTTTTGAATTTGTGTCATGAAAATCTGTACTCTAATGGTTTTTTGTATGACCAAAGCATGATATAAAATTGTGTTTATAAATGTTTTATTTAGAGTACAAGGTACAGTAATGAATTTATGTACTTGAAAGTGTAACAGAGGGAGAGACAAAGGGATTGTTCATCTGCTGGATCAGCCCAAATGATCATGCTGGTCAGAGCTGGGCCGTTCTGAATACGAGAGCCTGGCGAGTCTTCTGGCTCTGCACGTGGTGCAAAGATGCAAGACCTTGAGCAATGCTCCCTTGCTTTCCCAGGCCATAAGCAGAGAGCTGGATAGGAAGTGGAGCTGCCAGGATTAGAACCAGCGCTCATATGGGATCCCGGCACGTTCAAGGCAAGGACTTTAGCTGCTACGCTATCAGGCCCTCTTCTCAGATTTTTAGTTTTTGAAAATACAATTATTTGTTAACATTTTGTTTACATTGATAGATAATTGACTTATTGTAAGTATTTTTAAGTTTCATGAATTTTAGTTTGTTATATACTATATATCTATAAATACATAAAGAATACCTCATTGAAGTCCTAGTAATTCTTCAGGAGATTTGAAAACTCCAGAGACCAAGAAGTTTCCCAATTGTCTTTTTTCTCCTAAATCGTCTTTTTCCTGGTTTGATTTATTTCACAAGGGTTCCAGGTCGTTTGTCATCCATTACCTTCCTGTTTGAATCTCTTCAAATGCTGCCAGGGTTTCTCCTGATACTGTGGATGTGGTCCAGGGTGTGGTGGAAGTTCACTTAGAATATGGGTTCTCACACTTCTTACGTGGATTGCATGCAGAGTTAATACGCAGAGAAAAATCTGAGATCTTGTCAAGTTCTATTTCTTCCATCTTGACATGCTAAATATTTTTAACAACAACATGTTACCATGTAAAGTGTAGTTTCTTTTTTTTTTACTATTACATCTTGCAGACAGAATTTACAGAGTATAATAAAGGACTTCACACAGTGTTTTGTGGATATCAGTAGCAGTATAATTAAAAATTTGTTTTCTTCTGGTTGTCAATTGTTTCCCATCCAAGTACTAACCAGGCCCGACCCTGCTTAGCTTCCGAGATCAGACGAGATCGGGCGCGTTCAGGGCGGTATGGCCGTAGACTTCTGGTTGTCAATTGTGTATTGACAATATGTGGGGTTTTTTTTAGGCATAGAATGTAGAAAGGAAAAGGCTGCCTAGCATTTTCTGGAGTAAAGAATCCATTCTTTCACTTTGAGAGCATATTGTTGATATTGTTAGAGAAAAAATCTTTAGACAGGCAAGTTGTAGTTATTTCTGGAATCTGTAAACAAATTTTATATCAGAATATATGGTGGATTTCTAGTCAGTCAATTTTGAGTTTTTTCGACATATATATATATAAACAGCTATCAGTTATATATAAACTATTAGTTAATCTGCATTTACTCTCGGAATGAGTAAGAATTTAAATGCGTAAAGATGAGATGACAGCATTTTAAATTGATCCTACAGTCCAATGCCTGTTTCAAAGCAGTGTGTTCAAAACTTTTGTAGATTGCACTGTTAATTTACCAGATAAGTGGTAATTTCTTGGTTTTTGCTGCAGTAGGGACTGTGCCATGGAGGTTGGGTGAAGAATGTCTTTGCCTTTTTGTGCATTACTAAGAGGGTAGCACTGCGCCCTTTCTGCCTCTCTAACCTGTCTCCTTTCAGTACATTGCATGAGTACCCGTGTCCAGTGAGCATGTTATGTTGTCTTCATACCCTATTTTGATTTACAAAGGAGAGATGTTAAATTTGCAATACATTTAAAGGACTTTTTTCCCCAAAAACCAGCCAAATATATATTATTGAATATTAAATAGAATTACCCAGGTATAGTTTTGCCTTTATCACTTTTATTTTCTTTTTACCATAATGATTCCTTATTTATAACATTTGCCTTATATTATTAGTATAGTAGATCTTTACTGCTGTGCTTAAAATATCAATACTAATAGAAAAATAGCGTTGTAAAATAAAAGAACAGCTTCAAGCTTTAATCATTTGGACATTACTTTTTTTGTATATTGTATATTACTTTTGTAAAAATTAGGTAGGCTGCTGTCCTTGATTTATTGATTCAGTACTTAGTGTTCACATGTACCAGTTACTATTCGTCTGTGTTTCTGTTTACACTGCAAATTATTTTTGTAATTGTGCTTATTTTGTTTAAAAACTACTAAGCACCACCTGTCTTACCTTTGGCAAAGGTAAGCGGTTAGTTGCACAGCCAGCTTCCACCTCAATGCCCGCGTGGAAGGAAACTGTCAGCCGGCAAGTCGTGGAGCGGGGGAAGGACAGCTGGCACTTGCAAGTGTTTTGGAGAAATTATACTATATTACTACTGTAAAAAAAATTCAAGATTTTTAACACTTTAGTAGTCTTCTACTCTAATCACATAAAATAATTGGAATCAGTTTCTGAATGTTGCCTGTTCATTGTATTTTACTGCTGGACAGTTTTCTCAGAACAGTTAAAGCTTTGGTAGTTGCTGATACCTGCAAAAAATAATTACTGCTTGCTTAATAATCTTACGGTATTGAGCACATGTTCAGCAGCTGAAATATTAGTATCGCTGGTTTGTAAGCAACAGCTTTTTTTCCTCACACTAATAATTATTTTTCTTTATTTGAACCTACAAGAAATTAGTAAAAAAAAAAATTGAGTGCCATTTGGAGACAGTCTTTGAAATTAAAACATCAGCTACATAGGGGCATGCATTTTAGGTTGTTTGTTTCCTTCTAACCTACTAAAACTTTATAGGTGAAAATCTTGTGTAAGTCTGCAACCTTGAGTTAAAAAGTGTTCATTATGCAGTGACTTGTACCAAAAGATAAAGGCTTACATTTGCTTTGACTGTTTGCAGGTTTTTTTTGTTTTTAGGGGTCAGTTTTCTTTTGGAGAGCTTCCTTTCTGTGTATGGCAGTGCTATCTGCTAGATGATTAGGACTAGTGTCTGTGATTGGAGTTACACAGCCTGCTAGCATCTCAAGTGTCTGTTTTGTCTGGACTTTGCTCATGCAGCATTCTTGTGCAAAAATGCCAAGCCTTTAGTCTGGAGCACTGGGTCAAAGGATATGTCCCTTTGAAGGGCAGACGGGAGTTTTTTATGTTTTATTCACTAAGTAGTATTTCATTTTACATCAAAGAATTGCAGCCTTTGAGAACCTACCATGGTGGCAGGGTTTTTTCCCCCCTTTAAGACTCACTTAAATATGGATAACATTTCTTCATGTTATTCTACACAAATGCTTGTATCCTTTTTCTTAAATAAGATTGTTAAAGGGGAAAGGGCATTGACTAAATACAAATGTTAGTTTGTAATGTATTTTATGTTTTAAAAGCAAATGTAATTTTCGCTATATACTTCCTGTACTGTTTTTTCACAATAACCACAAGCTGCTAGGAAAAAACAATCAGTGGCTAGCCTTTTAGATTGCAGCAGTACTGTTGCTTCAAATCTCTAAGGATGTAGTAACGTCTAGTGATTTGGGAAGTGTAAGTTTTATGAGGTGGTTGTTCTTGATCTTTTTTAGTGAGGGGGAGTGTGAGAGAGAGAGATTCTTTTAAAAAAATCAAGTTCGAGTAATGAAAAATGTTAAGACTTAATAAAGCTAAACGTTACTTTTATAATATTTTTATTACTCTCGGTTAGTGTTCTATCCCAATAATATTAGTCGTAATAACTGTTGTATTTATGAGGTTGCTAAATTGTATTTCATGTTCTTAATACATGACATACCTAAGCATTTGCATTAGAGTTAAAACAATTTATGATAGCAAATGCTCTTAAATTAGTGACAATTTATTATTGTTATTTTAAATGTTTCTCTGCTCATAAGTTTCTAGATAAGTTTTATTTGTTACCTTTAAGAATAATTAAGCCGTATTTTATTTGTACAGTTATTTATAAATAAAATTGTATATGGTTTTTGTTTTCTAAAATGTCAATTGAAGTAGTTTATTTGACAAATTTATGTAATATTTCATATTTACTAAAATAGTAAATGAACATTAAAAAAGTTTTTCTAAGGCAAGAGCCATTAAAATTTGAAAATAGAGAATTGTCTTTCTGTATTGCTTAAGGAACAAAACAACTTTCCTCCATAGTTTTCAGCCATCTCTATTATCTTTGATTCTTAGCAATTAAAGTAGATTTATTTTCCTCTTTGTTCCTACTTGGAATACTTGAACAATGCTGGGGAATTGAACTGACTGGAATGTTTTATCTTTCAAAAGCTTTAAAGTTCTATGTACCAATTAGCAAAATACAGTAAAGGTTTAAACTGTTAATAGCCACAACATCTTTAATGCATAGACCTGTACTACACTAGGGCTGTATTAACAGTTCTCCTTTGTATGTCTCTTTTAAGTAGAGTAACTGTGTCAGTTCTTTTCTTGCTTTACTACCTGCTGTGTATGGAAATTGTGTATAGTACTTGACACTTGCTTTCAAGAATTTAAAATTCTTGCATGTTAATATGCAGGAGCTGTGGCTCTCCATCGCAGTGATGATATCTTATTTGGATTTTACACATTTTGGTCATATTTTAGCAACTACACAATTTAAATGTGTTAGAGCATCCTTGTATTCTTTATTGTGTTACCTTACAGATTTTTTGGTCTGAGTTTTTCAAATTTGACTGAATATAACTATACTATAATCATTAAATTTATAATAGAGTATATGTAAATGCTGATTGCTTTATTTTGTATTGTATTTGAGTGTGGTTTTGGGAGTTTGGGTTCCTTTTGTAGTTGAAGTTGTTTTTAGAGTTAATAGCTGTTTTAATTGGTCTGCTTGCTAGATAATTTCAAAACTCAAGAATTCATCCAAATACCCAGCACAGATGTGCTAAAGCCTTTAGCCTGCTGTTTTATAGTAAGATGCCCGTGAAGGTCAGCTTGAGAGGAGGTCAAGAAACGGCATCTTTCGGTGCCTTCCTCTCCTGTGTCACCTGCTGCAAGGGACAGCATGACCGCTGCAGATCTTGGGTTTGGGTACTGGTAAACCTTGTTGTTGCTTTGGTGTTGCGGCTTTCTAATGTTACATGACTCTGTCTCTGCTTCCACTCTATTTTTCAAAATAGCATCTGGATGCTTGCAAATGTTTTCATGTTTTATGCAGTGGAGACATTTTAAAACCATAGCAGTGGTAGGGGAGTTTTCTTGTATCAATGTGTAATGCCTCTGAAGAGCTCGTCATTTGTAAGGCATACTTTTCTAGAAACATGCGAGTAGGCTTTTAAAAATTGCTTCCTAATGTTTCATATGTTACTTCTGAAGGCTTGGGCTATGTTGCATGTTACTTAGATTGGATTTTATAAAATGAATGCTTCTAATAAAATGGACATAAAAATAATCTTGGCTTTAAGAAGCACATAGAACACAGAAATGTACCAAAATGTTGCATTGACAACACTAATTGAAGAACTGAATATCTGATTAGTATTCCGACTTGCCATTTATTATAGTGATTGTTGAGTATATTTATTACAATTTTCTGGTTTAGTAAGCATTATAATACATTAAATGCTCAAATACGGCTGATGTGGCTTAAATGTTTCTCAAGGCCCAGAATTTTCAGCTAGGAAAATGTGTAGTTTGTTTTTTTTCCTAACATTTATTTTTAATTGGAAAGGCGGATATACAGAGAGTAGGAAAGAGAGAGAGGAAGGTCTTCAGTCTGATGGTTCACTCCCCAAGCGGCCGCAATGGCTGGAGCGGAGACAGTCCGAAGCCAGGAGCCAGGAGCTCTTCTGGGTCTCCCACGCCAGTGCAGGGTCCCCAGGCCTTGGGCCGTCTTCAACTGCTTTCCCAAGCTACAAGCAGAGAGCTGGATGGGAAGCAGGGCAGCCAGGATTAGAACTGGTGCTCCTATGAGATCCTGGCACATGCAAGGTGAGGATTTTAACCACTACGCTATCGCGCCGTAGTTAAGATTATTAAAAAATTTCATGCTTTCTTCTATTAGTTTAGATATCCTTCTAGTCATTCATACTGAATTTTGAACTCTTACTGGAATACCATATTGTAGGCCTTGATATAGCAGTGAGTGAAGGACACCTTTGCCATTGAAGCTTATCTAAGTATTCTCATGTGTTAAGCATACACCAGCTTTAGTTATAAATAGTTAAATATGTTTTCTAGATTTTTGCATGATACAGAAAATAAAAAGCTAGTTGATGGGTTAGAGCAAAACTGGAGATTTGGTTGGATGGAGATTATTTAAGTAGGGCAGTCAAGGAAAGCCACTTTGAGTCTGTGTCATCCATGAACAGGGATCTAAATGACCCTAGGTGGAAAGCTAATGAGCAGAAGTGCAGGCTAGTGTAAGCTGGCCGATCGCTGGTGGTAGTCAGAGAACAGAAGGAAAACTGTGATATGGAAAGGGAAAGAATGACATAAAAAGGCAGGAAGTAGATCGGGAAAAGGACTTTCCAGACCCATTATAAGAAGGTTGAATTTTATTTATAATGGGAAGTCTTTTAAGTAGAAGTGTAATTTAATTTGATTTGGTAATCAAAAAAGCTAAAGAATTCGTGAGCTATTACAATGACAGGTCCCTTCAGAACAGCTTGGGAGACATAATGAGAGAGTTGTTGCTCTCTCTTAAATCTCACTCAATCTTCAGACCAGAGAAGGTCTCCCCAAGAGGCCACTGAACTTACCTGGACAATAAGACGCTGGACTTTATGCTAGGTATATGCTTGCAATGAAGGAATCTCAACTGAACTTGAACTGTGGTTATGCAGTAAGGTGGAGGAATCCACTGTGGCGGGGAGAGGTATGGGAGGGGTGGGGGGAATCCCCAGTGCCTATAAAATTGTATCACATAATACAATGTTAATAACAATAAAAAAAGAAAGAAAAAAAAAATCTCACTCAATCTTAATTATTTGGAGAACAGGGAGAAAGAGACCCCTTCTACTTGCTGTCTCACTCCCCGAGTGGCTCCAGCAGCCAGGGAGGAGTTGAGCTGAAGCAAGGCAGTCAGGTTGGGCTCTGAGATGGGTGGTGGTGACCCAAGGATTTGAGCCACCCCTGTGTGTCTCCCATAGTCTGTACTGTCAGCAAGCAGCTGGATCCAGCGTGGAGGTGCAAGTTACGTCTAGGTATTTGATATGAGATGTGGGTGTTCTAAGTTACAGGAGAAGTGCCGCTAGGCCCCATGCCTGCTACGAAATTAGTGGTGGTATTTTTTTATTCAGATGTTCTTTTTGATGTTTGTGAAATAATTTTTTTTACAATTTTCAAGTGGTTTGGCACATAGTGATACCAGCAATTAAATTCTTAGCAATCATGTTTTAGAAGAGTGCAGGTTATGTCTTTTGTGTTACTAGATGTTGCAGTTTAGTGACTTTTTTCTATTAAATAGTGTGTGAATTTGAAATTGATTTTTAATAGAGCTGATATTAAAATCTGGAATGATAAATTTTTCTCCCTCTTCTCATTCATGACTCCTATAATACTCTGCTCTCTCTGCCCAGAGCCCAGGGAGGAGGTTGTTGATGGAGATTGGGTGTATTTAGTAAAGAGGGTAAGAAGCTGAAGTGAGCTGTGGGTTAGGTGGCTGCTGACGAGGCCCAGTTGGATTTAAGCACTGCACCTTGCTGTAGTTGGTAGCCTGGACTAGTGATGCTAGTTGTGTGATTTCATTCTTAATTTTGATTCTATTTCTTCTCTCTTTACTTGGTCTGCTTACCTTTTCTCCCTCTGCCTCTGGAAAATTGCCTGTCTTCACAATATGCAAATACTTCTTTCGTCATCCTTGCGATTCTCTCTCTCTCTCTCTCTCTCTCTCTCGCTCTCTCGCTCTCTCGCTCTCTCGCTGTCTGTCCCTCTGGCCCATCATTTGCTCTGTGTCTCTCCTGACTTGGTGTTGGCTCTGATGCTTTGGCCAGCATTCTTTTCCACTCAGGTGTCTTCTACTTCCCCGTGCTCTTCCTTCTTGACTGCTTTGTTCTGTCCATCTCCCAGGATTGCTGGGAGCTGCCTCAGCCTTACCAGAGAGAGAGAGGGGCTAGATGGTTTTACTTCCTGTTACATATACGTGGGATTTTTTTTTTTTTTTTTTTAGATATTCAGTGACTGGAAAAAGAAATGCCATGATTGCTACATTATTACATCATTTGAAATTTTCACCTTAGTGAGAAACTTGGGATAGTGGAAAGACCGAACACTAATTTATAGCTACAGCCTTAGGTCTAATCTCATCTGTTCGATGTAAAACCCCAAGCAAGTTATTTAACCTTTGTGCGTGTACTCAGGTTATAACCTGAAATAACAGCTTGTTGGCTTCAAGTTAGTTGAGAATAACTCTATTAAACAAGAAAAGAACATATTGTAGTACTCCATCGATCAATAGAAGTTCATTCTCTCCTTTCTTCCCTCTTATTTGAAGGTATCAGGGAAGAGAAGCAACCCAGCATTTTAGTTGATACTATTCATTGGTGGTGAATTAATTGAAATGGTGATTATTCCGAGTCGCCCCTGCTGTATAGATAACTGGTTCTAGAGCATCTTGCAGTGTTTGCCTCAGTTACAGTGCCCGTCTATCAGGTGTGTTGTTTTGTATTTATATGTGTGTTTGGTTATTGTTGTCATGTGACATTTTGCTAAATCATCACATGGTTCTGGGCAGCTGTGTAATTCTTTAGTTGACACTGCATTTTGCTTCATGGGCTGCCTCACAATATTTATGGAAAAGGAAGTTAAAAGCTTAGATTATTTTTCAAGCAAAAAGTTTGAAATCCCTGCATATAATAGGCCTTTAAACATTCAATGAAAATTTTGTATTGTGAAAAATTAGTTACAAATTTTTTCTGCAAAAATGGACATCTGTTTTTCCACAAACATTTTGAAATTTCCTTTGTAATTATCTTTCTGATGAGAAATTCCTTCAGCCATCATTTTATTTAAACTTATTTTCTGAATGGCAAAGAGGTAGAAAGACAGCTGGCTCCCGAGTACTGGTTCGTTCTTCCGGTACTCACAGTGCTTCAGCATGGGCTGTGTGCACGCCGACCAGGACTCCCAGGTGGGGGCGAGGTGTCCAGCTGCTTATGCAGTCACCTGGTCCTGCCGGGATTGCACCGACAGGAGCTGCCACCAGAAACAGGCAGGGCACATGTCATCCTAGGCAGCAGCTTTTTATAAAAATGTTCTAAGTGTTCTTTTTAATATTGTTTACATAGATGAGGGATGCATGCCCATGTGGGCCTCTGGTTAGGGTGAGGAGATTCAGGTACAGAGGACAAATGTTTTAGTTTTCTTTTTCTCCTAAAGGCAGAATATGATAAGCATGTATTATAAACCCCTTAGTAATTTTTGTTATTTTTAAAAAAATTAAAAAGGGCCCAGTGCGATAGCATAGTGGTTAAAGTCCTCACTTGGCACATGCCAGGATCCCATATGGGCATTGGTTCTGATCCCGGTGACCCCGCTTCCCATCCAGCTCCCTGCTTGTGGCCTGGGAAAGCGATGGAGGACAGCCCAAAGGCTTGGGACCCTGCGCTGGCGTGGGAGACCCTGCACTGGCATGGGAGACCCTGCACTGGCGTGGGAGACCCAGAGAAGACTCATGGCTCCTGGCTTCAGATGGGTTCAGCTCCAGCTGTTGTGGCTGCTTGGGGATTGAATCAACAGACAGAAGATGTTCCTCTCGTTCTCTCTTCTCTTTATATCTGACTTTCCAATAAATTTAATAAGAAATTTAAAAGTTTAATAAGAAATATTTACTCACAAGTTTACCATTTCTGTTTCTCATAGATACATTTTCATCTGGTATCCCTTTACTTCAACCCAAATAGCTTGTTTATCACTTGTAGTACAGGTCTGTTGGGACATAACTCTCAGCTTTGCCTACTTGGAAATAACCTTTGTTTTGCTTTCTTTCTGGGAAGACTTTAAGCGCAGGCTGGAATGACCAAGTGCTATAGACTGGTGGTTTATCCCGTAGAAACTTTTACTTTATCTCAGTTCTGAAGCCTGCAAGGTCCGAGATCAGTTTCCCACAGGATCAGTTTTCTTTTGAGGGCTTTTCGCATGGCTTATAGAAAGCTGCTTTCCTGCCATGGATGTGTGCCCACATGGCCAGGATGAAGAGAAAAAAAGACACCAAGCTCCAATTATAAAGACCCCATGTTCTGGGGCTGGCATAGTGGCATAGCAAGGTAATCCACCACTTGCAAGTGCTGGCATTCCCTATGGGCACCGGCTGTTCCACTTGCAATGCAGTTACCTACTGATGTCATTGGGAAAGCAATGGAGGATGACCCAAGTCCTTGGCCCCGGCATCCATGTGGGAGACCTGGAGGAGACTCCTCACGCTCAGCTTCAGAGCTGCTCACTTCTGCCATGGTGGCCATTTGCAGAATAAACCAGTGGATGGAAGATTCTCTCTCTCCCACCCTCTCCCGCTCTCCCACTCTCTCCCCTGTCTTCCTCAACCCTTTCCCTGCTGTCCTCTCTGTAATTTTGATTTACAAGTAAAATAAGTAATTTTTTTAAAGGCCCCATCCTCAGGATCTCTGTTCATTCTATTTCCCCAAGACTCCATTTCAGTTACCACCATGTAGGAGGTTAGGATTTCAACATAAGACTTTGTAGGAAGACACGAACATTCAGTTTATCACAGTGTTTTTCATTGGATATGGGCTTCTGTTTGAAGATTTTAACACTTGTAAGGCTGTTAAAAAATTGTGGTTAAATGTTAGTAACACACAAGCTGCGGTTTAACCAGACACTTTGATATCCATGCATATGAAGGGATTCTAAGAAGTCGTGGAACATGTATATGTTTTATTGCCCAGACTGTTTTGAAGTGCCCTTGTATATATATCCTTTCATTTATCCATCTACTGACAGACATTTGGGTTGTTCCTACCTTTTGATAAAGCTGCTGTGAACATTCATGTCTGCTTGTTCACGTGTCTGTTTCAGTCCCTGCTTTCGATTTTTTTGAAATAAATATCCCAGAGTAAAATTGTTCCCTGTTAAACTTTTGAGGGTCTGCCATGTCTTGCTCAGGGACTGTATCATTTTACATTCTTACCTCAAGGGAGAGGATTCCATTTCTTTTCTACACGGTTGCCAGTGGCTCCCTCCCACCCCCATGGTTTTGATGACAACATTTGTTAACTCTTGTGAAGTTTTTCATTGTGGTTTTGATTGTTTTACAAAGGCTTATTTATTTGTTTGAATGGCAGGGAGAAAGACCTCTTCCATCTGTTGGTTTACTCCCCAGTGCTAGCCAGAGCCTGGGCTGGATCAGCCTAGGCTAGGAGTCTGCAGTCTAATCCTGGTCTCCCATCTTTGACAGGGGCCCAGATACTGCTTTCCCAGTAGCCTGCATTGAAAGTAGAATAGCTGGGACTCCAGTAAGCACTCTGATTTGGGATACAGGCTGCGTACAAGTGGTAGGAAATTGAGCCAAATACGGCATCTTAAGGTGGGACCTTTGGGGAGTGATGAGAATTGGATTCATGGACGTGGGGATGAGTGCACTTTGTCTTCCTGTTTCCAGGCAAGCCATGTCATCTGTCCTCCACACACATTTTTCCATTTACCTCATGGATGAGTCTCACCACTCTTACATGGTGAACCTCCAAACCATGAATCAGAATTGAATGTCTCTTCTTAAGTAGCTTCTCTTAGATATTCACAGGTAGTAACAAAGGACTAACTGGTAAGGATTAATTCGGGTCTTTGGGATTGGTGAGTTGATAGTTTTCTGTGATATTGGGAAAGTTCATAGTCAGAACGTATTTTTCTGTTTTGATCTCTTCCCTTTCTGGAACCCTAATGCTTAGATCGTACTGGCTGTTGTCCAATCACGAAGGCTTGGTTTTTAAAGGTTTAATAGTTTTCAGTTCTCCAAATTGCCCATTCTTTTCTTTAAACGTATTTATAGAACTGTTTTAAAATAAAATGTTGCTAATTTCAAAGTGTATTTTGAGGTACATTGATATTTGTGTGTTAACTTACGTGTTTATAGGCTAGATTTCCTGTTTGTGTGCATGGTTAGTGACTTGGTATTTAATTGATACTTCTGATTGCCCTCTTGGGAGTTCAGATTTTGCTGTCTTTGTGGAGCATTTTGGTTTTATCATTGTTGTACTTTGTGATTGGTGCTACTTAGAGGTGGTTGCTCTGCATCCAAAGTTTCATTTACTTTGCGTCTCATTCTATTGCCTGGAGTGTTAATCAGACTGCCTTCACTATGGTTTGTTAAAATGATTGTTAAAATTACTTTCCTGCATCATAGATTATCTCATTTTACATGACACTTAACAATATTTTGAAGTTCTTTGATTAACTTCTCTTTAGAACTTTGCCTCACAGATGCCAGGTGGCTCAGCAGCCCTGCTTCTTGGTGAGACATGGCCTTGGCTTTCACCTCTGCACGAGAATCTGAAATGCTTCCAGAGACAGTGGTGGAATACATCTTGTTTTCCTTCTTTTGGAGATCACTTGCCCTGCTGCCTCTTATCACGGAAGCTTCTCAGGAGCTGTGCTCCGGTGCCGTCATGGGTGGCAGTAGAATGCCACTGTCCATTGTGACCATTCTTTTGCAGTGGCTTTGTTAATGTGTTTTCCTTTTTTAAGCAACCTTTAACAATTTGCTTTGTTATCGGTGCTTTCAATTTCTTTCTAAGATATAGTACTTATATGGCTTCATTTAGGCCTTATTTTAGTATACTACCAGACTGGAGCTCTCAGTAATTGAGTCATATGCTTTTCTAAGACTAAGTTGTTCCTATTTTCATACCTTTCTCTGCCAGTTTTACTTGGAATTATAATTCTGTAATCTAATTGAATACTGTAATTGGACACTATGAGGACAAGAGAGTTCTTTTATGATCTTTTGAGTGCTGTGAAAAAAAAATAAAGGTGATTTTCTGATGATGGGTTTCAGGACACGCATCTTTAAAACACTGCATCTTGGCATATTGAGTATTTCCTGAAAGGAGCAGAAACACCATGGTTAGATTCCTGCTCATCTCCTAAAGGAAGCTTCAAACCTAGGATGTTCTGACTTGCCCCTCTAGCAGATTCTAAGATTCTTTGGAGAGGTATTCTCTCTCTACCTTGAGGAAAAGAATTTCCCCTTCTCTCTGAAGACTAGGTCACAGGGAAGAGCCTGAACAGTCAGCCTTGCCGAGGCTTCCCAAGTTTACTGTAAGATTATACCTTAAAGCTACGTTTGAGTTGTTACTTTAGGTTTTTGTTTCTTTGTGAAAACTCTGTTACACAGGTGTCACACAAAACTTACATTAAACACATTTTTATGCTCTTCCTTGATGAGCTGTGTTTTGTTACAGGTGCCCGAGTTATTAGCCCAAGATGGGTAAGGGCTGAAGTAGGTAGAGGTGAGGTCATTGTAAACGACTGCATTGTAAAAAGAAATTATGAAGGGCCAGATAAATTTTAGAATCAAATTTGTTTTTTAAGCACCTTTATATACTTACTTCACATTTAAAAAGAAATCAAGACTTTATATTGTAGATGATATTTTTTATAGTATTTATAAGAAACAACAAATGGTGTTACGATCCCTGGACCTCAAGTGAATATACATGTATATTTTTTGCTTTGCAATAGTTTTCTTAAGGTTTATATATGTGCTTGTGTTTATACATGTATTGGTGATTTTTCCCAGCTTCATTAGTAAGTTCACTTGCTAATAAGAAGACAACTTAGTTTCTTGTATTCTTGTGCTGAATTAACCAAGTATACTTTGCTAGGGTGCCACCTTGAATCTAGTTTGATTTATACGCCATTAACTCATGAAGTGCTTTACTAAGCCAAAAGCATTCAGCTTTAGATCCGTTCTCTTATATTAGTTCAAGCCTCTTTTCATGTTTAATTAATTTTATTGATTTCTTAAACCATTACTTGAATTAGGAAGTTTATTTGTGTTCTACCATGTCATATTTAGTTCTCTACTGCTGTGGCTGTTGTTTTCATAAATTTAGTGTGATCGTATGTAGATCAGCCTTTTAGTATATTAATAATTGAGGGTGAAGAACACCTGAAGAAAGAACCTATCTTCAAAACAGTTTATAAATTTCAAGTGCCTCGTCATCAGACTTTTGTTCCTTTGATAGAGCTTCTTAAAAACTGCCAGATGGGGCTGAGCGTGATAACCTAGTGGCTAAATTCTTACCTTACATGTGCCAGGATTCCATATGGGTGCCAGTTCATATCCCAGCTGCTCGCTTCCCATCCAGCTCCCTGCTTGTGGCCTACAAAAGCAGTTGAGGATGGCCCAAAACCTTGGGACCCTGCACCTGCATGCAAGGCCCAGAAGAAGCTCTGGACCCTGCACGCTTCAGCTGTTGTAGCTGCTTGGGGAGTGAACTAGAGGATGGAAGATCTTTCTGTCTGCCCTTCCTTCTATAAATCTGCCTTTTTAATAAAAATAAATCTTTAAAAAAAAAAAACCTGCCAGGTGGCCTAAGATGGCTGCTTAATTTGATTTAAAAATCTGAGCAGTTGTTGAGTATGGGTTAAAAAGTGGACAAAAAAAAATGACAACATTGTGGGCAGGCATTGTACAGTAGGTCAAACTACTGCTCAGGATGCCAGTAGGTCCATTTCAGAGTGCAAGTTGGTTCCTAGGTACTCTGCTTCTTACCTAGCTTCTTGCTAGTGTACCTTGAAAAGCAGTGGAAAACAACTCAAGTTCTTGGGACCCTTTTGCTCATGTCGGTGATCTGGATGAACTTTGTGGTATTCCAGGCTCCTGGCTTTTGTTGTAGCCATTTGCTGAGTGCACCAATGGATGGAGGAAATTTCCTTCTCTTGCCTCCCCCCATCACTCTGCCTCTCAAATAATTAAATCAATACGCCTTTAGAAATATCAGTGTTAATTCTTTTTAAAAAGTTAGTCATTGGAACAAGCGTCATTGCACAGTTAAGTTACTGCTTTTGAGACCAATATTTGAGTGCTTTTTTGTCCTGGCTGCTCTGCTTCCCATCCAACTTCCTGCTAATAGCTCCTGGAAAAGCAGCAGTTGCTCACCCAGGTGCTTGGACCCCTGCCACTCACTAGGGAGACCTAAACAAAGTTCTTCATTCTGACTTTGTGTGTACAGGGGGAAGTGAACAGAAAAATTGAAGATTGCCTTTTCTCTTTCTTGGCCCTTCTTTTGAATGAATTATAACTTTACAAAAGCGATTGTCATTTTAAGAAGTATTAGTAATTTCAAAATGCCTCAGTTTTCATTGAGGGATTATATTGTTCATCACTTTGTTTTTACAGAATGTCTTATTCTGGTGGCTCACTCCCCAAATGTCTAACAGGTGTGATGGGCATATGTTCATGCCAAGTGTTTGGAAAAATGCAGGTTTCTGTTGTGGGTAGTGTAGTGATCCAGTTAAGTGATCACCTGATGCATTTCGGGGTGTCCATTGGCAGGAATCTGGATTGGAGAGAAAAGAGGACTCACACCCAAGCTTTCAAATGTAGGGTGCAGGTGCCCTAAGTGGTGACTGGCTGTGCCACTGGCCTGCCCCTACTTTCTTTTTCTTTCTTTCTTTTTTTTTTTTTTTTTTTTTAGCAGCCTCTCTTTCAGTTGTTTCATTGTGGAAAACAAAGCTTGTTTCAAGAGTTTATATATAAAAAGGAAAGAAAGTCTTCCAATAGATCTATTTAAATTAATAGGAAAAAGTGGGAACCCTAATGGTTTAGTGGCATGAGGTATTGTCTGCAGTGCTGGCATCTCACATGGGCTTTGGTTCAAATCCTGCCTTCTTTACTTGTGATCCGACTTCCTGTTAATAGCCTGGGAAAGCAGTAGAGAATGACCCAGGTGCTTGGGTCTTGGCACCCACATAGGAGACCTGGGTGAGCTCCTGGCCTTTCGCATTCTCTTGCCCTAACTTCAACTGTTTTTGGCCATCTAGGGAGCGAACCAGCCAGCAGATGGAAGATTTCTTTCTGTGCATCCCCCGCTGTAACTCTCCCTTTCAAATAAATAATGAATTAAAAAAATATAGATGAACAGTGTGGTCTCTCTATAGACTTTGCAATGCTGTTTGTCAGATCATGTCCTGCTGGGAAGAAAAATTTTTTTTAAAGAGGTTTTTTTTCATTCATTTTTTTATTGGAAAGGCAGATGTACAGAGGAGAGACAGAGGAAGATCTTTTGTCCGATGATTCACTCCCCAAGTGACTGCAGCAGCCAGTGCTGCACCAGTCAGAAGCCAGGAACTTCCTTCAGGGTTCCAAGGCTTTGGGCCATCCTTGACTGCTTTCCCAGGCCACCAGCAGGGAGCTGGATAGGAAGTGGAGCTGCTGGGATTAGAACCAGCACCCATATGGGCTGCTGGCACGTTCAAGGCGAGGACCTTTTTCTCACCCATCAATAGTTCATGTTGATATCTCTGTAACAAAAAGGTAGATTCATAAGAGAAAAGCACAACAAACTTATTTGAGCAAAATTGTAATACACCATGAAAGCCTCCAGACATAAAGATCCTGAGGCAGGCATTTATGCCGTGAAGTTACCGTTTGGGAGCACATTCCACATGCAGGTGCCTACTTTGAAACCTGGCTACTGTGCTTGTGGTAACTTGCTGGCATTACACAGCTGGGGGTGGGTGGGGGGCTGCCAGTAGGAGGTGATGCAAGTGCTTGGAGCCCTGCAACTCCATTTGGAAAGACAGAGGGAGTTCCAGCCTCCTGGCTTATGCTGTGTACATCCCTGGTTGATGCAAGCAGTTGGGAGTAAAACAGTGCATGGAGGCTTGCTCTGTGCCTCCCAAATAAAATGAAAATACATAAAAAAGAGACCCAAGGAATTAGGGAAAAGTAGGAATTCATAGTTTTCATGAATTTTTCTTATGCTTAGTTTCAGTGAGTTGACAGTTGTGTAGACATGACTGGACAGGCAGGTATGATATAATGGTAATAAACCAGGAGGGGCTTGGCAGAGTATATGCAGATTGTTCTTGGAGGCTGGGTATAAAGGGCAGGAACCCACAGGACTGTTTTAATTCTTTTTTCCTTTTCCTTTCTTTTTCTCTCTCTTCCACTCTTCAGCTGTATTTGTGTGTCTCATTCTTTTTTTTTTTTAAAGAGTTTTTAGTTGGAAAGGCAGATTTACTGAGAGAGGAAAAGACAGATTTTCCATCTGCAGGTCCACTTCCCACCCCCAAATGGCCATATTGGTGGCAACTAGGAGCTTCTTCCCATTCTGACGTGTGGGTGCAAGGGCCCAAGAACTTGAGGCATGCTCCACTGCTTTCCCAGGCCGTCAACAGGGAGCTACATTGGAAGTGGAGCAGTTGGGTTAGCCCTCCTAGTGAAGGATTAGCATTGTTTTAATTCTCTTTGCTCTTAGCTGTTGATCTTTCCTGCTCAGAACGATCTAAGAGCAAGAAAAATTGTTTCAGGTGGAATACTATGTCTGTAATTCCTTTCGTGATTAGCATCACTGTATGATCTATTCCTATCTTATCCACAGTGTTGTGTTTAATATTACACTTCAGTTCCTTGATACTTTGCCCTATGCCATGCACAATATAATGTCCATTCAAGTGCTTGCTTTATTACCTGGTTGAACTCTACCAATTTGTTGCTTAAATAAACAAGAAATGCTTATAGTTTTTTATTATATCTTATTCTCTCTGGGCAGCAATTCTTTAGAAGTATAAATATCTCTCATAGTCAATAGATACGATTGTTCTCTGTCAGCTCTTTAGTACTAGATACTGTAAATTTATTTAATATCCTTAGCTTTAACATAAAGACCTTTCTTGTTTGAGTTACTTGAGAGGAAGTTTTACAGTCTAAGATTTTTTCTTTTAACATCTCATGAACTAGAATGTGAACACAGTCATGTTTTAGATACAGGTCTTACCTCTAATTGGTAACCAGTAGCCTGCAGAACAAGTTTTCTGAAAGCAATATTTTTAATGTTCCAATTTTGTGCTCTATTGAAGATTAACACTGAACCACTATAAAGCCATTTTGTGAACTTATTACCAAAGAATTTGCTAAAATTTTGGCTTTTCTAGTTGTACTGAGAAATCTAGCAAAACTTGAACAAAAAAGCGTGCACAAATCTTTTACTTCTCTTTATGACAAGTGTAAACTGTTAGGGTTAAGTGGGTGGGGCAACCGGAAGTAATTACTAAGGCCAGTGGCATTTTTGTGGTTTAATAAAGGCAGAAGCTAATTATTCAGTTTTTATTTAAGTGAAATGGTGCCAAAAAGGAGGTTCCTGCAGAGCAGCTGCACTCCTCCAGTGTTACCCTCATTTACCAAAGACACAACTGTCACAAACAAAACTTTTAAACTTGATATATAGCCACAAAAGTAAGGAGGCTTTTGTTTGGAGTGCATGCAGAAGAACTCCTTTATACAAATCAACCGGCAGATGACGGACAATGATGAAAATTTGATTCTTTGAAGTCATAATAGTCATTGAAATGTGTGAAATTCTGGTATTGAAAAGAGAGCAGCCAGCAAGACTCTAAATCCTGGGTGGTTGCAAGAAGCTTGCTGGGAGGTTTTTCTGCATTTTGACACCAACTTCCCATTGCTTGTTCCCTGCTTCCTTTGTTAAAAAAAAAAAAGGTTGAATTCACACAAGATAAATGAGGACAGTTGATAACCGAATCATACAGTTTTTATGTAGAAAATATGGAATAGTGGACATTGGTCTTTGTGTATATATACTGACTTATGCCTTATTAATGGTTTTTAAACTTATACCATTGATAGTTGATCTTTCACTTCACAAGTCTGACAAAGTTTTAGCTATTCTAAAATATAAAATTTTGGAAGAGATGGTGCTAAAAAAAATAGAACTCTGGACGTATGCTATCTATTTTTACCAGGAAAAAGTTTCATTAGAATTTCCTTAATCTGAGCGTTGTATTTGTTTATTTCTTGAAATATCATATTGTACACAGGTTATAATTCTGAAACTACTACATTAGTATAACATTGTTTTTATCAGTTTTCAGACTCATGCTTGACCAAACTGCTAAAAAATCAGAAGTGTTTACATTTGTAAATCTATCTATATTATATATAGGGTAATTTGCTTTATTGGAATTGGGTGATTATTAACTAGTACTTTACAGTCAACTTGAAAGCTTCTCATTTCTGGTGTAACTTTTTGTTATCATAGAAAATTCATGAAATGCTTTTCTGTGCAAGCTGAGTCACAGGTAGCTCAGGACGTACAGGGAAAGCAAAGTACTGGAGACCCAAGAAGACTTCAACATAAGGCCTCATAGTGCCTTTCAAGTGTTCCATTGTTTTAATGGACTCTTGGAGTGGGAGCTTTAGCCCATTGAAATGTCTCTTAAAGAACAGGTTCTTCTGTCACTGGCTGAAGCTGTGTGGATGAAATGATAACAATAGAGTGTCGGGATGCATTTTGAAAGTGTGAGAAATCAGTTTGTCTGGACTGAGAATGTGCCTACCGGGAGGAGGAATTTCAGAACTGCTGTGCCCTTTAGGTGTCAAGGATGTGAGGGATGCCAAGCCTTTTTATCCTGTCTTTGGCAGCAGCTGCAGTACCCTACATGTCTTCTGCAAGCAAACACAGTGATTCTGTTGTCAGGACAATTTGGTCTTCAGAATACAAACTCATTTGTTCAGATGGTAACTTTAAATTGCAGGAAAACATCAATAAATACTTGCTGAAATTTGAGGGGGAAGAAAATGAAAGATTGGTAGTTAAGAATTCAAAATGCCAAGATCTTACACTAGTAATGTTCATAGCCATTTGCAAAGGTTTTCTATCCTAAAATTCATCTGTCTTTATTTTCTTTATGTATATAGTTTAAATCAAGAAATAATTGTTTTCAAAGCTTTAGCACTTTGTAAATTAATTTGGGTGCATAGGCATTAAATGTGGAAGCATATAAAGTAAGTTTGGTTCGTATAATGTCATCTTCCTGAGCTAACTAGTAGTAAGAATGCATTTCATATAATTAAAGAGTAAATTTACAACTGTAGTTTTTATGAACTTAATGTTGGAGTTGCTTTGGAATTTGGAAGATGCCCCATTTCATAATTCGGTGATCTGGTTAATACTGTTTATGTATAAGCTCCTCAACTGTTGTGGATTCCCAGAGTGTTTTGATAAATACATCTATTCTTGGGCATTAGAACTCTGTACATTTACCAATTGAGTGTTTGTTACTGAATTAAAATATAGAGCAAGAGTTCAGAAAGTTGGTTTTTATCACATTTCTTCAAGGATTGTGCAGTTTTGCTGTTTTTTTTTTAGGGTAGGTTTATATACTTGAAAGTCACAGTTACAAAGATCTTACCTTTGTTGGTATTACTTTCTTGACTTAAAGTTATTTTTTATACATCCTTTTACTAGCCTCTTATTATTTCTCCTTTTGCTAGTTCACACATGCTAACAAAATAAGGATTATATTGCCTACAGGTTCTTCTGCCAGCGAACACTTTGTGAATTACTGATGCTATCTTGGATAAAAGGGACCTAACTTGTTTTAAAAAATTTTTTTTACTCCATTTCACTGTCTCCCTCCCTTTTTAAGTGAGCACTTTTTGACTGTCTCTTAATTCCATTTTTATCAAAGGCCACCTTGCTATCCTTTACAGCTACCAAAGTAGTTGTAGGGGAGTAGGTGGTTGTCCTCGTTGAAACACCCACCCTGCAGTATCTGGTTTGGTCCAACTCTAGCTCTGACTCCAGCTCCTGCACTGGCAGGCCAGCAGGCAAGGGTGAGGGCCTGAGAAATCGCGTCCCTGCCACTGTCGGGTGACCCAGTGCAGCTGTAGCAGGCACGTTGAGGGTAGTGATTTGTGGATGAGTCTCTCTTCGTCTCAAATAATTATTTTTAAAAATATCTGATTTCTATGCTCAGAGATCTGAGTAGTAATGAGATGAAGCTTATTTATAATGCTTAGCCCAATTAATGAACAATCAGGGACCAACAGAGAGATGTCAGTGAAATGTAACCTACCTAAATGTGTGTTCACTCACTTTCTCTAGGATATCACTACTTTAACTGGTGTTCCAGAAGAACACATCAAAACCAGAAAAGTCCGGATTTTTGTTCCTGCTCGCAATAACATGCAGTCTGGAGTAAACAACACGAAGAAATGGAAGATGGAATTTGATACTAGGGAAAGATGGGAAAATCCTCTGATGGGCTGGGCATCAACGTGAGTACTTGTTCAACCTGAATATTGTTTCTCTTTATTTCTTCTGCATAGTTTTTTCTCATGATTACTAACTTTTAAACTGTACACTTTGCTTATGATAGTATTTCAATCAGTTTGTGGAAAAATAGAACTAAAAATCATTTTGCTGCAGATTTTTTGAAGTCCCTTCACAGAGGGGTCTTCAGAAAGTTCATGACATAGGGCAGATATTACGAACAAATTATGCACGAGTTAAACATTTTTCCATTTATCTGTATGCTTTCAAAAAAGCTTATTTGAAAGGGTGAGGGAGAAATTAAAATCTTAACTTTCCTGTGTTATCCTCCATGTGCCAACTGTGCAGGCAAAAGCCAGATCAAAGCCAGGAGCCTGGGACTGCGTTTCCCATGTGGGTGACAGGGCCTGAGTACTCAAGTCATCCTCTGCAGCTTTCCCAGGTACACTAGTAAGGTGCTGGGTAAGAAGTGGAGCGACCAGTGAGATACACCAGCATTACAGATAGTGGCTTAAGCCACTGTGCCCCAACAAAGGACTCTCATACTTTTTGAGACTAAGTACCATTACACTCAAAAGATATTTATTGTATAAAAGTTAATATTATCACCATAAACATGGTATACAAGCAGTGAATATTAGTAATAGTAATAGTAATTAGTAATAGTTAAGTTACTGACCCTTTTAACTTGCTTTTAAATTAAATTTCCTTATGTTATAGGCAAAGAGCAGCCAGGTGAGTTTAGGAATTTGCTCATTTAAAGGAGGCTTAGTTCTTGAGACCATGTAATGAATAGAGATCTTCATGACACTGGAATCAATTCTTGTGGAGCTAGTGAAGTTGCTGATTTACATGTTTGTAACCAGATAAGGCCCAAATGTTAAGTAACAAAACTGCCTCGAGTGAAATAAAAGCTGCCGCCATTAGAATAAACATTAGCTAAATAAAATAGAACACTGTCTTTTAGATTCATGGGGCATTTTATGGGTCCAATTTCCAGTAAAGGTAGATAGCAGTTTAAATTATTTATCTTGTTTTTTAAAAGTCTGATTTTAAAAAAATATGCAGTGTTGTAATCGGAGAATTATTTTTATTAGGAAAGTGATTTATAGATGTAATCTTAAGTATTGCTTAAAAGATTTTTTTATTTGAAAGGCAGAGAGAGATCCTCCATGCACTGGTTCATTTCCCGTTTCCTTCAGTTGGGCCGGGCTGAAGGTGAGAGCAGCTTTCAGGGATCCCTTGGGGTGATAGGAGCCCAAGCACTTGGGCCATCTTTTTCTCCTTTCCCAGGTACATTTAGCAAGAACTGGCTCAGAAGTACTCCTGGGACGCAAACTGGTGTTGTGTGGGATGCCAGTGTCGTGTAAGTGGCAGCTTAACCCACTATGCCAGAACATTGGCTCCCTAAATTATTTTGATAACCTTTAGGTTTTATGTTTTCAGTAATACATGGAGTCCATCTGTAACTTGCATCCTTCCAGAGACTGAAGGCCTTTATGAGAAAGAACATCCATAGCGATATCTAAAATGTTAGAGCATTTATCCTATCCTTGGCTCATTGCAGTAGCGCATTTCCAACCATGGTAACAAATTAGAGTATTTAAGCTTTGTATAAATTGTTTCTGGGTAGATCACTTCATATAAAAATGTTCCGAGCTTGCACTCTAGCATAGTGGCATAAACTGTTACCCGAAGCATCAGCATTCTCTTTGTGGGTGCACATTTGAGTTCTGGCTGCTCTGCTTTGAATCCACTTCCCTAATACACCTAGGAAAGCAACCAAGGAAGACCCAAGTCTTGGACTCCTGAACCCACATGGGAAGCTGGGAAAAACTCCTGTGTCCGGGTTTTAGCTTGGCCAAGTGCCAGCTATTGCAGCCATTTTGGGGAGTGAACAGCACATGGAAACCTTTGACTAACTGGTTTTCAAATAAATAAAATGTTTTTTAAAAAATGCAAGTTGGATGTGAAGAAGTCATAGTTTCTTCTCATCCATTATAGGTTTGTTGCTTATGAACCTATAACAAAAGATGGATTAATAAGACAACAGTATACACAAGTTGATTTAGTCTGTTTTATGTGACCAGAATCTTTGGAAATGACAGCTCCCCTAAACAAGGAAACTTACATTTTTACATGTAAGCTTGATAGAAAGTGGGCATTTCTACAGAATTTTGACTGTGCAACTTGAGGATGATATGATAGAAATTAAGTGGGAAACCTTAGCCACTCCTCTTGGGTTTTTGTCCTTGTTCTTGCATCTTCAAAGGTAAGGAGTCTGCTTTTCCCTGGGTGTAGGATAGGTACCTCTGACCCCAGGCTCTTTCAGTGCACTAAAAAAAAAAAGGGTGTCTATTGTTTACCTTTATTTTTATTGGAAAGGCAAACATACAGAGAAAAAGAGAGGAAGGTCTTTGGTCCACTGTTTCATTCCTCAGATGGCTGGAACGGAGCCTATCTAAAGCCATGAGCCAGGAGCTGCTTCCAGGTCTCCCACGTGGGTGCAGGGTCCCAAGGCTTTGGGTCGTCCTCGACTGCTTTCCCAGGCCACGAATTAGCAATCATATGGGACCCCAGCACGTGCAGGGCAAAGACTAACCATTAGGCTACCATGCCAGGACCTGAAGAGTTCTTTTTTAAAATATTTTTAATCTTTATTGCAAAAGCAGATCAGATTTACAGAGGGAATAACAGGGAAAAGATCTTCTGTTTGCTGATTCACACCCCAAAAGGCCACAACAACTGGAGCTGAGCTGATAAGGAGCCTTGGGCCATCCTCACTGCTTTCCCAAGCTGCAAGAAAGGAGCTGGTTGGGAAACAGAACAGCCAGGACCCAAACTGCCCATATGGGATGCCAGCACTTGCAAGCCATTGTGTCAGGCCCCATTAGACAGTTCTGTTGTAGTCTGTTTCATGGGAAGATCCCATTTCTGCTGTTTTCTCAAATGCCAGGATGCCATAGTTGGATATCCTATTACGAACATCAATAGGTTGCTTAAATTGAGTTTAATTTTGCTATCCCTGCACAAAGGCTTACAGTCTTTAGTTCAGTATTGTTTAGTTCAGAAACAGTACAGTGAATTTTTAAAATGTGATTAATATTTTGCTGCATAAAAATAGCTTTCTTTTAAAAAGATTTAATTGAAAAATCAGGTTTAGAGAGAGGAGAGACAGAGAAAGATTATCCATCCACTGGTTCACTCTCCCAAGTGGCTGCAGTGGCCGGAGCTGAGTTGATCTGAAGCCAGGAGCCAGGAGCTTCTTTGTGTCTACTATGCAGGTGCAGGGTCCCAAGGCTTTTAGCTATCCTCCACTGCTAGAAGAGAAGTCAAACAGCTGGGATACGAACCAGCCAGTGCCCATATGGGATCCTGGCACATGCAAGGCAAGGACTTGAGCCACTAGACTACCAGGCTTGGGCCGCTTTAATTTTTTTTTTAATTTATTTGAAAGTCCAGAATTGCCCAGAGAGGAAGAGACAGACAAAGACTAAAAAAGGTCTACCATGCAGTGGTCCACTTCCCTAATGGCCACAGCAGCCAGGGCTAGACCAAGCCAAAGTCAAGAGCCACGGACTTTTTCCAGGTCTCCCCCATGAATTGCAGGGGTTCAGGTATGTGGCCCATCTCCCGTTGCTTTCCCAGGCGCAGTTTTTAGGGAGTTGGTTCAGAAGTTGAGGTAAGTCTTGAACATAAGTATATATGGGGGCAGCATCACAGGCAGTGGCTTTCACCTGCTACACCACAATGTGGCTCCATATTTTGCTGCTTTAAGAGAAAATCTGTGATCTTATTTTTTTATGAAAATAAAAATGTTGCTTTAATTACATACTGATTGAAAATGAGTTATGTCATATTTGATATAAAGTTCTATTCAAAATATATTTTTCTAATCTAAAAAAATTTTTGAAATAATGTCTCAACAAATCGATTTAAACAAGGCCTATTTTGGAATTTGGAGTATTTAAGAAACTCATTTCCCTTTATTCTGATATTTTATTTTGTTCTTTATTAAGAAAAAAAACTGACCTTAAATATGATTAAAATTGTAATTCATTTTATTTGTTCACCTTTTGCACTTAATGTCAAAAAAGGTAGATACTGAATTCTGACCGGTTGTGGAATATTTTAAGACAACTTTTAGAATAAGCTGAGTTTCTGGTGATCATCTGTAAAATTCTCCTGTTAACTAAGAAAAACACTAGTTGGGTTCTTAGCTGACTTCAATTATGATTTTATGTTTACTATTAATACATGAAATATGGGAAAAATTCTTGAACCTGACTCAATAAGTTCATGTAGATTTGTAATAAAATTTTAATAGGGAAAAAAGTTAATAAATATGAGTTTCAGTATTTGTCAAAGGAATAATTTTGACTGGAGCCAGTGCTGCGGCATAACAGGTTAAAGTCCTTGCCACAACACCCATTTCCCAGACAGGCACTGATCCGAGGTGTGAATGCTGCACTTCTAATTCAGCTCCGTGCTAGTGCACTTGGAGCAGTGGAAGAGGCCCAAGCTCTTGGGCTCCTGTGCCCACGTTGTGAGCCAGTTAGGGAGTGAACAGTGGATGGAAGAGCTTTCCTTTTCCTGTTCTTTGTAACTTTGCCTTTCAAGTAAATAAAAGGAATCTTAAAGAGAAAAAGAAAAAAAATAAAAAGATTGTTCACCCAAACCCACGGTTTCCCATTATTGGAGGAGCAGAACTTAATAACCATATTCATTTCTTCTGATATACTATCTCTGGCCAGAGTCTATTATATGGATGGGATGGTTTGGAATATCTAACAGATGCCTAATTCTGAGGATGAAGTAGTGTCAGAGTTAGAAGTATGTCACATAAGGAACATGACAAACCTGGGAATGATAATCTCATACTTTTGGAGTTTTTTTTTTTTTAAGCCAGCTTGCTGTTAATGCAGACAGCAAAGGATCTTATTTGAACAGTAGAAGGGATGTTAATAGAAAGGGTAAATTTTCAAAGTGATGAGTTGACAGAGCTTTGAAAACTTACTGTTTTAAGATTGAGGGATATTTTTCCTTGAAATGTGCTTTGTTAGTATGGTTTTAAAAAATATTGAATAACCTACTGATACTATTTTATTAACATGTTATCCTTGATAAAATCCTTCATATAAAAAGTACCTTAAGGTAAATGTGCTTGACCATTTTTAAATTTTACATTTAAAATTGTGACGGTAGAGACTGAAAGACATAGCTTGTACCTGCCGTCTTGCTCCCTGCGTACTTCAGTGCTGGGGCAGGCCAGGTACTGCACTATGGGATGCCGACATCATAACTGGTATGCAAGTAGAATTTGAGGCCAGGCATTGCGTTTGATACTTGGCTTAGAGTCAAAACTCCAGCTTCCTACTAAGGCAAATAATTGGGTGCCCACCACCCACATGGGAGGCTTGGATTGAGTTGCTGGCTCTGTGTCCACTCTGGCCCAGTTCTGGCCATTGGAGGAATGAAGCAATGAATAAGAGCATTCTTATTCTCCCTCTCTCATATTCTGCCTGGGTCTCCCGAGTGGGTGGCAGGAGCCCAAACATTTGAGCTCTCATCGACTTCTCCCAGAATTAACAGGAAGCTGGGTCAGAAGCAGAGATGCCAGGGTTTGAACAGGCAATATGACAGGATGAGGGCATTTTAGGAGGTGGGTTAATCTGTGACTGACTTGCTTAACTTTGTCAGAATTGCCCATTCCATTATTTATTGATGAGTATTTGTACAGCTTTAGATTGGAGTTATTACGTATAATAATAAAGTGAAGAATTTTGTACTTACCTTCCAGAATTTGAGTTCCTGATAGGTTACTGTGAAACATTTATCAGTTAATCAAAACAATTTATATAAAGTGTTAGTAATCCGAGTTTTACTGCTTGCTTCTGTTTCTCAAGTCGAAGTCAGTAGCAGTGAATTTTGTCCTCACAGATAAAATCAACCCTTTGCAACTTGAAAATATTTTATGTTTTGTTGGAGTGTGTGTGTGTTTCAGTTCTACTGCTAGTCTTAATCTTGGAATGTGGCATTAAAATAGAAAATGGCATGGTCTGAGTTTTGCTTTTAAAAAAAGAAAGGGTAGAGAAAATGAGGAGGAGAAAAAACAGAATGGGGAAAGGAATCAGTAATGGGAGAGGGGGAGAGCACTACAGCCAGCATGGCATGACCAGGGTTGGAGAGGAAGACAGCGTGCAACTGAGCAAATTTTAAATGAGACACTCAGGATGAAGATTACACACACAGGCAGCCAGAGGGAAGCCCCCTTCCACGAAGGACTTCAACCTAAAAGGCTTGCTGCCTCAATCTTTATTGAGCTCCTTAGGGAGTCAAATTGCAGGAATTGAAGTGGCACACACGTTGATTGATGACTATGTCCACATTGATGCTCACCGGCCAAAATTTGATCAGGCAGCAACAATGTGACCCAATACAGAAGTCAGTATGTGACTGTCTCAGGATATCCTTAAAGTGTGCAATTCTGTGGCCCTGGACCGTCGCCCAGCTGCAGACATTTTCCACAGAGTGACCACCATCTCTGGCACCAGCAGTCTGAACTCCAGATTCCAGGCACAGACTTCCCACCCATATCAAGTCACACTTTTTGCAAACTGCCTGCAGCAAGAGAGAAAAAGGAAAGAGGAAGGATCAATGGATGGGGAGAGGTAAGAAAGTGAGAGGAGATTGGCATAGAGGAAAGCAGAAGGGTTAGAAGGGAAAGGAGAGAGAAGTAGAGACGGAGAAGGAGCAAGAGGAGAGGCAGAGAGAAGGAGGGAGGGTTAGAAGGAAAAGGAGATGGGGAGAGGAGGTGGGAGTTGGAGTGTAGTTTCCACTAAGGCCTCACTGCAGACCCACTGCAGACACTGCAGTGTCCCCTTTATCGCCAACCTGCTGAGATCCCTTCCCTGCCTTCAGCCTTGACCGAGGGGTGCAGCCTTACCGGTTCATGTGTAGTTGGGGAGTTTGCTGCTGTTTGTGGTGTTCTTTTTCCACCAATATTGCCCCTAAGTCTCCAGCTGCTCAGGCAGGTTCTGGCCACGGCATTCCAGTGAGAGCAGGCTGTGGATTTTTGCCCGAGTTTTCCTTCTGCTGGCTGCCTGGGCTGGAGAATACCTTTTAGGAGGGGAAACAAAACTATAAATTTAGATATGATCGAATGTGGTTCTTTTTTTCCCCCAGACATTGAAGTGGCTTCAACTTTGCATAGCTAGTTTTTGGCCCTTTAAAACTTTTTGCTTTTCCAGGCTTTATAACTAGTACTCATGTAACTGTTAGGCTGATAAACAATTCTGTTATTACTTCAATTAGAACCCTAGTAACTGAGAATTGATCAAATAGAATCTAAAAATAAAAGCACAAATTATAATTTTGTGAAAAGTGGAACAATGTAGGGTATGAAAAGACTTGATGAAAAAATTGTTCATGGTATAGGATGCTGGAAGGCAGGGATGGACTTTCACATGTGCGGATAGTAAGACTCCCAAGTGGAAGGAACAAGAGCAAGTCAGTGTCTAGGAAAGTACAAATTGCATTTGCTAGCTATTCTGATTCGACTGTTTGGTTATTTACCTAAAAGAAGACTGGAGGAGGTAGTTGAGTTTGAGATACTGCTTGAGGTCCTCACATCCAGTGTTGAAGTGCCTCGATCCAAGTTCCCTCCCCACTCCACCTACCTGCTAGAGTGCACCCTGCGAGGCAGCAGGTGGTGGCACAAGTAATCAGGTCCATTGAGTTTCTAACTTCTGGCTTTGATTTGACAGTTGCAGTTACATAGAAATGGATCCAACAGATTGAAGGCTTTGGCTCTCCTTCACTGTGTGTCTCTGCTTTAATTTTTTTAAGACGGGAAACAAGTTTTTGAGTTGGGCAATGAGTTCAGAAACTGCTTCAAGAAAAATTGACAGCTTGAAGAATAGATTCAAGAAAGGAGGCAGAAAGATTATAGGCAGGATATTACAGTAGTTCGGGAAAGAAAAGGAGTGAACTGGGGAGTGGCAAGTTTCCTGGGAAAGCTATAAAATATAGGAGGTTAAGAATGAAAGGGTGACAGGGTAGTAGTAGCTGGAAGAATGCTGGCTTACTGATGGAAGCTGCTATAGTTTATGTATCTGCATAAATAGGGTGATATTAAAGGCTATAGCTCCTTTTCACTCTAAGTCACCATCCTGTCAGCAGATTACTGGATTATGTTCATGTTGACACGTGTGTCACTGAACATGTCTAGCTTACAGAACACTTAACCCTGTCTCCCCTCACTGATATTGGGATGATGGAAGAATGTGCTTATTGCAAAGTATAGAGAAAGGAGCCAGATGGCTATTGCTCAATTCCCAGGCTCCCTTGGATGTTATAGGTGAAAGCTTTTACAGGTTAAATTGGAGCCGAGAGGACTATTCCGCTCTTGTCTGAGTTGCTGACTGTTCAGTGATGTAGCCTTCCCTTGTTTGAGCAGTTATGCCATGCTCCTCAGGGGGTTTTTATGCTGCAGGTGAGCCTAGTTGTCCTGACATGTTACAGTAAGTGCTGGTTACATTCTGCCCCAGACCAAGAATTTCCCTACACAGAACACCTCAGGATGGCTTTGGCCAGTAGAATTTTATCTGTTAGAGGGGAGAGTAATTCACTGCGTCCTGCTATTAGAATCTTACAACGCCAGCTGTACCCCTCCCTCAATTCAGTAGACTGCTTTTGATAAAGGACAAACAAGGACATACTGGGCTAAGAGAAACAGGTGAGAGGCTGGTGCTGCTTTTACACTTATCTCAGTATAGTTCATTCAGCTATCATTTCAGAAACCATATTTGTATGTTTTGAAAAAGGCCAATGTATAATTGTCATTTGTTAATCACTATTAACACAGCCAGCAATCTAGAACTGTTTGGTTTACAAAGTGGTTAGTAGTAAGAATACATAAAATTTTGAGGTTGCAGTGAAATCCCCATTAATTGCAAGTATGGATGACCAGAACTATAGCAGTAGTACTTGTTGAGTTTTTGAGGCAGTGAGAGCTATTCCTCATGTTATATGAATAGAAAAGAATACATATCTTTCTACCATTGAAATTACTTCCTGAATTTCCTCACCAACAGAATTTCAGAGTGCATTGCTTCTATTGACAGCTAGAAGATTCACATTAAACATTCCTAGTAAATAGTTTTATAAACAAAAATAAGACTTTGTAAAGTCCAAAGATTTTGGAACATAATACTGTCCAGACTTGAAAAATTAGTTCTTGAAAATACGTAACTGGAGTTTCACATTTTTTAGTGATTTTTCTGCTTATTGTTGTTGATGATTCATTAAACTATCTTTTTAATGGATGATAATAAAGTTCCTTCTTACCTCACTATTGCATTATGTCATGATAAATCTATAGAAGTTGAAAATTTGTCAAAAAAAAAAAACAACTAACCTACCAAACACCACAGTTTAGCTAACAGATTGTGTAGGGTATTATTGGTGTTTACTCAGGCTTACGTGGCTTACTGTGGTTCCCTGTGGCCGCTCAGCATTGCATAGGAGCACTGTTGTTAACCTGAGAAAAGGTCAAAATCCAATCATGGTTTCTACTGCCCACACATCACTTCTACATCATTGTGAGATCAAGTTCCGCCATAAGTTGGCAGCCATCTGTATGGCCATTGAAGTTACAAGATCACTTGGAGAATTTTTTGTTTTACACCTCATTCTTGTGTTTCTTTGGAACTGATTAAAAATATTTTATTGAATTCCTAATGTGCAGGGATTGGTTCATTGGTTAAGTCATTACTTGAGATGGCCACATCCTATTTCAATTAAGTCCTGGCTACTTTGCTTCCTGTCCAACTTCCTACTAATGGGCACCCTGGAAGGCAGCAGATGATGGCTCCTTTGGGTCCCTGCCATTATTCTGTGATACTTGGGTGGAGTTATGGGGTTGATGCCAATCAGCCTGGGCACTGGTTGGCATTTGGGGACTAAGCCAGCAGATGAAGTATTTGTTTTCCAGTTTACTTTCAAATAAAATGAGAAAATGTTCAGCCAGATTAGCTGAGTATCTTTGAAGCTGGAAATCTCCTGAAGTTTAATACCAAAGAAAAAAGATATGGCAGTGATTTTATTTTCTAAACATCTTTTGTACAGGGCCGATCCCTTGTCCAACATGGTGCTAACCTTCAGTACTAAAGAAGATGCAGTTGCATTTGCGGAAAAAAACGGTACGTTTAGTGGTCTATTTTGCTTTTAACAAAGTCAACGTAGGATTTCACCTTAACCTTAACCTAATGTGACTCAAGAATATAGAATTTCTGTTAGAAGTTTTCAATAAATCCAATCCAGTGATTGTTAACTTTTAATTTTCAGAATATTCACCTTCCAAAGAGAGCAGTGTAAAATGGGACGCTTATGTCATACAAAAAAAGCACTATTCTCATTTGAAAAGCAAGGAGTAAAACTCCTTAACAAATTTCTTATTAATGCCCCTCAAATTTGACATAGTTATTTAACTTCTTACCAAACCTAGCATAAAGTATTTGTTTTGACACGTTTATAAGCTCTTTTCCATTTTGAGCCAAAATGTGATATCTATTGAAAATAATTATAAACCCTCTAGCATTTCCTTTAAGCCTAATTATCTGCCTTTCTAGATAGGATTATACTTGATATTAGGTCTACTCATAACTATATGATTACATTAATGCAGCCTAAGTGTACTTTAAATTCCCTTTCCCACAAACTTTTAAAAAGCTGAGCATAGGGGCCTTGTGCAATGGCTCAGTGGCTAAATCCTCACCTTGCAAGCACCAGGATTCCAGATGGGTGCTGGTACCTGTCCCATCCAGTTCCCTGCTTGTGCCTGGGAAAACAGTCGAGGATGGGCCAAGTCATTGGAATCCTGCATCTCCATGGGAGACCTAGAGGCGGCTTCTGGCTTTCAGTCTGCTCAGCTCTGGTCGTTGCGGCCTCTGTGGGAATGGATGGAAGATCTTTCCGTGTCTGCTCTTCTATATAGCTCTGCATTTCCAGTAAAATAAATCTTAAATAATTAAACGGCTTTTTTTGGTACAGATAACACTAATAGATTTCAAAGATTTCAAAATTTTTCAATTTTATCTTGCCACAAATTTCTTCAATACTCTCACTTTTGGAATAGCCTCCTGTCGTTGGTCTGTGTTGATTTACTGTTTTTTTTTGTTGTTATTGTTGTTTGTTTGTAGTCATTTTATTTTGATAATCTTTACTTGGTTGATTAGGGCACAAAGAGTCAAGGGCTACAGAAAATGGGTAGATTTACTGTTAATACAAATGCAAAGTTCTTTTCATCTCATTCACCATTATTAAGCCAACATATAGCACTGAAAAGGGTTCTGAATTGTAGTCCTCACTATACCATTTGGAAGCTATAGTACTTTGAAATTAATCTCGTAATGGACTTAACTTCCCTTATTTCATTTAAAAAGGCTTAGAGAAGAAGAACTAGAGAGGAAGAAATAGAGATCTTCCTTTGCTGGTTAAACCCCACCAGTGGCTACCACAGCCAGATCTGGGCTGGCCCAAAGCCTTCATGAACCAGGAGCTTCTTCTGGGTCTCCCAGATGGGTACAAGAGCTGCTTCCCTAGGTGCATGAGCAGGAAACTAGATCAAAAGTGGAGCACCTTCGACTAGGACTGGTGCTCATATGGCATGCTGGCATTGCAGTCAGTAGCTTTACTTGCTGTGCCAGTGTGCTCCACACACACCTTTAAGATTTATATGCCTTTATTTCAACTGTTAACATCTCATAAAATGGGAATACTTGGTATAACACCTTACTAGTCTATTACTTTGAAAATTCACATCCCACCACCTGGTATTGCTGTTAGTTATCTTCCTGAGACTTATCTCCCTGGTATTGCTGTTACTTATCGCCCTTATCCATATTACTGAGTTCTGTTTCACGGTACATGTTAGGAATTTTCCCAGATGTAATGCAGAAATAAGTATTCAAATCCAGCTGTTCAAATGAATTCTACTTTATCTATTTGAACGATGCAGTTAACTTTGGTTTGGCTTAAGTACAGTAGGAGATTAGTATTGTCTATAATATTTGACTAAATGTGAAAGCACTACTAAAATTGCTATTTCCCACCTCCTTGTCCCCATACATTTGCAGTTAAAAGTCAGAAGCCAAACTGCATGGGCTTGAATCAAGTGATTAAAAATGACTACACAGTGTCTTCTATGAGAAATGTATATATGAAAAAGCTATGCATGGGTTTTGACTTTTTGCAAAAGCTGTAGTACTTTCTGAAAAGAATCTAGTTTGAGTATGCATAGTCAAGGCAGGGACTGTTAAGAGGTAGATGTAAGCCAGTCAAGAGCAAAAATTTGGGGGGCAGGGAGATGCTCAAGCTCAAGGCACTTTGCTTGTTGACTTGAGAGAACAAAAGGATGACAATATCTGCTCTTTAGGAGAGTGTTTTGAGAAAGTCAGCCAGAGCTTAACAGAAACGTGCCTGTATGAAGTTCACCAGCATGACCTTCTCTGCTAGGACAGTATTCAGTCCTCTCCTCAATCAAGGGCAACTTCTGTGGCAGTTTCAGGAGTGAGTCTTCAGGCATCTCCTTCACAGGCCTGACTGGGAAACAAGTCACAGGAGTCCAATCTTTCCAAAATAGTAAGTGGCACCAGTTTATGTTCAGTTAACAACTACTGCATTGACAGGATTAATTTCCCAGGACTCTCAATTCCATAGTGATAGACTAAATTGCTAGTAGAAAAATATCTTGAACTTGTTTATGCCTGTGCTAAGAAATAAAGCTTATTTTAAAATTTTAATTGATTTGAAAGGCAGGACAAAGAGGGAGGTAATACCTTCCATCCCACTGCCTCACTCCCTAAATGCTAACAGCCAGAGCTAGAGCAGGGGGAAGCCAGGAGCCCTCATTGCCATCCAGCCTCCTTTGTGGATAGCAGGAACTTACCCATTTGAGCCATCACCTGTTGCCTTACAGAATCTCATCAGTATTGGGAACAAGAATAGCAGGAACTTGGGTGAGACATAATGATACAGAATTCGGCAGTTCTAAGGGACATCTTAATCCACAAGACCACCCCCCTTTTTAATTTTAAATTCCATTTTTCCATGACATCTAAAAGTCATCTCATACTACTAATGAGAATTGGTCTGAGGATTAAATGTTAATAAAATGGAAGTTAATAAAAAGGAAGTATATACTATCATAATGTAACATGTTATTAATAATAAATTTTGAAAGTTTTTGGTAAAAAGCCTAAGTACAATTGCTTATTAACACTTCATTGACAGGTTCCAAATCTATGTCATATAATTATGCTCAAAGCAGTTTTCAAAATATTTTGATTTAGTAATCAAAAGTTACTTAAAATAATTTTTGAACTGTTATCAAAAATAGTTCTAATTTTGTATCTTTTCAGCTACTGTATTTCATGTCTGACACTTTGAAAATTATTCATTTGATGTCTGTAACTTGAGTTTAATAACAGGAAATCTAATTAAAGCGCTAGATCCTTGGTTAGTCTCTGAGTAGTCAGAAGGATTGCATGACTGCAGTTGCCATGTGAGTTGCAGGGTGTGAACTAGCCACTGCTACCATTGAAATCTGTTGCCTCTCCAGTGTCTCCGCCTCCCCAGGAAACAAAATTGAGAAACATCAAAGTTCATAATATAGAAGAAACTTATTTAGTCACTGGTTCTCTGGGTATCTAGCACAAAACTTGATCTGAATTGGATACTCTTTTTTTTTTCTAAAATAAAATTGGCTGCTCAGGAATTTGAAGTCACTGCTGTCCTGGTGAATTCCTCAGTAATTCCATTCCTCTGCCTTTCAAATACATGGAAATTTATAAATTAAAAGATAAACTGTTACTATCATTTCAGCTGATATAGAAGGTTGTATTATAGACAGTAAAATGAGGAGTTAAGATTCTTGGATTCAGTTGTTTTCTAGCAAACATTTAATGCCTGCTAACTGTATTTTAAGAATCCGTGACTCTTCCTGTGAAACTCCAGGCTAATCTTGAGAAACAATTTCATGTATATTACCTTTTCCCCTCTACCATTCCTACTGGATCAACTGTTTTAGCCTCCACAGTAATTGTGTAGATCAGATAATACACATCAGTATCGTTACTGCAAGTTACACTCAAACGCTATCATGTGATAGGTCCTACACTAGGTGCTTTTCATTCATTCTCATTTAATCCTCCTTGCAACTAGATAAAGCAAGAACAGTTTTTATCCCCATTTTATAGTTCAAGGACACTGGTGTTCAGAGACATGAGGTAACATTAGGTAACAAGTTCATATACTGTAGTTTTTAAAAATTCATCTAATGAAATTTTTAAAAATTCATTTATACATTGTCTATAATAGCTTTTCAGCTACAATAGAATTGAGTAGTTGTAAAAACTTGAAAACAGTGACCCCTCAGCTCTTTATAGAAAATGTTAGCTTACCTCAAATACCCTTTATGTACGTATTTTCAGTAGTCCATGCTTAGTAGGCAAATTCCTTAACTGATAATTGAGTCATGCACAATGTAAGGACTGTTAGCCAAGTTCTAACCCTACCTTTACCTAGCTATGCCCCAACTCTTCTTTGATGCCATGCTTGCTGTATCTTTCATCTACTGCCTCCCTCAGGCTCCTTTCTCATTTTTTCCCCTACTGTCAAACTCAATTCATCTTGAGAAACAGTACATTCCTTTCTTTCCTTATCCCTTATTTTCCTTCCACTCCCACTAAACAAACTGTTCTTTTTAACTTCATAGTAAATTCATCCTGTTTCTTAACAGGAGAAAAGACATGCAAATTTATTACATGCATGTGCACAAACAAGAGAAAAGGTCTAAATGAGGGCCAGGCAGTTCAAGTTCATGTGGCATCCCAAGCTACAGAAAGGAGCACAGGCTTTGGAGTTTTGGAGAGAAGATGATGAAGGGTCTGGGGAAGGAGGCTTTTGGTTCATTTGCTCCTAAAAGCAGCTGTGGCCATGTCTCTGGCCGAGGTCTTTCCAGCTTTACTCTCCCCTTCCTGATACTGAGATCTTGTGTAATAAAATAAGCCCAAGCCCAGATCTTAGAACCCAGCTCTTGGCACCCAAGTTTCTGGATTTTATGACTGAAACTTCTGGGATGCTCTGATGTTGGCAGATTTAAAAAAGTAATCTATTTCTACACGAACAGGGTGGCTACTAGCCAAACAGGACCATAGCACTTGAAATGTACTGCACTATCAATGATTTAGCATGAGAGAAAACTTCCTTATGTTGAAAGCTATGATTAGAGTCAGTTTTGCTTGTTTTTATTCATTTGATTTATGGGCTACTCAAAATTCTAAGTATGTAGTTCATGTGATATACATTACACTTCCAATATTCATTGATACATGCTCTGTAGTTGAAATGAGAAATTGGGAAAAACTTGGAAAAATTCAAGTCTTACACTTCTTAAATGCAGTTCTGTTCTACAGATGCACTGTCCTAGTGTAAATCAAGGATCAGTGGCAATTGTTATATTCCTTACAATAATGAAGTAGAGACTTAATTGCAAAACCTCATGTTAGTCACCTATTATCAATTTCTTAACCAAAAAAAAAAGTCTTGTACAGATGAAGGCATCTTTATATAAAAATGCCTTCATCACTAAATGTGGTTTTCTTGCTCTTGCTATTGGTAATTTCGACTGCTGCTTACCTTGCCCTTCTCATTCACCGTACTTCTCTTCGCCCACTACAGAAAGACTGGTTCTCTGAAATGCCAGGCCGGCGAGGGATAGAGGAGACCAAGTTCTCCCATTGCTTCTTTTCTCTTCTCCCTTCCTCTCTGCCTCCCACCCCCATGCTACTTTCACACAAAGAAAATATAAATACCCTTGTGTCTTCTGGCTTTAACCCCAGGGCCTCATGCTAGGAACAGCTCCCTCAGGCTCAGCATCTGTCCCAGGGGAACTCTTCAAAAATATCCTTTCTTTGCCAAAAGGGGAACCAAAAATCTGGAGTTTTCTCTGAAATGTAGATGAACCTTACTTCAGTTGTTTGTATGCTGCAAAGACCCACCTTTCTCACCCTTGTGGCTTTTGTCTTTCCTTGTGTCCTGTGAAGGATGGGGAAGAAGAGAAGTCTGCATCTTGGAGAGAGGAGGTGGAACACAGCTGTGGAAAATTTGGATGGTAGAAAACTAGGCTCTACTACCATTTACATGCTAATGAAAACCAGAAATGCCCTTTTTTTCCCCTTTTGATCTGATTTGAAACTTTGTGACTTTTCTCTGGTATGTCATTTTACCCCCCTGTATTATTCTCATTGTTGTTAGCAGTAAAAACTCTTTGAAATTCTGAAAATGAAGGGTTCCTTTGATGAATAGGAGGGCAGAGGACACACTGTGAAACTGCTTTCTGCTCACAATGAGTCTGCTAGGAAACCAAACCCCATCTCCAAAGTGATGGAAGGTAGAGACTGGGAAGGTCAGGTGGTGCCTGGATCCAGGAAGAAATAACTGGAGATGCAGTTCAGAATTTCCAATTCCTTCACAAGTGAACACGACAGGAAGGTCTGAACTGCGCCTCACTTAAGCTTCCCAAAGGGTTTCAGCTCACATCTGTAAATCTGTTAAGATTTTTCAAAAACAAAAATCATACAGATAAAAATCAAGTACAGGTATTTATTTTCATGATAGAATTAGGCAGATGTTATGAGTTTAAAGTAAATGTTTAAACCAGCATGTAGATGTATGTAGGATAAAGTATGGAAGTGAATTACAAAGGGGAAGGACCTAGCAGTACAATCACTAGCAGTGGGAAGGGGGTCATTTACCTATGAATCAACTGTATACAACTTGAGAAGTTACCCAGATAGGTGAACAAAAAGAAACTGAACTAAACCTTAATAACCTGGAAAGGTATGATCAAGAATGCGAAGTTTTCCATTGTAACTTTTTTCTACTTTTTTGGTCTTAAGGAAGTCTCAAGGAAAGGTTATTATCACAAAATATGATTGGTGTGATAAGTGACCTGATTGTTCATAAGCAAGAGTATTAATATTCCCAGCAGCTTTTTTATTTGAGAGGAAGAGCCAGTGAATGCCCATCAGCCTGCTCAACCTCCAGATCTCCAGAACGGTGGGAATTGATCTGGGCTGAAGCCGGAGACCAGCTGCAGGCCAGCTCTCCCATGTGGGTGGCAGGAACCCAGCTACTTTAAGCCATGGCTGCCCCTCAGGGTCTGAATGACAGGAAACTGTCATGACCCATGACCCAGAGCCAGGTACTGTGAGGTGGCATGTGGCATTGTAACTTCTAGGCCAGAACTCATGCCAACATAAACTGGGGCTGGGAAGATGGAGAGGGAAGGGCATTCCCACTTTGCTCCAAGTTTTCACAAAGAAATTCATGTTAGACTGAAAAATCCTTTGAGGTTAGAAAGCTGTACGTCAGAATTTGCCATCCTATCTATTGCAGTACCTATTAACTTGCCTTCCTTTCAAGTTCCTCCAAATACCCGAAGGCTACCCTGTCAGGCTGGGAACCCTCTGCACTGGATGCCAGGTCCTTCTCTTGGAAGGACCTCAGGAAGTCAACCTTAGTTCCTTCCAGTTATGTTCTCGTGTTTAAATAAATAGACCTCTTTCAAATATGTCACTCCAGGTAAGCAGTGACTTTGATTACGTAAGAGTGCTTCCAGTTACCTCCTAGTCAAAAGGAGGACAGATTGTTATTGAAATGTGCAGATGGTTTTATTACCACAAGTAAGAATATTCGGAAAGTTTCCAAAATCTGGAGGAGTCATCATTTACAAATATTGCATGACTCCACTAAAATGTAATGAGTTACAGATATCTCAGGAGCAAGTGTTGAGAGAAATATGTATCAGACTTGTATTGCAGGCTCATGCCCCCACCTGAGATGAGGAATCAAAGGAGAGACATAAGTACAAAAAAGGGACCAGGATTTAAAAAGTACTCAGGAGAGCTGCGTGTTGGAGGAGGGATGGAGGACAAGCAGAGTGCCCACAGTCCCAAGCTGACTGTGCCTCTCAGGAGAGCACTTCCGGGCAGCTCCTCCAGGCCCAGTGTTCCAAACAGGGTACAGTGAGCCAGCACGTGGAAGATCTCTCCCTACCTCTTTCTAGGTTTTTATTTGCAAGAGTTATAGAAAGAATTTTTGCGTTAGCAAATTTTTATTCATTTTCTGTAAGCCATGCTTCCCATCCAGCTGCCTGTCTGTGGCCTGGGAAAGCAGTCGAGGATGGCCCAAAGGCTTGGGACCCCGTACCTGCTTGGGAGACCAGAAAGAGGTCCCAGGTTGCAGGCTCCTGGTTTTGGATCAGCGCAGCTCCAGCCATTATGGCCACTTGGGAAGTGAATCATCAAATGAAAAATCTTCTCTGTCTCTCCTCCTCTCTGTAGATCTGAATTTCTAATAAAGATAAAATAGTTTAAAAATATTTTTAAAAATTTATTTCAAAGACTGGGTTAGTGCGAGAAAGATCTTCCATCCACTAGCTTACTTCCCTAATGCCCACAGCAGCCAGTGATAGGTCAACTAAAGCCAGGAGCCCAGAATGACATGAGCGTCTCCCACTTAGCCAGTGGAAATCCACATACATGGGCCATCCTGCTTTCTCCCGGCACTTCCACATGGCATACAGGTGTTCCAAGAGGTGCCCTAACTTGCTATGGCATTCCACCCACCATGAAAAAAACACTGTCTTCATTCTAGCATAGTGAAAGTGTTAGGAGTTCAAGCTCTTTTCTGAAAGTTGTAGTATTGTTCATTTTGTAAAATCATTGATTTTCTCTCTAAGATCATCAGGACAGTGCTCTTTAAAGATTTAATTCACAAATGCCACCTAGAGGTAGAAAGCCATTACTTACATGGCACAGTGAGAAGTAAAGACTTTTCTAACTTTCAGACTTGTTGATAGACATAATCACACAGACAGCTTGTAACTTCAATTATGGCATTTCAATTATGGCTTAATAATTGGGAAATTTAATAGTCCCTACCAAAGACATGTTCTCTTCTCACCAAGTACAAATTCTTGATTGATTGTGCTCAAACAGAAAAGACTAACCAGATTCTATTTCTCCCCAATGGAGAACAGGCCTCTTTAAACCACTAATCTGTTTACAAGGATCACTGAATGGTCAGATTGTAAAACCAATTTCCAAAATTAAAAACTATAGTAACAAAGCAACATTCTCTTGCTACTTTGGGTCTATCTCTTGCAGCCAAGAAAGAGTTCATGCACTTATGGCGTAAGGTACACCTGTCTTCAGTGAGAAAACCTATCTTTAATTCACCTTTAAGTGGTGAATTTATTAGACATGTTTGTGACATCTAATAAAATTAGGAAAGCGATTAGAAAATTTCCAGAAAAAATGACTAACATTTAAAATATATGTAAGTAAAATAGATTTTTCAATGTAACAGCTCAGGCATCTATTATAACCAGTTGAAAGGCCAAGTTGACACAAATTTGTATAAGCTGAAGAAACGTTGAGACAAATTACAAATGGAGAGCATACTGTTTTTTTGAGGAGGGAGTCGATGCAGGCACCATAAGATGAGAAAAACAAGCAGTTCATGATTATCATATTCTATATTCACCACAAGCACTAAATTAACAAAATACTCAACTATTGTTTTTAATGGAAATATCCTGGCTGTATCTTTTCATGAACTGCTTACTATTAACTGCTCTATGGGTTTTTGTTTAAATATACCTTATTTAATATACGCCGTTGAGTCATCATGCTTGAATGTAAAGCCAGCAGCACTGTAATTGATATGCAGAATGTACCTAGCACCCACACTGGCACGTCACAGCCTTCTCGTGCATAGAAACTCGAGACGGTGCTTCAGCACTGCACTTGGACGGCATTTAATGATGACACTACAGACAGGAAGCACAAACATACGGAACTAAGTAGACCGAGTGAAGTGCGCTTGTTTACAAGGTTAGAGCTCCAACAGAATGCAGAGTGTTACCTTGCGTGACCTTAGCTGGGAACATGTGTGCTGGTCAATTCAGATTTTTGGCTATTCTGTGCATGTCACAAATGACCACAGAAATACCACAACTATTGATTTTGGGGTTAGTAGGAAAATTTACAGATACAAATAACCAGAATTACTTGTAACTACAGCATACAAAGACTGTTTTACTTACAAAGCTTTTTTCCTTTGAAACCCCCATCACTGTGGCACAACAAGCAAAGATGCCATTTGCATTGCTGGCATCCAGTGCCAGAGTACCTGGTTGATCCAGCTTCCTTCTAACCTGCAAGGTTAGAAGTCAGCAAGTGATAATCTAAATACTACCCTTGAAGGACATCTGGATCGAGATCCTGGCTCTGGCTTGGACTAGGTCAGGCTGTTACAGTAATGTGGAGAGCAAGCCAGTGAGATCTGGCTGTCTTTCCCTCTATTGCTTTGCCTTTCAAATCGCCTTTTTAAAACTTGTTCTTAACTTAAAGACAAAGATAAAGGGAGAGAGAAAGCTCTTCCATCTGCTGTTTCACCCCTGAAATGACTACAATAGCAAGAGCTGAGCCAATCCAATGCCAGATCCAGGAACTTCCTCCCACATTAGTGCAGGGACCCAAGGACCTGATCCATCTCCTCTGCCTTCCCAGGCCATAAGCAGGAAGCTGTATTAGAACTGGAGTAGCCAGGACACAAACTGGCACCCAGATGGGATACCAGCACTGCAGGCAAAGCTTAGCGTTTTATGACCTCCAAGTAACAAGTCCCAGTCCTTGGCTCTTGTGGGTGGCAAGAAGTTTGGCCTAACTGCAAAGGCTCCCGAGAAGATGTCCTCTTGTGGAACTCAGAGCTTTTTCTCATAGTGGTAATGTACATGGTGTGGGCTTGGGAGGGTCTTAGTCTAGCCTATTAAGAATTAAGAAAGAGTCCAGGAATCCCTGCATAGCCCGTACACCAAGCTAGTTACACCAAAATCTCAGAGTGATTTTTGGCTGTTTGGTTTTTTTGTTTAACTTGATGTCAGATTTTTTTAAAGATCTATTTTTATTGCAAAGTCAGATATATAGAGGAAGAGAGACAGAGGAACATCTTCCTTCCATCGTCTCACTCCCCAAAAGGCCACAATGGCCAGAGCTGAATCTATCCGAAGCCAGGAACCCCCTAGCCTCTTCTGAATCTCCCACATGGTTTCAGGGTCCCAAAGCTTTGGGCCATCCTCAGCTGCTTTCCCAGGCCACAAGCAGGAAGCTAGATGGGAAGTGGGCCTGCTGGGACCAGAACTGGCGCCCATATGAGACCCCGGTGCATTCAAGGCAAAGACTTTAGCCACTAGGCTATCATGCTGGCCCTGAAGTCAGATTTACAGAGAAAGAGACAAAGATCCACTGGTTCACTCCTCAGGTAGCTACAGCCACTGTGGCTGAACCAGGAGGAGGAAGCCAGGTGCTTCATCAGGGTCTCCCGTATGAGTGGCATCTTCTGTTACCTTCCCAAGCCATTATGAGAGCTGGATAGGGAGCAGAAAAGCCAGCTCATCAACTAGCGCCCATTTGGGATGCTGGGTTGGCAGGTGCTGGTTTTACTTGCTTTGCCACAACATGGGTCCCTATATTTTCTTTCTTCTGAAAAATGTTCTAAATAATGACTAATATTCACATTGACTGCCCTTCTGACCTAATGTCTGCGATTATGCTGTAATGGGAAGAAAGACCTTTCACAGGTTGAGAGTCAAGGTTATCACAGGTGCCACATTTCACAAACAATAAAAGAAATGAATGCTTCCTTGCATTTTTGCATTACTGAACCATAAAAGAAATGGTTCTGTACATAAAAATGGAATTCTCTATATTGTACATGGAATTCATAATTTAACTGCAGTGGTCTCGTTTCCTTCAGATGCTAGTGTGTTGATTTGTTTCTGGCATTTGAAAAGATTACACCAAGCATTCATATTGTAGGAAACCGTCATAACCATAGTGTGGAGACTGACAAAACTGGCATATTTCTGTAAAAGAAACTGGGCGTGGGTTATTTTTTAAAAAAAAAATCACATTTTAATTTTGCTGGAGCATTTGCCAGAGGTAGTTTTTTGATACTATGGCTTAATGTTCAAAATGTTTCTGTGAAAGCATTCCAGTGTGTGAAACACAGAGGGACTCGGCCTCTCTAGCCCTAGGTGCTGCTGGCTGGCTTTGTGGTTAATCCACGCCATCTGGCTAGCCTGCACAGTGGAAGTGACGGCAGTCCTGGGAGCTTTACCCCATCCCTGGGGCAGCTGTCTTGGACTCAGTTGCTTTGATCATCTTCTGTCACACAGCTGGGAAGAGCAAAGGCTGGTTTTCGGTATTGTAATAGGACAGCATATGGGACCGTAGACGACACCTTCGTCAGCAGACCTCAAAGGGTGGGAGTGTTTTCACTTTCAGGATCTCATTCAGAAGAACTACTCTGGATTTTGCTTTAAAAATAAAACATTTTAGGGTTGAAAGAGATACTCTTAGAAGTTCAAACATTTCACAAGTATGATTTCATTCTTAAATTTCCACATACTGTTCCTCACGAGCTATATTACACTCTCTTGAGGAACAAGTTGCAAACCAGAAGTAGCAAAAATAATCATAACGCATGTATTTTACTCAGTTGAATATGCACATTTCTGTCCTTACAATGCTGTTACTCCTGGGGGTGTTTCATTTTGTTGTCTTTTTAGCTAGTGCTTTACTGCGCCTGCTCCAGCAACCTGTATATCCAAGTGTGTTGGAACCAGTAGATTGGATCTTTCAGGAAAGTAAACACTTGAGAAGGGGATGCTTGGAGCTGTGATAAGGCTAAACAGTCGCTCTACAGAAAGCCAGAGTTCACCACAGCGGCCCTATGTAGAAAAGTTTAAATCCAAAGGGAGACTTACGTAGGTTCTAATCTTAGTTTCAGCTTTTTATGGAATTGCCACCAGACTTCCTCACACTCTGTAGATGATCATAGAAGCTTGTTATACTTTGGGAACAAAGTTGTTTTCCAAAGAAGGTGAGGGAAAAAAAGACCTTTATACCGTAACAATCATGAATGGTTTTGGTAGGGCAGTACTGTAGAGATGGGCCCTAAATGCTGGATTCTTTGAGGCGCATTTTTCTTTGATTGCGCATCCACATTCCAGTACCTTTCATGATACTTCTACATCAACAGCCCCTGTAACAGCGTTCCTAACAGCCAGCTCACTCTGTAGTTAGAGTGCCTAACCAGGTTGGTTTCCTACGGATGTGTAATTCCCATTTCACATTGCAGTGGCCTGGATAGCATTTTAAAACTCTGTAACCAGGACAGATAATAGATCTATGTGTTTCAGTCCAGATGCAGTTAGAATAAAACTTTCTCCCTGGTGACTGAAGGGAAACTGAGTGGAGAGCGAGTTTCAGGTGTTTGTGCAAAGTACTAATTTCTAAACATTTCCAAGTGCTTTCTCATTTCATCCGCATTTGCTCTCCTAATGTCTTTGAGGTAAAGACTGAATGCTGAGAGACTCGGGATGGGAAACCTAGGTTCTTGTTCATCCTTTGGCAAGAAAAGATCATGGCAGCCTTGGTTAACCTCCCAGTGATCATTATCAATCTGCACTGGCAACTGTTTCCCTTACAGCTGCAGAACGTGGCAGCTTTCTAGGGACTGTTAGTCTCTTCTGAAAATTTTCAGAAATAAAAGGAAAACCACGTCCAAAATTGTATGTATTCAAAGGAAATGAGTGGAATTAATATTGCAATTCTTAGTTTTTGTTTTTTAAACCAATTCAGTTTCACCTATGAGGTAGTTGTAACAGTTTCTATGTCAATCTGAACTAAAATCCTAGTCTATGGCATTTTAGGCTGTTTATTTTATGTTTTATTTTTTCATATTGGTCAGTATTAAATCTTTAAGGCATCTCCCTTATGACCCACACAACCTATAAGCTTACTTTAAAAATTTTCAATCAAAATACATTTAAAATTGTTAACAGGGCCTAAAACATGCAATGCATTGCACACGCATGTTCTTGTCTCAAAGCCTTCTCAATTGTGCTTCTCTTTGCCTGGAAATTCTTTTCTAAGAGATTCATCTTTTGTATTTTCTCAAAAGTTACCTTTTCAAGGAGCGAGGGCTCCCTATATACTGTACCTGAAGTGTTTGATGCTTAATACTCACTAGCATGTATATGTTTTTAATGCATTACTTTTTAGGACCAATTACAAGTGTATAATACATTTACTTACTAAGTTCTCTTTCCTGCTAACAAAGAAGTCAGTATTTTTTGTTTTCATTGAATGAGTATAGACACCTTAAGGGTCTACACACAATCCCTAAGAGAGTAGGCAGTCAGTAATATTTGTTAAATGAGTGCATCTTCAGTTGTACCTATTTTGAGCAACTACTTTTAAGGCTTAGCTTTGCTTTATTTGGAAGGCAGCGTTACAGATTGAGAGAGGTTTTCCATCCTCTAGTTTATCCTCAAATGGTTATAAAGCCTGCAGCATCTTTCTTTCTAGTCTATCACAAGAGTTCAGGGGCTCAAGTACTTAGGCCATCCTCTGCTACGTTCCCAGGCGCATCGGCAAGGAGCTGGATCAGAAGTGGAGCAGTCAGGACTCTAGCCAGCACCCTTATGGGATGCTGGCACTGCGGGCAGCTTATGTTTAACCCACTTTGCCACAATGCTGGTCCCTGAATTTTTTCTTTTAATTATCCATATCATGTATTATTTAATGTGGAACATTTCAGAAATTTGTTGAACTTCCTGTGATCAGATTACAGTATTAATTTGCTTACCAAAACATCTAAGTGAAGTTACAGATAATTGAAGGCCCCAATAGAAATCGATTGATTTACATCTACACAACAAATATCCCTAGAAATTACAAATCAAATTTGAGTGAGACTGTGCAAGGCACTTAAACTCTGAGCCTTTATTTATTCATCTGTATAGAGGGAATAGTTTATATAAAGGTTTTATTAGAAATGTCTTTCTCATAGAATCCAATACAATGATGGTTACGTGCCATGTTTGTTTTTAAGCACTTCCCATGAATAAACTTGTTTAATCCTCAGAACAACTTTGGACAGTAGGTACTATTACTAACATTTTTAAAATTGAAATAGCTATTGTTGATGTTCTTTATAAGTGCAGGTTTTTAAAGTAAAACACAACTTTTTAATTTTTTTAAATGGATAGGAAACAAATTTTTTCTACTTTGTCAAAATTAGGTTAAAATTGGACAAGTAAGCTGAAGCAGTCTTACCTTTCCTGGATTCTGAGACATAATTTACTTCCCCACTTTCCCACTTTCTTATAGTTATTAGACTATAGAATTCTAGCAATGGGAATGTAATCTTCTCCTATAGATGAAGTATTTAAAACATTAATTTGGAGCATTATGTTAAGTGTTGTTATTTTCCTTTTTAGAACAGTATATACTTTGGTAATCACAGTTACACAAGCTTCATTTCTGTGGCAAAATTGAATTCCAGTTAAGGAGCTATTAATGAACTTTATGGCAAAAAGTACTAAACTGATTAAGAGACATTGGAAGTTTTTAGAATTCATAAGATGAAGCAGCCCCTGATTAGATAGTATTCATTTTGGACATTTTATACATGACTGCATGAATCAGATGCTTAAAGATGTATTTAGTCCTTTGAGAAGAGAATGCTATATTATAGGAGTGGAAAAATCTTTAGTAAAATTTAACCTAGGAAATAAAAGTGATCTAATTTTATTTTTGCAGGGGTCATTTGATTTTGTTCTCCATATTTTAGAACTGAAAACAGGACTTAAAAATGTATACATAAACAAATCCATTATGAAACAAAATTATGAGTACTGAAATGACTATGGGAGGGGCAAATGAGCTCTCAGAAATTACATAGTTTCAGTCTGGAGTTTCCCATTTTCTTTACAAAAATCTCATGGAATTAACAGTTGAAGTGTAAGTTTCCAGGACATACTAAACCCTATTCTGAAGCATTAGGCTTTTGGACAAAGCTTACAAATTTGAATCCTTAGCCAGTGCTTCAGTGCAATTCCGGCCAGTAAAGATAGCACTTGAAACAAATGTTGAAAACATTGGAGTTTCGCCAGTAGCCTGGTGAAGTCTGGAGAGCTGAACCAGGTAGGTCGTGGTCTAGTCCAATTTGGCAATCTGTGTAATTTGTGTCACATGTTTTTCTGCATCATTGAGTTCTACTGTAAAAACACCAGCTTGTAGCACAGTCAAGATAAGTTGTATTGTTCAATATTCCTCACTGCAATTGTTAAAGTCACATATAAAATAAGAAATAAGTTTTTACATGAAATTTTTGCTCAGTAATTGAGCAAGAATTGGGTTACACCTTTAATTTGATAAATAGCAAATCATGTTCAGGCAATGTTTTGACGTACTGGGTAACAGAACAAATTACTAAGTTTATCTTTCAGATGTGTTGACATTTCCTCTGGAGGATAAGTCCACATTAAATTTGAACAGTAGCCTTTGCCTGCTGTGTTCTCCAGTTAGTCTACTTAATGCTATTCTCATGGCTTTGGTTTTGTTTCTTTCCTCTAGGATGGAGCTATGATGTGGAAGAGAAGAAGATTCCTAAGCCCAAGTCCAAGTCTTATGGGGCAAACTTTTCTTGGAACAAAAGAACTAGAGTGTCCACAAAATAGGCTGGCACTGACTCTCTGTGCCTGACGGTGAATAAAGTCAGCTGTGCCGTATTTATAGTCCACATATAACACATCTCTTAATCTCCTAATAAATTTGACCTTTAAACTACAGATAGGTTTTGTGATGTCTATTTTAAATGTTTTTTGATGTCTGAAAATGAGCATGTTATAATTTCCTATATATAGAGGAGATTTGAGGTGATCATACCTCTAGGAAATCTTAGTACTTAAGACTCTATTAAAAGGAATGCATGAAATCAGCCGCAACATTGAAGTTTTATGCTTGCTTTTTATATCCATTCCTAAGTTAATAGTGCTTACAAACTACCAACCGTCATAACTAAAGTTCATTCTCAGAAAATACCAGTGGGTAACAATAACAATGCAGTCTGATAAGCCTAATCCCAGATCTTATTATTGAAATTTTTTAATTAGAATTTTGTATTTTCTAAATTTTATGAGCCTATGGAAATTGTTCTATTCTAATTTCTGCCCACACATCAGTACCTTTTGATTGTCAGAGGTTACAATGAAGATTTTATATTAAAAATGTAAAGACTTGTGCCTGGCACGGTAACCTAGCAGCTAAAAGTCCTCACCTTGCATGCACTGGTGTCTCATATGGGCACTGGTTCTAATCCCAGCAGTCCTGCTTCCCATCCAGCTCCCTGCTTGTGGCCTGGGAAAGCAGTCGAGGATGGCCCAAAGCCTTGGGACCCTGCACCCACATGGGAGACCTGGAAGAAGTTCCTGGCTCCTGGCTTTGGATCAACGCAGCTCCAGCAACTGCTTGGGGAGTGAATCATCGGACAGAAGATCTTCCTGTCTCTCCTCCTCTCTGTCTGGTTTTCCAATAAAAATAAAATCTTAAAATTAAAAACTCATAACGAGTTCATTGGTAGGAATTTTTAGTGTTCATTCTCATTTTTTAAAAGCATAACTAGATACATGCTTCTGTTGTTTAACAGCATGAGCTATGAAAATGTTAGCCTTTGAAGAAACTCTTTGTATATGAATCCTCATGACAACCCTATTCAGGTAAACACTACTGCTTTCCCAATTTGCCAGGAAAAGACATAAATCAAGGCTTAACAGTGTTAAATAGCCTGCTCAGTATTACATAGGTCCTAAATACCAAAACTGGGACTTTAAACTCATGTCTGTATCTTCAAAGTATACACTGAATTTCTATAATTATGTATAAGGTTGATTAATTACTGGCTTTTTATTTTAGTGTGTTCATCGGTATTTCAAAAGTAATATACTAAATGTAAACTCTTGCATTTAAAGTATTAGTAGCACATTAATCCAGCTCAACAATAAAAATAAATTTATGCAATCTTGTTTTGCAGGTTGTATTTTGAAAAATACATTGTTACTTCATTCTAAAACCTGCTTTTCGGCAGTCTGAGCATATACACTAAGGCCAGTGTACTGATATGTGTTGCACAGTTGTTTGAGGTTGCTAGTAAGTGGAAATCTCAACATCAACAGGAATAACAGAGTTAAATGGAGTGTTGTGTGGCTGTTGCAGGCCTTCAGGCTAGCCAGGAAGACACCAGTGTGCCTGGATCCGCTGGGCCTTCCTGTCTCTGGCCTCCTGCAGACCCTGGACAACAGCAGTGATGTTTGCGAGGGCTGAGTTCCTGGGAGACCTTATTTGAGCTCCTGGCTCTTGCCTTCAGCCCAGCAGGTGGGGAGAAGGTCAGCAGATGAGAACATTCTCCTATCACTGAAAATTTTTGTTTTTAATGAATTATTTTGAAAAGAAAAGGCAGTATATGTAAGCTTTTTGGCTAACCGAAACAGCCAGGAACAGCAGGTGTCATGTGGCACAGCAGAGACTTACTCATATGAACTAAGAATATTTTAAGGGAAAGTAAAACGCTCAAAAGTAATTTTAATGGTTACTATTGACTTTTGTTTGCTTGCTTGTTTTTTACTATCACATTTGCTTTTAACGTTTTAGAAGTCCAGTATCATCTTGAAACTTAGGCAAAAAACATCACAAGAGGGACCTGCAGGCTGTCTGCATGTTCCAGCTGCTCCACTTCTGATTCAGTTCTCTGCTACTGGCCTGGGAAGACAGCAGAGGATGGCCTACGTCCTCGGGACCCTGCACCCATGCAGAAGACCCAGGAGAAGTTCCTGGCTCCCAGAGTTTGAATTGACTCAGCTCTGGTTGTTGTAGTCATTTGAGGAGCGAACCAGTGCATGGAAGCGCGCTCTCTCCCTCCTCTCAAATCACCCTTCAAATCAAAATAAATCTTTTAAGGGGGAAAAAAATTCACACAACGAAAACCTCAGCCAAGTTTCTCTGACAACATTGATCCAGAAATCCTGATACAATATTAGCATGCTAAATCCAGCAACACAGAAAGACACAACAAAGCAGGACCTACTGCCATGCAAAGCTGGTTTACCATATTCAAGTCAATCAGTGCTTTGCACTATGTTAGAATAATGAAAAGTATGTATCAGCTTCCTCTGTTTATCCAGAGAAAACAAACAGTCCAGCAACATTCCTGATTTAATAAAAACCAAAAATCTCAATAGTTTAGGTATAGAAGGAAAGTTTTTCAATATAATAAGAGCTATTTACAAGTCTTGCTGCTAAGATGCAATATGAGACAACGAAGACCATGTTATTGTGTTCAACATGGTACTGTTAGTCCTAGCAACAGCAATTGGCAGAGAAGAAGGCAACTTCTGCGTCAGGAAGAGTGGCATGTCTGCCAGGGACACCACTGTGTAAAGTCCCCTAAGATACCATACCATATAAATTCGCAGCACGTGTAAATAAACTCAATAAAATTAGAGAATTCGAAATGGACATTAATTTTAAGATTCAGCTTTGTGCTTCAAGACCTAACCGCAAAACAAATCAAGAAGGCATTAAAGTCTCTAGGAAAGAATTCAGCCCAGGATATAATAAAAGGATGATTTGTACATGGAAAACTATAAAACTAGGATGAAACAAATTAAAGTGTAAACGAATGTTAGAATGTCATCTTCAAGGATCAGATCATTACTTAATATCCATTTACCCAGATATGCAATCCCTATCAAAATCTCAATGGCATTTTTCTCAAAAATACTAAAATCTGTGTGGAAGCATAAAGACTGATGAGCCAAACAGTCCTAAGAAAACCAAAGAATGCAAGCAAAAATAATTGAGAATATCAAAAGGAGGTATACTACATTTCCTGATCAAAAGTTAGACTTTAAAACAGAAGTCAAAATACATGTAAGATCTAAGTAGAAATCTAGGTACTGTATTGCAATCACGTCTTGGAAATTATTAAAGCCTGAGGCCATAAGAATAAATGAATGAGTCCAAAATCAAGGGAAAAAACTTTTGCTCAGTAAATTAGTTATAAGTAAGGAAAAATCGTTGCAGATTGTCCTATGGATAAAAATCTCCCAAAGATGTGAAAAGGTAGCAAGATAAGTAAATTTAGCAAAATTGCAGATTTCAAAATCACGGAAAAATAAGGATTTCTGTTACATTCAAAGATCTAACTGCAGAAGATATCTGGAACAAGCAGATTTATTTATGTTAGTACCCAAAAATTATAGAATAAATTCACAAGCTATATTGATACCCAAATCTTATAAAGGGCTTATATAATTCAATAGTGCAATGACAACCTGGTTAAAAAAAAAAAGATCAAACATAAGCAAACATTTTTGCAGATCACACATAAAAATCTGTAAGTAAGAACCAGTGCAATGGCTCAATTGGCTAATCCTGTCCTTTCAAGTACTGGGATCCGATATGAACACTGCTACATATCCCAACTACTCAACTTCCCATCCATCTCCCTGCTTGTGGCCTGGGAAAGCAGTGGAGGATGGCCAAAAGCCTTGGGATCCTGCCTTAGTGTGGGAGACCCAGAAAAGGACCCTGGAGCCATTAGCAACCACCTAGGGAATCGTCCAGCAGATAGAAGATCTTTGTTTCTCTGTAAAATCTACCTTTGCAACAAAAATAAATGAATCTTAAGAAAAAAAAGTAACTGGTAGGGCTGGTGCTGTGGCATGGTAAGTACAGCTTTTTACCTTGTGACCCAGCTCCTTTTTAGTGCGTCTGGGAAAGCAGCAGACGATTGCCCAAGTACTTGGGCACTTTGCTCATGTGGGAGAACCCAGAAGTATTACTGGCTCCTGGTTGGAATGTGTGTCCCTTTTGGTAATTCTTCCAAAGAAGTAAATACATCTTAATAAAATTGTGACTCCTAGCTTCCATCTTCTAAGCATACACACAGAAAAACATGAAGTGGAATAACCACCTTGTAAATTTGCACTCCTGTGTTTATTGGAGTCCCATCATAATAGCTAAGATGAAAGCAGCCTAGGGGTATGTCCACAGACATGTGGGTAAGGACTCAGTATGTCCATACAACGGAACATTTCAGCACTCAAGCAATGGTCATATCATTTCCCACGGTGTGGGTTAGCCTGCAGGATATTCTGCTAAATAAAATAAGCCAGACACAGGAAGAAAAACATTGCATGATCTCCCATATGGACTCTTAATAAAAAAAAAATCAAATATATATATATGTGTGTGTGTGTATGTGTGTATATATAGAGAGAGAGAGAGACAGAGAGAGAACTCAATGGGTTCTAAGGATAAACCGGAAGAAATAGGAGATGCACCTTTGAGAATGCCAAGTCCAGATAGGGAGGATGAACAAGCCTTGATTAACAATGTACAGCATGCGGGTGATAATAGAATTGCATGTGTTTATTCAAAGAAAAAAAGTACTTGGAAGGTAGAGTGACAGAAGCAGAATCTATCTTCCTTTTGCCCTAGACAGCCAGGTTTAGATTAGGGCTCAAGAGTGGCAGAGACTCCAACTATATAGTGATGGCCTCTAGTTCCAGCCCCATACCACAGAGTTCACCCGTCTCCTTTTCTCCCACTTATTGTAGTTTAGCACCTTTCACAATGAGAATCCTGGTTTGTAACTTCGATGAATTAACTCATTTAATCTACTCCAAGATGCCTACAAGGTGGCTTTAAAAGTTATTACTGTTGGTACCAACAAACACTACAGATAACATTCAAAGATCCTTTTTTAATAATTGTTTTCTTTCCTAGCAACAAGTGTGTAAGAGATGAAGATAGAGTACTATGCTCCAAGTTACAGGCATTAACTAATTAATTGGTTGAGAAAATCGTATTATGAGAATTCATATACAAAGTAGTCTCCGAATCAGACTTTCCGTTCCTGTCGTCCTTTGCACCATGACTAGGATAGTCCACATGGAGCAAGGCAAAAGTGATGAAATGTTGGAACAAATATTACTCAGAATTGACATCTGCGCAAACCAAAGAATAAGATACTTCTTAGTTTTCCAGTATTGTGTAAAACAGAGCAAAACAAAATTCTTAACATACCTTATTTGATGAAGCATTTGTTTTTCTGTTTGCAAATCTATGCATGGGAAGATGAATTCCGGTCTAGTTATGTGAATGTGTGATACCAAAGAGCTGTCCAGCATAGCAGAGTATTGCCTATATGTTCATAGGTAAGGCTATGCACAAGATTAAGAGGAAGATGTCAGAAAAGTCTGTCTGGGAAAATATTTTTTGGCAAATGAAGAGGAGGACATGATGAATAAGGAATAGAAGTGAATGGTAAAGGATTTTTTTTAAATGAAAAGAGCCGCTCATGATTACACACCCAGCTTTGACCCCAGCTACCACAAGCTTGCCAAGAAAGCTCAGGGGGCCGTGAGTGGGCAAGGGCTGAAGTGACACTGCTGGAACCAGCCTGAGAATGCCAGCCTCCCAGCAGGTCCTCATGGTAAAAGCCAATGGAGTGATTTCAGCAGGATGAGAGATGAGCTGAAGATCAGTGTCCTAACAGTGCCAGTACAATTGCCACTATTTGACTGTATGCTTAGAAACGGAGAGAAGATAGTTTGGTTCTATAGATTTGTCACAGTAAAAAAAAAAAAAAAAAAAAAGAAGTACAACACTGATGTATACAAATATTGTAGTCAATTAAATACATAACAAATGAGAGAACTTCATTAATAATAATTAAAATAGCAATACATTTAAAAAGTATCCAGGGTCCAGTGTGATGGCTCAGTGGCTATATCCTTGCTTTGCAAGCACTGGGATCCCATAGAGGCACCAGTTCATGTCTGGGATGCTCCGTTTCCCACCCAGCCCCATGCCTGTGGTCTGGGAAAGCAGTCGAGGGCGGCTCAAAGCCTTGGGACCCTGCGCCCATGTGGGAGACCTGCAGGAGGTTCCAGGTTCCTGGGTTTGGCAGGTCGTTGCAGTCATTTGGGGAGTTAATCATTGGATGAAAGATCTTTCTCTGTCTCTCCTCCTCTCTGTATATCTGACTTTGTGATACAAATAAATCTTTTTTTGAAAAAGCGAAATGTCAGGAACACAAACCAACATACCCATATGGGATATTGGCATTAGAGGTGTCAGGTTTACTAGCTATGCCACAAGGCCAGCCTCAGTGTCATGATGTGCAAGAAGATACATACAGATAGACTTAAGCAAATATCAAGATCTAATGTTAATCATAGTATGGGAATCAGAAGATGGGAGATCAATCTCTCTCAGTAACTATGCCTCTTAAAGTTAATGATAGATGTCAGTGTTGTGGCACAGGGGGTTACAGTGCTGCCAGTAACCAGCATCTCATAGGCAATGGATCTTGTCCTGGACACTCCACTTCCAACGCAGCTCCCAGAGAATGGCCGGGAATGAGCACCAGAAGATGCATAAACTCTTTGGGTCCCTGCTACACCATGTGGACGATCCAGATGAAAATTCTGGTTAGGGATTGGCCCAGAGCTGGCCATTTGGAGAGGGAATGAGCTTATAGAAGATCTCTAACTATTACTTCCAAAATAAATAAATCTTAAAAAAAAAAAAACCCAGTGATAAGAAGGATCCCAGAAGCACCAGAAGAGATGAGACATTAATATGCAAGAAGAGTTCCCTTAGGACAACAACACAAGATCTGTAGGTCAGTCGAGGAAAAAACCCTGCCAACTATAGTCCTTTACAGTAAAGCTGTCCTGCAGAAATGAAGGGAAGAAAGAAAAAATCCAGATGAAAATAAGGAAACTCACTGAAACTACCTTAGGTGGCGGGGATGCCCAAGGAGGAGGAGGGGGTAAACAGGGAGATCGGAGAAAGAGCAGTCTGAGCCATGGAGGGGTTGCTGACCAGGATGGGGCAGGTATGGAAGCCGGGGGCAGAGACAATAGCACAGCTTTTGCGTAAATAGGGGAGGGGGTTGGGGCGAGGGGAGAATGACAGATCTTCTGGAAGATCACTGAGGGGGGAGGGATGGTCACTGAGATACTGGGCCTGGTGTGGTAGCCTAGTGGCTAAGGTCCTTGCCTTGTATGCACTGGGATCTCACCTGAGCACCAGAAGAGGCTCCTGGCTCAAAATTGGCTCAGGTCTAGCCATTGTGGCTGCTTTGGGAGTGAATCAAAGGATGGTAGATCTTCCTCTCTGTCTCTCCTCCACTCTGTATATTTGACTTTCCAATAAAAAAAAAAAATCCTTAAAAAATACATTGAGAGAAAAGAGAAGGAAAACGCATATAAACCTAACAAAATCATGAAAAAATAAAAAATCTGAGAAGACAAAAGTGATTAGGGAGATTGAGTCAAGATAAGTTCAGAACCAGATGGCTTCACAGGCGAATTCTATCAAACATCCCAGGAATCAACGCTGGTCCTTCTCAAACTCTTCCAGGAAAATGAAGAGAAAGGAAATATTTCCAAATTTATGTTATGAAGCTAGCATCCTCTGCTATAAAAGCCAGACAGACACTATAAGAAGATTACAGACCAATATACTTGAATGAACAGATATGCTAAATCCTCAACACAATACTAGCAAAACAAATGCAGAAGCATACTGGTCATAATCAAGTGGAATTTATTCCTGGCATGCCAGCATGGCTAAAACATGCAAATCTACAAATGTGAAGTGCTACAGTCACAGAATATAATATAAACATATGATCTCTCCCATAGGTGCAGGGAGAAAAGGCATACTTTAAAATCTTCAGAATCCATTAACAATAAAACCCTCAATAAATTAGACATAGAAAGAAAATATATCACAATATATTGAAGGCCATATGTAACAACCTCACGATTATCGCCATACTCAAATGAAAAAAGGTGAAACTTTCTCTTCTAAGGTCAGGAACAAGACAAGGAGGATGATATTTGTCATTTTTACCTAATATGATATTGGAATTTCTAGTCAAAGAAAGACATGGATAAGAAAAGTTATTTAAATCAGAAAAATATAGTTGTCATTTTGCAGACAATATGATCTTGTATAGAGAAAACCTTAAGACAATACAAAAAAAGAACTACAACAGACATACGAAAGTCAATTGCAATGCTATAAACCATTGTGAGCTATCCAAGAAATTGAGAAAACAATTGTATTTATTTTTACTGTTTTAAGATTTATTTATTTATTTATTTCTATTGGAAAATCAAATATTCAGAGAGAAGGAGAGTCAGAGAGGAACATCCTCCATCCATTGATTCACTCCCCAAGTGGTTGTAATGGCTGGAGCTGCGCCAATCCAAAGCCAGGAACCAGGAGCCTCTTCCAGGTCTCCCATATGGTCCCAAGGCTTTAGGCCATCCTTGACTGCTTTCCCAGGTCACAATTAGGGATCTGGATGGGAAGCAAGACTCCCAGGACACAAACTGGTGCCCATATGGGAACTGAAGCCAGGATCCAAGAACTTCTTCTGGGTATCCCACACGGGTGCAGGGTCCCAAAGCTTTGGGCTGCCATCCACTGCTTTCCCAGACCACAAACAGGGAGCTGGATGGGAAGTAGAGCTGCTGGGATTAGAACCGGTGCCCATATGTGATCCCAGTGCATTCAAGGTGAGGACTTTAGCAACTAGGCCACGCTGCTGGGCCCAAGACATAAATTTAGAAGATAAACTATTCACTAAAAACTATAAAACATTGATAAATTAAGGAAGTAAAAAAGTTAATGGAAAGATATCCCATGTTCATGGACTACAAGGCAAACATCAATGTATATACCATCAAAAGTAACTACAGGTTCAGTGTGGATCTTGTCAAAATTTCAATGACTTATTTTTTGACAAGGAGCTACAAAAGGCTTTGGATAGCCAAAGACATTTTGAACAGAACAAACTCCTACATCATACTTTGAGGCTTTAACTAATTGCCAAATTTATAATGAAGCAGATTTAATATACATTTTATATCTTCTAGAAATAAGACAAGTTATAAAAAAGGGGAAATAAAATGAACTTCCAGATAATTCAAAATACTATAGGGTCAAGTTTAATAAAGCAAATAAGCAGCCTCCCAAAACACACACGCAGCATAGTAGCAGCATAAACACAAACAGACCAACGGAATCTACCAGAGAACACATAGGTAAGTACCTGTGAGCAGGGACAGAGAAGCATAGTCTATAGAAGCAAGTTTGTACTTCTTGGCAGCTTTGTCAAAGACTAAGGAATAAATTATTTCATAAATTTTGTCAGAAAAACTGAAAATCAACATCCTGAACAAGTGAAACTACATTCTTCAGCAAAAAGTCAGAATAGACTAGACTTCAACATAAAAACCTAAAGCCATAAAAATTGTAGCAGAAAATAGACGGGGAAAATTCCTCAACCTCAATCTGAACAATGGTTTTCGCACATGCTACCGAAAGCATGGCAACAAGCAAAAATTAGATTACATCAAACTAAAAAGGCTCCATTCCACAAAGGAAGAAATAAAACAAACAAAAGAACAGAAGAGGATATTTGAAGCTAAGGACCTGATAAGGGTTACTGTTTAAAATATAAAAAGAATGCCTGCAACAGCCAAAGAAAAAACAACCCAACTTTAAGACAAAGAATCTCAATAGACGGTTTTTCAAACAAGACATATGAATGATTACTAAAATCACTAACCATCTAAATTAAAATTATAATGATATATGTCACCTTACGTTTGCTAACATGGATATTTACAAAACAAAAGACACGTATTGATAAAAAGGAACTATGCTACACCACCGGTGACACATAAATGGATACATCCTTTGCTGGAATTGATACTGTACAGATCTTCAAAATTTTAAAAATAAAATTACGAAATGATCCAGTAATCTTATGTCAGGCTGTTAATCCAAAAGAATTAGAATCAAGATGTCAAAGATTTGTGCTCTCGTTCATGGTAACATTATGCAGAATAACAAAGACAAAATGAACTTCTGAACTATGTAATAATCGATAAATGGGTAATAAAAATGTGGAACACACACAAAAGGCAGTGTTATGAAGCCTTTAAAAGGAAGGAAAACTGGCCATTTGCTACACATGGATGATCCTGAAAGACATTATATTAAGCAAAACAAGACACAGAAAGACAAATCAATGCTATGTGATCTAATTTGTATGCAGAAACGGAAACATCAAACCCATGGAGGTGGAGGCTAACATGGTTATTGCCAGGGAACGAGGTGAGGGGGGGATGGATCGGTGATGGTCAAAGGGTGCACAATGCAGGTTCCATTGAACACATTCTGAACACCCATTATATAGAATAGTACCTATAGTTAACAATATCATACACAAGCATACAATCTATATTGCATACTTCAGATATGCTCAGAGTGGATTTGGGTAAATATTTGTGTCTTTCACTGCCTCCAAAACAGTAATAAGTAGTGGGAAGAAACTTTCAGAAGTGATAAATGATTGTGGTGAGTTTTTTCACCTGTAATCCTCATTGTGCTATATGAATTAAGTACACAACTTATTACATCTCAGCTACTCATCAGTGAAGCTGTTTTTGAAAGCAAAATGTAGTGACAGTGAACACTCAAGCAAGGCTCTTATCAGTATGTTACTCACCAGGGCAAAAGAAAAAAAAAGGTTTCACTTTGATATTTAAGAGGGAGATCTAGGGAAAGGGACCAGAGAACCATGCTAAGCTCACATTCCTCACTGGACACTTGAAAAGCTGTGTGCATGAGCTGAACTGCACCTGTGTACAGAAGGTAACCATCCCCGGCTAAACACAGGACAGACAACTGCAAACTTCTTAATGTTCAAAACTATTCCCCAGGCTACCCACGGAGTATATAGGAAAAAGTAGAAATAATTGTTCGGAGAAAGTATGACCAGTCTTCATCACCAAGCTGTCCGTGTTCAGATGTATAGTAGGAAGAAAGGGGGGTGGAGGAAGGGAAATGGAGGGAACAAAGGGGAAGGGAAGGAAGAAAGCCAGGCGAAGGAAGAACAGAAAGGAAAGCAAGAGAACTGAGCAATGACATCAGGGAGTCAACAGCAGAGGGGAAAAGATGGCAATATTAGCCCACGAAAGTCGCCAAAGAAAGTGAAGCCAAAAAACCCAGTAACAATAAGCTCGGATAAGGGCACTGAAAGAGTAAGAACTCCAATAAGAGTCACATTATATAAAATGTCAAGTATTAACAAGATTTACAAATGGGTCATGCATAAAACCTGGAATGGGCTCTGCAGAGTCAGGCAAAGAAAAATTTTTTGTGACTTCAAGGTTGCAGTTAGAAACAATGACTTCAAAGCAACTACTGTCTTGACTAGAACATTGGTATGTGGTGCAAGGACAGATGGCATGTGTGATGCTGGTGGGCAGCAACCTTGGATAGCTTAGGTAAGCCGTGTCTTTGGATTGAATCTTGTCCTGTGTTTAATTTTTCTTTCCTTTTTTTTTTTTTAACTCATCATGGGCCCCTCCACATACAAACTCCACCATTGACGTTGCCAGCAAGTGATTGGCATGGAAATGACATTAATGGTTCGAGACTACAAAGATGAAAATCAATGATCTTTTTGATTGTCAGGCACATCCCATTGTACCATACATATGATTTTGAAAAACGAGAACAGAGTAACAGAAGCTTTTAAAATAGCTCAGAGGTGGATATTTACTGGCTTAAACCACCAGGGATGTCTGCATCTTAGAGGAGCACATGATTTGAATACCAGCTACTCTGTTTGCCATCCGTCTTCCTGATAATGCATACCCTGGGAAGCCACAGGCGATAGCTCAAAGTGTACGGGTCTCTACCTTTGGCCTGGCCCATTCCTGGACATTGTGGGTACTAAAAAAGACTTTATTTGAAAGCCAGATACACAGAGAGAATTATCTTCTGTCTGGTTACTCACTCTTCAAGTGGCCTCAATGGCCAGAGCTGAGCCAATCTGAAGCCAGAAGGCAGGACCTTTCGCCTACACGAGTGCAGGGTCCCAAGGCTCTGGGCCATCCTCTACTGCTTTCCCAGGCCACAAGTAGGGAGCTGCATGAGAAGTGAAGCATCGAGGACACAAACTGGTGTCTATACGGGATCCCAGCACATGCAAGGTTAGGAGTTAGCCTCCAGGCCATTTGAAGAATAAATTACTGGATGTGAAATCTCCCCTTGTCTCTCTGCTTTCACAAATGGAATGTTAATTTTGCTGTTCATAGGAACATTATTCTTTTTAATAGGATCTGCCTCAATGAAGATTTCATGAGTAACAAAATTAAAGGAGGGCCTATACTAGAGAAGAAACTTCTAATGACTTGGATTGAAAACCAGTCATAGAAGCCATAGCCCTAACAATTATAATGACCAAAGCAAAATTTGTTTAGAACACTGAACAAAACAGCTGGACCCAACTATGATGAATTTGATGCCAGTTATGAGCTGAATAAGAATTGTAAATCATTACACAACATGAAAATGAGTTGTGAGTCTGTGTGTGTGTCTGTGTAGGCTGTATTATCAAGATTTACGAAAGTATGCTATATGATATCCACAGAAGAATGAAACTGCTTTTATGATGCATTTCTCAGAATCCTTATCATTAAGTGATGCATACTATAGATTTAAAGAACACATAAAATCCACATTTAGTGCATCTAAAGAAAGTATAACAATGATTCATCAAAGACAGATATTTTTTAAAAAATGAAGTGGAAATGCTGGAGGTGAAAAGTACCATAACTAAAATGGAAAACTTACTAGAAGATTCATAAATGGCTTTGTAACTGGCAGAAAAAAAGAGGTCAGTGAATTTGAGGATAGATTAATAGACATGATTAAATCTGAAGAACAGAAATACTGAGAAGCATCAACAGAGATACTGTTATTGCATAAGAGTATTCATAACGAAGTGCCAGAATGAGAGAAAGGCACTGCATTGGCTCACGTGTGCTGAAAAAAAAATGACCATAAATGCAGTGGTTCTCAATAGCACTAATTTATTTATTATCTTAAGTTTCATTGTTAGAAGTGTAACATAGGTCTTACTGGGCTAATCCTCAAGGTATTCAAAAATGCTTCATTTGCATCTGGAAGCTGGAAAAGGGAAATTCTTTCATTTCCTAATTCCATCTTCTTGAGGATACCCACGTTTCTTCACTCGTGATTTGCCACTTCATCTTCAATAGCCAACAATATCACATCTCTATGATTCTTTACTCTTTCTAGGGAAGGATTCATATTTGGGAAGACTCTACTAGATAATCTTGGATAATCTTCCCTTTCAAGATATTTTCTTCTGTCAGTTAATCACATGTGCAAAATGTCTTTTTCTGTATAAAGTATCATATTTATCAGTTCCACAAATTGGGACATGAACATAGGTAAGAGTCCTTATTCTGCTTACTACAACATCAGGAAAAAATACTAAAAATAAATGATCACTTACCAAATTGATATAAACTAATGACATACTCAAGAAGCTCAGTAAACTCTACACAGGCATATGTACAGAAAAATCCAATACTTTGACCAAGACAAAAAGAAAGTAATCAACAAGAAAAACATCAATTTGTCAGGCAAATGAGGGCACAATAGTATTAAAGCTGATTTATTGGGGCCAACGTTGTGGCCTAGTGAGTAAAGCCACAGCACTGGTTTGTATCCCAGCTGCTCTCCTAACTCATTCCCTGATCATGACTTGGGAACACAGTGGAAGATGCTCCCAAGTGTTTGGCCCCTGTGGGAGACCCAGATGAAACCCTTAACTCCTGCGTTCAGCTTGTACCAGCCCTGACCAATGTGACCATCTGGGGAGTAAACCTGTGGATGGAAAATTGGTTTCCCTCTCTTCCTTTTTCACTTTCCTGTTCTCTCCCACTCTCTGTAACTCTAACTTCTAATATATATATATATTAGAGAAAGATCTTCCAACAACTGGTTCACTCCCCATGTGGCCACCACAGCCACAGCTGAGCCAATCTGAAGCCAGGAGCCAGGAGCTTCTTTCAGGTCTCCCACTTGGGTTCAGGGTCCAAAGCCTTGGGATATTCTCTACGTCTTTCCTAGGACACAAGCAGGGAGTTCGATGGGAAGTAGAGCAGCTGGGACAAAAACCTGTGCCCATATGGGATCCCGTCATGCACAAGGCAAGCATTTTAGATACTGAGCCATTGTGCCAGGCCCAATCAATATATTTTAAGGCCTAGTGCATTAGCTTAGTGGCTGGAGTCCTTCTTTGCATGTGCCAAGATCCCCTATGCGTGCCAGTTCTAACTCCAGCAACCCTGCTTTTCATCCAGCTCCCTGCTTGTGAACTGGGAAAGCAATAGAGGATGGCCCAAAGCCTTGGGACCCTGCTCCCGTGTGAGAGACCCAGGAGAAGCTCCTGGCTTAGATCCGTTTATTTCTGGCCTTTTCAGCCACCTGGGGAGTGAATCAACAGACGAGGATCTTCCTCTCTTGTCTCTCCTCTTCTGTATATCTGACTTCCCAAATCTTAAAGTTTCAGAACAAAAGGAGGTGATATTAGATTGTAATTTATAGGTACAAAGAAACAAAATATTAGTACTGGTGGTAATTTTAAAGATCTTAAGACAGGAAATTTGTATGTTTACTTTCTTCTCAACCAATTTTTCTAAAATCACAAAACACAGCTACAGAGCTGTATGGTTGGATATGTCTACAATACTCAAGTATGCGACAATAATAGTACAGAGGAAGCAGCAGGGAGGGAGGCTGTATTGGAACAAGAAAATGACAATCCATTACATTTATGGAAATAGATAAGTAACAGAAATATTTAAAAATTCATAAATGTTTTCTCCTTCTCTTAGCCTCAAGTGATTTTATATGAAGTAATATTTATAATGCTATACTATTGCATATTAAAACAGATTGTCATATATGTAACCATAATAGCACAAGGGAGTGAGGAAGGAATGGACCTACCAATTTGGAGCAATATTCATCTTACTAGTGTTAGGTCACTATGAATTAGAAATTGATTTTTTTTTAAAAAAAAGTTGACTGACTTCATTGAGCGTTAGAGAGAAAGCTCTTCCATCTGCTGGTTCATTCCCAGATATCACAACCTCCATGGAGGCCAGGTTGAATCTACTAGTTTCAACCCAGTCTCCCACCTGGGTGCAGGGGCCCAACACTTGTACCATTTTCTACCCTTTTCCCCAGATATTAGTGGGGAGCTGGATTGGAACTGGAGCAACTGGGTTCCGAACTGGTGCCCATATGGGATGCCAGAGTTGCAAGTGGTGTTTTCATCAACAGAGTTCCTCAAAGTAGGGTGTGGTAATATGCATATTTAAGCAGAAGAAATATTTTTTAAAAATAACTCAATATATTTTAAGACTCAGGAAAGAAAGTAAAGCACTGAATAGGAAAATAATCACATAATCCAAAAGGAGGCAATGAAGGAAGAATTCACCTGAAAGGCCTAACATCAATGGAAGAGTATTCCAACAGCAGCATTAATGTGAATGAATTCTATAGCCCAAAGAGATTATCAAACTAACATTAAAAATTACAAAAAGTATGCTCCTATTAAAAAAGGGAAACTTCAGAGGCATTTAGAAAACAAACACAAGTTGAACGCAAAAAAAATACATAAAAAAGATACCAGGCAAGCAAGAGGCATTAGTTGACTTAAGTGGCTACTTTAACATCAGACAAAACAGACTGAAATCTATTGCACACAAAGTCGTAACAAAAGGACCATTTCATGAGGAAGATGCAATAATGACTATACACATTTGCCTGAATGCACATCTCCAAAGTAAATGGAGCAAACATGGAGAGAACTTGAAGAAACAGAACAGAAAATTCTACAATAGGTTTTAATAGCCTAATAATTTTTTAAAGATTTTTATTTATTTAAAATTCTGTATTTTTAAAAATATTTCTTTGAAAGTCAGAGTGACAGAGTGTCTCTCTCACACACACACGAGAGAGAAAGAGAGAGAGAGAGAGATCCTTCATCTGCTGGTTCACTCCCACATGCCTGCAACCACTGAGGTTAGATCAGCCAGAAGCAAGCATACGACGTAGTCTCCCACATGGCTGGTAGGAACTCGAGTACTTAGGCCATTATCCCATGCCTTCCAGTCTCATTAATGGGAAGCTCGATTAGAAGTGGAGTAGCTAAGATTCAAACCACACTCAGATATGGAAGTAGGTGTCCCAAGTGATGGCTTAACCTGTGTGCTGCAGTGTCTGCCTCAACAGCCTAAGCTTGGGAATGGGTAGAGCAACTCTATGGAAAAATCAGCAAGGATATAAAAGGCTTTAACAGCACTGTTGGCCAACTAGACCTGAACGACATCTGTAGAACAATCCACCCACCAGAGCAGAATACAAATCCTTTTCAAATGCACATGGAACATTTTCCAGGAAAGACCATATGCTGGGCCATAAAAACAAACCTCAGTTTAAAAGGATTGAAACCATACAAAGAATTTTCTCTGACCACAATGGAATTAAATTACAAATCAACAACACAAGGAAATTTGGGAAATTCACAAATATGTGGAAATTAAACAACACATGTCTAAATAACCCACAGATCAAAAAGGAGTAACAAGGGAAATTAGAAAATAGCAAGCTGAAAAGAAACAAATACAACCTACCAAATTTATAGGATACAGCTAACACAGTGTTGAGAGGGAAATTTATAGCTACAAATGCTTAAGCAACAAAGACTTCACGCCAGTAAATTGTCTACCTGAAGGAACTGGGAAAATGTGAATAAGGATGGTGCACAAATGGACGCAAGATGTCGTTTTGGGGTGATGGAAAATGTTCCAAAAACTAGATTGTGATTGTGGTTGCACAACGCAGGAAATGTACTCTGCTTGTGCGTGTACAGAAAGCAAATTCTACAGCAAGTTGGTAAAGCCATCAGGAAACTGGCCCATGCCGGCTTCATCAGTGGATAGCGAATGTGGGAGAATATTTTGGCAAAAGGGAAGATGTTGGTGTGGCCCCCGACCGTCCACTTCCAGGCTCCTCGTCCATCGCGCAGGAGAACAGGAAGGGGCGCAGTGAAGCGTCTGTCAGCACCCTGATCAATTTGTCAAGATTAGCATCACTAGTCAGTCAGATGGACCACAGATGTGACACCCCGAGGGCACCATATCAAATGGGGAATGTTCTATTAAAGAGGGAAAAGGTACATTCTCCAAGAGAGTCTATGCAATTAAATGTCAAAACATAAGAAGCCTACAGTTATGTTCCAGACTAAATAGACTGAGGACACAGAGCAACTATACGTATTATCTGACCTTAAACCAGGTGGGGCAGGGGCAAGATGTAAAATGGAATTCAATACTTGTTTGACAAAGTTGGAACACAGAGGTTAGATGAAAATGTTTTCATAGTTAAACTTACTAACCTTGATCTATGTGCAGTAATTGTAAGAGAATATTTGTGGGGAATACGCACTGGCAAATTTAGGGACGAAGGACCATGTGGATGTTATTTATTCCCAAATGATTAAAGAAATCCCCTCTGCTCTTTCTGCACACATTGGATGTGTGTTCACGCATGTGTGCATGTGTGTGCAAGGCAGGGAATGTGAGGCAGAGAGCACATGAGGAATCAAATGAGGCAAAATATTAAATAGCTGAATTAACAAAAAAACAATGTGGCTGTTTACAAAAATCCCGATACCAACTTTTCTATAAATTGTTCCATAAGTTATTGATTTTTTTCTTCAAGGAAGACTGCCCAAAAACTTTTGAGTTATATCAGTGTTCACATTATAAATTAAAACTGAAAAATATTTAAGCATTTAATAAGTCATTTAAAAATAAACTCATTATTTCTAACATAAGGCACATTTTTACGAAACAGTATACTTCCAAAATAAGAAATATTCAGTGAGAAAAGTGGTTTTGCCTTATTTTTACAAATCTGTTTGTGGAGCTTAACAGGACGCCACAGGATTTATAGACCTGCCTCTGCATCCAATCTGTCTTAATGTTGTTTTGATGGAAGTATTTTAAAAATTTTAATCTATGGACATGTAGCTGGAATTTTTATAGTTTTCTCAGATAACTGTGGGTATCTGTCAGATGGCATTAATGAGTGACTACAATATGGAGTCAGAAATCATATCAATGAACTTTGTTGTTTTCGATTTCCTTGGCTTATCTGACATTTAACAAATTTTCTGCCATTTGTAAGTTACAAAACATATTAATTTATAAAATATTAGGTCACTAGATTTTGCATTTTTCAAGTTTTGCCATGTTACTTTATATAATGAGAAAACATTTGATAATATTAGCTCCAGTCTCAGCCATGTATAGTAATTAGTGGAGGATTTCCAATACTCAACATTTTCTATTGAAAGCTGAAAGTTTATCATTGGCTATATTATTGGTTGCTTCCTTGAAGTGACTGACTTTGCCTTTGGAATACATTTGTCAACTGCTCATCGGACTATAATTCATTTTTCAATTGTTCTTTCAAGTAAGATTGGTGTGAGAAAAGCAGTTAGTTCAGCAGATAACCAATCACAGTAGTGTTTAACCTGAAGACAATACACAGTCCTCAGCTCAAAGTAAGTGTATCCACATTTCATCACATACTGTGTTATACACATGTACTGCTTCCTTGAAAATCTTTGAATTGCTATCATTTTTTAAACCACGATGAGATGTGGCACATTTAGCATGGCTGACTTGATTCACATTCAGCAATTCTCCTTCAAAAATATCTATAAATTATCCAAAATTATGTTCCCTTATTATTGCTAATAGTATTGTGTTTTTAATATGCGGTTTTCAAATCGTAAGAAGTATTGTACATTTCCATGTGCTCTGTTTTGATTAAACTAGAATTATTATTTTGCCATATCTCCTAGCTCATCACTCAAGTGGTTTAAAGAACTGTGTCGACACCACAGAACCTTAGCCTTACCAGTTTATATCTAGTCCGTATTCAAATTTTCCCACCGCCATTCCCTGAAGTCTTTTTACTGTTGATGTATTAGATTTGAATCAAGTTCAATTTGGATGATTTTTCAAAGAGACTATCTCAAACTTTGGATTTGTGTAATTCCAAGTTGTATTACCCCCTTCCTTGTTTCTAAGAGGTTTGACAGGATTCAGAAAATCTTACTTGATAGTAGCAGCACCTCAGCAACAGAGAAGGATGCATCGATGGGACAGGTCCCATTCTTGGCTTTCCCCCACACCCCCCATATATTTAGTAAAACTGTCATGCTCCCTCATCAGTTGAGAAATGCTATCTTATCTTGAGGACCACCCAAGAAACATTACAGTTAGGAAATGTCTTGCTGACCATGTGAGAAATGTCAGTTAGGAAATGTCTTACTTGGCTGACCACTTGAGGAATGTTCAGTTAGGAAACGTTACTGATCAGTTAAGAGGTGCATATTTGGGCCAACCACTAGAAAATTGCCAAGATATATTTCTACCCCATTGGGCCACCCAATGGGTGCACAAAAGCCTTAAAACCCCAGCATATTCCTAAAAAGCAGTGTCTCCATTGAGCAGTTCATCCTGACACTTTCATTCTGGTTAAATCAGATTTTGGCACACTTAAACTGCTTCTGATTTATTATTTCTATAGTGAGATGAGGAAAGAATCCACCACAACCACAAGGGTAACATATTTGGTGTCCAATGTGGGGCACAAGAGACAACTTCTCCAGGGTCCGTGTTCCTTCCCTCAGGTGAGCCCCGATCTTTGTGGCTGACTATTAAGAGTCTGGCACCTTGCAGCAGCCTGGGAATGTGCAGTCCCACCCAGCCATGGTATAGCTATGGTCAAAACTCCAGAGGGATTATACTCCAGGATGGGGATGGGTGTCCAGTCTGTGAAGGCTACCCCATCTTGTTATAACTAAACAATGGCCAGAAACTGATCCATGGGCCTTACCCACTTTGAGGACTTGGTTCATGCAGCTATGGTCACATAAGCAGGGCTTAGCTCACCTAGAGGTAATACTGGTCTTCTAGGGGAAATTAAAACAACCATCAAGGAAGGATCAGAGTAGAGTGATGGAAAATTCTAGCCGTGTCAGAAGTGGGATACTCTCCTAGTGGCCCTGTGAGCCATCACTATGCCTGAGAAAGTGCAGGTAGCTATTAAACTCTCTCAGATGATCCCTTGTCCCCGTGGCGGTGGGCTTCCCTTCCATAGCCTTTCATGGACAGGTTATCCTCTTGTGTGGGCTCCCCTCTTCCAATGCATCATGGAACTTGTCTCTTGCACTCCCACTTTGTACTTCTCAAATGATTCACCTTGCATATGAAGGCCCTCAGTGGTGCCAGATTCCCTTTAGATAGTATGACACCCTAATAGGTGGTATCCTTGGGATTGCCTGGAGTTCAGCACCTTGTGTGATGCCTGGAGACTGCAATGACTTCAACCAGTCTATGGACAACCTCTCCCCTTAGAGGTCTTGCCAGGACTTGACATCTCTGGCCCTTGGTCATAGAGAGTCATTCAGGAATCAGACTGCTTTGAGCATTGGAGGCATCTGTGAAATAGGGGCTATAATCTATTCTACCAGGACCCCCACCCTGGCCATTAGAAAGAGATCATTGTCAGGAAGATTGAGGCAGAGGTAGGAGTGGCGTTCTCGATGCTCGTAGGGCCCAATACACAGTGACCATTGCAGTGACCACACATAGGACTGAACTGGCCTCCTCCTCAGTCCTGGTCACTGACACTTGGCTGTGACACTGGACTGGGAGGAAGATGACCTCTCTAGACAGCCTCCCTTGCTTTCTTTCCCTTGTTGCCCAGATGGGATCCCAAGCCACAAGTGTGGACTCCCAGCCTCCTCTTGCGGGCATCTTCAAGAATGAGGGTCGATTTGACCCTCAGATCCTTACGAAGAAGGTCCTCATGGCCCAAATAATTCCTTGAGGATGGGGAGACTTAGCCTCCTAAGGGAGACCCAACTATAACACCATCCTCCAGTGAGACCTTGTTTGTCAACATGAGAGCAAATAGGGAGAAATTCCCTACATTCAGTTGTTCTGCTATCTCAGGGACCACCCTAAATTGTTCAAAGGCTGCACAGTAGAAAAGCTCTTAGTTCAAACAACAGAGAATAAGACTAACAGAAACTCCCTGAAGGTTCCTCCCTCACTTCCCCATTCTTGGGATCTTCAGGCCTATATCCGTGCCTGGAACAGGAAAAACTGGAAGAGCCTTTGTCCTCCCTACCCCGGACTAATGATCAGTGAAAGGAAAAGACTTCCAAGCTTTATTCAGGCATGGAAGGAGAAGGAATGTTCTCCCCTACAGGCAGTGGGAAGAGAGGAATTTGGACCACAGACTCCAAGTTCTTTTCGCTAGCCAAGTTAAAAGGGATTTAAAAAAGACTTGGGTAGCTACACTGATAACCCAGTTCAGTACATACATTTGAGCAGTGTACGACCTAGAATGGGAGGATGTCACAGTACTCCCTGATAGCACCCTCCCCTCCTTAGAAAGGCAAAAGATGCCGATGAAGGCTCAAAAATCAGGCAGTATCCAGGATGCCCCTTGAAGCATACAGCAGTACGACCACCTGCATAGTCCAACTGGTGAAAGAATCAGATCCCCTTAAAAATCCTCACTGGGACCCAGAAGATATGGAAGATGAGTGGGAACAAAATCATTTTGATTTACTACAGCATAGAAGGGCAAAGAATGGCAGGGGTGAAATCTTAAAATGATGGACAACTAGGAGAGAATCAAGATGGCAGAACAGGGTAAAAATATGTTTAAACAGAGAAACATTAGCCGAGGTGAGGCAGAGAGGGCACATTCCAGGAAATGGAAGAGGACAGAATGACAGCAAAGGGATACTTGGAGACTGACAGACATAGGAAAGCGGTGGACACATGGATGTGGTGTTGCAGTGGTCAGACACCTCAGCAGCATTTAGCAAGCAACAATCTGAACTGCACTGGCAGCCGGAACTACACCAGCAACAAGGTGGGAAGGGGCATTCAACAGGTGTTCAGGAGGTCAACCCAGACAAAGACAGGTCCTGGGCAGGCAGTACAGGAACAGGGTGGATTTCACAGCCCAGTCCACTCCCCTAGAGCTGAATCAGACACCATTTTGTATAAAGGAGGCAAAGGGTTTGGGTCAGGACTGTGCATGCACTGAGCTAGGAGTGAACTCATTTCTGGCTCAGTGAACTGCAACAATATGGCATCATACAAGCTCCACCCAAGACAGGTCCAGGTAATCTGCAGGTCTGATGGCCTGCAGATCAAAAACTCTAGTAGCGGCACATCAGGTGTCATTTTGTACAGGATGGCAAAGGCTTTAAGACTGCAGGGACAACAGTCAACTGTGCATCCACTGAGTTGGGAGTGAACTCAATGAGCTCAGTGGATATTGAAAATAATACGGATGTTGGCACCATATGGATCAAAATAGGTCCATGTGGACCTCAAACCTAATAGCCAATAGGTTCCAGCAAGATCAGCACCAGCAACAACCTAGCTGTATAGGATTCCTGGTGTCTCCCTAATCCTAGGATCTGCTCAAAGAAGAAGTGGGAGAAAGGTTGTACAGATAATGGTGCAGACTGCATGGTATCACAGGAGGTAGAGAGTGGTGATCCAGGAGCTAGGGCTATGGAGACCATAGTAAAAGTGTAACATAAGAACTCAGCCTTGGAACTCGCAGGAGGGAGTGGCACAGTTGACGGCAAACAAAGAGCCATGTACCAACCACAATAAGTAATATTGAATTGTAGAATTGTGGGTGAAACAGCTTAGAAACCTGCCCCAAGAAGATTCTGCTAACCAGAAGTATAATGACCAAGAGCAAAAGAATGGGAGATACAGATTTCAAAACACTTGTTATAAAGCTTCTTAACAATGAGAAGCAAGTTTAGCAGGCATTCAAGGAATTTAAGGAATATGTCACACTAGAAAGGAATAAAATGAAAACTGATATCAGAAATGAAGAATATAGTGGAGCAAATTAAAAGTACAGTGGAGCATCCCCAAAATAAAATGAAGAAAGCACAAGAAAGAATCTCAGAATTGGAAGATATTGGGTTTTAAAATGTGTTTAATGAAATAAGGAAAAATGTTCTAATCTACAAAAGGAATTGGGAAACATCATCCAGGAGAGGCACAGAACTCCCAACAGGCTTGACCAAAAGCAATCTTCACCAAGACACACAATAATCAAGCTCTCTTGAAGTGAACATAAGGAAAAGATCTTTAAATGTGCACATGAAAAAAAAAAATCAACTGACATATAAGGAATGGCAATCAGACTCACAGCTGATTCTCACAGTTTCCTCTCATAAGAAACTCTACAGGCAAGAAGAGAATGGAGTGACATATTCCAGATTGTAAAAGCAAAACATTGTCGGCCCAGTATAATGTACCCAGCAAAAATTTCCTTTGTCTTTGAAAATGAAATAAAATTCATCCACAGTAAAGAAAAAAAATTTGCCTCTTCCAAATCTGCCCAAATGATACTTCAAGATGTTCTCTTGACAGAGAAGAGGAATAGCACCCAGCAAAACCAAAGGCAAATGTGAAGAACATCCCAGTAAAATAACAGAAGACTAAATGAATGAGCAACCATTGCTAAAATGACAGGACCAAATTACCACCCATTCATATTAACCCTGAATGCAAACAGCTTAAAATCAACCATCATAGATAGGTAGATTAGATTAAAAAACAAAACTCATCTATTTGTTGCCTATAGGAGATATCTCAAAGATAAGTGGAAAGTATATCTCAAGGAATTCGGGGTATTTTTTTTAACTTTCTCAACTAAAATGTTTCATCTCTTCAAAACTTACTAAATTTTTCACAGACTCATAGATCATACAGTAACAGCATCATTTTCTTCAAGAAGGTTCTTGATTTTCATTTCTTCAGCGACACATCAGTAATTCAGTAGCATGTTATTTAACTTCATGGCATTGTAAACTTTGATTTTTATTCCTGTTGTTGACTTTGTATTGTGACTTTTCATTTAAGGGGATCTGTAGTAACTGTGAGATGGAGACTGTCATATCCAGATGTGAGGATACTATGCAGGAAGCATTTCTACTTTCAGATCAGAATGGACTCCCAATGAAACTGTTAACTATATCTTGGCAATGGGATGCTGGACTCTCTACCATTGCCCTTGTCCATAATGATGGACATATGACTGTGTATGAAGAACTATACTACAGCAACGATATAGGGGAACTCAGTGAGGAGAAAGGACTTGAGAAGGGTGTAAGGGAAATCCCAGGGCCTATGGAACTGCATCATAAAATGATAATAACAATAAAAGATGTAAAAACAATTATGGACAACTGATATCTGTATCCTGACAAGAAGTTGAGTTACCCATGACCTTTCTGGGTCAGCTTCAGGAAGCTGTGATGAAGCCTTGATACAAGGGGAGGCCACCGTCAGGGATAAGTTACTGATTCAGACTGCCCCAGATAGAACGAGCAAACACCAGAAAAACCCGAACACGTCCTCCTGGTGGCCAAGCTTGTCTGTCATAACAGAGAGCTAGAGACAGAAAAGCAGAGAAACCACCGCCAGGGCGAGATCCTGGATGCTGCGGATGCTGCCCCCTTGGCCGAGAAGCAGAGTCTGAATTCTGGAAAGCAGGAGTGTCCTATCCCAGGGGGAATGCAGACTCCTCCTAAACCCTGTCTGATCTTCAAGTGAGACCTCTGGAAGTCTGATTGCCTTCACTTCCCCGGGAAACAGGACCCACCAGCCCAGGTGCCCCAGTGCAGTGTCCTGGGGCCTCCCCTCCAGGTTCCTACCACCTGCTTCATACCCAGATCCCTCCACTTTCTTGATGGCAGGTTCACAGTTGAGTTTCTGCCCATCACAAAAACTGGGTTTTCTGCCTTGACCCTTTACCTATCAGAAATCCTACAAAAAGTGGCTGTTTATGGCCTATCATGTCAACTCACTGAGCGATGTGTTACCCAGCCCCGGGCCTACTTAGTGATCTCTAATTCACCACACTTACTTGCATCTTTAAGTTCTATTTTTTTCTTCAAAGAGTTACAGAGACAGAGGGAGAGAGATCTTCCATTCATTGGTTTACTCCTCAAGTGGTGGTAATGGCTAGAGATAAGCAGATTTGAAGCTGGGAACCAGGAATTCTGCATTTCCCACATAGTTCCAGGAGCCCAGAGCCTTGAGCCATTTACTACCGCTTTCCCACGCCATAAGTAGTGAGCTGGTAATGAGCTGGATTGGAAGTGGAGCAGCTGAGATGCAAACAGGTGCCCGTATGGGATGCCAGCACCACAGAAAGAGGCTTAGCTAGCTATACCACCATGCTGGCCCCTACCACCACCCTTTTAAAAAATAATAATACATTAAGATCCTTTTGCGAAGAGATATTTTAGCCAACGTTCATGTGGGCTTGGTTCCTTCCTCTGGAGTTTGTGGTCGCTTTCCTCTAACTGAAGTAGAAATGGTACAAAGTAGAAAAACTACAGCATGGACAATTGGAGAAACAGTAAGCTGAGCCCTTTCATCCAAACCAGTGGTCACTTGCCTCAAAGACACTTCCGTTCCTCCCAGACAACAGCAGCAGCCTTCAAGACTAGAGGCCTCAAAAGGACTAAGACCCACCGTGGCCTGGGTGATAGCACTGGGGCTGCTTGTAGAAGGGGTCAGTCCCCATATACAGCACCCTTATTCGGGGAGAGCAGGAGGAGGCTGAAGTGGAAGCTAGTTCAGGATCTTAGACAGATAGGTGGACTAGTCATGCCTTAACACCTGCCGGTCTCAATCCCACACCCTTCTAACTTAGGTCCCAGGTAACTCAGAGCATTACTGTATACTTGATCTGAAAAATGCCTTTTCCTGCATTCCTTTGCATGCCTCCAGTCAGCTCCTGTGTGTATCTGAGGACCTGAGAGGAGGAGGATGACAAGTTACACGGACTGTCCTCCTTCAGGGCTTCCTCAGCATTCTAGCTAAGGACTGGGAAGGTGGCATTCCCCTGAGGCACCATCCTGCAGTGCACAGATGATGTTTTACTGGCCTGCCCATCACAAGAGCTATGTGGCCAGGCAACCCAGTCCCTCTCAATTTCTTGTATCCCAGAAAGGATACAAGATCCCTAAAGCGAAGTCACCACTCGGCAACTCCAGAGAACCATCCTTAGCAATGGGAGAGGGGTGTATTCAGCCGATACCAGACTCACCCCAAGCTTGCCAACTCTTTCTTGGGGCCACAGGCTACCACTGCCACATCTGGATTCTGGGATAATGTGATGTGAGCTGGACTCCTTGTGCCAACTCCTCAAAGAAGTACAAGGGGAGATGAAGTTCCAGGAACAGCCCCCAGAAGGAGAACAAACCTTCACCAAATTCAAACCGACTTTGGGCCTCCCAGCATGAGATAGCTTTCATCTATATGCTTGTAAGAAAAGGGGAATCCTTTGGGAGTTCTGACCCAAGATGGGGGAGAAATCCTACACTTGATCTTGGCCAAAAGGCCAAGAAGCGATGGGGGGAAGACGGTGGGGGGGATCCTGCAGCCACTGGCTTATCTCGGTGAAGAATTAGACTCAGTGGTACCAACACGGTGCTGCACTATATCTTTTTTTTTTTCTTAAGATTTATTTTTATTATTTTTTTTATTGGAAAGGCGGATATACAGAGAGGAGAGACAGAGAGGAAGATCTTCCGTCCGATGATTCACTCCCCAAGTGAGCGCAACGGTCGATACTATGCCGATCCGAAGCCAGGAGCCTCTTCCAGATCTCCCACGTGGATGCAGGGTCCCAAAGCTTTGGGCCATCCTCGACTGCTTTCCCAGGCCACAGGCAGGCAGTTGGAAGGGAAGCTGCCGGGATAGAACCGGCGCCCATATGGGATCCTGGGGCGTGTAAGGTGAGGACACTGTGCCACCGCGCCGGGCCCCACTGCACTATCTCTTACACAGCATCTGTACCTCTGCTTGTGGGTGCTGCCCCAAGCTCCCTGGCTGTTCGAACATAAAGCTGTGCCATGTCCTCCAGCAAGAGCCACAGTGCTCCCAACACCTCACATTGGTGCCTGGGCAACACCTTCTCTTCCCTCTCACTTCACAGTAGGCAAGACTGTCATCCCTGAGTGGGACCATGGCACATCTGTTGATACATACCTAAGGCTTACGTGACACAGGAAGATTCCTCCCCTTCCCCCGCCTCATGCTAGAACCTCATTCTTGAACATATTAGAACTGTGACTAACTCCCGCCTGGGGAAGAGGTGCCCTCCCTCACCACTCCCCCTGGGTACCTCAAAACCGCTTCTCCCAAACATGTGATCCAAATGGATGCTACCCTACCCAAGACCAAACTCCGGTATTCAGATGTGTTGATAATGTTCATTTTTGCCTAGCCTGCACTGAGGCATAAACGCCTTCCACATTCCTCTGTCTCTGTGTTACAGGCTTTTCCCTTTCTGATTGTTATTGATAAAAGGCTAATCGGCCACCTTGCAGCAGGGACAGTGTTGGCAGTAGGGATGCTGGCCCTGTGGGGATGCCAGGCTTACCCTGAAGCAATAGACCAGCATCTGACCTGTGCCTTGGAACAATATTGTAACCAAGGAGACATTGTTAGCTCTCTACCCAAGTCCCATTCTTTCTGAGCAGGTATTTGACAACCAATGGCCTTGTATGTCTCCTTATAGAACAAGGCAAGGTGTGTGCGATACTTCACAGCACATGTTGCAGCAGGACATTGATTTAAGTGAAATTTGAGGAGGTCACATGGCTACCTAAGTTCTGCAAAAGGGGAATAAACTGTCCCACTATATGAAATGCTGTAAAAAATATTTTTCATTGAGGCCCATGTGATGGTATCAAAAATTAATCCTCTGCCTGTAGTGGCAGCATCCAATATGGGCAGCTGTTCCTGTCTCAGCTACTCCACTTCTGATCCAGCTGTTCGTGTGTGGCCTGGGAAAGCAGTAGAGGATGGCTCAAATACTTGGGCCCCTCTACCTAAATGGGAAACCCAGAAAAGCTCCTGGCTTTGGATCAGCTCAGCTCTGGCTGTTGCAGTCCCTTGAGAAGTGAACCAGCGGATGGAAAAATCAAGCTTTCTCTTTCTCCTCCTTTTGGTAAAATCTGCTTTCAAATAAAAGTAAATATATCTCTAAAAAACCAATGTCCTTCCCTTGGCCATTGGCAACCTGATTCTTGCACTTATTGGAGCCTCCAGTAATGAGTATGCTTACTCATATTTGGTCCCTATATTCTAAATTGCCTTGTCAAGTTTGTTTCCCAAAGAATAGAATCTACCAAGATACAGATGGTACTGCAGACAGAGCTCTGCATGGAGACCAGCTTCTGCTGAGGCAAAGTGGATGGCCTGGACCTTTGCTCTCTAAACCCCACTCCCAGGGGACCCCCACTTCCAGCTGTCATTCCATGTCAGCAGAGATAACCAAATTATGTTATTGTCCCTGGCCCCGTAGTAGCTGTCTGCTCCCCTGACCCCACACCCCCCCCCCACTTTTTTCCTTTCTTTTCCATGATTTGGAGAATGTGCAAAGTCCCTGACTGGTTGAGAAATGCTCTTATCTTGCTGACCACCTGAGAAATGTTACAGTCCGAAAATATCTTGCTTGGCTGATTACTTGAGAAATTTCAGTTAGGAAAAGCTGCTGCTCAGTTAAGAAATGTACACATGGATCAGCACTAGAAAAAGGTCACAACACTTCCCTGCCCCATTGGGCCACTCAATGGATGGACAGAAATGCTTTAAAAACCCAAGAACTTCCTGAAAGCCAGTGTCGTGCTCAAGCACTCCGCCTTGTCACCCCTCTAACAGAAAGCCCGAGTTTGGCTTTGCTGAACCCTAACTGGTGGCATAGTTGCAATTCTTTCCTGGCTTCATCTCTCTACTGAGCTGAGCCCACCAAAGCCACACCAGCAAGAGCGGGTGCTAAAGGCGGCAAAAAGCTACATTGTTTCAAGGTTCAGTGTTGGTGGTAGCTGCAAGTAGGTTTCAACATGCACACACACAAACACACACACACACACACAAATATGAATTTCTGATTATTTTCATTTACTATTAGCCTGTCAAAATATCTTTAAAAATGATAATTTGGTGATTTTCTACTTCATTAGAAGATACATTGAAGAAACATTATAGGTACTTATTTGCAGTTTAGCATTTTAGAATCATTGGATGAGAGATTTTTGACCTATGCAGGTACTGTGCTTTCCTGTGGGCGGATACGCACAAGGTTCTGCATTTGTGACCTTGGTTAAAATAAAGGTTGATCAACAGCAAGGAAATGACACACCGAAAAGGAGGCCAAAGACGCACGTGGCAGTTTCTGCTAGCATCAGCATAATTAAGATTCTATTCATTTTCTCACAGCAAAAAAATATGCTCATGGCTGATGCTTGGCTTACAAATATTTAGCCTGGAGCAATGCTTTTCAAGAACAATCTAATTAAGTTAGTCAGTACAGTGAAGTTAAAAATGGCTTGTCTGAAGCCACTGAAAGGATTTTCCCCATTTCAAAAGTCTCGTCTTATTTCACAATGGTGCAACAGTAGGTAAATTCTTTGGAATTTACTGTTACAAGGAAAAGAAAACTCTCATTTTAGTCTTATCCTACAATGGCTGAACATCCCTCATTCAAAAGCCTGGAACACCACAACGTCTGCTCTGCCAACTCCTGATACCAGTGTAAGCGGAAACTCCACACCACAAAATTTTCAGTCACGTTCGAAACTGTTTCCAAAATTTCATACGGAACACCTTCAGTTCTGCATATAAGGCATAAATGAAGCATGAATGAATCACACGTCTGGACTTGACATTGTCCTCCCCAAGATACACCATTATGCACATATGCAGATATTTCCAAATCTGAAATCCTTCGGATTGTAAACATTTTGGACAGGGGACACTAAACCACTGCAACTCCTCAGGTGGAGTGACACCTGTTCAGTAGTAACAGTTACTTTTCATGCTTTCTTACTTGAGTAAATTTCAAAGGCTCCTGCAAATCACTGGGATGTAGGTCAAAGTAATGAAGCTTTAGGTGGTAGTGCTTAGGGTAATTGAAACATCTGTTCCTATGGCGGTTACCCATCACACTGGAAAATGGCAATTTTCCTAAGGCAACAAAAGGGAAGACTCTTAGCACGTGAATCTCACACCGGAAAGCAGCCTCGTCTCAATGGACCAATGTCAGTGCTTCCGGGCTCCCGCAGGCAGCTTGCAGCTTCCCCCCAGAGCTCTGTGATGGAGCACTCTCCTGTTGCAGAGTTTAGATGCTGAACCAGTGATTTGCCTCAGGGACCACAGCGAACCCCAGCGTGTAGAAAGCTCCGGGATCAGGGGGGCGGGGCAAGCCTCTGCTCTGCAGTGTTTCAAAGTCATGGACAGGACTTCCTGGGCTGTGGGAAAGAGGCCTGAGTTCGTGGAAACTCCGTGTTTCCTTTTCATTTTGATGTTGTTTAATCCGAAATAGACACACGGTTTAAGGACAAGGCAGGTCCTACGGCCTCTGCTTTACTTATCCTTTCCAAGTAACGCACAGAGGCTGAAATAAGTGGCGGAGATACAGCTTACCTTTCAGGAAAGTATTCTCCTTTCTGAAAAATGCAATCTGCTTTCCTGCCCAAAATCTCACATCATTATAGTGGAGAGACAGCTAACAAAATGGGGAAAAAAACAGCTGCAAGCTACCCATCCAATACATATCTAAAGTGTACCAGTAACTTAAAAATCTCAACCAAAGGACACCATTCCTGTTAAGAAATGAGCAAAGGACCTCAACAACAAATAGTTCTCAAAAGAAGAAATACAAAAAGCCAACCAGTACCTGGAAAGAAGTGCTTCCCAGCCAGTAAAGAAATGCAAATCAAAACCACCATGAGCTAGCACCTCATTCCCATCAAAATGGTTATTATGCAAGACAGTATGCATTTCTGCTGGGGATGTGGAGAAAGGTGAGCACGTCTCTGCTTTTGGTGGAACGTACATCAATGAAGCCACTAGAAACAGACTGGCCTTATCACACAGCAGTGCCACTTCTACACACATAGTCAAAGGTCATGGACATGTGTCAGAGGAATAAATCTGCTTAGAAAAACACTGCTCACAATACCCAAAACATGCAATCAACCAAGGCACACCTCATCGTAAGATTAAATTTTTTTTAAAAGATTTATTTATTTATTGGGAAGTCAGATATACTGAGAGGAGGAGAGACAGAGAGGAAGATCTTCCGTCTGATGATCTACTCCCCTAGTGAGCACAATGGCCGATGCTATGCCGATCTGAAGCCAAGATCCAGGAACTTCTTCTGGGTCTCCCACACGGGTGCAGGGTCCCAAAGCTTTGGGCCGTCCTTGACTGCTTTCCGAGGCCACAAGCAGGGAGCTGGATGGGAAGTGGAACTGCCGGGATTAGAACCGGCACCCATATGGGATCCTGGGGCGTTCAAGGCGAGGACTTAAGCTGCTAGGCCATGCTGCCGGGTCCAAGATTAAATTGTTTTAAATATGGAATATAGGGGCCTGGCATGTGCTATGCATGCGCTGGGATTCCACATGTGTTCCGGTTCATGTCCTGGCTGCCCCACTTCCCATCCAGCTTCCTGCTTGTGGCCTGGGGAAGCAGTAGAGGATGGCTCAAAGCCCAGAAGCAGCTTCTTACTCTTGGCTTTGGATCAGCTCAGGTCCAGCCATTGTGACCACTTGGGGAGTGAACCAGCAGTTGGAAGATCTTTCTGTCTCTCCTACTCTCTGTAGATCTGACTTGCCAACAAATATAAATAAATCCTTTTTAAGAATGTAGCATATAAGATGAAACTGTACTATTTATAGCAAAATGGATGCAACTTGAGGGCATCAAGTTGAATGAGATAATCCAGGCACAAAAAGACAAATAGCACACATTCTCCCTTATATGTAGGAGCAAATAAAAAAAAAATAAGACAACAACAAAAAACCCCCTAAGAATTAGGAACAGTGGGACAGTGTTGCTGAAGGAAAGTAGTTGCTGTCACCAGCACTCTGCTAGCACAAGCAGCACCTTTAATTGACTGCTACAAAAGCAGTCCTTAGCCTCTTATTTTTCTGTGTTTCTCTTCACTGGAGCTATCCCCACACAGATAGAAACAGAGTAAGTCAAGAAGCAAGCACTTGACTTAGTGGCTAAAAAGTCACTTAAGACAGCTGCACCCCAAACTGGAGTGCCTGAGTTGGGACCCCAGTTCTGCTTCTGATTCCAGCTTCCTGGGAGTGACACATGACGGATGAAGTGGTCTGGCTTCTGAAACCTGAGTGGAAGACACAGACTCAGGCTCCTGACTGGCCAAGCTGACACCTAGCTAGTGTAAGAATTTGGGGAGTAAACCAGCTGATTAAATGGGAAGATCTCTCTCTAAGTAAAACTTTATTTGACTACGTGTCGACATATTTATTCTGAAAGTCAGAGTTACCAAGAGAGAGGGAGAATTTTTTTTTTTTGCCACCTGCTGTGTTCACCCCCCATATAGCTGCAGTGGCTAGGGCTGGGCATTGCCAAAGCCAAGAGCTTGATCTTGGTCTTCCATGAGGGTGGCAGAAAGCCAAGCACTTGGGCCATCTTCTGCTGCTTTCCCCAGGCCATTAGCAGGCAGTTAGCTGTGAGGTAGAGCAGCCAGGTTAAGAATCTGTACCTATATGGGATGCTGGCACCACAGGGGACAGCTTCACCCACTTTGCCACAATGCTGGGCCCAATCAATAACAATTTTAATAACACCCAAATCAACACTATTCCTAGGGGACTTAAAACTGATAGCTGTTTGATACTACATACCAAGAAGTATCCTAAGTGCCTAAAATGTGATCAATCATTTCATCCTCACAATTCTATGATGTACAGATCAGAGAAGAGCCACAGGGGTGCTCACTAGTTTGCCCGAGGTCACAGACACAGCAGTAGGGCGGGGCTCCTGAGCCTACATGCCAATCCCATTCTCTCAGCTGAAATGCTACACACAGTTGGCCTGTGTTCCCCTTCGGTGTTCTCCCCACTAACATTAAACGTACAAGGCAAGCCAACATTAGTATAAGTTTGTAGCCTTTATCCTTAAGGGCCGAAAGTCCGAAAACCCGGAAATCCCAAAGGTTCTCAGAGTTTCACAGAGATCTCATTTGGCTGTGCAACCAAGAGTCTTTAATGCAGTTGTATTTATTTTGGAAGGTTTATTTACTTATTCATTTACTTGAAAGGCAGAGATACAAAGGGAGAGGAGGAGAGACATGGAGAAATCTTCCACCTGCTGGTTCACTCCCTAGATGGCTGCCACATGCAGAGCTGGAGCAATCTGGAGCCGGGAGTTTCAGTTCCTTGGGTCATCTGTCACTGCTTGCTTAGGAGTATTAGCAGGAAGCTGGATCACAAGGAGCAGCCAGCACTCAAACCAGTACCCATGTGGGATGGCGACTGCGCCAAGTGGTAGCTTTACTCAACACCCCACAGCGCTGGCCCCATAGTTTTATTTACTACACTGATGTAGCTGCTCACATCTATGTTACAGAAATCATTAATATTTGATTACAGAGCCTGGTCAGATCTTGCTGAAGGTGTCATGTGAAGATGGTATGTACAGTGTATTTTTTAAAAATTTCAAGTTTCAGAAGATCTTTGGCATTTCTGAACTGTGGAGGCTAGCTGCAGGACATCTTTTTTTTTTTCCGATCTCATAATTCAGAAAAAGAGGTGCTTTAAAAGTATGATCTGGAAGATACATTCTGACTTACATTCTAACTAGACACACAAAAAACCATCAGAGAAATTATGTAAATATAGCAGGTGTCACCCAGCTGGTTAGTTGTAGAATGTGAATTAGAGTCCAGCACTTGAAATCCCGTGCCCCCAAGCTCCTGATAAAACTCGTAGGCATGGGTTCCACGCTTCCCTACCTTAGGTGAGAATTAGCAGCAGCTCTAACAGATCAACCAGACACTCAGGCAGGCCATGCCAATTTAGACTTAACTTAGGGGGACAGCAGAAACAGCAGGTGGGAACATCAATTAAGATCATGCCATGAGTTGCCAGCATGGTCAGGAATTTGATTTTAAAATAAAGATCTCATTTTTTTTTCACCAATCTAAAATACCATTGGACTCTTGCAATTATTTTAAACAAAAGATGTACTTATTTTTTTTAAAGATTTACTTTTTTATTTTTTATTGGAAAGGCAGATATACAGAGAGGAGAGACAGAGAGGAAGATCTTCCGTCTGATGATTCGCTCCCCAAGTGAGCGCAACGGCCACCGATGCTATGCCAATCCGAAGCCAGGAGCTTCTTCCGGGTCTCCCACGCGGGTGCAGGGTCCCAAAGCTTTGGGCGGTCCTTGACTGCTTTCCCAGGCCATGAGCAGGGAGCTGGATGGGAAGTGGGGCCGCCGGGATTAGAAGCGGCGCCCATATGGGATCCTGGGCGTGCAAGGTTAGGACCTTAACCACTGCGCCACCGCGCCGGGCCCAAGATGTACTTATTTTAAAAGAGACAAAAAGAAGAAGAGATCTATTCATTGGTTCACCTCCTAGAGGCCTACAGCAGCCGGGACTGGGCCAGGCCCAAGCTCCATCCTGCTCTCATAGGGGCAGAAGGGGCCCGAGCATTTGGGCTATCTTGTGCTGCTTTCCCAGGAGTGTCAGCAGGAAGCTGGATCAGCAGCAAAGCAGCAGCGGTTCAAACTGGCATTCTGCTTTGGGATGCCAACACTGCAAGCATCAGCTCAACCCACTGCTCTGGGACGCTGGTCCTGGGAACTTGCATTCCAGGCCAGAGTCCTCGAAGCACACTCATGAGAACCTGCGACCCGGGACTCCAACCATGCCTCTCATAACTTCTTGTGAACCCCTGGAGTTGTGCAGGCCACACCCTGTGCAGCCTGACTGTGCTCTGCACATCCACAGATAGGTTTCCTGCCTAAATGCTAAGCTGTGTTAGAACCTTAGCAAAGAAGAGCCAGAGAAAAGGAGGCACGTCCACAGAATTCTGATGAACTTAAAGAGTATTACAGAGCCAGGAGACCTAGGACATAGCTATTTAAGATTATTTCAGCATACATGTTGTATATTTTAGTTAAATGCTGTTCTGACTTGTATTTCCAGTGCTTCAGCCTTTACAAGATCTTAATCTGGCCCACTGACATCTTTTCAGCTTCCATTTTGCTAGTCTGCCCTTATTATCATTCATACACCAACTTCCTCCCCAAACCAACCTTCCCTCTGAGCCCCATTTTGACAGATGTTAAAAAGCCACCTGGTCAACCATCTCTTGCTCTGCCCCGACTGTCTGCAACACTCCAGCCTGACCTGGCTTCTGCCCATTTACTGTTATCCTAAGCTAGTAACTTGGTAGAATTCCATGCCCTGAGCCAGGCAAAACATCAAATTAGATTTTTGGTTTAGGTTGATTTAAAAAAAATGTTTTTAAATTATAACACCTATCTGCCTCATGGTTCACAAATATTGACAGAAAATCTCATGTCTTCTTTTCCTACAGGGCTGGTAGTTGATGTGGACTTAGCACTTGTGTTTAGAATCTTTCTTCTAGTCAGAAACGTGCACAGAGCCAAACAAAAGGCCTTTCTACAAGCCAAAGATTGCTGCCTCCCAGCTAGGGTCGGCTCCATCCTGATTGCAACACCTTGGCACCGCACCGTGTATTATTTAGGGGGGAAACTTGTAGACCATGTCAATGGACAACCAGTGCCCTGGAGAGTGTGAACGCTCCACAAAGGCACAGAATATTCTCTCTCCAACTGGCTCAGGTGTCGGAGGCCATTAGACATCAGCCACTAGCCTCTGACAGCTAGAATATGTCCTTGCATCTGTGTTGGAAAATCTGGGCCCAAGAGCATCTTACAGGAAAAAAAAAGTTTAAAATCCTGACAGGGTCACGGAGAGCTAGCTCCTAAGGAGAAATTCCAGAAGCAGCTGAAGGGATGGAGATGGGCAGGCCACTGCCAATGAGGTGAGGCAGGAGGCTGAAGGCGGACAGACTCTCCAGAAGCACCCTGCAGCATGTTCGGGGCAGCACCAGCACAGCTAAATCATGCTTAAGGCAATTTCTGATTAAGGCAGTCTTTCTACTCCTTAGAAAAACATTTCTTCCTTCATAAAAATAGTATGTTCCTACCTAGAAGAGGATCTTTGCTGGAACAATTCACTACTTGAAGCCACTGGGGTGGCTTTTATTTTAGTTACACAGCACCAACACTCAAATCTGATTCTGGTCTTTGAACTGGAAAATGAGAGCTCTTATTTTCCTGGCTGTATTTAACGAAAAGCAAATCATTATCTTGGTGGAGTTGGGGGCATGGCTCATGGCTCTTAAATCCATAGGTGGTGATCTATGAGGAAAATAGCTCTTTAGTGGGAAATTGAATTGACATAATAAAAATGATTTGGGTGAGAAATACAAGGATCTTTATGTGTGTTCAGCCTAGTCACCATGACCACAGACCAGTTAGAAGTCGGAGTTTTGGTCACACAGGTTACATTAAATGAACTTAAAGGCAATTGTTGAGTCTTACGTGCAGACAAGAACACCTGCTGGTTTTGTTAATTACCAATAACTTATTAAGCAATATTTATTCTGATGTCTACAAATATTGAGACTTGAGTTTAGAGTCTATGCCTCCAGCATACTTGCTTTGTGAAGGCAGATTCCCATTAACTTTCTAAAAAACATTTTATTGCAAAGGCAGATCAGAGTTAGAGAAGGAGATTCAGAGAGAAAGTTTCCATCCTCTGATCTCCCCAAGTGGCCATAACGGCTAGAGCTGAGCCGATCCAAAAACAGGAGCCTCTTCTGGGTCTCCCACGAGGGTGCAGAGTCCCAAGCCTTTGGGCTGTCCTCGACTGCTTTCCGAGGTCACAAGCAGGGAGCTGGATGGGAAGTGGAGCAGGTAGGACACAAAATGGTGCCCATATGGGATCCTGGTACGTGCAAGGTGAGGATTTTATCCACTGAGCCATTGCATTGGGCCCTAAAGGCCGAGTCTTAACATACTATGCCACAACATCAGCCCCATCTCTTTATAAGGAACTCATTGTTAGAAGTGGAGGAGGAGTGAGATCTTCCCCCTGCTGGTTCACACTCTCCAGCGAACAGGGCTGGGCCAGGCTGGAGTCAGGAACCCAGAACTTTATCCAGGTCTCCCATGTGGGTGGCAGGGGTTCAAGCACTAGTGTTACCTTCTGCTGCTTTTCCAGGCACATTTAACAGGAAGATGGACTGGCAGCACACCAGTCAGGGCCTAAGCCTGGCGCTCCACAATGGGATACAGCATGGCACGGAGCGACCACCCACTGTGACAACACTGGCTCCCGCAACTAGCTGTGTTGGGATCATGTTCATAAGATATTGTAAGATTATCTCCTGATCGCCAGTGTTGTCGACAGAAAAATGTATTTTCATCTTAATGATTATTTTTAGGTAGGAAAAGGATCTCTTCCGTGATTAAGATTTTTCTCATTTTTTTGTTTTTTCCACAAAAACAAAGCTGTGAATGTTTATTACTTGCATCTGTCCCTCGAGTCCTCGCCCCAATGAATGACCAAGCCCTTCATTCTGCAGAATTCTCTACTCTAGCCTCTCTTTCTGCAGCTCTTGTCACACACATTTTGAGTCTTTCAAGTCTCCCTGCCATTTCTCTGAATATTACTTTGTTTTCCATTCCTATCTGTCCGCTCTCCCTGGGTGTAATTTTCTTTTTTTTTTTTTAAAGATTTATTTTTATTATTTTTTTTATTGGAAAGGCGGATGTACAGAGAGGAGAGACAGAGAGGAAGATCTTCCGTCCGATGATTCACTCCCCAAGTGAGCGCAACGGGTCGATACTATGCCGATCCGAAGCCAGGAGCCTCTTCCGGGTCTCCCACGCGGGTGCAGGTTCCCAAAGCTTTGGGCTGTCGGGATTAGAACCGGCGCCCATATGGGATCCCGGGCGTGCAAGGCGAGGACCTTTAACCACTTGCACCACCGCGCCGGGCCCCTGGGTGTAATTTTCTAAGGAGGATCAACAGCTCAGCCATTCACAGAACGCTTCCTCATACCTGTTACTCAAATGAGATCTCAATGTGCGAATCCTTTGCAGTTCAAAGGAGACTTTCAGAAAGAGCTAACCTTTAGTGAGCACTGCAGCCGAAGCTCTGGACAAGAGACTGAGGACCCTGCCAACACCAAGCGATCCTCACAAAACTGAGTTCCTTAACACTCTTATGACCCTGTGTTTCTGGGGAAAACTGGGGAGCCAATGACAACAAGAGCACTTAGGAGGGACAGTATTCAGAGCCATAGAGAAGGACAGGCTGGGATTGAAATGCAGCCGTCTGGGGCCGGAGCTTACGGCCTTAACCACGGGGTTGTGGTGCTGCCCTGACCCTGCCTTGGCTGACTGGCCAGAGTTGCTATTTTTTTTTCCCCTCTTCTCTGCAGACTCATCCTTGTTCTACCCTTCCAGTGACTGTATGATCTTCTCAGAGCAAGCTGCTGGAGGGAGACTCCCCGGCTTGGACCTCCCTGCTTTGGCGCCTCACTCCCCACCCCACCCCCTTCGTTGGTAAGCATAAAAATTAGCATCTTCAACGTTTTTTCCAAATCTTACCCTCTCCATTGTACTTCAAGTGAGCTCACAAAGGCTAATAAAAACGTTCACAAACTGCGCCTTATTGTGACTGTTCTTTTTGTTGGTTTGTTTGTTTCTTGGGTTGGAAACTTCTGAAAGTGCTGGGACAAGGATTAGGAAAAGTCCCTGGAAGAACTTCCCACCCCTGAGCAGAGGATAGCTGGGCTGAGCTGCAGCACAAGCCCCTGGGGAGGCAGACGTGCACTTCACCTTCAGAGTCATGCTGTTTAATCCAGGTCTGACGGCTAGCTTGGATACTCTATGGGCAGAGTTGAAGAGGACAGAAGAAGCCCCAGGAAGCTTTAGTGGGCCTTTTTTCTGAGTGCTTATTCCCATAAGTGTTTCACCACAACAGAAGAGCAGCTTTGAAAGTCTTGGGAATTTCTATGGGAAACATAATTTGGAAAGTCGTTTTATGTATTAATAATCATGTCACCCTTTAGCTGGACAGAGTGATGTTTTCATGTCATTACATTCCAACTTTGGCCATTCATATGGAATGTGTTTGGGAAATAAGAAGACACTTGGTGAGACCCAGTTTGAAGCTGGCCGTGTACACAGGCGGCAGAAAACAAGGAAACTTTCTGCGGGTAGCCTGCAGTGATGAGAGCATGCAGCCAATGAGAGACCACAAGAATATTACTATGGCATTAAGAGGATAGAAACTGCTTGCCATTTTCAGCACCATGGGAATACTCCTCTACACTAATGCATTAAAAGAAAAAAAAAAAACAAACTTTCCCCGACTAATGGGCCCAATTCTTTATTGTTGTCTTAAGTCTACTTCTATGCATTAGAATGAAGACCAAGCTTGAGTTTTACAGAAGCAAAGCAGGCACAGCACGCAGCATAGACTTAATTCCTTATATGTTCTCAGACCCGTATCATCAGCTGACAGAAGCTCTGACCCTCTGCTCAGATTCACACAGTGAAGTCTTCATGCTGGACGGGATGTCCTTAGAGGTCGAGTCATTTTAGGAGGTATTGCGGGAGCCAGTGCCGTGGCACTGTAAAATAAGTCGCTACCTGAAACCCAACTTTCTGTTAAACTTGGCAGGGGAAGCAGTAGAAAATGACACCAACGTTTGGACCCCCATTACCCACAAGGGAGACCTGGATGAAGTCCTAGCCTCTTGGATACAGCCTTGCCCAATCCTGTCCATTGTTAGCACTTGGAAAGTGAACCAGCAGATACAAGACTTCTTTTATTGTGCCTTTCAAATAAATACATAAATCTTAAAAATAAAAGAGGTAGATGACATGAGTAATATTAAATGAGACCAAAAGGGTGAGATCCTATTTCCACAGGAGAGTTGTTTTTATAGAAAGAGATGGGACCTGTGTTATGGCATAATGCACTAAGACTCTGTCTACAATGCCCGTATTCCATATTGGTACTGGTTAGAGTCCCAGCTATTCCACTTCTGATCCAACCCCTGCTAATTTGCCTGCAAGAAACAGAAGATGGCCCAAGTGTTTGGGTCCCTGCACCCAAGAGGGAGACCCAGAACAAGCTCCAGGCTCCTGGACTCAGTCTGACTCAGCTCTGGCCATTGGAGCCATCTGTGGAGTGAAACAGCAGATGGAAGATCCATCTCTCCTTCTTCCTCCCTAACTCTGTCTTGCAAGCAAAAACCCCCAATATTTTGAAAGATTTATTTTTAGTGGAAAGAGGAGGGTAGACAGCAAGATCTTCCATCCTCTGATTCACTCCCAAAGTGGCTGCGAGGGACAGAGCTGAGTCAACCCAAAATCAGGAACCAGGAGCTTCTTCCAAATCTCCCCCTTAGGTGTGAGGATCAAAACCTTGGGTAATCTGCCACTGCTTTCCTAGGCCTGCTTAAGGAATTTGATTGAAAGTGGAGCAGCCAGGGCTCACTCAAACCAGCACCCATATGAGTTGTTGGCACTGCAAGCAGAGGGTTAGCATGCGATACCACCATGCCGGCCCCGCAAATTTTTTAAATCTTAAAGAAAAAGATATGAGAGCAGGAACACACATATAAACACAGAAAAGGCCACACAAGGAAGCAATAAGAAAACTCCGTTAGCAAATCAAGAAGGGCCTTACCAGAAATCAACGCTCCCAGTGCCATGACCATGATACACAACAGCCAGAATCAAGAGGGAAAAAATTTTGTTGTGCCATCTCGGATGTGGTATTTTATTATGGTAGCCATAATTGAGTTCCTTTCTTTTCTTTTCTACCACTTACGTAAGGTGGAAACAAAATGAATATATTTTCAACCAAATTCTGAGAACGACTGTCTCTAAGAGCAACTATTGATAGTGGTCTCTCAGAAGGAAATAGAACCAAGAAGGAATGAGCAGGCAGCAATGATGAACTGGTAAGTTCATCAGTTTCTAAGTTTTACAAACTTAGAAATACGTAAATGCTGAGGTTTGGATGTAGTTTGTTCCCAGGTTGATCTGTTGGATGCCTGACCCAGAGATAGGCAATGTTAGAGCTGGTGAAGGGGTGGGCATTTGGTGTAGCCATTAAGCCACTGCATCACACAGCCATAACCCACATGCAAGGGCCTGAGTGCAACTCACTGCTCTGCTCCCAGTTCCAGCTTCCTGCCAATGCACACTCTCCCTAGGAGGCAGCAGGTGAGAGGCACCAAGGGGGCGCGATCTGAGATCTGAGTTCTGGACTCCCGATTTTGGCTGGAAACAGCCTTGGTATTGTGGGTATTTGGAATAGCAAACCAATGGATAGAAGATCTTTTTCTCCATCTTGCCAATAAATTTAAGTTAATTTTAAAAACTTAAGATGTGTTTTTTAAGGGCACTAGCGTTACGTGGTGTGGCACATTAAGCCGGTGCTCATGATGTTGACATCCCATACTGTAGTGCCAATTCAAGTCCTGGATGCTCCACTTCTGATCCAGCTTGCTGTTGCCGCCTCTGGGAAGGCAGTGGATGATGGCCTGAGTACTCAGGGACCTGTCACCGAAGCTGCAGGCCAAGATGGAGTTCATGGCTCCCGATTTCAGCAACCTCAGCTGCAGCCACTTGAGGAGTAGATCAGCAGATAGACCATCTATCACTACCTTTGTTTCTGTTGCTTTGCATTTCAAATTAGCTTTAAAAAAATTCAAAAACTGGTAACATCTTTAAGTTGTAGAGCCTCTTCTGGGCTCTTTAGGGAAATAGGGCACACTCCTCAGAAAGGGTTAGAGTAGTTCATGGGATCTAGGGTTAGGCTAGTTCAATTAGTCCTCAATTTCTATCCCTGGTCTCCCATCCTGTCATATACATTATCCTTCTGTGTTCCTGATATGCCACCTGCAAACATACGACACAGCCAGCGTCCCTCTGTGCTATGCTATGTGTGCACCCATACCTAGGCCCCAGACCAGCCCTCGCAGACCCAGGTTACTGGCTGGCTCTGGTACCAGTCCAACTACAGGTTCTAGGCTGAGCCAAGTGTTCCTAGGGTATAATCTTGCTCCAGCAGGTCCAGGCTCTCCCCAATAGACATCAGGGGTAGGCTGATTCTGTGGACTGAGGTTCAAAGTCCACCCTCATAGAACTAGGTCCCAGCCCTGTGTGCCATCCTGATGGCTGTGGATTCAGGTTCTCATGCAGACGAATGTTCCTGGCCCACCTCCACAAACTGCACCAACAGCTTCATTTTTGTGCTTCTAAGCATATGTTCCTACTCCACCGACCCGGCACCAATCTCATGTCCCTAAGAAGGTAGCAGCAGCAAATCTGTCTGCAGAATGGGCCAGAAAGCACTTCCAAAATCTCTGGAAGGGGTTTGCCCAGACAGAAGCAGTCTGCACTGACTGAAATGAGCCCTGTGTTATTCAAATGCATAGTCACCCATGCTTAGCTGAAGGATCAAGACCAACCGGGGAAGCCAACCACCACCTGGACAACGCAATAATACACCAGCACAGCCATGAGAAACGAACACCAGGCAAGGGATGATTTGAGCAGAATGGGAAAGAATTCAACACAGCCACTTTGAAAGAAGCTTATGGACTACAAGGGAAGATTAATAAAGCCAGGGAAACAATATACAAGCAAAATATGAACAAAGAGATAAAAACCAAAAACAAAGTATGGGACTAAAGAAAAATAGTAACCGAACTGAACATTTCCACGGAGAGCTTCAACAGTAGAAATAATTAAACAGAAGAACACGGAGTTCAAAGACACAACACTTGAAGTTACTTAACGGTACCAAAAAGAAAATGAAATGGCAAAAGTTTGTAGGATTTATGTGACAGTACCGACGGCAAAGTTTCAAATTACAGGAATGCAAGGAGAAAGGACCTGAGAATTCTAAAAACAGATTTCTAAACCTGGGGAAAGATATAAATGCCACATATTCAAAGTCATAGATTTTTCAGTTTGATTCAATCCTAGTAAGACTATACCAAGACATAGCACAAACCAATCAAAGACAAACAGCATCCTTTAAGAAGAGAAAAGAAATATCATATAAGAATGTTAATAACGCTAGTGGTGTAACTTTGAGCAGAAATGTTATAGACCAGGAGAACATAATATGTTGCATTCAGGCCTGGCTAAAGCCCTTGTCTTAAACACGCAGGGATCCGTATGGGCGCTGGTTCTAATCCCGGCAGCCCTGCTTCTCATCCAGCTTCCTGCTTGTGGCCTAGCAAAGCAGTCGAGGATAGCCCAAAGCCTTGAGATCCTGTGGGAGATCCGGAAGAAGCTCTTGGCTCCTGGCTTCGGATTGGCTCAGCTCTGGCCATTGTGGCTCCTTGGGGAGTGAATCATTGGATGGAAGATCTTCCCCTCTGTCTCTTCCTCTTCTCTATATATCTGCCTTTCCAATAAAAATGCATAAATCTTAAAAGATGTTGTATTCAAGACATCAATCAAGAATACTTAGCAAAGTTCTTTACCAAACTAGACGCAGAGACTTTCCCGAAGCAGAGAGCGGGTAATCACCATCACACCAGTGTTACAAGGAGTTCTTAGAGCTGAAAGGCAGGAGGCTAATCAGTAGCATACAAACATGAATGTATAACACTTAATGGTAAAATAAATCACATCACTAATATGGAGATACAAGAAGTATCAAAAATAATTATAGGTACAATAATTTGTGAAGGGACGTAATATGTAAAAAGAAAGATCATGACATCAAAAATACAAAGTGAGAAGAAATAGGATGGAAATGTAGAGGTTTTTCTGTGCCAAGTTATCAGTTCAAAACAGCCTGTTTTACTTAGATATATTTTATTTCATTTTTATTGCAAAGTCAGATATACAGAGAGGAGGAGAGAGAGAGGAAGATCTTCTGTCTGCTGATTCACTCTCCAAATGGCCACAACAGCCAGAGTTGAGCCCATCTAAAGCCAGGAGCCTGGAGCCTCTTTTGGGTCTCCCACATAGGTACAGGATCCCAAGGCTTTGGGAAGTCCTCATCTGCTTTCCCAGGCCACAAGCAGGATGCTGGGTGGGAATTGGGGCTGCCGGGATATAAACCAGTGCCCATATGGGATCCCAGTGCATGCAAGGTACGAACTTTAGCCACTAGGCTACTGCGCCAGGCCCAAAACTGCCTGTTTAATGTAAGCTGTTTGGTGAACACAAAACAAAAACTTATAGTAGAGATGAAAAGAAGTCAGGTGTCCACACACACAAGTCAATAGATGTGACACACTGATTTACCAGAATGAACTGCATCCAGCAGATTATAATGCAGAAAAATTTGATAAAATTCAACTTCCTGTCATGTTAAAAAAGCCTCAATAATTTAGTTAGGTATAGAAAGAATGTACCACAACACAGTGAACCCACAGATGGCACACCCACAGCTAGTATAATTCTCAGTGTTGAAAATCTGAGAACATTTTCACTAAAATCATAAAGACGATGATGACAAGAATCACTACTCTAATCATTTCCATTCAACATAGTCCCAGAAGTTCTAACCACACCAGTTAAGTGAGAAGAGACAAAAGTCATCCAAATTGGAAAGAAAAAAGAATTTCCTCCTTTCAGATGATACAATCTTATATAGTTTTTAAAAACTCAAAAATGATTAGATGTTCAGTAAAGTTACATACATCAAACTCAATCTATAAAAATCAGTATTTTCATATGCTAGCAGAAAAGTACCTGCAAAATAAATTTTAAAAATAATTCCATTTACAATAGCTACAAATTGTTTAAAATAGAAATGGTGGTGTAATGGCTCAATTGGCTAATCTTCCCCCTGCAAGCACCAGGATCCCATATGGGAGCTGGCTCATGTTCTGACTGCTCCACTTCCCATCCAGTTCCCTGCTTGTGGACTGGGAAAGCAGTCGAGGACGATCCAAAGCCTTGGGACCCTGCACCTGCGTGGGAGACCCAGAAGAGGCTCCTGGCTCTTGGCCTTAGATCAACACAGCTCTGGCCATTGTGGCTATTTGGGAAGCGAACCAGAGGATGGGAGATCTGTCTCTCCTTCTCTCTGCAAGATCTTCCTTTCTAATAAAAATAAATCTTAAAAAAAATTCAGCAATAAATTTAACCAATGAGATCTAAGACCTGTACACTGCACGGTATAAACCACTGTAACCAGCAGTGAGCCTGCACTGACCATGCCATTTCCACTGTGAAACAAGATGGCAGGGATTCCAGGAGCTAAACTGAGACCTCAGGAGCCTCTCAGAAATGGATTGCTCCACATCACAGCATTTCCTTGGTTTGCTGTCATATGGGTTATTATGGGTTACATTGAATTAATGTCATTTTAAAAAAAGAATCATGGGAACTGAAGTCTTAATTTTATTGGAAAAACATTCAGATATGGATTAACATAAACCAATTTTTTTTTCAGTAGCCTAATGATAAAAAAACATAAGCTGGACTCAGCACCGTGGCACAGGTTAAGTCTCCTGTAGGGGCACCACCCAAGTGGGCACTGCTCTGGGTTCTGGCTGCTGTTCTTCCAATGGAAATTCCCTATGAATGTGCCTGGAAAAGTAGCAAAAGAGGGCCCCCACCAGCCAAGGGGGGACCCAGATGGCATTCTGGGTCCTGGTTTGGGCCTGAACCAGCCTGGCTCTTGCAGCCATTTGAGAAGTTAGTCAGCATATGGAAGCTCTCCACTGTCACTCCGCTTTTTAAATAAATACACTAAAAGAAGTTGTTGAGCTAGTTGTTCAACTCAAGAATACATAATTATAGAGAATCCCGAGCAATGAAATAGTAAACACATGAAAAATGAATGAAATAGCAAATCAACAGAAACCAAAATAATCAGAAGTTGTTTTTGTTTTTTGTTTGAAGATTTGTTTATTTGAAAGACTTACACAGAAGGAGATAGAGGGAAAGGAAGAGAGCGAGCTCCGGCAGCTATGGTTTGCAATGAGGAGGATTTGACCAGGACAACTTGAAGAGCCAGGAGGTCTCCCACGTGGATGGAAGGGGCCTTCTCCCACTGCTTTTCCTAGGCCATGAGCAGGCGTTTGGATTGGAAGTGGAGCAGCCAGGACTCGAAGAGCACCAGTGTGGGGCACTAGCATTTCAGGCGGTATCTTTTTGTGCTTTGTCACAGCACTAACCCCAGAAGTTCTTTTCCACGGGCCCGCATGGTAGTCTAGTGGTTTAAGCCCTTGTCTTACACGTGTTAAGATCCTGTAAGGGCACCGGTTCATATCCTAGCTGCCCTACTTCCCTCCCAGCAACCCGGGTTGCCTGACCCAGGCCCTTGGGCCTGCCTCTGCAGTGGTTGCTGGGTTTGTGAGCCCTGGGGGTGGGGAGTCTAATGGAGCCCAGGTCTATGGTCCCACCTGCGTGGTGGTGGCTGGGTCTATGAGCCCCTGGGGGTGGAAGGTCTGGTGGAGCCCACGTTATTTGGCTCAGGTCTTTGGGCCCACCTGTGAGGTGGGTGTGGGGTCTGTGAGCCCTGGAGGTGGGGCTCTGGTGAGGCACAGGCCACCTGGCCCAGGAGTTTGGGTCAACCTGCGAGAACTGGTCCTCCTCAGTGGAAAAGACAGAGCAGTAGACGGCAGGCCCTGATGCACATGGAGGATATGGCAGTCCATTGGCACCTGCAAAGGACATCTGATACCATAGCAGAGGAAGGAGAACAGAACAAATTGAACAACTACCTTAGCCAAATGATGACAGCATAAATCTGGTGGAAGAGACTGTAAGGTTGGCTACATTAGCCAATGGACGTTGGAAGGGTTTCCTCATCCTTGGATCGGCGAGATTGAGAGCACTTCAGAACTATCAAAACCACTTGGGCAGAACCCTCAGGGTGTGTGCCCCATGGGGACCCTGGGTTGATATCAGGTGGCCTTTCCCTATCCCTGGGTACTAAGGTGGTTGGGAGGCTGGAATGGTACATCCCTTATCTTCTCCCTTCCCTCAGCAACAGGAGAAGGACGCAGAAAATTTGGAAACGATCACACCCACTTTTCCCTAACCCTTGATCCTTCCCATCCTGATCAACTATGTAAACATCATCAAAATTAAAAATTGTTTTAGATCTTATAAAAATCGTCTGATATAAGATGACCTTTGTGCAAGATACATGATCGATACAGAGGTAAACATGCATATAGATATATTCATCTAGAGGAACTGTATAAGGGAGACAAGCATGCCAAGAACCATCCACTGATTCACACCCAAAATGGCTGCGACAGCTGGAGCTGGGCCAGTCCAAAGCCCAAAACTTGGATCTTTTTTCAGGTCTCCCATGTGGGTGCAGGGGACCAATGAATTGGGCCATCCTCTCCTGCTTTCCCAGGTCATTTGCAGGAAGCTGGATGAGAAGTGGAGCCACATAGATTCAAATGGGCAACCATATGGGATGTTGATGACATCGGAGGAGGCTTAGTATGATACGCCACAGAGCTTAGTATGATATGCCCAGCATAGTACCTTCTTAACAAGTAAAATGAAGGGAAATACTAAATAAATGTTATGCACTCATGAAAACAAGACCTGGACATTAGGTAAGAAATGCATTTCTGGCTGCTGTTGTGGTGTAGCACATTAAGCATTAACCTGCAGTGTCAGCATCCTGTATGGGCCAGGTTTGAGTCCCAGCTGCTTCAATTTCAATCCAGATGCCTATTAATGCACCTGGGAAAGCAGCAGGAAATGGCCCAAGTCTGTGTGCCCCTGCAAAAGGGAGATCTGGAAGAAGTTCCTCATTCCTGCCTTCAGCCTGGCCCACAATGGGCAACTGCCTCTTGGGAGTGAATTGGAGAATGGAAGACCAATACATTCATCCACTAATTAATTCATTCTCCCTTTCTCTCCCCGCTACAAATTGCATGAGGTCATCACAGCAGCAGAGCAAATGAAGTTGGTGCCTTCAGTGCTGGCATCTTACCTGGACATCAGTTCAAGGCCCAGTGATTCCACCTTCCTTTAAACTTCCTGCTACTACACCTGGAAAACTGAAGAGGGCCAAGTGTTTGACGCCCTGCCATTCATGTGGGAGACCAGGGTGGAACTGCGTCCCGGCTGGCTCGCTCGCTCACTGGGGCTCGCTCGCTCTCTGCTGTCCTAGATCCAGTGACTAGCATTGTTAAGTGGCAATGGCTTACAAATGAATTGCAACAAAATAGAAGTGTTTAATTACTGGTGTGATTCTCTTTGTGAGGGAACCCCAGGATCTACAAGGCAGTCAACAGCTTATGGGGTTCCACATTGCCTTCTCTCGTAAGGGAAGAAGGCGTGGCAAAAGGGAAGAGACAATGCTGCCAACTCTAGGGCCATCACTCATGTTAGTTCTGAGAAAAACACCCCTTCCACCTTGCATAGGCAAGGCAGCTACACCACAACAAACAGCTACTGCAAAAGCGAAAATGTCAGGTATACACAGTCAAAAAAAAAAAAAAAAAACAAAGTAATCCAGAGGTCAACATTTTCCAGCAGAGAGGAATTTGAAGATAGACAACTAAAGTCCTTGAGGATATTTTGGTTTAGAAAATACATTCCATTGGCTCATATTGACATAAGTTTTAAATGAAGGCAAAATGTTTCTGGAGTTCTTCCCTGAGTAAGTGTTTGTCTTTATCTCTTGTTCCATACCCGCACTGACTTCCCCTGAAAACACCCATTAATGTGTTTTCATCCCTTTAGAGTGGGGGAGGTGAGAACAGATCTGAAGCCAAAGCAGAGAATCCACTCAGCCTGTGCTATTTCCACTGTGTGGCACAGAATATTCCAGTCATCCATTCCTGTGCCTCCAGGGCTTCTCCTTGCTTGCTAACCGCCTCTTTGGACGTGCTCATGAACTTTGCGCGACATTTCAGGAACAGAAAAGCCAGCCAATATCCCCACTGGTTCCCAAGGGCATGGGAAGGCCTTTTTTGTTGTTGGTCACATCTGAGGATATGATTTCCCACCCTAATGCTCTGTCACAGCCATACCCATACTCCTTGGTTTTCTCTATTCAGAAAATTGGCTTCAATTCCCTTGTCTACACAGTGGGACAACAAATGGCTGTATCTCAGGCTCATTATGCAGCTTAACTAGGGCTAGTTTGATTTTTAAAAAGGACTTACTTTTATTAGAAAGTCAGATTTACAGACAGAAGAAGAAACAGAAAGTTCTTCCACCTGCTGTTAAACTTCCTCAAGTGGCTGTAATGGCTGGAGCTAAGCTGATCTGAAGCCAGAAGCCAGGAGCCTCTTTCATGTCTCCCATGCAGGACTAGAGTCCTAAGGCTTTGGGCCATCCTCGACTGCCTTCCCAGGTCACAAGCAGGGAGCTGGATGAAAAGGGGAACATCCAGGACACAAATTGGCGACCATATGGGATCCTGGTGCATGCAAGGTGAGGACTTTAGCTACTAGGTTACTGCACTGAGCCCGTAGTTCCCTAATTATCACAATAAGAAAGGCTCTAGTAACAGTGTCACATAACATTTGTTGTTGTTAGAAGTAAAGAACAAGTGAATGGATTCTGCCTCCTACCTCTAGGAAAGTCACAAGTTCTTGCCCTACTCTCCTTGATGGTTGGGCCATATTTTAATCGACACAGGGCTCAACAGGTAGCTTGAATACTGATTACAGCTATGGAGCAGCCAACTGTCTATCCTTGGCCTAAAGCTGAACTTCTGCCCGAAATGCAGATTGTATACACTTAGTCATTTTTTAAAAAGGTTGAATTATTTGAAAGGCAAAATAACAGGTGGGCAGGGGGAGGTGTGCAGGGAAAGACTGATCTATCCGCTGGTTCACTTCTCTCTTACATGGACCCCTAGCCCATGCTCTGACCTGCTTCCGGTTTGTCTCCAGAAGTTTCCCTAAGCAAGCTTTGCAAAGAATGAACTGGAGTCACCATGAGCTCACCCCGACAAGCCAGGAAGGTAAACCGTCGTCTCTGGGCTTGGCAACTCCCTGAAGTTCAGCACACATCTATAAAACCCATTCGATGCCATTCTTCCCTTCCCGGCTCCTGTATGCATTGCTTTTCAAATACAGAGGGCATGGGTGTAGGTGGCAGAGGCATAGGCTTACTGGGCCTGGCAGAAACATCTTTGCATGTGCCAAAAACAGACCCTTAAAGAAAACAAGAACCTTAGGGGGTGGTGGGGTGGGGAGGAAGTGGTGGTGGATATGGCCACACAGGCATGTTGAAGCGCCCTCGGAGACAGACTATCAAAAGTATCATTGTAGGGAATTTGGGGATCAATATTTAGCACAGCCGTTAAGACACCACTTGGGGTGCCCATCTTCACATACTGGCAGGCCTGGCTTTGGGTCCTGGATCTGTTGGATTCTTTCCACCATGCACCCTGGAAGGCAGCAGATGATGGCTCAGCTTGTTGAGTCCCTGCCATAGGAGAGAAAGACCCAGACTGAGTTCTTGACTCCTAGCTTTGGCCTGGCTTAACCCTAGCTGCTGTGGGCATTGGGAGAATAAACTAGAAGATGGAAGATTGCAGTTTCTCTCTGGCCTTCCAATAAGTAAAAGTAAGCCAGTAACTGGCTGAAGAAATCATCCTCAGAGGGAGAAGATGCTTCTGCATTCCCTTCCCGTGGTGATCACCAACGAAGGCTCTGCGTGCATGCCACACCCCTGCCGACACTGGCTTCCCAAGCTTGTGGCCTTGTATCTGCCGGTGTCCTGGAATGCAGCCAGGCTACCAGGCTCTGAAAGGAGAGACACTCGCCACGAGGAGACTGCTTGTCTCCTGCGTAAAGAGGGTGACAGCAGGACACCAACACAGCTGCTGGAGGGGAGAGGAAGCAGACAGCTGCAAGCAGGGTGGTCAGAAGAAATGCTTCCAAGATGCCCTGAGTCGCAGCACATCATAAAGCACCACGTCTTTAAACAGCTGGGCAGGCAAGGCAGCCTGTTATGAAACAATCAGGAGGATGGGGTTCCTTTCGAAGCAGCAGGATGAGAATCGAAGAACCAGAGAGGCCAAGGGATGGCAGGCCTGCTCTGCACTGGCAGTTCTATGAGTCAATCAAAGGCCTTGTTCTTTGAGGGTCCCTAATGGAAGGTTCTCGAGGTACATCAGCACCCACAGGAGAGGAGCATGTGGTTTGGATGCTTTGTGGTTGAAAGCAAAAGCTGTTTGCAGTGCCTCCAGTTCTGACCAAGTGCTTCCTGGAACCCCACCCCAGGCATCACAGCCAGCACACAAGTGATGGGGGCAAGTTGCAATGAGCAGCAAAATGAGGTCAGGTTTCCTCATGTAACTTTTCTCAATGTTACCAATTTTTCAAAAGGGTTGGAAGCTCCTTACAGAATTTAAAGTGCAAGAACTGGTGTTATGATACATTGTAACTGCCTCCTGCCATCCCAGCATCCCGTTTAAGCACGGGGGGTGCGAGTCCCAGCTGCTCCGCCTCCCATCCAGCTCCCTCTTGTTGCACCTAGGGAAGTGATAGATGGCGTAAGTACTTGGACCCCTACACCTAGGTGGGAGACCAAGGTGTAGCTCCAGGCTCCTGTTTGTCTGTACCAGCCTTGGCCAGCAGATAGAGTTACACTTTCTGTAATTCTGTGTACCCAGTGCCCCCAAAACACTATTTGAAATGAATTGCTTAACCCATGAGCCTAACCAGGAAAGAGAAGTTAAAAATATGTCAACTCATAGTTGAGATTTATCTAGTATTAACTGACTGGATATCACTACATGTTTTTGTGTCATTAAACATAGATGCCCTTCCTGAAATGGCCACTGTGACTGACTAAAGTTAGAAAGGGTGCTGGACGGTGAGAATGAAAAGAATCCATTTATTCTAGATTGAGCACAACTGGGTCTCCGCTCACACAAGATACAATATAAAGAGTGAAAGTGTGGTCAAGGAAAGAGTGAAAGGGAACAAGTTCTTGGAGAAGTCCTTCACCATGATAGCTAGAGTTTTAAGCATGTGATGATATGGGCACATATATTGTGGCATAGCCAGTTATACTGCTACTTGGGATGCCCACCTCTAATATCAGAACCTCAGCTCTCCTCCTGATTCCAACTTCCTGGAAGGCACCAGATGATGGATCAAAATGTTGGGTCCCTGCCAAAGTTGAAGGGCTCCTAATATTGCCTTGGTCCAGCCCTAATTGCAGTGGGCATTTATGGAGTGAACCAGCAGCTGGAAGATCTGTCTGTGTCTTGGCGTATTTGAACCTGGATTTGTAATACGAGATAGGCAATGGAGCAGAAAGGGCGGGAGTAGGGGAAGCTCCTCAGAGCACAACACTAAAGTTGCAGAGCAAAATGTACTTCCCAGCATCCATTGGAGCCAATGGTAAGGAGTACATGATAAACCGGCCCCACCCTTTGGAAGCCTACACACTGCGACGGGAGGGCTGCTGGTCCTCACTGATCCACTGCTGGCCCTCCCCAGGTAGATCTGTGATGAGGACAGGGACTGCGAATAAAGTCACGAGGTTCTCCTCCCTGTCTGCAGTTGGCAGGAAATTCTAACAACATGTAACCAGTAGGTGAGGGGTTCATGTTGGGAGATCCAGGCATGGTAGGTATCAAGTCCTTCTCTTTCCCAGGAATAAGCCAACCGCAAAGTGATTACTCTGTCCTCCCAACAGGAGCTGGAACTTAGCCAATCCTGTCTGCCTTCAGCAGTGCCCAGATGTGCTGGCCCTTTTAAAGGAAGCAACAACCAATGGAGGCTGCTCAGTTGGACTTATCTTGCAGGCCACTTGTGTCCAAAAGCTGCCTCCCCCTCAATCTCTGAGTCCAGAGTTTTACTGGTGCTAAGGGGTGGATGGTAAACTGCACAGTCTGGCCCAGTCATCCGCTGGCTTAAATGCAATTGTTGAGTGCTGGCCCTTCTAAGAGTGATGGATCACACAAAGCCTGTTTGTTAAAATCCTAGACAAAACACCTGCCTTCGGGGCTTAAGTTCCCTCTGTAGGATTCCTTATCTTTTTCTTCACTGTAATATTAGAGGTTGTCTCGCGCCCTTGCTAGAAATTTGCATTCCATACAAATCCCTAAGTGCTTTGTATATGGAGTGTGAGGGTCAGAACACACACATTTTGAAAGGATGAAGCAACAGCATTTCCACGCATGATCCCACATTGAGTACTCTTTGAAAAAGTGGGTGTTCCTTTGCCGCAAAACGGTTCCAACCGGAGACCATTATGCTCAGTGAAATAAGCCCCCCCACCAACCCTCAAAGGGTAAATATCATATATTCTCTGATACAAGAAAACCTTCGTGCAGAATACAAGATCGATAGGTATACAGGTAAACATGTATACACACATTCATCTAGAGGAACTGTATAAGGGAGACTGAGACCAAGAAAGGAAGGTGCAGTGCAGTACATATCTCTAGACTTAATATAAAAAGGATCCTGATGAAATGGTTACATAGATCTTGGCAATCAGGATACACCGAAATGGAAGAATGGTGTTGCTGAAGGACTATACTACTGTAATAATACAAGGAAAAATAGTGGAGGCAGGAGGAAGGATTAAGTGGGGATGGTGGGAAGGGTAACCCCTGAGTCTACAAAACTGTCATAAAACATTTTTAAATTAAAATATTTTTATAAAGTGAGTGCTCACTCAAATCTTCAATAATGGTCAATCAGGAAAAATATATTGGCATATTGACAAAGGTTATAATGCTAATTGTGTGTATTGTTATGCCCAGACATAACTGTAAGGCTCACCCCATTGGGGATTGGCCATCCTTTGAGAACAGTGCAATATGCACAGGGCACATCTGTTCCCTACAGGTGTAGCAAGACTGACAGCAGGTGCACCTCTGCCTAGTTCATGCTTTTGTCTACTTGGACGATGTTGGGAGAGTGGCCAATTCACCTGGTCTGATGAGGAGGGTGAATCCTCAGATGCAATCAGAGCTATTTCAGGGAGTCCAGAGCCTCTGAGGGAAGTGGTCCTCATGTGTCATCATCCGGAGGTCTATTTTATAATCCCTGCATCATGGGAAAAGGGCCAACTCTGCTGTCAGCATCTGGAGTAGAAGGCAGCGGGGGAAGCACACACCTGCTGATGGGAACAAGGTAACCCATCCAGAAAGTGATCTATGCTGCTCAAGATTTTTTTGTGTATGTGCTCATGGCTGTATGTGTGTGTGTGTTAAAACTATGAGCTGTGAAAGATTTCAGCAGAGGCCAGGGTCTTGCCTCTTAGCAGGATTCGTCTATACCTGCTGGTATAAATCACCTCCTGCTGAAGGAGCTGGCAGGCTTGGGGTTTTCACAGACGTCTATTGTTGGGGGAAGACACTGGTTTATTACAAGATCACCACCACCAAAACCACACGGGCTCCTGGGGAAAGAGAAGGAAGACCCCGGCCCCTGCAGCCAACGCTTCTCTGAGCCTGTGTCCTGGAAGTCCCAGGTACCTCCCAGCCTCTACTGTACTCAGAAATCCTGGGGCCTGTCCTCTGCACCTGATTTCTCAATGCAGACACAGCCGGGTCCTGGGCCAGAGCAGCTCACAGAAATTTATCACGCCCTCCTGAGACAGTGGTCCTTCTGCCTGGTTGGTCATCACCTTCTTCCAAAAGGATTTTAAGGAAGGCTGGGGAGGAGAGAGACCCGGTGTGACATCATTGCTCTTTGCTGATACCCGTTTTCCATGCAGTGGCTAAGAGATGGCCTGTGCAGGTGGCAGCCTGGGGGAGGTACTGCCTTTGTCCTCAGTTACCCTGTCTCCTCTAGGGGCCACTGACCTGCAGAGTGGATGTAGCAGTCTTCCAAGCTACATGCCTGGGAGGAAGGCCAACTTAGCTAGCTGCTTCCAGCTTCTACCACACTTGGGGCCAATCAGGATGTTTTGGGGTCCTGAAAAGAACCCCCTAAATCCAGAGTGACTAGCTCAGGTGGGAAGGGGTTAGTCTGCAGAGCATGGAGGTTGGAGGGTTGGTGGAATGTGGCTGTACACTCCTCTCAGCCTGGCTGATGGAGATGCGACCTGGCACCAGTGAAAAGCTTGGAGATTAATGGAGAAAAGGCGAAATCTGACAGATTTTCTGTGACTTTTAGTCCTGGGTGGGCTGGCTGGGCTTGATTGTCACTGGCTACTTAATCTTGTATATCTGAAACAGTCTAGCACATTTGCGGAGCCCAGCTAGCTCTGCACAGACGTCAAGGGGAGAGCAGATAAAAGCAAACTGCATTGAATTTCTGTGTTGCATCTTTCATCAGGCACTTGCTGACTACAAAATCATAAGCGACCCCAGCAGACACAGGCATCCTGCGGGGGGTGGTCCAGCCACACCCATGGTGTTCAGCTGGTTTCCTTGGCCAAACTGCTCCTGTTCTAGAATCTGCTGCCTCTCATGCTTCTTGTCAGTAGAGAGAAAGAGAGACAGACAGAGAAAGAGAGAGACAGACAGAGAGAGAGAGAGAGAGAGAGAGAGAGAGAGAGAGAGAGAGAGTGTGTGTGTGTTACTCAACACCTTGATTCCTCCTCTTCCTAAACCATGGGTCCCTGCCTAATCAGATGGCTAAACATGTGACTCTCTGGAACTACTGATCTACAAGCATGGATGGATATGGCAGAAAGGTGGGAACAAAGGAAGGTGGGAACAATCTGCCAAGAGACCCAACATACCTGCATATATGCCCCTCACAAGAAGGGTACTCCTGTTATGGTCTATCCAAAACAGCAACCCAGGAAGACAGCTTTAAAAATCCAATGATGCTATTTGCATCCTAGTTTACCAAAATGAACATACAACCAAAGTCACTCAGGCCAAGACTCACACAGGGAGGGAGAAAGAACGAGGGAAGCGATTGTTTGCACAAGTTACTACAAGTTACCACAGGTTGCTTCTGTTTAGAAGAGAGGGTGTGTTTGCGGTGACTGTATGGAATCATGGTGCACTTGCTCTTCTCTGGTCTAGTCTGGTGTGAGTAACAGCACCAATCAGATCCAAGCTCCCATGGATTTATTTCACATCATCTGTCCTGACCTTTTTAATCGTTCTCTAATTCTTCAAAACTCACTTGCATGGTTGAGTACATCATCAGGGGATGAACAGCCAAGATTGATGGAAGCCCAGTCTGGATAGGAACCATCCTCAGCCTGGCATCTGAGAACAAATGAGACTCTGCATGCTTCCAAACAGAGGAAAGCCACAGTCCGCTGTGTCTGCGATTTGCCACATTGCAGGCACACAGGTCCACACAGAGCACCTTCCTCCCTGCAGCGAGTGTTGGCTAGGGTGAAAGGTCTCCACAAAGCAGAACATTCTGGAGTAAACATACACAAAACTCATCATAAACCAGACTAATTCTTCTGTCTGCTTGGGGAAGACAGGAGACATAAACGGAGCCCAACCACACAGCAAAGTGTCACCCATCTCTTACTATGCCTTTGATGTATCACCAGGTAGTTGGCTATTTTTAAATAAATAGCTAAGGAGGTCTGCTTAAAGGAAGGTTCAGGAAGCTACTGATGGGCTTTAAAAGGGAAGGTGAAGTGGAAAATGTGTCTTCAGGGGATTAGTTTCATTTCAGCAACCCATCTCATCCATGAGGTTACACGTTATTTTGTGAGTTTTCACTTTTAAAGGTGCAATCACCAATAATCTCCAAGACTATTAGAGCTGGGGCTGGGTTGGAATGATGGAGTCCACATAATAAATGGCGCTCAAGGTAAAGGCTTGCCCCTCCACCCTGTACTACTGTAGGAAGACCCTCAAGACACAGAATTATAGAATGGCTGAGAGCTTCAAGGAGTATTGGGCGCAGCTTTCATGACTATCAAAATGATAAAAAGGAAAGATGGCAATGTGTATGCCAATACAGCAAGCTGGGACAGAAAGTGTCCCATTACATGGGAATTGACTGTGGGTATTTTCCAACCTTCTGGCTTGCAATGTTTAAAATAATGCCTCTCCTCTTCCAGGTTAAAAAAAGAAAAACAGATGTGCAGTCATGGACAAAAAGCAGGTGAATTCACAGGACAGGAAAACCAGATTCCAGACCAAAAGCTGTTGCTAGAATTTTCAAAACCCAAACTCTCTCCATGGTACTTTTTGCATGAAAGGTGGAGGTCACCAGACTCCCAAGAGCTGAGAGATCCAAACAAAACCCACAGCCATCACTCTGGGACCAGAATGCCTGGCAGGCTTCAAGAGGTTTCTTCACAGCTACGTTTCTGCCACTGTCATTTTACCTTTAATGAGCTCCACAGGTGGCAAATACAAACAGAAATGAAAGTATGAGACTCCCCCAGGGCCGTCTCAAGACAATGAAGCCAGAACTTTTTAGACAATGAGATGAATCTGACACATGAATATTACAAAGGGAAACCTAGGAAGAGATGCGTTCAAAATGTCTGCTTGGTGGCCTGCAAGGCTCCTAGTTTCCCGATGGGACATCATGTAATAGATGCACAAATGGGCTCCACCTGCCACAGATCCCTCACCCATCGGTAATTTGGTTGCTTTGGGATAGAGATTCTTAACTACCAAGAGTTCTCACTGAAGACAAATAATCCTGAGACAGGTTCAGACACATTCATTATTAACCCAACAAAGAATTCTTAGCATCTATTGAGCAGCAGACACTCTCCTGGGAATATTGCAAGGTTGAAACAAACATGGTTCTTGCCTTTACTGATTTTAATGCCTATCAAGGGAGTCACTGAATTAGGATCTGCACGTGTGAAGAGCTATCAAAAGGATGGCACAAGATGCTGTGGAAGTTTAGCTTAGGGTGTCAAGAGTAGTTCCTCCCCGGAACAGCTAAGGGACAATGTTTTGGTGTTCTGGAAGGAACAGACTGGGAGGCAGAGAGAAGCACTGTGTGTACAAAGAACAGATAACAAAATCATTGAAGAGGGAGGAAGGAGTGACATGCACAAAGAGGCCTGAAGAGTAGATACATTTGTCATAGAGGATCTTGTGGATAGTGTTGAAAGTTTGGTCTCTACTGACAGAATGGGAAGCTACCTAGGTGGCTACACTCAGGGGAGAGGAACTTGATGAGATTTGTGACCTGCTATGGCTACTGTGTGAAAAAATATATATAACTGAGACCCAGAGGGCTTCAGGAAACAGGAAGTTATTGCCCAAATCCAAGTGAGATTCAGTGTAGGATGAACCCCATTCTTGTCAGCAAGATTGAAGAAAAGCTGGCATATCCTGACATCTATAGTGAAGCTATTTCAAGACCCAGAGACAGAGCTTAGGCAAGCAAGACAGGTGTGTGAAGACTATCGTATCCTTAGAAGATGCGTCTTGGCACACCAACACCTGTGTAGGTATGATGGGGGAAGGCAATGGAGGGTGAAGAGGGCAATTCAAACAAATACACTGGATAGGACATACCTACGTCATCACTTGTAACAGTTATGCTAAAAGGAAATTAGTTATAGGAAAGGATTCTACCAAGACCATGTCCTTAAAAACAGGAATTTGTATCTATTCCAAAGTGATTCATGGGTTTTCATTTAAATCCATCCTGTGAGAAACCTATTACATAGCTCCAGAGTAGCTGTACATATGTGTAAAATTCATATGTACGACACTATATTTTATGTACGCATATTTTTTCGATTACCCCTCTTAACATGAGCAACTAATAAGTTAATTTTCTCCCATTTGTCTTCACTTTTGAGACTACGAATTGAGATGAGGATTTATTAGGCATTCATACTTTCAGACCAAGTCTGTATCTTGGCCTTGTCAATGCAACAATGTAATTTAGTCAAATTACACAAGTAAAACATGAAAGCAAAATGGGAAGTTTTTTCTATGAGATTTTGGTTAAATATTAAAAGGACCTAACAGAACCAAACCTCCAAAGGGAAAAAAAGTTGTTGAATTAGGTTAAAATATTAGAGAAAGCATCTAGACATGCATTCTAAAATTCAATTTCTAGAGCAAATTGCCTTTAAGTTTTGATCCACTGCAATGACAGGGAAACAAATTGTAGGTGAGACATTATGAATATAGCTGATGCGAATCAAGATGGCGACACAGGCTGTAGACTTGTCTGAGATGGAGAATTGTTAGGGTAAAGCACAAAGAGCTGATTACAAAAAAAAGAGGGTCAGAGAGTCAAGATGGAGGGAGTACCTGGACACGAGGAAGAGGCAACAATGATGGAGTGGTGTTACAGGGAACAGAAAACCCACCAGCCACTGATGAGCAGCAATCCAGACTCTAGCAATAGCCAGGGATCCAGTGGCAGCCACAGATCAGCTCTTGTGGCAGCAGGTGGGAGCTTTGGTTCACATGGGAAGCTCAGGAGGTGAAGGCAGGCTGGTTCTAGCCAATCCTGCTGAATACTTTGGCCCAGCAATGAATGGGAAAGGAGCTGCAAACTGAGGGGCACACAGGTGATGGGTTAGAGATCACAACACAGGGATCAAATGCCGGAGTGGGCCCATTTCAGGCCAGTCACACCAGGCTGATCCCATGGAGAGGACAGCACCGGCTTTGCGTCCTGCAGGATCTGTGTGGTCCCCAGATCCAAAGGCCAACAGCCCTGGCTCTCTGGGGTGCCCTTCTGGGCACCATTTTGTGTGTTCAGAAAAGATCAGTGCCGCAGACAAACCAGATATCTGGGACAGTTGGCGTCTTCCTAACTCAGGACACTGATTTGAACATAAAAATTGACTTGTAGACTTGTGGGTAATACATCTTGGAAATCTGCATGAAGGAGAAAAATCCAAACAGGATTGCAATGTCAAAAGTTAAAACAAGAGACAGTGGCACAATGAACGTTACTGAAGACTCCCTGGTAAAGGAGCAAAAATCTCTATCACCCTCAGAGTTAACTGAGGAACACATTGAAAATATGGGGGACACAGAATTCAGAAAATGATTATAAAGCTTCTGACAAACAATGAGAAGCACATGATACAGGAGTTCAAAGAATTTAAAGAATTTGTCACACAGGAAATGAATCAAATAAAAACTAACATTCAAAAGTTAAGAATATAGTGGAACAAATTAAAAGTGTAGTGGAGAGTCTCAAAAATGGAGTGAATGAAGCAGAAGAAAGAACATCAGAACTGGAAGATACTGCCTGTCACCAGGGGAAATAAACAAAAAGCTGGAAACAGAGGTAGGTCAAGCTAAGAAAAAAAAATGGTATAAGAATTAAAAGATACGATTAAAAGGCCCAACATAAGAAGTATGGGAGTTTCAGAAGATGCAGAAAGAAGCTGGAGTTAAAAGTTTATTCAATGAAATAATAAATGAAAACTTCCCTAATTTGGAGAAAGAACTGGAAAACAATATACAGGAGAATCACAGAATTCAAAGTTGATCAAAGACGTACCTCACCAAGACACATGATAATCAAGATCTCCTCAGTTGAACATAAGAAAAAATCCTTAAATGTGCATGTGCGAAAAATCAAGTGACTTATAGAGGAAATCCCAATCAAACTCACAGCTGACCTCTCAAAGGAAACACTACAGGCCAGGAGAGATTGGAGTGACATATTCCAGATTCTAAAAGGGAAACAGTTTTCAGCCCAGAATAACATATCCTGCAAAGCTCTCCTTTGTCCTTGAAAATGAAATAAAATTCTTCCTCAATAAAGAACATCTCCAAGAGTTTGTCTCCTCCAAACCTGCCCTACAAATACTAAAATTTAGATGTTCGAGAAAGAGAAGAATAGCAACTACCAAAACCAAAGGCAAATGTGAGACTCAAAGAACAACCCATTGCTAAGATCACAGGACCAAATTGCCACCTATCCAAATTAACATTGAATGTAAATGGCTTAAACTCAGCATGGATTAGAGGATTGGATCAAAAAACAAAACCCATCTAGCTGCTGCTTACAGGAGACACATCTCACCGATAAAGATCAGAGGAAACAAAGTGAAAGGATGGAAAAAGATATTCCAAGTGAATGGCAAGGAAAAACATGTAGGGGTAGCCATTCGTATCAGACATTAATGTGAAAAATATTAAAAGAGATGAAGGACACCATGTAATGATGAAAGGATCAATTCAGCAAGAAGAGATCACCATAATAAATGTACATGCACCAAATGCCAAGGCATCTAGTTGTGTGAAACAAACATTAATGGACTTAAGGGAGAAATAGACTCCAATACAACCACAGTAGGTGACCTTAATACCCCATTAACATCACTGGGCAGATTAAAAAATGGAAACTCAAAGAAACAGAGCACACACAAACTTTAGAGCAAATGGATTTAATTGATACCTACCAAACCTTTCATCCTACAGATAGAGAATACACTTTTTCTTCATCAGTACATGGAACCTTCTCCAGAATTGATCATGTTATAGGCCACTAAACAAGTCTCAGAAAATTTTTAAAAATCAGAATTAAACTGTACATCTTCTCAGACCATCATGGAGTGAAGCAAGAGACCAAGAAGTCAAAACACCCAAGAAGACTTGCAAACACATGGAGACTCAGTAACATGTTACTAAATGAGCAGTGGATTAGACACAAAATCAAGGGAAATTAAAAAATTGCTTGAAGGCATCAACACAACATATCAAAACTATGGGACGCAATCAAGGTAGTGTTAAGAGGCAAGTTTATCTCAGTGCTTATGTTAAGAAACTAGAAAAGCAGCAGGTAAATCATCTAACCCTACAGTTGAAGGAACTAGAAAAACAGCAAAGCAATCCCAAGATTAGTAGGAAGAAAGAAATAATCAAAATAATGGAGGAAATAAACCAAATAGAGACCAAGAGAACTACACATAAGATCAATGAATCAAAGAGCTGGTTCTTTGAGAAAAATCAACAAAATAGACTCCCCACTAACCCAAATAATCAAAAAAAAAGGAGGAAGGAGATACGCATCAATAGCATTAGAGACAAGGAAACATGAAAAGAAAGGAAACATAACAGATACCTCAGATATACAGGGAATTATTGCGAAGTATTACAAGCAACTATGAAGAAACCAGCAAACCTAGAAGAGATGGATAGATTTTTGGACATATACAATCCATCAAAATTGAATCAAGAAGCAATTAGCAATCTAACTAGAACTATAACATGGACTGAGATTGAATCAATTAAAGCCCTCTCAACCAAGAAAAGTCCTGGACCAGATGGTTTCACTGCTGAATTCTACCAAACGTTTCAAGACAAGCTTATCCCAATCCTCCACAAGCTTTTCCAAACAATAGAGTGGCAATCCTTCCAAACTCTATGAAGCCAGTATCACCTTAATACCAGAGCCAGGCAGAGAAACACAGAAACAGAAAACTACACAGTGATATTCTTGATAAACATAGATGCAAAGATCCTTGAACAAAATATTAGTTAACAGGATCCAACAGCACATCAGGCAGATCATTCACCCAGACCAGGTGGGATTCATCCCAGGCATGCAGGGATGGTTCAACATTCTCAAATCAGTAAATGTGATACATCACATCAATAAAATGAAAAATAAAATGATAGGATCATCTCAATAGATGCAGAGAAGGCATTTGATAAGATCCAACGGCACTGCATACTGAAAACTCTAAGTTAGACATAGAAGGAACATTCTATAAAACAATCAAAGCAATTTATGAAAAACCCAATGCCAACATCATTCTAAATGGGGAAAGATTAGAAGCCTTTCCACTAAAATCTGGAACTAGACAGAGATGTCCACTGCCACCACTACTCTTCAATATAGTATTGGGTCTCTCCTTGCCAGCCAAGAGGCATCTTTGAGCCAGGGGACAGAGTTACAACAATTATTTGGTTTGAATGATGTTCCTATCGGAGGGTGGAGATAGCATCAGCCTTCAAATCAATGCATCCCCTACAGACATCAGACATATATTCTCTCTCCCAGAGTGAGATGTCTTTTTAGGATAGAGTAAAGCAAAGAAATTTCAGAGTTTAGTCTGTATGTACTGATGACCTACTCTGTGAGAGGCACTCGTCTCTCCATATTCCGGGTTTATGCACGCAAGAATCTTCAGACACAGAGAGCCTGCTAGATGCCAAGGCTAATAAGAATCTCATAGAATCAATTATACACATTTCATTACAGGAACAATCCCATCCTGATGGTTTCAACTCATTGTTGAAGTCTGGAGGAGACACTCTTTGTAAGAAATGTGGACAAAATTACAGGACATGGATAATTGTACTTATTGAATATTTTCTTGGTTGTGATTGAAGAAAAAGAGAACAAGAAAACACAAATGAGTATTTCGGGAAGCCCCTGCAGTATCAGGCAGGGGCTTATGGGAAGAGGCCAGTGATGGGTCTGCATTTGCAAACAGCCAGACCTTGCAGTGTGGCGCTCTGGTCTAGCTGAAGGTCAGCCCACCCGGAGGGGGGGCAGACATGGGTGTAAATCAGATGCATGACACGATTCATCCTTCAGGCCATTTTGTTGGATGTTTGGCTTTAATTTGTGGGTGTCTTTTCTTTTTCCAAAAGCTGACTTGAGAACAGAGAGGAAATTCAAGGCTCCAGAACGCACGGCTGAGCTGTGTCCTCCCCGGGGGCCTGTTTCCCATCTCTAAGTGTTTTCATGGGTGGGTCTCATTATGTACAAGACATGTTGCACAGATGTGTCTCCCTTGCCTCAAGAGGGGCCTGGACTCAGTTGCTTATTACTGCTAATAACAGCAGCTTCTTTGCAGATGTCACATGGTTCAAAAACCATAATAGATGACTATGGTGTCACACTTTAGAATGCGTATTTTGGACTCCAATCTGGCTTGGAATCCTTAGCCCCTTCTATGTTTCATTTATAACATCACACCAATGAATTTACATTTATTTGGTTCTGTTTGTCTTCCTCATTTGGAATATAAAGTCCAGGAGGCAGGTATCCACTCACTTTGTTCACTGATTTCTCCCAAGCATATAGTACTATTTTTCAAAGACATTCAGATATCGGAGGCATGTATGAAGTTAGGATCTATTATTTAACCATGTCTTTTCACACTTAGGCAGTTGATAAAGAATAGGTCTTCACACCACTAGCTACATATTCTTTTCCTCTTCTTGCTACTCCACCAGCCCTGAGGGTTCTTTTGTATAGCAAACAAATACCTACACTCAGGTTGGTGTGCATTTGTACCATATCCCTATCCTCTTGCTATATAAAAAAAGTTGGGGTTTTTTTTTTGAATATTCATAGCAATTTTCCGCCAACAATGTCTGCCTCTAGAAAGTAAGATATCAAAAGCCAGTTGGACCTGTGTGCCTCCTGTGGACTAGATCAGGGAAAAGCCAGGCTGGGCCGATTATTCCCACTGGTGCAAACAAAATTGGAGTAGGTGAGGATTGTTTGGGCTTGGCCACAGCATCAGCTGGCAGAGGCTGGCACTGGGGGCTAATTCTGTCAAGTCAAACCACAGAACCACCTGGAGAGTGCATAATTCAGGAGTGAGAGAAACCTGGGAGGGAAATAGTCTGTTCCTCCCTCTTGGGTTACCACTGCCACAGGAGGGCACGAAAATTAGGACAGGGGCTGGGATGGTTAGACAGAGAGGCACCCAACCACATCCGTGAGGGCTGGATAGTTGAGCTAGTTAGATGGAACTAAGCTTCAATACCCATCGACATGCACGGGAGCCAAATGGGACGTGGGACAGACTGGACTGGTCTGCTATACATACTGGCAAACCAGGGTAGGGGGCGGGCCTGGTGGGGGTTGTTGTGGGTGGCTCCAACTAAGCTGCAGCTACCACTGGTTTATGCGAGGGCCAAGTATGTGCTGGGCAGAACCAGGCTGGATTGCAACACCCATTGGTTCCAGTGGAAGTCAGGGCTGAAAACAGAACCCAGCAATTGCAACCACCAGCTGATCAGGGCAATGGACTGTGCTGGGCCCTGTGCTTGCTAGTACATACAAGAATCTGGTCTGGGAACACCTCAGACGAAATTTCTTTGGGGATCTCCCCAATTAAATGCCAGACTCAGAACCCTAACCAAGAAAAGACAGAAGACAGAACAAGTCAATCAACCACCTCAGCTATTTGTTGGCAGCAAAATACTGGGCAAATGGAGACTATGATGGACTATGTCAATCAGTGGATTCTTCAGCGACCTCATTGTGCTTGGAGTGGCGAGATTGGCAGTGATTCATAACTGGTGAATTATCAAAACCACTTGAGCAAGTATCTCAGAGCATGCCCCACATCTGGGACCTGGGGTGGTGGGAAACTAGGTGGGGCTTCTCCCTCAATATCCCCCTTTACCTCAGATACATGAAGGAAACAATATGGAAATAGTCTTACCCACTTCCCTATAACTCTTGAACCTTTTTACCCTAATTAACTATGTAAAGATTGTAAAAAATATATATAATAAAAAATACAAAATAATTGAAAAAAATAAATTTTTTAAAAAACCAGTTGGGTTTTAGTCTACTATTTTTCTACAGACTGAAAGATATGATGAAACTCAGAGCTGAAAAGTGATTTCTTTGTCTTAGACAATATCTGCTGTCCCCATGAAACTGGATTAGAAAAGGCTCCCATTACTGTCTAGGTACAAAGCTATTTCAGCTAAACTCCAGTTCTATGTCTGACATCCCTTATTTTGGCCCTTTCTCGCCTTGTAACACCTCTATGTGATGATCATGTTGACCATTCTTATGGCCTCTGCGGAGTTATTTTACACATTTGGCTTAATGTACCACGCATAGATTTCACTGTCCAATTGGAGGTTGCAGGCAATCTCCAACAGGAGATTTATAAACTTGACCCCCAATCACAGGACACCTTTATGTTACAATTCTGCTGTCTACAGCCTGTTTCTTACCTGCTCTTCCTTCAGCTGGTATTTAACAAGGGTTTTACTGGGAAGGCAAGTTTATTCTTATCCCCTTTGCAGCTAATGTATGACCCTGAAAAATTCATATTGAGGAAACACAGAGTGAGCTGCAAGTCCAATGCAGAGTCTGAATCAATTTTTCTTCTAGAAGTGACAACAATGTAAATATAGTGATATTAGAATGAATGAAATTTTTCATAGGGAAAAATATTTCTTCCTAAGGAAACTCTGCATATAGATATGCAAACTAGGGCACCAGACGATAACCCAGGGCTGGGGGCAGAATTTCTACCCTTCCGCAGGGGGGCTGGGAGTAATGGTGGCCCCTCCTCAGTCCTCCACGTGCTACCTTACTGTCTCCCACCTCCCCCGGATGCCAGCATGGAGAGCTGGAAGGGCAGGTACGCCATAACCCAGACTACGGCAACCACTGAACAGAGGTGGGAGTTGCAACCACACAGAATTTTTAAGTCTGGGAGAAGAAATCTCTCGGTTCTCAGAGCTTAAGTCTAATCCCCCCAAAACCCTAAATCACCAAAGCATGAGTTCACCTTTGGCACAGATGACCTCAAAGGCTTTAGGGAAAAGGACAACTCACTAGAAGATTCAACTACCTGGTCACTACGGACAACTAGCTGCTTCAGACGCCCAGTGCCCATCACCACGTGAGCACTCAATGGATGCCTCTCACATCGATTCTATGTGCCCTTGGCAAATTTTCTGATCAGAGTTGTCTTTTTGTGTTCATTATTTTGGCTATAACAAGTTTGACAGACACTGGCTTATGTAACAAAGGGCATTATTTTCTCCAAAGTGGTTTTCTGAAGTGTGGCAGGCCCTGGGTTGCTTAGTTTGGAGGCTGAATACTTTCATCCTCCAGGAAAAGACTCTTTCACTGTTCTGCTCTTCTCTCTGTGGGGAGCCGGCTTCAGTCCTGGTTTGTCTCCAAAGGTCAGAGTATAGTGGCTGGAGTCCTCTCTAAAGCAGCCTTACACAACCTAATGTGAAGGCTATAGTGGGACTTGGACTTCTTTGTCGACAGCAAAACTTGCCCTGTCCTTCTCAAAAACTCTTCCTTTATATCTCATTGGTGAGAACTTTTCCTAGCACCCTGTGTAAGCTAATTGTAAACAAGCACAATGCAACCACAGTTGACTTGGACTAAAACACCTTTTGGTCCTCAGGTGGTGGGCTCAGTTTTCCTGAAAACCTATGGTCACACATGTATATTTAGGATTTATTCTATCAATAAGAAAAACCTGGAGATATTTGCCACACTCTTAACATGTCCTGCAAGGAAAGATGCATGGATGAACAATAACTTTTGGTCCTCACAGCAGTTGCGTCAAGACTTTCAAATTGATCTCCTTGCTTACTTAAGATTTGACTCCTCTTCAGAAGCAAGCAAAGCTCTGAGGAGGAGGAGGTGACATGTTAAACCTCCAAGCACTGATGACTCGTCAAGCCTACTGTCCTATGGCCTGGATGGACAAGTGCCTGGCCATCTCAAGGCTTGTGTGGAGTAGACAAGAGAAATTGGCAGCAATCCTACTTAGTGAAAACTTAACCAAATTCCTACTGGGAATTTCTCATTATTTCAAGTGGATACCAAGGAGAGACCATAGATGCTGCCTGCCCCCAGGAATCTGGGGCTTTGCAACTCTGCTTCGAACCAGTCTGTCCAAAGAACTAGATCCAACCTAATCAGGAATCCAAGATGGTCCAAATTGTGTGGGCTTCTGCCTGCCCAATCAGTGAGCCTGGTTAGTCCTCTTTTGGCTAAAAGACAAAGAGGCCTTTTAGCTGACTGTGGCCTATAGAGTACATACAGCAAATGTCAATCCCTTGATTTGTGATTTCTGTCATTAGACTAAGCCAGTTCTATCTGCCTTGTTCTAAACTACGAGTTGGGTACCAGTATCAGCTACCTAACAGAAGATTGATAGTGTTTCTTTAGAATAACATCTACATAAGAAAGTCTTAAAGGAGGACAAACAACAGTTGGGTAAAAGGCTTATGGAGAATGAACAGTGAGCAAGGCTACACATGAGGAGGCCAAGCCTCAGAAGTGGGGCATACAATGACAGCATATGCACCAATTCCCTTGTAAGGCAATGGGAATACATAAAGAATGAATTCCAAGCAGTCTTTAAGACCACAATCCCTATAAGCAGCAAAGTCCTGGCACCATGACCCACTACTTCGTAGGCATTTTGGGCCTTGTGGGTATATTAGAGTAAGCAGACAGGGTAGAATTTTGTTATTGTCACCATGGTTAAAAGTAATTTGAATAAACCAGAAATACTAAAGGGAAAAACAAAGTGAATTCCCGGAAAAATAACCACATCTATTACTGATGCCCAGTGGGTAAGTTATTTAAGTAATTTACTGCTGCCCATATGGATGGATTACTTACCCAGGCAATGATAATTAACAGCATTGTCCAGAGAAATCTACCTTGGAAGATGTAAACAATGGAAACTTACGCTTCTCGTCAGTCACATACCACCATTTCTTTTCGTAATCTTTACTGATAAAGAAAATGAACTGAATGAAAATTATGTCAACAGCTACTTAAAAATCATTACTTGTACACCCACTTATGTGGATCTGCTCTGGCCCCATCTAAGGCTTATACAATTAGGATGAGGTTGTTAGCTGGTAGTATATGAGCATGCCTGAGCTGGAACACTGTAAAATGAGACCTCCAGCCAAAAGAAAGTCCAAAAACATAAATTTCAAGAAATTATAAATTGAGTCAGACAGTGAAAATCCCAAACACTTGATAATTTGATCATTGGTAAAGATGATAGGGGAACTGTATAATAGAGACTATCATGTTGAGGTGTGAGGATACAATGCAGTATGCATCTCTACTTCCAAATCAGAGATGGACTCCCAATAAACCTATTAAATACATATTGATAATAGGATGCTGGGCTGTCTGCCATTGTCTATACCTACAATGTCAGAATACACTTACACAGAAATGATGGACTTATGATTGTTTTTGAAGGACTCTACTACTGTAATACCGGGGAAATGAGTGAGGGGAGGGGAAACAGGACAGGGGTGGGGATTCCTGAAGCCTATGGAATTGCATCATAAATTTTTAAAAAGACAATAAATTCCTTAACAGATTCCAGATTCTGTATGCGTGAAGTATGGAAACACATACTCATCATAGTGAAGTACACTCCCCACTACACAGGACATGGGAAACTTGACAGATACAGGACTTCTGGGTTTTCCAAGCTTATGAGAAAAAAAAAAATACAGTCCACTAAGATCTAATAAGTTCTAGGTGCAATATGTGAATATGTTGTAGTAGCATGGCTTACCAACAGGATGTTGTCTGTGATGTGAAAAATCAGAGGCAATGCTTAAGATCCAGGCATATAGATTCTGACATGAAAAATGCTGCCTACGTGAAGAGAGTAACTTGGCCACTTGTGTTTGCCACTAGATTCCTGGTATTTAAATTTGTACCTGATACCTAATAGGTGCTTAGAAATTGGCTACCAAGACCAAATGCGTGCTGAATGTTGACCGATTGGCTGGCCCAAACAGCCCTAACACTCTGTCATTCTGCCCATTGACATTTTATCTTCCTTCCAATCCTATCGCCCAAAGCCATACAGTTGCCCCACCTTTCTCCTTGCACTCCTTCCTATTTAGTTTCATCTCCTCAATTTATGGGGTCACTCAAATATTTTCACTTCAACTGGGAAAACAAGCTCTCATTGCCATCATTGTCACCTGGCCGAGACTCCCAACCCAAGTGTGGCGTTGAAGGAAATGCCAACCCAAAGAATTTGGTCTGTTTAGGTCACATGAGGCTCCTAAACATCTCATCTTGGGATTGAATTTGGGTTGCATTGCTGATTTTTCAGATAAGCCTTCATGCCAAGATGACCCTGCCCCCCAGCACCATTTCCACCTGCAATGATTTTAGAACTCTGAAAGGTATCAGCTCCCTGTAACCTAAATCAAAAGTGCGGAATTAAAATGGTGGTTAAACTAGAGACACTTTATCCTGGAGATTGAGGATTAGAAAAATAGACTCAATTATTTATCTATAGGAAAACTACTACCACATATTTTCACCATAACAGAAGATTGTATAAGAAAATGCATCGCCCACTCCAAGAACGTGGTCAAAGCTGTGAAGCTGAGGTGTGACCCTCACGCATTGAATGCCATTGACCACACAGCTGCTGATCTTCGACTTAGAGGGAAAAGTAGCTCTTCCCAGATCCCAGGAAGTTCTGGAAAACAAGTGACATCTCTAGGAAAAACACCTGGCACCCTTGAGCGAAGCATGGATGAAAGGAATTGTATACACCAGAACAACGTATAGGACACAAACCTCCGAGTCCAGGAGACCCTCTTGGGACACTGTCCTGACAAAGTGGAGGTGCCAAGCAGAGCTGTGGGAGACATTTCCCATGTCACGTCCTTAGCCACGGAGGCCACACCTTTTGTTCTAAGGTGAGCACCTTGGGACTTCCACATTTAAGTAGTCAGCCCTGACAGTTCTTGTTTCTCAGATTCCACTCCCTCCTGTAAGACAATTGTCCTAGACTGGCACCCAGCGCCACTGAGACAAACAGTGCACAGGAAGTAGACAGGCCTTGCTTAGGGATATGCCCAGGCGGCCAATTACAGAGTTGGAATTTTGGGGTGTTCTGGAGGTCCCTGCTAGACCCTTATCTTTCCACAATTCCCTGCCCATCAGGCTCACTGTGGATAGGCTGCAGCACAACACACAGGAGAACCTCATCTGGCAAGTAGGTTTGAGGATTCTCAGGTGAGATCTGCAAGGGATGAATGCAAATGAGCTGGCTTGAGAAGCTCAACCCCCGTGCTAGAGGAAACTCAAACAGAAACCATTTGTCAAAACCAACATCCAGAAGATTCTAAAAGAAACGTCAACTTATTGAGGGCTTAAACTACTCAGAGAGGTCCTTCACTGATATGTTCAGGCAGGTTAAGAACCAACCTGTCACTTACCTTGAGTAGGAATAATTGAAGAACTGCACCGGTGAAGGTCAGCGGGACCAAGGGCGGAAGAGCCACACGGAGATTGTCCAGGAGGCCACGCCCAAGCCAAAGCCGTGCTGTTCAGCAAAGATGAAGGAAGACACCCTTGTGGCGCGCCACTGTAGAAGACCTGGCAGCAGAAGAACTTAGCAAACAACCAGTATCTGGGTGGACTTGACCTGCGCGTCCCAGAAGGTCCCATTATAAGTTATCATGGACAGCCGTGCGGATTCTCTCTTCACATTCTGTGTTCTCTTAACGAACACTTGTTTTTAAGGCCGTTTTCTCTGCAGGGAAGACTGAGCAGTTCCCCTTAAGCACGAAGTCACAAGCGCTCATGGGCTGGCTGTCGAGGAGGGGAGATCTGTGCAGGCCAAGAAGCCCCAAGGTGTACTGCCTGCAAAGACGACAAAGCTGAGGAAGGCAGCAGTGTGATTCAGCCTTGTCCAAAGCGCCGAGGACCCGGGAAGCCAGCAATGCCACTCTAACTCTCCAGCGGAAGAGCTGTGCCCCAATCCTTTGCCAGGGGGAAGTCCCAGAGTCCCAGGAGGGCAGAGCCTGGAGTTGCCATGTCCCAGCTCCGTGGAGAGAAGGCGCTTCTCTTCTGGCCTTTTGATACCACCTGGTGCGTCCGTGGATTGGACATTGCCCGCCCACAATGAGGGGGTAGCTCGGTCTCGGCAATCCACCGAATTGAATGGTAGACTCTTCCACAAACACCATCCTAGACACGGCCAGAAATAGTGCTTTACCAGATAGGAGTGTCCCTTAGATCTTCAAGTTGTCACCTGGAGAAGAAGAGACTTTCGACAGGAGTTACGTGGGCACATTTCAGCAGCAGGAGAGGTCCTAGGGCCACAGGAGCTGCAGCCCCAGCTGGAGCTAGCCTACAAGGCCTCTGCAGGCGCAATTTGTGCTCTCCGCCTCCGTCTTCCCTATGCCTTGCTCTTTCCTACCTGAGCTAGTAGAGTCTGTCAGGCCTAGGGGACCTGCTCCAGCGGCAAGCCGGTTACTTTCGCCCATCCCCGGAGGGAGACCAGCATCTCAGAGCTAAGCGCCTACCAGCTCTTCCAGAGCTTTTAATCTGGGGTGTTGTAACAAGTCACAGCTGAGGACTTGGGAGCACGGAACAGTGAAAATCAAGATTTCAAGTGCCTACAGATGCTCTGAAGAGCTCGTTAAAGAGGCAAGATTCGAATCCAGCAGGGCTTGGGTAGGGCTTACAAGGCTGTTTAGGTAGTTCCAAGAAGCCTTCCAGGTGATGCTGGTCTCAAACCATGCCTCTGTAGCAAGGTCCCACCCTTGCAATTCCCCTCCACCACGCAGTGAAGTTGAGAATCAGCCGTGGGCTGTTAGGAATGCAGCCATGTTAGTCTGCAGACCCAGGATTCTGGCTGAACTGCTTGGGGGGGGGGGGGGGAGGGAGGGGAGGCAGGTGGGTCCAGATGCTGATTGCTTTCCTTAATGTCCCGGATTATTCTAATGTGCCTCCACTTAGGAAGCACTATGCTAAGTAACATGAATCCTTTATCTCAAACTGCTGCTTCTACACAGACACTCCACTCTCCTATGAAGGCTTCAGCTTGTCTCGCTCTGCGAAGCCAGCCAGCAGTGGCTCCCTGGGAGGGGAGTGTACAGGGAAGCCCTTAGCTATCTCAGCTGAGCCTCATTTACCACTCCCCTTGGCTCCGTCAAAGCTGCTGCTGCTTCAGTTCAGCCTCTGGAGCAGGTTCTCTTCATGACTTGACCTGCTTTGGCTAGCAGGTCTAAATTCTTCAGCTCAAAAGTTTGTACTTTTTTTATTTCTTCCCCCTAAGCACCCCCACTTAAAAAAAAAACAGATTTTTATTTATTTTTATTGCGAAGGTATTTTACAGAAAGAAGGAGAGACAGAGAGGAAGATCTTCCATCCACTGGTTCACTCGTTAGGCCAGAGTTGAACCGATTCAAAGCCAGGAAATTCTTCTGGGTCTCCCATGCAGGTGCAGGGTCCCAAGCCTTTGTGCCACCCTCGACTGCTTTCCTAGGCTACAGGCAGAGAGCTGGAAAGGAAATGGAGCAGCCAGGACACAAACTAGCATGCATATAGGATGTCGGCACTTGCAAGAGGCGAATCGGCCAATTGAGCCAGGTCCTAAAGTTTATACTTTCTGGGAAACCTTCTCTTCTTGCCTGTCTCTAATACCCCCTCAGCTCTGGCAAATTTTTCCAAACTTGTCCCCTACACCCATATTTCCCTTCTGCAAGGGCAAATGTCTGCACCAAGTGAAGCCAGGTGGCAGGCACCCAGCTGCTGGTAGGTGGAGCTCCCAACCAGGCACTCAGCCTGGGTCTGCCTGTCCCTCCTCTGCTCTCATCAGCTCCTCCCCATCAGTGCACTGTATCAGGAAAGGGACACACAGGACCATTTCTTCCTACCCTGACCTTCCTCCACATGCACCAGTCTCTCCGCTTCCCTCACTTCAAGGCTGGGAATCCACCTCTTAGCCACTCAGAAGGATATTTCACTGGGAAATGTGACAAAGGCGATTCCGTACCTAATAGCACTGATACCCACTTCACTTCCTCCAGGCTAGGGGGCGGGGCTGGGGAGAGGAGGGCTTGTTTACTAGAAGCTGTCAAGAATTCATGACCTTAACTCTGGCTCCATACTTGCAGAATTGAGGATGTAGAATTTGTGGGAAATGGGTCCACCACTCCCTGGGCCACTCCAGGCTCAGCAACCACCCCTTAGTTTTCACTCAATCCCTTCAGATGCCAAGGAGCAGCCAGAGGTCTGCTGACTGTCCTGTTTGAGAGACACCCTCTCCCAACCCCTCTCCCCTCCCCCACCCTGGGACTGGAGCTTCCTACTTCCTGGTGCCCAGGCAAAGCAGGTGCATGGGCTTTACTTTCGTTAGCTGCATTTCTCTTGTATGTGAAAAGCAAGAGAACAAAATGACTTGGTTCCATTGGGGAGAATCCTCTCATCCATGAAAAGTTTATTTCTCTTCCCTCATGTTGTCGTCCCAAATCTTCCAAGCCCCCAGCCAAAATGTTCAAATTCCTAAGTCTCTATGGTGAGAAAATTGGGAATGAATGACAAATAAGGAAATACATGCAGATGAAAGAATGACTGCACAATTCAATGCACAGTCTGGCTGAAAAGTCCAATAAATGCTTATTAAATATCCCCATGTGCTAGGACTGGACCCTAAAGGGCTGAATAAGCAGACAAAATAGACCTTGCTGTCTTCCAACTTCCTGTTCAAGGAGAATGAATTTGCATGTATTTCCTGTGCCAGAACCCAGGCACTGGAAGGCAGCATTGTCAGAAGTGCAGCTAACTGTTGCATGGAGTAGACTGAACTTGCAATAAATGTGGATCAGAGTACATTAGGTAACCACCCCAGAGTTTTTAGGTCTGGGGTGATGTCTTAAAGGCACAGGCAGGGGCTCATGTTGGTAGCAGTTTTCATTGTCCCTCTATAGTTGACAAATCATTGGACTAATAGATACTTCTTAGCTGCTTGTTCTTGGATTGACTGCTTCTTGCTATTTGTTCTTGGGCGATCAATTTTGGGATAGCACAATTAAATGTGGATTTATTTTCTCATTTTGGTAGAGTAAGAGCTTCCTCTTACTGAGGTTCCTGAAAAAGCTGTAACGGGGTAAAATTTTGAGTCTTGTAATCTATCTTCATAATAAGAACAACGCAATTAATCATAGCTTAAAAGACTGGCAGGGGGCCAGGTGTGGTAGCTTAGTGGCTAACGTCCTCACCTTGCATGAGCCAGGATCCCATATGGGCGCTGGTTCTAATCCCAGAGGCCCCGCTTCCCATCCAGCTCCCTGCTTGTGACCTGGGAAAGCAGTCAAGAACAGCTCAAAGCCTTGGGACCCTGCACCCACATGGGAGACCTTGAGGAGGCTCCTGGCTCCTGGCCATTGCAGCCACATGGGGAGTGAATCAGTGGACAGAAGATCTTCTTCTCTGTCTCTCCTCTTCTCTGTTTATCTGACTTTACAACAAAAAAACATAAATAAATAAATCTTTAAAAAAAAAAGGACTGGCAGGAGTGCATACCCACAATGAAATACTATTATACTCTAGCTACTACCAAAATGACCAAAAATGAAAGAAAAAGAAATCAACATTTTCCTGCGAAATGGTTAGAAATGGAGGACATTATGTTAAGTGGATAAGTCATACACAGAAACACAAATATTTTCTATGTGTCGATGCTAAAAAGGTGGAAGTACAGAGATCTGCTCCATTCTGGGAGGTCATCCTAGAGGCTAAACAAGCTCGGGGTTATGGGTGATGGAAAGAGAGTGGATGCCAAAATACAGTTAGAGACGGGAAGAGTGCCAATGGGCATGACACCGCAGGGCAAGTAGTATTCACCATTTATACACTTCAAAATAAATAAAGAAGAGTTTGAACATTGCTAATAGGTAGAAATGATAGTATCTGAGGGAATAGAAATGCAAATTACCATGATTTGATTGCACATTGCATACATACACTGAATTATAATATACTCCAAAAGTAAGTAAAAATATAATATTTCCATTAAAAATACTAAAAGCTGACAGAGTTGAAAACGATGAAACACAGTAAGATCTATGTGTCTGATGCAGATATCTAACTGGATGATCCGTGTCAGCAAGAATCCTTAACAGCTCTTAAATACTAAAAATAAAACCAGCTATTATAATAACGAGGGAGAGATGGCGAATGAAACTAGATAAGTTCAGAGGAAACAAAAACATAGCAGAGACTCAGAGGGTGGAAACTGTGCCACTTCAGCATGACAAGGAACTGCTTCATTTCTGCACAGTGCCGATACTATCCGGCCACACTCTGACAACATCTTACTCTCATTCTGGCACTGCATTGTGGCCTACTCTTGTTCCTGTCAACACAGCTGCTTAGTGCCAGTCACCTCTGCCTTTACTTGGTGAGCCTTCAATCTGAAGATTGGTGTCTTTCATTTCTGAAAACACTTACATGTCTTATGACTTCCATCCTCTGGTTCACTCCCCAAATGGCTACAATGGCCAGAGCTGAGCTGATCCAAAGCCAGGGCCTTCTTCTGGGTCTCCCATATGGGTACAGGATCCCCAGCCATGCTCCATTGCTTTCCCAGGCCACAAGCAGGGAGATGGGTGGGAAGTGGAACAAACTGGGGCATGAACTGGTACACATATAGGATCCCAGCACTTGCAAGGTAAGGATTTAGCTATTGAGTCATCATGCTGGACCCCTATATTGACTTTTAAATTTCACTTTTTTCCCCTTTTTTGGTTCATTTTTAAGAATATCTTACTATAGACAATATTTTATCTCTTGATGAACATTAATCATAGCACTTCAGAATTTGTTTTTATTTTCTTTGCTGCCTCGTGTTTTGTTTCTCCTGAGCTCCTTGTTAGTCATCGCCCAGCCATCCCTGTTACAGTAGCTGTGTCTCATTATAAGGCTTTAAGAACTGTGAAAGATTATTGTCAACATTTATATCCAGTTGTACTTTTACAGCAATTGTATAGCCTTGACTCTTTGCCATTTTCAATTCTCACTGTTAGTCTTTTCTTCTATGACTTCTTTGTCCTTGAAATTTTGATTCAGGATTTAGTAAGCCAGAGTACACCCTCAAATAACTTTTTCAAGGTGCGACCCATAGGCAGTATATTTCTGGAATCTATCTTAGCCTAGAAATGTTGCTTTAAGAGATGAAAACAATGAGCATAGTATTCCTCATTTGTAAATTTTTTCCTTCAAAATCTTGTTAAAGGAGTCCCATCATTCTTCTAGTATTTACAGTTGAAGATACAAGTTTGAAAACTTGTCTGATTTTGTTCATTTGTGGGTATATCTTTCTGTCTCGATTCACATAGATCAACTTAACCCTGTAATTTAAGGTTTTGGTTGGTGCTTTGCTCTTTGGTTATTTTTTTTTTTAAAGTAAGTTTTATCCAAGCCAAGAAGCTTTTTACCTCTGCAAACTCAAGATTTTTTTTTTTTCTTCCTTGAAAAGGTTTCTTTTTCATCCTGACTTGGACATCATCGTCATTTCTGTTCTGAAGACTCTAGTTTCTTTTTCAGGGGATCTGTAATGCTTAGCTTGCTGTGTTCTCCGAAGAATCCCTTTCCTAACCACCACTTGTTCTTGCACCTTAAAACGTTTTATCTCCGTTTTCTTGATCTTTTGAAAGAGTTTAAAGGGCTATCTCCCATATTACTAATTACTGCTGATTATAATGCTCGCAAATTTTTCTAAAAAAATATTTATTTATTTGAAAGGCAGTGGGATTGGCATTATAGCTTAGCAGTTTAAGCTGTTGACTACAATGCTGGCATCACATATGGGCACCTACTTGGCTGAGTACCAGCTGTTCCACTTCCACTCTAGCACCCAATTTATGTGCCTAGAAAGGCAGTAAAAGATGGACCCAGTGCTTGGTCCCCTGCAGCCACATGAAAAACCTGGAAGAAGTTGCTGACTCAACTGTTGTCGCCATCTGGGAAGTGGGTCAGCAGACAGAAGCTGCCTCTGCCTCTCTGCTTCTCTCTCTGTAATTCAACTTTCCAAAACTCAAATTTAAAACATGAAAGGTAGAGTTATAGAGAGAACGAGGGAGAAAGACAAGAGAGCACGTCCATCTGCTGGGCCATACCAGTGGCCAGCACTGGGTCAGCCAAAGCAAGGTGCTGGAATCCCATCTAAATCTCTCATGTGGGTGACAGGGGTCTGAGCATTCAGGCCATCTTCTGCTATCAGTCTTAAGCACATAGACAGAGCACAGGAAAGGAAGTAAGACATCCGGGACTCTATTGCCCAATGAGATGCCAGCAACACGTGTGGTTGCTTAACTCACTGTGCTACAACACAGGCTCCAACACTCATTTTCTCTTTCTGTCACACCATCTGAGATGCTTGTTGTGGTATGAACTCCTGCAACATTCCCATGCATGTTTTTTGCTTCTACTTCATGTAGCATTGAGGATGCTAACCTATTCTAACCATTTATTCTTGCAATTGTTTTTTATGATTATGCAGCCCCTCTACCTCCTTGGTTCTAAAGGTATCAGAATTGTCTCCAGAAAAAATGCTGGTAGATAACAACACAGCAGGCTAGGCTGTTAGAGGTGGTGTCCAGAACTCTAGCAGGTCCTATAGTCCACCCGAGGCCAGGATCTGTGACTGCAGGTCATCGAAGGGTATGCACCAGCATCCAGCACAATTCTTGCTCACTCGCCTGTATCCACTGCACTGGCTCAGCCAGAATGAGGTGTTGAAATTTGGCCCTATGAGCAAGGCCTTCATCCCTGACATGCTAACAGTTCTGCTCCTTTGTATGCATGCTGCTAGAGCTTTCTGTCTGCTCGTAAGTGCTGTATCCCAGGAACAGACACGACAGGCAGAGTTGTGCAGCTGTGAGCCTCCTGCAGCATCCAACTGGAATCCGGCCACATGCAGGTGCAGAAGGAGGCTCACCTCTGTTAAAGCAACAGGAGTACTGTGACCTGTGCTCCACGGCTTCATCCCCCTTTTGTCTGTGAGCAAAAATGCAAAGGAAAGAAGAGGACAGTGAGAGGCCATCCTTTCCTCTCTGCTGACGGAGAGGGGCCGCCTTCCAGGGGAGTACAGGGAGTTGGTGGGCACACCATGGGGTCGTTTTCTCATTCAGGTTAGATCCAGCAGCTTCCAGCGCTGCCGAATAAGAATGTTATTCTGTGTGTTTTCATCTCTGAGCTCATGCGTCTGTCACACTGGAAGCTGGGAAAGGCAGCATCCATTGCCACAAACTAAACAACAAATTCAACAGGAATCAAAAACTTTTTATCATGAGCAAACTCAAATGGCAGTCAGGATGCCTGGGAAAGGGAGAGAACGTGCAGGTGAGAAAAGGAATGCCACCCAACTGTCTCCCAGTCCTGAGAGACTCTCTCCGCTTGTCTTGCTTCCCATATTTCACACAGGAGACCCCCCACATTCCACCTCATCCCTTCTTGCCGGATTTGCTCTAACTCTAGAACCCAGAGTCCTTTGGGGAGGGAAAGGGCTTCATCCTGGCTCCTGGGGAGCCTAACTTCAAGCCGCCTCAGCAGCGAGGGCCTTTCCCAGGTAGATGCACACACGGCTGCTTTCTATTAACTCTCTGCCCACACACTTTTCCAATTACCTCCCTTGGTCTCTCCTCCATCCCTCCTGGCTCTTCATGCAGCTGTCATCACTTAGGTATATACTTTGTGCTTAGGTTACTTGGGTTATGTGCCTATCCATTCTATTTGTCCTATTTGCACAGCTAGACTGCATGCTCCTTTGAAGAGACGGACCCAGTCTTCCATTTCCTTTGAAAGTTCTCACAGTCTGATGTGTGCCCACACAGGGAGGTAAAATTGAGATGATTGCATGTTTTCTTTTGCACATTCATCCCAAACTACAATGGCAGTGTTCCCCCACCCCCTTCTTGCATGGCTGCTTTCTGTTTCTTCATCACTTCTCATTGCCCTCCCTGATTCATTGCAGTCCTACAAGGTTTTGGAGCAGGAAACTGTTCCTCTCCACTTGTATCTACCACCCTGTAACTTCACACAAGTCATATAATCTCATTGGACGGTGGACTCAAATGTGTCCTTGCGAGGGCTGGGTGGCAGGAGTCATAACGGCTGGCCCAAAGCAGTTCTAACACTGTGGCACTCACATGGTGCTCCCAGCTGTGCCTAGGTTTTGCCACTCATCATCAGTGGCCTTGTTGGTTCGATGCATCTTGATGGAGGATGCGTCCTCCCTTGACATCACATGGGCACAGTTTTTCAAAGGGGAAGACCTTGTCCTTATACAAGTCAAAATGAAGCTTGTTTCTTGGATGTCTGACCATTCTGGAGGCCAATGGTATCTATCTCTTCTGGGCTTCCTTGTTCAAAGTTTGGGTTTGGAAATGAACTTCCAAATGAGAGGACAGCTTTCCCCGCTGGGCTTTAAGCATCCACTTAAATTCCTTGTCTGGAACAAAACTCTCACACTAGTAATAGCATTGCAGCCCCAATCCAGTCATTCAATATCTTCTATGTCTGCTGTTTAATTCCAAAATATGTCTACTTAGCCTTTATCCTAGAGTAGCTCAGGGGTGTCATATTCCTTCCAGTAATAGCCTTGGCTTTTCCAGCACCTGATTCCAAATGAATCATATATAGTCTTATTTCTGAAATTGACATCAATTGATGTTAGGCCTGGGATTTACATAATAGCTCCAATGTTTATGAGCACCGCCCGAGTATTGCCTCCTCTGAAGCCCAGTGTCCTCTCCAATCAGGGTCAAGTTACAGTCATGGGTCTCAACTGCTGGCTAGAGCCCCTTTTAGTTTCTAGATGTTCAACTCTAAGTCTTAGCACACGGCCCAGTACAAAGGAGGTACTGAGTAAACATTTGTTCAGGGAATGGTATACAAAAACCTGTGAGGAGTCTTGCCGGGAAATTATTATGTTTTAATTTCAGGATGGAGAATATGGGGAGACTGACTCCTTCTGATATCAATGATAAAAATGGCTGGTGCCCTGATTCTCAAGTGTGAGAATGCTAAGAGGACGCCAATCTGCTAAGGTGTCCTGTTAGCTCGATTCTCCTTTGCAACTTCCTTGGTACCAGTTCCAACTGTGCAGTTCCTGGCAGTTCCCAGCAATAGCATTTCCTGATGTTGGTGATGATTATTGGTTGCCCTGGGAATGGCAGCCACTCTTGTAAAAACAAAAAACAAAAACCAAAAAAACCAGAAGTGTGTCTTCTAGGACCCTGAAAATTCTCCATGCAGCTTTTTTCAGCACCATTCCTACAGTGTAGGCTGAAGTTGGAGAACTGCTTTTTGAGAAACTTCCACGTGTTGCTGCTCCAAGCCCTCTCCTGCCTTGCAGCACAAAGTGTGGTCCACGGGTTGGCAGCATTGGAGTCACTTGGGAGCTTGTTAGACAATCAGGATCTTGGCCTGCACCCCAGACCTACTGAAACAGAATCTGCATTTTAACAAGATCCCAGGTGTTTCCTATGCATATAAAAGTTTAAAAACCATGTCCCACCTACAGTTCCAATTCAATAGATCGCGGGTGGGGTACAAAACTGCCTTTTTCAACAAATTCCCAAGTGGTGTTAATGCAGCTGGCCTACCCTTTAAGTAGAAATGCTCTCTCTCTTTTAAGTAGAAAAGCTTTTACGTTCAATAGCAAAGAGTGCATAACATCCTCCTCCACTCACAACCATCACTTGCGGGTGCTCCCAAAGGCAAGACAGATAACTGGTGCTCTAGTCTAGGACATGGTTCCCAGTCCCAGCTGCATACCAGAATTGTCCAGCTGAGTTTTGACACTGCTGACACACTGGTCCATCACCACAGTATTTGGTCTAAATGATGTGCAAAGAGACCAAGCATTAGAACTGTGTGTCAAGTCCTGCAATTGTAATGAATTTAAACCTCCTGGCCTGGGATGAGCTCTTGAAATTATTCCCAAGGCTTTCTGCTTTCTCCTTTCCACCAAGTCTGATCTCTTGTATCTGGATGAATTTTAGGTAGATCTTTAATTTCCTTTTAGTTCCCAATGGCTACAAGAACACTTGTGTAAGTCAGATTCTAGTACTCCTGTAAAGAAACACCTTATGACTTATAGGTACACGGGAAGAAAATTCCCTTTCAGAGTTTTCATTCTGAAACTCCAAGAGGGCCTCTGGCTCCACAGAAACCCTACCAAGTCTTCCCACGCCTCATGTTGATTGAAGTCGCCTAGAAGAAAAATACACAATTCCATGGTCTCCTCCTTAATCTTCATGCAGACTGTCTATTTCTTTCCCCTATCACTTTGCTATTACTGTTGTCCCCTGGCCTCAGCAGGTGCATTTCCTTAGGAGTTCCCTGGAGTTGCCTTCCATTCTTGGGGCCATGCTGGAGTTGAAGAAGGCTAGTTTCTTCTTTTCTCTTTTGCTCAGAGGTTAGAGACTGGAATGCACACTCTGCTGCTAATAAACCAGACTGAAGAACACAGCTGCGTGGAGGTTCGTCAGCTCCTTGGACTTCTCATGTGGTTGTACCTGACATTTCCGACTCCAACAGTGCCAGAGAGCATCCAAAGAGAAAAAAGTCATCTTGTGGAGACTTTTGGAAAGTGAGAGTAGATGTCTCCTGTCCTCTGTCTCTAACTCACCAGTTACAGAAGTGGGCCCAGAAAAAGAAAGCTGGGCCTGGCGTGGTAGCCCAGTGGCTAAATTCTCATCTTTCACATGCCAGGATCCCCTATGAGTACAGGTTTGTGTTCTAGCAGCTCCACTTCCCATCCAGCTCCCTGCTTGTGACCTGAGAAAGCAGTCGAGGATGACCCAAAGCCCTGAGTCCCTGCAACCATGTGGTAGACCTGGAAGCAGCTCCTGGCGCCTGGCTTCAGATAGTTTCAGCTCCAGCCTTTGCAGCCACTTGGGGAGTGATTCAGCTGACAGATCTTTCTGAATCTCCTTCTCTCTGTAAATTTGCCTTTCCAATATAAATAAATAAATCTTTAAAAAAAATTTAAAAGAAAAGAGGAAGTCATTTTCCCAGCATACAAAGAAGTGGCAGCAAAATGTCTTGCATGGGGTCAAGCTGGAGATTGTAGGAGTGAAACCTCTGCTCTACCCAGTCCGGATTGGTCTAGAGATCAAGGGAATGAAACACCAGCCAATCAGGTTTTTGTCAGTGCCCCAACTCCCTTGAAGTCGCCCTGAGGGCCACCAGTGCCCTGTCTAGTGTGACAATGACTTTAGTGGACGTGATGGGCTTGAGGAAGGCTCTGCAGGTCTCTGTTTGCAGTGGAAATATGGAGTGTTTGGAAAAAAGTTTGTTTCCCTCGCACTCACACTCAAGCAGCAGCATTTTATATGGGCCAAGGCGAACCTGAAGCTGCTGTAACTGCTACAGGCAATGTTGCCTGTCAAGTTGTTTTCCAGGAAAGTGATTTTTAAAGGGGGAGTGTGAGACAATGTACTGAAGACTAAAGGAAGGGCAAGACTTTCCGGAAGTCCAGAGGAAGCAACAGGCATCTGAGGCCCTTGCTGCCCTACTGCCTGGAAATGGCACCAAGGGAAGGCCTCGGAGGGAGGGATCAGTGCCCATGGCCAGCCGGGGTTCACAGTGGTGCTGACACTAACCCCAGACCCAATTCATTGCTCATGATTCCCCACCATCCTTTCACTCATGTAAACTTGGGATGTCTTCCAGGCACCCCAGATAGAATTAGACAGGTTTCTGTTTCTCAGACTTGGGCTCCTCTGGAAGATCAGCAAAAGCATGTTTGTTTGTTTGTTTGTTTGTTTGTTTTTGCTTTTTAAATTATTCAAATGCTTTCCTAGAAGCATCCTGAAAGCCAATAGGTGTATGTTTCACAAGAGGTAACTTTGCAAAAATAAGAGTAAAGGAGAGTGGAAAGTCAGGACCATCCTAGGTAGAGAAAAACGGAGGCTACAGGACTGTTGCGTACCATCAGTCACAGCAGGCATTGCCATGTTCATTACTGAGCAGGCTTGGCACCTCCCTTTAAGCTGGTGCAGGCGCAAACAGCCGGGGTGGGCGGTGGGGTGGAAGGGCAGTAAGACCCACCTGGTTCTTCGCCGTCAACAGGCACTGTCTGCCGGCTAGGGTGTTTGTTTTCTTTTATCTCTCTGAGCAAAAATGCTTAAATTGTAAATCGGGACTTTTCACAGCACAAAGCTTGCATCATATGTTTGAAAGCTGTGGCAAATTCATCTTTTGGCAGAAGTTGTGTAGCCTTACTCAAGTCAGGCCCTGGTAAGCATCTATCAGTAGAGGGATGACTCTCACATTTACCATCTGGTACATCCAAGCCAGAGTGCTGAATCATTTCAGACTTGGCACTAGGCACTGGGGCCAGGGCACAGAAGGCACAGAGCATGAGAACTGTCTAGAGACTGGATACTCAACTACTGCCCCATGAAGGAATGCCCCGCCCACCCACAAACAACCTGCAAATAATGGATACATAGGTCTGACCCCTCTAACATTTCTAGACACTCAGCCGCCAAGCTCAAGGTTTAGCTGTCTGGAATCATTCTCTCCTTTCTCTTAAAGTGCCTTTCCCAAGCTTCACATCAGTCTTCCATTTGTAATAGATCAAATGTATCTCAGAGGAAATGGAAAAAGGTTTAAATGAGTTAGCTCTCCCATGTTAACTGGGATTGGCTTTAGTTGTGCACTCAGGAAACTTACAAGCAGAAGGTGGAGAGGACCCTAAAGGTCAACCAATGGCACTTCCTGACTGCAGAGCCATGGCAGCCAGAGCAAGCCACCTGGTGCTATGGCCTCTCCTTAAACAGATCTGACACTGCCCGACTTCACTGAGAATCAGCCAAAGCACTGAAGTAAAGTTTTATTTATTTTTTTAAAGTCTCTTAGATAATTAGCAGTGCTAAAGGAAAGTGGCATTTTTCGTGAACAAAGAAGATAACATTTAGGTTTATATCAAAGAGGAAACGAGTTTTTTTCTGTGAATAACATCTGAATCTAACATGAGTGCTATCCAAGCCTTGGTTCCTAAACACCTCAATATAGTCTGAAACACACATTCTTGTCTCATGCACACACACAGCCTCATTGGGAGGGGGTAGGGAGTAACTTCTATGAAATCGCCGGCTAGTCTTCCAGATGCAGGCAGTAAAAAAGGCAGACATTCGGCATAGTTTATCAGAGTGTTTGGGTTCAAGTCACAGCTTCCTTACCGATTCCAGCTTCCTGCTAACACATACCCTATGAGACAGCAAGCTCAAGCGCTTGACTAAGTGCCCAGTTCCTGGCTGCAGCCTTGTCCATCCTCTCCTATTGCAGGTGTTTGGAGAGTGAGTCAGTACATACAAGATCTCCATCTGTCCATCTGCCTCCCTCTCTCTTTCAAATACAAAGATAAATTTTAAAAAGGAATTCAAGTTGTAAGTCTGGAGTCATTTGGCTTAATTTCAGGAATTTAGGGTTGGTTTGGTGTGTAGTGTATGTGTTTGCCTAATGTTGTTTGCTTGTGCCTAAGTTATTTCCACTGCTTTGATAATGATGAGTAGCTAGGAAAGCTTTCTCAAGTCCATGTGTATAATGACTGTGGGCCTCCTGGGTGAGAAAAGGGAAATAGGATCAGGAATACTTTTCGTCTCTTAGGAAATCCTAGTTTTCACAAGGGGAGGGTGTTAGGGAATCTGTATTTCTTTCATGGCCAGTACCTACTGGCCTCACATCTTGCTTCTGCAGAAGCTAAGCTGATAGTAAATAATGAAACAGATCTGTGTGGTGGAAATTTGTTGTTTTGTCTGCTTGAAGGGTATCGCTCTCTTTGTAATAGAGCTGAAGTGTGACTGCCAGCTACAGTTGCTCATCTCATGGCTACCATGATTGAGCCAGAGGTTGGCGTGTAACCCAATCACAGTCAACAGGTTTTTAATTCAGATCTTTGCAGTGAGACCGTGCTGAATTTTGAGGTTGTAGAGCTTTGAGGACATGGGTCGAGGACTGGTGATTGTGTTCGAGTTTCCAGCCTCTTGGGAAGAAGTCCAATAGAGATAAAGTTAACACAGAAGCAAAAGCCAAACAATAGAGAGCAAAGCAATGGGCTTTCTAACAATTATGGCTGCTAAGGCAAGCTTTTCTTCACATGCCCCATACCCTATTTGGTTCTGTCCATCAAGAAACACTAATCCTCTTGGCTAATTTAGATTTCTAAATTATATTTTCTCTGCCATTCATTTAGACACTGTACATCATTTGGGAGCCTTTCTATCAGAGGATTTGTAAAACCCTCATTGCCATGGGCCATTGTAAAACCTGTGCATTAGCCATAGAGAGAACCAATAACTGACCAGAGAAGACATTTTTGAGAATAAAAGGGGTGCTGCTAGTGACAGTGTTAGGACAATGGAATAAGTTTGATGCTTTTGGCCATCCACATGACAGACCTTGTCTACTCTGGGTGTTGTGATTATGCCCAACCAAACAGAAGCAGAAATTCCAGTGTCAGGTGGGGAGCTGAGAACCAGGGCAGCGGTGGTGGCCTCCCCTGGTGTGGATTATTCAGGAATACAGACACCATTCAAGAACACTCTTAGTGGCAATTGTGTGCACCATGAAGCCCTGTACTTATTCTGGTGCTACAAACCTTGCTCCATTTGTGCCCTTAATGCCAAGAGCCAAGGACTGTTAGGATACAAACCATATAAACAGAAAACTTGGGCCAGCTTTCTTTTGAAACAAAGACAGCTCTGTGTGGACTGTGCTGCTTTCTCTGAGAAAGTATCTGGGATGCCCAGGGTGAGGCCCCAGAAGCCACAATTGTAGGATGTGACATTGGCTCTTTGTCCAGAGTTTGTTAACCCAGGGTAGACTTGGACCCAAATGGGACTACTTGAGTTCTACCAAGAACAGGGACTACTTAATAGATAGTTAATCTTCGAGTGGCTGGGAAGATAATATGTTGATCCATGAGCCCTAGGGTAGCCACATTGTGCAGTGTGACCAGAGAACCAGGGAAAGCCTGGTGTGTGGTGAGCGAGAAAAGAAGAAGCAGATGCTTTGAGAGCAGCAGAGAAGAAAGACAGAGTTCATTCCAGGGTTACTGACAAGCTTCCCAGGCCTTCGTCCTCCTGGTTGGGCAATATTCCTGCTGTTAGGCTCCATGAAATAACCCCCACACCCCACCTCTCCTTATACCACTCCTACATTTTCCTTAAGCTAGCTCAAATTCATTCTATGTCCTTCATCCAAAACTGTCTGAACAAATACCAGGAAATATCTTTTTGATGATTTTAGAGCTCATCTATTCCCTCAACAGTTTATGGGCCAAACAATCCCTTCCCTGTACCTTACTTTCAAATCCAAATATTGATTTGTTCCTTCTCTAATTGAAGCAGTACATTAAAGGAAAATACAAAAAAGAAAGAAAGAAAGGAAAGGAAAGGAAAGGAAAGGAAAGGAAAGGAAAGGAAAGGAAAGGAAAGGAAAGGAAAGGAAAGGAAAGAAAGATGGTCCCCATACTCCAAAGCCACATGGGATCCACATGGACCCAATTAGTGCAAGAGACAAACAGATAAACATTCCGGGGTGCCTCCTTCCCATACAATATTTCATAACATGGTACCAGCATGTAAAATTAAGATGTCAAGAATGATTTGACTAACTTGCTCACTCAATTTTTCCTAAGGTAGACAAGTGCTGAAATACAGAGATTTATGAAATTCTAGCTAAAACACAGACAGAGCTGATCCTAGGGAAAAGTTGGGAAATAAATGGAATTTATTAGTGTTCCCCCAACTTCGCTTTCTGTGTGTTTTTTTTTTTGTCCCATTTCACTGTCTGCTGTTCCCCAATTCGCTTCCTCCAGAAGAAAGATGCCTGACAAACTACACTAAAGTGTAGTGACATTTGTCATTCCAATTGGGTATATCTAAGTTTTAAAAAAAAAAAAGTCTGGAGAGAGCAACATAAAGCTGACAAAATGATTCTGAGCTCTTGTGCTCCGTCACTAACCAAGAAAGGAGCTTCTGTGCCTGATGGTCCTGAAAAGCTGTCTACTTAATCAAAGCCTTGGGTAGTAAGGGGAGTACCACATCAAGTGTCAAAACTCTAAGCACTTTCAATCAGTCAATCACACTGTATTTTTTGTCAGTCAATCATCCGATATTTTCAGTCAGTCAATCATACGGGATTCCACCTTCTACTACTTACTTTAAGGAGGGCTGCATTCCAAACAGCAGCTAGGAATGGAATAAATGGTAGGCCAACCTAGGCTGGAGTGGGAGAGAATTCCTACTCCTTTATGCATGCATGCTTCTTACGGTTGGTTAATGTGCATCTGAATCGGGTGGTGAGGCAGAAAAGCTTCTGGGGTGGGGATTTGGTCCATAGTTAGGATACCACATGGTGACTAGTTTTGAGTCTCAGCCCCACTTCCAAGGCCACCTTCCTGCCACTGCACACCCTGAGAGACAGAACCTAATGGTTCCAGTAGCTGTGTTCCTGCCAGCCCCAGGAGGGATCCCAATGATGAAGTTCCAGTCTCCTGGCTTTGGTGCAGCCCACTCCTGCCTGTTGCAGGTATTTCGGTAGTGAACCAGTGGTGGGAAGATCGCTCTGTATTTGTCTTCCAAATAAATTTTAAAAAGCGAATATAAGCTTAAGATTAAAAATGCATAAACTATTAGAGTAGAAAACTATGTTATAGGCCTGACACAACTAAATCCTTGCCTTGCATGTGCCAGGACCCTGCATGGGCACTGGTTTGTGTCCCAACTGCTCTACTTCCCATCCAGCTCCCTAGTTATGGCCTGGGAAAGAAGTAGAGGATGGACCAACCTGGAAGAAGTTCCTAGCTCCTGGCTTCGGATCAGTTCCACTCCAGCCCTTTGGGGACTGAACCAGCAGATGGAAGTTCTTTATCCCTCCTTCTGTCTGTAAATCTGCCTTTCCAATCAATCAATAAATATTGAAAGAAAGAAAGAAAGAAAACTGTCATTGAGGAAAAGGGACCAATCCTATAAGCTTCCCTGCCAGCCTCCACCTCCTGTAACATGTCTGATGGGCGCTTCTTGCAAAGGGTCAGTTCTCAACCTGGGGCAGCAGCTAGTGGACTGCTACCCCTCCTGCCCTGCCAGGTCAATAGCAAGAGTGACCCAGCTGCACTGAATAAGCCGTCACCCCAACAGGGAAGAGAGCCAGATAACTCCCTGCCTTTAACAACCTCACAAGGAGGGGTACTTGAAGTCCATTCCTGGAGGATGTCACTGGCCAGAGAGGAGAAGAACTTCACCTCATGTGGCAGGAAGTGCTAGGGAAGCCAGAGAGACCTCTGGGGGTTCGATGGAGCTGAGTATTTGCATTTGCTTGTAGATGGCAAGGACTCAGCACAGACTCAGAGATTGGACATGAAAGTCTGTGCTGAACTTTCCACTGGCGACCTAGCAAAGCCTGCTTGCTGCTCATTCCTTGCTCAGTGGAACTGATCTTGAAGGAAGATTAAATTCCACAGCTAATAGTTACTGGTAGTAGGTGTGGACAGGAAGCAGCAACATCAAAAATGAATCCAGGGCCTGGCACAGTGGCCTAGTGGCCAAAGTCCTCACCTTGAATGTGCTTGGATCCCATATGGGTGCCGGTTCTAATCCCGGCAGCTCCACTTCCCATCCAGCTCCCTGCTTGTGGCCTAGGAAAGCAGTCGAGGGCGGCCCAAAGCCTCGAGACCCTGCACCTGTGTGGGAGACCTGGAAGAAACTCCTGGCTCCTGGCTTTGGATTGGCACAGCACCTTCCGTTGTGCTCACTTGGGGAGTGAACCATCAGATGGAAGATCTTAATCTCTATCTCTCCTCCTGTCTATATATCTGACTTTGTAATAAAAATAAATAAATCTTAAAAAAAAATGAATCCAGAAATGTGTGTTTGGCCAGCTGGCTAAATTGCCAGTTAAGATGCCTGCATTCCATATCAAAAAGTGCCTAAATGCGAATTTTGGCTTAGCTCCCCATTCCAGCTCTCCTAATTGCGTGCGTCCTGGGGGGCAGTACATGATGACACAAATTCTTGAGTCCCTACCAACCACGGGGGAAAACCAGATGTGATTCCCGGCTCCTCATCTCAGTCAGACCCAGCCATAGCTGGACATTAGGAGTGAAGGAGAGGGGTGCGTAAAACAACAAATGGAAGATCTATTTCTGTTTCTGTTTCTGTCTCTATTTCTCCCTCTCTGACTCTAGCCTTTCCATTAAAGAAATAAATAAAATTTTAAAAAGTGAACTCATAGATGGCAAAGATGTGAAGTCGATGCCCAGAGCACTTCAAAAAATCTCCTAGATGATGTAAAAGTGTGCAGTTGCTCTGCAAACCAGTACAGAGATGCCTCAACAAGTTCAAGGTGAACTGCTACATCAGCCAGCAAGCTAAATGTTATTCACAGCATTGTTCACAGTTGTCAAAACAACTCAGATCTCTGACAGAGGAGATAAAGAACCCAGAGGGTACATAGACACAACAAGGAATACTATTCAACCTTCAAAACCATACTCTAAGTGGAATGAACCAGTCAAAGATCAATACTTCATGATTGCATTTAAAGGAGGGCTACAAAGTACTCAAAGTCAAAAAAATGCAGCAAGCAGAATGGTGGCTTCCCAGAGCTCTGGGTATGGGAGAGAAATGGCTAGTGGCTGACAGGTGAGAACTTCAATTTGGCAAGATGAGAAAGTTCTAGAAATCTGTTACGCAAAAAGATGATGAACTACACAGTAGGTATGTTTTCCCATAGTTAAAAAACAAACCCCCCAGCCCAGTGATCTCTGATGAGAAGGGATGGTTTGTCCTTGCTAGGGAGGCCAATTGAGCCCACTGGAGTAGAATTCCCCCCAGGATTGAAGGGTGAAAGGGGTCTGCCGGTGTCTCCCGAACATGGAGAAATGAACACATGTACCAAAATCAGATTGATACCGGGGTAGCTTCTGCTTCAGGAGCAGCCACAGAAGGCACCCTGTTCCTGGGCCTCCTTGTTCACAAACTGGGAAGTAAACAGAGATGGGAGGTTCCTTGTTCTGGGAAAAAGCTAATCAGATGATCCAATTACTCCTCATTTGCAACCCCGAGAGAGGTACCAGGAAATGCAGTTTTGGCTGTTGCAGAAGGATGTTTGCTGCTCCCAGCTCCATCCAGACTACAATCTTTGCATGCTGACCCAGAGTAGGTATCAGCCAGGGCCTTGGCGTTGGACCCAGGCTCAGGGGACATAGTCATCCAGTCTTCCGCCTCTGCACTTTGGAACCAAAACTTCTCTCCCCATCCCATCATTTAGTGTTTGGGAAAGGACCCAAAATGAGTTAGGAGGCAGGGAATGGGGACTTGTCAACAAAGGTGGCTGTGGCACTAGGAGAACAGTGATGAAGTCTGCACATCCAAACCCTGACGACCAAATTCCTGCTGGATTCCTCAGGGATGCTCTTGGCTGCGGTGGGAGGCAGGGAAGCAGACTGGCTTCTTCCTTGCTGGGAAGCACTGCTCTGGTGACCTTGCTAACGAACCATCTCAGAACAACTGAAGTCACCAGAGTGGTTGATAATTACATAAAATTTCAGTTTTTGCTTAAAACTCTCCATCTCCATTCACCAAGGCCCATTTTTAGTAATGCACTGAATCCTGCCAACAACCCCAGGAGCTCAGTGTGTCTTTACACTTCTAGGAATTCCAGGGACGTAAGGCGGCTGACAGGCTGGGTTGGGAGAGAGCGAGGGTTCAAGTTGCTAAGATGGGTACCAACATGTGTGAACGGTAAGGGGCTTCAAAGGTCTGGAAACTGGGAAAGTCGAGAGTCAGTCTCTCACAAGCTGCCAAGAGCCAGTGCCAACCAACTCACACCCCAGACCCCTTTGCCCTGTGTTTCTCTCCCATCCCATCAAACAGCTTGAAAACATATCCCCATTTCACCTCTGCCACAAGGTGATCCAGTGCCAGAACTGTTTTTAGTCACTCTGTTGGGTCCCCAGGGTCACGTGTAAGCAGCATCCAAAAAGGCAAGCATTTGGAACTCTGAAACCCCCCCAGAGACAACAACAAGACTCTGTTGATGTGGTTTATAGAGTCTCATTTAAAAAAAAAAACTGATGTACTTACAACAAAAGATGCCGTGGAAAAAAATCTTTGGATTTGCCCTTGCAATTTCTTTGCCACTTATTGCCTTGGATGACAGTAAGGTTGTGTTAGAACACAGCCACAAAACAAAGAAACTTTGGGACAATTAAATCACCTCCCTCTTACCCAGACACACACAAAAATACATGGAGTGAAGCCATAATTAACCTCTTGAACAATGTAAGCAATTGTGATTTTTACACAATGCTTTCCAATTGTTGAGACAAGTCTAACATGAGCAAGTGTATGCCCTGAAGTGAGGCTACTTTCTCGCTTTATAATGCCCATTGTTTTTATTCCAAGGTAGCCCATAGCCAAGGCCTACATCTTTTTGTACCCCAGGTCTGAAGATGCAGGCTCCTCCTTCCGTCCCCAGGACCAAGGCCCACCTTGTAGAGTTGGGATTATACCTCTCTCCTCTGCAGGAAGCTAGCTCATAGAGGACTGTCATGTTATGCTGTTAGGGTGGCTGACTTTACTGTGTGCTTACATCCCAAGACCTCAATATTTGCAGTCCTGAACTGCTACCTCACATCCATCCAACAGGGGAAGCTCATCAAACTACACAAGGGTCAGGACAGGTGGCTGCAGTTGGAACCATGTCCCAAACAACATTCTGCAATTAGAACTTGTAGGTGAGCTGAGCAAGGGGCAAGCACCTGGTTAGTCATTTCCAAGGCTCTCCTGAGAAGTGTGCCCAGTAGCTCATGCTTCAGGCAGGGAGATCAGATGTAAGGGGGCTCGTCCTGCCACAAACCCATCTGTGGTTAAACAAGATGGGCTAAACTGGGCCAATTACTTGCTCAATTTTGCATAGCCATGTCTGGGGAAATCTGCTCTCAGATCTCTCGGGAACATTCAAATCAAAGACTGCAGAGATCAAAAGTTCTTAAAAGAGCCATCTGGGACTTTGGTGTGCTGACAAGTTTGTTCTTGAAGCATTTTCTTTTTCTCTCTCTTACTCTTACACACACACACATACACGCACATGCACATACAAACACTTACACAATGACAAAAAAAATCCCACAGACTTCGAGAAAGTCCAGTAGCACCGTATGGCCTGATGAAGGTCATGAGCTCTTGAAGTCATATATCATACACAAAATAATATTTGCACCCAACCACAACCACATAGTTGGTGGTTTTCACGAGAAATATATTGACACCCACATGATGAGAGTTTAGTGATGTGCTAGATAAAAAGAATTAAAACCAAGAAGAATAATAAAAATAGCAATTCTTTGTTAAGTACTTAGCATACATGATTTTGCTAAGCTTATTTAATGGATCTTCATAAAAATTCTCTCTACCTTATGGATAAGAAAACTGATGTTGAGAGGAACAACTTGTTCCAAAACATAAAGCTTTTAAGAAGTCTGGCCCAGGTGCCATGGTGTCACAAGCTTAGCCTCCACGCGCAGTGCTAGCATCCCATATGGATGCTGGTTCACATCCTGGCAGCTCCACTTTCAATCCAGCTTCCTACTAATGGCTTACGAAAGCAGCAGAAGATGGCCCAAGTTCTTGGGCCCTGCACCCACTGGGAGACTTGGAAGTAGTTCCTGGCTTCAGAGCAGCTGAGCTCTGGTCATCTGGTCATTTGGGGAATGAATCATGGGATGGAAAACCACTCTCTCTCTCTTTCTCTTCCTTTCCTTCTTTCTCTGTATTTCTGGTCTCAAAATAAAAATAAATAAATCTTAACAACAACAAAAAGGAGGTATGGCGTATAGGGAAAAGGTTTGGCTCAGAGGTTAAGGTGCCTCCTAAGACACCTCATCCCATATTGGAGTGCTATGTTGAAATCTCCACTCTACTTCTGATCCACTGCCTGGGACTGGAGCACTGCATCTCAGAACACCAGTGTGAGTCCTGCTGTGTCAGGCAGCTTTCAGTGACTGTCTCCAGGAAGGCAGTAGAAGGTGTCCCAAGCACGTTGGCCTCTACTTCCCACGTGGCTGCACTGGATGGAGTTTCTGATTCCTGACTTCAGCCTAACCCGACCCCAGCCACTGTGGCCATTTGGGGAGTGAGCCAGAAGATGTATGTTCACTCTCTGTCACTCTGCCTTTCAAATAACTGAAGTCATTCTTTATATATGAATGTGTTGTGCCTTAGATGTGGTTTCAAATTATTCTAAGTGGTAGCAGCAAACCTCTCCCCACTGCCATCTCAGTCAGACCTACTTCATTTTGGTGAAGACCAACCCCTCACTGGCTTTCCTAGGCTGACAGGTGTGTCCTTCCCTCAGTATCCCCAGGCACTTGATAGGGAAACTTGGTATGGTGTTCATCTATTAATATCCTTTTTAAAAATATGTATTTCTTTGTTGGAGGTACAGAGAATGAGAGAGGATCTCACCTACAGGTTCAGTCTGCCAGTGCTTGCCATGACCTTGTTCAGGGCCTGGAACAGGGAGCAGGGCTTTCCCGTGAGTCACAGGGCTCAGTTACTGGAGCTCTCGCCATGGTCTCCCAGAGTCTACACCAGCAGGAAGTTGAAGGCAGAGCACAGCTGCACATGGGACACTGGGATTTGCTAGGCCAATATCCACTCCACATCAATCTTATTTTAATTGAAATTGCTTGTATATCGGAAATGCAAAATTTCTTGGGGGACAAGATTCATATCTCTGTGACATGCTACCCTTCAACTGACGTAGCATTTGGCATAGTTAATTCAATGAATAATGCTGTATGGGTGGGCCTGCGGCTCATATCCCTAAGAAATATCAACTTTTCAATCATGATAAAAATTCTAGGCTAAACCATGTGGAACTGTAATTTTCACAGTACAGAATGAGTTAACTATGGGCACCTCTGCATATTTCAGTCTAATAAACCTATTATAACTATTCACAAATGTGGTTGGTTTTCAAACAAATATATTCAAATTCACCCATCTAAATTGATGCTGTAAAAACCTTTCATTACTTTTTGTTGAAAAACTCATTAATTTTTACAGTTCTGGAATATTTAATATTATATATTTATTCCAAATTGGCTGGTCTTTAGAAGTCCTTTCATTACACCAAGCATTTATCATACGATGTTTCCCATGCTTGGAAGATGACCTTCACGGAACAGAGAGGAATGACTTTCTGAGTATTTTAGGCAAATCATTGAATTGTTCCTCCTCACCTTCACAAGCAGGATCATAATAGCACATGTTTCCCAGTGTTGTTACGGGATCAGATGAGGTTCATACACAGTTGTCCACAAAAGCTCTCGGTGCAGACTCATAATTGAGTAAGTGTTGCCCCTTACCGAATGCTCTAGGGCTCCGTCTCTGTGGAACAGACACATATTGGGATGGCATTAAAAGATGTAGCAAGCCAGTAATAGGAACTAAACCAGCGACCATAATCAAGGCTGCATTTCTGCCTGGATACTTCCCCAACAGAGGCCACAAAGCAGGAAGTGTGCCTATAGAAAGTACAATTCATGGGGAGTGAATGAGTTCCACAGCTTTCTGTGTGTCATTTATTCCTCTGTTGGGCTTCCAGCACTAGGATTCTGTCTGGTAGGTATCCTTTATCCTTTACCGCTTGATGCACCCTAAAGATACACATTCAAGTCCAGTTGTGGTATGTGAGAATAATCAAACTGGCGTCACCAATCTACGTCTTCCCTTTCTTTCTCTCCAAAGTTCCTGTCTTTGCAACAGTTTTAAAATTCCATTACTAAATTTCCCCTTGCCTTTTAAATATATTACACATTGTGTTACGTACTTGTGGTTGAGATAATCACATGGACCCATTTGTTTTAAATTAAATCAGTTTAAGCTATAAAAGCCTCCAAGTGTCCTGGTCAAGGGTTGCTCTGCCTGCAATATGGGAAGAGCCTAAAGCCAAACCATTGGGAACTAATTTGTCAGAATCACGATCTACTCACAACTCTTGAGCACTATCTGCTTAAATTCCTTTACAGAGATAAAGTTCAGAGTCTTGGAAGTTCAACACAACCTCGTAGCAAAAGGTATATTAAAATGAATGGGACCACTTCTAAATTACAACCAGACCCAGGACCCACATTCTTTGTGTTCCATGTTGGGTACTATATGACATTGTTCCTAACCCAACTACAAGTTGGAGGACAATTAAATAAAGAACTGAGGTCCAATGTAACCTCAAATGCAAGTCAAACAATGAAGGGGAAGGACAGGAACTAATTATCGGGAACAAAGTGGCCCCAATGGCCTAACCATCCTATCCAAATTTATGCAAGCTCATATGTCCATTTATGCACACATATGTAGAGACCTATTTGGTATAAATGCATGTAACTTGCTGCAAGACAGAGAGTTGTTCAAAACCACTATATGATGTGTAATTTTATGTATTTTATTTGAGAAGATGACAAAGAGACAGATTCCCTTCAATGCTTCACTCCCTACATTCCTGCCATGGTCAGGGCTGAGCCAGGCAGAAGTAAAGAACTGGGAATTTAGTCTGGCTTTTCCACATGTGTCACAGGGTCCCAAATATGTGATGCCTGAGCCTCCTGGGGATGTATTAGGAGTAAGCTGGAATGGACAGTGAAACAGGGAGTTGAACCCACACATTCCAATATGGCATGTGGGTGTCCCAGATGGCATGTTAACCCCTAGGCCAAATGCCTGCCCTTAAGGTTGACTTTTAATTTTTTTTTTAATGTTTAATTATTTTTCTTGGAAAGTAAGCTTTTACATGAGAAGAGAAGAAACAGAGAAAAATCCTTCATCTGCTGATTAACCTCCCCCAAGTGGCTGCAATGGCCAGAGCTTGGCTGATCTGAAGCCAGGAGCTTCCTTTAGGCCTCCCTATTGGGGTGCATGGTCTCAAGAATTTGGGCCATCCTCTACTACTTTCCCAGGCCACAAGCAGGGTGCTAGATGGGAAGTGGGGCAACCAGAACCTGAACTGGTACCTATATGAGATCCCAACAGATGCAAGGTAAGGATTTTAGCCACCAGGCTATTGTGCCAGGCCCCTAAGGTTTAGTTTTAACGTTGGTGCTTCATGGTGCTCAGTATATAACTACATGGAAGGTATCCGACGTAGTCCATGGTATTTTAGAAAATAAGTGAAGGTAGGGCCTGGTGCGATGGCTCAGTGTCTTAAACCCTCATCTTACAAGCCTGGGATCCCATAAGTGTACCGGTTCGTGCCCCAGCTGCTCCAATTTCTATTTGTTTCCATTGTCACTGTTCATCCGGCAGTGATAATTGTGAGGAAGAAATGTGGGTGTCAATGGCATTGAGAGAATCATTGGTTTGAGGTCCCCAGGATTTACTAAGCCATTTCCTTTCACTTGGCCTACTTAAAGTCAGGGTTCTTGCTTTTGAATAATTTCTATGGCAGTATCTGGTTCAGAAATAAAGTTTTGAAAGTCAATTGCAAAACTAGAACTCAAATTTTTCCATAATCAAAACAGTACCAAAAATTAAACTGGGAAAATATTTGCATTTTATACTAATGATAAAAAAAAAATTCAGTATGCTCAATATACCTAAGTTCCCAAAAACACAGGGAAAAAAATCCAGTTACTTTATAAACAGGTTAGAGACATGGGTACTTAGTTTATGAAGAAGGATACAGCCCTTAGCTATTAAAAAAAAAAACCCTAATAAAACTCATTCATAATGAAATAAATGCAAATTAAAAGCATATGGAACTGTTATTTCTTCACAGATGAAACTAGTAGGATGGCATTTTTTTTTTTTTTAAGCTGGAGGACTGGTGCTGTGCTGTATAGCATGCAGGGCAGTTGCCCATGGCACTGGTACCCCATCTGGGTGCTAGTTCAAGTCCCAGCTGCTCCATTTTTCATTTAGAGCCCCACTAATGTGCTTGGAAAAGCAGGGGAAGATGGCCCAAGTACCTTTGTACCTACAAGGGAGACCTTGACGAAGCTTCTGGCTTTCACTTGGCCATTGACATTTTGGGGGGAGTGAATCAGCAGAATCTCTTTTTCTTTTATTTTAAAAAACATTTTATTTAATTTCTATCAGAAAGGCAGATTTACAGAGAGAAGGAGAGACAAAGAGAAAGATCTTCCATCTACTGGTTTACTCCCCAAGTGGTCACAATTGCCAGAACTGAACTGATCTGAAGCCAGGAGCTAGGTGCTTCTTCTGAGTCTCCCAAACAGTCACAGGGTTCCAAGGCTTTGGACAATTCTTGGCTGCTTTCCCAGGCCATAAGCAGCAAACCAGCACCTGTATGTGATCCTGGCATGAGCAAGGCAAGGATTTAGCCCCCGAGCCATTGAACGGGATCCCAGATCTTCTCTCTATTTATCTCCCTCGTTCCCTCCCTTAACCTTTCCTTCTCCCTCCCTCTCCTTTTTTTTTTCTGTAACTCTGCTTTTCAGATAAAACAAAATAAGTAATTAAAAGTACTTGGCTGAGGAAGCTGTACAAAAATACAGATTCTTCTTCACAAAACATAAAACAGTTTAACCCCTGTATAAAAAAATTGGCAAAATCTATCAAAATTCTATTTGTATTTATTCTTTGATTCATTAGGCTTGCTTCTGGGACTCCATACCATCAATACATGGGCAAAATGGCCAATGTTATAGAATAAAGGTCTAAGGTATTGTCAGAAATACCAGCACTCCGTATAGATGTTGGTTCAAGTCTTAGCTGCTCCACTTCCCTTTCAGCTCCCTGCTAATGTGTCTGAGAAAGCAGCATAAGATGGCCTAAGTACAGGAGACCCTGCACCCATGTGGGAGACCTGGAAGAAGCTCCTGTCTCCCGGTTTTGACCTGGCCCAGCCCTGGTCATTGTGGTCATTGGGGAATGAACCCATGGGTGAAGATATTCTCTCTCTCTCTTATTCTCTCACGTTCTCTCCCATGTTTCTTCTCTCTCTGTAAATCTGGCTTACAAATAAAGAAATAAACCTTTAAAAATACTAATAGGAAACAATTCAAAGTAGAGTCAGATAAAATGAACATTGACATATCTGCTTGGTGAATGAGAGCACATACAAGCACATACAGAAATTTTTTGTACATTATAAAACGAAAAGGTCCCTTAAAAAAAAGCAAAGTAAGAGGGAATATTTCCTGTCCCGCTTTACAAGGGTAGCTTTGCCTTAGTACAAAAACCAGAGATATCACAAGAAAAGAAAGTGGTGAGCCAATGACTTTTGTAACTTGGAACAAAAAAATCTTCAATATCAGCAAACCAAACCCAACAGCATATAAAAAGAATTGTACACCATAACCAAAGGAATTTATCCCTGTAATTCTAGGCTAACCCAATGTATCAAAATCAAGTAATGTCATACATTGTATTAATACGATGAAAAACAATGCCACGTATCATCTAGATACAGAGAAGCATTTGATAAATTCCAATGCTACTATGAGATAAAAACATTCAATAAACTAGAAATAAAAGGGAACCTACTCCACCTGATAACATCCACATCATACTTACTAGTAAAAGATTTCCCTTTAGGTCAGATATAAGATGAAGATGTCTTCTGTGTCACAGCTAGTATGGGAGACTCTGGCCAGAGTACTTAAGGGGGAAAAAAAAAAGAAAGAAAAGTCATTCAGATTAGAAAGGGGAAAGTAATACTATATTTACTCACAAATGGTATGATCTTGTGCAAAGAAAACCCTAAGGATTTAGTTAGAAAGAAAAGGTTAAACCTAATAAATAATCCCAGAGAGGTTGTAGAATACAAGGACAGCATGCAAAAAATGCAAGGATAAGATGTTTTAACAGAGACCTTTATGGGGAGAATATCACGAAGTAGAGAGAACAGGCATAAAAGTTCTATGATTACACCTGCAGTGTAAAGTATATATTAGAACTATAAACTCTTAAAATGCTCTATATACTTATAAAGGCAAATTTCAACTTCAACATTCAACCACCTGGATATGTTATTATACATTTGTCCAACTCATAAAATGAGCCCTGATGTAATCCATGACTGGTGATAGATATGTCAGTGTAGGTTCATTACATGTGACAAGTGTGGCACCGGGTCAGGGATATTGGCAACGCAAGAGGCTCAGCCCATGCAGTCTCTTGAGTCTGGTTCTGGATTTTGCAGTAAACCTGAAAATGTTGTATAAAACGAAGTGTATTTTTTAAAGGACAACTTCCTAGAAATCAAAAATAAAATAACAAATGATCCTTTCTGTATACCAACTTGGTGGCACACCTATACAAAGAAACAGTATTTGAATAACATTAATGTACAATATTTTGGTGTATATCCTAAGTACAATACTATTGGGGGGAAAAAAGAGTATCAAAAAATGTTTTAAAAATCTTAAACTGTATTTAAAATCTTTCAATCTTCAAATCTTAAGCCATAGTGCTGGCTAACTGAAAAAGTGAGTGAGGGGAACCAACCTCCTTACGAAAGTGTTGCAGCTAATATGTGATATACATATCATCATTTTACAAATTGGAAACGAATTAATAGTTCTAGACTATAATCACCAATGGCTGCCAGTGATGTGAGAGGCAAACACGTGGCTTCTTTCATTCTTAAACATTTATTTTTATTGGAAATTCAGATATACAGAAAGGAGGAGAGACAGAAAGATCTTCCATCCACTGATTTACTTCCTAAGTTGTTGCAACAACCAGAACTGAGCTGATCTGAAGCCAGGAACCAGGAGCTTCTTCCTGGTCTCCTCCGTGGGTACAGGGTCCCAAGGATTTGGGCCACCTTTAACTGCCTTCCCAGGCCACAAGCAGGGAGGCGGATGGGAAGTGGGGTTGCTGGGACCCAAACCGATACCCATATGGGATCCTGGTGCATGGAAGGCGAGGACTTTAGCAGTTAGGCTACAGCACCTGGCCCAAACATGTGACTTCTTATGGAAATATACAACACTGGAATGTAATCTTGTGAGGCAAATCTACACAGCTCAAATTTAGAACTTGTCAAGCCTCTAGATCCACCAATTTAGAAAAAAAAAAAATCCTAGAGACAAATTAAGTTACTAAAGTAAACCACAGGGATGAAATTAGTAAAATGCAAGACAAAATCCTATAAGAAAAAATACTGGTTTTAAAACAAACTATGAGGAAAAACAGGAACTGTAAGGATTGCCTTACACAGGTGCCATTAAGTGGATACTGTGGCAGAGCGGGTTAAGCTGACACTTGAGACACTTACATTCCATATTGGAATGCCAGGTTTTGTGTCAGAAACATCGATACCAATGCACGTTCAGAGAAAGCAGCAGGTATTGGCCCATGTCTGTGAGTCCCTGCCACTGATGTTACAGAAATGGATGAAATGGCAAGCTTCTTGCTGCAGCCAGTCCCAGGTGGTACGGGTATTCAGGAGCAAACCAGAAGATGGACCATCTCTCTCTGTCACTCTGCCCTTCAAATAAATACATCTTTTAAAAGCAAGAAACTTGAGAGATTGAAATCAGCCGTAATAAGTGAAACTTACCTTGTCTTCCAACTCCAATAAGTAAACTGAAGAAATATTTCTAAGATATTTGGGGAAATTAGGATATCAAAGAATGAGTGATACCTTCGTAGGTGTGATCAGTTCCGTCTAAACAAAATTTTTTGTTCGGCGATAAGTGTCCAAGTATCCACTTACCCAAAGATCTGAGATCTCAGATTTGCTCTGCCATGATCAGCACTGAGATGAGAGGAAGTGGCTGGAATCCACACAGAACTGGATTGCTCATGTCTTTCGAGTTGGTGACGATGAGGTCGGTCATTTGGGTGCAGAGGTTAAGATGTCCTTTGGGACATCTTAGCCGAGTGTTTGGGTTCGAGTCTCAGCTCTGCCCAGTTTCCAACTAATACACACACTGGGAGGCAGGAGGTGGCGACCCCAGTACTTTAGTCTCGGACACCTGTGTGGTTTAGATCTGGTACCTGGCTCAGCATGGCCCAGCCCCAGCTGCTGTGGGCATCTGGGGAGGGAACCAGCGAATAGAAGATTCTCTATGTATCTGTCTCTGTCTTTCAAAAAAAATTAGTTTTCATAAAAAAGAAAGAAAATTTGAAGATGTGCACATGATACTTTATCATACTTTCACTTCTATTTTAAATGCATTCCAGATTTTAAAAGTTAAAGGAGAAAAAGGCTTTAATGGAAAGGTCCAGGGCCTCTGATCACTGAGAATTTATCATTTAGTAAGATAGAGGAAACCAAAGATCAAGTGGAGGGGCAAACCCAGCTGACCACTTCCTGTCGGCTGCTTTCTCCTGCTGAGTGGCAATGAGACTCCTGCCCCAGAGCCTGTGAGTACAGCTTGACGGGGTGTCAGAAATACAAAGTGTTAAGTGGTTAACAATAGTCATTGGAAGGCAGTTCTTTATGTTTTTGCTGAGTTCAGGCTCAGGGCTACATCCCTCCTTTGGACTTGTGTATTTATTGCTGTTGCCCTGGCCCTTTAGACACAAAATAGATCCAGACCCCTGACGGCCAGGCCCTTAGTCTCATATCCAGACCACCCACCCATTTCCCATGGCAACTTCCACTGCAGGAAAATATTTATGGGAGGACACCTGCTCGCAGCGTAAGAAAAGATCCAGCAGTGGAGACTGGAATTCTCTCCCATCTTACTTTTTAGCCACTCAGCCATGTGCGGGAGGCATGACACATTGAGGTAGCCTGTCACAGAAGAATCACAAATCCTATCAAGAAGAGCACTGCATCCCAGGAGGGCCCGTGCAGCACCTGTAACCTGGAGTCCTCATTACCAGGGTCATACTTTGAAAGAATAACTCACTGATGTGATAATCGCCGATGGGATCAGATACCCTGGCTGTCAAAGCAAGCATTATGATTAATGGGCTCACGGCACACACCATCAGTGGACCCCCTTCTTTCTGGTATCTGCAGGCTTTCTGACAGCATTTTTCATTGGCAATTAGTATAATTAGCAATAATGAGAATTGAAGTTGGGATCCTGGTAGCCCCTCCACATGGTCCCTTTCTTGGTCGACACAAGCCTGTAAAGTAGCTTCATGCCGTGTATGATTATATCCATTTTATAGATAATGAAATGCATCTATAGTTTTTTCAACATCCAAAAAGTTAATCAGGAATATCCAGTCAGAAGTCCTAAATGTACCAGGCAACATGAAGATTTTTCTCTCATAGCATCTGTGAGTTGAAATCTCAGTTCAAAAGATTCCACTGCAATGAAACCCTTTAAATAACAGTTGCACAAAAAAATGGTAAAATGCAAATTCCTATTTGAGGTTTCTAAGAAACATTTGCAAGCTTTCTGTCAGAGTCCTGATCTTTATTCTACAATATGGGGTTTTATTCCTGAGTTGGATGCTGGGGTTGCTTTCTGGACTCTTCTGCATCAAATAGCAAATGTTTCCTTAGCCATATGCAAAATTAACTACCAATGGATTGCAAACCTAAATGCTAGAGGTGATATCACAAACTTTCTATGAGAAAATTTGGAAGGGGTTAGTAGCATGGTGTAGCACGGAGGATTGGCTCAGCTCTGACCATTGTGGCCCTTTGGGGAGTGAACCAGTAAACAGATTTTCTCTCTGTCTCTCCTTCTGTCTGTAAACCTATCTTTCCAATAAAAATAAATAAACCTTTAACAAAAACAGATCTCAAGTTTCTAGCCTTCAAATGATACTAAGAAAATGAAACAATAAGTCATGGGGAGAAAATAATTACAAAACATGACTAACAAAGGATATGTCTGGAGGGAATACATACATACATAGAGACTTTATAGTATTTCAAAATGGCTATGGAAAATGAAATGGAAAGACAGGTTAATTTTGGTGTACAAATTTTTGAGATCCACAAAGAGTTTTTCTGTAACATACATTTTTCATGAATTTGCTGAAGGTCCCTTGTATACACAAATTTCAAAAATGTTTGCACTCAAATACTAAGATTTCCAAAGTTTAAAAGATTTGAAGAGACACCTTATCACAAAGGGCATACCCCAGGCCAATAAACACACCAAGTGATGCTTCGCTTTGTAGAGAGAAAGGTACACTTGTATATGTGAATCAATTTTTTAGACATACTCATTTCTCACGTTTGCAGCACTCTCTCTGATGGCATCCTTGGCTTAGGATTCTTTGCCAGAAGAAATCCTTAACTTCTACACAACTGCAACCAACCACTTTATGGGGGATTTTCCTCTCCGTTTCACAGAGACCTAGCTCTTCTGCTTGTTTCTTGTCATCAGGCTACTTAAGCTGATTTACTGTGCATCACAAAACGCCTTGACCAATTTGATACACAGGCTCATCCCAGTTGGATGCCAACACATAAAACAATGCCTTTGGTGCTTGTGCTAGGCTTCGGCAGCTTTACAGATTCTAAGTGCTAGGCCTGGTGAATGAGGACAGCCTTCCCCACCTGTTGTAAAGCAGTGTTAATGTCCCCTCTGCCTCTAGGGACAGGCCTTCCTTGGCCACGGCACCAGGTTTAAAGTGAATCTTGAATGCAAGTTAGCAATGGAAAGGAAAGAGTTGCACACACATTTATACCTCAGTGTGATACTATCACACATCTACAGAATTATATAATCTCAATATGCCCCCACAAGTAGAAAGCAGGCACCAGCAGCTGCACCTAGGTCCCCTCATGGTTGACACGGACCCAATTACCTGAGCCACTATGTGCTGCTGGCCAGGAACATGTGCAGGGAGTGGTATAGCCAGGACTTGGGGCAGCGATCCTATTTAGCACACAGGCATCCCAAGTAGAAGGTCAACGGGCAGAGATCCAGCCTGTTGTGCCAAAATGTCTACCCCACAGGGGAACCTTTTGCGATGAAGACATTGTTCTAGATCTTGATTGTGGTGCCAGTTAGCTTATGCATTTGGCTGACTCAGTGAATATTTTAAAAGGTTATACTTCAATAAACTTGATAGCAAAAAAAAAAAAAAGAGTTTATTGAACACCAAGTGCCGTATAGGATGCAAGGTGCTACAAAAAAGTAGATAAATTAAGAATCATGCACTCCAAGGAATTCAAAGGTGGGGAATGTCTGGCCTGCAGGCCATATAAGGCCTGTGAAATTATTTGGCCTGGCCCTGCCAAGGCTACAGCAGGCAGGACTCAGCATTTAATAAATTTTTAAGTTGTTAATCTGGTATGGTCCATGAGTGATGTTATAAATATCCCAATGGCCCTTGGCAGAACAAAGTTTCCCCAGTGCTGGAGCTTTAGATGAAAGGACAAAAGGAATTCAGTGTGGACAAAGAAAAAAAGAAAAGAAAAAAGAGAGAGTAAGGAAGGAGGAAGGGAGAAAGCAAAAGAAAGAGAGAAAGCCAAGAAGGGAGGAGAGGAGGAAGAAAGAAAGGAAGAAATGGAGAAAGAAAGAGAGGGAAACGGAACGAGGGAGAGAGGGCAAAAAGCAGGCAGGGAGGGAGGCGAAAAGGCAGGAAGGGAGGGAGGGAGGAAGAAAGGAAGATACAAGAAAAGAAGAAAGAGAAAGCAAGAGCATGTTCAGTTTTTGCTTCTACATGAAAGGAGTTTGGAAATAGTCAATATTAAGAAAGGATGGAATTCAAACCAACCAAAAAATCAGGTAACTCCTCTTGAATCTTTGAGAGAGGTAAGGAGGTGGGACGAGCCTCTGTCCCTAAGACTGCAAAGACGGAGTCCGGGCTAGTGGAGCAGACACTTGCGAGCAGAAGTTACCATCAGGAAACAGCACCCGGGCAGAAACACTGACGTGTGATTGACAACTTACTGCAAGTTCAGAGAGGACAAATCTGAGGGTAAAAAGTCCCAGGGGCCTCAGTTCTGGGTGACACCTACACTAATGGGAGAGTCATCTCAGGGGCGTGGGCTAGATTCCCAGGGTAAATATTGAAGAAAAATTCCCTTGTAATTTTAGCAAGTGAAAGGGAGAATGAATGATTTTGAAACATGTTGCATTTGAAATATATATGCTTATACATGCTTACAATAAGGAAAGGAACAATGATATAAAGGACGGGAAACAGTATTATTTTGTTATTTTAAAGTATTTACACTACCTATAAAGTGGCATACCATTATTTGAAAGTGAACTTAGGGCCCAGTGTTGTGGCGTACTCAGTTAAGCCCCTGCCTGCAATGCTGGTATCCTATACGGGTGTTGCTAGGAGTCCCAGTTGCTCCACTTTCAATCCAGCTCCTTGTTAACAGCAGTGGAAGATGCCCATCGCCCCCCATGGGAATCACAGATGGGATTTCATGATCATGCCTTTGGTCTTGCCATGGCGGCCATATGATGGGAAATTACTTTTATCTGTCTAATTCAACCTTTCAAATAAATAAACAAATATTAAGACAAAAGAAAGTGGGCTTAGATTAGTTATAAAAATGCATTGCAAATTCTAAGAAACGATGTTTTAAAAAGACAGAGACTGTAAATGCAGATCCCAAAACAAGACTCCTCCCCTTCCCTGGTGTGATTCTACCCTGTGCCCCTATTCTTTGCGGCTGTGAATATTTATCTCCATCCACCTTCTATCCCATCTACATTCATTCCACCACTGCATGGAAAGTTTGATGAATGTGAACATGGGTCCTCCGAGAACGAAGAACTATATTTTTGGTGATGACCTAAAGGCTGACAAAGGTTATCATTGTAAAGTGGACAACCATGAAAATAAGTCCCGGTTACCTTTAAAAAGGGTCAGTTGAGGTGCTGGTGCAAAGGATAAATTGCATATCACTGAAGCAGAGAGCCGAATTATGAAGGCAGTGCAAGTAAAGTAGTGCTAGCAATTTTGAAAATCTTTGTACAGCCAGCAGTTTCCCGTCTGGGATTTGAAATAACACCACCGGTCATCTTAGGGTGGAAGTGTGGCTCAGGAGTTGCACATACAGTGCACAGCACTTCGTAGCTGTGGACGAAGGTGCAGAGCCAGAAGATGAAGAGGAGGAAGACAGGACGCTGTTAAGATGATCTCAAAAGTGATCTGCCCAGAAGTGGCAGCAAGTTACTACAGAAAACTGGAAAGCTTACTGAGGAGGAGGCGCCTGCACTCACATTGGAGACTCTAAAGAAGCTCTTGGCTCCTGGCTTCCTACACTGTGACCATTTGGGGTATGAACCAGCAGATGGAAGACCTCTCTCTCTAACACTGCCTTTTAAAAAAATAAATAAATCTTTTTAAAAAAAACTATAAACAAATATTTTTCATGGATATAATGCACACTCCTCAGCAAAATAATTGCAAATCGAATTTAGTTATATATAAAATGAACTACACCCCATGATGAAGTGGGATTTATTGCAGTTATGAAAGGTTTGTTCGACATTCGAAAACTGATTAATGTAACTCTTTACATCCATAGAATAAAAACATTCATGTAATCATTTTAATAGATAGAGAAAAAAGATTTCACAGAACCTGTAAGAAGAAATGAAACCAAAAGAATTAGAGTACAAATAAATGAAACTGAAAGCAGAAAAATAAGATAGACTGTGAATGAAGCTAAAGCTGGATGGATAAATGAATAAATCCCTTATTCATTATAAAAACTCTAAGTAAGAGGGCAATAAAAGAGAATTTCCTCTATCTAATGAAGAATATTTACAACAATCTACAATTAACATACTTAATGGTAGGAAACTACAGGTTTTCCTATTAAATTCAAGAATAAGGCATAAATAGCCCGTCTTGATCTTACCTCCCAACATTGTAGTGTAAGTGCTAGCTGATGCAATAAGACAAGAAAAAGGAATAAATTGCATGTAGATGGAAAGAGAAAAAAACAAAATTGTCTGGTACAGACCTCATATGGTTTATATGGAAAATCTGTAAGAATTGACAACAACTGAACTGGAACCAGTAAATCATTATAGCAAAATGGTAAAATATAACAGCAATATACAGATTGTTTTCCTGTATATCGTCAATGGATGGTGAAAATTTTAACGAAAAAATACCATTTACCCTAGCACACTTAAAAAAGAGAAAAAAATCTTAGTTATAAATAAAGAAGAATATTTATATCTACAAAACTCTGGGGAATGAATCATATTCACAGACAGGATCACTCAATATTGTCAGATTTTCAGTGTTTCCCAATTTGACCTTTGGATAAAATGCAATTCCAATCAAAATTCCAGAAGATTATTTCGTATGTTTACAAAATGATTTCAAAGATTCTGTGGAGAGGCAGGAGGCTGGGAACAGTCAAGGTAAAATTCAAAGAGAGGGCCCAGCGCAATAGCATAGTGGCTAAAGTCCTTGCCTTGCACACCTGGGATCCCATAAAGGCGCCGGTTCTAATCCTGGAGGCCCCACTTCCCATCCAGCTCTCTGTTTGTGGCCTGGGAAAGCAGCCGAGGATGGCCCAAGGCCTTGGGACCCGTGCAGGGAATTAGAAGGAAGCTCCTGGCTCCCAGCTTTGGATCAGCTCACGTCTGGTGATGTGGCCATTTGGAGAAAGAACTACCAGATGGAAGACCTCTTTCTCTCTCTTCTTCTCTCTGTAAAATCTCCCTTTCAAATAAAAATAAATAAGTCTTTTATCTTTTAGAAAGACTTAGTTTAAAGTAAATCTTGTACGGTATTGGTGAAAGAATAAACATGTAAATCATTGGAACAGAATAAAAAGCCCAGAAATAGACCGATATGAATATTGTCAACTGACAAAAGACAAAAGATAACACAGTGGAGTAAAGATTGCGTTTTTCTCCTGCTCCTCCTTGTGGTTTGAATTCTATTTTCAGCCTTTATTAGCAATACAAGGCAATATTACAGTTCTGGATCATTAAAAGAACAGCTTGTTGATATAGCATTGTCAACCGGCATGAGCTGAATTTTCAGAGCAAGTGCTTTTCCAGTTCTGGCAGTTGGGGGGAGAACAGGTGCAACATCTTCTCTGAAGAAGAGAACATTGGTCAGTGAGTCTCATCAAAGGCTTTGGCTTGGACTGTGGGCAAGAAGTGGTGTCACTGTTGCCCGATCATCCTTGCTATCCACTGCGGCGAGCCAGAGTCCCTTCGTTCTCAAGCTATTACAGGCAGACGCAGAGACTAGCACACGACTGAGTCACAGACTGACTTGAGTGAGTGCTGTGTCCTCTGTTCATGAGTGGGCAAAACCTTCAGAGTGACTGTTGGAGCAAGAGGCCTTTTCGGTGCTCCCAGTTCATATAGAGCGCATTGAGACTGGCAAGTGTTAGTCCTGCCAGACCCCTTTGGGCCACGCTTAGGAGACTGCCTGTACATTGATGCGACAGGCCTGAGATGATCCCAGCTATCGCTGCATTGGGGTCATCTTTTACACCTCGTGTTTTCACAATCACGACACCTGAGGCACTGGAGGACAGCACCTGAGAATCTATAACGTTAGTCAAAAGTGCCCCTGGCTGGTCACCACTTTCCAAATCTGTGCGTTTCTCTATTTTGACCAGACCAAGTTCTGAAGTTCCTTCAATTCTAGCTGAAGACTATTCACCGTCCCAGAGCAGGCCCTATCATGCAACATTCTCCAATGGTTTAAAAAAAAAAAAAAGGAGCCAGTTCAGATCTGCCCCTTGGTTTTCTTAATTCCAGATAGTAACTCACCTGTTGTCTGTACAAGGCGCAGAGGGAGCTTCCTACTCTGCCTGAACCTGACCAAATCCATGTACAAGTAACTTGTTGCTACTTCTATCCCTCATGAAGTCACAGCAAGCTGCTTCCTGCCTGCACTCAGCAGGTTGGTCCCCTGCTGAGCCACTGCTCCTTGGTAACAGCAGAAAGACCACCTCCTCCTTCCCAATGCCACCGTGAGGGGCTGACTTCGTGGGTGCTTGTAGATAGAACTTTCCAGAAGTGGTGCTGAAACAAATGTGCATCCACACACAAAGTCATCAGCAGCAGCATTAGACATGGACCTTACACTTTTCATAAAAAATAACTCCAAATGAATTGAGGAACTGAAAGCAAAACACAGAACCATTAAGCTCCTAGAAGATGACAAGGAGAACATGTGTGTGATTTGGAGGATGGCAATGAGGTTTCACACACGATAACAAAGGAATCATCTGTGAAACAAATCATTGATAAGCTGAACCTCAGCAAAATTTAACATGTCTCTGTAAAAAGAAAATAAGAAAACAAGCCACAGATTGGTAGAAAATATTTGCAAAGCACACATCTGATAAAGGTCTGTTATCTAAAATATACAAAGAACTCTTAAAGCAAACAAGAAGAAAACATTCTGATTGAGAAACAAACTTTAGCAGACTCCTCATCAAACAATATACAGACATGGCAAATAAGTTTACAACAACAGACTTGATGAACTGCATCATCCTGGCAATGCAGACTCCAGCAGCACTGAGACCACTGCACATCCATTAGAATGGCCATCTCAGCGGCATTGCCAGCAACGAGAGCTTGTGGAGACGTGGAGTCACAGGAACACTCCTTAGCTGCTGGGGCGCGGGGAGTGCGTGGGATGCAAAATAGTACAGTCATCTTTCAAACTGAATATTACTCTTACACTTGATCTAGCGATTGTATTCCTTGGTGCTGTTGCAAAGAAGTAGAAACTTTATGCCCACAAAACAAAAACAAAGCCTGCACATGATGTGCTTATAACAGCCAAAACTGAAATCAACTAAGTGTGCTTAAGTAGATGACTGTGTAAGTGTATCATGGTACTTTTGGAAATTGAATATTACTCAATATTGAGAAGAAAACAGCTATCGAGCCATGAAAGTACATACATGTGCATCTTAGGAAGTAAAATGAGCCAACATTTAAAGGCTACAAACTTATTCCCAAATATATGATATTCTGGGGAAAAAAAAAAACTATGAAGACAGCAAAAAGACAAGTGGTTGTCAAGGGGTGAGGATGGAAGATGGACTAGGTGGAGCTTAGGTGGCTTTAGGGCAGTGTCGGACTGTAAGACAATGTGGTGACAGATACACAACATTATACATAGAAAACACAATACCGAGAATGGACCCTCACAGGAACGGGGGACTTGTGGTACTTACGGTTTAGCAATTTAGGGTCACCTAGTGGGAGAGACATAACTTTGTGGTGCGGGAATCCTGACCATGCCTGGGGCAGGGAGGGTGACCCCTGACTGCAAGGATGACGGCATGGGAAAACTCACACTTAGCTCTGAATTTTGCTATGAACCTAAAAATGCTCTTTGAAAGTCATTTAAAAAGAAAATACTACCAAGATATATAGAACAAGTGGTAAGTATTAGAGTAGTGTTACTAGTTGCTTGTGCGATAACAAATTACCATTAAGTAGGTGGCTTAAAACCAGTACAGTGGGGCCCGACACAGTAGCCTAGTGGCTAAAGTCCTCATCTTGCATCCCCTGGGATCCCTATATGGCACCAGTTCTAATCCTGGCATCCCCGCTTCCCATCCAGCTCCCTGCTTGTGGCCTGGAAAAGCAGGAGAGGACGGCCCAAAGCCTTGGGGCCCTGCCTCCATGTGGGAGACCTGGAAGAGGCTTCAGCTCTTGGCTTCAGATTGGTGTAGCTCCAGCTGTTGCGGCCATTTGAGGGAGTGAATTAGTGGATACAAGATCTTCCTCTCTGTGTAGCTGACTTTCCAAGAAAAATAAAATAAATCTTAAAAAAAAAAAAAAACCCAAAAAAACAAAAACAGTGCTGTGGTATCTCCGGTTAAGCTTCAGTTTGTACACTGTATTGCTGACTCAAGCACTGGCTGCTCCACTTGCAATCCTACTTCTGCTAACGTGTCTGGAAAAACAGCACAATGTGGTCCAACTACTTAAGTCTTTGCCACCAACCTGGGAGACATGGCTGGAATTCAAGGCTCCTGACTTCCAATTCTCCCAGACTTGGAAGTTGCCAACATTGGGAGTGAATGAGCAGATGGGAGATCTCTGTTTCACTCACCTTGCCTTTTGAATGAATGAATGTTTTTAAACAAGGGGGAAAAAAAATGTATCCCCTCACAGTTCTAGATGCCAGAAGCTGAGCCTGGATTCCCTGGGTGGAGTTGAAGGTGTCGGCAGAGACAGTCTTTGAAGACTCAGAAAAACCTGCTCCTCATCTCTTTTCTGCTTGATGGCTTTGAGTAGGCCTTCCAACAGCCATGGAACGCCAATCCCTGTGTTTGACTTAAAATCCTCTTCTGTTTGTGGAAACTCTTTCTGCCTCTGTGTTCTAAAGCTACTTTATGGATACAGATCCTCCATGGATAATTCAGGATGATCTTACCTGGTCCAGATCCTGAACTAAGTTACATCTGCCAAGCTGTCTTCTTCTTACAAGGGTACACTTACAGGTTTTGGGGAGTAAAAATTGCTATCTTCCAGTGGCTGTTATTCATTCTACTATAGCTCGCTAACATGGAATTACTGTGGGCCGAGATGGTCCAACAATGTTTCATGGAAGAGTAAAATACAATCTTGAAGAATGGGCTGGTTTTTGATGGACAGAATTATTGGTTAAGGAGATAGTACAGACAAAAGGTTAATATTCGCGATTGTAAAGAAGGAAAAATAATACTGTTTATTCGCTCATTGCAAGGGTCATGGTTGACACTCTACCGACTGAAAGAAGGAAAGTATAATGAATTTATTTAACAAAGTTTATTCCACACTTGCGCTAGCACTGGCACCTGCTTTGTGCTAGTGTGGGCAAGCTCATGGAAGCCTGGGGTGTGGGTTTGCAGGAGGTCTGGGGGATGGCGCCATAGGAGTGGGCTGGGACCTGGGGCTCATGACATTGTAGGCCAGAGTGAGCCTAGGAATTTTCCCATGGGCTTGGTCCTGTGCGGGGTTGGGGGAGCTGAGAGGAGAACCCTAGGTTAGCATGCTGGTGCAGTGTGATGGTAGCCTGGGCTTAGGGAACTTTGAATGTGCTTGGATCTTGGATAGAAGTGTAGGATCCCAGGCCAACATGCATGCCAGGAGCTTGGGACCCTCATGGCCTGCAGAGTTTCAGGATAGCACACCACCACACTGAAGAATAGAGTTATAAAGAGAGGGAGACTTAGACCTTCCTTCCATTGGTTCATTCCCTAATGACTGCAGTGGCTGGGGCTGGGCCAGGCTGAAGGCAGGAGCCTGGAATTCCAATTTGACTCACATACGTGGGTCACTTTCTGTTGCCTTCCCAGAATGTTCGCCAGAGTGCTGGACTGGAAGTGGAGGAAGTAACCTTCCAAAGCCAATTGCTTACAAGTTTTAATTTGATGCTACTCTGAGAATAGAACAAGATAAGTCTTTTAAACAAGTTAGCTACCACACTGCCATCAAATTCCATATTGGGGGGCCTTATGTCACTATCCACAGGTGCCTTATAAAGGCCCAACCTCCTGTGGGTTCATGATCAATTTCATGTACTTTATACTGAAATAGATAAAAACAATGGTTTCCATCCCACAATGACAAATGGCTACCTATTGGGAGACACCATTAGGCTGCAAGTATCTTGCTGCTGTCTCACTGTGTGCTATTCGCTCCCGCTGTATTTCTTCAAAGTGAGTATTACACCAATTTCCCAGCTGTGAAAACCAAAGTTTCTAAAGTTTCAGCAACTTGTCCATGCACCAAATAATAGAACCTGTTTTAAACTGAGATTACTATGATGCCAAAGAAAAAACTAATTTGTCTTAACTTTATCCATTTGGCAGGAAGACGGAAAGGTAGATATTTCTCTTCTTTAGATTTCAGTCCTAATTCTCCCTGGAAGAGGAGAGCTGTCACACTCTGGAATTTCTACATGCAGAGTATGCAAGGATAACTCCTACCTGATAGAGAAACAGTGGGCTTTGCTTTGTGTGTAGATAAATGTTGATCCAACAGGCAAAGTGAAACTGTTTCCATACATAGGCACTACTACCCCCTTTAAGAGAACAAGCTTCTCTGAAGCTTCTCTTATACTTCTCCTTGGCGTCAGCTCTCATCCGCTGCCATGGAGCTGTTGGCTATGTGCACTGTGGGTGGCAACGAGTGCCTGCAGTCTTAGCTCTGTGTGCAAGTGTGTGTTGGTGATTATACGGTCTCCTTGAGGTGGGAATGCGCTGAGAATTCTACCAGAGAAAATAGCTTTTCCTTCTGGCTAGGAGATGAGAAGCACTGCCCCATCACATCAAAGGCATCCATGTTCATCTGCCTATAGTGGGGCTGTGGCCATCCATCTGCCATGTCACCAACTTCAACAGTCCAGCCAGACACATCTGGAAAAGTGAAGTGAGCTGCAGAACTGACACGTGGTAGGGCAAGCTTTCAGCACGGCCTATTGACAAAAGGTGAACACAGTATTCCTCCCTTTCAGTGGCCTCAAACCTAGGGATTTATTTAAATGTTAAAGCTTCAACGTTAGGGTGAGTTCATGAAGAGACCATCTATAGCAGAGCTAACAACAATTCTTTAAGAAGTGATTCATGACAGGTGCAGAAGGAATTAAGGACATGCATGAAAGCGGTTACTGGTCCCAAACCACCAGAAGACAATACATGAAGAGCCTGAGGCGGGCACCCAACAAGGACAGGGGCAGCAGGGAGCCCTTTCCATCACAGCCCACACACCACACTACTTCATGTCTAGTTTCCCCAAGTCTGACAAGCTTCTGATGAGTTGAGTGTGTATTCTCGCTGAGTGATGGCATGCTGCCTTGCAGACTTACAAGTGACTTCTCTGACTGCCCTGGAAGGCTTCAGTTTCCTATGTCTAAATTCCTAAGCAATCTTGCAAACTAGCAGATGTGTTTAAAGTCATTATTCTTCTGTAGCCTTTTTTCCCCCGATCCCTCCAAAATGTTCATAATGCTGATGGGCCAGGGTTGAAGTTGGGAACCAGGAATTAAGCTGAGCAGGGACTCAATGACTTGAGCCATCACTGTTGTTTCCTGGCTCCTCACTAGCAAAAAATGGAATCAGGAGCTGGAAGCGAATTTTGAACTCAGATATACCAAGGTGGGGTACAGGCATCTGAGCCAGTGCCTTAACCACTAGGCCTAGTACCCACCCTAATTTTGTGGCTTTCAGAGTCTTAAGCATAAGTGCCACATGGAAGACATTTCATGGCACACCCCTCTTGTTCTAATTTGGAATCTCATACAACAGCCTGGTACAAGAACAAAGAGGTAGAAAGAGCGTATAATCCTGCAGCAGCTCTGTTCTTTCTCTTCTCCAAACTTGTCAACCTAGGAAAACTTCCCTTTTATCCTAAAGCCTTCCCAAATCGTGTTCTTGCCAATAGCCATTCATAGTTGCTTTCTAATGGAATACTGATTATTTCAAAAGTATGTTTTCTCCATGAAGCACAAAAGATCACAGCAACCCTTTCCTGACATAGGAATCTGAGGAAAATCCTGAGGAAAATCTGAGGAAACAGAGGTGTGTGGCTGGGGAAGGAATGCACTTCTTCTGCCTTTCCAGAAAAGTCTCTGACTGCCAGGCAGCTTCCATGGTGAACTGAGCTCTCAGACTTAGCTCCCCAATGTCTGAGCTCAAAGATTCTGGCAAAGTCCTGAATTCCCTCGTTCTCCTTGCTGCTACTCTATGCTTCCCTTCTGCAAAGAACCACTTAGAGAACCTTGGCCCTGGCCCACCTCAACGCCCATGGGAACTGCTAAGGCAGAGACCCTTTGTAGAGGTGCAAATTCAATTTAGGGATTAGTTAGCCACTCGAACTTAAGTAAGGAGGCATGGTCAGAAGTCCAATAAGCAAAACCTTCCCTTTTTTCACAGACACAATGAGAGAAGACAGTTCTTAAGCAAAGCTTAATTTAACCTCTTTTCCAAGGGCACTGTGGGTAAGCATAGCTACCCAAAGGTAATTGGATTCAAAGTTCAAGGGACACTCACATAAATGGTGAGGTGGCAGGACTAGAATTTGAATCTGTAGCGCCTACCGTTTCTCCCCAGTGCTCTGCACTGCTCTGCCTGCCCAACCAGCTGAGTGTGGCTCCCCAGTGCCATAGCGTAGGGGCGGACAGATGCACTGAACAAACACTGAGTAGCTCCCCTGAGTATCCTATTCAGATTTTGTGTAAAGGTTGCTGAGTCAAAGAAAGATGGCCTTGTCTATATGATGTGACCTGGAATTGTAGGAAGACTCTACCAAGACAAAAACTAGAAAGCCATTCTCAGGTGTGGACCAAGTTCCTCCCTGGAAATCTATTCTTGTCCTATATGTCCAACAGTCTTATTAGAACAGAAGATATTTACTAGTTTGGTTATGGTCTCATACAAATTCCCAGATTCCTACCCCCAATCTGCCCCACCTAACTGTACCTGATGTGGGGAGTTCAGGTGTGTTACTCTGCTTCCTCTGATAGATGCTCCCGAGTACCCTCCATGAGAACTCAGGAGCAGTTCTGAATGTGGACTTTTATTAGACAGCCTGGGCTTGCAGCTGGCTCCACCACTTATTATGTAACCTTGGGCAACTTAAAACAATAAAAAACAAAGTCTAAACAAAACAATGCAAAACAAACAGAAGCCAATCCATTATGTCAGAGAGGGCTGAAGGTTGTACTAATACATTTAAAGCACACGGTAAGCGCTCAGTAAATATTTGCTGTTGTTGTTGTTTGGGGAGAATCCATGCAGAGGCCCTACGTCATATTTGTTCTAAATAGAACAAATGGGCTCAGTCTTATAATCCAAATACTCCAAGATCTTGGCTTAGACCAGTAAGTTTTTGTTGTTGTTGTTTGAAATCATGTTTGAGACAATGCCGTGTCCCACAGTGGACTCAATCCAGTGGACCCAGCATATGAGCCACTCACCTCTGGAAAGCAAGCAGCTGGCAAATGGCCCCCGCTTCCCCAGACTTGGGGGAGAGCTGACAATGGAAGCCAGAAGCACAGTTCCACACCATCAGGCAACTGCAGTCCTTGGATCTGTTGTGGTTGGCTCAGCTGAAACCCACACTTGCAATTTTCACACTATCTGTAAACGTTTAATTCGAAAGGCTTTCCTATTTAATATCAAACAAGTGAGAAAAAAATGTCATCAGCTCATTAGTGCTGTGCCAGACTTCCACTAGGATATGGCGGCAACTGGAGCTCAGCTGTGCATGAGCCTCTGTAGGATTTCTCAGTCGGCTGAGTGGAGAGCAATGCATCAGTCTGCTAAAACCCCACATGCCCTTTGGTTTACACAGTCAAGTTCCTTTGAGGTTAAGTAACTATTAGAACCAGAAGGCAGGCAGGTTTACAATCTGTCAGCCTGGGCTGCACATGCAGCAAGTGTCACAAGTGTACCTCTTTTCAGCGAGAGGGGTCACTGCCGGACCCAGATCTCCCCAACCAGAGCTGGACTTTTCCAGTCCCACCAGCCTTGCCTGAGGCAACTTGACCCACAGTCTAGACTGACCAGCTGTTCCATAGAGGAAGAATGGGAGCCACAAATGAGAGGCACATGTCATTTTACGTTTTCTAGGGGCCATATATATTTCTTCAAGTAAAAAGAAACAGGTGAAATGCATTTTAATAATATTTCACTAAAATCATGACAGCCCAGAACACCATCATTTCCGCATGTTCGCAATAGGAAAGTTGTTAGTGAAATATTTTATGTGTCTTCTTGTACCAAGTCTTTGCAATCTGGGGTGTATTTGATACTTACAGCACACCTCAGCTGGGACTAGTCACCTTTCAAGTGCTCAACAGCTACCGTATTGGGCAGGGCACGTCTAGACGTTAGAGAAGATGACTTCCACACATGGCACTTCATCCTAAAGCTGCAGGGCAGTGGTGCAAACGCCCAGCAGGGTCTGAGGGAGGATCTTGGGAAGCTGAGAAGAATTGGGAGGACCCTGTGAAACAGAATCTGCCACCAGAGTTCCTTGGGAAGCGCATTTGTTTGCAATAACTTTTACAAACATCATTGCGTCTCCCTCCTTTGTTTCAGTTTGGGGCACAATTTATCTCTGACGGAGGAGAGTATTATTTTCTCAGCTGCAAATCATGTTAATTGGGCAGCAGATAGATGGGAATGTGGAGTAAAGAGCCCTAATACCTTCAGTGCCTCTGATGACTTTTCCAGCCCTGTACTGTATGTACTGTATTGAAGGAGGAAGACCAGCCCCTCTGCACACTAAGCAGGACAGTGCCGGCATTCTGCAAAGAGGTGGGGTCAAGACCACACTCCAAAATGAATACATTTCCAAGTTCGGAATCCTCATTCTTTGCTTTCATGTGAGCCTCAGATAAGTTGGATCAATCGGACAGAGTAAGTACAAAAGGGCAAGTTCTCGAGTCTTCCAGACAAGGTTCGGAAGTTGCTGCAGCCCAGGGTGGCAGCTGGTTTAAAAGCACCTATTTCTTCTCCAGGAAATCATTGTACCTGCTGCTTTCCTTTCTGGAACTTTCCAGTCTTCAAGCTATCAGGCTGCTAAATGTCTGTGCAACTCTAAAGATGAGATGAGAGGCCTGTGTGTCCTTTATAAGTGGGAGAAGAGGGATTGTGAAAGGAGAGGGAAGGCGAAGCAGCAGATGGCAGGCCTAGCATTGAGCGGCCTGATGTTCAGAACACATTGTCTGTGTAAGGTAAAGATCCAGAAACTGGTTTCCATCAAACCATTTGTCCTGATGGGACATCTTTTCAAATCCAAATATAGGTATAGTTTTGGCTTAGAGTAAATGAAATCCTCTTCACTGGAGTCTTACAATGCTTTCCTTCAGAGTCCTAAGTATGCCTTTGTTCCTTTTTCTTAGATCCTAGATCCTCATTCCAACTTCTAGGGACCCCTGGATATATCTCAACAAGGAAGGACAGAGCTCCATGGCAGTCAGCACCCTAGACCACGGAGGACCATGAGGTAGGATTCCAGAGCAGTGGCCAACCACACACCTCCAGGTGCACAGTTGAGAAAGGATGAGTTTAAAGTCATTGGCAAAGCCAAATTTTCTTATTCCTTCTCAGTTCTCTTCTTCATTGGTCACCATTTTCTGCCCTCTGCTGACCAGCGACACCGAACATTCATGATGGTTCGAATTATCTGGGCACCTGTTAAAATCCAGGTTGCTGGTAGTCTGACTCAAGGATATACTGACTTGGAAGACCATGAAGCACGGCCCAGGAAGCCATGCTTGTAGAATAGCCAAAGGGCTCTTTTTGTGCCAGCACTCTACACGTAGTACCTCCAGCAGCCCTGCTGGATGGCTGCTGCAAAAATGCTGTCTCAATGTCAATGGTGTAATATCAATATCAGTGCGTAATTTTGTTCTGCACATTACTGTTCTATTTAAAGAAACACACCTTATATTTTTCTGACCTCTGATAGAAAACCAAGTCATCAAAAAGACCTATTATTTTGAGTTTCAAAGACCTGCTTTGAAGGCATCAGGGCTTTGTTCTGGGTGAGCAGGGGAAGGTGGCTAGTAACTTGTAGTAAGTGTCAGAGGGATGGCTGTATTCTCATGGCCTCCTTCTAGGTATTTCTCATGCTTTGTACCATGTGACCCTGTTATCCTGGTTAGAGTTAATGGGAATCAGGATGGTACCTTATTCGAGTCAACGTCTGTAAGATGATAGAAACATATGAGCACTCAGCCAAGGAGTGGCCCCACTTGAAGTCTGCATGCGTTAGAGAGAGGGAGCTGACTAAGTGGAAATAGGCAAAATACAGCACTCCTGGCCAAGGTACACCTGCAACCTGCTCTGGGAGCACAGTAAGTAGCAACTGACCCTGTAACGGCTACATGCAGAGAGACTTTAGAAACTCTGTGGAAAAGTGGAATGAAAAGATAAGCTTATTTTGGTACCAAAAAAAAAAAAAAAGAAATCTGGTTTTTTTTTTAATCAATATGCATTTTCCATGGACTTTTTGAAGACCCTTTATATTATAGCAATTACAAGAGCTAACATTTAAGCTAACATTTAAGCATCTGCTAATGTGGCAGACAAAGTGCTAAGTATTTTATTTATGGTGTTCCATTTCATCCATATAAAAACCCCACAGTGATGTCATGTGAATTTGTTTATTACTCCCATTTTACAGATGAGAAAATCAAGCCTCAAGAAGGCTAACCATTTGCTGAAGGTCAGAAGCACCAATGTTAGAATTCAAATCCAGTTCATCTGTTTAAATCCCCTGGGGGTGTGACAAGGGTGGCACTGACTGTAAAATTTGGATGGCTCAGTGAAAACTTATTGTGTGGGGCTATTGAGAAAGCAGGAGAAAATGATGTTGACATAAGGCGTTTTCCTTTCCTCCAAGGTCTTGATGTTGCCTAGCCATATTTATTTCTATTTTTATTCAATGTCATTCTAAGTAAGAACATTAAAAGTCAACATTATTAACATACATTTTGCCACTCATTTTTATATCATACAAGGCTAGTTTTAAATGCCAGTTGTAATTCATATTCAGAATCACTGAAATTATACAATTTGTATTTCATATCTCACACATGCATTTGTATTTTGCACAAGGCTAAAACTCATCTGTTTTTGCTTCACTTCTTAAAAAAATCCACATTGTGTTAACATACTCTGTCTTGGGCAACTGATGAGTAAGAAAATACTGAAAAAAAAAACACCAAAAACGCGGACCTTGGGGTTGTCCTAACTTCTGACTCCTTCTATGCCATAGTTTTCAATGCAAGTGGTTGACTACAACATCCTGGTAACACAATCAAGAAAGGCCACTGTAGGCTCCTTCGGTCACTGGTGTCTTTTAGCATGCCACTGTCTCCTTTTTGCATTTGAAGCAAGTTTGAGTTTAGGGACAGAAAGCACAGCCTCTGGAGGAGGTTGGCATTTCTTTGTACCTAGTCACAGACTCAATCTGCCTCCTTTGTGCATGATTTGAGTCTTGCTGGACTCCTGCTCCTTGTGTGGAATTCTAATGGGACAATGGAAAGCCTGTGCATCAGCAGACAGGCAAGTTGCTTCATAATGTGATATCTCTTCTACCTTTATGAAGGTCCCATTGTTCCTTGGCTTCAAGTGAAAAATACAAGTTCAATAATGAAATTAAGATTTCCAAGATGATGAAGCCAAAACACACAGGCCCTTCTGAGCACAGGAGGCTATGTGCTAGAATACCTGAGAAACTCAACATTTATGGAAGAATCCTGGTAAAGATTTGTTCAACTAGCCCTTATCGAATGTTGTATGGTACTACTGCATCTTGAAAGATATTGCTATTCCTACCTTAGTAGCTCAGCAATGCAGCCTCAAAAAATTGACCCCTGTTCACCTCATTGGTGTGTTTACTCCTTGGCATTGATTAAAACCCATTCTGAAGCAACTTGACTGTGTCCCACAAAGCTCTTCCAGAGTGTCAGGAGGGACTCTTCAGCTCCTTGGAAGCTTTCCATGCAGCTGCAGCACCTGCATAGCCTCTACTCACCTGCCAGCTGCACTATGAGATCTTCCCAGGCACCACTGGGGGCAATTCCATCCTGATTTCACTGTTCAACACAATGGGGCTCCACCCTAACAGGCAGGTGATAGAAGCAAAGATGCTAGCTTCCGTGTTCTTTGTTCACTGTTTCAGCTCTCAGTTTGTCTTCTGTCATTTCCTTGTTGTTCTCTTTGACAAAAGCTCTGCCGCTACATCTTTCCTCTCAGCTTATATATGGGCCCTGCAACAACGAGAAAGCTCCCTCTTCCAACTTAATCCTCTTCCAGGTTGGCTTTCTTCAATAACTGTTCTGATTATGCCACCCTTCTTTAAAAAGTTCAATGACTCCCCCATTGCCCACAACATTTTAACCCAGTTCTTCATACTGTCATCCCAGGCCCATCATGACTTGACTTAACCCACTTTTCCTTTGTGGTTTTATACTTTCCTTTTGAGCAGAAGACTAACAAGTATGATCCTTGCCTGCCAGTGTATCTTTGCTTTCTCTCCTTCATTTCATTTTTTAAAAGATTTATTTATTTTTATTGCAAAATCAGATATACAGAGAGGAGGAGAGACAGAGAGGAAGATCTTCCATCTGTTGATTCACTCCCAGAAGCACCTGTAATGGCTGGAGCTGTGTTGATCCAAAGCCAGCAGCCTGAAGCCTCTTCCAGGTCTCCCACGTGGGTTTAGGAACCCAAGGCTTTGGGCCATTCTCCACTGCTTTTCCAGGCCAAAAGCAGGGAACTGGATGGGAAGCAGGGCTGCCAGGATTAGAACTGGCATGCATATGATATCCTGTTGAATGCACTAGGCGTTTATGCCGGGCTCTCCCATTTCATTTTTTATACAATGGATTCACTACAAAAACATATATAGGGTCATCACCATTGTGCCCACTGTGGGCACTGGCCATCGTCATTGTGGTTGCTACAGGCATGTGGGCTTGGGGGTGTGGGCTTGCAGAGGACCTAGGGGATAGTGCTGGCAGGGGAGAATGGAGACCTTGGGGTTCACATCAAGGCAGCCAGAATGAGCTTAGGGATTTCTTCACATACTTGGTCTTGGGAGTGGTGGGAGAAGAGGAGGGGAGAGTCCTAGGTTAACATGCTGGCCTTATATGCTAGTAGATCAGGCTTGGGGAACTTTGAATGGGCAGAGGGGTAAGATCCCAGACCAGCACACATACCAGGAATATTGGGCGGGCAGAGCTCCAGACCAGCATACCACCACACTAGAAGACTGGGCTTGGGAAGACCTATTTGGGGCACAGGGACTGTGGATTGCCCAGGGAAGGGACTAAGAGGATGTGTAGGAAGGAAGAATGCTGAGAGAGTATGTTGCAAGTAAGAAATTACCTTGGAGGGACTTCCATTAACAAGGCCATTGTACTTACAGGTAAGCAAGAGGGCTGAGCAGTTTGGAGGGGGCAACTTGAGGACCTCTAATGGTTAGCCCAATACACCAGCCCACAGGGAGATTTGAGCTGGGCTAGTTAGCATTGCCCACCACTGACCACCACCTATTTGCACACACTAAAAATACAGTTGGAGGCCTACCTTGCAGGGCTACTGTGAGTTGAAACAGGGGATGGATGATGTTAGGTTGGGCCATGACACTAACCAGTATGCGAGAGAACCAGGCCTAGGGGCAGGTTCTATGGGGAATATGTGGGTCCACCCCTGTGGAACTGCAATTTCCCCTGGTTTGCTTAATAGTTGGGGTAGTGGGCCTGGTGCATTGGCCTTGTGGCTAAATTCCTTGCCTTGCACATGTTGGGATCAAATATGGGTGCTGGTTCTAATCTCAGCAGCCCTGCTTTCCATCCAGCTCCCTGCTTCTTGCCTGGGAAAACCTTGGGATCCTGCACCCATGTGGGAGACCTGGAAAAAGCTCCCAACTTCGGATCTTCTCAGTTCTGGCAATTGTGGCCATTTGGGGAGTGAATCAGTGAACAAAAGATTTTTCATTCCTCCTGTGTATCTAACTTTCCAAATTAAAAAAATAAATCTATAAAACAAACAGTTGGGGTTGGTAGGCTGAGTTAGGCATGACCATGGAACCCTCCAACACTCATGGGTACTGGAGTTAGGAACAAGCCGAACTGGTCCAGGCTACAGTACCCACAGATGCATCCAAGAATAGGGTATTGGGCTGGCTGGGCTACAACATCCACCAGTTCATACAAAGGCCAGTTTGGAGGGAGCAGACTATATCAAGTAAGGACCTCGTATGTGCAGGCACATATGAGATCTGGGTCTGGGAGTGGGCCTGATAGGGGAACTTAGGAAACCCCCTTGGTGGGCTGTAGCTCCTGCTGGTGAGCATGTGATTCAGGCCTGGGTGTTGGTGGGGCAGGCAAAGATTTATTTGTTGGCAAGTATGTGGGTTGGTTCTGGAGGGAGTAGACTGGGCAGGGATAGGTCAAACCTTAGCACCCTGGCATGTCCAAGGGCCAGAATGGAGTACCATTCATGGCAGGCCAGGCTATCACTCCTACCAGTTTGCATGAGCCAGGGGTGGGAGTAGAATGGACAGCACTTGGCTACAGTACCCAACCGAGAGTTTGAGGCAGGCCGGGCTAGGCCAGGCTGAAGCATCCAATGCCAAAGGCCAAGATGGGGGATGGGCAATGCTAAGACAGATCAGAGCAAGCATTGGTTCATGCAAGATCTATGGCTTGGAATAGGTCTGGTTGGGGAGCTAAGGAAATGAACCAGTTGGGTTGTGGTTCTCACTGGTGAGCATGAGAGCAAGAATGTGGGCGGTGGTCTGGGCTGGACATGGCTGCAGTGTCCCTTGGTATGGGTGTAGATTCAGTCTGGGGTATGCCAGACTGGGCTAAACTCTAGTACCCATTGGTGCTCATGAAAGGCTGGTTGGGTATAGGATAGGTGGGCTAAGTGTCAGCATCTGCTGAACCATACAAAACCTGGGTCTAGATATGAACCAGATGTGGCTGGGCTGTAAAACCCAACAGTAAGAACTGGAATGGGTGTGACCCAATCAGGCAAGGCCATTGTTCCTGCCAGGACAGAAGGTGGGCCAAGTCAGGCTGGGCCAAGAACCACTGGTATGCACAAGATCTACCATTGGGAGGTGACCTGACAGTGGAGCTTCGGAAACTCCTCTGTCAGGATGGTGTCCCCAACAGGTGAGTGCAAGAACCAAGGCAGGGAGCAGCCCAGAACACACCAGGTTTTAGTACCCACTGGCATACATGTGGCTTAGGTTTGGGGGTGGGCCAGGCTGGGCCAGTTCATAACATCTACTGTAAGATCTGAGAACCAGGACATGGTACAGGACTGGCCGAGTCCAGCTGCAACACCAGCCAGTTTACATTAGGGATAGGTCTGGGAGCTGCCTGGACTGGGCTAGGTTGTAGCACTTACCAACCTGAGTTGGAACTGGGGCACAACCTGGGTCAGGCTGGGCTATAGGACCCACTGGAAAATGCTGAGATGAGGCAGGTCATGCTTCACTGGGCTGCAGCACCCACCAATGTATATGAGATCCATAGAGAGGGGTGCAAGCCCAGTAGGAGGTCAGCATGGAATCCCCTGCTGGGCTACTGATCCCATTGGTGAGTGTGAGAACTGGGACTGGGGGCAGACCAAGCTAGAAGAGCTACAACATCTGCTGGCCTGCTTGTGAACTGGGTTGGGGGAGACCCAGGCTGGGCTAACCGCCAGTACCCACTTGTGCATGCATGAACCAGAGTAAGTACAGGCTGGTTGGGCTTTGCTGCAGCATCAGCTGGCAAGTGCTGGGAATGAGGACAAGTCCTATCAAGCTAGACTACAGAATCACATGGAGAGTGTGAGAGCCAGGACTGGGAGAGGGTCCAGTAGGGAAACTGCAGGTAACTCTCTAATGGGCTGCAACTCCCACTTGGTGAGTATGAGAACCAGGGTAGGGGGAGGGCCTGACTGTACTGGATGTAGCATCTGCTGGCATGAATGCAGGCTGGATAGTTGTGTTGTTTGGGGTGAACTAGGCTCCACTGCTCGTTGATGTGTATGAAAGCTAAAAGGAATGTGGGACAGGTTGGACCAATCTGTTGCACATACTGGCAGGCACAGGAACCAAGGCTGAGGACAGGCCTGGTGGGTATTATTGGGTGTCACTCCAACTAGGTTGCAGTTTCCTCTGGTGTACGTGAGGGTCAAATGTGTAGAGGGCTGGGTTGGCATGGGCATAAGCATTCATTGGTTGGTGTAAGAGATGTGGCTGGAGACATAATGACCTAGTATTGGGGCCTGCAGAGGATATCTAGTGCCACAACAGATGAAGGAAGACAGAACAAATTGATCAACTACTGCAGCCAAGAGTTGACAACAAACATCTGGATGAATGGAAACTTTAAAGTGGAATATGTCAGCCAATGGACCTTAAAGGATTTCCTCATCCTTGGAGTGGTAAGATGCACAGCATTTCAGAATTATCAAAATCACTTGAACAGAACCCTCGGAGCATGCTCCACATTGGGGACCCTGCAATGATATTGGGTGACCATTCCCCACCACCAGGTTGGGAGGCTGGATGGAATTTCTCCATTTTCCCACCCCTTCTTCGAGATACAGGACAAAGAAAAAGAAACTTGGAAGCAATGGTCTCATCCACTGTCCCCTACTCCTTGACCCTTCTCACTCCAATCAAGTATGTAAACACCATTAAAACAAAATAACTATATATATAAAGCACAGACAGTGTGCATATCTATCCTAGCCAAGATCACAGAATAGGTACAAGGGTATTGTTTGAATTAAATAATTATGTGTGCAGAAGTAAATATGATTCACTTTTTCTACTTTTCCAGAAAATAATGACCAAAGTTGCTTAGTTTATTTAAAGTCCAGCTGAAATGCAAGCTATCACAAAAGAAAATTAAAACAAAATTTTACTCTTAGCCAGTCCAATCAGGATAAAATTATTCAGTGACCCATGTTCACAAGGAAATGGGGTAACCGAAGCCTCCAGCTACTTACTGCTAGGCATTCTGCACTGATAAATATTATGAAGGTAATTTAAGGATATGTTTTAAAAGTGTTTACATCTTTTGACTCTAAAATTCCATTCAGATCCTATAATTCTACAAGTAACTATCTGATGGGATTCATCAAGAAATGAGAACAAAGACATTCAAAATAGGAATGAAAAAAAATCCAGAAATACAGAGCCAGTTGAATAGTGGTATTTGTAAGTGTAGCCAGTAAAAATCAGGCTTTAGAAAAAAAATCAACACACAGAAACTTGTTCCCAATACATGAATAAATAAAAAATGTTTCAATGCAATATGCAGTTAAGTTCCAATTTTATAAAAGTATGTAGAAAAGAAATGCAAAGAAGAAATCAATGTTGATGTGATTTCACCTAAATTGTAGCTGCTTCTAATTTCTCCTTTATAATCTTTGTAATTTCTATAATCAGTGATAATAAAACTCACCTTTATGCAATCCCAGCCCTATGGAAAAGAATACTGAAACCCTCGTCTTCGATTGGAAGTTGTTGACAAGTCAGCAATATTCATGGCATTCTCTGTATTAAGTGCTGTAGATTCAAAACACCAGTAGAAACGTAAGAATTTCCTTTCTTTCACATGCAAGCCAATGACCCAGGAATAAAGACCTCTGCATAAATAAACATATGTAAGTAGCAAATATTTAGTCCTGGGTACTTTACCAGGCTAAAATTTCTCATTACTTTTTCATTTCCCTGGTACAGATAGAACATGTTTTGTTCATGGTATCACCCAATCAGGGTTTGTTTAATGAATCAGTGAGTGGCCAGTTAAATGATAAATGACAGAAGCTGGGAAGGGGGAGTGTCACCGGAGGGGTCACATTTACCTGATCTAGAAAGGTTCCATGACCAGCTGGGGATGAGACTCCAAGACCGATGTTTTTGTATCCACTGCATCATTTCATTTGCTGTAAAACCTCACCCTTTGTATCTGCAAACCTATCTCAGATGCAGAGCTTTCTACCTAAGAAATGGAAAAAGGAAAACCACTTCAAACGTATGTTACAGGAATCAAATTTGTCATCATTTATGGAATATTTCTTAAGTCTCAGGTACCCTGAGAAGTCCTATGTACATGTTGTTTAATTCTTATGATAACCCTTTGTAGTAGGTATATCATCTCCACTCTGGGTCAGAAAATGCAAACACAGCCATTGAAGCAACCTCTCCCACGATGTGACTAGCAAGGAGTAGCGCCAAACTCCAGGCAGTTCTGGTTGACTCCAAAAACTGTGGGATTAGTCACAAACTTCTTTCTTGGAATCAGCACACAACTCTCACTGGTGAGGGAGATGCCAGACTAACACTCATTTTCTCCTCTTCTTTTTTTCTTGATATTGTCTTTAATTTCAGCGATCGTAGTGCGTCTGCAGTACTGTCTCCTTGGACATTCTATTTGTAGCTCGCTATTAATCAAGTTACTGATCATTTGATATTTCATGCCTGTAAGTCTCTTGTTATTTTCCCCATTAAGATGAATTTTTTGTCCTTACTGGTTTACAGGAATTCTGAATATATTCTGGCAACAGGCTTGGTTTTGCATTGCAAATATCTTCTCTTCTGTGGCTGGCCTTTTTATTCTCTTCACTTTCTATTTTCCTCCTCTCTTTCAAAAACGACTTGGGGAAAATGTCAGTTGCACATTCAAAGGCAGCAAACACGGTACATGCATGTTTATCACTGTCATTTGGCTTCCACAGTTATTGCTCACAGCCATTCTTTATCAAAAATATTTATTTATCTGAAAGTCAGAGTTAGAGAGAGAAGGGGAGAGACAGGCATCTGTCAGCTGGTTCACTTCCCACATGGCTGCAATGACCAGGGCTGGGTCAATACTAAAGCCAGGGGACAGGAGCCAAGGAATTCTTTTGAGTTGCCCATGTGAGTGGTAGGGGCCCAAGTACTTGGGTCATCTTTTGCTGCTTTTCCCAGGCCAAAAGCAGGGAATTGGATCAGAAGTACAGTACACGGGACTCAATCACACAAGGGCCACACTAGAGATGTCAAGAATTGTAAGTGGTTGCTTTACCCACTATGCCACAATAGAGGCCTCTGATTTAAAAAAAAAAAAAGAAAGAAAGTTTATTTGAAGTGCAGAATTGAAGAACATGGAACAGACTGAGATCTACCCATCCATGAGTTAATTCCCCACATGGCCACAGTGGTTGTTACTGGGCCAAACTGGAGCCAGAAACCAGGAGCCAGGAGCTTCTTCTGGATCTCCCATGTGGGTGTAGAGCACATGCTTGGGTTATCTTCACTTCTTTCCCAGGTGCATTAGCAAGAAGCTGGACTGGAAGTGGAGCAGGTGAGTCTTGAACCAGTGTCCATATGGATGCTGGTGTCACCAATAATACCTGCCTGCTTCCTTCTTTGTGATGTTTGTAGACAGTGATGGGCATTGGTCAGATCCTTATTCCATTACGGGTAAGTACTGCCTGTAAACTATGTGAGTTAATTTAACTTTGATATTACATAACCTTATCGGATCCTGCTGTGTTTCGAATGTGACAAAGTGAATGGAAATTGAGGTTTGTGTTTCAGGCAATTTTTGTGATCTGACCCAGACTTTCAGGCCAGCACCCTGCAGGGGGTTATTTGGCGGCTTTCTCCGGGACACATTTCTCACAGGACAGGGGCAATTAAGGAAAGAAAGGTAGGACTTCAAGTGTCTAAAAAAATGCAACTGGTATCGATAGAGACTTTGCAAAAGTATCTGAAATCAAAATACGACTCCTTCTAAATGAAGAAGCTTGCACAAGAACCATCTTGCAATATACAACGGTCCCATCCAAAGGGGTATCTTGACGTTCCCAATCCCCGATGGGAGAAAAAACCAAGTGGCCTCCTGATCAGCTGAAACTCACTGCTATCCATTTAGGTTAAAAAAAAAAAAAAAGCAAATAGAACAAACAAATCCAGAGAACTCTGAACTTTCCAGGTTGCTGCCTCTGTGCAGGCAAACATGACATACTCCAACACAGCCACCCCGGAAGACACTGCCAGTGAAGAAGTTTCCTCTTGGAAAGTCAACGTTAAACGTTTCAAATATCGATCATGTGTGTGATCGACACAGGGGGAAGAATGAGACGAAGCTGTTCTAGAGAGAGAGGTAGAGCCCTTTGAACACAAGCATCAGGAAAAGAACAGCAGGCAGCTGACAGAACTTGGTTTAATACTTTAGAAATACTTTTGTGTGCTAGCCGTATTCTTCATTGTTACAGCAGTAAAACAGCAGAATAAAAGGTGCTAGCTTTATGGAGTTCTGTTTAGAAAGATTTAACAAGAGACAAAACCTTTTCCATGGATGTGTTTAGATGCTTAGTTTTATTTATGGTCTCAAAAGAAACCAAAGAGCATTGAAAACAACAACAATAACAACAAACAAACTCTAAATCAGGAGGGTTCACATTCAGGAATTAGGACTGAAAATCTAGAGCTCTTTGGATCTTCAAAATTGCAGTTTTAATATAACAACACACACGCACACACACACACACACAACTATCCCCCCACCCCAATCCTCTGGCTTAGACAAACAATTCAACTTAACCAATGTTGCAGAAAATAAAATCATGCAGAGCTAGGGACTATGTCATGTATACTACAGTTTGCATAGCATTCACCACAATGCTTAGCACAAAGTATGTGTTCAACAAAAACTGTATTGAATGATGAAGGAAAGCCTTCAATGTCACAAAAGTCTAAAGTCCTACTTGCAAGAAGAAACCTGTAAAAAAACAAAAGAAAGAAAGAAAAGGACACTGGTAGGTTAAGTTTCTCTGTATATTCTGTCATTTCAAAAATCCTGTCGAAACTGCTTCATGAAAGTGTTGGGTTGATACACCGCATGTCTAGAAAGTTGTAAAACAGTTGGAGAAGGTCCAGAGGCAAACCTGACTTGCTCCAGATGAGAAAGAATGACAGCCAGACTTGCTGTTTGCATTCCTGTCTCTGCCTTTAGGTGAGCAGTTTCCATTCCGACACCATCTTCTCATTTTTTATTTATGTGTCTAGTGATTTAATATCATATCACGCAAGGCTGGCCTTTGGGGTGCCCCTGACATGTGTGGTTTTTTTTTTTTTTTGGATTGACCTTTACATATATTAGACAAAAACTCGCCAGAAACCATCTCCGCATGGGCCTCTCAGGTAGGGATGGTGGTTCCCCTTTCCTCTCTAGAAACAGCCTTTTCCACAGACTGTTTAAAACCAGTTCCCCACCCCCACGTCTTCTGTAAGCTTGTCCAGACACAGCGTACATCATTAGGCCCAGTCTTCCAGTCATTCCGTTGCTTGCAAAGCAATCATTTATAGGCGTTTGGTGTTTTGTCTGACATCTGTTTGATGCTGGAGCTCCAGCCTGTGTCTCCATGAATCACTTGTCAGTGAAGGTTGTGGCATTCGAGGCTGGATTTCACACCTTCAGCGGGGTTGCCTGGGATGTAAGTGATCTTAGGCTGTTGGAACAGACCTGTTCCCCTCCCAGACCTCCCCCGCCCCCAACTCCACAACCCACAAGGAGGCAGTGAAAGCGGGGCGCTGGGGAAGCTGATGCTTATTCAAGGCAGGCTGGCTTTGATTTGTCCCTGCGGGTCTGAGCCAGGCTTTCCTCTCTGGGGACCACCTCCATGCTTGGAATGCTGATGCTACAAAGAATCAGGCTCAAACATTTGTGTAGCATATTTTCCCAGCATAAGAGGGAGAGATTGGGGGGTGGGAGTTAAAAAAAAAATAGAGGAAAGAAAGGAAATGCAGTCTTCTTGGGTGGGTTGCAGAAGATTGTGTTTTCTGCAAAAGTGTTTTTGGATGGTTGTGCCCAGGTGGTTCTTAACTAGCTCCAGGAGAAGGGGGTGGGGGGTTGTGACAGAAATTGGAATGGGTTATAAACACGACCAAGACTGGTGAGACATTCAATCAAGGGCCCCTCTCCTTATCCTCCAAACAGTGCCTGGGACCAGAGACGATGTATTTGGTAAGTGGGGGGTGCTTTGAAAACCACCAAACCCTCACCACACCCTGGGAAATAATGTTAATTGACACCGGTGGGTGAGCCTCAACGAAACACTTACGTGACATCCACCAGCTTGGAGAGCAAAAAGGTGAAGGGCAAGGGACAGCTGAGTGCTAGGAGTCCCTTGGAGACTGTCTTTCTAAACCAGGACCCGGAGAACAAAGTGCTTCCTGGGGGCCAAGTTGGAAGGTACGAGGAGACTGTGGAGAAAATCTGAGAAAAAAATCATAAACATTTCTTTATTCTGTTTTAAAGGAAAGGAGGATGCTGGGCAAAGCATGTTTGGAGAGATTCTTCGTTGGGACATTTTTTTTTTAATGCTTTGCCTTAGTTTTATAGAAAGTCACATTAGGGGAATGGGAAGTCAGAATTTCCAAAGTTGATTAAACAGTGGGCAGAAGGAAAGTTTCTTACTTTTGGTTTTAATTCAAAAAGAATAGGGAAGGGGAGGGGAAACTGATAGCCCATTGGAGTCTTCTGGGTCTTACAAGGGATCCTTTTCATGTTCCCCAATTAGTACAAGGGGGAGGCGGGGGTGTGGATGCCAAGATGGGTTCATCAGTCACTTCATGCATCTGAGTTGGAAAACCTTTAACCTTGAGATGCAAATCTTTAATCACTCAGTGGTGACCAAAAGTTGTGAACCCTTGGGAGCCAGGAATTCCCAACATGATGTGCTAATTCGTTTTGCAGCATGAACTTCAGATCTTCCAGGACCCAAAGGGAATGCAGTGACTCTATATTCTAATGCTTCTGCATAACAAAGTCAGTTGTTCCCTTCCAAACACAGTGAAAATGAGGGATTCCCACGGGTAGGGTAACTCCCACTTCCAGCTCTACCACCCCACTCCCACCTTGCCATTAAGTCAGGAGGTTAATGAAAACCGCACTCTAAACTCATCAAGAGGATGAGCTAAGGAGGAATATTAGATTTCCACTCATGTCTGAATATGCAATCTGTCCATGAAGAAAAACCCCATGGCTTCCAAATCTTACACTTGTGTTCGGATAGGTCTGAGACGTTTAGAAGCTTGGGAACTGCACCGTGTGGAGGTGAAGCTGCTGTTGGGCCTGAGCGAGAGCTAGGATGTCCCTTTCTGCCCTCTTCCGTCTGCCCATTGTTTGATTTTTTTTTTCTTTCTCAGTTGTTTATAGGGAAATCTTCACCTTAAGCAAAGACCTAAAAATGCATAGTGTTTGCTCTTCAGTCACTGAAAAACTATTGACTTATGTCTTAAGGGGCACGCTCACCATTGAAGGAAATAGTTTATTGCACCCAACCATGCCACCCTCAGAAAGTTGTTTCATAGCAAGTATCCTACCATGATCTTTTGCAAGATGTCACTTTACATTCCCGTCTCTGTCTCGGGTCTGTCCACGCACCCTGTGGGAATGGCTCCAAGGAAAGCAAATTGCTGCTGAGGACAAATCAACTGGAAAAGACACTTTTTTTTTCCTCTCAAGGTTTTCACAATGGCTTCAAAAAAGAAATGTGAATTAATCATTTGTTTTGACCCAAGAGCAACACAACTTATTTTGAAAACTAAAATAGGCAGCACAAACATAAACAGAAATCTGGGACTCCCAAATGCTGAAGTGCAAAGGAGTCACTCTGCAAGCATCCATTCTACTCAGTGTTTATTTGCATTGGAAGATAGTGGAAGCCATACACAAATCAGGGACAGTATGCAGGAGTTCTCCAGAAAATGTCTGTAGGAATCGGTTAGCTTTGAAGTAGAGATACAATAATATTTTTTTTTTATTAGAAAGACAGGGCAATATGGCAGTTAACTAGTAACCAATACTGTAAACCACAGCAGATACAAAGTTTTATATAAATTAATTGCCATTACAAAAAAGGCAACTGGCTTTAGCTAAGAAGGTACAAAAACTAGTAACTTCCATAAATATAACAAGAAGCTAAGTGAAGAAATACATAACAGACTGTTTTTCCTATATAATATTTGAATATGCAAACGAAGACACCTGTGGCATTTTACATAAGCCTAGGAAGAGGACATCCACCCCCAATTCCCACCCACCCATCCACCCATCCCCATCCGGGCCCCGGTCCTACCACCCCACCCCCACCCCCCTTGGTGGACTTCCAAGACATGGCAAATTCTAGGTTTCCACGGACAGGGTGCCACGTAGAAGCGGCAAGCCGGCCAGCTCTGACCTGCTAGACAAAGAAGGAGCCGTACTGACAGTTGTAAAGCATTAGGCGTCAGACAGAAACTTGTCAAAAACAGCTGTTGTTGGGTACTGATTGATAATGTTTTCATTCTGCCGGCTGAGAGCTGCAGACAATCCTGGGGTTGAGGGGAAGCCCATCCCTGGCACGCACATGAGCGTGCATACACACACACACACACACACACACACACACGGAAGTCCTTTAACAGATGGCTTAGGAGCGCTTAACCACCAGCTCTTAAAAAGACAACATCCTATATTTAATGAAGCTGCCGGGAGAGCCAGACAGAATCTGTGTGGAGGATGAGCACAGCAGGACAGAACAACATCAGGAACTGTGTCACTGGCTATCGAAACAGAAGTTTTGTTCTGCTCACGATTACACAGTGTTAAAAAGCAAAAGAAAGAAAACCTCAAAGATGCTAAAATGGAATTATGTGTGAATCTCTGTGCATCTTTTTTTTTTTGATCCACACTATTTTAAAAAAAGGCTTAAAGACGTGTTAGATGTTTCAAAGGCAATGATTACATTAAAATCCACTTAGAAGACTGAACCACAAGAATTGTATTTGCATGATGTTAAGTACATCTTCTCAGAAACGAAAGGTATGACATCACCTTATAAATGTGCCATGAGTCTGTGGTGTGCGGGTATCAGTTGCTTCAACTTGGAAATTACAAACAAGTTTTATTGCTCAGGTGTGGGAGCAGTTGTCTCTGGTTTGGCCACTTGGCATCAGCTGTGGTCAAAAGTCTACAAAATGTGCCCCAAGAAGATTTCATCTACGAATCTCAGGATCCACAGATGATTCCTGATCTAGAAAAGCTCGAAGGCTCTAAATTTTAGTAGAACTGTATAGCTATGTCTAGGCAATTTTATTATCGAGATTATCTGTGAAAAACATTAGTTCCAGAGACTGAATATCTGAGCCCTGCAAAGACTTATCTGGTGTGGTCTCAATACATTTTTAAGGGCACATGGAACCCCTGAAAATAGAGGTTCACATTAGAAATACTGATAGACCCTTCACTGCTGGATGGAGGTAGCTGACTCTGTTACACTTACTGCAGTGGGAATACACGTGCTTCCTTGATACTGTCACCAAATCCATGCTGGCCTAAACCTTAACCAGCCTATACCATACTTTGCTTGCCTGTTTAAAAAATCTTATTACTTTAAAAATTAAGTTCTCTATTTTGATCAAACACTGATTTTTTTTTTTTTTTAAGAAAAAGATACTTGGATTGTGTTGTGGCTTGACTGTACACAGTTAAAAAAAAAAAACTTGAGGACTTAGCAAATGCATTGTGCCTAAATGTCTTCTCACTCTTTCTCAAAAGGCCAAATCATGTATTTGCTCTCAAGAGAGAGGAGTGGGGCTCCAGATGTAAGTAAGGAAACATCTCGTCCTTTAAGTCTGTCAAAGTTAATTTGACTATGGCAAGAGATTCCTTTGCGATGATTAATGGAAGTTTTTGGCGCTCACTCTTGTCTCATAGTCTCTAGCATCAATATTTTTTAAAATAACCCTAAAAAAAAAATAGTCAAATGAAATAAAAACCTCAAGAGACCTTAAAAATGATATGCATCCGATGTGGAGTCCCAGTTACAGAAGACTGTGTTTCCTTCCCCAGGAAGGTGACAGTCTTTAAGTCTGGCATAGGGACTTGATCTCCAGGAGTCATGATTCCATGGGTCTTAGCACAGAGGAGAGATGCTGAGAAGGACAGCAGGAAGAGACACGCGGTGGAGATAATTAGTGGTAAACAGAGAATAAATTCTCTCTCAGTAGTGTGTACTTGACGTTAATGCCGATGCTGCTTCACCTGACTTACAGAGTATTCACTTTACAAGAGAGATGACTGAAGCAACGAGAGGAACATAGAGATGGAGGCCATCAGAGTCTTGATAGCAAAATCAATGAGGAACTAACATGGTGGGCTCCAGGCCTGTGTGCTCAGACAGCTTTCACAGTCGGAGAGTCTGGGGATCTTTGTCTTCTAACAAATGGATCAGCTGCGAGAAGCTGTCTTTCAGTGTATCCGTGTCTTCCAGCGAGCAGGGCTGCAGAATCCAGCGTTTCCCACGTGCCAGTGGTTCAAGCTCAAAGTATTTTTTGATCTTAAAAAGAGGGCGGGGGAGAGAAAGATAAGTACATTATTAGTGATCTTAGGACCTTTCTCATACCAAAATTCTGAGTGACGAGGCTGGGGGCGGGCAGCAGGTTTCAAGGGGGATCTGTCTGAGTCGTGAGGCCGAGGACTGCCTGGAAGCCTGTCCACAGCTGTCGTCAGAACTGCTGGGTTAGATGCTGTGACCTGGCAGTGTTTGCTTTAGGGGTGAATGAGCCGCTTGTGAGCCACCATTCTACCCATACACACTTCACAGCATGGGAGGTCTGACAAAGTCTGAGAAAGGATTACATGTGTGACGGCACAGGGCAGAATGCATCGCAGACACCAGGAAGGTGGCATTTCATCAAAACCAAGCCTGGCAGCGTAGTTTTGCTGTCTCACCCTGTTGACTTACAAAACGGGTACCTACCTATTCTATGCACTAATCCATTGTTCAAGACTCCATTTTCCTACTGCTAAACACATAAACAAAGAAACCTAATCTACATCATTTCTGTCTAAATTTAGAGCATTTCTGAGACCTGGGAAAGTTTTCTAGGAAAGAGAATAGAAACTGTGATGGGGTTGGTGGGGGCCTGGGTGGGGACAGGGCACAGAGAAACAGAAAGAAAATCTGTGTACACACATGAACTGGCATCAATTTATGTATACACATAAAGTCTCAACTTCTTTCCTCACAGTTGTGAATTTCCTGGGAGGGTAAAATCAAGACCTTACTGCAGTTAAACAGGATGGCACATTTGCTGTTTTAAAAACCTGTTCAACAGATAATGAGTCAAAAGTCATTCTGACTTTCTTGGCCGGGCATCTTACACTACCAACTCCTGACTGTGAATAAATATCAAACTATTCCGGCTTCCAGAACTTTCGACAATCTTTTCTCAAAAAGTAGGATGAAAGGCAAACTCCTAAAGTTTCAGAGCCCCACGTACCTCACTTTTTAATCTTTCACCTAACAAAGCTTTCCACAACTTAAAATACAAGCAGTAGGAACATCGGAAAAGGTATTCTTCAAGGATATTCTTAGTCAATAAATTTCTTTAAATCTTTCTTGTGCCACTGGAAAATTCCATGATTTTGCTTACGTCAATACTTGACCCAGAAAAGATAAGTCTGTCAACCTTAAGCTATTTGCATACATGGTTTTATATTACCTTTATCGTGACATGCATCAGAGTATTGTTAATAACGAATACCAAATGTATTAACATGAACATTCATTTTTCTCATTTATGAACAAGAAACAAAAAATTCTAAAACTGATTGAGCAATCTGAAATATGCTTCAATGGTGGTATTTAAGTAATGTCCAAAGACTCCTCCTTTAGATGTCTGAAAATTCTTAATAAACCTTAATTTGAAGAAGAAAGGACTCTAATTCTTGAAAAGGATTGAAAACTGCACTTACAGACCAGACAATGGGGACACCGTCACAGAACACTCTTTTTGCCCATGCTATTTTACCAATCGTGTTCTTTAGATTTTTGCTTCCTGAAGACACAAACACCATCTTTTTAGTTGCCTTTCTTTTTGACTGAAAACAGTTCAGGTCCCAGGGAACCTGAAATTACTTGCACAGGGACTAACCTTGCCCTTCCCAGAGAGGCACCGGCAGCAGGGCGGCAGGGAGCCGTCGGCCAGCAGGGGGAGAGGAGAGCTGACAGGAGGCCCAGGTGAGGCCGGACAGCTCCCTTCCCCCGATGTCACCCTCTTGTTTCCACACATTGAGGTTTCAGACTACGCCACTGACTGCTGACACTGGGAACCCCGTGCCTATGGTGCAAGCTGCTCTCTGAACAATAAGGCTTCCCCAGCCCGTCCAGAAGAACACGCGACAGCCAAGGGAAGAAAGCAGGACCCTGTCCACATTTCGTAACTCCAGATTCCAAAAGGACAGCCTTTTTTTTTTCCAACAAGAAAAAAAAAATATTTTTATTAGAAAGTCAAATATACAGAGAGGAGGAGAGACAGAAAAGATCTTAAGTCCATTGATTCACTTCCCAAGCAGCTGCAAAGGCCAGAGCTGAGCTGATTTGAAGCCTGGAGCCTCTTCTGGGCTTTCACATGGGTGCAGGGTCCCAAGGCTTTGGGCCTTTCTCTATTGCTTTCCCAGGCCACAAGCAGGGAGCTGTAAGGGAAGTGGAGCTGCTGGGATTAGAACCAGCACCCGTATGGGATTCCAGAACACACAAGGGAAGGACTTTAGCCACTAGGCTACTGAGCTGGGCCCAAGGACAGCCCTTTATATCATGTTAATATTTGGGGGAAAGGTCAGTGACAAGCATTTAAATAATATTTAAATTAAAAAATAGTCTAAGAAAAATAGATGTATTTAGCAACACTCTTTCTGAGGAGTTCATTTAAAAGTCACACGGAGATCCTAGCAGCATATTTACAGCTAACTGAATACATTATTGGATTTCAACCATCACGATAAATACAAGAAATTTGGAATATTTAAGAATACAGACCAGACGTCAGGAAAAGATTCACTTTAGCTGCCCGTTAGCCTGGTTTCTAGTGGACCTAGACGCCTCATGCAGTGTCTGGGGTGAGCACTCCCAGAAGATAATAAAGCCATGTAAAGGCAGGCCTGTATCAATCAGAGCTGTTCCTGATGAATGCTACACGTGAGGAGTAAACCCAAGCTGCGATGACAGGGTCATTGCTGGAGGCAGAGTCCAGTGGCTAAGCTGACAAATACAGCAGGGTGACCTGAGGTTTCGAAGATGCCCATTCTAAGAGGACAGCAAAACCTATCACCTGCACTAGCATCCAAAGGGTTCCGTACAACTCTGCATTTCTGGCATCAGTTTTGGAGCAAAAGTTGACATCCCACTGAGAACCAAGTCTGGTGAGAGAGGGGCTACCGCTGGAAGACAGCTCTGCTCTTCTCAGAGTTTGGTGCTTCTCAACAGAAAGATCCCAGGGCACAGCAGGGCATGCTGAAGACCTCTATTTCAGCCTTCTTTAGGGCGACCTTGTCACTCTGTTCTACTAATCTAAACTTCAGATTTTACTTCCCCACGGACTTTCACAAAAATGCCTCACACTCACCTCTACTTATGGTTCCTTGATGATGTACTATGCTCAAGAATGGAGTTTAAGTATGACCAACACACGTCACTTGCCTACATCTGATACTGTTTGTGAAGTTAAGAAACACTGCCTGTGGCGCAAGGATCTATTTTTTTTTATGATGCACGGAAAGCTTGCAAAGATTATTTTCTTATCAAGATCAAACTTGAAAAGGTGACTTAGGAGCAAATGAACCTAAGTCTTTGAAAACCTTTACCGGCTGTTTAAATGTCACACTGAACTGGAAAGCGCTGGGAGGTGGAGAGGGTGATTGTTTCACATTGGCTTTTGGCGATGGCACTAGGGGGAATGACATCAGAATACAGCTGCCTGGCAACTTGTGGTCATTCGGCTATTTTCGGGACAGCCACACGGAGTGGGCATGTGTCAGTAGCCATGTGTCCACCCTAGAGATGGGAAAACAAAGCCACCCTAAGTCGCCAACCTATTTTAGCAATGCCATCAGAGCTCTTCTTCACACATGCCCGTGCGGGGTGATTTGCATGATTGCATTCCATTATTCACACATCCACGCCTCCTGTAAAGCGCTCCTATAACAGAGACGCATGAGCACCGTCTCATTACTGCTGATGTCTGCAGCAGCTGTTAAACCTGCGAGACATTACATAGCAAAGGAGAGCCGGTCAGAGGCCAGGGGACGTCCTTCATGTTTCCTTGAGCAGTGAAATCATTAAACACTTCTGGCTGTGGGCTCTCTGGTGGTGGGGTAAGGATGTTCCCTGGATTCCCAGTCTTGCCTTTACTTCAGATTTAAATAATGCTCCTTTCAATTCTGGTCTACCCATTGTAACTAAACTTCTAGAAATTGCACCAATCACTTCTGAACCACAACAGACCTTCCGTTTCTAAACCGGAAAGCCTCATTTCATTTATAGCAATAAGCTGCTGCTTTTCCATATATTTGTCATCAAACCATATGCACAGTTTTGTGTGCTCGGAAGTGACCTGATTTTCCTTTAAACATTTCAGGGAGCAGGAGGATAGAATGGTCCAGAAAGGGTTTACTTAGTGTTTTTATGAGAGATAGAGTTAGGTTCTAAGCTCAAATATTTATAAACAGAGCTTCGACTCACATGAATGTGTGGCAAGACATTAAAAAGAGAGGCTGGGTGTTTGACAGTTCTTTATTGTACAAGACTGTGCTGAGCATAATAGAACACAGTATCCCTACTTTTGCGGAACTACATGCCGTTAACCCTGACCAGTCATGGCTAAAACTGTACATTTCCCACCCACCCACCAGCCACATCCAAAACATGCCCCGGGGTGCTCCTGTCCCTTTTGGGTACCATGGCTCCAGCCCATGGGAAATGTACTTCTGGCTCTTTTTGGGAAAGACTAGCTTATATATTTCTTTTTCCTCCACATTTACCACTGGGGATAAACAGCTGGATTCCTACTTTGCCCACACTTTCTCTTAATTCTTCTACCTCCACACCACCCATACAGGTGACTGCTCTGGGCCCAGCTCCTAGATCATGTCTGGCTCTTCTTATGCTGGGGGATGGTTATCCTGGGTGACAGGGAGCTCAGATTCAGTCTAAGGAGATTTGGAAATTATTCTCATGCGCTTATTGATTTCATTGTTGTAACTAAGTCAGAGACAGCAGGACATAGAGAAAGAGCTCCCACCTGCTGGCTTCCTCTCAATGACTGGGAATATAGTCGAGGCTATCCACATGGCTGGCATGGACCCAACCACTTGAGCCATAACTTACTGCCTTCCAGGGTCTGCTTTAGCAGGAAGCTGGAATCAGGGGCCAGAGGTGAAACTCTAGCCCAGGCACTACGATATAGGGTGCAGGAGTCTTTAGTAGCATCTTAACCATATAGCGGCACCAGATTGGAAATATTCTGTCTTTCAACTGGCTTCCCTTAAGTTCACTCACTCAGCCACCATCTCTTGGAATGAGGTCACAGTGTGCAGGCAGTGGGCATGCACCACTGAGTCACCTGCACTGGTGTTCTCTATGCCAATGCATGGGTTTTTACTGATGAGAGACTGCTGTGAAATACCAACCTTAACAGAGCACTGAATGGGGAGATTAACAAACTGCATACCCACGAGACCCATCCTGCATGATTGAGAAGCTGGCATTCTAGTGTGGTAGACTGGTCTGCTGCCTGCAATGCCGGCATCCCATATGGGCACTGGTTCAGGTCCTGACTATTCCACTTCCAATCCAGCTCTTTACTAATGCCCCCTCTCCTTTGTACAACTCGGCCTTTCAAATAAATTCATACACACACACACACACATAAGAATGCTATGATTATGGAATTCAAAGTGATTATCTTGATAGAGAGTTGGTAAAAGAAACTTGAGAAAGTAAGGGACATTCTTGATTCATCTCTGAAAAGGGCAGTAAGTCTCATGGAGGGTAGGTTGGCAACAACTTCAGTCCTGCCAAAGTGATGATGATGATAAGTCAGTAGCTGACAGAAAGGATTGGGTAAAGATCCCAAACAAAGAAACAAACAAAAAAGGAAACGATCCAGAACTGTGGGGTCTGAAACGCAGAAAAGGCTAGCTGGAAAAGGTTGCAAGGAACCACAACTATCTTAAAAAAAGAAAAAAAAAAAAAAGACTTACTGGGCCTCAGCATTGGGATGCCACAGGTTAGGCCATCCCTTGAGGTGCCTGCATGCCAAAGCAGCGGGCTAGCTTGAGTCTTGGCAACTCTGCTTCTTCTCTACCTGGGAAGGTAACCAAAGGTGACCCAAGTGCTGGAGTTCTTGCCACCCAAGTGGGAAAGCAGGACAGAGTTCCTTGTGCCATCTGAGAGTGAACCAGTAGATGAGTGAGTGAGTCAGTGAGAGAGAGAGAGAGAGAGCGAGAAAGGAGGTTTAATTTGTTGATTCACTCCCCAAATGCCTGGAATAGCCAGAGTTGGGCCAAGTAGAAGCCAGGAAATGAATTTCATAAAGGTCTCCCACATTGCTGTCAGGGACTCAACCATCTGAACCACTCATTACCTGTTATTTCTCAGGATGTATATTAGCAGGAAGCTAGAATTAGAAGCAAAGCCAAAATTGAATGGAGCCCAGGCACTCTGACACGAGCCACAGGCATCCCAAACAGCATTGCTGTGCAAATGCCTGCCACTCAATCAACTGTCAGGAAGCCAGTGCAGCTGTTATTGCTCTTTTAGATAAGGTGTCCACTGCCTGACGTGATGGATCAGTGACTAAATCCTTGCCTTGCATGTGCCAGGCTCCCATATGGATGCCGGTTCATGTGCTGGCTGCTCCACTTCTGATCCAGTTCCATGCTTATGGCCTGAGAAAGCAGTGGAGGATACCCCCAAGCCTTGGGACCCTGTATTCGTGTGGGAGACATGGAAGAAGTTTCTGGCTCCTGGCTTTGGATTGGCTCAGCTCCAATTGTAGCAGCTACTTGAGGAGTGAACCAGTGGAAGGAAGATCTTTTTCTCTGTCTCTTTCCTCTCCAAGAATCTGCTCTGCCTTTCCAATAAAGTTAAACCAATCTTTAAAACAAAACAAAATGTTCATTGCATAACTTGTGTATTTCAAAGAACTCTAGGAACAACAGTTTTTGAGACAGGTTCATATTGGTTTAAAACTCTTGGCAAAAGCGTGATCTGGGCTCGAACTGGTAGAAGGCAAAGACACCCTGGGTGAACTAGGAAATTTGGTGGCATCTTCTACCCAACTGTTGAAACAAGGTGAATTTTTCTCATCTAGAGCCTCACTCCTTCATCACTAAAGCACATTCGCTTTGTGTATGAACACATTACATAAGGGGAACAGCAACACTGACATGCTTCTTGGGTAATGCTGGGGCCTGCTGACATGGGGCCAACATATAGTTGATTGTATGCATTTTTCTTTCAGCTCCAAGGATAAGGATGTCAAATTGCACAAGTCATGGAATCAGCCGTGACTTGCAGTATTTACACCACAGAAATCTGCAAGTACAACACATCAGGCCCTTTTTTTTTTCCTCTTTTTCTTTGCAGAGTTTGTTGGTAAACACTGAACAGCACACTGCTGAGAGCACGAATCTCCCACATGTATTTGCAAGGGCCCCTTCAAGCTTTCCTGCCTTTATTAGGGAGGCTCATAGAGCTGGCTTAACTTGGTAACCTTCCCCAAAGTCAGAGAGAACTTTTGCCCACTCCACAGCTCTGGGATGGGTCTGGAGATAAAGTGGCAGGACATCATCAAGATTCTTCAGAGTGCATTCTTGGCAGCCTGTTCAAAGGAAGGTTAGTCTTGAGAGCACCAGCAGCTGTTCCTTTTTTCCTTGTGCTGCTTGTAGGATTTTGAAATCCTTAGAAAAACACTAAATGTGTTATTAAAGGCAGGAATAAATAACACAAATAAAACCAATATGCTACAGTCCCCGAGATATTACAACACAGGATGGAAATTATTTATTTTATACTGAGTACTAATAAGGACCAGAGAATGACAACTTGATGTTAACCAATATCCCTGTCTTACTTAGGGAGTGCATCTTTATTAACAGGGGATTGATTTCAAGAGGACTGTGAATAATATCACAGTTCTCGGAAGATGCCTTCCTTCTCAAGGAAACGCGAGTTCAGTGCAGTCGACTTGACCTTGGAATAATTAAAAACCAGACGAGCCACTGCAGGTTATTACCTGTGACTGAGCCTTCCACCTATTCTCAGACTCCTTTCCCAGCCAGTAACTTCTGATGTGCATAGAATGTCCTATGTTCTGACAATAATTCCACAGGATCCCAGCCTTCCAGGGCACAGACCAAATGAAATGATAGCGCCTCGTGTCTATGGGGTGGAGGAGGGAAGGGAAGGAGTAGGACCTATGATATGATACACATTCCTATTTGTGCTTCATCTGGTAACCTAGATGTATAGAACAAATGACATCTATTTTCTGTTGGGGGTGGGGAGGAGAGACTCGCTATATACTCCTGTCCAAAAAGCTTGTTGTCCTTGTTAGCTATGGATGCTTCCTGCCCTCAGGAATAGCCAGTATTTCCCAGATCCGCACCTTCCCTCCATAGTTCCTCTATCTGGCCCTCCAGAACCTGCACGATCTCCCCCTGCAGGCCTTACTTCCCCTCCCTGCTTCCCACCCAAGGCGCTTTCTCTCACAGGTGCAGAGGATCAGCCCCTTACTGCTCTCATCTTTTAAAGTCCTCCTAGCGCCTCAAGGGGAAGCCTTATGGGTATAAAAGAAACTTTTAAAATTACCAAGGACCTTAGCCACAACAACCTTTGCTGGTTGCCTCTCCCAGCACCGAGGCACCATAAATTCTCTGTGAATAAAGTTTTATTGGAACACAGCATGCTCATTCACTTAAGTTTTTATCTAGGGCTGCTTTCCCGATAAAGTGGGAAAGCTGAGTCACTGCTATGGAGGCCTACGTCCCATAAACTCTAGGGTATTTACTACCTAGCCCTTTACAGAAAAAGAGTATTGCCAAACCTAGTCATAAAGCATTCTGTAGCTTTCCATTGTGTCTGGCAGGAAAGTGCGTAGGAGGAGCTGGGACATCAGGCTTTCTGGAAGTCAGTCAGGCCTTATCATGCTAGACCCTCTCCTCCCTGTTCTGGTTCCCACCTTCTGGGACAGAAAAGCCTGGTTCTTCCAAGCAAGCCAGATCCCAATTATGATTTCATATACTCTGTACTTCAGTCTATCAGGCAGATAAGCTGCCTTCTAGCAAAGCCATATTTGATGTCCTATGTTCAGCCTGGAACGGTCCCAAGAACTACACAGGACACAAAGAATTTTCCCAGCAAGTTCCCCAGTGCGATGCCCCATTAGGTCCATCTTTAAGAGTATGTGGTACTCTTAAAGATGAGTCCATTTGGGTCTCTCAGGTAGGTGGCAGGGACTTAAGAACTGAAGCCATCACCTTCTGTTCCCAGACTGTACATCTGCAGGAAGCTGGATTACAAGCAGAGTGTTTGAGCCAAGCACCCGATACAGGATGTAGACATCTAAGCGGTGATTTAAATTGCTGTACCTTATAACCATACCTATCTTAAAATTTCAATAACCATGTTTAGAGTCTTTCTGAATCCTCTTTATGTCTATTTATAAACTAAGTTTATTCAATCACTTTTAAACATTTTATAACTCCATTTATAAATTTAATAAACTGTGTTCTTTGTAAGCATTTAGAATGTCTAATATTTGAAAGATTTTCAAGTACTTGAGAATTCTTAAAAATTTCTCCCATTAGTATGATAAATTTATGAGGCTGACATTACAGCATGGAGGGTAAAGCTGCTGTTTGTATGGTGAGCATACCATTTGCACTGCTCCACTTCATTTCCAGCTTCCTGCTAATGTGCCTGAGGAAGCACTGAAGATGGTCAAGTGTCTGCACCCACATGGGAGACGTGGAGGAAGCTCCTGATTGCTGGCTCAACCCTGGCCATTCTGGCTATGTGGGAAATGAATTGGCAAACGAAGAAGCTTTGCCTGCCTGCCTGTCTCTCTCTTTCTGTAGCTTTGCCTTCCAAATAAATAAGAAATAAATAAGTCTTTAGAAAATAGAATGATAAATTCAATCTTTTTATATTAGAGGCCTATTTAGAAATTACATATTTTAAATTACAGTCAGAGAGCTAATCTTTAAATATGGCTTACGGATATTTAAAATATAAATCAAATTAATCCAGAAGTATTAATACTGTTGGCTTGATTATTTTATCACATTTGTATTCTTTCCTGTAAAACTTTCCAGTGTTACAAAGTATTTCCTACTAAGGTGAAAGTTTTTTTTTTTTTTTTTTTTTGCCACAGATGAAATGAGTTCTCATTTTATACAACTTAGCATTCTCTTCTCAGGGAAGTTAGCTTAGTTTTCAACCAAAATTTTGGGAGACAACTGTTGACAAGTTCAGCCCTTTAAAAAAAATAGCTATTGTAGCAAGAACGTTACTCTTGAAAGTGGCTGCTTCCTCCTGGATACCGGTTACCTTGCTGGCATCGCCTCACAGAAGTGAACACTTCAGCTAAGACTGCCATTTCCACCTGATTTGAACTTCACAATTCTGTTGTTCCACTTTTTAAAAAAACTTTTTGCAAATTTTGCTTAAGACAGAGCAAATAGGCATGCTGATTTACTCCCCAAAATAGGCCCCACCAAAGCCAGAGCCTGGAAGTCAACCTGGGCCTCTCACATGGGTGGCAGGGGCCCAGGCATCTGAGTTGTCACTTACTGCTTCCAAGGGTGTGTATAAACAGAAGGCTGAAATCAAAAGCAGGGCTGGGACTCAAAGCCAGGTGCTCATACATGTATGCTGGCAGCCCGAGAGGCATCTTAACATTAGCATCCAACTTCCGCCCCTGGACTTTCCATGCAGTAGCCCATTTAAAAACATATCTCCATCTGGATGTATGGACATTCCATTCTTTTCCTGAGAGATAATTCACACACTGTAAAATTCATCCTTTTAAGAAAGATACTTATTCATTTATTTAGAAGGCAGACTGACACAGATAGAAAGGCAGACACAGAGAGATACATCATCCATGGGTTCATTCTCCAGATGCCCGCAATATCCAGGATTAAGTCAAGCCAAAAGCAGAATTCCAACAGTGTCTCACGGGTAGGGGAGAGGAACCCAAGTTCTTTGGTCATCATCCACTGCCTCGCAGCACATAAGCAGGGAGCTGGGTGGGAAACCTGCAGCAGCTAGGACTTGAGATGCTGTTGGTAAGTGGCAGCATGACCTGCCAGACCTCAACACCCACCCCTAAGTCACCCTTTTCATGAGCACAATCCAGCTGTTTTGTTAGTGTATTTCCACTCTGGCGCTACCCTCATCACCATCTATTGCAACAACATTCAACAAGAAACTCTTATTATCAGTTGCTCTACAATTCCTCTTTCCTTTAGAACCTTAGCAATAGAAACATACTTTTATATGTCGGTACTTGCCTGATCTGGATATTTTGGTAGTTGGAACCACATAACATACAGCATTGTGTGTCAGGCTTCTTCCATCTAGCATAATGTTTCCATTCCTTTTCACGACTGGATAATATGCCATGGTATAAATAGATTTCTTTCTGTTTATGCATCAATTTCTATAAATCTGGGCTTGTTTCATTTTTAAAAATTGTGAGTGATGTTATGGTTGTTCATGTTTAAGTTTTTTTTGTGTGTGAATGTATGGTTTCATTTCTCTTGGATCTTATATAAGAGTGGAACTTTTGAATTACATGTTACATTTTACTGTCAAATGCTTTTCTTCATTGCTGAGATGACATGCTTTTGCTCCTATAGTTTAGCAGTTTGTCTCATTACACAGACTGATTTTTTATATGTTGAAAGTAGGATAAATGCTACTTGGTCATCATAAACTTAATCTCTCTTTCTCTCTCTGATGTTGAGGGATTCACTGGCTAATATTTGCTGAGGAATTTTTCTAGTCTCTATTCCTAAGGGATAGTGGTTTGTAATTTCCTATTCTTGTAATGTGTTTTTGTATGGCTCCATTATCGTCGTTATCCTGGCCTCACTGAGCTAGTAAGTGTTTCTTTTTCTCTGTTTTGAAATAGTTTGGGAAGGGTCGATGTTAATCCTGAGACTTGGTAATATTCAGCAACAAAGCAGTTTGGTCTTGGGGTTTTCTTGTGGAAAGTTTTTTGGATTACAAATTCAGTGTCTTTACTTGTTCTAGGCTTATTCATTTTTTCTTTTGTTGTTCATTTCAGTGGTGGGTGTCCTAGGCATTTCTTACATTTAATCTAGGTATTCTAACTTGATGGCATGCATTTTTTCCATTATATTCTTTTATAATTTTTATTTTTATAAGGTCTCTGGTAATGTATGCATTTTCATTCCTAATTTAGTAATTAGAGTTTCCCCTCCTTTGTATTCTGTTGGTTGAGTCAAGATTCAACAATTCTGTCCATCTTTTTGTTGAAGAACTATTGGTTTTCATTGATTTTCTCTATTGTGTTCCTAATTTTTTTTTCATTTATGTCCAGTCTAATATTTATTATATCCTTCCAGCTACTTGCTTTGGTTTAGCTTGCTTTTCATTTTTATGGTTTTATAACATTGAACATTTAATTTAAATAGCATTCTGTTGGTTCTCACCTCCATATTTACATTTTTGTTTCAATCATTTTAATGGTGTTGATTGTAATACATGGAGCTCTATAGTCTTTCCAGTTTTGGGGGCGGGCAGGGGTATAGTTCTTAGGAACATGAAAAAAATCCTACTGTGTTAGGGATATTTCTTTTATATTGCTTTTTATATTCTTTTTGATTGCTTTTATATTCACAAGAGCTAATGATATTTTGCAAATTACAATCAAAATGTTGAATAATCTAGCTTTCAAACAGAGGATAGGACACATAGCATTATAAATCAGGGACATAAATTCTTCCTCACTTCTTTGTTGCTTGCATCTATTTAATTCTATATGTTAGAATCTGTTAACTGTAGCACCACTACTTAAAATTTTTATTATTATTATTTTGAAATTCAGAGTCACAGACAGAGAGGGAGAGACAGAGAAAAATCTTCCATCTGCTGGTTCACTCCCCAAATGGCCACAGGAGCCAAGCTTGAGTAAGGTGAAGCCCTTCAGCTGAAATGCCCATGTGGATGGCAGGGGTCCAAACACCTGGGCCATCTCTCCTACTGCCCTTCCCAGGCCATTAGTGGGGAACTGGATTGGGAGTGGAACGGTTGGGATGAACCAGTGCCCGTCTAGGATGCCAGCACTGCAGGCAGTTGTTTGATCCACTATGCCACAACTCCAGCACCACAGCATCCACTTAGAATATCAATTAGGAACAACTGAAGAAGTCTGTGGTTGAAAGGAACAGACTACCCAACTGAAAGTGGTCTAATATGATGATGAGGATTTACTTGTTCACAAAAATGAAATATTAGGGCTCGCATCGGGCATAGGGGTTAACTGGCCTCTTATACCAGAATGCCAGTGCAGGTCATGGCTGCCCAATCTGGATCTCCTACTTGGGTGGCAGAAACCTAAGTATTTGAGCCATCACCTGCTGCTGTTGTTCCAGGGTACGCATGAGCAGGAAGCTGGACTAGGGAGCAGAGCCAGGATTCAATCCTAGGCTTTCCAATATGGGATGCGGTTACCCCACATGGCAGCCTGAGAGCTAGGCCAAATGCCTGTGTCCCACATTCGGATAATTATTCTCTAAATTTTTCATAGCAATGAGTCCTCGGATCCTTGAAGGCACAGACAACGAAAATAACTTATTTTGCCAATATTACGTGAGACACAAAGGACACAATCACCCTTTTTTGAAAGATACATTTAGGGGCAGGTGTTTGGTACAGGACTTAAGCCGCTGCTTGGGATGTCTGCATCCCACACGCAGTGCCTTGTTCAAGTTCTGGCTACTTTGCTTCTGATTGTGTTTTCTACTAAGGTGCATCAAGGAGAAAGCAGTGATGTCAGAACTTCCTGGCTCCCTGCCATCCACGTGGGAGATGCGGGTTGACTCCTGGGCTCTTGGCTTCTGTCTGGCCCAGAGCTGCCTATCTGGAGAGTAAACTAGTGGACGGAAAATCTCTGCACCTGCCCCCGCCCCCCCGCTGCCACCTCAACTCCCTCACTTTCTGCCTTTCAAATGAAATGATGATACTAATGAAATTTTAAAAATCATATGTTTAAGTAGCAGAATTGTAACAACAAAGACAATAAAATATGTGATAGATTTTATCTCTTAAATTATCAGTACAAGAAGGAAAATTATGAGGTTGGTACTGTGGTGTAGTAACTTATGTCTCAGTCTTTGGTGCCAGCATCTGATATGGGTACCAGTTCTAGTCCCAAGCACTCCACTTCCAATCCAGCTCCCTACTAATGTGTCTGGGAAAGCAGTGAAAAGACCGTCCAAGGCCTTGGGCCCAGGCTTCCACGTGGGAGACCCACAAGAAGCTCCTGACTCCCAAGTTTAAACTGAGTCAGATCTGGCCAGTTGGGGAGTGAACCAGCAGAGGGAAGATCTCTGTTTCTCCTCTCTCCCATCTGGTCTCTCCTCTCCCCCCCCCCCCCCTTACTCTTTCAAGTAAACTGGAAGGAAGGAAAGAAGAAAGAAAGAAACTTGATATTGGAGAGAAATCACCACTCTCTCTGGTTAATCAGGGCAAGGTTTCATCAATGAGGTGGGATTTCAAGAACAGTTTCCAAGCTGCTGGTCTAATTGCTTTAAGCTCCATTACACATATGCCTGCAGGCAGCTGCAATGTGCTGTTTTGCAAACAGAAAAGTAAACAACTGATCATGGAAAAGACACTCCTGAAATGAAATCTCAAGATCCAAAGGACACTTGGCTTTTGAGCCACTCCTTTACTTTGTGTCCAAACAAAGCACCCAATTCTTATCTCAGAGAATGGAAAGCACTGACAGATGCAAAAAGAGAGGCATCAAGGGGCCCGGCGCAGTGGCGCAGTGGTTAAGGTCCTCACCTTGCACGCCCGGGATCCCATATGGGCGCCAGTTCTATCCCTACTTTTGGGAGCTCATATTTCATTTTGTATCTTCTAGGTTTGGGATAACAGCTAATCATGCTGTACATTCATTTCAAGAAAGCCAAGAACACAAGTGGGAAGAAAGTGATTTGTGAAAAACTTTGCTTGGCAATACAGCAGGTCTGCCAAAGAGTCGTACCTATAGGGATCAGAGTCAGTCAAGTATGTACTAGACAGAAAAGTGAGTTAATGAGTAAAAGCAAGTCCCAAATCCCTATCAGGACAACCAATTAGCTCGTCTGAAACACAGGCTTGTAAAGCTATCAGTAGCTTATAAAATGGTCTGCTACACGCGAGTAAAATGTTGTTTCAAATGGCTTGCTTAACGAGATGCATTCACCATGAAATTGATTCTTTTAAGTGTTTTTTTATTATTATTTAATAGCTATTAATGGTGCATATTGAGATTGTTGGGCGGGTGGGAGGGTGGGTGGATATCCTGGTATTATAAAGTGCAGGTTGAAGAGATGAGCTCTATTTAAAATGAAGTTGAATAGTATTTGACAGAGTATTTATTACCAATAGTTATATCTGCCTCAGAAATTGAAGTAGATCAATAAATCAGAGGGTTCCTCCTTCGCTTGGCTCGAAGTTTTGATTAGCATTGGGCAATGAGCTCCAAGGGCAGTGAGGTGCTAAGAAGCCTCACTTACATGTCCTTCAGAAGGCACTGTTTAACACAGCCTTGGTACTGCAGCCTGGCATCACTGGAGGCTTGAGCGAGGGTATTTTTCAACTCTAGCAACTGCCTCAGACCCAACATCAGATTTTATCCCCAGTGACTCATGTTTAAAGTCACTTGATATTAACTGACACATGAACAAATTCCTGATGTAGTCTCATATTTTGATTTTTTTTTTCAAATCCTACTGTATATTTTAAAATACGTCTTTGGCTATGTATTTACTGTGATATTCAGCATTTACTGTTATACTAGGCTTCTGTTTTCATCTGATCAAGCAGCCACAAGAAAACAGATTTTGCTGTCTTTCACTTTTTCCCTCGCTTATTCAAAGAGGGTACCCCGAGAAGGTTCAGTTAATCAGTTGGCCAACTCAAGGAGTTCTCAGGTTCAGCAAAATAGTAGAAAGTCTGTTTAGTCAATGGTTATCCAAATGTCACACACAAAAATCTTTGTAGAAACAATTCTCATATTCAAGCTCCCTTGGATTTTGTAACAGTCTGTATGCCACTCCTCTCCCCGCCTCCCACCTCAGTCCTGTAACTACTAGCTCTAAGGAAGCAATGGCAGAAATATCCGCTCAAAATATTCATGTATGGAACCCAGAAAAACATGTTCCGTGTCAGCCTTGTGGTACTATGGCAGCACTCTGTCCTAACAACGACAACACTGGGATGATGTTGGAGCAGGCTCAAATTCTTGAGCCTTAAAAGGACACAGACAAATATGGCAAGCCACGCGTTGTGCAGTCGCCAATGGAGGGTGCCAATGGCTCCGTCCAGATGCAGAGATATTCAAGGATGTTCCTGTCAGCAGTTTGTCCTCTGGCTAGAGCAAGGAGCCACCATGGAAACACTGGGAGGAAAAGAAAAAACAGGAGGGCTTGGGGAACCAGGGGGAGAGAAGCAGGGAGTGGGGAAGTACAGAAAAGGCCAACAGCCACCTCCACAACGCAGGAGAGCAAGGGCAATGGGTAACACACGGCCTGGTGACAGAGTGCCCCGTTGTTAGTCACAGGGAGACAACTGATTTTCCTGCTGGCAATACAGCCAGAAGCCTGATATCCTGGCAACTAAGAAATATGAGCTTGGAAACAGGTTTGTAGGCGGTCTGAACAAGCAAAGCTACGTGGTAATCCGTCCTGAGGAATTTTAGCCAGAAAAACCCACATAGGACTCATTGAACTCAGTCTAAAGCCGGTGCAACACAAATCTGGGGAACATTATAATCAGATATAAAGAGAAGACCAGAAAGGAAGGTTCCAAAAGCCACTGCCTGGATTTCTCAGAGTTGTCTATCAGAGGGGGTCTCATGGCCACCTGAGAGGTCAGGACAACTGCTTGTTCTCAGCCAGGGAAGGGGGCAATGACAGTACCCCTCTGGGCGCACTGGACAATGTCGGAAGATACTCGGAGTTGTCAGATTTTGGCAGGAATGCATGGGGCCACTGAGGTTGGCATCTTAGTAGGTCCAGACCAGGGCTGTTGTTAAACACCTGAAGCCCTGGGGCATATTCTCTGCACACCCTGCTACAGAACCATCCAGCACCAAGCATGAGCCATGCAGGGGTTGGTATGTGCGACACAGTGAAAAGAGCCACCACATGCAATGCTGGCATCCTACACCGGCGTGCTGGTTTGAGTCCTGGCTGTTCCACTTTTGATGCGGCTCTCTACTACTGCTCCTGGGAAGCAATAGAAGATGACCCAAGTACTGTGGCCCCTGCTATGCATGTGGTTTCGACCTGGTCCAGCCCCCGTTGCTGGGGCCATTTGGGGCATACACCCAGGAGACGGAAGAACTCTCTCTCTCTCTCTTACTCTTTTTGTTAGCTCTGCTTTCCAAATAAATAAATATTAACAGAGAATTGTTAAAATGCCAGCAATGTCACAGTTGAGAAACCTTGGCTCTGCCCTAATCTTGAAAGAGAAAAATCCAAGGCCAAAGGCCTTATTAATGAGGCCTTATTCAGTGCCTGGTATGGCAGCGCAAACCATCAGGCTGCTTCCCTGGAACCAGGAAGAGATTTAGGAGAGCAACTCACTGGAGAGCTGGAGCGAGTGAGCCAAGCTGAGGGGTCACACTCTGTTCTTTCTTGCTCAAAGTGCGCAATCCGGAGCAGTAGACCTTGGTGGGGCCCTGTTGCTGTACACACTGGGCTGCGCTACAGGCATCTGAGAACAAGCCACCTGCGCCTCATTCCGCATGTTCACTGCTGCAGACTCTGGGACACAGAGGACAACCTGAGCACTGTAAGGCTTAAATGGTAGGGCCAGGGACTGATAGCCATCGGGGAAGAAAGTCATGAAGTCAGGCAGCAGGCAATGATGTGAATAGAACTATCAGCAATAATGCTGCCAAGGAACTGATCCAGAAGAGGGGCTGAAGATAGGATGTGAGTTGAATATAAAAAATAGCACAGGACCTGGCATAGTCATCCTCATCTTGCATGCGCCGGGATCCCACATGGATGCTGGTCCTAATCCTGGTGGTCCTGCTTCCCATCCAGCTCCCTGCTTGTGGCCTGGGAGAGCATTCAAGGGTGGCCCATGGGAGACCTGGAAGAGTTTCTGGGCTCCTGGATTCGGATCGGTACAGCTCTGATCGTTGTGGCCACTTAAAGAGTGAATCAGTGGACAGAGGATCTTCCTCACTATTTCTCCTCCTCTTTGTATATCTCACTTTCCAAAAAATAAATAAATAAATAAATAAATCTTTTTTTTAAAGAAAGGTATAGATTAGGACAGATCCTTGGTTTGTTTCATGTCAGCTTCTATAGTACTACAATCCAAGCTCTGTTGATCGACCCCCACTGAATCATCTAGGAACACCTGACTTTCCCTTGTCCTGGTACAACACAATGTTTGATGCTACTGATGTTTCACAGGTTCAAAGCATCTACATGGGAAAAGAAGGGATGGGGAGGAAAAGGTACAGATCCCTTCCCAAATGTCTTTATCTTACAGGTCTTTTGTAAAGAAATGGAAGCTGGAAATTAGGAAAAAAATAGGACACAGAAGTCTGAATAGAAGCCACACACTCACCGAAAAGGTTTTGGCCTATTATAAAAATATATGTATGTACCACTGGTATGTTTCCAGTTAAAATAAATTATTTAAGGCCTGTTTATATTTTATTTTTATTATTAAATGACTTTTCAACCAATTATTGATTGACTGTTCAGCTACCAGTTCAGATTAGCCAAAAAAAAAAGTGCTTCTAGCTGTGTGCTCGCTGCTGTAAATTTTCAATCACACTTCTCATGATGTCTGAATCAAAACCCTTCTCAGAAGGGAAATCATTAACACCCACTTCAGCTTGAAGTTTGGAGTGTTATATTAAAACATGTCCACTGTCAGAATCAATACTAGTGTCTACCACCTCAATTTTTTTCGAAAGAGGATCAAGCATAAATAAATAATTAAAATGTTCAAACCCATACTTACATACACACAGACCCTCAATCCTGTGTTTCCTATCAAACAGTCAGTCCTCTGAAAGCATATTATGGTTACAGCTGGATACCTCTTCATTAAATGTAATGTCATTTAAAACAAACATTACTTGAATGTATCTGTAAAGTATTTTCTCAACAGAATTTATGCCCATTTTCTAAACCAAGAAATGGAAAGAGAATCCTAAAGCGTTCTCATCAGGACAATTTCCCTGTGCTTTTCTCAATGTCTCCAGGTACTATTTTCCACAGTTCTAGTTCTCCAGGGAATGGGTCACCTTATTCCTGGCCATATAGTCCTGCTTTACCTTGGCACTGTCAGATTCCTTTCTACACTGATTCTTGTCATGGATTAATAAGGCAATTCTGTAAGAGCACTTGAAAATAAAAATCCCGAGGGTGAGTATTGTGGTGTAGAGGAGAGAGTTACATGTGATTCTCAATACTGGAATATCTGATCAAGTCTTATCCCTGTCCCCAACCAAGTTTCTTGCTAATGCACACCCTGGGCGGCAACAGAGATGATTCAGTACTTGTCTCCATCACCCCTACGGGAGACCCGGGTGGGGTTCTTGGCTCTTGGCTATAGTCTGGCTCAGTGCCAGCTGTTGCACTCATTTGGAAAATAAACCAGCAGATGGAAGATGTCTCTCTCTTTCTCTGTTCTCTGTTGTTCTGCCTTTGACATACATGAAAATAAATAAAAAAGGAAGTCAAGATTGTCTGGCAAATGAGAGCTCATGCCAACTGTTTTTTTACTTGAAAGTAAGCACCAGGGGCTAGCACTGTGGCTCAGCAGATACTGTCTGCAGTGCCAGTACCCCATGGGGGGCCGGTTCCAGGCTTGGGTGTTTTACTTTGTACCCATCTCCCTGGTGAGGTGCCTGTGAAGCTAGCAGAATATGTCCCTGCACCTATGTGGGAGACCTCAGGAGAATCTCCTGGGTCTTTCTACAGATCAGTTCAGTTTGGGCCACTGTAGCCACTTGGGGAGTGAACCCGCAAATGGAAGATATTCCTGTCTCTTCTTCCTCTCCTGCACCCGTAACTCTGCTCACCAAATAAAGAATAAGTAAATATTTTAAAAAGAAAGTAACAAATACATTGAAATAATGCATACATCTGTATGACAGGGAACTCTATGCATAAACTTATTTTTATCAGGTGAATTGGCTGACCTTGTGTCTTCAGGACACAAGGAGCATCAGAGGCCTCTTAACAGTTTGTACATTTTAGGTGTGTATCCAGGGCTTCTACTTTTTCACACAGAAGGAGGAAGAGATGTCGTTTCAGAGAAATCACATTTTGAGAAACAAATTCTTCCAATTCCACTACAGCTTCTCAGCACAGTGCAGCTCAGTGCAGTACACCATTCTCATAAAGCAAGTGGGAATGTTGAAATCTCTAGCAGCTACTAACACACTTGAGTTCTAACCTTTCACGTGAAGCCACAGATGCCAAGTATGTGGCGGCTTGACCGACTCCTCACACCATCAGACGAAACCACCTGATCTGATAAACAGGTAGAAGGGTCTGGAGGGATCCAGGGTTGGAAGGGTTGGATCCGTAACCAAAGTGCGGTGCCCCAGGGCAGGGGGTTGCCTGGTTCTGACATTCCCATTGGCCCTGTGTATCACCAAGAGAGGGGACACTGCCTATGAGACCTGTGAGAAAGTCATGGAAGAGATAACGCTGTCCAGCAGTGCATGTTCTAAACACGAGGAGCAGAAGGAAGTGAGCTGAACTGGCTGTGTTCTGTTCTTTTCATTCTCTCAAATATGAGGTTATTAAAGCAAGAAAGAACTGAAAGCAGTTCCCTACACTACCACTATCACTCTATCCTTGCAGGCAAGGGTCAACTTGGAATGGCTTGCAAAAATACCTTAATGGTTTTTATGAAATGTTAAGAATTACACTATTACATAGCTCAGGTTGAACAAACTCAGGTGGGCTGCATCCCAGACGTTTAAGAATCCTTCTGAATCTGCACAAAGCTCTCTGGAAGATTTTGAACCCCTTGCATACCCGATATTCCCCACCCCCCTCTCCCCTGCCCCCCAATCCTTCCCGTCTGCCAGCTGGGTTTCATTTTAAGAATTTCACACTGAATATAAAGTGCTATTTTGACCATGTGGCTGCAGAAATGTGAATTTATAGTCTATTCAGCTCTCACGCAAGTGATTGACAGAGAGGGGATTAACGAACTGGATGTGAAGAGGCTGCTGTGTCTTCCTTTAGGTGACCTAGGTTTCTAGGCAAGGATGGCCATCCTAATACTGCATCATGGAAGGTGGCAAGAAGCATGACTGCACAGGGCACTTACTTTCCACTAAATGGACACCACCAGGGATCCTCAGAAAGTTCATGAGAAATGTACCTTACAAAAAATATCATACAGATGAAACAATTGTTTTCCACTACAATAAACCACCTCAATCCATTTCTGTGGAAGTTCAGCAGCCCTCTCACACCTCTGCAACTCCTTCCCCTATGTTCCTATACCTCCCATGGTCATTTGTTTTCCCACCTAGAAAATGGGAATAATACATTTGACTTCTTAGACATCCCAGGTAATGATGTTCAACTGCTGATACCTGGCTGAAGAGTAAAAATTTTGGAAAGCATATGTGTGCACATGTGGGCATTGTATTTGGATGCCTTGGTAGGGAGCCGCTAAGAGGAAAGGGACATGGAAAACAGGGTCAAAAGGCTGGTTTGGACTTCCTTTAATAGATCCTTGCTGTTTGCACTGGCAGTGCCTGACAACTTACACAAGGCAAAGACTCTGCACATGCTATTTCAGAGACGGCTTGAAACTTCTGAGCGTCTAGAAATGTTTCCATTTGCTATTGCTTAAGTAGCATTGCCATTTAAGCTTTTCTACATAAAGCATTCCTTTTTTTTTAAACAGTCCTCTTGTTTCAGACTTCTTATCCTCAAGTGTAATCATAGGAATGAAAGGGATGTTATAATTGCATATTCAGATTTTCTCAAACATTTTTTTTTTTTTTGCACTTTTAGGGTCATGCTGTCTCTGGGATTTTTGTATACTGATTTCAGTATACTGCAAATGACACTATAAATCCGACTATTCCTATTTGAGCAGAGTTCAAGCAAAATGGATTCAAGCATTTGGTTTTTGAGAAGGGTGTGTAGGATGTACTTAGATGGGATGCCATGATACTGGAGGAAATTCCAAAATTAATGAGCACATCCAAACTTGTATTAAGCACACAAAAGCTAACATCAGATGAAAGATGACATCATTAGAAAAACAATGTTTGTCACATCCTGTCAAGTTCTGTCCTGTGTAGAGCAGGGAAAGATCTGTTTCCAGGTGGGGTCTTTAGCCTCTAAGTTACTTGGAGAGGGATAACGGGGTTTCCTCTTTCTCCTTTCCTTCAAGACTAGATGAACAAGAACACTATAAAGAATCAGTTACAATAAGGAGGAAATGTTCTACTGTTTGTCAGCAAAAGGAAACAGGCTCCCACCTCAAAATTATTAATATTACACATGTAATTTCTGGACATTTTAATCAGTTAAAGGTATCTGGGCACATTGTAATACTGGAGGTTAGAGGCTAGAGATAGGATAAGGTTTTATTTCTAGAGTGAAATTATTGGACCTGAAAAAATATGCGTGGATAGTTTTTGTACTTTAAAATACTAGTACACTGTGGCAGTCGGTTGTCACTTGCATACGCTAAATGGCATAGCTGACTTCTGGGAATGGCTGTGTCTCTGCTCCTGATGCAGCTTTTGGTAATGTGTGCCCTAGCAGGCAGCAGATGCTGGTTCAAGGGCTGAGTCCTTGTCATACACGCACAACGCCCAGATGGAATTCCTTCTTCCTGGCTTTGGCCTGGCCCAGCCCTGTTACAAGCATTTGGGGAGGGAACATGCGTGGAAGCTCTATCTTTCTTGCTCTTTCTCTTGTTCCAGATTTCAAATAAATACTAATAAGTAGCATTTAGAAAAGTAAAATCAAACAGAATCAACGCTTCAGGAAATTAACTAAAAATACTATGATAAAAGCATACACAGAAACAAAAGAACTGAAAGATAATTTAAGAGGATGGAAACATGTTGTTTGCAAAGACACATACGGGAACGTAGTCCAGTTACAGCAGAGCTCAAGAAACATGTGTATGAATGTCAGGAACATAAGAGCTTATTATACAATTTTCTGCCTCAAATGATAATACAAAATCACGCCACAAAGAATGGAATTGCTTTTTAACCAAAACATTAAGTGATCTGGATTTTTAAGATTTTATTTAAGGGGGCTTGGCGTGGGGGACTAGTGGCTAAAGTCCTCACCTTATACACGCTGGGATCCCATATGGGCGCTGGTTTTAATACCAGCAGCCCCACTTCCTATCCAGCTCCCTGCTTGTGGCCTGGGAAAGCAGTCAAGGATGGCCCAAAGACTTGGCACTCTTGGCCCTTTTGGGAGACTCAGAAGAATCTCCTGGCTCCTGACTTTGGACTGGCTTGTCTCTGGCTGTTGTGGCTCCTTGGGGAGTGATTCATCAGATGGAAGATCTTCCTTTCTGTCTCTCCTCTTGTCTGTATATCTGACTTTGCAATAAAAATAAATACATCTTTTTTTAAAAAAAAAGATCTTATCTAAGGGTTTTTTTGGGGGGGCTTTACATTTTAGGCCAGTACCAATTAATTACAAGAATCTTCTGGAAGGTGAGTGGCCTTCCAAGCAGGCAAGAACACCCTCAGGAGTCTTAAGTTGTGCAACCGAAAACTTGCGTATTTGCCCACCAGATGGTGAAGTTCATGGAGCAGATTTTCCATCGTCATTGGCACAAGTCCTTGAGGAAGAACTTTCTCTGACTCTCCAATCTTCTGCTCTCAATTCCCATCATTTAAAGGTTCAAATCATCCACCTTATTCCACAGGGAGTCTGACGCTACCCTTGACTGACGTTCTGCTAAAGACTGAAATCACTTCATGCCATGGCATTAAAAATATATATTTATTTGCTTATTTTTATTGCAAAGTCAGATATACAGAGAGGAGGAGAGACACAGAAGAAGATCTTCCATCTGATGATTCACTCTCCAAGTACTGCAATGGCCAGAGCTGAGCCAATCCGAAGCCAGGAACCAGGAACTTTTTAGGGATCTCCCACATGGGTGCAGGGTCGCAAGGCCTTGGGCCATCCTCGACTGCTTTCCCAGGCCACAAGCAGGGAGCTGGATGGGAAGCAGGCCGTAGGGATTAGAGCTAGTGCCCATATGGGATCCTGGCACATGCAAGGCGGGGACTTTAGCTGCTATGTTACCACGCCAGACCCATTCCATGGCATTTTAATGCTGTCATCTTAATATTATTTTGTGTCACCACAAGAATATCAGGACTCCATTTACTATAGAAATGCTGTCCAGGATCCCTCAGTAAGTCACTCATTGCCTCCTACAGAAAAAGTCTTCATAAAATTGTGCTAGAGGAGGGCCAGCATTGTGGCATGGCACATTAAGCCACCACCTACAGAACCATATGAATGCTGGCTTCACCATTTCGAATCCAGCTCTCTACCAATGCACCTGAGAAAGCAGCAGACAATGGCCCAAGCCTTGTGCCCCTGTACCCATGTGGGAGACTTGGAAGAAAAAGCTCCTGGTTCCTGGCTTTAGACAGGTCCAGCTCCAGTCATGAAGGTCAAGTGGGGAGTGAACCGGCAGATAGAAGGCTTCTCTGCCTATTTCTCTGCCTCACTTCCAAATATTCACCTTCCAACTCCACCTTCCAAATATAAAAAGAAACATTAAAAAAAAAAAAGAAAAAGGAAGGAAAACAGAAAGAAAGAAAGAAAGAAAGAAAGAAAGAAAGAAAGAAAGAAAGAAAGAAACAAAGAAAGAAACAAAGAAAGAAAGAAAGAAGATGAATTGTGCTAAGGAAGCTAGTGTTTTCTCTGGGGAGGACACAATCTTCCTCTACCAATAATGAGAAATAGGTCTGAGGTCATGAACTACTCTTTCTTCTTTCAAAAATTCAGGTGCTAAATATAGAACGCAGTTTGGAGTCCATAAAATTTGCCCCAAAGGATTGCCTTCATTCTAGTCGCTTTTTCCTTGTCTCAGTCTTGTAATGCTTCAATTTTTAATTATTTTCATGTGAGTTATTCTAAATTCTTTGTAGAGAGAAAGCAGTAAACTATATAGACAAATAACACAGTGATACCTTTGTTTAGGTTGCATAATAACCATTATTAATGTCACTGGTCAAGAGTCATTCTTAATTACTTCATGTGCTTCTTAGAAGTGCTTTTTTAATACATGTGATGTGAACTCCAGTGCTTTCAGAGTTGTCTCAGCATAAAGAAAACTCAACTGAAGTTCATTCAAGAATGGATTTTACATAACACAGAAAAATAAAATCTTCGGTAGAACAAATCCCTTATAGTAAAATCCAAATGATCACTCAATTGTTGTACTTTATGAAATAAAAAATGCTTAAAATATCATGTTTCAGAATTCTTTCCTCTTTTAGTGGTAGTAGGGCTTCCATTAGGTTTTATTCTTCTTCCTGCCTTTATGTTTTGGGATTTTGGAATTTTAACTGTGCTGCCCAGCTCTTATTATCTTCCAGACTATGTATTAGATGGTACCTGGCATTTTCATGTCATATAGTCAAACTCAACAACACATCAAGATGTCTTTCAGGGTGATGAAGAAGAATCAAAAAACAGCAAAGCTAAAATATCTTTAGCCATACAACCTTTGATAAACTCTATGAGACAAGTAAAATCCATCTTCATAAAGCTCTCACCTTCCTTTCCAAGAATTCCTTCTAGAAATCTCTTCCACAAATGTATATATCTTCCCAGGAATTGGGCAGTCTTTAGGTCAAGAATATAAAAAGATAACCGGTGGATCTTCACAACAACCCACTGAACACGATACTACTATCTTTGCCCTTTTTTTTCCCTTTTAAATTTTACTAATCTGTTTACTTTTATTTATTTAAAAGAGAATATTACTTTTATTATTTAAAAGAGAAAGAAAGGTTATCTTCCATATCCTGGTTTACTCCCTAAGTGCCCACAGCAGCCAAAGCTGAACCAAGCCCAGCCAGGAGCTCAGCACTGCATCTGGGTGTCCCACCTGCGTGGGTAGGCATCCAGTTACTTGAGCCTTCCCTTGCTGCCTCCCAGTGCATTACAGTGCAAAACTGGCATTGCAAGAGAAGCCAGGACTTGAACCTAAACACTATCACTTCTTTATCAAAGCTAGAATTCCAAAGCTCAGAGAGATTAAATGATGCGTCTAAGCTTTAGGGACAGGGGGCATGCTGACATACTATTAAAAACAAAGAGGAGAGTCTCATTGCAAGTTCTTGTGGTGAATAACAGCAGATAACGAATTCCAACAGCGGGGAGACTTTGGGTACCTAAGATTAGGATGGGATGGACCTGACTGTAAAGTTTCTGGAAGTACTTTAAAAATCAGCCCAGCTAAGCAGCCACTCCTTGAGAACATTCAAAGTGGAACAAAGCACTTCAGACCGCAGAATCGTTGCTAATACCTTTATGTTCTCCCAGGCAACGTGCGTCACCCCCTCCTCCAAAGGGCAGTACTTAATGCACTGACACATAAACAGGCTGATGACAGCCAGGGTTTCTTGGTGGCCTCCCACACATAACATGTAGTTCTCGGGAGGTCAAGGACTGGTCATGTGTTGTAGAATCTTAGGTGGTCTGGATTGAACCTATCCATTCATTCAGCAGACTTTCATTAGAGTCCTGGTATATGCCAGAAATGAATGACACAATGGTGAACAAAGCAGAATTCCAAGCTCCTGGATGCACACATTGTAGGGAGGAGGGATGGATAACAAATGTGTTTGTTATACCAGTAAACTACTACAAGGGATGCTAAGCACTGCTGCCTATGGGATGATGCACTAAAGAAGGTGTGTGGGATGTCTACAATCCAAACTGGGATGGTCGTCTTTCAATACTCAGATTCCCATGGCCCTCACTTTCTAGCCAAGCTGGTTTTGGTGACTTCCCCTTCACATGTATAAGCTCTCTGTTCAAGGCCTTTCCTTCTCCTGAAAGACCCTTGGCGTTGTATTCATGAGGGCATTAGTGCAATATAACTGTTAACTGGATGGGAACTCAAACTCCCTATGTTTGTATTCCCTTGTGCCACTTACCAGCTGTGTGACTTGGTATAGGTTCCTTGACTGTTCTGAACCATAGTTTCCTAATTTGGAGAATGCAAAAACACCTTTCTCACAGGATTCATTGTGAGGCTCAAATAAATTTAGAAGATATAAAGAGGGGGGGCCTTGGGCACAGTAGCCTAGTGGCTAAAGTCCTTGCCTTGCATGTGCCAGGATCCCAGATGTGTTTCAGTTCACATCCCAGCTGCTTCACTTCCCATCCAGCTCCCTGCTTGTGGCCTGGGAAAGCAGTTGAGGATGGCCCAAAGTCTTGGGACCCTTGCACCCACGTGGGAGACATAGAAAAAGTTCCTGGCTCTTGGCTTTGGATCAGCTCAGCTCCAGCTGTTGCTGCCACTTGAAGAGTGAGCCAGCGGATGGAAGATCTTTCCATTTCTTCTTCTCTCTGTAAATCTGATGTTCCAAGAAAAATGACTATCCAAAAGAAAACATGTCAAGGGTTTACAAGAGTCTCCAGCACTCATCCACTACTATTATTATTACTGTTAGAATTTTCTGTGCATTTTGGACCAAAGGCAAAGGCCACTTCTTAATCTCCACTCCCAGTGCCGAAGGAGACCTTTTCCTTCATTAAAATCCTTTGGGCCCTGATTTTATCACCCCTATGGCATTTACCCTGTATCAACGCAACTAGTCACATTCCTGGAAGGGAAACAGAGAGAGCGCCCTTCCCTTCTATGAAGTCACAGCCCTTGAGGGCTGACACTGGATATGCACTCTTTATCTTCCCTATCTCCTTCTCTTCCCTTCGGCTCAGAGTTTTCATCAGTTTATTCATATGTACCCAAAAATGCAGAGGGCAAGGAAACAGAAGAGAAATTGAAACACATACATACACAAATTTGTAGTTTCATTTTTGACCATTATACTTAACTCTTTCAATATACTTGATCTCCTCCTCTGAGGAAAGCTTTTATGGGGTAGAAAAAAAGACAGGACACAGTCCTGTGTACCCAGGATTTACAATCTAAATTGGGTAGAAAGCTTAAGGGGAAAGAAATACTTCTAAACAATTTGATCTACCACCTTAACTTCATCTAAGTCTCAAAGTGCTTCCTGTATCCCAAGATAGACCCTGCCTTCATTTTCACACCTCTGGCTTGCTGTCTGTAGAACTAATCCAACCATGGAACTTTCCTCCCCTTCTCTCTAATTTCCCTTTTCTGTTTTCTCTGCTCTCCTATGTTTTACGTGAATATGTTCAGTCCACCCATCCATCTTCCATCTCTCCCGCCAGAGTGCAAATTCTCAGGATGAAGGCAAATCTCATGACTCAGTGAGTTCTGCCCAAAGCAGGCGCTCATTCCTCTTGGCAAATCCCACAGCTGGAGCAGGGCCTGGAGGGCAGATGCTCAGGGAGGACAGGACGGGAACAGGATGAGCTGTTAATAAGAAAAGCCAAGGGGATTTCATCTCTCCCCTTCTTGCGTCGCTTTGCCTTGGCTTCCAAGCAGATATGCTGGAACACAGAACTGAGCAAACGAAACTACAGGAGGGAGGGGGCGTACAAGCATTTCATCTCACAGACTGGGCAGGATTGTCTGTGGTTTACACTTATCAGTTTGTTAGGGTCTTTTTTTATGTGCCAGGCACAATGCAGTAGACAGAAATACAGTCTTCCAAGAAGCTGTAGGCTACTGGGTGAGAAAGACAATAATTCAAATGAGGAACTGCACACATAGTAAACTGCTAATGGGAACACAGAGGAGTGTGTGAGGTCTGCCTGCCTGGATATTTGATAATTAGCTCAAATTTCATGAGTTACAAATTATATTTAAAAAAAAACCAACAAAAAAGGATCTTTACAACTACAGTTGTTACGTGTAGCAATGTACAGCTTAACCAATGTCTACATTCTTTTATTTGGTGGTGAACATGTGTTTTGAAAATGTCTACTTTTAGAACCCCATCTATAGGAGGTTCCTCTTTAGATGTAAAAGAGGGAACTAAGACTATGCCTCCCTGGCACATTTTCTCACATTCTTGTAGAAAGGTGTTGATGCAACAACAGGAGTCTCAACCAGGGCAACGTGTACGTTCCATTTCAGTACACTGTAAGAAAGAGAAACTACTTAATTCTCAAGGTGCCTTTTGACTTAGGGCATGGCTTTTGGTGATTCCCTTACTACTTCCCAACTTGGCTTGTAGTCAAAATGTATAAATGCTAAAACTTAACTCATTGAACATCCAGAAAAGATTTAACCAAGAGATGCTCTTAATCACTCTGCCTGGTTAAGTGGGAGTGAAGAATCAAAATGTGATGTGGAAAGGAAATTAAAAAAAAGTAGGTGTTAGCAAACAAAGTGTTAGTACAAAGGTGTGAGATTTACCTTTTTAAGTTATCAATACTAAGCCTACCAAGCAATGCATGGGTGACCTAGAATATTCAAATAGAAAAATAAGGTACAGAGAACCTCTGGTTTGAGAAAAAAAAAAAAGGCAGATATTTGAAAAAGACTCAACCTAAATTCTCTAACAAACTGTTAACATGACAAGGAGGCACTAAGTATTAACTTGAGCAAATAAAAACCCAATATGTGATTTAGGAAACTATTTCAGACATCCTAACATTTGCTGTTTTACCACTTGATTTTCCTGTGCATATCAGAGACTGCCTGCCTCTAAACCAAGCTCAGATAGTCAGTCATCAGCCCACTGATATTTATACGAAGGAGACCACTACAAAAGAAAGGCATAAGCTTCAGTTTGTTCTGGATCCAATATCCTAGAGGAAGGACAACAGTTTCCATTTTCTTTCCCCATCTCTCTTCTCCCACCCCCAACCCCCACCCAGGGAACAAAGGCATCAGATAGGAAATGCTGACCCTCTGGAAAACGGACCAGTCATTTGTCCAATGGAAGGCCCTGGAAGTAAGCAGATAAGGGAAAGTGGATATGTGCACTTGCCTGAGAAAAGCCTTTTAGGTCTGATAATAGTAGCTTAGTGCAGCTCATTAAGTGTGTCTCTGATATCACTTCAGATAGGAAGATTAGTGGAACATACCAACAGATTGAATCATCACAAAATTCTTTTAGGAATTTGAACATAGACGATTTGATAAAGAATTACTCCAGGGGCTCAAGTCTGTATGGGATTCTGGTAGAGATAAGACCAGACACCTTTCAGCCAAGGGCTTCCGTCTTCAGAAATGGGTGCTCAAACTGCGAATGGCTCCTTCTCTTTATCACCGGCGTTTATTAGAAGTTTAGATAGGCTCTGGGAGCACCAATCAAACCCATACAAAGTCTGCCTTCGGAGAGCAGACCAATCAAGACCACCAGCCTGTCCCCGGAGACTGCACATCAGGGAACACGTCCCTTTTCAACAATGTACCCAGCTTATTTCCTTAAATCTTTATTGATCCAGAAAACGGTTTGCTTTCAAGTCTCTGACTTGAACAGAGCAGCTACAATGAACCTTCTCTGATATTCCAGAGAAACTGCCAGATATCTACTCCCCATTGCCTCTAGAAGGATTTAACACTGCTCTAATCCCTCATTTATCAAACTCCTTCACCAGGGGAGTGAAGGGGCCCCTTTTGCTCCCCATTTTATGAGTCTGGCAGGAGTGAACTGGTGATCAAAACTGCAGCTAAATTCCTCAAAATGCTTTTGGTAAACAGACAGAAGACAGTGCCGTGCTTACACATATTGTGTATTCTAAGCTATCAATCTTCAACTGAGACTCCGTAGAGGCCCTGAATGTCCCATTCTTAGAAATCGCACGGCATATGCAATCAGAACATATGGCCATGAGATAGTTGAAGCTTCAATTTGTATCTCAGCCAAGAAAACTAGACACCCAAGTGTATAACTACTAATGAATTAAGGAATAATGCAGAGAAGTTGCTGAGAGAAGGAAAATATCTGAAAAGGAGTTGGGAAAAAGCAGACATTTTAAAGGTATCTGGCAATTGGGTAATATCTAAAAATATTTACATCAATGTGCTAATGAGAGTGATTTAAATTTGGGGGAGTAGGGAGTGAAGAAATTTGTTAAACTCAGCACAATTTCAGCAATTATTAAAGATGATTATAAAACTTTCTAAATGCGAACAGGGTTGCATACTAATAAGTAGGAAGCTCTTAAAATCTGGCTGCAAAGTGGCAGTCACCAAGGTCATTGACATTCAGCAAAGGAAATCAGAGTGTAAGTAATTGCCAAAATGTGAACTGTGGAAAACAGAGAATTTATTTATTTTATTTTAATATTTTTTTGAGGAGGATGGAGGTAGCAGTGTTCACTGTGGGATAGTAGATTAAGTCACCACTTGGGATGCCCACATTCACATCAGCGCCTGAGATGGAGTCCTGCCTCCACTTCCAATCCAGCCTTCTGCTGTTGTGCACCCAAAGAGGCAGAAAATGATGGCACAAGTTCTGGGGCCCCTGCACCCACGTCGGAGACATGGAAAGAGCTCCTAGCTCCTGGTGTCTACTTACTCCAGCTATGGCATTTGTGGAGTGAACCAGCAGATGAACCTCTGTCTTTCCCTCTCTTTCTCTGTGTTCCCATTAAATGAAAAATGAGCGAAGAAAGTAGTAGATCAGAGTAACACAACTGGATATGAAAGCAACAGAAGGAAAGGCTTGAGCAGCTGTGAAAAAAACATCTGAGGTTTTGCATTCAGAGACCTGGAGTGGCCACTGGCCTGGTCTGTCTATCAAATGGCATCATAAAGGCAGCAGGGTAGGTAAGGAGAGCTACCATTTTATCAAGGGCTTCCTCTGTGCTCTGAAATCCATGTGTTTGGCTCATCCTGCTTGTTTCTCATAGCAACCAGTGAAATTTGTTTTTGAGCTACGGCCTTGGTTTCACCTTTTGGTCTTGTGCTTCTTGAACTGGAAATATCACTGCCCAGTCATTTCCTAATCACATAATGCTGAATAAATCTTTCATGTCCTTAGTTTCCTAATTGTTAGAATAGGGAGAAAGCAGCTGTCCTTCTAGGACATGGGACATACATATATAGGAAAGGTCTTAAGCACAGTGAGTTCCCCAATAGCTACCGTCACTGCAAAAGTGCAAACCCACGAATGGACATTTTTAGTTTTTAACTTGACCTTAAATTGTAATGACAGAAACATTTTACTTTCTCTTTACGATGGAAATTAACATGGACTGCTCTGTGTAGATGAATATCTCAAGGAGTGATATACTAATGTTCATAAAACATTAAAAGCAGGAATGCTCTGACTGAAGCAAGAGAAGGAGTCTCCAGAACCAGTGTGGAATACGACACTGATGGTCTACACTGCTATATTTAGGTATATTCTTTAAAAAAAACAAGGTTTAATTCAGGTGTGGAATTCAATTTCATGGACACATGAGAATTTCGGAATGAGAGTTAACAAATCCAGTATCTATTAAAATCCAGGAAATCCAAGTACTTTCTGTTTCACTTGTAGAGTAGCACCATTTGCTTTGGTGGTTAATAACTGGCTCTCAATGGTCAGTCACAGTGTAATGAGAAAGATGTGCTATGCTGTTTGAGTCTGTGGCTTGGCTTCTTCTAGAAGTTCATCTCTAACATTGTGTTAGTTCAATCAACATGTAGTATCCTACTGGCCATGTTTAGTAATGAGACTTCCAACATGGTTAGGAACTGTTTCATGCCTAGGACCAGGGGCAGAATCTGGAAATTTCATCATGGAAAGATGATTGTTCTGTAACAGTTCATCTAGTTCCTGAAAGCCATTATATATATACATTGTTTTCTGAAAAGATCATGGCTATAAGTCATTATATGCATAATAATATATGTATATGTGTGTATACATAATATATGTGTATACATATATTATTATACATATGTGTATATACATATATATACACATATATATGTATACATATAAATTTTTCTGAAAAGATCATGGCTATAAGTCATTATATGCATAATAATATATGTATCTGTGCATATACATACATGTACATATATACACACATATATATGAATACATATAAATTTTTCTGAAAAGATCACGGCTACAATAGTTTTGAGAAGTCACTCTTAAAGGTCTCCTGACTTTCTGTGTGAATAATGCCTAATGCAAAGGGAATATTTATGATATTCAAGGGAGTATGGCACGGGCCCTAACCAATCAGAGTGGATGTTGATGGCAGTGCTGGAATGTGGTTTTAGAGGCTTCAGATCAAGCCATGAATCACCACCTCTCTGCTTGTAGCATATCCCGAGGTCCCTGCCTAAGATCCAGGGAAGTGACATAAACAAGGGAGGCTCAAAGGGCTGGTCCAGTATTTCCATATTTTAACAACTGGGATATACCGTGCTGTACCTGCAGAGTGATGCACACTGACAGAAGACAGCCCTGACTCAGAGCAAGTGAAGGGAAAGGTCACACTTGTCAACAGCTGCTCCTTGGGAAGCAGGCATTCATCCTGCTGATTCTGGACAAGAGTAGAACCTGGACGGGAAACACAGGAGGAAAACATCCTGGGAACTGCAGACTCAGAGGGAACATTCAGCTTCCCTCTCTGAGAGGCTCACCTGGAGATGCACTCAGCAAAGGTTGTTGACTGAATGACTGGCACTTAGTGAGTGCCCAGTGTATTTGGAGCATGCTCTGGGAAACTTATAAAGAAAATACAAGTGATTTAAACTAAACTAGCAATTATTTTGATGACTGATGAAGACGAATGTATAATCATCCAGGAAACCCTGATGAAGCCTGGTGAAGCGACACGTAACACTCAACTTGGAGGCAAACACGTTTTGGAGGGCAAGTCCTCCCTTCTTTTTAAGTTCTGGTCTTTCTCAGCCTGCCGAGGGGTAGGGGTCAGACAGAATGAAACCCATGTAATTTAAAACAGACAAACAACCACCTCAAACAGCTGAATCAAACTGCTCGCCATCTCCCCAAAGGAGGATGCAAGTTTGCACTGGTCATCTGATTTTGAAGACCACAAAACTTTACCTCTGCATAAAACATGATTCAGCTGTTTCTCAGAGGGGAACTGGCCCTGTCCTTGCAAAAGACTGCTTTGCTAACATGAGCTTTGCATCCTAGGGGTGAGTTATACATCCTGAAAGTTGTCAAATGCACAAAGCTTTCCTGAGGAAAGCTTTTACTTATAGGTACCTCATGTCATAGTTACCCAGACAAAGGCAGCCTTTCAATTCTCGAATATTCCTGGGAATGATAAATACTCCTGGGTATGTCAAAATAAAAATCTCCAAATATCAAGAAGATCAAGTTTTAAATATCCCTTTTAAACAAAAAGCCCGATTAGTTTTCAGAACAGGTAAATACTGCCAGAAATAAAAAGCATACAAGGATATTTCAAAGTTCAGGGAAAAATGAAATGAAATTGTTACATGTATTTTAAAATAAACTAAATTTTAAACCCAAAGGCCCTTTTCCCACAATACACATCTTCCATATACACATTTGCAACGAAAACTTCTGATCCTATGTGAAAACTCTAGAATGAAGATTTTCAACTAGAAGGCAGACCGGGCTAGGAGTTCTCTTCCTGGTGTTAGATTATGACTTTCCGGAAAAGGAGGTAATAAAAGTGTCAGGGGAAAGGTATTTGTCTGACTTTGTGTCAGATTTTCTAAGGCCCACGAGCACCTTGAGAAGTAACAGCTGGGAGGAGCAGACTGTTGGCAAGTTGCCATGATGTCTCCTTAGCTTTCTTAAAATGCATTCATTTGGTATTTGTCTTTTACTTTTATTAGCTTAAAACATTTTAGCAGATTGTCATACAAACGACATTATGGGAGATATTCACAATTTTGTTGATTACTCTTCAAGCCTTTCTTAGTGTTACTTTAATTATTCTAAACAGCATTTTGAAACTGTTTAGATGAATTGGAAATAAGATTCACTCCAAAGCACTGATATGGAAAAGATATTCTAAGAGGCAGAAATTTAGAGCTAGAAGGGGACTCAACTCACGTTCTTCAACCCACTCATTTACAGCTAAGGAGATCCAGACTCCCATGGGTAGAATGGCTACCCTGAAGGTCAGCAAGGACATTTCAGGGCAAGAGCGTAGACCCCTGATATCCAATTTTCCTTCTCAAAGGCTCACTGCACCCTGCCTGTCTAAAGCCCATTTAGAATGTGGTTACCCTTCATCCTGAGCGCTGGGCAGCAGCCAAGCTGTCCTTGGCCCACAGCATCACCTGCTGGGAGGTAGGAGGACCTGCAGGTCTCTCCTAACGGTTACATTTGATCTACCTGCCCTCCACCTTTGCTGTATATGTTTCTCATTTTTTTTGTTTGTACTAAATTCATAATTTGGGAGGTCCAAATGTCCAAATCAGTGCCCATAAATTTAAGGAAATGACAAGGAAACTGTTAGGTTTACTATATTAAATATAGCAAGGAATTCAATCCTTCAAAAAGTGCTTATTACTACAAAAGTCTTCTACCACAATTAAGAAAATATTCCTTCTTTTCAGTAGTGTTTTATGATACATTTTTTTCATTGGAAAGATAGATATGCAGAGAAGCAGATACAAAGATCTTCCATCCACTGGTTTGCTCCCCAAGTGGCCACAACAGCTGGGCTAAATGATCCAAAGCCAGGAGCCAGGAACCTCTTCTGGGTCTCCCAAGCAGGTGCTGGGCTCCAAGACTTTGGCTCATCCTTTATTCCTTTCTCAGGCCACAGGCAGGATGGGAAGTGGAGCAGCCAGCATACAAACCAGCACCCATATGAAATCCCAGTGGATGGAAGGTGAGAGTTTAGCCACTAGCCTATTGTGGCAGGCCCTTCTTTTCAATAGTAAAACAAACAAACAAACAAACAAACCCACAAAAACCCCACAGAACTTAATTCTTCACTTACTGGCTTTAAATTGCACACATCTCAACTTTTTCCTTGATTTTTTTTGTTTCTTGTGTCCCTTTCTTTCTTTTTAAAATATTTATTTATTTTAATTGGAAGGTGGATATATATAGAGGAGGAGAGACAGAGAGGAAGATCTTTCGTCCAATGATTTGCTCCCCAAGTGACCGCAAAGGCTGGTGCTGTGCCGATCTGAAGCCAGAAGCCTCTTCTGGGTCTCCCATGTGGGTACCAGGTCCCAAAGCTTTGGGCCATGCTTGACTGCATTCCCGGGCCACAGGCAGGGAGCTGGATTGGAAACGGGGCCATCAGGATTAGAACCGCTGCCCATATGTGATCCCGGCATGTTCAAGGCGAAAACTTATATCCACTACACTATTGCTTCTTATGTTTCTAACCAAGGATATTGTAAAAATCACAACTTATTGCTTTGGTAGAAAATGATGATATTGTATATTAGAAACACAAGGTCTTTTTCCTAATACTAAACCTATATGCTTTCATAGTTCTAATTTTATAACTTAATACATGTCTTTATACTTAACTATTATATTTATATATTTGTTTTATAACTATTTTTAACTCATAAAACATATTTCTATCTAAAAATATAAGACAGAGTTTGAAATAAGGTTTGGGGTTGAACAAATTTTGTATATATGTTTATATGATGTATAGAAGCATCAAATTTTATTACATACATATTTTATAAAACTTGATGTCCCTAGTTTTGGTTGTTGTTAATTGCAAAATCAAATAAAGACATTTTAAAAATACCTGAAAATGTACAAGGGAACGTCACACTTTTGTGGAAAAAAAGGGGGAATTAAAAGTTTATCCTAGGAATAGTTAAGAGGTCAGGAGTCTGGTTAAGAGGCTGCTATCTTATGCTGGAGTTCCTGGGGGTTCCGTTTCTGTTCTGAATCCCAGTTCCAGCCTTCTGCCAGTGCAGACCCTGAGAGTCTGCAGAGGCAGCTCTAAGAGTTGGCATCCTCACTCCTCCCTTCCTCCCCCACCATGGGAGAACTGGAGCGAGCTTCTGGCTATGGGCTCTGATGCTAAAGCCCAGGCAAGCCACTCTGGGAATCTGGGGTTAATCATGAGAGTTCATTCTCATTCTCTCAATCTCTCTTTCTTGATTGGTCATGCCATGCTCAAATAGAAGAATGATGGATTTATGACTGTTTTTGAAGGTCTATATTATTGCAATAATATATGGAAAATCAGTGAGATGGGAGGAGTAAAATACGGAGTGGAGAGGGGAAAAAAACTGAGCCTATGGAACTGTTATCATAATAAAAATTAAAAACTTGAAAAGCTCATGGATGATGCAAGTTACGAAAATACTTTGCATGGACTTTAGTGATTTTATTCCAAAATAAACATTTGTTTCAATTCCATTTCCCATGAACTTTAAAAAAATATTTATTTATTTTTATTAGAAAGACAGATTAGATTTACATAGAGAAGGAGACATAAAAGATCTTCCATCTGCTGGTTCACTCTCCAAATGGCTGCAATGGCCCTATGAAGCCAGGAGCCAGGTGCTTCTTCTAGGTCTTCCACATGGGTGCAGTTCCCAAGGCTTTGGGACATCCTTGACTGCTTTCCCAGGCCACAAGCAGGAAGCTGGATGGGAAGTGGAGCAGCTGGGACATGAACCAGCACCCATATAGGATGCTGGTGCTTGCAAGGTAAGGATTTAGCCATTGAGCCATCACATTGGGCCCTCCCACGAACTGCTTGAAGGACCCTTAGAACACCATAATCCAAATGTTATTTTGAATCAGGAAAAAAGAACCATGGTAGTTGTTATGAACTGAGGAATTTAATAAAGACAACTAATTGCAGAAATAATAAGAACTCCAACCTAATTAGTGAACCCATCCAGAGATTGCCAACAGCAGGAAGCCAGTAATAACTGTAGGGCTGGAGGTGTCTATTGAGTCACAGAGGGTGGGGCCATCTGGAGGGACCTAGAACCACAGCAAGTTCATCCTGCCTTGATAGGGCAATATCCTGTCTGTCTCGCCTTAGGCAGACTCAGAGGAGCAGCCATTAAGGGAGCATGGGCAATGGAATTTATAGAAAAAGAGAAAGGAATGCACATGGCAGCAAATGAACAATGAAATGAAAAGCTTCCTTTTCAAAATATCAAAATAGTTCAGCTTAAATCCATCCAATCATACAGAAGATCTCCAGCCAAAACAATGATGCTCTCTACCCGCCCCACATGAATGATCTTTTTTTCCCTCTACTTATTTTCATTAGAAGAAACCATTACGTACAGATAAGTAATAGATTATCAAAGGAGGTTGTTCCATTGGCAAGGGACTCCCTGACCCCCAAGATTCAGCAGAACTACACAGCACAGCACAGCACAGCATGCCTCAAAGTAATGAGCTCAGGTGATGAACTATTTGGTCATATCTATAGTTAACTATGATCATATACCTAACTTTTCAGTTTTTATAACTTTTTCCATTTAATCTTCTATTCAGTGTAGCAAAACACACATAAAATTTACCATTTCAACTGCTGTTTTGGTGTTTGGTTCAAGGGTATTTTGATGTTTTTGTGCAACCAACATCATGCTCTGCTTAATTTCCTAATGTGCAGGAACCCAACAAAGCAAAAACTGAACCCTAAATTCTTTTTTAAATCCTTCTCTATTGTTAACATAATCAGTAGCCTACTTCTGAAGACTGAGGCCTTGGACAGCATTGTGGGCCAGTGGGTTAAGCCACAGCCTGGGGTTATTTGCATGCTATAGCAACGGTTGCTCCATCTGCAATCCAGCTGCCTGTTGATGTACCTGGGACAGCAGCAGGAGAATGGCCCAAGTACTTGGGCACCTGCACCCACAAAAAAGACTTGCACAAAGTTCTATCTACCTGGGTTTGGCCCAGCTCAGCTCTAGCAATTGTGGCCATTTGGGGCAAGAATCAGCAGATGAAAATTCAGCTTTAAAATAAATACAGAAATAAACAATTTTAAACAAATATAGGATATTTACCTAAAATTAAATACAAAAATAAGCAATTTAAAATATGTAAAATATTTAAATAAATAATTTAAAAATGAAACCTCGTCATGAACTATATTGACTGCTCATCTAGCTCCAGCCCAATTCCATTCTAACCATATCTGTGCTTGCCAAGTCACAAACGCAAACACACACTGACACACATATGCACACACAGACTGCTTTTCCTTGTCCCCTGTCTTCATCTAAAAACCTTTTTTTCCCCAAAAGCCACTGTTCATTTGGACCTGCTATTTTCCCTCTAAATATCTGCACCCACATAAGAAACCTGGAAGAAGCTCCTGGCTTCAGACTGGCTTAGCTCTGGCCATTGTGGTCTTTTAGGGAGTGAACCAGTGGATGAAAGATCTTTCTGTCTTTCCTTCTCTCTATATATCTGCCTTTCCAATAAAAAAAAATTTAAACATATATATTTTAAAGCAGTCCTTGACTTTCCCAGGACACAAGCAGAAAGCTAGATGGGAAGTGGAACAGCTGGGACACGAACCAGTGTCCCTATGGGATCCTAGCACATGCAAGATGAAGACTTTAGCTACTAGGTTACCATGTTGAAGCCTCCCATATTTTTATTAAAAAAAAATTATAATGGATCAGGGAAGTTCCTGTCACTGCAGTAATCTAGTGGTGCAACACACAACTCAAACGTTGATAGTGCTGCTAAACAAACCTACTGCCCTGCACCATCTATAGACATACAGTACGTGCAATCACAAACATTAGCTTTGAGTGTACTGCTCCTATTTATCAAAAATCTTTATGTAAAACAGCACCAGCAACCTCACACAGCTTGTTCTTCTCCTCTGGAAGCCTCAGGAGGCCACATGAAATCATTGCCCTGCACCATGTAAATTCACGATAAGTACACACCACGATATTTGCACGAGTATGAAACTGCCTGGTGATACAATAACACTATGTGGCAAGGTGGGAACTGCACATGGTCGTGAATCAAAAAACCAACCATGTGAATGGGTGTGATGGATCCACAGCTTGGTTCCAAAACCTGGCTAGGATTGTTAACTGTCCCTGTGACTTTGGTGCTTCTCTTACCCAGAGCTTCAGTCCCCTCACCTGTAAGGTTCTTGTAAGCCTGGAACCTTGAAGGCTATTGTGTGGACAAGGTAAGGGTTTGCAGCTCAGTGGCTGGCAGGCGGGAGACAGTGCAGAAATGCTAGCTGTTCTCAATTCTCAGCCGTGACCGTCTGAGAGGCACTCCCATTGCTGGGATCTTCATGGAGGAGGCAGGACTTGACACACACCTTGGGCAGTTAAGATTTGGATAGAGGATTTTGAATGCCAGAAGAGGCTCCTGGAGATGGGGAGTGATTTATGTATATGCCACACCGACACTAAACGAGAGCTATATTTTAGGGTCAGCAACTTGTGGAATATTTTTTTAATTGCAAATAATTTGAATTGCAAAGTAAAAATAAGTGTTCTGGTGATGGAAAAAAAAAATCAGGGTCCCTGTTCTGGTTATCATGTTATCCTTCTATAACAGATTCCTCAGCTTTTCACATCTTTCTTTTTCATGCCTGATTCTTCAGCCTTACTATGAAGTGTGGATAAATAAAGGATTAAACCCAGCAGATCGCTTCAGGTTAAAGAGAGGAAGAGGCTTTGCCGCATACCCTTTATAAGTATGAGACATAAATTCAGGCTCAACTCTGAGGACTTTTATAAATAAACAGAGTCAGTTACCTAAATTCTGCAAATTATCTCTGAAGCCCACTACTATTCTCCTTGTCTCTGTCTCTCTTTGTCCCTTTGTAACTGTTTGGACATATTTATGGGCTAAACCTGAAAAATATCACAAGTACTTTATTATTCCAGGAAGCAGCTGCCTGGTGATTGGTTCAAGAACATCAGTAATGTTCTTGCCTCTTGGAGTTTACATCACATAAAACTCACTACTTTAACCAACGTCCACTCCATATTCAGAATGCGAAGATTTTCTATCGTAAAAATGGTATATCATTGAGATCCCCATATTAGCTTAAATGTCCACTTTAATACCAGTAGCTTGTATAGGCGCCAAGTGTATGCACTGTAGGAAAAGCACTGTGATTTTGTTTCTTAAATTTCTTTCTTCGGAAAACAACTAAAGGGAATCAATTGTTAGTTTCAATGATCAGAGTCATCTATTTGAACACCTGAAAGAATATATGCTTAAAATACATAGATTTAAGGTTAGCTAGGTAGATGGAAAGAGGGAATAACAAGAGCAGATACTCTGTTTTTAAGATATATATATATATTTTTTTTTTTTTGTAAAGATTTATTTTCATTGGAAAGATAGATCAGTTTTACAAAGAAAAGGAGATTCAGAGTGAGAAATATCTTCCTTCCATTGGTTCACGCCCCAAATGGTTGTAATGGCCGGAGTTGAGCCAATCCAAAGTCAGCAGCCAGAAGCTTCCTCTGCGTCTGCCTTGTGGGTGCAGGGACACCTGACTTTGGGCCATCCTCCACTGCTTTCCCAGGACACAGCAGGGAGCTGGATGGGAAATAGAGCAGCCAGGATACAAACCAGCGCACATACGGGATACTGGTGCTTGTAAGGTGAGGATTTAGCCACTGAGCCACTGTGTCAGGCCCAATAGATACTCTTTTTCTATCAGTGGGGCTATGTCAAAGCCTTGCCCTGAAAAGACAAGAATTACATAAAGTATTGGTGGTTGTAGTGATTTTGTAAGGAGTTACATGTGCAAATAAGTAGTTAGGGCTGGGTCCCTGTTGGAGTGAGAACAGGGGGGGGAGTTTCTTTAAAAGTGGTCAAGATGCTTCTTCTGCCCGGAAGCTGCCTTTAGAAAGGCAGCATACAGGGCGTGATGTGGTGGCCTAGCAGCTAAAGTCCTCTCCTTGAACACGCCCGGGATCCCATATGGATGCCGGTTCTAATCCCGGCAGCTCCACTTCCCATCCAGCTCCCTGCTTGTGGCCTGGGAAAGCAGTCAAGGACGAACCAAAGCCTTGGGACCCTGCACCCGTGTGGGAGACTCGAAGAGGCTCCTGGCTCCTGGCCGTTGCAGTCACTTAGGGAGTGAATCATCGGACGGAAGATCTTCCTCTCTCTGTTTCTCTTCCTCTCTGTATATCTGATTTTGTAATAAAAATAAATAAATCTTTAAAAAAAAAGGCAGCATACCAACCCTGCTCCAGAGTTTCTAGCTTTATTAGAACAAAAGCAAGCAGGCAGTGATCCCACATGAGAATGACATGAAGTTACCAATCACACCCTTTTTCGGATGGCATTGTTCTGAGCGAGCTCAACAGGATTAGAATTCTGACCCTTGGAGTTTGTAGCCCCATCCTCTGCCCCCCAAAATATTGTGCTTAAAAAGGCTCCATCTTCTTCAATCAAATTCTCAGGTTTTCCTCTCTTGGGGCTCCCCTCCTGCTGCTACAGCAAGCTGTGTTGGTCTTTAATAAGTCTCACTTCGTCCAGTGATTTTTTTCACATGGAAATTTTTCTCTCATGTAAGACAAGAACCGAGGTAGTCATTTTCCTTTGCACTGTTTTCCCGTAATAGTTTTGGTGTCGTGATGATTCAGCTCCAAGTCCAACACAATTCCAGCATGCCTCAGATACAAGTGCAATGTGACTGAGATCCAGTCTGCACTTGACTCCAGCCAGCATTGGATCATCTCGCCGGAAGGATGAACAAGTCGACTGCCCTCACTTCTGTTTGTCAGAGACCTCTGCTTTCCTCTTTGAGGGATTTTCTCTCAGAAACATGAGGTTCCAGTCAGGCAGTTTGAAGTGCTTGGCAGCGCAAGACTCAGATATCAGGCTTGCTGATAAGGCTGCACCATCCTCTTGGAATTGCGATTCTGATCTAATCTCCTCTTCTGTGAGCTTGTCCTTCCCAAGGGCCTGCAAGAAAGGGCCTGAGATGCCCGAGGACCATGGCCATAGTGTGTCCTAGTGTTTCCTGAACAACAAGCCCATGTGGGTTCTGGGCTGTGAGATGAACTTTCTGCAGGGACCAACACAATGGATACTGGCAGGCACGGTGTGGAACGAGGCCCTGGGCTTCAGCCTAACTCCCCAAAGACCCCACACTGTGCCCCGGTGTTTATTATTTGCCTTCTCAGAGCAGCCAGAAGCTTCCTCTACGTCTGCCTTGTGGGTGCAGGGACACCTGACTTTGGGCCATCCTCCACTGCTTTCCCAGGACACAAGCAGGGAGCTGGATGGGAAATAGAGCAGCCAGGATACAAACCAGCGCACATACAGGATACTGGTGTTTGTAAGGTGAGGATTTAGCCACTGAGCCACTGTCAGGCCCAATAGATACTCTTTTTCTATCAGTGGGGCTATGTCAAAGCCTTGCCCTGAAAAGACAAGAATTACATAAAGTATTGGTGGTTGTGCCTTCTCAGAGTCCTCAAGGACCTCAGAGGCTCTACCCATCTTAACTGTATCGGTTTAAATGTATCAGCTCTAGAAATGCTGGTCCCCGGGCCTGGCGTGGTAACCTAGCAACTAAAGTCCTTGCCTTACATATGCCAGAATCCCATATGGGTACTGGTTCAAGACCTGGCAGACCTGCTTCCCATCCAACTCCCCGCTTGTGGCCTGGGAAAGCAGTTGAGGATGGCCCAAAGACTTAGGATCCTGCACCTGTGTGGGAGACCTGGAAGAAACTCCCAGCTTCTGGCTTTGGACTGGCTCAGTTCTGGACATTGTGGTCACTTGGGGAGTGAATCAGCAGGCAGAAGATCTTCCTCTCTTTTTTTCCTCCTCTCTGCAAATCTGACTTTCCAACAAAAAATAAATAACTCTATATAAAAAACAGAAAGAAATATTGGTCATGTCCAAGCTAGGTTTCCTTTCATGCTAGGCCCTTAGCATTCAGGCCAGGCCACATTCCAGTGTTTGTCAAAAGGCCCCTTGACCAGACCAGCAGACTCCAACAACTTGTTATGATGTTGAGCTGAAAATATGTTCTTACCTTGCCATAATTTTCCTGGTTCCTACAAACTTGAATTCCAGTCCCCAGCTGGTATTTCCTAGACATCTGGTCGTTTCAGGACCAGAGCTCAGTCATCCCATGTTAGGTAGTGTTGTCTTCTAGACTCCTCATTATGTACAGAACTTTGGGTTCTCTTGGTCAGGTGACTCTTACGTAGCTCACAGCTCAAAGGAAGCTTACAAGTGAGATTATTTTAGTCTCCCCACCTTGCTTCCTTATCCCCTTACTGCCTAGCTGCCAAGCTAAGCAGTAGCCAGGATTGGCACTTTTTTTTGAAGTCTAGTTTAAAACACCTTTGCTAAGGCTCTTGCCATGAAGGCTCATTGTCACAGTGAAGACTCAAGGTTCAAATGTGACCACTACTTCTCTTCATGTAAAGCTGCAATGTGACGGTATATACTTGACCAGGCAGCAGCCCACATCTCATGTACCACTGGCAAAGGGAACTGATCACTCCCCGCCACATACTACTCTGACAAATGCATATCCTAAGCTACAGGGGTGAAATGCTGAGTGAGCGTGGGTAAGAGGCTCTACTCCCAGCCTCTTCTCTCTTCCTTCTCTGTGGGCTTCACTGAACGTGTGGATGTCAGAGGCACTGAGTTTTTCACATCGCTCAAACTCAGGAGAGAGAACACTCAAGGGTGCTTCTGCTTTTATCCTCTGATTCCAGATGGGGAAACAAGCTGTGTGTAAGCAGGCATACTCTTGTGATACACTCTTAGACATCAGGACTATGTAAGGGACAAGGCAAAGGTATATATCTGACCAAGCAGAGGCCGAGTTGTAGCATACACCAACAAGGGGTGCCAAGGTAGAAGGCATTGCTTTTGGAATTAATGATCATTTCAAAAATGAGTAAATAACAAACTCTTTAAATTGTTCAACTTCCCAGGAAAACAGTTCTAGAGGTCAACTAATATACCTGCTGACTACAGATGTCACTCCTATGAACAGGGCAAGCAAAGAAGAGGCTTCTGTTTCCTCTAACTCAGCCAGTATCATATGTCTTGAAACTTTGAACATGGAAGCAGTTTTCCTTCAGTCAAAGGAATTAAGCCATATACACATCAGTACCATTCATTGGAACCTGTTTGAAATTCTGCGCAGTTTAATGAAGTACGGAGACCATGTCAGAGACTCCTAAGGAATTCTGGACACTAAACTCATTTTTCATGTTTTTATTTATTTCTGACTAAAAAGAATCCAAAAGAATAAGCACATTTCCAACAAATGAATGGAGAAAATGGTGTAAGTACGGAAAGTTTTACATATTTTCATAAATTAATGCTTTTATAAATCAAAACTTGTGATTATTCATAATCTTAAGCTTAGATCGAGAGTGTCTTTGGCTTTATTTTGCTTACAAAACAAAGAAAATTTAATGACATCTGTATTCTATTAACAAATAGACATACTTTATAATGAAAAATTTAGGGGGAAAAGACATCTCCCAAATTTAAACTTTCTTTCAAGTAGGGTTGCTGCTGCCAGCCGCACAGGCCTTGTACTGCATGATGCCAGGGTGCCAATCACAGAAACCATTATGTGAGCCAGGTCCCTACCACTTAAGCAAAGAAACACATAATGTACAGTTCCATCTATTACTTCCTAAAGCAGATGCACTGCCATTTGATGCTCCTGAAACAACTAACTGAAGACTTCATGAAGGCCTCAATAATTTAATTCTATCAAAGTGGAGGATATACCTGGTGTAGTGTCTGTAAAGTCTTTAGGAACAGTACTTGTGTTTAGCTTTTTTGTTGCTTAGGAATTTATCTCAGGGAGATCATTCATCTGTTCCATAAAAGCCTGTAAGAGCCAGGGCTTGGCCAGGCTAAAATGGAGAGCCAGGGCCCGGCACGATGACCTAGTGGCTAGGTTCTAGCCTTGTAAGTACTGGAATCCCACATGGGTACTGATTCATGTCCTGGCTGCTCTACTTCCATCCAGTTCCCTGCTTGTGGCTTGGAAAAACATTAGAGAATGGCCCAAGGTTTTGGGACCCTGTACCTGCGTGGGAGACTCAGAAGCAGCTCCTGGCTCCTGGCTTTGAATTAGATTGGCTCAGTTCCACCTGTTGTGGCCACTTGGTGGGTGAACCAGTGGACAGAAGATCCTTCTCTCTGTCTCTCCTCCTCTCTGTATATCTACCTTTCCAATAAAAATAAATAAATCTTTAAAACAAAACAAAACAAAATAAAATAAAATAAAACAAAGAGCCAGAAATGTTTGCAGGTCTCCCAAAGTGGGTGGCAGGAACCCAAGCCCTTGGCATTAACTGGCCAGTAGTAGGATGCTGGGTTTGAACTGTGGGGCAGTTAGGACTGGATCCAAACACTTCTGAGACAGGATGTGGTCCTCCCAAAATCACAGGAGGCAACGTAACCTGCCTTTCACAATGCTTGCTCATTGTAGAGTTTTTTCTTGTCTTTTTAAAAAAAGATTTATTGTATTTATTTGAAAGGCAGAGTTACACATTGTGGTGTCGGGTGGTGGGGTTCCGCCTGCTGGTTCATTCCCCAAAGAATTGCAAAGGGATGATGGGGCCAGGGCAAAGCCAGAGGCCAGAACACCATCCAGGTTTCTCACATGATGTCTGGGGTCCAAGCAGTCAGTAGTCTACTACTGCTTTCCCAGGCTCATTAGAAAGGAGGTGGATCAAAAGTGGTGCAGCTGTGACTTGAAATGTCACACTAATAATGGGATGTCTAGGTCTCAGGTAGCAGTTTAATCCTTTATGCCACAACTTGGGCCCTCCTACTCTTGCTTTGAGATTTTAGTTTTGAGGACAGTATCAACCTTAGGCAAGTGTGCCACAACTGGCTGCAGTGGATCTCCCTTGAGGTAAACCACAGAAATAGACACTGTTATTATCATTGTATCTATCTCCCTTATCATTGGTACCTTTATGTTCTTCCACTTTTTGTTCTAGGAATAATACAAAAAATGCATATATTTCGTTACATAGTATGTTGCAATTTCCTCAGCAGCATAAAAATCTGATGGAACCCCCCCATCACTAAGGTTCATATATGTCATTTCTTTTTATTGAAGCCTTCAAAACTCTCTCACTCTTAATTCCAGTAGGCAGATTTTGCTTGCATTTTTTTTTCTCCTTTTCCAGTAACTGTTTTCCAAATAAGCTTATACATTGAAGACCTGGGATTGTGTTCTACACGTCTTTTGTATTCTCTGTACAACTGGCACAGTATATTTGTAACTTAAAAATATATATACTTTTGGTTTGTCATGCCTAAAGTCATGTAATTTCTTAAGTTGCCATTGAAATGTATAATTATTTCACATTATTCATGATTTGTGGAAACCAGTCAATATTTTGCTCATTCCCCAAATTTTGTTTTGGTGTTTGTATTTACTTGGTGAATAAGAAGGTGCATATATTTTAAAAGGCTGAAATTAGTGTATTACTAAAAAAAAATCATAGCTGTGCACATTTTCAAATGAGTTTAAACATCACAAGGAAGGAAATGTCTGCTTACTAAGAGAAAATCAGAATAAAAAATGCAGAAAACATATGCTTTGGGGGAGGGGGAAGAGGGTAATAGAAAACTAGGCTTAAAATCCTTTGGGTACAAACTCGCTCAAGAGAGTATAACACAAACGGAACTGCAACGCCCATCAGTCCCTGGCCCTGCCAACAGCTCCCTGTGCTCAGAAAATGTTGCCAATGGCTTTCACCTTTGGCACAAAGCTTTGTTACAAAAGGAACCTGCTACTTCCAATCCCAGGCCTTTCCCCCTCCTTTCAGCATTTGAAGAAATCACTCAGCAGCTTTCTGATTCCACTGTTTCGATGAAAATTTACCCATTACCTATACTGTTATCCCCTTGTGCATCGGTGTGGTTTTTCGTTTGCTACTTAAAAAAAAAAACAGTTCATTAATGTATTTTCATCCATCTGCTGGTTCATTTTCCCAAATACAGAAAAGGGTTAGGCTACAGCCAGGAGCCTGGAACTCCAACTCATCCTCCTGGTATTGGTGGCAGAGGCCCAAGACTGGGCTCATTAACTGTTGCCTCCCAGAATGCATAACAGGAACCTGGATTGGAAGCAGAGCAGTCAAGACTTGAACCAGCACTCTGATAGGGGATGTGAGCATGCCGGTCATTACACTGCTCAATGCACTACAATGTTCAATCCAATCCAAGATTTCATAAATGATAAATTACTGAAGAGACATATCACTCTATAGGTAAAGGAATGAATTGACAACAATGAAGTGGTGCTACAAAATTATCAACATTTTCAAAGATTTCATATCTTAATCAAAAGCACTGAGTGGGGACAAATGCAGTGGTGCAGTAAGCGTAACCGCTGCTTGGGATAGCTGTATCACACATAGTGCTGGCTTGAGCACTAGGTGCTCCACTTCAGATTCCATTTGTTGTTAGTGCATCCTGGGAGACAGCTCATCTTGGGTCTCTGCTGCCCACAGGGAAGACCTGAAGGAAGCTCCAGGCTCCGACCTGGTCTATCCTGGCTATTGCACTCATTTGTGGAGTGAGCCAGGGGATGAAAGACCAATCACCTTTGAACAAATGGAAAAGAAATAAGCACTCCATCTCTTAAAAAAAAAAAGTGCAGGGCTGATGTGGTGTATTGCATAATGCTGTCAACTGCGGCACTGATATTCCATATGGGTGCCAGTTCATGTCCTGGTTGCTACACTTCTGATCCAGTTTTCTGGTAATGACCTGGGGAAAGCAGTGTAAGATGGCCCAACTGTTTGGGCCCCTGTCACTCACATGGGAAATCTGGAAGGAGTTCCTAGTTTTTAGCTTCAGCCTGGCACAGTCCTAGTGTTTGTGGCCATTTGGGAAGTGAACCAGTAAATGAAGATCTCACTTTTCTTTCTGTCTCTCCTTCTCTGTAAGTCTTCTTTTCAAGTAGATAAAATCAATCTTCAAGAAAAGTTCAATTGGTAAAAATTAAAAAGATTAAAAAAAGACTGTTTTCTTCTAAGTTGCTTACTTGGTTCAGTTTTAGAACATGATGGCTGATGCATTTTCACAATAACATCTGCAGGATAGTTCCAAAATTTGGCTTAAGTATCAATGTTCTAGGGCTAACTCAAAATTTTCACTATTCCCCAAGTTATATAAATGAATGTTGTGTGGGCAGAATCCTGTAAACTGTAACTGAATGTGAGACCAGATCGGCAAAATACTTTTGCTTTTACTCTAACAACTTTCATGAGATGGAAATCATTAAGATTTCCCCTGGGGTTCTAAATAAATATTGAAATTATAGTAATTAAAGACTTTCTGATAGACGTTCATAGAAACGCGTGCAGTGATCAGTAGGTGGATCTGATTTGATCTGCAAAAAGATCCCTTGTTGAGTGCTGTTGAGCCCTTCATACAAATTACTATGTGCCTCAAAACATAGTGAGACAAGCTGCTTTTACATTACCACTGTACTGGAGGTAGACACATCTGCAGACTCTATGAAGACAAATGCAAATTCCTGGATGCTGATAATGCTGCTATTTAATTCAAGGCTTCCTCACTGTAATATCATGAGAACTCTTCAGTGTGTAACTGTATACAAACTCACAAGTATAATTTCTTATTGTTTAATTGAAATTCCTGGGAGGGCCGCAGATACATTGAGAAAAAAACAGAAACCTGGCCACACAGAGCTCTTAAATAAACTGAACAGCTACCCAAAGACGGGAGATGTAAATGAATGTACATTTAACTCTTACCACTGGACACATCCATCTTTTCCCTATAGTTTGTGAGACTAGCGTCAATAGAAGGCCTTGAAGGATGTTATTACCATTCTCCATCTATTAATAGAATAATGTAGTAGTCAAACGACTTTCAAAAGATAAAAGCATCATTCTTCCTAAAGTTTCTGGATGCCTGCCCAAATCACAGTCATATTTTCATATTTGTCAGCTCAAAGAGACTCTTTTATAATAGCAAATAAAAATTAAGTGTTCACACTGGGCTTCAAAGCAAAATTCCTTCAGCGATGATGCATGAAGCACAGTATACATCTTTCTTTACGAAGGTTTATGGCCTCAAATTCAATATTCCAACTGGGAACATCACAGAGTTAAAACATCCTGGGACAATGAGTACTATGATCTGATTTTTGAAAATCAGGCTATTATGCAGAAATGAGTTCTCCCATGGGAGACTCCAGAGTCCTGCCAAAGAGGTGGGGATTTTCAGAACTGTCCTTAACAAAGGCATGGAGCTAAATGGTAGACAACGATTAAAAAAAAGAGGAGGCTGGATCACATTTAAGGCTCCTTCCCCACCTGGTGGGCACAGAGTAGTTTCAGAGTAAAGGACTAAACTATTTAACACATGAATGTAACAAGTAATATGTAATTAAACAAAAACAGTCCATTAAGGCCTTACTTGTTGCAGTGTAACACCTTTCTGGGACTATCTTCCCACTTACCAAAGGGACTGCACTTCTTTTTTGTTGTTGCTGTTTTGTTATTTTAATGATCTTTACATAATTGATTAGGGCACAAAGGGTGAAGGGCTACAGGAAAGTGGGTAAGACCATTGTTTCCACATTCTCTCTCCCTCCCTCTTTTTTGTTTTTCCTGTATCTGGGGTAAGGCAGGAGATAAAGGAAGAATTCCCACCCAGCCTCCCACCCATCCCAGGTTCCCTGACCTGGGGCATGCTCCAAGGGCACTGCTTAAATTCAACAGCAGGATGAAATTTCTCCATAATCCACTGGCTGACACAGTCCACCTTAGAGTCTCTGCCCAGATTTTCACTGCCAACACATGGCTGGGGTAAGAACTGCACTTTTACATCTCTTCTCATTGAGGACTAGTATCTGTTAATAAACAGATCCATGGATGTGGAACATCCATGTGTATGATAACCAGTCATTAAAATAGCTTCAAATTGTGGACTCTACAATCAACTATCAGCAGAACCCTATCAAGCTGCTAGGTACAAAGTGAATCTGTCCTTTTGGAAGATGCCTTGCATGCATCCTTTTGTTGGACTTACACATTTCTGTGGAAGACAACTGGAAATAGCCAAAACCTCAGAGCCCAGGGGATAGTAAGCTCCCAGTGAGCTGTTGAAAGGAATCCTTTGAAATGTGGTGGAATGTCTTCTAGATTCCTGAGGAAATTTGGGGGTGCAGAGGGCCAGCTGGCAATGGGCTGGAATTTATTCATGTATGATTTGCATGCTCATAGCCATATTCCCCTAAAGCAAACAGTAACAACTACCACAAATCCCAGATAATCTCAACCTTACTCAGAATCGCAGAGAAGGGAACAAAAAAGAAAAAAAGAAATTATGTATGGAAATAAGCTTTCAGAGGTGTGTTTTTAGACTCAATGAAACATTTAAAAGAACACAATATCTTCATGTTAGGCCCGCTTAGAAATCATGAAGATAAATAACGTTTGAGGCAAAAGCTCTCACTTGCTTCAAATTTGCACTTTTTATTTTATTTATTTATTTATTTTTTGCTCTGTCACAATGTAACAGAGCTCAGAGGGAAGTCTAGCTCTGCCCCGGGTCTCATGGCTACAAGTGAGAACGCTATAGTTCAATCCCAGGTCTCTGATTCTTGTGTATAACCATCTCAGTATTTGCCTTGAAACAAACAAACAAACACATAAAAACAAGTGAGGATTGGGGCAGTTGTGGGGAATTTGATCAACTAGAGTTGAATCCTAGTTTTCCCATTGGTTGTCTGTAGGATAATAAGCAAACCTATAGGGAAAAAAAAAAGTCTATTTCTCAGGGTTGTTGTGGGAATTCTAAACATGTTTCAAGTACCCATCCTGGTTAAAACAAGGCATTGGAAAGTCACTGGATGTAGTTCATTTGCAAATACTCAAGGACAAGGGCTGGTGGAACAAGGAAAGTTGTGCTCTCAGGGCTTGGAGGAAGAGCCAGGACCAGAGCACTACTTTTGTGCATCTTTCCCGGAGCTATTTCCCCCACCCTGTTACTTCTCACTTGGTTTACTTTAAAAAGACTAAACTAATCCCAAACACGGCTAATCAAATCCAAACCAAATAAGGAAAGAAAAGGTTCCTCCTGTGCAGGGAACCATAAAACAGGAATGCAGAAAACACATGCTTCTGGACAAAAATCAACAGGAAAAACTCAATACACTGGATACGAATTACCCCAGGGGAACACAGACCTGATAAAACTGAAAGAAACACCCAGAGCTCTTCCTCCCTGGGGGATGGATGTCAATGGCTTTCACCTCTGGCATGGTGACCAATTACAAAACCGGTCCTCCACTTCTAACCACAGATGTCCTAAATGACAAATTAAGTGTCAGAGATAAAAGGTTATCAGGCGATAGCACAACACGTACACACAGAGCCCAACAGTGGGCTTTACAAATTTCTCATTTGGTTTTCATTAGTTATACTGGTGTTTCTTTTCTAGAATAACTCCTAGGTTAGTAATTTAAATAATATTTAGTTCTTCAGAGAAAGGCCTGCCTCCTCAGATGGAAGTACAAAATAAGTATATAAGCATACTTATATAAAATAAGTATATGCTTTGTATATACTTATACAAAATAAGTATATATATATCCCTCAATATCCATAACATCCACTATGTTCCAAGTCCATGCAATCGATGCAAGCCATGGAATTGGGTGCAGTTTACTTTAAGGGACATCCCTGTCTACACAAGTCTGGAATAAACAATTCCTACGGCTATTCCTAACAAGGTCAGATCAGTGTCACACACATCCTCATGAGAGTAGAGTAACAATTGGCATTCACTCACACACACACACACACACACACACACACACACACGGATTGCTGAAATGATTTTTTTCTTCATCTTAAGGCTTGTAAAAGTAAACACCCTAAAATAATAGGCTTCAGGATTTAGGAGAATCTACAAACATATATGGCATTTTCTTTTCCTTGACACATTTCTATCGTTTTAATTGGTTAATTTTTTATTTATTTTGAAAGACAAAGAGACAGAGACAAACAGAAATCTTCCATGCACAACTTCGCTCCCCATGCATCCTGCAATAGATACAACTGAGCCAGGCAGAAACCAGGAGCTGCTCAACCTGGATTTCCCATCCAGGCTGTAGGGACCCAAGTACGTGGGCCATTACTTTCCCAGAGTGCACATTTACAGGAAGCTCACATTGGAAGCAGAGATGGGACTGAACCCAGGCACTGTGATATGGATGCCCTGAATAGTGTTTTGAACGTTTTGCCACATGACCACTCATTTACCATTCCTAAATTGACAAATGATAGCTCTCTCCCACTTCTCCTAGGATGACATTATGCTCAAAAAACAAAGGAATGAAGGAGGCAAATGTTTAGGCCAAGTTCCATATAGCAAAGCCTAGGTTCGGGTTTGATACCTGGCTCCCACTGCTGACTTACTGCTACTGCAGGTACTGGGAGGCAGCAGTGGTGGCTCAAATCATTGGGTTCCTGCTGCCTGTAATGGGAAACCTGGATTGAGTTCCTGGCTCTAGGTTGCAGCTGGCCCAGTCCTGACTTCTACCGGTATTTGGGCAGTGACCAAGCAATAGGAGCTTTCTTAAACCCTTAGAAACAAAATTAAATAACCTGGCTTCCAATGCTTGTGACACCAAGACACACTGGCAAGCAACTGAACTGCAGCATCACGTACTTAGTTTAGAGGATTTTCCTATCACAAGTCTTGATGAATATTTTTGACCAAAGGATGAAGAAATGAAGTTGTATTTCCAAAATAGCCTGGACATATTTTCCTACTGATAATCTTTCCATAATTTTGTACATGACAAAATGCTCCAAATATTCTCTTCACACCAGAATAACAGCTCAAAGACAGTTCTTACCGTTATTGCAGTATTCAGCATTTGCTGTCTGATCACATTAGCCTCAGTTTAATGCTTCTGCATTCATAGTTAATCAGGATGAGTTATTTAGAACTACTTTTCTACAGCTATGTGATTCTCTCTTGGTTTCCTGCGCAGATAATAAAACTACACTGGCATTCCTTAAGGTTTCTGGGTATCATCACTTCCTTACCCAAGTGGTATCTTGATTTGCCTTTCTTCTGAGACACATTTCTTTCACTATCCAAAGTAAGCATCTTCCTTGTCTTATTCGTCATTTATTTGAAATGCAGAGATAGACAGACTGATAGATACTCTATTCATTGGTTCATTCCTCAAATGCCCTCAACATCTGGAGCTAGGGAGGCTGAACCCAATCCCGATCTCCCAGGCAGGTGGTAGGGCCCCAAGTCTCTGAGCCATCAGTAATGTACCTTAGCAGAAAGCTGCACAGGAAGCAGAGTAAGGCCTTGAGCCCAGACACTTTAACATATGCTACAAGAGTCCCCTATAGCATCTGAACTATTGCATCCAATCCCTGTCCCAGTAAGTCCTTCTCCCAGCACCACTAACTGATAAGGTTTAAGAAGAGTTTCATTCATTTATGGTGGATGAAAAAGTACTTCACACTTTTCTTCAAACACCTTTCTTTCCTTTCACTTAGGGAACTGCTATTTTCTAGTCACTTTCTTTACAAAACTGTTCCTTCTCTTCTGTATCTTCTTAATGCTAATGTCTGCTCTTATTTTCATCTTATTGATATTACTGCATGTTACTTAATGATATTAAGGTTTTTCTCTGTTCAAGTTTCTGGGCTGAGAAAAATATTGTCATGGCTTTTCAGCTTGGTAAAAAGAAATTTAGATTCCCTATCACCTGCTATTCTAAAGACTCCACATATTAGAAGTCTGTGAGTTGATAATAAAAAAAATGCTAAAATATTACAAGATTCTAACAAATATGAATAGACATCTGTGATTTAAATGATACCCAGAAAAAACTGATTTTTCTTAAAAATAAAATGGGCTTATTTAAAAACTATAGCAGAATAAGCAGTGCTACAGTACCACTTAATTCCCACAGTGGTACAGATTCGTATTTTCTTAATTTGCTGGAAGAAGGAATATCATATTCTTGTTCACTCACTTTTGAGTACTTTAATAAAATCAAACTTTGGAAGAAGCCAAGAGTAGAATCCAAAGTTCCAAAGATGACTTAAGAAAAAATCAACTACTCTGGTGGCACTTACTAATATATATTTGATGTGTTTTCCTCAACATGACATGCAATCAACAGGAATTCACCCATGGTGCAGTTCTAGCATAACAGTGCGGGTCCACAGGTTATTTTAACACTTATTTTCATTCCATTGGAAAGGAGGGAAGCGGAAGGGATTTGAAGAAGGAGAAAAAGGGAAAAAAGCGAAAAATCCATCTCCCATCCATTTTTCCATATCCCCAAATACTCACAAGAGCCAGGACTGGGCCAAACCAAAGGCAGCAGCCCAGACTCCACGTGGTCTCCTGTACGGGTGTTAGAGAAGCAAGTGCTTGACACTCCACCTGCTGACTCCCAGGGTATGCATTACAGTAAGCTGGACTGGGAGGAATGGATCTAGGTATTCACATGAAAAATGCAGGCATTCCACATAGCCACTAAGGCCAGTGAGCCAAATGCATAGCCCCTTTTCAAAATTGTTTTATAGAACTTACAGGGCATGCTTCAGTGTTGAGCAGAAAACAATGGAAATATGAAAAGGGCAAAAAAGAAACATGCACACTTCACTTAGGCCCTTGAACTCTGGAACATTTAGGCTTAAAGTGAAAACTGCAAAAAGCATTTCTAATGTGATATCAATTCTTTTGAGCTTCAAACAATCTGAATGTACATTTGACAACAAATACTTTAATGATGGCATCACGCAGCTGACTTAAATCTCCGAGTGACTTTGTGCTTCTATTGTTCTTTTAAAGCAAACTGTTTATTCAAAAATTGGTGAAGCTTTCATAAAAAGAATTACATTGTTAATTAAAGTTTACCAACTAATTACAAAGTTTAGTCAGTGGGGCTCAGTTAAACTGCTAGAGAGATGACCATCTTATTACTTACTTTCATAATAATGACTATATATGGAAAGAGTTTCTTAAAAAATTTATTTATTCCCTCCTAAAATTGTTCTGCTCCTCAATTTTTACTATTTGGCATGTTTGAGTTATTAAGCCTGTTTGGACTAGCCTAAAATTTGTGAAGTTCAGTAGAAATCACGCTTATATACTATAAGCTGCTAAATATAAAAATGAAAATAGACACAACACAGATGAATAGTGCCCTGTAACTATTTTAAGGTATATAGCAGCTGGTTGTGTATAAACTAAAGTTGAAATGTCAATGAAGTAGTCACAGGATGTGGTTAAGAACTTGCATTTTCTAACATATTGGTCACTCAGTACCATGCCAATTAACTCCACAATATTGTAAATTGTTGTTGAAGTGATGTAGTGGCTTTTCATAGAAGGGGATGACATTCTCCCAGCTCTATTTTCAGACCAAGGATGGTCTCCCAATGAAACTGTTGAATTTATCTGGACAATAAGATGCCGGACTTTCTACATGGTCCATGCGCGCAATGAAGGAATCAGGACTGGATATGAACTGTACTACTGCAACATTATGGAGGAATTCAATATGGGGGAAGGGCTTTTTGGAATTCCAGAGTCTATGAAACTGTCACAAAATGAAATTTAAGAAAAGACTATATATGACAAAGGGAAAGAGTTAATGTATACTTGAGTCAAAATTATAAATTAATATTACCTTCCCTACACCAGTTCAAACTATGTATGATACTTGGTTTTAATTGGGAAATAAACACACATTCATAAAAAAATATTTATTTAAAATCAGAGTGCCAAAAGAAAGGAAAGAAGAAGAGGGGATGACAGGCAGGGAGAGGAGGAAAAGAGAATTCTTCCCTCCACTGGCTCACTCCTCAGATGTCCCAACTGGAGATAGGCCAGGACAAAGCTAGGAACCAGGATTTCCATCTGAGTCTCTGAAACAGGTGGCAAGAACTCAGATACTTAGGCCATTACAGATGCTTCCCAGCCACATGATGGGACAGGTAGACTGGAAGCAGAAGTAAGACTCAATTCCAGGCCCTCTAATGTGGGGTACAGATATCGTAAGCGGGGGCTTAACTCGTGGAGCACCAACACCCACCCCAAGCTTTCAACTTCTAAATTGTCAGTGTTTTATACTTAAGTATGGCCAAATTTTCTCTCTTCGACACACACACACACACACACACACGATCCAAAATCCTTTTCAAAAACAATTATATAGAAACACATGAAAAACTAACTGTCCTAAGAACAGAACAGAATAGAACCAATAATAAATAATTTTCCACATGCAAGGTCGATTTTTCTTTTTAGAAGAGGTCGGATAAGTTCATGCAGAAAAACTCCACAGAACAGGCCTGTCATTAGAAAGAAATGAAGCATGGATTATTGGTTTTAAATATTTTCTTAAGGAGCCAAAACAATTTTCAAGGGTTTTAGCCAAGTACAAGAAGATAAGTAGTGCCCACTTTTGGTTTTGCCAAAGAACACAATTCTTTTCACAAACTTTGAACTAGTGACTTTGGGAAAAATCGACATCTAGTCTAAGAACCCATAGTGTATTTGCCAGCGCACATCACATTGGACCTGTCAGATGATGATCAGATGATGTGTGTTCCTGACTGACAAGACTCAGATTCTCATCTGGGGTTCCCCTTTGAGCTCTCAGTGGTCTTTTCCATTCTTCTCTTGCCCCCACCTCCTGGAGAACCTGACTCGGTTCAGTGTGTTCCTTTCAATGGCCTCTGGAATTAGACAAGGGAGTCAGAGAGGCAAGCAAGGGTCAGGACACTGGAGACACAATCAAGAGTTATTACTATTTACATTAAAAATATCACATATATTGATTTTACTTGAAGGGCCAAGAGAAAAAGAGAAAGATTTCAAACTTTTGGTTTTCTCTTAAAATGACCACAACAGGCCAGAATTGGGTCAGGGTCAGACTGAAACCTGGAGCCTGCAACTTAATCTAGGTCTCCCAAGAAGGTGGCAGGAATCCAAGCATTTCAGCCATCACCTGTTGCTCCCCCTACTGCATACTGGCAGGAAGCTGGAGAGGGGGTAGAGAAGCTGAGACCCAAACCAGGCATTCCCATAACGGATATGGGTGTCACAAAGGGCAATTTTAATTGCTGTGCTAAATGCCAGACCTAAGAGAATGATTGTTTCTAATTGTGATGAAAGGTACTGAAGAGTTCTGAGCTGGAGAGTTATATGATTATAGTCACATATTTAAAATATCCATGTTAAGCATGTAGAGGGCAGGTAAGAGAAGAAGGAACATTAGGGACGAAGCAAATGTAGAATGCAGGTAAGAAAGACTTAATGGGGGAGGATGGTGTAATTGTATATGAAATCAGATCTATTTTCCTAATAAAGTTAACTGGCCTTGCTCATTTGGGCAAGGAAAGAAAACTGCTGCCAGGGAACTGGGTCAATGGAAGGAAGAGAAAGATCTTACTTTTACTGAGATAGGAAACCACTGGTGAAGAAGAGGTGAGTTTCAATGTAGGTAGGCTGGTGGCATTCCAGAAACCTTTTGACCTTAAATGTAAGACACCATCAGAAATACTAGTGAAGGAGCTGAGGAAGCACAGGAACATTCTGGAGCTTAACAGAGAGCTTTGGCTAGGGGTGTGGGTGTCCTCAGGGGTTAGGAGCCATTGGCGGATATGATGTGAAGTCATCTGGAGTATAGTGCAGAAGAGGTCTACATCCCAAGATGTAAACATCAGGACAGGGGTCGTAGCAGCAGCAGTGGTGAAGACACTGCCTGAGGAAACAAAGATCCACTACGCATGGCTGAGTGGTCAAGTCATCAGACACTGGTGTGGCCAGAGGAGGGAAAATGGAAATGGGAGGAACTGGAGGCGAGACAGAAACAGTAAATCCTTTCTCCCAAACTTTGACCATAAAGATACGCTTGTGGAGCCAAAAGAAGGAGCCAGATGGGTACGACTTGAGGGATGCATAATAAATGATTAAGGATACTTTTTGCTAGGGCTCTATAATAGCATGTTTGTATCTTCACTGGGAAGATCCACTGAAGATGAAAAAATTGACAATACCAGGATGAAAATGTAACTTCAGCAGAGGAAAGGAAAAAGGGCATAGTAAGATACAAAAGACTAGTAGATTTGCTCATGGGAAGAGAAGGGCTCTTTTGTGATGATGGTTTTTATTTTCTCAGTGAAACAGGGTGGAAAGGCATCCTGTGGGAAAGGAGAGGAGATGCTGAAGATTTGAGAGAAAGGGGAAAATGATGAAATAACACCTCAAGGGATTGTGGTTAAGATTGTTCAGAACCTTGGCACCAAGTAAGCCTTGTGATTATCAACTTCACAGGAATCCAGTTAGGAGTATCGTAGATGGTCTCTCCTGCCAGGTGCAGTTATTCAGACACAGGTGTGGAGTAAATGAGTTTAACAAACAGGTTTTAATGTTATAATGCTTGAGTCGAGGATAGCCCAAAGCCTTGGGACCATGCACCCGCATCAGGCTCCTGGTTTTGGATTGGCGCAGCTCTGGCCATTGTGCTCATTTGGGGAATGAACCATCAGACAGAAGATCTTCCTCCCTGTCTCTCTTCCTCTCTGTATATATCTGCCTTTGCAATAAAAATAAATAAATCTTTTAAAAAGTTATAATGCTTGAAATTGAGGTGTCACAGGTGGTGCAACCACATGCCCTCACTACAAGGTTTGGTAAAGAAACGTCACAGAGCAGGTGGTTGGGGTGCAGTGAGTTACTCAAGGAAATGAGGGCACAGGGAGCTGTATGAGCTGTTGAGTTGGGAGCTGTAGTTTTCAAGAATGTTGACCCACACCATGGGAGACCAGTGAAACCAGGGGTCCCAAACCTTCAATGAAGAATGGCAGAATCAACAGGAGCCTGCTGAAGATGTGTGCAGGATGGCGGCAGACAGAACAATATGATGGGTCACAATTCAAAGGAAATTGGGTTTTGCTTTTTGTAAAAAAAAAAAAAAAAGCTTGATTTTTTTTTTTAAAGGCAAAATCTCTCAGAGAGAGAAAGAGAAAGAGAGAGGAGATACAGAGATATGAAAATCTTCTATCTGCTGCTTCATTCCCCAAATGTGCCCACAAAGCCACTCAGGAGCCTACAACTGATCTAGGTCTCCCACATGACTGGCAGGAACCAGAGCCCTTGAGGACCTACTCATCAACTGGGATATGGAGCTTGAATCTAGGTAGGCTGCTAAGGGTATTCCAAGCAGCGTTTAGTCTGAGATCTCTATGGTAAACATGACCATGCCTGATCCAGAACCAACCTCATAGCATGGTTTGAGCAAATTCCAGGTTTTAACTAAAAGGAGTTTCAAAGTATTATCAATGTCACAGTCAGATAACCTAGTTATGGGGCTTTAAGAAAAATCCAGATGGGAGTGGTTAAAGATCTGAGTAAGAGATTTGGAATATATAAGGCAAGGGATGAAATAAAGATGTGATCTAATCCTTGAGTAAAGGATTCCCATTGCACTTTCAGCTATTTTCTATCCCAAATATCTTATCTCTTTGTTTTTTTTCATGTTATCTGTCTTACTTTCTAGAATTTCTATTTTCTGATTCACAAGAAATCCATCAGCTCAAGCACAATTTATTTTTCTCAACACTGTATATCTGAGCACCTAGCAAAGTATTTAGGAAATATAAGGTGACCAAGGAACATGAAATGAACATAATGGAGGTAAGAAGTATGGTTAGGATCCAGTGTGACGGCAATAGGCTAGTCCTGTGCTGCATGGTACTGGCATCCCATAAGGGCACCAATTCATGTCCTGGTTGCTCCATTTCTGTTCCAGCTCTCTGCTTATCATCTGGGAAAGCAATGAAAGATGGCTCAAGTTCTTGTGACCCTGCAACCACTTGGGAGACCTGCAAGAGGCTCTTGGCTTCAGATCAGCTCCAATTCTGGCTGTGTGGCCATTTGGAGAGTGAACCAACAGATGGAAGATCTTTTCTCTCTCTTCTTTTCTTTTTGTAACATCTGCCTTACAAAGAAAAAAATAGACTTTAAAAATGTGTGGTTTGAATAGCACAAGCAAGTATTGTTATCCTGTGTTGCTATGAGTCCAATGGATGCCCTCTATGAAATGAGACACTTAAAAAGGAGGGTTGAGAAATGAATGCTAAATATTGGTTCTAAGTAACAGACTGAGTAAGGTTTCAGCCTTGTGGGGCCAAGGATAAACAGCACTTGACCGGGAAGTAAGTTTGGAATGGTCAAGACACATGCACGTCATTTTCCTCTCCTCCACTCCGCCCTCTGAGTCACTGTCATCCCAGCCTTGAGGTTGCTCTGTTCTACCCACAGTTGTCTCCACCTTCTCCTGGTCCTGTCTTAGCAGATCACAATCATTTTGTTTCCCACGTCCCTAGCTTCTGTACGATTATCACTTGGCAGATGTGAGCGTGGACGTATGTGTTGTTTACTGAGTGTGCCACGTGAATTACGACGTGCACTGACATCAGACGGTTTATCTTTTGGATTATAAACTCTTAGAGACAGGGGCATGTAGTCTCCTTAATGTAATCTTCACTTTGTTAACTCAGTTTTGTTCAAGGCAAGGGTGAGGGTTTAACCTCCAAACGTATTATTTAGTTTTGTCTTGCCCCACCTCCAATTCAGGCATTCTCCGTACTCTAAGTGTTTAACAGAGATAGAATAATATGGAAAAAAAATGCACATTTGAATAAAAATTTCTGACTTTACTATTGCAAACACCATATGTTAAAATGAACAGCACTGAAATTCCAAAGCACCTGAAAAATGAGTTGAGAAAACAAAAAGGTTTATATAATCTAAAATTCCCAACTGCAGAAATATGTAAATATATATTTAAACTTGAAATATATGGCCATTCCTATTAAATGTAAAGTCAAATAAATTTATGTTAAAGTAAAATGTGGTCTTCTCTCTCCACTAACCATAAACATAGAAGCTTAGGAGCTGGGAAGGACGTTGCAGGCCAGCCTGTTCCTACTTCGGAGGAAGTAACTGAAAACCAGAGGAGTGTTACTGTGCTATCTGAAGCAGGCAGTGGGGAAGTGGGCAGACTGCCAGGTTAGACCCTTGGACAATTCTGTACTTTTACTCTTAGCTGGACGGCACTGGAAAACTACTTCCAACTTGTTCAAGCCTCAGTTTCCTCATATGTCACTAAGATATTATATCAGTATGGTTCTCTGAGAACTCAAGGTGATTAAAGCGATGATCAGGGTTGGTGTTATGACACAACATGTTAAGCCACAGCTTACAATGCTGGCATCCCATGTAACACTCCTGGTTTGACAGGATGCTTCGTTTCTAATCCAGCTGTTAACTCGCAGTAAAAGACAACCCAGATATTTGGCCTCCTGCCAGCCATGTTGGAGATCAGTTCCAAACTCCTGCTTGTGGCCTGGCCTAGTACCTGCTACTATGATCATTTAAGTACTGAACCAGTAATGGTACACATGTCTTTCTCTTTTCTCCTTCATACTATCTCTTTGTTCTTTTTCCTTTCAAACAAATTGATACTTTTTTAAAAAAGAAAGAAAAAGAAAACTGATAACCAACATAAAATACCTAGCATCAAACTTCTGGGTTGATGCCAGTGCTGTAATATAGCAAATAAAGTCACCATCTGCAGTGCCTGCCTCTCCTATGGGCACTGGTTTGTACCGGCTGCTCCACTCTTCATTCAGCTACCTGCTTACAGCTTGGGAAAGGCAGTGGAAGACGGCCCTAGTATATACCATCGCCTTTAAATGTGGTGCCCAGGAGTAAAAGATTCTGGGGAGTTGAGGGGGAGTGAGCGGAAAGGGGGTAAGGACTGCATGGGAAATGGGAAAGAGGAAAGACAGAAGAATAAAATCCAGAAAACTATCATTAACAGCATCCAATTTGGGAAAATGGAAGCAAGAGGGTATCTTGCCAGCCTAGGGAAAAGAAGGAAACATCCATACAGACTAAAAAGCTTTCCATGGCATCACACAATCTCCTCAGACAAAGGAAACCAAAGCAGGGCACACCATTTTGCACCTGGGAAGAAATGAGAAAAAGAAGATGGATCATAATCAAGTAAAGCTCATTAATTATAGCCAAACTCTATTATGACACTATATAGAAGAGTCTAGCAAACTGAATCATGTATACGAGATCACCTTTATGTTGACAGCGAAATAAGGATAAGAGTTGAAATGAAGGGAAGGAAGGGGATAGTCAGTTGGCACCTGTGGTAAATCTGAGTTAATGTTAATGTGGGGTATGACAGTCTGCATCAGGGACAACTGTAGCTTACATAGAACATGAAAGTGTCACCAAGGAGAGGAAGAGGACCTCTCTTCCTCTGCACGGGTGTTCTTGGGAAGAGAATGAAGGTGAGAAAAACTCCAGAAAAAGTTCCCCCTCTTCTGTGGCACAGTAGAAACACACAAGTTCATCTTTCTTCATTAGCAGGGAAAGGACAGGAACACCTGCTGGCGGTAAGGTTGGGTTTAGCCGTCTTGGTCAAACACAAACGTTAAAAAGGCCTGCTAAAAATCCCCAGTTCTCACTGCCACAAGGCCAGTGAGGACGCAGAGCCAATCCCGTTTCATGCAATGATGGAGGAAGGGTAAAGCCCATATCCTAACCGACTGCACACAGGCCCAGCCCTCAACTCAGCCTCTCCCTCTGACCCAACCCCACTGTGAAGGAGGCTCGCAGGGTTCAGTTAGAGATGGTAAAAATGAAACGCAAGAATTCACCAACACAACACAGCTGAGAGAATATCTTGATTGACTGTTCATCTTAAACCTAATACAGAGAAAACACTGAAACTACTACTATGCAAACCACTGGGTGAAAAAAAAAAAATCAACAAACTGGGGGGTGGGGAGGAGTAGGAAGGAAGCTAAAAGCTACTTCAAAAACAAAAGAAAAAACAGCAAAAACCAGCCTTTTCCATGCCCCCCACCAAGAATGGGATTTTACTCCCATTACAGGAGTAAAGAAAACAAAAGTTAAACATCAATATGGGGCAAGTTAAAAGCATGAGATAAAGAGGGAGATTGCAGAAGGAAACAATGAATACAACACTATCATGTAACTAGTAAGCAGATTAGAAAGAAAAGGGATGGGGCCACAGGTGAAAGAATCAGTAACACGCAAAAAAAAAAAAAAATCCTAGAAGCTTCAGTTATGGTAAGAAAAAGGCAGCTCAGAAATGGAGGATAGAACATGAAGTCTTTGACACAGAACTGCAACCTCAGGGCAGGTTTCTTAACAAATATTCAGCAACCTTTCTAGACTTGAATGCATGCATCATTTGTACAAAAACAAGGCTTTATGGTTCACTTTGGCACGACTCTTTTGTGCAGTTACTTCATAAAGTTTGTGGAAAATGGAACAAAAAGATGTTTTCCTTGGTACAAACATTCTGAAACCCGTGCATGTTTTCTTCATAGTGCTCATTTTTCCATGAAGTTTCTGAAGATCACTTGCATGAGATGCCACAAGCGATAGGTTCTTTGGTCAAGTGTGCCCTGCTGTTTATTTTGTAGCTTTAAGAGATCTGGTATTTATGTAACAGTGGCTCTCCCACAGCGAATACAGCACTTTCATTCAGCAAATGTGACAGAGAAATCTGGAAGCAATCTGGCAATACAAAACTTGGGGTTTATGCTTTTGGAGCCTTTATCTAATAGATTTCCAGAGCAGCTGTAGTTGTTAAAACATCAAGGTTACTACTTCCAAGGGGACATACTTTTATTAAGAGCACAATTAGGAGAATTTTAACTCTTATCATCATTTTATTTTTTAACATTTTAACTTTTTTGGCTAGTCAAGGTGTTCACGCTTGCACAGTAGCTAACAGTGACATCAAGCAAGCTACAAATGGGCATATTCATTAGTCTCTTTCACTGATCAGAACTCAGTGCATTGAGAAGTATTGAGTTAAAGGCCTTAATGAAAGGCGATTTGTATCATACATATATATGACCTCGACACGGAGTTCAACAACACACACAGAGAGACTACAAATCATTCCTTCATAGACATTCTCCAGAAAAGTGGTCCTTTCGTTTTAAAATTTTTCTTTAAGTGTACAATTGTCCCTGGTCACAATAACATTCTAGAATTTCTTCTAACATGAGCAAGGTGTTTGAGGAATAGCACATGGATCAATAAGCCTCAATTACTGCCAACAGTAACTTCATAATTTAGTCCCTAGTGCATTGTGCATTTTTAGCATCTATATTTCCTGAGTTCCTGATCAGACTCTTCCATAGAATATTACTCATAGGCTAGTGGATTTATAAAACAATCAAGGGGCCAACTTTTACAGTGTCTTCTCAACTATCAGGAGGTGTAATTTCTCGGTCGTTTAAAATGCTAACGTGGAAGACAGCATGTACATGATCAAACACACTTTGCTTGCGCACAGCATTAATGGGCTTGTTCATATTCCAAGGATATGTCCTCCTGAACACTGGTTTGTTTCAGTGTTGCCACTTTTTTGGAGAGTCTGATTTAGTCCAAAAATGCCATGGCAGGCAGACAAAAAAAAAGTTAACTTCTTAAATTGTGAAACAACAGAAGAAGACTATATTCTGACAGGAGATTCTATCATATTAGCTTAAAACACTGAACCATAGCCACTTGATGAAAGATTTGCCATGTTTGAAGCAGTGCAAGTAACTCTTTTTCCAAAAGAGGGCTGCTCGTGTGAAGAGTGAAAGAACAAGTATCAAGTTAGGAATGAAAAACAGCAAATGAATAATCAAGAAGAGGCATATCTCCACTCAAGGTCACACAACGATAAAGTATCTTGCTTAGTGAATGTGCAAGTGTTTGTTGGCAAGTATTAAATGAGACAGAGGAAAAGGAGCCACCTTCATGTCCAAATGCATGACAATACAGCACACGGAGCATTACAAGTTGATGGATAGGTGAAAAAAACACTTAATAATGAAGGTATGGAGCTTAAGGGGGAAGCAGCTCAAATAGTGAGGAATCACTTCTACCAAGCCCAGTGGAGAGTTCTAAGAATAAAAACACGACGGTCTCATGACAGTGGTCTACCATTTGGAGACAGTAAGATGCAATATGTGAGAAGGTTCAGAGACAGAGAAGAACTCTAAGTAATTTTCTATTTTGGTACCTAAGTCACACAATCTACTCACAGCTTTTTGATATCTGATGACTGTTGAGAGAGAGCACACCTTGATTCTAGGTTAAGCATGAAACAGAGGATTTCAATTGTTGTTTGATTGCAACCCATTTCAGGTAACAAATTAAAATAGTCTACTATGATGCTGATCACCCCCAAAATGGCATCTTCCAATCCGTTCATCTAATGGGTTGCTTTTTCACAAGCAAAGTCCATGTAAACCAGTAGGTTATAATAAATCCTCAAATGTATTCCCACAGTGATACTTGGAACATTTTCCTCTGGATTTTATTAAACATAAATGTTCTAAGCATTATGAGTGCTGTAAGGTATTCTCGAATAATAACCCAAACTGCAGAGTGAAAGTAAGTGGCAGTTAAAATCCCCGAGACAAAATACTTACTCTCAATCAATATAATTATCTCCCTGCACACTGGTACATTGTGCAGACTGACCTTGTCCACCATATTTATTGCTAAAATTTATTTGAGAAAGAGAGAAACCAAGAGAAACAGAGATGCCATCAGCAGGCTCACTCCCCCAATGCCTGCAGTGGTCAGGACTAGACTGGGCGAAAGCTGGGAGCCAGGAATCCAGTTCAGATTTCCCACACAGGTGGCAGGAGCCCAGTTACCTGAATCATCAGCATGACCCCGAGGGTCTGCCCTAGCAAGAAGCTAGAATCAAAATTTAGAGATGGGCATCAAGCTGAAATCTAGTGAGCTATATAGGTGTCCCAACAAATGTCTTAACTCCTATGCCTTACTTCCACAGACCATGTTTCAAAATACACTCATTGACGTAGATAACACAAGCACATCTTTATATAACTTTTCAAGAAGCTCACTTTTGTCCTACATATTTTTTTAATGACGTGGCCATTGAAAATATCAGTAAACGCATGCATTCAATTAAAATCAGTTTCTATTTCCTAAATCCCTGGCCCAGGCAAGGTTGAAGCAAAAAAGCCCAGAACTCAGTCTGGATCTCCTATTTGAACCATCACATTCTGCCTCCTCTGGGACACATTCAGCAGGAAATTGCAAGTGGAAGCAGGTTCTGAAAACTGGTCCTCTGATACGGGATGCAGGCATGCCAAGGAGTGCCTTAAGTGCTACACAAAACTACTGTTTCTTTTGGGTGGTATGCTTCAAAATCACACCCATGGTTTTATCCTTACCAACTGCCACACTGTATAATATTTTACTATTCTATTGGGCTTTGGATAAAAGAAAAACTATTTCTGCTATATTTTTTGCTTTTAGGAATAACTCAAGTTTCATAAACAAAACAATCAGCATAAAATTTTTTTGGACAACACATGCTATAATTTTGGAAATTCTGTGTGCAAAAGAATAAGAGAATCTGAGTCCTTGCTCAGACCAAATTCAATTCTTAAAAAGTCATGCTTTTTATGCTTCCTTTATAATAGCACAGTCGTTTGATAAGTCAAAGGTTGCAAACCTAACTTTTAGCTTAGGTACAAAACGTGCTTTGGGCTTGTTTTATATGACATTCCCTGGTTTTAGTGTTGTTTACAAATGAATGTAAAAATGTGATCCCCGTGAGCTTCTTCACTGGCTAAAAGTTAGTAGCAATTTATTTTTGGATTTCAATCTTCATCTCTCAAGGGAACTGCTCATTTATTTCAAGAACACTTTTTTTACTTAAGAAATGAAAATAATTTCTAAGCATCTTCAAACATTAAGATTGATGAAGCTCCATTGCTATGCCAGTGAATTTTTTTTGTTGTTGTTATTAGGTGTCAGATGACAAAATATTAGAAAAAGGAACAGCAGTAAGACTTTGTAGTGTCAGTAAAAAGGAAAATCAGGACATAGCAATACAACATGAGTGTAAGTATGTTAAAAGAGTAAATTGCCCCTCGACATGGCTTATTAGATGACAAAGAGGAAAACATTTTCTTTGTTGTTATGTAATAATGTTGTTGCTAACCAAAGATACGAATTCCAAGGTAGGGGAAATATAAAACTGCTATCTATGAACTTCTGCAAAGTATCCATTTTGCTACACACCTCTACTGTCACAGCAGTCAAAACAGTAAGATGGGGTGGGTGCTACGGTGCAGCGGGTTAAGCCGTTGCTTATGATGCTCACACTTCATGTTGGAGTACCTGGGATACACTGTTGCCTCAGCTTTGCTACAGCTTCCTGCTGATGTCCTTGGGTTCCTTCCATACTTGTTGGAGACCTGGATGGAGTTCCTGTGCCTGGCCTCTGCCTGGCCTAGTCTCAGCTGCTGGGGGCATTTGCAGAGTGAGCTAGCAGATCTTACTCTCTGTTTCTCTCTTTCTGTTTAATTTGCCTTTTAAACAAACAAAATATTAAACAACAAAGAGAAAGACACTTTAGCTCTGAACAATAACATTGTTTACAAATATTTGTATGTATGCCGAACAGACTATTACAGTAAAAGATGCAGCTGTGTTATAAAAGCAAAATTGGAACTTGATTGGAGCCCTCATTTTTCCAATTATTAGGCTAAAAAAAATCCTATGAAGTTACTCACTGGCCTTGAGCCATGGCTTCTTAACTACAAAATAAATGAGGTTGTTCCTATATCAGAGTACTTAAAGAAGATTAAAAAAAAAGTGCACTGACAATTATAAGGAAATATTCAAATATTAGGGATTATTACTATGAAGCAGAAAACTCACAAACTCTTACTACATTCCTGTATTAATGGCATTAATAATTTTCTGAAAATAAAATAATTGCATACAGTAGAATAGATTGAACTGGTCCTACATTTCAGCACCATTTTGGACTGGCACTGTTTGAAGCAGAGTAAATACCAAGGTAAACCCTTAGGCAGACAAACGATTGCTCAATGTACTAAGTGTAGTGTGGTCAGGAATGCTGATGGTCATGGCACTACAGAGGGGAACCAGGAGTGATTTTTAAGTGTAAAGGAGCAGGGAACGACTTTCTTCATTCCAAGGCCTGAAAGAGGAAGCAGACAGGAAGGGGAGAGCAAACTTTTCTTCGCACACATTACTATATTTTCCTCATGTGATATATTATCACAAAGTAGACATAACAACAATTAGCGATCCATCATAACACATCCATTATTTGATTCAAAATTTGCAAAAATGGATTGCTATGTAAGAGTCTTATGCTTTGTAGCATTACTAGGATCCTTGCCAACATCAGGCTTTCTGAATCATAAAAAACACCAAGTCACAAGAAGGTATTAGACTTTTACTGACTTTAGGCACATGCGCACTAAACATAATGGAAATAGTATTTTTTCATTTAAAATCAAAGACCATTTGCAGATCTTTTTTCCTTAAGACTTATTTTTATTCGAAAAGGCAGAGTTATATAGATTGAGACAGAGAACTCATCCCTTTGTTGATTTACTCCCCAAATGGCCATGACAGCTGGAGCTGAGATCAAGAGTGAGAAGTTTCCTCTGGATCTCCCACGTGACTGCAGGAGCCTAGGGACTTGGGTTATCCTCCACTGCTTTCCCAGGCCATAAGCAGGGAGCTGGATCAGAAGTGGAGCATCTGGGACTCAAACTGACACCCATTTAAGATGCTGGTGCTACAGGTGGAAGTGTAGCCCACTAAGTCATTGGCACTGGCCACCTATTTGCAGACCTTGTGTTGAATAAGTACTGGGTTCAAGAATGTCTCTGCTTTATGTATTTCATCATTTACAATTCTTTATTATTTCAATGCTCAAAGATAGGAGCTGTCCTCTTACTTCTAGTGGTAGAATTATCCTGATATTTGGGAAACCAGTGCTAGGGCCCTTCAGTCTGTGTAACACATTAAAAGTTGATGATGAACAGGATTAGAAGGCCCAGTTCCTTGAGTAAAGGTGCTGTGCAAACACTCAGCACCTCATCATAGAGTAAATTCTACTCTCCTGGGTCCCAAGCCCACAGCTAAGGGTAGAATTTGAACACTGACTTTTCATCAAATGGAGGTGAAATAGTTTATTAACAAATACAACAAAAGGAGAAGCTCAGGGTAATTATTTTCTGATATTATTCTAATGTTCTGTAACCCAATTCCTTACTGGATTTTGTTCACTTCTTAAATATGTCCTTACCTCTACTACTTCCCAGCCATTCCATACCTGCCCCAGGAGAGCTTTCCCAGCATGCCATATGCCTGACAGCTTGGAAAGTGATTAGAAATTGATATTCCCACTTAAGAGGTTACATCATTGAAAATCTACAGTGTGTTGGACTTTCCCAGTCAAGGGTTTTACACATAAAGTCTTATTTTGATACCCAAAAAGTTAGGATGATGAGGCACTGTTACCTATAGCTTATCTCCAGCATAGTACTTGCTAGTAATCAAATTATTTGAAGTCAAGGAATTTCAAGGTAGAGAATATTGAAAGCAAAAAGAAATAAACAACTCATCATCTATAAGGGATCCTGAATAAGATTAACATAAGGTTTTCTGTTTTTTGTTTGTTATCATAAGTCAGGCCAAACAAAGAATGAGGTGGTACTGTCAAAGTGTTAAAAGGCTACAAATTGGGCCTGGCATGGTAGCCTAGTGGATGAAGTCCTCACCTTGCATACACCAGGATCCCATATAAGCACCAGTTCATATCCTGGCTGCTCTACTTCCCATCCGGCTCCCTGCTTGTGGTCTAGGAAGGCAGTTGAAGATGGCCCAAAGCTTGGGACCCTGCAGTATATGGGAGATCCTGGCTTTGGACTGGTTCAGCTCCGGCTGTTGTGGCCACTTGGGGAGTGAATCATCAAACACAACATCTTCTCTGTCTCTCTTCCTATCTATATGTCAGTCTTTGCAATAAAAATAAATAAATCTTAAAAACAAAAAGACTGTAAAGAGTCAACCAGAATTTTACACCTGGTAAAACTATCTTTCAAAGTAAAGAGGGGGAAAGATGACAGTTGTAGACCAAGGTTGAAGAGGTTGGCTACTAGCAGAGTTGCCTACCAGAAAGCTAGAGAATTGTTTAGGCTGAAATGAAAGAACATTAGATAATAACTCAAAATTATGGCAAATACACAAGAGATTTTCATTGAAAGGATCCACTAAATAAACAGAATGGCTAGGATCATTGCATTTTAGACATCTGTTTTTTAACAGAAAGAAACTGTTGAAGTTTAGGACATTATTTGCAATTTCCACTAAGAGAATATCTAAAAACAGAGACACAAAAGAAAAACAGAAGGGAATCAAAAAGACACACTACCAAAAAATCAACGAAGGATAAGGTGGTGGCACTATTAGATGGCATGAAGAACAAAAAAGTTACAAAACCCAAAGAAAACAAGGAACGGGCCCGGCGCGGTGGCGCAAGTGGTTAAAGGTCCTCACCTTGCCGCCCGGGATCCCATATGGGCGCCGGTTCTAATCCCGGCAGCCCCGCTTCCCTTCCAGCTCCCTGCCTGTGGCCTGGGAAAGCAGCAGAGGACGGCCCAAAGCTTTGGGACCCTGCACCCGCGTGGGAGACCCGGAAGAGGCTCCTGGCTTCGGATCGGCATAGTATCGGCCCGTTGCGCTCACTTGGGGAGTGAATCATCGGACGGAAGATCTTCCTCTCTGTCTCTCCTCTCTGTATATCTGCCTTTCCAATGAAAAAATAATAAAAATAAATCTTTAAAAAAAAAAAAAAAGAAAAAAAAAAAGAAAACAAGGAACAAAGACGAGAAAGCACTCTTTCATAGTAATTTATCTAAATGTAAATAGATCAACCCCACCAATATAAAAGCAGAGATTGCCAAAATGAATTAAAAACAGGAATAATCTTTTCTCACTGTATATCCAAAGAAACACACTGGTTCAAATGAAGAATAGAAAAAAAAACCCTATACAAATATTAATGAACTAATAATTGATACCAATATCAGCACAAATAGATCTTAAGTAAAAAAAGTGTTATAGCCAACAAAGAAAGACATTCCCATAAGTAAACAAGGAACTTGAGTAACATCATAAAGCAATTAGACCTAACAGATATACACAAACACACACACATATACACATGCGGAACATTTTACAAACACACACACACACACACACACACACACACACACACAATCCAAGCAATAACACAGTATACTTTCTCCTCAAGTGCACATAGCATATTCGCCAATATAGACCATACTTTTTTCCAGCTTATTTTCAAATAAACACATTTTTGAAAATTTTAAGAACAGGATACATAGCTAATGTGTGTGCTAGCCTAATAAACTATGCAAACTTACGTTGGGAAAATAATGGGTATCAATTTCCCAAAGACACTTCTGATCAACGTGCCAGGCAGTGGGAATTCAGTAGTGACTGAAACAAATATGAAGTCTTTGCCGTCACATAAGCCATTTTGCATTTGTAGGGGAGATAATCTCTCTCTCTCACACACACACCTACATATATATACAGATCTATCTATCTGTCTATATATATCGGAATAAACAAGTTAGTTTCAGGTTCTAATAAGTAGAAGACGGGGTAATTGTTGGAAAGAATATCTTGGAGGCTGGTTTTTGCTAGGGGAAAAAGTGGAAATAATGCTTTTTCTCTTCCTCTGGCACTAGCTGTGGAGGTATGGTCCTGCCTGGGGCCTTTATATTTGTTATTGTTGCTGTCAAGAGTTTCCTGCACTACCTTGCACTCTTCCCTTCTTTGCTCATTCAGCACCTTCCCAGTGAGGCCATCTCTAGCCATCCTCTGAAAGTACAATGTTCCTTCTCCCCATATCCAATTGCAATTTCAATCTCTTTTCTATTTTGTATTTTTTGATATATTTATTTTAAAATCGAGAGAGAGAGAGAGAGAGAATAAAACTCTTCCACCTACTGGTTTAATTCCCAGCTGACAACAGTCAGCACTGGGCCACGCAAAAATCAAAAGCTGGGAGCTTCATCCCGGTCCACCATGTGGGTGGCAGAGGTGCCAACATTTTGGCCATCTTTTGCTCCTTTTCTCAGTACATTGGTAGGGAACTGGATGAGAAGTAGAACAGCCAGGGTATCAATTAGCACCCACATGGGATGCTGATGTCGCAGGTGTTGACTATTGTTAAACTTCAATTCCAATCCCTTCCTTTTTTCCCTCTTTTTGTCACCCCTACTCGTTGGCATCCTATCACCATCAAACATAGGGCATATTTTACTTTGTCATCATCTTTAACATGTCTGTCTTCTACTGTGCTGGAGGTTCTCCACTGTAATGACAGGCTCTTGGCTTGTCCTGATGACTGCTCTATCTCCCGCACCTAGAGTGGTTGCCTGACATATAGTAGGTGCTTGGCAAGTGTCTGCTGAAAAGACTGAATTAGCAGAGTTGTCAGCGGACAGATGAGTAGGGGTCAAGTGCAAGGGCACGAAGTGGAGATGAAAGCATGGAAGTGCAATGAGATTAAAATGGATATTGTTCTCTCCAAGTTGAAGATGTGAAAATTGGTTCAGGCAGCATCTATGACTACACCTAACATAAACACCATCTCTTATTATCTCCAAGGCTGAAGTAAACCCAGATGGTAAAGGAGATCAACATTGTCCTGGCACAAATCCTAAAGGGAATTTGATATCTGGACATTTCAAAACAAGAACAGCAAAAACAGAATAAATCAATGTATGCGTAACAGTGGTTTTCTTACTATGAACCTTGATGACAGCTCAGGTCAAGACAAAGTAAATGTACTTTGTTGGCAGATTCTTGCAATCCACGCCAGTGAGGCTAGGACACACAGCTTTCTTGTACTTCAGCCTGATTTGAGGATAAGAGTAAGAACACTTAAGGAGGTAGAGGTGGCATGTCCTCCCATCTGCTCTGCTTCCCTTGGAGCTTCCAGTTCAAGCAGAATCTCTCCAGTGGTTGTGTAGTATTGCTCATCATTCAGTGAAAGGGAACAACATGTTTTGGGCACTCAGGTGTCCAAGTTGCAACAGTGAGCCCTTACCACAAACATGAGTATGTCTGACTTGGTTTCTTGGCATGGTAAGTAAATAGCTACTCTATCTTTTCAGAACGCTTAGAGTTAAGTAACTTGTCCAAGTTCATGGGAACAGTGGCAAAGTTGAGGCTTGGCCCTAACTCTAAAATTGCAGCTGATAGAGTATTCCATGACTTTCAATTCTCTATGCTTTTTAGAAATTTTTATTTCATTTTTATTCGAAAGGCAGAGTTACAGAGGGGAGAGACAGAGAGATTTTCCATCTGCAGGATTACTCTCTAAATAGTCCCAATGGTTAGACCTGAGCTGATCCAAAACCAGGAGCCAGGAGCTTCCTCAGGGTCGCCTACAGAGTGCAGGGATCCAAGGACTTGAATCACCCTCTGCTGCTTTCCCAGGCCATAATCAGGGAGCTGGACTGAAAGTGCAGGAGTTGGGACTCTAACCGGTATCCATGAGACGTTGGCACCAAAGGTGGAAACTCAGGCTTCTACACCACGGTGCTGCACACCCCATCCCATGCCCCTTTTACATTTACATATTAAAAGATGTCTTGTCTCATTTAAAAAATACTGTGAGTGGCATCCTGGACTGTCTTTGAGCACCTATCTTTGAATGAAAGAGAACTGGACTGCTGTAGTTAGTTAGGGGTTTCTTGTATCTTGTCTTTGTACCCACGTCCAGATGTTAGGCTCCAAGCATCTGTCCTCCACTCATTTGGCACATACTTCTGGTGGAGGACTGGGAAACACAAAGGACAAATAGAAAATAGGATAATTGCTTCTGTATGTGTGTCTGTATGTGAGAGAGAGAGAGAGACACTGACAGAAGTCAGGAACTCTTTCTAGATCTTCTACACAGGTGGTAGAGAAGCAAGTACTTGGATCATCGCCTACTGCTTTCCCTGGAGTACAGCATGATGCTGGATAAGAAGAGCAGCAGACTTGAAACAGCACTTTGATGTACGATGGAAGCATCGCAAGTGGCATGGGTAAACCCATTATTTGACAACACCTGTCCCATGAATTTTTTTTAATTGCTGTTTGGGCAAGGAAAAACGTTTCATCAGGAGAATTACAGACATCAGAATCCATAATGTTCATAAAGATCAAGAGTGTAATTTTTACAATGACAAATAATTTTACTGTATTTCGAAATAACATTTATTAACTAGTAGTGACACGTTCATTTTTGCTTAAGCTCACCGCCCAAATGAGTGAAGTAAAAATTAATTTTACAATATTTATTTATTTGAAAGGTAGAATGATAGAGAAAGAATGAGCCAGAAGGACAGAAATTGCCCATTTGCTGATTGATTTCCCCCAAAAGCCTATACCAAGGAAGGAGCCTGGAAGGCCCAGGCTCCCCCAAGTGCGTGTGTTGAGTCAACACCTGCTGCATCCCAGGTTCTCCAGGAGCAGAACCCTGGATCAGCAACCGAGCAGCAAGAGTCACAACCACTCCGAGTGGAGAAGCAAACATTCCAAGCTGTGGCAAACATTGCTTTAGATTTTTAAAAGGGGAAAGAAGGTATTTGGTTTAAAAAAAAAAAAAGATGCATCTGTACTAAGCATGTAGAGATTGTCTTTCATCTGTCAACAATGCAGTACAACTATTTATATAGAATTTGCCATTTATTAGATATTTTAAGTAATCTAGAAATGATTTATAGTGGATTGGAGGCAGTGCATAGGTTAAATGCAAACCCTATGTTATTTTAGAAAAGGGACTTGAGCACATACTCATTTTGATATTCATCGGAGGTTGAGGGGTGTCCTGGAATCACTCCCAGAAAGACACAAAGGAACAACTGTATTCTTATCATTCCTATTATTTTTCACATGAAGAAACTGAAGCTCAGAGAGGTTAAGCAACTCACCCGAAGCCATTGACTATCCTGTGGCATAACTGGAACTAGATCCTGGCTGTCTAACTCTACCAATTTATCACTACACAATCTCCTCAAAACAAAAATGAAATTACTTGAAAGGAAAAAGCTCAGAACAGCTTTTGGCTTTCTTAGGGGTTCTTTTCTATGACATTTTACATACACATGTACATGTGCAAACACACACACACACGCAGTATGGAATGCTATGCAGCCATAGCACAATGAAATCATGTCTTCTGCAACAAAATGGATGTAACTGAAAACTATTATGTTTAGTGAAATAAGTGAGTCCCCAAAAATATATGTTTCACCTGAACTGTGGTAATTCATACACAGACTACAAAAAATGTGATATATATGAGTGAAATTGACATCCTGAGATTTGATTATTATTTTTAGTCCTTTATACTCTTGAGGAACATTGGTTTTCCTACTTAGCATTTGCAGGATTCTTTATTTGGTAGAATGTTAAGCTTGTGATGATTAAATAAATTGAAAGTATGAAATTGTAAAAATAGAAAGGGATTGGCACATTAGCCTATTGAGTAAATCCTCACCTTGAATGCACCAGGGTCCCATATGGGTGCTGGTTCATGTCCTGGCTGCTCTACTTCCCATCCAGCTCCCTGTTCGTGGCCTGGGAAAGCAGTTGAGGATGGTCCAAGGCCTTGGGACCCCGCACCTACATGGAAGATCCAGAAGAAGCTCCTGGTTTCAGATCAGGAAGATCTTTCTGTCTGTCTCTCTTTCTCTGTAATTTGTCTTTCCAATAAAAAGAAATAAATCGTTAAAAAAACTAATAGAAAAATGGGAGTGTGGGCAGGAGGGAAAATAAGATGGAAAATACCATCACGTTCTTAAATCTATATATTTGAAACACATGAAGTTTGTTCACCTTATATAAACTATTTAAAAACTATTACAAACTATTTTAAAAAGGGGAAATACAGGTACATATTTAGAAAATTCCACCAGCAGGGAACAGTGCCATGATACAGCGTGGTAAGCTCCTGCCTGAGATCCTGGCATTTCATATGGATGCTAGTCTGAATCTCAGCCACTCCACTTTAGATCCAGCTCACCGCCTATGAGCCTAGCAAGGTATTAGATGATGGCCAAAATGCATGAGCTTCTGACAACCACACAGGAAACCCAGATGACATTCTGAATTCTTATCATTACCCTGACCCAGCACCAGCCATTAAACTTATTTGGGAAATGAATACACATACGGAAGCATATTGAATCTCTCTCTGTAACTGTCTTTTAAATAAATAAATATTCTATTTTTTTAAAGAAAGAAAAATTCTAACAAAAAAAGGCATGAAACAGGTGCCAAAGTCTCATGTTGGTAGAACCATCCCAGTCTCATTATACAACTTAATTACTCTTAATTGTATGTATTACATCTCTGTGTGTCCTTGTAGAATAATGAAAAAAAAATCATGAGTTCATATTAATATAACACATGTATATATTTTTAGAAAAACCTACCTAAAACAATCTATGTTGTTCAGACTTCTACTACCTGCTCTCTTTGTTACTTTTATCTTGACGGTCTTTCAATACCAGCACATAGGAACTAATCATGTTTCTTTCAGGAAGTGTATGGTGTTCTACTGCACAGAAGTAATGCTCATTTAACTAGCTCCCCAGCTGGTAGGCATTTAGGTCATTCCCTGCTTATTACTTTTATCAACAATACTTTGATGAACATCTTTTCAGGCAGAGCTTGCCAAGTAAATCTCCAAGGAGTTACTGGCAGTAAGAATATAGGGTCAACAGGATTGTGCATTGATAATTTTGACAGTTATCAAATCGGCTCTAATTTGTAACCAGAGTAAATAGTTGGAGACTCTTATGTCTACAATACATAAATACATAAAAATACATTGAATTAAAAATTACATTGTAAGCATACAGTACACTTGCGTATTCTATTCAAGGGACTCTGTCTTTGGGGATACTATGATTTACACAAGTAATTACCATTAACAACAACACAATATATCCGGAATTCCATCTTACTAAACAACATTAATTCAGAGAGAAAACAATTCATATTCAATGCTATAGAACCACCCACAGGAATGATCCTGGGTGTTGGAAGCCAGCCCAGTATCTATAATTGGAACCATACAACAGTATGTTTATATGTTAGTTTTTGGACAGTAAAGTTCAATTTGGAATCTATCTGAATCTGCTTATTAAAAAAAAAATACCCTACACTCAAAACATTTCTCCATTTTCTACATACAAAAGTCGATCAGAAATATATATGAAATGTATACTTCATTTTCCTCAAAAGTAATGAGATGTAATTAACAGAAATATTCAAGTTAAATGATGTGAAAAGATTTTATCATTTGATTTCAGCTCATTGAATTGAGTTCAAAGGCCTAAAGGATATATGTAGGTTTCAGATTGAAATTTGAATTATGAAGATAATTGTTCTGTGAATAGCATTAGAGAGGAGGTGATGGAAGGTAGTGATTGAGAAATTATCAAAATATATTAAAATATATCTCAGCTTCTTTCTTTCCTCTCTCTGCTTCAAATGAGGTAATGCTCATATTCCGAAGTAATCCTCTATGCATCCAAAAGGTAATGAGCCTAGTACCCATAGCAAGTGTACTGCTACTAGTCTACAGCCACTATTACCCAAGGATTGAGTGCATGAGAAAAAAATAGAAAGGGGTGTTTCTTGGGATAGTGGTAAAAAGGATGAGATGAATCTGACGGGAGAAATTTACTACTTCATCAGCCCGTTCATCCCATTCATCATGTTTTCTCTGAAGAAGCAGGTCAGAGTGTAGTCTTATAAGATTTCCCCATTATGGCTTCAGTTTTCCAAGCCTTTTGCAAACACTGGCATGGTAAAAACACATCCTGAAACCCTTATTCTGGAACTGAAAAACTGAAATGGGTTTGTTTTGGGTGAAGATTACCATCTTCCTGTACAAGTTAACATAGAAACTCAAGGGGTCCTCTGGTAGCTTTATTTCTTCACCCAGTTTGATGAATTTAATGGAAAAAGGTTTCATACACAGAAAATGAAAATTTAAGAATAGAAAATTGACTCAAATGTAACTTGACTGTCTCCCATCCATAGTACTTGATGCCATGAGAACTCTGCTGATGGTTGAGTTCTGCTCAGCAATAAATCTCCTTCATGTGCAAGGTTCTCATTCTCACATTGAAGATTTCCTAGATTAGCAAACAGATTAGGGCTTGCAAATTCTGGTGCTTCTTTTTTTTTTTTTTTAACATTTATTTATTTGAAAGGCAGGGCAAGGTAAAGAGAGAGAAGTGAAGGGGAAGAAAACGGAGAGCAACAGCTGGCAGGGAGAGGGATTTTGCATCTTTTGGTTCACTTTCCAAGTGGCTGAAATCGCTGGGACTGGACCAGGCAGAAGCCAGGAGCCTGGAACTCCATCTGGGTCACCTACGTGGGTGGCAGGAGGCTAAAGCACATGGGCCATTACCTGCTGCCTTCTTAGGTACATTCACAGTATTGCAAGTGGAGCAGCCAGGACTCAAACCAGCAAGGGATGCTAGTAATGTAAGTGGCAACTTAATGTGCTGTGCAACGATGCTAGTCCCACTGGTCCTCTTTTTATCTTACAATTGCAGAAGAGAGATGGATCACTTACCATGACAGCTACAGAAGTGTGTTAAATTGGAGGTATTTCCCCCACTGCCCCCAGGAGCCTGCATATGGCCACAGAATGCTTCTCAGCCCATCTTACCTCTGTATTCCTCCTGCACAGCAGGCAAAACTCATTTCTCATTCAGTTTCCAAACAGTTCTCTCACTAGTATCAATTACCATAACATTTTATTACAAAGTGTTTTGACTTTTACTTTTCTTTTTTAAAGGTGTCATATCTTTCTGCCTTAAGAACGCTACTAAAAGATATTGCTATTTTGATTTTCAGTATTTACCTAAATCAAAATTGACAAGTAGGAACTGTCACAGTCCTTTATTCTTTCTAAAGGAGGAACCTCTTCCACAACATTCTTGGCCATTAGTTACTGAATTCTGATCTGATATTCCAGCAAAGGACAACTTGCTCTAGCAAGAAAAACATGAGAAGTTAGGATGGCTGGGGTTATAGGCTGACACCATTTCTCAAAGTTAGCCATTTGCCCCCTTCTGGACTTTGGTTTCTTATCTATATAACATGAGAATTGCATTTACTAGTTCCCAAGATTACTATGAGAGAAGTCAGTTTGCAAAACATTTCATTAAAAAAAAAAAAAAGATCCTTACCAGAATCAGAAAGACTTAATTGTTAGGGACTTAACTTTGAATTCTGTCCCATGTCATCTATTCTCTGGACTCCACCCACACAATTAAGTGAATACTTCACCCAATAGTTCCTTAACATTGAAAGCTACACCTCAACACTTGCCAGAAGCACTCTTACTCAGGCCTAGATGATGCCTTGGAAAAGTTTTCTTGCTTGTAGAACATCAGTATAACGTTTAGTACTTTAACAAATGATGGTAGTGGTTAAAAGAAAAACATTTACTTAATGATATTTTAGTGGGAAAGGATTACTGAGAAGTTGAAGTTTTACAACTCAGCATGTTTTAAAAGGCTTTCTTTTTGTACAAGGTAAACTAACAATAGTATTTTAGAAATCTGCAACTGATTGACAAAAGTTGACAATTAATTGCTATTTCTATGAGGCAAGGTTTTGGAGGATTTCAACATGTTGAGATGGAGGACACTGTGTTGAAATATGGTGAAAGCCTTGGAGACCACAGAAGCATGTTGTGTTATTGGGCTTTGAATTAAATGGGCCATGCACTTTGCATTTTGGGATTTTATTTCTGGTGTGTTGGTTTCCTTGTGTCCTTCCTCATTTTTAGTCTGTTATTACTTGATACTGCTGCCAGTGGAATTGACAATAGCAACTGATCTTTCTTCCAATTTTCCGCTTTGGCTCTACTGTGGGTTTGGCAATCAGACAACCAAACATCTTTAAAAACGTGTCTAAAATTAGAGTAAATTGATTAAGATACCACTTTTCCAACTGGTTCAAAATATTTTTAAAATGATTATTTTTGTAGGTGTGGGAAACTCATATTTTGCTAGGGACCATGTATAAACTGGTACTAACCCTCCAGGTAACTGTTGAACAAATTATTTTTAAAGCCTTCGAGCAAAGCAGATCTTCAGACTGACCTATCTCACTTGCAGGAATCAATTCTCAGAAAACATATAGACAGGAACTGGTTTGCAGTCAACAGGTTGAACCACTAGTTGGGATATTTTGCATCATGTATCAGAGTGCCAGTTCAAGTCTCAATTACTCTATTTCCAATTCAATTGCGTGTTAATGTGTTCAAGAGGCAGTGCATGATGGTCCAAGGACTTGGCCCTGCCACTCATGTGAGAGACCCGAATGGAGTTCCTGGCTCTGCAGTCTGGAGAGCCCCAAACATTATGGCTATTTGGAAAGTGAAACAGTGAATTAAAAATATTTATCTGTTTCTACGCATTTCAAATAAATAAAAGATTTAAAAAATAAAAAGCTAATGAACAAGCAAAAATATACATATAAAATTGTATAATAATGAAAAAAGTGGAAAGATCCAATGCACTCACCTACATAACACTGATTACACAAACTTTGTTTCACCCATATGATAAATTTTGTCAGAAAATGATGCTTCAATTATATAATTATTTTAAAAATATGGAATGTTATACTGGGACACAATAAATTATACATATATGAAAGGAATTATATATATTTAAATGAGAACATCTGTGTATTAGTTAATATTAGATACATTTGTTAAATAGTATGTCTTTGGTTTATTATTATTTCAGGTTCTTCAGCTGTCTACATGTACTTTCTAATTTTCAAAAATATTAGTACTTTAACATAGGTTTAGAGTTCTGTGTAGGGCTGGGCGCCGTGGCCTAGCGGCTAAAGTCCTCACTTTGAATGCACAAGGATCCCATATGGGTGCCGGTTCTAATCCCGGCAGCTCCACTTCCTATCCAGCTCCCTGCTTGTGGCCTGGGAAAGCAGTCGAGGATGGCTCACTGCCATGGTGCCCTGCATTTGTGTGGAGACCTGGAGGAAATTCCTGGCTCCTGGCTCCTGGCTCTGGATCGGCACAGCACCAGCTGTTGCACTCACTTAGGGAGTGAATCATTGAACGGATGATCTCCCTCTCTGTCTCTCCTCTTCTCTGTATGTCTGACATTGTGATAAAAATAAATAAATCTTTAAGAAAAAATAGACTCCTGCGTAAACAAGATGAATTCAGTAAAGAATTAAATAATTATATAAATATATAAAAATTTTAAAAAATATTAGATATAAATTGTATAAATAAAGAAGTAAACAAGATGAATTTAGTCACACAAGTTGTCTCTTCTCTTTCCAAATATTCCACTAAAAAGACACCAGAGACATGTAAAAGCATTAAATGACAAAGGCAGCCAAATGGGAGGAGCCAGAGCAGAGACAGATTTCAGCCGTGAAGATGGAGAAAGTGGATGGTTTGAGAAAAGCAAGGGCTTGATAAGAACACAGCACCTGTCAGTGGAGGGGAGACAGAGCATCAGGAATCAAACATGGAAGCTGGATGGGTGAAATGGTGGGTCTACTCACCAATTCAGCAGCAGAATCTGTGAAGCAATAGGTAAAAATAAATTCTGCTGAGAAGACATAACCTTGTGGGCCCTGGGTGGTGCCCTGTAGAGCACTGAATCAGCACAACCACCCTTTCGAAGACAGATCTCAGAATCACTACAGTGAGTGGTAGTGGAGGCAAGCAGTGGACACATGGTCATCGCGGAAAACACATCCACTATCAGAAGCCAGGGAATGCAAGCACAGACAGCTTCACCAGGAAAGAAGAGGTGGAGGAAGAGCAGCTGGGATGGAGACCCACCTCAAGTCACCAATACAGGTGTTCTCTTGCAAAGAAGCTACAAAAGGGGAAGACAGAGAAGTGGGGACTGAAGGATGCCAAAAAAAAAAGTACAAAAGATTGTGGGAGAGGAGAGGGAGAGGGAGAGAAAGAGAGAGGGAGGGAAGAAGCGAGGGAGAGAGAGAAAGAGAGAAACTGGCACACATTCACTCAGTTTGGAACCAAAGAAATAATCCTCAAAAAAGCAGTTCTTATGCAGACGTTGGGATGGGGCTGGGATGAGCAGCCAGATCCCTGTGGTAAAGAAGTCAAGAAAAGATGAGGGATGAGACTGCTCAAGTCGACAAGAGCTCCAAGAGGCTTAGCTGTGATTGAAGGAGGAGGAGATGTGGCGGCTTCCTGTCGATAATATGCTGAGGTCAAGGCTCTGGCTTTGTTTCCAAAACGAAATTGTATGCAGCAGGATGTAAATGGGAATTCCATAAAACTAGCAATCTGAATGCATTAATCTAGCTTTTAAGTGATCAGTTCATAGATTATTTAAGAAAAAGAGCAAGCAAACCCTGGCATGCTTTATTTTGTAATTTTTCTGCAATCTCATAATTAGCTAGGATGCAAAAATACACAGAAATCTAAAATATCAAACTAGTTTTGGGCCTGGTGTGGTATATGGGGGATCCCGGCAGCTCCATTTCCCATCCAGCTCCCTGCTTGTGTCTTGGGAAAGCAATCAAAGACAGCCCAAAGCTTTGGGACCCTGCACCCATGTGGACGACCAAGAAGAAACTTCTGGCTCCTGGCTACGGATTGGTTCAGCTCTGTACATTGTTGCCTCTTGGGAAATTAAGCAGCAGATGGACAAGCTTTGTCTTTGTAAATCTGACTTTGCAATAAAAATAAATAAATCTTTAAAAAAATATATATCTAACTAGTTTTGAACATTTAGGAGAGGATAATGCCAAACATCCCAAACATATACAGAAAGGGAAGAGCATCCTCATCGAGACTGGGTTCATTTAACGCAGAACAACACAGTTTTATAGCCAAGTCAAATACACACTTGTTATCTTAATAAGCCAGGTGAAATTTCAGCATTAGTAATAACCGGCCAGGAATCAATGTCTAACATACATGGCTGTGTTCTACTTAGCCAGTGGCATCCTATAACCCAATGGAACTGTGGTCTTTCACAGGGGTCTTCGCTCTTAATGTGGCTCAACTGAACCTGCCTCCTTTTTGGTGACCTGAACCCATTTTTCATCTTTTAAAAAACTCAAGTACAGCTTAGCGTCTTCAGTAACTACATGTTTACATAACAGGCATGCTTAGTCAACCACAGCATATTTAAAAAAAAAATTGAAATACTTTCAAAAGCACTATTAGGTATTCAACAATTTGAATTCCCCAGTCAGAGAGATGAAGCCAGATAGTATCATACTTTTTTTTTTGGTAACTATTCATGGCAGCACTTCAACTACTTTCTTCTTAATGTGGTGTTCTGTGCAGTTAGTTTTTCTTTCTGTGTCTATCTTAGAAAGATGGATTTTCAGAAATTAAAAACATGTGACAACAGCACACTTTGCCAGGAGCAAAATACACCATGAAAAAAATACAAAGATTAATGAATTTAGATGCATGCTCTGGTGAGACATATGGAATTATCAAGTGGATATGAAGCATCTATTCCTATTTCCAATCATCCTTTTACTTAATAATGATAAGAAAAATTATTTCTGCTATAATTAACACTCACAACAAAAATCCAGTATCAATATGCAAACAGACAGTGACCTCTGAATTTTATGAGTTGATCACTTTCCTGAATGTCCAGAATAACTGAAAACAATAAAGTTACAGAACTTTCATTTGTTTTAGAAATAAAAACTTGGAATGTTCCAAACATATCTGCATTACGAGCAAAACTAGTGTTAAACACAATCCACATTTATTTGAAAAGCTGTGATGTAATAATTAAAATTATAGGACAATTAACATGAAAATTAGATGAGTTTTTGCTTTTATGACTTGAGCATATTTGAAAAAAAGCATGGTTTAATGCTCCAAGTTGCGGAATATCTCTTGGCATACTTTAAAGGTTGTCACAGATTAGAAACAAATAGACGATGTTAGCCCAAATGATGATGGACTTACATGTATGCATCTGCTTTAGTATCTTAGGGCTAGTACAAGGGCTTTCATGAACTTCACTCAAAGTGTTACAAAAAATGGCTGTAAGAACATATGAAATCTCCCATTTTTAATCAAAAAAGACTAGCCAATGAAAAATAAGAAATAAAGTAGCTGTTCAGTGCAATTAAATTAATTTTTAAGACAGCAACTATTGGGTTAGTTAAATAACCTTTTTATATATTAATTCTGCGATGCTCTGACAACTATAAGTGAACACACAAAAAATCCACACAATACGAGAGGCCCTGATAAAATTTATAGAGACATGGAATTAAAAGATAAGCTTATTTTGGCATCAAAAAAGATGAAATCCATGCAAATAGGGTTTTCAGAAAAATTCACAGAAAAACATGCTTCATGAAAAAACTAAAGCTCAGACTATTTTTGCTTTCCTACTATCCTTTAATTCTATTTTTTCATGAACTTTTGAAGTTCCTTTACACATCTCAGTTTGCAGTGTACAGCTGATTCCAAAATCACTTCTGAATTGACTAATATGTTGAACCAAATCCCAAATTTCCATAGCTTATTTCTGGTCCATCCCAGTACCTCAAATATTATACGTGTGTGTGTGTGTGTTCCACACATATTTGGTGATATGTGGTTGTCAGTTCTGAGTCTATTCTTAATGACACAGTTTCCCTGAACTACACATTGGATTTAATTCACGGCCATGCAGGTAACTCCAAACAAAGATTGTGCACAAATAGGCTAGGGGACAAGTAGACTTGTGTTAATTGGGCCCTGAAAGCTTGCCACCTCACCTTGAAGAGTTTACACAGAGCTTGCCAAACTTCAAAGTTTCAGTTTTACACAGATGCCAGACAAAACACAGAGGATTAATTGGAATGATCACAAATGCATTCCTTCTGAATAAATGAAAATATACTGGCCAGCGTCAAAAGACATTTAAAATAGAAAAACCCGAATCTAATCAATCAAAACAAGTTTAGTTCTTTTTGATGTTACAGTTGGAAGACATTTCACTTCATAAATAATAAAAAATTACCATGGGAGGAAAAAAAGGTGGGTGGGGTGGAGTTTGATAGCATTAAGAAGGGATTCTTGCACTGTCAGAGAACTGCCTTGGGAGACAAAATCTTCTGTAGCAGTTCTTGGAAAAAAAATTATTATTGTTATAAGTGGTAAGACTTAAAAGTCTTAAAGAAAAAAGTGAAGACTCGAACTATTGGCTCAGGTTTTAAATTCTAACATTAAACAAATCAAAGTGTAAAAAGCCCAGAACAATACTGGGAGATGAGGGCTTTGGTCAGATGTTAGACAGACTATCCAAACAGCTGGAAAAGATGTTGATTCTCCTTGGGAAATTTGTAATGTATTTGACTCATGTTTTCGTGGAGCTATGGACTGTCCTAAGGGGTTTGAAAGGGAGAAAACCTGCCAAGAACTTTATCTGGAAGATGATAGTATTTCACCAGTTTTCCAATTAGACAACAAAAGAACTTAAAGAACAACAACAAAACTACTTAAAATCAATAAATGCTACTTCTGCAGCCATAGCATTCAGGTTATACATCTAGAAGCTGCTAAGCAAATTATTCTAATTCATTTATACACATAACTGTTTCTTAAAAAATGAGTCTATCCAGAAACCCAGCATAGAAGTGATTTACATGAAAAATATCGGGGCTTTTCATTAGTTAGATTAGATGATATGATAGATTTCATGTTTGGTACACATGCACTTTTTTTTTTCCAAACAATGTGTTCAATAACAAGCCACTATGCATGCCTTGGCACATCTCAGCTAGTGTCCGTTGCTAAGGGGCCAGAGAGGGAATATTTAGTCAGTGAATTCTTGCTGATGTGATGCAATTTGTAGTTCACAAATCTGTATACACTTTGCTCGGTTTTCTAAAGGTTTTAAAACACTGTTTGCTTATCAACAGTTACAATATTTATTTTGCCAATTCAGTGTCAAAAATGGACTGGGATCATCTCTTACACATTCTAACAGATTTATGGCTTAAACAGTATGACGTTTGGAACTGGTTTAAAAGTAACAGAATGTGGAAGATGAAAGGACATGGGGTTTAATTAAACACCCATTAAACAAGGCTGTGTGTTTTTTGCATGTCAAAGACAGTGAAAGGTGTCAATTTCATATGGAGCCAGCTTAATATAAACAGTATGATCATGACATTTTTCTTCTAGAGACTTCAGACCTAGATGTCACTGTCCCCAAAACAAACTATCACACAAGTTTAGTGCTGTGTTCAAAGCATTTTCTATGCAGCATAAAATAGGCTATTCAGGAAGTAATAGAGTTGGTTCTGTCCTCCAAAATTAGTAGCATACTAGGATATCAGTATCAGCAGAGTGTAAGCAAAAAGAACAACTTGAAGGCATGGGTTCCCTTCTGAGCTATTACCTACGGAGCTAACTCAACAACTCTATCCGTTTCTCCTTGTTACTGTCATGTGTGTAACTGCCTGGAAATACTTGAAATAAAATGACTAGAAATATTTTTTACTTTGTGAGTTTCATATATTACCTTCAGAAACAGCTGTAGAAAAATCACGAACACATCAAATAAATATCATTTCATGCGATGTTAATTACAGTGATAGCTAAGGGATTCTAATTTACAAGCACAGTCTTGGGCAAGAATACTAAGTATGAAGGTTCAAGAGACAAATGTGAAAAAATAAAATGTGAAATTTATATTGGACATAAACTTCCTCTAAAAATTTAATATTAACGTAACACACATAGGCTTAATTAATGTTAAGTAATCTCTCCAATTTCTCTGAAGGGACCCTTAAAAAGGCACAATATGATGAATTGATACCGTAATTTATGATATCCATAAACTGTACTAAGATATTTCCCATGATTTCTCTCCATTGTATTTGTGGATAAATGATAGAGCCTTAACATTTTATGTTGATTTAAAAATTCTATTAAGAGAAGGTTCAAATTTTGTGATTAAATCATGGTCACTTTCTCAATACCACGATTGAATAGCTCACTTTCAAATAAGCTATACAACCCTAAAGCTAAGTAGTAAACACCTTCATTCCTCCAAAAAGCAGCCCTAAAAGGATTATTAACGGAAAAGAAGAAGAGTTTAAAAGATACGGCTGGTAATGAAGGTTTCAAATGCATCCACTGTCCCAATTTTAACATCAAACAACCTACCCTGACAATTCCAAAGCTACTGAAACACACAGCCAGTTCTTAAAAACAGTCAGTTTTGACGCTAAACAAACAATACGAAGACCACATTATAGGCATAAATTTTCTGTTAATTTCCTATATTCAGCTCCTAAAGTAAAGCCATTCTTTCCTTTTTATGCTGTGAGTTGGAGATGAATGCTAAAGCCTTCTTTTTAACTACAAAAATCTAAATATATGGGGGAAAGGAGAACTCAATATGTAAAGAGTGAATTGTATATTTACTTCTTAAAAAGTCCATTATATTCTAGGGCCTGGCACAGTGGCCTAGCGGCTAAAGTCCTCACCTTGAACGTGCCAGGATCCCATCAGAACGCGCCGGTTCTGATCCCGGCAGATCCAGTTCTCATCCAGCTCCCTGCTTGTGGCCTGGGAAAGCAGATGAGGACAGCCCAAAGCCTTGGGACCCTGCACCCAAGTGGGAGACCCGGAAGAGGTTCCTGGTTCCCGGCTTTGGATCAGCACAATACCGGTCATTGTGGTCACTTGGGAGTGAATCATCAGATGAAAGATCTTCTTCTCTTTCTCTCCTCCTCTCTGTATATCTGACTTTGTAATTAAAATAAATAAATCTTTTAAAACAAAGTCCATTATATTCTAAAACAAATGAAATGAGTTGGAAAACCAGATTCATAAGACAATTACATAACATTTTGGTTTAGGTACTGAAGTTAAAAATTGATAATCTAATGTAGGAACTATTTTAATAATTTATCCTGACACATATTATACTCAAGAATGAATATTTGAATCTGCCAAATAATCAGTGATTTATCTCACTAATATAACAATACTGTTATTTTGCATTTTTTCCAAATTTATTGGTAACATTATTTACCATCTTGATGTAAAATTGAATAAAAGTATTTATACATTAATTTAACTTTGTCCAAATTCCTAACAGATTTCACAAATCTTTTGTATCAAAGTAAATTGATCATTTCATTACAATTTGCATAAAGTTTGTTAAGTCCCCTCCTCCATCTAAATACATACAATGGACCCTCCCACTTTTGCCCTTCCTCCCCACTTCCTCTCCCTTCCTCTCCCTTCCTCTTAGTGTGTCAAGCCGCTACCCACACACACACACTCAGAGCCACAGAGTTGCTTCCTGCATAACTTAGTCCCAGTTAAAATTACCACCATTTTAGAAGGCAACAATTTTTGAGCTAGAACTTTGTTTCCCGTATCTTTCTGAATGCATTTAAAAAGAATATACCTTTAGATTCAGCTTTATTTCCACAAATTTATACCTGGCCTGTGGTTTAATTAGTTCTCTTTGGAGAAAGTGTTTCTTTCTCGTGTAACTCAAGCTTTACACTGTTATCTAACCTGATGCCTGGTACCAGCAGTATCACTGAGCCTGCCATCATGGGTGATTACTCATCTCTATTATGATAGAGACTGCAACATTTGGTTGCCATGATGGAAAAGGCATTGGGACACTGCATGCAAATATGTGTGTGTTTATATCTTGGTGTCTAACATGTACAGGCAATCCAATGCAGCAACACATTGGGGTTCCCTAAAGTCTTAGGCCTGCCTTTCCCAACATCCCTAGCAATTTCATTTTGTAGTTGCTTAAGCTTTCCAAACTCTCCAAGTCATCCTTACTCTTCTTCCCCTCAAAACCACACACGTCACCTATAAAGTCTTTCTCTGCAGTGCCTATATGCTCTGCATTCTGGTTTACTCTGACTTCTCCTAACTCCTACCAAGCCTGGGTTATTCCCATACTCTTGTGACTAGTCTCCCTACTTCTAGCATTGTTGCTCTGTAATCTACAGAGTCAGATATTTTAAAGCACATATTCGCTCATGCCATTACTCTATTTATGTCCCGCAAAGAGTCCCCTGTCAATCAGGGTACAACCCAAAAACTCTTATATATCCTAAATATAAGGCTGCATGTATAATACACAAGTCCTTCATTTTCTGGACTTGACCTGCTTTCACGCTCCCTTGTCCATTCTTCCCAGGCATGGGTCTTCAACATTCCAGCTGTGCGTGTACCTCACAATTTGGTAAATGTTTCCTCTTCTTTTGAAGTCTTCACACTGAGGTTTCCTTCTGAGTGCATTGTGTCTGGGTGATCATCGCCCCAAGCCTTCCTCACCTCACTCAGTAACGTACCACCACACGACCTGCTGTATGTGTTATTCATTTGTTGATAAACTCTCTTTCTCTGGCAATCAGAACACATGATGGCGCAGTGTTCCATGTGCTGCTAACAGAAGTTTTGTTACACAGTGGCCAGCTTAATAGTTTTGAATGCATGAATAAACCAAGGAACTGACACTATTTTTGGCAGAACAGATGATGCAATTGGGGTCTAGTATATAAATTATTCTGAAAAGACACTACTTTCTTAAATTTCTTTATCTACCCCAGATTGCAGAGTATGCCTTTGTCCTAGGTAACAGAGATTCAGAATTCAGAAATCTTGCAGGAAACTAAAAGTGAGGAGCATAATCTGTGTGCCTCTAGTTCTGTTATTGACACAACTGGCTTAGTGTCTGGGCAACTGATTCAACATAAGTAACTTATCAATAAGCTAGACTCTATTTTCCTACAGTAACAAATCACACAGACTTGTCAACTGTTTGGAAGACTGAGTACAGCATCCCTTTTAGCAAGGCACTGTCATGTATCTGCCTCTTGGCCTGGCTGATATTGGGAGAAAAATGAGCAAAGTCAGTTCACTGCTAAGTGGTTGAAAATGCCTGGCAGTATCAATTTAGTCTCCTTTCCTGGGACTCAATCTCAAAGAAGAATGACATCACACAAGGTTAATAGCTGATTAATCTTGCTTTGAGCTGCAGTATATGAGACATGCTCTGCTTTTGGGAGAAATTTCTCCCATATATTAGTAGACATAAATTATTTGAAAGCAAACAAAAATTCCCCTTGCACTTAATGTTTTCTGCTTACAAACAATGTTATCTGTAGGTAGAGGTTAAAAGCACAGATGTTGAAGACTACAACTTTGTACTTTTAGCCCATCATCTTGTCTAGACATGTCCTAGAATAAATCAGTGATGTAACATCATTTGCCCATTTTTAATTCATTTATAATTCAAACAAGGTCACACTGTGGGACAGCACACTAAGCAGCATTATCTGCAGTCCATAACAAGGTGCTGGTTTGAGTTCCACTTGCTCTGTTTCCCATCCAGCTTCCTGGTGATGCTCCTGAGCGGGTAGTAGCTGATGGCCCAAGTGCTTGGTTCCTGCCACTCATATTAGGCCTGAATAGAATTTCTGGCTCCTTGCTTTGGCCTGGCCCAGCTTTGGTTGTCTTAGGCACCTAAGGAGGGAACTAGTGTATGGAAGATATCTCTCTCTCCACTCTGCTACTCTGCCTTCGACATAAATGAATTTTGAAAATGCAATTACTCAACAAATATGTGTGATGAACATTGCTGTATTAATTCAACATCAAAAGGTATGTGCTTATAGAATTTAAATATTCAAGCTATTAATAAGTTTGATGACTGAGCCCCTGCCTTTGACACACAGAATCTGAGGCAACTACAAGTCTAGAATGGACTGAAGTCTGGCTGAATCCTAAGACACTCTTTGGTGATCATTGGGCATGTTTCCAAGACCTAAAACCAAATAGGACGTCAAGAAGATGATAGGAGCATCTAGGCCTCCTGGGTGTGGCACAGCTAAAGGTTCTCTTGAGAAAGATTTGAAAGTAAAAGTGTCCATATGACCTCCCTGGGGGAATGACCACAGCCAGTTGAAACACAAGCATACACAATGCAAGCAGGTGGGTGGGTGAGTGGAACATGCTGACCTGACCTGCGGATGGCTGGGATAGGTCTAGGAACATCAGTACAGCTGTTTGGCCAGAATTCCTGGCTCTGTATAGGTCATCTGGCTGTGCAGTTACAATAATAAAAATGGCAAAGAGGAAATGAAGAAGCCATACCTTTTCATCAAAGAAAGCTATCTACCATCAGAAACTTGGGCTCTCTCTTAGCAGCAGTGATTTCCATGTCTTGGATATAACCCAAGCGCGACCAATGTTGTATTCATTAGAATGAAAGAAATTACTTCTTTAAATCTTCAGTTCATTCAACTATTAATAAACACTATTTGGACATCTTCTGTGCCCCAGCTACTGGTCTATATATAAGCAGCAGAAGCACAAATCAGGCATACTCTCTGGTTGGAAGATCTAGTGGGGTGGGGTGGCAGAAGAGATAGACAAGCCACCTAAAAGTACCGGAACAGCTGGGTAAGTGACACATTAAAGACATCTTGGCCTGAGTCGAGAGAGTCAAGGAAGGGCCTGCTGTTACAGAACAGCACTTGTAAGTGCTTCTCGGGCAGGGTGATGACAGGACTCATCAAGGCAAGGACATTTCATTGGCTGTGCCGGGTTGTGAGCCAGAGCGGCTGGAAATAAGTCAGGCTGAGGCCGGGGCAGAGAGCGCTATCCATGTCATAGCAAAGACTTTGACCTTTTTTGCCTAAGGACAAGAGAAGCAACTTACTTTTATTCACTTATTTTCACAGATTTATTTATTTGAAAGGCAGATACAGACAGAGAGGATTACCTTTTGGTTCATTCTCCAAGAGAATGCAATAGCTGAGGCTGGGTTAGGACAAAGTTAGGGGCTTGGAACTCCATCTCGGTATCTCACCTGGGTGTCAGAGGTCTATGTTCTTGGACAATCTTATACTGCTTTCCCAGGTACAATACCATGGAGGTGGACCAGGAGTGAAGCAGTCAGGGTCTGACATGGTAGCCTAGCATGTGCCAGTTCATGTCCTGGCTGCTCCAATCCAGCTCCCTGCTAGTGACATGCGAAAGCAATCGAGGATGGCCCAAAGCCTTGGGACCCTGCATTCACATGGGAGACCTGGAAGAAGCTCCTGGCTTCAGATCAGCTCAGTGCTGGCCATTGCGGTCACTGGGGAGTGAGTCAGCAGACAGAAGATCTTTTTCTCTGTCTTTCCTTCTCTCTGTAAATCTGACTTTCCAATAAAAATAAACACTTAAAAAAAAAAAAAAAGGAAGTGAAGCAGCCAGAACTTGAACTTGCACTTCAAAATGGGATGTTTTTGCATGCAGTGGCTTAACCTGTGGCATCCCAGAATCAGCCATGAGCTACTTAAAAAAAAATTTTTTTTTAAAGATTTATTTTATTTTTATTGGAAAGGCAGATATACAGAGAGGAGAGACAGAGAGGAAGATCTTCCGTCTGATGATTCACTCCCCAAGTGAGCGCAATGGCCGATCCAAAGCCAGGAGCCTCTTCCAGGCCTCCCACACAGGTGCAGGGTCCCAAAGCTTTGGGCCATCCTCAACTGCTTTCCCAGGCCACAAGCAGGGAGCTGGATGGGAAGCGGGGCTGCTGGGATTAGAACCGGTGCCCATATGGGATCCCGGGCGTGCAAGGCGAGGACCTTAACCACTGTGCCATCGTGCTGGGCCTGAGCTACTTAATTCTAAACAGGGGAGTTATATGAGAATATTTCTAAGATAGAGAAAATGGCTTCGGTAAAAATGAGGATGGGGCAAAGAATGCTAAGCAGTCTTAGAGACTAGATGTCCAAATTGACTGCTGGACAGACAGAAACGTTCATTTACTGAAACTGGACCAACAGTAAGAGAAGCACATGCAAAAGCTGATGAGCTCCATTTGGGGCATGCTGAGCTTCAGGTGGTGAGGGGGTTTCAGAATGCTGCACATGTAGGCGAAGGGAGACAGGGGGAGTTGGCAGCATTGTGGGTGCTGTCTGACTGCTCACATGCCAGAGATGAACAGTGAGCAACACTGAGGCATTTTTTTTCTCTGTTGGATTTTTATTTATTTGAAAGAGTTATAAAGAAAGGGAGAGACAGATGGAGAAACAGAGGGAGGGGACGAAGAAGGGAGAGAGGGAGAGTGCCATCCCTATCCGTTGGTTCGCTCCCTGGAAGGCCACAAAGAAAAACCAAGAGCCAGGAGCTTCATGTCTTCCCCTTGGTTGGCAGGGGCCCAGGCACTGTGCCATCCTCTGCTGCTTTTCCCAGGCGATTAGCAAGGAGATAGAGCAGAAGGGCAGCCTGGACATGAACTTAAACCGTCACAGGAGACTAGTGTCACAGCTGGGCTTTCAGTTGCTATGCCACCACATCAGCCCCTAACCCACAATGCCAGTCTTTCAGTATTTATACACAGTGGTGACTGGATTCATCGCTGGATTATGACAAATGTATCATCTGTTCCTTACTTCTTTTTGAAGATTTATTCATTTATTTGAAAGGCAGACTTGGAGAGAGAACATTTTACAATTCCCACACGGCCACAACGGCCAGGGCTGGGCCAGGCTAAAGTCAGCAACAATATCCAGGTCTTCCACATGGGTGGCAGGGGTCCAAGGACTTGGGTCCTCATCTGCTGTATTCCCAGGCACATGAGCAGGAGCTACACTGAACGTAAAGCAGCTGGGACTCGAACTGGTGACAATATGGGATGCTAACATCACTGGAGGCAGCTTAACCCAGTGCTCTACAGAGCGGATCTGTTGTTGCTTATTTTAACAACAAATACAAATGAATTAAGAAGCTACTAACAAAACAGTTTTGGTACATTTTATCTCCAAATCACAATGGGAATCTTGGAAAATTTGAAACAGAGGCAAGAAAAATGTCCTACTAACAGTGGGTGTCTTTTCTTCTTCTTAATTTAGCAAAGCAGTTTTAGCATGCTTTTTCCCACTTTGAGGAGTTAACAGGCTGTCAGCAATAACTTCTAAGGTTAATTCCTACTTAATCTGAAAGTTTTCTGATCAAATCTGTGTCACGAATACTTGGTTTGAGTTTTTATGAAATATAGACCAATATAACCTCAGAACTTAGCTCCACACATTTTTTTGCCAAAACAAACTAACTCAAATGATTGCCCTATTGATAGGAGATATCATATTTTGAGAGATACCAGCACAAAATGTTAAGTATTTTAAACCCACACTCTTTAATGACGAAATTAGAGCAGCAAAATCTTATCAAGACTCTGGAAACAAGTGTTGAGAACAATGCATTCAAGTCAGAAGATTCTGTGCCCATTGTATGACCTTGGGCAAGCACCCTACACTTAACCCCACCCCTGTACCCACTTTGTTCCTCTCTATCACCATGCCATTGTTGAAAGTATTTTAGGAGATGAAAGATACAAAGTGTACTGCTGAAGTGGAAAACCTGAGGCTCGCCACTTAGAACGGGAGGAGTCACGAGCACAAAGCCATGACCAGCACTGCGGGTTATGACATTCACATTCCACTTTGGAGTACCTTGTTTGAGTTCTAGTGTCGTTGTCTGATACATGAATTTTCTTCTCATGTGGATCCTGGGAGGTACTCATGACAGCTCCTCAAGTCAGGTCCCTATTGTGCATGTGGGAGACCCGATTGCATTCCCAGCTCTTGGCTTAAGTTCCATGCCCCTGAAGCTACTGCAAGCACTGGGGGAGCAAACCAGTGGATAGAAGCTCTCTGTTTCTCAATGGCAATTTTAAAAAAACCTAAAGCCTGGACCACATGATGCCAACATTTCAATCTAAATAAAGGAGGAGAAAAGAGGAAAGTAAGGATAATGGACAACGACATTCCTTCACTCAGAAATAGTTAATAACTGTGGCCTAAGAAAATCAGGCTCAAATTCAGAAATGCTTATAAATGAATTCGCGTGTATCTGGAAGAGTGGTATCTGTAGGCATAAGGCAGTGTAACAAGAGTGAAGATACTCCTGACACTAACCTTTAATGGTGTGGCATTTTGAAGTCAGTGGTGGAAACGTCTTAGCTTCACCAAAACTTGGATTTGACTGAGCACTAATTCATCCACTTATCACACCAATTAAAAGGAAAAAACAGTCTGTTATTCTGAAAAATGTTCTGCAAGAAAACGCTTAGAATAGAAAGAAACAAAGTACCTCAAGATGCAACTTGTGTAGGAAAGCCATGTAAGACAGTGAAGGCAGGCAAAAACATTACCAATCAAAGTTAAGTTTCCACACTTTGCACAAAAGGATGAAGAAGAACACGTCTGAAAAAAAGGATCATCAATTTCCTTCATAGCTAAAGTGTCTTATAAAAGACACAGATCTGCACAAACACTAAAAAGCTCAATGTTTTAGGATGAGAATTAATATTTCCAGAGGCACACAGGGATGGCTACGGGGAGATTCTGCCTCATTGTCCCGGCTGTCATAACTTCACTTCACTCCAGTGCCATGGTACTCCTTGACCACTCCCAGCTCCACGTCCAAACTTTCAGAATAGCATGTCTAGATGTGGGAGAACCTGCCCTGTCCACAGGGAAGGAAGTTAATGATCATAAGTTACAGAATCTGCAATCTACTGATCACTTCACAGCCTCTATAAAATACGCACAAATATCTGTGGCTAAGTCTCACAACTCTCTTTTCATCTTTAATTTTTAGCAAGGATGTTGAGAGCACAGAGCTGGAGGAAGCTCTGGCTGGCCAAAGTCCCTTTCATCGTGATATCAAACTGCTACCTATAAAGTGATGGGGCAGAACAAACTGGTGGGATTTTCCCCAACCAGAGATACTGATGATTTTTGTTCAGTGGTGGCCTGATTTCTCTGTCTCGACATTATATTTTAAACTCTTGATTCTAGTTTATTTCCTCAACTATTGTTTGGAGCCTACAATCTGTCCCATCGGAAACTACTCATTTCCTGGCTAATAAAATCACAATCTTCTAAATTATTCTATGTGGTGATTCTCCTTCTCCAATACTCCAATATTCAAACACATGCTGTACCACCTCTACCTTCTCTCTCCCTCTAGCTCCCTGTTTCCTAATAGGAGTTTTAAAAAGCAATTTGCAGCCATTGATTTTTTTACAATGCAATTTATTCGAAAGCCAGACATATAGGGAGAGGCAAAAAGAGATCTTTCATGTGCTATTTATGCTCCCAAATATCTGGAAAAAGCCAAGGCAGGACCAGGTTGAAAGCAGGAGCTAGGAACTCAACCCAGGTCTGCTCTGTGGGAGGCAGGGACCTAACTCTCACGCTCTGTCTCCCAGCACACACCTTAGTGAGAAACTGGAATCAGAGCTGTGACTTGAACCCAGCTGTGTCTTTAAACACTTGTTTTCATTTTTATTTGAAAGATAGAGATCTTTCATCTCTCGGGTCACTTCCCAATGCCAGCAACACTTGTATTTTGCGAGGCTAAAGCCAGAGCCCCAGACCTCGGGCCAGGTCTTCCACCTGGGTGGCAGGGATCCAAGTACTTGGGCTATCCTCTGTTGCAGTCTTAAGAGCATGCACTAGCAGGAAGCTAGATCCGAAGCAGAGTAGCTGAGATAGGAACCTGGAATTATAATGAGTGAAGGCATCCCAAATGGTAACTTAATCTGTGTTCCAAATGTCCTCCTCTGTGGGCACTCTTATATGGCACCCTAATGCCAGCATTGTTCTAAGCATGAAGTTTGTGCCACTTAAATAAATCCCTGATGACAATGCTATTGAGACGGTGTTGTATTTCTGTTTCATAGATGATGAAAAAAGTTGACACAGCACAGAGGTCTGTAGGGTGCTAGGCCCTGGTTTTAAACCCAAAAATGTTATGCATCATGCTATTCTATCTGGAAAGAAACACATTTTGTTCTTGTCAGAAGAGATTCATGGGTAAATTAAAGGAGCTGGATGGAGCAATACAACAAATTACCAGGATTTTCTACTCTGTATTTACCCTGTTCTTCATTTCACTTCAGTTCGTTTTTCTTCTCAGAGAGCCCAGAATTCAGGGTTGTGAATCATTCAAGAACCTTTCAGATTTATAAAAGGGTCAGTAACAATTAGATTCAACTTAGAGCATTTGATCTGCTTTCCTTGGATGGTTACCTCACATGTTTAAGGAAAAGAATCAGCCCCACCATCTAGGTCTCCCATGAACATCAGCAAGGCCCCTTGCACACCATCCTCAGGAGTGAGGGAAGCAAGCAGACCATCTGGGGGAGTGGTCTGGATTTAGACGGCCATCAGCTTCCACCCAGAAGACCTAGGTAGAGCACCATGGCACAACACACACTCAGGTCAAGCTATTGAAGGTGTGACAGCTGGGAATAGCCAAACAAACAAAATCATAGAATTTTATACTCCCTGTGTTCTTTTTTAAAGAATTTTAGATATGCTAATGGAAAATGAGATGGTACATATTGGTAACAGGAGCTAAGGGATACAGGCAAATGGCATCAGTGTTGCCTCAAAGTATCTGGGCCTTGGGGGTTTTGTTATTGTTGCGTGACTCTGCACAGCATCGGATGTAGAGTAAGCTGGGATGTTTGCTGGAGGCCAGAGTCATCGCCTCAGAGTGTGAATGAGTGGAACTACTGGTGCTCAAGTCTTTCTGGGGTGTGCATGATTAGGACTTGGACAACGGCATCTGTAGGCAACTGACACCCTGCAAGCCACAAAACACGTGTTTCAGCCCAATCCTGGTGAAAATGAGCATCATTTATTCAGGACTCTGAAATTTTGAAAAACAGCAAGTTGCAGCGCCTGTAAGAATTCATGAAAGACATCATGAAGCATGTTTGAAGCTAGGCAAAGAAGCTGGGCTTCTCTTGTAGCAGAAAAGAGAATACTTGAGGTTTGTGAGTTGATAGGTTTTGAAAGGGGAGTCCTGGAGCAGGGAGGAAGGGCAGACGAGAGGCAGAGGATTGACATGAGGGGGACCTCTAGCTTGGACACACCAATGTTTCTCTTACTGCCTGATGACCCAAGACTCATATTTCTCACTTTTTTCTTTATTTTAAATTTGAGGGGAATTACGATAACTGGGCAGAAGGTTTTTTTTTAATGAGTTGGACTAATCATTTGACATGCAGAGCATATAAGGGCTAAATGGGAAGGAAACCAAAAATCTACACAAGGTGGAAGGCAAGAGCAGCCATCCTGTTACAAGATGATCTCATTTGTAAGCACTGGTGGGAAGTCTGGCCAAGCGATCACACACGAAGGGATTAATAACTCCCAATTAGTCTTTCTATATATATACCATTGCAACTGTCCAATTTCAGTCTCTTCTGTAAGCTGTCAATCTATGAGTGAGGTTTTTACTCTTTTCATGATAGTAAAAATTACCACACAGATGACAAATAGTGGACAACGTAATGTTTTGTTTTGTTTTGTTTTTTGTTTGTTTGTTTTTACAGTAGGATTCCTCTAACTCTTTGGTAATTCAGAGTTATTCATGTCATTTCTAAGTTCTCTTGTGAAGAAACTGGCAACTCTATTTTGAACTAACAGGGTGCTTTGTTACAGGAGGGCCTTTTGCCATAAAACACATTTGCAGTTCAATTCCACTTTGCATGAACTTTTAAAAGTACTGTCATATTTTTAAAATCCATTTTCTTTTAAAAAAGATCTTTAATTGAGCAACTCTTTTTATGTCTTAAGGGAGTACACGGAACTCAATGTTCGACCTGCTCTGCATGATTTCTGAAATTCTCGGCGTGGGGACTCTGGTCTCCACAGCGGGTGAAGGCAGTCTGCTTGAAGACACCCTCTGTGATTGCACTTCCAGACTCCCCTTTAAAGGAATGCCAGGTGTGCTCTGTCTCACTCGTCTGTTTCCCATAACTGGCCCCTTTAGACAATTTGCATTTTATTTTGGACCAGCACAACTGTAATTGTAAATTGGTCTACTTTCTTTAATCTGAGACTAGCAGCAAATCATTGTTAATAGCCTTTAATCCCCACCCCCAAAAGAGAACTACATTCAGCAGTGACTCAACCATATACTGCCGTGGGCTAGGGTGGATGAATCATAGAAAATAGATGGAGAGCCCATTAAGCAATCTGAGGCAGCACTCTGCCAGCCTCAGGATGGCTCCCAGCAATACAACTTCGATGACAACTTCAGTTCACTTTTGATTGACCCTTCTGCCATAGCCATTTCCACGATTTGGGAGCAGATATTCCCAAGATTCTCTTCATACTCCATGTACCCTCTATCGCACTCGAAAGTTGATCGCACGTATAAACTTTTCTCCCTGTCTGTTTGGAGGCACTCCCATACTTTGACAATGACTGCCTTGGAGGTCAGGAGAAAAGATGACTACACAAAAACGGCTCCTTATATTTTTAAGTTCTTGCCATAAAAACTAGAAAAACATTCGTATCATGGGCTTCATTCTTAAAGGCTGCTGTCTTTTATATGCTTTCCAATTCTTTGTTCGGTCTAATTCTCCTCTTGTTGCTTTCCTCTGAACTCTTTCCAGCTGTTCCACATCTGGAATTGAGCTGTTCATTACTGAACAAACTATTCTTCGTGTGGTCTTTCTTGATGCAGATAAACTCAGGGTCTCATTTTCCCTTCGCCTCTCTCACTCTGCTAGCATCTTCCTTTCTTTACATTTTTCCTTCTCTTCGCTGATGTCTTTCTTTCTTAGTCTGTAAACTCTGCTTAGGACATTAACTTCTCGATAGTGGTCACCCAATGCCATGTACTCAAGGATAATGCTAATAATGAAATTCTCTTAAGAGACCCCAAAGTCCGATTAGTGGACAGAATGATGCCTTTTAGGATTTCCAATTCTACAGTTAACATCATTGTCATAAACATCCAGCATCTCCACCTTCATTGTTAAGGTCACTGTATTATCTTCTTTGTCATCAGTCCACATAATAATCATTGGCTAATTGGCCTTTTCTCATTTCTAGCCAAATGCACTATTCTACCTGCTTTTGCCTATGATTATTTTCCTTTGTGTTGATTTATTATTTTATTGGTTAAGGCTAGATTATTCTGTCTTCTATTTCAGAAAAAAAAAAAAAAGAACTCTTCTATTTTAAGCCCAATGTCTTATCTCTTCATTATCATAGTGATTCCTACTATCTTTGCAATATGTGGGATTAGAAAGACTGAACCTGAAGCCAAGCCACTCTCCTTGACCTTTGATTAGGGCTGCTTGTCCACACCATTTCTTCTCACATGTGTGAAACCCAATTCCATGTATAGCGCATGTAAAATCCAGCTTCACTTCAGCTTTTAACTAGAAGACTTTGTTCTTACCTTTGTCAAATGCTTTCTTTCTAGCTTGGTGAGAATGGAAAAGCTGTGTAGCCAGAGCTTAGTCTGTCTGCTACACAGAGGGTGAGTGCTCTGCACATATCACTTCCACCATACCAACGGTGCTCTCAGTGCTGTAGGACTCGATCCCCACCATCCACAATTCCCCTCCCTCAGAACAGCAGGTCTTTCCCAAGTCCTTAGTCCTATCTCCATACCCGACTCCCATCTCCAGTTAGGCTAAGCACTCTCTCCCCAGCCCCCATTATTCTACTTCGGTAAAATACACATCGCACAAAATGTGCCCCTTTTGTCACTCTTGAGTATACAGTCCAGTGGTATGAATTTTGTCAGTGTTGTGCAAACATCACCACCATCCATCTCCAAATATCCAGAGCTTAGAAACTTGAAAGTTTAGCCCAATTCCCAGCCACTGTTACTCTGCTCTCTCTGATTTTGACTATTTCTATGTGCCTCCTAGAACTGGGTCCACAAAGCATGGGTACACCCAGCCTCTTTTTGCATCTAGCTGATTTCACTTAGCATAATGTCCTCAGGGTTTAGTTACGGTGTACCACGTGTCTGAATAGCCTCCCTGTTACCACTGAATAATATTCTACTGTATGCTTATACCCTTTGGCTTATATATTCATCTACTGATGAGAATTTGTGTTGCTTGTACATTTTATGTATTATGAGTTAGGCTGCTTTGAACATGGCTATACACAGTTTCTTGTATACACTCAAAAACATACAAAAGTAAGTGATAAAATTGACCCTCATATATTCAACAGATAATCTTTAGCATCTCCACAAAGATATCCAGATTTCAATTTCTCTTTCAAAGACTGGAAGACCGTCTTCAGTTCCTGCTGTCCCTGTGTAGGAATTTTCCAGTGCGCTTTGGGGATGACCCCCTACTGAGAAGAGTCTTTGGATCTCATCACCACTAATCCCGTGTAACCGCAGAACTAAGAGAACACGTGTCCTTGTCCAATTTGCTAGTGTTTTCTTTTCCTTCTCCCATCATTTACAATGCTGTCAGAAGTTCTAAATAAAACAACACAGCACCTACCTTCTTTCAATCCCAGCTCTAAAATATGCCATTTACCTTGAATGCTTTTAAGTGGTCATAACGGCAACTTTCAAATGACTTAAGGTAAGATTTTAGAATTGACAAACAAGATAATGCCAGCAAGAGAATGCAAGCTGACAAAGATCGATAAACAAACAAAAAACACTGGTACATTTTGGGGAGAGTTCATCTAAATTTTCCTATTTTGACAATCCTTTGTTATTGTGCTTTGCTTCACAGTACTTCTAAGAGTTAGGAGATCAACCAGTTTTCACGTAACTTATAATCAGTGTTAAAAATGTAGACGCTCAGTCTCATTTCAGAGACGTGATTCCCCAGGGCTGCCTCATGGTCAAGTACTGCATAGCATCCTGATGCAGGTGACCCCAGACTGCGCACTGAGAAACTTCAGGGAGTGAGATGAGGAACACAGAGTCCTGGAGAGTAATCTGAAGAGGCAGAGGGCTTGTTTTAGAAGTAATGAAGGGATGTGGAATTTGAAATCTGCAATTTTCATGCAATCATTTAGCCATTGGGGGTAGGGTGAGGAGGAGGCATCATTAGGCATCTATTTATTACGTATCAAGGCAAACAAGACTGACATAACTCTACCTAACAGTGCCCATGGTCTACCTAGATTTCAGGAACCAACAAAGGGACCATGACAAGCACAGGTATGGAGAAATGTCTGGTAGGGTATTGTGGAGAATACAAAAGGAACAAAGAAATCGACACACAGTCCTAATGCTAGACTGTGGCAGGACCAAGAAGACAAAGTCCACTCAAGAAGAGAAGCTTTAATGGGTAAAGAGGAGAGGAGACAATCTCAGTTTGATGGTGCTGCTTGACAGATGAGCTAACTAGAATTCCAGAGTCACTAGCAAAGCGCTAATGGTTGGCATCACACCCCCTTGGGGGGAAGGGGTGGGCCTGGGAATCTGTGCAAGGCTCCAAGCACCAGAAACTAATGTGGAACACACATTGAGCATGTTCAAGGCTCTTTAGAGATGCTCAGAAATGTACATGAGTAAAGTTTATACAACTCAGCTATTTCTGGCAGTTTGCTCATAGAGTTGAGTAGAAAAGGAGATACAGAGACCTTCCATCTGCTGGTACACTCCCCAAATGGCTGAAGGCAGCAGACTGAAATTCCATCTGGATGTCCCACGTAGGGCAGAGGCCCAACTACTTCTTCTATTTGCCTAGCTAGCTTAGCGGGGTAGAGAGGGCTGGATCAGAAATAAAGCAACAGGGACTTGAACTTGCATGCACAGGAGATGCTAAACATTGCAGAAAACAGCTTAACCACCAATGCCACTACACCCACCCCAAGCACACACCTATGTTGCATCACTGTGCCTGATGATACAACACTTGGTTTGAATTTCAGCTCTGCTCCAGATTCTGCCTTTCTACTGAGGTACACCCTAGAAAGCAGCAGGCAATAGTTCAAGTATGTGGGTCCATGTTGCCCTTGAGGAAGACCTGGGCTGAGTTCAAGACTCCTGGCTTCAGCCTGGCCCAGCTCCAGCAGGCGCAGGCATTTTAGGAAATAAAGGAGTGATTGGGAGACTTCTGGTATCTGTCAGCTTTTCAAATACACAAACAAAAATAAGGTGTACTTCATCTTATAAACAAAAAGTTCATGGAGAATTATGCTAAGAGACATATAACTTAGTGTCTGTCTCAACATGGAGCGACTGGGTTTAACACCCTGCTCTGGCTCCTAATGCCAGCTTCCTGTTGAGGTAATGATGATATTTCAAGTGACATGGTTATCATCGCACACTTTGCAGACCTGAATTAAGTTCTGGTTCCTACTTTTGACCCACCCCAGATGGAAATGTTATAGGAATTTGGGGGAGTGAACCAGCAGGTAGGCGCTCTTTTTCTGTCTCTCTTTCTCTGCCTCTCATATGAATATGTAAAACTTCTTTTAAAATGCAAAGAGATGGAAATTTTGAGTTCTGCCCTTTACAAAAAACAAAACAAAAAAACCCTGCACATGAATTTCAACTTTTTTTTTTTTGCACCCAAACAATCTTTCACTTCCATTTTCCACTAGAAGTATTCTCATATCCCATAACGGACTAAAAGGCAGATCTTTAGATTTCAAAAGCATTTTTCACTTTACAAAAAAAGGTTCCATCCAGGCTCATCTTCGCATTGAGTCAATATTCACTCAGAGCATGAGACATACTTGCAGGCTGTTTAGAGCCATCTATGTACTCTGTAGAGTGTAAAATCCTCCCGACGCCCTCGCTGAGCAGGCATGCATGCACGTGTAGATAAGGGCTGGTGGTCAGTAATACAAGGTTTATCAGGTACAAGGTTCGGTTCTCTGAACTTGAGAAACCCGCAATGGTTTGCTTCTGTAAGAAGACAGGTATACAACGCCATAGGATGCCAAGAAGCAATGAGAGATGTCTTCCACAGCACAGTGTGAATTAATGAATGTTTATAAGGAACTTTGATGTGCTTGTGTAAAAGGCACTTTGGATGTAAACATTTTTAAGGGCACTTCATTCTGTAAGGGTGGATTAAGAAGAGGGCAGTAATTAGCAAGTTGGGTGGGAAGCAAAGTCCTTCCGGAAAGCACACACAGAGCTATACCCCTCTATGATGACAATAAGAAGAATCCAATGCAACTGGGGGTGCAAAAGATGCTACTGGGAAAACCTGCAAATACAGATTATTTAGCACAAGGGAGAGTCATGATCCCCAGAAATATATTTTTCACAATAACCAAGTCAACATGAAGTGTTAACAGCCTTACCAAGATGTAAATTTTGAAACAATTAGCCCCATTCCCTGCAGGATCAAACACAAGCCCACAGCCAAGGCAGCCTAGCTGCTGAGCTATTCAAAGAGAATCTTGACTTGAGCGGAGTGTGATCTCCAGATGCAACACAAGCCTTTCGCACAGAGCGCCATGGGAAAGCGTTTTCTGGAAACAGATGCACCTTGTTTAAAAACCAAAGTTTTGTTTCTGACTAAAAAACAAAAAACAAAAAACAAAAAAACAAAAAAAAAATTGGGTACAACTGGAATTTTTAAAAATTGAATCATATTCCAAATGCCCTGGGGAGGCTCAAATCACAGGGAACCCTGTCATGAATGTTTTTATAAGTGAAGAATTATTTTAGGAATTGAAAAAGCACCTCTGATTTATTTGTTGCATTGATTTGGGGGGTTTTGTTTGGTAATTATATGCTTGCCTTTTGTGGCGTTTTTTGAAAAACTTGAAAAAAAAAACCCTTTTTGTCTTCTTTGAATATTTACTTTTGAAATATTCGCTTTTGCCCTCAAGTATAACCTTTAGTAGACTCGGGGACTAATTTTCTTCTCCATCTACCCTTACCCCATGAGAATAACTTTTTTTTTTTTGAAATGGAAACCTATGGCATAACTGAATTTACTGGAATTTGTTTCATGCTCCAAGTTTAGAACCTGATCTGTCCTATTTGGTAGGAATACAGCTCTTCTTAGGGCTACGAAGAAGGAAGCATAGCGCTCCCACGTGTCTGTGGTATAAATGGTTCAGGAAGAAGTACAGTGAGAATGTCAACACCATGGAAGTGGGGCTTATCCCAGCCAGTTAGGGCTGCAGGGATGCAGGCACATCTGAGTAATGGCTCCCAGTTGAGCAGGGGTTCCCAAACATCCTTGGTTTATGAATTCCTGAGCCACAGTCATTTTTTCATGCTGCCTCTGGGCCCCCAAAACACCTCACCACCCACTGATGAAGTAGTTAGGGTCATACAACTCCTAAGAAGCTGTCCCAACCCCTTAACAGCAGATTGAGCACATGGCACCCATAAAAATTATTGACTAAAGGATGTGGATACCAATGGGTTACTGCATAACCTTGCAACTCTGGGAACCTCATTTGGTACTGCCATGTCCACTTCCTGTCCCGCATTAACTGACATTCAGTACTTGGCTTTTACCATGCTAACCTCTTCAAAGAGATATGACATCATCAAAAGGAATGTAGCGCCATCTAATGTTGAAACTGTGAACTACCTCAAGACAGTAGTTCACAGGGTATCTGAACATTATCAAATGTTTTCTTCAAAAATTTACAATATCTACTATGAGATGACTGTGGGACCTTGGAAATTTAGTGAAAGCAAGGCCTCTATCACTTTCCTGAATGACTGAACCACAAAGATTTAATTGTGTGTGTGTGTGTGTGTGTGTGTGTGTGTGTGTATTCACTTACACCATATGGTTGTTTGGATAACCCAGCCCCAGTTAAAAGCACTACAATTCCAAGGTGGTAACAATTTTGAAGCTAGTACTTTGATATCCATATCTTCCTGGATGCATTTACAAACAACACATATTTAGATGTAACTTTAGTTCCTCAAGTTTATATCAGGCCTGTGATTTGATTTAGTTTGCACTGGGGCGGGGGGGAGGGCTGCTATTTTTCTCATACAGTTTTATGCTGTACTATCATTTAATATCTAGTGCCAGCCAACAATGTCGCTGAATCTGCCATTATGGGTAACCATCTATCTCCACTACGTGAGATTACATAATTGAGTATCATGGCTGAAAAGTACACTGTGTGAACAAGTTACAACATGGCAGACTCGTGGAAAGGAGATCAATAGCCCCAATTCAAGGTGATGTTTGGTAGGAATCTTCCATTTCCATCGACAGGCATTTCTCTTCAGGAAGCACAGGGCAGGGAGGCGGGTCCCACTCCCAGTCTTTTTCTCAGAAGGAAGCCAGGATCCTGACCCTGCTCCTTCTCCTGCACACGGCTATTATTCTCTTAACTGCTGAGAGATGCCAGATTGAAGCATATAATGCTAGTTTTGCTGTCATCTCACAACTTCCTTTTCCACCTTTGAAATCAAGCTGCAGCCTTACCTTAGACTGTGACCTCGCCCGATCCAACTTCCTGCACGTTCCCTCCACACTGCCTTTTGCCCTGAGGTTTCCCCCGCTCCTTCGAGTTCTGTCTGTCTGTGCCCTTCCTCTCCTCTCTCTGCTACTTTGCAAAAGCCTCCCACACAACTCTAGGTAAGCGCAGTTTAACAGGAGGCCCTCGGGTGGTCTAATCAGCCGCTGTGATTAGAGTCCGGGTTTGGCTGAACGCAGGATTAGTGATGGGTGTCTCCTCAGGATGAAGGCTCTCCTGCAGGCCCAGAGGAGCCGAATTAGAGGGAAAACTCCATGCAGTCTTGTTCAAGTGTGGCATTTTTTAATCAGCAAGGCACGGAACCATATTACCAACATGGATTAACATGAACGCAGTTCTAAGGGTAGTGTGCCCATTGTCAAGATGTTTGTGGTCCAGTGTGGCAAGGAAGCTCACAGGCCCTAAACCCACCCAGTGAGGGGGAAGCGAAATGAGTTGAGCAAGTGAAAAAAGCACATTGATAAGGAGATAGCAGTATAATCAGGGAAAAGACAGCAGCTCTGGGGGCCTGCAGTCTTTTTGCTTCGACATATTTGTATTGTGCTACTTTTTAACATCTTGTCATGTAGTATTCCATGTCAGGAATATTTTAGCTCATATAATGACATTTAAGGGGAAAAAAAAGTCACACACACACACACACAAAAAAAAAACCTAGAAGCCTTTTCTAGTGCCAAACTAATTTAGAAAGTTTAGCTTCTGACTAATGCAATGATGCAATGTAACAATACTAAATTCTTTCATAATATTTAGGGGGTGAGTGATTACTTGTGGAAACTGCAATGTTTCCTAACAAACCGAGTATTTCAGGGACAGACCACCCAAATGTATTATTATATAAAGATGTCAGTTCCATAATTACATGAGAAAACAACACATTTTACTTTTTTGTTTTTTAACAACAATTATCCTCTCTGGGGAAGATGTGCTGAATTACACTCTTAGCAAAGTACCTCCTAGGGGCTCCAATTATCTCAGACACATTTAAGCTGGAACCTTGATAATGTACAGTTAACATGGGGAAAATGAAAATTTCTTTTCTTCTCCCAATCCCCCACTCTGGCCGTGTCTCTGAAGTGACTTGGCTGAGACCACCAACGGTGAAAATGTCAGTTCATTTTAAAAGGAGGCTGTGTACCACTTGCCTTGCTTTTTATAGAATTGTTTCAAAGATCTGCTACTGACAATATTTAACAACATTACAGCCATTGAAAATGAAAACATGCACACACATAAACACCTCGTTTTGTTCATGGATGCCAAGCAATTCTTTAACTGGGAATATCTGAAATATGTGTGTTTAGCTGCCTTTGATTCAAAAGGTATTATAAACAACTATGTACACAAGGGACACACAAGAAAGGGTTTTTGAAATGACCATGTTGCTTATGTATAAAAGAAATATTTGCTTCAAACACTGGATGCCTCAACACTCGTATTATTCAGCATTTTGGCAGACACACTTCATGACTGTCCAATGTCAGAGAAGAGAGCTGTGTGAGTAACATCCAAATTAGCAAAAGAGCTACAGATTACTCATCGTCAAGAGTAGTTTATCTAAGTTCATCTGCACAGTAAAGATGGCCAAGGAAGCGGAAGTTTTCATCACGGTGCCCCGTGTTTCCCAGTGGGGATGCCACGGGCACTTGAGATAGCACGAGCCTTCCCTGGGTGGAGTTGCCCTCGTTCTGGCATCTCTTTGGGCCTCTGCTTACAACATGTTGGTGACACTCCCCAGTCCCCGTGATGAGCAAATGCGCTCCACTTATCTCCAAGAGCCCCTGAGGCAGGACCTGCTCTCTCTCCAGTTGGAATTCACTGATCCAGACTCTCCCAAAACAGGACAATGATCTGCTGACGCTTCATGATACGGTTCACAGAGGAGGGTGGGATGGAATACCCCATAGAATTTGTACCAGAGATTTTTTTTTTCAAAAGATTCAGAGAAAATTCAAGTTATGAGAAAAATGATGCATACATTTCAAAAGTTTGGGTGTGTGTGTGTGTGTGTGCACTGCAACTGGTGCATAGTTTCATTTTCTATGGCATTTTTGAAGTTCCCTGTCCATAGACTTCACTCTTCCTCTTCCTCCATTGGATCTGCAGGTTTGTGTCTTGAGGACATGGTCATTCTCCATGACTGGCTCAGGCCTCCTCAGAGGAGGATCTTGACATAGGCCTGCTGCCTCGCCAGAGCCCAGGTTACACACAGAACATTTTTGGCTGACAGTCGCCAGCCCCTGCCTTGGATGACTCGGGGGAACCACAGGGGAATGGTGCCTTCTTAGAGGAGGGGCCTCGGGCTGCAGATACCCCAACACTGCAACAGAGAGGCCGCATGCGTGATGGCACCCAACAGCGTAACATTCCTTTCTGTGCCCGACTGGCAGTGAGGGCCTCAGAACTGCCAGCCAAGATGCAAATGGCAACAGACTACAGAATCACAGGAACACGGAGTACAGTGTGTGAGAAAGGGAAGGCAGCTCAATAATCACCGGACGGACTGAATACCAAGCACTCTGGGAGGCTCCTCAGGCTCCAGCCCTGGAAAACACGAAGCTGACCGGGGACCACAGGGCCACAGGGAGAATAAACGGTCCTTACCTCCAACTTAACCACCACAGGACGACTTCACTCATTAATTTATTTATTCTAAAGATTTATTCATTCTTTTTGGGAAGGCAGACATACAGAGAGGAGAGACAGAGAGGAAGATCTTCCATCCAATGGTTCACTCCCTCAAGTGGCCAGAAAGGTCAGAGCTGAGCCGATTTGAAGCCAGGAGCAGGAGCTTTTGAGGGGTCTCCCACGTGAGTGCAGCACCCTAAGGCTTTGGGCCGTCCTCAACTGCTTTTCCAGGCCTCAAGCAGAGAGCTGAATGGGAAGCAGGGCTGCCAGGATTAGAACCAGTGCCCATATGGGATCCCAGCACACTCAAGGTAAGGACTTTAACCACTATGCTATTGCACCGGGCCCATCCCTCCTTTAATCTTTCTAGTCCTCCTTTCAAGCTGTCACCCCTCTCTTCTCTTTCCTTCCTCTTAGGTCTGCTCCAGTTCAGGGTAATGTTTCTGCAAGTGGCTACTGTACACAAGGTCCTGCAGTTCAGTGTCTTCTCTAAGAGGAGTTAGAAATGGTCTGTTCTTGCAAGGGAGTTCCGGGATTCAGAAAGACTGGCAGGAACAAAGGGCAGGTGGGAGACGCCAAAGAATCTCTGTGGAGAGGCTGCCAAGGGTGCAGAGCGGAAGGTGGGAAAATGGGTGTCTAATCACAGCCCAAGGTGGTAAGTCCTGGTGTTCCACAGCACAGTAGCAGCAGTGTAAATCATAATACCATAGTACCTATGGAGGAGATGAGCAGGTAGGCTCCAAATACAATCAAACTGCAAAGACTGGTTAGCTGGCTTGATTGCTTTCTGTCATATGTGTGTTAAATACTGTTATTATTCTCCATAAAATTCTACAAGTATTGCATGCTAATGTAAAGTCTGTAAAAGAGCAGGTGCATGGCACAGCCCGTTAAAATGCCACTCGGGATGACCACATTTCCAGTCAAAGTACCTGCTTCTCCGCTTCAGATGCAGCTTCCTACTTAACACTCCTTCAGGCAGCAGAGGATGGCTAGCACGATGGAGATCCTGCCACCTACACATGAGACCTGCATTGACTCATCTGGCCCAGCACTACCTACCCTGAGTGAACCAGCAGGTGGAGGATTTCTTTGCATGTTTCTCTTTCCGCCCTTCAAATAAAATGAAAATAAATAATATGTACATAAGAGACAAGAGATTAGGACAGCTCAGCTTGAGAAGTGAAGAGTCAGAAAGATGCCTCTGAGTAATTAATTCACCGAGTCACTTACTGAGCTGTGTTCAGGCACTGGACTAGAGGAGGCAGCCTTAACAGGCAAAGGTCTGATGCCTGCTCTTGATATGAAAAAAGAGAGACACAGGGCAGGGGTTTAGTCCCAAGGAGAACCACAACACCAACCAAGAGAGCGAGATGAATGGGAAGAAAGAAGAAACTCTGACTAGGATAATGAAATACTCAGCATGGTGATGTTAAAGGGACATTGGTGATAAACTGGCACTGGCACATATGGAATCAGGAAGAAAGGCAGTAACTTTAAGGCGGAGACGTCAAAAGGAAAGCCATGCAGAAGAAAACTCCCAGGGAGAATGACTGGAGAACGGGAGAAGGCTGAAGGACCACAGCCTGGAAAAGGTCTCCACTCAAGGGGCAGGGGGAAGAAGAAAAGTATGTGAAGACAGAGAAATAAAATGTAGGCAAATGGCAGAAGTGTGAAATGCCAAAATAAGCCAAGGAGGCAGACAATATTGAAAGAAGTATTCAAAAATAAACTGGAGAGGGCACAGAAGGAAGGAAATGGCTGTCAAAAGATGTGGCCATAGATTAAGACCTTTGAGAGGATGATTTTTTTAAAGTATATGTTTATTTGAAAGGTTAAGAGCATGAGAGAGACAGAGATTGACCAATTGATTTATCCTTTAACCACTGCTTCACTTTCCATATGCCCACAAAAGCCAACCACGGCTTAGGCTGAGGCCAGGAGCCCTAGAATTTCATCCCTGTCTTCCACTTGGGTCACAAGGACTCCCACTATTCCTCTCCCATTCTGGCCTCTTGCCTGGGAAAGTAGAGGGATCGAGCTCAAAGCTCTGCCATGCACATGGGAGAACTGGATGGAGCACTTAGATTCTGGTGTCAGTCTGGCCTAGCCTTGGTTGTTGTGGCCATTGGGGAAGTGAACCAGGGAGATGGATGATCTTTCTCTTTTTCTCATGTCTCTCCTTGTGTCACCTACCTTTCAGATAAATCTTGAGAAGTAAAAATTAGAAGTGAATCTGCTACAAATGATCTCTTTTATATCCCAACCAAAAACAAAACATGAACTCTACAACAGGGCTTTTCAATCTTTTGGAAAAGCTTCTCCTGGTCGCTAGCTACAAGTCAGAGCAATTCCAAGAAGTAAGAAAGACACGGAGTCCGCCGACAGCAATGCCTAGATACAGATTTGTTGGTACTGGGAGACAATCAGCACAGCTGGCGGAGTTGTGAATGAAAGAGGCAAAAAACTGCCTCCAGAAGCACTGAAACAAAGGGAAAAGGAGAGGCTGGTATGTCCCCTGGTGTCAATAAGAGGGGTCATCCACGAATTGACGGAAAATGCATATGACAAAACTGCCACAATTTCATAAAATTTTTGTACCAAGATAAATGTCTTCAAATTCCATTTTTTCTTGAGCCCTTGCATTGTGATATTTTAAGGAGATGGCTTCAAATGTGTACTTTAAATGCAAGTTTCAAGTGTGAGTAATGGGGTGGTAAGTGTTAAGTTGCCCCTCACAAGAGCAAATCAAGATAGAAGGTTTTAAGTTGCACAGACACAGGCAGCCATTCATTTAGTTTTACTTTAAAAAATTATCTTATTTTACTTTAAAAATAATTTTATTTAGCTGAAAGGCAGACACCTCTCTCATCCATTGGTTTACTGCCTAACAATCCAGGCTAGGCAATGGGAAAGCCTGGAGCCAGGAACTCCACCCTGGGATGCGATGACTTTAGCCTGCTTCCCAGGTTGTACACTAACAGGAAGCTGGAATCAAGAGCAGAGCCAGGACAAGAACCTGGACACTCCATTATAGGATGTGCATCCCCAAGTGGGGCACCACTCTCAGAGCCAAACCCCAACTCACAAGTTTATTGTATGATGAATACAGTTTCTCAAAAGTAATTCCGGAAAGGGCAATTGGAAGTGATAATGTTATTTCCAGCAATATATTCATATATCCAGGCACTTGGGAATGAATACACATACAAATATACAAACTGTACATGCCAATTAATCTTACATGAGCTGATTCATTTTACTTATTTGAATGCATTTGATCCTCTTAGCGCTATGAGGGAAGTGCAGTGGTTAGTCTTACTTTACATAGGAAGTGAGTGTCCCACCACAATGCCATCTAGCTAACAGGTGGGAGAGGTAAGGCTTCAAATTAGTTGCATGCAACATCTAAGTCTGGGTCATAGTTCAGTTCAGAAATGATGCTGGTATACTTGGTACTAAAGCACTCTAAACCAGACTTGGAGAACACTAGTCGCAGATGGGTCACTTTTTAGGCCTCCTTAAACAGGAAGAAAGTAGACATTTTTCATTTTGAAAAATGCATGCATCCATTATTTTAAAAACTGTACTCCCCCCCCTTAAGAATGGCTGCCCACATTTCCATGTTCCAAGACCTTGGATGATAAGGCTTGCAATTAAAGTTTATAAGCCTTTCTCTAGATAAGGAAGCCTTAAGTCTATATCCCATTCTCTTTCCACCCATATAGGAAATAATCCCCATCCTCAATTCCTAATCCAAATCCATAAAATCTATACTTACCAAAGCATTTCCATCTTGATGTGCATATGATTTGTATTCTATCTTTCCCCCGGGTGGTGACAAAGTCAGCCTCTAGGAATCACAAGCCAAGTATTTTGTGTGGCTGGCAAGAACCCAATTATCTGAGCCACCAGTGCTGCCCCCCAGGATCTGCCTGAGTACGAGACTGGAGGCAGGAGCCAGAGTTTCTTACAGAATTCAGGAATTCTAATGTAGGAGGTGAGTGTCTTAAGTGCTGAGTTAAATGCTTGGCACTTGCCTGCCTTTGGAACAACGGAATTTTTATTTTGCACTAGGTCTTGCACATTAAATAATCAGCCATGCCTGTAATCCTTCACTCTTACAAATGTTTTTTGAGAGCGTGGATGTTCCATTCAGCACTCTAACTGTCCCTTGCTTCATTCTTTGTATTATACATTTTCAGACATAACGTACTCCTTTCAAGGAGAGAGTCACAAGTGACAAACACAGTGGTAAGAGACCACAGGAGGTACATGGTATTTGCGAAGCCAATCCATCATTCCAACTGGTGAATTCTTAATTAGTTCATGATGACCAGTTATCCTTTCTAAATTACAAAATCTATCTAGTTGCCAGAAAACTTATTTAAGAAAAACTTACAAGGAAAACTTATAATATGACTCTCCTCTTTTCTAAGAAAAAAAATTTAGTGTCTTCTTTGTTCGTGTGTGAGGAAAAAACATTTCATATTAATAAAAACAATGATAAGCGGTAGGGTATTCAGTTTGTTTGTCAAGGCTTTGTTTCCTTTTAACTTTTTGTTCAATCTGAGCATCAAAGCATTTTTTGAAAGTTTACTGTGCCAGCATCCTCAGTTCCAAAACATGGCAATTGACTTTTCCTAAGGGTTGACGCAGCTTCACACAATATTTAATTTGAGTCAACAAACGGCTCAGGGAACATCCCCAAATGCTTATCTCTAAGAGGCAGCACATTCAACTAACAGCCGCTAGCAATCCACAGTGATCCGGCAAGCAAATAGCCATGGTCAAGTTTCCATCTCACATTCCTAGCACCACTACACCTTGTACTACTGTTAGGTTCTCATTCTGATTTTTTTTTAAGATTTTTTTTAAAGACTGGTGTATTTATTTGAAAAGCAGAGCTAGAAAGAGAGAGAGTGAGAGAGGCTGATCTTCAACCCAGTGGTTCAATCTCCAAATGGCTGCAATGTCGGGGACTGGTTCAGGAGCTTCATCAGGGTCTCCCACATGGGTGCAGAGGCCCAAGCACTTGGGTCATCTACTGCTGCTTTCTAGGGCTGCAGGGAGCTGGATCAAAAGTGGGACAGACAGAATATAAACAGGTACCCACATGGGAAGCAAGCAGTAGCACGCAGTAGATTGACCCACTATAGCACAATGTTGGCCATTCATGCTGATTGTTCAAGGAGTTTTATATGCATATAATTCCTCTCTTATGACTCAGCTTCATTATAGATGATATACTCAACCTAAGTGCCACACAGGTGACTAAGCCTTCTTACAATCCACAAATCCTGTGAATGCAGTCTTAGGATGCTAAAGGGTCATTTACGTGTAAAACACAAAAACTGGTTAAGTCTGTCACAAGACTCCAGGTTGAACAGAATTCTCTCTCCAGTTTTGGCAAGCATTGAGATAAAGAACTGAGAAATGTGTCCTCGACTCCTAAGAGACAAGGGAGATCCAGGATACACAAGGAATAAAATGAAGGCCAAGTTAATAATGGTGTCCTTTAGCCAGTGAGGAAGCGGGTGGGTATAGTTGTCTTCTAACAGTGAATGGAGGAACACAAAAGCAAAAGGCAATGGTTGAAGAGCAAAAGGAAGTGAACCAGGGCAAGTCCTGGCATGAGTGCTCACTATTCAAAACAGCGGAGGATTGACAAGGTGAACTGGATTGGGAGGAAGTGTCAGAAGGGTAACAAGAGTCTCAGTGGCAAATTTTTTATTAGCTTAAAAAAAAAAAGGTTGTTGATATTTAACATTAGGGGGTGATACTCTAAGAAGGCCCAATTGTACACTGTGTTGAGATATTCTAGGCAGAGTAATCAAGATGTAGAGAGCATACTTTATTCACACTGTGACTAAACCTAGCACACAGCCAAAAAATAGGATTTGGAACAAATTTTGGAATAGAAACTACTCATCTGTTTTGCAAGAAGAAATCAGAAGCACATCAGCGTAATCAGTAATTTTAAACTTGCCTATTAAGTCAGGACACTGATCGCTAACAGATGCATATATTTACAAATTTCTTCAAAACAGTTGACAAGCTCTGTATCACAGGTCTCCTTTTGCTGCCCTGAAGTATACGTTTTAGAATTTCTAATTATGTTCACTCCTAATGATTCTGGTTATCTTTGTTAATTTTTTTGTTGACTTGTCAGAGAATTGTGTTTTGGAAAAAACTCAAAGAGAGGCCTTAACACAGGTTCTTGATAATTAATAATTTCTGGGCTCAATGTAAATTGAGCACAAAGGATTAGCACTAAAAAGTCAATGGAAAATGGCCTGCATTTGGGATGCAAGCGTGGAGAACAAACATATAAACACTCTGGGTTTGCACGGTAAGCATGCTGGCAGCAGGAATGGACTTTAAAACACATTCTGAACGGGCAAAGTGGTTCCCAAGCTAACTCAGCATCCAGTTCATGAATTCATTTCTCTTAGAAGTTACAAGTACAGTAGTCCCTCTGATATTTGGGGGGATATATTCCAAGACCCTCTATGAATGCCTGAATCTAGACAACACTTGGGCCAATTACTTTTCCCTTCTGAATTAAGCACTGACCACGTCTTGTGGGTTTATCTTTTGTAGTATGTGGTACAAGGGCAAAATTTTCTATTTCTCTTTATTTCCATTGATCTTAGTGATCCTGGAAGATCTTTCTTCTTTCCTGATAAAGTCTATGTGAAACACTTTGTAGCTTTTCTATGGCATATCCAGATCATTATTCATCATGCCCTTGGGGCTATTACTAAGCAAAACAGGAATTAGAGAAACACAGCCACTGTCAATATGGGTATATCACAACAGACAATCGAGTAAGTGGGTGAGATGGCTCAGTGACCACCAAGTGGGGAGCACACAGAGCAGGGAGCCACCACACAAAGGGATGACTGACATTGCAGGCAGGATGGAGGGAAACAGCACCATGTTACTACTCACATACACCTCAGATGAATGTAAAGTTTACAACTCAGGAATTATTAACTTCTGGAATTTTCCATTTAATATTTTCTGTCCATGGTTGGCTGTGTAAGTGCATACAGCGAAACCTCAGGTAAGCAAAGACTCCTACTCAACCCACCACTGGGGGAAAATGTAGTGATTTGAACTGAGGGTTTATCTAAAGGAGATACAAGGATGAAATAATGGAAAAACTATACATACAACTGAATTTCTTCACTTCAGTGTGTTCTAGCGAGAACACATTGGCTGGAAACATCTCAACACATACCACAACCTTCCCCCGTCTACATCTCATCTCACACTAGCCAGACACTGCTCATAAACGCGGATCTTATAAACAGTCATTATGAAAAGAACACACATATTGGAGAGCCACGATTATGCTGAAAGTCTTTTGTGAGAATTTTGAAAATTCCCTTTGAAATCAAACTGTTTTCTCCCAAACAATGGCTGAGCTATGGAAACAGGTTTAAGCTGCCAAAGAATTCACCTGTGATGTTGTGTACTTGAAGGTCTAAAGAGATTGAGATGTCAGTCAGAACATCTATCTTGCCTTTGGCCTGGAACTAAACTTTAGAAACGCACAAACATACTTAGTGGGCTTCCCCCCAACTTACAAACAAAAACCCAAATAATCCACAAAAATACTGCTAGTGAGGGTATTACAAGAGCCAAAATAAATAACAAAATCTGTTAGAAGCAAAGTGCGTGTCAGTAACTCTAAATCTAAGAAGCTTGCCAACTTGTTCACATAAATTAAAAAGAGTATCAAAATGAATCTATAAACATGAAGGTGTGTTTAGAAATCACTTCTTAGTTTTTCTCCAGCTCCATCTTAAAATGTCACTGAAAATATTTTTGAACTTCCATAGAAATGTTTCTTCATTACTGGCTTCTTTGGAGGGAAGAAGTCCTGACTTTACCTTCTCTGGGGCCACATGCTCAACTCTTCCCAGGTATATCCCTCAAGAAAGTACTTCTACTATTATCACGTCAAAGGTGAGAGATAGACAGAAGGTAGCGTTGAATAACTTTCAGCAGCTTAGATAGCAAATCTTCATCAAATAGGACTGCCTCTGTTGTCACAGAGTCATTTCCACCCACTGGTAAATTGTTTGGAAGGATTTAACTCTACTCAACTTAGGGAATTTTCAATAATGAGACTGGATGGTTAAAATTCTATATGCAAAGTGTGTGTACCTGTGTATGTTATAGCATGGGTTCCCTCTGAAGTTTGATTATTCTACACACAGAAAAGAATAGAAATTCATATTTTATTGCGTGCCTACAATGTGCTAGTAACTGTATCATATTTTTTGCTAATTTGATTTTCAAAAAAAAAATCCTATGAAGTAAGTGTATCTCTTTCTACATTTCAATTCTAGTGTGTGCTTGTTTTATAAACAGCTAAGAGAACAGGCTCTCTAAGGCTAAGCAGATACTAATGCCACTCAGAAAACAGGTGGCAGGAGTCAAGATACCCCACACACCAATCCTGCTTGTTGGTATCCAATACCATCTAAATTTTGGTCTCTTCCTTTTTTGTCTAAGATCCCTAAAGCTGAATACTTCACAAGATCGTGTGTAACACCAGATTTTCTGCCCAGTATTTCAAATGGTAGGGCATCTAATCACGTTCCTCATATTTTGTTTTACTCCTTTATAAGAATATTCATTGGTTTAGATTACATCTCCCTAACACTGATCAATACCTTTAAGTTAACAGATGACTAAATCCTATACTTGGTATATGCTTGCAATGAAGGAATCTCAACTGAACTTGAACCGTGGTCACGCAGCAAGGTGGAGAAATCCACCACGGGGGGAGGGTTGGGGGAGAGGTGGTGGGAATCCCAGTACCTATAAAACTGTGTCACATAATACAATGTTATTAAAAAAAGAAGAAGAAGAAGAAGAAAAGAGATGACTAAATCCAGACGCATGATATCAGTGCTACTATCATCAATGGTTATCGAATGTATGAACTGTCTTCAAAAACTTCTCAGAGGATCTGGCATGGTGGCCCATTGGCTAAATCTTAACCTTGCAACCACCAGGATCCCATATGGGTACAGGTTCCTGTCCTGGCTGCTCCATTTCCCATGCAGCTCCATGCTTATGGCCTGGGAAAGCAGTTGAGGATGGTCCAAAGCCTTGGGACTTGCACCCATGTGGGACTCCAGAGGAAGCTCCTGGCTTTGGATTGGCTTAGCTCCAGTTTTTGCAGTCACTTGGGGAGTGAACCAGCACATGAAAAATCTTTCTCTGGCTCTACTTCTCTCTGTAAATTTGATCTGCCTCTCAAATAAAAATAAATAAATCTTTTTAAAAAAACCCTCTCAGAAATGAATATGATAAAAAAACTACCATAGATCTCAAAATCATTTTGCATTAAAATAAACATAACTTGAGTTTCACTTCCCTTTTCTGAAGTGATCTTGAACGCTCTCTTCCATCACTATGACCTTAGTGATGTTGAGACTATTACTGAAGTGTCGTTTTAAAGATGTAATCCTGGACATGAATCTTTAAATACTTATACCCTCAACACCCACTCCATAAATATTGAAATAAAAGTCCAGCCAAAGATTTCAAATTTCTTGATCATGATTCACCGTGAGAAACTTTCATTTAAAAAATATTTTAAAGAGATTTGAGTATCTCATTTTTTGGTAAATGTTCATTTTTTTTTTGTCATCTACATGAAACTTAGTGAGAGTGGTCTTCCATCTGCTGGCTGATTCCCCACATGCTCCTGAAAGCCAGGTCTGGTCAGCCTAAAGCCAGGAACTCCGAACTCCATTTGTGTCTTCTTTATGGGTGGCAGGCCACCTTCTGCTGTGTCCCTGGATGTATTAGCAGGAAGCTGAATTAGAAGCAGAGCAGCCAGAGGATTTCAATCAATAATTCGACATGGGATGAAGTGTCCTAAGTGGCAGCTGAACACAAAATGTCTGCCCCCAAATACACCTTTAGTAAGGAGACTCAATACCTATGGCTATATGTGCACAAATATGCATGCATAATTAAGAAAATTTTTACAAAACCATGTGCTTTCTCACTACAATACATTGTTCTATTTTCTATTCAACAGGCATTTCAAACACAAAAATCACAAAAAAAAAAGTCTACATGATTCCTTAATCTCATCGCAACCAACGGCTTGAAAAACAGATCGAGGACAAACTGTTCCAACTTTAATTAATATTTTGAGCAGAACTGAATCAAAAAGTCTTGTTCAGGGAAAATGAATAATATTTATTGGTTTCATTTGTCTGGCTTAAATGTGTTTGAAATGAGACTGTTGTTGCTGTTGGGTGGGAAGCATACAGGTTCCCTTTTCACCAAGAGTGTCCTGTCGTGCCTTTTGTATCAGTAAGTGCCTTGCCCACTTAAAAGTTAAAGAAAATTGGATTTTCACTGCCTCTGAAAACCACATGTTTAATGGCTGCTTTTGCTTTGCTTGATTTCATTTTGTTCTAAGTCTTTAAAGCTAATGTTTTAAAACTTTGCTTTTTGCATTTCAGGTCTGTGGCTTCCAATGCACAAGTCCCCTGCTAATGAACTGGACTCACTTGGCACTCTTCTCCAGTCTTAGAAATGTCTGTCATCCATTTCTTAAAAGAGTCATTTATTTAAATGGAAGAATAACAGAGAAAAAGAGGGACAGAAGGAGAGAGAGAGGGAAGAAAGGAGAGATGGAAGTAAAGCAAAAGAGGGGAAAGAAGAAGAGACAGCAAGAGAAAATTTTTATCTGTGGGTTCATTCAAACGGCTGGAACACAGACAGGCTGAAGTCAGAATCCTGGAATTCCAATTAGGGCTCCACTGTGGGCAACAGAAACCTAAGTACAGGGTGCATCTTCCACTCTCTGCCCCCTCAACACATTAACGGGAACTTGAACCAGTGCTTCTATGAGGTACTGCTGTATCCTTGTTCCACAATGCTGGTACCCACTTGTCTGTGTGTGTGTGTGTGTTTTTAAAGATTTATTTACTATTATTATTTTCATTGGAAAGACAGATATGTAGAGAGAAGGAGACACAGAGAAAAAAACCTTCCATCCAATGCTTGACTCCCCAAGTGGCCACAATGGCCAGAGCTGAACCGATCCGAAGTCAGGAACCAGGGGCTTCTCCTGGGTCTCCCACATCGGTGCAGGGTCCCAAGGTTTTGGGCTGTCCTCGACTGCCTTCGCAGGCACAAACAGGGAGCTGAATGGTAAGTAGAGCAGATGGGACATGAACCGATAGTCATATGGGAATCTGGGTGTGCATGGCAAGGATTTAGCCTCTAGGCCACTGCGTCGAGCTCCTCCACTTGTGATTTTCTAAAATAAATAACCAATGGAGTTTTGACAAACATGGTTAATATCCTTACTATATTGTAATGCAAGTAACAGTCCTTCTGAAATTGAATTCATTTTCTCCTGAGGTGTGAAGATAACTGTATCTGTTATAGTCGTGCCTGGGTTTCAATCTGTGGCCCAATCTCCAAATCTAGCTTCCTACATATACCCTGGGAGGCAGCAAGCAACAGTTCAAAGTGCCTGAATCACTAACATCCACAAAGGATACCTGGACTAAGTCCTGGTCTTCTGGCTTAAGCCAAACCTAGTTCTGCACTGGTCGTGGCAGGAATTTGAAAAGGGAACCAGCAGATGAAAGATGTTTTGTTGTCTCTATCTGCCTTTCAAGTGAAATGAACATAAATCAATACATACTTTTAAAGATTCATTTATTTGAAAGGAGGAATTACAGGGAGAAGAGGAGAGAAAGAATCTTCCATCTACCCGTTCACTCTCCAGCTGACTACAACAAGCCAGGAGTCAGAAACTCCAGCTGGATCTTCTGTCGAGATGGCAAGGGCCCAAGCACGGTCATGTTCCGTGGCTTTCCCAGGCACATGAGAAGGGAGATGGATCAGAAGAATAACCAGGACTCAAACAACCATTTGCATTGTATACCAACCAGGGTCATGGGCTGTAGGCTAAACCACTATGACATGACACCCCATGAATATAAGATACATTTAAAAAAATTTTTTAACTGCAGGAGTAATACTTAGCTATTTCTCATTTTACATGCTTGATGCTACTTAGTTTTTGTTTTGTTTTGTTTTTTTAAAAAACACAGGGTTAGACCTAAACAACAATGGAAAGGGGACTTGTGTTAACGTAGGAGACAAGTATTGCCCTACTGACCACTACTGCCACTCTCCTTTTGCATATTTCTTTTGAGAAAAACACACACACAGGAGCCCAGAAAAGATGCTAAGCCAGGGTCCTTTGTTACTAAAGGATCTCTCCCCCAATTAAAAGAGGTTCATGTCAGTGGATCTCTTGCCTGCCTCACCACTGGAAACTGGCAGAGTAAACTGCACAGTGACCCTGGCATTCTCATGTGAGAAGGGATTAAACCCTGGAAGAACCTTAGACCTTTCCTACCCCGTGAGTCATGGAAAAACTCTGAGTGGCTCCAGCCTCCGTTCTGCTGTCTCCAAAAGCAGCTATATTTGATTGTCCTGCAGCTGATGGAGCCTTCTGTGTCAGAGGAGCCACATAATTCAGGCCCGCACTTTTGTCCTTTGTGATGTTGTGAAACTCGTTTAAATGCCAAAAGACCTCCGGGTACATGCACAGCATTTGACTGCAAAGAGACGAAGCAGCCGTGCAACAGGAACCGTGAGAAAAGACTGCTAAGGAAAGGAAGGTGTGTCCCCAGAAACGTCAGGTGGACGGTGAACCGTGGCCATGGATGCATTTTCACGGCATCCCCGTGGGTGTTAATGGACTACTGTAATTAAATGGATTATGAAAATGGCTGAGATGTCTCAAACCTTTATGCCCAAAGTGCTGGGCTCTGTCATCAAGAATTTGAAAAAATTACAAAATAAGCACTCAAAAGTTCTCTCAGACTTTTAACCTCTCTTTAATGGCATCATGCAAAACTGGCACTTTCAGAACTTAGGGACGTGGCCTCTGGTAGGTAAGCGGGACTCTCCTTTACACTGACTCTGCTCACAGACTATTGTCCCTCTTCCTACCACCGGGTCCTAAGGGCTTATTCTGACTGCTTCTCTGACATGGGAACATGGGACATACTGCAGCCTGGCACCACTCCCTGGGCATCCTCTTTGTTTTCTAGTCCTCCCTACCCCTACTCGCCAGCCCCTGCCAATGGAATGTTTGTCAACGGCTCCAGAGGGTGAGTCTAACAGTTTCTTCTCCTTCTATTGGTTGGCCAGATTAGAATGTTCCAGTTTTGTGAAGAAAATGAAATATTATCCATGAGAAATGATTACACATTCCAGGATTGTGGCAGACAGTAGTAAGCAGGGGGCATAACATATCGGAAGGGAAGAGAACTAAATGTCCAAGATTATTCCTCTATGAGCTATATCCAGGTTGTGAAAATAATGTGATCATTGGTACATCCCAGCAATAGTTTTAGGGTTCCACGACAAATAAAACTTCTATCCGAGTTTGTAAACCAAAAAGAAAATGGTGATTCATTCCTTATATTCACACCAACAAAGCTCAATTTCCACACATCTCGAATGGCTTACATGAACAGTTTTGTTGCATTTCTTGGTAGGCATTATCATTATTCAATTGCCTGATCATGAAGTTGCTTTACACTTTTTAATCACTTGGGAGAAGACGGCAGGACTGCCTTGAGCTTCAGACCAGTTCTCCTTTGCCCTTGTTTTCTTCTCCACCAGCCTCGAATCACAGGTCAGCAGATTTCTGTATGATTTAGAAACTTTCTAAAGTTTCTAAACTTTCACTCCATTCATTCAGAGAGCGCCTTGCAGGGTTTCTTCAAAGGCACAGTATTCCACCACTGTAAGTTTGCTTCGTTACAGAATGTTCCACTGCTTTAAGGCTTTGTATTACATTTTCTAGGTAACCATTTCAGGTCAGAAATGACTACCCTGAGCTCTCAGGTTGCTGCAGGCATTACTGCTTAAAACTCAGAAGGCCGTGGGTCCTGTGTACAAACCACTTTCCCCTCTGTCCAGGAGATGGACATCAGCAAGCACAGGGTTGACAGTAATAGCTGTGTGTCTGAATCCCGCAGTTTCTAGATTAGGACAAACTTGATGAAAAATGGGATCAAAATTTGAAGCTCATTCTCTGCCTTGTCTGGCAATAGAGTTGATCTTCAATAATCCATGGGAATGACCAGTGGGGAGCGAAGGGAATGCTGCGAGGCTCGCTGGGACAGTGCTTCAGCTGAGGTAGTCACCAGCAGAACGGAAGGGTCTCTCTCAGCACTCAGCCCACCCTGGAGGTGAGGTGGAGGGGAGCAGAGGAGAGGAGAGGGCAGGGCAGGGCAGAGTAGAGCAGGCCTGGCTGGGGATTCCCTTTTGCAGGAGGAATACAGCCCCCCAAAATACAGGGAGGGGAGATTAAGACACATAGGCAAGACCCCAAAAGAGAGGAAGATGGATGTTTTGAAGAAGAGTGCATTCATTTAGAAGACCCAGGAGCAGGGTGCTGTGGGAGGGGTAAAGCCCTCCGGAGCAGCACAGAAACTTTCCCACCTCACTGCTTCCTCGAGGACAGAGTAATCAGAATGAAAAGTGAGCCCAGGCAGATTTGTCACTGACCGTCCATGTGCATTCCTGACAGCCACTTGCACACCTTGCACTGAAAAACCGTGAATGCTGAAGTGACGAGAGGTATGGTGTTAGAGTTAGACTGCTTTGTCAACCAGTGAGCACAAATGTGAGACTTCAAAACACTGCTGCAAACCCACGGCGGAGATGTGAAAGTTAAAAGTCTTGTTGCATCAGGAAATTAGGAGGCCAGAATGCAGTCCCTTTTCCAGAGGCAGGAGAGGGCCCAGCAGTCTGGGAAATGCCACTGGTTGTGGCCATAGAAGACATTATAGTATTTAATATTTTCCTTATTACACAGTCAGAGAGAGAGAAAGAGATCTTCCATCTGCTAGTTCAGGGCTAGGTTACGCTGAACCCAGCAAGCAGAGCTTCATTTGAAAGGAAGGGGCCCAAGTACTCAGGTTATCCTCCACTGCTCTCCTAGGCTCATACACAAGCAGGGAGCTGGATCAGAAGTGGAGCGGCCTGAGTCACAAGCTGGTGTTCTTAGCAGATGTTGGCAGGGTAGGCTGCAGCTTTATCCTCTGGGCCACGATGCCAGCCCCAAGTATCTAACGTCTTCATAGACAAACCAGATATTGAAGATTTAACAGAGTATTTCTGGTGCATTGTGGGTTAAGCTGTTGCTTGTGATGGCTGCATCCAATATTTGAATGCCTGGGATCAAGCCCTGTGCCCTGGCTTCAGTACTAATGCAAGGTCTGCATCCTGCAAGGTGAGACTTAATTACAGGTTAGTGGGATGTAGGAGAGTCACCAGGCAGAGTCAGGAACTAGAATCAGAGTGGGGAGGTTTTAGCTGGAGGCCCAGAGGTATGGATCCCGCAAGATAACAAAATGCCCTGAGAAGGGGTCAGGGCAAAGTACATCAGCTTTGCTTCTGCAGATTTCACTACCTGCCTATTTGAAAGGATGCTTAGTACCTTCTCATATATATTTCACAGTTTATTATTTCAACCAGAGCATTACAAGTATATAGAGACATTATATGATATATATAATATATGCATTATATATATATTATATATATATATATATTATATATATATAAGACCCAAAATGGTCAACAAACTGTACTTTTATACAAAATGATGGTATTTTGTTACCACTCCTATAGTAACACTACTTTATTCTACTCTCCTTGCACTCCCTTTTTAAAAAGAGAAACACACACATGCGGAGGGAGAGAAGAAAAAAAGACATGAGACAGAAGCAGGGAGAGGGGAGAGAGATCCTGGTTTACTTGGTTTCCTTTGTTTGCTCCTCAGCTACCTTCCAACAAGCATGGCTCACCCAGGCTTCAGACAGGAGCCTAGAACTCCATCCAGGTCTCCCATGGAAGTGTCAGGTACCCAACCATCTGAGACACCCCTGCTACCTAACAGCATAAGCACTGGCAGGAAGTTGAAAGGAGGCAGAGTAGCTGGGTCTCCACTGAGCACTCTGATTCCGAAAGAGCCGCTTAATCCAGCCACTGCAAACTACACTCTCCCCACGGGAGAACCATTTCACCATCAGCACAGTAACATTTCAGATGGTCATATTTAGTTTTCTTTCAGATCTGACCCAAATCTTTTATTAGACTTATGTGTACCAGAGTTGTTTCTCTGTTTTCTTGAGCTTTCTTATAAACATTTCTCTGAATTCTTTGCCTGACGGTTCATACAAATCTTCTTCAGGTACTTATTCCAGCATTTGAAAGCTGGTTTAGTTTGGAAGCATCCTTCCCTGGTTAGAGAACCCAGGCAGCCTGTTTTGCATGGTTCCCAAGGCTGAGATCTACTGTAGTAATCATTCCGGCATTCGGGGCCCCCTTGATCTCAGCACTGCCACTGCGCCGGACCGGAAATCCATGGCCACTGAAGTCGGCCATAGCACTGGCACACTCTGAAAGCCTGGGGCTGTGGATGGCTGGCCCTGCAGAGTGGCTGGCTGGTGGCAGTGGAGACTGAAGAAGCTACTGGTTACCAACTGTTGCCAGGGCCTTGGCCTTGCATTCAGGCACCATGGAGAGTTGCCCAAGGCTGGGTTTTGCTGTGGTGAGCCCAGTGTCAAGGCTCAAGGTAGAGTTCTGTGCTCCTTCTGTCCCTTCCTTCCAAGTGGACGGCAGTTGTCTCCAGGCTGTGCTGCTTGGGTTGAGGGAAGAGGAGGCTTGTGGGACAGTGTTCTCCCTGCCCTCTTCAATGCCTTTTTTTTTTTTAACTGCTGCAGTCTAACTAAGCTTCTAGTCTGGTTTCCATGACGTTTGCAAAAGTATTCGCATGCATGGATGACAGTTTACCTGGGCATTGCTGTGAGGGGATAACGACTGTAGCATCCTCCTCCACCATCTTCCTCTACCTTCTCCCTTGTCTAGCAGAGAACATGGTTTAGAGTGTGTGCAAGAGGTGGGGCCTTGCTCTTCTTGAATTTGTTCCAAATGCATGTCATTCTGCTGGAGAGATCCTCTCAGAATCCCTGAATAGACAATACATGTGGCATGCCAGAGTTCAGGCCCTGAGGGCAGAGTCGGCTTCAGGGGTGGGTACCCACAAAGGGCTGGTGCTCACCAGAGCCAAGTCCAGCTTAGCATTTCAGTCACTGTCGAGATTTCAAAGTTTTGCACAAGGACTCCCATGTTTTCCTACTGTTCTAGGCCAATAATGAGGCAGCCTTTCTGCTGCGTTGTCTTGAACACCCACTCTAGCCCCTATGCCAGTTCATTCATCCCTGGAAAAGCTGCAAACACAGCTCAAGTGGGGCTTCCCATGTCTTTGCCTGAAGTGCCACTGGCATGTCACGGTGCTTCAGATTCTTGCCACTGCATCTTCCCTTGTGTGATGGTAACCTCTTCATTAAATGCCTGGCCTAGAGGACATATTCTCCCTCCTTTTGGAGCTGTCAATTTCCATCTGCAAAAATCATCCTTCCAAACTACATGCACCACACCTCTTGTATTACCAACTGGGCAGCCCACTTCAGCTCCTTGGAATGAAAAACTCAGTTGGCTAGTTGCAGGGACCTGCCCCTTAAATGCCGGTGGGCTGCACACCCTACTTACTAGCCAGTGCGGTAACCTTGGTGTACCATCTGCTTCCACCTCCGGGTTTGGCATCAGATTTGATCTGCCTTTGCAGATCCCCTGCCCTGTGTTGCCAGCTTTGTCTTGGATCTGCAACATCCTAGCAGGGGATATGTGTGTAGCATCTCTACTCACACACTTCACTTTAGAATCACCCTTTGAGTGCAAGGGAGAGCCCAGGCTGGTCATACTCTTCTAAAATGATGTGGATGTATTCAGTCATGTACCCATGGGCACACCTGGTCATTCTTTTTAAATTATTATTAACTTCATCCTGATAGACACAGGGTGAGGTCTGAGTAGGTTTCATCCTTGGAAGCTTGGCCCCAGTGTGTTGGGCTCACTGGGACAGAAGCGTTGGCCCAGAGCTGTCCCCCCTGTAGGAGCAAATGCAGCTTCTCAGGCATCAGGGGCCAGGCAGCCAGCGTGCAGAGGCTATGACAACTCTGACAGCAGGAACAGCTGTCCCCTCACCAGCCCACCTTGCTAGTCCCACACCACCCAGGAGCAGCACACTCTGTGGGGGTGAAAGGGGGGATCAGGGCCTTTGTGAAAGACACCGTGCCCCAGGAAAGTCTGGAAGAATGAGCTAGAAGCAGTCACCAGGGTCTTTTGAAAGCTAGTTTTTAAAAAAGCCTCCTTCTCCTTCCCATTCCATCTGTTCTCTAACCCTTCCATTAACCCCCAGATCCTCTTGTTCTTGCTCTCTTCCCAGAACTTATACAAGACACAAAAGGCACTCTTACTTCCCCACAAGTCAAGGAAACTGGAATGGAGCATGGCTGGGGTGGGCCTGGGGTGGGAAATGAACAAACCTCCTCCACGTGACTGAGATATCATAAATGGTTCTGATAGACCAAATCCAAAATGAGAAAGACAGGAGAACATTTCTAAATGGGCAGAGTTCAAAAGAGCTGATTCTCTATATAGTCACTCAGCCTGCTGTCTACTGAAGAAGCACACCTTATTTTCATCATTAAAAAACAAGAATGAAAAAAGTCAGGATTCAAATCCCAACGGTACCACTGAGTTTGCCTGAATCAGGAATACCAAAATATTAAGGCTTAAAAAAATTAACTTGAGTGCACACACATTTTTCTGTGAGTTTTACTTTCCAGGTTTGGAGACTAATTTATAATTTGTCACCTTTTGTCTTTTTCCATACAATGTCATTAAGTCTAACTTGGCGTTTCCTGTAGCCTGCAGTAGGATGTATGCTATTTTAAATCTTGGGATTGCAGACATAGATGGTGGCTAAAGATCTGTGAACCATAAGTAAATTCTTATAAGGAACATACAAAAAAGATTGTTCTTCAGTCAGACTTAAGCCATTACTTTTTTTTCTAAAGAAGAAAAGGCACAAGTTAAGAAAAAGGCACCGCCAAAGACCTTCTGCCCAAATGTGCATCTCCATGAAGTTTCCTGCTGAGTGCCTATGAATGCATCCTGATCTGGGAAAAGGATCCAAATAGGATTTCAAACATCCAAAAATTTTAACTCAAACATTTAGGTATTTCACCATGCTGCTATTCATTCATTCACTGATTTTTTTTGTCTTAGTTTAAAGAGATGCTAAACAAAAGGAGGCAAGCTCTACATGTATTTACATTCCAAAACTAAGCCCCCCTCACCATCCCCCAAGTCTGTCATCCCTTCACAGCTAAACAAACCGTAAAGTCTAGCCCTAAGTTGAGGAAGAGAAGCAACAAACATAATAAGAAAGTTTTCCCCTTTTTCTTGAACAAAACAAAACTAACCCTCCAGAGTAGTTAATCCAATCTAATGTCTGATGTCCTTGCTTTTGGATGATTTGCTCACTTTAAGACAATGTATGAAGCTTAACAGGAGGACAAGGGTATTTTTTTTTTTTTTTACTGGTTTTGTACTATTGTACTCTTTATTCTTAGTTTTGGCCAATGGAATGCTTCTGGCATCTTCACTGCTAAATATGTTGATTAACTTATAGCATAAAAATGGTGACTTTATGATTTTAGGTACAAAAAGCCTAACTTCCTTAAGTTAAATGTTTTTACTTTCTATGTTATAATGACCTTAATGCTGGTCAAAGCCTTTCAACAAATTAACAGTAAAGGCTTTTCACAGTGATTTTATTTAACTGTATCAATGCCCATCAAAGGTAAGAAGATTAAGTATTGCTGAAGTAGGCTCACATTTCCTTGAAAATAGGGCTAGGGAATTTTCTAGAAGTCTTTATTTTTAAGAGGCTCTCTCCATTATTTTGGGGAGCTTCAACTTACCAAATGACCTTAGCATCTACATAGCATGTAAGGGTTAGAGCCTAGTAAATGTACAGAGGAGCAGACATGCAAGTACAGTACTTGCCAGGAAAATTTCTCAAAGGTCTTTAATGAATATTATGTTGAAGAACTGCTGAGAATACAGGGGTCACAAAGTCAGTGAACTCCCTTCATTGTTGAATATTTTTTAAAAATTTTAAACTTGAACCTTAGATATCCTACATGCATAGTTTCAGAATTCTCAAATTTGAAAAAGAGTTCAATATTACAATATGGCTCATGTCAAGTACATGAGTCTCAAAAAGCTAGGATGAAAGTAATATTTCTAACTGAATTGCTATAAATTTTAAAAATCAGGTATGAATTTGAGCACAATTTACATCTTTCATAAAAAACTCTAGTCTTACAAGTTTTGTTTTTTCACAAAATACCTACAAAAGCATTAGACCCTTTCATCTATGGCACACTTTGGCACATTATTCTCTTCTCACATCTGAAAAGCAAATTAGCAGTTCTCAAATGTGATGCTACAACACCAGACAAAATGTAAGCTCTGAACTTTGTTAAAACTAGTCTGACAAAAACTAAGTATATTCATAAATTTAAAAGAAATATAGCCCTCCCCAATCAAAAATAAACATGAAGAAAATTAAAGTTATTTATCAACTGAAAAGCCAAGTACCTAAAATACTAAAATGAGAATTAAAAAAACAAACTCAAGGGTGTCCCTTGCCTCCCTGCAAGGTAAGTGGAGAACGCATGGAGAACCTAGACTTGCACGGGGGTCCTAGGGTAGGGCAAGTGTCAGAAGGGGCCTCCTGAAGCAACACTTGCTTTTCTATGCAGAAGAAGCAAGATCAACCCCTGCAGTGACCACTGTGACTCTCAGTAAAGCAGTAAGGAAGAATCCCGGTTTCTGCTCCACTGGGAGTAGAGGTCCAGGGAAGGCCCAGAACTGTACCTCTGCTAAGCAATAACGTGTGCTTAGCTGCCAGGTATCAAGAAAGACCTAGCAGGGAATATGCATGTTTGGTTTCATCCAGAAGAAAAGAGGAAAAGCAAGAGCAGAGGATGTCCACTAAACGAGATTTTTAAATACATCAGTTGCAAGGGGTTTCATAAAATAATAGCCCAGATGTTTAAGATTCAAAGGAAACTCACTGGTTACAGCAAGCTCCAGGAAAATTTTGATCTGAATATGAAAAGACAACAACTCCAAGAAGACACAGGAGTCGGATAGGTAATTGTATGTATTAGTCCTGTATAGACAGGACTAACCGAAAAGGTTATTAGTCAGCCATTCTAAAAATGCCTTAATGAGAATTTATAAAAGTATTTGAAACAACAACAAAAAGATCCGAATGGAAAAAGATATAATGAAGAGCCAAATTCTAGAACTGAATGATACAGTAAAAAAAAAAAAAAAAAAAAAACCACCAAGCTCCTCCCACCCTCCAAAAAACCCGTAAAACAAAAGTGGCAGACTCAATAGTAGAATGGTAAGAACAGGAAAGAATCAGTAAGCTCAAACAGCAAACAAGAGGCTGAAAACAAAGAACAGAGTCTCAGAAATCTGTGGGGCAATACCAAAAGATCTCATGTAGGACACTAATATTTCAGAGGGGGAAAAGTGGTGGGGCTGGCTGAAAACTTTCTCTAAGAAATTATGGAGGGAAATTTTTTCCAAGTCTGGCAAAGGTATAAACTTAGAGAGTCATAAGACTAAGAGAGAACCCCATAAAGTTGATGGACACATGGAAATCAAATTTCTCAAAAATAAAGATGAAGAAAAAGCCCAACTACAGCATGAACTGACGCCTTACCTGAAGAAGAAAAAATAATCCAAATGACAGCAGATTTCTCTTTAGAACTCATGAAGACCAGAAGGAAGTGACAGATACTTTCAAGTGCTAAAAGAAAAGATCTATCAGCCCACAATCTTAGCCTGGATGATAACATCCTTCGGAATTGAAGGAGAAATCAAGACTTCCTCAGATGAAGTAAAGCAGAAAGAATTTGTCACTAGTAGCCCTATCCAAAAAGAGTGTCTTGAAACAAATCTCCAAAAACAACGTAATTGAGAAAAGAGGTAATTAAATATTAGGAAGAAAGAAAAATGGGAAAAATAAAAACATGGATAAATACAACACGGTTCACCTCTTTTGAAACAATGTTTGGTTGTTGAAGCAAAATTTCTCACATTGTCTAATGTGGTTTTTGGTGTTCTTAAGAAAATGAAGAATAAGTAGCCACCATAAGAACTTAGCGATGCAATCATGAAATTAGAAACTTGGTGGGTGGGCTCAACAAGTTGAAGAGATTAGGGATCAATGAATTTGAAGACTGAACAATAGGAGTTATCAACCTGAACAGACAGGCATTAAACTTTTTTTTAAAAAATAGAGACATTATTTAAGACAAATATATTACAAATTAGGAGGGTAAAAGGATATAAGGGAATGTAGATACCAGTCAGGCATGAGAGATTTTGGATTTGCAGTTTTAATATCTAGAACATTTATAAAGACTAGATACACTTCAAAACATTACAGATAAACCCAAACGGAATCAGGACAAAAAAAAAAAAAGGCAAAGTAACTCCCAGAAAGGCGGGGAAGAAACAAACAATAAAGCAAAAATTATATAGAAGACTTATGATGATGGGAAGGACCTATGGAGGATCAGCAACAGTGGATTGCTCCTAAGGAGAAGCGCTGTATCCTGATTACACATGTGAAATCAACTACATAGAACAGTATATGCCTACTTAGATCTATATGCCACTTTCCTGCTTTAGATACATTAGATATTTTACTAGACAACTTTATAAAATGTAACTTTGGGGAAAACTGGGACAAGGTACACCCAAACTCTGTTAATTCCTATGACTCTACAATTACTTCAAAATCCCAACAAGTATGAAATAATGACAAATATGAAGTGGCAAATACAAAATGTCAAACTGTACGAAGGTCATGCTACATTCATTGATTTTTGAAGAACCAATTCAGAATCGGTAAGTACTAGAAAGTTGAATTTACCAAGATTTTTAATACTCTCAATTATATAAGACTTACAATAAACTGATAAGTTTAAAAATGTATATATAACATAATTTTATCATTTTAAGGAGAGTATGCCATTAGCTCTGTATAATTATTATGTCTTCAGAAATAAAGCAGTGTGTACAACTGAGATCCTCAGCAAGCCAATGAATTATTCTGCAAATATTCAAGAAAAATGTGTTATATTCATCAAAATTTGTAACCCTGTATTACCATATCTAACAATATAGTTACTTAACCACAGCAGTGAATACCAACACTTTATAACTCAATAATCCGGATAAAGAACATGGAACATCAAGATAAAAATATGCACATAAAAACATGTATGTCTCTAGCTAATAGAAACACCCAGGGAGTAAACATAATATATTAAATACAAAGCTTTTTGAATAAACTATTAAGGGAGAAAATTATTTTTTAACAATTGTTTACAAAAAGAGACAAATGCATCATGGAGGACTCAATATAAAGTGATATAAAAATAATGAAGTTAGACCATATATGGAATATAGAATGTATGTTTATGTGTAAGAATAAAGGGCAGTAGGGTTAAATCCCAGGCTAACTTAAAATCTACCAAAAAGCAGAACACTTGCCTACCACTAAATGGACCTGGTCCCCGTTTGAAACAATCATTTCTTTGTGAAGGAAACAGAAAGTAAGGAGAGCAACTGAAGACTGAGGTTCACCTGCACCTGAGTTGTCTTCTATCTGCTACAGGATATGATTATAGAGAGACAAAGGAAAAAAGTAAACAAAAGTCATATATTAAAGGCATTTCCCATGCCAAGAACAGCAAACCTAATACCATGGCTTATGAAGGAGACTTTATAAGGAAACACAGAACTTAATTCAATTTCTTAACATTAATTGGAACCTTGAAATGAGATGTTAGATTGATAATACAGAACCTAAGGCAAATTTCTAATATCCTTGTATCATGATCACATTTTCATGAACAAGGATTTAAACATTAGAGAGTGCCATGTCCAAAAGATATGCAATGCTTTCTTGAGTAAAAAGCAAAGTGATAATTATTCTTTGTCCTTTCCCATTTCAGTGAAAAAGATCCTGTCTTCAGTGCAAGCCAGGTTGTTCTAGTCATTATAAAATCTGATCACATCAGTGGGGATGTTATTTTCCAGGACAAGCAAGGGATTTTGATCATTTTAAGCTATTGCGGTATTGTCTTTTAAAAGCAACTGATTTTTGTGAATATATTACTTGGCGCAAACACAAAATAACAAACTTTTTGTCATTTTTTAAGAGAAATATTTATAAAGCTTTCCAAATTGTGACTCTCAGTATTTCTTAATAACCCTCTTTGCCAGATATATCTTCTTATATCTCAGACTCCACCAAGAAGCAGAGGAACTGATGAACACGTTCCACAAACAAACAAGAAAACCCAAGTGTGTTTACAGTGCCAGGCTTACAGCTGTTATCAGAGAAGCAAATAACTTCCTATGTTGGATCGTTGTCTTACGGTTGTTATTGGTAACTAAGTTAATGCTGAATCTAGACTAATTTGTTCCAACATCGTCTGGTGCATAATGACTGCCCAATAAACAAGTGCGGAGTGAATAAATGAAGCACAGCATATTCTAAAAACTCCAGTCTCTCACAGAAAATCTGACAATCTGTCATGTAGCAACACATCCACACACACGTGGCTCCTCCAAATAAATAAATGAAAATAAATAGGAGCTGGCTCTTTGGCACAGCAAAACTAGGATCCCATATCAAAGCACTAGTTCAAGTGTCAGATGCTTCACTTCGGATCCCACTGCCCACTAATGCACTTGGGAAGGGGGTGGAAGATGACTGGAATACTTGGGACCTGGCAGCACTGGGCACCTTTACCGAATTCCAGGCTTCAGCTGCCTCAGCTTGGCATGGTGCGGCCACCTGTGGAGGAAATCGGTGGATGGGAAATCTCTTTATCTCTGTCCCGATGTCTTGCAAATAAATACATCTTCTCTTTTAAAAAGTTACAAAATTTGGGCCCGACATAGTAGCCTAGTGGCTAAAAGTCCTCTCCTTGCACGCACCGGGATCCCAAATGGGTGCCGATTTGTATCCTGGTAGCCCCACTTCACTTCCAGCTGCATGTGGCCTGGGAAAGCAGTCAAGGATGGCTCAAAGCCTTGGGACACTGCACCTGCGTGGGAGACCTGGGCGAGGTTCCTGGCTCCTGGCTTCAAATTGGCACAGCTCCAGCCATTGCGGTAACTTGGGGAGTGAATCATCCGACGGCAGATCTTCCTCTCTCCTCCTATGTGTATATCTGCCTTTCCAATTAAATAAATCAATCTTTAAAAAAATTTACAAAACTCATAAACTTAACAAAATTAGACTACAAACCTTCCTATCATAGCTAGCCAAGGCAGAGTAAACCCAAGACACACTAAGCTTAAGATAATACATTTATGTGAGATGACCTCATTTTTGATGAATTCAGGTTCATTTTGTTGTTATATTTCCCTTACTGCTAAATTCAAATGAATGGGTTTGTGGTAATTAAAAAAAAAAAAACTCATCGGAGTGTGGTTCATTTCTACTACTCGCAACTCTGAACAAAGGAACCTGGATGCAGAGTATGACCGTGGATCATTATTACGGAAAACGGGTTGAAATCAAAAGCATGGTTCACCATTTTATTCACTATTTTTATTTGACTCATTTTTACTTTTTAGTATTTTGATTTGTGTATGAACTACCACATCCAAACTGGCCATCTGCAGACAGAGGGGGCACGTTTATTTATCCTACTCTTGCCAATATTCTATATGACCTATTAACCAAACACTGCATACTTAGTCCTTAGGAAAACTGTGTAAACAAGCTCAACCTATGCATTTTTAGCTAACCATTCTGTGGGAGAAATACTCATTATTAATATGTACCTTAAAGTGCACTTATACCACTATCCACCAGCTAGTAGTAACCAGCATTTCTGGTTTTTTTTTTTTTTGTGTGGGGGGGGGGGAGGAGGAAAGGGCAATGATAATTTATACAGATGATGACAAATCTCCCCAAGTTCTATAAGTCCAAAAGTAACTATTGGGGCCGGTATTGGACATGGCAGTTAGACTTCTGCCTGAGACGCACCTCATCTGGGAGACCAGGATTGAGTTCGAGGTACCTAGCTTAGATTGGGCCCAACTCTAACTTTTAAGGCATTTTGGGGAAGCAACCAGCAGACGGAAGATCTGTTTCCCTATTGCCTTTCAAATCAAACAAATCATAAAGATTTAAAAACTAAATTATTTGTAGTCTATTCCACAGGTATATGTATTATAATTGTAGAATCTTTCCCTAATGCTAAACCTCCAGACACTCCCAAAACTCAATAGCTTTTCATCATATATATTTTTTCATTAACTTTCCTTTTCCATTGGACATTCATGCCTTCCATTCACTATCAAGTTAGTGGGACAGATTGATGGCCCTCTTCTTTTAGAAATTTTAAAAATAAAAGTGAAATACATCAGCAGTTTCTAAGTTCTTGATACAGTTAATTTCTTTTTTTTACATTTATTTTATTTGGAAAGGCAAATTTGAGTAACAGGAAGAGAGACAGAGAGAAAGATCTTCCATCCACTGGCTCACTCCCCAACAGCCAGAGCTGAGCCAATCCAAAGCCAAGAGCCTTCACTGCCTCTCCCATGTGAGTACAGGGTTCCAAGGCTTTGGGCCATCTTCTTCTACTCTCCCAGGACACAAACATGGAGCTGGATGGGAAGTGGAGCAGCCGGGACATGAACCAGAGCCCATATGCGATGGAGACATTAGCAAGCAGAGAATTAGTCAGTTGAGCTATCATGCTGGCCATGTTAGCTTGCTTCTTTAGACTTAATCAACATGTTGAGTTCATTTTCAAATTTTCTGCTATCCAGCATTTAACTGTACTGAATCTACTGACTCAGAGAGTAGGACTGGATCTTTCTTTCTGTATAAATAGAGCGTGGTCAGAGATCTTAAGTGCTTTTGGGGAGGTGAATGTTTGCAGTATAGTGAGGTAATCCACTACTTGGGATTCCCGAATCTCATATTCTATCAGAGTGCTGATTCAAGTCCATGTTAACCTGCTTTCAATCCTGATTCTGGCTACAGCATCCGAGAAAGCACGGGAAGATGATCTGGGCTCACTCGCACCCTCTCTCTCCATCTATCTCTGTCTTTCAAATGAATTAGCTGACCAATCAGCTCTTTTTTTAAAAAATGTATTGGATAGGGAATAGGCTGTGTCAAATACTTGCTTCAAATTGTGGCCTCTTGAGTCAGATGGTTCCAGTTCAAATCTCAGCTCCATTACTTGTCATGTAACTAATGTCAGGCAACTTCTTTCAGGAATTTTTTCAGAAGTAAGATAGAAATACCAATAGTAACTAGTTCATTGGGTTGTCAGTATGAAATACGATAGTGTTCATTAAGAGGCTGGCACAAGGTCAAGAAATATATGTATGTATATACATACATACATGTAGATATTGCATTTATTTATTTCTTTGACAGAGTGTCAATGAAAGGCACAGACACAGTTCTCTTCCATCTACCAGTTCAGTTCTCCAACAGCCTTAAAGACCAGGTCCGGGCCAGGCTGAAGCCAGGAGCCTGGAACTCTGTCTGAGTCTCCCATGTGGGTGTCAGGGACCCAAGTAGTGTTAGTAGGGAGCTGCATCAGAAGCAGAACAGCTGGGACTCAAACTGACACTCTAATGTGCTGTAAGTGATGGTTTAATTCACTGTGGCACAATACCAATCCTAGAAAATATTTAATTTATAAAAATAACCACACCATACCACCACCATTCTACCAATAAAACACTAAAGTCACAATCCAGCGCTTAGAGTTTCAAGTCTCATTTTAGAAGTGTTGGAAACCTCCATCCTCCCTAAATATAATAACATATCAAATGTATATTAGGGATCCACAAAAAGCTCATGGAGAAGAGATATTCTGAAACACTATGCATGGATTGAAAAACATTTTTGAGGACCAAAACGAATTTCTCTATAGTCCTAATTTTGTTTGTTTGTTTGTTTTTGACAACTTTTCAAGAAATACTTATTGACGGAGACCAGCTCCGGCTGACTCGAGAGCTTGCAAAGGATGTGTGGGTCGGCAAGACGTTATGAAGAAGAAATATTTAAAGTGGTTGAAATGTTATTCAGGATAGTAACTGAAGTAGAAAACATGATGTAAAAGGAGGAGAATGATTTTTTGTTAATGTACTTAATTTAAGAGGGTGTCACACAGGGAAGCCACATGCAAAGCCCTAGGAGGGTATAGGTGTCTGGAGAGCAACCAGACCTACATATGTGGCACCCACCATGTCTGGGTGGCCCATGTAAATGTGGTGTGACAGATGAATTCCTCCAATGAGGAATCCAAGATCTGCCCCGGGAGTCTAAGATGCTGTGGGGAAAACACAGGGCCAATACTGATGTTCAGAAAGGTTTAACCTCTATTATTGAGCCTTTCATAATGAGGAAAAGGTTTTGTTCCACAAAAAGAATGCTCCAATAATCCTGAGTTACCTATTAACACAGACATTTTAGACTATCTAGACCAAAAAAAAAAAAAAAATTAGTATCTGCAAGCCACTCTTAATCACCTCTTTGAAAAGATAACCCGATGCTCTGACCATTAAAGTAATGCCATTTAGTTCCTGCAGCCACCAGCTCGAATGTCATCTTGGCCACTCATTCCAAGCAGATGAATACGCTACATTCTTTTTTTTTTTTTCACAATGGTAAGATTTTGAAAGAGGGCTTAAAAAAAACATTCAAGTTTTATCTTGTGCAGGGACAGTGTCGATAGAATACATGGAACTTGTGAGAAAAGACGATTGTCCTAGCCTAGATAACATTTGCCAAGCTCCAGAGGCAGTACCTTGGCGGGGGCAGGGTAGGGGTAGAGGGAGTGGATTAAACCACTGTGACCTGCAGCTTCATGCCATGTTCACTTGAGAAAAAGTATCATCCCACGTACAGTTCATTCAGGGTTGCATCATGGGACCAGCCCATCTGAAGGTGCCTCATTTCTCCACAAAACCAAATCCAAAACATTACCAACATTCAGGGCAGTAGTGATTGACATAGCTCTCTTTCCTTCCAGATTCTGCAAAGTACTAAACCTATAAGTTTTTTTCTCATTACAAAACACCACCCACATACCTCAACAATTAGATTTGTAATACCAATTACAAATTACAATTACAATTAGATTTGTAATACCAATTACAAATTACAATTACAATTAGATTTGTAATACCAATTACAAAGTTTTTTTAAAAGGATTTTAATAGGCACAATGGCTGGAGCTGAGCTGTTCCAAAGCCAGAAGCCAGGAGCTTCTTCTGGGTCTCCCTCATGGACGCAGGGTCCCAAGGCTTTGGGCCATCCTTGACTGCTTTCCCAGGCTACAAGCAGCGGGCTGGATGGGAAGCAGTGCCTGCCAGGATTAGAACCAGTATACAGATGGGATCCCGGCGCAGGCAAGGCAAGGAATTTAGCTGCTAGGCCATTGTACCGGGGCCCACAAAATTTCTTGCAGCATGTATTTCTACTTCTGAATAAAAGATGAACTCACAATGAAGCTGTTAAATAGATCCTGACAATAGGATGCTGGTCTTTCCACCATTGTCCCTACCTACAGTTTCATGATACACTTAAAATTAGAAAAAAAAAAACAAACTGACTCAAGAACAAAAGCAGATTACTGCTAAGATGTTTAGAAGCACTTACTTTCTACTATGGACAAAATATTCAACACAAACTTATTTGTTAATGGTGATCACTCGACGAACTGTGACATAAATATTTCTGGAAAATACTTCTGCAGCCAAGCATAGAAAATTTCTAAAATAAAATATAATTTGGTAATCTAAAAAACAATTCAGAAGAAATGAACTCAGACAAATACAGTTTTTGAGTGATTTAACCTAAAACATTGAGAATGTAAGTCAACAAATAATGTATCCTTTAAAAGAAATAGCTTCAAGTAGCTTCTGCCTGAGAACACAGATGAGACAAATATACTAAATGAAATAGGATAACTTAAAAAAAAACACAAAACTTACTAGTTTGAGAAACTTTACATTCTAAGATATATTCAATCATATGCTCTCTACTTGTACGTACTTTTGATAGCTTTATAAAATCAGCCATTGGCTTTGTTAAATTGAGTATGGTAAAATGTTAAGAATTCAATCCCAGATAAGTAGTTATGATATCAGTTAAAGGAACTGTCTGGAGAAGAATACACACAGACATAGTAATCAAATTCCCATACAGGATTAAAAGATGACATATAAGCCAAAAGATGATTCATGCTAACGTAAATTAATTACAAAAAAACCCACAATTATTTTTGAGTGAAGTGCTTATCCTTGTATGTTTTTCCGTAGGCAATGGCAAAATTAGTTCAATATACCTGGCATATACTTTGTCATTAGGCATGTTACAGAAAGGGAAATCATGAGTATTTTGAAAACTATTCTAATTTTCACGAAATCAAGACGAGCAAAATAAAAGAAGTTTCTGTTCATCTTCTAAATATATGAACAGGGGCTGGTGCTTGAGTACTGAGGGTCAGCAGCAATGCCAGCATATTCCATTCTCTGCTTCCTATCCAATCCCTGCTCCCGTGTCTGGGGAAGCAGCAGGCTCCTGGCTTTAGCCAGGTCCAGCCCTGACCATTGTGCTGACCTGGTGACTGAACCAGCTAACTGGAGACTGTTCTGTGTCTCTCACTCTCTCTTTGCCACTTTTTTTTTGTCCCAAATAAATAAGCAAATCTTATTAAAAAAAAAAAAGAAAAAGAAAAAAGAAAAGTGACTACATGTCACAAAATCTCAACATTTCCAAAATTTCAAGTGCAATTTAGCGAATGTATTATTCTATCATATTATTTCTGGCACTAGTCATTATGTCAGAAAACATTCTTTTAAATACTCAGAAGACTTCAATCCAACATCTCCCTCCACACTTCTACATATTCCAATAGAGAAGGAAGGAAAACACCTTGTTTTCTTCATTGCTTGCCCAGAAATGACTAGAACACCAAAGGCACAACCAAGATTGGGTTCTGTTTTCCTTCTAATCTATACTGTGTGTAAGTTGAAGGAGAAGCACCTGTTATATTTGTCAGATGATTAACATAACAGATGGGTAAAATGGACAGATGAGCTCTATTTTTCAGACTAACCAAAACCAAATTATTTCATAACCAATTATATTACTAATTCTTAAAAATAGTCCAAAAATATAAAGGCAGTTTTCCCATTACAAATTTACATTCCAAAATCAGATGAACTCCGAGTGTGAGTTCATGCACTGATTATATGTCAAAATAATTTTTGATGCTATTTTAATTTTAACAAATCCCAAAGAATTGAAAAAATATTCATAGAGATAATTTATTTCTATTATTTTAAAAAATTTATTGATTTATCTGAAAGTTGGAGCTACAGAAAGTCAGAGTAAGAGATTGGTTATCTGCTGCTTCACTTTACAAATGGCTGCAACAGCCCAGGCTTGGCGAGGCTGAGTCAGGAGCCAGCAGCTTCTTCTGGTCTCTCACATTGGTGGTAGGGGACCACATACCTGGGTCATCTTCCAGTGTCTTTCCCAGGCTATCAGCAGGGAGCTGGACAGAGAGTGGAGCAGCTGGCATTCAAACACAATGCTAGTGCCATGAGCACTAACTCTACCTAGTATAGCAAAATGCTGGCCTCAGGATGATTTATTTTAAATGGTAATTTATATAAAAGATTCATCATATATAAGGAGGAGTATAATTTCTTGTCTTGCAACTTTTACAATTACAATCAAGAAGTAAAACTGTAGGAAATATAAATGCCTTTTAAACAACTGTTTCTATTGACTTGAAATTAGCATATTTTTAGGCTATTGAAAAAAATTTTTTTTGGGTAAACTATTTGGGAGGCAGGAAGAACATGATCAAAATGGCCCTATTTGCCAGTCGCTGCCCAGGTAGCTATGATTTCCAGTGCTGGGCAAAGTGAGGCTGGGAACTGGAAACACAGTCCAGGTCTTCCCCGATAGGCCTGAGTTGGATCCTTGACAAACACTGTGGTTTAACAGGAAGATGGATGGGATTGGAGCTGTTGTTGAGACACAAAACTAGCCCCTCTCTCATGGGATATTGGCATTTTAACTGTTAGGACAAAACACCAACCCTTAAATTCTAGGCTTTTAGCCAATTCTGAATCTTCTAAGGCACACACACACACACACACACACACACACACACACAAATAAATATATTAAAAATTTTTTGTTTTTGAAATAAAACACTATTTCCAACTACAAATAATGTTCTCTTTGATTATCAAACTCTTAACTCTTCAAATAATTCAAAGAAATGAATACACTAATTTTTAAAACTCAGATTTATTAAATCTCAAGGATCCTTAAGATTTCTACATTTTTTGACTATTTGAGATGCATTAAACTTAGAAATATTTCCCCAAATAAATAACAAACACTTATATATTTTTCTAAGGAAATCAGAATCAATACTTACATGAATGAAACATTAAAAAGTAATGATTCATTTTTTAGTTACACAGCTGAAAGATAAACAAGTATGAAAGATAAAAAGTATGGACTAAACCAAGATATTTAAAAGTGTTTACTATATTTGACCCAAGACTTCTGGCAATCATATGGAGCCCCAGGACAATTATAATACTTAATAACAAAATGGTAAAGTATGCTTTTAAGTGGACAATGAGCACTTACAATCATTGTTTGTATTTATTTCCATGGCATTCGCTATAGTCATAAAAACATCATATTTGCAACTCAAGGAGATATCATAGTATATAAGTAAGCTAAAATAAACCTATCATTTATTCTCATTGCTTCTTGGCAGCAATACAAACAAGTTAAATATGAAGCTTTCTGAATTTTGCAAACATTATAAGCCCTTTCATCAAGGGATTAAATTATCTACCCTAATCCTCAACCTATTACAAATCTAAGAAATAGTAGTTTATGTTATAATCCTCTTTAATTGTTTAATCAATACCTAGAATTTAAAAATCCATCACACTTTTGTAGCTAACTGGTTTTGCTATGTATGTAATTAATTTAATATCCAGTAATTTATGACTGATTATAGCACTGGATAGTTTAATGAGAGGCGCATAATGCTCTAATTGTGAATATAATGATATTGCTATAATCCCTAAAAAAGTTTTTGCTTATTTATACCTTGCTTAGAGAAATCAGTAAAATTATATTTTATACAAATACTATGCACTGCAATAATGTCATAATGAAGGCATAAGATTCTCCTGGGCTAATCTGATTCTCTGCAGAGCAGATGTAGTTAGTACTTAGCAGTCTAGACTAAATATAAACAGACTTATTTTAAAGTGTATTCTTACCAATACTCTTGTGAAGGCATGGCAAATGATTTCCAAATTGACAACTCAAATGTCTCAAGATGAATTTAAGTTTACTTGATTAAAATGATAAATTGTTAAGATATACACAAAATCCCTAATAGAATTATTCTAAAAACTCAGTTTCATAACAGCCCATTAAAACTTAGGTATAAACCCTAAGTCATTGAAAAAACCAAAATACATTATAGGCAACTGAGTTATTAAATACTAGAGTAAACCAAAGTTGAAATTATCTAAACAAGACTTCCATTTTTTTGCCATCTTACTCCACGAATGTACAGGTGAGATTAAGTGATAAGTCAACATTCATACATCTGCAGTTGCCTTATTTGAAAAAAAGAAAAAGTTGCACAGCATGTTCACAAATGTGCAATGAGAGACAATAATCAGAATTGCCATGGAGCTACAACCCATTTCTAAACCACAAGTGCACTCAGGAAAAATAAAGACTTTCACATATCAACACAGAATTCAGCACTGACCCCCGTTTATGTCATTTCTGTCAAGAGGTAAGGAATTGTGGACTTGTCCTTCATGCTTACAGCATGTTCTGAGAGGCAATGGACCCTTGTGTAACCGTTGCAAAATGCCGAGATTACCAGAGATTGCAGGAGATCAACCCTTTAGGTCTCTGAGATTACAAAAATCATGGTGGCAGGGAAGAGGGATCACTTATCCAACTATCCCTCCACAAACCCAGTAATTCACCAATTCTCCTCATTCACTCCATAATTTTACTATTCATCTAAACGTGCACAACATTTATCACACTTTGCAAAATATGTTAGGGACAGGAAGGCAATCCAGTCTTTAAGACTTTACAATTTTAATCAGGGAGGAAACACATGAGAGATTAGTTTATAAAAATATTTTTAAAGATAAAAATAAAGATAGATAAAAACAAAAATAAAGATAAACAAAAGGCATGAAAAGAAAATTTAAAACATAGTAGGGAAGAACAAAAAAGTATAAATGAAGATATCTACATATCGGAAGAAAAGATCCTGAGAATCAAGATGCTAGAATAAGGCAAGCTCATGTTTAAACAGATGGAGAATCAGTAGCCAGGGTGAAGCAGAGAGGGCACATTCCAGGAAAGAGGAGAGGATAAGCTGACAGCAGAGGAGCACATGGAGACTGGTAGACACTGAAAAGCAGTGGAGACAATGGTGTGGTATTGCAGTGACCAGATAGATACTTCAGTGACAGTCAAGGAGTGATGATCTGAGCTCCACTAGCAGCTGGCTGGGAAGGAAAGTTCACTGGGAGCTCAGCAGGTGAACCTAGACAAAGAACTGTCCATCCTGCTGGTCTGTTTGATTCAACCAAGCACACAGAGAGAGAGAGCAGCAGATACTAAACAGGCTATGTGGAAACAGTGTAGATTCACAGCCCAAACCCCCCACAGAGCCACATCAGGCACCATTTTGTGCAGGGAGGCAAAGACTTCGGGCTGGTACTGTGCATGCACTAAGCTGGGAGCAAACTCATTTCTGACTCAGTGCATTGGAACAACATGATATTCTACACGTTCCAACCAAAATAGGTCTGGATAGCCCCCAGACCTGACAGCCAGCAGGTCAAGAACTCACGAGTGGCACATCAGGTACCATTTGTAGAGTGTGACATAGGCTATCAGATTGCAGGGACAAGAGAAAGCTGTGCATCTGCTGAGCTGGGGGCAAACTCATTTTCAGCTCAGTGTATTACACTGGTCCCACAAGGAAAATAATACCAACTTTGGCATCTAACAGATAAAAATAGTTCGATGTGGCCCTCAGACCTAAAGGCCAGCAGGTTCCAGTAAGATCAGCATCACGAACAAACCAAAGACCTAGTTATTTAGGACACCTGTGTCTCCCTAATCCTGGGAACTGCTCAAAATGGAAGTGGGAGAAACATTGTACAGAAAACACGCAGCCTCAGTATGGTATCACAGGAGGTGGATAATGGTGATCCAGGAGCTGGGGCTACAGAGAGTGTGGTGGAAGTTTAACATAAGAGCCCAGACCTGGAACTCTCTGAAGTGAGTGACACAAGTGAACCAGATACCAACCGTAATAAGTAAAGTTGAACTACAGACCTATGAGTAACACAGCTTAAACACCTGCCCAATGGAGAAGAATCTGTTGACCAGAAATGCAATGACCAAGAGTACAGAAGGCTCCCTTGCAAAGGAGCAAAAGCCTTTACCAACCTTAGAGTTAACTGAGGAATACATTGAGAAAATGAGGGATACAGAATTCAAAACACCTGCTATAAAGCTTCTTTTCAAGAACAAGAAGCATGTAAAGCAGGAGTTCAAGGAATTTAAGGAGTATGCCAAGTCTCTACAACAGAACGAATGAGGCAAAAGAAAGAATTTCAGAATCAGAAGATATTTCTTGTCATCATGGGAAACAATCAAAAAGCTGGAAGCAGAGCTGGGTTAAGCTAAAAAAAAAAAAAAGTATTCAAGAATCAAGAGATACTATTAAAAGGTCAAACTTAAGAGTTATGGGAATTCCAGAAGGTGTAGAAAGAGAAGCTGGGCTTAAAACTATATTTAATGAAATAATAAGGGAAAATTTCCTTAATTTGGAGAATGAATTGGCAAACATCATCAAGGAGGGGCACAGTACTCCTAACAGGGTTCACCAAAAGCTATCTTCACCACAACACATGATAATCAAACTTTTCAATCGAACATAAGGAAAAGATTTTTAAATGTGTTCATGAAAAAAATCAATTGACATATAGAGTAATGACTCACAGGAGACTTCTCAGAGGGAACTACAGGCCAGAAGAGGACGGAACAACATTTTCCAGAATCTAAAAGGAAAAAATTGTCTGCCCTAAAAACATACCCAGCAGAGCTTTCCTTTGTTTTTGAAAATGAAATAAAATTCCTCCATAGCAAAGAAAAGCTCAAAGAATACACACCTCTTCCAGATCTGTCCTACAAATGATAAAGACGTTCTCTTCACAGGGAAAAGGAATAGCACCCACTAAAACCAAAGGCAAATGTGAAGAACATCCCACTATAATAACAAAGACTAAAATAGTGAATGACCCATTGCTAAAATGATAGGTCCAAGTTACCACCTATCCATATTAAAATTGATTGTAAAAGGCTTAAATCCATCAATCAAGCATAGACTGTAGACTGGATCAAAAAAAAAAAAAGCATCATCTGTTGCCTACAGGAAACACATCTCACCAACAAAGATCAGTGGAAACTATATCTCATGCATTTTGATGTTTTTGATTTCTTTCATTTCTCCAAGCAGTTTTTTTTTTCTCATATTAAATTCTCATTGGCTCTTAGGTTATTACAGTAGCATCATTTTGTTCAAGAAGTATGTTAACTTCTCATCACTCATTTACCATTGCATACAATTCCTCTGGTGAACACAATACAGAATGATGGGCAACAAAGAAGTATAAAGTTCTTTAAAATACAGGGAAATTACTACAAACAGCTATAAATTAATAAAAATCTATTTTGACAACTGTATCTTCTTAATTTTGTATGTCAACATTCACAAGGGTATTGTACAATGGAGAAGAAACTACAATGGTCATAAACTGAAAAATGATATCCTTGAAATTATATTTTATTCCAATTTCAAACAAGAAAGATTAATGAGCAAATTTAGCCCACTTGACAAGCATCAGCTTTGTCCTGTGATTGTCCTACCTTGATTCAAAGAAAAGCTCTGATAAAATTCAAACTTTTATTGTTCAATTTTTTTTATTTTTAAATTTCATCATATATTAAAATCCTATTTGGATATGTCTGGCACCAATGGCACTTTATCTTGGCTAATGATATTATGTATAGTTATTAGGTTGTAAGAGTGACCATGGGTATGTCAGCAAACACCATCCCTTTCTTAATAAAAAGAGAGTTAACTATTTAAACAAATGCTAACACACCTGACGTTCCATTCAGATGAGAAAATCGAATATCAAGTCTAACATCATAGGAACAACAGGGTCTTGAGAATATAATAATTATCAGAGAGAATTCCTACAATATTTGTTGGAAAATCGCCTCAGTTTAGTTTCATGATGAAATAATTGCAGTTAAAAGTTCGGATTCCATGTCCACTCTTCCCACAAAGTATGAACAAAGCTTGAGTAGCAGTACTTTAATAAGATTCATCACAGCAGAGCTGGTAACTGCATCTGCAGTGTTTCTGAAGTCAAGAGAGGCAAACACAGTTCATGACATGTCCAACAGTTTCAGGGTCACAAAGAAGTTTTGTAACAGCTCTGGACTACCTGGGAAAGAAGTAAAGTAGCTTCCAAAAAACTTGTATATGCCATGAAAGTAACAGAAAGGAGGTATGGATGTTCTTTTGTAAACCATGCAGGGAAATTGCTCTCAGATATTTCTAAAGTGCATCAGAGCATGACTGGCAACTAGTGATAAACTCCCAGGAGGTGGAGTAACAGTAAGAATCCATGCTTGTTTTTAGTTGGTTACTCCTATTGTCCAAGCCAGGTTCTCCTAAGGAGCTTATTGTGTTCCAAACACTGTAATACTGGCAGCGAGTGCAGAGCAGACTCTGGTCTCTCCTTCACTGGAGTCAGCCAAGAGAATATGCTATTGGAGAAAGTAGCCTACGCCTCAAAGAGTTGGAAGCCAAGGGAAAATCTGAGACACATACAAGACAATAATATATAAACCAATTAACTTCGCCTCTGAGGAAAACAATCTTCACTTTCATCAAACTGTGTATTATTTGGCAATATAAATTGCAAATCTATTTATAGAGTGGTCAGACTAAATCTTTTATTGCTAAAACAGAAGTAGTAAGGGTCAAAGAATGCACAAATCCTAGGGAACACATTTTTTCCAAAGACCATTTTAATATGCTTTTGATACAGATTACTTTCTTGTCAATAGTTCTTTTGTCTTTCTTAAAACTACATCTGCACAACAATGAGGTCACCTTTAATAACCAGTATAACATTGCTTATAAATTTAATTTAATGTCATATTATCTATAATTATAATAAACAGGAGGCAGGTGCGACCCTTATTTGTCAAGCTTGAGGGGATTGAGAACAGGATGGGTTAATCACTTTGCTCAAGGCTAGACACAAGATCTGAACTGACTGTAAGCTCCAAGTGAGCCGCAAGAATGACCTGCCTTTTAAAATATTATTGCAATCATATGCTCTTTAAGATGTACTTTCAAATCAAGAGAGGCATCAAGCCCCTTTCACTGGATAGTGCACCCTTCAGTCCTTCTCTGAAGAATTTATCTCAGTTCTGGATGGCACAATCCAAACTGCTTCCAGTTAGAACAGACCGCATCTGAGGGCAATCAGAAAAGCAGGCAACCAGGCTCACTACACAGGATCCCTGAATAAGGAAACTGGAAATGATTTGTGGAGAAAACAATCAGAGAAAGAATTTAACGGCTGTCTCTACATATTCAAAGAATTGTTTGGTAAATTCCCCCAACAGATTATTCCACTTGGAATTTTTTTTTTTTTTGCTTGTTTTTAAATGCAGTTAGAGCTACCTTTCCTAATTTATTCTATATCTTACCATGAAAGTGCTCTATCTGCTGTCTAGCCTTGAGCAATTGATTAAGCCATCTTGATCTCATTCCTCTAGCTTGGTAAGTACTCTACTTTCAGTTTCTTAGAGGGAAAGAAAAGAAACCTAATTCTCACATTGATGGAGAGTGGGAGGTACAGAGCATGGCAACTAGCATGTGGTGTCTTCTTGAGGCATCATATCTTATTGGAGGGCATCATGTGGCAAGACACAGCACATTTGCCAGCTCAGGTCTCATAGGCACTAATGCCATTAGAGGGGCAACTTCATGACATCATCCAATCCTAATTACCTCCCCAAGCCCTTCTCTCCAAACACTACTAACATATCAATTGAGGATTAAGTTTCTCACCCATGAGCTTTTGGGGGACACATTCAGACCACAGGAATCCCTCTGAAATTTAAGATTCTATTATTAAATACAACAGGATTTGGCTGCAAAAGAACCAAAACAGGAATCCAGTTCTCAGCACATTAGTTCCCTTCCCTATCTTTAACATCTATGCCCTTTGAATGTTCCATTTATAGGTCTCCAATATCCCTAGACTGAATCATTTTGTAGAATGTTTTGAGCCGTAATAGAGCTTATTCTATGAATACATGGAAAACCGCCTCCATTTTTCTAGGACAAAGCCTAATTTTTTATTTTAAAGATTCATTTTTATTGGAAAAGCAGATTTATAGAAAGAAGGAGAGACAGAGAGAAAGATCTCCCATCTGCTGATTTACCTTCCAAAAGGTTGCAATGGCTGGAGCTGAGCTGATCTGAAGCCAGAAGCCTCCTCTGGATTTCTCATGTGGCAGCAGGGTCCCCAGGACTTGGCCCATCCTCCACTGCTTTCCCAGGCCATAAGCAGGCAGTAGGATGGGAAGTAGAGTAGCCGGAACATGGACTGGTACCCATATGGGATGCTGGCATTTGCAGGTAGAGGACTAGCCAGTTGAATCATTGTGCTCCTCCAAAAGCCCAATCTGTCTGAAGGAGTATATTCTGGTCCCCACTCCCTGAATCTACATGGTCTCTGACCTTTCTTTCCTAGTGTCACTAACTCTTTGTAATTTTCCTAATCTTCCATACTCTGGTATTGCATGGGGAAGACAACAGGGCTAGCAGGTTAAGATTTCCAAATGTAGACTGATCTCTGAGCATGTTTTCATTTGTCTATTAGCCATTTGAGTTTGTTCTTTTGAAAAATGCCTGCTCACTTCCTTTGCTCATTTCTTTACAGGGTTGTTTTGTTATTCAGTTTCTGAAGCTCTTTGTAAATTCTTGTTATCAAGCCACTACCCATGGTGTAGTGTGCAAAGATTTTTTTCCCCATTAGGTTGATTGGCTCTTTGCTTTGTTGGTAGTTTCCTTTGCTGTACAGAAGCTTCATAGTTTGATGTTCTATATTTGTTTGTTTCGGCTTCAATGCCAAAATAAATAAACAAATAAATAGTAGAATGTTGGACTTGTGACTAATGCTGAAGGCTATCTATACTACTGTAATAATATGGGAGAACTGGGAGGGAAAAGTGGAGGAGGAGTGGGAGAATTTCTATACCTACAAAATCGTATCACTGAACATAATACAGAAATGCACAAAATAAATAAATAAAAGAGAGAGGAAGAAATCATGGAGACAGTTTCCTAATTTCATTGTCTAAATGTCTTTTTTCCAGATCTAGTCAGTAGGCTTCTGTTTGTCTGCAGACACTTCATTTCCATCCACAGGGGAAGGGAACATTTACTCCTGTGGGCTAGGTAGGCACTGCCTTGGCATATGGCATGTATTTAATGTAACACAGCACTGCAAGTAAGATTGACCTGCTATTTCCACTGTACACATAATTGCTATAAAATTTGGAAATAGCTTCTTAATGTGAGTAAATTCTATATTGTCACTCCTATTGCATCAGAACTACTGGCGTATTTTCTTATTCATTCCTATGTTCTATTTATTGATTTGCTCACGAGATTTACAGTTTATAAGATATGTCGTTAACATATGAAGCTTCCTGCAAGTACCTGACTTGGGTAGATTGAAAATAAGAATCTCCGATTCCAAACTAATTTGATTTTTAATTTAGAAGCATATCATTATTTAAAGCAAGGCACACTTAGAATTGCAAACAAGATAAAGGTATCATTTTGAGAGAAGTAGACATTGGATCCATATCTACTATTATTTTTTTATGACTTTTAAAAGATATTTATTTCTTTATGAGGAGTGGATTAAATAGAAGGAGAGAGAGAGAGCAAGCTTCCATCTACTGTTTCCCTCCTCAAATGGCCAGAGCAGCAGCTGGCATCCAAGTTACCCAGGTGGGTGGCAGGAACCCAGGAACCTGAGCCATCCCTCCTGCCTTCTTAGGCACATTAGTCAGAAGCTTGACAGGAAGCAGAACATGCGGGACAAGAAGTAGCTCTCACACGGGATGCTGGTAGAAAGGGTCAAGTCTACTGCATCATAATGCCAGCCCCATGTTTTGTTTACAGACAATAACGTGTTCCAAATAGGAAGCTTTCCAGTCAGATCATCTCTGGAACTTCTAAATGCAGTATTGTTAATGCTTTTAAACAGTACTCTATGCATCTTGTTTGTAAAATTACCACAAAATTCTTAAAATCTCCACAGACAATACCTGACTTCACATAATGAAACATGTCACAATTTCAAATTCCTATTGCATTTTTAATTAAATATATTTTTATTTTAAAGTGGTTTTAACTGATTGAAGACAATTTTGGATTTAAGATTTCCTTTTTTGGTTTTGTTTGTTTTAAAATGCACCTCTCTGGCCAAGATTTCAGTAAGCCAAATTTCAGACTCAGAACACATTTTAGAAATTTCTTCATTTCAGAACAATTGCAGTAAGCCTGGTTATATCACTACTTGTTAGCTCAAAGATTTGGCTAAACCAAATGTGAAATCATGTTTCTGGAAACATAACCAATCAAAAATAATCAAAGCCTGATTCACCATACCTTTCCATCACTCATATTCCTACCAAACATTGGTATTATCCAGTAGTTCCCTGGATATAAAGCACCAAACATACCGTTAACAGCTAAAACATTAGATATAGTAACAATAATTGTATAACAAAGCTGACTGAATGGATAAACTACATGAAAGTTGGGGCTCACCAAGTCCTCTTCATTACCTTCACCTACATTTGTCCCACGGCAGGCAACCTGCTGTAGCTGCAGGTTCAAACGTGTCTCAGCATGTACTCCGCAGCCAAAAGGAATAGCTGAGTGAATTCTAGGCACCATTTCTTGGTATAATTTCTCATCAGGATACCAAAAACCCAACACACGGGAAATAAATCCTCAATACGGAGTTAAGCAACAACTTCCTTCAATTTCTATCTCGCTCTATTGATAGTTCCTGCATTTACCTGTTGGCTGACTCTTTTCCTCACATAGGAATATTTACTAGAATAAGATTTCATCTGTAACAACAAAGAATCATATATCACAATTTGCATATCACTCAGTGTTCCATGGGGACTGAGAACTGATAGATCTGAAAGAGTAATCAAAAAATTCATATTCAGGGCCCAGTGTGGTAGTCTAGTGGCTAAAGTCCCCACACTGCATCTACCAGGATTGCATATGTATGCCAGTTTGTATCCTGGCTGCTGCATTTCCCATCTAGCTCACTGCTTATGGCATGGGAAAGCAGTAGAGGATGGTCCAGAGCTTTGGGACCCTAACCATATGGGAAACCCAGAAGAAGCTCCAGGCTCCTGGCTTCAGCTCAGCTCATCTCAGCTTCAGTCATTGTGGCCCTATATGGAGTGAACTAGCGGATCGAGTATCTTTCTCTCTGTTGCTCCTTCTCTCCACAAAATCTGATATGCCTTTCCAATAAAAACAAACAAAAAAAATTTAAAGAATGATGAGATTGACTTTATTTCTTCTTAAGGGTTTATTTATTTATTGGAAAGGCAGACTTACAGAAAGAAATGGAGAGTGAAAGAATGGTAGAAAATATTCCATCTGCTGGTTCACTGCACAAATGACCACAATTGACTGGGACCAAAGTCAGGAGCCTGGAACACCATCTGGGTTTCTGAGAGTGGGTGGCAGGGACCCAAGCACTCCGACCATCATCAGTTGCTTCCCCACGTGCATCAGCAGGGAGCTGCCTGCGAAGCACAGTCACCCGTGCCTGATTCCATGCTCTGATAGGGGAGACCGGGGTCACAAACAGTGGCTTACGTGGCTCCATCACAATGCTAGCTTCAATTTACTGATTTTAAAGAATAAATACATTCAGATATGATGAAGATGAAGGGCAGGAGGCGAGCTGCATTGGCAGAAATTAAGTAAGGCTTACTTGAGAATGGCAAAGAAGCCAACTGGGCTGCAAAAAGAATTTGGTTAAGAGAGGAACGGATTGGATGGGACAGCACAGAAGGCTAGGGCTGAGTGTGCAATGCCTGGGGCACCAGGATTAGAACATTCTCCAACAGTGCTTACGCTGTGCTCCTGATGCGGATGAGTTCATTAGACAGCTATCACTCTATCAGACCCAGTAATGCACAAAACTAGGTATCTGTAACAGGTGGCTCAGTGGGTTGAAGAGACTGCATCATTAGTGAAGGTGCCAAAATTCAACCTCAGGTTTACTGGCTCACAAAGTAGGTGCTCTTGTCCATGGGGGTGCAGAAATTTATTGAATGAGTGATACGAAAATTTTCGTTTCCTAGAAAGTACAGTCTAGCTGTAGGAAACAGAGCTGGTCAGGAGGTTTTTTACTTAAAGGCACAAAAATGTAGGAGAGTTTGACAGTGTATGTTGCTGAACATCACCACAGAGACCAGAGTCGGACAAGGGAACCAAGCATCAGGAAGTAATACCCCAGGCCCGATTTGTGATGCATGCTGAGTTCATTCTCCCGCAGGCTTCCCTTTGCATTCCCCACGGTGGACATGGTGATTGGATGGGGGGGGAGGTGGAGAGAGAAAGCAGTGTCATCACAGAAAAGGGTTCCTGTTTAGACATATCTGTATAAAATCTTAGGAAAGGATAAAGTTTGCCTGTTTCTATGGGCAGGAGATAAAGGATGGAGGGCAAAAGTACAGCCAAATGATAAAAATCGATGGAGGTGGGAGCATACCACCAAGGAGAGATGCTGCTCTCAGAAGAGATTGGAAAAGAACTGCTGGAAAGGTACCAGCTGATCAGTGCAACAGGGAGACACTAAAGGCAAAGGAAATCACCAAGAGACAAATCTATTCCACGGCGGAAGTCCTCAGGGATGATAGGAACCGGTGACTACACTACCCTGAGTTCATCTATTATCACATAATGAAAAGACACAATGTTCATTTGCACATACACTCAACTTATACAAGCAATTATTTCTTATTGTAATGTTACAATAATCCCCAATTGCATTCTACATCTTACTAGTTCATGTATCTCGTCAATAATTCCTTTGAAAGAGACAATTTCAGTTTTGTCTCCTATGTTTTTAGAGTATGTCACTTTGAAACACAATTGCATTTCATTAAAAGTCTGTATTTCATCATATTTGTAGTTTTTTTTCTTCCGAACCTTCCCTGAGGGACCATCAGCCTATTGCCAGGGTGATTGTGCAACGGGGAAAAGGAAAGAGGCCTTCTGGAGACTGCTGGACATTGACCCTGAAACTGAGACTAATTCCAAGAGACCTGGACATTGCTGTGGTCCAGCAGTCAGAGCAGGGCCTTATGGAGGTCACGGGGCCAGCTGAATGTTAGCTCAAATCAGCCTAGTGGGTCTCTTACCTATCTCATGATGTTTTTCACTTCTAAAATGCAAAATTGGGATAGATAATATGCAACAGCCAGTAGAATCCCCATACAGTTGGGAATATAGACCTTTCAACTATTTTGGGTGGTAGAGAGTCTATATGTATTATGTTCAAATTAAGATAAGCTGGGCCTGGCGCAGTAGCCTAGTGGCTATACTCTGTGCCTTTCATGTACCAGGCTCCCAAATGGGCACTGGCTCTAATTCCGGCAGCCCTGCTTCCCATCCAGCTCCCTGCTTGTGGCCTGAGAAAGCAGTCAAGGATGGCCTAAAGCCTTGGCATTCTGCACCTGCATGCAAGACCTGAAAGTGGCTCCTGGCTTCAGATCAGCACAGCTCCAGTCATTGTGGCCACTTGGGGAGTGAATCAATGGACAGAATATCTTCCTCTCTGTCATTCCTCTTCTCTGTATATCTGACTTTCTAATAAAAATAAGATAAATTTCTAATTTATTTATTTATTTTTAACTGAACATTTAAAATTTTGGGTTTGTTAATAAGGCTTTCTTTTTTTAAGATTTATTTATTTTTATTGCAAAGTCAGATTTCCAGAGAGGAAGATCTTCCATCTGATGATTCATTCCCCAAGTGACCACAGTGGCCGGTGCTGTGCCAATCCGAAGCCGGGAACCAGGAAATTCCTCCAGGTCTTCCACATGAGTTGCAGGGCCCCAAGGTGTTGTGCCACCCTTGACTGCTTTCCCAGGCCACAAGCAGGAAGCTGGATGGAAAGCAGGACTGCCATGATTAGAACCAGTGCCCATATGGGATCCCAGTGCATTCAAGACAAGGACTTTAACCATGAGACCACCGTGCCTGGCCCAAGAGAAATTATTTAAAAAATGACATATGCTTAAGATTACACCTAAAATATATATACAGGAATATATACACAGAGATGTAGAGAGAAGAAGAGATTTTCCATCACCTGCTTCACTTTCAGATGCCTCCAAGGTCAGTGTTGGGACAGGCTGAAGCCTGGAAAAGCACCGGGGTCTCCCAAGTGAGCACACAGGCTCACACACACAGGCCACCTTCTGCTGCTTTTCCCAGGTCTTAGCAAGGGGCTGGAGCAGGCAGGACTTGAACCGGCACCTACATGGGATGCTACCATCACAGGCAGTGGCTTTGCACACCAGGGCATGACGCTGGTCCTTTTATTTTTTCTTAAGCTAGTTTTATAAGCAACTAGAAGCCCGTCTGATTAAAATTCATCAGTAGAAGATAAATGGTTTGATGAGAATTGTAGATTTTAAACTTTAGTTTGCATTTTTAAAAATAAGTATTTATTTAATATTCAGAGTGACAGAAAAATGAAGAAATTTTCCATTTGCTGGTTCATACCCCAAATAGTCCTAAGGGTTGGGATTGCCCCAAGAGGAAGCCAGGAGCCAGAAACTCCATCGAAGCTTCCCATTGGAATGGCAGAAGAAGCAGTACTTTCGCCAACCCCTGCTGCCTCTCTGGCATAGTAACCAGGGTCTTTGATTACAAGTGGAGTAGCCAAGACTCATCAAACTGGCCTTCTGATATGGATGTTAGCACTACCAGTAGGAGCTTAACTAGTTGCACCACAACAACGGCTTCCTTAGCTTGCATTTTATTCTGAACAACTTGCGGACTAAGTGAGCACAATCAGCAAACTGAAGGCTTTGATTCACTGGGACAGACGTGGCCTTACTGGTGTGCTCCACTCAAATACCTTCTATGCCCGGCAGCCACATTCAGGGAAGTCTCTCCTTTTGCTGGTTAACACACTTCCTCATCTGGATTGACTTCAACTATGTGACAACAAAGAACTCAAGCCTCAAAAATAGCAGCAGCTACATATCCTCCGCATGGCAGTGTAATTTCTTCTGCCTTAAGGCTGTGTCTGGCGCTGAAATCATAGTCTGTTGACTTCGATCTGGTGCTATATCACACTGGGAGGGATTTAACTCTTCCCAATACACGGGGGAATTATCTTGTAGCTCTGCTTGGCTTAGAGCTGCAATTGTACACTGCAGCTTGCTCCTCAATCAGCCATTGAGCAAAACCTTATCTCCAAACATTACCAGACATGCAAGAACATCCTGCCGTCTCTGAATCTGTTCAGCAATGCAAACACCAGAACCCAGACAGAACACTCAGAGTGGCTGATGCGTATGGAAGACTAATCCTGGAGACACCCCACTTTCAGGGAATGTTTGGTTTGCTCTTCTAATGCTTCTGCAGCGGGAATTCTCATTTTTGACTTAGGGAGTTTTTGTGAAGGAAAATGTAGTTGGAGATTGTGTGTGTGTGTTGAAAACCATGTTAACGATCAGAAACAGTGTAGGTGAGCATAAACTTTTATCAATCAGTGTTCTAGAACCTTTTCATCAGTGATCTTTAACATCATCTAATATCTTATCCGTACTCATCCAGCAGTCCCCATGTCCACTAGATTCAACTTCTCAAACAACTCTGTAACTGTCTCTTTCTCTCCAAACCCAAATCTGCGCCCCCATCTCTTCCCTGAGCTTTTATTAAGAATTTAGCAAATGAAGCCTCTGTCTCCCAACTCTTTCCTCATGTTGACTTTCTAGATTATGAATATCCCAATTCAGTTAAATGGCTTTCACAAATCCCTGTACACAGAGCTTAATGCCTGGCACAAAATCGACATTCAGTATGTGTGCTGAGTGAATGATCAAACCCTCCACTGAGAATGGTGTGTGGGAAACCAGCATTTACTGAGCGCTCTTAGGTGGTTCATGCACAATGTGTCTAGTACCTGTTTCATTGTTTTATAGTCCTGTCCTTTTCCTTAAATTCTCAAAAATTCAATAGGTAAGGGAGGTAATTTTCTCATTTCAAGCATGAAGAAACTAGAGCCTAATGACAGGATGTAACTTTCAGAAAGTTACAAGAATAACAAATAGCAAACTAAAGTTTGAAGTCAAATTTGAATTCTTCATCAACTCTTAGATCTATAATAAGAAGCTCAAAAATTTCCCTGACTCACTCGCTCCATTTTAATATATTAATTTGGACATACACAAAAAAGACATTTGTAATATATGTGAAATACAGAACCTAAAAATAAATAATAAGCAACTGAATTTTTCACTAGGCAGATCTGAACAGATACCCCCAATACGCAAAGCAGTAAATGACGACCAACACCAATTGACATTAGGGTTTTACATATTAAAACAATAAGGAATGCAAAAAATATACTTAATAAAATGGCTACAACCAAAAACAGTAATAATATCAATTGCTAGCAAGGATGAATGGGAACAAGAATTCAGTCTTTGATGGTGGCAACTAAAAATGGCACAATCACTATGGAAAACAGTTTAGTAATTCTGAAATTCAGTGTTGAACACATGATTCAGCAATAATTCTAGGAATTTACTAAATTACATCTAACAATCAAAATCAGTAAGTCAACAAGACATTTTCTAATAGGAAAATTGATAAAGCAAGCCACAGTATAACCATACAATAAAAAGTAAGAAGTGGGCTATTATCACTAAAATAAATATATGAATCTTAAATGGAGATTGTTGACTCAACAAAGTCAGTTTAGGGGCCAGCGTTGTAGCAGAGCAGATTACACTAAAGATTCCTGCAATGCCAGCACCCCACATGAGCCTTGGTTCTTGTCCTGGCTGCTTCACTTCTGATCCAGCTTTCTGTTTATACACCAGAGAAAGCAGTGGAAGAACATCCAAACACCTGAGTCCCTGCCACCCAAGTGGAGATCTAAATTGGGTTCCAGGCTGCTTCTGGCCTGGCCTAGCCATCATGGTCATCTGGGGAGTGAACCAACAGATGAAAGATCCCAGTCTTTCTGTCTCTCTTTCTTTAACTCTGACTTTGCGTAATTATATGCATAAAAACAAGCCACTTGTGCATTTTTCCCATCAAATAACATACAGGAACAGTACATGTCAATGATTACCAGGGATTCAAGATGACAGAACCAAGTAGGTCAAGCATGGGAGGAGGGGGGATTCTTTTCTCCAGTTGGCAAAACTACTTTATGTAAAGCTATGAAAATACACATAAGATATTAAGCATTTATCAAAATCCATGGCATTTTATAACACCAACAGTAAGCCCTAGTATGTGCAAATTATGAAAAAAAATTTAAATCAACTAGAGGTCAGGGGATCCAGGGATGAAATATGTTAGAAATACATGGAAGAGCCTCCCTAAAGTGTACTGCAGGATCGGGGCTGACCTAAGTAACTCTGGAAAAAAGTGCAGTCTGCAAAGGAAACTATATGTAACAATTGTTTCCCACAGAGTGGGGATGAACAATTTTGAAACCACTATTCATGTAGACCAAAACCGAACAATGAAGTAAACAGACGGTGGAGAGTGGGAGCCAGGTTTCTCACTGTTGGAGCGAGAGCTTACAGATAAGCAAGCGTAAGAGACTGGAATGATCTGTATGGGGATGAGTTAGAGCTGAGGACACCAGCAGGAACTCATATTTAGTGTAACATAAACACAGAGGATTACATACAAAATATTTATGGATACGTGCATACACAGGGGTTCATATATACATAGATGGATTTCCTGTCTCTGTCAGCAGAGAGGGCCTGGAGACAATGATACCGCCACTGCCATGAGCATACCATGCACCAGACCTTGATGCCCTCTTTTACTCTCCCATGAAAGGAACCAGAGTGTTTTTTTTTTTTTTTTTTTAGCAAAATGGCTGATTCCAGGAATGGGGCAGGGAAGACAAAGTGAGGGTGTGGTATTTTGTAGCAGCAGAGCGTGAGGAAGTTACAAACCCACCCTAAAACTTCCTCAAACCCCACTCGAATGAGGGTATGTCAAAGGGACACATACACCCACTCAAGAATCCCTCTTCCCCAGACTGGAATAACAAAGTAAAACAGTATTGGTTTACAAATCAAAGGCTAAAATAAGTATCCACAAGTCTGTGCTGACATGATAACTGAGTAACAAATAAAAAGATGTAAGATCCTTTCTGTATCTCTTCCTCTATGTGTATCTGACTTTCTAATAAAAACAAATCTTTATTAAAAAACGAAGATTTATTAAAAAAATAAATATTCATTCAAAAGGCAGAGTGACAGAGAAAGGAAGAGATAAGAGATCTTCCATCTCCTGGTTTGCCCCCCAAAAGGCCAATACAGCCAGAACAGGGCCAGAAGCCTGCGACTCCAGCTGAGTTGCCAATGTAGGTGGCAGGGGCCCAAGTACTGGGGAATTCTTCCTCTGCCATTCCAGGTACAACAGCAGGGAATTGGGCAACTGGTACTTACGTGGATGCCAGCGCAGCAAACTGCAATTTAATTGCTGAGCCACAATGGAGGCTCATATGCCATTGTATAAAAAGAATATTCTGTCCCCACCACACAGTTTGCCTTAGAATATATTTGATTATTTACTAAATGGGGGTTCAACCCCCATTAGTGACATGTGCGTAACACTGCTCATACGGTAGTGATCCTTACACAAAGGGGCTGCCCATCACCATCAAGACACAACAAGCTCCCAACAGTCTGATGTCAGACTACGAGGAGTCCACCTCTGTCTGCTGGTTTAGATTGCCCTTTTTCCAGGTATCACTGACTTTTGAAAAGGTTCCCCATTCCATGTTTTTCTCCTCAGAGTGTTTCAGCTTCACTGTTTTTCTTGCTTTATTAAGGAAATATTTACTGAACACTATTTTAGAGATATGGCATCATTCTAAGTGAATGAATGGGGAGTGAAAGAAATGGGGACATTTTTCTTTAGGCGTTCTCATGTGGTGAGATCAATAACAAGGAAAAGGAAACGGGTAATGAAAGCGAGGCCAGAGGAAGGAAACACACGCTTTGAGGAAGAAGTTCCTTAGTGAAGGAGCTGTCGAGAGAGTGGGGGCATGAGAATCAGGAAAGGCAGCTGCAGCGAGGCAATTCTGGGGAAAGGTTTGAGACACTCACTGCCCATGTGACTGCCTGGGTTCAAGCTCTGGCTCTGCCCCCAGGTCCAGGATAATGCCAGTGTGCACTCTGGGAGGCAGCAGGTGATGGCTTAAGAACTTAGATCCCTGCCAAACATGCGGGAGACCTGGAGGCGGTTCCCGGCTCCTGGCTTCAGACTGGCTCAGCTCTAGCTGTTGCGGTCATTTGCAGGGGTGAACCAGTGGACAGAAGATCTTTCTGTTTCTCCTCTCTGTAAATCTGACTTTCCAATAAAAAAAACTAAATCTTTTTTTTTTTTTAAAGAAGATTGCAGAGTGATAGACATCCATGAGGAGGGAGATTGCTCTACTTTCTACTGAATTAGAAAGCAATCAGAAACATGCAGGAGAAAATTTTCTGTGGAGAACTAATGGTTGTATTTCATAATAACAAAATTTTGGAAGCAGCAAAAAAACAAAAACAAAAAAACACTCTCTTCTAAGCTGCAATTTCAGTTCACAAAATGAACACTGGGCATGTTCACATTTTGGATTCTTGATAATAATTAACATAAATGTTCTTAACTTCTGTCATCTATCAGCTTCTGTGCACCAAGAAAATCTGGCCAGAAGCTTACGAGTTAATAACAAGAGTCATTAGATGGCAGGAAATAGGCAAGCCAGGTTCTTCATCACAAAGCTCCAGCCAGAAGGAAACAGCATGTCCACAGGAAGGCACCTGCCTAGCAGAGGGTCAAGGCAGAAAAATTTAGGACCTGGGTGATCTGAATTACATGAAGCAGTTTCTCTCAATTTGTTGGTTTCCTTCTTTTATGTTTAAATTACCAGCTGCACAATCTAATTTCCTCAGCTCTCACAGTATCCCTTTCATAGGTGAATCATTTCGCATCATTTCAAAAACGAAATTCTTTATACATGAGGCATAAGATGCTGGCAAGCACAAAAACCAAGACCACAGACAGCTGATGAAGACTCGTGGGCCCAGGCAGGGTGTGGGACAGAGGTAGTGTATCCTGTGGGTACAGGTGGCTTCTGTGTGGAAGAACAGAGTGGGGTAACAAACTTGTGCTGTCAGTGTGTTCTGGAAAGCAGGGAAGAGATTTAGGGAAGCCAACGAATATCTCCGCCCCATGCTTCTAGGCCTTCGCCACACGCACACTCGTTCTGCCATCCCAGCGGCCAACCTGGCAGACACACACAAGGCAATCACCTGCTTCAACAAGACCAGGGGTCAGGGCAAAGCTCCAGGACGCTGCACCTTTCTTACAGTGTCCTGGTGAGCTCACAGGACATAACATCTGACTCCGAGTGCACTTCCAGGCTAGTGTAGAGAGGGCCCGATAGGACAAACTCTGAATCCAGTCACACAGACTTCTTGTTATTAGGTTTCGCTTGCAACTGTCTCAACGAGTTAGAATAACTCATTATTTTTTCACCCGAAGGGTTCGCCTGCTACTTCTTGTTTTTATCTCAATTAATTTAGTGTCTGCCGGACTAACACAAATTACCACTTCCATGTCTTGCACTTTTGATTTAAAAATAAAGTTAATTTGGGAGGTGTTTAAAGCTTTATTAATATTTATATGGCCATTAGCAGCGGCTATGATTCTAGCAGGCTTCTATTTAAAATGAGAAGTTCTCTTCCATTACTGTCTCCGACTGTAGCATTCCCATTCTGACCACATCATTTTTAACATTTTTCTTAGGGCACCAACTGGAATTTCAAATAGGGTCACAGAAAAAAAAAATTTGATGTTGGTTTTCCCACATTATCTTGCCCATTGTGCTGTCTGAGTTACATAATACATGTCTTCCTTTTTCTGCAAAACTTCCCAGCAACCCTATCCTTGACCAAAGTGCACAGGTACACTCAGGGCTGAAGAGCATCTGCTTCTGGCCACGTACCAAGCAAGCACCAGGAATGTTCCAATATGACACTGAAATACAGAGGAGCATATCATCGCTCGGGAGGAAAAGGGGATATGCGGTAATGACGTAGACACAATCATGTAGCATTTCCTGCTAGCACCCCCAACGCATGTAATAGTCATTTCAATACAGTAAGGAACTAAGGAAGTTCCAGTTGGACATATGATCACCTATTGGAACTAACAGGTCTCAAAGCTGACCTCATATAGCAACAGGAGAAGTAAAAAGAAACTGTCTTTAGAGAAACCAGGATCCAATAAAACACAGCACTGAAAGTCTAACACTGTACTGGCAGCTTTCCTGAATTTCTGTATCCCATGCCTTGCTAGACGTGCGACTTCTGTCAGGTGACTGAATGCTCTGTGCCTTTATTTCCTTCTTTTGGAAATGGGGAAAAGATTTTCGCTGCTCTCACCGAGGTCTTGTGAGTCCTAAGAAGTTGACTGGGGGGGGAGGGAGCAGGTGTTGTGGTACAGTAGGGTAAGCTGCTGTGTGGGGAGCTCTTATTCCATATCTCAGTGCTTGGTTTAAGTGCTGGCTACTCTAGTTCTGATCCAGCTTCCTGTTAGTGCACCTTGGAGGCAGTGGATGATGGCTCAAACACACAAGCCACTGCCACCCATGTGGGAGCCCTGGTTGGAGCTGCTGGCTTTGGCTTTTGCCTGGCCCAGTCCTGACTGCTACAGGCATTTGGAGTGAACCACATGAAAGACCTCTTTCTGCCTTTCAAATAAAATGAAAATAAATAAATCTTAAGGGCTTACAAAGACAGTACCTGTAAGGCACGTCTACTGACAACCACAGAATTAGATAATTTTGAAATTTTAACTATAACAAATATAAGTTTAGGGCCTGGCACAGTAGCCTGGTGGCTAAAGTCATCGCCTTGCATCTGCTGGGATCTCAAATGGGTGCTGGTTTGTATCCTGGTGGCCCCGCTTCCCATCCAGCTCCCTCCTTGTGACCTGGGAAAGCAGTTGGGGACGGCCCAAAGCCTTAGGACTCTGCATTCACGTGGGAGGCCTGGAAGAAGCTCCTGGCTCTATTCCAGCCATTGTGGAGTCACTGGGGAGTGCATCAGCAGATAGAAGATCTTCCTCTCAGTCTCTCCTCCTGTCTCTGTGTATCTGCCTTTCCAATCAATAAAAATAAATAAAATCTTAAAATAAAAAAGAAATATTAGTTCAGGGGTTACTATTGCGGGGCAGTGGGCTAAGCCACTGCCTGCAATGCCAGCATCCCATATGAGCACGGTTCTAGTCCTGTCTGCCCCATTTCCAAACCATCTCTCTTCTGGTGCACCTGGGAAAGCAGTGCATGACAATACCTAGGCCCCTGCCACTCATGGAAGAGACCCGGATGGAGTTCCAGGCTCTTAACTTCAGCCCGACCTACTCTTTCCTGCTGTTGCAATTTGAGGAGTGCACCAGGAAATGGAAGATCTCTCTCCCCCCATCTAACTCTGCCTTTAAAAAAAAAAACAAGTTTAAGAATTTAAATAGTTTCCTCTACTGAGACCAAAAACAACAAGGAAAACTGAGGACAAGTAGAACCGATTACTCCTTAAGGGGGACATTCCTATCCTGTCTAGCAATCATTTGTTGACTATTAACGCACATGTGGTAACCTGGCATCTCGCATGAATTGCTCAAGAGCTGTGTTAGCTGATACAGTAGATCTTTGCTACATTTGGCTACTGGGTACCTAAAACATGGCGAGTGTAGCCTGAAATGAGCTCTAAATATAAAAAACATCACTAGAATTATTGGCTTATTTACTCTTCAAGGAGAACATTTCAAAGACATACTAGGAGGAACTTAAAATATCTTAATATTTTTAATACTCATTATTCATAAAAACTATAACACTTGGAAAATATTGCGTTAATAAAATGCAATATGAAAGTTAAGTTCACATTCTCTTTTTGCTTACTCCAGTGTGGCTATTAGGATGTCTAAGCTGCGTATGTGACTCAGACTTGTGCTGTACTTAGACTGTGCTAATTCAGATCAAGAAGGAAAGTAAGCCTTAATAAATAACAGCTCTTATTACTATGCTTTTGCAGCGAGATAGATGGAGGAAAAGATCTTGCCTCCAATGATTTACTTTCCAAATGGCTGCAACAGGGCTGGGCTGGGCTGGGCTGGGCTATGGTGAAGCCAGTAATGAGGAACTCAATCCATGTCTTATGTGGGTGTCAGACATCCAAACACTTTAGCCACCATTAGCAGAAAATGGAGACATGAGGTCTCAGATTATGTGCTCTAGGGAAGTGGCTGTCCCGAGTGGGAACTCGGCTATTGTGCCAATTAGCTGACTGTGATCAGCACTGCTCAGTTATTAAATAGTTACTCTGCTAGATGTTTTCAACACATTATTCCCAGAAGCACAGCAGCTCTAATAAGCTAAGGAGACATTCTCTCCTTTTGCACACAAGGAGATGCTTTCAGAGTACATTTTGTCCAAGATCTCAGGGCTGGTTGGGTTCAGGGCAGAAGTGAATCCATGCCTATCCTGGTGCAAAGCATGGTGCTTCTATTCTACCCAGGTCCCTTGGAGCTCTAGGCCAAAGTAAGAGAGGGGCCCTTCATAAGCAAAGAACTTTGCAGCTGGCTCAACATTATAGTTTTAAAAGGCACAGGTTTCTGAAGAATTTACAAGCAAATTGAGGAATGTGTTGTCGCCCACAAACAGAGCCATTCTGGTTCCATTTTAACTGAATTCAAGCCCCATCTGCCAACAACAAAAAAAAAGTTAAAAAAAAAAAAAAAGAAAAAGCATTTCCAAGCCAATATAATATACACATTAGAAGAGCAAATTTTAATTTTAAAAAATATATGCATGAAGAAATGACTTGCCAAGTTATAATTCAAAAGTGCTCATTCTGAGTCCAGCAATGTGGCTGCTCTACTTCTAATCCAGCTCTCTCTAATGTGCCTGGGAAGGCAACAGAAGGTGACTCCTAGGGGTCCTGCCTCCCACATGGCAGATCAGATGGAGTTTGTCCCTGCTTTTGGCCTGGCTGAGCTGTAGCTGTTGTGGCCATGTAGTTAGTGAATCAGTCGGTAGAAGGTCTTCCCCCTGCCCCTGCCTCCACCCCTAAAGTTCTGCCTTTCCAATAAATAACTACATCTTTAAGTGCTTATTTTGCTATCTCGGTGACAGCAGAAAAACGCTTAGATGTTGGATCACAAAAATTAAACTGGGGCAATCTTCAAATGGGAAACGGGAGACAATGTGGTAACATCAAATATATTTTGATTTTTTTCAGGGGATCCAATTGGCAGCCGGCGCACTGAAGTTAGAGAGGCTTTATACATCCCACGAAGACAAGGCACCCATGTCCATTGATACTGCCAAGATAGACAAAATTCCTGTACTAGTATTGTGGTGTTACGAATTTCCTTTTCTACTATCTATCTTTTATCATGTTTATTATGTTACAACGTAAAATAACATAGAAAACAAAAAATTACAATTTAAAGAAGAGTGAAACAACTAATAAAGCATAATCACAAACACGGGAAATGATGTCAAAGGCTGGAGTCAGGACTAGGCCATGGAGGAGGGTCTACTTTCGGGCCAAAACCATTCTTTCTAAGTAGTTTTTCCATTTACCAAAAACTGTTCTTTTATATTTACTAAAGTTGTGCATCAAAGAACACACGTAAATTTTGTGTAGATTAAAATCTGGCCATGCTTGCTCAATCACTCCTTACCGTGAGGAGGATGAACTGAACATCTAGAGGATACTGGCACTTCCTCTTTCACTGTTGGGATAGCATTTGCTAAACAGCAAAATATTTTTCTCACTGCTTGAAGCAAGCAGTGCTTCCTTGGGTGCTATTATTACCAGGACTGTCAATATACGCCACTTTTTACAGCACTTTTTTTAGGAAGAGAAACAGGGAGAATTTTTCCTTATGAATTTCTTCAGTACCGGCAACATGGTGATGAAAACTAGAAGCATAAAATGGGCTTGCATACATTCTGTTTAACAGCTACTCATTTTGTGAACTAAGCTACTTGTACTAACAGATTATCTGATTAAAGATTTCACACAACCAAGCGCCTGTATGTCATGCTTGCAGGCAGGGAAGAGTATTATCTGTAAGCTGTTTATACTTTTTTCTTAGCTCATCCAGGTACATCAACAAGAGGATTTTAGGACAAAAATATCTATAAAAGTATCTGTTTTAAACAACTTCACAGATGCTATAAAGAAGATCTGACAAAGGAGTGTTTTACTCATTTGACCCGAGCAAATAAAAGAGCTCTCACTTAATATTCTGAACAATGCGCCAGTCCATTTTTTTCCCACCGTGAACAATAATTATGGTCTTTGTCATTGCCGTAAACAGTCCTTGCCTGGCACACAGTAGGCACTCATGTTCAGGAACATGTATCAACTCCAGTTTATATATGCACATAGCCCAAGTTTAGACTGAATCTCTTGAGCAGCAGTCTTCCCTAATGGTTTCTGAGACTCCATTCAACTTCATTCCCTCACCAAAAACTTGGACGCTCTCACACACTTCTAAGCTCTTATAGCTGCTCACACAACATCCCCCACAGCCACTGCTTCCTGAGGGAATTATTAGTTTGTAAATTTATCTTTTCCTTGAAAGTGTCAGAGTTTCAAGGATAGGGATCACATTTTGATGCTTTGCTAATTTAATTAACTCTGAGAAATGGCCAGAGCAATAAAAGGTGGGGATTCAGAGAACAAGGTTGTGGTCCCTGTTGGAAAGTGGGAAGGTCGGGATTTAAATGGAGGATACCTATTTCCAACTTACCTTCTTCTTTTCACCCAACTGAACAGAAAGTGGGAGTGGGAACATAGTAGAACGTGAAACAAAATAAAACAATTACAGATGTTAAGCCAGGTAAGACACAAGCGCTGGGCTCAGATACACTGAGTATGAGAAACAGTAGGCACGATTCTGGGGGTGCATACCTCAGAAATAATCTCTGGAAGTCAATTACCCAACATGCACAAAAAATAAACCATGACAATCTCAGCCATTCTTGATGAAATTTTTCCTTTTTTTTAAAAAAAAGTTTTTAAGAAAATATTTCTATTTTCATTTTATTTGAAAGGCAGAGTCAGAGACAGACCCAGAGAGACAGGTGAAGTCTCTCCTTAGTTTGTTTACTCCCCACATGCCCACAACAGTGAGAATCAGGCCAGCCTCTGAGGTGGCTGGGAAGAACCCAAGGCCATGAACTCTCACCTACTAGCCACCCAGGTGTATGTTACGGCAGGAAGCTGGATCAGAGGAGAAAGTAAGACTTAAACCAGGAACGCACATACAGGATGTGGGTATCTTCTCCGTGATGCTTCACTGCTCCTAAGATGATTTCTAAAGGGAACAACATCGATCTTTGATCTGTTTCTGTATCTCTGTAAGTTGCAAGAAGAATGAAAGACTATGTGATATGATCCCAATGAAATGGACCCCCTGCTCTACAGAAGGAATTGAACAGGTAAGTCAGAGGAGAAAAATCCTACGATAGGCAACAAATTGTCAGACCTAAACAAATCCAACACTTTTGGTGGCAAAATCTAAACTACAATTAACCCAGAATGAAAAAAAAGGGGGGCGGATGTTTATCAGGAGCATGTCCTCTAATTTTAACATTACCCTGAATAGGCTCTTCGTGAAAGTAAGTAATACGTTAATGCTGGTATTAATAGGATTCCAAATAGCAAAGTAATTAGGGGACTGAGGTTTGGAGATAACTGGCTGGGTTTTTAGGCAGTTATCTACAGGCTGTCACTGTCTAGCTATGTGGCTTCAGGCAACTTACCATCCTCATTTGTAAAACAAGGCCAGTGATGGTGCATATTTCATTGGTTTGCCAGCAGATTAAAGGAAAGCCATGCACGGAGTAGCGAGCAGCACAGATACATGCTTGAGAAATGTTTGCTGCTCATGCTTTCAGAAAGCTGTATTTATGTAAGCATTTTTTAAAGACTCAAGTGATCTCTTTAAAATAACAAGACATTGTAAAAGCATATAAGGTAAAAACAAAACAAAACAAAACAAAAAAAACCCCTAATTTTTATACCTGGATGAAATCTACTGTTTTGATACATTTTCCTTAATATAGAATTATAAAGCAAAGATAAACTAATGCAGTGTGGTGGTGATGACAGCAGCAATAGTTTCTCCTCTTTAAACCTAATTGTATGATTGTGTGTGTGTGACTGTGTGCTTTAAACCTTATCTTTGGAAACACCGATGTTTTTAATCTGAAGCAAAAAAAAATTAACTTGCAGATGATAACATTTGAACAGCTAAAATTTGTGAAGAACTACAAAGTATTTACCAAAGATTCTATGCTGACAAGGAATTTTAGGCAGAGTAAATGACAATTACAGTTCAGCCTAAATACGAAAAGGTTGTTGTTGTTGTTGTTTTTCATCTGTGGGCTCTTTTGGTTTTCAAAGGCAGATCAAAGCTACATCCTTCATGGGAGAAACACGGGATTCCTGAGGCCTCCATGCACTTTTCTTCAAACACCCCACTGACCCGTCAGGCAAAGTGGTAGCTGATGAGAAAATGATAGCTACACAGTAACTACAACAGTAATAAAGAATAAACACCACTCCCCAAACCCCAAGTATACAAGTGCTTCCTGTTGTCAGGACATTGCCACTGACACTGAGCCAGTTTTTGTTCCATTATAGTAGGTTTCAGGATATGTCTGCTTAAATCCTACTGCGCACAGGACTCACTGGTCACTATCATTCGCAATCACTAACAAAACAGTGCCCATCAGCAGCCCCGCCATCTGTCCTCCCAGGTCCCTCCACACGTGGGCTTGAACAGATTTTGAACTGGCCAAGGTCACTGCACAGCCAGCCTCCACAGATGGGACCAGTGTGAAAAACCTAATTGCAGCTGTGGATAAACATGCACAAGGACACACATGGTTGGCCATATCCCTGTCTAGACTTGATGGTGGCAGAGTGTCACGGGGCACAGACAGCAAGGACATGGTTTCAAGGTAACTGCCTCTCAGGGACCTTTCCTCTATCGAGGAAATGTTACTATAATGTGCTCTGCATTTCTCCAAGATCTTTCAGTATTAATTTGAAAAACCAATAGAAAGGTTGCCTTGCCTATTCTGGGAATATCTTCTAAAATTTCTCCAGGAATTAAAAAACAGCAGTTCTTCAATAAAAAATATGGTTTTGTAACCAGCACAGCACCACAAACCATATGAAAGTTACAAATGTGGCTTGCACAGAATACAGTAGACTCTTGAGTTAGTGAAAAAAAAAATGAGATGCTTTCATTCCATGTGTTTATTTCATCTGTATTAAGATTACCTTTTCCTACTTCCGTTTTACATTCAGCTGCTTTCATGGAGCCTTTGCTTGTTTCTTCAATGCTATTTCATTGGGTATATAGACCTGCTCTTCTGTACTCCTAAGCAACTCATCAAAATGGAATCGCACTGAAGTTGATTTTCCCTCTTGAAATATATACAGCCCTTGGGGAGCTGAATTGTCAATATCTTTTCTAGACATTTACCATGTCTGGTCACTCAGGTTGAGCTAAACTGGATGTGCATTACTTTCTGAAAAGCTGTTAAATTTAAAATAAGATATCAAGTTGGTGCTATTTCAAAAGATTGTTGATAAAAAAGGACATTTAACTGTAACCATACTGAACAGACAGTTGATTATAGAAAGACATGTCAGTGCACATATGGCAGCCGACTAAATTATGCACATCTGGATTACTTTTGGCAAGAAACATAGCTAAGTGTCTAAAGCCAAGTTTAGCAATCTGTCACTAACAATATGTACATTTATTTTAAAATGTCAAGGGCTCAAAGTCATATTTTCTATTTCTTCATAAACTTTCCAGCTCTTCAGAAGACAGCAAACAGGTGACAAAACACATTGCCCAAACTGCCAAAGGCTGTATAAATAAGGGGTAATTTTGAACTTCTCACCACATATACAGAGGATTCAAACTCTGAAACAAATGCATGTGTTGTGGGATGTACTGAAACACAGATTGTTAAGTAAGGGTGTTATTGTTTTACTCTGAAAGTTGGTTGAAAAGTGCATTCCTATAAAAATATGGCTGGCCTCTACATGGAGAAGTAAACATCAGAACATGCTGGGTAAAGCACATGGAGATAGTCTGACGGCATCTACTTATAAAAGGAAAAGACCAATGTCTGTGATTTTCTCAGATTAACTTTCCTTTTTCCTGTTGCCAATTACTGACATCATTGAAACCCCAAAGAAAGTGTTTTTTTTTTTTTTTTCACTTCTTGCTTCTAGTTCCCTTGATTAAAAGAAAAGCCAAGAGACACGAACATGACTCAAACTCGCAGGAACAAGAAACTTTACAAGTGGATGAATGAGTATCAGCCAGGTGGGAATGTAGCAGTACTTGTATGCACAAAACTCAGCTTGAGTTTCATGCTGCCTGCTAGTCATTCTAACATTCCAGGCTTCTTAACAACTTCAGTAGGAATGCCAAAATAGATCATGGAGACAAGGGGGCGGGGCCTCACCAATCCAGGTGTTGCCTTCCAGTCTCCTTTGTGCTGGCAGTGAAGAACACCGGAGTAGAACTATTCATACAGTGACAATCTGAATATATACACACTCCGTGTCAGCCCCTTTTCTGGCTCACTAATTTGTATTTTTTTTAAACCACTAATCAACATATTTTTATTATATCCTAGATCTAGATAAGATTTTCAAATGGCGTATTGGGTGGGTGGGTGGAAAATGTTGTCTCTAAATCACAGTTTTTCAAACACCAAGCGTAGTGTTTACAGGCTAAGCCTCATCTACACAGTGAGGATGGTAGTGGTCTCCACCTCACAGAATGGCTGGGAGAAGTATGTGCCTCACCCTTCCAACACACCCAGCATTACTGGCTCCGATTTATACCACTCCTTTTTCTTTTTCTTAAAGTGCTATATAATTCATAAACTACAGGTTGCCAATGAAATGCTTTAAGTCCTAGAGAAATATCTAAATGAGGAGAAAAGAATAAGTAATCATTAAAATAGAAACAGGTGTTTTTGTTAAATATTTTTATAAGGGCCTTGAAATTTATTTTTATAAGCATCTTGAAATCTATGTGAACACAAATGTCTTTCTCCACCTGGATGGATAAGACTATTTGTTTTCTTGGTAAGAAAGCACACATTTTTTTTTTCTTTTTACCATTCATCCATTTCAGAAGATTTTAAGTTTAATATTACTAGGGATAGAAAGTAAAAATAACTCTATATCCTTCTTACTTTGGTATTTTCTATTTGAGTACACAAACTAATTTAAAAATTATATCTGGTAGAAAAAAATGTTCAAGTAAAAGATACATATAAACAGGCAGAAAAATAACAAAAGATTAATTAAATGAATGCATTTGCTAAGATTTAATTTTCAATGCTTTCTTCCCTTATTCTCTGAACCCTGAGGAATTTCATGTTATCCTGGGGCACAAAAATGCCAGAAATATAAATTAAGTGGATCTAGAATGCTAAGTCCTGGAAGATTCCAAGACCTCAGAAGAACCGGAAAGAAATCTCAAGATTGGTCCTCAGCACTGACCACAGACAGAAAACAGCCCTGGTCCAGCGTTACTGGACTGCTGGCCTAAAGAAGTAACTAGGAGAATTTATCATCTAGATGGCTAAATCAATGTTCAGCATAATTATCAGGTTACAGAGAATAAGTTAGGGTATTTAGCTGTCAGCAGAAAAATAAGGTTCTGGGTTCCTGGCTTTGGACTGGCCCAGTGCTGGCAGTGAGAGACTGGGGGAGTGAACCACTGGACAGAAGTCCTCTGTCTATTTCTCTGTCTCAGTCTTACGTTTCTTTGCCTTTACAAGAAGATGAAAAGAAAAATTAATTAAAATAGTTGACCTTTAGAAAAAGAGAAAATCACCCTGCTATACAGTTCACTTAACTTCTCCGAGGTCACTGAAGCAAGAATGGCATGCTCTATGATGTGCTGGTTCCAGGGAAGGAAAAATGGACTCAGAAACTGTGTCATGTGAGGGACTCGTATCAAAGCAACTCACCATGCCAGCAACAAGGAATCAAGTACTGAAAACGTCTGTCCAATGTTAAATGCCATATGGAGAAAACGGATTATTCTATAGGTTTCTCATTACTAAATGCAAATGCATAGGTACAGTCTGGAATCTTAAAAAAACAACTAAACTTGATATTGGTTAATTTTTCAGACTCAGTTCCAACATTCAGTTTTGTTTTAGTTTGCAAAAATAATTTATTTGAAATAAGGAGGGGGAAAAAGAGGGCGAGGGCCAGATGGAGGGACAGAGAGAGACTGTGAAAGAGCTTCTCCACTGAGGGGTTCACGTGGCTAGGGCTGTGGTAGCTGGGAGCTGGCAACTCAGTCTAGGCCTCTCACATGAGTGGTTTTCTCAGTGGGTGGCAGGGACCTGACCACCTGCCCTTTCACCTTCTCTTGGGAGGGTGCGTATTAACAGGAAGCTAGGATTCGGAGTGGTACTGAGATTCCATGCGCGTTGATATGGGATGTGTATCCCAGGGTAGTGTCTTTATCTGCTTTATCCATGCCAGCCCCCACAAACCCAGTTTTAAAGATTAAACCATAATTTAAAATTAAATCCCTCAACTGTTCGGCAAAGATGTGAGGTTTTTACTTTAGGTCAAGGGTGAAAAAGTAAAGGGGCTCTACCATGACCTCAGCTTTTTAGCTGCATTTCAAATATTTTACAATATATGAACACTCGTGAGTATTTTGGTGAATTCTGGAATCTGAGAAACCATCCCTTTCACAAGATGTAATTAATAAGGTATTATGGGAAAAACACAGGACAATGTCTTTCTTGAATCATGCTAATTTTATTACAATGAACCTAAATATTCTAAACTAATTATTTCAAACAATAGCATTTCCAGTACTTAAAGGAATTGTTCTTCTAAGAGTCTTTTGAATTCAATTTTATTTGTCCATTATTTATAACACCCTCTTAAGGTTAATATAAACAGAGCAAGCCGTGTTGAGTTATTCCTCATGCCCAAATTGCTGCTTTATTTTATTTTTCTTTTATTGAACCCAACTTGCTCCTAAACATCAGTGTCACAATCAACTCAAAATCCTCATAACAGCATTTGCTTGGAATATATGCTATGCTTAGTCCAAAATCTGGGTTAAGTAACAGTGAAGTTTGGAACATACATCAACCAGCAAAAGTGACTATACAGAGTATTTTTGGTAATAATATTTATTGGCTAACACCACATGAAGACAGAAATGGCACTGATGTCCACAAAGCAAAGCTCTGAATCATTTGTTGCTCATTCTATTTGGGAGTGAGTTTTATTTTAAACTTGTACCTAATGTATGTAAGAAGCTATACTAATGTTCCACAAAAGTTTTGTGTGTGTGTGTGTGTGTGTTTTTTTTCCCCCTTTGAAGATGTATTTGAAAGGCAGAGTTACTGAGGGGAAGACACAGAGATGTTCTTTCCATAAATGGCCCCAGTAGCTGGGCTGGCCGGGAGGAGGTGAGCCAGGAGCTTCACTTGGGTCTCACAAGCAGATGCTGGGGCCATCTTCACTTGCTTTCCCAGGCACATTACTGGGAAGCTGGTGGGCAGCAGAGCAGCCTGGACTGGAATTGGCAACTGGATAGGATGCTGGTATCGCAAAACACACCTTAACCCAATGCACCACAAATTAGTTTTCATTGCCTTAGTCCATTATAAATAATCAGCTCTTGCCATAACCTAGCATCGCAAGACACAATCTCCACTAAAATTGTTGACCTCACTGATATTCATTGCTAAAATGACGATTCTCATTAACAGCAATTATACAGTTTCTCACAAAAATGACCTAACAAATATGAAAAGTTAGACTGTAAGATCACGTGAAAGCTAACTTACTGTTTTAAAAATCTACATGGGCCCGGCGCGGTGGCGCAGTGGTTAAGGTCCTCTCCTTGCACGCCCGGGATCCCATATGGGCGCCGGTTCTATCCCAACAGCCCCACTTCCCTTCCAGCTCCCTGCCTGTGGCCCGGGAAAGCAGTCAAGGATGGGCCAAAGCTTTGGGATCCTGCACCCGCGTGGGAGACCCAGAAGAGGCTCCTGGCTTCGGATCGGCATAGTGAATCATCGGACGGAAGATCTTCCTCTCTGTCTCTCCTCTCTGTATATCCGCTTTTCCAATAAAAAAATAATAATAATAAAAAATCTACATAAATAAAAATTTTTATTGTGCTCAAGTGCTTTTGCAAATATCACCTTCGTAGCAGTAAACTTCAATTAATGTGGAAAAAAATCAGAAATTATATTTTAATTAATTTACCTAAATATTTTATTTAACTTAAAAGAATTCAATAGCTTCTATATTTCACTAAAATATTAAATATTTAAAAATAATTTAATAACAAGTAATACTTTAAAAATTTGCAACATTAAACTTTAATTCCTAAATGTAAAATAGTCAGAATGTAGTTGCCTACGCTATTCATGGGTGTCCTAATGCCTACATTGTAGCATTATTTTTAGTTCCTGAAAATAAGTTGTGTTTTTTCATCTCATCACTTCACTATGATTTCACCAGATAATTATGCATTGAAGTTCGTTACTCAAAGCATCCATTGTTGAACCAAACCAAAACTACCCAATTCAAGAACTACAGAATAAAGAACTGAAACAAAACTGGATATAACCATGGATCTTAAAAGAGAAGCAAGTGGTAAGCAAATAAATTTCAATATGAAGTGGTGATGTAAAATTCCATTTACTTGAGAATTATTCTATGCACTTGCAAACTTACAAAGTATCAACACTTTCTGAAATGAATCAAATAATGCTCTATTTTTAAATATAGGGAAAGTTAGGCAATGTTAAAAAGAGAAGAAAAATTTTAAAACCCCCATTTGTAGATGTCCATTTAAAATAATATGGATACCTAGGTGTGTCGGTAAGCAGGCACCAGGCAGATGGATGGATGACTGTAGGAAAATGGGCACTGGGTCTAAACAAGCAGTGATGTGAAATGCATTAAAACAACAAAAATTCAAAGTAAAATACAAATTCAATTATGGATATTAATTTATTCATTGATGCAGTAAGCTTCTGTGAACTCCTTTCTAAAGACTTATCTATTTATCTGAATATCAGAGTTAGAGAGAGAGAAAAAAATCCTTATCCTTCACGCACTGGTTCACTCTGCATTTTGCAACAATGACCAAGCAGAACCTTCAGGTCTCCAAGATGGCTGATGGCTGATGGCTCAAGCCATCTTCCATTGCTTTTCTCAGCTCGTTACCATGGAGCTGCATCTGATGTGGAACTGCTAAGAACAAACAAGCTCATAGGGGATGCCAGTGGTACCAGAAGCAGCTTTCTTTTCTTTTTTAAGATTTATTTCATTACAAAGTCAGATATACAGAAAGGAAGATCTTCCATCTGATGATTCACCTCCCAAACAGCCGCAACAGCGGGAGTTGAACCGATCTGAAGCCAGGAGCCAGGAGCTTCTTCCAGGTCTCTTACTCAGGTGCAGAATCCCAAGGCTTGGGGCTGTCCTTGACTGCTTTCCCAGATTGCAACTTGAGAGCTAGATGAGAAGCGTGGCTGCTAGGATTAGAACCGGCATCCATATGGGATCCTGGTGTGCTCAAGGAGAGGACTTGAGCGACTAGGCCACAGCACCGGGTCTGGAGTTTTCTATACTATGCCACAATACTGACCCCTTGGTAAGCACTTTTTGTGAACAAGGGCTTGTATTGGGTATAACTATATCACAAAAACACTTTTTGAGAAGACTGTATTGTTTTCAGGCAAGTATATGACATGGAAGCCTATAGTTGACACACGTTCAAGTCTTCAATAGGTTGGAATATTCTTGAACATCACAAATTTTTTAAAATATTTCACTACAGGGAGGTGGGAGTGCTGAGGAAGTAATGGAGACCACACCCCATTCATTCAGCAGTGCTGGTTACAAAGGGTAGCACATTCAACTCCCTTGGTCAAACCATCCATTTCTGGTGAGTGCAGAGTTCTGACCTGTGCTGGTTTACCCATCCTTAGGCAACCAGGTAGCTCACACTTGCGGGAGGTAACCATACTTATGCCAAACTTAGGGGGGGCCACCTGATGCCATGGCACACGATAGCCCTGAACTCCCAGATTCAAGCTATCCTACAGTCTTTGCCTGGGCTATGGCGGACGCACTATGACGTCCAGCTCAAATCTTCCATTTCAATGTGTAATTCTTCAGAGATGTCTTTGTGGGGAGACAACTGGCCTACCAATGACTTTTATAAGTAGGCATTCGGGTGTGACTACACAATCATTTTTGTTTCAGTCATGTGCTTAGCAACCCAAGTGAAAAACAGAGACCTCAAGTTTTATATTTGTTTTCTAAAACTTCACTTGAAACAATCATGAAAACATTCAAAATCAAATATTTGAGTAAAAATTTCATGTTGCTACAAATTGTCTCCTTTCTTCTTTTGGTAAGGTCTTTAGTGCTGCTGGCTCAGCACCCTACTCTGATGCCTCATTTAACCTTCCTTTCCCCATTAAAAAACCTGACTCTAAATAGTCACCTTGGAAGTGAGGACTCTTAACACTTATATTTCAGGGAGAAAGCAAAAACACACTCCAACACTCCAAGGCCCAAGTTGAAAAAAAAATGTATCCACACGTCACTCATGAAGGAACATGTGCTCAATAAAGCCTTTTGTTTCTGGTTATTGGTTCTTGGTAAATTCTACTTAGTTTTAAACCAGAGCCCAGTGAAATAGCTTAGTAGCTAAAGTCATTGCCTTGCATGCACCAAGATGCCACATGGGCTTCGGTTTATATTCCAGCTGCTCCACTTCCCTTCCAGCTCCCTGCTTGTGGCCTGGGAAAGCAGTCAAGGACAGCCCAACGCCTTGACACCCTGCACCCATGTGGGAGACCCTGAAGAAACTCCTGGCTCTTGACTTTGGTTCGGCTCAGCTCTTGCCATTGTGGCCTCTTTGGGAGGGAGCCAGTAGAGGGAAGATCTTTCTGTCTCTCCTGCCTTTCCTATAAAAATAACAAATTTTTAAATGATAATCATCATCATCATAATTTTTTTAAAAAAAAGCTTTAAACCAAGGACTGACACAATGGCTCAATGGCTAAAGCCTCACCTTGTACTCCCTGGGATTCCATATGGACGCCTGTTTGTGTCCAGGCTGACCCACTTCCTTCCAGCTCCCTGCTATGGCCTGGGAAAGGAATAGAGGACAGTCCAAAAGCCTTGGGACCCTGCGTTGGTGTGGGAGATCTGAAAGAGGCTTCTGGTTTCAGATTACCTCAGCTCCAGCCATTGTGGTCACTGGGGAAGTGACCAGTGGACAGAAGATCTTTGTCTCTCCTCTCCATGTACATCTGCCTTTCCAACAAAATAAAAATAATAAAGCTTAGAAAAAGTTTTAAATCAACAAACAAAAAACTACTCAGTCTGTTTACTTAAATAACTCCTTCTGTAGATGCTGTATTAATGTGCTAGGAAGCCATTAATAGAAGGCAACTGCATCACAATATTTTAAACTTCAGGAAGAATGAACTGAGAAAGTACAAGGAGTTCTAAACAACCACTTGCTTTGATGAGCTAAGATGGACAGCATGAATCTCCTTAAGGAATCTCATGTTTCCAGGGTTTCTTGTGGTGTGGGCACCATTGCAGTGTGTGATTCTTGAATCTTAAGGGTTTCTAGGACATGCATTTGCAGACTTTTAACGATGCTAGTTAATATGTCCAAGTCCTATAGTGCAGTGCCCATATTTGATATCTGCCCCTGGCTCCTAACATGAGTTTCCTGTAACGCAGACCTTGGGAACCAAGGATCAGGACCACAGTGATTGGTCTCTGAGTCCCCAGCTTCAGCCTGGGCCCAGCCATGGCCTTGTGGGGATGTGGGGAGCAAACCAGCAGAGGAACGGTCTCCTCTCTCTGTCTCTCTTTTGATCCATCTCTGTTTCTCAAATAAAAGCATATAGATAATGGGTATTTTATTCAATCTGATCCCTGAATGCAAACCAATTACCACACCTTTGCATAATTGATAAAGTGGTTTCCTCTTGTGTGACTTTGGAATTAATTACCACAGCACTTACTGAACTGCAAAGTTTTGCTCCTCTGAAAATCACATATACACATACAAATATACATACACGCATGCATATATAAACAATCATATTTGGGGAGAAAAGATAAAAATTCTAACTTACGATTATAAAAAATCATTTCTTTTGACTCAATGTTTCTAACTTAACATTTGACTTAATGTTGCAAATTGAATATAATCTGTCTTCATAAGTTACACAAAAGCAACAACGTCTATTTTACTACTAGCAGCTAAGGCAGGAACAAAGCAGCCCACACATCCATTTGTTATCCGTCCTGTCTGGTATTCTTCTCCTGTTTAGGTTTCTGCTCTAATGCTGAGAAGAAAGCTGAGGCAGCAGCTAATGTCTAGCTATTCCTCATATTTAGGAATATTCCACTTTCCATATTTAGGAAGGGGAATCAAGTGCAAATATCTTTTCTTTACATACAAACAAGTCAGAATTTTCATTAAGTAAGTTTATTTTGTTTTGATTTTTAGAGTTTCACACAGAGAGAGAGACTAAGAGAAAGAGAAATCTTCCCTTTGCTGGTTGATTCTCAAAATGGTTACAACAGCTGGGACTAGGCCAGACTGAAGCCAACAGCCAGGAGTTTCATTCGAGTCTCCCATGTGGAGAGCAGGAACTAAAGCAGTTGGGTCATTTTCCACTGCTTTCCCAGGTACGTTAGCAGAAAAATGGATGAGAAGTGCAGTAGATGAAGCAGGGGGAGCCACGGTGTAGTAGACTAAGCTATCACCAATAGTGCCAACATCTCATGTAGACATCAGCATGAGTCCCAGCTACTCCACTTCTGATCCAGCTCCCTGCTTATGGCCCAGAAAAGAAACAGAGGATGGTTCAAGCCCTTGGGCTTCTGCACCCATATGGGAGACCTAGAAGAACTTTCTGGATCCTGGCATCAGATTGGCTCAGGTCTGGTGGCTGCAGCCATTTGGCGAGTGAATTGCAGGATAGAAGATCTCTCTTTCTCTCTCTCTTTCTCTTTTTCTCTGTAACTCTGCCTTTCAAAAAAATTAAAATCCAATCTTTTACAAATAGAAGTACAGCAGCCAGGGCTCGAACCATACATAGCCCATCAGGAATGCCAATGCTGCTGGCAGTGGTTTAACTCACTGAACTACAGCACTGGTACCAATTAAAAGAGAAACGGGCTACTGAGGATCTGAGAATATTAGAAGACCTTGACTTTAACTCAGTTTTCCATGTCATTTTCTCACTCTGCATGAGTGGCTATTTATTAAATGTGAAAAATGGGAAAAGACTCACGCAGATCTGTGGATCTTTCTGTTTTAGAGTGAAGACACAACAGTACTGCCGAAACAAAATGAGCAGAAAATGGAATTAAAAGGTAAGTCAGTTTTGGTACCTAATCTTTTTGAAATCCATGGAGAGTATTTCATAACATGTATTTTATCAGGAACTTTTTGAAGACCCCTTGTATCTGAGAGATTCACAAAGAAGGTTATATAAGCAAGTGTGGCATGTCTAAAAGTTTGGCTTTTACACAATGTATTTTCTTTTTCTCAGTAGTTATGTTTGACAATGGGGCTTAATTTATCAAGGAAGAAATAACCAGGCTGTCTTTCTACTGTCAAGAGAACAAATCAAGGAATTCTATTTCATGAGCAATGCCTTCCAATTAAAATAGAAGAAAGGAAAGAGAAAAGCCATGGATTCTGTTGAGTGTTTGTGTAGCAAGCACAGAGTACCACTGCGGCTATTTAGACAACTGAGGCTCACAGACTAGGGAGAATTCCTAATGCAATTGAAACCAATTCAATGGGACACTTTAATTTTTAAATGTTTTTCTTGAATATTCTATGCTGTGGGGATTGAGTGCTCATTTGATTAACTTGTTGCCGGGGTAGTTGTGCAAGAATTAAATATGCTTTGACTGGACAGTGCCAATGAAATGAATCTGAATAGATTTAAATATGATACATACTCTTGCCTCAGGTTAAAAGAATTTCCATGAGAAAAAAAAATCTCCAACTGTAGCTAAAGCCAAAGGTAACTGTCATTTTGCTCCGAATTCAGATTCTTTCATGAATGCATTAATTAACAGTGCTGCGCTTAGCTTTACTGATAATCAGTATGTATCAGTGCTGGTACTCTGAACTGTCAAACTAGGGGATCAACAACTTCCTAAAGTAAACCACCGATTATAATCCATGACTATAATCAGGCATAATGATGAATTTTGCACAATACTCAATGATTTTTTTTTTAGTACTATCTAAAAGAGGAGTTTTTTCTGCTTCAAAACTAACAGCTGGGGTGAGCATTGGCACAGGAACCAAAAGACACAACTGGGATGCTCGTATCGCACGACCGAGTGCTGGCTCCACTTCGGATTCCAGCTTACTGCTAATGCATACTCCACTGTGCAGGAGGTGATAACTCAAGTACTTTGGTCCTGGCCAGCCACGTGGGACACTTGGCGTCAGGGTTGGTCTTTGGTCTGGCCCAGCCCTGGCCGTGCGGACATGTGGGAAGTTAGACGCACAGCTATGAGGCCATCTCTGACTCTCACTTCAAACAAGCAAATGGTTTTGAAAAAGGGCACCAACACTTTCAGAAAAGGTTTATCACTCTGACCAGTTGTTCATTATTCAATAAAAATTTAATACACACATGCTACAGTATAATGGAGTAGGGAGGTGGCCGTGGGAATGAATCACACAGACAGGACGACGACTGAGGGATGTGTGTGGAGGTGCTAATCCCCGTGCTGTCCCCTGCTTAGCCCTCAGCCAGGACACTACACTACAGCAACCAAGGGCTGAGCTGCCCAGTCTCCAGTAGGAGTTTCCTCTCAGAGCAAATCAGGAAGTCTTGCAGGAGGCCTGCTGGAAACAAGCTAGATGAGGAGCGAAGGGCAAGGTGCTGGGCCCGTCCCTAGAGGCACCCAGAATGCTCCTGTACTTTTCTTTTCAGGCTGTGTGACCAAACCACAGGGGGCCCTGGAAGGTCTGTGAGGACATAGCCTGCTTCAGGCTGGGAGCAGTTCTGCGCAGATGGCCGCTGATAGAGTGGCTGGGTGCGGTAAGCCTATTCTTGGGCTCATCTAATCTTAGAGATCTGGAGTCTCCCAGAGGGGTGGAGGAGGATAGTTCTGGGATCACACAGCAGTGTTGACCTTCTTTGGAAAAGATCCAGAGGCTGTAAATTACAGCAGTTTACCTAAATTTACTTAAAAAGAGAGAGAGAGAGAGAGAGAGAGAGAGATGTGCAAAGAACAATGATTCTGCCCACCCTTTGGACTCCCTGCTGTCCCTCCATGTCTTACCAGGCAGACTGCTTCTGTGCAAGTACTGCAGGCACTGGGCCGTGGGGAGCCCCACATACCTATTCAGAGCCAAATCTCTGTGGCATTCGTGCACTGAGAGCTGAGGGGCAGGCTGGGGTATTTCTGGAGGCCAAAGTACTAATGCTCAGTAATTCTGCAAACATACGAAGACAACTTTGCCTACCTGCCAAAGGTGTGGCACCATGTTCTGGCAAAGAGGACTGCAACAGATGTCACTCATGCAAGCAAATTCTCAGGGTATAATGGGAGTTGAAAAACAGCATCTTGGAAGCTGCTAAAGGGACAAACATGATATGAAAATGATTGGGCAGGAGAGGTCCTATTTATGAATCCTTAATGAGGCTGTTTTATGGTTTAGATATTATTGCTTTGACTAACATCTGTGAGTATAAATACACGGAGATTTTTATGAAACAATCATGGAATCTGAGCAACTATTACACTGAAATTTTTGAAAAAAATATATCTGGGATGCTACACTTGGGTAAGGCTAAACATTCATTCATTCATTTTGGGTGAACTAAAATGACACTTTTACCAGGTCTATTCCCTGTGAAAAAGGAGTTCAGTACTGCAAGTATGATCTGGGATCTACAGGGTGCTCAGAAAACTACTGGAAACAGGACATTTCAGCAATCACCCTTTAGTTTTCCTTCATAATATTTAATTGGGGTTATTACTCTTTTTTAACACTTTTACTTATTTGAGAGGAAGAAGGTGGGAGAGAGATAACAAGAAAGCATTTCCCATCTGCTGGTTCATTCTTGAAATGCCACAACAGCTGGGAACAGCGGATGGCTGAGGCGTGCCAGTCCATGGCTATCATCCTTCTACCTCCCAGGATGCCATAAGCAACAAGCTGAAATTGGGAGGAGGGCCAGGACTAGCAGTCCAGTAGTGATACAGGATGTAGGCATCCCACACAGCTCAAACATAATACCAAACACCTGTTCCTGGTCTCATACTCTAACTTCCTTTATATTACCTATTGACCTTGCCTGTTTATCTTTTGCTACAGTTTAGAGCAAAGCTACTCGAAGTACGATTTGAGCAAAACATGTGATAACTCAGAAATGGACAATAAGTAAAAAACAAAACAAAACAAAAACCCCTTGCAGCCACTTACTATGGCTGTGACTCCAAGAATATGATCTGTGGTTTCATCTCAGTGAACAAAAAGACCCATAATAAGGGTTGGCTATAAATTAGGAGGAAAATGGGTATTTCATTACAAATAGTTCTATTAGTGCTGGTTTAAAAGATTTAGCAACTGTATGAAAAATATTCTAAAATGTCCTTTGTCTATTCATGTGCTAATTGCTGTGGAATTTATTAGGCCAACACTTCAAAAAAAAAAGAGACATATTTCTTGATTTTCATGTACTTGAGAGACAAAGAGAGAGACTGAGATTGAGATGTCATTGACTAGTTTACTCCCCAAGTGCTTCGTGGAGCTGGGACTCCATCCAGGTCTCCTCTGGGGGCGCCAGGGAACCAAGCCCTTGAGCCATCTCAGAATGCATTAGCAGAAAGCCAGATCAGCAACAGAGGATCCAATACTCAAATAAACATTCTGATATGAGATGGGGGTCCCAAGGGACAGGTTAGCATGTTGCGCCACCAGTACTAGGTCAACACTTTCTAACAGGTACCCTTAAATGCAGAATTGGCATTTGGAATATTCCAGTTGTGCCTGCTATTTTTGATTTGACAAAAACAGAAAACACAAAGCCATAAAGTAAAGATAGGTAGTTTATATAAGGCATAGGCACCATTTTGTAGGTGAATAATTTTCATGATTTTAATGTCTTTTAATCTTTATTCAAGGTTAAATCAATAAATTACTATGATTGTAACACTGAGTAGGGGAAGGCATTTGGTGCTGTGGTTGAGTTGCCATTTAGACATCTCCAGCTCATGCTAGAATATATGGTTCAAGGCTAGTTGGGTCACTGCTTCCCAAGTAGAAGACACAGATTGGACTGTAGGATCCTATTTTGGCCTGGCCCATCCTTGGCTGTTGCAGAGCAACCAGCAGATTAAAGATCTCTCTGTCTTTCAAATATATATAAAAAATAAACAACATTTTTAAAAAGTAATGTCTTACAACAAAGTTAAAATTTAAAAATTGAGTATGAAAAAATAATATGCTCGGGCCCAGCACGATAGCATAGTGGTTAAAGTCCTCACCTTGAATGCGCTGGGATCCCATATGGGCACCAGTTCTAATCCTGGCAGCACCACTTCCCATCCAGCTCCCTGCTTGTGGCCTGGGAAAGCAGTCGAGGACGGCCCATAGCCTTGGGACCCTGCACCCACGTGGGAGACCTGGAGGAAGTTCCTGGCTCCTGGCTTGGATTGGCTCAGCTCCAGCCGTTGTGGCTGCATGAGGAGTGAACCATTGGACAGAAGATCTTCCTCTCTGTCTTTTCTCCTCTCGGTATATCTGCCTTTCCAATAAAAATAAAATAAATCTTTAAAAAAAGAAAAAAGAATATGCTCATAAACTCAGTTATATTATGAATTCTGTAATCTAGCTTCTAAACTAAGCCATGACTTCATGCTACTTAGAGAATTTGTTGTCCTAGATCTCCTTAATGACAAAATCCAAAAACATATAATGTTTGAATTCTCTGTATTCAGGAAGCAGCAGCTCAGGCTTGGACAGCTACAAGGGATGGCAAATGTACCAGGCCACACTGAACTTACTACAAGTATTCCAGTCTCCTAAAATATAAATATTTGACTTATTTCCACTGGCATTTACCATTTTCACAAATGCAACAATGGGAGAAGCCAGAAATATGGCCTTCTGGTACACAGATAATAGAAAGGAAATTAAATAATTCAAAAGCCACATGTTTGGCATATTCAGATTATACAGCTCCAGAATTAGAATGCACGGTGGACACCACCTAGTGCAATTTTCTGGTCAAGATACCATAGAAGTAAAGATAGTCCAGCAAGATACAAAAAGGTCATGAGAAGAAAACACTTGATTCTATAGCTGGGAAATTGTAAGGACAAGGATATGCATACGTAAAGGTAAAAGCCCATGAAGGAAGCAGGTAATTGAAATGTAAATAAGTAGAAAATGTGAAACAAAGGGTTGTAAAAGAAAAACCTATAAAATGAAATGAAACTGGGGAGACAAATACAAGTATTCAGGTAGTACCTCAAACCTGCAGGGGCAGAGCCTCTGTGTTGGATGCCCACATCTCAGTCTGCATCCCCAACATTGGAGTGCCTGCTTACTGCTCCCCTGCTTCTGCTTCAGCTTCCCAGAGCTGCGTACACCAGGAAGCCCAAAGGTGCGATGGTTCAAGCACTTGGGTCCCTGTTCTCCCTAGCAGTGACCCAGAAGGAGTTCCAGAATCAAGATTTGCCACATAATTTGGTAAAGAAAAACAATGTTATTCTAAGTGCCATAAAAAGGCAAATGGACCTTCTTCTAATTTCATATCCAGTAATCCCCAGAGAGAGCTGGCTCAGCCCGCAATAGTCCACAACTACTCAAAACCCCAACAATGTACAATAATTACAATCTACCCCTGTGGCATCTATTAACCTTTCTTTTCTCATGCTTTGTCTCTCCAATTAGGCTGTAGTTAAATAAGGTAAGGAATTTCTGACATTTCTCCTGCAGCTATCACATCCGATAGTATGTAAGGATGACCAAATATTAGATAATACATTTCAGTAATTCACACATTAAGAGGCTAGAATTATAGGGAGAATATCACAATGCTTTCAATAATTACAGGAGAAAAATTTGATACATTTGCACATTCATTCATAATAAAATCTGCTATACAAATGAAAAGAATATCTTTCACAAAAATGCCTTTTATAAGTCATCATATTAAAGGCATTCATCTAAGTAAGTAAATGACTTGCAGCAACAGTAGATATAGGGAAAATGCTCAAAGCATTCCTTGTGTTATGGCAAATTATGGTGCTATCCTGGATCAGCTGTTCTGTCTGTGCTAATATGCCTGGAAATACTGTGGAACAAGGGCCTGCCTCCTAGTTTTCACGTGGCCCCGTCCCTGCCCGTAAGGCCATGTGAGGCGTGAAGGGGCAGCTGGATGATCTCTCCTTCTGTCATTCTGCCTTCCAAATAAATAAAAAATCAGGGCGGGGTGAGCATCATTTTTACAATCCAGGAGACAAGAACAGTGGCTATCACCAATCCTATTCAACAATTTTCTAGTGATACTAGTTAATGAAGAAAGACAAGAAAAACTAATAAAAATAAGAAATGAAAAGGAGCAATTTCAGGCCTAGTTGTTAAAGTCCTCATCTTGCATTCACCAGGATTCTATATGAGTGCCAGTTTGTATCCAGGCTGCTTCACTTCCCTTCCAGCTCCCTGCTTGTGGCCTGGGAAAGCAGTTGGGAATGGCCCAAAGCCTTGGGATCCTGCAGCTGTGTGGGAGACCCAGAAGAAGTACCTGGCTCCTGGTTTCAGATTGGCTCAGTCCTCACCAATGCAGCTACTTCGGAAGTGAACAAATAGATCTAAGATTTTTATCTGTATAAAAAATATGCCTTTCCAATAAAAATAAATAAATCTTAAAAAAAAAAGAGCAAATTCTCATTTGATGATGGAATTAAAAATGTTAGGGGTGGGGGGAAGTTCATGAAATACACAAATATATCATAAGGATTAATAGTCTAGCAAGTTTCCTGGACACAAAAATTAAAATACAAATGTGAACTTACTCTATGTAATAATTTTCATAAAATATCATATTATACATAAACACTTGCAAAATTTCAATGGTCAGATAATTCCATATACTGAAGGATGTGGACAAAAGGGAATTCATATCTATAGTGGAAAATGGCAGTATACAGTTAGACTGACTCTGTACAAGTCCTCTAACGTTCTCCAGTGTAGTTATACATCATTGAGAAATGGTTGTAGATAGGCAGAAGATATGATAAGAAATGTTCAGGGGCCAGCATTATGGCTCAAATGGCTAATCTTCTGCCTGAAGCTGCCACTGCTTAAAATGGGCCCTGGTTCTTATCCTGGTGGCTCCACTTCCCATTCAGCTCCCCGCTTATGATCTGGAAAAGCAGTGGAGGATAGCTCAAAGTATTGGACCCTCTAACCACATAGGAGACTCAGGAAAAGCACCTGGCTCCCGGCTTTGGATTGTTCTAGCTCTGGCAGATGCAGCTAGTTTAAGGAGTGAACCAGTGGAGGGAAGGGCTTTTTCTCTGTCTCTCCTTCTCTCTGTAAATCTGCCATTCAAATGCAAATGAATTATTTTTTTTTTTTTTAAGAGAGAAATGTCCAGAGCAGCAGCATTTGTAATAACCACACATTATAAACAACCCGGAAGTGCAGCAATAGTGGAATGGATGGACTGGAATACACTCATAGGACAGAGTTCCATTTGTCACTGAAGAATGATTCAGAGCCTTGGGGCAAACACAGATGAATCCCAGGAAGACAGTCATGAACAAACAGAAAATTACAGGTGAATATATGTAGCATTATTTCCAAGTTATGAAATTTAAATCCTGGAATAACAACAACACTGTACTATTTGAAGGTGCACACATGAGTAGCAGAAGTATGAAATGAAGAATTAAGCAAAATAAAATTCAAGGCAGTGGTCATTTTTGAATGGGGAGGTAAAGGCGACAAATGCAAATGAATGTCACCAAGTAGATGAAGAGGATACTATTGGTATGCTAATTCTTTAACACTCACCTCCAGGTTTATCTATTTGAAAGATTTACTTCTAGTGACCAAGAAGCATATTCTACCCACTCCCCAAATGCCACCAGCAGCCAGGGCTGGGCCAGGCCAAGACTAAAAGCCAGGAACTGGGTCCCTTGGGTGAACCTGGCTCCTTGAGCCACTGCCTGCTGCTTCACAGGGTGTGTGTGACCAGCAGGCTCACCGGAAGTGGAGCTGAGCCCTACACCCAAGCAGGATACAGTGTAACACATGACACAGTGTCCCAAGCAGCAACACAACCACTGGCTCAAAGCCCCCACCCTTATTCTACCTTTCAACGGTTTCAATACCATTCATTAGGCTGCATAGCCAAGTTCCGTATATTCCACATTTTTCATATGCTTTGCAGGGTGGAAGGAAAAAAGGAACAGGAGAAAGGAAAAGAGAGAAGAAAGTAAAACTACTGAGAAGTTATAAAATCCTCGAAATGCAGTGAAAAGTCTGCCATGGTAACCTCCTCCGGAAGGAGAACAGACCACTGTGCACACTGTTGGAGCAAGACGCATGGGCACCAAGACTGCGAGCGGCTGAAACAAGACAGCCCACCGAGGACTAAAATTAGACTCTTTTCACTACACTTGATGAAGCACTTGTCATAATACAGATGTTTTATGGCTGAAAGCATGACTGAAAACACTGGAATTTTCTTATTTAAAAACAAGAGTTTCACCAGATTAAATTTCCTCTAAAATTTCTTAAGTACTAAGTTGGAAATCAGCAGAACCCACTTTCCCATTTCTTCAATTACTTGTTATTATAAAACAAGCATATGCATAAGACTGGGAGGGGGGTGATGGTGGTGGTGGCATTTTTCCCTTCCATGCTTTGGAAATCTGCAAGGTACTACTTTTATGTATGACCATCCACCACAAATAGGTTTAATTCCAAATTGTTCTACTGAGAGGAGAAAAAGGCAATTAAAGTGTCAACACTCAGGAGATCAGCCAAACAACCTTTTGGCAAATGCTAGCATAAATGTTTTCGTAACCTATGCTGTGTAAGGTCACTATTTCAATTCCACAATCATACATATCTCTGCTTCCAGAGATTTGATTCCCTGGGTTTTAAAGGACTGGAGACTATTCCTCAAACCTGAGGACTGTAGAGAAATCCAAGTTTGGAATCTGTAGTCAATTTGGCAGGCTCTGGTGCTAGTTGCACATGCGGAGAAGGCAGGCAAGGCTGGGCGGAATCAGAGAGCGGATGCAGGGACTGCCTGCTGAACATCTGAGCCAGGAACCTAGGTGTGGGCCTTCTCCTGAACCCATCAAACTCCACCTGCTATGGGAAGCTAACTACTCCCTGAGTAACATGCCCACAGGTCAACTGAGAGTTGGGCTCATGTCACCGAGAGTGAGGGCATACATACTTTGTCACAGATATTGGGAGCACTTTTACTTTTATTTATTATTATTGCAAAGTCAAATAAACAAAGAGGAGAGACAGAGAGTAAGATCTTCCGTCCAGTGATTTATTCCCCAAGTGAGCACAATGGGCAGAACTACACCAATCCGAAGCCAGAAGCCAGGAGCTTCTTCTGGGTCTACCATGAGGGTCCAGGGTCCCAAAGCTTTGGACCATCCTTGACTGCTTTCCCAGGCCACAAGCAGGGAACTGGATGGGAAGTGGAGCTGCAGATTAGAACTGGCGCCCATATGGGATTCTGGCACATGCAAGGTGAGGACTTCAGCCGCTAGGCTGTTGCACTGGGCCCTGAAGCCTTGCTTTATAATAGTGACCGAGTAACATTTGAGATGAAGAGATGAGGAAACACAAGAAAGGAAAAACAAGATAGCACGGGCTGCACAGGTCTCAGCTAGGGAATCTAGGTCACGCCTGGAATAGGAGTCTGATGGAGTACAGCATGGATGGTAGGGAGTGGTGGGAATGGTGCCAGCCCAGCCTTTCCAGGCATGCCAGCCCTTGGCCGGGATCCTGAAAAATGAGACATCCCAAGTCAGACACATTTCCGCACATTCCTCTCCCTCCCCTGCCTCTAGCTACTTACAGACTGCTGAAACTTTTTAATTTTTTAAAATAATAGTCGGATATGAAAGCTATGCATGTTTATCCCACAGTGTTTTAGTCTAAATACATGCACAAAAGGAATCTCCTTGTGAAAATCCATGTTGCATATTTACTCCAAGTGATATCCAAAACCTCTTCTGGAATTCTTTCAGTGTTGGGCTTCAGAATCCTGGGCATCTCCTTGTCAATACCTTCAGTGATGAAGATGCTTCATTCTAAACAGGAAGTCTTGTTTCTCTTAGCTATGTAAGCAGATGTTCAAGGACTCCACTTAAAATGCCAGAATAGATGGTGAATGAATCAGACATGGACCTATAGGTTTTAGATCAAGTTATAATTAAATGGTAGATAATGTATGGAACATACAATTTTTTTAAATGAAAAATAAAAAAGCAAAAAACATGTGTCTGGTATGGCTCATCCACTAGAACCAAGAAGAGCAGTTCCAAGGAGGAACAGAGACCCTGCTGAGACCCTCCCAACTCCCCGATGGTACTGGACACAGCGGGTCAGCTTCCTTGTATCCCCATGCTATTCCTGTGAGCTGCTGCCCACACTCCCAAGGGCTGCTCTTGCACCAAGTGTCGGCAAGGTGCCTCTTCCCGCTGTGGGGCTGGGTTCTGAGGAGTCTCTGACCACGTGTTCTGTATAATCCCTACCCAGCAGATATTTATCTGCACACTGTTACATTTAAGAGCGACACGAATGTTCAAATCTGGGTAATTTGGGTTTCATTTTACTTGAGAAAGAGGTAGGGCTGCCATATATTGGTCCACCCTCAGACACCTGCAAGGGCAGGGAAGGCAATCCAAGGTTCACAAATGAGCGGCAAGAACCCCCTCCTAGGGTCTGCATTCCCAGAGGCTGAGTCCGGAGCTGGAGCCAAGAGGCCAACTTGAGCTATTCTAATATGGAAGGTGTATTTCCTAACATCTTAAGTACTAAATATCCATTCCCAAACCTAGGTTTATGAAAATAAAACCTGGGCCCGGCACGGTGGCGCAAGTGGTTAAAGGTCCTCGCCTTGCACGCCCGGGATCCCATATGGGCGCCGGTTCTAATCCCGGCAGCCCCGCTTCCCTTCCAGCTCCCTGCCTGTGGCCCGGGAAGGCGGTCGAGGACGGCCCAAAGCTTTGGGACCCTGCACCCGTGTGGGAGACCCGGAAGAGGCTCCTGGCTTCGGATCGGCATAGTATCGGCCCCTTGCGCTCACTTGGGGAGTGAATCATCGGACGGAAGATCTTCCTCTCTGTCTCTCCTCTCTGTATATCCGCCTTTCCAATGAAAAAATAATAAAAATAAATCTTTAAAAAAAAGAAAATAAAACCTACATTATATCATTTCATTACACTACTTTCTCCTGCAACATAACATATCAGAAATTCTGAAGTCTCCGTGCTCCTAAGACACTAGCATCCTATCTATTTTTGGTACATCTGTTGAAAAGTTTTACTGCTTCATAGTTACATCCTATACATATGCAACTTGTGTGTGTGTGTGTGTGTGTGTGTAGGCACATTTATATGCAAACTTATAACAGACGTTCATAAAATATGAATGATGAACAAAATAAGGCAATACTTTGATGTTAAAAGGTGCACTCCTTAACTGAAATGACACATAATTACATTCTTAGTAATCACTGAGACTTATGATTATTGTCTATGGAATGTGGTGACTTCTCTTTAGCTCAACTAAAACGTCATGGCAAGCAGCCAAAGGCCTAGGCCACAGATTCTGTAGACTCTGATGGGTTTACCCAAAAGACTAAGCCAGGTACCCAAAACTGGCATCGCATTACCCATGAGAACTTGGGCAGTATGTGGCCCTAGGGTAGGATGTGGTGGAGCCTGTCAATTCTGGGCACACATTCACCCACTCAACCTGCCTTCCTTTCTGATGACGACCTCAGAGTTTTAGGAGAGATCTCACTTCTCATCATGCAAAGGTAGAACATATCTGTGACAGTTTTCAATGCAAATGTGTCATAATATATATGAATATATATATATATATATCCAACTGTTGTAAGATGGAAATATGAAGCTCCCTTTATAAATAAGGGAGTGATTTCAGGAAAAGCAGCAGAAATCATTTTGGATGATTTTTTCTTCTTATTCAATATTAACAATATGTAAATTACTTGTGTGATTGGCAAAAATTTAGAATGTATCCTGATGAAGAACCAAGTATGACGTACACGGAGGTGTGCTCACTGTCTCACCCACACATACATAGCTTCCAAAAGTGTACATCCTCAAGTGCACATATGTCTTCAATGCGGTCTTGGAGGAAAGATGCAGCCCGGGAAACAATCAGAGAAGCAGATGAAAGGTATTGTAGATGACTGCCCAGGAGACACAGTGCTGTGCTAAACTTGAGACATAGATGGCACAGTGGGTGGGAGATGCATTTTTAACATTTACCACCTGCTTAGCAAATGTCACCCCAGTCAATCATGATGCTCACCAAATTTCTGACTTCCTAGAACAAACCATTCCAGTCCTAATTGTCATATTTCCCCCAAGTATATTAAATGCTCTTATATTTCTTAAAGAGCGGAGGGGGAAAAATCATTCTAATAGAATTTTATTTTAATAGAATCAAATATTATCAGAAATGTATGATTTTTAAAAATATTTATTTATTTTTATTGGAAAGGTAGATATACAGAGAAGAAGAGAGACAGAGAGGAAGATTTTTCCATTCAATGGTTCACTCCCCATGCAGCCACAATGGCTGGAGCTGAGCCAATCCGAAGCCAGGAGCTCTTCCGGGTCTCCCATGTGGGTCCAGGGTCCCAGGCTTTGGGCCATCCTCGACTGCTTCCCCAGGCCACGAGCAGGGAGCTGGATGGGAAGTGGGGCTGCCAGGATTAGAACTGGCACCCATACAGGATCCTGGCACATTCAAGGTGAGGACTTTAGCCACTATGCTATCACGCCAGCCTGATAATGTTTTTTGTGATTATGTTTTAATCTAACAGTATGAAAAAAATAACTCATGGAAATTGTCAACTTAGACAAAACATAGCAAGTTTTAAAATCGAAATTGTGAACTCAGACAGAATGTGGTAAAGTATATATGATACACTCACAAAGATAAAACAACAGCACCCCACAGCAACAACTAAAAGCCCTGGGAGAAATAATTCAGATAATGTAAACAACTACCACTATTTCGTTAGAATATCCTAACAAAGCATTTAAAGAAGTTTTGGAGGAATGCTACATTAATTACTTCTACCCATCACCTTATATCCTCCATCTGTCAAGCAAATTGCTATCACCTGACTATGAAGCAAATAATTCCGAAAACAATTCATTTGCCACGCAGGACAGTGACAGAGACATGTTCCATCACACACATACACACTGCCGTACTCCCAGCACACAGTATACTGAAGGACCAGCACAATGGCTCAACCTGAAAATGCTGGCATCTCATATGGGTGCCTATTCATGTTCTGGCTGCTCTGATTCTGAAGCCTTGGGACCCTGCATCCAAGTGGGAGATCTTAAAGAAGCTTCTGGCTTTGCATCAGCTCAGCTCTGGCCATTTGGGCCATTTAGAGAAAGAAACCAATGGATGGTTTCTCTGTGTCCTTCTCTGTAAATCTGCCTTTACAAGAAAAATAAATAAATTTTTTGAAAATATATTTACTGAGAATCTGTTTAAGGAGCTGAACTAATCACGTAAGGACATATCATTAACCAAAACAAAATACCAAGATACCTAACCAATGAATATTTGCTGACCTAGTAAAAGTAGACCAGCGACCTCTTTACTAAGAAGATCAACTAAATCTGGAATAGAGAAGTGGTGGTACCATATGACCACAAGAAAGCAAAAGGCATGGAAATTAAGACTCCAAATACAATTGGGAACTAACAATTTTTTTAATGCCTCTACTCTTCAGTGGTCAGAAAAAAAAATTTTAGTGACCTGCCACTTGCATGCCAATTGAACTGATCTAAAATCCTAGTGCATCTTTCTTTCATTGCTATAATCTGGGTGGTAGCAGGTACATATTTAGTAAGTACCATAGAAAGGAGGTGACAGCTAATGCAAAGCCTGTTTTTAAACTCTGTCATGGTAATTTGCTTCCCATCTAAGCACAGGAAGTTTAACATTTGCAAACTTACATGCAATCCTGACTCATAATTTGCAAAATATGGCATGGTGCTTTCTATCTTTATGCCTTTTTTTTAAAAAAAAGATCCATTTATTTTTATTGGTAAGGGGAGAGATAAAGATCTTCCATCTGCTGGTTTACTCCCCAAATGATCACAATGGCCCAAGCTGAGCTGAGCCAAAGCCAGGAGCTTCTTCTGGGTGTCACATGCAGGTGCAAGGTCCCAAGGCTCTGGGTCATTCTCAACTGCTTTCCCAGGCTATACGTGGGAAGTGGAGCAGTTGGGATTAGAACCAGAGCCCATAAGAGATGGCAGGCAGGGGATTAACCAGTTGAGCCATTACACCAGCTCCCTCTTTTCTTGTTTTCTCTGCCCTCTAAGACCTTTCCTACACTCCCTTCCCCTTCTTGTCTCTCATTTCTTCAACTGATGAATGAACAAACACATGAATGAATGGGGCCTGAGAGCTGCTACAGGCGGATGACAGCCAGAAAAGCTGAGGGAGGAAGCTGGGTGTTTACAAAAATGGCTTTAGGTGTCACCAGTTCTCTAAAGCAGTCTCGTGTTATTTCTAAAAACAAAGACGGACAGGACAGTTAAGCCCAAATCGCAGGCTTTCTCGACCAACTCTTGGAATACAATAACCATTCTGTTTCACAAATACATAAAAAACCCACTTGGCTCAGTTTCTTCAACAGATTATTCTCATTTCAATTGAGCTCCTTTGTAAAAAGGGCCCATCTGTAAATTGGCAGCTGGGGGCTGTCCAAGTAAGCAAGAAACATCCAAAGAGAAAACACTTGAATCAAAATTTCAAAGTAAAAACAAAAAAGTTGTATTTAAACAATCAAACCATTAAAATATTTGTGTATCTTAAAAATTCAATGACAAAAGAATATTGTGGTGAAGTGAACAAAGATTTGGGTTTAAGACAACAGTCATGTCTTGCATAACTTATCAGTTTAATACCGTGGGCCTTAGGGTCTTCATTTACCAAAGAGCTAATGCAATAATGCTGTTTTTCCCAGAACAATCAAGAGAAGTATTTGATATAATGCATATGGATCATACTTTCTGCTATACTTATCTACACCTTTCAGAGCTTCCTCTGTGCTCTCGTAGTACCCTTCACATTTTCCCAATAACTTTTACTGAATTACATAATCATGTATTGCATGCAGGTGACTTAAACTAAAAGCAGCTTTTACTTATCCCTACTTCCTTGCACAGTACTAAGTTCACAGTATGTGCAAAAAATAAATCATTTGCGACAATGAACACAGATTTTTGTTGTTGTTGTTGTTGTTAAAGAAACTCTGAAATTTAAAAACTGCTCAAGAATACTTACCATTCCAAACACAGGTATTTTTGATCTTTGGAAAAGCCTCTGGACAAAGGACAGTCTTGTTGACAAATAGTGCCAGGAAAACTGCATCTTAACACTCAGAAGAATGAAACAAGACCCTTAAATTACACCTCACACAAAACCAACGCAAAATGGATCAGGGACTTGATACCATCAAATTACTAGAGAAAACATTGGGGGGAAACTCTGCAAGACATTGGCATAGGCAGAGACTTCTTGGAAAAGACCCCAGAAGCACAGGCAATTAAAGCAAAAACAGACAAATGAGATTACATCAAGCTAAAGAAGCTTCTATATCGCAAAGGAAACCCTCAAAAAAGTAAAGAGCCAGCCAATGGTGTAAGAAAAGATATTTGCAAACTATGTAACTTGTAAAGGATTAATATCCAGACACTCAACAACAAAACAAACAATGCAGCGAAGAAATAGGAAAAGGGGACCTGGCACTGTAGCCTAGTGGCTAAAGTCCTCACCTTTCATGCCCTGGGATACCATATGGTCACTGGTCCATGTCCTGGCTCCTCCATTTCCCATTCAGCTCCCTACTTGTGGCCTGGGAAAGCAGTAAAGGACAGCCCTAAGCCTTGGGAGCTTACACTCACATGGGACACCTGGAAGAAGCTCTGGCTTCAGATTCGCTCAGCTCTGGCCATTGGGGCCACTTGGGGAGTGAACCAGCAGATAGATGATCTTTCTAACTCTCCTTCTGTTTGTATATCTACCTTAAGGCAAAGGATGTGATGGAGCATTTCTCCAAGGATGGCCAAGAGTCGTAAGAAAAAAATGCTAGCCATCAGGGAAATGCAAATTACAACCACAGTGAGGTTTTACCTCATCCAAATGGGAATGGCCATCATACAGAAATCAGAAAATAAACGCTGGTGAGGACACCGGGCAAAAGGAACCCTAATCAGCTGCTGTTGGGAAGACAATCTGGAGACTCCTCAGAAATCTCAAAATGGATCTATCATGTGACCCAGCCACCCCAATCCATGTGATTTACCCAAGGAAACTGAACATAGATGAGAATTATTTGTGGTTTCGTGTTTATAGCAGCTCAATTCACAATTGCCAAAGATATGAAAAAGCTCATGCCTATTGTGGATGATTGGATAAAGAAAATGTGGTGACTAATCACTATAGACTGCAACTCAGCCACAAAGGAGAATAAAATGCTGTTTTTTGGCAACAAAATGGTGCAACTAGAAATCATGTTGCATAGTCAATAAGCCAACCACCAAAATGCAAATATCCTATGCTTACCCTGATCTAACTTATACAGAGAGCATCAAAAACTGTAATCTGAAAAAAATGAACATTTTAAGATGTGATTTTTGTTTATAGCCTCTGTTTACAGTGAACAGTGACTTATTTTTCTCTGCTTGTTATTTGTTGAATATTTTACCTAAGAGAGTGTTAAGCTTGTAATTATTAAATGAACTGAAAGTACATTACTTGAGAAATTTTTAAAGATTAAAAAAAATTATTGGAAAGGCATCATACAGAGAGAAGGAGAGACAGAGAGAAAGATTTTCCATCTGCTGGTTCACTTCCCAAAGTGGCTGCAACAGCCAAAGCTGAGCCGATTCTGAAGACAGGAGCCAGGAGCTTCTTCTGGGTCTCCTACGCAGGTGCAGGGTCCTAAGGCTTTGGGGCATCCTCTACTGCTTTCCCAGGCCAGAAGCAAAGAACTGGATGGGAAATGGGCAACCGGCACATAAACTGGTATCCTTATGGGATCCTGGTCAATGCAAGGTGAGGATTTAGTCACTAGGCTGTCACGCTGGGGATGTCACTGGAGAAATTTCAAACAGTAAAAAATAAAGGATAATGATGGTGGAGGAACATGGGCAGGGGAGGGGGCTGGTGGAAAGTACCACTTTGCTCCTCAATCTGTGCAGTAAAATGTATGCAATTGGTTCCTTTTATGTGATTTTTTTTTAAAGAAAAAGTCCCTTTTGCCAGTTTGTAAATAGGCAAGCATATAAGCATATCCACAAATAGGACATTTTCTCTGGAAGTCTTGGTTCCTCATCAAGGCTTACATTTAGCTTATTTTACATATCGTTATCCTTTTGGACAAAATTCTCCTTAGCACAGGAAAAGCACCTGAATAAAGGCTGTAAGAGGAAGCCAGTCCATCTCCTGGGCAACCTTGTGGCACAAAGGAAACATTCAGCTTACATATATTTCATAACCCCAAGGCAAGAACTAGTAGTGGAACTACCATATCTAGCCCAAAACATTGCCCTATATTTTGGCTTCCATTTACTTTTTGAATTTTATCATTTACCCAGTGAGGAATCCAATTATTTGTTTTCATTGATATGAAAGGCATAAAGGCACAGAGACCTCAAAAACCGAGACAGAGAAATCCACTGGCCCACTCTGGCAAAAACCTGCAACAATCAGGGCTGTACCAGGCCAAACAGGGGCCCAGAGCACAATCTCAGTCACTCGCTTGGATGGCAGGCCCCTAAGAACTGGAGCCATTAACTGCTGTCTCCCAGCGATGTGCATTCGCAGGAAGCTGCAATCAGAAGAGGAGCCAGGACTCAACATAAAGATTGCCATCTGGTATGCACACATCCCCACAGGCATCTCCAACACTGCGTCAAACGCTGGCTCTTTGGTTTCCATTTTTTAAACTCAAATACCAGCTTTTCCATTTCACATACACACATAACTAGAAACGCACACCCAACTTTCACACATTTATAATAAAATCCAGAAGCTAATACTACCAAATGTTGTTCAATTCCAAAAGGACATGATTGTATTGGTGAGCTGTTCAAAATGCCATCAATCACAGTAAAATTTTGTGTAGTATGTAAACTCCAAAGTTCTTCTGAATGCAAAAAAAAAAAAAATGGGTTTAAGTTAAAAAGATCACTTTATATTTCCTCTAATCACCTTTAACCTGGGCACCTTGTTACAGAACATGGATATTTTTGTAAGTCATTTATTGTGTTGCACTTAACAGGTGTAACCAACAGCACAACACAAAATATATTAGTTTGAGCTTGAGGTGCAGGGAAAGAAGGGCTATATAAAATCTACTTTGGGTTTGTCAGTTATCATTTAGAGGATAATGCCCCAGGGCAGGCATACTGGCACCTGTACCCGGGTACCCACTGGTATTCATGTGCAGGGATGAGCTGAAGGGCTACCTCCAGGCAAGAGAACGTGAATTCCAAAACACACGTGGACGGCTCACACACACTGCACCTTAAAGGATACTTGCAAGGAAGCTAAGAGGTAACTCACAACAGGAAAAAACATTAACCCCAACGCATTAAAAAGTACAACAACCCCTCTCAGTTTGGCTTCTCTTTCACATGCAAGCTCACTGAAACAAGGGACAAACATGACAGGATGTTTAAAAAAGAAGAGCAAAAACATCGAAGGACATGTAATTATTTCAGAAACGCTAGGAAGACTGAGGAAGGTTCAGTGCTACCCTGTTTGCTGCAATTCAAAGGTGAGTTAAAACCAACTTGGGGATTACTAGCTTTCAGATCTCTGAAAGCTTTCTAATACCAGGATTTTCAGCATTGCAATTTAACGACAACCCTGCTGTTGGCCTTTCCTGACCTGTTGTGAAGTAAATCAAGCAAACTAATGTGGGCTAACAAGTCTTTTTCACACTGTTCGATCACCCTGTCTCTCTTTTCTCCCAAGACACTGCTTTTCTCCCACTCTGTCTGGTCATCTGCCGCCAAAGCACACAAAATGGCCACTGTAACCCTGCATCACTGCTCATTAGATCACAGGTTAGTCAAGTGGAACTGCCCAGGCTTCCCAAAGGAGAGCTATACTTCAAAAATCTGTCCATGTCAAATGAAGAAAAAAAACCCTGAGCATAGGGTCACCCAGATCAATGATCAAAAGAAACTGAGAAAGAAGGGGGTGGGGGTGTAGAGAGCACACCCTCCCTTTTTTGTTTAAAACACACACAGGTCTGATTGATTAGAAGGAAAAGAGAGACGGGATGGGACAGATTTTCTACTTCTTAGGCCGTTTTCATTTTTGAAATAACTAATTTGTTTTCATCAGTTCTTGTTGGGTTGGTTGTTAAACCTGGGACTTAGGAAAACTTCTGGAAGAATCCTTAAAATTTTCTCAAAGGAAAAAAAAGCTGTAGGAAAATTCCAATCTTTAAAACAATTGGAGGTTATCCCAAAATACTTAAGAGCAATGTAAGTCACACACACACACACACACACACACACACACACACACACACACACACACACCATTTGGGAAGCTAGAAAATTCTGTTGAAATCTGAAAGAAAGAAGGGATGTGACATAATTCCAAAATTACCCCGGGAACCTCTTGGACCTCCCCCGAGAGGAAACGAGCCTGTCAGTCATGTCAGGAGACACACAAGCAACCGACTGGCTGAGAAGAACAGGTTTCTGCAAAGCCAAGGAAATCTTCAGGCAGGCCCACGTGTCGTTCAGTCATCCCCCTCATGTTTCTGCTTTCCAAAGTAGAATGTTCATTTGCATTATTTTTTTTTCAAGACAGCTCATTTAATGGTAATGAACACTTGAAATACCAAAAATCAAGATAGAATGATATATCTGGAACATCTTATAAGAATAAGACTTGGCATCAAACTTTCCAAACTACCAAACTTTACTTGGGAAAAGTTACCAGAAGATTAGATTTTTTCAGTTTCTTCACAATTAAAGAGGACCATATTTTATCTGTTGATGATTTTTAAGGCTTCTGATAAATATTCAAAATGTGAATGAAAGCAAAATAAATTGTTTATAATACAATCTAACAAAAATATTGTAAGGGATGTATGAGGTCTCCATTGCTCATTTGCTCTTCCTTAAACTACTGTGTGTGGGTATTTGGGATTTATTCCTTAAGCACTCTCAAAAGTACATAAACCTACTGTGCCTAATTTGGATTTATTTTTCCTGTTTCAGTGCTGGGCATTTAACACGCACTCCCATGGCACTTTATACCTGGTACTGTTTAAGGTACCTTATGGAACATTAACTCACTTAATCCTCTTAACAAACCTAGTAGAAGGAGGAGGAAAGCGGGGAGCCCCAGTTCCTATTGCTAGGGCACTTTCTATCAGCTCAATCCTTATTGAATTGCCACAATTCCCTCCGAGGTAGGTCCTAAGGTTACTCCCATTTTACAGATGAGGAAACAGATCTTGGCTTTTGCCCTGTATTTCTCAGCTGGTCAACAGTGGGAAGGAATTAAATTCAGAAGGATTTAAACTCAGAGGGCCTCACAGTTTTATTCCCTGTCGCCTGCAAACCCCAAGTGCCAACTTAAATATCCATCAAGTTAAAGATGCATACAGCCTATGACCCAGAAGATCCAACTTCACATATGTACACTTGAGAAACGGTTTCATACAGGCACCGGGAAATATGTAGAAAGATACCCAACAGATTCATGATCCCAGAAATCCAGAAGCAGTCTAAACTTTATCAATAAGGGAATGAATAAATCATGCCAAAGTCATGTTGTGAAACACAGTATATCAGTGAAAACATGCTTGATTTATATGCATCCTATGCAAAAAATAATAATGAAAAAGTAAATGCTATGAGATACCTTTTATACAAATTTTTATCACAGAAACCATTGTTGTGTAGTATTTCAAGGTGCATGCATAGGTAGGTCAACTGTAAAACTGAATGCTGGGGAAGATCAAAACCAAGCTGAAGACACAATCTGCTTCTTAAACAAGGACAGTAAATACCACAAAGGGGAGAGGAAAGACAGAACCTGTAACAATATCTTTAATTTTTTTTCCTTTGAAGATCCAAAACTATGTGGTAAAATGTTAATATTTGCTAAATCTGTCTGAACAATGTGTTTGGGGAGGGCAGGGTAGAGGGCTTGCCCACTATACTGTTTATTAGTATGCTTGAAATTTTTCAAAATAAAATCCATTTACACAGGGGTAGGCAGTTGGCTTAGTAGCTACAGCACCAGTTAAAATGCCCATTTCCCATAGTAGAGTGGGCTCAAGATGTAGCAGGGCTCCTGACTCTTGCCTTCCTGCAGGTAGCAGCAATGGCACAATTTATCTGGTTCCTGACGCCGTGTGCATTCAGTTCCTAGCTCTGTCCAAACAAAAAGTCTACACAACAAAGCAGTGTATAGTCATTTCATTGTAGAACTTCCTTCAGTCACAATGGATTCTTAATTCTAGCAAGATTAGAGGTCCTGATTTCTCAAAGTCCCCTCTCATCATCTGACTTGGTAAACTGCCTAAAACTCACACCACGCTCCTAAGTTAGAGATTAAATTCTTACAAGAAACTTTGTTAAAATGATCTGTTTCTCAGAAGCACCAAATTGAAGACAGTTTCATTAATTAATATATAATCCACATTACATTATGTTGTTAAGCAAGATTTATTGTTTCCAACCTTTTTGACATTAAAAGTCTGCTAATGAAGGTAGCTAGAGAGATGTAAATTAAAACGCATCAGGACACATGAGTACAAATGGTATGGTTTTGTACCTTTAAAAATTATACATGTTTTTAATAATTCAGATTATTAATGAAAAATATGGAATGGGTTTTTAAAGATTTTGAAGTAGTTCATGGAGATCCAAATTAAATGACATATACTTCACAAAATATTTACTAATTGACAGTGGATTAATCTCATGATCCTTTACAAACAGACATACTTGTGGACAAATTAACTTGGAAAAGAGTTGTTATTTTTGAAATATCCCAGTGCGGTCCTGGCACTGTGTCCTATTGGCTAAAGTCCTTACCTTGCATGCACCCAGATCCCATATGGGCAATGGTTCATGTCCTTCTGGCCCCACTACCCACCCCGCTCCCTGCTTGTGACCTGGGAAAGCAGTCAAGGATGGCCCAGTGCCTTGGGATACTATACCCACATGGGAGACCCCAGAAGAAGTTCCTGGCTCCTGGATTCAGATTGGTTCAGCTCTGGCCATTAGGGCCACTTGGGGAGTGAATCAGCAGACAGAGGATCTTTCTGTCTCTCCTTCTCTCTGTAAATCTGACTTTCCAACAAAAATAGATAAATAAAGCTTTTTTAAAAAAAATCCAATGAAAGTAAATCCTGGATTACATGCCTATCTCTTACTTTAGTATCTTAAAAATACGATATAACTTCTAATAGAACACTTTTTTTGGTTAAGCATTACTATGGCTAAAGAACCATGAAACAATTCTACACTAATCAGAGTACAAGTAAGACAAATTTCTTAAAGTACTGGATTATTGTATTCCATTTAAGCAATATTCTAACTTTTTGAGAGAGACAGAGTCAGAGATATACCCTTTACTAATTCACTCCTCACATGCCAAATGCCCACAATGGCTAGGGCGGGGCTAGACTGAAGCCATGAGCCAAGAACTCAGCCTGAATCTTCCACATGGGTGGCAGAAACTCAACCACTTCTGCCAACACTGCTCTCTCCCTGGCCCTGCAGTGCTGGTAAGTTGGAATCAGGAGCTGGGACAAGGGTAGCTTAACAGCCTCAGCACCTCCCCCTGTATTGGATTTTGAAGAAACAAAACTACAAGACCATAGATTGGAAGTGAGCATTTTTACCAAAACTCAATGTCTAGGACTCCATGTGACATTCTTCCAGATGCCACAAAATTCCACTCCATGCCTTCTACACCTACACAGTGGGGAACTAATGTTATAAACAATTCAGGAGTTACTGTAACATTCAGAATCAAAAGACAGATTGCATTTTTCTGGAGTAGAGAACTGTGCTAATAGGAGTATGAGAGATATGATAAATTAATAAAAAAGAAACAGGTTTTGGTAAAGGTAAGAGAGATAGGCACATCACACTCAAGGAATTAATAGTAACAGGTCATTTACTGAAGCACACAGATGACTTTATGTCTTTATGACACTATGACTTTGTCTGTTTTCCCTTGTATCACTTGAAAGGATCTATTTTTTATTAATACAAAAGTACTTGAAAAGTCAATGATAAGAAAAAAAATGAAAAAGATATCCAAACTTAAGTTTAAAGAAAATTCACGAAATTTACTGCAATATGGGAAATCAGTAGTGTTTCCATTGCCCAAAACAAGCAATTCAACTATTTCAATTTTATAAGTTTGATAAGCAACTGTTTAAACAACTTTTAGAAATGAGTAAGATATAAATCTTCTTACAAGACAAAAAGTTTTTTTTTAATTGTGTTTTCACATTTTGGGATATTGGAGCATTTGTATGGGCAAAATAATGTACTTTCACATAATTACAATAACAGTAATGATGGTACTATTCAGAACACGGAAATTATACTTTTATCTTGAGATCTTTTTGACCTCTTTTTCAGGATCCCTCTAATGATTACTCACACTTTAGTGCAATATACTGAAGCATGATGAGAGAATATCTTTCTTTTATAGCACAGCTAACAATTGTAATTCTTCAACCAGCTGTTCTCCAAGGATTGCTCTGCCAAGCTCTTATTTTCATTTTGCTATTTCTTTGTTCTCCTTGTCTAAACTATACACAAGTTATACAGATTTTCCACTCTGCTCCCTTCCAATAAAGACTTGTCTTGGCTTGACAAATTATTAGTCATAACCACAGTCTAAAAATAAATAACATAAATTTTACATGTTAAAAATTGTATCACTCTAGGCAGCCCTCAAATCATTTCACAGTTCATACATAAGCCTTCTTCCCGTAAGGTTCAACTGATTGGACTTCTCACTGAAGGCAATTCAGCAATTTGGAGAACTACTCACCATCTAAACCTAAAAATCCTACAGTCCACAACTGTATTTCAGGTAAGGCACAACCTAAACCCCATCTATACAGTGCCGTCAGCACAGGTGAATTTAGGTACATGAACATGGTGATTTAGAAGCTTAAATAAAACCAAATGAGCCCCTCCATCCCAATCGAGAATACTTACAATTTTTATGCCAAAAACTTACTTATGTAAGGCTTATATCTTGGAATTTCTAGTAAAGAAGGTAATTCCTACTTTAGTATTAGATACTGTGATATCAAGCACAGCAAAGACCATAAGAAGTAGGCCCAGTCAAGAGAAAACTAGATGGTAGCTTCAAAATGAGATGCCACATTTCTTCTCTACAGCCCCATGGGTTATCTTCTTGCTACTCAAAATCTGCAAGGTCTCTTCTTTCACATTATTATTTATTTAACAAATAATAGTTTATTTTTCAAAGACACATAATCCAAATGGGTGTGTGAATATTTAAACAACAAAGTTGTGTGGATAAATCTAGAATTGTACCTAAGAGACTCTGCTAACTAAACAGGTAAACTAAAGGAATAGGTCCCATCAGCAGTTTGCAAGTGTCCATTAGTTTATTTCTATGCACAAGTATCTACAGTGAAAGAATGAGCACTTCTAAAATGCTATGGGTCTACTATACATACCATTTAACACATTTAGTACACTGCTTTCATTACACACCTGTGTAATTAATTCATAGGTAAAGAAAAAAATGGCAAGAAGAAAATGCCTCTTTTTAAGCAGCATAGTATTCTATTCATCTCAAAAGATGAAAGTAGGTATCATTCATTACATGTTTTTTGTTCCTGGAGGAAGAAGGCCAGAAATATGTGATTTTCCTAACTGGCCTAACACAGCAGAGCTTCCGTGCCAGAAACGAGCTGGTTTTCTTCTCTGCTTTTTCCAAGCTTTACGTGAAGGATGTCTGCCTCATTATAAACCTTGCTGGTTCTTCAAGATTTTCTGTAGTCTGGCTTTGCTGTGATTACTGGTGAAAACCTTTAATTACAGTATATAGTTTGTGCAGCTGCCTGGAAATTGGTCTCAGGGTCAGTGGCTCTTCCCGTTCCCCTCTCCCCATTCTTTTGAAGCAATATTGCTGAACTGAACCATTGTTCAGCTTGTGCTGTGCTCTGTCTGCTGCACAGTATGAATAGCTTCGCAATCACTCCAGCAATTGGTTCTTCAACTGCCTTTAGGTTGTCAATTGTAATTCATTGGCTCCAGGCACCTTTTCTCTTTTCATTCTCTTGAGGTCTTTTATTACTTAATTTGCAATAATATTAGGGAATGTCTTCTTCAGGCATGTCACTAAAGCCTAACTGATGATGAGGCCGGGGGTGAGTCTGACTTCCATACATTTGCTTGTTAAAACGTTTAAATATTTTCTTTATGACTTGTGCCCATCTGGCAGTATCATTTAAGGAATTTTGCTGATTCCTGAAGTCTTCTCTCTGTAGAATAATCTAAAGGATTCTCCTTAAGTTATTCTTCGTTATTTTGAGAAATTCCCAAAGATATCATTTTCGCTTTTATAATAAGAATTAATGTTTCATATCTTCTTCCCATATTATGCCATATATTCTTTGTATAATTTAAAAATGATAATTTTAAGTCTATTGACTCAAAAGTAATTAACTCAATGACAAGGGTTTCTGACTAGAAATCACCACCATCCATACTTTAGAATCTTTAAAGATCTATGTATACTCCCCAGGCATCTTTTCAGAGTTTACAAAAGAAAACAACCATACTTTTCATGGTGAGTTCTGATGATTCTGCATTACAGAATCATCAGGAAGCTTTATTTATTTACTTGCTTACCAGAGGGAAAGAGTAACCAAAGACACCTCTTGGTCTACTAAGAAAAAAATGTAGTGCATCTGTCTCAAATCCTTGGTTCTGGATGGAATCCAGCATATGAACCCCTTGTAGGAGTCTCGTCATCTGAGAGCAACTCAAAGTATTTTTAGGCAGACACTATGTAATAATCATAATGATAATAATTATCATAATGATAATAACTAACGCTTATTGTGCTTTTTATCTTCAAAGTACCTTACTGATGTTAACTGTGTGTCTATTTTCAAACTAATTTAACTCGACAAATGTTTTATTAACTTCGAAGCCATGGAATGTGTAACTGAGTTTTCATTTGCAAATGAAAAAAGTGAATAAATAAAAGGGAACAAGCATCAAAGAAATGAAAAGTTTGAACCATTATTAACTTTTGCCTTCAAATTTTATGTTTGTCCATTTGAGGATCTTGTGAACAGCATTCCTGATTACTTTTTTCTTCTCAAAATTCCTCTCAGAAAATAGAATATCTTGACTGAATAATATTCTTATATTTTCAAATAATTGTCTATATTTTAATGATAAGGAGCATATTTCATTGGCTAGCATCTCAAACTAATTTTTACTGTTTATATTTGTTGTATGGGAAACAGGCACATGATGAAGCCTTGTAGAATTGTAGTTCAAATGGTTTTAAAGCAGTAAATTCAGATTAATAAAAACAAATGAGATGTTTTAACTCATAATGTCATTTATTGCTGACACTAAGGAAGTCTTTTAAGCATTATTATAACACTTTATGCACAAATTCAAAGTATAATAATGAACCATAACTATTGAAGTCAGACTGATTTTATTCAAAACCAATTAATGGGTTTCTCTCTGGGCTTTCGGAAGCAGTATGTATTGAGAGAATATGAATGAATTTCACCCCTTAGTTATATATTCCAATTCTGCATGTTATAAAAACTAGTATTTGGTTACTACACAAGCTAAGTCTGGGAGATGAGAAGTCAAACCAGGTCCTCCACTTGGGTGGCAAAGACCCAGTCACTTGAGATATCTTAAAATCTCAATCTCGAGGGAAACATGAATAGTGAGTTTCAAGTGAGTGCAACTGAGGGAAGAAGGAGGAATCCAACAATGAAATATATTCATACCCAAGATGTGCGAGTTCCACTTGATCGCAGGAGGAATAAGAAACTGCCTGGTTTTTAACAAGGGTATCATGAAAGATTAGATAGGAGGCTTGCTCTTGGTGGTCTGTGTAAGTGGGAGGAAGGAGGAGATCTGGGGATGGGAACTTGAAGAAAGCACTGGAAGCATTCTTGGGGCACAGGAGAAGCAGGGGTGATGAAACAGCTGGATGTGGGAGAGAGAGAGGAAGAACTGACAGAGGTTTCAAGGCTTCCAACCTGTATATTAAATGCATATGAGTGAAGAAAAGGAATAAAAAATGTGAAAACCAGTAAGGGTTTGGTAAGAGACCAGGATGAATTCTTTCCAGACACTTGTTAACATATTATGCAACATATTATTACTCTACCTACATAACTTTTTGGATAAAATGGACCTTCTTTATGAAGCATACTTGTCAAAAGTGACTATATTCATTTCTGGTAGATACAGCACATTCTCATAATACTGTATTGCCTCATGGAAATAAGAAACACAGGCATTCAGGGGAAAAATGTCTCAAAGAATGCATAAAAGGAAAAGGTGAATGAATGTTAGCAAAATATTCTGCTTTGGTGTTTTCAATTGGAAAGTTGCTCTATAAAATATACTTATAGTGATATCTTTGGGACAAATGGATTGCCAATTCAACCCCACAGTTTAGTAAACATTTTTAAGAGATAAGAGTCATTTAGTGGAAAGCTGACTTCCCTATCCCCTTCTCTCTGCCTCCCCAAGATTTAGTGATAGCAGTGTGGAGTAGATCTGTAAGGAATGGATGAGAAGTATTTGTATGTCATATCTATTTACAATAAGTATATGTCCCATAAGGGAGTTTTCAAACTGCTCACACAATAGGTATGCACAATGCTGTATGTGAAAACAAATCAGTATTCTAAAATGCTGCCAAGACGCAGGTCATGATACTTGGGAAACTCATAAGATTTAAAGTAGATGACACTTTCCAGTGCTGATTCTGCAAACATGCATCTTTCTCCAAAGATGGAAAGTAAATTAACCTAAACATTTTATATGACATAAAGATTGATTTGCCTTATCTAATAAGAGTTTTGTCATGCAAAATAAAAGAAAGTACTGGTAACTTCACAGAGTTACCAGAAAAGATCTGACGTAATGTGCAGCAATTACAAATAAAAAATGTAACTACAGATTTACTATTTATGGCCACACACTGAAGAAAGGGAGATACAGTGCTTAAAGTAGAAATAAGCATTTAGAAATAATTATAACAAAATGTTATAGCTAAATGTCATAGGATCACAAAATTACCACGTTCCAGAAGATACTGATAGACTAAAATGTGAGAATTCAAGCTGGTCATGACACACTGAATGTATTATTCAAAAAATGATATGACCACAATAAGCCACAGTATGAAAAACCAATCACATTAATATCATTATAAAAATGCTTGTAAATATTCCTGTCACATTTATATTCCATTCTTTCTCAATGCAAACCAAATTCTGTGCATACCTGACAAACTGAATTAGAACTGTATGGCAATTGGGGGTATCCCGATCACAAATGTTAACTGTGATGCTGATACTCCACTTAAGCAGCCAACTGTGGTAGAGTGAAAGAGCCAACAGCCATCTGACCTCACAATTCCACTTCCACAATCTGCCTTACAGTGTTTGCATTTCTTAGCTAATAGCTGCTTTAACAAAAGTATTCAACAGAAAGTCAACATAGTGCTTCAGACTGAGAAAGCTCAATATGTCTGAACTAAGGATACAGGCAAAAGTAAAATCAGAGTGCTTCAGACATGAACTCTTTCTTCCAAGTTAACAAAATGTGCCAATTTAAAATGTGGAAATGCCAAATGCAATGAAAATAAGATTTCAAAAAGTCGGGAGGTAGGAGAACCACCTTTAGCAACTGTATAGAGGGCAAACAGGATTACGTGTATTAGCTACTCTATTAACTGAACTTCTCATGAAATGCTCCTGATCTATTAAGTAAGTTCAGAACTGAAGAATGCTCTCCTGCGGGAGTTGTAAAACAAATCAGATACAATTACAACGCCACACAAATGAAAAAACCAACCTACTCACTATTGAGATTATTCACTTCATAGTTCATCATTTAAATAAGACCAGAATTTTCCCTAACGTAGCAAGTAAGCCATCTGATATAATTACAGATTTTCCTATTGAAGTTTTCTATAGAGAAAAATAGTTGATAAGAGTAAATTCTGCAAAATGATGGTAACTACACCTCCCAAAGTGAACAGAGCAAACATCTGCTGCAAGAATCGCTTGGCTTCCAGACAGTATAGAGTGTTCTTTTTCCTAGTGTTTTGATTTTTTTTTAAACAAACAGTTTATTTGTTTAAAAAAAACAAAAACATGTTACAACAAACAAATCTCAAGACAGTAAATCTTAACATTCTAGTTTCAAGTATTCTGAACACAGACTGCTTGCTTCTGAGACGGCAGAAGCAAACTGATCAGGCACACTGCCCCGGGTCTGAGTCTCACAGGGATTTCCACCATTGTCTTTGTCTGTTAATGCAATACACCACACAAACATGGTTAACTCACAATAGGGAGAAGGCAAAAATACTAACTCCTGGAGGATTTTTATCTTATGCTGGAATACCAATGACAATTTCATTTTTCTCTTTCGGATTTCACAGGCTTCCACCTACTGCTGGGGTCCATATTCTGAAATCCTTTCTAAACAAATTAATTGGTCATGTTTTACTACAGCAACAGGACAAATAATCGTACATGTTTTTACATCATGTATGAAGCATATAAGAATTCCAATGAAGGAAGGGCAAGCAACAATAAGCATTTATGACTCATTGTCTTATCCTAACATTCTTAAGTGCCTTTTGGTAACCAACATGCATCTTTCTTGATATTTCTAATACCTGGAAATTTACAAAGTGTATGCAAATTAGCAGGTACAGGTAAGTAAAATGTTTATGAGCAATAGAACCCACAGCAAGAATGAATAATAAAAATGACTAGTTCCAAATGTATTTCAATTAACATGTGACTTTGCTCACTTTTCAATCTCTTATCCACTATTCTATCCATGCGCACTCCACATATTTTAAGGTTATTCCTTGCCAAACACTTGATAGTTGGTTTCACAACTAAATTTTTATGCTAACAACAGGAAACAGGTTTAATCTGTGAAACACTACTAGGAGTAGTTCAACAAGGCTTTTTAACTCATTCTTCGTAAGTTTCTCTGACATTAAGAAATGAGGAAAATAGAAAACATTTCTTTTTTGGTTCAAGCCCGAAACAAATGAGAGCACTTCATCTGCTTCCATAATCTCCAAAGACTATAATGGAATTTGCCCCTATACAAATGCAGCCTAAGACATTAATAATATGTACCTGTATGGTATTTGTTTATATCATCATCAAGAAAATACTTTCAAAACAGACTGCAAAAATGTCTTTCCAATACAAGCAAAATTTCTGAGAAAAGTGCCTGGTGCAAGAGCCTGGTGCCTCAAGTCCTTGCCTTGCATGTGCTGGGATCCCATACAGGCACCAGTTCATATCCCGGCTGCTCCAAATCCCTCCCAGCTGTCTGCTTGTGGCCCTGGAAAGCAGTCGAGGACGACACAAAGCCTTGGGACCCTGCACCCATGTGGGAGACCCAGAAAAAGTTCCTGGCTCCATTGGTGCAACTCTGGCCATGGGGCTACTTGGGGAATAAACCCACAGATGAAAGATGTTTCTATCTGTCTCTCCTTCTCTATGTAAATCTGCCTTTCCAATAAAATAAATCTTTGAAATTTTTCTTAAGGAAAGCAAATTTATAGATAATACAAATAAAACATAAAATCAAATTTCTCATATACTTCACGCTATATAAGTTTGAAATGATTTCCAAATCATATTTATGACTAAATTTATAACTCTTTATCTTAGTAAAGATAAGTCACAAAAGCAGGGAAGGGTATTGGCTATTTTCCTAGCAGAGATAGCCAGTTAACACACACAAGACCTCCGCAGAAGCCTTCACTGCAGAAAGCTTGCTATGTTCAAATACATTCAAACCTATAGAAGGTCAATGCAAATCACATGTTAGGCTTAAATAACACATTTGTCCCAATTATTTGTAGTTAACAGAAAAATAAATGGTTTTATAAACTTAAAAGTAAAAGAAAAGAATCACTTGAGATATTACTTGAGATATCTTGAAAAGCATGATTTGAAGTTTTACTGGTACTTGTGCCATATCTATCCAATATTAGAATATGTTAATATGAATTATATTTTATAGACATACCTGTTACTCATTTGTGGTCTGCAGTTTATGATTCACATATTTGCATTTTCTATACTGGCTTACTGTCTATCAGAATAACAATGTACTTTTAGCCAAGTGCTTTTTTTTTTAAACTTAGGAGACAGAGGAAGCCTTCTTCTTTTTTTTTTTTAAAAAAATTGGAAAGTCAGATATACAGAGAGCAGGAGAGACAGAGAGGATGAGCGTCCATCCAATGATTCACATTCCAAGCTGGAGCTGAGCCCATCCAAAGCCAGAAGCCTCTTCCAGGTCTCCCATGTGGGCACAGGGTCCCAAGGCTTCGGGCTGTCCTCGATGGCTTTCCCAGGCCACAGGCAGGGAGCTGGATGGGAAGCAGGGCTGCCGGGATTAGAACTGGCAGCCATATGGGATCCCGGCATGGACAAAGAGAGGATTTTAGCTGCTAGGCTCTTGCACTGGGCCCTCAGCCAAGTATTTTTACAATCATAATACTGCTAACTACCCATCATCACACACTATTATTCATTTTACAGGCAAAAAATCCGATGTTAAGAAGTTTGAAGATTCACCTAAGGTCCTTAGAACAGATCAGGAAGGCACCAGGGCTACAGTGCCTTTTGGAATTGGTTTTATTTGTATTTGAACTCTGTTTATTTTTTTAATTTACATATATTTTTTTATTGCATTTCATTTTATAACAACCTTTCCTAGGCTCTGATGTTCCCCCTTCCCCCTTCCCTTGCCCTCTCTGAACTCTGTTTAACAATTAAGTTTTCATCTTCATGTCTTCCACAAACTTAGGTGAAGACTCTACATACAGGTTACTTTTGCTAGTACTATAAACTTCAAAGCAAATTATCCAATTCAGTCCTACTCACATTATGAAAATAAACTGCATTACTCCACCTTTAGAGGAGAGTAGACAGGCACAGGGACAAAGCCATCTTCCATGGCTGCCCACTAAACGTGAAGATGGAGTGAGATGAGTGCTCGGCTCCTTTCTTCCTTTTAGACCAGACAGCAATGTCATTCCAATGAGTCACCTTATTCCACAATCACTTGAGGAAGCACACAACTTGAGGTTACAAGGATAAGTCACAAGGGTCAAGTTTTGATTTTCTGTACTTATAATAAATTCAAGCTTACATGTTGAAAATTGGTCCCATAGCTTATTACTTTAGTTCTATAAATCGGCTCAGCGGACGGAGTGCTATGCTAAATATTTGTCCAGAATTAGCCTTCTGCTTTCTTAGGACAGATACAAACTAAGAATGCAAGGGGGATGAAGAGTGGGTCCCTACGAGAATGTATTTGGTGGCATGCAACTTGCAAGAGAAGACATCAATTTCCAGCCTGGTTGATTATAGAAACAGACTCAACTGCTCTACTCCACACTGAGCAATTCAGAGACAAGAACATGCATTCAAGAGTAATGGATGCATGGTAATACCCACGACGCATTCCTTGCAAAGTCAGAGAGAAGGAAAATGAACTAAGTAAGTTAAAAAACGTTAACTAACTAGGCCTTGAGCCCTTCAACACAGATGACCAAAGTACCCAGACATGTCCTCGAACATTTGCTAATCAGGTACTAAATACTCTGTTCTCTTCAAGTAGGGTTAAGTCCGTAAAGAGGTCTTATTAGACAAGCGAGGTTTTCTTTGTCCTAAGAGGCCCAAGGCTCTATATTGAAAACAACATGACAGTGTATCCTTAACTGTACACATGGCAGCAAAAATCCAACAAAGTCGACAAAGAGTCACAGCAGGAATGAGACATACCTCTTGTACTGAGCGAGCTGCTGGCTTGTCCTGATGATTGGCCAGTATTAAAAATGGTAAAGTGCATAACTGTGGGTGCTGGAGAGCTGAGTGCAGTTCATTTCTAGCAGTTTCTAAGTCATCCTCTGAAGAGGCACTATCTAATACAAATATTACCCCTTGAGATCCTTGGTAGTAGCGGCTCCAGTACTTCCGGATATTATCGGCCCCTGTCAAAAATAAAACAGGTTTTCCTTTTTAAAAAATTAGCTTTCAGCAATTGAAAAGCATTCACAACAGCAATCCCTATTGGAATTCTATGTATCATTTAAAAGTTAAACACTAAACTCTGCACAGTGGATATCAGGAATTCAGAAAAAGCAGAGATGGTGATGGCTGAGAACAAATGAAGCATCAGAACCTACAGGTGGACGTGGCTTGCAATGAGAAAACAAGAGTGTAGGTCCTGCTTCACGACCTGCCTATCAAAACATGTGAGAGGGAACAGGACATCAACTGAGATTTAAACCCAGAAAAATATTCACAGACTTCACTGAGTAACACTAAGTGAAACTCATTCTGTAAACTGAGTGTGAACTTAGCTCAGAAAGCAGCATGACTCAGATGCTCAACAAAGGCTTCTTCCCATTCACATTGGTATGGTGATATTTTCTAAGACAGCTGTACCAAGGTTTTATTGTATTTCCCCAAAGTGCATGTGTTGGAAATTCAATTTGCAAATCCACACGTTAATGGTGTTGGGAGGTCGAGGTCTTTGGGAAATAATGAGGTCAGATAAGGTCAGGAATGTGGGGAAGCCCAGCCTGGGACTACTGCCTCTGAAAGATGAGGAAGAGATAAATCCGCTTGCACATCCCCAGTCTCTCGCCACATGCTGTCTTCTGCCACATGACGCAGCAAGAACACCCTCTTAGACGAGACACCCTGATTTCAGACTTTTCAGGCTACAGAACTGTAAAAACAATATATTTTTTTTAAAAAAAGAAATGTCCTACTCTGTGATATTCAGGACACAGTAAAGGGAATGGGCTAGCTGATCTGAAAGCCTTGTTTAATCCCAACTAGAGTTATTAGCCACAAAGCATTTAGGTACCAAGGTGCTAGACTCACAAATAACTCAACTTTGGTCTTTGTTAAATTTGTTTAAATCCATTGGGGAGATAACTCACAGGGAGGAGTAACATTCACAGCCTCCTTGAGAAAAGATGCTTCCAGAACACAAGTGGAGCCTTTCCTCAGCCAGCACCCCTCCTATTCCTCTTTGCATTTCCAGTAACCAGCACAGTGTAGCCTGAAGGCCATTCCAGGAGGGAAGAAAAGGAACAAATATCTAGTCCAATCCTTCGAGGAAACTGACTTGAAACAAGTGAACTGAGTAGTTCTCAATCATGACAACTCATAAGTTAGATCAACCTGTGAGATAGTGATGACTTGCTCAGGAGAATACAAGGGCATTTATGATCATATCATGAAGAATGATATTATTACTTTGGCTCACGGTATCTATTCACCAGAGCTGTTGGAGGGGCAAGAGCTATATTTTGGAATATCAAATAAAAACTTGATCTAAGGAATATTAACAATGAACTACATATGATTAAGCCCTCACCAGTTAATAACTGTGTTAATAACTGTGTCTCATTTGACTAATCCTCCATCTACAGGCACCAGCATCTGATATGGGCACCAGTTCATATCCCAGCTGTTCCACTTCCTATCCACTTTCCTGTTTATGGCCTTGGAACGAAGTAGAGCACAGCCCAGAGCCTTAGAATCCAGCACCCACGGGGGAGACCTAGCAGAAGATCCTGATTCCTATCTCCTGGCTTTGGATCACTCAGTTCTGGCTGTTGAGGCCACTTGGGGAGTGAATCAACAAATGGATGATTCTTCTGTCTCTCCTCCTTTCTGTAAATCTGCCTTTCCAACAAAAATAAATACACCTTTAAAAAAATAACTGTTTCAGGCATTTATTGAATAGTTACTTCCTATGTTCAACACACTGTGCCAAGTGCTAGGAATATGCACAGTGAGGACCAGAGTTGGCCTGCCAGGCTGGCAACAGCCACTTGTGTGCATTTTTTCCCAATTCTGTGATCAGTCACATCATATTGATGGCTTGAAATCTGCCAGGATGGGAACAGTTTCAGCATTGAAATCTTCAAACATTTTCTTTTCTTTTTTTTTTTTCAATTGGAAAGTCAGATATACAGAGAGGAGGAGAAACAGAGAGGAAGGTCTTCCGTCCGATGATTCACTCCCCAAGTGAGTGCAACAGCCAATGCTATGCCGATCCAAAGCCAGGAGCCAGGAACTTCTTCCGGGTCTCCCACAAGGGTGCAGGGTCCCAAGGCTTTGGGCCATCCTCGACTGCTTTCCCTGGCCACAAGCAGGGAGCTAGATGGGAAGTGGAGCAGCCGGGATTAGAACCGGCGCCCATATGGGATCCCTGTGTGTTCAAGGCGGGGACCTTAGCCGCTAGGCCACACCGCCGGGCCCAAAACATTGTATTTTCATCAGGGTTTTCTCGCATTGAGTCAAAACCCCCCTTTATGACACCAACAAGCTCAATTTAAAGTTGATGATAGATTACAATAATCACTGTCACACAGGCACTCACTGGGTATTCTGGGAAGAAGTCATCAGCATCTCACCCAACATGGATCAAAAAAGTATTAACAGTGTTAAGTGATTCCTATATTCCAGGCATAGTGCTAAGCACTGAAAAAAAAAAAATGAGCCCATAAAATTCATATAAATCAAAAGAAAGGCTTTGATTGACTCAGAATTTGAAACTAATTTCAGATCCTAAAAGTTGGGATATGTACCACAATGCTACACTTTAACAACAAAAAAAGTCAAGGACATCTTAAGTTGCATTTAAATACACAACAGCAATGAGAAATGAGGTAGGTTAGTATGTGTCAAGCTGGAGTTCAGAAAAACAGAAACACAACCAAAATACAGAGGACATTTAAGTTGACTATCATTTACTACAGAGAACTCATTGTATAAGTGAGAGTGGAACCAAGGAAACAACAGGCGTATTCAAACGGAACATCTCAGGTCAGGTTCCCTGGGAGAACTGCCTGACTGAGATGGCATTTCTTGGGCACCTCATTATCAACAGATGCTATCAGCAGAAATGGGGGGGATGGTTTGGGGGCAACAAGCAAACTAGAATAGAAGAAACTAAGAAAGTATATGGTTTCAGAAATTTAGCCTCAGCTTATTCCCTGGAGGAACTCTACAATGTGGGTTAAACCACAGAAGTTGTCCAGTCCAGAGACAAGCGGACTGGGCTATTTCACCCTGTATAGTCATTGGCTATGAGCCACCTCTGGGGAGCAAGTGGGGGGTTGGGGCCTGATCTCATAATCTCCCAAACATATTTGGTTGAGGCAATTACTGTCAGCCAAGAGCAGGCCTCTGGAGAAGGGTACAGGTGTGAGTCATTAGCAGCCAATATTTGCAGCAGCTGGGAGATGGATGCAGTGGCCCAGTAAAGAAGATCTGGGTAAGATACCAACAGCATCTGCTACAAGCTACATTCAGACACCATCCATATGCTAGAGGCTCATCCATAAGCTTGAGGGACAAATGGGGAATCACAGTTACCTAGTGGTAAATATTTAAAGCAACAGAAACGTTGAATGCATAAGTATCCATTTGTAAGATCACTATAGATGTTACTAACAGATATGTAACACAAAATGTTCCCATAATATGAGCAATGTGAAATGCAAGCTTTATTATAAATTCCATAGTCATATAAAGCTTACAATTTTACTGATTTTGTATCAATTGCAAATTGATCGAGTAGATATTGTTATCACTTTTATTTTATCTATAAGGAAATGAAGACACAAAAATTTCATATTATTTGCCCAAAGTGACACACATAAACATGCAATCAGCTCCAACGCACTCAAAATGTTGGAATTGATGACCAGAACTGAGAAGGCTAAAGAAAGAACTCTATTATCACATAAACTAGAGGGGAAGAGAAATGGAACCAGTTGGAACAAAAAAGATAGCCAAGTACCTAGGCTTTTACTAATGCCCAGTATGGGAATATGTCCAGGAAAATTGCTCAACTAGTTAGTTCCGTGAAGTTATTATATACCTATCCCATACAAATCACTAAGCTAGGGCTTAAAGAGGTATTTAGAAAACTACTATTCCTGTTAATTCAGACCCTCAAATCCTGGAAAGCAACAGTAATTACAACAAGGCCTGTAAATCCATCACAGGGAACAAATATGGCCACACATTAGATGATGTTCAGGGAATCAAGAATAAAGAGAAGAATATTAGTTGAATATTTTAATTGAACTTCTCCATTAGAAACACATGGGACTCACTGGAAATCCATCTCATGTGGTTGTCTTTTTCAATGAGAAATTACATTTTCATTTGCCACATTTAAAAATATGTAAGGCGCCTGAAAATAGTGAGACAAAATGGCAATAAATCTAATGACAACACTGCTGGATGAAGAAAAATGCTCTAGCTTCAAAGAATGTCCCTTATATGACATAGGAATAATGTTATTAATAATCCAAGGATCTTTTCCTTTAACCTTATGCTACAGTCTTCTGTGTAGTACTGGCACTTCTAACATTTAATACGAATATAGCTTGGAGTTCTAAAGTTCATTTTCAGTCTCTTGAACAACGGTCTCAGCATCAGCGTAACTCAGACTGGGACCAAAGAAACCAGCAAAGAGGTGAAGAGTGGTATACAGTTGTTTAGTTGGGAGTTTAGTCATCAGACTAAAATGAGAAGTGGCTGTGTCATGACCCAGCCGCCAGATACCTTGAGGCATCAGCTTAATTTGGAAGGCTAAGGACACCTGTTTAGTGGTAGGCTCCAAACATTCCTAACCTACAAATCAAATCCGAAAGGAGTGACACAGGACACAGCATCCTGCAGAAGTGTGAGGTCACTCTAGTTCTAATGACCCAAAATTGTGTGTTCTGTGTCATTTAAACCACGAATGTTATATATAAAATGGTCAAACATCCTACTCAAACTGGTCTAGGTGTATGCTTAGGTTAAAAAAAAGGCAGTAGTTTTAACACTCAGGAGGTTGGGTGAAGAGTGTTGCCAAATGTCCTGAGTACACAAGGATACCTGAAGAAGGACCCCTAGAAAATCTCAGAGTTCATTCTGGCAGCCAAAAGAATGAAGTACTACCATCCAAACAGAGGAACAGGTATGCATTCAGCACCATGACTGAGACACTGCCTGGGGCACCCATATCCCATACACACTCTGCTTCCAGCTCCACCTTCTTACCTTCTTTTAATGCATACACCCTAGGAGGCAACAAGTGATGGCTTGAGGACCTGAGTCCTTGTTTCCCACAGGAAAAACCCAGACTCATTGCTGGCAGCTATGGGCATGTGGAGAATAAACTAGCAGCGGGATGGTCTGTCTGTTTCTCTCTATCTCCCTGCCACCTCTTCTACTAACCTTCCTCTCCTTCCATTTCAAATAAAATAAACATTTAGAAAGAGTAAAGGGAGATGACAGAAGCCTGACAAGTCCTCTTTCTATAAGTTCCCATCCAGGCCACACTAGGAATGTTAACAATATTCAACATTCATTAATCCACTCATCTAACAAAAATTTGCTGAATCCATTGGCATCATCCTAGCTGCTAGGAATATAGCAGTCAACAGAACATTTTAGCTTTTCTATCATTCACAGAAGAGCCAGCCCATGAATATAGAAGTGAAAAGTTTCAGGTACTCATCCTTTCAGCTTCGCACTGTGGCAGCATGGACACAGGAATCAGTTCTGGCCACCTAAATCTACAGAGCTTCTTGAAAACACTTGGCTCTTCAGCTCTCTCTTTGTGTCTGTATTTTCACTGGGGGACAGAGTGATGATGCTTTGCACAGCATCACCCAAGCAGCAACCTTGAAGGAGACATAGCTACACACCGAGGATGCCAGAACATGAAGACAGACTACATCCTTGAGACACTGCTCAGTGGCAGAACCAGCCACCAACTTTATAAGGACTGCCTATGCGAGCACAGCAGATATTTATTGTTCAAATCAACTTTAGAAGCCTATTTTGTCACAAACAGTCAAAGAGATGTTAATATCCTTCATGTGAAATTAAAGTTCCTTAAAAGAGTGGTTCTTGAAAAGATGAGCCCAGGGAATTAGGAATAGCAATTTCAGGGATCAACATTAAAGAAACACAACTACTCAAAGTTACCTGTACAGAAATCTACTTTTTATATTCATTGTGCAACTGAAACATGCTGTGATGAATATTCTATATCTGCACTTTCTAATATGGTTGACACTAGCCACAGGTGGTCAGTGGGTACTTGGAATGTGGCTGGTACAAATAAGAGTCCAAATTGTCAACTGAACTTAGTTTAAAATGCCACACATGCCTAGTGGCTACTGGATTGGACAGTATTTTCAATAACAGATTGTTGACGCAAGACTGCTGGAAACCACAGATAGGAGCAGCTGCAGAGGTCTAGCACTGTCTGTGCGAGGAAGCACACAGAACCTCCCTGACCCAGGAGGGCCTTGCCATTCCCCAGTCCTGAGATCCTGTTGCAGGAAGCAGTGACCACAGGCTTAGCCAGCAGGCCAACCTGGACTGCAGTTGGCCACCTGTGGTAGCAGGAAGACTCAGGATGACGAGGTCAGAGAGTCGCCTTGTTCCATCCTCTTACTACAGTTCTAAGAAATTAGGAAGGAGTGAGAATAATTTCCCCCTGGAACACTTAGTGAGATCAGAGATGCATGAACGGAGCCAATTCAGGCAAACTTGAATTGTAAACAGCCTTCCAATCTCGGTGAAGGGTGTAGCCTTGAACCAAAGATTACCTCAGTAGCATGACTTTAAGAGGAATGGTTTCCAGCTAGGGGAGAAAATGTTAGAAGGGAAGGGTGAGAAGAGTAATTATTTATTTATTCATCTCCTTATCTTCATTTTATTTAAAAGAGAGGGAGACAGAAGATAACAGACCTTCTATTTATTGGCTCACTCTCCAGATGCCTCCAATAGCTAAGGCCTGGCTAAGACAGGAGAGAGGGACTGGGAACCAAATCTTGGTCTCCCAGAAGAGTGACAGGGAATCAAGGACTCGAGCCGATACTTGCTGCCTCCCACAGAGAGTATCAACGAGAAACTGGAATTGGAAGCAGAGCTGGTGTAAGAACTCAGGCAAATTCATAATTTTAAACTTGGGAATGGCTCCGTGGCATAGGAGGCTAAACCTCAACCTGCAATGGTGACATCTCATATGGATGCCAGTTCTAATTGAGCTGCTTGCTAATGGCCTGAGGAATTGGTGGAGCATGGCCCAGGTGTTTGGGCCTCTGCACCTACATGGGAGATTCAGAAGATGCTTTTAGCTCCTGACTTCAGTTCAGCCCAGCTCCAACCAATGCAGTCATTTGGGGAGCGAACCAGCAGATGGAAGATCTCTCTGTTTCTCCTCTCTCTGTAACTCAGATTTTCAAATAGAAATAAATAAATCTTGGGGGGAAAAAAAAGAATTTGAACTTTTTTTTACTCCTGCTATCTATGGAACCTGTTGTTCGGGTTGGTGGTGCTTGTGATTCTTTTTCTCATCCATGAAACAGCCTCAGGCAATCTGATTTGAAAACCGAAATAGTAACAACCAAGGAAGGACTAAAATAAAAATATTCAAACTCCACCAACCTCCCTGCTCCCAACGCACAGACACCAATCAAAGTATAAGAATTCAACACCTCCTAAATGGCTTACACAAAATATAAAGGTGTGAATAATTGGTCAAGCTTTCTAGTGGTAGTCAAATAAATAAATAAGCAATACACTGTTTCCTGAGTAGTAAAATAAAAAAACTGAAATTTGATCTGCAGGGCTGAGGCAGAAGCATCACTCAACAGTACTACATGGTACTGCTGTCCAGAGAATGAGAGCTGTTGAGGGCAAGAAATAAACAATGGAGCATTCTGGGCCATAGCCTAGTGTCGTAGCCTAATGGTTGGAGTCCTCACTGGGATCCCATATGGGTAACGGTTCTAGTCCTGTGGTCCCGCTTCCCATCCAGCTCCCTGCTTGTGGCCTGGGGAAGTAGTCGAGGACGGCCCAAAGCCTTGGGACCCTGCAACCACATAAGAGACCCAGAAGAGGCTCCAGGCTCAGCTCCAGTCATTTGGGGCCACCTAGGGAGGGAATCATTGGATGGAAGATCTTCCTTTCTGTCTCTCCTCCTCTCTGTACATCTGTATTTATTTCTAATAAAAATAAAATAAAATCTTTTTTAAAAAAATGGAGCATTCTATGGCTAAGCAGGCTTACTGAAGAGATGTGTCATAGACATTCAAGAATGATGAAGGTTGATACCAGAGACTAGGAGAGACAGAGGACTCCATGGTGAAGAGGAGGCATTAGAAAGCCTAAGCTAGGAGATAATTAGTAATGATGACAAATAACAGTAACACTCTAAGCACTCTGCCACATGAATTGTATCATTTAATCCTTACTACCTAGGAGGTATCTAAGTAATAGTTCTCCATTAACTGCTTGACCCACACCAGGCAGTGCCTGGCCTGCTGTTATTATTTGACCACCTTAACAACTACTGGTCTACATTGAAACCTAAGATCTAGAAGCCAAAGTCTACCAGTAACTGAAAGGAACATGTAAATGATCACTTCATCTGCAGTTCAGGTCCAGAGATAGCTGATGCTACAAACACAAAGCAAACTTTTCCTTGGGATAAAGCCTTCTTCTTTCCCAGTAACTTGTTTCTACATCTTTAATCTCCCCTTTTCACCATTATTTTTTATCACCTAGTTTCTTCCCCACCAACCAGCATCAAGCAGGTTTCTCTGATTCTGTGTGCAGACATATCTTCGGAAGCTGGTGTTGTCTGCAAGACCGAGAGCACACACATACATAATTAGCATTGTGCTTCACTATGTTTTCCTCCCTTTGTTATAAGTGCATCAATGCCTTCATATCTGTGCCATTTTTTCTTTTTTTCCAGTGGCTCACAGGACTGCATTAGTTAGAGGTCAAGTATTTTGGAGTAAGGCAGAGGCTTTGCAGACAAGTATCCCATTTGTTTTCCACCAGTGACTATGTGTAAATAAAACATAATTGGATAATAACAGGAGAAAAGCAAGCACAAACAAATCTAAATGCAAAACGGGCCTTTAGGAATTCTTGACACTGTTTATAACTTGCTTTTTCACAGCTTTTTCCATAGCTTTTGTTCAAGCACACCCTTCTGATCGGGCACCTGTCTTCATGGTTCCACTAATTTACTTTGGTGAAATGACTCAAGATCCCCATTGTTGATCATGTTCACTACCCTGCCTCCAGGTGTCTATACAGATTCTGACAAAGAGTAGGTCATCAATATTGTTGATTGAGAACAACGATCTAGAGAAACAGGCAATAGCCCTACATCCCACATCCAAGTGCCTGAATACCTTTCCCAGCTCTGGTTCCTGATCCCAGCTTCCTGTGGCTGCACACCCTGAGAGACAGCAGTGACAGTTGCAGCTGAGTTCCTGCCACCCACATGGGAGACGTGGATTGCTTGGGTTCCCAGACCCTATCTTCAGTCCTGGCTTAGTTCCAGCTACTGTGGGGTATCTGGAGAGCAAACTAGTGAATGAAAACTCATTGTCTCCCTGCATGTCAAATTTTAAATTTCTACATCTTCGGTAATTACATTAATGTGAGGGCTAACAGGGTGGTTATGTGGGCTACTTGCCCATGGAACTAAGGGTAAGCACACTGATTTTTGCAATTTATAAGAACTTTTCCTTATGCCTCAAGTCTTTGGAGCTTCGTGTCTTTAGAGCTCCTTTCTAAAGCAGAGGAGTCCTTTTGCGATTTCAGAAGTAAATTTCCCCTTTTTGCTTGGAAACTGCTACTATAGAGAGAATGCAGGTACTATGATCAATTCCAAATGAAAAGTTTCCATAGCCGAATCTGAATGAACCATTAAAATCATATCTCAAGGTGATCACACTTCCTTTTGTATACAATTACTATATATTAAAACGAGATTAGCCCACTATATCACATATATCATTAAATGGATTTCTTCACACTTAATCATATCACGAAATCAGTAATTGCCAACCTTCCGTCTTTGATGCTACGGGATGTATCCTATTATCTCCAGGGGCAAGTGGAACTCTCACAATAAAATTAATTTTAATTAACTTTAAGATATACACGCGGATGTGTCATACACCACTTGGGAACAGAGGGCTGTAGAAAGAAGCATGTCATAGGATAAAAAGATTAGGAGTCAGTATCAGCCAAGAAGATGACAAATGAGTTTGAAACATTCCCTGAGGTCAAGGCCTTCACTTCCAAATATAGTTTCCCATGAAATGAAGAACACAGAAGAAGAGAGAGTGCCATTTAATGGTACCAAGTCCACTCTCTCCATTTTATTTAATTGGACTGTTAAAGAATACATTTGTCTGAGGACAGAGAGCAGATGACATGAGAGGAAACATTTATTAGGTATCTAGTAGGGTTCCACAATGCTGAGTTTTCTTAAAACCCTGATACTAGATTAGGATTTATTTTCATGGCTGACTAATAAAGAGACTGCCCTTTTTAAGATACATGGGTGAAAACCACCATGGGTAGATTTGTGTAAAAGCTGGTTAATCTGGCTCATGTTTTCCATTCTGACACAGGATCAAGATCTATTTAAAACTGTTTCAAAGACTGCTGTTTCGAATAGTTTATGTACAAATGTCTGTACACACACACACACACACACACACACACACACACAAGCATCCGACCTTCACTGTTCAGTGTGTATTCTTCATGATTTTGTTTCTTCCTCATTTAGAATGGCAGGCCTCCTGTAAATCCCAGAGTCAGAACACTTCTGTACACAGACACGCCAGCGCAAAGCAGCCTGTGCTCATGCACTGTTGTCAATAATTAGTATAAAACACAAATGATGCATCAAGACAATCACCTGTATTTTGCATTTTTATGAAGTCAGAGACCGCAGTTCTCTTTGTTTTGTACACCTGCCATGACAGAGTTACAGGTTTTCAGTTACTTTTTGATTACCACCAGGAAGGTTCTGTCTGGGAGGGCACATGCTCATCCCAAAGTAAATTACCAAAGTCTCCCAAAAAGGTGACCCAGGGAAGGGTGGCAGCCTACCTACAGACAGACCGCAAAGACCCAGCTCTGGGTGTTGACAGCCTTGTGTAATCTCTTCTCCCCTGAATGTTAGCTGGCCTGGTGTTTTGCTGTCAACCAACAGGTAATGATGAGGTGATATCATCCCTCGATTAGGTTACCGAACACAGTAACTTTCCTCCACTCTCACATTCTCTATTGTCCTCTGGGTTTGTTGCAAGCAGTTTTAAGGATTTATTTATTTGAAAGAAAGAGTTACAAAGACACATGGAGAGATGGAGAAAGATCTTCCAGCTGCTGGCTGACTCCTTGAATAGCTGTAATGGCAAAGGCAGGGCTAGGCAGAAGCCAGGAGTTTCAATTTGAGTGTCTCACACATGCTCAGAGGCCCAAGCCCTTGGGTCATGTCCTCTGCTTGATAATACCATAATATCTGCCTTTGTTCCATGCTTTTATGAAGCAAATTTCATACTGTACAGGTACAGAAGACAAGAAATTGAGAGGCTATTTTTTGGCCAACATCTGATACACATTGAGGCTAATTAATTGCCATGGAATTGAAATCTGTCCCCAAAAAGGGAAAACTTGGAAATTCTTTTATAGATAAATAATATTCTCCTGTAAGGATATAGCCCAATCTATTGATCCCTTTATTTGCTGGTAGATGTGTGACTGTTTCCAATTAGGGGTTACTGTGAATAAAGCTGCTGTTAATATTGTTAAATATTGCTTGGACACCAGTTTTCAAATTCTTCTGGGCATTTTATCCAAGAGTTGAATCTCTGTTGAATCTCTGAGCCAAATGATCATTCTTTGTTTAATTTATTGGACAAATGTATATATTAGTTCCCTAGGGCTGTCCAAAATAAGTACACTGGAATAGATAATTAATTCAAAGTTTAAAATAAATTTATGGCTTTAAAAATGTGGATTAATGAATGTAGAGTGAGAAAACTTATTTTTCCATTGGTCTTACTGGCAACTACTGCTCAAATCAATAGAATTTATCACATTCTCAAAATGTTTTCGTTGAAGTAAATGGTTTTTAAAAATTTTTTTCTAGGAAGATTTACTGAGTGTCATGTGTTACACTATACTCCAGAAATAGAAAAATAAAAAGACATGGCCTGTTACCACAGAGTACACGGGCTTCTAGCTACAAATTACATCTTGATACTGCCCAGAATTCTGTTTATTAGCTTCTGTCTTCTCTCTTTATGTTTCCTTGGGAATGCTGTCACTCACACTGCTTTAACTGCCTCTAAAATCCTACAAGCATCCAGGCCAAACACTATCATCCAAGGCTCCCCAAGCACTCATATTCTTCACCATTAATGGCTGGCATACATTCCCTGCTACAGGTTACCCAGGTGTTTCAAACTCAACTTGTCCCTAAATAACTTACTCTTGCCTGTTCTGTTTTCCTACTCAGTCTCTTAATTGTCTGGGGATTGGCAGTCATGATTCAAGCTATATCTTTTTTTATGGAATTTATTAATACATTATATCCTCAGGGTCATAGCAACTCATGATAATTACTGCAACACAATTCTCATGCATTCATATGTTAATGGGATATTAACACAAAGGGAACAGATTCAAAGCAGCCCATAAATACAATTCTAAGAATATAATAACACTATGAATCTTAAATGTCATTCTTAACCCCTTATCCTTTGACCCTGAGAGGCAAACAAGAATCACAGAATTGACCCTTCTTCTGTAGGCCAGTCTTGGACAGCGAAAATTCCACCATGCATTTTCCTTGGCTACTTTTGTTCTGTTCCTCTGAAGGCTCGCCTACATTTCTGTACACATTTCATGTCTGTGTAATAGTAAATCTATGTGAAGCTTTCCTTAATTTTATTTTTACAAAATTGTTTTCTCCATCATTTTGACTCTAGCATACAATGTATATATACCCCTTCTACTGAAACAATTAAGCTATTTAATACCACCTGGAATTCTTTTTTTTTCTTATCACCTGGAATTCTATAGTTCAATTTCTTTATCGCTGGCCTGAGATGACAGTTTCTTACACTTATTTTCCAAGATCTAGTCCTCTAGTTACTTTTTGGGTAATTACTACAGTAAGCAGCATCTACTCTTGACGCAATTCATGAGCAACAAATTTTAACCAACTATTTGATGTATTCAATGATTTGCTTAGTAACTTAGAAACATTTGCTGAGCAACTTCTTTGCATCAGAACTGACATGTGGTATGAGGAACATAGTGGCAATCAGACCTGACTGCTGCTTGAGTCAGCAGCTCTTAGTCTTGCAGGTCACTGGGTTGATAACATCTTTATGATACTATCACTTAGACTTCAGTCTACGTCTGGGCAGCACAAGCATTTTCCATAAAAGTCTATTTGCTCTTCTGATTCCTAAATCCGTCACAAAAAAACAGAAAGCCAAATTTCTATTCAATGAATTCCAGATAAGACAAATTTATTACCATCACCACTGCAATACAAATGAACTGAAAACCTCCTAATCTCTTCCTAACACGTCTCAGTGTAGTGCATGACTTAGCACAATGGAGCTCAACATTTACAGAATGCATCCACTTTTCAGATCACAGCTTATAATCACCAGCCATGGGGCAGCCAACAGCCATGTCCCCAAATTAACATCCTGAAGCCCCACATGCTTGGCACTCTCAAAAGTCCCTTGGGTCTACAAAAAATCTTGCCTAGAGGGAAAAAAAATGTGATCACACTTAGCTTCTTGGCTCTCTCTCCCGAGCATATTAGAAACAGTAAATCACAATGTGAGAGATATGGGAGAGGGAGAATTCACCAGAGACAGGCGCATGGACAGTAGCAAGAAGAGACAGCTATAGCAGAGATGAAATCAGAAAGTTAAGAAATTAAAGGAAGAGAAACATCACTATTCAATAACAGTCAATGAAGCTATAAAATCATTAAATAACGTTTTTTAACTAGAGAACAGCATTGTGGTATAGCTGGCAAAGTTACTGCCTGTGACACTGGCATCCCATATGTATACCAGTTCACATCCTAGCTGTTCCACATACAATCCAGCTCTCTGTGGCCTGGCAAAAGCAGTGGAAGATGGTCCAAGTATTTGGGCCCCTGTACTCACATGGGAGACCCTGAAGCCCCTGGCCCAGTCCTGGCCTTTGCAGCCACCTGGAGTGAGCCACCAGATGGAAGAGCTCTATAATGCTACCTTTAAACAAAGAAAGTAGAAAATAATAAATAAATACATAAATATATAAATAAATAAATAATGACACTTTAGCATTTAATTTGACTCTTTAATGAGGGGAAATCAGTTTACAGAAAATCATTCATTGGGTAGTTCTGTTTAGTGTAAAACAACTATTCACATTGGAAGTTTAACAATTTGATTAGTATTTCAAGGTCATATATGGATCCTTTGGAAGAAAGACTAGCAAAAGGGGCTGGCATTAGGACCCAGCAGGTTAAATGGCAGCTTTTGATGCCAGCATTTCACATCAGACAGCAAGCATCATAACTGCTCACTTCACTTGTGAATCAGATTCCTGCCAGTGCAAGAATGGGTGGTGGTGTGTAACGGCTCAAGTGGTTGGGTCATGACATCTATATGGGAGACTCAAATGGAATTCTTGGCTCCTGGCTTCAGCATTGTGCAACAGACTTGTCTGTGCAGACATTTGGGAAGTGTACCAGTGGACAGAAGATTTATCCCCAGCCCAAATCTGCCACTTGTTCTGCCTTTCACATAAACATACAATCTTTTGTTTTGTTTTGTTTTGAATGGTACATGCTGTAATTGGGAGGTAACAGTAAACTTGAGAGCATTTCATATCAACTTCAGGTGCAATCATTTGAGATGTAATTACCTTCTAAAGGATCATGACACCAACAGCAATTAGGGACAAGCATGTATGATGAACGACATATACCAGGGAGATCCAGAATTTATCTTTGGTGACCACAAAGAGAGCAAAACAATAAAGGACTTGAGACACAGACAGTCACCTCTAACATAAAAGTCACAGGCCTGAAAGCACAGCAAATGAGCAGAACTCTTGGTGCTTGAAATGGGTGCTGAAATACACTGCTGTACACCATCACCTTTTCCAATTGCTACTGCCTCTGCTTATGCTATTCCTCTTGGTTAGCAATCTGCTTTCTCCATCTTTCTATTTTTAAGTATAATCTACATGAGTCACAAAAAATTTCGCTGAAAGTATATATAATTCCCCCAATAAAGGGTAAGAGTAATTTATTATCTGCATTTTTTGTTTGTTTTGTTTTTTAAAGATTTGTTTACTTGAAAGGCGGGGTGATAGAGAGTGTGTGGGGGGAATAATGTTAGAGACAGAGAGACGGAGAGAGAGTATATGAGCACTCTCATCTGCTGTTTTCATTTTCAAATGCTTGCAACAAGCAGGGATGGGTCTGGCAGAAGTCAAGCACTCCATCTAGGTCTTACCAGTGGGTGCTGGTAACCCAAGTGCTTGGGTCGTTATCTGCTGCTTCCCAGGTGTATCAGTAGGATGCCACAAGTCATGGTTAGCCTGGGTTTGAGTCCTGTCTCTGCAACTGATTCCAGCTTTCTGCTAATGTTTACTCTGAGAAGCAGCTGTGATGGCTCAAGAACCCAGGAGCTGGCTACCCACACAGGATACTGAGATTCAGTTCTCAACTCCTGGATCGGACTTTGGCTTCAACTCCAGCCAGGACCCATTTTGGGCCTTCAGAGAGTGAAGTAGCAAATGGGAGCTCTGTTTGGCTGCCACTCACATAAATCAATGAATCATTCTTCTAAAAAGAAAGCATGGTTACTCTGTTATCTTACAAAATCATAATATCAAAAAATATCATTTACCTTAGACTTCACAAAGGATCTCAAAGAAGGAAGTAGGGGAGGGGGAGAGAAATTAGCCCACAACTGGTCACCCTGAAGAGCATGGTAGCTAAAGTAGGATGAAAGCAAAACAATTAGGGAAGGGACAAAAGGTTAAAACAAACTTGCACCCACTAAATGGTAAAGAACAGGTGAGTATAAAAGCCAGAAAAAAGTACAAGAAAAATGACTTTCCACTTGGAAAAACTTAAGACGAATTTGGAATTTGAAAACAGGAGAGAGTACATCAAGCTTCTTTCTCTAAGTTAACCCAAGTCTGTAGATCCAGACAAGATTACATACCCAAATAGCAGAAACACGCAGATGTCATCACAAAACTGCTCTAAGCAATGTTATGTAACCATGGAGAATGGGAAAGTTACCTGAAGATTAGCGATAGGCAAATATTGTCCTAGATTTTGAAACCGACGTCATCCTGAGCCACTCTGGGTTCCCTGAGAAAACATCTTTCTGCATAAATTTCTGTTCCTTTTAGACTGGATGGCCAGGTAGTAGTACATTTTGGGAACACCACAGAATGAGATCATCTGAGGAAAACATTTGACAAGCCTCCTACTATACCCTTGGACCAGAAGCAAGAAAGAAAAGTCAATCAGGCAGCAGAAGTTAGGTAATTTCATAGCTGATGTAACCGCCATCTCCCAAATCCATGGATTTGTGCCAACACAGAAGGGGGTGGGTCTTCTGATTTACAACCAAACTTGGTTCTCACAGCACTTTACACACAACTCTATTACAGCAATTATCACACTGCATTAACGTTACATAATTACATGTCTATTATTCCCTATAGTCTGTGAGCTCCCTGGAGGAATGATTACATTTTCATCATCTTGTTATCCCTAGCAGGGAGTCTGAGACTAGCACAGGGTAGACAATTTGACACATGTTCAAGAATTTTGAAGGTATCACACCAACATTGACAGATGGCCTCAAAGAAATTTCTACTATGTTGGATGACAAAATGAAAAAGTCAGAAAGTTCTTGACAAGCTTGAACAATGAGCCAGTGCTTACACAATGAAACTGCAATAGAGATATAAGTAATGTCTGGAACTTGAAATCAAAGGAAAAAAAAAAGTCAACTGCAAAAGAGAAGAGGAGAGACTTCATTGGCAACATGCTGGGTGCTTTGTCAGGATACCCAATATGATTCAATGGGGTGCTGGGACTCATATTGTTGGCCCCAAGAGAAGGATACTCTGCAAAAGACAGATGAACACTGCTGGCTGAAGTGCATATTGAATATTGTACTCCTGGACACATATGTTCCAAGGGGTCAGCACAATGTCAAACTTTTTAAGAACAGGGCAACCAGAATGGAGATTGGCCTGATGTGCACATCATGTGTGTATATATATGTATGTATATAATCACGGAGGATATGAAAGATATTTAAATATGGAAACAAACTTTCACAATATAGATTAGCAAGACTTGCACCTCTGAACTCCTGCCTATGGAAGATATGTTATTTCTTAGTATGGCTCCATATAATACAACACTGAAGAAAGAAGATGATTTTGGATAGATCCTTAGAAAATGGAACAACCGTAAGTCTTCAGATCTGGTGGATACACATGCTTTCTGAGATACTAATTCTCTCACTATGAAAGTACCCAATACAGGAGTGTTCAGCAGCAGCTCATTCATACGTGTTGAAATGGATATGAATAAGTTACATCTGGTTAAATATACAAGGGGCCTTCAATATGATTCCGGAAAAAAATGAACTTAATAAAGTGCAGGATCAGTGATGTGGTGCAGCGGGGTGACCCACTGCCCATGACACCTGCATCCTCCATATGTGCAATGGTTTAAGTACCAGCTGCTCTGCTTTCCCAACTCCCAGCTAATGCACCTGGAAGAGCAGTGGAAGACAGCCAAGTACAGCTCTGAATCCACATGGGACACTGGATGGAATTCAGGACTCCTAGCATCTGGCTGGACAAGGTCCACACGTTTTGGCCATTTAAGGAGTGAACCAGCAAACAAAATATCTCTCTTTGTCTCTCCCTCTAACTCTGCCTTTCAACTAAATAAATCCCTTTTTTTGAAAAACAAAAACAGTAACATGCTTCCCATAAACTTCTTGCAGCTCCTCATCAGAGGACACTTCAAAAAGTTAGTGGAAAACAAAATTACAATTTTATTTTGGTGTAAAACAATACAGAAATCTAAGCATATGGGGAATCTTCAAAAAAGCTCATGGCAAAACATACCTAGATTTTTTTAAGGAACAAAATATTCTTATCTCCTAATAATTTTCCTAGTATATTATTTCATGAGACCAAACTTCTGGAAAGCAGAATATTGCAAGAAAACCCAAATCACTTACAAGATGCACTTCTGAAAGTGATGTCTTTGCAACTTTTTTGACACTGTGAGGATGAGGAAGTGGACTGGTACAAGAAATGCATCCCCATCACCCAGTCTGTATCCCAGGCAAAGCACGGAGGATTTGTATGCCACCCCATGTTTCACATGAGTCAGAAAAAGCCAAGAGGCTAAGAAGACCAGGGAGACCAGGAAATCATCCTAGGATTTAGGTGTGCTGAGAAAGTACATAAAAATAGGTAAGCACTCAACAAGAACAACTTTTCAACTCCATAACCATTCCCTCCACCTTTCATAGACTGACTCTGAGACTCACTGACTCATTTTGTACAATTTTTAGCAAAAACACCTACTGTTCTAGGTTACGGATGATATATATTTCATATGCAGACTTTCTAACCATCTTTAAAACCTTGCAATAGCCAGCTACACTGCAAGAGATCTGTAGTGGCATGTTTAAGAGGAACTCAAACTGTAAGCAGAATTTAAAAGCAAATTAATATGTGACTTACGTCCAGTGCAACATAAGCAAGTCGATTTTTCAATGTAACTTGACTAAGTGTAAATTTTCATCTGTTTTTGTGACAAACAAGTCTGTGTCATTAATCATATGCTTCCAGCTGCAACAATTCACGTTCAAATTAAAATGACAAAATTGCATCATAGTGTCAAGATTCACACAAACTGATCCTTTAACAGATTGTGTGTGAGGGGGGCAGGGAACAACCCATACATTAAAAGATGAATCTGGACAAAATGTTGCACAATGATAACATATGAAAGAGCTTAAGCATTTGAGGAGATAGAATTCTGGGTTGAACTGCATAGGAATTAAATGTTAAACAAACCTCACAGCCTGCTCTTAAGCAATGAATACATCGTAAAAAATAGTTCTTTTTATAGCCACAGGAGTGTGAGTTTTGCTGTTTAGATCTATCCCAGCGTACAAATCGATAGTCCTGCCAGGACTGTCCCCTCTGACTTTACTGGGAAGCAGGACAGAGAATCTGCCTGGGATTCTTGCAATTGAGTTCAGTTTGTGTCCAAAACTGACCCAAGAATCATTTCTTCTTCAGTCACCACACTGTTGCCTGCCAGTTGTGCAGCTCCAAACATCTCCCTTCCAGCTACAGATATTAAAATGTTTCATTGTCTTAAAATTTTGATTTAGAACTGGAGAAGATGGCTATTTTTGTCCTGAGCTTCCCCAGGTCAGCAAGCTGTAGCAGTGTTCAACAGGGCAATAACCACTACAGCACATGAAGAACAGGAATGGCACCAGGCACCTGCCAAGCGGAATAAACAAGTTACCATGCAAAGTGCAGTCCAGTCCCCAAGGTGGTTTCATATAGTGGGCACATGAGTCAACCAGGGGACATGGACATCTTGTACTTGCCCCCTCGCATTGTCCTATAGTGACCAGCCCCAACAAATTCCCTGTAGGAGATTTCCAGGGATGTTACTCAAAGAAGATACATTCTTCTGAAATTCTTCTCAGAGTTCATTCTTGCATTGCCTTGGGTCCTTTATACTTTGTGGGTATAACTGTGTAAGCTACAGATTTTTCTGTCCTCAGTTTATCTTAGCTACTTATTTATTTATTTTAACATTTCAGTTGAGAAAAGCAGAGCAAGAGAGATTTGCTAGTTCCTTTCCTAAATAGGCAAAACAGCACATCTGCATCAGGTGAAACCTAGAAAAAAGGAGCTCCATTTGGCCCTCTCACCTAGGCCACAGAGCCGTAAATACTCAGGCCACACTGGGCTGCTTTCCCAGGCACAGCAGCAGGAAGCTGCATCAAAAACAAAGAGGCCAGGATTTGAACCAGCACTGCAATGTGAGATGCTACCATTACCAGTGGAGGCTTGATGTGCTGGGCTACAATATCAGCCCCTGAATTGATCTTCTTTTAAGATGTTGACCCAGCCCTAGCCCATTTGCGAAAAAACTACAAGGAAAATGACACAAGACATTGTAAACCTATAGTACATTAAAAAAAAAGTTAACAATAAATTAATCAGTCAAGGTTAGTATTTCAGGTTATCCAATTAAATTTTTACTTAATTCATTTTAGAAGATAGAAAGAGAGAGAAAGACAAAACGACAAAGATCCATCCCTGGCTCACTCTCAAATGCCTACAATAGCCAGGGCAGGCCAAGCTGACTGCAAGAGCAGAGAACTTCCTCTCTTATGTGGGTAACAGGGGTTCCAGCACCTGAGTAACTGCTGCCTCTCAGGGCACACATGAGCAGGAATTTGGAATGTGGAGCAGAGCTAGGACTCCAGTGCAGGCATTCTGATAGCAGACCAGGGTCTCCACACGGCTTCCTTACCCCTGTGCCAAAGATTCTTTAGTCAGCTAACAAAGATGAATCTGGGGGTGCTATCATGATACAAGACATAAAGACATAACAATAACAACTAAAAGCTTCATCTCAAAATTGTCTATTATCTCACTGAGTAATTTCCTTAAATTATATTCATTATTTCTTCATATCTTATCCTCATGCACAAAGACAGTCTGTCCCACATGAGACATGAAGGTGTTCTAAAAAACCCTACTCAAAGTCTTCCCGATGAAATCTAAAGTAAGGTTAAAGGTGCGTATGGTAGCTGTGCATGGCAGAGAGGCCTTAGGAATTCTGGATCCTGGTAAAATGGACTAGCACATCTTTAAGAGGGGAAGTTTGGAAAAGGATGCTAGACATAAGAGAAAGGAGAGATGGGGAAAGGAAAAGGAAAAGGAAAGGCAAAGGGAAAGGCATGGGAAGAGGAAGAAAGTGGAATGGAGAACATTGCAGTGACAAGTATTTACCAAAAGTGAACTTTAGAAACAATATACGACTTAGAAATGTAGAAAATATGTAGTTTGTAAAAACAATTTAAATATATTGGGACTTGAAAGAAAATTTAGACTGAAATAAAGAAAGACTAATAATTCTTTCACAGTATTCCAAACAATTTAATAAAACCCACTACATATAACACAGCATTGTTCCATACAGATTTCTCTTAAGGCAGACTACAATTGTACCTATCGTAAAATAACAGATTCTCCACAGTGTGTTGCATGACAGATAACTAGGGCCCCTCCACAATGAAAGTGATGAAGGGTGTCTTAGTGGAGACAAAAATCACCTTAACTTAAGTCCCCAAGCCAAACGAGCAGAGAATTCTTTAACAGTGTAATTGTACAAAAAACAAACAAACAAAAAAGACTGAAATAAACTGCACAGGTCCTTTCAACCTGGGTCGAATGACTGGTATTTCACACATACCCAGTACAAGTTGAATCTCCTGAGCTGCTAAGAGAAAAACTACAACATAATTATTTTCAAATGCCTTCATTTTATAAAATTATTTCTTAAAGTCCTGATACCCAAGTCTACTCCTCACATCTTCATGTGACCTTTAGATTCCAATTGAGCACACTGGTTTAGACACGGGCAGATGTTAGGTGGAACAAGGCATCACCAAACAAGTACATCATAGTCAGTCTTACACTGAAATGAAAAAGTCGGAGTACAATGACATCTGTTTTCACCTTTCACTATCTTATTTTCCCTCCACCAACAATTAAAGAAATAGATACTCAAAAGCCTAAAGGAGAAAGAAGGCCAGAGATGAGGTGGTGAATCCCAGAGAAAAGCTGGGAGCTGCTGTAGTCCCAGGAAGCAACAGGACAAAGGAATAGCTCTGCTTCCCACAGACAGAGGTTGATACGCAGAATAAAAGGGACTAACAAGTACAAGAAATCGCAAAACTCAAAGTATCATACTATGCCAAAGACTAGGAAGGCACTGAGTTCTAAAATGAGAAGAAAAAAAAGTTGACTCGCTTTGTTTTTATTATGAAACATGAGCCATGGCAAAACCTGGTAATAATTAAATATTTTAAAAACAAGAATCTTTTTCATCCTAGGTCTTAGCCATCATTTAAGACACTAGTCATTAAATGATTTGAGGAAAGAAAATGACTTCACTTAACAAAAAGATTCTTTACATTTAGTGCTGTCCTTGCTATTCTCACAATTTTATTCCTGATATAACTGGACTGTGTCAAAATTTCCTGAGGGGTTTTTTTTGCGGGGGCGGGGGAATTATCTTAATAATCTGTAGTCAGAACTTAAAAAAAAATCATGATATAGTAAACCCAGAAAGCCAAAATAAAGCTCCAACAGAACTGTCACAAAGATCTGTATTTCCCAATTTGGGGCAGGGAATTGAGCTATGCCCACCCCCAGTCCGAGTCACAAAGTGCTCTGGGGACTTCACAGCCTGAACACGGTGCCAGTCTTTAGGTGGGCATGTGTAGAGTTAAAAAAAAAAAATCACTAGGAAATTTGAATTTAAAAATATGCCTGAAGACGGTAGATATCTTTTCTACACTGTTAAACTTAAGGTAAAAACCAGCGAGGATCTGAACCCATCACTATTCAAACGGATTTTCATTTACTCAAACACAGATTACAACCAATGTAAGAACATCAAGGAAGCCTAAGTTTTTAAAAGATAGGCTCAGATGTTTGACATGGCAGTTAGGACACTCTCTGGGAACCTGTGGATAATCTGAGACAGTGGGAGACGGCTTAACTAGTTGGGCCCTTGCCACCCATGTGGCATACTGGACTGAGCGTCTAGCTCCTGGCTTTGACTGGCCAAGTCTTGGATGTTGTAGGCATTGGCGGAGTAAAGCAGCAAGTAGGTGTTCTAACTTGCTCTACCTTTCAAATGAATAATAAAGTATTTTAAATAAGTGAAAAAATTATTCATTTCTGATGATTATTTCTGAGAAACTCACCTCCACTTAAAAAATAAAGGTTAAAAAAAAAAAAAAGCTTAGGGCCAGATGTCGTGGCCTAGTGGAAAAATGCTCACTTTGCATGTGCCAGGATCCCATAGGGGTGCTGGTTCACACGGGCTGTGTACTGGCGGCTCCACTTCCCATCCAGGTCGCTGCTTGTGGCCTGAGAAAGCAGTTGAGGATGACCCACAGCCTTTGGACCCTGCACCCAAGTGGAAGACACAGAAGAAATTCCTGGCTCCTGGCTCTGGAGCAGCTTAGCTCCAGCCATTGGGGCCATTTGGGGAGTGAACCAGCAAATGGAAGATCTTTCTCTCTGTAAATCTTTCAATAAAAATAAATAAATCTTAAAAGAGTTACACAATATTTGGACATGTTAAAAAAAAGCTTACTTATTTTTCATCTACTTTCTGAAAAGACAGAAACACCAAGATTATCCATCTGATGGTTTGTTCCCAAAATACCTGCAAGAAGCAGGGCCAAAACTTGGAGCCAGATGCTCTATTGGGGTCTGTCATGCAGATGACAGGGGCCCAAGCACATGAGTTATCATCTGCTGAACCCAGGAGGCATCAGCAGGAAGTTGCATCAGAAGCAGAGAAACCAGGGTTCTAAATAACAGTCCAATATGGGATGTGTGTGTACCAAGATGTGGCTTAACTTACTGAGACAAAACACCCACCCATTCTAGCTAGGTACATTATAATTTACTGAAACCCAATGTAATAAGAAGAAATGAAATTGGTATTTGAACCCATTCAGAAAATGGAAAACTCTTCTAAAATAACTGGCGTATTTATTTGAAAGCTAGAGTTAGAGAGAGAGGAGACAGACCTTCCATCTGTTGGTTCACTTTCCCCCCTCAACAGACGGTTGCAAATGTCAGTGCTAAGCCAACCCAAGCACAAGCCAGGAGTCAGCAGCTTCATCCAGGTCTCTCCCATGGATGCAGGGGCTACCATCCACGGCTTTCCCCAGGCCATTAGTAGGGAGCTTGATTGGAAGCAGAATGATCAGGGTATGAACTGGAACCCATATGGGATGCCACACTGCATGCGCCAACTTCACCTGCTAAGTCACCATTTCCCATCCCTGCACAGAAAACTTGTGAAGAAAAATAAGAACTAGAAATAAGACATGGTTGACACTGTGCCTCTGGTCTCCCAAGTATGAACTGCTGTTATACTGTGTCAATCCCATTATAACAGAGCTCATGAATATGCTGCCAACTATGATTTTGAGATGAACTTTTTAAAATAATCTTTTATGCAATCCACCCTCAAAAAAAAAAAAAAGAAAAAGAACGAACACGGCAATTGGCTCCCACTTCTTGGTGACCATTGGGGGTGAACTAGAAGAAAGAAAACATATTTATGTTCCCTTGTCAGCGTATAGTGAACAACCTGTTCTTCAAATAAACATGTCCCCCTCACAATGTCAGTCAGGCATTTTACTGAAGCTTGGAAAAATGCAAATGAAAAACACTTTACTGTTTGTGCCCAAGCAAGGTCTGGCTGGAAAACTTTAACCAGAGGTATAATTTGGACAGTGCAAGACTTACAATGAAAACAATTTGGAGTTTTAAAGACAACTAAAAAACATTTTTTTTAAAAAAAGGTATCACAAACCCAGAAAATGGAATTTTATAATAGTTAATTATCCTAATGAGTTTGGAAGCAGTTGCATTGTAACATCTATCATCACTTTGATGTCATTATCTCCGCTCCCCCAACCCAAATCTGCCACTCTGTGTAGACCTGCATCTGCCAACTTTAGCATCATCAACACAGTAATCTTCCTGAAATTAACCGCTGTCACTGGAACGAGAATACTGAAACACCACAGCTTTGAGTATCTCTGTGGCTGGAACCAAAGCCTGGTCATTCTGAGAAATCTGTCATGCAGAGAGTAGCAAAGCTGTCATGTGTATTCCATTGATTAAGTGGGCACTGCTGTATGCGGACAGCTCAATCTGTCTTCTTTTATTAGCATTGAGAGTTTAAAAGTCTACATATTTACCCGATGGGTTTGATAATATTTTGATCTTAAGAGTTTTACATACTTAATCTTTACAATGCTGCAATAATGTGTTATACAGCAACTGGTGTTTTTCTTTCAGAGTCTTCTCTTGGTCAAGTTTATGGATTTTACCTCAGTCTATCTAAAATAATTTCTCCCTGGAAAGCATGCCAGGAAAGGGGCCAAAAGTGTCCTGTAAAATATACTTCTCACAATTTCAAACTGGACATGAGTACAAAACTATATTTAACTTACAGGAATATTGTCAAATGTTACTAAGTGTTACACATAATATGTAAAATGATACAATTGGCATGTGTAATACATACATGTAAAGTGGTACACATAATAAACCACGCATATTCGATGTGCAGTTTCCTAAGTTTTGACATGAGCAAGCATTGTGAAGCCAACACTACAATCAAGATGATAAGCCTGCCCATCACCTCCCAAACTTTCTTCAGATCATCTAAATCTTTCTCTTTCAAATCTCTCCTTGTCATTCTCCCATTCCATGGCAGCCACTGGTCTTTCTGTCCTGAAATATTTGTTAACATTTTCTAAAATTTTATGTAAACAGAATACAAATGTATCCCAGTAAGAGAACACAGTTCTGTCTGCCTTGAACTTAGCATAATTTTGTTTTTAATTTCTAACAGATTATTTGAGAAGCAGAGAAATGAGACAGACACGTGGGCAGGATGAGAGAGCTCCCAACTATGGGTTCACTCCTAAATATTCACGATGGGTGCGGCTGGACAAGGACCAACGCCAAGAGCCTAGATCCCAATTTGTGCCTCCAATATTGCTGGTAGGAACTCAATTATTTGAGTCATCACTGCTACCTCCCAGGACCATATTACCAATTACCTGGGAGCAGGAGCTGAAGCAGAAAATGAATCCAGGTGCTCTGAATCAGGACACTGGCATCTTAACCTATAAGTTTAACCACTAGGTTAACCACCTACCCCAGCATCAAGTTTAGTGAGTCTTCCATGCTGTTGCATATGCCAATTCATCTTTATATGCTCCATAATATTCTAGCATATAAATTTGCTCATCCATTCTCCAACTAATAAAAGTTGGGTGGTTTCTAGTATTACACTACTGCAAATGTCGCAAACATTCAAATTTAAACACTTATTTTATCGATATTCTAAGAAGAAAACCATCCTTCACTCCCATTCCCCCCACCTCTGTCATAAACATTAGTGTACAGGATTTTCTGTAAACATAAAACTCCACTCGTCCTTAAACAATGCTGTGGGGTTTCCCCATCAAAGACAGCCAATCTGCTTTCAAAAATATTTGTGCCATTTATATTTTTTACTTGTAGTATAAGATTTCTATTTCTAGACCTTTGCCAAGAATTGGCTTAACCATGCTCTTCAATTTTAGGTGTTCAAAAGGGTGTACCATAGTTGTAATTGTATTTACCTAAACACTAATAATGCTGAAGGTGTTGCTTAATTAACACCTCCATATTTTTGATTAAGTATATCCCTCAAATCTTTAGCCATTTAAAAAATTATCTTTGTTCTTTTTGTATTTTGAGTGCTTTTTATATATTCTAGATATAAAACCTTTACTTTGATCTGTCTTCTCATTCTAACAGTAAATCTAAAGAAATCAGAATTCTCTAAGTATCATGAATCCAACTTACCCTATATATATATATATATATTTTTTTTTTTTTTTACTAGATCATGTTTTGGCATCTATTGCCTAAGCAAGCTGAAAAATATTTTCTTGGTTTCCTTCTAGGAGTTTTATAGTTTTAAGTTTTAAATGTACATCTAACATCCATTGATTTATTATTTTTTTATGGTTAAAGTAACTAAATCTTATTTGATACAGCCTCATTTTTGTCTATTTACTATTAATTCTAATGATATTCTCCTCAAAGGATGCATCAGCAGGAAGCTGGAATTGAAGAACACCCTTTATAGTTGTCTAATTCATTTCATTCTTGGATTTTGCTAAAGTTTTCAAATAACCTTTGCTTTCCCTCCTATAGAATATCCCCTTTCTTAAAAAATTTTTAGGGGTCAGCATTTCAGTACAGCAAGTTAAGCTACTGTCTGCAGCAAGAACATTCCATATGAGCATATGTTCCAGTCCTGACTGCTCCATACCCAATACAACTCACTGCTTATGAGCCTGGGAAAGCAGCAGGCAGTGACTAAGTGCATGACAGCATGCCACCTGGATTGAAACGACTGGCTCCATGCTTTAGGGTGGCCCAGCACCAGCCACTGTGGCAAACTGGGAAGTGAACTAATACATGCAAGTTCCCCGTGTCTCCCTCAATACCTCTCTCTCTCTGAAAAAACAAACACAAAAACAAAACAAAACAAAAAAAACCCCAAAATAATTCGTTTTGAAGAAAATTCATTCTTTAAAAATATATTTAATATAGATGAAGCAAAAAATATTTGACCCCAAAGAACACCCGCTATACTACCCCTAAAAAATGATAACATTAGCTGTATATGTTGCCCTCAGAACTTTGTTAAAAATGCAACTATACCATAGCAGAGAATGGAGATGAGAACCTATAGACAATTGCCCCAGCCAAACAATGACAGCAAAAATCTGGGCAACTGGAGACTGTAAGATTGATGGTGTCAGCCAATGGACGTTGGGAGGGATTCCTCATCCACAGATCGACAGCATTTTGAAACTATTGCATCCACCTGGACAGAACCTCCAGAATATGTATCACTGTGACCCTGGGTTGATATCAGGTAGCCTTCCCCCATCCTGGGGTACTGGGATGACTGGGAAGCCAGGTATGACCTATCCCCTTATCTCTCCCCTCCCCTAGAAATGGGAAGAAGATATAGAAAGCTTGCAAACAATGCTCACACCCACTTCTCCCTAACATTAGATTCTTCCCACCCTACTTGACTATGTAAACATCTTTAAAAAAAAAAAAAGCCTGGATAGTCTTCCATTTTCTTATCAAAGATTAGTTAACTATACATGTGTGAGCTCCCTCCTGGTGTTTCTATTCTGTTCCACTGATCTTCTTTGTTTCTGAACCAGTACCAGCCTGTTTTGATAACCACTGTTCTGTAGTATGTCTTGAGGTCTGATTGTGATTCCTCCAGCTTGGTTTTTATTCTTCAGGATAGCATTGGCTATTTGTGGTCTTTTGTGATTCCAGATGAACTTTTGTATCATCTTCTTTATTTCTGAGAAGAATGTTGTTGGGATTTTGATTGGAATTGCGTTGAATCTGTATATTGCTTTTGGTAATACAGTCGTTTTGATGATATTGATCCTGCCAATCCAGGAACATGGTATGTTTCTCCATTTTTCAAGATCTTCTTCTATTTCCTTTTATTTATTTATTTATTTTTTCTGTTGCAAACAGAAAAGTTTATTTGCGAAGGGACCAGGGAGCAGGGAAGGGAAGGAAGGGGAAACACCTCTGGAAAAGAAGCCGGGAGGTGGGGTGCCTCTCGGAAGAGGAGGGAGAGAGAGACATCCTATTTCCTTTTATTTAATGTTTTATAGTTTTCATTGTAGAGGTCTTCCACATATTTAGTTAGCTTAATTCCTAGGTATTTAAGATTCCTCTCCTCTATTTTAAAGGGAACTGTACTTATACTTTCTTTCTAATCCATGGAATTGTTTGTGTACACTGGTGCTATCGACATGTTCATTAATTTTGTATCCTGCTACTCTGCCAAAGTCTGAGTTCCAATATTTCTTGACTGAGTATTTTGGTTCTCATATGTAAAGAATCATGCCGTCTACAAATAGAGATCATTTAATTTCCTCTTTTCCAATTTGGATTCCTTTAATTCTTTTTTCTTAAATAACAGCTCTGGCAAGGACTTCCAATACTATATTAAAGAGTAGTGGTGATAGTGGACATACCCATCTAGTTCCAGATTTCAGTGGCAAGGCTTCCAATCTTTCCCCATTTAGAATGATGCTGGCATTGGGTTTTTCATAAATTGTTTTGATTGTTGTAGAATGTTCCTTCTATGCCAATCTTGCTTAGGGTTTTCAGCATTAAGTGGTGTTGGATTTTATCAAATGCCTTTTCTGTATCTAGTGAGAGGATAATATGGTTTTATTTTTCAATTCGTTGATGTATCACATTTATTGATTTGAGAATGTTGAACCGTCCCTGCATGCCTGGGATGAATCCCACCTGGGCCAGGTGAATGATCGACCTGATGTGCTGTTGGATCCTGTTGGCTAGTATTTTATTGAGGATCTTTGCATCTGTGTTCATCAAGGATATCGGTCTGTACTTCTCTTTTTCTGTTGTTTCACTATCTGGCTTTGGTATTGTGATATTAGCTTCACAGAAAGAGTTTGGAAGGATTGCCTCCCTTTCTATTGTTTAGAAAAGCTTACTTTCTTTTCTCTTATCGAATTCATCACTGGCTCATGGATTACATGGTGGCATCATTTTTCCCAAGAGACTTTGTGTTTCCTTTTGTCACCCATGTGTGGGTTACTCAGTGGTGAGTTTTTTCATGGTGCTGTAATTTGTTGTTGTTGTGGCTGTTACTTTAATTTACACCAGTCACTGACCTTGTTTCATGGCTTCTCATTTATGGAAATGTATTAGTGATGGAGTACTGGGGTCTACCATATCCAGATGTGGAGGTACAATGCAATATGCATTCCCGCTTTCAAATAAAATAAGGACTTCCAATGAAACTGCTGGGAATGTGTAGACAATGGGATGCTGAATTGTTTGACATTGTCTGTATCAGCAATGTTGGAGCACACTTAAGTAAGAGACTGATTGAATTATGACTCCTTGTGAAGGACTATACCATTGTAGCAACATGGGGGAGGGTTGCAGGGAATCCCGGTCTAAACAAAACTGTAGCACAAAATTCAAAACTTTCAAAATAAAAATATAACAACAACAAAAAAAACACCACCTTATATTGGGCTTGAGCAGTGGCACAACAAGCTAATCCTCCTTGACCTAATTTAGGTGCTGGTTTCAGTCCCAATTGCTCTACTTCTGATCCAGTTCCATATGGGCTCATGGCCTGGGAAAACAGTGCAGAGTGACTTGGGTCCCTGGGACCTTGTACTCTCATGGGAGACCTGGAAGAAGCTCCTGGCTCCCAGCTTCAGATAGCTCAGCTTTGGTTGTTGTGGCCATTTGGAGAGTGAACCAGCAGATAGAAGACCTCTATCTCTCGACCACTTTCTGCAAAATCTGCTTTGCAAATAAAAATAAATAAATCTTTAAGTAAACACACCTATAAATATACCATCCTACCTTTGCTGTCATCATGTGCATCTTAAGAAATATACTTAAACTTTTTTGTTACTTACGATATAAAGATTTAAAAAATAAAATATACTTTTGAGTCCTTTTTATTTGACTCTGCAATTTTTCAAGTTGAAAACAGAAATAATGCTAGTGTATGTGCATGTGTGCATGAGAAAGATTGATTTCATAATTAGTGTGGCTTTTTTTCACAATATATCTAGGTATAGATTTTTCTCATTAATTATACATGACACTCAGAAGCCTCATTAAATGTGAACACCGCTTTTTTTTTTCCATAGGAGGCACTTAAGGTATTATTTCTTTGATAATTTTATCTTCTCCAGCTTCCACTTTGTGTCATTTTAGGGCTTCTGTTACCGATATAAAGTGGAACTTGTGAAATTATTCCCTGTGTCTGTTAAAGTTTGCCTCCTGTTTGCAAAGTGCTGCTTCTGTGCGTCATTCTGGAGAAATTCCCTCGCTCGGTCTTCTTCAGTTTTACTCATTTCAAAGTGAGTTGTGTCGACAGATATTTTCATCAAATTTTAAATTCCCAAGTTTTGTGTCTTCGCGAATGCAAAAACCTTTCTGCCTCGCTCTGTCTTCTGTTAACTCCGGGTCCTCGGCTGCTTTTCCTCTGCATTATGTATCCTGCTTTCCTGGTGCCGACTGTGGTCGTGCTGCAGTATGTCACAGCTACATGCTCACCTTTTGTTTCAGACTCTTTGTTGGCCAGCTCTTTTGTTTACCCCTGCCTGTTCCTGGTGATTAATGGGGACAGACAAGTGGCTTGTCTCCTGTGTGTGTGGGCTTTCTAGCCCACCTGGCAGCCAGTACATTACCGAGGCACTGCCCTACCTCTCTGGGTCTAGCACCCACACTCAAAGATTGAGTTTGTGGGTAAACACAGCTGCTATCCACTACTTAACACAAGGAGAAAAGAAAAATAAAGGCACAGCTCCAACTGTGGAGCTCCAATTAATAACTCTGATGAGCTCTTTGATTAATAATCCTGGTGAATTCTCCCTCTAGTTCATGCTTTCTTCATCAGTACCTCAACCTTTGTCTTGCTTTCTTTTCTTTGTTACTGATTTAAATCTATTTTTTGAGAGATTTTATTTGTTATTGTTCATTAGTTTGTTCTGATAATTTTTTTTTTCTTGGTCATCCCCTGGGATTTGGAACAGGGAAGAAAAATACACACATTTAAAAAAAAATCTAATTTTCAGTCACACAAGCTGCTTAAATGTAAGTCTTCACATACAAAAAACTGTTAATGAACTTACCTCTAATAATGTTACAAAAATATCAGTGATTTTCAAAATGAAATTTGTCAAGCTCCCTCAATAGTGCTTCAACAAAACTCTAGTTTCAAGAAATCAAAAGAAACAGATTCCTGATGCCTGGAATCGACTTCTTCCAGTTTCAGCTTACCCAGGTTTGGCTGTCTGAGAACCAGACCAGTCTGGCCAGCGATGAACAGTTACAAACAAACTACCTACCTCTTCAACAGTTGTCAAGTTCCGTCAAGTTACAGGAACCTTGTGACACTTAACTCTTTCTTAGAGCATTCATCATCATTATGGCCTACATCACTCTCCTACCAGAATATTCAAAGAAGTGGGCTCAGCAGTGCAGTGTGCTTCTGTGGGTGCCGGAACAAAAACACACACGTGTGACAGGCAGGGACTATATGTTCAGGGCATGGCATGTAGTTGTCATTCATGAAATATTCCTTGAAGCAAAGAACAACAACATCAACAACAACAAAACAACATCATGTTTCTTACTGGTCTGGTGTTATTCTAGCATCTCGAGGCACAATTTGACAATTTTCTCTCCAAGCTAACAGTGCTGATATGTTTTTCAATTTCTTGTAGCAAATCCTTAAGATTATGGTATATTTTACAATGATTCTTTTTTTTTTTAAGATTTATTTTTATTATTGTTTTTTTATTTTTATTGGAAAGGCGGATATACAGAGAGGAGAGACAGAGAGGAAGATCTTCCATCCGATGATTCACTCCCTAAGTGAACGGCCGATGCTATGCCAATCTGAAGCCAGGAGCCTCTTCCGGGTCTCCCACGCGGGTGCAGGGTCCCAAAGCCTTGGGCCGTCCTCCACTGCTTTCCCGGGCCACAGGCAGGGAGCTGGAAGGGAAGCGGGGCTGCCAGGAAAGAACCGGCGCCCATATGGGATCCCGGGCGTGCAAGGCGAGGCTCTTAACCACTGGGCCACCGCGCCGGGCCCTACAATGATTCTTAATTCTTCAGTCTGATCCCACTGCCAACTCCAGGAATTTCGTCCTTCTTATTCTTTCCCCTGAATCCTCATTTTCTCTATGGAGTCTCCTGTATCCTTTCTATATGATCCTAATTGCATCCTGTACTTAATCCTATACTCACCACAGAAGGATATAAGGTTTCTCCAAGTAAACAGCATAATGAGAGGAAATTTGTTAAGTTTCTCTTAGTTACTTACTCTGTGGATGTGTTCCTAGCTCACAATACACAAAAAACAACTTCAAGGCTTACTCAAGTGCTATTGTAAGAAAGAAATGCAAATGAGGCAAACGATGTTCTATAGTCATCCTCGGTGCTTACATGCAGGCTCTGTGATTTGCAGATGTGCAAGTGGAGTAGATCCTATGAGTTTAAAGACTGGAAAATAGAACAGCTGGCTGTACTATACAAAAACAGGAGAACAGTTACCAACAACATCAGCTGCTCTAAAGAAAACAGCCATGGAAAACTAAAGTCCCTTACCCTATGTCCCATGGCTCATTTTATTAAAGGAAAATACGATTCTCTTGACTTGCATTGCTGTGGCTGCAATATCACCCTGACACTGAATACACAATGAAAACTGGTTGTTATTATATGGCAACAGAAATACTTGTTCCCTTGCGAGGGATAGGAAGTTAAACTAAGAACCCAGCACACAAACTCTATGAGAACGTATGCTAAAGTTTGGAAGATGGGAAATGACCCGAACTGCCCCTAAGCAGGAAACAGAGACACGGCAGTAGCCTTCAGTGGCATACGAGATCCCTATTTTCAGGGGGACCAAAGGGTTAGGCAAGTTGTTTCTGGAACATTCTTTATGTATATATAGTCTTATAGAAAGAAGTGAACTTTTAAGTCCTACATGAGATGACAACTGGGAAGATAAATTTTTAAAAAATTTCCTAGGGCACTTGTCCAGAAGAAAACAAAAATGAAGTTCGGGTCCACATCAGCCAGTAACAGACTTCTGGGCCCCAAGATTCATTTATTTGGCTCTGCTGCCTGTTTGGCTCAGTTTTCCCTTAGCAAGTGTAAAAAACGCTTGAACACCACCACCCTGGGATCCAGTTCAACCAATTCAGATAGCTGTGGCCTTTTAACTCCTATCCAAGTGACTTGGCTTTCAACCAACATCATTTCCCCTAGTAGAGCCTGGGCCTAAGTGAGAGCATGTAGAGCTGAGGAAGCCAGGAGTTAACTGATGTTCCCATTCCCCAGAGGCCTGGTTCTTTTCCTAGATAAGGAAACAATACTATAGCAAGAAGTTTCCATCATTCACTATTACATCTCACACTAGATCCACGACTATAAAAACAGCATTAGTGGAAATACCACCAGCTATTCTTAAAGAAGCTCTCTTGAGGAGTTTCGGGCAATTTCACTTTTCTCTTGGATCCAGCCCAATCCCTTGGGAAATAAATCGTGGTGATTTATGAAAACTTACATCGTGTAGATAAGAAAACAACAAGTTCAAATGCAGAGAATGGCAGGGTATCTTGAGGCTACACTTTCCTTGCTGAACTACGTTTCTTCTTTATAATTACACCATAGATCAAGAATATGCATGTCTGTTTGTGTGTGGCTGCCTGGAACTCACTTGTGAAATGGTCCTGAGGAGTTACGTGTGGACCTGGGTCTTATTTTAACCTTTCTTATTTTCTGCCTGACATCATTTCCAGCCACCCATCCCATGATCACTCACGACTGGCAACATCAAAAGGAATTTTCCGATGGCAAGCTATAGACAACCTGTATCAAAAACATCAGCACCTCAACCTGTCTCTCCAAAGAATGGGACAATAATAATCTCTGCAAGTTTACTGCTTGCACTGTTTCTGTCCACGGTCTTTACACCTTCTCTGGCTTTGCAACATAACATGACTGTCAGAGTAAGGGATTACATTTAATGCAGAAGCATTTTGCTGGATTTTATTTAAAATGAGAGAATGTAGTGGGGTTCTGGAGCGGATGAGGCATGATATACAGAACTGTGCGACCTCATTGATAAAAATTAAAATGGCACTTGCCTGCAACGTAATTTTGCATCAAAGCAGACTGAGGCAAGAAAGTTTCATTTTGGTGAAAGACATCCAAGGGAATAGGTACAAAAAGTAGAAAATAACAAGATTAAGGCAGCATTGTCCCCTAGATTGCCTGGGAAGAGGAATTCCTGGAAAAATGAAGAAATGCAAACAATCTGGACACCCAACCCTAACTGGCAGGATCGAAACAGCAAGCACCTTTCACTGCAAAGAGGCAGATTACTCCAAGCAAACAAAGGAACACGGCAGAGTTCGACATCTGTTTCATATAACAGCTTGGCTGCTGAAGGAAGCAACCTTAAAAAAAAGATTCTGACGATCCACAGAAATCATTCAGTCATATTGCCTGGGCTAAGGCAAATGGGTAAATGAACACAACCTAAGCTTTTCACACTGTCTTCTGAAAAAGAATAGATGTGGCCAATGTTTAGAGTTTAAAATACCCATGTCCTGGAGTATTAGAGTGCTTGGAGTCAGTGTTTGACCTTGGCCTCTGACCTCCAGCTTCCTGCTAATTCGGACCTTCAAAGGTTAACAGTGATGGTTCAAATAATTGAGTATCCCCTCCTGTGAGAGTGACCTGGATTATGTCCCCTGTTTAGAGTTTCAGCCCCTGCCAAATCCTGGCACTGTGGGCATTTGAGGAACAAACCAACAGATGAGAGCTTTTGGTTTTTTTTTTTTTTAAAAGCTGTCTTTCCATTAAGGATTTAAAAAAATAAAGCAAAATGCAAATAAAAACAAGAATCTTCATGAACTTTTTTCCCCTCAGTATTTGTTTGCTTTTCCCAATAGCAACTGGGAAGACAAGACTGCCAAAGTATATTGGGTGTGGATGGCAGCCCATGTCAGGGATGGGGGATAATTCAGATATAAGGACATTAGAAAATCAGAGGAAAAAAACAAGTCATTGCTCAAAACCAATCACGGCTCCAGAATTTAGTTAAGGAGTATCACAATGTCTGGATCCTTATCAATCAATGCTGAGAAATGAAATTTACATCTCTGGATTCTATCAATTCATGCATAAAATTTCAAAATCAAGAGAAAAACATCTACAAAGGCATAAAAGTCTGTGTGCAGATTTCAGAAAGGGAAATTTCTGCAATACAAAATTATCCAAGCTTTGATGTCTCTGTCTGATGACTGCTTTCAATTCACCCAATCTCTAGATGCTTTCCATACCTTAGTGATGTGGTTGAAGGACACAGGCCAAATAGAGAAGAATGCAATTAACAGGAAATTAAAAAGAAACCTAAACAAAGAGACAGTGGAGATAAGGTAGAGAAAGACAAAATTCTTCATACTAAATCCTGTAGAATGTGAAGAACAGCCTAGACCCTGAGGAGGTCCTTTCCCAGTTTAAACAGGTAGAACTCAGGAGGGGAAAGGGTCACCTCATCTAAAGGAGAGCCAGGCAGGACCAGAAAAAGAAAAAGAAAAGCATTCAGGTGTCTGTGATTTTGGGAAAAAGATTTCACTGAAAGACATATTTTGGGAGGTAGCAATTCGGGAGTAGAAAGTAAGAATACAATTACTGTAATAGTAAGTTTTCCATAATATTATCTATAGACCAGGTAAACCCTAAGTATACTTGGACTTCCTTAACTAATTTAGCTTTCACAAGGGTCAGATGAAGTCACTCTACTGTCACTATACTGTAGAGCTAAGGGATCACAGATATGATCAGACAGACTTGCTACAATCACACACAGAATGAATGGACTTTCCAACAAGTCACCCTCAAGAAGAAAAGGTTTCAAAAAGTTATTCCATATGTCTATCCGGGACCCTGCTAGTGACCTGAACAACATATGCGCGAGTGTGCGTGTGTGCTCACGCACACATACACACACACACACACACACACAAAAAAAACAGGTCATTGATTACAATTTAAAAAGAAGAGATACACACTGGTTTCAATAAAAATCTCCTAAATAACAATAGCATATAGGAAACAAAATTTCACTGAGCAACAACATGGTTTGCTTTTTCACAGGGATCGGTGCAAACACTCAACCCTTGCTGCTATATGTTAGAAAGTCCATTCAGAGATGGAAAAAAAATTAACATAGAGATGTGTGCTGGACCTCCCACAGGAATTAATATGTGGCTTTAATGAAGAGAGAGAACTTAGGACACCTGAGCCTGACTGTTGGCGAGAGTAGCTGTCTGCCACTAAAACCGCCACTGCTTCATAGAACTAAGTCAGGTTCATAATACACACAAGCATGCCTTAGCAAAGGGACTGGGACTAGCAGTATTCGAGATTTAGATATTTTTTTAAAGATTTATTTTTATCTTTATTGGAAAGGCGGATATACAGAGAGGAGAGATAGAGAGGAAGATCTTCCATCCAATGATTCACTCCCCAAGTGAGCGCAACGGCCGATGCTATGCCAATCTGAAGCCAGGAGCCTCTTCCGGGTCTCCCACGCGGGTGCAGGGTCCCAAAGCCTTGGGCCGTCCTCGACTGCTTTCCCAGGCCACAGGCAGGGAACTGGATGGGAAGTGGGGCCGCCAGAATTAGAACCGGCACCCATATGGGATCCAGGGTGTGCACCATCGCACCGGGCCCGGGATTTGGATTTTTAAAAATGTTAGAATATTTACACAGACTTTGCCATGTAAGTGTTATTCATCCCAAAATACAAAATGCATTGGGTCTGAGTACTCAAAAAGTTCAGATCTGTGAGAATTACAGATTATAGAAGCTCAACCAATACTCAGGAATAGTTATTGAATGCATAAACTAGAAAGAATAAAACAGGAACATACAAAGTGTGTGGAAGGTTCTAGAGCCTTGGGATGTAGAATTAATGCTTAGCTTCAGAAAGCTGATTTGTGGCAACCAGAGGGAGGCACAACTATCGTACTAGGAGTCTAATCATAACCTCGCAGCTTTCCCAGGGGCATTAACAGGCAGCAGCGGGAACCTGGCGTTGCACGTGTAGCTTAATGTGCGAAACCACAACACAGACACTGCCTTTCCCCATCACAAAGAAGTGGGGAATTTAACTTACTAGAGAAGGAAGCAATGCAGAGCTTTGGAGCTGTCTGAAACAGGCCAAGGAAGGACACCAGCAGGGAGGAAGAGACCATGCTACATTCTCCTGAACTGAGCCAGCCTAAGCAACCCTGCTCCTCATGAGGGCTTCCTTACCACCTTCAGAATGTCGCCTGCATTGACTCTCTAACTGACTTGTGATTAATATCTCCTCCCAGAAACTTCCCACTGAAAATAAAGCTATCATGTTTTCACTTTCTGATCTCAAAACACTCTAATCTTACATTTTAAGATTCACATATACATTTATACACATATTTCTTTTTTAATTAGAAAGGCAGGCATACAGAGAGGAGGCGAGACAAGGACCAAGATCTTCCATCCACTGGTTCACTCCCCAAGTGGCTGCAACAGCTGGGTTGAGCTGAACCAAAGCCAGGAACCAGGAGCTTCTTTGGGGTGTGCCATATGGGTGCGGGGTCCCAAGGCCTGGGCCAACCTTCAGTGCTTTCCCAGGCCACTAGCAGGAAGCAGAGTAGGAAGTAGAGCAGCCAGTCCATGAACCAGCATCCATATGGATCCCGCAGGATGCAAGGTGAAGATTTAGCCACTAGGCTTTTGCACTAGGCCCCAAACACTCAAACCTTTCCTACAAGAAAGGAAGTCAAGCAATTCCTGCTCTGACAACTTAATCCAAATTCTCCCTAATGATCCTTTCGTTATGTAGAAATTAATTCAGGGCTGGGTGGTGTGGCCTAGCAGCTAAAGTCCTGGCCTTGAACACACCAGGATCCCATATGGGTGCAGGTTCTAACCCCAGCAGCTCCACTTCCCATTCAGCTCCCTGCTTGTGGCCTGGGAAAGCAGTTGAGGACGGCCCAAAGCCTTGGGACCCTACACCCACGTGGGAGACCTGGAAGAGGTTCCTGGTTCCCAGCTTCGGATCAGTGCAATACTGGCCCAACTGTCACTTGGGGAGTGAATCACTGGACGGGAGATCTTCCTCTCTGTCTCTCCTCCTCTCTATATATGACTTTCTAATAAAAATAAATCTTAAAAAAAAAAAAAAAGAAATTAATTCAGAGAGAGAGGGAGAAAGGCAGAACTCCCCTCTATTAATTCACTCTAAATTCTTATATTAGCCTGGGTTGGACCAGGCTAAACCCAGATCAATCCAAATCTCCCATGTGGGTCCTTGAGCCATCACTTCCGCTGCCAGGGTGGGTCTCGGCAAGAAGCTGGACACAGGAATGGAGCTGGATTAGAACCCAGGTACTCTGATACTAGATGCACACATATAACTGCTAGGCCAAATGATCACCTCTAAACCAGATCTCAAATCCTAGGCATACTGTACCTTCTTTATATGTAGTAGCTTCGTTTTTCATGAGTTCTCAGCAGAGATGTAACCTAGTCTCCAAAAATACCTGCATATAGTACTTCGCCATTGAATCGGCGGGTAACTCTCTACTGCTTCCCCCCGAGCAAGCGACACAGGACACACACTAGGATTCCACTTGGAGAGCCATCTTTTCTCTAACAAAACCTCTCGGTTGAAAATGAAGCAATTTAAATTTAGAAGGTAAAAGACTGAAATCTGTGCCACTGAAATATTGCATGCCCCAAACTCAGCTATTCCAGCATTAAGCCAACGTGCCTGCTCCAGACCTGGAGGTTTTTCCACCTCTAAGTCATCACCAAAAACGTTCAAGCTAAAGCATTATCAGCAGAGCCTGTGTTACCTTCTCTCATGTAACGCCTGATTCCTGCAATGTTTTTTCAAGAAAATTTGCTTGGAAACCCAACTTACTCTTCCCTTATCATCCCTAGTCTTCCAAGTAACCCTTACACTGTATTGTATTTCACTGGCACAGAGCCAAGGTTGTAAGAATTACCGTGAATTGCTCACATGCTCAACTATCCAGGTATGTTTGTTCCTTAAATATTAGATATACTGAATGCCTCAACTATCCACGTATGTTCACTGTTTAAATACTAGATAAACTGAATGTCTAATCAATGACTCACTGGTTTCCTATCTCCAATAGGGGTTTGATAAGTTTGTGCCTAGCCTAATAATGAAACAGTATAAATCATATTTAAAACCAAAAGGATTCTCAAAGCATGTAATTTGATTCTGTAGGTTTTTGGGTATATTTATCCATAAGTAATAGTACTGTCCCTGGGGAGTAAAATCCCCAAACAGCATTATTAAAATTCAACCTCACAGAACAGCACTAAAAATGTTTTGGTCTTTTTAAAACAATTGTTATTGCTATATACTAATTTTCACATTTTATGATTTTTGGAACTATAATGACAAATTAAATGCCTGAAAGAACAAAAGCATAATGTCTGATTCTGAGTTTCTTATATTTTCATGATTCAAAGTGACAGAAGCAAACCTGTCCTAGACACATGCTCTGAAAACAGTCCCACGGAAGACCAGCCACTGTAAGAGTAAGAGGATATCAATACTAGGAAGATGGCATGAAGTGGTACTTCATCAAGCAAAGATGGGTTACAGTTAGATGATCTTAGAGGAGAAGAAAAAAAAGGAAAATGAAACAGATTAAGGTCAATACTGCAAAGTGACTAAAGAAATGGAACAAAACTTTCTTCTAAGTCATTAACCTCATTGATATTATAGCAAACTCCAGAGCGCTCACCATTTTCCTGTTTATTATAGATACTAATAGGTTCACTGATTTGACCAATTTCTTTGTTAATCTATTTACATGGGTTAAGACCTAGAATGACATAAAACACAACCACATGATGGCAGAGAGAGGGAGTGGAATGAAAGACTGAGCGATGTATAGTCTGGGGTACAGCCTATCCAATAAAAGTGCCAGGTCAGCAAAGAACTCATTGGAAAAGATTTATTATCATATTATCATGACAAATGCATTCTCAAAAAATGGAATAAAATAAAACTCGTAGTATTAATACCTACCAATTTAAAACACAATAATTACCTCTGCATGGTTTATCATTCGATCAATAAATTAAAATTCTATTTATATGTTTTTGATTCAAGAACAAAAGTTTTATACAAGTAAAACCAACATGTTGAGTATACAGAATGTCCAGGAGAGTGTGACTCTTTAAGCCATACAAAAGAAAATAAAAATCTGCTTTCTGCAGCTCTTAAACATGTAAGAAAAGGAAAGCATTCTTAGGAAATACATTTTCAAGAGAAAAAGGTAAAAATTAATTACCCACTAGAATTAGTATTATTTTTAATTACAAGCAACATTAATATCAAGTTAGTAAGGCTACCAGACAGAAAAAAGAACAAAAAAAAATCTGTTATACCTCCAAGTTCTTTTACATTCAAGATGGCATTCTGGAATGGCACTGCTTTGATGCAAAAACCTAAAATCAGACAAAAATATTACAAGGAATTAGCAACTTGATTTCTAAATGAAAATACTTAAGATGTTCAAAAACTTTATATTCAGTTTAAGAGTCACTTTTCTTGGCTCACATTTACACTAGAAACAGATGTTTTCCAAAATATACCAATGACACAATATATCTTCACCCAGTCCTCAAAGTATGGATGTATAATAACAGAACATAAATTCTACCCCTTTTTACTTCAAAGTATCTCCTTATTCTCTAATATGCAATATCACCAAGCAATTTGTACCAATTTTCAGAAAGACACTGGAAAAACAGCAAACTTTGCTTCTAATCTCATCAAGCCTAGAGATTAAGAGTTGCCTTATATGATAATTACATATTTATACTGTATTTTCTTTTAAAAAGAGAGGGTCAGCACAATACACATTTTTCTTTAAAAGAAAAAAACAGAATCATGCAGCCACACAATCACTTGGTAAGGCATGTAATAGAAGGTCTATATTATAAAAATATAGTCAGAACATATATTATTGATGACTATTCACTAGTACCATTCCAGAGATTCAGGTGTTACACAGGGGAGTATACACACAGCTATATACACACATAGGTGTGCAAATACATGCAGTGAAGATCTTTGTAAAGATCCTCGAGCAGCTGGAGCCAGTAAAGATGCTAGAGACCCCCGGGAGCAGGGAGCCTCAACATGGGAGAGGTTTGCAGGTTATTTGCATGCTTTGCCACATATTTGTGCTTCTTTTCCAATTAAAAGCCCTTCTCATTATTAAACCCTAATCTATTAGTACTTATTGAACATTCATTCCCTGTAAGGTCTTAAGCATTATTTACAATGTACAAATGCAAGAGGAGTAAAATATATATATATATATATATATATATATATATATATGATCCTTTTGGCAAGAATTATCAGCATAGTAAGCACAACATGCCTATTTTTCAGTGGAGTAAGTTATGGTCAGTGCTTGGAAAGACGGAAAAATTCCTAGGGTGCGATGTGGACACACAGCTGGGTCCTGCTTTACGAGTAAAGAAATCAGTGTGCCTATGCTGACTAGCTTGTTTTTTGCATCCCCTTGTTGTGTGGCATCCCCAGTATTCTGCTTTAATAGTGCGTACACCATGCTTCACGTAAGACAATATTATAAACTGAAGAACTGACTTTGGAATCAGACAGAGGCAGGCTTGAATTTTGTCACCTATAAGCCCTGTGACTGTGGGAAATCTACCATCCTTGGCTTCCCATATGAAAAATGAGGATGCAAATCTCTCCACCACAGAGCTACTATAAGGATAAGATAAGGTATACAGTAGGTTTACCACAATGCCTGGTACGTATTATGCAGACAGTATGCGATTGCTGACATTATGTTGTAACCGATGCTTGTATACTAGCAATTTAATCATTAGGCACTCATTATGTTCTGCCTGCCTGAATAATAATAGACTGGTAAGACAGAAATTCTAGGTGTTCATTTACTTATCTAAATACTTGGTTGGAACTGTGAAAGTTTCCACTGAGAACTGAAAAGTAGCTGTGTTGCAGAGATGGAGGTGTCAGCCACTGAAATTCACCGCAAAGTGTCTGCTAAGTTCTCAGGGACCCTTTCCAACCATGCCCTTCCTTTGGGGATTCACGGTGGACAGCCATAGTGAGGACACAGCATTACAGCATTACATAAAGTCACTGAATCTGAGTAACAAAACAGAAAGAATACAGAGGAAGTCCCACATAGCAGAAACATTCTGGCTTGTACCTGGGCCTGCAGCAAAGCTTCTCCAGGTGTTTGGCCTCTGGGAAATTACATCCCTGCCAATCACAATACGCTTGCTGGCACCCAAAATTCCCTGTAAGAGAGAAACTACCAACCCTCACATGGATGATAGATTAAAAGGCAGCGATTGTGAAATTCTGACAAGGAAAAGCCCTCTGCAGATACTAAACAGTCTATTATTAGTGGTTATGGCCAGAAATTCAAGGATTGCTTTTCCAGAAAATAGGACAGGGCCCAGCTTTGAAAAAGAAGCAATTATGTAGTATACCACCATTGTTCAATCTGTTTTAATTCTTAAAAATTGACAATAGGGTGCTAGCTCAGAGGCACAGTAGACTAATCCTCATGCCAGAATCCCTTATGGATGCCAGCTCAAGTCCCAGCTACCCTAATTCCTAATCCAACTCTCAGCTTATGACCTGTGAAAGAAGTGGAGGGTTTCTGAAGTCCCTGACCCCTTGCATTCATATAAGAGACTTGATAGAAGCCCCAGGCTCCTGGCTTAGGATCCCCAGGCTCCTGGCTTAGGATAAGCTCACCTCTGCCTATTGCAGCCATTTGGGGAGTGAATCACTGGACGCAAAATACATGTGTATGTGTGTGTGCATCTCTTCCTCTTAATAAAGAAAGCTTTAAAAACTGACAAGAAGCAGAAACTTAAAGAGAAAAATAATACCCTTCCAGAAATTGTTACATCCATATGCAAAATTTAACTTACAAAATGTATTAACAGGCAGATTATATCAATGTTACTGTCTTTAAGTCTGCAGTCTTTCTAATAAATTAACTAAAAAATTCCCTCCAACATTCACACTAAGCAAAGTGACCTACTGATATTATTTATAGGCATATAAATGTTTCTGCAGGATACTCATAAATGTTTTCTCCCCAAATAGAACATGCATGGCTGGATTTATACAGTAAAGGCATACACAATCTTTGACATTGCAGTCTCTACATTATTTTTAGAGTATAACTCACATAATTAATGTTCAAAGCATAAATGCTCAATAGCAAACCAAGAATATAAGAAAACTTACTGTTTATGGAATGAGAACTATATTTTTCTATTTTAATCATTCCAAACATTTTCAAGGATTAAATAGTCCTAAAAATTTAAAACTACACTTTTGGTTCAGTAAAAGGTCGGCCAAGAAGGGTGACTTTGAGACTATATTTTACTCTTTAACATTGGGCTACATAAGGTCAACCTAGCACGGGGGTAAAAGGAATTAATATAATATTGATGTGGATAAAAAGGTTGAATCATTAAAACCCTTTTCTTAAACGGTTGCACTGAAAAATAAAAACTACCACATAGCATGGGCCACAATATTTAGCTTCAAGTTCTGATTTTAACATTTTTCCATTTGATCCAAGCAAGGTATATGGGTAATTTTTAAAGTTTAGAGGAAAGAACTGGATTAAAACCAGCTTATCTGGGATAGGTGTTTGGTGAAGGGCTTAGAATGCCCCTCAACACACCTGCCTTCCTTACCAGAGTGTTTGGTCTCACCTCTGACTCCAATTCTAGCCTACTGTTAATGCATACTCTAGAAGTTCAAGTACCAAGGTCCCTACCAACCACATAGGAAGCACAGAGTGAGTTTGGGGTTTTGTCTCCGGATTCGACTGCAAGGGATCATAATGCAGAAGCACAGTATGATAGGTCCTAAACACCAGTGTTTGGCACAAATTAGGATCTGAATATTATTTGGGTCAGGATTTATATCTACTACATAGCTGAGCTCTTAGAACAATCCCAATGCCAGTCATACTATCCCAGGAAGAAAATCAAGCCAACAGGAGTCAAGTACTTGGCCAAAGGTACTAAAATTCTATAGTTAGAACTTGAACCCAGTTCTCATCACAAAACTGATGGTATCTCACCTCCCTCACATGTCACCTTACAAATTCAGACTATTCTGTACAGTTCTAATCCTAAAAACCAGCAGTCCTGACTGCCCAATTGCAATCATGTCTAATAAGCCCACTTTTTATATAAAAAGCCTTCCTTTTCATATAAATAGTTCAACAGAGGAGCCCACATGACATTGTTTACTAATAAAATAAGAGCAAAAATTTATATAGTACATTTTATATGTCTTATTTTAAAAGTAAGGAACTTAGGAGGAGAGGGGAAATGTCTAATCAACTGAGCCAATACTCTTGGAGGGTCTCTGTAGCGGCTCAGTGTGTTGGTGTGACCAGGCCCTGCCTTCATGTCCTAACCACAGCCTTTAGCCTTGTCAGCCATAGTTCTGTCTCATCCTGGCCTGGAATTCCTCCTAAGCGAAATGAGTGAACTCTAGTTTCCTCTAAAATTAGGATTCCATTATTCATATTAAATAAGAACAAGGAAATAACAGTAACCACTGGGTTGATCATCAATGGCCTCTGGAATTTGGCTGGAGGCCTCCTGGGTTGGTGTCCCCAGGCTCCATTCAAATAATTGGATGGCTGAAGCGTAAGTTAGAGAGTCATTTTTTCCTGGCCTATCTAAGCTACATTAGTAAGACTAAAACCTCCCCTAAGATTTAACCCCACAAATTTTTAATAAATATATGACTTAGTAACTCTCTGGGGAAATAATTGTTTGTATAGCCTTTCAGTCTTTGTTTTGCAATCCTTAAATTCAGCAAAACCTGTGATGGAGATGGATTTGAAGTTTTTCATGTAGAGAAAGTATTCCTGGAATTGTAACAAAATTAGTTTTGGGAAGAAGGTTAGTCTATTTTTATTCATCATGTGGAACACAAATGTTTAACCTGGGTCTACAAACAGAATCCTCTGTCCCCCTTAGTCTGCAGGCACACACACAGTTTCATCGCTGATTGTGCTTCTGAAATCCCTGGGTCACCACAAGAAGTGACCAGGGGAAGGACATTCCAAGGACCTGATGTCCTTGACCTAGAACAAAGGCATGATTTATGCCATGACTGTTTTGTGATATTTGGATGAAAGTCTAGTAAAATTCTCCTAAATATGATTTCAACATCATAATAGGAAATTTAATCTACTGGCATTTATACAACAGAATCTTTTAGCGGATACCAAAATATGACTTACTAAGTTGTTTCTCAGGGGACCTGATTACATATGCAATAAACATTAAATTATTTAAATGATTCTTTCAAATTTTTATAAAGATTTTCTATATTTCTTTCAAGTTTTATCACTTGAGATTTTTTTTTCAAGCACAAATAACAATTATCTTTAGAAGAGATTTCCAACCTTCTAAAAATGAAGTGTTCACTTTTAGCTCTGGATTGTTCTCCATGCTGCCTCAATATAATACTAAGCCTTTAGACTCAATTCCTCTAGATTTTTTAAAGCATATAATCATGAATGCTACGGTTTAGCAAGCACTTTTATGAATGTATTCCTTATGGATATACAGTGAAGGAATTCACTCAGGACAAGAATTCACTCTCAGAGTTCCTAGAACATAGTGCAAGCTACCAGATTTTTCTCTTTCCACCAAGAGATCTTGCTCTCTGCAAAACTTCTTGGTCCTTTCAGTTTTGACAATTTACGCATCTTTTTTTTAACCTCCTCAAAGGTTACTGATTGCTGAAGTTATATGCCCAATCCAGTTTGAACCCCCCCACTTTTGTCCACAAAGAAAGGCAGACATTTTTGCCTTGCTGAAATTGGATGACACACCTTCCTTGGGGCATGTTTTCATTATAACAACTCAGCTCCTGAGGTAAAGTCCCTTCTATTTGTTCAGAACTTTTCCAACACACAGTTCATTTTAACTGGATTTCTATTGTCAAAACAGCATGAGAAATAGTGTAAAATATTTTATCCATAATCTGTCTACATTAACAAAACATGGTGTGGTTTTACATGTCTTGTCCAGTGTCTACTCGAATGTATAGCTTTCAATGGCTTAAAATGAAAAACATACATTCAATTTTTCAATTTTCTTTAATAAGTACATACATTTTTCAAAACTGTAATAATTTCATTTGAGGTACCATAGTTTAGCTAACACATTCTTTTGCTGAAAGGCATTTGAATTGCTTTAAGGTTTCAGTTATTATGCAAAATGTTCCAAAGAATCACTTTGTACATATATTTTCGATTATTTACTTAAAATAATAACTGCTGGTGGTATGGCTATTAGGCCTATGAAAATGCTGGTAACTTTTGATGGATGTAAATAATTGCTTGCCAAGGAGAAGAAAGTGACAGCCACAGCTGTACCCACACTATTCATACAGGCACATACCACTGGTGCTATAGTCTGATCAGCAGTGGCTCTGATCATGAAGAATGAATTTCCATAAATCATAGTAGATTAATAAGATTTTCTTGTTCATTTTCAAATGAAGTTGAACTCACAGCAAAGGTGACCTTTTTCCATTTCTGTTTGCTCTGTATTCTATTTATGAATTATCTCTTGGTAGACTTAATATAATTTGTCTATTAGATTCTAGATGGTATTAGTGGATGTGATTGTGTGACCTAACTGGGACAGTCACAAAGTCTTATAATATCTGATGTAGTCTTTTCTCAATGATTTTAAAGATATATTTATCTTATTAACTTTAGGTTCTAAATGATTCCAACCTTTTATAATGAAGTTCCCTGATATTATTCTAAGGTATTGGCTCACACAGTTATGTTAGCTGGCAAGTGGAATATCTGGATCCTGGAGACCCAGGAAAATGCCCATGTGCAGTTTCGTTCCAACAGTCATCTGCTATGGAACTTCCTCCCGTTCTGCAAAAGTCAGTCTGCTTGTTCTAGTTAGGCCTGTAACTTAGTGAATGAGGCCCATCCATATGATGGAAGAAAATCTGTTTTATTTGAAGTACACCAATTTTAATATTAATCTCCTATAAAAATACTTTCAGGAACACCCTGGTCACATATCTGAGCACCATGACCTTGTCAAGTAACCAAACTACCTTCATACTCTTTCTCACTGGTCAAGCAATTTTATTCCAATGTGCTTAATATTCTGTTAATGTTTCTTGCACTAGAACTGGGTGAGCTTCTTGGATCTGCAAATCTAACTTTCCAAGTCTAACAATGTTTCAGTCCTTTCTTCAAATAGTTTTTCTGTCCCCTTCTCTGTCCCTCACCTTCATGGAGTCAAATTACCCAGGATAATGTGAGTTCAAGTTGTCCCACAGCTCACATATTTCATTGCATATTTGCTCTCTTCCCTACCTCCTTGTATCTCTCTCTCTCTGATAGTTTCTATGGCTAATGCTTTTCAACCCATTAAACCTTTTCTTCTGAAATGTCTACATTTCTAGTGCTCTCATGTGATATGCATTTGTATTTCATCTCAATGGTATTACAGTACTCAATTGTAAAAATGTGGAGATGTACACACATATACATATGTACTTACATACTACTATCACCCAGGTCTCAAGTTTATGAATAAACAGAATTGTAATAACATTTTTAGTGATCTACTGTGTTAATTCTGGGTCACTTTTTATTGATTATTCTTCTCATTAGAATCATATTTTCTTGCCTCTCTTCACATGCCTGGTAATCTTTGATTGAATGTCAGACAATGTGAATTCCACCTTGTTGAGTGTTGGGAAGTTTTTCAGTAAGTCTTACTTAGCTTTGTACTAAGATGCCATAACATGATCAGGAAATCCTCTGAATCTCTGGGACTTGGTAATATAATTTCTTAGGTGAGTTCAGAGCAGTACTCAGGTTTGGGCTAATTCCTGGGATAAAAACTTGCTGAGTACTCAATTCCTCATGAATTATGTCTTTTTCAGTCCATTTGTGGTTACAGTCATAATTCCCATCACCATGTGTACACCAGACACTCTTTCCTCTAGTTGTGCCTGGTTCTTGGCCTGGCCTTAGCAGGCACTGATACTTAACTGGATACTCAACAGAGACCCTATGAAGAACTCAAGTGTTATCTCCCAGTGGAAGATAGAGAGAGCTCTTCTCTGGTCTCCTACCTTTAAATTCCAACTGCCTGTTTCCCCTGACTCAGCTCCATTTCGTTCCATGGGGGAGGCCACCTAGCTCCACTTCGGCTCCTTCTGCTCCTTCTGGAACTGTACCCCAGCCAGGAACTCCTTATTGCCCCTCTCATTTGTTTATTTCTCTTTCAGGATTGCTTTTTTTTTTTTTGGCTTCTTTAAAATGTTGATTTGCATCTTAAAATTATCTGTAAAAATTATTTCAGATGGGAAAACAAACAAGTTCCAGTTACTCAATCTGGACCAAAAATCAGAAGTCCTTGCTCATTCTAGCACTATCTCGCCTTCTGAGGAGATAGAGCACTATCTCGCCTTCAATCTCTCTCTAAAGGTTGCCACTTTACATCTCCCTTTACTTTTTTCTTAGAAAAATAAAATCCTGTAACACTTTTTTTGGTTAATCATTCATATTATCTAACTCTGGTTCTTACAATCTTTGCCAACATTGGGCAAAATTCTGGGTCAAAATTCTGTTACAGGATAATAAATACAGCTAGGTGCTTTGTCAGAAGTAGATGCTGGAATGCCGGCATCAAACAGCAAGGATATTGGCCTATTCTGATAAAGGATGCACTCTCAGTGTCTCAATCAGAGGTGGCAACATAACTGGCATTTAATAAATGTGAAACAGACGAAATCAGACATAGTTACTACCTAGCATCTTTCTTCCCTCTCTCTCCCCAATATGCTTTGATGAGCTCATATAAGCCCACAATTCAGCTATCACTCAAATCTGTACCTCTTGCGGGTATCCCACAAGGGCGCTGGTTCTAATCCTGGTAGCCCCACTTCCCATCCAGCTCCCTGCTTGTGGCCTGGGAAAGCATTCAAGAACGGCCCAAGGCCTTGGGACCCTGCACCCACGTGGGAGACCTGGAGGAGATTTCAGGCTTCTAACTATAGTGCAAGAAATGACTGACCAGTGAAGAGAAGCTAATCTGGGGCTATTTTTTTACAATTATTTGGGAAAGTTACCTGGTTTGAGAAGAGTGATTAATAAAGTTTATATAATCTCACAGCATGTTAATCAAAAGATATTTTCAGTTCTACAAATACCCAATAAATACATATGCCCATCACAAACACTGAACCCTGGATATCACTGAACTACATATGCAGACCTAAACTGACATCCTACTATCTCTGTTGCCAAACACCTAACAATAGCCATGTCACTTGATTTTGATACTAACATAATTTAAAAACAAAATATGCAAAGAGATTCTTAGGTGTCATGGAAGGCCATTCGAAGCTCAGAGGATACTTTATGTAAGGCACACAGACTCAACTTACAGTCATTTACTTATTCATTCATAAAGCATCTATTTCTATGCCCAAACCTTGGGTCAGGCTCTAGGTACTCCAGAAAGGACTCTTTTTGCCTGCAGAAGCTCACAGAAGCAGAGGGTCATGTAAAGAAGTCAATGTCATGAGCAGTCATGGCAGACACAGGGCCCATGGCCAGCAGCAGGAGGGGAGGACATCTTCAGATCAGCAAGGAGGAAGGTGGGGAGGAAGAGCCCCATGCCAAGTGGTGACATCTGAGCTCAGCCCATCCTCAGGGGGTTCACCATTGGGTAGAAACCCTCCACTCCCCCCCTCCCTCTGTTGAATAAGCAATATCTGTTTGATATCTACAATTCTAAAACTCTAAACACTTTCCAAGGATGCATTTATTTTCTAACCAATTGGTGTGAAATCTGTCCTGAATGGATGAAAGGCTCTCAGTTATTGATATTTTCCCCATTGGTTAGGGAATCCTGGTTAATAATTTCATTGCGCACCCAGCACCTACACCAGGAACCAAGCCATCCCTGGCTGCTGCTCCTCTTTCACTCCTTAAACCCAGCTGATCACCAAGCTATTTCAACTGTAGCCCTCAAATACAAATCCTACTTGCTCCTTCCCCTTCCACTCCCTTCACTGCCTCAGCTAAAGCTTTCCTCATCTCAGCCTTGACATCCCAATAATCCTCCCCTCCTATGTGCCTCAAACAGTGCTCCTCAGGATGCTGTGTCCCCATGGCCAGCCAGCTTGACTGTTCTTAAATGGACACTACTCGGGCAGTTTCCTTGCTGCAAATTCTCTCAACTGGCTGCACAATCTACAGGCAAAGCTCAAACTCTGAAGCCTGCTGTGAAAAGTCTGCCAAGATCTGGCCACCACCTAGCTCTTCAGATGAGTTTCCATACACTCTGTGTGAGCTAACATTGCATTCATAGGAAAATGTGCCTCCCAGCACATACTGCATTGTTTCACCACCAGCTGCCTTCCACCAACTTTCTCCTGCCCTAAAAAATCCCTTTCTTTTTCCATTCTACTCTCTTATTCCTATTTATCTGCCAAGTGTACTCTATCAACTTCCCAGGCAATGTGGAAAACCACACCATGCATGTTTCTCTTGCCCTGTTCCAGGCAACATTGGTCACACCCTCTTCTCTGTGTATTGCTGAACATGAACTGTATGTTTATGTGGCCAGTAGATCAGGATTTCCAAAATGCTAAGATCATCTCTTAGACCCAGGACACAGTAAGTACCCAACAAAGATCCTGCCTGAAAAACAAACCCTTCAACTTTCCCAGACGTCTCACCCCACTCTTTTATCAGCTCTCCTCCCATGGTAGCTCTGCTCTTCATCTCCTACAACTGTCCTTCTATTATCTTCTTTCACTTAGACTCTTCTTTCCTGCCTCATTATGAGAAAAGAAACAGGAGGCACTTGTGGAGTGACAAGAGCCCTAGGCCAAGGTTTCCCAACTTGGGCACTGACAACACTTGGAACCCGATAATCCTTTGTTGTGGGGCTGCCCTGTGCATTGCAAGGGGATTACCAGCATGACTGACCTCTACCCACTCGAAGCCAGCAGCACCCTGCCCGCCAAAATGTCTCCGGACATTGCCAAATATCTCCTGGGTTGGAGGGAGCCAAATGTCCCTTGCGTGAGAAGCACTGTCCTAGACTGACTTTTCGTGGGAAAATCAAGAAAACAACATGGGAGAGCTGCTCCAGAGTCTCCCGTCCTGGCATCCAGGGGCCGAGCAGTGAGGACGGAGGGCCCAGGCCACAGCAGTGCTGCTGCTGCCAGGGGTGCGCGTGGCCGAGGGCAGGCTCCTGTAACATTGTGGGGAACACTGTACCTGTGCTCCCGAGGTGACTTCCCCTTGCCAGAGCTCCAGATTTCAGGATTTATTTGTGTCAGCCCTTCCCTGAACCTCACTTCCTCTATGACCCAGAAATAACCAGCCAGAGGGATTCAGGATACAGTCATTAATAGCTATGAAAGCTTCCTCATACCTTGCTTGGCAACAGTGTTGGGGGGTATTTAAAGAGAAAACAAACACATTGGTTGAAGCATTCAAGGACAAATTATGGGGAGAGGAGCAGGAAGAGAGGAGAAGGATCACACCCACAGCACATAAAATGAGAGTGCTGGCAGTAAGAAAGAGAAAGGGGTTGGGAGGCGGTGGATGGGACAGGGGCTGGTGAGATGGCTCAATGGGCAATCCCCTATCTCCTATATGGAGCTCTGCTTCATGTCCCAGCTGCTCCACTTCTCATCAGCTCCCTACTTGTGGCCTGGGAAAGTGGTAGAGGATGGTCCAAACCCTGGGACCCACATGGGAGACCTGGAGGAAGTTACAGGTTTAGAGGCTTCAGGTTGGCTGAGCTCTGGCCATTACAGCCACTTGGGGATCTTTCATCTTTCTCTGTTTTTCCTTATCTCTATAAACCTGACTTAACAATTAAAAAAAAAAATCTTAAGGAAGGGCCCGAGCAGGGTGTGGGACCCACCTGTGGTGGACACGATGTTTTCGGCGCTCTCACTGCACAGCTTTGACAGCAGACTGGTCTTGCCAGAGCCCGTGAGGCCTATGCAAACCAGGTCATACTCGGGGCGTGCGGGTGGAGGTCCCTTGCAGCACAGTGCTCTAAAACACTGCAAAGACAAGAGAGAAATGGGATTATTTTAAATAACCCTGGGGAAACGGATCTTGATATTTAGCTTGACAACACCAACATGAACAAATAACGTATGGTAAGGGGGAAATAACCTATGGTAAGGAGGAAAACAGTTCATGTTAGGGTGAGGAAATCCAAGTATATCACATGGACCAAGATGCCAAAGTCACCATCCTCATGCCCATACCTACTATCCACCTTTTGGCCTTCCTATCCACCTCAACAGGTGCAGTGGTGTGCACACAACAGTGTGGCCAACAACACACAACCTCAATCTCAGCATGAGCAAAGCAGATAAAGTCAATCTGACATGCATTCCCTGTAAGACATCAGTCTACTCTCTAAAATACCAATGACTTAAAAGCCCAAGAAAGGCCAAAGCACAGTCCTGGGATAAAGAGTCAAGACATAGTCCAGAAGGTGATGCACCATGGATTGAATTCTGGATCCCAAGAGGAAAACGCCGTAAGTCATTCTATCGAAACACAAGGTATAGGCTGCCTACGGGGTGGTGTCAGGCTACATCTTCAGAATTTAATAACTATTCTGTGGTCACATAGGGAAAATTCCTTGTTCTGCAGTAACACACAGTATTTATAGGGGAAGGGTCTTAATGTTCGCCTCTAACTGGCTCTGACCAAGCCTCCATCTCTACCTCCAGTCCCATCAATGCTTTATGAGTTGAGTAGGAAAAGGACAACGACTCATGAATTGGAGTGAGTCTTTGGGAAAACTCCTTTCTTCTGGACTTACAGCACTCACACAGAGCAATGTCTCCTCAGTCTTTGTTTGATTCCACTTCAGGTCAAGTTACTGCTGGTTACTAGGCATGGTAGTACAGTTTGCACACGTCACAAACATGTTTATTCCGCAAGGTTTATTCTCAACCTCATTCCTCACACACAGTAACCCATAAAGCCAAGTCAACTGAAATAGCTCTGAACTCTCTCTAGCATCTGGGTGCCTGTCTCCCACACAGGCCAGCACACCCAGGGTACCATCACATTTTTTCAATGCTGCCAACACATACACTCCTGCCCTCTCTGTTCACATAGCAACCACAGTGACTACATGCTTGAGAAAAGAACATCTGGTCAAATCTAATTTAGCCAGGAGAACCCCTTTTGCTGGACCTGAGCCCTTCCCATGGTCAATAAGGCCTCCACGACCCACTGCAGTCCACCCCATCATCCTTGAGGCCCGGCCTCTTCCTCTCAAGCACCCCCTCCCCACCACTGGCCTGCTGACTAAGTCCCTTCTTCCTTAACTTTGAGTTTCTGCCAACTGCAATTAGCTTTTAGATCTCCCACATCTTCTGGTGTGCTCAAATCCTGAGACAGTGTAGGCAACTCAGGCCAAGCGGTCCTGGCTCTTTTGATGGCATCTCAAGACAACTACAGTTTCTTATTCCTCACCACTCTGTGCCACCCAGGTCTGTCCATCTTTATCCAGGATATTCAGTGCCCGATAGAGAGCAGGGCACAGAAGACACCCTCAGTCACTCATTGCTGAATGCAAAATGAACATGCATTGTCTCTTCAAAAGCCTAACGGAGAGACTGATGCTGTGCTGCAGTAGCTTGAGCCGCAACACGGGACACTCCTGCATTCCACATCCAAGTGCCTGCTTTTTCAAGTCCAGGCAACTTTGTGCAGCTGATCTAAGCTTCCTGCTTACACACCTGGGAGGCAGTGATGACAGCCCAAGAAATCAGAGCTATGTCATCTACAAGGGGAGACCTGGGTCAAGTCTCTGTTTCCTGGATGTGACCCAGCCCTGGCTGTGGCAGGCATCTGGACAAGGAACTAGTGAATGGAAGATCGATTCTCAGTGTCATTCTGCCTTTTAAATAATCCTTTCCTAAAAGATGCATAATACACAACATACAAAGATGCTAACAGGATTGTTTTGTGCTCTGTCTGGGCCTCCCACACTTCAGGAAAATAATGTCAAAATAAGAGAAACCTTTGATATTTTTTCCCCTTGACCACAAGGTTGGAAACTAGCCTAGTTCCAAGAAGAGTGGTTCTGAAGTGAAGGAATTTACTTTCTCAGTGGATTAGAGCTTCCTTTTGTCATCCGCTGCATTTTCCTGAGTTTTTAAGAGGTCCCGTCTACTTCTGCTAGACAATTCTATGATCCATATTCTTCCTGGGTTTATTAAGTTCAAATCATATTTCCTCTCAGCCTTTCAAGCTTGCACGGAGTCCTCATTATTCCAGTCTGCCTTCAGATAGCCACCCCTCCCACGCCTTCATCATATTAGTCGCTCTTCTTTGACCTTACTTTAGTTCCATTATGTCTCCTCTGACAAGATTAATGACCACAACTAAAAGCAACCTTCTAGATGCCAACACACCCCATCCCAGATTTTCATGAAGTCTGGCTCATCTTGTTGGGCATTTTGCAACTGTTTCTTGGATATGTTTTGTTTGAGAGGTAGGAAGACAAAAAGAGACAGGGAGTGAGCTCAAGACAGGCAGAGACAGACAGCATCCATTGCTGGCTCACAGCGTACGCCCCCAACAGCTGCAACTGGGCTGGGGTTGAAGCCGGTAGGCAGGAATGTAATGCAGGCCTCCACCACACACGACAGGAACACGTGATCTATCACTGCTGCCCTACACTCTGGCTCCCCTCCCCTGGGGCCTGCAGGGGTTAGGAGCCAAAGTCTGGGACCGGGCCCAGTTTGTCTAATATAGGATATGGATGTCTTAACAGCCAGGCTAACCATCTGCTCCACGAATTCCTTCTTATCCATGGAAAAGCAAATTTCCCAGCCTTAGGATGAGTCTTCCTCAGAACCAAGTCTCTGTCTTAAAGATAGTCACTGGCTGTCCAGTAACTGTACTATACCACAATGCACAATTGCTCAGCTTCAAGGTCTTCCACATTCAGCAACGACTGGCACCATTGGTCTCACCGTTTTCTCTTGCTGGGCTACTCTGGACTTCGTTGAGGGTACTAGGGAAAAAATTCTCTTCCTTCCCAGGAGACCCCATTCTCAGCAAGAGCTTTGCCAGAATCCTCAGAACTGCCCACCCCATGGGACAGGCACAGCTATCCCAGCCCACAGAACGAAATGACATGTGGCTGACTGCCGTTTCTCCTTGCTTAGATGATTTCTACATCAGCATCACCAATTTGGCCAAAAGTTCCCCAAGAGTCATTTCCATGTCTTTTCTGAATTCCAGGGTGGAAGCATGCAACAGGGCCGAATCACCTGCACACAGACTCCAAGTCCCCTGGGAAAACTGCTGCCATCAGAACAATTTAGCAACAACATTTTTAAAAAAAGATTCATTTATTTTTATTGGAAAGTCAGATATACAGAAAGGAGGACAGATAGAGAGGAAGATTTTCCATCCGATGATTCACTCCCCAAGTGGCTGCAATGGACGAAGCTGAGTCGATCTGAAGCCAGGAGCTTCCTTCCAGATCTGCCCAGGCTTTGGGCTGTCCTCAACTTCTTTCTCGGGCCACAGGTAGCGAGCTAGGTGGAAAGTGGGGCTGTCAGGATTAGAATTGGCACCCATATGGGATCCTGGTGCATGCAAGGTAAGGACTTTAGCCAGGTCCTAGCAGTGACTTTTGATTCCACTCTCTCCTCTTCCTCCCTACTCTCGCAGCTATAATCAAAGAGTGTAACAACAAAACATGACATCCTTCCCCCAATCCCCTAACACCCATCTAAATTCCAGACTCTGCAGTCCCAACTGTTCTGAAAGAACTCAAACCAAATATAAATAAAACAAACCCCACATACATACACAGAGAGAGAGAGAGAACCACTGGTTACAAGGGAAGGAAATAAATGTATCTGGGAACGTGAAGGCTAGCTAGACAGTTATCCCAAGAGGGAATCTGGGGGAAAAAAATCCAAGTGTCTCTGAAATACATGTTTCAAAAAGATAACAAACCAATAAATAAACCCCCTGGCTAACAGGAATTGTGCCCGATTTTGAGCAAGTGAAATAAAACTTTTAACAGAACGCTACTTTAAATGGGGGAGGACAGTGCATGCATTTGGAGCCAAATCCTAAAAGCTGTACAGTTTGCATTGGCTTTTTGTTTTAAAACTTAATGAAGCTTTGGATCTTATAGTCAATTTACTTAAAATTACTCACTTTGGCCTCTAGACTATACTGTACCAAAGTTCATTGTGCGTGTCTCCTACAGCAGCTCCCGCATTGTTAAGGGTAAGCCCTTTTCACCGCTGTACAATGAGCAACACAATGCTGTCGGCAGCCCTGACAGCAAGCCGCAAACTCAGGCTGCATTCCCAGGCCAGACACTAAGGCATTGTATAGCTCTGCTCAAGCCCCATAAACCAAGCCCTGGGCTCCAGCTTCCCGTGATTAACTAGTCACGTTTCAGTACTATCTGCAGTCTCCCTTCTGCAGGAGGATGGGGGAGGCAGGGCTTCAAGGCCACACACTCCTAAGAAAAGTGCCTAATGGGTCAGTAACTGTAAGTGTGATGCTCATCTTCCCCAGGTATCTTACAGTGACAGCTGGCTGCCCAGGCAAGGCTCTGGCAGTACGCAATGCAGAAGGTAGCACCTCCCTGACCCTTCGCCTACAGTGGCCTCCGAGTGCTCCAGCCTTTCCCAGTTCAACCAATACACCAAAGAAGTATGGCCACCAGCTCTCACTGGCAGCAGGAATGCCAGAACAGAGCCAGTATGAACTCTAACTACACCCTCTGGGCGGGCAATCAAGATGACTTCAGTTTACAAGTCTTTTTTGTTTTACACAGGACCAGTGATGACTTGTTTTTTAAAAACAAACACACAAACAAATAACAACAACAACAAAAGAACCCCAGCAGTTTACCTGCAATATTCTATCAGGACAAAACATGTTTTTCCAAGGATATGCCCACAGGTGCCCTCAAAGTTGTACATGAGAGAACAACATGTCAAGGTGTTGGGAGAGGGTAAAGATGGTAATGGCTGACATGTAAACTTTGGTAACTATGTGATATTTAACAGACATGGTAAAAAAAGCAGAAGCAAAATCCTTTAGGATATTTTAAAAAAGGGAAAAGAGGGGGCTCCTATGTATTAGGAGTAAAAGCAAGAGATAAAACATCATCTCGAGGGGAAATGGAATGAGGACTTGCTGCCTTCATTCTGGTGGCCGAACACCCAGACAGCAAAATCATCTGAAAATGTCCCCCTGTCTGTTGGGGATGGTGCCAGACATTCGGCAGGTCTGGCGGAGCTCTGTACACAGGAGGGGCTTGGTGAATGAGCGCTCACCAAGTCAACGCTGTAAAGCACTAATTAAGCCTTTAAGTGTACATCTCATTTCCCTCTACGTTTCTACCTTAATGAATCCAGCCAGCCTCCACATCATTCACACAGTCGGAGCTGAATGCTGCCGAGCAGCCCTGGTTCTGCACGCTTGCAATGAAAGACCCGGCTGTCTCTTTCCTCCGCCGCAGACTTTTATTCAAAGTTCTGCTTAGGCGGTGCCTCCTCTGGGAATTCTTCCCCAATTCCCCCCAGAGGCAGCACTAATCCTTTCTTCTGCTCTTTGGTTCTGTGTCTACACTTCCAGCCCTGCAGTTAATGCTATGCCACATGTGGGTTGGGTTTTTTTCCCCATAACTGTAAGATTCATTAGCTGATGGAAATATACATACAGAACCCCAAAGTCAGGAATTCATTCTTGGTCCTATGATTGCTTCAAAAAGCTTAATTTGACAGCTACCTAGGGTGGCCAGGCACCAAAACACAACAGAGGGAGGTTTACAAGTACATATTTCTAGAAAAGAGTCTTGGTCAAAAAATCCACCCATTCTGGCACTGGCCCATGTACTGCCAGTATTTCCTACCATCCTGTGTTGCTAAATTCCCAGCCTTTTGGGACATGCCATTTGTTTCAATTGATGCTCTGTTTTTCATCATGAATGCAGGATTTTATTCTGAGCATGCCTTCAAGCTGATTGAAGCTCTGTGGAGTTATTGGACACTGTTCCCCAGTCCGTTTCAGGACTTCCCCACAGGCACACGTCACTGGCCATGCTCCACACGCTTTCCGCCTTGTTTCAGTATAGCAGATGACACCACGTGGGCCACAACCAGAGATAACCAGCCCAAGAGTGGGCCCAGCCTCGCCTGCAACTATCACTCGTTAGGTTAACAGCACACCTGCCAACTGGCATCTAGGAGGACGGAAGTCACTCCTAACTCTGAAAAGATTGCTCTCTCATATGGTTTACCTTCCAAACCATAGATACCTGTATGCTCTGATTCTCAGCCACTCTCTCAAACAAGCAGAGATGTTTCCAAAAGGCAAGCAGTTTCTACAAGTATCTTCTAGCCTTAAAAACGTGCCATAAATAAAAGAAGCAATGCTGAAATATCAAAAATGATCTAACAGAAAAAAACACTTTTCAAATATATACCACACTAGTCAAATATGTGTCTGCCTTTCAGAAATGGAACCCAACATAACATGCATCTTAATATACAAGCCGTTACAGCGTCTGCAATAGCCACTGGAGCTCTGTCAGAGATAGAGGACAGGTGAGTGTCCCTTCCAGTAAGTCAATGCAATCCCATGGACAACCGGATGTAAGAGCTTTATAGGCATAAATTGGCTTATGCCCCGGAAGAACTACAGAAGAAAAGTGCTGTAAGAGTCCCATCTTCAGACAAGGGAACAGACTCAAAAAGTTAAGTAACTTAGGGCTGGCACTGTAGCATAGCAAGTTAAGTCACTGCTTACAGTGCCAGCATCCCATATAGGCATTGGTGTGAATAAAACAACCTGCTCCACTTTGGTCCAGCTCTCTGCTAAAGCACTTGGGAAAAACAGCAGAGGATGACTCAAGTGTTTAGGCCTCTGACATACATGGGAGACCCAAAAGAAGCTCCTGGCTCCTGGTTTCAGCCTGCCCAACCCTAGCCAATGTGACCATTTGGGGAATGAACCAGTGAATAGAAGTCCCCTGTATGTGTCTCTCCTTTTCTCTCTCTAATTTGCCTTTCAAAATAAAATAAATCTTAAAAAAAAAAAAAGGTTAGGTAACTTGCCTATGTGGAGCAACATTTAAACCCTGGTAGCGTGGCCTCGGAGATGCTCCCTGAGCGACCAGATGGGTAAAGCTCTGACTTCTGAGGGTGTGTCACACACAAGGGACTTCCGTACCATTCTGTGCCGAGTGACAACACACATAAAGAACATGCACTAGCGAGCTCTGAAGTGGCCAGGCTGGCACGTGAGCGGGCCTGCTCTGAACTCTAGGGCCTGCCACATCTGCAGAGAATAGAATGTGAGAACTGGGCTGTGGTAGGGGGTGGGTGAGAGGAGGAGGCACACACTTTAGAGGAGGTTTGCCTGTGTTAACTGAACAGTGATTCCTGGCACAGGAGGACCACACCAGGCTTGACCTTGCTGATTTATCTGTACCTAGCTACGTGTCTCAAGAGGCTTTCTTCCATTCTTTGTTCCTGTGTCTACACTGCCAGCCCTGCAGTTCATGCTATGCTTCATGGTTGTTTTTTTTTTTTTTATAATTTTCCCTAACTGTAAAAATCATTAGCCGATGGAAATATGCATACAGAACTCCAATGTGAAGCTTTCACTACAGGCTAAGGGACCCTGGACTTTCTCCTTCCCTCAAGGGACCTGGGAAAAAAACTGTGTCCTCAGGGTTTCCACTGGGTGGAATGAGGCAGTAGGGAATGAGGACAGTAGATTGGCTGGGGTGGAAGACCACTGAGCACTGAAGGACTGCTGGCTTCTCTCACACTGCTGGCTTCGTTGGTTTAACCCTTTTTCTTTGTCCTCTGAAAAGGACAAAGCTTGTCTCTAAAGAGAAGCCCATGCTGGCTGTGAGATTTCAGATTCTAAACCGCTATTGAAATAGTCCTCAACTTCCCATCCCCCCTAAAATATATATGCAAATCAGATCATATGAAACTAAATAATGAAGCAAACACTAAATACAATATGTTGGGATAGAGTATGAGAAAAAAACTACACGAATAAAGTGGGTCTTGTGCAAATACAGGTGGACGTGATGCGTCATAAGCATGCCCTCTCCCACTCCTAAGTCAAGCCAGAGTGAACTGCAGCTCGCTGTCCTGGGGGACCAGCAGTTCCTGCAGAGCAGTGAACAGAATGAGCGTCAGTTCACAATGGCACCTACAGCAACATAAACAAGCAGCAGGGCACAGATAGGGTCAGCTGTGCTCTTGACTTTCAGAGCCACCCCTAGCAGAAAACTTTCCTTTTGGAGGTGAAAAATCCTTTTGCTCTTTCAGACCCCAGAGGGACACGCACTGAGTTGTTCTCACAGAGGATGGGTCAGACCCTGTACCCGTGTGGGCTGCATGGAGCTGGCAGATGAAGGCTGTGGCCAGGGACTGTCCCAGGGCTGGGGCTCCTGGCCAATACATCACACTGCCTCGGGACGCTAAGTCTGTCTTTGCCTTACCCTTTGTATTTCTCAATCCACATTCCCTTTTGGGGTGAAATACTCCATTATTTCGGCTTTGTTCTGGGCTGTCTCCTGTCTCTGTCCCTATTAACTTGTGGCAACAAAAGAAACAAACAGAAGCAGGGGATTTCATGCTTAGCAGCTACAGACATTGGCCTCACGGCTTTGCAGAGAGGCAGACATCTGAGACTGAATGGAAGAGAGTGCCGCTGTACTGAAGCAGCCCGGGGCCCACGTGGCTCCCAGACCAGGCATTCAGCGGGCCTAGGACGAGAGGCTTAAAAAGTGAGGACCTGTACCTGACCAGGAGATTTAAAGAGCTCATTCAAGCTCCTCAGACTTTCCTAGCTATTCAGAATTTTCTGTCTACTCATGTATGAAACAGATCAGAGAAATAGCTTGTATATATATATATATATACATCTACCTACCTATATAGATATATATAACTAAAACACTCAAAAAAGCAGCTAAGTAGAAATGTAGTATGTCTTTCTTGCTTTTAAAATGTAATTCTTGTAATGGCTACATGGGAAATCTAATTTTAAATTTCATTTTGTTATCATAACTGAATTACCCAATAAAATCAGCCATGGAATGCCCAGGCATGACTGTTTATGGCTTTATGGACCATATTTATCAACATATCCAAAACAGAGCTTTACCCAGGTCACTTCTGACTATGGTTGATCTTTCTCCTAATGAGCCAAGAAATATAAATCCAGCTAAAGTCAAACAGAAATAAATACATTTTACATTAAACTTTTTATTATTATCTGAATACAACATTTCTAATAGAAAGTAGGGCACAAAAGGCAAACACTTAAAAACTCTTGTCCTTATATTTTACCAACTTGGGAAAAGTGAGGGCAGAGGGAGAGGCAAAAGGGAGTGCCTCCAAGGTAGCATTTCCATTGAATCAATGCATCACTTGGGAAGTCCCCAGGAAAGACCTCCCCACTCCTAATGGTTACTAATCTGGAGTTAGGGAGCTTTGTGACCAGCAAGAAGAAAATAACACAAATCAAACTAAAATAGTTTCTCTTACCCTTCCTGTCTGGAGAAATCTTTGTATTTTCTCCCACCCAACTGTCTTTTGTTCAGGCTCATATATTCTGTTGGTCTCCAATTCCAGTGACTTGCCCAGCTCTGTTTCTACCCTTTCCATGTTCTTCCCTGGCACTAAAGCCTATGCAGAAGACACACCGGCCCCTGGACAACTACTCTGCCTGCTGCCCTAATTGGTGCTGTCCACTCGGGTCTTGTCTTCAACTCTGCCTTCAAAATACTCTAAAGTACTCTTCTAAAACAAATCACACAAATTCCATGACTTCAGCTCTCCACAGGCCTCGGACAGACACTGTGATCCACTGATCCTCGAGATGTCTACATCCCCACGTTGGAGTGCCTAGGGTGGAGTCCCAGCCTTGCTTCTCATCGAATATCCTGCTACTGTGCACCCTGGGCAGTAACAGGGGGTGGCTCGTAGGTAGGTACCTGTCATCCACATGGGGGACTTGGGCTGAGCTCCAAGTTGGTGGTTTTGACCTGTTCCAGGTCCAGCTCCTCTAGGCATTTTGGGGAATGAATTAAAGGACAGAAGATTCTCTCGTTTTCTCTCTCACATCTTCCTTTTCTCCCTTGCTCCCTCTTCCCAAACACCCACCTTTGTCTATTTCAGATAAATAAAACTTAAAAAATACAAGCAAACTCTTTCCATGGCTACCTATAACTGTCAGGATAAAGTCTAACTTCCTTATCTAAGCAGACAAGGCTCTTTTACAACAATCTAGCTTTCCCTCTCACTTCTGGTCTCCAGTAGTCATTATGGAGATTATTTAAAATGTATGTAAAGCAGCTAAAACAAGATTTGACACATGAATTGTAAATGGCAATAATTCTTGTCACTATTTTCCCACCACCTGCACAGCACTCACACCCTTTGCGCAGACCTCTGTGTGGTTCTTTTTTTTTTTTTTTTCTCTGTGTGGTTCTGATCCGTGTTCTTTTCTCTCCATGCTATCAAATCTTCCTCTGGCTGGCTCCTAAACATCACTCAAAATTCAGCGCAAAGATCATTTCTTCCAGGAAGACTTCTGGGACCCTCGGTCTGACTTACATGGCTTTCTTCAAACTTCCTCAGCACTTTTTCTATTCCACTTTTGCATTCCACTTTTGCAACACTCAGCATTCCGCGGAATGAGGTTGGTTTACCGTCCATCTTCCCCTGCTAGAGTGCAGCACTTCCACAGAGACACTATTTGGACTCCACAGACAGACTCAGAGTACTTGACTTGTGTCTGCCAGCTGGTAGGACATGGCCACCATCAAGAACAAAGTCAGCTAAGACTGAAATCAAATCCTAGGGATCAGGACACAATACCTCACTAAGAGCTCCTATTTGAGCATCATCTCACAGGACTGCAAAGAAGGAAGCAGCAAATGGGGCACTGTACATCAAGCACTCAATAATCTACATGTATTATCACTGTCAACATTTATACTATCAGGGAAGGCACTCGGTGCCATGGTTAACGTTCCACTTGGAATGCCCCTCATCTCCTGTTTAAGTCCCAGCTCCGCTGCTGATTCCAGCATCCTGCTAATGTGCACCCTGGGAGGCAGCAGGCAAGGGCTCAAGTACTTGGGTCCCTGACCCCCACATTGGGGACACAGACTGAGTTCTGGGCTTCCGACTTCAACTTAGCTCAGCCTGGGACATTTGCAGCCATTTGTGGAGTAGACCCCTACATGGAAGAACTCTGTTTCTGCTGTTCAATTAAATAAAAACCATACTTTAGAGACTTCTATTGTACAATTTTTTTCACTTAAAACAATGCTTTAAAAAAAGAGTGCTTAAAAACTTGAAAAAAAAAACCTTAAAAAGCAGGTTTCTGCAAAGAAAACTGATTTTTGTGACTACTAATCAGGATTCCTCTATTAAACTGCTCTATCATTTATCTGGTCAAAAACTTCATATAATCTGTCGGGGGGTGGGAGTTTGTGGGGGAATCCCAGCCTATACGAAATTGTACCACATAATTCAGAATTCAAAATAAAAATAAATTAAAAAAATTTTTTTAAAAAGTAATATAATAACACCAAATAACAATCATGACTAATAACACACAGGCAGTCAGTCCTTTTGGTTTCATATAACAAAAACAATTAAAAGAGATAATAACATGATGTAAAGGAAGATAATTATTGGACTTTTTTCTTCCCTTGAGAGGGGAAAACCCTTTTAAAAAAGCAACAGCTTTTACATATTACTGGCTGATACTAACAGATAAATCAATTCTCTTCTAATATCAATCTTCAGACAGACCCAGACAGAAGCAAAATATCCGTGATCCTTGTGCAGCCTCAAATCACACTGCTCTAACTGCTGACAAGGACAAATGTTTACTAAGGTCTAGCGCTGAGGAGCCAGTGCAGGGAGCGAGATGTTATCTCGCCTCACACATCAACACACGTGCCAGACAGATTCTGATTGCAAAGTCTGTTATTGGTGACGAGAGAGGCAGGCAGGGCACAGCTGGATATTTCAGATCCACAGCTGAGCTGGCAGCCGTGCTAGTTCCAGTCATCTTCCCACTTTAAAAGCTGGAATTAATCTGAGAGTTATTTAAAGGTGTGTTTCATTAAAGAGGCACCTTCCAACTACTGTCAAACTTGGCGAGCAAAAACTGAGCCCGCAGATTAGTAATGGCAGATTTACTGAGGGTCGTCAATAAGGCACAAACTGATTTCTTTCAGCACCCACAAATCACTTATCAAAATGAAATAGCAACTGAAATAACCCTCTGTTCCTTAAAAAGATTAGAAGTAGCATGTGGACTTAATTTACGTGTTTAGCATTTGCTTTGTTTTATTCCAGAAAATTTATACAGGCACAAATGTCTTAAATTATGTGCTTTGAATTTACAACCTGTCTTATATACATAGTACAAGTACCATGGACTAGATTGATAAAGATATTAAGAGGACTCCATGGATATGAAACATTCAACCCAGGTATCAGTGTGGTGACATCTGAGTATCAGCAACTCCTTGCTGTTGTTAAATAAAGCACCCGACCCTCAAAGGAGTTTTCAAGCTAATAGGAAAATATGACACTTGAGTATCTCAAGCGTATTTTTTAAAGGCGTCCTCCTTCTCTTGTGTCAGACAGGACTCTGATTGCAAACCACAGGGAAGGGATCTGTTGCAGATTATTGATAACTCACAGAACTGATGAGAATGCTGAAGAACCACAAGAATGAAGACAGCCCAAGGTGACGTAACTACAACCCCTTTTAGTTCAGGAATCACCACTTAGACTATTTGCCACCCAGAACCAAACTTCACTGCTACCTTGAGCATAATCTCAGACAGTTCCAGCTCAGTGCAACGGAACACCGAGCTGCACTGCCAGACTGGCCAAACCTGGCTTGGCTGCACAGAGGCCCTGGCTGCCAGGCAGCTGGAACCAAGCTAGTTGCTTCAGCAGTTACTTTCAGTAACAGAAGGAAGGAGTTCTAATTCCAGGTTCTTTGGGGATTGCCCCCAACAGCAGAGCACCCATTTGCAGGATGGCAAAAAAAAAAAAAAAAAAAAAAAAAAGGAAGTATCCACCATACATCTTGTGCTGTGGACTAACAGACAGTAGATAGACCTTATCTAATGAATAACTTAAGGACAAAAAATTGAATAGCAAGTGTTCATCGTCTAACTTCAAAGATCTTTTCTGCTAGAATCTTGAGACTGTCCAAGAACCTGAACCCAAGCAAAGGGCAGGAAAAAGCCAGTAGAAGAAAATTTGCCCTTGTCTGTCTTGAGCAAATATGGTTTGCTCTATGCTCACTTGTGCATTGTTGCTTAATATTTGGTTTTCCTACACTACTGCATGTGGTCCTTGCACCCTTTCATACTTTTTTTAAAAAAAGATTTTATTTTTATTGCAAAGTCAGATATACAGAGGAGCAGAGACAGAGAGGAAGATATTCTGTCCATTTGTTCACTCCCCAAGCAGCCGCCATGGTTGGAGTTAACCTAATCTGAAGCCAGAAGCCAGGAGCCTCCTCCAGGTCTTTCACTCGGGTGCAGGGTACCAAGGCTTGGGGCCATCCTCAACTGCTTCTCCAGGCCCCAAGCAGGGAGCTGGATGGGAAGCCAGGCTACTGGGATTAGAACCTGTGCCCATTTAGGATCCCGGTGCATGCAAGGAAAGGACTTTAGCTGCTAGACCACTTTTAGTAATAAATTTCTACGTGGAAGAAGAAGTAGGCTGGCTGTGTAGCTATAGGAAGCAGGTGTCTGAGAACGCTTACGTTCTTACTTGCAGATTCTTGCTTTCCTTTCCACTTTAGTGGAAAAACACTTCCTGGCATAGGCAGCACCTTGTTGCTGTTCACTGAAAGCAAAAACCATTTGGCAGGGCAGGTCATTGTTTGTCACTACAAACATAGACATAAAGTCCCTAAAGATGTATAAGTGGGATTTTTTTTAAAGATGTATTTATTTCTTTCTTACAAAGTCAGATATACAGAGAGGAGGAGAGACAGGAAAATCTTCCATCTGATGATTCACTCCCCAAGTGACCTGCAACGGCTGGAGCTGCGCCGATCTGAAGCCAGGTGCCAGGAGCTATTCTGGGTCTCCCATGCGTGTACAGGATCCCAAGGCTTTGGGCCATCTTCGAATGCTTTCCCAGGCCACAGGCAGGGAGCTGGATGGGAAGTGGAGCTGCCGGGTTTAGAACCTGCGCCCATATGGGATCCCGGCGCGTTCAAGGCGAGGACTTTAGCCACTAGACCACGCCGCCGGGCCCAAGTGGTATTTTTTTACATAAAGCCATTCTGGTTTTCAGTATGTTTGTCTAAGCAATACATACTCCATGAAGTCTCCCTTTTCTAATTCGCAAGGCACACCACCATAGTGAAGCAAACACAAACAACCAAAACCAAGAATTAGCTCATCTGAAACATACCAAGAAAGAATACAATCTTAGCTATAATTTGCACACATACATACTTACATACATACATCGGGAGCATGCTCCTAAACTAACACATTCAGCTTTTCCAAAACAATAAAACCAAGACTTGCAGTCAATTGTCAGGTTAAAGGAAAAAAAAAAAAGTAGGAGAATGAGAATCAAAATTTAAAAACTAGATACAGGAATATTTGTATACTTTTTTAGACATTATACCTCATTTACTTGGTGACCCTGTAGAAATAATTTATGCTATTCAGTGTAACCAATTATGACTCTGTCTTTGCAAACACTCCACAGCTCCCCCACAGCTTTTCTTCCCCTCTATGTGGGAGTGGGCATACACATGAGTTTGACTCTAGCACTTAAATTGATTTTATAATTACAGTTATATTGGATGCAAAAGTCCTTCGGGGATACGGCTCATGGACAGATTACAGTGTTTGCCAGAGAGGAAATACCCATCACCCAAAGAGGACAGAAGGCAAGTCTTTAAGAGGTGCAGCAGCCACCCAGGAAAATAAGACATCATTCCCAACATGCAAGAATCCTCTGCTATGCAGAAATCTGAAACAAATTATTTTAGTCTTAACAAATTCTTCATATAGGAATACTTCACTATTACATAATCTGGAGGCAGAAGAGTAGGGTGGCAAATCTAAAAATGCCCTCAATTTTCTGTTGACTGGCTTCTTGTCCTTTTTAAATACGTATTTTTAAAGATTTATTTATTTATTTATTTGAAATGCAGCAAGGCAGGAAGAGACCTTCCACCCACTTGTTCACACCCCACATGAACACAACAGCTGCAGCTGAGTTGCCATAAAGCCAGTAGCTTCTTCCAGGCCTCCTACAAGGGGCCCAAGCATGTGGGGACATCCTCTGCTGCCTTCTCAGCATATTAACAGGGAGATTCAGTGGGGGTGGAGTAGCTGGGACCCATCTGGGTGGCAGTGGCTTAATCCACTATGCCATAACACTGGTACCCTTCGTTTTTCCTAACCAATAGAACTTACTGAAAAAAATACAGCACAAAAGCCACAGCTGTCTCTAAATCTATTTAGATTTCTTAGAAGTTGCGAATTTCTTTCCCTTCAAAGGAGTATAAATGATGGGTTATTTTAAAATTTGACACCTTTAGAAAGTATCTATTCCACAATATTAAATCGGGTATTACTTCTTACATGTTCCGCAAAATCATTACCAGCCAGCTGAACCTCAAATTTCTACTGAATCTCAACTTGAGCACTCTCAACCACCTTGTCACTAAAAATTCCAGTATTGCAGGGTGGGTATGGAGGAGGGAGGAAGGAGGAGGTGGGCGCACTGCAACTGTGATACAGTGTCTTAAACTGCCACATGTGACCCTGAGTAAGAGCTCCACTGCTCCCGTCTCTAGGAGGCAGCAGGTGACGGCCTAAGTAGTTGGGTCCCTGGCACCCACGTGGGAGATCCAGACTGAGCTCCTGCCTTGAGCCTGGCTCAGACCCAAACATGAAGATAGTTGGGGATTAGATAAACCGATTAAGATTATTACGCCATCATTCTGCCTTACAAATAAGTAAATAAATCACTGTTTTTACAAAACCAAAGAGCACTCTTCAATTTAACCCAATTCTTCCCAATTCCATACCCTTCAACTGTCTGGCCATAAAATGCATATTTGATTAACATATCCAGTTAACCTTCTGACGCTTCTGTCTAACCAAGGAGAGTGTTTCAACAGGCAGAATAGTATCTGAATCTGTGGCTAGCAACCCCATTACTAATTAAACACAGAAAGGTGGCCATGAACAATGAAGAACTTCAGCAGTCAAAGATAATCTTCCACAGGACAATGTGCAAAGGACAAAAATGCAAAGCGTACACTGGGGGAAGGGATGCTGCTAAGGACATAACCTAGCAATAATCTATTGTTTGTTTTTGTTTTGTTTTAAAGATTTACTTTTATTGCAAAGTCAGATATACAAAGAAGAGGACAGATAGAGAGAAATATCTTCCATCTGATGATTCACTCCCCAAGTGACCGCAACGGCCGGTGCTGTGTCAATCTGAAGCCAGGAGCCAGGAGCTCTCCCAGGTCTCCCACCTGGGTGCAGGGTCCCAAGGCTTTGGGCCATCCTTGACTGCTTTCCCAGGCCACAAGCAGGGAACTGGATGGGAAGTGGGGTTGTTGGGATTAGAACTGGTGCTGATATGGGATCCTGGAGTGTTCAAGGTCAGGACTTAAGCTGTTAGGCCACGGCGCCAGGCCCTACAGTGAGTTTTAATAGACTTTAAGTGAGGTGGCTATCCAACACCATGTGCTGGGGACCTTACTGATGGGCACCTATGCCCTCGAGCTTAGCTACATTGAGCAAAATTGAGGCACCAGAGCTGTCTACCTGTATGGCCAATGAGAGCAGGCAGCTGCCCTAGAGCAGGATCCTGGCTCTTCTCAAGCAAGTCCCTCCTTCCAGCCTTCCTGGACTCCAGGTTCCTATACAAGTGCCCTCTCTTTCTACTGTTGGAACAGGGATGGCTTCCTCAAATGCTTCCCACGCCTTTGCAAATAGCAGCCCCTCTGGTCACCAATTTGAACACGACCTCTGTTTCCTGACAGCCCTTGATAGCGCCTTCCTAGTGACTTAAATGAAAAAAAAAAAAAAAGACATCAGGGAAGATGCATACATATTTGGCTCTGACAATTAAGGTCAGGGTCAGGGGAGCAGCATAGCAAGGAAATTTTTAATTTAGCTTTAAAAACATTCGTGATGACTATTATTAGACATCCACATGAAAATCTCAGAGCACAGATGGGTAATTCAGACTTGGCATTGAAAAAGTAGTCAGAATTGAAGATAAAATCTGAAGCTCACAGGACAGGATCACTTAGCATTTAGATACAAAGAATGTGAGTCTTTTGGTAATACTGTACGGAAAAGACTGCTCTGTTAGCAAACTAATGTTCTTAATTACTAGAGATAGAAATATAAACACTGTTATCTTCTATACGTAAGTAGAAGACTAGCATATGCAGTGTGGGAGGCCTAGAAGGAAAAAGAGAGAAAGCAGTAAGAATATATTTGAAGATGTGATGACTGAAAATTTCACAAATTTGGTAAACATGCAAAAGTTCAATGAACTCCAAGTACAACACACTGAAGATTCGCAGACCTACACTGCAATCAAACTTTCAAAGACAAAGAAATCATGATGAAACTACCGAGACAAAACTCCACAAACCAGGGTTCATCTCTGTGAGTCTCAGCAGACTCTTCATCAAAAACACTGGAGGCCAGAATGAAAGCCCCAACAAATCCCTACGCAGAAAAAGGAAAACACAGTCACCCAAGATTCCTACGTCCTATGAAGCTCTCCTTCACACCTGAGGGAGAAATCAAGACCTTCAGATGTATAAAAGCAAGAGAGCTCAAGACCACTAGAGAACAGAACTTGAGGACAAAATGGAGGACTACAATAGATGGTGACTCAAAGCCATATGAGGAAATAAATACTTCAATAAAGTTAAATGCAATATCAGTGATAAAAGCTAGTGCTATGGTTTATAATTTCATTTTTTGTTTTCTGTAACACATAATATTGTTTTTTAAAAAGCTATTCTAAAAGTAATCATTATTGCAACTAGGTTGTAACAGCATTTTGTTCTCTACAGAACTGAGAAGACTAATGTATTTAAAAGGACTATGAATGCATTGTTTAGGGTCCCATGAGGCAGAAAGGCTTAATTATGTAACATCAACAATCAAAAGAAAGAGGAATGGAACTATAAACAAATGGAGTTTTTGTACTGAAGAAGGTATGAAATCAAATTAGAGTATTAGAACCTTAGGATGATATATGTAATTCCCACAGTAACCACAAAGAAAATAACTATATAATATACACAAAAGCAAATACCAAAGTAATTTAAACATTTCAGTGCAATTAAACACAAAAAGGGGCAGCAATGGGAAAAAAGAGACAAAAAGACTGTAAAGGATATGGAAAGGGTATAGCAAATAACAGAAACAAACTCTCCTTATCTGAGAAGATCACAATCAATTACACCCAGCCATTAAAAGAAAGAGAGTTCAGAATGGATAAAAATGGATGAACCAACTACAAGCTCTACAAGAGACTCACAGAATCTCAAGAGACCTATTATAAGCAAACACCAACAAGGCTACAAATACAGGCACCAAGTTGTTAACACGCCAGGTTCCCAAGTCACTGTCCGTTGGTTACACTGGAAAGTTAACATTTTGGTAACTACAGAGGTAGGAAAGTTAGTATGCACTTCAAAGGCAGATTACAAGAGTATAAACTGACCAGCACCAGGTCTGATATACTAGTGAAGGATCTAATCTGCTCCAATCCCATCAATTCAGTTTCATTACATTAACAACCTCAGCTGGCATCATGGACTATGAGAAACTAAGATACATCAAAGAAGAAAAACCCTTTTCTAGGGAAGTATATACATAGGAAGAACAAAGAGAGATGGAAAAGAAAAAAGGGAGGGAAGGAAATGAATGAATAAGTAAATCCTGGGTCTGACAGCCCTCCATGGCACAGACTACCATTTACCTTGCTTTTTACAAAACCCATCACAAAGATTCCCTCTTGTCTAACCCCCTCCCTTTAACCTATTTGTCACACAGTAACCAGAGCAATCCCGTTAGGACGCATCAGGTCACATCTCTTCAATCAGAACTCTCCAGATTCTCCCAATTAATTCAGCATTAAAAAAAAAAATCAAAACTTATGATCATCTCCCATAACCAGGAAGATGAAATGCTATAACACAATGGCCAAGAAGAATCAGAAAAGGTCTTGCTAGGTTTTTCAACCCAAACTGTTAATATTAGGTCATACTCTGTTGTCTAATCATGTTTCTACATGCCTGAACCTGCTTCACCAAATCTAAGCATAAAACAGACTTTTGGAGTCTTTGTTCTGAACACGTCCATGTCACATACAACCGAAACTAAATAAATGTGCCATGTTTTCCTTTTGTTAATCTGTCTTCAGTTAAAAGGGTGTTGGCAGTGACCCTGAGGGTGGGTGAGAAAAGGTAACACACCCTTCCACCCTTACACTTCCTATGACAACATCTATTGTTATGTTCTCCTAGCAAGTTGGCCTCCCTGAAGTTCATGGACCAAGTGAAGCAATCCTACCTCAGGGGCCTTCAGACTTGCTGTTCCCTTGACCTGAAAATATCTCTACCCCTCTTATATCAACATGATTCATGGGCCACTCTTTTTGTTTGGATCTCATTTTATTTTTCACTAATATCACCTGTTTCATGAGAGCTGTCCCAATGACACTTCCAAAAGTCACATTCCTCTCCCAACATTCCCTGTCCCCATTACACCCCTCACGCTCTTCCACAGCACGCACTGTCTTCTCACCCTCTCAGCTGCTTATCCGTCTGTTTATCGTTTGTCCTCACAAAAATGATAGCCGTTGACTGTCGCGTGTCCAGCAGCCACCAGAACATGCCTGACACAAAGTATACACCCGATAAATGAACTACATTTAAACTTAGAAAATAAAAAACTTATTAAAGGTTTTTCATGGATTCTTCATCAACATAATGAATTGTCTGCAGTATATCTAGCCTTTTATCAAAGATTGTTCTTGATGGAATTCTATATTCTAGCCCTCTTTTCTCTTTAACAGAAGGAATATCAATCCCTTCAATCACATTCGATTGGATTTACATATATCATACTCTTCTGACTTCTATCAAGTTTTTTCTTCCTCTAGAATTTTAACAGAGAAGTCACACTTGTAACAAAAAGAAGGAGGCCTGGAAAGACTGCTAAGTTTTTCAACCTCACTAGTACAAGAGGAGAAACCAACCAATGTGATGGGAGAAAAATCAGAAATTACTGTATCATAGAACTCAAATATCAGCATTTTAAGAGTAAAGAAGAGACTCAGTATGGTGGCTCAGTGCCTAGATCCTTGCCTTGCATGTGCTCAGATCCCATATGGGCACCAATTTGTGTCCCAGATGCTCCACTTCCCATCCAGTTCCCTGCTTGTGGCCTAGGAAAGCAGTCGAGGATGGCCCCAAGCCTTGGGATCCTGCACCCGCGTGGGAGACCTGGAAGAAGCTCTTGGCTCCTGGCTTCGGATTGGCTCAGCTCCAATTGTTGCTGCCACTTGGGGAGTAAACCCAGTGAATGGAAGATCTTTCCCTCTGTTTCTCTTCTCTGTATATCTGCCTTTCCAATAAAAAATAAATAAATTTTTTTAAAATCTTAAAAATAACTAAAAAAAAAGAAAGTAAAGAGGTAGCCATCCACTATGAATGCATGAGAGTAGTAAACTGGATCAGAGCACACAGACAATCAGCACATCTGAGGATATGAAAGATTTGGGAACCTCAATAAGCACACTCTTAATGCAGACGCACCAAATGAAGCCAGGGTATATGTTCAAGTCAAATGACACTTTTTCCATTTGACATGCTTTAGGACACTGAAATCCATCCTATGACTTCAATTATATTGATGATTTCCAAATCCCATGTGTGGCTTAAATTATTCCCTGGAGAACCAGGGTTTTCCAATTTCCTGTCGGACATCCACATCTCTATGCCCTCTAGATAGTTAAAATAACGTAAGCTCAAATTCATTGTCAAACATGCCATTCTCAATAAACACTTGGTCTTCCTTCTTATCTTTTAGTAGATGGCATCATTTTAGTAGATGGCATCAGCATCAAATCCAATCTAGATTTCCACAAAGCTAGAAACCTCTTATCCTCCTCAATCTTTTCACAAAGTCCATCATTCACACAGGTCTCCCTGCTGTGTTCATTCTATCTCTCAGGCATTTCTTTAGGACACATACTCTAATCCATTACTACTGTCTGGCAATAAAGTTTTCATCATGTTTTGCTAGCGCTGTAGCAAACATAAGAACTGTACCCAGCACATTAATAGATTTTTTTTTGATCCAATGGATTACCTTATATGGCTCTATTTGTTCTCAATTTGTTTATAAAATTATTTTATATGTCAAGAGGCCTCAATCTGGAGTTGGGATATCATGGATAATAACCACAGATCACCGATGAGAAAGTTTCCTTAGGTTTCGGCTTCACCTGGGAAACTGATAGCAATCTCTTTAGAACCTTTATTGCTGCACAACAGAATTACTCCCACAGCTTCTTCACTATCAAACTTCCTCTACAGAACTTTATCTTAAAACTAACTCCAGGGAAAGGACTTGAACATTTCCAAGGGACACAAAATTCACAGGATAAGTTATTAGCTGTTCTTGCTGAGACACTGCTCTTGAATAAGAGATAAGTTATTATTGGGAGAGCACAGGCAAGGATAACAATGATGCAAGCCTAAGACTCATGCTCCTCTTCACCCCTTCATTTTTATGGAACCCAGCAATGTAGTCTTGACCTTGATAACCTCCAAAGACCCTGGCCAGGAGAAGACAGAAAAGGTCTCAAAAGAATTTTGGCACTAAACATTTTTGAATCAAGTTAGAGAAAGTTATGAAACTCACAGTTGTCATACTTGACTTGGGTCCAGAAACACAATTCAAATGAAGCATGTAGTCTAAATGGTTGATGGCTTTCAGCTGGATGTACTTTCCAGTCACCTAAAATGAAAAATCTAATCTCACACTAATAAAAATCTTCAACCTGGGCAAAAATTGGGGGAAAAAATTTTAGAAATATATACCTTGGTGGTAAAGTGAGGTGAAGAGGGAGTGACAGAGGAGTTACAACAACTTTACATAGTTTGATATCTTTAAACACTGATATTTATAGAGTACAAATTGTCTGGAAGGCCGAAACTTGGAAAGAATCAAGTTCAACATAGCTGATGCATCATACACACAAAATGAATCATCTTTGATCTAACACACACACCACAGGAGAGTTCTACCTTTAAGCCATGCAAACCTCTTAAGACGACCTCAATTCATGCTAGTTGGACTCCCAAGGGCCTCACCTGCCTAGGAAGACATTTCAGCAAGAGCAGAGTGACTCAAACTCTTCCTACTAGTAGATAGAAAGGTTATGGGCACATCTCTGGAGATGTTTGGGATGTTTGTTTATTCAGACAGTAAATTCAAATTCCTGTAACAGGGACTATCATCTTCACTTTTCAAAGGCCTGGGTATCTACTCATCCCCACTTGAGGCCATACTACACTTATACTCAGAGTACATCATTCTCGATGCAAGTGGACTACTACTTAATACCTTACATTAGAGACAAAATACGCAGTGTATCTTTCTTCCCCTCCTTTCATGTTTGCCTTGACTCTAAACCATTCTTTATTCAACTCTGGGTGATCATGCCTGGCAAACAATACGTTGTGAAATGTGTAAATCAATGAATGAACTTACTCACGGCTTGTCTCAAGAAAACTGAATAGATCATTAAAATTGGCCTAGAAACAAAATTAGATTAATGGAAAATATGAAAGATTCAGCCTCATTTTTTGAGGTAGACTCTTTTAAATTAACTACATGCTAATCAGTAATTCACTAGAGTATTTCAAAAAGATCTGAAAAATATAGTCTTTGTCTTAGGTTTTAAAAAAATCTCGTAAGAATAAGGATGCTTTAGAGTTCATCATAAAATATATTTTAAAGAGAAACAAAAATTTAAATGAGACACATGAATTTACATACTGACTGCTCCTTGAGAATAAAAATGAAAACAATCAATTGTCTGAATCTGTGCCTACTATATATATTCCATTTATATAAGGGGGAAAAAATAAAGCTGCTTGAAAGTTTTAGAACCTTGACTCTTGAAGCAGAGCTGTACTTTTCTTGCAACTCTCCCCTCTTAGTCAGTGTGCGCCTCTCAAAAACCAAGATAAATGCAGTCAGCAGATACCAGAGTGGCAATGCTCAAGATGGTTCACTGTCAACAACAAAGAAATTAAAATCTTAGACAATCAAGAATGAAAGTATGGGAATAAAATAAAACCAATCTTGATTTGTTTTTCGTTCTTTATTCATTAGGAATCATGAAAACAATAAGAATTTCTAAAGTTTTAAAAGTTGTATTTATCTATTTGAAAGGCAGAAAAAGAGAGCATTATCTTCTATCTATTTGTTTATTCTCCAGTTGCTCATTTTAGCAGATGCTCGGCCAAGCCAAAGCCAGGAGCCCAGAGCCGCTGCCATGTCTCCCAGGCGGATGTCAGGGACCTAAATATGAGTCATCAGCTGTTGCCTCCTCCCTGCACCAAATGCCCTCTCCTATTTTCACTTTTTATTCAAAAGATAGCAGGGGGAGGGAGGAGTATTGTGGTGCAAAGGGAAAACTGCCATCGTAATATCAGCACCTCATATAAGTGTTGGTTCAAGTCCCAGCTGTTCCACTTTCAATTCTACTCCCTGCTAATGCACTTGAAAAAGTAGAAGACACGTGCTTGGGACCCTGCAGCCTCATGGGAGACCTGGATGAAACTCTTGGCTTCAGCCTGGCCCCTTGGCTGTGGCAGTCATCTAGGGAGTGAACCTCTTTGTAACTACGTCTTGGTTCACTTCCCAAATGCTGCTCACAGCCAGGGCTGGGCCAGGACAAATTTAGGAATCTGGACCCCAATCCAGATCTCCCAAATGCATGGAAAGGAATCAAGTACTCACACTACCACCACAGCTTCCCCAAGTATGTATTAACAGCGAGATCTGAGATTCAAATCCAAGTACTCTGATACAAGCTCTGCATACACCAGGTGGTGTCTTAAGTATCATCCCAAACATCACATCTGCCCTATAATGAAACTTTAAGAGGCTAAAAACATTGTGATGCTATGGAGACTAGCATACAGAGAAGAGAAGATACACTGCAGTATGCATCTCTACTCCTTAACAAAAGATGCACTCCCAATGAAACTTTAAATAGATCATGACAATAGGGTAGTAGACTTTCTATCATTATCTATACCAACAATATCAGGATACACTTAAGTAGCAGAAGCACAGATTTAGGACTGCTGTTGAAGGACTATACTATTGGAATAAAACAGGGGGAAATCAATGGGAGGGGAGAATGAGGAGGTGGAGGGAAAATCCCTGAGACTGTGGAACTATTCATAAAAAACTAAAAACTTTAAAGCTAAAAAACCAAAACATTGTAACAGTTTAAATAGCTACAAAAACAATGGGAGGCCATATATAACTTCTGCTATTTCCATTAATCTGACAATTGGCCCGATATCCAAGATTTTAGGAGACTTTGTTATCTTTAGTCCAGATACAAAAACACTTACTAGGATGTTTTTTTTTTTTTTGATGTCTAAAGCAATACTTATAATGACTAACATGATCAATCAGAAAGACAGAAAGGTACATTCTTCAATATCTCAACCTCTTGGAGAGGATCAGTCTCGATTCTTCAACTTGTCTATGCATATACACCTATTTCTTTCTTTAAACAAACACCTCATTATTATTTTAATTTGTCACAGGCAGATCTTCTGTATTATAATACCAAGTTTGACCTCACTTTTCTTAATGTCTTAGAATGTCACTATTTGACAATCTCCAATATTTTATTTGAGATAAATGCAGGCTACAGCTCCACCTGCCCTTTGGAAGCCAGGAGCTCACAGCCCTCAGAGAGACTTGTGGAGTTGAATCCCGGTTCCCTGTCACTGGGTGAGCCACCTTTGCCAGTAACAAAAGCTCATTGAGTTTCATCTCATCTCAGTAACAGGGCTAATAATATAGTTGCTGACATGATTAAATCCACTACAATGCAACACACCTTAGCAAACGCCAAGGACCAGCGCCAATGGTTATGATTACCATTCTGATACTACTTTAAGCTTACGTTATGAAATCGTTGAAGATAATTCCTGAAGATAGAACAGAAAACACAAACTGTTGTAATTGTTATCCAAAATTTTGCTATTTATAAATGTGATACTATTTCCTCAACATACTTGAGTCAAGTATTAAAACACGAAACAGTGACTAAACAGGAACAGTGAGACACACCAAGTTCCACGTTATGAAGGATATTAGTATAATCAACTGGTGTAGGGTTCTTAACAGAAATGTCAACATACAGTAATGCCAGCATTATTTATTACTGATAAAAGCTTCCTTTGAAAAAGGTAAAAAAAGGAAATAAAAAATCACTAGCCATATTTTCATTCGTATGAATTTTACAAAAGGATGAAAACTTGAAGTACAAAAAACACGCCAGTGAACACACACGGACTCCCTGGCAGCGCAGTCACCTGTCCCAATGCCCGTGGAAACAGACATACTCATTTGCAGCTCTGCATGACTTGTAAGAGTTGTTCTTCCTTTAATATTGGTGATGTGATTTGTTTTTCTGTCTTGTTTTCTATTTTTTACTTAAAACAGATTAGACTGAAGAGTAGTGGCAGAGTCCAGATTGTTTGAACATTTTTCAGCAGCAAGAACAAAAGGTTATAGTTTTTTGAGGCCAAGTCCAATATCCCACCAGGGAGAAGCACGGAGCACTGAAACCATGAAGCAACCGTGAAGCTACCTCCTGCTAATTTATTCAAAAAAAGCTTTTTTTTTTAATGATTTTTAAAGGCAGATTTTTACAGAGACAGAAGCCAGACAGTTTTCCTCTGCTGGTTCACTCTCCACATGGCCGGGCTGATCCAAAGCCAGAAGCCTAGAGCTTCTTCCTGGTCTCCCACGTGGGTGCGGGAGCCCAAGGACCAGGGCCATCCTTCTTTGCTTTCACAGGCCATCAACAGGGAGCTGGATAGGAGGGATAGTAACTGGGACACAAACCCGTGCCCACATGGAATGTTGGCACTACAAGTTTTAGGATCAGCCTGCTGTACCACCGCACCAACCCCCTAATTTTTTCAATATAATTCAAAAACAGTAAAGTTTTGAGTCATAGGATACTTCATACTTTCACATGATCTAATATCTTGTTTTTTTTTTAAACAATTTATTTTTATTATTTTTTTTATTGGAAAGGCGGATATACAGAGAGGAGAGACAGAGAGAAGATCTTCCGTCCGATGATTCACTCCCCAAGTGAGCGCAACGGCCGATACTATGCCGATCCGAAGCCAGGAGCCTCTTCCGGGTCTCCCACGCGGGTGCAGGGTCCCAAGGCTTTGGGCCGTCCTCTGCTGCTTTCCCGGGCCACAAGCAGGGAGCTGGAAGGGAAGCGGGGCTGCTGGGATCAGAACCGGCACCCATATGGGATCCCGGGCGTGCAAGGTGAGGACCTTAACCACTGCGCCATCGCGCCGGGCCCCTTATCTTGTTTTTTTTTAAGTTGACTAAAAATCTTGGCAAATTTTGAGAAAGCATCATACCAAATATACTCCAACTAAGCAAGCATACAGTATACAACTGTACTATGCTTTCTCCTACACACAAACACTTATGATAAAGTTTTAAGAGATTAACAATTATTTATAACTTAGAACAACTGTAACAATAAACCATAATAGAGTTGGCAGCATCGTTACTCTGGAGCTTTTGGTGTCACTGTTAAGCAAAATTTAAAAAGTTCCTTGAACCCAAGTCCATCTGACAAGTGAAATGGCCACTAGGTTGACTAACAAGCAGGTTAAACAGAATCCACTGGACAGAGGAAATACTGATGGGAGGCCAGCACAAGATTCTATCACATCACTCAGAACAATGCATAGCAACTTAGAAATTATTTACTTCAGAGGTTTTCCGTTTAATATTTTCAGACTGCAGCTGACAGAAGGAAACTGGCAGGTAACTGAAACTTTGGAAAGCAGTTCTGCATGTAGGCAGTGCCAACTGCTTATGTTCCAAAGAGTTTAGCTCCTTCTTTCCTACCTGTTTTAGACTGGAACTTAAACTGTTCAATTTTAAACCATTATAAATATCCTGAAACTCTGAACTTGAATGACAGGGGACACAGCCAGTCATCAGGTCAAAGATTAAAGTATAGTTCTTTCCCAGGCCTGTACCCCTGAGTGAAGGAACACATTTCAACTGTTGAAATTTTAAGGCTTTGGGTGAGCAATCAGCCTCACAGTGAAGACACATGTGCGGCTCTCCTGCCCGCCTCTGGCCCCACCCCAACAGAGGGCCCAAGTTTGAGTTCTGGCCCTGGCTCCTGACTTGAGCTTCCTGCCAGGACAGACCCTATGTTACAGTGAGGGTGGTTTAAGTGAATGGCTCCTGACTGGACTGAATTCCTGGCTCAGCAAAATACTCCATCCCAGGCCTGGCTATGATGGACTTTACAGGAGTGAACCAGCAGACAGGTGCTGGCTCTCAAATGAAATAAAAACTTCAACTACAAATTAAGCATGTAAATACTGTGGAATTTTTTTTTTTTTAGAAAGAAACTATTTGGTTTGACTCCTTAAGGAAAAGAAGCTAAAATTCCCACAAAATCACAGGGAAACTCCACTTAGAATAAAGATCACCAGCACAAAGAAGAATGTAGTTGATTATCACACAGTGACTTACTCAGAGCACGGCACTGAGTTCTCTGAAAGATTTTTTAAATTTTATTTTGGTTAGAATGAGATTTTTTTTTTAATTATAAAGAAAGGAAAAGACACAAACACACAATTGAAAAAGAACTAACTAGTCTGGGTTTTATCAAATCCTACTCTCCAATCCCTGATGCTGATTTGTGTGCCAGAAAGGGGAGAACAGGAAATACAACCAGGGTAGGTCATGCCAAGTCCTCAGCAGCTTCCCTGTTCCAGCAGCTAAATCCAACCTCGCTGTATGTTACAGCACACAGAGCATTTCAACTGGTTTCCACCTTTCTTGCTTAAAAAGACAGTGGTGAGAATTTGCAGACACATCATCAGCAATTGTGGAGTTTCAGACAGAGGGAAAAGAGAGGAGAATCAGACAATTCACAATTAAAAAGAAAAAAAAAGGCAGCAGGAACTCACTTAGGTGTTTGTTCTCTAGGTAATCAGAAACATCTCACAAATGCCAAGGAAAGAACTTCAAATGACTCCTCTTTTAGCACACCTTGCAGGTAAATGTCTTAAGGCCCATGTCACAGAAAAGCACCTGAGCGGCAAGGATTGCCCCTACTTCAAGATCATACTAGCTCTGAACATAATTAAAACTAATCCTTCTACCTGCCTACATTTCTTACAAGCAATCTGTCTAGTGCAGTACATGAAAAAAGTCTGCATGTTTGTGCCAATTGGGACTTCAACAATTGGGGAGGGGCAGGGGGGATGCAAGTCCCAACAGCAGCAGCTCTCTCACTTATTTAAAACATTTAGCTATTTTCAAAGGCTTACAAAACACTGAGCATAATGGTGTATCAAAATGACAAGACTGCACCAGACGCATGGCATCCAAATTTGCCTATCTCAAGCTTTGAGCGGCAGCCAAGACGTGAAAACTCTAGACAAGGAAAGAGCCGGTGCCATGACTTGCATTAAGAAACAGGCTGTGGAGACAAGTGTTTACCAACCCAATGGAGGTGCTCAACATGACACCAGGAAGGGCAGAAAGAAATCCTCTTTGAAAAATGAGTTGATAAAATTATAGATCAATTCTCTAAAAAGGTTACCTGTACTCAGGTTAAAGAGAGATCAGTACTGCACTATCCTCACATTCAGAGCATTAACTAACAGAAAACAGACAAACTCTTTAAGTTCCCCAGAAAATAGTTTTATCCTGGCAATAAGCACCTACCTCCACACTCAGAGATAGATCAAAGTTCAAACTTGACAAATTGAACCACAACCTTGCTGCCTCTACAGTGCTTTTTCGATTGTGCTTAAACATTAAATGCTATAGTAATAAAATGTCTACCTTCCTAACATATCCATTTTACTTTCCCTACTTTTTCTGAAACTCATTGGATGATCCTGGTATACCTTACACCCTCAACCTCTGTCTCCACTTCAATGAGTGAAACTCTTGCGGGTTGAGAGATTCTCATCATCTCAACAGCTTTTCTGGGTCCCAGTGCTAGCCCACATCCATGGAATACCAAAGACCTGAAGTGCTGCATCCCATGGCTTTAGTCTTGACGCTGTCATGAATCACAATGAGTTTCTCTTTTGTCATGCTTTCCCTTTGATTCACTCTGCAGTTTACCATATACCCACCCAAATGATCCTCATGGAAGATCTTGATTTTGTGCTTTCAGAGTCAAATGATTTGCCTGGCCAATCTACTGTCAGGTTTCTGAAGCTTTTCTCAAGTCCGTCTGTGCACTTACTTGTGAAAGCAAGTTAAGCAGATCCCTGCTAAGTTATTTTAACAAGAACCCCTGGATACTTGACAAAGTTTGTCATTCTGTCATCATCACTGACCTCTACACTGCTCTCAGGCTATGCTCAGAATCAGGTCCATCTTTCTTGCCCGCTTCAAGAACTGGTATAAGTGGTTCCTGTGACCATCACAACCATGCTTAGTAGTCTGCTTCTTTGCTATGAATAATCTTTATTCAACAGGTAACCCAAAATGACAATACAGGATCTCCTAACCTTAGTAGCTGTGAATTCTTAGGAAACCTCAAACCAGAAATTTAAAACCACAAATGGATAAAAATCAGATATCAAGAAATTCAGAGCAGGAAGGAATTCCTCATAGTCCAAATACAGGTAACAGTACAGTACATGATACTCAGCCAAGTGCAGCTGCTGTAGGCATTCGGGGATTAAACTAGCACATAGAAGATTCTCTCTCTCTCTCACCCACCCACGCATGTCGAAATAAACAAAAATATTTAAATTAATAAAAGCCAAATGAATTAGCTCTTTCTTTAGTTTAATAATCCCTGCCCCACCCCCATTAGGAGTTTTAACATTGAACTTCCTAATAGATAGGTATAACAAGTGAACATCGCCATACAACCTAAATCAGGAAAACTGGTAATGTGCTGGAGTGGTATGGTAGGTAGAACAATGGATTTCCCCAAACATACCTAATACTTGATCCCTAGAACTTGGAACTATGTTATGCTACTCCTCGCGGGAAGCATTGCAGTTGTTTCAGATGACCTTAAAAAGACTATCCTAAACTAACCAGGTGGGCCCAATGTAATTGCAATGGTTCTTACAGTCTAAAAGATGGAAGCAGAAGAGTCAAAAACAAAGACGGCTACTGTCAGACTCCCTAGTAATGGCTGGCTTGGAAGGTGTGACAAGCGGTGAACAGCCAAGGGATACAGACAGTGTCCACAGGCCGGAAATGGCAAGAAAGTTGAACTCCCCCAGAGCCTCCAGCAGAGCACAGAGACTGGTCACCCCCTTCATCTGGACCAGACCCATGTCAGACTTCGGAATGCCAGAACTGTAAAGGGATACATATGTGCCCTTGTAAGCCATCAAGTGGCCACGAGGTTGTGGCAGCAGCAGAGAACTAACACGTGGAAGCAAGATGCTGAGAAAACAATGAAGAGCCAGCTCCCTCAAGTCATAGAAAAAAACATTTTACATGTAATTCCACTCAAAACTATCTGGAGAGGAGAGTGCTGAGTTTTCAAGGTAGTCTAAGATCTAATTTCCATCAACTGCAATGCCTTCTTTCGTGAATGAAATCCATGGAAAAGAAGTCTCAAGGTATCTGATTTTCAAAACCATAGACCTAAAGTCCTCAAGAAGTAGTTTCACATTAGAAGGACTGGCAAGGTGAGAAAACTTACCTTTCAGCAGATTTACTTTTTCTCTAGGGATAATCAGTTCTTTAGAAGACGCTTTTCCCAGATACTTTCAAACAATCCTCACCTGTTTTCTCTTTGAAACCCAGTTCAATCTTACTGTCTTGCGGTCACAGCAAGTGCAATCGCACCCGTTCCCACCTGAGCTCACTGTTTCTACCACGTGTTCACAGGCACTAGTTCAGCTCCACTGGAACTTCTCCGGCTCACATGAGCATTCATCAACACTGTGTGAAGATGGCAGGTGATTTTTCAAACTATCTACTAGCATGGCAACTCCCTTCTCATACCCAACTACACTGTCCTTTAGAATTGACTGTGAACAACTGGCAATTTAATAGCTTAATTTCTCCTCCTAAATTACAACTAAAAACCATCTTTTGATTTTTTGTGTCTAGTAAGACTGAAAATCTGAGTAGATACCCAATGGTTAACACAAGGCTCTAATTCTCCCTAGCAGTATTAATGGGAACAGCCCTGTAGATAATTTTAATCAAGACAATATCTTCATGGATGCAGAGATCAAGTATTTTAATTGTGGACTATTGCTGATCAGTGAAGTTTTCTGGACTCCACAGTGAAATCAGGCAAACAAGAAAAACACCAGGCTCTTTTTTTCCCTCCCAAAAAAGAATCTTTATTCAAAGAAAAAGAGACTTACTGTTCCAAAGATTGTAATCTTCCTATAGGGGGTGGTGGTTTTAAATTATGAAATGAACTCTTTGACAGTTCATGAAGGTTGCTTTTCTAGCATCCTGATTAGCAAAATCAAGTCCCACTTTTGCTGCCCTCCCCAACAACCCCCCTCCCTCTCCATCCTGGGTTTCTTGTTTGTGTTTGAGATTGTGATTCTGTGAAACCCCAAAACCTGGAGGCTGCTGCATAAGCAACTTTGGGAAATGGGGTGATACTGGAGACAGGGCTAAGTTATATATAGTTTTCATTGTGAGAGAGAAATCAACACGCTTGGAAAACCTTAAGCAAACCACAAAATGTCCTATTGTGATAATTACATTAGTAACAGTGAGAGTGCAAAGGAAACAAAACCAAAGACTGAACTTTTCCATTCACAGCCATGGGCAGTCACGTTGAAAAACAAATCACATATGACTTTTATCCACGCCAGACTCCATTCTATTTGCTCTAACTCCCACCGGAGACTTGCAGGAACCATGCACTGCCCATGGGTTCAGGAATTAGGCCTTTCACTTCGCTTTCTCTCTCAACACTTCCTTCTGAGAACCTCGTCCTAACCTGTCCTACATGAGCTAAGGCTTTTGGCATACGTGTCTTGCTGTGAACTGCTCACCTGTGCCTCTGTTGCCTCGATATGAATTCCCAATATCCCTAGTGCAATTAAACTGGCTGCAGACTGTGGCCTTCTTAAAGTCGTGACAAATTACCGAAGGCCCAGTCTTCTTTCTAGAAACTAAGCCTAATGGTAATAAAGTTTCAAGTAAAGCTCTCCATGTTTTCGTCTACGTCTTTACATATCAGTGTAGTCACATAATGAGAGTCAAAAACTTGAAACATTTTAAATGCATAAAGTCCTCCCCCCATAGCATTGCAGCTCAAAGGCCATAATTAAAACTTAGATTTTCAACATTTGGCATATTTTAGAGCCCATTAAGCCCATTAACACGATATAAGTAAAAGGGCATTTTAAACTAGTTTACTGGGAAAGGAAGATCAGGCGTTTCACCTAACAGTTAAGACATCACTACCACATGTCAGAGAGCTGGGTTCAACGCCCAGTCTCTGGATTCAGCTGTTTGCTAATGGCTCAAGCGACTGGGTTCCTGCCACTCAAATAGGAGAGCTAAATTCAGTTCCTGGCTCCCAGCTTCAGCCCAGTCTAGTCCCAGCCATTCTGGACATCTGGGAGTGAATCAGAGTACACGGGTGTACTCGATCACACTGTGTCTCCCCATAGCCTCAAATACATCAAGACTTCATTGGAAAATACTGTTATAGAAAGAACCATGTATAGATATCTCAGCACCAGAAATAAAACTATCTTTGAAATCCACTTTCCACAAAGTAAAATGTATTTTGATGTTCCCTCCAAGTTAAATCCACCCATAGTTTTTACAGAATACTTCCCATGAACCTTTCAAAGACCTCCTGGTCTCCCATAACCTGTGCATGATTTTAAGGGTGCACCTGGAGAACGGTAGAGTCGGTGGCTCACAGCCATCCTTGCTGACATCACCCTTACACTCCTGGAACTCCATCACTTAGCTCCTTACCTTCAGCACTTGCTCTGAGGGGAGGAGGACTCGGCAGAGAAGACTGCTTTTCACCCCCACAACTCCTCTGGAGAGCTATATACTTCCATCAGCCCCTGGGACTGCAACGGAAGCTGCAGCTCAGAGACGTCCTTTGCCCAAGACTACCCAACTAACAGGACCTGAAATTGAACACAGGCCCTAATCTGTGCTCCCATTGGGGTAAGGTGGGGAAATAGGCATTGTACTGGTCCCCCTCATAGGGAAAACCCAGGGGGGTACTTCTAGGTTCCTCCAGGGACTCTCCTGGATCCCAAAGTACAAATGCCCCAGAATAGCCAATCTGGCTCCACCCCCGACTGACTCCATCGGGCAGGCCCTGAAAGGCAGTGCCAGTCAGTGCTAATCCTCCAGAACAGAGGCTACCACCACATGATGAGAAAATACAATACAAAAGAGAATCAAAACTCACTAGTCACGAGCAGGGCAAGTAGCACAACAGCTTCAGTTGCTGCCTGGGAAGTCTACATGCCCTACAGGAGTGCCTGGTTCGAGTCCTGTGTTCTCCACTCTGATCCAGCCTCCCATTTACATGCATTCTTGAGCCCCTGCTACCCTGGGAGACCTGGATGGAGCTTCAGGCTCCTGGCTTTGGCCTGGCCTGGCCTGGCCTGGTTCTTGCAGGCTTTTGTGAGGTAAACCACTGATTGGAAGACCTCACTGTTTCCCTATATTTCAAAAAAATTGAAACAATCAAGTAAACAAGTAAATTTTTAAAAATTTACTGGTAGAAGCATGATAGGTATCACAATCCAAACTTTCCTTGTCACCTCCTTTATATATGGTATGGGACTATATGCATACACTAAGATCCTAAGACAATGTTATTTTATAGTTTAGCTGTACTTAAAAGCCTTTTAAAAGAAACATCTTATGTCTTCCTTAATGCTGCTCCTTCCTACAAACATTAAAGGCACAAAGCTCTCAGTCCAAGAACACCTTTGTTCTGCTTTATTCCTGTCCCAGTGTAGTGCACACACAGCACCTAAGCATGCTGGCTTAAACTGCAGGTGGAAAAGACAAACCATCATCAACAAAATGAGGAAATTCTTCTGATTCAAACAATAGGTCAGTCATTTTATCCCACTTCCTCCTGAAACTACTTTGAAACGATTATCAAACAGCATGTTTTATAAACACTACGGTATACAGCAATGTACAATAACTGTAATATACAAAAGCAATGTAAATAATTGCAATAGTTTGGAAGCTAGAGAGAGAAGATTGGGGGCAGTGAGATCCAATGGACAACAGCATAACAGTCTGTCCCACAAAACTCCCTAGAAGCTCAGGCACCAGTGAAACCCAAGACCCTATAGAAACTGGGTTGGAAGCTCTTTGAAGACTGACTGAAGAGTTCCAGACCCTGTCCCCAAATCACAAAGCTGGGTAGCCAGTCCTGCCCACCCCAAGGGGAGTCCAGACTGCCACTGTCTAGAGAGGATGACACTGCCGATTCCCCCACACTCCTCACCTCACACACCCCAGAGTGCTGAGGGGAGCATATGCTCTCTGGCTGGGAACCTCAAAGATTCTCCAAGAGACCAGTCAGAAAGAGAGGCTATTAAGTCACAGCCTGCGACTATAGCATCCCATATCTGAAGCACTGTTTAAGTCCCAGATACACTGCTTCCAAACCAGCTTCCTGCTGCTACACCTAGGAAGGCAACAGATGATGGCCCAAGAATTTGGTGGGCACATGCCACTCACATGGGGGGTCCAGATGGAATTCTTAGGGCCTGCCTGTTATAAATGTCCTGGAGTGAAACTCACAGGATAAATGCATCCTGTGCAGGCAGAACCCTGAATTAGGTTTCCAAGATCCACCTTTAAATCTGAGGAGGAGACAGACAAGAACTGCATCTACGTAAAACCCTAAAAGTGTTTTCCTAACATGGGAAAACCAAAAGCAACCCAGGGTAAGTAGCAGCAAAGAAAACTTCACACATGTATGTTTCAACATTTTAGAAAGCCTAAAGCTAACCCGCAGTGTATTCACGAAAGAGGAACAGCAATGCAATACTACAAAACAAAAAGTAGCTCTTCCACTAGAATTTAAAAAGCAAAGGGGGTGTAAGTGGTGGGTGGGTAGGAAAAGCAGACATGTGGAACTGCATCAGAGCCTGAAGATAAAGCCGAGAAAAATCTCCCAGGAAATAGGGCTAGAGGACAAAGAGGTGGGGGGAAAAAAATAGAAGATAGATGCTATTAGGATTTAGAGGGTCACCCTAGGAGAGCCAACAGACCAGGCAAGCAAATTCAAGAAAATGTCACAGAATTTAAGGATTTGAGTTTCGAAATCGCCAAGCCCTAGCACGTTGGCTATGAAAGTAGTCACACACCACAGCACACCATGAAATTTCGGAAGGCTGGGGTTGCCAAACGGGATTAAAAACAAACAAAATCACCACCGCCACCACAAAAAGCTCATCAGATACAAAGGGTTCTCGGGATGAAAACAACATCATTCCTCTGGGTGACAACAGTTTCTGAGAAGCCTAGGAAGGAATGGCGTAATGGCTTTGAAATCGTGAGGGGAAATCATTTTCAGCCTAGTTCTATACCAACCAAGTCATCCACCATGGAGAAGCAAGGCCTCACAAGATGGACTGCCAACGCACCTTGGTGTACGCTAAAAGAACACCCTGGAAACCAGCAGGGGTGTACAACAGCCTGAAAGGAGCCCCACGCATGACAGTATGGATCCCCAGGGATGACACACAGCTAGCAAGGACAGCAACAAATTCCAACTAATGCAGATCAGAAGCTGTGCGAGAAATGTTGCTGAGAGGATGAATTTGATAGAATTTGCTAGTACACCTATTTGAGATCTTTAAGAGGAGTTTTCTATAACTCGGGGGAAGAGATTGAGGAAACAACAATGAGGACAGAGCCAAATAAGTAAATGACAAAACTTGGTAAGTACTGGTGGACAAGGAGGAGGAGAAATTATACTACACGACACCAATGAATGGCAAGTTTAAAGGCACAAAAAGTTCAATACATGACCATCTTTCAGGAAAGAAGTTCATGCTCAATCATCTCCCAGAACAAGAAACCAACAGATGACACCCTAAACCAGAAATCTAGAAGTAGTCACAAGCAGCCACACATGCGCATTAACTGGAAAAATGGAGGCATGTGTTCTGCCCCACCAAAACTAGAGAGAAGGTGGGGGAAAGGACAAGAGGTCACAGAAGAAACCAGAAGCAGAAGGTTCCAGTTTTTATAATATGCTCTATAAAATTATTTGATCTTTTGAAAATATGTCTCTGAAATAACAACATCAAAAAGGTATGAGAAGTGGTCTAAAATCCAATATTCACCTTTGTGTTCTTTATGATCTTATCAGAAAAATGCATACACCTACATTTATAGCACATGTAATCCATTTCTTTTAAATGTCTATCTTCACGTCTTCCATAGTCTACAGCACATTTAATGAAAAAAATCTTTAACTCCGGTCATTTTTAGTACCTAGCACTAGCCAGACATGCTTTACATAAAGGTTAATTTGTGAACATTTATTTGTACAGTCAATAATTTTTTGGCCTTTGAAACTGGCTGTCTCCTATTATTTTTTATTACCAACTATTCATTTAAAATGCACCTTCTTGGAGAAGGAAGACAACTGTCATTTTCTTACATTACAATTCTCTGTTCAAAATATAAAGATACACAATGACTTAGAAGGCTGCAGATTGTGAACTAAAACATACCTACAGATGCTTGCTAAAAAGACATTTGAAAAAGGAATAAAAAAGAGTAAGTAATAAAATGCAATCACTTGCTCCCATGTCTCAACATTTGGTTTGAATGCAATATCAAAGTTTCCTGCCTTTTTGTCATATAGGCAGGTTGAAAAAATGTAAGCACACAGACTAAAACTCAGAAAAGTTCCTTTTCCTTAGGTAATTCCTACTGAAAAACAAAGTATTACTACACAGACTTCAAAATCCTCAGTAAGAGCCTACGGCTCAGATATTGTTACCACAAAAATCCTTTCATGAACTAGCAATAAGTTCTTAAGGCAAGAGAGTTTAAGCAAATACAAGATATGCATTACTATTCATTTTTTTTCCACTATTTCCAATTTGCTTCTAATATTTCCTTTGAAACCTGTACTTAGAGATAAGTGGTTTTAAAGAGCCCAATGTGTTATTTGAACAAAATGATCTATGTATTGGGAAATACATTACATTTGGCTTGCTATTAGTGACCAAATGCAAGCACAAAATTCTGTTCCCTGGGGGTGCCTCTGACACTTGGGGTGCCTGTGCACGACAAACCTGCTGTGACAACTCCAGGCCTTGAAAAGTAAAGGGCCATTCCCAAAAAGGCACACTGATTTTCTTTCTTTTTTTCCTCCTTTTTCTTTTAAAAGAATACTTTTTTAAGATTTTTTTTTTTAATTGGAAAGGCAGATTTTTACAGAGAGGAGAGACAAAGATATTCTGTCTGCTAGTTCACTCCCCAAGTGGCTGTCAATGGCTGGAGCTGAGGCAAGCTAGAGCCAGGAGTAAAGAGCTTCTTCCAGGTCTGCCACACGGGTGCAGGGTCTCAAGGCTTTGGGCCGTCCTCAACTGCTTTCCCAGGACACAAGCAGGGAGCTGGATGGGAAGTGGAGCAGCAGAGACATGAACTGGTGCCTATATGGGATCCTGGTGCATGTCAAGGTGCGGTTTTTAGCCACTAGGCTACCTTGCTGGGCCCTGGCACACTGATTTTCTAAAAATGATTCCTTACTGTTGTTGTGTTTTTTTTCCTGAAACAACTGATCCTCGTTTGGTTTCCAATTAAATTACAAACATCTTAGAGCTAAAGGAATCGGAACTGCCATGTAGTCCAATCTCTTCTCCCTGTCTACGAGAACTTCACTAACAGAACAAATGACTCATGGTTAATTCAGTCAGCTAGAACCTCCACTCATGCTCTTTCTGCACTAATGTTGATGCAATCTGCAAAATCAGTATAATTATTATCTGACATTTTCCACAACTCAAACAAAAATTCACAGATTGGTAAAATAGACTTTTAATTTACCTTGATAGCCACACTTAAAGGAGATGTTCCGTGTTCACCTAAAATCAAACTTGCATTGTCTTTATGGTTCAAAAGACACACTGTTCAAGAATAGCTGTTACTAAGCCAGACACGCACTTCCAAAGTTTATCTCCCTGGATCCGGTTAGTGCTATGTTTGGCAGGCAGAAAGCATTACACACTGTCACACTTTAGGTGTTACTGCCAGTGTTCATCCTGGCTCTCCTCCCCCTCCTCCACCCCGATTACAAAAGGTCGCAGGTGAGTCTGGCGGAGGCCTGCTGAACAGTGTAAGGTGCTGGAAAGCTGTTCATCAGTCAATAGATCCCATAGACTCTATTTACTGATTCAAAGTCCTGGCAATTTCCCTTAAGTATGTTCCAGAAAGCAACTCCTTGGTCAGTTACCTATAGGACTAGAGTATCCAAGAGCTGATGTTGATTTTAGATGGCACTGAAATGAAACTCTTTTACATTTTCATCTTACTCTTAAAAAGCAGAATCTGAAAGCTCAGGGAGGAAATAAATGAGAAAGCCCAAAATAAAGAAAATGTTCACTGGCAACACATCTACTTAGCCAGCAAGAGTGACTCCAGGGACAAGCTGCAACACAAGCTTGCTTAGAGATCATGGATATTGGTGGATTTCATTAGGAACGTGCTGGGCTGTAAGTAACAGAAAATTCATTTTCCGGAGCTTTAAACCAGGTACCACTGAAGCCAAAGAGCCCAAGGGCAAATATTTTAGATTGGCGAGCCAGAAAGTCCTTGCTGCCATTACCCAACTCTGTAACACTATGAAGGTGGCCACAGTCAACACTTAACAAATGGGCATGGCTGCGTTCCAATAGCACTTTATTTATGCAAACAGGCAACCAGCCCATGGATCATAATTTGCCAATCCCTGAATTAAATAAATGGGAGGGGAAAAAAAAAAAACCACTGGACTTTCCTCCCAAGGTAGTAAGAATACTTTGGCAGCTCCAGATGTCACATCCACGCTCAGCGAAGAAAAAGGCAAAGGGGAAGGGAAGGAGAAATAGACTCAGGCCCATCTGTCCCTTTTCTTGAGACTGCAACAGCTTCTGCCAAGCCTCCTAGTTCTGGATCTAATCCTAGGTCAAGACCCAGAAACACAGCCATACTTAGTATAAGTCCTGTGTGGGGCTTGGGCACATCATGGTTCACAGCCAAGCACTAGGCACTCTCCTGCCTCGAAACCAGGGTTCTTTTAGCAACTAGTGATTATGGCTACTGTAGACAATCAACAGGTGTCTGCCCCTCAGCACTCCATTTCTGAAATGATCTGCTCTGTTGGCAAAATCTGCTCAGAAAAGATACAATGTGCTTTCTTAGGAAAAGAATGACCCTGTCCAAAAGAGTTTCAGAAAGGCTAAGCAGACTTGATGGCGTACGGAAACAATCACAGCAAGCATGAGTCCACACTAAGCTATCCCAAAGCAATGAGTCATTGCGAAGAAAAACTAAGTGGCAACTCAGCTTTGTGGGCTTAGCCCACAAGCTCTACTTTCTCCAGGCCAATGTGGGGAATCTGTCCTTTACTAAGTATTGTAATAGTCTGGTTGTTATAACAAGTTGTCACAAACTAAATGGCTGGACACGACACCTGCTCCTTCTCTTACACTTAGGAGAGCATGAAATGGATCTCACTGAGCTCAATTCCAGGCATCACCAGGACGTGGTTCCTGCTGGACTCTGTAGAGGAGAATATGCTTTCTTGCCTTGTTCCAGCTCTCAGGGCTTGAGGGTTAGGATGTAGACATGTTGGCCAGGCTGCAGGAGACTACTCCTTTGCCTTCTACTCTAAGCATGTGTTTTATACGCGAGCTTCTGGGACTAGGGAAAGAACCATGGGAGACTTGAGTTCCAATTCCCTTTGTACGTAGGAGCCTCCAGTTCTTGTCAGTAGGTGACAGTAGTGTTCGGGTCTCTAGAAATGTCAGTTCAGAGCTAATACCGAACACAAAGCCTGTTTTGTAATTGGGTGTGGACTGCCTCGTGTAATTTAGTGAGTATTGTCCTGATGTAGAAGGGCTGCAGGATATATACCATATTTATTTTTATTTGAAAGGCAGAATTACAGAGGAAAGGCAGAAAGAGAGACAGACAGACAGACAGCTCTTCCATCTACTAGTTTATTCCCCCCAGTGGCTGTAATGGCTGAAGCTGGGCCAATCAGAAGCCAGGAATGTGAAACTTCCTCTGAGTCTCCCACGTGGGTGCAGGGTCCCAAGGCTTTGGACCATCCTTCAGTTTTCCCTGACCATAAGCAGGTAGATGGATGGGAAGTGGAACAGCCAGGACTTGAACCAGTGCCTATATGGGATACAGGCACTGTAGGCAGAGGATTTACTTGCTATACCATGGTGCCATTGGTTCCTATTAATGCTGCTTTTGCTACCACTGGAAAATCATTGTTAACTGGATGCTCTCCAAAGTGCTATCTATGGTTCCTTAGAATGTCTGTCTAATCTAGCAAACAGCATAAGGTTGATAGTCACAATTTCATGCTAGGGGTCAGTGTTGTGGCATGGTGGGTTGAGTTGCAGGTTCCCACATCAAAGTGCAGGTTCAAGCTCTACCAGCTCCACTTTCAATTCAGTTTCCTGCCAACAAGCCTAGGAAGGCAGCAGATAGTGGTGACAGGACTTTGTACTGTAACCCCTGCGAGAAACCTAGATGCAGCTCCTTGCTCCTGGCTTCAGCCTGTCCCACACCTGCCTGGGGCAGGCAACTGCAGCTGGAACCAGAGGACGGAAGATTGACCCAAGTTTCCCCTTCTTTTCTGTCACTCTTCCTTTTTAAAAAAACTAACAAACTATTATAAGAAAACAGAAGAGGAGGAAAAGAGACAGGAAGGAGGAGGAGAAGCAGCAGTAGCTGCAGCAGCAAATTTCATGGTAAAAACAGCCAATCCCGAATCACAAGTGTGGAGGAATCTCAGAGTCAACTGACTGAAGGAGAAACAAGATTTTACTCAAATAACTTTTCACGGGTTACAGAAAGACTAGCATTCCATTCAACTCTTCCAGTTTCCAACAAAACACACGTTTAGGAAGGGTAGTTAACTTTTCAAAAACACTATAAATGTGTCTTGTAAAAATTATACTGTTTTTTATCACAAACTTAAAATAGTTTTTTTTTTTTAGGTCCAAAATGGTAACTGCTAGCAAGTGACTAACTCAGGATGCTCCCCCAGGAACCTTCTCCATTTTCACAACTGCAAGCAACTATTACAAAAGGCAAGGTGGGAAAGTAGGTGTACTTTTGAGACGCTCCCTCAAACGATCACTCTTATAACAATGCATGGGAAATTAATTCAAGCAGACTGAAGATCATTGAGGTTCCTTAGGAAATATATTTTTGAATAGGAATTGAAATAAGTAATCCTTTTAGCAGTTTGAGTAACAAGGGGTAGAAAAAAAAACAGAGGCAGAAAGAAAGGAGCTGTTTTACAGAAAAATTCTATGCAGCCAAAATTTGTCCATATTTTTCTGGGAATGCTTCTAGCTGTACAGTCATGTAAAAGAGATGATCAAATTCTTTTCTATGGGACAGGTCAGAGTTCATTTGAGAACCAGGACAACGCAAACTAAGTAAAACCCTAACATCCAACGAAATTCACTCAGGAAGTTGATGTCCTTTAGTGTGCTGAAGTCAAAGCAGACTCAAAAATGAGGAAAACTGACAAACCCTGGCCTTTCAATTTGCCCCAGCAACAGTGTCAGCACCTTTGTTACAACTGACAGAACACACTCTGCTAAACGTGGACGTATGCCCAAGGCAGACGTCTTCTTTTAAAAGACCAAATTCACTGCCAAAAGATGACTGTATGGCGAGTGGAAGGAAAGAGGAAGGGAGGAAGAAGGGATGGAGGGGGAGAAGCGGGGAGAAGCAAGCCCCGCAGGAGATGCGGGCCCTCCAGGCGCCTGCACTTGGCTCCGCAGCCCAGCTCTCTTCACTTTGCTCCTACTGCGGCAGGAGTCCTTGGGAGACTCCTCAGAGCTGCAATCCTGCTTTGAGGCGATCCCAGTAAGGCAGTGGCCCTAGTAAGGCAGCCCCTGGGCGTGGGGGATGGAGGGATGCGGAGCAGGGGGCTGGTCAGGGCATTTCCCAAATGCTGGTCCTGAGGCAGCTGGAAAATACTTCCTTCCAGAAACCTGAAGTTGCTCCGCGCCCTCGGCTCAGCCTGTTTCTCTCTAGATTGTCTGCCATGGCCAGCCGGCAGGGCGTTTTCATCCACTCTCAGCCTCTCTGCCATTTGTCATTTACACCAATGTACAATAGAGAAACAAGTCGTGAGACATGCCTCAGCATGCCCCGGGTGGAAGCCACCCTTGCTGACTCCAACCGCTTTGGGAACCCCTCACCTCCCTCCTCCGCCCTTCCCCAAATGTGCAAAACACATCACTGGCCCCGTGTCTGCAAACACAAACACACACACACACACACACACACACACACACACACACACACACACACACACACGCCCCAAGCTTAACCTGCAGTGCTCCTGAGCATTCGGCCTGGCCATTTCCATCCTTCCGGCTCCTTGACACCCATGCCTGAGAACCGCGGGGGGGTTGGGTCATATTTATTTATTTATTTTAAATCCTCACGTCCCTCATTTTCCTCGCAGGGCCCCAGGACTCCTGCCTAGCCTGGTAGCTGTGACCCCACCATGGAAGGAGGGAGGATCAAAGGCGGCCTGGCCAGACTTGGGAAAACATTTCTACTGAGAATGGACATACTGCCTGTCAAAAGGTTATTCCCTCCGCGTTCGGGCGGCAGATCGTGTTACCCCCGAGGAACGACATGAAAGGGCAAAATCTGGCCGTAGTCCCCCACATACATGTTTTTCTTTCCAGCGGGGGCAAATGGGACCCACCAGCCCCAACAGAGCATCCCTTCTTATCACTTAAGGGGGTTGGCGGTGGGAAGGCCACCTTCCCTAATCAATACAGCTCCTAAGCCACAGCGGCTGTTTAATTCCTTTGATATTTTTCTTTTCATTCAGAAACAGCTCACATTCAGCAGGAGGACTTTTCCGTCTTCAACTTTTTTTTTTCCTTTTTTAAACCCGACCAAATCACAAGCTATATATTCTGTGGAAGACAAAATAACTTCGGAGGCGTAAATCTTAATGTCAATGACAGGAAGGCTTTGGTGAACCATTACCATAAATCTGACAAACGCTAATTTGATGGGTGGCTGTATCTGTCTGCTGCATGGCCAGTCTAGACAGTCTATTGAGAAATCCTAAAACACAACTGTTTGTTCCCTGTAACACCATCTGGATATGGCAGTAAGCGCCGACCCAGCGCCATTCACACATGGATCAAAGCACATGCTAATAGTATCATGAAGTCATACACATAAAAAATTCAATCTGAGAACGCGAAGCAATTTTCCTAAGTCCTCGCTGAAGAAACCCCAGACTTAGTGCAACTCCAGCGAAGTGTGTGAGGCGAGGGGGGAGTCGGGGGGGAAAAAGGAGCCGAATATTTAATGAGCTGGGCTTCCACTGGAATGTTAGGCCACCCATTGTATTGGAAAAGGCTCATGTCACACTTCAGTCATGGTACCCGTCGGGGGTGCCCCTTTACAAAAATTGATCTGAGGACCTTTGTAAATACCTGTTTCGGCTGGGGGTGAGGGGGGGTTGTGGGGGATGGGGAAGGAGATGCATGGCCAGAAGGAGAAGAGGGGATCGAAGCTGTAAATCCAACATTATATTATATTGGGTCTGAGCTAACAGAACTTTTCAATATTGCACACAATATTAAAAACTTTTCTTGTTAAACTGTGCTGTGGCATTAGATCAAAGAATCAGGGACCTCCTATTGAACTCCTTTAAATATTACAAACATAAGAGCAAGTTTGGCTGTGCATAAAACAGAAACAAAGCCAATCTTCCCTGCCCCCCTTCCCCCTCCCCCATTCTATAGCCTGCTGCAGGGGAACACTGCTTGAGAACTCAAATCACTGCAAGTCAAACAGAAGTATTTAACAAGGCACAAATGAATCCTAGTCGCTGTGATGAGGCTGACAGAAGGTTTTTCGGCTTACAGGTCTCTCCTTCAAAACTTTCAGCTACTCTTTCCAAGTGCATAACTCAAGGGCATTGCTTCACTTGCAGACCACAGAGAAGCCGTGGGCACTCCTCACCACCCTGGGGTCCAAACATCCCAGGGAGCTAGCCAGTGCTTCCCACTCTGAGTGTTTTGCTCCACACTGCACTGTTTTCGTGTGTTTTCCGGCTGGTGTTTGTGGTCGGCTATCAGCCTCCGCTGCGAGAACAGAACTAAAAATCCCTCATGAATTAGCTGTCATGTCTGCTTGCTAAAAGACGCCAAATATATTATGCCCCAAACTTGCACACAAATTCCCCTCAGCAGTTACAACTGTTTCCCCCTTCTGTGTATATATTTATATGTTCATATGCATACATGTGGATTCACATATATGACAGAACGAAACTGTAAAAATATATTCATCGTGCCACTGGGAAGGGTGGGGATGTTAAAAAAAAAAGACAGCAGCAAAGGCTGTCATGAATTCATGGTACAACCAGGTGCCCCAGCTATTAGACTGTGACGTATGCCGCAGATTTCCAGTTTATATAGTAGCTAAGACTGTAGCCTGTGTCCATACGAGCTGAGCATAAAAGAGCCACGACAGAGCCCCTTTCCGCAGATGTTTTATCTGTTTCTCCTCTACCTGCTAAAGCCTTTAAAAGTAATACGGAATCAAAGTATTAACATTACATCTCATTTTTAAGAGAGTTAAGTAAAAAAACAAAGCCAGATTAACTATGTAATCTGTCATTTTACAACTCCAGATACACATTCACTGAAGAAATGGGACAATGTAAGATAAATAGTAAAACCAAAGCTTTTACTAAAATTTAGTTCACTTGAAAATGAAGACTTCTTCCCAAAGTATTTCATACAACAAAATGCATTTATTGCCCTGAATATTATTAATACAACTGCTTTTGTTGCTCTAAAAAAAAAAATAGAAAGGCAAAAACTATCAACTGCATCCTCCCCCCTTAGCTGGAATCTCACTTCACCATATCGTAAATGCATGAAATGCCAACTGCCATTGAACCAGGCAAGCCTCCACTTCAAATGATGACTAGAGATTGTTGGTTGCTTAATATTCCATCTAAAGGAGAGTTAACGACCACAGCACTGTCTGGATCATAAAGAGAATCAAGTCAGCCCCGTTTTCTGTACCGTGTGTCTCCTACAGGGTCAGGAACCGGTCCAGTGGAAGGGGGTACCCACTTCCCCCACGCCAATATTTTTATTCCCCAAACTTCCAAGTAAATAAAAACTGTAAATGTAAAGATATTAGCTATGTTGGACAAAAATGTATACCAAGCAATTTTAGCAAAAATAAAAAGTACTCCACTTCTTCTGATGCTATCCTGGTGAGAAGTGTGTGTGTGGGGGGGGATCTGAAATTACAAAAGTGGGGAGTTACCATCCTTGCTAATCATTTTATATATTTATGCAGACTATTTTTATAAATGTAATTAAAATCTGTATGTCATGCCCCATGTTAGACTAGCGTAAATTACAACTGATAATCATATTGCCTACCAGTAATGGCTTTCATTCAGGCTGTGGCTATAATTCTGTAAGCTTAAAAGGAAAAAAAAAATTCACCCAAACATTGCTTAATGTAGTTAATCAGGCATTTTCAAAATCAGACAGGGACTGAAATGTTAGGCACCGCTTGCCGAGTCTAAAAATGTTGTAGCAGAACAGTACTGCCATCTACCGGCAACCAGTTCACTAAGCCTCAGCTGTGCTTCCAAGGAGAGGCTCCTATTTATTCCTGTCTAGAGCTAAGAAAGCCTTCAGAGAGGCACTCTACACGGAACAAGAAAGATATTGGAAAATGCAGACTGCCCCGATTTTACCTCTGACTTTTAAAGAGATACTACCTTTTCTTTTTCCACTCCAACCCTAAAGAGCCCTTTTTTTGTTTTGCTTTTGTTTCTTAAGTTTTGAAATATTCAAAATACTGCACCATGGACTGGATAGTTGCAGTAACTAACAACCAGGCAAGGTGGCTGTATCTACAGAATGCCCATGCTCCTGCAGTTCTTTGCATTGCCACAAACTACCCCTTAACCCTGCATGTGGAACCAGGGAGACCCCATCGTCCTATAAGAGCACATCACAAAAGTACAACCCGCCTGGATGTGTTCCTTTAGATGTCCTTCGCCAAGTCGTCCGTATTCACCCAGAGCTCATTTCATGGAAGTCTCCGTGGGAACAAATCCCTGCAGGGAGCGAAGAGCAGGGGGAAGTGACAGCCTAGGTCAGACGCAGCTCAATCAAGACCCACACGTGTCACACGGGCTCCGGCAGGAAGAGCCACCGCACACCTCTCAGGACGCTCCCCAGCGAGTGCTTTCTGCAGTGTAGATGATATGCCCACAGACCTGCAGTGTGAAGATTCTTTAGGGCCACCTGGGCCCATGTGACAGAGTATCCCAAGATGACCGCTGCTCTTGGTCAGTGCATACGAATGCTGCCTCCCATTAGTGACTTCAAAATACATCTACTATAATTATGGGTTATACCTTTTCACATTTTCAAGGAAAATGGCTTGTTTTGTAAAAGATGTGAATGTGAAAACGGATTAAAGACAGAAAACCCGTAAATGACACATTTTTTTAAAAAGGATTGCGTCTCCACGAACCTAGCCCTTTTAGGCCACATAATTGAAGACCGAAAACCCCAGACATAAAGAGATCCACTTATTAATTAAAAAGCAGCTCTCTTTCGCTATTAAAATAAGGTTGGCCATGCATACTTTATTGCTGTCACAGTCTCACATGAGGCAGTATTCAAAACACATAAAAGTAAAGTTGAATAGTTCCCTCTGTAGGGAATGGAGTTAAGTCATGTCTGCTTGCACAAAACTGTTTTTGCAAAGCAGCCACATATAGAGGCCCAGAGTGGAAAGAAGGGGGAAAAAAAAAAAAAAAACCACAACAAATAAAATGCATTAAACCTCCAATTCAACACTCCTCTTTGGGAGAGAGCATAAGGTGTGCAGTGGGCAGTGGGAGATAAACCCGGACAGGCCTGGAACAATCCCTGCTTGAAAAAAAACTGGAAGCAGAAATCAGAACAGTACAAAAGATGGAGGCAGGGAACTAATTAAATAAAGTCCATATTAATTAAATACTATATATTTGGAGGAGTTCCTGGGTTCTTTTTTTTTTAATCTACAGAGTCTATACCGTACTGGTTACCTGTGCAAAAAAATACAAAACAGAGATAGAAAGAAAGTAAAGGAAGGAAGTCAAGAAAAGACAGGAAAAAGGACAGTGATAGCAATGAATACTTCCTAAAGTGGTCTTTATGAATTTCCAGAACAATCAGCTTAGATATACTGTGGCCAACAAGTTCATTCTTCACACTCACTGTGCTTTAAAAACTGTGGCGGACCAGAGAGCTAAAGCAAGAGCTGAACCACAAAGGCTAAAAAAATCATCCTTTTGTAGATAATATTCATTTTAATGTATAAAGTATATAATCTGCTGGTATGTCACAGCTATAAGCACCTTTCTTTGTCATCACTGTCAGAGTGTGCCACAATTAGTTACAGTCTTCAAAAAGTGTGGAAAAGAAAAAACGGAAACAAACAAAAACCCCACTATCATTTTATGGGGCATTAATAACCATATCGCTATTTCAACTGTATGGTAACTGACATATAATTACAATACCTAGCTATTTTGTCGAGCAGGATACACCGTACTAAAGAAAGCTACCAGTTAGCATATGGACATGTATGGTTGGCAGATGTGGAAAACAGTTCATCATAGATATTCAAAGTGACTTAGAAATTGGTCCAACAGGCAAATATGATTTCTTTATTTCTGTTTCCTCTCCAATTCTGTTTGGTTTTGCTAGGAAAGAAGGAAAAATAGAAACTTCTGGAGGAGACAGACACTACTCCAGAGCCATTGGCTTTGCTACTGACCCTGAGTTTTCTCGTGTCTCCCCGGAGCACATCCTCAAAGAACTTTCTGTTTGACACATTTCATTACCTTGGAAAACTCTGGCATGGGATTCAATCAAACATTATGGGTTTTCAGCGCAAAACATTTGTCCTTTTTTTTTTTGGTACGACAATCAGCACCTCTATACCCATCTCGCATTTCATGGCTTGAAGAGAATGTAAAGAACAGAGGTTCGGACACTGCGTAGCAGTTCCACTTTCCTCCAATTTTGTTTACAGGTTAAATTGAAGAGTAAATCCCATTCGGTTTCTCTCAAACCAGCCATGGCCCTCCACCCCACCCCGCAAGAGATAAGAAGCAGCGCACATTACATAATTTATTATTGTTTGTTTAGTTTTGAAAACCAGCTAATGAGAACCAATAAACTGTGCGGTCTGCGTGAAACACCCTCTCGGCTGTGCGAGAGCCCCGGTGCCCAATGGAGTCCTCGCCTTACAATCCATTGCTAAGTTCTAGGAGACAAATCTGTAGCCTTGATTTCCTTAACATGTTAATTTTGAATTAAAATTGCAGGGCAATTAAAAGCACTCCCCCTAAAAAAAATGACATTTTCCTTCCTAACAAAAATCTTATTTCTTTCCACAAATCACTGCACCATAGGAAAGAGCCTCGACATTTTTATTTCCCATCTGTATCATTGCTTCGACACTCAATGACAATTGCGGGTTCACTTTTAATTTTGTTAACCTAGTAATGTTAAGACCCCAAATATGCACCTTTGAGAGCTGTGGTACATTTCATGCAGGTCCTGAAGACAAGCCTTATGGCCATGAAATGACTTTTTGATGACTTTGCTGTAATGGGGGCTTTACACAGGGGGCTTTCCTGGGAATATGTCCAGGTAAACTGTCCAAAGCCCGGAATGAAGGGAACATTCACCTTGATGCAACATAGCTGAAGAGGGATTTGCTGATTTGTCATTTTAAATGAAACACAAACTTCAATCCCAGCCCAGGGAAGAGAGCATTCTTTTGTCCTCTTTCCTAAAGGACTTTTCTTTCCGTTTCTTTCTCTTTCAAATCTTACAATGGAGAAACCACTCGAGACGCAAGCCTGGGTGTGTATACACACACACACACACACACACACACACACACACACACACAGTTCACATTCACCCATTTGCTTCAGTCAGGGGTTAATATGTGTCCATCCAGCTCAAGAGAAAAGATAGCCAAAACAATCCTCAACCCAAGCATGAATTTAGCACAAAGAACTACATATCAACAGACAACATTTAACAAATAAAAGCCCTATTTAGCAGACAATATGACCAAACAACAACAAAAAGTCTCGGAGCCCAGAAAAGTGATTTCTAGGTATCTGGCCAGAAACGCACGTGCACACACACACACACACACACACAGAGCAGTTTTCTGTTTGGAAGCTTGGAACCAATGTGAATAATGAAAACTCAAGAAAAATTGAAGCAACTTGGGAAAAACTCCTGTGCCAAATAAGAGCAAACAAAATAGATTCCAAACGTTGACTTTAGATCATAAAGACCCGGGAAGTAAGGATGAGCCGAGCTGAAGCTAAAGATCGATTCTGAAAAATTTCAAACTCCCATGCACCTCAGGTTTCTAAGAGGCACAGTCCAGCCACTTGAGTCAGCCCTGGGGTTTAAAAAAATAAAAAGTAAAAACATCTGTGCTGAAAGAGATGGCATCACGAAGGATGCCCCTGGGATTTGATTCACAAAAGGTGGTACTGATGGTCTTCATGCAAAAGACTCGGGAACAGTGTATGGCAGTTAAGATGGCACGGACCTCCCAAAGCACCTCCCCAAACCTTCCCAGCTGATCATCAGTGTAGCAAAAACAGAACTGAAAGACAAAAGCCACGTGGGCCAGCTACAGGGACACCAGGGTACCCCTTTGCCAAAAGTCATCACAGAGTTCTCGGGGCTTCTCATCTAAATTAACACCGACACTGCTGGTCAGCAATAAATCAGAGCTAGGCTTGTCGCACAAGCACATAAAATCATCACCTTAAATGGTATTACGGCATTTGCACTGTCGGAAGGTGGGGAGTCGGGGGGGAGCAGGGACAAGTGTTCCTTCTTTGCTATCCCACCCACTGGTTTTCCCTCTTATCTTCTCCAAACAGGAGCAGCAGCAGGAAACTTTTCACCCGCAGCTGGTCAGAGAGAAATAGAATTGAAGGGTGCCAGGGAGAAGCAACAAAACTTCCCGTAAGTCTTCATTTCCAGCTTTGGCCTAGGTAAAACTTTTAAGTGGAGAAGAGGCATTTGGAGTTCAAGCTGGGCCAGAGAATTATCACACATCATGGTAATGAAAGACAATGACTGCCATGGGCTACATAGTACCCTGTTTTCCCCAGGAACAGTAAACTATCCTCTCATCACTTATAAAAAAACAAAACTATTGTCTAACTGAAACTCACAGCATCTCTTAATCATTCATTCAAAACAGTGTGGTTTAAAAAAGACCACCTAGGAGGTGTTTAGTAATGACTTATCATAAAATTATAAAGATTCAAGAACAGAATTAAAATTCTTTCAGAATTTTTCCATACTCTGATGGAGCCCCCTCTTACGGCACTTAATGCACACATAACCGGCAACCTGTGGAGGATCTAAGTTTTGAAGCAATCCCAGAGATTCTGAAATAGGACACTTTAAAGATACAAAAAGCCCTTGGAGTTGATTGACAAATGAAATATTTAGACATCTAAGCACAGACTTCCACTGGACAGTAAATGCCGGAGCTTTTCACAGAGCGGTGTACTGATGGCATGACCTCTATAGGAAAATAATGCACTTAATTTTAAAACTGTCAAATCAGGTTCCAGAAAAGAATGTCAAACAGCATTTGCCTGTGAACTCACAATGAGCCGATTAAATGGCATAAAAATGCCTGCAACAGTCCATATTCTTTTTCTTTTTTTTTTCCTTACTCTCAAATCAGTTTGTAGCTCTATACTATGAACTTAACACTGGGGAAAACGGACCAAGTGCTAATAAGGAGGACAAATAACTGCGATGAGAGCACAGGGAGCCAAGAAGGCTTCGCCCACTTGAGAACCGCAGATGCCTCAGGAGGGAGTTCTAAGAACGCAGTAGCATTTGAGCAACGACCTGAATGCTGAGTGTATTCTGAGCCAAGAGGACAGCCCAAAAAAACAAGCAGAGCAAAAACTCAAGGCAGAGTCCAGAAAGAAACGTGGCCAGCACTTACATTCTAGCAGGATAAAGTGTGCTTGTGGCCGTGCAATAAAGGAATGCAACTGCGTGTAGGTCCCAGCAAGTCAAGTCTCAGAGTGGAGTTTGGTAGGAGTGCAAGACGATGGTGAGCAGGCCAGGGGAGGAGATGCGGGCGCCCCTCCAGCAGCACTACACTGACCTTCCACCGCAGAAAGGCCTGGCCATCTGATTGGACCACAGGGAGAACAAAGAGCTTGAGACCTGGATGACAGGGGCCATGGGATCATAGCTGAGGTAAGGCTGGCAGCGAGGCTGAAGGAGGGAAGAACAAAGATGAGCTGAAGTTGGAGGAACACAAGCTGGAGGAGTCAGAACAGACCTGGACACAGCCACGGACGGAATGTGAGATCAATTAGTGGACGACTGATTGACTGACTTCCCATCTGCCACCTTCCAAAAGAACGAGAAATGGCTCAACTATGTGACTGCAGACAATGATATGGAAAAAATACAAATAGATATAAATCAGCATCTGGCCTCAAGAGTTAGAGATTGGATTGTGAAACTCAACAGGGACCTTGGGACTGAAACTGAAAACTTGGACATTGTCCGTGTAAAACTGATCATTGTCACCGCCCCTTGAGAGTGGGAGTGGTGGGAAGGGGAGGGAGAGGGTTTTCAAAAAAATTTTTTTTAATAACAAACTTGTATTGTTTGAATTTTTATCAACAAGCCCATATGACTTTTTGTGATCCATTTTAAGTCAAAAAATTTTAAAGGAAATAAAATGAGAAAAAAATGATTGAAGCCACAGAAACATATAATATCACACATTTAGCATTCAAATATGTACACTTAAAATATACCAGTACTACACTGAGCACATTGGAAAGTCCAAAGTGGATTCCAAGCCGAGACCTGTATGAATCCAGTGAGAAAATCAAAGATGTTAGAACCAAATAAGGAAGGCTAGCATTGTGGCACAGTAAGTTAAGCTTCTACCTGCAGTGCCCTGACACCACATGGGCACCAGTTCAAATACCAGCTGCTCCACTACCATGCCAACTCCCTGCTAATATGCTTGAGAAAGCAGTAGAGGATGGCCCAGGTCCTGGGGCCCCTGAACCCACATGGAAGACAGGAAAGAAGCTCCTGCTTCCTGGCTATATACTGGACCCATTCCAGCTCTTGGGGCCATTTAGGGGGTGAACCAGAGGGTGGAAGATCTCTCTGTGTGTCTCTCCTTCTCTGTAAATCTCCCTTTCCAATAAAAAGGAATAAACCTTACAAAAGAAGAGGACTCAAGCAGGATTCCGACTCCTTCTCTTCCACTATTAGAGACTGAATGAGTTCTTACATTTTCTCACTTAACTCTTCTCTAAAGAGATACCTCAAATGGTTTTGGTAAACAGTAGCACAGCTAAATATCTAAAGAGCAACATCAAGCACACGGAAGGCAGGCAACTCAGATTCCTTTTGCTGTTGTTATTTTGTGAAGTTAAGGAAACTGAAAGTTGAAGAAGCATGCAGTGAAAGTGAGAGGGATCAGAGGGGCGGCAGGTGAAGAGAAAGATGATATCAAGCCATGGAAACCAACAGAGGGAAACAGTGTTTCCATTCTCCCCTTCAACATAAATAAAGCCTGCAGGCACGGGCAGTCCCGCTGGGGAGGGGGAGGTGCTGCCGAGCAGGTCCCTTGGCCTTTGGCAATGGGGAACAGGGTTCTTGCTGGCCTGAGTACAGCTGAGGCAGAACGGCACGAGAGCCACTTGGGTGATGTGTTGGAGAGATGCGTCTCCTGCACATGCATTCCCACAACGTGAGAGGTACCGGGGAAGGTAGAGCTTCAGGAAAGCCAAGTGCATGATGGGAGGAGAATCCAGAGATGGTGCAGAAGGGATGGAGGAGCAGCGCTAACCATGTGAGGCCCTGAAGCAGACCAGCAGGCACTCCTCGGGCAAGGTCAAGGACCACATCCCCGAATCAGGCTGAGAAAGGGACAAGGACTACACCCAAAGGTTCAAGAAGTTTAACTTGATTGACATCTACCTTTGCACACACACAAAAAAAAGAAGATTAAGATTACTAGCAAAGTGAGGTGAGGCTGTTGGGAATGGGACTCCGGAGGGGAGAGCTTCTAAGACTCTCAGGCCTTTCTCAGCTGCATGGAGGCACAAAGGACCACTAAGCATTCAGCCCATGGGCAGGGTCTCCAGGGATGTCCAGTGGTCTGGCAGACACAGGGACAGGCATAGCCAGAATACTGGACAAAGAGAGAGATGCAAGTGGCAGGGGATGCTCAAGAAGCCAGGAAGCCAATGGCTGGCTGACCTGGAGAGCAGCAGAGGAGAGGGCTCAAGGGAGCCACATCAGCAAGCAGCACCAGCCTAAAGGGCAGAGGCAGGCTCATCTAAACACAAAGGACACAAGCAGGTTCGGAGGGAGCGAGAGGAGGAGGAGCATGGAAGAGCAGGAGGTTATAACAAAGAAGGCCAGCTCAGGGTCTGAATTTTGGAAATGAAGCAATACCAGGCCATCAAGGAGCTGAGCCTGGCTGATCAGGAGGGCTGAAGAAACTGCAGGAATCAAGAGGCGAAGGCATTTGGTCAGTCATGGACTGGAAGCTGAAGGTACCTGTGATGACATCTAAAGATCAACTGAGGAGAAGAGGGAAGGCCCTAAAACAAACCCATGGGCAAGTCAACAGTAGAAAGAATCAAAGTAAAATTTTCTGTATAGCGCCCTGGTGCAATGGCCTAGCAGCTGCAGTCCTCACCTTGCACGCACCAGGATCCCATGTGGACGTCGGTTCTAATCCCGGCAGCCCCACTTCCTATCCAGCTCCCTGCTTGTGGTCTGGGAAAGCAGTTCAGGATGGCCAAAAGCCTTGGGACCCTACACCCACATGGGAGATCCAGAGGAGGATCCGACCTCCTGGCTTCGGATCGGCACAGCTCTGGCCATTGCACGCGCTTGGGGAGTAAATCATTGGACATAAGATCTTCCTCTCTGTCTCTCCTCCTTTCCATATATCTGTCTTTCCAATAAAAAGAAATAAATCTAAAAAAATTGTTCTGGATAGACTAATTTCAGAGGCAATGACAAATAATGTTTTAGAGCAGGTATCTGGTGCAGAAGTCATTTCTTAGCATGCCTGCATCCCCTACAGAAGCACCTGATACAAGTCCCAGCTATTCCAGTTCTGATTCAGCTTCCTGCTAACGCACACCACGGTAGGCAGAAAGCCACAGCTCAGTACCTGGGTACCTGCCAACCATGCGGGAGACTCTGAGTTCCAGTCTCCTGGTTTCAGCCTGGCTTGGGGGCAGGGTGGGAGGCGGGGAGTTGAGCCAGCAGATGGATGGTTTCTCTTTCAAAATAAAAGTATCATTTCATTAGAATAACACTTCATCTTTTCTCTTTTTAGGTGGTCTTGTCTTTTATTAGCAAGCTGACATAAAATCTTTCTAATCTAAATATCACCCATGATCAGGAAAAAGCATCCCACCATGGCTACGGCTTCAGCAGAGGCAAAAGATAAAAGACCAACCTATTTCCAACAGCCTGGCAAAGTTACTCAGGAGAATAAAGGAGAGAATATTGGTTGTCAGCAAAAGGGAAAATTTTTCTGAATCTTCTTCCCTCCCACCCTAGGCAAGAAAGAGAACCCAGGCCAGCCAGCAGGATCCGTCCCCAGCACGCTCCAGCCAAGGTGTATTAGCCTATCCTCTGCCATCCAGCCAGGTAACAGGATTAATGGAAGACCTCATCTTCAGGGCATGGACAAACCTCTTTCACCCGTCAGCTTTTTTACTTCCCAAATGGTCACAACAGCCAGGAGCCTGGCACTCAGTGTGGGTCTCCCACGCAGGTGGTGGCAGCAATCCAGGAAATTGGGCCATGGCTGACTGCTCTTCCGAGTGTGTGTGAGCAGGAAGCCAGAAGCAGGCACAGAATCAGGAAACAAACTGGGAGACTCCAACATGGAAGGCGGGCATCCCATGCAGCAACCTGGCTGGTGCATTTAAGACACTTGCCCCTTTGGGCACCTTTCATAAATGAAACAGTAGACGCTTCTGGGGCTCATGGTCTTGCTGACAAGGACAGAGTTGGGCAGGAACAGTAACCAAGGTCTTTGGACTCTAGAATTCAGCCCTATCCACTGAGTCAGGCCACCAAAGCTGCCACGAGGGCCCAGAGGCATCACGAGCACTATACGGAATGAAGAGGGGCTGGGCACAGATCTGCCAGTCCCACCACATCTGGAGGCCTTCTGCTGTCCTCTCCTCAGGAAGCATAGCCACAGAAAAGGCTTTTATAAAAGTTCTGCATTCATTCTCAAGGTCACACAAAGCAGACGAAATGCCAGCTAAGCATGAACACCATCAGCCAGCATCCCTCAGGCAGCACCTGCCACCCAACAGGCGAGCGAGATAAAGCTCCTAGTTCTAGCCTGGCCTAACTTTGGCCATTGTAGTCAGTTAATGGAAGACTGATGAATCAACTGATACTTCTTTCTCTAATTCTGCCTTTAAAATAAAAAGTATTTTTTTTTAAAGAGCATTCCTTAGGGACATGACACCTTTCACACACTGCAGTGCACCGAGCAACTGTTAGTGTATTCATAACAGGTGAGAATACAGAAGACCTGGAGCCCACACAGAAACCCAGAAGGATAAAACTGCCTTTTCAGAACTGTAGGGACAAAAGAGTAAGAGACTCCTGCATGTGTCAATGGAAGTAAAACTACAAATAATTTTCTGGAAAGGGATCAGGACCAACAGGAGAGGACAGGCTGGGAAAAGCAAACCCCATCAGCCCTCGAACCGAGAGAGACAAGACCGAAGTAGAGACGCTTGGTACTCATGTGTCTGCACAGCCAGAAGACCCCAGCAACCTTACGCGGAAATTGCCAGAAGTTGAGCATCACGAGGAAGCTAACTTCGAAGGGCATCCTTCTATCTCTCTGATCCCTATTTCAAAAAGGGAAAGGAAATAACAATTAACAACAAAAAAAGTCAACCCAGTGGCCCCCGACCTTGGCAAAGCATTCTGCGACTGGCCATATTTCTACGACAACAGTCTGATGAGGTTTGCAAGATATTTAATACTAACAGATAGTGACTGGAACCCAAATTTTAACTACAGCAGCAAGTTCCTCAAGAAAAAAAAGCGGATGGAGTTTAACATCCCAGATTAGCCCAAACAGGCTCATCTCTTCTGGCAACTGAAGCAATCACATCTTTTGTGAATAGCCGAAAGACTGGGAAAATGGCCTATTTTTGTTGTATGTTTTGTAGTGTGAAAACAGCTCTTCCAAAGGTCACTAGGCAATGAGTGTGAGAACGTTAAAAAAAAAAATGACAGTGGCGTTCACTTCCCATGAGTGAAAAAGAAAGAATATCAGCCATCTTTTCCAGGAATTTTTGGTTCCACCTTAGTTTTATTATTTTTTCAAGGTAATTTATATATTTGAAATATATAAAAGAGTTACAGAGAGACGGAGATAGAGACCTTGCGTCCGTTTGCTCACCCTTCAAGTGGTCATAACAGCCAGGGAAAGTTGGGTTGAAGTTGAGAGCCTTGTCCAAGCCCACCACATGGGTGGCAGGCCTCAACAAGCACTTGGCCTATCCTCCATTGCCTTCCCTGGGACATCAACAGGGAACAGGATCAGAAGTCAAACAGCTGGGACACAAACAAGCAGCACCCACATGGCTGCCGGCTCCAAAGGCAAAGGCTTTACCTGTTACGCCACAACACCAGTGCCTCCCTAATTCTCTAGAAAGTAAATTCTACTTTTCTATGCCTTCTTCGCATCACACTCAGGATTCATCCTACTTTTGCTTGGGACACTGGGAGTATCTCCTGCCTGAGACCGTGCTGGTGCTTCTCGAGTCGACATGTTCCATATACAGTAGACCGGAAAAGCACTCACCTCTAAGCACTGAACTATGGCAAGCATTAATTCCCAGATTAAAAAATATATGGTTGGAGGAAGCACAGACATTTACACTTCTATTTCAAATTTAGATTATGACTCACTGTCAGAAATTAATGACATCTAATAGATCATGTCCAGTACACCCTTTGAGAGTTTTCTTAAAAAAAAAAAAAATCATTGATTTTCATTTAAAAGGCCAATGGCAAAGGGAGGAAGATGGAGAGATCTTCCACTATCTGTTTTACTCCCCAAAAGGCCTAACGGTCGGAGCTAAACCAATTTGAAGCCAGGAGCTTCTCCATGAGTGCAGGTGCCGAGGGCTTGGGCCATCCTCCACTGCTGTCCCATGCCACAAGCCAGGACCTGGATGGGGAGCGGAGCGGCCTGGTCACAAACAGATGCCCATCTGAGATGCTGGCACTACAGGTGGCTGATTAGCTACCACACCAAGGTGCCAATCCCTGAGAGTCCCCTTAACAGCAGATTCCTTTGATCATTCCAACCAGGATGCCGTCACCAAAAGGGAATGGAGGAAGAAAATACCCACTGGGAAAAAAAAAATTATTACATCACAGCTATTTAATGCAGAGCCTGAGATACAAATAAAAAGTATTGAATAGCAAATTAGTTAAATAGAACTGGGTCCCGCTAAAATGAAAACAAATCACAGCATAACAAAGTTAAGAATAAAGAATGAATAAGAAGTGACTAGGGAACTGAGAAGGTACAAAGGTGCCCACTCAGGTCGCCTCATGAGTGGTCCAGGCCACTGAGAGAGGGGCCAAACTGCCTGCCTGGGCTAAATACGGATTGAGGCAAATTCAGGCTTGTTGGGGCAGTCTATCTAAAGCCGAACTTCAAGCCAGTCCCAGAGCTAGGGCACAGGGTCACACTGCTGGGGTGACTGTCACCGGAACAGAAAGAAAACAGGAAGGACCAGCCTGCCTCTCCTTCCTCGGTCTGCTGTCTCCCTCTAGTGAGCTTCAGGGGCAGAAACACAGCCAAGGCCTCCCCAGTTCTGAGGGAGGGCTTGGGAGGAGTGCGCAGTTTAGTAAGTGACACCACAGCCGGAGACAGGTGCTTGGCACCCTGGACACATCCATGCAAGAGATGTGTCCAGGTAAGAGAAAATCAATGACACGAATGTCATTCTCGCCTCCCCTGTGACGGTTTACAAGAAAAACTGAGTCCTAGTCCCCTGCACAATATTCGTTCACTCTTTTCCCACAACGCAAGCATCATTGCAACCTTTACCTAGAGACGGAAAATCATTCCCTTTAATGAAGTTTTGGAATCAGAAGGAAAATGCTGAGATTCTTGAGCCCATTTCAAGGATTCTAAAAGCCCTTCCGTTAAAGAGGTCTGTTTCCCGTGTCCCTCAAACTCCTGTAAATGAGTTGTGCCTTTTACAAAGAAGCTGCCATGGTGTGGCTTCCAACGCACGAGACAAGGTGGGCATCCTGGCACCATGTCAAGGCTTGGGGAGCCGCATCCCTTGTCGGAGGGCCTGGGGTCACTTCTCGGCTCTGCTTCCTTCCGACGACGGCCCAGGTGCTTGCGTTCCCGTATCCTCTCTGCAAGACATGGATGATGCTGCGCTCCTGCCTTCCTCCTGACCTGACTGCTGCAGGCACGGAATCTCTCAACTGAGCCATCTCTTAGGGTCCCCCTCAGATCCTCTGCCACTCAAATAGATAAAGAAATAAACAACCAAAATTAAACAGATAAGTAAAAGCCCCAAACATGTCATCTCTAAATATAATATACTGAGGAGCCTTGCCAGGTGTGTTGCTATGCATGTGTCGGGGGAGCAGCTGTATGGATAAGAGGATTGCTCACTTGTCCTACTTATTAGGGGACACACACACACACTTTTTTATTCCTCATTGCTCTGAATTGTCAGTTCACTGAACATTCCCTGGGCTGTGGACAAAATTTCAACTACAGAAAACATGGCCTTACGACTAGATCCCAACTAGATCCTGTGAGCAGATCCCAACTAGATCCCAACTATATCCCATGAGTTGCAGCAAAAGTCTGTTTATTGGTTGAAGATCTTAAGTCACAGGAGTATTCAATGTTGGTCTTTCACTTCCTCGTCAGTTTCTCTTTTCTAACAGCTACATGTACACCTGAGTGGATGAGAGCCCAAGCATTTGGCTGACTGTGCCTGCCCCCTGGTGGATGACAGGGTGAAGGACACACCATAGAAAATCCTTCTGGTCCACGCAACAGAACAAGCCACAATCAAAACAAGCAAGCAAGCACACCAAACAGAATTTGTCCTACTGGACAAGTACGAGGGTCTTGTATAAATTAAATAAAATGTAACTTTAAAGAAGGACAGAGGAAAACATTACTAACAGTTTTATAGACAAGAAACCAAAATCTCAGTCCCGTTGGTAACATTATGGGGCAACTGCTGCAGGCTGGATGCCTTCGTGCACCTGTCACTGCGTCAGTTTATTTTAGTGTGAAAACATACGTTCCCCTTCCATCTTCTAGTGGCTGTGGCAGGTTGAATTTTCCTCACGTAACTGTGGCTGAAACAATGATATTTTACCAGACTCATCATAGAATCAGGTATGAAATTAGCTATATATTCTTTAAGCCAAACACTAAAGAGACCTGTGACAGGGTAAACTGCTGCCACTCTTCTCCTTATTCTAAAGTTTATTACTTTTTAAAGATGGGCTTATTCACCTAAAGTCTAAAAAGAGGTTGACTGTCCAAATGAGCACAACAGTCAGGGCTGGGCCAGGCCGAGCCAAGGACTCCATGCTGGTCTCCCCACATGGGTGACAGGGGCCCAAGCGCTTGGTCCTCTGCTACAGCTTTCCAAGGTGCATGAGCTGGGAGCTGGCTCGGAAGTGGAGCAGCCGGGACTCGAATGGTACTGGCATTGCAAACTAACGCTTTCCCCCGCCCTTGTGGACTACACAGCGCACCCTCCTTTTTGCAATGTTAAAAACATTTTTCAACTACAATACATTATCTATATGAACATAGAATACATTGTTGCTTGTTTTAAACCAGTTTGAAAATATTTTCAAAGTGTCTCATTTTAAGTAGCAATATATGCAGTATCAATCATCACAACTCAACATAAGCAAAAGCTAGTTGAGAGTCTTAATAATTTCCATTGTTGAAAATGGACTCCCAGGCCTGGCACGGTGGCCTAGCAGTCGACGACGGCCCAAAGCCTTGGGACCCTGCACCCACATGGGAGACCTGGAAGAGGCTCCTGGCTCCTGGTTTCAGACCAGCTCAGTTTCAGCCATTGTGGCCAGTTGGGGAGTGAATCAGAGGATGGGAAAACCTTCCTTTCTCTCTGTATATCTGACTTTCCAATAATAAATAAATAAATCTTAAAAAGAAAAAAGAGAAAATGGACTCCCAATGAAACTGTTAAATATAACTTGACAATAGTATGCTGGACTTTCTACCATTGTCTATACCTATAATATCAGGATACATTTAAGTAGAAGAATGATGGGCTTGTGACTGTTGCTGAAGGACCATACCATTGTTATAATACAGGGAAAAACAGTCTCGGGGAGAAGGGATAAGCCTAAGGAGCCTTATCATGAAAACTAAAAATTAGAAAAACACAAAAACCTTTCAGTGCTACAAGGGGATGTCTGCGACCAGAACATACAGTAGCCTTTCAGGTCCACATCTGATCTTAGCCTGCCCACGCAGCATCCACAAGCACCCTGGCCCCACAGTGCTGCCCACGCAGCGTCCACAAGCACCCTGGCCCCACAGTGCTGCCCACGCAGCATCCACAAGCACCCTGGCCCCACAGTGCTGGCCACGCAGCGTCCACAAGCACCCTGGTCCCACAGTGCTGGCCACGCAGCGTCCACAAGCACCCTGGCCCCACAGTACTGCCCACGCAGCGTCCACAAGCACCCTGGCCCCACAGTGCTGGCCACGCAGCGTCCACAAGCACCCTGGCCCCACAGTGCTGGCCACGCAGCGTCCACAAGCACCCTGGCCCCACAGTGCTGGCCACGCAGCGTCCACAAGCACCCTGGTCCCACAGTGCTGCCCACGCAGCGTCCACAAGCACCCTGGCCCCACAGTGCTGCCCACGCAGCATCCACAAGCACCCTGGCCCCACAGTGCTGCCCACGCAGCGTCCACAAGCACCCTGGCCCCACAGTGCTGCCCACGCAGCGTCCACAAGCACCCTGGCCCCACAGTGCTGCCCACGCAGCGTCCACAAGCACCCTGGCCCCACAGTGCTCCCTCTGTATGCCCTGCCTTTGCATCCGCTGTCAAATCCACTGATCAAATAGCTCTGTGCCACCTTTCCAGTAACCACTTTATAAGATTGTTTCCTGCTGGCCAAGTTGAAGAACTTCAGGGACTTCCCTTTCTGAATATTGATAACACAGCTAGTTCTCATGGAACTAAAAACAAAATGATAGACTTTAAAAAGTCTGCCTTGTGTCCAAACGAAAAAGAATAAAATGCGCCCTCTAGTGGACTTTTAAGTTCATAGACCATAAATTTGAATTGTCAGAAGAGGTAACAAACTCATTCTCAGAAAACTCAGAATAATGAAAAACATGATCATGGGAAGCTGTTAGTTTTAATTTTTTAAAGAAATGCATTTATCAGAAAAATGTGTTTATCAAAAAGTTGTACTTATCAGAAACACAGAGTGGCAGAGAGACAGAAACAGAAACGGAGCAAGCAAGAGAGACCGTGAGAGCTTCCATCTGCTGCTTCACTTGGCAAACGCCCTCAGCACGCAAGTCGGCTTCAGGAAGACGCTGGAAGGCAGGGACTCCCTCAGGTCTGCCCTGTGAGCAGCGTGGACTCAGTAATTCAGTTAGCACCTACTGCCTCCCGGCAGATACATTAGCAAGAAACTGAACCAGAAGCATTGCAGCGTAGCCGGGACTTGAACTGGGCACGCTAGAATAAGACAGGATATCCTGAGAACTGGTTAAAGCCGCCGTGCCACAATGCCACCTCAAGCTTACTTTTTTGATGGCATGCTTTTAAAAGAACTAAGAAAATGTGATGTGAGCACTGGCACCAGGGCATGGTGGGATAAGCCTTGACCTGCTACGCCAGCATCCCATACAGGTGCCAGCTCATGCTCAGGATGCTCCACTCCCATCCAGCTTCCTGCATGTGGCCTGGGAAAGCAGGAGAGGATGCCCAAATTCATGGAACCCTGCACCCACATGGTAGACTCAGAAGGGGCTCCTGACTCCAGGCTGCAGATCAGCTCAGCTTCAGCTGTTTCGGCCACTTAGAGTGCAGCACTGGATGGAAGATTCTTTTTTTTTTTTTTTAAGATTTATTTATTTATTCATTCATTCATTTCATTTCATTCATTCATTCCTTTGAAAGTCAGATCCACAGAGAGAAGGAGAGACAGAAAGAAAGATCTTCCATCTGCTGGCTTACTCCCCAAGTGGCTGCAACAGCCAGAGCTGAGCAGATCAGAAGCCAAGAGCCAGAAGTGTCTTCTGGGTCTCCCACGTGTGTAGGATCCCAAGGCTTTGGGTCGTCCTCGACTGCTTTCCCAGGCCACAAGCAGGGAGCTGGAAGAGAAGTAGAGCAGCAGGGATACGAACAGCATCCATATGGGAACCAGGCACAGGCAGGGCGAGGACCTCAGCTGCTAGGCTACTGTGCTGGACTTACAAGATCTTTCTTTTTGTTTCTCCTTCTCTGTGACTCTACCTTCGAAATAAAAATAAAATGAATCTTTTTTTTTTAACATGATACCAAATCTGATTGTATTTAGTCAATAACTACTTGCAAAGTGAGCCTGTGGAAATAAAAATAACCACTACCGTTCCTAAGTTTTTACGGGTTGATTATGTATCAGCTATTCCAAACAGTATGCTTTAAAATCTGCCAAACTCTGAATACTTAGCAACAATAACACTGATGAATAAGCTGCAATTATTCATCTTTCCCTCTTAATAGCTGGTCATCCCTACGGCCTTTACAAGACTTCAACAGGGACCTGGGATGCCTGGGAACCAGTGATTCGGGGTACATGTTAGTCCAGCTTTGCATGCTAATGTCAAGAGAGTATTTTTGTGTATTTTTCTCTAAGACAATACAAGAAAAAAAAGGGAAAAAAAAATATGCTCAACCCTAAACATCAGGTAAAAATGATGTAATGACATGGAAAAAAATGCCTAAAATATATGGTTAATAAGTACAACTGAAATTCCAGAACAATGGCTGGTAGGATTGAATTGATGCTTTAAACAACACATCCGTGTGTACCCACATTCATTAGCACATACGTAGTAAGGAAATAACACGTCTTTTATGGGAAGGAAAATGCATGAAGAGCAAAATAAGCAAAAGAGCATTTGGCTCTACCTTTACACTGCTGGAGACAGCACAGAGATGTATCATCCCAAATACTAAGACAGATGTTTCTTTAATAAGTTGCAGGAAACATTCAAAGCATCTCAAACTGGAAATTGTCACTTTTTGAACTAGGATGACCAGATGCTTTGAGGAACAATGAGAAATGAAACTCACGGTATCTGGAAAAGACATTCTGGTAATGTCTGATGTCTGCGGTGAGCACAGCAGCCAGCGTGGCACGCAGACTTCCTCCTGCCAACTGAGAAACCCTGACCGAGCAGGGACCCTTGCCCCACTGACACTGTCTCATCGGATGGTGAGTAGGGGCCTTTTTGTAAAAATTTAAACAAACAAACAAAAAAGAAGATGGGATGGGGTGGGGTGGATCAGACAGAAACAGATCTCCTCCCTGGCGATTCATTCCCCAAAGAGGTACCAGAGTGACATCAGAGGTCCAGAGTTCAAGCTGTGTGTCCCCATCAGGGTGGCAGGACCCAACTACTCGTTACTGTCCCAGCAGTTACATTAGTATCGAGCTGCGCCAGTAGCAAGTAGAGTCAGGACTCCGAAATCTAGCATTACAATATGGAATGCAGGCATCTATGCTGAACACCTGCTTTTACACTCCTTTTTTAAACTCTTGAAATGCATCAAGGTCATGGTGATATTTCCCAGCTTTGCAGTGAACAATGCCGGCCTCGGTGACAACAGTACAGTACTTCCAAGTGATTAACTGGCTTCCTTATCCTCAACTGAAGGTGGCAAATTAAAAAAATTTTTAAGTGTTACACCTTACAACCACAAGGGGGCGCACACTTCCAATTATAATTAGTGTAAAAAGAAAGGATGTTTGCTTCAGAGGTCATTCTCATCTGAATTTCACACAGTCGTATCTCCATGTCAACAGCATATGCATGTCGCACAGACTGGCACAGAATAAATTTCTGTAACACTTTAATAAACCTTGACTAGTCCTTTAGCAGTGCCACGCCACCTGCGGCACTCTAATTATACAGTGTCTTAAATCTTTCCATTTAAACTTCTTTAAGTAATTTAAATCTTTTAATCTGCTTCATTTTGCTAAACTCCTCTTCTGCACAAAGAAAATACAACTCCTTATTAGTCAACTTACTTCAAAAGCACTTTGAATCCTTTATTATTAAATAAATAATAAATAACATTATTTTTTAAAAAAATAGGGTTAAGCGCAGGCAATGCATGAACTTTGCTTTTCAATGCATGAATTTGCTTTTCAATTCTGTCCCCAGTGTGCTCAAGGCCAAGTAGGGAAAGGCTCCTGTAACCTTATGTTGATCCATCGGGACACACACACAGCTTGGTCCTCTAGGGGGCAGCACGGACACAGAGTGAAATCAACTTCTGTGCTTCCCTTTCCATGTTGTAGTACTTTTTTTTTTGTAATTTGTTGTCCTCCTTTATGGAGGTTTTTAGCTGCGCTATTAGTAATTTTTAATAGAATATATATGTATGTGTGTGTGTTTGTGTGTATTTTATTTAGTTGAAACGCAAAATGATAGAAAGTTCAAGTGGGACAGACAGATAAAGCATCTCTTCCATTCACTGCTCCGCTCCCCAAACAGCTGCAATGGCTTGTGGCTGGCCAAGCCAAAGCCAAAGACAGAAACTCTTACCCTGGGCTTCCATGTGGCGGCAGGGACCCAAGTACGTGGACCTGTGCTATTCTCCCAGGTGCGTTAGCTGGGAGCTAGATTGCAAGTGGGACAACTAGGACCTGAACCAGTGCTCACATGGAGTGGCATGGTGCTGGTCCCTGTTTTCAGCTCTCATTCAGAAAGGCAGGGGAAAGTCAGATTGGTAAATCTAGGTTTTATGGCTTACTTGGGAAAGGAGGAGTTGTAGTTTGTTGATCTCACATTTTTTTTTTTTTTGCAATTTATTTGCTCAGATTTATTTTATTATTTCATAGCCTTATTATTATTGTTATTGTTATTTTATTTACAATTCCATAGGCCTTGGGATTTCCCTACCCCCTCCCCAATCCCTTTCCTCTGAGTTCCTCTATATTATTACTATAGTATAGTTCTTCATAAACAGTCATATGTCCATCATTGCGGGCATGGACAATGGCAGAGTCCAGCTTCCTATTGTCAAGATACAACAGTTTCATTGTGAGTCCAATCTTTGGTCTGGAGGTAGAGATGCACACAGCATTGTATCCTCACAACTGGGTATGACAGTCTCCATTACACAATTACTATACATCCCCTTAAATGAAAAGCCACAATACAAGATCAGCAGCAGGAAGAAAAACAGAAATTTACAATGCCATGAAGTTAATTAACATGCTACTAGATACGATAGGCTCCATTCCAGTTACTATACATCCCCTTAAATGAAAAGCCACAATTTCATTGCGTGGGATGATATTCTACCAGATCTGCTTTCAGACCAGAGATGGTCCCCCCAGGAAACTGTTGAATTGATCTGGACAATAAGATGCTGGATTCTACGCATGGTACATGCTTGCAATCATGACTGGATTTGAACTGTAATACTGCAACAAGGTGGAGGAATCCACCATGGGGGGAGGGCATGAGGAGGGGTTGGGGGAATCCCAGAGTCTATGAAATTGTGTCATAAAATGAAATAAAATTTAAAAAAGAAAAGCCACAAAGCAAAATCAACAACAGGAAGAAAAAAGAAATCAACAATGCAGTGAAGTTAAATAACACACTAGTGAATAACTAATGTGTCGCTGAAGAAATGAAAAAGAAAATCAAGAACCTTCTTGAAGAAAATGATGCTACTGTATGATCTACTTCAAGAGATGAAACTCATTTGTAGGGCAGGTTTTGAACAGGTATATTCTTTCAACTTTTCTTTACTGTGGAAGAATTTTATTTCATTTTCAAATTTTTTGCCTTTAGAATCTGGAATATGTCACTCCATTCTCTTCTGGCCTGTAGAGTTTCTTGTGAGAGGTGTGCTATAAGTTTAATTGGCAATCCTTTATATGTCAGTTGACTTTTTTTCATGTGCACATTTAAGGATCTTGTCCTTATGTTTATTATTATCATGTGTCATGGTGAAGATTGCTTTTGGTCAAGAGTTGGGAGTTCTGTGCCCCTCCTGCATGTTGTTTCCCAATTCTTTCTCTAGATTAGGGAAATTTTTCCTTATTATTTAATTGAATATGCCTTTAATCCCACCTTCTCTCTCTGCACCTTCTGGGACTCCCTTAACTCTTATATTATGCCTCTTAATACCATCTTTCAATTCTTGAATACTTTTTTTTGGCTTGATCCAAATCTGCTTCCAGCTTTTTGTTTGTTTCTCCCTGGCGACAGGAAATATCTTCCAATTCTGAGATTCTTTCTTCTGCCTCCTTCATTCTATTTTGGAGACTCCACTGTACTTTTAATTTGCTCCACTGTATTCTTCATTTCTGATATATCAGCTTTCATTTGATTCATTTCCAGTGTGACATATTCCTTGAAATTCTTAAACTCCTGCTTTATGTGCTTCTCGTTGTTGATCAGAAGCTTTATAACAAGTGTTTTGAATTCTGTATCCCCAATTTTCTTGATGTATTCCTCAGTTAAATCTGAGATTGGCAAAGACTTCTGCTCCTTTGTAGGGGAGTCTTCAGTAATATTCATTGTGCCTTTGTCTCTTCTTTTGCTCTTGGTCATTGTACTTCTGGTTAGCACATTCTTCTCCTTGGGGCAGGTTTCTAAGCTGTGCCAGCCACAGGTTTATGATTTGATTTTACCTATGGCTCTTGTGTGCAGTCATTTGTGCCACTCCCTCCAGCGAGTTCCAGGTCTGGATTCTTTTTTTTTTTTTTAAGATTTATTTTTATTATTTTTATTGGAAAGGCGGATATACAGAGAGGAGAGACAGAGAGGAAGATCTTCTATCCAATGATTCACTCCCCAAGTGAGCGCAACGGCCAATGCTATGCCCATCCGAAGCCAGAAGCCTCTTCCGGGTCTCCCACGCGGGTGCAGGGTCCCAAAGCTTTGGGCCATTCTCGACTGTTTTCCCGGGCCACAGGCAGGGAGCTGGAAGGGAAGCGGGGCTGCCGGGATAGAACCGGCGCCCATATGGGATCCCAGGCATGCAAGGCGAGGACCTTAACCACTGCGCCACCGCGCCGGGCCCAAGGTCTGGATTCTTATATTAGACTTCCACTATAATCTCCATAGCCCCAGCTCCTGGCTCACCACTCTCCACCTCCTGTGATCCTGTGCTGAGACTGACTGTTTTCTGTACAACTTTTCCCCCACGTCTGCTTGGAGCAGGTCCCAGGAATATGAGACCCCAGGTCTCTTATACAGCTAAGTTGTTGTTGGTACTGATCTTGCTGGAACCTGTCGGCTGTTAGGTCTGAGGGCCACACGGGCCTATTTTGACCTGTACGATGTCAAAGTTGGTATTATTTTCCCTGTGGGACTACTGCAATGTACTGAGCTCTCAGTGAGTTCGCTCCCAGCTCAGCACATGTGCAGCTCACTGTTGTCCCTGTGGTCTTAAAGTTTTTCCACACCGTACAAAATGGCACCCAATCCAGCTTTAGGGGACAGACTAGCTGTGAAATCCACCCTATTCTCACACTGCCCTTCTGAGATCTGCTGCTCTGTCTCTGCTGCTGGTCAAATCAAACAGACCAGCAGGAAGGGCAGTTTTTTGTTGGAGTTTAGCTCCTGAGCTCCTGGTAAACGTCCCTTCCCACCTTGTTGCTGGTGGAACTCCAGATGCTGGTGGATCCACTGAATGCCTCTGGGGTATCAGTCACTGCAACACGATACCGTTGTGTCTGCTGCTTTCTGTCTGTCCTCAGAGTCTGTCCGTGGGAAGCCAGAGAGTAAGCAGGTACTGGGGAGGCCAAGAGTCAAGAGTGCTGGAGTGATGAAACACATGCCCAAGAGACATTCTGTAGTACTTTTGATGTCTCCTCTAAACCTCCTAGTCTGAGATGAAAGAAAAATCAACCCAGGTGTGTTAGCACACTGCCAAGCCTTTTTTAAAAACATGGAAACAAATCACATGGAATAATATTGAGAAAAAAAGTCTGGCAGTAAGCAGGCAAAGGACAAACATGTTCTATATGAGAATAGTTAAAAAGACCAAAACAGCAGGGGGAAGAAGAAAAAGCAGAGGGTACCAGAGTCAAAGGAGCCGGGTCAGCCCTCCTCCGTTTCCTCCGAAGGCTTCAGACAGACGGCTCTGATGCACCTGCAAACCACCCTAGTCCCCGAGACACAAGGTCCACCATCACAGCCCGCATCATCTAGCTATTTGGAGTGTCACACAAGCTCCACTGGACCTCACCATGGAGAGAAAGTTCAGGACTTATGCAAACTGTCGTGTGTCTCTTCAGAGTGTGGTGAACCCGGGTGTCACACCTAACTGTACAGTTTACTAATAAGACACATGGCCACTCCATGGGGAAGGGGTTCCCACACTCCCTTGTAGCCAAGTGTGACCACCTGACACCAATGGAGCGCACATACTTTCATGTCACTTGCTCATCTGTCAAGTATTTACTTGTCCTCTTACTTCCACTCTTTTCAGGGGACATTTTCATATAGGTAAAGAAACTCCCAACAATTCTAGAACATTAGGCAATAATTAATTCCAACAATGTGCTGGCAGCATCTGATTAGATAAACTGACCTTATTGGAACAAACTACAAACCAGGAGCATGGTGTGTAAATCAATACTGTCCAGTGAGGATGGCAGCCCAGAGTAGTCATCATGTCCCCCAGAACGCTCGAAACTTTCAATAACACTACTATTACAAAATGAAAATTCAGTCTCATAATACCACAGTTTTAAACTTGGCCCGTGAACTATAAACTGAATTTTTAATATTGTTGCCATCTGATGGTACCACTTGAACCAATTAGGAGAAACGGGGCTGAGCCTTGGCATAATTAGTCTTGACCTTGCTGCATCTTTATGTATCATTTTTAACACAAAATTGCCACTGTTCTGTCAACAGCCAGTATGCACATTACCCAGCACAAAGGAGCTGGGCACAGCACGAATCATATGGAAAGAACAGCAGCTCACTTGAAAAACAAATCGCAACTGAATTTGAATGTTAAATGTAACAATAAAACCACAAGAGAATCAGAGGTATTTAAAATAATCATTGCAAAATGTTTTTACTCTAAGGGATGGGGGGATGGATCACAGGATAAAGGAAAGCATTCTGCCATTCTTTCCACATCACTGACCCCCCACACCCTTCCTGTCTTCATGGTTACCCCATCCTTGAATTCAACAAGGTTGAACAATGCTGCCGGAGTGGAAAAGATAGAGCGGCGTGGCACACCAGCAGAGCCAGCAGCTCCAAGTCTGCAGGGGGAAACGGTCTTTCTCTAAAACCTGGCCCTAAAACTACACAGCAACATAACAGAAGACAAGAACACCAACGAATCCAAGAACCGCTAGAATCCCAAGGAAGCGGTCAGTGAGTGCCGCCTTCCTGACTTCAAACCCCGGCATGCAAGCTGAAGTTGCTCTCTGCCGAGCCAGCATCTCATAATGGTGCCAGGAACAAGCCTCCGCTGTTGTACTTGAGATGCAGCTCCCTGCTAATGTTCCTAGGAAAGCAGCAGAAAATGACCTGCACACCCAGGTCTCCACACTCACATGGGAGACCTAGACTGAGCCCCAAGCTGCTGGCTTGGGCTTGGCCGAGCCTCAGCTGGTGTGGCCACTTGGGGAGTGAACCAGCCACTCCTTCTTTCCCTATGGTTCCTTCAAATACATAAATAAATCCTTAAGAAAAAAGAAAAAAAAAAACGGCCTGTGATACAAGACCTAAGATTGGTGACCTTTAGTCTCAAAGAATGTCCCACTCTTCTTTATTACCCCACCAATGATTTTTTTTTTAAAGAACCATAGAGCATGAGAATAAGCCGTTATCTCGAAAACCATCTTAAGTTCAAAATATTTAGCAGTTCCAAGTTAAGAATGTGACCTTGACTGTAGGCCAACTTCATAGATCAACTGTCACTTCAAAGACCAAGAAAAACCTTGGGTAAAGGTTCAGTGAAAAGTGTTTTTCAAGTCATTCTCAAACAAACAGATTAGGTTTCCTCAATAAACAGGAGTGCAATGAACACATTTTACGAGCCTGAAAGGTATTCTTAGAGATATGAACACCGGACCCAGGATAGACGGACTGGACCCAGGATAGACGGACTGGACCCAGGATAGACGGACTGGACCCAGGATAGACGGACTGCACCTGCCAAAGGCTGGAGGTCTGATCTTTACAACTCTCCAATGACAGAGATCAACACATTTTACAGCGAAGTGTTATGGTTGTCTAATCCACTGCACTAACCTGCAGGCAAGACCCTGTCATTTTACACTGCTACAGGAGGGGTGTTAAGCCATGGATGATTCTTCTAAGAAGAGTCTAGGAGAAGGAAAAGCAGGTCTCATAGATGCTCCTCTGACACCAAGTTTTGCTCCATCCTATAGTTCTCTGAGAAGGGAAGGACAGAAAGGCCAATCTGTAGCATAAGAAAAGGACACTAGCTCCACAACAGTTCACTACTAGGGAAAAAGCGCGTGATCCTGGAGCAACGGCAAAAGGAAAGGTTTTTATTAAAGCATTTTTTTTTCTGAGAATTTCTCTCCCTAAAGTCCAGGAACCCTTGGTTTTATTATCCAAGACATACTGACTTAAAAACTAGCAATATGATATGCAATATTCCTTCTACAGTAAAATACTGACATCATTTGAAAAATTATTTTGTGTGCCCCAAATGCTAGTGAGGCAAGGTGATATACTTAAGACTTAACGAGCAAAGAATCACCTAAAACACACACATACACACACATTTATTTCATCCTTGGCTTCTCTGGGTTAGCATAAAGAGTCCCAGTACCCCTCTAGTTGAGACTGCTAGGGGCTCCTCTAATATATATTCTCTTCTTACCAGGAAAGAAATCTGGTACACAGCCCTTACAGTCCCCCAAAATCATTCAGTATTACCTTGCCAAAGGCAGCTGCATATGAGATCCATAAGTCAGTAAATGCGTATGTATAGCAGGTTAACTTTTAAGTTGAGAATTTTAGATGACTTCAACTCTTGTCAGAAAAACAAAGCTTGCCCACCCCTATGTTACAAACTACAGGAGGTGGGGCTGGCATAATGGCTCAACTGGCTAATTCTCTGCCTGCAAGTGCTGGTGTCTCGGATGGGCACTGGTTCATGTCCCAGCTACTCCACTTCCCACCCAGCTCCCTGCTTATGGCCCAGGAAAGCAGCAGAGTTTAGCTAAAAGCCTTGCAAATCTGTACCCGCATGGGAAACCTGGAGAAAGCTCTTGTCTTCTGGCTTCAGATCAGCTGTTGTGGCCGTTTAGGGAGTGAGCCAGCAGATGGAATATCTTTCTCTATGTGTCTTCTCCCTCTGTAAACCTGCCTTTCCAATAAAAATAAGTAAATCTTAAAATAAAAGCAGCAGCAGAAGAAGAAAGCTATGGGAAGCAAAGCAACGATGGAGTAAAATTCTACAATGTTGCCTTAAAGGACAGGGGTAAATTATTTTTCCCTCAGCTCGTCTAAGGTGTGGGCTTGAAGGTGTGGGCATAAGCAACCATTTTGCACTGTAAGGTTTAAGCCTCATGTTGTTTGCGGCACCAAGACAGTGTTTGAACCTGGAAGACTAGGGGGCATTGTTAGATGTGCTGACTATTCCTGAAAAGAAAACATCAGTCAGTTGTAAAAAAAAAAAAAAAAAAAAAAAGATGCACAAAGGCTTTTATTTGAGATCTGCCCTTGGACCTTTACCCAGCAAAGCAGGAAAGAGAAGGGAAAGAGAAAGATTTAAGGAATTACAAGGGAACAAAGGTAGGCAGATGGAAACGGGAGAGGGTTTTATACCCCTTCCAACAGGGAAGCTGCCACAGGCCCTGTTCATCTCCTAGTTAGCTAAGGAAGGTCAGCCTGGACTCATCCTTGGCTGCTGGAACCCTGCAAGCCCGATGACTGACGGGTCTGGCCCCCACAGCCCTTTCCATTACAGGCTGAGGATGGGGTAAGCCCAGCCCCCTTCCTGCCCCTGCTGCAGCCCTCACGCACCATAATGGCCCCCATTTTCCCCAAATTCGTTCCTCTGAGACATGAACAGTTTCATAACTTGCTTTAAGCTTCTGTCTACAGACCTAATTCTGATACGGCACCCATGACTCTGCTTTGCAATATTCAAGCATCTCAAAGATGTCGAATGTATCATTAAATCCTCAGATGTTTACTTTAGATTAAATTAACACATATTCCGACAACATATTTGTACCCACAGTGAGGACACTTGCCAAGGTCTAACGCACACTGTTCACCAAGCATCCACAGGCTGCTTCAAAGTCCTACAACACCAAACATACTGTAGTGCAAGCGCCACCTGGGAGTCTGTTAACCCCCCTCTGCAGGCCAACCAGAGCAGCAGGTATCCAGCCCTCATGCCTGGCAGGGCTCCAAGTACAGAGCAGGGAAGCATCGACAGCACGAGTGCGCAAGTCAAAGACGCATCCTATCCACGGGGCCCTTCCCGTGGCTGGAGATCCTCTGCACAGACTAGTTAGCTCTGGCCCTATGTGCTGTATGCTTACTTCAACCTGTATTCAGACAACAGGCATACAGCCATCGGTGTCAAAGTCACCGAACTTCTAAATTAACTAGTGATGTTGGGTAGTATATTATGACTCTTAGCTTAACCCCCAATTCCTTTAAAAAAAAAATTGAAAATTGGTTCAGCTCCAGGCATTGCAGCCATCTGGGGAGTGAACCAGCAGAAGGAAAATCTTTCTCTCTGTCTCTTCCGTCTCTCATTATATCTGCCTTTCCAATCAACCAATCATCAACCAATCAATAATCTTTAAAAAGGAAACGTCATTTCTAAAACGTAATAGAGTCACATTTGATCTTTTATTTCTGGAACAGCAGGATGAAGATCATGGTCCTGTTATACTTAACTGCACAGGCTGGCTGTTTTTGCCAGATCACATGATTTTTAATGTGCCTCTTAAATAACAGTCTCTCACTTGGCAAGGTAATCATTATTATGCAATTGGCTGCCTCTTTACGAAGGGTACACTGAACATAATTCAACTGCATTATATGACTCAAATTCATCAGTGTGGGCTACCTTACAATAACTAATTATATAATTCTGTGCCAAATTCCATGTATAATAGAGGCATGTGAAGACAAGCTGTAAAGCTAGTACTTACGGTTAAAGAAAAAAAAAAAAAGAACATCAACACATCTTGAAATTCAGGTAAGTCAGGCCTGGTGCAGTAGCCACGTAGCTAAATCCTCACCTTGCATTCATTGATGTCCCATATGGGTGCCAGTTCATGTCCTAGCTGCTCCACTCCCATCCAGTTCCCTGCTTGTGGCCTGGGAAAACAGTGGAGGATGGCCCAAAGCCTTGGGACCTTGCATCCATGTGGGAGACCTAGAAGCAGCTCCTGGCTCCTGGCTACAGACTGGCTCAGCTCCAGCCATTGTAGCCACTTGGGGAGTGAATCAACAGTTGGAAGATCTTTCTCTCTGCCTTTCCTAGCTGTATATCTGACTTCCCAATAAAAATAAATAAATCCTAAAAAAAAAAAAAGAGAGACTATTTCCAAGTCTTAACAAGAATAGGTTAGTATTACCTGCTCAGGAAGAAAGAGACTTGAAAGGATTAAAAAAGGTGACAAGCCATTAGAGTCAATAAGATAAACCGTTTCTGCAATATTATTATTAGTGTCAGAAAATTTTCCTGGTAGTGTCCTTGAGAAAATATTTACCAAGAATTCTTGAAAATATGCTGTGCAGCAAGATTATAGCCTGCTGTAAATATACGTAATCTAGGAAAACATCAAAACCTGTTATTCATATAAATATAACACATTGAGGCTGACAAGTTGAAATTGTCTACCCTCTGTATTTGCCTTACAGACTATGTCATAAGTAAATCCTCATTTGTCTAGGTACCCACTGAAACTCAAGGAAATGGGAGATATTGAAAAGGTTTTCAAATATATTGTGGTGCAAACAGAAAATATGTATGTGGTGGTGACCAAGAGTGAAGTCTTCTTAAACACAGAAATCCAAATGTGGATTAGAGATCAGACAGGACAGCCAGTGCAGGGTGCAAGGAAGTGGTGATTAATGGCCATGTGACAAAGCCAAGGCAGCAGTGTCATCCACAGGGGGCTGCAGTAACTGGTAAAAAGGTTTTCACTATTCAGTTTTTCAAAGGAAGTTCAAACTGAAACATTGTGTGACGTCTCTTCTCACCAAAACCATGCAGGCCATCAGACTCCAGTGTGTTTTAGTTGACCTACAATTTCTTGAAAATGCCTTATATGCAACAAAGGCAAAGTGAGCTCACACAAGATTTGCCGACTGCCTGCTGCCCCCTTGCCCACGATCTGGAGTGAGAGACCCAGGTCCAAAGCAAAGAGCTGGGAGGACCATAGGAAGAATGGATTGTGGCTAAAGGGCACTCACTCGCAGATCCGGGGAGAGTCGTCTTCACTCTCCGGGCCTCAGTTTCCATAAAAAGGACCGTACATAGACAGAAATGGAAATTCCCTTCAGCAATATAATTTTATCATTTCATAAGGGTTCTCTGAAATGTTCTCCTCAGGGGTTTTGGGGGGGAGGAATTCACAATTTCCCTCATCTCCCCGTCCTCCTGTTCCTATCCAGAAACATGGTAAAACGACATAAAAACAACTGTCAAGCTACGACTGCACCTCAGGGACCTGTGTCACCGGCCATTTCGTGAACTTAATTATTAAGTTGTTTTTCATGTCAAAGATCTCTACAGAAAGACAAACCCAAACGCGACAGCCTCACCAACACCTACAAAGAGAGGGTTTTTATTTGCAAGGAGGTATGCAACAGAACTACCAAACAAAATCATGAGTTTGATACCACTCCCTAAAATAAAGGAAGGAATTTTCTCCAGTCTACACCCAAAAGCTTAATAGGGGGGGGAAAAAAAAACAGGACTACAAAATCAAGTACAATTAAAGGTCATGCTGAAGTATAATCTAGATTGGCAGCAATGCCACTGGCTTCCTGCTATACATACAGAGGAATACATTTGTAAATCAGAAATGTAATTTGATCAAAAGGCCACCATACCAAGCTTGGGAAATGAAACAGAGGGTGGACACTATCTGTCTCCATCTGGCGCTGACCCTCCCTAGCCATTTCCCTACTAATGATTTCCCTAACTCCACACAGCATTCCAACAAAGGAAAAGGCAGCCTTAACAATAGCATTCAAAACCCAACATCACCACTCACTAAAAATGATCGCATTGCAGGTGTTTTTTTTTTTTTTAATTAAAATGCAAGTTTAATCGGTAATCATGACTCTCGCTTGTCGATGTACTAATTCCAAAGAAAATAAAGAAAATAGTTAAGAACATTTTCCTAACAGACACAGATTCAGTTGAGGGACATTCCGCTATCTGGGTACATGCCGGGCAGTTTTTAGCTACCATTGGTCCCCTCCTACTGTCTTTCTATAAATTTAAGATAGCACTTGAGCCCTTTCTTAGGCCTCTCTCAAATAAGTACTAAAAGAAGTTTTTAATGATTTCTTTACAACACTGTGTGGCAGCCAAAAGGAACAAGTCATCCAGGATGCTTAACTGGCAATCAATGGATCTTAGCAAGGATCAATGTAGAAGAAATCTCTGCATTAGTTAGTGTCACAGAAATAGCCATGCCTGGTGTCTTACTCAATGGGGCAGAAATCAAACTTTAAAAAAAAAAGGTTTAATCTGTTTAGATTAAACAGACCATCAGAGCTTGGAGTAACAAAATTTCAAATTTTAGACAGAGAGTAACAAGAGCAGAGCAGAACAGAGCTGGGCCACCCTAGCCAGATGCCACTGTGGTTTCTGCACTGAACAGTGACCTTGGGAAAGTCTGAATGGCCTTGGGCTTTCCTGGGTCCTGAGTGCTCCTGCTCCCCAAACTGAGGCTATAGAGCTCCCAAATCCATCAGAATTGAAGAACACCCACCAACATAATCTATGGTGAATTTCTGAGAATGTTGCTTCCCATTCAAGTGGCATTAATATAGGTCAGATTATCACCATGGCAACCCCCTGTGCCTTCTTCATTTTTACAGGTACCCAGGGGAAGTGTCATGGACGCATTTCTGAACCATAATCTCTTAGGTCACAACAATGACCCAGAAACACTGGGTGATTGTGTCCTAGAAAGCTTAATCTTTGATGGACCACATCCTGAGCCAAGTCTTATTTTAGATTCATTCAAATTTCACAGGTTTACAAAATCTATAAAGGTCTCTCATCATTGTATTGAAACTAACAAGACTCTCATCCCTTCATCCTCCTATTCTTTTTCTCTCTCTCAAATTAAAATATGCCCCTCAAGATAAACTTCACGGGCCCAGTGAGGTAGTCTAGCAGTTAAAAGTCCTCGCCTTGAGGGATCCCATATGGGCATCAGTTCTAATCCCAGTGGCCCTGCTTCCCATCCAGTACCCTGCCTGTGGCCTGGGAAAGCAGTCGAGGACTTCCCAAGGCTTTGGGATCCTGCACCTGCGTGGGAGACTTGGAAGAAGCTCCTGGCTCCTGGCTTCAGATTGGCTCAGCTCCAGTCACTGCGGCCACTTGGCTCCTGCCATTGCAGCCACTTGAGGAGTGGACCAGTGGATGGAGGATCTTCCTCTCTTTCTCTCCTTTTCTGTGTAAATCTGACTTTCCAATGAAAATAAATATCTTTAAAAAAAAAAAAACACTATGCATACAATTCAAAATTAACCCTGTTCATTCCATTTTCCATGAACATTTGAAGTGCCCTAGGACAGGAACTCCAAGGATAGAGTGGGAGAGTGGCAGTCCATGTTCCAGGGATGTGAGATTTTAACAATGAAAAGATGGAGAAATGCTAAATCTGTTAGGATTCAGAGTTCCTTCAGCAACACTCAAACTCCAAAAAAAAATGAACAAGAGGGAGAAAACTACAGATAGTTCAGACAAAAGTGCTTTTTGAGTTTCCATTTATTCAAAAAAAATTTCTCCTCTAACTTGAACGTTGTTAAATGTCATTGTTCTCTCCCCTCCCCAACACTGCCCCCCCCCGAAAAAGGGCAATGTGTTGGACAGACATTAAGGCAAAAAGATCTTCCTATTAAAAGTGACCTGGAAACCAAGGAATTAAAGTGTTTTGTTCTTTTTATCTGCCCCACCCCCCCACCAAGGAAATTGCTTTTTAAAATGCACTATAAAATATGTGTGAGAAAGTAGCTAGGGCTGACTTGAGATTGAATAGCTGTTTATATCTGCTTCCTGTTTAGCTGTTTGATAAAGTTCAGCCCTGCGTTTTATAGTCAGCTTTGGATAAGGCTTCCCAGAATAACCTTGATGTGGGGTCTGATGGTTGGGAGGACCCCTGAACTACATCCTGCAATTCACACTCCATGAACACACAGCCCTTACTAAACTCAACAACTTCACAAACAACAAAACGTCACTGTCCCATTTCCTCTGCGGAGCCCTGCTTTGAAACTCCAAAACACAAAGTAGGGAAAGAAACAAGGGGGAAAAAAAATGATCTTCTTGGGAAACAAAAGTATGCTGTCAGACAGCATTATAATAACAGTCCTTTATTGTTTTTTAATTAAGCCATAAATTCCTCTTCAAAATAAACTAATCTCAAAGATGGACTACGTGAGTCTATGGGAGAAACAAACATTGTGACTAACAGTTTTGCGTGCATTAACATAGTTGCCCAAGACCAGCAACTAATCCACATACTTACCCTTGTCTGATTAAGCAATCGTTGACATGAAAATCTCCAATCACAGAACACACACACACACACACACACACACACACACACACACACACAAAGCAAAACGAAATTAAAAAGCCACAGAAGAACTTCAACGTATGGAAAGAAAGTCATTGAATGTCAAGGAGAAAATAAAGAAGACAGAGCCTTGAAAGCCCGGAGGACTCAATTTCTGGCTTTAGCCATGGGGCGCTGAAGTGCTGATGCGCACGCAATTGACAAAAAAGAAAAAGACAACAGAGGGAGGGAGCTAATGGTGGGGAATGAATTTTTACCTCCATGACTACCCCAAGCAGAACTGGAGAGACACAATAAGAATACACCGCAGACACAACTGTGCTCCCCAAATGCTCATGTAGCCTCATCCACAGTGGGTGATGTTTGGAGATGCAGCATTTGGGCAATAAATAGATTTACGGAGGTCACGAGGGCGGACCTTCTTAATGAGCTCAGTGATCTTGAAAGAAGCAGACAAGACAGCAGGGCTGTCTTTCAGCCATCTGAGGATCTAATGAGAGGGCAGCCACCCATCCACAAGACAGGAGACTGCTCTCGCCACAATCCAAGAAGGCTGGCATCCCGACCTCAAACCTCCACCCCCCAGAACAGCAAGAAAGAGGTTCTGTTGTTTAAGCTATCCAGTCAGTGGCAAGTTGTTATAGTAAGCTGAGCACATGACAACATAACTCTGTTGGAAAAGATCTTTCATGAGTTGTCTCCATTTCGTCAACTCCAAGGCCTGAACATTTTCACCTTTATTTCTTACTGGCTAGCTCTCTTACATTCTCTATGTGGAAAATTACTGGAATTGCATCCCTCCCTCAAATTAATAAATCTGAGAGGCATCCACCAGTTTATACCCCACAAATGGCCACAATGCACAGGCTAAAGTCAGGAGTTGAGAATTTAAAGCCAGGGATTTGAAGCCTCACCACCCTCTCCCATGGTCCACATTAGTAGGAGACTAGAGACAAGTACTCTTGTCCATGCTTTCTGTTTGTTTAAAATGACTCCTTTCTTTCAAGTCATTTGTCTCTTCAACTTCTTATTTCACCAGCCAGTCCTTCCCAACTCCTACATGGCTTCCTCTCCCACTACCTTCCCTTCAATGACTACTGGTCCCTTGGGATCTTTTCATCTACATTTTCCCTTCATTGAGCCTCTCCACCTGCTACATGTAACCATATTCTTTACATTATTCCCCCATGAATATTCCTAAGTCCGCCCCCTTTCCATGACTCCTTCCCTCCAAACTTCAGACTCTGATACCTCAAGTCCAACACAGCCAGGTAACCTTAAACTTGTCTCCCCTGTATTCTATGCTTTAGTTTACTACCACTGTCTGCCACCAAGCTGAAACTGCAGAATCCTATAGAACACTCCCATCTCAACACATTTCATCACTTGTACTTTTAAGATATTTTTTTTACTCTGTCCTGCCCTTGGAATCCATATCATAGTACAAATACTCTGTTTCACATAAAAACTAATGAAGACCCTCCTGAGGATCTCCTAGCCTCCAAAACCAGCCTTGCCCTGAAACCACCCCACACACAGCAGCCACACCCCACACAGAGCAGCCACACTAACCGGTACAAAGGGGTTCACTGGTTTCACACATCCTGCTCAATAGTCCCAGTACTTCCCAATAACATTAGCTGCATGTGTCCAATGTTTGCTGTCACAGACTATTTACAACAGTTGATTCATATATACATATATGTACTTATATATATAATAATTATATATATGACTAATAATGATTCTATTATGTATAATTATTAGCCCTGATACACTAATGAAGGATGAGAGAAAGTCAAGGTACTTTGTGAAGTTACTTAATAATTTGAGAAATAAGCTGTGAGTTGAATGGAGGAAGTCCACAATAGGGTGCTCTCAGCCAAGACGCTGTCCTTCTCAGCATGCTGTGCACAGTCCTCCGGGTCCAGCCTCTCATGGGCCTTCTCTGGTCAATTCCTGACCTGTGCATCATGTGACGGACACCAGGTTGCCTATGGTTCCCTCCATGAGGTGGGCTGGGAGTGCCTCTGCTTATGCCATTCCTCTCAAAAGGAATGAACTTCAAGGTGTACTCCAGGCCAACTGTGCAACACATGTTCACCTCTAGCTTCATCAGCAGCATTTCCATGTTGACTCTGCTGAGCTTGGTCAGGCTTGGGTGCCTGTCACCCCCTACCACCACCACCACCCCACCGCCACCACCAAAGCCACCCAGTCGTGTCTCGTACTTGTCCTGCACTCATGGCATTATCTTGAATTTATGCCTGTTGCTCTGGAAAAGAGCCCTTAATCATTCCTCAGAATTCTTACTGTGTAGGACTGACTGTAAAATGCTACAAATGACAACAGCAGTATAATGAAACCAGACAGTTCTTACAGGATTAAGGGCTGTCCTGGAGGGTAAAATCCTTTGTGATGCTCCTTTTCAGCACTTCCCATTTGGTCAATCTACTTGTCAACATTTCCTAGGAGATGAGCACCCCTCATTTCTCAAGAGTTTGACTTGCTCGTTTGAGAATCCTGCCAATGCCAACCTACTTGGTCATCAGCAGTTCCCTAAAGTCAGCGTTCAAGCAACATTGACTGGCAACAAACTCATAACAAAAACTAGAAAGACAAGCCCAGCTCTCTGGGGCAGCCAGCTCCACTGACCTGGCTGCCAGGAGAATTCAAGACATCCTCCGGGTCGGCCCTTCAATGCACAGACAAGAAACTGCAACCTGAAGAAGCAATCCTGAGTTCACAGAACTCACCTGTCACTCAAACGCAGGCCAAGTGCTGTGTCTAATGAGGGCTGTCCTGGAACAAGAAAAACCAGCCAGGCTGGAACCAATCTGGGACTGCTGTTTTGCTTTTTAAGATCTGGGCATGCAATGTGAGATAATGCAGATTAAAAATAAAACAAAAAGTTGCTATTTTGAAGTGCTGTCATCCAAAGAGTGATAAATATGAGCTGAATTCCACAAGAGCTGGTGGAAACTGAGCAGGAATAAGTAGAAGTTACTGGAGAAACCTTAGGCAAGGGGCTAATTACGAAACAGTTTACTCCATTTAAGAAGAAAAAACAGAGCCCAGTACCACGGCACACTAGGCAAAGCTTCTACCTGCAGCAGTGGCATCCCACATGGGCACTGGTTCATATCCCAGCTGCTGCATTTCTGATCCAGCGTAGGGCTTGGGAAAGCAGAAGATGGCTCAAGTCCCATCTGGGAGACCTAGAAGAAACTCCTGGTTCCTAGAAGATCTCTATCATTCCTTCTCTCCATAACTCTGCCTTCCAAATAAAACCAAAAAACCAAATCTTAAAGACACAGAAACATGAATTCTCACTTGAGCTGTCAACCTCACTCATCTTTTGGATGCATCAGATGGGGATTACCCATCGTATTTCACAAAAGGTACTAAATGCATCTTTTCAAAAATCAATTTTACTTCAAATTGACTCCCATAATTAATCTCAGTTTTTCTTCAGTTTTTACTCAAAATTTCAGTCCATCCTTCCTAGCTATAATTATTATAAAATTTCCCACTGTTCCTGTGAGTTTGAGAGGCAGAACAAAAAGAAAGGTGAAATGGGAGGAGGGAAAGAGGTGGGGAGAGAGACAGAGAAAAGGGAAAAAAGGGGGGGGAGAAGAGAGAAGAAACATTATACAGCATTATACAGCAGACAGTGTATTTGACACTTTTTACATAAACTATATATATATATATAATGCAAAGTTGTACGTATATATATCCATATATTTATATAAAAGTTTTTGAAAAATGGAAATAAATTTATAATGCCAAAGAAATTCAAAACCTCTTCACAGCTTTTTGATAATACATATTATCCACAAACTTTTGAAGAACCTGCATAACTCTTCTAATTCTCAAAATGTGTTACCTTCTCCATTTTACAGAGGAGATAAAGTAACTCACGCAGGTCACAGAACAGTTAATTGGTTGGGATAAGAAAAGTTGTGCTCTTGTGTTGGAGAACAACTCCTGCTGAACAAATTGTGCTCCTTCCATATGATCGCATTGTATATGACAAAGGGGAAGAAAATGCAATTGCTAGAATAAACATTAAAACCTAACAAAAGATGATTTCTTTCCCTTCAACTTACCAGCATTAGATATGAAAAGATAAATTATCAACATCAAAATATTCCAAGAAACCATTTCAAGAGAAAGACGCCTTCTGCCTCCTCCTGTCTGTACAGCCTAGGCGACTTACCAGTAGGACAATCTCGTGTCGCCTTCTGCCTAAAACTTCAGTAGTTCTGAGTCCTCGAGAGCTGTAATCCAATTCTATAGATCTTTTATCCAAAGTCCTTGCTGAGTGGAGGGTATTCATTTAACCCCCTCCCTGGTGCCTTCTCCAACGCCTGCCCCCCAACCCAGCATTCCTTCTTGAAAAAGGCCAAACCAACTTCCCTCTCTATCCTCCTGATTACAAACCTTGACCATGACCCCTTAGTATCTTCATTTCTCACTGTTGATTGTTTCGTTCCTAACTTTATCCTAGACATACATCCCAACATACATCAGACATTCTTCCAACACCAAATGAGAGTCTAGAACTATTTTCTAAGTTACCAGGGGAGGGGAGAAGTAGTACTATTATTCCAAAGAACATTTAAGAAATCAGAAAAGCAGTAACAAAAATGCATCTGATCTCACTCAGAATCACAGCTAAACTCCTCAAACAAGTAACAAGATTCTCTATGACCTCACTAGCCTATCCCACCCTACTCTTAACCTTAGCACCTTGGCTTCCCTGCCTCTTCCTGTTCATCTCCAGCCATACTTGGTCTCCTGGCTGTTCCTTGCTCTCTCTCTGGGACTTTACATTGCTGTTTTAGCCCTTCCTGTATGAGATGCATGGCTCACTCCATCTTCCGTTGGTTTCCTGCTAGTAGACTGAATTTCTGCCTCCTACCCCATGCCTTCCTTTTCTTGCTAGCACTCATGACTGTCCAATATTCTTATATTTACTTACTTATTTGTTGATTATGGGTCTTTCCTTCTAGAAAATCTGCAGAAGGCAGGGATTTTGCATGACTCAATCCAAGGAGTATCTTGCATATGCTAAATGCTCCATAAATATTTATTCAATGGCAAGGAGTTTTTCTTGCTCATCTCTGAACGTCAGATCCCAGCTTGGCATATGCTGAACTAATGAATGTTCACGGGAAGTTAAGTCATGGGGATGGATGAACTCACACCTTGAGTCAGAATAAGAAAATTAAAAGGTCAAACTTTGAAACTGGAGAACTGTCAATGTTTAATGAATGAATGATGAGAAAGCAGCCAGTAGAACAGAGAGAAAAAACAATCCAATACTTAGAAGGGAAATTGTGAGGGATGTATGTTGGAAGCCAAAGGAAAAGTGATTAACAGTGTTAAAAGGTGGCATATCCCATAGGACTGAAAAGAAGTGGTGTGCATAAAATTAAGCTGAACCGAATAGTACAGTCATGACCCAGTGGCATGTGGCTGAAAGAATCAGAGGGGGAATGACAATGGACTTCGCTTTTAGAAAGTCTATCAGTGAGTGGGAGGGGAGAGTCAGATAGGGAAACAGTAGGGAAGATTTTTTTTTTGAGAAATAGAAAATGGAGAATAGAAGGAAAAGCTCAAGATCCAGGAGGAACTAGAGATAATACAAAAGACCAAGAGGAACCAGGAAGACCCCAGTTGAGTGGGCAGGGGAAAGACAGGCAACAGTATTCAGAAACATTGGCGGGAGTGGAAAAATAGAAGGATTATTATCTCAAGTCTCTGAGGGAAAGAGTTCACAAGGTCATTTCTGAGTGTGGTTGGGGTTGACATGTTTTCCAAGCCCTTTCATGGCTGTAGGGGGTGAGGAGGGAGTCCCAAGCCATCTCTGGAGTACACTGCAGTTCAACCAAGGAGCTGCAAGAGCAGGTCAATCACAGCCCCACATCGAGGCTGGCCAGCCACCTGTGGCAGTGTGCCAGACATGGTAGCTGTCACCAGGGCCTGGAGCTCAAGCGCCCTGTGCAGAAGCAGTCCCAAGGCCCTAGAGCTCAGCACAGGATGCCTCAAAGAGTTCGTGGAGAACGGAATGAAAAGAATGTAAAGTTTATTTTGGTATTAAAACTGTTTTAAAATCACATATGTAAGTAAAAAGTGGCAGATGTGGGTGGGGGCAAATAGAAGGAGACAAAGGGAAAGAAACCAGATTTTTAATTTTTGTTTACTTAATTTATTTTAAAATTTTCATCTTTCATGATGCAGTTCCACAAGCTCAGAACTTTTCCCTTTCACTCTCATTGTTTGCCATCCCCCACACTGAAACCAGATTTTTAAAATCATTATCAGGAGCAGCAAGGTAAGGCAAAGGAAGTGACAGAGATGTCTGATTTTGCTGTCTGTGTGGTGGCAGAACAAGGTCTAGAAGGTTCTGAAGAGGAGACAGAAGGACTGCTGAAGAGGGAGGGACCTGGGATCCTGGAGTCTTAACGAGACCGATGACAGGGGAAAGCAGGAAAAACACAGGGACACAGGTGGGAAACAGGCTGGGAACATCAGAGAGAGCTGGCCTGTGCGACACAGGAGCCACGGAAGTTAGACTCTCTGAGTTGACACCAGAGGTATCAAGGGTAGGCTGAAGGGAAAACCACCACGTGGGCTGCAGAACAAGCTAGCGACTCCCGTCAGTTAGGCACCTGCTCCCAGAACAAACCAGCTCCAGGGAGACCTCCAGGCACACCACGCCGGCTGGGGCCTTGAGGACAGTCTGAAACACAAACCCCTCTCCGAAACCAACCAGATTATGCAAAATGAGATCTACACCCTATCAGAGTCAAAACAATTTGGTTTGACCCTATGTAACAATCTTACCTCAAATACTCACAACCCTTACCTCACCTGTTCCTAAAGAGGTGTTAGAAGGACCACTACAGAAGTTATTTCTAAGTAACCTCTCAGATCCCCAGGATTAGAATTCCAACACATAGTTCTTTTTTTTTTTAAGACTTACTTATTTTTATTTGAAAGGCAGAGTTATAGAGAAAGAAGGAGAGACTGAGAAAGAGCTCTCCCTTGTGCTGGTTCACTCCCCGAACAGTGGCAATGGCCGGAGCTGGGCCAGTCAGAATCCAGAGCTTATCCTGGGCCACCCACATGTGTGTAGGGGCCCAAGGTTCCACCTCTGCTGCCTTCCCAAGCCTCTGCAGGGAGCTGCATCAGAAACGGAGCAGCCAGAACTCAAACTGGCACCCATGTGTAATGCTGGCACCACATGCAGAGCCTTAGCCTGTTACACCATGGTGCCAGCCCCCAAAATGCAGATTTAAATTGTAAGTTCTTTTGTATCTACCATTTTTTTTTCTGCTTAAGAACACCTGGAAGTAATTTGGTAAGCATAGCGTGTCCCCAGTTAAAGACTATCAACTTTGGAGCAGGGATTGGAAACATTACAAGCCTCCACCACTAGGGGGCAAGACCACAAACCACATCAGAATCTACAAGTGAGAAGGTGCGGTGCCTTCAGCCTCTTCCTATGCAAGTGATCCCACAGACCAGTTAAGCTACACAACCACGGAGGCAGAAGATGATCTCTACAAATACTTCGAATGCATGGTAATAATTTGTAATTTTATGTAGCTATGCGATTAATAAATAAACACCAGTCATTTATAATCCTTTGGGTTTGTCCATAGTGGGACAAACAATACTGCAAAATATCAGCCAAACACAGGCTGGTGTCCAAGGCTTGGAGTGATCGTTACAATGGCCTGTGACTCATCAGGGAGCCATCAGAAGCCACACTAAGCAGGTGACAATGTGTGAAGAAACTACTAGAGGCATTTAACGTGCCCTTTTAAAATGTGTTTCAACAGGACCACACCACCCATGTGAAATATGTGCTAGTCTACTAGTTAAGAAAAATGTTCTGCTCAGAAGAGATTGCCTCATTAAGTTTTGTGTAAGCCAGGCAGTGCATTTCTTCATATTCTTTCGGTTGCAAGTGAGCACCAAGAAGTTTTGATGTCAAGGGTTTTTTAGGTGCTAGCTTTCCATTAAACCATGAAACCTTGCTTTCCTCAGTCTAAATGACTGGGCACTCTTCTCTCTGATTCTGCTTGGAACTCTAATTGGGTCCCACACACACTTGGCAGGAACCCAAGTACTTGGGCCATCTTGCACTACTTTGCTAGGTTCGCCAGCAGGAAGCTAACTCAGAAGTAGAGCATCTGGGGCTCGAACCAGCCATCATACAGGATGCCGTCATCACAAGCAGTGGCTTTTAACCCTCTGTTCCACAATGCCAGACCCTGTACTTTTTTTTTTTTAAGCACTGAGTACTTGCTATCCAGTTCGTCTACACCAGTGTCTATTTTATATGGAATCTGTTTGTTACAAGATTGTATGACTAAATTATTTTAAATCAGTTTTGGTCAACAAAAATGCTTAACCTCTGGCAGTTATGTCACCATTAAATTAATATGAGGACCACATAAAGCAACAGATTAGGGGTATATATTTTCTGACTCAATGAATCAGCTATAAAGAAGTTAGCATGAGTAAAAGCACAGCTTCTTTTAGTACAATGGTCTGCAATCACCCTCGTGATGGCTTTATGGAAAGGTTTCTGCCAAGCAGGACCTACTCCGAGCAGCTGGCTGAGGACCCAGCACAGGGCAGGCACTTGGTAAAGTGAGCTTCCCTGAAGATGGGGACATGGGCACTGTCCTAACACAAGCTTCTTGGTCCGGTCTTCTCATCTAGAAAAGACCAATGTGGTAGTGCTGCGCGTGCGGGTGGGAAGATAAATATTATCCTACAACTGGTTACACCATATGGAACAAGAACTTAACTTGCAAATCTTATTAGTACAGATTGCTCTTCACAGCAGAACACACTGTACTCTTCTGTTTAGCACACTGTCAGCTCTAGGTCTTCACACCAGCCCTCCTGGGATCTTCATGTGCTTCTAACACGGCTGGTGAGAGATGAGGCTTGGATGTGTAGAATGGGATAACACGCCAGCCATGGGACACAGCAAAGCCAGCCATGGGACACAGCAAAGCCAGCCATGGGACAGAGTAAAGTCGGCCATGGGACACAGCAAAGCTAGCCATGGGACACAGCAAAGCCAGCCATGGGACAGAGTAAAGCCAGCCATGGGACATAGCAAAGCCAGCCATGGGACAGAGTAAAGCCAGCCATGGGACAGAGTAAAGCCAGCCATGGGACATAGCAAAGCCAGCCATGGGACATAGCAAAGCCAGCCATGGGACAGAGTAAAGCCAGCCACGGGACACAGCAAAGCCAGCCATGGGACATAGCAAAGCCAGCCATGGGACAGAGTAAAGCCAGCCATGGGACAGAGTAAAGCCAGCCATGGGACACAGCAAAGCCAGCCATGGGACACAGCAAAGCCAGCCATGGGACATAGCAAAGCCAGCCATGGGACATAGCAAAGCCAGCCATCCTGGGCCAATTATGAGACAGTCTTATGATCCTGTTTTTCACTACCCCAATCCTTCAATCTTAGGAGTTTCTGTTTCTAGGAAAGATTGGCTATTGAAACGGACACATGTATAATTACTTTGGGTAATGTTCCAAACTCTACTCCACATCACAGTTTCTTTCCATTCCTGGATTTGCTTGTTGTGCTAAAATAGCTGGAAAGAGAAGCTAAAAAGAAATGTTCCAGAAACTGAAAGGACTATAAAGAGTATAAAAGCTATAAATCACCCTATAAAACATCTGATCCAAAATTCAAACCATAAGTAGTTAAAATATGTAAGCTAATCAATGACTATTCATTCAATAAAAAGGCATATAAAATCAACAAAACACTATGCTTTCCCAGGCACACCATCAGATATTTCAAAAGCATTGAGCCCGGCATGATAGTATAGTGGTTAAAGTCCTCACCTTGCATGCCTGGGATCCCAGATGGGCGCTGGTTCTAAACCCGGCAGCCCTGCTTCCCATCCAGCTCCCTGCTTGTAGCCTGGGAAAGCAGTTGAGGACAGCCCAAATCCTTGGGACTCTGCACCCATGTGGGAGACCCGGAAGAGCTCCTGGCTCCTGGCTTCGGATTGGCTCAGCTCCAGCCACTGTGGCCACTTGGGGAATGAACCTTTGGATGGAAGATCTTTCTCTCTGTCTCTCCTCCTCCCTGTATAGTTGCCTTTCAATAAAAATAAATCAATCTTTTTTTTTAAAAAAAAAAAAAAGTATTTCAAAAGGATCACAGAAAAATGGACTTAAAAGAGCCAGGGCCCAGTGCGATGGTTTAGTGGCTAAATCCTCACCTCGTATGTGCCAGGATCCAATATGGGCACCAGTTTATGTTTTTGCTGCTCTACTTCCCACCCAGCTCCCTGCTTGTGGCCTGGTGAAGCAATAAAGGATGGCCCAAAGCCTTGGGACCCTGCACCCATGTGGGAGACCTGGAAGAGGTTCCTGGCTCCTCACTTTTGATTGGCTCAGCTCCAGTCACTGCGGCCACTTGGGGAGTGAACCAGTGAATGGGAGATTATTCTCTCTGTCTCTCCTTCTTTCTGTATATCTGACTTTCCAATAAAAATAAATAAACCTTCCAATAAAAATAAATACACCTTAAAAAAAAGTTTTAGGAGTGGGCTGTTCAGAGATTCTTCACCAAGAAGGGACTCAGAGGTAAGACAGCAAGCAAGAGAATGCACGTGAGCCAATTTAATGAAAACAAGTAATGAGCAAAGTGCCCCTGACAGACCAATCAGGCACTTCAGCAGAGCTGAGCCCCGTCTGCATTCAGACTGCAGCCTTTATGGTTTGGGGTTTTGGTCCCCTCTCCACACCCTTTCTGGGATTGCTGGATGATAGGCTTCCTGGGCATGGAATTCCTAAATTCCTCCCAGGACTTTATAATGGACCTACTGATTCCTTCAGTGCAGGCTGGGGGAGAAGACCCCCTAAAATGCCCAGGAGTTGGGCCCAGCACAGTAGCCTAGTGGCTAAAGTCCTCACCTTGCATGTGCTGGGATCCCAAATGGGCACCGGTTCTAATCCCAGCAGACCTGCATCCCATCCAGCTCCCTGTTTGTAGCCTGGGAAAGCAGTCGAGGACGGCCCAAAGCCTTGGGATCCTGCACCTGTGTGGGAGAGCCGGAAGAGGCTCCAGGATTCTGGGTTCGGATCGGCACAGCTCCGGCCACTGTGGCCACTTGGGGAATGAATCAGAGGATGGGAAATCTTCCTCTCTGTTTCTCCTCCTCTCTGCATATCTGCCTTTCCAATTAAAAAAAAAATACATCTTTAAAAAAAAAATGCCCAGGAGTGGGTTAGGATCAATCACACCAGCATATTAAACGATGACAAGACTTTTGATCTATAAATGCTGGTTTGTTTCTAAATTTCTTCTTCATTCAACCACACACATGTCCACTCAATAACGTTACTGAACTGAAGTGCTTCTTTACATGTGAAATGCTGTTCCCAAGGCTGGCTTCTGCATTTCTTTCCTTATCCATCCCTACACGGTTCCTAACAGGTGGATCCCTGCCACCTATGTGGGACACGTGGACTGAGTTCCTGGCTCCTGTCTTCAACCTGGCCCAGACAAGGCGTTTGTAGACATTTGGAGAGTGAACCTGCAGAGGGTAAGAGCTTTCTCAGTCTGTCTCTTTAGCTTTCAAATAAATACATAGAAAAATTATTTTCAAAATCAAAACAAATGCCTTTCCTCCCCTCTTCCCCCACCCCCGCAAAAAAAAAAAAAAAAAAAAAAAAAAAGCTAGTAAGGACAGTCCGAGCAGGTTCTGGTTGTTCAGATGAGGAGTTTGGGTTTCCTCTTAGTAAAAGCCAGCTGCATCCCTTCTCAGCCCATACAAAGAAAGTGCCACCAGCAAAACAGGGAAAGGTACTTGTTTTCAGGCCACAATTGGTGGTTTCTTCTCTCCTGTGGGTTTCTTTTCAAAGTTGGATATAAACACAGGAGACAGGAGCAGTGATGGCCAGCATTTGCCACAATAATACTCCGCATTTTGCAGACAGCAGCTGAGCCATCCCTGTCGCCAGAGAACCACCACAGACTGCCTGCAGGTAATACACTTCAGACATCAGTGCACCCTCACATGTGAGAGCAATATGCACCAAGGGACATCAGAGCTCACTTTGACTCATGTGTGACTGCTATGTGGTCCCTTTTGAGGAAGAAGGAAAATTATTTGAGGCAGCTTAGAACTAACTGAAGTACTGGGAAAAGATCAATTACTAATCCATCAACAACTATACTCTAAGGGAAAGTCACCTGCTCCTGGAACGAAGTCCTGGATCACAAAACACAATTCCCACCCTGTCTCTGGAACAGCTCCATAACTGCCCAGGGCACTGAAAATAAAGTGGAAAAATAAACAGTCTCTCCTACTGTACTATTTGGGAATCTCACAAATCAAGGGGATTGTTCCCCACCCGCTTCACCCCGTAACAAAGCAATAAACCCCACAGCAAACACCAACTGAGCGCTCTCTCATTGAATCCCCTTCCAATACCATCTACTTGGAGGTATCATTAGAACCCACAGACTGAGGGCTCTGTCCCACCAGCCTGCTCTCCATACCAGGAACCAATGGCAAGCCCTAACTTTTTTAACTTGTGCTCCAAATTTGACTCATTTGTTTGAGGAGTTCACAGAACTCAGATAAATGCTTACATTTACCATTATAAAGAATACTGCAAAGAGCATTACAAAAGATGAGGGGACACATGGGATAGAGAATGTTGAAATGGGAGAGGGGGGCCCGGCGCGGTGGTGCAAGTGGTTAAAGGTCCTCGCCTTGCACGCCCGGGATCCCATATGGGCGCCGGTTCTAATCCCGGCAGCCCCGCTTCCCTTCCAGCTCCCTGCCTGTGGCCTGGGAAAGCAGTCGAGGACGGCCCAAAGCTTTGGGAACCTGCACCCGTGTGGGAGACCCGGAAGAGGCTCCTGGCTTCGGATCGGCATAGTATCGGCCCGTTGCGCTCACTTGGGGAGTGAATCATCGGATGGAAGATCTTCCTCTCTGTCTCTCCTCTCTGTATATCCGCCTTTCCAATGAAAAAATAATAAAAATAAATCTTTAAAAAAAAAAAAAAAAAAGAAATGGGAGAGGGGGCCCCAGTGCAATAGCCTGGAGGCTGAATCTTTAACCTTGCATGTGCCAGGATCCCATATGGACAACAATTCATATCGTGGCTGCCCTGCTTCCCATGCAGTTCCCTCCTTGTGGCCTGGGAAAGCAGCAGAGGATGACCCAAAGCCTTGGGATCCTCACCCATGTGGGATACCCAGAAGAAGCTCCTGACTTCAGATTGGCTCAGCTCCACCATTACGACCACCTGGGGGGTGAACCAGTGGACAGATGATCTTTCTCTCTGTCTCTCCTTCTCTCTGTATATCTGCCTTTCCAATAAAATCAATAAATCTTGAAAGAAAGAAAGAAAGAAAGAAAAGGAAAAGAAAAGAAAAGAAGAGAAAAGAAGAGAAGAGAAGAGAAGAGAAGAGAAGAGAAGAGAAGAGAAGAGAAGAGAAGAGAAAGAAAAGAAAAGTAAAGAAAAGAAAAGAAAAAGAAACAGAGAGAAACAGAAAAGCATGGCTGAGCAGCTAAAGTCCTCGCCTTGAAGGCGTCGGGATCCCATATGGGCTCCGGTTCTAATCCCAGCAGCTCCACTTCTCATCCAGCTTCCTGCTTGTGGCCTGGGAAAGCAGTCAAGGTCGGTCCAGAGCATTGGGACCCTGCGCCCACGTGGGAGACCTGGAAGAGGTTCCTGGTTCCCGGCTTTGGATTGGCTCAGCACCAGCCGTTGTGCTCACTGGGGAGTGAATCATCAGACGGAAGATCTTCCTCTCTGTCTCTCCTCCACTCTGTATATCTGACTTTGTAGTAAAAACAAATAAATCTTAAAAGAGAGAGAGTGCTAGATCTATTAACTATTGACTTTCATTCTCCAAATGGACTGGACTGGGGTCAAAGTTGAGCGCTGTGAACATAAACTCAGGTGTTTCACTTTGCGGGCAGGGACCCAATTACCTGAGCAATCACTGTTACATCCCAAGGACTGCATTAGTGTGTAGCTGGAGCTGGGAGCTCCTGTGGGCCTAGGACGTGCCAGTATGAGACACAGTGGCCTTAATGGCCAAATGCCTGCATGGTAAGTAGAACTTCTGTTACCGTAACTCCCAAGGCTCAGATTCAGTGAGCTAACTAAGGAATCCTCAGCGAATTCCTGAAGGCTCAGAATACCTGTCTCTCCTTGACATATGGTAGCTATTTGTCAAACTGAACTGAACATAATGTTAAGTTTGAAAATATTTGGGCACAATTATACAATAAATACAGAGAACTCAATAGTCCAACTTTTATATTATTCCAGTTGTAAATTCCAGTTGAAAAATTCTGAGAGTATCTGCTATAGCCACCATTTTAGAAAAGCACAAAACTAAGACTCAGGATTGGGAAGAGAATCACTCAGAACCTAAACCCTTACAGAGATTAGAACCAGTGTGTGACTGCTGGCACTCTCCTGCTGACTCGCTCTCTCTTACACACACATCACTTCTACTTATTTTTTCTGGGGGAAATCATTTGCCTCTATAATCTAGGAACGAGCAAGCCAATATCCTAGTAAAACTCTGGTATCTTAATTTCTCTCATTTAAGAGACCTATTTTATGAACACATTTCTTTGTACCTAAAACTGGTATCTCCCATAGAGGGTGTTAAATACAAACAGATATTTCAGTCTCTCTTCAACAACCTATTCTTTTAAAATCCAAGTCACCATCTCAACCTTTTGCTTTTTTTTTTTAAAGATTTATTTATTAATTTGAAAAGCAAAGTTACAGAGTGGATGAAACAGAGATGGACCTCCCTTCAGTCGGTTCTCTCCTCAAGTGGCTGCAACTGCCAGGTAAGCCAGAGGCCTAGAACTCTATCCAGGTTCCAGCAGGAGAGCAAGGGTCAAAGCCCTTGGCCCATCTGCTGTTGCCTTCCAAGGCACGTAGGCAGGGAGCTGGGTCAGAAACAGAGTAGATGGGACTCCAAGTGGTGTACAAACATGGGATGCCAGTGTTTGGGTGTGTTGTGGTGTGTAGGGGTATGTGTGGGTGTGTCTGGGTGTCTTGGGGTGTGTAGGGGGGTGTTGCTTAACTGGTTGCACCACAACTCTGTCCTCCCTCCTATTTCCAGTGCTGCCTTACAGCCAAGGCTAGACTCAACAGTGAGAATGATTCCATTCAACTCATTCATTTTCAGGAAAGGAGGCCCAGATTATAAAACATGTTGCCAAGTCATCCACCTAGCAAAGCCAGCATGGGAGCCTACCTTTGTTATCCAGGTCTGTTTGCCCCTAGGAAATTAATTTGGAGACTCAGAGGATCTGTTACTAAAAAACCATCTCTTCCCTTAAAAATAGGATCTCTAGTTATCTATTTTTAATTCCTATGTTCAATAATTAAATTCCCATTACACAACCTATGTCTGGAGGGGTTTTCATTTTGTTTTGTTTTTCCTATTATAGCAATTATCTTCCCCCAACATAAAGAAAACTAAGTAACTAATAGCGAAATGTACTGATCTTTCTTGTCTGCCAGGCAGAGTTGAAGCAGCCCTCCTATTTGTAGCCCTTCATGTGATTTCAATAAAGTGAACATTTTAAATCTCTGTCCCATTATTGAAGAATTTTATCTAATACCTAAATTAGCACCCCAGCTCCCTCCACACAATCAGTTTGTATTCCTTTCAGATGAAAAGCATAGACAGGAAATCAGATGAAAAATTCGGTGAAATGAACAGGCACTTTAATTCCTTTTGCTAGGCACTGGCAACCAAAACTAGCATTTGGGAATACAAGAGGCACAAAGGCAGTCACTGAGCACTAAAACCTCTGGCTTATCTACTCACCCAGGCTGAGCTGGTTTGGATGGAGTGGAGAAGCAGTATATAACAGTATAGCAAAATTTCCACTTTGCTGCCAACAACAGTGGGAAAATGCTAAGGCAGAGATGACAGGCCCAGTGGCATAGCACTGTATTTTAGGTTTCCTTAAACATTAATCATAAGATGAAGTAACTTACACAGTTACAGAAACAAAAAAAAATCTAATATTACTAGCAGGATTTTTGATGAAGAATTAATAATTAGCATTTTGAACCTAGAGCTGAACAACAGTGGTTCAGCTATCCCAATTAGCTTACTGTCACTGTCTGTGTTAACAAGGCTAAGTAGAATTAAGACAGACAGAAGCAAATTTTGGTTAAAGGGTTTTCTACTCTCACACTGCTGACAAAAAAATTATAAAAAAAAAAAAACAGCAACCAAATCATTACACAATTTAAAAAGACAAAAAAGAAAAAATATTAATGTTTTAATTATGGCATATAAAATAATAAGATGCATATACACATTGCGTGTGGTCCACTGCTGTAACCCTATAGCTGCACAGAGAAAGCAAACAGGAAGCTGGAGCAGGCCATCTAGCTAATGGACCAGCAGTGCCAAAAGGGTACAACAGCAACCCTCCCCACTTGGATGACTCCCACAGTTGCACCCATGCAGCCTTCTGACAAATCATCTGTAACTGCCTGCTTTGGGTCAGACAGTGCTCTGAGCAAAAGCGACAGAGCAGGGAACCACACAGAAAGAGTCACTTCCCATATCTCAATTCCAATACTGCTTCTAGGTTGCAAGAATCGATTTCCAACATGGCCCCTCCATCACACATACCTAAAGCCAAGGTCATCTTTGTTCCCTAAGTCTTTTCTTCTTTGTACTCCCTGTGTCTGTGAAAGGATTTGTTTATCCTGACCACTTACTTTCCAGTGAGGCTAAACTCTAGCTTCTCCTCCACCTCTGCCCAGTCCTTCCACATGTCGCGATAGCCCTGCAATGCTGTTTCACGGTGCTGCCAGCTTTTCATCGTCTCTGATATTTGGTGAAGGACTTGACCGTTTCGTGCCTAGATTTTTGCATGAGCCTGCCAAGTGAAGGGCTGAGGCTTCTTCCCATCCAAAAGCTGCCCAACAATTCCTCTCCACCTCAACTGACAGCAACCTGACACTCCTGCTCTGCCCCCCACAAAAGCTTCACATGAATTCTTGACTCTTCTCTTCATTCTTCTCCACGTAAAATCCATCAGGAAATTCTGCAGACACAGTTCCAGAAATACACCAGGCCTCTGACCACTTGTCAACACCCACCATCCTGCTTTAAATGACATGCATCACTACAATAGCCACAGTGGCCTCCTTACTCTCCTCCCAGCTTTATTCTCACTATAACACAGTTTACTCTGAACACAACCAGAGTGAGCTTTTAAGGTGAGAGTTAGGGGGTAATAGTTCTCTACTCAAAATGATGTGAGGGAGCCCGTATCAAGTCAAATCCTTAAAAAGGGCTCGCTGGGGGCCAGTTGTGGCATCATGGATTAAGCCACTGTTTATAATGCCAACCAGGATGTTGAGTTTTCAGGTCAAGTTCCAGCTAATTCATGTCTGATCCAGTTCACTGCTCATGGAACTGAGAAAGCAGTGGAAGACGGTCCAAGTGTATGGACCTTTCAGGTCTCCTGTCTTTCAAACAAAGAAATAAATCTTTAAAATAAAATCTTTAAAAAAAAATTTTTTTAAGCCTCTCTGTTTCTGGCCTCATCTCCTTGACTCCTTCATTTACTAACTCTACTTTTCAACTCTAGGTGCTGGCCTCCTTAGGTCCTCAAACTCAGAAACGCAATGCCTGCATTATGCTCCTCTACGCTCACAAGCCTCCTTATCCCATGTTAAGTTTTCCCCCAAAGCAGCTACCATCTTCTGTAATACGCTCCCAATGTCCACTCAGAGTTATCATGGCTTTTTCCATTGGAATACAAATTCTGCCAAGAAGGAGTTGCTGTTGGTGCCTTGGTTCCTGCCAGGTGTCTCAACAGCAGTGCTGGACAGCAAACTGTGCTCACAGACTGACCGCCCCACTCACATCACATCTGTCTCAAAGGCTTTCTCAAGAGCAGTTCCGATGTCATCCCCCAGCCATAATTTCTTTAGTGATACCATAAATTTTGCTACTGTGATGTTATTCAATTCTCTTGACTTCTCAGTAACAACAAAGTAAAGAACTGAAAGTGGTTTCATATCTGGTCCTATTAACCATTCATTTTCTCAACAACACTGGATTTTGAATTTTCCCTTGTATGTCTCCTGGACATATCTGAGGGCAATGCAGTAAGATTTGGGATGAGAGAGAGGAGGAGGAGGAAGGGGGAGGGAAGAGAAGGAGAAGAGAGACAGAGGTACCTCTCTTCTAACTGAAATCAGGTAACTATGAAGAGGTAGCAACACAGAATCTATGTTATAGGACACTGATTTCCCTATAGTCCTACACCTGCCCATCCACCCCTCCAAATGTCTGTGTAAGCCTAGCAGTATACTATCTCTGATTCAACATGCCTACTGTAGCTTCTCTTACTTATTCATTCATCTTACTGAGCAACTTCAACATGTCAGAAGTTTAACTTGGACACTGGAGATACAGCCGTGAACCACCAAACAACTAACTCCAAGTCCTAAAGGACAGGAGCACACCATCTGTCAGCTCTGTGCCTGTGGCTCCTAAAAGGCTGGTTGTTATCCCCACCTCTGACGAACACTAATAGCAGACTGTTATCCCGGCAGTCACTGTATTCCAGAGCCTTGGTTAAAGCCAAATAGGGAGGATGCACTTGGTGTGACACATTAAGTCACCATTTAAATTCATTTAAATTATGCAAATCATTGCCAGAATTGGGTAAGTTCTCTTCAGTGTGTGTAACATTAATCTATTGGCTAGCCTTAAAATTTGGAACATAATTTTGTTCTGATACTATACAAAATCACAGCCTTGCTAAGTGCCTGCTTTGGAAGATGATTTTAAATCACTGACCCCAAAAACTTACTCTTCCTTTCAAGAGGAAAGCACTGGTCCTGAGGACAACAGACTCAACACTTCCCCAGAAAACAAAGTCATTCATCCACGAAGAGCAACAACGTAAAAATGCACATTCCCTATGATGGAAATTTCCATCCATCAGATATACTCTTGTCGAAAAGTAAAAGCCAACATGCTATCCCAAACTTAAAAAGTATGAGTATTATAAGTGCCACAGTAAATGACTCTCAATGCTTTATTAAGAAAAGAGCTGCTCCACCCAACAACACAGCTACAAATTATAATTATCACAAAAAGCCATACCCTTTGTCAAAATACAAACCTCATGTAGCTGGTCAATTTCCCCCACTTTTGCTAATATTGTGCCCTTTTTCTTAAAAATTTATTTATTTATTTGTAATTGGAAAGTCAAATTTACAGAGAGAAGGAGAGACAGAGACAAAGACATCCCATCCTCTGATTCACTTCCCAAATGGCCACAAAAGTCAGAGCTGAACTGATCCAAAGCCAGCAGCCAGGAGCCTCATCCGTGTCTCCCATGTGGGTACAGGGTCCCAAGACTTTGGGCCGTCCTTGACTGCTTTCCCAGGCCACAAACAGGAAGCTGGATGGAGAGTGGGACAGCTAGAAATCAACAGCCTTATGGGATTCCAGCAGGTGCAAGGCGAAGACGTTAGCCACTAGGCTACCATGTCTGGCCCTATTGTGCCCTTTTTAAAAATTGGGATATGCACAGTCAGGAGTTAAGAAATTATTTCATAAGTGAAGATTAGCTAATATGAAATATATAAATAGAATTTCATTTCTGTTAGAGATGGTATTCTTGCAGTTATAGCCACTATTTCACATATCAGCCTTCAACATTGAAGGCAACAAATATAGCAAGGAGGGCGATCTGAGGCCAGAGGGAAGCAGGCTGAGCCACACCAAAGATGAATTAACTGTGCCTTCAAAAGCACAACAGTCCAACCAGTCCAACAGTCATCCTGACTAAGGATAAAATTCCACCATAACCCAAGTGAGGGAAAAATATTCCCCAAGGTTCTCTACAAATTAAAACCCTATGATTCTAAAAATCTTCCAAAGTTCAGCAAGTCACATCAAATTTAGGCCATCACTATATGGCCCCTCCAATATCCATGCTGAATCTATTGCCAGTTTAACAATATTGAGAAACAGGATATGTAAGTTCTCTTTACGTTCTCTTTGTGTCTCTCAAATGAAGAAAAATAATGTCTGTAAGGGCCAAAGAGAAAATTTAGCCATTGCAAAGCTCTTGTTACCAACCACAATCTGTCAGGACTCATGTTATAGTCCAGGTATCATTTACAGCAAATCTTGCTCATCATTTATAGCTTTAGTTCGTATAACTGTCTGGCATGGAAAAGTGACCAACCAGTCCTATGGCTTCTATGTGCTTTATAACAGCACCAGCCCTGGATAAGTGCAAGATTAAATGACCTGGATGTGTTCCCCAGTCCTCCCTGTTTTCAGGAATGGTCAAAGAAAAACTCAACCCAGCAGGAAGATTGCTAGGAACTCAGATACCATTGTGTCAGTACCAGCTCGTCACCCATCATTGTGCTCTGGCTTTATGATAGCCATGGATTCCAGAGGGAGATGCAGAGCCTATTGACAGCATTTGGGCATTTCCAAGGCAAGCCTGAAGCAAAGCCCGAGGATGCCTCTCTGGCGCAGAGCTCTACTCCTTACCCCACAAAATTTCCTTCCAGATCACATTCTCAAGCATGGCTTGTTTCCACTACCATCATTTCACAAAATGACAGAATCGCAATAGTGCTATAAACACTTGGCCTAAATGCACCTCCCCTCCTTCTTCCTGACAAAAACCAAACAAATGTTGTGTAATACTCCAAAGAGTCTAGATCCACATAACAGACTCCTTTTGTTTCAGAAACTAAATTACTTCTTTATACTCCATCTCCACACTGCAATCAAGACAATGCACCCTACCTCTCATGCTACTCACAGGAATTAGAAGGGTGAACTCATCAAACAGATGCTTGCTTCTAACCACCATATTCCCCTCTCTGTTTTGCTTGGTCTCACTTTGTCCTAGGTTTCAACAGTTATAGCTTCACCATTCATTTTCTATAGATGCAAAGGTTACCTCCAGGGAAAAATGAGTTGGGTTATCTTCATCAACTTTCTGAGCTGAGGCCTCTACAGAATCATGGCCGCCTTAATCTTATAGGAAGGTCTGCCTACCAAAAAACTTAGATGGAGGAACAGACAAGACACAAAGAATATCCTCCCCTGTCTGCACATAACGATCTTCAATTTCTTAATTCCCAAGGTTCAGTATTCGTTCACGTGTGTACAACACATCCGCTTTCATGTACTGGCAAGTTTTTACCATGCCTGTCCCATGTACGTTGCATTTTGGTTATGTTAATTCCAGATCATGCATTCCCAGTATATAAAATAAATATCCTTTCACTCTTTTTAGTTTTAAGTCTTATTTCTCAGCTGCTATTTAGCAATAATCCTAAAAGGATCTAGGAAAAAAATTCAGCCATCTAACAATGCTTCTTGTCCCACCGACCAACCCATAATCTTTTCTAATTTCCTCCTCTAGCCTTTGTTTTGTTTAGGAAACTAGTATTTATTTTCAACAGGGACTAACAAGAATTTTTTTTTAATTTATTTATTTATTTATGTCCTTTTGCTACAGTTTACAAGATTGTTCTTCTCCATATGCCAGTCTGCTAAGTCTGCCATATCAGGCTGTGATTTCTTACAATATCTTAAAGGAGCTCCTTAGGAAGGAAGGCTTGTTTCTGTTCAGAGCTTGGAAGATCACAGATTTGAGGTTGGGCAGCCCTGCTGGTTCAGGCACCCAGCGAGGCTGTAGATGGTGGAAGAAGATTTCCTGGCAAGCCAAGAAACACAGAGACAGAGAAGCCAAACTTGGCCAAAGACCTCAAAACCTCCTATGGGCTTTTCTTTCTCATGATACCAAATCTCCATTCATAATCCATTCAACCATCCATCTACTGGCCAAAACATAAGACTTAGAGGCTTAAACACCTGCCTAAGTATGGGGAACCTTATCCTATCCAGGCTGTATCAACTGCCGTCAGAAAACAACAGAGACTGGATAGTTTAAGCAACAGATATGCACTTTCTCACTGGTCTGACAGCTGGAAGTCTGTAATCAGGGTGCCAGCATGATCAAGTCCTGTGCAGGGCTCTCTTGCTGGCCTGCGGTCCTGCATCCTCTCGCTGTGTACTTCACGGCAGAGAGAGAGAGGAGGGACGCCAGCCCCGCAGAGTGTCTTCTTATAAGACCACTGATCTCATGAGGGCCCCATCCTTACAATCTCACCTAAACCTAGATTCCTTCCTCAAAGCCCATGTCAAAATGGCATCACAATTAGGAGGTCAAGGTTTCAACATAAGAATTTGGTGGGAATTCAAAACATCACATTCACCTTTTAGGGACAGTTGTCATCTGTTTCAAAATGAACCTATGGACAGTACTTCTTCATTTGGTAAGCCCAGATGGAAAGCCTGGAAAGTCTTAGGCCCTGGGTAAGTACCAGGTTATCATGAATGGATGCATAAAAACATGAATGGATGTATAAAATGGGCCTGGCACAGTAGCCTAGTCGTTAAAGTCCTCACCTTGCATGTGCCAGGATCCCATATGGGCTCCAGTTCATGTCCCAGTAGCTCCAGTTCCTATCCAGCTCCCTGCTCGTGGCCTGGGAGAGTAGTCCAGGATGGCCCAAGGCCCTGGGACCCTGAACCCCCATGGAAGACTCAGAAGAAGTTCTTGGCTCCTAACTCCGGATTGGCTCAGCTCTAGCCATTGCGGCCACTTGGGGAGTGATTCAACAGACGATCTTCCTCTCTATCTCTTCTCCTCTCTGTATATTTGACTTTGCAATAAAAATAAATAAATCTTAAAAAAAAAATTCCTGGTATCAACAGGCCCAATATTTTTAGGTTCTAAATGTAAGTACACAGCACTCATCACCCAAGGGGGATATGTTACAAAACTCCCAGGGGATGCATGAAAGTCACGCATAGTACCAAATGCTGTATCTCCTATGGCTTTTCCCATACTTACACACCTATGATGGAGTTTAACTGGCATACTGGGGTGAGCATTCAGCCTGGAGGTTAAGATGACACTTAGAACGCACACCTCACAAGTCGTAGTGCCTGTATTCAAGCCTTGGCTCCATTTCTAATTCCAGCTTCCTGCTAATGCACGGTCTGGGAGGCAGTTAGGAGGATATGTCACTTAGATCTGTCCTCCGGAAAAGTCCAGCTTCAGGACACTCCCCCACCCTGCCCCACCCATCCCAAGGCTTTCATGACAAAGCTGTCTCTGCCAGGCTGCTACCAGCCTCTGCCTGAGCAGGCAGGAGTCCTGGAGTCAGGCAATAGGCAGCTGTGTTCAGGGGAAGTCTCATCTGCCTGGTCCAGAACATCTCAGAGCTGTACCGTGGCCTGAAGTTCTTCCACAACCCTACCTTCCCACTCTTCGGACCCAGGTGGCCTGTGCTGCCATCTGAGGGCTCTGCTTGTCTCTGAAGTTCCCTTCCCTCTACCCTTCACAGAGAGAGAGAGAGAGAGAGAGAGAGAGAGAGAGAGAGAGAGAATTATTATAGTTAAATAAAAGCTTAGTAAAGGTTATTCAGAATGCCACAAACCTCAGCAATCATAGTGATACCTGCAGAAGCAAACAGGATCCCCAAACTACCTGGGTAGCCAAAAGGTCCAAAGACGCATTCTTTTGTCAGCATGTCCCATCAGATTTTCAGATTGGGTAAAAGATTCCTGTCTCATCTAGCTATATAACCATAAGTGAGTAGGGGTGGCCCTTGGGGTACAGTGTGTTAAACTACCACCTGAGATGCTGGCACTCCATAAGAATGCCAGTTCAAATTCCTGCTGCACCACTTCTGATCTAGTTCCCTGTGTATGTGGTTAGAAAAGTAGTGGAAGACAGTCCAAGCGTTTAGGTCCCTGTCACCTGCGTGGGAGACCCAAACAGAATTCTAGGCTCCAGCTTCAGGCCAGCCGAGGCCTGGCTGTTGTGGACATTTGAGAAGTGAAACAGTGTGAGGAGAAGCTGTCTCTTCTCACGCTGTCTCTCAATCTTTTAAAAGTATGTTTTCAAAAAAAAAAGAAAGACTGAATTCTGTATGACTAAAGGAATTTGGTAAGCAAAAGACTGGAAAGCATGGAAATTCAAATTTTAAAATTTACTTTAAAAATACAAATTTGATTTTTTTAAATTACTTTATTCTTACTGGAAAGTCAGTTTTACAGACAGAAGGACAGAGAGGAAGATCTTCCATCTACTAGTTCACTGCCCAAGTGACCACAACAGCCAGAGCTAAACCAATTTGAAGCCAGGAGCTTCTTCCAGTTCAGGCATGAGGTTGCAAGGTGCCAAGCCTTTGGGTTGTCCTCAACTGCTTTCCCTGGCCACAAGTAGGGAGCTGGAAGGTAAGTGGAGCACCTGGGATACAAACCAGCGCCTTCATGGGATCCTGGCCCACGCAAAGTAAGGACTTTAGCCACTAGGCTACCGCACCTGCCCCATGCCTGAAATTCTTAAATTCAATCTTAAGTTTCAAAAAACCACTAAACATTCATTGATACTACTGTTCAAAACCAATGGCTGATGGTTTAGTGCTGGAAATCATTTCTTATTATCAAGGGACCATTGTAACTATTAAATTTCTTTATTTGTAATGTAATATACTACAAAAGACACCTTGATGCCAATGGTGTCTTCAGACTTGAATATGTTTATCACATCATCTACCATCCATTCTTGACAACAGTGTTAGAAATATCCAAGTTGTACAAACATTTATAGTCTAGCATTGAATACTTAACAACTCTGTCAGTGAGGTGGAAAAGTTATTTTCCCTAAGTGCAAGATAACTACCTTATTTCACAGCACAAATAATGAAAACCTTTCCCAGCATTCCTTGGAGAAAGGTGTCACCATGTGACTAACACATAAGGGAAGGAGGTGTACCCTTAGGGAGCTAACTCAAAGACAGAGCCTTCTTCCTCTTTGGTCTTTGACAGTCCAGAACTGAGACTTAAGGAGGTTCTGGTGACAATCCTGGATTGAGAGGCCATACCAAGAACTCTGAACTGTCGTTCCAGCTGTTCTACTTCCAACCCAACTCCTTCGTAATGTACTTGGGAAAGCAATGTAAGCCTTAGTCCCTGGGTCTATGTGGGAAACCTGGAAGAAGTTCTTGGCTCCTGGTTGTGCTCTGGCCCAGTCCAGTCACTGCAATCATTTGCGCAATGAACTAGGGGATGGAAGATTTATACTCACTCTCTCTCTCTCTCCCTCTCCCTCTGACCACATCTCCCTTTTTTTGTCACTCCCCTCTTTTTTGTAACTCTTTCAAATAATTAAACAAATCCTTCCAATTAAGTAAACATATATTACTCTGGACACAGGCAGTAACCACAAAAATGAGTGAGCCTAGGGATGCCAATGACGAGAAACTTGCCACTCCCTCCTCTTCAAGATCTTACTCATTAAACAGAAATATTTCACCTTTCTTTAAAACTGTTGTGAAAGATTGTCAAAAATATAATAATAATAATAATAATAACCTGTTGTGTTGGGATGGGCCTTGAGCCGCCACTTGCAACGCCCACATCCCGTAACAGAGTGCCTGGGTTTGCACCCCAGCTACTCTGCTTCCAATCCAGCTTCCTGCCAACGTACACCCAGAAGAGTAGCGATGGTGGCTCAAGACTGAGTCTCTGATTACCACATGGGAGACCTGGATTGGGTATCAACGTCGCAATTTCAACCTGGCCCTGCCCTGGTGTGAGCGCTTTGGGGAGTGAACCACACAGTGATTCTGCCTCTCGAATAAAGAAAGAAAAATTCTAAAGGACGCAGTGAGTCCCAGTGGTGTAAGGAGCCTCAGACGGAATCTCTTTTAAAAAGATTGATTTCATAAAGAAGAAATAGTCCCTGCTTACTAAATTTCTACTTCCTACTCACTTTCCCAAAAAAGGCAACTTTCCTTAAGAGAACTGCCAAAATTATTACCCTGAGAATTCTCCACTTACTTTATGCAACTTTTTTCCCTTGATTTCTCACCACCAATCTCCAAGCCTTATACCTTCTCATTCTTGAATACTCTCCCTCAGATCAAGTATCAGGTCAGCTGCTCAAATTTCAAATTCATTTAACAATCTTGTTCTAATTAATGGGAGCTGGTTATAAAGATATTTTAAAAAACATAACCAAACGTCCTTTGATCATGAAATAGATTGGTAATAAATTTAAAGTGATTGCTTCTTATTCTCCCTCTGTACAGATGGTCTTACTTACAACACCCTAGTTTAACTGTATACTATGGGACATAAGGCACAACTTAGAATGGAAGATTAGTAGATATTTCCAACCACTCTCAATCCTAAATAAACCCTGAATGAGTAGCCTATAAATTGGTATTTACAAATCTACAAATTTTCATCCAGACTTACCTGCATTAGCACTAAAGAGTATGAAGAAACTTTGAAGATTTATGCAAAATATGATTAAAAGCCAAGTTTACTTGGGAGTAAAAATATTTAAAACCCAAGCAAATTAAGTATCTTCAAAAATTTTATAGAAAATGTGTATTATAAAGAAACACTGCAATGATTTAAAATTCTTCACTCCCCAAATAAGCATAGTTTTCATTTCTTGTAGTGTCCGCTTTTTACTTCCAAAACCAATCTCACATTTTTGCTACCTCATCTGAGGAAAATGCAAAAAGGAGATATCACAATCAAGTCACAAATACTGATCAATTTCACTTCAGATGGGTCTACAGGAAAGGATAAGTAGGAGAAAGAAAAGGAGAATACTCAACTTGAAACTAATAGGATTACTTACAGTCTCTTGTTGCATTCCCTAAGAAATTTCAAAGGCAAGCATGAAAATAAGAGAACAATAACAACATTCTTCAACAAGATAGCAGAAAGTAAAGGTAACGCACAGTCTAAAAGAATTGATTCCAACGCATAATTTCAGTTCCATCAGAATGCAAAAACATAATAATTTGCTTTTGTAAACAGAACTTTTTAAAAATATAATAGAATTGACAGTTTCAAGGCTGATAAGACTGTGCAATCCTTCACCTGAATACAAGTAAAATAATGGTTGGTTGGCACGCCTTCTTTACCCCCTCTACAATTTTGCTTGTGATGAAAATTCATACAGCGTAGCCAACTCTAATGTGTCCTTGGCGTAGGATATTAAACCTGGTGAAAGAAGAAAGAGAACAGAAGAGCAGTAAAACTCCTGCAGCGGAGGCCTTGGACTGGATTATGGAGTTCCAAATAAAGTTCACTAAGACCCGGCATTTCTCCCTCAATGAACAAGTCACAGGCAAAGATGCAGAATTTGCGGAGCTGTGAGAAGCAGACTCAAGAGACGGGAACACCAAGGTGTTGTGTGGTTGAATCCCCACGCGCAAAAATAGGGCATCTGTCTTCTGCTTTGCCCCTCCTCCAGATTGGAAATAGATCCTTGGGAAATGCCACCTGCTTCAGAACTGGTCTCTCCTCCTAGTGCTGTCACTGCAAACATTAACAGTGAATTATTTAGCAGCTCCCTTAGGTTCCAAAGCTATTTTCCCCAAACTGGAAAAAGAAGGTAACATTAAAAAAAAAAAAAGCTCACACAAAATAATATAAGCTTTTGTTTGTCCAATATGGGACATTTCTTTTTATAGCTTTTTTCAGACTGGGAAAACAATGGTGACCATCCCTGACATCAAACCTTTACATCTCAAACAAGCCTCGCCAAAGGCCCTCCCAACTGTAAACAAATAACAATAATCTTCAGTGCACAATCTCTTAGTGAAATTCAATCACAAAGATCTGAAAAGCCACCTGGCACAAATAACCTCCGAGATGGGCTGGCATCGTGGCTCAGCGCACTAAGCTCCCATCAGGGACACAGACCTCTCATGAGAGGGCTGGGTTAAGCCTTGGCAGCTCTACTTCAGATTCAGCTTCCTACTAACGTGCTTGGAAGGCAGCAGATGACAGCCCAAGGACTTGGGCCTCTGCCACCCCATGGGATACTCAGATGGAGTTCGGGCTTCCTGGGTTTGGCCTGGCCCAGCCTCGGCCCTTGCAGCCATTTGGGGAATAAACGAGCAGGTGGGCTATCCATCTCTCACTCTTTCCATCTTTCAAACAAATAAACTTTTTATTAAAAAGAATCACAGAAAGGGGGGGGGGACCCTTTTTTAATTTACCAGAATTAAATAATTAACACCATTTACCTTGGAGAATTTACTCCTTTATCAAGTACTGATTATTAGAAAATTCAGTCCACAAAAAAAGGAAGCAAAAAAAATTCATAAAGCACTTTAAGGCCAAAGGCACTACTAGGTAAATAATAAGCATGCAGGGGCCTACATGGCTCTATAGGATAATTCTCTGCCTGTAACACTAGCAACTCTTTTGGGTACCAGTTCTAGTCCCAGCTGCTCCACATCTGATTCAGCTCCCTGCTTGGGGCTGTAAAATCAGCAGGATGACTCAAATCCCAACTGAGCTGGGAGACACGGAAGAAAGTCCTGGTTTCTGGATTCAGATTGGCTCAGCTGTGGGCATTTAGAGAGTGATCCAGCTGATGGAAGAATGAGTCTGTCTCTCCCCTTTTCTCTCTGTAAATCTGTCTTTATTTCCCTTTTACTCCAGATACAGAAAAAGAAGAGAATGTGAAAATAATAGTCGTATCCACTTTCCTGTAGCCCTTGAACCTTTGGCCCTAATTAACCATGTAAAGATTGTTGAAAATAAATTTTAAAAAATAAAATAAAAGTAGATCTTTAAAAAAAAAAAAAACTGAGCATACAAAGATAACTAAATTAATCCCTGGCACCAATGATCTTCAAGTTCAGGAGAAAGCTGTCACTTAATGGATCTGTGACAGACAAGAGCAACATAATTGAGTTCAGCAAACTAGAGGTAGGTAAACAGGCACATAGAAGCCCTTATTACAGGGCGTCAGGAAGATTTCCTAGAGGTGGAGGGGGAACTCCTGAAGTCAGTCTTCAATGTCAGGAACTAACCGCGCACAAGGGATCACCAAAGAAAATCATTCCAGATAAAAATGACAACAGGACTAAGAGCAATACGCCTCACACAGGGTGTGCAAGTGTCTTGGGGCTCCTGGGGCGCACCGGGAATCCTCTCCTCTCCCTTCCAGACATGTACTTCACAAGTCCACACCAATCATAACTCTGTCTACACACAGCTTTCTCATTTCAAGACTTACAGCTCACTCCCTGCCAAAGGCAAGTCCATTTGTCAGAGACTAAGCTCGTGGGCCACATGATGGACTCTTTTCTGCTTCTGCATCATTTCTGAGAAAAGAGACCACGGCTGTTAGACTAGCAGGCAATCTGGCCTCCAGCAGCCACCACAGTGTGAGCCAACAGCACAAGCCCAGCAGGGTTGATCAGATTCTCTAAGATTTGGGTTGGGAAACACTGGAGATGGAGTGGTTAATGAAGCTGAGGGAACACAAAAAGTAAGCCCACGAAATAACTTCAAAACTATGAACAGTCCTTCTAAATTTAGGAGGAATTAAAAAATACAAATAAAAGAAAAAACAATAGAAAATAAAAGTGTGTGTGTGTGTGTGTCACATACCATTTTGACTAGTAATTAAAAATGGTCAGACACAAACACTGTGACTACCAAACAGAAAAGACAGGGACACACACTGATCTCCCCTTTGATGATCCTGCCGTTTAGAACACGGAGGGAAGACTGGAGCTCTGGTAGCAACCTAGGCTATCATGTCAAAGCTTTATCATCTTGGGCCCTTCATCATCTCTGTACCTGCTTGCCTGGGAACAAAGGGCACCATCGACATTTTCCCTTGTACCCTTTTACTTAAAAAATATTAAGATAAAGAGAACAGATTTTATGCATCTCATAGGTACAATTCCAAGACAACCACACTTCCCTCAATCCACTGCTCCCTCAATATCCCTCCCTTACTCAAGTTTCTACAAACTCCAATTTTAATCTACTATAATTACAGGCTTAATTTACCACTAATCATAACATTCAACAAGTAGTTAGTTGGAAGACCACAGCTCCACAGAAATATAAACATGGGCAAAAAAATGACAACCATATCCCAAAGTGACCATTCCATTCCTGCACTATATTTCTGTATTCTATATTAGCTACTACATATTAGAGAAAACATGATATTTATATTTTTGAGACTGGCTTACTTCAGTAAGCACAATGGTTTTCAGTCATATACATTTTGCTGCAGAAGACAGAATTTTATTCCTTTTTATTACTAAGTAGTATTCTATAGTACATTTATATATACTTTTGAACAGTTTTTTTTTTAAAAAAATGGTTTTTGTGAGTCAGAGTATTTACTGAATCATAAAATACTAGTAAGCAATACATCTAATAAATCCCATTCCTAACTGATACCATGATTGGGAAAATCAAACAAGACATGCGCATTTCCACATGTAGAATAGCCCCAGAGGCAGTTAAAGGGAAGTGTTTCGCATCCCACTTCAAAGCAGCACTATTATCTCAACCTAGGGACAGAGAAACAAAAACTAGCCAGCACATTACAAAACCATGATTTCAACCCCGACTTTTGGAATTCACAGCCAATACTTTAAACCATTAAGAGCAGCCAAATGTAAATAAAGCAAACAACCCAAGTATCACAGGTTCACTATACCTCATGGCTCAGCAAACACTCTGACTACCAAAGGCCAATAAAAACAAAACTCAATGTCAACGTAATACCACTCATCTACCACATTCAACACCTGCCCACTTTGACGTAAAAGCTCACCCAACCCCCCCCCACACACACACATACACACACACACCCCACATGCACAGGAAAAAGATCAGATGGACAATAAAACACAATCATGGTTTCAGTAATGCATAGTGGCAACTGCCTGCCAAACTCTGATTGGTAAGGAGTGGTAATAACTTTTACAAGTACACAGGACACTGGGAGGCCTGCAGTGCTCTTTCTAAGGTCACTATCAATGGTGGTCATTCTCATTCACTTGAAGCAAAAAAATTTTCCACATACTATGATAACTAGAAGAACTTGGCCTTGGCATGGTTAACTACCAAGACCATGGATACCATGGGGTGCTTCAGTGCCCCAGTTTGGTAAACAAGTGGTGGCATGAATAGCAACCCTTGAAAGGTTCAAGGATTTCAGAGGTCAAGTTGAAAGCTCCAATACACTTACTTGGTCTACACATTCTCTTCACTAGTTAAGCAAATATGTACCATACTGAGCCCCTCTTCCCGCTAGTGCTCTAGCGGCTGGGAGCTAACAGCACACAAGGTCTCTGCTTGGCCTAATGTCTGCTCTGTAATGGGTACAGCATGCAAAAACAAGGCACGATGGAAGGTGACAAAGACCCACGGAGGAAACCATGGGACTTTCAACAGAGTGTGGACTTGGGATAGTGCTACATTTGAGATCACATGAAGTCATTCTAACATTACAGACCATAATAATATAAGAATAAAAAGTGGTACCAAAAATGCAACTTTGTTTCCAAAATCCTTATGATCAACCCACACAGTCTCCAACCAGGAAAATCAGGGCATCAGGATTCCATCTAGTGGTTCAGAGACAAGTAATAAGAAAGGAGCTGGGAAGAATTCATAGATGTGGGTGTCAAGACTTCCTAAAACAACACAAGACTGCCTTAGGACTGCCCCATCTTTTGAATCCTAATTTTTCAGCTATAAAATGAGAACAATAGGGCCCGGCGCGGTGGCGCAAGTGGTTAAGTCCTCGCCTTGCACGCCCGGGATCCCATGTGGGCGCCGGTTCTAATCCCGGCAGCCTCGCTTCCCTTCCAGCTCCCTGCCTGTGGCCCGGGAAAGCAGTCGAGGACGGCCCAAAGCTTTGGGACCCTGCACCCGTGTGGGAGACCCGAAAGAGGCTCCTGGCTTCGGATTGGCATAGCATCGGCGGTTGTGCTCACTTGGGGAGTGAATCATTGGACGGAAGATCTTCCTCTCTGTCTCTCCTCCTCTCTGTATATCTGCCTTTCCAATAAAAAAAAATAATAAAAATAAATCTTTAAAAAAAAAATGAGAACAATAGCACAGACTGACATTTCTAACCCCAAATCCATTGTTTCCTTCACTGAGGATGTTCAACTGATAAAGTCTAGGCAAATATTCTAAAATGGGGCAAACTTAGAAATCTGACAGACTTCTGTTCTCATTCTGAACAAGGGCACACCTATCTCATCGGGCACTATTAGGAGTCAGAGCTACAAAAGAAAACATAATAAGTTTCAGATTTGTGTCTGCTTTTTTTTAAAAAAAAAATTTAATCTTTATTTGAAAGGCAGAGTTACAGAAATAGAGGAGAGACAGAGGGAGAGAGATCTTCCATTTGCTAGATTACTCCCCACGTGGCTGCAACAGATGGAGGCTGTGTCAGGCTGCAGCCAGCAGCTTCTTCTGGATCTCTCACATAAGGGCAGAGGCCCAAAGAATTGGGTTATCCTCTGCTGCTTTCCCAGGCACAACATCAGGGAACTGGTTTGAAGTGGAACAGCCAGGATTCACACTGGTTCCCATTTGGGATGTCAGTGCGACGGGTAGAGGCTTAACTTGATATCCCACAGCACCAGTGCCTATATGTATTTTTAAATTGAGCATCTATTGCCTTCCAGGCACATAGATTCTTCAGGCTTCAGCAAAAGGAAGCTGCTCTCAGCTTCTATAGACACCCTGGATTTAGGCCTACTGCCTAAATCCTACTGCCACTCCTGTCATCAGGACTAATGCCCGTGACTTCTCACTGCAAACACTGGGAGGGCAACTCTGAGATTTACCTACGGAAGAAACATCCCAAAGACAGAAGACTTTGCCTCCCAGCACTCTGTCTCAACAGATCTAGCACCTAGGGCCAAAACAAAACTTTCATTTTTACCTAGTCTTCAACCGTTATGTTGCGGGTTAGCTAGTACTGTTTAGAGGTTTGAGTCTACATTATGTAAACTTGTATTATTCACACATTATTCAATATTATTTAACGCTCTCAAATTTTTATTTGTTTATTTGTATTTAAAAGGCAGACAGAAAAACATTTGGATGGTTGAAATCAGGAGCCTCAAACTCAAACCGTGTCTCCATGTGGATGAAAAAGGATTTAATCCATCACTCGCTGCCTCCCAGAATATGCATTAATAGGAAGCTGAAGTTGAGACCAGAGTAAGGATTTGAACCCAGGGACCTCGGTATCGGATGTGGATATCTCAAGTAGTGTCGCAAATGCTATACCCAATATCCACACCATATTTAATATTTTATAAAGTTATTCTATGACAGGCATCCAGTTTACCACACATAGATCAATAGACACAGAGGCAAGCTTTATTTAGAATCAAGAAAGGAAAGGTGTAACTACCTAACTGCCTAAAATATGGATTCACCTTCCATTTCCTTCCTCCTATTCCCTGTGCATATATTTAAATTAGCACCACTTTTTAGCACTGCCTTTCTGTTAGAACTTTAGAAATTGCTGAATATGATTTCTTTCCTTGAATTTATTTTAAGCTTCTTCCTTGGGTATGACACCAATATTGCCACCTCTAAAGTCCTCAAAAACTACTCAAATGGCCGTGTCCTTTTACTAAATCAGCACTTCCAGATTACCTTACAAAATCCTGCATTCAGAATGAAGCACTGATTATAGCAGGTGTAGTCCAGCAATCAATGAAGGATCAAAAACCTTTCTGCTTCATTATGAATTAGACACTCTAGATTCTTCCTGTTTCCTTTCTATTGTGGAAAAGGAAGTGAGTTTTCTCAGGTATGAATCCCTCAAATTGACCTTAGAAACTCTATCTACTCTGAACATCAACAGATAATCCTTAAATGTACAGAGAGTAACAATACTAAAATTACTCACCTCATCGGCGCAAATAAGCAAGCATCAGGTGCTTTGCAAAGGGAAGGTTACTGACTCCTAAGCCAAGCCAGCCATGCCCCTACTGAGATTCACGAGTCGCCCCAGTAGACCCCCATGCTTCCGCTTGTCCTAGTGTAATCCATTCTCCACCCAGCAGTAAGAGCAAGTTTGCAACACACAAGTCAGTTGCTCTCACCTTCTGCTTGAAATGATCTGATCATTTAAAAGCAATCTTAACTAGAGGCCAAGTCCACACCACAACCACCAAGAGCCCCACAAGTCCTTACTGGGCTGCCCTTCTGGGGCCTAGCTTCTTCAGGGTCAAACCCTTGGGCCCGCTTTCAATATCTCATAGACCAAATGCTGAGATTTGCATAAAACCAATCATTTGCTGAAGAAAAACAACCCAAATCAAATATAGCTGGGGAAACCCTTGGGATTTTCTGTTGAGTCTCTGGTACCCAAACAACACAATCTATGGGACCCATCTACCTACTTTTGCCCAAAAAGCTCTGCCTTTTTCCATTTTCTTTTCCAAACGACACTCCTACCTAAATTTTGTAGATTCTGCCCTGGTGGTTCAAGGCCTTTCTGCCTCCCTTCCTTGCTGTTCACGTTTCTGGCTTCTCAAAGGCATGCACAATGACTCTTCTCACTGCAGTCTTCATGTTATGGACTAAGGAGGAGCAAGGCAGATGTGGGGACGTTATATGAAAGCCTAACCACTGAAAGCTATGTACTCACTGCCTGTCTCGGAGTGGAAAGGCAAGCTTGTCAAACTCCTACACTCTCATCAGCCTCAGTCCCTCTCAGTCTTCACAAGCACAGTAATGTAGGTACTTCTAAGCCTACCTGTCAGATTAAAAAACAAAACAAAAACCCTGAAAGTTGCATGCCAAGGTTAGTAAGTGGCAGAGCCCCATCTAGGCGTGGCCCCAGTCAAGTGCTTTCCATACCCTGCACCTTAGCTGGGTGGGTTACAAAGCGGTAGTTTGGATATTCAAGACACATTTTTGAAAGGAAAATTAAGTCTTCATCATATTAGACTGAAATGAGGAAAAACATTCAAATTTCCTGTGTATGAAACGCTAACACACAATGGAAGCCACCTGTGTATTAACTGGTGCTGCTGGAGTAACTGCGGGAAAGAGGGAATGTCTAAGGCAATGTTGAGTTCTTGTTCAATCAGAAGGCTCAAGATTATATAGGGAACAACTTTACAGTGTCTAACCTTCACAACCGCAGTTCTACTGGAATCTTGCTTCTGCTTAATCCTACACCAAGAACAGAATGTAGAATAATAAATTAGTGGATTAAACCTTCAATTCTCAGCCATATGTCTGAATTCAGATTTCGTGTTTACTGGAAGTCTCACTACCCTCACAAATGATTGACATATGAATAAATGCCATCAATATCAATCAAAGTCCTAATAAAATATCACTTGTTTTACAAGTATACATAAAACCGGCTGGAGAAAGTAACTCTGTTACTCGAAAGATAACTTTTGAAATTCTCCCCTACAGTGATGTGTCTTTGTAATAACTCATGGTAAAGTGAAGAGACATTGCATGAAGTATTAAAATCAACTACAAAGTGGAGAAAAGTTGAATAGAATTTTGCATCTACTTCAGGCTCTCACTTCCTCATTGTCCCTAGTAAGAGCAGAGAACATTCCAGCTCTGTCATTTCCTATTCAAGCACACAAACTGTAAGAGTTCCCTCCAAAGATTCTGACCTTCTTCTGATTCTCCCCACTAGAGATTCACAGAAGACTGTTTACACTCTTCAAATCATTAAAGCTGCTGATCACATTGTCTCTGCCTTTTTATCAATGTTACGTAATCTGTAATTTATTGATTTGAGAGAGAGTTTGAGTAAGTCTTTGAATGAGCAAAGTCAGGCAGGAAGAGAGACAGGCTGGGAGGAGGGAAAGGAGGTTCTTCTCCTAAACTAATCTGACAACTGTCCTTCACAAAATATTCTGAAACCTAATAGGTTGCAGCATTAAAATCGAAGACATAAAGTGACTGTTTCATTTCAGGCAAATAAATACTAAAGTGTCACTGAGTGAAACAAATGCACTTGTTAATTCTGAACACCAAAGAAAAAACTATCACTCATTCTTAGAAACGTACTTGTTTATGACTGCTGCTGCTACTGTTCTAATACCATTCATTCCAACCATCTACAACAACCAGGATCAAGCATCTTTATCTCAAAGATGAGTTAAAACATTCTGGATTTGGGAAAATGCAACAGAAATGCATTGAGACAAAATGAGGATAGAGTCAAGCCGTCTACCAGCTTATCATGACTCTTCCTGAGGGCTGGACTCTGGCACAGTGAGCTAAGCCAAGCCTTGGAATACTCAGATCCCAGAGCAGAGGTCTAGATCTGAGTCCAGCTAGTTGATGATGTCAGTATCTGAGTCCATATCACTCATATGGAAGATCAAGGTGGAGTCTCCCAGCTTTGTTTTGGGTCAATTCCAGCTATTGCAAGCATCTGGGGAGTGAAGCAGCAAAAGGAAGATCCACAGCACTGTACACAGTGCATTAAGCCACCACCTGTGGCATCATGGCATCAGTGCCTCATATCAGGATGCCAGTTCTGGCTGCCCTGCTTCTGATCCAGCTTTGTAATAATGCAATTCAGAAAGGTCCATGAACCTGAACCCTTGCTGACCCACGTGGGAGACCAAGATGGAGATCCTGGCCTCATGGCTCCTGGTTAGCTATTGTTGAGATCTGGAAAGTGAACCAGCCAATGAAAGAGCTCCCTTGCTGTCTCTCCACTCTTCCCCTCCCTTCCTGCTTGCTTTCTCTCTCCTTGTCACTCTATCACTCCATCACTCAAATACATTTTTTAAACTCTTCTTCACTCTGATTCATTCTTTATAATCACACATTCATATGTTGGTGTATTCAAAACAACCTGTATAAAGAATTAAAATATGCATCACACCTTGCACAGAATTTTCTAATTCCCACACTTCTAGCAACTTGCTTCACTATGTTTGTATTATGTTACAAAGAATCTGGTGCAACGTTTTAGAATCAGCAAGTGACAATCTATTCTAGACATGGATGAAAAAATTTTTTCACCAAATATGTTTGATGAAACTAGTCCAAGTGAATACAAAAAGCATAATTATTCATGATAAAGTATAAACACTGAGAAGACAAAAAAATAGAAAATATTCATCAAATTTCCAAAAGATGACCAAACAGTCAGGAATTTTCTCAAATAAAAACATATGTGGGAAGAAAGAACATGATTAGAGCAGGAACCTATTTACCAGACACTCAGGCTGCAGGACAATGGCAACCTGCGCCCCAAGAAGTGATGGGAAGGAACGGGACTTGAGACTCAGCCACAGCCCAGGGCCAGGTCCCCGGGTCTGATAGAAAAACAAAGGAAATCCAGAGGCAATCAAATGATTGTCTAAATTATCTGATCTGTACAACAGGCATCTTAAATTGTGGTAAATATACATGACTGAATGACTTAGCCAGAAAAAGAAAGAATTAAATCATGTTTTTGCAACAAAATGGATGAACTGGAGACCATTACACTAAGTGAAATAAGTTAATACCCAGAAGACAATCATCATATGTCTTCCCTGATTTGTGGTAACTAATATACAGAGTACAAAAAATGTATATGAGGGAAATTGACATTTTGAGCTTTGATTATTGTTTATAGGCCTTTGTCTATGCTCCTAAAAAACAGTAGTTTTTCACCTTAGTACTTGTTGAATTCATTATTTAGCTTGGGTTATAAAGTAAACAAAGTATGTTATTGTAAAATTTTTTTAAATGATTAGCGAAGGGAGAGGAAGGGTGGCAGTGATGGTGAAAAGTATCATGCTCTCTAAAACATTTTTTTATTGGAAAGTCATATTTGAAGAAAGAAGGAAAGACAGACAGAAAGTTCTTCCATCTGCTGGTTCATTCTCCAGTGACCACAATGATGGCAGCTGAGCCCATCCAAAGCCAGGAGCTTCTTCTGGGTCTCCTACACAGGTGCAGGATCCCAAGGCTTTAGGCCATCCTCCACTGTTTTCCCCAGGCCATAAGCAGGGAGCTGGGTCAGGAGAAAAGCAGTCAGGACACAAACTGGTGCCTATAGATGCCGGCACTTAGAGGTGGATGATTAGCCATTTGAGTCATTATGCCAGTATCATGCTCTTAAAACTGTCTCTATAAAATTGGTTCCTTTTATATAAACAAAAATAAATGTAGCAGAAAGCATGTTAGATACAGACTAGGTAATAAACTTCCTAAAATGTTGCTTTAAAAATCATCTTCAAAAATCACACTGCTTTAAATACTACATTGTACTAAGGAAAATATGACCAATGAATAATACAACAGTATGGCACTCTGATATAGAATTAAACACAAAGGGAAGTCTCATCATTACAAGAGCTTTTCTGCAGCTAGCACAGTGAGCTAAGGACAGCCACCTTCAGGAAACACCTACAGCAGAACAGAGGCATCATCCAATCAATCAGCCCAGCACACGTGCTGCCCCCACATGGCCCCTCAGGAAGTCTTCAAAAAGGGAGAAGAGATGAAAGGGCAGGCTAGCAAATCAGGTGCTACTGGAAAACGTTCTCCAAAGCAGACACTTTCAAACACCGAGTTCCATAAAAGAAAATGTTAGAAGGGGTTCTCAGAGAACTCACCCACTTGATTCAAAGTGAGCCATCCCATGCAGCCAAATTTCTGTAACAGCTGAAAACCAGAAGTGGCCTGAGGAGTGTGGGCCACCACGTGTCATGCCAGCACCTTCCACCCTGCATCTCAGAGACAGCTGCCACTTAGAACACCAATCGGCAGCTGCAGTCTTTTTAACCCAGTTACCGTGCACTACATTTAATGTGTGCTCTGTGAAAGGCTCTAGTGGAAAAATGAATAGAATTTTTGGTGACCACAGTTCTGCCCCAGCTCACTAACAGCTAACACTTTCACAGTGCTAAGGGTTCTTCAAAATGACACATATCTGTATGCATATATCCCTATGTGTGTGCACACGTGCACACATGTAGTCATTCTGCTTCCTTTGTACATGAAGAACCTGAGACGGGAAAGGCTGTGGCGCAGGTGACAGAGCTAGAATGCAAAGACAAGCAGTTTGGCTCCAAATTCAGCTCCATGTGGCCTCAGTCCAGCTGCTGTGGGTCAAGCCAAAGCCAGGACCTAGAACTCAACCAGGACCTCTCACATGGGTGACAGGGATCAGAGTACCTGAGTTATCACCTATAGCCTCCTGGAGTCCCATGACCTGGAGACTGGAGTTGGGATTTCAACCCAGACACATTAAGATGAGATGGAGGTGTACCAAGTGGCATCTTAGCTAGTGTCAAAGTGTGTGATCCCCTAAGGGTTTGTTACCTGGCTCAGTCCTTCACTGCAACAAAACTCATTCTGTGGTCCTGGTGACCCCATCACCCACACAACTGACCATCCAATACCAACCTTCCCTTCTTTTTCTGGTTACCAGTACAAGCCATGCACTGCAGCTTCTCCTTTGAGAACTGGTCTACCTACACAACCTTACCTTCACATACTACATTGTCTGGCTACACTGAAAATTCTCTCCTTCCACTTTATTTTAAAGATTTATTTTATTTTTATTGGAAAGTCAGATATTTAGAGAGGAGGAGAAACAGAGAGAAAGATTTTCCATGCAATGATTCACTCCCCAAGCAGCCACAACAGCCAGAACTGCACCAATCCAAAGCCAGGAAACAGGAGTAGCTTCTTGCAGGTCTCCCATGCAGGTGCAGGGTCCCAAGGCTTTGGGCCGTCCTCGACTGCTTTCCCAGGCCACAAGCAGGGAGCTGGATGGGAAGCAGGGCTGCCAGATTTAGAACCAGCACCTATATAGGATCCCAGTGCATGCAAGATGAGGACTTTAGCCACTGGGCTACCAGCACCATCTCCTTTCACTTTTTTGAGCAATGATTTCAAACACTTATTCTTCAGCCTCAAGATCACCAGGCTCTTACATCTTTTACAGTCCATTTGCTCCACCTTTTCTTGCAATAAATCCTATCTCAGTCTATCACTTCGGACATTTTCTTGAGGTATCCTAAACTCCTTCACCCCATTGTTTATCCATCTATTCGCCTTAGAAAACTCTTAGCAGTTCTAGTGCTGTGACACAGTTTGTTAAGCCACTGCCTGCAGTGCCAGCAATCATATGGGTGACAGTTCAAATCCCAGCTGCTCCACTTCTGACCAACACATCCGACAATGGAGGCAGCTGTGGCCACTCGGTGCTTCCTGACCATTGGTCCCCTTGCAGCTACACTTCTCAGAGCACTGTAGAAAGGACTAACCAAAAGGAGGCCTTCCATAGCATTTCCCACAGAACTCAACAGAATCAGTTGGCAGGTAGGAATTGAGGGGGTGGAGGGAGGAGGAATCCCAGACTCTACAGAATTGTTCCATAAAATTCAAAATTTTAAATAAAAATTAAAAAAAAATAGAACTCAGCAGAGTGAATTCTCAACAGATGTTCATCAGCACCACTGTTATAAGATAACTTAATCTCAACAAATGGTGGCCGAGTACACCCGAACAGCATTCTATCCAAATTACAAATATTAGCTAAATTAGTCAAAATTGAGTGTTTTAAAACATGAGTATTTTAAACCCAATAATTCTCTCTAGAATCCTATAGCAAGAATACCCCCCAAACACCCAGGAATATTAAAATATAATTTCTTTCTCAAGAGATTTATTGCATAAGTGAGTGTATTTAAAAACTGCACAACAAAGAGGCCTACCTAACTGTGAGTGAGTTTCCCAACCTTATGACAATGGAATTCAAATTTTTTCAGGCCCACTAAAGTACCAAAGAAACAATTACTGCTCTTTGCATTCCATTCACAAAAATCCAAGGATTTACAAAGAATGTGGATTGCAACACTATTTGAACAACCAACACTGGAGCAAATAAAGATGTTTAATTAATTGTAGTTTACTATACAATATGGAAAATGTATGCTCTAGAAATCATTAAAAGTTCATTAAGCACACAGTTAGGTATGAAGCAATAGTTTCATTATGATATCACTTGGGTTTCCTAGATGGGAAAGTGAATCCCACCTACACATTACAGGATAATATGGTAATGTGTAAACTGATTTTCCACAAGTTGCAGAATCACAGATTTTTTTTCTGTTGCATTTTGCTATGCTCCTCAAGTCTCCTTCATTAAGCTTTTACTTTTAATAATAAGTATGTTGAAACCGGTACTGTGGCCATGTGGGGTAAGCCATGGCCAAGGACGTACACATCCCACACAGGAATGCCTGGGTCAATCAGCCTCCACCCCAGCTTCCAGTGCGGTGCTGCTGTACCCAAGAGGGATCTGGTGACAGCTCCAGGGCCTGTGGTCTGGCCCCCCAGGCATCAGAGCGGGACAGAGTTCCCCGCTCCCAGCTCTGACCTGCTCAGCTCAGTCCTAACCCTGGCTTGAACTGGTGTTAGGTGTGTGAAGGAATGGATGGAAGAGTTCTCTCTTTCTGTATTACTCTTTCAAATAAACAAAAAATGAGCATTTTTTAAATATTACCAAAATATATTTGCTCTTAGACTGCCAAAACAATGTGAAAAATGCTTTAAAAAGATGTCTATTTTGGTCTAAAAAAAAGTTTGAAATCATATATACAAGGAAGTCTTCAAACAGTTCATAGAAACGAATGCTATAAAAAAATTATGTGTGGTTTTCAAAGTATTGTGGCACCCAATAAACTCATCTTTCAATTCTATTTTCCTACAAAATTTTTGAAATACTTGCTTTGTCTGTTCAGTATATGTGTTAATATGATTACAAAATTACTCACAAGCCATTAATAAAAACTGCAGAATCCTAATAAAAGCTGAAGTGTACATAAAACTCCATGGAATAGCTTTTATGATTCATGTATTATGTTAAAGAAAACACATTTGCACACACACAGCCAGGCTTCAAAAAAAAATTCTCTTCTGAAGCCAGGAGCCATGAACCTCCTCCAGGTCTCCCTAGTGGGTGCAGGGTCCCAAGACTTTGGGCCGTCCTCAACTGCCTTCCCAGGCCATAAGCAAGGAGCTGTTTGAGAAGTGGGACTGCCAGGATTAGAACCAGCACCCATATGGGATCCTAGTGCTTGCAAGGCAAGGACTCTAGCCACTATGCCGCAGCATGGGAAGGAGGTTCCTGGCTCCTGGCTTTGGATCAGTGCAGCTCTGGCCACTGTGGTTACTTGGGGAGTAGATCATTAGACGGAAGATCTTCCTTTCTGTGTCTCCTCCTCTCTGAATATCTGAATTTGCAATAAAAAAATAAATATTGGAGAAAAATTCTCTTGTGAGCTTTTCCAAATGCAAACTAGATATCTACATGTAAGTAGACATGATCATGCCTAAACTAAAAATTTGAAACAACTATCAAACATGAAATATTTATTAATTTCAAAAACAATATCAAAGTAGGAAAATGCCAAATATCAAAAAGATAAGGATTATACATTAGAATTTCTCTAAAATTTCCACATTCACAAGACACAGCACATAGTTTGCACACATATATCATAAAACGCAAAAAATACTCATGAGAAAGATCATTAACTTTGAGACACTTGTCATAACCAAGAGTGGAGGAGACAAGTCTGCAGAGTCAGGAGGCTTCAGCCATAGACTGGGAGTACCACTATTTTTAAAAAGGGCACCAGAGTTTTGATGTTAAAAACGACAAAATGTTAAATGCCGTTGAGTAAGCGAGGCATGAACACAAAAGTCTTTCATATTGTTTTCTGCAGTCCCCTACACATGCTTGCCATACTTCATACTTAGAAAATCAAACTGTGGGGCTGGCTCCATGGCTCAACAGTCTAATCTTCCACCTTAAAGTGCCGGCATCCCATACAGTCTTTGGTTCATGTCCAGGTTATTCCAATTCCCATCCAGGCTCAAGTTCTGGGGTCCCTGTAGCCACGTGGAAGACCTGGAAGAAGCTCCTGGCTCTTGGCTTCAGATCAGCTCAACTCCAGCCATTGTAAGGCATTTGGGGAGTGAACTAGCAGGTGGATGATCTTTCTCTGTCTCTCTTTTTCTTCATAAATCTGCCTTTCCAATAAAAAGAAAGAAAACCAAACCCTGAAAGTACTGAATTCTGCGTTAGCTCCTGACTTCCTGTCTAGCTGGATTAGAGACAGGCACAGACTGGCTGCACTTCCCTCAGTGACCCCGGCCCAGATCCTGCTTGTCATCCCTCCCCTCCTGTGACTGACCAGAGAAGCAGCTAGCCTGGGGGTTGGGGGAGAATCTCTCCAGTGGAGACACGGACACAGCTACCAGGAGACGAGGTCTGGTCTGGGAGAGAAGCTGAGCCGAGGTCAGAACAGGTATCAGCAAATCAAGGTACTAACAAATTCAGTGCAGGGAACCGTCTTGCCAAAGCAACCATCCAAGGGACTGTCAAAATCAGGTAGGTGTTGGGCTGTGAGGCAACAGCATAACGTGACAGTTTATGCAAAGCAGTGGGTAACCAATGGGAACAAAATTGGTGTGCAAACTCCAGCCACCAGGCAGAAACCTACGCAGCTTCCCCCAGTGGGACTGTGCAGTCTTCAAGTTCTCAAGTGGGGGAGGGCTCTCTCCAACAGCATCACATACTCCCTCAAGCTCCAGCACTTACAGCGCGGGATTGGAATCAGCTACACTAGGCTCATAACAGCCCTGACCCTCCACCAGTTACCTGATCCTGGCCAATACCCTGCCTTTCAGAGCCCCAAGTTTCCTTGTAAATTGAAACCTGAAATAGTTGGTTAACAAGAATGTGGGGAGGACTGACTTAGGTAATCCAAGAAAAACACTCTGCAATTCATCTGATAGACAGTCCCCAGGTAACCACGCAATGGACCAGATTCTGGTGGTAGAAAGGGGATTCGGGAGGCCAGAGAACCAGTACTGGAGCAAGCTACAGAAGTGAACCATGTCTTGCCTTTAGCACTAGCAACCGGATCCAGCTATATAAAGTGTAGAGATCCAGGCAATAAGAACATGCAAAGCCTCTTGTCCAAAAATGAGGCATTTCAACATGGTGATGAAAGATCATTAAACCATGTGTGGAGCTGCTCTGAGTCTGGCTGAAAAGCAAGTGTGCATGGGCACTGTGAAGTGAGAGTCAGCCGGACTGGGCTTCGAGACTCACCCAGGCACAAGAAGCAATGAGATGATGTCAGACCAGAGCTGTAGCACAACTGACAGGGACAGCAGGCTCTGACATAAGGGCCCACCATGAACACAGCTTGTGAGAAACAGAGGAAACTTCTCTCCAAGGTAACCATCAGACCTTCTGTCAAAATCTTCCCTTCCCTCAGGTCTACTTCAGAAGTGAATTCCTTCTAGTCAGCGTCAATGGGACTTGACCCAGTCACAGTTCAGAAGCAAAAGGCTGCTCATGGTCTCTGTCTGCTGGGGACAGTTCCACTTCACCAGCAACACTTGGCAAAGCAGCATAGCAGACTTCAGACTCAAACAGATCCTGAGTCTCAGCAACCTCTTTAAAAGATACTGACTGGGCTTGGGACAGTCGGAAATCCGCCCTTGAACATGACAGCAGAGGCCTACCTAATGAGGCTGCCTCAAAATTCATTTGTGACTCCTTGATGGAACACTGGATCTGAAGGCCACATCAGGGACCAAAGCACTGGCATGGGGGCTGGGGAAAGGGTGTGGCTCTGCAAGCAACACTGTTCTGTCCAGGCAGCCTGACCTGCAACGGCCACGGGCAGAGCCAAGTCCTTGAGGGAGTGGGAACCGTGGACACGCTGCTCAGGGCCCCTGCTTGAATGCAGTGGTGGCCCCAGAGCACTCTTCTGAATCTGTCCATGTAAGCAGCAGCATGGTATAGCCATCCCTTGGTATCCACTGGGGAAAGGTGCCAGGACCTCCCACAGGGACCAAAATTCCTGGATGTTCAGTCTCCCTCCCAAAAACTTGCATTCATCCCACGCACACGTTCCGATATACCTTAAATCATTGCTAGTTTGCTTCTGCTGCCTGCCACAACATAGGCACTATGTAAACAACTGTTCCCAAGGCACTGTTTAGGGAACAACCAGAAGTCTGTGCATGTTTGGTACGAATGCAAGGCTTTTCACAAATACACTTGAGCTATGGATAAGAAACCCTTGGATATGGAGGGCTGTACTGACACGAAGCGTGCTGTAAAAATATCAAGTACATGCCAACAGCTTTGTCACCAAGCTGCCAGAGCCTCTGCCTAGAGTAAAAGAAAATGGCTTTCCGGTAGAAGCCTGCGAGGACAGAGTGCCCTGGAAGCTGCAATGCCAGCCACCTGCCGGCCCTGTAACCTTGGGGCAGGTACACAGCCTTCCCCCAAATCTCCCCCGAATGCCCTTCTGTGTGTCATCTGCACCCCTCACTGCCCACACAGAAGCACTTGGCTTATGCATGCTTCTGCAGGCGGTCTCCTGCAGGACACTGCTCCAGGTCGCCGCATGTCCCTCTGTCCACCCTCACTGCAGTAAGGCTGCAGTGGTGGAATCCCAGGAAACAGACCCCACATCTCTGTAACAACAGTTCCTACTTAGCACAATAGATTTTCTGAAAATGTTTACACCAAGTGACTCCCACAATGATTTACTGTGTTCACGTTATTTTCAGCTTATGAATTATTAATAAAGGAACATTAACACAACTACCTCATCCAGTTGACATTAAGACTAGAGAGTATTGGGCCCAGTGCAGTAACCTAGTGGCTAAAGTTTTTGCCTTGAATGTACTGGGATCTCATATGGGCGCCAGTTTTTATTCCAGCAGCCCCACTTGATTGTGACCTGGGAAAGCAATCAAAGATGGTCCAAAGCCTTGGGACCCTGCACCTGCATGGGAGACCTGGAAAAAGCTTTTGGCTCCTGGCTTCAGATCGGCTCAGCTCCAGCTGTTGAGGTCACTTGGGGAGTGAACCATCGGAGAGAAGTTCTTCTCTGTCTCTCCTCCTCTCTGTATATTTGACTTTGCAATAAAAATTTAAAAAGCTTGGGCCCGGCGCGGTAGCGCAAGTGGTTAAGGTCCTCGCCTTGCACGCCCGGGATCCCACATGGGCGCCAGTTCTAATCCCGGCAGCCCCACTTCCCTTCCAGCTCCCTGCCTGTGGCCTGGGAAAGCAGTCGAGGACAGCCCAAGGCTTTGGCACCCTGCACCCGCGTGGGAGACCCGGAAGAGGCTCCTGGCTTCGGATTGGCATAGCATCGGCCATTCACTCACTTGGGGAGTGAATCATTGGACGGAAGATCTTCCTCTCTGTCCCTCCTCTCTGTATATCTGCCTTTCCAATAAAAAAAATAATAAAAATAAATCTAAAAAAAAATTTAAAAAGCTTTTAAAAAAAGACGAGTGTTAGGACTATATTATTACTTTATAGTCCAGCAAAACACACGTAACTTTTTCAGAGCCATTCACTGCTCAAAAGACACTTTTCAAAATCATTCAGAAAATACCTTTTCAGTAAAAAATGCTTTTTATTAAAAAAAAAAAAGGTCTAAAAGGTCTAGCTTGGGGCCAGTACTGTGGCACAGCTTCCTCCTAATTGCTTAGGTGAACCAACAGAAGATGGCCCAAGTGCTTGGTCCCCTGCAACAACACGGAGACGTGGATGAAGCTCCCGGCTTCAGCCTGGCTCTGCCCTGGCCATTGTGGCCACTTAGCATATGAATCAGCAGACAGAAGATCACTCCCTCTTTCTGTTTGTCTCTCTCTCTCTCTCCCTCTCTGTAACCATGACTGTCAAATAAATAAATAAATCTTTTTTAAAAGCCTGGCTCACAGGTAACTGAACATCATCTAAAATCACAAGTGTGACTTCACTTCTCTTTTCAAATGAGGCCCCATTCAATGTATTAGCACCAATCAACAATATTCTCTGTAACAAAATATGAATTCCTGCTCTTGGCTGTTTGGTTGATTTTTATCCTATGAATGGTGGTAGATGACCCATCCATTTCACTCATCGGGATCTTCTCCCCAAGACATCAATTTTTATAATGGCAGATGAAGCCTATGATGAAGAATTGAGGCAAAGTCCACCAGTATATACGAATTAGTTTTAATAAACTTAATTTTATTATATCCAATTGCAATGTACAAATACAATGAGCACCGACAGTACATAAGACAAAATAAGTATTTTTTGTTTGTTTTTTATGAATTTCAAAGTGGGGGGGGGGAGGGAGGCAGAGGGAAGGAAATGTTCCATCCAATGGTTCACTCCCCAAATGGCCGCAACAGACAATACAGAGACAGGCTGAAGACAGGAGCTTCATCCAGGTCGCCCATGTCAGTGCAAGGGTCCAAGTACTTGGGCCATCTTCCACTGCTTTCCCAGGCATTCTAACAGGAAGCTGAATCAAAAGTGGAGGAGCCAGGATTCAAACCAGGACTCATATAAGATGCTGGCACTACAGGTGGAAATTTAACACACAACACCACAATGTTGGCCCCATAACCACAATTTTTTAAAAAAGATTTGTTCCTTTTTTAAAAAATTTTGGGGTGTGTATATGGAGCATGGTCTCTGTGGCTATTTATTTATTTATTTTTATTGCAACATCAGACATACACAGAGAAGGAGAGACAGAGAAGATCTTCCGTCCGATGATTCACTCCCCAAGGGACTGCAATGGTCAGAGCTGTGCCGATCCAAAGTTAGAAGCCAGGAGCCTCTTCCAGGTCTCCCACGCAGGTGCAGGATCCCAAGGCTTTGGGCCATCCTCTACCGCCTTCCTAGGCCACAATCAGGAAGATAGGTGGGAAGCGGGGCTGCCAGGATTAAAACCCGTGTCCATATGGGGTCCTGGCACAATCAAGATGAGGGCTTTAGCCTCTAGGCCACCATGCCGGTCCCTGTTTGTTTATTTTCAAGGCAGAGTGACAGAGAAGGAGGAGAGAGACAGACAGACCTATCTAGTAGTTCACAACTGAAATGCAAGCAACAGCCAGGCCCAAACCCCAAAACGCCATCCAGTCTTCCCGGCAGGGAGCAGGCCCCCGACTACCTGGGCCACCATCCTCCAAGGCACACTATACAAAGCTGAACTGGAAGACTAGGAGTAGCCCGCACTGTGGTAGGGAACGCAGGCACCACAAGAGGCAGTGTAGCCCACTGCACAACAGCCCCAATCAAGCACTATTGCTTGTCAAATGTGCCAAGTGCCATCTTACATTTGAGTTCACAAGAAAACAAAGAAACGCCCACTAGAGAGAACCACACCAGAGCCAAGCAGCACCTCAGAGGTGCTACCCTCTGCGTCTCACTCGGTTGGCTCTGCCAGTCTCGCCTGTTGCCTTCAGCAGGGCGGTGAAGGGAATCCCAGAAGGCTTATTCCTCATGTCTTTCAAGGCCATGCACCAAATGCCAGCTCCAGCAATACCGCTGAGTGAATTAATGAAAACACCAGCGTGTGGCTTCATCTTCATAGGTCCTACATACCCTCAAGGGAGTCGCAACTTTGTGATTGATGACCACTCCCCATCTTCCCATTCACTGAGATGAGTTCTTAAACAGAAGGTATAAATCAACAACCTATCTGCCGTGCAAGAACGTGACATCTTTGAAAAGCAACGTACTACTTATAGCGCTATACCGTAGGAATCATCTCTTCACACAACATACAACCAGTTCTACTGCTGTTGTTGTGACAGGGAGGGGAAAGGTACACACAAGTGAGCCAAGTCAAAAGGGACATTTGGGAATTGAAAGGAATCCAGGAGTGGATCTCATCAAACCTTCCAGAAAAGCCCACAAGGTGGATTTTCCCTTTTCATGCTAACTTGACTATTTTCTCCTTGCTTATTCAAAAAGCTGTGCACGTGGCCTTACTACTTCTAGCTGTCAGCAGAGAAAGAGATGCTGGTACGGCCTGCAGGGATGCCAGCCAAGTCCTTCCCCATAGACCTGACAAGTGTGAACATGGCCTTGCAGACGTCATCATGATGGGGGAGAGAGGTACGTGGCCTCCCAGGAAGATTCTGCTTATCAGCTGGAAAACAGATGTTTTGGTTTCAATTGCAACCCCAGCTAGACAAATTATACTTGATGATCTTTTGACTTAACAGAGAAAGATACATTCTGCATTCCCCAGAACCAAATACCTAATCCAAACAGATTTTATCTTGTCTCAATTTAGAGGCTGGTAAAGCAAATGAAATTGTCACTCTGGTCTCATATTCAAGCAATTCCACAAATACTGGAGCCTAACCCTGTGCCAAGAATCAAGTCAGGGACCACACCAGGTAATAGACAGAACTATTTTTTTATTCCCAGTTACCACTATTCCCCTAAATGGAAATCAATTTAAAAAAAAAATGTTTGAAATATTAAGAAACCATCTCTGATTCTCTTCATCTAGAATCTCTAAACGAGAGCATTAAAAGCAACAGCTAAGATTAGAGAGCTGCTGCTTCAGCTTTCCCATCTTCATCTGATTGAAAGTTGTTAAAAATAGCACCTTCACCTTTCTATTTCTCCTCCCTTCCGCTCCCTTCCAAACTAAAAAGCTGAAGGGGTGACATCCAGTCCATGGACAATAGACACACAGCTCACTTGTCCTCTCTCTCTTCCAGATTCTAACAAGAAGAAGTCAAATGCCGATTAAAAAAGAAAAGGAGGCACGCATCATTATTCTTCCCAAGCTCATGAGAGGACAGCTTGTTCCAGTCCCTTCAGTAAAATTCTCAGAGTCAAAACTTGGAATATCTGCCCGTGTGTGTGTGTGTGTGTGTGTGTGTGTGTGTGTGTGTGTGTAAACTAGTCAAAATTTGGGGATGGGCTTATTTTAATAGGACCCTAGTAGCAGAGTGGCATGGTGGAAGTGTCCTGGGCAGGTAATGAAGAGATTGATGCATCAAAAAATAACATCCTGCACACAGAGAAATTCATTTTTATTTCTCAGAAATGGGGTTTTGCATGATCACACAAAGATTATGCATAAGCAAGCAAGTCAATATGAACATAAGAAAAAAAAATCAATGATGTATGACACACTTTTGCTGAAAACTGATAAGCAAAAAGTAGACAAAACCACCCCCAAGGGAGGACTGCTGGCTGCCTTCCTCGGGCCAGTTTAACACTGGTGGACTGTCGGAACCTTCGCAAGAGAATATGCAGTGCACTCCTAGAACTGAACTGTTTTTAAGACCTTTTCTTCCTCCCCTCCTAAGAGTGGGATTATTCCACTGCCCTTGTGAAATTTGTGGACGCATAGTCAAAGAAATAAAACAGATCTATATGGCAAAGCAAATGTTGGATGGATGGCAGGTTAAGAAAACAAATCTGCAATCCACTAATGCGGGTACAAGCTGTTGGTAAAGTGGTACAGAAATTAATTTGTTACCCTCCCACCTTGAGCCCACAAATGTTCATTCACCTACACCTAGGCCGTATCTGCCTGGAGCTTACACAGTCACCAGTGCTCAGCGCCACTTTCCCTGAAGGGTTGGGTGGGCTTGCCACCTCAGGGGCAGCAAGGTGCTACAATTTGAAAATGTCAGAACACACCCAGTAAAAATAAAGAGCAGAAGGCTCAGATACACCTGGCTTCCTTTTCAGACTCTAATCACTTAAGTAGCCTTTCCCAGGTGCTAATTATTCTCAACGAAACTTCCAATGAAATCCACACAGACAACAAGACACAGCCATATACTGTACTCAATCAGCTAAGCAACTCAGAAAATCAGCTCTTGGGACACATCCCGCAAACCAACTTGCAGAACCCCTTGCACGGGGCAGGATGCAGGACCTGAGACCATCCCCCTAACCTGCGACAGCTGTGAGTCCGGTAAAATCCACCAGGAACGTGGAAGTCGCTGACCTCCACCAAGGAGCAGCAACACACAATCTTTGACTCCGCTCGCTCCGTTCACAAGGTCGTGCATTAGCTGCCATCCCCACCCTCCCCCAGCACAAGACCAACGCTGTAACTTCACATCCACCAAGATGAACCTCAAACGTACAGCTTAATACTAACAAACCAAGCCCTAGCCCAGCGATTCCAGACCGAGAACGCCTGCAGAGAATCTCGGCACAGCCTTCGGTGCAATTCCTAGAAGGAGGTGGCCCATCCCTGCCAGGGCCAATCTGCAATCAAACTCCCTGTGTCCTGCGACCAGGAGGGGCCTGCGTCCCTCACCGGGGACTTCAGCTCCGCAGGGCCACAGTGCTTCTTCCGGGACACCTGCGACTTAGGGTCACGGTGCGGGAACCGGTCGCAGCCCCCTGCCGAGAAAGATTTGCCCCGGACCACAATAAGCAGCGATGGGGAAATCACAAATATTGGAACGAAAGCCGGGGCTTGCATAATTGCGTGCGTGCGCACACACACACACCACACACTCCCACAAGTCAGTTTTCCAATACTCTGCTCCAGCCCGGTGCTGCCACTCCCCCCCCCCCAACTCCCCAGCACGAGCCCGGCCAAAATAAAGTGCAGCTGGGAGCTGCAGGGTGTCCGGGACGGCAGCGGCGTGCAGCCGCGCCCCGCACCCGCCGGAGCCCCGCGTCTCTCTCCGGCCGGGCTGCCAGGCAGGTTTAGCCCCGGCCCCTGGAAGGTTAATGCGCCCGTGCCCCGGGTCAGGGCTCTCGGAGCTCTAATAGCAAGCAAATGACCGCGGCTGCCTGGATTTAATGAAGCCATTCTCGGTTATGGCTGTTTAATAGCACTTGGAGTTCTGTTCCAAGAGAGAGCGGAACACTCCGGCTTCCCCGGAAAGCAAGTCGTCTGCGGGCAGCGCGCGGGGGGAAAAGCCAAGGTCGGACGAAGGCGCGAACACGGACAGGGGACGCCCCGCAGCCCCGGCCCGCATCTCGCCCCGCAGCCCGGCTGGCCCCGGGGCCGTGCCTTTACCTGTCAGCTCGCCGCCCCGCCGCGAGCCCCGGCCGCGGCCGCAGAGAAAGAATACCCCCCCCCCAAAGGCACCGCATCGCAAAGAAAGAAAGAGAAAAAAAAAAAAAAAAAGGTTGGTTCCTTCAAGCGAGGGCCACCGGGCCAGCTGAGGTCCCAGGACCGACACGCACCCCGCACCTACCAGATAATCCATGTACAGAAACGCCTCAGTTATCCGGAGATCAGACATCCGGCAGCCTAAAGCATCCGGAACGGCTCCGAACCCGGAAAAAAAAAAAGGCAGCGTCTCAGGCTGCGAGCGAGCAGCTCCTGAAAAAACCAGCAACAGCGAAAACCACCGAGAGCGGCCGAGGAGCCGAACCTTACACAAGGGGCGCGGCGATTGGCCGGGAGGGCGGGCCGAAAGGAAGGAGGGTGCGCATTGGCTGCCGCGGCTATAAAAGCCAGGCCCCAGCGGGCGACGGCGGAGAAGCGCGGGAGCGAATTGTTCTCCGGATTGTTGTGTGAAGGGCCGAGGGCCGGGGGCGGGGACAGCGGGGCGGGTGGCACGCGCAGTAGGCCGAATCCCGAGAGCGCAAAATCGGCGGGGGCCGCGGCCGCCTGCGCGCCTCGTGGTTGGGGCAGAGCCGCGCCTCCGGGCCCTCGGTGTCCCCGCCCATCTCCCCGAGTAGGAAGCCGCGGCTGGGCCGTGGGGAGGCGTGGTAGCCCCCGGCCGCCTTCCCAGCGGCTCCGCGGCCTGGAGGCGGCACCGCCCGGGCGCCCCGAGAGCCGAAGGAGCGGGCTTGTAGGTGACTCTGAGGCACACCGGGCGCGCGCAGCTGGGAAGCTGCTCGGGCAAGCGGAGCCGGTGCCACCCTGCACGCTGCCGCGCCGGGGACTGCCCTGCGAACTCCAGGTAGCCCACGGGGATGACACCTTCCCCCGCACGCCGTGTGGAGGGGGTGAACGAGTTCTGAGGAGTTGCTACTAAAGTTTGTGGTGTTCCCCAAGCTGTCGGAAGGGCGCAGCTGATGGGTTCTTGGCGCGCCTCGGGCCAGGGACAGCATAAACCCAAGGTCCCTGGAATACAGTCAGAGAACAGGCGGCTCCCTGAAATGACCGGAGCCAGAACACAGCTCCTCATTAGCATCCCGATGTCGTTTTAAAGCAGGTAGACTTTGATATGTGTGTATTTTTAATTTCTAGGAATACTGGCACTGGGATTGCAATGTTGCCCAATCAGAACCAAAAACCTAAGTAGGAAGACTGGAGTTTCCTTTCCTAAAAGATTTGGGGTATGAATGCCATATTCACTCAAAACGAGGCAAAAAAAAGAAAAACCCGTTTTGTTTTTCTTCTAAATTTTAGTAAGTTTGAACGGATTCAATAGAGTTTGTAGTTAAAATTTTACAAATATGATAATGTTCCTTTCCTCCCTTTCTCCCTAAGCGCTACTTTGCAGTTGGGAATAGAAGGAGGAAGATTGTAAACTAGAAAAAAAAATATACACACACGCATATATCACATGCTGGTGTCCTTTGTTCAGTAAACAGCAAGGTAGGAGTGAATAGAATTGGAATTTGGGGGCCCGGCGCGGTGGCGCAAGTGGTTAAGTCCTCGCCTTGCACGCCCGGGATCCCATATGGGCGCCGGTTCTAATCCCGGCAGCCCCGCTGGGAAAGCAGTTGAGGACGGCCCAAAGCTTTGGGACCCTGCACCCGCGTGGGAGACCCGGAAGAGGCTCCTGGCTTCGGATCGGCATAGTATCGGCCCGTTGTGGCTCACTTGGGGAGTGAATCATCGGATGGAAGATCTTCCTCTCTGTCTCTCCTCTCTGTATATCCGCCTTTCCAATAAAAAAAAATAATAAGAATAAATCTTTAAAAAAAAAAAAAGAATTGGAATTTGGAAGCCCCAAGTGCAAAAAAAATGTGTTTTGGTTTTGGTTTCCCATGATGTTCTTGAGTTCCTTGGCCCCCCACCCCCACAGGCGCTGAGAAGCTCAGAGGGTAGGGGGCTTGCTCTCAACTTAATAATTATTTGGACTTATATACAGCAGCATCTCCAGTGGGGAAACGAAATCTTTCTGAACTGACTGCCTCACTATACAGGGTTGAATGTTTCCTTTACCCCTAAACCAGCCCAGCCCTCTTGGTATCCTCAACCAACAAATTTCTGCATAGTGTATTTATCAGGGGCAGCCACACCAGTTCTGGTAGTGATAATGTGGTTTTCACTGTCTGTACACACGCAGTGAGCAAGGCCCCCTGTGCCCTTAGGGGAGCTCTGGGCTATCTAATCTTTCTCTGAAGCTGTTTCCTAAGCTGCAAAATAAGAATTCCTACTACCAGAAAACTTTTTTTTTTTTTTAAGTAGCTAGGCACTATGAGAATTTCCAACTGTGAAGGTTTGATCCAAGGGTGAGTGTGCAAATAGTAAGTTATACTTCTGCAGGAGTGTCAGCCTGTTCAGGGGCTAACACATCTCAGTTATTCTGAGCCATTAGATCTGTTGTTTTAGTTGTCTTGGTGTTCTGTTAATGCCAACACATGTTGGTTTTGAGAGATTTTGGTCTAGATTCTGGAAGTGATGGGCTTCCATAACCTGTTCTTCTGGATTATTGTATGCTGGTGGAGGCGACAAACCACATCTGACCCTGAGGTACCTCAGAATCCCAACTATTTGCTTAGCCTAAGTGACTCCATTTTGATAGAGCCACCATCTTAATCGCTAGGTTGTACAAGTCTCATTTCTGGAGAATGTTGCAGGCCACGATAACAGGAAATTCCTCAAGGTCCCCTTTTTTAGAGATAAGACTTGTTTGCTCCACAGCCCATCAGTTTGTGCTATTTGAAAGCTGTTTGCTTCACCAATAGAAATCTGCCAACTTGTGCTTTTTGAATGATTAGCCAGTCATGATGTAACTGTGTGATGTTTTAAGAGTTAACCAATCATGAGTGTAACTGTGTGGAATCCCCTAATCTGTGATAAAACCCCCACGCCACCCTGTCTCGAGGTCTCAAGCCAGAGCCACTACAATGGTGACAGCTGGGGCCCTGAGCTCGAGCTTGAATAAACTGCCCTGTGAGCTTCTATTGACTTCAGACTCCTGGTGATTTTGAGGAAACTCTGAATCTGGGTGTGACAACCCCGTACTGGCTGGCATAGCCAAAGGTCAGGAATGAGGTCACCTCAGATGAGGTTTCTTTTTTTGTTTTTTAAGATTTATTTATTTTTATTGGAGAGGTGGACATACAGAGAGGAGGAGAGACAGAGAAGATCTTCCATCTGATGTTTCACTCCCATGTGGTCGCAACAGCTGGAGCTAAGCCAATCCGAAGCCAGGAGCCAGGAGATTCCTCTGGGTCTGCTACACAGGTGCAGGGTCCCAAGGCTTTGGGCCATCCTTGACTGCTTTTCCCAGGCCACAAGCAGGGAACTGGATGGGAAGTGGAGCTGCCAGGATTAGAACCAGTTCACATATGGGATCCCAGCACATTCAAGGTAAGGTCTTTAACCGCTAGGCTATCACGCCAGGCTCAGGTGAGGTTTCTTGAGAGACTCCCCAATTAGACAGCTGGACTGAAACCTCAGCGGCAGCGAAAATCACAGTATATGTGGTCCAGTCTTGGAGTGCACATGTCAGGACTGGGCCTGCTCAGTTGCTCATGCCTGAGCAGTGAACATTGTTCCCAGATGCACACAGGGAACACAGCAGCCAGCTCATCTAGGAAGGAAAAGTGACTGCCTCATCAGAGGATGAAAAACAAAATAGGATGAGCAATTCTCCTGGCCAAGGTTTGCAGCATGTTCCTGGATCTGCGGTTGCACTAAGGTGGACTTGGTCAAGCAATAGACCTTGGAAAGACTTTCCCTACCCTGGTGCAACAAAGCAGATGATGTCTCAGAACTACCAAAACCACTCACTTGGCACCCTTGAAACACTGTTCCCTAACATTGGAGTCTCTAAGGCAACATCAAGTGACTGTCCCCCATCCCTGGTTATTGATACAGTGTGACAACAAAGAGTGGCCCCTCCTCTTCCCCCTCTTTGGACACAGAAGAACTAGAAATCTGAAACATTTGTCCCACTCACCTTCCTCCATACTAAACTCCAGCCTAATCAGAGGCCCACATATGCATGCATGCCTCTCAACTATGTAAACAGTGTCAAAAATCTAATAATAAAAATTAGAAAAAAGTACTAAGTGGGAAAAGAAAGAGAAAGGAAGAGAGAAGAGAATTTGCTCAAGGAAAATTCCCAAAGACTGCACTATGGAACTCTATTCCATGCCATTGTACATTCATCAAGAGTGGCATCAGCGACAGCATTGTATTCAGTGTAATGTATTTTAAAAATCGCATCTCACTGTGTTAAGACCCTGCAGTTTCCAAACTCTGTATAGAGCACGTTTTTCCAATTAGTTGTTAATCTCCTGGGATGTTAACATGTCCACCCCCAAACAGAGGAAAGATCTAACTCGATCCATCTCCCATAAACAGAAAACAGTATGCACTGCATGACGTTGCAGTTGTAGTTGATAGGATTACTAGCAGCAGCAGGAATCACCAGTGTGTGCTGTTAAAGCGCACGTAGAGGGCCTGGCACGATGGTGGAGTGCTTAAAGTTCTTGCCTTGCACACGCTGGGATCCCATATGGGAGCCGGTTCTAATCCCAGCAGACCTGCATCCCATCCAGCTCCCTGTTTGTAGCCTGGGAAAGCAGTCCAGGACGGCCCAAAGCCTTGGGACCTTGCAACTGCATGGGAGACCCAGAGGAATCTCCTGGCTCCTGACTTTGGATTGGCTCAGCTCCAGCCATTGTGGCCACTTGGGGAGTGAATCATCAGATGGAAGATCTTTGTCTCTCTTCCTCTCTATATTTCTGATTTTTCAATAAAAATAAATAAATCTTTAAAATAAATATCAAATCTGTTCCCTTCCTACAACATTTAATTAAGAGTTCTTAATATAATTTTACTGATCTGCTACTGTTTTTAGTTAGTCCTGCATTCTCTATATCTTTGTAAATTCATGAATTAACTTTTTTCTATTCTAGAAAGAATCAGAGACCTGCAATGCCAGGGTAATGAAAGATGTGGCTCTCATGTACTATTTACATACTTACTAGCTCAGCCAGCCTTGAGTTTCTGAATTTATGTAGTTTTTTTTTTTTTATGCTTATTCATTTGAAAGAGTTACACAGAGAAAGAGCCAGATAGAGATCTTCCATCCACTGATCCATTACACAAGTGGCCTGGTGGCCAGGCTGAATCCAGGAGCTTCTTCTGGGCCATCCGTATGGCTGCAGGGGTCCAAGCTTTTGATCCATCTACCACTACTTTCCCAGGAACATTAGTAGGGTTTGGAAGTGGAACAGCCAGGACTTGGACTGCCTCCATATGATATGACTGTGTCAAAGGCAGCAGCTTCATACACTACACCATGTCACCAGCCTCATACCAGTGAGTCTAATGCTCTGCTTTCTTCCACCAAGCTGATAACCACCTAAATGCAGGCCAAAGTCAAAGTTTCTTCCTGAAGTTAAACTGAAGAAGGCTTGAACTCAGGAACACCAGGTAAAACTGAAAGCTCAAAGGCGAAGTGTAGAACTAGTAGAGCTGGAAGAAAGCTGAATAAATTTTAAAAAAATGCAAAGTTGAGCAAAGAAAATCAAATTATCAGTCTGGTAGTCCGGTACCCAATTAAATATTCAAGAAAAACAAACAAAGGCAATGGGAAGAAACTAATAAAAATTATAGCACACATTAAAGAACCAAAGATCGTGTTTTTCTAGACTGGAAAGATCCATAAGTTCCCAGAACAATAAATGAGTGATAGAACCATTATTATGGAAGAAGCAGCTATTTTAAAACTTTCATTTGTAAGTACCACACCAGGTAAATTCTCCCAAACATTCCAGAAACAAAGCATTCCGACCCAAAACTGTTCCAGATTAGAGAAAGGGAGGGAGTTATCTTAAAAGATTATCACATCCTTGATCCGCAAACCTGAGAAGTTGTATTTTAGTCTCACAAAAGAAAAAATATTGCAAAGCTCAGGAAAGTAGAAAGAAAAAAAATTGTGGCTAAGAGCTAGGCTTAATCCAGGAATGTCAGGTATTCTTGACATTAGGAAATCAGCAAATTCTTCACATTAATAAGCTAAGAAAGGAAAGTCAAATCATCTCAGTTTTTTTCTTGAAGATTTGCTTCATTGAAAAGACAGATCAGATTTGCAGAGAGAGAGAGACAGAAGGATCTTTTCATCCACTGGTTCACTCCCGAAATGGCTGCAACAGCTGGAGCTGAGCTGATCTGAAGTCAGGAGCCAGGAGCTTCTTCCAGGTCTCCCATGCAAATGCAGAGTTCTGAGGCTTTGAACCATCCTGTATTGTTTTCCCAGGTTATAAGCAGGGATTTGGATAGAAAGTGGAGCCAGGGATCCCAAAGGCACATGCAAAGTAAGGGTTTAGCTGTTGAGACATCAACTGGGCCTAGTCATCTCAATATATACAAAAAAAGCATTAAAATACCCTCAATTACCATTGATCCTAGTTTCCCAGGACGTAACAAAATGCCATAGCCTGAGTGGAGAAGACAGTGAAAATTTATTTTCCTACAGTTTTAGAGACTAAGAGTTGGTTTGCTTTCTCCAGAGACCTCTCTCCTTAGCTTGCAGATGTCAGTCTTGTCACTGTATCTTCACAAATTCTTTTTCATGTGCTTGTATTCCTCTGATGTCTGTCTGTGTTTGCAGATTTGCTTTTTTAATTACTATGATTATTTGAGAGACAGGAATAGAGAGGGGAGAAAGCAAGCAAGCCAGCTACTATCTGCTGATTCACTTCCTGAAATGCCCACAATGGGCAGGAGTCAGAAACTCAATCCAGGTCTCCCACACTGGCAGTAGGAATGCAATCACTTGAGCCTTAATTGCTGTCTGCATTGACAGGATGTTGAACTCATCAGCTTGAGCTGGTCGTCAAATCCAGGAATCTGCTATAGATATCCTAATCACTGGCTAAATTCACACCTTAAAGTTTCCACTTCTTAAAAAAGGTTACTGGTCAAGCCAGAATAAGTGTGTGCCAACCAAGCTAATCCACAGCACCAGCTGACAAGTGCCAGGACTGGGAGCAAGTATATCAGGTTAGACTGCAGTATTCCCTGGCATGCACATGATCCAGAGCTGTGAGTATGCCTATCAGGAGGACTGTGGACACTGTCCTGTTAGGCTATACCTACCACTAGTGAGCATGAGAACCAGGGCTGGAGACAGGCTATACTGAACAAGATAGCAGCACCTGTCAGCATGTGTGAGTTCCAGGTCTGGGGATGGGGTAGCAACAGAGGCTGGCATGTGCAAAACCCGGGGCTGGGGGCAAACCTGGTTTGAACTACTGGGTGTCACCCCAACTAGGCCACAGCACCTGCTGGTATGCATGAGAACCAAATCTGTGGGCTGTCCAGGCTGGGCCACAGCACCTGTCAGTTCAGTTTGTGTGAGATATGGAGCCAGGCCAGAACTTCCCAAGCAGGTATATCCACCAGTGTTTGCATTGCCTGGTATGATGACAGACTGACCCCAACCCTGAACTGTTGGGCACAAACGAAAGTCAAGTCTGTGGTCACCCCCAAATGATGTTTCTTGGGATACTCCCTAACTAGACCATTAGATTCAGACCTCAGACACAGGGAAAATCACAATATATGTGGTCCAATCTTGGAGTGCATGTGTCAGGACTGGGCCTCCTCTGTTGCTGGTGCCTTGTAGTAAACAGTGTGTCCAGATTCATGCTGGAGACATGAAAACCAGGCTAACAAGGAAAAGTGACTGCCTCATCAGAGGATGGAAAACAAAATAGGTTGAACAATTGTCCTGGTTAAGGTTTACAGCATGTTCCTGGATCTGCGGATGCACCAACATGGACCAAAAGTCTAGAGCAATAGACTTTGGAATGATTTTTTTCAACTCCAGAGCATCGAAACCAGCAACTTCTTGCAATGATCAAAGCCACTCAGATAAGACCCTCAGACCATTCTTCTCCTCATGAGGGGTGTCACCAGGTGACCATCCCCTATCCCTGGGTAATGATGCAGTTTGACAGCAAAGAGCAACCCCCTCCTCCCTCTCCTACCCTAAGGACACATAGGGAATAAAAACAACAACAACAAAAAAACAAACATTTATTCCATCCACCTTCCTCCATTCCTGAGCCTTACCACCCTAATCAGAGGCATACATGGGCGTACATCACTCTCAACTATGTAAGCAATATTAAAAATAAATTTTACATTAATATGTTATTCCCAGGAAATAAAAAAGCGGTTAAAAGCCAAACTATCACAATGGCTCAATGGGCTAACCTTCTACCTATAAGCACTGGAATCCCATATGGGCACCTATTCATGTCCATCTGGTTCACTTCCCATCCAGCTGCCTGCTTTGGCCTGGGAAAGCAACAGTGTGTGTGCCAAAGCCTTGGGGCCTGGTGCCTCTGCACCCACATGGGAGATTTGGAAGTGAACCAGCAGATAGATGGAAGATCTTTCTCTTTGTCTCTCCTTTGCTCTGTGAATCTGCCTTTCCAGTAAAAATGAATAAATCTTACCAAAAGAAAGAGGTTACTAGTCATAGTGTATCAGGGTGCATCCTAATGGCCTCATTTTAGCTTAAATTTCCTCTTTAATGGCTTTGTCTCCAAATATAGTCACATTCTTAAGCATTGGGAATTAAAACTCTCACCTAAGAATTTTAAGGTGACATAGTTCAGTCCATGACACCATTCATCATTGGCATCCTCAGAATAAAAGGGAATTTATTCAGACTGAAAAATGATGTCCACCAAAAAAAAAGAAAAACAGAAATATTCAGTTGTGAAACATGAAAGTGTGTGTTTTCAAGTTAGAAATGAGACAGCAGTGCCAGCTACCAAAGCTTGTATTCTACATTTTACAGGAGATTCCGGATGGTATAACCAGCACTCCCCCCACCAAAAAAAAAAAAAAAGACAGAGAAGGAAACGAAAGAATGAACTTCTCTGCAGGCTGTGGTGGTGCATGCTAAACACAAATCTGCATGTCAACTGTGAAAATCATTTACTCCTTACAAATCAGTATAACATTATACTTGTAGTTACTTAGCAACAGCATTTGAAAATTTGTGTTAAAAAAAAGCCATTAAAGCTTAAACTGTAAAAGCACCTAGAATCATTCTTATCAGTGTAGGATTTCAGAGAAAGGCCTGCACAAAGGCAGATGGAACATTTATGTTTGAAAGATTGTTGCAGAGGCCAGAATTTTCCCATTCAAGATAGTAACATTCAGATACACAGAGTGCCATGTTGTTGTTGTTTTAAAATTTTATTTGGGATTCCCCTGGCCCAAAAGATTTTCCCCATGTTGCTACAATAATATAGTCCTTCACAAGGAGTCATAATTGCATCAGTCTCTTATTTTACTGTGCCCCAACACACTTAATTGTTAGTATAGATAGTGCAGCATCCTCTTGTCTACAGGTTTCCAACAGTTTCATTGGGAGTCCATCTTTTGTTTGGAAGTAGGAATGCATGGTGCATTGTACCCCCGCATCTGGATATGGTAGACCCCAGTACTCCATCATTATACATCTCCGTAAATGAGAAGCCATGAAACAACGTCAACTCACAGAGTAGCTTGTAAAGAGACATCTCTGAAACACCCTTAGTTGGAGGAGAACACATGCAGTTTTATGAGGGAAGCACCTATCCTGCACATATTTCTGTTGGCAATTCTCATTATGTGTGGTTAATAACATGGAGGCAATAGCCAGTCTGTCTGGGTTTTGAATCTTGGCTTGGTTTCTGGTTTTGTGACTTCAGGCATTTTACTTAGCTTCTCTGTAACTTATTTACCTCACTTTATTGGTGAATAAATACACACCTACATCACTGGGCTATTAAGATGAATAGTTAATGTTATGTACTTAGTAAAGTGCCTGGCACATAGTGAGCATTATGTAAGTGTTGGAGGCCGCTGTTGTTTTGGTTCTGTCTCCCACCAGCCTGAGTTCCTTGAAGGAAGGGAAGCAGTGCCTCCTTGGACTGTGCAGCCTCAGAGCCTGCCACAGGACCTGGCACATGCTCAGATGTTGGCTACATGATTATATAACAAAAGAAGTTGGCAGTCAGGGTTGGGCATGACCCCTTTATCCAGAAGGGTGTCTTATTTAAAGAATCCCTGAAGTTTTGGAAAAGGACTTGGTTCTCTACTTAGATCTTAAATATTAAGTGCAGAAAACATGATTCATAGCAACACTTAGGAATATGCCTCTTGAAGGCTCCACCCCTTGCTGTTAGCTGTTTAGAAGCCTTTGCTCCAAAAAATTGCTGGTGGCGTTCCCCAGGCACCCTTATCATAGTCTTCCAGGTACAGGGAGTCGAGTAGACCAGACGGCAGCCTATGGCGCCCCAAGTTATCATCTTAAGAGTTCCTCTCTTAATGTATTCCCTTTATCCTCTTAACTGCTTCCATTCTCTTCCTCCACTTTGAATATCTTCATGGTGCCTAACATATGCCTCCTAAATTGTCACTTGTCAACATTATCTCTAAAATCCTGGTTTAATAAAAACATTTTTTTAAAAGATTTATTTATTTTTATTGGAAAGATGGATATACAGAGAGGAAGAAAGAGAGGAAGATCTTCCATCTAATGATTCATTCCCCAAGTGACTGCACAGCCGAAACTGCGCTGATCCGAAGCCAGGAGCCTGGAACCTCCTCCAGGTCTCCCAATGGGTGCAGAATCCCAAGGCTTTGGGCTGTTTCCCAGGCCACAGACAGGGAGCTGGATGGGAAGTGGAGCTTCCGGGATTAGAACCGGCTCCCATATGAGATCCCAGCGCATTCAAAGTGAGGTCTTTAACTACTACACCATCGCACCGAGCCCTAATAAAAACCTTTAAATTTGATATAATCAGTTCCATTGACTTTGGACCTAATTCCTGGTGTCTCTGAAGTTTAATAGGTTCTTTCCTGGAACTGGCACTCTTTTGCCACAGATAAAGCCACCATCTGCAGAGCCAGCATCCCCTATAAGTACCAGTTCAATTCCCAGCTGTTCCACTTTCAACCTAGCTCCCTGCTTATGGCCTGGGAAAAATAGCAACACATGGCCCAAGTGCTTGGGTGTCTGCCAGGCATGCAGGAGACCCAGATGAAGCTTCTGGCTCCTGCCTTTGACCTGGCTCACCCCTAGCCATCACAGCCACTTGGGGAATGAACCAGCAGATAGATAGAACTTTATTTCACTCCATCTAACTCTTGACTTTGAGATTAAAAATAAAAAAATCTTTAAGAGAATAATAAAAAGGGCCTGGCATGATAGCGTAGCAGTTAAAGTCCTCTCCTTGAATGCGCCGGGATCCCATATGAGTGCCAGTTCTAATCCCAGCGGCCCCACTTCCCATCCAGCTCCCTGCTTGTGGCCTGGGAAAGCAGTTGAGGACAGCCCAAGGCTTTGGGACCCTGAACCCATGTGGGAGACCTGGAAAAGGCTGCTGGCTCCTGGCTTGAGGCTGGCTCAGCTCCAGCCGTAGCGGCCGCTTGGGGAGTGAGCCATCGGATGGAAGAAAAAATAATAATAAAAAGCTTTTGCTTGCTGCAAAAATCAAGACTCCCATAGACTCCATAAAATTTATAGTGTTTCCTTGGTTTGGGGGTCTTTATGGAGAATTCACTCATTCTTTTCCCACTGATACAAACTATTAACCCATTGCAAATGCCTTGTATGCAAGAATGTGCTCTGAGCTGTCTGTATTTCACTGATCTATTTATTCTCGGCCAAAATAGAGCATACATCTCTGGCTTTTTCTTATGCTTCTCACATAACCGTGTCTTCTTTTTTATATGCTGTATGTCTTGTATTGCAAGGAAGAGTTTTTAGTGTTGCAGGGCAACAGCATTGGGCTTGTCTGTTCATGTTCTCTCTGGCAGATTGGGGTGTGGACAGTGGCTTCCCCACCTTGGTAGATGTGAGCCTGCCTAAATGCCTTTCTGCTCCATAAGAGTCTGCATTGGCCTATAAAGAAACAAAGGAAAGCAGGAAATCTTTTTAACTTAATTTCTTTTAAAATGAGTTAAGTATTCCAGGAATAGTTTATTTTTAAGCAAATGGCTTTAAATCTGTTATAATCGCTTAGAAGGGAGAGAAGGCATTAAGAAGAAAACTTGTATAACAATGAACTAGTTATTAATTGGCAATTAATTTATAAGTATCTTAGAAACTAAAGAATTTATGAGAGACAAACTTTCCAGAGCTTTCTCCCACTTCCTGGGCATGACATTTCATGTTTCATGTCATGCCATGCAGTCGGAATTATCAAAAAGCTTTGTCTCTGCAAGAATTTCCTGCAAACAGAAATTTGTAATGTTACTGTGATATTTTTCACACACTTGGGCGGTGTCAGATGCTCTAAGAAAATGAGATTTGGAGGAGATAGTACTGCACTTTCTCTGCCAAAGTACATCAGTGAATCACTCTTTATAAACAGTCAGAGACAGCTCACAGTGCCATGCTGAGTGTGTTCTGGAACATGTTTATTCCATCATGGCCCGTTTTTGTTTCTTCTCTGCATGTGTATGTACTGATACACATCATTGCTGACTGATAGTATGCATCTGAAAGTATTGAACCTAGTAGAACAAACACAGAAAGAATCTCCATGATAGATGTTATATCATGTCTTTTCTTCAAGCCAACCTGCTTCTTAGAACATATTTCAGAGAACAAAAGGCCACTTGCAGTGGTAGAAGTCAGTTGAGTCTGAAGGACACCAGAACATTTCAGGCTAGGGGAATAGACCAGTTTTATGAACAGGAACTGAAAGAAGCTGTGAATTAAGGTGTGTAACTCCATGGGATTTCAAGGAGCTCAAAGAATAGTGGCTAACTTACAACTCCATAATCACATGCAGTAATAACAGCTCTTTCATACAGTTCTGAGTCAGCAAGCTCAGTGGTGGAAAAGTAGCTTTGGCAGAAGATGATTGAAGTGGGGTTTTTTTGGTTTTGTTTTTGTTTGTTTTATTTTTCTTTTTAAAAAGATTTATTCATTAAACAAATTTTTTAATTGGACAGTCAGATTTATAGAGAGAAAACTCTTCTGTCTGCTGGTTCACTCCCCAAGTGGCCACAATGCCCAAGATGAGTTGATCCAAAGCCAGGAGCTTTCTTTGGATCTCTCATGTGGGTGCAGAATCCCAAGGCTTTGGACCATCCTCGACTGCTTTCTCAGGCCACAAGCAGGGAGCTGGATGGGAAGTGGAGCAGCCAGGGTATGAACCAATGCCCATATGGGAACCTGGCACATGCAAGGCAAGGACTTTAGCCACTAGCTTACCACGCTAGGGCCTGATGATAGGAGTTTTAATCCCAAGTACTTTGTTAGCAGCATGATCTTGAGAAAAATTCTTAACCGCTGAGATTCATTTTCCTCATCTTCACAATGGGGATAAAATAGAACCAGCTGCTTGAAGAATATTGTCCGAAATACAAATACATGGAACACTGAAGGCAAATACATTCTGTACTGAAAGCATCGTCGAGAGTATTGTGCTTTTGTTAAAAAAAAAAAATACCTTTGACTTAGTTCAATGAAGTGGAAGAATCCCATTTCCATTACTGACCGCATAGGATCTCACGGTACTTCTCAGTTTTGGAGAGATGATATCATCTTTTAACCATTGGTGAGCTGAAGAGTAATAAAGAGATGAAACAGCCATTGTTGATTCTTCCTGGATTTTTATCAGTGTAACTCAAAACAGACCAAAAGAAATCATAGGCTGGACAATCTGATCGTGGTAAACTGGTTTTGTGTGCCTCTCAGCTTTATGTTTTGTGTCATGTGTGGGACTTTAGTCAACATACATCAGAAGGAAACCCCCAGCACCACCTCAACTAAAGTGAATGATTCACCAGTACATTTCTTGGATATCTCATTTGGCTGCATGAGTCTTGCCTTTGCCATTGGTGCACACCACATCTGCCATCTAGAAGCTGAACAAAGTTTGCATACTGTGCCATGGACACAGGACTGTGGTTTCTGTACATTTGGTAGCAAAAATATCTGAAGACACTCAACAGTTTTTATGATGTGGCAGAGAAATAAGGGATATATTCTTACTGGAGAGAGCTGGAAGAACTTTGAATCAGGAACAGTTTATTTTTAAGCCAATGGCTTTAAATCTGATATAATCACTTAGAAGGCAGAGAAGGCATTAAGATATTTATAAATATTCTCAATACAACCTATTACTCTGATAATGACTACATGATTAGGTTATATGTTCTAAGCTAACTGCAAAAGCATTAAGTCAGCAATGCTTTGGATTTACTAAGAAAAAAAATCTGTACTGTCTTACACCAATAATCCTCTCTTGTCCTCTACTTTTAATATATATTTAGAAGGAAAAGGAAGAAAATAGCAAATGTCATTTGATCCAAAATAGTACAGAGTCTTACTAATATTAAGTGGGGACACAGTTAAACTCTTTGAAACAGTATTCTATCCCTGGTCCAGACTGTGGCTCAGTAGCTAAATCCTCATCTTTTATACGCTGGGATCCCATATGTGCACAAGTTCGTGTTCTAGCTGCTCCACTTCCCATCCAGCTTCCTGCTTGTGACCTGGAAAAGCAGTAGAGGACAGCCCAAAACCTTGGGTACCTGTACCTGCACCCAAGACCTGGAAGAAGCTTCTGACTCCTGGCACCTGGTTCCTGGCTTAGAATTGGCTCAGCTCCAGCCACTGAGGCTACTTGGGGAGTGAACTAGCATACAGAAGATCTTTCTCTCTGTCTCTCCTCCTCTCTGTAAATCTGTCTTTCCAATATAAATAAATCTTTATGAAAAAAAAGTGTCCTATCCCACTATCTCAGACATGGTAGTCATTAAAAAAAAAGCTGAAGGCTCCAATTACTCAACCATGGAACAGTAGGATCAACAATTTTGTCACAGGATAAACATTTTTTTAAAATAATAATGCTTCAAAAAGTTAATTTATGATAAAGAAAATTATAGTAATATTGAGACCATGTACAGTTCTTACTCAAAGTTAAGAAATTCAGTATTGCATCATTTCCCTCTGCTTCTGCATTCTTCTGAGAAGTAATTAGGAGTCCCAGATGCTTGGTTGTCATAATATGATGGTGAGGGAAGGCAGTGGGTCTCTGGTTCTTTTCTTAAAAGGCTACAATTACTGTGTAGACAGAGGAGCACAAGTCACTATTACTAGAAGTATTCATCATAGAGCATTTGACAGCGTTAAGCCTATAGCAAAATCTTTAATTCTCAGGATGTCAAAGGTCATTTTATGAAAATATTTTAATAGACACCAGCATTGTGGCATAGCAGGTTAACTGTCAGCTACAACACTGGCATCTTATATGGGCACTGGTTCAAGTCCTAACTGTTCCACATCACATCCAGCTCCCCTGCAAATGTGCCAGGGAAATGCACCAGAAGATGGTCCAACTGCTTATGCCCTGCAACCATGTGAGAGACCAGGAAGACCCTCCTTGGCTCCTGGCTTCACCTTGGCCCAGCCCTGGTTGTTGTAGTCATTTAGGGAGTAAACCAGCTGATGGATGATCTCTCTAACTCTTTCAAATAAATACATCTTTAAAAAATACTTGACACACCACAACCCTAAACCTAACAGATTACTCCCCAAATATGTTAAGAATGATGTTAGCCCAAGATAAACACATGTGCAAACACAGTCTGTTTTCATACAAGAAAACCCATTATGAAAGACAGTCTGCTGGACTGAATCCACAATAATCTACTTGGTGCCTTTCAGATATATTTATGTTGTATGGGTGGCATAGTAATGAAATAGTGGGCTACATTAAGGTGTCTCAGTATCTTCAAGTCTTTTTCTTTAGGTCACTCTTGGTATTGCTGAAAGTTGCTGTTGTTTTGTGTACAGTAGATTACAGAGTGACAGAGCAAAACATTGTCTGAAATCCTAAACAGAAATGGACTCTACTACTACTAGGTGGTGGAGCAGAAAGAAAGAAAATGTTTTATGTCATATCAGAGGGCTAAGCTAAATTTTCCAAAGGACTGAAAGATCTCCATATCAAGAAGAGAAAGGAAAGGATGTCTTATGAGAATGTGCCAGTTGACAGTGAGTGGTACCCCAGCCTACACAGCTTCAAGGATGCAACTGTTGAGAAAGGAACAGAAATCTTTCCAAATGAACAAGATCCTGTGTTTGTAATGAATCAGGCTGTGATACATTTTTAGTAAATTAACAGATGTTTTTGATAAATCTGTAATTCACAAGGATTCATCATGTTCATTGTGCTTGATGAGTACAAAATTAAGCAAGTCAAATCATTCCCAAGGAGGAAAAAAAAAAAATAGGCAGTGTAGGCAGTTTGACAAGTCTCCAAAAGTTGGAGTAGTCCAAGGTTGGGGGTACACTGCTTTTACTACCTGAATTTACTTTTGCTCAGAAAATGTCTCTGTTGAAAGAGCCACAGGTGTGAAGTCTGATGTAAATATGTAACAAGTTTCAATTCCATAATGCCATGCCTCATCAACTAGGCTAATTAAACTTGATGCCTAAATTTGCATCATTTTAGTAGCATGAACTAAGTGGGAGAAAAAAAGAGTTAGATACTAACTTATCTGTGTCATGGCTGCTCTGATGTACAATTGACTCATAAAAAGCCTAAGAGTATGCAGAATAACTTGGCAATGAATGATTTGGATTCTGGAGACAAGTTCCATGTGAATTAGCTGGGCGCTGTAAGGCCAATTATTTAATGTCTTTGTGCCTTGATTTCTTCATCTGTAAAGTACTGATAAAACTCACTAACACAGAATTATTTGAATTGCATTAGTTAATACACAGAAAGTGGAAAGGGCAAAGGATGTTGCCTGGCACCTAGTGAGTACTCGGAGTAATTTTTCTACCCATAATTGTTAAAGATGACTTGGATCATAACAGAAGAGCAATTAAGAGCTGAATTGTGCAAGAAAAGTAAATTACTAGTGAGGCCTAACATCCAAACCCTGGAAAAGAGGAAGGACATAGAAAACCCTAAGATAAGACTTGGTTTAAATGGGGGTGGGGTGGTGGTGTAGAACGTTGTGAACACAGCTTACTAGGAAAATAGCCTAACTAGAGTATGCAGAGTATAACTGAGATTGCTAGAGCAGATAAGATTGTCCAGATAAGATGCAGATAATTGACAGGAGCTTGAATGTCAAGATTGAACAGGTCAGACTGAAAGTAACCCAGGACAGTTTGTTGTGTCCTAGAGATATTATTGGCTCCTAGAAAACAGGGTTGCCTGTAGGGGAGTCTGGAATTGCTAGGTGATTTACAAGGTTGCTCCAAGAATGCATAGGTGATTCAGGGAGGTGAGTATCGAGGAGAAAAGAAAAGCACAAAAGGTCTTTAGTCATGTGTGAGGGATAAGGGATAGAGGAGGTGAAAGTATCTCCATACTCTTCAGAATGCTTTTACTGGCTAATGTCCAGAAGCAGTTGGGTGGTGGACGCTTGAAGAAGGCAGGGTTTAGGAGCTGACCAGGCCCTTTGTATCTAGAGCTTTCTAAAGCATCACTTATGAAACAGAGTAAGAAAGGAGGGTCAAGACTTCTGAGTATGACAAGGGAGTTTTCTGAACATTGGAGCCCTGCTCACTGCAGCTGTTAGTAATTAGAACCACCTGAAGGATTAGCTGCCCACAACAGCTGATACTAAGATAGAACAAGAGCCAGAACTGAGCCTTGAGGGTCAAGGAGGCAGAATAAAACGGCTTTGAGGCCATTTAATATTATCCTTTTCCTTAATATGAACTTTGCTGCATATTTTATCTTAACAAATGTATTGAGTATCGTGTTGTATCCTGTTATATAATATTTCAAAAGATGTAAGTACTTAGAAATTATTTGAAAGTACTGCCTAATCTTAGTTTTGGAAAAATCATCACAGAGTCAGCCAACATTGAACAAGGGACTTAACTGTTCTAGATTTCTGTGTCTTTAAACAGTGGGGTATGGACTATTTTATCAATGTGGGATTATCAACAACTTGTGTTACTTGCCCGTAGGATATGCTGGAGTGGTACTTGGGATGGATCCTTCAATTGGACTGCTCCAACTTGGTGTTGGCAAAAGCATTATTTACCTTTCTGTGTTTTCCCTTTGATTCCTGTAACACTGTAGGAATTGCTGCAGGTCACTTGCTCCATACCCCTGTGTGCTGAAGATAGCTGTTGGTCTCGGCTTGCCTCCCTCCTCATTTCCTTTCTCTGCCTCACCTATTATCTCTCTCATCCAGGCTTCCTTGCTAATGGGAAACATCAGCCAGGGTCAAAGAGGTATGTGGTATAGAGAAATTGGGGTATTTGCTGCAGTGTCCTTGCCCTGTGTGCTAATGCGACAGTAGCTTAATCCCTCCATTTCTACGGCTCTTGTTGGTGGACCTCTTTCATGGTTCTAGTTCTCAGTGGACTTTGGTAATATTCCTTTGTCCTGTCATGCCTGGAGGTGGTAATGGCGTCTTCTGTGGCTACTTCTTGGCTCTTTACCATCCCTTGTTGACTACCTTACTCAAGCTTGCACCATTGTAAACTGTCTTTTCACTGACGTCTTCCAAACTCCACCAAAACCCATTCATCAAAGTCTATAGGCTAATGAAACCAAGCTGATATAATCAGACATTCCAGATGAACATGTAACTTCATAAAGTTTTGCTTATATGGGCACATTTTCTCCCTAAAGGTTGAAGTGTGTAATGTCATGTCTGAACATTTTATTAAAAGGAAAACTTTCAGTGATACAAAATACCATGAAGTAACTTTGATTTTTGAAGGAGTACCATAAAGTCTAAGTTCAGTTTGATTTCAAGGACTTAAGGACTTTAATAAATGTTTCAAACACTTCTGAACAATCTACAGGTAAATAAATGAGGGTTTCTTTATAGTACTAAGAACTTAAACCGTTTTGGAAACCAGTAGTATCTATGCAAGGCTGTTGTCTGTAAATCTAGTGTTTACTGAAGTCATTTGAAGTCAGCAAGAGCAGCAGGTGAGAAGCAAAAGAAAGATGAATTTCAACTCCTGCCAACTAGCTGGAACCTATGAGTAAACTAGAATCCACATCTGTCTTACATCATCCCCCTCACTGATGGTGTGGGTTACTTGCAGATGTTGGCTGTTTCATACCAGATTCACATATGCCTCCAGCCCAGAATTTGGAGAGATGGAAGAAAATCTGGTGGTAACTGGAAGAACTGTGAACCCACATGCTGCTTTATGTAGACAAGGTGAGCAGCTTATTGGCACACTGAAGAAGAGCTGCTTGGCACCTACTCTGACCTTCAGAGTATAAAACAAAGTGTTGGCAATTCCAGTTCTGCTTTCTAAACCTTCTACAAATTGCTCCTGTAGCCAGTGCCAACTAGAAGCATACAGGCAAGAGTGTTCTGGAAAGTTGCTGTAACATAATAAATTGGATAAGTACAGAACCACTCAGTCCCTCTTTGTCTCTTTATCGAGACTTTCAGATAAGGACATGACAAAATCATGGTTCCATGTAACATGATTCAATTATCCTTGGCCATACCCTGCCAGAAACATAACACTACACTAAAATAAGGTGAATCCCCTTATTCATCGTTGTATGATGTTCTTCCCTCTTTGCTGAGGCATACTTCCTGTTGATGTCTGATAGCTGTGAGATATAAAATTAGTTACTGTTATGTTAAGTGCTGGGAGAATGGGAAAATATCACTGAATATTAATGCACTTGGATCAAAATAAGTCATTCCTTGGCATTCTGTGGATGGGGGACAGCACAACTCATATGCCTTCATTGTCACATGGCCTTCCCCTCAGTCTCCATCTCTTTCCTTCCTACAATTAACATGTAAAATTTTATTTATTTGAAAGGCAGACGCATACACATGTAAAGCCAGAAAATCAAGATATCCTATGTGCTATTTTACTCTCTAAATGCTGGCAACAGTTAGAACTGGGCCAGGTCACAGCTGGGACCCAAATTAGATCAGATCTTTTATGTGTTGATAGAAACTCAGATACTTCAACCATGACCTTCTATCTCCCAGGGTGTTCATTAGCAAGAAACTGAATCAGAAGTAGAAGAACCAGGACTTTAACTCAGGCAATCCAATGTGGCTTGCAGGTGTTCCCAACAGATTCTCCCCACTCCCCCTTTTTTTAAAAGATGCATTTATTTGTTTTAAAATCAGTTACAGTGAGAGAAGAACAGAGAAAGATCCATCCATTAGGTCACCTCCCAAGCAGCAGCAAAGATAGGGACTTTATAGACTCTATCTTTGATAGACCAAAACCAGGAACCAAGCGCTTCTTCTGGGTCTCCTATGTGGGTGGCAGAGGGCCAAGTTGTTTGGGCCATTTTCAGCTGTCTTTCCCAGGTCTTTAGTAGGGAGCTAGGTCAGAAGTGGAACAGCTAGGATTTGAACCATCACTTACCTATATGGGAAGTTGGCACCACAGGTGGTAACTTTACTCACTGTGCCACAATGCCAGACCCTCTCAAATTATGTCCTAAACATTATGCTGAAAACTTACCCTTCTCTTCTTGCTCAGCTTCCAGACACATTTGGTTAGGACCCACTTCAATTGATTCATTTTAATTTGATTGCATTAGCAAGAACATAGTGTTTTGTGTCTGGTGACATTCAAAGGTAGTAGGAGTTTAGACTACAACATAAATCTTTTAGGGAGCAGCAGTTCAATCTGTGACAATATGTAAATGTGCCATGGGAAATCGACGTTTTAAATTATCTCCTTTTTTAGTAGTAACTACACTTAAACTCACCTTGATAGTCTGCATCAATGATGCAAGCTGGTTTAGATTGAGCCCCTTTTTGTTTGATAAACTGGCATCAAGAATACAAAACAGCCAGTTTGCCATCTCAGCTGCCGATTTTATGAAATCTGTTCTATCTCTTCTGGTAGAATCATTAATCCCCTTGGAAATTAATGAAGTTTAGATCACCAAAGCTTAAAGTCATAGGTCTAGGGAGACAGGTATATAGCCTAGCAGTTAAGATGTCCATGTTCCATATGGGAATACCTGGATTTAATACCTAACCCAGCACCTAACCCCAGCTTCTTGCTGACTTTGAGAGGCAGCAGGTGATGGCACAAGTATCGGGGTCCTTTGCAACCATGTGGGAGGCCTAAGCTATATTCTGTCTCCCAGCTTCTTCATGGTCGATCCCTAGCTGTTGTGCTGGTGAAGGCGTTTGGGAAGTGACCCAGTAGATGGGAGTGTACAGTCTCTCTCTCTCTCTCTCTATCCTTCCTTCCCTCTCTCTACTAAATAAACACATATGTGCAGTCAGAAAGCAAAGTTTGCATAACCGATAGTAATAAAAGGAGTCATTTCTGCTCCCGTCACTTGATTCTACAAATCCTGCTCTGTGAGGAAATAGTATCGATGTGACTTTGACTGTGTGCTGCACCATGGAGGCCATTACCTATCCCTACAAGGTGTTACCACATAGCTGGTGCCATAATCAGATCTTCAGAGGCCATTCCATCATTTCTTTAGGCTACCTGCTTTAGGGTGATAACACCAATAAATTCTAAACCTGAAGTAATTTGAATACCTTAGTTGTTATGAAATGAACTTTTTGGTCAGAGCAAAGCACTTCTTAAGTCCAGAGGCAGTAGTTCTAACAGAGTTGTTGTATGTAGGAAGGCAAATCCCTCTCCAGGGTGGGAGTCTATACCAGTGAGAACAAAGTTCAGCCACTCTCATGATGGAAATGTGATGGATCACTGACACCAGGCAGCCAGCTGGCTCCCCTCTTCCCAACACTTGTTAATAGGGTCTCTTTCCTACCCAGGGAACAGGGCCAGATCAGTCAGTGTTACTTACTCTTCACTGATGAGAGACTGGGCCCTCAGCAGCAATCATGACAAGACCAGCCTCAGTGAGGGGAGGTTCACAGTGTGAATCCTATATAACCTTGATCTGTGGTACGGTTCAGAGTTTACTACGAAAGGGACAGGATGGCTGGGAGTGGGGTGGGGTCGGGATAATTGACTGTCACCTAGAGATCAGGCTCAGTTGTATACCCAATGATGACAATTCTCTGCTAAACTTGCAATTGAGGGGCAGAGATACCAGACAGAAATATTGTCACAGTCAAGGTGAGAGGCTGTCTAGTCACATGCCAACTCTCAGACGGCTCTGTCAACAGCTTTCCAAACACGTTTCTTCTCTGCTGCTAGCTGTTCACCTACATGCTGGCCACTGCCCACAGTCCGTGCAAACCTCTGCCATCTTACCTTCTGGGTCAAACTGGCAGCCACATGCACTGCTCAAAGCTCTGCCCACTGGAAGGGTGATTTCCTTTAAACTTTCTATCCTTCAAAGCATGTGTTACAGCTGCAATAGCATGATCATCTGCTTAAGGAAAGGTTGGCAAATTGTGCAGAATTATCTTTTTTTCCCTTCTCTAACTAGTTATAAGAAGGCCCATGGGGCTTTAGATGCAGGTTAGGAAGAATGAGGTTGTGTCACACCCGTGGCATCTGGGCACTTATTAACATGATGTTTTTGGTACCTTTGACACCAGTGAAGAATGTAGAGTTTGGTCTTGTGCTAGGGGGATAACTAGGGAATTACAGTACTATTTAGCCCTGAGTCCCTAAGATTACCATTTCTGGCTGCCTATCTCCCTAAACTAGGGAGGAATGGGTCAGCTATTCCTCACCCATCAGGTTCACCCTCTCTTGCTTCTTCCATCACTGAGAGCCAGTGGGAGGATCTCACTCATCCTGTGTCAGTAGGAAGGCCTTGTGCTGAGGTGTCCCAATGTTCTCATTCTGTAACTGTGCAGATTCCAACATGCTCTGCCCCCTCTCTCAGTCCTGTGAGATCTTGTCCTGGAGCCACCTCACAGGCAAAATCTGTGAAGTTTTTGTTTCCTTCTTTAGACATCACAGTACTTTTCTAGTCCTTCCCAGCCTACCTTTTGTCAAATCATCTTCTGGTAGTCTTGGCTGATGCAGATCCTATCCCATTTTGACATGTGTCTGGCCTGGACGGAGGCCATTAGGTCTGGCCTGCAACTAGAAGTGCTGGTTGAATGGACAGTGAAAACCAGTGCATTGTTTCCACTGAACGGAAGTGCATGCTGCTTTTTTGGGGGGCACTGATTTTGGTAGGATTCACTGCTGAAGGATCATCTGGTCTGGAGGAGGATTTCCACTGTCTCGTAGTAGAAATAGCTTAAGAGGCCAAAGTGCAGGGCCCTGGGTTAGCTAGGTATGGAATTGGAGTCTAAGGCCTTTGAGTCTGCAGGAGAGCTGTGGAGTGAGGAACCTTTGCAGGACAGTTACCATCACTGTTTCTTGGCCTTGAAGTCTTGTAATCCAGTCTCTGGTTTCCTTAGATCTGCTAAATTCATTTCCATGTGCATCACACAATTCCCTGCCAAAAAAAAAAAAACAAAACAAAACAATACAAAACTTCAAGAATGTCTGATAATGGACATGATGGCTGGTTCTGCTTGGGATTTTTTTTTTTAATTTAAAAATTTGGGGAGCATTTTTGTATCTTTGGTTGTCCATCATTGCCATATATTCTCTTTTGCAACTTTTTCAGGAAGATCTCACTTCATCCAGGGATTGATTTTAGGTCATAATCAACTCCTCGGCATCCAACACTGATGGCCTGTTCATCTTCAGGGAGAACAGAAAAAGGTTCTCCATGCACACTGCCACTCCTGTCTCCTCTGTGGATTAGCAAACAGCACACCAAGCTTAATTTTGCCACAGTAGGGATGCTTCCATATTCAGTTCTACCTCCTATCCTAAGTTTTGAACTCAAGGCAATTTTAAAAGCAGGTGAAACTAAACCTAAGTAATTCAATCCTAGGAAAAACAGGACTGGTTTACTTACTAAGTTCACTCACTTGAGTTCAACAAATTGGCCACCATCTCCATGCTAGCATTTTTTAGCAGAACAAAAATATTTGAGTCACAAGAGAATACTTCAAATTGTCTATGGAAAGTGAAATTTTAAATGTCTATTTGGGAGCAAATATATTGAAATTCATGCATTTGAGGGGTTTTCTAAAGAACTCATAAAAATGTGTATTATGAAAAATCTGCACGTGGACTGTAAAAACATTTTGCACCAAAGTAAATTTATCATCTAATTTTATTTTTCCATTAACTTTTGGAAGTAGCCTCATAATGACAGGAACTTAGAGGGAAAAAAAAAAACTCAAACAAAAATTTAAAAAGAGAACTAGCTCAAAGTTATATTAACTCTATTTTTAAAGCTTATGGAAAATTTCTTCCTGCATATGTGTGATGGTGAAACTAAATGCAGCTATGGAAAAATGACTGAATTTAAAAATAGCAAAATCAGTTGCTCAGCTTGGAGTCATTAGAGGTAGGACTGAAGTCAGTTTATAGGCTTCTGTTTTTAATTTTCTCGAATAGTCGAATACTTGGCTGGAGCATGTACCCAGCTGTGTCATCAGGCTGGTTAACTTTTCATTCACCTCTCACCCCTGCAGACCCAGAAGGTGCTGGGGTTTCAGGTCAGGCCACTGCTTAGAGTCGTCAGAAGCCTGACAATAGGAGGGGCTTTCTACCCTTTTATACCAAAGGAAAACTAGCACTTCTGACAGTGTCTTCTCAACCAGAAGTTGAAAGTCTTGTGAGTTTTGCTACTGGAAAAGAAGCTCCCCCACTCCTACCACACCTATCTCCCACACCCACAAAAGAGCATTGTAAGTGTAATAATACTTCCACTGCCCAGACTGAGGGGGTAGGGAGTGGGAGTAGAGGGCCTCCTGCTAAGCCATAAAATGCAAAAACCAGCTTAAATCGCACAGAATGGCAGCAGCTTAGCAGTTCTTTCTAGGTGGTAGGGTCACAGTTCTGGGGTCAGTTATTCCAGAAACAAAGAACTGAGTTCTGACACTATTGAGGACAGGTGTCTCAGGGAATATATTGTCTTATTGAAATAAGATTATACACTTTCTGTCTCAAAAGAATGAAAAAATAAATAAAAGAGAAACCCTAAAATAAAGAGCCAAGTGACTGACCTAGAATTTTGAAGAAAACACAGAACAGATTAGAATAGGCAGGGATGACATTATGGAGTTGGAAACTAATTCAGCAAACACCTTTATTTTTAAAAAGTGTATTTATTTTCATGTTATTTGAAAGGCAAAAAGGGACTTCATCTGCTGGTTCACTCCCTAAATGCCCACAAGCAGGACCCTAGAACCTGCTGCCCACGTGGATGGCAGGGATCCAGGACTTCAGCCATCACTTGCTGCCTCCCAAGGGATATAATAGCAGAAACCTAGACTCAGAGACTGAGGCAGGACACAAACCCAAGCATTTTGGTGTGGGATGCTGGTGCTCCGAGGGATGACCTAACCACCACACCAAAGCCCCACCCCTTTATCAAACACTTACTGAACACTTTCTATGAGTTACATACACCTTCTGAGTACTCTAGGATGAATTCAGCACAGATCTGGCTAAGGTTTTTTGGACGTTTCGTCAAATACAACTGGATTGAGGTACAGGGTGACCTGGGTCATAGTAACACACATTAATTAGACCCTTCCAGACATAGACAGAACTTCAGATGTGGAAGAATCTTGAGAAATAATTTTATTTCTTTTTACAGATAAACAAACGAAGTTTGTCACATGTCCAACATATTTAGTGTAGGTCAGAGCTGGGCTTTGGACCCTGGCCTGAACTTTGAAGGTTTGCTAAATCCAACAGAGGTGAGAGTCAGCACAAGCCACAGAGCTGACATCTGATCTGTCACACTGGGCCTTGCTCCTGTCGCCTATTTTGACTGATGGATGCCGCTGCTGCCTCATTAAATATTCTGTCACCTGGACAAAGGCACATCTCATTTCCTGCTTGACTAAACCTGTATAATAGAGAAAGAGTTTTTAATAATGAAGTACCTGGAGGCAATTAATCTATTAGTAGCGAAATAATACTTGATAAAGCACAGCCCTCTAAAGAAACCACAAATGGAGAGTGAATATGGAGAAGGCATATATGCTACGAGGAAGTTAAATGAAAATGAGTCATGAATCAAATGAATCCCAAATCGACCCTACTTAAAGAGCTTCAGAATTATGTTAGGTGAAGTAGTCACAGGTGGTAAAATAGAAAGGAAGGACAAAGTAGTTTTTTACATTATGGTAATCAAATCTTTACCCCAGGAGGATGAGGAATTTGGGAAGTGGGTTCTGTGTGCAGCAGTGTTCTATTTATGAAATGCTGGCACTGTCCTATTTATTCACTTCATAGTGAGTCATTACCCTATACATCCTGTGTATATAATTTCCTATATGTTACACTGAATAAAAGGCATGTTAAAGAAGCCTGCAGCTTGAGCTCTATGAAGGCACTGCAGAAAGTTCACAGAACAATGGAATTAAAAGATACATTTTAGCACCCTAATCTTGGAAATGTTGAAATCCATGCAGTTTTTTCACAACGCACATTTTTTGTGAACTTATTATAGACCCTCTGAAGACCCTCTAAATACCATCTAAAAGGCTTAAAATGGACCGTGGATGGATAACCCCCACACACACAACCACCACCCCAAGTTTCCACGCATATCTGGCACACAAAGGCACCTAGAAACAGAAGTGCTACCATGACTTTAAAATCAGAAAGTGGAGGTTAGCTGTACAAATTGCTGTTGTGAGAGCAATGTTTGCCTTCCTCTTGTCAAGACAGGGCATTATTGTTTAAGGAGAGCGCAAAAGACTTCTTGACACTCCTGGAGAAGAGTGGACCAATCCAACTCTTGAGCAAAACACTCAATAAGGATTTAAAGCTTAGAAAGTTAAAAACAAGAAGGAATCATTCATTTTCCTTTTGGGATAGTTTTTAAATGTAGAATTCACTGGCATTCAGTACATCCACAAGGTGTACAACACTATTTATTTCCAGAAGAATCATTGGTTTTTAAAGAGTCAAATTAAAGCAAAGGGTAGTCGAACTCCCCACCTACTGAGCAGTGTTTTTCACCACAAGGGGCAAAGCAGGAACACCTAGTCCTCTTCCCATCCAGCCTTTCTCCCATGCTGTTGTGGATGGCTTTGTAGGCTGGTCTCAGGGAGGACAGCCCCAGACCCATCAAAGGAACTGCTGTGCATTACAGAGGTTCTCGTGTTCCCACACTGCAGTAGTCTTGATTCTAGTTTGATTGTATAAAACTACACTCTTTGTGCATACTTTCCCAGAGCAGTATAAATTGGGATCCAGAAGAGACACGAGAAAAGATCTGCTATTTTATATTATCCAATTGTAGAATGAAAAAGTCCTGCTTGCAATGTTTGCATCCCTACTGGAGTTCCTGGGTTTCAGACCCAGTTTGCTCCCATTTCCAGCTTTTTCTTCTTGTGCAAGTAGTGATGACTTAGGCAGCAAGGGTTGGCTCAGGATTTGGGCTCCTGTCACCCAATGGGACACCTTCTTTTATGTTTTGGGCCCTGGCTCATGCCTGACCCAGACTCAGCTCTAAGCAAATATTTAGGAGTAAACCAGCCAATGGGAATTCTCTAAATTCTTTCCTCCTTCCCTTCTTCCTCCCTCCCTCTCTCTTTCAAATACATAAAAGGTTAAAGTGAATGAAGTCTTAACGAGTTTTTTTCCTTTGCTTTGTTTTGCTTTTGCCAGGAGTGTAAAATCACATGAGACTATGTAAAAGTACCCCACATTTCTATCCAAAAGAGTCCAATAGTAAAGTAAGAACAAATGTTAATTTTGATGCTGCTGAAAGATGGAAGACCCAGATCTGGAAAATGAGAAGACTGGAAGAAAGTGGTGTGTGTATGTATGTGTGCATGTGTGCACACAGAACTTAGAATGTCATACTCTCTTCGAAGGTGCTGCATAAACTCTTGCCTCTCTTTCCCTCCATCAAGCCACTGCTTCCACAGAAGCACTTGACTGCTAGGCAGGCACCGTATTGTGAATGCTTCATAGAAGTAAGAAATCCAAGAACAAGATTTAGAATGAGTGCCACCTGACAACTATGTGTGCTGGGACCCTAGCCAGCCAGGCCTCAGGATATCAGAGCCCTCCAGCACGACCCTGGGTTCTAATAATGGGCTTTGTCATGGGAGCTCCCAAATGCACAGTCACAAGGGACTCACTCCCTAAGTGAGGAGCAGACCAAACCACTGAAGAATTTCTGTGTTCCTCAAATGTCAAACCTGGCCCTAGAATCACGGAGAGATGCAACCCATTGGAAAGCCTCTAGAACAGTCTCAGGTTTAGAAAGATCATCCTGATGTGCTTTCAGAGCAAAAGAAGATTTAAAAAAAAAAGAAAGAGAGAGAGAAAAAAAGATTGATAAAAAGGCAGTTTGGTCCAAAGTCCCCCAACTCATTCCTACTTCTCTGCTTGGACTACAGGTCAACAGATAGCAAGAGAGTCTTTCTTAATGATTAATCAATATAAGCACAGTTCTGGAGCAAGGAAGGGACTTGATTTGCATCTGATAGGTGAGGAAACTGATGCTTTGGATAAGTCGCACACCTCTTTGGGGTCATACTTTTATTTTTGGTATAGTGCAGGTTAAGAATGAGGGTTGGGGCCTAACCACAGTGGTTCTCTATCTTCTCCCTTTTACTCTATGGCCATAGCTTTTTGGAGAACCTCTCATATGTATCTTGGTTTCCTTTCCTGTAAAATGATCAGAACTTCTGCCTAGCCTTTCTCATAAGGTTGTGGAAGCTCAAATGTGTTAACTGCCCAGTTGTAGGAAACAAATCATGGTTAAACCACAGCAATCATAAAGTTCCCTTGGCCTTCATTTTAAAATAATTTTTTAAATACAAAAGTTTTTTTTTTTTTTTAATTTGAAAGGCAGAGAGACATTCAGAGAGACTAACAGAGAGAGGCAGCTGCCTTTTACTGATTCATTCCCAAAATGCCTGCAATAGGCAGGCATGGGCCAGGCAAAGTCAAAGGCCAGGAACTCAATCTGGGTCTCCCACATGGGAATGGATCCTTGTGCTTTAGCAGGAAGCTGGATTTGGGAGCAGAACTGAGACTACAACCCAGTCACTCCTAAGTGGAGTGCGAGCATGTCAAGTAACAGCTCAACCACTGTGCCAAAACCCAACCTTCCAGTGCCATTCTGCCAGTGATTGGACTACAGATTGTCATGTGTGATCCAGAACTGGTCGGTAAGACCTAGACAAAATTCTAGAATAGGATATGGAAGACTTCAGGGAAGTCTTGTTCTACCTATAGAAGGCAGTAGTGGTTAGATGAAAAAAAGGTGCCGAGAACTGGGAGATATCACAGGAGCACCAGGCAGATACCCACTACAAACGCATTCACTCACTCTGCAAATATGGGCAGAGCTGCCATCATATTAGGCACTAGGAATACTCATATAGCAAAGAATTAAACAAATTGCCAGGCTACAATCTAGCAGGAAGAAGCAAAATGCAATAGGTATAACATGTGTTATGTTGGTGATAAGTGTGACATGAAGAAATGAAGCAGAAGTGAGAATGTGACTTGATTGAGATTATTATAGAGATTGTGATGAAGGATGCCCTGTTGAAGAAGGCAACTTTTAAATAATGCCTGAAGAAGGGTGAAGAAAGAAAGAGCTGGGGTGGAGTTGCAGTTGGAACAGCTCTGTCCCTGGGGAGTTTCATGTGGCTGCAGAAAGGGCAACTGGTGACACTGAGAGCCCAGGTCAGTTGTGTAGACTCTGCAGCTACCGCAGGTTTTTGAGTTTTACTGAGCCACACAGAACTCCACTGACTGGTTTTAGCACTTATGATTTGATCTTTAACAGGGTCATCCCAGAAGCATTGTGCAAGGACGGTGAAGAGGCACGAAGGCAGAAATGAACCATGTGTGAAGATATTTAATAACATCAGTGAGCTTCGGCATGAGTGGTAGCTTCGAACACAGACTCAGCAGGACCTATTAAAAATAAGGAAGCTGAGGATGGTGACAAGGGCTTTGATTCGATGACGGACTTGTCATTTACTGAGGGGGATATTATAGGCTGAGCAAGTTTGGTTCAATGACAGCAACTTCTTTTCATCTTGTTTAAGGTGCCTGTTAGTCACCAAGGTGGTCATATTGAGGTAGGAGTTAACGAATTAGACATTAATGTACATGGAAGAAATAGCATAAATGACTCACGGGGAAGCATCTGGCTCACCGTGTGAAAATTAAGACAACTTCTTTAAGCTTCAGTTTTATCGTCCTCGAACTTGGAGCACTTACCTATGTTCACACGGTTAAAATGAATACTGAAGGACCTAGCACAGTGCTTTGAGCAACTATCAGCCAAATATTATCAATCACTGACTGTTCATATATTTAATTTCCTAAATGAAATCTATAAGGAATCAAGCCCACAGGACCAACTATTTAGTTTCCTTGTTCTAAGAATGAAAGATTGAGTATTTTTGATGAATCTGGTGACTTAACGATTTCTTAGACCTACTGTATATGCCTAGAGTGAGGATTTAATTTCTATTTCATGGATGAAGAAACAGACTCATAAGTGACATGATTTTCTCAAGGTCATGTAGCTAGTTGCCATCTTTGAAGATCAGTTTCCCCATTAATTTGAGGTTAACAAACATCTACATATTTTTTTAAAAGTCCCCACTATATTTTTTACTAAGATCAGTTCTAGAAAATGAATACTTCCTCCCTCCATGTTAGTGAGCTACTTGGGGGCAGAGGATCTCACAATCAGTTGTCAGAAAACAAAGTCTGGAGTAGGTATTGGTACATAAACTAGTAACTAGTAACTAGTAACACTAGAAAGTGTTTCCTAGGGATGTTTCCTAGTGACAGATGCTAGCCTCTGGATTAAAGCCTGTTGAATAGATCCACTTGACAAGTGGTCTGGTGATTATGTGACATTTATACTCTTTACTTGATCCAGAGTGAGAATGATTAAGTTACTATTAAGCTGCTACTGCAACAGATGTTACAAGCTGTGATTTGATCTTTTGCTGCTGGGAACTCAGCCTTGAGAAAAAATTTAATATAAGGACAGTTACTACAAGGCTTGAATTTTAGTTTAATACTGAGTCAGTCTTCAGGTGCAGAGAGCTCCTGGTGCTTAGACAGTCTTTAGTTGTCACACTCTAGGAAGTGGTTGTTGAACTGTGACAGTTAAACTGTAAATGTGGTGCTGGTGGTTGTGACAAGATCCATATGTGGACCCAAACACAGGCTAAAGTATCAAGCAATGAAAGAATGTAGTATTTCCACCCTCCTCCCCTCTTCTTTCCTTCCCCTTCTGTACCCATCTCTGAATCTTCTTCTTTAAAAAAAAATTATTTATTTTTATTGAAACATCAGATATATACAGAGAGGAGGAGACACAGGGAGGAACATCTTCCGTCCAATAATTCACTCCCCAAGTGACCACAATGGCTGGTCTGTGCCGATCCAAAGCCAGGAACCCAGATCTTGCTCTGGGTCTCCCATGCGGGTTCAGGGTCCAAGTTTCTGGGCATTCCCCGACTACCTTCCCAGGCCACAAGCAGGGAGCTGGATGGGAAGTGAAACTGCTGGGATTAAAACCGGCACCCATATGGAATGCCGGCGGGTTCAAGGAGAGGACTTTAGCCACTAGGGCACCTCACCGGGCCCATCTCTGCATCTTCTGCACATAGACTTTACAAAATGGCTTTGATTCTGTGATTGTTTAAAATTTCTACCCATTATTGATGAGAGACAATAGCAACATGGAAGCAAAATACAGCCAAGGACAGTTCCAGGACTTCCTGGAGAGTTTGTACAGGTATATAAGGAAAAACAAAACCCCCACAGTGGGCAGGCACAAAGGACGTGAACTCACAAATCACAGAAATTACACACCCCTGGAAATCACAGAGAAAAGGTATAGACTCAGGAGTGACCACCAAGATTGCAGTCCGAAGAGGCAGAATCACTTGAAAAGTGCTACTAGCAAATTGGTCAAAGTTTGAACATCAGCAGTGTTCAGTGTTACCGTATGGTGAAAGCAGGATTTCATAAGGTGTCAGTGGCAGAACAAATGGCACAATTTTCAGGGATGAAAGTTGACAACATGACTCAGCAGCCCTAGTGTTCAGATCCCATAATTCTGATTTATTTGCATATAACAATTCCTTACTCTAGACTTTCTGCTTTCTGACGTTGAGTGTCTTAAAATTTAAGGAAAATGATATTAATTATATAGATCCTTTTTCAGGCAAAAATTTAAATTCTCAGGCCCAGCACGGTGGCGCAGTGGTTAAGGCCCTCGCCTTGCATGCCCAGGATCCCATATGGGCGCTGGTTCTAATCCTGGCAGCTCCACTTCCCATCCAGCTCCCTGCCTGTGGCCCGGGAAAGCAGTCGAGGACGGCCCAAAGCTTTGGGACCCTGCACCCGCGCAGGAGACCTGGAAGAGGCTCCTGGCTTCGGATCGGCATAGCATTAGCCATTGCGCTCACTTGGGGAGTGAATCATCGGACGGAAGATCTTCTTCTCTGTCTTTCCTCTCTGTGTATCCGTCTTTCCAATAAAAATAAAATAAATCTTTAAAGAAAATTAAAATTATCATGGCATTTATCTGTTTTGTTGTTGTTGTTGTTTGGTTTGCTACCTGTGTCATTGATGTTAGATCCAAGAATTTGCCAAATACAGTGATATAAAAGTTCTGCCTTGTGCCTTGTTAGCTTTTTTTAAAAAAAAATTTAGGCCTTTAATTAATTTTGACTTAACTTTTAAATTTAGGTCTTTAATTAATTTTGAGTTAACTTTTATATGCGATATTAAAAATTCAACTTCATTCTTTTGTGTCTGTGGGTATTCCAGTTTCCCTAGAACCATTTATGTCAAGGATTGCTTTCTTCATCGAATGTTCTTGTCATTCATATTAAAAACCATTTGACTTCATATCCAAGGTTTATATCTCAATTCTATTCTATTTCATTTGTCTACATATCTATTCTTATGCCAGTAAGACACTGTTTTGATTACTTGCTAGTAATTTATTCTTAAATTTCAGTGATTTATTTGAAAGGTAAAGTAGCAGAGGAAGAGAGATCTTCCTTGTTTCAGTCCTCAGATGATCACAATGGCCAGTCTGGGCCAGGTTAAAGCCAGGAACCCAAAGCTGTGCCATGGCCTCTCGTGCGGGGACAGGAGCCCAAGCACCTGCACCATCATGCTCTCTTCCAGGTGCGATAACAGGGAGGTCAACTGGAAGTGGAGTAGCAGCTTGGGCTTGAATTGGCATTTCTATATGGAATGCTTACAGTGTAAGTGACAGCTTACTTCAGTGTGCCACAACATTGGCCCTGTAGTCAGTTTTAAAATCAGGAAGTAGAAGTCTAGTGCAATAAGCTCCCTTAGCTTTGGTTTATTTGGGGATGTCTTAATTTCTCTCTCACTGCTGAAGGGCAGTTTTGACAGATGTGGAATTTTTGGTTCAGTTTTTTTCAGTATATTGAATATTATTGATCCCCTGATATTTTTTTAAGATGTATTTATTTTTATTAGAAAGGCAGATTTACATAGAGAGGAGAGAAAGATTCTCCAACCGCTGATTTACTCCCTAAGTGGACACAATGGCCAGAGCTGAGCTCTGGATCTCTCAGATGGGTGCGACAGCTCCAAATTTTCAAGCCATCACCGCTGCAAGAAATTAAAAGAGAAGCAGAGGAGTCAGAACTCAAACCACTCACAGCTGGCATTTTTTTTTTAAGATTTATTTATTTTTATTGGAAAGGTGGATGTACAAAGAGGAGGAAAGACAGAGAGGAAGATCTTCCGTCTGATGGTTCACTCCCCAAGTGAATGCAACGGCTGGCACTGAGCCAATCCGAAGCCAGGAGCCAGGAGCTCTTCTGGGTCTCCCACACGGGTGCAGGGTCCCAAGGGCTTGGGCCGACCTCAACTGCTTTCCCAGGCCACAAGCAGGGAGCTGGATGGGAAGTGGAGCTGCTGGGATTAGAACCAGCAACCATATGGGATCCCAGCAAGTGCAAGACGAGGACTTGTAACCGCTACGTTATCACACCGGGCCCCACAGCTGGCATCTTAATCACTGCTCCAAACGTTTAACTCTAATGGGGAATTTTTTTTTAAATGATTACAGATTTTCAGTTTGTTATGATAAGAAAATTCTACAGATAGGGTATGCTGGAGGTTGCACAGTAATGTGAATACATCTCAGTATATCACTGAGTCGCATAGTTAAAAATGGCTAAAATGTCACTTTTATGTGTATTTTGCCACAATAAGTGGTAATTTAATTTAATGGCAACCTTAGAATTCCTCAGTGACCAACCTAGTGGATACACTAAGTAACTATGTCTTCTCTGGAACAGGAATTAGATTATGTGTTGTTCCTCTTAAAATTTTGAGTGGTAGAGTGAAACCTGATGAAGAACAAAGGTCTAACTTAAAGAAGGCAGTAGAACCTCAGTTTCATTCCTCATAACAATGGAAAAAATAACAAGGAAAGATTGTGAGGAATACATGCAACACAGTACACAAAATGTTTAGCACGGTTACAAAGTACTGTTCTTCTTTATCCTTTTCCTGCCAGGAGTTTATACTCAATTCAGACAGACCCAGGTCACCCAACCCCGACAGGAATGCAATTAACCAACTGGTCAGGGTGCTCAAGTTCACCGAGACCCAGTCCACTATTGTGCAGATAAGATTGGCATGCAGTCCAGTGAATGTATGGGGAATGTGTTGTGCCAAACACTGAACAGGGCACAAGGGCAAAGTCATAATTCTTGTCTTCTCAAAACATGTTTGTATACACTTAAGCTTACAGAATTGCATCCAAATGAACTAAAATCTTACCAAAGACTTGTGCTCACACATGGGTGAATCGTGGGTCTTCTGTGGACTTGCAGGAAATCATTGGATATTCATAGTCCCCTTGCTGACAATGTCTGTGTATTGAAAACAAATATACTGCATACTATGAGGGATTTTCAAAAAGTTTGTGTAAATATGTATTATGAATAAAATATGCATGGATTTTGGAAATATTTTGTGTTGAAACAAATTTATGTTTCAGTTCTACTTCCCCAAAATTTGTGAAGTATTCTTGTATATCATTCTTGTATAAGGAAAAAAACTGAAGTAGAAGTTTTCTTACCTTTTGGTTTTTTTTTTTTGCTTCCAGCTTCCCAATCTTTCATCTTCTTTTCTTTTTTTTTACTTTTTTATTATTATATCATTTTATGGTAGTTATGATGAGATTTCCCTTACTCCCTCCCCAAGTTCCTTCCCCTCTTCCCCACCGAGTTCACTTATATTATTACTATAGTATAGTTTTTTATAAACAGTTATATGTCCATCATTGCAGGCATGAACAATGGCAAAGAGTTCAGCATCCTATTGTCAAGATATAGTTAACAGTTTCATTGTGAGTCCATCTTTGATCTGGAAGTAGAGATACATAAGGCATGGTACCCTCACATCTGGATATGATAGCCTCCATTACACAGTTACTATATATCCCCTTAATTGAAAAGCCACAAAACAAAATCAATAACAGGAAGAAAAGAAGAAATTAAAAACTCCATGAAATTAAATAATGCTACTGAAAGACTAATGTGTCCCTGAAGAAATGAAAAACTCAAAAACTTCTTGAAGAAAAGACACTACTGTATGAGTCAGTGAAGAATTTAATGAGAAAGAAAATGTTTTGAAGAGATAAACTAAATTAAAAAAATCAAAATCCATTAGATATAATTTTCACAGATAATCACAGATATTGGTTGGTCAGATATGTTTCCTGTAGGCAATAATTAATGGGCTTTATTTTTTAATCTAGTCTACTGATCAATGACATTTGATTGGATGAGTTTAAGCCATTTATATTCAGAGGTACAATAAATAGGTAGTAATTTGGTCCTATCATTTTAGCAATGGGTTGCTCATTGATTTAGTCTTCTGTTGTTACTTTACTGGGATGTTCTTCACATTTGCCTTTGGTTTTGGTTGGTGCTATTCTCCTGCTCTGTCAACAGAACATCTTTAAGTACTGTTTTCAGGGCACATTTGGAAGAGGTGTATTCTTTGAGCTTTTCTTTAGTGGGGAAGAATTTTATTTCATTTTCAAAGATGAAGGAAAACTTTGCTAGATACGTTATTCTGGGCCGACAATTTTTTCCCTTTTAAAATCTGGAATATGTTACTCCATTCTCTTCTGGTTTGTAGAGTTCCCTCTGACAAGTCAGCTGTGAATCTAATTGCCATTCCTCTATATGTCAGTTGATTTTTTTCATGAGCATGTTTAAGGATCTTTTCTTCTAGGTTCACTTGAAGAGAGCTTGAGTATCATGTGCTGTGGTGAAATCACTTTTGGTCAACCCAGTTGGGATCCTGTGCCACTCCTGGATGTTGTTTCCCATTTCTTTGTCCAGATTAGGGAAATTTTCCCTTACTATTTCATTGAATACATTTTTCTGCACCTTCTGGGACTCCAATAACTCTTACATTTGGCTTTTTAGTAGTGTCTTTCAATTCTTGAATACTTTTTTAGCTTGACCCAGCTCTGCTTCCAGCTTTCTCGTTGTTCCCCCATGGTTACAAGAAATATCTTCCAATTCTGAAATTCTTTCTTCTGCTTTCTTCATTCTGTCATGGAGACTTTCCACTGAATTTTTAATTTGCTCTATTGCACTCTTCATTTCCAGCAATATGGCTTGATTTTGTTTTAGTATTACTATTTCCTGTGTGACACATTCCTTAAATTTCTTGAATTCCTGTATTATGTCCTTCCCAGCCTCAGTATCCTTGGGCGTGCCTGCCTGGATGGCTTCCTCTGTTCAAACCTGTGATCTCGGGTGTGTATCTGTTGCTGCTCCTCTGTATCTTGGAATTGGGGGTTCCCATTTCTCCTGGGCTTTGGACTCCTGTAGGTATGACCGGTGAAGCAGATGGCATGGGCTGTGGAAATGCTTTGATTGACAAGCTTGTCAGTCTTAAATTGAAGTTCATTGCTCTCAAGCCATGCTGTGTGTCACACAACAGATCATTTCTCTTTCTACCCACAAGGCATCTAAGTTCTTTATCTGAGCCATGCGGTGACTAAAGTTTTGCAAGTCTGGCTGAATCCTACCTTTCCAGGCCCAAGACTAGCAAAATTCCAACCGTATTAACAGCCTTGATAGTTGATATTCCCTAGAAACTATCCCAAGGTCTCTGTGCCTTGCCAGCTGTTTTTTTTTCTTGCACAGAATTCCTCTCCTGCCCTCATTTTCACCCTGGCTAATTCCCACTCTGCCTTTGCATCTCAACTTGAACATTATCTTAGTGTAACTTTCCTCCCTCTGTCATTAGTCAAATCTTAGTCTTAATATAAAAAAGGGTTTTTGAAGAGTTATTTATTTTTAATGGAAAGGCACATTTACAGAGATGGAGAGACAGAAAGATCTTCTGCCCTGTAGTTCACTTCCCAAGCAGCCACAATGGCCAGAGCTGAACCTATCCAAAGCCAGGAGCCACGAATCTCTTCTGGATCTCCCACATGGGTACAGAGTCCCAAGGCTTTGAGCCATCCTCTGGTGCTTTCCTAGGCTTCAAGCAGGGAGCTGGATGGAAAGTGGAGCAATTGGGACACGAACTCGTGCCCATATGGAATCCTGTTGGATGAAGGTGAGAATTTAGCCACTAGGCTATCATACCAGATCTTTCTTCTTAATTTTTTTTTAACTTAAACATTTTATTTATTTTAAAAAATTTTATATGAAAAGCATCTGCTGATTAATTCCCCAAAAGCCTGAAATAGCCAGTTTGGGCCAAATGGAAGTCAATCGATGTCTCCTGTGTGTGGGTGCCAGGAACCTGCCTGCCTGTACTATCTCCCAGAATGCACATTAGGAAGAAGCTGAATTGCAAATGGAGTGACTGGAACCATATGAATTTTATACATGTGGAACCAGGCACTTCCATATGGGATGAGAACATCTCAAGTGGTCACTCAGGTTCCTGCACCACCCACGAGTCTCCCTCCTCATAACTCATTTCCGGAACAGCCACCAAGGTACCTCTGTTGCGAAACAGATACACCAGCAGCCATCTTGGATGGTCCCTACAGGGAAGAACCATGTTGTCTCTCTCTTTCTTCACTGTTGGCTCCAATATGACATTGACTCCTTCCTCGAGCATGTATTATGTATAAAGTCCCACAGGATAACAGGTGGTGAGCTTCTTATCTCGGACCAGCCTGGAGGTGGGAGGCCGTGTGCAGTGACTGCTGAAGATGCAATCATATGTTTCCCAGGGTACTTAACTGCTCCGGTGCAGTCTTTAATCTCTGACAGCTGATGCTGCTGAGGCTGTTCGCTGCACCAGGGTCTCTGCCAGCCTCTCCTGGGGAAGGGAGAAGAAGCATAAAATCTGTCATGTTGATCTTTAACCTTCGCCTCTCCTGGCAACAAAGGATAGAGAGGAGGAAGTCTGACCCAGCACGGATGCTGCAATGGGAGTGTAGCTTCTGAGTCCTTTTTCTAGCAATACTCCCTGGATCTGCCTTTCTGCCAAACTGTTCTTGTCTGGGTGCAAACAACCACTCGGGTGGGTGACTTTAAAGTGACTCGAGAGTAAAAAAATATGTGAAATTTCTCGCTTCAGGAAATCCAGTTATTCTCCCTGTTCTAAAATAAAATCTGGCGGATGTTTGTTGGAGACTAGGAACTTAACTCTTCTAAGGAAGGAAGAGAGATTAAATGTTATTTATATACCTGTAACTGGGACAGGCAGAAATTTAGGCTTTGGGATAAGCAGTGGTCTGGAGACTTTTGAGGGAGAGAGAGTCAAGGCAAATTGCAAGGCTTTGGGCTCAAACAGAAGCATCAATTAAAGAATGTTGAAATGGAGAGAATGTCTGTTATCTAATGCAGTCCGGATGGGCTTCCTCCGTGGTTTAGGCTAGAACAAGCTCACCTTGGGAGAGTGTTTCTGTTGCTCCTGAAACAATACTGAAGACATATTAGGTATCAGCAAACAGGGAGTTAATGAAAGATGTTTTTTCCTTTTCTCCTGATCAAAATTCTCTGTTACAAGTTTGGAAATACCTGAGTGGCATAGGGAGTCCCTGTAATAATAATAATAATAAAACCATCTATCTTTTCTCTCCATGATAATCTGGAATAGTTGCTGTGCTTAAAATCCTCTTCAAACTTAAGACTAGATCAGCTTTAAGTGTAGTGATAAGAAATATTTGAGCCCACCACCCAGTAGGAGTATGTGCATGTACAAGTCCTCTTTACAGTTCCTATGCTGAATCTTTTATGCTCTATTTCAGAATTAGAAAAAGGAAACCCAGAAAGGGGCTCCATTCCTAGCATATTTATGCTCCAGGCATATTGAGAGTGTAAAATAGACTTTTTATAAATGAAGGAAGATACAGCATGCTTTGCAGCCCAGAACAGGAAATCTCAGTGGTTGCCAAGGCAACTGCAGGCTTCTGGCTCCTAGGCTGGCTGCCTGAGGACTGTCTCCCAGTGCCAGCCTCCTCTGCTGTCACTCACTGTCAGACAAAGCACAAAGGCCTTGGGAGTGAATTCAGTCTGTCAGTTTCCAGAAACAGTGAGACCAGATCTGAATTTTCATGAATGTAGCTGGGCACTCACCAAAATGGACACTTGATACCTGCTATGATTTGCAGGTTTTGTCCACTCCAAAACTCATGTGCTGGCAACTCAATCCCCAGTATGCCAGTGAGATTCTGCCCTCGTGAATGCATTAAAGCTGCTGTGAAATGGTCTTGAAGGAGTAGGTTTTCTGTTCTATTCTGCGTTGTCTGAGGACAGAGCATTCCTGTCCCCTGTAGGATGTAACCACTGGGCACCCAACTGGGGCCAGACGCTGCAGGTGCCAGTGCCTTGATCTTGAGCTGCCCCAAATGCCAGCTCCAGCTGTTACAGGCATTTGGGGAAGGAACCAGCAGATGGAAGATCTCTCTCTCTCTCTGTTGCTTTGCCTTTCAAGTAGATAATAAATAAATAAAACTTTGAAAAGTGAAATTCATTAAGAAAAGTGGAAATCCTTGGGTGTGATAGGAAAAAGAGGGTAAGCCCAAAGGGCTTACTTAACACAAAGCTACCTGAAGTTATGTATCAGTGTGAGGTAAAATAAGCCAAAAACAAAAAAGGAGCCGTAATACAGAGCTCAGTGTGATGTTTTACTCAGGCTGGGAAGCCAGAACCCTGGGGATGGCCTGGGTTTCTTGTTTATATTTGCAGATGAAATGTGGAAACATGCTGAGATTTGTAATTGTTCAGAATGAGAGAATATGGCCTTAAGAAAGGTGATGCTTTATATGATGGTGTAATTAATGCAGCTATCTATCCATCTCAGCCTCCTGCCTTGAGCCAGGAAACTTTGCTCCCCCGTGTCTATCCAGGACCCAGACACCAGGGAATATTGTGTAACCACCAGAGGACTGCCTGCAGCTAGTGCTGTTTTGTTTTGGGCCCCTCCCCTTCTTTCTTTGTCTCTGGTTATCATTTTTCTTGCAACTACTACTGCTGCCCTTGCAAAACAAGAGGAACAGGAGAGGGGGTGTGCACAGCTAGACAGGAACGGATGTGAAGGTCACTGTGGGGCTGACGGGGTCTCCCCGACCAAAATCTTAGAGTCTTAGGTTAGGACTGCACACACCCAAATCCACACTTTGCCACCAGATGGGGTTCTTTTTCCTCCCCTGAAGGGTCAGTCCATGACAGTGTCTCTAACCTTGACCTTGACAAGTCAGAATTGCTCTTTTTTTTTTTAAGATTTATTTATTTTTATTACAAAGTCAGATATACAGAGAGAAGGAGAAACAGAGAGGAAGATCTTCCATCTGATCATTCACTCCCCAAGTGAGCGCAACAGCTGCTACTATGCCAATCCGAAGCCGGGAACCAGGAACCTCTTCCAGGTCTCCCACATGGGTGCAGGGTCCCAAGGCTTTGGGCCGTCTTTGACTGCTTTTCCCAGGCCACAAGCAGGGAACTGGATGGGAAGTGGAGCTGCTGGGACTAGAACCTGCGTCCATATGGGATCCCGGCGCATTCAAGGCGAGGACTTTAGCTGTTAGGCCACGGCGCTGGGCCCTAGACTTGCTCTTTTCTTGCAGTGTGCACATTGTAGTATGCACAATACTACTGCTGTGTTCTGCAGTTCAACTGCCAGTGCTGGACATCCAGCCTCATCAATCAGCAGTGGGACCTTCAGCAACTCACTTGGTCTTTGGGGTCTTCATCTGTCAGTTTAAGGATAAATAAATAATAGAACTTAACTCAATGCAAGATGTTGTGAGACTTAAGTGATGCAATTCATGTAAAATGCTCAGAACCTTGCCTAGCATGCTGAAATTGGCTTTCTGCGTTGTACTGTGTTGCTTTCTGGCTTTCTCCTGTTTAAACTTAGGCATGACTGTCTCACTGCTTGATGTAATGCTCTTGGGAATGTGAAACATTGCGCCACATGACAGGGAACAATGTATTCATAAGGAGCCTTGGTGTTCAGTTTCAATTTCATAACACAACTGAGAAAACAAAGTTAATAAATGTTTATATTTTTCTAGAGGGCTGCAGGGACAAAAATGCAACCAGTGTAACAGATTTGAATTCCTCTGACACTAACATCTGTTCGTGATGTTTCTTTCCTGGCATGTTTACTGTTCAAGAGGTCAAGAAGTTGTGGATGATGAAAATACGTCCTGTAATTTAGAAGCGACAATGGTGATGATGATTCCTATTGTACAGAGTATGGGAAAACCTTCTTCATCTTGGTTCCCACACTATGTCTTGTTCCTGGACCCCAAGGAGAAGGTGAGTATAAATTTCCAAGTTGCTTTATACTTTCCTTGCACCAAGATTGTGCCTGACTTGCTCATGAATTGGACTCAAACTTGATGGAGCAGTCACTGGGAAACTAACTCCTTATGTCTTTTGTTCGGTCCTCCCCAAAGGTGCTTTTCTTGCCAATGAAGGAGTTGCCCTCAGGATCCTCATCTTTCCATTTGAAGAAGGGGTGGTCTATATGAGTCTACATTTACCTTAAAAACTGTTGCTTCGTGCTATTTTGTGCTTTACAGATGTACAGATGAGGAGCTAGTCTCGCTGTAAAGATATTTGCTCAGTCTAACCATTGTAGAATAATGGTTTAACATGCTTCTGAAGTTACTTAGTGACTAAACAGAATGCACACTCAGGTTAAAGCTAGATACAAGGTGGCCTTTGGCCATGCTCTAAGTAAAGACTTTGAAAAACATACACACGGAAATATTACTGCTAAGCAATGTCCAAAATAATTTGCGTTGACAGAGGAAATGACTGTATCTGTGCTGTCCAGTGTGGTAGCTGGTAGCATACTGAGTCCTTATAAGTGTGCCTGCGCAGACCGACTTTTGGTCTAGCACTGAAGACACTGGTTAAGATGCTTGCATTCCCTATCGGAATGCCTTGGCTCGGTAACTAGCTCCTGTTCCTGACCTCATCTTCCTGCTGCTGCAGCCTTTGGAAGGCAGGGATAATGACTCAATAATTGGGTTCTCCCACCCACTGTGTTCCTGCCACTTATGTGGGAGACATGGATTGAGTTCCTAATACCTGTCTTTGACCTCCTTGATGGTTGTGGGTATTTACAGAAGCGAGCCAACACTTGTGAGCTCTCTGTCTGCCCTCAAATAATTAAATAAATAACAACAAAAAAAAGTTGGAAGGCCTCAAATTTTAAATTTTAGGATTAAAATTTTAGGATTAAATAGCCTTATGTAGCTAACGGCTACAATATTACATACTTAAAAGTTTAGAACAAAAGTAAAAGCTACTTAACATCACTAAGTCATTTTCTCATGTTTTAAAGGTTTGAATTAGACAGGGATTCATTTGACATCAATTACAAAATTAAATTACTAAAAGAGGATTGAAAAATACTGATTAAGCCTCCACAATATTTTTAGTTGATCTGACTTTGTAGTCCAAAAAGTAGGATTGTTTAAAAGCCATTCAAGTAATTCCAAAGTAAGCAAAGGTTGGAGCCCATTTCTGAGGCAGATTATCTTTAAATTGCCTTCCAGTTCTAGATTTAGCTGCAAGTTCTATGAAATTCAGGATTCTGTCAGGTGAATGGTGCAAACTGTTTATGCTAGATGCAGCAGGCATATGGATATATGGGTTTTATAAAAGCTGTCTACTGCAAAAATGTTTATGAAATTTAATCATTTGAGAACATTAAGCTAGGCCCTTTGGATACACTTCTCTTTGGAGTCTCTCCTGGTTACACACCATGGATTTAAGCTACCGACTGAGAAGAGGCTATGTGTATGTACTTGCTTTGGGACTGACTACAGTCTTATGTCAAGGTTTGGCCATCTGCCCATAAACCTGCATGGGGTGACCTCACTGAGTAACCTAAGCTGCAAGTTTATGGAGCTCTCACTGGGAGGTATTTGGGCAAATCATTTGGAGCACCACACAACAACTGCTGAGTTTGTATCTTCCCTAGGATTAGAAAAATAAAATTTTGGACCAAGGTACTCTCTCCCAAAGCTACTATAAAATGGTTCCAGGAAGGGTTAGAAACATTGTTTGTAGGACCTGTAAGTCCTCTAACAAATGTACATCTTCTAGCTAATAAATAAACTGGTGGATGCATAAGTCAAAGATGTGTAAGTACTCAGATTTTTTTGAAACTACCGATTTTAAGGTCCAGCATGATGGCTCAGTGACTAAATCCTCACCTTGCACATACCAGGATCCCATATAGGCGCCGGTTTGTGTCCCAGCTACTCCACTGTCCATCCAGCTCCCTGCTAGTGGCCTAGGAAAACAGAGGATGACCCAAAGCCTTGGGACCCTGCATTCCATCTGGGAGACTCAGAAGAAGTTTCTGGCTCCTGGCTTTGGGTCAGCTCAGCTACAGCTGTTGTGGTCATCTGGGCAGTGAAGCAGTGGATGGAAGATCTTTCTCTCTTTCTTTCTCGCTGTAAATATGCCTCTCCAAATAAAATAAAATAAAAATAAGATCCAAGGTGCTTTCCCAGGCCATCAGCTGGAAGCTGGATGGGAAGTAGAGCAGGACACAATTCAGTGCTCATATGGGATTCCCAGCACATGCAAGGAGAGCAGTTAGCTACTAGGCTATCACCTGGGCTGAGAAAATAGATTGACTCATAATACCATTTTTGGTGGGCCTTCACTAATTTATTAAAATATTTTTATAGGACAACAAAAGAGTAAACTTATTCAGAGATCAATAAGAGCAGACAATGAATCAGAGAAACAGAAATGAATACTAAACCACGTGCTATGTATTTGTAAATATCTGACATGATAAATGTGTGAGTGTGTGGCATTACATATTAGTGGGAGATAGGGTGAATCTCACTTCGAAAATGCTTATCCATTCATGAAAAGTAAAATAAAATCAGGTCCCTATTTTATATCAAAACACAAATCAATTCCAATAAGATTAAATATATAACTGTTAGTGGAGGAGGGACTTTGGGGAAGGGCACAGGTAATCCCAGAGCCTATGAAACTGTATCATAAAACAAAATAAAATATTAAACAAGACATTAAATATATGAATGTGAAAAGTAAAACTATTAGACAAATTATAGGTAGTAAATTATTCTTTACTCCTTAGGTCATAGAAACAAATAAAATAAAAAAAGATTAAAATTTGCCTACACCAATTTTAAAACTGCTGTATGTCAATAGAGCAAAAATAAAATGAAGAAAAATATTCCTACTGATAAAATACATTTGCAGTACATACATACTTGATAAAAATTGAAAATTCTCACAAAGTAGTAATCATAAGAACAATAGGAAAAAATCAGTGAATTATCCAAAGAAGGTATTCAAAAGAGAGAGCATCATATTTGCCAGTAAATATGAGAATGGATGCTCAGTCTTTCTCATCATCAGATATATCTGGTTTTAAAATTAATATACCATATCACACCATGAATATATAGAAACTCACAATATCAAGAGCTGATAAGGATGTGAAATAACGGAAACCCTCAACTATGCCTAATGGGTGTGAACTTGGCACAACCACTTTGGAAAGGAATTTGGCAACATCTAGAAAAATTGAAGGCATTTGTTGACTATAATCCATCAACTTTATTCTTAGTATATATTCTAGAAAAGTTTTCATATGTATGCAACATTTTGAAGAAATACCCACTGAATTATTCCTTGTGGAAGCAAAATACTAGAGATGAAATTGCTGTCAACTGGAAAAACTGCTAAATAATTTGTGGTAGAATCCTACAAATTGGTGAGTTAAGAACTATGTGTATCAAAAATGGATGTCTCAATATAATGAGCAAAAAACTAGTTGTTGGAAGAATATGTATTGCTTAAAAACAGGTTAGACCACTCTCTTGGCCAAGCTCTGCAGCAAGTGTTTGGGTCTGAGGATGCACTAAGGTGGACTTGGTCAAGCAGTAGACCTTGGAAAGATTTTCACAATCCTAGTGCAACAAGGCAAACAAAGTCTCAGAACTATCAAAACCACTCAAGTATCACCCTTGGAACACTCTTTCCCCACATCAGGGTCTCTAAGATGGCATCAAATGTCCATTTCCCATCCCCAGGTGCTGATGTAGTTTGACAGTGAGGATCAGTCCCTCCACCCACTTTCCCTGCAGACAAAAGAGAAAAAAAATGGAAACATTTGTCCCACCCACTTTCCTGCATACCTAACCCTCCCCACACTAATTAGAAGTCCCTATGGCTGTGCATCCTTCTCAGTTATGTAACACTGTTAAAAAAGAAAATTAAAAAAAAAATTTAAAGAAAATTAAAAATAAAAGGCCTAAATTTAAAAGAAAACAGGAATATATATATTGCTTATAATCAGTTTTATGCTTTCATATTTGTAAGCAGTATAAAAACAAAGACAAATGTGATTGAAGATAAAAACAGAGGGTTTCAAATTTAGATAAAATGTTTTGTTTGTCAAGCAGTGCAGTGAGGTCACAGTTACTTATTACATGTACTGTGGATGGCCAAACTGCCTCATCAAGAACCACAGGGCTGCAAATTGACTGTCACCTAAAGGCTGGTCAATGACCAAAGTTTGGTGATTAAGGAAGGAAAATCAAAATGCACAACTTGAGAAATTCTGTATATCAGACAATATAACATAGTTACTGATCTTGTGATTATAATGGGTGTGAATCTCACTTCAAAACTCAAGTGTACAGGATATAATTATTTTAATTTAAAAAAATAAACAAGTTTTCTGTGTCAAGTCCCTACTTAGGCTTCAATCCATTATGGGGAAGAGAAAGAAAAGTGGTTAGTTTTGGGTGTGGTCTGTCATGGAGACCTGACCTGGTTCCACACTCCTGATTGCCACAGTGTGTGCCCTCTTTTTGTGAGAAAGCCTGTCCTGGACAAGACTACCCACTCAGAAGTAAGGAAGGAAGCGTTTGCTGTTATCAACTCACCTTCCCAACAAATAGCTTGGAATCTAGAAAGAAAAAAAGATGCACAAAAAAGAGGTAGCTATTTAAGCACATACCCCAAGACTTAATAGAGTTATCTGATCAATAGTTTTTTATGAGAGCTCATTTTCTTAAAAAGTATACAAGTACATGTGGGAGCTATTCCAAAAGCAAATCATTATATAATTAGTTTCTTTATATCTTTCCTATTTCTACTAGTGGGTTATGTTGATGGGGGAAATTTGTAGGGAGACGTCCTTATAAATTACAGGATGTGCAGTAGAATACACTTCTACTGTCCAAGACATAATGAAGCTGTCAGGAATGTGAATATTTTTGTAGACTTACAGTGTTTCCAAATTAATGACCAACTTGGTAAAATCCAAACAAAACAATGTTTGATAGTCTTACATTTTATGTAAGAGTTGCCTTCCTGGAAATTTCAGTCCATATTAAAGCCACTTAGAAATGGTTTCCTTTTTTTAAAAAAAAAAATTCCATGTACTATGCTTTGCCTCTGAAGAATTATACTTGTTTTGGTCAAGTACATGTGTGTTTTTTTTTTTTTAAGATTTATTTATTTTTATTGGAAAAGCAGATTTACAGAGAGAAGAGACAGAGAGAAAGATCGTCTGTACACTGGTTCCACTGGTTCACTCACCAAGTGGCCACAATGGCCAGAGCTAAGCCTAGCCAAAACCAGGAGTTTCTTCTGTGTCTCCTACATGGATGCAGGGTCCCAAGGCTTCGGGCATCTTCTACTGGCTTCCCAGGCCACAAGCGGGGAGCTGGATGAAAAGTGGAGCAGCTCGGACACAAAGCAGCGCCGATACGGGATCGTGATGTGTGCAAGGCGAGGACTTTAGCTACTAGGCTATCCCTCCCAGCCTGAAATGCTTTCTTTTTAATATAAAAGAAAAACATTAAGTCCTTTGACTAGATACTTATAGACAGGTTTTTCAGTGGCATGAATGTTCAATATTTCTGTGGGCTCAGTCTCTGCTATGTGGAACCATCCCTTGCACCCCAGGCAGAGTAGTCCCCCTGGCCCTTGGCTCAGAATCAGAGACTCCCTACAGTTTCCAGAATAGCAAAACCTTCCTCCCCCCACACCTGGAGAATCCTTGTTCTAGAATCCAGACAGGTTTCATCTTCCACTTTGTCAAACCAGGCTATCGACGAGCAGCCAAAATACAGAACATCTGAAACTCATTTAACACAAAATGTCCTTGACTGACAATTTTATCTCTTTATTCTGGTGATAATTTATCTCTTGTATGAATAAATAGCTAATCAAAGGGGAATATATTGTACAGTTTTAAAATTTCGTAGTCATTTCAAAAGAAATTTTTAACAGAACTGTCTAAATTGTGTGTTGTCATTTAGTGTACCTATGAGGCATCTGTGAAGTATGAATACCAGTGTGGGCCTGACCACTAGGATGGTGCCTGGTAATCCAGCCAAAAACCTTAAAGCTAAGTCACCTGGGCTGGTTCCAAGAGAGCAAAGCTGTAACCTGTACTTAAACAGGTGGCCCCTCAGGGTCCTAGCCGGAAATAGCATGGTTCTAACAGTGTTCTAACAAGGGGATTGTTTACGAGGGTGTGGCCATAGTGAAGGAGACCACAAGCATAGTACGGGACTCTGAGGACTCTGGTCCACCCCCCAGGTGGTAAGAAGAGAGAAGACAGAGCGTGTCATTGGAGGAAGAACATCTGGTGTGCTGGACAATCTCTAACTTGCTTCAGAAAACGTTCAGAATACTGGCATGTTGCAAGTTGGCAAGGAACACGTTTACCCATCTCTAGTCTGCACGGATGTAAGATCAATTTGCTTACACAAGCATTGTACATAATATGTAGCACATTTTGATACATGGAAATGGAACACATTATGCTTGAGATCACAGGAACACAAGATGAGAACTGAAGTTAGGAAAGAATTGCAGGAAATCACTGTTTAGTCTCAGGCTATACACTGCGTCCCACCAATGCCCAGTTGCTAGTAACTAGAGGCAACCTGCTGTGAAAAGGTTGAAGAAGGTTGCAAAGATTCCCAGTTATGACAGAGGGTAAACAGTACTGAAATTAAGAAATGATCTAAGAGCAAAGGTCAAATCCAGGACACCATATTATGGAAACATGATCTATAACTATATATAGTTATGTATATTTTTCTATAATTATATCTATATCTACTGATAGATAGTTATATATCTACAACTATAAAATCTGTTATGTTCTCAGAAAGACCAAAAGTGGTGCTGCCAAGTGGCAGTAAACACAGGGCTTCTGGAAGCCTAACTGCCTTGCCCTTCAGCAGAATCACTTATTGCAGAAGGGATTATCATAAAGCAATTTGTGGGTGTGGTTTGTGTCTAATAAAATGAACTCAATAGAATCCATGTGAGACCCACAAATGTATTGCAAGAATTATGTCAATATAAACATTGTTTAGTGGCAGAGACAGTTCAAAATGGAAAGTGTCTTTAATACCATTCATCTCCATTCTATCATAGGTTGGGAAGGCACACACATCCAAAAGAGAGGGTAAGTTAGAAAGAACAGGCAAGACCCATGGAGGATAATACCTGAGTAGGAATAGGACTGACTCACAAGAGAATCCCAACATTTGTCTGGCTGGATTTCAGAGCTATAATGGAAGACTCCTATATGAGTCCCATTTCTTCCTTTTGAAATTGTAATGCACATGGATCCAGTGTGATGGCTCGATGTCTAACTCGTCACCTTGCAAGTACCAGGATCCAATATGGACACCAGTTCATGTCCCAGCTGCTCCATTTACCATCCAGCTCCCTGCTTGTGGCCTGGGGAGGAAATAGAGGGTGGCCCAAAGCCTTGGGACCCTATACTCATGTGGGAGACCCAGAGGAAGCTGCTGGCTCCTGGCTTTGGATAACCTCAACTCTGGCCATTGCAGCCATTTGGGGAGTGAACCGGCAGACAGAACATCTTTGTGTCTATATTTCCTTCTCTCTGTGTATCTGCCTTTCCAGTAAATATAAATAAATAAATATTTTCTTTAAAAAAAGAAAGACATTGTAATGTACATGATGCTAAGCCTAGTCTTGCACCACTGTCTTATGGAGTATGTGTGCCATCTCTTCAGTTCATCACCTTTTTTTTTTTTAAAGATTTATTTATTTTTATTGGAAAGATGGATATACACAGAGGAGAGACAGAGAGAAAGATTTCTGTCTGATGGTTTACTCCCCAAGCGGCCGCAATGGTTGGAACTGAGCCAATCTGAAGCCAGGAGCCCCCAGCGGGTGCCCCCACACAGGTGCTCCAAAGCTCCAGGCCGTCCTAAACTACTTTCCCAGGCCACCAGCAAGGAGCTGGATGGGAAGTGGGGCTGCCGGGATTAGAACCGGCACCCATATGGGATCCTGGCACGTTCAAGGCGAAGACCTTAACCGCTACGCTATCGCACCGGGCCCAGTTCATCAGCTTTTACATGGACAAGAAGTGTATTAGAGAAATAATGCCTGGGCCCAGTGTGATAGCCTAGTGGCCAAAGTCCTTGCCTTGCCCACACTGGGATCCCATATGGGTACCAGTTCGTATCAGAGACCCTGCTTCTCATCCGACTCCCTGCTTGTGGCCTCAGAAAGCAGTTAAAGATGGCCCAAAACCTTGGGACCCTGCCTCCACATCAGAGACCTGGAAAAAGCTCCTGGCTCCTGGCTTCTGCTTGGCTCAACTCTGACCATTGTGGTCACTGGGAAAGTGAATTAATGGACAGAAGATCTTTCTGTCTGTCTCTCCTTCTTTCTGTAAATTTGACTTTCCAATAAACAAATAAATCTGGAAAGGAAGGAAGGAAGGAAGGAAGGAAGGAAGGAAGGAAGGAAGGAAAGAAGGAAGGAAAGAAGGAAGGAAGGAAGGAAGGAGACAGACCCGAGGTACCTCATGTACATCTGGACATAATTTAAATTAAAAGATTCTGAACTTTTAGTTGGAACTTTAATGAAATCAGATTTTTAAAAGTGTTGAGATTGAGTGGATGGATGCTTACATGTGGAATAGACACACTTCCTACAAGGGAGGTGACTGGGGCCAAGAGCAAGCTCCCGAGGTGGTATCCTCCAGATATTCCCACCCTTTTGAGCCTTTTCCCATGTTGTACCAAATTCATCTACGTGACAAATAGAATATGGCAGAAGAGATGCCACATCATGTCCAGGATAAGTTGTGGAAGCCACTGTGGCTTCCATCTCTCATTCTTCACTCTAAAAACAAAAAAACAAAAAACTGCTCTGTGCTGAAAATCTCAAGCAATAAAGAGCTGAAGGCATCAACAAACACATGAATAAGCTTGGCAGCAGCTTCTGCAGCCCCAGTCAAGCCTTCAAAAGATTTTAGTTCCAGGTGGCCACATGGTGATTTTCTCATGAGTCAGAACCATCCAAAAAGGCCACTGCTGAGTTCTTAACCATAGAAGCTGTGCAAGATATTGAAAGTTTTTCTATGCTCTTAAATTTGGGAGTAGTTTTTATGTATCTGTAGATAATTGATACAAACCTCCAACATGTTCATTGTATTTCTATGGAATTACCATAACAACTTACTAAAAGAGCAGTTTCAAATCTTGACTGGCTAAATGGTTGATGAATTCATTTTCAAAACATGTCCTTCATTCATAAAGGAGCAAAGAAGCCTCAGTAAAATCTTTTTGATAGAGGTAAAAGTATCAGCCTGACAGTATTTCTAATGGGCCTTTTTTGCACTTTTCCTTTATTTCAGGCAATTCTAAATAGACAAAATTAGCTTGGCATTTTTCTTGAATTTAATGTAGAAGCTGCTGGGATTAAGTTATTCATAAAACATTGCAACTGGGCTGGCTCTAATTTTAGGAATATGAATACTCTTGGAATTCATCCAGATATTTAAACAATGACATTTAAGTTTTAGTTTTTGTGAAGGTGTGTTGAAAACACCTGGGCTTCTTTAAAAACATTCATAAATAGAAAATACCACTCTTAATTTCCATTTGCCTATGTTTTACCTATTTTTCTAAGCTATTGTGTGAATTTTGACATTCCGTTTTGCTCCTTATTCTTGTCAAGAATGGGAATGAACCCACTGGGTTTTTAAATGATCCAACTCTAACATCTGCACTCTCCTTCCACAAAGTGCATAAGCCTAAGAAATGTTTACAATTCATCATCACCTTCTCCCCTCACAAATGCCTTTCACTCCCAAGTCAGCACACTTTGCATTGCTTTCTTACTTAGATCTAGGTAAACAATCAAATGGGTAGCTGCTTTTCTTCTGTTTTGGAAAGTAGCCTGCTCCTGTGTATTTAGAGCCTTCCTTTCTAAAACACGTAAGAGCTTGTTCTCACACTACTTGCAGGCAAGACAGTCAGGATGCAAGTCAGGAAGCACACTAGAAGATCTGTCTGCTCTGTTAGTGCATTCCCTGGGAATGCTGCACTGTCTGGGAAGAAAGCTCTGGGTAGACAACTGGCACTTCAACGTCAACAGCACAGATGGTACTGAATGTCACTTCTCTTATTGACATTAAATGGCTATATGGGGGAAGGGGAGCTGGTGTTATGGTGTAGTGGATTGCTGCCTGTTACACCAGCATCCCATATTGGAGTGCTGGTTTGAGTCCCAGCTGCTCTGCTTCTAGTCCAGCTCCATCATGATGTGTGTGGAAAAGCAGTAAAAAACAACCCAAGAACTTGGTCCTTTGCCACACATGAGGGTGATGCAGATGGAGGTACAGGCCCTGGCTTCAGCCTGGCCCAGACCTGGATGTTAAAGTCATTTGAGGAATGACCCAACAGACAGAAGATTTCTCTCCCTCCCCCTGATGCCTCTTCCTCTGCCCTCATCACTCTGCTCTTCAAATAAATTAAAATAAATACATCTTCTAAAAGAATAGCGTTCATATTATTGACTGCATTTAGAAAAATATGAATAGTGGGATAGGTTGATTAAAATCTATATAGCCCTAATTTTAGACCTCTTATTGGTCAAAACAATGAGAGCTGTCCACTCTCATGGTTCTTCCATTTTCATGGAAGCAAAAGTCCCTATTGGACAAACTCACAGGATATAATCCTGCAATTCTTTCCTAAGAGACTTTATTATTCTTTAGATCAGGAAGCATACAGTAATAATGCCAGCATGTAATACCTAGGCATGAATGGCTTTTTAAAAAGATATTTATGTATTTTTTGATAGGTAAAATTACAGAGAGAAGGAAGAGAAAGGGAAAAAAAGAGAGAGCTTTCATTTGCTGCGTCATTCTCCAAATGGCTGCAACAACTAGGGCTGGGCCAGGCAAAAGCCAGGTGCCAGGAGCTTCTTCTGGGTCTCTCGTGTGGGTACAGGGGTCCAAGTTCTTGGATCATCTTCCACTGCCTTCCAAGGCCATTATCAGGGAGTTGGATGGGGAGTGGAGCAGCCTGGACTCATCCCAGTGGCCATATGGGATGCTCCAACACAGCACTAGCCCTATGAATCCTGTAAGCGTTTGCCATTTCTACCTGCTTGAGTCTCATTCTTCCCTTTATTTTCTTTCTCTTTTCACTAACTTTTCTGTTTCTTTTTTTCTTCTTCCTAACTAGCAACATCACTGTGATAAGATCTCCTCATGGGCACTGGTACAGGGTGCAGATTGGGGATGTGCAGGTGTGGGCAAGGCTGGTTGGGAAAGAATGGGGCTGATTCTAGGAAACCAGACAGGAAGGACAGAGTATGGACATGATGAGTCTCACTGGGGAGGTCCCTGGGCTTCTTTCCCAGAGTTTGCTCTTGAGCTATGAAAACTGATGACACCACAATGAAATCACCTTGTCAGATCCAGACAAGGCTGGAGCCTGGACTTTATGAAAGAGGAGGGCACAGGCCTGTCTCTGTGGAATAGTTTCTCAACAACTAGCTTGCTTGCTTGCTTCTTTTTTTTTTTTTTTTTTTTTAAGATTTACTTATGTATTTGAAAGGAAGAATTACAAGGGAGAGTGAGAGATAGAGGGATTTTCCATCCTTTGGCTCACTCCCCAAATGGCTGTAATGATCAGGGCTGGGCCTGCCACATCCAGGTTTCTCACATGGGTGGCAGGGGCCTAAGCACTTGGGCCATTCATGTGCTGCCTTCTCAGGCTCATTAACAGGAAATGGAATACCCTGGACTTGCACTGATTCCCATGTGGGATGCTGGCATCATGGGCAGCAGCTTAATCCACTGTACCCACCACACTAGTCCCACAATCATTTTCTGAAGATTCAAAACACATTTCTTGTCACCCTGGAAATGCCCTATGCTTTTCACATCTTCCATAAATGCAGATTTCTTTAACAAAATTTCTCTTTCACGTTCTTTCAGCTGGCAATAGTTCAACCAAGATGTTCATCATAGAATGCTTACCCAACAAAGACACTCCTGCCAGGGCAAGGTTGCCAGTCTCCAATTAATTGGAGACCCAATGAACACCTCAAAGTAGCTTACCTAATTTTCTCCCTTTTTATTTTTAAAAACTTCCCCTTGTCTCACCCACTTTGATTGCACCTGTAGTTTACTAAGGCACAAATAATCCTGGTGCAAGACTCCGTCACTCCCAAATAAACACCATCGTTCTTGGAAAATTCTCTCTCTGGTTGTTATTTCGATTGGTGAGACTTAAGAGGGCTCCCCTGGGAAGAGAGCCACATCAGTGCTCTGTTTTTAAAGCATCATTGAGGCTAACTGTGCACTCACAGTCACAGTGTGTAGGGGCTTCTGATCAGGTCCCCTTTATGTCTGTCTTCTCTGGTGGGAAGGTCTGCTGTGGTAGGAGTTCCCTGGGAATTCACATTGACCAAGCTTCTGCACCCAGAAGCAATGAAGAAAGCCCTGGGGTGATGCAGCTCATTCTGAGGCACTGACCACTGGACTCTGACAGAGGGATTGTTCTAAGGTGAGAGACCAGACCCTGGTTTATCACCAACTGGCCAGCAGCTGCCTGGAAAAGTCACGGGTGGGTATAGCAGTCTTTAAGCCACATGACTGCTTCCAGAAGCAGTGACTCAAGCTCACAATCGGCCTGATGCCTCAGGGTGCAGCTGTATTTAGGGTTTCACCTACAGAACAGGGGAGGGAACATGGAAAGGCTGCCTGTGGTTTGGCAGAACAGAATGTAGGATAAATCATTGAGTGTTTAGGACAAAAATCTGTGCAGGCTGGTCAGTCTGGTGGCTTTTGGGGTCCCTGGTGTAGCAGCAGTATGAAGGCAACTGAAAATTTTCCTTGACTAACAACAGCTAGCCTTTATTCAGACCTCCCTAAGTGCTAGATAAAGTGCTTTGTATATCCAATCTTAGCAATTCTTTCAGATAAGTGATTTTCTCATTTACCAAATTAAAAAAAAAAACAAGTTCAAAAACATGGTCTGTTCAATATCAGATTTTTGTAAGTGGTCAAAATTTTCCACTATGGTATACAATAATTTTTGCCATGACATCATGTGGGTTCCTGGAAAACACTGCAGTTGGCAACATAGTGAACTTAAAATAATAGAAATTAGAAGAGAAAGGAGGTTGATGATAGAAAATTTTGTAGTTAGGAAATGGAAAACCCAAGAGAAAATACAGAGAAGCTAGTACATCTGAGTCTCCATCAGCTTTGCTCCCAGCTTCCTAGCTCGCCTTCTGCAGCCTTACAACCTGGGCCTTGGAACATTCATTGTCAGTAACACGTGCTTTAACAGTAGAACTATAAAGTAGGGTTTTCATAGAGAGAAATACATATTTAAAACATCTTCTGTACTCACAGCCTCACCACATAGTCTGATATAATGGAGAAGTGTAGTGACTTCAGGCATCACTACTTCATTAAAGGTATTTATTGTGTAGACAAGTCAGTTTTCCTGCAAAATCCTCATGTAGATCTCAGGCTTTCTCTCTAAATGTAAGAAAGCCTATTCTGATGGCCTCTGTCAGTGTGCTAGCAGAAACCACACATCCCTCAGTGCAAACTTTGCATTATAGTCTTCACTCCCAATTTGCCTGTCATTCATGACGTACTGTGTTTTGCTTCCAGGAATGAATGTTGTTTCACACTGAAGTAGCCAATATACTTCTTGTGAGTTCTTTAAAAATATAATTTAAGCTTTATTTTTTACTTATTTTAAAGGCAGAGTTACAGAGATGGAGAGAATTTTCCAATGGCCATTCATTCCCCAAATGGCCACAATGGCCAGATCTGGGCCAGGTTAATGCCAGGATCCAGGAGCTTCTTCTCAATCTCTCCGCATAGAGGCAGGAGCCCAAGCACTTCCATTATCTTCCAGTGCTTTTTCAGGCACATTAGCAACATGCTGGATCAGAGGTACAGTAGCTGAGCCTTAAACTGGAGCCCATATGGAATGCCAATGCTGCAGGCAGCAGCATAACTCATGATGCCACACTGATGACACATCCTTCATTCTATTAGAAACAGTAAGGAATTGTCACCCAGTGGACCCAGATGATGATCAGTGAATTGTTCCTTTAGCATCATAATGAGCAAATACATTTTTATATATTTTTAAGCACCAATGTTTCTCCATTTTGTTCAAATTGCCAGAAGTTGCCAGTAGGAGCCTGTTCAGTTTAGCTCCTATACTAAGCACTTTTTAAAATTTTTATTTTATTGTATAATACAATTCCATAGGCTCTAGGAATTTTCTTGCCACTTCCCCAAATTCCCTATCCCCAACTAATTTCTTCTATATTATTACAATAGTATATTCCTTCATAAGCAGGTATAAGTCCATCATTCTGCTATTTAAGTGTATCCTGACATTGTGAGCATGGACAATAGCAGAGAGTACAGCATCCTCTTGTCAAGATATATCCAACAGATTCATTGGAGTCCATCTTTGATTTGGAAGCAGAGATGCGTACTGCATTGTATTTTCACATCTAGATATGATCGTCTCTATTACAAAGTTACTATACATCCCCTTAAATGAAAAGCTATAAAACAAAAGCAACAAGGGGAAGAAAACTGGATAATTTCCAACAACATGAAGTTAAACAACATGCTACTCAATAAAAATGTGTCACTGAAAAAATGAAAAAGAAAAAAAATCAAAAACCTTCTTGGAGAAAATGATGCTACTGTATATGTCACTGAATACATTAACAAGAAAAAATTTTTTTGAAGAAATGAAAATAAAAACAAAAATATCAAAACCCATGAGATGTAGCAAAAATAGTATTGAAAGGAACATTTATAACATCAGGCATTTATCAAAAAGTCAAAATATCCCAAATAAATGACCTAATAATATATCTCAAGGACTTATTAAAAAAGGAAAAATGAGTGGGAAGTATGAAATGCCAAAACTCAGAGCAAAAATAAGTGGAATTGAAAGTAAAAACTACAAACTGCAACAAGAAAGAGCCATCCTTAAAGAAGATGAGCAAGTCAAACTTTAAGCAAAGAAAAGCAAGAGAGATAAACCAAGTAAAGTTGGAGATGAAGAACATCGAAACAAACGAGTAAGGTGATCTTTTCTTGCTGGATGGATCCTTTGTTCATTATGTGCTGTCCTTCATCTCTTTTAATGTTTTTACATCAAAGTCTGTATTATCTGATATAAAAATGGCTACACCAGCGTGTTTATATTTTCCATTAACCTGGAATATCTTTCCATCTTTTCACTTTTAGTTTGCACATATCTTTGTGTGGATGAGATGTGTCTCCTGTAGGCAATAGATAGTTCTGCTCTGAGTTTAAGCCATTTTTTCTTTCATTATATTTTTGACAATCTTTACATAGGCAATTAGGGTAAAAAGGTTCAAGGGCTATAGGGAAGTGGGTAAGATTATTATTTCCATATTGTTTCCTTCATGTATCTGAGGCAAAGGGGGATATTGAGGAAAAAGCCCCACCCAGTTTCCCACCCACCCCAGGTCCCGGTTGTGGGGCATGCTCTGAGATACTTGCTCAAGTGGTTTTGATAGTTCACCAGTTATGAATCGCTGCCAGTCTCGCCACTCCAAGCACAATGAGGTCATTGAAGAATCCACTGATTGACACAGTCCATCATAGAGTCTCCCTTTGCCCAGTATTTAGCTGCCAACAAATAGCTGAGGTGGTTGATTGACTTGTTCTGTCTTCTCTCTTTTGTTGGTTAGGGTTCTGCATCCAGCATTTCGATTGGGGAGATCCCCAAAGAAACTTTGAGGTATTCCCAGACCAGATTCTTGTGTGTTCTAGCAAGCACAGGTAAGCCATTTTTAATCAGGGTTAATATCAACTAGTATTAATTAGGTCCTGTCATTTTAGAAATAAGTTGTTCATTGTTTGATTTAGCGTTCTTTTGTTGTTTTATTGTGATCCTATGCAGCTTTGACTTGACCTCCTTAGAGTTTGATTACTTTCTTGCTTTTTGGAACCAAAATATGTTTGACTCGTTTTGTGAATGTCCTAGGGTAGACCTATTACTGGCTGTTTATCTGACAAAGCTTCTTTTAGTAGAAAATCATAAAAATCACAATTTGGACAACAAAGGAGATTTTACTCTTTAACAAACACTAGATGCCCTCAGACATGGGTGTTTTCCTAATATTTAGGTTTTTCTAGCTAGGTACTAATACTAAACTTTAGAATTGCAAGTTATTAAAGGGAATTATTCCAAGTACAAATCTATAACAGAACTCTTGGCACCATTTTTGCTTTGGAAAAAATTGTTTCTACTTCTTAGATAACCTAAGTCCTTTGGGAAATTTAACTACTCAGTCTAGCCAAATCAATAGAGAAATAAACTCATAAGAAACTGTGGGAAACTACCCCAAATATTATAAAGAAAAAACAAAGCTGTGATATTTAAGAGTCAAAATTCATGCTTCAAAATTTCTTTTTGTTTTTAAATAGCAGCATATTTAAAAGTAAACCTTTTCTTTTTTTAGTCTGTTTTATTTATTTTTCATTTTTTTTTATTATAGCAACTTTATGATACAGTTCCATGCGCTCTGGGATTTCCCTTACCTCCTCAACAAATCCTCTTCCCCATCCCACTGAGTTCACTTATATTATTACTATAGTATAGTTCTTCATAAACAGTCATAAGTCCATCTTTGCAGGCATGCACAATGGCAGAGTCCAGCATCCAATTGTCAAGATATAGTTAACAGTTTCATCGGGAGTCCATCTTTGATCTGAAAGTAGAGATATATAAGTCATGGTACCCTCACATCTGGATATGATAGCCTCCATTACACAGTTACTATATATCCCCTTAATTGAAAAGCCACAAAACAAAATCAATAACAGGAAGAAAAATAAAAATGTACAATGCCATGGAGTTAAATAACATGCTACTGAATGACTAATGTGAAACTGAAAAAAAGAAAAAGAAAACCATGATGCTACTGTATGATCTATGAGTTACTGAAGAATTTAAATAATGCTACTATATGATCTATGAAATGTAGTTTCCACTGATCTTTGTTGGTGAGACGTGTCTCCTGCAGGCAACAAATAGGTGGGTTTTGTTTTTTAATCCAATCTGTTTATCTATGACATTTGATTGATAAGTTTCAGCCATTTACATTCAGAGGCAATACGAATAGGTAGTAACTCAGTCCTATCATTTTAGCAATGGGTTGCTCATTGATTTAGTCTTCTGTTATTATTTTACTGGGATGTTCTTCACATTTGCCTTTGGTTTTGGTTGGTGCTATTCTCCTGCTCTGTCAACAGAACATCTTTAAGTACTGTTTTCAGGGCACATTTGGAAGAGGTGTATTCTTTGAGCTTTTCTTTAGTGGGGAAGAATTTTATTTCATTTTCAAAGATGAAGGAAAACTTTGCTAGATACGTTATTCTGGGCCGACAATTTTTTCCCTTTTAAAATCTGGAATATGTTACTCCATTCTCTTCTGGTTTGTAGAGTTCCCTCTGACAAGTCAGCTGTGAATCTAATTGCCATTCCTCTATATGTCAGTTGATTTTTTTCATGAGCATGTTTAAGGATCTTTTCTTCTAGGTTCACTTGAAGAGAGCTTGAGTATCATGTGCTGTGGTGAAATCACTTTTGGTCAACCCAGTTGGGATCCTGTGCCACTCCTGGATGTTGTTTCCCATTTCTTTGTCCAGATTAGGGAAATTTTCCCTTACTATTTCATTGAATACATTTTTCTGCACCTTCTGGGACTCCAATAACTCTTACATTTGGCCTTTTAGTAGTGTCTTTCAATTCTTGAATACTTTTTTAGCTTGACCCAGCTCTGCTTCCAGCTTTCTCATTGTTCCCCCATGGTTACAAGAAATATCTTCCAATTCTGAGATTCTTTCTTCTGCTTTCTTCATTCTGTCATGGAGACTTTCCACTGAATTTTTAATTTGCTCTATTGCACTCTTCATTTCCAATAATATGGCTTGATTTTGTTTTAGTGTTACTATTCCCTGTGTGACACATTCCTTAAATTTCTTGAACTGCTGTATATACTTCTCATTGTTGTTAAGAAGTTTTATAACAAGTGTTTTGAATTCTGTATCCCCATTTTCTTGATGTATTCCTCAGTTAAATCTGAGATTGGCATAGGCTTTTGCTCCTTTGTAGGGGAGTCTTCAGTAGTATTCATTGTGCCTCTGTTTCTTCTTTTGCTCTTGATAATTATACCTTTGGTTAGCAGATTCGTCTCCTTGGGGCAAGTTTCTAAGCTGTGTTACCTACAAGTCTACAATTCAATTTTTTTTTTTTTTTTTTAAAGATTTATTTTTATTATTTTTTCATTGGAAAGGCGGATATACAGAGAGGAGAGACAGAGAGGAAGATCTTCCGTCCGATGATTCACTCCCCAAGTGAGCGCAACGGGCCGATACTATGCCAATCCGAAGCCAGGAGCCTCTTCTGGGTCTCCCACGCGGGTGCAGGTTCCCAAAGCTTTGGGCTGTCCTCGACTGCTTTCCCAGGCCACAGGCAGGGAGCTGGAAGGGAAGTGGGGCTGCCGGGATTAGAACCGGCGCCCATATGGGATCCCGGGCGTGCAAGGCGAGGACCTTTAACCACTTGCGCCACCGCGCCGGGCCCTACAATTCAATTTTACATGTTGTGGTTGGTACACAGCTCTTTGTTTGCAGTTACTTGTTCCTCCAGCGAATTTCAGATCTCGGCACTTATGTTAGACTTCCACTAAGGTCTCCATAGCCCCAGCTCCTGGCCCATCACTCTGCACCTCCTGTGATACCATGTTAAGGCTGCACCATTGTCTGTGCAACGTTTCTTCCACTTCTGGTTTGAGCCGTTCCTAGGATTAGGAAGGCATCAGGTGTCCTAAATAGCTAGGTTGTTGGTGGTGCTGATCTTGTTGGAACCTGCTGGTTGTTAGGTCTGAAGCCATCCAGTCCTATTTTGAGTTATAAGGTGCCATAGTCGGTATTATTTTCAATATGGGACCAGTGCAAAACACTGAACTCAGTGAGTTTATTCCCGGTTCAGCACATGTGCAGCTCACTCTTATCCCCGCAGTCTTAAAGTCTTTCCACACTGTACAAAATGGCGCCCGATGTGCCACTCATGGAGTTCTGAATCTGCTGGCTATTAGGACTGGGGTTACCGGGACCTATCTTGGGTGAAACCTGTAGGATGCCACGTTGTTGCAATTGATTGAGCCAGAAATGAGTTCACTCCCAGCTTAGTGCATGCACAGTCCTTTCCCATAGCCTTTGTCTCCCTTTACTAAATGGTGCCTGAATCAGCTCTAGTAGGAGTCTGGGGTATGAATCCATGTTTTTCCTGCATCACCAGGTTGGGACCTGCTGCTCTGTCTCTGCTCCTTGTCAAATCAAACAGACCAGCAGGATGGGCAGTTCTTTGTCTGGTTTCACCTCCCTGAGCTTCTGGTGAATTCGCCTTCCCATTTGACTGTTGGTGGAGCTCTGCCTTCCAGTGGAGCTCGGATCGCTGCTCACTGAATGCTGCTGTGATAGCTAGTCACTGTAACACTGTATGATTGTCTTTTTTGCTTTCCCTTGTCTGTCAGTCTCTAGGTGCCCCTCTGCTATTGGTTTGTCTTCTCCTATTTCCTGGAATGTGCCCTCTGTGCTTCACCCTGGCTAATGTTTCTCTATCTTTTTAAACATGTCCTTTCCCTATTCCACCATCCTGATTCTAACTTTTTCTCACTTGTTGATTGGGACGTTAATATAATTCCATCTTGTACATCATTTTAGCTTTAGTATTACTATGTATTTTGTGTCTGTCCTTGGTGCAGAAATCTGTTTCTTTTATTGGTGATAGCCATCTGCAATTCATCAAATTAACATTTGAAAAGAAATTCAACTTTAATAGTAAGCAAATGATATGTAAATTAAAACAAGAATATTTGTATTACAGCACATTTTGAAAACATTTTTAAAATTGTAATCTGTTCCAAGGAGCTTTAAATGACGGCCTTACTTTTTCTATCCATGCTTCTATCATGTTGCTGGGTTGTGTTTCTTTTTTACTCAAAGTGCCTTCTATTTTCTCTTCTCAACTCTCTCTACTGACCTGCCAGGGTCTAACAGAAACAAAGAATCTTCACAAAAAATTCAGGGTTTCTCTCCATTTTTATTTTGTAAGTATCAGATAATAAGTATTTGAGACTAGGCAAGAAAATTAAGGCATTATAAAGGTACTCATAAAACCATTTAGGGCCCTGCACAATGGCTCAGTGGCTAAATTCTCATCTTGTAAGCACCAGAATACCATACAGGCACCAGTGCATGTCCTCACTGCTCCACTTCCCATCCAGCTCCATATTTATGGCCTGGAAAAACAGTAGAGAATGGCCCAAAGCCTTAGAACCCCAAAGCCAGGTATTAGCAAAATAGCTTAAGGAAGCAAAGTAGCTTATAGCAGTCTGTTTCATAGTGGACCACTCACTCTTACTGTTCTCCAGGCAGCTCCCAGTCAACAATTGAACGAAGTCATGTCCATGACATCCAGCAAGGCAAAAGTCCCAAATTCTATAGCAGTAAGAAATCCAACCTACTGACAGCCTGAATGAAATAACGTAGTGGATTCTTCCCCAAAGCCTCCAAACCAGAGCCCAATTGATATGGGTTTTGTCAGATCCCAACCAGAGTTCACCGGAGTTAACCCACACTTACAGAGCTGTGAAAATGAAGATGGATATTACTTGAAGCCACTGAATTTGGGGTAATCTGTTAATATAGCAACAGAAAATGAGTACGTTGCAGGAATAGCCCCTATCATATGGAGCAGATAGCAGTTTAACAAAAATAAATCATATTGGTCAATGACCAGACTGTATCATAAGTATTCCTTAGCTTAGATGCCTTGGGCGTATGTGAGCATTTCAGTTTTTATTAATGACTCCAGAGATTTAATGAACTGTTGAGGTAGGCGGGGCCAACATTACCACTAGACATGCTTACAGCTCATACAGCAGTGTCTTGGTCTGAGTCCTGGTTCCAGCTCCAGGTTTTCTTTTTTTCTTTCTTTCTTTTGCATTTCATTTATTTTTTTTAATTTTAATTTTTGATGATTTTTACATAGTTGATTAGGGTGATTAGAGTCAAGGGCTACAGGAAGGTAGGTGAGATCATAATTTCCACATTCTGTTCTTTTCCTTCTTGTATCTGGAGGAAGTGGGTAGATAAGGAGAGAAGCCACAGCAACTTCCTAAATGTCTCTGCACCCCAGGATGGAGAGCAGCCACCCAATATCACTCTAGGGTCCCCAATGTGGGGCATGCTCTGAAGGTCCTGCTCATGAGGTTTCAGTAGTTCAACAATTCCAAATTGCTGCCATTCTTGTCGCTCCAAGCACAAAGAAATCACTTCAGAATCCACTGGTTGACATAGTCCACCTTAGAGTCTCCATTTGCTCAGATTTTCACTGCAAACACTTGGCTGATACAGTTGATTGATTTGTTCTGTCCTCCATCCTGTTATGGTACCAGGTATCCTCTGCAGACTCCAATATACTGTCATATCTTCCATTTGCACTTGGATATACTGTCCACTGCTCCATCTAAGCTACTGAGGAGTCCCAGCTCTGACACATGCACTCCACGGTCAGACTGTGGAACCTGCAATTCTCTCCATGGTTGGGGTTCTGAGTCCAGCAGTTCAGTTGGGGGGAATCCCAAAAGAAGCTTCATCTGAGTTAGGTGATCCCAGAAATGATTCTTATGTATGCATGCCAGTACAGGGTTTGGCACAGTCTGTCACCCCAATCAGCTTATGCATATGCTGGTCATTGCAATGGCTGGGATAGGTCTGTCTTCAGCCCTGTCTTTTACACAAACCAATGCGTGTTGCAGCCCAGTCTGATCCTGCCCACCACACACTCGGCCTTCATGGACACTAATGGGAGCTGCAGCCTAGTCAGAGCAACCCACAATAACCCCCACCAGGCCTACTCCCTGCCCTGGTTCCCATGCTTGCCAGTGTGCACAGCAGATTGGTCCTGTCTGTCCCACATCCCATTCAGCTCTCATACATGTCCGTGGGCATTGTAGCCTAGTTCAATCCAACCAGCCCCACTTTCCAGGTCACACACGTGCCAGCAGGTGCACTCTGAGAAGCAGCAGATGCTGACTCAAATAGTTGGGTCCCTGCTAGCGGTATAGGAGACCTGGATCTGAACTCCTGGCTTTGGCTTGTCCCAGCTTTCAAGTGTTGCAGGCATTTGAGGAGTGAACCAATGGACGGGAGATTTTTCTTTGTCTCTCAGAAAAATGAATATAAATTAAATAAAGAAATGAATAAAATGATTGAAGAAGACTTTGTCTGCAAGGATCACAAGGACATGAGGAACTGTGGCCAGTTACACTCAGTCTCACAAAAGCAGAGTTCGTTCAGAACAAACAGTCCTGAGTGTTTTCTTTCTGAATGGTTCTTTGTCTTGGCTTGAGTGTTCATAATCAAGGAACAGCTATCAAGAGACGGTGGCTGCAGAGCAAAGCCCAGGCCCCCAGGATGAGGTAGGAAGCCTGGCTGGCTGTAGCTATTCTGACAGCAGGCTTCCACAGCTGCTCTTGTTGGGAACCAATGCCTGTGGCAGTGAAAGGAATGCGTTAAGCACAGCAAGAGGCCAGGCCCCCAATAATTGTGTATTAAAAACTCCAAACAGAACCCCCAAAGCCTCACCACGTAGTTTTTAAAAATCCATTATTTCTTCCAGACAGAGGCACTTAAGGGAGGAGAATAGCTTATTTGAGCTCCCGCCCTGACAAAGTAACATACCAACAGAGCACAGCCTCAGAGGGGCTCAGGACCAAAGCTTTAGTGAAATGAAGAGCTACTACGGAGAAGAGACAATGGCCCTCGAATGTCCCTGAGAGATGTGCAATCTAATTGTGGTGTGATTAGCAGCTTCTGATAGTGGTTTTCATTTCCATGTTTGTGCTGCATGAGATCTGTGTCTATTAGTGCTTGAACCAAATGAATGGACTGGCCAGGGTGTATTTGTAACAAAACAAAGTGAGGAAAAGGCAGCAAGACCTCAATATGTTGCAGGTCAGGAGGGGTTGCATGCAATTTCTCTGATAACCAACTCAAGGTTAATTATATAGACTTGTGAAACCTTTGACATGAAATCCAGTCTCATTTATAGTAACAATAATATTCACATCAATCATATAACTTCAGAAATGAGGTAATAGTGAGGAAATCTAGAGTTTATACAACATTTATTATAACTCTAATCAGGAAAATGAATGGCTACTGTTTTTATTTTTATTACTTAAAAATACCTTTGGCTTTTTAAAAAAGATTTAAAGACTTATTTATTTTAAAGTCAGAGCTACAAGGTGATGGAGGTGAGACAGAGAGGAGGGAAAGAGAGCAAGAGAGACGGATCATCTGTTCTCTGTTTTTTTTTTTTTTTTCCCAAATGGCCACAACAGCCAGGGCTGGACGAAGCTGAATCCAAGGAAGCAGGAGCTTCTTCTGGGTCTCCTACGTGGGTGGCAGGGACCCATATACTTGGACCACTTTTATTTCTCCAGGTACTTTAGCAAAGAGCTGGATGAGAAGGGAGCAGCCAAAATATGAACTTGTGCACATGCGATATGCTACAGTCCCAGGTGGTGGTTTTATCTGCTACACCACAATGATGGCAGCTAGTCCCTGTTTTTAAGGGAAAGTTCTTAAATCCAGAAGAACACTGGCTAACAAGTGTGGACATTTATGATAGAAAACAATATGTTTGGAAGGCATGGAATAACTGGTCAGGCAAAGGACAATGCTAAATTTTTTTTAAGACTTATTTATTGTTTATTTATTTGAAAGGTAAATTTACAGAGAGAAGGCGAGACAGAGAGAAAGATCTTCCATCTGCTGATTCATTCCACAAGTGGCTGCAATGGCAGTAGCTGAACCATTGCAAACCCAGGAGCCAGAAGCTCCACTGTTTTCCCAAGCCACAAACACAGAGCTGGATAGGAAGTGGAGCAGCTGGGATATGTGCTGGTGCTCATATGGCATCCTGGCACTTGAAGGCAGGGGGGAGATTAGCCCACCGAACCATTGTACTAGGCCCTGGATACTAAAACTTTTAGCTGAACAGCTGACAGACACCTAAATATCTACTTGGTGCCTCAGTGTCACTTCCACAGATGATTTGCCAATAAGAAATGAGGCAGAGATAGGAGTGCATTTTACATTGAAGAAATGTGGCTGTTACCTCTGATTGTCCCACTATGAATGATGCCATGTTGACTTCTGAGGTGATCCTTTGTCAATTATATGGCATTACCTGTATTTGGATCAAGAATATTTAAAGTGGAAGTTTGGAAGTTGGATCTAAAGGCTTAACTGATGTCCATTAAAGGAAATACACAACAGAGAACAAAAAACATGTAACACTATGAGGAAGCAACTGGACATATTAAAAATGATTCACATGTGGGACTCTAGAAGACAACTGATGTGGTTTTATTAAAGTCAATGGCAGGGCAAAAAAAAAGGGGAACATTGCTATATTAGACTAAAGGACAGAGGCAGATCCGATGCAGGATGCTGCATTTTGTTTTGTTTTGTTTCATTTTTAAGATTTATTTTATTTATTTTTATTGGAAAGACAGATATATATAGAGAGAGAAGAAGATACAAAGAAAACAATCTTCCATCGGTTGGCTTACTCCCCAAGTGTCTGCAATGGCCAGAGCTGAGCCAATCCAAAGCCAGGAGCCAGGAGTTTCTCCCACATGGGGGCAGAGTCCCAAGGCTTTGGGCCATCCTGGACTGCTTTCCCAAGCACGAGCAGGGAGCTGGTTGGGAAATGGAGCAGCTGGGACATAAACCAGGGCCCGTAGTGCAAGGTGAAAATTTAACCACTAGCTATCACGCTGTGCCTACTGCATTGGTTTTTAAGTGCTTATTTATTTAACATTTGAAAGATAGTGAGTCAGACAGACAGATCTCCCATCCACTGATTCACTCCCCAGATGCTTGTGAGAGCTTGGACTCAGCCAAAATGGAGCAAGGAGCTGAAAACTCAATCCCAATCTTGCATGTCAATGACAGGTAGCCAAGTATTCAAACCATCCCCTGCTACCTTTCAGGAAGAATATTATGAGCAAGCTAGAGCCACAAGTGGAGCCAGAACACAAGCCCAGGTGCTCTACTATGGAATACAGGCATCTACCAAGTGATGCCTTAACCACTCACTAAGTGTCTTACCCTTGCATTTTTTTTTTTTTTTAAGTTTTAGAGGCACCATTTGACCTAGCAGTTATGATGCTGGTTAAAGTGCCAGTGTCTCATATCCTGTATCAGAATGCTTGTGCTTTTCCCAGCTCCAGTTTCTGACTCCAGCTTTCTATTGAGAGGCAGTAGTGATGGTTCAAGTAATTGGGAGGCCAGTCATGAGTTCCTGCTCCTGGAGCTGGCACTATCCAGGGAGTGCAGAGGATATTTGAGGAGTGAACCAGTGGCTGAGATAGTGAATATTTGACTACTAATTATTCAAATATCAGACAGGGTCCCTTGCAGGAAACAGAAGGAAAACTCAAAAGAACTTAATTATGAAGCATTTACTGAAGAGATTATTGAGAGGTTTGAGCTATGCTAAGGGGAACCAACAGGAGATACTGAGGTACCCAAGGTTTGCTGGGGGAAATCATTGCCAGACTCTCCTAGATCTGAGGGGGCAAGGCTAGTGGAAAGAGGGAGGGGCAGCAGTGGGAGTTAGCAGAGCTCAGGCACAGCGGGAACCCTTGAACAGTTTGCTGTTTAACAAGAGATAAAGCTTGTAGTGCTAGAAAGTAGCCAATACTGCACCAGGAACCTAAAAGAAAAAGTATCCCAACCCCTTTGCTACCCTGTAATCACCTTCTAATACCAGTTGTGGACTCAAGTGTTTGGTGCCTCCCATTGGCTGATTCCAGTTGGAAGCCTGGGTGTGGTTTCCTTCTTCGATGTCAGAACAGAGAATGAAAGATAATGCCTCTGAAGTGGGAAGCAAAGAAAGAAGAAAGCATGGCTGGTGATTACAGTAGATTAGAGTGAATGTTAACTGTTAGATGTAATAATAGGCTTGTGGTTCTATCAGAGAATGTCAGCTATTTTTTTCTTTTGAAATGCACACTGAAGTATTTAGGTTATAATGTCTCATCCATTCTGAAATGCTGTGGCAAGATAAACACATGTAGAAAATAACCTTACAGAATTTTCTTCTTGGGCCTGGCGTGGTGGCCTAGTGGCTAAAGTCTTCACCTTGAATGCGCTGTGATCCCATATGAGCACTGGTTCTAATCCTGGCAGCCCTGCTTCCCATCCAGCTCCCTGCTTGTGGCCTGGGAATGCAGTCAAGGACGGCCCAAAGCTTTGGGACCCTGCATCTGCATGGGAGACCTGGAAGAAGCTCCTGGCTCCTGGCTTCGGATTGGCTCAGCTCCAGCTGTTGGGGCCACTTGGGGAGTGAATCATCAGAGGGAAGATTTTCCTCTCTGTCTCTCCTCCTCCCTGTATATCAAAAATAAATAAATTTTTTTAAAAAAGAATTTTCTTATTTATTGCTGCCAGCTTTGTGTATTCCAGCTCCAATTAGGTTATTTATAAAGAAGGAGTCCTTAGGCCCAGCGTGATAGCATAGCAGTTAAAGTTCTCGCCTTGAACGTGTTGGGATCCCATATGGGTACCAGTTCTAATCCCAGTGGCTTCACTTCCCATCCAGCTCCCTGCCTGTGGCCTGGGAAAGCAGCCGAGGATGGTCCAAAGCTTTGGGACCCTGCACCCACATGGCAGACCCAGAGGAATCTCCTGGCTTCAGATTGGCAAAGCTCCAGCTGTTGCGACCACATGGGAGTGAAACATCAGTTGGAAGCTCTTCCTCTCTGTCTCTCCTCCTCTCTGTATATCCGACTTTATAATAAAAATAAATAAATCTTTGAAAAATAAAAAAGAGGGCCCAGTGGTGTGGCCTAGCAGCTAAAGTTCTCACCTTGAACGCCCGGGATCCCATATGTGCGCTGGTTCTAATCCCGGCAGCTTCACTTCCCATCCAGCTCCCTGCTTGTGGCCTGGGAAAGCAGTCGAGGATGGCCCAAAGCTTTGGGACTCTGCACCCATGTGGGAGACCGGGAAGAATTTCCTGGCTCCTGGCTTCGGATCAGCATAGTATCGGCCATTGCGCTCACTTGGGGAGTGAATCACCGGTTGGAAGATCTTCCTCTCTGTCTCTCCTCTCTGTATATCTGACTTTCCAATAAATAAATAAATCTTTAAAAAAAAAAGAAAAGAGTCCTTGCACATTCCTCCAAAACCTAATACATGGAACATAGTAGATACTAAATTAAAAGATATGTTAAATTCTGGCCCATCAAAGCCTTTTCAGGAAATAATTATATTCCTAGTAGTTGTAGACATACTTTTGTAACAAAGAAGTGTTTCACATGGATATATATTTTTTTTTTCAAAGAAAGAAAATTATCAGGGTTAAAGAGGGGCACAAAGTGATGACAAAGGAGACGACAGAGAAGACAGAGGAATCCTTCATGTTCATGTGCCTAAAGACAGCAGCACGGCACATGGAACGAGAACTATAGAACTCCAAGGAGAAATAGATAAACTCACTCTTGTATTTGCAGACTTCAACACTGCTTTACCAAACAGTGGAAAGATCCAGCAGGCAGAAAATCAACCAATAGTGCCATCAACCAACTGGATCTCGCATCTCTAGACTATCCAATACACCCAGAGTACATGTTCGCTTCCCAGGCACGTGCAGTTCTCACCAAAATAGACCATATTCTGAGCTACAGAAAAATAAAAAAGGTACCCTGATAAATTTGAGACAATGGAAATCACACATTGTTGGCTCTCAGATCACATTGAAATTTTTTTAAAATGAAAATGAAAAAATAACAGAAAAAATATCTTAAAAAATCTCCAAATATTTGGAGAAAAACAAAATACTTCTAAATATTACTTGGACTGAAAAATAAACCTCAAGGATGAGAGCCTTGCAACCCAGCATATAAAACACACACATCCCATGTCAGTGCTTCCTCTCGCATTCTAGCTGCTCTCCTTCTGATCCAGTTCTTTGCTAATGTTCTGGGAAACAGCAGATGAACGCAGATCTGTAATCCATCATCTATGCTTTCATGATAGAAAACAAAACAAACCAAAATCCAATCCCATGTAAACAAAATAGTAAAAAATAAAGCAGAAACCAGTGGATGGAAAGAAAGAAGTCAGGGGAAAAAAAATCCATAAAATCTAAAGTTAGTTCTTTGAAAATATCAGTATAATTTATAAGCTTCTAGCCAAGCCATCAGGAAGATAGAAGACAAACATTTCTAATGTCTTAAAGGGGAGAGATCACTGTGAACTTAATGGACATTTAAAGAATAATAAATGAATCTTAGCAATGTTTTTGTATTTTGTGTCTCTTATCAGCAAGGATTGATAGCAAGGGTTTTATGGTACTCATTCTTAGGCACCTAATATATACTGTGCAATGTTCCATAATGTATGTATGTTGTGATTAGAATGTGTTACAATAAGAATATTGTAAGAGATGAGCAGATGTAGAAAATAGATTAAAAAGAGAAGTTATATCAGGTGAGTGATAGAACCTGGTTAGAGGGCCAAAGATGGCCATGAGAACAGGTGAAACTCACAGACAATGTTTTTGAGTGAGAGTGGATGAAGAGTAAAGTTTAAAGCACACTGGCTGACCCACAGTGGAGCTTCGACCATGGTTAATGAGAGATCCCAGGGAGAGATCCCATTAATGAGAGCCAAGGTGTTGGAGAGGCCTGAGACGTCTTGAAATAACAGCCAAATGGTGCTTAGCTGACCAGATACGGTCATAGCAAAGAAGGTAGACGTGCTTTCGAGTCCAGGGATCAAAATAAGCATGGACTAACAGCAGAGTGCATAGTCCAAACGAGGAGGCTGGCAGCAAGATGTGCAGTACTCTACAGGCAGGTTTAAGTGGACGCCAACTATGGATTAATATAAATGAACATTTCTGGAGATTCAAGTTAGTGATTCATACTGAACTCATGTCAAATGATTCCAATGAATAAGCACTCACAATAAGGGCTAAGGCTTAGCATATGTCAGCTACCCTTTTTATACATTTAGGCTCACACCAACCCCACAAAAATAGGTACTATAATTAGCCCTGTGCTATAGATGAGAAAAGGGAGAGAATGAATTGATGTAAGAAGGATGTCTCTAGGGCTGGCCTTCCAGAAAAGGGAGCTGGGTTACTGCAAAGTTTCATGGAGGCCATGCAGAACAAATTGTCATACATCCTGGGTCATACCCAAAAGCAAGGCTTGTCATTCAGTTGCTGAACTGAGATTTGAGCCCATGGTTCTTTTCTTGTTAAGGAGGATCTGGAGTCCCTACCCCTCCACACCCTCCCTCCAACATTATGCATCAGTAAATTGCAAGGAATTTGGTTGCAGGTGCCAACAACTGTGGCTTCTCAAATCCATAGTATACAACAGCACAGTTGTTCACATATGTGAAGTTCCATCCTTATACTGTAAAATATCTAAATTACTTGTAATAGCTAACATAACGTGAATGTTTTGTGAGGAGTTGCTGTACCATATGGATTATGGAACAGGGACAAGGAACCAAAATGTGTACATGTTCAACAAGGATACAGCTGGTTTTTCTTGGACATTTCTTGACTCATGACTAGCTGACTCCATGAAAATGCCTGGTGGGTATGGAGCGCCTTGTCTCTAATATCAGTACTGAAAGAGAGTGGGAAGGACTTGCACTGATTTCAGATTGTGATTTATTCTTAAATTGTTAGACATAAGGATGGCAAGAAGAAAATGAAGCTTGGGAGAGAGTAGAAGAAGGCTTCAACTGAAACTGTGATATCTTTCAATTTCTTCAAAATACTCATACTTGAAGCAATTGCCTGTATCCCCTTGTTAAGCCTTAAGACTACCCAGATGCATGTTATCCTCTAATTTGATATTCTATAATGCAATATTTGAAAAAGCCAGTGAAGTAACTGGCGTCTGAATCTAAGGGCTCAATTTAACATTGTACAAGAGGAGCCTTCAACTGTCATCTTTTACTCTCCCGCCTCTGGCAGAAAACTCCGGTTAACATCCATGAAGCTAGGATAGCAACAAGATGCCAGGGTACAAACTCACCATGCCTCAGAGATAGGCGCTTTCTTCCTTCTGCTCCTAGCGGATGAAGATTCCTAAGACAATCCTGCAGTCCGGCTTTGGGTGGGAAGTGCACCGGACTTTCTGTCTCTTTGTATACTGCCCTCTAGTGACAGCTCTGCCGGTCTCTAACCTGAGGCTAGCCTTTGTGCGTCTTCAAGGTTAACTTTGCTTTTCCTTTCAAGAATGTTTGGGTTTTAATTTTATTGTTTGCATGCGTGTTTCTTTTTAGGTAGTTTAATCTGATAAATTTGTGTGGATAAACTGTTATTAATATACCACTTTGCTCTTTGGACTTCATAGAAAATTCCTAGATTCGTCATTGCTCTCTCTCCAGTATGTTTGAGTCTCATGGAAAATGCTGAAATAGTCTGAGATGGTCCTGATGAAATTTGAGCTGTGCAGAAGTAATTGTGGTTGTTCTTTGCTTAATGGTGTTTCTGAGAACCGGTGCGGTAGCCTAGCTGTTAAAGTCCTCACCTTGTATGCGTGCTGATATGGGTGCTGATTCGTGTCCCAGCAACCCTACCGGCCATCCAGTTCCTTGCTTGTGGTCTGGAAAAGCAGTCGAGGATGGCCCAAAGTCTTGGGACCCTGTACCCATGTGGAGACCAGGAGGAGGCTCCTGGGTTCCTGGCTTCAGATTGGTTCAACTCTAACTGTTGTGACTGCTTGGGCAGTAAATCAGTGGACAGATCTTCTCTCTGTATCTCCTCCTCCCTGTATATCTGACTTTCCAATAAAAATGAGTACATCTCTTAAAACAAATAAACAAATAATTAAATAAATCTGTTTAAAAATGATGTTTCTGGGCCTGGTGTGATAGCATAGCGGCTAATAGTCCTTTCCTTAAAAGTGCTGGGATCCCACATGGACGCCGGTTCTAATCTCGGTGGCCACGCTTCCCATCCACCTACCTGCTTATGGCCTGGGGAAACAATAGAGGACAGTTCAAAGCCTTGGATCCTGCACCTGTGTGGGAGACCTGAAAGAGGCTCCTGGCTCCTGACTTCAGATTGCCTCAGCTCCAGCCATTGTGGCCCCTTGGGCAGTGCATCAGCGGACAGAAGATGTTTCTCTTTCTCTCTCCTCCTCTCTGTATATCTGCCTTTCCAATAAAATAAATAAATCTTTTTTTAGAAATGGTGTTTCTGGTTTTGGTCTTTTATTTGAAAGCATACAGATAGGAGACAGAGATAAGGGGGGAAGTAAGGAGAGAGAAAGAGGTCTTCCATCTGCTTGCTCACTCTGCAGTGCCTGCAGTAACCAGTTAGAGCAGTTGAAGCTGACAGCCAGGAAGCCAGCTTGGGCCTCCCATGTGGGTTATCAGGGATCTAACTACTTGAGTTGTTACCTGTCGTCCTTCAAGGTCTGCATCAGCAGGAAGCCGAAGCAGGAAGCTGAGCTGGGTGTTGAACCCAGGGACTCAAATATGGGACATGCCTGTCTTAACCGCTGGGTCAAACACCTGGTGTTGGCTAGTCATTTTTTGATTTGAAATACATGTTAGACTCACCTGTGAAATTCATTGCATTCTAGATGTTTAGGACTCAAAGCAGACTTGCTGAATCCTTTGATACTCTCGGATTACTTTGATATGTTAATATGTGCTTGGTACATCCTCAGAATACTATGCACGTTGTATGTAAAAATCATTATAGGTGAACATTATTACCATGCATTTTCTTGAACCCCATGTGACATATACTGAGTTTGAAAATTGGCAAATCATTGTCCTTACAGACATTCCATCTACACGTTTTTGAAAAGGCTTTCGGTTATCTGTCGCTTGCATGCTAGAGGACAACCACATTTGCTTGTTGGTTGCCTTGGCAATGTTTTTACTGGGAGCTCTGACCAGACCTTTCACCTTGAAAATGATCAGTTTGCCACTGCCATTTGCAATTTTGATCATCTTCTGAGAGGTTGTGCTTTTCTTCTCGTACTTTCATGAAGCTTCTGCAACTGGCTGGAAGCCAGACTTTGTGTCTTCAAACAACTCTTCCACAATCCTACAGACACTTTCGGGTCCTGCTGAAAAGAGGAATTTGCTTATTATCTGTACTGCTGCTGAAATGTGGTGGGGAGGGGTGTTTCAGCTTGACTGAGAGGTGAAGCCTCAGGATAGCAAATAGTAAAGGCTTTCAAAAGACACTCGGAGCTTCCCTATGATATCCTTCAGGAATGGAAGCTGCAGGATCATAAATTAGCATCTTTATTGCTTCCATGCAGATAATCAGGCAAGCCTATACAACTTCGCTTTAGTCTAAAGCCGTACTATTTATGGTGGGTGTTAATAATCCGATTTATGGTCAAAAGTGCTATCTAATATGGTCCCTGCTTCTTCATAAATGATTTATAGTACTGTTACTTGTTTGCCTTTTAATATAAAGGAGTCAGGGAGAGAAGTGCAATCTTTAAATTTTCATCAACTTTGCTCTCTTGAGGTGGTAGCTACAAAGTTACAGGATGGCTACGGAGAAAGTGTGAAAGCCATGGGTGGCAGACTGTAGTAAAGGAATGTGATCTGGAACATTTCACAGTGACTCACTTGCCCTTTTTTTGTCACAATTGGGGGAAAAGGAATAACTCCAGTTTTGCACTTTAATCTGAAAAACCAGCAATGATATTCTGAAGAAGTAGTTACTCCTAATAATAAAAATACTCTAGGGCTCAGCGAGGTTAGCCTAGTGGCTAAAGTTCTTGCCTTGCACGCACCAGTTCTAATCCCACACGAGCACCGGTTCTAATCCCAGAGGCCCAGCTTCCCATCTCTCTCCCTGCTTGTGGCCTGGGAAAGCAGTAGAGGACGGCCCAAGGCCTTGGAACCCTGCACCTACGTGGGAGACACATAGGAGGTGCCAGGCTCCTGGCTTCGGATTGGTTCAGTACCAGCCATTGCGACAAGGTGGGCAATGAATCAGCGGATGGAAAATCTTTCTGTCTGTCTCTTCTCTCTGTAAATCTGACTTTCCAATAAAAATTAAATAAATCCTTTTAAAAGAGACAAGTATCATGTTAAAAGACTCTACATTTTCATCTACAAAAATGTTTCATTTTTCATTCATTTTAGCAATTTTTCACAAGTTCAAAAGAGAAGAATTGGAGGAAATGTAGTTTTAATTTTGTTCCCTGTAGCCGACCCTGTGCTTCTGGCCATATCACAGTAATAAATATTTTCCCATGCTTTTTGTGAGTGCTGCGTATTTAACTCACGTATTTGATTTCACTGGCTCATTAAATCATCCATGCTACGAGCTAGACTGTAAGTTGGGAAATATATTTTTTCCAGGTCAAAAACAATGGCATAACATTCAAATCTAGATGGCTTTGTCAGGGTGAGTTTTTGCTTTTCCTGGCTCACTGTTGTCCCTCATGTCTGCATCCACCCCCATATGAGATTGGAGGACCTGGCCCGGGAGTACCAGGAAGCTGACATATGAGCTTTATGGAAACTTTTGAAGATAAATCCAGGCTGTTGTGATTCTCAAATGCACAGCACAGCATTGATTTTTTACAGAACAAGAGCTGGTTTGAAATGATGAGGACTCTTCCAAATGATTTGGAGCTTGCCTTACCGTTTGAGAATCTGTTTTGTTTGTGCATTTTAAAATTATATTCTCCCTTAGTTTATTTCTAGAATTTTCCATGAAATGCTTGTGTCAACTGCCTGGCATTTCCCCCTATTATCATGGCGCTTCTGTGCACAGCTTTTTAATCTGATATGGGTGGGTGGGATGTGTGTCGCCCCGATTGTGAAAGGATTAGACCTAGGACCTCAATCTTTGTATTGCACTTTTTTATCTATAAGAAAGCTATGTAAATTCTCTGTGCCTTGATCATAATACTTACAAGGTCATGGTGAAGACTTTAAAAAAAGCAAAATAACAGTTTCATCTATGTCCAGTACGTATTAAGCATTCAGGAGTTAGCTGGGAGGGGACTAGTGCTGTGGCACGAGGCGTTGGGCTATTGCCTGCAGTGTTGTCATTCCATATGGGTGCCAGCTACAGTGCCAGCTACAGTCCCAGCTATTCCACCACCAGTAGAGCTCCCTACCAGTGTGCCTAAGAGGCCAGCGGATGGTGGTCCAAGTGCTTGGGCCTTTCCACCCACGTGAGAGACCCAGATGAAGCTCCCGCCTTCAGCTTGGCCCACCAGCCTTGGTCCTTGAGGCCATTTGAGAAGTGAACAAGCAGATTGAGAATCTCTCTGTCTGCCTTTCAAATAAATAAACAAACAAACAAATCTTTACTTAAAAATAAACCAGTATGGGGCCCAGCAGCGTGGCCTAGCGGCTAAAGTCCTCTCCTTGAACGCACCGGGATCCCATATGGGTGCCAGTTCATGTCCTGGCTGCTCCACTTCCCATCCAGCTCCCTGCTTGTGGCCTGGGAAAGCAGTCGAGGATGACCCAAAGCTTTGGGACCCTGTACACACATGGGAGACCTGGAAAAGGCTCCTGGTTCCTGGCTTTGGATCGGCGCAGCACCAGCCCTTGCGGTCACTTGGGGAGTGAATCATTGGACAGAAGATCTTTCTCTCTGTCTCTCCTCCTCTCTGTATATCTGACTTTGTAATAGAAATAAGTAAATCTTTAAAAAAAAAAAAACAGTATGTTAGCGTAAGATAGTAAAGACTATTAAAAAAAAGCAGCTGGGGGCAGGTATTTGATTTAACAGGTTTTTTTTTTTTTAATTCATTTTTATTAGAAAGGCTGACTTACAGAGAGGAAATACAGAAAGATCTTCCATCCACTGGGTCACTCTCCAAATTGCCACAACGGCCAGCACTGAGATGATCCAAACCCAGGAGCCAGGAGCTTCCCCTAGATCTCCCACACAGACAAAGGGTCCCAAGGCTTTGGGCCGTCCTTGACTGCCTTCCCAGGCCACAGACAGGGAGCTGGATTTGAAATGGGGCAGCTGGGACATGAACTGGTGCCCATTTGGTATTCTGATTGATGCAAGTTAAGGATTTAGCCACTGAGTCATTGCACTGGGCCCTGAGGTTACAGTTCCGATACCACTCGAGATGCTTGCATTTCAGTTTAGATAGCCTGAGATTTGAGTTCCAGCTCTGTTCCTCATCCTGCTAATCTGCACCCTGGGAAGCAACAGCCGAAGGTTCAAGTAGTTGGGTTCCCAGTCCTGGCTTCAATCCGTCCCAGCCCCAGCTCTTGCAGATATGATTTATGGAGTGATCTAGCAGATAGGAAACCAATCTACCCATCTATCATCTGTCTTTCAATTTTTTTAAAAGAGGTTCCTATTAGTACAACTTCAGGATTATTTTTAGCTGTGCAGAGAGCTGTCTTCTCCTTGGCCTGAGCTCAGACAGAAATACAGGCGTACTTCAGCACATTGGTGGAAGAGCTAGGCATTGTGGAGCCATGGACTAAGCAATAACGTGTGACACTGGCATCCCATAATGAAGCATGGATTTGAGGCCTGGTTGCCCCACTTCTAGTCCACCTTCCTGATAATATGCCTAGAGGAGTAGTGGATGAGAGCTCAACTACTTGGGCCACTACCATCCATGTGGATGACTGGGGTGAAGTTCCCGGCTTCTTGATTTGGTATGGCTCAGCCCTCCCTATTGTGGCCATCTGGAGAAAGAGCCAGCAGGTAAAAGAGCTCTCCCTCTCCCTGGTGTGTACTTTTGCACTCTCTCGTTCTCTCACACACACACACTCTCTCTCTCTCTTCCTTCCTCCCTGTTGTCCTCCCTCCCTCCCTGTAATGCTTTGCCCTTCAAACAATAAATAAATCCTAAAAATCGTTTGCAGAAAAATAGAATTAAAAGGTGAAGTTTATTTTTGGTGTAAAAAATTTTAAATCCATGTATAATTTTTTCCTAATATGCATCTTCAGTAACTCTTTGAATATCCCTCATACGCATGAATTCCAAGCTTTTTTGCATCAAAATAAACTTCTCTTTTAATTCCACTCTGCATAAATTTTCTGAGGTTTGTGTATGACAGGAAAGGATGCAACAACACAAGACATAACAAAAAATATAAGGGAAAACTTCTGTTCTAAGAGTCAGATATATATTTCTGGTGATCTTAGTAGAAATTGGCAGTGAAATTTTTAGAAAAACTAACTTTCAGAGCTGGCATGGTGGCTCAACGGCTGATCCTCTGCCTACAGTGCTGACATCCTATTTGGGTACCACTTTGAGTCCAAGCTTCTCTAATTCTAAACCAGGTGTCTGCTTATGGACTTGGAAAGCAACAGAGGATGGTTCAGGCCCTGGACTCCTTGGTGCACTGTAGGAGACTCAGAAGAAGCTCCTGGATTCTGGCTTTGGATTGGCTCAGCTTGCAGAGTAGCAGTAGCATAGCCGAGCCTGTACCACGACTGCAAGACGGGAAGGAAAGAGTCTGGAGGGAGGGGCCCTTTCATCCTCTTCCCAAGGCCCCTTAAGAGAAACCATGATCTTCGGTGAGCCACCCAGCCTACAGACTGACCTGGCAGAGAGAACCACAGAAATAAATACCCCAAGTCATTCTCAATCTCTCTCTCTCTCTCTCTCTTATCCTTGATCTCCTTCCAAGACCTCCCACTGGGTGAACCCAGTTGGAAGCCAGAGAGCCTGGAGGTAGATGCAATCTCCTTTAGCCAATATCAGGAACTGAGGGGCAAAAAGGAGTTGGCACGCCCGGAACCCCTGAGGCTCACACGGAACAAACTGTAATAGGTATCTACTTTAGAAACTGATTGAAAATTCCACAAGTGGCTCCTGTGTTGGTCTCACCTGATTTTCATGTCTACTGAGATTTTATCTTTCAAGTCATTCTGGGCAGCTTTGAATATTGGAAATGCCCTTACTCACATTCACAGAGCTTCTAGTGTTCTGAATTGATGGACTGCAACAAGATGGCATCAACAGAATAAAGGGCCTGATTTGCTATCATAGAGAGCTTCCCCTAGTCCCCTGAAAATAACTTCTTTCAGTCTTTGGAAAAAAAAAATTTAAAAACCGTTCTTCTTTCCCCTTGGGAAGAAACTCTTTGAACCATGTGAATAAGGAACAGTTTCATCATTGTGATTTTGGTTGTCTTTGTTGCTGTCTTTCCCTCAGACCTTAAATCACTTGGGTTATTTGCATGGGAAAAAAAAGAGAGAGAGAGAGAGAAATAGGATTTTCTCAGTGGGAGGAAGAGAGTGGGAGGGTGGAGCTTGCTCTTGTCTTCATTTCGCTGAATCCTGGCCCGACCTGAGGGACTAGGTCTAATTCCTGTGTTCAGAGTTGTTAAACCCACAGTCAAAAGAGCTGTGGAGCCTCCAGCATATAGAGTAGCTCCTTCTCCAAATTAGAGGGTCCCTGTAAGACCCTGTAGAGAGCTACAGAGAGATTGTCTGCATTTCTGAGCTGTACTGTATGTTGTGTCTGGGGGAAGTGAAGTTAGAAGCCACAATATCCCTTCCAATATGGAAGGATTGGTAGCTTTGGGAGACCAAGGGTATTTTCCAGGGATCTGAATTGTGTGGGGATGAAGAAGTGTGGGGGAGTCAGCCTTCCTGGTGAACTAGATCTGCAAACAGCAACTGAATGTGTCCAGAACATTAGGGAGATTCTACCCACTTCCCCACACTGAATCTCTGACTATTTCTGAGAGAGCCTAAGGTGTATGTGGTTGGCTCAAGATGCAAGTCCTTTGGAGCTGTGGGGGCTGGTGAACCAGCAAAGTGGTTGATAAAGGCGATCTTGGCAGCATAGGGCAGAAGCTGAACACAGGAGGCCTGGGCTGGTGAGATTGCAATCAGAGAGTCAACAGGTCTTTAGTGACGTCACTAAATGCAACTCATAAAATCTGCTTCTCTTTCATGATTCCTATTCTTTGCTTTTAATACTCTCCAAATATAGATCAGAGGCACAAAAGACATCAGCCCCCAACCAGCTAAATTAATGGTCTCCTAGTGACTGCCTCCCCTGCAAGCCAAAGCTAGAAGCAGCAGGCATTGTACATGAATGTGGATATTCTATGCTGAATTGGCTCATTTGTCTGGGTTTGAGTAGCTGTTTGAGCATCTGGCTTATTTTCATGAAGCCTTTTTACCTGAGCAGTACCTATAATTATGGTGATTGACTACAGAAATAAGTTACTAACCAACGTGTTCTTTTATGCTACCTCTTTACTTAAAAGCAATTAAGGTGGAGCCAGTGTTGTGGTGTAATGGGTTGAGCAAATGCCTGTGATGCCTGGAGCCCTGTATGGGCTCTGGACACGTCCTGCCTGCTCTAACTCTGGTCTAGCTCCCTGTTTTTGGCCTATGGAAGCAGCCAATGATGGCCCTTGTGTTTGGTCCTTTGTACTCACATGGGAGACTCATATGAATCTCCTGGGTGCATAAGGTGGGGACTTTAAGCACGAGGCTACCAAGCCATCCCACTTTATTATTATTATTTATTTATTTATTTATTTATTTATTTTAAAGGGAGAGCAAGAGAAGTCTTCTGTTTGGTGGCTTATTCTCCAAATGCCTGCAAGGCCCAGGGCAGAGTTAAGCCAAAGCCAGGAGCCAGGAGTTCCTTCCTGGTTTCCCAAGTAGGGGCAGGGAACACAGCTCTTGGACCATCTTCTCTGCTTTCTCAGGAACATTAGCAATGAGCTGGATCGGAAGTGTCACTGCTAGGACTAGTGCCCATATGATAAACTACAACACAGGCTCCAAATTTACAAAGAGAAGAGACAAGAATGAAAGATCTGCCATATGCTGGTTCATTCCTAAATTGCCGTAACAGCTGCAACTGAGCCAATCTAAAGCCAGGAGCCAGGCACTTCCTCCTGGTCTCCCATATGGGTGCAGAGTCCCAAGGCCTTGGGCCATCTTCCACCACCTTCGCAAGCTGGATGGGAAGTGGAGCAGGCAGGACACAAACTAACACCCATGTGGGAACTCTGTGGTTGCAAGGTGAAGATTTAGCTACTAGACTACAGCGAGGGTCCTGATCCAGTCACTTCTAATCCTTTTATACTATGCATGGATTCAGCCATACAAAGAAAGAAGATCATCAATTTGGCCAGCATTTAGGTTATATACAAAACAAAATAGGGCAGAAAATGAGTTGAAAGGACAGAAGTTGAATTAAAAAGGGAATAAAGGGAAGATAACCATTGCTAAAACAAGTCTAGTCCAAGAAGCTTAAAGACACAACAAAGAAGGGCAATCACAGCATGCCCTGTTTGGAAAACAATGAAGGACAGCAGAGAAACCTGGTGCCAGGCTATCTCCCATGAATCCAACTTCGAGATCGAGTTAGCTAGGACAGCTTGAAAACCCTATCCAGGGACCTGAGAGAGTAGTGGGACAGAGTGCATGCAAGCAGCGCCCCCACAGACCTGGGAGCTCCAACTGTGCTTGATTCAGCATTGGCAATAAAACTCAATTGAATTATCCGTTGCTGTCCATTCTCTTCTCTCAAGTGGGAGTATATGTTAAATATGTATATAGCATTGGGTGTGAAATAGCATGGAAATCACTGGTTTGTTCATCTCATTGTTCTGTAAGTACTTCAATAGCCATATCATCTCTTCCTATGGGTTGTCTGCATTCTTTTACACACATACACATATCATCCTTACCGTGTGGCTAGTGACAGAAGTGGATTAACTCATTTAATCAACTATGCAAAGGGCTTGATGTCAAAGGTACACTCAACTCCATTGTGTCTGAACTTTCTCCTGAAAGACCCGTTGTCTCTATCCCAGAAAGAAAGACAAATTACTATGTTAGAGTCAAATCCAAGCACTTTGGCAAAACCAGGGAGTCCAAGGTCTGAGGAAGATTAGTCATTAGTGTTTGGAATAACCCTAGCTGAAAGACTCTGACCTGGCCCCTGGTGACTGCTGCTCTCTTGCCTTCTGCATCCTTCATGGAACTCGACAATGTTTAAACTAAACTTGATTTTTGTTTAGTACCACTTGGAAACATGGGCAGTGTAATTTGGAAACATGGTTCTCTTCCGTAGAATTTTATCTTGTCGGCTGATTGGCATTTACTGAGGTGTGTTGTTTGTTTTGGTTCTCCACGTGGCTGGGATTAATTCTGTTCATGTCCTTCCTCTTTGATCGTTTAGAAGTCACCTCTTTGTAGGCAGGTGTTTGGTCTAATGATCTAATGCTGGTTGAGAGGCTTGCACCCAGGACCAAGGCCCAGCTCTGCTACCGGTTCAACCTTCCTGTGAATGTACACCGTTTGGTAGCAGGTGAGTGCTTGAGTACTTACTGCCTACCACATGTGTGGAAGACCTAGAGATTGAGTTCCTGGCTCCTTAGGTTCTCCTTGAGTATGGTTATTGCAAAACTGTGAGTTCAAAAACAAGACACCTGCTGCCTCCCACACCCTGTGAGTGTGCAATAAAATACAGAATGTTTATGTCACAGACACTCTTCCTCAAAATCATCCAGTCCGTGGAGGAGGCAGTATGGCTGAATCTTCTGCTGTTGCATAACAAGGACTTGCTTTTCTGTTTCAACACCAGCTTCCTCACTTCCCTGAATGCCCTCAAGTGGCAGTGACCTTGAATGCTCTTAAGCTTCTACCAGTCTGCCAGAGGCTGCTATGCTTTCCTTCGTACTCTCTTCCAGGGTCTCTCTGGCCTTCACTCATTGCTTCATTTCCCAGCCACTCCCACCGTTGAGGTTATCTCTTGCTCCATAAGAAGTCATCCCCAAATTTAGTTTTTCAAATTCATGATAAATACTACACACAAGGTTTCTGTGGATCATAAATGCAGTAGCAGCTGAGGTGAGTAGGACTTGGTGACCTTTTGGGAAGTTACAGTCAGTGTATCAGCCAGGGCAACAGTCACTTGAAGGCCTGACTGGAGCCAAAGACCTGCCCTGCGCATGGTTCACCGCCCCGGGCTTGTTGTCAACAGGAGACTTGGGACTCTCTGCCTGAGTCTCCACCCCGGAGAAGATGGCTGACTTCTCAGGATGAATGACTGATGACACTGAGTAAAAGTGAAAACTTTAATGCCTCCTGTGACGTAGCTTCAGACACCAAACCACACAGCGTCATTTCTGCAACATCTTACTGCGTAGGTCAGCAGCATTCGGTGCAACGAAGTAGGACCAAGGGTGTAAATACCAAAAGTCAAGGAGCTCCTTGGGAGCCCCAAGGGTTCAGATAACTGGGGGAGGCGGGCTGCGGTGGTCTGATTGTGGGCCCTGGGTGTGCAGCAGAAACAGAGAGTTCAGGAAATGCAGTGGAGAGCTCAGGTTCCAGAAACTACCTCACCAGTGCTGCGACCCACATACACTTCACAGGAGGATTCCAGACAGGCGTGGCTTAGAACCTGTACTTTTTAGGGAAAAAAAAAAAAATGCTTTTTTTTTTAAATTGAAATCTATGCATACAAGACGTTTTAAAATAGTTTATGGAGAGAACTATGCATGGATTTCAAACATTTTTTGATCCCAGATTATATTTATCCTTTCATTCCACTTCGCAAAAACTTAGTGAATATTCTTGTTTGTTCTGTATTGTTCTCTTGGGATACTTTCCTGGTGATGTTGCTGCAGAGGCCTTTCTTCCTTGACAGACCACAGCATTCACCTTTACTGTGATTCCTCTTCCTCATTCTAAACTATGCCTCGTTTTCAAAACTTTCCATTCTGCTTTTATAAGTAATATGTTTTCTTATTACCCCCGCCTTCAGTAACTGGTTGAAAAATTTCTCTAGTATCTGGCTACTACTTTTCTACACATTACCCAAGTAAAGGGAATTGTCTTCTGAGTACATAGCTTTAATATTATTTCTCTTGCACTAATCTCAGCTTTTAAAAGAGATGCATTTTGCGAGGAAAACATCTGGCTCAAGTGGTAAGATGTTGCTCAGCATACCTACACCCCGTACTGGACTGCCTGGTTTAAGTACAGGTTATGCTTCACCCAACTTCCTGTTGGCATGCATCCTGAGAGGTACCCAGTACTTGGGTCTCTGCTACCCGTTTAGGACACAGATTGAGTTTCTGGCTCCTAGCTATAGACTGTTCAGACTTAGCTGCTGTGGGTATTGGGGTGAGTCAATCAGTGCATGGAAGAACTCCCTCTCTCACTCTGTCTCTCTCTCATTCTCACTCTCTCTTCCTTTCAAGTAAAGCACAAATTAAAATTTTATTATCTTTGTGTCTCTAGTGCTTTTTCCAGACCTGCCACTCACAACACATTTGAATATTGGGGATCACCAAACATGCATACTCCTTCTATTCCTCCTGCTGCCTACATAGAGAGCAGTGAAGCTCATTTCTTCTTATTTTAAAACATTTATTTATTTATTTATTTTTTTTTTTTAAGATTTATTTTTATTATTTTTTCATTGGAAAGGCGGATATACAGAGAGGAGAGACAGAGAGGAAGATCTTCCGTCCGATGATTCACTCCCCAAGTGAGCGCAACGGGCCGATACTATGCCGATCCGAAGCCAGGAGCCTCTTCCGGGTCTCCCACGCGGGTGCAGGTTCCCAAAGCTTTGGGCTGTCCTCTGCTGCTTTCCCAGGCCACAGGCAGGGAGCTGGAAGGGAAGCGGGGCTGCCGGGATTAGAACCGGCGCCCATATGGGATCCCGGGCGTGCAGGGCGAGGACCTTTAACCACTTGCGCCACCGCGCCGGGCCCCATTTATTTATTTTTATTGAAAAGATAGATTTACAGAGATAAGGAGAAACAGAGAGAAAGCTCTCCCATCCATTGGTTCATTCCCCAGGCAGCTCAATGCCTGGAATGGAGCCAATCCAAAGCCAAAAGCTTCTTCTGGGTCTCCCATGTGAGTACAGGGTCTCAAGACCTCGGCCTTCCCCTGCCTCCCAGGCCACAGGCAGGGAGGTGCTTGGGGAGTGGAGCAGCCTGGACATCAGCAGGCACCCATGTGGGATTCTGGCATTTGCAAGGAAAGGATTGAGCCACTGAGCCATCACGCTGGGCACACATTTTTCAAAATAGCTCATTTTTAATTGCCTCAAAGTTTTACATTTATTATTTAATTTTTTCCGTCTGTAGTTAACTTTATTAATGGCAACTGCTTTCTTCTCCACACTACAAGATTATCTCAATTAGTGGTAATGATATCCTTCCTCAAGTGCCTTATGGGACTTTCCTTGGTGTTTTTCCATTCCTTTCAGATTTAATGGTTGCTAGGTGAACTAGGGTTGCATGTTGATCAAGTTATGTAAAGAGTACAATTAAGATGATGGTTTTATGGCCCTATTGCTCCCACTCTTATAAAGAGGGAGTCAAATACAGACTACTTACCTTCAATGTGATGGAAAAGCGAATAGTCTAGGCATAGAAAACCTGGGACTAACAATGTCCCGTGGAATTCATGGGTGAACAAATAGTTCTCCCTCTCCTTCCCCCACCCCAATCCCCTTCTTGATTGGATTTCTCTTCCCTTCAGTTCTCTCTGTATGGGAAAAGCTGACCGCTGAGCTAGCCGGGGTCCTCTGTAAAGCACTGGAACGTAATGCTTGTGAAAAAGAAAGGAAAGAAGCCGCACTGGACAAGGAAAGTCTGAACACAGTGCTACAGCTCAGCTGCTTGTTAAAGGGCGATCCGTCTGCTCCAGGATCGGCCCCCAGGGGCTGGTGTGGATGTCCGAAGTCTTTGTGTTGGGAGGTTATTCCTTCAGGTGATGGGTCATGGGATCTGAGCCCAGGAATAAATTCCTCAACCTTTTTTGCCTCTGGTACAGATGTTTCCTGGTAGGATTCCATTTGGATAAACCCACCGGAAGTTGGACTTGCATCAAATACACCCCATCGATCAGTGAGGTAGCTTCACTACATACATGGCACGCTGTAGACGATTGGCAGCTTCCGCCTCTGATCCCATGGCTGACGGGGAGCTCTGAATGGCTGTCCAGCATCACCAGAGTGATGTGACGCCTAGGAACTATGCAGGAGAGAATCTGATCCAAACACTGGAAAGTTTCTACTGAATGAGTGCTGAAAAATCAGGGACCAAGTATACTTGCCTTATAAAGGTGAACTGAAGCCTACTTGGGCTAGCTTTAGAAATAAATAGAATTGGGCCCGGTGCGATAGCGTAGTGGTTAAGATCCTTGCCTTGCACGTGCTGGGATCCATATAGGCGCTGGTTCTAATCCTGGCACCTTCACTTCCCATCCAGCTCCCTGCTTGTGCCCTGGGAAAGCAGTCAGCCCAAAGCCTTGGGACCCTGCACCCCCTTGGGAGACCTGGAAGAGGCTCCTGGCTTCGGACTGGCTCAGCTCCAGCCACTGCGGTCACTTGGGGGGAGTGAATCATTGGATGGAAGATCTTCCTCTCTGTCTCTCCTCCTCTCTGTATATCTGCCTTTCCAATAAAAATAAGTAAATCTAAAAAAAAAAAAAAAAGAATAAATAGAATCGGGTCCTGCATAATAGCCTAATGGCTAAAGTCTTTGCCTTGCATGCTCCTGGATCCCATATGGGTACCGGTTCGTATCCCAGATGCTCTGGATGCTCCACTTCCCATCCAATGCCCTGCTTGTGGCCTGGGAAAACAATCGAGGATGGCCCAAAGCCTTGGGACCCTGCACCCATGTGGGAGACCCAGGAGAAGCTCCTGACTCTAGGTTTCGGTTCAACTCAGCTCCAGTTATTGCAGCCACTTGGGGAGTAAACCAGAGGTTGGAAGATCTTTCTCTCTGTGTCTCATTCTTTTTGTAAATCTACCTTTGTGATAAAAATAAATACATCTTAAAAAAAAAAAAAAGGAAGAAATAGAATTCTACCAAAAGCGTGCAAGTGTGGTTTCTGAGGACAAGGACGGAGAATGGCTTGGAAATAGATTCTTGGCATTTTCCCCCCTTGGTTCCTGAGAATTCCTAATTCTAAGGCAACTCTTTTCTCGAGGCGGTGTGATTTCCTTTTTTCTGCCACTCCTAGCAGAGAAAGGAGAAAGATTGAGACACGAGGACTGGCCTGCTCTGCCTTGGCCCTCTCACGGCAGGATAAAGTCGCTTCACCTCCATGTACCCTCAACTGAAGGAGCCACAAGGACCTGATGTTTCAGAGTCACAAGTCCAAGTCCCTTAGGGAACTGGATGGCCTGACTTCTGGCTGCAGGTTTACTCCCCTGGCTTGCAGGAAGGGATCCTATGCCAACACGAGTCCCTGGGAGCAGGCTGCCAGAGCATGGGGCACACAAAGCTGACCTTCCAAGGTTGTGGGCAAAGAGTGCAGAAATAATCAGAATCCCCTCCCTCCCCAATACCCTGTCATTACCTCCTCTTGCCTGACTGACTGGGGGCGGGGGTCCTCAGATCAAAGGTGCTCCCCCCAGCCCTGGTGGTGCTACAAAATACACAGTAAGATCATTGCCAGAACTGAGGAGTAAGCGCACAGAGGAGAATCTAATGTTTTAGAGAACGTCTTTGGGCAGCTATTTGTCATCAATGTAATATCCAGGCAGGTTTTTGTAGTTCATTTTTGCTTTTAACTCAACAGGGACTGCAGGTATTAGTGCATTCCCTGGTTCCATTTTCCAGATGAGAAATGACATTCAGGTCGGTTCAGACGTTGTACCTTGGGATACAAAGCTCGTTAGGACCCCCGCCTTCTATCTCTGTCCCCCTTTTGTTGCCCCCTTCTGTGCCGCCCCCACTCTCTCTAACTTTGCATTTTCTTTCATCCGATATGCTTATCTGATCTCACAGTTAAAGCATGATGTGAAAGAAACAACTCATAAACCCCCAAAAACCCTTTGGAACAGGCTGTGATAATTCCTTCGAATTTTCTTGAGTTTATAAAAGCAGACTCAAGCCAGGTAGCTCAGCACTAGAGTCTTGTTATTATCACTTAAGGGTTTAGGAGTAAACTGTGGAAAAACTATAAAAGCATCTGATCATGGTTGATAAAGATAGCTTGAATGTGATAAGGAGGTTGTACATTCCTCCCCAGCATCTGGCTTAATCTGAACCTTGCCTGTGCAGAATTCATTGCTCGTGAAGTTATCCAGTAATAGCTAGTATTTGCCAAGACCGTGATTAAAGAAGCATGGGAATGCTAATTGCTACTATTTTATTTAGTTATGTTAAATTGATTTTAGTTGAAAGGTAGAGAGAAAGAGACAGAGCTAGAGAGATCTTCCATCTGACAGTTCACTCCTCAAATGGCAGGCCCAGCCGAAACTAGGAGCCAAGAATTCATTTCGAGTCTGCCATGTGGGGTGCCAGTTGGACCATCACCTGCTGCCTTCCAGATTGTGCACCTGTAGGAAGATGGAATTGGAAATGTGGGAGCTCATACGGAATGTGGGAACCCAAGAAGCATCATGACTACTGTGTAAAACACTTGGCCCTCCTATTATTAGAAAAAGAAAAAAAAAAAACCAAACGAAGTCACAGCTGGGTTGAAATGAGTCATTCTTGGGGCTCGTGTCGTGGCAAACAGGTTAAGCCACCACCCACAATGTCAGCATTCCCATTCGGGCACCAGCTCCAATCCCGGATGCTCCATTTCCGATCCAGCTCCCTGCTGCTGGACTAGGAAATCAGCTGAAGATGCCCAAGTGCCTCGGCACCTGCCAAGCACGTGGGAGACCCAAAAGAAGCTTCTGAGTTTTGGCTTCAGTCTGCCCAACCCTGGCCAGTGTAGCTATTTGGAGAGTGAGCCAGTGGATGAAAGGTTATTCTCTCTCTCTCTGCTTCTTGAGCTGTGACTCTGCTTTTCAAGTAAATGAATCTTGAGAAAAAGAAATGTGTCTTTTCTCCAAGGTGCTATAAATCCTCTGGGTTTTTTTTTATCCTTTAAAACAATTTTTAAGATTTATTTATTTTTAGTGGAAAGTCAGATATAAAGAGAGGAGGAGAGAAGGAGAGGAAGATCTTCTATCTGATGATTGACTTCCCAAGTGACCACAACGGCAGAAGCTGCGCTGATCCGAAACCTGGAGTCTGGACTCTCTTCAGGGTCTCCCACACTGGTGCAGGGTCCCAAGGCTTTGGGCCGACTGCTTTCCCAGGCCACAAGCAGGGAGTTGGATACGAAGCTGGGCCACTGGGACTAGAACCAGCACCCATGTGGGATCCCGGTGCTTTCAAGGCGAGGACTTTAACCACTAGACCACCATGCTGGGCCCTAAACCCCCTATTCTTACAAATAATAACTAAGAAGACACAATATCCCAGGTTCTGTTCTAAGTGTTATATTCTTTTCTAACCCTGAAAGCTCCAAGAGATATACATGGTTTTCCCATTTCAATAATGAAGAATCAACCAGCTTGGCATGGGCAGAGGGCAGACCTCTCTGTCTCTCTTCCTTTCTGTCTCTGTAGCTCTGATTTTCACATAAATCTCTCTCTCTCTCTCTTAATAAAGTGAAGGGCAAGAAGACTAAGAATGTTTAGGATTTTAGTGATTACTCATGGACCAGTCTTCATCAGTGAAATTCCAGTCTCCACCACCAGAGGGCAGTTATCACATCTGAAAAAGGAACCTGCTCCTGCATTCACTTCATCCTCCCTCCACATCCCGTGGTTGCTTTGCAGTTCAGTACAGACCCCGAGAGGACCTATGCTTCCGTCATGCTTGAAATCACTATGTCATTCCTGATGTTTTTGTCTAGCAAACTAAAAAAGTTGGTTAGAAACCATCTCCCTAGGTGGGAGTGTTGAAGTGGACCAACAACAAACACTTGTGTTGCTCCTATTTTGGGAGTTGAAGCTGAGCATCAAATACTCAAGGACAAAGTCAAACAGCACCCTGTGGGGAGCAATGCTGTGGTACCTCTGTTAAACCATAGCCTGCATGTCAGTGTCCTGTGCACGTGCCAGTTTGGGTCCCAGCTGCTCCATTTCCCATCTAGCTTGTTGGTAATGCATCCAGGAGAAGCAGTGGAGTACTCCTGGAGCCCACATAGGCTACTCAGATGGAACCCCAGGCTCCTGGTCTCCGCCTGTCCCAGCCCAGCCGTTGTAGCCATTCTAAGTGGGTGAACCAATGGATGGAAGATTCTCTCTCTTTTTTCTTTAAAAAAGCATCCAAACTTTGTGTAATACTTTTTTATTCTGTGTATTATTTATTCCACCTCGGTGTCAGGCACTTATACTTTTGCTAGAAACTGTGTTTTATATATTAAGCTTTTTCATGAGGAGTCTCAAGTTGCCTGAGAAAAAGAACTGACCTATTAGATAAACAACAAATAAGTGTGGCTTCAAAGTAGTTCGAGTATTTCATCGTCTTAGGATTTAGAGAAACTTCTAGAAATGCTTCTGTTTAGCACAGTGCCTTACAGGAAAAAATGCTTTTTGGTTAGAATCAAATTCAGCCTTGCCAGCCTCACTGGGTGATATCTTTATTTTAGAAATGACAGGCAGTAACATGCCACTGGGTGCTGTGCCCTCAGTGCATGCTCTAAAGCAGCACGGCAGGGTTGAGCTTTCCAAGATGAGTTACGTGGAAGTACAGAGATTGGACAAGTTTACGAGGGAGCCGCGGTGGGCCCTAGAAAATCAACGTCGGGGGAAGGAGGGTGATTCAGTGTGACTGCAGAAACTTCTCTGAGTGGCATTTGAGCCTGCAGTGCTTAGCCAGAGCCAAAGCTGCTCGAGGCATGATAGCAGACACCTGTTCCCCAAGGCAGGTGGCATATCTGGCAAGGATCCCAAGAGCCATTTCATCCTCCAAAGTCACACTGCCTAGAAGGAGCCTGGCGTGGTGATTAATTTTACCTGTCAATTTGTCTGGGCTAAAGGATACCCACAGATTTCTGAGTATGTCTGGGAAGGAAGCTTCCAGAAGAGATCAGCAGACTGAATAAAAATGATCTTCATCAATGCATTTAGGAAATACCCAATTCACTGAGCATCAGAACAAAACAAACCAGGGGGAAAAAAAAGGTGAGCAAAATTGGAAGAAGGGTGAATTCACCCTCTTGTGTTCAGATTGGAGGTTCTGGTTCTGAAGCCTTTAGGGCCCTCAGTGTAGGAATGATATGTAACATTGGCTCCTGGGATTATCACTTTGAAACATGCACTGAATTCCACCATGGGCTTCCCCAAGTTCTTACAGAAGGCAGATGGTGAGATTTCTGGGCCTTCATGTTCAACCGAGTCATTTCAGTAGTAAGTCTTCTTTCAAATCTCTTTATGTACATCTTATGGGTTCCATTTCTCTAAAGAACCACAACTAATAGCCTGGCTAGCAGGTGGAAGGCATTGAAACTTACAATGCCAGGAACTGCTTCTGTGGAAGACCAGCTTGGACCAAGGAATGGATACCATGGCCCCAGGCACGGGTGCCAGGACTTTAGAGGGACTGTAGGACTTGGCAAAGAGAGAAGCAGTTCTTGGCCAATGTTCTGCTTTATGAATTGTGCCCAACCCCTAAGGAGGCAGGGCTCCAATCTGGCCTCTGGAGGGAAGCCTGAAAGGAAAGACAGATTCTCAGCTGTTGTGGCCAAGGAATCTGGGACCTGAGCTTCATTTCCGTTTCCTGTCATATTGAGCCAAGACTGTTGCTGAGTTGTTTTTGTTTTGTTTTTGCCTTGGTTATGTTGTGGGGTGCGAGCAAGATCATGCCAGACATGTCTAACGTTTATTAAGGAGTCGTTATTAACCAAGTTTGGTGATAACAGAGCCCTCTAGAAATAGCAAATCTCAAGTCCATGTGGCAATCCAGTCAATCATAACCCTAAGAGGAACAAATGCTCATTACCCTGAAGTCCATCTATTAAGCTGAAGGCTTATGTTGCAGCTTCCCTAGCAAGGCAAGTTATCCTAAGAGACATGCAATGAAGAACCTGGACACACTTACAAAGCTGCAGACATTACTGGGCTGGGCCAGGTGGAGACCAGGAGCCTGGGGTTCCATCTATGTGGGCTTCAGGGGTATTCCACTGCTTCTCCTGAATGCATTACCAGCAAGCTAGATGGGAAATGGAGCAGCTGGGACCCAAACTGGCACGTACACAGGACACTGACATTGCAGGCTGTGGTTTAACCAGAGGTACCACAGCATTGCTCCCCGCAGGACATTTTGATGATGATAACATAGTTGATTAGGGTGGGAAGGGTCAAGGATTAGGGGAAAGTGGGTGAGACCATTATTTGCAAATTTTCTTTTTCTTCTTTCTGTGACTGGTGGAACACCCAGCCTCCCAACTGCATCAGTACTCAGGAATGGGGAACAGCCATCCCCCTCAGGTCATCCCAGGGTCCCCAGTGTGGAGCATGCCTCAAGGGTTCTGCTCAAGTGGTTTTGATAGTTCTGAAATGCTGTTGATCTCACTGATCTGAGGATGAGGAAATCTTCCAAGGTCCCTTGGCTGACGTAATCGACCTTAGAGTCTCCATTCTCCCAGACATTTGTAGTCATCGCTTGGCTGGGGTAGGTGACCGATTTGTTCTGTCTTCCTTCCTCTGCCATGTTATCAGATGTCCTCTGTAGGCCCCAGTGGATTGACTGCCATATCCTCCATGTGCATCCAGGTATCCATGCACTGTTCTGTCCAGGCCACTGAGGAGGCCCAGGTCTGACACATGCACTCCATGGTCAGACCTGCAATTGTCCCATGGTTGGAGTTCTGTGTTCAGAGGTTCAGTTGAGGGGGATCTCCAAGAAAACGATCCCAGCCCAACTCTTGTGTGCTGCTCAGTACAGGATCCGGTTCAGGTTGTCACCTATATCAGCCTGTGTACACACTGGTAGTTGCAATTGCTGGGTCATTCTATCTCCAACCCTGTCTCTTATGTAAACTAATGGTATTACGGCCCAAACTCACCCTGCTTAATACACACTTGGCTCTCACGTACACCAGCAGGAACTGCAGCCTAGTTGGAGCGACCCCCGATAACCCCCTCCAGGCCCACCCCCAGCCTGGTTCTTGTTCTTGCCAGTATGTGGGGCAGATTGGTCCAGTCTGTCCCACATCCCATTCAGCTCTCATACATGTCATTGGGCATTGAAACCAGGTTTGCAATGTGCAATGCCAAGAGTGAATCACAGTCCAAGAATAAAAGCTACAGATTTGGGGATGGGTTGGGTAATATATTGAGTCCATGGGGGAGGGACTGTGGGTAACAGAGAAACCATGCGTGTGTGAGGGCAAGGACTCCATGGGGAACACTTGAACCAATCTTTCCATTTTGCTGTGAATTCGTCTAGCATTTCCAAGCCGAAATCCTTTTATAGCCTGCCTATTTCATGCCCCCAGCAGTGTGTGCAGTATTTGGCTCACAGCTCAGATAAGCACAGATGAAAACATCTGTCAGTACTTTAGGAGTCACGGGACATTAATCCAATGGTGGGTACATTTTTTCCCCTCAACAAAGTGGAAGTCAAAAAGCTGAATGTGGAGCCTGCTGTTGTGGGATAGTGGGCAGATCTGCTGATAGATTTTATCCTTTTTTTTTTTTTTTTTTTGCACAGGAAGGAGTTCTTTAACATGAACTAGCTCAAGCCTTGTTTTTTTTTTTCTCTCCCATATGACTCTAGGAGTCCCCATTCTAGGCCTCTGCACCCCCCACCTGACGCCGGGCTCATTTAGCTTGCTCATCTAGTCTTACTTCTGATGAGTCAGATGTAAGTAGACACAGATTATGTGACCCAGATGTCCCTTAAGCCCCAGAGACCGAGAGATAAAAGGAAACATACCAGGGCATGGACCGAGGACAAGTTGGATTTTGAAATCGGAATATGTGCATGCCTTCAGTCCCAGGTAGCCTCTGCCCAGCTTTGCCGTTGGCGACAAGTGTGAATACAGTTTGACCCGTGGCAGCAGATGAGTGTGTCTCTCTGCCCTGTTCTACCACGTCCTATTTTGTTAGGTCACTGTAGCTCACAGAGGGAAAGCGCTTCTGCCAGCTGGTTGGCCAGGAACTCTTGGTGATTCCTATTTTTTTTTTTTTTTTTGGTCTTGAAATCAGCATTTGCCAAGGAATGTAAGTGTAGCCCTGGGTCCTGGGAAACTTGCTGCCTGCTGTGTTTGCAAGGCAACTGGGAAACATGCTCTATAAATAGCCACTCATTGTCAGCGTGTGCTTGTGAAAAGACAGGCGTGAGTGCGGGGTCTGATTCCGGCCTAAGTAGGGCATCAGACCTGGAAGGCACAAAGCCGCTCCCACTGGGATCCAGTCGCCAAAGCTGCAGAGGTTGGCCACTGGCTCAGACACTGGGAAGGGCTGGAAGCCGGCGGAAAGGAAGCTGTTTCTGCCTCGGCCATGGCAAAAATCATTCTGAGGCATCTCATAGAGACTCCGGTGCGATACCAGGAGCAGTTTGAAGCTCGTGGGTTGGAGGACTGCAGGCTGGATCACGCCTTGTATGCCCTGCCCGGGCCAAGCATCGTGGACCTGGGCAAAGCCATGGCGGCCCAGCGCCCTGCCGGGGACTCTGCAGAGCCGCGGCCTGGAGCGGGCGGCTCCCGCTTTCAGATCCTGCTGGATGTGGTCCAGTTCCTTCCGGAAGACATCATCATCCAGACCTTCGAGGGCTGGCTGCTGATTAAGGCTCAGCACGGGACCCGGATGGACGAGCACGGTTTTATCTCCAGAAGCTTTACCCGGCAGTACAAGCTGCCAGAGGGCGTTGAAACCAAAGACTTGTCTGCCATCCTCTGCCATGACGGGATCTTGGTAGTGGAAGTAAAGGACCCCATAGGGACCAAGTGAAGCCTCCGGCTCCTGTCCACGTGTCATGAAGACTCTAGTGCAGCCAGTGGACGGAAGTGCTTGCACGACCCATGTTTGCAGTGATGGACTAGGATTTTGATGAAGATTAAAAAAATATATTTACACAAGTTCCTGGTATGTTGAAATTGTCTTTATTCTTCTTATATGGAAAGAAAAGGAAAGTGATTAAATCTGGTAGTGCAGCTCAAACTGATACTATCCTCAGATGGAAGTGTTGAAAACTTAGGTAACCGGAGTTTGATGCTGGAGAAAAATGTGAATTGTTTCTACCACAGTAAAGCTAGACTGGCTGGCTGTGTCTGCAGTAATTGGCTCTAGGACTGTGCTCTGGTGCAGGGTGGTTCCAGGGCTGTGCTGGGGTGCAGGGTGGCTCCAGGGCTGTGCTCTGGTGCAGGGTGGTTCCAGGCTGTGCTAGGGCGCAGGGCGGCTCCAGGGCTGTGCTTGGGCGCAGGGTGGTTCCAGACTGTGCTAGGGCGCAGGGCGGCTCCAGGCTGTGCTTGGGTGCAGGGCGGCTCCAGGGCTGTGCTCTGGTGCAGGGTGGTTCCAGACTGTGCTAGGGCGCAGTGCGGCTCCAGGCTGTGCTTGGGTGGTTCCAGGGCTGTGCTGGGGCGCAGGGTGGTTCCAGACTGTGCTAGGGCGCAGGGCGGCTCCAGGTTGTGCTTGGGTGGCTCCAGGGCTGTGCTGGGGCGCAGGGTGGTTCCAGGCTGTGCTAGGGCGCAGGGCGGCTCCAGGCTGTGCTTGGGTGGCTCCAGGGCTGTGCTGGGGCGCAGGGCGGCTCCAGGCTGTGCTCATAGGAAGACTGACTCCTTTTCTGAAAACCTTTTGTGTTGATGAAAAAGAAAGGTGATTCCCTTCACCTTGTCGGGCGTCTTAGCATCACTTAATAATACTGGAGCTTTGTCAGAAGTCTGAAAGTTAAAACCCAGTACTTGGAAATTGGCTCTGAAATGTTTGTGGATCAGTTATTGCTGCCTTCAACCTCAGACACAAATTTTCAGACACAAATTTTTTTTTAAGATTTATTTATTTATTTTTTTATTGGAAAGGCAGCTATATAGAGGAGAGAAAGAGAGGAAGATTTTCTGTGCAATGATTCACTCCCCAAGTGGCTGCAATGGCCGGAGTTTAGCTGATCTGAAGCCAGGAGCCACTATCCTCTTCTGGGTCTCCCACATGGGTGCAGGGTCCCAATGTTCTGGGCTGTCCTCGACTGCTTTCCCAGGCCACAAGCAGGGAGCTGGATGGGAAGCAGGGCCGCCAGGATTAGAAGCAGTGCCCATATGGGATCCCAACGCATTCAAGGTGAGGACTACAGTCGCTAGGCTACTGCGCCGGGCTCCACAAATCTTATTTTTAAAAAGTTCCAACATGTGCTTTATTTTCCCTTGTTTTTTTTTTCTGTGCTAAATGGAATCCTGTCTACAGCATTTAAAAATAGGATCAGTTCTTTGGATACTTATGAAATATTAATATGATAGGAATTAACTCATCTTCCTATAGATTAATATTAAATTTAGGAAACTAAATAGGTTAAATGCTAAATTCATGGCATTTTAAGTGAGCTATTTTAGACGCTACTTGCAATTTTGGGTTCAGAAGATGGCAAAACGTAATGGGTCTGCTTAATCCTCAGCTTTAAATAGCTCGCTGGTCAGGGCGAGTTCCGACACCTGAGCTTGCACAGGGCCCTGCATGTACACAGCTGCCGGCTGGGTGGTGCTCCCACGCGCCCGAGGCGCAGCTTTGGCTCCTTGGGGGAGCTGTCGGGGGCGGGCGGGGAGTCAAGAATCCGCTTTAGGAATACTGCCGACGACAGCTGGGCTGTGACATTCCTAAGATTCGCTATCTCATTCTGTACATACTAAATGTTTCTTCAGAGGAAGTAGCTACTTTCCTTTTACCACGCCCCCAGCGTCAGCTGATGGAGTGCTAAGAATAGAGGCAGAGCTGGGGGTGGCAGCGCAGGGTGGTGTGGAAGGCACCAGTGTGGCCACCGTGCCACTGAGCTCCCCCAAGGGGCTTCATTTCCAGCCAAAAAGCGAAAGATGTGGCGCAGCTGAGACTCAGAGAGTTCTACAAGGACTTTTGAAAGAAAATATGATCTGAGTGGGACATTAGATTTTCAAGGTTAGTGAGGTCTGTACATCCAACACGAAGGGTCGTTGGATAAGGGCACTGTCCCACGGAGGCTTTGCAGCCTGGTAAAGTTCATCGTCAGGGGGAGTCCAGACCCAGTGCGATGAGAACCAGGGAGCCATTGGTCCCTCATGAGCTTGCTATTCTTTCCCAACAGACACGCACTGTGAGACTCGCCTCCCCCCTCTCGCTGGCCCGGATCTTACTCTAGCTGGGGTCCTGGGAAGCTTCAGGAAGTGAAATTACTACCACAAGGAACCACAATGCCAGGACAAGTCTCCTTTAAAAATGAAAATTAAACACATTCCTAGTTTGCTTATTTCCCACCCCCGCGCCCAAGCAGGATACATTTTTAAAAAGATTTATTTGTTTTTATTGCAAAGGCAGATGCACAGAGAGAAGGTTCACTCCCTAAGTAGCCCCAATGGCTAGAGCTGAGCCAAACCAAAACCAGGAGCCAGGAGCTTCCTCTAGGTCTTCCACGCAGGTGCAAGATCCCAAGGCCTTGAGACATCCTCTGCTGCTTTCCCAGGCCACAAGCAGGGAGCTGGATGGGAAGTAGAAAAATCGAAGACAGGAAAGGAAACATGCTTTTTAAAACTTTTTCAATATTTTTGCCTGTTTTTGTATTTGAGGTTGTAAAAAGTGTAGTATTTAAGTGGCACTGAGTATGATAAAATAAGTCATATTTGCTGCTTGTTTGTGCTCACAAATTTCTGCCAGCGTTTCTCTCCGGCCAGGAAAATGGCGCCCTCAGGTGGACAAGAGAGGAATTGCTAATACATTAGAACTCTCCAATGAGGAAGGTCTCCTAGGTTCCTGCCCAGGCAAGGAGCAGTCAGGGAACCCTTAGAAACCAAGACACTTCTTGAAGCCCCAGTGTCTGTCAGGACACACCTCATCTTGTAGATCTTTCCCAACAAGTATTTTCTTTCATTCTTTTCACCCTCATTTGTTTACTTTGCAAATAAAACTTTTCCTCTGGCAGCAATGATTTCCAGTTTTTAATTTCTGTCCTAAGCTGAGGGAAAACCCATGGAGCTTTTCCAGGATCAAATAGGAAAATTCACAGGTGTGTGGGTATCTGATGGCCTGTCTGGACAGCTGGGGGAGGGGGTATGATGTTCACTGTCCAGGCCTGGTCAAGCCAACCTGGGGGCTTGGTGCAAGTGGAGAGTGGATCTCTCTTCTAAGGAACTCCCCAGCATTTAGCACTGCTGTTCAGGAACTCACCTCCTCCCATGACACTGTCCATCCTCATCGTCCATGCTGTGTCCAAGGACACCACCCCTCCCTCCCCTCCACCCCTCCCATCCCTCCTCCCTGGCTGTTGCTAGAAGGGATGTGTTGGAAGAACCGGTGTGTGGGCTCCCAGACTCCAGAACTAGTCCCTGTTCTGGCGGCCAGGTAAAGAGAAAGCCAGAAACTCTATACTAAACTAAAGCTTGAAAAGAACATCCCTGGGTTTGATGCTGTGTTACAGCGGGTTAAGCGTTGCTCTGCAGCACCAGCATCCCGTGTGGGTGCCAGTTCAAGTCCCAGCTGCTTCACTTCAGATCTAGCTTCACTGTAAATGTGCCTGGAAAGTAATGCCCCAAGTGTTTGGGCCCCTGCATCCATGAGGGAGACCTGGAAGAGTCTCTTGGCTCCTGGATTTAGTCTGGTCCAACTATGTGGCACTTGGGGAGTGAAGCAGAAGAAGGAAGATCTATCTCTCTGTCTCACCTTCTATGACTCTAACAGTGACTTTAAAAGATAGCTTGAAAATAAAATTGGAGGGCTGGGTGTGAGGCTCCTGTGCACCTCTGGAAGGAAGCGTCTGTGTGCAAACCGAGTAGGGATTAGACTTTGACCAACATGGGCTTCACCCCGTGTTTTCTATCTGCTCCTCTTTACCGGGACTCCTCTTCTAAGTGTTGCTATTTCCTGGCGTTTTGTTCTAGACTTTTTCCTACAGCTGTGGGAAGAAACAGAGGGAGAGCAGTGTCCACAGGCAGAAGAGGGCCTCGGGGAGAAGGCAATGGTCAGGGTTTAAGGATTCCCTTGCTTTGGACCTTGGGAGAGAGAGCAGACGACACACACAAGGGGAGCAGCAATAACCAGCCTAAAGAGGCTCTTTATGGGAGTGTCAGCAGGAGCGAGGGGGCCCAGGGGGACCTCGGGCACCTCCCGTCTTAGGCTTCAGGGGTGTTGGTGAGGGGTGTGGGTAATAGCATTTGGAGGGGGAACTTGGTACAGAAAGTTGACTGTTGGAAGTGAATGCCTTCAAAGCCAATCCAAGGTTGGTGTGGCCTGCTCAGCTCAGCCTCCCAGGACACAGAAGAGGGCAGAGGAAGGCTGAAGATGGATCTGCAAGGGCAAGGCAGACAAGCTCAGCAGATAAGAACTCAATACGCTCCTAGTTCTGTCTCCTCTTGGCAAGTTAGAATCACCCAGAAATGAGTAGACTAGTCAAATCTCTGGAAGCTGTCAGAAAGGAAGCTTCTCTTTTCTCCCCTGGGTCTTGTTGATCCCACTGACATGTGAGAGACCTCTGGGACGATTCAGTAAGACATTGCTAGAAATTTCAATATCAATGGTAATGCCCCAATCATAACACTATTGCAGCCTTGAAAGATGTTATGGGTATGGGGGTAACTGGGTAACGAATACAAGAGATCTCTTTGTATTATCTCTCAAAACTGCATGTAAATCAGCTATCATCGCAAAGTCAAAATCGGAGGTGGGAGCTATAGTGGCTTAGTCAGATTTCACTTATTCTTCTTGCAGGAATCAAGGGCATGCCAGTCTGAAATACGCCGCCCTGGTGTGTACTGGCCGTTTGGGGTTAAAACAGCAGGTGTAGAAACTCATTCTGAACGCCCTTGTAGCTCTCCAGCACAGGATGTGGGATCCCTATGTGACAGAACCTTCCCTGTACCAGAAGGCAAGTGCCACTTTGTCTTCAAGGTTGGGAAGTTGAGGCACAGGGAAATTCGTACTTTTTTTTTTTTTTCTAAAAAGTAATCTTTATATTCATATCACATGGGCTATTCATGAACTCTTCATGAGCATGGGCTCACACAGTGCCAACCTTGCCCAAGCCCCTTCACTGTGTCATAGTTTCAAAATGTACTCTCAGTATACAAGTGCTCAATTCTATCATTTGGTCTTCATTTCCTTATGCATTAGCAGGCAGCGGGATCAGCAATAGAGCAGCAAGGGTTGCAATGGATGCTCCTACGGGAACCCGGTATCCCAGGCAGCAGCTGCACAGGCTGTGCCACAATGCCAGTCCCCTCTTTATTCTTTTTAACCTCCCATCGTCAAGGTGAGCTGCGAGTGTCTTACGGAGGGCAACAGGCTGCCCTTGACGACGTCTCAGATCCGGGAATCCTGAGGCAGAATGTCATCATGGGGAATGTCCCTTTTGCATTTACTGGGCCTGATCGAGGTTCACAGCCTGAATTAAATCCTTGCTGTGCAACTGTGTGATGCTGAGGAAGTCGTCTGGCTTTCCCGAGCCTGTTTCCTCATCTAAAACACAGGTAATGAAGAATTCTGAGGTAACGTATGAAACGCACCCGGTACAAAATCCAACCATCAAAGAAAGCAGGTCAAGGGGCTTGATTAGAAATTCATTCTATTTCGGATAATTTCACGGAGTGTAACGGCCTTCCCTACCTCACCCCTCCCTGATAAACGCGTAGGAAACAAAACTGAACATCATTGAAGACTAGGCGCTCACAGACAAGAGACCCGATCGTGCCCTCTAGTGGTACAAAGACAAAGTGCAGGTGATCTCGTCAAAGTTTTAAAACCTTTATAATCCAACTCCTTTTAGTATTTTATGTTACATGTAGGGGTCAATGTTCATTTTTCTTCTTACACGAGTACACAGTTGCATCAGAGTCTTGAAAAGACTGTTCCTCGTGGCTCTTATGATGACATATCGGTGATGTAAGTCCAGGTATGTCTGAATCTGTATCCGGCTTCTTGATGCAGTACCACTGGTCTTGGTTTCCAGCCTCGCTGTCATGCCACGCAGCGGAAATAACACGCATTTTTCCAGAGGTTTGGCCAAGGCTATGTAACAAAAACTTTAATGAATACTAATTTTATGTGACTCAGGGACATTCCACAACAAAAAGCGAAAAGAATGTGTAAAGCAGTGTGTCTTCATGCCAAGTTTAATGAAGAATGAAGAGGCCATGAAAACGTCACCGGACAAACGGGCTGTGATGTAATGGCAGTGAACTTGGAGCATCCGGCAAGGCCTTTTCCTTGTGACTCTGTGTCTACTGAAGTAAGGATGCTCTTGGTTTTCCTGGGGACACTTCTGGAAACAGGGGCCTTTTGGCCTCCCTCAGGGGAAGGTCAGACAAGCCTACCCACGTTTTCCTCCTTTAGGGAAAAAGCTCAGGGAGAGGGACCATCACGCTTTGCTGTTTTTCCTGATGCTAAGATGTCGTATGTGCTAGTTGTCCTGAAAGTTAGATGCACTGGAACCATTCCCGAAGAGGTAAGGGGTGCAGAGTGATGGCTGTCATGTGGGGGTCACGCCATGTGCAGGAGTCAAGCAGAGGAGCCCTGAGTCCCAGCGCCGGCCCCAGCCTTCAAGGCTGTGCAAGGAGTTCTCCATCTCGCAGGCTGTGAGAGCAGCAGGTCAGAAGGTGGGACAGAGGCAGACTGCTACCTTGCGAGCCAGGGACTTTCTGTGTCGCATGCACTTGTGTCGTAGTAAAGGCAGGCACCCCAAGAGGATTACAAGTTAAATTCTTCTTTTCCACGAACTTGGTTCCTCTACCTGACTTCTCTGTTCATCTGGAACATAGCCCCTACTCCCTAATGCCTTTGATGGAGACTTCACTGGGCCCCTGTATTTCTTCCTCAACTTCCAGTTCCTCTATAAAGATTAACTTAGTAAATGAAGGGCATTATAGGAGGGTAAAGCCAGAGCTGAGACCCTGGGATCACAAAGACTTGGATTTTTTTCCATCACTAATATCTCCAGGGCCTGCTGAGGTGACATACCAAGCTGATCTTCCTCTTGCAAGTGCTGGCATCCCATATGGACACCGGTTGGTGTCCCAGCTGCTCTGCTTCCAATGCAACTCTCTGCTCATGGCCTTGGAAAGCAGTGTGTATGTGGTGGTGGTGGTGGGTGGCCCAAGTCCCTGGGACTCTGTACTCACATGGGAGACCTGGGAGAACTCCTGGTTCCCAGCTTTGGATCAGCTCAGCTCTGACTGTTGAGGCCATTTTGGGAGTGAATGAGCTGATGCAAGCTATCTCTTTCCTCTCTCTCTGTAAAAATCTGCCTTAAATAAAAATAAATTTGGGGGGCTGGCAAGATGACTCAATTGACTAATCCTTTGCCTGTAAGAACTGAGATCCCATAAAGACGCCGGTTCATGACCCAGCTGCTCCACTTCCCATCCAGCTCCCTGATTGTGGCCTGGGAAAGCAGTGAAAAATGACCCAAAGCCTTGGGACCCTGCACCCATGTGGGGGACCCGGAAGAAGCGCTGGGCTCCTAGCTTTGGAATGGCTCAGCTCCAGCCATGCAGCCATTTCAGGAATGAACCATTTGCAGTACTCCTCTAGTATGCTTTGTACTGCCATTCACAAAACAGATTTTCTTAGTGCAAAACTGCTCATCAACCCAGCAATCTCACTTACATGAGCTGGGTACCGGAAGGATTTATCCCATATGGGCACCAGTTCTAATCCAAGCAGCCCCATTTCCCATCCAGCTCCCTGCCTGTGGCCTGGGAAAGCATTCGAAGATGGCCAAAGCCTTGGGATCCTGTACACACATGGGAGACCCAGAATAGCTCCTGGCACCTGGCTTCAGATCGGCGCAGCTCCAGCGGTTGCGGCCACTTGGGGAGTGACTCATCGGATGGAAGATCTTTCTGTCTCTCCTCCTCTTTGTAATATCTGACTTTGTAATAAAAGCAAATAAATCTTAAAAAAAGAGAAAGACTTATCCTATTAAATCAGTAGGAGACATAAGGGCTTGGTGGAGAGGACAGGGGTGTTGGGGAGCTGCCTTAAGTGAACTGAGAGCCAACCCCAAATACAGGGGCTGAGGGAACAGGAAGGGGAGCCTCGATTGCCATAGGGAATCTGAGAAGCTGGGAATCCTGACTTGTAGGGAAAAGTCTTGATTCCAAGTGTATCAGGTGTGCCATACCACGGGTATCTAACATTGATGCTGTGTTAGGTTCCTAGCATGCGGAATATTCTGCTATGTGCATATTCACTTCTAAGTCATTTTCTCCTCTTAGAAACGTTCATGGCCACTTGATAGTTGCCTTAGAGGTGACGTACTGTAACATGAGAACCTATCTTCAGTAAATTTTCATTTAGGTTTTGCGTAGTGTTTTTCACTTTGTTTATTGATATGTATTTCTCTGAATTTTAGTTTCTCCTGCAGTTTCTGCCCTTGAAGCAAAGATGGATGCATGGAGTTCAAAATAAAGTTCTCCTTCTTCTCTATTTGCAAACTGATTCCTGGCTTTTTAATTTCTGTGCTGAGTTGAGGAAATAATTCTCCGAGTTTTGCCAGTAAAAGCAACCATTACATGAAATTCCTGGAATTTTCACAACTGAAATCCATGTAAATGAGGCTAACCTGTAGACTGGTAATTAAGCCTTTAGAGCATGGCAGAATCATTGCCGTCAAGTGGGCATGAATAGAACGCTTTGAGAATGCAGGGAAAGAACACATCATAAGGCCAGGGTTGCTAAGGAAAGCTTCCTGGTGGAAAAGAAACAGGGTCTTAAAGGACGATGAGAAATTTTGTCAAGCAGATGAAGAGAGGCAGGTGCCTCGGGCAGCAGAAAGAGTATGTATGGAAGTCCCAAGTCTACTAGCCTGACACTCAGCAAAGTTGTAAACATCCCAGGTTGGAAGCTGTCATGGCTTAGCCGTGCCCACCTCCACCTGCTCAGAACGCGTACATTAACCTGCAGCTGGGCAAAACCGCTTGATACGAAGGGATGGCGGTCTCCTGTGGCTGACGATGACCTGGAGCTTGCTGTGTCCTGCTGCCTCCAGCTAACCTGAGAAAAGCTCCAACTTCAGAACTCAGAGGATGGCTGCTGGTGAATACCTATCACTTTGGGACTATTAGAAAGTCAGAAAACTGTAAGTGGAACCTTCATAAGTGGAGGATCCTTGTGCAGACACATGCCTGGGTATTTGCAATAATCTGTCAGAGTAGGAAATGCAGTCTAAGGCAAGGTGTCTCCCGCGCTGGTGCACTGTCAGGACTTTGAGCCATCTTATACTGCTTTCCCAGGCTACAAGCAGGGAGCTGGATGGGAAGTGGAGCAGCTGAGACAAGGACAGTTGCCCTCATCCTGGTGGATGCAAGGCAAGGATTTAGTCACTAAGGTCATCGTGCTGGGTCCAGATTCTTTCACTTCTTTGGGGATAACTGGCCCCTCTGGGCCAGTAACCATGAGCTGTTCTTAGAGACGACATATTCTCCCAGACTGACCATATCCCCACAGCTCTGGTATCTCCACTACCTTCTATCCTTGCCCTGCAGGCAGGAGGGAGTTTACCACTCACACATCTTCCAGGGCCAGAGCAGTCACTTCGGTGGCATCACATAGGTGATTCACAACTCTGTCTGCCCCAGCCCCCTTCTGAAACCCGCATTCATTTCCAAATAGCTTCTGGACCTCTTCCCCCAGTGTCAAGGCGGCAACATCTGTTCTCCTTTCTTTGTTTTCTCGTAGCAAGTAAGCACCTAAAGAAAAGAAAGATACCTCCTGAGACAGCTGTTGCAGCTGTTTGGGGAGTGAACCAGCAGACAAAAGATCTTTCTCTCTGTCTCTCTGTAGGGCTGCCTTACCAATAAAAATAGATAAATCTTAGGAAAAAAGTGAAAGAATCTATTTTTGAATGAAAACACAATATAAATATCGGTCAGCTTGCAATGAGGTTACATACGGATGACCTCACAGTAACTGGAAAATATTGCAAATGGAGAATGCATCAACACCCTTAGCTTAGAGCTGGCTCTGTGTTTAAGTTGCCACCTGCAGTACCAGCATTCCATCTGAGCACCAGTTCAAGTCCCAGGTGCTCCACTTTCCATGCAGCTCCCGGATAAAGAGCCTGGGAAAGCAGTGGAAGATGGGAGACACAGAGTTCCTGGCTTGGTAACCCAGCACCATGGTAGATCAGATGTTTACCTTTAGCGCTGTGGGGTTGATTGAGAGATGTGCCTGCCTCTCCTGCCTGGCATCCCAAGAGAACACAGGCTCACGCAGTGCCAGCCTGGCAAAAGATGCAAATTCAAACTTTGAAATATGGTTTCTCGATTGAATGCGCATTCCATTTGTACCATGATGAAGTTGAAAACCTGTGGGCGGGCCCATCCCCGAGTTGAGCACTGTCTCTCTTTTTAAGTGTCGATCAAAGCAAACATTGGACTTTGGTTTGAAGACGTGTAGCACAAAACGCTGACTTAAAGCGCATGCAAGCATGAAGGTATCACCGATGGGAGAAAAACATGTACTTGATTGAAAGTGGGACAGATCAAGGGGGGATGCATCTGTAAGAACACATTCGTCAGTCAACAGTGAATAAATTCAGCAAAAACATGTTTGAGGAAAGGGTAGCAATTATGAAGGTAGCTGACAGGTAATGAATATTGAATCAGGCCTTTGATTTGGTTTTGGAGCAGAAATGAACTGCGTATAAAAGAAGCCAGTCATGAGAAATGGGATTTGCATAAGCAGTGAATGATTTTTAGGTACTTGCACATTTTTGGTTATAAATTCCACCACAGAAGAAACTAACAGTACAGAAACCAAATACGGGCATTTACCTCAAACCCCAAGAATTCACCTCAAGTATGAACTGTGCAATTTAGTGGACTGATTTTAATGAAGAATTGGACTGTTTTTAGTTGTAGGAATATGTCTTTTTCACTTTGAGCACTCTAAAAACAACACAGTAATTTATTAAGTTCCAATACAACCCCATGAAAAAGATTGAAAAAAAAAAAGATTCTCCTTTTGATGGAATAAAAAACAAAGGCTTGAAAAGTTTCGTGTGTTCATTCATGCATCTGACAAGTATGCACTGGGTTTTCTACATTGGGTGTATATAGTCATGAAGAAAGCAGATGACCTCATGGTGGTCAAACTCCAGCTAGAACCAAAGACAGGCACGTGGTCTTCCTTCCAGATGGGGAATTTCCCCAAATCTAGATCTCTCCGATGAGCCCTAGTTACCACGTTTCTTGTAGGTAGCCAGGGCTCCTTAGCGGGAAGGCAGATGGGGAGGATCCATGTGAGGCTGTGAGTGGCCATTCCCAGGACAGCTGGGTGGCTGCTAGGTTGCTCACCCACTGGGTGACCTCAGCAGACCACTGCTTCTCTATTCGGGTGTCCTGTTCTGTGACAGTAGAGATGACAAGAGCTACTCTAGGGAGGGAGGGGCTCTTGGGGGAAAATGCGGTAGGGAATAACATTGTCAAGTTGAGTGTCTCTTGGGCTCATGTGGATACACTTGAGTGTATTCATTCTCTGACTAGCAGACACACAGTATAACCTATAGTACAAATACAGATGTTCCTCAGTGTCCATGGGGGAAGCTCAAGCTCAAATTCCTCATAGAAATCATCTATAACCTGTACACATCTTACCATATACTTTATGTCATCTCTATATTACCTATATTACCATCTACAATGTAAATGCAATGTAAAGAGTTACTTTTTAAAATTTTCTTAGAGAGGCAGAGTTACAGAGAGAGAAGGAGAGAGAGAGAGTTCTTCCATTCATTAATTATTTCCCAAATGATTGTAATGGTCAGGCCTAGGCCACTTCAAAACCAGGAACCTGGAACTCCATCTGGGTAGGGTCTCCCTCATGGATGGAAGGGGCCCAAATCTTGGGTCATCTTTTGTATTCGCAGAGCTGGATCAGAAGAAGAGCAGCTGGGATTTGAACCGACACTTGTATGGGATGCCAGCCAGTGTTGCAGGCTGTGGCTTAACACACTGCGCCACAATGCCAACTTCCTCAACACTTTTTTGTAAATTAAGATTTAAAAGTTTACATAGAGACAGAAAGAGAGGAAGAGAGACCTCCCCCGAAGGCCTATAGTTGTCGGGGCTGGGACAGTCCCAAGTCAACAGCCAGGAACTCTAACCAGGTTTTCTACATGCATAGCAGGCACCCAGCTGTTGGAGCCGTCACCCACTGCCTCTCAGGCTGTGTGTTAGCAGGTGGCTGAAATCAGGAGACCTGGGCTTTGAACCCAGGAGCTCTGATATGGGACTTAGGCATCCCAACTGGGGTCTTCATTGTTGTGGCAATTGCCACATTGCTTAGGGCACGTGAACAAGTCTGCGCGCACTTAGCACAGGTGCAGGTTTTCTAGCACAACAGTTTCCAACCGTGGTTGGTGGAATGCAGCGTGTAGAACCCACAGATTCAGAGCGTCATATAGTGTCATTTAACAACGAATAGTGAACCACTCAGCAGTGGTGACGTTCACAGCAATCTCAGACAATTGGGAGCATGGTTCGGGTGGCTGACTTGTCTTTCAGTTTGCTGACTGAAGGGCAGTGTTTGTTGAGCAGACCTTAGAAGGGTTCAGTGATGGCGGGGAGCAAAGAGACCCAGCGTAAGAGTGCCAGGCACTGGAGAAGCTGCAATCATCCGGGGAGGCAACCGTGGGGATATTCTCGCTCATTCCCTGAGCAGCTGTGGACAGCATGTCTGCTCCGGTCATCGCTGTATCCTCAGAACAAACCGGCCGCCCTCAGGAGCTGTCCGTTCTGGCAGGAGAGGCAGGCAGGAATGTGTCGCTGACAGTGTCTATGTTAGACGTGAAAAGTGGGATGGAGGATGGAGGAGTGGGAGGAAGGGGAGGTTGTACTAGGATAGCAGAGCCAGCTGGCTCAACATGCAAGAGCTGCAGTTTCAGTGGCCTCGCCCAACAAAAGCTTTTTCTCTTACAAAGTGACTGCGGGATCCTTGCTCCTTCCATTTTACTTCCAGGTTCTCCTCCAAGGTAGAAGGAGAAAAGAGGGAGGGAGGGGGCGTGGATGAGCCACTTTGATTCTCACAGACTTCAAAGGGCACCCAGCTAGGGTCTGGGGAAGGGGGTCCAGGCTGAGCAAACAGCAAAGGCTGAGATCCACCAAGCGCAAATGTGCTACGCTTGTTCCCGGAATAGCCAGGAAACCACTGTGGTTACTGGCAGTAGAAAACACAGCTGGCAAGACAACCAAGCCCAGGCCACCTAGGGCCTCTCAGGCCAAGAGAAGAAGTGAGAAAATGCAGATGTGTGGGGCCCTGTAGTGTGAAAGCTGTTCTTGATAAAAGCGTAGTGGAACAGGAATCCTGGAGGGATCAATAATACTGCCCTGTGTTCTAGAGAAATCTATTTCAAAGCTATCGCTTCTTATAGATCCCTAATGCTTCAGCACGTTTTGTTCCTGTCCCAGACCTTGGAGGTCTAGGTGTTTTCTTCTCACTGTGGGTGGGGGGGAGGGAGGGACACACCCAACTGGCTCTGAAGCCTGCCCACCACAAAGGCCGCCCATCAGACCCCTACCAGCTTCACACCTGCAGGTCCCTGCACCTGTGCTGTAAGACACCCTAACCACTGCTTCTAGTCGCCTCTGGAATTTCACACTTGAGGTCAGCCTGGAGGGACTGCCATGAAGGAACAGAAGGGGGTGAGGCTACCCGTGTTTAAATATTCCCGCTTAGCTTCTCAGAGGTTCACAAGGGAAATCAGTTGTCTCCTGGATGTTTGGTTCGTGTGGAGTCTGTGACACAGAAAATTCTGGCATTGAAATTCAAGGACTTCTGTTGCTTTACTGTGAAATAGTCATAACCTGGAGCTTTCAGCTTAGAAAAAAAGTGGTAATTCTGGATTGTTTGCGGAATTGAATTAAGGTTTTTCATTAGGCTCCACCTTGTGGGAGTACTTCTGGCAGAGTGGATCTGTGTTTTTGTGCAGGCTTAGAATGCCCTCCACTGTTGTTTTCTTTCTTCTTCTTTTTTTTTTTTTTTTTTTTTTTTTTTAACTCTCTTCTGGCCTCTTTCCCAGACTTGCTTGAAAAGGGTCAGGGGACAGGCTGAAATTAATGATATATGAATACAGAACCCAATTAGAGGTGTCTTCAAAGGAATAATTAGACTAGACTTCCAAGGATGAGATTTGGAGAAGAAAAGGCTTTGGGCAAATTATACACCGAAGGGGAAAAAAAAGATAGGAAACAAGGCAACTCTGAGAGATTGGGGCTGATGAATATTTCAGGAAGTCATTTTTGATCTCCTTCTCTTAAAAATCACATCATAAAGATCCTGAGGCTTAGAGATGACTGCATGGGGGTGGGGGACAGTCCCTGACCTCAGGCTAAGGAGTAGGGATGTGTCTGGGGGACCGTGCCTGGCACACTCTCCCTGCTGTTGCAATTTCACCCTCATCCTCTTCATGAAACAGCTCCACAATTTGGGGCTTTTAGCAAGAATGGCAGTGAACACCTGAGCTGTGCTGGCGGTGCACAGTGTCGGCCACACACCGTGGGATTTCCCCGTCTCTACTGCAGTTAAGTCACCCCTGGGACACTTGTATGCTGTCCTTGCCGCTCAGCCTGGGATCCAGCGTCCCTGCTCAGGCATGCTCCGGGAGGCATTGCAGGCTGGCTCCGGTAGCCGGGTGTCAGCGCCTTCAGCCTGTCCCAGCCCTGGCTGCCAAGGACACTTGGGAGGTGAAGTGGTAGATGGGAGGGCTCACTTGTGCCTCTCCCTGCCTTTTGTTATAAATTATTTCATTATAAAATGAGAATATGTTAACAAGAGCCATCCAGCCCCATAACAATCTATATATGAGGGCCCGGTGATGTTGCCTAGCGGCTAAAGTCCTCCCCTTGAACACACCGGGATCCCATATGGCGCCCGTTCTAATCCCGACAGCTCTACTTCCCATCCAGCTCCCTGCTTGTGGCCTGGGAAAGCAGTCGAGGTTGACCCAAAGCCTTGGGACCCTGCACTCGTGTGGGAGACCTGGAAGAAGTTGCTGGCTCCTTATTTCGGATCGGCATAGCACCAGCTGATGTGCTCACTTGGGGAGTGAATCATGGGATGGAAGATCTTTCTGTCTCTCCTCCTCTCTGTATATCTGACTTTCCAATAAAAATAAAATCTTTTTTAAAAAAACCCAATCTATGTATGAACATACACAGATTTTAAAAGTAGGTGCTGCGTTATCATGACATTCTCACAAGGACACTAAGAGGTAGGTACAAGGGAAGTGACTTGCTCAAGGTCACCCTGCTAATTAGCATCAGAACAGAGATTAGAACTGGCAGCCCCACCCTGAAGGTCATGGTCATGCAAGGACACAAGGGGTAGGAGTGGACACCAGCAAAACGCCACCTTCCTGTGTATACTTTTTTGTTCTGCTATACCTGCATATGTTGCAACCTTCCCCAGCACTTACTCTGCTCTTGTCAGTCTGTTCCCTACTTTGCCCACTTGCTCCTGTGGGCACAAGAGGGCAGGGGGTGGGGCTGCTCCGGTGCGAGGAGCCCTCTGCCCAGGCACCCTGTCTTTATCCTTGGTGCACGTTAACATTTCCTACCAAACAAACTTCATTCCACCGAGGGTTGCGTCATTGCAGGCGCCACCCCCTGGCCTGCTTTCTAGGAAGCGTTGCTAGAGCCCAAATGCCTAAACGCACCATTCCCAGGTCATCCATCCGCTCCCCTCCCCTTCCCCGCCGGCACTGCGCTGCACTTCGAAGCCTCGGCCACTAGGGGGTAGTGGCGGCCGTGGATCCCCGAGAGCCCGGCGGCTCGGCCATCGCTTGCTCTCGCCTGGCACGCGGCTCTCGGCCGTGGATTAGCGCAGCTGGGGACGTGGGAGCGCGCGGGCCCCGCCCCCGGCCCAGCGCGCCCGACAGTCGGGGCGGCGAGCGAGCGGACTCGGGGGGCTGCGAGCGGCTGGCCGGGCGGCTGGCCGGTGCGCGCCGCCTTCCCGGAGCTCGATCGCGCGGGGCCCGGCGGCAGCAGCGCCGGGGCTCCGGGCCGCCCGCCCGCCCGTCCGTCCGTCCGCCCGCCCGTCCGCCCGCCCAGGGCTCCGGGGCGCACCATGGCGCTGCGCGCCCGGGCGCTCTATGACTTTCGGTCGGAGAACCCGGGCGAGATCTCGCTGCGGGAACACGAGGTGCTGAGCCTGTGCAGCGAACAGGACATCGAGGGTTGGCTCGAAGGGGTCAACAGCCGAGGCGATCGGGGCCTCTTCCCGGCCTCGTACGTGCAGGTCATCCGCGCCCCCGAACCCGGCCCGGCGGGCGACGGTGGTGGCCCCGGCGCCCCGGCGCGCTATGCCAACGTCCCGCCCGGCGGCTTCGAGCCCCTGCCCGCCGCTCCGCCAGCCTCCTTCAAACCGCCGCCCGATGCCTTCCAGCCGCTGCTGCAGCCGCAGCAGGCGCCGCCGCCCAGCACCTTCCAGCCGTACGGCGGGGGCGCACAGCAGCCTCTCTACGGCGGCGGAGGCGGCTACCAGGCCAGCCTGGGCAGCGACGACGACTGGGACGACGAGTGGGACGACAGCTCCACGGTGGCCGACGAGCCGGGCGCTCTGGGCAGCGGCGCCTACCCGGACCTCGACGGCTCCTCGTCGGCCGCCGGCGGTGGCGCAGCGGGCCGCTACCGCCTGTCCACGCGCTCCGACCTGTCGCTGGGCGCTCGTGGGGGCCCGGCGCCCGCGCAGCACCATCACGCGTCCGGGGCCAAAAGCTCGGCCACGGTGAGCCGCAACCTCAACCGCTTCTCCACCTTCGTCAAGTCAGGCGGGGAGGCCTTCGTGCTCGGGGAGGCGTCGGGCTTCGTCAAGGATGGAGACAAGCTGTGCGTGGTGCTGGGGCCCTACGGCCCCGAGTGGCAAGAGAACCCCTACCCGTTCCAGTGCACCATCGACGACCCCACCAAGCAGACCAAGTTCAAGGGCATGAAGAGTTATATCTCCTACAAGTTGGTGCCCACGCACACCCAGGTGCCCGTGCACCGGCGCTACAAGCATTTCGATTGGCTTTACGCGCGCCTGGCCGAGAAGTTTCCGGTCATCTCGGTGCCGCACCTGCCCGAGAAGCAGGCTACGGGCCGCTTCGAGGAGGACTTCATCTCCAAGCGCCGGAAGGGCCTGATTTGGTGGATGAACCACATGGCCAGCCACCCGGTGTTGGCGCAGTGCGACGTCTTCCAGCACTTCCTGACGTGCCCCAGCAGCACGGACGAGAAGGCCTGGAAACAGGGCAAGCGGAAGGCGGAGAAGGACGAGATGGTGGGCGCCAACTTCTTCCTGACCCTGAGCACGCCCCCGGCCGCTGCGCTCGACCTGCAGGAGGTGGAGAGCAAGATCGACGGCTTCAAGTGCTTCACCAAGAAGATGGACGACAGCGCGCTGCAGCTCAACCACACGGCCAACGAGTTCGCGCGCAAACAGGTGACGGGCTTCAAGAAGGAGTACCAGAAGGTGGGCCAGTCCTTCCGCGGCCTCAGCCAGGCCTTCGAACTGGACCAGCAGGCCTTCTCGGCCGGCCTCAACCAGGCCATCGCCTTCACCGGAGATGCCTACGACGCCATCGGCGAGCTGTTCGCCGAGCAGCCCAGGCAGGACCTGGACCCCGTCATGGACCTGTTGGCGCTCTACCAGGGCCACCTGGCCAACTTCCCGGACATCATCCACGTTCAGAAAGGTAAAGGCGGGGCTGGGAGGGGTGACTGGGACGGCAGGGGGTGGGCACTGTGCGTGGTGATGGGGCAGGACTGCCACTGCCAGGGCCTCTGGAGTGCATTTAGGGGGTGGGTTTGAGGACAGCTAGCCATCTCCTGCTAGTTCCCTCCCGTCTGGGAGCCAGTATTCTGGCAAAAAGACTGAGTACTTTCTGTGACGGCTGAGTTGTCCTTGTAGAGTATGAATGGCTGGGTAAGGACCTGAGGCTCTGGGAAGGTAGGTCAGGGTGGAACCAAGACCTTGTGAGGCATGCACTTGAACGCCGCAGGGTCATTCATGGATGGGTTTCAGGAAGCCCGGAAGGAGTAGGGGAGAATGGGTGGTGCCCTCTCTCCTCCTGCGGGTCCCTTAGTGTCTGGCTTGGGTGGAGGAATTGCACTGGGGCAGACTCTGTAGCCGATGGGAGCAGGAGGTCATGGGTCGGGGGCTTCCCGAGGCCCTTAGCGCTGTAACCCGACTGACATGAAGCGCATGGTGTAGAAGAGCAGTGCGGGGAGACTGCACAGAACTCACAGAGGGTCGGATCTGAGGCGAGCAGTGCTGGCGTGCCCAGCGTCGGGGTTCATTCTGCTACTGTTAGTTATTGGTGAAAGAGCTGGGAATTGAATATTTTTGGTTTTGTTTGATAAGGTCAAGGACAGCAGGAAAGCCTACCTGAGTATGCATTGCTTGGTTGAGAGCAGACAGGGAGGTGTGGGTGGCAGGGGGGAGGCGGTCCTGCCTGTTACAGCCCAGTATAGGGGAGCGGGAGGAGAGAGCGGTGCAGGCTGCCCTGCGTGGTGGGGGTAGCTGGGCTGGGCAGGGCTGGCCTTGCGCTGCCAGGTCGGCCGGCCGGCCTGCGCTTCATGCTGAGCTGGGCTCTCGATTGTCTTCCTGTCAGTCCCTCGGCGGGGCGGGTGAAGATGCCCACAGACAGCAGTCTCGCTCCTGCTTCCTTCCTCCCACCATGGGGAGATGGGTCGGATGTGGGAGGCTTCATGTCCTGCCTCGTGTCCAGCCGTGGCTGCTGCTGAAATGCAGCAGGCTGGACTCTGCCTTAGTGATTTTTAATAACAGATAGAAAGTTTTTTGCAGTTTGTCACTGGTCAGCACAGTCCAGGATTGGAGGAGCTGTTTGAACTGTAATGGAGGTGCTGGTGTGGATTGAACCTAATCTGTGGCTCCCCCCCCTTTTTTTTTTTCTGTGTAAGTTGTCAATCCTTGACTTTCTGGCTGATGTTGGTAGAACTGATGTGAACTTACACTAAGTTTTTGTTACTATAACGTGTTGAGTTTTTTAAGGCGGAACCTAAATACTAACATTCCATTGTATTGCATCACGCTAGGCCCAGGCCGGCTGCCCTCCGACAAGTTTTTGTGACTTTAGGCAGATAGCTGGTACGTAGTTGAAAGTGGACAGGGATGCCAGGCCCAGGCTGGAGGTGGGAAATCACCTCCTGCAGATCGTCATCAACTCACTGGGCCATACACAGCCTTTGCCAGGTACCCTGCTGCTTCGTCTTAAATCAACTTTTTTTGTTGTTTAAATCTTGGAACTGAAATTGTCTCCTATTGTTTGGAGTTTGAAAACCCCTCTTCCCTTGGTGTGTGTTTTCCACGGAGCCGGCATCCCCAGGTGACGAGTCCCGAGGCTGTACTGCCATGAAAGCTGTAGTGTGGAGATCGTCTCCGTGTGCCCAGTGTTGAGGGCGCTGGGAGGCGGGCTGGCGCCTCCTGAGCCTCTCAGCTTTCCTGCAGCTTTGACCCCGGGGTGGGCTGCCTTTTCGTCTCTGAGATCGCCTCAGAAGCGTAATCACATCTCAGGTCTTACTGTGACTTGTGAAAGAGAACAAAGGAAAAGTAATTTTAAAAAAAAGCTTTAGCAGCTTAAGTAGTTTTTGTCCTAAGTGCTCGGCTTAAAGCTTACATCCCTGCGTGCCTCTTGAGTTCTTACTGATCTTCCAGCTTTGCTTTTCTAACCGTACATTAGGAGACTCATCTCGAGGTGAGATGGAGTGTGGTTCGAAGATGCCTTTTGCTGGCTGAAGCAGTTAAGAGGACTGTTCAGGCACCCTTGGGCCCCTGTAGGCCACGTGTGACTGCTGGGTTTTACAACAGGAAAAATGTGGTTTGCCCTTCCACGCGCTTGCCAGCTGGTGGACAGCAAAGACTTTTCCATCCCAAGGCGGGGCTCTGGCGGAAGATTGGCTCCACTATAATCATCAACTGTCCTAAGTTTCTCCAACCTGTTAGTTATCTTTTTAAATGGTCTTTCCTGAGTTTTCTTTGTTAATAAACACTGGGTGGAGAGGCAGGTCCTGCTGGGTCCCTCTTAACCCAGCCAGCCTGGGCCTCAGGCTCTGAGTGTCGTCTGCCCTGTGCACACCCAGCCTGGCTGCTGGACGGAATGGTCCCATTCGGAAAACACGGGGCCCCGACTGGTGAGGCCCTGGCCACAGGGCAAGGACGGAAACCCCAGACACTGTGAATGTGGTGGGTCGGCGTCTTCCGACTGTATCTGATGCTGTGGCAAGGGCTTAAGAAGGATGATTTGGGTGTAAGTACTTCCTATGGAAGTGAAGAAAGCTGTGTGGCTGCATCAGCTGAAAGAGAATTCTGATTCATCAGCAAATGAGGCCTTGGATAAAAACAGCCACTTCGGTTGTGGAGTCAGTGAAGAAAGAAGGCAGTTTTGCTGTGGTTTGGGGTACATGGATATTCAGTGCTAGGTTGGTTTGACAGGCTTCTCGCTTTGAAAACCTAGCATGGGAGTGCCTTAAATTCTTTGCTGCTAGACAGTTGATTGATTAGCTAAGTAGCATGCTCAAGTCTGTCACTGGTGCATCATCCTGGGGTCTTGTTTACTTTCTGCCCTGCCCGCCGTCTGCCCTGGTAATGCTGTCACTGCTGAGGGTGGAATATGCACAGAGTAGCATGCTTGGCACGCAGTTTTGTTTTCAGAGATCTCATTAACCCATGGTACTGAATCAAGCTGACCCTGTGCCTAGCAAGTTGGTGTGATCTTAAAGCCTTACATTGATGCCTCGGACCCTCCTGTAAGGGAAACCCCAGGAAGGTTAGATGGTCCGACACGTGGGTTTTGTCTGTGTTTATGAACAAGGATAGAATGGCTGAAGGGAGTTCCTGAAGGTGAAATTCCTCGATTCCAAAGTAAAGCTCTGAAGTCGTGTTAGATTTGTCAGTAAAATCCAGCTTGCACCGTGAGAAGCCGGAGAGGCAGGACGAGGTAAGGAGGAGGGCAGTCTAGTTTCCTTGGCTCTGAATTGAATGGGGTCATCTGTGCTACTCTTGAAGTGTGCCAGGTGGAGCCCTCTCTGCAGTCAGAAAGTAGGCACCGTGGTAGTGGGTCTCCCCATCTGCCTGGCTAGAATTTCACCATTGTGCCGCCTTGGCCTGGTGTCCATCAGACATCAATTAAAGATAGCCAGTGGAGTCCCGTAGGGTACACCAGGTAAGGCTGGGCCGCACTGAGCCCTTCCCTATCTCTGCCCCATTCTCCTGGGGCTAAAAATAGCCCCAAGAGGGTGGTGCCCGGAGTCTGGAGAAACAAAGCCTCGGTGGCTGAAAATTGAGGCCATCGCTCCCTTTTGTTTTAGCCCAAATTTGAACCCGTTTCTCCCCAGCTTGTTTTTGGTGAAGAGACTTCACTTCTAGCTTTAACCTTTGGCCCAGTTTGTGTTTTCTCAGTGAAAATTAGGCAACCCTTAGGACTTTGCAAACAGATGACTCAGTTCCTCGTTTAAAATGTCCATGGCACTAGTCACGTGGTCAGGAACCCTGGGGGAGGGACGTTGCCCCTTGGCACCCTGTCCACAGTGCCCTGGTCCCATGCTTTGCCTGACTTTGTGTTGAGCTGGGAAGCCCCTTTGGTCATAGAGCAGATGTGAAGGAAGCAGAGGCCTAGGCCCCTCTGCACTGCACTCCCAGGGGCTGCGGGAGTGTGTGGGGCCACTGGGCCCTCACCTTCTGCTTGGGAATGCTGGGCAGTCTGGCTGGTCATCTTAGGGTTTCTGAGTGCAGTGGCAGAACTCCAACAACTTAGAGACTGTGTGGTTTATTTGTAGATGTCCCTTAAACTGTGTTCCTTTTTCTCAAGTTGAATGGAAACCAGTTGTGGTATTATTTCTGTTTTAAATCAAACTCTAACATCAAGTTAGCTGGAATGTGCCCCTATGATACCATTCACTGAATGGTCACAAATCAGCCAGCACTGCCATATTAGCTGGGCTTGATACGGTTAGATCCAGGAGACAGCCCGGGCTAGAGCCTGCCCACACCGTCGGGGGCGCAGGACAGAGGGCAGTAGGAGGGGACTCTGGAAGTTCAGCTCTTGCTGTGCCAGGCTGCCAAGAGCGTGTGGGAGAGAGCTCTCCTGTAGGTGGAGGAGATGGCGCTGGGCAGGGCTCTGGAGCAGCGGAGTTCTCCAGGTCAGAAGGGCGTGGGCAGAGGGGCAGTCAGTCTCTGTGGTGTGGGGTCTGGGAGAGGCAGGCTAAGGGTGTGGGGAAGCTTGGGCTAGGCTCTTATGCCTCCTTAAGCCCTAGTTCTCCCACTGGTGAAGGGCAAGCAGCACTTCAAATGCTTTGAAAAGGGGAGGCACTCTGCCTTCAGAGACAGCTCCTGCAATGTTTCCATCAGCCCCCTGCCCCTGCCAACCTGTCCCTGGCAGAACTGCCCAGGTCCCTAAGGAGGCCGCACTGTAGTGAATGCTGATGTTCGTCAGTTACACACGGAAGTGATGGCAGCAGAGGGACAGAGTCGCAGTCTTGGAGTCCCAGGTTTGTCAGTTGTCTCCTTCCAGCAGACCCTGCTGCGAGCTGGTTGTGCTGCAGGGCAGTCACTGAACATTTCTGAGCTCTGCCTCCTGCACAGGTAATGTGCGGTTCACGGACTCCTACTTAAAGCACTGCTTTGTTGGTTGACTTTATTTTCCATTTTAATAGCATCGTGTCTGTATTGAAAATAAAATACTCTTAGGTGTGTAGTAAACCTTCAGACATGATCACGGGCTGCTGTCCAGCGTGTTCTGTGTGCTTCTGTGTGTCTGGGAACTGGGAGCCTGCAAGTCCTGGATCAGTTACGGAGAGCGCAGGTGTGCACATTCAGGTCCAGTCAGCAAACACGCACCTGCAGCTTCCCCTGCCAGGTGCATTGTGTGTACTGGTGATTAACCCTGGCCTCCTGCCCCCAGTGAGGGCTCCCAGGTGTCTGCATCCAAGGCATGGAAGCCAACTGGGCAGACAGTCCCTTCTGGGACCTCATTTTGAGTTGCAAATCCTATCTCCTTTCTTATACATATAAAGCTTGAGTCCCCTTCAGGATGAGGAGTTGGAGTCTGCTTTCCCAGGCCAGAAGCAGGGAGCTGGATAGGAAGTGGAGCAGCGAGGACACGAACTGGTACCCATATGGAATCCTGGTGCATTCAAGGTGGGGATTTAGCCATTAAGCTACCGCACTGGAGTCCGAGCTGTCATTTTTGAGTAATTATTTCATGCAGTGCTAGGTTTTTCGTTAGTGTAGCTCATGTTTTTGTGTCCCTGGGCAATCCATGAATAGCGAATACTTGATAAGTGCTATTGAATTGATGAAATAGATGCTGAGTAACTACTTCCTGGCTTCTGCAGCTTATAGAATGTTACTATATTTATGTAGTAGCAGAATTTTTAAAAGTCCAGGAAATAAAGATCTGGATCTGTCTTATGGATGAGATCATTAACATGTGAGTGATTTAAAAGTTAAAAGGGTCTATGAATTGACTTTCCAAGGCTGACTGGGGAAAGAGAAGGCTTTTGAAAACGCTCTGTGTGCCAGGGAGATAATACACACATGTGATTCCGCCTTATATTGGTTTGTGGTGTTGGAAATATGTATCCGTACACACACCCTTACGTGGAAATTGCCCCCTGGTCTTGGATGTGCTTTAGGAGGTTTGAGGAGCACATGATGGGCTGGTCCTCAGTGCCCAGGTCAGTGAGGGGGACTGGCAAGCACGTAGCTGTTAGCAAACACCGTGACACACACGGTTGTGGACATGTGCTGTGATGGGATATAGGGCAGAGGAGGATGTAATAAACCATGAGAAAGGGAAGGGGAGTCCAAGGTGGCTTCTTCCAATATCAGTCTAGTTTTAAACAGGGAAAGGTTGCCAAGTCAGCCGAGCTGAACGGGACTTTGCAGGCCAAGGGAGCCATGTGTGCAGAGGCCGGGGGTCCAGTCGTGGCTGCTCTCTGCAGCAGTGACGGAGTAGTGACAGCGGGGAGTTGGGCTGCACTCTGGATCTGCAGAGTCAGAACTCAGAGTCATGCTGCCCGAACGTGAGTGACCCTCAGAAAGTGCCTCCGTGCCTTTGACGTGTGCTGTGTGTACAGCCACCATTGCAGGTGTTGGGAGATCAGACAGGGTGCTCACGTGGTCAGGTCCCAAGGAGGGGATAAAAGGCTGGCCTGTTATGAAGTGAAATGGGGGCTTAAACAGAAATGGTAATGGGGGGAGGGAAGTTGGGGGAAAATATGCCAGAAGGGGGTGTTGGCTTGTAGGGTAACAGCCGAGCGCAGTGCAAGATGCCAGGCAGACCAGGAACTGCCAGGCCACCAACAGAGCTGATTGGAGCAGGACCTGCAGACCAGAGCCCAAGGGCCATTGCTTGCCAGCACTGAAGCTAAGGATGGTTTTTATAAGTCTGAATTATTCCATTATTAATGGTTACCTAAGTACCTGCACAGTGACCCTTATTTTGCTTCTTGACCCGCAAAGCTAAAATATTGGGGCTGACATTGATGAAGCATGTTAAGCTACTGCCTGTGATACTGGCATCCCATAGGAGTCCTAGTTCAAATCCTGGCTGCTCCACTTTCTGTTCAGCAGTCTGTTAATGTGCCAGGGAAGGCAGCAGAAGGTCCACGTACTTAGAACCCTGCCACTCATGTGGGAGACCCAAGGGGGGAGGAGTTCCTAGGCTCCTGGCTTCTGACTTAGCCTAATTCATCCTGCTCTTTTTTTTTTTTTTAAGGAAAAATTAGAGAAAGATTTTTTTTATCTGTGGGTTCATTCCCTATATAGCTGGACCAGACCAAAGCCAGGAGCCAGAAACTTCTTTTGGATCTCCCATGTGGATGTCGGGGCTCAAGGACTTGAGACATCTTCTGTTGCTTTCCGAGGCTGTTAGCAGGGAGCTGGATTGGAAGTAGAACAGTCAGGACTTGAACTGGCAACTCAATGGGATGCAGAGTCTTAGTGTGCTGTGCCACAATACCAGTCCCCAGCCCTGGCTTTTGCGGCCATCCCGGGTGTGAGCCAATGGATTAAAGATCTCTTTCCCTCTTTTTCCTTGTCTCTTCATTTTCGCTCTCTGCACCTCCCCTCCCCATCCCTGTATCTTTTTCTGTAACTCTACCTTTCAAATAAATCTTTTTTTTTTTTTTTAATTAAAAAAACTAAAATGTTTGCCACCTGGTCCTTAAAATGTGTGCTGACCCTTGTGAAGAAGTAGGATAATGGAGTGGAAGTATGAGGGGAATAGTAATTGTTACTGTAGATCAAGTACTAACTGTGTGACTGGAAGTGTTGGTCCTAATAGGCACCTTGTGTCCTGGTTCCGTGCTCGAGCGGGCAAGGCAGCCGAGTGGTTGAGGGGGTGGATGAGAGCTAGGTCGGTCTGAGTTCCTGCCAGCTTGACTCACTGGCTTATCTCAGCCTTAGCCTCCTCAGGTGTCCGTTCAATACTTGTATGTTAGAACTTAGTGGTTTTTTTTTTTTAATTTTAAGAGATGTACATTTTTTTTTTTTTAATTTACTTGAAAAGCAGAGTAACAGAAATGGAGAGACAGGTCTTTCATCTGCTGATTTCACACTCCCTGAATGGCTACAGCTGCCAGATCTGGGACAATCCAAATCCAGGAGCTTCTTTTGGGCCTCTCACATGGGCGCAGGTGCTCAAGCACTTGGAGCCATCATCTGCTGCTTTCCCAGACACATCAGCAAGGAGCTGGATCAGAAGTGGAACAGCCGGGACTCGAACCAGCACTCATGTGGGATGCCAGCACCATAGGCTGTAGCTTTATACACTGTGCCACAGCACTGGCCCCAGTGCCTCGTGTTTTATTTAAGCATTGTTAGCGGCTGTATTGATATCCTAGGGCTGCTGTGATGAATTATCATAAGCCAAAGAACTAAGTGTGACATGTGGGTGTTGACCGTGCCTGCTGTAAGGGCTACTGGCGGCCACTTCCTTGCCTCTGCTGGCTGTCGATTGCTCGTCTTCTCTGGCTGGCACCCTATCTCTGCCTCTGCCTGCATTGTCCCTGTGCATTCTCTCTGGAGAGATGCCTCCTCTGTTTTGCATTTTCATTTCTTTTTATTGAAAGGCAGAGATTTCGCTGTGCTGTTGTGCTCCCTAGGTGCCCACAAGGGCCAGGACTGGGCCAGGTTAGGGACAGGAGCTCAGTTCCAGGGGAGGGACTCAGGTCCTGGGGCCATTGTTGCTGCCCGAGCTGCTCACCACTCCCACCAAGAGGCATTAATTCCATGTGATGACTAAAAACTGAAGCTCAGGGCAGTTGTGGTTTCCAGGGTCACACAGTTGAGGAGGAGATGGTGTGTGCACAGGTGGGAAAATGGAGGTTTGCTTTCCGGGCAGCCAGCAACTAGGAAAGGTGGTTTTGGTTTTTAAAGATTTATTTTATCTTTATTGCAAAGTCAGGTGGAGAGACAGAAAGGAAGATCTGCTATCCAATGATTCACTCCCCAAGCGGCCACAACGGCTGGAGCTGCACCAATCTGAAGCCAGGAGCCCAGAGCCTCTTCCAGGTCTCCCACGTGGGTGCAGGGTCCCAAGGCTTTGGACTATCCTCTACTATTTTCCCAGGTCACAGGCAGAGAGCTGGATGGCAAGTGGAGCAGCCTGAATACCAACTGGCGCCCATATCAAGCCACTAGGTTACCGCACCGGGCCCCTTTGAAAGATTTGGAGCTTGACATTGCCATCTTAGTTGTGACTATTACTGAAGGGCTGTACTATTTTAGTAATATAGGGGAAAACAGTGGAGGAGAGTGGGAATGGAGAGGATGAAAAGGGAAATCCTTGAGCTTATGGAACTGCATCATGAAAAATAATTTTTTTAAAAATTACCATCTTAATGGCTGTTACAATAGCTGTATGTGTTGTGAAGATTCACTGTTCCGCCAGCCACTGTGCTGCATGTTTTGAGTTCATTGCATCTTCTTAAGCCTCCTAGAGACTGAAAGCTAGCGGGCTTTTGGAAAGCCTTCCTCTGGGATGTGTGCAGAGACAGGGCTGTTAGCAGGTGCTCTTGAGACACCTGCCGGGTGGGTGGGGCTGCTATGGCCAGGAGTGCTGCCTTTGAGGCTTAGGAAGCAGTGATGCCGATAATAGAAATAGGCAGGTCAGGAAGTGTGGGGTTAGAAGGGAAGATAAGGCATGGGGCTCAAGGAAATCTCAGAAAACACCTGTTGTCCAGGCGAATTATTGCACCTGGTTGCCATTTGAGATGTTTCACAAAAGTCTCCTGTTGTGTTTCAGGAGCTTTTCATGCCGGTGGATGTCAGTGCAATTGCTTCACGCTTTGGTGTTTTAAGTCTCATATTATAAAAGTTGGTGTGTCTCTGGGTGCTTTACTTTGCCTGTAGTTGGTTATTTTGATGATGTCCCACAAGGAAGTCCAGAAACGGCCGGAGTCTGCCAGTGATTTAAAGGATTTTTAAGCTCTCGAGATTAAAAAAAAAAAAAGAACTTACTGTATTGAGAGAAGCGGGAACCCACAGGGCTGAGCAGGCTGTCCTTGGTTTTTGCACAGCCAGTGCAGGAAGTACTCACGGAGCCTGGTGGCCCTCAGGTGCTGCTGTGAGGGGCCACTGATGATAGCAGGCACAGTGGGCATGGCCTATCAAGTCTTATGCTGCTGCCCTGTTAGTCCCACTGTGGCTTTGGTGGCAAGCTGGGACAGTGGAACTTAAATTTCATCTAAAAACCAGACATCGTTTGGCAAGATTTCTGGAAACAAAGAAATAGGTTGCTTGCAGCCCTGTCGGGTCCTAGCCACCCTATGAAGGATCTGCAATGTAGAATTCTCTCAACTTGGGTCTCCTTAGCCTTTCTTGACTCACATCCCACTTTTGGTTATTAGGTCCCGGAGGTTCTGGTGCCATGGAGTAGCGGCTGAGCCTCCGTCTGTGGCACCAGCATCCCAACAGTGCAAGTTCCACCTGCTCCGTTTCTGATCTAGTTCCTGTTATTGCGACTAAGAAAGCAGCAAAGGATGGTTAAAGTCCTTGGGCCCTTGTTCCCAGCTCCGGAGCAGCCCAGCTCTGGCCTTTGCAGCCATTTGGGTAGTGAGATCTCTCTGTAAATCTGCCTTTCCAATACAAATTAAAAATTTAAAAGAAGACTCAGATCTTTTAAAAAAAAATTCTTCCAAGGGTCACTCTTCATTCCAGGACCTTTGCTGTGCGTCAAAGGTCGACCAAGCCCCGAGTGCTGGGAGCTTGGTGTCTGGTCCTGCCGTGTGCGTGCAGGTGGGTGCCCGCATACTCAGCCCAGGCAACCAGCAAGGCAGAAAACAAGAAATTCCGAGCTGCGGTTCTTGGGCATCCGTTGTGTTCTGTGAGTTTTACATCATCTGAAGGGTTTTACTTTACGTAATCAGTGGTGTGGCTTTTTGCTCATTATCAATCGATTACTTCGGTGAATGTTTTCCTCCATCCTGCATGTCATTCTCTCCCACACATTAGGTGACTGCTGAATGAAGCTGGAAGGCAGCTGCAGCTGATTTAGGATACAATAAGGTTCTTTTTCTTTTTTTTTTTTTTTTTACCTTGAATAAATTAGTTATATTTTCAGGTCCAAAGTAAGCTTAGAGGCCTGAATTCTTATTGATTAACTGATTAAAGAGACAGAAAACAGGCACACTGTCACCCAGAGGTTCATTCTCTGGATTCCTGCAGTGGCCAGGACTGGGCCAGGGCTGAAGCCAGGAGCCAGGAACTCAGTCCTGGGCACCCGTGGGGAGGTAGATACCCAGCTGTGGAAGCTGTCACTGTGACCTCAGGGTCTGCAGGGACAGGCAGCCACACTGCCATCAGGAGCTGGAGCCAGATGTCCAAGCCAAGCACCCCAGCGTGGGACATTGGTCTCTTAACTCTTGGTTGAGTGCCCACGACAAGGTCTGGATTCCTAAAATAACAGGCAGGACTTTTCTCGTATGCAAGTTATTACCCTTGCTTTGACCCTTTCCTAGCCGTTTTAAAAACGGTCCTTAAGTTCTGTCTGTTGGGGCCAGCACTGTGTTATACTAGTCTAGGAGACCTCTGCCTGCAGCACCAGCAACCCATCTGGGAGCCTGTTTGAGTCCTGGCTGCTGCACTTTCCAACCAGCTCCTTGCTAATGCACCTGGGAAAGCAGCAGTGGATGACCCAATTGCTTGGGCCCCTACACCCATGTAGGAAACCTAGAGGAAGCTCCTGGCTCCCAGCTTTGGACCAGCTCACCTCTGGCCAGTGTAACCATTTGGGGAGTGATCCATTGGATGGAAGAGAACTCTCTCCTTTGCTCTCTGAAACTCTGAAAAATAACTACATCTGTTAAAAAGTTCTATTTGTTATTCATTGCATTTCCTGAATCAAAACTGAATTTTTTCATCAATGCATCCTTGAATTTTGGTACACTAAGTGCCTTCAGAAAGGTGCTTTCAGGATCAGTACTGGCACGCTTCAGAGCTGAGCAATCTGATCCAGTCTTTGCACTCAGTATGTCCTAAGAGAATGAAGCTTGCCAGGCCCAGGAGTGGTTAGCGGGTCACTGGTCTATGTCCCTTAGGCTTCTCTGTGGATTGCTGCTAAACTGGGGGCTGTGAGGTGCCAGGGCCAAGGGCACTGCCCAAGATGGGCAGGCCCAGGCTCATGAGCAAGCTGGACGACATAGCTAGTCAAATTATTTCGTCTCCCTACCTTCACTTCCCTGCCCCCACCAGGAAATGGGGTGGGAAGGGTTGAGTGCCCTTCTTCTGGGGCTAAAGGAGAGACGGTGAGACCCAGAGCCCAGGTGGGTGCAGAACCTGTGTGGTTGGCCCCCCTTGGGACAGCGGGCCACCTCCCGTCGTGGAGGCTGATGACTGCTGTTGGTTCTCCACTGGGAAGGATCTGAAAAAGCCACTCCCGGAGCACAGAGCAGGAAGGGCCATTGCTGAGTGGGTGGAGACCCAAAGGAAGGCATGGAAGGCGATGGGAGGGTAAGAAAGGGACCAGTTCACTGCATTAGCACTTTCTTTCCACATTTTACTTGTACCAGGACATCCAGTGGTAGCAGTGAGGAGGTTCTGCTGGGCCGACCCCCTCTCTGTCCACCTTCCACGCCACAGCTTCCTGGGGGGGAAGCCATCCAGTCGGCGTTTTGGGCATGTGCATAATCTCAAAATTTTAGTGTTGTTGTTGTTGTTGTTGTTGTTTTTCCTGAAGAAGATACAGCCTTTGAATGCCTGCTGCTTAGTGCTTGGCGCCCAGGTCGGACTGGGTGAGGCTTGGTGGAGAGCACTTGGGGGCCAAGGAGGTGGTCGAGAGGGGCAGAGAGAGGGGAATCTGACAGGAGGCAAGACAGCTTCCCCAAGGGCCCTGGTCAGAAGGCAGACGCCGACTGTGCTGGCGGGTTTGTTCCCTGTCACTTCCTGTGTCAGAAGTTGCCAGCAAGGTTGCCTCTCCTGGGAGGGAGACCTAGAGGAAAGTGGTGTGATGTGCCTACTGGCTCGACCTGTGGGGTGCCTGGTGTGTCCCCGGGCAGGTGGGGATGCCCAGTCTTCACTCCTGGCGGATGACGTGCCTTTTGAATACTGGAGAGTTTCGGAGCACCGCACTGACTTCCTGCGTCACACACCGAGTGTCTGAGAAGGGCTCTCTGGGTTCTGAGCCCGCTAAGGTAATTTTATTAATGAACCTTGTCATGAGTCAGTTGTTTGGGTTGGTTTTGTATTCATTGCAAACAGGAGTAACGTAATCCCTCCAAAATTGAGCACATGTGTTTTATACTCAGGGGCATGCTTGTCTGTTGCTTTGCTCTGGTTCACCAGCCTGACCATGTTTCGGAACTTTGTAGGACACAAAGGAAAAAGACGGGAAAGGGTTGGTGGTGAGTTTAGGACCTCAGGTTTTCTCTAGAGCTGGGTTTGAGAATGGAGAAAGGGGCCAGGTCAGAGTATCCTGTTTTGAGCCTGCGCAGCAGGGGAAGTGTGGAAGTGAGCCCTGTTTAGAATGTTGTACACACTGAGCCAGTCAGCCTGAGAACCAGGAGGTTTTAATAACAGGTTTTGAAGCAAGGCAGAAATGCTGGCTTAATTTTTCCTTTGGCCTCTCAAACTATGGAAAGGGAAGGATCCTCTTTAGCAGCCAGCAGCAGGGTTAGGTCCTGATTGTCGGTTGTCTTTTGTTTGTTTTTTATTTGAAAGGCACAGTGGCAGAGACAAGAGAGAGAGCACTTCCATCTACTGGTTCATTTGCCGAATGGCTAGGAGGCTGGGTCTGGGCCATGCTGAAGGCAGAGTTTGCTCTGGGTCTCCCACGTGGGCGTAGGAGCTCAAGACCCTGGGCAGCGTCTGCTGTTTCCCAGGTGCGTTAGGAGGGAGCTGGATCGGAAGTAGGGCAGCCATAGAATCAGAAGGCTTAACCTGCTACATCATGATACCAGCTCCACCATTGCCTGTCTTAATACACTGACTGCCAGTCTTTGCCCATGAAGAGGGCAGAGGATCCCCTCTCAGAGGGTATGCTGGATGATGTGGCCAGTTGAAGGAGCTGCGGACTGCCAGGCAGTAGGCCTGGTGGGGTCAGGAATTAGCTGCGGGGCTTTGGGCAAGCCCTGGTACCAAAATCTCTTCTAAGGCCCTTTCGGCGACAAAAGGTAAATTAAATACAGTGTGGGAATCAGTTCTGCCTGGCTTTTGCTGGAGGCAGTCTTACAGGACAGGCATGATAAAGGACAGCCCAGGACCGTGCTCCTCCTGCAGGGAAGAGGTCTCAGCTTGAGTGGCCTTGACATGCTGTGTGACTTCTACCAGGTTGTGGTCCCTGTGGTTCACCGTTGAGGCACCCCTTGCAGGAGGACCAACTGTTGCCCTTCAGGAGCACCTGAGGAGGCGAGCTGTAGGAGCGTGAAGTGGGGAATGCAGGTGGCTGCGTGTGTCAGCCGCTTCTAGAGCTGTGTGCTCCTGTGGACGACAGCAATTGCTGTGGGAATATTTTACTCTTTAAGGAGAAAGTCAGTACTGCTCTGTATTGTCAGTCCCTTCTTATTTAGTTAGAATTCAATATATGCCAGCATTGCCTTTTTTTTTTTTTTAAGATTTATTTATTTATTTGTTTGAAAGGCAGAGTTGTAGAAAGAGAGAGGAGAGACAAGAGATGGATCTTTTTACCTGCTGGTTCACTCCAAATGGCCGCAATGACTAGGACTATGCCAGGCCAAAGCCAGGAGCCTGGAGCTTCTTCTGAGTCACCTGTTTGGGTACAGAGGCCCAAACATTTGGCCCATCCTCCACTGCTTTCCAGGCTACATTAGCAGGGAGCTGGAGCGACTGGGACTGGAACCTGTGCCCACAAGGGATGCTGGCACTGTAGGTGGGATGGCCTTACCCACACACTACAGCACCAGCCCCATATTGCCTTTCTCTCCTGAAAGCTTCATGTGTCCATGTTGTTCCAGGTACAACTCACACCTGTCCCTTGGCTGGAGGCAGTTCCGTGGCCATGGACTCCCGGCCTTCATCCCCTGCCCTAAAACGCCTTGCCTCTGATGGCTCCTTGGGGGATCCCCCCCACCGTGGGTGTTACAGGCTCTTTTGTTTATTTTGACAATGACTTTGACCAGGGACCTCATTGTTTAATTCTTCTCCCTGTTTTTTCATTCCCCTCTTCTTTTTGGAAAGCAGTGGGTCCATAGTGAAGTTTATGGAGGGAGAGGGCCTTCCTGGAGGAGGCAGGTCCCTCCTAAATTAGCCTCCTTATTTTTAAGGAGAGCACTGGAAATCTTTGCCTGTTTTTGTATTGACTCCATGATAAAAAATGTGTGGTCTTGTTCAGTGAATTCTGGGCATCATTTTTCGCCTTGATTTACACTCCTCTGGGGTTTGGTTTAAAAAAAAAATTCAGTACAGCTGAGAGAATGCTTAGTTGAGACTGTGTGCTTTGTTACAGGCCTGCAGCTGGCCGGGTGGTGCCTCCACAGTTATTGCTTAAGCAGCTCCAGATTAATCTTTAAAGCTGCATTGGAAGCCGCAAGCCTGTGACGAGCTCACTGTGCCCCAGCGGTTTTCTTCTCCAATCTCCGCGTCCTTCCCTGCTGCTTGTCACTGACAGTTTTGCTCTTGGCTTTGCTCATGACATTCACGAATACCTGCAGCGGCAGGCGGGACTGGACCAGGCCAAGGCCAGGGGTTCACGTGGGTCCCAGGGACCCAGCTGCTGGAGCCACCACTGCAGCCTCCCGGGTGCTCATTAGCAGTGAGCTGGAATCTGGAGCAGAGCCCAGACTTGACTCAGCTGTTCTGCCAAGGATATCGTCGTCCCCAGTGACAGCTTAGCCCCCGCTCCTTTAAAATTGTAAATATGGGGCCCAACACAATGGCCTAGAGGCTCAATCGTTGCCTGGCATCCCATAAGGTGCTGGTTTGTGTTCTGGCTGTTCTACTCCCATCCAGCTTCCTACTTGTGGCCTAGAAAAGCAGTAGAGGATGGCCCAAGGCCTTGAGACCTTATGACCTTTACCCGTGTTGGGAACTCCTGGCTCCTGGCTTCGGATCGCCTTAGCTCCGGCTGTCGCCACCACTTGGGGAGTGAACCAGTAGATGGTAGACCTTTCTCTTTGTGTCTCCTCCTCTCTATATCTGCCTTCCAACAGGAAAATAACATCTTTTAAAAAAAATTGTAACGATAATGTATGAAGTCTAGAAACATGTACTGCATTCCCGGTCAGACAGGTATCAGGTCAGCCGTGAGGGCAGAGCCATTTACAACCAGACATGAATGCTGCTTGTAGTAGTACTGCTATTTCACATCCCAGCACTGCCTGCAATGCTTGGCTTGGAAAAGTGTGCCCCCACATTTCCTGGAGGAGAGCAGGAAGCTTCCTGGGACCCAGAGAGACTCTGTGTGGGTCTGCCCCCAGGCGTTTGAACCTGTTGCTGTTGTTCATAGTTGTGGCTCGAGCAGTTAGAGAAAACCCTCCCCTGTGTTCCTGTTTGCTCCAAGTCAGTGAACAGTAAGCTACCTTCCCCAGTTGACTCCCTGTCTATTAAAATGCATATGGGGAAAGCTAATTGAAGGATTGTGAGATGAATGTTTTTAAAAATAAAAATCAATTTCCTTGTGGAAAGAACTATGCTTTAAAAGTTTTTATACAACTTTATTCAGCTTGAGTTTTTGAAGGCCCTCAGAGTTGCTCTTGTGAATATTAACAGCGCACTGCTATTCTCTCCTTGGGTAAAGGCGCGGCTGCTGTCTTTTTGACCCAGGATCCTGTCAGCAGGACCACCCCCTCCTTTCTGTGTGTGTGTGTTTGTGTGTGTGTGTGTGTGTGTGTGTGTGTGTGTGTGTGTTTTGTTGCTACCCAGTTGTTTCTTGTTCATTGTCTTTCTTTTTCAAGTAGATCTGGGAGATAATTTTAACTGAAAGGAGTTACTACTTTTGTTGTCATGGGTACAGAGGCCAGCATTGTGGTGCAGCAAGTTCAGCTGCCACTTGGGAGGCTGGCAAGCCATACTGGGGTGTTAGGTAGTGTGCCTGGGAAGGTGGTAGAGGAGGGTTCATGGGCATGGGCATCTACCATCTACATGGAAGACCAGGATGGTCTTATGGAAACATTCTCTTCCTGTTTATACACAACTTTTTTTTATCCCTTTATAATATGCTACTTAGTACTTTTGTTTAGATTCTTAATTATTTCATTTAGATTTATTTAGATTCTTAATTATTTCTGGATGCCTGTCATCTCAAAAAATAATGCTGAGCAGCTCAAACAGGAACTTCTTAAAAAAATATATATATATCTATGTTCCATATATGTGGTTCCTATCTGTGCTGCGTTAACGCAATACCATGATATATCAGGATGGCAGCAGCTTTTTTTTTTAATCCATGTTTTGCTTTGTGACACTCTCATTAGATTACTACGAAGATAAAGAGAATCAGACATTTTGTGAATGAAGGGATTTGCAAACACAATTAGTATACTGAATGAAACAAGATTCCAGGGGAAATTTCAAAACCCCAAGCTGTTTCTTTTACATACTCACACAACAAAACAACAACCTGGGACTTTGCAAGGGAGACCGGCACGGGTGCACTGGGCGTGTGGCAGCTCTCAGCCCCGCCGGAGCACCCTGCTCTCCCTGGGCCCTTAAAGCTGTCTCCCAGGTTCTTGCTGCTCAGCCAACACTTGCTGCCTCTAAGGATGTGCCTTAGCAGGAAGCTGGGATCAGAACTGGAGCCAGGACTTCAACCAGGCACTCCACTATGGGTCATGGAAGCTTACTGCTGGGCCATACGATCACCCCTGTGTTATTCTGAAGGAAATTTAGAAACTGGCATCTTCCTTTTCACCATTGAGTAAAGCTAAACATTGCTGAAGCACAGACTCCGTGCTTCCTTCCCTCCTCCAGGCAGGCTGCCTTGCCTTCCCCACACGTTGCATCCTCGCTGTTTCTCTCTGCCTGCTTGTCTTTTAGCCTGGTTTACCAGAGCACTGCACGGAGTTGAAAAGTCTGGTTGTGTCTATGTGATGTGATTGGTGCTTCCCAGGAGCCCATGACTAATCCACATTTTGCCCCTTAAATATCCTAAGCCTTTAGTGCCCTCGCTTGCCTGTACTGGAGCAGCCCAGCCAGCACGGCAGGTGCCCACCTCCCTGCCAGGAGGTTAGCATGCCTCTGGTGCCATTCATATCACAAGATCCAGGTTTCAGACTCATTGATCCCCTGGAGGGTAAGCGGTGGGCTCTTCCTGCTCTGTCTGGTACTCTGGCTGTGGGTGTCCAGCGGGACCAGAACCATGCAGTTGTGTCTCACTCCCTGTCCCCCTCGTCAGTCTGGGGTCCCCCTTGCTGCAGCCATGCATTCAGTTTGGAAGAACAAGACATGTGCCTAGCTAGCCTGGAGGAGGGTGCTCTCCAGGTGGAGGCCGAGGACATTGCCAGGCATCCTCCCTGACCCTGGTATGGTTTCCAAAATTTATGTTCTAACATGTGCTATTGTTTTCACCTGCAGGAGCTCTTACCAAAGTGAAGGAGAGTAGGCGCCACGTGGAGGAAGGCAAGATGGAGGTGCAGAAGGCCGACGGGATCCAGGACCGCTGCAACACCATCTCTTTCGCCACTTTGGCCGAAATCCACCACTTCCATCAGATTCGAGTGAGAGACTTTAAATCACAGATGCAGCATTTCTTACAGCAGCAGATAATATTTTTCCAAAAAGTGACCCAGAAGTTGGAAGAAGCTCTTCACAAATATGACAGTGTTTAATGACTGGACATTGGATTGTGGACTCTTTGGTTGTTGTTGTTCAATTAAAGGATAATTCTGCGGGAGAAAAAAAAACTGCTATCAAAGAGCTGTTGCCAGCTAACAGTGGTGGCACAATGATGGCTTTGTGCTCAACTGAAACCCAGCTGAGTATAGAATTATGGTGGAAAGAAAGAGTTCATATGGTCATATAATAGGAACAGTACCACGCATTGTAACTAAATTATACTATGTATGCCTACACTACCATTGTAACTTTTGGAATAATGATTATACTATTTGCCTTATTGCTTTTTCCAAGTATGGGTATTTTAGTGCATACTTTGTAGACCTCAGAACCCATGAAGGGTCTCAAAGAAGCTGGCTAGATCAAAGCCTGCTGCGGATGCCTTTTTACTCTCATAGATTGGGGTTACCTAAATTCAACCTGTTCTCTGTTTACAAACTCCAACTAGAGCAGCTATGCGACTTTGTGCCTTTAGACTCTTGGTTTTTCTTTTCTCCCCTCCCCGAACCTCCTCTTCGTAAGTCATTTGAGATGGAGTGAAAGACCAGTACATACCGTGACACACTGATGATAACCTCATGTTGGCAGTGGGGTTGGGGCGGGGAGGATCGACTGCCATCAGATTGCATGGCAAGCACTACCTCCTGGTAAGATGCTGGCAAATGCCGAGGAGGGAGACTGGAGGCTCGTCTTTGGCTGTGAAATCCATCAGGGAAGACACAGGGCCGCTGTATTCCCTGAGATGCAACAGTAGCATAGCCTCTTCACACAGGTGCCCGAGGCTTTGGCATGGAGGTTTCAGCAGAGCCTGTCTTGGAACAGGCAGGAGGAGTCTGGCCCATCAAGGGGTGCAAGAACAGTATCAGTGACGACACACATGTGATTTCAGTTCTTGAAAGGGCTTGGTTTTTATTTTCTCTCTCTCTCTCTCTCTTTTTTAACCTTGAATATTTTTTTTTAATGGATCTACACTGTTAACTGATTGAGACTCCACTGTGATTTCACTCGTTTACTTAATTAAAAACTTTCAGGGATGTCTGTAAATTTCAGTGTTATACATGATGCAAAGTGATGTTGGTTGATCTAAGGAGGGACCAGAAATAATTCCTACTATTCCAGATACTCAAGGAAAAAAAAAATATTTATACTGTGTTAAAAAAAAAAGTTAGTGTTGATAAATCCTCCCCATCTCCCCAGGACACATGTCCTTAGAAATGATTTTTAAATATATTCTTTTACTATTTTTTAAGGAAAACACAAATAGCTGATAAATACCAAAAAGATTCAAAAGCAGCTTAACTTAAAAAGCACAAAGAGGTTTCTGGCTGGAAGTGCCGAAATCTCAGATGTTTTTGATAGTTGCTGAGCTCAATGATAGGATTGTTGAGTTTACAGATCTCAAAACTGTCACTGAAAGGTTCAAATACCCACTGTTGATGAAGTCAGACTTAGGCCACCTCCCAAATCCTGGGGTACCGAACTGGTAACGCGGAAGTAAGGAGGCGGGTCCGAGCCGTGGGCAGGAGCCGTGATGGAGGAGAGACCACGTGCAGACAGACCAACCAGGATGGGTTACTGCGGCAGTCACTCAGCAGCAACACCGGCTTTTTTTAAAACAACAAGTCTCACACATGGGCTGAAATTTTAAGATCAGATTATCGTCATTTTGATCATCCGTCCAAATTTTGTATGTTAGCTTACCTGGAGCCAGATTCACATCACATGGCTTTGTCTTTGCTACAGATTTGTGCAACTGTCACCAAATACATCATTCTCTAAAAAAGAACTTTGATTTTCATCTGCAGCAAACTAAAACACAGCCTAAGCAAAACTCATACCTAAGAGTATTAATTTTATTGCAGAACTGTGGAGGCTCTAATTACAGTGTTTCATTTGAGTCTGTATGGGACAAGCAAGCACTATGCTTCTCGATGATTTGAAGGTCACTTTCATATGCCTCTTTACTTTGATGGTGGTTTGATTTTTCTTTTCTATTTTTTTTTTAAAGTAAAATCACTAAACTTGTGCAATGGAAGCATGGAAGTTACTGAAAATGTCTGTGATTGTACTTTAGCCAGGGTGGAGAGAGCTTTGCTTAAAAAGGAGTATAAGGAAGTATGAAGTCATGCTGCCTACTTCTAAGAGAACTGAGTTTCTTCATAACGACATGCCATTACAATGCCACTGATTCGTAAGGGGCTTCACAGTTAATTCTGCGGGGAAGGACACCAGAGTTATCAGCGTTCATTTTCATCTATCTGCTAACGTTCTTGGTCCTATTGAAACATTTCAGTATAGACAGATACTGCAATGTTAATACCCAAGAGAAAAGCCATTATCATGTGTATGCTGGTCAGGATGATCAGTTTGAGACAGTTTTTTTTTTTTTAATAAAATATCATACCCTTCATGCCATAATTTGTCTTTATTTCTGTGCTTCGTAATTCTGGTGTGTGATGTGTTTATAATGTGAGGGTGTACCCCTGAGCCTGGTTTGGGTATTTTAATTACAGATGGAGTTGATGATGTACTGTGGCTCTAATGCAACAAGACTGGTTCTACAGCCACCCACCATCACCCCATTACCCTGGCAGGCTGCTATAACTGGAGGTACCACTCACACCCAGAGTGAGGGGGCACGCTGGAAGTTGAAACACAGAGCCAGTCCACTTAGACTCAACAAATGCAGGAGTCCAGATTTTCTGGCTCTTTGCTGGTAGTTGTATCTATTCCTAACAATACGGCAGATTTTTAAATGGAAGATTTCAGTTGTCTTGCATTTTGCTGCTGTTCTCATAATTCAGGACTTGAACAATGTTCTCATCTGTCAGGTCAAACTTGTAAAGTTCATGTGTAAACCTTGAAGTTTTATCTGTTGGTCATTGCTTTAGCTGTTTTTTTCATTTATGTCTTCATTTTTTCAGAATGAAATACCTTTAAATCCATAGATAGTATCCAATTTTCTCCTTTTTCTACTTTGTCTTTGGTTAACAGAATAAGTGAATCAGGGTACTATTTATTTGTAGCATAGGCATATAGGATATTGTTTTTTTCTTCAAAATGTTATGATTAGCACAGATCAACTCTGTATATCTTAAAAAAATAAACAAGCATTGCTTTATTTCTCAGCTGCAATACGATATAATTCTTTTTTCTCTAGTTGTCAAGCAGGCATTCATTCAATGTGAGACTGACACAGAGAAGCGTAGGTCCCGTCAGCTTCCGTCTGTAGTTGCCATGTGAATTGTTCCTGTGAAACTGCATAGCTGATTTGATTCACTGAAAACCATGAGCTGGTTAAGTCTCTGCTTCAGTTAGGTACATCAGTAACTCAGCGTAGAGCAGTCACCTGTGAAGTGTTTTGACATAAGTTACGGTGACTCCAACACCAAATACTAGTAGGTGCTCGAGTAGAGTTCTTCACACATCATGCTGGGTGGCAGAATCAGGCTGGCCCAAACCCCTCTGAGCCAAATGATGGCCCTGGTGCATCCCACAAAGGACCACTAGGAACCCAGCTTGTGCTTTGGTGGCGAAGTGTTCTCTTGTACCTGTTGACCAGTATGTCCTTGTCCCTTTTGTTTCCTTGTGACCTGGCATTCATGGCATCTTCCAGTATTTTCTCAGCCCTGGCCATTTTTCAGTTCACAGATCAGCTTGCGTTACTGGTTGTGTGGAACAAATCGCTCATAGTTTGGGAAGACGCATGAGAAGGAGGTGTTCTCTTAGCATATGCAAGGGAAGAAAGGAATGACTGCTGCCTTCAACATGAGCGTTAATGAATAGCCCTCCTAACAACCTAGGAGGGAGATTCCATGTCCAGCTTAAATATGAAATTTTCATTTTATTTGAAAGACAAGAAGATGCATCTTCCTTTTGCTGACTCACTCCCCCAATGCTCACAGCAGCCAGTACTGGGATAGGTTGAATCCAGGAGTCCAGAACTCCACCTAAGTGTGCCACACGGGTGGCAGGGCCCCAAGCACTTGAGCCAAAGCTCTGCCTCCTCAGGTGAGTGCCTGAGTATGAAGTTGGAGCAGTACAAGAACTCAAATCTAGATGCTGCAGGATGGGATGTGGCTGTTCCAAGCACCGACTCGACTACTGTGCCACACACATGTCCGTGTCCAGCTTCTCTAGAAGACTTAAAACCAGATTTTGTATCTCTTATCCAGAATCACAATTATCGAATGATGGGACTGAGGTTCAACTTTGGGATTTAGCTTTGTAAAGTGGATGATCCTGGAGGGCATCTCCCTGCTTTCCAGAACTTCCGTGGCACCTTCCCAGGTCCCCTCTGCTAGACTGGCAAGGATTCTGTCATCTTTGGTCCCTGGGTACAAAGTCTCAAAGGCAGCCTCTCAGGATCTTTGCATCTATTTCTGCTGAGAAGTAGGTGAGCCTACTGGAGACTGGGCCACACACCAGCTGTGACCTAGTGCTGTTCCTCCTCCACCTCCACACAGGTGTAAGTATGTTTCAAATGCTACCAGAAGACTGTGCAAAGCTGACCTTGTGTTGTAGTTGGTTAAGTCATTGCTTGGAATGTTGGCATCTCCTGTGGGCGCTGGTTCAAGTCCAGGCTGCTCCACTTCTGGTGCAGCTCCTGCTGATGCACCTGGGACATCAGCAGAAGATGGCTGGAGGACTTGGGCTCTTGCCACCTACGTGAGAGATCCAGATGAGAGTTCTGGGTCCTAGCTTTGGCGTGACCTTGGCTCAGCTGCAAGCATTTGGGGACTGAACCACTGAATGAAGATCTTTGTTTCACCCTCTCTCTAACTTTGCCTTTCAAATTAAAAAAAGAGAGAAAAAGTCACTTAAAAAAATACAAGGAAGATCCTTGACAGAGCTATGGGTCTAATTTCTCTGGGACAGAGTTAGGGTTAGCAGTATCCAGAACACACTGGTTGCAGATGGGAGCCCTTGGGAGCTCTGAAGTAGTATGCTCTGGGGGTGGACGGGGGTGGGGGGAGAGTCTGAGGAATGGTAGGGTAGGTTGTAGATGCATACTGGTGTGTTTTAGTTTCTGGGCTCAGAAACTAAAACTCAGCAGGGGAAAGCAGGCCTGCTACTCCTGCTGAGGCCTCTGACTAGGGGTCATGGCTGTAGCCTTTCCAGGAGTCTCAGGGCCCTCCCACTTTATCCATGCCCCCGGAAAGTCAATACCATCACCACTGTAGCAGAGAAGGAACTCCCTGAATGATCACACTGAGCTGCTGTCTTAAAGGACAGTTCAACTTCACTGAGCAGTCTTGTATGTACAGTGTGCCAAGGCTGGTGAGCTATAGGAAGCCATCTGCAAGGGGCTCAGAAACACAAAATGTGTGACGGGGTGCTGTGTGCCCCGACTCTGCTGTGGCAGGATGCATCCAATGGTTTAAGGTTTTCAGCCACTCCAGGAAGTGTCTCTTAGGACAAATGCTGTGTTGCTGGACTTTCCTGCAGGCTGACAGCCAGAAAGAAGGCAATGCTTTGGAGCCAGAGATCTGTGTCCCAACCTGTGTCTCCACTCCCTGAGCTCAGGCAGGGAATCCATCACTGGGGTGCAGTTTCCTCATCTGGATGGATGTTTATTGGGTTATAAATCATGTAAAATCCTGAACCATTTTTACCACACATCCTCAAAATAACACATGGGAAGTGATTAAAATTTAAAAAAGAAATCCCAGAAGTAGTATTTGAGACACAATAGCTGGATTCTGGAATGTTGTGTGACCCTGGCTGTACATTTTCTTGTCTGCAGCAGGATACAGTATCCCCTTTACACATAATAGAAAATACAGGTTTTGGGGCCAGTGCTATGGCTCAGTGGCTAAATTCTTGCCTTGCATGCACTGGGATCCCATGCGTGTGCCAGTTTGTGTCCTGGCTACTCCACTTCCCATCCAGCTCCCTGCTTGTGGCCTGGAAAAGCAGTAGAGGATGGCCCAAGGCCTTGGGAGACCCAGAATTTCCTGGTTCCCAGTTCCTGGCTTTGGGTTAGCTCAGCTGCGGCCACTTGGGGAGTGAGCCAGCAGACAGAAGATCTTTCTCTGTGCATCTCCTTCTCTCTCTAAATCTGCCTTTCCAATAAAAATAAACAAATCTTAGGGGAAAAAAAATTACAAGTTTTGTGAGACTTGAGTAGCAAAGGAAAACCTCTGAGCTCAAGACGGGATCCCCTGTGATTGTATGTGAAGGCATGAGACAAAGGATTTAAGGGAAAGCATTGTGTGCATCTGCTGTACTGTGGAAAACAGGTCCAGGTGGACGGGGCTTCCAGCAATCCCCACCTCTGTTCTTCCCTTCTGCCCTGTTCTCTGCAGCTTCTTAGACTCACTAAGCCCCACCCATTGCAGTGGAGAAGGGCTCCACTCTCCTGGAGAGTGTCCTTGACCTTCAGGGGCTACGGGGTCTTACAAGAGTTCATAGGAGGTGAAATTGGAAGACTGGTGAATTCTGGTGTCTTATTTCTGTATGCTGGGTGGTAAGACTTCCTGCAGTGTATCATTGAGCAAAGCTGGGCTGGGGAGGACCTGCAGAGCCAGCCAGGGGCAGCATCCTGTCACCAAGACTCTGAAGGCCTAAAGCTACCTCGGTAGAGACGCCGTGTCAGGGTGGATGGCCCGCCTGGTAATGGTCTCTGCCCCTTCATGCCCTGGCCCACCTAGTAATGGTCTCTGCCCCTGCATGCCCTGGCTGCGACAAATGGAGATCGGCCCCTTTGCTTGCAATGTTTTTTGCTGATGAGAATGTCCTGTAACTGGTGAGGGGCATGTCATAAGAATTTAAATCTTCCCTGTGTTTTCCTGAGCAGTGGTCAACAGCTGCCAACAAAGTGGATAAAAGTTTGGGGACCTTTATGTGTCAATTGGAAAGCTAATATGGACTCTGTCTTGTACAGGAATCTGGTTTTATCTAAAGGATTTTAATAAACTACCTTAAAAAGATTTGGAGAACCATGCACTATTTTTCCTTACCATGCATATTTCTTTTCTCCTGGGCTTTTTGAAGAGCCCATGTATGTTTAGCATATTGGCATATAGCTCTAATCAGGAATGTCTGTGAAGACAGCTTGGGATTCTGTTTTCATTCACTTAATGAATATTCAGTGTCTTTGTTGAGTTCTTTCACACCTTAGACATGGATGCTTGAGGGCTGGGACCAAGGGGCAGCCTGCCCAGGGCTCAGTATCTCCACCCTGCCCTGGTGCAGGGTAGACATGGGAAAACAAGGGATGGTCTGTCAGTGTTTGTTGGGGGAAATGGTGGTTAACCCAAATGCCAAGATGTGATTGAATTGTTTAACTTCGCCAGCTTAATAAAGCCATTGGCAGAGTAAAGATGCTCTGGGGTTGATGGGGTTCATTCATTCAATGCGTATTTGTTCTTGGTCCCTGGGAGTTAGTGGTAAACAGAATTTATGTTCTGCAGCACAGTGCGATGGCTCAATGGCCTGAGCCATTATCTTGCATGCACCAGGATCCCACATGGGAGTCAATTTGTATTTTGTATTTTGTATTTTGGATGCTCCACTTTCCTTACAGCTCTCTGTTTATCTCCTGGGAAAACAATGAAGGATGGCCCAAAGCCTTGGGACCCTGCACCTGTATGGGAGACCTGGAAGAAGCTCCTGGCTCCTGGCTTCAGATCAGCAGTTCTGGCCATTGCATTTGGGGAGTGAACCAGTGGATGAAAGAGCCTTGTCTCTGCCTTCCCTTCTCTCCATAAATCTGATCTGCCCTTCCAATAAAAATAAATCTTTTTAAAAGATCATTTATATTCTCATCAGTGGGAGAGGCATAATACATACATTGGTAAAATAGAAGCAATTAAGAAAAGTGCTATGGGAAACAAATTAGGGCAGAGGGGTGAGTAGCAGTAGTGAGGGGTGGGGAAAACAGGCCTCCCCATGTGAAGCAAGGTCAAACATCTCCAGGGAAAGACCACTTTGCACAGCAGGTGGCAAATCCCAGAGCAGGAAGATGCTTTGCATGTTGGAAACCCAGAAAGGAGCTATGTGGGTGGAGTAGGGAAAAGGTGAAGAGTTGTGGTGGTGGAATGATTTTGGACAGGGTCGAAAGCAGTGAGCCCAAGAGGTGAGTGGGGGTGGTTTGGGTGTTAGAGGACCATCTAGGCTGCTGTGAGGGACCTTGGCTTTGCCCCCTGCCAGTGCAATTAGGTTGACTTGGCTGCTGCAGGGACCAGTCTGATCGGTTTTGTGGCCTGCACATGGGGGTTAGGAAGGAGAGGCAATCCCTCTGTGTGCTCTGTGAGGGTCTCATGACTGCCTGGCCAGGATGCAGCCACATGGCAAATGCAAACGGAATCAGCAAACTTCAGCAAATGGTTCACATTTAGATCCCTTCCTGCTCCTTGTGTGCCAAGAGTTCATTCCTTGCTCTTTGCACTTGGCCTCCACCGAGCACTTCCGTACTTCCCTCCCTTGTGCCCCCAGCTTATCCTTGAGATTTGTCCTTCCTTTTGTGCCTGTTTATTCAGCTATTCTTAACCACTGTTTATCTGTTCTATCTGCAAGTGAGCTGGTCAAACTTTAAAGCATTTCTTTCCCTGTCTCTCCTGCTTTTGCTTGTAGTAATATTGGACCTGACTTTACATGAACATCAGGTGAGGAAGTTTGAAAAAGATTGCGACTCCCCTACTTTAGACCAATTGGAGCAGCATCCAGAGGGTGGGCCTGGGTGTTTTGAAAGCTCCCTAGATCATTCTGGTGTATGGTTTCTCCTTTTTTTTTCCCAAGCCAGTATCAATGGGGACTGGCACTGTTGGCTGTTAGCAAAATGTTCAAAGATTCTTTCTAAATGAGGCCTCAGAGAAAGAATCAGTGAAGCGATTGAGAGAAGAAAATGTCCACTGTGTAAATTTAGCTGTCTGTTCCCTTCTCAAAACACATGCTCTATAATCAACTATGAATTAATAATCTAAGTCTATATCCTATCTTCAATAGTACAGCTAGATGTGCATTGTATTTTGTGTGTATGTGTTACATGTGGCATTTTGTTAAATCCTAATGAATAAACCATTTCACAGGAATGGACAGCCAAGTGCTTGGGGTGCCTCCATCCCATGCTGGAGTGCTGGGATCAGTTCTCAGCTCCAACTCCTGACTTCAGCTTTCTGCTGATGTGGCTGACCCCTAGCTTAAGTGGGTGAGCCTCTGACACTCCAGTGGGCAACCTGGATTGAGTTGACAGCTCCTGGTTTCTGCCTGGCCTGGCTGCCATTTGGGAAGTGAACCAACCAATGAGAACTCTGTCTGTCTGCCTTGCAAAAAATGACAATCAGTCAATAATACATATCACAATATGTTTTCCACTTTTAATGTGCTCAGGGGCAAAGTAGTCTCCCTGGGAGCAGCTGTGGCTGGAATACAGCACACAGGGGTTTCTGAAAGCCGACTCTTGCTTTTCTGGCCCAGAGACTGGGCAGATCCTGCACATGTACTCTACAAGGGAGTTTTTGTGGCTCTCCTGTTACCAAGGTGAGGATCAACCGAGGGCCAACGGACCGGAGAGACCATTCTGCGCAATCTTTCAATTGCCTGGCCTTCCCGCTTGCCACCCCAGCCTACACCCATTTGGAACATGGGGCTAACCAGCCCTTTGTAAGCTGTTTCCTCGGCAGCTTTAGCCCTCTACATCATCTTTGTCTGGCTGACGCCTACTCCTCCTTTGGCACTGGGTGCAGGCGTCACCTCCTGCTGCCCGCTGGCCCTGCCCTTCTTCCCACCCTGTCTACGTTCCCTTCCTGTGTACCCAGTGCTTTCCTCTGCTTGGGCATTTGTGACAACTGGGTATAATTCTCCAGCCTGCTTCTTCTCCTCCTCTAGCCAGTCAGCTTCCTTTCTCTTGGTATGCTTAGCACAGTGTGCAACATCTTTAGAGAGTTACGGTGAGAATGAAATTAGCTTCGAGTGACTGTCAAGGGCTACTGTCTTACCATTGTGTTCTGTGTGCTCTGCATTGTACAAGCAAGCAAAGGCCATTCAGTTTCTTGGCTGTAGGTTCTGTCCGTTCTATTTTAAACTGCCTGGCAAGCCCCAGTCAAAGGCACCAAGAGAGGTCACTGCCCCCAACTTTCTGTTTTGAAAACTTAAAATCTTCAATCCCCATAAAGGTGACACAGTATGTTTTCAGACTCCTATTGATGGGTGTTTAGATGCATTAAAAACACTTTGTTGCCAATGGTACTGCATACTCTGAGCCACTATATTAGCTCCTATTGCTGCTGTAACAAAAGGCTGCAAAACTCAATGGCTAAAACAATACCAACTGATGTTAAAATTTTTAATTATTTTTATTCTGAGAGAAAGAGACTCTTCTATCTACTGGCTCACTCCACCAAAGTCCACAACAGCCAGGGCTGGATCAGGCCAAAGCCAGGAGCCTAGAATTCCATCTGCTTCTCCCATGGAGGTATAGAGAACCAAGTACCTGAATCATCGCTCACCGCCTCCCAGGGATTGAATGGAAAGTGGAAGGTGGAGGGAATGAAGGTGTCTCAAGAGGCAACTTTCCTGAGCTGCCAAACACCCACTCCACAGATTTATCACTCACAGCTTTAGAGGGGGAAAAAAAAAATCCAAAATAGTTTCTATGAAGCCAGAAAGCAAGCTGTTGGTGGGGCCGCATTCCTCTTCGGAGGCTCCAGGGACGAGTCTACTGTGCCTTGCCTGCTCACAGCTCCCTTGGAGCCACACCATCGGTGAAGGTGGGCTGAGTCTTTCCCACATGAAATCACTCCAACGCAGAAGCTCCTGCCTTCCTTGCCCATGTGAGAGGCCAAGACTCAAGTGATGAAGCATATGATGAGGCATGAGAGTGAGAGAGCAAGACTGGGAGGTTTGCACCAAAAATTTCAGTTGCTCATAGAAAGTTTTTCATTTCATTTTTTTAAAAGATTTATTTATTCATTGGAAAGTCAGATATACAGAGAGGAGGAGAGACAGAGAGGAAGATCTTCTATCCAATGGTTCACTCCCCAAGTGAGCGCAACTGTCGATGCTATGCCGATCCAAAGCCAGGAGCCTCTTCCGGGTCTCCCACGCGGGTACAGGGTCCCAAAGCTTTGGGCCGTCTTTCACTGCTTTCCCAGGCCACAAGCAGGGGGCTGGATGGGAAGTGGAGCTGCCGGGATTAGAACCGGCGCCCATATGGGATCCCGGTGTGTTCAAGGCGAGGACTTTAGCTGCTAGGCCATGCTGCCAGGCCCTCATTTCATTTTTTTTTTTTTTTTAAAAAGATTTGTTTATTTGTTTGTGAGGCAGAGTTACCAAGAGAGACACCAAATGGCCATTACAACCAAGGCTAGGCTGGGTCAAAGGCAGGAACCAGAAATTCCGTCCACATCTCTCATGAGCAGCACGGGAAAGGACTTGGACCATTTTCAGCTGCTTCCCCACACTGATTAGCAGGGAGCTGGACAGGAAGTGGAACAGCCAGGTCTAGAAATGATGCTTGTATGGGCATCATGTATGAGCCACAGAACAGCCCCAAGTTTTGGATCCTTTCTGACATGGTATGAGAGTCCCCATTTCCTTAACTTAGCCAGCCCTGAATATTTTAGCATTTTGTACTTTTGCCAGTCTCATTGTTAAAAATTAGTTGGTTCTCTCAAATTTGAAAACTGAACTGACGCTACATGTTCTTTTACATGAAGGAGTTAGTGGAACAAGAAAGTGTCTGTGATTCTGTTTGTCTTTCCAATGACTCATACAACTTTCTAAAGACTTTTTGTTTTAACATTTATTTTTTTAAAGGCAGAGTTAAAAATAGAAAGATCTTCTGTACACTGGTGCACTCCTCAAATGGCTGCAATGGCCAGGGCTGGGCCAGGCTGAAGCCTGGAGCCAGGAGCTTCTTCTGGGTCTCTCACATGGGTGGACGGGTCCCAGCACTCAAGTCATCCTGCACTGCTTTCCTAGGTGCATTAACATGGAGCTGGATCGCAGCAACTAGAACTTGAACTGGTACCCACATGGGATGCTTGCATTGCAGGTAATGGCTTTACCCATTATGCCAGTCCCATATACATACACTATGTTTTATCTGCTTTAGGTTGGCATTTATTTTTTGAGTTGGCAGCTTCAGTTGATGGCTGACGTAGCACAGAATCAATGGAAGGGAAATGACTTGAGATTAGTATTCTCTTTGCAGAAATTCATACATTTCTGAATCCATACATGAAATAGCTCCCTGGGATTTATCACATTCCAAGCAAGGCATGCCAGACCTCCTACAAGGCTGGTAGAGCGTTAGCTATTTGAGCCATCACTGCTGCCTCCCGGGTTGCGCATTAGCAGGAAGCTACAAGTGGAAGTGGAGCCGGGACTTGAACCTTGGCACTGTGACATGGAATAAGGGTGTCCACATGGCACCTGAATTGCTACACCAGATGCCCAGGAATAGAATTTCAGTCCTGTTTATCTGTTTTTTTGTTTTTTTGTTTTTTTTTGGTCTTCATGCCTAATAAGTAAAGGTACATAAGTGAGACCAAAGAGATTTATGCTGGGAATATCACCCCAAGCACCTTGTAAAGTAGAAGGGCCCACATTGAAAACAACTGAAGATAAAATGACTGAACTGGACTATGTGTTTCCTAGAAATATCCACTGGCTTCTCCAGATAAAGTTTACCTTATTAAATAATTGTTTCCTTCCTCCAGCCCTTCTTCCCCCTCCCCCCCAGCTCACCCTTTATTCCTTCCTAAGTGTTTCTTTCCTTCATTGTCAGATTAACACCTACATCTCAGCCACACAGAGCCACATGTCCCTTCTTTCATTCCAAGGGCTGGGAAGGATCTGACAAAGGAGAGGCCTTGCCCTTTCCTCCTGTACAGGGCCCTCCGTGACATCATAGAAAAGTCATTTCCTGCTTGATTCTTATCTCTGACCCTGGGTAAATTAATAGCCTTACTTCCTTTACTTGTGTATATGGAATTTGGGAATAAAAGTAAAATCACTTCCTATTAGAGTTTATTCTTAGGTCCCTTAAAGTTCACGTACTTGGATGATTGTTCCCATTCTGGGGACAGCGGGACTGTTTGGCGTAGGAAAAGAAGCAGTCATAAAATATGCCAGGCTGAAATCCATGAGAGTGCTGGGTTACCTACTTACCCATATTCTGGTGATTATCTTCAAACCCACAAACGCACTGGCAATTCGCCACGAGGAAAACTTGAGCCATGGAGTGGAGGTTTTAGATTTTAGGTGCGGCTGGCATTATGAACTAGATTGTGTTGTAGGGGCATTTTGAAGATGTCTTACACCTCCTATGAAGGTGTCAGGGTCAAGGTATTTGGGGCCAGGCTCTGCTGTTTTTTCTGGGTTTGAGGCAGAGCAGCCAGGACATGGGCTGCCATCCATATGTGATGCCTGTGTGACAGGCTTTGGCTTTACCCCTGCTACACAGGGGTAGCCTTCATAGGACACAGGCCTTAGCCTTCATTTCTAATGACAATGGATATCTTGGTGTTTCTTTCTCTCTCTCTTCTTTTTTTTAAAGATGCATTAATTTGGGCCCAGCGCAGTGGCGCAGTGGTTAAGGTCCTCACCTTGCACGCCCGGGATCCCATATGGGCGCCGGTTCTATCCTGGCAGCCCCGCTTCCCTTCCAGCTCCCTCCCTTGGCCCGGGAAAGCAGTCGAGGATGGCCAAAGCTTTGGGACCCTGCACCCGCGTGGGAGACCCAGAAGAGGCTCCTGGCTTTGGATCGGCATAGCATCGGCCCGTTGCGCTCACTTAGGGAGTGAATCATCGGACGGAAGATCTTCCTCTCTGTCTCTCCTTTCCAATAAAGGAAGACTCATCCAAAATCTGCACAAGCAGAAACAGCGGCAGAAACAGAGGTACCCCGATACTGCTCATCCTCAGAGCATGAGGTGGGAGGAGCAGTGGCTACCACCAAAGGGGTGAAATGGTCGTGGCTGATCACTTACAACTGACCTGGTGTAGACAGCTCTGTGGACCAAGAGCCAAGCAAGCCAACCCAAACTCACTAAAAGCTGCCTGCTGCAAATGTTTCATGATCATCGGTGCTCCCCAAGTTTCGAAGTGTCCCCACTTTCCACCTTTCCAATAAAGAAAATTAAAAAAAATAAATCTTTAAAAAAAAGATGCATTAATTTCTATTGGAAAGGCAGATTTAGAGAGAGAAGGAGATAGAGAGAGAAAGATCTTCCGTCTGCTGATTCACTCCCCAAGTGGCCACAATGGCTGGAGCTGAAGCCAGGCCAAAGCCAGGAGCTTCTTCTGGATCTCCCACGTAGGTGCAGGGTCCCAAGGCTTTGGGCCATCCTCCACTGCTTTCCCTGGCCACAAATAAGGAGCTGGATGAGTTGTGGATCAGTTGGGATATAAACCGGTACCCATATGGGATCCCAGGACTTGCATGGTAAGGATTTAACCCTTGTGCCATCTCACACCGAGCCTCTGGTATCTATTTCTGATATACCTCTTTGCAATATTAAAAAAATGTGGAAGCAGAAAAATACAACACTTGATTTTTTAAAAAAAAGTTTTACTTATTTTTATTGGAAGGGCAGATTGTACAAAGAAAAGGAGATACAGAGAGAAAGATCTTCCAACCACTGGTTCACTCCCCAAGTGGCTACAACACCTGGGGCTGAGCCAATTTGGATCCAGGTGCCAAAAGCTTCTTCAGGGTTTCCCATGCAGGTGCAGAATCCCAAGGCTTTGGGACATCCTCTATTGGTTTCCCAGGCCATAAGCAGGGAGCTGGCGGGGGGTTGGGGGGGGAGGGAGGAACTGGGAGGGAAGTGAAGGAGGCGGGACATGAAATGGTACCCATATGGGATCCCAGCTCATGCAGAGTGAGGGTTTAACCACTAGGCTATCACACTAGGGCCAATGGCTTGATTTAAAGATCCTGTCATGTGGGTAGAGTGCAGTGGCAGTGAGAAAGGTGTTGCTAAGAGGAGATACCTCAAGTCCCCACTGTTTTGATAGCATACTCCTGTGTTCTTGGGCTGTTGCTCACCTCATGTCCCTCCTTTTTGATCCAAGCAGATCCTAGGTAGCTATAATCAACAGAGTGGTAATGATCTGACTTTTCTGGCGAACGCCCACTCCTAGCATTCTGTATGGATATAATTCCTTATTTCCTCTTCTGTTTAAAATAGCAGGAGTGGTTCATCATTTCTGTAGCTGTACTCTGACTGAAATAACATAGGCATGAATATGTGTTTAAAATTATATAAAGATTTATATAGGACTTTCTTACTTAGTATTTTCCATAAACATTTTGCAAATGTGTTTAAAATTGAATGACTGTGGGCTCGGCCAGATAGCATAGTGGCAGGATCCCATATGGGAGCCGGTTCTAATCCCAGCAGCCCCGCCTCCCATCCAGCTCCCTGTTTGTGGCCTGGGAAAGCAGTCAAGGATGGCCCAAAGCCTTGGGACCTTGCACCCACGTGGAAGACCCAGAAGAGCTCTGGCTCTTGGCTTCGGATTGGCACAGCTTCAGCCATTGCGGCTACTTGGGGAGTGAATTAGTGGATGGAAAATGTTCTCTCTCTCCTTCTTTCTATATATCTGATTTTCCAAATAAATATGTGTCTTTAAATATATATTAACAAACAAATAAAATAAATATTTATTAAGAAAATGAAATTGTAGCCTTCTACAATTGTACAAAAAATTTTAAAACATGGTTAGTAGGGCCTAGTGGCTAATTCCTCACCTTGTGTGCACTCGATCCCATATAGGCACTAGTTCATATTCCAGCTGCTTCACTTCCCATCAAGCTCCCTGTTTATGGTCTGGGAAAGCAGTAGAGGAGAGCCCAAAGCCTTGGGACCCTGCACTCATGTGGGAGACCTGGAAGAAGCTTCTGGCTTCAGATCAGCTCAGCTTCAGCTGTTGTGGACACTTGGGGAGGGAACCAGTGGATGGAAGATCTTTCTCTCTGTCTCTCCTCTCTCTGTAAATCTGACTTCCCAATAAAAGTAAATAAATATTTTTTAAAATGATAATCAAAGAAGCAATGTTAGTAGTGCTATAAAATATAAACAAAGGTAAACACTATTCATAGGAATATATAATTATAGTGTTTTTGGAAGGCAATTTACAAATGCACACACTTAATTTTGCATGTATTCTTATTTAGTTCCATGAACATTTCTGTAACTTAAAAGTGGAATTGCTAGAACATTGATCGTTATAAGCGATGTTTGTTAGCATTTTTTATTATTTTGAAACAGTTGATGATGAAAATGATATTACAGAGAAAATTGGAATGCAGGAAAACAATTTTAAAATAAGAAAGAATATATATTTTTATGTTCATAAATATGGATGTGCATGATATTGTTCTGTAACCTACTTTTTAAAAAGCATATCATCCTATGCATTTGGAATGTGATCTATTTAAAAGAAGCCTGAGAGATCCCATTCCAAACTTGGATTTATCCACAGTGGAATGGGAAAGTTGGGGTGGTAGAGCAAGGGGTGGAATTGTACTTCTTATTTATTTGAATTAATCACTTAATTTCATTTTATTTGAAAGGCAGAAAGACACATCACACATGCACACACACACACACACACACACACACACACACACACACATCTTTCATTTTCTGCTTCATTCCCCATGTACCTGCAACATTTACAGCTGGGCCAGGCCAAAGTCATGGGTTATGAGCCTAATCTGGGTCTCCTATATGAGTATCAAGGACCCAAGTACTTGAGCCACAAGTAGCGGGTAGAGTGGAAGCAGGGGTTGGAAGGGACTGCCATGATCATCACTGTCTGTCTCCCTCCCTTTATGGAAACCAGAGCCAGACAAGTCGTTTCTGCTAAGCAACCAGAGTACCTGTTGAGGGGCAAGTGGATGCAGCCCAGAGGATGACACACTTAGCTGCAGTGGTTGCAGGTTACATGCAGAAAAAAATGCCTGCAAGGTACTTTGCATTGGCTTGGTGCCCCACACCCACTAAGAAGCCTGGGCTCTGGGAACTCCATCCTCCTCTCTGGAGGCCTCTGAGTGCTGAATGTGCCTGGGGACTCTGGTTTGGAACATCTGGAAGTAGGAAGGAGTTGCTGCAGGCAGAAAGTGATGGTCCCTGGGTTTAGGAACATCTACCCTGTTGATGGAGTACCTTCCTTGCCAATGCACTGTTTGCTTTGCAAGTTTCCTTAGAAACCATGCATATAATGCTGAACTCACCCTTGGCTCCATTCGAACACATTTTTGGTGGAAGTCACACGGTCTGTTCTTTTCAGCTGTGGCCTTTTGCTTCTCCATGCTTTCCCTTCGTTTGTAAGTGTGACCATTCAAGAGGGCCAAGGCTTCATTTGTCACGGAAAGATTTGTGTTTATGCTCTTGGCAGGATGCTCTGAATCCCGTGTCTCTGAAGAAGGAGGTAGCCCAGGGACATGCTCTGTGCTGGGAACTTTGTAGCCAATGAGGGGAAAGAACCATCCAGCAAACATAGGGCTGGCTCTGTTTGGGACCTGGGCATCCCTCTGCCAACCAGTGAGGATGCCCTGGAGCAGGAAGCCACGTGCCCTGGCCTACACCTTCTAGGACTCAGTGCACCCCTCCCCAGTACTGACCTTTCCACCTTCTTCCCTCCTCCAGCTGCTGCCCAGTCACTCCTGTTTTCAAAGGTGCGGCTGCTGTCTGAGTTCAGGACCAAGAGGTCTGTTGGTGGACAGCCCCAGAGAAGGGACCTGAACATGCGTCTCAGTTCCTGTTCCATCTGCAGTCCCAGCTCTAAAGAAGCCACCCTCAGTTCACAGCCCTGAGAAAGCCCTGTAGCAGAGATGCGCTTTGGCTGTGAAGTCATCTGTGCTTTGATAATAGTATCAGGAGAGTCCTCAGCCAGCTCTCTGAGGCCTTCACTGCAGCTAGAAACACAATCTGAACACTTGTGAGATAGTGTCATTTTTCCAAATTAAAATCACTCCATTTTTTCCCTGATTATGTTAGTAATACATGCCCATAGCTTGGAATCAGAAAGTACAGAAAACTGCAATGAAGAAAGTTAACCTAGCTCCCACATGAGCCAGGTGGCTGTGTTGTTTGCCCAGGACAAAACAGTAACACTGTGCTTGCCTCTTTTGTATAAAGTCTCAGGCCTCATGTGGGAAAACTCAAGTGGCTGGAGATGGCTGGAACATCTGGGAATAAGAAACATCTGTAGACTTCTTTCTTCTCTCACGTGGCTGGCACATGGATTGGGATAATTGGAATTCTGGGCTCCACTGGGACTGTTGACTGAAGTATCTGAAACTGGCTTCTTTGTGTGTCTTGAGCTTCTCACAATCTGATGGCCTCTAGCAGGTTGGACTTCCTGTATAGTGGCCCCAGATCCTGGGAGAAAGTGTTCCAGTGGATAAGGTAAAGTGGTATGGCCTTGGAAGCCCTATGATGTCATTTCTGCCATACTATTTTTGTCAAAGCAGTAACAAGCCCATCTACACGCAAGGGGAGGATTTCCAAGGGAACTTGTGACTATATGCTAAATCTGTGGCTGCTTTTTCTTTCTTTATTTTTTTTTAAGATTTATTTTTATTGGACAGTTAGATGTACAGATAGGAGCAGAGACAGAGAGGAAGATCTTCCATCTGATGAATCACTCCCCAACCTGAGACAACCCAAAGCCAGAAGCCCGGAGCCTCTTCTGGATTTCCCACACATGTACAGGGACCCAAGACTTTGGGCTATCCTCGACTGCTTTCCCAGGCCACAAGCAGGGAGCTGGATGGGGAGCAGGGCTGCTGGTACTAGAACTGGCACCCATATGGAATCCTGTGAGGTGAGGACTTAAGCTGTTAGGTTATTGCATCTGGCCCCACTTTTTCTTTTTAATGTAGCATGGAAAGTTGGCTGCATTGAATTGTGTTCCCAAAAGAATATATTCAAGTCCTCACCCTCAGCACCTGTGAATGGGACCTTATTTGTATTGCAGGTGCAATCAGGTTAAGATGAGGTCATATGCATTAGGTAGCAGAGTAGGAAATAGCTGGTTTCCATACAGGAAAAAGGCAATTTGTATACAGGCACACCCAGGCAGAGCAGGTCATCAGGATAAAAAACGATGCTAGGGTGACACTTCTACAAGTCAAGAGGCCCCAGAGATTGCTTGCCACACTACAGTTTACAGAGAGCCAAGGAAAGACCCTCCTATGGAGCCTTCAGCAGGGGCATGTCCCTGTGTTGAGTTTGGATTCCAATCCTTCAGAATACATATTTCTTGATTTCAGTTGCCGTTGTTTGGGGAAAGAGCTCTTCCACAGCAGTTTTAGGAAATGAATATAGCTCCTGTATCTACACATCCTCCTTATTCCATACGTACAGAAGCCATTGAACTTCATCATTGTGTATTTAATCCATATGCAATGGTTTGTGGGATGCAATGCAATGACTGGCACATGATTACAGTCTATGCCATTAACGGGGTGATCTCTCTCCCTTAGACTTCCTTCGTTTCCTTGGCAGAGCTGAGCACAATTATAGAGTTAGTATGCAGGACATATCGGTTCACTTGTCACCACTTGCAAGAGAGGATCAGGAGGAGCAAGCACGGATCACCTGCAGATGTTACATTTAAGGACTCCCAAAATGAATGATTCAGAGCCAGTCTCGTCTTTTCTGGAAAGCTACTTGGCTGTATGTCTTAAGGGACAGTTTAAACTTTTTAGTTGAAAAAGTTAGTTTGTATAAAATCCACAAAGGTTTTTAAACTAACTTGATCACAGGACAATGAGGTTTAAATCCATTGTTGTTTACAGATGCAGCTCCCCTGTCACACAAGGGGTCTGAAACCTCCAAGCCTCTTTGCCAAGGGTTAGGTGACGGTTCAGAAATGTAATCTTGGCAGCGGGGGATGGAAACCTTCCCAAGCATTACAGGCCCTGTGGGCCTTCTCTGCTCTCCTTGTGTGATTTCTGGCTTGGATGAGGCCTACCCTGTTTCAATCTTAACTCCCATTCTCTCTTTTCCTTTCTTGCCCCCATTTTATAACTTGTGCTCAAAACGGTGGGTGTAGGATGACCCCAGAAAGGAGCCACGTTGTCCCTCCCTCTTTCTAGGGATGGGAAGAAATAAGTTGACAGGGGTTGCAGGAACACTTCCAGCTGTTGGAGTTGTTTGGCTGTGCCTGTGTCACTCTGAGGACTCTTCACTGCTCTGTGTGCAACCTTGTAGCTCTCTGGATGTAAATTCTCTGAGGTCTTAGTTTGGATGGCAATACAGAATTCAACGCAAAGGTTACTCCACCAGGAAGTGCTTGTTAAGGCCAAACTGATGAAATTATCTTGAGTTTCAGAATTGGTAGCACATTCACAGGGACTTTGTCTTGGGGAGCCTGGATGGATGTGTATTTTCTGCCCACGGGAAGTGTTCACTGCCTACTCTGGATGAGCAGTGCACATCTTTGGGCTCATGACCCTGCTGAGTCCCAGGAGGCTGAAGGCCTCTGTAGGACCATGCTTGCACATTGATGGCCATAGTGGGAGGGAGGCCATTTGTGCTATCCAGTGGCCATGTCTGCTCCCCACGGGAATAGCAAGTTTTTTTGGGGCCTTAACTCTATGTCAGGTTGTGGGACCGATCAGAAAAGCAGTGAGCCTGTGTTGCCTCCTCAAGATCTAAACCCCCCATATTCTTTGCTAATAGCATCTTGTTTTTTTTTTTTTAAGATTTATTTATTTTTATTGCAAAGTCACATATACAGAGAGAGGAGGAAAGAAAGAGAAGATATTCCATCTGGTGATTCACTCCCCAAGTGGCTGCAATGGCTGGTGCTGTGCTGATTCAAAGCCAGGAGTCAGGAACTTCCTCCGGGCCTGCCACGCAGGTGCAGGAACCCAAGGCTTTGGGCTGTCGTTGACTGCTTTCCCAGGCCACAGGCAGGGAGCTGGATGGGAATCGGGGCTGCCAGGATTAGCTGTAATTGAACACTATCTTAATTGTCCCTTTCCTCCTTTTTTGGAGCAACCTTGGAAGCCGGGGAGCAAGGTGCTGTTTTTCTTTGTGCAAATGGGATTTGGAGCCCAAGTTCAACTCTTCCAACCTCTAATTACATCCATTTCTAACCATGACACCTTGGCAAGTCATTTAGCCTTTGATAAAGTATTTTCCATCTTCCAAATGGGACTATCTCAAGAGGAAGAGGGGATGAGGAACACACATAGATATTTCTCCCCATCTCAGCTTTTAAGAAAAATGACCAGATGCAAGTGAATTCTTGCAAGTGCACATTGGAGTGAGCTTGGGGAAGTTGGAGCAGAATTTGGGTAGGGTCTCATTTTTATTCAAGAGAAAATGACAGCTCAGAAAGATTAAGCAATTTGTCCCTAGTCATATAGCTGGTTTGTGGCAGAACTAGGATGACTGTATTAGCTCTGTTGCTCTATCAGCCACCTCAAGCAGAACAAAAGTAGTCAGGAGAAGGGGATCCAGAATGTAGGAATGTGTAGGGATGGAGTGGGACCCAGAAAGACCCGAGGGCTTAGCTCCTCTGCAGGATGTGGAAACTGAGAAGGGGCTCCCTGGAGCTCTGGGCAGGCCACGAGGGAGGGGCACCAGAGTTGGACACCATCATTTTCTTCCATCTAGGAACCAAAGGAGCGGCTACAGTACCACATGATGACTGGTGGAAACCTCAGCGCTGTGCCAGTCTGCAGTGCAAAGAGGGAACTAAGTCACGTCCAAGTCTGACTCAAGGCCAGAAGAATGCCTTGGATTTTCAAGTTAGGTTAACTCATCATTACGCAAAAATGCTCTGTTTGATCCTGGGCGGTTTGGGCTCCACCTCATCCCCATCTGTTATTATAATTCCCCAGGAGGGGCTTGCCGTGTCTCTGTGGAAGATTCTGGACAAATCAGTGCACTATTTCTGGATGTCAGGTGAGCTCTATGACTCATGGCTCTTTCAGCTAAGCCCATGAATCAAGCCTGATGACTTAATTTACTGTTGAAACAAACACGCCACTGCAATGTGATCCCTCATCAGCATTACTACTTCCCAGATGCCCTTGGTGAGCCTTCTGGAAGAGGGAGGAAAATTAAGACTTGGTCTAAGAAAAAGCACGCTGCACTTGTAGAACCAGACACAGGAGTGTGGGTTTATTATCTTCTGGGCTGAGGATGCCAATCATTTCCTGCCTGTCCCTAAAGCCTGTTAGGAGACCCTGGTCTCTCCCAGGCAGGCTGCAGAGGCCCCAGGGCTCTAGCAACCTTCTCCATGCTGAACCTGACTGTGTTCTTCTACAGCTATAGTCAGTCAGTCAGCTGAGGTTCAGAAACTGCCATCCGGAGAGCACAGCAGTGAGTGACCGCTGTGTACCATGAAGGGGGCAGTGACAGGCAGCAGGTGCCTTTCTGAGCAAGGTCAGTTGTACTCCCTGCTCTTCTCTTAGAATAAGCTCCTCTTTGCATCTCTAGCTAGAAAACTTTGTTTCTCTTGCAAGCAAACACTCCTGTTGTTTGGAAGACCTACTGTACACAAGGGCACTAGCAGGGTGTGGGGAGGCAAGACTGGTTACTGTCAGGGAGTGTCTGCCCTTTTGAAGTATTTCCATATGTTTTGCTCCCTCACAGTTATCTAATGTCCTATTTCACTTTATAGTTTTAAGCACTTAATTACTGGCTAATTATTGAGTCAGTTCATGTTTTCTCTCTAATTAAATCAAAAACATCTTGATATCAAGAACCATGTCATATATATTTTCTTTAACCCTTAACAGTACCCAGGGCAGAACCAGATGTATTTTAGCCAATAACAAAATCTTTTCCATTGTTTGTTTGTTAAACAATGAGGAAAGTAAATATAGAATCAAGAGCCAATCATGTTATTCACTTAAATAAATGAAAATTTCACTTATCTCCTCTTTGACCTACCCACTCACCCATGCTTTATCTAGTTCAGTGTGACTCAGAGACAAGCTAGATTGATCAAGCTTCCTGTACTCCACCAAGTTTAAGGTGAAATGAAATCTAGGAAGTGGAAGTACAAAGGAAAGTACACATGGGAAGCTCTTAAGGGGTACAATTCAGCAGCACTTGGTGACCGCAAGTCTTGCTCATTGGGCGGGGAAGGTAATCAAAGATGGGTAGGAATCTTAGTGTGGTTCCAAAGAGACTTACTTGGCAGGGTCCTGGGGAGAGTGCAGCTGGCCCAAGGGTACCGCCATGTGCCTAGTCCTCCCCTCCAAGGAACTTCATTCCTTGAAGGACAAACAGAATTTTGAATATAGGAATTGGACCCAGGGTTAATTTCAAGTAAAGCTATACATGTCTAAAAATTAGAAATGCAAAGAGAGAAAAAAATGGGCCACTTTTTAATTTTTTTTCTCCCTGAAACTATGGATTGTGAGCCTACTCAAAGGATCCTGCCTGGGAGAGATCCGACTGAGCGAAGTGAGATGCCGTTTCTGAGAACCAAGAACTCAGCAGCAGATGCAGGCCTGCCAGGATGGAGAATCAAAAAAAGCAGCCTCTTACGTCACAGCGAAAAAGAGCTTAGGAATCTTAGGAATTTTTACCTTTGCTTTGGGAGGACTTTGGGCACTTGGGTCAGTATGGGAATGGAGTCATCCCAGAAATGAGTTGTGGAGAGCTTTGTAGTTCACGGCACAGCCTTCTTTCCAAATCTTCTGATCATCTTGTTAAAGATGAAAGAAGAGAACCAAGTGGTGGTTTGTTGGTAGTGGACACTGATGGAGTAGGGTTTCTCAATTTGTTTTCCCTCGTATGTAATAATCAGCTTTTCTTCTTCTTCTTCTTTTTTTTTTTTTTTTTTTTTACTGCAATGGAATACCAGAGGCAACTAATTTTATAAAGTGGAAATCTTTGTTTCCCTCCAACTTTAGAAGAATCAAGTCCAAGATCGATCTGCCCAGTGGTTAGGCATCTGATGAGGCTGACAATGCTAGAGCATGGAGCATGCATGGGGGAACGATTACGTGGTGAGCCAGAGAATGGGGCGGAGAGGCAGGCTTGATTCTGGCTTTTCTAACAACAACTTCCAAGGCCCCGAGGCCCATCTTCGTAAATACCATCTATGGGTTAAATTTCCAGACACTTGGTACCACTAACATCTCATTCTGGAGTTTAAGATATCTACAAGAGTACACAGATCAAATCATGTGTAAGCTACAGTACCATACTTCTAAAAATCTCCAAGATAGAGGCAGATGCCTGCATTTTAAACTGAATATATTTGCGATGGAGCCAGAACATGCCAAGATTTCCTATGATCATTGACTAGAATTTTTTTTAAAGATCAATTTATTTTTATTGGAAAAGGAGAGTTACAGAGAGAGAAAGAGAGGCAGGGAGAGATCTTTCATCCACTGGTTTATTCCCCAAAGGGCTGCTTGCAATGGCCAGAGCTGAGCTGATCTGAAGCCAGGAGCCAGGTGGTTTTCTAGGTCTGCCATGGTGGGTGCATGGGCCCAAGGACTCACACCATCCCATGCTGTCTTCCCAGGTCATTAGTACAGAGCTGAATAGGAAGTGGAGCAACTGGGACTTGAATTGGTGTCCATATGGGATGCCGGAACCTTAGTCAGTAGATGTTACATCACCATGCCCGCCCCAACTAGAAAATCTTTCATGATATAATCTTAGATCCTTTTGGTGGGTCAATCAGAGATCAAATTTTGTGGGTTTTTTTTAAAATAAATTTTTAAAAATTATGCTTATATCTTTTCTCTGCAAATTATATAGGATTTATTTGGCATTTGAAATAATCAGAAAAGCTGATTACATAACTTAGTATCGTTGGCTTTAATGGGAACAAATCAAATAGCAATTAGGTTGAAAAGAGGGGATTAGTGTGTTTCTTCCCTTTTCCAATCCTGCTCATCCTTATCAGGACCTTTGAGGGGCTGGTGTTGTGGCACAGTGGGTTAAGACACTGGCAGCCCATAGAGGAGCTCTGATTTGAGTTGCAGCTGAGTGTCCAGTCCAGTTCCCTGCTAAAGAGCCTGAGGAGGCAGTGAAAGATGACCCAAGTGCTCAGGCCCCGTCCAGACCTGACCGATGTGGCTGCTTGGAAAGTGAACCAACATATGGATGATCTCTGTCTCTCAACTGTATTTGATGCATGGCAAAAACCCTCCAAGAATCCTGGCCCTCATGGAGTGCCCCACCAGCACTAAGATCACAGGGCATGTGGAAATGCTGGAAACTACAGAAATATCATGGTGGTGAGGCTCCCGCATCAGTCCTGGGGATCACACATATGGAATATGGAGAAAGCAGCTGAGCAGTAGGTGACTCCAATACAGAGGGCAAGAGTGGATGGAAGGATGGGTAGTATTGACTGGGAAAATGGCTGTAATGCAGCAGGTTTTTGGAGACTACTAACAATATGATTCCAGGTGACTTCTTTTTCTTAGTCTTCAACACAGCTGGCTGAAATAAAGAATGTTCCAGATAGTAAAGGGGATTGGCAGGATTGAGAGAGAGGAACCCAGGGAATTGGTTCCAGGCATTTTTTAGGCATTTTTTAACTTGAATTTTTCATCTCCATGCAGCAGCCAATTATCACACATAAAATGCAATATGCAATGTATGTGTGTGTAATTTATCATATATAATATAAAGTGAGAAATATATGATCTCTGTCTAGTGTGGATAATCGGAACTCTCAGGCTCGCAGTGTTTGACAACCATTGAAAAATAAATGTTTAACCTTATGGCTGTTAAGTGAAATTTTAAGAAGGCCGGGAGAGATCAGTGCTTGTGTTTTATCTAAAGTCAAGTCTCAAATCCTACTTGTTTTTCATCAAATTTAGACAGCATGCCTCAGTTCCCAGTGGCAGATGATGTCATTTAACAGGCTTTTCAGTTGTTTGTGCTTCTTTCAGTGTTGGCAAATGCTAGAGCCAAAAAAACCGAAGAGGAAACGATACAAGATGAAGAGAGGCAGAGACATCCAGGAGTCAACTGTCTTATGGGCTTCATTAGGAATATTTTTTCAGCCCACCGGAAAGCCAGAGAGAATTCTTCCACTCTTATTGCATACCTAGCCAACACAGCTGAGAAAGCCAGACTACAAGCAGAGACTTAGAATTTGCTTTAATGTAATGAGGATGTACCAAGTACCCTGTACATGCCAAGTGCCAGAGTTACACAGGGCAATGGCACTCAACTCTCTCCTCAAGGAGTTTGTAACCTATTTAAGGATAACAAAGTGAGGAGCAGAAAGGACACTAAAAATGACCAAACACATCCTTCACTATTCATTCATGCCTCTCACAGAATTTTTTGACCATCCCTTTATATTGCCAAATATCGAATGGTGCCAGGGATGTTGGAATGGAAAAAACAGAGATGTCTTCTGCTGTCATGCAGATTTCATTCCAGGAGAGCAGACACATTTTAGAAATATCATTTTGACACATGCACCTTTCTCAAAAAGTTAAGCAAAGAATTACTGTCTGATCCAGCAATTCCATTTGTAGGTATAACCCCCAAATAGTTGAAAACAGGGATTCAAGCAGGTTGTTGTACACTAACGTTCATAGCAGCATTACTCAAAATAGTCACAAGCTAGAAACAACCTATTTGTTGATGAATATGTGATGTGCGCATTAAAAAATTTTATTTATTTTTTATTGGAAAGTCCGATATACAGAGAGAGACAGAGAAGGAGATCTTCCATCTGCTGATTCACTCCCTAAGTGGCTGTAACAACCAGAGCTGAGCTGATCCAAAGCCAGGAGCCAGGAGTTTCTCCTGGGTCTCCCACACAGATACAGGGTCCCAAGGCTTCAGGACCATCCTTGACTGCTTTCCCAAGTCACAAGCAGGGAGCTGGATGAGAAGTGGGGCTGCCCAAGACATGAACTCGTGCCAATATGGGATCCCAGCACGTGCAAGTTGAGGACTTTAACCACTAGGCTACCGTGCCGGACCTGTAATATGCACATTTACTGGAATATATGCAGCCTTGAAAGACGTGAAGGAGGGTGATCATTTCAGGCAGCGATTGTGATACAGGGCTATCTGGGTTCAATACCCCAACCCCAGATTTTTGTCATTGCATACCCTTTGAGGCAGCAGTGATGGCTCAAGCTATTGCGCTCCTGCCACTCTCAGAGGGAACCTGGATTAAGTTCCTGGCTTTCAGTTTCAGCCTCTGCTTCAAACTGGGACAACTATGGGCAGCTGGGGGAGTGAATCAGGATACGGGATCTCTCTGCTTCTCTATCAAATGAACTTTAAAAAGCAAAGGAGTGAAGTTTTGATACCTGTTACCACATGGCTGAGCCTTGAAAGCAATATGCTAAGTAAATCAAAACAGCCACAAAAACACACAAATATTCAATGTTTGCATTTACATGAGGCAAAGTCATTGAGGTAGCAAGTGTAACCAAGCTTACCAGAAACTGCAGAAAGAATGTCAATTTGGGAAGATGAAGAGTCCTAGAAATGGGTAGTAGTGATGGTTGCATAACATCATAAATATGCTAACATCGCTGAATTGTATAATTAAAACTGGATAAAATGGGACTGACACCACGATGTAGTAGTAAGCTAAGCTTCCTTCTACGGTGCCAGCATTCCAAATAGATGCCAGTTTGATTCTCAGCTGTTCCACTTTCAATCCAGCTCCCTACTTATGGCCTGGGTAAGTGGCAGAAGATGGCTCAAGTCCTTGGGCCCCTGAACCTTTGTGGAAGATTTGGAAGAAGTTCCCGGCTCCTGGGTTCAGACCAGTCCAGCTCCAGCTGGTGTGACCATTTAGGGAGTGGACCAGCAGATAGACAATTTCTCTTTCTGTATGTCTCTCCTTTCTTTGTCACTATGCCTAGAGAACAAAAATAAAATGAATCTTTAAAACATGGTTAAAATGGTAACTCTTGGATTATGTAGATCTTACTACAATGGACAAACATGCTGATAACTTGACAAGGGCACAAAGATGACTGGATATTGACTGTAGACTAAGTGACAACAGATGGCCACTCTGAGGAGGGGTCCTCTAAGCTAAGATCCAACTTCAAGAATGAGAAGCAAGCAAAGGACATTCAGAAGTCATAGTGTACTCAGAAGACTGAACCACTAGAACCAAGGTTAAAAGGTTCAAAACTGGCTTGGGATGTTTGAGGACCAGAAAGAAGGCCAGGGGATAAAGGAAGTGAGGGGAGGAGGAGTGAAGTGAGAGGTCAAATTGAGACTGAAGATATAAGCAGGAGGCTTCGGGGAGTCAAAACAAAGGTTTGAAATATCTTCTGCTGAAATAGGAATTCATGGGAAGGGTTTAAGACGTGACATGATTTGATTCACAAACACTAGGAGAGGTATATAGCAATCAGGTTGACAAGTGATGAAATAAAAGGTGGCAACTACTTTGGTAGATATTACCATAGTCAGGGTGTGCAATGACAGTGACTGGACTTTGGGATAAGTAAGGAGAAAGAATTGACAGGGCTTGCTAAGGAGTTGACTGTGGGAGTAGAATGGGGGCGGGGGAGGGAACGAATCTACCATGGCTCCTTAACATTTCTGACCAAAGCCACTGGATTGCTTATGGCACCACTGAGTATAAAAAAGGGTGGCAGGATTGAGGTAGCAAGAGGAATTGGGAGTTCTATTGTGGCCTGGCTAAGTTTGAGATATCTACTGGATACGATGTGTAAGCAGTTGAAAATTCAGGTCTGGAGTTCAAAAAGAGGAAAGAAATAGGGACACAACTTAAAAATTCTTAGCATGTGCATTAAAGGTTTGGGAGTGGACATAATTGCAAATGGTTGGAAGTATAGATGGATCAAGGCCATGGTCCTGTATCATGCTTCTAAGTCTACACACATTTCATCTTACACTCACTGACACACCCAAGTGGGAACACAATGATTAAAGTAGAAGTGGAGTTCAGAGACAGAGAAGGAGGATGTATTCTGACTTTCTGACTTGAGAAATTTAACATGGATTCATTTTACCTGAGACTGAAGTGATAGGTAGAGAGATATTCAGGGAGAGGGAGGCTGGAGAAAGTGCCACAGATGGAAGGAACGCAGATTCCAAGTTATGCTTTTAAACACTGTTTTCCAGTGGCCAACGCCACGATGTAGTAGCTAAGTTTCTGCCTGGGACACAGCAGCCCATGTGGTCACCAGTTTGAGTCCCGTTTGCTCCACTTCTGATCAAGCTCCTTGCTTATGCCCTAGGAATGCAGTGGAGGGTGACTCAAGTTCTGGGGACCCTGCATCCTCGTGGGAGGCCAAGAGAAAACTCCTGGATCCTGATTTCTGGCTTTGTATTACCCCAGCTCCAGCTGTTGTGGCCACTGGAGGAGTGAATCAGTGGGTAGAATATCTCTCTTTTTCTCTACCTCTCTATAACTCTTTCAAATTAAAATAAGATAAATCTTAAGAAACAAAAACAAAAACCAGTGTTTTCAAAGAAACAATGTGATGCTCTCAGAAAATGTAGAGCTATGCTCACAGCAGGCTGCTGTATATCAGGGATCTGTATACTATGGAGTCATCGTATTTATGGAGGTTAATTTTTTTTCAGATGGCTTAAATTTTTCATATAAGTGTAAACAAAAGCTGTGATTGAAGATGATGTTAGTGATAGATTTTTTTGAACCAAAGGCATCCAAAATATTATTGTGTTAACCTGTAACCAACATAAAAATTATTGGAAATGTTTTATCATTCATTTTGACAACTGTAAAGACTTTAATCACATTTTAATTGCTATTTCTCCTTTTTTCTGAAATGTAATAAAATGCACATGGCATAAAATTTTCCACCCAGATCAATACTTTTTTGTGGCCACGAATGCAGATGTCTTGTGGAGGATAATATTGCCCTTGTATTGATTTTCTAGTCACTTCAGGTGTTGACGGCTGCTCTGCTGCACACCTGCTCTGCATCCGTAGACGCCTGTGCATCTGTAAGTTTTTTCTTTATTTTTAGGGAATACTTCATTGAAATGGTTGGAGAAGAACTGAATTGTCAATGGCGTTCATATATAGGTAGCTGTGAGAAATATTGATCTGTAGTCCTTATACTCAAAGGAGCAAAGCTAATGGCATTTCTTTAAATTTTTTTTAAAGATTTATTTTTATTATTTTTTTATTGGAAAGGTGGATATACAGAGAGGAGAGACAGAGAGGAAGATCTTCCATCCGATGATTCACTCCCCAAGTGAGCGCAACGGCCGATGCTATGCCGATCCAAAGCCAGGAGCCTCTTCTGGGTCTCCCATGTGGGTGCAGGGTCCCAAAGCTTTGGGCCGTCCTCGACTGCTTTCCCGGGCCACAGGCAGGGAGCTGGAAGGGAAGCGGGGCTGCCGGGATTAGAACCAGCACCCATATGGGATCCCGGGCGTGCAAGGTGAGGACCTTAACCACTGCACCACCGCGCCGGGCCCCATTTCTTTAATTTTTAAAAATCATTAAAAGTGTCCATGCATAACTCAAGCTCAGCCATTGGTATTCACTTCCTGCCCTCTAAGTTGTTGCAGAGGTCCTTGGGTCTTAGACCCTCTGATGTGAGTTTACTCTCATTAGGACTTGTGCTTTCCATTGAAGCATTAGTCCAGTGCCTCATGTGGGGCGGCTCAGCTGCCAATTCCCTATTCTTGAGGCATTGGATGCTGGGGTGAGGCTCCCTTGTGTGCCATACAGACTCTGAGGTCTTGCCGCATCCTCATGATCCAATAGAACTTTCTGCAATGATGCCAGTATGCTACAATTGCCCTGTCTAATGCGGTAGCCACTAGCCTTGTGTGACTATGGAGTACTCGAAATGTTGCTTGTACCACCCAGTACTAGAAGATTTAATTTCATTTTAAAATACAGAACTCATACATAGTCAGTCACTGCTGTGGTGACACTTATTCCCGACTTCCTTTCTCTTTTGGCCTCCTGACATCTGGAGGAAATCTCTCTTCCTTCTCTTTTGTCCCCAAAACACATCTTACCTCCATTTGGAATCATCTTCCGCAACTTAGATGATTTTCATAGAATTTTCCTAAAGAATTGAAAGAGCCTCAAATTCATTGTGTTGGCCTCACCCTACAAAAATGCTTAAATGAAGGAAATGCCAAGAGTCTGGCTACTTCCTTGAAATTGAGAAGAAAAATATATGGAGAACACAAGCATGTTAACAATTCAGTATGTTGCCATGCATTACGCAGGGAAGATGTCTGGGTGATGTAACAGCACCCCTACATCACAGCTGTCAGGTTATTCTAGCATGCGTATACTGCTCTGTGGCTTACCAACCCTCACCACTACTGAGTATGTTGGAACATTGCTGTGGCTTCACATATGAAGAAATTAGGAGCAGTCAGCAAAAGCCTGAGCAAATGGTTTGCATGACTTTGGTGGGATCTGAATCTGCCTCACCCACAGCTTCCAAGGGCTGGTCATCTGCCAGGAGGATGGAGTATTATTTACAAAGAAAGGTTTCCTCTTAGCCAAGATTGAGCGTGTAGATGCTTTCTCTCTTGACTGTGATAATTGGGAAAATAATCAAAGGAATACTTCATGTTGCTACTCTGTTACTGATGCTGCTGTTTGCTGAGATGTGTTAAGTAATTAGAAGAGGTGATTCCATGGCTCTTTCTCACGCATCAGTGAAATGTTGTGTACGAGTTGAGTGAATCTTTAGGTTATGATCTTAAAGTAATTAAGAGTGCCAAGGTGGGGGGATTAACAATCTTTGTTGTAGTCTGGATACAAGAGAATATACAGACACAGGCTATCTGGAAACATTGTCATTTAGTGCTGGTTCTAGCACTTGAGAAGTCACCTTCAATCAGATACCAAATTTCTTTAATATGATCTGATTCTTTCTGTGGGAAACTATCTGATTGTTTCTGCTTGACCCAGCTTACACCTGTTATCTCTGCATCCTGTCCCTCTCCTACTTCACTCCAATTTAGAGCTGAAGGTTGAGAATTTAAACAGTACTCAATATAAATGCAGGTCACCCAACTTCTGCTTTTCTTTTCTCTCTCCCAGATGGGCTGTCACACAAAACAAAGCAAAATTACCATAAATTTTAGGATCTTGATGTGTTTTGTTTTTCAATTCTAGAATCAGACAATACTTCATTCCATGAAACACAGAAAGTGTTTCTATGAGTTGAGTGGCAGAAATCGGTTAGATAGATACATAGAAACAAAGCAGAGTGGATGGATCATTCGAAAGTTACTTTTGTTGTAAGGTGGAGCCACTGGAACAGAACAACAGGACAGTAACCAGTTGGCTAACATTAGGTTATTTAAGATGGTTTTTTTTTTGCAAGTATTAAAGCAGAGAAATTTCATAATTATGCTAATTGAAACTGGTTGGTTCAGGAACCTTGGTTGCGATCTCTTCTGATCTAAGTGATCTGAGAACTAACCGAGCTCTGGTTTGGTGACCTGGAACCTCAGCAGGAGTGACTCCATGTTGATCTGTAGTGTAGTCCATAGAAGTCCAATGCAGGAGATGCTTGCAGAATAAGGGCCGCTTGTCATTTGTATTTAACACATCGTTAACCCCAGGATCTCTTCTTACTTCCTAGGTGTTGACCTGAGCCTGAGAAATCTTCTAATCTCAACCTGTTGAGACTGTCTAAAATATATTATGTCTGCAGTGTTTTTTAAAAAGGTTTAAAAAAATCTGTTTCTCAGTTAGTGACACCCGCACACTTCCCCATCTCCAGCTAGCACATCCCTCAGGTACTGGGTTCATCCAACCTATAGAAGATCCTTCTCTTTCCACCCTATGGCACACCATCTCTGTTAGTGGAGGTGGGTGAATAGGAGAGAATCTTACCTTCATGCAACGAAGAATTCAAACATGATACAGAGAGCAGTGGCAAGCAAGGTAGAAAGGTTTATCAGGGTAGGGCATCTGTCAGAACAGATGGATACCTCTTCAGACAGAATGAGAGAGAGAGAAGAGAAGAAAGAATGTGTGCGTGTGTGTGTGTACTCTGTCATTCAGACTGGAGAAAGCAAGGTGACATGATTGAAGGGAGAGAAGTCATGTGACAGGCCAGGCTGGAGGCTCAGATGATAGCTGGGAGCTAAACTTGAAATCTGGACTCATGGTGGGACTTATAAGGGAATAGGATCCAGGTCTTCCAGGCAGTTTCTCTTTCTCTGCCTCCCTCTTCTCCGGGACATAGGATTTGCTGAGTGTGAGTGAAGTAACCATCTCCGGAGGTTTCCTATTCAGTACTGGCGGACAAGTTTTACTGTGTGATGTTCTCAGCCTGGGTCACCAGTTTTGTGCTGAGTAGAATGGGTTCCCCTTGGAAGCTGTCCCGGGGCAGGAGATGGGGAGGCTGGATCACCTGTAAACTTATGGGGTCTGGGCAGGATTTTGTTGTAAACTGCTGAGCTGCTTCCAAGTCATTTGGGAAATAAACCAGTGATGGAAGAATGGAAGTTTGATATTTTTTTTTGAGAGGAGGATTTGTAGGAGATGAGAGCACAGTGCAGGGGCAATTTCTGGGAAGGTTCTTCATTGAAAATTGCATTAATATCTCATTGATTGGTTTTATCAAATAAATAAATAAATATTTCTTGCTTCTGCAAGTTTCCACTGTTCCCATGAAGATACCGGTAAGGCAGCCTAGGAAACCTACTGGTCACAATAGTTTTCAAAGGCTAAGGACTGTGAGATATGCAGATAGATGCAAAAACGGATGGGAAAAAACCTTAGAGCTGAAACCTGCAGTTGTGTTGTTGGTTCTGGCACTGGAAATACAAAACCATGGCTGGCTACCAAAAAAGGAGAGCGTCACTCTGAAAAGATCAGCGGGCAGATAAGAGTGACTAATGAGGATCAGAAGCCTGGGAACTGAGCTTCTAGACTTTGCAGTTTAGAGCAGGATTTACAACCAAAGATGAGTGATTGGTAGTTTCCAATTACCTTGAGCTAGTTTTATAATACACATCCGCTTCTTTCTAAGAATTAATTCCTAAACAGGGAAAACTGGTGATAAAGATTTGAAAGACGTTGACGCTAGAAATAAAGTCAGTTGAGTATCCACTCTGTCTGCTGTCTGTCTATCTATCTATCTATCTATCTATCTATCTATCTATCTATCTATCTATCACCACTCCTCTCTATCGTTCACACCGACTTCACCTTCATTACAACAGCCCCAAGAATCAGGTGTAATGATGTCATTTTAGACAAAAGAACAGCAAGGATCTCAGATATTGAGACATTGATTCAAACACTCAATTAGTAAATGACTTTAGGGACCCTGATATTTCTGTATTAAGTTTTTTAAAGTTATATTTATTTTTATGAAAGGGCAGATATACAGAGAGGAGAGACAAAGATCTTCATCCACTGGGTCACTCCCCAAATGGCTGCAATGGCCAGAGCTAAGCTGATCTGAAGCCACGAGTCAGGAGTCAAGGACCTCTTCCGGGTCTCCCATGTGGATGCAGAGTCTCAAGGCTTTGGGTCATTCTCCACTGCTTTTCCAGGCCACAAGCAGGGAGCTGAATGGAAAGTGGAACAGCCAGGATATGAATGAACATGTTCCCCTATTGGACGCCAGCACTTGGAGGTGGATAACCAGTCAGTTGAGTCACCACACGTAGCCCTTCTGTATTGGTTTTCAAGGAGAAAATGCTGTGGATACACTGGATGTTGAGACTGGGACTGGTTCTGAGACTTCAGTTAGAAAAGTTCTGTAAAAAGCCTGATTCTTTCAGGTCTGGAATCACCTCAGATGAAGTTTCTTTGGGAATCACCCCAACTGAACCACTTGACTCAGAATTCCAAACATGGAATGGTCTGACTATGAAATGCGTGTATCAGAGCTGGGACCCCTCAGTGGCTTAGACAGAGCAGTGGACAGCATATCCAGATGCACATGGAGGATATGGCAGTACACTGGAGCCTGCAGAAGACTCCTGGCACCATGACAGAGGACAGAAGACAGAATAAATCAATCAACTACCCCAACAAAGAGTACGCAGTGAATAACTGGGCAAACAGAGGCTCTAAGGTGGACTATGTCAGCCAGTGGAGTCTGAAAAGATTTCATTGTGATTGGAGTGGCAAGATCAGCAGCAACACAGAACTGTTGAACTATCAAAATAATTTGAGCAATGCCCTTGGAGCATACCCCACACTGGGGAACCTGGGATGGTTGGGAAGCTGGGTGTGGCTTCTCCCCTTATCTCTCCCCTCTCTCCAGATACAGGAAGGAAAAAAGAGAATGTCAAAACAATTGTCTCACCCACTTTCCTCTATCCCTTGACTCTTCACACCCTAATCAAATGTGTAAAAATTACCAAAAATAAAACTTACACAATAAAAAAAAAAAGCCTGATTCTTTTGTATCTATGCTGGTCTAACAGTGGACTGACCGGACCTGGAAGCAACAGACTCCTGCCCCTGGGATCCTCTGCATCAACTGTCTTTGCCAGCTTACTAATAAACAACTAGTTCATTAACATGTGGTGTGTGTGCAGCAGCATTTGGCTGACTTCCTTTCATTATAAGTGGTATCTCATTTGTAGATAGGAGTTGCTACTACTTTTGGCTTAGCCATTTGCACATGACCTGTCCATCACAGACAGTTTTCAAGACCCACTCATGACTGTGTTAGTTTCACAGTGTAGAAATTTACCAAATTTATGGAAGGACCTGTGACATGGCTGAAAGGGAAAGACATCCAGCAGAAGCAATTAGATGTTCAAATGTTAGCATTTTGGGGACTAATGAGACAGCATAACTGCATAGTCCTGAAACATAGGACCCACAAGTGCCTGATGGAATGGGTACCACTCTTCCCTCAGTGTCTGCCCCTGAGCTACAAGCTCTGTGACTAAGAGGATCTGAGAAGTGTCCATGAGCCAAATCTTATAAACTCACTCCTGAATCCAGGAACATACTGCATCAGGGACTTCTGAAGTAGGACCACCTGCAAACAGCCACCTGGAGTGCTGGTTCAAATGCAAATTCTTCGTCCTATTCCAGACATCCTGAGTCTGCACCTGCTCTTACCAGGGGGGTGGGGAGGGGCAGGTATGTCTAGACCCAGGTATGTCTAGATGATTAACAAGCTTTTCAAGCAGTTCTTAATCTATTTAATAACAGCCTCTATTTGTTCAACCAAAGTAGAGAAGCACGATAGTCTTAACCCTCACGTTCTTTGTAACAACTCATCCTGGTTGCAAAAATATTAAAATGGGAAGGAGAGGCCAGTGAGGTTGCATAGCAGGCTAATCTTCCCTCTGCAGGATCTGCAACGGACATTGGTTCATGTCCCAGCTGCTCTAGTTCCAGTGCAGCTTCTTCCTTATGGTCTGGGAAAACAACAGAGGATGGTTCAGATCCATGGGATGCTATGACCATGTGGGAAACTTGAAGGAAGTTTCTGGCTCCTGGCTTTGGATTAGCTCAGCTCTAGCCATCGCAGCCATTTCAGGAATGAACTAGCAGAAGACCTTTCTGTGTCTCTCCTTGTCTCTTTGTAAAAATCTGCCTTTCCAATAAAAAAATAAATAAATTTTAAAAAGAGTGGAAGAAATGTGCATGTTAGAATAAAGGCAAAAACCACCTCCCTAATATTTCTATAGCTGAACCAGTATCTCACCACTAAAACACAGACGCAAGGCCTGCGTGCAATTTCTTTTCCCTTTCTGGGACAAGTCGATGGGAAAGTTTTCTCCAGGGTATCTCGAATCCCATCAAGCTGGATTTATCCCTGAGTTTCAGGCAGCTTCCTCTCTCTAGCTCCTTACCCAAGAAGCAGCTCTTGACATTTTGAGATCTACACTCAGAGGCACACAAAGAGAGGAAACAAACCCCACCGAGACCCCTCCCCAGACAGCCAGCTCTGGGACAAAGCTCACACCTCTGCCTTCTGATTGGTTTCCTGTGAAGCCTGCAGGGTTCTCTTTCCTGTGGGCTCCAGCATATGGCTTTTTTTTTTTTTTTTCCAGCATAAGGCTTTTTGACAGCTGGATTGCTGATCTCAGCAGTTCCTTTGCTCTAAAATCCATAGAGGTATGACAGAACAGACACCAAGTGTAAATGAATCTTACATCTTCCTGTCAGTTCCTCCATTCTTTTGAAAAATCTATTTCCATTTTATTTGAAATAGAGGGAAAGAGTGATCTTCCCATTTGCTCTTTCACTCCCTGAATGTGTACAACAGACAGGCTGGGCCAGGAGCTGCCATGTGCATGGCACTGCTTTGAGTTCTGCCTTTGAGCTGGTCCCAGCCCAGCCCAGATGGCCACAATGGCTGGGATAGGACCGGCTTAAAGCCAAGAGCCAGGAGATTCCTCTGGGCTATCCTCCAATGCTTTCCCAGGTACATTTGTAGGGAGCTGGCTCAAAATTAGAGCATCCAGGACTCAAATTGGTACCCATATGGGATGCTGGTACCATAGGTGGCATCTTGATCTGCTACACCATAGCATCGTCTACAACAGATTTCTGCTTTACTGAGGAATTGTGTATCTACCACCTATGTCCTCAAACCCTAATTAGTCCTATCTAGGGATAACGACAGCTTATTTGGGAGAAGTTTGTTTTACTGACATTATAGTGGCAAAAACATAAAATGTCACCCATAATTGAGATTTGAGGCTGGTTTGCTAAAATAGCAACTGTTTATCCCTAGCAGATGGGGATCCGCAGAGCCAGGGAGTAGATACAACAACCCTGCTGAGAGACCACTGTGACCTGTCCTGGTGGATTTCTACAGGGACCTTTAGAAAGACACCAAGGACAATGTGTTCACAATAAAAAAATAAGAGCAAGTACAGTGAAAGGGCCCTCCAAGGATGCCTCATGAGAAGGGTTGCCTGTTGAGCATCATCTCTAGTTCTGCCCTTGAGCCACACAGCCTTGTTGGAGCTGGATGAGCTGGATGAGCTGAAGCGAGGAATCTTAGGATGCAAGAATGGCTTTGAGAGCCTTCTCATAAAATGGCCTGCTACGATGCCTCAGAGTCTGGAACTGCCTACCAGGCACAATTATTCACCCTGACTTTTACTGGGTACCTTCCTCCCATTTCAATTACTTGGGATTTTTATAGAAAATTGGCTGTGGGAATTTGACCCCTCCAACTGCCTGGTAATAATTGGGTCTGAATAGTTAACTCAGCGTGGGCGGATTCTGGGCCGAGCCAGGGTATCCTCTAAAGAATTCGAGAGGAGCTGTCCTGGGCTGTAGGAAAACCAGGGAGCTGTTTATATAAAACGATGCTATTTATTTCTGAGAATTCAGAGCTGTTTACATAGTAGCAGGGGAAAACAGAAATGTCACTCAATCAGCAATGGAGACCAGTTTTCTGAAATAGCAACCTGTCTTTTCAAACACACTTTGACTGCTATCTGGTGGGGCTCTGAAAACGTCTTTAAGCATCTGGAATATTATATAAAGGAATCTAGATGTATCAATTTATACACACAGTCATATACACAATGGCTGAAAGTCCAGCTGGGTGATTTTTCTATGCCATGTATTTTGCTCTACTTATACTCATTAGTTCAAGTTCATTTAAAAATAGTAAATAATCCAATGCGATAATGACTGTGTTATCCTCATTCTGCACAAGAGGCTGAATGAGTTTAGGTGACATGATGCATTTTACAAAACTTCTAAAAGGAAGTTTGAGAGTATAGTTCTCCATTGCAAGGTAAAGTAAAAATGTCACATTTGAAGCACACAATACATACAGAATTACACTCTGTAACCAGTGCTAATCATTTCTTGAATTTTCTTTCACTAGTATCAATAGTGCCTACAAACAAGCAAATCATTTCATGTACCCCAAAACACATTGTATTCTGCACTATGGGCTGTCTCCCTTAATGCCCATCTCTAGAGGTGACCTCCAGATGGGAGAAGAGAGGGGTGTCTGATCTCCACTATATGCCCAGAGTTTTCCAGTCTGTCTGATGGACAGTGGGATGGATACTGAAGCTCATGCTGATTGTAATAGTGCTTTGAGCAAACTGGGTTCAAAGCTTGGAAGCCAGCAGTAAGAATGAGCTCATTAAGAGAGCTTTTGCTCTTTACTGTTTCTCTGTTTCTGCCCCCAAAACAGATGCTAGAGTACTGGGGACATGAAAAACTAAAAAAACAAAAAAAAACAAAAAAAAAAACCACCTAAGAAGTTAAACTAAAGGAGCCATTTTTTCCTGCCCTCCATAAGTACTTGACCGCAGAAGGCAGCATAGCATTGCATTGGCACACTTTGGCCAGGGTACTACTAAAGCACAGGTTAGAGAGGCCAGTGTGGCCCTGAAACATAGCAGGTGTCACAAAGCCAGTCAGGCTGGCCAGGATCCAGTATCAAGAGGCAACATTTTCCAAAGCAGGAGAGAGCTGGCAAGTAGTGCTGCCCTACAGATGTGAGGACTTACAGGAGGGAATGGTGTGCTGGCATCCACAGCTGACTCATCTCCACTCCCTTGCTTAGTTCATATACCTAGGAACTTGCTCAAATACTTAGGAAAGTTTAGAAGAAGGGCTGGATTAATATTGTCATGTTGTCATTTGTGAAATGATGGTGGCTTAGGCAAACACAGGTGAATACAAATTCAGAAAATTTTATTTTATTTTAGCGTTGGAAAGCTTTTAGAGGTGGGGATGCAAAGGAAGACCAATAATGACTTCTTCAATGTGGATCTCAGGTGGAATTCTCAGAGCCTTGGCTCTTCAGGAATCTCATTAAGGCAGCATTCTTTTCTGCACTTTCAACATCTAGAACTTTCATTAACTTTTGAACATCAAAACAAAATAGATTTTTTTTAAAATCTCAGTTAATCAGTGATTGGATCTCAAAAAGTGTGTCTACTTCATGTAAAGACATGTGATGGGCTGGTGTGATGGTTCAACTGGCTAATCCTCCAAATCCTCCTCCCCAGTGGGCACCAATTCATGTCCCAGCTGCTCTACTTCCCATCCAGCTCCCTGTTTGTGGCCTTGGAAAGCAACGGAGGATGACCCAAAATCTTGAGACCCTACACCCATGAGGGAGACCCGAAGGAAGCTCCTGGCTTTGGATTGACTGGCTGTCTCAGCTCTGGCCATTGTGGCCATTTGGGGAGTGAACCAGCAGACAGAACATCTTTCTCTCTGTACATCTACCTTTCCAATGAAAATAAATAAATCTTTTTTAAAAAGAAACATAGGTAGTAAGGAACCCAATGGACAGATCACAGCTGTCCAGTAGCCCAAATGAATTAATCTGAAACCACACATTAACTCAGTCCTCTCAGTGTCACATTTACTAGTTCAATTTGCACTGAAAATAACTAACAAATGAAGTCTGTGCCATCTGGTATTAATCAAATACCACTCTATGCAGTAGCTATGAAAAAATCATATGTTCTCCGTGGTCCCAAATCATGGCATTCATGATGCTCAACTCTCTTGGCATGCAAGTTGTTTTGTAGTTCATTCATGACCTTTCGTCATGGGCAATTTGGAGAACACTGGGCTCCAGTGGGTTAGGGTTAGGAAACCATAGTCTCCTTGGTGCTTAATTGAACTTCCAGTCTTTCTAGTCACCAAATACAGGACAGGAGTTCTGTTTTTCCAAGTGTTTTTGCCACGAGCCAAGCATAGCAAGTGGATATACAGAAGTGAGCAAAATAGGGAAAATTTATTGCCCCCCTAAAGGCAGATCCTGGGTGCCCCCAAATCAATTCAGAACCTACATACACCTTGTTTTAATGCCTCAGGACACTTAGGAAGAAAATAATGTAATGAAGACTTGAGCATCAATACTTCAAGACTGAATTGCAAATTCACATTATTGCAATCAAAGATTCATGTGGTTTTTTAGCTTCTCTTTATGCTCTCCAGTTTGACAAGGAAGAGGAAATAATCCATCCTTGTCAACAGGGAGTGCTTCAGGGTTTACAGGATAATAGAAATTTTTTTAAAGATTTATTTTTATTGCAAAGTCAGATATACAGAGAGGAGGAGAGACAGAGAGAAAGATCTTCCATCTGATGATTCACTCCCCAAGTGGCCACAACAGCCAGAGGTGAGCAGATCCAAAGCCAGGAGCCAGGAGCTCTTCCAAATCTCCCACATGGGTACAGAGTCCAAGGCTTTGGGCTGTCATTGATTGCTTTCTCATGCCACAAGCAGGGAAGCAGGATGTTAGAACTGGTGCCCATATGGGATCAAGGTGAGGACTTCAGCAACTAGGCTACTGTGCTGGGCCCAGAACCTGTTCTCTTATTTGACATTCTCTGGTGGGTTCCATGTTGTAGCCCTTCAAATAGAGTGGTCTTGTCCATGGAAGTTCCAGAGCAGTCATTTCTCATTTGGACCTGGCCCTAAGGTCTTTGATAATGCCCACATGTGCTATCTCTCAAACTCCCTGTAAATCCACAATCCCAAGATCCCAGAGCACATTGATGGGTGGCCTGTGGGCTATGCCTGGCCCAGGTCCCCCCAGCAGCTGCCATGCTGTAGGTCCGTGCACCCAAGCCCCGAGGTCAAACTCACCTGGGCACCTCCAAGATGGTGGTGGTGGTGGGCAGAGCCAGGAACTTGCTCCTGCTCGGAGCTGCCTGAAATTTCTTCACACAGCAATTATAGTGGAGGGAGATAAAGTAAGTTTAACTCAAAAGGTAAGAATTAGATCATGCATATGTGCTCGCACAAACTCCCTATTGCACCCACATATGTGCACATTGCCCCACATGAAGAATACCAATTGTAAATGGGCTGAGAAGGAGAAAAGAGACACATGAGGGAAAGTAGAAAGTGCACACAAGCACTTTTTCCATAATGGACTCTGGTGTAAGAGAGAGAAAGAGCACCTGCTAGCATCCCCTTTTATGAAGTGGCAGGAAGGAGAGTTCACTTCTACAGTCACGAAGTCACCTGGGAGTTTTATAACTCCATAAAATTCTACATGGCACTTAATATCCATATTTCCATAGCATCTTTCTTCCAGATCTGGGATGATGAAGGACATGCATTCCAGGAAAGGGAGTGTTTTGATTGATAAGCATGATAGTGTTGTACAGGAGGTGGAGAATTGTGGTTTGCCAATATCTCCAGCTTCCTAGATCTACCTAGCTGCCAGCCTACCCCATATTAGACCCATAGGAGAATGTCAAGTTCAACCCTTGTCTCTTTACAACAGCAGGTGTAGTAATTTTCCACTGTAAGCTGGATTCTTGTGTCTGGCCGAACTTAAACTGACAATCACTGTTTTTGTAAATTGATGAGTCCCAACCGGGGCAATTTGGCAATGGTGGGAGACATTTTTGGTTGCTATAATACAGGCGGTTGGTAGGAGGAGTGCCACTGTCATCTACTGGGTAGGGACCAGTGATGTTGTTGAGCATCCTACAACATACAGGACAGCTATGGTGACAAAGAACTTTCCAGTCCAAACTGTAGTACTAGTTCAGGATGAAAAATGCTACTCCAAGTCATTGGTGGGTAACTTAGGGCATTCTAGTGAGAGATTCTGTTTGCTTGTTCTTGGTTAGGTAGAGGGGTAGGAAGAATTTAAGCTTAAACAGGTTAGATCTGTGAGTTTGGAGAACAGTTTGTATTCACTGTACTTCATATATATTTTTCAACAGCTATTTAATAATCAATTCATTCAGATACAAGTACTCATTAACACTTTCTTTTTAAAAAGATTTATTTATTTTTATTAGAAAGTCAGATACACAGAGAGGAGGAGAGACAGAGAGGAAGATCTTCCATCTGCTGGTTCATGTCCCAAGTGGCTGCAATGGCCAGAGCTAAGCTGATCTGAAACCAGGAGCCAGGAACTTCTTCTGAGTCTCCCACATGGGTCCAGGGTCCCAAGGCCTTGGGCCATCCTCGATTGCTTTCCCAGGCCACAAGCAGGGAGCTGGATGGGAAGTGGGGCTGCTGGGATTAGAACCGGCGCCCATATGGAATCCTGGCCTGTGCAAGGCAAGGACTTATAGCTATGAGGCTACTGTGCCAGGCCCAACACTTTCTTTTCTGTTGTCATGAAACAACTTCCCTTTCAGAGTAATTTGGGATGCTTAGCGAGAAAAAAAATAATTTAGGACTCCATTGATGGAATTTTGTTCTACATCATAAACACAAATTCACATAGAGATGCTGATTTTTAAAGATAAAGGCCTTGGGGTGGGGGACATTGGGATGCACTGGGTTAGGTAAGCCACATCCTAAGATACCTGCATCCCATATTCAAGTGCTGGTTTAAATCCTAGCACTTTTTGTTTTCATACAACTTCCTCTGTCTGAATGCATACTGGGAGGCAGCAGACTATGGCTCATGTGCATGGACTCCTGGCTCCTAGCTTCAGCCTGGCCTAGCCAAGCCAGCTGTTGTGGTCATTTAGAGAATGAGCCAATTGATGTACTGTCTCTTTTTTCTTTCTCTATCTTCCTTCCCCAATCTCTATCTCAATCTCATCTTTCTGTGTGTGCTTCTGCCTTTCAAGCAGATGAAAATAGAGAAAATAAATAAACATTTAAAATTGAACATCTTTTTCCTCTCAACAGAAAACAGTTCAATTAAGATTTTAATATGTGGCATGAAGATTGGAATGGAATAAAAAATGCAAGCCTACTCTTGCTATCTGTAGAAAATGTAGTTTTTGTACGATGATATGTTGTCTAACTTCCTTGCTTCCACTCTTTCCTGGGGTTTCTTTTTAAGTTCTCTCCAATATTACCATTAGCAGAAAGGTATGATATTGTACATTGAGGTGAGGCTAGGAACATTGATTTAAAGGAAAATACAGTTAATTTCCTTTAGTAAGTAGGATTTTTCCATGAGACAAGAAAGAATTTCTGTTTTAGAAACAATTGAGGTTATTTGTCTGTTTATGCATGATTTAAGGATTGCAACATAATGTTTCCAACCCCAACCTTAACAGAAAAGATTTTTTATTCATTTGCTTTCTACTTTAAAAACACATGCGTATTGGCCCAAAATGTTGGCATACTGTGGAGTATTACATAGACTTTACACTGTTCTTTATCATAGCAAGTTCTCTAATCTCCAAAAAATAGGTTCTGGACCATCCCAAGACGTGGGACCTGCGTAAGGGTGGTTCTTCTAGGCCCCCTAGGGCTGTCTGCCCGGTGGCTGCACTGTATTAAGCAAGATGAGTCTACAGGGGACCAATAATGGCTGGGATCTGGCCTGTGCTTCCCCTTCTAAGCTGTATGCATTGACGCCAAGGACAATGGCCATGCAAGCCCCACTCCGGGCTGGATTGTCTTATGAGGAATGCCCCTGCCTTCAGTGGAGGCTGGTGGGGGCCCACGAGGAGCTCCACCTAGCATACTCATTGACTGTTTGAGCAGAGACTTCACAACTGTGTGCAAATGTGCTTGAGTTCCTGGTGACTTGTAACAGATTTCCATGCCCCACACTGACAGCCTGTGATCACAGGCTATATAATTATCATTTCAACACTATGCTATTAAGTCCTTAGCCAGCCATCAAAATATAGCAAGTGCTTATTAGGCCATGACACATACTCAAAGACAAATGACACGAGTACTGTGCTAACAGCATGCATCAGGGTCTGGCCCTTGACATCTCTGTTGTCTTTATGTTTTACTGTGGGTACTCACTCAGAAAATAAAGCTGAGATGTTGTGCTTTTCCTCTTGTAGTTAGCTAATTATTAGCTGAGCCGCACACCAGGAAGGAGAGTGAAAGGATTCTACCCCTGAATCGAAAGGGGAGGCTCTAAAAGTGTCCTGTCCGTAATGACCCCCCAGACCTGGGAAAGGTACAGAAATGTCATTCTAATCCCATCCTGCAATCATATTCCCTCCTGAGGGTCACTTGACCCTGAATGACGCCATGTCCTCCTTGGCAGACTGGAAACCTGGATGTTACCTTCCATCTTCCCCTTGCTCCACATTTGAAGGATGACTGGTGCCTGACATGAGTAGTGACTATCAGTTCTACCCCTTAAATGTCTCCAGTGTCATCATCACTTCTTAATCCTCAAGTCCTCTGCCTTAGCCCAAGGGTCTCCATCTGTTTGCTGGCCTAGGCTGCTGCTCCCTAGAAGATGAACACATGTGTCTGATCGATGCCACTCCCAGGCAGCCACAGGGCCCATAATTGGCTTCTGCCCAATCTTCTTCTCATATCTCTTTCTGAACCCCTACCTCTGGCAGGTTAGTTCATAGCATTATGTGTTGCTTCTTTGCCCCACATTTCTTTTTCTCCCTCTGTCCTACTACTAATGGCCCTCTACCTCTTGATCCATATGAGTCTACTCATGTGCCTGCTGCCCTGTTTTTCCCCCTTAAGGAATTAGTCATCTCCTGCTCACACTGCTATCTGAGTTATGGAAAGCTGGCTCTTTTGGGGAGAGTTTATAAGCATCTTATTTCCTTTAAAGATTAGACTAAAGGGGTAAGTTTTAGCTTCGTGGTTAGGACACAGGTTAGGATGCTTGCATTTCATGTTGGAGTGCCTGACTTTGATGCCTGGCTCCAGCGCTAGTTTTCTGTTAATTCAGACCTTAGGAGGCAGCAGGTGATGGTTCAAGTGGCTGGGTTCCTGTCACCCATGTGGGAGCCCTAGATTGAGTTCCTGGCTCCTGCCCTTGGCTCGTTCCAGTTCTGGTTGCTGCAGGCTTTTCATGAGTAGTCTAAGAGGTAGAGTACTCTAGCTCTGTCTTGTCTCTCAAAGTATCAGAACTAAAATACTGATCCAAATGTGACCATTATTAAAAGGAACAACTAGGAACTAGTAACATAGAAAGGCAAGGTCACTTCCAGCTGAGAGATTAATCCAGCATTGCATAATGGAGGAAATTTACAGTTTTTTTTTTTTTAAAGAGATTTGTTTACTTTTATTGGGAAGGCAGATTTACAGAAAGAAGGAGATACAGAGAGAAAGATCTTCCATCCACTGGTTCACTCCCCACGTGGCCTCAAACAGCAGAGCTGAGCCGGTCCAAAGCCAAGAGCCGGGAGCTTCTTCCAGGTCTCCCATACAGGTGCAAGGTCCTAAGGCTTTAGGATGTCCTTGACTGCTTTCCTAGACCACAAGCAGGGAGCTGGATGGGAAGTGGAGCAGCCAGGATATGAACTGGTGTCCATATGGAATCTTGGCACATGCAAGATAAAGACTTTAGCCCCTAGGCCACCATGCTGGACCATAGACTTTACTTTAAGACCAAATAGCAAATAATATTGGATAATAGCTGTTAAATTATTGCCTTATTAAATAATGGACAGGGACTGTTTGATTCACTTTATAAGAAAGTCTCCCGAGGTTGAAATTTATATTGATATTTATAAATAGAAGAGGAAGAAACTGAAGAACAAGGAAGCACTATAACAGGAGAGTGGCAGCAGCTAGATTTGAAGCCATGAAGTTTGATTTCAGATTCTACCCAGTTTACCCACTATCATACGCAGCACCTCTGTATCTGAATCATTTGACAATTCTACCCCAACTTTGTTATGCCCTGTGCCCTTGGCCCTGTTCTGTAAACATGGAGGGAGAATTCATGGAGGAAATTTAGTTAGCTCTTCATCCAAAGTCAGAAGCTCCCCAATTGCTAATACAAGGTGGCTTTGAGTTTGTAGACAAATGGAAGAGAGCTGTGTGTCTAAGGGGGCACAGGGTAGTTAGATGGATAGGAAGGGTGGCACTTGGAGAAGTCACTCCTTCACTGAGAGTTGACCTGCTGTGGCAATCAGTGAAGGTACCCTTTCTTGCCTGATTCCATCTACTGAGAACATGGTATATGTTCTGACTCACTGTCTTCAAACTATTTTTTTGAATTTATTTTTGTGTATTTCAAATGTAGAGTTAGAGTTAGAAAGAATACACTTTTCCATTCCCAGATGGTGCAACATCTGGATGTGGGCCAGGCAGAAGTCAGGATCCTGGAATTCCATCCAGGTGTCCCCCCATAAGTCAGAGACCAGAGAATTTGGCCAATCTTCCACAGCTTTCTCAGGTACATTACAGGGAGCTGGACTGGAAGCACAGCAGCTAGGACTTGAACTAACACTCAGATGGGGTGCCAGCATTGCAGGCAGTAGATGGCTGAAACCGCTGCTCCTCTATGCTGGCTCCTAAATTTAAAAAAAATTATTTATTTTCAATTATTTTAAAGGTAGAGATAGACACATGATAGGTAGGTAGACTGAGCGATTGATTGATAGATCTTCCACCTCTAGTTCATTCCTCAAATGCTAAAAACAACAGGGTCTAGGATAGTCTGTAGCTGAGATCCTAGAACTCAGTTCAGGTTTTTCACAAGTGTGACAGACAGCCAAGTGTCTTATTGAATCATCACTTGCTGTTTGCCCAGGGTGAGTGTTTTGAGCAAGCTGGGACTGGGAGCAGAGCTGGAATTTGATCTCGGGCTCTTTAGGATGTGATTACCTCAAGGAACATCAAGGATACACCTGTGTTCTCAACTTCCTGCCGTTACACTCAGGACATCACAACCTTGGTAACACTTGCTGCTGGCATCTGGTACACAAAGCACAGTGCAGATGGTGCATCTGCGGCCACACAGCTATTAATGATTGCTCTTTCCCGGGCACCTCAAGTTTCCAGGCTTGTTTGGGCCACTGAATGTCTACTGGAAGATTCTGTTACCTATAGAGGCAAAAATTAGTGTTAGAAAGTTGTAGTAGTTCTAGGCTAAACCAAATAGTCTCTCTTCCCTGAGGGCATTGAGATTAGTTTCTGATAAAAAGAAGGTCATTTCAGTGACCTCAGATAGCCATGTTAATGTTATCCTGTCATCTGCCTTTGCGGATCACTCAGGGCTTGTCTCCAGTCAAAATCAACAGCTGATCACTGTTTGCGATGTTGAGAAGCCACTCTTTCACAGAGCGCTGAGAGATCTTCTTGCAGGAGTGTTCCGAGAATCACGCTCAGCAGCCTGCCCTTTCGTAAGCAGACAAAGCCAGGATGACATTCAGGCTGAGGAGCTGTCAGGGTCAGAGTTCACGCTCTTTTAACCCAGACTATTGCAGCAGAGGTTTCACTTCATACGTGCCTAGAAAGGCTCCAGAGAAAACAATTTGGTAATTCCTTTTCCAGTTCTCTTCCTGCCAATTAATAAATGCTGGGTATTGTGAGCCACATGACTGCAGTTATTCTTTTCCACGCAGTCGTTTCAGGCAACTTTTCTGGAGCATCTGTACAGATGGAAGCCTGTATCCTGGGTGCAAAGGCAGCAATAAAGGACACTTCCACCTTTGTAAAAGAGGCTGAGCAGATGTCAGCACCGGGTGACAGTTACCATGAACTAAGGGATCCTCTCAATGTCAGGAGGAGGGTTTTTATAGAAGGGATATGTAGACTGTCCCTAACATGATTTTCAAAATTAGATCAGTAGAGTATGTATGATTGATTGTGTTGCCCAAGTGATTGGGACATAATAGCTAGATTCAACATAGACATTCATTGTCAAGGAATGCTGTGATCTGTGAATTTCAGGCCCTTTGTGAAACCCTGATAGACCAAAGACCATGATGCTGTGCAGTTGACTGTACAGTGGTCAGGGAGCTCCTCCTTGTTGGCCTCACAGAGCCCAGTCCATCATGCAGGCCCAGGAGCCTGGCAGGTCCTTGCTCCTGCTGGCAGCCTGATCCTTGAAAAGGCTGAGGGATTCATGGCAGTCTTGAGAAGCTGCTGGTCACTGGGGCAATAAGCATTTAGCCCCTGGAACCTATTTCCTTTGTGCATTCAACTAGGCAAGAACCCCAGAATCCCCTTTTACCTCCTTGTAGCATAGCTTCCCAGAAATACAGAGGCCAGGCCAATGGATCCAGCCAAAACATGTCTTTGGCAGAGATACCAACACACAGCCCTGGGAAACAAAGGAAGTCTAACAGATGCCTGGCTTCCTTTGAAGGAATCTGGATGGTTGGGATTGTTCACAGTGAGCTGTTGGCACCAGCAGGGGATGAAGACTGTGAGCCGAGTCCCAGCTTGTCTGTGCACCTTGTGGGGTTGGATACAGACTGCACCTGCTTCCCACAGCATTACATATGGTGTGAAGCTGGATGCAGGATGCTGTAGGGCTACCTGTGTGTGATGCAGCTTTCCCAAAGAGCTCAGGGAGACCATCAAGAAAGGGGCTGAGCCACACATGGGGAGTTGTGGGATCTGACCATCAAAAAAGCTTGTTCCAGGTCAAAAAAGCTTGTTCCAGGTCAGGGAGATTTCAGGGTATTTGTCGTGGTTTCTTTGAAAAGAAAATTTGCAAATTCCTTCAATGGTGCCAAGCCTCAGGCAGATTAAAAAAAATTTTCTTCCAAATATAGGGCATGTTTTTTCTGAAATCAAAGTCAATTGGTTTGCCAGCTATAAAGACAGGATTCTTGGTCCCCATTACCAGACCTCTTGAACTTGAATCTGAGGACAGGTCCTGAGAATTTGCACAGTTTAACAAATGCTCCAAGTAAGTCAATACTTTGCCCTAGAGCACTGAAATTCTGCCAGAAGTTACATGCAGAGTAAAGGACTGAGGTGCTGTGTTTGGGTGTCCCAAGTAGGGGTAATAGCTGCACAGAAGACTCACATGGAATTTAAGACTTGCCCTCACTTCCCCAAACATACTGAGTTCCTGACCTGAACTGCTGTGATAAGGTAGGCAGTAAATAATTCAGTAACTACAGAAGCATCTCACCTACACCTACTGGTTGTCTGACCTTGGGCAAGACAACTGATATTGCTGGGCTTCAGTTTCTACATTTTAAAAGGGTGGAGTTGGAGGGTTGGGTAAACTTAGACCCAAGAGGTCAGATGCTTTTTCTCTGCATCAAGCAAGCAGGAACCCGTGCACATTGGATCTGTACCCCGCGTCTACTCCTGTGTTTTTCTGGGTTAGTGGTGGAGAGCCCAGGCTCTGATCCTATGTGGATCCAAGCCCTGACACTCAGTTGTTACAGGATTTAGGGCAAGATACTTGATCCCCTGCCTCAGTTTACCCCCTTTAGAAGAGAGTACAGGTCATATTCTAATACCTTGTAGATGTTATTCTATGAAAATAGCAAGAAGCTGTAGTTTTCTGTTCTACATCTGCCTCACACCTCAGTGGATTAGACTAAAAATAAAAATGGTAAAGTTGCCAGTCATGCTGACAATAAACTGTTTATTTGACCTTCCCAGAAATCAAAATTGAGAAGAAAAACCAGCCAAATCTTTAGTTTCAATTGGCAATGGTGATGAAATTTCCATTTTCTTAATCCTTGCAATTAAAAGGTAGCCTTAAGACACCTAATGCTAAACCATCAATTGTGCTTCTGTTGTTCTAGCACCTTGTCCCTACCTTATAAGGGAAATAGCTTTGCTTTCTTAAAACATATATTGTTTGTTTACTTGTATGCTCCTCTATTGTCGGGTACCATTTCAATGAACAAGGTGTTTTTTTTTTTTAAGATTTATTTATTTATATGAAATGCAAAGTGAGAAAAGGGGAGGCGGAAAAAGAATGAGAGAGAGAGAGAGAGAAATCATTTGCTGGTTCACTCACTCCCCAAATTGCCAAAACAATTGGGACTGGAGCAGGCCACCCATGTGGGAGGCCTCAACGGGGTTCTAGGCTCCTGGCTTCAGCCTGGCACAACCCTGGCTGTTGTGGCCATGGCCATGTGGAGAGTAGCCCAGCAAATGAAAGATCTCTCTCTCTCTGTTCCTGTCTGTCACTCTGCCTTTCAGACAGATGGTAAAGCTGGATTAAAACAACCTTTTGGGATTGCTTTCCAAAACCATGGCCCTATACTCTACACACTTAGATGGAGTAACATGTGAAATGCCTCGTATTGTTGCAGGGAATTTCAACACAAAAGATGAAAGGCAACATTGATTTTTATCTCACAGCAAAGGAGAATTTTCATGCGGACAGTTTCAGTGAGAAAAGCAAGACACATTAAAGATAGAAACTTGGGGAGTGAGGGGGAAAAAAAAAACAAATAGAGATAGAAACCTGTTGTTGCAGCATCAGGAGGGGTGAGAGAGAGAGGAGAAAATGGTGGTGGTGATGTCTTTTAAGCACAATTAAGGGAACAGAACAGCTGTCAGTCAGCAACAGTGTGGGGACAGAGCCCATCAGAAGGCCAGAAGTGTAACCCTGTCTAGCTTGTGCTTGGTAAAAGGAAGAACTATCAGAAGGGCGTGACAGGTAACTGATGGCTGCACAGGGCACTGGAGACGAGGGACTGGTTTGCTCCGGACCTAACATGTCTCCCAGGCTTCAGCCTGGAACAGGAGGGGCCACAGGTGCCAGTTACGTCACAGACCTGGTGGGAATCCAGTTGACCAATGGCACATCTGAATGGACATTCCTTACATAGTTGGGGCACAGACAGCCCCTTTGCCTGCCCACGTGTCTAGAGGGTGTAAAACTCATCAACACGTATTTCAGCTGCCCTTTTTGCCTCCCTCTTCCTTCCCCTCTGTGCGAAGGGGGCCCAGGAGTGGATTTTCCAATCAAGCTTCCATTACAACTCTGAACAACTTGCTGATGTTATTCCACCAATGGGCGGGCGGTCCGTGGTCATCATCTAACAGTAACCTCTTTCCTCCAGTCTTGTGATAAGCTAAAAACCCAGAAGGGTATGATGGTACTTTTGTCTTGCTAAAGTACCATCTGGGCAGAAGCAAAATTTTATTCCATTTTATTTTATTTTTATTTTGTAACTTATAAATTTTTTTTATATTTTTGATGATTTTTACATAGCTGATGAGGGTGATTAGGGTCAAGGGCTGCATGAAGGTGGGTGAGATCCCCATTTCCACATCCTTTTTTTTTCCTTCCTGTATCTGGGGGAAGTCGGGAGACAAGGAGAGAAGCCGCACACACTCTCCCAAAGACCTCTGCACCCTGGGACAGAGGACAGCCAACTGACGCCACCACAGGGTGCCCAATGTGGCTGAGAGATTCAGACACCTGCACCTCTGAGCAGACTTACCTGGACTCTGCCCACCAACATCTATTCCATTTTAAAGATACTCCCCCTTGTCTCATTTTAACATCAACTTGACTCTAATCACTTTTTATCCACCCTTCTAGCCATCACAATAGGGGGCCTGGTCCTTTATAGTATACAGAATCTTTTAATTTTTCCCTCAAAGATTAAATATTTTCTATTTACTTATTCAAATATAATGTCTATTTGTACAATGTGTACTAATGAAATCAGGGTAATTAAAAATTTCCCTCCCTTTGTCATTACTTTAATGAGCAGAGCCTTGGAGCTCTTCTCTTTTATTTGCTCATAAAATACATTACAGTTTGTTGTGAATCACAGGCTCCACCATCCCCCACCTCGAGTGCCATGTAGTCCTAGAAACATATTCCTTCTCACTCTGACTTAGTCACTGTTACTAAACCTCCTTCTATTGCTCCCAATCCTTCCTAGGCTCTGGCACTTACAATTTTATGTTGATATTATGTTTCTTTCTTTGCATTTCATTATAAGAACATACTGTTAGTAGTTTTAGTCACGAACCTGAATACCAGATGCAGCGAAGTCACACAGGAGGTCTTTATTTGGTCTGATCAATACTCCTCACACATAAGGTACTTGTCTTTCTCTCCTCCCTCTTTGGTTCTTACTATTTTCCACAAAGAAAAGTTTGCATTCTTGCTAGTGGCTGAATAATATTCCATTGTGTGTCTATGCCACCTTCTCTTTATCACTCACACCTGACTGCATATCCTGGCCACTGTGAATAAAGAACCCATGCTGTACCACAGCTCTCTGTTGCAGTGAGCCGGAGTTGGCTCTCAAGGGCTCTCCTGTTCTTTCACCTTGACCCAACCGAAACCCACCAGAGCTGCTCTCCAGCTTCTGCAAGTCTTCACCCAGTTGCTAAAGATCAGAGGTAGCAGGGTATATTTTCTGCTACTTCTCTAAACAAAGCTAGCTGGTTTTGTGATTCCTGTGGTGTGGAAGGGTAGGCAACTAGTTCAGGGTAATGAACTGGGAAGCCAATCCCTCCTCCTTCCCCTCTCCCAGGTGTTCCTTCCTGCCCACCTGTGATGCTCACCTCTCATTACCTGGAACCTCAGAGGGGGCGGTATTGTATTGCTGTGTAACCACTGCCAAGCCCCCATAAAGGCTCATGAGAAGGAGGGGCTCACTCTCTTGGTCCTGTGCTGCCATCACTCTGGCGCACACTGACTCTTGCCCTTGCAGTACCTCTGAGGGCAGGTATTCCTTGAGCATGGCCCCGTATGTCTGTATTTCTCACCCTCTGTTCACTGTGTGGGTGGGACAATAAAAATGTTAATGCTAAGATGCTTTGTATTTCTAGTTTGTATATGATCAAGAGTTCTAGGAGAGGTGAGGCCTAGCAGTAACAGAATGTTGGCAGAGAAGCCAGGGAAAGGTGAATGTCTGCGGCTTTGTAAGTGTGCCCAGGTTATTTGCTGTATGTCTCTTAGGATAACTTATATTGCTGGGGAAGCTGGGACGTAGATCTTTAGCTTAACGATGGACTTCCTGGTAATAACCATTTGTTTCTCTTGGGGTTTTGATTCACTTGTTTGCTGTATGGACTTGTGATTTGCTATTTCTAGTGAGTCCTGTTATCACCAAGCTTGGTGAATAAAGACTCCTTAATAAACCTTAGACATGTCTGGCATGATCTCGCTCGCACCCCGCAACAGTGCCTGATGTGACTGCCCATTTGTCTGCAGAAGGTAGCCTCCTTTTGCTCTTCAGGGAATTTAATATCCTTTGATATTCCAGTTCAACAACAGCCTTTTTCAAGAACACTGCTGGGTAGATAATATGTTGGCTGATGATTTAAAAATATCCTGGCAGTATATATATTCACATAAAATCAGTGTACTTTCTAAGAGTTTTATGATTTTTATAGGCATGTGTTTTTGACTTTTGGGATCCATGAATATGTATGTGAAACTTTAACAAGTACAACGAAAGACCATGGAATTGGAGTCAGATGGCCCACATCTGTGCTATTTTTCTGATACCTATGAGTTTCATGAACTTGGAGAATTACTCTTGAATCTTCGATTGGTACGTTTGTAAGATGGGTATAATATTATCCCCCATTTTTGAAATTCCTCTTGAACAAACTGAGAAGAAACATGTAAGAATTTGATAGTCTGGGGATTTTTTTTTTTCTAGAGGAGTATCTATTCTGTAGAATGACTCATGAGAAAAGACGAGGGAACAGTGACTTTGACTGACACTACAGCTCATTGAACACTTACTGCTGTTTCACATCTATGAGTGCACCTGATCTCACAACAATCTTGAAGGTAGTAGTTGTTATTACCCAACAGAAGTATGCAGAGTTGGGTCAGCAACTTGCCTAAGCCACCTCCCTCAGGGCCTGGCTTTGAAACTAAGATAACCCAGCCTGCCAAGGCCTGAAGTCTAACACTGCCTATCCCTTCCCAGGAGGTAATTCTGCTCAGACATAAGATTTCTTGTAATATCTCTTGATGTTTTTATTTATTCTATCCATCTCACTTCAGATAATATTTATATCAATTGAAGGGAATATCATATTAAAAAAAGCAAGTCTAAATTTCAAAAATCTTTTTAGCAATAAAACTTCAAATATTCTCTCATGAATTTCTTAACCTCGTAATTGAAGGACTGACGGTGAAAATTGGCTCTGGTGGGTTGGACATCAGATGCTTTTATAACCAGAGAAATAAAATTTTAAAGCCAGGAATCTGGGGGAAACGAATAGTTAGAAATTACAGATTTTTTTCTGAAGATCTATCACATTTATAGACAACCTTCAGAAAAACTAATGAGTATGCATACATATATATTGTCTGCATAATAGGATTGCCCTTAATTTGTGACTATTCACAGCACAATAATTGCATTTAAATTGATCAGTACACGAATGAACTTTGCAAGGCAGTATCAATTCCAGACAATAATATCTATTCTTTATTGATGGCTCATCATGTGCCAATTATGGTTGAAATATATTAGTATGGTTTCACTGTGGACCCCTAAAACAACCGTAAGGATGATACGTGAGTGCACTGAGAATTAGAGATATCTAATAACTTAAGCAAAGCACAACGCCCTGGTTCTGAGGCCCTCTCTCTAAGCACTAAGGATGCATCTGAGTTTGAATAAGCTATGCTGGGTCGTTCTTGTAATGAAAGGGTCTGTGGTCTCTGGGAGTTTAGTGATGATACCAATGTGGCTATTGGAGGTCTTATATCTTGGCAAAATAGAGCTGGGCAGTAAGTAAGGATAAACCGTGTCCAGGCAGCTTTAGGAAAGAGCTGAAGGAAAGGCTACTTCCTGAGGTTGAGACAGGATCCTGTAGATAATGTCATGGAATGTTTATGTCCCTGAAATCCATATGTTGACATTTCATCCTGGGACGGTCACAGTAGGAGCTGTGGCCTAGGGGAGGTGAGTATGTCATCAGGACACAGACCTCTTAAATGGGATTAGTCTTCTGCTCACATTGGCTTCTGGGAATTCATTCTCACCTTTCATTAGGTGCAGCTTTGTAGGTTTAAAATTTTTTTATTTTTAAGATTTGTTTATTTGAGAGGCACATGTGTATCCATGCACATGCATGCACGTGTGCACACACACATACACACATACACAGAGCGAGAGAGAGGTTTTCTATTCACTGATTCTCTCCCCATGTGGTCATGATGTTCAGGGCATGCGCAGGCTGAAGCCAGGATCCAGGAGTTTCTTGTGGGTGCAGTGGTCTAAGCATTTGGGCTGTCTTCCACTGCTTTCCTAGATTAGCAGGGAGCTGGATCAGAACCAAAGACCCCAGTACTCAAATTGGCACTCTAACATGGGAAGCAGTATTGCAGGTGGCAGTTTAATCTGGTGTGCGATGGGTGTGCCCCTGCCATATGAAGTTATAGCAAGAACCCAACCATGCTGGTAGAATAGGAAGAATAAGGGTTGGAATTTTGTTTTGTTTTATTTTAAAGCGGCAAAGACAGACTAAAGCTTTACAATGTGAATGAAGTTGAGAATATGGTGATTACGAGCCCCACTGTCAGCACCTAGCTTCAATATGATGTCCAGTGTGTGTCCCCAGGAAGAGTGGGCAAATGATCAAAGAAGCTGAACCTTAAATACCTCCTTGAGCATCACCCTTCTAGAGTGCTGGAGAATCAGAGTCACTGTTGTCAGCAGAAATGGGACCTGTTGTTTTAGGTTCCAGCTTTTTAAGTTATTTCAGATTGCTTAGAACAAATCTGACAAGATTGAAGTAATTCTTAGCAGGAAGATTGTCAGTTTTTCACTGTTTTAAAGCAACCGAGAGGGGCTGTTTAGGAAGCAGCAAGGGTTAGTTCAGTGCGTAGTTTGGGGGTTCACAGTCCAAGGCTGAACAGCCCAATCCATCTTGCACATCCTCCTCCTCTTCTCTCAAAATAGGTTTAGGGGTTCAATACCCTTCCCCTTGTTCCTCTCCAAAGTCAAGTCAGGGCAGTAGAGGCAGGTTCTTCCACAGGCTTGTGTGTTTTCTATACTTTAAAATCTATGTATTTGAAAAAAAAAGTGACAGAGAAACAAGAAGAAAGAGAGAGAGAGAGAGAGAAACAGAGAGAGAGAGATAGAGATAGAAACAGAGAGATCTTGCATCCTTGGAGTTACTCCCCAAATGCCTGCAAAAACTAGGACTTCCATTCAAGTCTCCAGAGTGTGTAGCAGGAACCCAAACACTTGAGTCATTTTCTGCCCCTCCCAGGTTGCACATGAGCAGAAAGCTAGATTGGAAGCCAAAGCAGGACCCAAGCCCATGCACTCTGATAAAAGATGGGAACATCCAAGTGGCACAGCATGCTATATCACAACCCCTGCCCCTGATCGTTTTGATCATCACTTCCCTCGGTATTTCACCACTCACAGCACAGGGCATTCTGGAGGGCATCTGCCTGTGTTCCTTTCTAGCCTGAGAGCCACAGAATTATACCATCATTCTGCTCTCTGAAGAAGCCTCCCTTTCAAGGATGTATATTATTTCTTGACTCTTGCCTGTTCCCTAGAAATACTGGGCAAATATCCAGGGAACAGATGTGTTTACCCAGGCTGAAATCAATGGGCTGGGGCTGTTTTTTCACCCTGATGTAACTCCTTTGCTACCCAAAGAATGAGCTGATTAGCACCAAATGGAGGAAAATAGCATATCTCTTTTAGGATTTATGCTCTCATTTATAAGCCACAAGCTCAGGGACAAGGAACTGGAGGCCCTGCCAGCATTCTTAAGCCAAGATCTTGGCTGATGTCACAGTAATAGTGTTTCCTTAGCATTTAAGAACCCAAGGCTACAAATAAAGCTTGCACCAAAGCGAGCAAGCGAGCAGTACGAGTAAATGTTATTCCAAAAAGGAAGCAGTGAGGGTATGAGGAATTGGATCCTCTAGCTTCCTTAAAGCTTTGGGGCAAAGATGGCTACAGTCAAGCAGAGAAATCAGAAAACTCATGAGATGGAACTTGTTACAAAATGTTTCTTATGTCTCTTGGCAGTATGAATGCTTTCTCTTCAGGAGTGGGACACAGTCGAGGGGCTAAATCCATGGATGGCTGACAGGGGACCAATGATCATCTTATCTGACTTATCGTCCTATCACCTGACTACAAAGGAGATCAAATGATTAGTATGCAGGAAGTCCCCTTGGTACAAGACAAGACCTTGAATTTGTAGACTACACCTAGTATAATAAAGCAGAGACAGAAGAATCTGGATTCCTGATAATATGATAGTACCACTCTCCAGCCCTGGTCCGCAAATCCTTAGCTTCACTTTCAGGTGACAGAATGAATTTGCATTAGTTACAAGCCACTGTTGTTTTGTGGACCAAATATTGACACCGCCTGACAGCCTGTTGTACAGGCAGGCTTTCATGCCCTTCCCTAGAGCAACAGAAAGAGAATCTGCATTTTAACAAGAACCCCAGGTAATGTGCATGCACACTGGGGTTGGAGAAGCACTGTTCTAGATGTAGTTTCTCTATTTTGAAAACTGTAAATGGATGTGCTCTAGGGAAATAGTGTATTTTATTTATGCATATTAAAACATGATGAGAATTATATTATCTTCAGGTAGAATAACTAAAGTAAATCTGAGCTCTTCAGCTACAAAGAAAAAAGCATTTGTGTATATTTTTTATTTATACTCCAACCACCACAGTTGGCTGTATGCTGGTGCTCTGTCTTAAGAGGAATGTGGGATTGGGTCTATGTGATGGCATAACAAGTTAAGTTTCTGTCAGCAGTGCTGGCATCTGTTATGGGCACTGATTGGAGTCCAGGCTGCTCCACTTCCTTTTTTATTTTTCTTTTTTTTAATACTTATTTATTTTTATTGGAAAGGCAGGTATAGAGAGGAAATACAGAGAGAAAGATTTTCCATCTGTTAGTTCATTCCCTAAGTGGCCACAATGTTTGGAGCTGAGCTGATGCCAAGCCAGGAGCCTGGAGCTTCTCCCGGGTCTCCCATCTAGGTGTAAGGACCCAAGGTTTGGGCCATCCTTGACTGCTTTCCTAGGTCACAAAGGGAGCTGGATGGAAAGTGAAGCAGTCGGGACTAGAACAAGTGCCCACATGGGATCCTAGTGCTTGCAAGGCGAGGACTTTAGCCACTAGGCTATCATGCCGGACCCGCTGCCCCACTTTTAATTCAGCTCTCTGATAATGTGCTTGGGAGTTCAGGAGAAGGTGGCCCTTGTCCTTGGGCTTCTGGTCCTATGTGGTGGAACCCGAAGAAGTTCTGGGCTCCTTCATAGGTTCTGACCATTAAGACCATTTGTGGAGTGAACTAGTGAATAGAAAATCTCTTTCTCTCTGTCTTTCCTCCTTTCTCTCTGTAACTCCACCTGTCAAATACAATTTTGAAAAAATTTGAAAAGGAGGAAGCACAATTTCTTTATACATTCATCTGTTGGCAGGCATCTGAGTTGTTTTTATATCTTTGCGATTATGAATTGTGCTGCTATAGCTCATATTACAGGTTACTTGCTTGTATGCAGTTTTGATTTCCTTTGGATACATTCCTAGGAGTGGGGTAGCCGGATCACATGTAGGTCAGTTCTCAGTTGTCTGAGTACTTTCCAAATTGTCTTCCATGGTGGATGCATCAGTCTACACTCCCACCAACAGTGGATGAGAGAACCTGCACATCCCCACCAGCAGTTGTTGTTTGTTGATTTCTATGTGTAGACCATTCTCATTGGAGTTAGGTAGAACCTCTATGTGGTTTTTATTTGCATTTCCCCAATACCTAGGAAACCTGAGGATTTTTTCTTATGTCTATTTGCCATTTGAAAAATGTCTGCTCATATACTTTGCCCATTTCTTAAACAGGGTTGTTTGTTTTGCTATTGTTGCATTTCTGAAGCTGTTTGTAGATCTTGATTATTAATCCCCTATCTATTGTGTAGTATGCAAAGATAAAAAAAATTGTGGTACATCTTTTCTGTGGAATACTACACACCCATGAAGAAAAAAAATGAAATCTAATTATAACAAAATGATCTCAATTGGAGACTATTATACTTAGTGAAATAAGTAAGTCCAAAAGGATAAATGTCATATGTTCTTTCTGGTATAAGCCAGACTTTATGTAAAGTACAAAATAAATAGATAGAAGTGATAAAAGTATATATATATGCTCTCATAAATGAACTGTATAAAGGAGACTTATATTCCTGAAAGTAAAGATACATTGCAGTATACATCTCTATTCACAAATGAAAGTAGGACTCCCAAGGAAGCATTTCGATATATCTTTACAGTATGATAATAGATTTTCTGCTGTTACTTACACATACCATGCCAGGAAACACTTAACTAGCAGAAAATTTAACTTGTAACTGTTACTAAAGGCTTATACTACTATGATAATTCAGGGGAAACTGATAGGAGGGAAAAACGGGAGAAGGGGAAGGGGAGTGAGAAACCCCTGTACCTACAAAATTGTATCATGGGAAATACTATTTTAAAAATGGGGGAAAAGCAGGAATATGTGAGGAAGAGGATGCAAGAGGAAGTCGAGTACTGTGAGGAAAAGAATGTTTGGCCATTCCTTGGTAATGCTCCTGTCCGCTGAATGTCTTTTTCATGGACAAGGGGTGACACATAAGGTGTAGAGGTGCTTATCAGTCCCAGCTTCCTGTCCCAGTTGGCTGAAAAACTTTTACCTGGATCAAACCCAGAACTTGAGCCGCTAAAGTCAATGTCCTCCCAAAGCTGTGACTGACTCCCTCTGGAAAGACCAGATGCACTATTGATCCTAAAGGTTGGTGGAGGAGGAGGGGCTTGGCTTAATGTAATGCATTGCATTGAGAGGAAAAGCACAAATGCACCTGTTTTGACGTATGTCAATGTCATTGACCGGGCTGGCAAAACACGAAGTCTACACTTTTAGTACCAATAAAACAGGCTATGCTTCAACGGCAAAGCATGAATACACACGCAGTGGAGGAAATGGCTGGGACTGGAGCTCTTGCTGATTGCTAATAAAGATATGTTTCTTGCAACAACCATTTAATATGTACCCATAAAAATGGTTTATGTGTATACAAGCATATGTAAATTGGTTTATACATATATTGTGCTAAATGTGCATATAAAATGGATTTTGCAATAAATATGCATGTATCATTTATATGTATCCTCTTAGTTCTCAATTTAGTAGGCTTAAATAATTTTGAACATTTTATTATAGAGACTTTCAAACTTACATGAAAAATTAAGGGACAACATAATGTATCCATAATCCAGTTCCAACAATTAACCGAGTCACAATCAATTTTGTTTCCTCTATTATTATCTCCACCAATATCTCTTCTTGCCTCCCATATTATTTTAAAGCAATTAAATGTATTGAAATTATATTTACATGTAGTTTCATTTTTTATTTTACTTTTAAAAGATTTATTTTACTTTTATTGGAAAGGCAGATTTAAAGAGAGAAGGAGAGACAGAGAAAAGGAACACTCATTTGCTGGTTCACTCCTTAAATGATTGCAGTGGCTGGAGTTAAGTCTTTTTAAAGCTAGGAGTTTCTTTCAGGTCTCCCACATGGGTGCAGGGTTTCTAAGACTTTGGGCTGTTCTCAACTGCTTTCACAGGTCGCAAGCAGGGAGCTGAATAGGAAGCAGCTGAGACAGGAACTAGCACCTATATGGGATGTTGGCACCTTCATGTTGAGGATTAGCCAATTGAGCTATAGCAATGGGACTCTCTATATACTTTTCTTTTTCTAAAAATTTTAAATTTTTTATTGGAAAGTCAGATTTACAGAGAGAAGGAGATACAGACAGAAAGATCTTCCATTTTCCGGTTCACTCCCCAAATGGTCGATTGCCAAACGATTGTAATGCTTGGAGCTACGCCGATCTGAAGGCAGGAGCCAGGAGTTTCTTTCAGGTCTTCCACATAGGTGCAAGGTCTCAAGACCTTGGGTCATCCTCCATAGCTTTCCCAGGCCAGAAACAGGGAGCTGGATTGGACGTGGAGCAGCTGGGACACAAATTGGTGCCTGTATGGGATGCTGGCGCTTAAATGTAGAGGATTAGCCAGCCGAATCAATGCACAGGCTCTTATATTTGTACATTCTTTTAAAAGTTTTTGTTTTGGAGCAGCTTTAGATTTAAATAATTGTGAAAAGGATAATTCAGAGAATTATCTTCACCCAATCTCCTCTATTTGCATCAGTTTTGATACTTTGTGATAATATATGAACCAGTACATGCTTAAAGATTTATTTGTTTGAAAGGCAGAGTGATAGAGGGAAATACACACACACACACACACACATACACATCTCCCACTTGCTAGTCTGTTCTTCAAATGGATGAGGTTCTTGAGACTGGGCCTAGACAAAGCCAGGAGCTAAGCACTCTGTCTTCCCCCGTGGGCAGCAGGGGTCCAAGTACTTGGTTCGTTTTCTGTGGCTTTTGCAGGTACACCAACAGCAAGCTGATTTGGAAGAGGAGTAGCTAGGACTCGAACAAGTTCTCAGATATGGATTGCCAGCATCACAGGCAAAAGCTCAACCCATTGAGACAGAAGGCTGGCCCTTATATAACCAATACTGATACATTGTCATTAACTGAAGCACAAACTTTATTCACATTGTCTCAGTTTGTGTGTGTGTGCATGTGGTTACATGAACTTCTGGAGGTGTATTTTATTCTTCATTTAAAAGTCCTGAGCTCTTAGAAATCCAAAGTTCGGTTTACTATACTGTCGATAAGGTCTCCCTGCTTGAGGAGCAGTTGATAGAGGGTATAATTACACTCTTTCTCTGTGCTTCTTTTCCTCTTACCCTCTCTCTTTCTCATGCCTACCTGGGAAAAGGATGTGAGAGCACCTATGAACATCTGTGCCCACAGAGCTTGGGAACCCTGATACCTTTGCTACCTTTAGGAGTACTTTGGGCTGGATCTCCTTTACCATGAAAATTTGGAGCCAAAACCAAGACAAGCTATCCAGTGTTATTTGTAATCGCCTGCAAAGCACAGAATTCAGAAAAAGCCAGTATGTCTGGAAAAAGTGCCTTTGTGAATTTATCATGTTAACAAAATGAAACAGAACAAATCTAGACTCCTGGATTGTTTGGGTTCATTGCCAGTCTGGCTACTGGTAACATAGGGAGGTTGGTGACCTGGAAGTTCAATGGAGGCCCAATGAGATGCTGTCACTTGGAGGTTCAGCCTGCTTGCCTTTCCACACCCAGGGGGCACCTGGACAGAGCCCTTGTCCCCCTGCTGGCATCCCAGGAAATCAGTTCCCTTTGCCCCAGTGTTGTTTGTGGTGTCACATTTCTGATGCAGTCCCTGCCTTCAGCCAGGCTGTGGAACAAATCGAAGTGCATTGGGCGCCTGGCTCACAGCCAGAATGGCGTCACTGCCCATTAATAGAAGTTGATAGAACTCAGAAAAAACATTTCAGGCCTGGCCACAATTCAATTCCTGCTATGCCTGTCAGCCTGCAGACAAATACATGGAAAAATCAATTTAGGGATGCTTATTTTTACCAGTTTGTGCTAATTTAAGCATTGATTTGCCTAGTTACTGTTGGATTTTTTTTTTAATGTGACATATTTTGGTTCTCATCTCAATTGTTATAGGTTTTTATAGGTTCTGTTTCTTTCCCCCAAAAAGATTTGAAGTGATTTATTCCAAAGGACATTTATGTTAGCATATATGTTTCCTCTGCTTTTCCATGAAGATGCTCTATTTACATAGAGCGAATGAATTAAGACCTTATTTTTCTACACAAAGCATCAGTAGGCTACTTTATTCCACAGACAATATGTGCAGAGGATATAGAGACCCACGCCAGACACAAGATAACATAAATTGCAAATAGGGAATTGCAAATGTTCCCTTTGTGAGATCAAAGGGAACATACACTGTACTCATAAAATACAGCTTTATGAAAACTTAGACGTGAATATTTGTTCCAAATGGGTTCCATATTGGCAAGGAAGCCTCAGAAAAACCTGGGAAGGGAAAATAAACATGATCATTTGGGCAAAGCATGGTGGCCATCATCAAAAAAGAAGTCAGTCCCAGATCAGAAAGAACTGAAAAGAGATATAAGTAATGACTATGCTCAATAACTTTCGTATTTGAGACTTTAACGACCCAAATTCTGTTCCTCTGACCTAGCTCCATATCAAATCAAATAGCTTACTATATACTTACTTCCTTGTTAGTCTTCTCTACATAAAAATAAAACTGTGTTGAAATATTAACCAGACACATTTCCGCATTCTATTTGTAAAAGTTCACCCCTTCCACCTTCCCTCTCCAGATAGCTGAGCTGCTGCTTTTCCAGATGTGAGGGATTGCTCTCAGAGGATTTTATTTGTTCATGATCTATCTAGTGTCGAAATGGATGCTAGCAGTGGCATACAGTCATGAATGCATGTTGTATGTGTTCATAAAATTCCTTTCATCTAAGCAGTGCCTCTAATTTTAATATTACCATTAAATAGAAAGTTGGTACATAAAACGATCTGTTTCCTTTTTTAAAAACATTTTTTTAAATTTGCTTTCTAGGCAGAGTGACTGAGAGAGGGAAAGACAGAAGAGGACAGGAGAGGGAGAGGAGAGAGAGAGAGAGACTCACTGACTCTCCAGATGCCACAAAACAGTCAGAGCTGGCCAGGCTGAAATCAGAAGCCTGAAGTTCCATCAGGATCTCCCACATGGAGCTTTTTACTGTTGAATGTTGCAGCCCTGCCAAGTCTGGCCCACTCCCAGACACAGGTCACACATGGCTCAGCAGGGTCAGAGACCTAGCCCAGCCTGTCCTATATCTACCCTGGTCATACAGAGCACCAGTTGTTGCTGGAGTCTAGCCCAGTTCAGTGTGGCCAGTTTCAGCCCACATTTGTGTCAAGGGACATTACAGTCATATCCAGACCAGAACGCAGCTCCCACTCTGGCCTTTGCACTCACCAGTGGGAACCACAACCCTGCCAGTGTGTCCCCATTGCTCCCCAACCAGTTCTGTTCCCAGCCATAGATTGCACACTTGGCTCTGTTTGCTCTGACCCAGTTTGGCATAGCCCCTCACCTGTCTTGGTCTTTGCCTTTGGATGCTGTAGCCTGGTCTGACCAGGCCTGCCCCCATCTCAATTCTCACTGGCGAGTGCTGGAACTTGACTCAGTATATTCCCATCCCTGGCTCATGCAAACCAGTAGGAGTAACAGCCTAGTTTGGTATGGCCTGTGCTCTAGCCTGATTTCTGTTCTTGCCAGTGAGCTAAGGTTTGCTCGACTCTGCCCGGTCTGCCCCCTTCCATTACCAATCCACACCCTAGCCAACAGTTAGAACTAATTTGCCCAGCTTGCCTGACTCCCAGGCCTGGACCATGTGTTCACCAGTGAAACTTATGATCCTCAGGGGAATTTCCCAAGTTCTTCCACTTGACTCACTCCTAGACCCAGATCTCATACATGCCAGCAAGTATTTGGCCAATGTCCAGCATAGTCTTCCTTTCTATCTTGGCCTTGTATGAGCTGCTGAATGTTGTGGCCTGGCCTACCACACACCCTGTTTTAGGATACACATGTGGATGCTGCAGCCTGGACCTGCCCAGTCTATTCTTGGTCCCTGTACCTGTGAGTGTTGGCAGGTTCCATGGTCATACCTAGTTCAGCCTATCACTACCCCAACTCTTGAGCTAACCAGAGGGGCTTTTATTTTCATAGGGTTGGGCTGACACATCCCACACAGAATCTACCCCCGGACCTGGTTCTTTCACATGCTGGTTAGTATCATGGCCCTGCCTAATATGACCTCTTCCTTGTCCCCTGTTCTGACATTCAGTCAGGTACTAGGATCTAGCTCTGCTAGGCAGCCTCCCGCCTTGGTTTTCATGTGGACTGATGTGAGTTTTATTGGAAAGGAGATCAAATTTACAGAGAGGAGATTCAGAGAGAAAGATCTTTCTTCCACTGGTTCACTCCTGAAATAGCCACAAATGCCAGAGCTAAGCTGATCCCAAGCCAGGAGCTTCTTCTTGGTCTCCCATGTGGATGCTATGCCCCACAGTTTGGGCCACCCTCTACTGTTTTTCCCAGACCATTAACAGGAAGCTAAATGGGGGTAGAACAGATGGGACACAAACCAGTGACCATATGAGATACTGGTGCTTGCAAGGTGAGGATTTAGCCACTGAGCCTTGCGCCAGGCCTAGATTTTTGTCTGTGCCTCAGGAAAAGCAGGTGTACACCATGAGGGAGCTATGTGGAGCCACAGGAGGCCCTCTCAGTAGGAGGAAAGCAAAGGACTTATAGGCTTTGGGCTGCAGTGGGTGACTGACTTGCTGGGTGATGGGGTCCAGGAACCAGGGCCTCTGTCTGGATTGGGTGCTGTCAGGAGTAGGGTATAATTCGATGATTGGGTAACTTCCTAAGCCTTACCTAACTAGAGTGTGGTCTATGTTCTAACTGGTTAAGAAGCAGTAGAAGCTCAGTTTCACAAGAAGAGGGATGTTTGCTCATTGTGGTTTGGACAATATCCATATATTTGGTTGAGTTCAGATATGACATTTGTTTATGTCTCAATCCATCACAGTCCACAGAGTGACCTTGCCTTATGCTGATGTTCTGAGAAATTGTTTATATTCCACAGGAGAATATCATGGTATGTCTCTATGTGATAGGCTATTTCCAACAACAGTGAGACCCAGATGTGAGGGCCAGGCCAGTGGCTCCATGCCGGGCTGCTTTGCTCACCTTGATGGATTGGCATGTCTGATGATAGAATTTAGGTGCAGATAATAAAACTACCTCATTTAATGAGAACATGATTTAATACAGGGAGTACCATGCTTGCTTACAAATTTGTCAGAGGACTAAAATAATGGCTTCAGGCTTGTGACCCAGGATCCTCTCCAGCAACTACCGTACAGAGCTTGTCCTTCATGGGACCTGCTAACTACTTCCCTCCCCACTTCCCCAGCTGTGGCAGGCACCACAGAAACTACTGGCTCCTCTTCAGAAAACCAGACTTCTGCTGCCGCTGTCACCGAAACCCAGAAATCCCACTCTGCCATCACCACTATCTTAGTCTGTTTTGTGCTGCTAAACATAATACTCAAAACCAAGTATGCTGAGAAAAAAAACCTCACCTTTTTTCCCCCTTAAATCCAAAATTTTCTTAAATGTAAAATTTAAAATTTGCACATTGGAAGGGTACAATGTAACTTTGCAATGTTTATGCATCACTGAAACAGATCATATTAGCGTTTGCATTTCCTTATCTTTGTGCTTAGAGCTCACCAGCTCCTCTGTTATGTTCTTGGTACAGAATATTTTTATTTGTTTATTTTATTTTTATTGGAAAGGCAGATTTTTGTAGAGAAGCAGAGACAGAAAGATCTTCCATCTTATAGTTAATTTGTCAAATGCCCACAACAGCTGGAGCTGAGCCAATCTGAAGTCAGAAACCAGGAGCTTCTTCTGGGTCTCCCATGTGGATGCAGGGTCCCAAGGCTTTGAACCATCCTCTACTGTTTCCCAGGCCATAAGCAGGGAACTGAAGTGGAGGTGGAACAGCCAGGACAAGAATCAGAGTCCATACGGAACTTCTGTGCTTAAAGATGGAGGATTAGCCAGTTGAGCTGTCACTCTGGCCCCAGAATATTATTCATTATGAATGGTTGTCACTCACTGGGCTGCTCATTGCATTGAGCCTACTACATTTTAGCATCCATTGTTCGTTATCCGCCCCACCCTTCCACTTTCCTCAATCTCTAGTAATTGCTACTTAAAATTTGAATCAAATATATGTGCATATATATGTATATATGTATAAATTACATGCAATATACATATACTTATTTTATAATTCCTCATATGAGAAAGGACACATAATATTTGTCATATTTGTCTTGCTGTGTCTGGCTTATTTTACTTAATATAATGATCTCCATTTTCATCCATGTCACATTTTTATTTGTGTGTATGTGGCAGACTACTACTCCATTGTAGAGATATGCCACATTTTCATTATACATTGATTTGTAGGTGGACACCAAAGTTGGTTCTCTATCTTTGCAGGTGAGAGTAGTGCACAATAAAAATGCAAGTGTAGATACCTCTTTTCACATGCTGATTTCATTTCCTGGGTTATATGCCCAGAAGTGGAATAACTGGGTCATATGGTAGTTCTTTTTTTAGTTCTGAGACGATGAAGCCAATATCAGGGTGCTGGCAGCTGCTGAGAGCTTCCTGGTAACGTCGTCTCATGACAGAAGGCAGCAGGGCCAGAGGTCATGGCAGGATAGCAGAACTAATCACTCATCTTTTTATTGGGGACCCGCTTCCTTGGTTCCAATTTTAGTATATGTGCTGCCGAAGCGAGCACAGGTACCCACTTATTTGGTAACGAACCCACTCCCAAGGTAGCAGCATTAATCACTTCACCTAACTGGTTCCATCCCTCAGCACTGTTATACTGCAGATCCAGTTTCCAGCATGTGAACTTTAGCAGACACATGCAAAGCATAGCATTTACTTGCAGTTTCCTGATCTCAAACCTCAGCAGCAAGGAAGTTTGGGAATCACTGTTTTTACATCCCCTAGCCTCTGTCATAGGAAGTGTGCTACACGGAGATTTGAATATGAGCCATAACTGGGAATATAGATGCCTAGACCTAAGCCTGAGGCAACTACTAATTTTCTATGAGAAGTCAGAAAGGAATTGTCATGTTTTGGGTTTCATTCTCTTTGACCAAGTTATTTGTGGTTATCCAAGTTTCCTTCGGATTCTAGAATTCTGTGCTTGCTGTTAATTTTAATGACATTGAAAAAATGTTTATAAAGCACTTTTTATACTTTCCAACAGAAGATTTGTTTCCCATTAATACCCAGCTTAAAATAAATGGGAAGCTCCGGCGATTTTTGCTTCTTGATACTGTCACCCTCCAGGATTTGCCATGATGACTTCTGCAGCCAGGGTGTTATGGAGATGACAGTGTGTAGCATCCGAGGCTAGATCATTGAAGAAGCTGGAGCTTCTAGCTTGGCTTTGACTTGACTCATTCACTTTGTGTAAAGCCATCTGTCAAATCTTGAGGACACACAGGCGGCCTCACAGTCAGGCCTGTGAAATGGGGACTGAGGTCTCCTGCCAACAATTGGCATCAACTTGTCAGCCATGCAACTGTGTCACGTGGAAAAAATATGCTCCAGTCCCAGTCTGTCCTTCCAATGATCGCTCCCCTCCTGACATCTTGACCGTAACCTCAGACCAAACAATTCATCTCAGCCCCTCTGGAATTTCTGCCGCCTAAGAGCTGTGTGACATCATTCATACTGAGTGGTGCTTCAAGCTGCTGAGTACTGGGGTAGATTTTTACACAGCAATGGAAAACTAACACCTGCTCTGATAGTGTGTAAAATAACAAGGAATTGCTGAGTTTGTTTCTTAATCTCCGACATCCAATTTCATTTGCTTATCCTGTTCTGACACAAAGCTGTTGGCCTTCGAGATTGCATCTCTAGACACATCACAAGTCACTAAGAAGTGTGTTAATCAGAAAGAAGACTGAGTGTTCTCTGAGATTTGTTTTAATGTGGTAATGTGCAGATAAGAAAATGCCTTATTGTGAATACACTAAATAGGCAAATATTTCTTCAGGCATTTTAAACTTACCACAGAGCTAATATATCCTTTGGTAACAAAGATGATGAATACATAAGGAGTAGTCAAAATGACATCCCCATAAACTCTGTCAAAGAACTGGTTATCTAAGTTCAGGAGCTATGCTGCATTTATAGGCTAACAAACTTTCCCGTATGTTAATGAAAGATAAAAGTTGCCTACACATAACTTATCTTTGGTTGTAATTGAAGAAGTAGTTCATCTTTTTTGCTGCAATTTACAGTGGTTTGAAGTTTCATCTTTAATAAAACTTAGCATATGTGCTTTCACTAAGATTAAATCTTTTGATTAAAGAACCTTTTCTGGATCCTCTAGCCATGTCTGATAAAACACTGCTTCTTTCAAATAGTGATCGTCCACTTACTGTGTATTTTGTGAAATGCATTAAGTACAACTGTGAGTTGCAGGTGCCCCCTGGCATGAGCCAGTGCGAGTGAAGGGCTCCTGAGCAGTCCCTGCAGTCCCCTCTTGGGGAAGAGGACTTGGGAGCCCATGAAGGCAAAGCTGAAAGCTGCCACCTTGCTCTCTCTCAGCCTTGCTGCTGTTTCTGTGGCTTCCAGCTTTTGTCCCAGGGTAGGCTGGCTTGCTTTCTGTTGGGGAGAACATGGTCGATGGCTGGTCTGAGTTTTCTGCTTTTCAGCGTTAAGAACTGAGCCTTTCTGGTTCTCGATGTTATTTGATGGATGAACTTTAGACAAAGGTATTGGATGTGCTTGCTCCCATGGTGGAAAAGGGAGGGAGACTTTCCAGGAAAGTGCTAGGCAGGGAAAACAAAACCATACACCCAATGTATTATGTTCCTAGGACCTGGTGTGGTAGCCTAGTGACCTATTGAGGACCTTGCAAGCACCAGGCTCCCATATGGGCACTGGTTCGTATCTTGGCTGCTCCACTTTGCTTCTGAAAAAGCAGTCTAGGATGCCCAAAGCTTTGAAACCCAGCACCTGCATGGGAGACCTGGAAGGCACTCCTGGCTTTGGATTGGCTCAGTTCCAGCTGTTGTAGTCACTTGGGGAATGAACCAGCGGATGGAAGATTTTTCCCTCTGTCTGTTCTCCTCTTTGTATATCTGACTTTCCAATAAAAATAAAAAATAAACCTTTATTGAAAATAAAAATAAAGCCACGCAAAAGTTTTTAACTTTATTCCTATGAGGCCAGGCTATAGTGTAGTAAGTTAAGCCTCTGTCTGTGGTGCTGGCATCTCATATGAGCACCAGTTCTAGTCCTGACTACTCCACTTCCAGTTCAGATCTCTGTTTATGGTCTGGAAAGGCAACAAAGGATGGCTTAAGGTCCTGGGCCCCTGTACCTATGTAGAAGACCTGGAAGAAGCTCCTGGCTTCAGACTGGCTCAGCTCTGACTACTGCGACCATCTGGGGAGTGGACTAGTGGATAGAAGATCCACTCTATCTCTCTGTAAGTCTGCCTTGCTAATAAAAATAAAATAAATCTTTTTAAAAAGGAATTTACTTGCATGAGGCACTGACACTTCTTTGAAGAGGGAATCACCAAATATAAAGAATTATACACCATTTTCACGTGCGTCTAAGAGAAAAGTGACTTGTCAATAATAAGATGTGCAAAAGCATTCATAAATATTTTGAAACTAAGTTTCCTCTAAGTTCACAAGCATGGAAATTGTTTTGTTTCGCAGTTTATGGTAATAATTTAAGTTGTAGTTCATTTCATGACAGAGCCTTAAAAAATATGGAGCTTGTGGTGTCAAAATGACAGTTTATAGAAATGACAAGTTAAAAAGCCTTTCATAAGCCACAAAAGAATGAAGTTCTAAGTCCCTTAGCTGCTTCAGATGATGTGATAAGAAAAATAATCTGCTAATTGTCAAAGCAAAAGCATACATTGGGATGAAGTCAGTTGCATATCCACAATAGATTCCTTTCTTTTAAAAGCCACAGTCTGGCCACACTTCAGTAACTTTCTTTAGGCCCAGGCCATGAATCATAGAGAAACCATGAGGTCAACAATTCTGCATGGGGCACTTTAAAAGTGCTGACTTGTGGCCATAGAAGTTTGCCCAGGGACTGAGCAAAGTCAAAAACGCCAAGTTGCACAACAACGCATTTCCCCTTGTGAATGGCTTCACTCTGTATACATTGTTGTGTTGTTTGCTGATTCACTATCCAAATGGCTGCTGCAGCGAAGTCTGCGACAGCATAAAGTCAGGAGCCGAGACCATCCCAGAGTTCCAACCATATACACATGGCTTTTCTTCCACAGCCTTTTCAGGTGCATCAGCAAGAGGCTGGATTGGAGGTGGAGCAGGTGGAACTTGAGCTAGCACTATGATATGGGATCTTGGCTTCGCTACTGTGACTTAATCTTGTGTGCTAAAACACTGAACCCTAAAGGGATTTTTATGTTAAATAGAGTAGGAATGTTAAAATGAAAACAAACATGGCAAGTTGCCACATCATAAATAGGTAGAGTGCTGTGCCTGATCAGTGAGTACAGACCTCAACACCCCATAGTGGCTTGCCCCCCCCCCCACCCAGTTGATTACTGTGTAAGTGGATATTCTCAGGGTTGGTCAATTACTATTAACACCACAAGCAGCCAGGAGTTAGAGTGCATGGCAAGGGTACAGCTGAGACTGCAGGGGGGCTACCGGGAGGCTCCCCTCTATTTCTGATATAACAAACAGCACATGTGACACACCTGATGATGGTGGTGGCTTATTGTTAGAGTGAATACCACAGCGTGTCAGTAGATACTGGGAGTCAGTAAAATGTGGAAATGCCACAGAATTTTTTTTTTTAGCAAATAATTTTCATCTGGAAGAAGAATCATGCAATCTCCCTATGAGATAGTTGATAAGCAAAAGAAAACTTCGATGAATTAATAGTTGACATCTCTTGAACACATCATCCTAATCTAGAACACAGAAAATATTTGTGCCAGGATATTTGTGAATTACAGGGTGATTTATTTTGCTTTACAATTTAAGTATTATTATTATTTTTTACCTTTTTCCTTTTTTTGGTTAAAAGCTTTATAAATACATGTGTATATAATTTTAATATAAAGGCTTTATATAGCTATATCTATATAATATAGAAAGGCAGCGTGAAAGGAGAGTGAGAGGGATAGAGGGGAGAAAGAGAGAGATAGATCACCCATCTGCTCATTCATTCCTCCATAGGCCTACAACAGCCATGTTTGCGCCAGGCTGAAACCAGGAGCCCAAAACTCCCATCATTTGGGTTTCCCATATGGGTGGCAGTGGCCCAGGTACTTGCGCCATCATCTGTAGCCTCTTAGGTGCATTAGCAATTATCTGAATCAGAAGCAGAGAAACCAGGATTCTAACTGGCGTACAGATAGGGATACCAAATAAAGACTTGTTATCCACAGCATCTGCCCATAGATTCACTTTTTGGAAAGCCATGTATTCATGTGTGAAAAGAAGCGTCCACTTTGTTGACACTATAACTTTTATCTTCAATGTATTTTCTTCTTGGAGACTGCCTTTCTCTGGCTGTAGAAATGAGGGTTTGGCATTTGGTGCAATGGTTAAGAAGCCATTTGGGACACTCATATCTCGTGCTAGAGTGCCTGGCTTTAGTCTCAGCCTTGCTTCTAATTCCAGCTTCCTGAAAATGCACATCCTTGGAGGCAGCAGGTAGTAACTTAAGTGTGAGTTTCTGTTACCTGTGTGGGAAACCCGGATTGAGTTCTTATCTCCTGATTTCAGTTGTTTTAGATACTTGGGGAATGAATCAGTGGATGGCAGATCTCTGCTTCTGTTTGTCCTTTTAAATTAAAAATAAAATAAGCATAAAAAAGCCAACTACTAAAGAATTATATTATCAAATCAAAAGATGGATATTTCCAATGAATATTTTTAATGTTGTTAAAAACAGTACACCACTTTTGGGCCTGGTATGGTAGCCTAGTGGCTAAATCCTCACCTTGCAAGCATCAGGATTCCATATGGGCACTGGTTCGTATCCTGGCTGCTCCACTTTGCTTCCAGCTCCCTGTTTACAGCTTAAAAAGCAGTCCAGGATGTCCAAAGCCTTGAGACCCAGCACCTGCATGGGAGACCTGGAAGGCACTCCTGGCTTTGGATTGGCTCAGTTCCAGCTGTTGTAGTCACTTGGGGAATGAACCAGCAGATGGAAGATTTTTCTCTCTCTCTCTCCTCCTCTTTGTAAATCCAACTTTCCAGTAAGGATAAATAAATCTTAAAAAAAAAACCCAGAATGACATTTTTGATATTTTATAGAATTTTAGATTTGCAAACTTTGGCAACATCAGGGATGGTCTTCAAGCAAGTCCATTCTAAGCAAATATCTCCCAGCTGTGTTACCCAGCTAAGGATGCAGTGTTCTGCCTCTGATTTCTGAGATTTGCTAGGCTCATAGGACAACTTGACACTCCAAGCTATAAGATAAGAGAACTAACGTGGGGATACATCCTTAGTTCCATATTTCTGTCCCTTAAAAGTGCTCTATGTTCATTTCCTCCCCAGAGACTTGGCACCTGTTCTTCCTTCGACCTGCAAACCCCTTCCTAAGGGTTGACTGCCTTTGTTTTATGCATGTCAATGAGGTACATATTTGCAGATTCCTAGCACTGGGGACCTGTCAGTATGTGACTTCACCTTGTTGAATGGGCTTTCCAGAAATGGTGGAAGATTCTTTCCAGACATGGAGAAAGGGAGATGATCTTTAATTCTTTCGGTGGATTCAGTGTGATCATAGGGTTGGTCTTAAGCACAAGGAGGTAAGAGAGTGTTACAACTTCAGGGATCTTAAGATGCTGTTCTTGAAGTTGAAGAAAGAGGATGACAAGGAATGTAGGTAGCCTCTGAAAGCTGAGAAAGGCAGGGCCATGGGTTCTCTGTAGAGCCTGCAGAAGCGACGTAGCTATGTGGGTTCACTGGCTTTTAGACTCTGGTTGGACTCCTGACCTCTAGAACCGTGGGACAATACATTTGTGGTACTCAGTCACTAACTTTTTGGAAATTTGTTACAACAACAATTGGAAACTGAAAGGAGGAACAGGAAACCAAAAGTTGCACAAGATTTTAACTCAAGGTACCCTCCTAGTGGGGATTTCCTCTAAGAAGGAATTTCTTCATATACCCTAACTCAGTGGTCTTTGATAGTTTTGCCACATTATCCTGTTGAATTTTTCTCCATAGTATTTATCAGTTTCTGCAAACATTGTAGGTAATAAGATTTTAAAAATTAAAAAGAGTAGACCATGAAATCTTTAGAAAAATTGGAGCTCTGTCTTGCATTCTACTGTAGTCTCAGCCCACAGAATATGGCTTGGCACATGATAGGTCCTCATGGAAATATTCCTTCCTTTGTAGGCCTTCTTCCTTCTCCTTATCTTTTGTGGTGCATCCCTTAGAAAAGAAAAAGAAAAAAACAGCTGTTTGCATCTTAAATGGTGGCTTTTCCTGCAGTACAAAGTGTTATAAGCCATTTGTAAATGTTTCCTGGGTCTCAGAGTGCACTTGATCTCCTCCTCTGCCCTGCTAGCCTTCCTCCCCAAGACAGGGAATGAGTCAGGTCAAGCAAATCATTCTAGAATTCCACCAGACTGCTCAAGCCAAGAAAAAGGTGAAAATGTCAAGATTTGAATCTCTGGTGAATTTCCCAAGGGGTGCAGCTTGGGCCTGAGGTTTGTGCATTTCCTGCTATGACAGCATTTGTTTGTGATTCAGTGGAGCCCTTGATGGGCACATGGCAGGTGGAGATGTGTGTTCATCAAATGCCAGAATGGGCACATAGAGTCCAGCTTTCTTTGGCTGCTGTGTACCTGCCCAGCTTCATCCTTTCCCACTTGCTCCATTTGAGTTATACTCCAGACTCCTTAGACTCCTCTTCGCTCCCTTGAAACATGGCACTCTTAAGACTGTGCCATCTTCATGCTGCCTCTGAGTCTGGGTGGTCTCTCTTCTCCTTGTCTCCATGGTCAATCTGTAGACATCTATCAACAAGCCATTTTCCTGTATTCTTTGTGTTTACACTCACTAAGCGAATGAACTGTATTTACTAAGCTGTCATAGAGGAATATTGTCCTGGTCATCTGTCTGAAGAAAGTCATGCTGTCTTGTGCACTCTTGACTTCCTTGTCACAGGGATGGCAGGGCTGTTTGCTAGAGGAGGGGGCTTTCTCTCTTAGATTGGGTTAAGATCATGCATCATTCATTTCCAGGTTGGAAATATTGAAAACTCAAGATGACCACCATTTGCACATTTAATGGCAAGACTTGAATTCAATGTCATGAGTTATAGAGAATTTTTGCTATTTGCTGCAGAAATTTTAGACTATTTGAGTTTTAACTGGACACTTAGCTCTCTAGGACATTTCTCAGCTCTCTAGCTAGGTGTAGTCAGCAACAAGGCCAATGAAAAACAAGCTAAAGTATCATGTTCAATTTTAGAAACCTTTGTGAGGGGTGGATGGTATGTACCCTTAGACTTTTTCTGAAACCATCTCTCCAATTCTCCTGTGTGGGGCCTTTTTGTCACATTGCTTTGGGAGTGCAGAGTGATATCCTAGAGTTTGAAACAATGAGAAACTCTTACCAATTCAAGGCTGCAGAGAAAGAGAGAAGATGGCTATTGGATGAAGCTTGTTGTATAGAGATGGCCATCTGTCAGGAATCATAACTTTCCATAGAGAGAATTAGACAGCCTACACGAAGATGATGAAAAAAAAATAAATATCTGTCCTCACTCTCCTCCATTTTCAGTGCTGCTCATAAGCTGAACCAGAGACCAGAAGGTAAGAGACTGACTCATTGAAGTGAACACTGGGGGACCATCTCAGAGGGCATAGCAGAGGGGGAAGGATGAGGAACGGTGGATTTGGCTGCATCAGCAGAAACTATCCAGCACGCCTGGGCAGACTTCTTTTCTTATCATAAAAGTAAGGAAATTTGATGAAATGATTGCAGCATACTTTCTGTTGTAATACTTTGAGTGGATTTTTCAGCATCAATTAATTTCACTTTCCTGAGCCTTCATGTCAACAGCAGTAGGGCATTCAACAGCACCAGGTCTTCCAGGCTAATACTCGCTCCACAAAATCATGTTAGTTAGCAACAAGAGGATAAACAGGACAGTGGGTCACATCCAAGAATCCAGAAATAAACCGACACAGCTGATACTTATAATAGAAGCCATACTACAGGACTGTAGAAAAAAATTGGATAATTTTTTAAATTAATTGTGCTGGACTAGTTGTATGGTTTTATGGAAAAGTAAAATCTTATCTACTTCATATACGATTTTGTATGGATTATTAGCTTAAGTAAAAACAAAATAAATACAATGACATTTTAAAGAAAACATAGGAGAGTATCTTCCTGCTTTGTTGTAGGGAAAAAAAATGAACAAAAGACCTGAACAGGAGGGTGCTTTGTCACAATGAACTACACTGCCACCTATGATACCAGTATCTTATATCAGAGCATAGGTTCAAGTCCTGGCTGCTTCAGTTCCAATCCAGCTCCCTGAGAATCCGTCTGGGAAGGCAGCAGAGGATGAACTAAGCACTTGGGCCCCTGCCCCTCATGTGAGAGACTTAGATGAGCTGCTGGCTCCTGGCATTGGCTGGGACCGATTCCAGCCATTGAGGCCATCTGGGGAATGAACTAGGGGATGGAAGACTTCTCTCTTTCTGTTGCTCTCCATTCATTACTCAGTCTTCAAATAAGTTAATTAATTAATTAATTTAAAAACTTGAACAAGCACCTCATCAAAGAAGCATAACCAAATAGACGGTGAACACAGGTAAAGTGGTCCCCTCTCACCAGTTATCATCAGAAAGACTTGATGTAGAGAGTTATGAGACGTTAAGCACAAGGTATAAGAGGCTTAGTGTTTTACAGGAACTTTTACGAGGACTGAGGATAATCAGTGTTGATGAGGATGTGAAGTGGAGAACTATACACCTTATATAGTGCTCGTGACTGTGAACATTGCTAGAATCACCTCTGAAAACTGCTTTCTAGTATCTACCCAAACTGATCACATACAAAAATCTATGACTCATGATAACTATGTATGAGCATACAGCACATACAGTCATCTCTGATGTTGGTCCCATAAGATTATAATGAAGCCATTACCCAGGGATATCACAGCCATCGCAATGTCATTACACACATGTTATGGTGATGCTGATGTAAATAAACCTATTGCATTGCTAAGCATGAAAAAAATATAGCACATATGGTTTTGTGTGGTACAAAATATTGAATAATGATAGTAAATGCCTATATGATAGATTTGTGTGCTTGCTATACCATATTGTTATTTTAGAGTTATATTCCTTCTACTTAAACGTAAAAAAGGCAAAATGTCTTTTTATATCTTGCGTTTATTATGTGTGATGATTATATGTATCAAGAAGTCAAGTCCAGCTATTGACCCGGGGCCATTTTTGTGGTATAGCAGGTAAAGCCACTTCCCGAAATGCTAGTAATCCATATGGGCCCTGACTCATGTCCCAGCTGTTCCACTTCTTACTCAGCTCCCTGTTAATATATTGGGAATGTAGCAGCTGATGGCCCAAATACTTGGGCCCCTGTCACTCAGATGGCAGATCCAGAAGAAGATCCTGGCTTCTTCTTTTGACCTAGACTAGTGCTGGCCATTGTGGTCATCTGCATGGTGCAATAGTGGATGGAAGTGGATCTATCTTTTCTTTCTGTCTCTGCCACACTGTCTGTCTCTCGTTATAACTCATTCAAATTAAATTAATCTTTCAAAAAATCTACCTTTGCCATTTAGGCCTATATATGTGCAAGGTATGACATTCACACAAGGTTATTGCCATGCTTTTCTCAGAAAGCATTTCTATTTTTAGCAAAACATGACTGTATATCCACGGAAGATCAGCCTATATATGTTCCCTGACAAATATATGTAGAAATATTCATGTGGTAGTATGGATAAGAGGAAAACAATGAAAACAACTAAAGTGGAAATCAGCAGCAGAATGAATATAAGACTTTAATATGTTTATGTAATGAAATATTAATGTTAAGCAAAGAAATGAATGAGTAATTGCTGTATATGGCAGTGAGGCTGACAATCATGAAAAATATACAGAACAGTAAATATCCAGTGATTACATTAACAAAGTTTAGAATCAGGCATCACAGCAATCAACAGTGTTGGAAAGTGGGATTATGTTTACCCTCTGGGATACTTGGGAGTTGGGCCAGAAGCAAGAGGGCAGCTACGGGATCTTGGTCATGTTCAGCGATGTGTCCACTTAGTGAAAGATCTTTGAGCTATGTCATTTGTACCTGTGTCTTCAAATAGAGAAACTCTAAGTAAACTTAGAAACTTACTGATTTCAATTAAGTGCTGCTATTTAATACAACCTTCTCTCTCTTTGTTTTATTTTGTTTTTGTTTTTGCTTTTGCTTTTGAAATGTGAGCGGGAGCAGGAACTTGAATTTTTACTCTTTCCCCACTGGATACCAATGGAAAGATCAGGATGGGAATATGCCTGTTTTGCCATGGAGGCAGTAACAACAATGAATGTTTTCAAATAGGGTTGCTCTGGACAGGTGTTTAAAGCAAAAAAAAAAAAAAAAAAAAAAAAAAAACAACTCTCTAAAGTCATGTGTACAATCCAATTTTCCTACAGTCTGGAGCCCTGAGTATTGTGTCATGAATTATTTTCAATGAGATCACTTTCTGATCTGATAAAGAAAATCAATCTATCTGACAGGACCAAGAATTGCCTCAGACAAAAATATGCTAAAAAGGCTGCATTATTCTCAAGTCCAAGTGCTTAAAAGGAAAATGATATGAGGTTTAAAAGAAAGAATTCTCTGTCCTGACAAGATTACATTCCGTATATGTTCTCTTGGCAATAAGCGCACTCACTAAATAAATTCCAGTTACCACCAACAAGGATTTCAGGTGACTTTCCAGAAAGATCCATCAAAGCAGAGTAATGATTTAAAAACAAGAGTCTTGCTTTGAACAAGAGGAATGGGAGATGGCTTTGTCATAAAATCTACCTTCACCAAAGGAAGTTACTTCAATCAAGCATTATATATAACTCTTGCTTGTCATAAAAGCCAAAGTAAAAGAGGATTTTAATAAATCAGTTACCTCTCATTTTTTAAAAGTGGAAGAAAGCCAAGGAAGGCAGGGGGTTTGCTAGTGTAACATAAGCAACAAGCATTCCTTGCATAGTAAGAGAAAGTAATCAGGAGGAATTTTTTAAAAAGAGATTTATTTATTTGTATTGGAAAAGCAGATTTACAGATAGAGGGAGAGACATGGAGAGAGGTCTTCCCTCTGCTGGTTCACACCCCAAATGACTGCAATGGCCAGATTGAGCCAGTTTGAAACCAGGAGCTTCTTCTGAGTCTCCAACGTGGACTTGACTTCTTTCCCAGGCCATAAGCAAGGAGTTGGATTGGAAATGGAGCAACCATGACTCAAGTGAGAGTGCATATGGGATGTCGACACTCAAGGTGGAGGACTAGCTTATTGAGCTACTAGGTCAGTCCCACCAGAAGGATTTTTTACGTAAGGTTTTAGAGATTGCAATATCAATTGTCATGATCGTAAACTTTGTAGTATATTAGACATTGTTCTCAGTTATCTCTGACAGAAGGCCAAGATGTAATAACACTAGCTCATGATTTCTTGAAGGTGCGATGTGATTCATCTTGGCTTTGATACAACTGCAGTGAAGTTCAAGGGCAGGGACGGACATGAGTAGCATCAGGGTTTGTCTGACCTGGCCCTTGTCAGCCCTGCAGGAACCTATCTGTTTCTGGCTATCCTCAGGCAATGGCAGGTGTGTGCTCACCTATGTGCCTCTCACATAACCTGCTAAGCCTCCCTCCTGCCTTGGCTCCCTGTGGCAATGTTTATTCTCTGTGGAGGTTGGCTTCTCTTGCCTCAAAGCCATCACTCGTGCCCCTTGCTGCCTCAGCTGCTGGCCCCGACCACTTCTCTCCTGCCCACCACTGGGGATACTTCTCTGCCTTTCTTCTGCCCAGGTTAATCTGAGGTGGTTCTGGCACAAACTACTCATATTGGGTTCTATCCCTTTCAAACGGCAACCCCAAGCTCCAACCAGATAACACCATCATACTCTCTTGTTCTGACCCAATGGGTCATGCACATTGTTGGCTGGGTTCCTGACGGTCATAATCTTACTCTGCTAAATGTCCTCTGCTTCAGAATCCCTCACTTGGAAATAGAAAGATACTGTTCCCATTTTGAGAACAGAGGGGACTTTAATACTTTTCCTCTCTGGCATAGGTTGGTAACCCTGAAGCAAGCTTGTATGCCAAACCTCACTTCCTTACAACGAAGCCTTTCCCAGGAAAGATGACAACAGGATCACCTTCTAAGAATATGCAGAGATGTTTGGATCCAGTAAGGGGGAACATGCATTGAATTAGAACAAAGAAGTTAAACACCATTTCTTTTAGTCTTCGAAGCCTGCTGCTTAGATTTTGTATAAAGCCAAGCTGTTCTGAAAAGTGCACATTTCTCTTCTGATCTTGCATCATCCCAGAGAGGTAGTTCTATTTCAGAAACAGTAGCCACAGTTGCTTAATACCTCTTTCAGACTGAGCTATTTGAGTTATTATTTCCGCTTTTCACAATCCCTCTGCAAAGGAAATATTTTGTCCAAATTTTAAATGTGAAGAGGACAAGTGGTGCAGTTATGTGGCTTGCCCAAAGCTATGAGAGTGAGAGATCCAGCCAAGGACCAAAGCAGATTAGCTTGAACCAGGTTTAGGGTTGTCTTGAAGAAACACGAGGGCATCACATAGGTGGGGAACAAGCACACTTAAGTTATTCCATTCTTGGGTGGGTATTTGGCAAAGCAGTTAAGATAATACTCATGGGTCTAACACGATGGTTTAATGACTAAATCCTCACCTTACATGTACCAGAATCCCATATAGACACTTATTAATGTCCCAGCTGTTACAATTCCCATTGAGCTCTCTGCTTGTGGGCTGGGAAAGCAGTAGAGGACAGGTCAAGCCTTGGGACCCTGTACCTGCATGGGAGGCCAAAAGAAGCTCCTGGCTTCTGGCTTTAGATCAGTTCAGCTCTGGCTGCTGTGGCCATTTGGGGAGTGAACCAGCAGACAGAAGATCTTTATATCTCTCCTTCTCTCCATAAATCAAATCTGCCTTTACAGCAAAAATAAATAAATCTTAAAAATAGAAAAGAAGAAATTCTTCACTCCAATAAAAAGATACTACTTAGGATGCCTGGATTCCATATTACAGTGCCTGGGTTCCAGTCCCTGGTTCACTGATATAGCTTCTTGCTGATGCACAACCTAGGAGGTGGCAGGTGATGGCTCAAGTCACTGGATCCCTGTGTTTCCTGAGGGGGGTTAGGTTGAGTTCCTGGCATTGCCTTGACTCAGCTCAGCTATTGTAGGTATGGAGGAATAAACCAGCAGATAGAAGATCTCTCTCAATCTTGTGTGTCTCTCTGTGTTGCTCTTTCAATTAAAGCAAATAGACCCAAGTTAAAAAAAAATACCGTTTTCTATGAAACTTTAAGAAACAGATATGTTTCTAACCTCTTGAGTCCTGGTATAAAGTTTGTTTTTCTTTTAAAAATATATTTATTTTTATTGGTAAACCAGATCTACAGAAAAGAGAGAAGGAGATAGAGAGAAAGCTCTTCCATCCACTGGTTCACTCACCAAGTGACCACAAAACCAGAGCTGAGCTGATCCAAAGCCAGGAGTCAGAAGCTTCTTCTGGGTCTCCCATGCGGGTGCAGGGTCCCAAGGCTTTGGGCCATCCTCTATTGCTTTTCCAGGCTACAGCAAGCTGGATGGGAAGTGGAACAGCTGGAACATAAGCCAATGCTCATATGAGATCCCAGCAAATGTAAGGTGAAGACCTAGCTACTGAGTTTTTGTGCTGGGCCTGTAAAGCCTGGCCTTCTTGTCTTTTGACACTAATTTCACTCCTTCATCAATCTAGGGCAGTATGCAACTATAGCACATGAAGAATATATTCTAGTGGCTGACTAATTAGAATTTCTTTCATTTCTTTGATTTAATCTTGTAGGAAACTCTTTGTAGAGCTCATACATTCATGTTGGCACCATGTCACATCAGCCTTCTGACTCCCCTTCATGGTGTATCTCTTTTCCCTTTCCCCTTTGCCCTTATGTCCAAATGGGGCTTCCTGTGCAGCTTCCTCTCACCTTTGCTTCAGGTTGGACCCTGTACCCATCATGTGATTGACACATTCTGTCATGTGAGCAATATTTGGTCATGTGGTTGACACGTTCTGCTAGTCATTGACATCACCTCTAAGCCAATATTGGGTCCCAGGACAGATATTCTTTGACAGTACCTGGGGCAAAAACAAAAAAACAAAACAAAACAAAAAAACCCTCCTTTTTTCCTATATCTGAGCAGGGAAATGTTGCTCTGCATGGTCATTTTAGGACAATGAAGAAAGTCAGCTTTAAATGTTGACCAATGCTCTAGAAAGCATGTAGAAAAACATAAAAGAAATCCAACAGTTGAGGTACTGGCTGTGAGTTCATCTGGGGCATATCTGTGTTAGCTCTCAATCACATGAGCCAGTAGATTTCCTTCCATTTTCTTGGGCCTGATTTAGCCAGGTCTTTTTGGGTATTTGTAATACATGTGTGATAAATATACATTTTGCAATAAAGACCAAGCTTACCACTCCCCCACCCCCTTTAGCTTTAAATATTCTTGGTCCTGAGACAGCATTGACTGACTGAATGAAAGAGCAAGAGACACACAGGGAAAGAAATCATTTGCTCATATATGTTGTTGCCATGTATTTTTTTTTACCTGGATCATAGATAGTTACTGGTTAAAGAGCTTGGCCTCTTTGAGGAGTCTACAGCAGTGCTCATCTGGGCAGTAGGCAGCACAGCTCTATAAAGCAGGGAATAGCTCAGAGGCAGTGCTATAGCTTACATCTCATATCACAACGTGAACTAGAGAAGCTTTAACACAACCATCTGTAAAACAAGGTCTTGGCAATAAAGTACTTGGGAAATACATGCAGGATCCCTGTGCAGGAATGTTTCTCCTTGACTGTAAACCTAGAAGAACTGGTATTTGGAGGACTACCCCAACAGTCCCCAGCTCCACCAATGGGATCACGAGAGTGATGAAGGTAGTTGAAGTTGGCATGGGCCTTGCTTTCTTACACTGTGATTACCATGACTCTCTGATGTTATTATGTGTAGGTATGTAAACTTGCACACTTACCCCATCTAAGGTGACATTTTCCCTTGTGAATCTCAGAAGAAAAAAGTGAACATGAGTAGAGGATATGTTACTTGTCATTTCCCCCTGGTTTTGCATGTGCTGGCCCAAACCCCACCTCCGCCACCACCCTACTGCCCACACAAGAACAGCCTTGCTCTGTGGGAAATATTAGTCAAGAGGAAGTTCCTCAGCCTAGACCTCTTGGTTTCACAGCATCAAAGGTCAGACTGGTGAATGGAAGAAGTATTGCATGCATAACTTTGAATTAGTAGATAGGAAATAAAGGCTTTCAGAGTGCAGGAAAGAGGAAATAATGGGTGACAGAAAATGTTGCACCAAGGAGCAGGCGAAGGGCCAGACTCTGACATCACTTTTAAGACTCTTGGCAAGTGTCTCGGCTTCTCTGGATTTTGATTTCTTTAACTGCAAAACAGAGAGGTTCTGAATGACAAAGTACAATAGCTGCCACTATGTGGGCACATCCCTTTGACAAAAAGGCAGACAAAAGCTGTCTTCCAGCTCCTCCAGGGGTTAATTGACAAATATGGATAGCTTCCAGGGGCTTTGTGTGATGAATGCTTTGTCTTGTCCCCTCAGATCTCCTGCAGCCTCCCCACCACATTGAGAGCATCTCACTTTGAGAGAGACAAATAAGAGTCATCTCACACAACTCCCCTCCTTCTGTCTTAAGAATAGATACAAGATGCCTTCACTAAGTATCCCAAAACCAGAAGATGAGAGCCCACCAGAAAAAGGTACCACCAAGAACAACACAGCAGTAAAAGGGCACCATCCATCATTCATTCTTCCAATGAATACATCCATGTATTCATTCACTGATACTCCTTCAACAAATATTTATTTGAATTTATTCACTCAGTACATATTACAATGCAGGATTTGAGGATATAAGAGCCGATGAGGTATGGAGATTCCCTTATTTAGTTTAGTGTTACATAGAGGTAATAAGGCTTCATATTCCAGTTTTAGCTGCCAAAAGCCAACAGGGGTCTGAAAATACTTAATGAAAAATTCCAGAAATAAAAATTCGTAAGTTTTAAATGGAGCATCATCGTTAAAAATCAGTCTCATAGAAGTTAGGAGTATAATGACAGCTCTCAAAGGTTGGAGAGTAGATGGAGTGTAGAATAAGAAAAGGTTGATTAATAGGGTGGCTCTCCAACCCAGAATGGAGACACTGCTATTTGGGATACCCGAATCCCATTTGGAATAGAGTGCCTGGATTTGAGTCCCAACTCTGCTCCCCATTCTGGCTTCTGGCTATTGTGTGCTCTGGGAGACTCAAGGCAGTGGCTGAGATGTTTGGGAACCTGCCACCCACATGAGTTGTCTGGATTGAGCTCTTTGTTCCTGGCTTCAGCCTGCCCCAGCCCTCCTGTTGTAGGCTTTTAGGAGAGGGCAAATAGTGAATGAGCTCTCTCTTTGTCTCTCTCACAAACAAATTTGTTAAAAAAATTAAAAAAAAAACTTGATTGGCTAAGTTATAGTCAGATAGCACTGACAGTATTCTATTGTACAGTTGGATGACTAGTTAATGATAATGCACTGTACATGGCATGCTTTAACCATGAAGAAATGCTAAGTGCTGGGCCTGGCATGATTAACCCAGTGGCTAAATCCTTGCCTTGCACACACTGGGATCCATATGGGAGCCGGTTTGTGTCCTAGGTGCTCTACTGCCCATCCAGCTCCCTGGGCTGGGAAAGCATTAGAAGATGACCCAAAGCCTTGGGACCCTGCACCCATGTAGAGGACCCAGAAGAATCTCCTGGATTCAAATTGGCTCATCTCCAGCTGTTACAGAAGGAAGATTTTTCTCTCTGTATCTCCTTCTCTATGTAAATCTACTTTTCCAATAAAAATAAATAAATTCTTAAAAAGAAATAAAGAAATACTAAGTGCTTGAAAAGATAGGCATGTTTACCCTGCTTGGATATTACACATTATACACAGGTACTGAACAATGCATTGTATCCCATAAATGTGTATAGTTTTTATGTGTCCTTTAAAAAAAAATAAGTAGAGCACCATTCTGAGGAGTGTGATGAAATCCTGCACTGTCCCATGCTATCCCACTTGGGACGTCAATTATCTTTCCGTGTCGTGTGTCCAGCCATTAGTCACCTCATAGCTGTCTCAGCTATCAGATTGACTATTGCAGTGCTTGTATTAAGTAACCCTTTTTTACTTAATAATGGCCCCAAAGCAAAAGATCAGTGATGCTGGCACTCCAGATATGCCAAAGAGAAGCTGCAAAGTATAACCTTTAAGTAAAAACTTTTGAAAAGAAAAAAAAACTACATGCTAAGATTGTTAACATCTACAGTAAGAACAAAGTAAGTTTAATCGTAGGTATACGTGTATAGAAAAAATAATGCGCTATATAAGGGGTTCAGTATGACTGATGGTTTCAGTCATCTATTGGTATTCTTGGATGGATGGAGGGGGAACTGCTGTAATCCAGCTGCCTTTGACAGAGGTCACAGGGTGAGTGCTGTGAGAGTACACTTATCAATGTCTCCAGAACTTCCAAAGGGAATGATGTACATGCTTCAGCAGGAAGGGGAATAGGAGGTAGTGGGAGCAGTGGGGATGGGAGGAAGGGTTGGTGCTACAGATTGTTCCCTGTAAGGAACAGCCAGTGAAGGGATGAAGATGAGAGGTCATGGTAGATTTCTGTGGCAATTGCAAGAGAACAGGATGTGGATGACGGCAGTTTGAAGAGTGCTAATGATAGAGACCCTCTGTAGATTTGTGTTTTTAAAAAGATCTATTTATTTGTTATTGGAAAGTCATATTTACAGAGGGAAGGAGAGACAGAAAGATCTTCTGTCCGCTGGTTCACTAGCAAAGGGACTACCAAGGCTGGAGCTGAACCAATCTGAAGACAGGAACCAGGAATTTCTTCTGGGTCTCCCACGCAGGTACAGGGTCCCACGGCTTTGGGCCGTCCTCTATTGCTTTCCTAGCCACAAGCAGGGAACTGGATGGGAAGTGGGATTAGCGGGACATGAACTGGTGCCTGTATTGCATCCGGGCAAGGCAAGGACTTTAGCCACTAGGCTATCCTGCCAGGCCACTTCTGTAGATTCTTGCACAAAAGAATAGCATTGTAATAATGCTATAGAAAAATAGTCTGTTTGCTACACTGAGTATGCATTAAAAGTAACAGAGTAGAGGTGAAGACAGAAGCAAGGAGATATGGGTAACATTGAAGGTAAGGATTTGAGTGTTGTCCATGAAAGCAGAGACTCCAGAACTGGGTTACAGACTAACAGAGCAACTTTGAGGTTAGCTGATGTTATGCCAGGAGAGCTTAGAAGAGAGCATTAGAAAAGAACAAACCCATGAATTACCATTGATTGGGTAGGGTTCACGCCATATTCACTTGGACTGATTTATCATAGGGGTTTTCAAGCTGTGTCCTAGAATCTCCCAGGGGCACATAAGACATCACTCAACCAGGAGAGTTCAAAGACTTGAAAACCACTGGTGTGCTTTTTCACAATATACATGTTCTGTCCAACACCCACTGTTCTAGGTAATGCCTAGATGTGTGTGTGCCTAGATACGTGTGTGTGTGTGTGTGTGTGTGTGTGTGTGTGTGTGTGTGTGTTGTGTCTCCAGATTACCACTTGTTAGAATTTGACCGGCAGCTTCCCCTAGCCAAGCCACTTCAAAAGATGTGTCCCTCTCTTTTTCTGGAATTTCCAGCCCCTCCTCCCTCCCTAATTCCAGAACCAGTTTAACAAAGGAAACCCTTCCACAGCATCCCTCTCCACTTTTATTCGCTGACAGTCCCTCCCTAGAGGGAAAGAACTGGCCATGCTTGTCATCAACAGCTAGTCACAAGGCACAAAAATGAACCCATGAGATTTGGGCTCGAACCTCCCCCGGGGTTGGTGGGGTGGTGGTGAATGTACCGTGAAAACAGCCTTTTCTCCTGGGCTGCAATGGTCCTATCTCAAAGGAAACAGCCAGAACTTTGCACTTCCAAGGAGGCAGGGGTCAGTAGGTGGGAGGCAGAGGCAGTTATGGTGCAGTAGTAGCTCACAGAAACCACTCCATGAATGGGACAGATTCTTTCATTTTTTCTACAGATGCAAACTCTGACCTCCAACAGAATGTCCTGTTTGCCTCCTGTGCTGCTTCTTGACAATGCCAGGGGGCACATGCCTAGATGTCCCGCTCTGTCAGCTGCTCTGCCTCGTTCCCACGTCACTCAAGTACAGCACAGTGAGTGTGGCAATCCTTCATGAAGAGCTCCAGGTAACATGAGCAGGACTTGCTTACTTTCATTTTTTTGTATTTTGGGAATAGTTTTTTTCTCTTGCCTGAAAGAATATTATGAAACTTGGGTCAGATGACTTAGGTGAGTGCAGAAACACCACAACTGCTGGTTTTCTTTACCTGTCCAGGCAATGAACCCAGTGGGAAGCATGTCCTTTGCAAGCTTCTGCAGGCTCCTTGTGGCCCCGGCTTCCTCATGTGCATGTTTATGACTGACATTCAAGACCCACTCAGGGGCTCAGCAAAGAGCAGACCTTTTTTCTTTTCTTTCTTTCTTTCTTTCTTTTCTTTTCTTTTTTTTTTTTTTGGTTCTGCAACAGAATTTGACTTAAGTAAGGTTAAATCAGACAAACCCTTACACTTGAGTGACACATTCAAACTGGGGAAATTTGGGGAAGGAGCTATGCCTTCAGTTTAGGGGTGTGAATAATTTACGTCACTGAAGCAGGTGGTGGGGAGTAGCAGGGAACCACTGTGTAAACCCCTAAGCTAATTTACCTCTGGGACTCCATGTTCTCAAAAACTGAACCCATCTCTATAGGGGAAGGAAGTTCACACGTGTTATTCATACAAGTTGGTTTGAAACAGAGAAGACAGGTCCAGAGAAGGTCTAGAGAAGCAAACGAAAGTTATCCCAGCAGGGAATCACTAGATTTCTGAGGTGCTGAGGTGCGACTAGCACAATCCGACCTGTGTTTTACAAGCCAGGGAGAGAAAAGGGGGAGGGGAGAGAAGTATAGGGGAAGCCTTGAAGGAGGTGAGGGCAAGGACAGAAGAGCCACTGATTCCAAATCCTGGAGTCAGTGAACTATTGGATCAGAGAGGCAAGAGGAGAGTTGAACAGGACCGGAAAGCTATGGTTTTGAGAGGAAGTGATGAGTTCATTCAGGGACATGTGGAGTATAAATCGTCTTGGGACATCCATATGGAGACACTCTGAGTCATCCCAGCCCTCGGGGGACTTGTCATCTGGCTCTTCTATGCTCTGGAAAGTCCTCAAAATATACACAGCTAAGCAGGGTCCAAAGCAAAACCATAGAGGCCTGTCATAATTATCTTTCTCTTAAAAAAAATCCTAAATGTCTATAGCAAATATCTCTTTAAACATTTCCTTCAAAAGACACTTTATAAGAATTCTGTATCATTGAAACTTACTTATTTGCTGCTATAATATATTGGTTTCCAGAAGATGCAGTTTACAGATGAGTACAAGGCAACAGTTGAAATTTAAATTTAATATAAATGCATATTGGGTAATCTTCATTAAGGATGGAACTGAATCTTCTTGTAAACTTAAGTGCAGGTCTAAAATGTGAGTTTTAAGACATGATCGAATTCTCTGAATTCATGGTTTAAAAACATGAAAATCAATAAGACACCTCACCAAACCTAAGTTTGTGCTTGACAAATATTTGTTCAAAATTAAGGCCACACTGACATAATAACTCCCAAGTTCAAACCTGTTCTTTACTGAATATTAAAAACTTGAAATATCATTCTAAGCTGAATCTAAGTAGACAACCTGGAATTTAATGAGTAGCATGAATGTTTATTCTATTCCACAATTCCACTTATCTTTTTAGTATCTTCATGCTAAATCATCTAGAGTAATTATCTTTCTAAAGAGACTTGATTAATTGTAGGCAGAACCATTTGAAATAAAACTACCAGGCTGTTTTTCATAATTTCGTATTTACACATTGAAGTACAAGTAATTATTCTTATATTAAATTGACTATAAAATTAATGTCAAAGATCAGAAGAGCACTTTAAACATTTTAAAACCACAGACAAGATTTAGGATAGAATGGACATGCAGTGTTTAAGCATGCATACAACATTTCACAGATCTAACTGCTGTTGTGATCATTCACCCTGATAATGTTTCTAGCTGGTGAGTCACATTTCAGTAGTGGTTGATTTTAGTGGTGGATGGTTAGCCCTGGTGGAGGCAGTGGGTTGATGGCTCCAGTGGTTTTGTGCCTATTGTATGTGGGTTGAGTTCCTGGATCCTAAGTTTTGGATTTCAGCAAGCTGTTGATGCAATTTGGAGAATGAACCAGCAGATGGGAACTCTCTCTGATTCTCTTTCTGTGTGTGTGTGTTTCTATCTAAAATCAGTGGTTGATTTTAGGGTTATTAGCCAATGAGAGAACTTCCAAATCTAGAAAGAAAGTTTCTAGATTAGTTAAAACATATTTTTTTGGTATTAGTTATTGGTGTTCCTGTAAACAGCTGAACAGCACAGGTTAAATTATATAGCCATAACAATGTGTATGCAGAGAGCTTGGGCAACGGGGCCTCCACACACTGGAGGCATTGCTGAGCAACATGATGAATCATTGCTAGAAATTTATAAGTACCTCCTCCTGTGAAAGATACATATGACATCCACTTGCATGTCATTGGACCAAGCAAATCATATGGCTGTATTTATCCTCAGGAAGGCATGAAAAGACAATTCTAACAAAGCCTTGGAAGAAAGGACATTAGAAATATTGATGAAAGTACTAATGACTACCACACTAACATGTGCTCAAAAGTTGTTTTTAGCTTCTGAAATAAGTAGTCAGATCCAGCACTTTGGAGAGAATTGAACCTGACACGGAGAGGTAGGGGATGGTGTTCTGTATTTCAAGGACAAAATTAGTGCTGAGATCAAAAAGCATTGGTCATCTTGACATGGATTGGCTGTCCTGATGTCAGCCCGACAAGGAAGCTTGCAGAGTGGGTAGGAATGAACTTCTAGTGAACCATCAATGGTGTGTGACCACTACACAAGGTTAGAATGAAGACACCCCCATCTTTGAAAGGGTGACTAGCCTTCTGGTCATCTCTCTTCGCCCTTAAAGCAGCATTCTTGAACAGCTTTAACATTTTTACATTGGGAATGCCTCATATATTCAGCAAAATACTGCCTGCCAAATGGTTTCAATAAAAAAGAAAGAAAAAAAAAGAAAGAAAATGCCTCTTTTCTTGGTACCATATGTATTCTGTTGAAAGGAATAGTTGCAGAAGACATTAATCTAAACCATTCTAGTTTTTTTAAAATTTTCCAATTCATTACCTTTTATTTTGGATCAACTTATTTTTACCACTCTAGTTTTACATTCCCCCCCCCCCACCCATGTGGTTCACAATGTTGATTCTTCGGATTTTTGAAGACTATTTAATAGTTTGGCATTAGACTCATTGTCCCAGATTTGATCCAACCACACACTGACTTTCCTGTCACTCTAAGTTTGGGCTTGTTTAAATGTTTCCTGAAGGTAGGTAGGTCACAACCCGAGTTCATTATTTTAAGAAAAACCTTCAATGCAGTTATTTGACATAATAGTTAAGACGCCACTTTGGATGGTTGCATCCCACATCAGAGTATCTCAGTTTCTGTCCTGGCTCCACTCCCGATCCCAGTTTCCTACCAGTTCGCACCCTAGGAGGCAACTGTTGAGGACCCAAGTAGTTGGGTCCCTGCCAAGCCCATGAATTGAGTTCCAGATTGAGTTCCTGCCTCCTGGCATTGGCTAGTTCAGTCCTGGCTGTTGCATACATTAGGGTTTGAACTAGTAGCAGGAATATCTTGCCTCTATCTGTTTCTTTCTATCTTTATTTCTGACTTTGCAGTAAAATTTAAAAAATTATTTATTATTAATGTATTATGTATTTTATTTATTTATTTGAAAGGCAGAGCTAGAAAGAGAGAGAGCAAAAATCAGCCATCTGTTGACTCACTCCCTAAATCGACTCACTCTCATTCAGAGTTGGAAAATTTCTGTTTCTCCTTTTCTCTAAGTCTGCATTTCCAATAAAAATAAATAAATCTTTTTAAAAAGAGAAAGGTTAAATAGAAAGTTTGCATTGATGCAAATGATTTTGGAATACATGCATAGTTTTCTTATAATATACATTAGTTATGTGATATATATATTACATGTAGGTATATTGATATATATCACAGTTCTCTTATTTTATACATATATATATAAATATATTTAAATATTATACACACACATATATATATCCCTAAGCTTTTGAAAACCCTCTCTGTATATGGAGTTCAAAAAATGTTTGTACCACCATAGCAAACCTCTTTTAATTTCACTTTCCATTAACTTTTTAATGTATCTTGATATGTCTTTTGTTTCTTTTACTGCATTAGTTACGACTTTCAGTACAAATGTTAAAAAGTACCAGTGAAAGAAGACATCTATCTTGTTCATGACCTTAGAAGGAAAAAATTCTAGTTTCTTACCGTTAAGTTTACTATTTTATGCAGGTTTTGACTGATGTTGTTTGGCAAATGTGATGACTCCGCTTTATATGTAGTATGCTGAGTGTTTTTTTTAAAATCAAGAATAGTTATAGTTATTGGTTTAAGCCATCCACCAAATGCTTTTTCTACTTATAATGATGTGATTGTGTAGCTTTGCATTTTTAGCCTTTTGATGCAATGGATTGCACTGATTTTTGAATATTAATCCAATTTGGCACATACATATGACATATCCTCCTTGATTGTGGTGTACAGCTCTTTGTAAACATTAGATTTAATATGTTGGATTTTGCTGAGAATTTTACATCTATGTTCATGAAATTAGTCTGCAGTTTTCTTGTAATGCTGTCTGGTTTGGTATTAGAGTAATGCTGGACTTGCAGGATGTATTAGGATGTATTCCCACTGCTTCTATCTTCTGAAAGAGAGTAGAGAGAATTAGCATAATTTAATATTTGCACATTTGGTAGAATCCAGAGATGAACTCATATGGCCCACCTGTTTTGGAAAGTTTTTGATGACCGATTACATTTATTTAATATGAGTAGAGGCAATACTGTTCAGACTGTTTATTTTTTCCTATGTAAATCTTGATAAAATGCATCTTTCAAAGAATTGATCTACTTCATTGAGATAATCAAATTTGTGGGCAAAACCTATTATACTGTAAATGATTATCAGATCTGTAGTTATGCATCCTATTTTATTTCTTATATTAGTAATTTATGTCTTTTGTTACTGTTAATTAGCCTGGGTAGAAACCTACCAATTCCATCAATCTTTTCAAAGAAGCAACTTTTCTTGATTCTCCCTTACTGATTTCTACTCTAAAGTTTGTCGCTTCACTTCTACTTGTTTTGTATTGAATCCATGTTCCTTTTTCCCCCTTCCCAAAGTGAAAGCCTGGATTGTTAATTTTCAGGCTCCTTCTCTAATGCGTGTGTGCATTCAGTGCTGTAAGATGCTTCTGTGCATTGCTTCGCTGATTTGTTGTTAGGTGCATGCACATGTAGGATTGTTGTGTTTTCTTGAATCATCAACCTCTTTGATATGAACCGCCTGTGTTCTGCATCTTAAGCTTCATCAAGCTTTTCAGGTTTGTTGTTGTTATTTATTTTTGTGGATTGCAGCTTTGTGATTCTCTTCCTCTATGTGAAACACAGAGATGCCTTCCTTTACCAGGTGAGTCAGTAGTGAGGCTTTGGCGAATTTGTTAAGAACAGAGTGCTCTAGCATTTCAAAATGGTTACCTTTTCTCTCCCCGGCTACAGCCCAGGATGATTTTATTTTAATCTTCATCATGAAAACTGGATAGAGCTTCCTGAGATAAAACTCATAAAATTGTGGGGGCACCCTGTATCTGGGTCTTCCTGGAGTTTTAACCTTCAGCTTTGTCCACATGTGCATTACACTGGCTCAACAAGTCCAGTTTGGCTTTCCCAACCCAGCTTTAATTCCCTTGGAGTTTCTACTTGTAGGTTTCTTGTACAAGTAAAATATGATTCTTGGTGGCTGTCTGTTTCTCTAATTTAGGGTGTGGTAGCTTGCCCAGTGATCATTCTTCTTGGCCAGAACTAAGAAGAACTATTGATTCTTCATGTATTCAGCTTCTGATTATTATTAAGATGAAGTGGTGACCTCTAAACTCCTCACATATTGGAATGGGAGCCCAAAACCTCATTGCTGATTTTTAAACTTTGAAGTATTGGGGTGGATACTTGGCTTGGTGATTAAAACACTGTGTTCATGCTGGAGTGACATTCTTTTGCATGCCAGCTCCACCCCTGATTGCAGATTCTTGTTCTTGAAAACCTTAGGAGACTACAGGAATGACTCAAGACACTGGGATCTTGTCAGCCATGTGGGAGCCCTGGATGGAGTTCCTGGCTCCCAGATGTAGCCTGTGACCTGCCTCAACCATTGGAGGCATTTCAGTGCTGAATCACCAAACAAAGCTCTCTTCCCCTCTCTTTCCCACTTTGTGGTGGTCTTTGACTGCAAAAGTAACCTCTTTGCATGAATTTAAGAGCCATCTATTTCCTCTCAGCCCTCCCACCTGCCAGAGCCTGAAGTCTCTAGCTGGGGCTAGGTTTTGGTTCTTTCTCCTTTAACAATTTATAGGCAGGCTTCTGGCAGCAATGACCATCATCTGAAACCAAGGGCTCAGGGCAGCTCACTGTTCCATCTGTCATTTGCTGACTGGGGCCTCCACGCAGAGAGTGTCTAGGTGATTGCTCAGATCTTGTAATGTTAGGAAGCAAATTTGGGGCGGACTTCTGCTTCCCAAACCTTTTCCTTGCTTTTTCTGAAATTCTATAAATTGTTATTTTCTAATCTTATCTGTTATTATGATGAATTGTGGGGATCTTTAAATCATACTTCTTACAGAAGACATGATGCTTCTGTTCTCATTATTTCCCAAAATTATCGTTCAAAACTTCTCCTTACAAAGCCTACCTTTTGGAATTATGTGTCTTGACTGCCCTGTGATTTTCCATCATCGTCACTCATTTACCAGCCTCTGTGTGTGTGTGTGTGTGTGTGTGTGTGTGTGTGTGTGTGTGTGTGTGTGTACACCACTAAGGGGATTCAATGGGACTGCTAACTTTGTCCCTGGCTGCATGTGGTTTTCCCCTTGGGCACTCCAATTCTGCTCTGTTGCTTTTCAGTGTAGTGTGTGGCCTGGGAGGCCAGAGTTGTTGAGAGTGTGGGCTCTACCTTGATGTGCATCAACCATCCTTAGTCAGTATATCTGTGAACTTTGTTGGCTCATTGACTTTTTTTTCTCATCTCTAAAATGGAGATGCTGACAATAGCATCCAAAGGGATGTTGCTCATTTATTCCTTGCAAATAGTGGACATGTTTATTGAGACTCTCAGGGTACCAGACACCACTCTGAGTACAAGTAATGATAGATAGAATAAAGAGTACTTGGTAGGGTAGGAGCTGCTGGGGCTGTGGGAGGAAGAAAGTATGCTGACATGGAAGGAAGAAAGAGTATCGTGAAAGGATCTAAGAATTGCAGCAAGTTTGACAATGTATATAAATGTGTTTACCTTTTAGACCCACCAATTTCATTGTATTATATATTCCTTGGCAATTATCATGCATATAAAATGATGTATTTGTTAGAAGTTCTATTTGTGGCACATTTATAACTTCAAAAATTTAGAAACAAATAGCTTTCTTCAACAGAAGAACTGGAAATGAATTGTGGTTTATTCACACAATGGAAGTTTCTACAGCAGCAAAAATTAATGAAGCACAGCTATAGGTACATCCACAGGCACAAATCTAAAAACCCAGATGATTGAGAACAAAGCTGCAGATGCATTTTTGAACTTTATTTATGTAAAGACCAAAAAGCATGTACAGTAATGCTAGCTTTTATGAATTGATACATATATGTATGTGCTAAACAAATGACTTGGAAAATATAAGTATCAAATTCAGGATAGTGGTGACCTCTGCAATAGAAAAGGAAGAGGAATGGAATTGCAAAGAGAGCCATGAAAGGCTTCAATAAGAAAAATAATACTGGGGTAGTTTTTTGGGATTTTTTTTTTCATATTTTATAGTCTTAAAAAAAGTTCTGAAGTTATCTATGTATCATCTGTACAGTTCACTACTGTTTGATGTGTTTTATAATAATAAGAGAATGAAATCCCTCCAGTGACAATGTGTAGACTATTGGGGACAAAAATTCAGTCTAAGGAAAAGGAGAGAACCAGGTAGCCTGGTTAAAAAGTAGCAGGAACACAATGAGTGAGTGGTGTGAAGGGCCCAGGTTGTTGCAAAGGAATAAGAATGGCAATGAAGGATATTCCTAACGTAAAATCAACACACACTACATGTGGGAAATGAGAGAAAAGGAAGAATCAAAATAATACTCACCTTGGAAGGCAAGGTAGCAGATGTTGGCAATATGGGAGAAGGATGGGTGGGGGTTAGAGAGGGTAGCAATCGGGATTGAATCCCTGTGCCGTTCCAGAGGCTTTCCATTAGACTAGCCTTGCTCTAACTTTGTTAGCCCCATGACAGGTTTCTCACATGTGCCCATGCAGTCACCAAGTGACTCAGAAATCCCTTCAGACCACCAGTCTTTTTTTCATGGTTGATGGTCGTTATCAACTCCGTCCCCCTTGGCCTTGCTTGTTCAACTCCTCATATTGGCACTGCATACTTTGCTACTTGCCTATAGTGCTCTTTCTAGCTCTGCCTGTGGATCCAGTCCCTGAAGATAGGAGGGAAACTCTTCAAAGATTCTTAATTTCTTTTAAAGTATCCATTTTTATTGGAAGGGCAGTCTTTCTAGAGAGAAGGAAAGAGAGAAGGTTTTTGATCTGCTGGTTCACTCCCCAAATGGCTGCAATGGCCAGAGTTGATCCAATCCAAGGCAAGAGCCAGGAGTTTCTTCTGGGTCTCCCATGTGTGTGCAGGGTCCCAAGGCGTTGGGCCGTCTTCCACTGCTTTTCCAGACCACAAGTAGGGAGCTAGATGGGAATTGGAGCAGCCGGGACACAAATTGGCCCCCATATGTGATGGCAGCACCACAGGGTGGAGGAGTAGCCTGCCACATCACCGCACTGACCCACAAGGTTTCTATGTATTCATTGGTTAGTAGGAGTCCTTCCCAGCAAATGGGCATACTCAGAGTTTCTGAAAGCTTCTCCAGCCCAGTGCTGACAGGGTGTTTGCTGCACCCCCCTGCCCCCAGATATAGGGAGGTACTCTCTTGAGCAGACTACGATGGTGCAGGGGACTGTGTATCATGCAGCTCTTTCTAAAGATCAACTTGGAACACTAGTTTTAGCTCTGCTGGGTGGGAGGGAGCCACTCTCAGACCAGAGCTGGCACTGCATTCAGAGAATGAGCTCAGAAAGTGGGCAGGGCCTGTGGCCCACACTGTGTGGAAAGTGTGAGGCTGGGCGACTGCGCCGGGAGCCGGAACACTTGGAGAGAAGCTGCCAAAATTACCCAGACACGCACTTGGGGGAATTTCAGTCGTCCCCAAAGTACCTTTTAATTTGAAAACAATCAGGAGGCAGGTCAGAGGGTTTCGCCATTTGGCACCGAGTGGCTCTGTTGGGCATAGAGCGCCTGGGCTGTGTTGCTGCAGGCTCCCATTAGGGATGAGAAGCAGCCGGTGGTGCCTGCCAGCTGGAATGGTGCCAAGCAGCTCGTCATCCCTTGTCTAGTCAACATAGGGGCTCCTGCCTGAAGCACAGGAAGATCAACGGCAACCGTTCATCACGCAGAGCTTTCTAAATGTGGTGCAAGCTCAGGAGTTTGGCCACATCTCTATTCCCCAGCCCTTTTTAAAAACTACCTCCCTCCAGTAAGGGTACCGACAACATAGCGAATATTACAAGTGGTTGGATGGAGCGGAGAAATTTCTGTGCAGGAGGAGGAGGCAATGGAGGAAAGCTTTAGAGGGAAACTCAGGCAAATCCATGTGTCTAGGTACCAGAGGTGCCCTGAGGTTGGCCTCTGCTGATGTTCTTGGAGTTCTCAGCTGGGGGAATGCCACAGTTAACAGCTTGATTGTGCAGGCATAGTGAAAGGAGCAATGATGGTGCTAACATCATAGGGTGACAGTGGACAGCAGTCAGCTCAAGTGTTGAGGGCAAGAGGTAGAGCATAGAAAGGCTTTGCAGTGGTTGGAATCAGAGAGAACTATGTAGACCATGAGCCTGAGACTCTGCTCCCAAGACTCTTGAGAGCTTTTGGTGTGAAGATTTACCAATTGCCCAGCACCTTGCATTGAGCCTAATGTCGTCAACAATCCGTTGCATACATGAAGAAATGGAGACTTTGCAAAGTAATGGCTTGCCTGAGGTTGTGGAGCTTGTTTGTAAAACCAAAGTCAAGGCTGAGTGCCATGGCTCAGCAGCTAAATCCTCACCTTGTATGCTCCAGGATCCCATATGGGTGCTGGTTCATGTCCTGGCTACTCCACTTCCCTACTCCCTGCACCAGCGTGGGAAACCCGCAAGAAGCTCCAGGCTTCGGATGGGCTCAACCCTTGTTCTTCTCTTCTCTTCCTTTCATATCTGAAGCAAAAAAAAAAGTCCATGTACAGCACAACCCAACTTTGTGTTATCCATTGACTTTAAAAATTTTTTTAAAAGATTTATTTATTTTTATTAGAAAGGCAGATTTACAAAGAGATAAGAGACAGAGGAAGATCCTCCATTTGCTGGTTCCCAAAATGATCTCAATGGCAAAACTGAACTGATCCAAAGCCAGGTACAAGGTACCCGTTCCAGGTCTCCCATGTGGGAGCAGGATCCCAAGTGCTTGGGCCATCCTCCACTGCTTTGCTAGGCCACAAGCAGGGAGTTGAATCAGAAGTAGAACAGCTTGAACATGAACCAGTGTCCGTATGGGTTGCTAGCACTCGTATGTAGAGGATTAGCCTATAGAACCATGGCACCAGCTCCTATCCTTTAATGTTTTATGGACCACAAATACCAGTCCTCAGGGTCTAAAGTCCATTTCTAAACAACTATCAAGATGCTAACATTTGTTTTGTATCCTTTACAGAAGGATTCCAAGTAGTTTACAAATGCTACCAGACAGAAAGTCTTCCAACCATTGTCTTCCACCAAGAGAAAGGGATGGTTTTGGTTTGCTAAGGCAAAGAAAAAATAGATGCCAACTTTCAGCTCTGCCAGCCCAGGTCTGTGATACATAATACGTCCACCAGCCAAAACCTTGCCTAAGGTACTAACATGTAAATCAGAACAGCTCTCAATGCTTGCTTTTCCGCTGGGCAAAATTTCTGCCTCCTCCAGGTAAAGCAAGTGAATGAGCCAACTGGTACATCTCACCAGCTCTGAGTCTCGCTGGGACAGGCAAATCTTTCTCCAGTGCTAGGCCTACATGTCCATGCAGTCTGGAGCTCTGGAGGGCTGGCTCACTTAGCACTTGAACTGGGCAGTCATGGGCCCCTGTGAGTGGGCTCCATCCCAGGAAGCCATTACCCACTATCACTGCTTCCTTCACAGCCTCTGTGGCCTGTATTTGAGAGAATCCTGTAGCTTTAGGCCTGCCAAGGGGCTGCATGAGCCACGTGGCTCATTTAAAACCCTAATGGACATTAATTGCAGGGGAGTGATATGCGTGCTTCTTCCTTTGATTGCTAGCCTGGGGCATTGTCTGTCCCCAGGGCTGCAAATTCTAAGTAACCTAATTTGCAGAGAATGTTACAGACTCCTTGTTTCATTTTAGCGCCAAGGTGCCTGAATTTCACCCAGTTGTCTTTCCCAGCAAGTTTCAAATTTCCTTGTTCCCACTTGTCTCTTTTATCCTACCCCTCTTCTAGACCAATGAAAGCTCCTGAAGGTCAATAAAGCCCTCAGGTAGTTCACAACCCTAAGCACCTGTGCTCTAACAAGGCTAGCAAAAACAGACCACAGTTGGCTAAGCCTCCGCAATGTGCTTCTACCTCCATTCCTAACAGGAAAAAAAAAAAAAAAAACAACCAAAAAACCTAGTTTTGTTTATATCTGTTTTTCTTGTTAAAAATAGATGTTCCTGGATCTAATGTTTGTTCCAAAAATAGAGCTTATTTGCAAAACCAACAAAGAATCTAATGCCAAGAAATTTCATTTCCATTGATCTGGAGGAGGACACATACAAATGCATTTAGTATTCAAATAGCAGCCACAGCTGGGTTTCTGCTTGATTATATTAACCACAAACTGATATGGATGTGTGCCTGTCACTGCATACAGGCTAACTTAATGAGAGTCTGCTCTCAGTGGCTTGGGGGAGGGGGATGAGGAAGGAGAGATGCTTTGCTTCTGCCAACTCCCCCTTATAAGTGACCCCCTGTTCACGAGCCTTGCTAATTCAAGCAATTTAATCACCAGGTGGCATTCCCAGAGGCACCAGATCTGTGAAGCTTGTCTCCCATGCCTAGTCCTACAATCTGCACCGAGGTACAGATCCTGTTGGTATTTAGAGTGGTCCATTGTCCATGAGAGAACCAGCCAAGGATCTTGAGAAAGTTAAAAATACAAGCACACAGGTGGTGATTGTTTGGCATACCAGTCAGACAGTGCTGGGGAGGCCCACATTCCAGATCGCTGGCTTATCTGAGTTCTGGGTCATGAGCTCCTTGGGAAGCAGCAGGTAGGGTCCCACCCCCCCTCGCCCAGCGTCAGGGAGACCTGGACTGAATTCCTGACTCTTATCTTAGGCCTTGTCTAGCCCATGGCTTTACTGGCATGTGAAAAATTCTCTTTCTTATTCTCCTTCCCTCCCTCTCTCATTGTCTCTCACCCTTTCAAATCAATTATTAGAAATGCAAGTAATTATTAGAAATGCAAATAATTTGAATCCTCTCAATGTCTTCCCTTGGAAACAGTGGTGGGCATAATTTTTGCCTCCCAAGCATGTAGACTTTGCTGGTTTTTCTGAAGTAACTCATGCTGGGGAGCAATTTTCTTAAGATTCTAGTGGGCTGCTCTTCCCCAGGGAACTTGGGTGAATGCGATGAATGGCATCCTAAGCAGTTGTGGTTGGTTTCAGGGCCAACACTAGTACTCTCCATGCCTCTCCCTTCCTCCCCGTTCTGAATGCCCCTAATGCACAGCTAGCTTCGCTGGCCTCAGTGGCTTACAAATCCCTGGGACCCAGTCCCTGAAGGAGCCAAGTCCCTGGTCACCACGTCCTTCTCAGGCCATATTGGATTTCTCTGTTTGTTGCCAACATGAAGAAAAGTTGTCCATGTGAGGAAGACATGTGAATCACCTGGATACTAGATCTATTCCACTGTACAATAGGTAATATGAAGAGTCAGTCAGCTTTGCCAAGATGGTGATTCTTCTCTGTGCTTGTCTCTCTCTTGATAGCCAAAGTGCCGAGTGGCAGACACAGCTTAGAGTGCCAAGATGGATGACTTCACTGGCAATCTGAAGATGTAATATTTTTCAGACCCATCCCCAGTAGGACCCTTAGGTAACTGGAACTCTACAAGCAGTACGCATCAGCCAGTGGCCACCTATTGCCCCAGGAAGTAGAGGTGACCTTGATCAGTCATTGGCTTCTGATCAGCCCAGGAAGTGAGTGTGACCTTGGTCAGGGCCTGTCTTCAGCAGAGGCCCTCTGTGGGAGCCAACAGCTGGAGGTCAGCAGCCTCCCATGCAGGAGTTAAGTCTTTTGTTCTTGAGCAGAGAGATAAACAGGACCTGTCAACATCTGCCTCTGTAAGTGATGAGGAAATTAAAGCATGTGGGAGCCAGTAGGATTTTTTGTTTCTCACTTCTTAGGTAAAGGCAGGAGTTAAATGCAACCAGGGACAGGTTAGCCCTGTGTACCTTCACTGCCTGCATGTGCCAAGACCCTTTTTCAGGAGGGAGGCGTCGTTTCTTACATAGTAATAATACTAGGATATTAAAATAAAAATAAAATAATTAAAATGCTGTGATTAAAATGTATAACTATTCTTATTCAAATCCACATTGTTTAGGTGAAAAAAAAAATAGGTAAATAGATAACCTATTCCTGGAGGGTAACCTCAAGGCCAGAAGCGGGAGTAGGGAAGCACTGATTTTTCTTTTAAAGCTTATTTTTCTTATCTGAAAAGCAGAAGAAGAGAGAGAGACAGAAATAGATAAAAGCAGGAGAGATCCCATCTGCCCATTCACTGCCCAGGTGTCTGCAACTGCCAGGGCCGAGCCCGGCCAACGTTGAGAGCCAGGAACACAAACCGAGCTTCCCCTTATGGCAGCAGGGTATACCTGCTTGAGCCATCACCTGCTGCCTTCCCAGGGAGACATTAAAAGGAAGCTGGAAAGAGAGCAGAACCAGGAATCTGAGCCCTCTGACACAGGATGCAGTTGTGCCAAGTGGCATCTTACCTACCCACTGTAGCACATGGCCAACCCTTCCATGAAATTTGTAACCCTACTGAAAATGGATCTCATTTTTCATTTAGAATATAACCCTGTAAACATAAGATTTTGTATTAAATTATTAGTTTCTCTAAAACTATGGTATTTGAACTGTTTGTAATAAAACCATAGAAACATCTGTATCAATAGTAACATTTTCATTTTTAAGTACTTTATCATAAAGGAAATCAACTTTTCACATCCTTTAAAATTTATTGTTTTGAGATGGGAAGAAAGAGAGAACCCTCACTCACTGGTGACTCCCCAGATGACTGCAACATCTAGGACTGGGTCTAGACCAAACAGGAGTTAGGAATTCAATACAGTCTCCCTCAGCCCATCTGAAGCCAGAAGCCAGGAGTTTCTTCCGGGTCTCCCACATGGGTGCAGGATCCTAACGCTTTGGGCCATCCTTGACTGCTTTCTCAGGCCACAAGCAGGAAACTGAATGGGAAACAGGGCTGCTGGGACACGAACCAGCATCCAAATGGGATCCCGGCACATGCAAGGCGAGGACTTTAGCTGCTAGGCTACTGTGCTCTGCCCCAGATATATATATCTATCTATATATATATATATATATAAATGAAGGAAAGACAATAATTTTCATTGATAGGGAGAAGATTTGTGTCCTTATAATAGTTACCTAAAAAAAGCTTCTCACTGACTAGGTAATCTAAATTGTCTAGTTTAGGGTAATTTTTCTTATTTAAAAAATATCAAATATGGGCACATATTTGATATGCCCTTGCATGCCCAAGATCCCATATGGGTGCCAGTTTGTGTCCCAGCACTCCTGCTTCCCATCCAGCTCCCTGCTTGTGGCCTGGGAAAGCACTTGAGGACAGCCCAAAGCTTTGGGATCCTGCACCCACATGGGAGAACTGGAAGCAGCTCTTGGCTCCTGACTTCAGATAAACTCAGCTCCAGATGTTGTGGCCACTTGGAGAGTGAATCAGTGGATGGAAGATCTTTTCTGTCTCTCCTCTTCTCTGTATATCTGACTTTCCAATAAAAATAAATAAATCTTTAAAACAACATATCAAATGTAATAAATGTTGAATAGTTTTCTTGAGAATTGTGAAGGGTCATGGCCATGCTTCAAGGTTACTTCCACCTAGAAAGATAAATTCCATGTTTCAGACACTAGTTACCCACAAATGGACCCACACGATATAAATGAAACTCCTTAAGCAGCAGATTTATTCCATGAGGTCAATTTAAACCAAAAAGATTTCAGTTTCTGCAGTAAATTATTCCATCTCCCTTGTAATACTATGGTTTATAATGGAGTTATTATTAGCCTGGGCCACAATTAGGCCATTGCTGACAGCTTCCACACCTGCCTGGGCCAAGAGTGATAGCCTTGTGCTCAGAATGCTGGTTGTACTCACATCTCATACTGCTCAACTGGCATCTAGCATTGCCTAATTGCCTTTCATGGGCATGGCTCTCTCCTCCAGGAAAGAAGGACCCTGCCATGGCACGCCTTATTATAGGTCAGTACCAGTCAGTGTCTTCAAGTCCAGATGCTCAGGAGGAGATTTTTAATCGTTCTGATCATTGGTATTTGACTTGGGTGAGAAATGAAAATCCTTTATTTTTTTTCTCTCAGCATCTAGCACAAGAAGAGTTTACTGAGGTGAATGTTGTAGAGTACTGAGTTCAACCATTGGGTTCGAGTCCCAGCTGCTCCACTTCCAATGCATCTCCCTGCTAATAAGCCTGGGAAAGCAGTCAAAGATGATCCAGGTGCTTAAGACCCTGCACCCACATGGGAGATGCAGATGGAGTTTCTAGGTCCTGGTTTTGGCTCAATCCAGCCTCATCTGCTGCAGCAATTTAGGGAATGAAGCTACAGATAGAAGATCTCTCTCTCTCTCTCTCTCTGTAACTGTCTTTCAAGCAAATACGTCTTTTTAAGAAGTAGAGAAAAATTACTTAGTGAAAAGATAAAATGATGAATGGATGAATCATTAGACTAAAATCCATTTTAAATATCACCACCCAATTAGTTCTTGGCCTTTCTTTTTAAAAATAATGCGAAAACAAATATACTTCCTTTCGTTTAAGTTGGTCGTACCAACAGCCAAGTACTGTTAAATTCCATGCCGCCTTTTCTTGCCTCAAGGAAATGGGATATACAATTCTGGTGCCCTTGCTCTCTCCCCAGTGTCACATGTCCTCTTTTGTGCATAAGTGGAAAAAACTCAATGTCTGTGACCTTCAATCCTTGGCTTTCTGCCTTGCTTTAGATGGAGAACGCAACCCGTATTCTGAGACTGTGAAAGGGCTGGATATTAGCAAGCTCTGTTTGACTGTAACAAGAGACAGGTGTTAAAATGATGTAAAGAAACAAGTTGAAACATCATACCTCTTGAACAGGTTTAAACGTTGCCGAACAGTTCAGTGAACAGTACTGGAATAGCTCTTGCTGGAGTATTATTTTCCTAAGTAGACAGATGAATTGTTCTCTTAGATTCCTTGTAAGTCAAAGATTCAGTGTAGCTTAATAACATGTGTATATGTTAGAAATCGAAAACCTGAGTGTCAAATCCTACTTTCAACTTTCACACAAGTAGTGTGCCTTTAAGCAATGCATGACATCTGTCCCTTTAATTACTCCAGCAGTAATTTTTTTTTTCCTCTTTGAGTGACACTGTCCTAATTAACTGCATAGGCTGTGGCTTCAGCAAAAAAACAACATAGAGAGAAGGGAAGCCTTTTTTCTCACCTTGTCCGCGCAGCAGGGGTGAAAACTGGGAGCTGTCTGATTTAGAAAGCTTGCACAGATGAGAGGCCCTGGAGTGAGCTGCCTTGCTGGTAGACAGTGTCAACTCCACAATCCTAACTGAAGTTGATATCATACAGACTGTCTCAAACCCTAAGTAATCTGTGTGGAGATGGCCCTCCTAACAGGATACAGAGCATAACTTTGCAAGGTTCTTCTCTGGTAAAAAGCTGAGCTGACTGAGATACATCAAAAGTAGGCAGATCTGTGTCCCCGTTGGGTTTTAGGAAACATAGAGACAACTTTCTTTAAATAATCTCCTTCCAGTTAGGTTTCCACTGGCAATAAGTGGCTATTTAGGGATATTGAGGAAAGCTTAGGGAAGGAATGATTTACAAAGGTGTGTTAGGCAAGAAGGAATCCACAAGGAAGGGTGATAGTTAACTGTGGAGAACTGGTACTGTCCTGAGGCGGGAAGGAGAGGGTCTTTAAGCCTGAAAGGAGATCTGCCTGCTGCTAAATGGAGAAACACAGTCAATGTGTAACTCAGAGTTCTGCAAGGCACAATGGAAGGATGGCAGTGCCCTAACCTCACTTTCCTCTCTTGTTGTAACCTCTGACTACACATCTCCTTGACTTTCTCCTTTGAAGTCAAAGGACAAAGGGGCTTGTTGATATGGCCCATAAATATCCACCCACAGAGCATGGTGGTCAGGGGAATGGAGAGGTAGATGAAAATCATTCATTTCAGTTCACTCCATGTGCTCCACTTTATCAATAACCCATGAAGAGTGGAGAGTGATTCTGGAAGGAAAAAGTGAAATAATGCATCCTGCATAGTGTCACACCCTACTGAGGTCAAAACCAAATTGAGTTAGAATAGCCAAGGCTCTTGGTTTCTATTGGCTTCTCTTGTCAAAACTTTTGCCAGCCAAGTCATTTTCTCCTTTTTAGTGCTGTAACAGTTCCTAACTAGACTTGGTATTGGTGGTATTTTTCAGCATCTAGCATCTAATTCTCAAGTCAAAAATAGGATGGACATGCCTTCCACCTTGAATCTCACAAATCTACACATTAAAAACTACTAATAAGCATGAGTATTTCAAGAAAAGGAGGCATTTAATTTTTTTTTCTTATTTTAAGATCAGGCTAATAAATAATGTTTTCATGTACTTAGACTCCCAATTAAACATATTTCTTTTATAAAATATAAACTCTCAATCTCTACTTGCCAACTCCCTAAAAGGTTTTGTGCTGAAGGTCTTTATGATATTATTGCTACTATGAATGCCTAAATACTAAGTGTTGGTTTGTAGGAGTGAGGCTGTGAATCCAGGCCATGTGGGTGGTGAAAATCCTGGCTTCTGTGTAGAGGATAAGAAATGACCTTTTGTGCAAACTCCATTAGAATGCTAAACACAGTGAGCCCAAGTGCAGTTGGGGCATCGACCTATAGGTCCATATTCTTGAAAGCAGGTACTGTGTATTATCTGTCATCTCTGCTGTCTCCAGAGGTTACCAGCTGGCTGTGCACAGACATCCTGGCCAATTGAATGGAAGCATGCACCCTAATGAGTATTTTTATTTTAAACGGGATGATTTGTGGAGGTAAGGTAATGGCTTCAACAATGAGGTCACTGCTAAAATATCTTTGTATCAAATTTTATTGGATAGGCTCAGTGGTAGAAAATATCATTCCAGCAAAGGCTTTTTAGGTTAATTTTGTTATTTATTTTATGACTCCCAAGACTGGCAGTCATGCAGCTGACAGCATTTTTGAATCAAAAAAGAGCTTGGATTATACCATGGTTACTGTTGGTTTGGCTGTGTGGCTGGGATATCATTTCAGACTCAGCTGCAGAAGACAGAATCCTTTCTAGCTAGTTAAAATAAGACAATATATAGATAGTGAAATACAAGCTGGAGAACAAACTTCACTTTATGCCTCTGAGCATGACAGTGAAATCTGTATCCCAAGACCAGGTCTCCTAGGGAGCATCTACCTTCTTAACCATGGGAAAGTTCTCACTCCCAAGCCATACAGTGATGGCAGTTGTTGTTGCCCTTAAGCCTCCTAACTGCAGCTAGTGCCAGCATTCCTGCTACAATCACACAAGCAAGGCGAGCACCCTGTGTCTCTTGCCTTTCAACTCCCTGAGACTATCTTTGCCTGTTCAGAGACAGAAATGCCAAATGCCTTGCTAACACAGCTTGCCTGGAGAACTGGTATGAATAATGATCTACAACAAACTGTTGCTGTTAGTCCTCACACAGGTGTACCTAAACCTGAGCCTAAGTCCAAGCTGGATGGGGAGAAGACCTCATTTCTAAATCCATAGATCCTGCAGTATACCCAAGTTCTAGAACAGAGTTCCTTGGTATGCTCATCCAACATCCACACCAAAATCTCTTGAAGGAGCTCTTAAAATGAAGACTTATTGTCAAGGCCTAGGAATTTGCATTGGAAGAACGTATCTAAGTGACTTTTGCCCTTGGCATTAATGTTTTGAAGTATAGTTCATCATCCATCACTGGAGGGGCTGTGAAATTCATTTTTTTTTTTTTTGGCACAACTGCATAATGAAGCAGTAGTATGGTAACATTCAGAATCTTTGATCACAGATCACCACAATAGATACAATAAAATGTGACACAGAGACCCAAAGTGAGCACAAAAGTGGCAAAAATGGTGGCTCAGCACAGGACTGCCACACTTTTTCTTGGAATATTTATTTATTTACTTATTATAATTATTTTAAAGATTTATTGATTTTTATTGAATAGTCAGATTTACAGAGAGAAGGAGAGACAGAAAGATCCTCCATCCTGCTGGTTCAATCCCCAAGTGGTTGCAACAGCTAGAGCTGAGCTGATCCAAAACCAGGAGCCAGGAGCTTCCTCTAGGCCTCCTACATGGCTACAGGGTCCCAAGGCTTTGGGCCCTCCTTGACTGCTTTCCCAGGCCACAACCGGGGAGCTGGAAGGAAAGTGGAGCAGGCGGGACATGAACCAGCACCCATATGGGATCCTGGGCATTTAAGGTGAGGACTTTAGCCACTAAGCTACTGGTCTGGACCCCTATTTATTTATTTGAAAGGCAGTTACTGCTCCAGGTATTGTTCTGGAGCTAGTACTTTATCCTGGTCTTCCACATGTCTGTCAGGAGCCCAAGCATTTGAGCTATCTTCTGCTATTTGTCCATGAGCATTAGCAAGGATCTGGGTTAAAAGTGGAGCTGATGGGCCCGGCGGCGTGGCCTAGCAGCTTAAGTCCTCGCCTTGAACATGCCAGGATCCCATATGGGCACACACCGGTTCTAATCCCGACAGCCCCGCTTCCTGTCCAGCTCCCTGCTTGTGGCCTGGGAAAGCAGTTGAGGACAGCCCAAAGCCTTGGGACCCTGCACCCGTGTGGGATACCCGGAAAAAGTTCCTGGTTCCTGGCTTTGGATCGGCATAGCATCGGCCGTTGCGCTCACTTGGGGAGTGAATCATCAGATGGAGGATCTTCCTCTCTGTCTCTCCTCCTATCTGTATATCTGACTTTCCAATAAATAAATAAATCTTAAAAAAAAAAAAAGTGGAGCTGAGCTGGAATTGGTACTCTTTTGGGATGATGACAACAGTCAGCAGCTTAACCTGCTGAGCCATAATAATGGCCCCAATCCAAACTTTCCATTTGTGAGAAAATGCAATACCTAAAACATGCAATAAAATGAAGCACAAGGAAAGTATACCATAAATAATCCTTGAGTGTATTGTATGTGATAAGGGTGGGGTGTTAGTTGATTAAACTTTCAGTGACATAGAAATATACCTACATAAAAATATGAAATGGATCATAAGGGAAAAAATGTGTGTGTGTGTGTGTGTGTGTGTGTGTGTGTGTGTGTGTGATGTGTGTGTGTTTTACTGTGCCTTAGAGCCAGCAAAGTTTGGAAAACTCTACTTCAGAAGGAAACAGAATGGCTTCCAGGTGCTATTCCTCCGAGTCACTGCAGCTCAGAAGGAAGTTCAAGGAAAGGTGCCTTCAAATGCTCTGAGCAACCACAGCTCATACACATGCAGTCTCCCAAGGGGCCTCCTTGAAGAGTTCAGCTGGAGAAGAAATAGGGCCTCATTACACATCCTCTGTGGGACCCTCCAGCACCACCCACATGCAGTTGGTGGTCACTCCCATTTCACCGATGGGAAGCAGGACTCAGGAGTTCAACAACTTTCATGAGGTTGTTAAGAGTGAAGATATAGGGTGGCTGTTCAGGATTTGGCAGTCTTGGACACTTTTAGATGTGGCTGCTGCTCCTCGGGAGTGGAAAGGAATGCTGGAAATTCAGCTTCATTAATGAAAACCCCCTCTGCTGCTGGTCAGGTTCTGGGGGTGTCAGCTCTGTTTTAAATGATCTGAAATGCTTCTTGCTTGTTCTGTCTCCTTATATTTTTTGCACCTTCGTTGAGGTATATTTTGAATAATACACTGTGCATCTGTAGTCTCATGACTTGGGCATCTATGTGTACACCATGTGAAACAATTACTGTCATCTAGTTTATGGACACTCTTTAAAGATTCCTCTTGTCCAATTGATCATTCCTGCAACAGTGCGGAGTTTAGGAACCATATTTCTAACCATTGAAGAAGACAATCCTTTCTTTTATTTTTTATTTTTTTTCTGAAGCAGGTGTAATCTTGTTTTCAACATCTTATGTCCTACCTGCACAGGACTCCAAATTTCCCTGTCTACCATCGTGAGATACCTGGACCAACTGAGGGTCCAAATCTGGATCATGGTTTTCAATCACAGTGTGCTGGTATAGATGATTTAAATCTTGAAAAAATTATCAATTTTGGTTTATTTGGAAGTCAGAAAGATCTTCCATCTGCTGGTTGCCCTCCTAAATACCTTTAGTGATTGGGGCTGTACCAGGTCAATGTCAGGACCCAGGAACTGTCTGGTTCTCCCACACTGAATGGCAGGAATCCAAATCCTGAGCCATCACTGGCTGCCTCCCAGGGCCTAGCATTAGCCAGACATTGTAATCAGGAGTAGAGCTGGAACTAAATCCAGGCCCACTGGGATGATATACCCGAACAGGTACAGATTCTTATGCTATGTCAGGAACTGTCTCTTCCTGGATATCTGGAAAGAGGGCAATGAGGGTCTGATGGCCCTCATGCAGGATGGCCGGAGCAGAAGGAAGACTTCAGGCTCCAGAAGGTCACCCTATGACAAAACTCCTCAGTCCTGAGGCCACCCTAGGAAGCCACGTGTCCTACCAAAAGAACCTTTCTCTTGTCCTTGAAGACTTTGCCATCTTTTGAGAATCAAAAACCTGATAGGTTCAGCTCCATTCTTGACTCTCTACCTGCTTTCTTTGAACTTTGTTCTAAAGGTGATTTCCCATCTGCATCCCTAGTACTTGTTTTGTATTCTCTTTGCTTCAATGTTGTTGTTGCCTGTCAGGATTATCTGAGGTGTATGCACAATAAATGTGGATTCCTGGGCTGTGCCCTAGAGGCTCAGACTCAGGGGTGTATAGGAGCAGGTACCTCGGGATGTTCAGTCAGCACTCTGCCTGAGGAATCTGCTAGAAAACCATTGATATTTCCTAGAACAATGAGGTTCCTGGTTACTTGGTAGTTAGGGGACAACGTTTTGCCATGCTGCACCTACTATGGTAAGCTCTGTATGGCAATGAATGCATATTTGATTTTTGTGTTGTTATCCTTAAAGTTACTTCATAACAATTTTTATTATTTCAGATGATAAAAAGTGACATACCTTATCAGAGGAAATAAAAATAGGAAAAATAGAAACTTTTTTTATAACATCACTCCTTACAGCTATAAGAAATTTGCATTATATTTTATTACATTTTCTCCTATACACAAACATAAATGCACACACGTATAGAAATTAAAACAATACTTTTATATTAATATGTAGAAGGAGAGATAGGTCATAATTAAATCTAATATTATTTCCACATGCCACTAAATATTCATTAAAAACTAAGTTAAACAATCTCATAGACTCTCAATCAATTGAATAAATGCACTATTCGTCATTTAAATGTAGTTCTACTTTTGACATATGGGGCTATTTTGAATCTTCAAGTTTTAAGCAATGTTGGAGTCAGATTCCTGAGACATGAATCTTAGTCTGACCTTTGATTATTTTTTAAACAATAAATTACTGCATGCAAAAATCACTGGTCTTCCTTTCGGACGGCCATGGCGGCGGGCGGTGATGGACGCGTGTGCCCTGCTCTCCAGCCGCGCCGACCCGGCCAGGAGCGTTCGCTGCGCCCCCGGGACGCTATGGGAGTCCGGTGTCCAAGCGGAAGCCGGCCGTGCTCCTAGGCGTCCCCCTCGGGTGAGGACCTGACCTGTGTACCCCGCGACTGCAGGAGGGCAGGTGGCCCGGTGGAGGAGTGCGCGGCCCCTGGTTCCCCAGCCTGAGGAGACCCCAGGGGGCAGCCAGCTCCCAGCCACAGCTGCATGAAGGACCCACAGTGGGGCTGTGGTGGACACCGCTTGTCACCAAGGCGTGGCAGAAATGGAATAAATAAACGATAGTGAAAAAAAAAAAAATCACTGGTCTTGAGTTAGGAAATTCTTAGGGTTATTGACACACTCTGTCGAACTGCTCTTTGAACAAGGGGAACTGACTTCCCCAGAGTCATCAAGGCATGGGCTGCCTCTTTCCCAGCAGCAGCTTCACTAACACCCTGCAGAAATGGCGATTTCACAGTTTTTTAGCCATTGCTTATTCTTCTTTTCCTAGTTTTCATACACTTGTCTTTTGAGTATTTTCCCCTCTTTTCTTTAAGTTTTTTTTTTTTTTTTTTTTTTTTGCAGGGAGCACAGTGGTAAGTAGAACAGGCATAGTCCTTGCCTTCGGGGAGATTCCATTGGTTTCCTATCCAAGTTCTTCCTTCCCATCACTTCAATTCATATCTGCCTAACTTTTAGAACTTGTGTTTCTTTGGCCTGAGATTCTTCTCCATGTCTGCTTCAGACAGTGACAGGAATATGTAGTTGCCCCGATCCATTCACCACCTGGGAGACAGACAACCCCAAGGGCAGTTAATCCACTGTCCTCCAGAATTTTTCTACAAGATTCAGTTGCTGTTTGCCTACAATGACAGCTTTGCTGAATGATGAATTCTTTATCGGTTCTTTCCTTCCCTGTCCCATTTCCCCTTACACAGTTTCCTGGAATGAACTTCATAATAAAGCACTTGAGTTTTTCATGTTCTGACTTGGGGTGGGGAGGGGAGAAACCCAAAATCATTTCCTAAATTCCCCTGTACTTTGTCATGTCTGCCTAGCAGGCAACATTGCAAAGTATAAAAACATGGATGCTGTATTCAGCAGATCTGAGTTTGATCCCAGGACAAACCGTAAATTAATCTGTGATCCTGACACAGACTCACAGAGAACAGAGTTGGCCTTTAGAACTATGTGGGGCTAATAGTGATGGTGGCATGTAACTGGCCCTTGAGCTGAATTTTGATGTAACAAATGTCTGTATCTTTATTCAATCTATTCTTTTTGGCTGGACTGTTCTTCCAACATTCTTGCCTAGGGATATCATCCATTTGTTCTAAATCATCTGAGTCATGAGATTTCTTTCTCATTGACACAGAAAGGAAGGAGTCCCTGGGCTCCCTGCAGTGTGTGTATTACCAGGAGTGCTTAGTTAGCTGTAGGCTATTGCTTTGGAGTCATTTATCCCCATCCTCCTCCTCATTGTAAGCCAACATTGGAAGCCATGTCTGCATCTGGGACAAGGCTTTTTGTTTGCTGAACACCTGGAAGAGCTTCACCAGTCCTGTGGTTGGTGGAACTGTGAAACCAGCACACGTTGGGGGTGGAGGGGAAGATGAGGTACTATGGCACCAACGATTCCATGCAAGACAACTGCGTTCCCTTCTTGGACAATAAACACCCTGACTTTGAACAATTGAGAAAGAACAACAACGACAGAAAGCTGGGGTTGACCTTTTCTTTCCCAGGATCTTGGGACCTAAGGGGATACAGACTCAATCTCAGTGCAGTTTCTGCCAAGGGACTGTTAGCTCAGCTCAGACAAAGCCCTTATTTGTGCTCTTATGCCATCCTTCCTGGTGAGGGCTTCCTGAAAGTGATGCTCTGAAAGCTTGATTTATGGCCACAGAACCTCCCAGAAGAGGGTTCTCAGAGGATGGGGGTGTTGCTGGGCTGCTGCTGGCCCCCAACCCACTCTGTGTAGCTGACCAACCCTCTTATTACCACCTGCCCACTTGCCATGGTAGCAGAAAAGGAATACAACATTGCAGGATCACCTGAACTCTTCTATTTATTTCTGTTTGGTAGGCTTAGCACTCATTTTTCAGAAGTGGTACCTACACATAATATTAGTTCAGTAATCCAGGAGACTAATTACCAAAACTGTTAGATTCAAATGTACTTGGATGCACTTGAGAGAGAAAGAGAGAGAGAGAGGCTCTTATTTTTGACCAAGAGTTTTCTTGTCTAGAGAGTCTGACAGACTAGACTGCTCCCCTACAGGAGATGACCTAGAATCACTTTTTTTTTTTTTTTAAAGATTTATTTTTATTATTTTTTTATTGGAAAGGCGGATATACAGAGAGGAGAGACAGAGAGGAAGATCTTCCGTCCGATGATTCACTCCCCAAGTGAGCCGCAACGGGCCGATACTATGCCGATCCGAAGCCAGGAGCCTCTTCCGGGTCTCCCACGCGGGTGCAGGGTCCCAAAGCTTTGGGCCGTCCTCGTCTGCTTTCCCAGGCCACAGGCAGGGAGCTGGAAGGGAAGCGGGGCTGCCGGGATTAGAACCGGCGCCCATATGGGATAGAATCACTTTTACACAGAGGAGCTGGTGGTGACCCCGGGAGGGAAATGGCCACCTAGGGGACACAGCTTTGTGGTCTCAAAAATTTGCATGTGGAGTAAGGGCAGCAAGAGTCAGCCTGCATCAGGAGAAAAGATCATGGCCACAGCATGGGGATTCCTTTGGGCAAGTAGGAGAAAGAGCTACTACCGTATGCGCTAGGCATCTGCATACTGGGATAAGGCAGCCACTCCAGGAAGGCCTGGGCCTGGGCCACTGTCTAGGTATGGGCATGGGCCTGGCCATGGGCCTGGGGATGGCTTAGAAGCTTCAGCTTCAGAGTTTAAAGGGAGGGGTCTCCTGTTCTTCCCAGCCTAACACCCATGTGGGTAGCAAAGACCCAATTCCTTGAACCACTTTCTACCACCTCCCAGTGTGCTCATTAGCAAGAAGCTAGAATTGGGAGTGGAGCCAGGCAGGGCTTGAAACTTCCCACACTGACACGGGGTGTTGGTGCCTCAAGTGGCAATTTAACCGTTATACCAACACCTACTCATACCTCTTTCTTTTGATATTGTGCTTTCATATTTCTAAATGACATGCATGGAGTTCTACTTCTTTAGCCAAAATGGCTAAAATGAAAACGTTGAAATTTCCTACAAACCTACTTCTGATCCCCTTGTTCTCCTGGTATAGTTGTAGAAGCAACTGTGGCTGTGTAAATACTGCTCATTATGGAACCAAGCTTTGTACTCTCTTCTTTTTAACATTTTTTGTGAGTGTTGTTTTCCTGGAGGTGAGTGATTATTTTCTTACCATTTCTTGTCATTTCATCAGAATAGAAATGTGAAAAAGTAACACCAAGAAGTACCACTGGAGCCTGTTCTTGTTACTGAATGTTCTCAGCTGTGTCATGTATTCTGTTCATGTCTGCTTTCCTCCATGGAACATTCTTCTGTGTTCTGCTTCACATTGTTCTCTATCCATGGTGCAGAATTGGCATCTTGAAACTCTCTTTTCCCCTTACTCCCAGCTATGTCTTTGACTTCTTTCTTTTTTGAAATTTTGCATGTTTGAAAATATTTTTAATTCTAGCCTCATACTATAGTGTTAATTTGGCTGAGTAAGAATCTTCCAATATGGAAACATTTTTCCAAACTTAACTAAATTACTCTTTTTTTTCCCTATTTTTCTCTGAAGGTCCGTTTATTCTTTATTTAGGATTTATGTATTTATTTGAAAGACAGAGTCACAGAAAGAAGGATATGCAGAGAGAATAAAAAGACTTGGGCCATCCCCTGCTGTTTTCCCAAGTACATTAGCAGGGATTTGGAGCAATCAGGACTCAAATCAGTAACCACATGAGACACTGGCTTAACCAGATGTACCGTAATGCCAAAGCCCTGGAACTCTGATCATTTAGATTATAATATCCTGATGAATTCTTAAATTTTTGTATCTTTCTTGTTTTCTTCAACTTTATTTTCCAGCACTTATCATGAATTTTATATTATGCCATCACAATTTTGAATTCCCCCCAATTCCTTTTCATTCTATGGTTATTCTGTTTTTATGGTATCCTGTTCCTGTTTCATGGATGCAATAACTTTTAGAAATAATTTCTTTCCCTCAGGGTCAAAGAGACAAGTTATCCTGCCATAATTGTTTTTAAGCTCACAGAAGACACAAGATTCCTGAAACAGAGACAAAGAACTATATTGCCCACAGCAACATTGTAGGTCAGATTATAAGCATTTATAGCCTTTCTTGAGCGTCAATTCCCACAGCACAACACAAAAGAAGCCTTGATGATGCCTGTGGGCATAGGAGGCTGTGTTATAGGATAGGGAGCTTTAATCTTTTATAGTGGACAGTGAGCCCTTCTGCCATCGTTTCTTCCAGAATAAAACTGAATACTCCACAGTGAATAAACCTGCTCTTGGCTGCAGAAGGAGTTACTAAATTTTTCAAGGTCATTTCCTGTGCAAACAACCTTGCAAAGAGAACCTAGAAAAGCTCTCAGTAAGTCTGCTAGAATGACACACAGAAATGGGAGACCCCAAGAGAATTCTCACAAAACTTGTTCATCTTTTATCTTTCACGTTAGACAGTTGGCGTAAATGCGTGGTGATCCTCAGCTGGTTACTCACGCTTCAAGTAGTGAGGGTAAACACCCTGGCGGATTGGATTTTGAAAGCCAAGTACAAGAAGGAAACCAGTAGGGGATCAGACAGCAGGAAAACTGGCGTTATTGTTTAGGATTTAAACTTTTACTTCAGTCCCATGTTTAAGTTAGGTCCCTTCATGTGCCTTAGTCCAGAACCCCCCAAGTTTTGTGCCCTGGAAGCTGTACTGTTCAATACAATAGCTGCCAAACACACATAACTACTGAACCCTAGCCTGAGCTGTTTCATATTTTGATGAGATGTGAGCTGGGGATAGTAGAAAATTTCAGAGGCTGGTGCCGTGGCATAGCGGCCTCTGCTAATGCAGGAAAAGCAGCAGAAGATGGCCTGAATTTCTTGGGCCCCTACATCCACATGGAAGACTCAGAAGAAGCTCCAGGCTCCTGGCTTTGGACTGGCCCAGCTCTGCCATGGTAGCCATTTTGGGAGTGAACCAGTGATTGGAAGATCTTGATCTCTTTGTCTCTCTGTCTCTTCTCTCTGTAAATCTGTCTTTCAAATAAAAATAAATGAATCTTTTACAAAATTCAAACTTTCAAACTCTACAGAAAATATAAGCTATTTCATTAATAATATTTATATCGATTATGTATTAAAATATTTTTGGATACATAGAGTTAAACTAATTATTAAAATTATGCTGATTTTATCTTTCCTTTTTTTTTTCTTTTTTACTGTGGCCACCAGGAAATGTTTCTGGCAGACTCCCATGAGTTTCCAGCCAGTCCCCTTCCAACTTGGCATCTTCCTCTTGGACTCGGATAATCGGGCTGGACTCAATCAGGCACTGCGGATTGGAACATGGTACTTATGGGTACCTCCATTCTGTTTAACTCACTGTGATCATGTCCCTTTTATACACAAGTGAGGCTGAGCAAAGTCAAGCAACTCAATGTTGCACAACTAAATGTTAAAACTAAAGTCTGGGCTTGGCTGCCACATGAGAACTGGGATGAACGGGGAGGCAGAAACACAGCCAGGGAGAGATCTTTTTTTTTTTTAAGTGACAAAGGCAAAAGTTATGTTTGACAGTTCTTAACAATGTGAACTGCATTCCTCTGGCAGGCTTATCTCTGTTTGTTGTGAATGGTTGGATAGTGAGAGCAGAAGAAACATCCTTCTTTTGTTGCTGTTCATGATGATGATTATAGAGGCTTCAGGAAAACTCATCAACAGTGGGTCTGTTTGGAATTGATAACACTTTCTGACCCCCGGGGAAGGGTATAGAGAACTAGGACCTTTGTTGCTTTTTTGTCGCCTTGGTGAAGGCCTTGCTTCCTAGCTGGACAAAATGTTAAGAGAGAGAGAAAAGAAAAAAGACATATGAGACACATGAGTGCTCCACCTGCCCAGAGCTGGCAGGCTGGTTCTTCTGCTCCCTGAAAGCTAGTTGTGTGTCTGAAAATTAACTTGTATTTAAAAATCCAGAAACTTTTTGCCATGAAGATTTTTAAACACAAATAACTGTGGAAAGAACTGTATGATGGGGGTCAGTGCAATGGTATAACAGGCTAATCCTCTCCCTGTAGTGTTGGCATTCCATACTGGCAATCAGCTCATGTTCCTGGCTGCTCCATTTCCAATTCAGCTTGCTGCTAGTGGCCTGGAAAAGCAGCAGAAAATGCCTCAAAGTTTGTGCCTCGGCACCAATGTGGGAGACCTGGAAGAATCTCCTCGCTCCAAATCTCTGACTAGTTCAGCTTTGGTCATTGTGGCCATTTGGGGAGGAAACCAGTACACGGAAGTTTCTCTCTTTCTCTCTCTCTCTCTCCTTTTCTGTAACTCTAACTTCAAATAAATAAATAAATAAACACAATTTTAAAAAAGAAACTATGTGATGAGCACACACTCATCTGCACTAAACAGTTGTTAGATTTTATGTTTGTTTTTTTCTGTATCCATGCAGTGTGTATAATTTTTTTTTTAAAAAAAGATTTATTTATTTTTATTTGAAAGGCAGATTTTACAGAGAGAGAAGGAGGGATAGAAGATCTTTCATTTGCTGATTCATTCCTCAAGATGGCTTCAATGGCCAGAGTTGAGCTGATCCGAAGCTGGGAGCCAGTAGCTTCTTCTGGGTTTCCTACGTGGGTGAAGGGTCCCAAGGACTTGGACCATCCTCCATTGCTTTGCCAGGCCACAAGCAGAGAGCTGGATGTGAAGTGGAACATCCAGGACATGAACCGGTGTCCATAGAGGATGCCAATATCCCTGGGCAGAGGATTAGCCTGCTGTGCCACAGTGATGTGTATTTAATTTTTAGGCATTTTGCTGATTTACAAGAAAGTTTTCAGCATCCTGACACTTAACTCAGTGTTGAGTTTTCACAAATTCAACACATCTGTGTAGTCTTAACTCATATCAACAAGCAGAACATTTGTAAATACACTTAAAAATTGAAGACATAAAAATTGCACATATTTGGGGGTGCCAAGTAATGTTCCAATACATGTCTATACATTGTATAACATGCAATACACTGCTAGTTATAATCTCTTTACTGTGAAAAAAGCTTGATCTCTATTTTTATTGGGGATTTAAGGCCATTCCATTGTGAGTGTAACACAGCAACTTCACAGGGGACCTGTGGCCACTGCCATCCCCTTCCATGCTGTCCCTCCTTGGTCCCAAGTGACCCACAGAGCACAGAAGCGTCCCTGGGTAGCTCCTGCTTCAGAGTGATGACAGACTATGGCTTCTGCCTTCAGTTCCTGCTCCCTTTTTCCATCACTCACTCAGAGGGGGGCCTGCTGCCATGTATCGACATGTGACAAGGAACCAAAGCCCCGGCCCAGGGCCAGTGGGGAAGTGAGAGCTGCCAGCATCACTGAGCTTGGACAAGTGGATCTTCCAGCCCTCAGATGTCTGTAGTCTGGGCCAGGAGGGGGACTACAGCCTCCTGGGAGAATTAAACAGAAATTTCTCCACTCAGCTGCTGCTGGATCCCCCGCCTAGAAAGCAGTGTGAAAATGTTTGTTGACTTGCTGAGTTCTGTTTGAAGTAGGAGATAACTAATGCTGTAAACACTACGGCATTAGCAGTTCCTGTGATTTTCTTTTTTTTGTCACTTCATTGGAGATCAAAAATACTTTTCTGTCATACTGGATGCAGAGAAAATCAATATGCGCTTTGCTACATTAAAATTACAGTACAACTCACTTTTCACACAGTAATGAAGTATGCATATCATCACTGAAATTTTTATTTCTTTATTTTTATTGGAAAGACAGATATACAGAGAGGAGAAGAGACTGACAGGATGATCTTTGTCTGCTGATTGACTCCCCAAGCAGCCGCAATGGCTGGAGCTGAGCTGATTCAAAGCCAAGAGCCAGGAGCAGCTTCCAGGTCTCCCATGTGGGGGCAGGGTCCCAAGGCTTTGGGCCATCCTTGACTGCTTTCCCAGGCCACAAGCAGGGAGCTGGAAGGGAAGTGGGGCCGTTGGGACACTAACTGGCATTCATATGGGATCCCGGGCACATGCAAGGCGAGGACTTTAGCCACTAGGCTCCTGCACTGGGTCCCATTACTGAAAATTTTGGTAGGTGCTGCTGTCTGAAGCAGCATGAACAGGATTAGAGAGGGAGGCGGTATGCAGTTGAGAAAATAAAGAATGATGCAGACACAAGATAAAAATATGGATTCTAGAAGGCAAAGGATGAAGGTTCAACTGTTTGGGTCCCTGCCACTCCCATGGGAGACCTGAATTGTGTTACTTCTGGTGTTAACCCGTATTAGTAGCTGCTGTGGGCATCTGGGGAGCAAGCCAGTGCATAGCATCTTTCTCTAATAAAATTTGAGAACATGGATCCTGTGGAACTCACACACACACACACACACACACACACACATGAAGGTAAAGGACTTTGGAACGCAAGGTTGTGACTTTCCTCCTGCTCAGGTTTAAGAGGATCAAAACCACATCCCCAAGGCCCAAGTGAGTTCCAAGAGTGCAGGATTTCTCAGGCGCTGGGCCAGCTGCCTGTGGCAGGGCCACCTGGCTGAGTTGGACTGCCCGTTTTCCTGGAGCAGGAAGGAGGAAGTGCAGCTTGGACATCCAGTGGGGTTTGCTCTAGCACCGAGCAGCTCCAGCCCAGTCTGCATGGAGTATCACCCTCCCCTTTCGCCTGGAGTCAGAACTGCCCTCTTAGCTGGTCCTGCAGAGGCTGAGGAATGCAGGCAATGTGCTGACAGGCATGTGAGCTAAGGGGCAGCCTGCTTGCCTGTTGTGCTGAGCGGAGCGCCAAGCACAGGGTGCTCCTTCCTGGGGCAGCTCAGAGAAAGGAGCTGAGGCTGCAACTCTTGTGGGGCATTTCCTGGCCCAGGACAATGGATGGAGAGCCTGGCCTTGCCCCTTACTGCTCAGGATCTAGAGGGGACTGCTCCAGGTGGCTCTTGAGGAAGGGGTCAGGGGCACCAGGTTTGAGGGTGTGTGAAACCTGAAGGAAGAAGTCCCAGGCAATAGGTGCTAGAAGACAGCTGGAGAATGTCAGCTACCTCCTGGCTTGGTCCCATTTTACAGACGTGAACACTGAGACCAAGAACAGGGCAATGCCTTCTTGTGGCCAAGGAGATTTGTCAAGTGCGAGGCCAGAACCCTGATATATTAGCAGCCTGGCAAAGGTCCCAGATGTGGAAATGCGAGGAGTGAGAGCCCCCATCTAGCTGGGTGTTCTTTCAGTTCTGTCAAACCTTCCTTTACTTGCCCCGAGGACATAGAAAACAGGGAGTCTGGGTAGTCCCTTCTTTTTCATTTTCTCTTTGTCCAAACATGCGGTAAGGGCCTCCTCATATCTCCTTCCTCTTTCCTTTACTCCAGAATCCAAACAATTGCACTTTGTCAAGCTTCCAGATCACAAGAGTGAAATGTGATTGTGAATTTATTGCGAATCCCTGGGTCATTATTACTCATACTTTAGCTTTAAGAGAAAGCTGTGTTTCTAGGCCTGTGATGGCACCGCCAGGCTGGAGGTTTGGCCAGGGTCAGGACAAGGTGAAATGTGGAGCTTTGTGTCCCAGGATAATATGGAGGGGGAAGGAAGTAGCTTCCATTGTTCTGAGCCTATTGTGTCTAAAGAACCTGGGCTGTGGATGTCACTCTGTACCTTTGTGGCATCATGCATGCAGTGTACACAGTAAGTGCCTAATAAAGCGTTATGGACTTTCTGAATGGTGACAGAGGAGCAATAGCACTCTACCAGCAGATCCTGGCATGGGAGAGGGTGAGGGAGTCCTACCACAGTGACCTAGTCTTATTGCAGAGATGAAACAGACTACCGAGGGCTGTCCTAACTGAGCCAAGCTGAAGTCTGCCTCCCCAAGTGCCTTTCTGGGTCTCAGTGATGAGGACATGAGCAGCCCTGGTGGGACCTTCTACTGCACAAGTGGACAGACAAGTACCTTGCCTGTGCAGTCAGCTATCGGGGTAGTCAGATCCCCTGCCCCTGCACTGAAGGCAGGCAGCCAGCTTCACCATCTTCAGGCTGAAGACATTTGCTTTCTCTGCACCGAATATTAACAACAAGAACTAGGGCTAGGTTTAGAGCCACAGTGTAGCTTGAGTTTTTTTTTTTTTTCAATCATTCCTACCTCATTAAACACACACACACACACACACACACACATTCCCTCCCTGCCCTCCTCCACCATACACACACATGAGTGTTGATGGATAAGAGCAGCTTTCTGACATAGCGTGTTAAGCCACCATTTGCAACATCTGCATCTCATATGGATATCCAGTTCAAGTTCTGACTGCTGAACTTCCAGTCCAACTCCCCGCTAATGTGCCTGGGAAAACAATAGAAGATGGTCCAGCTACTTGGACCTCTGTACCCACCTGGGTAGCAGGAGTCTTAGTGCTTGGACCATCTTCTGCTACCTTCTCAGGCACATTAGTCAAAAGTTGGATCAAGAGTGGAGCAGCCTGTTTTGGCCACCTGACATGGGATGCTGGTGTTGCAAGCAGTGGCATGATCCATTATACTATGATGCTGAAATTTATATATCTTATATGTATCATTTTACTTATATATATATAGTACATCATTTTTATTTAGAAATACACTCATAAAAATCAAACAAGGAAAAAAAAGAATGTTCTATTTTGGATTGTTTCTTTTTCCAGTCTCTCCAAACATTTGGGTGCATACTAAACTGATGAGTTCATGAATTGGATGCAGTTTATGTTTTGAATTTCTTGAAAACCCTTGGGAAACTACAATGAAATAAAGCCATTTTTCTTCCTGTGGTATGCTTGAGAAAGAAGGAAAAACAGACGGCATATGCCCCTAAATAGGTAAGAAAATGTGGTTTTAGCAACTCAGATAAGCAAATCTTTACTCGCAGGACCCTGAGCAGTACCTTGGACAGTCAGAAATGAACTTGAGAAGTCCCCATAGACAAAGATTTATGTTCAGCAGGCACAGTGCATGCCAAAGTGATGGTGCATGCTGGAAAGGCCAGACGACTTAGAAGACTCCGAGGAATGTAGTTTAGAATGACAGAAAGCAATTTGAGAGGGTTAAAGCATGAGTGAAAGGTGAGACCCAGAAGCAAATGAGTGTAGGTATGGAGAAATAGGAAGGTGAGGACAGAAATAAAATGAATGGTAGAGGCCAAGAAAGAATTACCTATTCCCAGAAAGTATGCAAGCAACCCATATCTATCGTTTAACTATTCATGTTCTCTCGCTTGCTTGCTTGTTTGTTCTCACTCTCATTCTAGCTCTAGCTTTCACTGTCTCATTTGCTCCCTCTTTCCAGGTTCCAGAGGGAAAAGCTATTGTAGCACACAGCTTTGTTGTTGTTTATTGTATCGCACACAGCTGATACAGAGTGAGGAGAGGGTTAATGATGCTGAAGACCAGCTTTTAATTGTAAGATCTGAGAGAGGAAGGTAGACGCAGCCTCTGACCTAATTCTTTTTCTAACCTTGAAATCTCTGTCTTTAGTCTCCCTAAGAGGTTTTTCTTGTCTCCGTCTTCTTAATGAAGATGATAGATGTTAAGATGACAGATGACACGAGAAGGTATCTAAGCGCTGCATTTTTGTCTTTCAACGTGGCGCCTAAGTAAGTCCACAAATCAAACTCCACTTAGACCAGTGACATGAAGCCTTTGTCAGGCTCCCCTCAAAGTGACTCTGAGACTTTTTGGAGTGTGTCATATAAAATTTGTTTTCAGTATTATCTTACCTGCTTTCTCTGGTGCCAATATGTTATCTGTTCTACTGCTGAATATTATCGTCTCCTCTCCATCCACCCTCAGCAAAGTTCATCTGAACTAGAGCTCCCTCCTGGATGTGCAGATACATGTGCCAGCTGTGGTTCTTGCTATGTTAAACAGGAGATAGAGAATTTGAAAAATTGTTGCCCTGTCGTAACTTTCAAGTCCTTATAGAAAGCTTTTATTTCTTATATCAGATGTTAACAAATCTGAAAATGTTGATACAACTCAAGAGAACGATTTAAATAAAAAGGCTGTCATGGTGATCTTAAACATGTTTTCCGCATTCCTCTTTTATAGAGTCTCCCTATATTATTAAAGCCTTCTCTGGACACACATCCTTTGAGAAGAAATGTGTACCCTAGAAAAAGAAATTCTGTTAAAAGGACACATTGCTGTAACTCCACTAGGGACTTGGAACAGCTGGAAACACTGGTTTGTAAAAATAGTGAGAGTAGAGACTGGGAGAAACATGATCTTATCTACTACCAAGGAATTTATCAAAACAGGTTTCTATTGCTTAACACTTGGCTACCTTTCCCCCACCCTTCCTTAAACTATAGGATATTCAGTCCTCTTGGCAACGAAATCCTGTTGGCTCTTACTTCTTCTCAAGTTAGGACAGAGGGTTCCTTGGAAATGAAAGCAGATCATAGCAGTCAAGAAGTGGTAGGTAGTTGCAGTGGTCTCCTGAGGAGTCTAGGAGGTCATTAAACTAAAGGCAACCAGAACGGTCACATGACTTGTTTATCATTTCTCCTTTCCAAACCAAGATGAAATCAGGCCTAATTGTTCTGGTGAGGTAATCTAGTGCAGACATCTTTAAAAAAGATAAGAAGATGAAAGTGTCACAAAGATACCATGGTCTCTTATTCATTCCAACCATGCAGCCAAGGAAGAACTTTAAAAAAAATTGCAGTACCTACATGAAATCTGCACAATAACTCCAGGAAGCTCTCCTGTTTATACTTTCTCTTTGCATATGAAGAATGTTAGATTCGGAGTGGTGAAGAGGTTTCAGCAAGGTGCACGGAGAGGAGACAAGCAGAAAGGGGAGTCTGCTCAAGTCCTCAAGTTGTAAGATCTATTTTCATTTCACTACACAGAGCATCTGCTTAAAGGTGAGTGTGTGTATGTCTTTTTCAAACCATTGTTGACGTATTAATAAAGCACAGTCCAAATGGCTGAGGATGCTCTACAGATTCCCATTATATGTAGGAATTGTCTTCTTAGTCATTTAAATCATTCTACAAAGTAAGCACTTTAAGCCATCTGCTTATGATGATCAGGATTTTAGCCTAATAGGAAAAAATGAATTAGAGGGTTTTTCTTTTTTTCTTGTTTCACTTTGTTTCAATGCTAACTTAATGCTGGCATTGCTGGGAGGCTTCAGCTGGGTCACCTGCCTCATTTGTGTGCAGAGCAGACACCTGCCTAGGCTTGTCTTTCCAGAATCTTTTTCGAGAAGACAGGGAATGAGCTGAGTTTCCTAGTACTACCAGGCCAGAAACAATACAAGAGCAAAGAAACCATACAAGAACAAACACATATCACAGAAAATGCAGTTCTGTGTTAATCAGTTTGTCTGGGTTCTGATCCTTTTCCTACGTAACGATTTGTGATAATTCTTACAGATTTAATTGGGCTAAAATCATGGGACAGTTTCTTGAAAACAAGATGAGGAGAAAAAAGGAAAAGGACATCTCTATTTCTCTCTTTAAAGGCTCTGAAATCCTTGGAAAAACAAAGAACTCTCAAACCCTGGGTGTGGGCTGCCCTGGTCACCTTCACTGCAGTCAAGGCAGCCCACATCTCTTCCCTTCCTTTCATTTATCTTCTTATTCTACTTTTCCTGGACAGAGCAGCCATTATTCCCTCCTGGTCATGCAAGTACTAATTCATCTCTTTCTTAATGTAAGCTAATTATTAATTTAATTAGCTTGCATCTTCATTTTGTGAAGCTGAATTTAATTCTAGAACTGATCAAATAAAACCACCTTAAATTTAACCAGCCACATGTAAAAGTGTGTTAATGAACTCGAGCTTTCTCGGAACAGAGCCGTTTCTGCCTTGTTTTTATATCAGATCTGAGATTCTCCCTCTTGCTGAAGTCTTTTAGCAGTGTGCCCTAGACTCTTTGCTTCTCAGGTGTCTTTTCCAGAAGGTTGAAACACATCAGAAAAGTCAATTATTTAACAGAGGCATACTTCAACAACCACAATTCCCATTTACTACAGGAGCCTGGCAGTTAGTAAGAAGCAGGCTGAGTCCAGGACAACGGATGCCAATTGTATTTGAAAGAACATGCAGATTGGGTTAGTTGTAATAACAGGTGTCAAGCCAAACATGTGAGCTGGTCTCTCACATATCTTTCACATTTTGTAAGGCCCAGTTTATACATCTACTATGAAAACAATTATGCAATTATGAAGAGAGCTTGATTTTCTTAAAGGCTTGGGACAGCCATAACAAGTTTGGAGGGAGGAAACTGTTCAGGGCTTGTGAGTCATTTTTTGTGTTTGTGCTTATTGTAAGACCCAGGTGGGGTGGGTGAAGGGCAATCCCGGAGGAGGTTGAGGGAGATGGTTTACAGTAGGACCACCTGACAAAAGCAACACCCTTTGCCAGAAGAGGAAATACCTAAGTGAGTCTAAAGCCTCAAAGCCTTTGGACCTTGCACCTGTGTGGGAGACTTGGAAGAAGCTACTGGCTCTTGGCTTCAGATCGGCTCAGCTGTGGCCATTGTGGCTACTTGGGGAGTGAACTAGTGGATGGAAGATTTTTCTGTATCTCCTTCTGTAAGTCTGACTTTTCAATAAAAATAAGTAAAATATTTTTTAAAATACATAGTTTCCCCAACTCTTGGCCATATAAGAAATTTGCTCACTGCACTCCACACCAAGAATCAAGTGAAGAGATGTGGAGATTGTTTTCCCTCAGGATATAATCTTAGAGAAGAAAAATATACATCATCATTTCATAGCAAAGAAATGATATTTTGGTTATAGCGTTTCAGCCTAGTATTGAGCAGGGGGTCAATGTTTGGTTTTAAGGTTTTTTAATCTATTATTTGAAAGGCAAAGTTTGCAAAAAGATAAAAGGAAAGACAGAAAGGTCTTCCATTCTCTGCTTTACTCCCCAAAAGCCACATCAGCCAGAGCTGGGCTGGTCTGAAACCAGGAGCCAGGTGCATCTTCCAAGTCTCCCACTTGGTTATGGGCCCAAGTACTTGGGCTGTCCTTTACTGTCTTTCCAGACACATTAACAGAAAGCTGGATGTGAAATGGAACAGCCGGGACTAGAACCAGTGCCCATATCAGATGCCAGCACCCCCTGTGACAGCTTTACTGTTATGCCACAACCCTAGGACCAGGTTCAATGGTTTTTGATGCTATTATATAATGCTCTCATCATTACATTTGCTAACCAGGGAGTGTCATCATTAATGGTTCAAGGGATCTGGAGCAATGAGATGTAAATGCTTGGTCACATGGAACAGTGGGAAAAAAATGTTAAATGCTTAGAATACTTTTAGACCCAATAGTTTATGCCAATGCGTGATTCCTCATCTTAAAAACTCTTGACACTTGCAGAAATTTACCTAGAAATGTGTTCAGACTTCTCACACCTAAAATTAGAAGCTATCTGCTTGTGTAAGAAACGCCATCTGCTCCATCAAGTACCTTAACAGTGGAAAATTGAATCATTTCCAAATTACTATTAAAATTGAGTACAAATAATTGAATAAATAATGTATTAGTACAAATTTTTAAATTTACCAGTTGATTGGTCTGTCTCATGCTTATAAAATGGATTTTAATCCTAGAGATTGGTAAGAGATTTAAGTGAAGCATTGTATGAGATGAATGCTATCATATCACTGGTATTATCAGCAACCATTTAGCTCCTCCTGTCTAGCACTCTGCTGCATTCAAGAAACACAAAATGAAGTCATACATAATTCCCTGCCTTTAAGGTCACCATCTGGTGGCAAGGATAAATTAATTCACAGCAACTAATTAGTGTACAATATACTCAATGCTATCATAAAGCCATCTAAAGATACTTGTAAGTTCCAGAAACAGAAACCCAGTATGGGTTTCAGGAACTAGGCTTTTGGCATAAAAATCTAGCCAACCATTTGCCCAGGACTTGCTGCTGGCTACTAACTTTCTTGCTAATTTAGCTATTTTAGATAAAAGGACCAGATTAAGTGTCGCAATTTGATTTTGATAAATTGATCATGTTGCCGTAGGCCTATATCATCTCTAATAATGGACCTTGCAACTTTGATATAGCTACTCCAATTTTTTGCTGATCTATGCCAGCAAATTATTTCATTTCCAATTTATGTCTTTACATTTAAAAAGGATAGGTAGTTTTATATGTGCACTATAGTTGGATCTTGCTTTTCAATAGACCTTGATAATTTCTATTATTTTAATTGAAGTGTTCAGGTAATTTACAATGAATACTATTATTGATATGATTAAACTTAAATTTACCATTTTTCTTTGTCTCATCAATTTCTTTTTCCATTTTCTTCCTTTTCTACCTTTTTTCAAATTGTATATTTTTGGTAGTATCACTTTACCTTATTTTTGATTCATGATATATAATTCTTTGCTGTAGCTACATTAGATTTTTTTAAAAAGACTTATTTATTTCTTTTAAAAAGGCAGATTTATAGAGAGAAGAAAAGATGGAGAGGAAAATCTTCCACCTGCTGTTCTGCTTCCCAAATGGCTGCCAATCCAGGAGACAGGATCTGAAGCCGGGAACTTCTTCCAGGTCTCCCATGTGAGTTCCAAGGACTTGGGCCATCCTCTACTGCTTTGTCAGGCTAAAACAGAAAGCTGGATTGGAAACGGAACAAATTGGATGTGAGGGAGATCTGGCTGAGACATCTGTCACTCCATAGATCGCCAGGGTTGATTCAGTTGATCTGGCTGGCTAGGCGGATGCCCCCATCCTCCCTCACTGCTCCATATGTGTCCCTCCCAAAGCTGCGTGCTTGGTCGCTAGAGGAGGACTGGTCTTGGGTTAAGGGTATATGAGTAGCTGCACTCCCCTGCTAGAACCTCCTAACAAGCTCTCAAGGAAACGGAGCAACTGGGACATAAACTGGTGCCTATATGGGATGCTGGTTCTTTAAGGCAGAGGATTAACCTGTTGAGCCATGGTTTGGCCCCTACCTTATTATATATTTTTTGTCAAGAATTTCAAATGACAGCACACTCATTCATTATAGAATAAGAACCTAATAAAATTGCGTTTCCATTTCTCCCCTCCCAGCTTTATATCAGGAGAGTCATGCATTTTATTTCTTTATTTGATGTGAAAGGAGTTAGTAGGCAATTAGGAAAGGCCCCTGTAGGAATAAAGTACCAGGTGTTTGCATGATACCTGGTATCAACTGATTAGAAAAAAGACATTGCCCCCAAGAAAATGACAAGATCAATAAGGGACACAGAGAGTGCCATTGAGAGGATCACAGTGAAGTGAACATCTGAGCACAAAGCAGCATATCTCAAGCGCTTAGAAACCAGTCAGGTAGCATCACCTATCAATTAGTCAAGCCAATAATACTCCTCAACTGTTGTCTCTCCTAGGTGGTTGGTCAGGCACCATGATCATTACACATGAGACACAGGACAAGCAGAGCAGATCTCTGAAGTATTGAAGCTCTGTAGGAGAATCAATCAGTTACTATGTACTCCCTAAAGACCCAAGTCCTGATGAAGCCTGACCTTGGGCACCCCTCCTGGCAAGCAGGAGTCTGCTTCTCAGTCATAGCTACTTACGTTTTCTTTGCTCATGCATATTATTGTCCATACTGTAATTCTTCATTGCAGGAGGTGAAGAACCAACTCCAAATTCCTGCAACAATTTACCTACAACAATCTAAACCCCACAGTGTGTTGTTACTAAAGTAGAAACAAGGCTCCCTAATACATGCTTGTTATTTTTATTTTGAAATGTGGGTAAACTCTCTAAGACATTTAAATGATTAGAAAATAGCTTTAGACTTACCCATGTATCGCTTCTCGGCCTTTTGGCTAAGATCAAGTGTAGTATCTGTTCTTATCAGTTAGACTTACCCATGTAGTAGTGATGGAACATGTGTACCCCATATTAGAATGATGGTCACAGCCTAGTTGCCCTGCTTCCAATCCAGCTTTCTGCTACTGTACCTTGCAAGCCAGCAGGTGATGGCTGAATTTTGGGGGATCCTCTTATCCATGTGGGAGACACTGATGGAATGTCTGGCTTCTGGCTTTGGCTGGTCCAATCCCAGTTGTTGCAGTCATCTGGGTGGTGTACCGGCAGAGGAAAAAAATTTTTCTCTCTCTGTCGCTCTGCCTTTCAAATCAAACCTCTTTGACAAATGAAACCAATTCAAGCATCTGTTCCTAATCTGACTCTCTTGTCCTCTGCTGCCTTTCCTGGCCACTAGCAGTGAGCTGGAGTAGAAATGGAGTGACTGAGTCTCAAATCTGTGCCCACATGGAATGCTGATATCACAAGCAATGGCTTCACCTGCTATGCCACAATGCCAGGCCCTATTGACTTTCTTAACCAGAAAGGTATCCTAAACTCTAATTCTTATTTAATTAGCACATTTCAAATTAGAGCATTATATGAAAAATATTTCAAGCATATTGGATAGAACAAAGTATAGTTTTAGAATGTACTTAATAACATAGGAACGGTAAGACAGAATCCTAAGAAATCAACAGTGTGCTTTTATGACCATTCTTTATAGTTCTTATCCCAGGAATTTAATTTCTCCCCACTTTTGTATGTGTTGGCACTTGAGATAATCTCCAAAATCCTTTCAAACCTCAACATTCTATTTTTTCCCGGCATTTACTCGTTGAATAACTGATGTGAAGCTGAACTATAAAGAGGTAAATTTTGAGAGAATTTGGGTAGTAGGAAGAATGCTGGATTTATGAATTCTAATATTTGAGTCATGAATGTATACATTTGACTGTGTACCTTGGAGGGAAATCACTTTCTCCTCTGTAGGTTTTGTTACTAACACTATTTCAAGTATGAATAAACCAACAGTTCAGACTCATTTATGAGGTGAGAATAAATTACATAAACATGAAAGTTCTTTGGAAGCGTAAACTCCAACTGCAATCCCAAGGTCAAAAGAGAAATTACTAGAAGAAAGTGAAAGCAATGTTCATACCTATCAAGAATTCTAACTACTAGAAACACCTCAAAACATAAATATCCTAACCACACTGTTTTTATAATTCGCAAAAAATCACATAAGAATAAGTCAGGGCTTAGCTGCCACAATATGTGGCCCTATTGTACATTCAGGGATGTCCCTTTGGCCAGATACCCTACCAGAGAACCACGGTGGCCTCATGGCTGTATCACTGGTAATGCTTGCGGTAGGATAAGTATATGTCAGGCTACTTACATGTATTGACTTGCTGCTATCTAACTGCACATCACATGGAAATATTTTTGTCATTTCTGGATATTTTGGGTGATAGCCTTGAGGAAAGCTTGGCCGACTGGGGTTTTCTGTTCTTTGTCAAGCCACCCTCTTCACTCCCTCTCCCCTCATTTTATCTGTAACTTGTAAAGATTTCAAAGAAAAAGCTTCTGAGTTTTCAACTAACGAGAGATCCTGAAGCACTTGTCCCAAGTGTGTTATTTCCATTTCCATTTTTCTGACGAGAGTAGATTTGCCAGAATTAAAGGAGGTTTGAAACATCTCATGGAGTTGTAGTGATTGGTCTGAACAAGAAAGTGAGAACCAATGATTTCTCTTTATAAGACATATATAATGTGTGTGTGTGTATGTATATATAATTGGAAAGTCAGTTACACAAAAGAGAGGGAGAGATCTCCTACCCACTGGTTCACTCCCCAGATGGTTGCAACAGGTGGCGTTGAGTCAGGGAAGACAGAAGTCAGGAATTTTGTCTGGGTCTCCCATGTGGGTACAGGGACCCAAACATTTGGGCTGTTCTCTGCTGCTTTTCCAAGGTCATTGTCAGGGAGCTGGTTTGGAATTAGAGAAGCTGGAGTACAAACCCACATCCACAGCAGATGTCAGGAATCTCAGGTTGTGGCTTCACCTGCAAAACCACAACAGTCCCAGATGTCTTGATTGTCTCTTCATCTTGTTGTTGATAACAGGATTACATACTACGTTCATGGGAGATGGCCAAGCATATGACACCTGACACTGCAGAGATGAGACAGACAGTAGTTTTTTGGCTAGGGGACAAGAGGGATACTGCACCAAGGAAAGAATGGAAATTCTTGCTTGAGAACAAGTGTAGGCTCATGGAGGACAGAGCTGGTAGTAACTAGAGGGTAGAGAACATGACTTGTGCCTGAGTCAGTCTGAGGGTTTGCAGGGAACTAAACTTGGCAGCTTAGAAGTAAGCAGGCACTGTGCTTAATCCTCATGATAACCAGGCTTGTTTGCAGAATTCTATCTGTGGAAGCAGAGTGAAAAGGATGCATGAAGTGCTAGAGACCCTCCAACTTGTAGAATATTGTTTTACTTTGAAGCATTGTACTATGGCCATGATTGGAGAAGTTTGAGTATCCCTCAATGCTTCCACATTTTGGCAGCTGGTCTCCAAAGCTTTATATTAATGATTAATAATGAAGTGAGGGTGGATTCTTGATCTAATCACGGTGCTAGGAGGTGGCACCTGCAGGAGGACTTTAGGTCACTGGGACATGCCCTCAGAAGCTGATTCTCACAGGACAGCTGGTTGTACAAGCTGATTTGAGGCTCGTTGGGCTCTCTGCATCCCACCTGACTTTGGGGTGCTTACTCTGCATGCATTCTTCCATCTACCACCTTCATCGCATGTCAGACTAACCGGGCCTGATCTTGAACTATGAATCTCCAAAACTGTGAGCTGTAATCAACCTTCTTGTCCCAGCAGCTCCTTTCAGGCATTTTCGGTAAAATGACACTTACTAGCTTGCACCAGGGGAAAAGCTCTTCTGCTCTATCTTTAAGGCTATGCTTATAACCATCACCTTTTACCCATATGCCTAAGATAAACAATCAAGAAAAGTCCTTTCAAATCTGAAGACAGAATTGTGAATGCTGGAAGCAGGGTTTGGGTCTGTTCCCAGCCTGGCTCCGTTGTTCAGAAACTGCAGAGAGACCAGGGCCTTCATTGGCAGTTGGCAGCCTGTGACAGCCGTGTCTCTGGGTAAGGGTTCCTATGACTATTCAAACCCCTGACTGGGCCTCCCCTGCAGCGCTCCTCACCATGGGTTGGCACAGCCACGTTTACTGAAACAAGGAAACAGCGTCCATTGGCTTTGTCAGTCACTATAACTGTAACTTGGCTATTTAGAAGCCCAGTGAGCACGCATACTGAAAACCCAAAGTCTGCAATTAAATAAGCAGCTGCAGCTGCTTCTGAAAAGCAATCTTGAGGGAAGGTAACGAGAACAGTCATAATTAGAGACACACACCAAAACAGATACACGAGATACTGTGGAATGAAATAATTGCTATTGTAATATCTGCTGCATTACACTCCCAGTGAATGCAAAAGAATGTAACTAAATGAAAACGTTTTCTTTGTTTTTGTGGGCTTTCATATTATTTTTTTTAATGGTTGAAATGTGAATTGGTGACATTTCAAATACACAGTCAATGTCAAAACTAGTAACAGACACTCATGTAGCAGCCTCCCATAGTAACAGATGTTTACATTTTGCTGTATTTGCTTTAGAATCAATATTCTCTCTTTAGGGAAATAGAAAGCATTCAGTGTGGCTAGAACACTCACCTTCCATGCCTACCTCCATCCCCACATGGTAATCACTACCCTGGGCTGGGCATATTTCCTTTCATATACACACACGTTTGTACTTTTATTATATAGACATATTCATAAATGACACATAATACTGCTTTATATGTCTTTAGTTACATAAATATTAAAAGTCATGTGATACATTTTCTTTCATAACTTGATTTTTTTAATGTCTGACATTTATTTGTGTCAATACGTGCAGATCTCAAATGTTCCATGGTATTTAATCACATAAATAAACCACAGTTTATTTACTTACTAGTTTACTGAGGATAGTATTTTGTTTCTTAGTAGCAGAAAATAAAAAGCTGAGCTGCAAGAATCTTGTGCATCTCTCCTTGTGCCTATGTATTGCAGCCTCTGCAGGCAAGAGATGTGCAGGTGGAATTTCTTGGCTGGTAGGAATAGATAGGCTTGTTTGCAGTATTAGCAGGTGCTAAAAAGTTGTTCTCCAAAGTGGTCTCACCAATTCATGGTCCTGTTAGCACTGTGTTATCTCTTCTTTCCCCATACTCTCATCCATGTTATGTGTTAATTTGTGTATTAGCTCACTGCTTTTGAATGCTTTTTATTTTAAAGATTTATTTTTATTATTATTATTATTATTATTATTTATTTTTTTTTTGGAAAGGCAGATATACAGAGACTGCTTTCCCGGGCCACAGGCAGGGAGCTGGATGGGAAGCAGGGCTGCCGGGATTAGAACCGGCGCCCATATGGGATCCCGGGCGTGCAAGGCGAGGACCTTAACCACTTGTACCACTGCGCCGGGCCCCAAGAATCCCTAGTTCTAAAAGGGTTCAAACTCTGGTCATGCCTTGGCATATAGATAGAATATTCTTGAAAAGATAGAATATGCGTGGAAAGCAGTCGAGGATGGCCCAAAGCTTTGGGACCCTGCACCCGCGTGGGAGACCCGGAAGAGGCTCCTGGCTTCAGATCGGCATAGTATCAGCCGTTGCGCTCACTTGGGGAGTGAATCATCGGATGGAAGATCTTCCTCTCTGTCTCTCCTCTCTGTATATCCGCCTTTCCAATAAAAAAATAATAAAAATAAATCTTTTAAAAAAAATCTCAACTGAATGCCATCAAAATGTAGTCTAAATTATTTAAGTTACTTTATGTTTTTGAAGACGGGGACAAAAAGCATGTTCTTGTCCTTTATAAAATTGTATTTATTTTCATTGGAAAGGCAGAGGTACAGAACTCTGGCGTGATAGAAAGGTCCTCCATCCACTGGTTCACTCCCCAAATTGCCACAACGGTCACAGCTGAGCCAATCTGAAGTTAGAAGCCAGGCACTTCTTCTAGGTCTCCAACATGGGTGCAGGTTCTCAAGGCTTTGAGCCATCCTTTACAGAGACCTGATTCAGAAGTGGAGCAGCCGGGACACAAGCTTGTGCCCATATGAAATGCTAGCACTTGCAAGATTAGTCAATTGAGTGCTAGACTCTGTTTTCTCTGTTTAAAACTAATTTATCCATTTCATACACTTACTTCACTTAGTTAAACCAAACAGCTCCAATCTTTGAGCCTCCCTTCACACTGTTAGTCTTCTCAGCTAAAAATGCAAAGCTGTATGTGTGAGTTCCTGATGTGTATTCGACCACTGGATTGTGGGCTGCTTCAACATTCCTCACTTGTAAGAGTGAAAAATATCTCCCTGAATGGCCCCTGAGTGGTCATGATGTAAGGTCTATATTGACACCAACTTCCTGTTACTGGTCCCAGTTGGAGATGGGATAATTAAGGAAGAAATCAAGACATCATGGTGGTGGTAGGAAGGGTTTAAACTGTTGTTTTTATAAAGTCCAGACACCACCCACACAAAACGGTGCCATGTGAAGACGGAGGTGGAGATTGGGTGATATTTCCATCAGTCATGGCTCAGCCAGTCAGCAGACATGAAGAAATTAGCATAATGCACATTTTTCTCTCACCGCTCTTGGCAGGAACCAGCCCTGTAGTCTTGACCTCCAACATCCAGCCCCAAGTCTGTGAGACAACATACTTCTCTCATAGAAGCCACCCAGTTTTTATACTTTGCTAGATCAGCCTTTTACACTGCTGCATCTTTGTTACCAAAGCCAATGATGACCTTCTGGTTGCCAGTCCCAACAGGACAGTTTTTTTTTTTTTTTTTTTTGGTAAGGTAGATTTCATAGAAAGATGAGACAGAGAGCAGGTCTTCCACACACTGGTTTACTCCTCATATGGCTACAACAGCTGGAGCTGGGATGATCCAAAGTGAGGAGCCAGGAGCTTCTTCCAGATGTTTCACAGAAGTGCAGTGTCCCAAGACTTTTGGCCATCCTCTGATACCTTCCCAGGTCACCAGCAGGGAGCTGGACAGGACTGGGACACAAACTACTGCCCATGTGGGATATTGGCACTAGTAGGTGAAGAATTAGCCCTTCGAGTCACAGCTTTGGTTCCAAGTCTCAGTTTTCCTAGAGAGAGGAATGATCCTTTTGCTTTGTTTTCTCTTTTCTTTTTTTTCACCCTCCTTTTCCTGCCGCCCTCCTTGACGCAGTGGCTGGAGCCTTAGTAACCATCCTGGGCCATAACATAAGAGCACATAAGTGCGAAAAAGAGAAAGCCCAGTTCCCTGAGACTACAGATCATCAGGAAACTTTTTCTGTGAAAGATCAGATAAGCAGATGTCCAGCTTTGAGGACCATGTAGGTCTCTGTTTAGAGGGAAACATCCAAATAGCCACAGGTAACGTTCATGTCATGAGTGACTTCACATATGTTCCAATCACATGTTGTAGACATTGACATTTGAATTTCCTACAGTTTTCATACACCATTAAATACGATGCTTTGAGAACTGATTCTCAGCCATTTAAAAATGTAAAAACCTAGAGCGGGCATTTAGCCTCGTGAGTAGGATATTTGCATTCTATAAGGAAATGACTATGTCCCGCTGCTGGCTCTGGATTCTGACTCAGTTTTCTGGCAATCACAGACCCCAGGAAGAGGTCGCGATGGCTCAAGTGATTGCATTCCTTTTCCCACATGGGAGACTTGGATCCAGTTCCCAGCTCTGGGTTTTGGATCCAGCGTAGCCTCTACCACTGAGGGCATTTGGGGAGAAAACCATCAGATGGGAGCTCTCTGTTTCTCTCTCCTCTAAGAAGTAAATGAAAAATTTAAAAATAAAGATAGAAATGCAATATAACTGTCAGCTGGAAACCTGTATAAAAAGAGGCAGCAACCAAATCAGGTTTGGGGTACGATTTCCCAACCCCTTGGAGCACCACACAGTCCTCAATCTCTTATCCCAGGTTTTTTTTTTCCATGGGAAGAAACAATATGGTATTGTTTCTGCCTGGTGGAAGTGCTATGACTCAGCAGAGGTCAGTACTGACTCATGGTAAGCTGATGCAGCAGCCCCAGGGCCAGTGCCATTCAGCCCAGGTCATCCTTGCCCAGCCCCGAGCCCTGCCCCTTGCATCTGTGATCCGCTCCCCCAGTTCAGACTTGCAGCTCTCCTTGAGGATTCCCTGGTCTCTGCTGTCCAAGTCTGGAAGTGCCTGAGAATTTACACACCAAAGGGTCTCAAAACCCAGATTTCTAGTTTTGTATCTGAGCAAACTGTCTTTTCTTTAAAAAACAAAAAGAGAGATTTATGTATTATCTGTTTAAAAGGCAGAGTGACAGAGATGAAGAAAGAGAGGTTTTCAAAATGCTGGTTAACTCTCCAAATGGCCACAACAACAACAACCAAGGCTGGCCCAGACCAAAGCTAGGAGCTGGGAACTCCATCATAATCTCCCACATGGGAGACAGGGACTCAAACACTTGGATAATCCTCGTCTGTCTTCCCAGGCATATTAGCAGAGAGTAGGGCTGGAAGCAGAGCAACAGGGACAGGAACTGGTAGGTGGTATGGGATGGTGGCTTCATAAGTGGTGGCTTAACTCTCTGTGCCACCACTGTGGCCCCTATTCACACTCTTACAGAATTTTTTCTCCAGAGCTCCCCTGCAGGCTCAGGTAGAAGCTCCCTTCGTCTGGATTTTGCCTGACATTTCCTCCCTCTGAGCCCCAGGTTTAGCTGCCTCTCCCTTCCTGTCCAGCTTCTCTACTCTGCGCTCCTCCAGGGAGTACTTCATCTGTGAGTCTGTGAGGTAGGGAACTAAGTCACCGCTCTGAGAACCTCCTCCACGTCCATAGCATCTGTTAGCACTCAAAGACCCCCTTCTTGAGGTCCAAAAGAAGCAGAAGTAGCAGCCAGAGCTTTCTGCGGACAGAACTCAGGAGGTCTCATGTCACCCCTTCACAGTGTAGCACACTAGTTGAGCCAAAATTCTGGAGTCAGCACCATCCTGCTCAAGTCCAAGTTAGCCTCTGCATGCTTCCAGACTCCTCAGCTGTAAAATGAAACTACTAACAACACCTGCACCACAGGTCTAGAGGGCCTATCAGAGTGCAATCGTACTGTCCAACACACAATAAACACTCTAGAGAAGCTATCATTCATTCAGGTCATTCATACTAATATATTGTCCAAGGCACCTGGGCACGATTCTTGCTGCTTGTAATCTCCAACACAACATTCTCTTTGAAAATAATAGAAAAGTACTATTGTCTGCTGTGCACAAAGCGGATGCCCCACCTAAGAAGGCTTTCTGCTTTGTGGCTAATATTTGAATATCATTACAGTTAGTACCAATGTAAAGTAAGGGACACATTATATTCTAAAATTTCACAATAAATTAGGCAAATGGTACCTGTGCTCTGTAGTCCCCAGATAGACTGCTTTTGGGATCTATGTAGGCATGGCTTCTATGGATTTACCTGACAACGCTTGCCTCTTATTGTGGAAAGTCAACAAAACCATGCATATAGAGGTCTTGGCCACTCCTTGTTAAGAACACACTATATCCCAAGCACCAGGCATTGACTGTCCACAACCTGATTCCACGGAAAACAAGAGAGAGTCTAAGCAGCACCCAAAGTACCTTTGCCTTAAGGACAAATGCAGCGGAGGTACCAAGTGCCAGAAGCTAATCTTGTAGAAGATGATCACCTCGTTCTTGCCTGGATGATTGAATCCAACCTCAGGGTGTCCGGTTGCACAACACCACCCCCCACAGAGACCATGGCCCATCACAGGAAAGGAAGTGCTGCCTCTGCTGCTACTGAAAGCAGGGACAGCCAAGTCCTCTTCCACATTCTTCATCATGCTTGAACTATGCAAGTCTCCATTTCAGCTTAAACACCTGCCAGAGGATGCTTTGGGAGAACGGCTGTGTGTTGGGGTGTTAAATAAGTGGTGTCTGTAGCCTCTTTCTGGGGGCTCTCCTGATGGAGCTTGTTCTTGCCTAGGGCTGTAGAGTGGAGCAGGCAGATGGTCAGAGCTCACAGGGCAGACAGATCTCTGCTGTGTAGCTCACAGAAGTCAGCGTGGCATCTTTTTTCTGTGCGTGAGGGAGAGAATAGAAAGCAAAAAGAGAGAAAACCACACAGGCCCAGGAGCTCTGCCTGCCTGCTGCCTGTCTAACTCACCAATTTGGATTGACGAAAGAACAGCTTCCCTTATTTAAGGAATTTAAGTATACAATAAATGATCAATAGTAAGATCATATTTCTATGAGCTGGATAATTCTTACTTAGGGATACAGATTTTATTTTTAATGCAAACCATTTGGGAGAGGAGGGGGCCAAATTCAGCAATTGCTGTAGGACGCTGAATGTCTGTGGTCACATACTCAGCATCCTGTTTATAAACATGCTTTGTTTTCAGTGAGTCAGCAGCTTCTTGTCCATGTCAGGGCCAAGGGGGTCAGATGGGCTTTGTGAATGGCCCAGTGTGTACTGGGCCTCTTGCTTTATATGAACAAGCACTCATGCTGTATGTGGCTGCACATCAGCTAAAATAATTCTGTCCAGTGGCTCTGGAGAGTTCTCATCTAGTTTAGGCTTAACTGTTGTCAAAGATAAACAAAGGCAGACTACGAGTTTATGTGACAAGAGCAGTTTGTGGTCAGTAACAGCTATCACATTAGGGAAATTGTGAGGAACTAAGTTCCTATGGCTCCAGGCCCCAGGCTGTGCTACTCAGTGCTGCTGGCTCTAGGAAACTAACATCAAGGGGGACTGTCCTCTGTGATGTCTGGAGTCTTATCAGTGAAAACCCAATGGCAGGTGGAGACCCTGTGCCTGGTGGACTGCAGGCACCTGAAGACCCCTTTAGGCTCCTGTCTGGTATCTGAGCTACTGCTCTGGGTTGAATCGTTTCCCCCTCACGTTCCTATGGCAAAGTCCTAAATTCCGCTACCATAGAATGCTATGGGAAATGAGATTGGTGCCGGAGTTATTAGTTAAGAAAGGACTAAGGTCAGACTGAAGTCCTTGGCTCCAACAAACGAACAAACAAACAAATGCCTCCTGAAATGTGAGTATAGACACACACAGGGAGAACCCCAGATGAAGAGGTAGGAGAGATTGGATCAGTCATCAAAGCTGGAGAACACCAAAGACCCTGTCCAGCCACCTTTGGAACCTGGAAGAGAAGCTTGCAGCTTGCAACAGGTGCTTCCTCACAAGCCTTGGGTGCACTCAACCCTGCTGGCACCTAAAGTCCAGACCCACACTCTCCAGACTACAAGATGCTACAGTGGTTTAAGCCACTCAGTTTGTAGTACTTTATCATAGCTTCCCCAGAGAACTACAATGATCAGGAAGACTTGGAGACAAAGTACCCACAGCTGAAAAGGCTATAATAAGCTAGATCAGGAACTAGATTAGGGGGAGCAGAGCGTTGGCTTGTGGTGAAGTTCCCTGAGACAGAACTCTGACAGTGCTGGTGTGGGATGAAACAGGAGTTATGTAGGAGGGTGCTGGGGGCCTGGGATGTGAGTCTTGCTGCCTCGATGTGGTCTGGGAGATGCTGATCCTGCAGACAAGTTCTGACTCCCAGCTACCCGAGAGTGTAGATTAAGAAAGGTTGAACAAGATGACCAGGGACATGGCTCCAGGAAGCTGCAGACAATCCCTCTCCACTCTAGCACGAATGCAAAATACACTCCAGGGTTCTCTGTGTGGAGGCATCCCAATGGAACCAGAGACAGCAGAGAGGGGCCAGCTCATTGAGAACCCTGACTTCGTGTGTACATAACCATAGTTCCTCAGCAACACTACAGTCTGAGGTTTGATTTGTAATTTTTAAGTTAATATTTGATTAAAAATTTGATTTAAAAACCTGGTTTGGGGCTAGCACCATGTTATAATAGATTAAGCCTCCATCTGCAGTGACAGCATCCCACAAGGGCACCGGTTCTAGTCCCAGCTGTTCCACTTCTTATCAAGCTCCTTGCTAATGCCACAGGGAAAACAACAAAAGATAACTCGGGAGCACCCACATGGGAGATCTGGAAGAAGCTCCTGCCTAGCTCCATCACTGTTGCCACTCGGGGAGTGAATCAGCAGGTGGAAGATATCTCTGTCTCTCTCTATCTCTCTCTATAAATTTGTCTTTCAAATAAAAATAACTTTAAAAAAACCCTAGTTTTACCTTTAGAGTTTGCATCTCTGCTTAATATGTGAGACAATTTCAAAGTTACATACCTGCACCTATTTCAAATGCTATTTATACTTCCTGTTTTTATTTTTTACCGAAAAGTTTTCCACTTGATTTCCACTCATGTCTATTAAAAACTTCAGGATAAACTCAGACTGCCTTGTCTGTCGTTTACTGAGAGACCCCCTGCTCTGAAAGGTGTACTTTGTTCTTTTCCAGTCTCAATGCCCCTGGTTTGTCAGGTGTACTCTTCATGAAACTTCGGGAACTTGTTGACCACTCTTCGTCTCACATCTGAATTCTTCCTTGTGTGAAGACAAGAACCTCCACGTGATTCTCTACCCTAATAGTTTCATCCATCCGTTCATCCATTCACTCGCCACTCGTTCAAGCCTAGATGATAGTTATCCAAACTGTATTAGACGTGAATAGTGCCATGAGGACAGGATCTTGATGTAATGATGGTGAAGTGCCTTCAAAAGGCACCTGCTGATCCCTGAGTGGAGCAAGGTATGAGGGTTTTTTCCTTGGCTTGCATGCGAACTTTTCTGGGACCTGGTCTTGTGCTATTATGGAGCTGGGAGGGCTAGGGCAATAGCAGTAGTTACCTGGAGGATGTTTTCATCTGTTCTCAGCTGTCTGTTCAGTCTTTAAACTTTGCCCTGTGTTCCAACTCCCTCCACACTCCGCTTACTTAGTTACTAGACATTATTGCTACTGCAGAAACTCCTTTTGTAGAAATCCACTTGCAGCTGCTCCAAGGCAGTTTGTATACTAAAGCTGTGCCTTGTTCCTGAATGGTTCATCATGCTACATGGAGGTACTTAAGGTCCACCAGCTTTTATTAAAACCGTAGTGAATTTTCAAAGGGCTGTAGTTTGCTGGCCAGACATCTAAAGCAGGCGAAGTGTGCCGCACGCAGCTGCATCTGCTTCAAATTATGTTCTCCGAAAGACCGAAATACAGCCCTGTAAGTCTAAAAATACCTCTTAGTTGTTAGCCAGAAATGTACTTATTCTTGGATTCATAAAAATGCAGGTCATGTGAAATATGTGTGTGTGTTGGGGTTAGGGGAGGGAGGTAGGGGGCGAAAGCACTCTTGTAAGAAAAAAAGAATTGACCAAAAAGAACAAAACGTTTAAAATGAAGGTTCAAAGTTCAATATGGAAAGGATAAGATGGAAATGGCAAGATTTTGGAATGGATCTGGGAGAGACACCTGGAAGCTTTGCTCTTAATGCAAAGCAAGCATCTAGGACCAGGTTAATGTACACAGCAGGCATGGGAAGGATCTGAGCAACCATGGGCCAGACTCCTGCTTCTGCCACGTTGAGATGATTAGTAAAGGCGGAGGTGAGCACTTACCCAAAACCCAAATCTGGGTGTCATGCAGCGGTTCTGAGTGGCTGTGTTGAGGAACCAGTTTGATTCTGGTTCAATTCATAGTAGTAGCTCTATATTTTTATATAATACCATAATGTTAAATCATTTAAAAAGTGACATAGAACATGAGTCCTATTTCTCAACTAGATTCAACAAATATGGGAGGAAAAGAATTGCTGTGAAATTTTTTAAATGTGCAGTCTCAAAATCTGTACTTGTTTCTTTTTGTAGTTTTATTTATATTTACTTATTTGAAAGAGAGTATGTGTGGGAGAGCGAAATTTTCCATTTCTAAAAGTGTCTACAAAACCCAGGCCTATGACGGGGCGAAGTCAGGAGCCCAACACTCCGTCCAGGTCTCCCCAGTGGGGAGCAGGAAACCAAGCTTGAATCAACACCTGCTGCCTCCCAGGGATGCATTGGTAGGTAGCTGGAATGAGAAGCAGAGGTCTCAATCACTAACACTTTGTTATAGGATTCAGGTGTTCCTGGTGGTGGCATCACCACTGCATCAGGATCTCACCCCTCTGTGTGCTAATCTTAACATGGATACGTGCTGTTCATGGGTTTCACTTTGACTATCCCTGGTAAATCCAAGGATATGGGTCTGAAAGCATTCCCGCCCAATTCCTCCACTCACAAATGGTATACTTTATCACTTATTGGTTGTCTCTGGTGTCTCATTTATGAAATAGGACATATATTTTCTACTTTTTAGGAGATGTATTAATTTGAGAGGAGAGATCTTCTTTTTATTGATTCACTCCACAATGACCTTTGCTGGTCCATGTCAAAACCAGGACTTCACAACTCCAGCTGGGTCTCCCATGTGGTTGATAGGATCATCATCCACTTTCTTCCTAGGCACATTTGCAGAAAGCTGGAAGAGAAATAAAGGATCTCAGATATGAACCAGTACACCAATAGGAGAGGTTCACATCACAAGGGGTGGTTCAATCTGCTGTGCCTTAATGCCAACCCCAACAATATAATTTAAAAGGACAAGAAAGGAAAGATGTCAAAATGCTGGAGGACAATCCATGCTGGTAAGAACCATCATCTTGCCTACAACCTGTGTTCATATAATATTGCCACTGGAACAAATGGGCACAACACAATTTATTCACAATTTAGCCACAACACAAATAAACTCTTTCCAAGCTGTAGAGACTGGAATTCCAGTGGGTTCTCAGGGCTCAAGTCCAAGTGCATGGTGACGCTGCATTCCTCCTGAGATTCTTGGAAAAATCTGTTTCCTCCCTATTCCATCCATCTATATGACCCTTTCTCCATTTCCAAAGCCTGCTTTCGCTGTCCTTTAAAAAAATATGTATTTATTTATTTTAATTTATTTGAGAGAGAGAGACAGTAAGAGAGACAGAGAGATCTCATATCTGTTGGTTCACTCCTCAAATAGCTGTAATGGCTGAAACTTGGCCAGGCTAAAGACAGTAGCTTTCTTTCAGGTCTCCCCTGTGGGTGGCAGGAGCCCAAGCTCTTAGACCATCTTCCACTGCCTTTCAAGGCATATTAGCAGGAAATAACATTGGAATCAGAAGAGTGGGGCTCGAACTAGTGCCCATATGGGATATCAGCACAGTAGGTGGCAGTTTTACTCACAATGCCCCAATTCCAGCCCCTGTTGTAACTTTGACTTTCACCCAACTTTCTCTTCCACCTCCCTCTCCTGCTTTCAATGACTTCTCTGATTACTTAAGTTCACCTGTATAATCCAGGAGAATCCTTTAAAGTCAGTTGATTAGAAATGTTTAATTCTACCTGGAACCTCAATTCTTCCTTGTCATGTAACATAATATATTCATACTCACATGGAACAGATTCAGATTCCAGGGGATTTGGATAGAGACATCTTTGGGAAGTCATTATTTGGGTTAACCCACTGTCTAATGACATTCACTCCATAGATGTTTTTTTGAGCATTCACTCCAGGTAAGGCAAGGTATATGGCTTGAGGAGTGTAGCTGAATGAATTTGAAAGTGGATTCTGAGTGAACTTTTGCGGAGATAGCTCCCAAATCTGTTAACTCCTTTAGTCCTCCTTTTATTTAATCCTTGTGGAGGGGTTGGTCCTTGTGTCTTCGTTTAGTTCAATTCCTGCTCTGCCCTTTAAGGAATCCAGGAAGATACCCTAAAGTGGTAAGAAATTAATGCAAACACAGCTAAGTAGCCCCAGTTGCAGTTGCTGTGGCAGCGAGAGCAGATTAACAATATGTCTGGCTTACAGTAAGGGGCCATTAAGCTAGCATTCTTTTCTATCCCTATGAGAAAAGAGAATTAGATGCCTTGCATTCCTCCAGAACATATCAATGAAATGGTATGAAGTTCAGTGTCTTGTTCCAGCTCTTTGTAAACTCTTTTATCCAATGTTAAAACATAGTCTGAAAGGATTTTGTATTTGGCTGTGTAGTTTAATCTCTGGTTGGGAAGCCTGCATCCCATGTTCTTGGTTCAAATCCCAGGTACCCTGCTTCCCATCCAACTACTTAGTTTCATGTGCCCTGCGAGACAGCAGGAGAGCTATATGGGGTTCCAGGTCTTTGGGTTGTTCCAGCTCTTTCTGTTGCTAGCATTTGAAAATTAGCCAGCAGATGAAAGATTTCTGTCTCTCTGTCTCTCTGACTTTCAAATAAAATGAAAACAAACACAAATTTTAATTATGTGTTGTTTGAACATACTTTGAAATCTCAAAGACCTTACATGGCCTCTTTCGATGGCATCATATTAATCAGATTACATACTGTAAAGTGACAGATTCATTTAAGATTGTGATAAGATACATGCACTCCACCAAATGTAAGATAAGAACTTTGAAAATTTAGGATTCCCCAAAGCTTTGGGACACTGCATCCCTGTGGGAGACTTGGAAGAAGTTCCTGGTTCCTGGCTTTGGATCAGCTTAGCAATGGCCGTTGTAGCCACTTGAGGAGTGAAACAGTGATGGAAGAACTTTCTATCTCCATTTCTCTCTACCAATCTGCTTTTCCAATAAAAATAAATAAATCTTGAGAGAGAGAGAGAGAGAGAGAGAGACTGAGAAAAGTAAAAGGAAAACAATCTGGAATGGATCTTTGACCTAGAAGTTAAGATGCATCTTCCATTGGATATGGATTTGACACCTGCGCTAGCGTCTTAGTAATATAGAACTTGGCAAAAAGCAGAGATGGCTTGATAGCTCAAGTCACTGGACCCCTGTCATCCATACAGAAACTCCAAGTGAGTTTCACTTTCCACTTTGGTCCAAACTATTGTGAACATTTAGGAATTAAACCAGTAGATGAGAGAAATTTCTTTCTCCTTATCCCCATCTTCCTTTTTCTTTCTCCCAAATAAATGAATAGAAACAAAAATAAACTTTCAGAAAAGTTCCTATAGCCTCTTCCTACAGAATTAGAACGCATTTCTTTGAAGCATGACATTTGTATTTCTAGAAAAAAAAATGATTGATGATCTCAGTATTACCCAAGAACCACTGGGATTTTTCGTGTTCTTCCTACTCTCACATCTCTGACATCATTCTTAATGCTCAACTCTTTGGAACACAGTTTAGAGGACTTGGAAGATATCTTCTACCTCCTCTACTTAGCTTTCAATGAAAGTAGATGCCACCTTTCATTCATTCTCATTGACGACCATGGCCTCCTTTTCTCCGTCTGGAGCAGGCTGTGGCAGTGGCAACTGGAAATCTGCGTAGTGCCTGGTTGATGGAGACAATCAGCTCCCTGACACCATGGGTGAATCGAGTTAGCTCTCCCTTTCCAATAGACTTAAACACAGGATTCCTAATGTTCCACATTCCATTGAGAATGGCAAGGTGGAAGGTGTAAGTCTGGAACAGAGACAATTTAGACAGAAACAACATGACAGCCAATTTTCCAAGGATGTTCCTTACGAGATTGGCAGAAAAGTCCTTGGCCAGCTGGCTCTGCTCTGTCCAGGCAAGGATTGAGGGGCCTGGAAACTCCAGAGCAGGAACTGGAAGGGCATTCATTCCAGCTCCAATCTTCATTTTACCAGTTGACAGAGAAAGAACCATCTTGGGGAAAAATAGCTTTTTATTACCCTCTGACTATGGCCAATGAAACTATGAGGTTAGAATACTTGCAGGGGGGGCAATGGATGGGTTGTAGTTCTTCAGGAACTGTTTGCACAGCTGCAAAAGGGAGTTTTCTATGCTCTTGGCTCTGGGTGCACAGGAACAGGAAAGGTCTTGATATCAGTGGTACCACATAGCTTGGGGCCGGTTCCACATTCTCTCTGGGTACTCACACAGCCCCGCCTCCACCTTCCTACCTTCCTGCTTCCCAATCTGGAGACTTTGCAAAGGTATCAGAGTTCTCTGCACTAGAACTATGGTGTGGGAAGGGTGGAGGGCAATACTGGGACAGAGATGGAAGATATTCTGGCACACTGCTGGGCAGACATTGAGGCAATGGACCAGACTTCGTGGTGACTACAATTTTGGCAGAAGATCTTTGTTTCCATCTTTGCTCTGGACCGATTTTGAAAATTTCTCTTTCTTAAGTAGGAAGGTATTTTGGAAGTGCAAAATCTGGTTACCATATTTTCTTGGCCTGGTGGACTTTCAACCAATTTCAAAAACCAGCTTGGGTTTAATTTTGTCAATTCCCAGGCAATCCAAAATTCCAGAGGATTTTCCTCTCCAAAATCCACATCTTGAGAAGCAAAGGTTATTAGGCCAGATGGATTTTTCTTTCAGGTTTCTCAGATTCTTCACAGCGAGTATATAAGGAGTTCCCTCAGATAATGGAATTCTAATTTGGCAATGGGCACAGCAACAAAAAAGAGACCATTCCCACACAATCCTGTCAGAGAAGTGATTATACACTTGTTATCCTGGTCTCTTAGCACCTAGTTCATTACTTTTTCCATAATGGTTCACAACTAATTTTGGTTATTTCATCTAATGGTAACGAGTCACTTTATCTGTTAGGTACTCAGTTTCCTCATTTATCAAATGAAGATGTTAATTTCTGGTTCATCGTGAAATTGTTACAGATTGAAGATGATACTGTGGGTGTGGAAGGACTTTTTTAAAAGTTTAAAATGCTTAAAAATGATCAGAGATAGAGATGGAAATTGTGAGGAAAATTCCAAGAGAAATCCAGTTCCAAAGCACTGTTTGCTAAATAGACACTTATGACAGATGATTTCTGATTCCACAGTTCTGTAGAGACATGGAAGACCCAATCGGACAAATCGGGAGGTATCTTTGGGTGAATGTCACCCTTTTATGACATGTACTTTATGAAACTCACAGGTTAAGGGATTAAACCTTCCATCCCTGCCTATGGTCCTCCCAACTTTAGTTCACTCTGTTCCACACTGTTGGGCCAGAAACAGTTCCCATCCAGAGTGCCAGGGCTGGAGGAGGGCTGTGAAATCATTTTTGAAGATGAGTTGATTGAACTTGGGCATCCATTGGGAACTCACTACAGATCCCAGAGGCTACCTTAAATAACCATTACCTGCTATCATCCTGGACACAGTATTCTATTCCATTCATCTTCACTAGTCCCATGTTCCAGACAAACTGGAAGACAGCCTATTACTACAAATTCTTATCCTTTTTCAAGCCCGCCCCCCCAAAAATGGGAAAGGCTGTTTAAGTAATAGGGGAAAGGAAGGTGAAAGAACAGAGGAGAATGACATAAATACAGGATAAGCATCCCAACCAAAAGTCCAGGATCCCAAAATGCTACAAGTTCTGAGACATCTTGGGCATGTATGTGATAACACAAGTGGAAAACTCCACTGCCATGGCACATGAACAATTTCAATCAAAAGATATCGTATAAAATTTTACCTTCAGGCTATGTATAGATGATATATATGAAGCACAAATAAATTTCCTGCTTAGACTGTCCTTGTACATCTACATATATTCCAAAACCCAACATTCAAAAGCTCTTCTAGCTTCAAAAACTACAAATAAGGGACCCACATATTCAATTGAGATCAGAAATGTGAACTGGAGAAATTGGGCTTTGAAAGATGGTGATTTTGGTAAGCTTAGGCTGCCCTAACAAGCTGCCTTAACACCATAGACTGGGTGGCAGGAACTATGGAAATTTATTTTCTTGTAGTTACCGAGGCTGGAAGTTTAAGATCAGGAAACGAATATGTTCCAGTGCTGCTAAAGGCTCTCTTTATGGTTTATTGATGGCATATTTCTTGTTCTGTCCTCACTTGGGGCGGGGTGGGGAGAGAGAGATATGGAGAGAGAGAACTGTGGTGCCCCTTCTGAAAAGGGTACCAACCACATTCTGCAGGCCCCATACAAAGGACGCCATCTAACTTTAATTACTACCTGAAGGCCCCATTTCCAATCAGCATCATGTGAGTATTACAGCATCATGTGAGTATTACAGAGGCAGCTATAACATTCAGTTTTATAATAAATGGATATGATTTAGATCAAGAAAATTTGGAACACAGAATTTTAGAACAAGGAAGAGAGCTCAGCTTATCTTGCCCAGTGATGCTTAAGCTATACTCTGTAAATTTCCAGGAGTTCAAAGGAGCACACATCCACTCAGCATTCCTGGAAAGGTAGAGAGACATTTAAGAAGAACCCCAGTATGTGAGAACCTAGACTCTGCATTTGTCATCAGGAAAAATGATTTATTTTTTTAAAGGATATATTACTTAGAGGATTTAACCCAAATAATTTTTTGAGCCAAACAAACAACAAAGGTTATAAAATCAAAGTATTTAAGCTAGACATTTTGTAAATGACAAGGGTTCCTTTTAGTAAACTCAGAAAAAGTTCCCCACATCTCAATTCCTATCCCTTAGCTTTACTAAGATTTTTTTTTTTTCACAAATTTTCTCTGTGCTCCCAGTTTTGATTAGTACTTGAGGACAGTGTCTAAAAGTTTGAAAAAGTAAATACACAAACAAAATTGACAAGCTAAAAATTGGGACAATAAGGTGCTCACTGAGCTGGGCTATGCTGTAACCACCACCAGTGTGAACTGGAATTGGGGGGTGGACTGGGCCAGGCCAGGCTACAGCACCTATTGGCAAGTGCCAGTTTGGGCCACAGCACCCAAGCAACACACATGGGGGGAGGGAACAAATCTGGTAGGGGGAATGTGGAGGGCTCTCCTATTAGACAGCCACTCCCACTGGAGAGCATGAGTTGGGATGGAGGAAGAACAGACCGTGCAGAGCTATAATACCTGTGGACCTCGTGTGAGCTAGTTCAGGGAAAAGCCAGGCTGGGTTGACTGTTCCTGGTTGACTGAACCTGGTACAAGCACAAATCAGAGTGGGTGAGGGTTGGTGGGGCTTTGCCACAGCATCAGCTGGCAGATGCTGGCACTGGGGGCTAATTCTGTCAAGTCAAACTGCAGAACCACCTGGAGTGCATGATCTGGGAGAGTGCATGATCTAGCAGTGGGAGTGGGCCCAGTAAGGAAATAGGGGGCACCTCTCTCTTGGGTTACCACTCCCAAGGAGAACATAAAAACCAGGTTTGGGGCAGGCATGGCTGACAGAACAGCACCCACCAATATGTGTGTGGGCTGGACAATGGGGCTGGTTGGATTGAACTAGGCTTCAGTGCCCATCGACATGTATGACAGAGCTAAATGGGATGTGGAACAGACTGGACCAGTCTACTGTACATACTGGCAAGCACAGGAACCAGGGCAGGGGGCAAGCCTGGTGGGAGTTATTGCAGGTTGCTCCAACTAGGCTGCAGCTCCCACTAGTTTACGTGAAGGCCGAGTGTGTGGTGGGCAGGATTGGACTGGACTGCAACACCCATTGGTTCATGTAGAAGACAGGGCTGGAAACAGAACTGACCCAGCAATTGCAACCACCAGCATATGCATAAGTTGATTGGGGTGATGGACTGTGCTGGACCCTGTACTGGCATGCACACACAAGAATCAGGCCTGGGATCACCTCAGATGAGATTTCTTTGGGGATCCCTCTAACTGAATTGTTGGATTCAGAATCCCAACCATGAAGAGAAGTGCAGGTTCCATGATCTGACCATGGTGTACACATGTCAAAGTTGAGCCTCCTCAGAGGCTCAGAAGGAACAATGGACAGCATATCCAGGTGCACATGGAGGATATGGCAGTCCATCAGAACCTGCAGAGGACACCTGATACCACAACAGAGGACAGAGGACAGAACAAATGAATCAACTACCCCAGCAAAGAGTAGGCAGTGAATACCTAGGCAAACAGAGGTTCTAAGGTGGACTGTGTCAGCCAGTGGATTCTGGAGAGATTTCATCATGCTTGGAATGGCGAGATTTGCAGCAATTCAGAACTGTTGAACTACCAAACCACTTGAACAGGACCTTCAGAGCATGCCCCACACTGGGGACCTGGGATGGGTGGGAGACTGGGTGGGGTTTTTCCTTTTGACTCCCCCTTATTCCTGATACAGAAAAGAGAGAGAGAGAGAGAATATGGAAATGATGGTCTTACCCACTTTCCTGTAGCCCTTGACCTTTTGTATCCTAATCAACTATGTAATAGAGATTATCAAAATAAAATAATAATTTTGAAAAACTGGGACACTGAGTAGGACAAAGATACTTTTATATGTGATAAAGAATGTAAAAGAGGACACTTTTCACAAGAGGAAAAAATAATTCAGAAAAGTAAAAAACAAAAAACAAATCCGAGACCAGTGCTGTAGAGTAGTACGTTGGTCCTCTGCCTGTGGTGCTGGCATCCCATGTGGGCTCCAACTTGAGTCCCATTCAACTCCCTGTTTGCAGCCTGTGTAGCAGTGGAGAATGACCCAGAACCTTGGGACCCTGCATGCATTCGGAAGACTTGAAAGATGTTCCTGTCTCTTGGCTTTGGACAGCTCAGCTCCAGCCATCGTGGCCATTTGTGGCAGATGAAGCACCTCTCTGTTTCTGTTTCTCTTTGTGATCTGCCTTTCAAAATATTAATAAAGCTTAATTTAAAAAAAAAAAGGAAGAGAAGGAAAGAAAAACAAACAAAAAAATCCAGAAGGAGTATTGGGAACCAGGATAGAATGAAGATATGAAACAATGATATCTAATCAAACACTTGAAAGAAAGTAAATCATTAAAAATAAACATTCATTGAACTAGTTAAAAAATCTATTTAGTTAGTTCAGGAAAATCTATATAAACTCAGATGAATTGTTGTAAGGCAAAATACATTAAAGGAAACTAAAAAATGGGAAGAAGAAAAAGCCTCATCAAATGTCGGGCCTAGCGCGGTAGCCTGCAGCTAAAGTCCTCGCCTTGAACACGCCCGGGATCCCATATGGGTGCCAGTTCTGATCCCAGTGGTCCTGCTTCCCTTCCAGCTCCCTTCTTGTGGCTGGGGAAGCAATTGAGGACTGCCCAAAACCTTGGGACCCTGCACCCCCGTGGGAGATCTGGAAGAGTCTCTGGGCTCCTGGCTTCAGACTGGCACAGTTCCAGCTGTTGCAGCCTCTTGGGGAATGAATCAATGAACGGAAGATCTTCCTCTCTGTCTCTCCTTCTCTCTGTATATCTGACTTTACAATAAAAATAAAATAAAATTTTTTTAAAAATCATCACATCACAATGTTTTATGCTGTGAGCTCCTCAGAGAACAGCAGGAAAAGGTTCAAGTAAAATAGCATAACACCTGCCCCAGTCCCCAGAGTGAATGCTTCTCTTCTTGCCATCTGTGTTCTACATTGAAGTGTCCATGGGGAAATTTCCAGCATTACACAGAGCTGACCTGAATTGACGCATTCCTGAAGGAGTTCCAGGTTTGATGTTTAACTCTGTGTTCCTTTGAAAGAGACAACACAATAGTGGAGAAGAATCTAAAAAGAAACCCCCTCTCACCAGATACATCAACCTTTCCAAAACCATACTTTCAAGTAATTCCTGAACAAATCCTTATAAAGTGTTTGTGTCAAAGTCTTCACAAACAGCACTCTGTATTCACCACATAGAACTCACTCTCTGTCATGAGGACTGAGTGTGTGTGTGTGTGTGTGTGTGTGTGTGTACACATGCATAATCATTCCAACGCCATGTTGAAGATCATTTCATTTGTAAAGGTTCAATTCCCATGGTCTCAACAAATGGTGTTTTTCTGAATACCAGGAGAAGGATTTGGGAGAGGAGAGATGGGAGTGTGGTGAGCAGTGTCCATGATGGTCCCTCAGTGATTTATTCCTCCAGCTAATCACAACCTGTGCTATCATCTCCCACACTAAATCATGGACATGGCACAATGTGACCAGCAGAGTTGCGGGTGACATCTGGGAGCAGGCTGTAACAGGCATGGTGGTCTTACTCTCTTGGGTTGCTTATCTAGGGGGAAGTGAACACTGTGCCATGAGGCTTCCCAAGCAACACTCATTGAAAGACTCCTCTGCTCTCCCAGACCAGACCAGACCACAAACAGGGAACTGGATGGGTAGTGCAGTATCCAGGACACGAACTGGACCCATTATAGGACGCTGGCACTTAGAGGTGGAGAATCAGCCAGTTGAGCCATTGTATCAGGCTGAAGAGCACTCCAGTGCATGCAAGGGCCAGGACTGAGGGCAGAGCATGCCAAGCAGGGTATGTGTCAGATCTGAGGCTGGATGCAGACCTGTTAGAGGAACTTGGAGAATTCCCCCACTGGGCCACAGCTTCCATGGGGGAGCACAATGTCTAGGGCTGGAGTCGAGGACAGACCAGGCCAGGCAACGCTGCAGCACTTGTCAGCATTTGTGAGAGCCAAGCACTAGGGGAAAGCCAAGTTGGGCCAGACCTCAACACCTGCTAGCATTCACAAGAGCAAGGATAGAGTGTGGAACATACCTGGCTGGGCTAGGCTGCAACATCCATCAGCAAGAACTAAGACTGTGTGGAGGGGCCATGTCATGCTGGATTGACACACCATCATCATATGCAAGATCTGTGGCTGCAAATGGTCATGGTAGGGGAACTTTGGGGGCTCCCCTGCTAGGCTGCAGCTCTCACCGGTGAGTACGAGAGCCATGGTTGAGGGGGAGACAAGGCTGCAGCACCCATCTTGCAGTGTGTGTGGGCTGGACTGCGGGGTGAGCCTGACTGGGCTAGGCTCCAGCACTTGCTGGCACTCATTAGAGACAGAATTGGTTTGGGATAGGCCAGGTTAGGCTGTGGCACCTGCTGGTTCACATGAAAGCCAGGTCTGGGGATGGACCAGGCTGGGCTAGGCTGTAGCACCCACCAGCAAGAGCAGAATGGGTGTGGGACAGTCAGGCTGGGATGCAGTAACCACTAACGAGTGACAGGACTGAGGACCAGCTGGGCTGTGGCATCCACAGGAACATGTGAGATCTGGGGCTGGGAGCGGACCTGGTAAGGAAAACTTGGGGATTCCCCTACTAGGCTCCAGCTCCTACTGGTGACCATGAGAGCCAGGGCTTGGGGCAGGCCAGGCTGGTCATGGCAGCAGAACTTGTTGACATGTGTGTGGGCTGTGTCTGGAAGTGGGTTGGGTTGAGCTAAGCTGCAGCACCCATGAGTGTACATGAGAACCAGATAGGACACAGGACAGATCAAGCTAGGCTGTAGCACATACCGGCACACACAAAAACTACCTAGTGGGGGTTATTGAGGGTTGCCCCAACTGAGCCATAGCACCCAATGGTGTGCATGAAGACTGGCTTGTGGCAAGCTGGGCAGGACTGGGCTGAACTAGGTTGCAGCACCCATCAGTTTGCATGAGAGTTGGGACTGAGAGCATAACTGACTGGGCAACTGAATCCACCTATATGTGTGTTAGCTGGTGCAGGTCACAGACCAAATCTGACTCTACTCACTGGCACAAACAAGAGTCAAGTCTGAGATCACCCCAGGTGAGATTTCTTGGGGGATTTCCTAACTGGATGGCTGGACTCAACCCTGCCACAGGGAAAAAAAAATCACAATATATGCGGTTCAAACTTGGAGTGCATATGTCAGCACTGGGCCTCTTCAGTTGCTGATGTAGTTTGGCAGCAAGGAGCAGCCTCCTCCTATTACCTCCCTGTGGACACAGGAGAAAGAAAATCTTGAGGCATGTGCCTTACCTACTTTCCTCTATACGTTTATCTTCCCATCCTAATTGGAGACACACATAGGCGTGCATCCCTCTCAACTTTGTTCACATATCGAAAATAAAATAAAATAGTGGAAAATTAAAAAAAAAGAAAAAGAAACACATGGGAAAATTCCTAAGTGGCAACATGCCATTGTGGCTATCCAAACTTCTTTTAATCAAAATGCCTTCAATTCGAAATACACTCGGAAAAAGAAATGGATGGAAAAGAATGTAGGCTCTAGATTAAAAGGCACATATGAGCAATTTGCTTTCAGTATGAAAAATAAAGGTGGACATTTTCAAATAACTGGAATATGTCCATATGCAACAACATGGAATGTTTCCTATTTCAACACGTGGCACTGAAACAACTGGCTGTCAGACAGAAGCACATCTATTTGAAGGGAATTTATTTTTGTATGAGACGAAAGAGAAAATATTCTGAGGTCCTTTTTCTCTTTGCATTTAAAGACACTAGAAGGAGATGTCAAGGAGTTTATGCTCTTGAGCTAGAGTAGTCTGTTCAAAGCATGCTGTAAAACCAGAAGCAGTGAAGGGAAAACTGAACACTGTGACTTAGTTGCCACACAAACATATAGCACTTTCAATAAAAATCTGTCACTGAGAGGGTTGATGAAAAAGTCATAGAATACTTTCAGCTTATGTCACAAAGAATTAATATTTATCATGCATAAAAACTTTATAATTAGAAATATAAGTGGAAGAAAATCATACAAAAACCAAGTAATCATTAGGCAGTTAAAATACAAATGGCCATTAGTACTTGAAAAGATGTTACACAGACTCAATGACAAAGAAACAAAGTTTGAAAGGCAAGTTAGTAGTCCTGTTAAAATAATAGGAATGGTAGCCAGTGCAGTGGCATAGCAAACTATTTCTCTGCCTGCAGTGCTAGAATCCCCTATGAGCACCACTTTAAGTCCAGGTTGCTCTATTTCTGGGCCAGGTTCCTGCTAATGGTTTGGGAAAGCAACAGAGATTGGCACAAGACCTTGGGCCTCTGCACCCACTTGGGAGATCCCAAAGAAGCTCCTGGCTTCAGATCAGCTCAGATCTGGCTGTTGTGACCATTTGGGGAGTGAATCAGTAGATGAAAAACCTCTTTCAATGTCTGTTTTTCTCTGTGTGTAACTCTGACTTTCAAGAGAAATAAATCTTTTTGTGTAAAAAAAAAAATAGGAATTGTGCTAGAACTGATAAGGTTGTGCCTAAAAAAGATAATCTCACACTAGTTGACAGTAATTTAAATTCTTGTGACACTTCTAGTAAGTAATCAATGATTCACAATTTGAAATTTTCACTATATAAGTGTTTAGAGCTAATATATTTTAATATTTATTTATTTTTATAGAAAGACAGATTTACAGAAAGAAGGAGAAACTAAGAGAAGGGTCTTCCGTTCACTGATTCATTCCCCAAATGGCCAAAAAATAGCTGGAGCTGAACCAATCCAAAGCCAGGAACCAGGAGCTTCCAGGTCTCCCACGTAGATACAGTACCCCAAGGCTTTGAGCCGTCCTCTGCTGCTTTCCCAGGACACAAGCAGGGAGCTGGATGGGAAGTGGTGCAGCAAGGACACAAACCAGAGCCCATATGAAATGCCAATGCTTGGAAGTAGAAGATTAGCCCGTTGATCCAATGCACTGGCCCCATGGAGATAATACTTCTAATTCCAATTATTTATTCTACAGAAATAATAGGAAGGATGTGCAGGATTATATTGTGTAAAGATACTCATTGCAGCTCTGGTAATAATAAAAAGCAAAAGAAAATAACCTAGTGTGCATCTGTGGAGTGTTAAGAAGTAATTCGGTCCTCTTCATCATTAAACACTAGATAGGATAGAACATAAAAAACACTGGTTTTTAAAAAGATAAAGTATGTCCCACTGACACAAAAAAAAAATGTCCTAATAGGCCATGATGAAGTAAAAATGAACATTGTGGAACAATATACAATATTATTCCCTTTGTGGTTTTTTAAAAATCCACATGTAAGCATAAAATGCAGAAGAATGTACACCAATCTGTAAATGTATCGATCAGCGACGTCTAGGGTTAAAAAATGACTCAACACTTCATATTCCAGACCTTTAATCTTTTACAATCAAATTGTTAAATTTTTGGAAAAGAAAAATGTCAGGGAAGTAAAATACTTGCCGCAGTGTGTTTGTTTTAGAGGTGAAAAGTTGGGTTTTTACTGGATTTGCTAAATTCATTATGCATCATGACATCTAAGAGATCGCAGTGGAGACTGTGTTGTTACTTGTGAAGAGATCAGCCTGTTATCGGAATTAGTCACACTATCTATATCATCAGCAACCACAGAACCACCATCCAGCTGTGTCATTTCCTGTCCTCTGAAGCCAGACAGTGTGCCTGTACTCAAGCTACTAAGCACGACCTTTAGGTCTTTACTTTAGCTACGTGAGGTGCAAACATGACAAAGAGGGTGTCTGCCCATGACCATCCCATGGACAATCTCTGAAATCCAACACCAACGGTAAAAGGAGGAACTCTGTTGATGAGACCACAGGCTCCGTATCAAGAAATGCAAAGAAAACAAGATCAGCTGGCCACAACTCAACCTCGGGGGCCAGCAATTACGTATTTCTTTGAGGCCCCAGAGTCAAAAGTGGTCCAGTGATAGCCACAAAATGCAAACAGCTCTGTAAAGAGGATGTTCAGCCTTGCCTTGGTCTTATTTCACAGCACTGAGTGGAGCCACAGCTGTAGCCCTCAGGGGAAAGAGTTGTGGCTTCTCGGTTCAGACTCAGGATCAGAGAGACTCGCTGCAGAGGGTTTGAAGTGGGATGCCGAGCAGAGGTTTCACAGAGAAGTGATCCTGGCTCAGTTCCTCCTCTCAGTTGCCTACGTACTCGCTGGAGGTGATACAGCTGGGCTCAGGCTGAAAAGGCAATGTGGCCACCACCCATCCTGGATGGAGAAAGAAACGGACATAGACCACACGACAGCTGCCTAAGTCAGTTTTTTCTACATCCATGGAACCACAACTGCTAGAAAACAAGAGTGACAGGGTACTTTCCCACCAGCCACCTTCACTCAGGCCTCTGCCTTGGAACTCCTGCGTTTGCTCAGCTCTTCTGCCTCTGAGTTGAGTAACAAGCAACCAAGAGATGAGTGTCACATTCCTGGTGACTTTTTCCAAATGGCGGGCTGCCATTAACAACCCTTGCTCATTATGTCCTATTTAGGCAAGCTGACTCAAACAAGTAGAAGCCTATTGATGTGGTTGGGCAGTGAATAGTTGCTGTCCCAAGGCCACATTCTGCATCTCAAAAGATCAATGACTTATTTTCTTTCCACTTCAGCTTTCATATGGGTTGGAAGACCTTCCTCTGCCTTGTAGCTTTGCCACACATTTTTCCTGAACTCCAAGGTCTGCACTGCAGGGAATATACAGGATGTGAGTTTGAACTTGACAGCCTAGTTAATGCATGGACAGAACTTCCACCCATGGTCCATTGGCAGGCTGGTCATTATCCAGGGGAAGCCGGACTGTTTTAGAGAAGCATATGGCATAATTACTGTGCCCTGTCACAATGTGAGGAGAGATTCGTGTACTTTTTAAAATAGCAGAAAGAACCTCTGAGTGGCAGCTGTCCATCACAGGCTGTCACAGTGACTTCCGTTGCTGATCAGCTGGGGAAGCCCCTGTTCTTCCAAGACAAAATGGGGCTGCATCACCTACAAAGAGTTTTGTTGTTGTTGTTGTTGTTGTTGTTGTTGTTGTTGTTTTTAAGGTCAAGACATGGTTCTACAGGAAGGAGTATGGAAATGGCACATAGATGAACTCCCAGCACTTCTCTGAGACTTTGCAATGGAGAATGAATGGATGGCTCCTGCCCCTCTTAGAGAGCCTGCTTCCTGTGGGATCATCCCAGAAGTCCTCCAGTTCTTGGGACTATCACTTCCACTGAGCTGTCATTGCCAGGCATTCTTTGAAAAATCAGAGGTACTCAGCAGCACTGTTTTGATTTTAAGGCACTCACATGAATGTGTGACATTTAAGGTTCCTTCCAGATTAAAGAATTACCCCTCTCTTGATTAAGAGTGTTTCCTGGCTACGGTCTTAACCAACACTCTTAAGACCGTAGCCAGGAGAGCCAGTCCAAAGTCTAAAGGACACCTCATGCTTTGTCATGGCATGGGCTTAGAGGGCCATGCCTGTGAGTGAAGGCTTAGAGGGCAGGCCTCTTATGAGAGAGGATTCCTGTGATCCACTGAAGAATCCTGGAAAGAAGCAGCATGGAGCAAAGGCAGAAGCAGGGCTCAGATGCTTTGTAAAGGCCTGCACTAAGACCTCAGGGATGCTATAAGTGAGGTGGAGCCCTCAGAACCAGCCTCAGCTGGGAAGATGATGGTGAACCATGAGAGCTCCTGGATGTGGACTACCCTGGGAAATAAACACAGCCATGGGCTCACTGATCCTCTCCAGCCAAGGCCATTTCCACAGAGGGCTGTCAGCGCTGGTCCATCTGCCAGCCACACTCTCAGTCGCTGGAGGTGTAAATCCTTCATCCCAAACAGGGGATCTGAGCAGCATATCACGCTCTTCCTATGTGCTTCCTATTTATGTGACCTTGAGTAAGTCACTTAGGCTTTTAATCTGTGAGAAAAACAGAGGGACTCAAAGTACTATCTCACAGAGTGTTTGCAGATGTAAAACATCAATGCAGTGCTTACTGAATGCCTAGCACTGTTCTAAGCTTTCATTATTCTATACATTTCCTAAGCCCTGCAAGAACTGGGATGTTCACATTTGGGGATTAGTGAGGACTATGGAAGCTTATGAGTGCTCAGGATCCGTGTGTCTGTGGCTCAAGTTTATTCCTCAGAGGCCCAGATTTCCAGCCCAAATGCTTTGGCTGAAGGGATTTGTAGCAGACTACCTTCATTTCAAACATTACAACCACAGAAGCTTCTAGGAAGAAACTGCTGTCATTGTACCTAAAATGTCCTCTTTCGTATTTCTAATCATGGTCAACTCTCACCAAGGTGATGAGAGAATGTTCTTTGTCTTAGAAAGAAGAGCCTTTAAGAGCCCCATCTTCTGAAATTAGCCCCCACATGTCCTGTGTTCTGTAAGGATCCAGGAACTGCATGCCAAATCTACCAGAAGGTGCCCCAAGTTCTGTGTCTGCAGGGCCAAGAGGTGCCTCGCTCAGGAAGATACACACTCCCAGTGTTGACCTAGCTGGCAGAGACTCACCAGCATCTGCATTTGGCCTCAACCGTTTGCTTAGAATAAAACTGTGAATCATGAAGAGAGTCTAAGTCTGAGGAACAGGGGTCTGCTGAGAACAAAGGGCAAAGTGGATGTTAAGATGAGAAGTGTATTCTTCACTGAAATGAGCTTGTGACTGGTTAGAATGTCAACGGAGATGTTCCTTCCTAAAACCAAAACCTGTCCCCTGTGTGTTCCTAAAAGCTCTGGAAACTAGCCTCCCTTGTCTTTCCTTTCAGCCAGGGATGGTGGGGTAGGCCTTCTGCAGCAAGGGAAGCTGCCCCCTGTGATACCAGCATCCTGAAATGGAGTGCCAGTTCATGTCCCAGTTGATTCATTTCCTTGCTCTCCAATTCCCTGGAGTTCCAGATTCCTGGCTTTGGTCCGGTTTAGAGAGTGGAATGGTGGATGGAAGATTTCTCATCCTCAATACATAAATCATAAACAAATTGAGATGGCAATGTTTTTCTCTAGCTGTTTTACTCTTGGAATACCCTACATTTCAGTCTTGCTCTGAACTAACTCCATTACTGTTTGGATCTGAGAAAATGTTGTCACTCTAAAAAATCACCCAGATTTTCTGGTCTACAACCTATTTTACCATTAGAGAAAGTGTGATGAAAACTCCTTCTATATCGAAACTTTAAACTATTTTCCTTTCTTCTCACCTTTCCTCAGCCTCACCCCTAATTTCTCATCCCCTCACCCAAATCATTCCTTTCCCACCCACTCCCAGCTCAGTGGCCAATGCTGGTTTCAACTCCCTGCATGTTTTAGTAGAAGCACAACAGTTGTTTTCAATTATATCCCAAAGCATAGGAGGGAATTTCTGGAAGCAGCTTCCCAGTCTTCAATTGACTGTGGCAATAGCAGCCTCAGAGAAGAAAACTCTTTCCAGGAAGAATGTAAACCTCGTTTACTCAGAAAGCAATTTGAGGCTGCTTTTTCCATTGCCCCCAAATTAACGGGGGCTTTCCTGTGCTCATGTGGGGAGCTGGTTAGCAGATCCCTCTTTCTAGAAGCAGGGCCACCAGGGGTCAGGATGGAGGGGCCACAAGATAGAGTTCTGGCTGCCAGAGCTGGGAGGAAGCCCAAGAAAAACATGAACAAATATTCAAGTTTTTTCCTACTGTAGTGTGTATAAAATGCAAGCCAAAACAGGTTCCTCCGTTTGCAAACCTCTGAGCTGCTCCTTTGTCTGTGGCATCAAAAGAACTTTAGGGCAATCTCAAGGAGGAGAAAATGAGGAGGTGGTATGCTCACTCAATCAGCAAAGCGGGCCTTGAGACTGGCTCAACCCAGGCCAGCTGTCTGTCTTATACACTGTCCTGTCCATCTTCCAGCTTGCTGTTAGCTCCAGGAAGCTGCTCTGTATGCATTGAATTGCATGCAGCTCAGCCTGGGCATTCTGGTTGGATCAGTCAATGGAAGGCCCAGGCAGGAAAGGGAAAGAAAGAAAGGAGGAGGGCAAGATAGGAGGATTGGTTCCCACGGGCCCCACACTTCTGCTCTCCAAGGTTGGCTGCCCACTGAAGGCCATGGTTGCCATTTGTTCCCACAGCCCACACAAGTTCTAGGAACCATCCTTGCTCTTGCCCTATCCAACTAAAAGGTACTAATGGTTCCCTGCTGTTGTTAGCCCTGGGAATAAACCCTGCTTGTTTTTCCTGAATCCTGTCCACGTCACTACAGAGTCAAGCACTAACTGCTTCTCAATAACCCAGCCTGGGTGTGCCTTCTTGAGTTTCCTGTTGCAACCCTGTGGGATGCACAGCCACACTCATCTTTATGATAGTCTTAGTGCTAGGGCCTCTGGATCTCCCACAGGCCCATAGTGCAACTTTATGGAGGAGAGTGATGCAGGAAAACAAAGACTTGAGAACTGAGGCCCAGAGAAGCAAACCATTTGCTTAGTCCACCTCTCTTAAGCCGTATGATAAAGTAGATTATGGCAGCCACTGCAGAGGAAATGGAGAGGCCATTGAGTGCCCTGAAATACTTCCCCAGCAATGCTTCAAATAAATTTTAGGTAGAAACTACAAAATATTAGAGAATGGAGATGGCTGCTGGAAAGCAATGTGTGCCATCTAGAAGAACCCATATGAATACTTGATCTCTGATGTTATTTTAGGAGCAAAGCTGCTTAGAGTGTCACTGTGAAGAACCATGAAGCAAGGGACCTCCCACCACAGGGCCCATAGCAAGCATGACACAGGGAAGATGTGAGCTGTGGTCCTAGCTTAGATTTCATCCGAAGCAAAGACTGTGAGTAGGAGATTCAGGAGTGCAGGACATGGAGCCTGCACACTGAAGGACTGAGTCCAAGCTTAAGGATGCTCTGAGATGCCCTACAGGCTGTGGTTCTGAACTGTTCCTCCCTCCCCTCAGGATACCATGGGGAAGGGCTGACCCAGAGGCTCCTGGTAGTTCCAGGGAGGAGTCAACTCCTTCTGCTTCTGTGAATCTGAATCTGCCTCTTGTGTAACTCACTCCTTCATTCATTTTCCTCTCCAAGTCTACATCTAAACAAAGGACCCTGAGGCCACTGGAACTGGAGTATTTGCAAGTTCCCCTCCTAAAACCACCTAATTTGCTCCTTAGTCACTCTCTTGGAATTCCACCATCAATAATGTTCTGCTTTGTGTAGAAAATGAAACTCTGTAATTTCATGTGGTGGTTCTTTTAAGTGTGTTAGAAGCCTAGGTAAGAAAATCCCTTTGCAGCAATTAGTATAGCCCAAATGGACTGAAAATATCCTAGAATCAAAGGGAAAGGGAAGCTCTGCTCACCCCCATCCCACCTAAAATAACTTGAAAAAAATGCTCACAGGTGTTTGAGAAAGGACCACTAAATAGTCCAATTTCCCTCACTCTTCTTGATAGGAAAAAATCTTTGTGGGAAATGGAAAAATTAGAGACTTTCCTCCCAAGCCAGCTACAGAGTATATCTTCTCTAAAGCAAAAATCAATTACCCTACTAAAATAAATCCCTGAAAGGCACTTAATAATTTACCAGTCATTTGTTAAGAAGCAGTAAATTCATTATGACAAAGAGTTGAAAGTATTCAGTCCTAGTTATAGCATATGGGAGAAGGCATTCAAACTAACTTTTCAATTTCCAAAGCTTCAATTTTCAATCCTAACAAGGGTTTTGCCAAACACTTTATGTGATGCTTTATTTGAGCCAGCACCAAATGGTAGGCATTGTTTCCTTTTAATGGAATCCATCTGCAAGTTGGTAGACTATCCCAGAGCCTCTGGAAAAAAGCTTTGCAAACTCCATACAAATTCCTTGCTGACTCACAGAGCTTTTGCATCTGGATTTGACACTGACCCTCCTGCTCTACCAGAGACACTCAGAAGCAATGATATGAGTAATTATTCTGAACTGTCTGGGTGTGTCTTCTTCCAATACCGACACTGATTTTATTTGCTTGGCATTGCAAAGCTACCAGGAAGATGGGGAGGGGAAAGCACACTTTTCTTGCTTGGCCACGCTGGTAATCCTAGGCAGAAGCCAACATGCTCACTGAACCAAGGACATGTGGCTCTTTCACAAAGAACGGACATCCTTCTTGCCTTTGAGTGAGAGCAGAACTCACTTACTGGAGGAACAGATGCTCCTTTGCCTTTCCCTTTTGTGTGGAAACCCAGCACACACTCCTTCTGTCCCTTCTCAATGCCTGTGTTGGACTAGGACTGAGAATAAATCCAAGTGGCATAATGAGCAAACCGACTATGGGTTAAGGCGCTCATGTCTCCCCCTACAGCAAAAGCACTTGAAAGGGGCTGCATGTGATTCAGAAATCCAGAGAGGCTGGAAAGAAGCACTTTTGGAAGAAGAGTACAGTTTTCTTTGGCAACAGTTCTCCACAGCCAGGAATGGCAGGCAACAGCTGCCCATGGTATTGGATCCAAGGACCTAAGCCATGGGTGGCTGCCAGCAGACCCAAATATGCTATGCTCCCATTTATTCTGCAAATCATGAAAACTGCCTCACTAAGAGCAGTTCAAAGTGGGTTGGGAGAAAAAGAAAGGAGAGGGAGTGAACAAAAAGTTTATTTTTTTTTCCAGTTAGGAATATATTCGAGACGTCAGACTTTTGGGGACACTTTGACCTCATCTTTACTTTTGTAAATATCCTACCTCATTTTTTTCTCCTGATGTGTCCCACCTGTTAACATAGGCAAACTCTTTTGCTTAGACAAAGAATAGGAAGAAATGAAACTTCAGTCAAATTTTGTTTGGTTTTCATAATCCTTTTAAATTTGAAAAGATTTTCATGTGTACCATTAGTCAACGAAAGTTACAAATTACTATGAGATTTCAGCCTTGCTCCTGGCCACATTCTACTCACAGAAATGGCTTTTGTCTAGACATGATACTGAGTTTAGTAATTCTTCTTCAAGTATCCAGGGAATGATGGCTTAAGGCATGGTGCCCCCATCTCAGCACCTCTAACACGCGGGGCTGAACAAGCCTTTGTGTGTTGTGCTGCCTGGTGCACTGTTTGGTAACTATCCCCAGCTATTGCCAAATGTACCTTGGAGACAGGCAGGACTGTCTCCTCTCACACTCCCTTTCATAGCTCACGCTACCCCAAATCCACACTAATGTTGTTGAGCAACACTGATCTCGGGCTTTGAGAAAACCATGAATATATAAAAAGGAGATAATGAAGAAGATACCAATTTGAAAGCTCAAATTCTTTTCCTAGTATCTCAATCCTTGAAGAACATTTTAGTAGACACCCTTCATTGCCTATTTAATTGCTATTCCCTAATCCTGTTCTAATTACACAGTGGGCTGACCCACTGAGTGCTCACATGGTTGATTCCTCTCTCAAGCCCAGGAGAGATTGTCAGCCAGGATAATCCCATTTCTTTTTGCTAGTGGCTGCTTAGGGGATGGAAATCTTGTTGCCCCGTTCTGGACAAAGAGATACAAAATGACAAAAATAAAAATTAAAAATAATAAAGCAAGAGTTCCTTTCAAAAAAAATCCACTGTGATTTTGAACTTTGAATGTGATTGTATTGCTTGTAGGTTCAGCAGTCATATTATAATCACAGGAATAACTCAAAGAATGAGATGCTAACAACTAAGCAATGGGAAAGCAGACAGAATCACAGAGTTTCAGTTCTTGATGATGTTCTTTAAAAAAAAAATTTTTTTTTAAGGCAGATTTACAGACAGAAGGAGAGACAAAGATCCTCCATCCACTAGTTTGCACCTCCCAAGTGGTTACAGATGAATCTGAGCTGATCCAAAGCAAGGAGCCAGGAACCTCTTCTGGGCCTCCCATTTGAGCGCAGGGTCCTAAGGCTTTAGGTCATCCTCTACTGCTTTCCCAGGCCACAATCAGGGAGCTGGATGGGAAATGAAGCAGCCAGGACACGAACCAGCACCCACATGGGATCCTGGCACATACAAGGTGAGGATTTAGCCACTGAGCCATTGTGCTGGGCCCCTTGATGATGTTAATAAACTGATAAGCCAGTCATAAGATGCCCTCCTCTAGAACACCCATTAATTGAGATAATTAAACACTTTTGCTGCCTAAATCATTGATTAGCCAATTATGGTTTATGGGCCAAATCTACGAGCTAAGAAGTTTTTACATGTTAAAAAAAAAAAGTCGTTAGAAAAGATTATACAACACAGACTATAGCAGGGTCCTTCAGAAGAGTCACAGAAAATGGAATTTAAAAATAAGCTAATTTTGGTTAAAATTTTTAAAGTCCTTATCTAGTTTTTCATAATACATAGTTTCATGAAATGTTTGGATATCCCTCATGTGCACAGACCTCAAAATGTTCTGCAACAAAGTAATAAACTTATCTTTTAATTCCATTTTCACAAACTTTTGAAGTTGCCTCACAGGTGATCCATGAAACTTAAAAATATTTTCTCTGTGACTGGCTAATGTCCATTCTATCCGAATGCAAGTGCTAGGAGCTCCTTTTTATAGCTATAGAAACTGGAGCTTCAGTGGACCAATGGTGGGCTCAGATATTTCAAATGCAAATTTGTCATTTTATCAATTCATTGTAAAGTTAATTCCATGGTGCTATAATAATTTTACCTTTATTCATGTTGTTGGGTTTGTTTTATGGTTTCTCATTTAAGGGAATGAATAGTAACTATGTAGTAGAGATCATCATATCCAGATGTGAAGATATGATGCAGTATGCATCTCTGCTTCCAAATCCTAGATGGACTCCCAGGGAAACTGTTGGATATATCTTGACAATAGCATACTGGTCCATCTGCCATTGTCTGTACCCAAAATGTCAGGATACACTTAAATAACAGAATGATGGACTTATGCCTGTTTATGAAGGACTATACTACTATAATAATATGAGGAAAGAAGTTGGGGGGAAGGAACCTGGGGAGAGGGTAAGGGAAATCCCAGAGCCTATGGAACTGTACCGTAAAATTAAAAAATAAAATAGAGGGGAAAAAATGTTAAACCAAATTGAGACATCTAAAAGCATTTAACAAATTATATTTCTATTTCTAATACTTATAACATTTCTAGACTTGAGTTTACATATCAAAATAAACAAAAACTCTTCATGAGATATAATGTAGACAGAAGTTGTTGCACAGCAGTGTAAAACCACCACCTGCAATGCCAGTTCTGATTTGTGTCCTGGCTGCCCCACTTCTGATCCAGCTCCCTACGAATGGCCTTGGAAGGTACCTGAATGTGGCCCAACTGCTTGGGCCCCTATGACCCACATGGGAGACCTGGAAGAAGTTTTAGGGTCAGTCTTGGTCATTGCAGCCTTCTGGGAAATGAACTGATGGATCTCTCTTCTCTCTCCCTCTCTCTCTTTTTCCCTCTCTTTCTGCAATTCTAACTTTCAAATAAATAAATATTAAGAAAAAAAAAAACATAGTCAGTGTACACCTTCAGAGGGGGCCAGACTGTTCCACTATCGGGAACATCTTGACATTTCCGGCATTCGGAAATTAAGTTTGGACACTGTAAAGAGGAAAACATCACAGAAAAACATGACATAAACAAAATCACTGATTTGATAAATCACCTCCCCTACAAGCTGAAATAGCTCTTGCATTTCCTGCTGACTCACTGGGAGAGAATAAATCCTCAACAAAAAATATTCAAAGCCTTCCTCTTCCAACTTTATGTCTCCAGTTAATGCCGCTGCTTTCAGAGGGGCCAACATGAGCTGTAGCACCTTGGTAAAGGATTTAAATACTGACAAGAGCTGATGCATTACTGAGAAAGTCAGGTCCAGAAGGGGACACACAGAACCCACCATGGAGGTCTCATGAGTGGTATACAGAAGTCATAATAAACCACCAGTTGACCAAGGGACTATGACTAAGCACTGAATGATCAACAAGGCCAGGCTTTTCTTGGTTGAGTCAACCAACATTTCTTTGTTATTATATCGCAATGCCCATCTTTGTACCTTGTACACAGAGTTGGTCAATAAGTAACAAGAATCCACAGCCTAGACCCAATACTGGTTATGTTTCAGTGCTGGGTTGGTTTGTTGGCAGAGTTTGACCATGTCTGGGTTCAAGTTTAGCCATGTCTGTCAAGAAGCACATTTTTCCACTGGCTCAGTCATTGCAGAAGGCATTTGCACACAGTAGGGGGCTCTAAACACACTGGCTGGAGGACTGCTGGAGCTTTTTAGAAGGGGAGTCACTGTAACAGTGGGGACAGTGCTGCTCCTTTCTGAACTATGCCTTGGAGTTGTGAGTTCCCCCCTGGGCTGGGGTGGGATAAGGGGTTTTGCCTTGTCTGTCTTCTGGACAAGTAGCCAGACACACAAGGCTAACACAGTCACGGTCAGCAGGAAGAATACCAAGGGTATGATGACCATCAGAGGGTAACTACTCTCTCTTGGCTGAGTGGATGTTCCATGGCTGCCTCTGGTGGCAGCTGGTGGCCAACCGACCCTGGTGGGAGAAGCCTTGCCATGTGCATGGAGCTCTTCATCACTCTGTTGATCCCCAGGCTCTGTTGATCCCCGGCCATCTAGTGTGAGTTGGCTTCTCCAGAGAGTCTTTCTGTGCCATTGGACCTAAGGAAATCATGGAGTTTCCCTGGGAAAGAACTGAGGTCACAAGGCTATCTTCAGTGACTATTAAAGGAACATCAGGTGTAAAAGTTTGCAAGAGTAAGGGGTCAGGTGGCACAATGGTGAATGGGAAATAACCCATTGCTGGCTGTACATGGTCTGCCCTAAGTAAGAAAGTAAAGGAATCATTCAGCATAGTGACATCTGTTAGATTAGCATGTGGATCAAGAACCAAAAGCCCTTGGTCAATGTCCCTCTGAGTGAATAGAGTAGCATCTTCCATTACAGCACTGTGAGCCACCCTCCATACCAGTCTTCCATGGGCAGGGGACTCTGTCACTTCAAATCTTGGAACACTGTTCATCATGTTAGCGAGCCGCTGGCATCAAGGTCCTTTCTTCTCAGTTGATGAGCCATTTTGTTGGCAGTTGTCAGGTGGGATGTCGCCTGCGGTAAAGGCTGCACTTTGATGCCCAATGTTTGTCCAGTGAAGTTGCTTTCTAATGTAAACAGTGAAAACTTCAGCTGGTCCTTGGTGGCAGTGAGATTTGTCATATGGTAAGACAGTTTTCCTGAATCCAAATCCTCCTGTCCAAAGCTGGTGACTATCTGGTTTTCAATCAGCAAGTGCCCATATTGGAGTTGGAGGGGCTGTGTTATCCTATAAGTCATCTGGGTGCTTCTTCCATTGGTCATTGCTGACAAGTGAGTATTGGTAATGGGGACACTTGTGTGACCTTGTGGGAGAAATAGATCAGTGAGGTTGATAAGGATGTTGGAAATGGAAATGACATCCAAGTGGAAAAACTTACAAAGAGTACGATGTTCACCATCAGTTACACTGAAGTAGAATACTCCGGAGGATGGGCTTCCATCTTGGATGAACCACACCTGAGAGTTATTGATATCAGCTTGTGTAAAGTGGTAAACAGGTGAATCTGGGTGGTGAGCCACAGCCAAAAAGCAATTGGAAGGATTACGGATGACTGTATCTGATCTCATCTGGAGAATTGTCAAGATCTTTCAATTTCAGGTGTTCAGGGCCCATACCCAACGTACTGCCCTGCAGACCTTTCAGCTGAAGCCCTTTTGTCTTTAATTCTGGTCATTCACAGGAGAGATTGTGACGTTAAACAGCTCTTCAATAAAGTCGACCTCTGGCTTCGTAGTGGACTTGTTCTTTTGGTTTGGCCAAACAGCAAAGGTGAAATCATCAACCAGAGATTCAGAGTCATTGTGAAGGTATGTGATTCCAAATGTGTTCACTATATGTTGGGTTTTTCTTGGGTAAATGTTTCTTTCTCCAATCACAATGGTTTCATGGTGTGGAAGCGATGTAATCTGGAACCAGATTTAATAGGAAGAATGCTGAGGTTTGGACAATTTAAACAAAAGGTTGGAAGCATCTAACTTGGACTGGTCATGAAGATTTTACCTCTCTCCTTCACAGTAGTTCCTGTTAAAACACAAAGAACAAAGTGGCATTTCCTTAGGATTTTCTCTCATCTCTGTTTGTCTAGATAGTTTGTTCTAAACAATTTGATTGCTCTCGTACTTGAATTAGCTATGCCACTCAAGTCATAAAAAATGAAGTAAAGTTTAAATGCAAACACACCATTAAGTCACCATTTCAGAGAAGTGATTGAAATTTTAGATTTGCTTATAAACCATTCATTTCAAGGGTGGGCAATTGACCCAGTGGTTAAGATATCCACTAGGACAGCTGTATCCCACATTACAATGCCTGGATTTGAGTTCCAGGTTCTGCCCCTGATTCCAGCTTCTTCTAAATGTGCATCCTGAGGGGCAGTGGGTCATGGTGGTGGAGCTCCTATGATCCACATAGGAGGCCTCTTCACCTGGCCCAGTTCTGCTTTTGCAGACATTTGGGAGATAAACCCAAGAATGGAAGCTTGATCAACCTCATGTTCTCACTCTCTCCTTCTTCCCCTCCCCCATAAGTTAAATAAATAAATAATTTAACTTATGGTAATTTCTTAACTCATCTGCCATTGGAGTATTTTGCCATGGAAACAAGTGTAGTGTTCGATATCCCTTTCCTTTCAAGAACTTGTCATCCTTGCCATTTTCTTTTTCTGTCAAGCGTTTTCAAGCAAGGACTCCATGAAACCCCTACCAAAAAGCATAAACAAAATTCTTCAAGCAGAGTCGCCACCCAACACAACTATGAAACTTGTCAAAGGAAATGGAAGTCCAGAAAAAGAAGAAATGCAATGAGATGTTTTCTATAATTGTGCGTATTTCATGGCAAAAGTTCATATCAAGGCACTGACAATCAAATAAGAAAATATTTATTTATAAAGGGTCCCTACATTCTGGATAAGTCACTGGCAATGTCATGGAAGCACTACCTGTATTTGCAAGCAGATGGCTCTGCCGACTGGGCTCATTAATTTCATATGAAATGGTAACACGGAACTCCTCTGGGCCTAGCACTGCTGGTACAGAGGACACTGTGAATGTAAAAGAGTCTTGTGCATTCCAGGCTGTGTCCTCACGATCCACATGCTGATACAACATCTGCCCTTTGTTGACCTGCCAGACGAGAAGAAACATTAGCCCCTAGGATGATATGAGGAGGAACGTATTTCCCACCTGGAGGATATACCCATCTTTGCAGGGTTTACTCTACTTGTTGCTGCTCATATCTGCCTCTCTGGGAACTTCTTTTTTAAACCTCTGAGAGTCTACCACAAAGATGAGCTAGTCAGTAGCAATAGAAAAGCACATTAGTTTTGAGATGATGAATGCCCTAAGGTATTTAGATTAGAAAAAGTTTATGAGAAATTTTTGCTTACTAGTCAGTTTCAACTGTTATCAACTTACAACCAGTCTCATTTCATATGTACTCCTACTCACTGCTTAGATTATTTTGAATCAAATCACAGACTGAAACTTATCATTTCAACTGAAATTTATTCAATATGTACTGGTAAAAGATGATTTTTGTGAAAATATAATCATAATACTGCTATCACAGCTAAACATTTTAAGTAATTAGTTAAAATTAGCAAATACATATCTATTCAAATTTCTGTCATGATACACTACATGTCTCCCTCCCCTTTTTTTAAGCAATTGCTTTGTTGAGTCAAGATCCTGGAAAGTCTACATACCTCATTTCTTCTTCTCATAGGTGTCCCTTCATCTATGACATGTCCTTCTCTAGGTTTAATCTTGTGATTTATTTGTTGAAAAAATCGGGTTGCTTGTCTTATAGACTTTCCTACATTCTATGTTTGGCTGATTTGAATACTTCCAGTGTTTTTAAAGATTTATTTTATTTTTATTGTAAAGTCAGATATACAGAGAGGAGGAGAGACAGGAAGATCTTCTACCTGCTGATTCACTCCCCAAGTGGCCACAACAGATAGATGGAACTTTGCCAATCCGAAGCTAGCAGACAGGAGATTCTTACGAGTCTCCCACACAGGTGCAGGGTCCCATTGGGCCATCCTTGACTGCTTCCCCAGGCCACAAGCAGGGAGCTGGACTAGAAGCAGTGTTGCTGGGATTAGAACCAGCGCCAATATGGGATCCTGGTGGCACGTGCAAGGCAAAAACTTTAGCCACAAGGTTACTAAACCAGGCCATGGGGTAAGAATATTTCACAGGCTATATTATGTATTTCTTCTTGAATCTGATTGCAAACCAAATAATATTGGATGGCTTCTCTTCAGAGGCAAGGACCTAAGGAAGAGCAACAACACCGCTTTGCACTGCAGGAGCTTTGAGGAGTGCGGGTCTGTTAGAGGGTCAATTCTACAAAGAAATGGAGTGTAAGTACATGATTGACTAATCTGATATTGGAGAGTGTGAGAGAATTTCACCAGATGAATCTTGAATACCTACATTGTAAGACTAGGCAGCAGTTTGCTAAAAGTGCTCAGCTCGAAGTAAAGCACTGCAAAGAGGCCTATGAAAGACCAGTTATGCCTTGAAAGCAGACATCAGTGAATGGAGTCTTTTGTGCATGCAAGATGGGGTTAGCCTCTCCAGCTAAAGGTCCAAGATTGGGATCTGGCACCGTGGCGTAGCAGCATTGGCCCCCAATGTGGGTGTTAGCTCCTCCATTTACAATCCAGCTCTTTGCTTATAGACTGGGAGGGCAGCAGAGGATGGTTCAAAGCCTTGGACCTCTGCAGCCACGTAGGAGAGAGACCTGAAGGAGGCCTCTGTCTTTGGATTGGCTTAGCTCTGGCCATTGTGATCATCTGCAGAGTGAACCAGCAAATAGAACATTTCTCTCTATATTAAAAAAAAAATGTAGGACCTGGACCTATCTGGCTGTTTCAAGAAAGCACCAAGTCCTCATTGACCAGTTTTTTCCTGGGTATAGCTATGGATTTTGGTGCAGTTTCTTCTTCTTCTTCTTTTTTTTTCTTTTTATCCCAGAGTGAATCATGACATGAAAATACTAAGTAATAAGAAACATGTCTAATAAAATAAATATTTTCCCACAAAAATGGAGAGATTTGTAGGCTGGAATTTTGGTATATATTACAGAAGCTTATTTCTAATTCTTTGGTAAATAAATATTTCTTCACCACTCTATACTAGATATTTCAACAAATATTTGCTTAAAGAACAAATAAATTACTTTAAATTGCCTTTTAAAATTTAATTAAAATATGTATACATAAAGTCATGAGGCAATAACAATAAGGCAATTCAGGGTATTTCTTACCATTTATTTAATAAAAGTCCATAAACAGCACCTAACTTCTACTGATCCCTAAATATAAATTCCTGGCAAGACACTTTCTATAACTCACTTTATTTCATTATCTCATGGTCAGCGGCGAAAAGGGAGAGGGAGAGAGAGAGATGGAAATTTGGAATCCACTTGCCTTGTTCTCCTTGACAGAATGTCTTTGCCCAGGCTTCAAGTCTGTGGACAGGAAGGAGGTTAGCCAGCATAGAAAGGGAAAGCAAACTGACAACAAATACCTCTATGCTGAGTAGATACTCGTGTGGAAAGGAAACGACAAAAACCCAGACAATCTGAAAAAGTAAAACCTTAATCATAATTTAAAAAAAAAATCCTGAAACTGAACATGCAGAGGTACCAAGGACCTGCCCTCCAGAAAGATGAGCTCCAAGGAACGCTGCTCTCTCTGTGTCCTCCCTCCTTCCCTCCAGGACAGGTACCACCATGGCTGCAGAGAGCAGATGTGCAGAAGAAGCAAGATTGTCTAAAGAGATCTGAGGACCCTAGGGTGCCAAGGCTTGGAGAGAGTGCCCAGGTTCCAAGTGAAACAAAGTAGGGCTGGGTTCAATCTCAGGAATGAATCTCCTTAATAACATATGGAAAGGGCATTTTAGGAAACCTAAGTTCCTAATTAGGGAAATGGACAATTGAAAATCTGGTCCCAATAATTATCCAAGAGTTATTGGTTAATTATCCAATGTTTTATCTTCTACAGGTAGCTTGCTTTCAGATGAAACTGGGCCCATTCCTGATTTTCAAAATCAGAAGCAACATTCAGAGGACCATGTTAGCCCATTGGAGTAGACTGTACTATTGCTCCACATATTGTATGCCTCCTCCCTGGAAGATTATACCTCCCCACCCCCATTGGCATCATTGAACTCACTTGTAAAAGTTTCTTTGGTCAATGAAATGTGAGCACACATGCTGCATGGTACTGCTGAACACGAGCCTTAAGAGTCATCCTATGATTCTGCAAGAATCATATGCACATTTGCATATATATATATATATATATATAGATATGATATGATAAGCTGCAAGAAGTAAAACCACAGCCAAACTACAGCTTAGGTACAACTCCAGTAACAAATGGCAACTTCAAGTCCCTGAGGTTGGGAGTTTGTTACCATAACTTGATGAATCCTGGCAACTCTATCCACCAAAGTTCACTGAGACCATTTTGATCTAAGTCACTGGTAAGGAATGTCCACTGGCTGCCCACACAAGGCCCCGCAAAATCATCTGGTCCAGCCCTGCCAGGGCAACTACAAGCAGAGACTTGAAATTCAGTGCAGGGATAGCAGGCTAGGTTTTAAGTTGATAATTTTGTACAGCCAGTGAATGATGTTATAAATATCCAGATGGCCCTTGGCAGAAAGGAAGGCTACTTCCCCTTGATTTAAAGCTATTATATATTTGCAATCAAAAATAATGTAAAGAAAAAAGAACTTAGAGTTGGAGCTAAGGAATCTGTGTGACATCTCTGTGTGATACCACTCTAGTCAGTATTCAGCCTGACTCTGGGTATGTTTTGAGCCCGGTGGGTACATCTCAACTCCCCACACAATGTAGTTTTCATGTGAATCCCCCCTTTTTTTCCTTTTGGCTGGAGTCATCTGTGAACTACAGAATCTGTACTTCCTCTCTTCAGTTTTCTGGCCGCATGACCGTTCCCTGAAATGCAGCCCAAAGACGATTGTTAAGCAAAAGCCAAATTCAATCCTGCCACATCACACTGCAGAGAAATGGCTCAAAGGTTAATGGCAGACACACAATTTACTCTCGTGATTTCCTCTGAACTTGACTTCAGATTTTTTTAAATTTCTGAGCCATCTAAGGCCACAGCCAAGTCAACTTTCAGATCCACATACACAGCTTCAGACTTGAAAAAAGAAGTTGAATGGAAAACAAGAGAAATGGTTATATTCACGTAGTCTATTTGGAAACAGACTTCTAGAAAATGAAATCACGTGAAAAGAACACGTCTCGTCAGTCAGATTCCTGGCTAGAATGCCAAAAATAAATGTTAATGCATCTAAATAAGCTATGTAAAGATGGTGGTGGCAAAACACCACTGAAGACTGAAACAGATGTCTCTGGTTGCAGACTGAATGTACATGTACATTTACATATATACAGGTACATATAACTATACTATATTAATTAGCTAATATAGTTTCACGTGCTGATTATGAATGCATACACAGCCAGACCCTGCAGCACTGACTCCCACAATTATGCTTGAGATTTCTTTGTCATTCTTTAGTTTGCATCTTTTAGACACAGAGCTCACATCTGCTCAGTGTTTTCTGACAATCACATCTCATCTCATCTTGTGTGCCCTGCCATGTGCTGGTTGTAGGCCCCACACAACAGAAATGAGTGATGGCCTGGGCAAAGGGGCATGTCCACTCTGGCTAACAGCAGGAAGACAAATGAGAGGCCTGCCCTGCTCAGTAGCATGACCCTGAGACTCACCAGATGCTGCGTAAAAATGGAAGCATCCTCCATGAGGTTATCGGAGTTCATTCTCAGCAGCCTCCTGTGTGTAGGTAAACTGATGACCGTAAAAGTCACAGTTCTGTTTCCTGCACTATCTGCATCGTTGGTCACAGCTCTCAGATCTTGAAAAGAAAGGGGCTTGGTGGATCCTACGGGAAGATGAAAATGTTCATCTTAGGTCTAAAGCACCAGAAAACATTCAAATGAAATACTCTTGATCGAGCCCTCTGGGAATGCTTTGGGAACACCTGGTGATAAATGGGGAATGGTTGGTAGCTCTACCATGAAAGCAGATTTGGAGGATCTAAGGATCCCTGGGATGTCTATTCATGGGTCTGCTGCTTTACTGTGGCCCCATAGAAACCAGTTTTTGACCATACCCCTCAATCCCAGCCCTGGCCTAGGTGCTTTATGGTCCTTAGAGAAAGAAGGAGATTGTAGGGTGTGAATGGCCCCTGCCTTGGTTTGTTGGATGTGAAAATGTGGGAAGATTGTACAGCACTGAGGACACAGCAGGTGTAATCTGTCCCTAATGCCATGGAGCTATCCCGGCCTGATGGTCCCTGCTGATCCTCAGTGGAATGTCCATCAGATGATACCTGAGGTGGGCAGGGTGACGTTTCAGCAAATGTGACACATCTTTTCAGAATCCTCAGAGGAACATTGTAGAGAATGAAGGTCCATGCAAGTCCACAGGGAAGAACCTGTGACATGGGCTGGCTGAGGTGACCTCATTTGTGATCTAGGGCTAAAGAGGCTTATGGACAGCTGGAGGAAAGCAGTGCTTCTTAAATGCTCTGTGATAAAGTGTTCCTCCCTTCTCTACTGTAGACCAATAATTTTATAAAATGTAATAACCATGTCAGAGATGTCAAGTTGCTATAAAAATTTCTAACTTTCTAAACACTCCTTCTTGCTTTCCTTTCTTATCAGCTTATGGACTAGAAGGCCCATAGACCATACTGGAGGAGTCCAAGGTCAGAGGACACACCCATTTTCTGTTCACTGATTTGGGCAGCACACCCAACCTTGTAGGATGGCAAGTGTAACATAAGTACATAAGTGCATCATTCACCTGGCCCAGATTCTGAGTTCATCTCTCCAGTTGAAGTCTTTGCTAAACAGTGTTAAGCATTAGACTCTCCTGGAACCTTTGAGCAGGTACTTGATAAATTGTTCATAAACTTGAGTCAACCAACCAAGCTTTCTAGATAACATTCTTTTTCATTGTGTTTACATTGCTAAAATTTATCAAAATCAGAATTTTAATTATTTGATAGAAAAGACAACATGAGCAAAGAATACTGTCTTCATGATTTTCCAACCAAATCCATATTTTAAATGAAGGAGCTTTAGTCACTCAGTCAAGAAGGTCTTGTACATAGTTAAGCATCTATTATGAATAGAAAAACACAAAAAAACCCAAATAAGTTATAACTGATGCCTTCAAGAATATTAAACCCACATGGGCAAGTAGTAATGTGGATACAAATAATTGCAACAGAGTTAGAAAAGCATAAGAGTATTTGAAAGAGCTCTAGAAATCCAAAGTATGGAGCAAACAGAAAATTCTAAGAGACTATAATTCAGCATGGTCTCAGAGCTACACACTAGAAATGAAACTACTCCATGTCAAGAAAATAGCCAACACAAAGGCCTAGGTACTTGAACTACATGGCCCATGGGGAGACCGCCATAACTGGGTGTAGTGGGTAAGACACTGGTTGGGATGTTTACAGTTCTTATACAAGTGCCTGGGTTAAAGTCTCAGCTCTGCTCTGTTTCAGGCTTCCTGCTATTAGCATCCACTCTTATGCTGTGAGGTCCCCTCCACTCTTCCACATCATCGACTGCTTAACATGTGAAAGAAAAAACCTCCACAAATAGCAGGAAATGCGTACCCTAAAATGACACAGACACAGTCCCTGCCTGTGCTTTCAGATATCACAACACTAAGAAATATGCGTTTCCTTCCCCACCACTAAGAACAGATACTGAAGCTCAGAGAGGTTAAGAAATTTTCCTGATGGTCAAATGTAAGTCACACTGACTCAGAAGTATTTTTAAACCTAACACTGTATCACCGATGTCATCCTACTTTGAGCTTAAAGGGTAAAAGATGTTCAAGTAAAGAAATAATGTGATTAACCATTCAATAAATTACTCCTCACCTTCCAAACACAACCCTCTTTCGTGGCCTTCACTTCCATGGCCACACTGCCCTTCCTGGTAGCCTCACCCCTCCTCATCGCCATCCCCCCTGCCCAAATACAGACCATTTTTACTGGCATAGCTCAAGGTCTGTTCCGGCCAATAAACTCTCTCCAGCCATTCCAGTCTCAGGGAGGCTCCCCTCCTCTGAAACTCAAACAGCTGTGCTGTTTGCCCAGGCTATCGCCCTCACACTTAACCTAACATGTTTTGGACAGTGGCTGTGTTCTGGAGATCAAATCTCTTATTGCCTTCATTGAGAAGTGAACCAAGTATACAGCTGCCATGGTGGCCATGTTCTCATGATCAACTTGTGCTTTATATTAAAATAGAGAGAGCCAGCCCTGGAACACTGACTACCAATAAGGGAGGGTTGCAGCTTGATGCGAGCACAGGATTAGGAACAGAGTGCTCACCATACTGAGGCATACCAGAAAGTACCATAATCAACGGGACCAGGGGACCCAACAGATCCATCCCAACTCTAAAAGCATGTCCTAGCTGCTCCACTTCCCATCCAGTTCCCTGCTAATGCACCTGGGAAAGCCACAGAAGATGGCCCAAGTGCTTGCGCCCCATTCCTATGTGTGAGTCCTGGAGGGAGTTCCAGGCTCCTGGCATCAGACTGGCCCAGCCCAGCCCAGCCTTCTGGGGGAGTAAACCAGTAGATGGAAAATATCCCACATCCCTCTTTCTCTCCAATTCTGGCTTTCAAGTAAATAAATAAGTGACAAAATTAAGAAAATAAAATGGGAAATCATTGCATAGTATGGTTCTCCTTGTTTCTTCAAGGAGTCTAAGGAGATAGTAGGGAAAAAACACACCTGGGTCACAAAAGGCAGCACCAGAGACTCCTGCTGGCTGTCCCTGGCCAGCACACGCTATATTGAAGTAGAGGGGAGGGAAATTAGAGGCAGGCTGAGGAAAGTCCCAGCCTCACTGCAGAGAAAAAAATTCTTTGGGTACTTCTGCAATGCTGTTGGAATCATTACACTGTGAAAGATGCTCCTTGGTAGCAGTAAGAAAGAATTTTCTTGATAAACAGGAAAACACTGAAATGCAAGCCCTTGCTTGAGTTAGAACCTTACCTGGGAAGACACGCAGTCCTCTGTTGCCAAGTTCAAACCATCGGTAACTTGAAAACTGAAGCTTCCTGGCATTGCTCCTTCAAAAGAAATTATGTTCCGGTCAATTTAGTTCTGCAAAAGCGATCCATTTTTACCCTCTTTCTCACCTGCACCCTCTCAGCTTGAGTATGTGCTAAATGATGGGGCTTAAAATGTTTGTAGACAAATGGAATTAAATGTGAATGCCATTTTTTTCCGTGAGCATATTGAGGTCCACTCACATAGTCACAGAGCTCATCAATTCAGTTATTGCCAAAGACACAAAGCTAGAACAGCATCCACGAAGGTCCCAAATGCAGGTCTTCCCCATCCTGTGGCACAATAAAACAAAGCCAAGATGTAATCTCCAGGAAAAGTTAAGAGGATTTTCAAATAGAATCATGACTTGTGTTTCATTATTTTGTAACCAATTATACCAGTAAAATAATGCATGACTGTAATGCATACAGACATACACGTGATGTAATGACTTCTGAAATACTGGTAATGGTGATTTGATAATACTGAGAACCAAAAGTGGGAGGAAGGGTCTTATGAGATGGCTCAGCTGACCAAACCTCCCCGTTTAAGCACCAGAATCCCATATGGGTGCTAGTTCGTGTCCTGGCTGTTCCACTTCTCATCCAGCTCCTTGCTTATGGGTTGGGAGAGTAGACAAGGATGGCCCAAGTCCTATGGACCCTGCACCCATGTGGGAGACCCAGAGAAGCTCCTGGCTCCTAATTTTGGACAAGCTCAACTCCAGCCATTGAGGTCATTTGGAGAGTAAACTAGCAGATGGGAGACCTTTCTCTCTGTCATTTCTTCCAAATAAATAAGTAAAAAAATATTCAGTAAAAGTGTGGGAGGAAGTTTATAATACCTGGTCCCCAAATAGGTACCTGAATTTGTCATTATTCATTCTTCTTAAGCTGACTGAATTTTACAAAGCTGGAAAGATCACATTTGTTCTTGTTAAATTTCTGCAATGACGGAATTCTGCTCCCACACCTCTGTCCAGGGACTAGGGATATCAGTGAGGGTTTAAATTAACTTACTGCAGAGCTGCAATTGACACATAGCCCTGATGGATCCAATCCCTGGAGGACTTTACCAATCTGACTGTCCAAACCCTGAGCAGGATTGGCAAACTGAGTGCCAGGATTCACATGCCCAGTACGCTTTGAAAATGCCCATCCAAGTGGTAAATGCAGAGCCCCCCAGCTCTTTGCATCACACAAGCGGTAGAAGTGCATCTTGGTTACCTTCAGGGACATTGCTAAGGAACAAAAGAGGCATAGTCAGACCCTGCAATTATGCGCGTGTATCCCCTCAATAGCAGGATCTAATAAAGGGTAGGTTGATGGTGTAATAGTGCCTCATGTCCTTATTATCTAAGCAAAATTTTTGATTCCTTCCTCACAAAAACAAACAAAAGAAAAAAAAACCACAGTTTACAGACTGTCAAACATCTCCTGCTATACTCCAAAGCCATCATTAGAGAGAGAGAGAGAGAAATCCGAGTCCTCTTAATTCAGAACAGTGCTCCAAAAGCAAATGTTACTTTTCATTTGCTTGTTTTTCTAGAAGGAACGCTTTGAACATCGTATTTAATGAAACATGAAATTAAGGAGAGAATGTAGTCTGTCATTAGGCACTTGCAATATTTTATGAATCCGGAAACAAAATGGAAATGTAATCAAAAGGAATTAAAACAAATAAAGAATATCATAATGGGTGTGCCCTGACAAATTATTACCAAAGATAAAGGTGGAAACACAAAAACAGGCTTGACCTATGTTTTTCCATTGTATAATCTCCAGTGTTTCCTGGCAGCACTTTCAGAAGTGGTGACCTTAAATAAATCACTTGGCCTCACACATCTTGATCTTCCCAATCTTCATAGGTTGTTATGTGGAATAGCGAATTACACTAATGGCAGAGCACTTTGAAAATATAAAATACTAAAAGAGCCTCATTAGAACTGAGGCTTTGTGGCCAATGATCGACAGATGCATCAAGGGAGAACCAGCTGGTTTCGGCCACTAGTTCATCTGCAGCTGGGCTCCAGCCACAAGGAGGGTTATTAGCTTACCTCCATGTCCATTTAGAAAATGAAAAGGCATGCTGAGCTTGCCTTTAGCTCCACTTCCTGCTTCCCTGGGACAAATTATTTTCTCTCACTCGCCAAGAGCAAATATTGACCTGGGAGTTGATAAATAAATCAGCTCAGAGAGCTAACTTCTGATTTAATCCTTTATGGCAAACAGTACCTCCAGTTCCTCAACCTGCTCTGCCTGTCCACAATGGCAGCTGATGGGGACAGCTCAGCCTAGGGGTCAAGTTGACTCCATTTCTCAGAGCCTCGGCTTCTACATGTCAAAAACCTGGGGTCGTTCCTCCTGGTGGCTCCCAGGATTTCTGAGGGTGAAGAGAAATGCATGAGGTGACTGTACCTCCTGGAATATCATGAGTGGTCAGCCACTGATTCCCTGGCATGGTTGATGGTATAAGTTTAGATATTTGGAAAATATGAACATTCTTTTGTAAAAACAAACAAGAAAAATTTCCAGGTCTCCACTTGGATTTTTACTTTCTACTATTGAAACTCACATATAATTGGCCCAAACACCCTTTCAACTCAGTATCTTGAAAGGAGTGCTATTTTATTAATTAGCACATCTGCACACACTTTAAAAATGCAAATGCACATAAGTAGGCTATACCGTGCAGGCTAGTAATAAGGTTCTGATACATACGGGGGTGAGATTTAGGACCTGTTCTAATCAAACCAGGGGTCAGAGCTGCAGCAGAGAACACTGGAGGAAAACATCCACAAAGCAAATGATCTTCAGATTCGCTGCAGTCACTGTACAATCAGGTCACTCCTGCTTCAGAAGGGAGAGGATGTTCCCCTTTCATTTTCTGCATATTCTCTACTATGATTTCAAAGAAGGCATTTAAAAATAACTGAAAAAAATATGACGCTTAGCTTCCTGATCATGCCCTCCCAGGCCGGGTTCCCTCCCAATCCCACTGCAGGCTGGGAGAGGCCTGCTTCCCCTTTGTGTGCTGACATAGCAGCCTGGAAACAAAGCCAAGCCACCGACTGCAGATTTCCAGGGACTGTTGGGCTCTACTGATTTACTGATGGACAGGAGAAAGAAAAAAAATGCCTCCCAGTGCAGGATCTCGCAGAACTATACTGTTGTCATTTATCCATTTGTGTATTCAGACTCTGACAAAAGTTTGTTCAGTAATATGTCCCCCAACATCTGAAACATGACCTGGTATGTTACAGCTACTCAATACTATTTCATTGTGTCAACATATTTTTATTTATTAAGCATTTACTAAGTCCTAGACAGGTTCCAGACACAAGGGTGAACCAAATAAATTCTGTCCTTCTAAGGTGCTTTTTCCCAAGCAGGGAAGACAGGTCACAGGAAAGTCAGCCTATACTAAGTTGGGTCGTAAAGTGACAGAAGGAGAATGACAGAGAAGCGATGTTAGCGGGTGGTAGGGAAAATGCTCTTGGGGAAGTTTTTTGGGGGAAGCAAACCTTTCATGAAAACATAACAAAACCACCAAAGACTTGGCAGTTAGTTAGTCACTACTACTAACCTGAGACACAACACTTGTGTTAAAAAACTACCAAGTTTGGGAAGTTGGTAGATGGCCTAGGGTTTTCTGTTGGTTGTATCAGGCATGACTACCACATGAACCGCTGGTTGACACGTGTTTTTAGCTCTATGGTTTTTTTCTCTGTGACATACCAGTGTGAACAAACACCAATTGGCCAGCATTGATTTAAGCCTGGGTAAAGTTCTGGATGCTTTGGTCGGGAAAAAACTTGAGAGCCAAATGCCCGTTGCTGGGTGGAGTAGCCCAATAGGTCAGGTCTTGCGGCCAGGAGTCCCCATCTTCTGCACGAAGGTCCCCACTGGTAATCTCAGTGACAGAATTGGCCCACACCTTAAAAAGAGCAGCCCCGTAAGGTTTTAAGGATCTATTCCAGCCGGGTACATGGAGAGCTGTGGCATCTCAGTCCCTTGCACCAAGATTTAAAAACTAAACCAACTCAGCAGTTTCTAAAGCATGAAATGTCTTAATCCAAAAGACATACAACATTAAATGCCAGACAAAATATAAGGCATGTTACAGAACTCGCTTAATTTATAGGTTTATGAAGTTTTCATTTTTTTAAATAATAATTATGATTACTTACCCAAAATAATAGTTTAAAGGGCATATGCATTCAGATGAAGTGTAGCAATAAGAATTGATAGCTACTAAGCATCTTTTGTGTGTCAGGTGTGTGCTAAATACTCCCGATGAAACCTCAGATAACACAGAACCTACTCAGGAGGAATGATTCAAGGGTTTCTGTCCATGGCTATGGGGAGCAAGTGATTTCATCAGCTTTTAAGTAGTTAAGGGGAGCGGGGAACCCTACTTTTTGTTATTGTTATTTCCCCCTATATCTTGAAGGCAATCAATTTGGGGCTCCTATGGCCTTTACTATTTTGATGCTTTCGTAGCTTTCATCTATAATTGTATCTGGATAACATTCCGTTTTTGCAATTGCATTTAAAATCTGCTTACACTGGGGCCAGTGCAGTGGCTCAACAGGCTAATCCTCCCCCTTGCAATGCCAAGCACTAGCTTGTGTCCTGACTGCTCCACTTCCCTTTAAAACAAGTCTTTGGGCCCTTGGACGAAGCTCCTGGCTTCAGATCAGCTTAGCTTAGCTTCAGCCATTGAGGCCATTTGGGGAGTAAATCAGTGAATGGAAAGACCTCTCTTCATCGCTCTTCCTCTCTGTAAATCTGCCTTTCAAATAAAACTAGATAAATCTTTAAAAAATCATAAGCTTTGATTACATTGCCTAAACACCTTCATTTGACAGTTCATCACCAGTTCGTCCCATCAAAGAACCAATTTCTTTTGCAGCCTACATTCCAGTAGGAAAGAACAGACACAAAGAAGAAAAAACAGGCGTATTAAAGAAATAAGTCACATAGCAGTGTAGCAAAGTCACAGCATGGTGGGGAAAAAAATGTCAAAAGTAAAGCAAGATGAGGAAGATCCAGAATAGGAGAAAGCTGAATAGAAGACTTGTTGGCAGAAAGGCTGAACGACGATAAAGGAGAAACCTGTGCACGTGTGACTGTCTAGAAAATATGTAAGTGTCTAGCAGTAACTCCAGGCAGAGGAGACAGCCCTAAGGTGAGAGAACAAGTAAGATGAAGAGTTAAAGAGTCAACCCTAGATGTGCAGCTCACCTCAGCCTGGGACACCATGGCAAGAACTGGGGCGGGCTTTTCCTTGAGTGCAGGGGGAAATCAAAGTGGACCTTTGCCGGAGGTGTGACCTGGTCTGGCTCAGTTCTGTGTCATAGCCAGAATGTGGGATGTGGGAAACCCTGAGTGGGAACAGTGGAAATTACCACATTCCTGGAGACAAATAAGAGTGGCTGAAAATCAGCCAGGTGGTGGGAAATGGGTCATCCTCTGTGTCCACTGAATGTCAGGCCAACAGTGTCTATGAACTTGATGTGGTGAGATGTGGAAGAAGGAAGGGTGGAAGGGATGGTGCCATGCTTTGATCTTTAGCCACCAGAAGGATGGGTTCCCACCCATTCAGATAAGCAAAGTAGGAGCTGCTTTTGTGGCACAAGTGGGTTAAGTCACTTCCTATGATACTGGCATCCTGTATGAGTTCAAGTCCCATCTGCTCCACTTCCAATCCAGTTGCTGCTAAAATATACCAGGGAAGGCAGGAGAAGATAGCCTGCTACCAATGAGGCATACCTGGATGGACTTCCAGGATCCTGGCTTTGGCATGGCCCCGTCCTGGTCATTGTGATGAACCAACGATGCAAGATGCTGTTCTCTGGCTCTCCCTCTGTAACTCTGCTTTTCAAATCAACAATTAAAACTTTAAAACAAAAAAAGTAAGGAAAGCAGCAGGTGGAGAAGTTTGGGGGAGTAAGATCAGAGGTTCCGTTTTGAACATGCTAGAGATTAAAATGCTTATTTGGACTCTGACTCATATTTGAGGGAATTAAACTGTTCTGGGTTTCTATAATCATGCAGTCACATGATTTCTCTTGCACTAAAAATAAGTGGTTTTATCACTAACTCAATTTTCACATTTCTGTCTACATTTATATCTTTTTCACTTACCCACAGAAACGCTACGTGCACATTCCTGGGTCATTCTATGCTCTTTGACTACAACTTCATCCTCTTCTAAAGCTTTTACCAACTTGTTTAAAGATTCAACCCTAAGCAAGTTAGATAAGTTCTCCAGTGAAAGGGAACAAGGGATGGACCGACATCCCATACTGGAGGGCCTCGGTTTGATTGCCAAATCTGACTCTAGTTTCCAGCTTCCCGCCTTCACAGATCCTGGGAGCCAAGTGGTTGAGTTTTTGCCACTCAGTGCGAGACCTGGATCACATTTCTGGCTCCTGGATCCTGCCTTGGCCAATGTGGCCATTTGGTGAGTAAAGCAGCAAATGACTCTTTCGCTCATTCTCTCTTTCATCCTTTCCTCTGCTCCCTCTCAAATAAACAACAACAACAATAATAGATAAAATAAGTTGAGCTGGTCTCAACTAAAACGGGGGTCGGGGAGCATTTCCCTCCATAGAATAGGACCCTTATGAAATCACTTAACCCATGATTGCTCACCATCTAATCACTATTTATAGTTTAACACAGGGAGACCAGGAAGTGTATATATCAGGCATCATGGGACCAGAAGATAAAGATCCATCCTGAGAGCCCAGCACAATAGCCTAGTGGCTAAATCCTTGCCCTGTGTATGCCAGGATCCCACATGGATGCCAGTTCGTATTCTGGCTGCTCCACTTCTCTTCCAGATCCCTGTCTGTGGCCTAGAAAAGCATTAGAGGACAGCCCAAAACCTTGGAGTCTGTACCCATGTGGGAGACTGAGAAGCTCCTGGCTCCTGGCTTCAGATCAGCTCAGCTCCGGTCATTGCTGCTACTTGGGAAATGAACCAGCAGATGGATGATCTTTGTCTCCTCTTCTCTGTAAATCTGATTTCCTAATAAAAATAAGTAAATCTTTAAACACACACACGCACCCTTAATTCTTTCAGTTTCCTGCTTAACTAGGAGGTGTCAAAGAACACTTAAAATCCCAAGATCCTTCCTCACACCTTTGGTGTCGCTCTCTCTTTTCAAGAAGCATCCCATTTCCTGGCTCTCTCTTGGGAGGTGCTTTCCCTCCCCCTCTTCTTTCTACGATCACCCAATCACTTTGCAAAATAAAGCTTCCCTGTCCGTCACTGATTCCTGACTTTTTTATTTCTACATTAAGCTGAGGAAAGAACTCACCCGAGCTTTTCTGGTAACATTTCCCCCCTTGGCTTCCCTGGTGACATTCCCCATTGGTGGGCTCTTAACCAGTTAGGAAATGTCTAGGCAATTCTTAAAGTTGTTGCCAAGATATTTTTTTAAAGATTTATTTTTTATTTTTATTGGAAAGGCGAATATACAGAGAGGAGAGACAGAGAGGAAGATCTTTCGTCCGATGATTCACTCCCCAAGTGAGCGCAACGGCCGATGCTATGCTGATCTGAAGCCAGGAGCCTCTTCCGGGTCTCCCACACGGGTGCAGGGTCCCAAAGCTTTGGGCCGTCCTTGACTGCTCTCCCGGGCCACAAGCAGGGAGCTGGAAGGGAAGTAGGACTGCCAGGATTAGAACCAGCGCCCATATGGGATCCTGGGCATGCAAAGCCTTAACCACTGCGCCACCGTGCCAGCCCCTGTTGCCAAGATTTTAGCAGACTTGGATGGTCTATGTCTTCAAGGCGACTACCTTGAAGAACACGGGGCGATAACAATATTGCTGATCAAAGTACAGCTTTTGAAATTATTTTCAATTGTTCCATTCCATTTAATTTTGGATTTGTCCAATTAAGACTACCTGGATTCAAACCATCGCTTTGAGCATGAGCACATTTCTTAACTTCTCTGAGTTTTAATGATAGTCTTATTGCCTCTCCCGGGTGACTTAATATATGTATAGTACTTAGAACAGTTCCTCACGGCACACAGTAAACCTTCAGTAAATATTAGCTTTCTGTTATTCATCTTCACCAGATGTGGCTCTGAAGATGCATATTTTTTAAAGGTTTATTTATTATCTATTTGAAAGGCAGGGTTACAGAAAGAGAGACAGAGAAAAAGAGATGGTATTCATCTACTAATTCATTCCCCAGAAAGCAGCAATGGCCAGGACTGGGACAAGCCAAAATCGGGAATGAGGGTCTCCAGCCTGGACTCCCACGTGGGTGGCCAGGGCTCACACACTTGGGCCATCTTCTGCTGCTTTCCTAGGCCATTAGCAGGGAACTGAATTGAAAGCGGACCAGGCTTGGGCCTGGCGCCATGGCCTAGCAGCTAAAGTTCTGGCCTTGAACGTGCCAGGATTCCCATATAGGCGCCGGTTCTAATCCCAGCAGCTCCACTTCCCATCCAGCTCCCTGCTTGTGGCCTCGGAAAGCAGTCGAGGACGGCCCAGAACATTGGGACCCTGCACCCATGTGGGAGACCCAGAAAAAAGTTCCTGCCTCCTGGCTTTGGAGTGGCACAGCACCAGCTATTACAGCCACTTGGGAAGTGAGCCATTGGACAGAAGATTTTCCTCTCTGTTTCTCATCATCTATGTATATCTGCCTTTCCAATAAAAATAAATAAATCTTAAAAAAAAAAAAAACAAAAAAGAAAGAAAGGGAACCAGGCTGGACAGGAACCCACACTCATAGGAGATGCTAGTGTCATGAGCAGCAGTTTCATAAGTTACACCACAATACCAGCTTCTGGATATGGCTTTTAGATATTGACTTTAAGTCATTCAGAATGCATCCATTTCCACTTTTGAGGCTACTTTATAAAACAAACTTCTGATTTTGTTTAATCCTACAACATTGCTCTAGAATATGAGGTGAGTAATTTATCTGTTTAATAATATGTTGTCCATGAATACCCCCTTTATCTTGCCATTTAGAATATGCTCATTGAAGATTTTCCAACACTAAGCTTTAAAAACATCAACCTTTCAATACATATCAGTAATGTTAACTAAGCTCAGGTTCAAATCCAAGGGAAGGCTGCAGTTTCTGTAAAATATATACAGTTTCCAGTTTAACAAAACGCCAAGCCATTCAAGCTTTTCACATTTTACATTTTAAAATCCACCCATATGTCTTATTCACATCTCTTCAGGAACTGAAACAGATTTGGCAACACGCTGCCATCTCTGTTCTCATAACTTGTCCACATTCATTTTTCCCAACACTACATACACAAAAGCCAGATGAAGTCTTTTTTCCACTGCAGTTACTCTACAATGGAACACTGCCTTTCTCCTTCTTGCCTTTGGAATATGCCATTTTCCAAAACCCACAGAAATCCTGCCACTCGAAACAAAAGCTGTTAACCCCAGGTCCTCATTGCCACTCAACGTAAGTGTGTAGTTCAATTAACAGCCCCATTGTTTTGGGCAGTGTCCAGTGACTGGTAAGAGCTACTCCAGATAGGTGAAAAAAAAAAAAAAAACATGATGACTTCAAACTAGAATTCTGATTTTAAAGGAATCCAAAGTCCAAGAAACAAGGGTCCAAAGAATTAATATCTGAGGGCCCAGCACGGTAGCCTAGTGGCTAAGGTCTTGCCTTACATCCACCAGGATTCCATATGGACGCCAGCTCATATCCTGGCTGCTCCACCTATCTTCCAGCACCCTGCTAGTGGCCTGGAAAAGCAGCACAGAATGACCCAAAGCCTTGGGACCCTGAACCCACTTGGGAGATTCAGAAGAAGCTCCTGTCTCCTGGCTTCAGACCAGCTCAGCTCTGGTCATTGCAATCATTTGTGGAGTGAACCAACAGACAAGAGAACTTTCTGTCTCTCCTTCTCTCTGTAAATCTGACTTTGCAATAAAAAGAAATAAATATTTTTTAAAAATAAGAATTGATATCTGAAAAAAACCAACTTTTGATCTGGAATATTATACTTTTTATCTTTTAAGATTAATTTTATTTATTTGGAAGGCAGAGTGACAGAGAAAGAGAGAAATCTTTCTATTGGTTTGCTTCCCAAATGGCCACATGGTCAGGACTGGGACAGTCTGAAACCAGGAACTCAGAACTCTGTGTGAATATTCCACATGGGTGGCAGTGATCAAATTATTTGAACAATCTTCTACAGCTTTCTCAGGCACTACACAGAAACTGGATCAGAAGTGGAGCAGCTAGAACTCAAACTGGAATCTTGATATGGGATGCTGGCATCACAAAGTGATGGCTTGATGCTGACCCCTATTTGTTGGTCTTTACTTTTTTTTTTAACTATTTTTATTTTAAAAGCAGAGCTACAAAAGAGGCAGAGACACAGAGAGATATCTTCCATCTACCAGCTCACACTCAAATGGCTACAACAGTCAACACCTGGCCAGGCCAATGTCAGGAGCCAGGATCTTCATCCAGGTCTCCCACATGGTTTTATAGGCCCAAACACTTGGACTATCTTCTGCTGATTTCCTAGGAACATTGACAATAAGCTGGATTGTCAGTGGAGCAGCAAAGACTCGAACCAGTTACTATAATGGGATGCTGGCAATACAGGTAGCAGCTGTACACACTATGTTACAATTCCAGCCTCTGTTTTCCACTTATAATTTTTCTGTTGTTGTTCATTTGAGAAAGAAAGAGACAGGGAGAGATAACTCTTATACTGGTTTATTTTACAGTCCAGGGTGAAAGAAGCTTGGAACTTATCCAAGTCTCCCATGTGAATAGCAAGAACCCAACTACTTGAGCCATTACTGCTGCTTCCCAGTGCCCACCTTGGCAGATCCTGGAATCAGGAGCTGGATCTGATACTGCACAGAAAAATCCCAACCACTAAGTTAAATAATCACTCTCAGAATTACATACACACACACACACACACTCACTCTTATCTTCAAGAGGTCACTGGGATTATAAAAATAATGTGATCCAATTTAATCCAATTTGGGGTTCTTACATGTAAAAACACACATCATTGTTTTGACGTGTTTCACAAAGGATGTGAAGAGCTCATGGAATCACTGTGTCACTGCATGACCCACCCTAGTCCTTACATTTTACCCTTTACCGCCCTGACTCCTCTATTGTCCCTAGATCTCAAAGCTCTTTGTAGTGATGACAAGCACTTATCAAAAACAAAGGATTCCATCTCCAGTATAAAAAAACAACAGAATACACAGATTCAATCAAAGAGAAACTTGAAAACAAAGAATGGGAAAATGAAGCCCCCTTGTGGACACAGGCATATTGTTACAGACTGAATAGGATTTGGTTCCTCAAAATCATGCATTTAACCTTCAGAGTGATAGGTTAACAGTTAATGGATTGATGCCACTGAGCGATGGGTTAGGGTGGAGGTTTGATCTAATTATGGCATCTGAAGATGGATGGGAAGTGAATGGATTGGATTAGGTTGCTGGGCTGGGGGCTCCATGATCTAATCATGGTGGCTCCCTGATTTACCATGGGATCACTTCTCCATGAACACTCTGCCAGTGCCAGCCCCCACCAGATGCTAAACTACTGATGCTGCCCAGTCTTCAACTGTGACCCTTCCAAAAGGTTCCTCTTATGTCTTTTAGTTTAAAGTAACAAAATCTCATGAATACATCAGTATGATAGAAATCACTCAGCATGCTTGGAAACAAATGTACTCAGTGGCATGTATTTCATAAAATACAAAAAAAAAAAAAATCACCCAGGATGGTCTAAATTCCTAAACCCAGTTTGTGAGAACACAAATGATCTCCCCTACCACCGATTAACCTTAGGTATCAGGAGTGCATACCGTGATTTAAGAAACACATACACAATTAAAACAGGGCAGAGAAGTTAACATTCAGGCTGCTGGCTTTGAATGCCCATGCAGAGTCTAAGAAGCCACTAAGGGCTGCATCCCTCACACTCCCACCTTTCTTCCAAGTAGAATGCAAAGAGACACTATTGCTGCTTTCTCCTGGTCCTGATGACAAGTTCTGTAGTGGTCGTGAATGACATTTCATACCCAGAGTGCCAGTCAATAGTCCTGGCTGCTCTGCTTCTGCTCCAGCTTCCTGTTAATGAACCTGGGAAGGCAGCAAAATAATGGCCCAGGGACTTTGACTTCTGTTACCATGTGGGAGATCCAGATGGAATAGTGGTTGTTAATTTTGGCCTGACCCAAACCTAACTATTGCAGTCATTTGAGAGTGAACCAGAGGATGGAGGAATTCATTGCTCGCTCTTTCTCTCTCTCTCTCTCTCTCTCTCTCTCTATCTCTACCTCTATCTCTGTCATTCTACCTTTCAAATTAATAAACATTAAAAATCAGAAAAAAGTTAAAAGAATCGATGTACAATAGTGTTCAATAATGCTAAAGGTAATCAATCTATGAGAACACCCTGGGATATAACCAATATGCAGTTTTTCAGGAAGTCTGTCCATTTGTCACTGTTATTATAGTAGAAAAGATAAAGACATTACAATCTAATAATAAAAAAGTTAGGGGCAGAAAGTACCAGCAGAGCTGATTTATCATAAACAACCTACACAGCCTTCAAAATTAGCAAGACCAATTTTTGCCTCTTTGGCCCTTTTTCATTAAGTCCAAATGAGGATGAGACTAATAATAGACATCAAGATTGAATCACAAACTTACAGTGCACAGGATTCCATTATTTTGAAATCCTTAAAGCAGTTCCATCACATTATACTGTATATAATAGGAAAAAAATTTTTTGACTACATGACTTCATCTGCCTCCTCTTTTCCTGGAATATTTACATTTTTGTAACTTGCTATTTTTTTCCTCCATCGTCACGATTCTGTGCCACAAACACAGTACATAAAAGGGAACATACAGGTCTTCAGGCAATGTTCCTGAGCTTTCTATCCCCATCCCCTTTCCTGCTGAAAGGAACAATGCCACTGGGCAGGGTCACGGGCAGGCAAGGCTCTGATGATGAGCAGCTACAGGATGGGCTTCCAAACCGAGCACAGCCACATGACTCTGCTGCAAACACAGAGATCCCAACGCATCCTGCCAAAGGGCCTTCACGGGTTGTGAGTGGCTGTGTTACATCTCTACAATACTGATGTGGGGGAATAGGCAGGACGATTAGGTAGGAAGAGTTGAGCTGGAAAACGTCCCGCAATTTCTGTGTATCCCTGAACTGTAACTCAACCCTTTTCCTGTCAATCCAACATGTTGATTTTCCCATGATGCACTTGTATCTCATGCGGGAGGTATTGTGATGGCCACACGGAAGTCAAGTTCCACGTGGAGGCGCCATGGAACTCCCAGACAGCCCATACACACTGAACTCCACTGTATTTGTGTGTTCAGTGAAGGCACCACCTGCTACCTCCCAAAGATGTTGGATGCTTGCGGGCCTGCCCCTTAAAGCCTTGTTTAAAGCTTTTTCCGCTCTCCCGACAAGCAACTTTCAGGCCCACTCATGACAGGTATCTCTCCATATGGGGTTTTCTACATTCCCAGGGATGTACACTCACTCTTTTTGAAATAAATGCTGCTCTCACTGTGTACTGCATTGGTGGCTTCATTTTGAAGGCCTTCTCTCTGAGGTGGGCAAGAACTTGGAATAAAAATGGAGACACTTAAGCCCACACCTATGACCTGGGGAAAAGAACTTCCAACTTAAGAACTCCTGATACTGACTCAGTCTATGACAGTATAAACTTCTCTGAAACAGGAGCAGCAATGGAAAAACCTTAGTGGCTTGTTACCATAAATGTGTCTAACTTTTCTATGCCTCAAGCTTATTACAATTTTCATTTCAAGGAAGAGAGTTAAATGAAAAACCATGTAATCATTTATGGGGTACTTTAAAACAGAGCCTGACTCATAGCAGGTGCTCAACAAATGCTGGCTGCTTCCCTAGCATTATTATTGGAAAGTCAATGGAACAAAATGCCTGATGCTGGGAGGTTCTTATGCCCAGAAATCAATTCTCACCATGGTACCCAATATTCATCACTCTCCTCCTTTCATCTGCTGAAGCCAATCAGAGCTTTCAAGCTGCTAGCTACAACACCCTAATTCATTTCACTCTTGATTATTTGTTCTTGGCAATACTCCTTCAATATTTATTTGAATGAATCACTGAGTCACCTCATCAACCCTCATCCTAACGTTTACTCAGAAAAGAGTTGACAGTGCTGGCTTAAGACTGCCTGTCTTGGAAAGGCCTGCTGGCAAGGCTGGCCCTCAGCAAGAACATAACTGTGAGGCAGCTTTTACACATACTTAGAACCTGCCTAAATGGTAAGGGAGGCTTGCTGTGTCTAATCTATTGGTACACACGAGATGGTTTACACTGGCTATCTGCTTTTCTTATAGGAGTCTGAGATTTTGCACCTGCCAGAGTGAGGGAGCCTGTGTTGCCAATCCCCAACAAAAATCCAGAGCACTCGTTGCCTAATGAGTTGCTCTGGCAGACAGCACTTTGCATGTGTTGTCACAACTCGTAGCTGGAGGAATTAAGGATGTCCTGTGTGACTTCACTGAGAAAGAACTCTTAGAGCCTGACCTAGTTTCCTCTGGATCTTATCCCATGAGCCTTTTTCCTTTGCTGCTTTCGTTTCACTTCTTTACCACAGTGCATCTTAGCCATGGCTGTGCTGAGTCCTAGGAGTCCTTGGAAACTACGAAGGTCGTGGCAACCCCTGACAATAAGACTCCTTGTAGATGACCCTTCCACGGAGAAACTTTCCACCATCACTTCCTCTGCAGTGTCAACATCCTCTAATGTTAATCATTCTCTATCCTCTGATGACCTTTGCAGAAAAGCACAGCAAGTCGTCGCTCTGCCTATTGGGTCATTGTATAGTTCTCCCTTCCAAGCCTAACCCTCATGCGTCCTTTAGCTACTCAATACTGATGAAGTGCTATAATGTGCTAGATACTCTGTCAGGTGTGGAAGACCACACATGGAAAAGAGAAGTAACCCCCCTTCTGAATGGAGCTTGCATTTCTGGGAGGAAGCACACAAAAGATTCTTTGATTTGTTTACTATCAGAGAGACAAAAAAAAAGATGGGAGAGGACTGGACAGTACTAATTCTTGTGGGCGTGGTCAATGAGAACATCATATTTAGAAAGCAAGGCAGGCATAGTCCAGTAGATCTCCCAGAGGAGTTGTCTTCACACACATGCTCACTCAAAGCTAATCCTCTAAGTAATTCTGTCCCATATGACTGGAAATCGTTAAAATCCTCAGAGGCATCAGTCATACTGATCATCATTTGAGCAAAGGTTAAAATAATAATAATAATAATAAGCTGGGCAAATGAGCCTAAACACCCTGGCTTTGCATTTGACTAATGCATCGTGATGCACCATTGCCTACAAATGAAGAAACAGATTCTGGGATTCCTGCCCTTTTAAAATACCAAGTACTACCAAAATGATTTGTACATCTTTACATAATTAGTTGGCATGTGTCACAGCAGTATCTACTTAGCCTCAGTGTTTAGACAGACTGATTTGAAAGCCAAAACTACGTATGCTTCTCCATCAAAAGAAGACAAATAGTTCACTCTTTAAAAAAAATTTCAGCTCGTCTAGACTGGACTAAATCTATCCAAGACAAAACACAGCTCTACAGCCTTTCTGTTCAAGTCCAGCTTCAACCAGGGAGGACGAAGCCAGTTCTATAAGCCATAAACCATGAGGCATTAGATCAGGGAGGGACTGAGAGACAGCCAAATAAAAGAACTCCCCTCCTGATGGTTTTGCTGTTAAGAAGCATGAAGCCCAGAGTAACTCTGCTGAAATTCATGGAGGAAGTCTGCAAGTCTCACTCTGCTCTCCTCATTTTAACCCAAAGCCTTCAAGTAGACAAAGTGATTATCAGATAAACATGAATAAGCCAAGAAAGAACCAGTATCAAGTGACACACCCAAACATCAAAACCTCCTAAAGGTTCCATCACCCTCAACACTGTAGTGCCAGCATCCTGTATGAGTGCCAGTTCATGTCCCAGCTTCTTTAATTCCTATCTAGATCCCTGATAGTCACGTTGGAGAACAGCAGAGGATGCCCCCAAGGGCTTGGGCCCCTATACTTAGGTGCAGTCCTGGAGGAAGCTCCTGGCTTTGGATCAGCCCAACTTTTACTATTACTGTCACTGGAGAGTGAACCAACAGATGGAGTATCCCTCTGTGACTCCCCCTCTCTCTGTGGTTCTACCATTCAATTTTTTTTGAAATAAAATATCCTTCAATTTAAAAGATATTTAAAAGGAGACATAAAAAATACTCTTCAAGATCTATTGAGTCAGGGCAGGCTTTTGGAATAGCAATTAAAAAGCTATTTTTAATAACTATGTCCCATTTCAGAGTACTTGGTTTGAGTCCCAGCTACCCCACCTCTGATCTGGTTTCCTGCTAATGCATCCCTAGGGAGGCAGCAGAGAGTAACTCAAATACTTGGGTCCATGCCACCCATGTGAGACACTCAGGTTGAATTCTGGGCTACTGGCTTTGGTCTAGTCTAATCCTGGTTGGTGTGGGCATTGGGAAATGAATCACAGAATGGAAGAACTCTCCTCTCTCTCTCTCTCTCTCTCTCTCTCTCTCTCTCTCTCTCTCTCTCTCTCCCTCTCTCTGCCTTTCAATAAAATGAAGATAAATGAAGAAAGAAAGAAACTATTGGGTTAGAAAGCACCAAAATGTTACCTGTAACCATCACTTTGTTCATTAAAATGGTTTGCTGTCAAATTCCTCCCTCTTTCCCCGCCCCCCCCCCAAAACTTGAGGAAGAAATCTGGGTTGAAAAATAGTCAGAACAGACATGAAGAGGCCCCATAGTCTACCAGTTACAGACCTTAGGCCCACATCGCAGGCTTTAATTCCCTCTTCTACAAGACAAGATTCAAGATATAATTTGATCCTATTTTAAATTTTGATATTACATATAATAATCATGTTTGTATGCACACCTACTTGTAGGCATACATATGTAAGCCTACAGACCACAAAAAAAATGCAATATACAAAATGGATTTTGAATCAGTTGATGAACACTAATTGTTTATGAGACAACATTACCAATGCTCAGGAAAAACTGGTATGAGGTAGTTAATCATTAAATTCAGCCAAGGAGTCAATCAGAACCTATTTCCTAGATTCCTTATTTATTAGTCATGAATACAATGAACCTCAGAGATTGAGGGAGGCAATTTTTTAATTGGAAAGGTAGATTTACATAAAGGAGATACAGAAAGAAAGGTCTTCCATCCACTGGGTCATTCCCTAAGTAGCTGCAATGGTCAGAGCTGAGCTGATCTGAAACCAGGAGACAGGTGCTTCTTCTAGGTTTCGCATGGGGGTGCTGGGTCCCAAGGCTTTGGGCCATTCTCCACTGCTTTCCCAGGCCCAAAACAGGGAGCTAGATGGTACGTGGAGCAGCCGCAATATAAGCTGGCACCCATATGGGATCCCGGAGCATTCAAGGTAAGGATTTAGCCACTAGGTTATCGCACTGGGCCCAGTATATATTACTCATCCCTTCAACAACCATTTCCTATTTTTCTGGTGTCAAGCATACTGGAGCTGTGAAAAGACATCAGGCTCCCAGCCACCATTCTATCCTGAGTCTGTCACATGGCTGTCACACAGCTCCTTCATTTGCCCAGTGAGAAAGTGGCAGCACATAGCTTAGTGGCCTGGAGCCCTTAGGACAGTACCTGGAAAAGTATTACATCCCTCAAGCACTTACTAGGGATTGTTACAATTCTTCTCCAAACCAGCCTTGTAGATTCACTCTCAAATCCTCAGAAACACACACACACAACACACAAATATGTAAGTCAAAATTAGCAAAATCTACACCATGACAGCTTTAGGCGCCAACAAGCAGGAGAGCTGCATGGCAGAGATGGTACCGTCCGAGCCAGGAATTTCCCTGCATAAAATCACCTTTGTGGTGGCAGCAGAAACTTCAAGTGCAGACACCACCTCCAGGTTCCAGATCAGCAGACAAGCCAAATGAATGTCATAGGAAGATTAATGTGCTAAAGTATCACATGACTGTGCAGTGGCTTATTTTACCATAAAACTGGTGCATCCTTAGAGTTTTTGGTGATTGAGCCGTGGCTGAGTGATTGAGCCAGTGATTGAGTCCCAACCATATGCAAGGAATGGCGTAAGGATTTTACATCATATCATCTTTTAAAACGAGTTTTAAGTTTATTCGACAGGCAATCAGACATATAAAGAGAGCTTTTATTCTCTGGGATTACTCTCCAAATGCTCCTAACAGTGAGGGCTGGGTCGGGTCCAGGGCCAAAGCAGGGAGCCAGGAATTCAGGCTAGGTCTCCCATAGGTGGCAGAAATCTGTTTACATAAGCCATCACATGGACTCCCACAGTCTACATTAAGCAGGAAGTTTGAATCTAAGTTGGAGTCAGGAATCAAATCCAGGCACCCTGGTGTGGAACCTGGGTATCTAAACTGGCATTCGGCACAGACACAAATGCCTGCCTCCTGTTTTGATCACATAATCCTCACAATTTTGTCTCAAGAATTAATGCATATGCTTAATGGCTTGCCTGAAGTGATGCGACTCCTGGTGCAGACCTGTGACTTTTACATGGCTCCGTCCACTACAGAACTCATTCTTTTGGACAGAGTGGCCCACATGCATAGACCTTCCTAACCTTACTGACAGGTCCATACCTCAACAAATACAGTGTGAGGAATTCTTGCTCAAGAAATGTAATGTGAAGGTAATTTGTTGTGATTCTCTATTGTCTCCCAACAGTACCCAGCAGAACCAATGTATGTGCACAGCCCCATGTCTTAGTATTTATCAAGAGAAGAAATACACATGAAAATAAAAGTGGTAGCCTGAAGTTCTTCTAGCAACAAAACTCACATGGCACTTACCTGGAGGCTTTTATTGGCTGTTATTATGGGAAATTCATCATTTACGGACTCAACCGTCACAAGAACAGTTCGAGGCAGACTCTGCTTTCCAAGCTCTGAGTTATTTGGTGAAATTGTCAAGAAGCTCCTCACTGTCATCATGAACATAATAAATCAATTCATTTTCTACCTCTAAGGAACAACAGCAAAAATCACCAACTGTTGAAAAGTGACTTACATTATGAATAAATGGCCAGGAGAGAAATATTAAGCTTTTAAAAATCTCTCATCCTATGATGCTTGAGTCTTGACAATGCAAGTGCAAATGTTGGTCAATGGTGGTGTTCCTCTGAAATTATGCTGCACCTTACAAACAAGGCTAAAAGGAGAGACACACCAATGCAGTAATGTGCTGCAAGAGAATGCTGACCTAGTCATCAGAAGATCTGAGTTCAAATGCTATTTCTAAAACCAAAATGTCTGCCAAATGACATATTTCAGACTCTTCCAATGAAATAATATCCAATAAAATTCAAGTTCCATTTGTTTACTTAGAGATTTCAAGTTTTCACGTGGCTGGTTGCTTATGTTGTGCAATTCAAACTGTCAGACTCTAAAATTTCTACCCATTGGTTGGATTTCCTTTGTGGGCAATTCAACCAATTCAAACTGAAATTTCGATGTAAGATTTGAATTTCTCCTTTTTGAAGACACACACACACAGGCAACTGTTAAATTCTAGCAGATGTCTCTTTTCTCTCCTTCAGAATACAATAGATTTTTTTTTCTTTTTTTGGAATTCTTAAGGGATGTTACTCATAGCTAACACCTATCTCCAATGGAAAGACAATCATGAAAAACAGTAGAATCAAATTATTGTATCATAGCAGATAGATCCCCTCCCTGTAAGAATCCGTATGTGAATGTTTATTTTCTATCCCAGTTAGTTTATTTTTTTTTTCATTTTAATTCTAAAATAACCGTTCAATAAGTTAGAAATTCTCTTTGGACCTGTCATAACCACAAATTTGACCAGAAAATCTCACATCTTTCGGATTCTGACAGGAATTCTAATGACATTGTGAACCAAATCAGAGACCAGGGAAGTTTATAAAAATTGGCAGGGAACTCAGCTTCAGTGAGTCTATGACCCAAATGTACAATGGTAGAGAATTTGCAAACCCTAAAAGCAGTCGCTGAACTTCTAAAAAAAGTCTCTGGGGTTGTGTTTGTTTTCATAAAATACAGCCAAAAATTCTAACAGTTCAACTTCGCCCATTCCTGTGGCGCACTTCCTCTGAGCAAAGTCTTTGATCTCTCAGAGGTGCTTCTGACAAGAGTTGAAAAGTTCAGGAAGGGGTCTCAGGGGAGAGCTGTGGCCACTCCACACAGGTGTTCCAGGGACAGAAGGAGTCCTGGTCATAGGCCTGGACACGTGTTCTTGGAACATGCTGTGTTAAGCTGTTTGGAAATAGGGAAGATGGCGTTGATCAGAATACAAAGACAGTTCTAACTGCACACAGTTTGGGAGTGAGACTTTCAGCAACAGTTGCCTCTGGAGAATTTTTCCTAAAAAAATACATTTTCCCTCACCGGAGTGGTACTTTCCGAAATCACTGACACTTAAAGGTGTGCATCTGAAGGACTAGACAGAGTATGGGGAGGGTCTGCCTCTCCCTACACTTTCAAAACTACAAAAAGATCTGCTTAGCTAACATCCAAGCCAACAAACTTTGAGAAAAGCTTGATAGAAAGTATTTGGTCACTGTTTCCAATAGTGCTCTGCGACGTTTGCTGTTGCCCCTCTCTGATCACTTCCTCTAATTCCCCACCGCTCTCCATCTTAACTCCTGACCCTGTGACAAAGGCGAAGTCCTCCCTTACCTGACTTAACTTCCTCTGCTCCTCCCCCCGCCACGTGGGAGCACCTCACCACAGTCCAATGCGCTGCTGCTCCGACACACCCGGTGTGCTCCCCATGTGGAGCTGCTGCCTTGCCCCTTCTCCTGCCGGGATGCTCTTTCCCAATTGCACTCCTGTCATCATTCATCCATCACCTCTGACAGGTGTCTGCTCATCTTCCTGAGAGCCTTTCTGACCTTTCTATTAGACAACACACACACACACGCCCCAACACTTCCTGCGTCTTTTTATTTTTCTCCATAGCACTATTCTTCCTTCAACACGCCACTTATTTCACACATTTCCATTACTTGCTGCCTCTCTCACACACCACCACCACAAAAGCTCCAAAGCAAAGAGATGATTTCTCGTTTAGTTCACTGATTTCCTCTCTGGTTTCCTCTGCCAAGACTGGCATTTGTGACACATTACACATACTCCAAAACTACTGCTAAAGGGATGAAGGGTAAGTGTGACCAGGGATTCTCCTTCTCCAAGTCACTCAAGACTACGGCCTCTAAATGTTCAGCGTAACTATCAGGGAGAGTGGCCATGTACCCAAACCTGGAGACCTCAGGAGTCACAGAGAAAGAGGCTCCCGGGAAAAATAATAGTCAACAACATTGGAGTAACTTCTAAGGCATGCACCAGGCATGATTCACAGCAGCAAAATATCCAGCACTTAGAAAATGGAAGTGAAAGAAATTAAATGGTAAAAGGAAAAGAAAAGATGGTAGAAGAAGCAGCATTAGGATTAGTAAAAGGGCAAGTTCTCAGAAAAGGGTTTTTTCCTCTCCAATTTCAACTAGCTCAGCATTTTCCATACATACTTACTTTATGGATTCCACTTTAGGGTTATTGAACTGTACACGCCCCCTGGTGGTGAAAATTAAACTATAAACTCTAAGCTCTTGAAGCAACTGAAAAAAAGCTGGTGTGCTCCATATGCCTCCAATCAGAACTCACTGTTGAGTAAACACTCTCTAGTGAACTCTTTTCCAGTGGATTTTATTGGTTGCATTTAGCAAACAAGCAAAATTCTTTGAAGTCCTGACAGTAGATTCAGAATGGTCTGCATTTGTGGCCAGTTCTCAAAAATGAGAGGTTGCACACCCCATATCCTGGAGAATCACCTCTGCTAGTTCTAATTGCAGGGTGGTGACTGCTGGCAGGAACCCTGGGAAACCAGGTAGCTCAGGCTCATCTCTGACATTCTATTCGTTCTATCCATCAAGTTCAAACAAAGCCATAATCAGAACTTGGGGAGTAAACTGTATAATATCATACCCTTTGCTGTTTCAGAAATCATTTTTTGGTTTGTTAAATTATTCTGAATATTGGTACCCTGCCTCATTACATTATGAATGCAACTCAAATAATATACGGGCATTGTTGCTATGAGTATTAAATACAAGTAATGACCTGTTAATTTACCATAGGAGTTATTTCCAAAAAAATTCATAGAGGACAGAGTTAAAAGGTAACATCTGTATTTTTCCATAAACATTCTGAAGACACCTTGCATATACCTCTCTTTCTCATTCCCATTTCCTACCACAACATAAGCACAAAAACATACATCCACAAACAGCTTTATATAAGGCTGAGCACCTGCTTAGATCCCATTCACAACTGTAAGAAAACTGGTGGTGTCAAAATCATTATCTTCCCGACGGCATCTACATATATATATTATAGTTATAAAACATATAATATTACATATTATAAAATGCTAATTTTATGATATAGAAAAACCATTAAAAATCTATTTGTATGTATATTTTATATATAACATATAAATGCTTTCAAGAAGATCATGGTTTTATATAAATACATAAAAATAGATACATATATTTAAAGTAACTCTTGCCATCAACAGTGTAACAATATTCTCTCAATAGTTTTCAAAAGGACACCCATAGCTTATCAGCACCTGACAGTTCTGGGAGACAGAGCACGTAGCACTCAGGACAAATACCCACCTGGAGTCGTCTTCTGCTCAACTTCACTGGTTTTCCTTTCTCAACTACAACTGAGCAGATTCTGGATGTGACGCTGGTGGTCTTCTAAGCACACTTGAACATGGACTCCCACTTCTAAGTGTGCATCTTTAACTTTCACTGCCAGATTGAATACATCTGAATCACCACTGCTGTCAAGCCTATACACCGCATAGCCTTGTTTCAAGTCATGCTGGGAAAATGAATGGGACACAGTCTTGTTGACCAGGAGTCTGCCATGCTTTGGAGGCCACACAATGCGGAATTCAGTCTCAAGATCCGTTCTGACATCCTGGTTGGTGATGACACTCAGGTTGGCTGCTGTGATCCTACCCTCATGTCCTCTCCGCAGGCGCAGCCCTGTGTTGTTGACAATCATGACATAAGGCTTTGTTGCACTGACCTCGAGAAGGGACGAGGTATGATGGACACGATCTGTCACAAAGAGCACAAAGCGGGCTGAGTCTGGCCCCTGTTGTCTGAAGAGCACGTATCCTTCCCTCAAGTCCTCTTGCCTGAACTGATAGAGTATCTGAGAGGGGTCACTGGCTCGCACCAAGTCCCCATTTGGGATGCCCCATCATCATCATCAAGCTGATGATCATCAAAGTTTAAGTCAGGGTCATGATGACAGAGATCTGCCAGGGTCGACAAGCGCTGGCCATTCTGTACAACATGGAAAACTTTATCCACAACACACTGGCTTCTCATCATTCTTTAACTCAACAGAGATGATGATTCGGATTTCTCTTTGTGTAGACAAAGGCTCTGAGTCAAAATCCCAGACCCCTTTCTCTTGGTCTGGACCTTTACTGGATGCCACAATGAAGAATTCATCCCTCTGTGTCTCAGAGTCATCATGAACATACACCAGCCATTCATCCATGATGTCTTGATCAGTGAACTCAGTAATGTTGTTGCTCGTTCCCAGAAAATCTGAAAAGCTAATTCGCTTCAACTTCCCATGTTGAGGACTCTTGGTGACTCTATATTGGAAGATTTGATGGTCAGAGGTTTGAACAAATAATTCCAATTTTGCAATGACTTTCCCGTCTCCTTCTTTTACAAGTAATCCTCTGTTGGTTACAATAATGTGCATCTTATCTGCTTTAAAGTTTATCCTGAAAGTATAATCTGTTGATTCTATGTGTTTTACAACCATCAAAAACCTAAATATGTCTTGTGAGTTTTCCTTCAGCGTCTCCCAAGGTTGATCACTTAGCTTAGAGTCTGTAATATTTCTTTGGCTGAAGAGCGAGTTTGTTTTTAGAGCTTTATTGCCAAGTAACAATTTCCCTTTTGTAGGTGGGGTCAGTCATTTAAAATGTAGTTGCCCCTTTGCTACTTCCACACCCTCTGTGGCAGCCTGAAAATGACCAGAACTCAACACTTGCTTATTTGTTTAACTGATCTCTAGAGGAATATTTTTCAGAAGCATAAACTTCAACCAAGGAATGGTGACAGGAAATACCAGCTCTTCGCATTTAAAGTGATCAGTAACATTTTCAAGCTGCAGTTCTTTGGCTGTACTATAGTACCGGACCCGATTCTGATCAATGGCATGCTGAGAAAAGGTACGAACATGTTTCCATTCCCCGCTTGACCCCTGCCTGCCTCTGAATCTGGCCCACCTGAGGTGGGTGTGTGATCTCACAGCGGGTCTGTATCTCAGGCGGTTGACCATTAACTGTCACAGACAAGTTGGGTAATCAAGACAGTGCCACCCTGTTGGACAACCACTCCAGTTTTGTTGACCATTTCAAAGTCCCAAGGCACAGCCATCACCTGCAACACAACTGTATTGCTAACCAGCTCTCCATCACTTGCTCTCAGAACAAGCTGGGAGTTCCGATGACCTCTGTGCACATAGAAAGTGTTGCCATCTCTTAAATCCTTCTGTGTAAAGCCATTAATGGCTTTTCCACGATCCCTGGCATTTTCTAAAAACCCAACATTTGAATTCAAGTTGCCAAGAACCAAAAAACTAAGATTCAAAGAGTCTGTGTCAGGGTCTGACACCTGTATTATATGAGGGGTCATTCTTTTCTTATAATTTTCAAACAGGAGAAGCAAGTTGCCTTCTAGGAGCTTAAGGTATGGGGGATCATTTACTGGAGTGACAGTAATATGAAATACATGTGGAGCATGATCTTGGAGAGATATAATGGCATTTCCTTCTTGCTTTTAGAGGAAACTGAAAATGTGAAAAAATTGGTAGATTCTTCTGAGCCATCATGGACATACCTAATTTTTCCCTGCTGCAAATCTGACATAGTAAAAGCCTGCTGCATTTTCTGTTCAGGCAAAACATCTAATTGAAGGATCCCATGAATAGGCATTTTCTCTATCTTAAAGAGTATTTGCGAATGATGGACACCCAAATCCTTAAACTCCACTTTCAACTTGATATGTTTTTGTTCCATTAAGGCGTTCCCGCCTTCCTGGACCTCCAAGTTATTCAAAACCAAGAAATGGCTTCTTTCATCTATCTCGAAGGAAAGTTTTGTTTTTTTTTTTTTAAAAAAAAAGATTTTTTTTTTTATTGGAAAGGCTGATATACAGAGAGGAGAGACAGAGAGGAAGATCTTCCGTCCGATGATTCACTCCCCAAGTGAGCGCAACGGCCAATGCTATGCCCATCCGAAGCCAGGAGCCTCTTCCAGCTCTCCCACATGGGTGCAGGGTCCCAAAGCTTTGGCCATCCTCGACTGCTTTCCCGGGCCACAGGCAGGGAGCTGGATGGGAAGCAGGGCTGCCGGGATAGAACCAGCGCCCATATGGGATCTCAGGTGCGCAAGGCGAGGACCTTAACCACTTGCGCCATCGCGTTGGGCCCGAAGGAAAGGTTTTGATGGCCACAGGGATGACAGTTGAAAGGGAAACTCCTGATTGTGGTGGGTTTTTCTTTGTTGTTATTAAAGGTTCTATGCTATTTTTACACCCAGCCAAAATATCTTTGGAAACAAAGGCATCCCTAATGCTCCCTTTTCTGAGTTGGCTTAGAAGCCTCTTAAACACCCTTTGAATGAGATTCCTCCAGCAGGTTTCCTAGGCACAGAGGGAATTTCTAACTTCTTTACTTCCTCCCACATTTAGTCATCAAGACCTCCCACGAAGAGAGGGCCTTCAGATATAAACGGCTTGCTTTGCGAAGGCAGCAAAGTCCTTGCCCCTTGTTCATCTACCTTTAGGTCTAGATACTTTCCCATAAATGTGAGTTGAGTAACATGCCACTTGCTGTCATTAACAATGTGAAAAGAAGAAAGCTGTGCTTTACTTTTACCCATTCCTACATGAGTCTTCAGTAGGCCTTCATGTATTTCTAAATCAACAAACTCCCCTCCCCACCTGATTGAAACAAAAGCAAGGCTTGCTGAGCTCGAGTTTGCAAAGCAAATTCCAACAGTCCTTCCCTTTGCACTTTCCATTCTGAAAAAGTGACATAGGATCTGGAGCTAAAGAAACTGATGGGGTCCGGCGCAATGGCACAGTGGTTAAGGTCCTCGCCTTGTGCGCCCGGGATCCCATATGGGCACCGGTTCTAATCCCGGCAGCCCCGCTTCCCTTTCAGCTCCCTGCCTGTGGCCCGGGAAAGCAGTAGAGCACTGCCCAGAGCTTTGGGACCCTGCACCCATGTGGGAGAGCTGGAAGAGGCTCCTGGCTTCGGATCGGCATAGTATCGGCCCATTGCGCTCACTTGGGGAGTGAATCATCGGACGGAAGATCTTCCTCTCTGTCTCTCCTCTCTGTATATCTGCCTTTCCAATAAAAAAATAATAAAAATAAATCTTTAAAAAAAGAAACTGATGGCTTCATTCTCCCTGCAAAAAATTCATCGCTGCATCCCAGGGACACCTCATAGACCTTCTTATGGCCAGGATAGGACAGAAGGGATTGAAGTACCTCCCTCTGGTTAAATATCACATCCTCCATACAGCCACGGAAAATGGGGGAACCCTCCATCAAGGTAGGGCACATTATGTCCCCGGTGGCCTCCTATGCAGATTCCATGTTGAAAGCTCAGTCTGGGCGTTGCACCAGCGGTTTGGTCAGTTGTCTTATAATGTTTGTCAATGACCAAGAAAATATTATCCTTAATGTAGTGCAGTTCCACCATATGAACGAGGATTTAGCCACAAGGCCATCACGCTGGGCCCAGAACACTATATCTTTAAATCAAAGAATTTTTCACTATGCTGTGTCTTCAGGAGGTATATGGTTCTGAGAACCAAGACATCACTATGCATCACGCTCAGTGACCCATTTAAGCACTTGCACTCCTTTTTCCATAAATCTAGGTTATTGTATCAAGGCTCTTTGTTTAATCTTATCACTAGGGATGAGAAAGAATTCCTCTATTAAAAAAAAAAAAAAAAAGAAGTTCTTCCTGGGCTTTTGTTCTTCTTGTATTAAGCAATTTGCAGGCAAAGAGGACTGCCCCTAAGTTGTCAGGATAACTGAATCATCAGGTGTTGAAACTATGTTAGGCAATGAGAATGCAAGGAATGTGCTAGGTTCCCAAGTCCTCCCCTCAGATCCCTCCAATAGCTTCCTATGCAGTAAATAACCAAGCACAGTCCCCTTGGCCTCAGATGGGCATGTTGACAAAGGCTCACACCACTCATGAAGCAAAGTTAAAGTGGCAACACCAGGAAGCCGTGGAGAGTGGCAGAGATACCAGTAGAGGTCAAGAGGATCTTCAAGGATCAGAAGCCACAGGACGGTCATTCCCCAGGCACTGCTGCCAGAAGTTACACAAAAGGTAGCTCTGGAGGACAAGAGGGAGACCCTGGTTGATTCTGTAACACTGACAAACCATTCCACTCCTCCTTTAGGAATGTACCATGGCTGCTCTGGGTGGTGCTAGAAGACAGCCCCCTCATCTTCAAGACTCGCCCCAGGTCCAACTGCTTCCATTGACACCACAGTACCGCTTCTGGGGAGAAGCAATCACTTCATCCATTGTTAGTGGGACTCACACCTTTCTCATTGCAACTGAGACCTGACCTAACTGCCTATTTGCCCATCTAGCTCCTCCCACTGTGAGAAGGGCAGCATCTTGGGGTGTCGGGAGCTGTGATGTCTCAGCTTTGTCTCATTCAGCCCCATCAAATACACACGTACGGGCCTCCCCACCATCAACGTCACCCTCCTAAGTTCTCCACTTTTTCCTAAGCTTGATATCCACATGAAAACGAATGGAGCTCTGGGCCAGACCAGACCCTTGGTTCATCAACTCTGGTGATTCTGCAGCAGGAGTTCTCCCCTTGACACCAACTGAAGGAAGGGTGAGCTTCAGGCACAGGTGCCTTCCCTCTGATGGGGTCCGGGCAGCTTCTTCCTCTTTGGCCATGCCTACTGTTTCTGGCAGCAGAGTCCTCCTGTCTTGGCCAGCTTTCTCAGGGTCAGCTCTTGGGGGAATTGCCATCTTTCATTGTGTCCTCCTCCCCCGCTCCGTCCCTAGTGCAGAATAACCTCTTTTAATGTTGAGAGCTATTCACTTGCTCCCTCTGCCTTTTGGCTGCTTGGATCTTTGTCTGACAGAGGAGAATGCAGACCAAGTCTCCGAATGATTGTAGCTTTTGTGCTCCAAGTACCCAAGCCCTCATGGGAAGGGGATTCATCCGCAGTAGAGATAACCATCTGTTGGGATGGTAAATGAAAGGGCTCTCACAAAGAGAGCAACTGCAAACTAGTGTCTCAAGGCATTATTTCAGGCCCTTCTGGACTCAGAACAATACTGCAGAGAAAGCTGACTGGCCCCTCCTCTCTTCGTTCTTCGAATCCTGAGCTAAAACATACACATCTATTTATTTTTTAAAAGGATTTTATTTTTACTTGAAAGGCAGCTTTACAGAGTAAAGCAGAAACACAGAGAGAATAGATCTTCTATCCTCTGGTTTACTTCCCAAATAACAGCTGGAGTTGAACCAATCTGGAGCCAGAACCCAGGAATCTCTTCCAGGTTTCCCATGCAGGTACAGGGGCTCAAAGACTTGGACCATTCTTTGCTGTTTTCTCAGACCATAAGTAGAGAGCTATATTGGAAGTAGACTAGCTGGGACATGAACCAACAGGAACCATAAGGGAAGTGGGCACTTGTGGGTGGAGGATTAGCTTGCTGTGCCACTGTGCCAGTCCAAAGCATGCACATTTAGAAAAACCCTGAACTTTGCTTTCTGCCTCTCCAGGGACTGGTCTTGGGACCTATACTTAGCAGTCGAAGGCAGGAGGAGAAACCTGGAAGGAGCAGAGCCTGGGATGTTAAAGAGAAGACTGTTCCTAGATGATCTGGGGGCAGAACCTAGTGCGGTGGCCTCCGATAACACCTGGAGGGCATCACTCATGTGGCAATGGGTTGATAAGAGAGTGGAGAGGTCCAGGTGCCAGTGGCATGTTACACATTTGAGAAATTTAACTTTTAGCATCCTTCGTGTTTCGCCTGGTGATCCCTTCAATATCTAAGGAATGAAAGGCATTTTGATTTCAGATGACTTGATGCAAGGGTGGCGTCAAACTACCATGTGTATTTTGAGAGTTTTATTCAGGAAAATGCCAAGCCTGGGCTAGTGGGCCTCTAAGCTCCAGGGTGGTGCCTTGTTACCCAGGGACCATGGGCAGTGAACTTGCCCTGAGCCCTCCCTTTCTAGAAGGCAAAGCACACAAGGAGGGCTTTTGTCCCACGGCCTTCCCACAGCTGGCGAAGGCTCCGCTCCGACTGCCCCGGCTCACGCTTAGCTTTGTTCAAAACCGAGTCTCCAACAAGCCCCAGACTGTGATGTGAAGCCACCCACTGAGTGACAAGAAAGTCCACACAGCCAGCTCTGTGTGGCTAGATGCTCCCCCAAACCCACCAGTGAGGTCTGTACAGAGTTAGGATCCACAGAGATGTCCTCTGCTGAGTCCCAGAGCACCAGGGTCATTTATGGCCATTGAAATGTGAACTTGACAGTAATTAGGACAGCCACGCTTTCCCATGGTGCAGCCCCCAGGGCTCAAACATAAACCCAACAGGCACCAGGCTTCATCGGGGAAAGAGCTATTTCTGCTGATCTTGCACATCTAGCACAGAGCTGCTTTCTGGCCACCCTGGTTAAGGCATAGCAGAAGCCGCACAAAACTATTTTTGGTGATCTTAGCACTAGAAAATTGATTTAAAATTGTTGAACTCTGTTTTCCAAAGAACCATTTACTGCTATTTGCCAACTCCCTCGTCCCTATGCACTTTACACATATGACTCAGCCCCTACCTTCACCCCACAATTGCGTGAGACTTGAAAAGAAATGGGTGCACAAAAGATCCAGCGGTCCTAAGGCTGCTCAGGATCAAAGTCAGAAAGAAAGCACACAGCCCTTCTCTACCCACCTGCATAGGCTCTCACGTCTTTCTAGTGCCATCTGCAGGAAGCAGAAATAGCACATGTTCTATCTTTTTGTAGGAAAATTATCAGCAGTGATGAGTAGTGGTGAAAACGACAGATGTGTTACCTCAAAGTGGCACTTGGAGAACTGGGAAGACTGGTTCCACAAAGGATGAGGAGGTCAAAGGTGGTGGCTAGGAATATTTGGCAATGCTTAAGGACTCCAGAGAAGTCAAACAAAAAAGCCCCAACTTGTCCTGTGGCTTTGACCATTTGGAGGCTAGAACTAACTTTGATAATGGCAGCTTAACTGGCTCAGCAGGAGAAAGAAATTTTATTGCTCAGAATGATAGGATGCAAAGAAGTGGAGACATTGCCCAGATGTTGCTTCAAGGAGCTTGGAATATATGAATAAGGGTTGAGTTGGGCTAGACAGTGAGGGGATCATACACTCAGAAAAGGATTTCTGGATTAGTACTTGCTTATAGCTTGGGAAAAAGTAGAAAAGGAAAGATTGAAGGTGACAGGAGAGACAAGGTGCTAGCCAGTGGGTCCTCAGACTAGTGAGAGGACCAAGGGTTTGGATGGAAATGGAAGTTTGCCCTGAACAGGCGAGGAGGGGGAAATGAGTCAGGCATTTGGCAACCCAGAAACCCCATAGGGATAGTAGGGGCCCAAGGACTTGAGGCATCACCTACTGTCTCCTAGGATACACTTTCAAAGAACGCCAAATTCTAAACGGAGGATCTGGGATTTGAACCAGGCACCCTAATAGGATGTAAACATCTCAAGTGGCCTCTTCACTCTTGCACCACAAGTTGCCTCCCTACAGATTTTCCTTTATATACGCATCCTATCTGAGACACCTCCCTCCTCCACTGCCTGAGTACAGCCTTCTTCTGTGTCAAGCAGGATGCAGGAATTTTGTAATGCACAGGTGGAGGTGGAGAGGAGTGTGGTAGTCAGGAAAGGAGGAAGAGAGAAACTGCCAGAGGATGGGGAATATTGTCATCCTAGATTAGCATCACATAGGAGTGACTTTTGCTAGTCAAACATTATCAACCTGTCATTCTCCTAAAGGTTGATTCTTCTAACTACTGTGAGAATGGAAGCTTTGAGCAACAATACAATGATGAGCGCATGGGGGCAGAGGGCAGAGTAGTGAGAGTCAGCTCTGCACAAGACAATGACCACCATACATTCTCTCTACACTGGCCCTTGCCTACCAGACCCCCCCTGACACACACACACACACACACACACACACACTCCTGTGGCTCCTTCTTTTCTGCCCTCGGGTCTCTGTTGACATCACTCCTACTGGTCAGCAACCTGTAGAAATCAGCTCCTTTCTCCAGCTTCACCTACACGGAATGCTATCACCACCTGACAGACCTGCCACTTACTTATTGTCGGCCTGCTTGCACTGCAAAAAGAATTCCAGATGGCAGGCACTTGAATTGATCACTGTAGGAATCCCAGTGCCTGAGCTCGAAGGGGTTTTTAAGTACTAGTTGTTGGATGAGTGAGTGAGTGAGAATACTAATTCTGTATCTGCTCTTGTGGAATGTTGATGAGTCTTCATGATCAAACAGGGAGATATTCTACAAGCATAACTATATCCTGATTTTTTTAAAAAAATAAATTTACTTATGTGAAAGGCAGAGCAAAAGGTAGGGATCAATGTGTGTGCACGTGTGTGTGTACACACACACACACACACACACACACACACTGGGGTGGGGGCAGGATAGATCATTCCTCTGTTGGTTCATTTCCCAAGTGCCCACAATAGCCTGCGGCCAGGAAACAGCAACTTCATCTGGATCCCATACATGATTGGCAGGAATCCAAATACTTGGGCCGTCATCTGCTGTCTTCCAGACCCATCAGCAGGAAATCAAACCAGAAACAGGGGAGCCCAGACTCCATCAGGCACTCACTCTGCATCAGGGATGCAGGCCCGTTAAACAGCAGCCGACTCAGCAGGCCACAATGCCCTCCATGCCCACACCCTCTTCACTCTTGACAATATTACTAAGATAAGCTGCCTTCTCCACCTCAAGAAAGCCTACTGGGAAGATAAGGTTCATTTGATTCTCGGAGATCAAGGGCATTAAAGAAATGTTAGCACACTATTTATTTATTTGAGATGCAGAGACAGACAACAGATGCGGGGGGTGGGGGGAGAGACAAGAGTCCCTATCTCTACCAGATCACTCCTGAAAATCCACAACAACCAGGATTAAGCTCGCAAGCTGGGAATTCCACTCAGGTCTCCCTCATGGGTGACAGGAGTTCAGCTGCCTGTGTTGTCACCACTTCCTGTGGTCTGTATTCTTAGCAAGAAGCTGGAACCAGAGTTGGGCATCGAATCCAGGCACTCTAAGCTGAGACACGGATGTCTTCATCATCACCTTAACCATTAGGTAACGTCCACTCCACAAATGCTTACATCTTTTTTGTTTGTTTGTTTAAAGTTTATTTATTTATTTGAAGCATTACACAGAAAGCGGGAAAGAGGGAGAGGTTTTCCATTCTTTGGTTCACTCCCCAAATAGCCACAAATGCTGGGATCAGAAGCTTCATCTGGGTCTCCCACACAGATTCAGGGGGTTAAGCACTTGCATTAGCTCCATGGAGAAGCAGACACATTAGCAGGGAGCTAAATTGGAAGTGAAGTAATAGACTCGAACCAGCGCCTACAGTGTATGCCAGCCTCACAGGCAGCAGCTTGACACACTGTGCTACAACACCAGCCCCAATGTTCATTAAAGTACGGCACGTCCTGTTGAACACACCCCATCACATACTCAGGCCCATACGACGACATCCCTTCTGCTAAACAATGAGCACTCTCTAGCTTTGTCTTTCAGTAAGTGCAAAGAAATTCATTTTTGAGGTTTGGACATGTTTAAGATTCTTCACAAATGATTAATAATTCCACAAACTTCAAAGATTATTAAGTTGGAGTTAACTTGCACATTAAAATCATATAGTTTATATAGATTATGGGTTGGGATGTTTAAGACTTTATGTATTTAAGATGTATATGATATTTTTTACTCTTATTTTGAGAGAGATACACACATAATGAAGCAATTATAATTAAATGAGTTAATGTAACAGCATCAGCTATAGTTACCTTTCATTTTTGGGTCGGGGGGTAAGTATTAAGAGTACCTGAAGTCTACTGTCTCATATAAATTCCACAGATAACACAAATACCATTTACTCTCAAGGCTAGACCCCATCTTTAATATAAACTAATTCTCTCTCCCTCTCTCTCTCTCTCCCTCCCTCTCTCTCTCTCTCTCTTTCTCTCTCTCTCTCTCTCTCTCTCACACACACACACACACACACACAGATTTTCAATGCACTCATCTGGTTAAATTGGAATGGACTGAGAAATTAGGCAACAGCTGTGCACTTCCCAGAAGGCTCCTGCTTCCGTGGCTTCAGCAAACTTGGGGTTTAGTTCATCTGCTGTCAGTGGAGCATTTCTCAGAAACCACGCAGGACATGAATGCAGGAAGCGTGACTGGGCGACTCAGCAAGTGTGCCACTGTGGCTGTAGCAGCTTGTGGTTTTAGAACCCTGCAGATGGCACAGGGGAAATTGACACCTCTGCCTCACTGAGCCTGGGCTCTGTAATTGAGGGGCAGCTGCTTCCTGGTAATGCAGCAAAACCCAAGGGTCCCAGAGAAAGGCTCAGAATACACGGCCCCCACCCCTCCACTGCCCAGTGCCCTCCCACCACACTGCTGTGACGTCCTCCTTGCCCTCCTGTGCACCCCAGCCTTGCCTCCCCTAACCTTCCTTTCTTCCCCTCTTTCCCTCCCCTCACCTCCTCTCCTCTCCTCTTTCCATCTCTGCCCTTCCTTCCCTCCTCTCCTGCCCTCCTCTGCCCTCTCCTCTCTGCACACCCTGCTGGGCGTCCCGGTGATTTGAATGTCTACATTTTGTTGATGATCAATTCATGCCTAATGATGTATGGGTAGTCTGGTGGCACCTTGAATAATATAGATGCTTAGAAAACATTGGTTCCATTTTACTCACTCAATGATGTTGGAATATTCAAAGGGGTGGATTTCAGGGTGACTTGTTGCGGTGGCACCGAGCTCTGCTCAGCAGGTGCATTTCCTTCAGGTCTCTGGACATGGAAAGCTCTAGGGGAAATTGCTTCAGATCTATAAAGCTGTCCTACTTCTTCCCAAATATGATTCTTAGACAAGGAAAAATAATAGTTGTAAGGGTAACAAGAACAGGATTGTAGCACTTCAAGAGTGTTTGTTCTTTTCCAGGCCCTGTTGTAAGTGCCTGACTGTAAGTACAATTACTCATTGTACCCACATACTAACTTTAAGATGTAAGCACCATGATCACCGCCCGCCGCCCCTCCTCCCCGCCTCAATTCCACAAACTTCCTAGTGCCAGAGTTCTGCTCTTAGAGATTCATTCAAGAGGCTTGCACAGCATGCTACTTCAGGACAGTCTCTGCTATTAAACATGCGTCCCCAGCACAATGATGCACTGCAGTAGTCCAGGTAACAAATAAACCTGATACATTTTATCAGACCAGCTTGATCAAAGCCACTTCAACCAGGGCTCTGGATCTCAGATCTTACTACAAAGTAACTGCAGTCCACTGGCCAGAGGGACTCTGGTATTTTGTTAGTATAATTACCCTGGGCTTTACAAGAATCCTTATTAGTTGCTGGCTTTTTTTTTAAAGATCTATTTATTTTTACTGGAAAAGCAGATTTACAGAAAGAAAGATCTTTTCTCTGCTTCACTCCATAAGTAGCCAAACAGCCAGAGCTTAGCCAATCCGAAACCAGAAGCCAGGAGCTTCTTCCAGGTCTCTCACATAGCTGCAGGGTTCCAAGGCTTTGGACCATCTTCCACTGCTTTCCCAGGCAATAGCAGGGAGCTAGAAGGGAAGTGGAGCAGCTGGGACATAAATCAGCACCTATGCGGAATCCCAGCACACACCATGCATGTGTTTAGCCAATGAGCTGTCACTCTGGGCCCTAAAAGAGTCTTTAGAGGCTTGGCATCTGACCGATAGAGTGATGGACTGACCAATGCTTTCATCCAACATGTGACATGCAATTCACAGCGCTTGTCAATTAAAAACGATTTTATTTTTCTCCCTTTGCTCAGAGGGCATTTAGCAATGTTGAGATATTTATGATTATTAGACTAATGGTTAGAGGCCAGATAATGCTGCTGAACACTCTCCACAGGGCAGTGCCCTGTACGCAAAGGTCATCTATCCTAAAAATATCCAGCCATGCTGCCAGGAAAGAGACCCTGCGATGCTGTCCTTGCAAAGTTCTGTCTGTCTGACTGGTGTTAGTCTGGGCTTCCAGGCAGCAATGTCTGCTTTCAGGGGCACTCCAGTGGCCGATGCGACTCTCCCGATCAGTTTCTCAGCCTGTATCCACACTATCTGCTCAGCATTCCAGGGAAAAGTTAGCGGAGGTGTCTTCACCAGGTGGTACCCTCTTCTTCCACTCCCAACACAACAATGAAAACCTGGAGCCTGCAGGGTGAATCCTTCCACCTTCTAGTTCGTTTCAACTCTATAAAGTCAAGATGCATAGCTCCATTCCCTGAGACAGGAATACAAAAACCGAGGAAGTCCTTCTCTCTAGTGCCTTTCTCTTAAGCACACATGATTTTGTACTTTCTCTCTTCCAAGTCGGTGAGGCTATTTGCATAGCTGCATCTTCATCACTCTCTTGGGAATATTGGTGAGCTTAAAACCACAGCAAAATCCTCCTGATTTCTGCCCAGGCAGTGCGTCTCTTTGCTTAGGCAGATGTCTCCATCACACCCCATTGAAATTCATCCCCTATTACTTAAATAATGAAGAGACATTTCATTAAAACTTTTCCTTCGCATTGTTTGGAGTTTTTAACATCTTTGGTTAAATGCTTTGATCTTCTGAGGAATCTGCTAAGATACCAGGATTAATGGAAAATGCCAGCAAGAGATCTATCCCTGCTTCCTCCCCTGACTGATACGATGTGAAGCCCACCCAGATTCCAGAAAGTGCCTGCATTTGCCAAGTTAGAGCATTGCACATGAAATTGAGACTCTTCAGCATCTTAGAAAGAGATGCTGGATCCTATCAGACCCTAGGTATCCATACTGTGCCTGCACTGCAAGTGCCTTTAACTAATCAGTTTACTCAGCAAAGCAGGGAGTTGTGCAGCCAACTCCATAGCATCCTGACAGAATTCAATATGTTACTTTGCCATCATCAAGATTCCCCAAAGCACGTGATATTGCTGACCAATTAAAGGAGACCCAGGAACACCGCACATCAACCAGACACTTACTTAACAGCTGAGCATGTGCCTTTCAACCTCAACTTCAATCTACAACATTTCCCACCCTTAACCCCCACCCCACAAAGACCCAACTCCTTGCTCAATACTTTGCAAGAAATACCCCCATTTCTCTGCCACCCCCATGTCATTGATTGACTTGCTATGCGTTGGGCTAACAGACCTAGGTTCAAAGGTTCTACCAACACTAGACTTCAATCAGATCACTCAGCCTAATTAAAGAAAGGAGTTGCAATGCCTCCTAGCCTTTTGGGAGAGCTGATTCTTCCGCAACTAAAACACCCATGCAACAGACTCTGGATTACCTAGCCACAGCCCTGGGCTGTCCCATCTCTCACTTCAGCCACTAACTACTGCTATACAAGGGAACAGAGGGGGTCTGGTAGCTGCTTTACCAGCCTGTGGGCAGCTCTGAATCCAACTACTTGGAATGCTTCAAGGATTTTGAAGCATTTGAAGTCAGCCTTGAAAAATAAAACCAAGATCCCTCCAATAACTTGACCTCTGATACTTCAGGAGCAACTAAAGAATTCCACACTGTTTACTACCTTGTTAAGTATAAATCCCTGTAGCCTGCTTGTAAAGTGCCTGTGTGGGAGGAGGAAGGCCAGACATGTTTAGTTTCAAAGTATTTCCCCACTTTCTCAGATCCCCTCCCTCGCTCAAACATCAACTCAGCAGGAGCCATTGACTCTATTCAAAAAACAAATTTCTCCCACTTCCAAGGAACCAAGTACCTGAAAGGACTGTCATGAAATTCAGACTTTCGCCACTTGAGGGCGCCATTACGTTTAAGAAAATAGCTTCCAGTTACTCTAACTTGGCACGTTTGGTCCCAGTCCTATGTCCAAGAAGCGCCAGGAAATAAAACCACGTAGAACACACTTCTAGGAAAAGGAAGGCAACGGGAATCTAGGCTCTTTAAGTTCAAGTGAGATTAACAAGATTCCGTTGACACAGCTGCCTTTCCCTAGCCAAATGAAATAAAAAGGGATATTGTGTGAAAAGATGCTCTGTGTGTTTTTGTAGAAGAGACAGTTGCTTAAGATCAACATTCCAGTGTGAAATGAGAAAAATAGTGGGAACAAATTGCATAATAGGAACCTTTCAACTTAAAACTGGAAATTTAAGCTGTCTGGGTCCTGTGGGGAAACTTTTGCTTTAGTTGGGTGTTTGAAAGTCCACAGCAAAAGAAAGGTTGAAATTCGACCTCAGTTTCTGTATCAGACTTTGGTTCAACACAACTTCTACTTTCAGCAAGGGAGAGCAGATAATGACAGGGAGGGCTGAAATCCCCAACTACTGCAGAGGGCTGCTGTGGAGCGGGTTTGTGGAGGCCCTAGAGTGAGTTTTGTAACTCTATGATTGAGGGAGGAAGCAAGGCCTTCCTGGGCAGTGATGCAAAATTTGCTGAATGAGCTGTTGAGCAGGGAAACAGTAGCAGAGTTTAAGGGAAGACTGACAGTGAGTTAGAGAACAGGATAGAGCACCAGGGATCCCAAAGAGAATTCCCTCTTCCAGCTTCCCCTGCATCTGTCGCTCCTCACTGCGAGGTTTGTGGTCCCCATTACACCTTTTTTGTTTTCCCAATGATCATTTCACTGTTTAGAGTTTCTCTTGTTATATTGCCTTATAATTTTATGTATGAGTCCTGCCTTCTCCATTCAACCATAAGACTTGCAATTTTATCTCCTGGTGCCCAGGCTAGGGACATTATCAGTACAATACAAAGACTTTACAAGTCTGTTTTATCTAAAGAGAGATAAGAAAGAAAATTCATCTCTCTCTCTCTCTCTCTCTCTGTTTTTTTTTTTTTTTTTGTCTTTAAAAAGCAAAAGATGATTTATATTAGTAAAAGACCTAACGATATTAAAATTTGTTTTTTTAACTGTATTAAAGTTTACTAATACATACACATTATATTCCTCATGCCAAAATGTAGTTTACTACGTTTGGGAGGGGGGTCTTGGAATGACCAGGGCTTTGACAAATTTGGAGTACTCTAAAAATCTATAGCTGAAACCCTTTGCTGGCCTCCCTTCTCACTGCCAGTGAAAGGCAACATCTCCAACAAAAGCTGTGGGGCCTTGCGTGGTGGACAGCAGCCCCACCTCTATGCCACCCTCATCTGCTGCCCTCCACCTGCCCACTCACCTCCAGTAACATCAGCCTCCCGGCTGTGCCTCTCCTTACCCCGCTTGTGTCCTCCGTCAAGGAGTCCCTCCCTCTCCACTCCTCCCTTTGTGACAACACTTAATGCTATTTTCTCCTTGGAGTTTTCTTTGATGTTGCTCTCTAAAATGACAGTGGGGGCTGGCGGTGTGGCCTTGTGGGTAAAGCCACAATCAGTGATGCTGGCATCCCAAATAGGTGAAGGTTTGAATCCTGGATGCACCACTTCCCATCCAGCTCCCTGTTAATGCACCTGGGAAAGCAGCAGAAGAAGCCCCAGGGGCTTGGGCTCCTGCACCCATGTGGGAGACCTGGAAGAAGTGCTTGGATCCTGATCTTGATTTCACACTGACCCACCCCTGGCCATTATTACCATTTGGCAAGTAAACCAACAGATGGAAGGTATTGCTTGCTCTGTGTCTCTCCCATGCCCCCATAGCTCTACTTTTCAAATACAGAAATAAATAAATATAAACAAACGAAAATAAAATCCTTTTTAAAAAAATGACAGTGACCTCAACCCTCATTGTCTTTCCTCTGATTTATTTTTCTTCCCACCCTTAGCACCATTTGACATGCTTCTTTCTTTTTTTTTTTTTAAATTGTATAGGGTCCATCTTCTGTCAACAGAAGCTGCATGAAGATAGGAGTGTTTGTGTACCTGTGTGTGTTTCAGAAAATATCACAAATGCTGCCTAGCACATTGTAGACAGTGAGCAAACACTTGCTGAATGCATTCTTGCACTTATGCAGACTAACAGCCATAGCTGCTAAATAGTCAAGGGCAAGAATGTAAACCGAAGAAAAATGGACCATGAACCCCACCTTAGACAGACAGCAACTGTGTGAGTATTTCACCCAGGGTCACATGGCTAAGTGAGGATAAAACCATCCTCTGAGTCTTCAGCCAGTGTTTGGTCAAGACATGAAATGGCCTCATCTGCCGGACCTGGGAGCCCAAGGATGGCGGTGGAGCCAGGAGAGAACAGCCTTAACCACCAGTGCACCCATGGGAGGCCCTTGATGGCTTTGAGAAAAAGTAGAGCGTGGTTTTTCAGTCTGCAGCAATGGACATTGCTAAAGAGATTGTTATTTCATCTCCATTGTAGCCCTGTTGTATTTCCTAAGCAAACAAAGACTACTTTAAAATAAGACAAGGATCAAACTGTTGTCCCCCTGTGAATTACAATCAGAACATTGGATAATTTATGGGAACATGCTAATAATTTATGAAGTTACATTTTGGCAGTAGAAAATCCGAGAATGCCTTCTCCCGAAAAGTCTGCTGTCATCAAGGATGTCTAGCAGACCACAAGTTGATATTGCTTGGTGATGCAGTGACTATCCTGTTTCACCTGGATTTTCCCTAAGACGCTTCTGGTTCTTTGCCTGGAAATTCGACTTTACACTCAAGGTGGCCATGTGTCTAGAGTCACGAAATGCGGTCCATTGTCTTCTGGCCAAACCCACAAGATTATTTCACAAGATATCAGCCTGTCATTGAGTTCCTGGAAATCCAGTTCATTGAAAGAGAGACCGGTGGTTAATGACCTATGATACTCTCCACACAGTGTTCAACCAGCCAGTGAGATTATCTGCTGATCAGCTCTGCAGTCAGGCAATCAATTGGAAAGTCACAGAGGACAGCCAGATCAGTGGAAAATAACTGCTCACTTTCAGGGAAGCCAGACCTCCTTAGAGCATCATTAGGAAAATTACCAAATCCTTGTGATCTTCAACAGCTGGTCTTGATGAAACAGAGACCCTTTGAAGACCATGCTCATCTTCACCACCTTCATCAGCATCTTCAGAAACAGAAAATGCTCCTTCACCTCCCACGGTATGGGTACCCACTGTCCCAAATGCTAAGCAGTAGCCCCTGTCATTAGATGTTCATTTGCTAAGTCAGAACCACTGGCTAAGCTTGAGGCTGGCACTCACAGAAACCAGCTTCCTTCTGATTCAGCTGTTGCTTTAAGCCTTTCAATATCGTGATTCACACTGCTGTCTGACACAGACTAGTCTGGAGCCTCTGACTAGAAAGAAAAATAAGCTTTGCATTTGAATAGTATTCTCCTGAGTGTCAACCAGTTTATTCCTTTATCCAGTTTATAAATGAATCTCAGATTAGATATATGACTTACAGATTCATCTTCTTGGGTATGTGATACAGTCTATATTTGATCACTCTGATCTCAAAGAGATTGAGCCTACTTATTATGGCAAACAGTCCAAACAAGGTCGTTCTTGGCTCTCACAGCAGTATTTTTCACAGTAATGTATTAATTATTTATTGAAATAGATTCCAGCCTATTTGTATATGCCATTTTAAGTATCTTATGATACTTCTCACCCTCTTCCATCCACCTTCCTTTCTTATTTTTCTTTTATCTTTTTGTGATAACATGCCTTCAATTGCCTTTATAAATCACCAGTTTCATCCATCACTAAGTGAAGAATTCGACAAGCAGTAGATAGAAAGACCATTGTCCCTTAAGAGTACAGGCAAGGGTTACTGCAATAATCCCAAGATACGAACTTCATTCATATACATTGTAATTTTTGTGCTCCATATATTTGCTACCACTAATCAGAGAAAATATATGATATTCCCTTCTGAGGATTGTTGTATGAATAATGGTCTCCAATCGTATGTCCATTTTGTTGGAAAAGACAGAATTTCTCTCTTTTTTATGTGTTAAGTGGTATTTCAGCTTGCATATATATCATATTTTCTTAATCCACTCAACAGTAAATGGATGTCTATACTGATTTCTTATTTTTGCTACTTCAAATTGAGTTGCTATAAACATGAGGATACAGATCAGATATCACTTCCATCTGATGATTTAATTTTCTTTGTACAAATTTCCAGCAATGGAATGGCTGAATCATATGGTAGATCAATTTTCAGATTTCTGAGGAATCTATACTGTCTTCCCTAATGGTTGCAGGAGTTTACAATCTCACCAACAAACCAGTGACCTTAATTGAACATCTCATCTCTACATAGCTCCATACTCTGCTTCTCATTTTCTAGATATTGAAAAGCTTGGCTGGTTTGCTACTGGGACATGTCACCTGGCATTTCCAGGTTTAGTTCTGATGTGTATTAGTTAAATAGAGGACAAGTGTGGATGAGAGAATCCAGAATGAAGACTCATAGTTCTCCACCATCCTATCAATGCACAGCAGATATCTAAAGCAGTGTCTTTAGTAAGGAAGAGTTAGCACCAGGCATTTCCTTTCTGTACAACTCCTCTGCAGCTCTTTCCTTGCTCTTAAGCTCAGCCAACCATTCTTTAGCCAGTGATTGCTAATAGTTATATGCAGTTGGGTATGAATATTACCTCCCACCTTTGGACTCTCATGAGACTCCAGCATGTCTGTTCTACAACCCGCTCATGTCAGTTATTTATGTAATGCATTAAGCTCCTAAAGGATCTTGCCATCCAGCTCTTTGTATGCCCTAACTCCTGCTCAACTGTGTATCTCATTGTCCTGCTAGTATATGATACAAATTATTTTTTGTTGTATATATATATATATATATATATAAAGCAAAATATATATATAGCAAATATATATATTTATATATATAATTTATATATATAAATTGAGAAGACCTCAATGGGATGTGGGGCAGACTGGATCAGTCCACTGCACATGCTGCAAGACACAGGAACCAGAGCTGAGAGCCAGTTCAGTGGGGGTTACTATGGGTCACTCTGACTGGGCTGCAGCATCCCCCCCCTATTATATGTGAGGGCCAACTGTGTGGTGGGCCGGGTTGGACTGGGCTGGGCTGGACCACAGCATCCATTCATTTGCAGAGGAGAAAAGGCAGAACAAATTGATCAACTGTACTAGTGAAGCTTGACACCAACTTGGAAGCAAATAGAGAATGGAGACTCTGAGGTGGACTATGTCACCAATTGACCAATTGACCTCAGAATGGTGATATCAACAGCATCTCAGAACTATCAAAACAATTTAAGAACACTCAGAACATGCTCCACAATAGGGATTCTGGAATGACATCAGATGGCCATTCCCCATCCCTAGGTACTGAGGTGGTTGGGAGGCTAGATGTGGTATCTTTCCTTGTATCCCCTTCTCCCCCAGACACAGGAAGAAGAAATAGTGTGTTTAAAAAAGGTGAGCTTCATCCATTTGACCCCCAGACCCACAGACCCACAACGATGTAGCAAAACAGCTCAGACTGGGGAGAGCTGGAAACCAAGCTCACCAATGAGGAGTGAGGAATCAAAAAGCCAAAACAAGCTGGCCAACCTGAGAACTGCATGCAAAGACTGCCTTTGTACAGAGTCTGACTCGTGGCTTGCAGACAGAATCCCCCAAATTCATAAATGTCATCGGGATCAGAGAAAGTTCTAGAGCAGCAGTGAAGCAGGTCCTCCAGCACTGTTCACTCTACCTGGCTCTCAGATGCAGGCTCCAAATATTAAACCTGCCACTCAGCAGGGAGCTCAAGGAACATCCTCCTAGCCTGTGCTCACTTTCCTCTTCTTTGTCTTCTCTCCTCACTCCAAATCAACTCTACTTAACACTTCTCTTGTTCTTCCACATTTTGTTTGCACACAACCACTGCTGAGGCCCCAACTCATATCCTTTTCAGCTCTACCTTGTTAACTTGAATCTATGATGAAACATTTTGCCAGTTAGGTGACCATTCAACACCCTCTCCGTGTATCCTCTGCCTGCAGCTTCCACATGTGACATATGAATTTGCTCAACCCATACATCCAGCATTCTAGAAAGTTTGGAAATTCAATAACTCCAGGGAAAAACCTCAACCAGTGAGAAATGGATGTACAAGCATAGTTTTTAAAGGCTATCCGGGTGTACATGTCTCACATTTGCTTAGAAGTTCAGCAAGAGGAGGGTCTGGTGGTCAACAGCAGAAATTTTCTTTCTCATAACTTTTCTTTCTTGCCTTTTCTCTTTTCACCGACTTTCTTTTCTCCCTATTCGCATCTTCCTGGAATCATTTCCCAAATAAACTATTGGCAACAGAGTACTTGTCTAAGTGTCTGCCTTTGGGGGAATGCATAAAGGATATGACTTATTCTGTCAACAAGTCATTGTGTTATTACATTTCCCTTTAAGGTTAGATCTGAATGCTTACAAATGCCCTTTCCATAGGCAAGTGGATCTTCTAACAGCAAAAAGCAACCACACAGTTGTGGTTTGGGACACCATTTTAGACCAATAGAGTAGATATTTTGTGACACACAGCACCTAGAAATAACCCTAAAACACACGCCACCTATAGTCATACCTATGGGTTTTTTGCTCTGTGTAAATTTTGGAAAATAGCCTACCATACTTAGACTAATGACCACAATGGAACAAGTTGAAATTGAGTTTCCATGCCTGGAAAGCTGTTTTGTTCATCAGGGGAAACACAAGATCAATTTGAACTCCAAGTGAGAATGCAGCAAAGGCTGGGGAAAATCAAAATTGGCAATACTAGATACATCCATTGATTGATGGTCTGCCGTGAATTAAATTAGTTAAGCAGTATTCAAAATGTGTCTATGAGCCTTGTAATTAAATTTAAGATGGAAAACTTTTAAAAGCCAAAACCATTTGAGTTTTCATTGCTCACATATAAAGAAGTGTCAAACTTAATGTGCAGATAAACCACACTGATAATTGAAATGCATTATTTCTAGAGTAGGTGAATCATTCGAGAAAGGGTCAGAATATTAGCAAGTACATTGTTTTTCTTTGCATGAATTTGTTTGTCTACATTTTCCATCAGTTATTCATCTATGGACTTCTTCTATTCCATCAGCCCTTTAATGTTTGTGTTGTGTTTATTTATTGAGCAGCTATCCCATAAAAGTCACAGTGCCAATCCCACTGAGAGCAGAGACAAATTGTGTAGGGTTTTATCTGTCTGGGAATCTATGATCTCATAGAACAGTGAGCTAATCATATAAAGACTACTTTTTCAAACCAAACTCAGATGGATTAGAGATCTTATTTAATATCAAGCTGTTGTAATGATTCCAGGATACAAACATGCAGGAAGCACAGAGCAGAAAAAAGTTTAGGACATCCTGCAAGACTCTTCATGTCCTTCTTGCTTTCCAGCCTGATGCAGTAGGGTTGGACAGGTGAGTGTCTCAGGCCACCTGCCAGTGGGAAGCACAGAAGTTAGGCTAGCTCCATGTCACAGGGCATTCTGCAGGCAACTGAGTTTCTCCAACCACAGATCTTAGGTGTGTTTCCTTATGCAAACAAATAGCTTTCTAGTAAAGGGGCACAAAAATTTACTCTCCTCCTAAGAAACATCATTGGTCTATTTCCAGATCTAGGCATCAGGTTGACATGGAAATTCAAGCTAGTACTCTGCCTTCTTCTCTTTTCCTTGGGAGGAGCCCCCAGGAACGTGGAGAGGAAAGGGGCCAGAGGCCAGCTTCTTCAGCTCCTTCTCCCAGGGAGTCAGGGCATACACCCAAACAAAGGGAAATCAATGATTGAGTCAGGGGTATCGGTGTGGGATTCAGGACATGGCTGAGCAAAGGAAACGGCACTGTTGTGGGAGTTCAACAAGCAGTGATTTTTTTTTCATTCTTTTCTTTTTTTTGTTTTGTTTTTAACATGTGTTTCTTGAATTCTATCCATGACAAGAACTGCCGGCCTGGTGCAGTGGCCTAGTCGCTAAAGTCCTCACTTTGCCCACACTGGGATCCTCCGCAGTCCTGCTTCCCATCCAGCTTCCTGACTGTGGCCTGGGAAAGCAATCTGAGAAAGCCCAAAGCCTTGGGACCTTGTACCACGTGGGAGATCCAGAAGAAGCTCCTGACTTCGGATTGACTCAGCTCCATTACAGCCACTTGGGGCGTGAATTGTTGAATGGAAGTCTTCCTCTCTGTATACCTGACTTTTCAATAAAAATAAATAAATATTAAAAAAAAAAGAACAGAACTTCTGGGGAAGCCCTAGAGACCAGTTGTGTCTATGATTAGAGACTCTGAACTGATCAAATGTAGATATGAAAGTCTAAATTGTTCAACAAAAAGAGGTAAGGGAGAGAAGTTATAAAAGTAGGAGATATGATTTGAAAGGAATGTATCATTACTTTGACATTCTTTTTTATTACTATTATTATTTTCATCTTATGATACAGTTCAATAGGCCCTTGGATTTCCCCTCCCACCTCCATAAGTCCCTTCTTCCCCCCTCACTGGGTTCCCCTATATTATTACTATAGTATTATTCTTCATAAACAATCATATGTTCATCATTGCGGGTATGAACAATGGCAGAGAGTCCAACATTCTATTGTCAAGATGTAGTTAACAGTCTCATTGGGAGTCCATCTTTGTCTGGAAAAAGAGATGCATCCTGCATTGTATCCTCACATCTGGATATGATAGTCTCCATTATGCAGTTACTATACATCACTTTAAATGAAAAGCCACAATACAAAATCAACAACAGGAAGAAAAATAGAAATTTACAATACCATGAAATTAAATAATATGCTACTGGATATGATGGTCTCTATTACACAGTTACTGTACATCCTTTTAAATGAAAAACCACAAAACAAAACCAATAACAGGAGGAAAAAAAGAAATTAAAAACATGACGTTAAATAACATGCTACTGAATGACTAATGTGTCACTGAAGAAATGAAAAAGAAAATCAAGAACCTTTTTGAAGAAAATGATGCTACTGTATGATCTATGAGTCAGTGAAGAATTTAATGAGAAAGGGTTTCGAAGAGATGAAGCTTTAAAAAATTCAAAATCCATAAGATATAGCTTCCATTGATCTTTGTTGGTAAGATATGTCTTCTGTAGGCAACAAATAGGTTTTGTTTTTCAATCCAGTTTACTAACCTATGATATTTGATTGATGAATTTAAGCCATTTACATTCAGGGTTAATATGAATGGGTGGTAATTTGGTCCTGTCATTTTAGCAATGGGTTGGTCATTGATTTAGTCTTCTGTTGTTATTTTACTGGGATGTTCTACATATTTGCCTTTGGTTTTGGTGGGGCTATTCCTCTTCTCTGTCAAGATAACATCTGTAAGTACCCTTTATACGGTAGGTTTGGAAGAGGCATATTCTTTTAACCTTTCTTTACTGTGGAAGAATTTTTATTTCATTAATAAAGACAAAGGAAAGCTTTATGTTATCCTGGGCTGACAACTTTTTGCTTTTAGAATCGGGAATATGCCACTCCATTCTCTTCTGGCCTGTAGAGTTCCTGTGAGAGGTCTCCTGTGAGTTTAATTGGCACTCCTTTATATGCCAATTGATTTTTTTCATGTGCACATTTAAGGATCTTTCCCTTATGTTCAATTGAAGAGAGCTTGATGATCACGTGTCGTGGTGAAGATCACTTTTGTTCATCCCTGTTGGGAGTTCTGTGCCGAGCCTGGATGTGTTTCCCAATTCTTTCTCTAGATTAGGGAAATTTTCCCTTATTATTTCATTGAATACACCTTGATTCCAGCTTCTCTTTCTGCACCTTCTGGAACTCCCATAACTCTTAAATTAGGCCTCTTAATAGTGTCTTTGAATTCTTGAGTACTTTTTTTAGCCTGATCCAGCTCTGCTTCCAGTTTTTTGTTTGTTTCCCCCTTGAAACAGGAAATACCTTCCAATTCTGAGATTCTTTCTTCTGCTTCATTCAATCTATTTTGGAGACTCTTCACTGTACTTTGCATTTGTTCCACTGTATTCTTCATTTCTGATATATCAGCTTTCATTTGATTCACTTACAGTGTGACATATTCTTTGAATTCCTTGGATGCCTGCTTCACGTGCTTCTTGTTGTTAATAAGTGTTTTGAATTCTGTAGCCCCATTTTCTTGATGTCTTCCTCAGTGAACTCTGAGGTTGACAAAGTCTTTTGCTCCTTTGCAGGGGTATCTTCAGTAATATTCATTGTGCCTTTATCTCTTCTTCTGCTCTTAGTCATTGTACTTCTGGTTACCAGAGTCTTCTCCTTGGGGCAGATTTCTAAGCTATGTCACCCACAGGTCTACAGTTCTATTTTACTTATTGCCATTGGTACACAGCTGTTTGTTTGCAGTCACTTGTGCCACTCCCTCCAGCAAGTTCCAGGTCTGGGTTCTTATGTTAGATTTCCATCATGGTCTCCATAGCCCCAGCTCCTGGCTCACCAGTCTCCACCTTCTGTAATACCGTGCTGAGGCTGTACAAACTTTCTCCCACATCTAGTTGGAGCAGTTCCCAGGATTAGGGAGACACCAGGTATCCAATATAGCTAGGTTGTTGGTGGTGCTGTTCATGTGGGAACCTGTTGGCCGTTATGTCTGAGGGCCACAGGTACCTCCTTTAGTATTATTACTATTTTTTTAATTATTTCATTTGATAATTCTTACATAGTTGATCAGGGCACAAAGGGTCAAGGGCTACAGGAAAGTGGGTAAGGCCATTGCTTCCACATTAATACTATTATTATTTTCTGTACCTGGGGTGAGGAGGGAGATAAAGGGAGAAGCCCCACCCGACCTCCCACCCCATCCCAGGTCCCCGGCATGGGGCATGCTCTGAGGGTCCTGCTGAAGTGGTTTCAATAGTTCAACAGTTCTGAATTGCTGCAGATCTTGTCATTCCAAGCACAATGAAAGCTCTCCAGAATCCACTGGCTGACATAGTCCACCTTAGAGTCTCCATTTGCCCAGATTTTCACTGCCTGCTCTTTGCTGGGATAGTTAATTGCTTTGTTCTGTCCTCTGTCCTATGTTGTGGTGTCAGGTGTCCTCTGCATGTTCCAATGGACTGCCATATCCTCCAGGTGCACCTGGATATGATATCCACTATTCCATTTGAGCCTCTTAGGAGGCTCAGCTTTGACACATGCACTCCACGGTCAGACCATGAAACCTGCAATTCTCTTCATGGCTGAGGTTCTGAGATTAGCAGTTCAGTTGGAGGGATCCCCAAATAAACTTCCTCTGAGGTGATCCCAGACCTGATTCTTCTGTGTGCATACCAGTACAGGATCCAACACAGACCATCGCTCCTATTGGCTTATGCATATGGAATTGTACCATAGAATTAAAAATAAGATGGAAGGAGAAAAAAAAAAAGATTCAACCACTGGCTTCATCACCTTCTAGTTGTGTTGCTTTGAGTCAAGTTCTTTAGCCTTTCTGGCCTTCAGGGCTTTCTTTTTTAAAGATTTATTTATTTTTATTAGAAAAGCAGGTTTACAGAGGGGAGGAAAAACAGAAAAGAAGATCTTCCATCTGTTGGTTCACTCCACAAATAGCCACAATGGCCAGAGCTGAACTAATTTAAATCAGGAGCATCTTCTGGGTGTTCCACACGAGTGCAGGATCCTAAAGCTTTGGGCTGTCCTCTGCTGCTTTCCCAGACCACAAGCAGGGAGCTGGATGGGAAGTGGAAAAGCTGGGACATGAACTGGCACTCATTGGACATCAGTTTTTGCATCAGTAAAATCTAAAATGCATCAATATGAAGTTAGTAATGGTACCCTTTCCCCATGGTAAATGAGACCATTAGATATGAAATATTCAACCTGTTGCTTATAGACAATGAAGAGAAGCAGTTATTATTCAAATAACTGGCAGAGCCAGAATTGGAACAGTTCACTCTGCGCTAAGTTCAAGTCTCTTGTTGCTGTAGTTTTCATTAGAAACAGGGCCAGCAGAAATACAGAAGCAGGGATTCCATCCTTCTCTTGATGACTACACAGGCTCAAGGGACCCTGGGGGTGTTTTTTGTACATCAATGCCTTGATCCCCAGATGCCATCCCTGCTGAATTCTGGGTGTAACTCAATGCTCCTTTTACATAAGTGTCAGTCTGTTGTTGCATGGCTTCCAGCTGGAAGAGTCATTCTTGGCTGCATGGGAGAAGTGAACACAAAAGGCTTTGTTTGCCAGGTTTCAAAAATCTGTTGCAAGGTGAAATGCCAAAGCAGTGAGACTACACTTTCAGATTGGCCCTGGCAATGGAGAAATGTTCCTTTCATTCACATTGGTCAAAGTCATAGTCTTTGATATTAAACAATGAAGACAGTGAGAAGTGGATTTAGTTCCCTAACTATGAGGTTCCCATGCCCAGCTGAACACAGCTGGCAGCTGCGTAAGCCACCAGCCCACTGCCTCCACCTCAGACTTATTAACTCTAAATCACTGGAGATGCAACCCTGGTCTCATAAACCCTTAGCCAGCACTACCATCCACCCTAATAGTCTAAAATTTAGGCTACAAAATTGACGAGTAATTTTATGGACCTGACCTTGCCATTTACACAAATGAACATTTTGAGTCTATATCAGGGAGCTTCCAAAATTTTGTGTAAAATAAAACTAAAAGAAGAGTTTATTTTGATGTAAAAAAAATTTTTGCTATGCATATGAGCACTTTGCCAAAAGTTTTTGGAAAATGCACATTATGCATGAATTTCTAATTTTCCTTGTACTAAAATAAACTTTTCTAATTCCATTTTCCACAAAGTTTTTGAATGTCTCTTGCATTACTTTCTCTTGCCACTATAACAGATTATTATAAATTTAGTCACTTAAAACAACACAGGTCGGGTCAGAGTTGCAGCATAGCATGCTGCTGGCATCCAGTATCAGAGCGCTGGTTTGAGGCTTGGCTGCGCTGCTTCCGGTGTAGTTCCCTATCAATGCATCTGGGAAAGCAGCAGCTGATGACGGCCCAGGCACTTGGATGCTCAACACTTACACAGGAGACTCGGATGGAGTTTTGGGCTTCTGGCTTCAGCCTATCCTAGTCCTGACCATTGGGGGCATTTGGGGAATAAACCAATGGATAAAAGATTATCTCCCTCCATCTCTCTCTTATTATTTGTTTTAGAATAAATCTTTAAGAACAACAACACATAGGGATCTTACAGTTCATTATATCATAGGTCTGAAATAGATTTTTCTAGGTTAACATCCTTCTTGGGACAAGGAAGAATTTGGTCACCTATATTTCTTGGCTCGAGGTTATCAAAGCCAGTAGCATAATAGCTTCACATCTTTTTTTTTTCTCTTTGCTTCCGTTGTCTTATTTCACTCTGAGACCTTCATCAGAATCTTTGCAATGACATTGGCCTACAATAAGCTAATTGCTCCTGCTGAAGTCCTTAATTTAATTGCCTCTGAAAAAAACCATTTGTCATGTAGGGTAACATGCACAGGCTGCCAGGATTAGGGTGGTTGCATATTGCAGGTCCACTGTTCATGGGATCTCTTCAGAACTAGGGAAATTGTGTGAAGAGCAATCCAAGACAGAGCATCTGCGGCTGCATTACTGGGGAAATTTCAACAGCAAATTGGACTGAGAGCTGGGCTTCCAGAGTTTCATCTCACCACTTGGAAAAATCAACAACCAAGATTTCTGATAAGAAGCCTGTGTTGGTGAGATTGACCTACATTCAGAAATGTACTAATAGCACCTGCTAGCATGGATGTGGGGACAAAGGTACCTTCCTTCACTGTTGGTGGAAGTGTAGGCTAGTACAACCACTATGGAAGTCATTATGGAGAATACTAAGAGAAGCGAAAAAGTGATCTTCTGTATGACCCAACTAGCCTACTTCTGGCAATACATCCAAAGAAAATAAAATCTGCATGTGAAAATGAGATCTATGGTCCTATATTCACAGCAGCACAATCTACAATAGCAAAGACATGGACACAACCCAGATACCCATCAAAAAAGGAGTGGATAAAGAAACTGTGGTATGTCTACTCCATGGAATACTACTCAGCCGTTAAAAAAAAAATCAAATTCTACTATTTGCAACCAAATGGTCCCAACTAGAAATCATGCTCAGTGAAATAAATCAATCTCAAAAGGACAAATATCATATGTTCTGTCTGATACAAGGCAATCTTCATGCAAAATACAAGTTCAAAAGCCCTTTCAGTACTGTTTTTGCTACATCTCAGGGCTTTTATTTTTTATTTTTATTTCTATTTCATTCAAAAGGTTTTTTCTTTGTATGAACTTCCTAACTGATTCATAAATCACACAGTAGCATTGTTTGCTTAAAGAAAGTTTTTGCTTTTCATTTTTCCAGCAACACATTGGTCAGTCAGTAGTATGTTATTTAACTTCACTTGAATAACATTTATTTAACTTGTTGTTAGTTTTCTGTTTTTCTTCCTGTTGTTGATTTTGTTTATGGCTTTTTATTTAAGGGGATGTATAGTTAAATGTGTAATAGAGACTATAATAGCCAGATGCGAAGATACAACACAGTATGCATCTCGACTCCCAGGGCAAAGATGGACTCCCAATGAGATTGTTAAATATATCTTGACAATAGGATGCTGGACTTTCTGCCATTGCCCATACCTACAATGTCATGATACACTTAAATAGCAGACTGGCAGACTCACAACTGATTATGAAGGACAATACTATTGTAATGATATAAGGAAAGTCAGTCTGTGGGGAGGGAAGGTAAGGGAAATCCCGGAGTCTATGGAACTGTATCATAAAATAATAAAATAATGAATTTAATGCTTAAAAGAAAGAAGCCCATGTTGACTCTCACTGACACTTCATTTCCCATCTCCAAACTCCCATCCGAGTTCCACACCTATAGAGTGTTAGCATTCCCTGCATCCTATATAACAAAGACCTTCATGCTCTTCACAGTAAGAGGGTTCTGGGGGAAAAAAATAGAAAGCCGTGGTTTCCCACCTGTATGCAAGAAAATCATTCATAACAAGAGGAAAGAAAAATCCTTAAATATGCTGAATCACAGCAATTTGTTTTTGAGTGGTGGTGGTGGCAGGGGCAGGGGGTGGGCGATTAGGCACAGAGTCCCAGGGCTGATACGGATCATCTTTCTGTTGGAAATCCCTTGAAAGAAGAAAGGAGAAACCTGTTCTTTTCATCGTCCACAGGAATAAAACTGTGTAAGCCAACAGGTGTTATGATGCAGAACCTTTTCAGATATGCTCCAGGATGAATATCCCATTTTCTCCACCACTGCTCATCACCCCGTGGCTGGAGGATTCTCTTCCTTCTGGGGTCACACCGCTGAAGTACTTGCAATGGCAAGGGAGACACGCTGATAGATTACAACTTGTTTTCGGTAGCTGACCTAGACATAACATCACCACTTCCTGATTATATTGATATGTGTTTCTATTATTTGCTTATTTGTGCCCCCAGAAACAATTCGTTTTTGTTGCTTTACTGTAAACAGCATTGCAAGGTCTCTGTATTAAATCATAATTATTTACCCAGGCAGTTCGTGCACCTTTGTCCCTAGGGAATCTGGTGACGTGAATTCACAGGCACATCGGGGTATTTCTCACCACCAGTTTCCTGTTAGTGATATGCTTTTGTTTAGTGGTGATCTTTTTTTTTTTTTTCACTCATTCAGTTTCTCAAGGGAAAAATACACAGGCGCGTGACAATGACCACAGTCATGAGATCTCATCAGGGGACCTCACAAACGTGTTTTCATCAGGACAGAGCCCGGTGGCAAGGACAAACCCTGCGGAATTGTATAGACAGACAATTGGTTATCACTCATGTGCTCACTGCATTTCCCCGCGTGTCTCCCATAGCTGTCACAGTGAATGTGTGTTGTAATGGGTGGGAGAAATTTCAGTCTC